>NC_060078.1:41615000-46615000 GCF_922984935.1 Meles meles | reverse complement strand
GATCCTGGGAGACACAGGCTGAATCAGGAACAACCTCTCCTGTAACTGACCCTGAAACCAGAGGCAACCAGCAACAACCGAGGGAATCAGAACAATTTGTGCAAAGACCCAATGTTCAGATAATGGCAGGATCACCTTGACCTTACAGCTGTTCAGTCTCTCTTTTCAGGGAGCTGACATTCTTCTGGACTCCCTGTCCCCTGGCTGTCCGCTCCAGGCAGGCAACAGAAAACATCAAGTGCTAAGTGCAAATGGGACTGCTCTTGCTCTCAGTCTCTGCTGGGTTCAGCTGGCTCCTGTCTGCACAGCCTGGAGATCCCTGCTACCACAACAAGCCACATGCGGTGCTTCTGACAGCTTCCTGCTGTGTGACATGGAGACCAAGAAAGACTGAAGTTTAAGTACAAGGCAGGGAAGGCTGGGAGAACGGTCTCTTCCTGGTCTTGTTCTGCCTCTTGGAGGCTGGCAAAATCAGGCTCCCAGCAC
This sequence comes from Meles meles, assembly GCF_922984935.1. Taxonomy (NCBI): domain Eukaryota; kingdom Metazoa; phylum Chordata; class Mammalia; order Carnivora; family Mustelidae; genus Meles; species Meles meles. Next base: position 46,614,514 of record NC_060078.1, on the reverse strand, counting down.
TTCCGATAGGACCCTTGAGGGAAATGCCACTGGGCAGGACAACCAGCAAAAATAAAGCTCTCCGACCATTCTCTTACACCGTACACAAAGATAAACTCGAAATGGTTAAAAGACCTCAACGTGAGACAGGAATCTATCAGAATCCTAGAGGAGAACATAGGCAGTAACCTCTTCGATATCAGCCACAGCAACTTCTTTTAAGATATGTCTCCAAAGACCAAGGAAACAAAAGCAAAAATGAACTTTTGGGACTTCATCAAGATCAAAAGCTTCTGCACAGCAAAGGAAACAGTCAACAAAACAAAAAGGCAACCCACAGAATGGGAGAAGATATTTGCAAATGACAGTACAGACAAAAGGTTGATATCCAGGATCTATAAAGAACTTCTCAAACTCAACACACACAAAACAGATAATCATATCAAAAAATGGGCAGAAGATATGAACAGACACTTCTCCAACGAAGACATACAAATGGCTATCGGACACATGAAAAAATGTTCATCATCACTAGCCATCAGGGAGATTCAAATTAAAACCACATTGAGATACCACCTGACACCAGTTAGAATGGCCAAAATTAGCAAGACAGGAAACAACGTGTGTTGGAGAGGATGTGGAGAAAGGGGAACCCTCTTACACTGTTGGTGGGAATGCAAGTTAGAGCAGCCACTTTGGAGAACAGTGTGGAGATTCCTGAAGAAATTAAGAATAGAGCTTCCCTATGACCCTGCAATTGCACTGCTGGGTATCTACCCCAAAGATACAGATGTAGTGAAAAGAAGGGCCATCTGTACCCCAATGTTTATTGCAGCAATGGCTACGGTCGCCAAACTGTGGAAAGAATCAAGATGCCCTTCAACAGATGAATGGATAAGGAAGATGTGGTACATATACACAATGGAGTATTATGCCTCCATCAGAAAGGATGAATACCCAACTTTTGTAGCAACATGGACGGGACTGGAAGAGATTATGCTGAGAGAAATAAGTCAAGCAGAGAGAGTCAAGTATCATATGGTCTCACTTATTTGTGGAGCATAACAAATAACATGGAGGACATGGGGAGATGGAGAGGAGAGGGAGTTGAGGGAAACTGGAAGGGGAGATGAACCATGAGAGACTCTGGACTCTGAAAAACAACCAGAGGGTTTTGAAGGGGCGGGGGGGGGGTGGGAGGTTGAGGAACCAGGTGGTGGGTAATAGGGAGGGCATGTACTGCATGGAGCACTGGGTGTGATGCCAAAACAATGAACACTGTTATGCTGTAATAAACAAATAAACAAATAAAAATAAATAAATAAATAAAGCTCTCCGAGACCAGGACAGTCACCGAGGTCATCCAGCTGTTGTAAATACTGGGGCTAAGACTAGCTCTTGGCTGTGATGGTAAATTCCGGATGTTGCCCTCTGCCCAGCCCAGTTAGGGCTGGAAGCCCCAGGCTGGCCTTGGGAAGTACATGGAAACGAGGTCACCCACAGAAGCTCCCCTTGGAAGGGGAGGGTGTGGATTAGGTAGGATATGGACCCTGAGTGATACTAACTGGGAGGCAGTATTCCAAAGACGTCTCCCAAGAACCTCGTCCCTGATGTCCCCATCAGACACTAACCTAGGTGCTGCTGAAAGAACCAGCAGAAGAAATTGGGTACAGATCGGCAGACTTTAAAATAGGGAGATTGGGGCGCCTGGGTGGCTCAGTGGATTAAGCCGCTGCCTTCGGCTCGGGTCATGATCTCAGGGTCCTGGGATCGAGCCCCACATCAGGCTCTCTGCTCCGTGGGGAGCCTGCTTCCTCCTCTCTCTCTGCCTGCCTCTCTGCCTACTTGTGATCTCTCTCTGTCAAATAAATAAATAAAATCTTTAAAAAAAAAAAATTAAAAAAAATAAAATAAAATAGGGAGATTTTCCTGGATGATCTGGTGGGTCCGAGGTACTGCCATGAACCCTTAGCAGCAGAAGAGGGCCGAAGAGCTGGCTGGTGGGAGAGATGTGATGGGACAGGCAGGCGGAAAGGGACCAGCAAGGTCTGAGGGGGAAGAGGACTTGACCGGCAGTGGCCGGCTTTGAGAACAGAGGAGGGGGCCCTGAGGCAAGGGATGTGGGTGGCCTTTAGAAGCCGAGAATGATCTCTGTCTGACAGGCAGCAAAGGAACAGGGATCTCAGTCCTATAGAAGCATTGGACCAAATTCTGCCAACACCTGGATGAGCTTGAACATGGATACATCTCCAGAACCTCTTGAAAGGAACATGGCTTTGCCAAAACCTTGCCTTCATCTCTGTGTGACTTAAAGCAGACCATGTTGTGTGGGGACTTGTGCGTTTAATAAGCGTATGCTGTTTTAAGTCACTAAGTTCATGGTAGTTCATTATGGCAGCAGCAGAAAATCAATATACCAAGCAAAAGCAAAGCAGTGCCATTGACATGTTCTTACCAAAATGATGAAAATAACCAATATGGACACACACAATCCAATACATCCTTTCCCTATCAGGAAAGTAGGAAGAGATAGCTGAATGTGACAGATGCTTAACAAGCATCCTTCCCCTCACAGTTTCCCACCTTACACTTCCCACCAAACATTTTGGACTGAATAACTATTTTCTGGTGGAGGGAGGGACTGCCCTGAGCTTTGTAGGATCAATAGCAGCATCCCTGGTCTCTGCCTACCAGAGGTCAATAGCATCCCTTCCCCGCCAACTCATGAACCTGAAAAGGTCTCCAGACACTGGCTAATGTCCCCTGGGGGTCAAGCTGCCCCTGCTAAGAATCACCACTTTATATACGCTTTTAAGGGTATGAGGAAAGTTTTTACAGAAAGAAAACATTAATCTCTGAGCTGTTTTTCAACTGATTATGCATGTACTGGATAAGCATTTCTCAAAAGAACACAGTACTCTATTGATATATCCAAACCATTACCAGCTGTTAGTCCTCAGCAGCTGGTATTATGAATGGCACACAGTATATAAATACATATGTGTATGTGTATATGTCATATATATATATATATATATATACATGTACATGTTTTGATTTCTATCTGTAAATATTTTACAAAGTAGACATACTTCACTTCCATAATCAAAATAAAACGAACATGAATTTCACAGCTCTTCATTCATCAATGTTTACTGAATGTCTCCTCCATGCTTGCCTGAGGTGAGGTACCCAGCAACCCCTCTGTTAAGGAGCATCAGTGCAGGAAAAGAGGCAGACAGGTGAAGTGGGGAAGGTCAGTCTGTGTGCCTGGAGCAAGGGGAGGGAGTGATGCAGAGGCAGTGGAAACTGTAGGTACTCTAGATCCCAGAGTGGGAAAGCGGTCAAGATTGGGTTCAGAGGGTCGGCTAGCCAGGGCACAATAGATGCACCAGCAAAAGTGAAGTCATGAGTGAGGTGTGATAGGGACTGACATGTGCCTTGTGCCTGGAAGCTTTGGGGTAAGCAGGTGTAGAGAGGATGATGTTGTTACAAGACCGCATTGGTGAAACAGCTAAGAAACTTGATAAAAGTGCTGGGGACCATTTGGCAATGTACTTCAAGCTGGCCCCCTTCTATCCAGCCCCTGCAAGGAGCAAATCCCAGCTTAACTCCCTCTCCCCCAGGAGTCTCTGCAAGGAACCTGGTCCTGGAAATGATGTCCTTCATTTCTGCACAGGCTCGCTAAGCTCAGCACATGCTTCTGGAAATCCAGGCTGCTTCCTTGGTGAGTCTTAGTTCGGATCTGCTCTCATTCACCAGACTAGCCCTCTGCTTTCACACATTCGTCTCTGTGTAGTCCCTACATGGCCTCTGGGTCCCACCCTGCCCACCTCAGAACACCTCTGCTCTGCTGGATAATCTCCTTCGCTTACGTTGTAAACAGAGGGTTGATGGGTGAGACTCAGAGGCCCTTAAACCACCTAGGCTTTATTAAGGGAAGAGAGTTGGTCTTTAATGGGCTACTTCACATGCACCCAGTTGTGAGCAAGTCTCTTTGCTTCCATTATTTCATTTTACCCCTACAAGAATTTTGTGCAATGGTTGTTCTACACTTCCTATTACAGATAAAAAAAGATTGAGGCTCAAAATGTTCAGTAACATGCAATTTAGTACATTGCCAAGTTGGGATTTGAGCTCAGGTCTGTTTTACTCTAAGACATAAGCTTCGTCTTTCATACCCTTCTTAGATTTGGGTAAGAGTAATCCTCTGCTGGAGCCATACCTTAGGGATACCTCTGGTCCTTGTCCAGTCATAGCAGGGGGCCATGCTATAGGTCCTCCAACCCCGATCCAGGCAACCTAGACTGCAGACTTCCCTGCTAACTGCCCAACCTGCCCCCTGGCCCATGCACTCATCTTCTCCAGGTCCACCCTGTTGAGGGGTGCCCGGGCTGCAAGGGTGCTCATCCCAAGGCCTGAATGGTGGCCCCAGGGAGACTGGTGGCAGGGTGAGGAGTCTAGGCACAGCCTGCAGGGGGCCAAGGTGCCAAACAAGATCAAGAATTCTAAATCTGAAACTGGTCTTCCAGGTATTATAAAGATTAGTGTGGAAGTTAGAGGGTATTTTATAACAGTGCATTAGCTTGATTTATATCTTTTTTTAAAAGATGTTATTTCTTTTTTTTTCACTTTTTTTTTAAATTTCTTTTCAGCGTAACAGTATTCATTGTTTTTGCACCATTTCTTTATTTGACAGAGAGAGAGAGAGTGAGCACAAGCAGGCGGAGAGGCAGGCTAAGGGACAAGTAGGTTCCTTGCTGAGCAAGAAGCCTGATATGGGGCTGGATCCCAGGACCCCAGGATTGTGACCTGAGCCAAAGGCAGCCACTTAACCAACTGGGCCACCCAGGTGCCCTTTGATTTATATCTTTTAAACATCTCGATGCAAGGTCTGTCAGCTTCCATTTGTCCCATTGCTCTGGGCCCACCAATTCAGAAGCATGCTTGGTCTTTTTGCTCGTTTTTTGTTTTTTTTTAACTGAAGAGAAGCACCACCTCCCATGTGAGTGAGGAACGCTTGATCTCATGCCTGATAACCTTTAAAGAAGAATCATGGTGCACTACATTACCTTTTCGTGATCAAGGAGCTCTTGTAAAATCACTTGTCTTTCCCGACACAGTTCCAAGAAGTCTTCAGAGTGCAGACTTTCATGTAAGGCAGGGAAGAAGGTCAGCTGGGTGCAGTCCACCGCCACCTCCTCTCTCCCGCCCTCGGCTTCCTCTGGTGTCAGCTCATCTGCAGCAGCAATAAAGGGACACACGGTTTTGGCACAAGCCACCTGACCTCATGAGGGGTGGTACACAGCATGGGCCTGAGTCATGGAGAGAAACCGCAAGGTTTCAGGGTGGAGGTGAGTGGTGTGGCTCTCAGCGTGCCCCTCACTGTGTCTGAAGGTGGGTATCACCCCCTGACCCCGTGGTACGGTCAACACACTGTTGGGCTGATTAACTCTGGAAGGTGTCCCAGGTCTGGCATGCTGCAGTTCCAGAGTGACTGCAGGGCACCACCTCAAAAAACACCCTCATTAATCAGTAGAGAAATTCCATTTAGGGTCACTTAGGATCTGCTTTTTTTTTTTTTTTTCTTTTTTTCTGAACTTTACCTTATTCTTTTAAAACAGTGTGGTAGTTTTTTTGTTTTTTTTTTTCCTAACTATGGACGCACTATGACCTAAGTGTCAAAAAAAAAAAAAAAAAAACTTGGAAAACCATGAAATTGTGAGAATAAACTTAAAATATTTGAGAACTAAAACAAGTATCACTCAGGCACCCAGAGATAGTGCTAATAACCACAGCTCTGACAAAGTAAGCTCTTTTTCTGGCTGGATGCTTTTGATGACTTTTTTTTCATTTACTTCTATTGGATTGTAGATTCTATTTCAAACTCCTTCACAATTGAGGAAAAGAGGAAGAGGCTAATTACCTGGCTCAGGGTCACATGGTCACAAAGAGCTAGAGGCTGAATCTGAACCAAGTCTCTTTCTCTTCCCTGTTCACAATTTGGGTTCTTTACTTCTAATATCTTTTCTGGATATGTATATATGTGTGGACATACACATAAACGCACATATGTGATTTTTTTAACGTGATAGGAATTATGCTGCATCTACAGTTTTTCTTTTCTAGAATTTTTTTTAAAGATTTTATTTATTTTGAGATAGTGTGATAGTGAGATAGTGTGATAGTGAGATAGTGAGATAGTGAAAGAGAGAGCAAGGAGAGGGGAGGAGGCAGAGGGAGAGGGAGAAGCAGACTCCCCACTGAGAAGACAGCCTGATGTGGGACTCCATCCCAGGACCCTGGGATTATGACCTGAGCCGGAGGCAGACTGAGTCACCCATGCACCCTATCTTCTCTAGAACTTTTTTGAGATTATATTTTGAGCACTTTCTCATTTCATTAAAAGTTCTTTGAACTCACCTAAAATGGCTGTATAATATTCTGTTGTGTGGCTCTTTCATAATCGCCTAATCCATATCCAATTTTTTGGAGGCACAGATGGTTTCTATTTCTACCATAAATGCACTGTGCTGCAATCATCCGTGTACATGCCTAGATTTATTTCCCAAGCATGCACTTCTGGACAGAGACATTTGGGTACCAGGTGAGCACAGAGCTGCATGATTTCTGGATCATGCTCTCCCCCTTCCCTGTCCTAGATGTCCACTTGCCTAAAGCAGGCAGGTGCATGGCACATGACTGCAAAGCTGAGGGGCCATTTTCTTTGTGCTAAGTTGCTCACCTCTCTGAGCTCCTCCCCACCTGGGAGTCTCCCAACTAGATGAATGAAAGTGTCTGCTGCTTACAGCAACAGCCACCACAGGCTTTTCCCCATGCATAGAGAACACTGAGATACAGGCTTCCACGAAAGCACAGGGGAGAACCATAACATAAGCCCTTTCTTCTTCTTCCCTGGCTGAACTCCCTACTCGGGGCAGGGGTCTTTGAATGGAGATGAGAGGACTCAGCAGCCCATGACCATAGTCTACAACAGCACATGCTTTCTACCAACACAATCTCTGCAGATTCCCCGTCTGATCTTGGCGTTGTGTGGCTTAGGGTAAAGAGAAGAGAAGAAAATGGCATTATGACATTATCCCACGTCCTGCGCCACAGTGGGACTCCCAAATCAACATGGGATCAAGCAGAGAAAGTCAATTATCATATGGTTTCACTTATTTGTGGAGCATAAGGAATAGCATGGAGGACATTAGGAGAAGGAAGGGAAAAAAGGAAGGAGGGAAATCAGAGGGGGAGATGAACCATGAGAGATTATGGACCCTGGGAAAGTTCAGAGGGGAGGGGGTTGGGGGCATGGGTGACCCCGGTGATGGGTATCAAGGAGGGCATGGATTGCCTGGAACACTGGGTGTTATATGCAAACAGTGAATCAGGGAACAGTACATCGAATACAAATGATGTACTGCATAGTGACTAACATAACATAATAATAATAAAAAAACAAACATGGGATCAAGGCCCAGCACCCTCACTTCTGGGCGCTGTTACTGCAGACTGGCAAGACAGAAGGCTCGGTGCAGAATCCAGTACTTAGGCACTAAATGAGACAAGTTTGATCAGTGCTCAGAAGGTGTCGTTTGGTTAAAGATACGGCACTAGCTGCACCTCAGGAGACAATGAAACTCACAGACGGGCAGTGTTTGAAGCAAAAGGCGGGGTCTGGTAGAAACACGCAATCTGGACTAGAGTGCATACATCTGTGTCTCCCTACTGTGTTTGTGTGTGTGTGCGTGTGTGTTCGGATGTGTTCGTGCCGAATGACCTCTGAAAATAAACCATGATTTCCAGCAAGTCAACTCAACCAAATTCCTCCATGAAAATTACACAAATAAAGGGTAAGTGTAAACATCAAAAATGATTCAAAGTACTTTTTTTTAGACTGGGAAATAATGACTATTAGTAGCTGTCATTTTTATATACAGAATTCAGTGTACAAAGTACTAAACATCTCTTCTACCCATTTTTACTTTAAAACATTTTCTTATTTTCTTTCTATGTACTTTGGGTCACATACTGAGCATGTATTTGTACTACTTGGGGACACTTTTAAGGTCTCTCTGATACAGTAAACTGACAAGATAAAATTCTTACCATTGCACATTTAACATAAAACTTTTCACCTAACAGAAAGCCAAGGTCTGGAATAGGTTCCTCCTCACTCTGGAGAGCACAGTAAGGAAAAGAGTCTAAGCACCATCTATTTTAGACTGGCAGCATTTCCTTTTCCAAAATATTAATTTCATATTAAATAAAACCAAGATGTGATTTAATTACAAATGAAAAATAGGTAAATTGATAAATGAAATACCTTGCTTTTCAACATTTGTTTCAGAAACACTGCCATTTCTGTCTTGGTTTTCCTGAAATAAAACCAAGGAAAAGAGAAATGAAATCCTGAAGACTACTGCCCCCACCCCCTCACATGGACCCAAAAACATACACACATACACGTGACCCCCTGGTATTACTCATTTACTGGAGTCTTAGAAGCAAGAAGGGAGGGATCCTGAATCCTAAAGGACCACAATAAAATGCAAGTATGGATGGTCCCGAGTCAAAGGGGCAAAAACCCACAATCTTCCATTAAGTAGGACTTACAGTAATTACCAAAGATGATGCCAAAATGGGATTCAATAGCATCCCGGATGTCTGTGGTATGGGCCACCCTGGAGAGGGGACTAGGCACAGGACCTGGGGTTAGGCAGCCTGAGAGACCAGAAACCAGGTTTTCTAGCCAGGCTTTGACTTTTCTAGCCAGGATGTTTATTTTTTCTGCCTCCACTTCTTAGGAATGCATTGAGAGAAAAATACTACATAAAACCAGAAGTTTATTGACAGTACATTAAAAATTCAAGTGTTTACTGAATAAATGAAATATAATTTTTTTCATTAAATTTTATAAAGGATTTAAAGTGTAAAAGATTCTGAGGTTACAGACCAGAGAATAAGCCCAACATTGTATCTCGGGATAGATGTGGAAGGAAACGTCTTGCATTCCAGGGTTTGGAAGGCTGCCCTCTATGATATCTTGAATCAGAATTGTCCAACGAGGACATGAAAGAACTATTAACAGATTTTTCCATCTCCACTCCTAATCCAACTGGTTCCACATTTTTGAAAATGCAACACTGTCAGTTTGACAACACAGAGTTCAAACTTCATCACAGCAAACTCCCAGGGCCCACCTAGATTCCGTTGGTTGGGAATCCGATATGGCCTCAACATTGTTTGGGTTACATGGGTCATGGGCTCAAGCTTGCAGAAAAAGCGGAGTTCAAGATTATTTCCATTGTAAAACTTATTAAAGAGACTTGATTGTGTGATAATGCCCATAGCAGTACTGATTATGACTGTCCCATAGCAAATAATTGGTACAAACAGACAATGGCCATCACTTGGCTCTTTACAAACACTGATGTCCAGATGACTGCATCGGATGCAATATTTGTAGAGGTCACTGTGGTACTGGGTTAGCGGTGTCGTTATGAACCACTCCAGCATTCATTCACTGGCTCATTTACTTATTTACTTAGGCTGTAGTTAGAGCACCCTTTCTACGTATGAGGGAGAAAGAAGTTCTTTTTTCCTGTTAAACGGCATCGAGAATAAATTACAGCGCTCCTACATTTACCCGTGCACATGATCTCTCCTGCCTACCCATGCCAAAGCATTCCCAAAGCACCCCTGATAAAAAGAGCATGAGAAGGAAAAGCAAAGGAGACACTTCCCTACACCTTTCCTGCCTGGAAGCATCATTGTTTTGCTGTGTCCAACTCTTACCTTGAGCCTTTCTGGACTCAGGGTCTCCAGCGGAGACAAGCGTCTGATGCGTTTCCTCATGCGAGCCGGTCCTTCTCTCCAGTCCAGTTCCCATCTGGAGCAAAGTGTGGCTTCTGCTGTTTGGCCCCACAAGCCCAGCTCCCCAAAAAGCTGCTCCTGAATCCTGGCCCAGGTGTTGGCTGCTTTGATGTTGTCACATCTCTGCCTCTGGGAAACAGAAATGCAGGGTCATTCCTGGACAAATTTTCTCATGGTCTTGACCCCAAACATCTGGGGGTGAACAGACCAAGGCCTCTGAATTGCTCAGAAAAAAGCACCCTTCTAGGATGCCCTGCACACCTTGAGGGTGTGTAATGCACTCCAGAGCCAGGACCAGTTTGGGAGAAGAGATCAGTTTCTCAGCTTGGAGATCATTTAATCCAGGTTGGAGGAGGAGAAAACCATCTGCCCTTTGGCCTTCACAGGAGCATGACTGCTGGGTGCTGTGCAGGACACAACTGGTCCCAAAGGTCCTGAGACTATTCATCAGAGTACTCTGGACAGCTATCTTATAAGTGGAACGCAGAATCTCATCCCAGTCCCTACTCTTCAAAATGGGCAGGGTGTTTTACCACAGACCCTGCCCTTCAAACATCATGCTGAGGACACTCCTGTCAGTGTCTGGACTGGAGGTGTGGGGGATCAGTACATCTGCCAACAATTGGCAGATTTGAACAAATCATTCCTGTCTCTGGACCTCTAGATTCTCCAATGGATAAATGAGAGACTTGGCCTGGATACTGTCTAAGGGTCTTTCAAATCCTAATTCCACAGGTTTCTAGAATATTGCCTTCTGGAATGTTCATAAAAGCTAAAACCTTTGATATTACTGAAAGTTATCCCTTACCTATGAAATCTTCATTGTTTGCATACTTGAAATCTGGCTGTCACACCTTCTGCTACAGTATAACTCAACCCTTCTATAAAATACACCACTGAACTGCCTTTGTATGCCACACTGAAGTTGTCAACATCACCTGCCAAGGGAACTTTGATACCTGTCAGTTTCAACAGTAGAATCAGCTTTGTCTGCAGGGTGAACTTTGGCAATTATTCAAATACTTGATGGTATTTGCCCTAAATTTTGATATGAAGTTTTCAGAAAACTGGAAGGTGAAAGTGTTAATGACAAGAAGCAAAGATCTCATTAACTTAACATAAAGAGAAAAAAAAAAAATCATTATCGTGTATTAGGGCTGAGCCCCTCACCTGCTCTATCTCATTTCCTCTACCCAGTGGCACCATAAGTAAAACTTGAAACTTGCAAAGAATTTCTATTATATTCGTAAATATTTATATTCATAAATAAATCAAATCTGGGAGAGGAGTAGTGATTTCTCCAAAGACCACCGGGTGATGGAGCGAAGATGCAACCCCAGCCCATCTGATTCCAAAGCCTCCGCTTAAGCCTGCCCACTAGTTCCTTTCCTGAGGGTCTGACATCCTTCTATTAACTCATAATTTCTGATGCTATTACTTCAAAGACTGATATGGCAGACTTAGAGTTAGGCCCTGTAAATCCAGGCCATATCAAACAGGTAAATCATTCGTGGGACTAGAAAATTCCCATGAAAATGTAACAGGGCATCTGGGTGGCTCAGTCAGTTAAGCAGCTGCCTGCAGTCAGCTCATTGTGATCTTGGGGTCCTGGGATCAAGCCCCACATTAGGCTCCCTGCTCATCAGGGAGTCTGCTTCTCCCTCTCCCTCTGCTCCTCCCCCTGCTCTGTTCTCCCTGTTTATTTATTTGATTTATTACCTGTTTATTTATTTTATTTAATAAATAAATAAAGTCTTCAAAAAAATAAAATATAACAGACAACACAGTGCTTAGTCTATGGTCTTTGGCATCAGATGAACCTGAGTTCTCATGATGCTTCTGCTATTTCCTAGAAGTCTAGTGTAAAGGGACTTCAGCTTCCTCATCAAATGTGGTTAATAATATTACAATAATAATAAAACCATAGGTTTATGTAAGGATCAAATGAGACAATATTTTCAAGAGTTTTATGTGGTGACTTGTTTGGCATAAACAGTATTATCACTGTGAATAAAGCAAATCCCATTTCAAACAGAGAAAGATTATTTTGTTTCTTCACAGTTCTTAAATTCATATCCAAAAGTTACAGCATTTTATATAATACTCCAATTGGTTAATAAGGAACTCCAGAAAAATAATGCTTGTCCAAAGCCTTTTACAGGGATTAGATTATGTAAAATGAATACCCATTTGGGGAAAATATCTCAGCTCCCTGGAGATTGCTGATGGGTTTGGAATAACATATAGAGCTTCAGAGAGGATGAATAATCCCAAACTATGGGTTGTCTACTCTGGCCTTAAAATTAGTCTTTTAAGAGAAGTCTCTTGGGGCACTTGGGTGGCTCAGTTGGTTGGGTGACTGCCTTTGGCTCAGGTCATGGTCCTGGAGTCCTGGGATCAAGTCCCGCATCGGGCTCCCTGCTTGATAGGGTGTCTGCTTCTCCCACTGACCTTTTTCCACTTATGCTTTCTCTCTCTCTCTCATTCTCTCTCACTCAAATAAATAAATAAAATCTTAAAAAAAAAAAGAGTAGTCTCTTCACCCCCAAAGATCTACCTATGCAGCCTGGGGGCTCACAGCTGCCCAAGTCTTCATCACAGGGCAAATAAGTTGTCTGGAATACCTGTGGCCAGACAGACATGTGTCAGTGGTGAGACCCCTCAGAGATGAGTGATTATTTAGTCCATGATAGAAAGCTACAAGTGGTCCCAGGACAGAGGACATGAGATGACTGAAGAGCAAGAGCCCTGAGTTCCCTCACCTATAAGGTGCTCTGTGATGCCCATGTTTCTGTACCAGGTAAGGTCCTTTTTCAGTTTAAAGTTGATTGAGCCAAATACCATGCCAAAGACTTAGAAGCAGGGTTTCTGGTGTGTTAAAGGTAGCTCTGATTTGGGGCTGAATGGAAACTTTTGGGTAGTAACATCAATGAGCTTTTCCTCTGGGCAACCAGTCCTCCCCCGGTTTTGGTGCTCCGTGCTTTGGAGGGGCTGAGTCCAGCCCTGGCTTCAGTTCTGTATGGCATCTAATTCTGTCTAATCTAAGTGGGTGGAGAATGATTACAGGACGGGCTAGTGCACATGATTCCCTGGGACTGGGAATGGTGCTCTCTGCAGCCCCATCTGGAGCAGGCAGGGCAGAGAGGTGGATGCATATGTTCACGGTCATGGCCATCAGCCCCACGCCAGGGTGCCTTTATGAGCATCAGTGGTGCCCTAAGAGGCAGACACAGCCCACAGGGATGTAGCTCAGCAGGAAGACACAGCCTTTGTGCCAGCTAGAGAGTGGACCCCACGCTTCATGTGAACCTGCCTACTTCTAGGGTGCACAGCCTGAGGACCAGAGTGGGAGATTGCTTCAGCTCACATGCTCCTTGTCCACCTGCACCAGCTCCTCGATGTTGTAGGAATCTCCTACAGGGATGTGTTATATTGTGTGTGTGTGTGTGTGTGTGTGTGTTGATGTGAATGTGATGTGTGTGTGAGAGTGTATGAAAGAGAGGAAGAGGGAGGAAGAGAAAGGAAACTGATGGCTTAGAACAGAGCTTGAATACATGGATCCAGCTCCTCTTGAAGCCTACTTCCCCTAGATTTTTTAGTACAACATAACAGTTCATTTGCTGCCTAAGCCAGATGGAGCTGAGTTTCTGATATTTGCATTTGAAAGAGCTTTGACATTGCTGTTATGAACATTGTTGTGCACTTGCCCTTCAGATCACTACATTTGTATCTTTGGGGTAAATACCTAGTAGTGCAATTTCGAGGTCATAGGGTAGCTCTATTTTTAACTTCTTGAGGAACCTCCATACTGTTTTCCAGAGTGGTTGCACCAGCTTGCAATCCCAGCAACAGTGTAGAAGGGTTTCTCCTTCTCCACATCCCTGCTAATATCTGTCATCTCCTGACTTGTTAATTTTAGCCATTCTGACTGGTGTGAGGGGTATTTCATTGGTTTTGATTTCTATTTCCCTGGTGCCAAGTGATGTTGAGCATTTTTTCAGTAACCAAACTATGGAAAGAGCAGAGATATTCATTGACAGATGAATGGATAAAGAAGATGTGGTATTATCATATGGTTTCACTTACTTGTGGAGCATAAGGAATAACACGGAGGACATTGGGAGATGAAGAGGAAAAGTGAGTTGGGGGAAATCAGAGGGGTAGGAGGGTGGGGGTTGGGTGAGCCCTGTGATGGGTATTAAAGGAGGGCACGTATTTTGTGGAGCATTGGGTGTGGTGCATAAACAATGAATTATGGATCACTGAAAAAAAATTAAATTAAATTTTTAAAATGCCACTATTTTTGTTCTTAAAAAAAAAGGAAGTGGTATGCATGTATGTATATGTGTGTGCATGTCTGTCTACAATGGAATATTACTCAGCCATCAAAAAGAATGAGATCTTACCATTTACATCAGTGTGGATGGAACTGGAGGGTATCTTGCTGTATGAAATAAGTCAATCAGAGAAAGACAATTATTGTAGAGTTTCACTCATATGTGTAATGTAAGAAACAGTGCAGAGGATCATAGGAGAACGAAAGAAAAACTGAATGAGAAGAAATCAGAGAGGGAGACAAACCATGAGAGACTCCTGACTCTGGGAAACAAACTGAGGGCTGCTATAGGGGATGTCAGTGGGGAGAATGAGGTACTGGGAGATGGCCATTAAGGAGGGCACATGATATGATGACACTGGGTATTATATGCAACTGATGAATTACTGAACTCCACATCTGAATCTAATGACGTAGTATATGTTGGTTAATTGAATTTAAATTAAAAAAAGAGGGGCACCTGGGTGGCTCAGTGGGTTAAAGCCTCTGCCTTTGGCCCAGGTCATGATCCCAGGGTCAAGGGATAGAGCCCCGCATCGAGCTCTCTGCTCAGCAGGGAGCCTGCTTCCCTTCCTCTCTCTGCCTGACTGTAATCTCTGTCAAATAAATAAAATCTTAAATTAAAAAAAGAAAGAGCTGTGACAAACAAACTTGAAGGATATACAGAAACTGAACAAGAAATGGCGACAGCCTGTTTGGACCCTAGGGAACCCAAGAACAGTGACTCTCACACACTAAAAGAAAGGCTATTTCTGGTATGACAGGCACCTTGCAAAGAGCTTTAACCAGAAAAGCCTGGAATGTTTTAAGAACATCACAGGAAGAATGAGGCATTTCTGTACCTTATGGTAAGGACTCCCCACAAGAAGAGGACAATCTGGGCATACAACAGAGCGGAACCAAAGCAGCTGGACCACCAGGAACAGAACAAATATAACGTGGGAAAGGCAAAGGGGAATTTGGACAGGGCCAGAGGACAGGAAATGGTTTTTGCCAGTACTACTGGAATGACAAGAAACTGGAGAGACTGAATACTAGAATTGCCAGATTTACTGATAATATAATGATGGGATATAATGATGCTTGGATTAACTTCCAGGGCATTGGGTAATGTAACCTTGTCATACTGTGGGCTCCTGCCATCTCCAGAGACCTCTCAGTTGTGGGTAAAATACCAAGTTAGAGAAGTCTTATACCACCTATTCTTGAAAGTCCTATGGGGCCAGAATCCCTGAATCTCACTAGTACCACCCTCCTGGGGAGATCTCATTGAGTACACTTGGAAGAAGCTATCCTTGAAGAACATGGCAGGTTTCACAAATCTGATCACTTTATAGAATCTGGACATGGTTTTTCTGGAAGTGGAGAGGGGTCTGCACTGGGAAAATGTTTTGCCCCTTAAAAGAGCAGGGTGGACACTCCAGACCCCATTATCTCTGGCAGACGGTGATTACCTCTGCATTCCTCTAAATGTTCAAACAATCTGTCTTAAATATTTAAACACTTGGAAACTATCCTTATGGATTAGCCTCAAAATGCTGATTTTCTCAAAAATACCTCAAGCAGTAGAACTCTACACAGCTTTCTCAAGTATTCTCTGAACCCCATTCAGGCCTGTTGCTGAAAATGAGCAAGGCTAATGCTCTAGAAGGCTGTTTACTTTCCTTCTGAACTTGGAGCCTCTGTTGAGGTTCTGTCCTTTCCCCCATGAACTTTCAATCTTACAAATTGGAGCAGAAACTTACAAAGTGCCACACAGCACATCTCTCCTAGCCATAAGCAAATCACCCCAGCTCTTCCAATTGTGAGAAGAGAGATGCTCACACTCTTGACTGGATGCTGATTTGGACATTTAGACAAACAAATCCTTCATTTTGAAATGGAACAAGTATGATAAGGATGTCCATAAATAAAGAATGCAATCTTAAACAATTCATCTTGTTTTCCCCCCAGTAACAATTGAATTTATTGGCCATATTGCTAGTCCTGAGAGAAGTTGGTGAAGACAAATGGTGGGACACTGATGGGCAAGGGTCTTTCCAAGGGGCACGGGTGATATGCAAATAAGCCAGCAGGGCACCTGTCCTGCTGTGCAATGCAGTCAGCAATGTTGGGGTGGGGAAGATGCCCCTGATAAGGCCCTTCTCCAAATGGAGAGTCTGTTTAGGACCAGCGCTGCCAGAGAAATCAGAATGCTTCCTGATCGCTTTGATGGCAGCATGTCCTGTAGACTCCCAGATTTCTCTTTCACCCTTGTGAAGTCTGATGAACTGTCCCCTCTTACAGAACAGCCAGGGAGACTGTATTGTTAACCTGCATGTTTCTGAGGTACAGGATGCACAGCTCATGAATCCATAGTCCCAGGGCCATGTGTGGGCTCCTAAATGAGCTCATATGGAAATAATTAGACCAAATTACTTGCCTTAAGTTGATCAGAGCCAGTTTGTTTCCCTGACATTTGGGCACTGTTGTTCCACCCTTCCTTGGCTCCTCACCTCACCCCAGGCACAGCCCATGGTCCCTTGCACCCTACTGCTCTTCTCTTTATAGTAGAACATCCTAGGATTGGCCCCACCACCCTGCTTGTGGTTACTTCTTTACTCTTGGTCCTCTACTGAGTTTTTTTTTTTTTTTAAGATTTTATTTATTTATTTGACAGAGAGAGAGATCACAAGCAGGCAGAGAGACAGGCAGAGAGAGGTGGAAACAGGCTCCCCGCTGAGCGGAGAGCCCGATGCGGGGCTCGATCCCAGGACCCTGAGACCATGACCTGGAGCCGAAGGCAAAGGCTTACCCACTGAGCCACCCAGGTGCCCCGGTCCTCTACTGAGTTTTAAGAACCCTCCAGGCACAGCAGTAGTGTTATAATCTCTGCATTTTGTATACCTAACATAGGCTTTGGAACAGAAAAATCATAAAGAAAATAATATATTTAGTAAGGTTTTACTACTACATGTTGTGTTCTATTATTGGCAACCATTTTTTTCCTTTTAAAAAAATTAACATATAATGTATTATTTGCCCCAAGGGTATAGGTCTATGAATCGTCAGGCTAACACACTTCACAGCACTCACCAGAGCACATACCCTCCCCAATGTCCATAACCCAACCACCCTCTCCAAACCCCCGTCCTTCCGGCAACCCTCAGTTTGTTTCCTGAGATTAAGAGTCTCTTACGGTTTGTCTCCCTCCCGATCCCATCTTGATTCATTTTTTCCTTCCTTCCCCCTCAAGCCCCCCACTCTGCCTCTCAAATACCTCATATCAGGAAGATCATATAATAATTGTCTTTCTCTGATTGACTTATTTCACTCAGCACAATACCCTCTAGTTCCATCCATGTCATCACAAATGGCAACATTTCATGTCTTTTGATGGCTGCATAGTATTCCAGTGTATATATGTATGTGTGTGTGTGTGTGTGTGTGTGTGTGTGTGTATATATATATATATATATATATATATATATATATATATGTTCATCTGTTGATGAACATCTAGGTTCTTTCCATAGTTTGGCTGTTGTGGACATTGCTGCTATAAACATTCAGGTGCATGTGCCCCTTCGGATCACTACATTTGTATCTTTAGGGTAAATACCCAGTAGTGTGATTGCTGGGTCATAGGGTAGCTCTATTTTCGACTTTTTGAGGAACCTCCATGCTGTTTTCCAGAGTGGTTGCACCAGCTTGCATTCCCACCAACAGTGTAGGAGGGTTCCCCTTTTTCCAACATCCTCGCCAGCGCCTGTCATTTCCTGACTGGTTAATTTTACCCATTCTGACTGGTGTGAGGTGGTATCTCATTGTGGTTTTGATTTGTACTTTCCTGATATTGGCAACCATTTTTAATCACATTTTATGAACAATACTGACTAAAGATGAACTTCTTGGCCCATTCAATAACCACACATGGATCACATATTCCCTGCCAGCCACTTCTAGACCCTCTACACTTGTTCTTTAATGTTTGCAGTTAGGCAGTATGATCCCATCTTCGAGATGGGGACCCTGAGGCTCAGACTCCACACCTGGGAAGAGGCAGACCTGAGACCCAACTAGAGATCTCACTGGCATGAAAGATAATGCCATTTACTTTCACTGTCCAAAAATCACACCTAGAGAGGTGTTTCAATTATCTAAATCTGCCCTGATGAGTGGTGACCCCTTGAATTTTGGATAAAATGCAAAAGCCCTAAGGTGGTAGCAGGCTCTGTGTGCTCAGATCCTGCCTCATCGTCACCCTTATTCATTTCCAGCTCAGGTCACCCAGTCACTTCTTCCAGTTAATTGGTCACATCCAGCTCTTTCTTGACCAGGACCTTCCCGCATGTCCTCCCTTAGGCAGAAACATCCTCAAAATACTTCCGTCCATCTTCCTCCTTCAGATCTCAACATAATGGTCACTTTCTTGGAGGGGGGCCTCTGATCTGCCCAAGGTAAATTCTCCCCACATCATAATCTCTCATCGTACCTATATTTTCCATGTCTCTTGCTTGTCATAAGTAATAATGATCTATTTATTTGTGCTGTTATTTAATACACAGAGGTAGAGTGAAGCTACCAGAGAGCCAGGCCGATGTCTGCTCTATGTACAATTGTGCCCTGAGCTCACAGCAGTGTCTGAGGCACCCTGGGCTCTTGACATCTGTTTACTAGTGGATGAATGAGTAGATGAAAGGATAAACATGCTACCTCTCTCCTCAGCTGCTGACAACACACGTGTTGCTCACCTATGGTTGACTTAGCCAACTAGAATTTAAACCAAAGGTCCTTCTGAGTCTTCATTTCAGAATCAAGGGAGTGTCCAGTCTTCTGAGCAGGGAAGAGAGGTTGTTTCTTACCTGTATATGATCTTTGTATAAAGATGCATACAGTTCCTGTCCTCTTCTTCTGTAGTTCTCGATACATGACACAAAGTCCTGGAAGAGAGAGGAAACACGTGACAGCTTAATGACAGTTGTGATTTGAGATAAGAACTCGTCTCCTGGGCCACCTGGGTGGCTCAGTGGGTTAAAGCCTCTGCCTTCGGCTCAGGTCATGATCTCAGGGTCCTGGGATCGAGCCCCGCATCGGGCTCTCTGCTCAGCAGGGAGCCTGCTTCCTCCTCTCTCTCTCTTTCTGCCTGCATCTCTGCCTACTCATGATCTCTATCTGTCAAATAAATAAATAAAGTCTTTAAAAAAAAAAGAACTGTCTCCTCTGACCAATTATCAGGGGGAAATAACAGTTACAAGTTGTGTTGGTCAAATCAATCATAACCTCATAAATAAAGACTTTACCTATGTTGATACACACACACACACACACACACACACACACACACACACAAATGTCTGTGGCATACTTCTACTTCCAGCTATCTCACACCATATGTGAAATCCCATTATAATATGTGCAAAGACATAAATAGACATTTCACTACAGAATATACAGATGGCAACTAGACACATGAAAATATGTTCTACATCATTTCCACTAGGAAAATGAAAATTAAAACTACAGTGGGGGGTGGGAGGATGGGGTAACAGGGTGATGGGCACTAAAAAGGGCAAGTGATGTACTGAGCCCTGAGTGTTACATAAAGCTGATGAATCACTGAACTCTACCTCTGGAACTAATAATACACTGCATATTAATCAATTGAATTCAAATTAAAAACAAAAACAAACAAAAAACTACAGTGAGATATTAATGCACATCTATCCAAACTGCTAAAATTAAAAGGTAATAACACCAAATGCTGGTGAAGGTACAGTTCTAACTTTTCAGTTAGAACCTCATGTACTGTGGTAAGAAGTTATGGTACAGCCACTCCGGAAAACAGGTCAGTAGTGTTTTTAAAATGGCTATCAGACACATGAAAAAATGTTCATCATCACTAGCCATCAGGGAGATTCAAATTAAAACTACATTGAGATACCACCTGACACCAGTTAGAATGGCCAAAATTAGCAAGACAGGAAACAACGTGTGTTGGAGAGGATGTGGAGAAAGAGGAACCCTCTTACACTGTTGGTGGGAATGCAAGTTGGTGCAGCCACTTTGGAGAACAGTGTGGAGATTCCTGAAGAAATTAAGAATAGAGCTTCCCTATGACCCTGCAATTGCACTGCTGGGTATTTACCCCAAAGATACAGATGTAGTGAAAAGGAGAGCCATCTGTACCCCAATGTTTATTGCAGCAATGGCTACGGTCGCCAAACTGTGGAAAGAACCAAGATGCCCTTCAACAGACGAATGGATAAGGAAGATGTGGTACATATACACAATGGAGTATTATGCCTCCATCAGAAAGGATGAATACCCAACTTTTGTAGCAACATGGACGGGACTGGAAGAGATTATGCTGAGAGAAATAAGTCAAGCAGAGAGAGTCAAGTATCATATGGTCTCACTTATTTGTGGAGCATAACAAAGAACACGGTGGACATGGGGAGATGGAGAGGACAGGGAGTTGAGAGAAACTGGAAGGGGAGATGAACCATGAGGAACTATGGACTCTGAAAAACAACCAGAGGGTTTTGAAGGGGCGGGGGGGGGGGGGATGTTGAGGAACCAGGTGGTGGGTAATAGGGACGGCATGTACTGTATGGAGCACTGGGTGTAGTGCAAAAACAATGAACACTGTTATGCTGAAAATAAAGAAATAAAAAAAAATGATAATAAAAAAAAATCTATGTAACTACCATATGACCCAACAGTTTGACTCCTGGGAATGTATCCCAGTGAAATGAAAACTTATACTCACACAAAAACTAAAACCCATACATACATGTTTATAGCATCTTTATTCATTAATAGACAAAAACTGGAAACAACCCAGATGTCCTTCAACAGGCAAATGGTTAAACATATTATGATGCATCCATACCATGGAACACTTACAAATAAAAAGGATAAACTGTTGGTTGTTGATACATGCAGCAACAACCTGGATGAATTTGCAAAGAATTCCACTGAGTGTGAAAAGACAATCCCGAAAGGTCACATACTATATGGTTCCATTTAACAGTATTTTGAAATGACACAATTATAGAAATGGAAAACGCACAAGTGGTTATAAGAGGTTATGGGAATAAGGGGAAAGGCAGTGGGAATGGCCATCACAGGGAACCATGAGGGATTCTTGATTGAGATGTTTTCAGTTATGATATTTACTGCAGTTTTATAAGATGACGCCAGTGGGGAGCTGGGTAAATGGTACCTGGTATCTCTCTCTCTCTCTGTCTTGCTTTCTTTCCTTCTTTCTCTTTCTTTCTTCCTCTCTTTCTGTTTCTCTTTCTTTTTTCCTTCCTTCCTTCCTTCCTTCCTTCCTTCCTTCCTTCCTTCCTTTTTGAGAGAGAGAGAGAGAGAGAGCATGCACAAGCCAGGGAGGGGCAGAGGGAGAGGGAGAGAGAGAATCTTAAGCAGATTCCAAGTTCAGTATGAATCCTGACACTGGGCTCGATCTCACAATCCTGAGATCATAACCCAAGACAAAATCAAGAGTCAGATGCTTAACCAACTGAGCCACCCAGGCAGCCCTACATTATCTCTTATAACTGCATATAAATCTACAATTCTCAAGATAAAAAGTTTAGTTTAAAAAAAGTCACTGAGGGCTTTATCTTTACCATTCTAAAAAATACTCATGTCAAGAATATATTTTAAAACTGCTATTAATCAATGAGGAAAGAAAACCAGAAAAAAAATAGAAACTTTTAAAAAGAAAAAATTGAACAGGCATTTAATTTTAAAAGATGTCCTAGGGATGCCAGGGTGGCTCAGTCAGTTAAGCATCTGCCTTTGACTCAGGTCACGATCCCAGAGTCTTGGGATCAAGTTCCACATTGGGCATCTTCTCAGCAGGAAGTTTGCTTCTCCCTCTGCCTGCTGCTCCCTGTGCTGGGGTGATCTCTCTCTCTCTCTCTCTCTCTGACAAATAAATAAAACAAATCTTTAAAAAAATAATAAATAAATAAAAGATGTCCTACTAGCCAACAGACATACAAGAGTATGGTCAACTCATTTGTCATTTGGGGAACATAAATTAAAACCACAATGAGAACATTCAAAATTCAAATAGGCTAATTATATCATATTTTGATTATGATATGGAGCAAATGAACTCTCATATACTGCTATATTGGTACAACCATTTTGGAACATTGTTTGGCACTATCTTAAAAAGTGAATATACTTATACTCAATGACTCAGAAATTTCATTCCTGGATATATAGCCAATAGAAATTCATATATATGTGTTCCTAAAGTCATGTAAAGCAATGTTCATCACAGCAGTGTTTGAAATAGGCTCTATTCAGTACTAGTCAGTACTACTCAGTATTTGAATAGTCTGGGAACGATGCAAATGTCCATCAGTAGCAGACTGGGTACATCAAGTTTGATATATTTATATATTGAATATTCTACAGTAATGGTTCTTAAAGTGGTCCGTAAATCCTAGAGGTTACTGAAACCCTTTCAGGGAATCTGTGAAGTAAAATTTACTTTCAAAACACTGGGACATCTCTGTCTTTTTTTTCACTATGTTCACATTTCTACTGATGGCCCAAAAGCAATGGGGAGTAGAACTAGTATCATAATCTAAACCAAGGAATTGGCCCCAACAGTACAATCATCATTGTGTATATTCCTCACCACTAGGAAATCATATCAGAAAAAAATCCTCACATAAGAATAGCACTGATAAAACAGTAGAAAATATTAATTTTTATTAAATCTCAAGTTTTGAATATACTTTTTTAATAATCTGTATGATAAAATGGAAGTATGCATAAAGCACTTCTGAATACCCAAAAACATGATGGTTGTTTCAAGAAAAAGCACTATGCAATTATTAGAGTTATGAGCTAAACTGGCTGCTTTTGTCATAGAACACCATTTTTATTTGAAAGAATGACTCAAAGACAAAATTATAGTTATTAAGACCTCAGTGCTTGGCAGATATTTTCTTAAAAATAAACAAAATAAATCCATCAACTCAAATAAAGCAATCTGATACTATTTGCTGCCAAAGATAAAATTGAGCTTTCAAATTTAAATATTAGTATGTTGGACATTGTGTATCTGCCTCTTTGAGCTTAACAATTTCCGAGTAGCTAAAAGTTTTCCTTGTAAGACTAATGGTGACATGACCATGATAAAAATAATGTTGTACAAGGAAGCATGTCAACATTAGGGAGATCTATGTAACTCAGGGAGCCAATATTCTGAAAGAATGCTAGGATGCATTTTACAAAATCATGTATGGGTTAAAACATCCATTCAAAGTGTAAAATAGATCAATAGATTTTAATGTAATTGAAGACAAAAATTTTACTAATAAAGGTTTCAACTAAACTTTAAGAAACTACTACTTGTTGGGTTTTGGTGTAGTATCAAAGAATGTCTAGAATTTTCTGAAAAGGCTTTTAAAAATGCTCCTTTCTTTTCTACCTACATATCTTCAGGGACTAGATTTTCTTCATATATTTCAACCAAGAAAAAAAAAGTACAACTGATTGAGTAAAGAAGCAGATACAGGAAACCAGATGTCTTCTTACTATGTCAAACAGATATTAAAGAGACTTGCAAAACTATAAAACAATACTACTCTTTTAACAATTCTTGTTTTGAAAAAAATAAAGCTATTCATTAAAATGTTATGTTTAAATATAATGGCTTTATTACTGTTATTTTTAAATGAATTAATAAAGGCATTACTTTTTAAATTTTGTTTTAATTTCTAATGTGGTAAATATCAATAGATACAGTCTATATAATCAAAAGCTTTTTGGAGTCCTCAATCATTTTTTTAAAGATTTTATTTATTTATTTGACAGACAGAGATCACAAATAGGCAGAGAGGCAGGCAGAGAGAGAGGAGGAAGCAGGCTCCCCGCGGAGCAGAGAGCCCGATGCGGGGCTCGATCCCAGGATCCTGGGATCATGACCTGAGCTGAAGACAGAGGCTTTAACCCACTGAGCCACCCAGGTGCCCCCTCAATCATTTTTAAGAGGACAAACAGGTCCTGAGAATTACTGTGTCGATACTATGAAAATGAATGAATTACTACTTCATGCAATGACATAGATAAATTGCACAAATGTAATCTGGAGTGAGATAAGTCAGAGAAAAGTATATATACCATGTCATTTTCATTTACAAAAAAGTAACAATGTGAAAAATGAAGTTATGGTATTAGAGGTCAGAATAGTCGGAATAGTCGCTACTTTGGGGGAAGAGGGGACTAGTGATTAGGATGGGACATACAGTTTGGGAGTGCTTCTGGGTTGCTATTACTGCTGCATTTTCTTGTCTGGGTACTGGTTCATTCTCAAAATTCTTAAATCTGTTTATTTGTGATTTGGACACTTTTTCTATGTATGTTATATTTCAATAAGATTAAAAAAGTGTTTATAAGTAAAGACTCAAAAATATGAAAACAATACAATTTTAAAATCCCAGTTACAGTTTTGGAGTAGTGGGAATAGGAAGATTCCTTTATTTTCTTTTATTTCCTTTTTTTGCAAAATTTTCTTTAATATTGCTGTTTACACGTGTTTATACACATTTATAAGTAAAGCAATCCTTATGAGCATCACAAGTGACATAAAATGCTGACAAATTTGACTAATTTTACATCTAAGGCAAAAGCCGAGACTTCTTTCTAATACGATGCCTTAGAGACATGCAGCAGGAGAAGAGAACTCTTGGGGAACACTTGGACACAAAGTAGCTCCCATCAAAATAGCACATGTACCATCTTGCCAAAAAGGGATGGGCCTTGTGTGAATGGCCGCAGGGAATTAACTGGGGCTAGGGTAAGGCCTTCCAGGCAGGCAGACTTCAGCTAGGCATATGAAAAGATATCCAGATTCCCATGTTGCTCAGTGTTGCTAAATGAGAGAATGGAAGGTAGAAAGAGTATAAGACCAGGGACCTTGATACTTGGCCCTTACTAGCCACAGTACATGGGCAAACCACTTAACGTTTTTGAAATCTGATTTACCGTCTACAAGACGAGGTTCACATTACCTCCTTTGACTATTCTGAAGAGATGTCATGAAGAGAGGATAAGACCACATAAGAGAGGATAAGAGAGGATAAGTCATGAAGAGAGGCTGAAAGTACTTTGTAAACTGAAAAGGTCACCCAAAGAGACTATTTTGTGTAGGTCCTGGGTAAGATCAGTTGAAAACTGTTGACCTAGATGGTCTCTTCAAAC
The DNA here is from genome assembly GCF_922984935.1 of Meles meles. Lineage (NCBI taxonomy): Eukaryota > Metazoa > Chordata > Mammalia > Carnivora > Mustelidae > Meles > Meles meles. The sequence goes on along the minus strand of NC_060078.1, from coordinate 46,589,103 downwards.
TTCACAGTTAGATAAAATGCCGTTATGAGTTAAATTATAAATCATCTTTCCTCTTCAAATAAATTTCCTCTCTACAATAGCTATAGCCCAGGATTGTTTATATCCTTGCTCAGATACTTCATTTCTAATTTCAAATTCACTCTCTATTGTTCAGTTCAGAAAATACTCATTATTCACCTACTATTTTCCAGGTACTAGAGTACAAAGGTGAACCCTGTATCTGGTTTTGTGGAGTCTAATGGGAGAGATGGATGGTTATGAGCTGCCATGGCCAATGCTGAGCCAGAGGTCAGCACAGAACATGGGAACACAGGACTCTGTAAGCACAGAGAAGAGGAGACCTTGTCTCGAATCACAGTCAGAAAAGGCTCTGTGTTTGAGATGTTGCTTTAGTTGTATCTTAAAAGAGAGGTTTTCAATAGAAGTCTGATGTAGTCCATTAGCATTTTTGATAACTCAATCTTACAGGAATTTGATAGATGGATTTAATGAAAGCAAGACTGGTAGTAGGGAGCCCCCTTAGGACACTACCATGACAGTACAAGTGAGACATCACACAGTGGAATGAGTGATGTGGAATCGTTAAATTCAGGAATTATATGAAACATGAAATCAGTAGGAATCAGTGACTGTATGAGATGGTAAGAATTTCTCCAATATTTCCAGTTTGCCTAATGAATTAAATTAGGTCAACTAAATGAAGAAAAATTAAGAGCGATCACAAGAATAAGAGAAAGAACAAGTGTAAGTGATATGAGGACATGCTGAATATCAAGTGTCGGATGTACAGCTGTGCCTCCCTAGAATAAAGCCCAGGTGAGATGTCCAAGGTTGATGGATTTGTGAGTCATGAGCAACCAGATGCTAGGCAAACCCTGAGAGATGATAAGATCCTGCACGGGGAGTAAGTACAGTGATGAGACCAATAAGACAAGGTACAAGACCTGGAGAACACCAGTGAAGTTCAGGCCAGGAGGAGAAAGTTTAGAGAAGTTTAAGGAAAATGAGAAAGGGATATCATGGAAGCCAAGGGCCATGTGACCATTAGTGAATGCACCAGAGAAGTGACAAAGCCTGAAAATGTCCACAGGATATGTCTGCGGATATTGGTCACTGGTAACTTCTTTGAGTATTTCAGAGGAATGATTAGGCAGCAACGAATCAACTAGAAATGTGGAGATAAGACAGTGGAGACAAGGAGTGTAAAGCAACTCACTGAAGAAATTTGACTTATGAAGAAAAGAAACAGAGGTGGGAGCAGAGTCACATGATAAAAGAGAAAGAACATGACTCAAGTGTATTACCAGGCTGCGGGGAGCTTGGCAGTGGGTGGGAGAAGCTTGAAGAGCAAAGGAAAAGTCCCTGATGGTGTAGGTTCTACTGGATAAGCAAGAAAAGATGGGATTGGCAGCCCAGCAGAGGTCCACCTGAACAATGGCGAAGGGAGAGGCTGCTCATGCTGCAAGGTGAAGGGAAGGACCTAGCACTGCACACTGACAAAGAAGTTTCCATATGCATTATCATGTTTAATGCTTTTCTCCTGACAAATCTGTATTGGGACTGTTCCCATTTTACAGAAGAGGAAATGGGACAAGAGAGGGAGAGGGACTCCAACAACACTCCACGGAAGTGTGACGCTAGACGATGACTCCCTGGATGCTGGCATCCTGTGTGTCTTCCCCGCTTGCATTTCCACTCCACAGTGCTAGGCGATTGTTACTTTCCCACTGGCCTTTGAGATCTTTCGTGCTCTGGAAAGCTGTGTGCTCAGGATGTGGAGACAGGAGGTCGGCCATTCGGGTCGGTTCAAGGGCAGAGGCCCATCTGCCTGGGCAGTGGTGAATGTGGTACGTCGATCAGGGACAAATTCAGAGCAGAGCTCTGCATCACTTCTTGGAACTAAATAGCCTTTGCTTAGCAACTGCCTGTGTGTTAAAGAGTTTGAGAACCTCTGAAGTAGAACAAAGGGCCTCAGAAGGCCATTTGGAGACTTGAGAAGGATGTAGATCTGGTTTAGAGCCTGTGCCCTGCTCTCCCAGTGCCTCCTTAGGGAAGGGTTTGGCTACAGCCTCCAGACCAGATCTTGAAATAGGGAATGGGGCACATCCTATTGGAAGGTCACCTGTAAGTGAGCTGCCCTCAGCTTAGCGGGGTCCACCTTTGCCAGGGCACCCCTGGGGCTGGCCAACTGCTGGTGACCTTCCTGCCCACAGGGCTTCCCAGGAAGCTCCCGCTGTCCACTGATGATGGTCGTTACATTTGTTTGTTTAAAGCATCATTAGCCCTGTAATCCCAGCTGTGCAGCCTCGCAAACACAAGGAAGGCCAACATCTGAATGCAGCCCCTCGGACCTTGCTCAGAAACTTGGGGCCAAGATAACAGTCAGAGGTCTGGGCTCTCCAGCCGAGCAGCACACATGCTGGGTATGGGACTAAACTCTTCACCTGGACCATATCTACTGCATGCTGACATGCTGCACATCTCTTTTGAAACCTCACCATTTTTACTGCTTAGTAATTTCTTGCAAGGAAACTATTCGATATGTACACAAATATTCACTGACAAGATTTTCCACCACCCTGTTTATAGCAGCACAAAATGACACACCGTAAATATCAACACATGGAAGAATGGCTTATCCTTATGAAAGAATATTGGGCAGTCACCACAAATCATGCTCTTCCAAAGGGCAACCACTAGCCCACATGGTGCCTTTGTGTCCCCTTTGGGCAGACACTGACCTAGGCCTGGACAGATGACTTGAACAGTGGAACAAAGGCTGGATTTCAGCTTCCTTTTGCCACTCTGGCCAGATGTCTTTACATGTAACTGCTATGGTCATTCACTGTGGCCCTGGTGTCAAAAAAGATTTAAGGATATGGAACTGAGTTTTTGATATATTCATATTTTTTAAAGATTTGATTTATTTATTTGACAGAGAGAGAGAGATCACAAGTAGGCAGAGAGGCAGAAGAGAGAGGGGGGAAGCAGGCTCCCTGCTGAGCAGAGAGCCTGATGTGGCGCTTGATCCCAGGACCCTGAGATCATGACCTGAACCGAAGGCAGAGGCTTAACCCACTGAGACACCCAGGTGCCCCAATATATTCATATTTTTTAAAGGAGGTTAGAAAACTATATGCTAACAATAACAACAACAATTAAATGTATATGAATTTGGATAGAAAAGAAAACTTAATAGAAAATAGTATTGCATGCCAAATACTTCCAGTTCTCTCCTCCCATAGGTACATGGCATGATTACCCTTCCTGCTACCTTTGAGCTATGTGATGCTGGGAAGAAGTGTGTAGAAGCTTGAAGGGCTCACGGGCAATTCGCTAAGTTCTTTTTTAATTGCCATGGCAGCATTCAATGTTCTAGACTCAATGTTCTGCTCCATGAGCCAGTGTCTCTGAGTGAGGACAAGGCACAGCAGACTCCTGGCCAACTCACACAGTACTTGTGGCACAAGGGAGAAACTTGACTTTGCAATTTTAGGACAATTAGATGTGGGGTGTTTGTTACTGCAACATAACTTATCCTGAGTGATACACATTCCAAAAATGTTAGACTGTTTACAGTGGGATGCATTAAAACACATAAAATTCATACGGATTCATTTTTGTGATCAGTGAAAAAAAAGACTGAGAGAGCGCCAGTGAAAGCAAGTGTGAGATCAATGAAATACTCTCAGCAAAAAGCTGGAGCAATTTGAGCACACGATACATAACAGGCCTAATGGACAACAGCCCAAATTATAAAATAAATATGCGTGAGTCCCTCTTGATACAAATAAAAGATTGAATAAATAAATAATGGGGCAGAAGAGATAAAACTTTCCTTACAGAGAATTTCAAATAATAGATGTAGATGTTTCCCTCGCCAGGAGGCCACCCGTAAGGGTGGGCGGACTTAAGGACTTGCTTCCAAAGAATCAAGTATGGGAGGGGGACAAGAGGAACTCTGCGGCGGAACAATCTGGCAGACACCACCACGACCATGTGATGAGGCTACATGCATGTCACGTGCCCCTGACCGGACACAGTATGATGAGAAGCACACTTCTCCTCTGTGATCTTCCTTCCAAAGCTCCACGACCCAAGCTAATTAGGAGAAAATACTGAGCAAACCAAAATTGAGGCACATTCTACAAAATATCTGACCACTACTCCTCAAAACTGTCAAGGTCACGAAAAACAAGGAAAAATCTGAGAAATTGTCACAAATCAGAGGAATCTAAGGAGACATGGTAACTCAGTGTAATGTGGGGCCCAGGTCTGGATCCTGGATTCATGGGAAAACTAGTGAAACTCAAAATAGGGTCTGGAGTTTATTTACTAGTAATGCATCAATGTCGGTTTCTTCACTTTGAAAAAGGCACCATGGTAATTTAAGGTGTTAACAACAGGGGAAACTGGGTGAGTTGTATATAACAGTACTGAATGAACATGAAAAGTACATGAAAAGTATTCCTAAGTAAAAAGTATATCAGAAAATACAATGAAATTCTTTTTTTTTTTAAGATTTTATTTATTTATTTGACAGACAGATCACAAGGAAGCAGAGAGGCAGGCAGAGAGAGAGGTGGAAGCAGGCTCCCTGCCGAGCAGAGAGTCCCATGTGGGGCTCGATCCCAGGACCCTGGGACCTGAGCCGAAGACAGAGGCTTTAACCCACTGAGCCACCCAGGCGCCCCTATAATGAAATTCTCACAAGCTTTCCACCTAAACTCCATCATGAAACTGAGATGGAAGATGTGAGTCGCCGTTCTCCCAGTCGGACAGAGTCCTACATTTCCCTTGGGTATAAACAACTCGTTGTACTGAGTGTAATTCTCATGTTTAAAGACAAAAAACTTTTGGTTAATCTTGCTCCCCCTAATTGCATGAGCCAATCCCTTCATCAGACATTTGACAAAGAAATCGTAATTTATCCCCCCAAATGGTAGAAAATCTGCCTGGTCGATATAGAGAAGGTTGGTGTCGAATTCACAAAGTCACCATGGTATCGCTCTTGGTGAATAATGTAAGGGAATTTTAAGAGCATTGTTGACAAATTGATTTTCATTTCATGAACGTATTTTTACACTTAATCCTATATAACATGATTCCACTGTCAGCAGTCTTCTTTACAATTTTTTAAAGTTTCTAAGTATTCATTAATAATTCCATAAAGAAGAAACAAACCATGCTGTTTGATTTTAGTGTCAAATCTAAATTCCTTTAACCTACGACTTTCTCTGGCCAAAGAAAAAGAGACAGGTTCAAGTAAAACTCAGGTGAATTCCCATTTACCAAGGCAGAAGTGAAACCAGATGTGGAAGAAACTCCCATCCCCAAGGATCTCAGTTCTCACTGGTCACTCTCACTGTCACTCACCAGTCCCCTCCTCTCCACTGGTGGGGACAGAGAGGATGAGAGATTTAACAGTACCATTATCACTGAGTCTGTGTGTGTACTTTGTAGTTAACACGAAACCATCATTAATACTCTGCTCTTTCCTGGAACACCTCCTCAGGGCTCCCAGGGCAGAGCAGAAACCCTGTAAGAGCAGTACTCTGAATTACAGTGGCTTGTCTCCCACCAGCCCTGTCCCCCGATTAGAATAAGCTCCTCAGGGACACTGTCCATCTCTGTCCCCAGTGGCCAGGCAAACAGAGGCAATGACCAAAGTTTGAAAGACTGAAATGAAACTCATAGACTCTTGTCACTCCACCAGGCCAAATTCTCTGTCACTGGTTATTCTCTGCCCGAAGTGAGACACTTCATGGGGTCAGGATTAAGGAGATCCTCAGGGTCAGTGGCAACACTTTCCGGTCTGGTCCTCACACCCTTTGCACTTTAAATCCATCTGAAATTCAGTATTTTCTGGGTTGTGAAACATTCAATTAAGTTTTTCTGTTATGCCTTCTCTGTATAAGGCTGACACATCTACCTTTAAATATAAGTCCTTGGTGGAGACCAGGCTTGGGTTCCCTAACAAAAGAAATTAAAAGCTTTCCTTGTTTGTGGTTAGTCACATATAATGTCTACATGTGCACCCATCAAATGTTAGCAGACTAATAGGAAGATGTCCAGTGAGCAAGATGTGGTCATGGTCAAAGGGTCTTTGCAGGGTATCTATTGGATGACTCCGGCCAGGAAATGCTCTTTTCTCCAAGTGCCCAGATAATTGTGCTTCTCTCCGCTATGGAGACACAGCCCCAGATTCGTAGTAAGTGTCAAGCAATACCAGAATAATAATCATATTTCCAGCAATTATGACAAACAATGGGTGCTCGGAGTGGCTGAGGAGGGACCCGATCGCCACAGCTCAATTCATCTAGCGTTAAATTCACTCACATACTAATTTCTAAGATGAACGGTGGTTTCTAATTTGTCTTTTTTCAACTGTGATGTTTTTATTAAATTCGATCATCATGAGTACATGGAGCATGACTACTTAAACAAACAAAAAAACCCTCCAGGGTAGCAAAGGACGAAAGCTCTGGAACTATAGGTGCTGGGACTTCTCAAGGAAGCCACTCTCCCTCCTCTTGGCCTTCTGCTCGGGTGTCAGGGCCCCCACAAGGCTCAGACAGATGGGGAGTGGGAGGAAAGAGATGTCTGCTGCGGAAGCCCCTGGTCTGTGCTCTTTGTTACAACTGTGCCAGTAAACCCGCACGGCTTCTTTCACTCCAATGAAATGACAAATTTCGCTCCAAGGAGCGGCCTGCACACGGCAATGAACATTTCAGACAGAGAAACAAATGGGAGCTGTGGTTCATAGGGAGGCTTCCTTCTTTAGTCTTTAAGGAGAATGGGCCGGAGTTACCTGAGGACAGCGCTAACCTTATCCCTGTCCTCCTGGATGCCGTGCACACCAGCTGACCTTGGCTGTCTCGGCGGTCACAGGTCTCAGGGGTCTCTGGGGGGTAGGGGGGCCTGCATGTAGCTCACAGGTAACTTAATCAACCCCAACCCTTCCCTCTCCCTTAGGCTGGTCCTCACAGCTGCGGCCACTTTGAGGACAAATAGAGCTGTGCCTACTCAGGGACCCAGCCAGGCTGGAGAGGGCACACGCACTTTCAGAAGGGGCACAATTTTAAAGCCCAGGAGAAGCAGTTAGTCCTCTGGAAGGGGGAGGCTCTTCCTGGCAGATAGGCCCACATTTGCCAGAGAATATGGATGGGAGAAGACAGGGTGCATTATAACAAAATACGGAAGTGGGTCTGACTTGTAGACGGTGCAGGACAAGGGCCAGGGGTGGGCTTGGAAAAGCAGTGAGGTCGGGCTTCTTGAAGTGGGGTTGTGGGGTTGTGGGGTTGTGTCCTCTATCCCAGACAGGGTGGCGGTACATGCTTGTTTTTGATCAGGGACACGAGAGGTTCAGATCGGATCTTTAGAAAACCACAGTGAAGCTGGCCAGGAGACGCTGGGCAGGGCCGACTGCTTAGTTCTCCCTAGGTCTCTGCGCTCAAGCACTTCCACCTCTTGGCAGAAGTGTAAGTGGTGGGCGGGGAATAAACATACAAACTATTCTGCCTTCAGCTCCACAATGCTGCCAGAAAGTGAGAGCACCGTGTAGGTGCCGGATGGGAGCTCTTTATAGACGGCGTGTTTACGATCTTCATTCCCCAGGAATTGGCTTTCTTCTTCCATGATTATTTTTCCTGGTCTCATTCCTTTATTTTATTACATGCATCCTTATCTAAAGGTCCCATAAATCCTCTGAGGGGTGAATCAGGATATAAATACATACATGAAATTAAGTAAAGATAAACTGGATATGCTATTCCGCTAATGCCAGACTAGCACCTGAGCCACAAGGCAGATGGTCACAACTATTTCTCTGCACCTGGAGCGGCCCCTTCCTCCTTACTGATCTCCCCTCACATCCTTCCTCCTCACCCTCCTCCTCCTCCTTATCTAGTTCAAACTCCTCCAGAAAGCCTAAGTGAGGTTCCCTCTCCTCTGGGCACCTCTTGAACCTTAACCTCTCATTACAATGTCATTATTTCATCCTCCTACAAGGCGGGATCCCCAGGTCAGGGACTGTGTCTGTATCCGCTGGGCTTACCCCAAAGGCCTGGGATAGAAGAGAAAATTGGTGAATGTGCGTAGAACATTGAAAGAGGGAATGTCTGGAGAAGAGATGTGTGCTTAGAGGTGAGAGAGGCATGGAAATGTAGATGCAGATGGAGGCAGAGACGCCGACGTATTTTCTGACCCTCCAGAGAAGCTGGAAGGGCTCTTGACCACTGGTTCCTGCACTCTTGTCCGGGACACTCTCCCATTTGAGCTCCCTGCTCCATTGATACGGACCTTTCTCTCTGTCTCTGTTCTCCAATATACAAACTCACTCCCACTGTCGAGCACTAGCTGGGTCTGTTTCAGGAGTCCACATTCCCCAGATGCTGGAGGGCTCCGCTTCCCTCTCAACTTCATGATTGCTTCCAACCCCCAGTGATCGTGAGACAGTCTCCAGCACATCATCTATTTCCTTCAGATTTTGTTGTACTATCTAATATTTTCTCATCTGTTCCCTTTTGCTTAGAGTCTGTTTTCCCGGAACCAAGAGCAGACACTTCGCCTGGTTCCCCAACCCGTACAGCAGCTCCTAGACATAGAAACCCATGAGCCGGGAACCGTCTGCAAGAACCGGTCAGACACGCACTTATTCAATTGCCCTTTAGTTTCACTCAACAGCCCCAGCTACTTCCTTCGTCACCCCTAATAATAATGGTAGATCAACCAGCCCCTGAAGACCTCACAACTTTTCTCCCAGGCCCCCAGGACTGGACAGCCACACTTCCTTCTGCTGTCCCCACTCTCCCTCCTGTGCCTGGCTGTGGAGCCAAGCTGACACCAACCCCCACCGGCAACAGCAAAGAGAAGAAAATTTCAGAACTTCCTGTTCTGAGACTTTGAAACACTTTTTTAATTAACCAAAATGGTTTCTCATAATAGATGGGTCCCAGGGCGAGAAGGCGGCTGTAACTCACATGGCAGGCGACCCTAGCGGGTTGTGAATGGCAGCAGCGCCTCGGGAGGGCCCCGCACTCCTTCTCCACTCGACAACCATCTGCCCACTTCTCATTTATAGAGTTGGGGCCACTTCTGTCTTGCGAACTCAAAAGCATTTTTGCACTGATGAGTATACTTAAGTTTTAAAAACTCAGATTTGGAGAAGTAAACAAAAATGTATTCCACCCCCATTCTTAGGTCATAATTTTTCAAAATTGAAAGCATTTCTTAGGATGACAATACCTTCCCCCAAATACCACATTAGTTTTTGGAATGCAGGTGTGTCTCACATTAGGAAATCTAATATACAAAAATCTGAATAGATTCCTGGGTATAATTCGCCTTTAAAGTAAATGACTATATTCAGTTTTCAAAAGATTCAACCAATGATTCCTTTAAATTGCCAGGTTCCTAAATTAATTTCAAATCTGTTTCAACTTACAAAATATTGACCTAGAAACATTTTTTTCAGAAACCCATCTACTGTGATTCTTCTTAGATGCCCTCTAAGTAGGGAGATCAATATACAGCACCAGGATTCTTTAAATATGAGGTTCATGAGTTATTCATCTCTATATTTTTAGTGAGGAACACTATGTTTGTTCAATAAATTCATGTGTTGTTGAATTTCATTGGATGAGCTATTTATGTATATTAAAATATTGTAAAATATTGTGGATTGAGCTGAAGAGTTGGGACTTCAAGTTACTTTGAAACAGTCCTCAATGACACCCCTCATAAATGGTGTACAAACATAGCCTGATTTTATAATAAAAATACTACAAAGGAAGGGTGCCTGTGTGGCTCAGTCCATTAAGCATCTGCCTTTGACTTAGGTCATGAACTTGGGGTCCTGGGATAGAGCCCAGTGTGGGGCTCCCTGCTCAGAAGAGACTTTGCTTCTCCCGCTGCCCTTCCCCTCACTTGCTTGCTCTCTCTCTCTCTCTCTTTCAAATAAATGAAATCTTTAAAAAAATACTACAGAAGAGAAAGAAAGAAAATCAGAAAATAGCAGAAGGAGGTAAGAAGATCTAGTTACCTTTTTCAGACTAGATGTTTCTGCTTGGATAGACTACTTTGGAGAAGGAACTGCGCATTTGTCCCTAAGGACTTTCAAATGTAATTTAGATTCAATGCACCTTTCAACGGGCAGTGGTCAGGACCTGCTGTTGGGCATACGCCATTGATTTGTGGAACCTGCCTAACCTCAGTGCCTGCTCTCTTGGCGAGGATTCAAGTTATCATCTTGCTGCCAAAAGAAAAGCAACTTTAGCCCCATTTCCTGTGAGGCTGAATAACCAGAAGAGCACTGAGAGGTGGCTCTGTGCCGCTCTCAGGTGGGAGAGCCCTTGGTGCCATGGTGCCATGGAGCGTTTGTGGAGCACAGCGATTCTGCCATGGCTGTGTGCTGCTCACAGATGAGAAAATGCGTGATTAGCCAGAGGCAGGACCACAAGCTAGCCTTAGGATGAAGTGAGTTATTGTTGGTATTAATTATTCATTTGTTGTGTGAACTTTGCATTCTCGGGAAGTCATGATATGGTAGACCATATTTCAAGATAAGGTTTAGGAATAAACAGTTGAGAGGAAGTTCTGGTAGAGAAAATTCTATTTGTTCGCTGAGTAGGTGGTTGCTGCCTATTTGAAGAAGGTCAGCATCATCTGATTTTAGCAGTGGGATCTCTTGGTCAGACCAAGGTCTCTGCTAGCTTGCGCTATCTTTTATGTGAGCAGGATAAAGAAGCCCCTTCTGGACTGACAAATGAGAGCAAAGATGCAGACCACACCTCAGCTCACAGCTTGACAGCTGGGACAGAAGTCAGGCCCCACCCCCAAATGGCCTATCTCGATGGAGAGCCCTGTGTGGGTTTCCTCTGGCATGATGTCAGTACTTATCATAGTAGAGCCAGCCTCAGGTCCCCCCACCAATCCCTGTACCATGCTACCTGTCCCCCCACTTGCCCCAGGAGACCAGCCTCTCTCTGCCCTGACTATGGGGATGTCCACATCCACAATGATGAGCAGCTAGTGATTCAGCAGGCTCTACTCATGACCAAACCCTGGCACCAATCCTTTCAAGAGAACGAGGGACAGCCTCTCTTATGCCACTGTATTCTCTCTGCATTTATCTGAAATCTCGTTCACACAAAACCAAGGGGCCTAGATCCAGCAACACCTAAATCCATCCCTGGAAACATCATCCAGAAAGGGACTGGGGATACTCAATGGCATCAGCAGAGACTTTTCCTCCTCACTAAACAAATGACATCAGGCCAATGCTCAAATGGCCCAGTATCTCCATGCTAAGAGATGGGGGAGGTGGGCATCCCACCTACTGAGCTGTGACAACAAACCATGAGCTTTACTAAAACATGGGCATTCCAGGATTCAGTTGGTCTTGTTTAAAAAAATGCAAACTTTGGGGATTTGGGCATGGTGGCTTCTGTCTTGGGCCCCCTCTTTTCCAGCAAATGTCTGGGGACTCTGTGATGTCCTCATCTGATGAGGTTGCTGTATTTAACAGAACAGTTGTAATATTTCATTATAATAAATTAAGTTATAATAATTCAACAGAAACAAGGGGCTGCCCTAAAAAGCAGAGAAACGGGAACTTGCAATCAAGGATGGCTGGACCACAAGTTTGCTCTGTGCACCTTCCCTCTTTCCTGTGTATAGAAGGGCGTGTGTGTGACCTGCACTTAACAAGCCACTGATTACACTCCCTGAATCTCACCTGATGGAAAGAATACATTAAAATACTTGATCTAAAATACCTCTAAAGGGCAAAGTCAGCTAGAGATTTAAGTTACAGAAGGTTTTCAGAAAAAAAAAAATCACTTGTGTTTTTTTTAAACACAAAAGACACAAACCAACCTGTCGAATAAAATGATCAAAGAAGAACAAAAGCACAAAACACAGTAGCAAACGTATCAACTAAACGCTATGTGTCATGTAAGTACTCTAACCTGGCAATGATTCAAACACCGAACAACAGAATGGCAACTTTAATATATACCATTAATAGCAAAATGTTGGCTTTTATTGAAGAAAAAAATAAAAACTATGTTGCTCTAAGCAGTTTTGAAATGAATATCTAATTCAAAACTTCCCCTGTGCATATAATTGCATGCTAATTTACATTTTAATTACTTCCTAAGAAATCAAAAGCATTTGTTGACAGTAGAACATAATGTCAACTTCACGGTGCACTGTTGGTGGATGCTTAATGAACTTAATTAGATAATTAGTGATGTTAATTATCCTTCTATTATGAAGATAAGGATGTCTCACAAATGATGCACTTGGTAAAGAAACATCATTAAAGGTATCAGTGTTTGCTTTGTTCATTTACTTCTATTTTTCAACTCCTGGAACAAGGACTTTTGATGGACTAGTAACATGTAAGATTTCCTTGAGATGGAAAGAGAAATGCCACGGTCTCTATCTGCCTATGACCATCCTTCCCTCTTGCTCTGGAGAGGATTGCTCTGTGGGTGATGCTGCTGCTTTTTCAAATCCTCTGCTGTCCCGACCTGTGGTCCACCTTCCCTTCTATATGGAGTTTCTTGTTCCAGCCGCCTCCTTCCTGGCCACCTCTTGATGACGATGTGATGAGTGGGTTCTTACCTCAACTGTTTGAAGAATGGTGTGTGGGTGTGTGTGCACGCGCACACACACACACACGCATGCACATGCAACCATGTGAGTATGTCAAGGAATAGTGGAAATGAAAGTGAGCGCCCTGGTTAGGCGCCCAGACTACTTGAAAAACAACTAAAAGGCAATGCAGGCGCACATACACACATGTGCACACACACGCACGCACAGGTGTTGCCGCAGCCTGGCTGCCTTCCCATGAGCCTATGACACTGTGTTCCCACCTCCACCACCTGGATGGCCCATTCTGGGTGTGGCGTCAGAACACCACTTCCTGCAAGACCGGGGCCACGATTCATGCTGCGTCACTTCAGCTTCAGTGAAAAGGAAACTTCAGGGTTTGAGAAATAAAGACGGTGGACCTCATCGTTTTTCTCTTTCTTGCTCCCTAACATGTCTGCAACCAGAGCATCATGGGAGTCCTTTCTGGAAATAATTCTAGTCCAGACATACCATGAAGAGCTCTAAGCCAGGCTGGGGAGAGTGACACTATTTTTAGGGACAGTTATCTCTGGAAAGGCATCAAGAGAAAGTAAGTCACTGGCAGCCTTGCCCATGGCAATTATAAAAACCAAGATTCCATTTAGCAGAAGGCCTTAGTCACTGTGCTCACATCCATAGAGGGTTTTACACTTTCCAACGTCTCTTTTTAAATCATACTTCCATTTGTGTCCGAGTGGTTTCATTCCTCTAACACACAGTCTCACTTAATTACTTGTTCACAAGCCTTTTCCCACCACCAAACACAATGGGGTTTTCCAACAACACAGCATTGTGATTTCTTACCAAGTGCTTGATTTTAGGTTTTTCTGAATCACTCTTCTCTTTCCTATGATTTCCAGTGGTGTTGTCCCTCCAGCTCCTCTCTTGATTTGCTGACAGAGGCTGTCTCCCTGCCCTTTGGCCATGCCAGTGAGAACATACTATGAGGATCGCTCCTCTGGCCAAACTGTAGAATTCCTCATGTGTCTTAATTTCCCCCCAGGTTTAGGCCACCTGCCTCCATACATCTCTCTTAAATGCACATTCATCTCCTGGGAAAATCCTTTCTCTCTTGCCCACAAATACCATGTTGAATTTACGACAAGTTTAAGTAAAAACTGTCCACATTAAACCTTCTGAATTTCAGATTTTTAAAATTTCTTACAGATTTCTGACTGAAACTCTTACAGTAGCCAGGCTCTGGGAACTCTGTCTTCTCTTTCACAGCTGCATTTGGACTTCCTCGGGTGTTACCTGCTACTCCACCACTGACTTCCCTTCGTGTCAAAGCCCACATGCTTGTTCAGGCTTTGTTCATGTGGCCACTTTTCCAAAGACATACAAATGACTAACAGGCACATGACAAAATGTTCATCATCATTAGCCATCAGGGAGATTCAAATCAAAACCACATTGAGATGCCACCTGACACCATGGCCAAAACTAAGACAGTAAACAACATGTGTTGGAGAGGATGTGGAGAAAGGGGAACAGTAGGAATGCAAGTTGGTGAAGCCACTTTGGAAAACGGTGTGAAGATTCCTTAAGAAATTAAAAATAGAGCTTCCTGGGGCGCCTGGGTGGCTCAGTGGGTTGGGCCTCTGCCTTCGGCTCGGGTCATGGTCTCAGGGTCCTGGGATCGAGCCCCGCGTCGGGCTCTCTGCTCGGCAGGGAGCCTGCTTCCCCCTCTCTCTCTGCCTGCCTCTCTGCCTACTTGTGATCTCTGTCTGTCAAATAAATAAATAAAATCTTTTAAAAAAAAAATAGAGCTTCCTTATGACCCTGCAATTGCACTACTGGGTATTTATCCCAAAGATGCAGATGTAGTGAAAAGAAGGGCCATCTGTACCCCAATATTCATAGCAGTAACAGCCACAATTGCCAAACTGTGGAAAGAGCCAAGATGCCCTTCATTAGACGAATGGATAAAGAAGATATGGTCCATATGTACAATGGGGTATTATGCCTCCATCAGAAAGGATGAATACCCAACTTTTGTATCAACATGGAGGGGACTGGAGGAGATTATGCTCAGTGAAATAAGTCAAGCCGAGAGTGTCAGTTATCTCTTGGTTTCACTTACTTGTGGAGCATAAAGAATAGCATGGAGGACATTAGAAGGAAAGGATAAATGAATCAGGGAAAATCAGAGGGGAAGATGAAGCATGAGAGACTGTGGACTCTGACAAACAAACTGAGGGTTTTGGAGGGGAGGGAGGTATGGGGTTAAGTGAGCCTGGTGGTGGGTATTAAGGAGGGCACGTATTGCATGGAGCACTGGGTGTGGTGCATAAACAATGAATCTTGGAACACTGAAAAAATAAAAATAAAAATAAATTTTGAAAAGCTCATTTTCTTTCTATTTTCAAAAATCTCTTCTTAGCCCTGGGGCTCTCCTGCCCCATGAGCCTTTTCCCCAGGTGAGTGACAGCTGAGGCTTCCATGGTAAATCCCATGCATCCCCTGAACTCGGAAGCACTGAAGCACCAAACTCAAAAGCATTGTGTCCTCATCAGTCCCTCCCCTCCTTCCAGAAACAGGGCACTGAGTTCTCTGAGGCTCATTGTGCCTTCAGCCTCAGCAAGACCAAAATCACACAGCAGCAGGAGATGAATACAAACATGCCAGAAAGCAAGCCCAGGAACTGCTTGATCACTCCCCCAGTGACGGCTAAAGCCTTCCCATTCTGCACACTTGCTTCCCTTTCTGCAATTTTTATTTGGGTTTTGTGATTTCTTTAAAGAGAAAATAAGTGTACAGGAACAGTTATGCATAAGATGATATGATGTCTGGGATGTTGCTTCAAAATTATTCCGTGCAGCAGGGGAAAGTGGGTAGTGATAGAGACAGAGACAAGATTGGCCATGAGATGAACATTGTGGATGGGAAGTGATGGATAGATACATGGGGATTCATCTTATTATTTTCTCTGCTGCGGTATATGTTTGAGATTTTTTCACAATGATTTTAAAAAGAGATAATGGGTAAAGTGCTCAGAGTCAGAGGGTCAAAAATGTCATTTCCCTTGCCAGGGACCCAAGCCAGGGCTGCCCTTCATTCAACTGTCTCTCAGTTGCTGGCATCAACCAGCATCTCCTCCTCTACAAGGGGCAGGCTGCTCTGGAACTGGAGCTGGGATGGCAAGCCTAGGCACACATTTAGGGAAGCAGCCAATGGCATGACTGTGGTCACCCTGACCACGCAGGTGTCTGGTCTCTGAGATCAAGGTTCCCATGTGTGGGCACAGACGGTCTTACTTAGGCCCTAGTGTACCAGGTGGGTGCAGAGGGCTCATCCATAGGGCAGCTATAAGAGACTAGGGGGACCTTGGAGCAAATGTGTCTCGCTTTGGTGTCCTCTGGCTGTGATGCTTTCTCATCCCTTCTTTCAATTCTAATTAATTCTATTAATTCTCTTCCCTACTTGGGCCATTCCCACTTTGAAGCCAGCAACTGGAAGATTGCTCAGCTAACTCCAAAAGCCACAGAAACATGGACACTGGGGCTGGCCCTGCTCCAGAAGGTCTGACTCCTCCATAAGGCTCTCAGCTTTGTTTGGAGGCAGCAGTATGTGTCTCCCTCCTCAGGTGGGGCCCACCTGGCCCCCGTATGGAACAGCTGTGCACACATGTACCACTGACCCAGGAGGAAAGTGGGGCGAAATCCAGCTCATGTTTGCTGAACCAGACACAGGTCAGGCAGCTGTGCTCACCCAGACTAGAAGTGGCCCTGAACTTTTACAGGCTTTTACAGGCTAGAAGTGACCCTGAACTTTCAACCCTCTTCCTCAAGAAACCCTTGTTCTTCCCATGCTCTGCAGATCCAACAGAACCATGTGAAACACGCACCTGCCACACCTGCCACAGCCCAGTGTCCTTTCTCCTCACTGTCTGATTACAATGAGGTCAGGGCCTCTGCCTGTGGCAGCTGCCTTCTTTTGCTCATCCCAGCCTTGGTTCAACAGAATTCTCTTGTGTGTCTTCTTTGATTTCCACTGCTCTAACTCCTGCCCCTGCAGCCTCCATTATCTCCCAACTAAATGATGTCACAGCAGCCAGTCTGGCCCCTCCCTCAGGGGCTCTAACCTCCAATCCTACCCCTAGAAACGGACACGTACTGCTCCCCCACTGCTTAAGCCATGCATCCTCCCTGCATCCTGCCATGACCTCAATCACCCCCCTGCTCACAGGCCTCGCACAGACTCATCCTCACGGCCCCTTCCCACCCAGCCTCTCGTGTCCTATCTGTCTATGTCCTATTTGCTAATGCTCTTTCTTTAAAAAAAAAAAAAAAAAAAAAGCTAATGCTCTTAAAAAAGAAAAATATTTTGGAATAATTCTGCATTTACAGGAAAGTTACAACGGTAGTCCAGAGAGTTCTGTCAACCCCTTACCTGCTTCCCCATAATGTTAACAACATACATGGTGCGTCTGTCAGAGCGAAGAAACCCTCACGAGTTGTTGACGTTTTTTCAACTTATTGTTAAACAAAAAAGTCTAAAACTGACTTGGCAAGTGGCGCGTAATGCTGGGAGGAGGAACGGCCAGCTGGGGTGCACACTCTGAGCTGCTCTAAAGTGGACATGAAGAAGAAGCTTCCAGGACACCATCTTTGGCCTGTGGTGGCCTCAAAGGAGCCCAAGGTCCCTAGCTCTGCCCAACAGGCCGACCCCCACAGCTGTCATTCACCCCAGGAGAGGCCACAGCCTCACCATCTGATCCCAGAGGGGCCTGTGATGGGGTCAGGAGAAGGAAAGGAAGAAATACCCTCCATCATACCAGCCTCGCCCCCAAGTTCAGCTCACCTGCCAAGAGGAAAACATTTTCTACTGAAAACAAAGATAGGTAAGCGGCATTAGAAATGGTACATCGTGTGTCTCACTCCAAGGAACAATTTATCAGTGCTGAAGAGCTGTCAGCCGCTGACATGATAAGGAATAACACCAAATGAATAATGTTTCCTCCAAAACCAACTCCTTTAATTACAAGCCTCTTCTTTCCAGAAGAGAGACAGAAGATGCAGAAACACCAATTTCATGCACTTGTGCCTGAATAATGTCTCCATGCTGCTTTTTCCAGATGGCGACCTTCTCACTGGAGGGACTAATGATGTGGGCATATTTAGGCAAAAACCAATAACGGAGTCTTTAACCTTCAACAACAAAAAGCGTGTTGTACAAAATGTTCCTTGGGATACATTAGAAAATATCAATTACATTGCTCACTGAGGTGTAATCAGCTGTAATAATCAAAATTAATTTTTAAAAATAATTAAACAGACCCCAGGGCAAATAGTTGATGCTCTTCTCCTATGACATCACAGTCTACAGATGTACCTGAGAAGTTGTGCCTCCTGCTAGCAACAAAGGCATCTCGCGAGGATGAGTGATGGGTGCGGGATGGGAAGGCTGCTGAGTTTCATCCCAACCAAAAGATGGAAAGCATTTTATTCCCTCGCTCCGTACAGTGCCACACACTTATTTTAAGAGCCTCCTCTGTACCAAGCACTGTGCCCGACCCAGACTGAGTTACTGGTACAGGATTCTCCAAAGCAAAGGCACAGTTCATTTTTTAAAAATTAAAACATAAGTCTACTTTGTCTCAAAAGAAATTTATCTTTAAAGAGTCCACAAGATAATACAATGAAGACAGGATGACTAAATCAGATCGAAGACAGACGAGGTTCCAATGGAAAGGCAGAAGCAGGGAGAGGGGTGTGTGGACGTACGTGTGTGCATGCGCTCATGTGTTTTGCAGAATTTTATGGGGCTAAGTGTGTGTAGTTATATAATAGCCTGGCCACAGTCACCTCTCCGAGCTTCTGAGTGCCCAGACGACTGTGCCAAGAAATGTAACTGCATCAGAAGTGCTGGTGTTTGCCAGCTGCTCTGGAAAAGCACAGGCCTTCCTGCTGGTGACGGCTGGGGGAACTTCCCCTGGGATTGCCCTCTCCCCACTTCAGTCCAACCACACTGTTCTTTGCTGCCTTAGAACACCCCAGCTCATGCCTGTGTCAGCGCCTTTGTCTGAGGGTCCTCCCTGCCTAACCACTCTTTCCAGAGTCTTTGCCTTATTTTTTTGCTCCTATGCCCCCCTTCCAGAGAGGGCTTCCAACCACCTTCATGTAAGTAGTCACCTTCTCCCAGCTACCCTGTTCCATTTTTTCTCATTGCAATTAGCATCCTCCATATTTACAAATTATTTATCTATTTATTGTCTATCTTCACCCCCTAAAATGCATCTCCAAGAAAGCAGAGAATATGTCAGATTTTCTCTCTTCTGTAACCTCAGGGCTTACAGAAGAGTACGAAGTAAACACTTAATAAGTATTTCTTGAGCAAATGAATGAATGAACGGAGACCTCAACTGACAAAGAAGACAGTATCTTCAGCAGCCTGTCTTTAAGACAGAGCCAATTTAAAATATTTTTACTTCCAGATCTCTCAGTGTGAGCCCAGAGCAAACTGTTGTAAACCATTTGTGGACCTACAGGGGCTTCAAACACTGTAAGCTATTCCAGTGTCTTTCACATAAACCATTTCTCAACCAATCTCCCCAGAACTCAGAGACAACCGAGTCATGCCAATGACAGTGACCTGGGAGGGGGTGGAAGACTGGCAAGAGGCACGTCAATAGCATGCAAGGGTCCCCATGCAAGGCACACCCATGCCCAGCATCCCTGCAGTCCCTTCCCTGGCTGCCAGCCAAACTGAATTGACCCCCGGGGTGAGAGCTGATTTGGTCAAGGAACAGAAGTTCCAGAGTGAAGCCAGAGAAAGAAGGGCTGGACCCCTACTACTCAGGAGCAAGTGCTGGGGAACAGATGGAGATGCTCCAGCTTCTGGGGCTCAGCACAGCCACACCACCCGTGAGATGGTCCTCGTTTTGCAGAGCCCACCCAATCAGCTCCTGCTGAGCTGTGAGCTAGGGCTCTCTGAACACACCTGACTTGTGTAGGAAGTATAGGAACAAGAACTGGTTTGGGTTTTAACATTACAAGGAACACCTACCTGCTCTTGGAGCTCAAGAGGAGCCTATATGTGCTTCAAGTTAAAGCCAGCCTAAAATCTGGCTCCCCTAGATGTCATATCAACTGGAAAGTCACATGCATTACCTTATATGCTCAGAAGAATATGGAATTGGATCATGTCCACAAGCAACAGAGAGCAAAGACATCCCTCATGGGGTTTGGAACAAATGTGTGATGCTTCTCTAAGGCGAGGGGTCTGAGCTCACCTCTGTCTTGCACTCAGGTTCCTTGGCCTGCCGCCCGGGCACCAGCCTCATGGCCGAAGATAAGCTACCACTCCATGAAGACACTTTGCTGTGGTGTCCCATGCTCGAGCGACTGGTCAGCAACTTCTTCTCAGATGCTAGGAACAGAGAAGCAAAAAGTGTTAGAAGTAGAGTTGAGGGAAGAGCATACACAATTTCTACAACTGGCTTGGCTTTTTAAGGGCCAGACAGGGACACAAGCCCAGGGAGCCACCTCCAATAAGGACAGCAGCCCAGGCTACAAGCGCACAATGCCATCTTCTAAGCCATATAGTGTGGGTTTCAGGGTCACCAGACCCAGAATAGACTCCTAGTTCCACTGACTCAAATTGAGATGTGGATAATTAAGCAGAAGTTCCTGTGTTCTCATCCTGTAAACTGGCAATAGGAGCATCTAACCTCATTCTGGTGTCATGAAGAGTAAATAAGATTATGCATTTAAAACATAGATGGTCAGGGGGCGCCTGGGTGGCTCAGTGGATTAAGCCGCTGCCTTCGGCTCAGGTCATGATCTCAGGGTCCTGGGATCGAGCCCCGCATCAGGCTCTCTGCTCCGTGGGGAGCCTGCTTCCTCCTCTCTCTCTGCCTGCCTCTCTGCCTACTTGTGATCTCTGTCAAATAAATAAATAAAATCTTTAAAAAAAAAAAACAAAAAACATAGATGGTCAGGGTGCCTGGGTGGCTCAGTGGGTTAAATAAAGCCTCTGCCTTTGGCTTGGGTCATGGTCCCAGTGTCATGGGATCGAGTCCTCATTGGGCTCTCTGCTCAGCGGGGAGTCTGCTTCCTCCTCTCTCTCTCTCTCTCTCTCTGCCTGCCTCTCCGCCTACTTGTGATCTCTGTCTGTTAAATAAATAAATAAAATCTTTGGGGAAAAAAATAGATGGTCAAATGTACAGAATTTTCAATGCATGATTGTTGGCAAAAAAGAGCCATTTGTAAGCAAGCACTGAGGTCCATCTCACCACTTAATTCACTGCATGTGTATGGGGACAGATGTCCTTTTCCATTAAACTTTTCTCTGAAATGGAATCTGACATTTTGACCTCAAATTATACATAGGCATGTACATACATACATATTTTCCAGTGCTACTTTGGAAAGCCAATGTAATAAAAGTTCTATATCGCTGGGCAGTGTGGGATGATACACATGGAAATAACTAATTCTTGAATCACTGTGAATTTTGTGATGCTGGAAGACTTAAAACAAGTACATGAGCTATAATTTAAGAGTGATGACCACTTTAAAAACAAAATTCCAGGTGGGTGGGCTGGCTGGCTCAGCCAGTAGGGCGTGCAACTCTTGATCTCAGGGTTGTAAGTTTAAACCCACACTGGGTGTAGAGATTATTTAAAAATAAAATTTTTTAAAAAATTTAAAAATTAAAACAACATTCCTATAACTGTATTAACTCATATGAAGGAGAAAATGTTGAGTCACTGAAAGAATTCAAGGATCATTAATATTTTTGGGATGAAAACTTTCACTTGGAACATGAGGAACCTGAGGCTCCAGGTCACTCCATGACTTAGTACAAGGTTTCAAAGCTGGTAGGTGAGTATCAGGGCAAGACCTAGAACCCTAAGCTCTAGGGTTCTAGGGTTCTAGGGTTCTAGGCTAGAGCTCTGACATGGCATCCACTTTCTCTAAGAGATTACTAGAACCTGCTTACATATCTGGCCTTGCTTTCACCCAGGATGCAAAGCAGCATTCATTCTTTGTGAGCAAAGTTTCAGGAGGTCTCAGTGATGTCCATCCCACCCACCAAAGGGATGACAGAGAAGACGTAGCTGGAAAAGGCTCTAGGCCCTAAGTGGAACTCAGGGAAGTCTGCATCTGTGAGATCCAGCACTTCTGTACCCTGGAGCCAAATGGACAGAGACCTAAGTAATGCTGCCAGGCCTTGAGCATCGTCTCCTCCCAGAGTGGGGTAATCTCTTCAATCTTCACTTCACTCTCTCCAGGTTTCACAGAAAGATCAATCTTGCAGGTGTCCTCCAGCTCCTGCCGCCTCTGTGCCACGAGCTGCTGCCACAGGCTTCGCACAATCTTTTGGATGTTGTGCTGGACTAACAGAGAGAACACATCACATAGTCAGGATGGCCTTGGTGCCTCTCCCAGCAAGGGTATATCATGGCTGTTTTTATTGCATCTTTCCTGAATATCACTCAAGCTTGCGAAGCTCCAGCCAGAAAGCAGTCAGTTTGTAGACAATGCTGCCAATATCCAAGTGAGCTGGCCTTTCCCCCACCCCTAACTGCCCACCACCAAGTCCTGCCGGCTTCAGATGTTCAGAGCTGGGAAACATGATTAATGGACACAAAGATTCTCTTTCTCCTACCCCCAATTCCATTAGATGCCAAATAGAAAACTACTTGAGTAAGCTCTAGCTAACCAAACGCCACCTCCCCAACAGCTGTGTCTAACACACCTTTTATGTTAGCACCTCAGAGGAATGGACACCAAGCTCAAAACCATGGCTAGGGACCCAAGACCCAAGCCAGTCCTCTTTCCTGACACTGAATCATGCTTCCTACCACCTACCAATCTCAATGCCCTGGATTTGCCCAAATATCCATCAGGCCAGTTCTACCTGCTGTGCCCCATAATTATAGGACCCTAAATGCCTAAATGCCATTGGGTCTTACACCACTGAGTCACTCCTCTATAGACCATTTTGCTCACTCTAGGAGGATGAACATTGCTCCATTCACTTTACCAGCCAAAACCCAAATATGAGTGTTCATGTTATAATTAACACTGTGTCATAGTACACTTTAAACTCAAAGTTTTAAGCACTGGCTTTGGGCACCTATGTGGCCAAAAGAGAGCAATTCCTAAACACATGGACCTAGCTTCAATTTTTTTTTTAATTTCCAATCCCTTTAACTTGATTTGATGTTCGAAAGATTAAAAATAAACTCCATCAAGCCAAAAATCTCACAGAAATAAGGAATGTATTTACTCTGTTCCCATTTTCTAGAAAAGAAAGTTAAGAAAGAGCTAGTATAAATGAGGTGAGATGACATTCCAGTTCCCTTATCCAGCAGTCTGAAGGAAAATTCAAGAGACCTCCTGAGAAGTGAAATCACCTTATGGTTAAAGCCCCCTAGAATTTTATAGACCAAGTCCCACAGAGTTGAAGAATGCAACCCAGAATTTACCACTACCCAACCACTCTCCCAAAAACAAAAAACAAATATAAGGTACCATCACTCAAACTTGGTAAGTCTTCCTCTCCTTTTTCTCTCCCTTCTTCATTTGGAGAAAGAAACACTTGATGATAAGGAGTCATTCTAGGCTTGGTTTCCAATCCAAATCCTTCTGGATAACTAGGAGATAAGAGATTTTTCACTCCATTTTCCTTGAGATCATTCCATTGTTCTCTATTACAAATAATCACCCCTCAAACTTAGTACATATCAACTGGAAAAACTTATCTATTTGAGTTTAAGCAAACACCTCATGACAACTTCCGTGACAGATAATATACAATTAAAAATAGGAAAAACTCTTTTTTTAAAAAATTCCAGTCTTAATAAATCTAATCCATACTCCCAGCAGATTTCCTGAAATTTCTCCTGGCTGCCCAACCATTAGAACTGGTCATTTGTTTTTGTAGACTCCCAAAATATTGAACTCTGCCTTTGCTTGGCACTGATCTCATCCCACCTGGGAGGGGCCAGGCCAGCTTCATGGGCCTGTGACCTGTACAGTTTCACAGGGTCCACATTTAAAAATGTTCTGTGCTTGGGCTCTGCTGCCACTGTCTTGAAATCTTAGTAATCTTTTTAAAATATTTTACTTATTTATTTGACAGACAGAGATCACAAGTAGGCAGAGAGGCGGGCGGGGGGGGGGGGGGTGGCGCAGGCTCCCTGCTGAGCAGCGAACCTGATTCAGGACCCTGAGATCATGACCTGAGCCACCTTAAGGCAGAGGCTTAACCACTGAGCCACCCAGGTGCCCCAAAATCTTAGTAATTTTTGAACAAGGCCCACATCTCCATTTTTCCTGACCATCATGTAGTTGGTTCTAAGTGGAGGCACAGTGCTTTGCATCCTAAGTTCCTCATGAACTGTGTGCTGTGGGGCTCCTAATCCACGTGCCTTCTTCTCTGGGCCCCTTCAGTCAACTAAGCAGAACATCCACTCAGTACAAGTTTGTGGATTGAACCAAAAATGACAAACAAGGAAATGAAAATATACCACCATATGAGAAAGTCCATTCTTGAACTTCCTAGAATAAAGTCCTTTTGGATTTGGAGACCATTTAGTTGAACAGAGGGATCTGAGGAAGTTGGAAATTCAAGCATACACATACACTGGCATTCCTCTGTTCTCACCTATGCTTCCAACATGGGTAGGCTTACTTTTTTTTTTTTAAGATTTTATTTATTTATTTCACAAACAGAGATCAGAAGTAGGCAGAAAGGCAGGCAGAGAGTGGAGGAAGAGTGAAGGAAGCAGGCTCCCTGCTGAGCAGAGAGCCCAATGCGGGGCTTGATGCCAGGACCCTGAGATCATGACCTGAGCTGAAGGCAGAGGCTTTAACTCACTGAGCCACCCAGGTGCCCCAGGTAGGATTACTTCTTAAAACACAGGCAAGAGAGCGGAACCTCCCACTTTAACCCAGCAAAAAGGAATTCTTTTATATCAAACAAATAACATGGCAAGGGCCTCCTCTGGGCTAGAAGTGTTTTCTGGTGATTGCCAGAGAGTTTTAAGACAAATCAAGTTGAGTTTCCTAACATTCAATAGTCAGTTTGACCAGATTTTTGGAATTTTTTTCAAGTAATAAAACAGAATGTGTACTGGGATTAAACAACAACAATAGCAACAACAATAAGACAAGAGCAAAGTATATCGCATAGGTCTCCTTTCCTCTATGCTCAACACAGCTCTATTAATAAGATCACATTTGTAAGCAGTATGGTGCTTACTGGTGATAGAGAATATTCACAGAGAAAAAGAGGAAAGTACCTATACACAGAGAAATCTAACATATTTTCAGAATTTGGGATTTCAGAAAATGATTTAAATAAACTTAATTCAGGGAGTGTCTGGGTGGCTTAGATGGGTAAGCATCCAACTCTTGGTTTCAGCTCAGGTCGTGATCTCAGGGGCGTAGGATGGAGCCCTGTGTCCGGCTCCATGCTCAGTGCAGAGTCTGCTTATCTCGCTTATCTCTCTCCTTCTGCTCCTCCCTCACAGCTCATGCTCTCTCCCTCTCATACAAATAAATAAAATCTTTTAAAAGGTAAACTTAATTCAGTTTCTTTTTATTAGTATTTCTTATATAAATTTGCTTATGGATATCATTTTATATCACAAATAGTGTGTAGGTAGAAAATCATGTCTGGCTTGCATGATACAATTTATTACAAATTTTCCCAGTGTAAGATTACATTTATCAAATGTTAATATTTCTGAAATCGGGCTGCATCATAAAATCAATTATATATTCAGTGTTGGAGCTTTCTGCCCCTAAAATGAAATCAATAAGCTATCTTACAACCTGAGAATTATGGAAATGGGGTAAATTATTATTCCTGACGATTCCAGTGGCTCAGTTACATGGACAGATTTGAGGACAATCTACTGTACTGTCAAACACTGCACATAATTTGGACAACCAGATAAACAAAGAATATATATATCATTCGTGTTGACCCCAATCAAGTGTCCATTTGAAGCTTGCTTTTCTGCATGGACCACTAGCAGGCAAGGAAAGAAGCAGGCAGCTCTTACCTTCTCTCACTGAGCAGCAAAAAGCAATGCATGAGACACAGGAGGAAGCTGACGTTGGAGTTATAGGTAGCAAGGATAATGTCCCAGTGTTCCTGTAGGAAGCCCAAGATGCTGAGAAGACTGAGGCACTCGGAGAGGGATTGCTGCGGCTTGGACAGGCAGTACAGAATGACTTTGTTTAAACTGCTGTATAAGGCACTGATGACAGCATCCCTTTGAGAAGAGGCATTCTCGATGACCTGTGCCATAAAATAAACACACACACACACACGTATGCTTATGAACACTTTGCGAGTTTTAGATATGGACCCAGTTAACTATGAAAATGACACAATCTTAGATTCTGTTCTGTATTTCAAAAAGTGATGTGATCTAAAATTCAAGTAGGACAACTTTCCTCTACCTTTGAGCTTCTATTTAAGTGAATGATCACTAAAGTAAATTCGCATAGCTGGATTCATCAAACACTTGTGCAGAAGAGGATTTTTTAAAAAAATTTAAAATTTAAAATTTAAAATTTAAAAAAAGAAAAGAAATTAAAAGTTGACCACCCTCATATTATAAAAATAGACATGAACCAGAAATTTCTAAAATGCTGATAATGTGGCTGATACTCAAAATATAAGATCACACTATTAACAGTGTCTAATTTTTTAATATATTATTAACTATTAATAGTAGTTATGTGTAGAGTGTTTACAATATTCCAGTTATCCTATGTATTTTTGCATTGATTTACATGCATTGCCACATTTAAACATCATAACATCATGAAGTAAGCCCTAAGATTATCCCACTTAAGGGATAAGGCGACTGAGGGTCAGAGAGCTTCAGTGGTCAGCAAAGGTCAAACCCACACCAGACACTCGAGTCATGTTCTTAGCCAGCATATCATCTAAAGTACGAGAGGCCAACAAATTTCTGTACATGAGAAACTAAGAGGGGGAGGCAGATGGTCCTGATTCGTACCCTTAATACTGGTGTGTCCACCCATCTATTTGGCTTCATTGTATCTAATAGACAACAAAAGTCCTGGAGATCTAATGCACAGCATAGCGATTATAGACAATAATACTGTCCTATAAACTTTAAAGGTGCTAAGAAAAATAAATAAATAAATAGAAATGAATAAATGAAGGTGCTAAGAGACTAGATCTTAATTGTTCCCACCACGAAAAACAAATGATAATTATGTGATTTGATAGGGGTATTAACAAACACTGTGATGGTTATCCTGTTGCAATCTATAAATGTATCAACTTAAAATTATACAATGTTATAGCTCAATTATATCTCAATAAAAATACATTTACAATTTTTTAAAAGAATCCATAGCCAAAAATTATGTGCAAAATGTTTCTCTATTCAGAAGATCATGTTAGTCATAGATCGCTCTCTTAGAATTGCATAGATAATGAATGTGTTTATGCCTATGAATTTAAGTTTTATTTAAATATGCTGGAAATTGGGATTCATGTTTTTAATCATCATCCTGTCTTGCTGCTCAGATAGGTCACAACTATCCACCTGAACTTAAGATCTGTGAGAGTCAAAGGCAGCGAGAAGGAGAGAAGGATGAGGGATATGTGCAGAGCAGAGTCTGGCCTGGCATCCCCCTGAAGGCACATCAGCCCCAGGGGGTACCCATTCTTTGATGTTAGCTCTGAGTATTTGCTTTGACCACTGGAGAGCTGCTGTGGGCTGAATGTTCCCCCCTGAAACACCTATGTTGAAAATCTAGCTTCCCACGGTGATGGCACTTGGAGACAGGTCTCTGGGAGGTAAGTAGTCATGAGGATGGAGCCCCCATGGTGGGATGAGTGGCCTTATGGGAAGAGACAATAAAGAGCTTGTGTCCCCTCTCTCTCCATCACATGAGGACACAGTGAGGAGATAGCCATCTGCAAACCAGGAAGAGAGCCCTCCCCAGACACCAGATCTGTGGGCATCTTGACCTTGGACTCCTCAGCTTCTAGAACCATGAGAAAGAATGTTTGTTGGCTAACCACCCAGTCCATGGTTCTGTCATCACGGTCCGAACCAAGACCGGAGCTCTGTGGCTACTTTCATTTCTCAACGCAACTTCGCAAGAATCTGATCCTAATCCCCTCAGAGCCAACAAGGCATATTTCTCCCATCTTGGGGCTATTCTAGAGGGAGCATCTGAATACAATCTGACTATCACCCTAGGAACTATGCCAAGGCCCTGTCCTGGGGTCTGCAGGTGACTCCAAAGACAGAAATATTCTGGGGACACTCATGCTACCGCTCTAGGAGGTGTGAAGAGGAAGGAGGGGGTTCCCCTGGGTTCTGCTGCAGAAGGCGAGCCGAGAACCACTGGTGGGAGTTTCTGGAGGCAGATTTCAGCTTTCCAGCAGTCACAGGTGCCCCACTGGCTGGGACCGCCTCACACCAGCAGGAGCTCCTCAGACAGGGAGGGTTCAAGGAATGAGTGAATGGCCACTTGTCAGGAAAAGTCTCTAGAATGGAAGAGGAGGACAAAGTAAAGGGTTCCCCTCCAGAATTTGGAGATTGTGTGATTCTGTGTGTGTGTACACATGTACAATAAAAAATGTGCACACATGTACACACAAACTTACATCTGAAGGTGTATCTACAGGCACACATTTGCTTGCGTGGGTGTGTATGTAGACTGATCTGGGAGAGACGGAGAGCATATGCAGGAATAACAGGGCTGGGAAAAAATACTCATGAAAACTGCAGGAAGGCCCAAATATGACCCATAGGTCATACGAAGAATGAAATGAAATAGGCCTTTCGGAAATAAGGGAGATTTTTGACCCTTTGTTGATGGGGAGTAACAATAACAAAGATTAAACCAATAATCACAATAAAAACCTGAAGTGGAGGGTGTGGAGTCTAGGAGGGGACAGAGCTCAGGTGCCAGCATGGGGAGTTCCGTTCCCACTTCCCGAGACAGCTCTCAAGGAGCCTGAGGTAAGAGCCCTGAAGGGCATGCAATATCCACCAGGTACTACCTGGGCCGGATAAGTCCTCCTCCTTCCTCACACCCCTCTCAGACTCGATTTCCAGGAAGGACAGCCAACAGTAAGTCATACAGACACTTGGTGGGTCAGCAGGAGATCCCCTCCCCCCACCACGGCCAGCACAGGATTCTTACCACCACGATGCGGTCTGTGATGAAGAGAAGAATGTGTCTGGGGTCTGCTGAGAACATCCCACTGTACAGTTTCTCCACCAGCTTCTGGGTGAAGTGGGAGATGTTTGCAAGTGAAGGAACAGCGGCAGCTTCCGCATTTGGCTGAGGCTCTTTACTGCCTGGGGGTGGGGGAGGGCGTGGTGAGGACATAGACCACTTCTGAGAAATCATTAGCATCTGAATCCCCTTCTCTCCACAATAGTCTCCAAGTCCCTCGTGGCACCCAATCACAGCTTACTCACTTCTGTATACCCCAGTGTAACCTTCTGTATACTCTGTTGCTGGAAAATGGGGTCTTATACACAGTAGGTGCCCAGTGAATACACTTGCTTTTCAAAGTTAGGTTAGTCTTGAACAATTTTGTCAGTGACATAAACCAAGTGGGGAGAAGGCAAACCAGGGGCAGCATTTTTTCCACCATGCATCTGGAAGGTGGATGGAGGAGAACTTAAGGCCCAAGGTAAATGGGGAGGCTGTCATGGTGACCCAAGGCCCTGTGGCTACAGGGAGCAGAGGATAAAGCTAAAAAGTTGATCGGTCTGTGCTCACCACCATGGCAGGCACTGTGTACAGCGGGGTGTGATGATCTCAGCTAATCCTTGTGAGAGCCCTCTGAGCTAGCCACAGTCGCCATCCTCACTCACAACTTCAGGCACCTGCCCCGAGTCACACAGCCGTCTAGTGATAGAGCCCAGAGCAGAAATGGGACTACCAGCTTAATGCTTTTCACTGCGCTACCTTCCTGCCCTGCAGATGCTCTCCAAGAAAGACCAAAAGTCAGGGTTGCCACGCTGTGGGGCAAGGAAGAGTCTGGAAGATGAACCATGTCACTAAGGATTCCGTGGCTCAGAAACCACAGAGAGGACGTTAGTGTTGTTCTGTGGGGAAGGTACGGCTCCCCAGACCTAAGTATTCTGAAGGCATCTTCAATCTCAACTTCTTAGGGGCAATGGCATCATCT
This sequence comes from Meles meles, assembly GCF_922984935.1. Lineage (NCBI taxonomy): Eukaryota > Metazoa > Chordata > Mammalia > Carnivora > Mustelidae > Meles > Meles meles. Next base: position 46,559,295 of record NC_060078.1, on the reverse strand, counting down.
TCATCCAGGGTCGTCTGTTGAAGAAACCCTTGCTGTGCCCAGTCTTGGGGGCAGAGAACAAGATGCTGAGCAGAAGAATGTTAAATTCTAGCTGCCATCTTGACTTCCCTCAAGGGAAGAGGCCAATCTTACTGAAGCCAGAGGAGAGTGGATTTGGGTTTAGAGGCTTTCTGTCTCTGAGTGGCCCAGTAATGGCAGGGGTGTCATGGAGAGGGTCACCATGCCTTCCTTAGAGCCTCTAGGCAGCATTGGTGAGCTCTCTTTGTGGATTTGTGGAAGGATTGACTTGCAGGTAGAGGGTAGCTTCAATGGCTCCCAAGGGTCCCTGCAGTCCTGTGAGCCAGGGGCTGGTTTTCCTGTTCAGTTGCCGGAAGCTCTGTCATAAAGGAGAAGGTTACCCCTACTCACCTCTGAGCATGGGCACATTGCCTCCATTCAGCATGTGAAATATTTCCATGGTGGAAAGCAGGACCTCAGACTGGAAGTCTCGCTTCTGTTGGCTGGTGGCATTGTGTGGAGAAGCCTGGAAGCATATTGGGGTCTAAGAGAGTGGCCACACAGCCATCACATCAACCTCATGCCATCAAGCCTTCCTGTGTGCCCCGTATGCTAATACCACAGCTGCCGGGAGTGTGGGCAGTCCGCTGCTCACAACTGCCCCTTCCCCAGGGCATTGCCCTCAGCTGATGAAATCCCCTTACCAGAGAGGTGAAGCCCACTTCCTGGGTGGAGGAGGCAAGTTGTGGAGGACCCACAGGAGACCATTTCTTAGCTTGCTTTTCCCCTGTCCCCCTCTGCCGCTCTTTTCTGCTTCCTCTGAGAATACAGCCCCCAGATAATTTCCATAAAATCCCAGCTTTAGGCTCTGCTTCTAGGGACCTGGCTAAGCTCTGCCCTTGCCCATCTATCCAAATGCTGCTTGGTGAGCTCCCTGCCGTGCAAGGGTCTGCCATTCCCACCACATCATGGCAGTCCCAGGAGACGTTCTCAACCCCCAGCTGGCTGACATCTGCAGGCCGAGGTGAGCTCTCCAGAGAGATCAGCTCCCAGGTCTCCCTTGGAATCCCCCGGCCTTGTGGTGCCCATGTCCTCCCAGGCTTCTCCCACAACACACAACCCCAAAACACCCTTTCCAGCTCACCTCCAGGAGCACTTCCAGGGGCAGCCACTGCTTGGGGTTGGAGGCCGCCAGCAAGAAGTCCCTCAGCAGTCGCTGCATGAACTCTCTCAGCTGCTTCCGCGTGGGATGCGACTTGGCAGGAGCCTGTGGACCCTCTGCAACATCATCACCTTCGGCTTCCGCCCCGGGGCTGCCGGCATTCTGGGCAGGCTGAGTCATGGGCTCCTCCAAGATGAGAGAACACCAACATGAGTGGCCCGCCTGCCTCAGGGCACTCTTGTGTCCACCTCTGAGATGTGCACAGGTGGAATTCTTATCAAGCCCACTAACATGGAAGGCAATCGAGGCTCTGAGGAAGAAGGCCACTTGCCCAGAGTTTCACTGCTCATCAGGGGGCCCACTGTGTTCTCTGAACATGAGGTAGGCGGGAGCCATGGAAAGAGGCTGAGCACAGAGCAAGAGAGGCCTGCAGTGGTCAGCGACAAGCAGTGTATATGGGGATGCCTGGCCTCATGGGCTGTGTGCAAGACAGCCTGTCCTCACCTCCTGGGGGAGCCCTCACCTTTACTGCCTGCCTGGGCCTGCTGACATTGACAGACAGGACCACCTGCTGAGACCAGGAGGACTTCCTCAAGGCCTGGCATCCAAGTCCCAGGAGCACCTTGGCCTTCACTTTCTCATTTTTATGTTTATAAAAATATGAGATCCATGAGGCAGGGGTTGTCAGCCCAGATACATCCAGGAGGACATGGGGATGCTGGGAGACCAAATGACACACCCAAGGACACGCGGCCAGGGGTTCCTGACTCTGGCCCATGAACTTTCCATGCACATTCATCTGTCGGCACCTCCCTTTGCTCATTCATAAAATTAATGCAGCCGTTCTTAATTAAGCCATAAAATGAATTTAATGGCACCGAGGGAGGTGGTGACTACATTAATTAGCTCCGTGTGGACTTGACTGGAAAGATGCCATATATATTTACAGCAAATCGAAGCTTTTTGGCCACCAGCCTTCTGCATGAAGAGGGCCTGTCGTGTTTTCTTTGCATTCTTTGCAACAAAGGCCTTTTGAAGCTGACTTGGAGCTGGGACAAGGCTAGGAGGTGTGGGGATAAGCGTTTTGAAACCGGAGCCAGGAGTCTCAAGACAGGGTCTGGCTCCTCTGCAGTCACTGGGGAGGTGACTTTGGGCCAGGCCTGCCCCCAGGCAGGAACCATGGAGTGTGAGGAAGAAGAGCCCTGGGTCAGAGTGTGGGCTGCGGGCAGGCAGCCGGCTGGAACCCCCGCTCAGCAGATGGCGAGCCTGGCCTGCAGGTGTAGGAGTTAAGGTGGGGCTCTGGACTAAGGATGTTAGGCCACAGACTTCAGGGTCCTGGTCCTCTCCAGAGGCCCTAGTGTGGGGGATGATGAGGGACAGCCTCTAGGACTGTCCTTCCTCCCTGACTGGCCCGGGGATGCCTGGACTCTGTCCCACCCACCACCCCTCCAGTGCAACCCACAGTGATTTCCTTTGCTCTTTACTGCATCTTTTTTTTTAATGCCTACTTTTCCAGTATGTTCCTTTAGTTCATATTAACCCAACAAACCATTTTATCTTTTTGCAAATGTTCTAGTCTTTATGTTTAGTTTTTTCATTAAAACCAATTACTTGAATTTTATTTGGCCATTTAATTTTATTTTAAACTGACTGATGGAAAGGAACGGGGCCTTGGGGTGAGAGAGTGAGGTTTCAGTCTTGGCTCTGTCACTCATGAATCACATAAACTCTGGCCTATTTCCTTCTCTCAAACATTTTGTGAGATGGGTCTTACGGCCCCCACGACACGCAGCAGAAATTGCTCGGCCCCACTTGGCCTCTCTGGATCTCACTGTCCCCCTTTCAGAAACCACTTGCCGAGGGTGCTGCTAGGGTCAGGTAAAGCACCAGGCTCAGGTCCCTCCAGGTGTTCAGCATATGGGAGCTATCACCATGAACACACTTCTAGAAAAGAGGAGCTGAATGAACACATTGGTTCTATCCATTTGGTTGTTTAGCCAAGAATTACGGAACAAATAATGCATGCCCACACTGTGCACAGTACAGCTTCCAAACCTTCCACGTAGCACTGCGTGCCTTCTAACATGTTCCTTTAGCCGTGGTTATGGATTTGCAGACACGTGTCACCAGTTCACCCTCCCTGCTGGGGTCTCAGCTTCCTACTGCACTGTGGTAGGGGTGTTGAGGGGATGTCTGTCCTTCCTCTCCTTCATCTGCCCTTCCCACCGTCCTCACCTGTTCTCCCTAGCCACATGCTCCCAGCCCACCAAGCCCGCTTGGCCCGCTGGGCCTCCCTTCCTGTGGCCCACACTCACATCATGTCCTCAGGACCCAGTCGGCCCTCTGCCCTCCCAACCTTGGCTTGTTTAGCTCTAAGCTGGGCCTCAGCAAACCCTCTGACTGCAAAGAGTCCCGAGTCAGGGCCTGCAAACGGGATGAGAGGCGTGATCCCCAAAGATAGGACACTTCCTATTCCGTGTCTCCTGTCAGGGGTATGGGTCACTGGTTTCTTGGGATGGAATTTATTGGTTCACATTAGCAGCATGAATATTCCATACAGAACTGGACTTGGTCTGCCAGTAAATTTCTCATTACTGAGATTCCTGACAACTCAAAAAATTACTGAATCTCAGAGCTGAAAGACAACTCAAGCTGCATCATAGCCAAGAAAAGGAAAATTACCCAAGTTGTTTACTTAATGTTTCAGCCAAGTTGCCTTAAAATGCATTTTAATTTGCGGTGAGGCTAGGGAGAACTGTTACCCTTTGGTCTTGAAGCATGGTAACGCTCACCCCTGCTCTCACTGGGAAGGGCAGTGACATGTCCTACCTTGTGGGTCCCCAGAGGGAAGGTGACTGCAGCCAACGTCTGGAGGAACTCTGGGGCTCGCCAGGCGGGATCCTGGGGGTAGGTGCTGTGCACACAGCCAAGGAAATGCAGCACGCTGGCAGGAAATGTCCGTTCCCAGGTGTCATCTCCAGAGCCTCCTGGGGGCTGAAGACACACTTCATGAGAGGCCGAGCATGAGAATGTGGCTGGCGACTGCAGGGAAGCCAGAGGATCTGAAGTCGAGGGCTTTCTGAGATAGTCAGCAGGACACCTAAATTTAGACACCTAAGTCTGTGGGTTAGCCCAGGATACTGGTCACCAGTGGGGGAAGGGGTTAATATGTGCAGGCATTGTTACAGGGCTTCACACACATTCCTCTTCTCCCCTCACAACCACTCTCTACATTTACACCTATTTTACAGATGGGAAGACAGAGGCACAGAGAGGTTGGGTAGCTTGCCAAGGTTACCCAACAGATAAGCAACAAAGCCAGGAATTGAACCCAGGCAATCTGGCTGTAATGTGTGTGTGTGTGTGTGTGTGTGTGTGTGTGTGTGTGCGTGTGATTATGCTAAGAAAGTAGAGATCATACTTTTTTCTCCTTTTAAAAACAGGAATGTATTTAATTTTTATGATATACTCTTTTAACATGTAATTAGGTGATTTTTTTTCTTTTAGCCACATACCTATGATGAATTGCACCAACAGATTTTTTGCATTTTTGCAAAGAGCTCACTGAGTCACTCTGTTAAACTCTCAGTGCACTTCCTTATTCTGTTTGTAAATATTTTATTTATGATTTTGAGTGCATATTTATAAATGATAGTGGGCTGCAGTTTTCTTTTTGTTTTATGTTTGTCAGGTTTTTTATCAGTATTATGCCAGCTTTACTGAAAAAGAAACTCTTCTCCTTTCTTTTTATTGAAGAAGATGTTAAATCCATAATTCTTATATTATTTAAGTTGCTCTTATGAAACTCTTGGGCTCCATTTTTTTTTTCATTATTGCCTTGTTTAGGCTCTTAAATGTCTCTTTGATCTTGTTTGGGTAATATTTTATTCAGTTTGCACAAATGGTCTTTTTTAATTCATTTAATTTTCTGTATGATTATTTCTCCCATCTTTGTATGTGCAACTCATGCTCTCTTTACCCCACACCTTCCGACTATGTAAGGAACTGAGGACTTGTGGGTTGATTTAAAGAACCGACTTCAGATATATCTCCTGATTTTTTTTTACTGTCTAGTTCTAAGATTCTAATATTTGGCATCTTCATTTTTTTGTTGTTGTTGTTGCTTTCTAGAATTAATGTGATTGCAGTTTTAAAGACCTCTTGACTCATATTTTGTTAATGTGGTTAGACTTTTTGTTTTTTATTATTGTTATCCATTGCATTTTGTTAAGTCCTCGTCAGAGCATGTGAACTGTATACTTTCCTTCTTTGGAAAACTTACTCATGGTTCCATTACAGACCTAATGTTCAATTAATTTTGGAGTTGGGTGCCTGAAAAAAATGCATATTTTCAGTTTGCAGCATAAAGAGTTTGTTACCTTTGTAAGTAGTTAGGTTTATTTTGAAAAAGCAAAAAAATTGAAAAACATGAAAGCAGGTAAAACAAAGAAAACGTATAGTCTGCTGAGAGGAGTAAAATAATAATAATAAGAAGAAGAAGACCAAGCATTTACATTATCATGTCAAACATAAAATCATTATCTGGGGAATTACAGATGTGACTCTTACACTGGGTCAAAAGTGAAGACCTCATAGCTGGCGCTGTGAGGACTGCGCTGGGGACTCCCATACAGGATCATGGGACGTGCATTAGATGTAGGGACGTGTATGTATAATGTCTAATGCAACCTTCCTGAAAAGTGCATCCAAAAGAAAACACATGAAGGTCACTGACTGACCCACTATTTACAACCCAGAATTCACACTAAGGAGAATATCAAACTACAGAGAAAGGATATCTGCTCACTAAAGTTCTTTACAGAGTTTTTATAACAATGAACATTCTGAAAAGCAACATAAATTTCCATGTACAAATATAGATAATTCCCAACAACATGTTGAGACAAAAAGGCAAGAGGGGTTTATGTGGCCCAACCTTCTGTAAGGCTACGGTACAATCCTAGGTGTCTGGAAGAAAATTCCCCTGAGGTTCACAGTGGTTATCTCCGCATGGGTATGTTTCAAGTGATTTTTACTTTCGATCTTCCTCTTTGGTTAAAGTTGTAAAGGTAAACAAAGCAATAAAGTTTCCCCACACAGAATCAAGCCTCCAGTCACCATTGGGGTCTACAGAATGAAGTCAGAAGTTTTCAGCCTCCCATGCAAATTCTTGTTGATCTGGCTCACAATTACTCCCACTCACAGGGGGCCTTCACCCCATCACACTTGCCTCCATGTCAAAAATAACCTCTCCACCTACCTCTCGAGGACCCTGAAGTCCTGAGTTAACGGCTCTCCATGTCATGTATGTGGTTGGTGGCATCTGTCTTTTCTAACAGGTTTCTACCTCACAGCTCACCCATGTGTGAGGCCCACTTGTCATGGCAGAGGCGAGCTTCTTGAGGAAAGAGGTCCCTTTCTACCTCCTCCCAGTCCCCTGAAGCTCCTGACCTAAAGCAGTTGCCCAGAAATGTTCCCCTGACTGAAGGCATTAAATCTCCCAGCGAAGAAACTCAAATATGTAAACAAATGGAAAATAGATGTTCTCTGGCAAGAGTGCATAAACTCTACTGGGGACATTTAGGCTGGGGAACCCACCTTGCCTCTTCTACCAAGCATTCTGAATAACACTTGTTAATTATCAGCAAGGGAAACTGCTGGAAAAAGTCAAGGTGACTCTTCCAGATTTGTCTTCCCATCAGAACCTCCTCATGAGATGTGGCGGGGGATGGGTCTCACCTGGCTCATGGTGGCTTTCAGCATTTCCAGGAGCAGCAGAGCACCTTCCGTGCACAGCCCAGCTCGGAGGACTTCTTCATTGTGGTGCTTCTGCAGGAGCCACTGGAGCATAGCATCCAGGCTATCCTGAAAGAGGGGGTAGGGGCTATAGAGAGGCCAGTGGAGGTACACCAAGCGGATCGGCTTTCCAGCCAGCACACCGTGTTTCCCAGGGCACCTGAGTGGGAAAGGCAAACAGCACAGTAGCGGTGCAGACAGCCTAGGTGGCTGGCCCATGTGGAGAACGTCAGCCCGCTCGGCGGTCATTAGGGAAGTACATGGCTCCGAGAAGATGCTCCAGACCCACCAGTGATTCACCTTGACTTCAGTTCTTCCATTTGGTTTGTGATCCCAATTAACTTTCATGAATTTTTGTAAGTGAGACTACAGAGGACATATGAGGAGTTCAAAGGCTTTGGGGAAGGTGCCGAGTGTAGCAGAGGGAACACGGGGCTTGGCCAGCAGGGCAATCTGACTTTGCCTCTTTAAAAGCTGGGCTTATGTAAGCTATGCAGCCTCTTGGCAACTCAGTTTCCTTCTCTGTAAAATGAAAATTACATCCTCTTCCCCATGGGATGGTTATAAATATCAAGTGAAATAAAATATGTAACACATCTGGGGCGCCTGGGTGGCTCAGTGGGTTAAAGCCTCTGCCTTCGGCTCAGGTCATGATCCCAGGGTCCTGGGATCGAGCCCCGCATCGGGCTCTCTGCTCCGGGGGAGCATGCTTCCTCCTCTCTCTCTGCCTGCCTCTCTGCCTAGTTGTGATTTCTCTCTGTCAAACAAATAAAATATTAAAAAAAATATGTAACACATCTATCATGGGTCCTGACATTCAGGAGATGTTTGTTCCCTATGATACGTTCCTGGAGAAACAGAAATACACGGTTTCGGTGAACTTAGCACAGCATACTAAGAACTTTATTTTGAAGTGTGATCTCTAATACTACTAGCATATATCAAGATTTAGATAGGTCAAATATAAGGATGTCAAGAGAGGTGGATTTTCTAGCCTTCTATTTAACCCCTCTCCCAATTTCAATTCAGGGCAGTTGAACTCAACTCAGTTGAGACTGAGAAACAATTTTCTAAATCTGCTATTTGTCAGGCGCCCAGGAAGGTGAGTAAGAAGTAGGATCTGCACTTGAGGAGCTCAGAGGCTAAAGAGAGAAGAAGTCACATAACTGTGTTAGTGCCATTAAGGGGAAGGTGCTAAGGCATACAGGAGGGAATGAGTCCCCCTGCCTAGGGACCTGAGCAAGAGGCGGAATCTGTGCTGAGAGTCCGTCCACCCCCTTACCAGGTGGGTGACATGGGAGTAAGAGCTTGTTAAAGGCACAGGGGCGGCAAGCACACAGCAGCTGGTCTCACTGGAGAGGCGACTAAGGAGGTTCACAGCACAAAGGGTGGGCAGGTGAACAAAGTGGGTTGGAGAGACAAGTGAGGCCCCTAGTTACAAAGGGTGTTGATGCCAGCTGTGGAATCGGAACCCCATCCATCAGGGGAGCTCATGAAGCCTTGGATGTGGTGCAAATGAATGAGTGAGGGGCTGTTTGGTGAAAAGCTATACCTAGTAAGTGTAGGCTCCTCTCTGGAGAAATTTGGCTAAAGAAGGACAGGAGGAGGATAAGTAAGACAGCAGTTGGTCAAGAATGGGCATCAAGGGGGCAGCTTCTGCTTTTAGGTGGGACACAGTTCACATATTTATGGTCTATGAGGAAAGAGTCCATAGAAAGGGAGGTGCTGAAAATACAGGAGAAAAGTCAACTGATGGTGAAGCCACTCAGGAAAGGGGTGGAAGGAATCCATCAGTCTTTGCCAGTGACAACAGAGAGAAGGTGATGAAGAGGGTCATGGCATAAATAGGTGGTAGAAAGTGAGGTGTCAAGGCAATGCCCCTCCGGGATCCTCCACTCCCACGGTGAGGTAAGTTATCTGAGCACAGGGCAGCTTTGGGGCAGAAGACTTAGGAGCACATATGGCTGACACTAAAATGCATAAACCGAGGCTCTAATTCTGCGGTGGAGCAATTCGCCTCCCCCTGTCACCCCCATCATCATGTGACTTCTCTAGCCATGCCCAGAAAGAGAAAGACTTAAAACCCAGACCTGTGGCAAGGAGGATTGGAGGCAGAGGCCCAGGAGCTCAGGGGATCTGAAGAACTAGCCAAGGGGGTAGCAGTGTGAGGCAAGGAAGTGGGTCAAACACTATACGAGTTGGAGGACGTGGATGGAGGCAGGGATAGAGAATCTTAGGGAAGTGTCTTGGTCACATGGGATCATAAAAGCAGGTGTGTCACTCCATCCCAGGGGCACTCCAAGAACCTACTTTGGGCCCATCCGTCAGCTCTGTAAGTGGCGTCTGCAGGAAGAAGGTGGACACAATGAGGTAGACTTCCGGAATATGCACATGGTGGCCCAGAAAGTCCTTCAGGACGCGGAAACCAGGAAGCAGGCAGGAGCTCTGGTCAGGCGTGGGGGCCTGGCTCTTCAGGTTATCTGTAGATCAGGTGGAAGGGGCACAAAATCTAATTGAGAACAACTGCTATTGCTTCTGGTCAAGGTGGGGATTGGGCAAAGGAATTCCCTGCCACCTACCCATCCCACAGAAATGCCAGATAGAAATATACATCATACGTACACGGGCATAAGAAAGTATTCAAAAGAGTTCCTTTTCCTATTCCTGACGTACACATTCATTCCTTCATTTGTTTATTCAAAAACAGATACTTATTTGGTGCCTACTACCTTAGAGGCAGTAGGGCAACTTTATACTAAACAATAGGGACATAGCATTTCAACAAAATATACAGAACCCCAGACCCTCACCAAGTACTTAGAACGTAGTGAGAGGGAGGGACATTAAGGAATTAAATACCCAAACAAATAGACGCTTGTGAATTGTGACAAGAACCGTTGGTGGGAATGCAAGCTGGTGCAACCACTATGGAAAACAGCATGGAGGTTCCTCAAAATGTTGAAAATAGAAGTACCTATGACCCAGCAATTGCACTACTGGGTATTTACCCTAAAGATACAAACATATCTTGTGATCTGAAGGGGCACGTGCACCCGAATGTTTATAGCAGCAATGTCTACAATAGCCAAACCATGGAAAGAACCTAGATGTCCATCAACAGATGAATGGATAAAGAAGATGTGGTATATATACACAATGGAATACTATGCAGCCATCAAAAGAAATGAAATCTTGCCATTTGCGATGACGTGAATGAAACTAGAGGGTATCATGCTTAGTGAAATAAGTCAACTGGAGAAAAACAACTATCATATGATCTCCCTGATATGATGAAGTGGAGATGCAACATGGGGGGTTAGGGGGTAGAAGAAGAATAAATGAAACAAGATGGGATCAGGAGGGAGACAAACCATAAGTGACTCTTAATCTCACAAAACAAACTGAGGTTTGCTGGGGGGAGGAGGGTTGGGAGAGGGGGGTGAGGTTATGGACATTGGGGAGGGTATGTGCTATGGTGAATGCTGTGAAGTATGTAAACCTGGCGATTCACAGACCTGTACCCCTGGGGATAAAATTACATTATATGTTTATAAAAAAATTAAAAAAGAAATAAAAAATTTTAAAAAAACAATAGGGACAAAGAGAGTATAATAGAGGTGCCCTAATTCAGGTGGAACCCTCCTCTCCTGGAGGAAGCAACATTTGAACTGAGACCAGAAGATGGACCCACACCAGCCAGGAGAGCCTTCCCGGTGTTGTGGGCTGGGGGAAACATCTCAGGAAGAGGAAAGGGGCTAAGGAACTTTTGAGGAATGGAAGGAAGCCCCCAGCATCTGGAAAGCAGTGAGGACAAAAGAGGATCCCGACCAGGAAGTAGGAGGTGACTGGGGCTTATGGAGGTCAGGGGTCGAGCTGATCCTACTGCAAGAGCTGTGAAGGCCCCAAGCAGGAAGGAGCCTGGCAGGTCCTCAATCGTAGCCCAGGATGAGGTGGCGTCCCACCTCCTAGAGAAGGCCGCACACTCACCTATCACAATGTCCACACCCTCCGAGCTGCGCTCCACCCAGGATCCTGCACACAGGCCATCTTTAAATCGCCCACGGAGGGAGGGGCTTGCCAAAAAGTGCAGCAACAGTTTCAACCCCAGCACGATGGTGCTGGGATGCACGTGGCCCTGCACAAGGAGCAGGAACCAGTCAGGCCCCAGGCTCAGAAACATCTCTTCCTTTGTCCTGCAGGGTTCAATGAATGCAGTAAATTATCTCTTAGTTTGTGAGCAAAGATCACGTCCAGAAGATACAAATAATGTCCAGCCTCACTTGTCATCGAGGAGAGGCAAATTAAGGTTAAGCTGGATATTACTTAGTGAAGTATATGTTATATTTTTAAAGAATGGTAAAATAAAATGCTGGCAAGGCTGCTGTAAAAGCCCTACTCCACTAGTACTCATACTTACCAGGTCTGACTAGCCACTCCTCTAATTATATCAATACAGTCACATAAAACACATAATGGTTGGTTAACTCCCTTTTCAAATACACAGAAATTAAATTAATGGACTAATCCATTGAAATTAATCAAAATTAATTTCAATGGAATAGTCCAATATTTATGCATATTTATCAATTTAAGCAAAATACATGTTTAAGTGTCACATTCAAAAATGAATTTTAAAATTATGAGTTTAAGGGGCGCCTGGGTGGCTCAGATGGTTAAGCATCTGCCTTCGGCTCAGGTCATGATCCCAGGGTCCTGGGACTGAGTCCCACATCAGGCTCCCGGCTCAGCAGGGAGTCTGCTTCTCACTCCCTCTCTGTTCCCCCTGCTTGTGCCCGCTCTCCTTCTCTGCCTCTCTCTCTGTCAAATAAATAAATAAAAATAAAATCTTAAAATGATGAGTTTGGAGAATACAAACTTGCTAGAAGGGAATGGAGGGTAGGGAGGTAGGCAACCAAACCTCAGGGGTAATGGCTCAGCAAAGGACTCTGCCTCCTGGGAACCAGAGTAGGGTCAATCTTTACTGGGCAATGTTGTCAGTGCCAGCTGCCAGATTAGGGAGCGAGGCTACGGCCAACAGACTAGGAGTCAACAAACTGTCCTCTCTTCTATCCCTGCCTCTTTTGACTAACTGGATGACTTTGGCAGGGCTCTTGATGAGCTATGGTCATTTTTCTTGATGTTGATGATGGTGGTGATGATGATGGTGGTGATGATGATGATGGTGGTGATGATGATGGTGGTGATGATGATGATGGTGGTGATGATGATGGTGATAATGATGATGATAATGATGGTGTTGGTGATGATGGTGGGAAAGATAATAATAACGAGGGTGATGGTGGTGATGATGGTGGTGGTGATGATGATGATGGTGGTGATGATAATGATGGTAATGATGATGATGATGATGATGATGGTGGTAGTGGTGATAATAGTGGTAATGATAATAATGATGGTGGTGGTGATGATGGTGATAATGATGGTAATGATGATGATGATGGTGATGATGGTAGTGGTCATAATGGTGGTGATGATAATGATAATGATGGTGGTGGTGATGATAATGGTGGTGGTTATGGTGGTGATGATGATAGTGAGGATAATGATGTTGAGATTATGATGGTCATTGCAGTTAGCTTCTGTAATATTTATAGTATCCCAGATACTGTGCTTAGGACTAGCCACATATTAACTTCCCTCTTTAGCAGGCACTAATTTTATCCTCAGATGGATGAGCAAAAGAGGGCACAGAAGGCTTAACTAACCTCCCCAGGGTCTCTGGAGGCAGAGCTGGGCTTTGAACCCAGGAGGTCTAGAGATCGGAGTCCCAGTGCTTAAGCGCTACACTATATTCTCATTCAAAAAGATGGAAAAGGAAAGAGGTGGACTAGCTCACCTTCAGGGCAACTTCCAGTTCTACCATGCTTACATTCTAGGAATGCAGACTTTTTAAGCACTGCCTGCAAGGCTATTTTACTGAAGGGTGATTCTCTACCCCATTCCTATGTCCCCCAAATACATATACATGAAAATGTCAACTCGGTGGCAGCAAGGATCTGGACTGACTTCCTCAGCACTGCATTCTCAGAGTGAGGACCAGTGTCTGGCACACAGTAGGTACTCAACAAATAGTTGTTGAACGAATGACTCCAGAGTTAGACATAAAACAGGCAGTCGGGGAAGAGAGTTAATGGGATTTTATGGTTACACATTGTTTTGAAAGTTAATTGAAGGCAGATTCTTCTTTTTCCAACTTGGAAAAATAACTAAAAAACTGACAGTAAATAGCAGAAGAATTTGGCAAGCCTTTTCCTTGATAGATGTTATTTAGGCTAACCATTTCTCTACTCTATTGTCTGCCAAGTACAGGACATCAAAATCAGTACTTGTCACAACTGCCAAAACAATAACAATTACACTATAGCAATGGTGACAAAAGGAGCTTATTGTAATTATACCAAATCTGTTCTGAGTTACTCATGCCCATTGCACATTTGCATCAGAATATCTCAGGGCAAGGTCTGCTTTATTGAGTGGAGAGAATATAATTTTCTTTCTGACTGGTGCAGGAAACACACTGCAGAAAACCGACTCGGAGATGCTAAACTTTTCATTAAGAAAAGGTTTTAATACTGCACCCTGTATGAAGCAAGCTCAGGCCAAATTACTCTTCCTGGAGCTACTTACTCAGAGGACAGATGAAGTTGGGAGGAAGATATTACACTGAACAGCATCTCCAGCAACTGGTTTCTGAGCCAGATTGTCTTTCCAGATGTTTGGCTTCCAGCTACAAAAAAAGGAAATTCAGATTTGAGAGAAAACGGATGGAAAGAGACATAATATTTGCCGCAGTAAGCAATCGTATTCACCAAACACTTAGTTCACTCAGGAATTTAGCCATGGATGAGACTCAAAATTTTGGCATTCAAGTCTAGAGTTCTATGCAATGCTTAAAAAGAATTTCAGGAAAGGTTCCTAAAGTTCCCTTTAACTGAAGATATTTTTGATGCTTCCCATCACCCCCCACCACCAAAAAAATCCTAAAAATTAGGTCAAATTTATCTTCTAGTAGAAAAATAGTTTTTTCCCATTATCATAGGCTGCAACATTTCTTGACCACCTACTACATGCTGGGCATTACAGGAGGCACTGGGAACAGAGTGGTGGAGATTTTTAGTACTCAATCTCAATTCCTCTTCTCAATGCTTTTCCAAGCTAGGCCTTCAGCATGCCGATGTCACACTAAAGACAGAGTTTGAATTGCAGAGTTCAGAATGAAGTCCATATAAGAAGGAGGAGTGGGGCGCCTGGGTGGCTCAGTGGGTTAAAGCCTCTGCCTTCGGCTCAGGTCATGATCCCAGCGTCCTGGGATCGAGCCCCACATCGGGCTCTCTGCTCGGCAGGGAGCCTGCTTCCTCCTCTCTCTCTGTTTGCCTCTCTGCCTACTTGTGATCTCTGTCTGTCAAATAAATAAATAAAATCTTTAAAAAAAAAAAAAAAGAAGGAGGAGTGACTAAATAAGCTTACTTTTGTCCCATTATCCATTCATTCATTCACTCCCTTGGTTAGCCAGTTATTTTACAAACCAGTTCAGGGCACACAAACCATGCTGCAGAAATAGGACTGATGAGGCAGCTTGGAGAAGTGGGGTCCGATTTCTTTCTACTTGGATTCTGTCCTCAAAGGTCTTAATCTCCCTGAGCCTCCATTTCCTCATCTAGAAAATGGGAATAGTAATTCCTACTATTCGGGTTTGACTTAAGGAAAAGAGATTTTTCTAGATCAAGTAACACTTTACAATAGAATCTTTTGCAAAAAAAAAAAAAAAAAAAAAAAGAATGTTTTATATCTCCCCTGTCTGATATAGTAACCACTAGCCTCATGTGATTAGCGAGTACTTGGAATGTCACTACTGTGACCAAGGAACTGAACTTTTAATTGTATTTAATTTCTATCAATTAAAATAAATTTAAGTGGCCACATGTGGCTAGAGCCTTAAAATAAATTTAAGTGGCCACATGTGGCTAGAGCCTTCCAAGTTGGACAACATAGATCTGGAGGGCCCAGGACAAAGTGGTCAGTGACTATTCCCTTCACACCTCCCCCAGCAGAAGGAGCATGACATAGCTCTTGTTCTGCGCCTGGTTGGGAGGAGATAGCCTTAAAGAAACAAATCACAAACGTGTGCATTAGAGTAAGCCCAACAGTTTTACAAGCAAAGGAGGTGACTTAACTGGCTTGATGGGACCGGGGAGGCATTTCTGCCTCCAGTGGGTGAAGCAGGGACTGGGGTGAACAGGGGAGGCATTTCTGCCAAGGGAACAGCACAGACAAAGCATGGCTGGAGGGCAGATCATCATACACTAGGATGTGCAGGGCCTTCAGAGCACTGAAGCTGGGGATCATCAGGGGAGCAAGTATAGGAGAGATTCAACCAAGAAGGTAGCAGGAACTGGATCATGAAGGATTCCACCTGTTGGCCTATAGTGAACCGAGTTTTATCCTAGAGGTCTTGGAAGCCATTCCAGGTTGTGAAGGAAGAATATGCAATTTGATGTGATTGCAACCCTACTCATAAAAACTATGACCTCACAAGCCTGTACTTGGGAACAACTGCTCAGTCAGTTGTGGGTATCTTCCCCTTCCTTTGCCTCAGCCCTTCCCTCTACAAAATGGCCCCATGACAGGTGGCTCTCAAGGGGTGCCAAAAGGCTCATTCTGCTGCCTTCAGACTGGTGTCTGAGAAAGGTATTCTCACCGGGCACCGAGGAGTCCAGGCCCCCATCCACGCAGATCTGCCTCTCGTTCACCGAAGAAGGCTTGAGGGTGTACACAACAAATAGCCCGATTCTTAATGCAGAGAGAGAAGGATACTTTCAATGGTGGGCTCAACCCATGCTTGCTCAACACATATACAAGTTTTGTACACAGATCCACCCAAATCAGTTTCAAGGGAGGGTATGAGGGGAATCATGTTATTCTGTGATCATTGCAGTGTTTCCAGAGACCTCTAAAATCTGACCGGATTCATCAGAGCAGTTAGCTCTGGCTCTGCCAGATCAACAGAACAGATAGCGATGAGGATGGGAAGGGCTAAATACCAGGTCAGCTGGGACTGTCCTTTGGGAAATCTGCAAAAAGCAGACCTGTTGGGTCGAGGGCTGATGAGGATGACTGTGCTCATGGAAATTCTCAAATTGTTGGTGTAATAAGTGTGTCTGAGCACCAGGGAGCAGTGAGCACGTAGCCCTGCTGGGAGTCTTAGCAGACCAGCCCCTTTCCTCAACGCTCTGCCCTGAACAGAACTTCTAGAAGGTTCTCAGGAAATAGAATAAAGGTAATGTTGCTGGGTTGAGTGTGGTCAGGAAAGAACTGGGGCCTACATTCCCTTGTGAAATAGTCCCAAGCCTCTGCCGTCCCCCTGGGAAGCCTGCAACGGTACCTGAGCAAGTCCTGGATGCTGAAGTGGCCCCTCAGCTGACAGCCCAAGATGGCAATGATGGTGGGGATCTTGGAGAAGATGAGGCCTGGCTCATTGAAGAGGAAGACAAGCCTGGGTATAAGCTGGGCCTGGTGAGCAACCTCAGCATTCCGGGGTCCTTCCCTGTGAGCCCAGGAGAGAGGCAGTAAAAGCTTTTACTGGAATGAACCAAATTTGCTGTGTTTCTGCTGAAAAGGTTTCCTAGGCTGGGCTTGTTCTGTGGCCCTCTGACTCCAGTGCTCTCGTGGCAACTCATCAAAATGCTGTCAGACACCCATTGAATATGTGTCTGCCAAGTGCCAGAGCTGCTCAGGGATGAGCCTCCCGTGCCCTTCCACCCCCGGAAACTGCCTTCAAAGACAACCCCAGTTATTGACTTTTAAATTCTAAGCCTCGGGGAAAACTAATGCTGGTCTCAGAAAACTCAGAAGGAAGACAGCAGACTCGCGTGTGACCGCGGAGCACTTCCCAACAGCACGGAGCCCTGGGCGAGTCTGTCTGGGTGTGTGCTCTTCCTGCTCGCCCCAAACCACAAAGTGGATGAACGCCACTGAGAGTCAAAGGGGAAAAAGACAGAATTCAAGCATCTGTGTGCTCCTTCTTAGAATAATCACAAATTCAATTTCCAGTAAATTCGACTCCCCCCAAAGATAAATGTCCATCTGATAGAAACCAGTAAAGAAAGAAAGTGGGAAAGGGAAAAAGAAAGATGAAGGAGGGGGAAACTGGGGTGGGTGGCTCCTTCTTGAGCTGTCTTTTCAGGACTGATAGCATGAACTCTGCCAGGCTCCACATCCCTGATACACACAGGGGCAGCACCGGGCCTGTTCTGTGTGTGGTCTGTATGCATCCATCTGCCAGGGAGAATGTGCACTCCTCCTGCCGGCTCCTGCCGTGTTTGGTGCTTTCTTATCACAGCACTGAGCAGCCTGTTGGTCTGTGTTCCTTCTCCACAAGACTGTCCTGTTGTTCTGGAACTTCCAGCACTAAGAACTGGGTATGAAATGGAACGGGTTTGCAGCAGATACCCAGTGAGTGGCTGAGTGAAAAGAGGGTCACAAATCTATTCAAAACATCGAAGGCGCTACTGATAAGCTGAAACAGCCTTCCGTGAGGAGGCAGGGGGCTGTGGGAGTGACCGGACTGATAGGTAAGGAAGGAGTTGGGTTGCTAGCATGGATTTCCTGCCTCCCTTCTCCTTTATTCTGATCCCAGTCCCTGGTTTTCTTTGGGGACCTACCATGTTCTAACTCCCCTCCATCCTTTTCAGAGGTAAAGTCATGCTCTGGCCAGGCCACGGGACCCAAGATGGCTCACTGAGACCCCATCCTAATGCTGAAACCAAGAAGGAAAAAGAAGTCCTCTGTACTACCTCTATGGGCCAAGGATATGCTCTGAGGAGCTGCCCGGAAGTCATCTTGCCGTCTGCCCACAGGATGCCAGTGTGGAAGATAAGTGTGAACAAGACGAGTGACAGGATGCCAGTGCGGAAGATAAGTGTGAATAAGACAGGGTGACAGATGAACCAATGTGAACGCCACCCAGCCACGTGTGAAGATCTGCCCCCTTCCAACCTATGAGCCAATAAAATCCCCTTTCTCAACCTTCCTTTTGCCCTCCCCAATCCCTTCCTTTTTTCTTCCCTTTCTTCCCTCCATAAGTCGGTTTGAGTTGTATTTCTACCACCTGCAACCAAAAGAACCCTGAACAATATGAAAAGTGACTCAGAAGAATCCATTAGAGGGAAAGTAGGTTGGGAGGCAAATGGGACACAGAGAAGTGTTTCTGTTTGTTGAGCCCCTGAGAGGGTGCTAGTTAGAGCTGGAGAGTCCCCTCCTGGGGCCCAAATCCACCAGGGAGAGACCTTACATACATGAGCCAGTGGGAAGGACACTGCCACAGACTGAATGTCTGCATCCCCCCAAAATTCATACGTTGAAACCAAACTGTCGATGTGGTAGTATTTGGAGGTATGGTCTTGGGGAGGTAAACAGGTCATGATAGTGGGGCCCCTGTGATGGGATTAGTGCCTTTCTAAAAGAGATCCTGGAGAACTCCCTCACCCTCCCACCAAGGGACATTATAGTGAGAAGACTGCTCTTAACCAGGAAGCAGGACCCTCACCAGACACAAAACCTGCCAGGGCCTTGAGGTTAGATTTCCAGCCTCTGGAACTTAGAGAAATCAGTCTCTGTCATTTATACATTATCCTGCCTATCGTATTTTGTTACAGCAGCCCACATGGTCTGACATAGACATGCTGCCTCCCGGGAACTCAGTGCTCTGGAAATGGGAGAAGGCCGTGGCTGCTGAGCCCCTAGCCTGTCCTGCCCCCTCAGTTCCCCGTCTCAGCATGAAGCCATTAGTTCTAGCCCCCACCCTGCCAAAACCGGGCCTACCTTGGTGATCGAAGGATTTCTGCAAGGTGGGAAAAGAGGGAGAGCTCCAGGCTGTCCACGGTGTTCGTCCAGAGCTGGAGACAACAAGCACACAGTGAAACCAAGATGCGTGTGAGAAGGGACTCCAGGCAGGGTACACATGTACGGCCCTGGACCTGGTCTCCTTAGGTTTGAAACCACTAATGCCATTTAGCAGCTCAGGAATCAGAGCAGCTCTCCAGACACTTACAACTTAGAGGCGGCCTTTCCTGGGGGAAAGCTCAGACATGGTTCCTCTCTTCCCTATCTCTGCTGCTGCCCAGTGCTTCAGTGCAAGTCTGGATGGGAACCAAGGACACCTGCCGTACCCTGTGTCTGGCCCTCAGCCCTGCAGCCTCTCTCGCCAGGTACAGCTCACCCTCACTGGAGCCTGGAAGGCAAGCGTCAGTCTTCCCAAGGTAGAGATGAGGAAACAGAGGCTGAGACAGACCCACTGAGAGACAGGTCCCTCTCACCACTGGCAAGTGGTAGGACTGGAATCAGAAGTTGAGTCTTGCCTGTCTGGTTTGATGCTACCAGACAAATGCTACCAGAGGCTACCAGAGTGGTTTGTGACCACCCACCCAAGTTGTGCACGTATCACCTTCTTCAGCTCCCATCTCCTTGAAACCCTCACGACCCACTGCGAGCTGCACACTGAAGGGAATGCACTCAGATTCCTAGAGTGAACTTTATCGCTCAGGTTGTTTCCATTCACAATGAACAAAATGCAGCTGCTGACCATCCGGCCGGGACAGAATGGATGGTGTGCCTTCCTGTCTCCTGTCTGCTCCCCTTGTAGGGAGTAGCAGCACTACTCTTTCTTATTTCCAAATTCTGACCCTTCCTAGGGCCAAGAATGGAGAAGGTTCTGACATGGGATTGTAAGAGTGCATTCACAGAGCAGCTCAAAGAGCTCACACTTATAAATGACACTGCTTCCTAGAGGCAAGACGTGCCCTATGAAGTCCTAAAATGTTATCACTGTCCGCATGCAGTAGCTACGAAGAGTGAGGCTTAGAGAGACTCAGAAACTTGCCGGGCGCCCCATAGTTTCTAACTGGCAGAACCTGGCTTCGAAGTCTGGTCTGTCTGACCATCGAGCCCACCCTCTTGTCTCCTCACTATGCTCTCCCCAGGCATCTCCTCCAGAGATGACCCGCAGGGTTAATAATCAACCTCACTTGAATCAAGGAGGTGACCGTGGCTCCATCCTCTTACCTGAGAGTGAGAGCAAAAGAGCTTCAAAGGACCCAATTTCTTTTTTTTTTTTTTAAGATTTTATTTTTTAAGATTTTATTTCTTTATTTGACAGGCAGAGATCACAAGTAGGCAGAGAGGCAGGCAGAGAGAGAGGGAAGCTGAGCAGGGAGCCGATGCGGGGCTCCATCCCAGGACCCTGGGATCATGACCTGAGCTGAAGGCAGAGGCCTTAACCCCCTGAGCCACCCAGGCGCCCCAAAGGACCCAATTTCTGAGGAGGCCTGTGAAGGCAGGGACCACCCCTCTCTAGTCCCCACACATGCCACACAGAGGGCACTTAATAATTTTTAATGAATAATTTTTAATTTAATTTTTAATGAAATTTTTGAAAGAGTGAATATAAAGTAAATCAAAGTAAAATAAGTGGTTTGCTCTTAAGCCAGAAGCGCACTAAGAGATTCCCAGCTCCTGTGTGCTCAGCCACTGCCTGGCACACACAGAGGAGGGCAGCGGCCATTTGGGAGAGCTGGTGTGGGCTGATGAGGCCCCAGTAGGGATGGGGGTAGGCAGGTATGGTACCCCAATATGCAAGTCTGTAGGAGTCTGAGAGCCTGTACACTTGGAATGTTCGTTCATGAAGTCAGTCATAGAGCAAATTCTTTGTCCGACTCGGTACCGGGAGCTCTGAGACAGTGAGATCAGACTGACCAATCTTGTGTGGCCCTGAGCCCTTATACCCTTCCCACAGATGTGTATTCCTGTTTCCTTTCCAGAGCATTAGAACAATAAGAAGCTGCCACACCACATTGGAGGCTGCCTAGCTCTTTAGAAATTACATAATACCAAGTATCTGGAATATGGAAAGCACAGATAATTGAATCTTCTGGTTATTATCCTGTGTTACATAACCTCTGTACTGAGAACTGCATCGAGATGTCTGGGTCAGATTTCTTTAAATATCAAATGGATAATACGTCACATTTTACCTTCTCCCCCTGAAACCACCTCACTCAGAATGGGCTGGCCTATTCCTTCTTCAAGGAACCTGAAGCTTCGACCTCCTGCCCCCCACCCCTGCTTCTCACTTCCTGTCTCTCCTCTGCTTCTCACCTTCTTGTCTCTCCCTGCTTCTCAGCTTCCTGTCTCCCTCCTCCCTCTCAATTATCTGTCCCTGTCATCAAGCTTGGAACCCACCCTTTCTTTTGTAACCCACTCTTTAATCTCTAAACTGTTCCTCTCCTTGAAGAACCTGTCCCATCAATAGTGATTCTCCCACTGGCATTTTTAACCATACTTTTCTGCTGCTTCCTCCTCAGCCTACAACCAGACTCAGGACCCTTAAGTCTTGAAACTCCCTCCTTTCCATTTTCTTCACTTTTTTCCTTCTTCAAAAGCCCACTAAATGTCTCGACTCCATCCTCCTCCCTTCACCTCACTTCTGACCCCAATACTTAGATTTTTCTAGGCCTGTGAGTGACCTTCAGTTGACCTCCAAGTGAATTCCAAATTTTATACAATCCTACAAATTGCAAAATCTACAACTTACACATCCTTGCCCTTGCTTCACTTGATAGAGGCAGACATTTGGAAAAGTTCTCTTCTTTTTGAAATTTTGTCCTCCTAATCCTTTAATTTTATTTCATTTCATTTTATTTTACCTTGTTTTTTTAGCTTCTGGTCATTATGGGTGCTTGTTTGCTTAACTCCAGCATTAAAAGCACCAGCTTACCTAAAAGTTTATTCAGGGAGGGGTGGGGTGGTGCCCATGGTCATTCCAGGAGCAAGCTGTGGTTATGGGTAATTTCTGGGCCAGGCTGTAGTGGACATGCTTTGGAGCCAAGCTGCTGAACTCAGCCACAGCATTCTGGAAGGTACAGGGGTGCGGCCAAGGCCTGCTACTTCTTGTTTATCAGGGTGGTGAAGTCATTTATTCCTATCTCCTTTCCTCTTGTGCTCTGGGAGCCTATATTCCATACCTGGCTGGCTTCCTGCATAAACTTCTCATCCATCTTCAGACCCAGATCCAGGACCTAGTTCAATTAGCTAAATATTTTATTTAGGATTTTTGTAGCTATATTTTTGAATAAGATTGGCCTGTACATTTTCATTTCCCTTCCTGTCCTTTTTTGGTTCTGTAATCAAGATTGGCTCATAAAATAAGCTGGGAGTGCTCTCTTTCCAGTTTCCTGGAGGAGTTGATAAGGCTGGAATGGCCCATTTCTTGACAGGCAGAACTTCCTACAGACAGCCTGGGCCTGGACTTGCCTTATGGATGCTGTTTGTAAGATTTTAAACCTGTGATTCTGTTATTTGACGGTTATGGGACCATTTGGGTTTTTACTTCTTTCTGAGTGAATTTTGAAACAAATTTTCTTGGAGATTGTTCAAAAGAGCTAAGTGTTCCCATTTATTGGCACCTAGTTGTTGGTCCTATTTTCTTGTTGCCTTTCTAATCGCTCATTCCTCTGTGGCTATGCTTCCCTTTCCTTCTTAACATTACTTAACTGTGCCTCCTGTTTTTTTCCTCCCTTAGCCAATCTCAACAGCTCTGTCTGCATTATGAGAACTAGTTATTGGTCTTGGTGATCCTTTCTATGTTTGTTTCTTTTCTACTTAAGTAATGTTCTCATCTCTTTTTCCTTCTTTCTTTCTTTCTCTGAATTTTGTTTTGCTTGTTTTCTTGTTTGGGGTTTTTGTGTTTCCATTTCTGTTTATTCGTTCTAACTTCATCTAAAATTCTGTTCATTAATTTTAAATGTTCTTTTTTCTAATATATATACACTGATGACTATACATTTTCCTCTAAATCTAGCTTTCAGCAGCAGCCCCCAACAGTGCTCTGTAATGTACAGTGTTATACAGTGAGCTCCTTTCATTCAGTTCTTAATCACTTCTCATATGAATGAACTTCATTAATCCTCTTTATCACACCGTCTTTGCTAAAATTCAGGTTTCAAAATCTTCCACCAGGATTTCTGTAGCAATCTCATGACCCACTCTCCCTTGCCTTGGGCTCCTCCCACCAGAGAATAGGCCTAAAATAAAATACTAACATGTCATTCTTTAGTTAACATCCTTAGGTATCAGGAATTTAGCAAAACTTAGCAATAATCTAAAAATTATCTAGAAAGCCTTTATCCTAATAATTTAACTTTGGTCATTTATTCAAAGGAAACAGTTTTTAAAGCAGGGAAATATATGTACAAAACAACAAAATAACATTTATTCAAAACAAAAATATAGGGGGGAAATCTAAGACTTTGACAATAGAGGATCGGTGAAGAAACCAGGAACTTGCTATAAGACAGGTAATATTCTGATTCAGAATAAATCTCATAAAAGTCCATAACAAATGTTTTTAAGTGTGAAGTTCTTATCTTTAACAAGCATTATTGGGGAGGGTCATTGAAGGAGTAATGATGGGAGAGTCGAAGAGCGTGGCTAAAACATTGGGCTTGCTGGGAGCCTATGAGATTAAGAAAGGGTATGATGTAATGGAGGGGACCTTGAATTCTTGATTGGACAGGTCTCACAAATGCTCTTTTGGACATTTAGTGACTTGTGTGCAGCAGGACAGCACAGGTCATAAGGGATTTCCTAGCTCTCATGCGTTTCTGGTTTTAGAGACCTCCCTCCTTTACTTCCTGGCTTCATGTATGTTTCTCACCTTCCTTTATCAAGCCCTGTTGCCTCCCCATTTTGCCTGTCCATGGACTGGCGCTGTGTCTTTGTCATTGTCTGGTTCTTAGAGTCCCAGACTTTGGGAGATGAGCTCCAGGGGGCTGTTCTCCCTGTCTCTCCATCTCGTAATGAGATGTAGTATGTACTCTAACAAAGGAGCATTTGGAACCGGAGTTCTGAGTGTGAGAGAGTAAGGGTTGTGCAAGTGACTGGCTTGGCTGATGGTTTCTCCTCCAGAGGTATAGATTCGAGAGCTTCCCAAAGTGGTCAGTTGTGAGGCAGACAAGCGGGATATTAGTGTCTTTTCCTTTTCATTAAAAGTGTTTAAAAAAAAAAAAGAAAAAAGGAGTCCATAACAAATATCTTTCATGTCTGTTATGTGAGAAAAGACAGGACTTAAAATATGTCTACACTATGATCATGACTATCATATAAAAATATATGTATATTATGCATAGAAAGTACAAAAAAGCCATGCCTTAAAAGTTGACAACGGTCATCTGGATCTCAGAAATTGGAGCTTCCACCCCCACTTTTCTGTAATTTTAAATATTCTATAATGAGCATATATCATTTTTAAATTTAAAAAAAAAATCCATTTTTAAAATCCTTCCATGAACTGCAGCAGGGACTGGCTAAGGTGCGTGTCCCATCCTGCAGCCTAGTATTTCCAGCTTTCCTCCAGTTTTCTGCCTGAAACACAAAGCCAGGCAGGCACCCTCCAAGCAACTTGCTCTGAAATCCCCACGGCTGTTCCTATCCTTCCTGTCTGCCCATCGCATACACTCCACTCCCTCTGAATGCATTCCATCTGACCCAACCCCAGAGTCCCTAATCTATGAATCTGACTGGACTGTGCTCTCACCCCAGCCTGTCTCCAGGACATGGTCAGTGCCTGACCCCAGAGGCACTCAGTAAATGGTGCTTTGTGACTACAGCATCCAGCTGAAGCTCTGTGCAGTACCCCTCACCAAGCCTCAGGCCTGCCCTCAGGGTCTCTCAGTCAGCACTTTTAAAGAACATTTGTCAACAGCAAAGCACCATCCAAAGGGAGCAGGGTATATATATATTTTTAAGCCTATCTATATCTATATCTATGTCTCTATATATGGTATCCTCCAGGTTTAGAATCTATTCCCAGATACTATCTGGTTTGACCCCCACGCCAGCATGTGGGAGTGACATGATGCTTCCCACTCACACACGAGAAGACTAGAACTCAGAGAAATTTAAGACACTTGCCCAAGGCCACACAGTCCATTGATGGGCTCATATTAATTATAAACCCAGACCTCCCCGGCTCCAAAGCTTTTGAGGTTTTCCTTCTCCCCGCCCCCATGCTTACTGAGGAAGCTGACCTGCTGAGTTTAGAGGAAGCTCCAGACATGCTTTACCATCACACACACCCACTTCTTCAGGGCTAATGGCCAGTCTCCAGTTTACCTCAAAATTGCAGAGGATGTGTCGAAAGACGCCAACGTTGGTGACAGCAGATGACCCGAAGCCTAGCTCTGCAGTGCCAGCAATCGAGAGGATGAGCTGAAAAATTCGATGGTTTAGGAGAGAGGTCTTTTTCCTCAGGAGAAAAGCCATTATCTGAAAAAGTTAAAACACAAAGCAATTTCCTCGTGAATGCATCACAAGATCTCTTTCTCCTTCGCCTGCTTGTTCCCACCAGCACCTGTCATCGGCTCAGCCTTTAAGTCCTCTGCTCTCTGCTGTTACCTCCTCCATTCCCATGTTCTCAGAGGAAGAACACACACGAACTTCTATGGCTGCTTCCCACCAGGGTTCACTTTTCTGTACTTGTGTACGTGTGTGACTTGACCTCTCACTAGGGACCACCTGCTTCTTCCTGAAACCCCCACTGTGTTTCCAGAATGCCATTCTCTCTTGGTTTCCCTCTACATTTCTTTTTTATTTATTTATTTTTTTGTTTCGGAGGTAGAGTGATTCATCAGTTGCATATAACACTCGGTGCTCATTACATCATGTGCCCTTCCTAATGCTCGTCACCCAGTTACCCCAACCCGCACCCATCTCCCCTCCAGCAGCCCTCAGGTTGTTTCCTAGAGTTAAGAGCCTCTTATGGCTTGCCCCCCTCTCAATTTTCATTTCATTATTTTTCCTTCCCTTCCCTTATGTTCAATAATTTCTTAAATTCCACGGGTGAGTGAAATCATAGGATATTTGTCTTCCTCTTACTGACTTATTTTGCTTAGCAAAATACTCTCTAGCTCCATCCATGTCATTGCAAATGACAAGATTCCATTCTTTTTGATTCCTGAGTAATATTCCATTTTAAATACACACACACACACACACACACACACACACACACACACTTTCTCCATCTGCTGATGGACATCTCGGTTCTTTCCATATTTTGGTTAGTGTGAACACTGCTGCTATAAACATTGGGGTGCATGTTCCCCTTTGGATCACTATGTTTGTCAATCTGTTTGCAGTATGTCAAAGCTGTCATCATCAAGACAGTATGGTACTGGTACAAAAACAGACACATAGATCAGTGGAACAGAATAGAGAACCCAGAAATGGACCCTCAACTCTATGGTCAACTAAACTAAACTAAACTGACAAAAAGGGGAGGATATCCAATGGAAAATGGATAGTCTCTTCAAGAAATTATGTTGGGAAAGTTGCATAGCCACATGCAGAAGAATGAAAACGGACCATTTGCTTACACCATACATAAAAATAGACTCAAAACGGATGAAAGACCTAAATGTGAAATAGGAAACCATCAAATTCCTAGAGGAGAACATAAGCAGCAACCTCTTTGACCTCAGTCACAGCAACTTCTTCCTAGACATATTTCCAAAGGTAAGGGAAACAAAGGCAAAAATGAACTATTGGAACTTCATCAAGATAAAAAGCTTTTGCACAGCAAAGGAAATAGTTGGCAAATCTAAAAGACAACCTACAAAATGGGAGAAAATATTTGCCAGTTATTATCAGATAAAGGGCTAGTGTCCAAAATCTATAAAGAACTTATCAAACTCAACACCCCCCAAAAAATCAAAAAATCCAGTCAAGAAACAGGTAGAAAACATGAACATTTCTCCAAAGAAGACATCCACATGGCCAACAGATACATGAAAAAATGTTCCATATCACTCAGCATCTTGAAAATACAAATCAAAACCACAGTGAGATACCACCTCACACCAGTCAGAATGGCTAAAATTAACAAGTCAGGAAATGACAGATGCTGGTGAGGATGCGGAGAAAGGAGAACCCTCCTCCACTGTTGGTGGGAATGCAAGCTGGTGCAACCACTCTGGAAAACAGTATGGAGGTTCCTCAAAAAGTTGAATAAAGAGCTATCCTATAACTAAGCAGTTGTACTACTAGGTATTTATCCTCCTGAATTTCTTTGTGCTCTTTCTCATTTCCCTTTACCAAATCCTGCATTCATAACCATCCCATAAATGTTGCTGTGTCACCAGGAAGCCACCACATCTCCATGAGCCCAGCTGCACCAGCATCTCACTTTAGGCTGCAACCACCCAGTGTGCCTTTCTGCTATGCTGGGCCCAGGGAAGCAACAATATATCAGGATGGAGCCACTGGGATCCCAGGGGTCCAGACCCAACTCAGAGACTAATGAGAGGGATCCCACTTAGCCTTATGTCTCTGTTGACGTCAGTCACATAAAATTCAGGTTGCCTACCCATCTACTGGTACCTGGGTTCTCACCCATCTTATCCACCACTCACTTCTCTAAGCCTGGATCTGACACCATCCAGCCATTCACCCTGTCCTCCCAGATATCGTCTCCAAAGTACTATTGGGAAGTCTTGCTTGCTGGTATAAACTGCATGTTTGTGTCCTCCCCAAATTCCTGTGTTGAAACCCTATCCCCCAATGCAGTGTTATTTGGAAATGCATCCTGTGGGAGGTAGTTAGGGTTAGAGGGAGTCATGAGGGTGGAGCTTCACGGTGGGATTAATGCCCTTGTAAGAGTCACAAGAGAGCTTGATTCCTCCCTCTGATCTCTGTCACGTGAGAATACAATGAGAAATTGCCCATCTGCAATCCAGAAGAGGACCCTCATCCAACCTGGCCATGGTGGCACTCTGATCTTAGACTTCCCAGCCTCCAGAACTGTGAGAAATAACTTTCTGTTGTTTACAAGCCACCCAGTCTGTGGTATTCTGTTAAAGCAGCCCAACTGCCTAAGATGACCCATGATCAGTGAATACTCATTAACTTTCCAGACTGCTCTAGTCACTTCTTAGCTATATCTGAAATCTGACCATTCCCCACTCCCTGATCCAGACATAATCAGGATGGCTGAAAGTTGCTTGAGAAAAATCGCACATGCAGGCTGACTGGTTTCTCTTTGCGGTAATAGTGTCAAATGCCAAAGTAGTCCCCATTTGGCCTGGTGGTCCAACTCTGTTTTTCTAGTAAGCCTGTTTTCTTCATCTTAAAGATGAGGCTTTCATCTCTTCTCCTCTCTCCCCAACCTCCCTTTGCCTCCACCACCCCACTTGACACTCTGCTGAGAAGACAGAACCCATCAGACATGAATGCTCTCATCTTCCCATACGAGATCCACTGATGCCTACTTGCACTCCTTCCTGTCCTAATCAGGGTCTCCATCCACGTGGCCCCTGGAACACACCCCTCACCTTCTCGATGACATGGCCCAATGGGAGAGTTTTTCTCTCTCTCTCCTATTACTTCTTCCCACTGACAAAAATGCTCTGATATTTCTCATCTTTAGAACCCTCCCAGGAGACCTGGGTGGCTCAGTGGGTTAAGCATCTGCCTTCGGCTCAGGTCATGATTCCAGAGTCTTGGGATCGAGTTCTGTATCAGGGCTCATCCATATCCCTGCTGCCTAGCTCTTAAGAGATACTCAGTAAACATGAACTGAGTAAATGGATTCCATGCACGGGCCACTCCTTGTCTCTACCATCTCTTTCTTCCTGAAAAACTCAAGCAACACAGTCCCACATGTGATGTTGGCCAACCTGTAGCCATCATCTGCAACCACATTTTCTGTAGCCACCTTTGTAGCCACCTCTATAGCACATTATCTTTCTCAAGGCAATCTGCTTAGGCCAAGAAAACATTCACTGAGAATTCACAGTGCCCAGGCCCTACACTTAGTGATGGGGAGGCCATAGTGAGCATGAGTGAGAGTTCCAGATCTCCATGAGCCTGGAGTTTCTGGGAGGATGGCTGGAGAACACCCAAGTCACAGAGAGCATGGTAGTTCTGGAAGAGAACTTCAGGCACTTACTGCATTCAATGTATCTTAAAATTATCTTGGTATTCATCTTATTTTATCCTTCTAGGTAAACCCCCAAGAACAGGAAGTGCTATGTACCTTTTTGGAAATGCTCACAATAATGGCCCAAATGCCTAGTCACAGCAGATCTGCATGTGCTGAAGTAGAACACTCCCACTACAGATGCTTTTAACAACATGATTCAGAGAAAATTTTAATATCCCAAAAGCCCCGGTTCTTGAGTTTTAACATAAACCAGACACACCCATTCACTAATTACTAAAATATTTACTGAGTATCTGTTTGGTGTCAGTAATATACTGGCAAAGAATAAGGAAACTCTCATGCCTTTAGACAATTACAGTCCCATAGAGATGAGCAGAGGCATAATTATGGCTCCGGGTAAGAGCCTGAGACCAGGCACATGCACAGTACCAAGGACAGCCAGGAGATGGCCGCACACTCAGCTCAGGGCTTAGAAGAGAGATCCCCTTTGCCGTTGGAGCTTGACCTGGGGAAGAGAGGGAGGCAGTGCTCCAAGCTGAGGACACAGGTACACAAAGTAATATGAGGTGGTTAGCAATCCATGACCATGCAGGATTCAGGGAGGAAGTTTCACTGGCTGGGCAGGAAATGGGGCTGAATGGGGCTGGAAAGACACGCTGGCGGCCAGTTTTTAAAGGCCTTTGGAATCCAGTGTAAGGAGTCTGGGATATTCTATCAGTGACTGGGTGCCTTTGAAGGGTATGCACAGGAAAGAAGGATCATCAGGACTGTAATGTAGAACTATGGCTGGTATCAATGTGATTGAAGGGAGAAGCAGAGGGAATGGGCCACTGTCCAGCTGGGGCAGCAGTCTAGGCAAGAGGGTGTCTGCCCGAGAAGCTTTCTTCTTCTCAGACCCTGACCTGGGGGCCAAAGAGACAGGAAGGCTTTCTCTTAGCTCCTGCTGTACCCAGGAGGAACCACCATGGCCTTTGCACCCCAGTGACATTGTCTAGACTTTGACACTAGTCCTGCCCTTCATGATTTCCTTCCAGCCATGCAGGAAGGTACTCAAGGTCAGTGAACGTGTCTCAGGTGACCTCGCAAATAGTAAACAGCATTAACAATCACAGTTACTCTGAGCAGGTACTCTTCTGAACATTCTGCATGTATGAACTCACTTAATCATCATAGCCCTACAAAACAAGTGCCGTTATTATTCCCATTTTACACATAGGGGAACTGAGGCTCAAAGAGAGTAAGAACTAGAGATGGCTGGCACTTACAGAGCCCTTATTCTGCACAGCCATAATACTCAGCCCTCCACTTGAATGAAATGATCTAGTGCTCACGACAACTCCAGGACACAGGACAGGAGATTGTCTGTATCATATTATCAAGGAAACTGAGGCAGCAAGGGTAAGTAACTCATGAAAGGTTAGTAACTCATGTAAGGTTACATAGCAAGTTTGAGGAAGAGGCAAGATTCAAACCCAGAACCCTGGTTCCTTCACCCGGGCTGCTAGCCATCATGTCAGGTGCAAAGCAGGTGGACCACAGATGATTTCTGAATTCAGTGAAAGGTACCGGTATACAGGTGAGCACCCCCATTCTGATCAGAGTCCCTCTCTCCTGGCCATCCCCTGGCCCTCCGCTGTGGCGACACTGGCTTCAAGACCCTTCCTTTGGTTGCCCTCCTCCAGAAGTTACCCTGGAGGGAAAGTTCCCTAGGGCCAGTGAAGTTCTTCCCTGCTCCTCCGGGATGTACAGGTTCAGAGGGGATGGTGGGATTACCTGGTACCCACAGATGTGCTGCATGAGGCGATCGCACATGACATTGCTGGTCAGGACAGAGTGCAGGACTTTCACGGCCGCGTACATGGTGTGGTCATCTGTCGCTAAGGAAATGAGGCCCAGGAGGATGGTGGGCCCACCAATGAAGTCCAGGCTGCTGGCCGCCGGGGTGGAGTGGAACACCCTTACGCCTGTGTGAGACAAAGGGGAATTCCATCAATATGTCACAGCTTCAGGGCAATGGCAAGTCCCCTGGAATCCTGCAAGGACACAAGAGCTGCCAGTGCCACCGTCCACCCAGAGTAGAGGCACCTGTGCACCTAGGACAGGCTGGGAGCAGGAGGAAGGATGGAGGTTTGAAAGTCTTAGCACCCTGAAAAATCCTGTACTGGGTTCTTCGTGGCTCACCAAAAGGCTGAGACAGCCCAAAGGATTCCAGATCACTGCCTTTGTCTGCATCCGGACTGCTGGGAGAGCTACAGCTCTCTGGGCCTTGGGACGCTGGTTGCAACAACCCCAAGCTCTTGTCTGTGCTCTAGATCCTGCAAGACTGGACCTTGTACCAACCCCCTGCTCTGCTCTTGCCCAGCTGCATGACAAGCAGCAGTCAGTGGCTATTTTTACCCAAATAACCACAACCATTGCCTCTGTCAAAGGGCCCCCCACTGCCCCACGCCCACTCGACAGGCCCCATTGTGCATAGATGCCAGCCCAGTTAGTAGCTGAGTTCACTGGCAACTGGCAGATGCGGCAAGGTGAACTGATCTCCATGCAGTGTGGCAGGCTAACTCGCCAACCCTCACCCTCATTGGGAAGCCGCTTAGAGGTCCAGGCTGCACGAGCAATGACAGCCACATGCCCATCTTCCCAAACAGTTGTAAAAGGGCAAGACCTCACCTACCTAAATGGCCCACAGCCACAGCGCCAATGGTTCGGAGAGAACCCGAGAGGTGGCCAGCACAATTTCTTAGCAAGAACACAGGTGTGGCATTGTCACGGGATGAAATGTTCATCTAGAGAAATGAGCAACAATCAGTCCTAAGAAATCTTCTGGAATGGAAGAGCTTTTATTCGCAAGGTCCTGGAAGGCAGGCACCCCAAGGCCTGGTCCAGTGTTGGCACTCAGTAAGAGAAAGTCAGTGAATAAATAATAAGTGAACAAATGTCAGGGAGACTGACATCAAATTTGGGTTCCCATGCCCCACCTCCCAGGCTGTGGCTGAGTCACGTGGGAGCAGCTCTGGTGGTGCAGTCGTGCCACAGATGTCCCACAGCTCACAGTGAAGAGCTAATGAGGGAGAGGTGGACCCAAGAACATGTGGAGATGGGACGGTGCCACGAAAACCAGGCTGCCTCCTTTCCGGTCCAGACTGTCCAGACTCTGCAAGGCCCAGCCTCACTGGTCTCAAAGGGCTAGGCAGACAAGAGTCTGGGGTACTCTGTGGGTAAAGGCACAGCTGAGGTGCTCAACAAGACCTCATCCCTTATATACTGAGCCTCTTCAGTAAAGGGGCGTGGCCCTCTGTCTGTGAGGATGGAGAGAATGTAAATAAATCAGCCCAAATTCATCAGCATTAAGCAAAAGACCGCACTCTGCGGGAATTAGGAAATACTCCATCTACTGGCAGCTTCCTCTACAAACATGTCTGCTTGCTGTTTGCAAGCTGCTGTTTAAAATAAGCATGGCAACTCACAGAACATTTTGCTGGGCTGGGGAGTCAGTAGCATCCAGAAAAGGGAAGCTCAATCGTGTTTTTAGCGTCACAAAGGTTTTTCAGATTCCATTTGTTCCTGTTCTCCAGTGAAGAATACAGAGCACCTGCTCTCTCTTCTGAGCATTCCAAATAAAAGCTTTAGTCCCAGGAGACCCGAATGGGTGAAGAGGCATGTGTTAGTGTAACAAATGAAATGGGCAGCACGCCTGTGTGAATCTGTCAGCGCGTGCATGTTTATGAGTTTGCGTCCACTTAAGCGCTGAAAACTGAAGCAAGCTATGAGATCATGATTCCAAAAGGGGGCAACGAGTGAAGGCAGAAGTCGTACCTCTTTGGCAATCAGGCGGCTGTCCACCTCACTGTAAGTGTTTCTGATGTCTGCAACACGGGTGGTGGAGGAGCTGGCTAAGTGAAGGCCAAAGGAAACCTTTTCCTCTGCAATGAGGGGCGTCGCTTCTATATCAGGGTCCACTCCTAGAACAACACAGCTTTGATCATCTCTACTGTCTCTACGGAAGAGAAAGTATGAGCTCAGTAAAATAAATAGCTATGGCTACATGGTGAAGCTACCACTGAGAGGCCGTCTTATGTTGTTAGAGTGTATGTTTATGTCACATGTTTGCCGCTGTGGTTCTCTGACACTTACAGGAAACTGTGGATAAATCTCACGGGATTAACCCTACTATAAAATAAGGGCACCCGAGGTGTGAAATTACTAAAGCTTGAAGCATCTACCAAACAGATGGTATAACCTCATCCTCCAAAACCAAAATGCTAAGTGATAAGAAAGCTCACTTAAAAAAAAAAAAAAGAGAGAGAGACAGAGACAGAGAGAGACTGGGCTGAAAGCCCTAATATTTTCAATGAGCTATATGCCATGGTGAACATTACACTTGGAATGAGCCCCTGGTCCCTGGGTCAAAAAAAGCCATGTGTGCTAGTGGAACTGCATGGCCTGAATAGGCAGTGGGCAAAATTTTGGCTCTCGACTTGACCTCATCGTCTGCTCTGGCCAGTGCCATCTGCCAGAGGAAATGGAAGCTTGAAGAAGACATGGGGCCTGGAGACAGAAAAACTCTGCAGTGCTCAGTTGCCCTTCACTATGCACAAGGCCTCTTCTGTACATAAATTCATTCATCATTCTTCCCAGATGGGAGCTGACCCCTTTGACTTGATAGAGCACAGAGAGCAGTACTCCCTACTTGAACAGCCAGCAATCAATAATGGAAATGTGGATGTTTGTCTGCCTGTTTAATAATTGAATACAACAGTATACTTTAGTTAAAAAGCTTCTTCATTAAAAGGAATGTAACTTATTTATCGCATTCTCCTCTCTCTTTCTTTGCTGATGGTATTACCCACCCATTCTCTTCCATTATGGGCTTTGGAGTTGAAATCTAAAGGATATTGTCATTTCCTTTTCTGTGACATTTTCAGTTGGGTTGTAAATTTATAATGATCCAATTACAGAGGTCCTCCCTAATGACTGACCTATACTGAGTTTATTCTTTATAAATATGCTATAAATAACTAGATGTCCATTTAAAAAAATAATATCAGTGAGATCATTATAAATCAAAACACTCTATACCTTGAGCATGCACAGCTTGGAAGTTACCACAGTATCTTGGGCCAAGTTTGTTAATAACTTCCAGAGTGTCCACTGAGATGGCTTCTTCAAAGAGGTATGTAGGCCCAAGGCGCCATATTAATGATGACTTTTGTTTCCAAAGTCGAGGGGTAGCAATATATCCATAAACATCTACAAATGAAGATGGATCCATTGAAAGGAAAGGCCCTGGTAAGGCCTGAATATACAACATCTGTTAAAATTAAAAGGATGGGGGTAGGGGAAAAGAGAGAGATTTAGCCTCAGAATTAATCAAATAAACACTCATGGATATAAAATGATATACCTTATACTCTAAAAGTAAAAGCTTATTTTATCTACAAACATTAAAAACCTCACTCTCAAAGCTGAGAAACAATGTAGAAAAGCAGTTTACAAAATTGGTGGGAATAAAAAACTGACACCGTCTTTGGAGACAAATTTGACAAGGAATATTAAGAGCCACTAAAAAGTTTATCTTTTCTGTTCCAGTCATTCCATTGAGAATCTAGATGTCCAGTATTTGCATACCCATTAAGTTTTATGTACTAAATAATTACAGACATATCCAAATAGAAAGGAAGAAATAAAATCATTTTTATCTGCAAATAATATGTCCATGTGGAAAATTCCAAAGAATCTACAAAAAAAAAAAAAATGCCTAGAACTAATAAGTGAGTTCAGCAAGGTCACAGGATACATTATCAACATACAAAAATCAATCACATTTTACAGGATAACAATGAACATGCAGAAACCAAGATTAAAGACACTATCATTTAGAATCACTCAAAAGAAAATGAAATATTTAAACGAAAAGTTTATGAAATCTATATACTAAAAATTCAGAAATGTCAATTAAAGAAATGAAAGAAGACCTGCATAAATGGAGAGGCAAACCATGTTCATGGATAGGAAAACTCAACATAGTAAAAATATTATTTCTCCCTAAAATGATTAGGTTAATGCAGTTCTTATCAAAATATCAGAAGGTATTTCTGATTATATATATTATCATAAGCTAATTCTAACATTTATATTTGAAGGTATAAGCCCTAGAATAACTTAAACAAATAATTTTTCTTTTTCAAAAAATAAGAGTGATTTTGATTATTTTTTTTGAAAGAGAAGAATTAAGTGGGAGGCACCATTCTAATCAATATTATTAATAGTTTATTACATAGCTACAATAATTAAGATAGTGTGGTATTGGTAGGGGTATAGTCACATAGATCAGTAGAACAGAATATAGAATCTGGAAATAAATCCATACAAATGTGCCCAACTGATTTTTGATGGAGGTTCAAAAGCAATTCAATGTAGGAATGATAGCCTTTTTAAACCAATGTTGTGGGAACAGCTTGATGTCCCATGGGCAAAGAAATGAACTTCAACCTAAACTTCACAACTCCTATAAAAGTTAACTCATAAGAGATAACAAATTTAAAGATAAATCTAGAAAACTTTTAGAAAAAAATCACAGAAGAAAGTCTTTAGGATCTAGGGTTAGGCAAAGAGTTCTTAGAGTCAACACCAAAAGCTTAAGTCATAAGAGGGAAATCTGATGAATTATACTTCATCAAAATAAAAACTTTTGCCCTCCAAACTCCTATAGGAAAGAAGATGGAACACAAACTGAGAAATTCTTTGGCAAATCACGCAACAGAGGTCTAGTATATAGAATATATAGAAAACCCCTTAAAACTCAAGAAGAAAAACAATCCAATTAGAAAATAGCCACAAGATATGAACAGACATCACTTAAGAAGATACACAGATGTCAAATAAGCACTTAAGATTTTTTTTTTTTTAATTTATTAATTTTGACAGAGAGAGATCACAAGTAGGCAGAGAGGCAGGCAGAGAGAGTGAGAGGGAAGCAGGCTCCCTTCAGTGCAGAGAGCCCGACGTGGGACTCGATCCCAGGACCCTGAGATCATGACCTGAGCTGAAGGCAGCGGCTTAAACCACTGAGCCACCCAGGCGCCCCAGCACTTAAGATTTTTAATCTCATTTGCCATTAAAGAAATGCAAATGAAAAACACAACAAGCTATTACTACACACCTATCAGAATGGCTAATACGAAAAATAGTGACCACACCAAATACAGAGAAACGGGATCGCTCATCTGTTGCTGATGGGAAGTGTAAAATGGCACAGTCAATCTGGGAAAATGATTTGGCTGTTTCTTATAAAACTAAATATACAATCACCATATGACCCTGCAATTGAACTCTTAGACATTTATCCCAGAGAAATATAGACTTAAGTTCACATAAAAACTTGTACACAAACGTTCATAGCAAAACAAAGAATATAGAAAACAAAAAAGGAAAAAAAAGTTCAAAGCAGTTTTTTTTAAATTGTACCAATTTATATTTCCACCGACAGTGTTTTTTTTTTTTTAAAGATTTTATTTATTTATTCGACAGATAGAGATCACAAGTAGGGAGAGAGGCAGGCAGAGAGAGAGAGAGGAGGAAGCAGGCTCCCTGCCAAGCAGAGAGCCCGATGCGGGGCTCGATCCCAGAACCCTGGGATCATGACCTGAGCGGAAGGCAGAGGCTTTAACCCACTGAGCCACCCAGGCGCCCCCAAAGCAGTTTTATCTGTAATATCCCAAAACTGAAAACAGCCCAAATGTCCTTCAATCAGTGAATGGTTAACATATACATCCATATCATGGAATACTACTCAGTGACAAAAAAGGAATTAAATATTGATGCACAGCAACAATTTGGATGAATTTTCAGAGAATTATGTTGTTTGAAATTCTAATCCTAAAAGATCATATACTGTACAGTTTCATATATACCACATCCTTGAAATGACAACATTGTAGATTTTTGGTTGCCAAGGTTAGGGACAGGGATAAGGGAGGCAGGTGTGAGTGAATGGGAGTGGCTGTATTTTAATTTTTATAAAAGGGCAACACAAGGGACACAAGGGAGCATTGTAGTGACATAAACATTCTGAATCTTGACAGAAGTCACGGATATAGGAACCTACACATGTGATAAAATTGTGTGGAACACTTACACATATACACAAGTACTAGTACAACTGGGAAATCTGAACAAATCAGCAGATTGTATCAATATCAATATTTTGGTTATGAAATTTTTCTACAGTTTTTTAAAATGCCACCATTGGGGAGAAACTGGGTAAAGGGTACACAGGATTTCTTGTTATTATTTCTTATAACTACATGGTAGTCTATAATTATCTCAATAAAAATTTCAATAAAGTAAAAGAAAACTAGTTAACAGAGTATCACAAATTTTAAAATGATAATTTCAAAGTTTATGCAGGTAAAATATTTTAACTACTAGTAAAAAATAACTAAGTAATATATAATATCTTCCATGCAATAAAGTAACAGCAATTTTTCTAAAGGGAAAAAAGTAAAAGAAACTACAAAGTATGGTAAGATAGAAGGAATATAAGCATTCTTTCTTCTTTTCAATATTTTTCAGGTACTTCAAAATGTGTTTATATAATTGTTATAATGACTATAAAATCACTGTATACACATTTATGTATGTATAAAATACATATTTTTCAAATGAGGGGTCATACAACTTCAGAAATAGTCTTTTTCTCTCTACCAATTAAATGAGATTTTCAAACAAGAACAAACCAAGTTTTCAGTCACCAGACCTGCCTAGTGGACCTAGAGTGGATCCACTGTGCTCTCTCCTCCTCTCCCCTCATGCCAAGCAGGGACATCTCTCTCTCCCACACTGAAGCTCTGCCCCACCCCTGCAATCCAGCTTGTCTTTTTTCCCAAATTCCTACTGCCTTTACTCACTGCGCCATCTGCATTGATTTACAAACATAAGATGTCTCGAATTTCTGCCACATCATTTTGCTCAATTCAGGCAGTTGAACTACTCCCCACCTTCCAAAATTTAATGTATCTTCCCTCAGAAATTAAAATAAAGGCTCTAACATCAGAGAACCAGCGTTAAGCTGGGCCATCCATACCCTAAGCTCTCCCATCTTGTTCTTGCTCAGTAGATGTCTGCCTCTAAACACAGACCTTCACATTTATTCCAATTAAATTCCACTTGCTGATCCTGAACCAACTTGAGATCATCTTGGAAAAGTCAACTCTGTCTGACTTCACTCTTGGTCATTCCCCACAGCATATTTTGGCATATTCCTGTGGCCCCACACCACGGCTAACCTCCTGCTGACTAACTCTGGCTTAGCGGGTCCCATGAGGTCAGTTCTTCATCCATGGACCAATTCACTCAACTATGCTATCATCCAGTCTGTCTTACTCCTTGTGGCTGTAAATTCAATGCAATTCACTGAATACTTATTGCATGCTTACTGCGTGCCAGCCCCTGTGCTAGGTGCGAGCAAGGTCCAAACATCAATAGGACTTGTTTCTTAGCCTCAAAGTCCATGAACCATTTCACAGAATACCAACCTATTCTGGAAGAGAAAACAAGAATACTACCATGTTTTGCAAAAGAAGAAAAAAACAAGCCCACTCTGTAATCATGCCTGAACAGATAATAACAAAGACACTGTGCAACCACAAAACTAGCCACAGTTCCATCCTGGCTAACATGAGTGATACTGCTTTTTTCTCCAATGACAACTCTAACCTGCTCCATTCCTCTGTTCCATTCCTCCTACTTCCTGGATAAAAGTTGTGAACATATGCAGACATCAAAGTCCCTCTTTCTGACAGCTCACAATTGAGAACAGACCAACCTCCACTTCTTTGAACCCTTCCCCAAATCACCTAAAATAAGCTCTAATCCTATCTAAATTCCTCCCAAGTCTTTGTTACCCCCATGAAATAGAGTGTCCTTCTACAACAAGCTTAATAAATCTAATTCTTGTTTTGTACTATATGCACACTCTCAGAGGTATTTGGCTGGTGGGCATGGGCAATTCCTAGCATCTAAAACAGTACCTAACAAAGAATAGGTGCTCCAAAATACTTAATGAGGGAAGGAAGGAGAAGGGAGGAAGGGAAGGAAGGAGGGGAAGGGAAGGGAAAGGGAGGAAGGAAAGAATGGCTAGTATCCTCAATGATTTGAGAAAAGAAATAACTTCATGCTTTGGAAGACCTATTTTGTTATGCTCCTGCTGAATCTTTCTGGTTACCATTGCCCTTTTTTTGATAAGATAATTATACTAGAAGATACCACTGAATTCATCTTTAGGTGTTATATCAAACTTGGGTTGTTCTAACCTAATGATTCTCAATATGGGGTGATTTTGTCCCATAGGGAGCATTTGGAAATATCTGGAGATATTTTTGGTAGTCACAAGTGGAGAGAGAGAGATATGCTTTGGCATCTAGGGGAGCCACAGATGCTGCTAAGTATCCTACTACAGAGAGAAGGGACCCCTACAACAAAGAATTATCAAGCCTCAAATGTCAAACTATTGAAATGAGAAACCCTATTAATCTAAGGTTCTCCATTCTGGCTAAGTAATAGAACCAGCTGAGAAACTCTGAAAAGATTACCAAATTACGCTGCACACAGAGACCCTGTTAAGACTGCCCTTAGAAGCAGCCTGCTCAGTAGAACTTTCAAAATACTTTCCGGGTGATTCTAGAATGCAGCCTAGGTTGAGCTGCTCTCTTAGGAACCTGGGTGAAATTCTGGTTTCACCTGCCTTCTGGTGTCTTCTGGACCCTTCTTGCTCTGGCTTCACTGGGGAGCTCTACCAGTGGCTGCCAGGGCACACCTGCCATATCCCTCATCTCCCAGCTTCCTCTGCCCTGTGTCAGGGCAGCAGGTGACTCTAAATGGCAGTGATGAGACACCTCTCCAGCTACGTGTTCACATTCCATTGCCTTCTCTAAGCAGGGAACCATCTTTTCCTTGTCATTTTTGCTGTAAATCTGATAAGAGATGTTGGTGTCCTTGCAAGCCCTAGGGCCTGGCTTCTAACCACAGTGTGCAGACAGTCGTAATAGATTCACCAGGAAGCTTCTTTGAAAAGTAAAACCTCAGACCCTGCACAGACCTTCCCAGGGAATCCACAACTCAAACTGTGAAAAGCCTCGTTTACTCTGGGACTTTATAGTCTCTTATGACTACTCTTATTTCCATGTTTCATCTTCTGCTCTGCTTGTGTGGCTTTCATTCCAGTTTCTGAAGGATTTTTGTTTTCTTGGGTTTTGGGTTTTCCTCATGTTTGAGCTCGGCCAAGCGTTCTGGACAGCAAGGGGGAGTTTCGTTAGACACCAACTCCGCTGCCAAACAAGACCGAGGAGAGGAAGGGAGACCGCTCCAGATGGCAGCCAGAAGGCATTGTGGTGGGGCAAGTGGAGCTCGGGGCAGCTAGCTCACCTTGGCCGAGCCGGTGATCTGTCCATCCAGATAGGTGGAAACAGTGCAATTCCTTTTCATTTCCTTGGTAACAACCACAGCCAGGTGGTGCCACTGACCGCAGGCTAGCAGCTGGCCACACCGGACCCGCAGCTGGCGGCCGGCAGAAGGCTCCGGATCATCCTCGGGCTCCATGATGTCTGCAAGAGAACACGGGCATCACACCTGGCATGCAGTGTCATGCTGCGGCACGCCGGGAGAACGGGCCTCGTGCCGAGGAGCAACAGCCCAAATAAGCACAACCGCAGCCATCGTTGCAGCCATTGTCTTGCTCTGTGCCAGAAGCTGGTTTAAGAACGGTTACAAATGTCACTTCATTTCGTTTTCACAGCCCCCCTGTGAGGTAGGTGCTATCACAATCCTCACTTAGCCTCCTGAGGCACAAACGGGTTTTGGAAATTTGCCCGGGGTCGTGCAGCAGGACTCAAACCCCAGAGTCGGGCTTCGGGGTCGACCCCACATGGACTGCCTCTAGAGCGGTGCACATCTGCCCTCGAGTCCTCAGGAGGGGGAGGGGGGACAGGTAGTTGTGCTCTGTGACAATGATGCCAAGCCACGCTTGGGGCCTTCTGGGTGTCTCTCTATGAAACAGTGACTCTCTCAGGGGACACAAGAATAGGCCATTTCTGGCGATCACAGGGGGATGAGCTTAGTGAGTCAGGCAGAATCTGAAATGGTGGCACCTGGGCCAGCCACCAGCCACTGAAGGAGAGTTGGTCTCCTAGGCTCTCGAGCTGAGAGTTGCTGACTTAGTTCCACTTCTCCCAAGTGTGAGCAAAACCAGCTCCAGCTCCCAAAACCTTACCCAGGGGCTGAAACGCTTTCTCTTCCGTAGACACAACCAAGGAAAGGTCGTCCGGGCACAGGCTGACAGAGAGGCAGACGAAAGGCTGCTCGGTCCTGGCCAGGTGACGCACCAGGGTTAGGAAGCGCAGCGGGTGGCCCTCAAGAACTGTGCTGTGCCTGCTGATCAGGAACCAGCAGGAGAAGGTCAGGCCCCCAGATGGAGGGAACGACCTGGCAGCACCTGGAGTCAGAACACAAGCATCTCCCTTAGACTTTCTCCTGCTTTGGAATCTTATCTAGAGTCATCATGGCGCTGATGTGGCCCAGGTGTGGCCGTACTGTGTACCCGTCCTGTGCCTGATCTGACTCATGCTCACTTTATGTCAACCCCACACCACAGAAGCTTGTCCCCTTATTCATACTCACAGGAGTAAGTCATATTCCCACCAGGACTTGAGTTTAAATCTCCAAAGCCTCTCTCCAATTCTATCCCACCTATTATGCCATGCCATTTTGCCAAGGGTGTTGGGGGCACAACCCTGCAGACAGTCACTATTGGCTGAACTAAAGCTGGGCAGTATGCTATGTGAGGTGTACCTCAGCTGAACCTTGTATGGGGAAGTCTCCACTATAGGGAAATCCATGTCCTCCTCCCCCATAACAGGGTTGGCGGTACAGAGTGGGCCCACCATCCTCTGTGAATTAGCTGAATCAGACTTGGTGTCCCATGCGGATGGGCTGTGAATGCAATGGGTCCTCAGCACCCACCACCCCAGAGAAATTCTGGTTCTCCTAACCAAGGGTGCTTAGCCAAGACAGCACTGGGTGCTTGTCCTGTCCTGCCCAGCCAGTTTTTAACTGAGCACAGCACTGAGCAAAGCCTGCCAGGGCCCAAGTAGACCAGATGACCATCCACACAGAACATATATTCTTCTCTAGAAAGAGGCCTAAGGTGGGGTGAGGTGTTTGTTTCAACTTGTGTCAATCGCTGAAAAAATGAATCCAGTCCAGACTCTGCCATCAAATCACCACTGAGTCCCCACTGTATGCAGTCATGGCTGGGCCCTTGGGATCCTCCTGCCCTAACACAAGCATGACCAACCACAAGGATGACTCATTTACAGATCCAATAAGGAAGACTCCACTCTCTTGAAAGGCCAGCTGGAAGTCTGACATCAAGGCTCCCTCAGCACTTGCTCTGGAGACAGGGTGACTTCAGCTCAGCAAGCCGAGCCCCCCAAGAATCACCTACCTGT
Source organism: Meles meles (assembly GCF_922984935.1). Lineage (NCBI taxonomy): Eukaryota > Metazoa > Chordata > Mammalia > Carnivora > Mustelidae > Meles > Meles meles. The sequence continues at coordinate 46,516,823 of NC_060078.1, read as the reverse complement.
CCCAATCCCTCCGGAAACCAGATACTCTGTGCTGCTTCCCATAACTGTAGACAGGGTCGGAATAAACAAACAGCTGGAAACACAAAATTGTCTCAGATCAGTGAACCAGAAACCAGCTTTGGCTGTGACATCTCCCCTCTGTCCCTCCGCAAGGGCCTCCCTCCCTCCTACAGCACGAAGACAGAAAGCATCTGATGCTGTTATGAGGACCCCAAGGGATGGAATTCACACTGGATCCTAAAGGGGAGGGCATTCCAGAAAGCAGGCCCACAGGTGGAAGGAGAGGGTCATAGCACTCCTTGGCTGATGATGCTGACCCTGAGAAACCACTGAGAAGACAGGGTTGTCCCTGACTCAGACATTTTCTGCTCCTGAGTGGTGAGAGCTGATGAGAACTACAGTTTTGTCCTCAATATTATAATTCATCAGAGGCCCTGGGAAATTAATAAAGTGCATTCCAAATAGAAGAAATCCTGTCATACCCATAACCTTCCACAGACATGTCAAATTCTACAAACGATGGAGCCAGGACCGCCCTCTGAGGCTGCAGGTGTCGTGGGGAGGTCATAGAGATGAGGCTCAGCGATGTCTGAAGGGCAGTGGTTGAGCCCTGGGACGTCCCTGAGGGCCTGAGGGTATGTGTGACTGCTGGGCTGGGGCTGGCATCCATGGCAGCTCCCGTGGGACCCTCACGAGTCCCTGCTGCGGCAGACTGGGACCCTAAAGAAACAAGCCAAAGAAGAGATGAGGAGTCACGTCCCCGTTCAAGCATTTCCACTGCTCCTCTGACAACAGTCCCAGGGCTTCTGCCGCAGCCCAGGATGAGGGCTAGTGGCACCACTGTGATGTGGCTCTCTGCTGACTCAGGAACGCCCTGCAGCAACCATGCTCCTCCTGGAAACTTTTTCTGCCTTCAGTCCACCATTCCCCACAAGCATCACCCTGCCCCCCAGTTTCCAGCTTGCCCCACTGGTAGTCAGTCACTGACGCTGCATCCTGGCTCCCTGATCTCCCCACTCATAGCAGTCTGTCTCTTTGAAAGCTCTGCTCCCCGCCGTTGGCTCTCCATCCACGCTTTTCAGCTGGGCCTCCTTGCCTTCATGCCCTCATGTGATCTCACATTCAGTATGCTCACAGCTTTCTTTTCTTTAAGCTGCTCCCTGGAGGCAGCAGCCTCCCAGGGACCATGCCTGCCTGATACCAAGGATCTACCCAGGGCTTTGGCCTCTTGACCTCCTCACTGACCCCTGAGCTGTGAGCTGTGCATAAAGCCAGCACTGGCACCTCTGTCCAGGCGCAGCGCCGTGTCATGAAGGAAACCCTATCACTGTTTCCGTGGTCTGCATCTCAAGGGGTCAAGTACAATCTTACCATCACCTATCTTATATGAGGGTGGGGGACATCCTTTTCCTTCCAGATGTGGTCTTTCTCTGGGACCACCTATCCTGCTTTTCCTCATTCGGTCCTTTGTACAGCAGGTATTTTAAGTCTGTCTGCTTCTCACCTATTGTAAAGGCTCCCTTATAAGGAATGCATATTCTCTTTAATTCCTATTAATCTTCCCTGTTCTTTTCTTTGTCCTCACCTGAGCCTCCAGGGTCCCCTCTGTGCAGACAAGATGAATGGAGGATTTCTGTTGCAGCCGACGGAGGTGGGGGAATTCCAAGACCGAGAAACTGTCTAGGGATCATAACAGATGAGAGAAAGAAATGAGGACCTTTTACGGGTAGAAATGTTCTCCAGCTTCGTCTGAGCACTTTCCTAAATCTCGGTGCTCCCTGATGCCCTCCTCCACGTTTTCCTCTCTCTGCTTGGAACGGTTCCTCAAACCATGCAGAAGCAGGGTGTTCGTGGCCAGGCACCAGACTGCAGAGCTAGTACGTGTGGATGACTTTGACTTAGTCAGTGACCAGCCAGAAGCCTTGCTGGACCTTGAAGGGGAAAGGAGTTTGTACTACTTCGTTCTGCATCTTCTCTGTCTGCTCTGCCACGTGCCTCTCTGTCCTGCTCAGCTTTCTAGGAAACAGGTGCCTTCCTGGAGGGGCTGCCAGCAGGAAGTGTCCCCAAGGATACAAGGGAGCACTGCCTGTGTCCCTGTCCTTGTCAGGAGTCCCGCCCCTGCTCCTCGAAGCAGCCCAGCTCCCTGCAGTCTGGCCCCTTGGGGTGTCAAGCCCTCACAAGCCCCATCCTCCTCAGCAGGGCATCCTCAATGCCCTCTTCCCTCCTCTCCAGTCCCGTGAACATTGGCACAGGCCTCAGGCCTAAGCCACCCACTGCCTAGAAGCCCTGCCCCTTTCCACCCACTCCCAACTGTGGCCCTCCAGTTCATGTAGCACTGGCGCTGTCCACCGAACCCCCCCTCCCCACAGCACATTCTGTGTTGTCTGCAGGACCCTCTCCCCCAAGACTATCAACTCCATGGGAGGGGCCACGTCTGTTCTGTGGGCCTGTCCGCTGCCTGTATGATCTCCTCCCTAGACGCACAGTGTCCTGTGCTGGGAAGGGCCACACCCCACAGAGTGGAGAGGCAGGAGGGGAAGGGGGACACCTGTCCCTGTGCACTCCTCCACTCTGAGCACAGCTGCCAGCAGCTCAGCCGAATTTAGTGCACGGCACACAGTACCTTAACACATCTGGTTCGATGGCTTGGGAGGCAAGCTTTTCAAAAATCCTGATGAGGCCTGAGTGCAAGGGGCTGGAGCTGGTGGTCAGGGCCCAGCGGCAGGAGGCCATGAGGGTCCTAAGCATCCCTGCCTCGCACATGACCTGACGGTTCTTCTCTGACTTCACCAGGGACTGGATGTGACTGGCCATGGAGCACTGGATCTCCTGGGAAAGCTAAGAGGTAGCAAAAGCAAGCAGTGAGCCCTTGAGGTCAGAATATTTTGTGGGCAACTTGGATTGACCCCCAATCAGGCCTCAAATAGGTTGGGGGGCCAGGCAACTGCAGTCCCATGTTTGAGTCCATACCCTTGGCACAGAAGGTATAGCGTGGTCGGGAGGCAGGCCCGCAGGCAATGTCCACGCTGACTGTCTGTGGCCCAGCCAAACCACACTCAGTACCCAGGCCAGTACCAGGTGTGGCTCCGGTACCAAGGGCCTTCAGCCCCTGCTGTCATCCCCCCAATGACACCAGCTGTGATGTCATCTCGCTCTGACTAGTTTTCCAGCCACTTCAGTATCTTTATGTCCTTGAAGTCCACAGAAGAGAACGCAGAGAGTCAGTTCAGTAAATATTTGAGCCAAATACATTGCTTTTGCAATCTTCCTTTCTTTTTTTTTAAGATTTTATTTCTTTATTTGACACACAGAGAGAGAGAGAGAGAACACAAGTAGGCAGAGCAGCAGGCAAAGGGAGAGAGAGAAACAGGTTCTCTGCTGAGCAGGGAGCCCGACATGGGGCTCAATCCCAGGACCCTGGGATCATGACCTGGGCTGAAGGCAGCTGCTTAACCAACTGAGTCCCCCAGGTGCCCTAGTCATCTTCCTTTCTTCATAAAAAATATGAATCCCTGGAATTCCCAGGCCTCTGTAGATATACGGTTTGGAGCAGGGGTGGAGGTGTTAGGGGTGGGAGGTAGAAATTCCTCTATAAAAAAAAAAAGAAAGGATGAATACCCAACTTTTGTAGCAACATGGACGGGACTGGAAGTGATTATGCTGAGTGAAATAAGTCAAGCAGAGAGAGTCAATTATCATATGGTTTCACTTATTTGTGGAGCATAACAAAGAACATGGAGGACATGGGGAGATGGAGAGGAGAAGGGAGTTGAGGGAAATTGGAGGGGGAGGCGAACCATGAGAGACTATGGACTCTGAAAAATAACCTGAGGGTTTTGAAGGGGCGGGGGGGGGGGGTGGGAGGTTGGGGAACCAGGTGGTGGGTAATAGGGAGGGCACGTACTGCATGGAGCACTGGGTGTGATGCAAAAACAATGAATACTGTTATGCTGAAAAAATAAATTAATTAAAAAAAAAGAAATTCCTCTATAAAACCTCTTAGGACTGCCCACATTCTCTTTCACTATTATAGGGTCTAAAGTGAGAGGGATACCAGTTAGAACTTAATGGAATTTTCCTGCCGTGGATACTATGGGAGCCTCCCCCAGACCTCCTCCTCCAGATGAATGTACCCACCACCAGCTCCCCTTCTCTGGAGGACAGCGGTCCTCTAAGAGGGAGCTGCCCTGCCCCACCTGTCCCCTGCTAGGTGGCCCCCCGTGTATGTTCATGCATGCACACACAAATGCATATACACACATGTACTCATGCATGCATATACACACGTGTGTACACATGTGTACACGTGTGTACACATGTGTGCACATAAGCGTGCATACATATATACATGCCCACAGAACTACACATATCCTTGAGTGCATGCATTCATGCACGTCCACATGCATGCGAACATACACACACCCACCTGCCATGTGCACATACACACACACCACACACCGGACGGTAGCCCATGAGGTCGCACCCTTCAGTCTTTGTGGTACAATTCATGCCTTGAAGGCCCCGCCCTGGTGGCTCAGGCTGAGGCTGGACTTCAGCTGATGGCACATGCTCGTTGAGCTTCTCCTCCTACACCATCTCCTTCCTCCAGTCCCCTCCCGAGTCCCTCCCTTGAAGCATCTGATGTACCTGTACTCCAGTCTTGAGCTCTACCTCCCAGGAACCCAACCTGGGGCCTCCGTATGCTTTTCATACTCAAAAACACCTTTGCCCTAGTTTTTGGTTTCAAGAAAAGAGATCTTGGACAATGTAGATCATGTCTAGGTTAGTCCCAGTGGAAAGCCAGGCCTAACCACAAAGGCACTAATTTGAATCATCTCCTTCTAAGGGTGACTGGCTTCTCGTCCCCTTGAGCATCTGATATGCACACCTCCCATGAAACCTTTCTTGGAGTCCTTTCTTGCTTCCCCTTCTTCCCTCTCTCCCTTAAACAAGTTATTAACTGTCTCTTCAATGTCAGGCTCTGGGTAAATCTCTAAGCATTTCAAGATTAACACAAGGGAATCATGCTCTCAAGGGAATCATGGACTACAGGCAAGACAGGAGAGGGAACAGTCTCAGCACAGTGAGAAACGGACTCTAGCAGCTGAGTTACAGTGTCTGGGAAGGAGGGGTTCCCTGCAGCCCCTCACACATTGCACAGAGCTCCTGGATTTAGAAGGGAATCCAGGCCTGGCATCTCCTATAGGAGACAAATTTTACCCTGAGATGAGAATATTTCCTGGGTATTCAGGATGTGCCAGACCCCAGTCTAAGCATTTTGATATGTATAGGTTATAGAGTCCCTTTGAGGAACCCTGTGAAGGAGGTAATTTTACTCTGCCCATTTCACAGATGAGGAAACTGAGCCCAGAGAAGTACATTGTTCAGACCACGTGGGAAGGTCAGAGCCTGGCTTTGACCCCAGACTCCATGCTCAGGATCACCTCATTTCCCATCTCCACCTCACACATGCAGAGATTTTGGAACACCCTGCCACGTGGTCGAGAGTATATCTATATCACTAAGGGACAGAAATTAAGAAGATGGTGGCATTCATCCTTAGGCCACAAACACCGCTTGGTAGTCTATATGTTTTAAGGATTAAAATGTATTGGGACACATATTTACACTGTTTATCACGAATTTTTAGATTAAAAAAAAATGAATGGGTCATACAGCTCACCCTTCACCCCTCCCTCCTCCTTCCAGGAGCACATCAACCAGAGCTCCTGTCTCAAACTGATGGCATTCAGTGAAATTTCCATATTTACAATATCTTCAGTAACACTTCCAGCTTAAAATTTTAGACCATCTTAATTTTAGTTTAAAATTTAAACCTCATTAGAATAGTTTTAAGGGCAATTGTTCCGAGGCAGGATTTTGTCCTTCTGAAACGTCACCATTTTGCCACCATCCCTGATGCCAAGGGAAGATCTCGTCATTGGGGTAACATGATCCCTGTAATGCGGTGGGTATCTTTGTCCCCCAGAATTCATACATTGAAACTTAATTCCCAACAGGATATATATGGAGGTGGGGGCCTTTGCAGGGTGATTGGGACCTGAGAGTGGATCCCTCATGGATGCGATTAGTGCCCTTATAAAAGGGACCCCAGAGAGCCTTCTCTTGCCTTGTGCCATGTAAGGACACAGTAAGAATGGGGCCATCAATGGGGCAGTGGGACCCCAGCAGACACTGAATCTGCCAGCACCATGCTCTGGGACTTCCAGCCTCCGGAACTATGAGAACTAAGTTTCGGTTGTTTAGAAGCCACCAAGTCTATGGTGTTTTGTTATAGCTGCCTGAATGGACTGAGACCATCCCTTCCCTGTCACTGCAGTATTGGCGTGGCCAGTATAAACTGTTAGAGGCAATGTACAGCCCAATGGGAACCAGCGATAGAAGGAAGAAATGCCAAAACTCATTTGCACTGAACAATTCCTCCACTTTTACTTTGCAGAGTTCCTCCGCATGGAAATCTACCTAGTCTCCTTGCCTCCCTTCCCCAGATCTTTCTTCTGCTGCTCTCAGCATCCTTCCCTGCACCACGGAGTCCACACCTCTGCCTTTCCTCCCGTCTCCCCCTCTCAGAGCACAAAGGGAGCCTCTGTCCTCTTGATTTGAATTTTCCCTCTTCCAGAACCTGGATTATCTGGTAACTGCAATCTTTTAATTTGGGATGAAAGTTGGGGAGACAGTCTGTAGTAGCAAGATGCAAAAATAACATCACAATGTATTATTAATAAGAATAAAAAAGAAATGTCTACAATCTCCAGTTTTATTATCAGCACTTCACTTACTACTTTGAGGGCTTTTGGCGTTCTTTTGTTGTTGTTGTTCGCTTTTTTTCTTTTTCATCCACCAGAGAAGAGCTACTTAAAATCTAAATATGCAAAAAAGGAAAAAAAAGAAGAAGCAAAGAAAAAAAAAAGCAAAAGTTTTCAAAAGGGAGAAATGCTGATCTTGTCTAATGATGCCACAAGTTTACTCCAAAATTGCTCAATACCCCATAATGGAGGAGGGAAAATTGATCGTCCTCATTATCACTGCAGCTCTGTCAATACCAATATTGCCTTGTTTTGAATAAAATGCGCTGTTTTTTTCAATGTTGGTTCCAGTAAAATGGGGTTTTAGTGAAAATATGAGTAGTAGCAGGAAACCAGTCTGGTTTCTCCCCCTACAAATGGATTGATTTTCCTAACGCATATTACTTCCAATGCAGGCTAGGGGATGGTGGTTCAATTAGGGCTCCATGGTGAGCGTGTGGGGTCACCAGGCTGGCCGGCGGGCAGGACCCACAAGGCAACTTCTCACAGAGCGATTTGTGGGGCAGCCTTCAGGAGTTTTTTACTTTCTCCACTTAACAGTCATGGCTTCAAGTCTATCCTTGCCCCGCTGCAGATGTTTGTTGTTCTTTTCTCTCTCTCTCTCCCCCGCTTTCTCTTCTGGTCCAGATTCATACAGTCCCAGAGTCCAGTGAGGGGTGGGTCCTGGTGGGGTGTGTCCCTCCCTGCAGGCATGGGCTTTGGACACATAAGTCTACAGTGTGGCCTGACACAGATGTAAAAAGCTTCAGATGACCATGTCTGTTTCCTCCAGATACTTAGAAAGAACCAGGGAGTTCTACTGAGCTACCCAAATTTGGATTAGTTGCTTATTCCAATTTGGTTGAAATGGTCTTCGATGATTTTGGAAAAGAGATAGTACAAGTTAAGTGACCTCAACTCTTCAGAAATAGCACAAGTAAATAGGACCCATGGATGAGTGTCATTTGACAAGTTCTTATGGTTATCTTTGCTTACTTAGAATTAGTTCTTTCTGCATATGGGTGCACATTTTCCTTTTTGCCACAGTTCCCCTCAGCCTGTAGACTCATTTGTGCTGTCCACATGGCCTTGTAGGTGTGGGAGTTTGTGATCTCGGTTTATGAGTAAGAGGTCGGAGTCCCACTGAATGAGCAGAACCCATGTCTAAAGGCATGGCTTCCTTGATGTCCCTGAATAGATTTGCAACTAAGACCGAGCTGCATGTGGGTGCTTCCTTCACAAACTACACGCATATGATGTCTGATGCTGCCTGGTAACAGAAGCCCAGGATCTTATAAATATTTATGAAGTATTTTTCTCTTTCCAACTTCACTTCATCTTTCCCTTTGGTCCACCCCATGCTCCAGCCCTAGAAACATTCTCTCCCTTTGCTGAATATCCTATGCCCTTTTTGACTAACACCCAAAGCTGTGAATGTCCTTTCCAGCCCCATCCCTTTACTGAGCTCCTTCTTATTATTCAAGAGACAATTCACATGTTCTCTCACCTGAGAAATCTTTCCTGATTTTCCCAAATAGCACTGTCCATACTTCAATCATGAGTACCATATTCTGATGGCTCTCTCGGTAGATAGATGATAGACCTCTTCCCACCACCCCCTGTCCCCAGCACACTGTGAACCGCTGCCTGAGACAATGACTCTTCACCCTTATTGCCCAGCACCTGTCTCTGCCTCAAATGCAATAGTTGCCTACTAAGAGCAAGCACAAGGGGCGAAAGTGTTCTAGAACATAGGAGCTACCCCTACCCCAGAGAGCTGAGAGTGCCCAGAAAAGGTGATGTACCCACTCGGTGTTGGGGAACAATGAGGAAAGAACCCGGCCAGCAGGGAAAATGGTCTTCCCAGGGGTGTGGACAGCACGTGCAAAGATAAAGGGATGAAAGTGGGCACGGCCTTTCAGGGAAAGGCTGGGGAGCTCAAGTAGTTATCAGCTGGGCTTCCTCACCCCCAGGACCCAACGCCCTACTCTGCAATGAGTCTGCGATCCGCCCTGAGAATACCACCATGGAAACCAGCGTGTAGACATCCATCCAGGAGGATGCCTGCCCAGCCTGGAACTTATAACATGGGTGGAGAGTTTCCAACACCTTGGACACACATCCTCACTGTGTGAGAGCTGGGTCAGGTGAGCAATGGAGCCCAGTGGAGGGCTGCGTGGGGTCCAACACCACTCTCCAGCCCGAATCCTTCCCACCTAGGGCCAAGTCTTCCTCCCCCCTCCCACCCACCCAGGAAAAGTTGGTTTAAATGTCCCTGAGTGTCTCTGGTGCTTTAGCCAAAGTACGCTGTTGACACAACTTTTGCTAGGAGATATTTTTAAAGCAGATTTTTGTTGTGGCTAACAGATAGCCACAAGTGTCCAGAGAAGCTTCTGGGAAGAAGACTGCGGAGGACACCATCTCTTCTAGAGTTGAAGGATCTATTCACATGCCAACTGTGGCTTAAGCCCTGGTGTGTTAGTTCCGAGCTTTCAGATAGACATTCATCCTCCCTTCACCCTCTAGGCAGAAGGCACCGAAATCTCGCCACAGCTAGGTTCTCAGGCTGCTAATGGGTGAACCTGGACTAGTTCCTTATTTTCTCAAGGCCTCAGTTCCTTAGCTTTAAAATGGGAATGATGAAAATACTGACCTCCCTGGTATGCTGTTTGTGGGAGTCAGTAGAAACAGTTTCTGTGAAAGTGCTTTTTCTTATAGGATGCAAGTGTTTTCAGGATATTAACTCTTTTTAGTCGTGGTCTTCTCTTCTAATACCATTAAGACTCCCTCCAACCGAGCATCTGCTTTGCATGGGCACCGTGCATCATACCAGCTCAGTGCAAGAGCAGGAGGACACGCCTACCATGTTCACAGGCCCCATGGCTGCGATGGGAGCTAAGGCCACTACCCACTCACTATTTGAAGGCTGACTCTTCTAAGTGCTTTCATATACTGGCTCACTTAATCCTGAAACATCATTAGCTGGATGCTATTATTACCCCATTTTACAGATAAGGGAACTCCGGCCCAGAGAGATTACAGCTTGCTGAGATTACACGGTGAGCGGAGGGAAAGGAATTCAAACCAGAAAGTCAATTCCACTTTGTCACTGGGATCGCTGCTTCCCAGGCCCCCAGGTGTTGAAGTGTGCAGAGCACTGGCCAGCTGTGGGTTTTCAAGGCAAAGTCAATTGAAACTGGTGACTCTATGGGGTAGGGAGGGGGTACATATCCTATCCTGTCTTAGGCCAATGTCTCAAAACTTACAGGAAAAACTAAGTGTTCATGGCTTTGGCCCACATTAAGATCATCTGAGTTTAGTAACTGGTACCCAGTATTTGCCATGTGCAAGACCTAAATGGGTCTGACCATTTCCGCCATCTTGAGAGGCTAGGTGGGAGTCTCATATATATGTAACTTGCCAGTGGTCACATTTCCGAGCCCCCTGGAACCACCTCTCTAGCTGTCCATCTAGTCTGGACAAGTATGTCCTTACATTGAGCCCAAACCATCTGCTGTTTAACTAACTGGTCTTTGTGTGCACTGTTCTACCACCAGCTGACTAACAAGTACATGCTCAGCTCTTATGTCCCCAGTGTCTTCTCTCTCTAAGCTTCCAACCCTCAGATCTGTTCACTAGTCCGTCCATGACTAAGGAGGTTTTTCAGATCCCTCGCCATCCTGACTTCTCACCTCTGGATAGACACAGATGTAGTGTTAAGGGGTCATGGGACTACCACTTCCCTTTAGCTGGGCACTATATTCTATAAATATAGAGGGAAGTAGAACTCACCATTGCAGTGTCCTCAGCCAACTTGGGACAATTACTGGCCATGCACTAAACCCTCTGGGACTCTTCCACATGCTCTCTTCTGTCCTTCCCTGCCCAGTGTATATGTGCTTTAAGACATGAGCATAGCCCTGATCATCTCTGCTGAATTTCGACCCAAAGGGATTCTGATACATTCCTCAGGCTGGTAGAGACCCTTCACATCCCCATTTTGTCAGCCAGTGGGTAACTCCTCCTCCCAGATCTATGTCATCTGCCATTTGAGTTCTCCCAGGTCATGGATCAAAGGCAAAACAGGCAGAAGAGAAGACTCAGGCTTTTGATTCACAAGCAGACTTTAATATATAGCTCAACATCAATTCTCTGTTAATAATTTAATAATAGTAAAACTCTAGCTGGAAATATATCTAAAATGTATTATCTTCCATTCCTATTTCCAAATTTCTATATGCCATGACCCAAAGTCCTAGGAATACAGACTGCCAAGCTAGAAGAAAAGGGTGCTGGGGGGTGGTATATAATGGAGCCAGTGTATGATGAACAGATACTGTGTGCCAGGTACTGTGCTAAGCACATTACAGCAATATTTTCCACTATTTTTCCCAACAGGAAAATATAATAAGGGAACACTAAGACTTGGAGATACATCAGTTTCCTAAGGTCACACAGCTAATGAGTATCAGAACTGACATTCAACCCAGTCTTACTCCAAAGCCCATGATTTTACCACAGTGTGATGCACTCATTATAAGGAAGGGAACCCTGATCACACAAGAGTTTTAAATTGATGGTGTCTAGAAGTGTTTTATTTGGTGGGCATAGTCTGGCTTCCCTTCTGTTTCACTGCTGCCTATTTAAGTAAAAGTGCCTTTAGGCAGAACAAGCGCCCTTCCCAATAGCCACAGACCTCACCATTCCCTATTATTTCCACCGATACATTTCTTTCACCTTCCTGGCTCCAAGACATTGAGTTTGCAACCCCTGTGATCTAGGCCAAATCTGAGTAACTGAAACCAAGGTGTGGGAACCGGAAGTATCCTACATCAGTCACAGAACTAATGATGGGAAAAGGGGCTAAAAGCAGGTCCCCTGATAATTGGGCCAGAAGTCTTCCCATACAGCTTTAACTTCTACGCCATCGTTCTGACATCCATTGTGGTTTTCCTTTGATCCTTTTGGTCATCATGTGAGATTATGTGTATTTGCTCTATTTACAAGTCTACCCTAAAAAGTAAACTGAATCGTGACCAGGCTTGACATTTTCCCAGGAACAAAAGAAATTTGGGGGATGGGGTTTTAGTATGAAAGAAGACAGGATATCTAACATTCAACATATTTGGAATTTCTAAGGTGTCATACTTTAACAAAATGAGACTCCTACTTTACCCATTTCCTTGTTGGAGAAAATAACTCTTTTCAAATAGCAAGCCCTTACACAATGCTACCCAGAGCTATTAATGCTGTCAATATTTCAGTTATTTGAAACCCATACAATTAGTTCAATGTGTTTGAAATGCACGCTAATTCCAGAAAATGGCACCCTTTTCTAAATTAAGACATGAATGAGTTGATAGATGAACCCAGCCCTGAGCCCGATCTTTTCTCTGTCCCGTCAGACTGCACAGGACATTTCCATGGCAGTAGAATCTGGAACACACACAACAGTGACTCATTGCTGGCTGACTGTAGATCAGAGTCTCTGTAATACTCAGGTCTGATCGTGTTGTTGCTTTCCAAAGCCCTCCCATGGCTACCGCGTCCATACAGGAAAAGCCACTTAGCACAGAGGCAGGAGGTCCAGGAGCCTGGCACCACGGATATCCACCACCCAGCAACTTCTACAAGTTTCAAGTCCTCATCAGCAAAGTGAGGATCCTGATATCCACCCTGCAGGGTTATTATAAAGATTAAGGGATAAAGCATTTGTAGAGTTTCTGGCAACTAGTAGCAGTAATTCCATCATTTAGCGAGTGTTTCCCATGGTGCAGTGTATGTTCTGCTCACCATGCTAAGGACTCGTTGCATTTAATCCTCACAATAATGCCACAGGATGATATTATTACCCCCATATGACAGCAAAGAAAGTGAAGGATCATGGAGGCTGAATCATTTCCTGTGTCTGTGTGACTGTGAAGTGGCAGAGCTGAGATCTGATGACATTCTGCTGTCTTTGGAGCCTGAACTCTGCCCTCATATAGCAGGTGTTCAGTAAAGACTGTAGTGCTCGTGGTGATGATGTTGATGGTGATAATGATGGTGGTGATGATAATGGTGATGATGGTGATGATGATGATGGGTGGTACCCCAATAAAATTCAATTCTCTTAACATGGTATTCAGCATCCTTCATGGTGTGACTTTGACTGCATATCGCAGCCCCACGCACTGCCCCTCTACCCACAAGGTCTATCCTAGCCCAGCTGAACTACTCAGAGTCCCCAGATGGACATCTTCACATGTACCTCTCTCTGTGGATGAGCTTCTTCTCTCCCCTCCCTCCTCCAGCTGATCTGCCATGGGCATGTCTTTTCCTTAAAGCCTGGTTCCAGTTTCCCCAACTCTCTGTGGCTTTCCTTCCCTTCTGTCCCAAGGCCCAGTGGGCAAACCTCTGTTCTAGGCAACAGAGTGTGGTCTTACTGTCTTCTACACTCCTCTCCCTAGTCATCCTCAACTCAGACTGTGAGCTCCTGTGACATTCATGTCTGAATCTCCAGTGGCATCTGGAAGGTGAGGAGTAAAATTATTCACAGCTACATATGGATCACACTAGCTGTTCTAAAGCACTGTGTGCTCCACCTCTGTTAACCTGGTTCTGGCTTCCCACCCTCCAAGTTACAGTGCTCGTGCACACAAGCAAATACCCCTCTGTCAGGAACTGAATAAAGGCCACAGTCCTGATGAAAACACAGTGATGCTGGGGAGCAGAGCCCTCACACAGCAAGACCCTTGTGGCTGCTGAGCATGCTAGAAAGGGAAAATGTCTTCTTTCCAATCAGTTGTTTCGTTCTGAGGCCAACTCAGCTCCCAGAGAACTGAGCTGGATGCCATTTCTGCCTCATTCACAGCCATTCCCACAGTCCAGCTTTAATATTGATGATGACACAGCTGGGTTATCTTTCCAAGAGCAGCTCATGGTGCTAGCATTTTGGAGAGGGGGAAGACACCTTTTGGTTGTAAGCAAAACAAATTTCATGTGGCCATAATTAGAAATAAATCAGACCACCCATATATGCAGTTATTTAAGTTGTCACTCTTGAAATGATGTCTGTACCTTGGAAAGCCATCAATTTCTTATCCTTCGGATAGGAAGGTGGCTAAGAGTGCAATGCTGGGAGCCTGCAGGCCAACGGACAGGGAGATGAGGGGAACTCATATTCCATCTTCTTCGAAACACTGCCATCTACTGAAACTTCCTGCCCTGAAGATGCAATCCTGCAATCCTTTTCATTCCAGCATTTCCCTGTGTGGTCTCCTTTCTCATTTGATTTACTATTCTATTGATTGTTATGAGGTTTCCCACCCTCCCCTTTCAGAAATTAATTACTGTAATTATTCAGCTTTTAATAACTGCTGATTTGGCATCTGCAGAAAATATTTGAGAAAACGCACGACTACATTTCATTTGCATTTTGAGAGACAGTGAGGGAGAATTAGACTTTTCCTAAATTACTTATTGTGACCTGAATAGAGAAAAAGAATCCTACCAGATGGAATTCTCACTTGCATACATTAATGCATCTGATGGCCATCACAGAGGAGTCAAGTTCTACTCCACACACTAACATGACAAGGCACAGAGTTTATCTGAAACTCAGGTTCAGCCACAGTTCCCATGCATGAGCTGCAGAGAGACAGGCCACTCGCTGCTCTGCGTCACTTCATCGGTCATCACCGCCATGGAGTTGGGCACGACACACCCATCAGCAACCATTTGGCTGCTAAGGCCACCCAAACCATTGGCTTGGTGGTTCTCATTCCAAGTACACTGTATGGCTGGAAATACAGCTAAGGAAGCCAGACATCCTTACTGTAAAGCTATTGCACCTACAAAATTGGGCAACGCCAAGAGATTATGACCTTACATTCTGCAAAAGCTGCAAAGGTGAGAGAGCCATCCATCAAACACACATTGATCTGGGGCCGGGGAGTGAGATCCAGACTGCCCGTCACCAGTTCCATGACTGCAGGAAGTCACCCACCTTCCTTGAGCCTCAAGTCCCTACCATGTGGGAAGATTCTAGTGTGCTGGGATGAGCTGTTATGAATACTGATGAAACAACAGGCCTGGCACAGAGGTAGCCCTAAGTGTGATTAGTGTCCACAATGGTCCAGGCAGATCCTGTCTTGAACATCAAGGTAAAGAAAGTAATGTCCCTTATTTGAGACAACTAAACAACTAGAAGACATGTAAAGAACTAGAAGATGCTTTATTTCAGGGTCAAATATTTTTATCTACCAGTTGATGCTTAAGGCAAGTAGGTGCTGGTCTTAAAAGATGACCCCCAACAATCCTCTCTGTCCTTTGCACACATGTAACCCCTTACATCAGTAGAGGAGACATATGGCCCTTCCCACTGAGTCTAAGCTGAACCTGTGACTCACTTTGACCAACAAATGCTGTGGAAGCAAGGTCAGCTCATTCAAGGCCTAAGTCTTTGGAGGACCTGGCAGTTTCTGCTTTTGTGCCTTTGGGAACCCTGAGCTACTATGTGGCCTGATGGAGAATTCACTTGGAGGGGCACGGATAGAGACCGGCTGGAGAGGGATACATGGGGAAGAACCCAGAATGCTATTATAACAGCTTCAGTCAAGGCCCCAGGCATCTGGCCCAGCCCAGGATCCCCCTGTCATTGGAGCCAGCCCTGTGAGGTGCCATCTGTGTGAGTAAGGAAGACATCTTAAATGGTCCAGCCCACCCATCACCTTGGGGTGCAAAGACGGGCTGTTCCTGCTGAGGCTGTTGGAATTCCTACCCCACAGTCACCGTGAGAAAGAATGACATGGTTTGTTAACTGGGCAGCACTTTGTCACACAGCAACAGGTAACTGAAGAAGCGATCAAGCCCATTTTATTCCAGCCTACTTATTTTCTGCAAGTGTAGAAAAATATAAGTGCATTCCATTTTACTATGAGATGTGTCTCTCTTCATTGGTTTGATCATCACTTCATGGTCACTTTTCAGCAAAGGAGCAGGAACCGGAAAAAAGATTCCAGTTACAAAGGGACATGGAGACATGGAACCAAGTCAGCCATTTTTGGCAAGTCTGTATGAAACACTACAGAATTTCCTTGGTGAAAACAGTTCCCTTCCCTACACATTAAGGCTTTTGTGCCCCCGCTCCACTTTTCTCACTGATTTCGGCGGGCTTGCAACATTTTACTAGGTCATTGTCATTTTCAGGCTGTGATTAATGACTCCACTAGTCATTAGTCTTCCTAGAACATATCACATCATTTTTAGGTCCTGGACAAAGCACAGCTGAACCCGCAACCCCTGTCCCTCATTCCTCCTACAGAAGCCACAGCTGCGCAGGGGAAAGACCAGGAGACCTGTCACCAGGTAGGACCACATTTAATACCAGGTCCGCCAACTGCGAATCCTTCCAAGTCATTTAAATTATCTAAGCCTCTGTTTCCCCACTGGTGAAAATGGAGACAAATAATACTCCCAAGGAAACTGCAATAAGGACAAACCATGAGAAGGTCCAGCACCACGCCTGGTTGCTCAGTCCAGTTCGTACCCTCTCCTCTGCACTCGTTAGAGCATGGATTCTCCAGGTTTTCCTCAACAAGAATTGCCTTGTTCTGTTACTCAATCCTTTCATCCTGCTGTGGAGACCCTCATTCTGTGAGGAAAGGAACTTGGGTGGTTTTGTTTTGGGGTTTTTTTTCTCTCCCTCTTCCCACCCCCTGGACCTCATCTCGGGGTCCCATGGGTCTGTCTCTCCTCTCTCTTCACGCTTGCCCAGACACCACCCTAGCTGAGCCACCTTAGATGTGGTCCTGCAGACATGGCTTTCAAACTGTTGTCCCCATTCCCAGGCCATTCCCCATGCAATAAACAGAGAGAGTCTTTGGTACAAAAACCTGATAGAGTCATCCTCTCCTCCTTTGCAAGGCTTCTTTCTACCCTAGGGATAAAACTCCATCATAAGCAGGGCTCCAGCCATCCTGCGCCTGCCCCATCTGGCACATTTCCCATTCTCCCCCTCTGCTCCCACCCCAGCCGCCTGCAGCAGGCTCCTTCCTGCCTGGTTAATTGCTACTCATCTTTCAGGGCCCTGCTTGAATGTCACCATCTAGGAGATGGCTTCTCTGACCTCCACCCCTTCCTCTAAATTAGATTTAATCAGGTCTTCCCCCACCTCCATTCCCATTATTCTTTCTCATCATCTTATTTTTCCCTATTATTATCACTTGTCACAATCTGTAATTGTATATTCATTTGTGGGCTTATTTAGTCTGTCTGCACTGGCACCATCTCTTGGTCCCCATGAGAGAAACAGGTCCAGGGACAGTGTCCATCTTGTTAGCCCGGCATGCTCTATACAGAGCACTGAGCCATGATCACAGCCAGCACCCACAGGATGGATGACTACCGGGGGCAGTGGGGAGGACTTCCAGTCCCACCAATGCCCAGTGCTGTCCTCAGTACCCACGGCTGGCCTCATGAAGGTGGAATCATTTCAGCTAGTTTGTGTTTGGCTGTGGATTTTAGTAGGGTCACTTCACCAACAGAAATGACCTGTTTTGAATGGCCTTGGAGGGAAGGGCAGCAGAACTCAATCAAGGGCCATGGACACACTGACTCTCCCCTGCAGGAGGAGCTTCATGAGGGGGGCTCTGCTAATGCAGGATACTGAGGGCAAAGGCAAAGAAGAAGAAGTCGGGCCAGAAGGAGCTAAGTGAGTCATCATGTAAGAAAGACAAATACGTGTGTTCATCCACAAGTACCTGGGGGTGGTCTGCGTGGTACAGCCGAGGCAGCAGTCTCACCATGATGCACAGGACCCCAGGGTGCATGATCACAGCATCCCCTTCATCCACCCTGCAGAGAGAGGGCAAGCAGGATATCAGCTTTGAGTTTTCTAGTCTCTTCTGTTTTTCACAAACCTTTCTGAATCTTTCTCTGACAGGCCACAAGACACATCCTCATTCTACCACTTATGATCTACATAACTTTGAACTAATTAATCTGAGCCTAATTTTCCCCAGCTGTATGTGGAACCCATAATACCATACTTCTCTCAGAGAGGCATAGAATAATGGTTTTGGACCCCAGGACACAGTGGCTGGCTCATAGTTGATATTCAATGCAAGTAAGTTGCCTGGTCCTCTCCCCTTCCCTCCAGGCATAAAGGAGATAGACAGGCTCTCCTTTTATGTTAAACACGTACACATAAGCATTTCTGAATCCCTTCAAGGTGTGTAGGCATACTCAACTCTGCCCTACCCCCTGAATGCAACTCAAAACTCACATAGAACAAATAAGCAGTTCTCTGATGACTCTTAAAAGTAAATGGTAGCAGAGAAGGAAACCAAACCCACAGCACCATTCAACTGCATTGAATTTCCTTGGGTGTTCCCCTCCAGAATTCCTGGGTATGGGCTCAGAGGGCATCTGGAAACAGAAATGTGCAGCATGTACAGACAAGGACAGAGCGTCAAGAAAACATCTCTGTTTCTGGGCTGAGGAACAGAAAATTAGGCTCCTACAGGTCACAGAGCATGGAGGAGAAGCCCTGAGATTTTCTTTGTTAAGTTCCTTTGTTCTTTCTCAGTCAGACTCCAGACAACCTCACAGCAGTAGTAGCAGCCAGGCAGGTGTCTGAGTGTCTAGAAGACAAATCCTTCTCTCTAACCAGAAGAACTATGGTTCTAAGAGTGTAGCAAAATCTCCATCGCTCTTGTCTCTCTATTTCCTTTCCCTGCTTGGCACCAGAAACAGATGCAGTGGTAGGAGGGACATGACAAAGCAGGGAAACTAAAGCCTCAGCTTCCTAGACAGAGGAGAAGGAAGAGACCCCTGATAGCCATGAAGTGTTGGGGAGACATGAAGAGGAGGAGGCTTAAGAAAGTCAGACTTTGTATCAACCTCTGGCCTCAATTCTGAGTTGTATGTGTGGATGTGACCCTAAACCACATTCCTAAGACTTTGAGAACTGAACTCAAGGGTAAAGACCACCCATGACTGGCTACTGCACGGGGCAAATATAGGGTAGAGCAAACCTCACTGCCAAGTCTGTGAAGCCAAACTAATACCAGAAACATGGTCCACGGAAGGTGGGTAAGATCTTTCAGGCTAAACCTAACCTGGTTGCTTGCCTGGTGAAACAAAACAATCAGCATTCTCCAGATGTCAACAAAAGCCAGAGTCCATAACATTCAAAATGTCCAGGACACAATTTGATATTACTTAGTGTAGAACAAATCAGGGAAATAGCAACCTCACACAGAAAAAGATAATCAACAGATGACAAGCCTGAGATGACCCAGATGTTGAAACTATCAGACAAAAATTTTATTTTTTTTAATCAGGCAAAAACTTTAAATCTGATGTTTATCTACCATACTCTAAGGAATAAGGGTGAATATTATTGAAATGGATGAAAAACAAGTCTCAGTAAAGAAATGGGAGCAATAAAAAAGAACTAAATGGAAATTTAAGAACTGAAAATACAATAACAAATTTAAAAATCTCACTAAGTGCAAACAATAAGAAAATGAGATGAGAGAGAGTCCATGAATTTAAGGACAGATCAATAGAAATTGCCCAGTCTGAACAACAAAAAGGAAAAAGATTTTTTAAAATGTAAGAAATCCTCTAGGAGAACATAGGCAGTAACATCTTCGACATCAGCCACAGCAACCTCCTTCACGACATGTCCCCAAAGGCAAAGGAAACAAATGCTAAGATTCTCAACAAGATCCTAGCTAATAGGATCCAACAGTATGTTATAAAGATTTATCCACCATGACCAGGTGGGATTTGTCCCTGTGATGCAAAGGTGGTTCAACGTTCGCAAATTAATGTGATAGAACAAATCAATAAGAGAAGAGAGAAGAACCACATGGTCTTCCTAATTGATGCAGAAAAAGCATTTGACAAGATACAGCAACCGTTCCTGATTAAAACAATTCAAAGTATAGGGATAGAGGGAACATTCCTCAACTTCATAAAATCTATCTATGAAAAAACCACAGTGAATGTCATCCTCAATGGGGAAAAGCTGACAGCCTTCCCTTTGAGATCAGGAACACGACAAGGATGCCCACTCTCACCACTCTTGTTCAACATAGTATTAGAAATCCTAGCAAGAGCAATCACACAACAAAGAGAAATAAAAGATATTCAAATTGGCAATGAAGAAGTCAAACTCTCTCTCTTCATAGATGACATGATACTTTATATGGAAAATCCAAAAGACTCCACCCCCAAACTACTAGAACTCATATAGCAATTCAGTAATGTAGCAGGAATTAATATCAATGTACAGAAATCAGTGTCTTTCTTATACACTAACAATGAAACTATAGAAAGGAAAATGAGAGAATCTATTCCATTTACTATAGCACCAAGAACGATAAGATACCTGGGTATAAACCTAACCAAAGGGGTAAAGGATCTGTACTTGAGGAACTACAGAACACTCATAAAAGAAAATGAAGAAGACCCCCAAAAATGGAAGACCATTCCAAGCTCGTGGATCAGAAGAATAATCATTGTTAAAATGTGTATACTATCTAGAGCAATCTATACTTCCAATGGCATCCCAATCAAAATTCCACCAGCATTTTTCAAAGAGCTGGAAAAAACAATTTTAAAATTTGTATAGAACCAGAAAAGACCCTAAATTGCTAGGAAATGTTGAAAAAGAAAAAAACTGGGGGCATCACATTGCCTGATTTCAAACTTTACTACAAAGCTGTGATCACCAAGACAGCATGGTACTGGCACAAAAACAGACACATAGACCAGCAGAACAGAGTAGAGAGCCCAGATATGGACGCTCAACTCTATGGTCAAATAATCTTCAACAAAGCAAGAAAAAACATGCAGTGGAAAAAAGACAGTCTCTTCAACAAATGGTGCTGGGAAAATTGGACAGCTATGTGTAGAAGAATGAAACTCGACCATTCTCTTATACCATACACAAAGATAAACTCAAAATGAATAAAAGACCTCAACATGAGGCAGGAATCTATCAGAATCCTAGAGGAGAACATAGGCAGTAACCTCTTCGATATCAGCCACAGCAACTTCTTTCAAGATATGTCTCCAAAGGCCAAGGAAACAAAAGCAAAAATGAACTTTTGGGACTTCATCAAGATCAAAAGCTTCTGCACAGCAAAGGAAACAGTCAACAAAACAAAAAGGCAACCCACGGAATGGGAGAAGATATTTGCAAATGACAGTACAGACAAAAGGTTGATATCCAGGATCTATAAAGAACTTCTCAAACTCAACACACACAAAACAGATAATCATATCGAAAAATGGGCAGAAGATATGAACAGACACTTCTCCAATGAAGACATCCAAATGGCTATCGGACACATGAAAAAATGTTCATCATCACTAGCCATCAGGGAGATTCAAATTAAAACCACATTGAGATACCACCTGACACCAGTTAGAATGGCCAAAATTAGCAAGACAGGAAACAACGTGTGTTGGAGAGGATGTGGAGAAAGGGGAACCCTCTTACACTGTTGGTGGGAATGCAAGTTGGTGCAGCCACTTTGGAGAACAGTGTGGAGACTCCTGAAGAAATTAAGAATAGAGCTTCCCTATGACCCTGCAATTGCACTGCTGGGTATTTACCCCAAAGATACAGATGTAGTGAAAAGAAGGGCCATCTGTACCCCAATGTTTATTGCAGCAATGGCTACGGTCGCCAAACTGTGGAAAGAACCAAGATGCCCTTCAACGGATGAATGGATAAGGAAGATGTGGTACATATACACAATGGAGTATTATGCCTCCATCAGAAAGGATGAATACACAACTTTTGTAGCAACATGGACGGGACTGGAAGAAATTATGCTGAGCGAAATAAGTCAAGCAGAGAGAGTCAAGTATCATATGGTCTCACTTATTTGTGGAGCATAACAAATAACATGGAGGACATGGGGAGATGGAGAGGAGAGGGAGTTGAGGGAAACTGGAAGGGGAGATGAACCATGAGAGACTCTGGACTCTGAAAAACAACCAGAGGGTTTTGAAGGGGCGGGGGGGGGGGGGTGGGAGGTTGAGGAACCAGGTGGTGTGTAATAGGGAGGTCACGTACTGCATGGAGCACTGGGTGTGATGCCAAAACAATGAACACTGTTATGCTGTAAATAAACAAATAAACGAATAAAAAATAATTTAAAAAAAAAAAGATATATCCCCAAAGGCAAAGGAAACAAAAGCGAAAATGAAATTTTGGGACTTCATCAAGATCAAAAGCTTCTGCACAGCAAAGGAAACAGTCAACAAAACAAGGAGGAAACCCACAGAATGGGAGAAGATATTCGCAAATGGCACTACAGACAAAGGGCTGGTATCCAAGATCGATAAAGAAGTCCTCAAACTCAACACACACAATAGAGATAATCATGTCAAAAATGGGCAGAAGACATGAACAGACACTTCTCCAAAGAAGACATACAAATGGCTAACAGACACATGAAAAAATGTTCATCATCATTAGCCATCTGGGAAATTCAAATCAAAACCACACTGAGATACCACCTTACACCAGTTAGAATGGCCAAAATTAACAAGACAGTAAACAACATGTGTTGGAAAGGATGTGGAGAAAGGGGAAGGGAACCCTCTTACACTGTTGGTGGGAATCCAAGTTGGTGCAGCCACTTTGGAAAACAGTGTGGAGATTCCTTAAGAAATTAAAAATAGAGGGGCACCTGGGTGGCTCAGTGGGTTAAGCCTCTGCCTTCGGCTCAGGTCATGATCTCAGGGTCCTGGGATCGAGCCCCGCATCGGGCTCTCTGCTCAGTGGGGAGCCTGCTTTCCCGCCCCTCTCTCTCTCTGCCTGTCTCTCTGCCTACTTGTGATCGCGCGCGCGCTCTCTCTCTCTCTCTGTCAAATAAATTAAAAAATATTAAAAAAAGAAATTAAAAATAGAGCTTCCCTATGATCCTGCAATTGCACTATTGGGTATTTACACCAAAGATACAGATGTAGTGAAAAGAAGGGCCATCTGTACCCCAATGTTCATAGCAGCAAAGGCCCTTCAATGGACAAATGGATAAAGAAGATATGGTCCATGTATACAATAGAGCATTATGCCTCCATCAGAAAGGATAAATACCCAACTTTCGTATCAACATGGATGGGACTGGAAGAGATTATGCTGAGTGAAATAAGTCAAGAAGAGAAAGTCAATTATCATATGATTTCACTTACTTGTGGAGTATAAGGAATAACACGGAGGACATGGGGAGACAGAAAGGAGAAGTGAGTTGGGGGAAATCAGAAGGGGAGATGAACCATGAGAGACTGTGGACTCTGAAAAACAAACTGAGTGTTTTGGAGGGGAGGGGGTAGGGGGTTGGGTAAGCCTGGTGATGGGAATTATGGAGGGCACGTATCGCATGGAGCACTGGGTGTGGTGCATAAACAATGAATTCTGGAACACTGAAAAAAAATTTTAAAAACAAAATGAAAAAAAAAAAAAAAAAGATGCCCAGCACCTGGGGCCAAGTTCTTTCAGTTTAATGTGCTTAAAAATACAAGAGAAGCTTTAAAAAAAATTAAAAAAAATAAAGAATAGAAACCTAAACTCCAACCCCAGTGACTGTGATTCAGGAAATCTGGTTTATGGGATTGTATTTTAGCACTTTCACAACTGATTCTGATGCAGGCAGGTGGGCTATAGGCCATACTGGGAGAAGCATTGCTCTGAGGTGTGGATCCCAAGAGCAGGTATGAGGGTAGGGGTTCTGAATGCCAAGGAGGCTGTACAGTGGTAACCCACATGACCTAGTGATCCTGAACGGCTCAATCTATCTTGCAAAAGACCTGTGCATGTTACTGAAAGTTACAATCCAAAAGTTATAATCCAAGATTATATACATGATTATATATATCTCTCAAGGCCAGAGTTGAGGACAGGGGAAGAGAGGTGCTTGGTCAAGTTTCAAGAGTGATGTCATTTCATTCAAAGAATCCAGAAGCCTGTGGGGATATTGGAGCCAGTGGGACCACATCACATCACACAGAGCCTGAGTTTGGCTATCCACATCTTCCGTGTGACCACGGAAGCGGCACATGATAAGGCATGGTGCTCGGATCCATCCATGTATTTTTCCTGCTTAGCTGTGGAAGTCAGACTATCCCTCACCCAGACGATATCCAAATTCTCTGGGCAGGCTCAAGCTACTCTATCTCTTCTTACTAAGGTCAGTGGATTCCTGAGTGATTCACTGGAAAATTAAAAGGAACACAATCTCATTTTGGCAGTCTGCACGGACTACCCAAGACAACCACCACCTTCTCCCAAACCAGATCTTCCACCAAGGCTTCCCTATCAGGGCGTGCGCCAGCCCCTCCTCCCTCACACTCATCCCATTGGCTACCAAGGCTGGACATTATGTCCTAAATAGGTTTCGAATGTTCTCCCATGAGCAACCTTTTGTCTGGATGCCAGTCATTGCCGTCACTCCAGGGGAGAGACCCCCAGCTCCTGCCTTCCTCCCCTTCCTCATTCTCATTTCTATCCATCTCTCTCCCTCCACACTCACTCTCTCTCTCTCTCTCTCTCACACACACACACACACACACACGCACTCATACACAAAACCACAATCACAAATTCACACTCACACTCCTACCCTCACACACATTCTCACACATACACATACATCAGAGTGGCCTCTGCAAACCTGTCTGCCTGCTCCTCTACGAAATACCATCCCCCACCCTGCCAGCCCGCAGGTCGTTCATGCCTGGACCCCCTTCCAGGCTCACCTCTCAGGACTGCCCTCAAGCGTGTGGCTCTAAGTCCAAAATCCCTGCCAAGGCCTTGGGCTTTCCTCACTCAATATGGCTGCTGTGGAGCCTGTATTTCAGGCTTGGGAATGCCTTCTCCAAACCCTCCCATTCCAGGCACCTGTCTCTCTCATCCTTCCTTAGCTCAGGGATCCGTCTCACCAAGGAAGACCCCACAGAACCCCTCTCCCAGGCTGTATCAGGTGCGCTGCTCCATTCCCCCTTATTTTCTGGGGCTGCCCTGGGTGGCATCCACCAGTGGTATAATGATCCACTCACACTTCTGATTCTCCCACACCCAGCTGTAGGGCTAGGGCAGGGTGTCATTTGTCACCAGTGCCTGGCCCCAAGCACTTGGCACCAGTGCTGGCATTCCCTGAGTGCTTACTGAAATTATGGACTCGTGTTCTCCAGACTAGATGTGTACCAGGGGGTGAGTCAGAGAGGCACAGGCAGGAGCAGCCTTCTGAAGGAAGAGCCGCGCCACCACTGTCCGGGAGACATGCTAAGGACACGCTAGGGTGGCCATCCTGCGGCAGTGGAGGGACTAGGTCCGCACTAGGCTGCATGGCAGCTGCACAGTCAGACATCTCAAAAGCCACAGTAACAGGGGCGCCTGGGGGGCTCAGTTGGTTAAGCGGCTGCCTTCGGCTCAGGTCAGGTCATGATATCCCAGAGTCCTGGGATCGAGCCCCAAGACCGGCTTCGAGACCAGCTTCCTGCTCAGCAGGAGCCTGCTTCTCCCTCTGCCCGGCCCCTCAATACGCGTGCGCATGCGCTCTCTCACACTCTCTCGCTCTGTCACTCTCTCTCAAATAAAGAAATAAAATCTTTAAAAAAAAAAAAAAGAGTCACAAGAAACCATCGTTCTTGCTATGGCGCCAAATCCTGTATATCCTGTTTTTTTCCCCCCCAAAACATACATACCTATGATAAAGTTTAATTTATAAATTAGGCACAGTAAGAGATTAATAGCAACTAATAATAAATAGAAAAATTCTAATAATACGCGGTAATAAAAGTTATGTGAATGTGCTCTCTCTGTCTCTCCAAATATCTTCTTGTGCCCTACACACCCCTCCTGTGGAGACGGAAGTGATAAAATACCTAGAGACGGAGTCACGTGGATGACACAGGCATGGGACGCCGCAGCATCAGGCTACTCTTGGCCTGCCTACCATTCGTCAGAAGGAGGATCACCTGCTTCCAGACCATGGCTGGCTGCCAGAAGTGAAACTGCCGAAAATGAAACGTCAGCTGCGGGTCAAGGCTGACTAGTGCATGGCGGTTTAAGAGAAAGCTCCCTGCAAAGCCACAGCTCCACAGGAGGGACGATAGGCTTTGGGCAGATGCTTCCTGCTCAGCTGGGTTCTCACACCTGAGATGCACAGCCAACACCCAATGTACTCACATGTGCACACGCACAAGTCCCCCATAATGTCTGCATGGGCACACGCCACACATTCAATTCCTGGTCGTCCAGAGGAGCATGGAAAAGCAAGCCCAGTTTGAATGGCAGGTGTGACAGAGCAAGACCCCTTTGGGAGGGGACAGCTCAAGGGAGTTACCAGGGAAAAAGCCAGGCCACCCTCCAAAGCCACCTAAGATCCAGATCCAACACTGTCCCAGGCATTGAATCTTGGAGAATGGGGTGCTGATGTCAAGGAGGGCTGAGTGAGGGCTAGCATCAGAGAGACACCCTCCAAAATGCCTCCATCCCAGGGCCCCAGGCCTCAGAGAGAGCTGCAAAAAGTCAAGCCCTCATGCAGTCTGGTCTGCAGAGCTTCTGACTCCAGCAAACCCCTAGACTATCCTAGAAGCATGGGTATGTAGAAATATTTGGGCCACAACTACTGTGAAAAAGGCAAAAGTTCACATACTTCAACTTTACAGTTTGCCAAGCATTCTCACTGGGTCTTTTGAATTGAGAGCATATATTATATACATCAGAAAGTAAAATCTTACTGGGTTTTCGATGTCATGATATTTACTGAGTGATTATTAATTCCAGATGAATAGCAGCAGAGGAGGACAAAGGACTGGTTAGGGCTCTGGTCAGCCGAGCATTCCCTGCCACCTTGTCTTTGCCTGGCGCGCACTGCCTTCTTGGGCAACATGTCCCCTTACAGATGTGCATTATAGCCACAACTTGGATTCAAACTCTAAGTCATTGATATTGTCCCTTTTGTTGATATAATGAACAGAAGTCCACCCATGAGGCTCAGCAGAGGCCAGGAGAGGTCGAAGCCTAGGCAGGAACCAAGTCCTCTGACAGCCAACAGTCTTAAATATTGCATATATATTTGGGCAATTCCATAATATATAACTTCCATTTTGTGAGCAATGTTACTTAAATCATCGTTGTTACATGAATTAAACCAGCTAATGCTTGTGGAAAGCTGAGCACAGCATCTGGCACACAAGTACCTGGGAGACAGCAGCTGTGGTCACGATGACCAGCACCGTTATCATCTCCAACCCCCACCTCATGGCAGCCTTCAAAGTGGATACTTTTATTACCACTGCCTTCAAATCAGGAAATTGAAGCTCACAGAGATAAAGCAATAAGGCCCAAGGAACATGGCCATGAAGGCATAGAGCATTTGGTCTGAGTCCAAGGCCCACGGCCTCTGCCCCTCCTCCCTGGAGAGCAAGGCCCACTTTGCACAGACAGGGCTGAGCCAAGGCACTTGCCCAAGAAGATGCCAAGTGTTCATGGTGGGCAGGGATGAGCAACCTGTCCCATTCTCAGCCCACCATCCTGCCTTTATCCCCCAGATACTCTCATGAGAGGCTAGGGTTTCACTTATTCTCTAACCATTAGGAAAGGTCGAGGGTGATGTATTTCTTTTAATGAGGAAAAAATTGCTCTATTGATGAAATCTGACTCTTATACATTTAAAAATTACTCATCATGAAACCAAGGTGATATCTGACACAGGATTAATCGGTAAAGAATGTGGGTTGATGCCATTCATAGGTTCGAGACCAAGTTTAAACTGTAAGCTATTGTGTCAGAACATTTGGAAAATCATTGTCATTATTGTGGGAGTTTTCAGAAGAAGCAGGAAGAACACATACCCACAGAAACACACAGACATACAGACACACAGACACACAGACACACACACAGGTTTTAGAAATAGACCTGGGATTATAATCTGATCCTATTGCTTAATTACTAAATGTGTGACTTTGGCCATTTATCTTTTCTTAGCTTTGGTTTCTTTATTAGTAAAGTTCTAGGATTGGAAGGGAATTAAATGAATAGAAGTGTTTAGAGCTTAGCCCCCAGAGACATTTGAAAAATGACTATGGCTTCTCATCACTCAAAACCACTTACTAATGCCTTCCGGTGCCGACAACTATTTCCCTGCCTTCTAACAGCTGGTAGAATAAGGTTCAATGCTGAGATACCAAATTGACCTCCATGCTCTCCAGGTGGCCAGGATAGAGGCCTCCTAAGGACACACTTCCCCAGAACAGAGAGATCAGGGAGCCTCAGAAAGGGAGTTCTCCCCAAGACAAAGCAAGAAGACAAGGGCCTGGAATCTGGTCAAGGACATCTCACAAGGTGCCGCTGTGGTACCAGTGCAGTGAGAGATGTCATGACCTTGAGAAACAAGAACAAAGCAGGAGGCATCATGCTCCCTGATTTCAAGAGACATTACAAAGATAGAGTAATCAAAATAATTTGGCATTGGCATAAGATACATAGATTAATGGAACAGAATAGAGAGATGAGATCAACCCACATACATATTGTCAATTAATTTACAACAAAGGAGCCAAGACGATACAGTGAGGAAAGGACAGTCTTTTCAATGAACGCTGTTGAGAAAAAACTAGACAGCCACATGCAAAAGATGAAACTGGACCATCACCTTACACATACACAAAAATTAACCCAAAATGGATTATTAAAGACTTGCTGTGAACATAAAACCTGAAACCATAAAGCTGCTAAAAGAAAACATAGATGGAAAAAAAAAAAAAAAGAAAACATAGATGGTAAGCTCCTTGACATTGGTCTTGGCAATGATTTTATGGATTTGACACAAAAAGCAAAAACAACAAAAGCAAAAATGAACCAGTAGAACTAAATTAAATTTAAAAACTTCTGTACAGCAAAAGAAACCATCAGTGAAACAAAAAGGGAACCTAGAGAATGAGAGAAAATCATTTTCAAATTGTATATATGATAAAGGGTCAATACCCAAAATATATAAAGAGTTCATACAACTCAATACTAAGAAAAAAAATCCAATCAAAAATGGGCAGAACAGGGTGCCTGGATGGCTCAGTTGCGTAAACAACTGCCTTCGGCTCAGGTCATGATCCCAGGGTCCTGGGATCAAGCCCTGCATTGGACTCCTTGCTCAACTAGAAGCCTGCTTCTCCCTCTCCCTCTGCCTTCTGCTCTCCCTGCTTGTGTTCTCTCTCTCTGTGTGTGTCAAATAAATCAATAAAATCTTTTTTAAAAAATGGGCAGAACATCCAAAGAGATGTTTCAAAGAAAATATATAGGTGATGAAAAAGTGCTTTACATCACTAATCATTAAAGACATACAAATCAATACCACAATGAGATACCACCTCAACACCTGTTAGGATGGTTATCATCAAAAAGACAAGAAATAACAAGTGTTGGTGAGGAACAGTCATGCACTACTGGTGGGAATGTAAATGGATGCAGCCATTATGGAAAAGAATATGAAGATATCTCAAAAAATTAAAAATAGAGCTACCATATGATCCAGCAATTCTACTTCTGGATATTTATCCAAAGAAAGTGAAAACACCAACTTAAAAAGATACATGTACCCCTATGTTTATTGTAGCATTATTTACCATAGCCAGGGTACAGAAACAACCTAAGTGACCATTAATGAACGAATGGATGAAGATGTGGTACAAATACACAGTGGAATATTATTCAGCCACTGAGGAAGGAAATCTTGTCATTTGTGACAACATGGATGGACCTTGAGGGCATTATGCTAAGTGAAATACTTCAGAGAAAGACAAATACCATATGATCTCACTTACATGTGAAATCTAACAACAAAAAAAGAGCTCACAGATACAGAGAATGCACAGAGGGTTGCCAGAAGCAAGGCACAGAGGGTTGGCAAAAAAGCGAAGGCAGTCAAAAGGTAAAAATTTCCAGTTTTAAAAATAAACAAGTCATGGAAACATGAGGTACAACATGGTGACTACAGTTAATATTACTATATTGTTTTTATTTGAAAGTTGCAAGGAGAATAAATCTTAAAAGCACTATCACAAGAAAAAAAATTACAACTAGTGTGGTGATGGGTGCTAATTACTAGACTTACTGTGGTGGTCATTTCCCAATATATACAAATACTGAGGGGTGCCTGGGTGTCTTAGTTGGTTGAGCGTCCAAGTCTTTGTTTCTGCTCAGGTCATGACCTCAAAGCTTGTGAGCTCAAGCCCCACATCAAGCTCTACACTCAGTGAGAAGTCTGCTTGAGATTCTCTCCCTGCCCCTCAGCCCACTCAACCATTCTCTCTCTCTCTCATATAGTCTTTAAAATATTTATACACACATATATTGAATCACTATGTTTCATACCTGAAAGTAATATGATGTTATATATCAATTATACCTCAACAAAAAATACATGAATACATGCCTTATTTGTTGGATTAGCTAAAATTAGATTTAGATTAGATTGATCATGGCCCAAAACTAATATTAGGCAACAGTAACATACACATTAGAAATGTAAGTGTACATTTAAGAGTTGAATCAAGTGTTTACATATTACACATATAACACATATATATTGGAAATAGGATGAAGATAAATAGCAATGGTAAACAGAGTAAAGGATTAAACATTATGAGGAGGACTGTTAAATTATTTTACGGTAATCACTAAAAGACTAAAGAGTATAAGATCCAAGTTAGTCAATGGGAAAAATCAAATTAAAAAATTAAAATTCCAATAATTCAAAAGAAGACAAGGAAAAAAATCAAAAGAAAAAGGGGGACCAGAGAAAATACAAAATAGCGAAGTAGAAATCTTTCCAAACATATTAGTAATTATAAAAATGTAAACAAAGCACATGCTTCCATAACCAAAAAATACCACACTGGGTTAAATGACAAAAATAGAGCAAAAACAAAACCAGCTCTTTAGTGTTGACAAAAGAAACACCTAAAACATTAGGACCCAGAAAGCTTAAAACAATAGATTTTTTTTTTTTTAAATTCCAGGTACATTCTAACCAAAAGGAAGCTGGCATAGCCTTTTTATGGTTACACAAAATTGTTTTTATGGCAAAATATATTATTGCGGATAAAGAGGGTCACCATAGGGGCGCCTGGGTGGCTCAGTGGGTTAAAGCCTCTGCCTTTAGCTCAGGTCATGATTCCAGGGTCCTGGGATCGAGCCCCGCGTGGGGCTCTCTGCTCCGCAGGGAGCCTGCTTCCTCCTCTTTCTCTGCCTGCCTCTCTGCCTAGTTGTGATTTCTCTCCGTCAAATAAATAAAATAAAAAAATTTAAAAAAAAAGAGGGTCACCATAGAAGGTGAAAATTTCTGATTCCATGAGATGATGTAAAAATTGTCAATATGTGTGATTCCAATATCCTCAGATGTAAGGCAAAAATGAACAGAAATTGACAAATCTATCACAACGATGAAAAATATCTAACACAGGTTAGTAACTGATGTATCAAGAAGATTAAATAATCTGAAAATTTGAAGAAGACAATAGACAAATTTGATGTAAAGGACAGAAATAGAGCACTGAGTGTTACAACTGGAAAATATGCATTCTTTTCAAGCACCCATAGAACACTTATGAAGATTAGTCACATGGGAGGCCACAAAGTCAAGTTTAACTAATTTCCGAGCATTGCCATCATACAGCCCACCTTCTCTCATGATGATAAAATTAGAACTCAACAACAATGAAAGATGACCAAAAATATTCTGTAACTTTGGAAATTCATAATTCAAATAAGACTCAAGAATCAAACTATAAGTCACAAAGTAAATTAAAATATTCAGGACTAAATAATATTGAAAGTGCAATATAATGAAAGCTACATGATATAGCTCAAGTAAAGTGGCAGAAATTTGCATTTAAGAAGTCTCCTAATCGGGACTCCTGGGTGGCTCAGTTGGTTGGACGACTGCCTTCGGCTCAGGTCATGATCCCAGAGTCCCAGGATCGAGTCCCGCATTGGGCTCCCAGCTCCACGGGGAGTCTGCTTCTCCCTCTGACCTTCTCCATGCTCATGCTCTCTCACTGCCTCTCTCTCTCAAATAAATAAATAAAATCTTTTAAAAAAAAAAGTAGTCTCCTAATCAATTAAATTACAGAGAATACCAGAATGAACCCAAAGAAAGTAGAGGACATAATAAGAACAACCAAATGAAAACAGAAATAGAAAGCATATGTAAGAGAGATAGGAAAAGCTGAAAGTTGGCCCCTGAGACACGCTGATAAATAAAAATCTGTCAAGAATGCTGGGGTGCTGGGGTGCAGGAGAGAGAAAAGCAGCAAATGATGTCGGGAGCAAAAAGTTAAAAGGATGTTGTGAACAGCCTTATGCCATCCAGTAAATTGGAACTCAGAATGGGAAAATGAACTTGAAAAATTATTGAGAATGATTCAAGAAGAAATAAAAGTTTATTCTCACAAAAATAAATCTTCTTACAAGGAAACATGGGGCTTATGAGGTTTTTACTGGCAAATTCTGTCACAAAGCTAAGGAATAGGAACAGTGATCTTTATTTACATAAACTCTTCCAGAGAATAGAAGAGACAACACTGCCCAACTCACTTTAGGCAGCTACTATAAACTCGATAGTGAAAATAGTCAAGAAAAGAGTGTGAAAGGACAATCTTTCTCATGAACAAAAGTCCTTTTCAAAAAAATCAACAAATCAAAGGCAGCAATAAATACTTCATGAGCAAATTGGTGTCTGTGACAATGCAAGGTTAGAAAACCAATTAATTTAGCAGATTAGCTGGAGAAACAAGAACAATGATATGATTATCTACATGGTTGGAGATTTGGCATTCATCCCCCTCACCAACAACCCCCAGCACTGCTGTATGGCCAATCCAACATCTTTGGATAAATGGGTACAACGTCTCTCAGAAGGGCGTCCCATGGCAGCAAACGTCAGACAGTGTGGCGAGGTAGAAGGCAAGACAGTTTATTGCAATATTAACTTGTGTTTTGTCATTGCTATCTAAGGAGAATAAAAAAGATAACCCACCCATTGGGGTGCCTGGGTGGCTCAGTGGGTTAAAGCCTCTGCCTTTGGTTCAGTTCATGATCCCAGGGTCATGGGAACAAGCCCCACATCAGGCTCTCTGCTCAGCAGGGAGCCTGCTTCCCCCTCTCTCTTTGCCTGCCTCTCTGCCTACTTGCGATCTCTGTCAAATAAATAAATAAATAAAATCTTTTTTAAAAAAACAAAATGATAACGCACTATTGCTGTTATGTTCTTTCATTTTCTTCCCCTGCAATTCCAAAGGAAGGAGCAGCGTTCTTTGTGCTCAGTCGCTTTGGTGGAAGTCTGTCTTGCAGGAATGAAAGTAAAGCATTGCCTACAAAAGTCTGGGCTCATGGAGGAGATGGGCCTGAGAGGTGAGCGGAGATGACTGCCTTAGTTACGAGAAGTGGAAGCAGCCAGAAAGAACAGGAGAAAAGGTTACTGTGGTTATACTGCAAGTCAAATGACCTCATCTCTGGCAGAGCAGAGGCACGGGTGGGGCAAAGGCTGCCCAGGACAGCAGGGTGGCTGGGCACAAGCACCAAGCCTCCCCGGAGTAGCAGCAAAGATGGCGATGGAGAAAGTGAGCGTATCAGCAGAGTTCTGCCCTTGGCTTCCAAGATCTGAGAAGCCCCCCAGTTCTTGTGTAACTCAAAAGCATCTTCTAACCACGTATTGACTCAGATTGGCTCTCTGCCAGCTCCCACAGTAGAGGAGACTGGAGTCAAAGTTAACTTGATTTAAAGGGAAAAAAGACACGTGACATTTGTGCACCCGCCACACACACCCCACCACTGCCCCAGTTTGTAGGTCTAGGCTTCTGACCTACTACACATGCACAGGATATTGGGGAGAAAACGGGAGAGAGAAAGGCACTCATGACCCGATTACAGAAGCAGGCAGCAAAACTCTACCTCTCCTCCAGGTCCGGCCACTGCTTGAAGTTGCCTTGGGCATCCCTGCCAGCTTCTTCCTTCTGGGCATTCACAACTGGGTCCTGCCTAGCCCTTGGGGACTCCTTCAGGTCTCTGCGCAGGTGAAGGGTGCCACTGGCCATGCTGTCCAGAAAGCTGAGGATCTGCAGGCAGCTCTGTATCTTGGGTGGGAATGGGCTCGTAGAGGTAAAGGCCACATTCAGCAAATCAGCAAATGGCCTGGCTTTTGTGTCTTCCCCGGAGTGCAGAGGGGCTCCCACTTCCTCCTGGGCTCCAAAACAGCCCAGCAAACAGAGGTCTTCAGCCAACTTCTCAAAAAGCCCATTCCTCTTGAAGAAATCACCATTGACAGGGTCCAGGTGCAATGCCGCGGACAAGGCACAGAGGGTGTGCAGGACCAGGTCCAGGGTCTGGCTGGGGGACACCATCGCCCATGTCTGCAGCGGGGGCTCCTGGAGCGACCCCTCCAGGTCAGAGAGCAGTGACAGGAGTCCATTGAAGCCACTGGACACTCTGAAAGCAGCACGACCTTTGGGGGTCTCCAGGATCCTGAGAAGAGACTGAAACACCAACAGGATAAAAATGAGGAGAGCCCAGGAGGCAGCTTGTTAAGGCCGAGCTCCCGCACACCACTGCCAAGGCATTGCACATGCTTTTCCCTGGTCAAATTGTGGGAGCAGCGGGCTACCTGAGAGTGATTCTGAAACTGTGTCCACCTGGTTCCTCTTTCTTTTAGTTAGGGTTTCCACTCCTTACAAATGAATGCTGTCAAGGCCTATGCTCAGGGATTGCACTGGTTTCCTGTCCTGGGTCTTAACTTCAATGCATCTCCCTCCAGAAAGTGTCCTTTGACTGCTGAATTGTACAGTCCCCAGGTCAAGGGCTCACACAGCCCCCTGTCCGTTGTTGAACCAGACTCTCTTCACACTGCCATGAATTGACTTGGAAATTGTCTCAGCCTCCACTAGACTGAAGCTCCATGAAATCAGGCAACTCAGTGCCACAGAATGTAGCACACGTTTCATAAATATTTGCTCGATGAGTGGGATGAGCCATCCCTTGTACTGCAAAGAACTCGCAGTGAAATCGCCATAAGGTAGCTTATCATTATTTGTCTCCCTTTCTGTGCAAACATGAGGGCCTCTATTAAATGAAGAAAGATGATAAAGTGAATCTGCTTGATATCTGGTGTGAAAATATGAAGGAATCAAGGTAGAGGAGAGAAATGTTTAATGGAAGGAAGCATAACTCTAGCTTATAGAATAGACCACATGTGGATTTTAAGCTATCATAACATTCATGGCAGAATCTGCCTTCTCCAGATCACTGATATATTCCTAGATAAACTTTTCTTTCCTTCTAAAATCAAACAGTTATTGAGAACTTACAATGTGCCATTCATTGAGGACAGTGTGTGATGTATATTAGGTATTCAACAAATTTTTGGAGGGAGTACGGGAGAGAGGGAAGGAAGGAAGGAGGGAAGAAGACAAGGAAGGAAGGAAGGGAGGGAAGGAGATAAGGAAGGAAGGAAAATATATAGCCTAACTACTTCTGAATTTGGCTCAAAACCCAGAGAAGTGTGATTTTATAGGCAGGTCCTCAAAAGAAGCATGTAAACTGTTAAAGAAGGTTCTCCAGAAGGGTGGTGCTTAGTGAGTGTGAAGTTCAACCTCATGTCTCCCCACTAGCCACTGGAGCAACACTAAGCCTTCAAGACAAGAAAGGCCTTTCTCTATGTTGCAGCAGCAGCCTGTCCCTACACACCACCATGGGACTTGGGGCCAGGACAAACCACACACAGATCTGCTACATCTGTGCCTGCCTTGTATGAGCAACTCACACCCAACAGAATATTATTTCTTCCACCAAATTGGAAACCCACTCTGACCTTGAAGTGTGTTTTTGGTGGTGGTCTCTTCCCACCAATTGACATTCCATGTAAAAGGAGGAGCACTGGTATATGGTAGAGCGTGGCCTTGTGTCTGGTCACCAATCACCAAGACATTGGGAAATTTTAAGTTCTAGGATGTTAAACCCTCTAAACTGACAGGAGTGCTTTCTGTGTCTCCTAGAACCAGTAGGAAGTTGTTTAAGGTAAATTAATTGAATGAAACTAAGCCATTTATCACAAGGACACATGACAAAACAAGTATGAAAAAGGGAGAATGATCAAAAAACAAACAAATCAAATTACACGCACTGGGTGACCACCAAACTCTCCTCTAATCCAAGAAGCCACCTTCCAATTATCTAATTTGACACCAGATATTGTTCAAAAGGACTCTATACTTCAAAGAGTGTTGAGAGCAGATACTTTTAAAACAGAGCAACCCAATGAAAGTCCTTCTTAAGACCCATATCTCGCAGAAGGTCTGTCTCCTGTAATTCCTAGATGGCTCCTTTCTCCTCCTGTTGGGAGGGGGGAGGAGAAAGAAATGGCTGTCCTTAATTGTTGCTTTGTTTGATTTATTAAATTCAAAATCATTATCTAAAATGGGGGTAATCTCATTAGAACTTAGACGGCTCTATTATTTCTTGGGATGGGGTTAATTTCATATTTGCAGAGTCATAAAGTAAAGAGTCCAAAATCCAATTACAAAGGCTTAATTTCATAGCAACTAAAGAGAAACATTTCTATCATAAAGGAAAATAAATACTGTGCTACTTCGGGAAACGATTTGTCAGGAACTGGGGGCCTAGGAGGAGGGTCTCCATTACTGTCATTCAACTTTGCGTGGCAATGCATCACCAGGGCTTGCAAGCCTGCGGAAGGGAGTAAATTTAATCAGCTGAAGTCAAAGTAATCAGGCTAGGGTTGACACATTTCAAGAAAGGTCAACGTTAAGCACATTTTCTCCTCCTTAACTCAGTTACCATGTCATCGTCTCAGAGTTAGTATCCCTCCAGCTTGAATCTATAAAATGGATGTCTGCTGCAAAGCGTTAACGACATTAGGACTAACCGGATTTATTTCACATTCTATTATGTGTTATTCCTCATAATTTTCCATGTGTCATGCTGGAAGACTCGTGAGGTAATGTGATTAAGCCCAGAGTTGAACAGCTAAATGTATATTAGCAGATCAATCTGAATTTGTGCATAACCCAATCACAGTCCCACTGGCAGTGGGGAGGAAATTCATTTGCTTACATTATTCTTTAACTCAATTATCATTTGCCAGGATTAGGTGGTGAAGTCACATGTGCTTGTGTGTTGGTATGAAAGCGCCACCTGGATTTTGGAAACTGCCCGAAGGCAGTTGTTTCTGGAGGAATTCTCTCCTCCAAAGCTGCTGGCCGACTGCCTCAGGGAAAGGAAGTGAGGGTCATACCTGGATAGAAATGCATGTCAGAGATGGCAAGCCTTGCAAGGGGAGGGCTGAGGGTTCTACCTTTGAGACCACCCCACTCCATCATTTCCCCCGCATCCTACATCTGACTCACTTTGCAGGCCCAGTGCTTCAGGCAGAGTCCACACTCAGCTTCCAAAGAGGGAGATCCAACCAGAAAAAGCTAATTTGCCATCTTTGTTCCTAAAGTTCCAGCGGATTCCCAAGATGTTTAGAACAAATACAGATTCTATATCAGACTCCAGCAAACATTGGATAGTCACTCACATGACTCAGTGATGGGCCAGGGGGGAGCAGCACCATGCATCCCCGCCACCCACCGGAGCAACAGCGTGTCTACGGCCCTGGTCCTGGGAGAGCCCTAGGCAGCTCCAGGCGCCACCCTGCAACCACACAGCAGTGACCCAGCACCCACGGAGAAAATGGCACATTGAACAACAGGGTATGACTTTGTTAAATAAGCTTACACAGTGTTAATCCCTTGATAGCATGATTCTGAAACTATATTGAATCTGTAAAACACCAGGAAGACTTTACATTGCTAATTCTAGAAATGCAGTCCTATTACCCAAGGGTAACAGGACTCCAATAAGGTGCCTCTGGGCTACACAGCAAAGAAGATGAACTTTTCATGAGCAAAGCAGAGTACTCTGTAACGGACATAGAAACACTTGCTCTCGCCAAGGAAAGTCAAAACTTTCCCCTCTGTGGATCTGTCGGACTTGCAGTATGAAAATGCCAGAAACAGATGGGGATTTCAATGATTCATCCTCCAAGAAACCCAAGTCCTCACGACTTTGGTCATATGCCTTCTCTGTTGCTTATCAGCATAAGGCTCATGTGAATCAGGCTGAAGACAGACATGTGAGAAAAAACTGTAATAATAGCATGCTAAAGAGGAAAGATCTCCAGATTTTAAGCCATTAGTCTTAGATTCAAGCTCAACTCATAATTTGTATTAGATGCTTTCTAATACATTTCTGGCCATGTCTCTGCTGGAACATTAAGACTGGATCACAGGAAGCTAAAGTCTTCCCAAGCTGTAAATTGCCTTTAGTTCTTGATATCTCTCTCCCCCTTACTCTCTCCCACATAGCCCTGTCTGTCCCTTTACCTCACATGATCATGGGACTCTAGTATCTTTATCTTTCAAAAGACAGTTAACTTTTTGTTTCATGTAAGTCTGGTTTTATTTCATTTAAAGCTGATTTCTTTGGCTCCACAACTAAATCACTGCTTTGGTTCTGGTCATCTGTGAAATGTGTGGTAATTATGGTCATTCTGTTCCTTTGGGATTGGCATCTCGTGATGCCTTGGCCAGGCCAAGCCCGCCGGCTCAGGCCATGTGGTGATGGGAACACATCTCCGGCAGTCCCGTGACAGTGACTGGCTCTGTGGAGAAGCAAGTAGGTAAAAGAAACCAAGCACCATTCTCTAAATGTTAAAAGGGTTTTGTACAGAAATAGTCATGGCTGAGTAAGCCTGCTGGTTTAATTTTGGAAGTCAGAGCAACTCTGTATTTTTTTTTTTAATTCGCCGGTGATCAAAGGCAGTATGTCACGGAGACGCGAGCGTGTGTTGTGCATGGAGTTGTGCTGCCCATGTACGTGAGCGGTCCCTAGGGGATACTCACATTTTCCTCTGCTCTTCTCTTCAACCGCATATAACAAAAGAAAGGGAATCTTTAAAAATGTGTAAGGCCCCAAAGACAAAAGGAATGGAAGAGCAACAACAACAGAATTGTAAGGCAGAAGGGATGGTGGTGAGGACAGGTGTTACCACTTTAACTGTGTTACGATTGTTTGATGATCCTTAATATTTCAGATTTAGTATTTCAGAAACAAAACCTACACTCGTCTTGATTACCCACAAGTGACACCCTGGTTTTACTCCTCCCCTTGTGTCCTCCATGGCCAGACCTCTGCCCACCCCTTACATCCTCGTCTTAGGTCCAGTAACCCCCTGTGCAAGCCTTCCTCAACACGCAGGGCAGGACTGGGCTCTTCTAGTCCTCTGCTCCCATGGCGAAGCCTGTGCCCAGTACTTTCCAGGGCATCACCACACAGCACTGCAATGATGGCTCACTTCCTATGAGCCCCAGTCTGGGAGCTCGTGGACAGCTGTGTGTCCCAGGCCCTCCGCTGCCAGGAGGTAGACACTCACTGAATGCTGGTCCAGTAAACCAGGCAGCTGCTTGGCCACCACTGACTCAGACTCCACTTCCCCAGCTGACCGTGTTGCCGCGAAGTCACCGCCCAGCCCGACTACCTTTCCTAGCTCCCCTCATATCCAAATGTGTTGTGTGCAAAGAAAGTTGGACAGAAGTGAACCCATTGCAGGGTTGCAGGCCTGCAGATCACCTGGTGCAACTCTCTGTGCTCCTTTGTCTCCTGGATGGATGAGATGTGCAGGTGACAGCGGTTCCTGAATGGCATCCCCCTCCATCCCTGGTTGGACTAGACAGAGAAAGGGAACACCTGACAGGGCTACCAAGGATGTGGGATACCTTGGTGATAGCAGCTAGTGCTACCCTACGCGGGCAATACAGTGACCCAGGGAATGCACCGTGCGAATGCCTGTCACCAGCCACCTGTCCGCGGGCAAGCCCGTCGCAAAGGGAGACCTGACATCACCTGCAGAAGATCCAGCTTCAGCTGCAGCTCGCCTTGAGTGGACGAACAGAGAGCGCCCACCATGATGCTCATGTACTCCTCAGCGTTGATGATGGACAGCTGCTCCAGGATGCTAAGTGAGGCTCCCCGGTACCAGTCATCATCCAGGAAGATCTTGATGAAGGGCACCATGCCGTGGTCTTTGAGGACAACTGAGGACCAGACAGACAGTATGGGGCTAAAGCCATGGGGCCTCAGCACCTTCATTTTAATGACAAGAAGACTTTCTCTTACAACATCCAAGTGTGTTTTGTGCCCTTTATAGGTGTGTCCTCTGCCCAATAGAGAATTTTTAGATTTCTTATTTATTTATTGTCAGAGAGAGAGCACAAGCAGGCAGAGTCACAGGCAGAGGCAGAGAGAGAAGCAGGCTCCCCGCTGGACAAGGAGCCCAACGCGGGACTCGATCCCAGGACCCCAGGATCACGACCTGAGCCGAAGGAAAAACCTTAACCAACTGAGCCACCCAGGCTCCAGAGATTTTTTTTTTTT
The DNA here is from genome assembly GCF_922984935.1 of Meles meles. Taxonomy (NCBI): domain Eukaryota; kingdom Metazoa; phylum Chordata; class Mammalia; order Carnivora; family Mustelidae; genus Meles; species Meles meles. The sequence goes on along the minus strand of NC_060078.1, from coordinate 46,476,518 downwards.
AAATTTTCAAAATCTATACCCACTATTACAATGAGAAGAGGAAAAGAGAAGCTGAGCTGTGGAAAAATTAAAAAAACAAAACCAAACAAACAAAATACCTTTTTTTTTTTAATTCAATGAAAATTCTACTTTTGAAATTTTTTTCTAAAAATTTTTCAGTGAATTTTTCTTGGAAACCTACCTAATATAATGTTAACTAGATCGTACCTCTATCCTTTATTGCCAGTTCATACCCTAATCCAGGGCCAAGGGCAATTCTCTCTCTTCTCTGCCAAAATTCGTATTGAAAACAAACCAGAATTAAAGTTATGAACATATAGAGGCACCTGGGTGGCTCAGTGGGTTAAAGCCTCTGCCTTCTGCTCAGGTCATGATCCCAGGGTCCTGGGATCGAGCCCCGCATCGGGCTCTCTGCTCGGCAGGGAGCCTGCTTCCCCCTCTCTCTCTGCCTGACTCTTTGCCTACTTGTAATCTTTTTCTGTCAAATAAATAAATTAATTTTAAAAAATTAAAGTTATGAACATATATAATTCTGAGCTAGTTTCCTAGAGTGGGGGGATGGATGAAAGAAGTTTGACTAGTGGCATACTTTTGTTTAAAAGTAATCCTAAGCATTTCCTCTGCAGGATTGATATTTGGTGTGATCACGTGTGGAATAAGAACTAGGAAGTAACCAGATCATTCACGTGGCATGACGTGGACTTGAGCTGGTCAGCTCCATGAGACAGGAATTCGCCACTGATAGGCTAGGCATCCCTACATGGAAATCATCTTGGAAGACTGTTTTAAGGTAGTTCCCTGGGTTGCCTGGGTGGCTCGTTCTGTTAAGCATCTGACTCTTGATCTTATGAACTTGAGTTCAAGCCCCATACTGGGCTCCATGTGGGGCATGGAGCCTACTTTAAAAAAAAAAAAAAAGTAAATTCCTGAGCTCTACCTTGACCAGCTACTAATTAAATCTCTGGGAGTGAGCCTAGGAATATGCATTTTAACCAGTACCGCCAGGGAATCTTTGATAGTCTAACATTACAGAGTTTCTGGATATGAAATAATTATTCACATTTGGTATTGTTAATCTATGAGGGGCTCAGATAAAGACACCCCAAATCACCAAACCAATGATGTCACTTTGTTGATGCATCTGCTTCGTAACATAACATATACACATGCATAGTTAATACACCAAATTAAAAAACATGGAAGTCACAGGATCATAAGAAGCTAAAAATGTATTGTATGGATGGAGCTATCGAGCTCATCAGGGGCTGGAAGCCTCTTAAAAATGGTTAGTTTTCATTACCTACGTTTTACAATTCTGATTTTTTTGAAAAGCAACTTAGTCCATGCAGCAGGATATTCATAGATTTTACTTGAAAGAGGGTAATTTATGTGGTCTCATAACTTTAGGATATCTCTATCCCAACCTTATTCAATGATCTTAAAAGTAAAATTTGTCAACCAAGATGTCTACCAATTTACTGATCACTGGACATCAACCAGCAAATGGATATTAGCCACAGCTTTCATGTTGGTTATTCCTTGGCTATAACCTGGCAACATGGACATAAATCATGGGAGACAGTTAATGTGTTGCCCAGCAGTGACAAAATGAGTTTGGTGCCCCTCTTACCTGCATTCCGTACTGAGCCTCTCAGAAGTGTGACCACAGTTCTCAGCATCACACAGGTCAGTTCTCTCTCTGTATCCTGAACACCAAATATGGACTCTTTGTTTCCTGCCATATTTAAGAAGCAATAAACAAAATCTTAAGTACACCTGGTATGACCCCAAATCTCTGATTCCATTAGTTCCCTATATTCTCGAGGAAATGAGAACATAATGCTTCTATTTTAAGAGAGTGTGTGTGCATCCTAATTCAGAAGAAGTCACCCTATTATTCCTTATAACCGTTGGAGCTCCAACTTAAGCACAACAAAATCCCCTAGAAGGCATGCTAAAATCAGAAGCTGGAATTCCTCCCCAGAATTTCTAGCTTAGGAGGTCTTAGGTGGGATGCTATAATTGCATTTTTTATAAGTTCCCAGACGATGTTAATGGAGCTGGTCTAAGGACAACTCTTTGAGAACCACTATTCTATACAATGTCCAAAGCCCACCTCTTTGAATTTCCTCTGGACAGTTTTGTATTTTGCCATTCATGGCTGGGAGGGAGGACTGCCAGCTCCCACCTGAGGTGTGGAGAGGCTTGCCAGATTCTGGAGTGGATGGGTGTTTCCATTAGATTCATGAGGGCAAACCAGGCCTGTGTGTCCACTGTTGCATCCTGAGTGCCAGAAAAGTGCCTGACACAAGAGGGAAGCCCAACACCTATTTGGGGAATGATTGAATGAGTGAATAAAGGCAGAGTTTATTAACCAGGAGACAAAGTATCTAAGAAAAATAAGAAACAACAGAAACACTAGACATGAGACACTATAACAATGAAATACAACTAGCATTATAACACTACGACAATAGAAATCATAAAGTAAGACCGGATACATCAGCTCACAAAAAAGTTCAAATTCTGCTGGGAATGGTCCTAAGTCTGGAGATGGGATTTAAAAGCAAATTCAACAGCAGGCTGCTGGGAAGCATTACACAGTAGGGTACCACAGAAACATTAAACAAAAACACTATGTGAAGGGCAGTGGAAAAAAGTACGTGGTGGGACGGTCTCCAAGGCCCAGCCCAGAGGCCCACATATGTAAAGCAGGGAGCTCCTCATCCACCATCTTGACCCGATTTACAAACACTCCCAGGGAGATGTGAGTCCTTCCAGGCATCCCAGAGTTGCCTGTCTGTCTTAGTCCTCCATGCATTGCCAAGAAGCTGCAGGGGAGAAGACAACTAACGTTTTTTGAGCACCTGTGATGCTCCAGGTACAGCAAGGGGACCTCAGTACTTCCTCATTTAATGCTGACCACATCCTTATGATGTAGACATTCTTGTACCCATTTAACAGGAGGAAAGTGGCTCAGAGAGGTTAAGGAACTTGCTCAGGATCACTCAGCTCCTAAGTAACATAACCAGGATTTCCGTCCAGGGCTGTCTGGCCCCAGTGCCCACACTCTCTCCCTCAGCTTCCTCCCCTCAGACAGGCCCAGTGAACAGACGGACAGATGACATCAGTCTGAGTCTGAAGCCCAATTCCAAAAGCAGCCAATGGCTAGAGAGCCCTCATTCCCTCTCACCCAGTGCACTAGGAGAAAAGACCAAATGTTGCAGAGAGGTAAGTGGCTGGATTCAATGTCCTGGTGTGACTTCTCCAGGCTGAAAGCCCAGAGGGGCAGGTGCAGGAAAGCCAAGAAGAACTGGGAAAGGCGTTCTCAAACCTTGGCTCCTATCTGCAGGTTGGTGGAGCTGGGGGCCGTGGACAAACCACATCAGGGTATGTGCCTGGGGCTGTGGTCAGGCAATGAGAGGGCCCAGCCAGCACTCCTGCCTGGACAGAAGGGATCCTGGAGTCCCTGGGGGGAAGCAGAAGCTGCTGAGGTTAAGAGCACAGGGCCAGTGGAGGGGTGAAGGAATGTTGCCAAGGAGCCACAGGTGCAGAGCCCAGGAGGACACAAAACACAAGAAGTGGGACAAGACTTGGAGGGGGAAACTGGATCACAGTGATCACTGCTCCAGGTGGGAGAACACTGGGCCTGATAGCACCTAAAGGAGCCTGTGTACCAGCTGACCCCCTAACACACACCTGCTATACCCTCTGCCCTGCCAGAGCCCCAGGACTCTCGGAGCATCCTTGCCTCCCTAACATCTCTCCATCTACATACTCAGACACCATCCAGTGTAGGAGATAACTGCAAGCTGAGAATTCACCAGGCCTGAGTTAGCCCCATGAGTCTGTTTAAAGGTACACCCATCTCTCTGGCCTCTTCATGGGGAAGATCAATCTGGTTACAGGAAATAGAGGGACTGTCCACTCTGCAAAGCCATGTGCCCCAAGATACCTTCTCCAAACACCCCCCCCCATTCCAGGTGACATGGGCACACTCATTTTTTCTGTTATGTTGCTGGGTGGCAGAATGGCACATAGACCCCTTCCCCACCCCCCGCCACCAGCCTGCTCCTCCTACCCTTCCCAACACTCCCGGGAAGCACCTGACTTCCTCAGGATCTTGGCCCGCTTTCGCAGCTGAGCCAGCAGCAGGCCAAGGAGACCAGAGTCCCGGAAGATGTCAGTGAAGAGAAGGTCCCTGCCAACTATCTTGAGGACACTCTGCAGGGCCACCAGGGTACATGGTGACTCGGGGCTGTCCTTGATCAGGCACTGCACCTTCCGCAGGATCTCGTGGGGCACATAATGCAGCTCAAAGACCAGGGCCTCCAGCAGCTGGAAGAATTGCTTCTGCACTGGGGCTGCCTTCAGGGGCATGATCTCCACAAACTGCGAGATGGGCTGCAGGGTCCACTCCAGCAGGAAGAAGTTGCGGGCGTTCCAGGCCCACATGGTCCTGATGGCTGCTAGGACTTTGGTGCAGAGGACGGGGTTGCTGGCTTTGTGGAAAACGTTCTGTAGGACTTGGAAGCCCTGAAGATTCTTCACGGTCACCCCTGAAGATGAAAGAGGAAATAATCCTGCAGGTCATTTGTCCTGCCCATGCCTAGAAACACATGCTTGCATTACCATTGGGAAATACCATTTATAGTTTCTATTTTCCAGCTCCTGTAGGTGAATGTCTATGAGGAGTCCAGAAAAGCCGGTTGTGCAGAGTGTGAGTAAGGCCAGAGCTGCAATATCCAAGACATGGTGGCTCACAGAGCCCTAGAAATACAGCCACCCAACGGGGGTGTTCTATGAGTGTGAGAATAGACACCAGATTTCTAAGCTGCAGCATAAAGAATGCCACTAACAATTATTTATATTGACCACATGCTGAAATTGTAATATTTTGGATATATTAGGTTAAATAAAATATACTATGAAAAATAACTTGACCTGTTTCTTCTTATTTTTTTAAATATGGCTACAGGCCATTTAAAATTATGCGATATGTCTTGCATTATAGTTCCTTTGGGCAGCGCTGGGCTGGAGGGTTGGTTTTAATCAATTAAAATTCAATGATGTTAAAGATTACTAAGCAAAGTCAGTTTCATTTCTAGCCAAGCAGCTAAACAGAGACACCTTCGGAAACCATCCCCTCCTTTTTCTCAAGCTCAAGGGTAAAGCCTCATCTTTTCTGGCCCAGGAGACTCTCCATCAGAGAACGCCCTGTCTCCAGCCCTCCCTGCCTCAGACTCTAGAGGTGTTCCTGAAACTCCACGCTCTGGTCTGCGTCCCGTCTCTGTGCCCATTTCCCCAGACTCACCCAGATGTGTGCGGTCCCCATGTCTTTCCTCAGGCTATACTTTCTGCCTTTGAACTTTATCCACTTCCTTTCTACCTGAGCGATCCACTCTGAGCCTTGAAACCCCACTTGAATAGCTCCTTCTGGGCAGAGTTTCCTGAGTAACCCAGACAGACCTGACCCACTTGCCTGGTGTCACCACTGTCCCCAATGCATTTATCAGCCAGTTACGGAGGAGACCATGATTCAGTGTATGTGGAACCGACCGTCTCTACAGTGATGTTTTGGGGAGCAGATACCTGCCTTGTCCCACTGGTGCCTCTGTTGCACAGAGTTCATCAATCAAATGACCAATCAATCTCAAAGAACTGAGGTGGCCCTATCTCTGAGCCTGGGTGGCTGTCTTGGGGACATCAGTCCTTGTATAGGAGCACATGTTGCAGAGTACATCATAGTAGAGCTGCAGGTGGAGGTCAGAGGCTTCCTCCATTACCTGAGAAGGTCTTTGCCTTTATTAAGCAAACATTTCCTTTAAATCCCACCAAGACATCAAAAAAAAAAAAATCTAAAAGGGGGAGATTTTAAATCCATAGGTAATCTCCATAGAGGCACAACAAAATCCCTGACAGGAGCCAAGCGTTCATTTCTCCACAAAGAGGCATTAATAGAGCAAATAGCATTTGCAGGGCACACTGTCAGTCACTGCCAGGCCCCCAGAGACATAAGATGACCCACCAGAAGCCTCATGATGGAACTTGAAGCCTTCCAGCTGAGGGTATGTGACGCTGTCAAACACCTTCAGCTCTGACCTCCCACAGGTTGTCAGCCACATCACCAGGTCAAGGAGCTCCTCCAGATGGGGGTCCACTTCGCTCTGCGTTGGCCCATCATACCTGTGGGAACAGACGAAGCCAGCTCCGTGGGCTTCTTGGACGGGGCAGCCATGTTGGCTCATGGCACTTGCCACAGGGATGCCAAGGAAATGCCAGTCCCTCAGAGGTCTCCACCAGCCCAGCACCAAAAGGCAAGGGGAGCACCCTGGATAAAAGTTACTCTGCAAATGGCAGCCTTGGGTATAAGGACATGCACTCGGAATCCATATAAACCTGTGAAGAGCTACAGCATTTGCTCATGGGAAAGCCGCTTCTTGTGGCTGAACCCATCCCAAAAGACCTAGGCTTTGGCAATTTCTCCCCCACCAAGGACAACCACTTACCGAAGTAACACTTTAAGGAGCAGAGGGTAGCCCTCTCCATTCTCAAACTCTAGGAACAGAGCTGAGGAGATGGGGTAGGAGTCCTTCACAAAGCCCAAGATGAGGTTCACTGCCTCGCTCACCTCAGGAGCGGGGAGGCTGTCCGCAAGCTTGGAGAGGTTCTGAAGGGAGAGCTTGATGCAATCCATGGCTGGAGGAAGAAAACAACCTTATTGAGTTTGGAGGCCATAGCTTTTCTGCCACAGCTGTCTGCTCCCCGCCCTCCTTTAAACTGTACATATCAAGATGTAAATGTGAATTAATTCAAAACACTTTTCTACTGGGTCTTGAGTCAAGAAGAAGTCTCCCCTGTGGGAAGTGCCATCCCAAGAGCCCCATTCTGCAGACCCAGATGGAGAGTAGGTGAAACAGGAAGAGGAAGGAAGTGTCTTGGCCGGCTGCTCCTAATTCCCAGCATGCAGCAGGGGTGGGAGGGCCAGGTCTGTCAGGTCGTGAGCTACACGGTGCCAGAGCTGGCCACTGAGAAAGACCTTAAGGAGCAGCACAGAAGATGCACAGTGATCAGCCTGATTAAAAGTTCAGGGAAGGATACAGGAGTCTGAAGAAAGTGAGGGACAAAAAGGTGGTGTGTTTCCGCTACTAAAGTACCCAAGGGGTTTGGCCCCCAGAAGTGTGGGCTGCAAGGGAAGGGAGGAAGGCAGGACTAAGGCCCAGAAGTGTGGGCTAAGTTCCCTAGCCGTGGAACTTGTCAGTTACCCAGAGCTGTGAGAAGCCACACGAAGATCTGAGTCATAAGAGAGAGGTCACTGGATATACATTTTGAGGGATCACTATTTTTGGAGCTCTTTCACTGGTGGAAGGCTCTTCTGAGTGCCAGGAAAGACACACCAGTGGATCAGGAAAATTGTCTACAAGATCACACATGCTCTGTTCCTCAGCAGCAAGGCTTCAGATGACCCCCAAAGTCTGCATGCTGGGCAGGTCAGCCCCAAGAGCTGCAGGCTTTACAGGGAACCACCAGGCCAGCCCTTTCTTCCAGAACTTCTCTTCAGCCTCTATGCCCATGAAACTACCCATTCTGAACCTAAGGGAGTCCTGGGCTCAGTGCTCCAGGCAACAGCCTCCCCCACCGAGGTACAAATTTTCTTTTGTTAATAATGGCACAGTGAGAGACACCTGCTGCCAACACATGCAGCTCTTTCTCAGGGGTCTCTGGCTCTAGCCTGTGGGGGTTACCTGGGCTGCTGATCATCTCAGGCCCAGCTCAGCTAAGGGCCGTTACTGCTGGGCCCTGGCCTTACCTTGAATCTCTAACCTGGGGCTGACATTTGTCCCAGGCTCAGTTACAGTAGTGGGTTTGTTGAACTCTCTCAGCTGTCCCCAGCTGACACCCTGCTGTTACAGAAGGCCCCAGAGAGAAGACAGATGACAGGGCAACGTTTACTAACCCCATTTTACAGATAAAAGAGCTGAGGCACACCGGCACTTGAGTGCTCCAGGTCATTCAGCTATGAGAACAGGAGGACAGAAATGGAGTCCACAGCCCAGCTGTTTGGTTACAGAATCTATGGCAGCAACCCCTACATACGCTGCCCAGATCAGAGCCGGAAGCTCTGGATTGGATATCTCTGGGTTTAGAATGTGATTCTCGGGGTTGTGAGCTGGGAGCTGGGCAAGTTTGTCCACCCTCGGTCCCCATTTTCCACTTTACGAAATGGCATTAATATCCATCTCAAAGATGCAGATGAGATAACACACAAATGGGTCCAGCACGGCCTGGGTTTGACAGCAGGTGCACAGTAAATGAGTTCCCCTTTCCTTTCCTCCTCCAAGGGAGCACCAAAATAAATAATGCTCTTATGAAGGAAACCAAGCAAAGGGTCATCTACTAGGCCAAGATGGGCATCCGTGAAGACCCTGTTTGTCCATGCCTTTTTCGGTTCCAGGGTCTCGTTGTAGAAAGTGGGCCCACATCCCAGCCCTGGTCTCCCGGGGTCATACCCTGCAAGTACTGGATGATGCTGAGGTTCTGGGCTTTGGAGATTGCCCTCAGCACACAGAAGGTGGGTTCCTTCCAAAAACAGCAGCTGTGTTCCCGAAGACAGGTAGTGGCAATCACTAGAGACTGGAGCTCATTTCCTGATAGAAGTTTCTCCAGCCCCTGAGACTCACAGCAAATGTTCAGCAACATCTGGAGGAAAAAATAAAGATGCCTCGTTAGGAAACCTCCTTCCTGTAATAGATTTCTTCCCTCCTTTTCCAGAGCTCCCAGGGGTATGGCTCAGGGCAAAGGATGGGTTGTATGGGTCACCCTCTGCCTCAGGGTCAGGAGCACCATCTAGAAAAGGGTGACAGGGGGTGGGCTAATGTCTGCACTCCTAATCTTATGTGGGCAGTTTTTACCCTTCCCAATTCAGAATGACAAAGAAGGGTTTGACTCAGAGAGTTGTTTTTTTACATACAAGTTATCCTAGAACTTCCTCTCTGGGCCCCATGCCTCCTCTCCCACCGTCTCCCAGTGGCTACCAGAGGGACTTCTGATGTGGTCCTGCCACTTGGGGTAAATCATGGCTCACAGATCTCTGTGCAAACCAGCCCCACCTCCTCTCTCCTGTGATTATGTGTAGTCCTCCCTTTGGCTCTGGGTGGTCTGACTGGATCTCCTTCTTCAGCAGATATGGACAGCTCCTTCCATCTGAATCTATTAGCCCCTTCTGACAGTAGTAAGAGTCCAAGCTGGACAGCCACAGAACTGGGCTCCAGACCCCATCTGCTGGCCATGGGACCCTTCAACACCATTTCTCCTCCTGCCCCCTCTCCTTCCCCTTCACACCTCCGCTACAACCCTCAACTCCAGTTCAATGCCATTTCCTCTGGACAGCCTTCCTCCATCCTCCACTCTAAATCAGGTCCCCGTGTCCTCATTTCCCAGGATACCTTCCATTTTTCCTTCAGAGCACTTAAAAAATTGGGGCACTGCTCTTTAATCACATGATTATTTCCCCTGTTTGGCTTCCCCATCTTTCTGTCACCTCTACGAGAGAGGGTACTATGCTTGCTGCTGGAGTCACCGGTCTGGTATAGAGCAGCACATGGGAGGAGCTCCATATAATTTTGCGGAATGAAAAAAGGAAAGCCCTGAGGAACGCAGCCATGGCCTATCACTTGGCTCGTGTTCTACCCATGCATGGATCGAACCGTGAAGGCAGGGTTGTACTAGTTCTCTGCAGGACACGGGAAAGCCACATGGTAAGGGCTTGTCAAAGTGCCCGGGACTGCATCCTGCCACCACTGAGAATGTGATTTATATACAGATAAAGGATGCCCAAGCTTCCAACAAATGCAGCTTGAGGGGTGACCTACCATAAGTGAACTTGTGAGATAACCTTGGATAACGACGATTCTGGCTTGAGAATGAATCTCACACGGATGCTAACATGAATGCCATGTGCAACGCACAAATGCACTCAGAAATTCGCAAAAGCTCTTAAGCACCTGCTCTGTGAGACGGCGCCCTGAGGCCCTGGATGCAGAAAGATGAGTGGGACACAGGGCCCTCCTTCCCTCCCCCCAACAAGGTCTCCTCTAGAGAGGCAGGAGGAGTCTTCTGGAGACAGCAGCATCTGGGAGCCTGAGAAAGCAGAACTGGCCAGGAAGGGGGCAGGGAAAGAGGTGAGAAGTTCTGCTTTAAAAAAGCTACTGCTGGTAGTTAGAGAGGATAGGGAAAATGGGGAAGGACACCAGGAAATTACATTGATGTTGAGCAGCCTGAGATAGCTTCTGGGAGGGGGAAGGAGGTGACCTCACAAAGTGTTCTTGGGAGCCAGATCCCCAGGGTCCCAATGCCAGCCCCACACCCACTACCACTTTCACTGACCACACTTTAGCTGACATGGAATCAGAACTGTAGTACTACACACCTCCTGGAAAGGAAGAGAGGGCTTGGGGAAGGGACAGATGCGAGGCCATGGCAAGGCGTGGGGGCGGGGGGGGGGGGCGACAGGGAAATAACTTGGGAAATGTTCGTTACCCTTATGCAAGTGAAGTTAGCGTGCTTGTCCTCAGAGGATGTGGGGGCCAGAGACAGGGACTCCACATGCTGGGGAGGGAAGGCAGGGCCTGGGAACGCACCCTGGAGGAAGGGGAGCTGCGGGGGCCAAGTGCAGGAGGAAGAGGAGCTGCACGCTTTTCTGGGGGAGAACACGGGTCTATCGATACAGGGATGGATGAGATGGAGAGAGGAGAACACCCGTTTTCCAAATGCATAGGATTGCTCATTGGCTGAGCCTGGGGACCGACAGATGAGCTGGCCTGGGGACCGACAGATGAGCTGGCTGTTGGGGAGGACAGAGCTGGTTTAGGGCTATGACTGAGGAAGATGAAAACATCTCTAAGAAGCAGAGCCAGGTCTTGGCCAAGGGCTGGGGGGCCCTCCTCTCACTCACCTGCACAAACATCCTCTGAACTTGAACATCACTCTCCAAAAGCTCGTCCTTTTCCAGAGGAAAGACAAAGAAGAGGTAAAGGCACTGCAGGAGCAGGGCTGGAAGGCCAGACTCAGCAACTCTGCCCAGCGTCTCCTGCAAGGGAAGCACAGACCTGACCCATGGCTGCAGAGCTGGCAGAGCACCCCTCTGGCCCAGCCCAGCATGGTCCAGCCAGTCCCTGCCATTTCAGCTGGGAACGTGGGTAAATCCTATCTTCTCTCTGGGCAACACATTCTCAAGTAAGACCAAAGACAATCATCCGACCCACCTAGGGCGGCTGTGAAGATTACATTTATACAGTGTATACTATGTGCTCAATAAACATTTCATCTTTTATACGATAGGTAAGAGGAAGGAAGGAAAGAAGGGAGGGAATGAGGGAGGGAGGGATAGGTACAGAGCAGAACACAAGGGCTTTCTTACACAATCACACTACTGATCTGGGTAGGTTGCCTCCTGATTAGGGAATGGAACACTCAGGAGGGCATGGTTCAGAACAAGTGAAAACCCGTAATGAAGGACCTGATCAAGGACCTTCCCATCCCCTTGTTCAGATCTGAGACTTCCCCAAGACTGAAATGGTCCTATAAGTTAGCACTTATAACCGGGACGGCCGCCCAGAGGGGAGAAGACAGGAAATGGGCAGAGAGGGGACCAGGCTCGGTATGGAGTTTTCTGGAGCCTTTCTTCCACTTGCTCAGCTGGCAACTTCCCTGGGGTTATGGCAGCAGCAAGGTCTGCGCGTGTGTGTGTGTGCCTGCACACATATGGCATTAATCTAAAGCAAACTGTCCACCCAACTTTCCACCCAGCTGACTAAGGTGACACACACAGTGGCAAAATGAGAAAAAGAGAAAGGAAGAACGCACAGTCGGGGCCACAACCAGGAATATAAAGCAGGATGCTGGTCCTATCCTTCCGCCTCGAAGCTTCCAGGGCATGGGAGTGGCCACATCCTTATTGAACACCTGGCTCTCCTGTAGCCTGGCTCGGGGAGCTCCCCTGTCCTCCACGCTGCACGGGCTCCACTAAAATATACCTACTTACTTGGCTCACTGCTTTTCAGGCTGATGGCTCACAGTGGAAGACAAGCTCTTAGGTTAATTTTTACTTCCAGAGTGTGAGCAGTCCTGCCCCAGGAGCAGAAAAGCTCCCTCTCTGTGCTTCAGGCTGTCATGCGGGTAGTGTTCCAGGAGGCATATAGAGCAAAGGCCAGGGACACTCCCCCAGTGAGGGACTGCACGCCAAGCTCCTCCCCTAGCTCCAAGCACTATTTCAGATGCCCGGCTGAGGTCTCATCCACCTTTAGCCTCAGGGCAGCTGGTTCCCTGCTGCTCCTGGCGCTGAACGCCAGACTGGCGTGCAGGGGGCACTCTCACCAGATACATGAGTCTCTGGGCTTGCCCTGTCCAGGGCCTCTGGCCTTTCCTGCTGATAGCCACAGCTCCCAGGTACTGCTTCTGCCTAAGAGGACACAGTCATCCACAGTCATAGGAAGGACATGTCTGGAACCGGGACAGTTGTACCGTAGGAAGGGAAGGGAAGGAAGAGAAGCCAGACTCATTCAGGCACTGTCTCCGTGCATGCATGGGGCAGGTGCCTAAGGTGCCTAAGGTGGGCTCCTTCGGTCTGAATTTAGCAGGAGGCATTAAAGAGCAGTGGCTGAGAGCACAGGCTCCAGAGCCAAACAGACAGCAGGTACACAGGATGGCAACTAGCGTGGCTTCCCAGTCTTACTCAGAGGGCGTGGAGGGTTTAACTGACCTGCACAGGACGCACCTGCCTTGCCCCGACACAGGAAACCATCCGTACACATCAGCCGTTGTTAATACTTGCACTAACTCTAGAACTAAGGCATTATTCCCTCTTCTAAAATTAGCCACATAATTGGGTCCCAGAAAGGTGACAACCTGCCCAAGGTTACACACAGCTGGTCAACTGAAAAAAGCAGGATTCCAAAATGAATTTCAGCTGCTCAAGTCCATGTTCTAGATCAGAAGGGACATAGGGCAGGAGAAATGATAAATCAGTATCATAGGGGAAAAAACACACTTGAGACATGCCACTGCCCTTTGCTGGGACTTCCTGCTGCACATGGATACAGAGCTCCCAAGTGGGGCCCACGGGGTCCGAAACTTACCGAGTTTGTCCCTGTGAGCACAAATACTGACTTCAGGAGCAGGTAGCCATCCTGATCCACATCCCCTTTCCACCGCAGCAACTGCCCAGCTGCCTCCCTGGCTTGCTCTGGCAACAGCACATGAAGGGGAGAAAGCGTTACCAGCAGGGTGGGGCAATGACCTGCCCACACTCCTTTCCCTCCCCTTGGCCTCCTTTCCCGTGAGATATGCTTTTGCATCTTTAGGGCACTTCTGTCTCCTCTCCTCTCCACAATGCCATCTGAACCCATACCAAACATCTCACACTCCACCAGATTAATCTCCCAGAAGGACCTTCTTTATCATGTCACCATGCCTGTTCAACAGCCATCAATAGCTCTCCATTACCAAACAATAAGAAGCTCCCCAGCTATTGGTCTTCTCCCAATCCAGAGTCCTCACCCCTCTTCCTGTATCCTTCATTTCAGCCCCTTACTTTGCAGAGATGCCTGCAATCTGCACCATTCTCAAGATAGACCTTCCCCCTAGAACCTCTTCCTGCCCTTCAGCCTTGTGTCACCATGAAACTCTGCCTAGCCTCCAGGGTCCAGCTGTAGGAGCAGAGAAATGTAAGTTAGGAGCCCCCAAACTGAAAACATGCTTCGCTTTGGCTTCTATGTCTTTTCTGAATTGAGCTATTCACTGAACACACAGGTGTGCCTTATATCCTAGTACACCCTCTCCCAGAGACCCTGGGTGTGTGTGTGTGTGTGTGCGCGCGTGTGTGTGCGTGTCCTTCCCAGGAGGAGCAGAATTCTGCAAATCCCTCTTCTCTCCTCTGCCAACCTTTCCCTTCATTCCCAACATCCTAGGCAGCAGAAGTGAGCATGTGGTGCTCTCTTCTGAGCACTCTCTTCTGGATGCCCCAGTCTGACTCCCCTGGAAAGCAGAGAAGAGCTTCACAGGGGTCCTGGGAGGAACATGCAAGATGGTTTTGCTCTCCCTAAAGTGTTCTCTTACCTGCAGGCTTTCCCACAAGTGCCTTCTGTATCTCTTGGGCAAGCTGGTTAGAAGTATCTTCTGCCAGCCTTTGGAGACTGGGAAAGCAGATGATCCCCACGGAGTTTTCCCAGGCCTGAAGGGCAATAAACAGGATTCCAGCAAAGATGTCAAAGTGACAAAGCAAGGCATGAGAATCACCTTGCAACTTTCCCTGCTAGCCCAAACCCATGGGTCACCTCCCTGTCCCAGGTGTATCCCAAAGGCCCCCGAAACACCTACTCTAACAGCTTCCACTGTATTCCTACCCTAGTGCCTGTAAATTCTTTAGCTTCTGCTGAGCCCCAAACCCACATCCAACTGGGCGCTGAGCATTGGCCCCTGAACTCATGCTCCTGAAGTGTCAAATACACATAATCCAAACCACTGCCTTCCTCCCAGGTCTGTGTAGCTTGTCTCTGTTAATGGTTCTACCAAGCACCCAGGTGCCCTAGTGAGAAATTCCAAGGGTGATTCTCTGGGTCCCCCTCTCCTTCAACTTCCTTACCCTATCAACTGTTACCTCTCTGATTCTCCTCTTGCATGCTTCATGCTTCTCGAACCTTGTGCAGGTATCTAAGTTCTAATCATACAATTATTTCCCTTGCTAAATTCCTAAGGGTGGGATTGCAAGTTATAAGGACATACTATTTATTTATTCATTCATTCATTCATTCATTTTACTGCTTTGAAGCATATTACTAACTCATTCCCCAGAAAAAGTTTACCTGATTAGCCTCTCTAGGGGCTCCATGGGAGGGGACTAGTTTCTCTAAGCACATGGGGCACTGTCATGCTTTTTCATCTTAAATGAGAAAGCTTATAGAAGAAAAAAATTCTCCTCTCAATTGCAGTCTTTTGATTACCAATATAGATGAACATTTTTTATGCTTCTTGAAGTGCCTGTTTTTACCCTCAGCCAATTATTCTATCAGGGTTTTCACTATTTTCTTATTTGTTTTAAAAAGCTCTTTACATACCAAAAAATGTTAACACTTGGTCCATAACACTATCATGATTTTTTCAAATTTGTCATTTTTTTCCTTTTAATTTGGTATTATTTGATTTCACTGTACAGAAACCTGAAATTCACATGAAATGAAATTTCTCCATCTATTCCTTGGCTTTCTAGCTTAGGTCCAGGCTCAGGAAATTCTTTTGAGTCCCAGTGGTTGTGGTCCCTTTTAATGTCCTATTTCTTTTTTTTTTTTTTTAATTCTTTAAAATTCTTTCTTCTCTGTTTCGTCTCTAGTTCTATCTTATCTGGTCCTCTTTTCACCTTGGACTTTTTCTTTTATTGTTTAGGATACTATTTAATAGAAGTCATTAATTTTAAAATTCCACTCAGGATGCCCCAAGAATTCAGAATTTCAGAATTCCCTCCCAATCTGCTTTTCATTAGAATCTTCTCCCTTTGTTCTCCTGTGTCATCACAGGCAAAGTTTATTAGTCCCAGGATGAGGAGAGCTCTCTCCAGACCAACAGTCAGAGTGGAGTGACTCTTCTTGGCACAGGACTTGAGTTTCTGGCAACTCCCTCTTTTCAGTTTCCTGGCAATTGGTGGCCTCCACAAAATAGGGTTTTGCTAGACTGCTGTCCACTGCTCCTACTCACCAGCCATATTAAATTATATTCCTGCCCAAAGATGTGACTGAGTTCTTTAAACCTGAGATCCTCCTTCTAGAAAAGGTGAAAAAAGCATCAAAATTCCAGAGGGAAATGTGTTTCCTTTCTGTAGATACCATATTTCTTAAAGAGTAAAAACCTTTTAGAAATGTTCTCTGTGGAGCATAAGAAATAACATGGAGGACATGGGGAGATGGAGAGGAGAAGGGAGTTGAGGGAAACTGGAAGGGGAGATGAACCATGAGAGGCTATGGACTCTGAAAAACAATCTGAGGGTTTTGAAGGGACGGGGGGTGGGAGGTTGGGGGGAGCCAGGTGGTGGGTATTATGGAGGGCATGTATTGCATGGAGCACTGGTGTGGTGCATAAACAATGAATTCTGTTATGCTGAAAAGAAATAAATAAAAGAAAGAAATGTTCTCTGTATTAAAAGATGCTATGTACAAAGGAAACAAGCCATGGATTGGTAAAAAATATTTGGAATGCATATAACAGACAAAGGAATAGCATCCAGATTCCCATAAATTAATTTTTAAAAAACTCTGATTTTCTTAAAACAGGCAAATGAAACAAGTAACTTATAAAAGATACAATAAATAACAAATTAGGAAAATAATCAGGAAATAATAATAAGTAAAATGCAAATTAAAAGCACAATGAGACAGTCACATGTTTCCAGCTGGAAAAAATGTAAAGCCTGACAATACTAAATGTGGGAAAGGACCAGGAAACCCCCATGATCTACTGACAGAACACAATGTGCATAAAATCCCTTTGAAGTGTATTTCATCCAGTCCAATAAAGTTATAGGGGGACATATCCTATGACCCAGCAATTCCTTTCTAGGCATATTTCCTGTAAAAATGCCAGCACGTGTACACAAGGAGACATGAACACAAACTGCTATGCACTGTATCTGTGACTATGACATTTTGGAAGAACTCAGTGTTCATCAACAGAATAATGAATGAATAATCTGTGGCATACTTATGTAAGGATATGATATAGAACTGAAAAAGAAATAGAGCGACATGAATCAATATGGGTAAATGCAGAAATAGAATGTTGGATGCAAAAAGCAAGTTGTAAAATTATAGTACAGTCTTGAGTCTAGGAAAATCTGTGAGTCTACCTATAAAATTCATAGTAATATCACTTATGATTATTAAAACATATCCATATTATTGTATAAAGTGGCTATATATTGGATATATATATTTGGATATACATAATACACATTGTATCCATATAATATGTTCAGGGAACATATATATATATATATATATACACACATATATATTCCTCCACAGGGAATGATAACTCAGCATGATGGGGGTTTGCACCAGAGGAGGGCAGAAGGGGAATGAGCTCTAGCAGGCATGCACAGGAGGCCTCAGTTTATCTGAAATATATTCTTTTTTTTTTAATATGGGTGGTAAGTACAGGAATATTTATTTTGTTTTGGACAAAACTTTGTACCTGAAATACTTCTTTTATTTTCTGCCCTATAAATGGACAGAGTTGCCCCTTTCCTTTGTAAATAAGAAAGCAGTTCATCAGATCTTTGCTGAAATTACAGACATGCTAGGGGCGCCTGGGTGACTCAGTCAGTTGGGTGTCTGCCTTTGGCTCAGGTCATGATCCCGGGATCCTGGGATCAAGCCCCACATCGGGCTCTCTGCTCCACCAGGAGCCTGGTTCTCCCTCCCCCTCTCCCTCCTCCTCCACTTGTGCTCTCATGCTCACTCGCTCTCAATCTCTCTCTCAAATAAATAAATAAATATTTTTTTAAAAAGCCACTACAGACATGCTAGGTGAGTGTTAGATGCTGTAGTAGACCTTCAACGAATACTCGATAAGTGAACACATGATGATGAAATCCACAACACGCAGATTGATGGCTGAACGTATTGCATGCTGGGTCTGTGTCAATCGCTGGACCAAGCACTTATGTGCATTCCTTCCATTAATCCTACGACAACCCTTTGAGATCAGTATTGTTACGATTATTCCCACTTTACAGAAACGAAGGCTGAGGCAGGAGAGTAAGCCCAGAGAAGCAGATAAGCAGCAGAATGAAGAGCGCATTCTCTCACTCATAGTCATGTAGCATGTGCACAGCTAAGAAATTTATGGCTGCCATCTGGAAAGTGGCTATCACCCGGAAAGAAAGCATCAGTCCTTTTGGCTGGGAATTTCTGGTAAGATTATTTCCTCCCCAGGACTAAGAACTCTGCTATGATATCTTCCTAACAAATTCCTGTGCCTCCTCCCTGCACTGGCAAACCCCTCAAAGACCAATTTGCAGGCAGTTGACTCAGAAGCATCTAGATCGTCTTCAAGCAGTGGGACTCCTGCAGGCACTCTACAATAAAGTAAATTGGGCCACTGTGAGCTGAACAGTAATTGTATGCTCAGCCAGATTCTCCCAAGGCTCACACTCCTTCCTGGGACCGCGATGGGCACTTCTGGAGGCCACGTTAACTCTTTCAGGCCACTGGGGTGCTGTTTGATGCGCAGAGGCAATCATTTACTGAATGGTACCGTGGAGACCCCCGAAGAGTTAAGGCAGCTTCCAAAAGGACCTAATTTTTCCCCCAAACTGGGACTTGCATGCTGGGAGAATATTGCTCACTATTTTTTTTTTTAAATTTTATTTACTCGCATTATCTCAGCTGTGTCTCATGGCTGTCTCTCCCATGGAAGAAAGAGAAAGAAAATGATACTGTGGCCTCCAAAGGACAATGAGGAAAGACAAAAGCTCTTGAGGGGTTGGGAGAAAACCCCAGCTTTTGAATGACAGAACCCGGCTGGTTTTCAAGGCTGGCTGCAATGTTACTAATTTCTTCATTACCACTGAGTTTGGTGATTTGGTCTTTAAGTGAGCTCAACACATTTCAGAGACTTTATGCAAATTTTCCCTGCTAGTGTGACACAGTTGACCCTCTCTACTGTAAATTTAAAAAGTGATGCATCAAAACTTTGGTGGCAGAAAAAAAAGTTTCTCTGAGATGGGAAGAAGCCGCATTGCAGGTCCCACTCTGAGGCTGGGTAGATCAGGGATGGACAAAGAAGGGTGTTTACCTTCATTGCCCCCTCGGGACACTTCACTTGGGAATAATTATTACTCATCCTTATTATTATATTTAACGTTACTTCTCTCTCCTCCACTGTCAGTTGGGTCCACGTGTGGTTTCTATGAGAATGATTGTCCACACTGGGTGGCACCAGGCACCTGTGTCTACACCACTGAAAGGGCTGTTAGACTCAGAGTACCTGTGCTCTCCTGTATGTCTGCACACATGCACACAGACGTGCACAAATACATTCACTGCCCAGGTGCAATCGAGTTAAATCCAATCCCTCCACACCAGGAAATAGATGATTCCTACACCACATTACCCACTGTTCTGGCTATAGATCGCTCTACAACAAACCACCCCCAAATTGAGGGGCTTATTTTTCTCATGGGTCTGCAATTTGAGCAGGGCTCAGCAGGGACAGCTGTTCTCTGCGTCACTCAGCTGGGGCAACTGACAGGGCTAGAGATCCACCGGCTAGATGCCACGCCCGCGTGGCTGGTAAGTCAGTGCTGGCCGTCAGCGGCAAGGCCAAGGGCTTCAGTTCCTTTACATGTAGGCTTTTACTCAGGGCTGCTGAGACTCCTTCACAGCAAGGCAGCAGAGTTCTAAGAGTGATAGGAAGTGACCAGTGATGGGGAGAAAAAGCTACGAGTATCCTGAAGCCTAGACCTACAAGTCTCACTTCCGCCCTATTCCTTCGGCCAAGTCATCACAAATCCATCCAGATCCCAGAGGAGGGGATGTGGATGCCACCTCTCGAAGGGAGCAGTGTGGACCCATTCTCAGCTTCTATAATCTACCACATCCACAGAGCTCCCCCTGTCCACGCTGGTCCCACCCACCCCAGGTCATCTGTCCCAGACAGTGAGGAATTTTACACTCGCTGACAGGGGTTCCCTGTCTCTCTGCCTGTTTTCTCTCCAACTACACATTCCAAGAACAGTCCTCAACAACTACATCTACGGCTCTAGCTTCCCTGTGTCTATTATAACCAAATATCTCTAAGCAATGTGAGGACCCATAGCACTTCCGTTTCCCCCCAAAACAAACTCAACCAAGGGCCAGCAGGATCTGCCCGGGCTTGCTAGAGGAAGGCCTTCTCTTGATGTGACAGACTATGATAGGAAAGGTTCTAGAAAGACTGAAGCCCAAGGCTTCAGTGACACAATAGTCACTTGAGTCCTTCCTGGAAACACTGTTCTGCACACTGAGAAGTCATCAACTCCATGCTGCTTCCTGTGTGAGGCTCTAAAACCTCATTCTCATCTGCAACATCCTGGAGCTATCCAAACATCACATGTAGAGGGCATGACATTCTTTTCATACCCATTTGGTACTAGCCAGGCAAAGCCATATGTCCAGGGATTCATGGGACAAGGAAGGAAGCCAAATGCGCTCCGTTCTATGAACCCCAGCACCGCCCAAGTAAGGGAGCCCAGGGGCTAATAACACAGGCCTGGGCATATTGTCCCTGTTGAGTTCTGCTCCTCACGAACAACCAAGTGACCCCAGCCAAGTTATGCAATGTCTCTAAACCTCTCTTCCCTCATTTGCAAGGCTGGGATAAAAATGACCCCCCACTTCACAGGATTATTATGAAGGCTTTTCAACATTAAACAAAATGCCTGGTTTAGGTAGTTAGAGCTTGGTGAATATTATTAGCTATTCTCAGTTAAAGTGCCCACCTGTCTTGGCTAAGAACTCCTCCTTGACCTCTGGAGAGGATCAATGGAGCCTCATAGGGGAGGAGAGCCTGTAGCTCTAGAGGAGAACTTCCTTTCTGACTCATCCTCCCAGAGCAGTTCCTCATTGGGGTTCCAATGCCCCAAATTCCATCAAGCTCTTCCTTACTACCAAGAGGGTCACCCAAATTTTGCATGGGTTCACTTTTCAACAGCCCTGTAGATGCTTCTCCACTCAGGAGGCAATGGGGCTGGGATTTGCTACAGAACCAACCAAGCCCATTCTTGTGCTTACCTAGCAGTAAATGCAGAGTTAGGGAAAACACAGTCCTCTGCTGTGGATTTGGAGGAATCAAATTGGAGAGAAAGCCAAAGAGGCCAGAGGAAAGTTTTTTTGGGAAGAAGATGGGAAAGAAGCAGCTCTGAGGGAGTCTGGTCCACCAAACAGTCCCTGTTCCAAATCTCAAGACTCACTAGGTGGAGGCAGGTGGTGGCCACTGAGATGGGGCACTCACTGCTGTCAACCCTCCCTCGAGCCCCAGGCTGCCGCTTCCATACCACCTCTGACTGACACAGGGCCTGGGCAAGGCAGGCAAGAGCCCCCAGTCCAGGGACACAGCCTTTTCCAAGCAGGGGGGGTGATTCAAAAATCCCTTGTGTGCATTATCTTAAAACAAAGAATATTCCAGATCATCCTAACTTTCCTTGGCCCTAAAGTGAAAAGAGTCAGGTATAGAGAATTGAGCTCCACCAACAAAAGGAGTCCAAGACTCCTTTAGAGTCCTCAGTTGTCGCAGAGCCCAGTGGGGGCATGGCTGCCAGGATAACCAGGCTTTGGAGTAACTTTTTATTTTGATTTTTTTTTAGATTTTATTTATTTATTTGTTTGAGAGAGAGAGAGAGAGAGAGAGCAAGAGCATGCACAAGTGTGAGGGGCAGAGGGAGAAGGAGAGAGATCCTCAAGCATACTCCGTACTGAATGTAGAGCCAGACAAGGGCCTTGATCTCATGACCCCGAGATCATGACCTTAGTCAAACCCAAGAGTCGGACCCTTAACCAACTGAGCCACCCAGGCACCCCTGTGGCATGACTTTTTAAATCCTTGTATTTCCAAGGGGGTTCTTTATAGATGACCTTGAAGAACATTGTTCTGTGGTTATAAAATTCAGAACAGAGTAGTTTCAAGCTTGACTTCTTATGCGTGGACCTGTATTCCAGTGAATGTTCTCAATCTTCATCTACACTTCAGCTTTTATCTACACTATACTCAAAAAAATAATAATAACAATAACTCTCTAATCTTCTCCGTGTTCCCTTTCCATTATACCAACCCTTAATTAAGAAGCCTAAGGGCTGTCACTCTGGTGGGGTTTTCTTAGTTAGAACTTAACAGAAACAACAACAGGTTTGTAGACATGTAGGACTTAATTAAAGAATAGAGATTTTAAGCAATGATAAAAAGCCTGGAATATTCTGCTTCTGCAGGATTCATCAGAGGTGAGCTCCAGGGACCCAAAACATATAGATTGTGTCAGCAGTTTGTACACTACTAGAAATGGGATCTCAAACTACACACACACAGTTAGTATCCTCGTGGCTGGTGGAAAGGTAATGAGAACTACGTCTGCTTTCCATGTGCTGTGAACTTTACAATCATTATCTCCTCTCACCCTCACAGACTCCCAGCAATCTGTTACTGATGCCACTTTACAGACAAGGAGACTGAAGTTCATCAATATTTAATAATTTGTTCAAGATTGCACAGCTAATTAGCAATAGAGCCAGGACTTGACACCAGCTCTATTTGACACAAAAAAAACCCAGGTGTTCAACAATAGGGTCTTTATGCCTCTAGTGACAAGAGCAGAGCTTGGGAAACATGGTTCACTACCAAAGTTCAGTAATAAGAACTGCTTGTGCGTGTGAGGTCACAAGCTCAAATCCCTTAAGGTCAGGCAACAGAAATGAGTAATGTGGGTTGGGTGAAAGATATTAGGGATGGTGGACTGGGGCAAACTGAGAAACAGAGACCATCTTCTGTCTAAAAGGGGTGCCATCTCCATCTAATTGTCAGTATTACATCTACCAAAATTTTCAAGAGAAACTGGAAATCTGATTTTCATGTGAAAACTTTCCATTTTGAAAAAAAATGGCCACAAAGTCCTTTGTTAACCCCTTCAAGCAAACAAGACACATTCTGGGTGCTACTTAGTATCCTCCACTCCGGACTAAACTCTCCATGGTGTGAAACCTCTGTCCGTCTTCTCGACTATCATAGCCCAGCTCAGGGTATAAGAGTTTATGTGTGCAACACATGAATGAATTCTTAAATCAACAATCTAGACAGAGGTGAAAAAGGACCAAGCCCTATCTCATCATGAATGAGAGCCCTTTCAACAGAGCCATGGCTGCCCAGATGGGTGGCAAAGAGACCAAGCCCACACACGTAGGGGGCAGCAAATTTTGGTGAAGGACAGGAGGTTGCTCACATTTTTCCTTCCATAAGGCAAAGGTGACCTGAGAACTGGAGGAGATTAAACCACCCTCCAGAAGCTAGGGTTGTTGGGGCGAGGAGGGCTAGGAATGAGAAACCTTAGCTCTCTCTCCTAACTTAGTTTTACTTTTCCCATACATTCTTTATATGCCAGTTATCCAATCTGCGAAATGGAATCGATGGGGTATACAAGTCCAAAAGATGGAGAAAAATAATGAATTCATGGGTAGTAAGTTACTTGGCAAAATTATTTACAGAAGGACATGCCTAAGTACTCAATGCATCCTAGAAATATGATCTCAAGAAGACTCTAATTCATCTTTAGAAATCCTTAAATATTTCTGGTTAATAAGTTAGATGAAACAAATCAACAAGGGAGTTTCCCAATGAAAATCTGGCATGGTCTCCATCTGTCTTAGCCTAGTTTCAAAAGTGAAAAGTATCTCATATTCTTTGTGCTTTGAATGTAGCTCTATATTTTTTAAATAATAACCCAAAATCAGTAGTCAAGCAAAAACCAAGCCCTCATAAAAAGATGTGTTTCCAACTCTGCCACTAAACTTCAATATATTCAACTATAAAGCAGACCTCATTGGCAGGACCTTTGTTCTGAGACAACAAAAGGAATCTTTTGTACCCAAACCATCACCAGCTGCCACTGGCCAGAATGGCAGCTCTGTGGTCAGGCTGGGCTTCTCTCCCATGCCAGTGGCTGGGTTCTCCCTGTCCTCGCTGCTGGCATTGCTGGTGTTTGAGGTTACCTGCCATCCTGGTGACCCAGAACACACCTTCTTTCCCTAGCCCCAGACGGGCTGGTCTTTCTCTGGCTCCACATTAGGGTGGTGGTTGAACAATATAATTTTTTTAAACTAAGGAGACAATATTACTCAAGAGCGAACTGTCCTTTCCAACTCTTCCTCATCCTGGAGATGAGCCTTGCTTGCCATCTTTATTAAATAGCACAACATTCCCCTCTAAGAAATCCAACAGGGACCACTTGTGATGATATTAAAACCACCAACTCCAGCTTCCAATCATCCCAGAAGTGTCCCCAGAGCACTGTATCCTCTACTTACAGTTTCAAAAATAAGAATACCGACCTTCAGGAACAGCGGAAGGAGATCCAACAGGCTCTGCTGATGTTCAGCCGGGCTCCCATGCGCCAATTTCTGGTATTCTAGAAATTTCCTTTCTAACATCTCCCAGAGAGTAGTGGGACCAGGAGATTGCCCTCCATGTGGGAAGTCAGACTGAGCAACATCAGGCTGGCCTTCATTTTTGGAACCTGGATCCTCAGCTCCGTCTTCAGCCATTGAAACTTCTTCTGCCTCCATGCCTTAGCAAAGCAGATCTGAATTCGGAACAAAAAACAAAAATGTCAAGTCCTGTCACAGCACTTCCTAATGAAGCTGCATGTGGGACAAGGTACTGTACTCACTCGGTTCAGTTCCTATTGAAGATGGTTCCGCTAAGAATCTGAAACTGAACTGACGAAAATAGGAAGACTTTTTTTTTAAAAGAGATTCTGACTTAGATGTGACTTACAGTGGCAATCTGACATGTACCTGGCACTGTGCTGGGCTCTTTACACAGACTCAGGAGACAAGTGGGTATTTTTATTTTCACTGTATAAGGAAGGAAAGTGGCTGGGCCGAAGGCATATCAGCAGCTAGACATCCAGTTGAAGGGCAAACCTTTAACACCAAAGCTTGTTTTTTGTTGTTTGGTTTGGTTTGGTTTATTACCTGCTGCTGTTCCTCCTCTAAAAGGCCCAGTAAGTAGAAGGGATATGTGCAACTGTCACCAATATTTGTACAGGCCTGTAAGTTTATATCTTCAGTGGTAACTTCCTTCTAGCGCATGAGTCTGAAAGGATATAGGTTCTTTAATCTCAGCATATTTGGTTCACATTCCATATTGTTAGAGAACTTTGTCCTCAAAAGGACTCTTCAATTACCCCCCTACCCCATGCTAACTTAAGAGTTCCTTTTTTAACACACACAGGGATGATGTGCACAAGCCGCAGATCTTAGGTCAGTAGGCACGTGGACAAGAACTTATGTGGTAAAAATAGCCAAAGACCAATTTGCCAAAAGGGTGATCTCGAGAAGATGCCTTTATTTGTGTCCTTGACTTTTCAACTGCCCTTGTCTTTAGTTGAGTCATGACTGTGTCACAGCACAACAAAGATTTGTTCGTTGCATGTCAGGAGTATAGGAAACTCCACATGGGGCCCAGAGTGCTCAGGCTTCCTGCAAAAAGCCCTCCCTGACCACAATGTTACCCTGTAGGAGTCCCTTCTGGAATCTGGCCAGTGAACAATCACCACCAATCATGGGGTAGGAACAAGAGGGATGGGCACAAAAAGATGGATCCACCAGTGTTCTGCTCTGGGCTACAGCAGCTCGGGGTGTACATCATGCTTTATCTTTTAGCCCAGCACACACCCCCTACAGGCTAGAATGCGAGTGGATGAAGAGTCATAGGGCCAGACGCACCACCCCTCTTTGAAACATTCTCACCCTTTACGTACACAACTCCACGAGTTCCTAGTGCTTCTTCCAATACACATGCTTATTACTCTCAAACTTCATTTTCTTATTACAAAAGCCATGTAAGTTCAGTGTCAAAACAGGAAAGGAACCAAGTATCAGGAAGACAATCCAGTAGTAAAGCAAAAAAACAAACCAGCCTGGAAAATTCCCTGAGCAGACAGAACCAGTTTAGTCATACAAGCAAAGCTTAATTTAACTTATTTTGCAAAACTAACTTGACCTCAGTTGTTTCTTGCTTACACATCTGGAAATCAGAAGCAAAACTTAAACTGTTTTCCAAGATTGATATGAGGCAACCACTGACCAACTGCCAGTCGTTGAAGAAAATTCTAACATTATAACCTCTCACTGTGATGAATAAAGTCACCGCTCTCTCACTATATAAGCTGCTTTATAACAATACACCCCTGAAGCTCATTCCATGTCCTGGGTTGAGAGTTCCCACTTCACAAACTGTCTTTTTTGGTGTGTACATGATCAGTTTTCACTAACTACTATTTCAGTGATGTATTGGTTTTACTTTGGCTGTTTCTGAGCCTTTGACACTATTTGCCTGTACCCAGAAAAATGACTATTGGTATTCTAGCTTTTATCTATGTATACATTGTTTAATAAAAAAAAAAAATCCTCCTCATATTGTTGAAGCAAACTTTGTATGTATACTTTTGCTTTTGATGGTTGGCTGGAGTTGGTTTCCTTTGTTGGGTTGACCAACAAGTTGGTGGGAGTTTGGTTTCCTTTGTTGGGTTGACCCTCAGGAGCAGGTGATGGGATGCCTCACACCCTGGCAGTCTTCCCTGGCCTGGACCAGGCTCCTGTCTGGCTCTGTTGGTTTATTTACTTATTCCTTGGCCCTCCATTCCCCACTCGCATTTCCTTCTTCGCCACCCTGCCCGCTCCACCTGCTTCACAATATGGGTCCTTATAAAACATGGCACAGGTGACACGGTTTCTGAAGACAGGCATTATGAGTTCCCCGAAAGACCTTCTGCATCTTTTCTGAAGCTCACTTTTTCACTCAGCATATGCTCTCAGACCAACCCATGTGGGGCTCTGTGCTTGTCAACTTCGTTCCTTCTAACTGCTGCTCCATGTTACAAAGTGGGTATCACATGCCTATTTGACTTGTTCACTCTGCAGCCGTGGCCAGATTGTCCGCGACTTCCTATGCTGCACTCAATTTTGTTCTGGACTCCCATGCAGGTCCCTTCAAGGGACTGCATGTGACTGGCTCTGGGTATGGGCTTGGGAGCAGAAGTGCTGAGTCAAGGTTATATGCCTACTTACATCAACTAAGTACCACCAACTAAGATGTTTCCAGAAAGCTGGCACCAGACCACGCTTTGCCCACAGGCTCCTCTACCACCTCACCAATTACCCAGCTCTCTAATGCCTGCCGATCTGATTGAAGTAAAGTGATCCCTCATTGTCATTTTAATTTGCATTTCTCTAATGAGCCTGAGCATCACAGATGCCTCTTAGCTACTGGCACTTCCTTTTCTGGGAACTGACTATTCATAACTTTTGCTGATTTTTCCTTGCTTGTCTTTTGCTTATTGCTTTGAGGAAGTATATTCTAGAAACTTGTCCCTTGTTGGTTTTAAAAATCAAAAATCCCTTCTCTCAACCCATTTTTCTAACAAATTAGTTCATAACATTTTTTTGTCACAAAAACATATCATGAATATTTTCCATGTTGTAGATCCTCTACGTCTTCATTTTGAATGACTGATGGTGACCATAGGACCACGTTGATCATCATTCATTTAATTAATTTCCTACACGTAGGCACTTAAGTAGTTTCAAATTACTCACTACTATAAATAATACTTCAATGATAGGCCTCGTGTCTAAGTCTTTGCATGTATCTGTGATTAAATAATAGATTGTAATACATTCTTAAACCCCTACAAGGGAAATAGCTGAATCTTGACACATATTTCCAAACTGCTTCTCCTTAAACACTGCATCAATGCATAGTCCTCTGACCAAGAATGCACAAAATTTCACACTTTCTTGCTTATCGTTTTTTAATTCTTGCTCACTTGGTAGGTTACAAAGCAATGGCATCTCTGTTGGCATCCCGCCATGTACCATGTACCGTGTTTCTGTCTGTCTGCTGCTCAGTCTCCTTCAGGGATCCCTGCAGTGGTTTTCTGGAGTCAGATGGCAAGTGTTCTCATTTCATGAGCTCCCTGTAGGAGATCTCAGCTACTCCCCTGAGAGCCACATACCCACTGAATGTTAGCTCTGTGAAGGAAGGCACTGCGTCTGTGTCAGTGGTTGGCACTACACAGACATTCAACAAAATGTTACTGTATAAATGGATGAATGAATGAATGAATGAATGAACTCATATACTGATGGCACCCAAACCTCTCTCTGCAGTCCAGACCCCTCCTCTAAACACATTCTCTTTCCTCACTTCAAGCTCTCTACTTGGATTTCCCCCAGACTCTGACAATCCTTATATCCCAACCAAACCACTATCTCCATCACCAACAGAACCAGTCCCAGGTCCATCACGGACATCCCAATCCACAGAATGACTATTAAAGCCAAGCTAAGTGTTGCCTCCAGCACATAAAAGTCATTTTGTAGCCACCCCTACAGGTACTACTAAGAGGTCCATTCAATAACACCCCTCTGGGTGCTTGCCGCCATGCCACATTTTCAGATCAAGCCAGTGAGAAGATAAGATGAAAAGGTGATCCTGGGGAAAGTGGCTGGATATTCAGTGGAGATATAAGAAACCACTTCAGATTTCCTCTGAAATGAAGAAGCTGTATTTACTGAAGTGAAACGTTTGAATCGCATTCTCTTGAAAAGAGATGTTTTCAAAACAAGAATTTCTAACTAATGGGGATCCATGAAATCCCAGGGAGAACTTGTCTGACTCAACTGTCAGACTGTGGCCATCCCCCATCCTGGTTCTGCCCATCACCCTAAACCTACTTTATTTGCAAGAGGAAGGTAACAGGGAGCAATTAACCTCTCAGGGCTATGTGCCAAATGGCAAGAAGAAATCATTCGAACCCACTTCATTATCAAAAGTCCCTTCTTACCTCTGTGAGAAGGTGCTAACACCTTCGTATCCTGGGCAAAATGGAATGAGTCGGGAGTAGGGTCACAGGGGTAGGGCTGGGTTTAGGGTGAGGCAAGTAAGACACTCACCTCAGGCACAAGATGTAAATGGACCCAATAAAATCTCAGTAGCCAAGATAAATAACATTTTAATGCAGTGTCTATAAAAATCAAATTTAATGCCAAAGTATAATGCTTAGTGAAATAAGTCAGTCGGAGAAAGACATCATATGATCTCCCTGATATGAGGAAGTAGAGATGCAATGTGGGGGGTTTGGGGGATAGGAAAAGAATAAATGAAACAAGATGGGATCAGGAGGGAAACAAACCATAAGAGACTCTTAATCTCACAAAACAAACTGAGGGTTGCTGGGGGAGGGTGGTCAGGAGAGGGTGGTGGGGCTATGGACATTGGGGAGGGTATGTGCTATGGTGAGTGCTGTGAAGTGTGTAAACCTGGTGATTCACAGACCTGTACCCCTGGGGCTAATAATACATTATATGTTTATTAAAAAATAAAAAAAAATTATAAAAAAGGAAAAGAATGGACAAAAAAATTAATGCCAAAAAATCCATGATGAGCAAACATCAAAGTTTCAAAAAGAGGTGGAGTCTCACCCAGAAGATACCTGACCCCACCCACTGACCTCCCCTGATGAAAATGGGGGCTAAGGGCATTTTGTCACAAAAATCAACAAGTTGACCAAACACCACTCCAAGGCCCAAACTTCCACAGACTTGACCCTAATATACACACCATAGCAGTCACGAGCAGAGACTTGGGAACAAGACCTCTCCAGCTTGAATCAAAGGGCTTAGACCAAGTAGATGAAACATTTCATGCCTGTGTCCTCATTTATAAAATGAGATAATAACAGGACCCCTCACAGGGTGCCGGGATTAAGCTAGTGTTTGGCACGTGTCACCATTAGGGCAGAGGGGATGGACGATGATTTACTGGTGCCTCTCTAAATGCCTGCACACTTCACATCATCTTCCTATCCTCCAGCAATGTCAAAGTGATCAGCCTCCGTCTGCAGCTGGTACTGAGGCTCAGAGCAGGGAAGTGACCAACCCAGGGTCCTATTGTCAGTCGGCAGTCAAGGCAGAGTCCATCCTGGGTCTGCAGACAGCAAAGCACACCACAGGCTAAGCTCAAACAAGGGCTGGTGTGGGACCCTGGGTAGATGGTAGGGCTTGGATTCCTGCTTGGCGGGTAGCCTGGGTTGAGGGAAGGCTTGCCTCCCTATAAACATTTCTTGGGCGGTGAAGGTTTGCCGGGCAGAGCAGGGCTGGGGTACAGTTGGGGCAAGGTAAAGGGAAAGACAGCTTTGGCAGAACCAGAGGACTGGAAGCTGTGGGGGGTGTCCCTGGGGTCTCCAGGCCCCCTCTCTGCCAGTGAGCTCTCTCCCAGTCAGGCTCAAGACATGTCACACACAGCCCAGTTTAGTCATGTTTCCTCACACAGCCAACCAGGCAGGCCAGAGGCCTTGCTTTCCTGCAGCCTGCATGAGGCAGCAAGAGAGAGGCACGGGGCAGGAAGCTGCCCACTCACATTGCCCTCAAACTGAGGGGAGCCTGGGGTTGGACAGGAGTCACAGGGCAGGGGTTCAGTCCCAGCTGGGCTGATGCAGTGCCTTCACCAAGTTATTCCCCCTCTCAGACACTAGCTTTCTCCTCATTGAAATGGTCTTGGTGATCTCAGTCCTCCCCTCTGGCCTTTATGCACTGACCACAGAAGAGACGTGGGACATGAGTTCGTGCAGACGCACTGGAGAGGTGCCCAAGTGGGCTGAGAGCCTGGGGCTGTGCATGGTGGGCTGGTGCAGAGGAGTTCCCTGTCCGTGCCCTTGTGCAGGGAACCAGAGGCAGATCTACAATGACAGCACAGGGAGGGTTTCCCAGGGAGTGCCCACATGGGCCCCCCAAGATAGGTATCACTGCCTATCCACGCCCCCACCCCACCTACCCTGCATAAATCCGTAGCGTCATTAGAATTCTGCTTTGGGACGCGCCAGAAGCACAGGGCCCAGGGCATCCGGCCCGCGGCTGCGCACTGGAGAGTCAGCTGGGTTGCTGATGTTTGGGCGGCTAAACCAACATTGACCGTTTCCTCCCTGGCTGTCTGTGGAGTGATTTGTCGACAGGTGAAACCTCAGTATATAAGATAGGATTTAGCAGCCCTCCGAGCTAAGGCG
Organism: Meles meles; assembly: GCF_922984935.1. Taxonomy (NCBI): domain Eukaryota; kingdom Metazoa; phylum Chordata; class Mammalia; order Carnivora; family Mustelidae; genus Meles; species Meles meles. The sequence continues at coordinate 46,445,662 of NC_060078.1, read as the reverse complement.
TCAGGAAACCATTCGAGGGAAAACGGAGCAGGAAGGTGCAGGAGCTGCTCTCTAACAGGGCAGGTCACAGGGAAGACTCGTGTCTTCCATGGAGAAGCCCAGAGTTGGTGACAAAGAGCTGTGATGGTGCCATTCAAGATGGAATTCCTCCCCATTTCTCCTCAGCCTATGTGACTCTTCCTGCCTCTGCGCTGTGCACTCTGGGTAGAGGCAAACCTGTTTCCCTTCTACATCACAGGCAATGGTCCCCCAGGGCCCGGAGCTGGGGACACCTCTAAACCAAACGATGCAGAGCAGAACAGCAGCTTTCCACGCATGGCTCTACGGGATCCGTTTCCCTTTCCACTCGAAAGTCAGTTCCTCCCCACGTCAGCGGATCCATACTCTCTTGCTCCTATGTCAGCAAGGACCTGGCCTCAACCTAGAGCCCTCAGAAAGAAAAAACAAAGCCATTCTTGTTCCAAACACATAGGCAAGGTGGGGCAAGGCCTCGCTTCCTCTTCCCCGCCATTTCCTGCTAACAGGAGAGCTTACAAGTTAAAAGTAAATTGAAAAGAAGAAGCTGTTGTAGAAGTTCTAGTAATATAGAAGCTCTGCTCCCTCCACAGCCTAGCGTAGCTAACCAGAAGAACTGAGCCAGACAGTGGGTGAATTGCAGAGGAAGACCGCACTGACATACCAGGATACGCCTATTAGAATGTCTTTAAAAAACAAGCAAACACAGATTGTTAATTGTTGTCAAGAATGCATCCTGGCTGATGGGAATACAAGTTGTCCAGCCACTTTGGAAAGGAGCTTGGCAGTTTTTTTAGAAAGTTGAACATATACTCACCCAGCAGTTAGGCTCCTGGGTGTTTACCCTAGAAAAATAAAAGCTTACCTTCCTACAAAACCTATGCGTGAATGTTTATAACAGGTGTATTCATAGCTGCCCAGACCTAGAAACAACCGAAATGGCCCTAAGCGGGTGAAGGAACAAACAAACTTGGGTATATCGGATAATGGGATGTTTCTCCCCAGTAAAAAGGAACACACTACCGACCCACACAACAACCTGATGGGCCTCAAGTCTTAAAGTGAGTGACGGAAGCCAGTCTCCAAAGGCTACATACTGTGTTATCCCATTTCCGTGACATTCTGGAAAAGACAAAATTCCAGGAACAGAAACTACATCAGGGGCATGAGCACCTGTGTAGTGTGACGTGGACAGGAGAGAGCAATGTCACCGTCCCTTTGCTTCTGCCTCTGCAGGCCCCAGAGACAAAGCTAGAAGTGGCGAGTTGGCCATCTTAAAGATAAAAGTGGGAAACAGGAGCAGGAGTGCGTTCCCCAACAGCCAGCTCCAGGGCAAGTACAAGAGCATGGGTAGGGGGACCTCTCCTGTGGCAAGCATCCCTGCAGACAGTGGCTGATAGGACAGTAAAACAAGTAGTGTTGGAGGTTCCCTGAGAGCCTTGACACCCAGTTCCAGCGCAAGGACCAGCAGCCGCCTGGTTGCTGCCCCAAGTCCTCTTCAGTTAGCAAGTGTCCCCACCTCCTCCATCAGCCGAGGACAGAGAGCTCCCACCGGCAGAGAACAGCAGAGCCCACCCACAAGCCTACATCCTGCCTCAAATGACTCGGTTATTTCCAGAAGTTGAGGAACACCCCCCTGAAGACTAAGATAGGGACTCTGACTGACAGGAACTGGGCGGTTTGCACCTGCCCTGACCATTGTAACTTCCTTTTTCTGATTCCAGGCCAAGCACTCCCATTTAGCACACACCTCTGTGGTTTGTGCAACAGTAACAGAATGTAGGAACTCTCCAGGTCCTGCAGGAGGGTCCCTGGTTTTGTATCTCGGTATGTGCACTGACTTCCACATTGCCCGAAATAGCCAGGGAGCAGTTCCCCTGGCCAGACCCTCCAAGCTTAGCTGCAACCGAGCTGTCACTGTCTGCACAAAGACATGGGCTAGAGACAGCACAAGGAACAAGAGGCCCAGCCCCCGTAATCGGGGAGCCGCTCCGCTGCTAATCTGTGGCTTGCTCCCCAACCTAAGAAGTGCGGGTCAAGTGTACATGGACGTCCCTGGATGAGCATCTGCTGGCAGAGCTGTCCGTGGTCTCTAATCTTAGAAAAATTGTAAGGTAGATATCATTATCCCCGTGACATAGAGGCGGAAAGCAAGCCACAGATAAATTAACATGCAGAGAAAATTGGTAACTTGTCTGAACTCAAACTGCTAACAAGCATTCTGATGCTTGTTAGGACAAACCCAGACTTTTCTGACTTCGAAGCCCTTCACCCTCGTCCAGCAGTCCAGGCTGGCCCGACACAGTCAGCAACAGTGGTGAGAATATATGTAGCTGGAAGCTCTTACTGCCAACAGCCCCGCAGGGGTTCCCCAGCTGGATCTGCGAAGATGCTGCTGATCCCTGGCTGGAGGAGGTCTGGTGCCCAGTCTGCTGTGTGGCCCCAGCTCCTGCTGCAGGCCAGCTGGCCCAGAACAGGGTGATCTCACCATCCCCAGAGGCAAGAGCTGACCTCTGGGAACCACAGAGGCTGACAGTTCATGACCCCGGGCACAAGGTAGGCACCCGCTGGCCAGCACCTGCTGACCAGCAGCACACCCAGCATCAAACACTCAGCCTCCAGAACAAGCTGCCGGAACTGTAGCTTGATACAGCTTTCTCTGTGCGGCCGGCTGTTGGATTAGTAAACATGCAAGGAGCGGAACCGCCCTTGGTCCACACCCTGGCCTTGAAAGCTGACACTCAGGGGTGCAGGCGACTCACTCCCCACCTGTAACATGAAGCACCCGGAATAAGGCTCCGGAAGGGTGTCTGCCCATGAAGTTTTACTTTTCAAAGCAGCTTCATGTTCAGAGGATTCACATTTCTCTTCTGACCCCTGGATAAGTGTTTAACCAGAAAGAGTGTCCTACAGACTAGTGAGTTTCTGGTTGTGTTGGAAATATTTTCTAACCCAAACCTAGTTCTACATGCACAGGAAATGCAAGAATGGCACTGAGGAGGACCAGAAGGAGGCAAGGAACCTCAAAAAAGTACCCAAATGGATGAGATGGGTTGCCTGCCCTCTGCGGGGAGGCAGGCCAGGGGGAACCCATGCCTGCTGCATCTCTTTCCCAGCCTTGCCCTGGCAGGCCTCTCTGCCTCCAGTCTCCCCACTGTCTCCCACTCACCCCACAGCGGCAGACCGGGGAGCACAGCTCCATCACGGCACTCCCTTGCTCCAGTGTCTTCAGTGGTCCCCGTGTTCTCAAGGAGTGCTCCCAAGCTCTTGGCCCTCAGTGACATGGCCCAACCTCCGTCCCTGCCTCACTTCTCACTGCACCTCCAAAGTGGTCTGGCCAAATGAACTGTGCACTCATAATCTGATCCTTCACCTTTACTCAGGATTCTTTCCTTGGGATGCCCCTCCTTCGGCTCCACATAGCCCTCCTTCAGCTCCACATAACCCTTCCAAACACAGCTCCTGGCTGCCTCCGTGGCCAGGCATCCCCGATGCCACAACTGAGAAATAACCCTCCTCTCTCCAACTTCCAGACTCCTCCCGCCACTGAGTCACCTTGTGATTAGAAAGTAGTCACTACCAGCCCATAATGAAGTGGGAGAGTTAGGCTCTTGCCTCACAGAGTCCAAGAAGGAATCTCGCGGATGAAGGAGAGTGAGCAAAGTGATAGAATTTTATTAAGCAAGGAAAGAGTAGAAGATCTCAGGAGTGAGAGGGGTCGCAAACAAGCAAGTTGCCACTGAGGGCTTTTGTGGTTGGTCTTTTATTGAAAAGTAACCAAGGAACTTAAATCTTGTTAACGTCTCTACCACTGATAGGACCATTGAATAAGGACTGCGGTAACATCTTTAATGGCTTACTTCTTCTTTACGGCTTGGTCATTCTTTTTGGTCACAATGTGACCCACCTACCACTGACTCCCAGGGCAGGGTGGTCTGGTTTGTTCTTTTAACTCTGGTTGTCTTAGGCTTCAGCATTTCTGGGATTTGGGGAGAGCCTGATCATGTGGCCCCTTACATAAGCCTAGTCACTAGCCCCCTAACTATCCCTTCCTCCCTAGCTACCTTCCCCTCCTTACTCAATGACAGCACTTCCCAGTCTCCAACCCTACACCTACACTACAGATCTCACTTAGTAATTACACCAGGTGCTCAGAATTATGATCACCTCCAGGTCCAGGTGAAAGGGGGAGCCTGGTAGCCAAAGCCACTTGTGCCAGGACACTGAGTGTGGAGTCAAGCAGAATAAAACTGAGCACTTCATAATTCCCAAATCTATCAATACCTACTGCCTGTAAGAACTGGGGCACCCATCACTTTCTTCCCTGTGTGATCATTAGTCATGAAAACACTTTATCTTCCTCTTTCCTGTATTTCCGCCACTCCAGGTTTCTATCAATTATAGAATGACACAATTATTTAATTACATGGGGGGAGGGGATCCTCGCACTAAATACACATGTCAAAATTGAGACTATTCAGACACTTTAAATTGTGCGGGGGAAGAAGTATTTCTTGGAACCAAGGTGATGTTTTCGAGGGGAGAGTCTGCGAGAGATCCCTTCTGCAAGGGGAAGCAGTGGAATCACGGGGGGGGGGCTTGCCCCCCCATTAATTTATATAATTAAATATTTCCTGGAGGCAGGTCTGTGAAAAGAAAAATTAAAAGTTACAAGGCTCTGTGTACCGATTGCAAAGCATTGCCCCTGCTTTGTTTGTTTTTTGCCCCTTTTGGTTATATGGACTTCTGCCCATCCCCACTGGATCCCCCTGGTTCTTTACTCACCCTTCCTTCCCTACAAGAATGACTGCAGTCCCTCCTTACCACCGCACTCCCACACCCACCCCTGCAGCTGCTGCGCATACGCTGGATGCAAGGACGAAGGTGAGAGCCTCACACACTCACACACCCGTGGAGGAGGTGGACAACCCACCCAGCCCAGTAAAGGGGTGGTCTGCATGCTCTGGCAGAAACACAGAAGGAGGGATCATTGGGCCCTGCCTTTAGTACATCCATCTCCCAGCCTGCTGCCCCTCCAGCCTCCATCTGGTCCACACCCAAAGAGTGGGAGGAGGAAGCCCATGGGTTCACTGTAGTGCGCTTCCACCTTACTAACTCTTGATATGTTCTGCCCAACCTCCTTAACAGTTTCTTCATGTATGCATCTTTATCTCTTTGTATCCTTTAAAAAGCCATATCCAAGTGCTACTTGGGTGATACTATTATTACTATTGTTATTGTTATTATTATCATGTTAAAAACACAAAGAACAACAGATAATTCCCTTTTCTTCTGCATGTTACTTTTCATGTTGAAGCATATTTGATTTATAACTGATGTATAAACTGTTTCATTGTATCAATCATCCATCATCATATCATAAACATAGTCTATGTTGCCTTTTCCCTTAAATTATTAGGTTTAATGACCAAGAAGCGTGCTCTTGGTCTATTGCCTGTAATTCATTCTCTCGCTCCCTAATCACGGGATGCTTGGGGTGTCTTGGTTGCTATTATGGGCGATGCTGGGATAAAAAGGATCCCCACGCAATCTTTTTGTTTCCTGTGAATCATCGGGGAAGATGAATTTTCAAAAATAGGATTAACCATTTGCTAAAGGGAAAGCGCAGTTTCCAAACTTCTGCCAAACCTTGATTATTTCTCTCCAGAAGTGTTTCCTCAACTCATGGTGATGGTAGCGGCTAATTCAAACGGCACAGGCTTTAAGTTCAAATCCTAGCTGAGTCACTTAACTATCTGAGGATGAAGGACCTTACTTCTCTGAGTCTCCATTTCGTCATCTGTAAAATGGGAGTAATGAAACTGAGCTCATTGTGGGGATTAAAAAAAGATGGCAAATACCAGGACCCTGCCCAGTGTCTGGTTTATTTTAAGTACTAAATCCCTTCCTCTTACCCTCCATACTTTCTTTCTCCCTGGAATTATTTGGGACAAGTGGCTTTTCACCTCTCTGGTTTCCCATCCTTCTTGAACTGTATTTCCCACAAAAGCCTCTGGCCATGGGACATGAATTACCTCTGAACGGTTTTGCCCAGAAGAAATACCAAGCCAGCCACGAATTCAGGCCACGCGTGTAACTTAAAATTGTTCTGGTAGCCACATTTAAAAAGTAGAAGTAAAGAGCTGAAATTAATTAAGCCATTTACACAAATATATTTTCATTTAACCCAGTGTCTCCAAAATATTATCATTTCAATATGCAATCAATATTTTTAAGTATCAATTAGATATTTCACTTCACATTTCTTTTTCTTGTTGTTTGTAACATCTTCGATATCTGATGTACATTTTACACTACAGCACATTGCAGTTTAGACTGGCCATATTTCAGGTGTGGTTAGAGGCTTCTGTGTTAGATAGCACAGGTGCAGACTTGGAGACCTAAGCTTCTAACAGGTGTGCAAATGCTTTGGGGCCATCAGCCAAAGGCTTAGGAGTATTGCCTGGAAAATCATTTCAGGTGTGAAATGCACATGTATTTTGAAGATTGTATAACAAATGGAAATAGATGCATGTCCTCACTTGGAAATAAATAAATAAATGTAGATAAATAAATTTTAAAAAGCTCTATAGTGTGGCTCAAGAACTTCAAGGAGCTCACTTTTTTTCTCTACCTCCTGCACAAGATATCTGCCCCTTGCCCCCCAGATGACCAAGGTGTCTTGCTTTCCTACTGTGAAGGTCACATGGGGACAGGGGGTGCCAAGACTTCATTTCTATACTTGGTGTCTAATATACGTCTCTACCTTTGTTTGTTCAAACCTTTATCCTAGAATAACCATCACTTTGCAGATATGTTCTTTCTGCCCATGACCTAGCTCAAAATAGGACGATTCCATTCTCCCTGTTGCTCTGGAGTCATCTTCAACTTCCCTCTCCCACACACTACACTTAAAACATCATCAAATCTCATACTCAGAAAGTATCTAAAATCTTGGCACTCTGATCACTTCTCATTATCTCTACTATCACTTTGGGATGAACCAGCAACAATTAGCCTGAATTAGTACAACATCCTTTTAACTGATAATCTTGCTTCTTCCTTTGCTACCCATAGAACAGCTTAAATGATTCTTCTTTAAAATGCAAGCATCCATCAGTGAGTGCGAAACACATATTTTTAGTGACAATTAAAATGATATAGAAATACACACCACTTAGGAATAACTCTAAACAAAATATGCACTATTTTATAAGGAAAATTATAAAACTTATTTAAATATTTAAAAGAACATCTAAATAAATGATACAAACTATGTTCATGAATTGGAGGAGTCATTTTCATAAAGATGGTATATCTCTCCAAATTGCATTTTCAGTCAAACCTAAACATAGCTTTTTGTATAAACTGTTTCTAAAATTCATATGAAGGAAAAACATACCAAGAATGGCAAGACAGAATGGAAGAAGAAGGAAAAAAATAGATTCTTTTCAGATATCAAAATCTGTTATAAGCCTAGAATTAATCATATCATATAGTACTGTCAAAGGGATAAACAGACAGACAATACTGAGAGGCCAGAAACAGAACGTCATATACATGACAAGGCGATTCACAACAGAGTGGGTGTAGATAAGTGGCTGAAGAATGGCCTTTTTATTTTTTTTTAATTTTTTTTTTAATTTTTATTTTTGAAAGAGAGAGTGACCACAAGCAGAGAGAATGGGGCAGAGGGAGAAGCAGACTCCCCCTCAAGCAGGGAACGTGATGCAGGACTCAATCCCAGGACCTTGGGATCATGACCTGAGCCGAAGGCAGACGCTCAACCAACTGAGCCACCCAGGTGCCTAAGAATGGCCTTTTTTGTTGTTGTTGTTCGCCTCCCCTTCCAATTTTTTTTTAATTTTTTTTTATAAACATATAATGTATTTTTATCCCCAGGGGTACAGGTCTGTGAATCACCAGGTTTACACATTTCACAGCACTCACGATAGCACATACCCTCCCCAATGTCCATAACCCCCTCCCCCTCTCCCAACCCCACCTCCCCCCAGCAACCCCCATTTTATTTTGTGAGATTAAGAGTCATTTATGGTTTGTCTCCCTCCCAATCCCATCTTGTTTCATTTATTCTTCTCCTATCCCCCTAACCCCCCATGTTGAATCTCCATGTCCTCATATCAGGGAGATCACTAGAGGGTATCATGCTTAGTGAAATAAGTCAATCGGAGAAAGAATGGGCCTTTTTAAGTCATACAGCTAACATTTTTGGTTATCCCTATGGGAAAAACAAAATAATATAAAATGTTACCCTTTATCTCACGTCATACAGAAAAATCATTTTTAGATGAGGCATTTCTAAATATGAATGGATAAATTATATAAGAAAATAATAATGTAAGAGAATAATTTTATGACTTCATAGTGGAGAAGAATTTCTTAGATAACACAGGTATATCATAAAAGAACGTATGGATAAATGAAGTTCATTTGAGATTAAGAAATATGATCATTAGCAGAAATTGCCAAGAATGTAATGAGACAAGGCACAAACTAGAGTAAAATATAATATACATATCTGACAAAGGATTAATATCCAAATATGTATTAAATTATAGAAAATCAGTAAGGTAAAGAAGACAGATGATGCCAACAAGAAATGGACAAAAGACTTGAACAGGAAAAGGGATCCACTATGGCCAATAAGTGTATAAAGAGATGCCCAAACTCAGTAATTCAGGAAATGCAAATTAAAAGCCTAGGTAGATTTTCATTTTCACTAGACTGGCAAAAATTAAAACTTCAGCATATCAAATGTTGGTGAAGATACAGAGACACAGAAACTTTTACGGATTGCTGATGGGTAGGTAAAATGGTGCAGCTGGTTCAGAAAAGCAATTTGGTATCATCCAGTAAGGGTGAAGATTGTAAACCTACCAATTCCACTTTGGGGGCTTACAGCTTAGGGAATTCTTGCACACCTACCCTGGGATATATGCACAAGGGGCGTCCTAGCAATACCCAACAAGTGCTGGAGCTCCTAACAGCTTATAAAAGAAAAACAAGAACAAAAACCTAAAAAAATCCCAGTGTCCACCAGAATTAACTTGGGGACATATACTGAGGTATATGTATTTATCACAGAATATTATACAGCAAGCAATAAACATGAATGAATCAGAATCACATGCAACAATACAAAGGCATTCCAAAACCATACTGTGGAGCAAATGAAGCACGTCTTAAAAGACTTAAAAAATTCCTATTTACAAAGTCCAAAAAACATGCAAAACTAAGTAACACGTATTTAGCAATTTAAACATATGAGGTAAAATTAGAAAGAAAAGCAAGGGACCAATAATCCCCAAATTCTGGACAACCGTGTTCTCTGACAGGAGAGGGAGAGGCCAAGTCTATGAAGGACTTCAAAGACGCTGATGATTTAAAAAAAACAAAAACATGGGCGCCTAGGTGGCTCAGTGGGTTAAGCCTCTGCCTTTGGCTCAGGTCATGATCTCAGGGTCCTGGGATCGAGCCCCGCATCGGGTTCTCTGCTCAGCGGGGAGCTTGCTTCCCCTCTCTCTCTGGCTGCCTCTCTGCCTACTTGTGATCTCTGTCAAATAAATAAAATAAAATCATTAAAAAAAATAAAAAATAGTCTCTCATGGTTCACCTCCCCTTCCAATTTCCCTCAACTCCCTATGGACTCTGAAAAACAACCTGAGGGTCTAGAAGGGGTGGGGAATGGGAAGTTGGGGGAACAAGGTGGTGGGTATTAGTGAGGGCACGTGTTGCATGGAGCATTGGGTGTGGTGCAAAAACATTGAACACTGTTATGCTGAAAAGAAAAAAATATATATGTTCTAAATACCTCTAAGACATCATGAAAAATCCAAAGCTGATCTTTGAAAATAAATGAATTATCTTGAATATATAAAAAATAAATAAATAAATAAAACAAAACAAAACAAAACCAAAAACACTTAGGTGATATTTCTTATACCCTATACACTGTTTCTAAATTTTCTTTTCTACCTACTCACCATATAGAAGCTCCCTGTCTGGGGAGAACAGCCCAGATCTTCACACTGAACAGGAAGGCCCTCCCTCACTTGACCCATGGCATCCCTCTCTGGCCAGGTCACTGGCCTGCCCTCACCACTCTCTACCCCGCTGTTCTCCCCCCAGGCCCCCACCAGGCCTCCTGCAAGGCACCTTGATGTTCTCTATTCCCCTGCCCCAGAATGCTTCTCAAAAATCACAGGGCTCAGACCCTCCCTTCCTTCAGGGCTCCACCCAGAAGGTACACAGGTTTCCAGCCTCCTGACCCCCGACTCCCAACACCCTACTCCCCATCCCAATGCAGCCCGCGACGCCAAGTACCACTGGCCCTGTCTGCTGCCCCAGATGCTTTTAACAGTGCTGGGAGGAAATGGCTTTCAATAAATATTTCTCAAATAATTAAATAGATAATTTTGCAGAATATCATGTCAACATCAAAATATCCCTGGAAAGAGTAATACATAAAATCCCTAGTTGCTGAATTAGCTCCTTGTCACTTGAGAGAAGCGGGGACAAAGGATCAGTTCAGTGTTCTACAAGGTATGATTTCAGGAGAGAAAAGCAAATTCTCTGTGAGCCAGGTGGTCCTGCTTATTCAGAAAATATTAGCATTTCTAAGGTTTGTTGTGGTGATTCACATGAAGGAAGGGAGGCCTGAAGAGGCCCTTACTTACCAGACCCCTGGGAATGACCACCAGAAGGACAAAGCTAGCTCTCTTGGTCCCCGGGAAGCAGCCCTCACATCTCAGCACCCTTCAGAGGCCTGTGGGGTTCTGGGCAGACGAGCCTTACAGTCAGCCTCCCCTCTCCATACCTGGGATTTAGCACAGACAGGCCCACGTCCAGCCTCTCTCACGTGTGGCATGTCACCTTCCTTAGCGGAACCTTGAGAAAGGGCTTGACCTGATTTATGAGGATAAGGAAGGGAGCTGGAGCCCAGCCCAGCTCGGCAAACTCCAGCAGACACCCCAGCAGACCCATGCTTTCGAGTGGCCCCCACCACCTGTACCACCCAACCGGTACATACTTTCTGCTCATCAGCCCACCTCCTGTCCCACATTCACAAGCCCAGACCAGGCCCTGGTGCCGCATGGACTCCCATGCCGGCTCTCCAGGAGGTAGCCAGTAGGCCCCTCCCTGACTGACAGGACCTCCATGCTCACCTCAGGCCCAGTGTGGCCTGGCCAAGAACAAGGTGACCTACCCAGAGCTGTGGCGGTCAGGGCCTGCCGACGTCAGGTGACATGGGTGCCCCCAGATCCAGCCCAAGCCCCTCAGGCCTGGGGGAAGAGAATCCGGCCAGCATTGTTAGTCTCCAACAATGTTTCACTATGAATCACTTGAGCTGCGTTTCTGCTCATTTCCTGGAGAAAGCAGAAGTGGAGAGTCGGCGGATGACCCAGACAGTAACACAACTGCCTGAGCTCTGGTGGATGACTCGGGCCCTGCGGGAAGGCCCCTTAGGGCAGGGTGCTCAGTGGTCAAGCAGTGCTGGCTGGTGCCAAGGACAGAGGAAAAGTTAGTGAAGAGTGGACACAGAATTTAGCCCTGTGCTGTCCAGCTGGACTTCCCCCTTGAACCTCTGGTAAAATACAAACACCAGTGGTGCTTGGGTGAGTTTAGTCAGAGATGTGTCTAACGGGCATCCATGACTTTGCATGGGGTCGTCTGCCTCTTCTCACTCGGGTCCAGAGAGAGCTCTCTACCTGGAGTCCTTCCTCCTCCATCCTCAGACCTAAGTTGTACTACGGACCAACGGAGTCCTCCAAGGCTAGATGGCCAGCTGTGGGTGACACTGAAGTCATGATGAAGGAAGACTTTAAATAATAGGATGAACTTCTTTGAAACTCAGCAACATGGTTCTCTTTCCCTCGGGTATATTAGCTTGAGTCATTTCCTATCAGCTGTTCACAACACCATCCATGTAACATCAGCCAGCATGTCCACCCAAGCACACAACTTCGCTGTGCCCCATGAGCAGAAGCAGTGGGTAGCATGAATGTCTGACTGGTACAAGCTAGCGCATCACCCATTCCTAGTTCATAACCAACTGGCCATTCATAAGCAACTGTAAGTGAGGGGCACATCCTTTATTATGGGAGGCAGCAAGGCTCTGATATTAGTTCAAAAATGAAAACACAGTTATAACAAAACTCAACTCTTGCCAGGGCAAATTTGCCAGGAGACAACCGCCCAATTGGGAGACCTGTCCAGCAGAAGACGAAGGCCACATGCCCCCACTAATCCCAGGCCTAGTCCCCAGCATCCTTATGTAAGCTCTCATTTCCCATCCACTGTCAATGGGTACAAAGGAAGCCACACTGGGAGCTGGAAATCCGAAGCACAGGATGGGCATCTGGGGTCACCTGACAGAGGCCACGATGCCTGCACCAGCACCACAATCATCTTGTCAGGCCAAAACGGACTCAAATATTTTTTTAAAGCAACTAATTAACATCCTGCTTATACTATATCCAAGGCCCATAGTGCTGTATACTGTGTACCACTGTGGGAAGAGAAGTGTTAATTTCCTTGGTGGCTGGGACAAGACTCTTTCCCGGAGAGAGACCTACTTTTGTCGACTGAAGAGAGTATGTTGTTAGAGGCTGAGCTCCTGGTTTGAAAATCTTGGTTGATATTTTCACAACTGTATTAACACAGTCAACATCTTTACATTGTTTCTTATTTGTGGGGCAAAATGACTATGATGTCTTAGGGACAAATCAAGTAATATTTGCCAGTGGGTTTTTAAACACTAGAAAGAGCTGTACAAGCACAAGTTATTATTGAGACACTTGGTCATGCTCAGACACTGAAGCAGCCAGGAACTATGAACTGCTCAAGTATGTGTGTATTTTTATTGAGGGGAAATGTGAGATTCTGTGATTTTTTTCTAAAATGTCCAAAAATAGCTATTATACTTCTGCTTCCATTTATAACAACATAACTGTTACAGAACATACCCTCCCACTGAAAATAACTCTAAATATGTAAGACAACAGTTTCCCTGCACTGAAGAGCAGGCAGCAGAAGACTATAGTCCTCAAGATAAGAATAACACAATAGGCGAGCCCCACAGTTGTCCTGACTTTCTTCCAATGGCTACTTCCTGGCAAGGTGCAGGCAAGCAGAGGCCCAGGGGCAATAATCTCCCTGAAATAAAAATGCAAAAGATGGAAGGGGCTGGAATGTGCAGGGCAATGTCCTGAGAGGAGTGTGTTTTGTGGGAACTCATCATGTGTGTCGTTGGCCATGGGTCACCTGTGCATGCATAGGGTAAGACTCCAAAAGAGCTAGATAACCTGCTCCAAGGCTGAGAACCGAACAGAAGTAGCAAAGATTGGGCAATGTTACGAAGGTTCGAGTTACATCACATTCAGATTGGAAAGACCTCCTTGAGTATATTCACAATACATCTTACACTCCAGAAAGGCCACACAGCAGAGAAAGAACCATACCCTAGAGTAGAAGCCACAAACTAGGAACAAGTTCAAAAATGGAAATAGAGGGTGCCTGGGTGGCTCAGTGGGTTAAAGCCTCTGCCTTCGGCTCAGGTCATGATCTCAGGGTCCTGGGATCAAGCCCTGCATCAGGCTCGCTGCTCAGGAGGGAGCCAGCTTCCCTTCCTCTCTCTCTGCCTGCCTCTCTGCCTACTTGTGATCTCTGTCAAATAAATAGCCTTCCCGTTGAGATCAGGAACATGACAAGGATGCCCACTCTCACCACTCTTGTTCAACATAGTGTTAAAAGTCCTAGCAACAGCAATCAGACAACAAAGAGAAATAAAAGGTATCCAAGTTGGCAATGAAGAAGTCAAACTCTCTCTTTTTGCTGATGACATGATTCTTTATATGGAAAACCCAAATGACTCCACCCCCAAACTACCAGAACTCATACAGCAATTCAGTAACGTGGCAGGATACAAAGTCAATGTACAGAAATCAGTGGATTTCTTATACACTAACAATGAAAATACAGAAAGGGAAATTAGAGAATTGATTCCATTTACTATAGCACCAAGAACCATAAGATACCTGGGAATAAACCTAACCAAAGAGGTAAAAGATCTGTACTCAAGGAACTACAGAACACTCATGAAAGAAATTGAAGAAGACACAAAGCGATGGAAGAACATTCCATGCTCTTCAATCGGAAGAATAAACATTGGTCTACGGCCATACCACCCTGAACGCGCCCGATCTCGTCTGATCTCGGAAGCTAAGCAGGGTCGGGCCTGGTTAGTACTTGGATGGGAAGAATAAACATTGTTAAAATGTCTATACCCCTTAGAGCAATCTATACTTTTAATGCCATTCCAATCAAAATTCCACAGGTATTTTTCAAAGAGCTGGAGCAAATAATCCTAAAATTTGTATAGAATCAGAAGAGACCCCGAATTGCTAAGGAAATGTTGAAAAACAAAAATAAAACTGGCAGCATCACGTTACCTGATTTCAAGCTTTACTACAAAGCTGTGATCACCAAGACAGCATGGTACTGGCATAAAAACAGACACATAGACCAGTGGAACAGAGTAGAGAGCTCAGATATGGACCCTCAACTCTATGATCAAATAATCTTTGACAAAGCAGGGAAAAAATATACAGTGGATAAAAGACAGTCTCTTCAATAAATGGTGCTGGGAAAATTGGACAGCTATATGTAGAAGAATGAAACTTGACCATTCTCTTACACTGTACAGAAAGATAAACTCGAAATGGATAAAAGACTTCAACATGAGACAGAAATCCATCAGAATCCTAGAGGAGAACATAGGCAGTAACCTCTTCTATATCAGCCACAGCAATTTCTTTCAAGATATGTCTCCAAAGGCAAAGGAAACAAAAGCGAAAATGAAGTTTGGGGGCTTCATCAAGATCAAAATTTTCTGCACAGCAAAGGAAACAGTCAACAAAACAAAGAGGCAACCCACGGAATGGGAGAAGGTATTTGCAAATGACTGTACAGACAAAAGGTTGATATCCAGGATCTATAAAGAACTTCTCAAAATCAACACATACAAAACAGATAATCATATCAAAAAATGGGCAGAAGATATGAACAGACACTTCTCCAGTGAGGACATACAAATGGCTATCAGACACATGAAAAAATGTTCATCATCACTAGTCGTCAGGGAGATTCAGATTAAAACCACATTGAGATACCACCTTACACCAGTTAGAATGGCCAAAATTAGCAAGACAGGAAACAACGTGTATTGGAGAGGATGTGGAGAAAGGGGAACCCTCTTACACTGTTGGTGGGAATGCAAGTTGGTGCAGCCACTTTGGAGAACAGTATAGAGATTCCTTAAGATATTAAAAATAGAGTTTCCCTATGACCCTGCAATTGCACTACTGGGTATTTACCCCAAAGATACAGATGTAGTGAAAAGAAGGGCCATCTGTACTCCAATGTTTATAGCAGCAATGGCCATGGTCGCCAAACTGTGGAAAGAACCAAGATGCCCTTCAACGGACAAATGGATAAGGAAGATGTGGTCCATATACACTATGGAGTATTATGCCTCCGTCAGAAAGGATGAATATGCAACTTTTGTATCAACATGGATGGGACTGGAAGAGATTCTGCTGAGTGAAATAAGTCAAGCAGAGAGAGTCAATTATCATATGGTTTCACTTATTTGCGGAGCATAACAAATAAAACGGAGGACATGGGGAGATGGAGAGGAGAAGGGAGTTGAGGGAAATTGGAGGGGGAGATGAACCATGCGAGACTATGGGCTCTGAAAAACAACCTGAGGGTTTTGAAGGAGCGGAGGTTGGGAGGTTGGGGGAGCCAGGTGGTAGGTATTATGGAGGGCACACATTGCATGGAGCACTGGGTGGGCTGCAAAAACAATGAATTCTGTTATGCTGAAAAGAAATAATAAATAAATAAATATCTTTTAAAAAAATTTTTTTTAAAAATGGAAATAGATAACTCCTAACAAATAATAAAAGCAAACTTGGAGGAACCAAAAGGAGATTCCAGTAGTCAAACTGCCAACAAGAACAAAACTCATCATCCTTTAATGGAAGAAAACTTACGTTTTCTTTCTCTTTAATGTAACATTTATACTCTCCAGCTATGACTGAAATTAGTAGAAATCTGGAGAAATAGAACAATGTGACCTATAACAAGAAAAATAACTGTCAATAGAAATAGACCCCAAGATGAACCTAAAGTTGGAAGTATCACCAAAGGACTTTAAAGAAGCTACTAGAAACATATTCAAGGACTTAAAAGGTAAAGATAGTCATAATAACTGCAAGGTAGGAAATTTCAGCAAATAAATGGAAAATATAAGAAGACTGGAATATAGAATACCCAGTGGGGAAAAGACAGTCTCTTCCACAAATTGTGCTGGGAAAACTGGTCAGCTACATGCAAAAGAATCAAACTGGACCACTTTCTTACACCATACACAAAAATAAATTCAAAGTGGATGAAAGACCTAAATGTGAGACATAAAACCATAAAAATCCTTGAAGAGAACAAAAGCAGTAAGGTCCCTGACACTAGCCATACCAATATTTTTCTAGATATGTCTCTTGAGGCAAAGGAAATAAAAGTAAAAATAAACTATTGGGACTACATAAAAATAAGCAGCTTCTACATGGCAAAGGAAAACAATCAACAATACTAAGAAGCAACCTACTGAATGTAAGGAGATACTTACAAATGACATATCCAATAAAGGCTTACTACACAAAATACATAACAAACTTACACAAATCAACAACCCCCCAAAAAAATAATCCAGTTAAAAAATAGAAGAAATGAACAGACATTTCTCCAAAGAAGACATACAGATAGCCAACAGACACATGAAAAGATGCTCGACATCCTTCCTCATCAGGGAAATGCAAATCAGAACTACAATGAGATGCCACTCACACCTGTCAAAATAGCTAAAATAAAAAACACAAGAAACAACAAGTGTTGGCAAGGATGTAGAAAAAAAGGAATCCTCTGGCACTATTGGTAGGAATGCAAACTGGTGCAGCCACTGTAGAAAATAACATGGAGATTCCTCAAAAAGTTAAAAACAGAACTACCTTGGACCCAGTAATCACACTACTGAGTTTTTACTCCCAAAATACAAAAACACTAATCAAAGGGATACATGCACCCCTATTTTTATAGCAGCATTATTTATAATAGCCAACTTATGGAAGTAGTCCAAGTGTTCATTGATAGATGAATAGATAAAGAAGATGTGATATAAGTATGCAATGGAATATTATTTGACCATAACAAAGAATGAAATCTTGCCATTTGCAATGTCATGGACGGAGCTAGAGGGTATAATGCTAAGTCAGTCAGAGAAAGACAAATACCATATGATTTCACTCATATGTGAAATTGAAGAAAGAAAACAAACAAACAAAGGGAAAAAAGAGAGGAGAGAAGCAAACCAAGAAACAGACTCTTAAGTATAGAGAACAAACTGATGGTTACCAGAGGGGTGAGGGTGGGGGATGGGTTAAATTGATGGTGGAGATTAAGGAGTATGCTTGTTGTGATGAGCACTGGGAGAGGTATGGAAGTGTTGAATCACTATATTGTACACGTGAAACAAATATAACACTGAATGTGTTAAACAGTAAAATAAGAGAAGGACAAAACAATGTAAATTTTAGAACCAGAAAGTATATTTAAAATGAAAATTTTACTGATGGTCAATGGCAGAGTGGTGACTGCAAAAAAATAATAATAATAATAAAATAATAAACTTGAAGACCACTCAATAGAAATTATTAAATCTGAAAGACAGAGAAGAAAAGATTGAAGAAAAATAAACATGCCTTCAGTTGAATTTGGGACAATACTAAATGGCATAATAAATATGTAACTGAAGCCCCAGAGGGAAATAAGAAAAAGAAGAGAGTAGACAAAAATATTGGAAGAAATAATGTTTGAAATTTGCAAAGTTTGTTGAAAAATAGCAAATTGTGGATACAATAAGCTAATAATAATAAGCACAACAGGAAGAAACCTATACTTACAGACATCAGAGTCAAACTCCTAACAGTGAAAAAACAAAAGGTTATCTTAAAGACAGAGAAAACTAGTATTACAAACAGGGGAACAAAAACACAACCTCAGACAGATGTTTTGTCAGGAAACAAATGGAAGTCATAAAACAATGGAAAAATATCTCTAGCATGTTAAAAGAAAAAAAAACAGAAATTGGTAACACATAACTTTTTAGTCAATGAAATCCTTGAAAAAATGGGAATGAAATTAAGTTATTTGCAGATTAATGACAGCTGAAATCATTCCTATCCAAAAGAATTGTACTACAAGAAATTCTAAAGGGGGGTGCCTGGGGGGCTTAGTAGGTTAAGCATTTGCCTTCCACTCTGGTCATGATCCCAGGGTCCTGGAATCAAGTCACAAGTCGGGCTCCCTGCTCAGCGGGGAATCTGCTTTTCCCTCTCCCTCTGCCACTTCCCCTGTTTGTGCTTGTTTCCTCTCTCTCTCTCTCTGTCAAACAAATAAATAAAATCTTAAAGGAAGGAAGGAAGGAATTCTAAATGAAATTTTTGAGCCTGAAGGGAAAAGACACCAGATGGAAATGTGGATCTACAGAAAGAAAGGAAGAGCCCTGAGTGAAATAAGTCAAGCAGAGAGAGTCAAGTATCATATGGTCTCACTTATTTGTGGAGCATAACAAATAACATGGAGGACATGGGGAGATGGAGAGGAGAAAGGAGTTGAGGGAAACTGGAAGGGGAGATGAACCATGAGAGACTATGGACTCTGAAATACAACCAGAGGGTTTTGAAGGGGCGGGGGTGGGAGGTTGGGGAACCAGGTGGTGGGTAGTAGGGAGGACACGTATTGCATGGAGCACTAGGTGTGGTGCAAAAACAATGAATACTGTTACGCTGAAAAGAAATTTTTAAAAATTTTTTTAAAAAAGGAAGGAAGAGTCCTAGTAATGGTAAATATAATTAAACTATTTACTGTTTCTTGCTTTAATTTCTTTAAAACACTAGGATTGTTTAAAACAAAAATTGTGACACTGTGCATTGGAGTTTATACCATACTTACAAGAAATAGATGACAGCAGTCCCTAAAAGATGAAGGAGTAAGTGGAAATGTACTGTTGCAAGCTTCTCACATTTTACATGAAATAGCATTTTATTAACTTTGTGTAATAAAATTGAGATAAATTAAAGATATATATTTTATTTGTAACTTTGTGATAAAGATACCAGGAAACTCAACGTTCAGTTCTAATAAAAAAAAAACGCACTGAGCATCTATTCTATGCCAGATCCCAGCTGGACTCTGGAGAAAGAGATGAGTAAACAAAGTTTCTGTTAAGGTTATTTCCTGTAACACTTACTCAAGTGGGCAGGTGGTTGTCCCTCAGATAGTGATTCAGGAACACAAGCTATTTCCCTCGTCCTTTAAAGTCTTGGTATCTGCATCCCATCAGCAAACTGGGAAAGCAAATTGACAAAGCCCATCTTTACTCACAAAAGCCCAACCTGTGAGTGGCATTCAACACTTTGGCTCACATTCCATTGGGATTTCATGACCATATCCAATGGCAAGGAAGGCTGGGAAATGTAGTTCAGCCATATGCCAGTCTTATTCCTATTATTAAGAGAGTATGCATTTCATAGTCTCCATCAAACTCTCTTCAGAGAGCTAATGATCTACACTTAGGACAATAAACAAAAAAGTTGATAAAATTTTCCTGACTTTTAAAATAAATCATGTTGGGGCTCCTAGGTGGCTCAGTAGGTTAAGTGCCTGGCTTCTGATCAAGTCATGATCTCAGGGTCCTGGGATCGAGCCCCAAGTCAGGCTCCCTGTTTCCATGTTCCCATGGGAGCCTGTTTTTCCCTCTCCCTTTGCCTCTCCCCCTGCTTGTGTTCTCTCTCACTACCTCTTCCCTATCTGTCTCTCTCTCTCAAATAAATAAATAAAATCTTTTAAAAATAATAAAATAAATAAAAAATAAATTGTTAATTTTACACATTCTACAAAAAAATATAAAGAATACAGCATAAAATTAAAATCATTAATATCCTAAATACCTCAAACCACTAAGCAATAACCCATGTGAGAATAACATTTCATTTTTTTTTTTCTGTGCTTACCGAAATCCATTTCTTTGGTCTTCATTTTTTTTTCTTAACAAATTTAAAATCATGCCATAAATTCTGCTTTATAACATGTTGGGGTTTTTTTCTCACTTAATTCATCATAAACACTCTCCCATTTCATTATTACAATGTATTTCTTACACCAAGTTAGAATCAAGAAGAAAGAAGCCTGTTTCCATAGCAGTGGGACTTTTTTTAAATCTGAAGAGAAAGCAATTTCCTGGAATTTTCACGATCCCTGTGAGGATTATGATAAACTCCAGAAAAAGAGAGGAAATCCAACCAACAGACTGTACTTTCTTGGGGATGGAGGACATGAATACTGGTGTGACTAGCAACCCTACAAGACACCTGGAGCCTGAAGGGGTAGTGGTAGATGCTGCTGGTGACAGGAGGAGACATGGAGAATGACAGGGCATCAGAAGACTACAAAAGGTCAAATACTTCTTTTAATTTTCAAAGGTAGCTGGAAGGTAGAATTTACAACTCCACATTGGTAGCACTGACATCACACCCAAAAAGGAGCCCACTGAGAAGAGAAAGAAGAGTCATAAGCTATTACTCAAACTTAAGCCATTCAACCCCCTGCAACCAGCATAATGATTTATCAGGGCCAGGTATTAAGCTGGGTTTTGCGGACACAAATAAGAGAGAAGAATGCCTTCCTCAAGGACTTTTAAACCCAAGAACAAGTCCTTTAAGCTAAGCTCATGTATCTTTGGTGGTTGAGAAGGGACAGGCATCACTAAGGATGAGAGCTTCAGTAAGGCACTGGGAAAAAACCTCTCTTGATCTACACCTCCATTTATCCCACTGCCATCTCCTTGATATAGCCATATGGCTGTCACTGTGCTTGACACCCGGGGTGATAAGATCTGGTCTGTCTGTGGGAAATTCATAGACATCACCCACATCATACACAGCCACACACCTGCCATGCCAAAACAGTTTTATTTTAGGGAAGTTGGAAGAAACAGCTGAAACTTCTGTTTAGCTCTGAGTGCCTTTATGCCCTCCCACCACTGATGCAGCACTGACAGATATGAGGTCCTCCCTAAAAAGGCTCCACTTTGCAAGGAGATCTCATGAGACCAGAGGGAGGATATCAGTGAGAAGCAGGCTTAGAAGGGAAATGGAATGCAGCTTCTGGCAATAAGGAACATAAGGGTATGTTTTGAGAAAAGATTCATGAGAAACAAAGCCATTTCAAGAAATAGTACTGGACTGCGGTTATTCAACATAGTACTAGAAGTCCTAGCCTCAGCAATCAGACAACAAAAAGAAATAAAGAACATTCAAATCATCAAAGAAGTCGAACTCTCATTCTTCGCATACGACATGATACTTTATATGGAAAACCTGAAAGACTCCACCCCAAAATTGCTGGAACTCATACAACAATTTAGCAACATGGCAGGATATAAAATCAAGGCACAGAAATCAGTTGCATTTCTACACACTATCAAAGAGACAGAAGAAAGAGAAATTAAGGAATTGGCCCCATTTACAGCTGCACCAAATACCATGAGATACCTAGGAATAAACCTAACCAAAGAAAAAAAGAATCTGTACTCTGAAAACTATAGAACACTCAGGAAAGAAATTGAAGAAGACATAAAGAAATGGAAAAATATTCCATGCTCATGGATTGGAAGAACAAATATTATTAAAATGTCTATGCTACCCAGAACAATCTATACATTCAATGCAATCCCTATCAAAATACCATCAACTTTTTTCACAGAGCTAGAACAAATAATCCTAAAATTTGTATGGAACCAGAAAAGACACTAAATAGTCAAAGGAATGTTGAAAAAGGAAACCAAAGCTAGGGGCATCAATTCTGGACTTTAAGCTTTATTACAAAGCTGTTGTCATCAAGAAAGCATGGTCCTGGCACAAAAACAGCACCTAGATCGGAATAGAATAAAGAATCCAGAAATGGTCCCTCAACTCTGTGGTCAACTAATCTTTGACAAAGCAGGAAAGAATGTCCAATGGAAAAAAGACAGTCTCTTCAACAAATGGTGTTAGTAAAATCAGACAGCCAACATGCAGAAGAATGAAACTGGACCACTTTCTTACACCACACACAAAAATAAACTCAAAATGGATGAAAGACCTAAATGTGAGACAAGAAACCATCAAAATCCTAGAGGAGAACGCAGGCAGCAACCTCTGTGACCTTGGCCACAGGAACCTCTTGCTAGACGTATCTCCAAGGCAGGATAAAAAGCTTCTGCACAGCAAAGGAAACAGTCAACAAACCCAAAAGACAACATACAGAATGGGAGAAGAGATTTGCAAATAGTATCCAAAATCTATAAAGAATTTATCATACTTAACACCCAAAAAACAAAAAATTCCAGCTAAGAAATGGGCAGAAGACATGAACAGACATTTCTTCAAAGAAGACATTCAAAGGCCAACAGACACGTGAAAAAATGTTCAACATCATTCGGCATCACGGAAATACAAATCAAAATACAGTGAGATACTACCTCACACCAATCAGAATAATTAAAATTAACAAGTTAGGAAATGACAAATAAATGTTGGTGAGGATGTAGAGAAAGGGGAACCCTCTTACACTGTTGATGGGAATGCAAGCTGGTGTAGCCATTCTGGGAAACAGTATGGATGTTCCTCAAAAAGTTAAAAATAGAGTTACCATATGACCCAGTAATGCACTACTAGGTTTTTACTCCAAAGAAACAAATTTAGTGATCTGAAGGGGCATGTGCACCTCACTGTTTATAGCAGCAATGTCCACAATAACCAAACTATGGAAAGAACCCAGATGTCCATTGACAGATGAATGGATAAAGAAGATGTGGTGTGTGTGTGTGTGTGTGTATATATATATATATATATATATATATATATACTCCTATATATATATAGGAGTATTACACAACCATCAAAAAAATTGAAATCTTTCCAATGGCAACAATGCGGACAGAACTAGAGGGTATTATGCTAAGTGAAATAAGTCAATCAGAGAAAGACAATTATCATATGATCTCAGTCATATGTGGAATTTAAGAAACAAAACAAAGAAGCATTGGGGAAAGGAGAGAAAAAGAAAAGAAGATGAAATCATAGAGGGAGACAAACCATAAGAGACTCTTAACCATAGGAAACAAAATCAGGTTTGCTGGAGGGAAGGGGAGTCGGGGGATGGGCTAACTGGGTTACAGGCATTAAGAAGGGCATATGGTGTAATGAGTACTGGGTGTTACATACAACTAATGAATCACTGACCTCTACCTCTGAAACTAATAATCACTGCATGTTAATTAATTGAATTTAAACAAAATTTAAAAAAAAAAGAAACATGAATATCCATGATGAAAATAAATCAATCTTGACTCTTACCTCACACCATATACAAAAAGAAAAAAGAAAAAAAGACCCTAAAACAAAACAAATAAACAAACAAAACATAAGGGGTTCTTAGACTGAAAGAGTTAAAGCTATAATGCTCCTAGGAGAAAACATTAAAAAATATCTACGGACCCTGAGAAGAGGAAAAGGCTTCCTGGACAGAGATTGTTAGACAATGAAAAGGCAAGTCACACACTGGAATTATATTCCCAAAGCATATATCTGATCAAGAAAGGAACTCCATCAAATCAATAATTAAAAGACTCACAACCCTTTATGTACAAAAGACTTAGATACCAAAAAATTTTTAATATATAAAATATATACATATATGCATATATATACATGAATATTTATGTACAACAATATACTAGTGACCAAAAGGCTCATGGAAAGGTGCTCGACATTATCACTTACCGGATAAGTGGAAAAACACAGTGAGATGCCTCAGCACCCCCACTATGATGGCTAAAAAAGATTATTAACACCCAATAGCGAAGACCTGGAGCAACTGCAATGCTCCTACATTGCTGGTAGGAATGTACAATGATACAACTACTTTCATAAACAGTTTAGCAGTTTTTTTATATAATGAAACATACACTTATGTGACTCAGGAATGTGTTCTTACCAACTGACCCAAGATAAGATAAAAATACATGTCTACATAAAGATCATGCTTAGATATTCATAATAGCTTTACTGATGATAGCTAAAAACCAGAAACCCAGTAATGCACTAATCCAAATGTCCACCGACTGGATAATGAATAAACAAACCATGGTATATTTATATAATAGAAGTCTACTCAGAAATAAAAAGAGCCTACTATCCCTACACCCTTCAACAGAGATGACTCTCACAGGCTTTACTGACTAAATAAAGATGCACACAAAAAGTGCGCTCTGCGATCCCATTTTTATGAAAAATAACCTATGGTAACAACAACAACAACAACAAATCAGAGCAGTAGTTGCCTCTGGGAAGGACGTTTGGAATGGAAGGAGGCCCAAAGGGACTTTCTGAAGCAGTGGAAATATTTAATGCTTTGATAGTGGTATAGGTTACATACACAAATGGAGCAATTTTTTTAAATCGTGCATTTCAAAATACATAAAATTTTACATTAAGAAATGATTAAAATAATTACGTAGCAAATAAGATATAAATGAACCAAAAATGGCAAAATGCTGATCAAAGCTGAAGTTGAACCATGAGTACATGGGTTCATTATAGTATTATATTTACTTTATGTATATTAAAATATTTTCCATAATAAAACTTTTTTTAGGAGAGAAAGAAAGAGAGCAAGAAGGGAAAGCTAGGTAACCACAAATCAACACATACTCAAAATCTTCTATCATGGGAACAGTGTTCTCAGGGATAAATCGAGGGAACAATGGAACAGAAGATCCTGAAATAGGCTCAATCAGATGTGCAAATTTAGTGTACTCAAAGGTGACATCTCACATCAGTGGAGAAAGATGAACTATTAGCGATATTGGGACAACTGGATAGAAATGTAAGAAAAATAAAATTAGATCATTTCTCACCACTCAATGAAAGCCAAGTGAATCCACTGTTTACATGCAAAAAAATGCTAAAGAAAAAAATGAACAGCATTCAAGAAGCACGTGGTAGGGGAGGCACGCAGAGGAGAACATAGCTCCAGAGAGGTAACCATGAGGCAGGTCAGTCCCAAAGAGACCGCAGGCTCAAGGCACTTCCCGTGAGACTTCCCGTGAGAGCCCAAGGAGGGGGCATCGTGAAAAGCTTGGGTTCCAGGGGCAGGCGCCGCTGAGCAGTGGGGAAGGGGATCCCAGAGGCTGCCTGCAGGCCTGGGGGAACCAGGAGGAAACCAAAGTAAAACATACATTCCTTTCACAAGTGCCTGGGGCTACGCCGTGGAAGGGATGAACTGCCTTCCCGTCATTGCACCAGGTCAACCACCGCTGCAGCAGCTGTCCTGGGGGAGGAAAGAAGGAAGGAAGGGGAGGGGGCAGAGGAGGAGGGGAGCATTGCGCATTGGTGCGGCGTCCAGAACAACCATGGCAAGCCCCGACTGAATCTTGGACACAGCCGGCAGCAGAAGGCTGGCGTGGCAAGGGTTGGACCTCTAGGTGATGGCCCTCCCAAAATTCTACCCAATCTAGGAGGGGCTGCTTTTCCATCTCCAAAGGCCCCATTCAACCCTTCCTGGCTACAGAGAAAACGCTAGCGGGAAGGGCGTGAGAAGAATTTACCTTGGAGCCTGAGTCTGCTTGAAAACAGTCTGCCCTGGGAGAAGCTGGGAGTGCTGGGAGCCGGCTAGGAGAGGGCGGGAAGCAGCGGGTCGAAAGGCAGGGACAGTGGGAGACAGGCTGGGAATGTGGAGGAAGCGACGGTTCCAGGCGGGCTGCGCAGGCGTGACCAGGACGTCTGGGCGGAGCTGTGCGCAGCTTTCCCGGGCTGTCACCAGGACCGTGAAGGAGGGAACGTGGCCCCAAGAACCTGCTCTGGGCCTTGGAGGCCTGGCTGTGAAGGAAAACTGGCCCCCAGGGCAAACCCCAAATGAAGACAGCCACATCGTGGCCGTGGCAACCACGCCTTTGACAGCTCGGAGGAGGTTGGGGCAGAGAACAGAGACACGGTTTCTGGAGGCAAGACTTGTCTCCCTCGTCTTTAGAGAAGCCTGGGGTAGGGTCTGGATGGGAGGTGTGTCCTCAGTCCCCACAGGCAGGAGCCTGGGTGCTCCTTCCACCTGCCTCACTGGGGACACTCTCTGTGGGAGGTGCAGAAAGCCAGTGACTGCCTTTCGGGAATTGAGCAGAAGGTGCTGTCCCTCTGGTCACTGCCTCCAGCTGTATCGTTACACCTGCTCCCTTCCCTGGTCCACCGCAACCACGGTGGAACACGGCCCTGCGTGGCTCCTAAGTGGCCCTCTCATGTGAGCTCAGCCTCCCAGAGAGAGCTGTTCCCTCCCCTCGCATCTTCATTTGGATCTGTAAACACCTGGACCAACCAAATGTGGCCTGGGTGGGACCTGGAAAGTGACTGTAATTAGGTCTTTTTGGGGTCACCATGGTCCAGTCCCCCAATCGGACAGTCGCTGGTGGCTGGGCCTGAGGGTGGCTGGCCCTGAGCACGGCTCGCCATCCTGACTGAGACCACATGAGGGCCTGGGTGAGGGAGAAGACTGTCTCCTCCTGCACCCAGCCAGATGCTCATGCCCCAGAAAGGTCACTGCGAGGCAGCAAAGGCTGTCCTCTCCTAGAGTAGGAGACAAAAAGGAATGCAGCCACTTTGAATGAGAGGCTGCCATGTTTGACCCAGGAGGAGGGGAACCAAAGGCCTGGGAGGCTGGGGTTGGTGGGTGCAGAGTTGCTGATGAGGTCAGGAGCACTCCCTGGGGGCTGGCAGGGTGAGGCAGAAAGAGCAGACTGGCCTAGCTTCCCTTCTTGGATGTGTGAGCTTGGTCAAGGTCAGATGCGTATGGAGGAGCCTCCCTCCCAACTCCAGGCTGTGCTGAGATGATGTAAAGGAAAGGAAGCACCTTTCTCCGCGTCCCAGGGCTGTTCTTAGGGTCCTGCACCCTTAGTTACAGGGCATAGAGCCCAGCTCCTCCACAGTCATCCTGTGGGCCTCTGTGCTGTGGCAGCACCCCCTCCTCCCCGCAGACAGTGGCCTTTGGTGACAGGGGAAGCAGCGGAGGCACCGCAGGTGCTGGCCCCATGCTTCCGTAACAGCTTCGCCAGCTGGCCTGTGGCCCCTGTGGGTCTCCACTCAGGCATGGCTCCCAGACACGCCCTGCAGAGAAAGGCAGAGCGGGAGGGGATCAGCTTGAGCTCTGAACGTTGAACATCAATGGAAGAAGCAGGGCTGCTGCGGTTCCCATCAGAGGCACTGAGCCCTTGTGCTCAGAGAGGGAGCTGCAGGACCCTGCCGTCCTCCCTCCTGGGAGCACCATTCCCAGCAGCCATAGGACTTATCAGAGGAAGGGACTGACCACATGTTCCTGTAGGCAGGTGGCTGGGGGCTGAGGGGGAGCAATCAGGGAAAGGTGATCTCAGGCCCATTCTTTAGCTGCACTGAGACTGTCCTCTCATCTGAAAATGAAGAAATTACAGTTTCATCCAGATTTTGCTTCCATGAGAATCAAATAGAATACATGTGCAAACTGGCAGGTCAGGGCACCCTCTACTTCTCAACAGTTCTGCCTGGGGGATTTCCCGGGGGGGGTGCCCATGCTGATATTGGTTTAACTATCCGAATCCTTTGGTGCAAAGAAGAGGTATGTGTTAATTTTAGCCATTAAACTGTGGGACTGGGAGTAAGGTGTCTAAGCCGGCTGAGCCTCCCTTTCCAATACATACATTTAGCATGATGGGATTTCAATACTAAGAATGTACCTATGGCAAAGTGCAGTGTTCAGCATATTGTGAATATCTGTAGCATGGACAAGCACAAAATGTGGCCATTCCCCAGAGTAAGGAGAGAATTCCCCTGGTCGGCAGGGGGAAAGGGGACAGCCAAGGGAAGTGGAAATAGGGATGAAATGTGAAAGCAAGATATTTGCATCTGTGGTCGAAAGCAAAATATACTGTAAAAAAGATTACTGCAAAGTAAATGGGGTCCACGATGAGGAAGCAGAAGTTGCTTTTTGAATACTGATTGTTTTTTTCACTTATAAAACTGTACCTGCTGGGGGAACAGGTGGTGGGTAATAGGGAGGGCACGTATTGCATGGAGCACTGGGTGTTGTGCAAAAACAATGAATACTGTTACGCTGAAAAAATAAATAAAATGGAAAAAAAATTAAAACTGTACCTGCAATGGAAGAAAATTCAGCTTATAAAAACACAAAAACTCGCTTCTCTTTTGCCTGTGTACATTTTCACCTCTGCCCAAATAATCACTAAGAGTGATTTCTTGTGGTCCTTCTCATGGTTACCATGACAACTTTAACTAATACTTCTGTTTTAGGGTTAATTTTAGACGGTAACTTTAGACCTTCAGAAAGGAGAAACAAGAAAATTACCTTCCTTCCCTTACTTTCTTCTTCCTTTCTCATACACCTTCGTGATTCATAATCATATTTTTACTTTATTCTTCTACATGTTGCCTTTCCAGCTTTGTTCATCATATTCTTATATTTCTTTCTGGAAGTTGCTTTCATGATTTTCATAGTACATTCAAGTCTTCACTAAATCAAGATGGTATTGGCTACTATGAAAGCTAAAAATACTAGCCCAGTTATTCTTCCTCTCCCATCCCCTTATTTATGTTTCTTATGCTATTGTTTTCATGTCATCATGGTTTAAAACCTTTGTGTTAGCTAACTACAAGTCTCTTACTTGCTTTGTCCATAGGTTGGCCCTAGAAACTCAAAAACTAATAAACAACATTGACAATAGTGTGGTTTCCCACAATATTCATTGTAGAATCAAGAAATATGATTGACCCAGAGAGAAGAAAAGCACTTCTGTGTCTTTAAAACCTTAAAGTTAAATTATATAAAATGAACCGTGAAAGACTATGGAGTCCAGGAAACAAACTGACGGTTTTAGAAGGGGGCGGGGGATGGACTGGTCTGGTGATGGGTATTAAAGAGGACATGGATTACATGGAGCACTGGGTGTTATATACAATGAATCATGGTACACTACATCAAAAACTAATGTTGTACTGTATGGTGACTGACATAACACAGTAAAAAAACCTTAAAATAGGGGCGCCTGGGTGGCTCAGTGGGTTAGAGCCTCTGCCTTCGGCTCAGGTCATGAGCCCAGGGTCCTGGGATCGAGCCCCACATCGGGCTCTCTGCTCCGCGGGGAGCCTGCTTCCTCCTCTCTCTCTGCCTGCCTCTCTGCCTAGTTGTGATTTCTCTCTGTCAAATAAATAAAATATTAAAAAAAAATTTAAAAAAAAAACACCTTAAAATATAAATAAATAAATAAAATGTCATTAAATACATTAAAACAAAGATAGTAAGTACGTACAATCTACTCATTTCATCACAATTTACTCTCGTGCTGTTGAGGTTATTGTGTCTGTGGGGGAAACTGTACAACGATGTACAACCACATACCTTCTGGCTCATGGTGGTATTTTAAAATTGACCCGGGTGGGAGAATGTACATCTTGGAAACTAGAAACTATTATACCAACAAGGGCTTGACTTGTTATTTTGTGGATTAGTCTTAAGAAAGGGGTGGGGAAATTGTTACTAACGCAGATTAAATTTAAA
The DNA here is from genome assembly GCF_922984935.1 of Meles meles. Lineage (NCBI taxonomy): Eukaryota > Metazoa > Chordata > Mammalia > Carnivora > Mustelidae > Meles > Meles meles. The sequence goes on along the minus strand of NC_060078.1, from coordinate 46,415,878 downwards.
CTGGATCGTGTCTATAGCCATCACATTGTGAAGAGCATACAAAATTGAGGAAATATTTTTCCGTTGTTCGAAAACAATTATTCAGTTCAACAAAGTCACTCACGCCGTTGTCAATGGAGGAAAGTTCTAACCTATGCAGCACGAAAGTTGCAAGTGGTTTCAGTTAATGCACATTGCCTGGGAAAGAGTTTAGCGGTAAATTAAACATCCTACTTAATGACTGTAAATTACTGGGGAAAGCACGGTGGATCAGCGTGCGACTCCATTTGTCAAATCGTGGTTAAATTGACACTCTAGTTTGGCTACAGATTCAAAAATTTGGCAAAAAGTAGTAACAGCATTCCATTAGAATTAATTGACTAAATGGAATTTGCAATCAAGAACTGTATGCTTGGGGCGCCTGGGTGGCTCAGTGGGTTAAAGCCTCTGCCTTCGGCTCAGGTCATGATCCCAGGGTCCTGGGATCGAGCCCCGCATCGGGCTCTCTGCTCGGCAGGGAGCCTGCTTCCTCCTCCCTCTCTCTCTCTCTGCCTACTTGCGATCTCTCTCTCTGTCAAATAAAAATAAATTTTAAAAAATCAAAAAAAAAAAGAATTGTATGCTTTACTATTATTTGTAACTTATGTGCTACACATATTTTATATCAGTAAAATTTACAATAAACTGAAATAGATAGATTAATGGATAGATAGAGGCATAGATAGAAAGACAGACAGACGTATTTTTGAGAGCTAGTTGTTAAGGGTTTATCAGCATGCCTCTGTCTCACAGGCTTGCTAACCTCACCATCATGTCACATAAGAAATTAGGATAATACGGAAAGGCTTCCTGCTCCCAGGCTCCAGGGCCAGTGTGGTCCCGGGGGACTAGGAGACTCACCACAAGGATAACCAGGACTTGACCCTGAGGATGAGGAAGTGGACACTGGGAAACAGCAGGTTAATAGGGCAGATCATTCCTCTGCGCCTTCACCTACATTTCTAAAAAGAGGCTGCTGATCCCTCCCAGCCCCACCCCTTCCCCGGGGCTCATGGGGCAGTTGTAAGACTCTCTAAATGACACGGCTATGCCAGTGTGCAGGCCCAGGGGCAATACTTGCCCTTTCAGAGAGGAGCTCCCCACCCCCCACCGCACAAGGCCACAGGCTGCGTGCCTGGCTTCCCTGGAGACCTGGGGAGGCTGCCAGCCCTGGGGCTGTTGCTGGAGCGGGCTTGCTTCTGACGCAAGGGGAGGAGGCAGGGAGGCGAGGCCACTTCTGCTTTCTGCTCACACCCACCGAGGTAACTGCCCGGAGAGCACATTTGAATTCTCAAACCTCAGCCACAGGTTCACTTCACGTTTTAAGGGAAAATTTAGGGGTGGTTTCATTATGAGTCATTATAGCTAAGTCCTCTGCAAAAGTACCTCTCTGTGTTTCCGGAGAACTATGAAATGTGGGAATGATCGCTCTAAGTATGGATGGGTGTGACGATCACTCACAGAGATCGATGGTCTTTTCCTTCCAGAGGATTCTTGCAGAAAACCCTAAACTTAAAATATTTTATTCACCCTCTGTGAATCGATCCAAAGGAAATGACCCAATATTCAGAAAAAGCTTTTTTTTTTTTTTTTTTTTTTTTGATCATGTAATGATGTTGGAACATAAATAAAGGCAAGAGCAGAGCAAACTTTTATGCTGAAAGGTGCTCCCTGCATCGTGGAAATAATCTGAAGTGTTCTGTTTTAGGGGAGTTTAAAACAATATATGGTCATTAATATGCCATTTCGGATGTGATTTTTAATGCCATGAGGATATGCTTGATTAAAAATGTTAAGTTAGAAGCCAGTGAACAGCATCATGGCCGTAAACCTCTGCTCCTGGTCCAAGAGCCTCAGTTGGCTCCTGCCTCTGTCCCTCGTTAGCTGCCTGACCCCAGGCAAGTCATTGCAATTCCTCAGGCCTCAGCTTTCTCATCAGTACAATGGGACCATAGCAATACGCTTCTTTGTAGGTGGGTGTGAGGAAAACAGTGAGAGGATCCACAGCACCTGGCCCAAAGCATGTCACTGAAAGCATCTGTAAGTAGCATCGTTATTACATCTCTGGCAAAATCCATACATGTAAAATACTGCAGAAGACTATCCCCAATCACTCCCTAGTCCTTACTGCTGTGTGGAGCAACCGGGCCAGATGCCTTGTTCTTGTTCCTGCCTTTCTGCGATAGGATTCTCTGTCCACCCTTGCCCTCGAGCACCCTACATTTCCTTACTGCTCATCCATTCTGCACATCACTCTGGTATTGTTGCCCCCTTGCTTTTCTTGAGTCGGGAACTCTCTCGTTCATGTGTGTGGCCCCAGCCTCAAACTCCGGTCTCTACTGGCACATAGTAGGTGCTCAAACATTTGACCATCAGATTTTTCCAAGTTTTCCTGGAGAGTATTTCAGGTACTCACTGCTGTATAATAAAACATAATGGCTTAAAGTAACGGGCAGTTGTTGCTCCTCATGACTCTATAGGACCGAAGGCAGACAGGGTTCAGGTAATTGTTCTTCCGCTTCATGAAGTACAGGCTGAGGGCTGCCGGCTGCATTCATTTGGGGTCTAGAGGGGCTGGAAGGTCCAAGGGTTCTGACTCCCATGGCTGGTGCCTCAGAGCTCCTGGTGGCTTCTCTTCCCCGATGGCTTCTCATCACTTGCTAGACTGGCACAAGGCACGAACAACATGGCAGCTAACTCTGTGAGAGAGAAAGTGATGCTGACAGGCTTCTTGGAGACTATGTGAAGATCTGTACCAGCATCAATGTCCACCTCTTGATGGGAGAAGAGATGCACACAGCAGGAGGAGGAACTTGGAAGGCCATCTTTGGGGCATCTGCTACCTGATGAATAGAAAGAAAGGAGGAGAACATGAGGGGAAAGTAACACTAGCTTCAGCTGGTCTGGAACAGCATTAGTTGAAACCTTGCTCTTTCTGTTCAGAGGGGCATCAAGTCCAGGGAAGAAGGGCCATGGCAGTCGTCTCCCCAGGAGCAGCCAGCCAGGGTCTCTCTCTGCAGGAAGGCTGGGCTCTACTTGGCAGTGAGTGACCATAGCCCTTGACACCTTTGGCCTCTCAGAGAAGTCTTCCCAACCCAGTGTCCCCAAATTCCCTGAACCCCAGTACCTGTGAGTTCTGTCCTGTAGGGGAGGCCAAGGTGAGTAGGGCAGCCCCCATGTCCTCTGAAAGCCAGTCTCTCCCAGAGGGGAAGCCCATTGCCATGGAAACCCAGGGACCCATGTGCCCATGTGAGCACTGACAGAAAGTGCCACATGTCCAGGAAGGAGAGGGGTCCCTGCCTGGGGCACCATGCTTTGAGGGCCCACAATAACCCAAATATACACAGCATACGTCTGTTAAAGAATACATGGGCACCTCTGACCCTTGAGATTTACACAAAGTGTTGGCCCAGCATGATCCATGGCCTTGACCTTAAACATCTGTGCATTAGACTAGCACTGTCCAGAAGCCACATCTCTTGCCCTACATCCTCAAGAGAAAAAGCAGATGTCATGGATTTGGTGGGTAGGCTCAGGTTTGTCTTTATAGGTTGTGCCGTGACCAGCATGGACCAGCATGGACACTGCTTCAGTGTATGGTGAGAGGCTGAATATGGAAACGATAGAAAAAAATATAATCAGCTTTTCAAACCCTGCCACTCAGAGCACTTGAAAGTGGTAGATTCTCCACGACAAAAATCTCATTTCCCAATACTGCCAAGCATCCATTTTCTTGTTTCTCCTAGAGCTCAACTTCATAGTCCCATAGGCACAGCACATAAGTGCAATATTCACAGGGCTTCACGTAGCAGTTTGGAAATGCTCTGTAATATTAAACAACTCACTTACTCCTAAACGCATGGTTGTAGTCTTAGATGGACAAGCAACACCAGGGTTGACAATTGTTTAATTTGTATACTTATATTTTTTTAAATCACAATAAAAATTTAGTCTTATCCAAGGAGCTTTTATTTCAATTTATAGTCATTAATTATCATATACATTTTGCCTTTTGATCTTTTAGAGAAATCTTTAAAATTGATTATATTAGCAAAGTTTTACCTTCCTAAGACCTTTTTATGTGGATACATAATAGATTAGGAATGTATACAGTTGCTAATACTAAAACTTTGTATTTTGAAATGATTATAGATTCACAGGAAGTTGCAAAAATGTTACAGAGAGGTCCCACATATCCTTTGCCCTGTTTTCCCCGCTGGCTACATCTCAGAACCAGGAAACTGACATTGGTACAATGTGCATCATGTTATGACATTTTATCACATGGGTAGATTTCTGTAACTGCCAAGAGATGGAATTATTCTATCACCACAAAGATCTCCTTGGTGCTACTCCCTTTATCATCACACCCACCTCCTGCCCCCTCCATCCCTAACCCGAGCAAATACTAAATCTGATTTTCATGTATACAATCATTTTGAGAATGTCATGTAAATAGAATCATCCGGTGTATGACTGTTTGAGATGGGCTTTTTTCTCTGGGCGTAATACCCTTGTGATCCACCTACCTTGTCATGTGTATCCAAAGCTCATCCCTTTTCATTGCTGAGTTCCTACTGGGGGTCATGGCACAGTTTAATGACTCACCTGCTTTCTCTTTGGGGCTGTGACAAGCATAGCTGTTTCAGGGAAACTCCCTTCACCTATCCTCTCTCCATGGGGATTGGTGGGACTTGATCCCACCCCTCAGCAGGGGGATGGACACACAACCAGGGACCATCAGGTGACATTATTCTCTGCCCAGAGCAGAGAATAGGAAGCCTGTAACTTAGGGGTGCTATCTGTCAAAACCAGTTTGGGGATCATCAGATGATCTTTTAAAACTTGGTAGAAGTGACGAAGATGACTGGGAGAGTGTACAAGAAAGAAAGGGCTGAGTCTAAGGTCCTGGGGTTAGAAATTGTACATCGCATGGACAATCCATTTCTTCAGCCCCCCGCGGGGTGACACTTGGATGGACAAAACAAGAGCAACAACAACAGTCATCACATGCTACCTTTGTTTCAGGTCTTTAACTCGTGCTCAATTTTCAACTTTTTTTTCTCTAACCATACACATGTAACACCATACATTTCCTTTGAGGAACCATGTTGGCTAGCTACCTACAATAAGCCCTAAAACGGGCTGTTTATGTTGCATGAGGTTCTAATTATTTTTGAATTTCCATTCCAATATCTGCTTGGAGGCATAAACAATGAGTTGTGTTTTTTTTTTTTTTTAAGCATTTCAATGTATTTCCTTTATTTTCTGCTCTTTTTTGTTACGGATACTTGATTTCATTGCACTGAGATCAGAGAACTGTGAATAATACCAATCCTTCAGTGTTGATCTAGTTTGCCTTTCTTTGTGATGAGTTTCTACCAACATTCCACGGGGAGGGCTTCTGTGAATACCCGTTACTTCAAGTTTGCTCCTTGTGTTGCTCAAAATCCCTACTTCTCAGGTGCTTGGGTGGCTCAGTCTGTTAAGCATCTGCCTTTGGCTCAGGTCATGATCCCAGGGTTCTGGGATCAAGTCCCACATTGGGGTCCGTGTTCCACGTTGAAGCAGGGAGCCTGCTTCTTCCGCTCCCCCTGCTTGTGCTCTCTCACTCTCTCTCTCACTCTGTCAATAAATAAATGAAATAAAATCTTTCCTTCTCTACTGATTTTTTTTTAGTTCTGCTTATTCTATGGGTTTCTGAGGGTGTTGTCATAAATTGTCCACTAAGATTGTAAACTGGCCAGATTCTTCTTATTAGGCAGGTTTGTGTTTGCTTGTTTTCTTCCTTTCAAGCTTTTTTTTAGGTGTTTAGAGGTTCAAGACAATTTCAGTTCATTTATTCTCAGTATTTCGGTGTCCTTATGTTTTAGGTATGTCTCTTGGAAAACAGCTAAAATTTGATTTTTTAAAATTTCGACCTTAGTAACCTCTATTTTTTACTATATGAGGCTAATCTGTTCACATTTGCTATGATTACTGATATATTTATACCTATTTTTTACCTTCTTTTGTGTTTTTATTTACCATGACTTTTCTTTTAAGTTTTTCTTTCTCTTTTTTCCTTCTGTTGAATTTATTAAGTATTTCTTGGTTTGTTTTTTAGTTTTGTTTTTGTTTTGGTCTTTATCTCCCTCTACTGGTTTGGAAGTTATACATTCTATTTCTATTCTTTACTTGTTATTCTTAAATGTTAACACACATACTTGACCTTCAAAAGTCTAGAGCTGGGGCACCTGGGTGGCTCAGCGGGTTAAAGCCTCTGCCTTCAGCTCAGGTCATGATCCCAGGGTCCTGGGATCGAGCCCCACATCGGGCTCTCTGCTTAGCTGGGAGCCTGCTTCCTCCTCTCTCTCTCTCTCTCTGCCTGCCTCTCTGCCTACTTGTAATCTCTATCTGTCAAATAAATAAATCTTTAAAAAAAAAAAAAAGTCTAGAGCTAGTTGATGGTGGGTGGCAGGTGGGTTGGGTGATGGGCTAGATGGGTGATAGATATTAAAAGGGGGCACTTGTGATGAACACAGGGTGTTGTATGTAAGTGACAAATCACTCAATTCTAAATTCTATTCCTGAAACCAATATTGCACTATATATAACTAACAAAATTTAAATGCAATTAACTAATTAATTAAATTAAAAGTCTAGAACTGAACTGTGCATTAAAGCTATTTAGCTACAAGCCACCTCTGGCTATTGAACATTTGAAATAGGATCAACGGACAATTAAATATTTTATCTTAATTAATTTCATTTTAATTTAAAAATTGATATACAATCCAGTTGCTGGAAAGCTTTTACATATGCTGGGAACCATTTGGGCAGATGAATTGTCTTTTTTGACTCTGAATCTTGTGAAATCTAAATATAGATGAAATATTTCTAATGGACGTTTAGCATCCAAATGAGTTGCAGTATAAATGTTAAAATACACACCAGATTTGGAAGGCTAAGTATAAAGAACAATATAAAATTTTTCAATGACCATGCTGATATCAATTTCATGTTGAAATGGTGGTTGACCTTTGAACAACATGGGTTTCTTGATAAATACAGTAGTACAGTATTATAAATGTATTTTCTCTTGCTTAAGATTTTCTTTTCTTTTTAAAGATTTATTTATTTGACAGATATCACAAGTAGGCAGAGAGGCAGGCAGAGAGAGAGGAGGAAGCAGGTTCCTTGCTGAGCAGAGAAGCCGATGCGGGGCTTTATCCCAGGACCCTGAGATCATGATCTGAGCTGAAGGTGAAGGCTTTAACCCACTGAGCCACCCAGGCACCCTGCTTAAGATTTTCTTAATAAAATTTTCCTTTCTCTAGCTTCCTTTATTATACGAATATGGTACATGATACAGCATACAAAATATGTGCTGATCAACTGTTATCAGTAAGGCTTTCAATCAACAATAGGCTGTTAGTAGTTAAGTTCTGTGGGAGTCAAAAGCAGAGTGGGTCAGCACTCTGAGCCCCCACATCATTCAAAGGCCAACTGTGTAATATCTTGTATATATTGTATTAAATAAAATATATTATTAAACTATTTCCTCTGCCCTTTTTCAATGTGACTACTAGAAAAATATTAGTTGCAGAACATCTGGGTGGCTCAGTTGGCTAGGTGTCTGCCTTCAGCTCAGGTCACAGTCCCAGGGTCCTGGGATAGAGCCCTGCATGGGGCTGGTTGCTCAGCAGGGAACCACCTTCTCCCTCTGTCTGCCACTCCCCTGCTTAAGCTCTCTCTCTCTCTCATTCTCTCTCTCCCTGACAAATTAATTAATTAATTAATTAATATTTTGAAAAACTACTAATCGCATGTGTGGCTCACATTATAACTCTATGAGATGCCTTCCTCGGGAGTTCAAGCCCCAAAGAAGGACCCAGCAGTCTGGGGGTTCTAATTCTCCCCCATTCTTCTCTTCCATGAAGATTTCTTGGTTCTTCTATGGTTCTTGTATTCAGTATTAGTCATTGCCATGTGCAATATCCTCTCCACCTTGTTCTTCATGCCTCTGAATTCATTACTCTCATTTCTTTTATAGACAATGATGGCTTAGATTGACACAATGTCTGCTGACTTCTTTGTCTACCTGTACACCTGACACCCCAGGCCTTCTTGGCAGGTCAGCTCTTGCCATCGGCTTCCAGAGACCACGCTGCAGCCCTCACTGACCCTCTCGGTGTCACTAATGACACTGAGGACCTGGGGCTGGGCAGAGACCCACCTGCCACAGGGGCCAGGGCCTCCACAACTCTGTTGGAGGACTGCCTGTGCACTGAGGCTTCTTCTACCTCAGAGGGAGCTGCTGTGTGCAGGAGCCACCAAAGCCTGAGGCAAGCCTCCAGGGGGACGCTCTGCTCAGCTTCCACATCCCACCGGCCTCTCTGTGGCTGGCCGCCATGCTCACACTCGCCTATGACTCAAAGCAGGACTTCCGATGAGCAGCACCTTGCCCAGTCCTCTCCATCCTCTCCCAGAATGTACATCTGATTATCTTGGCCACACTCTCTGGGCTCTACGTGACCAGAGTCATGGTCAAAGCATCTTCCCCTCTCCTGAGGACTTAGGGGGCGTTCCCCAGTGCCTGTGCCATTCATCTCAGCCCAGTAGGCCAGGTCCTGGACTGCTAGCAAGCAAGTGAGGCATACGTTGCCTCCTCCAAATTTGCTCCTGGCTTGCCTCCCTTGACTCACCCTTGCCCCAGCCTTGAATTGCCCAGAAGTATTTGTTTTCCACAGGCGCTACACAAGTCACTCCTCTGAGCTGCCTCAGGCCTACAGAACCCCTCCTCAGAAGGGCTTCCTTAGAAATGACACTGTGCTGCTGAAGGCGCATGCGTGCACACACACACACACACACACACACACACACACCCATAAGTAGTGTGCTGAGAGCACCATCGTGTGGCCACAATCACCAATTACAGTCAAGATTGCTATCTATCTATCTTTTTTTTTTTTTTTTTTTTTTGAGAGTGAAAGAGTGTGCACGTGCGGTTGGGGGGTGATGGGGGGGTGAATAGGGAGAGAGGGAGAGAGAATCTTGAGCAGTTTCCACACCCAATGCAGAGCCCGAGGCAGGGCTCCATTCCTTGACCCCGAAATCATGATCTGAGCTGAAATCAAGAGCCGGATACTTAACTGACTGAACCACCCAGGTGCACCTTGCTCTACCTATATCAATTAGTTCAGTGCTGGATTCAATCATGGAAAGCCCTCTTCAAAAGAAGGGGGAAACAATCCCCTGACCCCAGCATCAAATTAAATATTTATATCTATAAAATAATATATATCCTGCCAATGTTTATAACTTCTAACTACTAGGAAAAACAAAACTTAGCTATGTAAAAACAAATAAAAAGTCTCCTAAGATTTCTTTTTTTTTTTTTAAGATTTTATTTATTCATTTGACAGAGAGAGAGAGATCACAAGTAGGCAGAGAGGCAGGCAGAGAGAGAGGAGGAAGCAGGCTCCCCGCGGAGCAGAGAGCCCGACGCGGGGCTCGATCCCAGGACCCCGAGACCACGACCCGAGCCGAAGGCAGAGGCTCAATCCACTGAGCCACCAAGGCGCCCCTCTCCTAAGATTTCTTAATGCAATATGATCTACTGTGCACTTCTGGCTGAATTTGTGGCTGCTGGGGTTGAGCAGCTGGTGGATAAGAAATTTCCAGAGGATTATTGTGACTATCATGATTTCTGGGGGCTTCCCTTACCCAGGACCCTAGCTTCACAGAAGCCAGTCAGCCCACTGATGGTGACAGGTTTCTGGCTAGAACTGAGGGTTCCCACTCTGTCCCCTGGAAGTTCCCTGAAAAAGGCCCAAGAGACAGCTGGCTCCTGAGACCCAGGGCACCAAAGCCCAACAGAAACATTAAAGATAGGTACATTCTCTGCCATTTGCTGCCAATCGCATTTTAAGTGCAAATAAAAACTTGGGCCCTGACATCACCTAAGAGTGTTTGATTATAAGGCAGACATCCCACCTTATAAAAATGGCTTATTCTTTAATTTGTAGTGTAAATTCAAACGCAAGACATATAAAAATGTGCAGGAGACCCAGTTTGAGAACCAAGCACTGCCCTAGCTTATGCTGCAGCTAACAATGGAGGAAACCCTTCCCGGGCGCCTGTTAAGTAGAGCTGCATCATGGTCATTAGGACAGGTCCAGAGCACTTAGCCATGTTCTTTGAGCAGCTTACCTCACTCAATCCACCCTGCCGTGATGGGCAACGGGACTCAGAGAGGCAGCGTAACTTACCAGTGACCCAGCTAAAAGGTGCCCAGGCAAGAGTCAAAACCACCCTTGCTTGACTCCATTACAGCTCCCACGCCACCCCCAGCAAGCCTGGAGCAAGGTAGTAACCCTCCACAGCGCGTGCCCAAAGGAGGCCTAGTGTGCTGCTTTACAATTATGCCCATGGTAGCCGTGGGCATGGACAGGGTCCAAGAGCAATACACTACACCTTTCTCTCCCAAGCCCTGAGCTCTAGCCTTGCAACAAGCTGTGTGCCTCCTTGCCTCTGCCAGCAACTACTCTACCACAGCCCACCCCACTCTGCTTCCAGGGGCCTTCAAGGGCAGTGCTTAGGGTAGATGACGGGTCTCCCTCTGCCATGATCACTGCCCTGAGACTGGAATAACCAAGACTCCATCCCAGCCCCAGCTCTGCCCAGATGCCAGATCAGCCTTCCTGAGGTTTCCAGTCCATGGCCAGCCACCCAGATTTGGTCAGGGAAGGCAAGAGCAAAGGGCCACACTGAGTCCAGGGGAGGGGAAGGTTGGTGCACCTTAGAGAAGGGCCTGCCCACTAAAGCCACTGGGAGTCCAGGTCAGTAAAGGCTACCTTCTTGTCTCTGTCCTTGGCATTGGCTTTCAAAAGATTTTTAATCTGCTGGCCTTGGTTTCAAGTCTCAGCAATACCACTTGCAATCTGTCCCCTTGGGAAATTCACTGGACCTTTCTGACCTCAGTTTTCCAAGTGGGGAGATTTAAGTGATGCTGGTTCTTTGGGACATGGTTCAGATCCCCACCCCAACCCCCAACCTGAGGGCTCCTGCCCTACTAATGACCTCCAGCCCCACCTTTGTGCCCAGACTGAAGACACAAGACTGGCCAGCTGTGCAGAATTCAGGAAGACCCAGGGTGGAAATCCTCAGGGATCCTACACACCCTCCCAGCCACATGTGGCCCCAGGGAAGGTGAGGCTCCAGGTGAGGGTGGGGAAGATAGGTGCTGCGGTGACTGGGTGGCTGGGAGCAGCTGAGCTGAGGCTGGGAAGAAGGTCAAGGTCCCAAGGCGTGCGAGGCCGTGCTGGCTGGTGCCCGCTAGGGGGCGCTCTGCACCAAGTGGAACTCCAGGCGGGCTTCCGCCAGCCGGCCTGCCGCAGCCCCTCCTGGCAGAGGTTTACCTGGCAGGGCAAGGCTTCCTCAGGCGGGGCAGCCGCAGGCTCTTAGCAGGCCAAGGACGGCCATCAGCACATCGTCCCCAGAGGCACCGAGGAGCCAGGGAGCCTGCATCTGACCGATGATGTTGGGCCGGGGCAGCTTCCTCCTGGTCCTGCCCGCCTCCCCTGCCCACTCATCACATGGGGGACCTGGGCAGGGCCAAGGCCACCACCACAGGGTTAGCAGAGAGGGCAGGGAGCCCTAGCGCTCCCTCCAGCCTGTGTCCGAGGAAGGATCCCAGGCCGGTTCTGGGCGGCGGAGATGGCGGTGTCCTCCCCGGGTCCCAGGTGAGCTAGACTCCCCAGCAGGCAGCACCCAGGCAGCTTGCCTGGATGTCCGCCTTCTCCGGGCGGGTGCCACCTGGTGGTGGGCGCTCATTGGCACGGCCCCCACGTGGGGATGAAGGAGGGGCCATAGGGTGAACACATGCCTGGGGCCAGTGCAGGACAACATGGCCACTTGGCCACGCTAGAGGGATGGGGTGGCAGTGAGCCCCGAGCACCGTGGGTCTGAATGTTCCCCTTCGTTAAACTGTGATGGGGTGACCCACAAGTCCACTATAATATTACCTCGGTATGCTGTCAGGTGACTGTGTCTGCTCCACAGCTGGGCCTGCTGAGTGCTGCTTGTCACTATTAATAACGCCTGTGGGTCGTGGGATGATGCCTGGTGCAGGGCACACTGCCTGAGTGCCTGACGGCCTGGGGCTCCCAGCACTCTCTCCCACATGGAGCCCATTGGCTGTGTGGCCGACGCCAGTCGAGCTGCCCATGGCTGAGTCATCCCTGGGTTCCCCATGACTGCCTTGCTGGGTGCTGCTGGGTGCTGCTGGGTGCTGGGAGCGGTGCTCCAACTCTGCTGAGCTTACCTGGGCTGTGGCTTGCCCTTGAACACTGCTGCCAAGAAAGATGGATGAGGGTACGGGGATGGCAGGGCTGGGTGCTTGGAGAGCAGTTCTCCTGTCTTCTCTGCCTCTGAGATTGCTTCCCCTCTCCCTGGGGCTGAAAAGCAAGGCCCACCATGTCTGCCCTTCCACCCCTATTTTCCCCAAAACAGAAGCCCATGCGCCTGAGCCTTGTCATCCTCATCGCAGGCTGAGGGCTGAGGTCACGCTTCTAACCAGAGCCCTCCTGGTACAGTCACATACCCGACACCCCTACACACATGCCCTCCCCCCATGATGTAAATGGGGGCCCTTCAGGGGCAGAGACCAGCCCAGGGCACATGGCACAGCCAGGACAGAGGCCCAGCACACTGGTTCCCTGGGAGGCCTCTTGGCTCTGTGCTAGCAGAGCTGAGATGGGTCATACATCTGGCCAGGAGAAAGGTAGGGGCTGAGAAAAAAAGTGAGAACGATCATGTCCAAGGGGAAGAATTAACATTTTACACACACACACACACACACACACACACACACACACACACACTCCTGAAGTCAGTTTCATCTAGCTTATCCTTACAGCAGTCTGCAGTGGGCAGTGTATTTGGAGCTGGCTCCCCACATTGGTCACAGGGCTCTTTCCTATACCAGCCCAGTCCACTCAGCTCCTCGGATGATACCAGGTTGGTTTAGCCAACACATACATCTCTCCCCAACCATCAGGACTGCTTCAAGGCTGGATTTGGTGGTCCAATCAAAGCCACCAAGCAAGAGATATTTGGGGAGATAGGAAAAGGAAGCTTCCCAGCACTTGTGAGAGAAACACCAAAAGATATATTCTCTTCCTATTAGACATGAAGGAGAAAATATTAGCTCCTGAAGCTGGTATCCACCATTTTTAAAAATAATTAAGAAACCTTGGTGTGGATGACACAGACACCCAGGAAGCAAACAAGGGAACTTGAGGGTGGGAGGGAACCAGACTTGGTTGACATTATCAACTGCTGATCGAGCCATGCCTGAAGTCCATATTATGAGTACTTTCCCACTGAAGGAGGCAGTAAATACCCCTTTGTGTTTTAAGCCAATTTTAATTGTCTTTTTTGTTTCCAGCAACTGAAAGTTTCTTACCCGATTATCTTCTTTTGACCAAAGATAAAATGGATACTCAGAAGGTATAAACACCAGATTGCCAGATAAAATACAGAACAACAATGAATACCTTTATACTAGACACTATGTGCCAGGCAATATTTGGAACACACACTAAAAACATAACTGGGCATTCTGTAGTTTTGTTTGCTAAATTGGGTAGCCCTATTTCAGTAGCATGTCCAGATTCACACCACTAGAAAAAGAAAAAGCTTGAGACAGACCCTGAGTTTTTAATTCTAAAGTCCCTATTACACGAGGTCATAGGAAGGGCTTCTTCCTTTCACTCTTCATTCCCCTCGGCCACTTTCCTAGACCTGTGTGCTTGGAGAATACAGAGAGATGTCACTCTGGGTCCCTAAGGGTCTCTGAGTCTGTTTCAGCTCTAGAGTTCTCCGCTTGCCACTCTGCTTCTCCAACTCCTGGGCTGGGGTCCACCCCAGCCTCTGGTCTGGGGCTCTGCTGTGGCTTCTTTGGCTGTTAGCTGTCCCAGATCACCCCCCAGAGGCACCACTGTGGTGATTCCTCTGCTCTGGCCCCGTGCTCCCCTTAGAGATGCCAGCAGCTGTAACTATCCACAGATGGCCCAGCCTGGCGCACGATGACACTGCCCCACTGCAGCCTAGGACAGTGCTATCCAGCCCAGCAGTCCACAGCCCCGCTGCCACCTCCTATGGCTATGACTGAGTCCCTGCATCCCCGCAGCTTGTGGGGGGAAGGGATCTGCCCATACCGAGTGCTGGCCATGCTTGTCTTATCTGTGTGGTGGGGATTGGTTCGGTGATCACAAACACTGTACCCAAGCAATACGGCAGAGACAGGAGAGCAGAGGAGACGAGAAGGGGAATAGGAAGAATATTCTGGGAGCTGTTGTCCCAGAGTTGGCTCCTGGCATCTGTGTACTCCATCTGTATTTTAATGGACAGAACCACCCCCTGGGAACTGCCTTTCCCCGAGATTGCCAAGACCACGATGTCAATGACATTGACGGCTGCCGGAAACTCACTTGGCTGTTTCCTAATTGGGATTTTCTTTTTGATTTCCCACACCTGGAAATGATGCATGGCTGATGCTGACTTTTCCAGCAATGGAACAAAAAGCCACACCATTAGCAGCCAGAGTACAAGGCTGAGGGTCTGCTGCTGGTGCTGTGGGGACTTCGTCTCTCTGTGCAGGTATGGGGACCATGTCCTTGGTCTCCCCATGGGAGGACTGTGGCACACACCAGATGGGAGTCACAGACAGCATCCTGGCAATCTCTGCATGCTTGCCAGTCATGGTCTGTAGCCACTTTCTAGGCTGTGTGGGAAACACAGCTCCTTCTGAATCCAGGTCAGCTGATGGAAAAGATCAAACAGAATGTCTGACGTGTGAAGGGCTTTGCTGTTTTACTGCTTTCCTCATCTTGTTGATCCTCTGCTCACCGGGAGAGGCAGTTGTCATTATTGTTCCCATTTTACAGACGAGGAACTGATACCCAGCGGTCCCATGACTTGCCCAAAGTCATTCCAAGATCCCTGGGAACACTTGTATTTAAGGGACTCGTTCCTCACAGCAAGGCTTCTTGTTTGAAATCCAAGAAAACACCAGATAAAGGGCATTCTAAATATATTTCTTTTCTATAGATGCTGATCTCCTGTTACTGGAAAACAGGAATTAGCTTGTCTGCTTGAGGATGTGGTTGGTTCTTTATAAAAAGGATACACAAGAAATTTGCACATAGTCTGCCAGCTTCATTATGCTGCCGACAGCTTCCAACAAAAGAAGAACATTTGCAGCCAGATATTTCGGTAAGAATTTTATTTTATTCTATATGGAATATGATTACCTTTGCTCTTGGCTTCTGGCTTGAGAGATGGGGTCATTTGAGGCTGGGAGACGGGGTCAATCGTGGAGCTGTCTTGGTCTTGTGGGCTGGAAGCATCAAGGGGCATCATCTGTGGTCGAGGCCTGGGCATGGGCTGATGGTGCCCACAGTCCTCGCTCTTGAACTTGGGAGATGTTCTGTGTCTGCCTGAAACGCAGAGCCTTCAACATGACCGTGATCGTTGGAGGGATTTGAGTCCAGTGACTCAGGGCTCTGATGACATTCAGAGTCTGGAAGGATCACCCTGTCCAGAGACTGTGGGGGGTGAGAGGCAGGTCCTGCATGGGGAGGGGGGTACATCCTGCTTGGAAGCGACCCAGCCAGGCAGTTGGTTCAGTAGCCCCCAGTAAAGTGCCGGCAGGGAACTGAGGCACAGAGGAAGCCCCCCGCGGGTTGGGTCATGTGCAGGGACTGTGGGGGTGGTCGTGCAGCTGCTTGTTGGGGGGATCACACAGATGCCGGCTGGGTGGTTGCGACGTGGTGTTTCATGTTCTTTGTACCTGGACACTTCCCGAGGATGATTAAAATCCCAGATACCAGAGGAAGAAACGCAGACAGTGGTCTTTGACCTAGCTCTCTGTTAGAATCACAAAGGCGCTTTTAAAAATCCCCAGGTATTTTTAAATACTTGGAGATTGGTCTGGAGTGAGTTCCAGACATGAGCATATTTTTCAGTTCCCAGGTGAACCTCCTGTGCGGCCAGGACCTGGAACCCCCCGACCAAGGCTGGGGAGGCCTCAGACGGCACACAGCAGCCCTTGGCTGGGGTCTGAGTGGGTGTGTGCAGGGACGAGCCCTCAAGCTCTGTGTTCACACAGCCAAGTCGCCTGGATCTGACGCTGGGCTGGACACAGGCTAGGGGACACTGCTCATAGTGTCCCTTTCTACAGTGAGGGTGGGGAGCAGCTGAAATTAGCCTTTAATTCTGTTCACTTCTAATGCCTTAGGGGTCTGTAAAATCTCCAGATTCTCCCCTCAGTTAGATTTATGGCATCAACTGATTTGATGGGACTCTCTTTTGTGGACACTTCTGGCCACCAGATTTTCACAGTAGAGCAGATACCCACCCACCTACCCCCCACCCAGCTTCAGAGTGCAGATGCTAATTCTCTAAGGGAAAGACAAATGAGAAAGTGCATGGGATACCTGAATTTAAAGAAGAAGGTTGAGTTAAATTTTCAAGGGCGGTGAAATTCACATGACCCAATTAACCGTTTTAAAGTGACCCATTAATTCAGCGGTGATTTGTACTTCCATGGTGTGTGACCACCACCTCTTTGCAGTCCCAAAGCATGTTCACCACCCTGAAAGAAAACCCCATAGCCACTGAGCAGTGGCTCCCCACCTCCCCCAGCCCTGGCACCCACTGATCTGCCTTCTGTCTCTAGGACTCACCTACTCTGGATATTTCATATAAATGCAGCTACATAGCAGGTGTCCTTCCGTGCCTGGCATCTTTGGCTTAGAGTGATGTGTTTGGGATTGATCACGTGGTAGGGTGCATCAGCACTTCATTCCCTTAGACTTAATTAATTTTAAAAATCATTATCTGACCACAAACAGCTTGGCAGCTTTATAAAGATGGACTAGCCATGCTGTTCTATAGAAGGCTTCGGAAAATAGGAAAGTCGGCCAACATAGGGGAAGCAGTTTCTCCTCCTCATCCTTGGTCTCTCTGGGTCAGCCGTTCTGTCTCTCTTTCTTTCTCGATTTCTCTCTTTTTGTCTCTCTGTCGCTCTGTCTGTCTCCCTCTGGCTCTTTCTCTTCTCTCCGTTCCTCACCATAGATTCTGGAGGAGAGCAATTGGGAACTTGTGCTTGCTTTTATCAGATATTTCCAGGGAATTGGGGCAGATGGGAGATTCTTTGGGGTTAAAATGCTGTGCCGTACCTCATTTCTTCACTCTGCCCAGAGTTTTGTCGATTCGAGGAACTGCCCGATAGCAGGAAGCCGGAGGCCAGCCAGCACTCTGGTCTTTCGTTTGGGGAGACATGGCTAAAACTCTCACCTAGCCATGAGCCCCACCACTTGTAAGCTTTTCCTGTGGCACGGTCCTCCCCATTCGGACCAGCTACAGCCTCTGTGCTCACCAGCTTCCCACACTGCTGCCCCCTGGCCTGTGCAGTTCTCTGCCAAGGACTGGAGGCTTCTCCCAGTTAGCTGACCCTCCTGGGTCCTTCCCACCATGAGTAGCCACTGCAGGTCTGAATCATGGTGGGCAGAAAGAGGGTAACCTCTGCGCATACTGGGCCAGAGAGTCCAGAAGGAAGAGAAGGCAGCTCTGAGTCCAGCCATTCATTCAGGATCCCAGCTCCTTGGCCCACAAGCTAACCTCCAGGAGCAAGGCCAGAGGGCAGCTTGGACTGAACCTCCTCCATCACAGCCCACCCCGGTGCCCTCCCAACTCTGGTTTTGCTCACTTGATCTTTCTCTGGAACGGCTCTTCCCTCCCTACTGTGGATGTAGGGACATGAGGAAACCACGTGGACCCAGGTGGGGAGGTGATAGTGGGCGAGAATGGGAGACTCAGAGACAGGAGAACTGAAATCATAGGAAGGGAAGGGGTGGGTGGTACAGGAGAGGTAGGTTGATGCCATGTTGAGAAACTTGGACTATTTTTCATGGGCAGTAGGGAGCTATTGAAGGTTGTAAATGTAGGACTGATTGGATCAGATTTATAGGACACCTGAAACTTATTATATGTCAACTACACTTCCAGTTTAAAAAAAGAAGATAAATCAAATCTGTGGCTACTGGAAGTGGAGCAGGGTGAGGGAGAATTGGAGGAAAGCGGTCAAAATGTACAAATGTCCAGTTATAAACAAGTCCCAGAGAGGAGTGGAGTGTATGACATGGTGTATTATACTGCTGTATGATATATTTAGAAGTTAAGAGAGGAGATCCTAAGAGTTATCATCACAAGGAAGAAAAGCATTTTTTTTTATTTTTCTCTTTTTTTGGTACCTACTTGAGATGGCAGATACTAACTAAATTGATTAATGTTATCATTTCACAATGGATGTAACTCAAATTATATGCTGTATACCTTCAACTTACAGAGTGCTGGGTGTGAACTGTATTCTAATAAAGCTGGGGGGTTGGGAAGAGTTGTTTATAGGAAGAATGATGTGGCTTCGGGGTGTGAAGTAAGCTCTCACCTAAATTCTTTTTACAAAGACCTTCTTGCTGGTCTTCCTGATTCTGCCTCTGGCCCATCCATCTCCTCCCAATATTGCAGCTGGAACAAGGCTCTTAAAGCCTAAACCCTATGAGAAGTGGCACTTGTTCAGCTCTTCCCAGTGGATTCCCGTGTCAGTCCTCCAGCTGACTCACCATCACCTGTCACATCATCTCCTGTGTTCCCCGCTTGCCAAGTGCCGGTAACACTGGCTTCCTTGCTCCTCCTCGGATGAGCCGGGTCTTTGCACATGCTCTGCCCTCTCTTCAGAGTACCCTTCCCCCCAGACATCTGCACAGCTCACAAACTGACCTCTCCAGGACTTTTACCATCTTCTTTTGAGGCTCTCCCTGAGTACCTGTCTGTGTCCCAGTAGCACAGGTCATGCAGTAACTGAGTCAAAAGTCACCTGTCCATCATAGTGACTTAAATACCCAGGCTGATGAAATAGTCATGTCACGTGGTGCTGGCAGCCAGGCCAGGGGGTCAAAGGAGAGATCGAGCTCCAGAAAGGTCTCAGATGAACAGAAAATCCTCAGTCTGGAAGTCCCACACGTCACACTCATTGCCAACTCATTGTCCACCTACCCTTAAGGAGTCCAGGAAGTGCCATCCTACCACGTGCCTAGAAGGGGGGATTGGAAGTATTTGGCAAATGCCACAAATGACCTCACTATTTGCAGCCCACTCTGACATTCCTACCCTTCTTCCCTGCCTTATTTTTCTTCACTTCATTTACCATCATCTCATATATGTATGCACGAGTTTATTTATTTTTTTAAAGATTTATTTATTTATTTTAGAGAGAGAAAGAGAGTGCAGGGGAGGGACAGAGGGAGAAGGAGAGAGAAACTTAAGTAGACTCTGTGCTGAGGGGAGAGCCTGACCTGGGGCTTGTTCTCACGACCCCGAGATCATGACCTGAGCCAAAACCAAGTGATGGACGCTTAACCGACTGTGCTATCCAGGAGCCCCTCTTATGTGTATGTATTTAACAGCTTTATTGAGATGTAGGTTATGTATGATAAAATTCACCCATTCAAAGTGTACAGTTCCACGATTTTTAGTACATCTGTAGAATTGTACAACCATCACCCTAATCCAATTTTAAGACATTTCTCTCACCCAAAAAAGTTCCCTGGTACACATGTGCAATTTTTTTTTAAATTATTTATTTATTTGCCAGAGAGAGAGAGTGCGTGCGCGCGCACAAGTAGGTAGAGCAGTGGGCAGAGGGAGAAGCAGGCTCCCGGCTGAGCAGGGAGCCCAACGTGGGACTCGATCCCAGGACCCCGGGATCATGACCTGAGCCGAAGCCAGGCACCCAACCGGCTGAGCCACCCAGGTATCCCCCTGGTACACATGTGCAATTAATCCATACTCCCACTCCAGCCCAAGGAAACCATTGATCTGCCTTTGGTCTGTATAAACCTGCCATTTCTAGATGTTTTATGGAAATGGAATCATATATTATGTAGTCTTTTGCATCAGGATTTCTTCACTTAGCATAGTTTTGGAGGCTCATTCATGGTCTTATGTGTATCCGTGGTTTGTTCCTTTTTCAGTTGTATGGATGTACACTTTGGTTCCCCACTTACCTGTTGGTTTATTGTTTTATGGCCTAGCATATGACCTATCCTGAAGAACATTCCATAGGTGCTTGAAAATAATGTATATTCTGGACCCGTTATAAGGAGTGTCCTATACATACAGTTGGAACAGATTGTTGATCATGTTGCTGAGGCCTTCTATATCGTTGCTGATTATCCATCTAGTTGTTTTAACAGTTGTTGGTGTGGATATGAAATCTCCAATTCTTATTATTCAGTTGTCTGCTGTCCACTTCTGCCTCATGTATTTTGAGGCTCTCTCTCATGTGTGTGTGTGTGTGTGTGTGTATCTTTGTAATCATTACCACTTCCTCCTGGCTTTGAGTGGGCAACCAATCCATCCCTGTCCCTGTGTCTCATCGCCCCTCCCCCCTCACACTGACTCTCGGTGAGGAGGACAGGCAGGTATGTTTGCTCTAGCTGTCTTAACAAGTGCCACAGGCTGAGTGGCTTAAACAACAGAAATTTATTTTCTCCTAGTTCTGTAGGCTACAAGTCTGAGATCAAGGTATCAGCAAGATTAGTTTCTTCAGAGCTCCCCCCACTGCCTTAGCTTGCAGAAGGCATCTTCTCCCTGTGTCTTCACGTGTCTTCCTCTGTGTGTGTCTGGGTCCCAATTTCTTCTTCTAACCAGTTATGTTGGACTAGGACCTAATCACTTCATTTTAACTTAATTACCTCTTTAAAGACCCAAACTCCTAATACAGTCACATTGTGAGGTGCTGGGCATTAGGACTTTAGTATATGAATTTTAGGGGCAGATACAGCACATAACAATGGGAAGGAGCCCTCTTGTTTTCCTGGGCTCCCTGCTGGCAGCCAGGAGCCATCTGTGCCCCAGGAACTAGGAGCCTGGAGAGAGGCTGGGCAGAGCCCCTAGTGAACGTCTAGACAGAAGCCCTGCCAGACGCACTGCCCACTGGGGAGCCAAGAGGAAGCCCACACTTACCCACCCCCAGTGACTGAACCAAGTGTGGGCTGAGTCAGAGGATTTCCTTAGGGAGCCATTTTTTTACGATGATTTCTGTTCCTGTGCATCTGGGAGAAGTGATTTGACTCTGAGAATGATTGCAAAATAGGAAACCACAGAGAGGGCTCACAGCCCTTACACACTCTGCAGCTTCCCCTCCCCTGCAGTCTCATGTAATGCTGCCCCAGCTTCGTGAGGACAGAGCAGCTCCTCCTGTCAGCCAGATAAGGAAGCTGAGACTAGGGAAGTACTTTGACTCCTGAGGACACACAGCCAATGAGTGGCAGACAGGACTCAACCCAGATCTGAGCTGACCCATCTCTAGTGCTCATTCACTGCTGCACCTCTGCCTTTTGGGACATCAACTGCACCTTTAGCCATAGCCATCAAATCCCCCACCTGAATTTGGAACATGCCCCTCATAGTAGGACTGGGTTAGTGGTTCAAACTGGCTCAACGTGTTAGATGGCTGTCAGTGCCAACCAGAGCCCCCAGAAACAAGGAGAGGAGGAAGCAGCATTCTGGTGACCTGGGAGGAAAGTGAAGATGAACATGGGCGCATAGATGCCCATGGCCTTCACCTTCAGATCGCTGTCCTCAATGCCATCTAAGAGTCAGGACATTCTGAAGACCAGCTCTCCCCAGTGTTCAATTAAGCAATGGCCCTCTCTCCTCTACCCAGATCTCTGCTCCCTCCTCTTTGCCCCATGTCCTGACCCAGCTCCTGTTACCTTACCAGGGCACAGGGAGAGTCAACCCTCCCACCTGCTGCTGACATCATTATCCCAATTCTGAAAAAATAAGGCTAGTCTTTAGAGAAAGTCAGGTCTGGATGTAGCTCCTAGGTCCACCGCTTACTCTGTGAGCTTATTCAAGTTATATAATCTCTACATTTGGGTTCCTCACTATAAAGGGGTTATCCTGAGAGGTCATACCACAGAATCTATATAAGGATTACACATCTAATAAAAACAGAGAGTTCAAGGAAGGGCACAGGTTAATTCCTGAATGAATAAGAATTCCTGTCCATGCAAACTATTGGATTCTACTATTAATCTCTGGCTCTGAGCTATTGCCTTTGGCATTTTTTTTTAAGAAAGTGGAATGATCAATTTGTGCCTGATGGAGACTCTGTATAGGGTTACAAGGACCTCTACTTAGAACCAGGCATCCTGTCTTGTTTCTTTGGTGTTCAGGAAGTGCTAACCCAGTACCAGTCAACTGAGGCTCCCAGAGAAAGTCAGGCTGTCTTAGAGATGAATGCTACTGAGGCCACCAAAGGTGGTCACACCTGGGAAGTTCACTCAAGGGTTCTCTAACACAGGGTTGATAGTTATTTAGTCACTCAGCACACAGGGTCTGTGCCAAGCACTGTTCCCGACACTGGGGGTGCAGCAGGTAACAAAACTGATAAAAACCCCACTTCTTGGAGCTTATTTATCACCTGTTACAATCTAATGGAGGGATCTATAGGAAACTGTTCTTTAAAGTCTTCCATGTAGATCATGGGCTTCTGGGAAGTGAAGCAGGATCTTCTAGCGACAGGAAGGTGGGAGGCACCATAGGAGTTGTTTGAAAAAGAGTAGTCATTCTGTAGCAGCTATAAAATCTAACATGGAAAAAGCTGGGAAATTGTCATTTCTACCCATACAACAGGGGAAAATGTAAATGAACTTAAAATCAGTGACTCTTCTTAGACTCATCAGAAAATTGAAGTTGTAGGGCAAACTACCACCTCAAATCTGGAGCCATAGGGGAATTCAGAAAATAATAGCCCAGGTGAGTTTACCTGAAGCAGAAGCCACTGGAATCATGATCTGGTACGAACACTGAAATGCTAAATTTGACTACCTGCTGGAGGCAGGCTGTGGATTAGCTTGACAGTGAGAAACTCCTGGGGGCCCCAGAATCAGCCAGTGGGAGGGGCACACTTTCATGGGTTTTCCTCCAGGAACTTCACCAGATTCTCAAGGTGAAGAATCAAGAAAAACCCCTGTGTATGTCAGACAGGGGGAAAGGAAGAGCAACCACTGGAAAAGATGACAAAAAATGTTCTCCACAGCAAGGGCCCATCCTCCAAGTAGAGCACCTTACCAGAGCCATAGTGACCTGGTGGGAGGGTAATTGGCCAGCTCCAGGTAAGCTAGACTTCCTCTCACCTCGGGGGGGGGGGAACAAAAAAAGGGGGTGGCCTATTTAGTACTTCTGAGGGTCATAGCCTAGGGACTCAAGGCTCACAAAAACCTGAGTATTAACCACAAGATTATAACAGGCTTTCCCTCCTCACACCTCACCAATGCATCAGCTGGGTTCGAGTGTCACAGCGCATCACAGCTGAAGAAGCTGCCGGCAGAGGCTCTATTTAGGAAGGAGTTCTTAGGGAAACCCAAAGACCATAGAGAAAGGAAAAAACAAAAACAAAAACAAAAACAAAAACAAGGAAGCCAGAAAGCCTGGAAGCCTCTGGCACCTACAGTTACCATCAACATTAATCACAGCATGGAGCCCAGCCAGATTAACATAAAACCTCAGACGAAGACCTACGCACTTCAATTTCTGTTACCCAGCACATTATGGATGGCTTCCAACCAACAATTACAAAACATGTTAACGAGCAAGATGAAAAACACAGCCTGAAGAGGAAAACTGAGCACACGGAAGGAGCTTGGAAGTCACCACTCCTTCCTAAGAACAGGTACAAGCTGAACAGATTGAAAAATCAACCACCCTTGTGGGAGCTGTAAGGGAAGAGGACATGGGGCAAACCACTGCCTCCAGGATTGGAAACAGACAAGCAAGCCCCAGGGGTCACAGACACAGCAGAGACTCACACGTGGATGCCACCGTGGGAGCCAGTGCCCACAGAGGGAAACATGCGTGTGGCTGATGGATTACTGGGGGCTCGGTATGGGCCACTCTGAGAGTTAAGGGCTCTTGGGGAACCCAGTCCTAGGGGAGCCCCACCATACTGTGTGATTTATCTCCAGGAGCTTGGCCAGGTTCCCGCTGTAAATATCAGCAGGAGGAGAGGAAAAGGAACCATTTTTGACCAGCATGCTTGGTTCTTTTTTTTTTTTTTTTAAAGATTTTATTTATTCATTTGACAGACAGAGATCACAAGTAGGCAGAGAAGCAGGCAGAGAGAGAGGAAGGGAAGCAGGCTCCCCGCCGAACAGAGAGCCCGATGCGGGGCTCGATCCCAGGACCCTGGGATCATGACCTGAGCCGAAGGCAGTGGCTTAACCCACTGAGCCACCCAGGCGCCCCAGCATGCTTGGTTCTTAACAAGGCCCGACGTCAAGGGAAATTGGCTCTTCAGAGCCCCATCTGACGGAGTCTGATCAGAGCCTGACTGACCAAAAGAACGTAGACACATAGATGCCCAACTCCAGGCAGCTCTAGCCAAGCATCAGAACCAGACCCAGACGTGGCAGAGATTTTCAAATTGTAAGGTGGAGAATTTAAAATAACTATGAGGGGTGTGTTTCGGACTTTCTGGCGATACCGTGAGTTACTTCACAATGGCTGTGAGGTGGGGATGAGCATAGGGGAGGTTGATGGGGACCAGTACCTGTGAGGAGTCAGCGAGCAGGGCTGAGCAGCGGGAGAAGCTGGCCTGTGATGGAAGCAGCGCCTCAGTCCCCTGCACACTCAGCCGCGGCTGGGGTGGGCGCTGGAAGCTGTGCTGAGTTGGAGGGAGAAGACCAGGCCTGTATACCCCTACAGTGACCGCCCAGGACTGTGGGGGCTGCCCCCAGGAAGGGAGTGTACCTTAGGTGAGGACATCTCCAGCGGAAGCCGAGGCGGGGGATGCACGTCAGGCCTGGGTGTCATCCGGGTTGCACAGCAGAGCCCACCACAGGCCATCTCTAGATTTTCACTGCTCCAAACAAGGCTGTGAATGCACTTCTGTCTGCAAGATAATGTGTCTGCAGGATACAGCCTGAGGGGCCCACCTGCCAGGTCAGGAGGGAGCGCTGTGTTCCTCCCTGAGTCAGCAGCCAGTGAAGGGTGGCGGTCCTCTCTCCACTCAGACTCCCCGGGTAGAGGGACACCGAAGCAAGCTCTGGCACCTTCCCGGTGGGACACGTGACTGTGGCCCCCCGTCTTACCTGGAGCAAAGAAAGGAGCTCCTGGGGGCTGCATGGAGAATGAGGAGGGGTTTAGGCCCATTTTATGACGAAATCCTGTTGGTTATAAATATGCTTTTACAAATATTACTGAATCTGTGACTGGATGACTTTCAAAAGTCTTTATCTGTTTGTTTGTTGTGTTTTTTTTTTATTTTTTTTTATTTTTTATTTATTTTTTTGTGTGTGTGTGTGTTTTTTTTTTTAATTTTCAAGTCTTTACCTTTTAAATTTGCTAACAAGGTCACCAAGGAGAATCAAATGCCTTGAAAGCAGATTTCTGGCCTGTTGGTGGCTTGGGGGCCTCCAAGGTGGGTGAGTGAAGCCCACGGAACCAACAGTCAGCTCCGCCGCACACGTACCATCTGGTGGACACCTGTGCCCAGTCCGCACTACTGAAGTAGAAGGAGCCACCTGGTGTCAGACTGGCAGGCTGGGCTTGAGGTGTCGGCGTAGCCCCTGCTTGGGGGTGGTCTGGCACATGTCGCTTATCACCTCTGGGCCTTACTTTCCTCTTAGAACAGGAACGAACCAGATATCTTTGGGGGGTGGTGTCTGTGAACCTTGGTATCGGGGCTTGGCGCATGGTATGCACTCAGCAAATGGTAACTGCTGACATGGGATTACCCCAGTCTGTCCTGAGGGGCGGTGCTCCCACCAGGGCCAGATGTGCTCCTTACTGGTGGGACTGGCTCGGAGACTGCATGAGTGCACGGCTGCGAAGGCAGGGCAGTCCTGAACAGAGAGGGCAGGCTGGATTCACATGGTCGCTGCAAGCAGGAAAAATAGGCCTGATGGCAGTCCCCTGCTGTCACCTCTGGGTATTGTCCCTTTCTTTGAATCCCAGAGTCATGTGTTCAAGTTTTTGTCTTGGGACTGATTCTCCAGACAACTCACAGTATGGAGCCAGGGCCCTGAGGCTAGACAGTACAGTTTCTGTAAATGACAGAGGTGTCCCTCTTCCAGGCTGAGCCAGCCCCAGGCCCAGATCACAGAGCACGGCCTGAACAAAGCCCCTTGCATCTCTTCAGCTAGGCACGCTGGCAGCAGGGCCCAAATGCCCAGCCCCACACCAGGGTTCTTACAGAGTGTGCCCCAAATTATAGGTTTGTGATCGTCTGTGAATCCTTTGGGATACTGGCAGAGACTGATATTCAAAATAGCAAATTCAGAGAGAGGAGAAGGAAGCCATGGCCACAGGCCCAAGCTGTTCCCCATGGCCCTGCCCTGGGAGCCTGGGAGAGACCAGAGCCCCTACAGAGTCCCTGGTTCCTTTTTTTTTTTTTTTAATATTTTATTTATTTATTTCTCAGAGAAAGAGATAGAGAGCACAAGCAGGGGGAGCAGCAGGCAGAAGGAGAGCAGGCTCCCCACTGAGCAAGGAGCCCAGTGCGGGACTTGATCCCAGGACCCGGGGATCACGACCTGAGCTGAAAGCAGACACTTAACCGACTGAGCCACCCAGGCATCCTCAGTCCCTGGTTCTTTGCTCTTTCCCAAACCCTGCCCTGGGCATAGCCCCAGGAGGGAGGGTGACAGACCCTGGCCGTGAGGGTTCACATCTAGAGGAAAGACGACAGCCTTGGATATTTGTCTTACCCTCTCTGATTCTGATACCAGTTTGGTATCCAACAATTCAATTCCATTCAGTTCTGGCACCAGCTGTTCAAAGTTAGTGCCGACCCTACAGGTTAGGGGCCCAGTCCCACAAAACTGCTCCCGCTTCAGACACTAGCTGCAAATGGGTTGCCCAGCACTTCTGTCCAACTTGACTACAAATTCAGGGATTCCTGGGATTCCTGTTTCAGTTTTGATAATTGCTCGAATGGCTCACAGAACTCACAAAAATGCTTTGCTTACTGTTACTGATTTGTGTTAAAGGATATAGTTCGGGGACAGTCAAATGGGAAGAGCTGTGTAGTCAAGGTATGGGATGAAGGTAGAATCCCATACCTCTCTGGGTGTGCCACCATCCCAACGCCTCCAAGCCGGAAGCTCTGTGAACTCTGTCATCTGGGGGGTTTTGTGGGGAGGTCTTCTGACATAGCGTGATTGGTCAAATCATTGGTTCTCGGTGACTGAAGTCAACCTCGAGTCCCTCCCCACTCCCCAGAGGTGGGGGTGGGAGTGAGAAGTGGGGCTAAGCACTCCAGTCCACTAATCATGTCTTGGTCTTTCTGGAGGCCAGCCACTGTCTTGAAGGTCTCTGGGGGCCTATCACGAGTCACCTCAGTAGCACAGACACAGGTGTGGCTGAGAGGGGCTTGATGTGAGCAACCAAGACCTTCCCATTGCTCAGGGTACTCCAGGTGTTTTTAGAGTTCTGTGCTAAGAACCAGGGACAAAGACCACATATAAATTTCCTATTACACCCACCCTCCCTGTGCGTGTCCTAGAGATGAGGACTGTGCTCTCCCATGCTGGATCCGTCCACAGTGCTCGGCACTGGGCTTCGTAGCATTGGTTGTTAACAAATACATGTGGAGAGGAAGGGATCAAAGGTTTTCCATCTTCCCTGAAGCTCCAACTGTGTTGCCATGGGTTTGAGACAGGGCTTCAGTTTTGATGACAACAAGTTAACAAGTGTCAATGTAGCACTTTCCAGAAACTACCATTTATTAAAAACCGACTCAGTGTTACGCTTCATCTATGTTTTCATGCGTCATCACGATGACGCATGGTTGGCGCTGGTTATCATTAGTCCCAAGGAGGATCTGAGAGGCTAAGATGCGGGGGGCATTAGGATTCAAACCCAGTCTGTTTCTTGCCAATCCCCTGTCAGGTCTCCTGGCTGGAATCAGGGCAAGAGAAATTCAGAACCAAGGAGGTCTGACTGGGCAAGTCCATGTTATAATGGTACAATTTGGGGGTGGGTGAGATTAGCTATTGAAGTATAACAAACCACAAAACTCAGCAGCTTCAAAGTGTGAACAATTATTCTTGCTGATGGGTCAAGCTCTCCTGGGCTCACATGGTCTTCTGGGCTTTCTGGCATGTTCGCAGTGGGGATGCTGGTAAGGATGGCCTGCCTCATTTTGTGATGGTTGCTGGCTGTCTGGCAGGGCAAACACTGGGGTGATGCGGCCACATGTCTCTCATGGATGCAGAGAAGGCTGAGGGATTTCGGAGATTTTTGCAATCGCTCTACCACAGGAGGGACATGGCTGCTTTTAAGAACTGGATGCTTGTTTTCCTGAATCATGGGGCTAGATTTCCCGGAGGCGAGCTAAGCATTTGGAGAAAAAGTTTCTGTTCTAGGTGACATGTTGTGCGTGTATGAACCCACTCCTTTGCTAGGACCCTGAGGGGGCTGAGTGTGGATAGGTGGTGGAGCAGAGCCTCCCTCCTGGGAGCCTTAAGGCTGAGACACCAGCCTGAGCCAAGCCTGGGCCTGAAGACAGGCCCAGCAAAGCAGGTGTGTGAGTGTGCATGCTGGGGGAAAGCCCTCCTTTGCAAGAAAGGGCAATGTAAGCACCATCTGGTCTAATTCCTGCTAGACTCAGCCATCTTTAAGCTGAAGGAGAGTTAGGAAAAAACTTCAGGGAGGAGATACAAAATAACAGCACGACCCTTACAAGGAACGACCCTTAACTTGGGTGTATTGCAAATACCAAGTGCACGTTTTGAAATCCTTTAATGCATTGTCACGTGCTCTAGTGGCAATGTTGCATTATGATTCAGATGTTGATCCTAGAGACAGGTGGATCTGGACTTAAATCTTAGCCCCACCCTGACTCCCTGCGTGATTTCCATTAGGCCACCCCAGTCCTCAGCTCCACGGGAGGCCACGATGGCAGCTAACTCAGAGTGGTTTGAGCTCAAATACTTACAAGAGTCCACTGTCCCACAGTGTGTGCTCATAAATGCAATTTGATCATAACATATTTATCCCACTGTGAAGGTATGAATCATGGGAGAGGATCTTATTCATGAGACTTCCTCTCTGACCTATAACTTCCCCATGGCCCCGTTATCCCTGTTTTACATATGGGGGAGCAGCAGCTCAGAGAACACAAGCCACTGGCCCAAGTTCTCAGAGTTACCCACAGGCAGGAAAAGGATTTGAACTCAGGTCTCGTGGGACGTAAAGTCTAGGTAATGTCCTTGACTCCCCAGGCCTCCCTTGACTGACTCCTTCCAAAAGACCTCTGGTGACCAGATCCCAGAAGAGCATAATGGTCACAAGACATCAAGTGTTTTGCATAGATATTTTACCTACTCTTTACTCAACATGATGGCTTAGGTGTGCGTGGCTGAGAAGCAACATATTTTCAGGGAAGTAACAGTTGTTAATAGGAGCATGGCCTCCCATTAGGGTTCGAATATGGTAGAATCCTTTCACCCTGACCACAGTGTTCAACATGCTTCTCTCTCAGTGACATGAGGACTTATCTTTCTCAGAGCTGGCTCAAAATGGCTATCTTTCTCTTGACCCAGTCATGTTTTCTCAGATCTGGAAGATGCCATCGAAATTATCCAGTCCAATTCCTGCATTTTCCAGAAGAGGGAAAAGATCTGGACTGGATGGAACTCAGAACATTGGGATAGGTTCTCAAGTCCAGAGACCAGGTGCTTAACATCTGTTTTTTCCCTGGGTTGTCCAAAGAGATGTGCGTAGGTTATCCTCTGAAGAGGTTAATCCTCTGAACAGTGCTGGCCAGATGGTATTCATGTCCCCATTTTAAAGAAGAGGAAACAAAGGCACAGAGAGATTAACTGATCTGTCCAGGGTCCAACCTCTTGTCAATGGCCAACCTGGCATTGGAAATGAAGTGTGACTACAGAGGCTGATTCAAGAAGAGCAACTGAGAAATACACAAGCCTACTCAAAATTAGGGAGTCATATTTCACAAGGAGAAAACACTCTAAGCACTCATCATTTCAGGAAGTGGTATTTTGTGATTGATTTTACTTCCTCTTGAGAAATACCAGAGCAAATGAGTCACAGTGACCCTCCGGGCCAGGTTCCTCTTTTGGGGATGTGCCCCAAAACATTGTGTTGTGGCAGTTTCTGTGTCAGCCCAGGGCCCCTCTTGGAAATTGGATCTCTGAACCCGGTACTTGGTGATGAGTCCACGTTTCTTTAGCGGCAATGTCACTCCTTTGCTCTGAAGCGTTCTAAAGGGATACAGGTGTCCCCTGCCCTGGACAACAAGGAGCCTGCTGGGCTCCCCTCTGTCACTCAGTCTCTTTTAGTGTGTTTGGGGCAGAAGTGATACACCCTCTCTCCTCATCAGAAACCAGTCCCGACCTTCCACCAAGGCACCATGGCAAATTTGCCCTAGATGACTCAGTCACTCATTCAGTGAATAGTTATTAAGTTCCCTGGAGACCCAAAGCTGTGCAAGGGATGATGTGGTTTCTGGAAGATCTCCTAGGAGAGTTAAGACATACTCACAGAACTAGATCAAAACTGCGACCACACAGCCTTCCTTCACCTTGCTACATAGGGGATGCCAGGCTGCTTTGGCCTTCACTGGGTGACCAGTTGGGGATGATAGAGAGCAGCAGGTGCTCCTAAGGCCCCTGAGCTAAGAGGTGGTGGGACCGTCCCCTGAAGGCTGGTTAAAGGCAAGAGGGGAAGGCAAAACTCATAATAGAAGGACCAGACAGAACCAGGAAGTTCCCCAAGGTGGCCAGGCTGGGTCAGCATGCAGGTGGTCCCTGCCGGAGCCCACAGAAACACATTTTGCACATAGTTACCTCTGGACCATAGTCTTTTGCTCTTAGAAAGGGGGCTGAGGGGCGCCTGGGTGGCTCAGTGGGTTAAAGCCTCTGCCTTCAGCTCAGGTCATGATCCCAGGGTTCTGGGATCGAGCCCCGCATCAGGCTCTCTGCTCTGTGGACAGCCTGCTTCCTCCTCTCTCTCTCTGCCTGCCTCTCTGCCTACTTGTGATCTCTGTCTGTCAAATAAATAAATAAAATCTTAAAAAAAAAAAAAAAAGAAAGGGGCTGAGAGGCTATGGACCAGAGTCACTATTTTCTGAGAATAAACAGTGAGCATGGGGAAGAGTGGGGAGACGTGCCAACCCCTGGTGAGGAGGAGCCCACCCCCAGTTAGCACAGATCCCCACACTGGGCAGCAGCAGGTGGGCCTCACCAGCAGGGCCAGAGTGTTCTCCAGGGCTGTCATAACATGTGACCTCACGCCAGGAGCACACCTGTGTGAGGGTGAGCCTGTGGGTATGTGTCAGTCTGTACACATACCTGCATGTGTGAGTGGTGAAGCCAAGTTCAAAAGGAAGTATGTGACTGTGTCTGAACCTGAGCCCGATCATGTGCCTGGGACAGTATGTGTGCGTGTGATTGTGAGCACGAGGGTGTATATGTAAGACTGTGAAGGCATATGTGTGTGAGTGTGCGTGCACACACATATATGAGTGTTTGCACGTGTGTGTGTGTGTGTGTGGCTGTGTGCACATGTGAGTGCATGTGTGAGGGTTAGTACTTTCATATGTCTGCCTCCCCCCTCACAAGATTTTAGTGTCAGGCTACCTGTTTCATAACTGGCATAAAGGAAGCTACATACCTCCGTTTTGTGGAGGGTCAAATATGTTCCAAGCATATGCTTCCTGCTTCAAATCCTGGTCTCATTTTATCTCCATCACCACCATGGGAGGTGACAATTGCTGCCCCGATTTTGCAGCTGAGGTGACTAAGATACTGGGAGATGAAGTGGCTTGTTTGAGCCACTCAGCCAGTACATGATTGGGGCCAGACTTCGATCCCAAAGCCCAGGCTCTATCCGTGATATCACCCCACCTTCCATAACCTGGCAAATGAAACCAAGAACAGAAAAATCTAATCAGATGACAGAAACTCGTCAGAACGCTGGGTCTGCATAGGGTCAACCGGGGCTGTGAGCCCTCGGCAGTGGCATTTGGTGTGTGCCAAACTGTAGCAGTTGCACGCCTGAGCGGTGGGCATGGCGAGTGTCCCCACCAGCTCACTTCCTCTGAAGTCACCTCCCCCTTCTGCTCCCTGTTGTATTTACATCAAGAGACTGCCTGCTGAGTTACGCAGAGCTGTAAACAGATAAGCCACATTTGGGGAGGCTTGAAATTATTGACCAAAACACAAGACTCCCATGCCAAAGACGTCAAAGCAAACCGCAAGCTAGTGAGCAAACTGTTTTAATGTGCGGGGCGAATAAGTGTGTTATCTTTATCGGTAAGAACATAGATTAACTGGTGGGGCTGTTCCGGAGGATATGTCATATTGTGGGACTATCCGTTACCTATTGGTATGAGAAGCTAGCTCTCAGGGCCAAAATCTTAGGAAGGGATGACCCAGTAGTGGTTCTTTGCAGAGTTTACTGGGTTGTCAGTGCACAGCTGGTTCTTGCTTATCATGAGCCCCAGAGTCATTGCTTATACACGCTCTTGTACATGTCCTTATATAGTGTTCAGTTTGCAAAGAGCTTCCACATACTCAGCCTTCCTACCTTAGTATGGCCCATTTGGGATGGGCAGGAAAGCGATTATCATCTCTGTTTGATGGATGAAAGAACTGGCACAGAAAAGTTAAGGGACCTGCTCAGAGTAACTCAGATCAAGGCCGGTGGGGCCAGGAGTCAGACTCAGTGCTGTCCTTCTTCATCCTCTTGGCACCCCACTGTGAGAGCTGTTTTCAGCTGACCACAGCAATCGTTTCCAGTTTCCTTTAGTTGGAGCCTTAGTCATTCCTTGCCTAGATCATCCCAATCCTCCTGTTCAATTCTCAGTCTCTGGTACTACCAAAGAGCCACCTTGCACCCTTTGGGAGCCATCCTGTAGGATGAGCCGTCTTTTGGGTGGGAAGATGAATGAGCCCAGAGGCTGTGGGTAGAGAGAAGGAGTGTTGCTTCCCTCACAGAGCTAAGGAACAAAGTGGGTAGGGTACAGAGTAGGGAGCCATCCCTTTACCCATAGACAAAGACATTCAGGACCAACTTTGATGTTGAAGTCAGCAACCATGACAAGCTCCCTGTGCTGTGGCCAAAATCACCATTGCACTGGGGCTTAACATCCAGGCCAATGCTTGGGCTATTCTGGGTGCCGTGCAATTCCATATAAATTTTAGAGCAAGCTTGTCAATCTCTACAAGAAGTCATCTGGGATTGTGTTAAATCTGTAGATCATTTGAGGGGGCATGGGTATTGCCATCTTAATGTTAGATCTTCCACTCATTGAACATAGAATGTTTTTCCATTTATTTAGCTCTTTTCAGCTAAGTTATTTTCAATAGTGTTTTCTAGTTTTCTGAGAACAAGTTTTGTACTTGTCTTATTCAATTTATCCTTGTATATTTTATCCTATTCAATGCTATTGTGAAGGAATCATTTTCTGAGTTCATTCTCAGATTATTCACAGCAAGTGTGTAAAAAATACAATTGATTTTTATATATTGATCTTATTACCCTTCACTCTAGCTGTTCTCATCTGTTAATTCTAATAGTTTTTTAGTAGATTCCTTAAAATTTTCTATATACTGGGGCGCCTGGGTGGCTCAGTGGGTTAAAGCCTCTGCCTTCAGCCCAGGTCATGATCCCAGGGTCCTGGGATCGAACCCAGCATCAGGCTTTCTGCTCAGCAGCTAGTCAGCTTCTCCCTCTCTCTTTGCCTGCCTCTCTGCCTATTTGTGATCTCTATCAAATAAATAAATAAAATTTTTAAAAAAATTTTCTGTATACAAGATCATGTCATCTGTGAACAGAGATAGTTTTACTTCTTCTTTCCTAATCTGAATACTTTTATTTCTTTTTCTTCCCTAACCACCTTAGCTAGAACCTCCAATACAATGTGGTCTAGAATTGGTGAGAGCAGACATCCATTTAAATCTATTGAGACTTGTTATGTGCTCTAGCATTTGGTCCATTTTGGAATGTGTTCCGTGTGCATTTGAGAAGAATATGTATCCTGCTATTCTTGGGCAACGTATTCTATAAATGTCCATTAGATCTGGGTGGTTTGTAGTGTTCTTCAAGTCCTCTATTTCCTCATTGATGTTCTATCCATTATTGGATATTGCAAGTGGGATATTAAAGTTTCCAATTACTATTGTTGCACTATTTCTCTCTTGGAGTCTATTTTTGCTTCCTAGACTTTAGTGCTTTATTTTTGGGTGAAGATATATTTATAATTGTTACATATCCTTGGTGTGCTGACTCTTTTATTAATATACATTGTCCTTCTTTCTCCCTTGTAATAATTGTTGTCTTAAAGTATATTTTGTCTGAATTTAGTACTGCCCTCCCCCCCCCCAGCCCCGGCTCTCCTTTGGTTACTCTTGGTGTGGCCTTTTTCAATCCTTTTACTTTCAACCTATTTGTGTCTTTGAATCTGAAGTACAGTATTTCCTCCTTACCTGTGGTTTTAACTTCCCCAGGGTGAGTTACCTATGGTTGAACATGGTCTGGAAGTAGATAATCCTCCTTCTGATTTGTCATCAGAAGGGCAATACTAGCTTAACCCTATTCACATTGCCTATGTCATTCACCTCATTTCGTCTCATTATATAGGTATTTTGTCATCCCATAGCGCAAGAAGAAAGGTAAATACAGTATGATAGGATATTTTGAGAGAGACCACATTCATATACCTTTCATTACAGGATGTTGTTATAATTGTTCTCTTTATTTATGAATTGTTGTCACTCTCCCACTGTGCCTAATTTATAAGTTAAATTTTATCATAGGTATACAGGTATAGGAAAAAACATAATATATATAGGGTTTGGTACTATCTGTAGTTCAGGCATCAACTGGGGGTCTTGGAGCATATCCCCCATGGATAAAGGGGGCTACTGTAAGTCTCTTTAGACAGCATATTGTTGGTATCTTTTTAATCCATTCATCTACTTCAGCCTTTTTTTTTTAAATTTATTTAAAGATTTCATTTATTTGAGAAAGAGAGATCACAAGTAGGCAGAGAGGCAGGCAGAGAGAGGGGAGGAAGCAGGCTCCCCGCTGAGCAGGGAGCCAGATACAGGGCTTGATCCCAGAACCCTGAGATCATGACCTGAGCCAAAGGCAGAGCTTAACCCACTGAGCCACCCACGCGCCCCTACTTCAGCCTTTTAATTGGACGTTTATTATTTATACTTATCTTTAGTGTAATTTATATTTATATTTAGTGTAATTACTGATAAGGAAGGATTTACATTTGCTGCTTTGCTACTTTTTTCTGTGTCACATATCATGTTGTGTTCCTCAGATCTTTAATTACTGACTTCTTTTGTGTTGAGTAGATATTTTCTGACATAGCCTTTTAATTCCCTTGTTTTTCCTTCTTTTACTATATATGTTTGGTTTGTTTTATTAGCAGTTGCCTTGGGG
Organism: Meles meles; assembly: GCF_922984935.1. Taxonomy (NCBI): domain Eukaryota; kingdom Metazoa; phylum Chordata; class Mammalia; order Carnivora; family Mustelidae; genus Meles; species Meles meles. The sequence goes on along the minus strand of NC_060078.1, from coordinate 46,380,319 downwards.
ATTACATCTTAATTTATAACAATCTACTTTGGATTAATACTAAGTATACAAAACCTTTTCCTGGATATCTCTATCTTCACAGACATACTATGTATGTTACATCTTCATACACTGTGGTCTTTATACACTGGGTGCTCCTCACCATAAACTTAGCATTATTGTTTTGTGTAGTTATCTTTTAAATAAGAAAAAAAGAGAAGTTACAAAGAAAAATACATTAATCCTGTCTTATGTATTTACCTATATAGTTTACTGCTATTCTTTATTTCCTCATGTGGATTTGAGTTACTTTTTAGTGTCCTTTCATTTCAGCCTGAAGGCTCCCTTTAATATTTCTTCATGGGCAGTTCTGCTTGTGATTAGCTATCTCAAGTTTTGTTTATTTGGGAATGTGTTAATTGCTCTTTCATTTTGGAAGAATAATTTCATCAGATATTGAACTGTTGGTTGACGGGATTTTTTTTCAGCCCTGAAGGTCAAATGTGTCACCCACTGCAGGTTAAAGGAAGGTAGTGTATATGTACCAGATACTCAGCAAAGGGCAGAGATATACACCCAGACAGGAGCTGGGTTTCGAACAGATGAGGATGAAAGAGTCTGGAAGGAAAGAAGCGTCTGTCAGAGTGGGAAGACCCCATCCAGCTGCCCCTTCTGGGTGAGCTGAGATGACTGTCAGTCATAACCCACAAGAGCCTCTGCCCAGGGACCAGGACAACAGGCTGTGGAAGACTGCAGCCATGGCTAGGAAGGAGAGTCTGTGGTTTCCAGTCTGAGACGAGTGATGGTTAGCTTGGTGGCATAACTGGGGAAATAAGGAAGGAAATAACCATCTGTGAGAGAACAGACACATGGAAGATGGGCCATCTGTGCTGAGTCAGGAGGATCAGGAAGTGAGAGAGAGGAGGAATATGGAAGCATAGGCTGAGAAGCATGATGGTGGGCTCCAGCTAGGAGTCTGTGAGCTGCCAGTCACTGGGAGGCAACCCAAACCAGCTGCAGCCAGAAACAGGAATTTATCAGAGCTATATTGGAGATTTGCAACATCTTTTGAGACCTGAAGATCTAGGCTTGTAAGATGGACAAGAATGACGGTGGCTCTAGAGGGCCAAAAAGCAAGAAGCACAAGGATTCTTTTCTTATGGGACAGCATGGCTGAGACACCCTTGCTAGATACCTCCCCCATACTGGAAGGGACCCCTGTCACAGCAGACATTGTCACTGTGGCCAGTGCTAGGAAGTCCATTCAAACCCTCTCTCAGACTTTTTGTGATGTTTAAGATTAGAATAAAAACCAGGCAGGGGCATCTGATGGGCTGAGCCTCCGTTGCCTGACCACATCTGACTGCCTGCAGGCATATAGCAGATCTATTCCTTATGGTTTCCAAAGAGGGTGATGGCAGGATATTGCCCCATGATAGGAAGGGGCTAGATATTGTGTAGCCCCGAATAAGTTCCCTTCTACCATAACAAATGAAGGAAAGAAAAGGTATCATTTTAAAGGCAGAAGACTCTTGAGTGGTTTTATCAACTTGGAGAGAAGAGCCAGTGAGGGAGGGAGGGATTAAAGATGCAAAAGGAAGAGAAATGTCTAGAAGAGCAGAGAGACGTTATGTTCCAGGGGGAGGGGGCAGTCTGCCCAGAGGAGACCCACAAGGGGCAGGGCTGGTTGTGCAGGGGAGGAATCCCGACTTTGGGGAGAGGTGTGAGTTGAGAGAGAAGGCATCTGGGAAACTTCCGTTCTTTCCATCTGTCCCAAACCCTGGCTTTCCACAACAAGCAGGTGTTTTCACGAGGGAGAAGACTTGTTTTCCAATAATGCAAAACCGACCAAATTGGTGAGTCATCACTTTCTAAAATCTGACTCTTTAGGGAGTGGAAAACATTTCAGACCTGCTTCCTCGCTGCATCCAAGTGAGGACAGGTTTTGCCATTTGAGCTTGGGCGGGCAATAGCCTCACCACTGGGTCCCCCGCCCTTGCTTCAGGGAAATGGTGACAGCTCCTTGGAACTTCAGTACATCATATTTACAAGACTCAGAACCCCATTAGTGAAGGCACATTCCCTCTTTCCCCTCAGGCTCTGCCAAAAGCAGGAGCTCAACAGGCAATCCGGCTTGGCCCAGGATGTCAGACCTGTGGGCTGGGGTCCTTTTTTTCCCCTCCCCTAGTGCCTCAGAGGACCCCACCTACTCACAGCAAGGCTGTCCCACTGTCAGTTCCACACACTCCCTAATAGAAGTTTTCCCTTCCAAGAATCTCACAGTGAGAACTTGCAGCTCGATAAAATCTTTATCTGAAAGCTGCCTGATTAAATGGGGAGCTCAGACAATTGGCCACGTAGATTTTTTAGTGAGTAGTATTTGTCTGAGCCCAACATTTACAGAGACTTAAAAATGAGGCCTTTGAGTTCCATAGAATCCCTGTGTGATAATTGTCAGAGCCCCCTTCGAGAAAGGACTCACTGGTCAGCTGCAGGAAGTGGGATCAATTGACAGTCCCCGGCTATTAGCTCTTCTAGGATCAACCTCAACTTTCAAGCCAACTCCATGCTGTTCTGGGAGGAGGGGCACAATGATGGTCAAGGTCATGGTCTTCTTGAGGAGGCCCTCAGCCAATGACTACAAAAGGCAATGGTACACAGGCCTGACACCCAAGTCAGATCCTCTACTAGGCCCTCTGATTTTTTGTTCAGATTTTATTTATTTGACAGAGATCACAAGTAGGTAGAGAGACAGGCAGGGGTGGGGAACAGGCTCCCCACTGAGCAAGGAGCCCAATGTGGGGCTCGATCCCAGGACCCTGAGACCATGACCTGAGCCAAAGGCAGAGGCTTAACCCCCTGAGCCACCCAGGCACCCTGGCTCTCTGCTTTGGAGCACCCAAGAATTTTTGCTTGGTGGTCCCGTGCTTCCCTCCCACTCCACTCTTGAACAGGTGTTAATTCCCAATAAAATTCTTATCTTAGCATCTGCCCTAGAGAACCCAGACAGCTTACCAGTCACTCACCCATCGCACACAGCAAGCACCCCTGCCCCGGACATCAGCTGCCTGGACTAAGTTGAAGGTGAGGTGTGACAAGTGCGACAGTGGAAGGTGGAACAGAAGGCTGTGTTTTCTGAACCCACTTGGTAACCCAGGCCCTCTCTGCCCTGACGTCAGGGCTGCAGAACTCTAGAAACCATGCCCAGAGGCTTCAAGTCACAACCGAGGGGCTTTCCAAGTCAAGTCTCCAAGTTCTGGTCTCTACCCTCTTGTCTGGGTGGTTTTGCAATGCCCAGTCCTGGATTCTGCATCGTTGTCCTTCTGACTCTCTGGCCAGGAGCCTAGGACACCAAAGACCCAGAAAACTACGGGTCCAGGCTCTAGACCCATTCTGGGGGCCTGGGCTGTGTGTGCGAGGCTGTATCCTACACTGAAGTGTGTGCACGAGACTGAAATGAGAAGCAAGTGAAGCATCTGAAGGACGCATTGGGCCAACGGCAGAGGCAGACATTAGACCTAAGGCCACAGGACTGTGGGACTGTGGGCAGGGAGAGATGCCCCGCTCTCTGGGGCAGAGTAGCTTGCAGCACCCAAGTGCCCACAGGCAAAACCAAGGATATACTCAGAGTACTAGCAAGGCCAGGCCACCAAAGCGGCAGAAAAGTTCACCTTTGATGAATCCCACACAATCGTGCAATTAAAAACTCTAGAAAGAACACTTTAAATTCAGCATAGTCTTAAGTTTTGTTTATAGTTTATATTTAAATTATGGGTTATCATATTTAAATTATGGGTTAATTTTTAAATTATGGGTTGATTATGGGTAATAATTATGGGTAATTTAAATTTTATATATTTAAATTATGGGTCAGGTCTTCATCAGCCCTGGCAAGAGGCCTTTTAGAAGGTTCCTGTGGCCTCAGGCATGGGGGATGAGGAGATAGTGAAGGGGCTGGACCCTAACCGTGGTCACTGAGTGGGGAGTGGACACTGAAACAGGGTCCAAAGGGAAGCATCAACGTCTGGTAGGCAAAGAGGGGCAGGTGGAGGATATATGTGGTGGAAGGTCAGCTGGAGTCATGAAGAGGACCAGCTGGGTCATAGCTCTCCCTCTTCCTAGCCATCTGAGATGTTTCTAGGTTGACAGTGGGGCTTGGCCCCACTCAGTCATTCAGGGTTTCAGGCCACAGGACCTCTGCGTGGGCCTTCCAGGTGACCCCAGAAAAGGGAGACAAGCCTGGAGGAGTGTTGGAGGGAGGAGTCCTGTAGGCCAGGCCTAGAAGTAGCCACATCGTGTCTGCTCAGAAACAATGTCTAGGACAGTCACATGGAACTGCAAGGGTCCTGGGAAAGACAGGGCATCCAGGCATGTCCAGGAGGGAGACGAGGACAGAGTTGGTGCAGAGCTAGCCTCCTCTGTCCTCAGCAAGGAATCGACTGTTGGGGGGCATACAAGGTAGGGCATGGACAGGGGTGGGCTGGCAAACACCTCATGACTGGCTCTCTGGAAGGTAAAGCAATTTAAGTCTGGATTGATAACATATTTCTCGATGTAAATACTCCCACCACTGTCCATTTCAAACTACTAGCATGATCCCTGAACGAGGAGCTACCAAGAGATGTGCGATTAAAACCCAATAAACAGATGAATTAGGGTTCTTGAGAGAAACAGAACACACAGGAGAGAGCTATATATCTCTTAAGAGTATAATAAGAACATATACATATTTATGCATACGTAGGTACCATATGTTATTGAAGCTGAAAAGTCCCAAGATCTACAGTTGACAAGCTGGACACTAATGAAGGTTGTGTAGTTCTAGTTCAAAGGCCAGCAGACTCAAGACCCAGGAAGAGCCAATTTTCAGTTCTAGCCCAAAGACAGGGGGAAAAAAACCAAAAAACAAAAAACATCAATGTCCTGGCTGGAGGCAGTCAGGCAGGAGCGTTCCCTTCTATGCATGGGAAGGTGAGGTTTTTTGTTCTTTTCAGGCCCTCGGCTGCTTGGGTGCGGCCCACCCACACCAGGAAGGGCAACATGCTTTATTCAGTCTACTAATTCAAATGCCAGTTTCATCCAGAAACACCTTCACATTGACACTGAGAATAATGCTTGACCAAATGTCTGGCTGGGTGCCCCATGACCCAGTTAGGATGACATACAAAGTCAACCCTCACAATAGCATTTTCACCACATGATACAATAGGCGCAAATGACCTTAAGAATGTAGAAACTACTAAAATGTAGTAAAATAATTAGGAAGTGATGTGAGTTGGGTTGGCATTCCCTCTGCTTTTAATCTGATTCAGTTCACTGTAAGTTTATGTAATGTAATCTCCAATGATGCCTGCGTTAAAATCACAAAATTCCTAAAAACTTAGCAATCAGCTCTCATTGGCTTTTGTTCTGGCCAGCTGCTCCAGCACACCACAGGGATGGGCAGGAGTGACACACCAGAGAAATGGAACCTCTGCCTTCTGGCAACAGGGACAGAGAGCAGTCGAAGCAGGAAGTCAGGGGACACTGGTGCCGGTGAGCACTGCACAGGCATCTCAGACCCAGGCGAGCACTGTTTTCTCCCTCTGCCTCCGGAAGAGCACCCCCTGTCCTTTCTGCAGGTTCTGGAATAGGGAAGCCGGGTCCTGCTATCTAGATGACATCTTGGTAAAAAACAGAGGAAGACTCGCCCTCTTGGTGCAGCGGATCCCTCTAACAGTGCCAGGGCACACAGCTTTGTCAGCATTAAGGTCCCAGCCCTACTCCCCCCTCTACTGGACACCTTTGTACAGTGAACAGGCTGTACAACCATACCTGTGGCTCCATGTGGAATGGAGCAGTCTCCCGTTGAGACTTGGAAGGGGGGAACACTTTTCCACTTTCTGACTGGGAGGCTGGCAACATGTGCCCCTCTCTAGGAAGAAGACTCCCTTGGGGTGACAGCAGGCAGTGACTGCCTCTGGTGTTCCCGGGCTCAAGGATGTGCAATTATCTTCTCAAGTAGTGGTTCTCAACCCTGGCCACGTGCTGGATCACCCGAGGAGCTTTTACAACTCCCAATGACCAGCGCACATGCCAGACTAAACAGGACCTGGTGGCAGATGGGACACAGAAATTAGTTGTCAAAACTCCCCAACATGCAGGCAAGGTTGAGAACCACTGACCTGAAGCAGAGCTGGAGGTGGCCAGTGATATTGGTGGGTGACCACCCGTCCAAGAGGTGTGACTTCCAGCAGCTGCCTTTGGAGAGTTCTGCCCTTCCTACTCACCCTTCAGGGCCTGGCCAAGTCTGGCCCACAGTGGTCTCGGAAAATGCCAGGCTGGAAACTGGGGGAGACCCAGGACCACTGCTGGGGAGGCAGTGCCATGTGGGCAGGGGCAAGGCCATGGAGAGAGGGCCGCCTTTCTGCCTCTACTTTTGTGTGAGGCCTGTATTTTCCCTTTGTAAACTTCAGGAAGGAGGGGGCGCTAATGTCCCTTCCAGCTGGACCCATCGTTCTCAGGTGCAGGGTCCAGGCTAGCTCTTGCCCTGTTCGCAGCGTTACTTCTGGGTTTGAGCCCAGAGCCTCCGAGGTTTTTTCCGAGTCCAGCACTGATCCCAGGAAAAGCAGGCGGGTGAGTGCAGCGACTTAATGTCATTGGGGGAAACAGCTGCACAGGAAAAGCACCCGGGGGTGGTTTCTTAACCAAAACAAGTGTGAGTGGACCCAAACTAAGTGTTCAGGGCATTTTCCTGCCTCTGGCTTAGAGGACGTGGTCCAGGCTGCATTACTCACAGGGCTTCACGATTGCTCAAGACATTGTCACTGGCCACGGGACCTCACCCTGTGACCCTGATGTCAACATGAGATTTTCCAGATCTGTAGCCTCCCCAGTCCTCCCGCATGGCCTGTGTCCCAGCCTGACCCGGCCTCTACCTGGCCTGAAAGAAAAAGGAGGGCAATTTGGTCATTCTGTAGTATTTCTTGGAGCTGTCCCTCAAGCCAGTATTCCTCACAGGGCTCATGGCCTGAGTCCAGCCTGAGGCTCAGGACTGGGAGTGCAGGAGGGGTGAGACACAGCTAAGAGCCCCAGGGAAGTGCTTTATGGCTCCTTTTGGTGGTAGAATCAGGAGAGTTTCACAGAGACTTGCTCAGAATGATCAGGCTTATGCAACTGAAACTGTGGGAAAGGACACTCCTAGAAGAGGGAACCGCTGGTGCAAAGGCACGGGGGCACACAGGAGCTGCATGGTCACGTAGCATCAGCAGGAGATAGGGCACAGATGAAGGCAGGGACTGTACCATGAAAGACCTTGAATATTATCTCGAAATACTGATTCCTTTCTTCTGAGGGGTGGCTGAGGGCTGGAGAAAGGGACTGGATGCGGAGTAAAACAGCTTTGTCTCCATGGACTTTGCTTTCTCCGGGCCACCTGGCCATTGGACCCCCACATCCCGGTGAGTCCTTGACATCTCCAATTCTCCCCTCCTTTCTATATGCCAGATCCTGTCCTCTCTAACATGGATTGCTGCAGAGGCTAGACCGCTAGCCTCCAGAGCTTCTGGACATCAGCTACGGGATTCGATCCCACATTAATGCTTCATCTGGGGATCAGTTGGCATGGGGGCACTCTGGGGATCAGGGAAGGAGCATGGCCATTCAAATAGAGCGGTCGTCTTTCACGCCCCTTGGTTCAACGGAGAGGAACACACAGCACTCGGACTCGGAACAACCCAGCCCCAGACACAAATGCCTAACACAGCATGTGGGGTCGTTTCAGGGGCACAAACATTGATCCTCACCATCCAGCAAGTTCGCTGAGGACTCTCAAACCAAAAACTGCTCATAGGAGGTGGTTGGAATTTGGGAATTTAGAGAGACTCGCATCAGAGAAAATCATCAGCTGTAGACACTGCCCGGAGTTCCGATTCCTGTCCTGACAGTATTGTGTGACTTTGGGCAAGTTATTTAACATTTCTGTGCCTTATTTTCTTTATCTGAAAAGCCATGACATTAGCACCTGCCTCAGAGAATTGGAGAATTAAATGAGATACGGAATATGAAGTCCTAGCCTTAATGCCAGACACATAGCAGGCACCTAATAAATGATAGCTATTACTGTGATTGCAATTCTTGGGCAATTTTTAGGCCTTGAGGCTGAACTCCCCCAAAGCCCCACTATGCACTCTTTAGAGTTATGCTAGTATTAAATGGAAACTTGACAATTTGCAGATTCACTACTCGGTGAACAGTTTCTGAGACCCTACTGTGTGTGGGCCCCAAACTAAGTGCTTCACGTGCATTCTGATTGCTGTCACCGTGTTAAGGCAGCAGAAACATCCCTCAGGGGCATCCCTCTGCTTGCTAGTTGCTGGGCCCAACCCCGGGAGGATGGGAACACCACCCAGGCCACCAGCTCGCCAGCTCCATGTAAGACACACCTCTCTTTCACAGTTGAACAGTGAGCTCAGAAACGGCCTCCTAGCCAGCGCCCCCCCCCACCCCCCGCCCCTGGCTGGGGACATCAGGCAGAGCAGGTTGCATTGGACGGGCGGGGTCTCCCCTCTCTCCCAAGAGCGCTGGACGGGAAGGGGTTTGCTTGGCGGGACAGAAGGACAGGGCAGCGGCGTGGATTTCCAGCGGCTTTTCTTTGCCTGCAGCTCGCCGGACAGGCCCTCCCCGCGCAGTGGGCGGATCCGTTCGGGAGCCCAGAGCCTTCCGACCCGCCCCGCGCGGCTGGGAACCCTCCTCGCGGACCCGCCCGTCTGCCCGCCACCGCCCGCCCCGCAGGGAACAGAGCCCCACTCTCGGGGCTCCCGCATGGGTAGTGAGGCAGGCACCCCTGGGCAGAGGGGCAACCGGTCTGCCCCGCCCTGGCCCAGTGATTGATCTGTAGCCCTTACCGAGCCTTTTACTGGTTCGCTGGAATGGGAATTAATTCTGGGATGGATAAATAATGCATTGAGGTTTGTGTAGTCCAAGGCAAGCCATTGGTCAGCAGCAAGGAGAGGGAGACTCTCCTGTAAAGCCAGCAACCATGGGGGCTGGAGTGGGGCAGCAGGAGGGGCAGTTGGGCCAGAGGAAGAGAAAAGGGAAGTGGACGACAGCATGATCGGCACAAGGACTCCGGCCTGGCGGCTTCTGGAATATGCTGAGCCCAAAGATCAGGCAAGCCAGGAGGGGTAAGTCCAGCTTCCTGGGGCGTATCTGGGCATAGTGTGTGTCTCTTGGCTAACACGTGCAGACACTGAGACGCTGCCACACCGGGAGTGAGATGAGGCAGGCATTCCAGAGGCATCCTCCTCATTGCCTGCCCAGTGAGGCTCCCAGGGTCTGTGGGCGTCAGACTAGAGCTGAGATGCCCAATGGCCATTTTAATGCTCTAGTCTGTGTGCAAACCTCACCCCATGGTCTGTGTTTCGCCGAGTTCCTGAGTTGCTCAAAGTGACCTGGTGACAACTTTGGGAAAACTGTGTTCCTTTACTATAAAGGAAATGCTCAATGCTTGTGATTTGCCCCAGCAGCCAAGCAGAAGTGGCCCTCACTAAGGAGGGCCATGCCCTGGCTTCTGGAGACGGCCAGGTCCAAGGGGGAGTCCTCGCTTCTCTGGCCTGGGAGGGTGCTGGGTAGAGCCTTTGGGAGCTGCCCAGGGCTGGGCTGCAGAAAGCAATTCCTTGGATAGGCCAGAGGCAGGCGGGCGCCCCCATGGGGAGAACTCCCAGGAGGCTGCACCACCTGGAGATGAGAGTGCTGAGGGCATGCATCTAGAAATAAGTCAGAGGTGGGAGTCTGGAAAACCTTGCTGGATGATCTTGTGGGACTGGGCTAGTGCCCACCAGCCAGCCTGTGTCCCTGCAGAGTGGCCTGGAGACTCAGGACAAGTCCCTGGGCTAGGGACAGCATCACCCTAGGGACAGCAACTTCTTGGCCAGTGTCATTCTAGATAAGAACATCTGTCCTTTAAGAAAATAAAATGCATCTTTGCAGGTGGCCAGTGTTTACGGAGGGCTGAGCTTCCCTTTGGAGCAATGAGTATGAGGACAGGTGGTTTGGAGGCGGGTGGAACATCTGCCTGGGGAGCTTGGAAACCGCGTGTCTCACCTGGTATGTGTGTGACAGGAACCCTCCAGCCTCTTGTGGAATTACGGGCAACACACCCATCGCATTAGCTATTAACAGATGACTATGGGGTGGGCTGGCCCTCCAGAGCATGGTCACCGCTGTCAGGACCCCTCTGTGGGTTGCTCCAAATGGATCATAGCCTGTGGACCCCAGTGGGCAAAAGAGAGCTATGCATGGCTCTACTGAAGGGTAGGAGTGCAATTTAGTGACCACCTAAAGGGGTGGGACAGGCCCTACATGCCTTTTGAGAAAACTGAAGTCTACCATCCCAGCCCTGTCGAATGTATTAGCCACTGGTCAGATGTGGCTGTTGAGCCCTTGATATATGGCTAGTCCAAACTGCGAAATATACACACTAGATTTTGATGACTTGGCAGAAAAAAAAGAATGTAAAATACCTTACTGATAATTATATTGCATACAGGCTGAAATGACAGTATGTGGATATGTTGAGTTAAATAAAATACGTTATTAAATTTAATTTCACCTATTTTTAAAGCAGCTACTGGAACTGCTTTATTATAAACTGTATTGTATTTATAAACTATTGATAAATACAGTTACACATGTGACTCATATTATACGCCTGTTGTGTAGTGCTTGTCTAGAAAGAGGCTTCAGCAAAGGGGCTCTCAGGAAGCCAGCCTTTGAAATCCCAAACTTCTTACAAGCAGTTGTCCTAGGTCAGTGGTTCTCAGCCAGGTGTGATCTTGCCCCCCTCCCCAGGGGACCTTTGGCATTGTCTGGAGACATTTTTGGTAGTTCCGACTGAAGGGCTACTGGCTTCTAGTGGGTAGAGAATAGGGACAAAACTAAACATCCTACAAAGCAGAGGACGAGCCCGGCAATAAGAATTATCTGGCCCCAAATGTCTATGGCCTAAGGTTGAGGAGCGTTCTACTTGATGATATTATCTGGTAAGATACAGTAAAGGATGACGTTTACGGTGCCATGAGTCAGCTAACCACTTACGCACAAAAATGTATGATCATAAACTGTGATAAGAAGCATTCTAGGAGCATCTACCACAAATGTAGCATCCAGAGGAAGTGTGAGGTCCTTGGGCTGTGAGCTGGGAAATGACAGGAAGCTAACTAGGCAAAGAATGGTGGAAGAACAAGGCCACATTGCAGGCAGGGTGCATCACGGGTGGGTGCCTTGGGAGGGGCGGGTGCATGGGAGTAGGAGGTGGGAGCTGGGGGCAGGGAGGGGCAGCAGGCACAGCATGAGGCTGGAGACCAGGTCTGGAATTGTCTCCTGCAAGGTCAGGTTTGCAGCTTGTTAAGGAATAGTTCTCTCTGGGGACATTTCTGGAGAAATACAGACCAAGTTTTTGTGCAAGTGTGTGTGTGTACCATTAAGTAATTGGGCTGTGGTAGAAGTGGTAGAAAGAAGAGCTCACCTCAAAATTCAACCCCCTCTCATTGAACATTTTAGGAGCAGGGCAGGATACATGTCATAAATACAGCGAGTCAGAGTACGCAAATCACAGCCCTTGGTATCCAGACACCGCCTTGTCCAGACCATCCATATTCCAGATGGACCTCCAGGCAATATCGCTATGTGGATACGCTGGGTTGCACAAAAAAGACTGGGGTGGTTTTCTGAGATAGTTCATAAAATCAGCCTCAGCCAGCTCAAAAGCGTCGGGGGTCTGGCCCAAATGCTGCTCAGCAGATAGGGACTTCCCAGGGACCCTTCTTCAGAGGCATGTTGGCTGTTAAATTCCTGGCAGGCCCCCATCAGGCCAGCGCTGAGTAAGTATGCAGAAGCTGCTAACACCCTGACAGCTGTCCTCAGTTCTCCTTTCTAAGGAGGGGGAGATGTCAAGATCAAGACCCTCCAAAGGAAAACCCTATTGTCCTTTACCAGTACATAGAACTAAGTTTGTTCAATTGTCATGCCTCGACCAAGCTCAGTTTCTAAGAAGTTAGAGGCTAGAGAGGCGGGTGTCAGTATATGGACACACACACATGGAAAAGGCAATTCAAAAAACAGACTAGCACCCAAACTAGCTGGAAGTGGCTCAGAACAGAATGGTGAATTCAAATAGTGTGCTTGCATTTAAGTGCAGCACGAAATTCAGACTGATGTCAGGAAGGTGGTTTGGATTCCCTCAAATCAGTGTGGACCGGCCATTAATACAATAAGTGATTTTAACTCACCATTGTTTGCTTAGGACCAGTTCACGCTCATCCTAGCTAGTCATGGCCTATTGGGTCCAGGCTGGTTGGAGCCAGATGTGTTTCCCTGCTTTACCCCTGGGTCCAGAGGTCCCTTCCAGAGACAATTTCCTATTGCTTTGCCCCAGCAAGCTCCTCCTCTACTGAGTCCCATTTCCATATTCCCAGAGTAGGACTAGAAGACACAGTTTACCCCTGCCTTTACCAGTTTTCCCAGAAGAAAAATAAGATAAATTCACTAAAACTCTTAGAATGTATTACATATACAATGGAGCAAGCACAAGTCTATGTGCTTTATGACATGGTGAAAGTTGCGATTTCTTTTTCAAGCTAGAAAATAAAAATGTAGAGCAGGTACCTTCTCTTCTGGGAATAAGAGAGGAAGAGCATCGGAGCCTTGTGTCATTCCCTCGGGCCCACTACCATGTTCTGCGCATCCTAGGCCTTCCCCACTCCCTCCTCTGCTCAGAGAGTCCCTGGGAGCACCTGGTTAGAACCAGACCTGATTCCGCATCTCTCCAGCCATAGTCAGAACAAAGCCCCCAAATACTTGACCCTGATGCAGCCCCTGCTGGCCTGGTTGGTACCCCTTTCTAATTCCACTGTAATCAGACTTAGGTCTTCAGAGACTGGTGTGTTCTGTCAGTCTTGATTGAAGCTTATTGCTCTGGCCTTGCCCTAGTCCACAAGGATGAGGAATGCAGGGCAGCCCTGTTGCTTTATCCAAAGAGCACTTGACTCTGCCCATCTCACTTATCCTCATGCCATCACCCACCCTCAGCCATCATCATCTCTCACCTGAACTTTGGCAGTAAGACTGCCTCACTCCTACCCACCCTCATCCATTCTCCACTCCAAAGCCAGGGCTATGTTTTCCTGTGTAAATTCAGGCATACGTTCACCTCCAGCCTCTTCCCCAGTGTAGAATCCTTCAGTGGCTTCCCCATTGCTCCATAGGTTAAAGTCCAAACACTTACCATGGCCCACAAGACCCCTCTTACAGTCTAGCCAGCGGCCACCTCTCCAGCCTCCTCTTACTCTCCAGGCTCCAGCCACATGGGCCTTCTTCCTGTTCTTCAGCTCTTCCACGGGCCTCCTACCACAGGGCCTTAGCACACCATTTTCCCGCCTGGACTACCTCTCCCTTCTCTCTGTCTCTCTCACTGTCTCTCTCTCTCTCTTCCCCTCTCCTCCCTCCCCCTACACACAGGCATTCCTTGACTCCAACTCATCTTCTAGTTCTCAGTTCAAGTGTTGCCACCCAGGGAGGTCCTCGCATATACCGCAATCTAAGCTAGGTCCTCTGCTGCAAGCTCTCCTTTCTTTACAGCATTTACCTTGGATTAGAGTTGTACACTCCCAGATGGAATGATCTTATGGATATTTGTCACCCCACTGGACTGAGTTCCACGAGGGCAGGAACCATTTCTGGTTTCGAATATCATTATACTTCATTATCAGATACCTGAAGGAACTCAGTACATACATTTTGAATGGAGGATGGATGGATGGATGGATGGATGGATGGATGGATGGATGGTAAGGAAAGCATTAGCCTGGGAGGTGGAAGCACTGTCTGCCCTAACTGATCCAAATCCTTAGGAAAGTCAGCCCCCTCCTCCAACTGACTTATATATTGCAAATGTTTTCCCTATGTGTTGCGTGCCGTTTACTTTTTTATCGGGTTTTTTTCCCACAGAATTACATAGTTTTTAATTTTTATGTCACTATTCTATCAATATTTTCTGCCAAGGTTTCTGCCTTTGTTTAGAATATTTCAAAATAAAATTGATGTTGCTATGAAGGAGGCTCCTTCTTTTAGCAGAAATCATGGAACTAATGGGCCATGTTATAGCAGCTTTAGCCATCTTTCCTAGCAGGATTATCAGTGTCTTGGAAGCCTTGATGAATGAGCAGAGCCTGGTCAGTCTTTTGGCGATGGACAAAGAAAGCTCTAGAAGACCAAGTACTTTGAGTGGACTCACTGTTCTTGATTTTCCCCCACAGGAAAGTAAACCATCATTTACTATGTGTCCTCCATGCTCGAGGAATCTCTACTGTACTTCATGAATTCTCATAACTACACTATGAAGGGGCATCAGTGCTCCCATGTTAGCAGATATGGAAAGTGCATCATAGGGGCCCTGCCAACAAGTGGCGGCATTTGTACTCATGTCTGTCCGATGCCAAGGCTTCTGACCTCTCTCCCTGACCCAGTTCAGGGATCCACACCAGCCAAAGCCATGGTCAGTAGCCCTGCACGTCCCAGGGTCGGGGGGGGGGGGGGGAGTATAGATACTTCAAGTCATAAGATGCAGTCATTTGTTTTTATTTTTATTTAATTTTTAATTTTTAAAATGTGTTAAACTAACATATAGTATTATATAGTTTTAGGTGTACAATATAGTGATTCAACAATTCTATACATTACTCAGTGCTCATCGCTGTCCTCTTAATCCCCTTCACCTATTTCAGTCATCTTCCTTCTCATCTCCCCTCTGGCAACCACCAGTTTGCTCTCTCTAGTGAAGAGTCTGGTTTTTTGTCTCTTTTTTCTTTGTTCATTTGTTTTGTTTCTTAAGTTCCACATATGAATGAAATCATGGTATTTGTTCTTCTCTGACTGACTTATTTCACTTAGCATTATACCTTCTAGATGCATCCATGTTGTTGCAAATGATAACATTTCATTCTTTTTTATGGCTGAATAATATTCCAGTGTGTATATGTGTGTGTGTGTGTGTGTGTGTGTGTATCTGTATGTGTGTATCTGTGTATATATATGTATACACATCTTCTTTATCCATTCATCTATTCATGGACACTTGGGTTGCTTGCATATCTTGGCAATTGTGAATAATTTTGCAATAAGCCTGGGGGGCGCATATCTTTTCAAATTAGTATTTTTACTTTCTTTGGAGAAATATCCAATAGTAAAATTACTGGATCATATGGTAACTCTATTTTTAATTTTTTGAGGAAACTCCAGACTGTTTTCCACTGTGGCTATACTAGTTTGCATTCCCAGCAACAGTACACGAGGGTTCCTTTTCCTCCACATCCTTACCAACACTTGTTTCTTGTGTTTTTGATTTTATCCATTCTGACAGGTGTGAGGGGATAGCCCATTGTAGTTTTGATTTGTATTTCTCTGGTGATCAGTGATGTTGAGCATCTTTTCATGTGTCTGTTGGCCATCTGGATGTCTTTGAAAAAATATTCGTGCCTTCTGCCATTTTTAATTAGGTTATTTGCTTTTTTGATGTTGTGGTGATATTTTTAAGAAGATGCTCACTGCATATGAACACATGGAGATGAAATTTAGACAACTATTGGAATATTTAAGGTTGAATTATTAATATGTAGTAGAAAACTCTGCAAATGAAAAGAAGCAAGATAATTATGAACTCCAGGGAGAGCCAAAGTGATGCATAAAAGGAAAAATTACTACAGTATACTACATAGCTCAACTGGGAATAGCAGTTACATAGTGAAAATTAATAATGCAAATTTGGCATGTTGAGAAAACCAAAATTACAATATAACTATGGTGGGAGGATGGAGTGGGTACTTGTGTGTGATGGGGCCAGGGGAGTCAAAGAAATAAAATCCTCACTTTCCATAGTGACAGGTCAACAAATAATACTTAAAAAAGAAAAATCAAGAAGTGAGTTGGCATAAAAACAAACATTTAAGTCAATGCAAAAGGATAGAGAGCCCAGAAATACACCCAAGCATGTATGGCCTATTAATTTATGACAAAGAAGCCAACAATATAGGATGGGGAAAGGAGAGTCTCTTCAGTAAATGGTGTTGGGAAAACTGGACAGTCACATGCAAAAGAACAAAACTAGACCATTATCTTATACCATATAGAAAAATCAACTTGAAATGGATCAAAGACTAAGACCTGAAGCCATAAAACTCCTAGATGAAAACATAGGTGGTGAGCTCCTTGACACTAGTTTTGGTGATGATTTTTTTTTTTAATTTGACACCAAAAGCAGAGGTAACAAAAAACAAAACGAAAAATAAATGCAGGACCACATCAAACTTAAAAAGCTTCTGCACAGCAAAAGAAACCATCAACAAAATGAAAATGGGAGACACTATTTGCAAATCATGTGTCTGATAAGGGCTCAGTATCCAGTATATATAAAGAGCTTACACAATTTAATAGCAAAAAAAAAAAAAATCCAAACAATTCTATTTAAAAATGGGCAAAGGAACTAAATACAGACATTTTAAAGACGTACAACCGCCAATTGTATGTCTGATTGCCAATCAGCGGAACTAATGTCAGGGAAACGCAGATCGAAACCACAAGAGATATTGCCTCAGACCTGTTAGAATGGCCATGGTAAATTAAACAAACAGAACCCAAGAGATAGTGAGGATGTGTTGTCTTCAGGGAAGGTGTGGGGAAAAGTGAACCCTGGCGCACTGTTGTTGGGAATATAAGTTAGTACAGCCATTATGGGAAACAGCATGGAGGATCCTCCAAAAATTAAATAGAGAACTACCATAGGATCCAGCAACCCCACTTCTGGGACTATATGCAAAGGAAATGAAAATGGGATATCAGAGGCATCTCTGCCCTCCTGTGTTCACTGCAGCGTTAATCACAACAGCCAAGATATAGAAGCAACCTAAGTGTCCATCAAAGGATTAATGAACAAAGAAGATGTGGTGTGCAGGAAGATACAGTGGATTATTACTCAGCCATGAGAAAGAAATCCTGCCATTTGTGACAACATGGACTGACCTTGAGAGCATTGTGCTAAGTGAGGTCAGAGAAAGACAGATATGACATGGTATCACTTATATGTGGAAACTAAAAAAGGCAAACCTATAGAAACAGAGTAGATAAGTGGTTGCCAGGGATGGAGGGGAGGGGACCTGGTGGAGGGGTGAGTAGGGAGAGTTTAGTAAAAGGGCGCAAACTTTCTGCTATAGGACAAAGAAGGTTTGAGGATCTGATGTAAAACACAGTGTCATAGTTGGTGACACTGTATGGTGTAATTGAAACTGGCTAGCAGAGTAGAAGTGGCGTTACTCCCCCACACAAAAGAGAGAAATATATGATGTGATGGATGGGTTCATCAACTAGATGGGTGAGTCAAGGGGGGAAAATGGCAATGAATGAATACTGTTAGAAATGTAGAGGTAAATAGCAAAAGGGCCAAACTAAAAAGGATGAAAATGACTGCCTCCTGGGGTTGGGGAATGGAAGGTGGTAGAAGAACAGGAGACTGCCAGGTTTCACACCAAGTCTTGTAGGACCACTTGAGATGGTTGGTTGGTTGGTTGAGGAGTGACAGCCCAGAGATCACATAACCTCGTATCAGTTCAGACTAGAGGATTGCTCTGAAGGGATGACCGTGAGGTTCCCAGACCTCCTCTGATTGCTTGGTTCTGAATAGTGTGGCCTTCCACAATATGCCCATGGTGACTCCATCCTGCTCACCTGCCCAAGCTTGTCCACTGATGGCTCCCTAAAACAGAGCACCTCCATGGCCCTTAGAGTTGGATGGCAAAGGGACAGTAGCTTACTTAAGTGACATAGTATCTGGCTTTTCCTGAGACTCAGAGAGAGGATCTAGGGCTGGGAGGTGGGTCAGGGATGTGGTCTAAGAGAACAGTTTCTGGAGAGTGGAACTGGGGTCTGGGCCGGAGGCCTGGTAGGGACTAGGGATGAAGACAGCAGCTTTTGCTGCAGAAGGAAGGCCATGACAGACTCACATAGTGGTCTCCTTATTCTAGGCCAGGCTCCAGTACCCCACTGCTCAAGGCTGTCACCTTCCCCAGTGGTTCAAGTGCCCAAGCCTACATTTTCTCTATCACTGGCTGGGCCTTCTACCCCCACCCGGAAGACTGAGCTCTCTCCTATCTCTCCTCCCGAAGTTTGCTCAGAAATAAAATGAAGGGGGCACCTGGGTGGCTCCATCAGTTAAGCATCTGCCTTCAGCTCAGGTCATGATCCCAAGCTTGGGAGCCCCTTGTCAGGCTCCCTGCCCAGCGGGGACCCTGCTTCTCCCGTTGCCTGCCCCTCCCCCTGCTTGTGTTCTCTCTCTCTCTCTCTCTCTCTCTCTCTCTCTGCTTCTCTCTCTCTTTCTTTCTCAAATAAATAAATAAAATCTTTTTAAAGAATGAAATGAAATGAAGCTGCAAAGGCCCCCAGATGAACCAAAGGACCAGCCTCAAGGACCTATCAGAGGAAATAAAATTCCCAATTTGAGAATCCTTGGACAATAGTGGCCTCAAAGTACATTGCAGCCTAATTTTGTGAATACTGCTTATTGTAGGATTTTCATGATTCGTTTCTAATGTTTTCCTAATTTTTTTAAATTGAAGCATAGTTCACATATAGTAAAATGTCCAGATCTGTAGTGTATAGCTCTGATTACCACCCAGGTCAAGACCCAGAGCCTTTCCTTTAACCCCAGAAAGTTCCCTCCTCTTTCCCCATCCCTCCTCGCTCTCCTCACAGCCAGCCAACCAGACACTCTTCTGATTTCTATCACCATGGATAGAAATCATGGAATAGTGGTTTTGCCTATCCTTAAATTTCATATAAATGGAATCATAGGATATGACTCTCTCATTACTAACACATCAAAGGCCCCAGAGAGCCTTTGCACTTTCTGCTCCAGGGAAGGAAGGCAGGAAATTCAGAAAATGTCTGCCGAGCATTCAGCATGTGCCTTATACCAGCCCTGTGAGTCAAGAGAGAAAATGGACGCAAGATAATTTAAGTAAAATGCTCAAAATCACCCCACTAATAAAATCAAAAACAACTTAACCACAGAACTCTGAGGCTCAAGAAGCTTCCTTCCCACCATATTGGCCTGTCCAAAGGTGGGGACTGGGTGGTGTCACTGAGCTGCGTGGACCCCAGAGATGACAGGCTATGTGATCCCTGGGAAGCACCTGTTTCCATGGTATTCACAGTGCCATCGCCAGGTGCGGGGACAAAAACAGAAGACGGGGTCATGCCATCCACTTTGTTCTGGTGTGTCTCAGATTTGTTCCAGCTGGAAAGCACCCTAGCTGAGCAGCAGGCTGGTAGAAAAGGGGAAGGACTCCGGATTCGGCAAGAAGAGAGTGGGTATCCCGTGGAAGTGCCTTCACGAGTGGAAGCAGCAGGGCAGGCCGTGGGTGCAAAGGTGTGTGTTGGGTCCCGGCGGGCCTGGCCCCCTCCACGCCTGCTCGTGCTGAGGAATCCCAACCTTGGCTGCTATTTTATTTCAGCTCTCCATATTTCTGACCAGTTAGCTAGCTGGAATACCACAGACTCCGATGCCTTCACTTCCCTGCTTGCACAAGGAGTCACACATAGATTCAACCTTGTGCACTGGCCAGTATTTAATAATAGCAATAACCATCACTCGTGTCTATTGACCTCATGTAACCATGCTTTAGAACAAGCACAACTCATGAAGCAATCTTCTTTGTGCCCACCACCATCCTGGGGTGGGGGATGGGGGGCAGGCCTGCCCCTGTCCCTGCCTGGGTAAGGCCCTGTGACAACTCTGGCCACTAGAGTCACTTTCATTTTCAAAATGCAAGACGACTTCAATATTTCCATGTCCTTCCCAGGGCTACAGAGCTCATTTTTGCCGACCTCTTTGAAAATGTGCCTCTTGGTCTGGTCCTCATTTAGGAGATCATATCTCTCGAGTCTCGTTGCCTGGCTGGAGTTTCCATCTCTATGTCCTGTGACAACTACCATGTGTGAAATCTCCTTTCATCTTCAAAAGACCCCTAGTCTTTTGAAGAGAGACCACCATTGCCCCATTTGTCAGATGACGAAACTGAGTTCCAAAGAGCTAGAAGAACTTGCAGCCAGGAGTGACAGTGCTGGGATTCAAAACCCAAAGGCTTTTGAACGCCATTGTACACTTCCTTACTTATGTCATAGGGCCCTCTCCGGGCAGCAGGAAAGGAAAGCCTTCTGAGGCAGAGAAAGCCTTATGTGTCAAGACCAAGGGCACATGTGCTGGGCAAGCTGTGAGCCCCTGGCTATGACGGCAATGCAAGAGAACAGGGTGAAAATGGTGATACATCCCAAGGAAGAGACCAATCCTGCATCCAGGTAGGGCTTAAATAAGGGAGTGACGTGGCTGGATGGAGCATTAGGCACTGATACTCGCTGCAGTGTGGGTAGTGTGTCTGCGAGGAGTGGCTGAGGGCAGGGAGAGAGCCTGTATCCAGTACAGGCTCTGGGAGCAATGGCGTCTCCCACCTGCCAGTTGCAGAGGGGGTGAGGGGACAGAGCATGTCTACTCAGAGTACCCAGCTGTTCCCAGCTCGGTTCCCCTGCTTCCAGATGCTGTTCCAGCCCCCAGAGTGTGTCCTGGAGAGATGCATTGCAGATCCAGGCCTCCTTTCTCCTGCCTCTCCTCCCAGGTCCCGGCTGATAGGAAAACTAAGGTCTTTAACTTTAGAAGATGCCCAAAGTTCATAACACCAGCACTCTCAGGACACAGGACTCTACCAGATGTCCTGGGCTGGAATTACTCCATGTTGGACTTCTGGCTCCAAAGAACTAGAGAGCTGGCCAAGTCCTTACAGTTTGAAGGTGGAAATGAAGGATTTATTTGCAAGAAGGGCCTGAACTGGGTTAGGTAGGCCTGGGCCAGAAGACCACCTTCGGCCCTACCCCCCACCACAACAGGCAGGGACATGCCCTGACTCTGCTGAAATCATCAACAGCCTCAATGATTACTTAACCAAGGGTATATAATATATTGATCTAAGCTAATGGCTCGTAGGCAGACAGAAATGAAATTTATAATCGATACTGAATTACATTGACTCCACCAATCTCGGGCTCCTGGTGAATGGCCTGCTGATCTTAACAGAACTGGAGGTGGCGAGGCCAGGGCAAGCTGCTCTGGGACAAGGTGCAGAGAGAGGAATGAGGCTTCAAGGCGCTCAGCCAGTGGGAATAAAAAACAGTACTAACCACCAATCACTCCGTGTCTTCCCTTTTCTAAAGCGCTTTCAAAATACCCTTCATTTCATCCTCACCAAAGTCTAAGAGGTGGATAGGATTTGTCATTTGCTCCCATTTTATATGGAAATCTGTGACTCCAAGAGGCCAACAGGCCTCAGGTCTCCAAATTCTATGCCCCTTCTGTGACCTCATGCAGCCACTCTGGACCAAACACCAAACTAGGCAAAGTAGGAAAACGCTGGTTTGGCTCTGAGCTTTATCTCCTTGGTTGCCACTTCTCTGTTTACGGGAATGGAATCAATGATCTCGTGCCCTTTTCCTTTTTGGTTGGTTGAAAACAGGCTGAGGGTAAGAGAAATCCTGTTGGTAGATCTCTTCCAAACCAAGAAGATCATCTAGAGAGGTACCAGTTCTCTTGGACTTGATCTTTCCCATGTTCTTTGAACTTGAGGATTCCTGTCTCGTGGTCGTTCATTCACTCAGCCAGCATTTTATTGAGAGGTTCTGTGCTACAGTGTGGGGATCCAGGCATGGGGGCACACCTTCCCTGGCCACAAGAAGCTCAGAAATCAATATGGTGCAGAGTGTGTGGCCAGATGTATGTGCCAGTCATGGCAGTGGCATAATGGATGGAAGTTGACCCCTCTGCTTTAAGAAGCTCCTGGGGGAGTTTTCACGTGGTAGGAAACAGTTACACTGATGCCTCAAGAGTGAGTCAGGACTCAGCAGGCTGGCAAGCACAGGAATACAGAGATGTGGCGTCAAACGGCCCATGCGGGGGCCAGGCATTGGTGTGGAAAGAGTGACGTATGTGGTGTGAGTGGGAGGTGAAGCTGCAGATCTCACAGAACACTGGCTCAGCTCACAGAGGCCTTCTTCTCCTCTCTACTTCATACCCATGTCAGTGATGGCTCAGGCACAAGAGGCCCAGCAAGAGGGACGTCACTGTGTGATGATGTTGGAGGTCCAGCTTGTAGATAGAAAGGGATGGAGGTCCATCAAGCTCGTCTTTCTCAGAGGAAGAGTTTTTTCATTAGTCTCGAGCAGGAGGGCTTAGGGTATAATCTGTTTGAAGGGAGAGATGTGGGTGCTGGGAGAGTTGGTGTTAAGAGCTGGGGAGCCAGAATTCCCAGGTCTGACTTCATGTTCTCTCATCCTGCCTCCTATGCCCCCTGCTGGCCACACCCCTGCTTCCCCAGCCTTCTATAGTGTAGGGCATGCAAAAGTTTTCCTCTATCCTCTTAGGTTCTGAACCTGGGACCTGTTAATTAAACTGGCAGAAGACAGAATAACAGGAGGAAAGGCAGTTAAACGCCAGGGGCAGTACTATGGGATGGTGATTAAGAAGCGTATGGTAGATAAGGCTGTTTAGTAAGGTTTGTTATTCAGACTATAATCATAGTCTCATTCTCCTCTTCCTTGCACAGGAGTAGGAAAGGCACCTATACAGGAAATTCATACCCTTCTTTTAGGCAGAAAGAGGGGAGAGAGAGAGCTCCTTCAGCACTTGCTATTTCTCAATTGCCTACAATTCAAAATAATCAATATGCCACATAGCTGTGTTGCCATCAACAGTGGTATTTTGCAGAACGACATAACCTGATCCCCTCCAGTGTTCATGCCATTCTTTCATCCAGCTTCAGCCTCCCCACTGGCCTTCCAGCCTCCCAGCCGTCCTCCTGCTGTCTTCATGTTCCCATTTCCCCTTACATGTGCCATGATGACCATGAAACCTTGCATTTGGGTGTCTCTTCTCTCCCTTTACCTCTGTGAGGGCAGGCACATGCCTTTCATTTCCGTGCCCCCAGAGGCTAGCACAGAGTGGGTGCCCAGGAGGACCGCATGAATGGATCAATGAATGCCAGATCCAGCTGAATCTTCAGGGGTGTGCTGTAGGGAAGCACAGACCAAGCTGTACGGGTGTCTCTCTGCCTTCAGCTCCCCCTTGCCAGAGACCAGCACCAGCAGAGGTGGGAGGCAGACCCAGGAAGAGCCAACAGGTATAAACTTTAAAGAATGTTTTCTTTTAGGGACTCCTGGGAGGCTCAGTTCGTTAAGTGACTGCCTTTGGCTCAGGTCATGATCCCAGGGTCCTGGGATCGAGTCCCACATCAGACTCCTTGCTTGGCAGGGAGTCTGCTTCTCCCTCTGCCTGCCGCTTCCCCTGCTTGTATGCTCTCTCTTGTTTTCTCTCTCTCTCTCTCTGACAAATGTAAAAAAAAAATGTGATCTTTTATATCGATTTTTTTTAAATAATTAGAGTAACCATTATGAAAAAATCCCAACTTTCTAGACATCTTCAGCACTATCTTAGAATTTGTTCTTCTCGTGTGTGGGAGAATGGGTTGTGCCCTTTGCTGTCTTTTGTCCTCCAGGCCCTGAAGTGAGATCCCTTAGGAGGGCATGGCTGCTTCTCTAGGCCCTTTAGTTGGGGGACCTAGCAGAGAATAGATGACAAAATGGAGTCCAGAAAGAATGCTAGGTAATAAGTGGGGAAAAAAAAAAAAGAAAAGTCAGGGACACTCAGGAACCCTGGTGTAATAAATCACCTGGGGCTCGAGCCGTCTGTATTCCCAGGACAACCTGGGCACCTGACGAGGCCCCCTCACCGTCGGCTGCAGATTGCATTAACGTTATGAAACTGACTTCTCCGGCCCTCCAGATTACCCCTTCCATTACCTCACCTCTCTGCTCAATCAATCTTTCAGCCTCAATACTTACCCTTTAAATCAATTCCACTCGGAGAGCCATCTTGCTGGTTTTCCAGCCTGGCTTTAAAATCCCATCAACTTGTATAAATCAATTATGTTTTAGCTCCTGGGCAGCCACGCCTCCATGTTCCTGGGGTTGCACTTACAGAGCTGCAGATGGAAAGTCATCCCTGGCCAGGCTGCAGGGCGCCCAACCCTACGGGGGTGAGGTCTGCTCTGGCCAGATACTCGAGCAGCTGCCGGAGGCCGATGCTGCTGCCACAGGCCTATTCGGAAGGCCTGGAAAGCCACTGGCTGTGTTAGGTGGGGTTCTCCTAAGCAGACCCTGAGATGAGGATTGTCATGAAATCATTTATCAAAGAGGTGCCACCAGGAAACCCCAGTGAGAGGGTGGGGCAGCAGGACAGGGAAGAGAGCCAAGCTTGGCAGAAGCTCAGTCCAGGGAGGTGTCAGCCTGAACCTGCTGGAATTTTGAATGACACCTGAACTGTGAATGACACGTCTTTACCCCTCTGAGTGGCTTCCAGCCAGAAACCAGGCTGCAGGAGTTTTCAGGCTCCTACACCCATGGGGCTCAGGCCAAGGGCTGGGGGCCGGGGCATATAAAATCCCAGGCACTTCCGGTTCTCCTAGCGCCTGGGCAAAAGCATCTCCATGAGCCCCTGGTCAGCCTTCCAACACAGGCCTGCAGCCCTGAAACCCACCCCAGGGTAAGCTGCTGGAAGTAAAGCAGTAGCGTTAAAGCAGTTGGGGGGTGTGGTTGCGGCTGGTGGACACATAAAACAGACAAAGGGATCCAAGGGAATTTGGGCAAAGCATCAACATGATCCACAAGCTATCTTTGATGTGTTCTCAGCAAGTCGTAAGCTTCAGCACCCTGGGAAACCTGGATAGTTGCACCACTGGGTGGGTGAGTAACCCGCACACTCTCACTGAGCCCCTCCTTCCATGGAGGGGGAGCAGATAGGCTGGATTGGAGCCAGGCACACCAGAGGGGCTCACAGAGAGGGACCCCTGACCTGGTCCCCTAGAAAGGCCACAGATGGGCCTGTGTCCGCCTTCCAGGAAGCATCATCTGTTTGGCCCGGGAGCTCCTCTCTCATCTGTGTTGAGGTCCACAGCCTCCTGTGATGCTTGTCACAGATAAATATTTGTAGACATTTGTCACACGAGTGATATTTTACTTGTTATTTTAGATCCCCTGAGGAGATCCCCTTCCATTCCAAAAGAGCTCTTTCATTTTGCAGTTCTTATTTTCATTTACTTTCCGTAATGCAATGTATGCCTTCCTTTCCCATGCGAAATGCACACACCCACAGCTCTGTCTTCTCTCCACAGTCACTGTTAGATCTGTGGCGTGTTTTCTATGCAAATGCACATAGCAACCACAAATATAATGTGATGTCTTTTGTTTGGGGGTCATGGGTTTTCTTCCCTTTTTAGAGGTTTACATTTTGTATGTTGTGCTGTAACTTGCTTTCCTCCTTCACTATAAGAGAATTTCAGTAAATGTTAAAATAAAGCAGCAAAGGGGAGTAGGGAGGCTGGAAAGCTGTGACAGATGGGTGGGTCTCTGCACAGGTGCCTTGTGCCCACGCATGAGAGAGGAGCAGATCCCTGAGACAGTGATTGTGCATAGAAATGGAGTCCAGGGACACCAGGGTGGCTCAGTCGTTAAGCGTCTGCCTTTGGCTCAGGTCATGATCCCAGGTTCCTGGGATTAAGCCCCGCATCAGGCTCCCTGCTCTGCGGGAAGCCTGCTTCTCCCTCTCCCACTCCCCCTGCTTCTATTCCCTCTCTTGTTGTGTCTCTCTTTGTCAAATAAATAAATAAAATTTTAAAAAAGAAAGAGAAGAGAAAAAAGAAAGAAATGGAGTCCAAGGGCAAGCCCTGGGCTCTAGACTCAGAGGTGGGAAGATGAAACAGCGTGGTGGGCAGTGAAGGAGGGGAGGGACTAGGAGAATGGTCTTGAAGCCCCAGGATAGAAATGGCCCTGGAGGAAGGAGGTCACCAACTGGACCCAGTATCACCAGGGGTCAAGGAAAGGGAAGACTGACTTGACCCTCCGATTGAGCCACGTGAAGGTCACTGCAGCCTTGAGAAGAGCAATCTGAGTCGGGCAGAGTAGGGGAAAGCTGACCAAACAGGGTCCAAGAAGAACAGGGAGCAGTTGGGATGATGAGGAAGTTCTAGAGCTGGACGGTGCTGACGGTTACACAACAATGTGAACGGAATGAATGCCCTTGAACTGTACGCTTCAAAATGGCTAACACAGTAAATTCCATGTTGTACGTATCTTCCTAAAAAAGAAAAGGGACTAAAGACATCTCTTCTGATAAGGGGGAGCTAAACACATTAGCTCACATACATTCCCTCGTTCCGCTTAACTTGTGCAAAGCGTCTTACAACATGAATACCACAGTCTAAGTTTGGCCATCTTCCAGTGGTTGGCCGTTTGGATTTTCCCCATCTTCAGGGATCACACAGAGAGCTCCAAGGACATCCCTGTGGGTGACTGCCCGCGCACTCGTGGTTCCTTTTTGGGGGACGTGGATGACAGAGAGGATTGCTGGGTTGTAGACTGTGCATGTTTTTAACTTTAACAAAGACAGCCCAATCACCCTCTGTGTAGTGGTTTACAATTATTGACAACCCAGCCAACACATGACATTACCAGACTTTGTAAATTTACCTGCCTAAAGGTACACTGAAGATAACAAATGTTATCTTCTGGCCCTAGTTTGTACTTCGCTGATTACTCCTGAAATTCAGCATCTCTGCACATCTTGATTGGCCATTGGTATTTCCTCTTCTGTACACCACCTGTTCATGTCTTTGATTTCTCCAGCTCTGAGAAATGAAAGCCCCTTGCTTCCTTGGTAGGAACCGGCATGAATCAGGGCCTGGTGGGCTGGCCCTGCCTCTCATGTTGTCCTAGCAATGCCTTGTTGCTAAGCTCACTTTGCCCTTCTCTAATAACGAATGAACCTAGGGGCACTTGATTTCCATTTCCTCCACCCAGAGTTCTGACATCTCCCCGGGAATAAGGACTGTGAAGATGTAGGGGACACTGCTCCCTCCTGGGGAGCTCTGTGTGCATGAGTCTGTGGGTGTTTGCCAGTGTGTGTGTATGTGTAAGAGTGTGTGCGTGCATGAGTGTGTGAGAATGTGAGTGTGCGCATGCATGAGAGTGTTTGCAAGTGCATATGGGGGCTCCCGGGAAACGCCAAAAACTCACGGTACTGCATTGTACCTGGAGGAGTTCCGTAGATTTGGAAGGCATGAATGAATGAATGAATGAATGAATGAATGAATGAATCAGTGAATGGTTGTGATGTGAACAGAAGAGCCCTGCCTGGAGGAGGGTGGAGGGCTCCCTCCTCCCCACCCCAGTCACGAGCTTGCTCTGGGCCCACTCCTGGGCCCTCCCAGGAAACTCACCTCTGCTCTCGAGCCTCAGAATGTCCAGGCTGCTTCGCTTGAAAGCTTTGCCTAAGTATTTAAAGTGCTGAATGAGTTGACTCAAGGAAATGCTGAGGACAGGAACAGTGGTTATTAATAAATCATAACAATGATTATTTTCCTTTCAAGACACTCAATCGGCCTTTTAAGAGGTAGTATCCCTGTGATTGATCAGCTGGGGAAAAGCCTGGGCGGGTCAGGCAGCTAAGTACCATCTGCCAACAGTGGCTCCCTGGTGAACGAGGCCGCGGGAGCTGGTTCTTCTGAGCGAGCCTGAGGTGGGCGGGCAGGGATGCCAGCAACCGCTCAGACAGAGACCAGTGCAGGGCAGACCCAGCCCTATTGCCCCCAGGAAACAAGCCCCCCGGCCCCCTGCCCGCCTCCTCTATGTCTGCAGCCCTCAGGAGGGTAGTGTCCAGGGCCTGGGGATCAGGGCCGAAAACACGAAGGGAACAACAGATCACTCACATGACAGTCATTTATTTCTTGCTGGGCACCTGCTGTCCACCAGGCTCAGTGTCCAGCGTTCTGTGCTCTGAGAGCTCAGCCTTCCAGAGACATGCCTGCATAGAGTGTCTCTGGAGACATGGCCCAGTGCCCGGCCGGGGGCTCCCCCGCATTCCTCAGTGTTGGGGTGCGCTGATGAGTCACTGAATTTTTATTGAGCTCCTACAGTGTAAAGGCCCTCCCTGCTCAAGATGTTATAGGGGATATGGAAGAAAGGGCAGGTGTATTCTGGGTCCCACTAGGGCTATGCTCTTGTGAAATGAGACCGTTTCAGGGACTGTTGTGATAGAAGAAAGTAGACAGAACCAGAGATGTGGCACTAGAAGGTTCTATAAAGCCAGAGTCCTCGTGAAAGGCCCCATAGGATCTTCAGAAGGGTGGAAGGTCCTACACAGCCCTTACAGATTCCCTAAGAAGAAGAGGAGGAGAATATACAAACAGACAAAGGAGGCCTGAGCCAAGCCACCCCCTCTAGAAATTCTTCACCCACAGGGGCCCAGCTTCCATCAAGGCTCATGTTAGAAAGCTCAAGTCATTCCAGCACAAAAGCCTAGGTACGGCTTAATTTTACCACTGACTCTCCACCCATGAAAGGCATTTTAGAGATGAAAGAAACTGAGACCCGGATAGGAGAACTCAGTAGCCAGGGGACACACCTGTCCCCTCTCCCACCTCAGTCCTCTGTCAGACTCCACCAGAATACTGGGTTGTAGTAACTCTAGTGCCCAAGCCCCAGGGCCCCATACAACCCTGCACCCTGGAAGAGAATCGGTCAGCATCCGATGAACTCACCCCTGCTCCAGGTCCTGCACAACTTGAGATGGGAGAGGAGGTGGAGGGGCAGGTAACTGTCTTGGGAGCAGAGAGGTCCTTCCTGATGCTGTTGGGTCCTGTCGGGCACAGCCCCCTCTCTCCCCCCAACCTGCCAGCAGCTCAGCCCAAGTGCTTCTTCCTGCAAAACAGCTAAGGTGCAGAGCAGAGCTGGGACGCAGCACAGACCCCTGGCATGGTGTTGTGGGCACCTGGAAGTGGAAGGGTAGCTTTTCTAGGGTTATAGGGATACTTCTAAAGAATTATTAAGGCTCATTCAAGAGGGGAAGTGGGTCCAAGTAACTAGGAGACCTATAAGGACCCCAGCGGCTCCCCCACCCCCAGCCAGCTCTTCCCTCCAGGGGCAGTCAGTTGAGTGCACAATGGGAGTGGGTAGAAGCTTTATTCCGGGAGTAGGAGTCCATACAAAGAAATCCCCCAAGGAGGGTATGTGCTATGGTGAGTGCTGTGAAGTGTGTAAACCTGGCAATTCACAGACCTGCAACCCTGGAGCTAATAATACATTATATATTTATTTAAAAAATAAATTAAAAATTAAAAAAAAAAGATGTCCCCCGATAAGTAACCCAACAACAGGGTGAGCTAAGACAGTAACTAAGTGTCATTTTATACTTACTAAATTATGGGGTAGGAATATTCAAATTATGATATTTCATATTGATGGCTGTGAAGCAAGTGATACAGGAGTATAATTTTGTATGTTGTAATATATCCGGATGCCATTCTTAGAAGGAAGGGTGTAATGGCACCTAACCAGCTAAAAGTTGTAGGAAATTCCATGCCTTCTGTCCCGTGATTCCGCCTAGGAACCCTTCTCCAGAAAACAGTTCCGCATGGAGACATCCACTCACCATTTCCATGAATGGGATCCTCACTGCCATGGTAACCGGTGACGGGGCACCATGTCCATGCCAAGTTCTCTGCCAGACATCTCTCTTCCCCCAGCTCGCTCTGCAGGGTCAGTTCTCACCATCCCCCATACACCCTGCTTGCCCATCAGCAGACTGAGGTGCAGAAAATTCACAGAGCTGGCCACGATCCTGTGTTTCTTCAACTGGACCCAATTGTCTCTTTAATGAAATCACTACCATTGGAAGGACTCCAAATACCCAGGGATGAGGGAAGGTTTAGGTAACTCACAGGGATTGTAAACAGCCACAGAAATAAAGGAGGAAAGTCGACTTCAATCTAGTACACCTCCGTACGTATGGGCATCAGGACCCGCAGAAAGGTGGGGAGCAAAGGCAGGGAGTAGCCTGTGAGAGCAAGTGGAGCTCAGCCCTTGCCACAGGGCTTCAGAGGTGGGCTGCTGTCCTGGAAGGAGGAGCCTCCTGACTCCTCCTCAGTCTCTGAGAAAGACCCTCTGTCCTCAGGGTTCGACAGTCCCCCTTCTGCACATTGAGCTGAGTCTGGAGATAGGCTGCTTGCTCTCTGGGCCAACGCACAGCCAAGACAAGTCTGGAACGTTCAGCACTGGCCTGACTGCAGCCAAGGGCACGGCAACAGGGAAGCAAGGTGGAGAAGGCAGGGACGGATGTAGTCTGAGCTATCGCAGCTGCGCAGGGTGGCAGAGAAGATGATGTGCCCCCCGATCCTCCAGCTGTCAGGGAGCTGACCCATCTAAAGCAGGGGCCGCAGGATGACCTCCTTATTTTTCACTCCTGTAAAAGGGGCCGATTCAGGATTGTGTCTTAGGCCATATGTCACTAGAGGCAAAGCGGGGGACCACCAAACTATATGGTCTCCTCAGAGAGCACCGACTGTCACATTTAATGGCACAATAAGACACAGACATACCTGCTGATCAGGGCGGGCCTAAGTAGCCAGTCGTGTTAGACAAGCATGACTTACATCACTCCCTGAGCAGCAGGTGGTGAGGGACACACACATAGAACTGGGTCGACATCCTCTCCTTCCCTCCTGCACCTCTGTCTGCTGGGGCAGAAAGGCAGCCCCAGACCATGACCAGCCATGGGTCACGTGTCCTGGTAGGGGAGGGGAGGGCTATCCAAGAAGATTCAGAAGGAAGGTTCTGCAGAAGAAGTGTCTGAGTTGGAGCTTGAAGGATGTGTCGGAGCTCATTCAGCATCCAAAGCTAGGAGCTGAGCAAGAAAGTGATGGAAGAAAAGTTCAAGTTAGTGGGACAGCATGGGCAGAGGGTAGGCCAGGCTTAAGCCGCTGTGGCCACTAGTGTGATGGGAGGACTTTACACGCATGCACACACACACAGAGTCACAGGTACAACACCAGAACTGTGGGTCTCAGGGAACGTGCATTCCAGCCAGAAGTTAGGATCCGTGGTCTAAGAACAAGTGAAATTACATTTAGAAGAAATGTCCTTCGTAAGTGCAGGATGGCCTCTCCTGGAGACTGCTGCCGCAATAAGCTCGATACTGGGTGGAGAGGGGAGAGGAGCCATTCCTGAGACAGAGGAGAGAGGGGAAAGTGATGCGGTAGAAGAGGGTGGGTAGGAGCCCAGTCATCACTGTGAAGGGCAGTACCAGTCCCAGCAGGGTGCCAGTCAGTGTTGTCCAGCTGGGAGCAGAAGAAGCCTGCCGGGCTGGAGGGCTCGTGGGCACTCTGAGATGCTGAGATCAGAGACACAGCCCTCTGTCCGGCCAGAGAGCCACTAACATGTTACAACCAACCGCTGAATCAGAGACCTCGCTGTCTAGGCCCACTTTGACAAGATGATCCCAGCGAAACAACAGGGTAGTTTTGGGGGTTCTGGGCAATGGTGTTCAAATCCGATGCCTCCAGAGAAGGGGTGCCATGCAGAAACCAGGGAGGGGGGCTGATGGGGCCAGTCCCTCAGGGTCTGAGTGACAGAAACCCTGGCGGAATGTGAGCTCCAGGAGGACCCAGATTTTCATCTGTTCCTTATTTCACTGCTTTATCCCTCACACCTAGGACGGTGCTAACACATACACGTACTCAGTAAATTGCTGCTGAATGATTACACGGATGAACCATTGAACCCATGGGAAGAGGGTGGCTGGATGGATGGGTGGAGTCATGGATAGATGTGTGCATTAGAGAGTGGGGGGATGGAGGTGGGCACACGTTCACGGTGCACGGATGGGTGAACAAACCTGGGCAATGAAGAACCTAGGAAGCTAGAGACATAGCAGAAACCAACTAGGCAGGCAGGCTGTGCCCCTCGCCCCGGTGGATAAGCCTAGGCTGTGCTGCTGTGAGCTGTTCCAGCCCGTGCCCCTTTGAACCAACGGCGGGGGGGGGGGGGGGTACGCCAAGCGCAATCCTGTCTTGCCGGCCTAGGCTCCCATGTCCTGGTCACAGGGGAGCGAGGATGCCAGGACAGGGGCGGGGACTGGTCACAGGCATGTGTCCTTCACGCTCACTGTGTGTGTTTTGGCTTCCAGCCCGCTCCAAAAGCCTGGTGATGGGAGAACAGAGCCGCAGCCCAGGGCGGCTGCCCTGCCCCCGAAGACTGGGCCCCGTGCTCAAGGAGGGCTGGCTGAAGAGGCAGAGGAGCATCATGAAGAACTGGCAGCAGCGCTGGTTCGTGCTGCGTGGGGATCAGCTTTTCTACTACAAGGACAAAGACGAGACCAAGCCCCAGGTGAGAAGCCCGCACCTTGTGTCCTGGCGCATCGTGGCGGGGCCCAGGTTAACCATGCCCAGGAGAGGGCGGAAGGCAAGGAGACCCTCCCATCTGGACCTCCGCTCCTCAAGCCCCCAACCCACTGACTTCACAAAGGGTGGCCCCTCACCCAGGTTTCCAAAGTGGTTTTGATTCCCAGCCCCCATGTTCCGGGCTTCCTAGCTCATTTCACTGCAGCAAAGCCACAGCTTGAGTAATGAACACGTCTCCTTAGAATGCTGATAGCCAGCATCTCTGCACAGCTGAGGGAAACTAGTCCTCCCTGGGTTCTTTTCAGCCTCTTGGTAACATTCCTGCTACTCCCACTGTCCAAGGACATGGGTACCCAAGACAAATCCAACCGCAACTGAAAGCTGGCTCACAGCGGAACCCCCGTGCCCCATGCCTCTGCCCCGCCGTGGCTGCTTCTGTGTTCTGCCACTACTAGGAGATCCACCTGGTCTGGGGTCAGGTGGGCGGGAACCTGTGCTCTTCTTGGCAGGCCTCGCAATGTGGAGCTGGGGTCTGGGGGCCAGAGAGGGTACTCAGTGATGGGCAAGTGGGAGGAGGGATCTGGCACAATCTGGGATACATGGCCATCACAGTAGGAAAACAGATGACCTTCCCATCCCTCTTTCAGGTTCTCTGAGTATATCAAGGGGAAGCACCATTTGCGTGCTAGGATCTGTTTAACCATCTCCGGCATTTGGGATCCTCCCTTAAAAACTGGAGACACGGGTGGGAAGGAACAGGCCCTGCTTCCAAACCTTCAAGGGTAATAGTGCATAATGTTCTGTCTTCACTATTATTCTAACAGTTAACTTCTGTTTGTGGAAAGTGCTACTGGTCTCCGTCCATGACAGGGATATCACATTTTCCCTTGTAAAATATATCCAAGCTAAAATCAAAAAGCGTTGGGGTACCTGGGTAGCTCAGCTGGATAAGCGTCTGGCTCTTGATTTCAGGTCAGGTCATGATCTCAAGGCCATGGGATCAAGCCCCATGTCAGGCTTCATGCTCAGCAGGGAATCTGCTTCAGAATTCTCTCTCCCCTTCTGCCCCTCGCCATACTTGCAAGCTCTCTGTCACTTGCTCTCTAAAATTAATTAATTAATTAAGCTTACAAAATCAGAAAGTTTCGCACAGCAATGTGGAGATACTTAGTGCCCCTGAACTATACACTTAAAAACGGCTAAAACAATAAGTTCTACGTTATGTAGATTTTAACCACAATAAAAAATAAATAAATAACAAGTGTGATCTTGGTTAAGGGAAACTTTTCCATGACCACTAGTACAGAGGAGAAGTGGGTGGGACACAAATCATGAAGCTGGATCTGAACTAAAGCTTAGGAAGCCCTGATCTTGTCCAGTCTCCCCGGTTTCCTAAAGAAGGGCAATGACCCCAGAGAGGTCAAGTAGAAAAAATAGAAACTTTGGAGTCAGGCAGATCTGCATTTGATCTGAATTAGGTCTGGCACGCTAGCTTTATGACTTCCGACAAGTTGCTTACTTTTGTTTTATTTTTGGTTTTATCCCTGCTAAATGGAGACATTATTCTCACATTATTCCCTATGTCACAGAAATGTGCTAAGGGTCAGATTGTAGAACATATACATATCTGATTGCAAGTCCTAGTACATGAGTGTGTGCCCTCATGCTTCTTCAGCCCTACCTTTGCCTTTTTCCCCACCTCCCTACCCCTACCGCTGAGCCCACTCCCCAGATTGGGCACCATACTTCTGGCTTACCCGCCACCATTTTCCTTCTGGCCTTTAATTCTTATGTTGAAGACCAGCCTTGGCCCTTCAGTGATCTCCTAGCTTTCCTGGCTGACCTGTTAGTGACATGTTACTCTGATGACTGGGAGAGTTGCCAGGGTCCCCAACTCTCTTGGGGCCCTGTTTGTGGCCCCTACTGTCATCCTGTCCTGGCCCAGCCCATGGCACCATCTCCTTTGAGAACTGTGTGTTGACGCCGGGCAAGCCCAGTGGACAAAAGGAACACACAGAGGTGGCCCAGGCCACGTGCGGACCCCTGCCCCAGGCTTGCTGGCACATTCCTCATGGCAAGCCTGAGGTAGCCCTCGCCCATCAGCTACAGCTCCATGAGGAAGCGGTGTCTCCTGGATTTCCTAAGCTGGACACTCCTCTCCCTCACCTGCCATCTTTTCCAGACTTCAGTGGCTTCTGGTGGAGACAGGTAACAAAATGGTGGTGTCCACATCCCCAGTCATCAGCCTGGGCACAGAAGGAGCCTGGGGCCCAATCCAAACTAAACCAGGGCACTCATTGCCAGGGAGCCCTTGATCTCCAAAAGGACGCAGCGTTTCCCAACAGATGCCAGCGTCATGCCCAATGCCCTTGTTTTAGCCTCTCTGGGCCTGGCTGACACTCCCAAATCCTCCTGGGACATGAGTCCTTCCCATAATTCCCCCTCCCCCACAAAGCCTGATGGCAGCGCTGTTGCACAGTTCCCCATCTCAAGGAGACCATTGGTTAAATTGGACTCATTTAGTAGCTTCTACAGTATGATCTGAAACCCACATGGCTGCTGGCAAAATAGCCCACACATTTCCCCTTAATTGCATGAACGACATATAATGGACTAATTCTCAATATCTGGTTCCTGGAAAAATGTGCCCTGTTCACTGTTTACAGTGACAGAAAGGCCCAGGCAGTAAGCGCCCTCCTGACAGACAGCCTGTCATCTGTCTAGCAGACGGAATTGTGGAGAGCAGGGGCGTCCAACTCCCCTTGATGCTGCCCAGAGCACGTAACACCTGAGGATAACTCTTGGATATTCTTATTCTCTCTCAGAGCCCTATCACTTCCCCTCTCCCCTTCTCACTAGCAGGAGGGCCAGCCAAGGACATACAAGTGTGGAGATGGGAAAATTAGAGATGGAAGCAAAGCAGCCATACAAGGTCAGAGGGGAAGACTAGGCAAAGACATTTTGGAACAGAACCTGGAAGTGTGCCCCTGTCCCTACTGCTTCTCCCAGTGCCTGTCAGCAGACAGACCTATGGTTTCCCTAAGACAACGTTCCGGGTTTTTGCTTCTTAGTGGTTTTCGCTTCAGCTGGAAATGTTTCTTGAGCCATGGAACCTCCAGCCACACTTTTTGTTGAGCAGCCTGGTGCATTTCTGCAGTTTGAGGACTCCCTTTTAGTCTAGCGATCTGACATCCGGGTCCTGCACTTGTGGGTCTCTTGGTTTAGAACAGAAATGGAATAGATAGAAATGAAAAGTATGACTATTAAGATAGAAAAAGAATGCAACAAATTAAATGTGACCAGTTCAACAAGTGGACAGAAAACGGGGGGAAGAAAAAAAACAAGAAGGAAAGGTAAGTAGAAAAGAAAAAAATAAGCAAATGTGATAGCAGGGAATAGGTACTACCATTGTCGTCATCGTAACACATGGGACTTGGTCATATGCACCTTAAATATGCATCTTAAAATGCGTATTTAAATAAATATGCATCTTAAATATGCATCTTAAAAGACAGTGGAAGATTGGCTTTTAAAAAGAACAAAAAACAGAAATATTAAAAAACAAAGCAATGGAGAAAGGATAAGCCAGCAAATACAAGCAAGAAGAGAGCAGATTTAGCAACAATATCAGAAATAACAGAATTCAAGGTGATAAGAACAAAAGCAAACAAAGAGAAATATTTCATAACACAACATACTGAGAAAATAGAGCAGCTGCAAACATTCATGCTCTTAGCTTTGAAGGATACATAAACAAAGAAAAAATACTCATTTTTCTCCATTTTTTTTTCAAAAAGTGAAATTATAGAGACATATTCACTGACTATAGTGCAAAATAAAGATTTCTAAATTAAGAGCAAAATGATAATGATGAGGGTGTGTGTATGTGAGAGAGAAGTTCTAGACATGTGGAAATAAAATATATACTTCATGGGGTGCCTGGGTGGCTCAGTTGGTTAAGCATCCAACTCTTGATTTTGACTCAAGTCATGATCTCAGGGTCATGAGATTGAGCCCTGCTTCGGGCTCTGTGCTCAGCGGAGAGTCTGCTTGAGATTCTCTCTCCCTCTCTCTGCCCCTCCCTGCCCCACCCCACTGGTGCTCCCACACATCCATCTGCACGTGTGTTCTCTTTCTCTTTCTCTCTCTGAAATAAATTGTTAAAAACACACACTTCATAATACCTCCAAAATTAATTAAGGAATCAAAAGTTGAATGCAAACTTCTAGTTAAAGGCGACATTTAAAAACCCCACAACTCTGGTAAAGAGCGCTGGAAGGTGTTTTGAAGGTGTGAACAGGGCTAGGTGGAAGGGACAAGAGACAGCCACCGTCACAGCATTCTGGAGGCTAGAAAACAGATGGGCAAGAGGTAGCTGACTCAGCAGACCCCAGAGAGCTCAATTCCAAGCCAGCAGTAGGAGAGCACAAAAATCTGTCTGGTTCACAAAGCAGCACCCCTCACCTCCCACCGTAGGCTCAGGAATTGGCAAGACCAGTTATCTCCGGAAATGAGGGCAAAACAGGAGCCAAAAACAGGAGAAGTGGTGGAAGTTTGGCTTAAAAAGCAACAAGATCAGTGATCTCCTGAACAACCTCATGTCAAGCCTGTCCACCCTCCCTCTCTGTGGCTGAGATCCAGACCCTGTAGAAGGGGAAGGAATTACTGTCAACCACCCTGCCTTGTGGCACTATGTGATTGTTCAGCTGGGTTGAGATATGGCCTTAACTGGAAAAGCGAGGGAAATAAAACCGAAATAATTTATTTGGGGGTTTTCAGAATATGAGCTGCAGGGAGGGCATGGAGAGTGAGGCGGTGACCTAGACACTTGAGACTTATCTGTATTCTTTTAATTTCTTACAGTGAGACTATATTCATTTAAATCCGTATCTTAGGGGCACCTGGGTGGCTCAGCCGTTAAGTGTCTGCATTCAGCTCAGGTCATGATCCCAGGATCCTGGGATGGAGCCCCATATGGGGCTCCCAGCTCCGCAGGTAGCCTGCTTCTCCCTCTCCCACTCCCCCTGCTGTGTTCCCTCTCTCACTGTGTCTCTCTCTGTTAAATAAATAAGCAAATAAGATCTTTAAAAATAAATAAGTAAAATAAATCCGTATCTTAAGATATTTTTAATTTAAACAAGAAAAGAAAAAAATCGAAAAACCCAAGCCAGAGAGGGAATGTGACAAGGACACAGCCCCAGAAGGGGGATGAGCTGAGGAGTCAAAGGGCTCCCTCTTTTAGACAGAGCTGCAGAGCCCAGCTGCCCTTGCAGAGCTGGCCCTGGCACATTGGAGGTGCTCAGAAAATGCATTTAAAGTGAACCTGGGGGGCCTCTGTGTCTGGCAGCTCATGCCCAAGGAGGGAGCCCAGAGTCTATGAAAACCAAGTGTGAGGCTCATTGTATTGACAGGAACAAAAGCCATGGACAGGATACCAGAAGCTGGATGGGGAGGAGCTTGGGTGCCATGTCCAGGAGCCTGGGTCCTTATTCTGCCAATGGCATTAGGGGGCTGCGAAGGTTTGGGGGCTCATATTTGGCCCTCAGAGCTCTGAGAGGGAAGTCATCCAACCCAGCACAGGCAAGGTTGGGAGGGGACCAAGCTGGAGGCAGAAAGACCATTTAGAGGCAGCTCTCATCCTGACCTCCAGCGTGGCCTTTCTAGGCTTTCTAGCCATGGTGGCTTTCATGGCTTTCTAGCCATGGTGCCTGGAGCAAGGGGATGCAGAGGCTTGGTGGCTGCAGGGAGAAAGCGTGGCAGGTGGCGCCCACAGCCTCTGGTGGCAGAGTTTCCGATTTATGCCCTGGGCAGCTAACGTAGCTGCAGGCTTTTTAAAAATCACCTGGAGAACAGGCTGGGTTTGTTTTTTGTTTTTTTTTTTTGTTTTGTTTTTTGGGTTTTTTTCCAGAAGTGCAAGTGATGGGAAGCTCAACCATGGGAAAGGAGATTGATTTAAAGTTTGATTTCATTTCAAATAAAAATTGAAATTGGAATTGGGAGAAGTAAAGACAAAATGGATGGGAAAGTAGATGTACTTCTAGGAGGGAACATTAACCCAGGACAGTCAGAAGCCAGAAATCTTAAAGAAGAAACCTCTGGGGAGGAAGGAGAGGTCATCTGACCCTAGAGCCTGAAGGTCACAGAGAATGTGCCCACCTGCATCCAGTCATCCCTACCCTCTGCCACTGTGTACCAAACACGTACATCCCAGGGAAAGCGGAGCCGTCATGAGCCAGTCCCTGGGGTCCTTGCCCCTGGAGAAGGTGCCTGGGTTTTTCAGATGAGGGAAGCGGGGGCTGGCATCAGCCTAGGTTAACGGGTAGGCTACTGTAGTGCCTAAGTCCCAGATGCACAGCAGGGCGGCTAGGGAGCAGCTCTTTGCTGGGCTGCTTAATGTCTGCCCACAGAACCTCTCAGCCTTGCCTATGTCAGACTCTATCCACCATGGCCCTCATCACAGCCCTGTCTGGGGTCATAATCAAAGTGCTGTCAGGCTGGTCACAGCCCGTCCTATGGTCACAGCATGTCACGGGGCAGCCCATGCGTCAGACACTCCTTCATGTCTGGACCTTGTA
Source organism: Meles meles (assembly GCF_922984935.1). NCBI lineage: Eukaryota > Metazoa > Chordata > Mammalia > Carnivora > Mustelidae > Meles > Meles meles. Next base: position 46,341,411 of record NC_060078.1, on the reverse strand, counting down.
AATCCAACTCAGCTGGAGTTGGTTTAGTGCACACTAATGGAGCATCCCTCATAGATTGTCAGCTGTTCTCAGCTTAGCCGAAGACGAGGATGAGGATGATTGCTGTGGTTGCTTTGCTGCTGTTTTACGACACTTGCTCAGCTGAATGTCTGTTCTCCATTCTGAACTGGCAACTTCATTCAGGGTGGGGGGGTGAGGCCTCTGTTGATCTCATCCCTTCTCTTTTCCCATCATCCAGCCCAAGTCCAAGCACATAATGGATGCTCGGTAATATGTGATGCTTAAATGAATAAAAGAGGGAAGGAAGGAAGGAAGGAAGGAAGGAAGGAAGGAAGGAAGGAAGGAAGGATTGAATTGAATGAATGGGTGAATTCTGCACCAACCTTCTGTTGGATCCTCAGTAGGAAAATATTTCATTGTTTTTGGAAAATGCCTGATGGTTGGCAAGGAGCTTATAGATCTGCCTTCCCCTACTAGAACGTAAGCTCATCAAGGTCAGGATGTTGTCTGTTTAGTTTTGATCTTGTCCTCGGTGTCCAAAAGAGTGCCTGACACAAAGTAGAAGCTCAGTAAACACTTGTTGAATAAACATTCATGATTTCCTTCGAGCCTCTCAGCAACCTTACCAGGGTGGGTACAATTCATTCCCATCGTAGAGATGGAGAAAATGATGCTCTGAATGGTGGAGTGGAAGCTTGCGTACTATAACTTTCCATGTTGGGAATCAGAGAGCCTGGGTTGAAATCCCATTTATACCAGCCATGAGCTGCAGATGTGGGGAGATGACTGAAGCCGTCCTTGCTCCCACTTTTGGTGTGGTGTTCTGGGTCCTGCTTGCACTAAGGGTCGGACAACGGAAATTGTGGTGTCAGTGCTGCTCAACCTCTGAGAGACGAGATTTTTCCAGTCCTTCAAGTGGGATCTAAAACAGAAGAGCTCCAAGAGGTGTTGAGAAGGCTTCTAAAATGAAATGTGAAAAGCCAAGGACAGACCCAGAGAGTGAGGACCACCCGAATCAGCAAGGCTCCCCGAGAGCAAGCTTGCCTGTGGTCCACACTGCCTTCTTCAATTAGGAGTCCAGGCCAGTGGGTGTCAGGACTGCGATGGGTACCTGGTGTCTGGACCCCAGCAAGCCATTTTACAAAATCCCACATGATGGAAAAGGACATATTTTTGGAGTTTGGCTTCACTGCTTTCTAGTGAGTAACCAGAGAAGAGATTTCCCTCTCTGAGCCACTGTTCCTCATTCCTCGGTGTGAGATGAGAATAGCCATGCCTACCTTATAGGCTGCCGGGAGACTGAGATTCAACCTATACGTAATCCCCAGCAGTGATCTTCTCTCCTGGGTGGACGGTAACCAGTGAAGGCTTAGCAAGCAACACAGCGCAGTCAAGCAAGAGGAGTCCCATGGCTTGACCCACAGCCCTGATCGTGACTCTTACCTTCTGGTTTTGAATCTATATAAAAGCAAACATTTATATGTCTTATGAACCAGGTATGGTTCTAAAAGCTTCCTTTTTAACTTGCTGTCATGCTCACAGCAACTGTACAAGGTATGTGATAAGATCAACTCCAAGGAGGGCCACCACCCATTCCCATGCTCCCTGAGAGCCCACTGCATTTCCCAACAGGAACTGGAATCTGCTTCCCTCCATCCATCCCTGATGAGACTGAGTGATGCTGGGCAAATTCCAGGTTCAGCCCCTGAGGCTCCAGACAGTTTCTGCTTTTGCTCTGGGAAGCTGTGAGGCTGCTTGAATGGGCCACACAACGGTGAGGAAATGCTCAGAGGACAGAAACCCCATGGCCCAGACAGACGAGTCAGGCCTCTGTGGAACCTTCCAGCCCATCCCAGCCACCAGCTGCAGGCAGCTGAGGGAGTGGCCGTGTACTGTGCCGGGGAGCCGGACTGCCAGGTCACTGCCAAGCATTCCAGGCCATGGAATCATGAGAAATAATAATAAAAAAAAAAAAGTCAGTTTTTTTTAAGCCACTTAATTTTGGGGACGGTGTGCCCTGTAGCGATAATTGACTGAAACAATGAGGAATGATCATTACCCCCACTTTCCAGAGAAGGGAACTGAGACACAGAGAAGTGAAGTGACTTGCCTAAGATCGCATAAAGCTAGACAGCACCGCACCAAGATCTAAACCACACAACCTGACTGCAGAATCCACTGTCTTCGTCATTATGGTGAGGCGTGCTTTTGATGACACTAACAAACCAAAGACATATCCCGTGAGTTTGCAGAGGTGGGAGGGGCTGCAAAGGTGGAAAACAGCACGGAGATGCAAAATAACTTTGCATGGCTGGTTTCATGGGAAATTGTTAAGATAAAATATAAAGTCCTCCCTTTGGTTCAAAAGATCACTTGATTTCTCAGATTAGAGAGACCTAGATTAAGAACAGGCTGCATGAGGCAGAGTTAAGAGTTTAAATTACCTTCAAAGCTCAGTACAGACTAATATTGAGTTATGGTTGCCAGAAGAACTGGGAACCATGGGTTGTATTGAGAGGCACAGAAATTAGAACAAGGGGCGGGAAAACCCATTAAGCTCTGCCATGGGCAGACCAGGTCGCAACTGCCACATCACAGCCCCTCAAGGCACCACACTTTCAGCGCAGCAGGACAGCCAGGATGGGGAGGGATCTGAACGCCCCTCCACACGAGGGACAATCTGAATAAATCATCTGGAGAAGACAAATCCTGGGAAGGGCACTAGTTTGGGCCGGGCACCTCATGTGAACAAGACTATATTCAGTGAACCTTCAGAAGCTGTAGCCAGGACAAAGACCACCATGTACCCCCCCCCATATGGAAAGAGCCCTCTGCTAGTGGAGTGGTCTGCTGGTCAGGGCTGAGCTCTGGTCCCTGGTGCTGTGCAAGCTGAGGCCCGACCGCCACTTGGCTTTGAAGAGAGTTGATCAATGAGTGGGAAGTTGGCCAGAGATGATCTCCAAGTGCCCTTTCAGCTCTCAAAGCCAAAAGGTCAGAGGCAAAGAGGAATGGAGGCACAACAGTGAAAGTCAGCCAAACCATAGTGGTTTGCAAAAGTTCTATCCGGATGAGTAGAACACAAGGCTGAAGAAGCAGCCAAGCTCCAAGGGTCTGACCCAGAGTTCCTGCTATTGGCACCACTCTTGGTCTTGGGTGGCCATTTGGTAAAGGACTCCAACTGTGGCCCTGGCCAAGGTCTTCATGGAGACATGGTTGGCGGCAAGAGTGCTGATGGATACAGACCTTGATCCCATGGGACCTTTGCAGCTGGTGTCTCCAACTGGTCACCTTTGGCTCAGTGAACTTGCTGCTGACTTCCTGAGAACTTCCAGAGAGCCTCACTTCTCTTCCTCCTTCCTACTTTCCACCTGCAAATCTGTGTGGAGAAGAGCAAGTGACTAATAACTTTCTTATGCTACCATAGATCTTGCCACAGTGAATCCCAGTGATCTCGCCGCACTCAGAAGGAACCCACGAGTGTGGTGGAAAGGCACTGAAATGCCATGAAAGCCCAGCTCGCTGCCTCAGGTTAATCCGAGAGTTCCTGAGCAGGTATCCATGGGGCATTCGAGGCTGCCGTGAGCTAACTAGGGACTGACAGTAACGTTCCCATTAGTGCTGCAGAACAAGAACTAAACAGTAAATGTTTTCTTGGGTCAAACGTCCTTAGGGACAACTTGGAATGCTTCTTTCACAAAGAATTACTCACTGGAGTCTTATAGAAAGAGAAAGTCATTTACTTAGGATCAAACATCAGAATTTGTGGCTTTTTTTTTTAAAAGGAGGCTTTGTATTTTTGAAGCTGTTTGAGAAATACTACTCCCCACTGTTTAACAGATCAAAAGGAAAATTCTAGTCAGCTATTTTAAATCAACTAGAAACGTATTTCGTAAATTCAAATTGGTAACAGCAGCCAACTTGTTTTTAAACAATTTTTAAACAACGTTTAGTTAAAACACTTTTTTTTTTCTGCATCTGGCATGGGAAGGAAAAATATAATATTGAAGGAGTCATCCCAAAATGTCTGTTTTAAAGTGTATCTTGCCCCGTACAGCAGTGGTTTTTGAAGTAGGCCCCAGAATAAGGAGACCAGCAAAACCCGTGGATACCTACTACTAATCATTATAGGGCTATATATATTTGCCACTGCTCTGGGGAAAGAAAACCAAGATACTAAGAGGCCTGAGGATACACCCAAAGATATGTAAACAGCAAGAGACAAGTGTCTGGCTGCCTCCAAATTCTTTTGCACCCACTGTCCCTGCCTGCAAAACGGATCTTCGCCTTCTCCAGATGACATCTGTGTTTCCTTGAATGTGGCCTGATTGTTGATGCAAATATAATGAGCTTCTCTCAGGGTCTGCTCATTTAAGTCACCATGGATATTAGCCTCCAGGACTGAAGTGTCTCCCACTTATCATCAATCCTTTGGCTTTCAATTGAAGCCAGTTAATTTTCAGTAATAGCTACAAGACTGATTGGTAAATTGCTAGTTTTGTCTATTACTAGGCAGAAAAACAAATCAAACAACATTGAGACAGCATCAAAAATAAATTTTTTTCATTGTTTAGACCAGAATAACTTAGTTTTAATTATACTTGGGGCATTCTAGCTTCTTAATACATTAGTAGACTGCTGAGCAAAATGGAGGAGATTGGGAGGGTCTGTGTAGGACTGCTGCCTTGCCAGGGGTCCCTGAGGATGAAGGGAGCATTTCCAGAATGACCAGCAGCTTTTCTTTTCCTTTCCTTTTCTTTTTTATTTAAATTCAGTTAGCCAACATAGAGCACACCATTCATTTCAGATGTGGCGTTCAGTAACTCATCAGTTGCGGATAACACCCAGTGCTCATCACATCATGTGCCCTTCTTAATGCTCATCACCCAGTTACCCCATTCTCATCCCCTCCCCTCCAGCAACCTTCAGTTTCTTTCCCATAGTTAAGAGTCTCTCATGGTTTGTCTCCCTCTCTGATTTCTTCCCATTCCATCTTTCCCTCCCTTCCCCTATGATCCTCTTCACTGTTTCTTATGCTCCTCATACGAATGAAGCCATATAATTGTTATTCTCTGATTGACTTATTCTGCTCAGCATAAAACCCTCCAGTTCCATCCACATCGATGTAAATGGTAAGATTTCATCCTTTCTGATGACTGAGTAATATTCCATTGTATATATATACTACATCTAATTTTCCATTCATCCATCAATGGACATCTGGGCTCTTTCCATAGTTTGGCTGTTGTGGACATTGCTGCTATAAACATTGGGGTTCAGGTGCCTCTTAAGATCACTACATCTGTATCATAGTAGTGCAATTGCTGGGTCATAGGTTAGTTTTATTTTTAGCTTCTTTTTATTTTTTTTAAAGATTTTATTTATTTATTTGACAGACAGAGATCACAAGCAGGCAGAGAGAGAGGAAGGGAAGCAGGTTCCCCACTGAGCAGAGACCCCGATGTGGGGCTCGATCCCAGGACCCTGAGATCATGACCTGAGCCAAAGTCGGAGGCTTTAACCCACTGAGCTACCTAGGCGCCCCTATTTTTAGCTTCTTAAGGAACCTCCATGCTGTTTTCCAGAGTGGCTGCACCAGCTTTCATTCCTACCAACAGTGTAAGAGGGTTCCCCTTTCTCTGCATCCTCACCAAAATCTGTTGTTTCCTGACTTGTTAATTTTAGCTATTCTGATGGGTGCGAGGTGGTATTTCATTGCGGTTTTGATTTGTATTTTCCTGATGTCAACTGATGTGGCACATTTTTTCATGTGTCTATTGTCATTTTGAATGTCTTCTTCGAAGAAGTGTCTGTTCATATCTTCTGCCCATTTCTGGACTGGAATTTTTTTGGTTTTTGGGTGTTGAGTTTGATAAGTTCTTTATAGATCTTAGATACTAGCCCTTTATCAGATTAGACATTTGCAAATGTCTTCTCCTGTTCCATAGGTTGCCTTTTGGTTTTGTTGACTGTTTCCTTTGCTGTATAAAAGCTTTTTTATCTGGATGAAGCCCCAATAGCTCAATTTTTGCTCTTGTTCCCCTTGCCACTGGAGACGTGTCTAGAGAGAAGTTGCTGAGACCACAGGGGTTGCTGCTGTTTGATGGTTTCCTGTCTCACATTTAGGTCTTTTAACACTTTTGAGTTTATCTTTGTGTATGGTGTAAGAGAATACTCCAGTTTCATTCTTCTGTAGGTGGCTGTCCAATTTTCCCAACACAGTTTGTTAAACAAAACTCTCCTTTTTCCATTGGACATTCTTTCCTGGTTTGTCAAAGATTAGTTGACCATAGAGTTGAGGGTCCACTTCTGGGTTCTCTATTCTGTTCCACTGATCTATATGTCTGTTTTGTACCAGTACCATACTGCCTTGATGACGACAGCTTTGTAATAGAGCTTAGAGTCCAGAATTGTGATGCCACCAGCTTTGGTTTTCTTTTTCAACATTCCTTTGCCTATTCTGTGTCTTTTCTGTTTCCATACAAATTTTAGGATTATTTGTTCCAGCTCTGTGAAAAAAGTTGGTGGTATTTTGATAGGAATTGCACTGAATGTGTAGATTGCTCTGAGTAGCATAGCACTGGGTAGCATTAACACTAGTTGTTCTTCCAGTCTCTGAGCTTGGAATGTTATTCCATTTCTTTGTGTCTTCCTCACTTTCTTTCATGAGTGTTCTGTAGTTTTCAGAGTACAGATCCTTTACCTCTTTGTTAGGTTTAATCCTCAGTATCTCATGGTTTGGGTGCAATTGTAAATGGGATTTCTCTTTCTTCTGTCTCATTGTTAGTGTTTAGAAATGCAACTGATTTCTGTGCATTTGAATTTGTATCTTGCCATGTTGCTGAATTCCTGTATGAGTTCTAGCAATTTTGGGGTGGATTCTCTTGGGTTTTCCATGTAAAGTATCATGTCATCTGTGAAGAGTTTGACTTCTTCTTTCCCAATTTGAATGCCCTTTATTTGTTTTTTGTTGTCTGATTGCTGAAGCTGGGACTTCTAGTACTATGTTTAACAACAGTGGAGAGAGAGGACATCCCTGTCGTGCTCCTGACCATAGGGGGAAATCTCTCAGGTTTTCCCCCATGGAGAATGACATTCTGAACAGCAACTTTTGAGAACATCAGGAGGAGGTATGCCTTTCTCAGCAAACACGGCCTGGACCCTTTGGCGGCAGTCACCTCTGCAGGGCTGCCGGGCACAAGTCTGTGCACAGGAATCTCTACCATGTTTCTCAGACTAAGCTGCTCCCAAGTGCACAGGACAGCAGCTGCTCTCAGAGACACAATGTCCCCCTGAGCACAGCACTAGCTGCAGGGCCTTGAGAACAGTAAGACAGAACCAAACCATCTCCAGCCAAGGGAGTGGCCCTCCCATTCAAAACAGGCCCCTGGACCCAGCCTCAGCACTCGTCACTAGTGCCTTTTCCCAGCAGAAACAAACTCCTGAGGAAGCGTGCTCCGAAGCGTGGGCCAGGCTGAACAGGCAGGGTCAGCCTCTGGGACAGCCTGTTTATCATGGGGACAGAGGGCTGGAAACCTAGCAAGGACAACTGCACGGAAGAGCACGCTTAGGGTTCAATGCCGTAGACCCGGCCCGTAGAGAGGCCCTGTGCCCCGCCCCCCCTCCAACCCCCACGCTTCCAGTTCCGAGGGAATAGTGGAGGCTTTTTCAAACCTGCCAGGAAGGCTCCAAAGAGCTAAGAGCAGGGTGAGCACTGAGGTGGGACAGAAATCTACACCAACATCCACCCAAGTCCTGGGTTGGATGAAACACTGGAAAGAGATGGGTGACCAGTGGAGATCCCCCTCCCTCCCCTTAGGAAGCTCAGAGCTCGTGCAGCTGGTGGCTGGTTCCTGTGTGAATGCCTTGGCCCTCTACTGTGACAGCAAGTGCCCTGGGCTCCCTGTTTCTCCCTTAACCCCTCCACCTGGAAAACCAGGCCTACCATGGGGTCCAGTGAGCCAAGGAGGAAGAGGGGTCATTTTCATGTTCCATCCAGGGGAGATCCTACATAGGCTGGGCATTTGCCTGGGACTAGGGTGGGGTGGGGGGGCATGATCCCCCCCCCGCCTCACAGGGATCTACAGCCTTGCTGTTTCCTGCCAGTGCTCCAGTCCAAACAAGTCAGGCAGGAAGGGGCTACTACATGGCCATCACAGCTCAAGGCCAGAACCCAGACCTTCTTCCAAGCCCCACCCAGTGCTTCTGAGCACGAAAGTGAGGGAGCTCCCCCACACCTCCTAAAACCATTACCACAAGTAGATGGGCCACACCTCTCGTTGCCTTTCCCTCCCAACATCCAATCAGAAGAGCAGGGGAATAATCTTTATGAATTAAACAGCTTTACTTTCATAAAAATACACTTTTTAAATAGTACCATGATTCTAAACCGTTTTGTGTGTATGACCAAGTGAAGAGTTTGGGATAAAATTACCTAAATTTAATATCTCAAAATAACTTCTAATTAGTTACAATAAACAATGCTCATTGGTCCTGAAATCCCAGCACCTAAACACAATAAAACATTTTTCTTTCGCTGTGGGCCAGGTGGCAAACTCGTCTGTCTCTCGAGGCCTCCAAGGCTGACCTAACAGGGCAGGAAAGAGAGAAAGCTGGAGGTCACTCCTGCCCAGTCCCACTGACCAGAGCTTCATCACTACTAGAAGGTTCTGGAAAGCCCCTGTATAAGCATTCTAGTCCATTGGTCACAAACATTAATCTCTCGTATCCCTAGAAGACTACTCAACATCCACAGGCACTGTGGGTCTGACCCAGCAAGGCCAGGATGCTGAATCTCGTGAGCACTGGCTTTGCACAGACACTTTCCAACATGGCATCGCATTTCTTTCCCAGAACTTGGTTCACAGGCATTAGGATCCCCACAGTGATGACAAGGACCCTGGGTGGAGCAAGGTGTTAGCTGAGGATCTGGGGCACAGCCTCAACCCCACCACCTGCTACAAGACTTAGGGATCCAGGGAGTTGGGGGCATCTAAAGGATAGCCCCAGAAATGATTCAGTGCAGATCAGGGATACATGATCTGAGCTGGAGTGTAGACCAGGAACCTGGAGTGATGCAGAACTAATTAACAGCAGGGAAAACCAGGACCTCAGGAAGAGGAACCACCACCCCCCACCGCCCCCCATCCACACACACACAAAGGACTCTTCCTTGGGGGTTGGGATTGCTGTTAGCTATGAGGCCAAAGCATTCCTAGGGTTTCTGCCCAGACCCCATGCTTAGAGCTGCAAGTCTGCCCCAGGCACAAGGCTCACCCTTAGATCCCATCTGGATCCATCTTCATGGGCTTAGGCCTTGGGCTGGGCAGCCCCATAGGTAAGGGACTCAGGGACTGCGGTCAGCTAGGAAGGTGCTGGTACTCAACCCCCAAGTCCCTTCTTCCTGCTAGAGGACACATTGCTGTCCCTCAAGGTAAACTTACTGACAGGCTTCCCGGGGAGACTGGCTAAAGCAGGGTTTGGGGGCATGTGGAGCCCACCAAATGCAGCATCACTCTGGAATCTGCTGGGGGAAGCTTCAGGAGCAAGTCCTTAGCAGACATCGGCTGAGCAAGTGACTCATCTCTAACCCCTAGGGAGGTAAAGTGCCCCAGCCAAGAAGCAATCTGTCTCCAATTTTACGTTGCCTTTCTTAATATCTGCATTTTGGACAGTAATAGTCATGGTTACAGGCTTGTGTGATAAGGAAAGGGAGGATGTTCCCTGCTTGGCACTGAACTTCGTTCTGATCTCTGTTGTTTAAAATTCGGAGTGGTTCAGTTCCTGGTTGAGTGTCAGAGGCTAAGGCTTTTTAAGATTGATCTGAGGCTACAATCAGAATTACAGGAGATAAGGAACCTTGAGTGATTGCTTTTTGAAATGTGTCTACAATTTTCCAAGACGCTGCCGGTGGAAAATCTTATCACATGCTTGCTAAGGAGCATTTCAGAAGTTGGTTCTTCAGACAGTCTCTCTCTAGACAGGATGAAAAATGAAGACTTTCCAGAGAGCCAGCCTTTAATCAGGCTGAAGAGAGAGCTCAATTAGAGTACGAAGTTCTCAGGACTACCACGAACCCCAAAACTCAGGCCAGTAGGAGGAGCGCAGGCATCCCAGATCCTGCAGGAGGTCCCCACGGGGCTGTCATCACAAACTGTAAAGGAGGAATTCTGCTGGCATCATCCTGGGACTCCTGAATCTACATCAGACCTTATTTGGGGGCATAAGCAATGGTTATTATCGCAGGAAGGGTTGTTCCCAGAAAAAAACGGTATAATGGCCAAAATAGTCTTTACAATAATAATCATGACAATTGTGCCTGTTCATTCAGCCTTAAGTGCTTACAAAGCACTAGCTCAGGCAGTAAAGGACAGAGGTTAATACCCTCATTTTTACAGGTAAGAAATCCAGGGCTCAGCCCAGGAGTGGCACAAGTCCCACGAAAGTGAGATGTCACAATAATTATAAACCCCTAAAATTATTTTTAAGTGTTTATATATATTCTAACTCCTGAAAAATGGTCATAAGCAGACTCTACTCCTTGGCTATGAAATAATTCACAAATCTCAACAGCACTCACTTTAGACAGGCTCTGAACCCAGAGCGATCCAGACGTTAGCTAGTGAAATATTTAAAATACAGTCCATCACAGAGGAGGAAACTGAGGCTCTCCTGTCTGTGCCAGAGCCCTCGTCATTAAGCTCTCGGTAAGATGCCTCACCATGCTGCCGTCCTGGCTGTCTGCCGCAGCCCACCCCACTCCAGGCCCTCTGTTCACTCTGTCGCATTTGGTTCCCTGAGAACCCCTTTGAACAGAGAGGGAAACTGAGGCTGGGCGAGGCAAACTTGTTCACAGGCTTCCTGTTGATTAGCAGTGGGATCCGGACTGAAACCAGATCTCTCTGCAGCACACACCTGCGCCGTGTCCTTGACTGTCCCACCCCTCCCTAAACTGAAAATGTCATCATTGCTTGCCTTTTTACTACGTCAGCAAATCTTGAGGGTGAGACAGCTAAACGGAGAGAGATGGACAGAAATCTTGGCCATGGTTGCTACTGTTTCCCTTACTGTCCCCCGGACCAAGCTCAGGCTGCCACACTGCCAGGTACCCTGGGAGCTGTTGCCCTGACGCTTATTTTGCCCAGAGAGCTGCAGCAGCCTGGGGGCAGGGATGGGTTGGGGAGGATGGGGAGTTTGGACAGAGGCTGGTGCACTCCCATCAGAGGGCTTGGAGAGTAGCCGCCACCAGATCTGAGTCCCACGGAAGTTGAGAGACCTGCTGCTCTAATGTTTGCAGAAAGGACAAGGAAGGGAAGATCACTGTCCTTTTCCTGAGAATGACAGGTGGACATTCCTGCTGAGGTCATGCTGGGCATCCTGGCCCAGCCCTTGACATGTTAAGTGGAGAAGCCTTCTGTCGGGGAGTGCCAGTGGGAAGATGGCAACAAGCCATCGGGTGTGGGCAGTGCCCTGTGAATGATCTGCCTTTTTTTAATTATTATTAAATTTCCTTATTTTGATGCCGGCGCTTCCAGGCAAACCATAAAGCTGCCTCACCGCTCCGTCCCAAAGTGCAAGCTGTCAGGGCCCTCTCTGTATGTTCAGTACCTTGTGGGCTCTGGAGAGAGGCGAGTAACAGCAGTTGGGAAGGAAACCTACTACAGTTATTTTCTAGCACTCTTTTTTTTTTTTTTTTTAACTTAACAATTCCGCTTAGAAGCCTTTTGTATTTACCTCATTCTGGCTATACCCAAAATAATTGAACCACTCCCTCGCTGATGGACAAGTAAGTTGTTTTCCACTTTTTCTGTTAGGAAAGTAATGCTACCGTGGACATCATACATGTATCCTTATGCATTTGTCTTTCCTTGGAACAGATCCTCAAAATTCCACACTAGGTTAAAGGGGTGTTCTTATTTTAACATTATTTTAGAAATTGCGATATTGCTTTCAAAAAGGCTTTATCAAATCAGTATCCCATCAAAAGTGTATGAGAATGCCCAGGGATGTGGAGGATCTTTTCATAAGCTAATTTGCCACCCTATCTTCTACAGTAAAGTACCTGTTTAACTCTTTTGACTATTTTTAAATTGGGTTATTTCCTTTAAATTGGGTTATTAAGTTTCGAGAATACTTTATATAATCTGGGCACAAGTCCTTTTTCAGACATGTGATTTTCAAATACTTTCTCGTTGTCGTATTTTCTCATTTTCATTTCGTTTATTTCATGATTCATATTTTCATTCTTTTAGTAACTTCTAAGGAACCACGTTTTTATTGAAATAAGTCACGTTACCAACTAGTTGTTTTATGGATTGTGCTTCTGTTATATCTAAGAACTCTTTGCCTAATCCAAAGTCATAAAGGTCATCTCCCCGAAGCTTCAGTCTTAGATTTTACATGTAGGCCTGTGATTCATTTGAACATATGTGACATGATGTGAGCTGTGGATCAAAGTTCATTATTTTTGCACACAAATTTATATTTGTTCCACCACCATTTCTTGAAGACAGTATCCTTTTTCCACTGGATTGCCTTTGTGACTTTGTCAAAAATCATTATGTGTATACGCACACACACACACACACACACACCCCTCCTATTGTTTCATTAATCTACTTTTCTGTCTTAACACCAATATCACAGTGTTTTGATTACTGTAACTTTATAGTAAGTCTTGAAATCTGGCAGTAGTAGACCTCCAACTTTGTTGTTTCAAAATTTTCTGGCTTCTGTGGGTCCTTTATATTTCCACATGAATTTTAGAATCAGCTGGTCAATTTCTACAAAATCCCACTGGGATTTTGACTGGTTCTTGGATTAAATCTAGAGGCCGATCTGGGGGGAGTTGGCCTCTGAACAATCGCCCATGAACACAGTGTATCTCTCCATTTATTTAGAGCCTCTTTCATTTCTCCCAGCAATGATTTACAGATTTCAGTGTATAGATCTCAAACATATTTTGCCATATTTATCCCTAAGGATTTCCTATTTTTGGTGCAATTAAAAATGGATTTGAGTTTCAATTTCCTGTTGTTCGTTGCTAGTATCTAGAGATATGATTCCGTTTTGTGCATTTCTCCTGAACCCTGCCACCTCGCCAAATCATTTATCAGTTCTAGTGGCTTTCTCTGTAGGTTTTGACCAGATTTTCTACAGAGACAAATTACGTTGTCTGTGAAAGCACTTTTACTTCTTCCTTTCCAATATGGAAAACTTCTCTTTTTCTTGCATTACAGTAGCTAGGACTCCAGTACAATATTTCAAAGAAGTGGTAAGAATTTAAGCATCATTGTCTTGATCCTGGTCTTAGGGAAAGAACTTGTAGTGGGGTATAAGCTTTTAGTTTTTCAAAGATACCCTTATCAGGTTGAGGAAACTGGTTTTTATCCCTAACTTGTTGAGATTCTTAATCAGGAATGGATGTTCAATTTTTTCAAATACGTTTTCTGCATCTTTTGATCTAATTCTATTAATATAGTGAATTACATTGATAGGTTTTGGAATGTTCAACCAACTTTGCATACTCAGGACAAACTCCAATTGCTCATTATGTATCTTCCTTTTTCATATATTGTTCAATTTGATCTGCTAAAATCTTGCTGAGAATTTTTGCATCTATGTTCTCAAGGAATGTTAATCTGTAGTGTCCTTTTCTTGTAATGCCTTTGGTTGGTTATGTATAAAGATAAGGCTGGCCTCATGAAAAGCATTGGAAAGTAGGCATTCTTTCTCTGTTTTCAAGAAAATTTGGGGTAGTATTGGTATTACTTCTTCTTTAAATAGTTGATAGAATTCACTAATGAAGCTGTCTGAACTTGGAGTTTTCTTTGTGGGAAGATTCCATTTCTGCACAAGATAGGGGCTATTTAGCTATTTCTTTCTGACTAAGCTACAGTAGTTTCTGTCTTTTTGGTTCATTTTATCTAAGCTGTCAAATTACTAGCATAATGTTGTTCTTGATATTAGCTTATCCTTTTAATATCAGAAGACTTTATAGTGATGTCGTTTCTCTCATTCCTGATATTGGCAATCTCTTTTTTTTCCTAGTTAGTCTGACTAACGGCTTGTCAATTGTATTGATCTCCTCAAAAAATGAGCTTTGGGTTTCATTGATTTTCTCTATTATTTTTCTATTTTCCATTTTATTTGTAGCCACTCTGCTCTTTATTTTTTCTTTCTTTTCTTTGAGTATTAACTTGCTTTTCTTTACGTACTTTCTTAAGGTAGAGGCCTAAGTGGTGTTTCTTCCTGTCAAATATCAGTGTTGAATACTATAACTTATCCCTTAAACACGTGGAGCCCAACCTGGGGTTTGAACTTACAACCCTGAGATCAAGACCCCGAGATGAAGGTCAGACACTTAACCAAATGAGTCACCCAGGCTCCCCCTTCAAGTACTTCTTCAAAGACATTTTAAATTTTTTTTTTTACATTGTGTTTTCATTTTCATCCAGTACAAAGTACTGTTTACTTCTTTTATTTCTTTTTTGACCTATGGATCATTTAGAAATATGTTAATGGGATTTCCAAATATCTGGGGACTTTCCAAAAATCTTTCTGTTATTGATTTCTAACTTCATTCCCCTGTGATCAGAGGACATGTGTTGTATTTAAATTCTTTCCCCTTTATGGACACCTGCTTACGGCCATCATAATAAAAGTTTCTTGTGCCTTTGAAAAGATTGTCCATTCTGCTTTGACAGGCAGCAGCCATTTGGTCAAGTGAGCTGATGGTGTTCTTTCAGACCGTCTACATCCTTACCGATATTTTGTCTCTGTGTTCTTTTTTTTTCTTTTTAAGATTTTATTTATTTATTTGACAGATAGAGATCACAAGTAGGCAGAGGCAGGCAGAGAGAGAGAAAGTAGGAAGCAGGCTCCCTGCTGAGCAGAGAGCCTGATGCGGGGCTCGATCCCAGGACCCTGGGATCATGACCGGAGCCGAAGGCAGAGGCTTTAACCCACTGAGCCACACAGGCGCCCCTCTGTGTTCTATCAATGTATAAAATCAGCCATGGCGTGGGGGGTTTCTATCACAGAAGTTGACAAACACTACAAATTTGGTGGCCTTATTTTCCTCAGAGAGCCTGTGGCTAAACATTTGCCAGCAATGCCCCCCGCCCCCCCAGACCCGGTGCTCTGTGTTTTGACAAGCTCTAAGGTGATTCTGATGCCCGCCCCCGAATGTCTCCACCGGGTGCTTCCTGTGGACCCCTTCCACGTTCTACTACTTTCTGTCACAAGAGGAATGGGAAAACACACTGCTCCTGCTCCCCTGCCCCTCTCCCTGCCCCTACTCCTACCCAGTGCCTGAGCACCGCGCCAGGATCAAAGCCATGCTCTGGATGTGTGCGAGCAGGAGGGAGCTAGGCGGCCCAAAGCCAGATCTGAAGTCCCCTTGCTGTGATGGGAGCCACAGTGGGATTCTCTGGGTGAGAGGAGAACGGCGGGTCCCAAAGTCACAGGCTGGCTCCCCACGGCAGCTTTTCTTGCACACAGTCTACTACCACAGATGAGAAGCAAAGCTCTCCTGCGTCGGACATGGCTGGGGCACCCCTGGCTTGCCCTTGCTAGCCGTGGGACCAGGAGCTGCTGGCTCCACGTTGTCAACCTCCCTTTGATCCTCCAGGAAGAGGCGAATAGTAGTGCCTGCCCCAAGGGGCCTCCAGAAAGAGGAAATCCAAGCATTTCAAGCAAGAGCCAGGATTCTAGAACAATTCCATAAACAGTGCTATTTCTGCTTTTCTATGTAGCTGGAGTAGAAAGTAATGTCCATGTCAACCGTGTTATTCCCATTTTATGAATGACAGATTTCTAGGCACACAGGAAGAAAGCACGAGGCCCAGAATCACACACTTACGGAAACAGCGAGCACCTCGCTCTTAGCCAGCGATGGATCTCATCCACACCCTGCAATGAGCACGGTTCCCCGTCCTGGGGCGGCACTCCTCATTTATTCCCAGTAGTTCCGGATTCCCTAGCAAGAAAGAAATTGATAATTCAGTTACAACAATTACCAGCTGCTTCTCTGGTTTACTGCTGTAATTTCTCTAAAGCAAGTCTGTCCACACAGTGAAGATGCAGTCCTGCCTTTACGTTGCTTCTGAGAGAAAAGGTCTGTCAGTTGGTCCCTGCAGTGCCAGACCCCAGCAGCCATGGAGAGGTTTTCCAGACAGTTCCAGGAACTGTCTGGAAAAGATGGCATGAGGACATGAGCCCTCCATGAACACAGGCAGGAGCTGGGAGCTGGGGGTGGTGACATGATCGGGCCCCTTCCATGGGCAAATGCAGAGACAACAATGTTTTGCTGTGTCCCAGGCTCTGATGTAAGGACTTCCCAGGTATTCGTTCATTCAATGCCCACAACAGCCCCACAAATTATTATGATTATTCCTACTTCATGAATAACAGAATTATGAGGTTGCATTGAGGGCTTAAGCAATTTGTCTAAGGTCACACAGTGATTAAGTTCTGAGCCAGGATTTGAACCTGGACAATTAGGCTATAGGAATGGAGTTTAAAATAGGCTTCTCGTGGAGGGAGCCAAAAATGTATAGTCAGAACCATCTGTGGTCTTAAATGAGCAAATCTGAACATGTACAAAATGAAGAAAAGCCTCTGCAGCCATCAGTCCTTAAGAGAGAAAGGGGGTCCTGGCTGGCCCTGTGGGTGGGCCAAGGGCAGACGTAAAGGCAGTTGTGACAGCACCCCAGCTAGAGCAGGACCCCCTGAACAGGAATCTGGTGTCTTGATGCCCCCATGAGAAATGGCAGTTACTGTGCCATTGTCCCGACGTGGAAGCCGAGGTTCAGAGAAGTTAAGTGGTCTGCCTAAGGTCACACAGCCCGGAAGTGTAGAGCTGAGACTCAAACCTACAGCCCACGCTCTTTCCCTGCATCTCTTAGCCTGACTGCCAGATTCCAGTGTCAGAGAGTGGGGTGGGCTCCCCCCACCGCCCCGGTGTCACGTACACACACAGGTATCCCAGGCACAGGGCATGATCAGCGCTGGGTACCTCCTGTGTGGTAGCTGACTCCCACTGGACAAGAAATGAAATCCCACCCACCAGGAGGGGGCAGAGCTGGACTCTGATCTGTTGATCTGTGGTTCCTCCTGTGCCAGCTGGGGGCCAGTTCCCTACAAGAAGCCCGCCTTCCTGTCCCTGACCCTCAACAGCCTAAAACTCAGGCTCCAGGAAGGCTGCAGATGGGTGCCCTGGAACGGGCAGTGAGATGGTGTGGATGATGGGGGCCGTCTTCCCTGCTCCAGATTTGCATTTCTGTGCCTTACCCAGGGAGTAACGTTTCCAGGCAGTCCCGGCCCTGCCTGTGGGCAGAGCTCTTACCACCGTGTGTGTAAACCATAGCGCCCACCCCACTCCACCAGGGGCCCCAGACGGGCTCCTCGAGGTACCCAGTCTGCCCAGCCAGGGCCTGGACGGCCACGCCCCGAACTCCGCGGCCCCGCCCTCTCTCTCCAGAAGCCCTTTCCCAGCCATCTCATGCCTCCTGTGTTTGTGTCTGTCTCTTCGTTTTAGGGATTTATTTCTCTACAAGGAACCCGGGTGACCGAACTTCTTCCTGGCCCTGAGGACGCAGGAAAGCACCTCTTTGAGATCAGCCCAGGTAGGCCCAAGTATCTTTCGGCTCTGTGCAGGGGCTGGTGTTGGTGACCCCAATGGGGGGCATCACTGCGCCCCTGGCCCAGAAGGGCAAACCTTCTTTAGGATGTTCCCCATAGGAACATCAACACTGTCTCCAAGGACAACTCAGAAATTTGGGCCGAATCTAGGGACTATTGCAAATTTGGGCGAGTATTAGAAAATCCAGCCAACTAAGTAATTAGCTTTTGGGAGAGAGGAAAATGTGGATTTTAAAGTTCACAAGAAACGCGAGGGAAACCAGTCCATGGGAACTTCTTGGGGCCAAGGTCCAAACACAGCATCTGGATCACAGGCAGAGAAGTCCAGGGAAAACCCACCAGCCCGGGGACAGAGCGTTCCAGTGAGCTCTTTGGTGCCACTCAAAACAGAGAATGGTGACATGGTGGGAGGAAGGGAAATATTTTAACCCGAGGAACTGTGTCGTGTTAGCAGTTACAAAACCATCTTTTAAAAATTCCCAGTTTTAAAATGTGACTGTTGTGGAACTAAACAGATGTGTCTTGAAGGTGAGTCAGTCTGCTTCTAGAAGGGCTGCTTCCACAGGCGCTGTTTTCCTACCTAGGCTTCCCCCGACTCAGAGTCTGAGACAAGGCTCTGAGCCCTTTATTCAGAGGGGATTCCCAAAAAAGTAGGGGGGAGGGAGCAGGGAGGGAGGAAAGCCATATGGGGAGTGCTAGTGAGCTGACTGCTGCTGGGAACGGAGGTTCCATTCCAGCAGGAGTGGTGGAGACTACGGGAGCAGGCCGCAGAGGGTCCGGCCCATGGAGCGAGGAGGCTGGGGGTCACCCGCCTGCATCCACCTGCCCACTGTTAATTCCACCAGCTGCTTCCTGGGAGCTAACTTGGCACCTTTGGCCTGCCTGAGGCACCGCTGAGCTCTCTACAGACAGAGAAGGCTTGAGCCCATCGCAGGAGCTGGAGTGAGGAGGCCATCCTGGAGGATGGGAACAGCGAACCCTGGGGCTCTAGCCAGGGTATGGGCGATGGGTGACTAGTCATTCCGTGCCACTAGCGTGCTGTCCACATGTAGACTTCCTTCTGGGAAGTAGTGGCTGTGGACTGAGCACACCAGAGTCTCACAGGGCTCTATGAGCCAACTCGTTTACAGTTTCCAAACAGTCTGAGGGGGTGACCCAACCAGCAGCCCGACCAAGGGAGGGATCGGGCCAGGCTCAGGCCAGCCAGCGGCGGCCCCTGGGGAGCTGCAGTGAGTGCAGCCAAGCCTGGGGCAGGGACTTGTTCACCTCTGCTCTGTCCACACTGGGAATTACAGAAGACACAGGCAGAACGTGATGTGCAGGGAGCCCTTCCTTGATTTCATGTCCTTTGTGCAAAATACGAGGACCCAGGGTTTCATTTGGGTTGTCCTACGTGGGTATTTAATCCACTGCAAAACCTTTGGTATTCATACTGCATATTGGAAGGGGACAGCAGAGAGGTCCCAAGTGTGGCATGGAAAAGAGAAGCTTGGTTGACTGTGGAACAGGGGCAAAGGCTTCTGCAAAGAAGGTAGGGAAGAAATGGAGAGGACAGTGAGGTGGACAGGGCCCAGCCATCTGCAGGAGGGCGAGCAGGCCAGGGAAGGGAGGCTGGGGGATGGGCCAGGGGCCCTGGGCTTGACAGTCAAGGAGGAGGAAGGCAGGGCAGCTGGAACTGAAAGGTAGAGGTCAGCACACACTCGCCATGAATTCAACAAGGCCCTGAGTTTGTGCCCCAAGAACCAGATAGGAGAAACCAGCAGGGTGCAGGCTTTTGATTTGGTTCAGAACTATTTGCAAGGATTTCTTTGAAAATGGCAAAGGGGGGTTGTGGAGAAGACCCATTTGTCATACAAGGCAGCATTCACAGGTCCCGGGGATTAAGATGTGGACACCTCTGTGGGACCATTATTCTGCCTAGTGCCATGTTCGAAACATCCTTCTAAGGGAGAGTCCTTTTATGACTGTTATATTTTTTAAAATCCTGGGGGTTAGAAAGGATAAGCAGCTTGCCCAAGGATGCACAGCGAGATGGTAGCAGAGGGTCAGGGTGATATCTAGGGAAAAAGTCATCCACCAGACCAGATCGCTGGTTCGGGACCTAGCGGGTTTCCCAGCAGGGTGCGGGAGGTCTGGGGATGTAGTTATAGGAAGAAAAGTTCCCCCCAGCCCTCTATCCCAAGCACAGCAGTGCTCTAAGCACCCCATTCGTGCCAGCCCCAAGAGCACCCAGCGCTACCCTCCTGCCTTTGGACATGTAGCCCTCCCGAAGGCTTGGGGGCAAGGTAGGGGTGGGGTGGGAGTGAAGGCAGCGGTGAAGCCACTCAGGAAAAGCGGGTCGGTGGTGGGCAGAGAGGGGTCTGGTCAGCCTTTGTGGAACACTGCGCAGGAAAGGCTCAGTCATCTCCTTGGGCAAGTCACTGTGACTGCAAAAGGCCAGGTGGGGCATGTGTATTGCCACACCCAGTTCCCCAGAGGGGAGCACTTAATGACAACCAGGAAATGTGGCAGAACCCAAGTAGGATAATGCATGAGATCAGCTACATGAATTTTAAGTTATAGTTTTGTTTTTGTTCTTCAACTGTATTTTTAAAAAATCGCAAGTTTCATCAGGATAGAAGAGGAAATCGAAGACAGAAAAAAAAATACTGTGTGCGCCCTCTACTGGAGATACCTGCCAATTACAAAACAGACATTACAAGCCCTTCTACCTACCCCGCTGCCACCCCTCCCCCGCCATCCCATCCCCCACATCACCATTTCAACCAGGCCACACCATGATTGGGACTGGGCTACCACAGAAACTAAGTGGTGGGACTGAAGCTTGAGACACCTCCAAACCGGAGTCTAAACCAGAGTCCTGAGTCAGGCAGAAGGAACCAGACCCCAGAAAGGGGCTGGGATTCAAGGACCTTGGGTCTTCTCACCTGATCACTTCTGCCCAGACAGTTAGTTGTCTGGTAAGATCTTTTGATTTGGATTAAGACAGATAAAGATATAGATATAGATAGATATAGATGTTTGGTGTTCACGCTAGTCCTGGACACATAGCTCCTAAAACCTTCAGAATTTCCTAAGTGAAGAGAATGGTAAAAGTGTCTTTTGTTATGTTAGTGAGAAGACTTTTGGGGAGCCCCCCCAGGTCATCTAAGGATGGACACTGGTTGTCAGGGGAACCAAGCACGTGTTTAGAAGATAGGAGCTTTCAGGTAGACCTCCGGGTAGGGAGAGAGGCTGAATATTGAGTTCAGTCACCAATAGCCAGCGATTTAATCAGTCATATCTATGTAATAAAGCCTCTATTAAAAAAAACAAAAAAGAGAGGGTTTGGAAACCTTCCAGGTTGATGAGCAGGTGGAGATCTGGGGAGGATGGAGCACACAAGGAAGGTCCGTCCGCATGCCTTCCCACATACCTTGCCTTATGCACTCTTTCCATCTGGCTGTTCCTGAGTTATATCTTTGTATAATCAACCAGTGATCTAGAAATGAAAATGTTTCCTTGAGTTCTGTAAGCCGCTCTAGCAAATTAGTCAAACCCAAGGAGGGGATTGTTGGAATCTTTGATCTCTGGCCCATTGGTCAGAAGCACAACGTGACCTTGCGATTGGCATCTGAAGGCAGGGGAGGGGAGCTGTCTTGTAGGACTGAACCCTTTACCTGTGGGATCTGACATTTTCTCCAGGTTAGTGTGAAAATAGAGTAAGTTGTAGGATGCACAGCTGGTGTCGGGGAATGGGTTGGTGATGTGGGAAAAACCCACACACACTATAATTAGTGGCCAGAATTTTACCTGGCAAGCCCCACTGACTCTTGACCCTTTGAAAGCTGTCTGCCCCTTGCTGACTTGATCTTGCTGGGTTCCCTGTCTTGGCAAAGCAGGCATCCACCCCAGGCCAGGTTTAGGCCTCCCTCTATATACATGGGAATGGAGTGAGGAGTGGAGATGCTTGCTTTAGCACGGTGGACAGAAAGAGTTGCTAAATCCACAAGACACTTGTGTCTAATGGAGCAAATTAGGTAATTGATAAAGCAAGGGCAACTTGTCTCAAATTTTCTTCTTCCGGTATTAGCATAGTGTTACCAAACAAAGGCAGTTCAGCTGCCTACAGGGATTTAGATGGGAGCCCTAAGTCGTTCTGGTGAGTAACCGCATGAATGCCACATCTTCTCCCTCACTGGTTATGTCTTGCAAGAGCCCTGATTGCAGGAGAAGTCAGCTCAGGCTAACTCAGGCAAAGGGAGAATTGGCCAGAGGTCATGGGGCCACACAGAATCATCGGGAAGCTGGGTTGCTGACTGTGGAAGGGGCAGGCAGCGGGGCTGCTCAGTGGTCCTGGAGGCAGGAACGGAGAGCAGGGCAGTACTGTGTGCTAGAAAGGTTGAATCCCAGCGGACTCCTCAGTCCTGGTGTCGCTTGCTCAAGTCCAGACTCTTAGTGTTTGTGTTTTGGCCATAGGACTGCACCTGGCAACCTTGGGGTGGTAAGGAAAGTCCTTTCCGCTCCAGTGTCTGGACAGACCCGCCCACTAAAACTTCACACAGAGACAGCAAGGAGCCCCTAAATGGACCGTGGTGCCTTCGGGAAGGGAGGGGAGGAGACTGTCTCCAGCAAACATTATTGCACCAGACACAGTTCATGGTTCTGTTTTCTCAAGGGCCAGGAGTCACATCACTGGCCTTGGCCTCTCTACACAGCCTCACCAGGCCCCATGAGGGGATGCCTTTCCAGGTGCATTTCCTCCCCGGGGGTGCTAGGACCTCAGCAGGGGGGACTGAGGATAAGTCTTTGTGGGATGTGAAGGGCTGTTGCCCTGCATCTGAGGGGGCAGAGGAAAGTGCGGTCGTCTTGAGCAGGAAGGCAGAGAGGATATATAATAATGGCTGCTCTGAAGTCTGGGCCCTGTTCCCATGCCTGAACGCCTGTCTGCTTTGGGCCCCCAGACTATCTTTGTCAAGATAAAGTGCTGGAGACTCTGGTGGAGGCCGCCCAGCTCAGAGCTCTGGCAGGCCCCTCACTCTTCCATGGAGCTCCCAGACTGCCTCCTCCTAACCTCCCAAACACCCTGTGAGCCATCAGCCCTGGTGCGGGTGCCTCTGACATCCTGGGTGTTCAGCTCTAACCAGGGTTGTGGGGTTGAAGTTATAGGCAAAGCGAGCACTGGCACCACGTGGAAGTCCAGGGAGACGTCCATTGGGCCCCAACATGAGAGGGTTGCCGACCCCAGAGGCAGGCTGGTGTCTGCGTGCAGAAAAGAGAGTCCCAGGTAAAGTCAGGAGGCCGAGCCTGCTTGCTGCACTCTCCCAGAGGTGCCTGGTGTCCCCATAGCATCTGGCTCTAGTCTGTGTTCCAGGCTGCCCATCTCGCCTGGGGTCCGGACAAGTCACTGAATATCCCTGTGCCTGTGTTTCATCATTTGTGTAAGGGGAGTAGGAACAGAACTTAGGGCCTCGGGTTTGGGGAGGGTACAGTGAGATCCAGGAGCCCAGCTCCTAGGAGGTACCTGCTAGTTTTACATCCTTTCCTCCTCCCTGCTGTCTCTCCGTTTACCATTTTTTTTTAAGACTTTATTTATTTATTTGACAGAGAGAGAGAGATCACAAGTAGGCAGAGAGGCAGGCAGAGAGAGAGAGAGAAGGAAATAGGCTCCCCGCTGAGCAGAGAGCCTGACATAGGACTCGATCCCAGGATCCTGAGATCATGACCTGAGCCAAAGGCAGAGGCTTTAACCCACTGAGCCACCCAGGCGCCCTGTTTACCATTATTATTAATCATAACAGCACAGTCACTGCTTAGCAGATACCTGCAAATAAACATCCCAGTACAAACGAGTGCTCTGACAGAGACGTGCCCAGGGCTGAGAGCCTAAAGCTAGGAGGGAGGGTGACTTGCCTGGGTGGTTAGGGAAGGCTTTGCTCTTCCAGATGACCTCCCAGAAAGAATGGGTTCTAGCAGTTTCTAACGGCTGCACAGGTTCTTTGAAGCCACTCCGGGCCCTGAGCTTGCAGATGCCTGTCCTTATCCAGCCGGCAGCTCAGAGCAGTCAGGAGCACTGCCACCCGCTATCTCTGAGGCCTGACCTTGAAACAAAGCCAGCGCACACAGATTACCCCAGAGAAGTAGACTGATACCGTGCTCCTGACCTCCACAGAGCATCGCTCATCTCATTAGCGGACTCCCGAGCGGGTGCCGAGCTCAGCCTATCTCGGCACCTGGTACCAGCCAGCCTGCGTATCGGCCTGACCTCACGCGGCCCCGCTGAGTCTGCCTGCCGAGCGCCAGACGATGGGTAATGACTAGGAATCAGACGTGAAGTCCACCCGCTCCTCACCCCTGGGAGGAGAGAATCAACTAGTCCCAGAGTGGTAGCTTGGACTTCCCAGCTTTGCGGTCTGGCCCTCCAGAAACAGGTGTGAGAAGCTCCCCCCCGGGGTCCCTGGAAATAGATGCCCTTGAAGAGGAATGTGCAGTTCATTCTTTTGGCCAGAATCAGGCTCCAGAACAGCTCTGTTCTATAGAAACCTGATGCAAGCCACGTTTATCGTGAGATGAACCACCGCGCTGCTCAGTGACACCAGCCACGTTCCACCTGTGTCTGGTGAACCGAGGTGCAAAGAGGAGGTGACTCAGTGCAATGCTAGTAGAAAAGGTGCTCAGCGAGCGCCCTTACAATGAAAGCGAAATGGGGAGGGAGGAAGAGTAACTGGGGGAAAAGCCTGGGCTTTGGAGTCGGACCCAGATCCACATTTCAGCTCTGCCGCTCACTAATTTGGAGGACTTGGACTAATC
Source organism: Meles meles (assembly GCF_922984935.1). Classification (NCBI taxonomy): domain Eukaryota; kingdom Metazoa; phylum Chordata; class Mammalia; order Carnivora; family Mustelidae; genus Meles; species Meles meles. Next base: position 46,316,982 of record NC_060078.1, on the reverse strand, counting down.
ATTTAAATTCTCGAGTCTTCTTTTCATTATCAGATAATAGGAATAAACTTGGCAAGATGGCTGGGACCAACAAGTGAACTAAGATATATGGAGGAGCAGGGGACACTCCCCCCACCTTCTGCTACCTGTTTTCTCTCCCTCCTTTCCTTCCTCCCCTTCTTTCTTTCTTTCTCCTTCCTTCCTTCCTTTCTTTCTCTTTCAACTCCTCTTTTATCGGCGATATATAAGCAATCGTCAAATAAGATTTCAAATTTCTTTCGTCTGTTGTTTAAAAAACAGGAATCTCAGCTCTCAAGCAGTTCTTCTCAGACGTCCCTGCGTGCCAGATCCCCTGGAGGGCTTGTTAAAACCAGACTGCTGGGCTCATCCCCAGACTTACTGCTTCCAGAATTCTGGGGTGGGGACTGAGAATCCGCATTTACAGCCATCTCGCCCAATGATGCTGGTCCAGGAACCACCCTCGGACAGGTTAAAACAGAGCTCACAAAAGGAAGGAATACATTTTCTATTGAATACCCCTTCCATTGGTGCCGTTTTCCAATTTTTGAAGACCGAGCCGTGCATCTGTGTTTTGCACTGGGCACCACCAATTCTGCAGCCAGGCTGGAGGACAGTGGAAGAGCAGGAGCAGGGGGAAGGTAGCCCAGAGGCTATGTTTACAGAGATGAGTCTGGAATCAAGAAGGTGCTATCTGGGCCTGGGGCCAATTCGGCATTGTTCTAGGACTGACCGATGACTGACACAAACAGGCTATCTCCAACACGGATGGGGGCTGGAGGTCACCACACTTACCTGCAGCTCTGAGGTTCCCCCCCCCAAAATCCCCTTTCCACAATAACCTCTTCAATGATAGAGTTCAAAAGCCAGACCCAGCACTTACTAGCTACATGACCTTTGGCAAGTTGCTGACTTCTCCGTGGCTCAGTTTCCTTATGCACAAAATGTGGATAATCTTCTGCTTGGGTTAGGAATCAGAGGGAGACTGAGGATACACACACACACACACACACACACACACACACACACACGTGTCCAGGTGTAACTGATGGAATCTGAATGGCCTGTGTGAATCATACCAAGGTCCGTTGTCTGGTTTGGATATTGTGCTGTAGTTACATAGGTATGTAGGTGTAGGTACATAGGTGCCTAGGTACATAGGATGTTTCCCTGCGGGAGGCTGGGGCAGGGTCCTCAGCACCTAGGGGCACATTTACATTTCTTTGCAACTTCCTGTGAATCTAGAATTATTTCTAAATAAAAAGGGTTTTGAAAACACCTGCCCGCCCCACAGTGCTGCTGTAACATTGTGCACCTACAGCTTCGGGTAATACCTGTGTTGAGTGTTCCATGAAGTCTGGCAAGTAGTATAACAAGGTGTCCGCAAAATGGAGACGCAGAAGATAAATTTATTTTTGAGACGGATGTTGGTAACCTTTCCAAAGAGTCCATTCAGGGTGCTTTTCTTCAACCACCAGACACCTTTTCAGATAAAATGCCTCTGAATTTAAAGCAGTGGCTCTGCTTGTTCGTCTCTTAAAACGTATGGCAATACAGTACTTTCTCTGGATTTTGTAACTTTTTAGACACTCGGTGGTGTGTTTGTTGGTGGACATTGTTCCTTAGAAGTGTTTCCCCTGAAAAGGCATTCAATTATTGTTTGAAACTATGCCCCTCATGCTATTAAGCACGTTCACGTTTCCTGACTTTGTAGACCCCTGTGTGTGACTCTCCCTCACCTCACCAGTCTGCCCACCTTCTGTGTGGTCCAGCCCTTGCACGTCTGGTCCCAGACATGGTTGCCGACTGACTGAGTGAAAGGCCACTCATCAAGGGAGACCTGCTCATTCCTCCAAGTGTAACTGATCCTGTTCCTGGGCAGCAATTAGGTCCTTTATTCTTCTGCAGGACACAAACAATGTGAGATTCTTTTTTTTCTTTCTTCTTCTTTTTTTTTTTTTTTTTTTGGTAAGATTTTATTTATTTGAGAGAGAGAAAGAGAGTTGGGGTGGGGAGGAGATGAGCAGAGGGAGAAGGACAAGCAGACTCTGTGCTGAGCACAGGGTTCAATCTCACGACTCTGAGATCATGACCTGAGTTGAAACCAAGAGTCAGATGCTCAACCAGCTGAGGCTCCCGGAAACCCACAACATGAGATTCTTAAAGTCATTTGTTGAGTTTCTTTTTAGACAGGGAAGTGAGAAGGGTACCCTAGCACGTATTGGCCTCATCTTCCTAACACCCTGGCGAGTGGATATTATGCCGTCTTACAGATGTGGAAGCTGGCCCAGAGGGGAAACTTGTCCAGGGTCACCCAACTAGTAGAAAGTGGAGTCCAGGCTCTACGCCGCTGCAGGGTCTCACCCTTGCACAGGCAGGCGCTGGGTACCAAAGCTCTGAGATGTGGAGGGGCACAGACAGAAATTCCTCAGCTGGAGATACCGCATCTGATAGTGAAGGGGCAACGTGCAGGGGGAGGCACGCTCTGTGCCAGCTCGGAACAAAGATGTAGATAAAATTCTTTGCAAGTGATCTCAGCCAGACTAAATCTCCAGATAAATTAAGATGAGGGGAGGAATGTGGCAGGGATTAGTGGGGTGGGGGTGGGGGTGTGGTTAGAGGGCCCAGGTCACCTCTGAAAAGCCAAGCCCAGGTGCAGAAGCTTCTCCAGTGGGGAGCCTTCCGCTTAGGAACTTTCTTAGACCAAAGGCTGATCTTTCGTCTAGGTCATTCGTACACCAGGTGTGGTCCACGGACCTGCTGCCTCCATCACCTGGGAGCGACAGCCACAAAGGGTGAGGTAAACCAGGGCCAGTGACCCAGGAGCGGACTCTGGCAGGACATATTTTGTTTGGCTCATGAACTATTTTTCAAAGCACAAAGTTTTACTTATGGGAAATATCGATTTCTCTAAAGTAAATGTGGGTTTGTTTTCTCCGCATGAACAGCGTGCAGCGACTCAAGGACAGGTCCCTCCGAGACAGGGCTTGATGGCTCTCCATTTGGCTAGAATCCCCACCACTCCCTAATGTACCCCATCTTCTTCCTCCGTTCATTGTCTGTGCCTGATCTCTATGTAAAGGTTCGAGTCCGAGAACCCTAGTGCAGCTGATCATATGCTCAAATCCAAGACGGCTAGAAAATGACAGTCGCACGTTGGCTGAATCATTTGACATTTCCAGGTACTCCTCATGGGGGGTTGTGGGTAAGGGCAAGGTGTTCACTCACACGGTCTGAGATTCAGGGCTGTCTCAGACTCTTCCCGGGTCTGGGGTCCTGAGGCAGTCACCTAAGCCCTCATGCTGAGAGCTCTCCATTGGTATGATGTCCCCCCTAGAAGCAGGGGTGATGCCCCCAGCCTGACACGTGGTTAGCCAGAACTAATTCGCAAGACATTAGTCCCTGCAGCTGCCAGAGCAACATGACACACAGGAATATAGACAGGCATCTATTCCCCGCATTGCTAACATTTCCGCACGAGTGATGTCAATTATTACTCATTAGTGATTATGTTGATTATCGATAGTTTCCATAAAGGTGGACCTCTTCCATAAATATTTAAAATTCAGTGTGGCTAAATATTTTAGACACTTGAACATGTATACATATCAAAAGCACGAAATAGGGCCGCCTGGGTGGCTCAGTGGGTTAAAGCTTCTGCCGTCAGCTCAGGTCATGATCCCAGGGTCCTGGGATCAAGCCCCGCATCAGGCTCTCTGCTCAGCAGGGAGCCTGCTTCCTCCTCTGTCTGCCTGCTTCTCTGCCTGCTTGTGATCTCTGTCTGTCAAATAAAGAAATAAAATCTTTAAAAAAAAAAAGGCACGAAATAAAAACACGAGCCTACGAAATAGAAGCATTAAAGATATTACCCTTCTCATAAAAATTCTTAGCAGATTAAATTAATAAAATAGCCCAACATAGCAGACCAAACCCCATAAAATCAACAAAATTTTAATAATCATGAACACTTGAAATGAAATACTATTTGATGTTACTCTTGAAATTGTGAGCCTATTTTGTGCCCATTTTTTCCCCCAGCTGTCACAAAGTTTTTCACTTGGTGCTGGTGAGGAGAGTGGTCCAAACTAAATTTGAGGCTAACTCTAAATATTATCCTTTGAATTCTTCCTCTTCAAATAATCCATTTCTCGCTTGATACTTTAGAGATTTTATTTTTGTCCCCGTTTTTTGTTGTTCCTAGCAGTGACTACATCTTTTAATTGATTAGTAGCTCTGGTTTTATTTCAAAGAAAGAGTTTCCGGAACTCCAGTGTTCTCCTGAGTTGGTGGAGATCCCAGTGGGTCGGGCGGAACAGTCTCCAGGCTGTTGCGTTTGATTGCCACGGGTTGGGAGGTCTTCGAACCAGAACAAGGATTTATGGTGTGACAGAGTCACCTTGGTTTTCTTCCTTCCCTCTGGATGATAGAGAAATAGAAACCCACTTTCTAAACAAGTTTGTTTTTCCTGGATCCAAACTTCTACTGCAGCATATCCCTGTGGGTAAATGATTCCAATTTTAAAAAAAATATATCACAAAAATGCCCATAGTTTAGCACTTCTTATTTTATTTATTTTTTTTTAATCTTTGATTTATTTGTTATTTGTGAGAGAGAGAGAATGAGTGGGGGTGAGACAGAGAGAGAAGCAGACTCCCTGTGGAGCAGGGAGCCCGCTGTGGGACTCGATCCCATGACCCTGGGATCATAACCTGAGCCAAAGGCAGACACTTAACCAACTGAGCCACCCAGGCGCCCGGTTCAGCACTTTTTAAAAGTACATTATTCTGGGGGCACCTGGGTTCTCCAGTTAGTTAAGCATCTGACTCTTGATTTCAGCTCAGGTCATGATATCAGGGTCGAGAGACAGAGCCCCACATGGAGCTCTGTGCTCAACATGGAGCCTCCTTGGGATTCTCCCTCTCCCTTTGCCCTTCCCCGGCCATGCTCAAGTGAGCACAAGCACTGTCTCTCAAAAGAAAGAAAGAAAAAAAGAAAGATGGAAAGAAAGAAAGAGAGAGAGAAAGAAAGAAAGGAAGGAAGGAAGGAAGGAAGAAAGAAAGAGAAAAAGAAAGGAAAAGTAATAAATAAAGGCACATTATTCTAGAATACCAGAATGTTAAAAACTGGGGTTGCAATCAGTTAAAAGACTCTAGATTTGGAAGTTCTTCTGAAGGTCAGTAACACTTCTCTGTGTCGCCAGGGCACAGCTCACCTTGATGCTTTGCTGAGCGCAAGGAAACAGAGCTGGGGAGGCCAAGGCTCGGGAAGGAGGGAGGTCATTGCTGTCTCCCCCTCACCCATGTCTGCCTGAAACCTCGGAATGTGACTTTATTTGGAAATTGGTCCTTTGCCTGTGCAGTCAGTTAGGATGAGGTCCTGAGTAGTAGAGGTGCTAAGTCCAGTGTCGGTACCCTTACACGGAGAGGGCGTTCGGGCTCCTCAGACACACGAGGCGGAAGGTCCTTGAGGATGGAGGCAGAGGCTGAATTGATGCAGCCACAGACCAAGGAGCGGCACGGATTTCTGAGTGACCCCAGCCGCTGGTCCAGAGCCCTGGAACAGAGGCTCTCCTAGAGCCTTCAGAGGGAGCCCAGCCCTGCCTACACCCTGATTTCAGCTTCTTGCCCTCAGAGCTCGGAGAGAACACGTTTCTGTTGTGTTAGGCCACCCAGTCGGTGGCAGTTCGTCACGGCAGCCCTAGGGCCGATACAGCCATGGAGTCTGAAGGGAAGCTGCCAGAGCATCTGGCCCTTCTCAGCAGGACCTGCTTTCGCTGACCTTGGCCATCCAAGCCACACTCTTAGGATCCGAAACCTGGAAGACTTGGCTCCTCTTCTCCCTTCCTGCAGCAGTGGGTGGCCCATCTCCCTGTGCCCCCTCTTTGCCCAGCTCTTGAACACAGGCCGCAAGCTACTCCAGCCACTGTGCCTCCGTCCCCAGGCCTGCAGCCCGTGACTTCCACGTGCTGTCTACGATCCCATGGAAAGAACAGAGAGCTGCAGGCGTCCAAGAGACCCAGGAAAGAACCAGCATTTCCTAGCTGTGAGCCCTGCCTTGGAAAGTCACCTTGTCTCCCGGAGCATCCTTGGATGGTGACAATAACACCCGTGGGATACAGCCGGGCATGGCACAGAGCAGGTCTCTCTACGTGTGAGAACCTCCCTCCCCCCCAGGGTCAGACGAGTTGGGAATCCCAGCATTCTGGAGAGCCAGGGTTCTCCCAACGGGCTTGGAACAGGACTGGACCAGGTGGAGACGGGCCAGAACACACCCTCAGGGGCAGCTTCTGCCTCTGGGAGCGAGAGGCCTGGCGAGGGAGGTGGGAGACACCGGTCCTCATCACAGATACACAGGCCCCGGGATGAGAAGGGGTGATGCGGTGCGGGAGGCTCCCGTCTGGTTGCCTGTGTCTGGCACACAGTGGTACCCCACAAATTCGTGTCAAAGGACAAAGGCTGCTGCAGGAAAGAACAGCCCAGCAGATGGGCCAGAGGGCCGGCAGGCCAGCCCACCCCTCAAGGGCCTGCTCCAAAGAATGCGCAGTGCAGAAATTTCTTTTCTTTAAGCTGAGAGAAGCTGATCTTCTTTGTTCTGTGAAGGGTCCCTTAAGTGGCCCTCTTAGATATGCAAATGCATGACAAGTGTCCTGGGATCAGTTTGTAACAGGACGTATTGTGGCTGTGGGTTTTATTTTTTTTTATTTTTTGAGAGGCTTGGCAAAGATGGTGCTTTTCTCTGGCCTGCCGCAGATTGGGGAGGGGGGGGTTGCCCCTGACAATTTGGGGAGGAGAACTCTGTGGACTGATCTGCGCTAAGAGCCCAGGTGTTCTGGAAGGAATGGGATGGCTGTATCCACAAAGAGTTTTCACACTCTTTTGACAATAAGAAATGAACATTGCAGGCCCGGCACACGTGGAAGCAAAGGTTTCACAAAAGAGTTTTATTCCCATATGCAGTGTCCAGTGACATTTTTAGTTTTATGTGATGCTATCTCGTTTTTTTAAATTACTGGTCAGGACCCACTGAGTTGATTTCATGACCCCCTAATAGGTTGAGCCATACTCTGAAAAATGCTTCTTGGTTTTGGAGTTCAGGAGAGGTGTTGGCTGGACCTTCCTGGGTGCAGGAAGGGCTCTGAGGCAGGGGAAGGAGAGGCCTTGAGGGTAGTGAGCCCACCCAGGACTGAGGAACTAGGGTGGTGAGGAACAGTGGTCCTGGGGGCTTAGCAGATACTAGAACCCCTCTGACCCAGCTCTCTGAGACCTATGCGTCCCCTGGAAATTGTGTAGTGTGTGTGTGTGTGTGTGTGTGTGTGTGTGTGTGTGTGTGTGTGTGATCCCACAGAGGAGGTCTGTAGAAGCTGGTGGATGTCTTCTTAAGCAGGAAGGCATGTGCCAGAGGTCCTGTGTGTCTCTGGAGAGACTCGACAGCCCTCTCCCTCCCCCATGGGGGCATTTCTGTGATGTCCAGCAGCCCAGCCCCACAAAGCTGTAATCTTGTGGCCCCCACCACAGCCAGCTTGGGAGGTGACCGCCCCACGCTCCTCATCCCGGGCCAGTCCAGCACCCTGTGAGAGTGACCAGGTGAGGGAATCCACAGTCATACCCAGAGGCTCTGCATTACCTGTCAGGGAGTCCTCCTGACTGAGCAAGATGCCCAGGCCTGTATGGAACAGCCTGGAGGAGTTGCTGAAAGTGGCCCAACAGTGGCCCCCCAGATATGCAAAACCCGGAGGGATAGGGACTCTACCCACCCCAGCATCTATGCTTTGGACGCATGGCCAATGCCAGCTTCTATTCAGCAGGCCGATGGTCACCAGGATAGGACAGAAGTGGCCTGGACATTGGTCCACCAGAACGGAGAAATGGGAAGCCAAGCTGTCCTGCATTTTCTCCTTCCACAACTAGGTGGCGGCAGCAAACACAAGTACTCTATCCCCTTCCTAAGGACTACGCCTCCCCATCTCCCTCCTCAGGGATAGAATTCTCCTAGTACAGCCCCTCCACCTGCCCAGCACTCCATCCGCCAAGAAAGGGAAGGCCCTTGGGCATTGAATATGTGTCAAGCTCTTTTCTTAGCGTCCCAGTTAATCCTCATAGCCCTTCAGGACCTGCAGTCCCACCCATTGCCCCCACTGAAGGACCGAGGGTCTTCCAAGATGTTGCAAGTTGGAATTCAGTTCAGACATCTTTGGCCTCTGTTTCAGTGTGGTGGCAAAATGCAAGCCTGAGGGGCACCTGGGTGGCTCAGTGGGTTAAGCCTCTGCCTTCGACTCAGGTCATGATCTCAGGGTCCTGGGATGGAGCCCCAGGCTCTCTGCTCAGCAGGGTGTCTGCTTCCCCCTCCCGCTCTTTGCCTGCCTCTCTGCCTACTTGTGATCTCTCTCTCTGTCAAATAAATAAATAAGTCTTTAAAAAAAAATGCAGACTTGGGCATCAAATCGCCTGACAGCCTCTCATAGCACCTCAGCCCCCCGAACCCCAGGGCTTCAGCCAAACCTGTTTCCTTTTCCTATGGCCATGCACACAGACTTCCCCAGCTTCCCCATCCAGTAAGACAGGTCACATGACCGAGCTCTGGACAATAGAATGTGGGCAGGAGTGCCGATATAGGCAGCTCTCAGCCCCTAAAATACTGGGGTCTCCCTGCCCCCATTCCGTCCTGTGATGAACAGATGGAGAGGAGCCAGAGGATGAGACCAAAGTCCTAGGAGGAGCCTGGGTCCCCAAGTGACCACATGGAGCAGAGACCCCTCCCCCCTCTTCCTATCACACTGCGCTACACAAGATGGTGACTGGAGCAAGGGAGAGGGTTTATAGGGTTAAGTCACTGACGTTTTACTGTTGTTTGTTACTGTAGCAAGCATTAATTACTTGATTAATGAGCTCGCTTTCTTATCTGCAACTTGGGGTTATGGGTCAGAGTCCCTGTGTCAATGATGCAAGTTGTATGTAAATCGCCAAACCTAGGGGCTGGCCCAGAGCAAACCCTCAAAGGTCCCCCCCCACTGAGGTCCCTCCCCCGCACTGTCAGCAGTCCAGCGATAATGATGACAGCAGCAACAAGGGCTCGTTAACCCCCAGCTGACAGTGTCATGCCTCTAGCTAGCTGGACCAGACAGCTGTTGGGCCAGCTCACGGTGGAGGGTCTCTTCTCCCGTGGCACGTGTGGATGCTAGGAGCTCTCAAGGGTACACAGGTCCTCTCTATGCAAAGGCTTCATCTCCTGGAAGTTTCCTTTAACTGCAAAGACACACCATCAGGGAGGACCTATAGACGGGATGCTGAGCTAAGGGGATATACACACCTAAAATGACAGGTGAGAGTCATGCTGCCTGTCTCTTCCCCTTACTAGCTGTGGGACCCCAGGTAAGTCACTTAGCTTCTCAGTGCCTCAGTTTCCCCACCAGTAAAATGCAGAGGTAACAGGATTCTTGTGGAGACTGAGTTAATATATGTAGAATGCTCAGAGCAGTGCTTGGCATTCAGCAGGTGCCCAATACGTGTTGCTCTTCCTACCGAAGCAAGTATCCCATTTGGTAACTCCTGGTCAGGCAGCTGAGACGATCTTCAGTACCGAATGCATGGAAAAGCCTGAGGCCACAGTCTCCCTGCAGGAGGTACAGCTGCAGCTGTCCAGGCCCCAGGCTGGGGGCAAAAGCCCTCACAGCCGGCTGGCCAGCCTCCTGCTCTTTCCCATGCTGCATTTCTCCTGGGGGCGGGAGAGGAAAGAAAGAAAGGCAGAAAGAGCAGGTGGGGGCAGGGATGGGGGTGAGACTCCAGGAAAAGACAATGGGCTTTGTAAAATCCCTCTCTGGGCAGTCTGGCCAAGTTCAATGGCTGCAGGCCACATGAACAGCAAGAAAAATGTGGCCCAGGAATTTCTCCCCAACGATTCCCCTTGTCTTTCTCTGTGGGAATTTGGAGCTGCAGACACATTCCTTCCATGAACAACGTCCACAGCAGCTGAAGACCCACTGGCCAGAGCTGGGGAGCCTGGCTGGCCAGGCACCTCTGGGGACCCATCCCCAGTGCCCCCCAACTCCCACCCTGAGGAGTGGGCATGGCGAATGTTCAAGGGAATGGGCTCTCGTTGGCAGACTTCAGCCCCTCTGACTTCTCCCCAGCACTGCACACACCTCTCAAGAGCCAACTGTCTGGACAGTTTGTGCAGCTGCTTTTCCCTAATCTGTCACCCAGAAGTGAAAATGAGCCATCTTGGACAGAATTTCCACCTCTTAGAGAAGGGAATTCACTTTTTTCTAAGCCAAGTACTTCCCAACTTATTAGGAAACAATTTCCCAATGCTCTAAAATTCTTTTTTTGTTTTAATTTAGAGATGTTGATTTTATTATTATTTTTTAAAAGATTTTATTTATTTATTTGACAGACAGAGATCACAAGTAGGCAGAGAGGCAGGCAGAGAGAGAGGAGGAAACAGGCTCCCCGCAGAGCAGAGAGCCTGATGCGGGGCTCATTCCCAGGATCCTGGGATCATGACCTGAGCTGAAGGCAGAGGCTTTAACCCACTGAGCCATCCAGGCTCCCCTGCTCTAAAATTCTCTTAAAACAGAGGGCTGCAAACTACATAAACCTATAGACCAAATATGGGTTACCACCTGCTTTTGCAAATAAAGTTTTATTGAAACACAGCCACACCCATGAATGGCTGATTGCATGCTGTAAGGGCAGAGTTGGGTAGCTGTAATGGAGACCATATGCCTTGCAAAGTTTAAATATGCTTATGATATACCCTTTAGAAAAAGTTTACCGACTCTTGGTTTAAAGTAGACTATATTACAGGCACTTATTTCCTTATACTCTTATGAGATGGCTTCTAATGAGGGCACTTAGAATAAAATAAAGGCAACACAGTAGTCATAATTAAAAAAAAAATTAAGGACCAAGGAAAATGCAAATAAAAGTAGAAAAGCAGGGCGCTTTGGCTGGCTCAGTCTGTAGAGTATGCAACTCTTGACTTTGAGGTCATGAGTTTGAACCCCATGTTGGGGATAGAGTTTGCTTTAAAAAAAAAAAAAAAAAAAGTAGAAAAGCAAAATCAGGACCCAAAAGTAGGGATGTGATGGCCTACCTTAGGGCCTTCATACTTGCTAAAGCCAAACTTTAAATTTTCCTTGAGCTTCCTGGCAGCCAAAGGGAAAAAGAGAAAGGTAGTTAAGTCTCATTAAGGGAAACAAAAAGCAGACCAGTCCTTATGGAATCCACAACCTTTTCTAGCACAAAGCAGTGTAGGCCTGCTTCACATAGACTCTATCTTCCCCAGAGTCACATCCTTCGTTAAAAAAAAAAAAAAAAAAAAAGAGGGCGCCTGGGTGGCTCAATGGGTTAAAGCCTCTGTCTTCAGCTCAAGTCATGATCCCAGGATCCTGGGATCGAGCCCCACATGGGGCTCTCTGCTCAGCAGGGAGCCTGCTTTCCCCCTCTCTCTCTGCCTGCCTCTCTGCCTACTTGTGATCTCTGTCTGTCAAATAAATAAATAAAATCTTTAAAAAAGAAAAAAGAAACCAGAACAATGAGTGTGTAAAATGAATAGCAGTGACAATGCTGCTGATGACAGATAACATGGAAGATGCGTGCTAGTGAACACACTTCATCAGACACTGAAATCCAAACCAGTAGGCTTCCGTGCACTGTGGCCAAAGTGCACAGAACGTATTTTGAGGTACCGGGAGAGCAACCTCCCTTTTCTTATGGTTTCTGCAGGTCTGTTTGTTTCAGAGCAAAAGCCAAAGCCAAGTGGAGGTGGTCCCGACTTGTCACTGACTTACTTTCGGGGCCTGGCACAAAGCAGGCCCTCAGAAAATGCTTGACGTGGGGTGGAGCTAGCCTCTTTGGGCCGTGGATTTCGCATGAAAAGTGAGGAAGTTGTACTAAACCATGAAGTCTTTTCAATTCTAGAACATCTGTGTGTCTTGGTGGTGTACATGTGGTGTGGGCACCCTGGATTTTGGCCAAAATCCTAACACAGATCAGAACTATGATGGGAGAAGAAGAGGGGGGAGCAGCCCAGTGAGAGAACCTTACCTCCCAGGGGCAGGAGGCAGGAGTCTGGTCATTAGGAAGGTGACCTATGATGGTCACACTGCCCAGATTGCAGGTGAGCTCTCCCACCGAGCAGCTCTGTGACGTCGGGAGCTCACGTAGCCCGAGCGACGTCCACAGCCTCTCCTGTAACAGGAGCATGCTGACATCTCCCCATCGCCGGGACGCTGTGGACAGGAAAGGAGGGGCTAGCACTAGTATGAACGAGAGTTTGTGACACACAGTCTACAAAGTGACTTTGTCTTCAAGAAGTCCCTTCTACCGGTGCCAAGGCTGCCAGGAAGGGGCCCTGATGCTGAAAATTAAACGGAGCAATGAGCCTCCTGCGGCTATCCTGCCAGGCATGGTCCAGGCCTGCACAGGGGTTGTCTTTTCTATCCCATGTCTCCCCTACAGATACGCCTTAGACCCATGTATTCGACACCAAGTATTGTCCCTTTTCCCTCCAGAATGTCTCCAGGAAAGTCACTAAGAGCTCAGGCCCCAGAGTAAGACAGGCCGTGTTCCATCCAGTCCGAGCTCAGACACTACTAGTTCTCTGCATCCTCGCCAGCATCTGTCATTTCCTGACTTGTTAATTTTAGCCATTCTGACTGGTGTGAGGTGATATCTCATCGTGGTTTTGATTTGTATTTCCCTGATGCCGAGTGACGTGGAGCACTTTTTCATGTGTCTATTGGCCATCTGGATGTCTTCTTTGCAGAAATGTCTGTTCATGTCCTCTGCCCATTTCTTGATTGGATTATTTGTTCTTTGGGTGTTGAGTTTGCTAAGTTCCTTATAGATTTTGGATACTTGCCCTTTATCTGATATGTCATTTGCAAATATCTTCTCCCATTCTGTCAGTTGTCTTTTGGTTTTATTAACTGTTTCCTTTGCTGTGCAAAGGAACTAATGACGATCCCTAACACATAGAACTGCTCTGAATTCGGATGGAGTGCCAAGCTCTTGGCCTGGCACACCGGCCCAGCTGACAATGCGGGCAATGAGTATTATGTAATACTCCCAGTTCCAGTGGTGTTACTGCATAGTTAGTGACTTACAACATCTTATTCGCTCACTGTTCTACAGGGTGTGCAGGGCTCAGCAGGCCCAGCTCGTCTTCCCTCTACCTATGTTGGCTGGAGGATCCCATCCAGGGCGGCCTCACTCACGGGGCTGGAAGAAGAAGTTGCTGGCCATGGCCTTGGTTCTCCCTGTGTCTCTCTGTGCTGCTAGGTTGGGCTTCCTGGACTGTGGCGGGCTCAGAGCAGTCCCCCTGGCTCACAAGGGGGAAGACAGCAGCAGGAGCTGTCAAGCCTTCTTAGGATTCACCCCTGGAAATGGCCCAGAGTCACTGCTGTCACTTGTTGGTTAATGCAGGTCATCGGGCAGCCCAGATTCGAGGGGACGGGCACACACAAGGTGGGAGGACTGGGAGGTGTGCCACCCTGCTGACACACATCCCACCTGGTCTCCCTCTCTTCCTCCTGCTACGTCCAGGCCCTGCCCCGCTCAGGGGGCTGTCTTTTGTTTCTTAGCTTCCCCCTGCTCCCGGTCGCCCCTTTCCGGTCCTTCCTTCAGTCTCTTGCCAGCTGATGAGTCAGAATCATAGGCTGCCTCATTTTCCCCTACCCTAGATGGCCTGCTGCTCCTCCCTACCCCGGAACCTATCTCCTCAGCACGAGCACAGCACCAACCAGCAGAGGACCATTCTTATGGCATTTTCTGAGGAGCTGGTCCTTCCTCAGGTCTCCATGCTCATTTCAAAAACCTCTGCTCTGTAGAGCCCTTCCTGCCCCCTCCAACACTGGGTCACTGTACACCACCCCCTCCCCAGAGCTCTCAGGGTATCCTCTTGGACTCCACAGAGCTCAGACCTTGGGCTTTCTCAGGTGTTCAGTTGGGTCCATTCATTGTTTGGTACATAGATGAATGAATGAATGAATGAATGAATTAATGAATGAGTGATCATCATAACCCCCAAAGCTATACCTGTGACTAAGATGCTATGACCCCATTCCTACCATGCCCCTGAGCTGCCTAAGGCTGGGCTGACACCTTGAGATGGTACCATGAGTGTGCCTCGGGTATGCCCCTGTACCCCTACAGAGAGGTAAAAGGGCCAGCTCCTGAGTCTCCAAGGCAAATTCCTGAATGGTCTAGGGCATTTTGGGAACCAGGATCTCAGGCTGCATAAAGCCAGGATCCTAGCAGCAGCAGCCTTCCTAGAAACAGTCCCATAGCCTCACTTTGAAATGGAATAAAACAGCAGAAGGCAGAGCCCTGAGTGGGGATAGTCCCATCCCCAGAGTCTTTGTCTGCCAAATCTGGTATCTGACCTTCCTCCCAGAGCCCGCTGTACTCACTGGAAATCCGCCCCGTATTCTGGCTCCGCTTCCCTGTAGTGTGCAGGATGTCGGCCTCTCCGCTCAGAAAGAGATCTCAGAGCCCCTCTTAACCCCCACTACTCTTCTGGAGTGGGGCAGCTTGAGCTCATCTGGAGCCTCGCTCCACTGGGTAATCCTGATGTTTTGGCTTAATTCAAGATGGTTTGGGGTCATGATCAATTCAGGGGGCAGAGCTATATTCAAGGAGTTTGGTTTTTCATGCAAATTCCATGCTCAGTATGTGCTTCTCCAGTTGCAGCCCTTGACTCTATGCCTTATAAGGGAATGTCATCTACCCATCCACCCATCTGTCCACCCACCTTCCCACACATCCATCTACCCACCCACCTACCCACCCATCCATCCATCTATCCGTCCATTCATCCACCCACCCACCCATTCATCTTTTCATCTGTCCATCTATCCATCCATCCACCTACCTCTCCACTGATCCATCCATCCATCCGACCGTCCATCTTGGCTCTACCACTTACCACTTCATTGGTCTTGGGCAAGCTTCTTCACCTCCCTGAACTTCTGGTTCTTCCTCCGTAAGTTGAATCTAATGTCATCTACCTCATAGAATTGTCCTTTGATAAACTGTGAAATAGCACTTGTGAATTGCCTGGCACCTGGTAGGAAGCACATAGTGAATGCTATTTTTTCTTCCCTTTTAAGGAATAGACACATAACTAGAATACTATAAAAAGATGATGAATAATCAGGAATTAAAGTGTGTGAAACCAAAGGCAATAATACTAGAAGCTCTTGCCTTGCTTTCTACCTCCTAAACTCCCCTGGGAGTTGATATTTAAAGCTACTTTGAAAAGTCGAGTATCCAAAATATATTTGAACGGTTCAATGGGGATGCTGACCCTTTATAATAGGCTCATTTGAAATGATCCTGCTTTGCTACTTCCTCTTAGAAAGATAAACAAGCAGCCCACAATGGCCGCTGTGATGTTTTCTTTTAAATCTTGCTTTCCAAATGTAGGACTTGGCCGTTAGACAATCACCCGGGGGCTTGCTCCCCACACATGCTCTCCCTGAATGCAGGGAGCTCTAGCTTGGAATTCCTGGGGCCTCATTAAGCCCGCTGTGACTAAGTGATCTTGCCTGGTGCTAAAACTGTTTAAAATGACTTGGCAGCAACCATAAGTCAGGTCTCCGTTTTTTCTCAGTTCCTCCCTCTCTGCAACCCCCGCCTACATGTCATGAAGTGAAAACATCTTTCTTCCCAGAGCCAGTGCAGGACAACCCTTCTCTCTCCCTGAAAAAGCCTCATCCTCCTCTTTCTGGAGATTAAGGAGAGGGAGGCAGAAATCTGCCTCTTTGTTAATCTCTCCTTTGAATAAGACTTAACTCCTGGGAAAACTCTTCTCAGCTCCAAGCCCTTCTTTCCTCCCCTTCCCCCCCACCCAACGTCCCCACCCCCATCCCAAGTAACTCTTCTGCTCTGCCTGGGCTGCTGCTCTTCTGGACCACCTCTGTTTTCCCAGAGGGGATGGGGGTAGGGTGGAAGGAAGAAAATCCCCAAATCCCGGGCAAGCCAAGGCCACCAGAGGCTCACCGCAGTGCCTTAGGATCAAGCTCCTTAGGGAACAAGACCCCGGGACCTGATGGGCTGAGAAAGAACCTGATATTTAATTACACACTATATAAATACGCCTTTCTTTTAAGAAATTAGGCCACTATCAACATGCTGAAGTCTCTTGACACCATCTTTGAATCTGTTCTTGTCACTCACCCTTCCAAAGCGGTATTTCTAGGCCCCGAGAGCAGTGCCGGGCACAGAGTACTATTTTGTAGGTGTGTGTTTGTGTAAGCGCTGTGAATTCATAGATCTCAAGCAGTTAGCTCCAGCTCCTTCGATACGGTAGTTTAGTTCATGAAAATGCCCATGTATTTGATAATCCCTTCACCAGTGAACATTTTGTTGATTTTCAATTTTTTTGCAATTACAAACAAGGCTGGGATGAATGGCCCTGTAACGGGTTTACTTGGGCACATGGGCAAGCATTTCTGTGGGGTGGGCGCTGAGAAATGGAACTGGCCAGCCCAGGGTGTTATCATTATTAAAATAAGCGGATCATGCATTACCTTCCAAAGTCATGGCACCGTAAGTACCCATTTCCCCAAATCCTCACCAACGCTTGACAATGACCGGTCACACAAGGCACTTAGTGACCCGCTGGCTGTGTTCTTTATATATGTAGAGTAAATAGCTATAGATCTCTGAGTAGATCTATTACAGCAACTCATTTAATCCTCAGAAAGTCACCGGAGCGGTTCTGTTATTCTCTCCATCTCATAGGCAGGAAAACAGCACTAATGTTTAAATGACTGGGTACCATCAAACCTTTAATTTGCGCTAAACAACATCTGAAACGCTGTCATTTCCTTGACTTTTCAGGTGAAGAAACAGTCTCAGAAGGGAAGTGACTTACGAAGTCACCTAGTCCATAGGTAGCGCAGCCGGGTTTGGGGGTAGCTTGGGCAAACACGCTTACCGCTACTGCAGTTGTAGAGTTCAGGAGAGCTGGCAGAATGAGATTACCCCCCACCCCCAGTGACCCAGGAGGTGACTGCTTAGAGGACGCCGGGGGAGCAAGGCGCCGCCCTCGCACAGCACACAGCAAGGCACCCGTCTCTCCCGCCCGCGCCTCCCAGAAGTCAGGCGGGTGTCGCCACCCCTCACCCCTCCGACCCCTGGATTGGCTCCTGGCGCGCGGAGGAAGGAGCCTGGGACCGCTGGGGCTCGCACCGCGCCCCCTGGCGGCCCCTCGCGAGCGTGCAGCCCGGCGCCCCGGGAGAGTAACGGGCCGCGGGGAGGGCGCCCGCGAGGGCAGGGAGCCGGCGCGGGGCCGCCCCGGCGCGCGGAGATAAAAGCGGGCAGGAGGCGCGTCCGGCGCAATCTGCGCGTTCTCCTATTGATTAGCAGGGTCTGCCCGGAGGCCGGGATGCCCGCGGCGCGGGGCCGGAACGGAGCGTGAGAGCCAGAGAGCCGCCGGCCCCGCGGCCCCGCGGCCCCGCGCGCAGCCCCGCGCCCGGCTGGGCACAGCCCACCGGCCGGACCTCGGCCGCCGGGACCGGGAGCGGGCGGGCGGCAGGCGGCGCGACGGGCAGCGGAGCAGAGCGGCGAGCGCGGGCGGCTGCCATGGGGCTGTGCTGCTGCAAGGACTGGAGGGGACACCTGCCGGCGCCCAAAGGTAACTCTGGGGCGCGCACGTGCGCCGCGGGCTGGGGACCTCAGCTCTGGGGAGCGGAACGCGCGCGCCGCCGGCTCCCTACAGCTCCTGCTGGGGGATGCCAGACCCGCCTCGGGGACTTGTCCGCCACTTCTTCAGGGACGCCCGCCATCTGCCTTAGCCCTGGAGGGGCTTCAGGTGTGGCTGCAACTCCCCGAGAGTCTCCGAACTTCGGAGCGTGCGTCCAGGTGCTCCTCTCGCCGTGCGGAGACTGGCTGGGGGCTGGGTTCGGGGCCACAGGGCGGGAGGAGAGCGGAGCGGAGCGGGAGCGCCCGCCCTCTAGGTCCGCCAAGTACACGGCTGGGGCTGAGGAGCCCCCGCCCCGCCCATAGGTCCTTTGCGGCTTAACCGCCGCGAGCGGAACATCCGTTCTCCTTGCCCGACTGTGTCACAAACTTGGACCCAGGGACCCTGACTCAGAGTCTTTCAAAAGTCGCGGCAGAACGTGTGAAGGGAGTTGCTTGTGGAATGTGGCAAACTTGGAGAGGTCTCCAAGCCGGAATGGGCTAAGGAGCCAGGGGCGGCAGCATGAGGTCCGGCCTCCTTCGGGCAGTGACCTTTCCGGCTTTTAACTCTTGACTGACTGAACCGATCCCTGTTGATTGTCAGAAACTTAGTGCTTCGCTTTACTGCAGGGCTTCCCAAACTCACCTGACCCTACAACTCGCTTAACACCCTCCCCCACCCCCCATGAAACAAGCAGATCCGCAGCCACCCTGACTTGCTGGATAGGTCCTGGGGAAGGTCTTGCGAAGCTGTGTGTTTAAGGACTTCCCCCAAGTGACTGCCATGACCGGTGAGTTGGGAAGCCTTGTATGTAAACCCTAAGGCCACAGTGTAGGCTCTTCCGGAATGGGCCTCAGGTCCTGATTCCCCAGATGAAGGTGTAACTGTGTCAAGCGGCTTGACAAGCGGCTTGAAGGGCTCTTGTCCAGGCGATGATGCCACAAATGTACAGGTTTGTTTCACCAAGGAATGGAGGTAGCTTATAACGTGTGTAACTAATAAACACATTGTAAAAGCTAAACCGGATTCTGCATTTAAACAGAACTCATTGAGCAAAGAAAGAAAAGAACCCAGTTAATCTGACCATAAGCTAATGTCAGTGGTTGACACTTTCTCCAGCCAAAACCAAATAGGAAATGGGACTAGTTGCATGGTTCTCATTGCCCAAAGCAACAAAATTGATTACAAATTTTATTTTATAAAGGAAGAAAAGGAATTTTTCCCTCTGGGCTTCTTGTTTGCTGGGAGGGGACTGAGGCTTAGTGAGCCTAGACTGTTGCGGGAGCCAGGGGAGCAGTGGAACCCAGAGGCCAGGGTTTTGCTGCATGCTGGCTGAAGGCAGGGTGGAGGGAGAGCACCAAGGGGAGGATTTCTCTGGGGGCTGGCTGGACAAGCTGCTTTGGTCTCCTTGACCTAACCCTACTCAGTAAACAGGGCAAGGGGTGGAGCCTGGGTCCCAGAAGCCAGGGCAGGTTTTCAGAGCTTTGGTTAGGGAGGGTACATACTCAGTTAGCAGCCCTGGAGGGGGCCTGGGGCATCTCCTGCTAGCTTTGTCTTTGTAGGCTGTGGATGCCCAGGCTGTACCCACCCAGGTGAGGACACCGGTGTGGAGTAGGAATGTTTCCCAGCTTGCTGCCCCGAGCCCACCAACCCAAGACACAACTAGCCACACCAGCCTGGGGTCAGGGACCCAGTCTGAGAGGGCCTGTGTGGTCCTGCAGCCCATGTAAATCAACAAAGCTGGCCAAGTGTGGAGCCAGATGGGGTCGGGAACACTATGATGCTAGAATGTGCCTGCCCTGTCCAGAGTGGGCAGCGAGCCAGCCACTGCCAGGCAAGAAGGATTTTCTATGGTTCAGGGAAGGCATGTATATTATATATATCTATATCTATCTATAAATCTATATCAATCTCTCTCTCTCTATATATATATATCTCCAAATGTTTAAATGTTGTTGCATCATTTAATAAATTTCTTCCATCTGGCTAGGCCAGAACAGTTTGGACCTTTGTGCAAAATGAGTTCTGCCATAAACCCGGAGGGGGAGGAGTGATTCCTTAGTCAAATAATCTTAAAAATCATGAGTTATTAAAATTTTGAGGGTTTTTTAATGCGAGACTTCTCAGTGCTTTTAACACATTGGTACCATTGTGCATCTCCCAAGTCAAGCGGCTTGTAGGTACAGTCTCCAAACCTTCAGCCCGGGAACCCACGTTCCATGGAGCACCTCAGAACCCATATCTTTGGACACAGTTTGAGAAATGTTGCTCCAGGCAGTAAACCGACTCAGTGGTCGTCGCAGGGATGTGTTTCCAGGGGATGTGTTATGTGTTTAGCTGCTGCAACTACCTGGGTAAGGAGATTTCTGACTTTCCCGACTAGAAACATACATAGGTATTCCATTTAAGAAAAGATCGGAGTCTGTTCATCACCGGTGTAATTTAAAATTTCCCAAGACAATAGGTGTCGTGAATGGATTTCATTGTTCAAAGTTTCTGAAACAAAACTTCTACCACAGAATATCTGACTACGTTATCCCTGTGTGGAAGTATACTGGATATGGCAAAAAAGCTTAAATATTAAATCCCAGGAAGAGAGCCGCAGATATCCATCAAGTGCCAGTGTCACCATGGCCAATCTAGTCATCGTGCCTTTGTATCCAAAGCCTGTTAGGCCCTCTGGGAGACACCTGCTCTCCTGCTAGTTGAGGAGCTGTGGCTGGGCAGCGTGGACCTGGGGAGGGATTGCTGCAAATGCTTTCCAGCCACGATACACAGTGATCCTAATCACACTTACTATCACACACAAGATAGATCATGGCGAATGGGGCAGTCCTGGACCCTGGGTGCTCCGGCAGAAGCCAAAAGGTCAGTGTGCAGGATCTGATGTGTGGAGGAGGATTACCCCTCCTCAAAGCAGAGGGCAGATGGACTTGATCTGAACTCTGAGAACACTTTGATTTCATTGTTTCTAGGCAGTGTCTCCAGGGGTTTCCGCCTTGTAGAGGTCTATGGTGGGTCTGTGTAGTGGCAAGTTTCATTTTCTTCTACTTTGGCTTGTGGTCCAAGGCTGAGACTCAGAAGAAGTGGTCCAGGAATGCAGCCTTGAAGTAGCTTTTGTTCAAGGCTGGGGTGGGGGGGATGCGAACAGACCCATGGGCCCCTAAGACCTTTAAGGTCCACTGGCCCCCCGCTGCCTCTTCATCCCCAAATTCACCCTTCTAGCTGGTCTCAGCACTGGGAGCCCTCCTCTGTTTTCCAGGATTTGTCCCCTGTCATGTCCCCTCGCTCCCCAACACCCTCATCTTCCCTTCTACTGGCTCCTTGTCAACCCAGAAACCTGCCCCAAGTCACTCATCAGAACATTTTTTTAAGAAGCCAGCTTCTCACCCCTGTGGGCATCACAAGTCCTGCCCTTGTCTCTTCTCCCATCCAACACCAGTGCCCCAGGAGATGTCAGCCTCCCCCTTCTCCTCCTTCATCCTCCTGGATGACTCCCTGCATTACCCCCCACCCCCACCCCCAGCATGCTGGACCCAGTGAAGAGTGCTGGTGCTCTGAGTACCTGGGAGCCTGCTCTGTCCCCCGCCAATGCCCTCCTCCTGCCCCTGCCTAGCCCTTCTATCTCCTCTTGGCCCTGCCCTCTTTAATGCACCAAGTTCAGCTGAGAATTCTGTTTCATCTTCTGAGCTCTGTCTATAAGTTTCCCCTGGAAATCTCACCCAATGCCCCTGTAACTGTGCTCACTTTTAAGCAAACAGCCCCCTTAATCCTTTGCCCCCCACTCCTGCAGTGTCCATCTATAGCCTGAAAATTCAGTACTCCACTGGAGTACTATGCACTCACCTGCCCCTTCTCTTGGTTTCCTGGCTCACAGCACCTGGAGCCGCCTCGGAGCCCCAGCCCACACTTTCCAGTGCCTGGTTGGGTTTGGGTCTGTCGCCCTTAGCTGGCTATTGTATCACCTCTGTGATCTGGAGCTGTGCTCCGCTGAGCATCTGTGCTCAGTGCATGGAGTCAAGCTGGAGGAGACAGTCATGCTCACCTTTGTCTGTTCGTGTTGTCGGACTCCCCAGCGGCCCCAGCGGCACCCATTCCATGTATCACTCTGCTGTGCTAGAGTGAGGCACAGGGCATGGCCTCTGTGCCTCTTTCCTAATACACAGAGGGCTTGTTGGGGCACCCGGCAGCCTGGGTGCAGAGGCCGGTGGGCCAGGCTGCACACCTTGCAGGACGGGCAGGCAGAGGTGTGCTCTGTCCTGGAGAGAACCAAGGCTGTCAGCGGGTGGAGGTGGTGGAACTGGTTCTACTGGGTAAACTCCTATTCAGCCGCTTGAGCCCGCCTTCTGGAGAAGGTGCCATTTCTCATAAACCCTTGCAAGGTTGCTCATAGACATCTGCCATCCAGGCTTCTGTCTGTCCACGTAGCAGTTATCTGTTGGGCACCCACTTCACGCCTGGCCTTGTGCCCAGCTCCAGGATAAAGAGTTGGGGAGGGTGCAGCTCTGCCCTTGGGGTGCTCAGAGCCTGGCAGGCTAGAGACCCAGGAGACAGACAGGGACACAGCAGGCTGAGAAGAAATGCAGGGAGAACAGCCAACCCCGGTGCTCTGGGCAGGCTGGCGTCCCATGCAGCCTGGAGGTTCAGAGAATGCCCAGAGCAGCGGGTGCCTGAGCTGAATCCTGTAAGAGGAGGAGCAGAGAGAATAGGGAAGGACTGTGCAGGTCTGCAGAGGTGTCCCAGGGCCGAGCATTTGGGGTCACGTAGGGGCTCCTGCCTGTCCCCGAGCTCCCTTGTAGACACTCCTCCATTCACTTCTGTCCCCACCCACTCCACCCTCTTGCTGGCAAACCCTTCAGAGTCACCATTTTTCCAGCCCAGGCCGGAGGTCAGAGCATCAGACCTGCTTGCCACCACCGCTGGGTTCTCCTGGACTGGACAGTGGCCAAAGCTATTCAGGCTAAACCTGAACCCGAGATTTTTTTGTCCCTCTGATGTGCCGTCACCAACTCCTGCCAGTGCTGCTTCCAAAATACACCTGAGTCCCTCCGCTGCAGCACCCAGGTCCCAGCCACCTGCACACACACTGCCCTGGCTACGACAGTGGTCTCCCAATGGGTCTTCCCACGTGAGTGGTCCCCGCTGCAGCACATGCTCCAGCAGCAGGCAGTGCCTGCTCAGGTTGCCTCGGGATCTCATCGGTCCCTCCTCACAGACACTCTGGGATTCTAGGGACAGTCACATAGAGCTCTCCTCCCCATTCACAGCCGCAGTCCGGTCGGCAGCCTCCCCGTTCACCAGCCTGCACTCACACCCAGCCCGCTTTCACAATCTTGGGCCCACACATTCTCTGCACCTCTAGGGTTGCCCATGCTCTTCCCTGCCTGCACTGACCTTGCCCCTACTCTTGACCTGGACACCCCAACATTTGGATGGGCCTAAGTGCCTATCTTTCCTGAGAGCCTGATCCCTCTTATTTGCTCACTTGCTGTCCTACACTTGAACTTGAAAACGTGTCACAGTACATAAATATACATGCATCCGTATATAGAATCTGTTCTCTCTCCGATGAGCTGGATGTTCCCTGAGGGCGAGGCAGGCTCTGTCTTTTGCTTGCTTCTCAGAAGGCTGGCAGAATCAGGCTCTGCAAGCACTGATGTCTGACCCGACCTTGAAGACGGTAGAGATTTGACGAGACAGACAGGAGGCCAGAATGACATGTCAGAAAGTTAGAGCCTCCAGTTGCAGGGGCTGAGCTCATGACCCAGAGCCCCAAGGCATTTGGTCTGTAGCTCAAAGTCTGCGTGGGTCCACTCTGTTTCTGAGTGTCCCTCTTTGTTACCTCTTCCCTATTCAGGTGTCCTGGGCAGTAGACCTGTGGGCTTCTCAAAAAGGGAACCAGCCTCAGACAGAGGATTTGGTTCCATTTTCTGTCCGGGGGACCCCAGGCCACCCCTGACCTCTACATCCCCACCTGTGAATGGGGACAGGCACGCTAACCTCCAAGAGACCTATTGGTAGTTCTAGTTCCACCCCTTTTAGCTGGGTTACCACTGGGGACCTCAGTTTCCTCTTCTGTAAAGAGGGAAATCGGCAAGACTAGATGAACACTAAGGTTGTGTCAGCTTAAACCACACACTGTTCCCTGAGGAAACTCAGAGCTGCTCTGGGTTTCTAACAGCGAGGCATTAAGAAGGCCAAGTGCCTCTTCCTATCCGTGCAGAAAGGGCCTCTGCTAGTGGCCATCTCGCTCAGGGCGGGGGACAGGGATTTGGTACTGCAAGGATAGGTTCGTGCCCCCCCTTGGATGAAGTTCACGAGCAGGTCTGTTTAACCAACACAAACGCATGGTTGACGATGCTGGCCCCAGTGAGGAGCTAGTCCTGGGGGAGCCAGAAGGCTCTGACCTTGGCCATCAGGGCATAAAGCTCCCTGAGAGCTCGAGTCCTAACTCCTGAAGGGAGAAGGGAAGAAAATGCCTGGTCCTGTGTTTTCTGGTCTTGTTAGCCTGGGGGCCTTGCCCTTGTAAGGTGGCTCTCTTTCAGGAATGCTGGGACCAAATCCCGGGGCATCCCAATGACGCGAATCCCTGAAACAGTTTTCCTTATCTACCTGCTCCAATGCAGCTAGGTGGCTAGTGTCCGCCCTTGCCTGAGTTACAGCTTCTGAGCTCTTCCCCCAAAACGTCCCATCAGCGCACTCTTTAGAACAGCTTTAATGAGATACGTTTCACATATCAAATTCCTCTTTTTCGACGGCATAGCTCAGTAGATTTTAGTATACTCAGTTATGCAATCATCACCATAATCCAATTTTAGAACATTTTCACTACCCCAAAAAGGAACCCTATATCCATTAGTAGTCACTTCCCATTGCCAAGACAGCCCTCCCTGCTTTTCCTGCAGCCGCAGGCAACCACTTAATTACTTTTATACAATATGTGGCCATTTGTGAATGGCTTAACTTAGCGTAGTGTTTTCAAGGTTCATGCCTTGAACCTTGTTGTGGCGTGAGTCACTACCTCATTACTTTTTGTGGCTAAATATAGGCCCTGCTATGCTTATGACACCTTTTCTTTATCTGCTCATCAGCTGGTGAGCATTTGGGTTGTATTCTGCCAGTCTTCTTTTGAGGATGTTTGTGTGTGTGTTCATAAGGAATGCTGGTCTGTAGTTTTCATGTAGTGACTTTCTTTTTGCTATCAGAGGAATCCTGGCCACACGGGAGCTGGGAACTATGGTCTTGTCTCTTCTATTTCTTGAAAAAGGATGTGAACCTTTTACTAACTTTTATTTAACTTTATTAAAAATAAAGTTTTAATACTTTAAACGCTTGATGGAATTCACTCATAAAACTCATATTAATTCTTCTTTACATGACTGGTAGAATTCATCAGTGAAACATTTAAGTTATTCATTGAGTCTTTTTTTTTTTAAAGATTTTATTTATTTATTTGATAGAGATCACAAGTAGGCAGAGAGGCAGGCCGAGAGAGGGGGGAAGCAGGATCCCCACTGAGCAGAGAGCTCCATGCAGGGCTCGATCCCAGGACCCTGGGATCATGACCTGAGCCCAAGGCAGAGGCTCAACCCACTGAGCCACGCAGGCGTCCCTTCATTGAGTCTTCTATTAAATAAAGGTTTATTTAGATTTTGTATTTCTTCTTGTGTCAGTTCTGGTAGTTTATGTCTTTCCAGGAATCTGTCTATTTCATCTGAGTTACTTCATGTGTTGTCAGTACCGTTCATATTATTCCCTTATAATCCTTTTTATTTCTGTAAAGTCGACAGTGATGTCTCCTGTTTTATTCTCGATTTCAGTAAATTGAGTCTTCTCTTGCTTTTTTCTTGGCTAGTCCCTCTAAAGCTTGTCAAATGTGGTTATCTTTCCTGTGAACCAACTTGGTGTTTTTTTCTTTTGATTTTCTCTATCATTTTCCAGTCTTTATTTTTATTTAAACCATTTCCAGTCTAATCATAATTATGTCCTTCCATCTGTTTGATTTGGGTTTGGTTTGGTTTTTCTCTAGTTTCCAAGAGTATAAGCCTTGTTACTGATTTGAGATCGCTCTTCTATCAAGATTATTGGTGTGAGATCTCTCTTCTTTTATAATGTGGGCATTTATAGCAATAAGTTTCACGCTAAGTACATTGTGTTTCCATTTTAATTCAACTCAGAGTGTTTTTAAAACTTCTTTCATGATTTCTTCTTTGGTTATTTAGGAATGAATTGTTTAATTTTCACATTATTTGTAAATTCTCCACATTTCTTTTCCTTACCGAGTTCTAATTTTATTGCTCTATAGCTGGTGAGTACACATTCATATTTTGTTTTATTCAATCCATGGAGATGTTTAAAACTCGCTTTAGGATCTAGCATATGGTCTATCTGGAAAAACCTTCTCTGTGCCCTTGAGATGAGGGTGTATCTGTTCTTGTTGGATGGGGTGTTCTACAGGTATTTGTTAGGGCTACTTGGTTCCTTGTGTTGTTCAAGTCTTTTGTTTTCTTACTGATTTTCCACCTTGTTCTATCCATTATTGAAGCTGGAGTGCTAAAGTCTCCAAATATTATTGTGGAATCCCACTTCAATTCTGTCCATTTTTGCTTCATAATTATGGAACTCTGCTGTTCCTAATGTTTCTAACTGTTGACCCTTTTTTCATTATAAAATGTTCATCTTTGTCTGCAGTAACATTTTTACCTTCAAGTGTATTCTGTCCCATATTTGTATGGCCACGCTGACACTCTTTTCGGTGTGTTGTTTACATGGTACATCTTTTTCTATCATTTCACTTTCAACCTGTTTGTTTTTAAATCTAAATACGTCTCCTATAGGCAACATATAGTTTGTTTTTTTAATCCATTTACATTTAATGTGATTACCAATAACGTGGCTTTATGTCAGCCATTTTGCTATTTGTTTGCTATATGTGCCATGTCTTTTTTGTTTTATTCCTGCCTTCTTTTTATAATACATAGATTTTTTTCTGTTGTTTCATTTTAATTTCCTCTTTTTTTAAGGTTTTTCAAAGTTTTATTTATTTGAGGGGCTCCTAGATAGCTCAATCAGTTAACCATCTGCCTTCAGCTCAAGTCATGATTCTGGGATCCTGGGATCGCACCTATTTCTCCCTCTCCTTCTGCCTGCCACTCCCCCTGCTTGTGCTTTTTTTCTCTCTGTCAAATAAATAAATCAAATCTTTAAAAACCTTTTTTTAGGGCACCTGGGTGGCTCAGTGGGTTATGCCGCTGCCTTTGGCTCAGGTCACGATCTCAGAGTCCTGGGATCGAGTCCCGCATCATACTCTCTGCTCAGCAGGGAGCCTGCTTCCCTCTCCCTCTCTCTGCCTGCCTCTCTGCCTCCTTGTGATCTCTCTCTGTCAAATAAATAAATCAAATCTTTAAAAAACAAAAAACCTTTTTTTATTTATTTGAGAGAGAGAGCACATGAGCACACGTCTGCATGTGAGCACACAAATGGGAGGAAGGGCAGAGGGAGAGAGTGAGTCAGGCAGTTTCCCTGCTGAGCAGGGAGCCTGGACAGATATGGAGCTCACCCCAGGACCCTGAGATCACGACCTGTGCTGTAGGCACTCAATCGACTGAGCCAGCCAGGTGCCTCTCCTTTTGTTTCTTTACCATATTTTTGAAGTTAATGATTGTTCTAGGGATTACAGCCTGCTCTCTGCCTCCCCTTCTGCCATTCTTATCAGACTAATTACACCTTTTATGCATTATAAGCCCATCAGCACTTTTGTAAGTATTAGTTTAAACAGTTGTCTTTTAAGTCCTATACAAGGAAAAAAAGCCACAGAAAATACATTTATACTGCCTTTTACCTTTACCGATATAGTTACTTTCTTGGTGCTCTTTCTTTCTTTGTGTAGATTCGAGTGACCATCTAATGTTCTTTTCATTTTGCCTGAAGGACTCCCTCTAGAATTTCTGTAGTGCACCTTCAGAGCTCAGGTAGTTTATGACTTCTTGGTCTTCTCTCCCTGCTTGTGCGTAGCTGGCCAGAAGTGAGAGACTGGGGACCTCTCAGGTCCCTCCCGCATCTCAGCACAGCTCTACACACATACACAGGCTTCTAGATCTCCAGAAATAGGTCAGGCCTGGTGGACTTCTCCGTCCCCAGATCTTCCTTTTGGCCAGCCTTGTTTGCCAAGATTAGTATCTCGGCTTTAGACAGCTGTAATGATAAAAAATTACCACTGGTTGTTTTTGACAAATGCCCTGGAGAGGGGGCTTTTCCCCAGAGTGAGCCAGGTGGGATGACAGTGCTGTGTAAATGGGGATTTTTGGGGGGTGGGGGTGGGGATCTGCCAGACAGATCAAGTGGCTGCAGTGCTCTGGGGAGGGCGCTTTGCGATATGCAAAGTCAGACCGAGGGAGGTATGTGAGCTGTTCTTAGGTCTTCTCTAGACTATGCTTTGTGTCTCTCACCTACAGGACCTGATGTGAAGTGGGGAGTTGGAGGAGAGTTAAGTGCTTGAGGGCTTGGCTGCAAGGAGGCGGTGTGAAAT
The DNA here is from genome assembly GCF_922984935.1 of Meles meles. Classification (NCBI taxonomy): domain Eukaryota; kingdom Metazoa; phylum Chordata; class Mammalia; order Carnivora; family Mustelidae; genus Meles; species Meles meles. The sequence continues at coordinate 46,288,772 of NC_060078.1, read as the reverse complement.
ATTGGAAGCTCGTGTAGCTGTGTGGGGCAGACCTGGTTCTGAGTTTTGGCTGTGTTTCCTGCTGTCTGTGTGGCCTTGGGGACAGGTCCCTTGTCCCAAGCCAAAGAGGGATACCTTTGTCTGATTGGAATATTGACCCCTCGGTGTGCCGTGCTGAGGGAAGAATGAACTTGGCCTCTGTCTGGAAGGCAGCTGGCACACGAGAAATTGCCCTATATCGGGAAGGATGATTCCTTCACTGGGGCTTAGGGGAAAAGTCTGAAACTGATGAGGCCAGTGTCACCCGGTTGAGATGGAAGGTCTTACAATGCACATGCCCCTCGCGGCCTGCTAAGCCCCAGTCTCAGCGCTCCCCAGACAGGGCTGTGTGGAACCCACGCAGTAGCCTTCAGGGGGGTTCTGTTTCAGAGATGGGGAGCCGGGCACTGAGGTCCAGGCCTGAGGCCATCCCGGGCTGGGAGCCACCTCCCTGGGCTGGGAGCACCCCCAGCTGCCTGGCGCCGGAGGCTACGCTCCCAGCCCGAGCTGTGCATTTATTTCACTTACTAGCCCGTGACCTAGAGCCAGGCACTCACTTTGACCCCCAGCAGTGGGGAACCCACGCGGGAGTCAAACAGAAAGCAGCACAGGCCCCGTGTCCGCGAAACCTGGAACAGAAAGCGGGACACCCCCAGTCACCTCGGCTTGAGAAGAGCCGAAGGCCAGTCGCACACCAGCCGCTTCTGCTTTCAGCTGGGCTTGTTTCCTCTCTGAGGCTCAGTCACAGGCAGGACTGCCGCCCCCTCCAGCTCCCCTCGGAGCTCCTTGTGGGGCAGGGGCTGCACCGAGGCCATCGCAGGGGTGGGCTCCCCAGCAACGGGCAGGGGTGTTCAGTCACTTGGCGTTCTCCGAGACTCACCAAGGCCTTGCAGGGCCAGTCTCCCCCTGCCCCAGAGTCAGTTCCGCCTTTTCAGACTCAGATGGGCCCATCCCGGCCAGTGATGCCACAGTGGCTGCTGCCCGCCTGTCACCTGTCGCGTGACTGTCGGAGAACAGAGCACGAGGTCTAGGTCAGGAGCCATGGGAGGCCCTCTGCACCAGTTCCCCAGCCCTCGTCCCTGCGCTCCCTGAGGAGGGCCTTCACCTGGCAGGCTCTCACATTCCTTCCTGCGCAGGAGGCCTGCAGCCTTGGCGGGAACTCAGAGGGCGCTCACCGGAAAGGCTAGGAGGCTGGTCAACCACAGCAGTTCTTCCAGGCCGGTTAGTAAATCGTCTAGCCCTCATAGTAAATGCCCCCAGCCTCCCTGGAGCTCCCTAGCCTCCCCTGGTACCTGAAACGTCAGGCCTGGCCCAGCAGGACCTCCTAGGCCTGTGGATGAGCTTAAGGCTCTGCCTGTTCTGATGGGCCCTGGTCCCTCTGCTCCAGATTTTGGACCCCATCCAGTCAGCGTGCAACAACAACTTCTGGAGAAGAGAGCCCCTGAACTGAGGAGCAGCGAAAGGTCTTTGGGATGAGATTGTTTCCTCATGGAGAGAGGTCTCTATCACTCTAACAAGGCCGATGACTCGTTGAGACAACGTGTGCCCCTTATAGGTTGGGGGGTGCAAAGTAGGGGGACAGCAGGAACAGTCTTAGAGTCAAGACACCCTGGTATCCAGTCCTGAATCTCCCACGTTGACCTGTGTGTCTCTGGGCATGCGTCTGGGCTCCTGGCCTCAATCCCCTGTCAGGGAGAGCCCCTCTTGCCCACCACCCCTGCCCGATGCGGGGAGGTTGGGCAGGAAAAGGACCTTTGTAGGACGAGTGCCCACCAGCACCAAATGCAGCCTTCCCCCAATGGCTGGGGCTCTGGAGACACCAGCACCTTCTAACTTGGCAAGGTCACAGGGCCATGTCCTGGGCTGCCTGCCTGTGAACAAGCCATGACCCACCTTGTCCCAATTCGGTGTGGAGAATAAGCAAGCTCTTTCCCAGGGAAGGCCTCCCAGGGGATGGTTAAGGAAAACATCCACCCTTCGGTACCAATGATCAGATCATCAGTCCTTACAGATAGAACATTTGGACTCTGAGGGGACGAGGTGAGAGGTCCTCTGAGATCACCCAGCCAAACCTTATTTTCCAGATCAGTTTTTTAAAAGGCCCGAAAGAGAGGAAGTGACCTGCTCACGAGGCCGCCCAGGCTGTCATTTGAGAATTCCACCCGCAGTCCCTTGAGTCAGGGGTCCCCTGTGCTTTTGGCTCTGAACGAGGCTTCCTAACTTCATTCTAAGTTAGTCCCTATGGACAGAGGGCAAGTTCTGTGCACAGAACAGGGCTGGGCCATGCCAGAGCCAGGATGGCCCTTCTGTCTTGGGGATGATGGAGGGAAGGGGCAGGACAGACAGGAGTTATTCAAGGTGCGGTGGAGGGCTGGGCAGACGAAGCTGATAGGTGTGGGGCAGCTGCCCTTTCCCGGCACCGCTGATGGCCGGGTGCATAATCACCCCCTTGACCATGGGCCCTGCTCAGAATGTTCTGGGGGGTCGGGGCAGCTGTGTCAGGGATCTGTCTTCTGTCATGTCAGCATGTCCCAAGAACCAGAAGGGACCAGTGGGGCTTCAAGCTGAGCCTGTCTGCTTTGCCATGCCCTGGCACTCTGCTGTCCTGCCCTGCTCATTTGCATCGACTCCACGGCCCCTGATGTCTTTGTGGACTCACAGGGTCAAGAGGCTTCCCTTTAGGCCTGCCAGGTTTCTCAGCCAAAGTTCAGAAACATTTTACATGTGGAGTGCACCCAGCCATTAAATGAACTTGGCCTTTCATTTGGGAAGGAAGTGGGACTGACACGTGGCGAGGGCCTCTGTGCCAAGCATGGAGCTTGCGGTGCCTCTGAATTTTCTACCTGCCCGCCTGGGGCTGGTGGTGGTACCGTAGGTCTTAGGAAGACATCGAGGCTCTGAGAGTTAAGGGACCAGATGTCATTGGTCACATGAAGTTTGAGCCTCGCTCCAAATGACCCCCAGATCCCTGTTCTTTTTCTCTTTCTTTAGCTGTCTTTCAAGTCTCAAGAATGGACTCTTCTGGAAAGATCCCAGTTAATAGTCCTTGGCTGCCAGGACTAGGAATCTCTGGGGTCTCTCTGGCTACCTAATAAAGTGATTTGTGATGAAAACCTCAGACCATCCTTCCTTCCTGTGTCCCCCTCCCCTGTGACCCCGAGAACAGCATCAGAGCTTAGAGATCCGGGAGGAGCAGCGCCAGAAGGATGTCTCGTTCCCTCCTTTTATTTGCAAAGGCTGGGGAGCTACTCCTTCCCAATAAATTCCCAGGAAGCCGCCCATCAGAATTGGGTGATGGGGGTAGGGCCTGGGTACGTCTGGGGGAAATGAGGCCACGGAGCCCCGGAAAAGGCCAGGGTCACCCAACATCCTGCCCTCCCTCCCCTGTGAGGCCCTATTGTCCTCCCCAAGCTCCCAGGCTGGCCCGCCCCCGCCGCTGCCGCATTCAGGAGCTGGCTCTGAGGCCCATTCTGAGTTAGTGCTATTTGTAGAATCTTCTTAAAATACCACAACGGTGCCATTCACAGAGCGTCTGCATGGCCATCGATGGCGGAGGCTGGAACAAAGCTCTGCTGTGCTCGGCATCCCGTCTGAGCCCTGCCGGAGGCACCCCTCCGCCCCACTGATGGGGGTGCTGGGGCTCCCCCTGTCCTGGGGGCCCCCAGGCGAGGCCCCTGAGGTCCAGGACGGACTCTGGTCTACCGCGCTGGCCGCCCAAGGGAATGCCAGATGGCATTCGGCTCCCCGTAAATGACCGTGTGCCCGTCCCAGCGACCACCACCCCCCAGCAGCCCAGGTCTGGCCATCCCTGTCATCAGGCTACACACAGGTTCGCTCAGGTACAGTTAGGTGGACTGATGAGAGTGAAGGGTTGGGGTTCATCAGGGAGGGACCCAAGAAGTAAGGCTTTTGTCCAGAATCAGGGCTCTGGTGTTCTGGCATTTGCGGGGGCTCCTGTCCTCCCCATCCACAGCAGGGACCTCCTCAGCTGCTTCCTGCCCCTGCCCTCAGCAGCACCCACTGTGCTCTCAGGAACATGTTAGCTGGCCTCCTTTAGCAAGCCAAGAGCTGAGTGGGAAGTGTTTTCTCTGCGGTTGGGCGCCCCTGCAGCCTTGCCAATGACCGTGCGCTGGGCAGCTCTTTCCAAACATTGAACCTCTAGGCCCTCTCTGACAGGGCTGGCCCCTGCCCAGAGATGTTCCAGCCGGATCTTCCCATTTCCCCTTCAGGACGTGGGTATGGCGGGAACCCCATCTGGTCAAGGGGCTTGTCTCAATGTTTGTCTTTCTCCATGGGCACCTAACCATGTGTTGTGTAGAAAAATCAGACCATCCTCCAAAAGGAGGAGCTTAGCTATCCCAGCTGCGCCTGAGACCTAGAGCCCACAGCGGACCTGCTGTGTGTCTGGTGGTCGCTGGAGGGACCTCCTTGCTGCCCAGAAAGGCCTGGCAGGCCCGGACCCCGTAACTCCCTCTCTGGGCAGCTGTGCCGGGCAGGACTGATGTCCAGACTCCCATGGTGGGTTTTTAAATGTCCTTGGCAGTTCCCTGACAAGTCCCTAGTAACAGTTGGTCATGCAGGACACTGGGCCACTCTCTGACCAGTGATGGGGTCATGACACACAATTGCAGCACCAAGTGGGACTCTTGACAAGGGCCCTGTGGTGCCAAGCTGTGGTGAGGACAGGGTGACAGACTGATGCCCGGGATGGTTTGGGAATTCTCATGAAGCACCACCACGTAAAGAACAGCAGCACCCCCCCCCCCCCCCCGGTGTGGATGGTGGCCAGCCCAGGGCTGGAGCCCGGGTTCCAACCTTACCATCCTGGGAGAAGGCAAGATGCCCTGGAGAGGGGGCCCTCCCTCTGAGACGGACAGGCCTCCGTCATCTGCTGCCTGCAGCCATTTAGGCAATGAGCTTGGCATTTCTGTACCTCAGTTTCCCTATCGGGAAAATGGGATCTGTAAGGCCTCGTATGGGGCTTGCTGTGGGGTGGAGCAGGACAGGAAGCTCTGAGAGGCTGTAGGAGTGGAGGTTTTGTTCCTCAGTCCTTCCAGCTCTGCTGAGGGGGAAGGACTGGACACCAGATAAACAAGGCATAAAATCCCAGCTCTGGCTCTCTGCCTGGGAGACCGGGCAGTTTTCTTCGGTAGAAAGTGGAAAGATGAGTACTTCCCCAGGTTGTCTGAAGATTTAAATGGGAGAACATGGAGGCCACCGTGTTGTGCAACTCCAGGACCTGGGAGGGAGGGAGGCGGCCAAGATTCACATAAACTATAATGTGAATTGGTGCCACCAGAGGGCGCCATTCACTTAGACCACAATGAGAGTGGCTGCCTGGAGGTGGGTGGGGGGATGCACTTAGACTATGTGAATAAAAATAATAATGATTATGATGATGATGATGATGATGTGAATGTCATTCTCCGGGATGACACTCATTAAACCTGTCAGATGAATGGCTGTCTTCAGAGGGTTCCATGCTCTTGGACTACCCTGTGAACGGCAGCCTCTAGGAGCTGGACTAGGGAGTGCTGCTGGTTGGCAGAGAACACATTTAGCTTCCATCCTTGCAAGACTTCTGACTTGTCTGGTTGTTTATACCTGGCCTCCAGGAGACACGCAGCTTATAAAAAGTGGTTTTTTGTTTTTTGTTTTTTTAAAGAACCAGAAGAATTTGTGTGAAAAAAGTGGAGGGAGAACATTAGCTGAAGCCCTGACCTTCCACACACCTGCAGGTGGTCGCCCACATCCGGCTGGGCCTATCCAGAGCCCCCCCGGCAAAGGAGAAGAGCACCCGTGGGAGATCCATGGTGTCCATACTAAATTAAGGGAATTTCTCCTGTGCCCAGCAGATTCTATGGCTCAACAAATGTCCACTTGAGCAGCTAGAGCAGGCAGATAGGAACTGGGAGGTTGGGGTGAGTGTGCGGAATTGGGTGAGTAGAACCTAGATGTGGAGCCCCATAGGCCCTGGGCACTTCTGTGCCGTTTGGCAGGTCCCTTTCCCTGAGCCTACCTCTGCACTCAGCCCTTCTCTCCAGCCGGCAGAACTACTTATAGGCCTTTGGCTGTATTTGCTGTGGGCCACCTCCAGGGAGTCCTCCAGACTTGCCCCTCTGTGCCCACCTGGCCTTGGCCAAGGAGCCCAGCTTGTTTGGGAGAATAGAAATTGTTACCCTGGGAATACTGCTTCCCCTACAACTCCAGGCCGCGAGAGGGAACAGAGCTGCCTGCAGGCCTCCTCCCTGCCACCCCCCACCCCCCCCCCCCCCCCCCCCCCCGCCCCCACCAGGGAGAGTAACCAGTGCCAGTGAGGTAGAGGTTTTGTGATGCAGAACAAGAGAAGGGGCTGGTGACCTCCATGATAAAGAGTGGAGGGGCAGTGGGGGAGCAACCATCCCTCATGTCGATCTCCTTCCAGATTCTGGAGTAGATAGCAGATGTCTTTGTTGTTGCTGATTTGTCTTCTTGGGTTTCTTCCCAGTCTGTGGCTGACTCGCCTGCCCTTGGCTCCCTGAGGACCCGGGCTTAATTGCTGTTGTCCCCAGTTCCTAGAATGACACCTGGCCTGATTCAGGTGTGTGGTGGTAGGAGCCCAGAGCGTCCTGCATGGCGGGTGGTTCTCAAACACCTGTTCTGAGGGGCTGTAACCAGCACCTGGAAACAAACAAGAACTTCTCCTGGTGAAAGGAGAAATGGGAGGTAGCCGTGGGCTGGCCGCCTCCTCTTGGTGTCAGTGGTGAGAACCCAGGCCGGGCCCTTGAGTGGCAGTCAGCCCCTGCTCTCTACTCCAGTCCCTGCCCTGTGATGCCAGTCCAGGGGGCCTGAGTGTGGGGAGCTAAGTGCCAAGAGAAGGGCAGAGATCCCCCCTGACTGAGGCTGTGCTTTTCAAGCAGCGGGGCTTGAGCCCGGTTGGGGTTCAGCTGGGAAGGGGATGAGAAGGGAAGCCACCAGCATTTTGAAAATTGGCGCTTACAATTAAAAAGTGATTTTTATTTATTAGATTTTGTCTAAAGAGTACAGTTTCTGGAGACAGTGAGCAGGGTAGGTAGGAGCAGGTAGGACATGGGATACCCTCTCCTCTCTCTGGCATTGGGCCCAGTGCCTGAAGGTTGATCCTTCAACCTTATTCTGCACTTCCTCTGGATCACTGCCAACACCAGGACAGATCCTGAACCCAGACACTCGTCAGCCCCTGTACCCCTCCCTGCCCGGCCTGCATCATTGCATCTCCACCCTGGATACCTGCCCCCACCTCCTACATACCTCTCCACTGACTCACACCCTCCTGGGTGCACTGAGCCCCACAAAGGACCTCAGTACTTTTCCCACCCCAGGGCCTTTGCAGTTGCCGCCCGCCCACCCTCCGCCCTCTGTGCCCAGACCAGATCAGTGCAGGAAAACCAGCCCCTCTCGTCACTTAGTGCTCTACTCAGGGGCCCCCTCCTCAAGAGGGCCTTTACTGATTGATCCCCTGCTTAAGTAGCAACCCCACTCCATCTTGCCTTAGTCACCCACCTTGAGCTTTTCTCCTTCCTTTGTCCCTTCCCCTGGGAATAACCTCCAGGAGGATGGGGCCTTGCCTGTCCTGTTCACCCATGTACCGCCCACCCGGCCACTAACCCTGTGCCAGGCATAGAACTGGCACAGTAGGGTGTCCCCAAGTATCTGTTGCCCCTTTGAAAGGAAGAGCCTTCCTACCAGTGCTGCACAGGTCGGGTACTTCAGAGCCGGTGGGAGAGGGAGTGGAGGGAAGCGAAATCTGCGGGGCCGCCCTTGACCAGTGGGTAACTAGAGCCAGTGGGTAGCTGTTCCCCTTTCCTCCCCGGACTGGGAGTGCATGAGGTGGCAGGATGGAGCCCCTGGGCCCCCGGGGCAGCCCCCTGCTCCATCCCACATCCTTCTGGGCTCTGTCCACTTCTCCGATTCCCTCCTCACCCTGCACCTCTCCCCAGGTAGCTTCCCAAGCCCACCAGCACCCGAGCCCTTGTCTCAGGCTTTGGGTTTTGAGGATCCAGGCTGAGAGTGGAGTTAGTGCGGGAGGGCACTCAGTAGCAAGAGAAAGTAGCAAAGTTTCCAGTTTCTGCCTTAAATAACAGCTGCCATTAGCCCGCAGCTCTTTGCTCACTGATTTGACAGATGTGCTGACGCCCTCACCCGAGCAAAATGTTTCGTCAGGTGTAGGAGAGGTCCTGGAGGCAGCTCGTGCCCAAGGAGGCCTAGAAGGGAGTCTGGGGAGGGTGGGACCTTGGGGCTGGGAGGGGACGGGGTGGGCGTGGACTGAGGAGGCGTCCTGGATGCCGGCAAGCTTCCACCACTTACTAGATCCCAGGGCGTGGGAGCCTTGAGCACTGGCCTGAGCTGCTCCTGCACACGCTTGTTGGGAGGGGTACAAGCCAGTGCCGGCATTAGCAGTGGGGGGGTTGCGGGGGGGGGGCAGCAGGGACTGGGAGTCCCCCCACCCTACATGCAGATCTTGGAGAGCTTGGATCCCAGGGTTTGTAAGGAAGGTAGTACCTCCCTTAGGTGCTTCATAAATGTTAATTCCCGTGTCCATCCCTAGAATAATGAATTACACCATTATTTCCTTCAGGTCACTCAGCATAAATCGCATTTTTCCCATTCTAAGTGTCAGGCGCCCCCCCACCGCCACAGGCCACCCCCAGCACCCCCCCCCCCCCCCCCCCCCCCCCCCCCCCGCCGCCAGCAGCGCAGAGCCGGCCCTTCCTCTGACAGCTAGCTGCTGCATTGGAATATGGTGCTAGTCTTCACTCAGGTTGTTTTGTTTTTGTTTTTTTTCCCCCTCTTTCCACATAAGTTATTTTTAAAGGAGGGTAGGGGGCAGCAGGCCCTGGCCTTACCGTCAACAGTGTTTTCCGGTCACGGCCATGCAGGCTTCCTGCCCAGGCCTGGCTCCCCAAGGGTGCTCAGGGGACCAGACCCAGGTGAGCCCAAGGTGTTGGTGGCAGGTGGCCCTGTGGACACAGTTCTCAAACTACAGGTCTCGGCTCCCACCCTCCAAGACCTCTGGAACCCTTCCTAAGCTTGTGATGGCGGTTTTGTGTGTGCTTGTGATAATGGTTCAGGCCAGCCCTCCCCACCAGGCTGCATTCTCCAAGAGGCAGGGACTCTTGGTTTTGTCACTGTCGTGTCCCCAGCACATGGCACCATGTTTGGCAGATGGCGGACCTTCAGTACTATTTGTGGAAGGGAGAATGGGATAAGAACAACTGGGAGTGGGCGAGGGGGGAGCAGTTAAGGAAGGTGATGGAGAAGTGGGGCTACTTGAGCTGGGTCTTGATGAATGAGTAGGAGTTTACTGAATGTGAAAGTGGAAAGGTGTCCTAAGAAAAGGGAACAGCATGTGCCAAGACAGCGAGGCATGAAGTGCATGATGTATCCCACAAACAAGAAGTGGGGCGGAGTGACTGGAGTGGCCACTGAGATGGGGGAGTAGCTGGCTGACCTGAAAAGCTTCGCTCAGCTGATTACAGAAGAGCCCCAGTGGGAAGCTGGGACACGGCCTGAAGGCAGAGGAGGGAGGCCAGGGTGTGGAGTTCTTACCAGGGAAGGGAGAGGCCTGACCTGAGTTTCAGAAAGGACCCCCTGGCCAGCCATTTCCCAGCCAGCCCCACACTCTTCCTTCACTTCTGCAATTGTCCCCATGGGAAAAATCACAGTCCTGTTCTCCCACGGGCGTTGCCTGGGGCAAGGTCGGTATGGATTCCCTAAAAACCCCAGCATCCCGAGAACCACAGAAGATTTCCCAGGGAGACGCTGGTTTTGAGAAATGAAACTCCGCTTTGCGATGGGTTGGCAAGAGGGGAATTTGGCGCTCAGACCGTTTGGAGGCCATTTGGGACATTTTCCTAAGATAAAAGTACTCAGGGGCCCCTGGCTGGCTCAGTCGGTAGAGCATGGGGCTCTTGATCTTGGGGTTGTGGGGTTGAGCCCCACGTTCGGTGTAGAGATTACTTCAAGATACAATCTTAAAAAAAAAAAGTACTCAAAGAACAGGCAGGTCTAACTTTTCCAAGACCAAACACAGGAACTACCACCTCGCTCAACAATAAGAAGAAATCTTTATTCAAGAAAGTAATCTGTGTCCATAACACACACACACACTTGGAAGTGTCCTTAGGGAGGAGTAAACCTCTCCCCTTGCCTCCTGTCCTGAGTCAAGCCCAGGCTCCTGTGCCCCATCCTGCTGGTCCTTGCAGACATGAGCTCACACAACCTCACCCCTGCGTTCCTGTGACTCTGACAAAGGGCAGCATACTGGTCACACTGTTTTGTGCTCTCTCTGTCATAATGGATCACCCCTATCACCTCTCCTGCCACCTTCTTTTTTTCTTGGTGGGGGTGCGGGAATACATAACTTCTTTAATCGGTGCATTATTTATGGGACCTGATGGACTGCTAAGTTGTCCCAGCTTATTCTTGGAGCATTCTTCCACACACGAGTAAATTTACCCACAGAGAAAATTCCCTTGAAGGAAGGGATTGCTGGCCATTTAAAATTTTGATAGATATTGTCGAACTATTCTCCAAAGAGATGCAAAATTTTGCTCCTACCAACATGGTAAGGGGCCCTCTCTGCTTGGTGTTTCCAGCTGCAAGCGCCTCCCACCCCAGTGAGGGCCAGCTGCCAGTAGCCCTCTTAAGCCATTCCCTGCTGAATGCGCAGCCTGTGGCCCACCCTCATTGCCCCCATGGCCTGCAGGAGATGTGAGGCCTCTTTCTCCTGTCACTTTATAGTAAATTCTATTGTCATTTAAAAAGAGGTTAAATAAATTTTGTTGTCCTTTAGTTTTGCCTTTGTTAAAGATTTTTATTTATTTATTTGACAGAGAGCACGAGGAGGCAGAGTGGTAGGCAGAGGGAGGGGAGAAGCAGGCTCTTAGCTGAGCAGGGAGCCCGACATGGGGACATGGGGCTCCATCCCAGGACTCCAGGATCATGACCTGAGCAGAAGGCAGACGCCCAACCAACTGATCCACCCAGGCGCCCGGGTCATTTAGTTTTTAAAATAGATAACATGGTTCATATTTCAAAGGTCAGAAAGGGGTCTCCCTGTGCCCCCCACCTCCCTCTCAGGAAAAGCCACTACTCCCAACAGAGTCTTCTGGTATCTCCCAGAGATATTTTGCACATACACAAACAAATAAGTATGTATTTCTTCTATTCTTCTTCCCTCCCTTTCTGTGCAAAAATGGTCACATACCATGTTTCTCACCTGACAGTATCAAGCGGAGAACATTCTAAATCTGGGCATTAAGCACAGCCTCATGGTTTTTAACCCCCCCAGAGTGTCACATCTGGGGACTGTCTATCCCTTTCACCTTGGTTATTTGTCTTTTCACTTTCTTTTCTTCGTCATGCAACTATTTTTAACTTCTGTGGAATAAAATTTTCTTTTGTGGTCTCTGGTGGTTTGTGTCATATGTAGAAAGGCCTTCCCCAATTTGGAGATCACAGGAAAGTCCTCCCACCATCATCAATCATCATGCTTCTGTGGTTTCATTTTTCATCTTTAAACCTTTGGTCCATGGTGGATATTTATTTTGTTATAAGGTGAGATATAAGGATCCTACTGGGTCATTTTTCCCAGGTGGCTATCCCTTTGCCGCGCTTCCGTTTATTAAATAACGTCTTGGCCTTGCCCACTTGAAATAACTCTTGTTTCCAAACCCCAGTGCATATCCGAACCTGTCTCTGTTCCCGTACTGAGGGACCTGGCTGGTTTTACTTACTGTAAGTGGATCCTTGGCTCCGTGTTAATAAACTGGTCTCACTTTTTTTTTTTTCTTCCAAAATGCATTTGCTGTTTTTGTTATGAACTTTTAGACTCAACTTGTTCAATTAATTTTTTTTTTAAGATTTTATTTATTTATTTGACAGGCAGAGATCACAGGTAGGCAGAGAGACAGGCAGACAGGAAGGGAAGCAGACTCCCTGCTGAGCAGAGAGCCTGATGCGGGGCTCGATCCCAGGACCCTGGGATCATGACCTGAGCCGAAGGCAGAGGCTTTAACCCACTGAGCCACCCAGGCGCCCCTCAACTTGTTTAATTTAAAAGGAAATGCTACGAGTGTTTTCTTGCATTGGCAAGAAAACACTCGTAGCATTTCCTTTTAAATTAAACAAGTTGATGTATAGATGACGTCAGGGTGAATCAGTATTCTGTTATGTGGGTTTTCCTACTGACGTGATGAAATTTCTGTTTCTTCTAATTTATAAATAGCCTGTGGTCTCTGTATATTAATTCTGTGTCTGGACACCTTGCTGCATTCTCTTACTGCTTGCAATCACTCTCAGGTCCTTGACTTTAGATAACAATAGCAATGATAATAATAACACTGTACCTTCCCCCCAACTTTTATTGTTTGATGCTCTTAATCCAATCTGATTGACCTGCTGCAGACTTGCAGGAAAATGCGAAGTCACAGTGACGACGGTGGGCATGCTCCTGTTGTCTCTGGCCTTGACGGCAGCGCTGCTGGTGTCTCCGTGCAACACAGGCTGGCTTCGCCATATCCATGTTGACGAAGGGTCCGTCTGTTTTTCCTTAATGTAAAATTTCCATCAAAATGGATGTTAAACATTGTCAAGTGCCTTCTAAGGTTTTTTCTTGGAGAAACGGATTTAAGAGAGGCCAAAAGGAACCACGGGGACCTGAGTCTTTCCTCCAGTCACTGGGGCATCTCTGAGGTTCTGCCCTCTACCTCCCCAGTCTCCTTTTTCTCTCACGTTTATGACCATGAAAGGGCTTGCTAGAAAGGCAAAGGCAGGCTGTTAGTCTTTTCTCATCCCCTGGCTGAGGGCTGCTGCCACTGAGGGCATACAAGACAGAAGACTGTCTCTTTGGAACCTAATCTCAAAGGTGACATCTGTCATCTTTCACCATTTTAGTCATTGAAAGCAAGTTACTCGGTTCAGCCCACATTCCAGAGGGTGTGATGACAGGAAGTACGGTTCACCAGGGGCTCTCTCAGATGCTGCCCACCACAGGAATGGAAGCAGGAGGACAGGTCCTCAGCCTGCAAGAGTAGGGTGTGAGTGGCCAACACTTCAGGGGACCAGTTGGGTGCAGTTTCCCCTCGCTGCCCAGGGCCACTGCAAGACGCCCTCAGGCATATGACCTCAGACAACTTATTCAGCCCCTGTTTTCTCATCTGCAAAGTAGCTATCATTGCTGTAGCACCTTATAGGGTCATTGTGAAGCTAAAATACTGAGCTAAAATATGCAGTTTGTATACAGAAACCATGCCCAGAATATTGTATAGACCCAATAAAACTTGGATGTTGTCTGAAGTGAGATTGCCTATCATTTCCACAGAACTTTCCATGTGTCCCCACAGTGACCACTGCCATTCAGTGTGCTCCCACCCTTTTCCAGACACGGGACCAGTCCCTGGAGATACCGGCCAGACCAAGGGAGGCATGATCCGCACCCATGAAACTTGACTCCTCTCAAAGAGACACAATAAATAAGTAGACAGAGAAATAAGCTAATTTCCCAGTGTGATAAGCTCTACAGAGAAAAGACTGTGAGAGTAATTGGGCAGGATGGACAGTTACTTGACAGAGGTTCTCGCCCAGGGAAGGGGAGGGTTTCTGTAATGACTATTCTGTAATATAATAATCTGAGCTGGGGTGTGAAGGTGAAAGGGAGCTGGCCCCACAGGGAGTCTGAGGAAGAGAGAGTCCAAATGGCTGATGGCAGTAAAGGTGGACAAGTGGGGAGACATGTGGTCAGGGAACCTGGCCTCCCAAGGTCACAGGAGAGTTGGATTTTATTCTAAGAACTATAGGTGTCCTGAAGAGTTTTAGGCAGATGTGCTTTGTGCTTAATTGGCTGCTTTTCTTTGTTGAAGGGAGGGATGGCTGTCCACCCTGGTTGGACAGATGTCCACACTGGTTGGACAGATGGATGTGTGGGTGGATGGATGGAAGGATGGATGGATGAATGGATGTGTGGGTGGATGGATGGTTGGATGGATGGGTGAGTGGATGGATGGGTGGATAGAGGGACAGACAGATGGACAAATGGGGGCGATTGGCACACGAACAGGTGGCATCAACACCAGCATAGCCTCACCAGAGTTTCGTGTCTGCTGCCTGCCCCAGCCCTTTAGGAAATAACTTCAGAACTTCCCATGGTCCAGGTTCTGACACCATGTCCTGGAAGAAATGGGTGATGTAGGAGAGACAGCCAGGCTGGACAAGGGGGCTGTCTCCAACTCTCTTTGTCTCAAGGCTGGTAGAAACACCATAGGGATGGCAGCTGATTTCATGGAAAGAGTCCCAGACAGTTAAATTCAAGTCCTGACTGTGTCAGCCGGGTGGCCCTGGGCCACTGGAAGCTCCCGGGGCCCCGACTTTCCTGTCTCAGCTGGGATGGTGGTGGCTTACAAAGCCTGTGCAGGTGGCATGCCCAGCTCACAGCTTCCTTGTCTCTTTCAGTCCCCACCAGAACCTCACCAGGGAGATCCGGTTAGGGACCTCATTTTCCCGATGAAGAAATAGAAACCAAAAGATTCTGTGGCCAGTAAGCACTGAAATTTCTCAGGCTTATTCCGTGTGTATTCGTTGAGTCTCCACCAACCCACCGAGGTGGGCTCTCTGAGTCGCCAGTTGGAGAGGAACCTGAAGCACAGAGTTTGTGGGGCTGGGAGTCCAGCCCTGTGCTCTGGGGCCTTAGCTCGCTGGGAGGACCGGATAGACTCAGTGGCAGGCCTGCTGGCAGAGGCCTTGCTGAGCTCTGGGTAGGAACACAGGGGAGGGAGTGCAAGGAGGCTGGTGCAGGGCACCTGCCTAGGGATTTCAGGAGTGTGAAACCCTGTGGACGCTGCAGCAGCAGGAGGGCCCCCAGCAGGGGGTGCAGAGGATCCCGCTGCTCTGGCCTCCTCGCCCAGGCCCCGCCCCAGACAGTCCTGGCTCTGGGCGCTGAGAAGTGCAGAAGTTCCCCACAGGAGACTAAAAGGTCTTGGCCCAGTGCCCTCGGCAGAGCAGAGCGCACAGGAGGCCACAGCCCCGGCAGCCCGGCCCCCGTCTGACTGCACACCTGGCCTGGGTCCCTGGCCTAGCTGTGCCCAGCAGTTGCTCCTGTGGCCACAGCCCCCAGCAGCCACACCATGCCCTTCTGCCCTGCCAGGCATCTGAGGAGGAGCAAGCGTCAACTCAGGGGTAAGTGGGCAGCCCAATGGAGAGCAGGCTGTGGGGACACAAGGCCAGGGGTGATTAATCCTTGAAAGGCAAGTGGTGTTGGGTGAATCCAGTCAGGTCAAAAGAAAGAGTGGAGACAGAGAACAGGAACCTGAGGGGCGGCTTGGACCCAGGTTGGGGTCAGCCTGGTATGCGCCTGCAGGGATGGGCCGTAAGGCAGCCCTGGAGACTGCAGACAAGCCCAGCTGGCTCCAAGGCTTTGCTCTGAGCTGTAACTCTCACCGCACCCATACACACAGTCTCAGCAAGTCTGAGGGTGGAGGTTCTCCCCTGCCCTGCAACCCCAGCTTTGAGGCTGTCCTGGAGCCACCAGCCCATATGGCTACCGAACATTTGAAATGTGGCTAGTCAGGGTGTGCTGTTCATACAAAGTACACGCTAGATTTTGAAGACCTCATATAAAAAAGGGATTAAAATTGTCGATTACAGGTTGAAATGAATGGTACCATTTTGGATGTGTTGGGATAAATACATTATTCAAAATAATTTCACCTGTCTCTTTATACAAAAAATTACATGCAGCTTGCATTATGTTTCCACTGGCCCACACCGCCTCAGACAGCTGTGTTCCCACACTTGGGCTTCACCCCTCGGAGTCCATCCGCGGGGACTTCCCTGGGGCTCTCCACTCTCCTAGGCTCCCAGTAGAAAGACGGAGGGCCCAGTGGCAGGTCATCTGTTGCAATTACTGTCACCTTTAAATAGTGATTTATTTTTTAAACAATTTTCCATAACTCCTGGCCTAATATAGTGTTTGATTAATTACATCTGCATGACTGTTGTTTTCACCCGAATGTCATAGAATGTGTCCCCTACGCTACGGTGGTTTAAAAATGCTTTTGTAAATATCATTTATTCTTTTTTTCTTTTAATTATACATGGAAAAGTTGAGATATGGGGGTTCCTGTCCTGGAACCCCTGCCAGGATCTTCTGCATTTTGGAGTCACCCCCTGTCCCCCAAAGCCCCTTGCATGGGTGGAAAGAGAGACTCAAGCACAAAAGGAGTTTCTTAAATTGAGGAGCTCAGAGGGGAAGAAAGGCCAGCTGGGAACAAGAAAAGCAGGGCTGAGGTCCTGGAGGGGTCACCTGGGGAGGGTCCCTTGAACAGAGTGGGGACAGGATCAGGAACCAGTCTGCCCAGCGTCCTAGTTCACTGATGTCACAGCTTGGACATGTTTCTAAACATCTCTGGGCCTCAGTTTCCTTTCCTGTAAGGTGGGGATAATGGCACCGCTTCCTTTGTGAGTGTTCGGATGTGATGCTCACCCATTCGTTGACATCACACCCACCTGCGAGCGAGTGCTTTGTGTGCCCTTCACCTTGGTTCTGCTGCCACCGCAATTAACCTTCCATTCATCACAGACTCTCTGCCGGCGCTCCCTGGCCAGGCACTGCTCGCTGTGCTGGCGTTGCTGCTGAGATAGACAGAGTGGGGGCGGGCCAAAAATAAACAGTATACATAAGCATATCATGTGAACACATGGACTATATGTGTACTGGATTGTGCCAAGTGCTGTGGAAAAGTCAAGGCCGGGAAGGGGCATGGGTTACAGTGGATGAAGACATTTAAATAGGGTGATCAGGACAGATGCCCCAAGAAGGTGACATTTGAGGCAGACCTGAAAGAGACAAGCTGTTCTGGGAGAACAGCTTCCAGGGGCAACAGTAAGGGCAGGGGCAACCGCAATGGCAAGGGCAGGTGCAGAGACCTTCAGGCAAGGACGTGCCCAGTGGTTTGAATAATGGGACTAATAAGAGCTAAGGAGAGAGCCCCCATGGAGTCAGAGGAGCAGTAGGAGGGCTAGGGGGACCTGGGCAGGGCAGCGGTGGAGGTGGGAGGGAGAGGTCTGGAAGATCATTAGTGGGACCCTGCTGCGAGGGGCACTTTTGGCTTTGAGCAGAGGCCTGTGAGCTGGTTTGGGTCTTATTGGGCCACTGTGGCCGCCATATTGGGAACAGGCTGTAGGGGGAAGGAAGGGCCTGGAGATGACACCAGGATCCAGAAGTGAAAGGAGGTGACCAGAACCAGGTAGCACAGTGAAAAGTGGTCAGATTTTGAATATCTTTTGATGGAGGAACGAATGGAACTTACTGGTAGAAATGGATGTGAAAGGTGAGAGAGCAGAGCTGAGGATGCATCTGGTTTCCACTTGAGTAGCTAGAAGAGGGAGTTGTTCGGACCAGACAGGGGAGGGTAGGGCAGATCCAGAGTGGATTTCATACTGGGTAGGTAGGTGGGAGGTGCCTGGAGACATCCTGGGCACATAGTGGGTCTGGAGGGCTGGGAGGGGACAGTGAACTTGGAAATCATCACCATAGGGATGGCATGGTCATCGCAGAAAGTCCCAAGATTGTGTGAGCCCACCAGAGGACAGTGTGCGTCAATGTGGGGACAAGAGGAAGGAAAAGGCCAGGTGACCCCAACTTTCTGCCCAAAGTACCTGATTGCCCGGCACTAAGGTGGGAACACAAGGAGAGGCTGGCATGAGACAAGTCATGATGATTATCAGACCAGCTATGCCTGTGGGACATCACACACTGTAGAATGGTAAAAGACATTTAGATTCGGAGGAAGCATGCATTTGGTTGCTCTCTATCTGATGCTTACCAGGGGCAGTTTTGCCCCCTAGGGGACATATGGGCAACAAATGGGGACTGTGTTGGTGGCCAGCCTGGGAGAGAGGGACAGCCTGCTATGGGCGTCTAGCGGGAAGAGGCTGATGCTGCTAAACGTTCTGTGCACGAGACCACTGGCTGCAACCCCGGGAGGAAAGTATCAGTAGTCCTGAGGTGGGAAAATTCTGCTCTCTGTCGTCGTTAATTGAATGTGGCAGTAAAAGCTCACATTGAAAGAGTGCTTCTTAGAGGCCAGGTGCTAAGTGAGGGGAGTATCTCCTTTTATTCCCCCGAAAAGGTAGCAGCCAACCTACATTTCCTTCATCCTCCAGGGTGTAGGGTGTGACTCCCACTTGGGGATGTGAAGTTACCTTGCTGCCCCTGGTGGAATCGAGGGCGGGCCCCAGGCTGGGCTCAGAGGCCCACACCCCTGTCCGGTTGGGCTGGAAACACCGTGGCCACACAGACTGGTTTGGGAAAGAATAGGGGAAAACCAAAAATAGTAGCAAGAGACCGTCCCCTTTCATGATGCACTTCTTCCTGAAATAATTGGCTACTAAGACTTTTTTTCTTTAAAGCTAATACATGTCTTTCCTAAGCAGCAGAGAAAAAAGTCTACATAAATAATCGAAGGCTGTAAAAAACAAAACAAAACAAAACCAAAAACCCAGAGTTTACCTTAATGACCTGTTTTCCGCGCATTGCTTTCCGCTGCCAGAGGAGAATGAGTGTGTAGGTGACCAAACCTAGGTTTGAATCCTGGCCCTTCTGCTGGTTTCCTTGTGAGCTAAGTGTGTAACTTCTCAGAGCTTCAGTTTATTTATCTGTAAAATGGGGCCAGTAATACTCCTTCCTACGGAGTTCATGAGGACTAAGTGTGGCCATTTGTATTAAGCAGCTCATATAGTGTTTTACATGTCATAGGTCTTTATTTTTCTAAATATTTTACTTATTTGACAGAAAGAGAGAGATCACAAGTAGTCAGAGAGGCAGGCAGGGGGGGGGGGAAGCAGGCTCCCTGTTGAGCAGAGAGCCCAAAGTGGGGCTCAATCCCAGGACCCTGAGATCACAGCCCAAGTCGAAGGCAGAGGCTTAACCCACTGAGTCACCCAGGCACCTCTGTCATAGGTCTTTAAATGTGGTAGCAGGACTTAAACTTCTCGATAGGAAGGAGCAAGAGGGACCAATTTGTTCTCTCACCTAAAACAGCCCTCCCCCCAAAAGGACCAGTCATATGAAACCATTTTTAAGATTCTAAACATTAGGTAGTGAAGGGCTGTAATCCCCAAAATATGGGAAGCAAACAACGTGAGCCCTACACATGCCCCAGCTCATTGCCTTGAGAAAGTTCCAGGCTGTGATGCAGAAAGGGGAAATCCAGTTGGAGCCCATTAGACTCCATGTATAAAGGACCCAGAGCTTAGAGACAGAGAGACCAAAGCATCTAGAGTTTTCAGGGTGGAATACTGAAAAAGAGGGGGAAAAAAGTTCACAGCGAGAAAACTGCTCGAGAACTCGTCACCTTGTACATGTGAGGAAATTACTTGAGCCTAAGGAAAGAACCACTAGAAAAGATTCCAGGCAGCAGTGTGCCCTGTCACGCAGGGCGGGGAATAGTGCCTGTCCCACCTGCCCTCCTGGGAAGCCTCATGACTCATGGGGCTGCAGAGAAAACACAAAGGGTTTTTCCTTTGCAGTGGGGAATAATTAGCTGTTTCCTGAGTGTTCTAGACCCACCTAAGAAAACTTAGAAGCAAAGTCTGTAAGATCAAACCCTTTCCATGTAACCTAACTTCATCCCAGAACAGGACTCAAGAATATTTAGAGGGATACACAGATGTTCAACACTCAACCATTTAGGAATCACAGTGTCTGGCACCTAATAAAAAGTATCAGACCTGCAAAGCAACAAGAAAATAGGACCCACAATGAGAAAAATCAACCATCTGACATCAACCCAGAAATGACACTCTTAGAATTAGCAGACAGAGACATTACAACAGTTTTTATCACCTATGTTTCACAGGTTCAAAAAGTGAAGTAGAGACATGAAAGTATTTTTTTTTAAAAACCCAAATCAAACTTCTAGAGATCAAACCTACAATGTGTAAGATAAACATATACTGGATAGGATTAATGGCAGGTTAGAGAAGATGATAAAAAGATTGGTAAATTGAAGGTAGCAATCAAAATGGTCCGTATTAGTTCTCTGTTGCTGCTGTAACAAGTTACGACAAACTCTATAGCTTGAACAACACAAATGTATTATCTTCTTGCTCTGTAGATTAGAAGTCGGTCACAGGTCTCCTTGGGCTTAAATCATGGTGTCAGTAGGGTTGAGTTCCCTTTGGGAGGCTCTAAGGGAGAATCCATTTTCCTGACTTTTCCAGCTTCCAGAAGCTGCCAGTCTCCCTCAGCTGCTGGTCCCCTTCCTCCATCTTTGTGGCTAGAAATGGCCAATCCAGCCTTCATGTTGCATCACTGTCTCCTGTATGTGGTCATAGTTCTGACTATCCTTCCTCTACTTTTAGAGAGGGTTGTGCTTACAGTGGACCCATCTGTATAATCCAGGGGCATGTGCCTACTTTAAGGCCCAACTGGTGAGCAACCTTAATTCCACCTGCAACCCTGATTCCTTTTTTGCCCTGTCGCCTAACACAGTCCCAGGTCCCCGGGCCTAGGAAGCAGGTGTCTTTGGGGACTGTTGTACTACCTACCACACTATCCAAGAATAAAACCCAGAGAAAAGAGAATTTAACAAGAATAGACAGAGCATCGGTGAGCTGTAGGATAACTTTCAGGTTGCTAATATTCATGTACTTGGAATCTCAAAATGGGAAGAGGGGACAGAAAAGTATATCTGAAGCCCCATGTTTCCCAAATTTTATGAAAACTATAAACCAAAAATTCTGAGAAGCTCGATGAGTCCTAAGTACTAGAAACATGAAGAAAACTATATTGAGGCACGCCACAATCAAATTGCTCAGAAGCTGAAAAAGAAGAAAGACACATTACATGCAGAGGAGCCCAAATGAAGGTAGCAGCCAAGTTCTCATGAGAAACAGTGCTCAGAGAACACTGACCAGGCCAGACCATATTCTGAGGCAAAACCAAGTGGTAAAGGGATTCAAATCGTACAACATGTGTTATCTGACCAAATGGAATTAAACGAGCAATCAATAAGAGAAGGATTTCTGGCAAATTCCCCCAAATGGAAACTGACACATTTCCAAATAACTCATAGGTCAAAGAAGAAATCCAAAGGGAAGTTATTTTGAATTTAAAGTATTTTGAGCTGAATTAAAATGAACACGACGGGGGCGCCTGGGTGGCTCAGCGGGTTAAAGCCTCTGCCTTCAGCTCAGGTCATGATCCCAGGGTCCTGGGATCGAGCCCCACATTGGGCTCTCTGCTCAACAGGGAGCCTGCTTCCTCCTCTCTCTCTGCCTTCCTCTCTGTCTACTTGTGATCTCTGTCCGTCAAATAAATAAAATCTTTAAAAAAAAAAAATGAACACGACACAACATACCAAAATTTGGGGAGAGCCCGTAAGCAGTACTTAGGGCAAGCATAGCACTCATCACCGTAAGCAACTAGAAAAGGAAGACCCAATGAGACCCAAAGGAGACAGATGAAAAGAAGTCCTAAAGCTCAGAGACACAGTCGGTGAACCACATAGAGTACACGTCTGCAGACTACAGCCTGTGGCTGGCTCCTTCTTTTCGGAAATAAAGTTTTACACAAACACAAGTGTGCCCTTTTATTTACGTAATGTCTGCAGCTGCTTTTTAGCTCTAACCGAGGAGCAGGTGGAGCCGAGCAGAGACCATATGGCCTGACAACCTAAAATATTTACTATCCAGCCCTTTAAAAAAAAGTTTGTTAACCAGAAACACAATAAACAAAATCTATAAAAGAGAAAGCTAGGTTTTTGAGATCAAAAAATCAGTAAAGATCAGTAAAAAAGGCTAAAACCATGAAACTTCTAGGAGAAAAAAAAACTTTAGGATGTGGGGTTAAGCAAAGATCTCTTAGCTACAACACCAGAAGCACGCTCACTAAAAGAAGAACAATGGATACATTGGGCTTCCCTAAAATTAAAAACTTCTGGTCTTATAAAGACTCTCTTAAGAGAAAAAAAAGAAAGAGGCACAGATGGGAGAAGGATTTGCAGAGCACAGACCTGATAAAGGACTTGTATCCGGAATATGTAAAGAACTCTCCAAACTCAATAAGGCAAAAATGAACAATCCATTTTAAAAAATGGACAAATGATTTCAATAGAGATTTCACTGAAGGAGAGACACAGATGACAGTGAAGTACATAAAAAAAGGTGTCCAAAATCATTCGTCGTTTGGGAGCTGGAAATTTAAACACGGCACTGTCCCTCTGCACACACATCGGAATGGCCAGGAGTAGGAAGACCGACCAGCCCGGGTGTCAGCCAGTGAAGTCTGGAGCGCTCGTCCTCTGCTGGCCGGCAGCGGAATGGTGCCCTCACTGGGGAAGTCGGTCGTGGCCATTTCTTAAAAGTTGAACATGGGTATATAAAAATACGCATACGTAAACATTCACGAAGACGTGCAGGCTCAGAGTGGCAGGAGGGCAGGACTCGAGGCAGGGGACCAGCTGGGCGGGAGAGCGCCTGCCGACCTCTGGGCAGGACAGAGACACGTTTGGTGGGAACTCGAATGAAGCTTATGTGACATGAGTGGCTCCCTTGAAGAAAAAGAATTTAAAACAAGAAGTCAAGATGAAGTACAAAAGTGCGTATGGAGGACAAGCAAATAACTACAACAAATCCTTGGGAGTCCTAGATCCCTTTCTTCTGAGTCATCTTGAGATGTGGGTTCAGAGAAGCTTCCTGGTGGCATCTGGCTTCCCCTCCCCCACTTCCCTGCCTCAGTGGCAGCCCACTGAGCCTTGGGTACCGCCCGTCTGGGGTCAGGATCTCCTCTGTCCCTGGATCCCCTCCACTCTGCCTCCATAATGCTGCTGCCCAGCGGGGACAGGGCTTGAGTGTGCAGAAGGCATCCTGGGACCCCGGCAAGGCAAGCTTGTCTCCTTGCTCGCCACCCTCCTGAGCTTTGGGCCACACAGGCCTCTCCCGACAGCGAGGACACACCCCGCCCGTGCTCTAGCTCTCAGAGCACTCTCCTCTGCTTACTGGTCCTTGGCGGCTTTGACGTGACCGCCATCAGACAGGCCCTTGCAGGCTGTCAAGCCAGTTCCGGAATCACTCAGTGTCTTCCTTTCCCCGTCTAAAAATGCAGAAATTAATAGTCCCTCCTTCCACAGTCTTTGTGAAGATGAAAGAATCCTAGGAAGGCTGGTGTGTCTGTCAGTTTGTCCACTTAAGTGTCTGCAGCTTCTGGAAGAGTCCCAAGCAGGTACCAAGTGCTCAGAAAGCACTTGCTCCTGTCTGGTCTCCATCCTGGGGCTGCGGGCTCTAGCCACGGGTGTCCTGGGTCTCACTGTTCTCCCTAACTGCTGTCTCAGCCCCTCAAGAACTCAGGTCCCTGGGATTCACACTCCCCTCGCCGACCCCCACGGACAGTCCTGTTTAAGGTCTGAGGCTCTGGGGTCACAAGCCAGTACATGGGGGAGTTACATATTGTGGAATGTTGGGGATGAACAAAGATGCGATTATTCTAGAACATCCCTTAAGTCACCTATAAAGTTCAGTATAACTGGGTTGTGGGTACATCCCAAAGATTAGTTCATTTACACATGAAAATTTAAGAACCACTGGAGCAACAATTAGGGACAAATTCACTCAATGAACATCTGTCGGAGCTTTGCCACCCTCTGCCTTTAAACGACCCAGTGTCCAGCTGTGAGTAGGGGGGATAGGTGGAAGATTCTGGAGCATTTTGCTCCACGCTGGTTTAATATTGAGCCTCTGCAATGTTACTTCTGGAGAGTCAGGTCTCACCATCAGGCTGGGGAAGGAGGGCGGCTGCGATGTCAGAGCCTAAGTTAAGGCTTGGTTGGTTAAGCGTCTGCCTTCAGCTCAGGTCAGGAGTGCTGGGATTGAGCCCCGCATTGGGCTCCCTGCTCAGTGGGAAGCCTGCTTCTCCCTCTCCCACTCCCCATGCTTGTGTTCTCTCTCTCACTGTCTCTCTCTCTCTGTCAAAGAAATAAATAAAATCCTAAAAAAAAAAAAAAAAAAAAGCACAGTGGTGTTGCCCTGTGGACTAGGAAAGCGGATTCAAAACAAAATACATAGCCAGGGCGCTCTGGGTTCTGCACTTCTCCCAGCTGGCCTCAGATCAGAGTGCTTCTTCCCTAACAGTGCCCAGGTGTGGAAACGTTTTGATGTAGAAATGTAACAAAGACCAAAGGAGAACACTGAAACCTGGAAAGGCTTCAAAAAGTGTGAAAGGGGTAGGTGGGGTGGGACGAGGGGGCTGACAAACCAGAATCAGAAAGCTTGAGCAGGTCTGGGAGAGGCGGCCTTCTCCTACCCCGCCCAGGGGGTGGAGGATGTGGTGGGAGCCTGCACTCCGGGGTCATAGTCGTGTAGGAGTCCTTGTAGTAAGCCTGTGTCTCCTGTCTTGCAGGTGGTGCCGGGGAGCGGGAGAAGGTGCCGGCCAACCCCGAGGCGCTCCTGCTCATGGCCAGCTCCCAGCGTGACATGGAGGACTGGGTGCAGGCCATCCGCCGGGTCATCTGGGCCCCACTTGGCGGAGGTACTGCCCGTAGATCGCATGCTCACCCTCTAGAACCCTTGCCTTCAGGTAATCTTGCCCCCCTCCCCGGCTCTGCACCGAGCCTGCAAAGACACCTCTTGCCCAGGGCTTGCCGGCTGTGTCCCGAGCAGCTTCCAGCAGGCAGGCCAGTCTGGTCTTCTGCTGCCAGCCGCCGGAAGTCACACTTCCCGGGAGTCACACGTTTCAAAACATGCCCTCCTCCAGCAAGAATCCCGTGGCGGGTGCGTACCTGCCTCCCTGCGCCCAGGGCCCTGCTGGACAGCAGGTGTTCCTGCAGTGGTGTGCACTAGGGCTGGGGCCCTTCCCCCTGCTGTGCTCCCTGCAGCCACGTAGGGCTGCCCACACAGCCTGCTCCCGGGTCCCCATTTGACAGCAGTGGCTGCCATCTACTCCCTTCCGCCTTGATTAAGAGCACTTATTGGATGCCTGAAGTGTACCTGGACTTATCCCAAGTGCTAGGAATTCAGTGATAAACAGCATAGAGAATTCCTCCACTCTCCCCATCCTCTCAAGTAAAAGTGTCACATGATGTCTGGTAGGGAGAAGCGTAATGAAGTAAAGCTCAGTAGGATGAAAGGGACGCTGTGTTCGATGCTGTCGCCCAGCCATCTCAATGAAGTGGCCAGAAGAGCCAGCGGAATGCTGGATGAGGAGTATTTAGGCAAAGTAGTCAGCAAGTGCAAAGGCCCTGAGGTGGTCATGAGTGATGTGAGCACAGGGAATTTCAGGAAGGCGAGTGGGTCTGAGGGAGTGAGGACAGGAGAGTGGAAGATAGAGGGCAGGAGAGGTCACCGAGGCCTTGGGGACATACTGGGGATCTCAGATTTTGTTCTAAATTGATGGGGCACCAGGAGGGCTCTGAGCAGGAGACAGACATGCCCTTACTCAGATTTATAAAGGGCCGCCTGGCCGCTGTGTGAGGGTGGAGCTTCGAGAGACAAGAGCGGACGCAGCATGCCGAGAGAGCCCTCAGACACGGGTGACAGGGACCCGGGCTAGCATGGGAGTGGAGGAGACGGTGAGGAGAGGTCAGCCACAGGTGTGTTCTCAAGTTGTTGCTGCCGGGCTTTGCTGAGGGACGTGAGGTGCAAGAGCAAGGAAGCATGGCCCCTGTTGTGCAGCTGCTGTTTCTATAGGTTGGTGTCCCTCCACAGTCATTATGAAAGAGCTTTCAGAAGGGGTTGCCATGGTGCCTGGGCTGGGGATCCACTCCCTGCTGATGTGGAGACCGGGGGCTGCTGGCCTGTGACCGTTCAAGCTGTGGACGTCCTCTCTCCCCCACACAGGGTCTGAGTGGTGGAGAGTCAGGTAGGGGCTGAAGTTTGCCTGCGGGGGCTCAGAGCCCATCTCCAGACCCTGGGTGTGCTACAGGCTGAGCCCCTTCCTCACGCCTCCCCTCGCCATCTCTCCTCCACTGTTGCCAGCTGCAGCCTCCCCAACTGCCTTTCCGGGAGCCAAGAATCCTCATGGAGGAGAGTCGATAGAATATCAAAGTCAGGTGCCTCCTGTGTGGCATAAATGGCCTCACACTGTTAGCCTTGACCTCCCTGCCCCTGATGTCTGCAATGGCTTTGACCCCAGACCCAAGCCCACCCAGGGATTTCTGCAGCCTTCCCAGACATCCTTCGGTGCGGGATGGTTGAAATTGAACCTGCAGAATTAAGTAGAGCCCAGACCTTGCTGCAGCTGGACTTTGGTTATGACAGTGCCAGCTTGGAACCGGAGAAAGGAGAACGTCATCGAGACCTTGGGGTAGGGAGATTTTTTGTTTTTTTGGTTTTTTTGGGGGGGGAGGTTAGGGAGAGATTTTTTTGCAGGAGTTCCAAAAGTCCTCCATCTCATAGGAAAAATGTGATCAGTTGTCCTCCACAGAATGAAGGGCGTCTGTTCTCAGAAGGCAGATTAAGAAAATGAAAAGACAAGCTTACAGGGTGGGAGGTGTCTGCTGCACACGCAGCCATCGGACGATTTATTCCTCAAACTCCTGCAGAGACTGGCAAGATGGCAGAAGCCTGGGCAGGAGACTCGAAGAGGCCCTTCACCAAAATAGAACTGCTCAGGCCCAGCGAACCCAGGCAGCAGTGCTCGACTGCACTGGTGAGCAGGGAGGTGCGTGGAAAAGCGCTCCACCCGCCAGAAAGGCTAAAGGGAAACTGGATGGCTCCAAGCGGTGACCAGGAGTGAGGGCTCCAGGCACCTGCGTGTCTTGCTCGGGAAGCCTGCGGCATCTGTGACAGGGGACGCCATGTGCACCCAGGCCCCAGCAGCTCCGTTTCTACGCACGTCCCTAGTGGAAATCTGTGCCCTCGGGAGCGCCTGCTGGGTGCGGGTGGTTAACGGTCCAGATCCATCCCTCCCTCTGCCCCTCAGCGTTTATCAAATTCCTCAGGCTGTGAGCAGAAGAGTGTATAAGAATTAAAACAGGAACCGCCATCAAAGGCGCTTATCTCCTTTCTACCCGAAGCGTGGAGGAAACGCAGAAATCCCAGGGCTTAGCGATGGCCGGCATGTCTGGGCAAGCTGTGGGCACTCCCAGGTGGGCGCAGTCAGCCTCTGCCGCTTTCCTGGCAAAGCTGTTACTAGCCTGGGTTCCCCTGGAAAGGAGGCTTAGAGGATCAGTCCTTCTTTCGCTGTTAATCACGGAGTCTGTGAGCCCTTTCAAGCCTGTTTGTTCTGGCGCAGAGCGGGCCTCCTCTGACAGGCGGGAATGGGCAGTGTGCCTGCTGCAGTCAGGGGAGCGCCCGGCTGTCCCCACAGAGCAAACGGGGTGGGTGGCGGGGCAGACACACGGGGTCAGCGGAGCCTGTTACCATGGATGGCCTGATCACAGGTGGCCCTGACTGTGGTACCTCTTGTCTGGGCATTCATTCAATCATTCCACTGGTCATTCGTTCACTTGGGAATGTGTTCTAGGGGCTGGGGATACAGCAGTGAACAGGATAGACAAGGTCCCTACCCTCATTGTGGAGAAACCAGGGAACAAGTCAGATAAGGAAACCCACTGCAGTTTAGATGAAGTTGAGTTCAGTGGAGAAAGATAAGGTGGGGAGAACAAGCAAAAATGATGGGGTCAGAGCTTCATGACCTTTGAGTAAGGGAGATGAAAGGGTGAATTACACATATATCTGAACAGAGAATTCTGGAGGCAGAGGCAGCAGTGTCCATGTTGGAAGAGAAGCAAGGAAGCCAGTGTGCCTGGAGCAGAGTCCGTGAAAAGAGAGAGAGCGGGAAACATGTCAGAGAGGCAGTGGGGATGTAAATCAGTGGGGCCTTGTGGTCATGGTGACTCTTGCTTTTCCTGAGCACCTTGGTGCCATGGGCGGGTTTTGAACAAAGAATGGCAGAGCCTGACTTGGGTTCTGACAGGATCCCTTTGGCCACATGTTGAGACTGGATCAAAGAAGGCAAGGACAGAAACAGGGAGATCAAATTAGGGGCTCATTATTCAATAATGCCAGTGAGAGATGATGACAGCTTGGTCCCAGATGGTACTGGTAATGAGAAGTAATCAAATTCTTGATATATTTTAAGATAAAGGCAGTAGTACTTCCCTGTTGGAATGGAAGAAAGGTATAAGAGAATGAGTAAAGTCAAGGGTAATCCTAAGATGTTTTGGTCCAGGCAGCTGGAGAGATGGATTAGTCATTAACTGAAATGAGAAAGACCAGAGGAAGTACAGTGTTTGGAATGCAGATAGAGAGATCACACTGGAGCTTAGTCTGAGATACCTGTTAAATACTTAAGTTTAAATGTCCAGCAAGCAATTAAACATTTAAGTGTAGAGACTTGGAGAGAGGACTGGGTTTGAGAGAGTATTTGGGGGCTGTTGACATATAGATGGGGTTTGAAGCCATAAGGCTGGGCGAGACACCATGGAGCAAAGTATAGGGACAGCAGAGGACTAGGGTTGAGCTCAGCTCCCTGCCGCCTTGGGCTCCTATGGTTCTAGTGGAGTGGTGGAGATAAAGCCTGAGAACAGGGGGTCAGTGAGAAAGGACAACAGGAGGGGAATTAGAGTGTGAGAATAACCAAGGGTTTCAAGAAGTTTGTTGTAAAGGGAAAGAGAAATGGGACAGTAGCTGGAGGCAAAGTCAGATAAAGAGAGGATTGTTTTGTTTGACTTGGGAAATAAAACAGCAATTCAAAAGGTTGATGGTACAGGAGAGGGAGAGAAGAAGGGCTAGGGCTCCAAGAGCTCTCATGGATATAAAAATCCTCAGCAAAATGCCTACAAACTGAATCCAGCAATATATGAAAGGACAGTACACCATGACCAAATGAGATTTACCCCAGGAATGCAAGGATGGTTTAACACCTGAAAAGCAACAAGTATAATACATCAAAAGAAGAAAAGACAAAAACCACATGATCATCTCAGTAGACTCAGAAAAAGCATTTAATAGCGTCTGGTACCCTCCCATGATAAAAACTTGCCAGGGTCTAGAGATAGGGATAGAAAGGAATTCCCTCAACTTGACAAAGGGTATCTACAAAAAACTCACAGGCAACATCATACTTATAGAGGAAGACTGGAACCTTCTCTGAGATCAGGAAGAAGACATGCATTCTCACTTTTCTCACTTTAATCAGCACTGTTCTGGAGGTTCTAGCCAGAGCAGTTAAGCAAGAAAATGACATATAATACATCCAGGTTAGAAAGGAAGAAAGAAGTGAATGTATCTCTTATTTGCAGATAACATGATCTCGTGTACAGAAAATCTTAAGAAATCCATTAAAAAACAAGACATCACAAAAAAATACAGCAAGACTGCAGGATATAAGGTGAGCAGACACAAATCAGTTATATTTCTGTTCAGGGGCAAAGAGCACACTGAAAATGAAATTAAGACAACTTCATTAACAGTAGCATCCCAAAGAAGAGAATAGTTAGGAATCAATGTAACAAAAGAAGTATAAAACTTACTGCTCTGAAAGTTTGTTGAAAGAAACTGAAACATACCTAAGTAAACAGGAAGACATCCATGTTCATGGATCAGAAGACTTGATCTTGTGAAGAGGGCAGCACTCTCCTGTGGATGTCTGGACTTCTGTGCCCAGCTCTGGGAACAGGGGCAGCGCCTCCTAGCCAGCCTACTGTGCCAGGAGAGGAGGGACCCACAGAGTAGCCAGGGCTGCCTGGCATCTGGTGAGCGCTTGCCTGGGTATTTGGAGAGGACTGCAAGCCCTCAGGGGTGGGTCTGATGTTACACTGATGCGTGAGAGGAGGCAGAGTGAACACAGATTTCAGCACTGGGCTGTGGTCTCATGTGATCTGGCCCTGCCCTTCACTTGTGTGACCCTGGGTATGCCAGTTACCCTCTCTGTCTTTTTCTGCAAAATGAGAATAAGAGTGTCTTCTTTGCAGGATTGTCAGGGGAATCAGGAGAGAAGATCGATGCAAAGTACTCAGCATTCTCTCTCTCTTTTTAAATAACAGTGGATTTCTTTTCTTTTTAAGATTGTATATCTTTATTTGACAGAAAGAGAGAGAGAGCACAAGCAAGGGGAGCGGCAGGCAGAGAGAGAGGGGAAAGGAGGCTCCCCACTGAGCAGGGAGCCTGATGCAAGGCTCGATCCCAGGACCCTGAGATCATGACCTGAGCCCAAGGCAGATGCTTAAGGGACTGAGCCTCCCAGGTGCACTCGCAGTACTAGGTAGTCCTGATGCATCATCAAACACAGCACATCTGGCCTCTGCAGGCAGAGCATGTGGCAGGGCAAAAGAGAGATGAGAGGGAGCTTCTGTCCCACTCCCCAGATGGCCTCTAACCAGGAAAATAAATCTGGAGGCACACAGCAGTGTTCTTAAGTGTTGGCCAGCATCAGAGTCACCCAGAGGAAGGCCTGAGAAAGTAGGCTACTGGCTCCACCCGCAGGCTTCCTGCTCACTTGTTGCCCTGGAATTTGTATTTCCAGCAGGCTCGCAGGTGCGGCTAGTGCTGCTGGTCTGGGGACCACGTTCTGTGAACCTGTGTTTTAGAACATGGTGAATGCCTCAAATTCTGTGCCTGTGCTGAGTGCCTTATATTGCCTCATCCTAGCTCCAGCCTCGCTTGGTAGAGCAAGAAGAGGGGGCCCTGCCCCACACACTCTGCTTACAGCCACCACCCCTTCCAGCCCCAGGGTTCCCCCAAGCCCCCCTTACAGAATTCTGCCCACAGACCCCTGTGGACCTCTGTTCCCCCTGCCTGGTGTTGCAGGCATTACAACAGCTTTGCTGGTATATTTGCCCTCCTGGTATATATATCCCTGAGGCCGGCTATCTGTCCACTCTTCAAACTTTGGAAGTACAGGGCTGTGGGCTCATTTCCCTGGGAAACCATCTTGCCTTTGACAGAACGCATCTCTGCAGAAGGGTATTTTAAGTTTGGACAGACGGTCTGTCCAATTACTAGCTGTGTGACCTTAGGAAAATTACACAACCGCTCTAGGCTTTAGCCGCTACATCTGTAAAATGGGGACATTAATACTAGCTCTCAGGGCTGCTCAAGATACCCGACTTTTAAGTCCCAAGCCTCAGCTCCAAAGGCAGGAGCCCAGCTTTAGATCCGAGCTCGGCACTCCCCAGGCTGGGTGAGCCAGACGAGTTACCTGACATTCCTGGGCCTCTGCTGCTCCACCGGGAACACCTGCCTCCCAGCCTGTGGGGAACGGGAGCTGCTAGAGCGAGTCCTCGGCGCCCCGGGAGGAAGGGACCCTCGTTGGGAGCTGCTGCTGGCATTTATTCCTGCGGAGCCTGGTCCCATCGAGCATTCGGAAAAAGGGGGTGAGACGTCTGAATGGGGAGCTCTCCCGAGGGCCAACTCCAGGCGTGGCATCTCGGGAACTCGAGAGCGCAGGCCCTCCCTCCCGCCCTCCCTGCAGGGTCCCGGGGCCCGGGGCGGGCAGGCGGCGGGCAAGACGCTACCTGCGCGCGTGCCGGGCATTCCTGCGCCGCCGCACCGGGCGCGCCATGGGCCTGATGCCGGCCGCACGGGCTTTCCCCCGGTGCTGCGCCTGCCCGCGGCCGCCCTGCCGCCTGCCCGCCTGCTGCACGCCCGCAGCCCCAGGTAGCACGGGACCGGGAGCGGGGCCGCGGGCGGGGAGGACGCGGCGCATGCGTCTCGCGGGGGCGCGGCGGGGAGCGCGCGAGGGCCGGGGTGCCCCGGGCGCGTGCGTGTTCACGGCGAGAGAGGCGGAGGCCGCTCGCTCTTCCTATCTGGGGTCCAGGGTGGCGGCCCAGAGGAGCAGAGCGGGGACCGAGCGTGATGGGAGCCCCGGGCTCCGGACTCCAAGCCCAGTGCTCGTCCCATGTTTGCCCGCCCCCCGGGCCTCAGGGGGGCCACTGTGGCGGGGCGCGGGGCTGGCTACCACCAGCCGGAGAGGGATCCTTCACCCCGGGGCTGGCCCGCCCTGGCAAGGACCCGGCGGCAGCGGGGAGATGAGGTTTGCCTCTCGCTGTACTCCTCCCTCCTGGCTGGTGTCAGCCTGTTGGTGGGCGAGGCGGGGTCACAGCCCCTTGTGTTGGTTTCCTGGAGCAGGGCCAGGCGCCTGGACAGACACGGTGCAGGAAGGGTGTGTTGACAAACGTTGGCGGAGGAGCTGAGAGCAGGAAGGGGCTTCCCAAAGTCTGCAGGTCTGGAGAGTTTAAGAATGTTTTTCCTCCTTGTGTCTTTTCCCTGATGTGGCCTGCACAGCGCCCCCTCCCCCGCCTTGTGTCCTGCAGTCCCCCAACTAGAGAGAGCCCCAGCATGGCCAGAGAGGCCTTAAGTCCCTGCTCAGGAATCCGCCTGAGAGGGAACACCACCTGCCTCCCTTTCCTGCTGGGCCCTTGGGAGCCCACAGAGCCATGGCCCTGGGCCGGCCCTCCTGGGTCAGGAGAAGGCCACCTGTACCACCCACCTGCTTCCGTGTGCTTGCGGTGGTGCACTCTCCCGTGGCTGCTTGCAGCCCCGTGAAATGGCAGAGAGACTGAGGACTGTGCCCAAGGCCCTGGGGGACAGGAATTTGTGCCAGCAGGCTGCCCTGCCTGTGGCCTGCGACTTCCTGCTCTGGTGTGGGCTTCTGGGGTGAGGGGAGTGAGAGCAGGGGTTTGCCGGGGAGAGCTAAGAGGAGGCCCAGCTCTGAGCCCATCAGCAGGTTCATCCACAGGAAAGGCCGCCTCTGCCAGTTTCCTCTCTCTGGTGGCAGTGCCGGAGATTTGTGAAGAGCGTGGGCTGAGACCTCGAGGAACCGGCACGCTGGCTGAGTTTCCAGGGATCTGCCAAACCTACTGGAACTGGTTCTTGGCATGGCTCCCCTCCGAGACATGCCAGGAGGGCTGAGGGCGTTTAGGGCGGCTGCTCCCAGCCCTACCAGGCTCTGCCAGAGGGACCCCTGCCAGGGGAGGGGTGGGCAAGGCCCCCTGGCGGAAGGAGGCCAGGCTCTATAGCCTGAGTGCAGGTGGTCTCCAGGAGGTGGACAGCTGGGAAGGCCGCCCGAGGACGCTGAGTTGGAGTGAGCTTTCCCTTGGTGCTCCACAGATCCTCTCTCCCAGAGGGACATGAAGGGGCAGCTTGTACCCGAAGGCTGCACAAAGTCTCCTGCAGGGCTCCCCACGGCCATGCTGGGGATATGGGCTCCAGTCCGAGGCCTGCTGGTGCCTCGGGGCAGTCTCTTAGAGACCATACGGTCATCCCGTTTTCTAGATGGAGAAACTGAAACCCAGGAAAGGAGGCCATTCCTCTCCTCAGTAGCTCAGGTGGGACATAACGCCCAGACCAGTGCACATGTAGGCTCAGAATCTTGGTCTTCATGGCCTTCAGTGGTGACTGTCACCTGCTGCCTGTGTCTCCACCCCCACCCCACCCCAGCCCAGTCCTGTCACCAGGCTCAGCACTCGGAGGCCCTGTGGGGCAGTGTCCCCATTTCCCAAAGCCCCTGAGCAACATGGGAGGTCAGTGCTCACCACAGCAGCCGGTCCTTGGCTCTTCAACTACACTCCCTCAAGGCCACCCTCCAAGCCCTGTGGTCCACATCAGAATCCCACAAAGATCTGCCCTAGGGCCTCTGCGCCCATGCCTGACTCCAGCCTGCCTGCTTATCTCCTACTCATCCTTGCATCCCAGTGTCCGTGTCCTCCCCTCCTCCCCCCACATGCCTCTATCTATTTGGAAGTGCCACAGGGCCCTACGGACTTCCCTTTCCTGGCTCCCAGCCCCATCTAGGAGGTCAGGTGAGTGGTGAGGAGGGGTTCACAGGGAGGCCCTGTCTGTTCTGAGTTTGGGAGGGGGCTCTCAGAGATGGCAGCCAGCCCTGAAGCAGCTGCTCTCTGTCTGACCCAGGTCTGCACCCTAGAGGAAGGTGGGGCAGGACGTGGCCTCCCAGCTCTGTTGCATGTGCTCCTGGGTGGGGAGGAGGGAGGCAGCCAGGAGTGTTCAGCTGAGTAGGCCCTGGTAGGATGTGCCCGTTTCCAGCCC
The DNA here is from genome assembly GCF_922984935.1 of Meles meles. Taxonomy (NCBI): domain Eukaryota; kingdom Metazoa; phylum Chordata; class Mammalia; order Carnivora; family Mustelidae; genus Meles; species Meles meles. Next base: position 46,254,755 of record NC_060078.1, on the reverse strand, counting down.
TGGGGGGAGCAGGGTGAGGTGTGAGTACGAGGGGGATGAAGGGTGGATGGACAGATGGACAGATAGAAGGATGTCAGGGGACAGGAGCTGGGAGAGCAGGAAGGGCTGGAGCCTAGAGGAGGCTGGATGGGTTTACCTGTTTTGCGGATCTCTGGAGGGAGTTTTAGAATTCTTCTTCTTGGTGTCTCTCTTCCTAACTGTGGCCTTCAGTCACCTGTGAGCCCAGCATGGGGAGCTGAGTGCAGGAGCCCTAGACCAGTCACCCGGCTTCACTCGGTGCTCCTTTGACAACCCTAACCCTAACCCTAACCCTAACCCTCTGCTCCCAGGCCAACACGAGCTCAGGACCATGGGTGGCTCCCCGCGAGGATGTGGGCAGAGCTGAGTGTTCCCGCACTCACAGCTCACATAGGAGAGGACATCTAAGCTGTTGTCAAGGGCTTATAGGAAATTTGCGCAGACTGAAGAGGAAGACATCCAGGCAGAAGTCTGTGCACCGGCCGGACAGCAGGACAGCAGACACATTGAGGGCGCTTGAGTAGTGGGTAGAGCTGACAAAAAAGGGGCACATGTGCAAGTGGGAAGGGAGGCAGGCAATGAGTGTGCAATGGCAGCCAACGTGTCCCCTCCCCACCCCCACTCCTGGGCAGTTCCCCCTGTTATGTCCGCTGCTTACTCATTTGAGGTCCTAGCAAATGCCTCTGGTCATGACAGGCATGGTTCCCCATTTCTACCTCCTGTGAATCAGGACCCCTCTCCTACTTCATCCCTACCACAGTACCCTTGGAGGGCGTCGGTGCCATGGAGGTCAAAGCAAAAGGGGTGAACGCCTGTCAGAGCCCCACGGGTAAAGTTTAGGCTAGGTGTGAGGCAGCAGGGCACGGTGAGGACTGGGGAGAGGTGGCAGGTGCTGGATGAATGTTTCAGAATTCAGGCCTAGTGCCTCCAGATCTTTGGAATTTTTTCAAGAGAAGCTGGAAATCCAGATTTTCATGTGAGATCTCTTGATTTTATTTTTTTTTAAATATTAAAACTTTTTTTTATCATGTTATGTTAGTCACCATAAAATATATCCTTAGTTTTTGATGCAGTGTTCCAAGATTCATTGTTAATCTGATTTTAAATAACTACTATTAAAATTGTGCACACATCTCCGTAGCTGAACAAGAGCATTTGGACCCATGTGGCCTGTTGAGTGTAGGTAGTTGAACCCTGAGGGTAGGGAGAGGGAACAGCAACTCTGTGTCCCTGGGACCAGCTCAGGCTGTTCTCAGGCTGGGCAGAGAGGTCAGGACACTGTTAATGACGGGCCCTGGGGTGGCCTCAGAGAGGCTTACCCGAGCTGCCGCAGGCAGCCCACATGCCAGTCTGATGGCAGTCTCAGGCCCTGCACTCAGTGCTGTTGACCGGCCCATCAGGCCTCACGCCTGTGGCCAGGGTCACTGCCCCCCCTCCCGCCTTCAGTCCCAGGAGGCAGACAGCTTGTCCTCTCATGTCCTATTGTAGTCTCTGCTTACCTCTGCCTGCTGCCCGGTAACCATATCCTTGGGAACTGCTGGTCAAGACTGAGGAAACAGGACGCAGGACTGGTGGGGGGATAGTATCCAGGCACCAGCGTGGGTGGGGAGCAGCAATGTGGCCTAGAACATTCTCTAGGCCTGGAGGCAGCCTGTGTGGGTTTTAAACTTGACCCTGTCACATGCTGAGGGACTCTGGGTGTGCTCTTAAAGTCGTCGGCCTCCCAGGTGTCCGTCTGAAAAATGGGGAGGCGCTTAGAGTAGCACCTGGCACCGTGAGTCTCCCTGTTAGCTGTGTCAGTGTCCTCTGCACGCACGCACATGCACAGCCGTGCACGCCCAAGTCCACCTACAGGCGCACACATGCACACACTGCTCCCTGTAGCGTTGATGGCATCCCTGGGTGCACTCCACACGGGCATGTCTTCTAGAAGGAAAAAGTCTCACCCCCAGAGTCTGTATGCTTTGTTTGTCCTTGGGTCAGGCAGGAGGAGAAGGAACCTTGACTGAGTCCTGCACTATGCCAGGCCCTGCATTAGGGATGGATGGATTTTATTTCAAGCTAGCCACTGTGTGGGGAGCTGAGCGGGTGCCCAGAGTCCTGCCAGTGCTCGGTGGCAAGGGAGGGATTGAACCCTCACCTGACTGGTTCCCCATCCCAGGCTCTGTAGCCGCATGTCTCAGTAGCCACATGCCTGGACAGAGTGGGGTTCTGACATCATGCCCCTGGTGTACCCCCAAAGCCACCTTGTGGGGAAGGTCTCTGCATCACCCATGATTATGGAAGACATTGGGCAGTTGTTAGGGCTGGGAGAAGTATGTTTATCCTGTGCCCGTCACCGACGGGGGTGGGGAGAGTGCGTGTACGCTTGCTTTATGGATCTCAGCGGCTTCTGCTTTTTGGCTGAATGGCCAGGAACCTCTCAGCCGGCTGAATATTTAGTTGTCATAGGCCTTCCCAGTCCAGAGTGCCTCTACTTCTTCCTCTCTCCCTCCAACCCTCATTTGCTTTCCAGTCCTGTATTAAATGCTTTGGATCTCTTGCTTCCTGATTTTTTTTTTTTTTTTTTTTTTTTTGCAAACGGTTTTGAAATGCAGCATACAGGAAAGTGTATAAATCACAACTGTACAGTTTAATGATTTCTCTCAAAGTGAACATAGCTGGGTAAGCAGTGCCCATGTCCAGAAACAGCACGTCCAGTGCCCCTTCTAGTCACTGACCCCCAGGGTGACCGTGTCCTGCTCTTGTGTTGCACGTTACATGGCTAGAGTCATGCGGTGGGTATTCTAGGCCTGGCTTCTGTTCACAGATTTTTTTTTTAACTTTTTAAAAAAGAATTATTAGTATTTGAGAGAGGGTGTGCACACAAGAGCGGGAGGGGGAGAGGGAGAGAGAATCTGAGGCAGACTCCCACTGAGAACCGTGCCGGACACTGGGGCTCGATCCTGCAGTCCTGAGATCAGGACCTGAGCTGAAACCAAAAGTCAGATGCTTAACTGACTGTGCCACCCAGGCATCCCTTTTTTTAAAAAACTTTTGAAAAATTGTTGGTAAAATAGAACTAAGATAATGCTGACCATCTTAGCTATTTTTAAGTGTACAGCTCAGTGGCGTGAAGTACATTTCGCTGTCCCACCAGCCAGCTCCAGAACTCCTGCGTCTTGTAAAACTGAAACTCCGGCCCCATCCTCCAGCCCCTGGCAACCACAGTTCTCCTTCCTGTCTTTTTAGGAATTTGTTATTCTAAGTACCTCACATAAGTGAAATCATACAGTATTTGTGTTTTTGTGGCTGGCTTATTTCACTGTCTTAATGTCCTTCAGGTTTATCCAGTGTAGAGTATGTTTCCTTTTTTTTTTTTTTTTAAAGGCTGAAGAATATTCCATTGCACGTATGTACCACGTTTTGTTTATCCAAAACAAATGTTGATGGACACTTGGGTTGTTTCTCTCTTTGGTTTTTGCTTTGTTTTGCTCTGCTTTTTAAAAGCAAGCCCTAGGCCCAACATGGGACTTTGAACTCATGACCCTGAGATAAGGAGTCACATGTCCTACCAACTGAGCCAGCCAGGTGCTCCCTACCTTTTGAATATAATCCATAATATACTGTGAACATCGGCGTACAAACATCTGTTCAAGTCTTTGCGTTGGGTTCCTTTGGTTCTGTACCAGGACGTGGAATTGCTGGGTCGTAGGGTAATTCTGTTTTACATTTTTGAAGGCACCTGCCTGTTTTCCATAGTGACTGCACCGTTTTCATTCCCTTCAACACCGCACAAGGGTTCCAGTCTTTCCACATCCTCGCCAACACTCGCTGTTTTTGCTTTTTTTGATAGCAGCCATCCTAACGGGGTGCGAGGTGGTGCCTCACCGTGGCTTGACTTGCATTGTCCTAACGATCCAGGGTGCTGAGCCATGTTTGCCCATCGGCGTGTCATCTGTCTGGTTGTGTGAGCTGCGTGCCATCTGTTCTCATCACCGCAGACCGTGGCACACCCGCTCATTCTACTGCTGACGGGCATTAGCTGGTTCCCCATTTGGAGGGACTGCGAAGAGTGCTGCTAAGAACATTCTAGGGTGCATCCTTTGGGGGACATGGTTCTGGGTTTTTAAATGTAAGCCGCTCCTCTTTGGAGGTTAGTGTTGCGTAAACAAACCAATCCATAAAATGCATAATTCCTGTTTCCTCAGGGCCCTGTAAATGTTCCTCAGACTTAAATTCTGTAGCACAGGACAGGCCCCCTGCCCCCTGTGCCCTTGGGTTCCCTGTCGCGGGTGGCCCAGGGTCCAGCTGCCTGGTGTGTGCCCTCCCAGATTCTGATTCGCTCCCTCAGGAAAGAGCCACTTTGGGCTCTGACCACGCCCTCTGTCCCCCACTGTCTCAGGTGCCCTTCCCCCCCACTGCTGAGCTGGCTCGCTGAGGGCCTGACCAGCTCCCCTCTGTGCCCAGGGATCTTTGGGCAGCGCCTGGAGGACACCGTCCACCACGAGCGGAAGTATGGTCCCCGTCTGGCCCCCCTGCTGGTGGAGCAGTGTGTGGACTTCATCCGGGAGCGCGGGCTCACCGAGGAGGGCCTCTTCCGCATGCCCGGCCAGGCCAACCTGGTGAGGGACCTGCAGGATTCCTTCGACTGTGGGGAGAAGCCACTGTTTGACAGGTGAGCTCCGGGGGAGAGCGGCAGAGATGGGATCCCCGTCCACCCTCTGCTGCGGGGACTCGTCCCAGGACACAGTCTCCAGGGAGCAGAGGTGGGCTGGCATCCAGGGAGCCTGGCAGCAGGATGGTGGATGGCATGGCTCCCCACACTAGCACACGTGCTCAGTCAGCTGCCCCCGCCCCCAGTCCCCATGGACAGAGCACAGGACATGGAATCTTGGCAGCAGCCCGGGGCCTCCTCTCAGGGCTGGACCCTGTCACTGGCCAGGTGCACCCATGTCCACGCAGGCTGTTGCCCCAGGGGAGGTGTGTAAACCTTTGGGACTCTTGGCCTCCTACAGGACCTCCCTCTTGGCTCTGCCTCCTTGGGGTGACCCATCCCCGGGCCCCTTCAGTGGCAGCATGGAGCGGCAGCTCCCCAGTCTCCTCCACCTGTCCTGGCCCAGTACCCATCCTAACCTATCCCTGGGGCTTCTGGGGTCCAGGGCTGCACTGTGTGGGTAGAGCCCACTTCACTGAAGAGCCCAAGGGCCATGACCCTGGAGGTGGGGCTACTTTGGGCCTCTTCTCCCTGACGGGACCTCGCCCATTAAAGCAGACTTCATAGGAAGTTCTTCCTGTGTCAAGCCCACCTTGGCCTCTGTGGAGCTACCCTTTCTTCTCAGATCTGCCCTCACAGTCAAGGCTCCCCTCTGCCCCCAGGAGAAACCCAGGGGCTCCTGCTAGCAGCCCCAGCCTTCCCAGTTCTTCTTTGGTGCAGCGCACCCTCATGCCTCCAGCTTCTGCCAAGACCCATCACTGCAGCTTGGAGGGTCTGTCGGTGGATGTGGAGCCTGGGACTGACCCCATTCCCAGGGGAGGTCCACCCTTAGGAAAGAAGAGCTATCGAGAGGAATGGAAGCATTACCTTGCAGGCAGAGAAACTGGGACTCTCGGGTTAGCCACCTCTCTCCAAGTCACACCTACAGTAAGGGCAGAAGCTGATTTGGGCCCCTGGGCTGCCCTCCTTGCCTGTGCATCCTGTCTCCTTTCACCACATGCATTGAGCCTGATCCTGGGGGAAGGAGTGGGACAGGTGACAGCACCTGCCCTAGAGGGGCTTACAAGCTGGCGGGCATCACAGAGCTGTGGGCTGCAGAACGTTTTCCTGAGGTGCTAGGGTAGGGTGCCTGGATTCAGGATAAGTGTGTGTAGGAGGGGGTGGGGGTGGGGTTCAAGTACCACCAAGAAAGCCTTAAACCACCATTTAAAGGGAGAAGCTCTGCAGTGAGTAGGGAGGGAAGGAGAGGTTGAGGGAGTGGGTTTCTAGGCAGGGAGGAAAGAAGGCAAGGCAGTCAGGGTGCCGGGCCAGGCTCCCTAAACCTGGGTGGGGCAGAGGATCTGGACATGACTGGCTTCAGGGACCTGTGGGCCAGGGGCTTTTGAACTGGGGCTGCTGTACAGGCTAGGGGCCAGGAGCACTGAAAGCTGAGGGCCTGGAGGAGCCAATGGTGGTGCTCCAGCCAGCGAGGCTGGCAGAATGGAAGGGTGGGAGGGCTGCTCTGAGTCCACTTGCCCGGGACAGAAAAGCTTTCACCTCCCTGCCAAAGGGAGACAGATCAGTAGGGCCTAGGCCACACTTCTCTCACTGCCGGTGTCTTCCCCCGGCACAAGCCTGCAGATCCTCCCTGCTTCCTGCCCCTCCCCCCAGCCTCCTGGGGCTCTAGCTCCAGCAGTGGCCAGCACTGAACCCACAGTGTTCCAGCAGTGGGGGGGATGGGGATTGGGTTCAAGCCTTGGTATCTCCAGGGCCTGTGAGCACCCAGGAAGTGGGGGGTGTTGGCGAAGGAGGTGAGGAGGCCTGGGGGAAGGCAGTGGAGGGCACAGGCAGCAGCATGGCTGGCTGGAGAAGGTTAGTAGGAGCAGAGCCAGGGGCCGTGTGGCCAGGCCAGACTGAGAGCCACCAGACCTGAGGCAGGGAGGGGCCCTAGGTGGTTTGAAATATATATGGTGTATTAATCCGCAGAACCCCAAATGCTGTAGCCAGAAGAGGCCCTAGGGCTTAACTCATTGAGACCAGTTGTGGACAGCAGGGCCCCGTTCTCCTGGCCCCAGGCTCACCTTTCCTGAGAACCTGCTGTGAGGGAGATGCAGGCTCAGGGTCTAAATCCAGGGCCCTAAGAAAGCAGATGAAATACTCGGGGCCCAGGCCGATCCAGGAAGGTGAGCTTAGAGGAGGTGCCAAGACCACAGTCCAGGATGTGGACCCAGAGGCCAGGAGGCCCAGGGTTGCTGCCCTCCACTGGGGGCAAACCAGTCTGGGCAGCTCCAAGCTGGGGCACAGGAGACTGAGGCCTCCGAGGGGACAGGCAGGGCACTGGGGCACTAGAAATAGTGTGATGAGCATAGAAGCCCAGGCGTCTATAAATGTAAATAGGAACCTGGAGGCTGAGGGAAGGGGCCCGATCTCTGATCTGCCTGGCCCCCAGCAGCCAGTGCCCAGTGATGCGCCTGCTCTTTCCAGGAGTTCAGCCGGCCAGCATGGCAGGTTCCTCTGACATGGCGCCACGCCTGCCATTGGTGAGCCATTCTGGGGGTGGGGGGAGCAAGCTCAGTCTTCCTATCATCCACCCCTGCTGGGAGCAGAGCTCTTATGTTGTCCTGCCCCAGACCCCAGGGCAACCACCAGGCCAGCAGAAGGGGACCCTTCACTCGTCCAGCTCCCTGGCTAACTAGACACACTCGAGCACGCACGTGGACATGAGCACAGAGGGCCCCTGGGGGAGGGGCACAAGGTGCTGGCCACTTCTGGGGTTCCCTGGTGTCCCAGGCCTCATGCACATCCCCCTGCCCACAGCACAACAGACGTGCACACGGTGGCCTCTCTGTTGAAGCTCTACCTGCGGGAGCTCCCTGAGCCTGTGGTCCCCTTCGCCAGGTATGAGGACTTCCTCAGCTGTGCCCAGCTGCTCACCAAGGACGAGGGGGAGGTTAGTGGCTCCTGGGGACCCATCCTGGGAAGCGGGCCGACTGGGAGGTGGGTGTATGGAGCAGAGTACAGACCGTTTAGTGACTTTCATGGCCCATAGATCCTGGCCTATAGCCTGCTCTGTAAGATGGGAGGCCTTGACCCTCCCGCTCTGAAGGGGGCCTGGAGCAGCCTGCTCTGTATATGGGTGGGTGCCTGGAACGTCCCCTGTCTGTGTATGGTCCGCTCTGTGTGCAGGCCTCAGTCCCTAGGAGGGGCAGCTACCTCCTAAAGCAGGCCAAGTTCCAGTTGTGGTTGGGGGCCCAGGTGTGGGCCCCCGCATAGTAGGGACTCCTGCTAAACTACCCAGCTCAACCTCAGGCTACTCAGACAAGCCACAGGGTTCAGAATCCACCAGACCTTTCATCTATTTATATCCTGCCTCCTCCCAAAAGAATTTGAGACTGCTTCCAGGACAGAGGGCTCCCACGCCTACCCTCACCCTCTCCTGTAGGTGCCTGCCTGCAGCCCTAAGCCAGCTTTGGCTGGAGAAGGACTCTTTGCCGACCTTCAGCCTTGTGGGAGGGAGATGAGGGGTCTTTACCTGGCAAATATTTGTGCCTCTGTAAGTGTGCTGAGCTGTGGCCCTGACATTCCTCCTTGACCCTGCAGAGGCATACCTTTCACATCAGTTCCCCCAAAGTAAATCTGCTTCCCCAAGGCTGGTGTCGCCCCTCCTCAGAGGGAGGTGGAGGTGGTAGCACCTTCTGGCCACCCGGGGCCTGGCGACAGGGGCCTTGGCTGGAAGTCTGGACTCAGATTTCTGTTCCCGCTCCCAGTCCTCCCTCCAACAGAAGGGCCTGGAGTCTCACTGCTGGCCTTTGAAATGCTGTTTTTCTCTTTCAATCCCAAGGGGACAGTGGAGTTGGCTAAGCAAGTAAGCAGCCTTCCCCTGGCCAATTACAACCTGCTCAGATATATCTGCAAGTAAGTGACTAGGGGCGGGAGCTTCCCTTCCCAGGGGGATTCTCCGTCATTCTCCCACCCCACACTCCCCTCCCTGTGTTGATGGAGCCAGCGAGGGGCATGAAAGAACACAGCCCTTGCACTCCTGGGGCTTACAGTCCCCATGGGAGCAGGCAATGTTATAGTCCCTAGTGTATATTCCTGAAGAGAAGGGACATAACCGTGTGTCCCTTCAGCCTTCTCTGGGTGCCTCTCGCTGTCCCATCCCGCAGGGGTCTGTGTCCCGAGCACAGTGGCCTTGACCCAGGTGCCTGGAACGTCCAGGAGAGGGCCTGCAGTGTAGCCCTCACCTTGCCCCATGTCTGAGGCATCTTGGCCTTCTTGGGCATCTGCCCCCCTGCAGGTGAGAGAGAGCTGGGTGTCCTGCTGCCACACTGACAATGGGCCCTTGTCCCACTGGCCTCTGCTTCTGATGGCCGTCTCCTAGCCCTCAGAGGGGTTAGCTCTGTCCTCTTCAGAGTTTGCTAGGGGCAGCTGGCTATGCCCAGCAGCCATGGACACATGTGGACACATGGCTGGGCATGAAGGCCAGGCAGCTCCCAGCAGATCTGGCTTCAGCTTTTGCTTTTCCGCCAGCTGCTTCTTCCTTACTGTACAGGTTTCTGGATGAAGTCCAGTCACACTCAAATGTCAACAAGATGAGCGTCCAGAACCTAGCAACCGTTTTTGGACCCAACATACTTCGGCCACAGATAGAAGACCCGGTAACCATCATGGAAGGTAATGGTGGAGGGGTGCATGGCAGTGCTGGGTGCTGCCCAGTGTGGCCTCCCCTTGGTCCTGGAAGGGTCCTCAGAAGCGTCACCCTGCATCAGTCCAGCCAAGGGCTGGGCCGGTGGGAAGGGGCTCTGTTCCAGGGGACCCTCCCTTCTCCCCCACCCCGACCCCATGGGGTCCAGCATGAAAAGAAAAGGAACTTTGCCCTGTGGATGGGGTCACTGAGAGCAGTTAGAATGGTGGGAGAGGCTGGGGGATGGAAGAGGTCAGTGCCTTGCCCTTGAATACACAGATGTTTTTGCTTTCCTTAAGTAAATGTTAAGTAGTTGTCACCGTCTCCTGGATGTCAGAGCTGCACCCTGGGGTGTAAATGATAATGATAATAAGCAGCAGGAGCGGCTGTGTGCCATAGGCGAGGGCCTGTAGGAAGGCCTTCCCTGCATCACCTCACTGTCAGCTTCACGGGCTCATGATGCGGTTATTGCATCCACTTCGCAGATGGGGAAACTGAGGTCAGGAGAGGTAAGGTGACTCTGTCAGCCAGGTTTATCAAAGGCCACAGGTCCAGGCCGGCCCAGAAGCTACAGCCTGCGCTCAGAGAGCCTGTGGAAGACTGTCCCGGCGCGGTTAGTCGGGGAGTCCTGCTGCCCATGGATGGGAGCCCCGCAGCCAGCGCCAGCTGAGGTCTGCAGAGGCTGGCCGGCACTCACACAGCACGGAGCTAGCTGGAGCTGCCATTGCTTGCTGAGCGTGACCTGGGAGAGAGGAGTGTGGGGTGGGCTATGGAGCTCTGTGTCAGCCTGGGGTGTGGTTCTTGGGGTGGCACTCTCCTTCAGATCCCTCCCTTGGCCTGCCTAGCTCGATCTCATCCCAGGTCCCCCAGGTTCTCAGCCTACCAGGTTGAACAAACGCCCAACAGCAAACACTGAGTTCCTGCTTCACCCAGTTTTCTGGCTAAGGATTCCTTATTTTTTCCAGGATTCTTACTTACCTCCAGTGGGAGGGTCCACTCAGCCACCCCCCTTCCTTATCCCCTGGAAAACTTCCCAGGCTCTGGTGTTTGGTGGAGGGTAGCAGGAGGGAAAAAGGCAAGCGGATAGGTATTGCGCTCCCATTGTATTACCCCCCGCTTTCATCGCTGACCCCCAACCCCCTCGGGCAGGAACCACAGGCACCACAGGCTGCATCTCAGGGGGCCATGGCCTGGAGAAGAGGTATTGTGTGTGTCCCTGTGTGTGTGTGTGTGTGTGTGTGTACGTGTACGTGTGAGAGAGAGTAGGGTTAGGGGAGAGTGGGTTGTCCATGTTGGGGACTGCGTATATTCGTGTGTTGTGAACATATGTACGTGGGATTATGTGTGTGTGTGTGTGTGTGTGTGTGTGTGTGTGTGTGTGTGTGTGTGTCCACTTGCACCTGTAAGCCATCTCTGTCCCTGACCCAGAGCCTTGTGCCGCCCACTGTGTGGACAGTCACACACAGCCCCCTTTGGCAGTACAGGGGAGTGACGTGGGGCAGCTGAGAAGGCTGTGACTTCTAGGTCCCCGTTTCCAGGGCCAGACTGCCACTGGCTCGCTCTGTGTCCCCTGTGGGCATAGTGCCTGCTTCTTCCCCACACCCAGTGGGGTGCAGCAGCTGCAGGCAGAGTGCCCCCTCTGTGTCCAAGGAAGGGGATGTGGGATTTTTTGGAGGGTCTGGTGGCCGTCCTTTCCTTTGGAGGCAGATGTCAAGCTCTTGCTGAATCCTCTCCTGAGGTGCAGCCTGGTTCCAGACTGCGGCCACCCTGGGTTGGGTCTGGTCTAAAAAGCCTGGACTGGAGACATCCACAGCCAGGCTTTCTCACTCTGTCTTCCTGGCAGGCACTTCTCTGGTCCAGCACCTGATGACTGTCCTGATCCGCAAACACAGCCAACTCTTCACTGCGAGGGCCGAGGAAGGGCCGACCTCCCCGCGTGGGGGCCCACCGTGCACCGTGGGATGGGGCTCTGAGGAGGGCCCGAGGGACGGCCAGCCAGAACCCAGCAGCCCCAGCAGCCCCAGCAGCCCTGGCCTTCCATCACATAGGACCTCATCTCTGGATGGGGCCACTGTGGCAGCGCTGTCTAGAACCTCCCCGACAGGCCTGGGTACCCGAGGTGGCCCTGCTGCCTCCAGCCCTGGGAAGAAAGTGCAGACTCTGCCCAACTGGAAGTCTTCCTTCTGGCAGTCTGGGTCCCGTTCGGGGAGCCCAAAGGCAGGCAGCTCATCCCTGGAGGTGCCCATCATCTCCTCTGGAGGGAACTGGCTCATGAACGGACTGTCCTCCCTGCGCGGCCACCGCCGGGCCTCCTCGGGAGAACGGCTCAAGGACTCAGGCTCTTCGCAGAGACTCTCCACTTATGACAACGTGCCCCCGCCCAGTGGCCTCTTCCCCAGCACCCCCAGTGTGGCCGGCACAGTGTGGTCGGGGGCCTCCTCTTGCGAGGCATCGGCCAGGGGCTCAGTCAGCAGCTGCACAGCCTGCCGGGCCAGCGACTCGTCCGCCTGCAGCTCGCTGCACACCGAGGGGGCCCTCGAACCTTCCCCTTTCCCCAGTAGCAGCGAGGACCGCAGATCCCCGGACGTGGGCCGTGGCCTGGACGAGGTGGGCACCTGCATCAGCAGCAGCGAGCCCAGCGACCCAGGCAGCCCCACCCAGGACTATGCCCGCTGCTCCGAGGCTCTCCAGAGCCTGGTCACGGAGCTCAGGGCGGAGCTGTGCCAGCAGAGGACTGAGTACGAGAGCAGTATAAAAAGGTAAAGGGCTGCAGCCACGGGGCAAGTGCAAGACTGGCACCCCTGGGGCCCGGGCAGAGCCCTTGTGGCCAGCAGCTCACGGGGCACTGGCCCTGGTAGTCTGCCTCTGGTCATGGCCTCTGGCTCTGATAGAAAGCCTCTCTGAGGCCAGGCTCAGAGCAGCCGGTCCCAGGAAGCCACTTTTCTGGGACAATGCCCCCAGAACAGGGCTGGGAATGGAGGGGTGGGGTCCTCTGGAAAAGCTCGGGAGCTACAGGGCCTGGCGTGCTGTTGGAGTTCCATAAATGCCTGCTGAGTGAGTGAGTGAGAATCCCAGCCTGCGCTGCTCTGAGCACCTTTAACGGAGGGGCTCAGCATGGAGGTCCCTGTGTGGCCCTCAGGGAGGAGACAGGCCCCCTGAGGTGTGCAAGGACCTGAGAAAGTGCCCACGTGCAGTGCAGACCCCAGGCCAGCCTGGCTGGTGGAACATGGATGGGCCTGAGAAGGGAACAAGGACTTCTTCCGGGACTGTAATCCTACCTCCTAGGAGGAGGGAGCCGGCTGTGCTGACCCTGCCCTCCTGCCTTCCCTGGTCACAGGGGGATGCCTTGTGCCATATCCTTTTTGCTCACAGATGGTCCTGGTTTGATCCTTCCAGCCGCTCTGGGAGGAGGGTGTTTTCCAGCTCTGAGGCACCAGGTTCTCCAACCAAGGTCACCAGCAGCGCCTGAATGGCCAGTGTGCAGTGCTTCTACCAGCTTCTCAGGCTTCTCAGCCCCTGACCCCAGCTTTCTGACCTATATATCAGGCCCCACCCACTAGCAGAAGGTGTTTGTGGGCTCTGACATCCTCCTTTCCTCATCAGAGATAGTGGAGGTGGAGGGGGTTCCTGCTTCTCACTCGGAGACTGGGATTTCTACAGGGAGCTGGAGGGGCAGTGTTTGGCCCTTTTGCTCTGCAGGAGGTCAGGGAGGGTCACGGCAGGCCATGTCTGAGCCAGGAGTTGAAGGACCAATAGAACTGGACTGAGCAAGGAGAAGAAAGGATGCAGCATGAGTAAAACTGTGAGGTACACAACTGGGGGGGAAACCCCACAAATGTGAGCACTGGGTTGGAATTTACCAGCCAGAGGAACAGTGGAACTCCCTGCAGATACAGAGAAAGGTGATTACAGCTGAAGGTGAGCTCACAGACAAAAACTACAGCATATGTAGGAGATATTACCAGGCAAAGGCTGTCCTCACACAGCCTCAGAAGAGGTCAGAACCAGCTCCTCACTTCTTTAGCTGTTTGTGGAGCCAAGCTGAGCTTCTAGTCCTCTCATCTTCTCAGGAGCTTGGTCTCTCAGGGGAAAATGCGGTGTTGTTCCACGTGGGGGGCTCTGGATAGGACTGCCTGGGGTCGAGTCCCTGCCCCCTGTGCACTGGCTGAGCACCCCAGGCAGGCTCTCTGATTCCAGTGTGTACTGGCCGAATGTCTGTGTGCGCAGGCTCTCTGGGCTCGGGGGACCGCACCCAGCTGTCCTGAGGATTGAGTGCCACAGTGGGAGGCAGTGCTGAGTGCAGGGCCTGGTGCATCCAGGGTGCAAAGGAAACACTCCTCCTGCTTGGGGGGCTGGAGGTAAGACAAGCTCACAGAGGCAAAGGGACAGCGGTGGCAGCCCCTGTGGTCCCCTCACTGGCAGGGTGGTCTAAGGAGAGAAGAGTCTGGTGGAGCACAAGAAAGAATGAAGCCCCATCCAGTGGGTCTTTGGGGAATACAACTGCACACAGCAGCCAGCCAGCACTGGGTCTGGTCTGGGGAGTTAGGGGAAACCAGCTCTCTGCCCTGCCTCCCAGGACTCAGAACCTCTCCCCTGTGCCAATTCCTGTATTCCCAAAAGAGAATGCACTGAGTGTCTATGATGTGCAGACACTGTATGAGACGCTGGGGACACAGCCAAGACCAAAGCTGATCAAAACTTCTACTCTCATTCTTATTTGGTGGTGTTTGGGGCTTGGAGGCGGAGAAAGACCAGAAACGAGACAGATTTTAAAAATCTGTGGTATGTGAGAAGGTTAGATAAAGGAGAACAAAGCAGGGTGAAGGGAAGGGGAGCATGGTGGGGAGAGGGTTGGAAGACTGGGCTGAGATGGAAGGCCGGGGCAGAAGCCCAGGGGCTGTGGTGGGAGAGGCACGTAGAAGAAAGAGTGGGGATGAGCGGAGTGTGAGAAAGGGGGGTGGAGGGCAGAGTGTGGAGCTCCAGGCTAGACATGTGAGTAGCATCAACCTCAGAGGCAGCAGTCAAGGTAGAGAGAAGAGACAGATTCCGAACATATTTGGAGGGTGTTGCTAATTGGCCAGACATGGGGGTGAAAGAAAACTGACTTTTTGTTTTGGAGTAATTGGAAGAAGGTGTTCACTGAGTGGGACACCAGGGCTGCTGCAGTGGTTTGGAGAGGCAGGGTCAGGAGCCATCTGTGAGCCTGTTAAGGTGCAATGCTTATGGAATTTCTGAGTGGAGTTGAGGGAGATAGAGGCTGAGGGGTCGTCAGCACGGAGATGATGCTTTGGGTCTGGAGACTGGATGATGTCACACAAAGAACCACAGAGAGAGGGAGATAAGGCGCCCAGGCCTGAGCTTGAGAGCGCCAGGACAGAGAGGGAGGAGTAAAGAGGGGGCTGGAGCCCGAGGAGAAGCAATGGGGGGGGGGGGGGTCTGTGGGGTCCCTGTTGCCACTCACCTTGGTGGTTCTTCTGTGTCACAGCATGTCCCGTGCTCCCCAGATGGAGGGCTGAGGCGCAGGCAGTTTTCCTGCCTCCTTCATGCTTCGTGTTCAGTGACAGGGTGGAGGCTGGGCCTCGTCCCGAACAGAACGGGGAATGGATACTTACTCCAGTATGCCACGTGACAGGTGGTGCACTCTACATGGTCATCTTTGTCCATCGTAGCTGTAGCTCTTGGGGGGAAGGGCTGGCCCCTGCATTTTTTTTCAGAAAGGATACCAGGACTCAGAGCCGTTTGTGTTGCTTCATAAACTGCCAGGCTGGGGCTCAAACTCCAGCGTGCTGGTTCCCAGGGGCTGGGCTCAGCATACTCCAGAGGCCTTCTAGGAAGTAGTCATCTGGTTGAGAAGACGGACGTGCCGACCCTTGTAGAGTGTGGCGGCAACATCCAGAGAAGCATGTTTGGGGGTGGGGGGTTCCAGAGAAGTTATCATGGAGGGTGAGACGTTTGAGCTGGGGCATGAAGGACAAGGAGGCAACAACGCAGATGGGGTTTCCCCGAGTCGCGTGGTGTCTGGCCGGGATCGGGGGAGCCATAGGAGGTGGGGTAGCCAGAGGGAGGCTGGAGTACGCGGGGCCTCACAGACGAACAAAGGCAAGGGGACAGTTTCTTACTTCCCTCTCCATTTGGGAACCAAGCCTGTTTTCTGCCAGCTAGCGGTCCCTTCCTCAGTGGACTTTATATTTTAGTGAGGACTCAGGGAGACCCCTGGCCTCAAGTGCCCAAGGGCCAAATGCTCATGCTGGCATTTCTGGATCACAGGCCAAAGGGAGGTGCCCAGGGTCTGGCGAGGACCTGATGAGGCCTGTGAGGCCTGTCCCAAACCAGGTCTGAGGCTGCACGCGTCCTTCCCCTCCGCGGGCCATCTGTCCAGCTCCTGTGGAAGGCGTGCACGCAGGCACGAGTTTGCTGAAACCCAGCTGGCCAAAAGCTAAACAGTGTCTTTTTCTTGATTTTAAAGACTTGAAGAAGGTAGTGCCAACCTGAGGAAACGAATGTCACGGCTAGAAGAAGAACTAGACCAGGAAAAGAAAAAGTACACAATGCTGGAAATAAAGCTGAGGAACTCAGAGCGGGCGCGGGAAGACGCAGAGAAGAGGAACCAGCTGCTGCAGAAGGAAATGGAGGAGTTTTTTTCAACCCTCGGAAGCCTGACTGTAGGAGCAAGAGGTGAAAAAGCCCCAAAGTGAAGGAGTGGAAAGAACTCCCGTTAACAATGGTGCTCGCCCGCGTCTGAGCAGAGATGGCCATCCGCCTCATGAAGAGCCACAAGGCCCTGCAGCTTGGACCTGGGCTTCTGTGGTGCCAGGAGCTCAGGAGCTAGCCGGAGGGAGGAGTCCCGACACCCCCAGGAGGGACTCTTGGGAGCAGCCCAAGCGCCATGTGGGATCTGGATGCTGCTCTGACCATGCAGGGCCTGGCAGTTGTCAGAGGGGACAGTCCCGTTACCATTAAAACAGATGACTCCTGGGATCTGAGTAGCCCACTGGGTTACTTTTTTTCATTCTTTATTAAATTGCTGACATAGCATGATGTCTGGATTCCTGACTCCTTCTTTATGGTCATGTAGAATGAAGGTTACCAAATTGTTCGCAGGTTTGGAAGTCCCCAAGGTGTCAGATAGGTGGAATGGCCTGGGGTTCAGAAGTGGGTTATGAACCTCCCTGAGAACACCCAGTGTTGTCACAGTCACCGAAGCTGGATTTATACAAATTTATGTTTTGTTCCATTTCTCTGTGCCCAAGGAAGACGATTTTCCTCAGTCCGTCCTTCCCCCTCTGAGCCACCAGGGCCTCTGCAGCTGGCATTTGTTCTGTAATTCCTCTCAAGTCTCCACCATAACCTGCTTGCCTTTGCTTGGCCCCAGATCTGCTCCAGGGCCAGAGCCTATGAGTCAGAGCTTAGCATGGGCACTCTACACCACACTTCTACAACACCCAGGGTGGGGGCGGGGGCGGGCATAGGGCCTGTGTTTAAAGGAAAAGAGAGCCACGTGATGGGAAGTGCCCATCCTTGGTCTTCCAGGTGTGCCTCAGGCTATGTGCCCTGTTTCCCTGCAGACTCCCCTCGACCTAATGCTAGTCCCTCTCCCTTCCATGCCCATTTTACCTTCCTTCTCCAGTTCATCCTCAGACTTCAAAGCTCCATCAGGGCAAAGCTTTCAAGAAAGCGTGTGGCTGGCCACCACCACACACATGGAGGCCTGGGTCAGAGCTCTTAGGGATGGGACTTAAGGAGCAACAAAGAAGCGGCCTCTGAGCGGAGAGCACTGGTATCATTTCACTTGCTCCTGCTCAGTGTCCTTACATACCACCCCTTGCTATCCTGAGCACCAAAGTGCCCCAATTTCTGATCACTATCTCTGGAAAAGTCCCTCAGACCCAACCACCCATCCAACTGGAGTTCAGTATAAACTACCACACTGAGGTTTAAATGCCAGTGTCTCGGTCCTCCCAGGAAGAGCTGGCTTCATACCATGAGGTATGAGCCCACAGACCCAAGCTGGCTGCTAACTCCCACAGCGGTGAGACAGGCTGACCATGGGTCATCTGCTGGACCACCCATGGTCTTACGAACCAGGAAGCCGGATGCCTGCCAAGGCCACCCATCAGCATCAGCAGTCAAGAGTTCTCTTGGGGAACTGCGAGGGAGGGGGTCAGTGGAGAGCAACACCAAGATCTACTCTCAGGCAATCTACAGCAGATGATCTGGGTAACCAGCTTCCCCAGGAGGTAAAATATTGCTCTCCCCTCTATTTAAGGAGAAAGAGAAAAGAAATTGAAGTGGCCGATTCTCCAACAAGATAGGAACTGGTCCCATGCTCAGAGGAGAAACTTTGGCTTGGAGAAGATAGGTGGGAACACCAGTGTATTCTTATGGTCTAGGTTCTCTTACCACAGTCCTGGAATTCGCCAACTTTAACTCGGCGAGAAGATGCCACCAGGCTATCAAAGGAGCAGGAAAGACAAAAAGGGTTTCACATGATGAAAAGGAAAGCTGTCAGTCTTCTCTTAGCCATTCATAGTAGCAAAGGCTCAGCTTCCAACCAAGGCCTGGCTACAACCAGCTCGTGAACCACATCTGCCACCTGCTGGCAAAACTAGGATCTGCAAGTGCAATTTTTCTCTGAGTCAGTCAACAATATTCAGTAAAAATTCTGTCCTCCAGTTTCCATTTAACCAGCACTTTTCATTCTATCTGTAAAACATACGAACTTTTGCCTATAAAGCACACTTAGTACCAGAGCCAATGGGCTTTGGCCTAGTACCCTGTCTCTAATCCACTTAGGTTTTCCCCAACTGAGGTGCATTTCAACAACCTATTCCCAAACTGCGGATTCAAGTTGTACCTATTAGTGTAATGACATTTTGAATTAAGTAAACCGATGAATTATGAATGTGAAAACACAGGAAATTAATGTTTGGAAGACCCTTGATTTTTTGGAATGCTTTAGAAAGAGCAAGGGCAAGTTGTTAAATTGTTAAATTGCGGATACATCAACCATGCAATAGCAGAAAATTGGCAAAAATCTAGGATTCTGCTCTTAGATTACTTCAAAAGTGCTTTAAAATTTGTGTTTGACTTTAAAGCAAAAACTGGAAATGATAAGTCTCATACTAAAAAAAGGAATTGGCTTAATTAAGACTGAAAAATATCCTTTTTTTAAAAAAAGTAATTTTTAGGGTGTGTGTGTGGTGGGGAGGGGGGAGAGGGAAAGACTCCTTGTTTTACTTGTTGAATAACGGACCGGTCATGACCACTGTACATGCCACACTATTAAAGGGCTTCAGAATGTAGTCCATGTATCCATGTTCCCAGGCCTGCGGGCAGTAAATGGAGTAATAACAACATGTTTCACAGATTCCCCTACATTTGATGCAGGGCCCCAGCCCTCTGAAGAGTTCTCCCAATATCCTCTGGTTCTGTTGCAAAGGGACGGTTTCTCATTTATATGAGCCCACAGCTAGGCAGATACGACAACGCTGCTGCCTCTTACACCCTTGTCTCCGCCAAGAGCCCCCACCTTTGCCAGAAATAGCTACCCTTCCTACCAAGCCCATGGCTACTACTTCCATGCTCCACCAAGCCCTGTGACAGGCAGACCTATGAGGTGCCCAAACCGTGTGGTGGTTGGTGAGAAAGGAGAGATACAGCTACAGAAAGCTTTCTGCATAGAGCAAAGGGCTTGGGCTGGTTCTGTGCAGCTGGAAGACCTTGGGGAAGTTAAGCTCTGTGGGTATCTGTTCCCTCCTGTCTACAATAAGGATAACCTCAGAGAGTTGTGGCTGCACCCAGAGGCCTAAGCGTCTCCCATGTGATTAGGTGGTGGTGTTTTCTGTACTTTAGAGCTGAGTGCTTTGGAAGCATAGAGAGGTTAAGGACCTGGACCACAATCATACACAAGTCAGCAAAGGAGTCAGGCTTCCATCCCAGGGAATCTTAATTAAGAGACTCTCTTCTTAATTACGCATCCAAACTGAAAAGATGCTGGTTTGATAGTTTTACCTCACCCTATCCTGTTTTAAGGAGGTCTGTGCACAGGATGCAAAAGTAGTGTCTCTAAGTCAGACAGAGGGCGGAGGGCAGGGAGTACTCCTGACAGATGGGAGACCTCCACTGTTTTGTATGCTGATGTGTGTACCCAGAGCAAAAGGGGTGAGTGTGAGAGAAAAAGAGAGACAGACAGACAGAGACAGAAAGGAGAGGAGCAGGGGAGGATGCAGGGCTAGAAAAGGAGGCAAGGATCTGGTCACAGAGGGTGGGGTAGCCTCTCAGCCTTCATGCTTTAGGAGAGGATTTCCCCGCTGCATTTATATCCACTATAGAAATCCAAAAGGCTTTCATTATTGTGGGGATGGAAGGAACAAGACCTAGGTCATGGCTTTCATAGAGCTTACATTCTAGTGGGGTAAGATAGGCCATAAAGAAGTATTAAAAGAAGACAACAGGTCCCAAATGGAGTCACTTACACTCAGCCACATCATCATGGAACCAGGACTTACAGTTTGGGCTTTTCCAGAAATGGAATCTTAAATCAGTCCATCAGTAATCATCTGGTCAGTATTAGTTAGGTCATCTGCCAGACAGGCCCCAACCATCCCCTGCAAGAAAGCAACCTTACAATAACCAACCTGCTTTTTTGTGTAGTGTAATTTCCTGCTCCCTCTGCCTGTAAGTTTTTCATTTTGTATAGCTCCTCAGAGATCCTCTCCTTTGCCCAACTTTTTATGAATGATTGAATTAAACCATTAAGATCTAAATTTACTCAGTCGAATTGTGTTTTTTAATAGAAGTACATAAGATACATTCAGATTTTGGTAACTGCTCTGAGGAAAAAGGTGATCCCAGTGGCATATTTTAGATAAACTGGCCTGGAAGTCCTCTCTGAGGTGAATTTGAACAGAGACTGAACGACAGACAGGGCCATCGTGCAACCAGACAGGTGCAAGCAGAAGAAAGAGTTGTAGAAGTTCGCACGAGTGCTGGCACCACTGTCGACACGGTGGGTGACAGAAGGGGCAGGAGCCAGGCAAGGCCAGACTCTGTAGGGCCTTGTCACCCAAGGTAGTTATTTTAAGGGACACAGAAAAGCACTTGAAGGCTTTGAATCAATGGATGTGAATTGGCTTGTGTTCCAACAAGGTTCTTTTGGCCACAGGTGGGTAGTGGATAAACTTGGTGGAGGGGACAGGGAGTGGCTGCAGGGAAGCTAGCCCAGAAGTGTGGTCCAGGCCAAATGTAGTGGAGTGACAGGCCAGCAACTAGACAGGAATGGTCTGAAGACTGAAGGGTGAAGGGAAGACTCCGTGTCCAGATTAATCTTTGGATTAGTCCTGAGGTAAACAGGAGCAGAAAAATAGGTAACAGAGTGAAAGGGAGTGAGAGAGAGTCTTTTAAAGATGGGAATTACTAGAGCATGTTTGCTGCTAAGAATGATTCAGTAGAGGGAAATATGATGATGAACAAATGAGGGTGATAATGAGAAGTCTGAAAAAAGA
Organism: Meles meles; assembly: GCF_922984935.1. Classification (NCBI taxonomy): domain Eukaryota; kingdom Metazoa; phylum Chordata; class Mammalia; order Carnivora; family Mustelidae; genus Meles; species Meles meles. The sequence continues at coordinate 46,233,874 of NC_060078.1, read as the reverse complement.
TGCAAGAAAGTGGGACGATTGGCTTCCGAGACAAGAACTAGGAAGACAAAGGACACGAACATGGTTGCAGACAGGTGTATAGACGTGCATACTCAAGTTTTTAGGAAGTCCTGAAAAGTGATGAACATGCTCACCTTTAGAGCAGCAGCCACATAACGGACTTGAACACAAAAGCCCTTATTCGCTTAACTTCTCAGTCTTCACTTTGTAACCCCTGTAGAGCAGAGTGGTTCCAAACTGAAGATTGGAGCCAGATGCCCCGATTCAGGTCCTGGCCTCACCACAGGCTGGTTGAATAGCCCTGAGCAAGTTACTCAGCATCTCTGTGCCTCCATTTGATCACAAGAGGGGAGAACAGATTTTTACCCAATAAAGCTGTAAAAACTCTGTGAGCTCATACAAAGCACTTAGTGCCTGGTATAGAGTAAGCACTCAGTGAATCTTGTTACTAAGTCAACATAGAACCCCCTAGATTTGGTAGTAGGTATGGAGTCTTTGAAGGGTTTCAGGAAGGTTGTCTGATCGTTACTTTGGCTGCACCATCTGCTCCTCCGCTTCCGCATCTGCCTTCCCTTAGCAGTCTGCTGATGTCTTCGCAGTTCCCTTCTTTCATAGTAACCACCTGCGGCTTGGCATGCCTCTTTCTTTTTTAATTTTTTTTAATTTTTTAAAGATTTTTATTTATTTACTTGACAGAGAGAGATCACAAGTAGGCAGAGAGGTAATGGCATGCCTCTTTCTTGATGTGCCCTGCACCCCATCTGTGATTGCTCTTGGTGGAAGGTTGGACATTTATTTACGTTTCTTTCTTTCTTTCCTTTCTTTCTCTTTCTTTCTCTTTTAAGATTTTATTTGACAGACAGAGATCACAAGTAGGCAGAGAGGCAGGCAGAGACATGGAAGCAGGCTCCCGCTAAGTAGAGAGCCCGATGTGCGGCTCGATCCCAGGACCCTGGGATCATGACCTGAGCCGAAGGCAGAGGCTTAACCCACTGAGCCACCCAGGAGTCCCTTTATTTAGGTTTCTAAGGCAGCTGATAACAGACAGAGCGGGGGAACATATCAGAATCATCTTGGGAACTTGTAAGAAAACCATCTCCCTCATCGTTCTAATTCTGTATGAGAGTCACCTTCTCCCTCTAACCTCTTCTGAGAAAACAAGAGCCTCAGAGAGTTTAGGCAACTTGCTACAGGTAAGGCAACTAGTGAAGTCAGGATTCTACTTTAGTATCTGGCATTAGAGCCCATGCTCACATTACTATAGTAATTTCAGAGTGCTGTATATAGTTTCCTCATGACACATTCTGAAGGCCATGAATACTGCATTTCAGAGGACAGAAATAGCATAGATGACAATAGGTCCTAGTCACTGGCTTACCCAGCCCCACATTTATTGAACGCCTACCTCGCAGGCATTATCTAGGAGTCAAGACACATTCTTCCATCCAATGACTTCCAGAATGAAGCATCTAGAAGAGAGGCACACAGGGTGCCCACACAGAACATTAAAAGGCCCACAATATATTGCTATCTTACATCCTGTGGGAAAAAATTGGGGAATGAGTGAACAAATGAATAAATGAGTTAACAAGCATGAACTGGGTATGTGAAAGAAAATGTCATGGCAGGGAAGGTTCATCAGAGAATTATCTGAGCTAAATCTTAAGCAATGAGGATTTAAAATAGGCAAATACAGGAGTAAGCAAAAGCCTGTGCACAGAGGATATACGGTATATGCCACGGAGGGGGCTCAGCTGGAACAGGGTGAACAGCAGGAATGGTACATGAGACAGAACCAAAACAAAATGCTTAACTGTTCTAATTCTTAAAAACAAACAAACAAAAAAAACCTTATCGATTTTGAAGCACTTCTCTCAGGAATTATTCTTACCAACCACACAAAGACTAGGACTACTCGGGATGGAAAAATGACTTGAAGGTCAGAGTGTACAAAAGTTCTCCTTTGGGGGCGCCTGGGCGGCTCAGTGGGTTAAGCCGCTGCCTTCGGCTCAGGTCATGATCTCAGGGTCCTGGGATCGAGTCCCACATCGGGCTCTCTGCTCAGCAGGGAGCCTGCTTCCCTCTCTCTCTCTCTGCCTGCCTCTCTGTCTACTTGTGATCTCTCTCTGTCAAATAAATAAAATCTTTAAAAAAAAAAAGTTCTCCTTTGCTCTTTGACATTTCTCTACATTAAACCATTTTTTAGAAAGATCTATTTACTTTACATTAAACCATTTCTATTCCTTTCCAAGATTAAAGTCAGCAATTGCACTTGCTTACACTAATTATTTAAGATTTTATTTATTTGACACAGAGAGAACACAAGTAGGCAGAGAGGCAGGCAGAGACAGAGGGGGAAGCAGGCTCCCTGCTGAGCAGAGCCTGATGTGGGGCTTGATCCCAGGACCCTGGGATCATGACCTGAGCTGAAGGCAGAGGCTTAACCCACTAAGCCACCCAGGCGCCCCTACACTAATTATTTTTTATAAAAGTACACAAAGTCATCATTATAGTAGCCCCGTGAGACCATCTCCCATCCTCATGTCACAAACGAAGCAGCACCAGGCTCAACATAACCGAGACTTGTCCGAGACGGCCCAAACTCTCCATCTGGAGCTCAGGCTAACCTGGATTCACAGGATTCAGTAGGTCCCACCCTCTCTGGGGGTCTCTGGGACCCTGTCTCTTGAAGACACATGTGCTTTTAGCTCCTCCTTTTTGATCTGTTCTGGCTCCTCAGTCTATTTTTCTCAACACATGTCATGATTCTATTTCCTGCCAACTTTACAAGAGTCCTCTTTACTGCTGCTTCACCACTCGATGTTTAGCGATCAGATCTATGCCCCCACCTATCCAGGTAACCCTAAGTCTTACATATGTAATACCCGACAGGAATTCCCTTTTTCCTTCTGTCCACAAAATAACACTAACAGAAATGGTTTATGAGCCACACAAGCAGATGACACAGACCTCACAATGGAAAAGACTACTAGAGAGATATTCAATAAGGGAGATATTCCCTTTTTCCCTACTCTGAAACATTTAAGTGGCAAGCTGGCGTGTGTTCCATCATGGTCTCTTCCAACTATGATGTACAAACTGGAAAATACATTATTGGATGTTACTTTCCCTGCACATCTTGTGTGCTGCCAAATCCTTAGAGCTCAGCCCCAAATGCTAATCTTTGCCATTTCACCTAGCTATTGGCAACCTGAGTCCTCTCTCTTCTATTCTCGTTGTGCAAAAAGGACCTCAGCTCCCTCAGCTGAGTATCTTTGGCCTCCCAGTCACCACACCTCCAGTCTAACCAGCTTGCTCCCATGATACATGTCCCTCCTAAAACAAAGGTCTGGTCACATTACTGTTTCTCACAAACTACAAATTCCTACTGCCTTTAAAATGAAGACAATTTCTCCAAATGTTTCAATTCTGATCCCCAACGTCTCAGACTTCTCTCTCAATATATTCTCTTCATTCATGCTGGCCATTCCACACCCATGAACCCACTTTTAAACCTCCTTGCTTTTCCCTTAACTTGGGAATACCCTTCCTTATACCAAGGCTCAAAAAATGCCTCCTCTGTAAAACCCTCATTTCCTCTGACCAATCTCTCCCTGTGTTCCTTCAGCATGGTTCTTGTTCCTTCACACAACACTATTTCAATCAGGCTGACTAAACTGTCATCCATTTTTCTATCTTTCATTACCGTAACCCAGCTTCCAACAGAGGAACTTAGACATTTATGCATTCATCAACTGACAAAATTAAATGTTAGAATTCTAACATTAACAAAGCATATCTGAATGTTTTAGTTTCAAAGTTCAAAGACATCCTGGTGCATTAAGGGTAAAGCTAAAAAAAATTTTAAACCCTAGAATCAGTACAAATCGATTATTTACATGAAGTCAATGGACCTTTGAAGGTACAATACTAAAATAAATGGAGTACCTAGCCTTTCTAAAGGATAAACTACTCCCATCTTACTTAGCATCACTAGGGTATTACAACTGGGTGGATATTACCGCAACACTTCGATGTCTGCTTTTGCCACCCAGTCTCTCCCTGGAGGCCTCTCCAATGACTGTGATAAAACAGAGTGAGTGCACGCACGAGGCTGGCAACCACATCAGCGGATGGAGAAGCAATGATCAGGTAAAGACCTACCTCCGGTCCTGTCCTTTCCTCAGAGCAGGGGAGTCTGAGTGCAGGTGAGGGTGGGGACAGCATGTATAAGATGGTTTTCTGGAGCATGTGGAGCAAGATAAAGGGGTTTAGTCCTGTAGAGATATCCTAGATGTATATAATGAGTGATCTTAATACTCACAGAGCAGTGTGGCCAGCACAAAGAGGATATACGCTTGGCAAAGGTGAAAACACACTCAAAGCTGAAATCCCAGTTTATTTTTAAATAGACCCTCTTTAAACTTATTTTTACCAAGTGGCCATGATGACTGTTCTCCCACATGGTTACCAAGAACTAGTAGGTTAAGGGCACTGAACAAAATTCCTTGTAGGTAAAGTTTCTCTGGAGATTTTAAACACAAAGAAAACCAAGACCAGACAAAACCAAAACCAGGGTGATATTTTAGGCTCTTCCATTCTATATAAATCCAAATCTAAGAGCCTTAGTGCTACTACCTCTTAATCCCAATCCACAGGAAACCTTGAAATTACCCAGAAAAACTTTTTATCACGAATTTAGTTTTGTTTTCAATGAAAAAACTCTTAATTTCATGTTTTTCATACCACTTTTTTCTTTTTTATTTAAAATATTATAACCAATTAACATACTAGGTAACAATGTTTACATTCCAGTGGTGCATGTTTAATGACTAGGGCATGAATGATTAAAAACCACAATAATTATCTCAGCATTCCCTACAAAGTGCCCCATATTGTTTTGTCTAGAGGAGAAGGAGAGGGAATGGAACACAGGGAAGGAACAGGAATGAGGAAGGAATGGTATCCTAGAGGGAGAAAAACAAATGTCAATTATCATATGTAGGTTTCCAGGTTTTAAAACCCGTTGAACAGGATAAACTGTAATGAGAAAATAGATGTCACAGTCCAGGTAGACAGCTAGTTCAGTTTAACTTCATCATTCAGCTAAAAGATTAAGAGCTTCTCAAAAATATACCAAATATCGGGCCTACAAAAGTAATTTATTTCTTCGTAAAATTTACTAAGATTTATTCCTTTTGTAAAATGTAAAGAATGGACTGGTATCACGAGCAGGTTTCTACTTATAAAAACAGACAGTAATAATGTCCAACGAACACATCTAACACAATTTTCCAAGATATACAGTGAAAGATTTTCTACGTGAGTCTCTCTTACTGATGCAAGGTATATATTTTATACACTTATTGGTATTGTGTCGACATTGGCTATAAAGTATTTAACACACATTTATAATTCACACTCAGTAAAGAGCTTACAATAAGGGCAATAGCTTACTTGGGAAAGCATAGAAAATTAGTGTGAGGTAGTTCAATAAAAACCTAGTTTAATTTGTAAGTTATTGTGAGAATAGAACATTGTGCAAAACTAATCCACAGGTATTATTTCTCAGAAGTTTCAGGAACGAAGAGAATCTAAACTAGAAATGACCAGAAATTGCTACTCTTACAAGACTCTCCTTAGGAGCACTTAACTAAGAGCAGTTAGTTTGAAATTAATTAGGACTTTTGTTTTCCTTGTGTTTTCTAATCATACCCCAAACTATACATTTCTGCTTCAATGCCCTTTACCTCTTCATCTTTCTTGCTATTAAGGAAAAATCAGTTTCCTCTGATTCAGGAAAAACCTAAGAGAGATCATAGAAACACAATGTACACTAACATGTAAAGGATACAGAGGCAACATTTCAAAGGGCTGCTAATGACAGAACAGTGGTGTTTGGTTTTTCTACTGAAGAGAAGTTTACTGGGGTCATGGGGCTTCATGCATTCACTCTACAGCTAATGTGTGACTAATGAACACTCACAAACAAACTACAACAGTATTTTTGAAAATAGACTATGTCTTTATCTCAAAATGTTGTGCAGGCTTCTGCCTAGGCAACACTGAGCAGGTATGTCTTCATATGTATAGCACATACTGGCCCACAGTATAAACCAAGTCTTATCTGTAACCCCAAAACAGTTTCACTTGCCCACTGCTGATCTATCAGACACTGATGTCCTCTTCAGCCTCATCTTTTTAGACAAAACAGCAGGATTAACATGGAAGAGAATAATGAAAGGGCTTATAGGAAAGTTTGCTGCTTTGCATACCATCAAGCTTCTCTGTACTATGAAGGGGGCTGTTTGGTAGCCCCCTCATTTGAAAGGCTGGCATTTCTCTTAGGAAGTCTGGTGTAAAGCACTGTGCCTTGAATCAACCTGGAAGAGTGCATACCAGGAATGATCAGCAGCCAAGGGTGTGTGACAAAATGAGAACTGTTCAGCAAACAGTATGAAAGAGTTGAGATGCTCTATTTATATATATTATAATTAAGCAATCCCAACAACACAATAATTTTACAAATGGTCAGTATACATTAGAGAGTAACAGAGTAGTAACCACGAAGAACTGTGTAGAAAGAATTAGTGTCTCTTTCCTACAAAGCTGAATAATAAAATAATATAAAGTTGAATAATAAATCTTAGTCAAAATAATTTTCTGACAGTAAGATGATGGGTATATTAAATATATAAAGTTGAAAAACCAAAGTTATAAGAGAAGCAAGGTGGCTTTACATAAGTACTGCTTGACAGAAATCTTACTTGTAATTTCTCTTAAAAAAAAAAAATCACACACAAATGTTTAAGATGTTTTAAAGGTCCAAAAAGCTTGTGAAATAAAAAGAACCAGTACATCTTTAGTTTAACAGATTTAAGAAACAAGGGAAAGTTGCATTTAGATACTGCATTTTAAAAACCCAGGGCACGCAACACTTAACAAATAGACTTTCTTTTCAGGATAGAATTTGTTAAGTATTTTAGTTTACATTAAGAATTAATTCTACATTAAGAATTCCTTTTCTCTGAATCAACTGAAACATGCTGGTTGGCAAGGAGGAGCTGGCATTTACAACAGATGATACAAGAACACCTGGTTTTCCTTTCTTAATCAAGTTCTCTAACAATAGAGATGGCTTAACTACTATCAAACAGAAAATATGGGAAACTTCTGAAAGCATGTCAGTTGTTAAAGTGCAACAGTGAAATAATCTATCCTAGGGAAAATAAAGCTGATTAACTGCCAAATACAAACTAAGAACACACTCATGCTCAAATTTCTGCTAAAATCGTAAATCCAATTCTGTTTCTATAATTCAAGAGGTGTTATAGTCTCAAAATTCTAATTTGCTTAATTAATGCACCATGTTGTATGAGTAGAAAAGGGATCGATAAAAAGGCTGACAACTTCAAGAAGCTAGAAATCATGACTTGAAACCGTCAAAAACAAACCTGTTATTTCAAAGCACAGAAAAAGGCTAATGTACTTTAATCCTAAATATTGCACATTAACAATAACCTAAAATACCTAACTCAAAAGGAATTTTGCACTACATATACGAACAACATGCCAAGCGAACTTTCAGACACTGCATATTGAGATGCACCAGTTCTGGCTCCTGTTGGTCATGAACTCCCATGGGCTTTCTGCCTAGAACCTTGACACTTACTTAAGTATCCATTTCCCAGTTCATTACATGAAATCCTTCTTGTTTCAAAAATAACAAAAGGTGCCTGGGGGCAATACAGAGAACTTGTATTTCAGAGATAATGAAACTTCAGTGACATTTCCTTAAGAAAATTCAGTTGTGGAGAAAGAATTCTGCAGGTATAAAATGTAAACAGTTAACATACACTTGTCAGGAGCAGTGCCATTCTTAGACTACTCAACATTAACATTGCATGTTTTATTGAAAATCGGGTATAAAAAAAAAACAAAGACTCAGACTAAATAACCACCACTTATGCCTGCTCTGCTCAATGTGAAGAAACAGTCCTTAGAAAATGATATCCTATATATGGCTGTGTGCTACTATTTTCAGATGAACGGTAGGTATATTGCTCATTTGATACATCACCTACAGAATTTAAGTAGGCTTTGGAACCTCCCAACAGTTAGTATAAATATGATTATGCTACAGGTAGAATCAAATGGCCAGAAAACACCTTGAGACCTGGTGCTCAATTGACCGACACTGTGATAGGAAACCAGAAAGGTCCAAGGTCTGAGGGCCTGAGGCTGCAGGAAAGGGAAAGACCAGACTCTAGACCACTGCTGGGACCTACAGCCTGAGTAGATTAACTCAGTGTATACAAAAACAGGCTCATAGCTAGTAGAAGTGAACCATCTGTTTATTTGCATTGAAATGTATTATTCATGAAGTATCCTCTTGACTTTAGGTGATCATAAGCTTTGAGCATGCCACAAATTTGCAGAAAATACCATATTCTTTTAACTTTACTTTTGTTGTGTGGGGTTGAGGAATAAGACGGTGGTAGCAGACGCCCAGCATCTTCGAAGACATGCTCTGAGTTATACTGCCATTTAGATGATGGGGCCTTTGACGAAAAACAATGTAGGGTACCTACCAATTGTTGTAATTAAATTAGGATTGGCTAGCAAATATTGGAGGTTTTTTAACGTGTTCATCATTTACAGTAGTTATTCCTGAATACAACTGGCTACAGGTTATTTTCCCTCACTCCTCTGGGGTTATTTCATTGATAAGCACATAACCCTGAAGGATAGCATCATGAACAAAACATTTGAAATAAAATTCTAATAAAAAAAACTATAAAAATCTTAAATAATTCATGATATAGGCAAGTCACCACATAATAGTTGTTTTGATAAACAAAATTTTACAAATTCAGTAAAAAAAAAATCAGCAGCATAAGATAAAGCAAATATGCAAAGATTTTAAACCATGATAAAATAATTAGGTTTACATTATACAGTTAATTACAGCAAAAATACAATACAGTTTTGTTGCTGTTTTAAAACACAACTTAAGTTTTAAATTACATCACTTGAAATTAAAAAAAAATAAACTACTTTACTACAAAATGAATTCTACATTTTTGAAAAATCACTCAAAAATAAGACCACTGAATTGTTTTCAAAGTAGTTCTATCAATGACTAAATGACTCCCTATCCCCCCACCCCCCAAAGGCCCAAGTAGTCATCTACAGCAGCCCAGAGGTCCAGCTGATGCTTCTAGACTGCTGTCTGTATCTGAGGCCAAAGTTGGATCTGTTGACATTGAAGACACATCATTGACAGACGATGATGACGATGGATGCTGAGAGCCATTGATCACTGCTGCACCTGTGCTATGAGAAACAAAACAGCAAATCAGTTGCAGACAGAGTTGTACACTGAGCTACCTATACTGTACTGGCTACCTCTAGTGGTCAATACCGTTTTTTCTCTTGGCTTTGAAAAGACTCATCAGGTTGTGTGTGAATAATACTGATAATATATGCAAAAGTGTCTGTACTGCATTTTGTCAGAGAGATCTCAAAGAGATACATGACCCAAAAAGTTAAAAACTACTGCCCTAATAAAAATGACTTATTTTATCTTATCACTGTAAACTTCAAACAGTATTCTGGTACTTTTTTTTTTTTTTTTTAATTTTATTTGAGAGAAAGAGTAAGAGAGAGCATGAGAGGGAGAAGGGCCAGAGGGAGAGGAACAAGTAGACTCACTGCTGAGCAGGGAGCCCAATCTGGGGCTCCATCCCAGGACCCTAAGGTCAAAACCCAAGCTGAAGTCAAAGTCAAGACTACTAATCCTACTGAATCACCCAGGTGCCCCCTGTTCATCTTGTTTAAAAGCAAAAGCCAAGACAAAGGCTAAAATCATTTTAAAAGAAAGGGCCCCTTAACTGTCCCATTTTCTGTGAGGTTAAATGACTTGGCAGGATCACTAAAATGCCTTAGGTAAACCCAAGTCTTGTTACTTTTACTCCAATATGTACTTGACAAGAGCAAATATGGATTTATTAAACAGATAAAGTAGGATTTATTAAACAGATAAAGTAGGACTGTTTCCTTTACTGAAAGTATAGCTAACAAGTATCTCCTGAATTTAAAAAAAAAAAAAAAAAAGTAACAGGAATATATAACCAATAGAGAAATCCTTTCAAGGGGTCTGGGTTAGGAATGGGAGGGAACGTGGGGCGAGGGGAATATGTTAAAAGCGATTTATGTTCTAAGTGAGAACTTTCTTCTTTTTTTTTTTTTTAGTAAGTACTTCTGAACTATGGGATCACTAAATAAGGATCAGTGCAAATTTGAGTTTATTAAATAATGAAAGTTATACAGTAGTTCTTAAGAACATATTTATGGAATAAAAGCAATGGTTTCCAAATTGAGAGGTAAGAATTTCTAGGGCTGCATTTGAGGTACTCAAAGATGCTAAAAACAAAGCAGTGGAAAACCACTGCTCCAGAACCCAGCATTTCAGTGTTTGAAATTATACTACTATTCTAATGATGAACAACAGAATACTTTAGAATACAAAAGGTCCTCTGAGAGCTTGTCTTCAAATGCAACAAGGAAATAGTCAGGGGCTTGGGAATAGGCAAATCTTTAGGATGCTGGGGAGGGGGTTGGGAAACAGAAAATGGAAACATTAGGGACAGAGCAGGTGACACAAGGTAAAATGAACTAAAAAGTACACTGAGTACACTTCAGGCATGACCCTCTACTTCAAATTCCATCCATAGGACACTAGAGAATGTGCCTGTTCTGATTGAGAGTACACAATACAACGGCTAGCTTCGAAGACTGGTAGTGAAATATTCAAACCATAAAAAGGTTCCACCAAATATACATTTTCATGCCTCTATTTTTAATCCAAATTCCATTTTATCCAAACTTCTTAATCTGATAAAAATTAACTTTTAAAAATTATTTTAAAAATAATTTAAAAAATAAAATAAGTAAATTTTAAAAATAAAATTATTTTTAAAGTAATTTTTTTTTAAATATTTTATTTATTTGACAGAGAGAAATCACAACTAGGCAGAGAGGCAGACAGAGAGAGAGGAGGAAGCAGGCTCCCTGCGGAGCAGAGAGCCCGACGTGGGGCTCGATCCCAGGACCCTGGGATCATGACCTGAGCCGAAGGCAGAGGCCTTAACCCACTGAGCCACCTAGGCGCCCCTAAAGTAATTTTTAAAGTAAAGTAATTGGGGATAGAGATCCCCAATGTGAGGCTTAAATTTACAACCCTGAGATCAAAAGACGCATGCCCTACCAAAGTGAGCCAGCTAGGCACCCCAAAAACTAACTTCTAAATGCATTAAGTAGTTAATTTTTAATCTGAAAATCAAATATCTATGAAAAGAAAAGTACTTGTTTTTTTCCCCAAACTTTAAAGCTATCAAGTAAATTCTCAAATATTTGAATGGCAATAATAGGAAAAATGGTTAAATTTCAGGTAGCTGAGTCATTTCCCTCTCAAGTAAGTCTCTACACCCTCAAAGGCAAGCAAACTCACTGTAATATTACCCAAACCAAAATAAAAACAGTAAAGTGGGGAAAATAGTATATTTCATTTTATTTATTTGATTTTTAAAGATTTTATTTATTTGACAGAGAGAGAGACAGCAAGACAGGGATCAGAAGCAGGGGGAGTAGGAGAGGGAGAAGCAGCCTTCCTGATGAGCAGGGAGCCCAACGTAGGCAGGACCCTGGGATCCTGACCTGAGCCAAAGGCAGACATTTAACCACTGAGCTACCCAGGCACTGCTCATTTTTAAAAATCAAGTTGAAATGGTATTGTGATTCTCTGACATTCTAATTTGTCAAACACTTTCTGCTGTTTTTACATAAAATCAACTGAATATTTTTATTACAGGTTGATTCACTAACAGTTTTCTCTGTACCCTCTAACTGAGAATCCAGAAAATGTCTAGAAACCTATAATCCTGTCCAAACCTATAGTCCTGTCCTTTCTACTTATTTTATAACCACAATCCAGTGTCCTTTAAGAACCAATTTCTTTAAATAAATTAAGAACAGATACAACTGCTCTATCTCATGAAATTAAGTTTATTCAAACGTTCAACACTTCAGATATACCACTCATTGGGATAGCATTCGGAAGTATAAAAGTCTCCAAATAATGGACTTTTCAAATCCCACTTGAATCTCCAACATGAATAATTTACTTATGCTACTACTATACATCAATACAATGACAATTAATTTCGCTATTAAAGCATTTATAATATAGCTTTTGTTATAACTACATTGTAGGTAAAAGTTGTCAAAATCAATTTATATATATATATATATTTTTTAAGATTTTATTTATTTATTTCAGAGAGAGATCGTAAGTAGGCAGAGAGGCAGGCAGAGAGAGAGGGGGAAGCATGGATGCGGGGCTCGATCCCAGGACCCTAAGACCATGACCTGAGCCGAAGGCAGAGGCTTAACCCACTGAGCCACCCAGGCGCCCCAATCAATTTATATTTTCAATAGAATCTATATTATAATTTGGAAAACTCATTCCTGATCAAGGATTTAAAAAATAATTTAAAAACCCATAAATAAAACAAAAATTGTTATAAAAAGCCACAGAAATTATTTAAACAAATATATGTTTATAGTACAGCAGAATGGGTACTTAAACTATAGTTAAAAACTATATGCCCAGGATCTCCTTTTTTTTTTTTTTTTTAAATGTAGAAGAGTTTTAGAGGGATGATTAAAATGCTATTGTTTTACTCAAATTCAAGACCTATCTGTCAAATACTACTTGGCCTTCAAGGTTCAATTCAAATTTCATCTCTTTCTAAAACTGCCCGAATGTCTGTAGCCAAGGGTCTGCTGTCAGCCAAAGACCATTTGAGATGCTGGAAAAACCATGCCTTCTGAAGTTACTGGCAAACATGGCTTCAAGTAGTAGCTTTTTTACATATTGGTAATTTTATATTCATTTACTTTTTCTGAACTTTAGTTTCCTCATCTGTAAAATGTGCACAAATCCCTTCCCTAAGGCCTTAGTACATAAAGTACATAAACCACCAGTGCCTGTCGTGTAATATGCACTTAATATATACAAGTTACCTGCCATTTAACTTTCCCCCAATGCTTTATGCTTTCATAAGTGCTAAAATAAGACAGCTTATGATAAAAGAGAATATTTAACTCCAGCAAACCAGTTTTCTTCTTAGATATGGAACGATTTGATTTTTTTTTTTTTTTTAAGATTTGAGAGAGAGAGAGAGAGCATCAGAAAAGGAAGGTCAGTGGAGAAGCAGACTCCCTGCTGAGCCGGGAGCCAACAGGAGGGTACTTCACCTGGGATTCGGGGATCACGATCTGAGCCAAAGGCAGTTGCTTCACCAACTGAGCCACCAAGGCACCCTATGGAATGATTTCTAATGGCAGTTTTACTGTTACTGCCTTAATTTAGCAGATCAAAAATATCAAAATGAGAAAGATGGTAACTTAGTATCACATGTACCAGATTCTTCATCAATACCTTAGTTCATCCAAAGTAAATACTATTAAAATCCTGGTGAGTATACTGAACTGTGAAAAAATTCTTCTTTAAAGAGAACAATGCCAACAGAAAAAGGTTTTAAATTTCTCTTCTTCAGTGGAATGTCAGTATTATAGAAAAAGATGTATATTTTATGAAATCAGTTACCAGTATGTTAGTTTGATGTATTGGTATAACATACCAGTGCTTGGTATTAAGTACCAGTGCTTTCAAATTTAACTATCCAAATTGTATTCCATACACTTCTTAAAGTTTGAACAAGAACAGTGGTAAAAATGGGGAAAACTGAAGGATTCATGTAACCGAAGATTACAACAGAAGAAGTAAACTGCAACCTTAACCAAGCTTATATTGTAACCAACCTAAAGGAGAGGGCTGTCCCCTTATAACTCCATTCTTGGTTCTCTCCTCCAAGTCCATAACTTCTTTGTATATCAACTCTGAAAAAGAAGTGAAAAAAGACAAACTTTTCAAAGTCCGAGAGCCAACCTCAGATACCTATGTTTTAAGTAAAACATTTCTACACATATTAATATAACAGTGTTCTTTCAGTGGCAAAGAGTCCCTTAAGTGTCAGTGTAAGATTCAAAGGTACTAGTAATAATTCCCTGATCCAGAACCATGAACTATACTAAAAGAAACAAAATCTCTGCTATAACTAATGTTTCTAAAGTTGGATTAAGGATAGCACTGGCGTTAGAAGCCTTATCTTTTTTTACTCACCAGCATTTCGTACTATACCATATCATCCTACACATCATACTACAAATGCTCAATCCTGTCTCAGTGAGGCCTTGAATCATGTTTGTCTTATTCATATCTATTTCCTGAGCTGTGGCATAGTACATTAGGTGCTTATCCAGATATCTGTTAAAAGATTTAAATGTAAGCATGTATGGAAGTTTCTTCAATCAGAATGGAATATAAATACATTTTTATTTTTTAAAAAAGCAGGTAGCTACCCTCCAAATCCTTTTGATTTCAAGCATGACATGCTATCACAGTCAAGAAGATTTCTCCATAGAAATCTTGTTTTTTTTAAACTAGACTTCTGTACTTCTTACTGCTCCAACTAAAGAGACAGCAGATGTTGTCCTGAGGCCGTATGTGCCTTCTGCCCTGTGCTCTTCTATGTCAAGTGTGATGCACCTTGTGAGTCTGAATGTCTACTTCAGAAGAACCTTCTAGTGGATGTTACATCACCATTATTCATCTTCTTTGGGCCATGGAATCCTGTGAGAAGTGCATAAGAGCAATGAACCCTCTTCTAAGAAAAATGTACAAGCGAACATGTTCAAAGAATTTGAAGGCATTGGGGTGCCTGGGTGGCTCAGTGGGTTAAAAGCCTCTGCCTTCGGCTCAGGTCATAATCTCAGGGTCCTGGGATCGAGCCCCGCATCAGGCTCTCTGCTGACCGGGGAGCCTGCTTCTTCCTCTCTCTCTGCCTGCCTCTCTGACTACTTATGATCTCTGTTTGTCAAATAAATTAAAAAAAAAAAAAAAAAAAAAAGAATTTGAAGGCATTTAATTTCTTAAACTGATAAAAAATCTAATTATAAAGTAAAATAAGTGGACATATAGGTATAAAAAGGAGCTAAAGACAGCTAAGTTTACTTGCTATGGTAAATCTTTTTGGTCTTAGAAGGAGAAAAATAGGAAGTCTGGATAGAGGAAAGAATGGAAGATGCTTCTCTTGAAAGAAACAAAAAGGAATGATAAGTATTTCAAATAGGAGGATTTCTTTTTTTTTTTTTAAAGAGAAAACAACACCTGTTTGTGAAAAGGTATTAGGGCATAGGAACCAAAGCTAATCAGGAGTACTAACTAGGCAAAGCATAAGTTAAAGGTTCTGGCAATGGGTTTTTCTTTTTGTTATAATGCTAAAACTCTTAAGCAGATCTTTAACAAAAGGCAGTTTGTGGGTAATTGAGCTTCACTTGGACTAGGAGAAAAAGATACAAAATAAAGGTAAACATGTTTAGAGTTTAACTCTAAATAACAGATACATCTCATTTAAACTCAAAAATCACAGATACATCTTTACACACAAACAAAAATACAGCTAACTGCCGAGCAACACAGGTTTGAAATGCGTGGGTCCACTGACACGTGGATTTTTTTTCAATAAATATACATACAGTACTGTAAATGTATTTTGTCTTCTGACTTTCTTAATTTTTTTCTCTAGCTTACTTTATTGTAAGAATGCAATATATAATATAAATAATATAAAAAATATGTGTTAATCAACTATGTTATTAGTAAAGCTTCCAGAAAACAGCAGATGAGCAATTGTTTCAGGGTAGTCAGAAGTTGTATGTGAATTTTCAACTGTGTGTGAGTCAGCACCCCAACCCCTGTGTTGATGGGTCAACTGTACTATGTTTCACTAATTTTAAGATGCACTTCTTCCAGTTTAATAGCTATGAAATGGAGTTGCATCTTATAATCAATGATGCAGTGCAACTGCCAGTGTTTTCTCTTAGAAGTATAATTATGTGTTTTACGATTGGTGGCCTATTAAGATTACAAGAAACACATAAACGCCAATTGCAAATATAATGATGTATAAAAATATCAGGTAAGATATTTTAATAAATGCTTTGGTCCACAATTATATCCTTGTACATTACTTATTATATATACAGATGTACTAGTTTCTACTCAATTCTATCATTCTGGTGAGGTCTATAGAGTCTAACTATATTCTCCCAAAAGTTAACTCAGAGAAAACTAATCTTGGTTATTCCTAAGAAAAAAGAATCAAAATCCTTCTTCCCAAACATATTCACAGATGGAACACTTGTTCAGGTTTATACCTCCCCATGACCTTTAGCTTTTCCAACTATTTAGGTACTTAAGCTCTTAATAACATGTCTCCATTTTAAGATCAGGTAAAGAAGGGACCAAGTGACCTGCTCAAAGTCACGTAGCTAAAAGTGGTCAAATTACTAAATGACAACAAATCAAAAGGAAGTAAACAGGATCTAAAAATTGTCTGCCTCAATGATCCAGTGAATCTTCTAAAGAAGTATTTTAACATTTCTATGACAGTGCATTATTAATGTTTACCCACATTCTCAAAGTAGAATTACTATATTAGATCCACAAAGATTAAAAATTAACTCATTCTGTTGGTGAGGGTGGGGGTAAAACAGACATTCCTACACAATGCTGACAGAAATATAAACTGCTATAATTTCTTTGGAGAGTAATCTGGAAATACTTGAAAAAAATCCTTTGGCTTAGCAAATCTCCTTGTAGGATTTTTCTTACAGGCATGTTATTACATGTGCACAAGAAGACTGCAGAGTTGTCTGTAACAACAATAGACTGGACAGGACTTAAAGCTCTTCAAGAGGGAGTGAATACAGAAATTATGACACAGCCATCAACAGAATACTAACCAGCTATTAGACCAAATGAGCCAGATATGTGGGGCAAGACAGAATAATCTCAAAGGCAAATGATTATATCAACAAAGTAAGTGTGCACAATATACAGCCATTTGTGATTAACACAGGGTGGGAGAGGAAAAGAGGGAGAAACCAAACACAAGTATGTATATCTGTACACTATGGAAGAATGTAAATATTCTAGAAAGCATCAAATGTGCCGTGGTGGAAACCTGAGATTCAGATTAAGTCAGGGACAGAGGAGACTTACTTTCTACTTCTGTAAAAATGTTAACAATCTTTTTACCAAATATCAGTTATGAATAATAGAAAGTATTTTTAATTTCCTTAACATGAATAAATCAACATAAAGATCCATAAGCTCTTTCAGTTTCATCTCTGAGAATCTGGTGAATGTTACCTTTCCATTCTTCTATTGTATGTTCCCTTTCATCTAACTGCTTGTCAGGTATCTTTGGTGGTGGCTGAAAAACACAAGGCAATGATAACTGAGACAGTTTATTGGGAGTATATAAATTCTTTATAATTATTTGAATTATTAGCCAGACAGAGACTTTAAAAAATACATCATTAGACCAACACTGACCAATCATCAACAACCTTCTTACATAGAGACTAGTTTTGGATGACATTTCATGGCATCAAGACGGTTTAACCGTCTTTTTCTTTTCTTCTAGTTTTATGAAATTGTCATATTTATATCACAGAATTGTGTTATGCTTTGGACACAATAGTTTTGTAACTAGTTCTCCCGAAGTGCTATCGCATCACATACTAAAGCACAAAAAGGCAAGAAACAGTGGGATCTAACTTTATTTTGTGTGTGGGGTGCTTGGATATGCTCATTAACTTAAGATGCTATTCATGCAAAAACAGAAAAACACCACAACCATTTATGTATATTTTTAAAATTAAAAAGTCTCCTCCAAACCCATCTTTAATTCAATATATTCTTCAAACATTAAGAAAAGAACTTACAGCTTCTGCTTCAGAAGGATCATACCAGACATTGATATATGGGTGCTGGAGAGCTTCATCTACAGAAATCCTTTTAGATGCATCAATTACCAGCATTTTGGATAACAAATCCCTTGCCTGACTGGCTGTAAAAATAATGATGTTAATGTACATGTATTTCATAAAAGTTTTAAAATAAATTTTAGAAACTTGAAACTATCATTTATCAAAAAGTGTATGTTTTAAAAAGAATAGATTTTACTATAAAATTGTGCATATGATCAAAAAAATAAAAATAAAATAACAAAAAACAAACTGAAACCTTCCACTTTGTTCTCCACCCCCTCCAGAGAGAGCACTGGGTTATATCCCTTAAGAACATAAATACACACACACACACACACACACACACACACACACACGACAAACACACACACCTCAAATGGGACTAAATATACATATTTATAAAAAGTACCTTTAAGTTTGTTGTGTTCCGAGTCAGCTGGGAAAAGTACATCGGGGAAGAGTTTCTCAAAGCTATATCCAGCATATTTAGGTCTGTTTTCAACATAAGTCCTTACTGTTGGCTGTAGTTTCTTCATGAATTCAGGGCATGGTGTTCCAAGCTGTTCAATAACTTTATTCCACTGATCAATATCTAATATCAAGTAGCTAAGAAAAATATTCTGTATCTAATGTTCAACACATTAGCCATAGCTATATTAAAATAACAAGAAAATGGCAATTTAAAAAATCCTAAGAAAGAATGTGGCAGTTATAAATCTTCTGTCTTATAGCCACTTTGTAAAAGGCAATGACTGTAGATAGAAAGGATCAATAAATAAGCTTTGTTAACTTTATTGTATGTGTATAACTACTAATACTGATTTCCATTAAAAAAGAAGCTTAAACCCACAAATTCTAAATACAAATGATAAGTGACTCAAGGAATAAAGATAATTACTACCCACAGGACTCTAAATTTAAACTGTACACAATTCTAGAATACCAAATCTATCCTTTTTTCCCAGCTTATCAGAAAATGTGAATGCATTTCCTGGAGGATAAGAAATTATAATCTGTCCTAAATTTTTTTGTTTTCTGCACTAACGGAAAATAACCAGTAGCAATAAAAATGATGGCTTTAAAAAAGTGGCATTTTCTTTTACCATTCTTTGTTTAGCTTATGTTAATTAAAATGTTTTTAAAGCTCTAAACTTAAGACAATGAAACGGCATTTTGATAAGTCATGAGGTTAAGATTCTCTGGTTTTTTTCATCCTAGTCTTTATAGTCCAAGTCCTTCGTGCAGACCAACTCAAACTTTCTTATTATAACCCAGTAAGTATGGCTTTTCCCATTCCTCCTCCTACAACAATTCTAAGGGTTACTAACTGATAAAGACATAACAGATCACTGTTAATAGAAATACTAAAACTAGTCTGATGAAAAAAAAGAATGGATCCAAATCTACTCACCACAATATAAACTATTACTGCTAAAATTCTCAGGTGAAAAAAATCAGTATGTTATGTTGAGCAATGAGACAACAACCAAAAGCCACAAAACACACAGGACATTAACAAAAGAGGAGGTGGCTGGGGGAACAAAAGGATGAACAGAAGCAAAAGACAAGTCTAAAATTCATATTAAATCCTAAGTACTTCTAGACTTACTCAAGTGTATAATTATTAGAAATTTTAATGCAAGCCATGATTTTTGATTTAGGCTAAATAATTAACTCAAAGCCAGCAAGTAATTGTGGATAATTAACTTGAGCAGTTGTCAGAATTAACATATAAAACAATAAATGAGGAAAAGGAAAGTCTATCAAATAGCAGGTGGTATTTTGAAAGAGTAATTTAACAATATTTTATTATTAGGGAGCGACAAAACATTAAACCTGACCAAGCTGAAGTGCTATCAAACATTTGACCTTTAGAAACTACATTTTAGGCCAAAGATAAGGATACGATCTGTACCTGGGAACAAAACACCACCTTTGATCATTTCTCCCATGATGCACCCAACTGACCAAATGTCAACTGAAAACAAAATGCAATGACATTAACATAAAGATTTTGGTTAAAATAAAAAAAAAAATTAAACATTAAAAAAAATCACATACACCATGTATACTTTAAAATTATAGAAAGCAGTATAAAATAAAAATGAATGACAGAGAATAATGTGCTCTAACTACCAGCAGAGACTGTATGTCCTACTGCCAGATGCAGCCTACAGATAGTTCGGCTTCTTGTCTCAACAATTTTTGAACTATAACAGCCACAAACTTTATATTTGTTTAAAGAAACCCATATATATGAATGTACTATATTTATTTTCATTAGAAAACACAAGGAAGTTCATCACCTAACTAATTTAACTGCTGCAGCAGCACAAGGATACAGTCCCTTCCTGGAAAGAGGATTTTGTGGCAAACCATTTCTCCCATAATGCACCCCACAGACCATAAATCCACTATATGTTTGCAGCACAAAAGAAGGAAAAGCAAAGCAAAACGTCATTAAAATCAAAGAAGCATAATATGACTACATATATAAAAACTGCAAAACATCACAAAAAGAAAAAAGTGATTTTAATTTTAGCTAATGGAATAATTTAAAACACAAAATATTTTTCAAAAGGCTTTGACTCACAAAAGCAAATGTGAAGTATAGCCTTTTAACTACATATCTAATTTTAAAGTGAGAGCTATGCACAGAAATCACATAATTGATAAACCTATACATTGTCTCTAAAAATTGTTTATAAAATATGAAACAGAACTGAATACATCTTTGCAAATAAGGCTGAAAATGAACATGAGGTGGCAAAATTTAAAGTTACTTAAATACTATTTTGAAGTTCAACTGTGCATTATACTCTCTCTTTAAGTCAAATTAAAAAAAAGCATGAGCAGAAATAATCTAGTATATTAAAATATTTAACAGAAAAATGTGTTTCTATGAGTCATTACAGTTAAAAAGTTAATTAAAAGCTCTTCAGAAATTTTCAGACTGGATTTCAAACTGGGTAATCTTATTTGAAAAGTCTTATGTTTATTCTGAATTAAAAGTTATCATGCTACTTTTACCCTATTATCCCAAAAGGAACAAG
Organism: Meles meles; assembly: GCF_922984935.1. Lineage (NCBI taxonomy): Eukaryota > Metazoa > Chordata > Mammalia > Carnivora > Mustelidae > Meles > Meles meles. The sequence continues at coordinate 46,212,857 of NC_060078.1, read as the reverse complement.
TGCATAAAGAATGAACAAATAATCAATGACGAAAACTTTGTAAAAGAAGTATATTTTATGTTTTCCACCTAAAGGTTTTTAAACCCATAAAACCAAACTGTTTTGGTTTAAGAAGTTAGTTTTCGTTGGATATAATATTTTCCACAGATTTATTACCGAAAAAGGTCTCCTCATTGACCTACTGACCCTCATCAACTTTTAATGGGAGCTCTAATCAATGCTTTGAAAAGAATCTGCTGGACCCCCCCCCCCCAAAAAAAAAGGCAATTTGGAGATCTCCACTTGGTTCATTGATACACCCTGACATTTTATATCTCTGGTTTGAAAATTTGGTTAAGAAAAAAAAAGAGGAGGAGGTAGCTAGATTCATTGTGGTGATCACTTCATAATGTATATGATAACTTGAATCACTATGATGTACATTTGAAACTAACAATAATATTATATGCTTATTATATACTTCAATTTTTTAAAAAAGAGTAGGTGGTTGCAGTTTAATAGAAGAGGGGAAGAATAAGCAATTTAAAAAGAAAGCCTTAGAAACTTGCATTTGTTTTTGAAGTTTCAAGGTCCCTTTTAAAAGCAAAAGAAGAAAGGGGAAGAAGTAAGTGTTAGGGAGAGGTGCCCATGCAGGTGGACTTATGAAATTAGAAGTCTGTACTTTCTAATAAAGTTATCATAAAGAGACTGCCAGCCCATTAAACAATCTTAGTAACAAAGGTGGGAATAAATTTTGGAAATCCTGTAGAACTAAAGTTTCTTTAAAATTTCTTACTAAAATTTATATGAATCTACATGATTCAACTTTTAAGAATAAAATTTTAGAGGAAAAGGTAATACTCATAAACCAGTTCAGAGAACAATTCTCTACAAGGGTTTTGATTTTGGAATAAATCTACCACAGTAAATTTTCCCTATAGATATCAGAGAATGACAAACTTTAAATATCCAGGACAAAATTTATGTAGGTAACCTTAAGAAAAACATTTTTTTAAACAAATTTCAACAGCTGCAAGCATGAGAAGATATTGTCTGGGTTAGTGAAAACTTTCTCAAAATATGGTGTAACTGATTCAAACACAAAACTAACTTTAAATGGCCTAACAGCTTACTCTATTAGTTTAAGTACATTCCATTGCATTACAGTTTGTGAAAAGCTTTATGGTAGCTTGCAATGAAAGACAAAACAAAGTTGTTAAAACAAGTGGGGGTGGGATGTTACTGAAAGAAGGAAGTTCTAATGTTTAACCTTCCGGCTAATGCTATCATGATTAAGCATTATATTTGACTTTGTTTCCTGAGGCAAAAACGGGCAATAAAGTGATCTATACAATTCCTATCTAAGACAGGAAAGCATGTCACTTTTTTATATGACAGTTTGTCTTGGTGCTAATTTCTGGTAGGGAGCTATCTCCAAGATCACATTTATAGGACACTGAGTGACAAGAGTATCTGTGACAATTTATAGCTTTACAGCAAATGCAAAAGCAATCTTCATGATGGTGACTGGAAGTCTCATTTCTCAAAAGAAAATAGTCTAATACTAAATCCGACTCACTGAATTCTAAGGTATAAAACAATTTTAGAGAGTAACAGAACATAACAGCATGTTAAAGAAAAGAATAATCATAAATATTTAAAGTATTTGTTTTTAATTAATTCAGAAAAGCAAAGGAAATTAAGCTAAAATCCTCAATTCAATGTTGTCTTTTAAAAAACACATCTTGAAGACTGAAGTAATAGTTTCTTGATTCAAAGTGAACCGCTATTCCAGATTCCTTGCTAAAAAACACACCTAAGGTCCTATTCTAGGGAGAATTTTGGATGAAATTACATTTCAAAAGTTATAGTTTAAGTCCATAATAATTCTGTGTAGATTTATTTATATCCTAAATATCTGCGATTCAACAAAACTCCTTAAATTACATGTATGTACACACATATATATAACATTTTAAAAAATACGTGAATACATGCCTGATAATTTTCAACCTTGATACTAAAGCTGAAATATTTAATTGAATATACCCACATAAAGTAATGCCATCTCTGTAAGGTGGGACACAAGGTTTTGATGAAATACTGTTTCTTCTGAAAGATCACCTTAATTATCTTATCAGCTCTGCAGAATGGCCTCACTGTAGCTCTGAAAGTTTATACTAAGTATTATAACTTTAGGTTCATAAGGTTGGAAGTATGTTCAAATATCACTAATGCAAAGTAGGATTATACTAAAGATAAACTGTCAGTACACCATATACTTCCTTGAGCCCCTGTTAGAAATACTCATTTTCAAGTTGTAGGCAAGTGAACGGCATATATTGATTTAGGAGCCATAGCAATAAATCCTTTATCCAGTTGTAGTGTTGATAGTTTTGTACTTATATTTCAATAAACAGGGGCTCCAACTTTTTCCAAACATTTATAACAAAATTTAGAGTTTCTTTCAAACTTTTGATAAACATTTCAGTGATACATTTAACTTCTACGCACTTCAGCTTAAATATTTACACAAGAAATCTGATAAACAAAAGCAAAAAACAGTATTTCAAGTAAATAGTGTTTGCTGACCGTTTTCTTTGTAGCCCATCCCTAGGATGACCTCAGGTGCTCTGTAGTAGCGAGTCACTACGTAAGGTGTCATCATAAAACTAGTTCCTGCAGTCCTGGCCAGTCCAAAGTCAAGAATCTTCAAAGTGCAGTCTGATTTTACCACGATATTACTGGGCTTTAAGTCCTTCAAAATATTAAAGACAGAAAGTTGACTGCTGTGATATATACAAACATTTTACAGTTCACAAGTTATTAGATCACTTTTCAAAAAAAAGAATTTATTTATTTGACAGACAGGGAGTGAGTGAGTGAGCACGGGACAGGCCAGAGGGAGAGAGAATCTCAAGCAGACATCTTACTAATCAGGGAGCCTGACATGGGGCTCCATATCATGACCCTGAGATCATGACCTGAACTGAAATCAAGACTCGGATGCTTAACCCACTGAGTCACCCAGGTGTCCCATTATTAGATCACTTGTAAAACAATTCCTGATAACTACTGTAATTTCTCTCATTATAATCAATATTACTACTCAGATTCATCGTAACAGGCAATTCTGAAAAACTGGCTTCATGGCATTTTTCACTTATGAGTACATACATACATATTAGAGAATCTGTAATGTTTTATTTTCCAGAAATTGTGACTAGCTAGAAATTATCAATCAAGTGCAATAAGAGCAATTTGTAAGGCATTTCAAAGTTATTATAGTAAAAAGAGAATTGTTAAGTTAGTATTTATGCTCACTTGTGTACTAAATTACCAGATTTTTAAAAAATCTCATTTTTAGGGCACCCCAGGTGGCTCAATTGGTTGAGTGCCCAACTCTCTTATTAATTTCGGCTCAGGTCATGATCTCAGGGTCACGGGTTCCAGCCTGTGGGCTCTGCACTCAGCACGGAGTCTGCTTGAGATTCTCCTTCTCCCTCTGCCCTTCCCTCTGCTAGCGTGTTCTCTCTCAAATAAATAAATAAAATCTTTAAAAAAAATGAGATTTTTTACAAAATACATTATCTCAGCAAAGTAACACGGCCTGTTCAAGAATTACATACTGCAAGTTTTGATACCACTTCAGTGTCTACTGTGATGGGTAAAGATTAATGGCTCTTTATACTCCTGCATTCTAGTCTAGAAATAAAGATTCCAACCTTAAATACTTTATTTTGGAAAGGTTAAAAGCACATACTATTTTTTTTTAGAAATATTTTTTATCAAGAAAAAAGTTAAAAAAATGCTTCAGAAATATTGCCTGAAATTCATCTTTGTATAACAATCTATACATTTCTACAGATATTACTAGCATTGCTAATTATATATGAGAAGAATAAGTGAATTTGTATAAATATGTGGCAGAGGAAGTAGAACTTAATATTCCAACTTCTCCCCCATACATACATACAGCTTCCTTTACGTGCAAGGCCTAACGGTGATTAGTTCTAGTCAAAAGAATGGAGTGGGAGCAAAGAATAGAAGGACCATGCACAACACCCTGTCATCTCTTCCCCTGCTTTACTGATTAGGACCATTCCAGGTGGACCATTCCGTCGGCTGAGGTTGTTGAGCACCTAAGTAAGGCAGAATCCTTTCCCCACCATGATCTGCCCTGGACACACAGTATGGAAAATGAACCTTAGTTGTGTTAAGCTACTGTGAATTTAGGGTTTGTCAACTTAGCATAGTCTAGGTAACACTGTAATTTATAGTAAGAAATACATATTTGGTCTTTGTCCCAACTACTGGCACAGAGCTCCTAAAACCCTTAGAATTATCTAAAAGGTAAGAGCAAAAGAGATGAAAGGAGGGCCTTTTGTTATTCATAAGAAGTCTCTTTCCGGGCACCTGGGTGGCTCAGTCAGTTGAGCACACGACTCTTGATTTTGGCGCAGGTCACAGATGTCTCAGAGTTGTGAGACTGAGCCCCACATGTCTGGCTCCAAAAGATTCTCTCTCACTCCCTCTCCCTCTGCATCACTCCCTCTCTCATCCCTGTACTCCTGCTCTTAAAAAAAAAAAAAGTCCCTTTTGACCATACAGGAGTTTATGATAATGAGGTCTTTTGGAAAGTTCCAAAGGATGGGGGCTGGTTCCAGGGCGGGGGAGGGGGGGACAACAAATTAATTAAAGGGTTGAAACTCTAGCATTTTTTTTTTTTAAGATTTTTTATTTATTTATTTGACAGAGAGAAATCACAAGTAGACAGAGAGGCAGGCAGGCAGAGAGAGAGAGAGAGAGGGAAGCAGGCTCACCGCCGAGCAGAGAGCCCTATGCGGGACTCGATCCCAGGACCCTGAGACCACGACCCGAGCCGAAGGCAGCGGCCCAACCCACTGAGCCACCCAGGCGCCCCACTTCTAGCATTTCTTGGCCCACACCTCCAAGGAGGGAAGAGGGCTAAAGCCTGAGTTCCATCATCAAAGGCCAATGATTTAATCAATCATGCCAGATAAGGAAGTCTCCATAAAAAAACAAAAGGACTGGTAAGGAGAACTTGTAGGTTGTTGAAGACGTAGAAGTGCTGGGAGACTGGTACACCCAGAGAAGGCATGGAAGCAGTTCCCCTTCCCATTTACCTTGCCCAATACATCTCCCCATCTGGCTGTTTTTGAGTTATGTCCTTTGTAATAAACTGGTAATCTAGTAAGTAAAATGTTTTCCTGATTTCTGTGAACCACTCTAGTAAATAAATTGAGCCTGAGGAAGGGGGTTTTTGCAAACCTCTGAATTCTAGCCAGTAGGTCAGAACCACAGGTAACAACCTGGGTTTGAGATTGGCATCTGAACAGCCAGCACTTATAGGACTGATCCCTTAACCTGTTGGATCTGGTGCTATTTCCAGGTAGGTAATATCAGTATTGAGTTAAAATACAAGGGGCGCCTGGGTGGCTCAGTGGTTTAAGCCGCTGCCTTCAGCTCAGGTCATGATCTCAGGGTCCTGGGATAGAGTCCTGCATCGGGCTCTCTGCTCGGCAGGGAGCCTGCTTCCCTCTCACTCTCTCTGCCTGCCTCTCTGCCTACTTGTGATCTCTCTCTGTCAAATAAATAAATAAATAAAATCTTAAAATACAAGACACCCAGCTTGTGTCCTGAGAACCTGGACTTGCTTGGGTGGGAAAAACTACTGTACATTTGGTATTAGAAGTAATAATGTAAGAGTAAAGGAGACACCTAGAAATGTTTCTCCTTTATCCTGTCTATTCCAACACTGAAATTAGTGTCAGAAATGGGGTGTTACTATTATGAACACAGGATCACAGCTTAGCAGCTTTAGCAGCACGCAGCAGGGAAACTAATACCAGAGGTTGGACAGGTGATTCAGGTTATGTAATAGCAATACATTTCATGATACTACCCCTTGCAATAACTTGGAAAGCACAGCACTTGCATAATTAACCTGAAACTCTAGAACAAGGGTTGACAAATTAAGGCCTGTTTTTGTGAAGAAAATTTTATAACACAGTCCTGCCCATTTAACCACCTACTGTATACAGCTCCTTCTGTGCTACAAGGCAAGAGTTGAATAGCTGTGAGACTGTATGACCTGCAAAGCCCAAAATATTTACCACCAAGACTTTACAGAAAAAGGTAGCTGACCCCTGCTCTAGAAGAGACTGGAAAGCAAAACTTTAGTTGTGTGTTGGTGGCTACTGGCAGCATTTGAAAGAATTGGCCAGTTTAAAAACAGAAATGAAAGGGAATCAGAATCTAGAATTTTAGGACCTTGCCATTCCAGAAAAATTAAATGCTACTAAACCTTAAAAAAAAGAGCAGATTGTCCAGTGAATCTCTTCCCCACCAAACTCAAGATATAGATATTCCTTGACTTCATAATGGGGTTATGTCCCAATAAGCCTTCATCAGTTGAAAATATCTTAAGTTAAAAATGCATTTAATACACCTAACCTATCAAACATCATAGCTTAGGCTAGTCTACCTTAAACATGCTCTGAACACTTAGCCTATTGTTGGGCAAAATCATCTGATGCAAACTCTATTTTATAACAAAGTATTGGAATATCTCTTGTAATTTATTGAGTAGTGTACTGAAAGTGAAAATCAGAATGACTCTATGGGTACAGAATACTGTGACTGTGTAGCTAACTGGGAGCTGTGACTCACTGTTGCTGCCCAGCATCAAGAGAGATTAGTGTACTACACACTGCTAACCCAGGGAAAAAAATCAAACTTCAAAGTATGAAATGCGTATCATTTTTCACACCATTGTGAAGTCAAAAAAATTAGGTTGAACCACCATAAATGACCATCTGTACTCTTCCATTTTATTAATGAGCCTTGAGAGATTATTTGTTGAGGCAATGGAATGTGAGGGAATATGATGTTCACCAAATCTGAAAAATACACTTGATTTAGCTTGGTTTCTCCTCTGCTATCTTTCACCTGGGAAAATCATGTGCCTCAGGGAGCCAGCCACTCCTTCAGCCTGGATGCTGAAAGCTGAACAAGGACAAACCCTGTCTGACCCCATTATCTGAAACAGTGCCACACAACCAACCTGCAGAGCCGTGAGCAAGCAATGTTATGTTAAGCCACCAATACTTTGGATTTGTTTTTCATGCATTATTTGCACATAATAAATCTGAAAACCCTTGAGGGAAAAAGAACTGCATTCTTTCAGTTGATGAAAAAGTCTCAGATTTGCCAACAGAAAAGCCTGAAAGCTTAAAGACAGACATTAAGTTGAAGATATGCAGCCAGGGACTAACACATATGCTATGAAAATAACTGTAATTAAAAAGAAGGCAGCTTCTAAGTTTCTGAGAGAGCTGTACTATCAAAAAACTCCATTAGACTGTGACTTTTCCAGCCTGAAAACAATGGTTTTCAATTCAGGGCAATTCTGCCCCCAGGGGGTAGTTCACAGAGTCTGGAGACATTTTTGGTTGTCACAATCGGGGAGTACTGGTAGCATCTAGTGAGTAGAGGCCAGGAATGTGCTAAACATTCTACAGTACACAGGACAGCTCCTCAAAAGAAACAACTCTTCATCCAAATCATCAACAGTGTCGAGATTGAAAAGGACTGCCTTAAAAGGACACTTGGACCCCTAATCTTGTGCGGAGAGTAAGCTGAAAAAGCTGAGTAGACCCCAAGGAGAACACATTTTCCAATAACCACTTTAGATATACTCAAAAGTATAGTAGACAAGAAAGACTTCACAGAGTGGAGCCAGGTACTACAGAGAACAGTGGACAGAGCATTCCTTGCAGAAATGAGATTTAGGGACTAACCAACCCTCACCCCCACTTTCCCCAAGGGAAGTGACACAGTGTCTTCCCAACAGAATGTTTTTTAAAAGTAATTTTAAAGATGTATTAATTTATTTGAGAGAGAACGTGTGTGGTGGGACAGAGAGTCTATGCCAAGCACGGATCCCACTACAGGGCTTAATCCCATGGTGCTGAGATCATGACCTGAGCCAAAACCAGGAGTCAGATGCTTACCTGACTGTACCACCCAGGGACCTCTGCCAACAAAATTTCAAATTATAAATGACCAATGACTAAACTGTTCAATTTCCCAAATGGGACTGTTTACTGGATGTGAAGTAGAGATTATGCTCCATCACTTGGGAAATAAATACCTTGACAGACTAGGACTTAGGGTTATCTCCCCTAACCAGGGGGTGAGTGTACTAGGTGTAGAATCAAGGGAGCAAAGAAATGTTTGATGACCAGAAGGGTAGACTGTGACAGAGACTGATGCTCACCACCATTCTGAAGTCTGCCTTTCACATTTCCCTGTCCCTTATAATTAGACAGGTCCTCATGTTCTGCCAATGGGCTCAGAGCAGAAGTGATGTCCGTCACTTCCAGGCCAAAGCATAGAAGAGGCAGTACACCTGGCTTTCTCCTCCCCTGACACAATGACCAGGAACTATGCAAATGGTGGAGACTGGGTCTCTGAGTTACTGTGTGGAACCCCATTCCCAGTCCTGACTTGTACTAAAACCCTAAGGGATATTTTACCAGGCAAACCATCTTAGACCACAGAGGTATTAGGCTGGGGTGAAAGGTATTTAGACTTATTAGTAGACCAGAGAGATGAGTATCAGTTGTGGCCTCAAGACCACCTATAGGAGTGGGTTTGACCCATTAAACTTCTTGAAAGTTACTCAAGGAACAAACATCAAATAAAACCCTGGAGGAGCAGTCTCCAGAAGTTACTGTATGAAGGAAATAGGAACAAGTGGCACCAGAGATGTCCTACAGTGAGTCCTGTGGTGCCTGTTCTGATCCCCGGTTCAGGATCCCTTCCAGCTGCTAGCAGTATTGGTTGCTGAGTTTTCAGCAAATCTCTCTCCTGGAATTGTCTTCAGATACAGAGAGTCACCTTTTCCAAGGTCATGTTGCTCCTCAAAGTCCAACTGAGTCACCAGCTGAGGACTCTGGAATGACTGTATCCAATTCAATTTTTCCCTCTGTCCAGTATTACTTCCTTTACTCCCTTAAAGATGTTGATGCTGAGGGGACTCCCCAACAAACTTCTTACATGTGTATCTTCTCCATCCTAGAAGATTGTTTCCCAGATATCCTGACCTAAGATAAAGGCACATTCCTTTTCATAGCTAACAGATTCTCGTATATCTTACTAGCTCAAATTTATTATGTAAGTTTTCTACAGTTGTACTGTATTTTTACCACTTTATCCATCCACACTAAGGGAGTATGTTAAAATATCCCAATTGTATCATGTTTGTATAATTCTTCTATTTTCCACAGTTTAAGGTTTGTGTATTACAACTCCACTGCATATATAAAGTTCTTGACAATTACTTATCCACATAGTAGATTACATCCTTTTTCCTCATAGAGTCACTGAAAAATGCTTTGTCCCTGGCCCCACCATATTCAAAGCAGCTGATTAAATAGAGTCATCCTTGTTCTCATGTTTTATTTTCCCAGTACATCTTTGCCAATACCTTTGCTTTCAGCCTTTAGAAGCTAGCTACAATTGTTTGCATTACAGAAGCACACAGTTGTTGTTGGTACTGTGTATCAAATTTGAACTCCGTTCATTAGGGGGTTAATCCCCTTTACCCATTATATTTTATATTGGTCTTCTGTAATTTAATGTTTCCTTTTTAAGTTTCCATTTCCTTTGTTTCCTCTTTTATCATGTAGTCTGTGATTTCTGTTTTACCCACCTGCTAGCTCCATTAATCTGAAAATTTTCTATTGGAAGGTTTAACTTTACTAAAATCAAATTAACTTCCATGGAGGCAGATTACTGTCCTGGCCCACAGGGCAAAAGAAACTCATACAATATATAATGGGATGAGGAAGATAATATACTTCCCCATGTATATATATTTCTCTTATGTTGCCTAAAGATGGCATTAAACATAACATTATAGCAGTTGCATAGGCAATATAGCAATTCAGTTAGAATGATAACTCAGAATAAGCCTGAATATCTCACATACATAACTGTTGTAAAATAGATAACTTGAGCACAAATCTCTGTATTCATTTTGAGTTAGGTTATTTGACACAAGATAGCTCAAAGATATAATTCCACTGAATTAAGTATTTTTCAAGAAGTTCCTCTCAAATTAGATGCTATTCTTTTCAAAGAATAAGCTAGAACTAAAACTAAAATACAAAAATACATGTCCACACAAAAACCTGCACACACACGTTCATGTCAGCATTGCTCACGATAGCCAAAAAATGGTTAGCAAGCCAAATGTCTCTCAAGTGATGAATGGATATACAAAATGTGGTATACATACATAAAGCAAACTATTATTTGACAATAAAAAGAAATGAAGTACTGATACATGATAAATAGATGGACGAACCTTGAGAACATTATGCTAGGGAAAAGAAGCCAGACACAAAAGACCACATTATATATAAATAATTCCATTTATATGAAATATCCAGAATAGGCAAATATATGGAGACAGAAAGTAGGTTAGTAGTTGTGTAGGGCCAGGGGTGAAGGGAGTAACAGGAACTGAAGGCTGACAAGTACATGATTTCTTTAAGGTTGGTGAAAATGTGTTCTAAAATTATATTGTAGTGATGGTTGTACAACCTTTGAATATAATTACACACTTTACGAACTATATGGTATGTGAATTACATGTCAATAAAGCAGTTAAAAAAAGATTACAAAAATATAAACTATTTCTGTACATATGAGAAATACAACTCTGATACTCAATTTTATGTAATTGGTAATGACAGCAGGATATTTTATATACCATTTCATTTCAGAGCAAAACTAACCTTATACCACTCCACATAAATCAGTGAAATACAACTTTCCCAAAATATAATTTAAAGGCAGTAATGTCAGCAAAAATGGAAGAGTAGACTGCTCCACAGAAACACCAAAAAGCAAAGCAAAATGGACCAGAAAAAACTTTTTCAGAAATCTGGAAAACAGTCAAATGTTCACACCAACCAAGTAAATGCAGAATCAAGAAAAAGGCAACTTAAAAACAAGAGGAAAGATGTGTGGTGTTTTCACTAGCCCTTGTCCCACCCATCTTCCTGGTTGGGTGGGAGGGTCTTGAAGCAGCCTGCATTCTCACTGTGGGACTCTAGATCAGGCTAGACAGAGGGAGTTTCTCAAAAACACTGCCAGGCAAATGAATAACCCATTATGCCTGTGACAAAACATTAAAGTTGAAGAAAACATGACATGGCATACCATCAAGTGTGCAAAATATGCATGATGGAAGTCCCAAATAAGAGGGGAAAAAAAAAAAAGGAGCAGAAAAAATGACTGAAAACTTACAAATTTATGAAAGACATAAATCTGCACATTCAAGCTATTCAGTGAACTCCAAGGATAAAAGCCAAAGAGATCTGCACTGAGACACATTTTAAGCTGCTGAAAACTAAACACAAAAAGAAAATCTTAAGAATCAAGAGAAGCAATTGTTACTTATAAGAGATCCTCAATGAAATTAACAAGTGGGGGCGCCTGGGTGGCTCAGTGGGTTAAAGCCTCTGCCTTCAGCTCAGGTCATGATCCCAGGGTCCTGGGATTGAGGCCCGCATCGGGCTCTCTGCTCAGCAGGGAGCCTGCTTCCCTTCCTCTCTCTCTCCTCTCTCTCTCTGCCTGCCTCTCTGCCTACTTGTGATCCCCGTCTGTCAAATAAATAGATAAAATCTTAAAAAAAAAAAAAAAAAAGAAATTAACAAGTGATTTCTCAAAAGAAATCATACAGGCCAAAAAGCAGTGAAAAGACACATTTAAACTGCTAAAAGAAAAAAAAAATGCCAAACAAAAATTCTGTATCTCTGAAGGAGACTCAACAGTAAACTGAAGCTGTAAGAAGAAATAAAAAATACGAGTAAAGGTAATTACATAGGTATACACAAAGGTCAGTATTACTGTGTTTAGGGTTTCTAACTCCTCTATTTTTTTTCCAATATGATTTAAAAGACAAATGCATTAAATAATAATTACATTTCTATCTTATTGGGCACACAGTGTATAAATATGTAAGCTACAACACAATGGGGGAAGAACAGATTGTATACAGGAGTAGAGTTTTTGTGATGATAAGGTGGTAATAATTCAAAATAAATTATTATAAGTTAAAGAGACTAATCACAATCCCAATGGTAGCCTTTAAGAAATACTCCCTCCAAAGACAGGAGAATACGTATTTTCTAAGCACACATGGAATATTCTCCAGAACAGACCACATGTTAGGTGACTGAACAAGTCTCAACAAATTTTAAAAGATGGAAATTATAGAATGTATCTTCTCTGACCACAATGGAATGAAGCTAGAAATCAAGAAATAGGAATACTGGAAAATTCACAAATTGTGGAAATTAAACAACATACTCTCAAACAACCAAAGGGACAAAGAACATAAAGAAAACGAGAAAATACTTTGAGATGAATGAAAATGAAAACACAACACACAAAAATTAAGGGAATACAGAAAAAGCAAGCTCAGAGGGCAATTTCATAGCTGTGTTTAAGCTGCTAAGTCTGTGTTATTTTGTTATGGTGGCTCAAGCAAACTAATAACAATGTAAGTAAATAGAAAGACATTCATGGGTGTCCGTGAATTGGAATACTAAATATAGGTTAAGAAGACAAAACAACCCAAGCAATCTAGAGAGTCAATAAATGAAATCTTTATTAAAATTCCAGAAAATTTCTGCCTTTCTGCAGAAATGGAAAGGCTGATATTCAAATCCACATGAGTCACAAAGAGCCCTGAATAGTCAAAATGATGTTTAAAAAGAAGAGTAAAGTTGGAGGGTTCACACTTTCCTATTTTTCAAAACTTACTAGATGGCTACAGTACGACTTTATTTTTTTCTTTCATTGATTGTGCTTTTGGTACCATTTGTAAGAATTTATTGTCAAGTCATTAAGGTTTACCCTTATACTTTCTTTTAAGAGTTTTATAGCTTTAGCTTTTATGTTTAGGTCATTGACCCATTCTGAGTTAATTTTTGTGTATGGTGTGAAGTAAGGATCCAAATTCATTCTTTTGCTTGGGAAATCCAATTGTCCTAGCCCCACTTATTAAAGAGACTTATTTTTTCCCAACTGAATGGTCTTTGACACCCTTGTTGAAAATTACATAGGTAGGTGATTTTATTTCTGGATTCTTCTAAGTTCTCTATTCCACCGGTCTATGTCTGTGTCCTTAACAGCAGTTCCACATAATTCTGATACTTGAATTTCAAGAAAACTAAAAACTTTTGTGCAACAAAGGATATCAAGAAAGTGAAAAGACAATATACAAAATGAGAGAAAATATTTACAAATCACATATCTGATCAGTGTCTAGTATCTTATATATATATAATACTTATATAATATAGAAAGAACTTACATATATAATATATAAAGAACTTCTATAACTCAACAATGAAAAGACAAAACAACCCAATTTAAAAAAATGGCCAAAGGGCTTGAACAGACAATTCTCCCAAAAAGATATACAAGTGACCAACCAGCATATGAAAACATTCAACATCTTTAGTCATTAGGGAAATGCAAATCACAAGGAGATACCACTTTGTACTCACTAGGATGGTTAGAATAAAAGCCATCAAGTATTGGCAAAGATTTGGAGAAATCAGAACCATCACACATTGCTATGGGGAATGCAAAATGGTATAGCCACTGTTGAGTACAGTTTGGTAGTTGTTCTAAAAGTTAAATATAGAATTACGATAGGCCCCAATCCTGGGAAGATACTCAAAAGAACTGAAAACAGGAACTCAGATAAATACTTGTATATGAATGTTACAGCAGCACTATCCACAAAAGCTAAAAGGTAGAAATAATGCAAATGTCTATCAGTGGATAACTGGATAAACAAAATGCAGTACATATATACACTATTATATCATTCAGTCATAAAAAGGAATGAACTATTGATACATGCTACAACATGAATGAGACTGGCAGCATTATGCTAAGTTAAAGAAACTAAACACAAAAGGTTTACATATGATGCCATTTATATGAAATATCCAGAAGAGATAAATTCAGACACAGAAAACCAACTGGGATGAGGCCAAGGGCTAGGGAGAGAGAGATGGGGACTGACTGCTTAATGGATATGAGGATTTTGGCGGCAATGAAAATATTTTGAAATTTTGTATCGGTGGTAGATGAACAATGTTGTGGATATAGTAAATGTCAATGAACTGAACCCTTTAAGATGGTTAATTTTATGTTAGGTGAATTTCACCTCAATAATTTAAAAAAAAGAACATGATGATAGTTTTTTCTACTAACCCGGTGAATAATTCCAGCAGAGTGAAGGTGCTTGATTCCACACAGCATTTGATAGAGAAGGTAGGACATTCTCTCATGATCTAGTTCCATCTGAATCACTTGGCAAAGATTTGCATCCATGAGCTCCATGACTATGTAACTTCATGGGTGAAAAAAGATGACAGCTAAAGTGTACAGCAACAGTCTAAGAATAACGTATAAACATAAAATTTTAATTATCACACTTACACATCTTGAAATTCTTCTAGGGATTTCTGTGGTGTGAAAACATTCAAAAGGCCAATTATCTGTGGCAAAAGCAAAGAGACAGAAAAATTAGACAGCACTACTACTAATAATACTTTCATTTAGGAACAGCAAATACATGGGTTAAAAAAAAAACCATTGTCAGTATAAAAATTTTGAAATCTTATGTTCTAAGCCCAAGTACTCTCTCTTATTTTACATATTAAAACTTTATGTCCAGGGATTGGGGGTAGGGAGGGAACCAAAGCACACAGGATCTTTAAGGAGGTGAAAATACTCTGTAAAATACTACTATAATAGTAGATATTATGTCATTACACATTTGTCCATATCCAAAGAATGTATAACATCAAGAGTGAACCCTAATGTAAACTACTGACTCTGAATAATAAGGATGCATCGAGTGATTATAATGAATGTAACAGTCTGGTTGGGGGGGGTACAGATAATGAGGGAGGCTATGCATGTGTGGGGGCAGGGGGAATATGGGAGATCTCTGTACCTTCCTCTCCTTTTTGCTGTGAACCTAAAAATGCTCTTAAAAAAAAAAAAAAAAAACTATCAACAGAAAAGCTCCACATACCCATTCCATTTACGAATACTCAATTATCAAGGATCTGTATTATACAATTCTCTATAAAATTTGTAAGCAAATTTTAAATACCTTCTACCAGCTCTTATCTAATTTAATACCTGTATATAATCTCAACCCTCCCTGCAACACCCTCAGTTTTTCATAATACTGAACTTTTCCAGTTTTTTTCATTCCCAAACTATTCACTGGTTCATCCAGAGACATGCCCTCTCAATCCTCCCTGCAACACCCTCAGTTTTTCATAATACTGAACTTTTCCAGTTTTCTTCATTCCCAAAATATTCACTGGTTCATCCAGAGACATGCCCTCTTTCCCACCATTCTGTCTTTCTAATCCTATTCTTTTCTCTACCTGTACCTTATTACCTGTATTACATAGGCAATAGATGTTATTGTTGGGGTTTTTTTTTTGTCTAAACATCTCTATATGGATAATTTCCAAATATACATTAAAAGTCCTTGCTTAGTTTGAAAGTCTCAAATATATATTGCCTATATATTGCCACTTCACATGAAAATCTCAAAAATATGAAATTGAACTCATTATCATTCCTATCCAAACCCTTTACTTTTCCAGAGTTCCTCCTCTTCTATAAGAGAAGGTTCAGTAAGAGAAGTGATATTTTACTTTTTCAGTATTTGCACCATAATAAATGTTGAAAAGAATACTATCCCATTCTCCTGTCAGCTGAACTTCAACCTCTTCTTCCCATTCCCTGTGCTACTATATAGATAGAGGATTTTAACATCTCATCTAGATTGTTCATGCTATAATTACTTCTAATATTAAGGTTCCCTAAACAATGGTTTCCATTGTATTGCCTACAATATGGGTAAAAAAAAAAACAAAAAACCAAAAAGCAAACAAACAAACAAAAAAAACCAGATCATATTACTGACCTCTTCAAAAACTTAATGTCAGAAAAAAAAAAAATTCCAAAACTCCCTTGCAATACATTCAAAGCCTTCCTTCCAGGACAGAACATTAACCCAGTTCATCTCCTGTTAAACTCTCTATTAAACTTGATACTTTAGCCATCCTAAATAAGTTTAAACAATGTTACCTTTAAAAATTTTCAATGCCTTTAAACATACTCCTCTCTGTCCTTGTCAAATTTACCTACGGAATCCAGTTACCTTCAAAATTGATCATGTAGTCTGACAACCTCTAGTCCTTGACAGGTTGCTGAATATTTTCTCTACTTAGTCCCCACAATATCTTACATGTTATCATGGCATTTAACACAGTGTCGTGTAGTCTTGTTTTCAAGCCTCACCCCTATCACACCACGATCTTTGTTAGAAAGAATTATTCACTTTTTCAGCCCTGGCACCATAGGGAGATACCTGACACACATTTTTAAAACATTTGTTGACAATTAGGGATAGGAAAGTTTTTCTAGACCAACTTCATGGGACAGAATCTATGTCATTCATCTAAGCATAAAGCTTTGCTTATAGAAGGCATTCAAATATTTGTTCAATGAATAAACTCAGAAAAATAATTTCCAGAACAGAAAAGGTCAAACAAGTTTGTTTAAGATAGGGAAAATGATAATAAAAATGCATCTAGCTGCTCTAAATGAATTAATTCCTGCCTCCTAGATACATGAATGCACAAACTCTTCATATCTGAGAAATCCTACAGTAGAAGAGAACTATTAAAGATGAAAAGCGTATAAAGACAAGAGATTAGTGGTTGCTTAGAGCCAAGAAGGGTGGGAGATAGGAAAATGAGAGCTAAACAATATGGAGTCTATCTGAGGTAATGAAAATGTTCCAGAACTATGGAAAGTCACATATACCAGTGAATATACTAAAACCATTGAATTGTACACATTAAATGAATAAACTGTATAGTATGTGAATTGCATCTCAATAAAGCAGTTATAAAATAAGAAATTAAGGCACCTGTCTTACTTTTCAAAATGGAAAGTAAAGGAAATTATATCAGTCAAAGACTGGACAATGGAATACTATGCAGCCATCAAGAGAAATGAAATCTTGCCATTTGCGACGATGTGGATGGAACTAGAGGGTATCATGCTTAGTGAAATAAGTCAGTCGGAGAAAGACAACTATCATATGATCTCCCTGATATGAGGACATGGAGATTCAACATGGGGGGTTAGGGGGATAGGAGAAGAATAAATGAAACAAGATGGAATTGGGAGGGAGACAAACCATAAATGACTCTTAATCGCACAAAACAAACTGGGGGTTGCTGGATGGAGGTGGGGTTGGGAGAGGGGGAGGGGGTTATGGACATTGGGGAGGGTATGTGCTATTGTGAGTGCTGTGAAGTGTGTAAACCTGGCGATTCACAGACCTGTACCCCTGGGGATAAAAATACATTATATGTTTATAAAAATCAAAAAAAATTGGAAGGGGAGGTGAACCATAAGAGACTATGGACTCTGAAAAACAACCTGAGGGTTTTGAAGGGGTGGGGGTGGGAGGTTGGGGGAACCAGGTGGTGGGTAATAGGGAGGGCACGTATTGCATGGAGCACTGGGTGTTGTGCAAAAACAATGAATACTGTTACGCTGAAAAAAATAAATAAATTAAAAAAAAAAAAGACTGGACAGTCAAACAAAAGTCAAGGACTGATTAAGTGGTTGATATATAAGTACTTTGAGAGAAGTAACACTTACTAGGAGCAGGTAAAAATTCACTGACAAACTGTACTTCCTTCTGTGAATAAAACGATGATGACAACAAAGAACAGCAGCAGTAGATCAGAAACATGACAAGATAAGTATATGAAGATCTCAAAAAAGGCATCATAATATCCATGTGAATAAGATGAAGAATTCAGGAGAGATGGGTAATTTTTATAGTTACACATGTCATTTTTGTGGTATACCCAAGGGCCACTAATGAACTAATCCAGCAATTATGAAGGCATCCTGAGCAAAACCGGGATGTGAAACTAGCAAATGAAAAGTCAGAACAAAGGAAAAAGCAATCCCCAACAGTGTGGGAAGAGAAATTTCACATGTGAAATTCTAGGGAGGAATAGGAAGTACTATACTTAACTTAGCAGGCCCGTGATGAAGAATAAATTGCTAAGATAATGTGAATCAAACGGTGACCTGATTTCTAAACAGGATTATAATGTCCATGGTTAAGAGGAGATGACATGCCTCAGTAATCTTGGAGAATTCAATCAGACATGAAGTACTGTGTGCTAGGTGACATACCAAAGTATGTTCGGAGATAAGTCACCAAGTTGAAAGACAAACTCAAAAGCATCTATGAAAACAGTAGGAAATGCACAACAATTTGAATGTATCTAGTATATGCTTAAAATGGCTAAGAATAGTGAATTTTATATTATATGTTATTTTACCACAATTAAAAAAAAAAGAGGTGGGGAAAAAACAGATGTTTAGACGAGCGAAGAGATTATCTGTGTGGAACATGAAACTGCTGAAAAGGCAAAACATTACAAAAACGTCTATCCATTAGGAGTATAAAAATTCCATTATTATTTCTGGTTTCTCTATATAGCTGACCCTTGAACAACATGGGTTCAAACTGTGTAGGTTCACTTATACATGGACTTTTTTGGGTAGATATAGTACAGCACTGTGCGACAATTTTCCTTATGATTTTTAGTAACATTTTTCGTCTAGCTTACTTTAAGAGCACATATAATATACAAAATATGTGTTAATCAACTATTTATGTCATCAGTAAGGCTTCCAGTCAATAGGAAGCTATCAGTTGTTAAGTTTGGGGTTGTCAAAAGTTATATGCAGATTTCAACTGCACAGGGGGTTGACATTCCTAACTCCCACATTGTTCACGGGTCAACTATATTTAGTTTTATATTCATTCTCTGAACAAATATGTTTTGAACATCTACTCTATATCAGTACTCTTGTAGGTGCCAAGGGTACTGCTTGCATGGACCCTGCCATCCCCATCAGAGAGTTAACTATGTGAAACAGGCTTTCCATGCCCTCCATCTAGTCGATGGAACCAAGTTTTTTTGCAGTCACCCAGGCTCAGGAAATAGAAGTCATTGGCCGTGTACCCAATGCAAACTAAGCAATATCACCACCATCATCGCCATGAAACAGACTACAAGGGGGCATGAGCAGCCGGCTCTGAGGGCAGGAGGCCACCAGCAAAACCCTGACAAGCAACATGGCTGGTTCCCATCTACAATAAGAATGGCTAACACGACTTGTTCCCTACCACTGACTTGAATCTATACCTCTTTTTAAATGCTGTTCTTTCTCTCTGGGAGGCCCTTTTCCTTCAACAATCCAATTTTTGCCCCATTTTAAAGAATTAGTCTAAAGCCATGTTTCCTCAAAGCTTTCCCATTTCATGAAAGCTCATGCAATCTTCTCTTTTCTGAAATCTCAGCACCTATTTTCCATCTACTCCAATTTGACAAACTTTCACTGCTTTATATTTGATATTTCACTATGTATTTGTCTTCAAAATAACACTATACGTTATCCTAAATAAGAAGCCTCATTCTTGGGGCGCCTGGGTGGCTCAATGGGTTAAAGCCTCTGCCTTCGGCTCAGGTCATGATCCCAGGGATCATCCCAGGGATCGAGCCCCGCATCAGGCTTTCTGCTCAGCAGGGAGCCTGCTTCCCCCTCTCTCTCTGCCTGCTTCTCTGCCTACTTGTGATATCTCTCTCTCTCTCTGTGTCAAATAAATAAATTAATTAAAAAAAAAAAAAAGAAGCCTCATTCTTAACTTCCATGAATTTTCCCCCTCAGTGACTAATCTAGTAACTCCAGCACATAGAGGCTTGGACAGTTAGCTCTCAAAATGTTGTAAACTGTGTTATCTGCAATCGGAAAGCACAGAGCTTATTTTATTTTACAAACTCCTTTGGACAAATACCACAAGACCTCTCCAGTCAGATGCTTTTGGTTTAGTACTTCATAAAACTCTCTCTTGTATCATTCACTCCTAGTTTATTTCCTCTCGGCTGAGAGACATCATTCCATTAAAATAATCATAAAAGCATGCTTAATTAAGTTAAAAAAAGTGTAACTATGTATTCTCAAAATGAAAGTTAAATGTTTAAGTCATTATAATCATTAGGGAAAAAGAATTAAGGATATTTCCCTAATTTCATTTGAATATTTTTTGAAGTTTCTGCTGAATTGCTTTATAAAATCACAGACTATCTTCAACCTAAAGTGACCAATGAGTATCAGTATCACTTTAAAAAGTGTGAGTAGGGTAGGGAGAAATGATTTGAATTTTGTATCTTAATATTATTGAATAAAATTCCACTGTCAAAGTAAAATGGGAACAATTTTATCTCTGTGCTAAGGCTGGAGTTTTCTGAAATGTCAGCCTGACAGAAAACAAAAAGTAGAAAATGAGATCAAGCCTAAATGAAGTTCTTCTAAAACACTCACTTCTTTTAAAACCCCCTTTGCAAATTAAATGTCAAAAAACTATACAATCTAAATTTCAGAAGCTGTCTTCTTTTGATATAATTTGAGAAAAAATTTAGTGTAAATATACACCCCTTTTAAATAATGTTTCAATCCAAAAGAATTTAAAGCACCTAATATATTTTTTAAAGTTTTTGTTATGTATTCATGAACAAATCTTGATTTCATCTATACTTAAGAAATTTTCTAAAGTGTTCACTTACATTTTTGTGATTAACACATTTCATAAGAACTAGCTCTCTGTAAGCCCGTTTAGCATGAGTCTGGTTCTGAAATGGCCGGCTTAGCTTCTTGATTGCAACATTTCTTTCAAGAATGGCATCATAAGCTGCACTGTAACAAGAAATTCAAAAACAACAAAAAACCTTTAAAATGTGCAAAACTGAATTTATGAAACATTCATGCAGGTTCCTGACTTTCTCCAAAGATAAAATACAATTGTATCAATTTCCAATCTTTGATATTCAACATGTTTCTTCTATACCTATTACAGCATATTCCAACAATGTATAGCATTGTTAACTGTTTCTTAAAATGCTAATATATTCAATGGACTGTGAAGACAGACACAGTGCTTGTTCATTGGGTGTCCTCCAAGATCCACCTAGCATACAATGGGCACTCAATGCACAAATTTTTAATGAGTATTCAGGTCCAATAGATAGCGTCAAGCCTAAGGGAATCCTTCACCCTGTACCTACATCAAGGAAAGACAGGATTAAAGAATACATATGGTCATAAATTCTACCCAAATACTTGCTGAAGAATTCTACATAAGTAGATCACTTACATCTTCCATGGACACAACAAAATGAATGCAGAAAGAGAAAAGAATACACATATAGAAAGGTATATAAAAGGTTATTTTATAATATAAAAAGTAGTTAAGATTTGTTTTAAAGGAAGAATTAAAAAATCAAGTTTACAAATATAAATGCCGGATCTCAGGACATTGGAAGCTACTTCGTAACTGTTAATGAAACACCTATAATTCTGTGACATAACACCATCCTAATTACTCTTCCTATCTCCTACTATGTGATGCTGACTAAAAAGCATGTTTTGCAAATGACAGAGCAGAGAAAGTAAAGCACAAATAAGGAGAACTATCTTAAAATTATAGAATATTATGATTGAAAGAGACTTTAAAAATCATTTGAATTCACCACAGCTAGAGGTTAAATTGCCCAAGGTTTAGTCAGAAAGTTAAAAGCAAAGCTGAGACCAAAAGACGAAGACATGAGGTTATTACTTTTCATACTGGACTACCAAAAATACTGTAGGACTTCTGTTAATGTGATATTTGGAAAGTACGCACACTGCTAATTAAAATTATTCTCTCATCTAACTGAAAACTTGAGTTTGTTCTCTAGCTATCTCACTATCTCAAACGTAGTGAAGAAATATGTATTAGGACATTGGTACTCTGGCATAAATGGACACATCTACACATAATATATATGCCTTAACTATAGTGTGTCTGTGTATATATATATATATACACACATACATACACACATGGCATACACAAAACAGATACACACAGAAAAACAGACATACATATTATAACCTTATGTTAGAAAATGTCTTATTTACAGATATGTTCTCCCCAATTTAAAAACAAACAAACATTAGGGGTCATAAAAAAATAGAAGTTTTGACTGTTTCAGATCAAGTATGTTTTATTTTTAAGCATTAAATTCATTCCTATTAACATTTTATTCTGTTAAATCAAAGTAATATTTCAAACTCTAAAGTATCTGAGTAGGCCGCACTACTTTGTATTTAGATTTAGAGTTAGATTCCTAATTGTTGATACTTAAATGTGCACAAACTAGAGATCCCAACCAGGCCCCTATGAATTTTACTATCTATCAACGGGCCCAAAATAATACCTTTAAAAAAAAATTAAGTTCTTCAATTGATTCTGATGGTAACAGAGTTTAAAAAAAAAAAAAAACTTTTAAAAAAGATTTATTTACTTATTTTAGAGAGAGAGTGAGAAAGAGAGAGAGAGAACGTACATAGTGGGGAGGGGCAGAGGGAGAGAGAAATTTAAGCTGACTCCACACAGAGTGTGGAGTCCCATGTGGGGCTCGAATTTATGACCTGGGGATCACAACCTGAGCTGAAACAGAGTCAGATACTTAACCACTGTGCCACCCAAGTGCCCCCAGAAAACATATTTCTATTTATTTTTTAAATTTATTTGAGAGAGAGCAC
This sequence comes from Meles meles, assembly GCF_922984935.1. Taxonomy (NCBI): domain Eukaryota; kingdom Metazoa; phylum Chordata; class Mammalia; order Carnivora; family Mustelidae; genus Meles; species Meles meles. Next base: position 46,190,042 of record NC_060078.1, on the reverse strand, counting down.
GTGCGTGTGTGTGTGCACGAGCATGGGGCAGGGCAGAAGGAGAGGGTGAAGAAGACTCCCCACTGAGCAGGGAGTACAATAGCTAGGATCCTGAGACCACAGTCTAAGCTGAAGGCAGAGGCTTAACCAACTGAGCCACCCAGGGACCCAACAAAAAACATTTTAAACACTATTAAGAAGCTTATAAACACTACTACATTCCTTACAACAACCATGTAAATTTGGTGAGAAAACTGCCTTAGAAGTGTTAATTTGCAATGAGTCACAAATATATCATAAAGCTAGAATCTGAACCACCAGCTGGCTTTCATAATCCTTCCTGTATTGACTGTAGCAAACTATTTTCTTTCAATTTAACTTGTGGTTTGCTAAATGTGGTTGGTTAAAATGACAACCAACCAGCCAATAATAGTTTATAAAATTACCCAAATTCTGAAATTTCTGGTATTACAAATTACTTCAAGAGTAAAGAAAGAGAATAAATGCTACTGTTCCCATTAGAGAAATCTGTTAGATTTTAGTATTTTACCATAATTGCTATTTTTTTTTTTAAAGTAGGCTCTATACCCAGCGTGGAGCCCAACGTGGGACTCAAACTCAGGACCCTGAGATCAAGACCTGGGATGAGATCAAGAATTGGACACAACTGGGGCGCCTAGGTGGCTCAGTGGATTAAGCCGCTGCCTTCGGCTCAGGTCATGATCTCAGGGTCCTGGGATCGAGCCCCACATCGGGCTCTCTGCTCTGCAGGGAGCCTGCTTCCTCCTCTCTCTCTGCCTGCCTCTCTGCCTACTTGTGATCTCTCTCTCTGTCAAATAAATAAATAAAATCTTTAAAAAAAAAAAAAAGAATTGGACACAACTGACTGAGCCACCTAGGTGCCCCAAGGGCTGAATTTTTTAAAAAAGTAATATATTATCATAGGTAAAGTCCCCTCCTTTGTCTCTATTTTCAGAGGTAAGCATTATTCTGAGTTCGCTGTTTATTAATGATTTTTATACTTTCCTACCTATGTATGCATCCATAAATTTATGGTCCTATTTTCCATATTTTAAAACTGTATATAAATGGTACAATAATACATATATATTCGGCATTTTCCTTTTAAACTCAACACTTTATTTCTGAGATTGTCCCTGTTGAAACATAGCTCTAGTTCATTTTAAATGTTGTATAGTATTTCACTATATGACTATATCACAATTTTTTGTTCTCATGGATATACTTGCTGTTACTAATTTTTGCTATTATAAATGGTGTTGCAAAGAACAACACTATGTATGTCTCTTAATGTACATGTGCAAGAGTTTTTCTAGAACCTGGGAGACCTGCAGGGTCATAAACACTTCTGATTTTTTTTTATACTCTAAAATGAATCTGGTTCAAAAAGAGGTAATACACAATTACGTTGGAGTGAGGCTTAGAATTCCCCCAAAAATTAGCTTATTATGCTAACTCAGTGACCTAAAATCATTAGCATAACTGTCCCAAAAAGTGTTCTACCCTTCATTTTATAAAGAATTATGTTGGGGAACCTGGGTGCCTTAGTCAGTTGAGTGTCTGATTTTGGTTCAAACTCAGGTCATGATCTCAGGGTCATGAAATCAGGCTGCATTCGGCTTGCGCTCATCTGGAAGTGGGCTTGAGATTCTATCCCTCTGCGCCCCCCCCACCCCCCACCCCCATGCGTGCTCTTTCTCTAAAACAAACAAACAAACCTTAAAAAAAAAAAAACAAAAAAACAAACAAACAAAAAAATGTTGATCTATAAACCCTAGGCCTTTCATAGAAATTAGCCAATAAATCAATTTTAAAGATACATACGAGTTTTGAAACACATACAATGAGATGATATTAACTCACTTCATTCCCCAGTGCAAAATAAGATTTTTGAAATTCCAGAGTTTCATTATAGTATGAAAGTGAGGATTAAGTGAAGCTTCTTATTAAACAACTAGCTATGGGAACAGATGTATATATGGAATTGACAAGCATGCCATTTATTGTTTCCTGATATGGGTATCTGTCCTCACATGGCTTTTGACCAAGTATTTAATCATACTTTATATACTTAAAAGATGACACTGCTGATTTATAAAGTTGCATTTAATGAATCATAAAGACCACCAACCCAAGAATAAAAAAGTTTGCCATGTTACAGCTTTAATTTAAACTTCATAGTTTTATTTTAATTTTTTGAGGCAAGTTAAATATTTACCAAGGTATATATAAGAAAAGATGGCAGTTAGTGATTCTTTGCCTAATTTTTGGAAGTAAAAACTTACCATACTATTCCTTGAGCTCCTGAGCCTATAGGTTTTAAATTCTGATATCGTTTCAAGACTGTAAATGTAGAATCTCCAATCTCTACACTATAAAAATTGCTGTCACGCTTGCTTCTGCTCATGATGGCAAATAATTAATTTAATGGCTTCATCCAAGTATTCACCGAGAAGCTGCAAAATGGAACAAAATGTGATGTTAACAAAACGAATTTATTTAATCTTAAAATTTAAGTCCTCACCCTCTTCACTGATAGTAACACAGACTGCTATACCATATTAAAAGAGCTGCTTCATTAAAACAAACTGAAGGTTTTAGAGAGGAGGGGAGTGGGAGGATGGGTTCTCCTGGTGATTGGTATTAAGGAGGGCAAATATAGCAAGGAGCACTAGGTTATTATATGTAAACAATGAATCATGGAACATTACATCAAAATCGATGTACTCTATAGTGACTAACATAACATAAACATACACACACGGAAAAATGATGGTTAAAAAACACAAACCACAATTAGAAAAAAATACCACAGAGCTTGGTTAGCCTCTGCTATACTTAAGGAGATGATTGATAGTTAAAACAAAATGTTTACAAAGGTTAACAGCTTCTCTACTATAGGTCACTAGTATTAATATGCATATGTGTCTTAATTTACTGGAAAACTGTGAAATGAAAAAAAAAACACAAATAATTAAACGTGCTTTTAAAGTCAATTCCATAGATTAAAATTTAAAACCAGTCCTTTTTATGTATTTATTATAAAATATGGAAACCTTAATTTCTGTGAGAAACTGATAAACTTTCATTCAAAAATAATCCACAATCCCATTTAGTGTGACATGGAAGAAACAACCAACTGCAGGCTAGTAAGCTGGTTAGCATGTATGATTCCTACGTAACAAATACAGAGCAGCATAGTGCTGTCACCATTAACAGACCCCCTGATTTCCAACAATTAAGTGTCATGCAGATGTGAGGTTATAATGGTTGAAAGGATAAGAAGAAGGGTAGAAAATATAAGATAAAATAAGAAGATATAAAATAAAGTTAAAAATAAGAAAATATAAGAAAAAATATAGAGAGAAAAGCATTTAGTATATTAGGATGTGAAATAAAATAATACTGTTTTGAATCGTGTGGGGCCTCAAAAGCATGACCTAAGTTCTGACCACAGCTCTTTACCACATGTCCAACTACAAGCCAAGGAAGTCTTTTTCCACCTATTTGAGTTGCATTTATTTACAAACCAATTATCCATTCTTATTAGATGAAAGTGCTCTATTCCAAAATGCTCTGCACATCCCATAATAAGCCAATTAGGTCTAAAGTATTACTGTGTGTGTGTGTTGTGTGTATTTGTATGGTTTTAAGACAATGCTAACACTTACAATGCAAAAAATCAATTTAACAAATACTAAATGCCTAACCTGTATCAGACACTATATTGGGCCCTAAGGCCAGATTACATAGAAGCTCATGAACTGGATTTTAACACAACTGAATTCTTAGAGTAGGATGGAAGGTACGGGGAAGTGAAGAGTGAGAGTACCTTGACCAGCATCCTAGCTGCTGCTAGGAGATGATACTGCAAGAGGAGGGGAACAAAAGCCAGGAGGAAAAACTAGTAAACTACTGCACCAATCTGAATATTGTACTAATCCAAATAAGAGATAAAATTAAAATTAATGAGGATTCTCAGATGTGATGAAACTAAACAAAAAAGTCCAAACAGTGTAAGCTTTAAAAGAGAAGGTAAGAGAATCAAAAGCAATTGAGAAGTCAGATGAATGATTTGGACAGACTGAAGAGGGGCCAGAGAATTATTTCCAAAATCAGTAACTAAATTAGTTATGTAACACTCCAGAGAGAAGTGCCTGAAATGACAAATGTCATTAATTGTGCCTAAGAAGAAAGACCAGAAGCTTACAGAAAATGTTTGGTAATGATTTAAACATTTAGATATGCTCATAGGATGATCAAATATAGGTATTAGGTACCCAGACCAATTTCCTAATGTAACCTGAATTCCCTCCTGTCTACCACCATAGCGAAACAGGGAGAAAGAAAAGTGAAAAGACTGAGGAAGAGAGGGAAATACTGGGTGTAAGGCCCCTCATCAAATATTCTACATATTGATCCTGGAAACTCGGTCTGCCCAGGGACCAGAGACAGTAATAATGGTCTTTGGTAATGTGCACATATGGTTAGAGGCAGAGCACAGAACCTCCATAATAGCAAGGAAAGGCTTCTCTCTATTCCCAGAACAGAATGGCCTGGGAACAAGAGTACCCATGGCACATAAACAGAAGTCTAGACTAAGCTGTGGCAGCAGCTGAGCAATGATAGGTAATACAACTCTCCAGGAACAGGCACAGCAGAGTACCCCAGGTTAAGTAGGTAGGCCCAGTCAGCAGTACCCTCCACAAATGCCACAGCTGCCATTTCCCACAAACAAGAAATAGGAAACTACTCACTTATGCTCTCAGTTGCACAATATTTAATACCTGAGTCAAATTCTATGCTGGGTACAATAAACACAACAGAAATCAGCAGCTGTCTGTCCCTTAATGGAGCTTGCAGTTAAGACAAATAGACCTTATGTTGCTTAGTATCTGCCTGTGTATCAATATGGCTCGGAAGAGAGTATGAAGGGAAAGGACAGGATGCTAACAAAAGCAAAACTATACTAGTCTGCGTTCAGGAAAAAATTCTTTTGATGCTGTGATGTTTGAGCAAGATCTGAACACTGAATATGAGTTAACCAGACATGGAGAGAAGGGAGCTTTCTAGGCAGAACAAACAGCACACGCAAGGTTTGATGAATGTACACAATCCTATAACCACAACGCAAACCATGATATAGATTATTTCCATTACTAGAAAATGTCCCCTGTGTGAGTCAATCCCTGCCCTCTATTTCCCACAAACCTCTGGCAACCGATGACCTGCTTAGTTGTATCTTTCCTAGATCTTCATATAAATTAAATCACACAGCATTATGTAATTTGTGTGTCTGGCTCTTTAACTTGACATAATTTTTTTTTTTTTAAAGATTTTATGTTTTAAAGTTATCTCTACACCCAACATGGGGCTCAAACTCACAAACCCAAGATCAGGAGTTCCATGCTCCACCGAAAGAGCCAGCCAGGTGCCCCTGCCCTAATGCATTTACTATTCACCTGTGCTGCTTCCCTTTTTACTACCAAATGGGACATCCGGATTGTTGCCAGTCTGGAGGTTTACAAACAATGCTAGTACAAACATTCACACTTTTTTTTTTTTTTTGGCCATTCATCTTGGGTAAATATTTAGGGGTGGAATTCTGAGTCCTATATTCAACTTTTATAAGAAACTGCCAAACAGTTTTCCAAAGTGGCCATACCATTCTTCATTCCCAGCAGAAAAGTAAAAGAGTTTTACCTGCTCCACATTCTTATGATTGCCATTTAACTTTAAGTATGCTAGTGGTATACAGTGGAATTTCACTGTAGTTTACATTTATGTTTCCTAATGATTAATGGTGTTGAGCATTTTTTCACAGGCTTATATGCAACATCTTTTTTTGGTGAAGTAGCTAATTAACACTTTTGCCCATTTAAAAATAGCATTGCTTTAATACTTATATATTCTGGAGATACATCCTTTATCAGATGTTGTACAAGTATTTTTTCCCAGTCTGTGGCCTGCCTTTCCATTTCCATTTTCTTAAGTGTTTTTTTTTTTCTTTTAACATTTTACTTTGAAATAATTTTAGAACCACACAGAAGTTACAAAAATAGTACAAAGATCCTGGCTATCCTTCACCCAGCTTTACTCAAATAAGAGCATCTGACATAACCACAGCACAATTATCAAAATGAGAAAGTTGACGTTGGGACATACTATTACAAAAAGAAAACCTGACACTGGTACAATACTATTAAACAAACTACAGACTTTATTCAGATTTTACCAGTTTTTACATGTACTTTGTATATAAATTTATCACATACATCTATTAGTGTAAAAACAATCAGAATACAGAAGTGCTTCATCTCATCAAAGAAAATCCTTTGTGCTAGCCCTTTATATAATTACACAGTGTTGCCAACCCTACCCCTGGCAACTAGGATGCTTCCACCACTACAATTTTTTTTTCATTTAAATAATGTTATGTAAGTGAAATCACATAATATGTAACCCTTCACAGTTTCCGATATATAGGCCTTGCAAAATTTTGTTCAATTTCTCTTTAGTATTAATATTCTGGGTACTACTGTAAGTGTTTTAATGTTAACTTATTTTTAAAATTTTAATTGTTCATTGCTAGTACATATAAAAAAAGTTTTTTGTATAATAACTTTGTACTAAGCTCATTTATTAGTCTTAGTAGCCTTTTTTTGTGGATTCTTTGAAGATTTTCCACATACACAATCAGTTTCATTTCTTCATTTTCAATTTGGATGCCTCTGCATTACTTTTCTTGCCCAACTATACTACCTACCATTTCCATACAATCCTGAATAGAAGTGGTAAGAGCAAACATCATTCCCTTGGTTCCTGATCTGAGAGGAAAGCCATTCAATCTTTCACCACTAAGTATATAAATGACAGGCTTTTACTAAATGGTCTTTAACAATCTTCTGTTAAACATTGTTAAACAACGTTTTTTTTTTTTTTTTTAAAGATTTTATTTATTCATTTGACAGAGAGGGAGATCACAAGTAGGCAGAGAGAGAGGAGGAAGCAGGCTCCCTGCGGAGCAGAGAGCCCGATGCGGGGCTCGATCCCAGGACCCTGAGATCATGACCTGAGCCGAAGGCAGCGGCTTAATCCACTGAGCCACCCAGGCGCCCTTGTTAAACAACGTTTAACAAACATTTACTAAATGGCCATTAACAAGATGAGAAAGTTCCCTTTAAGTCCTATTTCACTAACAGTTTTTTGTATTAATAAGCAATGAATTTTGTCAAACGATTTTTCTGAATCTACTGAGACAATCATATAATTTTGTTTTCTTAGTTGGTTCATATGAAGTACACTGATTTTCAAATGTTGAACCACCCTTGTCTTCCTGTAATGGATCCCACTTGGTCAAAAGTATCCTTTTTTTTTTTTTTCTTTTTAATATTTTATTTATTTGACAGAGAGAAATCACAACTAGGCAGAGAGGCAGGCAGAGAGAGAGGAGGAAGCAGGCTCCCTGCGGAGCAGAGAGCCCGATGCGGGGCTCGATCCCAGGACACTGAGATCATGACCTGAGCCGAAGGCAGAGGCTTTAACCCACTGAGCCACCCAGGCGCCCCAAAAGTATCCTTTTTATATTACTGATTCATTTGGCTAAAATTCTGTTGAAGGCTTTTCCACTTATTTTTATGGGGAATGCTGGTCTGCAGTTTTCTTTCATGGTAGCATAATGCTAACCTCATAAAATGAGTTGGGAAGTGTTCCTTCCTTTATTTTCTGGAAGACTTTGGGTAGAAATGATATTACTTCATCTTGAATGTCTGATAAAATGTCTCCATGAAGAATTCTAGGACAAGTGTCTTTTTGTGGTAAGGTCTTCACTGCAAATCAAAATTTTATAGATACATAGGACTATTCAGGTTATCTATTTCTTCTTAAATAAGGTTTAGCAGTTTTGTGTTTTTCAAGGAATTTGCTAATTCCATATAAGTTGTCCAATATAAGTTGTCTGTAGGATCTGTAATCATGTATCCTCTTTCAACCCTATACTGTAACCTGTCTTTTCTTCCTTTTTTTTCCCCCCTGATCAGTCTGGCTAGAACTTTAGCACTACTTTTGAGCATTTTAAAAAGTTAGATTTTATTTCTGACTTTCTCTATTGTTTTGCACTCTCTTGTCTTTATTTCCTTCTTTTTGCTTGTTTTGGGATTGCTATTCTCTTCTAGTTTCTTAAAATGGAAGCTTAAGTGTTGGCTGGAAAACTTTTTAATATAATCATTTAATACTAAAATTTACTCACCATTTTAGCTTCTTCCCACAATCTGTTATCATATCCATATAATAAAATAAATACAAACACATAGGCTTTATTTTATGTCAGGTCTTATTTCAAGTGCCTTATAAATTTTCTTAAATCCTCACAAAGGCCTATGAAGGTTTTCCAGTTGTTTATGGCTAAAGGGTAAATTCAGTTCTTGTTACTACTACTTGGCTGGCAGCATAAATCCCAAGTACTCATTTTGTGTGATGTTTCCTTATGTTAAGATAGGAATTGCTCTTTTTCTCTTTCACATGATGAAATAAAGTCTTAGAAAGGTTAATTGCTTATGGTTACAAAGTTAGTAAGGGGGTAGAATGAAGATTTGAGTCCTTCACCAACACACTATATTGAGTCCAAAATTTAAAAAAAAATTCTTGGTGGTGAAAAGGGGTTTGAAGGGAGAGGAACAGTTATAAATACGTTGAGTCTGAGATATCTCTAAGACATCCAGATGTACATACCAAGTATCTGTAGCCAGATACAGAATTGGACCTCAGGGGAATGTGGGTAAAAGATACGAACTTAAGAGTTGTTGTTGAACCAATGAGAATGACGTTACTCAGGAAGAGTGAAGGAGGAAGGGAGAGAGACAAGATTCAGCTTTGTGAACAGCCACATTTAATGAGCAATTAAAAAAAGATAAGCCGGGGGCGCCTGGGTGGCTCAGTGGGTTAAAGCCTCTGCCTTCAGCTCAGGTCATGATCTCAAGGTCCTGGGATAGAGTCCCACATCAGGCTCTCTACTCAGCAGGGAGCCTGTTTCCTCCTCTCTCTCTCTCTCTCTGCCTCTCTGCCTACTTGTGATCTCTCTCTGTCAAATAAATAAATAAAATCTTAAAAAAAAAAAAAAAAGATAAGCCAACAAGGGAGCCTGGGTGGCTCAGTGGATTAAAGCCTCTGCCTTAGGTTCAGGTCATGATCTCAGGGTCCTGGGATCGAGCCCCGCATCAGGCTCTCTGCTCGGTGGGGAGCCTGCTTCCTCCTCTCTCTCTGCCTGCCTCTCTGCCTACTTGTGATCTCTGTCCATCAAATAAATAAATAAAATCTTAAAAAAAAAAAAAAAAAGATAAGCCAACAAAGAGGTCAAAGAAGAGATAGCCGGACACAGAAATTGAGAGAACACACTGGAGAAGCCAAAGGAGGTGTTTTAAAGAACAGTGGCCAATAGCAATAAATGCTGCAGAAATATCAAAGAAAACACGAGTATAATAATGGGGTTCATAGAAGCTAGATTGGAATGAGCTGAGGTACAGGTAGGATATGATTTTAGAAACAGGTTAAGTAGTATCAGTATTTCTTAAGAGACATTTAGCAAAAAAGAGAGGAAACTGATAGAGCAAAGTAAATGATCAAGGGAGAATAATTATATATAATACATATCATAGTATAGCATAGCATATATAACACAAAGACAACATAAACATAATTACCTACTATAGTAAGGATCCAATATAGAGAGGGTGAGAATAGGGGAAGAAAAAGAAAAATGAAGTTTCAGATAGCACCATCTCTCTGCAAAGGCAGAAAGGAATGGGATCCAGAACACATGCATGGCCACACAGATGGAGATATTGGTGTAGCTGTGCCATCAGAAAATACCATCAAGACTGAGATGGAAGGATCAACTTCCAAGACGAGGACATGAAGGATACTAGTGACATTACGGAGGATGCATTTGTTCTCTCCATGATGATACTGGAACGGCAAAGAGTGTGAGGAATAAATGGTATTGGTCACTGATGACTCTCATGGCCCCTATTCAGGAAGGCCACTTCTTGGATTAAAAACAAAGGAACTATAGTTGTAGAATTTAGACATGACTGGTTAGGGAGCTCATAGCAATAAGAGAAAAGATAAGCATTATTATCCCATTCAACAGATGACTAAACTGAGTCTCAAAAAGGCTAACGTACAATCAAATGTTGTGGAAATGTTAAGGTTCGGCTCTAGTCTTCAAATTTCACCTCTTACTAGCTCTCTAGCAAAAACACTAAACTCAATGTCAACATGGCTAAATTATCATCCCCCAAAACTCTCATGCACCTAAAATTTCATTTCCCTTTCCTTTTTGTGAAATATTTTCACTGTTTTTTTCCCTATCCCAATTCTATCTACAAGACTAGCTTAACTATGATGCTCATGAAGCGTCTTCTACTCAAATCAGCTTGAACCTAATTTCTCATTCAAACTACTCTGTATATTTAAATATGCAGATTTTACTACCAGACAGCAATCTCTCTCTCCCTCTCTCTCTCTAAGACTCTATCTGAGAGAGAGAGAGAGAGCATGCAAGGAGAGGGAGAGAGAGAGAAATCCCAAGCAGACTCCATGCTGAGCTCAGAGCCCACAAGGATTCGAGGCGGGGCTCAATACAACAAGACTGAAATCATGACATGAGCTGCAATCAAGAGTCAGACACTTAACTGACTGAGCCACCCAGGCATCCCCAGCCTGTGATCTTTTTGAGGGTAAGGACTGTTCCCTACATCTTCAGATTTCCAACATATCAGCTCTTTGTAACAGTTATAATTTAATACGAACTGCTTAAAGAAGTTCGCCAAGAATATGAATCTTTTTAAAGTCACAAATTACGTAATAAATTGTTCTATTTTCATCAGTGTTTTCCTTCATTAGCAGGAAAAAAAGACTGAATTAGTTTTTTATGATTTAAGGTTTATTCTGTGATGTCTACACAAGGAACAAAACTCCACCACTATCAGGTTGGCCCACCTATAAAATGGCTGGTCTGGTAAGCCTGAATGTGGAGACAAACAAGTTAAATAAAACAGTTATATTAAAAGTATTTATGGGAAAAAAGAGTGAGTTCAATGCAGCCACACCAAAAGGCCTTTCAGACAACAGAAAATTACTCGGGTTGCATCACAAATATATTTAATGGCTAAGCTTAGAATTTAGCTAACTAACTTCAGAAGTTACCCTACAGAAAAGTGAAACTCAACAAGCTCCTATAATCCTTGCAACAAATAAGCTATTAGTAAATATTAAGACTTAAGAAGCTTATTATTATAACAGAATGAAGTAAAACCAACAAAGAAGAAACAGAATTCTCTACCTGTCCACCATCTCTAAAGCTGAATGGTGTGAACATACAGACACTACTATACTTTTCTTTTTCCTAGAGTATATTTTACACTCTAGCTTAGTGGTTTTTCCAATTTAAGTGTTCATAAAAATTAATTTTCAGGAATGTGTGTGTACACAAAAGAATTTTATATTGTCTTTTATGAATTAGAGAACATTCAAGAGTGGTTCTGACTTTGGCTTTATATACTGACTTTAGACTCTAACTCCAGTGTATGAGAGTCAAATCTAAATAATCCATAAAACTTGCACAGTCAAAATCAACCTTAAAAATTATTTAAATCATCATATACAATAACTTCTTAAGTTCACACTAAATATGAGATGTTCACCCAATGGGAAACACAGGAACTAATTAAAACAGAACAGCAGATTCCTATCTGAAGGGTACAAGCAGATTCCTGTCACTTCTTTCATTTTATCTATCCATTAAGAGAGGCATGGCTGGATATTTATAGTTAAACTCATGTAAGATGAAATGTCACTACCAGAAGCATTAAAATAATGAAGCTTCTAGAAAGAGGTTAGAATCTTATAAGAATTAATTCACCAGATTCTGACTTTATGAAAGTAAGAAGCTAAATGAACCTATATGAGGGCTGAAATAATGCCCCTCTAAATTTGAGACTCTTCCTTATTCTCCTTCCTTTTGTGCACTACTCACTTACAAAGAGGAGGTTAGAATCTATTCCCACAGACCCTCTGTTAAAAAAAAAAAAAAAAGGTAGAGGGCAAATCCTTTAAACATTAGAATAATTAGTATGCTTCTTTAGTTATCCACTGACTGCAGAGAGAAAGTATTCCAGCCAAAAGATAACCTGATGCCTGGGCCACTACCAGTTCTTTCTACTATGTAGCAGTCATATCTAGTATGCCCTCTTTTCTAGGAGAATTCAACCCCCACCACAAAGGGTGTGGAGGAAGTAAGGCCCAGTTTGTACTTCAGCAACTGGTTTTTATAAGATATATTTATAAAATAGATTCATCTTTTAATTGAGCTTACCTGAGTAGGTTTATTATATACAACCACAAAATAATGCTAACACACCAGTGTCCCTTCACAATTTCTGCATTTTGAGGTGGATCCCTTTAATTAAAATAACAGCAAGCCACATGAAATCACTAAGCTTCAGAACTAGTTTCTAAGACTTCAGACATTCAAATTATTTATTAAAGATCTCAGGACTTTATAGCAGTGTCCTCAGCAGTAAAGTGGCATGCTTCTGACTACTTTTGAAACAACAGTAACAACCTAATATGTGTATTCACGTTTTTCTTAGCTGGTATCCAAGATTCTAAAATTACTTTGTCCTGAAAATGGCAAAAATCTCAAAATATTAGAAAATATTAGAAAGCTAGCTCTGGGCTCCTCAATTGTATCTAGATTGTTAATGTTAGAGGTTAAAACGCAATGGGAATTTTCTCAGTGACATTCAATTTAATAAAAATAAGTGACCTAGGGACGCCTGCGTGGCTCAGTCGGTTAAGTGTCTGCATTTAGCTCAGGTCATGATCCCAGGATCCCGGATCGAGTCCTGCATCAGGCTCATTGCTCAGCAGGGAGCCTGCTTCTCCCTTTGCCTGAGCTTGCTTTCTCTCTCTCTGGCACATAAATAAAAATCTTAAAAAAAAAAAAAAAGTAACCTAATTTGTAAGAATATACTATATCCCAGGGTACTTAAAAGATACTTCCATTTTAAAGCTAAGAAAAATGTATACTTGTAGATTCCTATAACATTTTTTTGAATTCTTAGGCAAGAAAGAATACCTAAAGCTTTAAGGCATTTTGCACACTGTGGTACCTTGGGTTAACTCTTCTGCTATTGAAAAAACTGATCATACAAAAGAACTCACTCCTTGAGAAAGATTCGAATGCCTGATGTTTTCTCATTATAACTTTTGCCAAGTATTCTAGTAATAAGATTCTCAGGCTCACAAGAGAAGAAAATGTTGATCGCTTTTTTTTTTTAATTTTTAAAGATTTTTTTTTTTTATTTATTTGACAGAGAGAGCGAGAGCGAGAGTGAGAGAGAGAGAGAGAGAGAGAGGTCACTAGTAGAGGCAGGCAGAGAGAAGGGGGGAAGCAGGCTCCCTGCTGAGCAGCAAGCCCGATGTGGGGCTTGATCCCAGGACCCTGGGATCATGACCCGAGCCGAAGGCAGAGGCTTTAACCCACTGAGTCACCCAGGTGCCCCGAAAATGTTGATCACATTTAACCACCACAAGAGACACTTCCTAAAACCACAAATTAGGAATAGCAAATGAGAAGTGTCCCAGATGCATTTTACAGGGAATTTTATTCATATTAGTTAATTCCACATATTATTACCTCTAGTTTATCTTGCCAGCAGTGTAATTATGATCAGAATTTTGAAAAAAAGTGCTAGGTAGGTGTTGGAAGAAAGTGATTCCATCACAAAGAAATTTCTGTAATTAAATATGCTGCTCCCAGGAGAAAAAAAATAATCACTGAATTTCAGAGTAAATCACACTTTGTTTCAAAATCTGAAAGCTCAGCAAGATGGGGAAGAAAAACAGCATTTCCATCTAACTGTGATAACCAGATATAACAAAGCTAAGCTGAAGATTTATAAGATTAATAAAAAGGTTTAATTGTCTAGTAGCAAATCTATAATCAATCACTCAAAAATACCTTTAATTTTAACCTCTTAACTCATCTTCAGGTTGCTCTTCACTGAGTAAGACCTATACTTTGTACCATAAGAAATCTCTTTTTTCACTACCAACACAATAACAGCAACAACAGCCAGAGCCTAAAAACACAGATTTTTTTCCTGCATAAATTTAGAGCAGATACTAAATAGTTCTCCTCTAATCATCCTTCCCTCACACTTCCCAAGATTTATGACTTGCTGTTATAATTCAATAACCTAGATATGGAAAAAGCTCATGAATTCACTGAGAAGGCAATTTAAACATAACATGGGTGTCCCACATGTTAAATGGCAGAAGTGATAAAATGGCTTTTTCCTTGGTTTGGATTTTTTGATTCATGAAAGACAACAGTGCTAACCAACTTACTGTATTTACTTGTTCTTAAAGGGGACGCTAACAATTTAACCTATAAAACAATGAAGTACTTTGAAGGAAAAAGATCCTTGAATAATAATGTCTAATGATATGATGCAACAAAAGGCACACAGGAAGAAAGCCTAGAAAAGCAAAGTATGCTAGACTCACTAAGTACAAGAATAAGTGATCTTAGGATCAAAAAGCCCCAGCAGGACTATAACCCTGAATAATCAATAATTATGATACTCCTGAGGCATTAAGAAATTCAATGACCAGTGTACTCCATTTCAGAAAGTCAGAACCTGGTTAATAAATTTTTATAAAGAAGCAAATCAAAGTTTTATTTTTTAAATGTTAGTATATAGGGAGACAAAAATCACACATAATACACATCATAAATTGGCAGTAAACATGTTACCAAAAGTCACAATTACTCCTCAAATCCTTACAACCACCCTTCATGCTCCACTATCTCTTGAATCCTCTGAAGAGCCACTTACAAGTTCCTAAATCCAGGCCTGCTCAATCAACTCCTCCTAAACCACTCTGCAAACTGCTCAAACCTTGCAAGCAACTTTTCTCTACTTCTTTTTCTCACTCCTTAAATGCATACCATACCTAAGAAGACTGTACCTTTCTATATATTTCTCTTCCTTGGTAAATTCACGACTTCAATTATGATCTCTGAATTCTGTTTCTAGCCTGGACCTCTCTCCAATATGTTCAACTGTCTCTTGGTCATGTGAGTATGTTCCATTGGTATTCAAACTCTAGTTAAAAATCAAACCTTTTTTCTTAAAACTTGTTCTACTTCCATGTCTATTTCCTTTGTCAGCAGTACCATTCTTCTGGTAACAAAGGTTGGAAATCTCTAAAGAAACTACTGGTTCATTTTCCTTTAGAGTCACCTTCACCTTAGGATCAATCTCTTACAGTTACTCTCATTTATTCTTTGCAGAAAAGGACCTCCAGGCTTTTAACAACTCTACTTTCCCATTAGTCCTCTCATGCTTTTACTTTTTTCCTTCATTTTACATTCCAATGGTATTAGACCACCACTAAGCCAACATCCCTGTTCTGTTCTTTCCAACATCTTTCCAGGGATGTCTGTTTTACCAACATCCCTGCTCTTTCCTTGATATACCAACCTGAAATAGCACAGTATGGACCAAACTGGCTGCTCCTCCTCTTGAGCCTACACAGAAGCTGCTGAACAAAAAACATAATGGTGCGTACTGGTATTGCTTTTCAAGGCCCATAGTCTAAACCTATTATTTTTAAATGTTAGTATATAGGGAGACAAAAATCACACATAATACACATCATAAATTGGCAGTAAACATGTTACAAAGTCACTTTTACTCCTCAAAAACTTACAATCACCCTTCATGCTCCACTATCTCTTGAATCCTCTGAAGAGCCACTTACAAGTTCCCAGATCTGGGCCTGCTCTTGAATCTAGAAAACCCTATATTTCCCTAGTCAGCTATCTTCCCTACTTTCTACAATACAGTTGACCAAGGAATGGCACAGGATTTGAACTGTGCGGGTCATTTCATACATGAATTTTTTTTTCAATAAATACGATACATTACTATATTTTCTCTTCCTTATGATTTTCTAGGTAACATTTTCTTTTCTCTAGCTTACTTTACTGTAAGTATACAGTATATAATACATATATATAATGTGTTAACTATATTATCAGTAAGGGTTATAATGAACAGAGGAAGTAGTGAAGTTTGGGGAAATCAAAAGTTAGGTACAGATTTTCCACTGTGCAAGGCCTGGGGCCCCTATCCCTGCACTGTTCAAGGGTCAACTGAATCTATCTCAAATACTCACCCTGTTCCTTAAATCTAAACTTCTTTGGATCACTTTCTTTGTGTTTTGCTTTAGTTTCTTACTTAAAACTAAAAGATCCTTAACAATAATAATCCTTCTAACATGTAAATTTGATCCTGACTCTCCCTGGCTTAAAATCATACCATGGTACCCTTTGGTTCGTAGGACAAAGCCCAAATATTTCATCAGGGTTTCCAGGGCTATGGATGATTTGTCCCTGGCCTCCTCTTCACCCAGGTTACAACCACAATCTCTCACCTCCAAGATGACACAGTTTCTTTTCATCTGCAACATACTTCTCCCCACTCCCTTTCCTTAGTTAAGATCTACTCATCAGCAAGGCTTTGAGTTTAGTGGTCTGTGCACACTAACTTTCCTCTAGGGCAGCATATGCATTACCCTAATTGTAAACATCTGAATTTCCCATTGGACTAGTAAAAACTCTGTTATGGCAAACAGTGATTGTTTTGTTCACAGCTGTGCTCACAGAAATGCACAGCAAATACCCAAATACTTATGAATGAATGAACAGAATCAGTTGCCAAACTGTGTTGATATCACTCTGATCTTGATAAATTTCTATAGATACTACCCTATTCAATCTCATTTCTTCTTACCTAAATTCTTTCAATAAATTTGTAACTAATCTCTCTACCTCATTTCAACCCATTCAAATCCATCCTATTTCCTATAACAAGCAGATACTAAAAGAGATGTTAATTCTCTCCTCTGCTTAAAAACTAACTCAAGCATAAAGCCCATCCAAGTGAACTCCTTTATTTCTTGACACATATCAAACTTTTCTGCCTTTAAGTCTCTGTTCTCTTCTGTGAAATGCCCCTCTCCATCTTTTCCAAGTGTTCAAATATAAGCCATCATATTACGCCAGAAAATGGTACTTTTCATCTGAATTTTATCTATACTGTTTATGAAAACTTAGTATTTTTTACACCGTACTAAAAGTTACCTATATATCTAAATGTAAAATTTTATGTCAACCAAAATATGTCAAGTTTCTTCTTTATGCAAAGATAAAACATGTAACACAATTCAGTGTAAATGATGTAACTGAGTTATTAATGTCCCCAAACATGGTAATAATCAAGACTACTCTATTACAGTAATAAAACTGCATTTGTCTACAACAGACTTCTCATATTTGGATTGTTTTCATTACCAAGGGTTTCTGCTTTGTGCTGGTTAACGGCATTCCTGAACAATTAACTTGAAACTTACTTTGTATTAACTAAAATGTCTTAATTGTAAAAGTGAAGAAATAACCAACGTATCTCAATGAATATTAAAATTTTCATTTGTGGCCTTCGTATCTGAGATGGTTCTTGTTTTAACACCTTCTAATCGTTTAGTTAAATATTCAAGTCCGAAAGACAAAGTGAAATAACATTTGTGATTATGCAGCAGAGAAGATTCAAGAAAGCAAGATTTTTATTTTTGAAGGCAGCTATTAAAGTGCAATAATAAATCTTTCCAAATATCCAACTGCTTCAGAATAGTTGGTTGCCAGTACTTAGGGTGAACAGTTTTCAATCCTATATGGCACTGTTTTCCAAACTATGATCCCAATCCACTGATGGATCATGAACTCAATTCAGTGGATTAGAAATTTTTTTAATGAAACAGAAAAGAATAAAGATCAAAGAGAGCAGCTCATGTGTTAATAAGTATTGTGAAACTTTTACTTTCACACACACACAGTGTGTACTGTAGAACAGTATTTTCGTGATGTTTTTGTAGACCAGATATTTGTTATGGACCACAATCATTAAAGTAAAAATACAGGTGCGTGGGTGGTCCAGTCGGTTAATGTCCAACTCTTGATTTTGATTCAGGTCATAATCTTGGGGTCGTGAGATTGAGCCCCACCTCTGGCTCCATGTTCAGTGCAGAGTCTGCTTGAGATTCTCTCCCTCTGCGCCTCCCCCAAACCCTGCTCATGCACATGCTCTCAAATAAATAAAATAAAATCTTTTTGCCCGTGTGTCTTGTAACTATCATTTGTTTGTTACTGGCCCACCCCAAACCCTGCTCATGCACATCAATTAAATAAAATAAAACCTTATTTACAAGACACAGGGGCATAACATATTTATTAAAAAATATTTATTTAAAGAAATATTCATTTTTTTAAAAAAAAACCTCCATTTCCAACAAACAGTAAGTTACAGTGGGTTAAATATATGAATATACCTAGAGTTCTCTTATTATATAGGACATTCATTCATAGCTGCTTCAAATTATGGAAAATAGATTAAATAAATTGTATTCTATACAAATTCTCATTTATTTATTTTTTATGGACTTCACTTGCCAAGAACATTCTACAAGCTATGACGTAGAACATGCTAGTTATTAAATTATTATCTATTGTGACTTCTCCTTGAATCAGGAAGTGACTAAACAATAAAATATGCAATTAAGATTTAGATTAAGTTGATTCAACAAGATACAACTGGTATTCATTTGTCATACTACCATTGTAATTCACTGAACATGCTCATTACTTGACCACTTAAGAGTTCTTTCCCTATGTCTAAAAAAATCATTCAGATATACAGCATTTCAATAACAAATGGCTAGGAATTCCATATACTTTTTTTTTTTTTTTTTGGTGGGGTCTGAACTCAACCCTGAGATCAAACCCGAACCAAGACCAAGAGTCAAACGCTCAAACTGAGCCACCCAGGCACCCCTCCCCACATACTTTTTAAAACACCTTTGCCAAAGTTTCTTTATAGACAGATAATTTTACATTTCCATCAAAAGATGGAATAAGAATCTCCCTAGTTTATCATTATCTTGGTTATCAAGAGTTGGTAAAACTTTGGAGTTTCCATACAATGTAACATTTTATGAATACGGTAATAATACTGCCAATGCCCAATAATACATAAAAAGGAATAAAAATCTCAGTACATCCAGGAAGTATGTAAGATAATTTACAAGGTGACAGGAGAGGTATAAATTACTCATGCATGGTCATGGGAAGATGACATTCTTTAACTGCAATCTGATGACACAAAATGACATCCACGTGTTCAAGTCAGCAGTACTGATTATTTTTGTTTTCACAGTTGTGAAGGTACAATAACAACTTTGAAAACCTTCAAGGCTATGTACCTAAAGACTCTTCAGGAATACAGTGGAAAAGGAAGAAGACTACAGAGCCAAGAAAAATGATATTATAACCATAGAGTAATTAAATACCTAATATATAAATATATTTATATTTGTATAAATATTTATATATATATATACACATTTGTTTTCCTTTGTATCAGTCTTGTTTACTGAAGAACCTTGGATAACAACTGCATATCCTGTTTTACAGTTTAGCTACATGATCCTTGAACAATAGTGAATAAAGGGAGTTTTATGAAAAGAAATAAATTGTTGTGATCTAGTATAATACCCCTAATATTTTGTATATTTTTATGTCAATGACTTGCCTTTTTACTTTAAACCATATAATACATTGTCAAACTGATGGAAGTAATTAGTCTTTATCACCATGGGTAATAAATACATACATATACAATACTTAAAAAAATAAGGTTAGGTGCAATTTCTCTGGATAAATCAACTTTTACACAAAGATTACTATCATTCTAAAGTTATGTCAAAGACAGTACAACTGACTACTCTAGTTCCCTAACACTTCTTTATAATATCAAAGTTGATCAGTTATCAAAGATCAGTTATCAAAGGCAATCAATTCACTGTTTGGATTATCTGCCTTTTCTGCCAAAATATGGAAGCATTCAACCAGTTAAAATAAACATTTAAAATCGTTCTGACGCTTCAGAAAATAATCATTTCCTCAAGTCAAAACAATAAAAGCAACCCCTGATATCCCAGAGGATATCCCTCTTTCCCTTTCTGGAGGCACAAGAACCATCTTCCCAGGAGACAACACTGATGCCTAGAAAAAATAAAAGCCTTGAAGCAGGTCTTACCATGGATCCAAATTTTGCTTCTCCACTTACTAGCCGTCTGATTCTGGGCAATTTACTTAACCCAACTGATTCCTTAGTTTCTACATCTGTAAAACGGAGATACCTGTATTTATCTTCCAGGCGCCTGGGAGAATCAATTAAATACTGTATATCACTTAAGAAAATGGAACATGATCAAGCATTCAACCCATCTTATTTCCCTTTCCTTTCCACTTAAAAAACTCAGAAATAACCATAAACATAAAATATTTCTAAAAAATACAGCTTAAAAAATTTTAGTTATTTATTTGAGAGAGAAAGAGAATGAGAAACAGAGCATGAGAGGAGAGAGGTCAGCGGGAGAAGCAGAATCCCTGCAGAGCAGGAAGCCTGATGCAGTACTCGATCCCAGGACTCGTGAACTGAGCTGAAGGCAGTCGCTTAACCAACTGAGCCACCCAGGCACCCTAAAAAACACAGCTTTAAAAAATCTTATTTTCATACAATACCAACAGGGACAATGTCAAAACAAGATAAAATTCTCCTCATGATATACACATGACTGATTACAAATCTAACCTCCATCAGTCATTCCATTCTACCTATCACTTGGCTTCAAAAACTCAAGGAAAAAAATTAATGGAATGGGCTCCTTACTGATAAACATGTCCTGTTTATTCTTCTGGTGTTTTCCCCCACTGCCTAGTACAATGCCAAATACATGAACACTCAATAAATATTACTACCAATCTGCAGCAAATAGTACTGATGTGCCTCAAGAACTCATAAAGTACCACATTCTGCAAAATGACTCAAGAGACTATGAGTCAGGAAGAAAAGGATGAGTTATTAACCTTGTGCCCAGTTTGAGGGAATCTATATATAGATTATTGGCAACTGAACCCAGGCCCAAAACAGCTGTTATAAGCAAAATACAAAGTCTTCTAAGCATTGTAATACACTTTACCTTCTTTACTTTTATATGAAGAATACTTCAGCTACTTTTCAGATGTTTGTAAATAATCAGAAAATGTGGGGGATTTGCATTCACAAATACATAAAGCACTGGAATAACTGGTCCACATAAGAGCTCATCCAGACACCTTAAAAGCAAGCAGTACAAACAAAAATCACATTCATAGCAGGCAAATAGCAATAAGTGCTGCTAAAGTGGTACACCTGAGCCATCTAGTGGATATGAGAAAAAAAGTTTAATTCTGTAAGAAAATGCCTATTGTCCCAATTCTGTTCTGTGAAAAAAAGTGTGTATGTTTTGGGTAATAGTAAATTATAATCTATAAAAGATAGTAGAAAACTAAGAATAGGTATTGGGGGAAAAATGAAGATTAAAGTGGTGACGAATTTATCTAGATGGAATGCAGATTTTACGGATATTAAAGATGAATAATACAAATACTCGTTTTTACATTTTTCTTAAAACCATATAACCAAAATACATGTAACTATGTAAAAGACATTACAGAAAATAAGAAAGATTTCCTCCAGAGGCAAAGGTTTAAGGAAGGGCGACAGGCAGTAGAAACAAGGTGGCAGCCTCTGGATAAAAAGAAGGGAATTGGGAATAGAGTGATAGATGATGACATCTTTCTGCCTGAGGACTCCCATGCTATTCGGGTTAAGAGGATCCTAGCTCACTTAGGACATCATCCTTTTCTCCAAAACTCCCCCATAACTTCCAACAGAGCAGGAAGCCTTAGGAAAATGGAGAAGATTTAAACTCCAGGCCCCA
The DNA here is from genome assembly GCF_922984935.1 of Meles meles. NCBI lineage: Eukaryota > Metazoa > Chordata > Mammalia > Carnivora > Mustelidae > Meles > Meles meles. The sequence continues at coordinate 46,168,091 of NC_060078.1, read as the reverse complement.
AGAAGAATGAGTATTCTTCCAGGTACTCAAATCAACAGCACTGCTTCTCAAAGTCAAATATGAAATTTCAAAGTTTCAAAAGCCACAAATTAATTGAACAGTGTGATATGGGCAATTCGTTTAAATCTGGGGGGCACTTTTTTTCTTATCCATAGAATTATGATCTTGGAATAAATAAGAGACAAGATAACTTTTTCTTTTTAAAGATTTTATTTATTTGACAGAGATCACAAGTAGGCAGAAAGGCAGACAGAGAGAGAGGGGGAGAAGCAGGCTCCCTGCTGAGCAGAGAGCCCCATGCAGGGCTCGATCCCAGGACCCTGGGATCATGACCTGAGCCGAAGGCAGAGGCTTTAACCCACTGAGCCACCCAGGCACCCCAAGATCACTTTTAATTCTAAAATTTAATGGTTTTTAGTGTCCTCCCCCAATAAAGAAGTTAACTAAAAGAAAATGTGTTTGTTTTTTTTTGTTTGAATTTTTTCCCATTAACTCACATTATCAATAGAAACTGTGTCTCAAGCTCCAAAGAGGAAATAAGATTCCATTTTAATTTATTTATTTGCCAGAGAGAGGAAGGCAGGGGTGGGGGGAAGCACAGAGAGCCCAGCCCGCAGGGCTTGATCTCAGAACCTTGAGATCATGACCTGAGCCAAAGGCAGAGGCTTAACCTGCTGAGCCACCCAGGCGCCCCTCCAAAGAGGCAATAAAGATGACTGCCTGACCCTAAAATGCAGAAACACCAGTGAGCAGAAATAGGACACTAACTCAAGTTCATACTAATATGCAAGACAGAAAAACAAGGGTCTAAAGATTCAAATACAATATTATAGAAATCTTTGAAGCTAAGAATTTAGCCTGAAAAAAAGCCAACTTTTGCTTAAATCTCAGTATGTATCATTCTTTCTGAGATTTACTTAGGGAAGGGAAAGGAGGCGGAAGGGATGGGTATACGGATGAAAAGAATAAATGGTAGAAAGAGACACAAACCCCCTTCCCCTAAAAGGAGACCAAACTAGCAACTGTCAAGAAAGAGTAAAAGCCCATTCTGCTGGGCATACAAGCCTCATGAAGGATCTATATTGCTGGAAATAAGACTAGGAAGGTGGATGAATTTATTTTTGCACTGTAGACCATACGGAACCATCTGAGGACTCTAAGCAAGGCAAATGAACCTGGCCAGGTCAATGGAAATGAGGGAAGACTTGAAAGTACTAGAAAGAGAATCAACAGGATTTGCTAACCAGCTGAATATATAGGCAATGAGGAAGAAGCTACTAGAATTGAAGGCAATCTAATGTGTGTGCCAGGAAATGTAGGGGTATTATTAACCCAAGTAGAAAACACAATTATGCCATGTAAATTATCATTTTATGTATGAATTGATAAGCTAAAGGTGAAAGCTAAGGAGTACACCTTAAGAAAGACCTATATTTAAGTTGCTGGTTGTTGCTGTTTGTTTTTGTTTTTGTTTTTAATAAAAAGTTAAGGAAGAAAGTAAGAGAATGGGAAAGAGGAAAGGAGTAAGAAAAAAAATGACAACAGCACTCAGGGTATGAGGGAAGACGTGGAGAAGTATATTTTAAGAGAGAGCGATGCCAATAGTGTGGAGTGGCTTGAAAACTGAAAAGGAGGTAAAAAGGAAAGTGGTGATACATATAATACATCTCCTTTTTGAAAAGGGTAAGCATTATTCCATATGTGATATGGAAACATTTAAGCCTTAGGAAAGGTAAGCTGAAAGGATTCACGTTCAGTGGCTTCTGTTTTGGCACTGAAAATAACATAAGGGCCTGGGGAGCATAAGAATAGATAGGAGTAGGGGTGCTCGGGTGGCGCAGTGGGTTAAGCCGCTGCCTTCGGCTCAGGTCATGATCTCAGGGTCCTGGGATCGAGCCCCGCATCAGGCTCTGTGGTCGGCAGGGAGCCTGCTTCCTCCTTTCTCTCTCTCTACCTGCCTCTCTGACTACTTGTGATCTCTGTCTGTCAAATAAACAAATAAAATCTTTAAAAAAAAAAAAAAAAAAGGATAGGAGTAGAGGAGGAGAACCTGGAAACATGAAGAAAATGAAACCATTATAAATTAAGTGCAGTGGTGATCAGAAGTCAAAAAGGGGAGTCAACCAGAATAAATAATGAGACTGGCAACACTAGAAAAGCAGAAAGATTAAAAAAAATGTTTTTAGAAATGACAATTTTGAATCTTAGTAATGTGATCAGGTGGTGGTGTCTGAGAGTTATGGAAATACAAAAGCAGAGCTCTAAAAAGTAGGTCAGGTTCCCACTTCACACATAAGAGCAGCTAGCCAGTATCATTTTCATAATATTGATCAGTTCAAGTCTTTCACTTCTTTTGATCCTATTTTGGTTATTTATATGTTCTTGAAAAAAATCAATCATTTCATCAATATTATAGATTTACTGGTGCATAAATGCAGAAAGAATTCATCTTGTGAAACTGCATATATCAAAAGTGTATTACATATATACATACTTAAAGAATGAAATGAACATCAGTGGATTATCACCTATTGCCAGTCTCTTGAAATTCCCTTCCAATGCTGTCATCGCCAAGAGGTAACTATTTATCCTTAAGTCTGTGGAATCATTCCCTTTTGAGGTAATTTTAAGACCTTTTCTTTGTCTTTGGTGTTCTGCTGTTTGACTCTAATGAAGCTAAGTGAGAATTTCCTTTTATTTAACCATCTTAGGTTCCCATGATTGTTGAATGCATAGGTTAGAGTTGCTCATAAGCCGCAGAAAATTCATAACCATTATCTTTCCAACTGCAGTCTATTCCCCAGCCTCTCTTCTGGAAGGCCATTTAAGTCACTGTTTAGACATCCTTAGGTCTCCTAACTGCTCTTTCACAGTTTTCATCTGTTTCTGGGGTGTCTGGGTGGCTCAGCTGGTTGAGTGTCCGAGTCTTGGTTTTGGTTCAGGTCATGATCTCTAGCCCAACCATGCTGAGCATGGAGCCTGCTTGGGATTCTCTCTCCTTTTCCCTCTGCCCCCCACCCCCAACAAACATATAGTTTTCATCTGTTTCTTTTGAATATATGCTGGATGATTTCCTCAGATGTATCTTTCAGTTCATTATTTCCTTCTTTAAGTTTAAATAACCTGTGGCAAAATCCATTAGCTGAGGATGCTTTTAATGAATTTAAATTAGCAAAATTTTCAGTTCTATAAATTCTAGCTGGTTCAGAAAAACAATCTTTTTGGATATTCTTTAAAGTATCTTAACCTTGGGATGCCTGGGTGGCTCAGTCAGTTAAGCATCTGCCTTTGGCTCAGGTCATGATCCCACAGTCCTAGGATCAAGTTCCACATCAGGCTCCTTCCTCTGTGGGGAGCCTGCTTCTCTCTCTGCCTGCTCTGCCTGCTGCTTCCCTTGCTTGTGCTCTCTCCCTCTAACAAACAAATAAAATCTTAAAAAAGAAAAAGTATCTTAACCTTGGAATTTATTTTCAACATCTTTTACTTATTAAACAGTTATTTTATATTCTGTGTCTGACCATTCCTGTTTTCCAGCAGGTCTGCTGCTGACTCCTGTTTATAGTTTTTAGCTTCTTTATGTTTTTATTTTTGACTGTCAGTTGTTCTACTTCTTTGGAATTTTACTTCTGGGAAAACTTTCACCCTGGGATAGAGATGAGTTTCTCCAGTGAGAATTTGTATTTGCTTCTACCAAGAGCCTAGAGATACTCACAGCCACTGCTTGAGCACTACAATCTGGTAATAACTCCAAATCAAATTATCTTAGGAAAACGTTTTTTAGACTACGTAGGTGGTGTTAAATTCAAATCATGAATCACATGAACATCAGCTGGGTTCCTCAAATTCTCAGCAATGATCTTGCCCCAACATGCCCAGATTAATGGTTCTCAGAGTATGATCTATGATCTCCAACCAGCAAAGTCAGCATCACCTGGAAACTTACTAGAAATGTAAATTCTCAGACCTTATCACGTATCTACTGAATCATAAACTCTGGCAATATCACCTAGCAATCTGTGTTTGAATAAGCCCTCCAGGTGATTCTGATATATATTAAAAACTGAGAAGCACAGAGAAAATAAATTTTCCTTGCAGTCTTGACGGCTGATGGGGTTGGTGGAGGTTTCCAGTTTAGACCACTGAGACTCAGCTTTAAGGGGGAAAGGATGAGTTAGTAGACTCCACACCTCAAAGACCTTATTATTTCTTCAAATTCCTCAATGCCTCCTGGGGCTGAGGAAATTCAATTTTACCAAGTATCACAAATGCCCTCTGAATGAAAATCAGTTTAAGTGCCACATACTTAACTTTTCATAGATCCCATGCCTTCACCTAGTTTTGTATTTTTCTGATAATTTTTGATGGTTTAGCTAGAATTCTCCAACTTTTTATTTTGAAGTAACTATAGATTCATAGAAAGTTGCAAAGGTAGTACATAGAGGTCCATGTACCCTGCATCCAGTTTTCCCAAAGGTTGTATCTTATTGGACTACCATATTGGACATTGGTATAACATGTGCATATATTTCTACATCATCTTAAAACATTTGTAGATCTGTGTAACTACCACCAACACAATCAGAATACAGAATTATTCTATCATCACAAAGACTTTATATTCACATCCACCTCCCTCTCTTTCCTCACCCTCCTCTCCCTAATGTTTGGCAACAACTAACCTCTTACCTCTTCTCCATTTCTATAGTTTTGTCATTTCAAGAGTGTTATATAAGTGGAATCATATTAGCTATTCTTCAAGATTGACTTTTTTCACTTGTAGAAATGTCTTTAAGATCTATTCAGGTTGTTGCATATATCACATTCCTTTTTTATTGCCAGACAGCATTCTACAGTATGGATGCACCAAAGAGAAATCATTCACCTATGGTAGGACATTTTAGTTAACTGTTTCTGGCTGTTACAAATAAAGCTGCTATGAAAAATCAAATACAGGGGCGCCTGGGTGGCTCAGTGGATTAAGCCGCTGCCTTCGGCTCAGGTCATGATCTCAGGGTTCTGGGATCGAGCCCCGCATCGGGCTCTCTGCTCCGCAGGGAGCCTGCTTCCTCCTCTCTCTCTGCCTGCCTCTCTGCCTACTTGTGATCTCTCTCTGTCAAATAAATAAATAAAATCTTAAAAAAAAAAAAATCAAATACAGGATTTTGTATGGACAATTTTCCTTTTTCTGGGATAAATGCCTAGGAGTGTGATTGCTGGGCCATATGGTAAGACTATGTCTAGCCTTCAAAAGACTGCCAAATTATTTTCCAGAGTAGCTGTACCATTTTACATTCTTACCAGCAATGTAGAAGAGACCCAGTTTCTCTGCCATCCTTGCTAGCATTTGGTGTTGGCACTTTTTTACTTTAATGGTTCTGATACTTGGGTAGATATATCTCATAATCTTAATTTGCACTTCCCTGATGGCTGATGATACTGAGCAACTTTTTATATGTTTGTCATCCCTATACCCTCTTCAGTAAAACGTTTCTTCACATCTTTTGCCCATTTTCTAATTGGACTGCTTTACTACAATTAGGTTTTAAGAATTCTTTACATATTTCAGTTATGAGTGCTCTGTCAGATATTTGGTTCGCTAACATTTTCTCCCAGTATGTAGTTGGTCTTTTCATCCTATTAATAGGTCTTTAATGGAGCAAATGTTTTTAGTTTTGGTGAAGGACAATTTGATTTTTTTTTTTTTTCTTACATGAATTGTGCTTCTGGGTCACATCTAGGAACTCTTCACCAAGTCCTAAATTTCAGAGATTTTCCCCCTGTGTTTCCTTTTAAGTTTTATGATTGTAGGATTTACATTTAAATCTATGATCTATTTTGAATTAATTTTTGTGTAATGTATGAGGTTTAGGTTGCAGTTCATTTGACTGTCTATATATACCCCATTATGCCAGCATCATCTGTTATAAAGACCATATCCTTCCTCCATTCTCTTTGGCACCTCTACCAAAAATAAACTGGCCTTACTTATGTGGAGTCATTTCTGGGTTTCTAGTCTGTCCCAGTGACCTACAGGTCCATCTACCAGTAACATACAGTCATAATTATTCTAGTTACATAATAAGCCTTGAAATCATGTAGAGTAATTCTTCCCACTTTTTCTTCCTTTTTTCAAAATTATTTTAGCTATTCTGTTACTTCCTTTGTCTTTTCACATAAATTTTAGGATGATTTTGTCTATACCTACAAAAATATCTTGCTGAGATTCCGATAGGGATTTTGTTAAACTTGTTTATCCATTTTGGGAAAAGACTTCTGAACTTGTTTTGTTAAACTTGTTTATCCATTTTGGGAAAAGACTCCTTCTCAATGGAGCCTTCCAACCTATGAACAAAATATTTCTCTCCACTTATGCAGATCTTAGATTTCTTTCCTCAGCATCTTATATTTTTCACTATACATGTCTTATATATGCTTTTCTAGTTTCATATATAAGTATCTCTTTTTTTTAAAGCAATTACAAATGGTACTGGTATTTTTAATTGGAGTTTCTACATGTTCATTGCTAGAGTATAGAAACTGCTTTTTGTATGTTGGTCTTGTATCTTGTGATCTTGATGAATTCACTTGTTAGTTTTACACTTTTTTGGTAGATTATCTGGAATTTTCTACACATAAGATCATATCTTAGGAAAATAGGAAGAGTCTCATTTCTCCTTTTCCAATCTGTATGTATGCCTTTTTTTCCCCTCCTGTGCTGGCTGGGACTTCCAACACTATGCTGTAGAAGAGTAGTGAAAATGGACATCCTTGACACCTTGTTCCCAATCATAAAGGTAAAATATTCATTTTTTCATCAAGTATAACATCAACTGTATGTTTTCTGTACATGATCTTTATCGAGTTGAAGAAGTTCCCCTCTATTCTTAGTTTTCTGAAAGCTTTAGTCATGAATGGTGCTCAACTTTGTCAAATGCTTTTTCTACACTAATTTATATGACCATGAGATTTTTCTGTTAACATGGGTGATTACACTGGCTGATTTTCAAATATTGAACCAACCTTGCATCCATGGAATAATGTCCACCTGGCCACAGTGTATATTTTATTATATATTGCTAAATTATATTTATTTATATTTTGTTAAAAAATTTTTGCATCTATATTTGTAAGAGGGATAAAACTGGTCTGTAGCTTTCTTTTTTTTGGAATGTCTTTGTCTGATTTTGTGACATGGTTAATACTAGTTTCATAAAATGAATTAGGAAGGGTTCCTTCATCTTGTACTTCCTGGCAGAGATTATGTAGAAAAAGTGTGAATTCTGCAAGCATTTGGTAGAATTCTCCAGTGAAACCATCTGGGTTTAGTTTTCATTTAAAAATTACAAATTTTATTTTCTTAATAGTTACAGAGCTATTCAAATTAAATCATACTGTGTGAGTTGTGGCAGCTTGTGCTTTCTGAGAAATCGGTTCATCAAAGCAGCTGAGACTTGTTCTTTGTTGAGAATTTCTATTTTTTCCTTTATTTCAATTATGTTTGCAATCGCTTGTTTGAAACATTTTCTTGATACTGCTTAAAAATCCTGTCAGTTAACTATGACATACGTGTTATCTTGATGCTGGCATGTATTAACTGTCTTTTCTAATTTTAGTTGAGACACTTCTGGTTCTTGATATATTTTCAATTGAAACCTGGATATTTGAGATATTATAAGACCCTGCATCTTATTTAAATATTCTGTTATAGCAGGCTTCCTCTAACACTGCTCTGGTGAGGAAAGTACACAGCCTCATTACTGCCTAGCATGGGTGGTAGTACAGATTCTTCACCACGTTTTTGTTGACCACAGTGGGCTGGGAGAGAAGTTGGAGCTCTCTGCTATTCTTGGTTAAGGTGGGAGTTCAGGATCCTCATCAATACTACCCTGGCTGAAAACAGTGCTAGTGACTACTCGCCACATCACCTCCACTGATACCATGTGAGGAAGGGTTGCCTTGTCATGCCTTAGGAGAGTGGAAGTCTGGGTCCCTACACAGCCTTTGCTAATCAAGCTGATTTTTTTCTATGTATTTGGCTGGAGCAGAGTGGTTGTTGCCTAAGTTTTCTCTCCCACTAGGCTATTCCCTTCTTGGTCCTTGCCTAAAAAGAGGACAGACTTTCACAGAATTTTATCTGAGCCCAACATTTCAGGGTTGCCAACTTCTCCACACCCAGTATATGAGGCAACAAGAAAACCCAGGATTTTTACCATGATGTTGAGTCCTAAGGTCCCAAGCAAGCCTACCTTTTCTCCACTTTTCAGACCCTTATATTTGTTTTATCCACAATGTCTAGGGGTTTTAGCTATACTTAAGAAATAGGGGAAAGTATATCTATATCTATGCCATCTCTTTGGAAACCTCACTTTAAAGTTTACATTTATATTTTCTTCAATGTTAAGATTGGTTAAAAGGGGTAGGGTGTGTGTGTGTGTGTGTGTGTGTGTGTGTGTATGCTAGAGTGTGGGGTGTATATGTGTGTTAAAAAAAAAACAGATCTTTGACTCAAAGAGATGGTCCCATTTCATTCATACCCCTCCCTGTGCCACTACAAATACCTGGCAATTTTACTTATTACAAAATATTTAGAATCGGGGGCGCCTGGGTGGCTCAGTGGGTTAAGCCGCTGCCTTCGGCTCAGGTCATGATCTCAGGGTCCTGGGATCGAGTCCCGCATCGGGTTCTCTGCTCAGCAGGGAGCCTGCTTCCCTCTCTCTCTCTCTCTCTCTCTCTGTCTACTTGTGATCTCTCTCTGTCAAATAAATAAAATAAAAAAAATAAAATAAAAAAATAAAAAAAAATATTTAGAATCGGCTTTCTAGCAGATAACAACAAAAGAACCCAAGGCTTATATACTTGCTGATTCAGAAGCCAAATTGAGTAGTGAATGGAGTTAAGTCAACCATAAGGAAATAAAGTGGGGAATAAAGTGGGGAATTCACAGGAATATTGGATCAAGTCATAAAACTGGGAATTCTTGATAAGTTTATCTAAATCTTCAATATTTCCTATGGTCTTATCTATTCTCTGCATACTTTAATTTCAGAGTAAAATGTTAAAAACTCCCACTATGATTTATCAATAAAAAAAGACACTTTCTGTTCTGTTAATGTTTTATCCCTTTAATTCCAACACATCTGATATTAGTAGTATTCTTAGTATCCTTAACAATTTCATAATCTTTTTAAAAAAAGTTCATGAATTTATTTTTAACATTTAACCTTCCTGAATCACTTGGTTTTTAAATGATTTTCTTTTAGAAAGCATCTATCTACCTTTTTTCTGACTCTACCAGGATTTCAGTGGGCAGAGAGGAAAAAAGAATGAGAAAGATGCACGATTATATTAAAATCATCTAAAATTCCTGAACTTCTACAGCATTTTAACTTTGTCTCATAGCAATTGTAACTATACGATTTGGGCATATTTACATACATACTATCTCTCCATGGACCAGAGGCATTTGGAGGATAAAAAAATTTTTATTACTTTTTAAATAATTTCCTGAAGTATATAACACGTTGCCTTATTTATATAAGATATTTAAAAGATACATTTTGAATTTATATTAGACAGGAAGATTAGTCTTACAGCACTAAGATGCTAGAAAAATCTATCAACAATGGGATCCTAATAAGCAGTCTGCCAGTTTAGATATGTATGCTGAGGATGGCCACCAACAAGATACTCTGTCACGTTCTATACAGTGGCCTGATGTGAAATTCCCCAAAGCAGGGATGAACAGAAGAACTGCTTTGGTTAAGTACATGATGAAAAACTAATGACTACTGGGAAACAATAGAAGATGGCCAATCTGGCAACCACATTAAGTGGGGATAGCTCTTTAGGAATGAAGATGAAGAGGAAATTATAAATAGAACCAGAATCTGTAAACGCAAAAGTGGCTCACAAAAATCTGTGCAGTATAAAAAAATGAATATAGAGAAGCAAATCTGTTACCCTAAACTTTTTATAATTCATCTGGACCATATTCCCTTATAATAATTTTCAAAGGTGACCAACCACAGTTGCCTTTAAATTATCTGTGGCCGGGGCGCCTGGGTGGCTCAGTGGATTAAGCCGCTGCCTTCGGCTCAGGTCATGATCTCAGGGTCCTGGGATCGAGCCCCGCATCGGGCTCTCTGCTCCACAGGGAGCCTGCTTCCTCCTCTCTCTCTGCCTGCCTCTCTGCCTGCTTGTGATCTCTCTCTCCGTCAAATAAATAAATAAAATCTTTAAAAAAAAAAAAAAAAAATTATCTGTGGCCACTGAGGAAACCCATAATTAGAGTCAAAATATCATCTGGTCTTTGTTTACCCTGATACTATTCTATTTTACCAACTACTCAACTTGCATTCCCTTAAATGTATCCTGGCTAAACGAGAGAGACTGGCGGTATACCAGCACATACATACATACATGCTATGTTCAATGGGTAATCTGTCTAGAATTAAAATACTAGAAACCCACATATCAAACAATGCAGGTTTATAACTGATAAATTTATAGCACATATTTCCATATTTTTTTTTACATGTGTCACCACCTTCTTTTCTTTGTCTCCATCACTTCTGGCTCCCTGACCTCTATTGCCTTCTTTTGAAAACAGTAGAAATAGGGCACGTGGTTGGCTCCGTCTGTTAGGTGTCTGTTAGGTGCCTGCCTTCGGCTCAGGTCATGATCTCAGGGTCCTGGGATTGAGCCCCATGTCGCTGTCTGCTCAGCAGGGAGTCCGCTTTTCCCTCTCTTTCTGCCTCTCCCCCAGCTTGTGTGTGAGCGCTCTGTCTCTCTCCTCTCTTGAATAAATAAAATCTTAAAAAAAAAAAAAAGAAAGAAAGAAAACAGTGGCAATAAAAACCTACAAAAGCTGCAGCACCTGCCTTGTGAAGCAAGACTGCAATCAACAAGCCTTCACTTCAGGTCAAGTGAAGTCAATTATTTATTTTTTTTAAAAGACTTTATTTACAAGACCAGTGCTCTAACCAAAAGACTTTATTTATTTGACAGAGAGATCACAAGTAGGTAGAGAGGCAGGTAGAGAGAGAGAGGAGGAAGCAGGCTCTCCACCGAGCAGAGAGCCCGATGTGGGACTCGATCCTAGGACTCTGAGATCATGACCCGAGTCAAAGGCAGAGGCTTAACCCACTGAGCCACTCAGGCGCCCCAGAAGGCAATTATTTTGAGACTGGCCTAGCACCCACCACTTCAGAGAAAAGGGCGATACAATTCATAATGGCTATCATTTCATCAAAAACATTACTTTTAATGCTCAACCAAATGCCCATCATCATCCCCATGGAATTCTATACCTCTATGACCTGTGACCAAGGCTTCCACACTTCCTCAACCTTCCCAATCTTTCCATGGAGCCACTAAATCTGCGGCTCCCAATTCCCCTATATTCTCAATCTTTTTTTCCAAACATTTGCTTTGCTTCTTTGCTTTGAATAAAACCTTGTCATCTTAAAACACCACTTATGCTGCCTCCTCAAATGGTGGTATACGTATCTTGCTTACTCCCCATTACTACTATTATTCCCATATTCTCTAATGAGACATATACACAAAAACTTGCTCCTTTAAAGCTCATGTTACTCAGCTATTAACACTCATCCCCTTTGCTGCTATGATCTACCAGTCTCCCTGTTACCTCCCTCATTCACTAAGGACTTTCCTGCTTAAAATCTTTCCCTTTACCCTAAACCCTATCATCCGCAGCCATTATCAACATCCTTGAGATCAAACTGTCCAAAACTATAATCTTTCAGTTTTTGACATCCTCATCTACAACAGTCTACCTCTCCATCTAACCCTAGCTACTTCTTCCCCTGCCCACTATCTGGGACTGAGTCATCAATTAAAACTGACCCACTTAGAGAAAACAGTTCAGGTATGCCATTCTAACCACAATCTCTTCTCTAAACATTCTTTGAACCCAGATAGTCTTCTAGTACCTGAACTTTCTACCTTCTCCCTATCTTCCTTTTACTATATATATATATAGAGAATATATATATATATATATATATAGAGAATATATATATATATATATATATATATATATATATATATAGGCCAATTTAAATTCCATGTTCATCCTATTAAAAATACTCTTAGGAATATCTTAAACTCCTTAAATTCCTGTTTTCAAAATCCCAAGTCCAGATGAACTCAGAAACCTACTTTTGTAGGTTTTGTAAAAGCAGAAAAAGTAACACAAAAGGACAGATACAACTTTCACTTCATGATCAACCTCAATGAGTGCACAATAACAATGTCTTTTCTCTGTTAAAATTACTTTCCGTCCTCTACAAAATTTATTTAAAATTTTCTCCCATCTCTTCAAACTCCCAATTCCCATCATTTCTTTCTCTTTACAGAAGAGCAGCTCTCAAACAAGAAGTCTTGCAACTTGTGGCTACTAAGCAGCCTATATACACTGTTAACACCCTCTAATCTGGCTTCTGCTTCCATCAGAGGTCTCGAAGATTACCAATGAAATACTTTGTCAATCCACATTTAACTTGATCTTTCAAAAGTACCTGAGATAGCTGAGCAATTGAATCTTTGAAGCGTTCTCTTCCCTTGTGTTATAAGTTGAAAAATGCTTCCCCCAAAATAGTAGGTCCTAAGAAATGTAAAAGTGATTTAGTCCCTGCATCTTGCCACACAACTCCTAAGAGAAAATCTTTGCAACTGCTGCAGTGGTGAGAGTGTCTTTTGTATGCTAATTAGATAGCTGGGGACTTCAGGATATGTACTAGTCCAAAGCATGATTAGAGGGTTGGCACCTCCAGCCCTATCCTCTGACCTCCAAGGAGGGGAGAATGGCTGAAAATTGATTACATCAATAGACACTGGTGATTTTACTCAATATTTTTTTTTAAAGATTTTATTTATTTATTTGACAAAGATCACAAGTAGAGAGGCAGGCAGAGAGAGAGAGAGAGGGAAGCAGGCTCCCTGCTGAGCAGAGAGCCCGATGCGGGACTCGATCCCAGGACCCCGAGATCATGACCTGAGCCGAAGGCAGCGGCTTAACCCACTGAGCCACCCAGGCGCCCCTCAATCTTTCTTTTTTTACGATTGTATTTATTTATTTGACATACACACAAACACACAGAGAGAGAGAGACACAGCACAAGGAGGGGGAGCAGCAGGCAGAGGGAGAGGGAGGAATGTGGGGCTCAATCCCAGAACCCTGGGATTATGACCTGAGCCAAAGGCAGACCTTTAACAGACTGGGCCTAACCGACTGAGCCTGACGGAACCACCTAGACACCCCTGATTTAATCAATCTTGCTTACACAGTAAAACTCTTTATAAAAACTCCTGAACAGTGGGGTTTGGAGAGATTCCAGGTTGGTATACACCTCAGGTGCTAAAACAGTGGCATGCTTAGAAAGGGCATGAAACTCTTCAAACTCCTCCCCCATGCCTTGTCCTATGGATTTTTCTTCCATCTGGCAATTCCTGAGTTGTACCCTTTACAATAAACTAGCAATAATAGGTAAAAGTGCTTCTCTGACCTCTGTGAGTCATTTCTTGGATATTATCAAACTGAGGTGAGGGGATGCAGGAATCCCCAAACCTTGACTTTACAGCCATTTAGCCAGAAGAAGCCAGACTTACAAATGACATCTGAAGTTGGGACAGTCTTGTGGTACTAGGCCTTTAACCTGTGGGGTCTTTTAATAGTGTCAGTCCTGAACTGCAGAACACCCATCTAGTGTCCAGAAAATTGGAGAGTTGGTTGCTATGAGAAAAAAACCCAAACATTTGGTGTCAGAAGTGTTGTGTAGCTAAAAACAGCTCAGGGTAAAGCTTTGGCAGATATGATTACATTAAGGATCTTGAGATAAGATTACCCAGATGGACCCTGAATGCCATGTAAATATCCTTACAAGGCAGAGAATGATTAGACAGAAAAGGGGAAGCTATGTGACCAAAGAGGCAGTGAGTGAAGTGGTGGGGCCACAATTCAAGGAATAATGGCAGCCACCAGAAGCTGAAAGACTCTCGAGAGGGAGCTGGCCATGCCAACACCTTGATTTTGACCCAATAATGCTGATTTCAGACTTCTTACCTCCAGAACTATGACAGAATATAAATTTCTGTTGGTTCAAGGCACTAAATTTGTGATAATTTGTTAAAGCAGCCAGAAAAAACCAATACCCTGGGGCTTTTTTAGTAACTCACTGTCCCAGTTTGCTGAAATCAGTTCTTCTTGGGCTTTTAATAATTAATCATTCTCCACCTAGACATTGAAAAAAAGAAAGAAAGAAAGAAGAAAGAAAGAAATTAATTCTTTAAAGGCTATGACTTCTATTCCCTTACTAATTCATTTCACCCACATCCACAGCAGTTATCACCAACAGAACATATCCAAATGTGTATTTTCAACTCTGACTTCTCCTCTGATTTCAAAATCAACTTGCCTACTTGATAATTCCACTTAGATGTTTCAAAAGCACCTCTAATTCAACACCTCTAAAAACCACACCTGGTCCTTCTTCCAATGTTCCTTGTCTTAGCAAATGGTATTCTGCCTTCCAGTCACCGTATTAACCTTCCCTCATTCCTTGGAATATGTTAAGACTCTCTCCTGATAGCTTCTGCATATGTATTCTCTCAGCCTAGATTACTCTCTCCAAGTTCTACTCAACCTACTTCCTCTCCTTACTGTTGTGGAGCTCCTACTCATTCTTTTTTCTTTCTTTTTTTTTTAATTTGACAGAGAGAGATCACAAGTAGGCAGAGAGGCAGGCAGAGTGAGGGGGGGAAGCAGGCTCCCCACTGAGCTGAGAGCCCGACTCAGGGCTTGATCCCGGGACTCTGGGATTATGACCTGAGCCGAAGGAAGAGGCCCCAACCCACTGAGCCACCCAGGCGCCTGCTCCTGCCTATTCTTTAAATCTCCAATTTCAGCTCAGCTGACAACTTCTCAGGAAAGCTCTCCCTCACTCTGCAATCTAAATTGAATGTTCTTATACACCTTCATGATACCAAGTTCTCCTTCAGATCATTTACCAGAGTTCTAACTGCTCGCTTATTTTTGTGATTAATTCTCTTCTCCACTAAACTATAAACTCCAAGATGGCAGGGAATGCTTGCTTTCTTCACTCTATATCCTGAAAGCCTAAGCATAATGCCTGGCATATGGGAAACACTAAATAATATTTGATAAGTAAACAAATGAAAACTGAAATATATTGCTTTAGATATGAGTGGCTTGGAAGTCACCTATACCCTTTACATTTAATTACTGGGGTTATTACATTATCTACTGCTTTTTAAAAGTTTACATTATGCCAATTCACTTTTAGGGAAGACTTGTGTTAAGTACCTGTTTTCGCTAATCAAAGAAATTCAAAGAGAATTTCTTTTCTTTTTTTTTTTTTTTTCAAAAAAAACGCAAAGAATAAAAATAGCAGTTAGCATTTAAAGGCAGGACACACCCTAAGCAACAACAATATACCACCAAGCTCCTTCCCAGCAACTACACTCAGCATCTAAGCATCAAACGACAATATCTTTGAACTGTGTCTGTGAGCATCTGTGCATTATCTCAATTTATTTTGTGCATTTGTTAGCAAAGTGTGTTCTGAGGTATCAGAAAAGCTTAAAGTTATTTTAGGTCTGGGAATGCTCAAAAACTTTTTTAAATATATTAATGGTGACTGCTTCTTTGCTTTATGCCATTTTAGCATACAAAGGTGTCACAGGAATGCTCTACTTTCAGATGGGGGAAGGTGGAACTGTAATATGTTTTAACCCTAATCCAGACATTAAGATTTTCCTAAAGTGGGGCGCCTGGGTGGCTCAGTGGAGTAAGCCGCTGCCTTCGGCTCAGGTCATGGTCTCGGGGTCCTGGGATCGAGGCCCGCATCGGGCTCTCTGCTCCGCAGGGAGCCTGCTTCCTCCTCTCTCTCTGCCTGCCTCTCTGCCTACTTGTGATCTCTCTCTCTGTCAAATAAATAAATAGAATCTTTAAAAAAAAAAAAAAAAGATTTTCCTAAAGTAAAAAAAAAAAAAAAAAAATTCCATTGTCCATATTATCCATTATATACTAAATATGGTTCAGTTGCTTTAAAAGAATAGTTCTTGAAGCATCTCTAAAAATAAAAATAAAGCTGATTTTTCTGTCTGGCATGTTGGAGGACAAGGATCAGATTTACCCTCTTTCAGTAACTAGAAAGCGGAGAAGATTCAACACTATTATCAGAAACTGGACAACAATACAACACTGTTATCAGACACTGGACAACAGAGAGATTAGGTCTGCAACCTCTGAAAAAAGGAAAACAAAGTAGGTAAACTCTGTAACTGCCCTGCAGTTCTGCCTGGGGGCCCTCTCCAGACCACTGTGGAGAACACTGCCACACTTAACAACATGGCAGCTTCGAAGAGTTGAGAAGCAGTATCAGGAAGACAAAGGTGTCTGAAATCTTAAGGGCAGAGGAGAGAGAAGAGAGCTGCTCAGAGGAGAAAGAGCTCCAGAAATCAGCACAGGGTCCTCTTGTACCTTTGGCTGAATACTAACCTACACATAAGTAAGGCAAAATTCCCCAAGACTGAGGAACAGGACAACTGCCAGGGAGCTACAAAGATGAACAATTTCCAGAACTCATTCAGAAACAAGGATAAAAATGACCAGACTTCAGACAAGGAAACTACAACTTTAAAGTACTGAAAAACAAAATGTTAATCCAGAAATACATACCATTTGCCTTTTTCATTCTCATTCACAAATGTACAAGAACTTTCCAGAGCCTAAGAGATCTGTTATTTCATAACAGATATTACTTTTTCTTTTGGAAAAGCTATTTTTCACAAAAAAAGTTGTTCATGTTAAGAAAAAAAGTTATCCATGTTAACTTGTAATTGGCTTATTATTTTACAAAAAACTGATAAGTATTTCTTAAAGTTCTTAATTTTAGTTTCTAATAAGGTAAACTTTGAGAGCTATAGCCCATATAAAGAAAATGCCTTTGAAATCCTCACTTATTTTTAACAACATAAAAATATTTCAAGACTAAAAAATGTGCGAATCATAGCTTTAGAAGCAGTGGATGAATCGCATTACTGGTCATTCCCTTGTGGTGCCAAAGAGCCTATGCTAAACTTTTTCATTACAAAATCAACTTTTCTAATACAAATTTTCTTGTGGTGTCAATCTGCATAATGCATATCTTTAAAAAGAGTTTTTCCATTCCATCTAAGTTGTTTAGTTATTAGTATATACTTGTCTATAAATTTCCCTTCATCTGCAGGATATGTTGCCACGTTCCTTTTTTACTCTAGGTATTGGTAATTTGGGGACTCTCTTTTCTTAAACTAACCAGTCTGGCTTCAGATACCAATTTTGGTAATTTTTTCTCAGAAATTATTAACTGTATAAATCTTGGCCCTCAAGTACTTGACACAGACAGGGTTTTTGGTAATGGCCCTGTGAGTCCTCATAAGATACTAAGTCAATAATAATATAATGAAATATTTCAACATTCAGAAGATCTGCAGACCTCACTAAACCATATTTTCCAAATGATCAATGCACTGGCGTAGGATTCAGTTAAATGCAAGACAGACCAATGGATTTTAATATAATTGAATATGAAAAAATTATTTATATAATTTCAGATTTCACATGGCTGTTATATTGTCAAATTTTAATGTAGTATAAAAGAGGAATATTAAAATAACCTGTATGATGAAATGGGAAGCTCACATTAGCACTGCAACTGTATACTGAAAAATAATGGTTGTCTCAAAGGTAAGGCACCTGTGCAACTAATAGAGTTGTGAGCTACTTTTTCATGGAATACCATTTTTACTTGAAAGGATGACTGACACACAAACTATTAATTTGGAGTAGGGTATCTGGAAGATATTTTCTTGAAAATGAACAAAGTAAGCCTATTAGGTCAAGGGAAACAAATGACAAAATTTACTGCTAAGGATAAAATTCAAACTTTCAAGTGAAAATAAAAATTCTGGAAAATTTAAACCTGTTCTTGTGAATCCTGGCAGCTTCCCAAGATATTTCTAATAAGATAAGCAGTGATATGAACAAATAATTTCTTGATATTCTATAATGCAGCCGCTCTAAATTTCTGGGTCTCAGGATCCAATATATTCTTAAAAAAAAAAAAAAAAGGGTTTTATTTATTTATTTGATAGAGAGGGACACAGCGAGAGAGGGAACATAAGCAGGGGGAGGTGGAAGAGGGAGAAGCAGGCCTCCAGCCAAGCAGGGATCAAGGGATCAACCAGGGCTTGATCCCAGGACCCTGAGATCATGACCCTGAGCCGAAGGCAGATGCTTAATGACAGAGCCATCCAGGTGCCCCTCCCATATACTCTTTAAAATTACTGAGGATCCCAAAGAACTTTTACTTATTATTTATACTGATTATATCTATCAATATGTATTATGTTAGACATTAAAAACTGAATGTTTAAAACTTCAGTTACACTTAAAATACAATAATAACAAACCTATTACATGTTACTATAACTAGTATTTCGGTAGAAAATACTTTTTTAAAAACACTTTTGAGAAGAGTGCCACTGTTTTACATTTTTACATATTCCTTTCCCTGTTGGCTTAATTTCAGATAGCTGGATTCTCTTATGACCTTCTGAGCTCTGTTACCACATCAAAGGTCAGGTCATGTGGCCTCTGGAAAACTTAAGAACAAGCACAGAAAGGGCAAATAACAACTAAGTATTGCTATAAAAACAGTCTGACTTCATGGAACCCTTGAAACCCCTTCCTATATTTTCTACAGTTAAAGTTCAGAGATGTTAACAAACCTTAGCAGACTGAGGTACTGAGACCAACACTGCAAATCTCATACTTTACAAAACTTCTTATTTCACTAAAGACACACTTCTTTTAGAGCAAAATCTATTTTTCCAAGCTTTCCCGACTCTCTTCCTCTCATTAGCGCTATATAACATTCTTTTCAAAAGAAATGTTCCCTAACTTTAAAGAATCATCAGCAAGCCTTAATAACCAAAGGGAGGCAGAGAAGAGAAAATTACACCAGGAAATAGGATGCAGTAAACCCCGTGTTACCATACCAAAGCACTGAAATTAGAATTCTAAGAATCTTGAATTTCCAGTAAAATATTCTCTTAAAATAAAATCCTTCCTATACAGTACCAGCAGAACTATGTACACTAGTAAACTTGTTACAACTATTCAGCTCTCTCTGTACCTTATATGAAGTCTTTTCACTTACTCTCCTTCTATATCATCACACTTCAAAATTCACTCTAATTTGGTTTACTGAACATTTTTATTAAGAAGATCTTTTTGGAGATCATCACTGTTCAAGAAAACATTTGTCTCTTCCCCTGGCCAGACTCATCAAAAAGAAAAGAGAAAGGACCCAAATAAATAAAATCATGAATGAAAGAGGAGAGATCACAACTAACACCAAAGAAATACAGACAATTATAAGAACATACTATGAGCAACTCTACGCCAACAAATTGGACAATCTGGAAGAAATGGATGCATTCCTAGAGACATATAAACTACCACAACTGAACCAGGAAGAAATAGAAAACCTGAACAGGCCCATAACCAGTAAGGAGATTGAAACAGTCATCAAAAATCTCCAAACAAACAAAAGCCCAGGGCCAGACGGCTTCCCAGGGGAATTCTACCAAACATTTCAAGAAGAATGAATTCCTATTCTCCTGAAACTGTTCCAAAAAATAGAAACGGAAGGAAAACTTCCAAACTCATTTTATGAGGCCACATCACCTTGATCCCAAAACCAGACAAGGATCCCACCAAAAAAGAGAACTACAGACCAATATCCTTGATGAACACAGACGCCAAAATTCTCGCCAAAATACTAGCCAATAGGATTCAACAGTACATTAAAAGGATTATTCACCACGATCAAGTGGGATTTATTCCAGGGCTGCAGGGTTGGTTCAACATCCGCAAATCAATCAATGTGATACAACACATTAATAAAAGAAAGAACAGGGTGCCTGGGTGGCTCAGTGGGTTAAAGCCTCTGCCTTCGGCTCGGGTCATGGTCCCAGGGTCCTGGGATCGAGCCCCACATCTGGCTCTCTGCTCCTCAGAGAGCCTGCTTCCTCCTCTCTCTGTCTGCCTCCCTGCCTACCTGTGATCTGTCTCTCTCTCTCTGTCAAATAAATAAATAAAATCTTTAAAAAAAAAAAAAAAAGAAAGAACAAGAACCATATGATACTCTCAATAGATGCTGAAAAGGCATTTGACAAAGTACAGCATCCCTTCCTGATCAAAACTCTCCAAAGTGTAGGGATAGAGGGCACATACCTCAATATTATCAAAGCCATCTATGAAAAACCCACCGCAAATATCATTCTCAATGGAGAAAAACTGAAAGCTTTTCCGCTAAGGTCAGGAACACGGCAGGGATGTCCATTATCACCACTGCTATTCAACATAGTACTAGAAGTCCTAGCCTCAGCAATCAGACAACAAAAAGAAATTAAAGGCATCCAAACTGGTAAAGAAGAAGTCAAACTATCACTCTTCGCAGATGATATGATACTATATGTGGAAAACCCAAAAGACTCCACTCCAAAACTGCTAGAACTTGTACAGGAATTCAGTAAAGTGTCATTTCTGTACACCAACAACAAGACAGAAGAAAGAGAAATTAAGGAGTCAATCCCATTTACAATTGTACCCAAAACTATAAGATACCTAGGAATAAACCTAACCAAAGAGGCTAAGAATCTATACACAGAAAATTATAAAGTACTCATGAAAGAAATTGAGGAAGACACAAAGAAATGGAAAAATGTTCCATGCTCCTGGATTGGAAGAATAAATATTGTGAAAATGTCCATGCTACCTAAAACAATCTACACATTTAATGCAATCCCTATCAAAATACCATCCATTTTTTTTCAAAGAAATGGAACAAATAATCCTCAAATTTATATGGAACCAGAAAAGACCTCGAATAGCCAAAGGAATATTGAAGAACAAAGCCAAAGTTGGTGGCATCAAAATTCCGGACTTCAAGCTCTATTACAAAGCTGTCATCATCAAGACAGCATGGTACTGGCACAAAAACAGACACACAGATCAGTGGAACAGAATAGAGAGCCCAGAAATCGACCCTCAACTCTATGGTCAACTCATCTTCGACAAAGCAGGAAAGAATGTCCAATGGAAAAAAGACAGCCTCTTCAATAAATGGTGC
The DNA here is from genome assembly GCF_922984935.1 of Meles meles. Taxonomy (NCBI): domain Eukaryota; kingdom Metazoa; phylum Chordata; class Mammalia; order Carnivora; family Mustelidae; genus Meles; species Meles meles. The sequence continues at coordinate 46,146,867 of NC_060078.1, read as the reverse complement.
TGGGAAAATTGGACAGCCACATGCAGAAAAATGAAATTGGACCACTTCCTTACACCACACACGAAAATAGACTCCAAATGGATGAAGGACCTCAATGTGAGAAAGGAATCCATCAAAATCCTTGAGGAGAATGCAGGCAGCAACCTCTTCGACCTCAGCCGCAGCAACATCTTCCTAGGAACAACGGCAAAGGCAAGGGAAGCAAGGGCAAAAATGAACTATTGGGATTTCATCAAGATCAAAAGCTTTTGCACAGCAAAGGAAACAGTTCACAAAACCAAAAGACAACTGACAGAATGGGAGAAGATATTTGCAAACGACATATCAGATAAAGGGCTAGTATCCAAAATCTATAAGGAACTTAGCAAACTCAACACCCAAAGAACAAACAATCCAATCAAGAAATGGGCAGAGGACATGAACAGACATTTCTGCAAAGAAGACATCCAGATGGCCAACAGACACATGAAAAAGTGCTCCACGTCACTCAGCATCAGGGAAATACAAATCAAAACCACAATGAGATATCACCTCACACCAGTCAGAATGGCTAAAATTAACAAGTCAGGAAATGACAGATGCTGGCGAGGATGCGGAGAAAGGGGAACCCTCCTACACTGTTGGTGGGAATGCAAGCTGGTGCAACCACTCTGGAAAACAGCATGGAGGTTCCTCAAAGTGTTGAAAATAGAACTACCCTATGACCCAGCAATCACACTACTGGGTATTTACCCTAAAGATACAAACATAGTGATCCGAAGGGGCACGTGTACCCGAATGTTTATAGCAGCAATGTCTACAATAGCCAAGCTATGGAAAGAACCTAGATGTCCATCAACAGATGAATGGATAAAGAAGATGTGGTATATATATACACAATGGAATACTATGCAGCCATCAAAAGAAATGAAATCTTGCCATTTGCGACGACATGGATGGAACTAGAGCGTATCATGCTTAGTGAAATAAGTCAATCGGAGAAAGACAACTATCATATGATCTCCCTGATATGAGGACATGGAGAAGCAACATGGGGGGGTAGGGGGATAGGAGAAGAATAAATGAAACAAGATGGGATTGGGAGGGAGACAAACCATAAATGACTCTTAATCTCACAAAACAAACTGGGGGTTGCCAGGGGGAGGTGGGATTGGGAGAGGGGGAGGGGGCTATGGACATCGGGGAGGGTATGTGCTATCGTGAGTGCTGTGAAGTGTGTAAACCTGGCGATTCACAGACCTGTACCCCTGGAGATAAAAATACATTATATGTTTATTAAAAAAAAAAAAAAATTTGGAAGGGGAGGCGAACCATAAGAGACTATGGACTTTGAAAAACAACCTGAGGGTTTTGAAGGGTCAGGGGTGGGAGGTTGGGGGAACAGGTGGTGGGTAATAGGGAGGGCACGTTTTGCATGGAGCACTGGGTGTTGTGCAAAAACAATGAATACTGTTACGCTGAAAAAATAAATAAAATGGAAAGAAAACATTTGTCTCTTGACAAAAAGAATTGCAGCAAAGGGCCAACAGAGCAAAACAATGAAACACAAGGCTCTGAATTCTTCCAATTAGGGATCTCAAAATTCTATTGCTTAAATAACTAATGCCCACAATGTCACACCAAAGCACTACAGGAATATGTTATCACCCACTGCACCATAATTAAGATGAAAGAAAGGGCAGAACTTGATGCAAAATGACATACAACTCTTCCACTTAACCATCACAGGAGAGGCCACACATAGCAGTGATTAAAGCTCAGACTCTGGAGCAGATTATCTGGATTCAGATTCTGGCCCCACCACCCTGAGCAATTAACTAGAAGTTGTTAGAAAGACTAAATGTGTTAATTGTTAAGTGCTAGCAGATAGTATTTGTTCAAAAAACAAAAAACAAAACCAAAACCCTTAAAGCTGAAACACTTTAAATATAAATGGTGAAATAATTCTAGAGATGCAAAAAAGCCAAATGAAATAATTCAGAACACTGCATACTCAATTTTCTAACTTCTTAAAAAGGTATGCAATGTGGTATGTAATTATCTCTTAACATAGCACAAGCCCAAACTGCTAAAGTTCAAGTCACCTTCAGGGACTTAATAGAAGAATCTGACTATATTTGAAATACCTTTATGCCTACACATACTGAACAAGATAACATTCTGTTTCTGAAATAAGGAAGAATGCAAAAAATAAAAGCATGGACAGGATACCTCTGTTGCTCTGCAGACTGCTGAAGAAAAGCAAAAAGCATAATCCCTTGTGGCAAATCTGTTTAAAGGCTAAGTGAAAGAAATGAATAATTATGTAAAACTGAGACTAAAACTAATTTCCTAAAAAATGGAGTGTTACAGGCTGAAGCAGAGTAAGTACAAGTTGAAACACAGACATCTTGTTCTGCCAGGAAATACTCAATGACCAACAAGGTCAGATCAAAATGAGAGCCATCACTTCAAGAAATTCCCACTGGGGGGTGCCTGGGTGGCTCAGTGGGTTAAAGCCTCTGCCTTCGGCTCAGGTCACGATCTCAGGGTCCTGGGATTGAGCCCCGCATCGGGCTCTCTGCTCAGCTGGGAGCCTGCTTCCCTCTCTCTCTCTGCCTGCCTCTCTGCCTACTTGTGATCTCTGTCTGTCAAATAAATAAATAAACTCTTAAAAAAAAAAAAAAAAAGAAATTCCCACTGGTCAAATCTAGAGCAATGTGAGTATGGAAAAGAATAAAGACACGTAAAACAAGCAAAAGGGGGTGGGGAAACAGAGCAGAAATCAACAGAACTGAAAACAGAAAAATAAAACAACAAAAACAAAGGCTGTTTTTTGAAAATATAAATAAAATCGATAAACTCCTAGCCAGACTAAGATAAAAAGAAAAAAAGAGGGAGAGACACAAATTACTAATATAAAACATGAATTGGGGGTCAACACTACCGATTGCAAGTACATTAGGACAGTAAAAGAATATTATGAAAAATTCTATACTCACAAATGTGTTAACTGAGATGAAATAGGCCAATTCTGTGAAAGATAAAACCTACCAAAGTTCACACAAACAGAAACAGATAACCAGAACAGGACTGTATCAATTAAAGAAACTGAATCAATATTAACCTTCCCAAACTGTCAGCACCAAGTCCAACTGGTTTCACTGATGAATTCTACCAAATATTTAGGGGGAAAAAATGGCATTAATTATGAATTCTCTACAATCTCTTCCAGAAATAGAAGCAAAAGAAACATCCCCTAACTCAATGACAACAGTATTATCCTAATACCAAAATCAGATAAAGATAATACAGAAAAAGAAAATTACAGAACAGTATATACTCTCTTACAAACTTAGATATAAAAATCCTCAACAAAATATCAGCAACAAAATCCAAAAATATATAAAAAAAATTCTACACCACAACCAAAGGGTATTTATTCGAGGTATGCAAAGTTGGTCCTAAAATCTAATGTAACCCACCACATTCATAGGCTAAAGAAAAAAAGTCATATGATCATATCACTGGAAGAGGAAAAGCCATTTGACAAAATCTTTTTTTTTTCTCATTTGACAAAATCTAACACCCACTCATAATAAAAACTCTCAGAAAATTAGGACTAGAAACCATTCTCCTCAATTTGATAAATTCTCTAGCAAAACAAAACCGTATAATTAACATAAATTCAATGGTGAAAAACTGGATACTTTCCCTCTAGGTTCGGGAACAAGACAAGGATGTCCCCTCTCATCACTCGTAGTATCATACAAAAATTTGTGACTACTGCAGTAAAAAACAAAAGAAAATAATTAGTATGTAGATTGTAAAAGAAAAAAAATTGTTCTTGTTTGTCAATGTGATTACATATGTAGTAATTCCTAAAGAATTCACACACAAAAAACGCCTAGTTGATAAAGTTGTCTCCTTTTGGGTATAAGTTAATTATGATACTGCTTTAAACATATACATACTGGAATTAAACAAGTCAATGGATCCTGTACGGTAGGAGGCAGGTTTCTCACTGTTAGAGGAAATTACTATCACTAAGGAGAGAATGCCAGAAAGATCCATGTGGTAATGGATTAGAACTGAAGACAGTAAGCACTCATGTTTAGCTTAATATAGACACAGATGGTTATATAAAATATTTATAGATATGTGTATAAACACAAATTTATGTGTGTTATTAATACATACACACATTCATTTCTTAGCTCTGTCTGCTGAAAGTGACTAAGAAAAGCCACATCCCAGTAGCAATAAGCACACCTAGCACCTAGATCTTGGTTTCTAATTCTCTAATACCATTCCCCAATATAACGAAATAGAGTTCCTTGGAAAAGTGGTTGATTCTAAGAGTGGGGCAGAAAATATATAAGATAGGCTGGAAACACCTTGTAGTGGCAGAAAGTAAGAAAATCCTTAAAAAAAAAAAAGAAAGAAAAAATTACCCACTTTGATAGAGGTATGTCAAAGGAGCACAGGGACCAACTGGAAGACCTCTCACTGGCCAAAGCTGGAATAATTTGAGCAAGAAAATAAAGTAGAGCTGGGTTATAACTCAAAGTATAAAATAATCATGAACTTCTGACACAAATTACTGAATTAATAAATGGGAGAAGATACAAATTACTGAATTAATAAATAGGAGAAGAGTTAAAACTCTCTGCAGAAGGATCCCACTGATTTATGCACTGTACTCTTAAGGAGACAAACATAACTCCTCACTCTCTAAGTGTGGCTGCATATAGTAACTTCTTGCACATAGTGACTTCTGCCAAACAGTACAATGGGGAGTAGAAAGGGAGTCACTTTATAGTGGAGAAATCTGACAAACACTATTTCAGCCAGGTGATCAAGGTCAACATCAGTAGCTGTAAACTATGTTAACAACATGTACCTCTGATATGATGTGATGAAAATGGCACTTTACCTCTATGATCTATCTCCTCTAAACTCATAATCCCAGTCTAAAACTTAGAAAAACTTTAGACAAATTCCAACAAAGGGGAATCCTACAAAATACCTGACCAGTGCTCCTCAAAACTGTCAAGGTCATCAAAAACAATGAAGGAATGTCTGAGAACTCAATGACAAGAAGATTCTAAGGAGACAGGCCAACTAAATATAATGTGGTATCCTGGACAGGATACCTGGAACAGAAAAAGGACATTAGGTAAAAACAATGGAAAACTGAATAAACTATGCACTTTGGTTAATAATAATGTCTTGAGGTGCCTGGCTGGGTCAGTCCTGGGATTAAGCGGGCTCCCTGCTCAGTGGGGAGCCTGCTTCTCCCTCTCCTCCACTCGTGCACATGCGCGCGCACACAGATACACACACTCTCTCTCTCAAATACAATCTTTTTTTAAAAAAAGTATGTACTGATATTAGTCTACTAATTGTCATAAATGTACAATACTAATATAGGAAGCTGTTGATAAGAGAATCTGGGTGAGGGTATAAGGGAAATCTCTGTAATATGTTCTCATTTTTTCTGAAAAGTCAAAATTTCTAAAAAATAAAGTCTACTTAAAAAAGGAATAGTGAGGGGAAGGAGGCAAGATAGCATTAAAGTAGGGGACTTTATTTCATCTGGTCCCTTGAATTTAGCTATGTAACTATCAAATTATTCTGAGCACCTATAAATTCAATCTGAGATGTAAAAAAAGAATTGCTGGAATTCCACAAATAGAAAACCGACCACTTTTTGCAAGGTAGGGGGTATGGAGAAGTGAATCTGAGGGGATATATCAGAATATAAATGGTGTGTGGGGGGGAGGGGGAAACTCCATAAGCTGGCTACTGGAAAGTGATATAGCTGTGGAAAGCCTTCAGGGAACAAAAAGCCACACAGAATCACCCCAAGCAGCTTACACTGAGCCCAGTCCCAGGCAAGGGGCAGTGCAACTCTGCCCAGGCAAAGACATCAGACAATCAGTACAGCAGCACCCACCCTCAGAAGCCCAGCTGGAAAAATCAGGAAAATACTAAGTTTACTGAGCACACAGACTGCTAAACTCCAGCATCGGGGAAAACAGTATATAGAATTTGAGATTTTTTTTCTCCTGATTCTTTTATATTTTAGTTTTAAATTTTCCTTTTCTTTTTTTCATTTTTCCCTTTTCAACGAGTTTCTTATTTTATCAACTATTTTGTCTTTTTTAACCTTTATTTTTACATTTATACTTTATAAATATATTCTTCATTTTTTACTTTTCACTGTATTCAACTTTATTTTTGTACATATGCAAGTTTTGCTTCTTTTACAATTTTGGAATTTAATGTCTTCTAACAAACAGACCAAAAAACAGCTAGGACCAAGTGGATCACCCTGTTTTGTCCACTTGGGAAGATTATATTCTCTCCCCCCACCCCTTTTCTCTCTCTGTCTCTGTCTCTCTCTCTTTTTTTTTTTTTTTTTTTTAAGTTTCCAACCTCTTTGGATTGTCTAGTGTGTATTTTGCTTGGGTCATGGTTAATATTTTTTATTTTGTTCTCTTGTTCACCCGTTCTCCTCTAGGCAAAATAACTAGAAGAAGGAATTTACAACAAAGGAAAGAACTGGGGTAATACTGTCACAGGCCTAATCTATATGGATGTCAGCAAAATGTCAGAGCTGGAATTCAGGATAGTGAATATGAAGTTACTAGCTGGGCTTGGGAAAAAACATTAAAGACACTAGAGAATCTCAGTGCAAAAATAAAATCTAATCAGGCCGAAATAAAAAATGTTCTGAGATGTAGTCTCAAATGAATGCTCTAACATCTAGGGTAAATGTGGCAGAAGAGTTGACACAGAAAACAAGATGATAGGAAGGAAGCTAAGCAAAAGAGACAAAAACGAATGGATCATGAGAGGAGGCTTTGAGAAATTAGTGACACCATAAAGCAAGACAGTATTAGAATTATTAGGGTCCTAGAGGAAGAAGAGAGAGAGAGGAGCAGAAGGTATATTTGAACAAATCATAGCTGAGAACTTCCCTAATGTGGCAAAGGAAACAGACATTCAAGTCCAGCAGGCAGAGTGCGCTCCCCCACTCAAAATCAGTAAAACTAGATCAACACACTAGCATACAATAGTGAAGCTTGCAAATTTCAGAGATAAAGAGAAAATCCTGAAAGCAGCTCAAGATAAGAAGTCCTAAACCTACAGGGGTAGGAACATTACACAGGCAAGCAGACCTATCCAGAGACCTGGCAGGTCAAAAAAGGCTGGCATGATATATTCAGGGTACAAAATGAGAAAAACATGCAGCCAAAAATATCCAGACAGGCTGTCATTCAGAATGGAAGGAGAGATAAACAGAAACTAAAAGAATTTGTGATCACTAAACCAGTCACAAGAAACATTAAAGGGAATCCTGTAAGCAAAGAGAGCCCAAAAGTAACAGACCAGAAAGAAACAGAGACAATCTACAAAAACAGGGACTTCAGAGGTAATACAATGGCACTAAATTCATATCTTTCAATAGTTACTTGAATGTAAATGGGCTAAATGCTCCAATTAAAACACACAGGGTATCAGATTGGATAAAAAAAAGCAAGACACATCCATATATGCTGTTTATAAGAGACTCATTTTAGACCTAAAGTCACCTCTAGATTTAAGAAGAACACAGACAGCAACCTCTTTGACCTCGGCTGCAGTAACTTCTTGTTAGACATACCTCCAAAGGCAAAGGAAACAAAAGCAAAAATGGACTATTAAGGACTTCATCAAGATAAAAAGCTTTCATACAGCAAAGGAAACAGTCAACGAAACTAAAAGGCAATCTACAGAATGGGAGAAAATATTTGCAAATGACATATCAGATAAAGGGCTAGCATCCAAGATCTATAAAGAACTTATCAAACTCAATACCCCAGAAACAAATAATCCAGTCCAGAAATGGGCAGAGGACATGAACAGACCTTTCTTCAAAGAAGACATTCAAATGACCAACAGACACATGAAAAAAATGCTCCACATCACTGGACATCAGGGAAATACAACAAAACCATAAGGAGATACTATCTCACACCAGTCAGAATGGCTAAAATTGGGGCGCCTGGGTGGCTCAGTGGGTTAAGCCTCTGCCTTCGGCTCGGGTCATGATCTCAGGGTCCTGGGATCGAGCCCCACATCGGGTTCTCCGCTCAGCGGGGAGCCTGCTTCCCTGCTTCTCTCTCTGCTTGCCTCTCTGCCTGCTTGTGATTTCTCTCTGTCAAATAAATAAATAAAATCTTTAAAAAAAAAAAAAAGAATGGCTAAAATTAACAAGAGAGGAAACAACAAATGGTGAAGATGTGGAGAAAGGGGAACCCTCTTACACTGTTGGCGGGAATGCAAGCTGGTACAGCCACTCTGGAAAACAGTATGGAGGTTCCTCAAGAAGTTAAAAATAGAGCTACCCTATGACCCAGAAATTGCACTACTACTTACTCCAAAGATACAAATGTACTGACCCAAAAAGGCACCTGCACCCCAGTGTTCATAGCAGCAATGTCCACAATAGACAAACTCTGGAAAGAGGCCAGATGTCCACCACCAGATGAATGGATAAAGATGAAGTAGAAATATACAATGGAATATTACTCAGCCATCAGAAAGAATGAAATATTATCATTTACACTGACATGGGTGCTGGAGAGTATTATGCTGAGTGAAGTAAGTCAATCAGAGAAAGGCAATTATCATATGGTTTCACTCATATGTGGAACATAAGAAACAGCAGAGGACCATAGGTGAAGGGACAGAAAACTGAATGGGAAGTCATCAGAAAGGAAGAACAAGCCATGAGAGACTCTTAATTATAGAAAACAAACTGAGGGTTGCTGGAGGGGAGGTGTGGGGGGGCGAATGGGGTAATTGGGTAATGGACATTAACGAGGGCATGTGATGTGATGTGATGAACACTGGGTGTTATATGCAACTGATGAATTACTTAACACCACACCTGAAATTAGTGATAGCTAATGGAATTTTAATTAAAAAAAAAAAAAGGAATAGTGACTGGAATGATTATAAAAACACTAAAAAAAACCCGCAAATTTCTGTCATACTGAAAGAGAGAGAAGAGAGAAATAAAGTTGTTTGCCACCATTGGAGATGACTGCTAACTAATTTTCAGAGTGGACATCACGTTCAGAGTTTCAGAATTCAGTTTTCAGAGTTAAAAAGTTGATTTATCAAAAGAAAATAAGCATTTACCTCACCTTTTAAGGAAAAACTAGTTCAATCCTACTTGATAAGGGAAAGGTCTTTTTTTTTTTAAAGATTTTATTTATTTGACAGAGATTACAAGTAGGCAGAGAAACTGGCAGAAAGAGGAGGAAACAGGCTCCCTGCTGAGCAGAGAGCCCGATGCGGGGGCTCAATCCCAGGACCCTGGGATCATGACCTGAGCCGAAGGCAGAGGCTTTAATCCACTGAGCCACCCAGGCGCCCCGAGAAAGGTCTTTTTAACAGTCGACAGCTGGCTAATAGATCCTGAAGGATGACAGGGTTAGAAAAGAACATTTCATGAGCTCAAGTGAAATAACTGGTTTAGACAAGGCTCATCAATAAAGGCTAAGAAACATTAGGCAAAGGCTGGTGGGAAACAATATTCTCAGGGAACCAAATCATTGCTTCACTGATCAGGTGCTAATTACAAAGAAGGAGGGGAAAAAAATCCCATCTTTATAATGGATAGATCTAATGAATACCACCTAACCAAATGACTGTAATTTGGGCAGACAACCTGGTGTTATATGTCTTGAGTTATGAATGAATATAATGTACACAGGAGCATCTAAGTCAAAAAACCTAAATATAATCCAGCCTCTAGACCAAACTTTCTATTTTTAGGAAACACAGTAGCTGCAGATACAAGTTAAATACCACAAGGAAACAATCATACAAATCCAGAATGTGGAAAGTTCTGCCAGACAACTGGTCTTATCTTAAGAAGGCAATATTGGGGGGCACCTGGGTGGCTCAGTGGGTTAACGCCTCTGCCTTCATCTTGGGTCATGATCCCAGGGTCCTGGGATCAAGCCCCACATCTGGCTCTCTGCTCAGCGGGGAGCCTGCTTCACCCCCCACCCCCCGCCTGCTTCTCTGCCTACTTGTGATCTCTTGTCTGTCAAATAAATAAATAAATAAAATATTTTTTTAAAAAAAGGCAATATTGGCAGTGGTGTGGGAGGGGAGACTTGCAGTACAGCAGTCTCCCCTTATCTTTCCACAAAGCAGATGAAGCTCCTTCTGATCTACCATCAGCATGTCAACATTAGCCTAATGCTATTCACAATACCTATGTCATTCATCTCATTTCGTCTCATCACTTAAGCATTTTACTACCTCACATCATCACAAGAAAGGTAGAAGTACAGTAAAATAATATATTTATAGACCACATTCACATAGCTTTTATATAATTATGATCATCTTATATCCCTATTAATCTCTTATTCTGCCTAATTTAGAAATTAAACTCTATTATAAACATACATATATTGAAATAAAAACAGGCTTTGGTACCTGCAGTTTCAGGCATCCACTGGGGGTCCTGGAACATATATTCCACAGATGGGGAGGCATATTAGGTGTCTAAAGCAATAACAAATATTATGCATGAACTCTGATTGAACCCTAGTTTGAGAAAACCATCTGCAAATGGACAACTGAAGAAACCTGAATATAGACTAAAACTTATAGCTTCTTTTTAAAAGAATGACATCTGTAGGAAAATGTGTTTAATTTTTGGAGATGCACTGCAGCATTTAGGGGTCAAGCGCATACAAAAGAAGTCTCTATTAAGAGAAACGTAAACAAATACTACAAAATGTTAATAACCATATCCAAATGGTAGTCTGGGGTGCTCATTGTACGATTCTTTAAATTCGCATGTTTGAACTTTTTTTTTAAGATTTTATTTATCTGAGAGGGAGAGAGAGAAATGGAGCACATGCATCAACAGGGGAGGGGCAGAGGGACAAGCAGACTCCCCACTGAGTAGGGAGACCAACACAGGGCTTGATCCCGGACCCTGAGATCATGGACCTAAGCCAAAGACAGACGCTTAACCAACTGAGCCACCCAGGAACCTGTGACTAGTCTTAAAGTAGTTTGGGGGTAGTGAGGGGGGATGGGGGGGAAAAAAAAAGGCTGCCCGAATGAACTGTAAAGGCACCAAAATATAGTAATAGCAGATTCTATAGACAAATGTAACAAACTTTCAGATTTTAAACTAGCATCCTATAATACATACACTGCATAAACATTAGGAAGGGGGAGCATGAAGGAGGGAATCAGTTTAAGAAATACTTCCCACCTTCCAAAAGTTTAAAATATCAACCAAAACACTGATGATAAAATCACCTCAAACAGGACCTCTAATATCTCTCATTTTCTCAGAAGAAAGGGGACTACAAAAGAGATATCATTTTCACTGTTCAATTACAATAGTTGAAGAGTAACAAAGTTTTATAACTTAGAAATTTCAGTAATACAGGAAATGAGTTGGAGGCTCAAGAATATAAATGAACTCAAGAAGAGCGTAAGTTAACTAAAATTAAAAGCTATATGATTTCCTGTATCTTATATTATTAATGGATTTCACAGAAGTAAATTCTTCTTACTCCCTTAATACAGGCTGTGCTGTAGATACATACTGCTACAGAGCATAACCATTGGCCCCAAAGTCAAACCCTCCTTAATGACTTAGAACAAATTAAAATTATATTTGTGGAACAAATTTAAAAATTTTACTTAAGATAACAGAATAGATACTTCCCTGTGCCTGTTCCACTATAGCTGAGATTCTACAGCTGCATAACTATGACAATCTCATGCTGATAAATGTCAGCTCCTTTTACACATAACTGTCCTCTGATAGTCCTAATAGACATGAAAATGTTACCTTAGCTTTATCTCTCCCAAACTTTGCAAAAATATTCTCTCTGCCATTTGCTTCCTCCCTTTTCTAATCCTAAATCTCTTTTTCCCTTTTCTAATAATTGCTATAATATATATAATATGGCTACATAATACATAATACACATATAATAACACTAGTACCCAAAATCTCACCTTGAGAAAAAACTAAAACTACATATATTGGAAATCTTATGAGCTAGACCTTCATCAAGCTAACAAATTACTTTGGTGAACCAGGTAATTCAGACCAATCTCCTACTGAGAACAAGAAAAACTGGATACCTCCTAACCCCAGGCAAAAATCAGAAAAACAAACAAAACCCCCCACACCTCTTTGAAGGTATCAGAATGCTAACAATGCAGTAAAAAAGGTTAAGAAGGCTAAGATTTGAGATAGTAAGGAAATTCTCAGAGGTGGGCCAAGCATCTGGGGCTGTTTTTCCTAGGTTACATCTGTCAATTCCATAAGGTAACTTAAGAAGCTGAGCTAAACTTCTCCCAGATCTACAAGGCTGGAGGAGTTAAATATGGGAGGTAAGGGCCCAATGCAGTATGGAAGTAGAGAAATAGGGGTTGGGGAGGAGTTATGATACCCCTGGTTTTATGTTAGGACCCCAAAGAATCATATCCTAAAAGTAAACAAAGCATAAAATAGACCAGCCTTTGCACAGTGTGGAGCCCATCTTTGAAACATTTTAGTCTCTGACTGGATTAAGATGATATAGAATAGTTACTTCCACCAAGTAGCCTCCTACTGAAAGCAAACACAAGTCTTTCATGGAAGGAGGTAACATCATCCCTAAACCTCAAACTATCCGTAGGTTTTTGCATGTGTAATGTCTTAATAAGAAACATCCAGGTAGAAAATATGAAAAGAGCATGATGAAAAATTGAATAATACAAAAGCCTACAGGAAAATATCTACAAAGGATCAAAATAATAAAGTTACCCTATACAGACATGCTTAACATTTTCAAGAGATTTTTTTGTTTGTTTTTTAAACTGAGAAGGTACCTGGGTGGCTCAGTTGGTTAAAGGTCTGCCTTTGGTTCAGGTCATGATCTCAGGGGCCTGGGATCCAGCCCGGAGTTAGGCACCTGCTCAGCAGGGAGTGTGCTTCCCCTCCCACTCTGCACCTGCCGCCCCCGCCCCCCCCCCCCCCCCGGCCCCGCACGGCCTGGCTCCTTCTCGCTCTCTTTCTTTCTCTCAAATAAATAAAAACTTTAAAAAGACAAAAAATAACAACAGAGTCACGAAAAACAGGCCCAGGACAAAAGTCTGCTAACTTTGAAATTTCAAACCGTACCTCATTTCCTATTCCTTAGATTCATCTCTGATTAAAAATTCCCACCTGTTCTAAACCTTCCTTATTCAGGTCCACACACCCCCCAAGAGAATATCTACTAAAGAAAAATGTGTCATTCAGTAAAAGGAATTCTACACAAAAAGACAGGCCCTTTAACCTGCCTTACTGGTCCAGTCCTTGAGAGGGAATATAGTCCATTCATTTGCCATAAGAGCATGAACTGTTATAGAGAACCAACACAGCTCAAATCGGAGATTTCCAAGCATTTTACATCATAACCCATTATAGACAACCTCCGGGTATATCTGTATATAAGCACACTAAACTTAATTGAAACACAAATTTCAAAAAAACCATTCTTAGCTAAAATAATCAAGACCAGGTGGCTGATATAATGACTGACATATTATAGATTAATAGAATAGAACTGATAGTCCAGGAAAAAAAATTTTTTTAAACAAGGATGATAAGACAGTTCAATAAGAAAGCACAGTATTTTCAACAAATAGTGCTAGGACAATTGCATGTCCATATGCCAAAGAATGGAGTCAAATCCCTTCTGCACACCATACACAAAAAATTTTACTCAAAATAGATCACAGGACTATATGTAAGAGCTCAAACTATAAAACTTTTAGAAGAAAACACAAGAGTTATCTTCATAACCTTGAGCTGGGTTGATGGTTTCATACATTAAACACCAAAAGCACAAGCAACAACAAAAGAAACAGAAACTGGATTTCATTAAACTAAATCTTTTGTGCTTGAAACAATACTATGAAGAAACTGAAAACAGGAGAAAATATCTGCAAATCACATGTCTGATGAAGGAATTGTATCTACACTACCTAAAAAATCCAGCTTAATAATAAAAAGGTAACCCAACTTAAAAACAGGCATAGAATTAAAATAAACATTTCTCCCAAGATAGACAAATGACCAATAAGCATATGTAAAGATGATCAACATCATTAGCCATCAGAGAAGCGCAAATCAAAAACACAATGAAATACCACTTCCCATCCATTAGGAAGGCTATATCAAAAGACAGTCACAGGCATTGACATGACGCAGAGAAACTGAAACCTTTGTACCTTGCTGGTGGTAATGTAAAATGATGCAGCCACTTTGAAAAACCAGTGTGGCAGTTCCTCAAAATGTGAAATATGGAATTATCCATACAACCAGCAATTCCAATCCAATGTGGTTATATATCCAAAGGAACCGAAAACCTGTCACACAGAAACCTGTACATGAATGTCTATGACAGCATGACTTACAGCCAGCTAAATGCCCACCAACTGAAGAGTGGATAAATAAAATGTGGTGTACCTGTAGAATAGAGTATTACTAGGCCATAAAAAGGAATGAAGTACTGATACATGCTACAAGACGAACCCTGAAAACATTATGCTAAGTAAAATAAACCAGCCACAAGACCATATGCTACATGATTATATTTACCTACAATGCCTAAAATAAATCTACAGAGACAAAATGTAGAAGATAAGTGGTTGTTTGGCACTGGGGAAAAGCAGGGGTTTGGACAGGAATGGGGAGAGTGACTGCTAATAGGTATGGAATTTTTAGATTGACAACTATGTTCTAAAAGTAGACTGTGGTGGGACGCCTGGGTGGCTCAGTTGGTTAAGCGGCTGCCTTCGGCTCAGGTCATGATCCCAGCGTCCTGGGATCGAGTCCCATATCGGGCTCCTTGCTCAGCAGGGAGCCTGCTTCTCCCTCTGCCTCTGCCTGCCTCTCTGCCGACTTGTGATCTCTCTCTCTCTCTGTCTCTCTCTCTCTGATAAATAAAAATCTTAAAAAAAAACAAAACAGTATCATTCAAAATCCCAGTGGGATTTTTAAAAAAATAAATAAATAAATAAAATAAAAGTAGACTGTGGTGATGGGAGCACTACTCCATGAGAACACACAAAAAATAACTTGTATAGGGCGCCTGGGTGGCTCAGTGGATTAAGCCGCTGCCTTCGGCTCAGGTCATGATCTCCAGGTCCTGGGATGGAGCCCCGCATCGCGTTCTCTGCTCCTCAGGGCGCCTGCTTCCTCCTCTCTCACTGCCTGCCTCTCTGCCTACTTGTGATCTCTCTCTCTGTCAAATAAATAAATAAAATCCTAAAAAAAAAATAACTTGTATATTTCAAACAGGTGAACTGTAACGGTATGTGACTTAAATCTCAACAAAGCTGTTAAAAAATTCTTGGTCCTTACCTTATTACTTGTGATATTTTACTGTGATACATACTTGTGATGTTACACTGTGATCTTCTGTTTCATTTAAAAATACATTAGTGGTAACCTCCTGAATTAATCACTGGCTATTTGAAAAACACTGCCGGAGTCCTCCAACAGTAGAAGAGATGCCCACTTCTATTATCAGGACTAACCCCATCACACCTCACATCCCAGAAAAAGTCCAACTCTTCCTGGTCATCTTCCCCAAGTTCTTACTGTCACGGTATTGAGTACATCCTCCACTTTACCCAATCTTTCAATCCTCCTAGGCCGTTCACTGGCCTTCTGAAATTCCTAATTTGTGATAGCCAAATTTAGTTGATTATACTACCTTTACCATTCCTTATTATCATCTATCCTCCTTCCAATTCTTCCCCACTGACCGAGGATGCTGTCGAATAGTTAGTTCACAGTGAAGTATCCTTATTTCCTTACCACTTGATTGTCTTCACCACTGACTGACCCCTTGGATAGCTCAGCCTCTCTTATTCACTGGCCTCATTTCCACAGACTTTTCATTCAATTCCACCTTAGCAGCCCCCTCCCAAAGTCCATCTGGGTATTATCATTGCTAGAAACTACCATACCTGTTAAATCTCTATTTCAAGCATCCCACTCTGACCAACACATTGAAGCCTTCTAGAACATTACTTTATCCCATCCCACTCGCCACTAACAATTCTAACTGAAATTCCCAATACACTTCCTTACTACCCACCCTGACTTCACCATCTTTCTCAACCAGTTAAGATTTTATGATTAATTCCACTCCTGAAAGCACTCCTAAAACAAACAAAACAAAACAAAAACCACACACACACACCCTCATTTCCCTTGTCCCTTCCCTTTTCCTTATTTTATACTGACCTAGTTTTATGTATCACTTTGGCAGGGTGATGGTCCTATCATTCAATCAAACACAGATCTAAGTGTTGCTATGAAGATATTTTGCAGATGTTGCTAACATCCACACTCATTTGACTTTAAGTAAAGGAGACAGTCCTCAATAATGTGGATGCTTCTCATCCAATCAGCTGAAATATCTTAAGAGCAAAACTGAGGTTTCCCTGAGGAAGAGGAAATTCAAGTCTGCAGCATCAGCGCCTGCCCTACAGATTTACAACTTGCCAGCCCCTCTAACTGTATAAGCAAATGCCCTGTACTCTCCTAGTGTATACATACATACATACATATCTGTTACTGACACTGTTCTCTGAGAACTCTGATACACCTAGCAAAACCTCACCCCAGAAGTTGATCTGCCTGTGTATGTATCTAACCAGTTAAATAATGCTGCGGTGGGGTGGAGGGAGAATCACAAAACCAAGCTAACATCACTTTAAGTTCAAGATTTCAAACCTTGGAAGAATAATCAACACTTCTTGGCAAACTGCTTCAAACTTCCCACACTCCCTCCCCCACCCCCAACCCACCCATACCCATAACAATCTCCTACTTCACCGAGAAAACAGAAACTAGGACAAAAAAAAATGAATGCCAGAAAGATAAGCCTTCATCTTCCAACCACCAAAATTCCTTGCAGGGAAGGGCACATCATTTTTCTGCACTCCCTCCCGTTTGACAGACAACCTCTCTCTAACAAAGGCCAATCTCTTTACCCATACTCTCCATTTCCCCCTTCCCTGAGTATTCTCCTTTTCCTCGCTAAGCCCTATATTTTCCTTTACCTACCGTCTCTGTTTCACTTCATGGCTAATCTTTAAAAATTTGTTCATTTCTCATTCACTCAAAAAAAATCTTCACTCAGTGTCTTTTAAGTGACTTCAATTAGCTTTCTTTCTCTTCACTTTAATAACATTCATCAACATCACAATTATCCAGTAATCTCTCTCTGCCTGCTTCCTCACCCATAAAATAGGAATAACAGTAAGTAGAGACTATCTCACAGAGCTGCTATGTTTTGTTTAAACACTTTAACACAGGTGAAGTCCCAAAATAGTGCATAATAAATGGTAAGTACTAAATACCTATCAGCTATTATATTATTAGAATATTCCGGATTCTTGTTTCCCCTTGGTTTTGATTTTTTATTTCTAGCTTATTCAACAGTGTGTTTGTCCTGGAGGAGTAAACCACCTCCGAATTTTGTGGGGGAGAAGTGGCAAGATACAAAATAAACTATGAAATATCTATTAAACAATTAGATCCCTACTGAATTTCAGCCAAGTATCTTCACCCACAACATAGCTACCCCAAACCCAACAGTCAAACCAAAGTCACTCCCTCAACTCCCTGCCCTACCTTCATGCTACACTTGCAGATTTTTGCCAGTATCATTTTTCTAAGCATAAATCCTTCCTGTCCACACTCATTCACTGCTCACTTCTAAAGGGTCAAGCTATATAGAAGTTATATAATCTATTATATAGAAGAATCTATATAATAGATTGTTTTCTATGTGCATAGCACCCAGAGGCAATTTCCAGCAGACTAAATTACACTACTGGAAATTGCCTCTGGGTGCCACACACAAAGAAAACAATCTATTTGTATTATCAAATAACAGACAAAAAAGTTAATTACCAACTCTGCATTCACTGTCATATAATCACTACCTTGTCTTTTTGACATTTTAAAAAACACAATTCAAGGGGTGCCTGGGTGGCTCAGTGGGTTAAAGCCTCTGCTTTCAGCTCAGGTCATGATCCCAGGGTCCTGGGATCCAGCCCCACATTGGACTCTCTGCTCAGCGGGGAGCCTGCTTTCCTTCCTCTCTCTTTGACTGCCTCTCTGCCTACTTGTGATTTTTGTCTGTTAAATAAATTAAAAAAAAAAAACAAACAACAATTCAAGTTTTCTTATATTAATGTTGAAAAACTTCACATTGCTTTAATTACTCTCATAATCCCTCAATTTCAAATACTATTCATACCCTTTAAATATACAGCAAGTACAGTTATTTTGATCCTTATTTTATACATTGTGGAGGAAATCTATGTTTTAAAAATCATAGCTACCAATGCAACAAAAGAAAAAACTAGGGGTATAAAAGTTGGGAGAGGGGAGATAAAAAATTGGAGGAAGTAAAAAAAGGATGTATGATTTATACTTGAAAATAAAAAATTTGGGGTGCCTAGGTGGCTCAGTCAGTTGAGTGCCTCTGGCTCAGGTCACAATCCCAGCATCCTGGGACAGAGCCCCATCTCTGGCTACCTGCTCAGCAGGGAGCCTGTTTCTCCCTTCCCACTCTGCCTGTGCTCTCTGTCATGATCTGTCTCTCTCAGATAAATAAAATCTTTTAAAAAAAAAAAAAGAAAAACTCAACTACAGAATTATTACAAATAGTAACAGAATTTCTAAAAAGGAAATTATTTAATATAATTAGTCAATAAGCAAAATTAGTCAATAAGCTTTCTTATATACAACCAGGTAGATGAAATGGAAGAAAAGATGCCATTTCTAACAGCAAAAGAAAAAAAGAATAGCGCAAAACCTAAAAATGTTATTAGGAATCCAAAAACAGACTTGAAAAAAATGAAAAGATTAAGTTTTACCATATTCTTGGATAAAAAGAACACCATAAAACTGCCAATAAATAAATTAAAAAAAAATCCTAAACACTAAATCTATGTGCTAAAAGTTAATCAAGGTGGGAAAGGTGGTGGAAAGAAGGACATAATAACTTAAAAAGGACATGAGTAAATTTTCTGGGTGATGGTAATGTCTATATTTTGATTTGGGTATTGCACAAGTAATATACAGGCAAAATTCATTAGGCTGTGCATCTTATTATATGCAAACTTTACTCCATAAAATAAATAAGTCATCCCAACAGAAATGGAAATTAGACTAAATGGATTGACTGTAAAATTTCATATAAAATAAACAAGATGCAGAGCGCCTGGGTGGCTCTGTTGGTGAAGCATCTGCCTTCAACTCAAGTTAAGATCTTGGGGTCCTGTGATCAAGTCCCATGTCTGGCTCCCTGCTTAGCAGGGCGTCTGCTTCTCCCTGTCCCTCTGCTCCTCCTCCCTGCTTATGTTGATGGAACATGGCGTGCTCGCTCGCTATCTCTCTCCCTCAAATAAATTCTTAAAAAAGTAAAAATGAAAAATAAACAAGATGAAAGCCAGAAGAAATTCTGGAAAAGAAATGAGACGTAATTATTCCTAAGAGAAAACACAATATAAAAACATGAGTGGGTTAAGCCGCTGCCTTCGGCTCAGGTCATGATCTCAGGGTCCTGGGATCGAGTCCCGCATCAGGCTCTCTGCTCAGCAGGGAGCCTGCTTCCCTCTCTCTCTCTCTCTCTGCCTGCCTCTCTACCAACTTGTGATCTCTCTCTGCCAAATAAATAAATAAAATCTTTAAAAAAAAAAAACAAAAAAAAACAAAACATGACGGTTTGATTCCCAAGTGGGCAGACAGATCAGTGGACCAGAAATGGTCCCAAATACACTTAGCAATCCAGTAAATTATTAAGGTAGCATTTCAAATCTGTAAGACAAAAATGGATTATTTAATAAATGATGTTGGGACAACTGGATGATCATGCGGTGACAAAAATAAGGTTGAACCTATACACAACAGCTTACCCCAGAATAAACTCCAAATAGGTAAAAAAAATTAAAAATACCAAAAGGCAGGGGCGCCTGGGTGGCTCAGTGGGTTAAGCCTCTGCCTTCAGCTTGGGTCATGATCCCGACGTCCTGGGATCGAGCCCCGCATCAGGCTATCTGCTCCGCGGTGAGCCTGCTTCCTCCTCTCTCTCTCTGCCTGCCTAACTGCCTGCTTGTGATCTCTGTCTGTCAAATAAATAAATAAAATCTTTAAAAAAAAAAAAGGCAAAGAGAGATGAACAAAAAAACCATGAAAGTACTAGAAAGATAACATTTGATAATTGCTGGATAACGCTGAGTCAGGGAAAGACTTTCAAACAATGACAAACAACTTATAAGTCAGTAAAGATTGGTAAGCACTTTAACTGCTGGGGAAAAAAAATCAGCGTGATAAAACCACTATAAACAAAACTAAAAAGTAAAGAACAAATTAGGAAAAATACTTCCAAAAAATAGCATACAACTATTTTCCCTAATATAAAAATAAATTCTACAAATCTGAGAAGTAACAAAAGTGACATAAAAATAGGCAAGAATATGGACAGTTCACAATGAAGAAAATATAAATAGCCCTTAAAAGACAAAAGATGTTTAATGTTACTCATAATAGCAAGGCTGATGGAATGTAAGTTGGAACAGTTTCTTCAAATGTTATTTTGGCAGTATCAATCAAACTTAGAAAGCACATACATTCTAGGAATTCCACTTCTGGGTATGTATACTACACGTTTCTATACAGTGTTAAAAAAATGTATATATAAGGAATCCACTGTACCGTATCTTTTCATAGCAAAAGGCTGAAAACCATCTAAATGTACATTAAAAAGGGGGTACTTAAATCAATATTATACCTGTATAATGGTGTTACGGACTGAACTTGTGTGTCCCCTTTGGGATTTCTGGAGGTAATTAGGACTACAGGAACTCATGAAGATGGAACCCCATGATGGGATTAGTGTCATAAAAAGAAGAAGAGAGAGCAGATACTCCCTCTCTCCATGTGAGGACACAGTGAGGGGACCTGTCAAGCCAGGAAGAGTCCTCACAGGAACCGAATCTCTGAGCACCTTGATCTTGCACTTCCCAGCCTCCAAAACTGGAATGTTTATTGTTTAAACCACCCAATCTATGGTATTTTGCTATAGCAGCCCAAGCTGACTAAGACAAATAGTCTTAGTGAAGTGTGTTTAAAAAAAAAAAAAAAAAAAAAGATAAGCATGATATTTATGTCCTGATATGACTAACAGGAAACCATCCTAAGCTATACTGTTAAGTTAAAAATAAAAGCTAAAGGATACTGTGCATAGTATGCAACAACTTAAATGAAAAAGGTGAAGGCAGAGAACATACATTCCACATACAAGACATACAATCCATCACCGACCATTCTAAAATCTTTAAAGTTCAGAAAAAATATTTCCTTATAAGTTTAGTATAAACTTATTTGGTGTCAAAATCTGACAATAATTTCCATAAGGCTTTATAATTTTTATCTTTATTGTACTATTTATGCTTTTGTTGCCAAAATATTAATGTATTTAATTACAAGATGCTACAACATTCCCCTCCAAATAGGGATTTTGAATAATGCAGTAAATGTACTATATTACCTTTCCACAGCACCACCCCCCCCAACAAAACTTAACTCTGAAATACAACTGGATCAAGGGTTTTGGACAAGGTTTTATATATCTCTATTTACTTACACATACATAAACTATCTTTGAAGGGATTCACAGGAAACTTAACAGCGTTTCCATGTGGAGGAACTGTGTGGCTGTGCAGAATGGGAAGGAAACTATACTGTACATCTTTTTAAATCTTTGAAATTCTGAATCAAGTAAATACATTACCTAAGATGTAAATAAAATTACTAAAACTTTTCGATTCTCAGCTACATGCTTTGGTTTTCGTTTCACTAGAAAGTTACCCTTTCTTGAGTCACAGAGAAATCTGATGGCTTTCCTTTATTTCATTTTTGGTTGACCCATATGGCAGCTGAGTCAGAAAGTCATCCTCTAAGTACCAAGTCAGGGAAGGGTGAGTATCCATCCCTCGTAACAACTTTTAGCTGATGTCTTGAAGCTTCATGCCAACCAAAGGTTTTTCTTTTCTAGTGACCCCAAAAATGTTTTTTTCTAGTGACCCCAAAAATATGTTGGGGCTTGGGACCCTCAGCAACAGGAAGCACTGAAGCCCATACTTCTCAATATTAGAAAAACTTGGGAAATGCTCTTACCATAAATCTAGCTGTAAGTCATCAAAGCTTCAATACAGGAGTTTGAGGACTCTGATTAGTATTTGAGTAGCATCTTTTCTATCTACTTTTCATATACTTCCTTTAATACTTTATTGTGTTCCAAAATGGATTTGAGGATAAAAGGTTTATCTCTTTTTAGCATACAGATTTTGACTTATCTGTACCACACTCTCAACTTTAACCAGAAATTAGGAAAGAAGACATCATCTTCCTTTTTGTGGTTTATCTAGTGAGTATATTTTAAAAGGCAATGTGACAGATGTAGGGTTTTGAAGTCCCCAAATGCTCCAACATCCAGCACTCAGGTTTCAAGATTACAGAAATTCCCAATGAAATGCCTATCAATATCTGGTTTCTTGCATTAGGACATAAATGCACTTACATTTGTCCTTATTTCCCATCAGGTTATACTTATGAAAAGTAGAGACTAATTTCTACTTCC
Organism: Meles meles; assembly: GCF_922984935.1. Lineage (NCBI taxonomy): Eukaryota > Metazoa > Chordata > Mammalia > Carnivora > Mustelidae > Meles > Meles meles. The sequence goes on along the minus strand of NC_060078.1, from coordinate 46,124,140 downwards.
TGTTGCCCCCACATCACTTAGTGAACACCACCTATGTAAAACCAGTGTCATTTCTTAGTTCCTGTCCTCAAGGACTGATGTACCCATATAACCACAGAAACACTAGACAGAAAACTCAGAAAAACACAGGAAAAATATTTCCAGATACTACTTATAAATACCTTCCCTCATTTTTCTAGAGGCCTCTAGAAAATGCTTAATGAACTGTTGTGGTGACCCAGTCTCTGACGAGTTTGCAATCTTCACAAAGTCACAAATTCCAGTAAGACTAAAGATGGAAAAGCATTCCATTTTCTTCAAATACAGAAACAGGATACAGCTACTCCCAGCTCCTAGATTACCATTCTTTTAGAAATCTGTCAAAATCAACCTAGGAAAGCTTAGGCAATTCTCTGCAGTGGGAAAGGTAAACGTGGCAAAATTTTTGTATCAGAGAATGTGGCAAATAATTTTCTTTTAATATTTGCTTTTAAATTAAATTTAAAGCAGGGTGGCTCAGTGGGTTAAAGCCTCTGCCTTCGGCTCAGGTCATAATTCCAGGGTCCTGGGACCGAGCCCCGCATCGGGCTCTCTGCTCTGCAGGGAGCCTGCTTCTCTCTCTCTCTCTCTCTGCCTACTTGTGATCTCTATCTGTTAAATAAATAAATAAAATCTTAAAAAAAATTTTAAATTTAAAGCAGAGAGGCGCCTGAGTGGCTTAGTGGGTTGAGCCTCTGCCTTTGGCTCGGGTCATGATCTCAGGGTTGGGATCGAGCCCCGCATCCGGCTCTCTGCTCAGCGGGGAGCCTGCATCCCCCTCTATCTCTGCCTTCCTCTCTGCCTACTTGTGATTTCTGTCTCTGTCAAGTAAATAAAATCTTTAAAAAAAAATAAAAAAATAAAGCAGAGAGGATTACTGGTCCAAATGTTAAATCATTCCAGTCAATTCAAATTAGAGGAGACAATCCAATTTTAAATAAACCCCCATAGTGCAGAGGGAAACAACTGGCATTTTCTGGAGAACTCAGATGTATACATGAAATTTATTTTTAATTTACCTGGCATTTTCCAATTGTTCCAAGTTAAAAATAATAAGTGATAATAACAGCTAAAATTTCCTGAATACTTACATCTTGTGGTCCACATACTGTATTAGTGCCAAGCACTTTACATGCAATGCCTTACTTAAACCTTACAGTCCTATGAGATTATGTGCTATTATTATTCTCATTTGACAAATAATAAAACAGGCCCAAAGACAGTATATAACCTAAACTAACCAACCTGGCCATACAGTTAGTTAGATTTGGATCATGAATTTGAACTCAGAGCTGACCTTAAAACTTACAGTAACAACCACTATTATGTTTGGGCTCCTTAACTTCCTAAAGGACTGGCAGATTTTAACCAAAACTGACATACTTCCAAAGGGTAACAGGAGACAGACATATACGTGTCCTGTATTAGCTGTATCTCTGATATAACCCACCACCCTGAAGAAGAATGGCAGTTAAGTGTTCTAAAAGATCTTATATACATACATAGTCACATGTAATTTAAAAAATGGATTTCAATGAAATTTAGCCTGCCCAGATATTTGGGGGCAGGCTTTTGTTTGTTTGGGGGAAGCCCTCTCATAAATCTTTTAAAAGAATATAAATTCACTGTTTAGATATGCCTTTATTCCAATCCTTGATCAGAAGCTTCTTAAGGCAACTCTTCATTTTCACATCTTCCACCAACTCTCTGAGAGTAAAGAGTCTCATTAGTAAAGCATGGTGCTATGGAATGAATAAAATCTATCATTCAAAAAAGTCAAGCTTACAGTGAAATTTTCATTTGTCTTATAAGAATGGATTACAGAAAATACTTAATTTTTTCTGCTTCTGAAAATTACAAAAGTCTAAGTTTCATTGCTGTTCTTGACAGAGGATTCTGATTATCACCCAAAAACTTTTTGTCCCAGTATGTTTTCTGAAGAAAAACCTATCCCAAGAACAACATTTCTATAAAAAATAGTTCCAACAGCCTCAGCTTACAGTTCTAAATTCAAAAAGGTTAAGCAACTTTTCTATGGCTCAGGAACTTGCTGATGACAAAGTCTAGAAGACAGAACTGAAAAGTGAACCTAGGTCTGATTACTGGACAGGTCTAGTTTCACCTATTGCCCTGATAGGACAGCTCTTCTTTCAGTACTCCTGTCTCTTTTTAGGTAATAAAGTCTGTTGACTCAGAACTCATTTCTGAAATCAAAGTTCAAGTTAATCTGCATTAGAGTAAGAAAACTAATTTTCTAAATATTCATGTAAAGAGCTCATGACTAAGACAATAAGCATCACACCTTTGAAATAGGCAAATGATTCATATCTAGAACTATGTGGCTATAATGACTTCCTTGCACTACATGAATCCAAAAGACTTATTCGCCATACCACTGATTTGACCAGAGACCTCTACAGAACTGACATCTTAATGTCACATATTATTTCATACTTCTACATGTGCCACACAGTGGCTGAACTATCTAGATGATTTGAGTACGTCCAAACTCAATTCACAGACAAAGCAGACTAACTTGAATCAGACTTTTTTTATTCAATAACTTCCTCGACTGTCTCTAGGATAATTTGTGACTGACTGGTCACTTAAATTATTTCAAGTTGCTTCACTGAGCACTGAGTATCTTCACAAGGTCATTTCCATAACATTAGGCACTGAGTTAAGATTCTAACCTCATCAATTTGGGTAGAATTTATTATTAAATTAATTTCCTCTCCAAGTGGCCTTTCTCTGAGGACCTAAAGGAGTACAGGGATATAGTTTCCCACTCTGCCAGGACAAAAAGACAGCAATTTTAAACTTGTTAATGGAATATACTCACCGAAAGAATCAGTGCTATCTCTTCTTTTAAACATAATTTAGAGTGGAAAGGGGAATAACTGTTCATGGGTAGAGTTTTTCTTGGGTGATGAAAATGTTCTGGAATTAGATAGTAACGATCAATGTAGAACTTTGTGAATATATTAAAAACCACTGATGCACACTCTAGAAGGGTAAATTTTATGATATGTGAATTATATCTCAATAAAGCTGTTTTTTTTAAAACCAAAAGAAATTCAAAAACAAAACAAAACAAAAAACTGGTTTAACATGTAGCCTGACACTGAGCTACTGCCAAAGGATTTGTATTAGTAACCCTTCCTGAAATTTGACATACTGTAACTTGGTAAAGTACTAAAAGTCTGAAGTATCATTTCCTTTTACTTGTATTCTACATCAGGCAATAATGAGTTCACCTCAAATTCTCTCGTATCCAAAACAAATGCTGATATTTATTAAGTAATGAGTGGAAAAAAGATAGAACTTGGATAAATAAGTATTATTTGGGTTTTTAGGCACATACGCTTCACCAATAGTAGAATATTAAATTAAGTTAGGCCCAAATGCTTCACCAAGGTAGAATTTTAAATTAAACATTTCTAAAAATGCAATTAGAAATTAAACATCTCTAATAAAACTTTTTATGTAGCTTATTTCCTACAGTCTAGCTTTTCCACTTATAAATGTCATCAGAAACTTTTCAAGCAATATTCACAAAAACACAAACTCAGTCATTTTAGACCCCTATTGTAGTAACATCACACCTGTGTGTGATACACAGACTTTTAGACAAGGTTTTGTTGTAAGACCGAATTAGAAGTAATGGGAAAAAAAGATAAAAAAATATTCAGGGGTGCCTCGGTGGCTCAGTTAAGCGTCTGCCTTCTGCTCAGATCATGATCATAGATCTGTCAGGCTCCCTGTTCAGTGCAGAGCCTGCTTCTCCCTCTCCCTCTGCTCCTCCCTGCCCCCCACTTATAAGCTGTTTCTCTCGAATAAATAAAATCTTTAAAAATAAATAAATAAATAAAATATTCAAGAGCCCCTACTGTGGTACCAGATAATACATATAAACCAATCATTTAGACATCTGAAAGTGACAGTCTGCAAGAGGCTTTACAGAGAACTGCAAAGACTGGATTTTAGTCTGGATTTTAAATATCATTAACTGTAAAGAGCTTTTCATCAATCTGACTTTTTGAACACTTACTCTATTTCAGGCTAGGTGTCGGAGACAGATGCAAGACGGGCCTGTCCTCAAGGAAGTCCCACTTTGATTGCTTGCTTTTGTCAGGCACAGCACTAAACATGTTCACCGACAGCATATGACCACCTACGTTTAACCCACAGCAGGGTAATCTGAGATAAACATTACCAATAACTGTAAGACTGTAAGGCTGTTAAAACTTAAAAGTTAAATTTGTAAATAAAGAAAGCCATTGTACCTTTAGACCAATCTCCTAATTCTACTTCCCAATACACTGTAAGTTCCAGATCGTACTAAAACGAAAACAAAACAGTAAAATGACCCAGAGCACAACTATACCTTTTTTTAACACCCACCACTTACATAATTGTCTCATTTAAAGGGACATCTATTATAGTTTCGTCAAAGCATCCTCTTCTATTAAAAGATACTTCTCTTTACCTTCAAACTCTCCATCTAAATACAGTACTGAACAGTTGCTGAATGAATGAATGAAATAAACAGATGTTCTAATTGCCAAAGATATTTGCTGGATGCTTATCTCAAAACACAATGGACTGACAGACCAGAATTTTATTGAAAAGACTACTGAATTTCAGAGGTAAAAATAGTAACCACTGAACATTGATACCATGCAGTCAACATGTCATTAAGTTCACAGTAAACATCTGATGGCGAACTCTCAGAAATTAAAATGAAAAGCGTTCATCACAATACTCTAACATGGACTTGGTTCTACCATCTAAGGATTGGGAACACAAGTGCAAGACAAAGAGAGGAGAGGGTGGGGTGAAAAAGTCAAAAGGTCACCACCGAGTGACCCTCAAGAGAAAAGCCCGATGACCACTAAAGCTCGCTCACAGCTTGATGGACACCTTCCGCGCCAAGTCGAGGGCCCAGGCTCCCCCTCGCAGCCCAGAGCTGAAGGCCACTCCAGTCTTTTTCGGCGCCGCTGCCTGCGTTCGCCCAGAACCTTAGCACAAAGAAACCACGGAGAAACAAAACACAGACCCCGTGGACGCCACTCGGCGTCGGGACCCGGCGACCGGAGGAACGCTCTCGGCTCCCCATTGCCGGGAGAGGCAGCCAGGGCGCGGCGGGCTGCTCAGGCGCCTCCGTCCGGACCTTCCCCGAAGTGTTTCAGAACTTGCCACCCACCCTCCGCTCCATTTTCCCCTCTCGACGAGGATACGAGACCCCCGTGAGAAGGGCGCGCGAGGACTGACGGGTGGAGCTGGGCGGCGGGCCGGGGGCTGACGGACGGGGAGCACCAGGGTCCCTCAGTCCCTCGCCCCCTGACCGGCCCCCGCCTCGCGGGCCGCTATTGTTCCCGCGCCGCCCCCGCCGCCGCCGCCGCGCGCCCCCCGCCGCCGCGCGCTCCCGCCCCCACTCCCGGGAGGGGGTCACGGCGGAGGAGAAGGCGGCGGCGGCGGTGGTGGCGGCGGCACAATAACATAAACACGGCGGGGCCGCCGGCCGCCCCGGCCCCACGACGCCCGCCGCACTCACCACACAACGCAGAGAACGGCGACAGGAAAGCCCGCCGGCGGGACTGGCGCCGTCCGGGCGGTCGCCACGGCCGTTACCCAGGGCTGCTCACAGATCCCCGCTCCTGGCCGCGTCGTCCGGCCTCCGCCGCTCCGCTGAGTAACAGGGACGCGGGCCGTCACCACGCACGCCCGCCCACGTCATCGCGCAGGGCCCCGCCCCCGCGCCTCGGAAATGGTCCGCGGGGCGGGGCAGCCCCGGGGCCCGGATTGCGGGGGCGGGGCCCGCAGCCCGGGGGCGGGGCTACTCTAGCGGCCGGGAGGACTGGCGGAGGTCGCCTGGAGGCGGAGCTGCTGGGAGAGTTTCTGATAGCCAAGAATGAGGGGCGTGTCAGGGAGCCGGGCGGGGCGGGGCGGGGCGGGGCGGGGCCCTGCTCCAGGCACGTGGCGGCGTGTGGCCAGAACTCCAAGCTTCTGCCCAGGGGCATTCCACTAGCCGGAGCCAAAGCCTCAGGGGCTCCTCGCCTCAGGGTTTGAAAGTGAGGTGCTCTTAGGCCAGACCCTCCCCACCCCCTCTCTCCGGGGGAGCAGGCACCTGGGTCTGAGCACACACGGGAGAGACAAAATGCTCCTTACCTTGACCGACAGCACATTACATTCTGAGGATACCTGTCCACAGCCCAGCAACCTACAGCAAGTAATTTTTTTCTTTTCAGCCACTTGGGGAAAGCCGTCTCCTCTTTTCCCAAAATCCACCTCGTGCCAGATTGAATGTATTACCTTATTTAAATTTTTTTTTTTTAAAGATTTTATTTATTTATTTGACAGATAGAGATCACAAGTAGGGAGAGAGAGAGAGAGAGGAGGAAGCAGGCTCCCTGCCAAGCAGAGAGCCCGATGCGGGGCTCGATCCCAGGACCCTGGGATCATGACCTGAGCGAAAGGCAGAGGCTTTAACCCACTGAGCCACCCAGGACCTTATTTATCTCTGAGCCCCACAAAGCATGTATTTATTATAGAAGTGACAAATTGGCGAGCCCTTAAATATCCAACAATGGGTGTCTTAATTACATACATCCATGCAATAGAATATGTCTTAGCAATTTAAATGTCTTGTGTTCAAGGAATTCTTTATTTTTTTTAAAGATTTTATTTATTTATTTGACAGAGAGATCACAAGTAGGCAGAGATGCAGGCGGGGGTGGGGGTGGGGGAGCAGGCTCACAGCTGAGCAGAGAGCCCAATGCGGGTCTCCATCCCAGGACTCTGAGATCATGACCTGAGCGGAAGGCAGAGGCTTAATCCACTGAGCCACCCAGGTGCCCCAAGGAATTCTTAACAATACACGAAAATGCTGACAGTATATCATTAAGAGAAAGAAGCAGGTCTATCTACATATTATGTATACATGGAAAAAAAACTGAAAAGAAATTTGCCAAATTATTTTAACAGTACTTCATCGTTGGACTCTGGAATGAAAGGCGAATTGGTTCTCTTCTATATCTGGGAATTTTTTTCCCATGGTATCCAAATGAAACAATTATGTTCATAATCAGAAAAAAGTACATTACTTTAATAATGAATACATAAATATTTGTTGAATAAATGAGTAAATTCAGGTACACTATCTCCCCATGTCCTGTTGAGCTGGCCTGTTCCCAGTGATTCTGAAATGAAATATATATATAGCAATCATTTATACATTCTCTCCCCATTTCCTTGCTCCTTCTCAGGCTTCTTTATTTCCTTCCTTCCTTTATTTCTCCAATAACTATCTATTTCATGCCCACTCTGTGCCAGGCACTGTGCTAGCCCTGGTAATTACATCTGTAATTAAGCTTACAGATGTAATCAACATAATGTGGAATTAATAATGGTAAAGAAATGCAAAATGATTACTGCATTATAATGCAAACTGATATGGAAACAAAATATTATGAAACTTACTGATAAAGTTAATAAGGCTAGGAAGTCTTCCTGGAAGAACTGCCTCTTAAGCTAAGAATAGATTTAACCAGGCAGAAAATGTTTCAGATGGTGGTAACTTGGTGTGCAAGGGTCCTGTGATGAGAGGGAGCAGAGTGAATTGGAGAAATTGAGGAAAGGTCAGCACTGCTGGAAGAACAAGGGGGAGCTATGAGATGAAGTTGGGAAGACAACTGACATATTGCAATCATACTACCCATGTCTTTATCCTAAGTTCAATGGGGAAACCTGACATGCTTCAACAAAAGGGGTGGCATGGTCAGAATGGCATCTTAAAAAGATCCCTTATTTAGAAAGGAGGCCAGGTAGATATAGCAGTAGTCTAGATATTAGATGATAGAAGCTTGGTCTAGGGTGATGGTAATGGAAACAAGTTAGAGGAAGGATCTGAGGACCATTTAGGAGATCCAAAGCACAGATTTTGATGATGAGTTAGGTGTGTAATGAAGGAAAAGGAGTCTACAAGGAAAACTTATAGGTTTCTGGCTTGTGGCCAAAGGTAGATATTGGTGCTGGTTCACTGAGATGGCCATCCTAGCAGAAAATGAAGTTTGAATGGAAAGACTATGAGAGCAGGTAGTTTGAAGGATTTTGATCTGCCCAAAAGAGATACCATGTTGTAGCTGGATATACAGACCAGGGCTCAGAGAGATGAGAGAAATGTTGAACATTCAATATACATTCATGATAAAAATTCTTTAAAAATTAAGCATAGAAAGAACATATCTCAGTACAATACAGTCCATATATGACAAGCTCACAGCTAACATGATACTCAATGGTTAGACTGAAAGCTCTTCCTCTAGGATCAGGAATAAGACAAGGGTATTCACTCTCACTATTCTTATTCAACATAGTACTAGAAGTCCTATGAGAGCAATCAGGCAAGAAAAATAAATAAAACAGTAACTTGAGGGGCGCCTGTGTGGCTCAGTGGGTTAAAGCCTCTGCCTTCAGCTCAGGTCATGATCCCAGGGTCCTGAAATCGAGCCCCGCATTGGGCTCTCTGCTCCGTGGGGAGCCTGCTCCCCCACCCCCACCTGCCTCTCTGCCTACTCGTGATCTCTCTGTGTCAAATAAATTTTTTAAAAAATCTAAAAAAGAAAAAAACAGTAACATGAAAAGATATCTGTACTCCTGTGTTCACTATTTACAATAGCCAAGACATGGAAACAACCTAAGTATCCACTGACAAATGAATGGATAAGGAAGTTGTGGTATGAATATGTACAACAAAATATTATTCAATCATAAGAAAGGAGGAATCCTGTTATTTGCAACAACATGGATGGACCTCAAAGGCAAATGCTAAGTGAAATCAACGAGAGAGAGAAAGACAAATATTATATGATCTCACCTATATGTGGAATCTAAAATCAACAACAACAGCAAAACCAAACACATAGAAAAAGAGATGAAATTTGTGGTTGGTGGGGAATTGGTGAAGTTCAAAACATATAAATTTCCAGTTGGAGATAAGTACTAGGTATATCATGTACAATATGATGTCTAGAGCTAACATTGATGTAGGATATATGGGAAAGCTACTGAGAGAGTAAATCCAAAGAGTTCTCATCACAAGGAAAAAAATTTTTCCTTCTTTTCTTTTCATTGCACCTGTATGAGAAAATGGATGTCCGCTGAACATATCATGGCAATAATTTCACAATATACGTAAACCAAATCATATACTGTATGCGTGAAACTTATACAGTGATGTATATCAATTACTTCTCAATAAACCCGGGGGCGGGGGGAAGAGATGAATCATTGACCAAGAGTGATAACTTGAAGACTCGGGTATGGAAGAGTTAGCCCAGGCCCATGGTACAGGGGGCAGGAAGCAAGGAAAGAGGGTCAGGAGCCAGGCCTGAAGAAATTCAGCACTGAATGACCACGAGGAAGACAAGTCTGGAAAGGAGCTGTCAGGGAGGTAGAAGGAAAAAGGGATTCAAGAAGAAAGGAGTGCTTATTAGTATCAGTATAAGAGGAGACTTGAAATCCCAGAGTACTTAGAACCGGGAGTGGGTTAGAATGTGCTGAGGAGTGATGGGAGATGGAAAAAGGAAGGCGGTGAATATTGATGGGTCAGGCAGTGAAGAAAGACAAACATTTTACATCTGGTAGGGAGACTCCTAGAAGACATAAGCAGGAGCGTGAGTTTACTGGGAGAGCAGGGTCATAACTAGACATACAGATAGAAGTATTGGCAGGCACCTCCTGCTCCTCACTAGAACTCCAGGAAACAAGAGACCATACAATCAGAGAGGTTATGGAGTAAGAGGTGTGGGCCAGAGCAGAGTTCCTGTGAGTTTCATGTCCATTTCTATGATGCAATTAACAGTCTATCTTTCCTTCAGTAGGGAGCCCTTCTAAGTTAGCATCAGCCTACCAGGGTCAGCTTCCAATTATCTGTATCTGCAAAGGATATCCTGTGTGTTTATATAGATGTTCATCTGTGTAATTTCAGAAAGCATTTCACTACTTATGATTGAATGTCATCTTCTCTGATATTCTGCAAATTCAGAATGCTTTTTGTACCCAGATGTGACTCTGGGCCTGTTTCCTTCTCATGACATTGTTCTTTGTTAACCTCTAATGCTCCCTTGTTAACCTATTGGGAAGTAACTTAGAAAATGAGGAAGAGCTAAGGAATTCAGGCTTTTTGACTTTTGTCACAGGGGCGTTGTCTTAGGGACAGCCGGTTCTTAGCTCTCACTGAGCACACACCCGAGTGCACTGGGAGAGGGGCAGAGGGAGAGAGAGCAAATCCAAGCAGACTCCCAACTGAGCATGGACCTCTCCCTCTGCCAAGGCAGGGATCAGTCCCAAACCCTAAGACCATGACCTAAGCCCAAATCAAGGGTCTAACACTCAAACAACCGAGCTACCCAGGCAGTCTGGTTTTCTAATCATGCCCCCAGTCACATCTACTCCCTCTGTAAGAGGAAGAGGTTTAGCACCTTGGTCAGTCACCCTGGGCTCTGGGATGCTCTTTGAGGCTCTTTGAAGATAGAGCCTGCTGGCTCCAGAGGCGGCAGTTCAGGCCCTGGATGTATGAGGAGAGGAAAGATGAATGTTCTGCTGGCAAATTGGTATCTTCAACTTTGAGAACTATGGCTTATTTCCTCAGGGGTAAGATAGGACCCAAATGAACAGAGCTCCTCTGTCACAACTTGAACAAAACCCAGTGGAGATAGAAAATGGTTGGGCGCCTGGGTGCCTCAGTGGGTTAAGCCGCTGCCTTCAGCTCAGGTCATGATCTCAGGGTCCTGGAATCAAGTCCCACATCGGGCTCTCTGCTCAGCGGAGAGCCTGCTTCCCTTCCTCTCTCTCTGCCTGCCTCTCTTGTGATTTCTCTCTGTCAAATAAATAAATAAAATCTTAAAAAAAAGAAAAAAAAAGAAAAGAAAATGGTCAGTTCTCTGACTTGAACTTATAAGAGTCCCCCTTCTTCACTTGGGCTTCCCCTTTCCCTTCACTCCCATAGGCATACATGGTTTATGGTGCACACAAGAGACAACGCAGCTATCCCAGCCTCTAGACTGAGCATACGCACACGTTCTTATAGAAAAAATGGTGTGCCTTTACTCCTCTAAGATGCTGATTCTCAAACTGTGGTCCCCAGACAGCAATATCAGCATTACCTAGAGGCTCATTAGAAATGCAGATTCTCAGACTCAAGACAAGCTGAATTAGAAGCCTTAAGGGAGGGCCCATCTGTGTTTTAATGGGCCTTCCAAGTATTTCTGGTGCCCACTCAAGTTTGAGAACCATTGCTCTAGGACACTTGCTCTCAAGTCAGTCAGTTCATTCAGATCACCTTGAGAAATTTCAAAACTACCCGTGCCTAGGCTCCATTTCTGGAGATTCTTCTTCAAAGATCTAGCAGGTTTTTGTAGTTTTTCAAAACCCCTCAGTTAATTTTTTTTAATTTTAATTTTTTTAAAAATTTCTCTCCAGTGTTCCAGAATTCATTGTTTATGCACCACACCCAGTGCTCCCTGCAATCTGTGCCCTCCACCACCAGGCTCACCCAACCTTTCACCCCTTTCCCCTCCAAAACCCTCAGTTTGTTTCTCAGAGTCCACAGTCTCTCATGGTTAGTTTCTCCCTCCAATTTCCCCCAACTCACTTCTCAGTAATTTTGATATGCAGTCAAGATTGAGAGCGAGTGCTTTAATTTAATGTATTTTCTGTTCTTTAAAATCTCAGAGCAGGGGTACCTGGGTGGCTCAGTTAGTTGGGCCTCTGCTTTAGCTCAGGTCATGGTCCCAGGATCCTGGGTCCAGGGCTCAGAGGGGAGCCTGTTTCTCCCTTTGCCTGTTGCTCCCCCTGCTTGTACTCTTTCTCTGTCAAATAAATAAATAAAAATATTTTTTAAAAATCTCAGGACAACCTGCCCTCTCCATTAGCTTGTGTTTCAATTTTTCTCTTAATCTTTACTTTCATTTTTGGCTCTTTTTTTCGAATGTTCTGCCGCCCACCTCCCACAACTTAGATGTACCTCTGCTATATTTTCCTCTTTCCATCCACATCCAGATATTGAAGATACTGAGTACTTATTCCCTGGAGAAAGAGAGAAAGGGAAATGAATAAGAGGAAAAGAATATATTGTTGAAGACCTATAACTAATAAAATCCTTGTTATTTTAAATAAGCATGTATTTAGGAAGAAGGCTTTCCACCAGACCTCTGGACAAAGGTGCTCTTCTTTATTTACAATTATTTGGCCTAGAATTTCTTCTAAGCTAGTGGAATTTTGCCATTTTGCATCTGAGGGTAGGTTCCAGGGCTCCTCATGTCAAAACCAGCAGGATTAACTCTCAGCTGTGAGTAGACATAGCTGTGTCAGGCTGGCCAGCTCTGAGCTTGCTGTGGGACTAAGAAGGCAGAGGAGAGGGGAGATTCTATACTGGAGAAAAGGCAGGGGCCAGGGCCGTAACCCTTTAAGGTATGAGGTTTGAAATGAACACCAGCTACATAAAGGAGAAAGCAAACATTTCTCCTGAATCTGAGGCAGTCTATGCTCTGACTGTTGCTTGAGGGATGAGCAGTCCAAGGTAAATAGTGGAGAAATTTATCTCTGGGGATGCCAAGTCATGATGACTGGATAAAGTATCAAACCCAGACCTCAGCTTACTCACCAGCCCCCAACACTACCCACAGTATTCTATTTCCTTGTAGAGTCAAGGTGTGGTTGGTAACAGTCAACCTATGCCAAGCAGAGAGCAGGACTTCCCTCGGAATCAGCAGGAAAAATGGGATGTCACTAATACCTTCTTCTCAAAGGTATGACCTTGGCATGTGGTTCTCTACCACCAAGCAATCAAGCAAGGTCTACCACGTGAAGGAATGTCTATGTAGAGACAGGGACCCTGCTGTTTGGATTATCTTGTGAGGGCACATACTCATGCACTTGGAGAAGACAGAATCACACAAAAGGACATCAGATTCAAGTCCTCGGTTCAGTTTGCCCTCACAGCAGGTTGGGACTTCAGAAGGCAGAATTTTCCCATTGTTTCAGAGGTCAACAGCCCCAGGAGGGAGATCAGACAGGACTGAAAGAGGCAACCAAATACAAAGAGCTGGCCTCAGGGGCAGAGATAGTAATCATAAAAACAAAACAAAGCCACACAAACACACGGAAAAGAAATTCCCCCAAAAGCCTAGCCAACATGCCAGATTTCCTCCTACTCCAACAGGTCCTACAGCTTATAGATCAGAGAGAAGATGCTTGAGAGTACTGAGTAAACCATGAAGTCAAGGAGTTTTGAATAGTACTCAATAGGGATCAAAAGCCAGGGATTCAAATGACATAACTGTAGACATTTCTCTAGAATCCTTGTTACCCTGGGTGGAGAAACAGAGACAGTCCTTGAAGAGGTGTATCCCGCAGCTGGTGGGGGGTGGTGGTGGTCCTGGGCTTGTTGAATGGAAAGAGGAAGGGCAAGGAGGTCCAAATAAGGACCCTGGAACCCATGCTGAGCAGGGGGATCAGTGAGGTCTGTAGAGGACACATAGATTGGGGCCAAATTCACACAAGGAACAAGGGGCTTCTGTTCTGTAGGGCTGAGAATGGTTGTCAATGCATATAAGGGAGTGCAAGAGGGAGGTAGATAGGACTTGGTTGAGCTATGCAGTTTAAGTTTTCAATGTGGAGCAGCCCCTAGGCATGTTTATAACTATGAAATTCTTGGTCTGAAGCAGAAGTACAGATCTCTCAAACTGAGTGATAGAGAAACTGTGAGCCTTTTGTGTTTGGCAGGTAGTTTGACCAGATGTCCCAGCTTGTCTAGGATGGACCCACATTATATCTTTTGCATCTGTGTAATGATTAATAGCGTTTCCCAGACTTTCAAATGTACCCAGGTTTGAATGATTGCATTTATCAGCAGTAGCAGTAATAGAAGCCAGCAGTGGTGGCCACGACCCAGGACAGGGGAGGGGAGTTACATGAGGGCCATGCTGAGACTCCAGGAGGCGACATCTTCCCATGGGTCTCCAAAGTCTCTCCCTTGGGCATCTTCACAAATAGGAACTCTTCAGCCTGAACACAAGGACAGAAGCTACCCACAGTCCAGCTTCTAATGTCATGGTTCTGAATAGAGGACTTTCATGCTAAGTACTCAGCTTTGGGGTTAGCTAACCTCTCTCTTCTCCAGGCTTGTTACAGAGTCAAGAGATGGAGAAAGCATGAGAAAGGTATCCCAGGAAAGTGGAGTGAGAGATAATTTGGATGAGTGGCTGAGCTAGTCACTTCTGTCTTCCTGCTGGTGGACTGAACTAGGCTTCAGCAGCTAGAGGTGGTCAGTCTTCCATACCTGTCCAATGTTTCTAGGATGTACTGCTCTCCCTTCTTCCAGGCTTGGAATCCTTTGGATCTTAGGAGCATGGATCAGAAACAGAACATTGGAATAAAGTTAGCAGGCCTATGGAAGTATACAGCCTCTGAGAAAGGTATTTGTCCCAGTTTGGGTATGTTGGTACCAATGATGCATACCTTAATTGTCTTGGAACCACTCACACTGTGCCCCTGGATCTTGACCTTGTGCTTGGAGAAGATGATCTGGCACAAGGTCAAAGTTCCCCTTGGAGGTGAATTGAAGTCCAGAATTTCATATCATCCTCATATGACTCTATGAGAAGTAGTATCAAGACTTTTGTTCAGATAAGGAAATCAGTTTAGAGAGGCTAGGTCATTTGCCTAATGTCATCAAGGTCCTCACCTGCAGTGTCTGAAGTTTGAAAACTCAGGGCTGGCTCTAGTCCTTGCCACTGCTGCCTCCCAAGGAATGTGTTGTTTTTTTCTTTAATTTTGAAGGAATGGTTGCCTTAATTAGGCAGTGCTGCTCACCCAGGGATCCTCAAGGTCATCCTGACAAAGAACCCTGGCTTTTCCTGATCTAGGAGATTGGCTGTGGTTCCAGGGGTGGCCAGCAGGCGTCGTGGTCACTGGTCACTTGCAGTGTGCTGAGTTTGCATTGTTGGACATAGGACTATTCTGTCATTGTTCTTTGAAAGCCTTTCTTTTCAGCAACTTGACAAGAGCAAAGAAAAACATCCCGGACAATGCATACCAGTCCTTCTTACTTTATGAACACCTGCCAACATTTGGATGAATGCTTCAGTCCATGGGAAAAAATCATATTGACATTGAGCTCATGACCCAAGAGAATATAAAGAATTCCTAGATTTCTAAAAGAACTGTTTTACTTAAAAATATTTTTTTCTGGGCACCTGGGTGGCTCAGTGGGTTAAGCCGCTGCCTTCGGCTCAGGTCATGATCTCAGGGTCCTGGGATCGAGTCCCGCATCGGGCTCTCTGCTCAGCAGGGAGCCTGCTTCCCTCTCTCTCTCTCTCTGCCTGCCTCTCTATCTACTTGTGATCTCTCCCTGTCGAATAAATAAATAAAATTTAAAAAAAAATATTTTTTTCTACAGATAATAGACTATAGAGGCACAGAGTGGCAGTGTTGCAGGCCTCCCCAGTACTAAGCTGTTTATACACAGGCCTCATTTACCATTCTCCTTTGCAGGCTGTGAAGTGTGCCTGCCACAGGATTGATTTCAGTAAATGATGATGATTAACTTGTATCTGTGTCTGCGCTCATTTAATTCTCACAATCATTCTATTTTAACAGAGAGGTAAAGTAATTCATCCAAATTCCCTTGGTCACCGAGTGGTGGGATTGATGAATGAGTGAGCGATGGAAGGATGGGGAAGCTTCATTGTTCTTATGCTTTTCCAAGCCTGGCCTCAGGGCCTGGGGGAAGACCTGGAGAGGCAGACCTCTCTTCCCCAGATGGGTGGACTGTGGAGGGAGTGGGAAGGAGCACAGAGTGGGGGTGCATAGCTGTGACTTCAGCTGAGAGCAGGGGCAGCAGGACACAGTTATAAAGTACTACCTTCCCATCTCAAGGCCCAACAGCAGCACTTCCATTATGAGTGAGTATGAGCCAAAGCCAGTGTGGGCCCTTTATGCATGAAGGCTGCCTCATTCATCAAGGAAAACTTTTGGGCAAGACGTGGTGGGAACATAGTGTGCCTGGCCTCTTTATTACCGAGCAAATCCATGGAGTCTGCCTGTGATGCAGAAGAAGCAATGACAAAGGATCTGCCCTGGCCAAGCTCACCTTCTCAGTGGGAGAGAAACCATCAAAGAATGAGCCCCTTTCCTGAATTTTGTGCTTCCTTTCTCAGTTGGGCACGCAAGAGGTTATTTGTCTCTTCCTAGCACCTTGCCAGCGCTGGAATACGTTGCCATGGGAAGAAAGGACACAGGAGCTTGAAGGAGTATCTTCAAGCTTCACCTTGGTGACCTTGACCTGTATTTGTCTCCACCTGCCCTGCAGTCCAAGGACCTTTGTCTGTTCCTCCTCTGTCTGCAGAGCTGGCTTCAGTGGATCCTGACCCCAGGGCACTCCTGCTTTGTCTCTGAGCTGCAGACTTGCCTTCTTTTCTGCCTGGAGCAGAACATTCCATTGAGATCATTGTTCCTGAAAAGAGAGCCACACAAGGTGACATGAAAAGGGAAAAGATGTCTGCATGCTCAGTGTCTGACCCTGAGGTGCATCACTCTGCTTAGGCTGTGAGGACCCTCCCTCTGCCTTCTCCTCGTGACTTACAGAGTTGGACCGCAGAACTTTGCCATGCATATCTTATTGAAGTATGCACCTTCTTTTCAATTATGATTTGCAGAAAAGCAATGCCCAAATTTTATCTCAGTGAATAGTAGCAATACTAATTGAGGTCAGTCATTCCAAATCCCACACAATGGTCAGAGTTCCCTGCACCAGACTGGGTAAGCTTTAGCGGAAGTTGAAAGTTAAGCCCCCGGGCAGATAAGTAAAGTGGGAGGTCCCAGGCCCTGCCCCAACCTTTCTGTCTGGTCTGCGGGTCTCAGTTTGTTCTGTTCCCCTCCCCTGTCTTCCTAATTTCCCTGTCCTTTCTGATCACATACAGATTCCACATAGCTTAGCCCTGTCCTGGTCAGCACTACTCAGCCCTAGGACAGCCCTTCTGTGATACTTACCAGACTCCTCCTTCTTTTGTATCCAAAGCCCCCTTTCTGCCAGTCTTCTTCAAATTTGTCTGCTCCAGATTTGGAACCTGGGTGTCTGGTCTTTAGAAATCTCTGCCCTCCCCCCACTGACAGGATATGCAATGTCAGAAACTGAGCCAGTCTTTGACACTTGTCCGTGCCTTGTCCCAGTTATCTTCTCTCCTCCCTGTGCCTCCCTCTGGCCTTTCTGATTCTCTGACCCTCCACTCAGCTCTCACCCCTGTGGGCCCACCTGCTGCTCATCATCTTTGCTATTCCCCTCTAATGGATCACCATCTCAGTGTTCCCAGTATCCACCACACATTGTTTCCATTTTTAAGTCTGAACTTCAACTGACTTTGTGAGCTAGTTTCCTGAAAAGATTGAGGCCATCTAACATGAAATTTCTCAAATTCTCCCCCAACAACCTCAAAATTTCTGTGTCCTTTCACTCAGCTGTTTCCCTTTCTTCTACTTCAAAAAGAGAACTACTTCTCCACCTCTCCAAGGGTTTCCTTTGCATTGAGTCTTCTAATGGAAGAAATACAGGGTTTGAAGTGTGACTGGATTTCAAATCCTAACTTTACCATCTGTTGTAGCTATGTGGGCTTGGGCAAATCATTTGGCTTCTGTGAACCTCAGTTTCCTCATCTGTAAAATGGAGATAATACTCCCTACTTTCTAGTATGTGTACATATGGAATCATACACTATATGGCAAAATCCTTGACAGATAGTAGACCCTCATTTAAGAAACTGATTCCTGGTCCTGTTCTATATATATATATAGATATAGATAGATAGATATCTATATCTATATCTATATCTATATCTATATCTATATCTATATCTATATCTATATCTATTTACAGCAAGAGAGAGAGAACATAAGCAGGGGTAGTGGGAGAGGGAGAAGCAGGCTTCCCACTGAGCAAGGAGCCTGATGTGGGGCTCAATCCCAGGACCCTGGGATCATGACCTGAGCCAAAGGCAGATGCTTAACGAATGAGCCACCCAGGTGCCCCTTGTCCTGTTCTTGTAAGACCAGTCATTGTCCATCATTTCATCGTTGGTGAGTGCAATTTCTGCCATTTTTGAAAGTTTTCCATGGGTTTGAGCACTTTATCCACTTCCCGGATCCTGGTTGGGAGCCCTTGACTAGCTCAGTCAACCTCTTCAAGCTCCAAACTTCTTTGAAAAGGAGTGAACAGACATTGACTTCACAGGGCTGCTATGGGAGATGAGTAAAACTGCACCGAAGAAAGCCTATCTCTACCACGTCATCATGGGTGCTGTTTGGGTCAGTTTCAGTCTATCAAGGCACAAATAGTCCATCATCCAGTCAGCATGTGTTCATTGAGCATCTGTTCTGACTTGGGTCCCATTCCTGGTGTTTGGAAGTGGCAGGTATTCTTGGTTTCTCACCCAGTAATCACACCCTTCACCCCTCATTTGACTTGGTGTTAGGCCCCCAGTTTGTGCAGATATCAGGGAGCAGGTGCTCTGGAAAGATGGCTTTGTCCTCTTCTCCAGGTAGAAACCGGGATTGATCCGAGCCATGGGTGGGCCATGACCTCATATGGACAACACTATAGAAGAGGAAGTTTGCTAGGATTCTGAAAAAGATTCTAAAGAAATGCTAGGAGATGAAGTCTGTTCTCTCCTTGATAACATGGTTGGGTCAGGACACGAAGGCTGGAGCTGCCACAGCCACTCTTCAGTGTGAGCAGAACAGAAATGTCAGCCCAGGACTCTGAGGCTGTTGAATTGCCAAATACACATTTATGTGAGAACACAGATATCCTTGATTGTCTGAGTCACTTTCCGTTGTTTCACTTGCCCCACACAACTGAAAACATCCTGCAATCAGTAAGCAAGATTTAAGTCCTTGGCCTCATAAAGTTTGAAAATAAACAAGTCAACATATAAACACACACTATTAAGGTAAAAGTGGTAATTAGTGTAAAGAGAAGTGAAGAAAGCAAAGGGATTGAGAATGATGAAGGCACGCTAATTAAGGGACACCCTTTCTATGAAGGCTACACTTAAACAAAGACCTGAATGAAGTGATGAAGTAAGTATATGAAGATCTGGGGGAAGAACATTCCAGGCGGGGGAACAGCAGGTGAAAATCCTGGGATCAGGAACAAACTGAGCCTGTTTGAAAAGTGGTCCAAATACCGCTGTGACTGGAGCACAGGAAGTCAAGAGGAGAGTGAGGTGGCTGAGTTAGATGGCACTTCGTGAGCCATGGTAAGTCGTTCAGCTTTTACGCCATTAGGGTGATGGGCATTCATGGGTTGATGCTGAATGAGGTGACGACATGATCTACCTTTGGTTTGAAAAGGACAACTGTGACTATTCTTTTGAGAGAAGTTTCTGGGAAGGGCCAATTATTAAAGCAGAACCAGCAAGGAAGCTACTTTTCTGTTTCAGTTTGGAGGGGATGGTGGTTCTGATGGAAAGTAGGGGCTGGTGATGATAAGGACCTGTTAGATCCAGCATGTGTTTTAAATAGCTTGCCAGAGGGCACCTGGATGGCTCAGTGGGTTAAGCTTCCGCCTTTGGCTCAGGTCATGATCTCAGGGTCCTGGGATTGAGCCCCGCATTGGGCTCTCTGCTCAGGGGGGAGCCTGCTTCCCCCCCCCCCGCCTGCCTCTCTGCCTACTTGTGATCTCTGTCTGTCAAATAAGTAAAATAAATAAATAAGTAAATAAATAAATAGCTTGCCAGTAGGTCAGACATGAGATGTGAAAGACCTAGGGGAATTGCAAGTGACTGTTAGTTTTTTTCTCCTGGGACAGTGGACGGAGGGTGGTGGCATTTATTGAGCTAATTAGATTGAGGGAGGAGAAAGGGTTTATTCTGGGGGGAAGGGGATTTGAGAAATCATCAATCCTCTTGCAGATAAACTGAAATTTGGGTTTCTTATTTGACCTCAAAAATGAAGATATGTGGGTAGCGGTATAAAAGAAGCCAGTTTATTAGAGGAGTAGGGGCTTCTTATAAATATGAAGTTGGAATTCATCAGTGGGTAGGTGGCTGGTAAAGCCATGGGAGTTGAGATCTTACGTGAGTGAGTGAGAGTAGAAAGAGAGTAGAAAGAGAAGAGACAACTGTGGAAGAAATTTTCAGGCATTCCAGCATGTAGAGGTCAACCGAAGGAGGGAAATAGACACAGGCATTGAAGAAGTGGCTGGCAAGGTATGAAGCAAGTCAGAGGAATTCATTCCAGAATCCAGGGGAATAAAGCATTTCAAGGAAGGGAGACTAATCCAATGTTGCTGCAGGTCAAGTAAAATGAGCACTGAGACCTGACCCTTGGACTCAGCAGCCTGAAAAATAGCCCCTTCCATGGCTTTTGTGGGGAGAGTCTGATTTGAGAAGATTGAGGAGAGATGAGATGAGCAAACAGACCAGCAGAGCAAGAGCCTGCAGACTCAATGCTGGGACCATGCAGGGGCTCCCCTCAGACAGATTCTCCCTCCTCAGGGCAGCTTGAGGTTATCTGCTGAGTGTGGGAAGGGAGGAAAGGGTGTGACTATGGCCTGGGAAAGTTGAAGACAATCAGGCTAGGGAAATGTGGTGAGATTCTTGGGCAGTGTGGGTTACACGTGTGGTCATGGGTGTACAGTGAGACCAGTTAGCACAGGCTTGCATTGTTCTTCAACCTGGCTGGGCTGCATGGACGTAAGGGTGCAATAGGGAGAAGCAGAGCTGCAGAGGGCTGTATGCAATAGCAGCAGACACAGCATGCTTACCATGTCCCCCACTGGTCTCATTGACCTGTGTGCACCTCCTCTTGACCTGTGTCCACCTCCTCCCCACCCTGACTTCACAGATGAGGAGACAGCACAGACAAGAGTCAGTAACTTGCTCAGGTAGCCAAGTCAGTAGGTGGCAGAGTCAGGATTTGAACCCGGGAAGTCTTAGCTCAACAATCCTGCTCTTAATCATTATGCTGTCTTGTAGCTCATGCTCCCACTTACCTGCAGGTGAATGATTTTAGTGATAGGCTATGCAAATGTAACTAATGGGACAAAACCCAATGGCTTAGACAACACATTTTTTCTTTCTTTACACTCCAGGGAAAATCTTCTAGGTGGGTGGAAGTTGGGGTCCCAGGCTGAAGGGGCCTCTGCCATCTATGATCCTTGACTTCCAAGGTCTTTGAGGTCATCTTTACTGACATTCTAGTGCCCTCTGTTGTGTGTTGGGGGGTGTGTACATCCTGTTCACTCACTTACCATTGGCTGGAACTCTGTCACGTTGCTCTAGCTAGCCACGGAGGAGGCTGGGAAGTGTAGTCTGGATGTGTGCCCAGGAGGAAGAAGAGACCAAATTTTGGTGGATGGCTAGCAGGAATTTCTGCCACATGAACCATGGACTTGAAACTCGAAAATGAGGGAAGAGAATACAGGGTGGAAGTGATGATCAGTGGTAAGGCCCATGGATGGCAGGTCTTCATGAGCACAAAAATTTGTCAAAGTGGAGATAACTTAAGGTAAATAAGCTGGAAAAATAAGTGTCAGTGGGTTATCCGAGCCTAAGATATTGGGAATGCAAGTTTTGGAGGCAATGCAGTTACTTATGATGACAAAGGCTACGTGTGAACACAGGAGTGGATGACTGAGGTGGGGTGAGGAAGGGGAAGTGACATGGTTAAGGACTTGTTGAGGTCATAAAGAAGTTGGCAGGAGTGACCACGGAAAGCCCAGAGTTGACATGTCAATGACTAGGGGCAGCCCCTCTCTAAATGTTGCAGGGCCCAAGGAAAGTGTTAAATGGAGGCCCACACACCTTAGATCTAAATATTTAAAAGTTATAGGGTAAGCCACCAAACTTTAAATAAAATATGTCTATCCTCTTACCCTGACAAATAGACCTTTATAATTCCCTGCAAGACGACATTCGAAATGAAAGTTCTGGGCCTCTGTAGTTTATGAGAACAGCTGCCTTGGACTTCTAGTCCCAGGTTCTGCCACACACTGTGAGGGGCTTTTGGTCTTCACATCTAAGCTACAGCCCTACCTACACCGGGAGAGACCTGGCCAAGCCCTGAAAACAGGCTCAGTGCTGGTTGGGCAGGACACCTTGAACAAAACCCAGGAGATGGACACAGGAATGGGGGCAACCCTTGGCCCATGGACTTCTCACTCACTTGGAAGGGGTGCCTTCAGACGAGGGCAAAGCAGGTCTTCTTGCATGGTCTCAGTGGTGGACATCTTAGGAGTCAGTAGGTGATGGCAGAAGGGATAGCAGGGTGTGCGATCATGTGAGAAGAGGCAGATGTCAGAGAAGTGATTAGAGGAGCAAGGAAGACACCTGGACCCTACAGAGGCAGCCAGCTGAGCCAAGGCTATGGGAGAGAGTCAGGCCAGGGATTCGGGGATCACAGAGCCACATACCCTCTGCATCGCCACCACCTCAAGCAAGACGCAGAACTCTCCCATCACCACAAAGGTTGCCCTGTGCTAGCCCCTAACAATCACCCCTCCCTCCGCCATCTCTAACCTCTGGCTACCACCAATCTGTTCTCCATCTCTATAATTTTGTCATTGCAAAGATGTCATATAAATAGAGTCATAGCGTATGTGACAAATTGAAATTGGCTTTTCCGCTCAGCTTAATGCCCTTGAGATTCACCTAAGTGTTGCATGTACCAGCGGTTCATTCATTTTATTGCTGAGTAGGATTCCGTCATATGAAAGTTCTCCAGTTTGTTTAACCATTCACCTACATTTTGAGTGTTAACGGTTTTTGACTGTTGTAAATAAAGCTGACGAAGAGTCATGTACACATTGTCGGGTGGACAGAAGCTTTCATTTCTTTAGGAAAAATGTCAGGCGTTCAATTATTGGCAAGAACATGTTTCGTTTTTTAAGACACTGCCGAACTATTTTCCAGGATAACTGTGGTATTTTTATATCTCATCAGCAATGTATGAGAGGTCTTGGATTCTGTTTAGACTAATAAAATTTATTATTTTAGATGTAACTAATTTGCAATAAATGACAGTATAGATCTTGGACATATCCCTGGTAGCAAGCCTAAAGAAAGGGGCATAACTGGGAATTGGTTTTAGTATTAAATTCTACTTGATTCTATATCCTACTTTAAAGAGCTGTATTTAAATATGAATCAATATGATTCTTGAAAGTGTAGCAATTGGATTTTCTAAAAATATGCAAATTCAAAAATCTCAGTACTGAATTAGGGTTTTTCCTTGCTTTAATTTGAATGAATGAAATCTTAGCAGAGATAAGTACAGAAGGATATTGCTGCTGAGTGCTCATATTTTTAACAAAAAATGTGAAGGCAGTGGTGACTTTAAGCAGACTAGCATGTCCCTGGGTGTCAATGACTTAGATGTTGCTTCTGTTCTCATAAGAGTTAGGCCCATGCTTGGAAGCGTTCACTTTCTCCCTCTGGGACTCAATTTCTTCAGTTGTACGTGTTGGTCTGAACAACTTACTAAATAAAAACTACCTGGGTACTTATTAAAATGCAGATCCCCTCCTCTCTCCCAGAAAGTCAGTTTCAACAGCCCTGGGGTGCCACTGGGAATTTACATTCCCCTCAGGTCCATTCTGAATCTGATAAACAGACAAATCTGGGAGGAACAGCACAAGATGGTCGCAATTATTGTAAAATCCTACTAGCTAGTGTGGAAAGCAAGTAGCTTTAAGCAGGAAAAAATAAACTTTGTAAGATATTGTATAACATTTATTGCTTTGAAAAAAAAAAACAAACTATATAGCACAAGGCTCCAGGGGGAAAGCCCAAAAATGGATGACAATTTTTCTGATTCAATAATAGCTAATGACTAATTAGCAACATTCAAAACTCTCTCCACCAAATAATCATTATTAAGTTTCTAGGGATTCCTTCTAGATAAAGAATATATATGAATATCTAATACATATAATATAATGTAGATTATACATTAAGAATGTATTATATATATTTATATATCTATTCACACTAAGAGGAATCATACAAGGTAAATCCACACTTTCGGTTTTTTCAAAAGATTTTCTGGACCAGGGTTGAATGGCAGCACATGCAGATCTGCCACCCTCCTTTACACAGCTACGTCGTTGGATTTTCACTCTGTGAACAACAATTTACTTTTCTGTCCACTGCCGATGGACATTTTGGTGGCTTCTAGTTTTTCACCACCACCACCACCACAAAAAATATTGCGATAAGTGTCCTTTTTTAGATGTTTGAGTGACCATTTGTAAGAACGCTCATAGGGTCAGTTCCCCACAATTGGGCTTGTAAATCATCTGTACATTTACAGTTTTAATGAGTATTATCCAAAGCCCCACTGAGAGTGTGTGCTAATCTATATTCTCACCACTGACACAGGACGGTTCATCCACCATGCCCTGAAGCACTGGGTTTCATCAGATGTCATTATTTTATATTTTTGGTCAATATATGAAGTAAAATGCTTATTTTCTTTTGAAAGCCAGTTTTGAAATTTCTGTTGATTTAGGGGGCTCCAAAGACCTGTTCTTTCACTCTTACCTCTGCAGAACTGGGGTTTAATTGTTGCTGTTCTCCTCCTCTGCTGGTTCCTTTCTGCGTCCAAGTACCAAAGAACGTGAGAATTCCTTTTCCTCCTTCTCCAACCACATTCCTGTTTTATTTTAATTTTAATTTTTCTAAAAATTTTACCTTTTTTTTTTTTTTTTTTTGACAGAGAGAGAGAGAACGCAAGAGAGGCAACAAAAGCAAGGGGAGTGGAAGAGGGAGAAGCAGGTTTCCCGCTGGGCCAGGAGCCCAGTGTAGGACTCGATCCCAGAACCCTGGGATCATGACCTGAGCTGAAGGCAGACGTGTAATGATTGAGCCACCCAGGCGCCCCCACATTCCTCTTTAAAAAAGGACACAAAACAAAACATTTTATTGAGGTATGATTGATGTCCAAAGAGCTGTGTATATTTAATGTATTTATTTAAGGTGATGAGTTTGAAGGTTAAGTATCCACCTGTGAAAGCAACACTACGATCTATGCCATAGACATATCCATCACCTCCGAAAGTTTCCTCTTACCTTCTTTGTTTGTGGAGTTACTTATATTATTGTTATTATTAATTTTGTGTGTGTGTAGTAACCACACCCACATTCTTCTTGCGTCCCCCCTGGCAGCTCCAAGTCATCATTCCTTACCAGGATCTTGTACCTTATTCTACCCTGTCAGGTGCGGTTCCAAAGCCTGGCCCCAGTGAAGCGCACGGAGTGCCGTGGAATAACTGAGACTAAGGCTCTGTTCTTGGCGGCCTCCTGGTTCCTCCAAGGGCCCTTTCTTTTGATTGGACCAGGAAATAAAGCAACATCCATGCAAAACCCCGGCTGAGTCACAATCCTATTGTCTTCAGTGGCACCTAATCCACTTGAGCTCTTACAAGCTCTCCCTCAGGTCACCTGCCTTGGGGTTGGCTCTGTCTGTGAACAGGTCAGAGACTGCCTGGGGCTCAGGGCAAGAAAGCAAGTGGCAGGAAAGGGAAGGCCCTTTGCTGACTCCCTCCCTGGGCAGCCAAGTGCTTAGTAACAAACAGTAAACAGAGGCAGCAGAGCCAGTGGCCACGGCAGCTCAGCAGAGAGGAACAAGAGATCCCTGCTCCGTGTTGGAAAATTGTCCCTGATGAAGGCCTAGATCTGATCGCGGTCGCAGAGACTTTCGGATGCGATCCCTGCTCCGTGTTGGAAAATTGTCCCTGATGAAGGCCTAGATCTGATCGCGGTCGCAGAGACTTTCAGATGCAGCCTCTGCCTCAGGACACAGGTATTTCTCGGTGTTCACTTTTCTTCTGGAAAGCTGGGTCGGGTGAAGGGCAAATCTTTTTACTAGCTTTGGGTGCTGGGAACAAAGATGACACAACTGGACTAAGGCCTGTGTGAGTGACTCTGCCGTATTATTTGGAGTATTATATAGGTCTAGGCTACTAGTGGGGCCTGATTCAAATGATGAATTTGCTTTAAAGCAGTAAAGAATGGGCTCGGCAGAGAAAACACAGGGTTCAGAGGCAGACCAACCCTTGTGTGAATCATTTCTTTGTGACTCAGCCTCTGTCAGCAAATTCAAATTCAAAGCAAATATTTTAATTTTCCTGAGACTCAGTTTCCTCATCTGTAAAATGGGGATAATGGTACCTACATTGTAGCGTTACTGGGGATACATGAAGTGACATATTTCAGGCACTTAGCACAATGCTTGAAGAAGAGGAGTAGCCCAATAAATGATAACTATCACCATCTTCCAGAAATGGGTATTTTGGTTACGTTTAAAGAAGGTCAGCGCTTTAAAGTCTCAGGCTTTCTCTAATCGACTTTCAGAAAACAATGGGAAAAAGCATGAATGGTTCATCTAACTTCTGTTTTTTTCTTTCTTTTCTTTTTTTTTAAGATTTTATTTTTTTATTCGACAGAGAGAGACAGTGAGACAGGGAACACAAGCTGGGAGAGTGGAGAGGGAGAAGCAGGCTCCCCACTGAGCAGGGAGCCCAACTTGGGGATCGATCCCAGGACCCCAGGATCATGACCTGGGCCAAAGGCAGGCACCTAATGACTAAACCACCCAGGCACCCTGTGACTTCTGTTTTTTAAGTAACAGCTGAATTCAGAGATGAGGTGTGAGTTTTTCTCCTGGCTACATGCTGTTGTTTGCTGTAGGTTAGAGCTGAAGCCGACAAATTAATCAGTTCAGCAAGGTATATCCTGGCTGCCCAGCCAAGTGCTAAGTGCTGGGGACACCCGTCTCTGCTCGGGGGATCTTCCAGGTGAGTGTGGGAGCCCACAAGGTGAACCTATATGACAAGGGATGGCAGTAGCAAGGGTCGGAGTGGTACAGGGTCCTGGAAGAGATGGTGTGTGAACGCAGTTTGAACGCCGGGTGGGAGCTTGCAGGAGGTGAGAGGAGAGGAGTTGGGGCAAGCTGTCCCGGGCAGAGGAAAGCATGTGCAAGAGCCCAGTGGTATGAATAAGTAGAGTGTATTCTGGGAACAACAGGCAGCGTGGCGTGACTGTAGTGAAGTGTGAATATGGTCATCTGAGTAGAAAGGAGGCTGCAGAGGTGAACAGGGCAGAGCAAGGAAAGCCTTCCATGTCTTGCATTCCATTCAGAAAGTTCTGGAAAGCCATCGATCATTTTAATGAGGGGATGTCATGATTGCATTTAAGTATTAGAAAGATTATTCTGGTTACTATATACATGTGTATACATGTGGGGTTGGAAGGGATGAAGCCTTGGGATGACGACAGCCAGATCAACCTAAGGAAACAGCAGTGGGGATGTACAGACCCTCCAAGCAGAGGCTGCCAACACTGCAAAAAGAAAGATAAACAAACATGCATACATCTACACATGTATAAGTTTATTATAGATTGTATTTATATGAAGGATGTGCATGTTGCATTATTGATAAGTAGTAAAATATATGACTCTTTATTCCAAATTTAATATAGCCAGTCCATTCACACAGACTGTGTACATTGATTTTGCTGAACTCTGACATCTTCAGTCAGCCTATGGTTGCAACTGACCAATGAGTATAGCTGCAAACTGAATGTTGGCTGCTATTCTGTTTACACTGAGAGTAAGAAGAAAGCTAAACAATGAAGGTGAATGTTTTAACTCCACTCATTTGTCAATGACATGAGTGACTGCTGAATTGGATAGTAGTTTTTGAATTCTGGAAGAACATTTCCTCAATTTTTGTGCTATTCACAATACAACAGCTCTAGACATGAAACACTTTTAGGTTTAATCTGAATTAACATTTTCTCCATCATTTTCTTAAGTCTAGGTAATAAACAAAACCACAAACCAAGCCCTGATAGGTAGCTTCTGCCAATTTCTGTGGTGTAAATACTTTCTCTGTGGTCAATTCCAAGTTCCCAAGATGCAACACTAAACACGAAGTTTGAAAAGATATGTACTACCACATCATTATATAGTATTTCTGCCACACAAATGCAGTTGATTTAAAGGAGCTGAAGAGCATAGAGAATAATGAAATATAGTCAAATAATTAGGAAAATCAGAGGTTTTGAGTATATTATGAACGTAATTTATTTAATTGGAAGTTTATATGACTTTTTTTTTTTGATGGCTATGTTTAACAATCATCTTGCAAAACTCCTGGAGATTTAATTATGGGCTCTCATTGGTGGGTAGGAACCTTCATCAGCACAGCACAGGATCCTAGATCCTAGAGAGTTTTAAAGAGGCGGAATCCATAGGGATGGGATTATCAAGGATGGGAGAAGTAAGGACCAAGAAATGAATTAAAAAGAATATATGCTTTTCTCTATGAACCAACATACCACTCACCAAAATAAGAAATACAGGAGTGGATCCAGAGGTACAAAGCAATGTTAGAGTCTTTGAAAAGACCAACATAGAAAGATAACCTTGGATTTAAATACAGAGTGGAGAAGGTTAAGAGCTATTTGCAGTCTCTTTTTCTTTTTTCAAGATTTTATTCACTTATTTCAGAGATACAGGAAGAGAGCACAAGTTGAGGGGGAGGGGAAGCGAGAGAAGGAGAAGCAGACCCTGAGATCATGACCTGAGCCAAAGGCAGATGCACAACTGACTGAGTCACATAGGTGCCCCGCTATTTGCAGTCTTGAAGAGAAGTCACTGGATTTTTTGAGATACCTACAGAATCTGTGCTCATTCCCCTATCGGTGAGCCCTGATGGAGGAGGAGTGGGTCCTATACTTTGAATTCCCAGCATCTAAATCCTCAGGTCTGGCATATCAGTGCTCGATGGAATTCATTTTGGCTGAGTTTGTCTGCATTAATCCTTTTATTTTGAAGGCAATGTTTACTTTGCTTTTCTAGAAAGTGAATGTAATACTACTCTCTTCAAACTCTGTTTTAAGCCTTCAGGAATATCTGGAAAGTGACGCAAATCTTCTTGGGTGCTGCCCATTGCCTGTGTTGCCTCTGTATCAGTCATGCTCCATGGACTTGAGGTTATAGAGGAAGGACAGGCCATGCTCAGAGGGTCTGGCTGGACCAACAGAGTGCTCTTGGTGGGGCAGAGAATGTGGGGTGGGCACATATGAGAACAGTCCTGATGACCATCTCTCCCCCCTCAGTCTCTCTAGTCTCTAGCCCCGGTAGTCACCTTCTTTCAAGCATTGTCCCCTTTTACAGGTCCTCTCCACTCATAGCTTCCGTGTTCAGGCCACCCAAGCCCACCTGATACTATGTAGCTGGCCCAGGTTCATGGCCTCACTTCATAAGTCCTCCACCAAATTCCTCCCCATCAATCGAAGAGAGTCATTATCCAAGTACCCAGAGCATTGACAGCCCTAACACAGTAATTCTACCTCCAAATTTTAGCTGGCTGTGGCCATTGCCCACCTGTACCTGGTTCTTCCAAATAAGCAATGGGACCTCAGGCAGTGCTATCTGTAACTTACAATGGGCAGATGAACCATCTGGTAATCCTGCCAAAATATAGATTCTAACCCAGAGGACCCAGGAAAGGCCTGAGTCTCCCTTTCCTAACAAGTTCCCAGGTGATGGCCTTATGGCTGGTCTGAGTCACACTGTGACTGGGGTCAGTGCCACCTGCAGCCCCAGGGATGAAGCCATTTCTGCTTTCAAATGTCCCACTTCGGTGGGTTTGTCCCCACCCTATCTCCTGCCCTCTCTTCATATTCAACATTAATCCTATGAAAAGTTTATAGTTTATTGAGAAGCTACTGTGTGTCAGACGCAATAACTCAGGTTATAGATGAATGAAGGGGAAAAAAATAAGTTACCCAAGGTAGACAGAGGTCAGGCCAACTCTGACCTCGGAACCTGCCCTCGCAGTCACTGTGCTTCGCTATTTCCATTTTCCTTTCAGTGTTTACTGGCCCTGAGGTCAATGTTTTTAGCTGTTTTCCTCCCTGACCTCTCGTGCCTGGGACTGTCTGGCTAACTCCCCTTCCCCAGTCTTGGTCTTCATCTCATTCTTGGTCCCTGGCAGCTCTATTTCTAATTACCCTTCTCCCCCTTGCCTTAGTTCTACTGCTCTACCTCCTTTTCCCTGTAATTTCTTCACATAAAACAGTTATAATAGCCCAATATCATTGGAAATAGAGTAGGGAGTGAAGGAAGGGAGGGAGGAGAGCTACAGAATGGTGGAAAAGGACCGGTTTGGGGTGGGCTGGTATGAGTCAAGTGGTAGATTTTGAGACTAAGCTGTCAGAACTTACTTCTCCACAGATGCCTGGGTGGCTCAGTCTGTTAAGCGTCTGCTTTCTGCTCAGGTCATGATCTTGGGGTCCTGGGATCAAGCCCTGAGTCAGGCTCTGTGCTCATGGGGGAGTCTGCTTCTTCCTCTCCCTCTGCCCTGCCGCCTGCTTGTGCACTCGTACTCTCTCTCTTTCAAATAAATAAATAAATAAAATATTTTTAAAAATTAAGAATGTACTTCTCCATAGGTTAAAGAAGTATGGCAAAGTGTCTGCCGAGGCAGGAAATGTGTTAGACATGCAGAGAAAGTGTCATAAAAGTACCCCATTTATTTCTTGTGTCTTTTCTGTATGATGCTGGTTCTCAGAATATGGGCCGCTCCCTGCTTATTTATTGACTTTCTCAGTCATTCAACCTACAGGGAAGGAAGGACTCCAGGCAGGAGTGTCCCCACCTGGCACTGGGCACTGGGACGGACAGGAGTTGAGAGAGCTGTGATTCATCTGGAGCTGGAAAGGCCATGGAGGCAGGGGGAAGGGGCTGGAGCTCAGTCTGGAGGGATGGACTGGAGATCCCGTAAGCCTCATTCAGGAGGTAGGAAACAGAAATGATTCCATGGGAAATAGCCAGGGAAGGTTTTAATGTGGAAGAGTAACATGGGCAAATGTGTTTCAGGACGAGAGCTCTATAGGATGGAGACTGGGTTGAGGCAGTGGTAAGACTCTTGCCATGAAGGTAGTATTATAGATGGGATTAACATCTATAATCAGTCGACATTAAATTAAGGGCCATATCCTCGATAATGTGGGTGGCCCTCAGCCAAACAGTTGAAGGACCTTAAAAACTGAAGCTCCTGGGCGCCTGGGTGGCTCAGTGGGTTAAGCCGCTGCCTTCGGCTCGGGTCATGATCTCAGGGTCCCGGGATCGAGTCCCGCATCGGGCTCTCTGCTCGGCAGGGAGCCTGCTTCCCTCTCTCTCTCTCTCTCTCTCTCTGCCTGCCTTTCTATCTACTTGTGATCTCTCTCTGTCAAATAAATAAATAAAATCTAAAAAACAAAAACAAAAACTGAAGCTCCCCCAGTGGAGAATAAATTCTGCCTCAAGACTACAGCATCAACTCCTTCCCAAGTTTCTAGCCTGCTAGTCTGTCTTATGGATTTCAGCCTTGCCAGCCCCACTATCATGTAAGCCAATTTAAAGAAATGAATACATAAATAAATATATTCAAATTAATATATATATAAATAAAACTGGTTCTTTGCAGAACTGCACAGTTAGATTATGAATTAGTGGAACATTAATAAAATATGTAAAGTGGTTCTTTTTATATATAAATCTCAGATGAATGGATTTTTTTTTCTCTAGAGAGAGGGCACACCCACGAGTGTGCGAGGAGGATGAGGGACAGTGGGGGAGAGGGAGAATCTTAAGCAGACTCTACGCTCAGTGAGGAGCCTGATGCGGGGCTTGAGCTCATGATCTTCAGATCATGACCTGAGCAGAAATCAAGAGTCAGACGCTTAACTGGCTGAGCCACTCAGGTGTGCCCAGATGAATGGATCTTAGTACTTTAATGCTGGGGGTGCCTGGGTAGTGCAGTTAAGCATCTGCCTTTGGCTCAGGTCATAATCCCAGGATCCCAGGATTGAGCCCCACATCAGGCTTCCTGCTCTGTGGGGAGTTGATTTTCCCTCTCCCTCTGCTGTTACCCCTGCTAATGTGCTCTCTCTCTCTATATATATATATGTCAGATAAGTAAATAAACTTTTAAAAATACTTCTAAGCTGAATTTAAAGGCTCAAGAAAAGACAGTGGCTATTAAAATTCACAAATTTATTTTATTTTTTTATTGTTATTTTTCTGTACTGCTTAGAGTCCAAAACACCCACCCTGAAATACCAGACCATTCTCATTGACCTAGCATGATTGATTCTCATCTAGAATACACAACTTTAATAAATTGAATAATGATTTAAACATATGTAGCTTTAATTAGCCTTGTTCCCTTACAACCCCACACTCCCCTACTTTAGAAACTTAAGTCGCACTTACTAGCCAGAGTTTTGGGATCTTAAATCAGTTAATGTCTCAGTTTCTTCATCTGGATATGAAGATCATATAGCCTTGCCTTTGAAGGAATCTTTTGAAGGATTTTTGTGGGAATCACAAAAATGTCTGGAAACTTCATAAGCAGCAAAGGGCCATTCTCCTTAGAAGGCATTACCTTTAAGTAAAATTGGTGAGGACTCAATCAATCCGCTCTGAGTACAGATTACATTAAAACCGACCCTGAGACCTTACGCAAAGGATGGCACAGGGCTTCCCAAGGGACAGGCTGGACCAGAGAACACAGGTGGAACAGGAACTGCATTGATCACATTGAGTTATGTGTTTGACATTTTACTTAAATTCTTCGGATTATGTCAAGAAGAAAAGTCTGTCCAGGAACATGGGCCTTCCCATTTCTCAAACTAATTGCTCCTTTCACAATGAAAGACCAAGCTTTGGGCTCACTGGAGGACAATATTATCTGGCAAGAATTCAATGATTTAAAAAAACAGTTATAATTACCTTCTATTTATATCTAATTATACTAATATTCCATTTCCTGTAACAACATGCAGTTTCCCCTTAAAATGAATGCACTTTAAATAACTTGCCTTATGGGGCACCTGGGTGGCTCAGTGGGTTAAAGCCTCTGCCTTCAGCTCAGGTCATGATCCCAGGGTCCTGGGATCGAGCCCCGCATCGGGCTCTCTGCTCAGCAGGGAGCCTGCTTCCTCCCTTCTCTCTCCCTGCCTGCCTCTCTGCCTACTTGTGATCTGTCTGTCAAATAAATAAATAAAATCTTTAAAAAAAAAACTTGCCTTATGAGCACAGGTAAAATAGCAAATATTGGGAAAATGTTACATAAAGGATGGATGATGGGAGAAGCACTACTCTACACTCTGAATGTTTTCTTGTACCTCAGTATCCATTCTCTTATCTGGAAATGCAAGGTTCCCTCTCGGAAGACTGAAGGAAGGTAAGATATCTGCTAGTTGCCATTTTTTCATTAGTTTGTCTGTTTCTCACAACCACCTTGAAAGGTAAGAAGTATCATCTCCATTTTATAGTGGAGGAAAGAGATTTTGAGAGGTTGTTCGAGGTCATACCATGTTGGTGCGACAGTATTTATATTGGAGAGTAGGGCATGGTCTGTTTGAAGAGAACAGTACTGGCACAGTTTCATCCATTACCCACTTGAGATCAAGTTTCGAGGAGAACCCTGTAGGAGATTTCTGGATGTTAAGAGCCCTGACACCTTTAGTCCTTTAAACAGAGCCCAGATGAGGCAGAAGCTGTCTTTTCCTCTTGGGGGGAGGATGCCAAGGAGGATTACCTTCTGGAAAGTTGTGCTTAGATTTTGGTCTGAGTGCAGGCAGATGGTTTTTAATGAGTGTCCAAAGGGAGAAGGGATGAAAGGAGACACAAGGACCAAAAGGAGGAGGGAAAAAAGGATCATTCTGAGAGCTTTGACTCCCTGGGAGCTCCTCATCCTTTCCTGGTTCCTCTCTGGGGTGTCTATTTTGGGGACATTGAGATATTTTAGGCATTTTGCTAAGGCTTAAAATGGGATGTTTATAGCACCTCAATCCTGGCAGACAGATGGAAACAATTAGCACCATATCTTGAGAATCTCATACTTGGAAACTTCTCAGCAGCTCTGATGCTTAAAATCCCTCTCTGGGTGTTGGAGCAGAGATGGAAAGAGAAGGGAAACAAGACATATTCATTACCTTTTACATACCGAACCTATTAATATAATCTCCTAACATTTACATGAGGTAGCTGCTATGATTAACCCTATTTCCCAGATGACAAGACTGAGGCTCAGAAAGGTTAAGTATATATATGCTCTGCGCCCAAGCTCGCACAGCCAGGCAGTTAGGAAGCTGGAGATGCAACCAATTCTTCCCTCTCAGCCCTAGTCAATAGTCAGCGGCATGATTGTCTCAAAAGTCTTCTGCTGGGCCTTGCACTTCTGGAAGCTAGTGGGCAGGCCAAGTTTCCTATTGCTCCTAGGCAATCGTGCCAACTCCTTCCTTAGCCTGAGAAGTGAGGTGGAGGGTGACCTGGCCAGCTGTGCGACTCCCCCTCACACCTCTGCGTCTCCTTCATCACCTCCCTCACCATGCTCCTGTCCAGCCTGCTTCTCTGTTCTTAGAATCTATCGAACCCCGACATGTTGTGCCCTTTGTTCTGTCTGGAAAGTGTTTCCTGCAGCCAGCATCTTCTCAGCCTTCAGGCCTCAGCTCTCAGGGCATGTTCAAGTGTGTCCTAGTCCCTTTGTCTCCTTATTCTTCATAGGCTGTCTCTCTTTGAATGTATTTTGCTTATCTGTTTCCGCATTCAGTATCTGTCCCCCTCTGCCCATCCCCACCAGAACATAGAAACTGTGAGGGTAGGATGTCCTATTTTTACCTTTCTATTTGTAGCTTAAATTATACTAACTCCTTGGTAAGTATTTGTTAAATAAACGGATGGCGGAGGCAAGGAGGCCAAGTGCATGGGCAGAGCTAGGCTGAGCCAGAGTAGACAGGAGGGGCTGCTGGAAGCCAGAGGCCCCTGTAGGAGAGTCCCGGGAGCCAGGACGCACCCTAGTGCGGGAACTTACAGAAGGGAGACTGAGGAGATCCCTGAATGGCAACGAGACTTCAGATGGAGAATATGTTAGGGTTAGCAGATGACTGCAGGAGCCTTCAGAGAATCGAGTCAATACGGAGGCCTTGGCCCACGGAGGGGGGCCTGGGAAGGGAATGCGACACGAGGGTTGACAACATAGCTGCCTCCCAAAAGCACGCCCATGGGCAGGACGCTTTCCCTGAGCTTCGTCACTGGCAGGAAGACAGGGTTTATCTGGGGGGTGGGATCTCTCCATCCTTTAGATAGTTAATGGTCCCCTTTTAGTTCAGGGTATAGCAGACTGTGTAGAAACACTTGGAGGCAAGCCCAAAGGCATCCCAGCATGCTGGAACAAGGCTGATGGTGGCTGCCTCAGAGGCCGGGACTGATGGCTACCAAGCAATGGGAACAGTGCCTGGCGTACAGTTCAACCCCACCAACTGTATCCTTGTGTTGTCACTACCAGCTGGCTCTGAAACGGAACTGGCAATCAGACAGAGATCACAACGTTCATATAAATTTGGGTGGCCCCTTGAGGGCTGGCAGACTGGAATGGAGTCAAAATGTCCCCAAACAGGTTTCTCCCCTATCAGAGTCAGGGCGTGCGGTCAGGTCTGCCATGGAAATCCAGAGCCACCAATGGTTCCCAACTGTTGGCCCTCCCTCTAGGCATCCCTTTACTCCAGTGGACAGAATGTAAAGGTCACCTGTGACACTGGTTGGATAGAGCTTGTACAGAGAAGTGGAATGCAGACATTTTTTCCTGCAGTGGGATCACGTGTATGCATTGGGACAAGGGGAACTGTTGTCTTTTGTTTTAACGGAAAGGACGATGATGACGAGTTTGCTGGCATTACCTCCTGTGTTTGGGGTTGCCTTTGATGTGGAAGCTGTAAATCCCTGACGCTTCCAGCCATGAGAATGGCAAGTTCAAGCCTCAGGGAACTCTCATCTCTAACAACCAAGAGGGTGTCTGGCTGGCCCACCTGACCAGTTATGTGCCCTTCTAGATGGTGGATGTTCTCTTAGATGGAAAGAATGATTGGGCCTTTTAGCTGGTTAGCATTTGTTGGCAGGATTTCAGGATAATTCCCTTCAGACAAGTTTAACATAACTGATGAACATTGTTGGATTTATATTTTAAGAAAGGAGGTGGAAAGAGAGTGCTTTTTTGGGGATTTGTCTGAAAATATTTTCAGCAGGGCAATGCTCGAAATTGTTTTAAACTTTTATTGTAGGAGAACCATTACAACAGAGAACCATTACAACAAATGTGTAGCTTAAAGGGTCATCCTTTTTTTCTCTCTTTCTTTTTTTTTTAAAGATTTTATTTATTTATGTGACAGACGGAGATACAGCAAGAGAGGGAACACAAGCAGGGGGAGCGGGAGAGGGAGAAGTAGGCTTCCTGCCGAGCAGGGAGCCTGATATGGGCCTTGATTCCAGAACCCTGGGATCATGACCTGAGCCCAAGTCAGAAGCTTAATAACTGAGCCACCCAGGCGCCCCTTAATGGGTCATTCTAAGGTGAACACCTTTTAACCATCACTGAGGGCTAAGACATAGAACATTGTCACCCATTCCAGAAAGCCTTCAATATTCTCCATCTCAGTGATAGTCCCCTTACTCCCCCAAAGGCAACCGTTATCCAGACTTCTATAGTCACCACGTCCTTCTGTTTCTTTATAGTTTTATCCCTCCCATGTGCATTCCTAGATCCTGTTTTACTCATTTAAATCAAATTGATAAATCTTTTAATTGTAGGTTCCTTTTCATCCCTTTCTTTTCTCTTAAAAAGTTATTGAGATATAATTCACATACCATAAAATTCACCTTTGTAATGTGTACAATTCAGAAGTTTTTGGTATATTCACAAAGTTGTGTAACCAACACAATGAATTCCAGAATATTGTCATTGTTTCCTTAAGAAATCTATACCCACTTGCAGGCACTCCCCATTTCTTCTTCCCCCAAACCCCTGCCAAGCACTAATCTCCTTCTTTTCTCTTTCTATGTCCATTCTCGGCATTTTGTATGAAGAAAATCATATGATATGTGACCTTTAGTGACTGGCTTCCTTTTCTTAGCATATTGTTTTCAAGATTCATCAGTCTTGTTTGGCATAGAGAGTAGGGATTATTTCATGGCTATATACTCATCCCCAAGCCCATCAAGTTGTATACATTAAATATATATAGTATTTTGGGGGCGCCTGGGTGGCTCAGTGGGTTAAAACCTCTGCCTTCGGCTCAGGTCATGATCCCAGGGCCCTGGGATCAAGCCCTGCATCGGACTCTTTGCTTGGTGGGGAGCCCTCTCTCTCTCTCTGCCTGCCTCTCTGCCTACTTGTGATCTCTGTCTGTCAAATAAATAAAAATCTTTAAAATAAATAAATATATACAGTATTTTGTATGTCAATTATACCTTAATAAGGGGTTTAAGAAAAGATTCACCCATCTTGTAGCATATAACCGTACCTTCTCCTTTTTACGGCGAAACAGTATTCCATCTTATGTGTATGCTGTTTTGTGTATTCACGCATCAGTTAAACGTTTGGGTTGTTTCCACTTTTTGGATATTACCAAGGATGCAGCTATGGATATTCATGTTTTGGTGTGACAAGTTTTCCTTTGTCTTGGGTATACACCTAAGAGTGGAATCGCTGAGTCCTCTGGGAACTCTGTAATGAACTCCTTGAAGAACTGCTGAACTGTTTTCCAGAGTGGCTACATTATTTAACATTTCCATCAGCAGTATATGATGGTTCCAACTTCTCCACATTTCTGTCAACACTTATTATTGTTCATCTTTTTGGTTATAGTCATCCTTATAGATCTGAAATGATATCGCATTGTGGTCTTGATTTGCATTTACCTAATGACTGTGTTGAGCATCTTTTCACGTGCTTACTGGTTATTTGCACATCATTGGAATAATCTAGTCACAGTCTTTTCCCATTAAAAAATAAAAATTGGGTGACCATACGTTCCAGATTGCCCGTGACACTCTCAGTTTTGCCTGTTGTAGTTATTTTTTTATTGTACTTTTAACTTATTTATTACTGAGGTGTAGCTGACACCTCTGATCATTTTTAAATTGGGTTGTTTTTTTTACACCGCGTTGTGGGAGTTCTTTCTATAGAGATGATCCCCGACTTGTGATGGTTTGAGTTTATTTAGCTTCTAGAACTAGGCAAAGAGTTCTTAGGTTTGATTTGACCACGGTGCAAAAGCCACACATTCAGTAGAAACCATACTTCAACTTTGAATTCTGATCTTTTTCTGAGCTAGTGATATGCCCTACCTTCCTCTCTCATGACAAGAGCAGGAGAAGCTTCCTGTCAGGCACAGGGTCACGAGGGTAAACAACTGATAACACTTATATCCATTCTGGTTATTGCTTTCAGACACTATTCAATAAATTACATGAGATAGTCAACACTTTATTATAAAGTAGGTTTTCTATTAGATGATTTTGCCCAACTATAGGCTAATCTAAGTGTTCTGAGCACAGGTCAGGTAGGCAAGGCTAAGCTATGATGTTGGTTGCAAACCTAAGATCTTTTTGCCTGGACCTAGATCCTGAATATTTCCTTTGATGTGTTATTTTCTGAAAAAACAACTTAAAGTTTTATGTTCTATATTAGATCTACAATTTGTTTTGAGTTATTTTTATAAAAGATACAAGTTTTTTTTTTTTTTTTTCCATGATGGATCCAGCACTATTTGTTGAAAAGGCTGTCCTTCCTTTATTGAGTTACTATATTGAAATGATGGTCTTCACTTACCATATACCACACCAGCCTAAAATACTTCTAATGCAATTTTTTCCTAGTTGTAAAGTGATTAGGAAAACGAAAGAAAACACATTCAGTATTTCATGAGATGTTTTGAGATTCAGAAATTTCTTATTTGAGAATCATAATCTTGTCCGTTTGTTTTTTCTCTAATAAGTAGCCTTTCGTTGTGGCTGCAGAGAGCTAGAAACCTATGGTGGAATGGGAGTGCCTAGTCCCTATTATGTCTCGAGCAAAGTTTAGATAAAGAAGCAGGAGCAAGAAAAAAGAAAGACAAGAGAGAGCCTGCTCTTTAGCTTGGAATCTATTACTTTTTACCTGGGTGACCTCGGACTGCCTTCAAGTCTGTCAGTGGGAACCACAGACTTTCTTGGCAGACTCCTTGTTGTAAGCAACCTCTCCCACATAAAGCTTCCTGCCCAGGTCTGGCTGCAGCACACTTCTGGCCCCCAAGGGAGAGAAGGAATTGCTCTCAGGAATCCGTTTCTCTTCCTAAGGCTGGAGGAGGTGAGACTTCCTGGGTACACAGGGAGCTGAGCAGCTGGCCAGTGAAGAGCCTGGATTAGCATGTTGATGGAGAGATGAGGGGGCCATAATGTGCTCTCCACCCTGCTCCCCACACAGCCCTCCCACCTGCCCTGAGGCTGTAGAAAAGATCAGTGACGTAAATGGATTAGTAAAAGCCTGCCTGTCCTCTTCCTGCTGCCACCCAACCTGGGGCTGGCGATTAGTGGGTGGCAGCTTTGTTGGGGGTGTGTGTGTGGGGGGAGAGACAGACAAGTAAATGTCAGCTTTGGTTTAAAGGAGCCCTTCTAAGAAGAGAGGAAGGAGAGGACCAGCCTTTTTGATCCCTCCTCCAGCAAAGCAGCCCCGTGCTTTCTTGTGAGTCTGCTCCTTTTCCAACACAGGGCTTGCTCTTCCGTCTAGTGATTTTCGCTCTTTGTGCAGGTGTTGGGGATCATTATAGACAGAGCCACCACTGGTACCAAATCCAGCTCTGCATGTGGCAGAGGAAAAGACATGAATCATGCATCGGAGATAAAACAATGTTGTTAACCTACTTTCCCAGATAGAGCGGAGCCCAGGCAAAGGATGCTCCCTGGTCATGGCTAACTGTCTTGAAGGCACAGGCCCTGTTCAGAGGAAGGGGCCCTTCTCGGGGTTCATTTGTTCATTCATTTATTCCCTTAAGCCTTCACTTGGGAGTTTATTTGCTCGTTCACTGAATCAGCGGCCGGCCTAGCCAGCTCCCCCCATAAGCATTTCTGTAGTTTCTCCTGTGTGCCCAGCCCCAGAGATGCAGGAGATGCAAGCATGAGCTGCTGAGGCCCTGGATGGTGCCGGGGCTGACGTGGTGAGTATGGCCCCAATGTGCTTGCAGACATCGCGGAGACTCTGCCACATACGTGTCATTGCAGGCATGAGCCCAGCCTCTGTGACCCTGGCCAGTGCCCTGCAGGTCAGGGGCGAAGCTCTGTCAGAGGAGGAAATCTGGTCCCTCTTGTCCCTAGCTGCTGAGCGGCTTCTGGAAGACCTCCAAGAAGGTAAGAGAGAGTGTCTGGGGCAGGTAAATCACAGCGAGTTGAGGGCAAAGCTTCCCAAACACATTTCTGGCTGCTGCTTCTCAGATGTGTTACCAGGTGGACAAAGGACACCTACCTTTGGAGCTGCACTGGGAAGGCAGGCTTGGCTCTTGGACCTGGTGCACAGCAGAGCTGAAAGAAAGGCCTTGCTTCTAGGAAGACAGGGGCTGTTGCGATTGGGGCCTCTCCCCACAC
This sequence comes from Meles meles, assembly GCF_922984935.1. Lineage (NCBI taxonomy): Eukaryota > Metazoa > Chordata > Mammalia > Carnivora > Mustelidae > Meles > Meles meles. The sequence continues at coordinate 46,083,610 of NC_060078.1, read as the reverse complement.
CTGGACAGTCACAGCATAAGGAGACGGGAAGCAGGAGGCAGCTACCTGGACAGCAGACAACCCCAGGCTGACCCCCTGCCGGGTGGTCTGTCACCTTGTGTCCCCGCAGGGGATAGAGAACCCACAGACTAGTTGGTCTAAGGAGGAGAAGGAAGGTTAATACAAAGAATTATTAAATTCCGACCAAGGACTAATTGTAAGATAGGAGAAAATTTTACATGGTCCCCAGGGCTGGGGGCCGCACCAGTGAGGTCCAGACTGAAGGGAAGCCCCTTGCCCAGCCTGGGGTTCAGATCTGCTGGAGTTGCTTTGCTTGGAGCCCACGATGACGGTGAACTCCGCTGCTATGCCCAGCTAGAAGTGGCCAGCAGTTACTGGACAAACGAGGCACAGGGATCGCCCACACGGGCCAGGTGACCCCTGGGTGGACGCGGGTACCGGGGAGCCACATCTTCGGGAGTCTGTGCGTACAGATGGCCTGGAGCCCGCAGGATGTGTGTAGACCGAAGGATCACTTGGCCAGGACGGGCCGGGAGGTGGCCACCAGGCTGAGGCTCCTGCGCGTGGTGTCTCGGTGCAGCATGTCACTGGGGCTTCCTCGCGCGCGCTGCGCGCCCCGGGAACAGCAGGAAGGGTCCCCGCCTCCAGCAGTGTCTCTCTAGCGCCCTCTACTGAGAAAGCTGCAGGTTGCACTCGAGAGCAGGTATGGAGAGATGAGTTTGGAGCGGCCAGACATTTCGTGGGTCACTGGAACAAACACCGAGTACCCACACTCAGATATCAGCTCTGAAGTCACACGTGCCTGGGGGCCGCAGGACCGCAGTGGAGGTGCCCCAGGCGCGAGATCACACGAGTAGCAAGTCCCAATGTGGGAGATTAGGAGGCTGTGCACCTGTAACCTTCAGTTTCATCTTCCCTGTGATTCCTCACTCCTTGTTCCCTGACTGGGGAGGGGGGAGACTGGGGAAGGGTTGAATTTATTCCACTTTATGTTTCCCTGGGTCTTGCTCTTAGTCCATCCCAGGGGCACCCGCGGTCACAGTCTCAAAACTGCCCCTCCGGTCAGTGGTCCCATCTCTATACTCCCATCACGGCCTTGGTTTCAGATTCCTCAGACTATGTGGTCTGTCCCTGGTCAGTCCTGCTGTCTGCAGCCGGAAGTCTTTCTTTCCAGGACCATATTTCTCACATAGTGGCTGCTCCTTTCAAGGCCCCTGAGCTGCTACAGGGACAGAGTGACGAAGAGCCGTCTGATGCATCTCAGGTAAGGTGTTTGGCAGCTCTGCAGCAGCTCTGGCCCTGTCCGGGGGAAGGCCTCGTTCTAGGACATTGGACCTGTCCTGGGGGTGGTGTCCCAGCTCTTGGCTTAGCCCCAAGAAACACTGAGACAGAATAGGTTGAAAGAATTTTATTCCCAGGCCTGCCTGCCTTTCTCTCTCTCTCTCTCTCTTTTTTGGCCAGCAATGTATCAGCTCTTAGATGACGACAGGTCAACTTCTCTCTGAGCTCCAGTTTCTGCATCTGTAAAATGGGGTTCATTCATTTGACCCAATCCATCAGCTTACTATAAATATTCGAAAAAAAAGTATTAGAAAAATTGTGGGTAAATGGTCTGGGACTTTGGTACCCTTGACAGTGTGTGACAAAACACACTACAACGTACAAACTAAAACGTCCTCAACTAGGAATTTGTACTAAGGCATGAGTGAAGAGTGAGTTTGCTGCAGCAACGTCTACTGTTGTATTGTCGACATTAGTGGTAACTTAGAAGCAAACTCCATGTCCAGTAAGTAAGAGAGCATTAAGGTGAGGCTGTAGGGGCTTATGGAATGGCTTGAAAAGAGCTTAAATATATGCATGTACAATGTGATGCTCATTGAATACACACACACACACACACACACACACACGGAGATAGAGACAGAAATGAGAGAGGGGGAGTTCTAAAAATATATATACCAAGGTGTTTGCAGTGATCATTTCTGGATAGCAACATCAGTGATGATTTTAGTTTTTCCATGGACATGTTTTGCTTCTGAATAGCACCAAGTCTAGTAAACGTTATTTTCTTTTTTTTAAATATTTTTTTTTCATTATTATTTTTTTTTAGCGTAACAGTATTCATTGTTTTTACACAACACCCAGCGCTCCATGCAAAACGTGCCCTCCCTATTACCCACCACCTGTTCCCCCAACCTCCCACCCCTGACCCTTCAAAACCCTCAGGTTGTTTTTCAGAGTCCATAGTCTATTATGGTTCGCCTCCCCTCCCCAATGTCCATAGCCCCCTCCCCCTCTCCCAATCCCACCTCCCCCCAGCAACCCCCAGTTTGTTTTGTGAGATTAAGAGTCATTTATGGTTTGTCTCCCTCCCAATCCCATCTTGTTTCATTTATTCTTCTCCTATCCCCTAACCCCCCATGTTGTTTCTCCATGTCCTCATATCAGGGAGATCATATGATAGTTGTCTTTCTCCGATTGACTTATTTCACTAAGCATGATACACTCTAGTTCCATCCACATCGTCGCAAATGGCAAGATTTCATTTCTTTTGATGGCTGCATAGTATTCCATTGTGTATATATACCACTTCTTCTTTATCCATTCATCTGTTGATGGACATCTAGGTTCTTTCCATAGTTTGGCTATTGTAGACATTGCTGTTATAAACATTCGGGTACACGTGCCCCTTCGGATCACTATGTTTGTATCTTTAGGGTAAATACCCAGTAGTGCGATTGCTGGGTCATAGGGTAGTTCTATTTTCAACATTTTGAGGAACCTCCATGCTGTTTTCCAGAGTGGTTGCACCAGCTTGCATTCCCACCAACAGTGGAGGAGGGTTCCCCTTTCTCCGCATCCTCGCCAGCATCTGTCATTTCCTGACTTGTTAATTTTAGCCATTCTGACTGGTGTGAGGTGATATCTCATTGTGGTTTTGATTTGTATTTCCCTGATGCCGAGTGACGTGGAGCACTTTTTCATGTGTCTGTTGGCCATCTGGATGTCTTCTTTGCAGAAATGTCTGTTCATGTCCTCTGCCCATTTCTTGATTGGATTGTTTGTTCTTTGGGTGTTGAGTTTGCTAAGTTCCTTATAGATTTTGGATACTAGCCCTTTATCTGATATGTCATTTGCAAATATCTTCTCCCATTCTGTCAGTTGTCTTTTGGTTTTGTTAACTGTTTCCTTTGCTGTGCAAAAGCTTTTGATCTTGATGAAGTCCCAATAGTTCATTTTTGCCCTTGCTTCCCTTGCCTTTGCCGTTGTTCCTAGGAAGATGTTGCTACGGCTGAGGTCGAAGAGGTTGCTGCCTGCATTCTCCTCAAGGATTTTGATGGATTCCTTTCTCACATTGAGGTCCTTCATCCATTTGGAGTCTATTTTCGTGTGTGGTGTAAGGAAGTGGTCCAATTTCATTTTTCTGCATGTGGCTGTCCAATTTTCCCAGCACCATTTATTGAAGAGGCTGTCTTTTTTCCATTGGACATTCTTTCCTGCTTTGTCGAAGATGAGTTGACCATAGAGTTGAGGGTCGATTTCTGGGCTCTCTATTCTGTTCCACTGATCTATGTGTCTGTTTTTGTGCCAGTACCATGCTGTCTTGATGATGACAGCTTTGTAATAGAGCTTGAAGTCCGGAATTGTGATGCCACCAACTTTGGCTTTCTTTTTCAATATTCCTTTGGCTATTCGAGGTCTTTTCTGGTTCCATATAAATTTGAGGATGATTTGTTCCATTTCTTTGAAAAAAATGGATGGTATTTTGATAGGGATTGCATTAAATGTGTAGATTGCTTTAGGTAGCATGGACATTTTCACAATATTTTTTTTTCCAATCCAGGAGCATGGAACATTTTTCCATTTCTTTGTGTCTTCCTCAATTTCTTTCATGAGTACTTTATAATTTTCTGTGTATAGATTCTTAGCCTCTTTGGTTAGGTTTATTCCTAGGTATCTTATAGTTTTGGGTATAATTGTAAATGGGATTGACTCCTTAATTTCTCTTTCTTCTGTCTTGTTGTTGGTGTACAGAAATGCAACTGATTTCTGTGCATTGATTTTATATCCTGACACTTTACTGAATTCCTGGACAAGTACTAGCAGTTTTGGAATGGAGTCTTTTGGGTTTTCCACATATAGTATCATATCATCTGTGAAGAGTGATAGTTTGACTTCTTCTTTACCAATTTGGAAGCCTTTAATTTCTTTTTGTTGTCTGATTGCTGAGGCTAGGACTTCTAGTACTATGTTGAATAGCAGTGGTGATAATGGACATCCCTGCCATGTTTCCTGACCTTAGCGGAAAAGCTTTCAGTTTTTCTCCATTGAGAATGATATTTGCGGTGGGTTTTTCATAGATGGCTTTGATAATATTGAGGTATGTGCCCTCTATCCCTACACTTTGAAGAATTTTGTACTTTGTCAAATGCTTTTTCAGCATCTATTGAGAGTATCATATGGTTCTTGTTCTTTCTTTTATTAATGTGTTGTATCACATTGATTGATTTGCGGATGTTGAACCAACCCTGCAGCCCTGGAATAAATCCCACTTGATCGTGGTGAATAATCCTTTTAATGTACTGTTGAATCCTATTGGCTAGTATTTTGGCGAGAATTTTTGCGTCTGTGTTCATCAAGGATATTGGTCTGTAGTTCTCTTTTTTGGTGGGATCCTTGTCTGGTTTTGGGATCAAGGTGATGCTGGCCTCATAAAATGAGTTTGGAAGTTTTCCTTCCGTTTCTATTTTTTGGAACAGTTTCAGGAGAATAGGAATTCATTCTTCTTGAAATGTTTGGTAGAATTCCCCTGGGAAGCCGTCTGGCCCTGGACTTTTGTTTGTTTGGAGATTTTTGATGACTGTTTCAATCTCCTTACTGGTTATGGGCCTGTTCAGGTTTTCTATTTCTTCCTGGTTCAGTTGTGGTAGTTTATATGTCTCTAGGAATGCATCCATTTCTTCCAGATTGTCCAATTTGTTGGCGTAGAGTTGCTCATAGTATGTTCTTATAATTGTCTGTATTTCTTTGGTGTTAGTTGTGATCTCTCCTCTTTCCTTCATGATTTTATTGATTTGGGTCCTTTCTCTTTTCTTTTTTATGAGTCTGGCCAGGGGTTTATCAATCTTATTGATTCTTTCAAAGAACCAGCTCCTAGATTCATTGATTTTTTCTATTGTTTTTTTGGTTTCTATTTCATTGATTTCTGCTCTGATCTTTATGATTTCTCTTCTCCTGCTGGGTTTAGGGTTTCTTTCTTGCTCTTTCTCCAGCTCCTTTAGGTGTAGGATTAGCTTGTGTACTTGAGACCTTTCTTGTTTCTTGAGAAAGGCTTGTACCGCTATATATTTTCCTCTCAGGACTGCCTTTGCTGTGTCCCACAGATTTTGAACTGTTGTGTTTTCATTATCATTTGTTTCCATGAATTTTTTCAATTCTTCTTTAATTTCCTGGTTGACCCATTCATTCTTTCGAAGGATGCTGTTTAGTCTCTATGTATTTGGGTTCTTTCCAGCTTTCCTCTTGTGATTGAGTTCTAGCTTCAGAGCATTGTGGTCTGAAAATATGCAGGGAATGATCCTAATCTTTTGATACCGGTTGAGACCTGATTTGTGACCCAGGATGTGATCTATTCTGGAGAAGGTTCCATGTGCACTAGAGAAGAATGTGTATTCTGTTGCTTTGGGATGAAATGTTCTGAATAGATCTGTGATGTCCATCTGGTCCAGTGTGTCATTTAAGGCCTTTATTTCCTTGTTGATCTTCTGCTTGGATGATCTGTCCTTTTCAGTGAGGGGAGTGTTCAAGTCCCCTACTATTATTGTATTATTATTGATGTGTTTCTTTGATTTTGTTATTAATTGGTTGATATAGTTGGCTGCTCCCACGTTAGGGGCATAGATATTTAAAATTGTTAGATCTTCTTGTTGGACAGACCCTTTGAGTAGGATATAGTGTCCATCCTCATCTCTTATTATAGTCTTTGGCTTAAAATCTAATTGATCTGATATAAGGATTGCCACCCCAGCTTTCTTCTGATGCCCATTAGCATGGTAAATTGTTTTCCACCCCCTCACTTTAAATCTGGAGGTGTCTTCGCGTCTAAAATGAGTTTCTTGTAGGCAACATACTTATGGGTTTTGTTTTTTTATCCATTCTGATACCCTGTGTCTTTTGATTGGGGCATTTAGTCCATTAACATTCAGGGTAACTATTGAGAGATATGAATTTAGTGCCATTATTAATCTGTAAGGTGACTGTTACTGTATATTGTCTCTGTACCTTTCTGATCTACTACTTTTAGGCTCTCTCTTTGCTTAGAGGACCCCTTTCAACATTTCCTGTAGAGCTGGTTTGGTGTTTGCAAATTCTTTCAGTTTTTGTTTGTCCTGGAAGCTTTTTATCTCTCCTTCTATTTTCTTTTCTTTTTTTTTTTTTTAATTTTTTTTTTCTTTTTTACAGATAGAGAGAGAGAGAGAGAGAGATTACAAGTAGGCAGAGCAGCAGCCAGAGAGGGGAGGAAGCAGGCTCCCTGCCAAGCAGAGAGCCCAATACGGGGCTCGATCCCAGAGACCCTGAGATCATGACCTGAGCTGAAGGCAGAGGCTTAACCCACTGAGCCACCCAGGCGCCCCTCCTTCTATTTTCAATGATAGCCTAGCTGGACAGAGTATTCTTGGCTGCATGTTTTTCTCGTTTAGTCCTCTGAATATATCATGCCAGCTCTTCCTGGCCTGCCAGGTCTCTGTGGATAAGTCTGCTGCCAATCTAATATTTTTACCATTGTATGTTACAGACTTCTTTTCTTGGGCTGCTTTCAGGATTTTCTCTTTGTCACTAAGACTTGTAAATTTTACTATTAGGTGACAGGGTGTGGACCTATTCTTGTTGACTTTGAGGGGGGTTCTCTGCATCTCCTGGATTTTAATGCTTGTTCCCTTTGCCATATTAGGGAAATTCTCTCCAATGATTCTCTCCAATAGACCTTCTGCTCCCCTCTCTGTTTCTTCTTCTTCTGGAATCCCAATTATTCTAATGTTGTTTCGTCTTATGATGTCACTTATCTCTCGAGTTCTCCCCTCATGGTCCAGTAGCTGTTTGTCCCTCTTTTGCTCGGCTTCCTTATTCTCTGTCATTTGGTCTTCTATATCACTAATTCTTTCTTCTGCCTCATTTATCCTAGCAGTGAGAGCCTCCATTTTTGATTGCACCTCATTAATAGCTTTTTTGATTTCAACTTGGTTAGATTTTAGTTCTTTAATTTCTCCAGAAAGGGCTTTCTCTAATATCTTCCATGCCTTTTTCGAGCCCGGCTAGAATGTTCAGAATTGTCATTCTGAACTCTTTTTTTTTTTTTTTTTTTTTTTTTTTAAAGATTTTATTTATTTGACAGCGAGAGAGAGAGAGATCACAAGTAGGCAGAGAGGCAGGCAGAAAGAAAGAGTAAGGGAAGCAGGCTCCTGCCAAGTAGAGAGCAGAGAGCCTGATGTGGGACTCGATCCCAGGACCCTGAGATCATGACCTGAGCCGAAGGCAGCGGCTTAACCCACTGAGCCACCCAGGCGCCCCTCATTCTGAACTCTTGATCTGACATATTACCAATGTCTGTGTTGATTAGGTCCCTAGCCTTCGGTACTGTCTCTTGTTCTTTTGTTTGTGGTGATTTTTTCCACCTTGTCATTTTGTCCAGATAAGAGGATATGAAGGAGCAAATAAAATACTAAAAAGGGTGGTAAAGGCCCCAGAAAAATGCGCTGTAACTTAATATAGAAGAGACCCCAAATTGTGGGGGGGAGAAAGGGGATAAAAAGAGGTTCAGGAAAAAAAAAAAAAGAAAAAAATTTAAAAAATAAAACAAATAAAGAAAAAATATAAAAAAGAAAGAAAAAATATATATATTTAGATAAACTAGTCAAAAAACATTAAAAAAGAAAAGGGTAAAAGTTTTAAAAATTTTAACAGAAAAGAAAAAAGAAAAAAAATTGAAAAAAGAAAAAAAAATTGAAGTAGCCACAAGACTAAAGAATCATGGGGAGAAAGCCATGAGTTCCGTGCTTTGCTTTCTCCTCCTCTGGAATTGCGCTGCTGTCTTAGGAATTGAACCTACTTTTCCTTGATAGATGAACTTCGTCCTGGCTGGATATTTTGTTGATCCTCTGGGGAAGGGGCCTGTTGTAGTGACTCTCAAGTGTCTTTGCCCGAGGCGGGATTGCACCACCCTTACCGGCAGCCGGACTAAGTAATCGGCTCGGGTTCGCTTTTGGGAGCTTCTGTTCCCTGAACGATTTCCATAGAGTTCTGGAGGACGGGAATGAAAATGGCAGCCTCTTAGTCTCCGGCCCGGAGGAGCCAAGAGCCCGGGGCCCCACTCCTCAGTGCGCCCCCAGAGGACAGCACCCAATCTCTCCCGTATCCCCAGCCTCTAGCCGCGCTCCGAGCTCACCCAGCCCGCGACCAGTTCAAGGTAACCCCGAGCTGAGAGTTCAGTCCTCGGCTCTGTCTCTGCAGCCGGCTTCTCCGTTCTAATACCTCCGACACCCCCGACACTCCGACACCCCCGATCCTTCTGTGACCCTGCGGGACCTGGGGCCACACTGACCCCGCGTGGGCTTCACCCTGGTTTAGCCTCTGGAGTAATGTCCCTCAGTGGAACAGACTTTTAAAAGTCCTGATTTTGTGCTCCGTTCCTCTGCCGCTTGCCGGGAGCCGGCCCCTCCCCCCGCGGTCTATCTTCCCGTCGTTTTAGATTCACTTCTCTGCCAGTCCTACCTTTCAGAAAGTGGTTGATTTTCTGTTACTAGATTTGCTGTTCTTCTTCTCTTCGATCTCCCGTTGGATTTGTAGGTGTTTGCAATGTTTAGATAAGCTATTGAGCTGATCTCCTGCTACCTGATGTAGTCTCAGCCTGCTACTTCTCCACCATCTTGACTCCTATTTCGTAAACGTTATTTTCAATTTTATTTTATTTAAATTTATTTTTTCAAAAGATTTTATTTATTTATTTGAGAGAGAGTGAGAGAAAGAATGAGAGGGGAGAAGGTCAGAGGGAGAAATAGACTCCCCACGGAGCTGGGAGCCCAATGTGGGACTCGATCCCCAGACGGGATCATGACCTGAGCCAAAGGCCGTTGCTTAACCAACTGAGCCACCCAGGTGGCCCCCATTATTTTCAATTTTAAAAAGAAGAAATTCTAGGGAGAGAGCGGTGTAAAGCAGGCACACAACACTCAGGGTACAGCATGCACTTCCTCAGTGAGTTCTGTTTCTTCCAGTCCTTCCCTGGGAAGAGTACAGCATGGAAGTCCCGCCCCTCTCAGGAGGCATCTGGAACTGGAGCTGCTTTTCTTTTGGGTTCAGAGAACAGGGCCTTGGTGGCCCCTCATGTCTCCAAGTCAGATCCCAACAGTGAAAGCAGCACATCCCCCACTGTGGTGGCCCCGACTCTGTCCCCGCACAGGCAGTCCCCCAACCCTCCAGGCCCCAACACCCTTTCCTACACTGACAGAATCCCAGGGATGAATCCCGGACTCCTGTGTTAGACACAGACATGGGTACGTCTCAGTCCCTCTGTTTGGGTTTCTCTGGTGGTGCCCCCTCCTCTCTGGCCTCGGCTGAGATGCCACAGCTGGAGTCGTGGGACCTGACTTTCTGATGTCAGTTACAGCAGAAGCCCCACCACAATAATAAATTAGCATTTATGGAGAACTTAGTATGAACTAGAGGCAACATAGCCAAGACCCTGGGGCAAAGGCTCTGGTTCAAGTTTAGGCTTTCGTTGTTCTTTGTGAAAGTTCCCTAAGTTGCCTTTGGTTTGTCTCTTCTGTAGAATGGAGACAATTAAAATACTGACCTCCCAGGACAGGGGTGAGGATGAAATGAGTTAATATAAGTAAAAGTCTTAGAGCCCAGCTTGCCATGTAACTGCTCTGCATCTGGTTATCGTAACAATAATTATCATTACCATTTCCAGGTGTTTTTTACTCAATGCTCATGAGTAGTCAGGCAGAACCCCCACTATAAAGATGAGGCAAGTGAGGCTCAGAGAAGTCAGATACTGCCCTTCCATTTCACCATGTCGCTCTCTGACAGCACGTGGTGCTTTTAAATCAGGCCGCCCCGTAGGGTGTCACCGACAGAGGGCTTTGGCTACATGGACCAGAAAGCCTAAAACACAGAGGCTGAAACCACAGATACGATTAGGATTCGCTTCACAGGAAGTCTGAGGATTGACCACCAGCTCAGTAAATGTCATCAAGGATCCTGGCTGTGTCTTTCCATCCCACCCTTCTCAGCTGCTGGCATTTTGCTTTCACACCTGTCATCTCAGGAACCAGGATACGTGGTGGTTCCACGTATTCCATCAGTGGGCAAGGCAAAACGGAGGAAAGATGGGGCAAGCTACCTGCATTCTTGTTGTCAGCAAAGCAAAGATGCTCTCAAACACCCCTTAACAGACTTCTCCTGCATCGTTTGCCAAAGTGTGGTGTTATGGTCCCTGGGCTTTAGGCCACAAGAGGGAGGGAGACGGGAAAGTTCATGGGAGTCGCAGACGCTTGTGGGGCTAGCCAGCCGTGCGTGCAACTGGAATGGTGCTTTGTTTGCAGGACCACGGAATAATGGAGGTGATGGCAATCTAACCTGCTGTTTTTTTGTCTTGGGCAGATGCACGTGTATTCTTTGGGTATGACCCTCTACTGGTCAGCAGGCTTTCACGTGCCACAAGATCAGGTCTGTAAACGAGAAATGCCAAGTCTTGCCAGGTCATTCTTTGGATTTCGTTAGCGGTTTTCTTCAGGATGGGGATCACATCTCTTGAGCCACGTGCCACCACTCTGTCCTCCTAGGTTCTAGGAAAGCACTGCTGGCCCATCACAGAGGGCCTCCTGCTGAGTTCAGAACGCACCTCAGAATGCTGCTCAGCATGGCAATGCAGTCAGCCACGATCTAGAACTGGCAAGACTTACAAGCTCAGAGGAAGTAGCAAGTCTAGAGGGTTTTACAGATAACGAAGATACCGATGTAGAAAGCAGCCCTTCCTGAGGCGAAATGCTTCCCTGAGAAACGGTTCTGTGCTCAACGAATTTGGGAGAATGCTGGCTACGATAGCTTCCTCTCAGAGATTTGGCAGAGTAATTTATTAAAGACTCTGAGAAAGCCTAAAGCAAAGGAAATTTTAAACTCTATCACAGCACTGTATAAAATTTTTGACTACAGAATGTGTGTGTGTGTGTGTGTGTGTGTGCAAATTCTGATCTGACACTATAAGAATTCCTAAGAGACCAGTGAGCTAGAGAACCCTGTCCTGTCTCCCTCCCTCCCTTCCTTCTTTCCTCTCACCTTTGTCCTCTCTAATTCAACATCCCAGTGTTTCCTGGTGTATTTTGTTCTCGTCCCTCTTCATGTGAAATCTCTCTTAGCTTCCTACTACCCATGGGATTAGGTTCTACTTCTCAGCAGGGCGTACCTGGAGCCCCAACTGGGGTTCTTACCTGTGGATCAGGTTCTTCTCTGGAGCTCTGCTGTTATCCAGGCTGGCTTCCTGGGCGTGTGGCATGTGTAACTGTAGATTGCCCTGTACTTAAAGGGCCCATGCTTGATTTAATGCTCTGATGTCACCGGCTTCAAACCCGGAAAAGTTTTGAACAAGGGGTCCTGCATTATCCCTTTGTTTCCCTGGGCTCTCTCCTGTCCATAGCCCCCTTCTTCTCAGGCATGCCCCCATTCGCATATACTGCTCCCTCTATCATGGTTCACTCCCCCACTTTTCTCCTGGTTAACCCCAGTGTGCTTTCTGAGGTTTAGTTCAAATTCTTTCCTCCAGCTCCAGACTCCCTTCCCAGGCTGGGTTAGACCGTTTCCGCTGTGTTATTACCATATCTTGTACTTTCCAAGACCAAAGTCCTTGACCCTTGAGTTGACCATCTTTCTCATCAGACTGTGAAGTCCTTGAAAGAAGGGAGTGTCTGCCACCTTGCAGTTCCAGTAGCCTGGGGCTCTGGGCACATCCGAGGCGCTTGGATTGGCTGCCTGAGCCCTAGACACAGTATCTCTCTTATACTTGGAGATGGGGATTCCCAACTGGTGCTGGATGGCCAGAAATGGTAGTGCAGCCTTTATATTGAAAATGATTGCAGTATGGGGAGCGTGAGAAAAAGCCTGATGTTGAGTCTGATTTTGAGGACTTCTGCACATAAATGGTGGCCACTGAAATGCATGAGGAAAGTGCTTAATAAAATGTTTTTTCTTTTGCTTGATGGGTACATGTGACATAAAGTTCTTCCGATGATTGTTGACCTTGTGCTGACCACTGGAGATTCCAAAGGGGAAAAAAAGCACAGTCCTTACATTCCCAGAGCTCATATTCTAGGGGATGGATCCCAGTGAGACCCACCTAAATAATCTGAGAAGTAATTCGGTAGAAAGTAATTGAGGAAGTAATTTGAGAAGTAATTATATTGGAGACATAATCGAGAAATAATTTGACAGGTTTCCCAGGTGGGTGTGAGTTGAAGGCTGATCCCTGGTTTGAGCTGAGTGCTTGGCATCGGTGGAAATTCATTCTGTCAAGCACTTATTCTTCATAAGTATTCCAGGCACATGTCTGTGCTCTCTGTGCACCAAAGAACATTCCAGACTAGAAAGTAGCCAACTTCACACAACTGGCGCAGAGATAATTGCTCTGCATTTTGTGGCTCCAGTGACAGAGCTTGTGTCCGTCCCTAAACTCTCCAGAAGGGGCAGGCATCTGTCTAGTGGTGATGAGATCCTCCGTGTCTGAGAGTCCCCACTGCACATCCGACAAGGTGCTGGGCTCAGTGGCAGCAGCTCTCCAGATTTCTTACACAGCCCCTTTCCTCTCCAGCCTCTGCGGCTCCATGAGCCCTTGCACTCCATTCTGCTGACTATGTGCGAAGACCAGCCTCACAGGCGCCTGCCCCTGCAGTCAGTTCTGGAAGCCTGTAGGGTTCATCGGGAAGAGGTGGCTGTATACCCAGCTTCTGCCAATCTCCATGTCCAACGGCTGGCCAGCTTAGTTCTGGGCACTATCTCTGAGGTCAGTGGAGATCCGTGCTTTTCAACCCAGGGGACACTAGCTACAGGTAGCTGTTAACATTTAAATTAGCTAAATTATAGTTCACTGAAATGAAATAAAATAAAATATTCAATGCCTCCATCCCACCGACCACATTTCGAGAGCTCAGTTGCCACATGTGGCTGGTGATGACCCTGCTGAACAGGGCAGATACAGAACAATCTCATCACAGTGGTTCTGTTGGGCAGCACTGGTGAAGACTTTCGGGCAAGCCCAGATTTCTAATGTGCCCGAGACTCTCGGGATCTTTCAAAGACCCCTTTATGTAAAAAAGCAATTGTGTTTATAACCCACGAGTCAGCTCCCCTATCAAAATTTGACTAGATCTCCTGCAAGGAGCCTTCTCTGACAGTGCCCTCAGTCCCTGGCTCCTCCCTCCCTCTGCTGTCCTGTGTCTGCCGAGAGTCCCCCTGTTGCACATGTCACACCGTGTTGCTTGCTGTCCTGTGCATTCCCCACCATCTAGCAAGAGGCTGACACGTAGGAGGCATTTGGCTTAAGTTGGGTTCCCTTGAAGTGAAGTCAGAAATGGTGATGTTTATGCATGTTATTTATTTTAAAGATTTATCTATTTATTTTAGAGAAAGAGAGAGAGAGCATGGGTGGGAGGGGCAGAGGGAGAGGCCGAGAGACTCTCAGGCAGACCCCATGCTGAGCGCAGAGCCTGATGTGGGGTTTGATCTCACGACCCTGAGATCACTACCTGAGCAGAAACCAAGGCCCGATGCTTAACCGATTGTGCCTCCCAGGCACCCCCATGCATGCTACTTATTGTGGAAGTGCCTCTAGGAGAGGGGGAATGCTGGAAGGAGGACAGGATGGCTGACAAGCCCGGCCTGGAGGTGATCTCAGGGAGACAGCCTCAGCCTGGCCCCACGGAAGGTGGGTTGGGGTTTCTGGAGCAGGAATTGTGTCAGCGTTGGCCCCAGTGAGGCAGGGAAAGTGTGGGAGAGAGGCCAGTGAGGTGCTTGGGATATAAATGCAAGGAGGTCTGCATCTCAGAGGAACCAGATGGGGGCAGGGCTGGAGACTGGTTGGGTAACTGTGCACTTGTCCAGGGGTCAGGCTGGAGAACTGAGACTAAGACTAATGCAGGGGCCATGTGGATGGAGAGCAGGGGACAGCTGGGGTGCATGCTGCCTCCAGTCATTTAGAAAATGTCTCGTCCATCTTTTCCTCCTTCTTGGATCCCTCTGTCTTGGCATCTGAACATGTTGTTCCTATTCAAAGATCCAGAAGAGCTACAGTGAAGCACAAATCACATGGTGAGGTCAGGGAGATGGACAAACAAGAAAACGTGATATGATGTAGAAGGAGATGTGAGTAAGGTGACGAGGGAAGGTGACAAAAGGGACACTTCCCTGTGCCTTGAGGGCAGAAGTGGAGAGGTTTGGAAGTAGAGAGAACACCACTCTAGGTCTTAGCGGCACAGAGGGGTTTAGCAGGGAGACCCTAGGCAGTGGGGGGAATGCATGAGCAAAGGCACAGTTGTGGAGCTGTCCACTGGTAGTGGGGGAGGGGAGTGAATTACCTCTAAGGTGCCTGTGGGTGGTGGAGTCTGGAGCCTGTTCTGGTTGCCAAAGTGTATTGCTGGGCTCTCACTGCGTACAACAGACGCTTCTGAACTGACTTAATCTGACAGCCAGTCTGTATGTGTCTATATAAATATCCCCTCTTGACTTTGGGTTGTGGATGTGTGGTGCACTTGGCCTTCAGGTGGAGAGGGGAGCTGTGGAAGGAAGCTACTCTGTGCAGCAGGACCGAAGCCGCCTGCTCAGGAGTAGACTGCATCGGGTGAGCTGCGAGAACCCAGCAGCAGGCGCCCTGGAGCGACCGCACCCCTGCAGAGGTGGGCACAGCACCCTGAGCATTCCCATGCTATTTTTTCCTGTGGCTAGAGCATTCCCATGCTATTGTTTCCTGTAGCTAGTGGGCCAGACGTTCCCCTGGTCAGGCTCCCCTCTTCCAGGAGCCCCCACGGAGAAGAGGGTGTGTCCTCAGGAAAGCATCACCTGGAGATAATTATTTATATCAAACATAAACCCTTTTTTAAAATTGAGTTTGAACTGTCTATCTTGATAAAGCAAATTTCAACAAATGACATAAGAGCAAAATAAAGCATTCTTTTAAAGATTGTTTTAGTTGTTGCTCTAGTCATGTTAGAGGAACTGTTTTTTGAACAATCTTCAAATCTTCTACTGTTTTCTACTCTTCAACGGAATCTGAAGGGCAACTGGGTGACCGGCATTAAGGAGGGCACCTGATGGATGGGACACTGGGTATTACATGCAACCAGTCAATCACTAAACTCTATCTCTGAAACTAATAATACAGTATATGCTAACTAAATTGAATTTAAGGAGAGAATGAAAAAAAATAATGTTATTTTTTGCTGTCCCTAAAACAAGGCACTCTTTGCTCTTAGGTTTTGCCTCTCCCTCTCAAAAAAATAAGTTCCCCTGACTCTCTGGAACTGTCATTTCCATTTCTCACATGAGCAAATAGACTCAGAGAGGGTAAGTAATTTTGCCAAAGTCACACAGCCAGTAAATCACGATGCTGATATCCACACCCCAGGCTGCTCAGTTTAAGAGATCCATGCTCTTTGTATCTTCCCGTGCCCTCCATCATGCTGTCTGTTTAGTTTCAGAGAGAAGCACAGAGACCCAGAGCTCCCTGGAGCCCGGTCTGAGCACCTCAGTCCCCAGTCACCATAGCCTCTTCGCTAGCAGGTAAGCAGCAAGGTATACAGGGTAGGGGCCACTTGTGGGGACTGCCGTATCCTGATTCTTGGCTGATTACTGATGCAAGACCTTTCGCTGCTCCAGAAAAAGCTGACCCTACTCCATCGGCAGGTGAAAAAAAAGCAAACCCCACATTCAAGCTGATGTGCAGCCAAGGTGATGAGGGGCCAGATGGCAGCTGTGCTGTCAGGCGTTCTCTGTCCTCTGGGAATCCAGTTCAGGCTCCATTCTGGAACAACGACAGGCTTCCATGTTGTGATTATCTGTTGCTCCATGAGGCAGCATAACAAACCCCATAAAATGCAATGTTTAAAACGAATAGTTTCAGGGCGCCTGGGTGGCTCAGTCTGTGAAGTGTCTGCCTTTGGCTCAGGCCATGATCTCAGGGTCCTGGGATCGAGTCCCATGTCAGTCCCCTCTCATGCCCTCTGCCCCTTCCCTCCACCCTGGCTCATACTCTCAATCTCTCTCTCTCACTCTTTTTTTTTTTTTTTAATATTTTATTTATTTATTTGCCAGAGAGAGATCACAAGTAGATAGAGAGGCAGGCAGAGAGAGAGAGAGAGAGGGAAGCAGGCTCCCTGCTGAGCAGAGAGCCCGATGCGGGACTCGATCCCAGGACCCTGAGATCATGACCTGAGCCGAAGGCAGCGGCTTAACCCACTGAGCCACCCAGGCGCCCCTCTCTCTCTCACTCTTTCAAATATATAAATACGATCTTTTAAAAAGTAATGGTTTATTTAGCTTTTGCTTATGCGAGTTGGTCAATTGAGGCTGTGCTCAGCTGGGAGGTTCTTCTGGACCCTTCTGGAGGCCCTTGTGCTCTGTGATCAGTCGCAGCCTGGCTAGGCAGCTTCAATTTTGGGGGGTGGCTGGCTGTTATCCGGGGGAGTCCTGACTCTCCACCAGCAGGCTAGCCTGGGATTGTCGTTATGATAATGGTAGAGTTGAGAGAGAGAGAGAAGGAAGGGATGGAGGGAGAGAGAGGCACAGGGCATGGGTCATGGAGAAAAAGTGGCTGGTTTTGGAATCAATCTGACATAGATGCTCAAATTTGCTCCAAAACCACATGGGGCCATATCTTCCTGCACCTGGAACATTAGGAATTTTGAAGTTTGGGTATTTATTTCTTTACATGTTGATTTGTTGTCCTTCTATCATCAGCCCAGGGCTGTGGCAATACTTGATGTCACATACACAGCTGGGGTCTTGACCGGATGCTGTAGGGCTCATCTCATAGTAATTTTTTTTCCTGCTATTTAAAACTCTGGTTCCCCCCCCCCCAATGGAAAGAGCTTTTTTTTTTCTTTTTCTGATTCCATAAACAATGTATTTTTTTTTTAACCAAAACATTTCAAACACTATATAAAATTCTAAGTAGGAAAGTTAGCATCCCCTGTGACCCCATCGCCAGCTTCAAGTTGTTCAGGAGCTGGGGTCATAGGACCTGCCTGTCCTGAGCACAGTGAGCTGAAGCAGGGTTGTGAGGTGGGGAAGAAATGAACTGGGACCTGGCCCCTTGCACCCCACCCCGCTTCTGTGGCTCTGCAGCCTCAGCGACCTCCTTGGAAAAGTACACACGGTAACTCTCCCCCTAGGAGTGGGGCGAAGGGAAAGTAGGGGATGTGCCCTGTCCAGTAGAGCACCTGTGCACCGTGAGCTTTCATTGTTGGTGGTCATTTCCATTGTGTGTCATCTTTCCTCTTCTTGACTGCTGGCCAGTGCTCTGCCAATGGAAGCTCCCACAGAGCTTGAGATCGAACAGCAGCTCAGCTCTGGCTCCATGCTCCCAGTGTCTGCAGAAACCTCACAGTCAGCAGTTCCTTCTCAAAGGGCTTTTCTGCAAAGAAAAGGAAAGGTGAGCAAAAGAGGACCAAAAGACCTTCTCCCAAGAGGTTTGAGTGGGGAGCTATGTGGCTAACACCGTCGTTGAAAATGGGCAGGCTCCCTGGGCTGAGATTTTCAGCCCTGGCATCACCCCTTCTTGAACAGCACTGCCAATAGCTGAAAATTGTTTTAATAACCACATAAGCCCTGTGGTTTAATCATGAAGGGATGAGGGTCCCCTGGAGCAGGGACAAGCCCCTGCCTGGCTGTTCACAGAGAAGGCTGCCTTTGTTGGGCATTTGGCCTGGGCATCTGCAGCCCTTTGGGAACATCAGACCCAGATGCCCCCCAAAAGCCTTCGTTTGTTGGCCTATCTGTTGCCGAGAGATTTGCTTAAAGCTCCTTAGCCAATTTGAGAGGAGTTGAGCCTAGAGTAGCCTCGGGACATCCTCTCCTTTGTGGCTCTGGGCTCCCACACTCCCCATGCCCCTGCCACTCTCCCACATTCTCAGGTAGACAGGGTCCGGGACACCTTCCTCTTCTTTGGCTTTTTGCCATGATCACTCAGTAAGGACACTTCTATGAAACTCTCTCAAGACACACATCATTTACTGCCTGGCCTTCTGGCCTTTGGAGCAGGAGTCTGGTTGGTTTCCTTGGGGGGCACATTAGTAGGTCTACCCAATCCTATCACTCTTAGATTTGGGTGAGCTTCTTAACCTCTTGGAGTCCCAATTTTCTGACAAATGGGTTGAGATTATGCACCGCACAGGATGATGGCCGTGTGTAACTAATGATAGGTATGAAAGTATCTCCCCATCACAAGACTGATACAAATGATGTGAAATTGGAAAGAGCTGCCCGTGCATGTTATCGATTCAACATACAGAGCTAGAAAAACATTCATCCAATCGAAATCTAGAGGTATTTGCTTTAGAAAATCTCTAGCATATAATATATATTCGTTTTATATAATGTGTTTTATAATTTTGATACATACAAAAGATTATGTAGTGATGTGTGAATTATGAAACACACAATGAAGCAGACACCCAGCTTAAGAGCTAGGACAGCACCAAGAGCACTCTACCCACTGTTAAGACATCTGCTTTGAGATGCCCAACTTCACTGAGTTGAGCCCTGTTGAGCCTCCCCCACCCCCCTCCACACCCCAGCCCATTGAGCCCCATTTCCCTGAAGCCTGTTTCCTGCTGGCTCCCAGGAAGGGAGTGCTGCTAGAGGGTGAGGGGAGGTGAGTGCAATGGGGAAGCCCAGTCCAAGAGCTGGGGGCCAGACCCCCTGGGATGTGACTTCTCTTCTGTACCATGAGTGACTCTTGAGTGTTTTTCCCAGTTCTCTAGGCCCGAGTTCATCTTGCTGGCTGGAGAAGCCCCGGTGACTTTGCATCTACCCGGCTCAGTTGTGGTAATTGCTGGGATAACTGGGCAGGGGTGGGGGGTGGTGAGGGAACCACCCTGCTGGGCAGTCCTGGAGGCTGACTGACTTCTAACTGCGGTTTCAGGCTGGGGTGCTCGCTCTCTCCTCCAGACTCCTGCCAGAGCTCTGGGCTAAGTCACACTCCTTCTTCCTGTCCTTCAGCACTCCCCCTTCTCCTCAAATAGGAGCCCTCTGCTACTTCTGGCTCAGCCTTGCTTGTCTTTCCAGACTCAGCTCAACTTTGTCACCGTAATGGGTCAGCAAATATTGTTTAAGCATCTAGCACGTGCCAAGCACTACTCCTGACCCCATACTGTTAATGTGAACACAAGAGGGTCCTTTCCACATGCAGCTTTCATCCTAGTATATCTGCATTTGTCTACTGTCAGGTGGAAAAGTCAGTCTTCCTTCCCTTAGCCCCACTTTCCCAGTCTTGGGAAGACTGTGGACCCTCGAGAGATTCAACCTCTGTATGGAGAGGCAATCGGTGCCTGGATTGGGGGTGGGTGAGAGGCTTGGCCCTGCTAAGACCCACTGAAAGGTGATCCCAGCCCAGAGTGGGGACAGTCACTGCCACACCCTGCTCTGAGATGTCTTGGGGGTATGTGTTCTTTCCTAGGACCCTTCCTGAGCCAACCCTCTGCAGAGGAAGGGAGTGATAAGCTGCCCTGGGTGGAGAGTAGAAAGGGGGAGTGGAAGGGCCAGGTTGAGGTGGGATGGAGCACCTGTTAGCTGCTAGAACCATTCTGGCAAGTGGGGCCATGGAAGCCCCGTGTGTAGCTCCATTGTCCCAGTGGACCTCACTTAGAAAAACACATGTTCAAGGACACAACTATTAAGAATGTCAAGAGGGCAGTTGTAGAGCATTAAACCCAAGCAGAGGGCCCTTTGAACACATGGGGTGGCCCCCGCATCTCTCTCAGCTGATTCATCAGGGAGACTCGGAGGATGATCAGCCCTGCCCTGGGTCATATGGGAACAATCTCCCATAGGGTCCTCAGGTCCGTACTGGCCCCTGGAGTGTGGGGCCTGCCCCTGGGTGCCACAACGGATAAGGTGTGGCCATAAAGTCACGCATGCCAGTGTCCATCCTTAACTGTCCTCTAATGAGGAATTTGTCGAGGGAGATCTGGGCCAGGCTTGCTGGTGGGCTGTGGGCTATGATAGTAGAATGATGGGGGCATTCTGGATGACTGAGCAATGGTGACTGTGGTCAGCATGGGGCTGTGGTGGCAGATGAATCTGGAATTAATTGGAACAGGGTGAAGCAAGAAAGCAGACGGCTGCTCATCTTTGGATGTGGCTCTGGTGACCGATGTCTGGATTCGGAGCAATCTCCTTAGCCTTTAACCTCCTCACCAACCTGTGCCCACCCCTCTTCTTTCTTCTGAGCTATCCCTGGAGGAACAGATTCAGGGTGATCAACACCCCTGTGACATCTGATCCATGCAGGAGGGCCCTGAGCAGCCTAAGTCCTCCCAGGAAGCAGAGCCCAGGGGGTGGCTGGGATTTCAGGCAAGCAGAGGCATGTAGACTGGCCTCCCAGCCTTCGTGGCCCCTGAGGAGCATGGCAGAGTGAATTTGGGTCCAGTTCTGCCTCTTACTAACTCTGGCACCATCCCTTGCTATTCTTACTTCCCTTCCTACTAAGCAGGTCCCTTACTGTCTCTGAAACTCATCTCTCTTCTGCTGGGTAGGAACCCTAACTTCTTATTTCTTAGGGTTATTTGTCACGATGTGAGACAATGCATGCCAAGTGCTTAGCACAGTAGCCAGCCACAGCAAAGACTCTGTGTCATGTACTTATTGTTACAGTTGACACTATCTATTGTTTTCAGACCAAAAAAGGGAAATCCTATTTGGCTCTCAGGGACCTCTGTGTGGTGCTGTTGAGTGGGCAGCGTCTGGAGGTGAAATGTGACATTATGTCAACAGCGGGAGCCATCTTCAGCGCTGTCATGTCCCTTGTCCACCTTGGGGAGTTCACCTACTTTGGCTTGGCTTACATGAAAGGTGAGTGGCTCCTGGGCAGCCCACGGTGGACCTGCTGCTTCAGGTGACCCAGATATCGAAAAAAATTGCTCGAGGCTGGGATGCACCACCTTGCACATCTAGACGTCTGTTAGCATGGGGAAGGCTTCAAGGACTCATTGCAAGGTGTCAAGGAAGCACAGAAGATGATAATGAAACTGTGTGTGAAAGATAGTGCGGGTTTCCATGAGGGGCTGGGAGTGGCTGGTCCGTCTCAAAGCACTGGTGTCAGACAAGTGAACACTGAAAGCATTTCCACGTAGGCGGGAATATGATGTGGAAATATGATGTGCCACTGTGCAAAACTGTATGGTGGTTCCTCAAAAAATTAAAAATTGATTTACCATGTGACCCAGCAATTCCACTTTTGCGCACATGCCCCGAATAATCGAAAGCAGGGTCTTCAAGAGAGATTTTTACGCCCATGTTTGTAGGAACGTTGTTCACAGCAGCTAAAATGTGGGAGCCACCCATGTGTCCTTTGACAGATGAATGTGCGAGCAAACTGTGGTCTCTACATATAATGGAATGCTATTCCACCTCAAAAAGGAAGGACATTCCAGCATATGAGATAATATGGGTGAATCTGGAGGATGCTGGGCTAAGTGAAATAAAACAGTTGCAAAGAGACAAGTATTGCATGACTCCACCTGTGTGAGTACCAAGGATAGTCAAAATCGTAGGAACAAAAAGTAGAATGGTGGTTGCCAGGGGCTGAGCGGTGGGGACCAGGAGATATGGTTTGATGAATTTGATGGATTTAGAGTTGCAATTCCACAGGATGAAGCATGCTGGAAGGTGGTGATGGCTTCCCAACACCTTGAATATACTTAATAGTACTGAGATGTACATTTAACTATGGTTAAGATGGTAAATTTGTTATCGTGTGTATTGGCCACAATAAAAAAATTTTTTTTAAATTTCCAAACAATCATATAGGACTGATGGGAAGTCAGCACCCCACACAGGACCCAAGTTAAGAGTCCATTATAAAGATCCTGAAGGAAAGCCTTCTTCCTTTCTTCCCATCACTGCCCTTCCATTAAGGGGCTCGTCTACGCAAATACATCTTTGCTGTTGTCGAAGCTCTTTAACTACTGTGCGGGATAATGGGAAGGAGGCGGGGTGGGGATCATTTGGGCTTTCAGGTTCAACTCTGGCTCTGCCAGCCTACCTTGCTTAGGAGTCCTCCACTTTGTGTTCTTCTATTCTCCCATCCTCAATGGGAGCAGCTCGGGAGGCACTGGAGGACAGACTTGGTAGGAGTTCAAGTCCTGAACATGGATTGGAGTTTCCAAGCTGGCCACTTTCAGGTCAGAAGGTGAAGATGACTCCACTCATGCCCTGTCTAGTTTGCTGGGGCTGCTAAATGAAATACTGCAGACTAGGTGGCTTAAGCAACAAGTCTTTATCTCTCACAGTTCTGGAGACAGGGAAGTTGAAGGTTGGAGTTGGAGCATGGCCAGATTTGGGGTTCTGCTCCTGGCTCCCAGATGGCCACCTTCTCATGGTGTCGTTTTACATGGAAAAGAGAGTGATCCCTGGTCTCTTCCTTCTACTACACTAATTCCAAGATAAACCCAATTACCGTCTAGAAGCTCTACCTTACCCCCGTTACACTGGGTGTAAGAACTTTGGGGAGACACATACATTCAGTCTATACCATGCCCATGGCTGGGGGAGCTTGGGGTTGGTCCAGTTGAGACAGAGGGTCTGGCCCATGGCAGGAATAGAATATATACTCATTCCTTTGTTTTTCATTTTATCTGCACAGGCAGTAGCTGGAAGGCAGCTTTCAAGTGATTATCTTCTCTGAGATAATCAGATTTCTGCTCTTGGAGCTGAGTTCCTCTTCCTTGACTCTCTCTTTTTTTGTTTCCGACTCCTGGCCCTCGTAGACTCAACAAGGGCCCTGTGATGACAGGTGACCAGGACAGGTGTCCTGCTCTCTCCTGCCCTCAGATGTCTCCTGTCTGACCCTTCTGGGCAGAGCTCAAAGCTGAGGGTATAAAGGAGTGGTACCTGCCTGACTGTTTTTCCCTCTCGACTTTTATTTCAGGGAAAGAGTTCTTTTTCTTGGACAATGAAACCAGGTTATGCAAAATAGCCCCTGAAGGCTGGAGTGAGCAGCCCCAGAAGAAGACCTTCTCAAATACCTTCACTCTCTTTCTGAGGATAAAGTTCTTTGTCAGTAACTGTGTGCAACTCCAGTGAGTGTGCCAAAATTCTTCATTTGTTCCTTCAGGGACCTGGGTCTGTGCTGGCTGATGTCAGAGTTAGAGATAATGGATAGCAAGTGCTTGGAGAGTTGTAAATTGTATGTAAATAACAACAGTCACTGTGATTGATCTTGTTGATTAGATTCCAGTATGACAGAAGAGGGGGAAGTCAGTGTTTGGGCCCTGGTCAAAATGAGCATTTGCCCCTTTGTTTCAAACATGGTCCACTCAAAGTTAAAGTTCTCTGTTGTCCCCAACATGACCCTCCATCAGCAGCCCAGGGATCAGGGTTGGAGGAAAGGGTAATGTATGACTATGGAGTTGGGTCATTGCCTCTTTGGTCCTTTGCTTACAAAAAATATCACCTGAATATCAGTTTTCTCACTTAAACCACAGAAACTAACATCTCTGTGGGCATTGTGTCAAGTGCCTGGCACATAGTGGTCCTCAACTCGTGGCAGGAGGCATGATGTGGATAAAGGAGACCACACTCATCTTACTGACATTGCCCTCTAGGTTCTGTTGGCTTGTATCCCATCTCTTGTCCTTTCCCTGTTTCCCAACTGAGAAAACCCTCTGGTTTTAGTGTTCTCTTTCCCCCCTCAGCATTTCAGTGGCCCTTATTCCTGCATCTCTTTCCCAGGCACAGCCAGACAAGACATCAATTTTATCTGCAGCTTCGGAAAGACATCCTGGAGGAGAAGCTCTACTGCAATGATGAGACTCTGCTGCAGCTGGCGGTTCTTGCCTTGCAGGCTGAGTTTGGCAATTACCCTGAGGAGGTAGGGGTGGAAACCTGATGGGTGGAAACCGTGGTGGGGTCACTGGAGAAGCAATTATGGAAAAGGGGGAACTATTAGAAATATGGATACTGGGACTTTGAGAAGTGTTTTAGCATCTACCACTAAGATTGAGGTAAACGGTATCCTACCATATATCTACCCATCCATCCATCCATCCATCCATCCATCCATCCATCCATCCACCACCATCTATCCATCCATCCACCCATCTGTCTAACTATCCAACCACCCATCCACCCATCTAACCACCCATCCAGCTGTATATCTATCCACCCAAATACCCATCCATCCATCGATCCATCCATTGATCCATTCATCCATCCATCCTTCTTTTTTTTTTTTAAGGATTTTATTTATTTATTTGACAGACAGAGATCACAAGTAGGCAGAGAGGCAGGCAGAGAGAGAGAGAGGAAGCAGGATCCCTGCTGAACAGAGAGCCTGATATGGGGCTCGATCCCAGGACCCCGGGATCATGACCCGAGCTGAAGGCAGAGGCTTAACCCACTTAGCCACCCAGGCGCCCCCCAACCCTCTGGTGCTTTTTGACATCTCCCTCCCACCTCTTGACCAGGAGAAGTGATGATTCAGTGATGTCTTGATAATAAGTTACAGAAAATCAAGCTCAGATTGGCTTGAATACAACATGTAATTTATTGTCTTGCAAGAATGAAGTGTCCAGGTCCTCCCTACTATTCTGATGGCTTCTAGCCCTTTTACTGCTTACTTGGTAGGTTCTTCCTCTCTCCTTTTAGCCTCCAGGGCTGGGTTCCCAGCCAAGTCTATGGCTTGCTGGGCATAGGGACTCAAAAGACATCAGCAGGCTTTGGGCTTCCTGCATCTCTGGGCTGTGCTCTTCTCTACAGGTTTGTCTTCAGTGGCCTCTGGATTCTACCCTCCTTGCACAAAGGGAGGAACTTCCTCTATCTCCCACTCTTTCTCCCTCCCTCTCTCTCTCTCTACCTCTCTTGGTAAGACCATGAAAATCCTGCAGTTCTGTCTCATTAGTTCTGATAGGATGTCATGTGTCCACTGAAGCCAATCGCTGTGGCAGGAGATGCCACGCTCTGACTAGTTAGACCTGGGTCACATAGCCACCGTGAGAACCAGGGTAGAGTTCACACTATGCAAAAGCATAGACTGAGAGGGAGGAGTGATAGCTTCCATTTCCGGAAAGAGAGGAAGTGGTGGCACATGGCTAAAAATATATGTCTGCCACCAGTGAGCACTTAGTGGTCAGCCATGCTACATCCCTAGTGACCAAAAGAGCTGTGTTTGGCTGGAGTTCTGAGTCTGCTGGTTTCATTCAGGTCTGGCCTCGTGTTATGGGCTGAAGTATATTCCTTCAAAATTTCTTTGTTGAAGCCGTAGCCCCTAGTACTCAGAATGTGACTGTATTTGGAGATGGGGTCTTTAAAGAGGTGGTTATGTCAAAATGAGGCTTTCTGGTTGGGTGTTAGTACAATCTGACTGGAGTCCGTGTAAGAAGGGATTACAACACACAGAGAGACACCACGTTGCTGGAGTACAGGGGAGAGGCTGTGTGGAGAAAGAGGGAGACGGCGGCCATCTGCAAGCCAAGGGGAGAGGCTTCAGAAGGAACCAACCTGCCGACACCTGGATCTTGGGTTTCTAGCTTCCGGAACTGTGAGAGAATAAATTTCTGTCATTTAAGACACCCAGCCTGTGGTATTTGTCATAACAGCCCTGCAAATGGACACACCTGGAGTCTGAGAAGGGAAAGCTGCAGCCACCACCGAGTGTGGACACCATGCAGAGATCTGTGGTCTTAGTCCTCACACAATGTGGGGTGCAGAGGGCAAGGGTGCGTGATGTCTCAGCCTGCCTGCTTCGCCTCAGTAACTGGGTTTAAGAGAAAGGACGAGCTCAACGGCTTGAACCTGGAGGCAATCAAGAAGTCCCTCAGGAGGAGAATGGATCCAGAGACTGGGGTACATCCAGGCCACGAAAGAAATGGCTCTCGGGGCTTTGGAAAGAGATGAGCGAGCTATGGGGAGCTATGGGGAGCCAGGTAGGGAAACTCCCGCGTGTCTTGCTGACTGAGAGAAGCCGGTCAGAAGAGAAGAGGTGAACCCACCTCACGGTTCCAACTCCATGTGACATGCTGAAGGAGGCCAAACGATGGAGAGGGTCACGAGATCAGTAGGCTGGAGAGCCGAGTATGAACTGTAGCAGACAGCATCATGGACGGACAGGTGTGGGCAGAGGGTTTCTCCCCCTCTTGGACCAGGTTTGGCTTCAAAGGAGTGCAGCCCAAATTGGAACCAAAGGAGGCAGGATGCTTCCCGAAAAATCTCAAGGAAAAGTACTGCAAGCAACAGGAATAGCTACTGGTCAGGCTCTGGAGGAAAGGGTGGAGAGATTCAGCCCGTTGGCCTGAAAGTTGGCGGTAACTGTCTTCTCCCAGAATATGGAGGCATCGGAGTAGTTCTAGATGATGTGGAGTATTTTCTTACTTAGGGACGGTGACATTCTGAGGAAATATAGAGACTGAAAAGTTAAAATGGTTCTTGAGAACAGTGGCTTTCAAGTGTTCTGTGCCACGACCCATGATAAAACAACAACAAAAAAGGTAGCTGTTATAGCCCAATGTTATCTTATGTTATGTTTTGTTATGTTATAGCCCCCCACACGTACAGAGAACAGAACTGAAGCAAAAGTTTAAGAAACAAGATGCACCCTTTCTATTTGTGA
Organism: Meles meles; assembly: GCF_922984935.1. Classification (NCBI taxonomy): domain Eukaryota; kingdom Metazoa; phylum Chordata; class Mammalia; order Carnivora; family Mustelidae; genus Meles; species Meles meles. Next base: position 46,056,741 of record NC_060078.1, on the reverse strand, counting down.
TACATACAGGGATTTGCTATTCTCTTCTAGTTCATTTTACAAATGCTGGCTAGTAAATGGCTATTAGTGGCTGAACTATTAATCATTACCTCACTAGTGTGTTAGAAGCTGCAGTTTGAAAAACCCTTTTTAGACTATCCTAGAACCATGTTTTTTTCCTGCAGTACATCTTCTGAAAGTACTGCCATGTCCAGAGTCTTCCAAGGCCCTCTTTGTGCCCTCACTCTGCTGCATTTTTCTTCATAGCATTTACTACTGCCTGCCATGGAATATGTCCTCAGTGATCAGCCATCCTCCACTCCAACTCCTTCCCCAGATCCTGGGGAGCCTCGACATCTCTCACTGCTGTGGACCAGAGCAGTTCCAAGATGCTCTCTGCTGTCCTCATACGGCCCCCAAAGGCAGACCTTTCTCTTTTACGTGTATGTGTCAAGGCAGCAGATAACCCAAACCCACTCATTTGGGCCCCCACTCCCTCAGTCCTCATGTACAGAGGGCCCGCTCCATGCTTGGTATCTTCTAAGCCCTCTAACTCTGCAAAGCCCATGTTATTTCCACCCCCGGGTGGGAAAGATCGCACCCCCGTGAGTCTGGGGAAGCTAGTGAGATCCCAGCCAGGAATCACTTATGGGCCTTGCTTTGCTGTGTGTCAGGCACTGGGCTGGGTGTATCAGGGGTGTCAGGGAGACTCAGACAGGAGGGCCTGTCCCTGTGTCTGTGTCTTTGAGGGAGCTAGAGGGGAGGGTTCCCGCTGTGTGGCACTAGCTAATGCAGCTGGGAGGCTGGGCAGCACTGCCAGCCAGATCTGGGATGAACCTCCTGTGCCCTCTGAAGGGACTTATATTTTGTCTGATAAATGGTTCTAGTGCTGGGGAAAAAAAATTAATTTGGAAACCACTGCAGTGAAAGACTGGGAGCCACTGAAGAATTCTAAGCAGGGAAGTGATATGATTACATTTGCATTTTAAAAAGGGAGACAAAGACATTTTGGTATAAAAATAAATCCCCTTAATCACATTATCATGGCACAACAGCTTTCCTTGGGGTGCAGTCCCCACGACCTGTGGGGACCTTCACACAGGTGCAAACAGAGCCATGTCCGAGGTGCATTCTGCTTCTTCACTTGATGGCAGATGTCTTCCCATGGCCTTCCTAATGACCTAATGACCCTTGGGTGGTTACGCGGTACACCTCACAGGGGTGGACCTTTGCTCACCTCTCCATCCTCTCACTGTTGGGCAGCACCTGGAAGGGCCGTGTAAGGGGTAATACCATTATTCTTGTCCCCATTATTTCTGATCTTCCTTTTTAATGAATGACATAGAAACCAATGCTTGCATTAGGGTTTTTCTTAACTCCATACTGACTTCTTCTCTTGGACATAGTCTTAGCTGGGTCTAAGATCCTCAGTACTTTTAGGTTTGCAGTGAAATTGAGTGGAAGATGGGGAAATATCTCATGTACTCCTTTGCCCCCACACATGCATGGCCTGCCCCATCATCAGCACCAGTCACCAAAATGGTACCTGTGTTCCAGCTGATAAACCTACATCGACACATCACTGTCTCCTAGAATCCATCATTGACATTCATATTCCCTTTTGGTGTTGCACATTCTATGGGTTTGAACAAATTTATAATGACATATATTCATTAGTACAGTATCATACAGTAGTTTCACTGCCCTAAAAATCCTTTCTGTTCCATATACGTGTCCCTCCTTCTCCATTCCCCCAACCATCCGCTGGTAATTACTGTTCTTTTTACCTTCTCTATAGTTTCACATTTTCTAGAATGTCATGTGGTTGGAGTCATACAGTACATGGTCTTTTCAGATTGACTTCTTTCACTTAATAGGCACTTAAGTTTCCCCCATGTCTTTTGTCTTTTCGTGGCTTGATAGCTCATTTTCTCTTAGTGCTGAATAATATTCTGTTGTCGGGATAAACTACAGTGTCTTCATCCACTCACCTACTGAAAGATATCTATCTTTTGCTTCCAAGTTTTGGCAATTATGAATACAGTTGCTATAAACATCCATGTGAGGGCTTCTGTGTGGACATACGTTTTCAACTCCTTTGGGTAAACACCAAGAAGCATGATTGCTGGATCCTATGGTAAGACTATGTTTGAAAGACAAATTGTCTTCTAAAGTGGCCATCCCAGTTTGCATTCCACAGGCTGACAGGAGAGTTCCTGCGGTTCCACATCTACACCAGCCCGTGCTGCTGTCAGTGTTCTGGATCTGGGTCATGTTAATAGCGTTCCGAAGGCTTTTTTTAGGCAGCACGTTGCTGGTCAATTTCTTTCCCTTTGTGTCTCTGAGCTGAGCCCAGAACTGGCATGGACTAGCTCTCAGCTGAGGATTCTTAGCCCATAGCCTTGTGGGGACAGGTCTGTGCCACTCCAGGAGATGGGGATATAGTGGATGATATGCTCTTCCCTTCAGATCCCCTCCTCAGACTGACTTGCCCATCCCCATCCCTGAAAAGGCAAGAACTCCCAGCTCATAGCTGCCTTTCTCATGGGGAGTTGCCCACAGCTATGGGGAAGTGCCTTGGCAAAGTTTAAGCAGGGACGGGTGGCCTGAAACCAGGACAACCTAATTCAGGAAGACAAGGACAGGGTCAGCTTCCTCTGCCAAGTTCTGCATTCCTCATTCCTTAAAGTGGACCCAAGACCACCCCTCCAAAACTTCTGCATACCTTTCTGCCCCAGGGTCTGTATCAGGGAGCCCTGCATCAGCTGGTGAGTGAGGCTGATCTTCTAGATGCTCATGGTGGTGGGGGGAGGGGAGAGGGTGGCAGGCTCAGGTTCCCTAAAGAGCAGACTGGATAGAGGTTCACGCTGGGGGTGAGGTGGGGGCCAGGTCTTCTCTTGTTCAAGGGACAGCTTCTTGATCCCCTTCCTGTGGAGAGATGGTGACACAGCCAATACCTCCCTTGCAAGAGGGGGCAGTATACTAGGAGCACAAGCAGACAGAAATATTAAATAGATAAAAAAGAAACAAAGTTTTAGGGCCAGGATTTTGCTGTGCCTCTCTGGAAGTGGCATGTCATCATGGAATGTGTGAGGACTTCGAGTGATGGGATCTTGCTTCTGTCACTAACTGATGTGATCTCGGCCGTGTTGAATGACTTCCTTCCTTGTTCATTTTGTTCATCTTGCCAGTGGCACTAGTAATATCATCCTCATAGGATTACAGTGGGGTCGAAGGAGCTTCTGTGTTCTGAGGACCACCTGGCAGACAGAAGGGTCTCAAAGACAGGAGGCTCCTTTCTTCTTTCCCTTCTATTCATGTCATATGAGTTAAGCCAACCTCTTTTCTTTCTTTCCCTTCCTTCCTTCCTTCCTTCCTTCCTTCTCCTTCCCTCCTTCCTTCCTTTATTCCTTCCTTCCTTCCTTCCTTTCTCTCATAGAGAGAGAGACACAGCTAGAGAGGGAACATAAGCAGGTGGAGTGTGAGAGAGAGAAGCAGGCTTCCCATCAAGAAGGGAGCCTGAAGAGTGCCTTGATCCCAGGACCTTGATCTCAGGGATCATGACCTGAGCTGAAGGTATAAGACGCTTAATGACTGCCAGCCCAGATGCCCCTAGGCCAACTTCTAATACAGTAGAAAATTCTACCCTAGGTGGGCACTTCAAGGGGACATCCTTGGCCTGGAGCCCTACCTGGGCTTGGGATCACAGACAGACTTCTGTTGTGCTCAGAGTCCCATACAAGGCATCTTGGTTATGCCCCTTTTCTTTTGCATCTTTCCAGCAAATAGAGTGTAAAGCCTATTTTCGGGTTGAAGATTACATCCCAGCAAGTCTGATTGAGAGGATGACTGCTCTCCGGGTCCAAGCTGAAGTCTCAGAGATGCACCGTCTCAGTCCTGTGCTCTGGCGAGAGAATGCTGAGCTAGAATTCTTGAGGGTAAGGCCTCTGTACCTCTGCACCTCTATACCTCTGTACCCCTGGAGGGGATGCTGGTGTTCAAGGGCATGGAGACAGCCCTTCCCTCTGGAGCTTACTCTGGGGGTCCAGATGTGCTCAGACCCACATGAAGATATGAGCAAGGGACTTGAGACGTTGGGAGGGAGGAAGTTCTAACATGCTGCAGGGCAAGGAGAGGCTTCTGGAGACAGGAACTGGGAATGATCCCCCTAAGTGCGTAGGGCTGTGTGGATAGGGCAAGGCCTTTCTTTAACCATAGAGCTCACAGTCACTTTTCTATTTGAGGAGACCACATCTCTCACAGAGACACATGGAACAACTCAAGTGCAAAATTGGAGTATGGGCCAAAAGCAAAGCCATTGGAAGACCTCATGTTTCCAGGCTTCCAGGCAATAGTCCTCAGCATCTCACAGATGATGTGGTCCACGCATATGGGCACAGCCCTGGTCCACACTCTCTTCAGACCTCAAGCAAAAACAGTGGAATTTGAGTCCCCCATGTCTGTGGGTATACACGGAGCCTAGGAGGAAGAGCTTTTGCACACTCCACGACTTTCCAGCGCTGGCCCGGGTGCTGTGTGGGATGGAGACTGAAAGAACATGATCTTTGCCCCCAGGGAATCCCAAGTCTCATGGGGAGGACAGGCAGGTACCCAGAGACAGGCACAGGGTGCTGTGTGATGAGAACAATAACGATAAGTCAGGGAGTGGCTACTCTGCCTGTGCAGATGGAGCTGGGTGGGGTGTACTTGGAAGAGGTACCACCTCTTACAAGTGGTACCACCCACCCCCCAACCTTGGCTTCCCCAGGGGAGGATAACTGGCTGGTGTTTAGAATTGAGGAGGAGTTTCAAAAGAAGCTCCAGATTTGTACATTTCCCTGTACAAAAGTCTCCCAAGATGGATAGGAAACATGTCCATGTCGTTTGTCTTTAATAGAGATGGGCATTTGAAAGCAGAACTGCCCAGGTGAGATCTGGCCCTTTCTTTTTGGTCTGTCATGGAGCAGCCTGTCTGTAAGACCTCACGTGTGCAGACCCATTGGCACTTCATGTCAGAAGCCCTGATAGAAAGGTTCTCATTGCTTTCTATCATTCAGCCTTCCTGCACGTTCCTTGTCAAGAGGAACCTTGTCAAGCCTTCCTTTGATGAGGCACAAGTGGGCACCTCAAAGCCATCAGCACATATCCGATGGAAGATGGAGGAAGAACCACAGAACCAGTGGGCAGGCCAAGGACTTGGGCCTGGAGAAGCCTCTATAGGGCCAAGAATGCCCACCTGCTCACCCCTCCCCAGGCTCCAGCTTTGTTTTTCCTGCTCTCTGTGTCCCTCCTTCTCCTGGGTGAATGATGAACACTGTGAAGGAAGCCAGCCTCTCCTAAGTAGAAATGCAGGGAGCCTTTGTTTCAGTCTTTGATGGAGAACAGCGAATAGATTTGACTTCATTTGCATGCCATCTTATCAGTTTCAAGGAATGCTGAGTTTTAGGTCCCCGTGCTGGCTGGTTGGGCATGCGAGGGCTGTGTACCGCCCCTGCTGCTTGAGTCCCCAGGGGGGCTTTGTGATGCCCATTGCATAGGGGAACCATCCTCGTTTGGGTGAGTGTTAGTTAAGCCAAATCTTTCCTCCCATAATTATAAAAGTAACAATCTTCTCATGATTCTGCCCTCTGGAAACAACATAATTACATTTTGTTGTATTCATTTTTCTCTCTCTGTTCTGTACATTCACATGTGTATACACATACACATTTGAAATTGGGTTTATATTATATATGCAGATTTGTGTATTTTTATAATCCCATCTCACCAACATTTTGAATCTTTACATTTCTTGTCCTCCCTACTAGGTTGTAAATGTCAGGGCCCTGAATCCTCAGAGCTCAGTCACTCCATAAACAACCACTGGATTATTTAATTACAGTTCCTTGTGGCTCCTCTCTTTCATTATCAGATGGTGCCTCTTGGCCTCCGGTTCACCGATGACTAATTCTGCTAGTTCATCATCCCACACTGGAAGAAGTTTGGCGGAAATCCAGGGTGGGTCATGCTGAATAACATACTCTGTCTGGAAGATTCACAACTACATTAGCATATTAATCCCAGAACAACCTGTTCAAGGTTAACTCAATGTTTTCCAAACGTCTTTAACCAGGGAACTGTTTTTTTTTCCCCCATAAATGAGGGTTTTTATATACTATTAAAACTTTTTCTTTTTTTTCCCAGCTGTTCAAATCATACTGAACATATCCTGTGTCTTACCCCAATTAGCATACAACATATGCATGCCTCAGATAGTTACAAATGCTTTGTAAATATCCTTCCTAAAGGCTACTCAGTGATCCCTTTTTTTTTCCATTTTATTTATTTTTCTCAGCGTAACAGTATTCATTGTTTTTGCACAACACCCAGTGCTCCATGCAAAACGTGCCCTCCCTATTACCCACCACCTGTTCCCCCAACCTCCCACCCCTGACCCTTCAAAACCCTCAGGTTGTTTTTCAGAGTCCATAGTCTCTTATGGTTCACCTCCCCTCCCCAATGTCCATAGCCCCCTCCCCCCTCAGTGATCCCTTTTAAGGCAGTACTTTAGGCAGTACTTATTTCTGGGAGCTGGTTCCCCAACCCAAGCCTGCTAGTCTCCACCGAACCTCACTACGAGAAGTGTTTGTCTGGATTATTCAGCACATTTTCTTAGGACAGATTCCCAGGAATGAAATTATGGGGTCAAAGGATATGAGTTGTTATGACTCTCTTGATGAAACTATCCGTTTGTTCCATCAGTTTTCAATACAGCAAGGATGCTACATAGTCTGGGAGCCAGGAGAGCCTGGGTCCAGTCTAAACCTGGCTGCCACTGTAGGGAGAAGGAGAAAATAGTGAGATGCCCCTAAACACATAAAGTGCCCCTGTAAGAGGACAATTAGCAACTGCAACACAGAATGACCAGGAGAGGTGCTCTGGAAGATTCCCTAGTAGAGCACAGAGAGAGAGTAATGTTTATTTTTTTACAGATTGCAAATCCCCCTGAGGATCTTATGTATATTCACCCATGTTTCCAAATGTTATAGGAACTCTGTATTTTGCTAAGAGTGAGGACTCAGAAACAGACAAACTTACACTTCGGTTTCTAGCTTTTAAGTGTACCTCTGCTTTCTCATTCGAAAAGAGATAACTTCACCTCTCTGTTGGGATGGCTGTGAAGATTAAACAGCATGATGCATGTGGAATGTTTATAATGGTGCTTTGCCATTTTATTCTTAAATGTTTTTTAAGAAAGAGGTGGGAGAGGGGCAGAGATTCTTAAGTAGGCTCCACGCCCAGGGCAAAGCCCAATGTGGGGCTCCATCTCAGGACCCTGAGATCATGACCTGAGTAGAAATCAAGAGTCAGGCACCTAACCGACTGAGCGCCCCAGGAATTCTGGCGCTTTGCCATTTAAAAATTTCATCACTTCAAGTACTTCAGGATCACATTCTTCTCTAAAGACTTAAACAAAGACTAAAATTAAATACTAAATGATTAAAACATGTAGGCAAGTCTAGCAAAATCATCTTTAGTACTGAAGACACTATAAGGTTTTAAATCCCGGGTAGGGGGTAGAATATCACATTCAATTATTTACAAGAATTGACCTTACTGTTTTGGGATGGCCCTAATTAATACCGTAAGCACACGCCAAATCTGGCCATTACATATTTCAGCACCGAGTGCTCCATAAATAGTGTTTTGGATGCTACTGCTCGTGACAACGATGGTGACGAACAGTCTCCAGAGTTAAAACAAGCAGGCTCAAGGCCCAGAAACTTCATCAACATCGTGGGAAGTGTTGTAGGCTCTGCAGGCAGCATAACCTCTCTGCACAGATTATTAACAGAAGAAAAAGAAGTACAGCAAGGATCTTGAGAGAGCAGCTCTCAAAAGTCATATTTTGTCCGTATTGTTATTCCCTTGTCGGGGCATGGGAGAAATGGGCCTGGACAGAGTGCTCTCTGTTGATGGGTGGAGATGGGAAACCAGATCTCACCAATGGAACCCTTCTGAGAGGGTTTCCATTTCTGGAGCAGGAAGTCGCTGCTGGGAGTCCAGGTGCATCAGCCTCCTGATGAGGTCTGGGATCTTGCAGGTGAAGGGGCAGCTGGTAGACACACCAGGATAGAGTCCTGATTACCATTCAGAAAACCATTTGCACCAGGCTTATACTCCAATCTCTTAAGATTCTCCAAATTCTCTTAAGAATTTGATGAGCCTGATGCAGTCCCCATACCTGATGGACCCTCAGGGCTCTGAAAAAATTCAGTCTCCTGACCTGGTAAACTGAGGACCTCCCCTGGGCTGTACGGATCCGACCAATGCCCTGTGACATGGGGAGAAGATGCCAGTGGTTGCTCCTTTGCTCTGCAGGATGTTCATGGCTTATCTTGCTTTTGTAATGATGCTAACCATCTGGAAGATTGCTTTCTATGCCTGGGCCTCAGTTTTTCATAAAATGAAGGGGTTATAGCAGATAATATTTCAATAGACCTTGATAGACGCAACTGGGAAAAGGAATCCGTTACCTTGAAATGACCCAGAACAGTCTGAATTCTAAAAACTTGCTCAGAATATTCTTACTCTGTTGTATCATTTTCAGAGTATCTGCTTTCCAGGTGTTGTTTTAGGTACGCCATGAAAAAGGAATCCTGGGGTTAATAAAATAGGAAATGCTATTTTATTAGAGATGAGGAGAAATCCTGTAGCAAGGAGATCGGGTTAGCTCAGGGTTTTCCTAAGCTTATTCAGCAGTCCCACTCTTTTTGTTTTTGGAACATCTGTTGAAATACTTCTTATGAACTGGTTTGAAGCCTATTATTTTATTATTTATTTAATTCATTTTTTTGTTAACATATAATGTATTATTTGTTTCAGGGGTACAGGTCTGTGAATCATCAGTCTTACACAGTTCATAGCACTCACCATTGCACATACCTTCCCCAGTGTCCATCACCCAGCCACTGTATCCCCCCAACTCCCCTCCCTTCCAGCAACCCTCAGTTTGTTTCCTGAGATTAAGTCTTATGGTTTGGGGGCACCCGAGTGGCTCAGTGGGTTAAGCCTCTGCCTTCGGCTCAGGTCAATATCTCAGGATCCTGGGATCGAGCCCTACATCGGGCTCTCTGCTTAGCAGGGAGCCTGCTTCCCCCTCTCTCTGCCTGCTTTTCTGCCTACTTATTAACTCTCTCTCTGTCAAATAAATAAATAAAATATTAAAAAAAAAAGAGTCTTATGGTTTGTGTCCCTCTCTGGTTTCACCTTGTTTCATTTTTCCCTCCCTTCCCCTATGATCCTCTCCTCTATGATTCTCAAATCCCTCCTATCAGTGAGATCATATCATAATTGTCTTTCTCTGATTGACTTATTTTGCTCAGCATAATAGCCTCTAGTTCCACCCACGTCATTGCAAATATAAAGATATCATTTTTCTGATGCTGCATAATATTCAATTGTGTATATAGATACCACACCTTCTTTATCCAGTCATCTGTCAATGGACATCTATGAAGCCCATTATTTTAGATTAGTGGGAGTGTTTCTTCTAAATTGGTCTTTTTCTTGCTCCAGGTCACTCAGCATCTCCCGGAATATGGTGTGCTGGTTCATCGAGTTCTCCCAGAGAAGGCCAGGGGGGAAGGGGAGATGGCCTTGGGGATCTGTACCAAGGGTGTCATTGTATACGAAGTGACAAACAACAGCAGAATTGCAACTTTGCGGTTTCAGTGGAGAGAAATCAGGAAGATTTCGACTTGTGTGAGTGCACCTCAGTGGATAACTGCTTCATTTCCCTTTGTTCTGATGCCTCTTTAAAGGAGCAGGGGGGTCGTGTGATCTTCCCCTGACCAGATAAGTTCACACTCGTTACTCTGGGGCACTGTGATGTATTTGGAAGAAGCCTACCTGGAGATTGGAGAGTCCCCAGGAGGCCGTTTCCTCTCCACCATCTCTTGCCTGGACCCTCTGTACCTGCATGGATAACCAGTTGAAAAGGCTACACCTTCCCTCTGGGTAGAGTTCTCTTAATTCAGGGAAGCCACCGATGCTGAGAGCAAGGTTGGTGTTGGGAGATGGGAGAGGAGAGCCTACTATAGGTGGAGTGGAATCTGCTTGGTTTTGAAACATTTCCCTTGTGTTTTCAATTTTCCCTGTGCACACAGTGTCCTGAGGCATCCTGCTTGTCTCCCATGAACTAGAGGTGTGCTACAGGATGCTGGGGACTGCACACCTTTGATGCCCACTGAAAATTTAGAAGACATTTTTTAGAAACAAAAAACCCTATTAAACGTATTGCATTTGAAATTGTATTTCAATGCCATTTGCACGGGCAAATTTATATACTTCCTGAATTTAGTTACAATACATTTGCCACCAAAAGCGTTATGCCTGTCCCTACAGCAGATTGCTCCAGTACCTAATCTTCCTTATTGTCCCATGGGTCACCCCAGCTAGTGTGCCATTTCCTTTAGTGATGATTTCCTTATCAATCATGAAGGTCTTTGTCTTTTGGCCCATGGGAAAAAAATCAGCTTTTTCTATTTAATTTTCTCTTAGGGTTTTAAAAGTTTTCCTCCTGGCTACATTGTTGTTTTTATAATCATTATCTGATGTTAGAGTTTCCTAAGTAGAGTGTAAATGGTTTAATTCATTTTCTTAATCTTTCCTTTATTTTTTCCATCTTGGTTGTTGAGGTTAACATATTGTTTCAGCATGATTTTTTTTATTTTTTTAATTTTATTTATTTGTTTATTTATTAAAAAGATTTTATTTATTTATTTTACAGAGAGAGAGACCACAAGTAGGCAGAGAGTCAGGCAGAGAGAGGTTGGGAAGCAGGCTCCCCGCTGAGCAGAGAGCCCAATGTGGGGTTTGATCCCAGGACCCTGAGATCATGACCTGAGCCAAAGTCAGAGGCTTAACCCACTGAGCCACCCAGGAACCCCTCCAGCGTGTTCTTAATAGTGTTTCTTTTTCTGCTTTTTAAAGATTTTATTTATTTATTTGAGAGAGAGAGAGAGTGCATGAGAAGACAAAGGAGGGGAAGGTCAGAGGGAGAAGGAGAAGCAGAGCCCAATGTGGAATTCCATCCAACGACCCCAAGATCATGATCTGAGCCAAAGGCAGAGATTTTGCCAACTGAGTCACTGAGAACCCCCTTGATAGTGTTTCATGATAAATTATTGTTTGTCTTTGGAAAAAAAGCTTATATGTAAAAGTAAATAACTGAACAGAATTTAATTGAGTTCATTAAAATGGCTTATAATACACTATCGGAAAATTTTTCCCAAATATTTTTGACTAACTCTAAAAGTAAACAGTATTTATATTTATAATATTTTTATAATTTTAATGACTTTAATTCAATTGAAAGATTATTTGAGGAATTTTAATTACCGAATTAATTCAATACTGTTGTATTGCTTCCTATTTTCTTTATGTCATGGTTAACTGTTTCTCAATCTAATTTGTTTTAGGACATTTGTAAAAATGCAGGTAACCTAAAATGTAATTTTGAAAAATAGAATTTTTGAAGATACAAAATTTAACAATCCTCTTAAGTAAATCCTTTATATTTCAGTTGGTTTAATATTTATAGATATTTATTTTCCCATGACCAGGGACAATTCCTTAAGTCATCAGGTTCACAAGACAAACAGTAGCTTAAAAACAAAATAAAAACAGCCCTGCTACTAATTAAGGATTTCTATGTGTTGACGACTATTTCCTCAGCATGAATATCTTTTTTATGGAAAAGTCATCCCATGAAATGATGGACCAATTGCTTGCCACAAATCAGGCATCTTGCACTGAAAATGACTGTCACTCTTCATGCTTCTGCAAGCACAAAATGCAAAACTCAATACAAGAATGAGCTCAGGAAGTTGATTTGAAACTTGCTTAATTAATAGCAGATGCCAAGACGTTTCAGACAATTGGAGACCATTCATCTCACAGCCCTGCAAGGAAATAACAACAGAGTTTGAGAAAAATGCCATTTTGGAAGGCTGATTTGTCGGTGCATTAGTAGCAGAGACAAGGTTCATTCCGAAGATTATGCAATTGAGGAAGGGTTCGTTATGGAACAATGAATCTACTCCGTTGGTAGCCATCCCTGGTTATTTGCAGACGTTTGGAAGCCTGAAGGGGAATGCAGAGGGCAGAGGAGGAGACGGGCTTGGTAGGGCTCCCTTTAAGAAAAAGAATACAAAGTTCTGAATGCAAACTATGAAATGAAAATGAATATTCCTTTAGAATGAGAAAAGAAATTGCCACAACTTGTGAATTTAAAAATGGGAACAACTACTGCAAAACCATCAAGCCAAAAACGATTATTGTCATTAAGTCACTCCCTGATAAACTGTAATTCCATTTTTCTTTCAAACGTTGGTGGCGTATGCTCTGATGATGTTTCCATATTATGGAACTTTTTAAATATTTTCTCCAGAGGCAATAGAAGTATAATTTAGACTTTCTTCCAGCATGGATGACTGAAAGTTATTTTTCTTATTGAGAAGATGCACAAAGCCTGCAGTTTTGCCCAGAGACACACCTGCTGTTTGTAGTGCTGCCAAAGGTTTCTGGGCTACGAGTGCAGGGAATCAAATATTCTATTCCGCGTGATTCTCCATCAAGAAAGGAAAAACATGGTGTGATGTGTTGAGAATGCGGTATCTACATTTCTAAAGCACATCCCCGATAGGACAGAAGTGCTGCTTGATCAGGGTGTTTTTGAGAATTAAGTCGGTTTTTCATTTCTGACAACTGAAAGAGATTTCTGCCAGACTGGCCTCTAGCTCTGAACATTCCCGAGCTCACTTTGCACACGTTGCAGGAACAAGGGAAGACTTGCCCAGAGCCCCTCCTGGCCCCCTCAACTTCATTAGCTCCACGGCAGATCTGTCTCCGTCTGGAAGAGCATCATCGTTCTGCAAAGAGATATCAGACCAGACACACCAACTAGCAGGTGAACAAACAGCAATAACAATATAACTCAAGGGGATGAAATATTCAAAATGGTAAAACAATGCTTTGAAACTAAGTGAGGTTATGGAAGCACCAAGTGTGTTTGTACTGCAGCAACAGAGGCATAAATAAGATTTTTGTGTGTGGACTGAAAACTGTGAGTTTCAAGTTTGACATCATCTTGTTCACAGAGCAGCTCACCTCTGTGAAAGTTTGCTGGCAGATATTCACTTCTCATTAAAGGATGTTATCAAAATGGAGAAGAAATCCACACGACCACAGTCGAGACCGTTTTCTGCTTTATGCCTGGAAATTCCACTTATTATGGTGCTTAGTACCATAAAACATAAGTGTCTATAAAGGAGAGTCTTGCCAAGAGTTTATGAGTTGAAAGAAAAATTGGCATGTGTGTGTGTGTGTGTGTGTGAGATTCTCTCTTCTCAGACTTGTTAAAGAGTAGTTATTAGATCTTTTTAAAATGACATGCTCATCTAAAATTTTTTAGTACCTGGGTGCACTTAATATAAAATTGTCAAGACTATAAGAGGGCATATCAAATATACTGACAAAGGGGTTGGGTTCCAAGCAAATATTCAAGTTTGGAAAATCAAATACTCAGTTGGTGGAGTTCAGACATCATTATAATTTGAATATTAAGAAAAAATTACTAAGGCTAGCAGGGCAACATCTATGAGTGTTTGAGAAAATACATTATTTTAAAAAATGCTAGATACAGTATAGTTCAATTGGACTCCAAATCCACTCACATTATTAGAAGGAAGTTCAACGTTACATTTGTCAATAAAGTGAAAGAATATTTAGAAAATGCTCAAGTTATTTAAAATTGGGTTATAGGCAGGGGTACCTGGCTGACTCAGATGGTTAAGTGTCTGCCTTTGGCTCAGGTCATGATCCCGGGGTCCTGGGATCGAGTTCCAGATTGGCCTCCTGGCTCAGCGGGGAGTCTGCTTCTCCTTCTCCCTCGGCCTCTCTCCCTGCTTGTGTGCTCTCTCTCTCTCTTTCTCAAATGAATAAATAAAATCTTTTAAAAAAGTAAAATTAGGTTATGGGTAAAAAAATTTTCTCAGAGGAAAAGTAATGAATAATTATTTGTCTTTTGTTAATATTTGACCCTGTAGATGGAGCTTCTGAGAAATGGTGACTATTACGAATTAAAAGGGATTAGCGTTAACAAGGATCAGGAAAGGAACCCTTTCAAGCATAAGCCCTGTATTTATAAAAATTATCTTTCTAAGAGTAAGCTCAAGGTTCTTACTGAAATATCTAGAATATCTAGACTAGAGATTTTATTTAGAAGTTATATATAAATTTGTATTTACTATAAATCTCTATTACTTTGCATTTTATTGTTCTTATTAACATTATGTATTGAAAATGTCACAGATTTTTCCTTCAAAGCTCCATATAGACAATTCCGTATAGATAATCCTCTCCAGTTTATCCCACTGAGCTGTGCTGTATTATCATTTTGTATGTGGGCCCTGAAGTTAAGTATAAATGTGGGGAAGCATTTCTTGGTGATGTGACCTGAATTCTGCTGGAGTCTGGGAACTCTTGGTATATTTCCATCTCTGTAGGATAAAGACAATTGTATGACCTCCCTCATTCTGTAGCTTTGAGGATGAAATGATTTAATATCCAGAAAGCGCTTAGAACAGAGTCTTGCCCATAACAGCAAGAAATATGAAAGTGCATACAGTGATCTTATCTTTTCTATAACCCTGCAAGCTGAAATTTTGTCTGCAACTTCTGGGAGTTTGTGCAATGAAAACTACAGTTATGCTTTATGGCCTTTCAAAATGCACACTGAGTATTATGTTCACTCCTTGCTGAGGGTCAAGTGTGTGGCCTGCGTCATTTCTGATGCTTTCCACCTTGCACATTTCTCAGCAGTTAGCCATTGCCCAATTAATAAACACTGGCTTTGTAAATGAAGAAAAAAAATGAAGAATTTTTTTAAATCTAAGAAACCATATTGGGCCATGGTCATACATCTGTCATACACTTCTGGATGCCTAGTATACTGATCCCAAACTGGGGGCTCCAGCATTTGATAATTCTGGACCGTCATGCTTCAATGAACAGTAAACACAATCAACATATGAAAACCTGTGTTCTTCCTCCAGCGGAAGAAGTTCACCATCACGAGCAGCATCACTGGGAAAAAGCACACGTTTGTCACTGATTCAGCCAAGACCTCTAAATATTTACTAAGACTCTGCTCTGCCCAGCATGGGTTTAATGCTCAGATGAGCTCCCTGCCCATTGCAGCTGGTGAGTAGACATTATGTTATATATATCAACCTCCAGTTTGGAAATATTGTTATTTCATAAAAAAATTTGTATAAATATAAACAGTTGACCCAGAAACATAAAAAGTTTTAGATCTTTCTAATGACTCAAGAAGTAACATCAAGGAGAAATACATTTTTTTTCTTCGACTGGTAAATGCTAAAATAAATGACATGGGGGGAGGAGGTAAATGGATACCATCGTTCTGAAGTGGAATGGGGAGTATATATCAAAAGCCTTTAAAAAGCCCATGTCCCTTAGCCCTGAAATTTCATTTGTAGTTGGACACTTATCCAAAGGTGATGCATCGAGAAGTACACAGAAGTTTATGCTCATGGGTGTTCACTAGAACGTTATCTGTAACAGTGACCATTTGGAAGCAACCTAAGTCTCCAAAGACAGAAGACTAGTGAAATAAATCACACGCAGCTCTATAATTTAGACATTAAAGTCAGTTCTTGGAGGATGATGACATGTGAAAATACACATGACATGGTGCTAAGTGAGGAAACGTGAAATGTTAAGTCGTGTCTCCCGCCAGTAGAACTTTCTGCCATGATAGAAATATGCACACTGTTCATTCTGGGGTCACTACCAGTGGTTACGAGGTCACTACCAGTGTGTACCGATTGAGCACTCGAAAGGTGGCAGATAGAACTGAGGAGCTACATTTTTTACTTTATTTAATTTTATTTAATTCTAACTGATACATTTAAATGTAAATGGCCACCTGTGCCTCCTGCCCTGGAAAGCACCAGCCTCAACACCAGGATAGGAACTCTGTTGGTTTTAACATGTTCTGACACAAGGAAGGAAGAATCTGGAAATGAACTGCACCAGAGTATCTTCATGGGTTATATTATTGCCTTTGTGGCCCAGGCACACAGCACACAGGCATGATTGTTTTCATGATTGTTTCCAAGCTTTCAAACAATGTGCGTGTAGAATGGCTTTAATTAGGGAAGAGACTATTAGGTGAAATGAGGCCACACATCACAGAAGACTAGTTAATTCTTATTGAATATTTAGGAAGTGCTAAAGAACTATTTATTATTGTTATGAGTACTTTCCCAGGAAGTATGCTAAGCCCTTCCATGAATTATCTCATTTATGCTCATTATACACTGTTGCCTTAAATCGCAATTGTCAGACAGCCTAAGGAGGCCGGTACTAGGGTTACTGACAGAAGCAGATCGAAGCTCAGAGAAGGGAAGTAACGGGCCAGCTGGGTGGTGCTGGGGCTGAGGTTTGAACCTGTGCCTCCTTGAGGCCTGGCGCCGAGGCACTTCATTTGGCCAGTACAGCCTTCCATAACCTCCCAGAATAGGGACTTTAGCACTAGAGAGGTTTGGAGTGGAGCATTGGATGGATCTCATTGCTGTTGATCTCTAAGCATTATTTCTTCCTTAGTTAGAAAAGAGGACCACCTGGTAGAGTGGTTTCAGCCTTCATATTCATACAGTGGTCTCTGAGGCAATCATCCCAGAGCTTTCTAGGGATAGGAAAATCTCAGACTCCATGCAGACCCGCTGACACGACTGCATTTGAAAAGAAGACCAGGGGACTTGGATGCACATGAAAGTTTGAGAATCCCCAGCTTGGAATGTGGTCCCTGGAGCCCATGGGACTCAGGGTAGTGGCACTTACTAGCTGTGTGATTTGGGGCAACTCACTTCCCTTCTCTGAGCCTCAGTGTCCTCAGATGAGCACACTGGTGTCTGGTAGGATTTAGAGGGAGAGTATCTGTGATGTTTCTAGCTCCGTGTCCCGCGTTCATTTCTCCATGTGAGTAGTTACAGCAGATTCTGCTTGCAGGGGTTTGGTTCCATGATAGCTAGTGCACAGGGGGACGGTGAACACTGGGTTCTGGGGGCCTGGGACATGGGACCAATCAGGAAGCAAAAATTCCCGAGCATTTAGATGCAGAACCAAACACAGAAAATAAAGGGGACATACGATTAAGAGCAAACCCAAATAAATTATAAATATTTCATTGAAATCGCAGAATGGCAGTTTTAATGTATTTGCCGGGAAGTAGAGATAATGAATGTAAATTAATTGTATATTACCTGCTTTGGCTGAGATACAATGTGAAATATCATCAATATTACTTTTATTGCCTGATACCAGTGAATGTAAGATATTTATAAAGGTTCACTTGTGACACTAGTCCTTCTAAGCCTGCTTTGCTCATAATATACTGTTCTTTTAACTCCAAAGTCTATCATCATATAAGAATTTTCTGGAATCTAACCTTTGCATTAAAAGGATTATTTCAGACAATTTTTCTTTTTTTTTTGGGCTGAGTCAATGTGATGCTACTTTCTTCTATTTTTTTTCTAGGTTTATTGAATTATTAGTGACATAAATACATAAGCTTAAGGTGTTCAAAGTGATGGTTCGACATGCCTATCTACTGCAAGATGATTCCCACAATAAGACAGTTATCACCTCCATTCCCTTCCAAAGTTACAATTTTTTTGGGTGGTGATAACATTCAAGAACTGCTCCTTTAACAATTTGTAAGGAGGGGTGCCTGGGTGGCTCAGTGGGTTAAAGCCTCTGCCTTCAGCTCAGGTCATGATCCCAGGGTCCTGGGATGGAGCCCCGCATTGGGCTCTCTGCTCAGCGGGGAGCCTGCTCCCCATCCCCCTCGCCTACCTGTGATCTCTGTCAAGTAAATAAATAAAATCTTAAAAAAAAACTTGCAAGGATATAACACAATATTGTTAACTATACTCACCATGCTGCCTATCAGATCTCCAGAACTTATTCATCTTACAGCTTGCAGTTTGTACTCTGACCCCATTTCCCTCACCCCCAGCTTGTAACAACTACCATTCTCCCCTCTGCTTTTATGAGCTCAGCTTTTTAGATTCTGCCTATAGTGAGAATATACAATATTTGTTTGCCTGACTTATTTCACTTAGAAGAATACCCTCAGAGTCCATCCATGTTGTCTCAAATGGCAGGATTTCCTTCTTTTTTATGGCTGAAAAATATCATGTATATGTTATATACATCCACGCATTTCTTCTTCCGCTCCTGTGTTCATGGACACTTAGGTTGTTTCCCTGTCGTGGCTATTATAAATAGTGCTTCAGTTGAATATGGGGGTGCAGAGATCTCTTCAATGTAATGTTTTGCTTTCCTTCAGATCTATACCCAGAAGTAGGATTCCTGGATCATATGGTAGTTCTATTTTTAATTCTTTGAGAAACTCTCTACTGTTTTCCATAATGCTTGCGCAGTTTACATTCCTGCTAACAGCGCACAAGGGGTCCCTTTTCTCCACATCCTCGCCAACAGTCGTCTCTTGTCTTCTTGATCATAAACTTTCAGACAGGTGTGACATCTTATTGTGGTTTTTATTTGCATTTCTCTGATGATCAGTGATATTGAGCAGGTTTTCATTGGCCTGTTGGCCATTTGTATGTCTTCTTCGGAAAAATTAGATAATTTTTCTTTGTCTTTAAAAAAATGTCTTCGTATTAGAAACTCTTTCTGCAGACCCCCATTTTCAGTGATTGCCTCCAGGTAAGAACTGGTTGAGTCCATCGGCTGGCCCCGTGTGGTCCTCAAACTCAGTAAGGCTACAAGTGATCTCATCCTTCCATACAACTCTCTCCACTACGATCTTTGTCTTGTTCAAGTGAGACCACCCACCCACCCACCCACTCTGTAAGAAACTGGGCGGGGAGCGGGGGCGGGGGGCTGTTCCCAACCTGCATCCGTTTTTGATCTCCTGCCTCTCACTGAGTGCCCTCAGACTGACCTGCCAGTCAGTCATGTCCCTCGAATTGTCTTGCTCGCAGGCTTCAAAGCAACCTTTTACAAACACTGATATGATCATGCTCTTCCACACTGAAAATTTGCAGGGGATTTCTGCTGTCTGTAGGGACAGTCCCAATGCCCTTGTGAGAGGCATGTCAGACTCTCCCCAATCTGGCCCGAACCTTAACTTATGTCTTGCCCTGAGTCCTCCATTTTGAGCTCCAGCTCCACTGCGTCTCGGATGAGTCTCGGGTGCTGCTGTTTTTGTCTCTGTGTCCTGGGCTCTTCCATTTCTAGTGTGGACTGTGGACTGCCGACTTGAGTGTAGGTCCTACTCTACCACTTACAAGCCCTGGGACCTTAAGCAAATTGTTAGCTCTCTTAGCCTCCAGTTCTTCCTCTATAAAATGGGTATAACCATATCTACCCCTACAGGGTTATTATGAGGCTTATAGACGGTGTGCTTATCACTGTGCTGAGCACGTACTAAGTGTGCAGCAGACATGTGTCATAGGTGTTGACGTAACTGTTGTTGCTTTGTGTCTGAACGGGCCCAGGCTCTGTGTAAGATACTTTACAGCTCGGGCAAAAGCTGCAGGTCATATCAAATCGCTTATAGTCTTTGTTCTTTCTTGCCCGCGGTGTGTGAGTGATAGTACCAAATGTCTCAGAGACACAGAAAGTTCTCGAAAAGCGTTTCGGAAAGGCAACATTTTTACAGGGGCACAGCCCTGGCCATGGACCAGACACCATTATAGAGCAGGAGGGCAGTTCTGCTTGAGGAAATACATGCTCATGGAACCCCTGATTGTGAAAGCACTTCACCATGCTTTGCACAAGCACGTGCGCACACGCATGCGCGTGCACGCACACACACACACACACACAACCAGAGCCTCAGAGGCGCCATGTGCCTGAGCGTTTTTTCCTTCTGTTTTAGCAGGGAGCAGATGGCCAGAATTTAGTCATTATTTTCCTTTTTCACAATACAAACTGGGCTTTATAAAGCCTAGTTAATTTAAGGACTCTATCAATCAAATCTCAGTTTCTCCTAAATGACATGAATAGCGGTGAGAGTCGCTTACATGTGTGCTCTCAAGTTAGGGGCTTCGTTACAGTCATTTACTACATCCTTCTGCGTGAAGGAGAAAGGGAAGTTCAAGGCTGGGAGACACACTGCATTTGATACGCATTCCTATTTCAGAATGTTGGATCTTAAATATTAATACCAGGGAAACTCAACTGTGTAGAGGTTAAGGATTATATTCCACAGGCCAGAGCCTAATCTTGGAGGCCAGGTGATTTGAAGACCCAGTTGTCACAATGTTTGTGAGGACAGTTTCGTAAAGGCAGCATGCAGAATGGATGGTGGCAGTAAATTTGATACCAGGCTCTTTCTACAAGTTTTGTTGTGACATTGTCATGAATGTCAACACCCATCAGAACCTTGGCTGGGGGCCCGTCAGCTACAGGGGGAGGGAGAGCCTCTCCTTTCCCTCCCTGTGTTTCTGAGGTTGCTTTCATCAGCGAGTGCTACTTAGGAAGGCTTGGCATCGTCGGGACTAACAACAAGAACCTCCTGAGTCAGCCTGCGGACAGACTGAGCGGAAAGAAAAACGGTAGTGGAGCCCGGGGTCTGTGACGTGGTGTTGCCCCAAGGGTGATAAATCCAGAACCATGCTTGTGTGGGTTTATGCTGCTCATGTCTTTCTCCCAAATTTCAGACCATGATAAATGTGTGCAAATGCCCAGTATGAGTCTTGCACACCTGGCCCAGTCCAAGCCTCTCATTTGGATTCAGAGATTGTCAAGCTCAGAAAATGCACTGTTTGCACCCACGCCCGGGCTGGAGGCTGCCGCAGGGGGCCTGCTGGCCGCGCCGTTGGATAACTTCGCTGTGGAAACCAGCAAGGAGACTGCGGCACGGGGAAACCGAGGCAGGTGGGTTGACACTCTTGTTTCCTGAGCCCGGACTATCTTGTACTTGACACTCTGGAGCATTCCGTCCCTGAAGAAATTGTTTAAAGGATGTTAGATGTCTAAGGGAAGTATCCATTCAACTGCCAACTGATTCCATAGAAATTTCCTGAAGGCGGGCTATGGGCAAAGTCTCTGCTGATGTCTGCAGGGGAGACATCCCAACCCCCCTGGGGTTGCCCTATGTTTTGGTGGAGAAAAGACTAGGTGATGAGACAAAACCAAAGAGGACAAAATAAATAAACCCATTTGGTCTTATCATGAACCAGGGAGTGTTCCAAGCACTCACAAACACATCACCTGATTTTGCCCTCACCTCCCCGGGAAGTAGTTTCTATCATTCTCCCAGTTGTGCGGGGGAAGAAATGGAGAGTCTGGGATTTGAGCGCATGCAGCTGGCCCTGGAGGGCAGACTCCTAACCTCTATGCTGTGCTGCTTTCTGTACGGATGGATGGCTTGTCATTTAATTTGTAAGTGAAAATAATGAGCTTCGAAACATAAATTTACAATATAACACATGGATCTGTAAACTTAAAAATAGCCTAGAAGTTGGATTACACTTACATGGCAAGTTCTAGAAATAGCAGAGATTCACAGGCAGCATGTGACCCGTGAAGGTTGTTGGAGGAGCTGGTTTTTGGAATGAGTTATACATTAGCTTCAGCAAGAGGAAACAGGTGATCGGTCTGAACTGTGATGTCTGTCTGTAGCTGTATTTCTATGTATAAACATTATATACTCCAAAGTAATTCTTAGAAGAGCATTGCCCCAGATTCTATTGGTGCAAATATGTGTCACCGTGCAGGGCAAACGGAATCAGTAATGATGGAGTCAGACTGTTGGTGTACGAACTGTTGCGTCACAGAGGACTCAAAAGCACAGGGACTTAATTAGAACACCAACCATTCTGTTATTCTGTTTCACAGTTTTGTGGAATAGAAGTTCTGGCAGGCCTTAGCTGGGTGACTCTTCCTCTTCATGTGGCATGGCCTGGGGTCACTGACTGTGCTCAGCAGGACTGGTCTGGAGGCTCCGAGATGGCTTTCCTTACACATGTGGGCCCTTGGTAGGGACGGCAGGGAGAGTGAGTTCTGCTGCGCACCTGTCACTCCCTGTGTGGCCTCGGGCCCTCCCCACGTGGTGCCTCCAGCCAGGTAACCAGGCTCCCATCGGGCAGCTCAGGGCTCCACCGGCCCAAGGCGAGGCTGCCTGTCTTCTTAAAGGCTGGGTGGGCCCGGAGCTGACACAGTGTCACTTCTGCCAGTCTCCTTCGGTCAAAGGACTGCCAGGTCGGGACAAATCCGAAAGTAGCAGAGAGAGACGCCACCTCTTGATGTGTGAGTGGCAAAGAGTGCGTGACCATTTCTAATCTGTCCCTCAGGCTGATTGTACTTGACCACACGCTCTAGACGAGAAGCCTGAAGAGGCTGTGACTGACTCATGGCCACCTTGAGATTGTGCTTACCGCAAAGGAACCTTCTCCAGGATGGTGGCCTCCTGAGGATCTGCCGGCGGGCTCGCCCAGGAGGGCCTTCCCAGCACTGCACGGCTGTCAGCCTTCTCAAGAGAAAGCTGAACCTGAGGCCGCAGTAAGCCCTGCCGCTGTGCTGTTTAGTTCACAAGCGCCACGTTTTCAGGACCCTTAGTGACTCCCCTCAGAGGGGACCGGTAGCTCTTCTGTGAAAAGGAAGGATTTTCTGTGAAAAGGGAAATTGGGTCCTCGGCCAGGTGGCAGGTCCCTAGAAGCCCCCCGTGAGATGATGACTGGTTGCAGCTGGTTTCATGGAGGTAGTGACAGGAAGCAGGAGTGAGCGGGGTGAGAGGGACAGGGAGGGAAAATCCAAAAAAGGAGGGCAGGGGTGCCTCAGTTAGTAGGCCTCTGACTTTGTTTCGGCTCAGGTTGTGGTCTCAGGGTTGTGGGATTCATCCCTGCGTTGGGCTCCGTGATCAGCCTGGAGTCTGCTTGTCCCTCTCCCCCCTGGCTCTGACGCCGAGGGCAGTGTCCTCAAAGTAGCTGGTGTAGGCAACCAGGCCTGGTTGCAATGACAAGAGTACAGAAGTCCTCCCAGAACTGTCTGTCTGAGGGACAGGCAGGTGGACATGTAGGTGCTCACTCCTTCCACCTCTGCTGGTGTGTTATCTGGGGGGAGGCATTCACTCTCTCACACTTTAAGGCAAGGTGGGGACAGTGGGGGAGAAGGCCACCAGAACTCTTTTCATCTTACAAAACTGAAACTATATGTGCTAAACAACAATCCCCATCCTCCCCCCTGAGTCCCTGGGGCCACCATTCTACCTGCTGCCCCCATGACATTGACTCCTCCCACTGCCACATGTGAGTGGAATGACACAGCTAGTCCTTCTGTGGCGGCAGTAAATGCCAGTCCCAGGCCTTTTTAAGCAGAGGGGGTACCTGTGGCCAGATCAGGTAGGCCATGAAAACCTAGGGCATAACTGTCCTTCCCTTTCTTCAAAGGCCCTCCCAAATGCCACCTTGTCCTCATAGCCTCTCTTGGCCCTTCAGGACTTTCTCTGAAGCTCGTGCCTCTCCCTGGGCATGCTGGCGGGTCCCATCTGGCCGGAAAGGCCCAGCCCCACAACCTGCAGCGGGCTGGGGACTCCCAGAAGGCAGAGCTCATATCCGGTCCATGTTCAGCCTCAGTGCCCTGTCACCCCAGGTCCTGACACCTGGTAGGAGCTCCATGAGCTAGGGTTGCTAGAACAGTATGGATAGGAGCCAAGGCAAACTGAGGCCTCATTTTTTTTTTAAATTTTTAAATTTTGTTTAATTTATTTATTTTTTCAGCGTAACAGTATTCATTGTTTTTGCACAACACCCAGTGCTCCATGCAATACGTGCCCTCCCTATTACCCACCACCTGTTCCCCCAACCTCCCACCCCCGACCCTTCAAAATCCTCAGGTTGTTTTTCAGAGTCCGAGGCCTCATTTTTAATCTCTGAAGAATGGCTCTGTGCTTGCCCTTCGCCCCTGCACTGGCCTTCTCTCCCTCTTTGCCACTGTTCTTCCCTTTCAAGCTCTGTCCCTTCTGAACCAGGCCAGGCTGCATGCGAAGAACATGGGGCATCACAGATCCAAGGGGAGAGGGAGAGGCTCAGTGGGGAGCTGCCAAAACCTGCATCTCGACCGTGGTCTGGCTGTCTGAAGCAGGGGGGCGGGCGTGGGCTCACTGAGCCTGGGGTCAGTCTGGGCAATGAAAGGCCAAATCTGTCAGATGGTGGCTTTCCTGCCCTTCTCTCTTTAGAGGATGACCCCTTCTGGATTTTTCTAGGGCTCTGAGCCCCGGTGGCTGTGCCTCTTCTCCTCTTTCTCCCTCTCTACTTTGCTCATCCTTCGTGTAGCTTATCTTGTGACCCGGGGGTGGGGCAGTGTCACCCCTGAATTCATTATTTTCCTAGGGCATAGAATACTCTTTGTTTACTAGAATTCTGGCTAAGCCAAGGCCAGCTGCATGCCTGCATGAAAGGGTCTTGTTCCAAGCTTGGTATGATGAGGGGGAGACCGCAGGGCCCATCATTATGGTGGTGCAGGACGTGCCCTGCCCGACTCAAAACAGAACCAAACAACAACAGCTTGGGACCCACTAACTCCATATTTACTACCTTGTTTTGGAGCCAAATGTGTATTATCATTTCACAAGCATGGGACGTAATATTCCTAATTTTCTGGTTAAGGAAAAGGAGGTTTTGAGGGGCACATATCCAACTCAAAGGAGAGACAGAAGGAGGCTCATAGGAGGCCCTGGGGACTCTAGGGTCCCCTCTGAGACAGAAAGACCCCAAATTTATTCTTCCCAGTGCACTCCTGACAATGAGGTCAGTCCATGGTGGGGTCTGTTGATGGGTCTCCTGCCTGATGGGGCATGTGGCTGCCTTTCCCAGGCCACCATCCAGACTCATATATGGCAGGAAGGTGTCTCTTAGAGTCACCTTTTCTTATCTTGTGCCCTTTTCCTGCAGCCCTTGCATGCGTCGGGAACAGCTGGAGACCATCTGTATGATCCAGAAGTCAAGGACTCTTGACCCTGTCTCCAGGCCACCTATAGAGAGCATGCACATGGGTATGGACCGGGTTTGGGCCAGGTTTGGGAGAAAGGAAACCTTCCATGCGACGTTTGCTTGAAAACTTTTGCGGCTATTTCATGTTGCCTTCCCAGTAGTAGTCACAATCTTTCTGTTTTAAAATTAATTTTAAAATTAATCCCCTCCAAGACCCAAGCTCTGGGGGAAATGCTGCAGGGTGTCCTCGATGATCTGTGGGGCCATGTTGCCTCTGATTATTAGAGACCCAGGAGGGGAAGGCTTTGCTATCCCATCTCTGTGCTCTAACCTTAGTTTTACTTTTCACTGCCCCCAAGTACATCTCTGCTCCAATTCTGTCTTGTCCCAAGACCAATGCAGGAAAAAGTAGCTATAGTAAGTTGTGTAGAAGATAAGCCCCATGTCCCCTGCCCCCACTCTCGCCTCTGCTCCTAATGAGCCAATGCTGACCCAGTGAGGGTATATATGCTTCCCAAGATGCACACTGACCCAGCAAGGGGTATTGGAAGTGTGTGTTCTGAGATCCATTCCCGATATTGTGTGTGTGTGAGCATGCACGTGTATAAAACACTGTTTACCACTTTTGTATCAAGGCTCAGATAATTTGGGGGAAAAGCACAATGTGGGGATTTGTTTCTACCACTAGGGCCACAACATGACAGGAGAAAGGGCTTTATAGCTGAACAAGAAGGAGAAATCACGCACGTGACACTGACCCGGGATCCGCATCGTGGCTTTGGTAAGAGGGCTCCTGGCAGGTGAGACCCAGTCTCTCCCTTGGGGCAGAAGGGAGGCATAAGCCATTTTTTTCCTTTTGACTTTTCTACTCCCCTCTCCTGTCTTTCTCCCAGCTTGCCTTTTACAGCGATCACTTCTTTTTATTCCCTCTAAGTGTCCCTAACAATTAATAGGACTCTTAGAACAAAGTCTTCCTTTTAAGGTTGATAAGATTTGGGGGTCCATATCTTCGGAATTTAAGTACAAGATAAAAAGAGACTTTTTGGGGTGCCTGGGTGGCTCAGTCATTTAAGTGTCTAACTCTTGATTTCAGTTGAGTTGATGACCTCGGGGTCATGAGATCAAGCCCTACATTGGGCTCTGTGCTGGGCGTGAAGCCTGCTTAGGATTTTTTCTTTCTTGCTCCCTCTGCCCCTCCCCCACAATCTCTCCCAAAAATAGAAAGTGATTTTTTATCATAATACCATGTAGCAACCCTTCTCCAGTATACTTAGATTCTTAATGATGGGAAATAATAGTCAATCTTTTTCGCATCTTTATTGTTTATTACTTTTAAAGGCCCTGAAAAACCACACAAGAAACAAAACACTGAGACAAGTTACTCAATTAAAAATCACCTCTCGCTGGATAAGATCATGCCATTTGAGACAATGTGGATGGACCTAGAGGGTATTATGTTAAGTGAAATAAGTCAGACAGAGAAACAAATACCATATGATCTTGCTAATATTTGGACTCTAAAAAAAATGAATTAAACAAAGCAGAATCAGACCCATAAAGATGGAGAACAAACAGATGGTTCCAGAGTGGTGGGAGGTGGGAGATTGGGCAAAATGGGTGACGGATACAGGGGATACAGGCTTCCTGAGTAAGTCGTGGGTATGAGAAGCACAGGATAAGGAATACAGTTAACGATATTGTAACAGAGATGTATGTGGACAGATGGGGGCTACTCTTATGGTGAGCACAGTATAATGTATGAACTTTTTGAATCACTGTTGTCCACATGAAAATAATGTAAAATCATGTGTCAGCTATATGCAAGGAGAAAAAACTCTTTCTTATTTCTGATTATCTACTGGGGCAAAATTCAGTGCACATCAGTGGTCTGTATTCCTAGCTTTTGCTGTGCTTACTAATAGGGGGCAATCAGTTTTTCTCCATGAGTCTCACAGAGTGGAAAGAGCTGTTTGAGAATCCGAGGACTTAGCTAGAAATATCAGCAGCTCCACTTGGCAGCTGGGTGATCTCAAGTACATAACCTAACCTCTATGGGCTGCCAAATCATTAAGTATCATCTTATTAAATATCATTGGATTACAGGCTTTGTCATTAATGAGGGAGACGGTGTTGGCAAAGCTGACCCTGGCATCTTTATATCTTCTATTATACCTGGGGGACCAGCTGACAAAGCTAAAAAGATCAAGCCAGGTATGTCTTTTTAAATTGCCAAGGGTGGCGCCTTCTGGAACTTCTTTTTCTTTCCTTGATGGTATGATTAAGATGTTTTATTTTTCCAGGAGGGAGGATACTGGCCTTGAATCACATCAGTCTGGAGGGCTTCACATTTGACATGGCTGTTAGAATGATTCAGAATTCTCCTGACAGCATAGAATTAATCATTTCTCAGTCAAAAGGTACGTCTTCACCTGTGTTCAGAAGCTGGAGAACCTCCTCTATCTTCAGCAGGTCATTATTACCATGAGGTACTAGGCCCTTAAGTTTGTGTAAGCTTGACATTGCTTTTCCGAGTGGTGTCTTGCAAAGGACCACTGTTGTGACATAATCCATAAGCTTGGCAGGCCTATGGGCAGACTGGGCTCTGCTGTTGCCTGTTCTGCCTGAGGGGTGTGGCCTACTCCAATTCTTTATCAGATATGGCCCATCCAGCCATTGTGTGGTTTTCTGCCCACTTTTCTTGCATGACAGGGAGGGTAGTCACTTTGTCAGCCAAGTCCTTATGGAAAGTGGCTGCTCCAGAGTTTCCACAGTTGGGGCTTGGATGTGGCAGTCAGCTGGGGAGGAGACTGGAGAGCTATACTGGAAAGTGATCTCCCAGAGTGAGCATGCTTGTGTTACCTGGTTAAGACTTGGCCTGTTGGCGATCATCCAAAAGAGCAAAGTTCTTTTAAAAGATGCTTTTATTTATCCTTAAGTATGAGAGAGCAACAATTGCCCATATCAAAGAATAATATTAATATGTTTACTTGGAGTGGGATGGAGGAGGAGGGTGAAAGTAATGGGGGATGCAGGGCACCTGGATGACGCAGTCAGTTGAGTGTCTGACTCTTCATTTCTGCTTAGGTTGTGATCTCAGGGCCACGAGATTGAGCCTCCATGGGGCTCCATGCTCAGGATGGAGTCTGCTTGGGATTCTCTCCAATTCCCTCTGCACTCCCCCATCCTTTCCCCTCCCCATTCTTTATTTCAAATAAATAAATCTTAAAAATATATAAAAAAAGAAGTAATGGGGGATGTTAATATTCCCTTCCCTTCCAGTGACCTGGAATCACCACTGAGTTTTGGTTGAATTAGCCTGTAATTTAACCAGAGACTGCCTGTGAATCTGGGCTCCTGGATTTCTTTCTTACACTCTGGGGTGTGTGGACAATTACCCCCTATGTACAGAAATGCTTCACATCACACCAGCCAACATTTTCTAGGTCTTAAATATAGGTACCCCATTTGTCTTGCCCTCTGTAA
Organism: Meles meles; assembly: GCF_922984935.1. Taxonomy (NCBI): domain Eukaryota; kingdom Metazoa; phylum Chordata; class Mammalia; order Carnivora; family Mustelidae; genus Meles; species Meles meles. Next base: position 46,028,245 of record NC_060078.1, on the reverse strand, counting down.
ACCACGTGCATTCTCTCACACTTGCACAGGTTTACACAATGACCAGAGGGTTTTCCCAAATGTCTGAAGCTGTCCCTGGACAGAAGCCACAGGGGATGGGAGGTGGCAAAGCCAGAGCCTCAGCACGTGCCTTCCATCCTGTGGCTGGAGCTGACCCAGGGGCTTTGCCCCAACTCCTGAGAAACACCATCCCCAGTTCACAGTCTCTTTTGGATTTCCCAACATTGGCACTGTTCTTCCCATAATATTTTAGCTTTCCTTGCATTTCCCTCCACATTTTGCACAGGACTAGGAGAAAAGGAAGGAATCAAACTATCCTTTTTTGTCAGGAAACAATGTAGCTGATTTGGGAATGATCTGGTGTCATTCAAGGCTGGTTGGGTAATGTGAGCTGTCAAAACTGGGCACCCAAGGTCTGTGAGGCTCAAACAAGTTTCATGCTAGAATTTTGGACAATGGTTTTCCCATAATGCCTGTGATGACATGTCTTTCCATCGTAGGGCCCCAGTCCCCTGTTGGTAGCTCTGCCTACCGGAGTTGGGGGTCTTTACACAGCTGTAGGGGCTTGACTGCTGTGAATTTCTATCTCATTAGCTTGCTGTTGGGGCAGGTGCTCTAGACTTGAGGTCAGGGACAAGACAGATAACATTCCCATCATGGGCAGCCATCACTCTCTAGAACAGATTGAGTTTTCATTCCCCACAGAAGGTCTCCTGGCTGGTATTTCCATGAGGAAGGCTTATGTTGTACAGCTTGACTTTTTAATTCAGTAATAAGTTCCATCCTCATCTCTCATGGAGGGCATGGAAGAAAATGAACAGATGCTTCCGACATTGCCAGAAGGACAATGAGAGTAGAATCTGTGAATGAGATTGTGAGAGATAAGGCATTACAGAACAGTCGCCCTACCATTCCCTCCTGAATATCTCTGGGTTTGAATAACTTCCAATCTAGCTCATTAAATTACAGTTCATTCAGTGTGTGAGTTTGGGAACTTCCTTGAGTGCCAATGAGTCTGTATCAAAAGTAAACCTACTTGTATGTTTCTATATCCACATCTAAAGAAAATTAGACTATTCTGCCTTCCTCCCACATATATTTGTTGAACAGCTAATATTAACATATTAATAATAAATGCCTTTATTAAAGCCCTACCATGTGCTAAACTAATTTCTTTTCATCTTTCTCGCTACATAGGTAAAATCTCTCAGTATATATAATTTCTAAGCCCTACCAATCCTAAAAGGTAGTTGACATTATCTCTACTTTAATTAGGAGGAAATTGAGGTCCAGAAATATTAAGTACCTTGCCCAGGGTTTTACTTATTGATTCCTGACCTTGAAATCTTTTCCCTGTTATGTGCCAGGTTAAGGGTCAGACATGGGGTAAGTAGGAATAAGTGTCCCAGCTTTTGTCCACAAGGAGTCCACCATCTTGTTGTGACCAAGTCCTCCCCAGAAAACTCAACACACTAGTCTTTGGGTCACATGTTGATTACAGGTGTACTCAGTGGAAATTCCGTAAGAAGTCAAGTTTAAGGGCATCACCACATGCTGGCTGTGGGATTCTAGGCAAGCTACTTAATCCTTTTGACTCTGCTTTCTCATTTTTGAAGTGGGATAACCCCTTCCTGGTAGATGTGTTGAAAATACAGAAAGATATATACATATAAAATATGTGTTTGTGTGTGTGTTTGCACTGTGCACATTTGCCCTCACATGGCGAGAAATTAGTAAGATGGAGCTGGAATTATTAACTCTCTAGTTGCTCCTATATTTTCATAGTTGAGTCACAAACCTCTACTTAGGTTTTTAAGTCACACTCAGAATCTTCCCTTTCTCTATTCTAAATTCATCCTCCTTCCCGAGGTGCTAAACTCATATCGTTCCCAGCAGCTATAAAAGGTCTCTCTGTTATTGGAGGAAAATCTTATACCCCATGTAGCATGATTCCACCGAAATGCCAGTCTTTCCAAGCTGTTGGCTTCTTGACTTGTTTTTATAGGTTTTTGTGGAAGTACCCCAAGTGAGGAAAAGAATAGCCTGGCCAATTCTGGGGTCTTTTCTACAGACAGCCCAAGCAACTGGCATCAAGGAAGCTTTTCATCACACAAGCAAGACCAGGAGAAAAATATTGAAGACCTCGGAGTGGCTCAGACTCAGAGCTTACTGCCCAGGGTGAGGCCTCAGCTTTCCCCTTCGCCATTAAAGGTAATCATCCCCTTGGTTCCCTCTCTAGAATTTGGAAGAAAAAGAACAGGCTGTGGAGCCCAACAGTCCTAGCTCCAAAGTTCCTCTTTGCTCTATTTTTGCCATTTCAGCTAGATAAAATTTACTTAATCTCTCTGACCTTCAGCTTTTCCAAAATAAGTACCAGCATTGCATGACTATTGAGAAGAAGGTAAAGGGGGAAAGGCAAAGCTCCAGGCGCAGTGCCTGGGCCATGGAGTCCTGTGTTGGGTCCTCCAGTGTCCTTGGTCACTGATTATATTTGTTACTGGTAATAACATTGGCTGCCACTGAGGGCAATGTACAGACAGACATCCCATATATTCTTGGCCTCTAGTCCTCGAACTGCAACTCAATGGCTTTGCTTTTTGTCAGTGCCAGGGAGGAAGAGGACAAGGCCAACTTTGGGATACGGAGGGCCATGTACTTCAGTCCCACCACCTCAAGCTGTGTCTCCTTGGACATTGGGTGGAGAGGTCTCCTTTTGCCCTCTAGGAATTTCTTCTTTTAGCTCTGGGCCCTGTGAAGCTGATGTTAAGAGACACTGTCAGCCTTCTCAGAGGCCCTGTGTCTAGGAAAAACTCTCCACTTTCCTTACACTCACACTAGGGCCCTGCTCACAGCCCTTCTGACACTGTTGTAGTTTTTAGTTGTTTTTGTTTTGCTTTGTTTTGTTTTGTTTTTACCTCAGAAGCAATTCTGACTGTAACTGAGTGGAGTTAACACCAATCCCATAGTTTTTGTAGGACTGGGCTCAGTCCCACAAGACTGTCCCCATTTGAGATGACAATCACAATTAGTAAGTCCCCAAGTTCCCCACATTCGTCTGAAGTCGGTTACAAATTGGAGGTTCCCGTGTCCCCTCCTTGGGTTTGATAATTTCCTAGAGCAGCTCATAGAACTCAGGAAAGCAGTTTTCTTGTTACTGCCAATTTATTAGAAAGGATGTTTTAAGGGGTACATGTGAACAGCCAGTGGAGCGATCCATAGGGCAAGGTCTGGAAGGGTCCCGAGTACAGGAACCTGTACCACAGTCCCTGTGGAGTTGACATGTGCCATCCTCCCAGCACATATATGTGTTCAGCAGCCCAGAAACTCTCTGCACCCCATGCTTCTGGTATCTTTATGGAGACTCTATCACTTAGGCTTGATGGATCATGAACTTATCTACAGTTTCTCTCTCCTCCCCAGTGGACGGGGTGTGGGGTGAGGTGGCAAGTTCCAAGATTTGAATCATGGCTTTGTCTTTCTGGTAACTAGCCCCCATCCTGAAGCTATCCAGAAACCCACCAAGAGCTGTCTCTTTCAAACCGAAGACTATCACCCAAGAGATTTCAAGGGCTTTGAGAGCTCCGTACTGGAAACTAGAGCCAAAGACCAGATATTAGAACAAGAGATGCTCCTAGCCTCTTAAGACTTAGGAAATTACAAGGGTAGAGGGAGCTGTGTGCCAGGAATTGAGGAGAGGCCCATATATATATTTGCTATTATTTCACACTGCGGCGGCAGCCAGCATTTGGGTGGGAGTGAGGACACTATTGTCACTCTCTGCCTGTGCTCATGTGGGCTATGTTGCTCTTCTAAAAGCACAGGTCCCATCATGTGCTCCTCGCTTTAGAACACTCTGTAGGTCCCATTGCCCACTCCCTCCTCTTGCTCCTCAGGCTCTGAGAAGGGAAGAGCACCTACCGTTTCTAGGCCCAGGGTGTCTGGCCCTCCTTATTGGTTTCTTTAAATGTCAACATCTCTGCAAAGTAGACCTCCTCGTATGAACTCTTCTCCGTGGCCCAGGCTGAGCTTGCTGGGATTCGGCTTGAGTCCACCTCAGCCTCTCTCCATCTCTTTTTTATCCTTTATGAGGAGAGATAATGTCGGTCCACAGAGCCATGGAGACAGAGGTGCCTCACAGTAGGGCTCCAGGAATGTTAGCTCCTTCTTAATTGGCCATGGTTCTCAGCTAGATGCTGCACCCCATGAAGAGCAGGCTGAGGGGTCAGCAAGAGAATACTGGGGACTTTTATTGAGTGAGTAAGCATGTGTCAGGCAGCACCCTGAGCACCTATGTGTGTTGTATCACATAAGCTTCATTACAGGCCTATGAGATAGTGATCATTGTTGACCCTTTTTGTAGTTGGGGTGCCTGAGACACAGAGGGGAAAGGAAGGTACCTAAGGTCTCTCAGGGAGTAAGAGGCAGAGCTGGGATTTGAATCCAAGAAGTGGGACTCCAGAGAAGATGCCTTCACTGGGGCTGTACTTCAGAAGGCCCCTCTTGACAGGAAGCAGGGCCAAGAGGGATTCAAGTTGGGGCCTCTGAGGCTGCAAACCTGTGGGCTGGTTTTGGCGAGTGGTTGAAGGGAGCAGTGGTGTTCCAAGGCCGCAGCTGACGGTGGTAGAGACTGTGGTACAGACTGTAGATGCTGTACAAGCCAAGTTCTTCTGGGTCATGGGGCTGGCTCTGTGGGCAGGTAACTTTCTGTGACATAGTTAAGTTCACACTCTTGCTTTGGACTTCAACCTCAGTGTTCTCTTTGAAAAAAATTTTTAAAGAATTTATTTATTTATTTGAGAGAGAGAACGAGAAAGAGAGAGAGTGCATGAGAGGGGACAGTCAGAGGGAGAAACAGACTCCCTGCTGAGTAGGGAGCCCGATGTGGGATTCGATTCTGGGACTCCAGGATCATGATCTGAGCTGCAGGCAGTCACTTAACCAACTGAGCCACCCAGGTACCCTATTCTTTGAATTTTAAAGTTTGGACAAAACTCTTTGCCAGACTACACAGTCTGGAATGTCTCAGGAAAAACTGGAGTTTTTTCTGGTCTATACTCATCGCTTTGGAAACTCTTCTGTTCATAATTTTCCAGGTTACTTCAGCCTGTTTACTTTCCTATTGTATTAGTGGTATTTTCCAATATGGCAAACCAGGAAGCAGCTAAGCAGAGGGGGCAGATAAGACCAAAGGCTGGGAGTACCCGTGGTTCCATCTTCTGGGCACAGTTCATTAAAAGCTTCTTCCCAGCTAACTATTAGTTCAGTAGGGCAGGTCTGTCTTATCAATGCTGTCCCCTCAAATTATACAACGCTTGACAAGTAACAGGTGTTCTATTAATGTTGCATTGTTGGATGAATGAACAAACAAACCACCCATGGTTCTTGTCATAGCATTGAGCCAAATTCCTGCCACGTGGTAGATAATTCTTGCCTTCTGTCTTTCCCTCAGACATTCAACCACTGTTCAGTAGAGTCCCTGTGCAACTACTTGCTAGGGGTGATTGAAGTTCTTCCTGAGGTTGTCTTCTGCTTAAAAAGCTGCCATGTATCTGGAATCCAATGTCACTTAGCTAGTGTCATGTGTGAAGCTACCAGGAAGTGCCTGGATGGCTTTAGTTCTCACATGATATTTGCATCCTGAGTGGAAACAGGAGGGAACCTACATGTATTGAGCCCTGCTATGGGCTGTGTATGATACACAGTCACATTGAAAAGGGGATCCCTCATTCCAGTTCTGTGGATGGGGAAGGTTGGAGAGACCAAGGAACTGGCCCAAGGTCATAGAGGGAGGAGATGATAAAGCTGGGAATGACCCCTGTTGAGCCTTGAAATTCCTGCCCCTCTTGGTGTGCAATGCTGGCAAGAGCTAAGACAGGTTATCTGCTCCTGTAGGCAACTGTCTTCATGCCTTCTTTATTTTCATTTGTTTTTTTGGGGACAGGGTGCTGGTTCTTCTTGTCTTCTACCACCTTCAGAGATCAATTCCAGTGAAATCTACTTTGTGGAACTGATTAAAGAAGATGGGACACTTGGATTCAGTGTGACTGTAAGAATTATTAGGCAAGCTTGGGAAGTACATGGTGAAAAGATGTCCATCCGGAGCCTTGGTGGGAATTCCATTCAGATGGCAGCCTCTGATAATGTGCCCCTTGTGTGCAAGCAGCTCATGGGAAATGGCAATTTAAGAAAGTCAGTGGGGCCTCTGCGGGGTGGGAGGTGGGAGGACTCAAAGATCACCCGGGAGATGCAAGGCACACTTGGGAGGATCACTCTCTCCAAACAGTGTGGGTAGGATTGGGTGATGGGTCCTGACTCTGTGGTTATGCCGCACAAGATAGGAAGGGCAGTGGGGAGGGGCTGCAGGGACCTGAGCCAAAGGGAATGAGATGATCCATGGCCATCCAGAGGAGGGTCACAGTGGAGCCTGATGTCCCCACTTCCAAGGGTAGAACAGAATCACTTTGACCAGACTAGAGTTTAGGATGGCCCCTTTGCATTGGTTTCTGAGCTCTTGCTGTAGACCCTGGAGGAGGGAGGGGGAAAAATATACAAGAATGATATAACCCCACTGATGTAAAAACCTCTGCATGTGTGCAGATATGTGCCTGGAGAAATTAGAGGGAAAAAGAGAGTTAGATCTTTATCTAGGAACCCAAGGATGCTCATGATCTAGTGTTAAGTTAGGGGGAAAAAGTCAGTTGTAGAGCACTGTGTAGTGAATTCTGGGTTTGTACCTCCAAACCAAGACTCAAGCAGACAGGACGTGCCAGGGCAGCCTCTGGGCCTGTGGCTGCATTTACCTATGCTGATGGTTGTGTATGGGGAGACAATGTGGGGCATTGATGTGACTTGGATTTCGGAGCACCTGCCACAGGCCAGTGCTGGGCTCCCTCCTGCCAGCTGTGATGTTATACTCCTTATGGGGCATCTAACCTTGCCGCACAGTAGACAGTATAGTCTGAACACACAAGTCAATGTCTAAGATGTTGTTACATGGCGATGAGGTAAGGGAATCGCATGGCATCGGGATGGGGGATCTCTTTGGGAGGCCAGGGAGGCCCTGGTTGGAGGGGGCAGACAGGTGGTGAGTCTTTCACTGTGCTTCTCATTGTGTTTACCAGGGTGGCATTAACACAAGCGTGCCCTATGGAGGTATCTACGTGAAAGCCATCGTTCCTGGAGGACCAGCTGCCAAGGAAGGGCAGATCCTGCGGGGTGAGGGATGGAGTCATGTGGGGAACTGCCTTCCTGGCTGTGATAAGCCCTGACCTCTAGATCTTACCCTGTTCTCACCCTAGACGTTGTGCAGATGGTTCCCTCTCCAGGTCCTGATTTCCTCACCTGGGAAAGGGGCCAATTCAACCAGGCCTATCTCCATGATAAGTTAACAAGGGGATGAAATGTCTGTGGTGGCGCACTGGGAAGCACAAGGTGATTTTAAATAGGAGGTTTTAAATAAGCTCGTTGCTGTTTGGCCTACATGGAAGAAAGTAGCACTTCCCATTGAGGACAGAGCATGCGTCACTGACTCCCACTTTAGTATCCAGGGAGGACAGTGACAGGTCTCCTCCCTGCCCTTCCTCACATCCACTGCTCTGAAGCAGGGGAGGGGGGAGGATTTTTATTGCCCTCCAAAATGGCAAGTTGAGCTAGAAAGGGCACCCAGGATCTTAGTTGTCTCTATTTTCCTGAGAATTCCCCTGTCTGTCCCTGGCATCAACCAGATCTTTCTGATCTGTTTTGAAATTTAAAAAAAAAAAAAAAAAAAAAAAAAAAAGCACATCCTGGAGATATAAATATTACCCCTAATTGACTTGAACGTACTTTCAAAATGGTTTCACAGGAGAACAGTTTATACAGTTATACAGAGCTGGCTCAACCCATCTGGGAGCCAGTAATAGAAAGGTTTCTGTATCATTGATCTATAAAGGTGCTCAGAGAGGGGGCTGGCAGCCAGGCCCCACTGGGGCTTCTCACGGCTTGGCTTCCTGACCCTCCTTGAGGCTGTGTGAAGGGTGCTGGGCAGGGGCCTCCAGCAAGTCACTCCTGCAGCCTCAGGAGCTCAGAGATATGACTTCTGTCCCCCTCCCAGGTGACCGTCTCCTGCAGGTGGATGGAGTGAGTCTGTGCGGCCTCACCCACAAACAGGCTGTGTGTTGCCTCAAGGGTTCTGGGCAGGTGAGTGCTCCATTAGTGGGGAGCTGTCCTCCTGCCTTCCAGAGCTTTCCTGGGCAACATCAGACGCTGCGGTGGCCTCTGGGTGGGAGGCAGACGGGCAGGAAACAAAACTAGTCTTTCTCCTTTGTCTTCTTTTCTCTTTCCCTTTTTCATTTTTCTATGGTGATGTGAAAGCCAGGAGGAAGCAGACAGATTTCCTAAGCAGCATACCTCAACCCCTGCAAAGACCCTTGCAAAGCTGGCATTTCAGTTGCCTCAGTTCTGGAATCAGACAGCTGAATAGAGCTGATGTGGTGGAGGGACTCTCTCGTCTGGCTCTGGCTCTAGCTGCTGCCTCACACTCTCTGCTCCCAGCCCACGCTGGGAGATGCTTCCATCTGCCCTCCAGCCCTGTCACCAGCTGGCCTTTGCACCTGCTCACACCCTCTCCCCTGTTCATGCTATTCCCATCACCGTGGGCAAATTCAGGCCATGCTGTCCTGGGATTCTGATCACAGTGAAGTAGAAATTCCAGACACCCAGAGCAGAAGGCACTGACCCATTATGGACTCCTTATTCTCTATGGCCCCATGCAGCATCTGGATGTTACCATGCTGTGTCCAGTCCTCTGCCTGAGGGTGGGAGCCCTTTTGTGTCTCAATGTCCTCAGCCTCAGAGCTGGCATTGCCCTCTAGGTAACTGGGGAATTGGCAGAGACAGAAGGAACTCCTGTGGGCCCTTCTGGCAAACAGAGGGAGTGGAAGGGCCCCTGTTTGCTTCCTTTCCCAAAGCAGTCTTCTGGTTTGCAGTGTAATTGACTTATGCTGGCCACCTTGGTTGACCTGTCTTGAGAACAGAGGCATAATTTATTAGTACTCTCTGCTCTTTAGACTTTTGCTAATGAACCTGGTTAGAGAAGGTACTTCTTGCTTGCTGCTGGCAGCTTGCTAGCCTTGATGGCAGATGGGAATTGCCACACTGGGATCATGGGTGTGCTGCTGAATGACAATGGCAGCAGAAGGATGTTAGCTGGCCTAAGTCCCCTGAATGGAAGCTCAACATTTCTAAAAAGCTTCCAGGTGATGTCTAGTCACTGGTTCCTGAACCATGCTTTGTGTAATGAGAGTGTAGAGTGTATAGGGAAGAAGGATGGAAAATCAAACCAAAAGGAAGGGGAAGGCCAGATTGGCATAGATCTGGGATACCCTGCTAGGTGATGGGAAACAATAGAGACTTAAAAAGAAACATTTTATTATTTGACAGAGAGAGACAGTGGGAGAGGGAATACAAGCAGGGGGAGTGGGAGAGGGAGAAGCAGGTTTCCTGCTGAGCAGGGAGTCTGATGTGGGGTTTGATCCCAGGACCCTGGGATCACGACCTGAGCCGAAATAGATGCTTAACAACTGAGCCACCCAGGTGCCCCAATGTTAGAGACTTTTGATCAAGAGTGTTGCATGTTTAGTTCGTGTCTTAGATCAATCCATGGGTAGCCATGGGGGGTGTGGCCTGGGGAGGAGAAGATAGGGTCCAGGAAGCCAAGTTAGCTGGAGTTTGCCACAGTCCAGCTGGGCACTCGCAGCAGGAGAAGGAATGGAGGACTCGGAGCCCTGGCGGAAATGTTTCTGATGGTGAACAGGCAAATCTTAGCAACCAGATGGGCATTTGGAGGGCAGAAGGGGATAAGCTGGATCCCTGCAGGTGTGGCCCCTAGGAGGTTAGTTGAGGGAAGGTTCCATGTTCTGAGAGAGCAGATGCAAGGGGAGGAATGTTTTAGGCAGAACAAGGAGAGGGTAGTGAAGGTGAGAGAGAGGAAGATGAATTTGGCCTTGAAAGTGCTGAAATGGAGGTAAATGTGTTACCTCCAGAAACATTTGTCTGACAGGCAGTTAAAAATATGGCTCTGGATCCCAATAAATGGGCTAGATTGGAGATTTTAATCTGCGATTCAAATGAAGCAGCTATTGGAAGTATGAGAAAATTAAGAAGCATTTGCCGGGTGAAGGCAGAGGCTCCTGGTTGTCATATAAAGTGCAAATGGAGTTTGTCCAACCGTCTTCTAGGTTGCAAGACTGGTCTTAGAGAGAAGAGGCCCGAGGACTGCCCAGCAGTGTCCTTCTGCTAAGGACAGGACTGGAGATGAATGCACGGCTGTTTCCTTGGCAACAGCCTTGCCCGGCAGGCCCGCGGGCTGTGTCTCCGCGACAGATGGTGAGAGGAGAGAGAATTGAGTGTTACTATTGTCATGTCATCCCGTGCTGCTTTTGTATTCTCAACTCAAAAGGGAAGGTAGGAAGGCTTCCTCTGGGTTCTCAAAAGATAGTGAACATGATACGGCTGGTGTTTGGAGGCAGTGGAAGCCAATCTAATGGAATGTGATTCTAGAAAAAAAAAATGCACTCTTCCAAAATGATTGCCAGGTGTAATTCTCCCCTCTGCCTTCTGAGGTTTCTCAATCAGGTGCCTGAATGCTTGTGTATAAATCTTTAGGAATGAAATTGGAATGAAAGAGTCAGGCATTTTCTGACCAAATCTCCACCTTCCAGCCAAGACACTCATAACAAAAGATGTGGGGTGTGATGAGGCAGGCTGGGAGGGGAAGGTGCTCAGAAATCTAGTCTCGTTATTAGCATTATGCATGATGGTAAACGTCCATCAGTTTGCAGGGACATCATGGCCTATCTACCAAAGGGCTGCCTCTCTGCACTGCCCTGTGATTTTTTTTCCTGCTAGGAAAACATGTACTACCTTAGTATTTCATGATTTGGAGCTTAGCCACTTTTCAATCCTTCAGAGATTTTCCTGAAGGTATGAGTCAGGTTGGAAGCTCAGTAACCATAGCGAGCAATGGGATCGGGTGGAGGGGGACACGCATGCATACGATGGATCTGTTTCCTCTTTCATTGCTCCCCTGCCCACTCCAGTGAGGCCCTTTGACAGACTCACTATCAAATGAGGTGATGGGTCTCATGGCAGTGATGGTGAAATCAGTTGTATGATACACCAGAAACAAATCTTTGGATGTTTTCATTCTCATTCCATATTAAGGTTTACGAGTCAGTGCTCTGTCCTATTAATTCATTGCCAAGTGAGTGGGAGGCAGACTAGGAGAGACCCAAAGGCTTCTTTTACTCTTAGGCTAGTGAGGTTCCTGGAGCTGTGTCCATCTTTGCTGCCTAGAGACAGCTGTTTTGTCTTATGGTCCGTCCACATGACTAAAGAAAACAGTGGCTAACACATTTCCATAGAATTTACCAGAATTTTCTTCAGAGTCTAATTATGCAAAATTTTGTTCAAATACACTAAAAATGATTGAGGTTCTAAAGGAGAAATAGGAATATATATGATGTAAGTTTTATCAAATGATATAAGTATATTGTACATGTCTATCAACTATATCTTTACATATAAACCCTGTTATATTATCTGTAATTGCTTTGTCCAATATGGTAACTACCTGCCACATGTGGCTATTGAATACTTGATATATAGCCAATCCAAATTGAAAAAAATATATATTTGACTTTTGAGGACTTAGTTCCTAAGAAGGATGCAAAATATCTCATTAACACTTTTTAATATTGATTACATGTTGAAATGGTCCTACTGTAGTATATTGGGTTACAGACACTATATGAGCAAGTTGATTTTACCCACTTCCTCTTAGTTTTTAAAATGCAGCTATTTGAGAACTGAAATTACACATGTGGTTCACATTTGCAGCTCACCTTATATTTCCATTGGGCAGCACTGATCTGTAATAAGTGTAATGGACTATATCATAAAAAATAGCAAAATGAAATCTTTTTGTGTAAAACAGAAATAACTAATTCACTTGACAGTTTACATCAATATACAACCCAGTCAGCTTCAATGGGAATCTACTAAGGGATTTATCTTATCCATATCCCACAACACAGGTCCTAAGTTTGAAGTCACCCTGAAAAAAAATGCCAGTGGGTTGGGATTCAGCTTTGTGCAGATGGAGAGAGAGAGCTGCAGCCATCTCAAGAATGATCTTGTGAGAATTAAGAGACTCTTCCCAGGGCAGCCAGCTGAGGAGAACGGGGCCATCGCTGCTGGTGACATTATCCTGGCCGTGAATGGAAGGCCCATCGAAGGCCTTGTGTTCCAGGTAGGAGACCACGCAGCCCCGTGTGCACGCTGACACCAACCATGCTTCTTTCAGGCCCACCCACCATAAGGAATATTCTGGGCTCTTGAAAGTCACACCTGGAACCTGGATCATACAAAGAAAGCAATGGGTGGAACGTTCTTACATTTAATTTTCTTTCTCAGTTCTTGAATATCTGACCTTGAGTAAGCCTTGTTTCTAATTAGGTTTATAATGAAACTGAAGATAAAAGCCTGGCTCTGGACTGGCTGAAGCTCTCTTAACATTCTAGTATGTGGATGTGTGGGCTGAAGAGACCACAGTGGGTCCCTTCCTGCCCTTCTTCCCATTTCTCTATGAAATTTACAGAAGTTGATGAGCAGTGTTGCATCCATTGTCCTGTATATATTTAAAAAATGTAATTACAAAAGAGAGTAAAAAGTGGACACTTCTCCTGGCGCCTGGGTGGCTCAGTCAGTTAAGCATCTGACTCTTGATCTCAGCTCAGGTCTTGATCTTGGGATCCTGAGATGAAGCCCTGCATGGGGCTCCACACTGGGAGTGGAGCCTACTTAAAAAATAAAAAAGTGGACACTTCTCAACACTTATAGCATAATATCTCAATAGGATATTGTGTCAGGGTCCTGCCTGGAAACTGAGTCATTTGAGTAGAGTTTAATACAGGTGCGAGCTGGTTGTTGGGAAGCTCAAGGGAGAGTGTGGAGCCCCGGGGCTGGGAACAGTGGGTGCAATTATCCATCTACACCTCCCAAGTCCAAAGGCGCATGGGAAGGAGCGGTTATATAATCAGGGAAACTGAGAGAGCTGGTGAAGTGGACCTGATGACATGAACAGTGACAGTAGCTGAGGGACCCAGCCATTCTGTGCAATGCCACGGGGAGGAAGGCAGGAAAACAAAGATCCACCTGTCTTCCCAGCTCTGATCCCTACCCATGCTCCCATTGGCTGAGCCCAACAGGAACCCTCTCTGTAGTCTGCACAGGCCCACCTCCGGAACACAGAGCAAGGTGGAGAGTGGCTCTAGACTGAGTGATGAAGGGCGGAGAGTCCCCTGACAGCATATGCTTGGGGGGCAGTACCTTCATTTTTCTAGTTTGTGAGCGAAGACCTGTTTTCTGAGACCTAGTGCTGGGTCAGCAGTTCCATGAGGAAATAACGACACAGAGGCAGGTAGTTCATATGTTCTCAGAGCTTGTGGTGGGGTAGGACAAACAAGAAAACAGAATGGACTGTGGAAGACAAGTGCCGTGAGAAACAAAAATGCCTGCCCCAGGGAACTGGGGAGAAAAAAGTGCTCCCCCCAGGGAGCCCGAGAAGGAAGCACGTTCCATTGCCGCTAAAGAGGGTTATTAAATGACATCCAGATTAGCGGTTCTCAAGTTGGAATGATACTGCCTTTCAGGGGACATTTGGCAAGGTGCAGATTTGTTCACAAATCTGGTTGATGCCAGTTACCACAACTGGCAGGTGCCACTGGCATCAAGTAGGCAAAGACCAGAGATACTGCTGGACATTCTACCATGAACAGGACAGCCCCCCCTCCCCCCGCTTCCAGCCTAAAATGGCAGTAGGAAGGAGAGGATAGGACATCCTGGCCTAGATAGGAATTGGGAACTATCAAGGCACCCTGAGGCCTTGGGTCCAGAGAGTGGGTTGGTGGAAGAGACTCAGCATAGCCCGAGCTTAGGATGGGGAAGCAGGTGGGAGAGAGAGAGAGTTGAGAGGCAGCAGGTAAGAGCAGGTCATGAGAAAGAGAGTTTAGTGGGAGAAGGCCCTGGTGTATCCACATTGTGGAGAGCATGCTCTTGAACACCATGGAGGAGGGGAGGTGTGTGACTCTGGAGGAGGCAGGGAGCAGGGAGCACTGCCATTTCATAGGTGAGAGGTTCTGTGTGCCCGAGCTGAGAAGTGGAGGAAAGCCAAGGGTCAAGCTTTAGAGATTGGGGTGCTGGCCTCTGAGATGGGGGGCTGCTGAGAGGAGAAGGAGGTGAGATGATGAATAGCTATTTGTTTGAGTCATTCTCTCAGTGAAGGAAAGGCATCAGGATGGGCAAGTGCCACCATGGAAAAGCCCTGGGCAGACCCTGGCCACTTCTAGCCCAGCGTGGATGCTTTGCCTGCATGGGATCCTCAGGCCGGTGGCTTTGGTGTCTCTCACTTTAGGAAGTCAGATCCCTAACAGTGTTCTCCAAAGTTCTCTGGAGCCGAGAAACAGATCAAGGGGACATTGCCAGAGAGCTAGTGGGGAACACATAGGAGGAGATGCCACAGCCATGTCACCCCCACATCCAACCACAGATTCTGGTTTCTCATAGGAGGTGCTCCATTTACTGCGAGGGGCCTCCCAGGAAGTCACACTCCTACTTTGCCGACCCCCTCCCGGTGTCCTGCCTGAGGTAGACCAGGGATGGCAGGTAAGTGACGGTGCCCTCTGGTACCTTCAAGCACGCCTTTTCTTGTCTGGTGGGTCCTGAGAGACTCAGCTTTGTTTCACATAGGGTTCAAGGCCATCTTCTTCCACTGGGGCAGGGAGATAGCTGGGCTCCAAACCTCAATTAGTCTGTGACAAGTTCATGAACTCCTATGTCTTGTCTGTCTTCTCCTTGCCCTCCTTCCTCTGCATCTCCAATGTTTGCATCTTCCTGTAGATAGTCATATATTTAGATCCTGTCTGAAACTTCTAGGCTCAGGCCTTCTGGTGGCCCAAGCATCAGAGAGGGGAAACCAGGAGCAAGAATGAAACATACAAAACCAGACTGAGGAGGGGCGCCTGGGTGGCTCAGTTGGTTAAAGCCTCTGCCTTCAGCTTCGGTCATGGTCCCAGGGTCCTGGGATCGAGCCCCGCATCGGGCTGTCTGCTCAGCAGGGAGCCTGCTTCCTCCTCTCTCTCTGCTTGCCTCTCTGCCTGCTTGTGATCTCTGTCAAACAAATAAATAAAATCTTAAAAAAAAAACCCAGACTGAGGAAAGGTAAGAATTTTCATTATGAGGAGTTTAATGGAGAACACGATGTATGTCCACTTTCCTAAAGCATGAGTTAGACACATATGGTCTAGTGCAAAGAAGAGGCAATGAGAGCAGGAAAATTCAGAATTTTTGCTTTGATATTTCTCTTAGGATGTCCAGAGAAATAAAATCAATAGGGTAGATGTGTGTAGAGGGATGTGGGTGGGAGGGGAGATTAAGGAATGGGCTCATGTGGTTGTGGGGGTTGGCCAGTCTAAATTCTGCAGAGTAGGCAGGCAGGCAGGAAACCTAAGGAGGGGTCCATGTTGCAGCGTGTGTCCCAAGGCAGACTAGAGGCAGAATTCCTTCTTCCTTGGGGATTTCAGTCTTTTTCTCCTAAGGCCCTCAACTGATTGAACATGGTCCACCCATATCATGGAGGGTCATCTGTTTTACTCAGCATCTGCTGATTTCAATGCAAGTCTCATCTAAAAAATGTCTTCACAGAAACATCTAGACCAGTGTTTGACCACACATCTGTGTACTGTGGCCTAGCCAAGTTGACAAATAAAATTAACGTCATAATGCCGCCAGTGGGGGCCTGGGACACAGACACTGCAGCAGAGATTTGAGTGCCTAAGATTTATGGGCCCTGCTCTTGGGAACAACCCCTGGGAGGGCGAGGGAGGCCAGGCTGGGTGGAAGGAGATGTTAACGTGTTGCAGCTGCAACAGGGGCCTCTGCTATGGCACAGGGAGCTTTGGAGCTGGTATGGCCCCTCAGAGCTGGCCTGAATTGGGACAAGAGAGCTGTGCCTTCGCACTTTGTATCAACCGGCACTGTGGTGTGGGCTGCCGCAAGGGAGGGGACCGGACTTTGCCTGAGACTGCTTCCTTGAGCTGAGCTGAGCATGATTCTTGTGGAGGAGCTGGGTGTGAGCTGTCAGTAACCAGCACTCCTGCAGCTGGGGGATGAGGGCCTTCGTCTTGGGGAGGCGTCTGTGTGGGCACTCTCCAGTCACCTGGACCTGCTCTGCCACGTGCTGGCTGCATGGACCTTGGGCTTGACTTCTCTAGGCCTTGTGATTCCTCATTTATAAGATATGGATAAAACCAATCACTCATGTCTGAGGGTGACCGTAACTAGAGACATCATGGGGGATTTGGGAATCCAGGTTCTTCTGATGCTTGGACTCTGAGAGGTCATGTGATACAGACTTTGGAGAGAAAATTGCCAGGGAAAGGAAATCAGAAAGCTGGCAGTTTGGAAAAGAAGGTAGACATGGCAGTTTTCTGATTTCCTTTCCCTGGCAATTTTCTCACCAAAGTCTGTATCACATGACCTGAGCAACTGACTGGGGTGTGAGAAGGTCCAGCTTCACAAGCACAGAGATCAGGCTGCAGGGCTTGTGCCCTGTTCTTTGGTTGAGATCTCTAGGAAATGCCAGGAAAAAGCTGTCCTTCTGTTCTGGAGAATAGCTCCACTTAGGGGGGCCCAGAAAAGTCCAGTGAGAGGGCTTGGAGTGGGCATGCTTTCTCTCTCCTTATACTTGAGGGCCACATGGAAGAAGAATTTTCATTCATTCATGTGGTTCAGAGGTCAGATAGAGGACCAAGGAAGGGAGCCTTTAATTCCCAGCTAGAACAAAACAGTCATGGAAAGGAGGCAGCCATACAAACATATGGAGTAAGGTCATTCCAGGTAGAAGCAATAGCAAGTGTGAAGGCTCTGAGGTAGGAATAAATCTGGATGTTTGAGGGACAAGAACATAACAGATGTGGAAGGGGAGAAGCTGTAGAGGGAGGCAGGGGCTGCATCATGTGGGGCCTTGTAGGTCTTGGCAATGTGCTGATTCAGCTTGGCAGCCGTGGGAAGCTACTGGGCTGGAAGTGGTGGGAGGGTGAAGGGTTAAACAAGAGCATACCCTCCTCTGGTCTATACTTTAGAAAGACCAGTGAGCTGGAGATGGATTGGAGCAGATAAGCCAGCGGTCATTCAAATAAACCATTGTGGCTTGGACTCAGATGATAGCTGAATGGTTGGTAAGAAGTCATCAGATGTAGGAGATAGAGCCCAGAGGATTACTTTTGCCTTAGATATGGTCACATGGAGAGAAAGCAAAGTTTGACTTGAACACCTGGTTGAATGGTGATACCACCTGCCAAGATAGGGAGTGCTTGGAGAGTGCAGTGTAAAGTATGTGGAAGAGAAGCGATAGTTCTTGGTAGCATGCAGAACTGAAATGTCTGTGGAACAGCCAGTGGAGATGTCAGTTCGGCAGGTGTTTGTGGAGAATTGGCCTGATATCAGGGCTGGAGAAGGTGGATTTGGGAATTGTCACCAAATAACATGACTTAAAGCTATGAAATGGATGAGATCACCTTGGGAAAGAGTCTAGAGACGTAAACCAACGTGACCCCCTGACATCGAAAGGTCCAGTTCAAAGAAATGAGACAGGAGTAGGGGCCTGGGAGGTTGTGGGAAAGCCAGGGAAGGGCAGAGTTCAGAGGGAACACATTCAAGGAGAGGAAGTGAGTAAAGGATGCTCTCAAGAAGGAGGAAGAAAACAATTATGTTGCATGCTCCTGAGAGGTAGAATGAGATGAGGACAGGGTATTGTCCTTTGATTTTAGAAAGATGTAGGTCACTGGAGACTCTGAGCAGAACTCCTTCAGTTGAATGATGGGGACAGAATCCTGGGTGGAGTGGGTACAGGGAGAAGCGGGGAGACACAGACAGAAATAGTGAGGATAGGCACGCATTTGAGGAGCTGAGAAATGAGTGGCCGGTAGTTGGAGGAGGTCAGGAGGTGGATACAGGCTAGTTGGTAGACTATGCTGTGGGGAGATGAAGGATTCTCATCTGAATGTGCCCATTTTCACTGTGAAGTGAGAGGCAAGGTCAGGGGGTTGGTTGAGGAGAGAGATGAGAGATAATATAGAGGGTAGAGAGAACGGGAAATTGACTTCGCTGAGGAAGTAAGGAAAGATTATCTAGAAGCCTTGAGTGTCCACTTGACACTTGCACTCATATGCTTGGCTCAGAAGCAGGCACGAAGTCCACATAGAGGGTCACTAGGGATTGGAGTTCACATATGGCCCCGGCATGTCACACAGAATGGAGAATGTAATATGGAATGGGAGCTCAGAGTGTTCTTTATCTTTAAGGGCATGTTTATGGGGCAGAAGCATGGACTCAGCAGAGGAAGAGGGTAGGGGAGTGGGGCATGGTTGGTGACAAGGCACCATTGACCCGAAGCCTTGGAGAGAGTGAGGGATCACTGTAGAGTGGGTACCAAGGGTGATGAGGTAGAGGGAGAGGAATGGTTGAAAATGAGATTTTGAAGGTCTCCTTAGGAGTATGAGAGAAAATACAACTATTTATTTTTATAATAATCCATTTCAAATTTTAATTTTTGTTATGTTCTTTGTAATTTACATTGTATATCAGTAAGGTCGTAGAGTTTATGATTTATAACTAAATGAAAGTACATATTTGGAAGCATATCCCTGCTCATTTTGGGGAGTGGGTGGTCAGCAAGGTGAGGAGCCCATGGAGGTGAGTGGCAGAGTAGCAACTTCTTTTCTGACGGGGGGAGGGGCAGCCCTGTCTGGCTCTCAAGTCCATGTGCTCCTATGACGTCAGGCGTGTAGGTCATGGGATGGAAGTGCTAAAAGATAATTTTCAGGAAAAAGTAAATTCATGACTCTCACATTGTTGTAAAAGTGAATATAAAGATTTTATCTAACCCATTCAGTGAGGGAACCAGGCAGATGTTAACATTGGTTCAAAGAGATTTCAAAGAACAACATATTTGTTTATAGAGATGAAGTACCTCAAAGCAAATAATACACAAATTAATAACCCAGAAGGTTGTGCTGTAAACAAAGCATAGTTTCTACTGAAGTATAGATTTTTTTTTCCCCTACAGAAAGTTGAGCAGTGTTAGTGTGCCACAGTGTGTCATCAAAATCACAACCTAAAAGGCCCAACAGGGATGTAAGCAGTTGTGGGGAATCAAGTAATATTTGGAGAAGTGAGAAGGAGACCCAGGGCAGGGAATCAGGATGGGGAGGGGGATGGGGCTGTGAGGATGACCCAGCACGGATGAGGAGAGATGAAGACAAGAGTTTACGAAACTCGTGTCTTATCGGAAAGTGGGACAAAGAGTCATTGTTACTTTTGTTTCCATATTTTTAAATTTTTTTAAAGAAATTTCTTTTTAAAATTTCATTTATTTTATTATTATTATTTTTTTAATTTAAATTTTAGGTAGTTAACATACAGCACAATTTTGGTTTCTGGAGTAGAATTCAGTGATTCATCACTTACGTACAGCACCCCATGCTCATCCCAAGTGCCCTCCTTAATACTTATCACTCATCTAGCCCTTCCCTCACTCACCTCCCTCCTCAGTTCTCTATCATTAAGAATCTCTTATGGCTTGTTTCCCTCTTTTATTTTATTTTTTTCCCCTCTTCACATATGTTCATCTGTTTTCTTCCTTAAATTCCACATATGAGCGAGATCATATGGCGTTTGTCTTTCTCTGACTGACTTTTTTCCCTTAGCTTAATACTCTCTAGCTCCATCCATGTCATGGCAAATGGCAAGATTCCATTCTTCTTAATGGCTGAGTAATATTCCATTGTATATATACACCACATCTTCTTTATCCATTTATTTGGGCTTTCTCCATAATTTGACTATTGTTGATGTTGCTATAAACATTGGGGTGCATGATCCCCTCGCATCTGTATTTTTGTATCCTTTGGATAAATACCGAGTGGTGCCATTGCTGGGTCATAGGGTAGTTCTATTTTTAACATTTTGAGGAACCTCCAAACTGTTCTCCAGAGTGGCTGCACCAGCTTGCATTCCCACCAGCAGTGCAAGACGTTTTCCCTTTCTCTGCATCCTCGCCAACACCAGCTGTTTCCTGTGTTGTTAATTTTAGCCATTCTGACAGCTGTGAGGTGATATCTTATTGTAGTTTTGATTTCTATTCCCCTGATGATGAGTGATGTTGAGCATCTTTTCACATGTCTGTTAGCCATCTGGATATCTTTTTTGTAAAAGTGACTATTCATGTCTTCTGTCCATTTCTTGACTGGATTATTTGTTTTTTTGAATGTTGAGTTTGATTTTCTCAAGTTTTGAAAATATTAAAAAAATATAACATTATTTTTCTAATGCCCCAAGCTAAGGGGCTCGGAGTTGGTTACTTGTGTCACCTAGGGCCCAGCGGGAACTAGGGTCCTGACAAATGGAGACTGACCCCAGAGCCCATCTCTTAACTGCTTTGCCCCACAATCGCAAATACACACACACAAAACCAGAAACAATAACAACAACAGCAGCAAAAAGGATTACTTTTTTTTTAAAGAAGGACTTTTAGATTTTGCTTAGTGTGCAACATGAATCCAATAACATTTAGCATTTCTTTTAATAGACACCTGTGCTGTCATCAGACAAAGAATTCAACAAGGCATCTTGTACTGACTCAGAGCAGAGCCCCAGTCTGGATCAAGAGGACATCAGGAGGGACAGTGCCTCCCCAGATGCAGGGGAAAGCTTGAGTCTTAGGCCAGAGTCTTTCCAAAAAGCCCCCAGGGAAGCACAAGGGGACCAAGACCTAGAGAGACCCTGGACCACTTGCTTGATGCATCCTCAGGATTCCCACCCTCATTTATGCAGACTTCAGCAAGAAATGGATGCATCAACATTGGCCACCTCTTTGGAAAAGGATATGAGGCAAAACTGCTATTCAGTTTGTGATATCAGGAAGCTTGAAAGGTAAGAATCACCATGTTGGCAGATACTTTGTAAATGGTATGCTTTTCATTGCTAGAAATTACAATCAAGCAGTTCATAACTGTGTTCAGATGCTTACTGGGCCCAGCACTATTCTAGGCATTCAGTAGGGATGTGGGGGGTGGGTGTGGCAGGAAAAAAGAGAAGCATAAGGTCTGGAGCTGCTGCAACCATAGTCCATGAGATTTTGGGGACGTTAACCCCACCCAGTGGTCCTCCAGTACCCTTGATGCCTACAGATGGCAGTCTTCAGGTGTTCCTCCCATGAACCTTTGTGCTACATCCTGCGTGGCTTCTTTTTTTTTTTTTTTAAGATTTATTTATTTGAAGAAAGCGAACAGGGGAGAGAGGGACAGAGGAAGAGGGAGAGAGAGAATCCTCGAGCAGACTCCCCGCTGAGCACAGAACCCCACATGGGTCTCAATCCCATGACTCTGACACCATGACCTGAGCCCAAATCAAGAGTTGGAAGCTTAATTGACTGAGTCACCCAGGTGCCCCCCGGCCCCTCCCCATGGCCTTTTAAAGCACTGTGGTAAGAAAGAATTTCCCTTGTATGCATCACCATTTTTATTGCTAATATAATACTTGACAGTCAACACCAGCTTAAAAAACAACTATGTCTTTAAACACCCGACTGAAATGTTCATTTTAATAGCCATTTTTAGCTTAGCCTTCTTTTTGTGCCTATCCCTCACAAGTATTTCCTGTCTTCCATCCTGTTCTGATGGAAAACGTTCTCTTTAGTTCAGTTTGACGGTACTTATCACATAGACTCGATGTGCATGGGACCCTGGTAGGAGCAGAGAGAAGGTTGGAAACACTGAGAAAGGCACGTGCTAGCTAGAGGCCTACACAAGCAGGCAAATAATGAGGAAGGGCGGTTTGTGTGTGACACTGGATAACCTCACTGCTATGAAATGGCTCTTCTCTGTTGCTCATCCTAGAAGGCTGAGCAGGGCAGATCTATAGGGCCTGGTAGGTGACATGAAAGATGAAGCCGCCCGTGTAATGCAATTAGGCAGGGGAGATCTGTAACTAACAGGAGCCAAGCATACATTCCCTAAAAGCATTCAGGGGGTGCCTGAGGGGGTGGGGCTCTGTCGTTTAAGTATCTGACTCTTGATTTCAGCTCAGCTCATGATGTCAGGGTCGTGAGATCGAGCCCCATGTCTGGCTCTGTGCTGAGCTGAGTCTGCTTGAGATTCTCTCTCTCCCTCTCCCTGCCCCTCCTCCTGTACGTGTTCTCTCTCTCTCAAAATCAATCAATCAAAGCATTCAGATACAATTTTTATAAAAATACCATACCTGCCAAACAAAAACTAACTAGTATGCAAAGTAGAACCCAGTGGGCAAGCACATTCATCAGTGGTACTCAGCTTCATTGTCTGAAAATGCATAATTAAATGTGTATTTCTAGTTTCTTACAATTGTGTTCTAAGCAGTAAATGATGTATTTGGTCATGTGGGAAAGGAAAGAGCCTCCCGAGGTTTATCCAAGGACAACTGTTAGTGTGATCTTATAGGAGATATAAAAGGAACTGTGCTTATAGATTTTTTAAAGGTTTTGGGGTTTTTAAATGTTTTACTGCCAGACAGTTCAGGATGATGGACAGAAACCCTGAGTGTTGGATTATTGGATTATAAAGTGACTCTGGGTTTAGGTACAAGCCTGGAGGTTTATTTGCCATGTGCCTTCAATCTAACATAGTTATCAGTTATTAATAATAGTTTTTGTTTTGTTTTGTTTTTACTAATTACTAGTTTAGTTGCTGTTTTTCTTGGAATCACAGAATCTCAGGGTTGTTCAATATAAAAATGATCTAATCCAACCTCATACCCTATGCTGACATCTGTTTTGTAACATCCCCAAAGCAGGGGGCTTGCTTTGACTGAGTACTTCCAGGGATGCAGAACTTGCTATATCTTAAAGTGGCCCATTTTATCACCATAGAGTTGTTGATCAGAAAGTGCTTCCTTATATTAAGGTGAAATCTCCTTTAACGCCTATTTCTTTCTATCTTCTTATCATGACATTTGCAAGAAACATCACATTATTTTTCTGAATCAAATTAAAGTTAGCTTAGTGTTCCTACTGGAAAGGGTATACCCAATGTCCAAAATATGCCATTTTTGGAGGGGATTGCCTCTCCTAGAGTTACACAAGAATCCTGAGGGCTTTCCCAGAACATTACAGTGGAGCTTCTGATGTTCAGTTGGTTATGGTTGCTGCCCCATGCTTGTTATACAAGCTGGTGTGGTCCATGGAGCCATAGGCAGGCAGACTTCTTGTTTCCCTGTCCTGGCTCCCTCCATGGCCAACACCTCCCCCTTGCACTTGACCTCCGTGTAGTGGTCCTGGTAATGGCAGTGTTCTGCCTCCTCACACTTCCTGGCTTCATTTTTGCTGTGTTTCCACCCCCCCTGCCCCCAGGAACTTGTCTGTCTCTCTGAAGGAAGGACTCAGACCATATTAACTCTCCTCTAACAAGACATTAGCTTGCTCTAGCTGCATACACAGTGACTGTCACCTATGGGAAGAAAAGCATGGCACATGCCCAGCAGTTCCTGAACACATTCCCCCAGCTCCTGCTGGGATTGTGGCTCTTTGCAAACTCCTCCTAGAAGTATCTGCACCCCAGTTCTGAGGCTGTCCCAGGAAATTACCTCTTTGTTTCTAGCATCTGTGAGTCAAGCTCTCTTTCTGCATTTTGGAACCAAAAGAGCACATACTTCTTGAGCATATAGCCTTGGTTTCAGCTTTACCTATCCAAGTAAGTGTGCCTGGAGTGTTGATTCCTCTGAGCTTGAGGCTTCTCGAATGTCAACAAAGAGCAGAACAGTTCCACAGGACACTGTGCAGGTCAAAAGAAAGCACCCCCCTGCTGAGTGCTCTGGCTCTTTCTTGCCAGCTAAAGAACAGGTCCCATCAGCTAAAATGGCCAGCAGATTGCCAGAATTGCCAGGTGTCTGCTTCCTAAAGCCAGCTGGCTGCCAGCCATCCCGGCAAACCCAGAGTGTTTGTGGAGAAGTTGAGATTTTACTTTCTTTCCTTGTTCTTCTCTTTTAAAACTGTATATTTGGAGACTCCATCATGTCAAATGCTTATAAAGCAGGCTCAGAAAGCAGTCCAGTACATTTCCTTGGGGGAGGGTTAGACTTGCATGCCTCCCAGACTGAGGGCTTAGTGCTTGGCTGGGGTCGTATCTTATGCAAGGTTCATTTCTAAAGTTAGGGCCTAACGTGAAAATCCCATCAAGTCCCATTACCCTTGAACATCCCTTTGGAAGGCGTGATGTTCTTTGCTCCCATGGTGTGGAAGCAGATCACTTTTTCTTTGGTTGAGCCTCAGGGGAAGGGCCTTGCTGTCTGCCAAATGCTTACTTTCCGTGCTGGACTCAGAGGAATGAATGGGGATGGCAGATTCAAGGCTTCCACGTGTGTTCATTCCCGGTCTTATGCTCGTTGAATGGAAAGTTGGTCATAGCAGGACGGTAGCAGCTTATTTCCCTCCCTCTTTCTCTTGCTTAGCACATATAATTACATTCATGTAATTAAAATGAATGTAGTTTCAGCAAGCATCATTTAGGGAAAGTGAGGTTGTTAAGTGTTCATGGCCATTAAGAATGCAAAATGGAGCCAGAGTCCTTGAGATGAACCCAAAGTTATTGTATACCTTCTGGGATGGGCACTTTCTTGGAATAACAAAGGATGAGTAGGAGGCTACAGGTCTAACTTAACAGTGGTTGTCATGCCTGCTGTGACATCACCATAGCTGGCCGAGGCCACAGGCTGCCGGGCAAGTGGGCTGTCGGTCTGATAGAAGGCACAGGGAACCCCTGTGAGGTCAGAGGCATGCCTGGGGGGAACGAGTGAGGCAGGTGCCTGGCCAGAAATGGCGATAGTCTAAGAGCAGAGCTGGGGCAGGACTGGGGCCTGGGCTGCTTCAACTGGCTTCTCTCTGCACACTCACAGGCTCCCAAGGGATGCACCCCAGCCCCCACTGCCCAACCACACATGGCCTGGTACTTGGCTCCAGTAACTCCTAAACACTGACCTTTAGCTCAGGATTGTCATGTGGGCTTCAAACTCAGCAGTCCACCAGACTTCCCTCCTTGATGTCTTAGACACACTGAAATCTCACCCTTGGGGCCCCCAAGTCCCCTCCCAGTCAGTCTGACACTTGCCTCCTACAGGGAGTGTATTAGAGAGGTTGGAGGAGGCTGGTGGTGGGAGGCCAGGTGTGAACAGTCAGACACTGTAGTGGCCCACAGCGTGTGATTCTCCTCTATCCGGAGGGAGGGAGGGAGGTAGTGGGCTGCTGCTGGGGGCGGAATGGTGTGGGGGGGGGCATGGGGTGTCTGTGCAAGAGGTTGGGTTTCCTGTTCTTTGACACATCTTCCAATGTGTTCCCTTCCATGTTTATAGGAAAATGCATTTTCTACATACTTTGGTCAAGTACTTTAAGGTTTTTTTGTTGTTGTTGTTTGTTTTTTTTTTTTTTCAGAGACTGATTTATGCTTTATTTTTAGTCTGCAACCATAGTTGACCAGTAAAAAAAATTGAGGTTCAGTGATATCCCCAAAATAGCAATACATAAGTAACACATAGAATGACTGTCTTCTCATTGTATCCTCATCCCTTATCGGAGGAGAGAGTGGAGAGAGATCCTGTGTGTCCTCCTTTTTAAATAAAGCCATTAATCCCATCATGAGGGCACACCCTCATGGCCTCATCTTAACAGTAATTCCTCCCAAAGACCTCATTTCCAAATACTATTATATTGGGAGTTAGGATTTTAAGCTATGAATTTTGTGGCTATAAGGTTTTAAACTTAGTTCCCTCAAAGTGCTTGGCCATTTTAAAATATTACTTTCTTAAAGTGAGTGTTCTTTTCGATTCTAGTAGCACACAGTCTCCTTTTTATGCCTACGGTGTGCATCTATTTACATGAAACACACATTTATGTATACCCTGTAGGTCTCATGAGCAGAAATAACGTCTTTTTGACAGTGAGACTCAGGTGGGGACAGACAGTCCAGTTCTGCGGGGGAGGAGCACTGACCCTCTGGGTGCTTAAGGGGTTGGAGCTGTTGGGAGGCACCAGAGCTGGGTTTAGAGGGGACATTTTGAGAAAGGGAAGGGAGGGGAGGGCAGGCGGCCTGTGACAAAGCCAAGCCATTGCTTTGGGTGTGGGGAAGAAGGCTGATAAATGGGGATTTGTGTGTTTGATGAAAAGCTAAATCTGTGTGCATTTCTTTTAGATTTTCCTCCTCGTCTTCTCTAACTGGGCTCTCGACAGATATTTCCTTAACACGTTCTCTGCACGCTTGAGACGCTGTACCAAGTGCTCTGCCATCTGTCTGCACTGCTTTTTCTAATCAGAAAGCATGTGGGGTGACTTTGGGGCAACCCCTGGAAAGAGTGTTCTACCACTGTTGTCTCTGCATCTTCACCAGCAGACAATGCACCTCCCTCCCCGCTCATCTGCCTCCTGTGTCACACAGGGACTAAATGTCACTCCAGCGGGCTGCCTCTCCAAATAGGCTCTTTCTCAGCACTCCGAAAAGGACTCGACAATTGCACGAAGTGCTTTGAAGGTTACCTGCTTGAGTTGCTCCCAGCCTCCTGCTTTGGCCCTTTCCCTCTAATCCCTCTGTTGAAATCCTAATCTGAATCCTCTTGATGATAGCCCCTCCCATTTACTGAGACTTGCCCTGTCCCAGGAGCCATGGATGGACATATCAGAGTTATGTAATCTAAGCGTCCCAGCAATCTTATAAATTTCTTGACCTTCCCATTTTTCAGATGAGCAAACTGAGGTCCTGAAGAAGTTAATAAGCTTGCTGAGGTCTCACTGACTCCCCATATGAAGGGTCAGTCCTAGAACAGTCATATCTCTGTTTTCAATGCCATGTCCTCCGGCAAGTCCTCTGTGGCCTCCTGGGCTCAGTCAGGAGCTCCCCTGCTCCCATAATGCTCTGTGCTACTTCTGTCATAGCACTCTCTCCCGGGATTGTAACATTTATTCATGGCTCACTCTTCCCATTAAATTGGGAGATCCTTACGGATAAGAGCCTCAGCTTGTTCACTGTTCAGAGCAGTCTCTGATAGGAGCTGCTTGGACCCTGGCTGGCTCTCCTATGCTATGGCATGATCAACATCCTGAAAGAAAGAAAGGTGGGGAGCAGAATTTCTTACCAATGCTGGAAGACACATGGGTTTTTGTTTTCTAGTCCTGAATTGGACACAGATGAAGAGGAAGGAGACATAGGTCATCTAGTCGAAGCCCCTTCTCCCACTGTGGACAATGAAGCATATCTTACCACCAGTTCTATACTGGAAAGCCAGCTACTCTGTGAAGAATGTCTGGAGGCAGATTCGGGAACCATTCCCTTGCCACAATTCTGTTCTTGGCACACTATCACCGAGTCTTTGTCTGTAGAAGAGTCGTATGATAGTGAGAATGAATGGGAAGACCTAGAGGAGGCTGTGGACTCAGATGATGGCACCCTCAGGTGGGTATCACTCTGGGTAGACTGAGGCTGGCCGAGTTCTTCTCGTGGAGCTCAGTTTTCAACTACTTTGGCTGGGTAATGGCTCATGGGTGTCACCTCATTCCCCTTACACCCGCTCAGCAGGGTAACACCTTATCATGGCACTTCCCATGGCCCGTTCCATGATGACAACCCTATAAGATAGGGTTATTGTCATTTCCATCTTATAGATGGCACATTTGGGACTTTCCCTAAGTCAAACAGTGGGTAAGTGACCGAGTCAGAATTCATCCCGGCTCTCCCACTCCTCAGACCAGGTGTTCAGTGCTCTCCTCTGCTGCCACCAGCATGTGGCTGGGTGAGCTGTCTCTCCTGACCGGCTGCTGGTCAAGTACTGACTCCTATTTTGTGTGCTCCTCCTAGCCCTCGGGCTCAATATATTTCAGAGAAGAGCCTGGGTGTCATGTAAGGTGATCCTTCTCAACAGCCACCGTGTCTCAACATAGTGAGCTTTTTCTTGATCAAGAAAGTCAGTCTGTTAACAGAAGATGCCAGCAGAAGTCAGGACTGGGTCAGAGAGCTGGGGTCGGATGGCGCTGATGGAGATGGGGGAAGAGTCAGTGTAACAAAATGTGTCAGACTGGAAGTAGAGTGGATTAAACTCTTGACAGGTTGGTAAACCCCCCGACATTCTGTTAAAGTACCTGGAGCATATGTTGTTCCAGTATCTTTTAAAATGGTAAATGTTCAAGAAACTTTCACATAAACACATTTTCAAGGCACGTTGAAACTTACCGAGGCGTTGCCTCATGAAGTTTTGGGTGTAAGTTAAACAGTCTTGTTCACTTTCGTCCCACTGTGTCCTAGCTACATTTTCCTCAAAATTGATTGACCTGGATTCCTAGAGGACAGTGGCAGACAAGCTGAGAAGGTGGGTGGACATTTGAAATTCAAATATGACAAGAGGACTTGTTCTGATCTGAAATAGGAAGCAACAGGTTCATAGAGGGGAGGACGCGGAGGTTTTAAAGACCATGCCCGCCATTCACGGGGCAGTTGGACACTGGCGGCTTTGAGGATGATGCTTGATGGATTCACAGATGTGTGGGGCCGGCAGAGAGAGGCTTCTATGTGGAGAGCAATCTTTCTAGAGTGGGCTCCTCAGGACTGGGGAGCTAAAGGAAGATGGGCCAAGCAATGTTTTGTGGACCCATAGGGAAGCAACTAAGGATCCCCAAGTTTCATGAAATGTCCCAGGAGATCTGCAGTGCCCCCACCCCTGCCCCAATGGGAACAGAGAGCAGAGTAGTGACAACAGGGCTTTTCAGCTGGAGTGGCTCAGGCTCCAAGCCTGCCTCTGCCCCTCACTGGGTGACCTGCAGTAGATGACTTTTAAACCATTGAAGACTCAGCTGACTACCAAATGGGGATAGCAGAAGCCACCTCATACTGTTCCTGGAAGAGAGGACAATGCATGTCAAGGGTTTAGCACACTGCCTGGTGAGTAGTAAGGACTTAGTTCATTTTAGTCTAAGATCATAAAGGAGGACATTACTGAAATGATGCCAAGTTATGAACGCATTCAATCTTGAGTTTTTTTCCAGGTAGACAAACGATCTAGGTAACTTTGTCAGACTTGTGCACTCATGTGAGGGGTAGAGTGGGGGTGGGGAGAAATACTGGTTCATGGCAAGGGTGTCCGGATGTGGGTGGACTGAATAGCCCGCAGCTATGGACAGTGCTCTGGAATGTAATTAGGTCTAGGCCTGCCGTAGTCACTTCTTCTACGGGGCTGATAGAAGGCAGGCCTGCAGGTTAGTGCGTAAGGCATGAGTTCATAGCCTCGGCTCCGTGCAGCAACCCACAGATGGGCTTCAAGGCATCCAAGCACCTCTAAGGTTAGAATATTGACTTCCATGCTTCTTTTGGAAAAAGCAACCCTCCCCCTTTTAAAAGAAATTCTTAACATACTTTAAATTCTCTATGTGGTCTATAATCCCCAAAAGATTAAGGATACCTGTTGTATATATTCTCTATTTTATCCTGGAAATGGGGAGAAGTTTTGAGGAGTATAAAGAGGACTTTACTTAAGGATGGTGTCATGCATCCTTTAAACCTATATAACAAATTATTTTCTTTGGTCCTTTTAGACATTGCAACAATAATGGTACATGGGCATTTCCCATAAGTAATTTCATTTAGTCCTCATATCAACTTTGAATGGTATTCTTATTCCTCTCTTACAAATGGTACTTAGGTTTATTTAATTGTCCAAGAGTCACAGGGCATCTGTCTGATTCAACTTTTGGTGCATTTTTGCATTTCCCCTAGAATGTGTTTTCCATGTGGATTTGTGTAACACATATGTCTTTCCATCACATGTCAAGAGTCCTACTATTTCTCTCACAAAATATTTCTCTCTTAGGAGGCTAAAACAATCCCTGTTGTCTGTTGGGATTAGGAAGGTAATTGAACTGTTCTCTTTGGTGAAGGCTGCTGCTGGCCAAATGGCGAGCAGGTCAGTCAAAGCTGCCTGTCATTTTAGGTGAACAGAGAAATTCTGAGAGTCACCCGAGGCAGAACCCTGAGGTTTCTGCATGGGCATCCTTTTGACAGTGATCACATGGAAGAACTCTCAGATGTCCTCAGTGCAGAGAATGTACATACGAGCTCTACAACCAGGAAAGAAACCTGTGGGTCCCTGAGGGGGCGGCAGGGAATGGAGGATCTGGCCTAGTTAAGGACTAACTTTAAACGACCATGCCTGTCACTTCTGAGACTCATTTTGAATAGCAGTCATGACCTCTCTCCCATTCTGGGGTTTGTGTTGAATAAAGCTGTGTGTGTGTGTGTGTGTGTGTGTGTGTGTGTGTGTGTGTGTGGCTCTCAGGGGACTTCCCCTTTGTGAAAGGAACCAACCACCTACATCAAGGTAAACCAGCCCAGGGTGAGGTCTCGCTGCTGCACTGGCACACACTTTCTGGGACAGATGCAAAGTTCCAGTTTGCACTTTTTAGTTCTCCATTGGTTGCAGGAGTTTCCATGGATTTCAAAGTGCTGTCAGTTCCCTTGAGGGAATCTGCTGAGAGACTTGGCTCAAGGCCATGGGAATAATGTGTTTTGACATCTTTCTGTGTTCTTCCTATGCAACTCCATATGGTTGTGAATTCTTTTAAAAGCATTTTCCTTTTTGAACTCAGCAACCTGATCCTAAAGACGATATGAAGAAAAAATAAGATGGGAACGTCTAATACAGAAGAAAAAGAGAATTGCTATTGTCAGAAGTTATGATATATAACCTTGGCCATAACAAGAAACTAAAACCATGTGGACTTAGCAAATGCACAAAAGAAACAGAGCTGGTGGACCATAGTTTGTGCCAAGGAACACAACTGGCAAGACATGAGGAGGGATACATGGCAGCATTTCAACATGGGGGAAGGAAGCCACCTTCATAGACAGAACTGGGGTAGCTGGAAAAGAGAGTTTAGATTCAAAGCTCACCTCCTCTATGAAAATTACAGATGGGTTGATTTAAAAAAAAACAAACAGAGAAAAACAGTAGAAAACAGACTCTAGTTTTATCAGATCTACAGAGGAATAATACATTTCTGGCTTATAGCAATAATAAGGCATAACAAAGAGGAACTACAGAGTTGACAATATTAAAAGAGTTAAAACTTCTATACAGCAAAAATGCCAAAATTAATGTAAAAATATGAGATATGGATTGGGATTTACATAATTGTGAGTAAAGATGAATATCTATAATATTTAGAAAGCCCAGGGTGGTTTATAATAGATTAATTTCAGTAGACAATGTACATAATAAAAATGCAAATGGTGGAAAAATACATATTCTAATCAAAATAATGTCAATGGATTAATTTGGGTTCACTACATTTGCAAAATTTAAAAAAATACTATCAAATTTTGGCAAAATTTGAGTGAAATTGGTACACTCAGAAGTATCAAAGGTCATAAAAGTACAAATGCCCAGAACCTAACAATGCCAGTCCTGAGAATTTATCCCAAAGGAATAATTCAGCATAAGAAAAAAATGTGTTATTTTAAGAGGTTAATTGCAGTGTTCTCGATAAAAACAACTTAAAAATGGTGAAAATGCCTTAGAATTTGGTAATATTGAAGACAATTATGTCAGCCTGCTGAAAAAAAGAATACCATAGAAATGGCAACAGAATGAAATATGGTAATATTAAAGACAGGATGGTAAAAGAAAAAGGATAATTATGGTATAGTAATATCATGGGATATTATGTAGCCAAGAAGACAATAAAACAAATACAAAAGGTCACAACTTAGAAAAGTGATATACAGAGCGCCTGGGTGGCTTAGTGGTTTCTGCGTCTGACTCTTGATTTTGGCTCAGGTCATGATCTAATGGGTGCTGAGATCGAGGCATGTGTTGGGCTGTGTGCTCAGCAGAGAGTCTGTTGGAGAATCTCTCTCTCCCTCTGCCGCCCCCACCCACACACTCTCTCAAATAAATAAATAAATATTTTGAAAACCTGTTGGATATAATAACTCCAAATGGCATTGGAATGTCTCACTGGTGACATCCATAGAAGAGAGCTACCCTGCAATTGCACTACTGGGTATTTCCCCAAAGATACAGATGTAGTGAAAAGAAGGGCCATCTGTACTCCAGTGTTCATAGCAGCAATGTCCACAATAGCTAAACTGTGGAAAGAGCCAAAATGCCCTTCAACAGATGAAAGGACGAATACCCAACTTTTGCATCAACATGGACGGGACTGGAGGAGATTATGCTGAGTGAAATAAGTGAAGCAGAGAAAGTCAATTATCATATGGTTTCACTTACTTGTGGAACATAAGGAATAGCATGGAGGACGTTAGAAGGAAGGGAAGAATGAAGGGTGGAAATCAAAGGGGAGACAAATCATGAAAGTCTGTGGACTCTGAGAAACAAACTGAGGGTTTTAGAGGGGCAGGGGGTGGAGGGATGTACTGCATGGAGCACTGGGTGTTATATGTAAACAATGAATCTTGGAACACTATGTCAAAAACTAATGATGTACTGTATGGTGACTAACATAAACATAATAAAAAATAATAATAAAAAAGAAGAGCATCTATGAGTACACACAGACAAGTACAGTGATGGAAGAGAAATCACCTAGAGTTTGGGTGATAGATTAAAAGAATATATTTTGTTAAAAATCCCTTTGCTCTTCTATATTTATTAATTGTATCATGAATTTTAAGTTGAAAATAAAGAGACCAAAGCAGGGAAAAAAAAAAAAAAAAGAGAGAGAGAGAGAGACAACAGTAGAAACAAAGAGGTTTAAAAAAGCCCACGCTCTAAAATTTAATTTAATAATTCTTCTCTATGTGCTTTTATTTCTAATTTCTTGTTCTCTTTATTGGCTTGTTTTGCTATTAATGAAAAAGAAATATCCAGGCATCTGAACAGTCTTGTTTCAGATGCACTCAGGACTGGAGCCAGCTCCCTTGGTGCACTATTACAGTTTCATAGCTCTTAAGTTTAGGGAATTAATCACGTATGTAACAAAGTGAATAAATAACAGTATTTACAATTTTGGAACTGCTCACGCTCTGCTGAACCCTGGGTGTTTATATTCTCTTTGGAAAAGAAATGGATGCCTACAGGTTCACAATGAATCTTGTCCTCCTGCCTATAGGAAAGAAACTCCTCCCTTTCCCCCTCCACCTACATATTTTTACTCATTTGGAGCCATTATCTCATGAAGAACCTGGTCATTTGCCTTAGGCAGGCTTGACTGTAGCTGTTCCTTGCTCAGTTGCAGGGCAAAAGTCAGAAAGGGCAGTGCAGCCCTAAAGGACTCAGCCCATTGCCTGCAAAGTGCTTCCGAGTCTGGCTTCTGCATTATACATCCTCAAACCTGGCTGTGCTTAAGAATCAACTAGAGAAGGTGTTAAAAATTCAGCTTCATGGGCTTCATCCCTGGAGATTATGAATCAGCAAGTCTGATTCTGGGTAAAACCCAGAAATCTGTCCTTCTTTCAAGCTCAGCAGAGGGTTGTGTGTGTGGCCAGATTTGGAAACCACTGATGCAAAGTCTTCAGTAAATATTTATTAGGCTTCTAGTAAGTGCCGCACACCATTTGTATAAGGTTAGCTCAAACATATACACGCTCACCACTCAATTGTAGAGCTACCGTGGGCTTCAATGTTGTGAAGACGTGAATGTTCCTCCACAAAGTTTAATTTAGAGATGTAGTGTGATTCTTATCAAACGCCCGCCAAGGTATTTTGTAGACACAGACATGCTTATTCTAAACTTTACTTTGTAAATTTTGTTTTATGTTTTAAATATAATTTGTATTATATAAATAAAAAATATGTTCTGAAAAGGCACAGGCCCTAGAATAACTAAAATCGTCTTGAAAAAGTAGAATGAAGTAGAAAGAATCACTCACTGTGTCCAACATTAAGGCTTACTATGCAGCGGCCATAATTGAGAGAGTGTGGTATGGCAGAGCGGTAGACATACAGATCAATGGAATAGAATAAAGAACCCAGAAATAAACCCACACCAAGAGTTCCAACTGATTTTTGACAAAGGTGTGGAAGAAATTTAATGGAGAAATAATAGCCTTTCAATAAATGGTACTGAAACAATTGGCCATCCACAGACGGTGCGAGAAAGACACGGAGACAGAACTGACCCTAACCTACACACCTCATACAAAAATGAACTCAACATGGATCACAGGCTTAACTGTAAATGTAAAACTATGGGACTCTTAGGGGGAAAAAAAGAAAAAAACCCCAACAATCCAGGAGAGCACTGGGATCCAGGGCTAGCTAGGCGAAGCATTCTTAGATTTTTCATCAAAAGCATGACACATCAAAGGGAAAATGGATAAATTGGCCTTTTGCTCTGTGAAAAATTCTATTACGAGGATAAAAAGACAAACTGCAAAGTGGGAGGAGGTATTTGCCAACCACGTATCCAACAAAGACTAGTATGTAGAATATATAAAGAACTCTCAAAACTCAACAATACAAAGCCCAAAATCCAATTAGGAAATAGACAAAAGACACAAACAGGTATTTCCCTGAGGAGTATATCCAGATGACAAGTAAGCACATGAAAAGGTATTCAACCTCATTAGCTATTAAGGGAGATGCAAAAATCAAGCCACAATAAGATACCTCTGTACACATATCAGAATGGTAAATTAAGAGAGTGAGAATGCCGCATGCTGGCGAAGATGTAGATAAACTGGGTCACTCACACACTGCCAGTGGGCCTGTAAAATGCTGTAGTCACTCCGGAAAACAGTGTGGCAGTTTGTTATGAAAAAGTAAATATACAGTTATCATAACTTGGCAGTTGCATATTAAGCATTTATCTCAGAGAAATGGAAACATATTCACACACAAATCTGTACATGAATCTTCACAGCAGCTTTATTTGTAAGAGCTCCAAGCTGGAAACAATCAGATGCCCCCCAATCACGTGAAGAGTTACAGACCATGACACGTGAATGCCAAAAAGAGTGAATTCTGCATGTTTGGTTGGATCTCTGGAGAATTATGCCAAGAAGAAGCCAGTCACAAAAGGGTGTGCAGTATGATTCCATTTATATAATCATTCTTGAAGTGAAAAAGTTCTAGAAATGGAGAACAGATTCGTAGTTAACCTTAGGTTAAGGAGGGAGGAGGGGAAGAGGGGGCAGGTATGTGAGTGTGAGCACAGAAGGGCAGCAGGAGGGACCCTGTTGTTAATGGAACTGTTCTACGTCTTGACTGTGGAGTTGGATACGTGAACGTACCCATATGATAAAATTGTATTGAATTTAACACACACACACACACACACACACACACACACACAGACACACAGTACAAGTAAAAGGAAAGAAATCGAAACAACGGAGTTGAATGTCAATATCTTGGCTGTGATATTACACTAGTTTCATAACATGTTACCCTTAGAGCAACCTGAGTAAAGGGTGCAGGGGTCATCTGTATTATATTTTATAACTTCATGTGAATCTATAATTACCTCAAAATGAAACAAGTTTAATTAAAAAAAATGGTCTTCCCCACTCTGCTTTAGCCATGGCATGGCTGCTCTGCATACCGGCAGGGTGGGTTCCACAGAAAGTTACAGATCTACTGAGCAAGAGTGAGGGCTCTCAGCCTCTGTGGCCAGCTGGGTCCGAAGGGCACGCGACTCCCCCACGGCCCATCTATATACTACTGTCATTGTGGCGATTGTACTATACTTTTTTTTCACCAATTATAGTCCCATCCTTCAGTTACACAATTCTCTGTGGCAGAGTAAGGGACTCAGCTTCAGAGTCACACAATCCTAGAGAAAAAGAAACAGGAAGAACACTGGGACAGCTCTCTGTGTTTCTGCTGCATCTTCAGTTGACAGTCACTGAGCACCTACTACATGGAAGGCTCTGGGCGAAGTTGGGGATAGAGATGACCATGGTTGCTGATTACTCCCTGGGAGCTTGTGCCCAGTGAAGGAGATAGCATACAAACACATTACTGTAATCAATGGGAACAATGCTAGAATGAGAGTATAGGGAAAGAATGTTGTATAGAGAAAAGAGATTTTTCCCAGAAGGGAGTATCAGTCCTGACTGAGGGGAGGGCCTGGCATGGGGTAGCATGATGTTCCTCTAAGAGGAGAGGTATAAGCCGTGAAGGGCATGGAGATACAGCATACAGAGAGTGAACAGGGGGCTGAGAGGTAGGAGAGGAGGCAGGAGGGTGGGGTGTGGACAGATTGTGAACTAAGGTTGGCTTTTCGGCAGTGTTTGTTATAATCAGAACTCTAATTGGAAAAAACTAGTCTGGTTTGTGGGATGGAGGAAGGGTTGGTGTGGGAGAGACAAACAGTAATTGAATCACTTGCGAAACCACTGCTGATTCCAGAGCAGAAGGAATGGTGGGCCCATCAACCGAGATGGGGGATGGTCAAGGAATATCATAGTTAGCAATCACTTTGGTTTTATACATTCTGAATTTGAGATATCTCTGGATATGAGATACCCCAGAGGGATAGTTTCACTAAGATGGGATCAACATGAATTTCATCGCAAGAGGTACTGAGGGCTCAAGGTAATGCTATGATATGGTTTGATCTGCAAGATATTCTCTAGAACAGACCCCAAAGATAACCACACTATGAAACTCTAACATATAAAGGGAACAGAAGGAGGGACACCCTCACGTAGTACATGCTCCCTTCTTCATTCAATTAACAACTCAAGAGTCACTTTGGGAAGCCAGCATCCTGGGTGATCACCTACCCATAACCTGTAAGGGTTTAAAGAGTAAGGAGTCCAGGAATGGACAATTCCTCTGAAAATGGATGTTGGAATGCTATGACATTTTCACTTCCATATCCGTGAGGGAAAGCGGTGCTTCACCTGGCATAGGAGAATAATTTATAAGGCTTGATATGGGTTTCCTGCAATTGGTGGCGGTGATGGGGAAAGGGACACAAGGGTGTGTAGCTGTACACCAGCAGATTCTAAGCTAAGTGTAGGTGAAGGTCTGGTGAGGCCAAAGAAAAGAGTTGGACACAGGTCAAGACATGGGTAGTCCAGAAATGACTGGACAAAGCGACTGCTGCTGGGATCTACAGGTAGCAAGGCTTTAAAATGCAGCAGCTAGCCTGGAAACTATCTGCAGCCTCTCCCTCATTGCACAGCCAGCATTCCAAGGAGGTGAAGGCCTGCTATCTGGATATTCTTCATTACAAGGGAGAAGCTCCGGGTTGGCTATCCCCAGAGCCCCTGACCTTGAGTGCTGAACAACACGTTTTTCTACATATTCTGCCTGATGAGACTATGGAAGGAGGATGGGATCTTCACATTCTCAAGATAGTGATTATCAGGGCTGTCCAGGGTGTGCTTGCACAAAGTACCTACCTACCCAGCACATACCAGACAAAGGGGCTCGTGTCTCATCCATGCCTGAGGAATCTAAAGGTGAGAGGTGATGGCAGAAACAACAAGCCTGGTGGGAGAGCAAAGAGAAAAAGGACTGCCCGGGAATAAATTGTCATACCCTTGGTAGGGTAAGGAGGCAGCAGCCTTGCTTAAGGCCACACTGCCCTACAGGTGGGGCACAGTTTAAAGCCCTTGTAAAATATGTAGGCATGACATGGGCCCAACCAGAAAGTCATAACCTCAGCTCACACAGAGGGTGTATTTGGGAGAATCATGAAAAGGCTGATAAGTGATACAAAAATGGCCTTTTCTCCCTTTGAGAAGTCTTTCATTGGGGCACAAAGCCAAGTCTGCATTTTGGCCCCCACTTACCCATTTGTCTGGCACCTTGGCTCACAGCACAGACTACATAAACTCACTGGTACTCTGTAGCAGGCGGGAGCAAAGGGAGGCATTGTCCACAGCTGGACATCATCATCCAGGCAGTGGAGGAGGCACCTGCAGGGGAATTCATAGGGAAACTGCAAGATTCTCTCTCAGGACAAACAGCCGGCTCAAAGTACCTGCAGAGCCCAGAGGGCCTGGGGCTGGATTCCGGCTGCAAAGGTCACAGGCTTTGGTTCTGGAGAGGAGGAAGTGGGTGTGCAGCCTGGTGAGGAAGGAGAAACGGATGCGCTCATTTGCCCATTTTGCAGCCCAAAGTGGTCCTGGCCTCAAGGGCAGAGAGCCTAACAGTTAGGAAGGTAGAGGGAATCTTACACTGAAATGGGACTGTCCTGGGTGTTCAAAGTTAGGGACCTGCCCAAGATTTTTATGCAAGGGCCCCAAAAAAACAATGCATCTGGACCTTGAGCTTGAACGGCATTGGAGAGAAACAAAGAAGTTGCCTTCTGTTTGCCCCCTTGTCTGTCTAGTTAATAAGATGCAATAAGATGATGACATCTGTATTCTTGCTGGAGAACCCTGGGCTAGACACAGACCAAGGGGTAATAGTGAGGTTTGAAAGTCACAGATCTAGCTCCTCTGTTAGAATCTGGCAGCGTTTGCAGTTCACTTTCTGCTACATCATTATTTTTACCATGAATAAGTAGAGTTGGAAGAGGAAGGCAGGGCATTTATGTACAAGAGTTTGCAGCAGGCTTGCCTGCCAACTTAGCAGCTCTCCTGTCAAAACCCAAGGATTCTGTCTCTTTGTGGGGTGTGCATAGAGTGATGGGCGGGTTGAAGCTCTGCAAACAGATGAGCAGCCGACTAATAGATCAATCAATTAATATTTATTGGGCATCTATCATGTGCCAGGCTCGGGGACTAGGCAGCTGGGAATTCACAATGAGGTAAGTGCATGTCCTTTTGCTCTTTAAATAAAATAGTTTTTGGCTTTCCACTAGGATTTTTATTGGCATTGTACTTTCCACAATTTATTTTTATAGAGCCTTTAATGTGAAGTGTCTCAAAGCTAAGCAGAGAGAAAGAAATATACAGGAAGGCCCCATGGCTTCTTCTAAGCTCACGATCCTCATCAACTCACACTTGGTGGTGCTGGGTGCGAAGAACATCATCTAAAAATAAATCAGGCTGCAAAGCAGAGGCCTGTAACTTGATGGATCTTAGGGAAGGGAAGGGTTGCTGAAATGATTCTTTTTTTTTAATATCATTGTTTCTTATTCTTTGTTATGTGTCCTTCCCTCGTTCAAGCCAGGTTTAGAAAACTCTGAACTTGGGCACAGACCTTGTGGACTGTGAAAAAATGACTTTGGGTTGTAAGGTCCTGGGTGCAAGCTGTCCACTGGGGTCTGGAAGGCCCTCATGGATCCTCTCTGATGGTGTCCAGAGACCCATGGTTTGGGCTATGGGACATTTTGACAATAAATTCTTCATTTGAAAGAAGCAAATGGGCCCCACCTCAGCAGAGATCAGGCATTTGCCTGGCCCTCAGGTCCATCCAAGACCAAGCAGGTATGCCCAGACCAGAGGCAGGGAGGCAGACTGAGACTGCAGAATCAGTGTTACCTCTCTGGCTGGTCACTGCTGCTCCCCGCAGCCTCCCCCCCCTCGCCACCCCCGCTACCCACTGTATGAGATTTCCCAGAGATCTGCAGTGAGCCCAGGGCAAAGGAGAATATGAGAAGGTGGTGTCTGCAGGATAACGGTGGAGGGCGTGGATAGCCAAGACACTCCTCAGCTAGGCTAGAAAGGGGACCAGGAGGGGTGTACTAGGAGAGACAGAACTGAGGCCTGGACTGAAGGACTGGGCCTGCAATAAGGAGCAAGGGCCTGGGGTTGTGTGGTGGAGAGTCTTGCGGAGTTGAGTCCTGGGGCCCAGAGGAAAGGGAATATTAGCAACCTGGTCTTCTAGACCTGCCTTTTGAGTGTCTGGGGTGAGCATATGTCTGGTCTAATTTGTGAAGGATCTCCAGCCTTACCTATAACAGGACAGAGCCCCCCCCCCCCCCCCCCCAGTGAGTCCTTTGCTTAGAGAGAAGCTGACAATAAGAGATGGAAACAGTGAGCACAGCAACTCCCAAAGAGCCATAGCCCGAGCAAAATGTGGGAAACCATACTCCTGGGAAAGGGAAGCAGCATTTCGTGCCAGACCCAGTGCTGGATGCTTTCGTACTTTGTCTCATTAAGCACTTACAACCCTATAGCCCCTTAAAAAAAAAACCAAACAAACAGAAAAGAAACCAAGGCAGAAGTTGGGAAGTAATCTTCTTGAGGTCACCAGCTATTCAGTAGCAGAGCATGGACTGAGGTCCAGGCCTATGAGACTCTTGCACTCCTGACAACTGGTCAGACACAGGGTTTTGGAACAGGCCTCCAAAGACTGGTAGAAAGTTCGATAACACACTACATAGTTCTCTGAATTTTTCACAGAAACTAAGAAAAGCCTTCTGGGTCAGTGGCCTCTGAGATGATTGTGTGGTTTAGAAGAAAGTTGGGGGATAGAGACCTCAGGGTGACTTTGATCAAATGTTTGTTTAGTCTCCATTCAGGGATTTCCTGATGTCATGGGTGGGAATTCTTCCTTCTGTGTGCCCCCAGGACAGCCATCTATGCAGGGACATTACAATATTCA
This sequence comes from Meles meles, assembly GCF_922984935.1. NCBI lineage: Eukaryota > Metazoa > Chordata > Mammalia > Carnivora > Mustelidae > Meles > Meles meles. Next base: position 45,987,676 of record NC_060078.1, on the reverse strand, counting down.
TTACATCTCAGTTCATTCATACTGCTCCTACTTTTGAAATGGTGACCATGTGCAGAGTTCTGATATTAGAGACTATGAAAAACAAAAGATACATCAGCCATGGGTACTATCTTTAAGAGGAATCTTACCCTGGCAATGGCATAGGTCACCTGGAGGGGATCTTGGCTGCTGAGGAAAAACCAGGGCTCAGATGGAGAAAAGGCATCTACATATTGTCAGTGACTCACAGAGCAGGAAGCTGACCCCTCCATGCCTGGACAGAGGGTGGCCGTTTTTGGTCAGTGACACCCCCGCTCCTCCCCTCCCCCGCTGCCCCCAAGGATATGGCTGTCTCCTTACACCAACATTGAAGGCTGTGGGCTAAGAGAGGCAGGTCTTGTCATGACTTCAAGGGAACTGGATCTACCAGAGTGGGTCTGGTCAGGACCAAATGGAGAAAGATGTCCTCATGAAGATAAAAAATTCTAGCTTCATGTACTGAGGCAACATTTACATCCTGAATTCCCTTTATACGGACAGCACTAACTGAAATTCTCAACTGACCTGTAGCCAATTGACTTCACAGTCTAGCACAGGTCAGTGACTTCTGTTCTGCAACAGTCTGTCCTGTCCAAAGGGCCCAAACACTCCATCTGTTATTCCTCTGATAATTCCTCTGATAATAATTCCTCTGATTCCTCTGTTATTCCTCTGATAATGCAAACCCACGCCCCACCCTGTCCCTCTGCGACTCAGTGTTGGCGGTCGCGGGACCGGGTGGGGGCGAGGGAGGTGGTCAGGGGTAGGTATGAACCAAGTGACCGCCCCTAGAGAACATAGTCGTCAGTGGTTCGAGATGCGGGCATGGCTCAGAATGCTGCTGGCATCAGGAACTTAGCTTAGGAAAGGGGTACATACAACAGGGTGGTGGACCAATGACCACAGGGAAGCTCCCGCAGTGTTCGCAGTTAGCGTTGCAGTGCCCTGGGCGGCCAGCAGGGGCGCAGTGTCAGCCCGGTCACTTAGCAGCAGAGAGGCTCCAGCTGGCTTGCGGGCGCCTATGGGATTGGACTGCACTGACCCCTCAGGGCTGGCGGGCTCCCGCGAGAATCCAACTGGCGAGGTAGGCCAGGGAGCGGGCCAGGGGCGGTTGGGGCCAGGTGGGGCAGGGCGGGGCAGGGCCAGGTGAGGAAGTGTTGTGTGTGTGGGGGGGGTGGGGGGGGGGGCGGATGGGACAGGGAAGGATGTAGGAGGCCCCGCTGCGCAGCAGCGTGAGAGGGCGGACTTGGACTCACCCTGTGGTCCCAGAGGGAGATGCCAGTGATGCTCAGGGGTCAAAGGAGTGGGCTGTGGGCCCAGACACCAGGAGGCTTGCCTGCGCTGGTTTTGGGGCAGACCCTGGGCAGAGCGAGGCCCAAGTCCACTGCAGCCTCGGGGGCGGTGAGGACCTTCAGCCTGGGCAGTGTGACGCTTAGCTGTACTGTGACATGTTTTGTGGTTCCTGTGTGTGGCAGGTTTGGGGCAGGAAACACTTTGGCTCTGTGGTTAAAGAAAGGCCTTGAACTCTCGTTGAGGAGCATGGAGCTGCTATGATTGGTCAGAAGTCATAATCAGATACTAAGGCATGGCCTTCGCTGGCCGGAGCTGGGGAGGTTTAGAGGCCAAGAACTCCATTCCCACTGAAGGACCAGTGAGGGCTGAGGGCCCTAGCAAGAAGCAGCATTAATTCATCAGTTAATTCAACAGCCAGTTTTGAACACCTCCTATATGCCAGCCACACAGGAATATACATGAACAAGATAGTCAGGGTCCCTGCCACAAAGGACTTATATTTCAGGTGGGAGATAGTCAGTCAAGACTGAGTCCTGGGTTTTTGCCTTGCCTACTTTTGCCTCTCTGTTTAATGAGAGAGGGAAAACTATAGGTGGGGGGTAGGTTTCATTTTTGGAAGGGGTGGAACCAAGAATTAGGTTTTGAATATGTTAGGTTTGAGATGCCTGCTAGGTTTTTCCCCAACGTGTAACATACAAACAATATAGCTGGAAAGAATTTTCCAGTGAACTCTGTATATCTGCCTTCTGGGTCCTACCATGAACATCTAGCCACTCTTGGTTTTTTTCACATATTATTTGTCTGTCCCTTTCCATCTGTCACCTTGCAGATTTATTTATTTTTATTATGGTAAAATATACATAACATAAATGTGGTAGATTTTTAAGTTGAGTTTTTAGATTGGTCTTTGGAAATTTGAGTCTGAAGTCCTGGGTGATGTCAGAGCTTTGGAATCACTACCATATAGATGGTATTTAAACGAAGGGATTGGTTGAACACCTAGGTTGAGAGTGTACACAAAGAGGAGGAGGGGAGGCCAAAAAAGGGAGAAGGTGGTGGTTAACTGTAGCGACTAAGATGAAGGTGGGGTTAGGATTTTAATCATTTTAACAAGAAAGACTTTAGTGGAGTAGAGGGGTCTTAAAGTCAAGTGGATTTTTTTTTTTTTTTTTGCATGATAGAAGAAACTAGAATATGTTTATATGCTGTGGGATTGAACTCATAGGGAGAAATGCATATGAGATAGGGGAACATTGCAGGGGGAAGTCCTTGAATATCTGAGAAGGGAGGAGACCCCAGGGCACACGGGTAGTGGCTTTGAATTGACAGAAACACATATTTCTTTATAACTTGGGGGGAAGCCAAGACAACAGGTGTGGATACAGATGGGGCAGTGGCACCATGTGTTTGTGAGGTGGTCATTGGCCGAAAGGGCACAGGGAGGGGAGAAGAGGTGTTGGAACTTGGAGCAGACACATGTGCTCTTGTCCTTATGGAGAGTGGAAAAGTGAACTAACTAGAGAAATGGGATTGGCCTGTCAGGCAGTGTCGAATACCTGTTTGAGATGTGTCGTCATGAATTTGAAGTGAGCTAAAACCAGTGGGGTAGTGTGGTATTCTCTGGGAATGTTAGACCCTGGAAGTGTGTTTTGGGGATTAAATGAGGTAATATATGAGAGCCATGTAATAAGTGGCAAGCACATGATGAATGTTACATATTTTTGTTTGACTTCTCATTTTGTTTTTCTTTTGTTTATGCAAATGTAACTGAGGTGGGCTGACCTTTACCTCCTGACAGGGTCTTCTCCAATCAACCCTGAATCCCCTGTTTGCAGTTCTTTGAACATCTGGCTCCTGGTATGGTTATATGTATACAGCTTGATAATTGGGGTTGTTGGCTAAAAGGGCCAAACTGTAGCAAATGGGGCTCTCATTGTCTTGGACTGGATGGGCTGGGGCTTTGTCACAGTGGCAGTTGTAAAGTTCTTGTGAAACTCTTTCATTTTGTATTTCATATTGGATCTGATGTACTGGGGATTTACAGACTCCACAGTTCTAAGATCACCAGAAGAGATTTTCAATTTAATAGGTTGTCATTTTTCCCTGACTACTTGTGCTGTATTGTGATACAAATAATAATAATACAAGCTGATATCCACAGCTCTTAAAAATGCAAAATACTGTTCTAAGTCCATCACATGCATCCTCACCGCAACTCAAGTGAGGCAGGTACTGTCATTTTCTCTGTTTTTCAGGTGCAAAAATGGTGCAGAGAGGTTAAGTAACTTACCCATAGTACACACAGAAACCTCCAGTTTCTGTTGCAGACTAACTTAAAAAATTTATTTTAAGACTGCTTGGCCATCACTCATCTATGTTGTAGGGTAGTAGTTAAGGTAATGGACTGAAGCAAATTGCCTGGGTTCAAAAGCTGCCATTTACTAGCTCTGTGTCTTTGTTCAAATCATTTAACTGCTGTGCACACTTGTGGGTTTTTTAAATATATGAAAGGGGAATAATAATAGTATTTGCTTGGTAGGGTTATTGTAAGGATCACATGAGTTAATGTATTTAATAGGCTTAAAATAATGCCTGGTTGTTTAAATGCTATTATCATCTGCCTGGTAGAGCAGGCAGGGTGATATGTGTACTGATTGATTGACTCCCCTAAAATCATTCCTAAGGGTCCTGCTATGCTGCTGTGTTTAGTGGAGTCTGAAAATTGGGCACTCTATTAATGCTCCTCATTCAGGGATCGCCTTTCCTTAGATTTTATTATCTCTCTGTGGGAAGCAAATATAACAATTTGCCTCTAGGTTCAGAAAACGACTTAGATTTCAATTTGGACTCATCTGACCAGTGAGGTTAATTTCATTAGTCCCGATATTGTATACCACTTAAAGGGAAATAAGACCTGGGTATTCCATTTTGTCATTCCCAAATAGGCAGCCTAATGGGATTTGGTGAGAAAGACCAGAGGCCTGCATAGCTGTTGCTGGGCACAGCATATGGTAAATGATGTGGGTCAGTAGTCTGCACATTAAAATGGTCTGAAAAGATCTGTAAAATTTAGACTTTCTGTGATGTGTTGTACCAGCTACTGATTAAAAGCAATGGGGGCAAGCTTGGCAAGGAAGGTGGGTGAAAGTTCTAAATGATCTTTGCTGGTCCACAATAGGGAGAGTAAATGCATGGTATAAAGTAATGGTTCCCTGTGGATTTCTTTTAGAATCACCAGGGGGAGATTTTATGATGCTTTGCTAAATGACAGGCTCCATGTGGACAGATTCATTAAGTTATGGCAAGAATCTGGAATCAATATTTTTGAGAGCTCCATGAATGACTCAGATGTGCAATTAGCATGGGATGTCATTTGTGAGAATCAGGTGTTTTTCAGAGCTGACTATCTTTTAGAATCACAGACCAATTAGCTTTGTAAGACTACTGATAATTCTGGACCTACTCTAGGGATTCTGATTTAATTGGCTTGCACAAGGTCTGGACATTGGTATTGGTTATTTTAAGAAAGCTTGGGTTGATTCTACCCTGCATCCAGGTATAAATAGTCAGGTAGATTTCCCTTCAAGCTTTAGTTACTTGTAGATTTAAAATAGCAGCTTCAGGCAGCATCTTCCCATCATGATGGTGAAAAAAAAAAGTTCTGAACTTCTCCAATGCAAATGTTCAATTCAGTAATTAGGTAACAATAAAAGGTATGAATTGATGATTGAATTAACATTTATCATACTACACAATGAAAATTTCAAGTTTGCCCTGGAGAGGCAAATTAACATCTACTAAGCTTTGTGCATAATCTCAGTCTTTGGGAGGTGTGTATTATTCCCATTTTGTAGCTGAGATTTTTGATGCTGAGGGAGGTTAAGTAACTTGCCCAAGATTTCCTCCCAAGTGTGTACAGCTCCACAGCCTAGTTTCCATTTCCTGAGTAGTTTTCGGTCTGGCCTGCACCCTGGGATCACCTGGAGAACTTTAATGGTCAAAACTTGAATCCCTTTCTTAGATTCTGATTTCATTGGTTTGGTTTAGTCTGGAATAGGTGTTCTGCAGTGCGCTCCAGATAATTTGAATGTGCACAATCCTGGTGGTCTAAATATATTTTCTTTTACACCAGCAGGTTGCCCATCTGTGGGCTGATATGGCTAGGTTCCTCGCCTTCAAGGAAACTACCTTCATATCATTTCTTTCTGTCCCTTTTAATATGTATGTGTTGAATGCCCACTTTGTGCCATTTGTTTTGGTGCTGAGGTGACACATGGTGACACAAGTCACTGTGGTACTTATGTTGAGGGAGATAGACAGGACATGCATGCAGATGCATAAGGACTTACATGCATAAGAGAACTGTAAGGTAATGAAAAGTGCTTTTAAGAAAATAAAGGAAGGTAAGGTAATGAGTAAAGTGATCCTGACAGGTGTGCATGAGAGTTCCAGTTGCTCCACATTTTTGCTAGAACTGTTTTGTGCTATTTGTGTGCGTTTGTGTTTCCTTTCAGCCATTCTAGTGGGTCTGCAGTGGTATCTTGTTATTGTTTTCTTTTGCATTTTCTGTTCACCAGTGTTGTTGAGCATTTTTTCATATGTTTATTTACATTTCTTTGGTGAAATGTCTGTTCAGATATTTTGCTCATTACAAAAAAAAAACCAACTTGGGCTGTTTATCTTCTTGTAGAGTTATGAGTATATTTGGAATACAAGTCCCTTTTCAGATAGGTGTTTCTTCCAGCCTGTGGCTTATCCTTATATTTTCATGACGTTAACTTCTGAAGAGCAGGATTTTTTAATTCTTCTGACTCTATCAATTTTTTCTTTTGCGGTTTGTGCTCTTAGTGTCCTAATATATGTATTTTTTCATAGATCTGGGAGCTAGACGTCTGAAATCAAGTTGTGAGCAGGGCCATGCTCTCACTGAAGTTTGTCCTGCCATACCCTTACTCTTATGTCCAGAGCATGGTATATTGGATAGATTGAGAATATTCCAAATCATCAAGTCCTGGTTCCTTTTCTTTTAACAATTCCTTCCTCAGTTTATTTCTTTCCTCTTGCATTTTGCTATAGGCAGCAAGGAGAAACCATGGTCCCATTCCACACTTTTCTTAGAAATCTCCTCAGCTAAATAGCCAAGTTCATTACAGTTGACCCCTGAACAACATAGGTTTGAACTGCGTGGGTCCACACATATGTGGATTTTTTCTGATAAATAACAGTGTAGTATTGTAAATGTTTTTTCTCTTCCTTATGGTTTATTTAAATAATATTTTATTTTCTGCAGCTTTATTTTAAGAATACAGTATATGATACATATACAAGTGATGTATTAATTGACTCTGTGTTTTTGGTAAAACTTCCAGTCAACAGTAGACTTTTCATTGTTAAGTTTTTGGGGAGTCAAAAGTTATAGGTGGATTTTTACTATATGAGGGGTCAGTGCCCCTAACCTCAACTTTGTTCAAGGACCAACTGTAGTTTTATGTTTTACTTTCCATTCAACAGTAGAACATAATTCAGCCAATTTCTGCCATTTTGGGACAATGGTTGCTTTTCTTCCAGTATTGAATAATCTATTCATTATTTCCTTTTAAGGTCGTTGCCAGAAGAATCTTTAAAATTTATATTGCTAGCAATGTTCTATTCTTGACAGTATATGTATTCTCTAAGATGATGTATGTATTCTCTAAGATTGTAGATGCTTTTTTCACCATTCTGAACCTTCACAATATCATTTTTAATGTCCGTGTTTCTACCAACAGTCTTTTTAAGGCAATCTAGGCTTTTTCTATCATGTGCCTCAAAACTCCTAAATCCTCTACCTATTACCTAATTCTGAAGCTACTTCTACATATTATTATTATTATTGTTATTATTATTATTATTGTATCTGTTACAGCAACACTGTACTTTCTAGTACCAGCATATGTAGTAGTTTCTTAGGGCCACCATAACACAGTGCTACAGAGTGGATGGCTTAAAACAAAACAAAACAAAACAAAACAAAAAACAAAACAAAACAGACATGTATTCTTTCACAGTTCTGGAGGCAAAATTATAAAAATTTGTCACAAGGCCATGTTCTCTCTGAAGTCTCTACAGAAGGATATTTTTCCTTGCTTCTTCTTAGCTTTTGGTGGTTGTCAGCAATCCTTGCTGGTCTTGGCTTCTAGACACATCTCTCCAGTTTTTGCCTCTGTTGTCACATGGATTTCTTCATCTGCGTCTGTTTCCAAATTTCTCTTATCTTAAAAGGACATCAGTCATTGCATTAGGACCTCATTTTAACTTGATTATGACTGCAAATAGCCTCTTTCCAAATAAGTATACATTCACAGGTACTATAGGGGTTAGGACTTCAAAATATCTTTTTAGGGGATACAGTTTGCCCACAATGATCACACAGGAGAAAATATAGGTGACCTTGGTGTTGGCAATGAGTTTCTAGATACTACACCAAAGGGAATCATCCGCGGATCACCATGAAAGGAATGATTGATAATTTAGTCTTTATTAAAGTTAAAAACTTTTAAAAAAAGTTAAAAAACTTCTGTGAAAGATACTGTTAAGAAAATAAAAACAAGCCTCACACTTGGAGATGATGTTTGCAAAATACATATCTGATAGAGATCTTGTAACATAGTTGAAGTCACCCAGAGTGTGGCCTTTTCAGACTGGCTTCTTTTTCTTAACAACATTCACCTAAGGTTCCTCCTATCTACTTATAGCTTGATAACCCCTTTCTTTTTATCACCAAATAATATCACATTGTGTGGATGTCCCACAGTTTGTTTATCCACTCAACCACTGAAATACATTTGTTTCTATCTTGCCCCCCCATCATTGATGATTATGAATAAAGCAACTATCTACTTTTGAATGCCGGGTTTTGTGTGGGTATAAATTTAAAATCAATTGTGTGAATACCTAGGAGTACAATTGCTAAATCATAATGGCAGTAGTATGTTTAACTTTGTAAAATGTGCTACATTGTCTTCCAGAGTGGCTGTACCATTTTGCATTCCCAGCAATGACTCTCCTTCCTTAACAGTATTTGGTCAATTTTTTGGATTTTAGCCTTTCTAATAGGTATGTAGTAACATCTTACAACTTGCAGCTCTCTAATGACATATGATGTTGAGCATCTTTTCATATGCTTATTTGCCATCTCTGTGTATTCTTTGATGAGGTGTAAGTTTACATCTTCTGCCCATTTAAAAATTTTTTTTTAAATTGTTGAGGTTTTTTTTTTTTTTAAGATTTTATTATTTATTTGATAGACAGAGATCACAAAGTAGTCAGAGAAGCAGGCAGAGAGAGAGGAGGAAGCAGGCTCCCTGATGAGCAGAGAGCCCAATGCGGGACTCAATCCCAGGACCCTGAGACCATGACCTGAGCTGAAAGCAGAGGCTTTAACCCATTGAGCCACCCAGGCACCCCTAAATTGCTGAGATTTTTAAGAGTTCTTTTGTTTTAAAGCCACCCTGTTTGTGATACTTTGTTATGGTAGCCCATAACAAAGCCATAAAGTTTTATAGCTTTGTGGTTTACATTTAGGCCTATAATCCATTTTGAGTTAATTTTTATAAGTGTAAGGTCTAGATTTTGTTGTTGTTTATGGATGTCCAGTTGTTTTAATGCTATTTGTCAAAAAGAATATTCTTTCTCCACCAAATTGCATTTGCTCTTTTCTCAAGAATTGGTTGGCTGAGTTTGTGTGGGTTAATGTCTGGGCTCTCTATGGATCTATTTGTCTGTTTTTGCACCAGTACCATGATGTATTGATTACTGTGACTTTATAATAGTAAGTCTTGAAATCCCATAGTGTCAGTGCTCCATAACTTTGTTCTTCAATATTGTAGTATTGCTTATTCTAAATATTTTGCCTTTTCACATATACTTTAGAATGAGTTTATTGGTAGCTACAAAATAACTTGCTAGAATTTGGATTGAGATTGCATTGACTCCATAAAACACATTTGGAAGAATTGAGATCTTAATAGTTTTGAGTCTTTCTATCCATGAACATTGGATATTTCTTCATTTATTTAGATCTTTCCTTTCTTTCATCAGTTTTGTAGTGTTCCTCCTATAATCCAGTACAGATTTTGTTAGATTTATACCTCCGTATTTCATTTTGGGTGAAGCTGACATATGGTGTGTTTTTTATTTCCAATTCCATTTGTTCATTGCTGGTATATAGGAAAGGAGTTGACATTTGTATATTAACTTTGTACCCTTCAACCTTGCTATAATTACTTATTAGTTCCAGGAGTTCTTTTGTTGTTGTTGATACTTTGGGATTTTCTTCCTAGACCATCATATCATTGGAGATGAAAGACAATTTTATTTTTTCCTTTCCAATCTGTGTATCTTTTATTTCCCTTTTTTGTCTTGTGCATTAGGTAGGACTTCTATAATTTGATCTTGGTTAGGAGTGAGGAGAGAGGACATCCTTACCTTGTTCCCCATCTTAGAAGAAAGCATCCAGTTTATCATCATTAAGTTACCTGTAAATTTTTTTGTAGATGTTCTTTATCAAGTTGAGGAAGTTCCCCTCCTCTAATCCTAGTTTCTCGGGAATTTTTATCGTGAATGTATTTGGATTTTGTTAAATGTTTTTTTTCTGTGTATATTGATATGTTAAAAATATAATTTTTCTTCTTTAGCCTGTTTTGTTGCATTATATCAATTGGTTTTCAAGTGTTGAACCAACTTGCATACCTGGAATAAATTTTGCTGGTCATGGTGTATAAGTATAGGTACATACTATTGGATTTGATTGTTGTTATTTTTGTTGAGGATTTTTGTATCTGTGTTCATGAGTGATTTTGGTCTATAGTTTTTTTTTTTCTTTTCTTTTGAGTGTCTTGATCTGGTTTTCATATTAGTGCAATGGCAGCTTCATAGAATGAATTAGGAAGTATTCTGTATGATTCTGTTTTGTGAAAGAAATTGGAAAGAATTGGTATAGTTTTTCATGATTTAATTTCTTTAATAAACATAGACTGATTCACACGATCTACTTTTTCTTTTGTGAGTATTGGTAGTTGATGTTTTATAAGGTATTGGTCTCTTTAATCTAGGTTATTAAATTTGAAAGCATGATAATATTCCTCTCTTATCCTTTTAATATAAAATTAGTAGTGATGGTCCCTTTTTATTTCTGATATTAATAATTGCTATCATCTCACTTTTTTTCTTGGTTTTCCAGGTTATAAGTTTATTGATTTTATTTATCTTTGCAAAGAACCAGTTTTTGGTTTTATTGATTTTTCTCTATTGATTTGCTCTTATCAATTTCATTTATTTCTGTTCTAATTTTTATGATTTATTTTTTTTGCTTATTTTAGGTTTACATTGCTCCTCTTTAATTTCCTAAGGTAGAAGCTTAGTTGTTGATTTTATCTTTCTTTTTCTAATATATGTATTTAGTACTTTAAATTCCTTTCTAAGCACTGTTTTTGCTATCTCTCACAAATTCTGGTAAGTTGTATTTCCATTTAATTTACTTCAAAATATTTTTAAATTTATCTTGAGACTTCTTTGACCTCTGTGTTATCTAATCACATGTTTAATCCCCAGCTATTTTTCTGTTATTCTAGTTTAATTTCACAGTGGTCTGAGAGCATATTTTGTACTCTTTCAAATTTATTTTAGTGATTTTTTTGCTTGAAATGTGACCTATCTTTGTGAATGTTCCATGTAAGCTTGAGAAGAGTGTTTATTCTGCTATTATTGAAGGAAGTATTTAATAAATAAGTATCTATTAGATATAATTGATTGCTGATGTTGATCTGTTCAACTGTGTCCTTACTGATCTTCTGCTTACTGAATCTGTCAACTACTGATAGAAGGGTGATGAAGTCTATAACTAAAGTAGTAGATTTGTTCATTTGTCTTTGTAGTTTTATTACTTTTTGCCTCACATATTTTGACACTTTTGTTAGATGCATACATATTAAAGATTGTTATGTCCTCTTGGAGAATGGACAACTTATCATTATGTAGTGCCACTCCTTGTCCCTGATAATTTTCCTTGTTCTGGAGTCTGCTTTGCCTGATATTAATATAGATACTCTAGCTTTCTTTTGATTAGTGTTAGCATGCTATATCTATTTCTTTCCCTTTCTAAAAAATTTATCTTTGTGTTCATATTTAAAGTGAGATTCTTTGGGGGAGGGTAGAGGGTGCAGAAGGAGAGGGAGAAAGAGAATCTTCAGTAGGTTCCATGCCCAGCACAGAGCCCAATGTGGGGCTCGATCTCACAACCTTGAGATCATGACCTGGGCCGAAACGAAGAGTTGAACGCTTAACTGAGCCACCTGGTACCCTTAAAGTGGGATTCTTGTAGACAACTTTTATTTGGGTCTTTAAAAAAATCTACTGACATGTGAATATATTTATTAGACTATTCACATTTAAAATGGTAATAATGTAGTGGAGTTAATGTCTATCATATTTGAAACTATTTTCTATTTATTGTATTTGTTCTTTGTTTCTTGATCTTCCCCCATTTTTCTGATTTTAATTCATCATTTTGTGGGTAAGTCACTTATGGTAAATCATTTTCTCTCCTCTTAATTAGAATTTTTTTTTAATGGTTACCCTAGTGTATGCAATATACATTTAAAATAAATAGAAGTCCACATTCAAATAATGTGCTGTGTTATGGATACCCCAATTATCTTATTACACAGTAGTCCCATTTTCTTCCTCTTTTTTTTTTAAAGATTTTATTTATTTGACAGAGAGAGATCACAAGTAGGCAGAGGGGCATGCAGAGAGAGAGAGGAGGAAGCAGGCTCCCTGCCAAGCAGAGAGCCCGATGTGGGACTTGTTCCCAGGACCCTGAGATCACGACCTGAGCCAAAGGCAGAGGCTTAACCCACTGAGCCATCCAGGCACCCCCATTTTCCTCCTCTTATCCCTTACACTGTTGTCATTCATTTTATTTATCTATATGCTATAATATCCAGTATATTGTTGCTATTATTAATTAGAAAGTTATTAGATTGATTGAGAACAAGAAAAATAAACAATTCTCTTTCTTCCTTCATTTTTATTTTCTGTGGATGTCCTTTGTTAATGTATGTCTTAGTTTCATGCTTTTTCCTTTTCTTTGAACTTCTTTAAAATTTCCTGCAAAGAGGATATGCTAGTGGCAAAATCCCCCAGTTTTTGTCTGTTTGCGAAAGTCTGTTTCTCCTTCACATTGGAAAGATAATTTCACTGGATACAGAATTTTAAATTTAGGGTTTTTTTTTCCCTCTTAACATTTAAAGTACACCACCCTATAATCTTGTTTGTGTGGTTTCTGATGAGAAATCTGATGAAATTCTTATCCTTGTTCCTCTATAGGTAAGGTATTTTTACCCTCTTCTCAAGCTTCTTTCAAGATTTTTTCCTTGTCTTTGGTTTTCTGCAGTTTGAATATGATATGCTTTGAGTATTTATCCTCCTTGGTGTTTTCTGAGCCTCTTGGATGTGGTCCAGTGTCTGTTACTAATTTTGGGAAATTCTTGATTAATTTTGCTTTAAGTATTTCTATTCCTTCCTTCCATCCCTCCCTCGGTCCCTTCCTCCTTTCTTCCCATCCTCCCACTTCCCTCCCTTCTTTCCTTCATTCTCCTTGTGGCATTCCCATCATACATATGTTATACTTTTTTATTTATTTTTATTTTTTTTTTAAGATTTTATTTATTTATTTGACAGACAGAGATCACAACTAGGCAGAGAGGCAGGCAGAGAGAGAGAGGAGGAAGCAGGCTGTCCGCAGAGCAGAGACCCTGATGCGAGGCTCTATCCCAGAACCCTGGGATCATGACCTGAGCCGAAGGCAGAGGCTTTAACCCACTGAGCCACCCAGGCGCCCCTGTTATACTTTTTTAAACTGTCCAGTAGTTCTTATATATTTTGTTCTGTTCCCTGCCCCCCCCACTTTCTTTTTCCTCTTTTTCTTTAGTTTGGGAAGTTTCTGTTGACATATCTTAAAGCTCGCTGATTGTTTCTTTGAGCTTTGAGCATTTCCTTTTTATTATTTTTAGAGTGTCCATCTTTTTGTGTACATTACCCATCTGTTTTTGCACATTATTTACTTTTTTTTGGTCAGAGCTCTTCGTTATTTTAAATCCCTACTTGATAATTTGTATGTGTGTCATATCTGAATGTAGTTCTGATATTTGCTTTGTCTCCTCAGATGGTGGGGTTTTTCTTTTACTTGTTTAGAATGTTTTGTAATTTTTCTTGAAAGCCAGACCTAGTATTCAAGTAATAGGAACCGAGATAGGTACTTAGGCTTTTAGAGTGAGGTTTGTTTGTTTGTTTGTTTGTTTTTGTCATTCTAGCTAGGAGCTGGGCTCTGTCTAATGTTTCCCATAGCTGTAGGCACCAGGGATTGCAGTTTCTTCTAATTTCCTTTTTCTTTTTCTTTTTTTAAATCTTTCCCTATCTCTATTGCCTTTGATCTTCCTAAGAGTTCCTCCTTAAGTAGAGTTTGTGACTTGCAGCTTGCAAATTTTTCAGTTATAACCCACTGCTAACATACTGAAGCCTCATTGATATGGTAGGGTTTTGAGGAAGAAAAGCATTGTAAAATCTCATGATTAGATCTCATTTTTTTAGTGGGCCTGAGTCTTTGGGATGCAACTTTCTGAAATGTTTTTAGTCTTTTTTTATTCCTCTTTACATAACCAGATGGCTAGAGGAGGCTAGAGTTGCCAATTGCTCTTCCTCCAGGTTGGATAAGGCTCAAGTACTCTTGGAGTGCAGGCCTTTATCCTAGGGAATGCTTTAGGGACAATGCAGAATGGTTACTCTGTTCTCCCCTCCCTCATCTAAAACACAGGGGTATTTATTTAAATAATTTTCCTCATGAGAACCTTGTAGAGTTCTTGGAGCTAAAATCCATGCAAGTATTGGGATCCCTGTAAGTATGGACCCTTGGTTTTTGTCCCCCACCCCCACCCCCGCCACTTCACTCCTTTTATTTTGGAACAGTATTTCATTCCTTTATATCATTATGCATTCATCCAGTGAGGGGCATCTGGACTGTTTTAAGGTTGAAATTATTATGAAAAGCTCTGCTATGAACATTGATGAACAAGTCTTTGTGCGCATCTAAGTTTTCATTTCACTTAATAAATTTCCCTATGTAAATATCTAGGAATAAATGTGCTGCTTCTGTGGTAAGTACATGTTAAATGTAAAAAGAAACTGTCACACTTGATTTAAAAGCATTTGTATCATTTTACATTCTCCAACTATACATGAGAATACGTAATTTGTCCAGATCATTGCCAACACTTGTAATTTTTCCAAATCATTGTCAACACTTCCAATTTTTAGCCTTTTTAATTTTGAGCTTTCTAGCTGGGGAGAGTATTGTTATCTTATTGCAGTTTTATTTTGCATTTTCCTGTTATTTAATCATGTTGCAATCTTTTCACATGCTTACTGGCAGTTTCTTTACCTCTTTTGGGTGAGTGTGTGTCTTTTCCCCATTTTTTAAGAGTCGATATAATTGGCCTATAACATAATACTTTCAGGTGAAAGCATAATGATTTGATATTTATATATATTGAGAAACCACCACAGTAAGATTAAATGACATCCATCACCACACAGTTGTAATTTTTTTTTTTGTGGTAAGAACTTACCAGTCACCTGCTATACATTACATCTCTAGAACTTATTTATTTTATAATTGCAAGTCTGTACCTCTTTTCTTTTTTGAGATTTTATTTTATTTGACAGAGAGAGAGAGCAGTAGAGAGAAGACAAACAGAGGGAGTGAGAGAGGAAGAAGCAGGCTCTCCACTGAGCAGGGAGCCCAACACAAGGCTTAATCCTAGGACCCTGGGATCATGACCTGAGCCAAAGCAGATGCTTAACCACTAAGCCACCCAGGGATCCCGCAAGTCTGTACCTTTTGACTACTTTCACCTCTGGGGTTTTTCACTTTCGAAGTAGTTCATACTCAGCCTCCAGCACTTTGTAAAACTTACTGTTTAATTCTTCCTACTCCTTATTGGCTCTGGTATCTTCTGTTGTAGGTAAGCTGATCTCAGCTATGCTTCTCTGTATCTGCCTATCTCTCCAGATTTTGGGTGGTGATTTGCTTTGCTACCTCAGTTCTCTGGAGGAGCTAAGAAAAAAATCGTTATTTTTTTTACTTTCTTCAGCCTTTTTCTTGTGATAGGAGTGATGACTTCCTATCTCTTTGCATGTTGAATCTAAACCAGAAGTCATAATTATTTGTTAAAGAGAGAAAAAAAATCTTTTATATTTTTACCATTTCTGGTGTTTTTCACATTTTTTGGGGTGTAGTTTCAAATTTCCACGCGTATCACACATTTCTCCTAGAAGAACTTCATTTAACATTTAGTGCTAGTATGCTGACATTGAATTCTATTAGTTTCTTTTTTCTTCTTTTTACATTTTTCTATATTTTTCCTTGTATTTCTATATTTTCTTACTTTTTTATTTCTTTTGACCTCATAATTGAAAGATATTTATGGTGGAAATGAAATTCTGGAATGACAGCTATCTTTCAGCAATTTAAAGATGTCATTCTGTTGTCTTCTGGCTTTAGTCATTTCTGCTGAGGAATCTCCTGTAATTTTTCTTTTTTTCTAGATACCACCAAGATTTTCTGAATATCTTTGTTTTTCAGCACTTGGACTATGATGTGTGCAATCCATATACCCTCCCACCCCCACTTGGTGTTCTGAACATTTCTTTGATTTGTGATTTCTTATCCTGTATTAATTATGGGAATTTCTCAGTTATTCCCTCTTTTGGTGACTCCAGATATACAGAAATTAGGCCATTTGATAATGTCCCATAACTTCTGAATGATCTTCTGATTTTTACTCATCTGTTTGTTTCATTTTTGTATAATTTCTATTCACCTATTTTCAAACTTAGAATTTTTTTCTTCAGCTGCAGCTTCAGTCTAATAGCTCCATCTAAGAAATCCTTTATCTCTGATAGTTTTTTATTTCTAGTATTTCCATTTGATTTTTTTTCCCATTTTATTTATTTTTTCAGCGTAACAGTATTCATTCTTTTTGCACAACACCCAGTGCTCCATGCAAAATGTGCCCTCCCCATTACCCACCACCTGTTCCCCCAACCTCCCACCCCTGACCCTTCAAAACCCTCAGGTTGCCCCAACCTCCCACCCCTGACCCTTCAAAACCCTCAGGTTGTTTTTCAGAGTCCATAGTCTATTATGGTTCGCCTCCCCTCCCCAATGTCCATAGCCCGCTCCCCCTCTCCCAATCCCACCTCCCCCCAGCAACCCCCAGTTTGTTTTGTGAGATTAAGAGTCATTTATGGTTTGTCTCCCTCCCAATCCCATCTTGTTTCATTTATTCTTCTCCTATCCCCCTACCCCCCCATGTTGCTTCTCCATGTCCTCATATCAGGGAGATCATATGATAGTTGTCTTTCTCCGATTGACTTATTTCACTAAGCATGATACGCTCTAGTTCCATCCACGTCGTCGCAAATGGCAAGATTTCATTTCTTTTGATGGCTGCATAGTATTCCATTGTGTATATATACCACATCTTCTTGATCCATTCATCTGTTGATGGACATCTAGGTTCTTTCCATAGTCTGGCTATTGTAGACATTGCTGCTATAAACATTCGGGTACACGTGCCCCTTCGGATCACTATGTTTGTATCTTTAGGGTAAATACTCAGTAGTGCAATTGCTGGGTCATAGGGTAGTTCTATTTTCAACATTTTGAGGAACCTCCATGCTGTTTTCCAGAGTGGTTGCACCAGCTTGCATTCCCACCAACAGTGGAGGAGGGTTCCCCTTTCTCCACATCCTCTCCAGCATCTGTCATTTCCTGACTTGTTCATTTTAGCCATTCTGACTGGTGTGAGGTGATATCTCATTGTGGTTTTGATTTGTATTTCCCTGATGCCGAGTGACGTGGAGCACTTTTTCATGTGTCTGTTGGCCATCTGGATGTCTTCTTTGCAGAAATGTCTGTTCATGTCCTCTGCCCATTTCTTGATTGAATTGTTTGTTCTTTGGGTGTTGAGTTTGCTAAGTTCCTTATAGATTTTGGATACTAGCCCTTTATCTGATATGTCGTTTGCAAATATCTTCTCCCATTCTGTCAGCTGTCTTTTGGTTTTGTTAACTGTTTCCTTTGCTGTGCAAAAGCTTTTGATCTTGATGAAATCCCAATAGTTCATTTCTGCCCTTGCTTCCCTTGCCTTTGCCGTTGTTCCTAGGAAGATGTTGCTACGGCTGAGGTCGAAGAGGTTGCTGCCTGCATTCTCCTCAAGGATTTTGATGGATTCCTTTCTCACATTGAGGTCCTTCATCCATTTGGAGTCTATTTTCGTGTGTGGTGTAAGGAAGTGGTCCAATTTCATTTTTCTGCATGTGGCTGTCCAATTTTCCCAGCACCATTTATTGAAGAGGCTGTCTTTTTTCCATTGGACATTCTTTCCTGCTTTGTCGAAGATGAGTTGACCATAGAGTTGAGGGTCGATTTCTGGGCTCTCTATTCTGTTCCACTGATCTATGTGTCTGTTTTTGTGCCAGTACCATGCTGTCTTGATGATGACAGCTTTGTAATAGAGCTTGAAGTCCGGAATTTTGATGCCACCAACTTTGGCTTTGTTCTTCAATATTCCTTTGGCTATTCGAGGTCTTTTCTGGTTCCATATAAATTTTAGGATTATTTGTTCCATTTCTTTGAAAAAAATGGATGGTATTTTGATAGGGATTGCATTAAATGTGTAGATTGCTTTAGGTAGCATAGACATTTTCACAATATTTATTCTTCCAATCCAGGAGCATGGAACATTTTTCCATTTTTTTGTGTCTTCCTCAATTTCTTTCATGAGTACTTTATAATTTTCTGTGTATAGATTCTTAGTCTCTTTGGTTAGGTTTATTCCTAGGTATCTTATAGTTTTGGGTACAATTGTAAATGGGATTGACTCCTTAATTTCTCTCTTCAGTCTTGTTGTTGGTGTACAGAAATGCAACTGATTTCTGTGCATTGATTTTATATCCTGACACTTTACTGAATTCCTGTACAAGTTCTAGCAGTTTTGGAGTGGAGTCTTTTGGGTTTTCCACATATAGTATCATATCATCTGCAAAGAGTGATAGTTTGACTTCTTCTTTACCAATTTGGATGCCTTTAATTTCTTTTTGTTGTCTGATTGCTGAGGCTAGGACTTCTAGTACTATGTTAAATAGCAGTGGTGATAATGGACATCCCTGCCGTGTTCCTGACCTTAACGGAAAAGCTTTCAGTTTTTCTCCATTGAGAATGATATTTGCGGTGGGTTTTTCATAGATGGCTTTGATAATATTGAGGTATGTGCCCTCTATCCCTACGCTTTGAAGAGTTTTGATCAGGAAGGGATGCTGTACTTTGTCAAATGCTTTTTCAGCATCTATTGAGAGTATCATATGGTTCTTGTTCTTTCTTTTATTAATGTGTTCTATCACATTGATTGATTTGCGGATGTTGAACCAACCCTGCAGCCCTGGAATAAATCCCACTTGATCGTGGTGAATAATCCTTTTAATGTACTGTTGAATCCTATTGGCTAGTATTTTGGCGAGAATTTTTGCGTCTGTGTTCATCAAGGATATTGGTCTGTAGTTCTCTTTTTTGGTGGGATCCTTGTCTGGTTTTGGGATCAAGGTGATGCTGGCCTCATAAAATGAGTTTGGAAGTTTTCCTTCCATTTCTATTTTTTGGAACAGTTTCAGGAGAATAGGAATTCATTCTTCTTGAAATGTTTGGTAGAATTCCCCTGGGAAGCCGTCTGGCCCTGGACTTTTGTTTGTTTGGAGATTTTTGATGACTGTTTCAATCTCCTTACTGGTTATGGGCCTGTTCAGGTTTTCTATTTCTTCCTGGTTCAGTTGTGGTAGTTTATATGTCTCTAGGAATGCATCCATTTCTTCCAGATTGTCAAATTTGTTGGCATAGAGTTGCTCATAGTATGTTCTTATAATTGTCTGTATTTCTTTGGTGTTAGTTGTGATCTCTCCTCTTTCATTCATGATTTTATTGATTTGGGTCCTTTCTCTTTTCTTTTTGATGAGTCTGGCCAGGGGTTTATCAATCTTATTGATTCTTTCAAAGAACCAGCTCCTAGTTTCATTGATTTTTTCTATTGTTTTTTTGGTTTCTATTTCGTTGATTTCTGCTCTGATCTTTATGATTTCTCTTCTCCTGCTGGGTGTAGGGTTTCTTTCTTGTTCTTTCTCCAGCTCCTTTACGTGTAGGGTTAGGTTGTGTACTTGAGACCTTTCTTGTTTCTTGAGAAAGTCTTGTACCGCTATATATTTTCCTCTCAGGACTGCCTTTGCTGTGTCCCACAGATTTTGAACTGTTGTGTTTTCATTATCATTTGTTTCCATGAATTTTTTCAATTCTTCTTTAATTTCCTGGTTAACCCATTCATTCTTTAGAAGGATGCTGTTTAGTCTCCATGTATTTGGGTTCTTTCCAGCTTTCTTCTTGTGATTGAGTTCTAGCTTCAGAGCATTGTGGTCTGAAAATATGCAGGGAATGATCCTAATCTTTTGATACCGGTTGAGACCTGATTTGTGACCCAGGATGTGATCTATTCTGGAGAAGGTTCCATGTGCACTAGAGAAGAATGTGTATTCTGTTGCTTTGGGATGAAATGTTCTGAATATATCTGTGATGTCCATCTGGTCCAGTGTGTCATTTAAGGCCTTTATTTCCTTGTTGATCTTTGGCTTGGATGATCTGTCCATTTCAGTGAGGGGAGTGTTCAAGTCCCCTACTATTATTGTATTATTATTGATGTGTTTCTTTAATTTTATTAACTGGTTTATATAGTTGGCTGCTCCCACGTTAGGGGCATAGATATTTAAAATTGTTAGATCTTCTTGTTGGACAGACCCTTTGAGTAGGATATACTGTCCTTCCTCATCTCTTATTATAGTCTTTGGCTTAAAATCTAATTGATCTGATATAAGGATTGCCACCCCAGCTTTCTTCTGATGCCCATTAGCATGGTAAATTGTTTTCCACCCCCTCACTTTAAATCTGGAGGTGTCTTCGCATCTAAAATGAGTTTCTTGTAGGCAACATACTGATGGGTTTTGTTTTTTTATCCATTCTGATACCCTGTGTCTTTTGATTGGGGCATTTAGCCCATTAACATTCAGGGTAACTATTGAGAGATATGAATTTAGTGCCATTATTAGTCTGTAAGGTGACTGTTACTGTTTATTGTCTCTGTACCTTTCTGATCTACTACTTTTAGGCTCTCTCTTTGCTTAGAGGACCCCTTTCAATATTTCCTGTAGAGCTGGTTTGGTGTTTGCAAATTCTTTCAGTTTTTGTTTGTCCTGGAAGCTTTTTATCTCTCCTTCTATTTTCAATGATAGCCTAGCTGGATAGAGTATTCTTGGCTGCATGTTTTTCTCGTTGAGTGCTCTGAATATATCATGCCAGCTCTTTCTGGCCTGCCAGGTCTCTGTGGATAAGTCTGCCGCCAATCTAATATTTTTACCATTGTATGTTACAGACTTCTTTTCTCGGGCTGCTTTCAGGATTTTCTCTTTGTCACTAAGACTTGTAAATTTTACTATTAGGTGATGGGGTGTGGACCTATTCTTGTTGACTTTGAGGGGGGTTCTCTGCATCTCCTGGATTTTAATGCTTGTTCCCTTTGCCATATTAGGGAAATTCTCTCCAATGATTCTCTCCAATAGACCTTCTGCTCCCCTCTCTGTTTCTTCTTCTTCTGGAATCCCAATTATTCTAATGTTGTTTCGTCTTATGGTGTCACTTATCTCTCGAATTCTCCCCTCATGGTCTAGTAGCTGTTTGTCCCTCTTTTGCTTGGCTTCCTTATTCTCTGTCATTTGGTCTTCTATATCACTAATTCTTTCTTCTGCCTCATTTATCCTAGCAGTGAGAGCCTCCATTTTTGATTGCACCTCATTAATAGCTTTTTTGATTTCAACTTGGTTAGATTTTAGTTCTTTAATTTCTCCAGAAAGGGCTTTAATATCTCCAGAGAGGGTTTCTCTAATATCTTCCATGCCTTTTTCGAGCCCGGCTAGAATGTTCAGAATCGTCATTCTGAACTCTTGATCTGACATATTACCCATGTCTGTGTTGATTAGGTCCCTAGCCTTCGGTACTGTCTCTTGTTCTTTTGTTTGTGGTGATTTTTTCCGCCTTGTCATTTTGTCCAGATAAGAGGATATGAAGGAGCAAATAAACTACTAAAAGGGTGGCAAAGACCCCGGAAAAATGCGCTGTAACCAAATCAGAAGAGACCCCAAATTGTGGGGGCGAGAAAGGGGATAAAAACAGGTTCTTTCAGAAAGTGGTGGATTTTCTGTTTCTAGATTTGCTGTTCTTCTTCTCTTCACTCTCCCGTTGGATTTGTAGGTGTTTGCAATGTTTAGATAAGCTATCGAGCTGATCTCCTGCTACCTGATGTAGTCTCAGGCTGCTACTTCTCCGCCATCTTGACTCCTCTCCCATTTGATTTTTTTAAAGTAGTTTCTGTTCACTCTACTGAAATTTTCCACTTGCTCATATATGTTATCTTCCTTTTCCACTTGATCCTTTAATGTTGTGCAGTTGCCTATTGCTCATTTTAGTCTGAGACTTTATTAAAATCACCATTGCCATCCGTATTTCTACCAAAATTCTGTTCATGGTGACTTCGGTGTTCTCTAAGAAAATGGAAACTTCGGAGCTCTCTTATTTTCTTCCAGAGCTCTTAACAGAATTGCCTTTATGTGTCCTTTCATGGCAATTTAGGCTTTTTCTAGCATGAACCTCAAACTCTTTCAGCCCCTACGCATCATTACCCAGTTCTAAAGCTACTTCTGCATTAAGTATTGTTACCGCAGCACCACCAATTCTCAGTACCAGTTTTCCTCCTAGTGACTTCAAGCTGCTATAACAAAATACCATAAAAAGCTTAAACAGCAGACATTTACTTCTCACAGTTTTGGAATCTTAAAATCCAAGATTGGGGTGCCAGCCTTGTCATGTTTCGGTGAGGACTTTTTTCTAGATTGCAGATTGCCATCTTCTTGTATCTTCACATGTGGAAAAAGAGCTGTCTGGCTCCCTGGTCTTTGTATGAGGGCACTCATCCCATTCATGAAGACTCCACTCTCATGATGTAATTACCTCCCAAAGGCCCCATCTCCAAATACCATCACACTGGGGTTAGGGTTTCAACATAAGAATTTTGGAGGGTCACAGACATTCAGTCCTTTATAGGTAGAAACCAGGTGCAAGTCTTTCAGAGTCCTCTCTTAGTGAGGTCACACAGAATGTACTTAATTCCCCCAGCAACAAGTTATGACAACTTGTATGAAATGTTGTATACCAAGGAAGTTCACCTAAGGCTAGGAATTGAGGGTCTTTCTTGGGGGTCAGTCATGGAGGCACACACTACTTGTGTGACTGATGGTGGTCACTAAAATTCCTGATGCCCATAAAGAAATCAGGTGTTCAACATACAGCACATTTATACAGTGTAGGCACAGTGAGCCTCTTTTCTCATTAAGGCAAAGTTTTGCCTGGCAAGTTCCCAGATGACAGCCAGGGGCCCCCCTTACAAGTAGGTTTTTCTAAGTGTAGCAGTCTCAGGCCTTCTATGTCAACTTTTATCTACACATGCATAAAATGCATATGGTTTGTGACTGTACCCTATAAGTAAATAGTTTCTTGGGTTATATGAGCCAAGGTCTATTGATTAAAGGTACAGGAACTATATATTTCAGAAGGGGCACTCTCTTGTAATTATGGGCATATGTCTCAAAGTGAGAGGCAGGCAAGAGGGAAGATAAAAAGGAAGAACAGACCGATGGACCTGATGTTGAGGAGGTTTCAGGGAATTTGCCAAAGCAATTTATGTCATGAATGAAACCAACAGTAGAAGATTGTTTATCTTGGCACCTAAATAGCAGAACCATCTAGGTAATGAAATCATTTTAAAATGGTGTTTTTAGTAAGTAGTTATTTTTACTAATGCCATTCTAATAATTGAAAAAGTATTTGCTCAGTGTGGCTCATGGTAAGTATGTCAGTTCCTGGGTTGCAAGTGGTTCTGAGCACTGTTGACACAGAATTCTAGTGCTTTCAAAAATACAAACAAGATGGTAAGGACCCATGAGGGGTGACAGTTCTTTCTCATTCTCATTGGTGGATAGCAACTATTTTCTTAATGTTTAAACTTCCATTAGTAACTTCATTTTTTAAATTGTTCTTACACAATCACCTCAATGTGTTTTATTTTACTTTTGTTGAAGTAGACTACTTATCTTTTACGGCCTTTAAAAATCTGCTTTATTAAGATATAATCATGTTTGAAAATCTTCATCTTGTGAATAAGACATTTTCAGTTTTTCCTTCCCTGTCTCAGTACTTTCTTTTTCTTGTCTGACTGTGTTAGCCAGCACTGCCCATGGCTCCTGGAGGAGCACTTCAGCACGTCATCCCTCCCTGCTCCATATCCACACACACATATTGCAGAGAGTGACCAAGAAGCCACTGATCAAAAGTGACATTTCCTAAGGGTAACTTTACTTTCTATGTGAATATTGGTTATCTTCATAAGTGGTATAAAACATGCTAAAGAAGCATGCCGTGAGAATTTAGTCATAGGAAATAGAGATTCCACAGGAAGGAACTCTTATTCCTGATGTAACTTCAGGTCGGGCAGTTGGATACTCAGTACTGGGCATTTGGGTTCCTTTCACTCTCTTCTCCCTAGGCCAACACAGGTCTCAGAGAGAATGAGTCATGATAGAACTTTCAAAAGAATTAGAAGTGCTCAGCCCAGAAGATTGGAATTACCAGGACAAGGGGCTAACCATGTCATTTCAAATTATATTTTGGCGTCTTGCATCCAACATAAAGTCCAATATGCAGGAATGGTCTTTGCTGGCATCTGCTTTAGTTCTGAGAGCATTTGAGGCAGACTGAAAATAATACCTTAACTGGGCCTTTGAGAATATGTACAGTGTTCGTTGACTCTTCTATATCACTCTAACTCCTGAAGAAAAATGTCCTGCTGTTGTTTCTTGAGCAAACCAAACACTTGTGTTTTTTTCCTCTTGTGATCATGTGGGGCCACTTTTTGCCATATTGGAACTTTCTCTATCCTCACTGCTGTATCCCAAAACAAGTACTATTTTTTAAAAAATATTTTCCCCTTCTCAGGATTAATTCCTTGATTTTCTATACTATAGCAACCTTCTTTAGGGATTGGAGGGAAAGTTTTAATTTAGAGATCTGACCTTTATACCTTCCCAGAGTTCTTGACATAGTTATGGAGATTGCCTGGTGATGCATACACATTTTTCATGGAATTAACTAATCAATTAATCCATCAAACATTTCTTAAGTGTCTAGAATGTGCTAGTCACAACATACAAAAATGAAAAAGTTCTGACTTCAAGGTCTTTTTTTAAAAAAATTTAATTTAATTTAATTTTATGGTTCAACTTGGGAAGATGAGTCCAGAAATCATTTTGAAAAAGGAAGTTATAGGGGAAGAATTGATGGGGGCTTAGTCAAGCATTGGAGGAAGTGGTAATATGGTAAAAGTTTTCACTATATTTCCTTAAAATTTTCTTTTGCATTTTAATAAATGAAGATTGTTTTTATTATATAATTTACTTTTGTAGACTTCATAGACCATCTAGGTTTAGATGTTGTTGAATTGTATAATTTTTTTATAAATTGTTGTTGAATTGTATAATTCAGACTTGTTGAATTGTATAATTTTTTTAAATTGTATAATCTTAAACTATTGCTGATTTACTGTAGTGGCTACAACTCAAAAACTGAATTAAGTGTTAATCAGCTTAATTAAGATATTCTTTTGTCTATCTGTCTTAAGATATACTAGATAAAATGTAAAATAAGATAAATTTATCCAGTTTGATTGTTCTGTTTCTATAGGCCTATCTCAAACTCACTGCCCTAATAAATGCCAGAAATGGGCATGTGTTTCTGATCAGATTTGTTTGCTCTGGGAGCACTACTGACTTCTGTGAAAGACGTGAAACTGGTGACTGTTGTTTTGGGTTAATTTAAATTTCAGTCTACTTATCAGCGTGCTGGAGCGATCTTTCCTGTGTGTGGGGGTGTATTTATATAAAGAGGACAGGTGGGAGTATAGGACCATTCATATGTTTATTGGTGGAATGCAGCATGTAGCATATTTAAAGGCTGGTATTTAAATAGGAGTATCTCCAGTTATCAAGGAATATCTTGAAATTATCTTAAAAAAATTTTAAAGAAAATTCATTTTCTTTGTCTTTAATTAAGATTGTATCATTTGAAATATTATTAGTTCATGTATATGGGAGGCAGAAAGTTGGGCATTATTCTTAGTGTTTTTTGGTTACCAGAAAGCTCAGCACTGAAGTCCATGACCGCAGTACCAGTCATGAAGCCACCGCTGTCTTTTCGAAAAAGATCTTTTTTCCCCTTCAACAAAGTAGCATTTAAAAAAAATTGAAAGTGTGATCATTAAAATTTGAGATGAAACCATGTTAGAGACTTTTTTCAATTTATTATTAATAAAGGAACCAGGAAGATGGCAAAGGTGGTTCAGAGATCATTGGAGGATCCAGATTTTTATAGGCATTTTGAATGAGTGTTAGAATAACAACACTAGCTTAGATTTAGAAAGTCTGGCTTATTGTCTGACAGGGCAATGCATGATAATTTTAATGTTATATTTCCTATCAGAAATTATTTCTATCCCTACTGGTTAAAGATCTGTAGGTTAATATGGAATTTTACTAAGTCTAGGATTTAAACAATGAGTTGAAGGTACAGTTCATAACTGAATATTCATAACTGAATAATCCTTGGGAGGGCCTGTTAAATATCATCCTCATATAACATTAAAAGGACATATCACTTACCCCTACCTTTTTGCCTTCCATCCATGTTTTAAATAATCTTTAACATCCTATATCTCAAAATTTAAAATATGTATGTTTCAAAACATTAACTTTTAGATTCCGATTATAGTATACCTCCAATATCACTTGCAGGTAGCTAATGGAGCGGTTGCCAGACAAAAAATATTCTAAGTTTAACCAGTGGGAAAAACATAATATGATTTTATAGGCCTGTTACGGCAAAGGTTAGAAAAGAAAAAAAAAATGCTTATTCTATCTGAGGATTTTTGATAGATTGAACATGATCTACTTGAAGACAGGCTCTGTAGTTAGTTCTTACCCATTCAGTGTTGAATCCCCAACATCTAGTTTAGCATAAGTGTGGTGTTAAAAGTGTTAGGTCACTGAGATACAGTGACTGACCAAATGTCGGTTGTAATCTGTTAAAAATGTGGAAACTCCAGCTGTCTAATAGAAATTCGTTTGCATTGTGTGTTCGACCAGGTGAACAACAACTGTGTGCTGGCCCCAGGATGCCATTCAGACCTTCTGCCTGACTCTCAGGGCACAAGGCTCAGTACCTGAAGAAGCATTTTACCCACCTCATCAGGGCATGGGCACAACATGTCTTCATACAGGAAGGCCGCAAAAGAGTCTGGTAAATTCTCATGCCTCGCATACTTTGAGGGGTGTGAGGAGCAGGAGGAACAGAACAGTAGTCCTCAGACTGTGTATGTGGGAACTACTTGTGGATTTGTTAACCTGGAGGTTTTGATTCACTGGGTCATGCGGGAACTTAAGATTGTGCAGTCTAACAAGCTGTCACACTTAAGAGTACTGGCGACTAGAGTCTTGTGTTTTATTTTACTCTTTCCAAATGACATTTTTCCCAGTTATGTAAATGATAATAAGTTACATATATAACATGTAATATATAATTTTTATATAGTAATAAATATTATATATTTATTGCAGAGAATTTGGAAAATACAAACAAGCACAAAAGCACAGAGAAGGTGGCTTTCAGTATATAATACTAACAGTGTTCTAATGAGATGCTACTGTCTCCAGGTGACCCATACTGTCATCGTCTTGTCTCCAACACTGGTAGCTTACTGTCATTTTTCAACATTTTTTTAATACCTTTCTTCACTCTAAGTTCAGCTCAGCTGCTGCTCCCTCTTCTCTCCTGCCCTCCTTGTTCTCAGTGTTGCTCCCCACTCAGAGGGTTAAGGCAGAGCTCCAAGCCAGAGCTCTGCAGAGGGTCGTCCTTGCTGGGCTGCTTCTCTGGTCTTGCAGCTCTGACTCCAAAAGTCCTTCTGGTCCTGTCTACATCTGAAAGACCCAGAAGCAGCTTGCTTCTTCATTGTGATACTACTTACTCGAGCACATTTGTGGTTTCCAGTTTTTTTTTTTTCCTTCCATTATAGACATTACTATTGACAACATGTTAATATTTATGGATTTTATACTTGTGCTAGATTCTTTCTTTAGGATAAATTCTCAGGATTGGAATCCTTGAGCTATTGGGTCTGAATTTTGTGTTGCTTTTATTCTCTGTTGCCACCATTATTTTCCAGAAAATGTTAATCCTATTACCAGCAGTGTGTTAGTTATACTGTAACCTCCCTTTGGTGTTATCACAGCCAAGAAGGTAATTTAGTTTTTATGAAATGATATCTTGAGCCTCCTTTTTCCTTCCATTTCTGTGATTACTCTTCAGGACTATTTATTTCATTTTATGTAACTTGATTTTTTAAAAAATTTGCTTACTGCTTTTTCCTTTTTGAGATAACAGTGCACTAACAGTTCATCAATTATTTTCTGACCTTCTACTTAAGAATCTGATCAAATTATACATTTTTACTGGAGTCTTTTTAAATATAATTTTGAATCAGTTTCTTTCCTATTTTATGTCCCAAATACATCATTCCTTTATTTTAGGTTTCGTGAAAAGTACAAAAACAGCACACACAAAAAATAGTGGAGGCACTCATTTACTTAAGACCTTTGCAATTACTGTGCAAGTGACCGAACTGACTGGTTCCTTAAAATAAATTATTATGAAAGTAGCAGTTGTCATGTTTTATTAGTAGAATGTTTTAGATTCTAAATACATACCACCATTTATAGCTTTGTTCTTTTATTGCCACCTAGTGAATGGTCTCTTTTCTCAAGGAAAGAGTGTGTTTTGCAAAATTGCTTTGCAAACAGTATGGATGGAATTAAAGTCCACAATAAGAGACAGACAGAGCAAGAACCAAGTTACTTTGAATGAATTAAGATCTTTAGCAGTCCCCAAATCACTTATTAGGAACATTTATATTTTTGTGGAATTCCAGCTGGAATTTATATTTTCTTTACTGGGCTTCCTTAACACTTTTAAAAATATCCTTATTAGAGTGCCTGTTTTACTATCTTACATTATAGTTATTTTTATACTTCCCTACTGAAGGACAGATTTCTGGAGGGTAAAGTTTGAGTCCTTCTTCCTCTTTGCTTAAGCACACTCGGTGCTTTGTATATTGTAGATATTTAATAATATTTTTTGAGTTAAACATTATTGCAGAGCTGTTTTTCATGATGGAAGAGAGAGAATAGAAGAGGTATTACTGATCTGTAGTTTCTACAATACGTTGTCCTTCAAGAAATGACAGATTAGCAGTTTTGATTTATGGCAAATTTCTATTACCAAAAAGATCATTTGTGATCCCCTAGGAGAGGATGAAATGATCCTCTCATTTCATGAAAATGAAATGGGGCGCCTGGGTGGCTCAATGGGTTAAGCCGCTGCCTTTGGCTCAGGTCATGATCTCAGGGTCCTGGAATCGAGTCCCGCATCGGGCTCTCTGCTCAGCGGAAAGCCTGCTTCCCTTCCTCTCTCTCTGCCTGCCTCTCTTGTGATTTCTCTCTGTCAAATAAATAAATAAATAAATAAAAATCTATTAAAAAAAAAAAAAGAACTGAGTTTCACTAAGAACAAGACAGGTTAAACCAGCTTCTAACTAGAGTAGTCTGGAGCAGTCCTGGATCAAGAAGAAGCTTTCCTCATCCTGATAGGGTAAATGTTCTTCTTCCTGGCCACCCTAAGATTAGAATGACCCAAACCACCAAACACCAGGAAACTTCTTGTTTGGAACATTTGATGGCCCTAAAGCCTCCCCGGAATCCCATTGCGAAATGAGATAGGTGCTTGAACTTAGCAGTGCTTGCTGATGTCAGAAGTCATCCCTTTTTGATTCTGAAAGTGGTAGAATACTCAGGAGATTCAATTACTAGTTCAACTAGTTAACTAGTCACTTTGCTGTCCTCTTGGCAAAGTCTTTGTGAAGATCCTCAGCCTTCTTCATGTTTTAGGCTCCTTAAAACTTAGCCACAGTAACCTGAAATTTTTGGTCATCTTGTTGCTTGAGGTCCAATAAAATTTGAATTATACACAACCATGTAGGACCTGAGCTAGCTAGTCCAGGGGTTATGCTACTCTCTGTTAGTTCCTGAGAATCCTGGAAGAGAACACAGTTCTCATTATGGTAAATGTCCTTGCCAAAACTCACTGCCGGGTTCTTTATGCTAGTTCACCTTTAGTTCTTTGAGAAAGAAATATTTCTTTCTCACCTTCCCACCCATGTATCTGAGAAAGGGTGACATTTGCATCTTGTTTTTATGGCCTCTCAGTGCATGCCCACCTATCAGGATGCCAGC
This sequence comes from Meles meles, assembly GCF_922984935.1. Lineage (NCBI taxonomy): Eukaryota > Metazoa > Chordata > Mammalia > Carnivora > Mustelidae > Meles > Meles meles. The sequence goes on along the minus strand of NC_060078.1, from coordinate 45,957,727 downwards.
TGGGGTATTTAGAGGAGTTACTGGAAAATACTTTTGATTCTGTGTCTCATGTGGGTACAGTGACAGGCTGCATAGCTCCCAGATGCTGAATTAATGTACAACAGGCTATGAAATCAGTCCATACATCTTTTATAGTAATTATGTCCTTCCCTCCTGGTTCTCCTCTATCGAGAACCATCCTGACTCTGGCCATTGGTCAAGGAGTCTCCATCAACAAAAAGGATTTATGGAATATAAATACACCAGGGGCTGCTACTAGGGCTTAGCTGATATGGCATTGCTTACCATTGGGAAAATCCTACAGGCAACCTAGACTTGCTCAAGTCCCATGAAATCTCTGTTATGTAAACTTTCAAGAAACCATATTCTGGATTCTCCCTGAATCACTTAAGTAATAAAGGTGACTACTTCTGTACTACCATACCTTCATTTGTTCACATTCTCCCTATCTTTTATTATTCCTGACCATTCCCATGAGCCCATGGATATTGTCATGTATCAGGACTTTCAGAACATGCTCTACAAATAGTCTCCTTCAAGGCATCTTCAGGGCCTGAGCCAAGGAGAAAGGCTAGACACTAAAGGAGTTCATAGGAACTTGAGGCTTAGACTTTCTTAGGGACAGGATTTCAGACTGGGGAAAAAAGGGACACCTTACCTTATCCCAAGACTAGGGAATCTGGGAAGAAGAAGGGTGAGATAAGGAGGTGTTCTGTCGGGGCACCTGGGTGGCTTAGTGGGTTAAGCCGCTACCTTCGGCTCAGGTCATGATCTCAGGGTCCTGGGGTCGAGTCCCGCATTGGGCTCTCTGCTCAGCAGGGAGCCTGCTTCCCTCTCTCTCTCTCTCTGCCTGCCTCTCTGCCTAGTTGTGATTTCTCTCTGTCAAATAAATAAATAAAATCTTTAAAAAAAAAAAAAAAGGAGGTGTTCTGTCCATCCTGGTACTTTTAAACATTCATGTCTGCCCCTAAGCCACATATGAGCACACATAAAAATGGATCTCTGATGTCTTCATTTTTCATGGGCCTCATTAATTTATGGTCTTCTATGCCTTGTATGACTTACTCCTGCCCTTCTAGTTGTTCACTTCATATTTCAGTCCTTGAGTTGATACCTAGTATTACTTCTCTGGTTTTAACCTTTTACTTTCCTTCTTTGATTCTCATTTGGGCTCTTCTTCTGACCAAGGGATTTTCATGGTTTTGAAACAATACCATTTGTGTCAACAATCTAGAATCCATGATGGAAGGGCAATTTCCCACCACCCTAACAGAAAAGTTTCCATGTTTCCCAACACCTTGAATTTGTCTAAAACTGGGGAAAATGTTCTTTTTTTAAAGATTTTATTTATTTGTCTGAGAGAGATAGAGCACAAGCAGGCAGAATGGCAGGCAGAGGCATAGAGAGAAGCAGGCTCCCTGCTGAGCAGGGAGCCTGATGTGGGACTCAATCCCAGGACCCTGGGATCATGACCTGAGCTGAAGGCAGATGCTTAACCAACTGAGCCACCTAGGCATTCCTAGGGAAAAATACTCTTATTGCTAGAGAAACATGTAATAAGATTAGTAAGATAGACCACACAATGACAGTTGATAGCAAAATTCATTGTTCTGTGGACATTTATCTAGTGCATGTTCTGGCCCGGGCGCTGTATTCTGGGTTGGAAGTAGGGAAGTGGAGAAAGCATGGTCTCTCCAAGGAGATTACAATATATTGTGGAAATGTATATGCAGGTAAATTGTAATACAAATGGTAATCCTATAATAGTCATATCAGAAAGGTGCTATAGTGATCTCAGATTTGTAAAAGAAGCTAAAGGTAAAACAGTAAGAAGAAAATTAATGCTTTTTGTTTATTATGTTAAAAAGTTCATCTTTGAATATGACCAGGGCAAGCTGTGCTTAAAATGTATTTAGGAGATAAGAACCTGAGTAATCCTTGCACTGAAACATGGTAGATGCAGTACAGGCTTTAGTGTATGCCCCCTCTGGAAATCCTACTGAAGAGGAAGTGAAGGAACGAAAAGATGTAAACCTTCAAAGACATCTTGACAGGAGAGGAGACATTAGCAGATGAAAAAGACTAAACATTTTGGAAGGAAAGAAGGTGGGCAATGCCTTTAGCAGAGCGGAGAAGAAACCCACCTGCCAGAAACGGTTGGGGTAGAAGAGCCGCCAAGTAGAAACTGCCATAATTCTGAGTTGGAACTACGAAATGTTTAGGGATTTAAGGTGCTGAGCGAAGCAGTATAATTGTGTAGAGTCTGTCTTAGAACTTTTTAGACACCTAAGTTTCTTCTATTAGCCTGAGCTGCAAGATAAGTGTTCTTCTCCCATGTTGGCAGATGATAGGAGGCTTGCTCTATACAGGCGATCGTGGAGGAGTTGGTTTGGAATGGGAGTGGGTTGCTAGACTGAAAATGGGGAAGTAGTTAAATGTCTACACTTAACATGAGGTCAAGAGTCTTCTTCCCTCCTTCCCCTCAACTGGCCTTTTTTCTTCCATTCAGCTCTCAACAAGGCTCGCAGCTAGGTTTATAATCCCCAGGCAGGAAATCAGAGGACTTTTCCCGGGGAAATTGACTGAGTGGAGAAAAGATCCACAGACTTTGGAGAGTTCTCAAAGGACAATGTGTGTATCTCCCTGTCTCTTTGAATTTTCATACAACAAGGATTACTTACGACTAGTCAAAAAGCTGTACAGCCACATACATAGCTCCTAATTGCCTTCTTAATATCTCAGTTATGCATGAATGAATAGCCAAAGGTGACCAGATAGCTAAAGAAAGCCCTTGAATAAAATAAGCTAATGGGGAAAAAATGAATCCAGAGATAATACAGGTAGAAAGCAAAAAAGTAAATACTGTAATTAATATACTTAGAGAACTAAGAAATAATACTGCACAAGAAACGTAAACAAGATGGTCAAAATAATAAGCAGAAAGAGCTCTGAGAAATTTAGCAACCCTTAGCAGAAATAAATATCAGAATTGAATACAAAATTGGCAAGGCAGGAAACAACAAATGTTGGAGAAGTTGTGGAGAAAGGGGAACCCTCTTATACTGTTGGTGGGAATGCAACCTGGTATAGCCACTTCAGAATACAGTGTGGAAGTTCCTGAAAAAGTTAAAAATAGAGCTTCCCTATAACCCAGCAATTGTACTACTGGGTATTTGCCCCAAAGATACAGATGTAGTGAAAAGAAGGGCCATATGTACCTCAGTGTTCATAGCAGAAATGGCCACAATAGCCAAACTGTGGAAAGAGCCAAGATGCCTTTCAGCAGATGACTGCATAAAGAAGGTGTGGTCCATATATACAATGGAGTATTACTCAGCAGTCAGAAAGGATGAATACCCAACATTTTCATCGACATGGATGGGACTGGAGGGAATTATGCTAAGTGAAATAAGTCAAGCAGAGAAAGATAATTATCATATGGTTTCACTTACATGTGGAACATAAGGAATAGCATGGAGGACATTAGGAGAAGGAAGGGAAAAATGAAGGGGGGGGTGGAAATAAGAGGGGGAGATGAACCATGAAAGACTGTGGATCTGGGAAAAAAACAGGAGAATTTTAGAGGGGAGGGGGCGGGAGAATGGGTAAGCCTGGTGACGGGTATTAAGGAGGACACAGATTTCATGGAGCACTGGGTGTTATATGCAAACAATGAATCATGGAGCATTACATCAAAAACTAATGATGTACTCATGGTGACTAACATAATAAAATAAAAAAGAATTGAATATAAAATTAGATCAATTTTTCAGAAAATGAGATAAAGAGACAAAACAGAAAAAAGATTAGATTAGAAGATGAATCCACGATGGCCTGTCTGTAACTAATAATAGGAATTATGGAAAAATACAGTGACCGAGAAGCTACTTACTGAAGAAAAATTTCCAGATGGAAGGACATGAGTTTCTAGATTTGAGAGTGAACTCAAGTACCAGCAAAACAAAAGGCAAAAGAGACATCACATCAAGGAACATTATTGTGAAATTTCCAAACACAGGGAGAAAATCCTAAACATTTCCAGTGAGGGAGAATAAAACAGGTCACAGGTAAAGAAATGTACTCTCAATTATTATTAGCTTCTCAAATTATCTCAGTGGAAGCCACAAGAAAGGGTTTCTCAGACATGAAGTGTCATCACATTTATTTTCAATGTGGAACAAGAAAGGAATTGGAAGGAGTGGAGTAAGGAACTGAGGATGTCAGCCCTGGGGGAGAGAACCAAACAGTAGATGTTACACCAGTGAGCCAATATGCCAAGAGCTATTGTGAAGGGACGCATTCTGTGGAGCTCCAAAGTGCAGGGGCGGAGTCAGAGATTACACAGGGAGACGGGCCCAACATGCTAATGGCTTGTGCCAGTCCATGATTAAATCATGATTGTTTGAGACAAGCCTATACAAGTTTGAGTAGAATCATATAAGGGAATCTCTTTGACAGATTGCTAGACTTTGAAGTGTAAAATCTAACTAGACCATGGGAAGACCATGGGATGCGATTATGATGATAAATGCATTATATAAACAAATTAGTAGAGAGGAAGCTGTCTGGTATAGGCACAAAAAGTGAGTCAGTAAATCTCACAGGTTTTTGTTTTAGTTTAAAAAACGTTGACAGGGGCACCTGGGTGGCTCAGCGGGTTAAGCCTCTGCCTTCGGCTCAGGTCATGATCTCAGGATCCTGGGATCGAGCCCCGCATCAGGCTCTTTGCTCGGCAAGGAGCCTACTTCCCCTCTCTCTCTGCCTGTCTCTCTGCCTACTTGTGATCTCTCTCTCTCTGTCAAATAAATAAATAAAATTAAAAAAAATAAAAAAATAAAAAACATTGACAGAGCCCTGCATTTCTTTAAAGGTTATTTGAAAAGTACGGTCTAGTAAACTTGAAGGTTCTTCATTTATTCAAATCAAATTTTGAAAGCTCCTGATTTGACAATATTCTCAAAAGCATTGTAGACAAGCAGACACAATCCCTTTTTATTCTAAAGGTCAAAATCATATATTCTTGAAAAATCACTCTGCGTTCAAGCGTCACTTCATTTAGTTACACTGTATTAGCAGAAAACCCTTACAAATAGAGAAAAACTCTGTCTCAGATAATTTATTCAACTCATTGAATAATCAAGGAGTAGTGCTGGTTGAAAGAACATTTTGAGGAACAAGGTATGTACTGTCTATTAGGGAAGGCATTTTGAAATAAGTTTGCTGAATTAGAAGTTAAAGTGATTAATGTTCTACAGGGCATCAAAACCATAACCTTTTTAGTCAGACAGTCATCTTAACAAAATGATATTATTAAAATAATAACTTTACTTCTAATATAAATATATGACCTGCAGTTTTGGTTATTTGATTATTATTTATAACTAATTGTGTTATACCTCACAAACTGTTTTGACTCAGAGCTTTATCAAGTTTGAAAGCCTTTGAAAGGGCAGAGGATAGAAATCAGGGGAAATCAGGGGAAATCAGGATAGTCTCTTAGATTTCCATTTTATGAATCAGAATTTTTAATTGTCCCCAAACTGAAGGACATTTTGTTTTTCTCCCCAATTTTTATTGTTCCAAACAGTACTACAATGACATCCTGATCTTTGATCAATATTTGTATATGTGAGTATTTCTGTATAAGAGATATATAGAGGAGGATTTTCTGGTTAAATTTTGTGCACATTTAAAGGGTGATACTATTTCAATTTAATTTCCCTTTAGCCTATTTCCCTAAATCCTCATCAATAGTGAATTTTATCCATTTTAATAATTTTTCCTAACTGTTGAGTTAAAGTGATATCACACTATTTTAATGTATGCCTTCCTGAATGTTAGCAAGGTTGTTATCTTTTTTATTAGGCTATTTCCATTTCATCTGAATTTTCTGTTTTTGTCTTATTTTATTGTTGTTTTTAAAATGATTTTACTATAGGATGTATGTATTGCTGATATCTTTTCCCACTGGAAAAAGGTTGGCCTTTTGACTTAAATTTTCCTAAAAGTTATGCATGTATATATGTATGTATGTATGTAATCTCTACACCCCATGTGAGGCTTAAACTCATGACCCAGAGATCAAAACACATATGCTCATATGCTCTTCCAACTGAGCTAGCCAAGTGCCAAGTGCCACTGTCTTTTTACTTCATGGTAAAAATGGTATTTTTTTTTCTCTTTCTTTCTTTCTTTCTTTCTTTCCAGCGTAACAGTATTCATTGTTTTTGCACCACACCGAGTGCTCCATGCAATATGTGCCCTCCCTATTACCTACCACCTGGTTCCCCAACCTCCCACCCCCCGCCCCTTCAAAACCCTCTGGTTGTTTTTCAGAGTCCATAGTCTCTCATGGTTCATCTCCCCTTCCAATTTCCCTCAACTCCCTTCTCCTCTCCATCTCCCCATGTCCTCCACGTTCTTTGTTATGCTCCACAAATAAGTGGAACCATATGATACTTGACTCTCTCTGCTTGACTTATTTCACTCAGCAGAATCTCTTCCAGTCCTGTCCATGTTGCTACAAAAGTTGGGTATTCATCCTTTCTGATGGAGGCATAATACTCCATCGTGTATATGGATCACATCTTCCTTATCCATTTGTCCGTTGAAGGGTTCTTTCCACAGTTTGGCAACCGTGGCCATTGCTGCTATAAACATTGGGGTACAGATGGCTCTTCTTTTCACTACCTCTGTATCTTTGGGGTAAATACCCAGTAGTGCAATAGCAGGGTCATAGGGAAGCTCTATTTTTAATTTCTCGAGGAATCTCCACACTGTTCTCCAAAGTGGCTGCACCAACTTGCACTCCCACCAACAGTGTAAGAGGGTTCCCCTTTCTCCACATCCTCTCCAACACACGTTGTTTCCTGTCTGCTAATTTTGGCCATTCTAACTGGTGTAAGGTGATATCTCAATGTGGTTTTAATTTGAATCTCCCTGATGGCTAGTGATGATGAGCATTTTTTCATGTGTCTGATAGCCATTTGTATGTCTTCATTGGAGAAGTGTCTGTTCATATCTTCTGCCCATTTTTTGATATGATTATCTGTTTTGTGTGTGTTGAGTTTGAGGAGTTCTTTATAGATCCTGGATATCAACCTTTTGTCTGTAATGTCTTTTGCAAATATCTTCTCCCATTCCGTGGGTTGCCTTTTTGTTTTGTTGACTGTTTCCTTTGCTGTGCAGAAGCTTTTGATCTTGATGAAGTCCCAAAAGTTCATTTTCGCTTTTGTTTCCTTGGCCTTTGGAGACATATCTTGAAAGAAGTTGCTGTGGCTGATATCGAAGAGGTTACTGCCTATGTTCTCCTCTAGGATTCTGATAGATACCTGTCTCACGTTGAGGTCTTTTATCCATTTCGAGTTTATCTTTGTGTACGGTGTAAGAGAATGGTCGAGTTTCATTCTTTTACATATTGCTGTCCAGTTTTCCCAGCACCATTTATTGAAGAGACTGTCTTTTTTCCACTGTATATTTTTTTCCTGTTTTGTCGAAGATTATTTGACCATAGAGTTGAGGATCCATATCTGGGCTCTCTACTCTGTTCCACTGGTCTATGTGTCTGTTTTTATGCCAGTACCACGCTGTCTTGGTGATCACAGCTTTGTAGTAATGCTTGAAATCAGGTAACGTGATGCCTCCAGTTTTGTTTTTGTTTTTCAACATTTCCTTAGCAGTTCGGGGTCTCTTCTGATTCCGTACAAATTTTAGGATTTGTAAAGATTTCAAAGAGCTCCAGCTCTTTGAAAAATACCGGTGGAATTTTGATTGGGATGGCATTAAACGTATAGATTGCTCTAGGCAGTATATTCTTAATTTTAAGGATGTCCAGTTTTTCATTGTTTTCCTTTATGGCTAGTGTTTGTTTAAGAAATATTTACTTTCTCAAGGTGATGAAGATATTTTCCTCTAAAAGCTTATTTAACTTCTCAGATTTAGATCTATGATCCTTCTGGAATGAGCTTTGAGTATGGATATTTAATTGAATTGGTACCAGGTACTGAAAGACATTTTTAAAAATATGTTCATGAGGGGTATTGGTGTTTTACTACTTTTGTAGTAGGGTTTTTGATAGCAGGGTAATTCTGATGTCATCAAATGTTTTTGAGAAGTATTCTGTGTTCCTTTATTTTCTGGACTAATTTGTGTGGAATTGGTATTATTTATTCCTGAAATACTTGGTGTAAGTGAAGTTGTAGAGCCTCAGAAGTTATTTGGATGTCTTTTGCAAGATTTTTGACCCAAATTTTCAACTTCTTTATTTGTATTTTCTATTTCTTATTGTGTCTCTGTTTAAAATTTGTTTCTTTACACTAATGAAAGAAATCAAAGAAGACATAAATGAGTGGAAAGTTATCCCATGTTCATGGACTGAAAGAATTAAAATTGTTAAAAATGTGTTTACTAGCCAAAGTCATCACAGATTCAATGTAATCTCTATTGTCATTTTAATGGCATTTTTTACAGAAGTAGAAAAATTTACATGGCAATACAAAAGACCATCTCACTTTATATTTCAAGCTGTATCATAAAGCTATAGTTATCAAAACATTATGGTACTGGCATGAAACAGATACATAGACCAATGGAACAGAACTGAGAGACCAGAAATAAACTTGTGTATATAGTCAACAGTATTTGACGTGAGAGCTATGAATACTCAATGGAGATAAGACAGTCTCTTGCATAAATGGTACTGGGAAATTATATATTCATATGTAAAAAAATGAAGCTACACACATACACACACAGGAGTGTTATTCAGCCATAACAAAGAAGGAGATCCTGCTATTTGCAACAACATGGGTAGATATTGAGGACATTATGCTAAGTGAAATAAACCAGAGAGCAAAAGACAATACTGTATGGTCTCGCTGATATGTGGAATCAAAAAAAACAACAAAACACAAAATCATAGAAAAAGAGATCAGATTTGTAGTTACTAGAAGGGGAGGGATGGATTGAAGGGGGGAATTGGAAGAAGATAGTCGAAAAGTACACACTTCCAGTATTAAGATAAATAAGTGCTATGGATGTCATGTACAACATGATGTCTATCTGGTTATCACTGCTGTATGGTATATACAAAATTTGTTAAGAGAATCTATATGAAATGATGAAGAGTAACTAAATTGATTTGATAATCATTTCACAATATGCATAAGTCATATTATTATGTGATATACCTTAACCGTATACAATATTGCATGTCAATTACATCTGAATGAAATGGGGAATTGACCAGTGGATGAGCGGATAAACAATATGTGGTATATTCATAAAATGGCATATTACTTAACCTTGAAAAGGAAGGAAATCCTGTCACATGCAACAACATGGATGAACCTTGATGCTATTATGCTAAGTAAAATAAACCAGTCACAAAAAGATAAATACCGTATGATTCCATTTATGTGAGTTATTTAAAATGGTCAAATTCATAGAAACAGGAAGTAGAATCGTGGTTACCAGGTGCTGGGGGGAGTGGGATAAATGGAATTGTTTAATGTTTAAATTAAATTTCAGATTTGCAAGATGAAAAAAGTTCTAGAGATCTGTTTCACAACAATAGGCATATAGTTAACTCTACTGAACTATATACTTAAAAATGGTTAAGATGGTAAATTTTGGGTTATATGTTTTCTACCATAATAAAAGAAAAAATGGAGGGAGTGCTAAGGTTGGAAACTTACTATTTTGTACCCATTACAAAAGACTGAATCAGGCAAAAAGCAGCAATTTCAATTGTGAAAATTTCAATGAAGAGCAGGATGTGTGTGGTCACACATTGTCTCCCTATAGATTGTGCATTAATTGCAAGATAGGAAAAAAATTGGACTTCAATCAGTGGTCAGAATTAATGCCAGTAATGAGGGAGAGATGGACAGTGTAAGGTTTCAGATGTAAAATGCTGAGAAAGGAGCCTCACCGATTCGGTATTCCAGTCGAGAATGCATAATCTGAATTTAATCATGAGGAGACCTTGGACAAAACAGAAATAAGGCGAATTCTATTATAAACAATGGAGCAAGATCTATAAAGAATTCCTCAAACTCAACACACACAAAACAGATAATCATATCAAAAAATGGGCAGAAGATATGAACAGACACTTCTCTAATGAAGACATACAAATGGCTAGCAGACACATGAAAAAATGCTCATTATCACTAGCCATCAGGGAGATTCAAATTAAAACCACATTGTGATATCACCTTATATCAGTTAGAATGGCCAAAATTAGCAGACAGGAAACAATGTATGTTGGAGAGGATGTGGAGAAAGGAGAATCCTCTTACACTGTTGGTGGGAATGCAAGTTGGTGCAGCCACTTTGGAGAAGTGTGGAGATTCCTCAAGAAATTAAAAATAGAGCTTCCCTATGACCCTACTATTGCACTACTGGGTATTTACCCCAAAGATATAGAGGTAGTGAAAAGAAGAGCCATCTGTACCCCAATGTTTATAGCAGCAATGGCCACGGTCGCCAAACTGTGGAAAGAACTAAGATGCCCTTCCATGGACGAATGGATAAGAAAGATGTGATCCGTATACACGATGGAGTATTATGCCTCCATCAGAAAGGACGAATACCCACGAGAGACTATGGACTCCGTAAAACAACCAGAGGGTTTTGAAGGGGCAGGGGGTGGGAAGTTGGGGGAACCAGGTGGTGGGTAATAGGGAGGGCACGTATTGCATGGAGCACTGGGTGTGGTGCAAAAACAATGAATACTCTTATGCTGAAAAGAAATAAAATAAAGTGGAAAAAAACCACAATGGAACAGAGGGATTATATTCTATTAAAATGTGAATGTCCAAAAATTTTTAAAAAAATTTGTCTTTGTAGAAATTTATTTCCCTAAATTGATAATTTTGTTGCCATAAAAACTATTTTAGAATAATTTTTTATTTATAGACAAATTATGAAGATAGTACAGAACATCCGCAATACCCTCATTCATTTTCCCCTGTTGTTAGCATCTCATATTACCAGAGTTCGTTTGTCAAAATCGACCTTAAAGAAGCTGGCCTTGGCATATAAGTATTAACTACATTCCAGACTTCATTTGAATTTCACCATTTTTTTCCCCATTCATGTTCTCTTCTGTTCCAGGATCCAGTGCAGGATATCACATTGCATTTAGTCAGTATGTCTCCCCAGTTTCTTCTGGTCTGTGTCAGTTTCTCAGTCTTTCCTTGTTTTTTGTGACCTTGACAGATTGAATAGTGGCCAGGCATCCTGTAGAATGACCCCCAAGTTACAGTTGTCTATTTTTTTTTTTTTTTAATGACTAGACTAGAGTTACAGGTTTGGGGATGGAATACCACAGAAGTGAAGTACTCTTCTTGTCACATCATCTCAGGAGGCACGTGACATCCTCGTGATACCACTGAAACTCTTAATGGCCATCATTTGGTTAAGGTGGTATTTGCCAGAGGTGTTTTCTCTGCTGTAAAGTTACTGTATTTCCCTTTTCTCACTCTTTGGAACTGAGTCACTAAGTGTAGTCTGCCCTCTGGGTGGGGAAATGAGCAAGAATTAAGCTCTACCTATTGGAGGAGGGAGTATATATATACATTTTGGTAGATTTTTCTGTAAAGAAGGTTTGTTTCTCCTTCCCTACTTATTTATTTGATCATTTGTTTATATGAGTATAAACTCATATTTATTTTATACTTCATTATAATCCAATTGTTACTTATTTTATTGTTCAAATTGTTCTAGCCCTGGCCCTTGGAGGAACTTTCAGATTGACTCCAGTGTCCTGTCCTTTCACATACCCCATCCTTTAGTTTTTTTGAGCACTTTGCTACTTTACTGGATTACAAGATACTCCAGGCTTATCTTGAGTTTTCCCCTGGCCAGGCCCTAGATTCAGCCACTTCTAGAAAGAGATTTGTTTTACTGAAGAACAGTATTTAGGAATCAAGATCTGGACACTGGTTTGTTTGTTGCTACAGTAGTAGCAACATTGTTTCTGGCCCCTGGATTTTTTTTTTTAAACAGACTGAAAAATAATCACATGGTTTAATGGAATAAATCTTGAAAAATGTAAATGAACAAAGTGAATTCTTGAAACATTAACAGTCATAACCAACTTTAAATGCTGAGCCCATGTGAAGCACTGTACTGAATACTTCAGGTGTAATACCTCAGGTGATCATCATAACGTCCTTATGACACAGGCGCTGTTGGTATTTCTGTTCTATAGATGATGAAACTGAGACACAGAGAAATTAGGGAACTTGGCCAAATCATGTGCCACAAAAATGACAGAACTGGGATCAAAGAGGTGAAATTCAAGTGTGATATATGACACTTGGACATTACTGATTGGATACATTCAAGAGAAAGCTGTTGAGAAATTATTAGGATTAATCAAACAGTGAATTTTGAGGAAATACAGTTTATCAGGTTTTTTTTTGTCCGTGTGTGTGTGTGTGTGTGTGTGTGTGTGTGTGTTTGTATACTAAGACTTACTTGCATAACTGTAAACATTTTTCTCCTGTTTGTTTCTAAAATTTTGTAGTTTAGCTATTAGGTTTATATCTCTGATTTATTCCTTTTTTTAATGGGGTAATATAAGGATTGAGTTTTTTTCCTCCATCTTATTTCAGCATCACTTTTTGAAACATCTCTTCTTTCTCCATTAAGTTACCTAGGCATCTTTGTCAAAAATCATTGAATATATATGTTTATAGAATTGTATGTGGACTTTTTATTCTGTTCCATTGCTTTATGCTTCTGTCCTTGTTCCAGAGTCCTAGTATCTTAATTACTATAGCTCTGTAATAAGTTTAGAAATCAAGTGGTAAAGTCTTTCGGTGCTGTTCTTTTTCAAAATTGTTGTTCCTATCCTAGGCCCTTGGCATTCTATATACGTTTTAGAATTAGCTTGTCAGTTTCTACAAAGAACCCCTGATGGGATTCCCTGATTGAGATCACTGTGGGGGTATTTGACATCTTAGCAATATCGAATTTTTGAATGCAAAGACAATGTGTATTTCTCCATTTATTCAGGTATTTAAAAATTTCTTTCAGCAATGCTTTGTAGGTTTTTGTTTGTTTGTTTGTTTTTTAATTTGGGAGAGAGAGAGAGCTGTAGCGGTGGAGCAGGGGGGAAGGAGAAACAGACTTCCCATTAAGCAGGGAGCCCAACTTGAGACTCGATCCCAGGACCCCAGGAGCATGACCTGAGCCTGAGTCGACCATGTGCCCCAATGCTTTGTAGTTTCCAGTGTATAGGTCGTAAGCACGTTTCAAGTATTTCAGGTTTCTTACATTATTAAATTTTTTAATTGTGATTTTTCGATTGTTCCTTGCTAACATATAGAAATACTGCTGATTTTGTATTCTGACTGCCTATCCCACAACCTTGCTAAGTTTATTTATAATTTCTAACAGCTTTTTAAAATAGATTTCTCATGATTTTTTGTATATACAATCATATCATCTTTGAATAAGAGTTTCATACATATTCTTTAGCAATTTTTTTGTCATCTTTTTCTTACCTAACAGCACTGGCTAATACTTCCAATATGTTGTTGAAAGGATGTATTAAGAACAGACATCTTTCAGTTGTTCCAGATCTTAGAGGGACAGAATTCAGGCTTTCACTCTTAAGAATGTTGTTAACCATAGGATTTTTTGTAGATACTCTTTATTGTGTTGAGAGGTTTCCCTTTGATTCATAGTCTGCTGAAGGCTTTTTTTTTTTTTTTTGTAAATATGAATTGTATTTTGTTAAATTTTTTTCTGCATCTATTGAAATGATTATTTGTTTTTCTTCATTTTGAGTATATTCATACAGCGACTTACACAGATTGCTCTTGAAGTGTTAGCTTACTTTATAATTTTGGATGAATTCCATATGGTCACAATATACCACTCTTTCTATGTATTTCTGGATTTGATTTAGCAAATTTTGTTAAGGATTTTTGCATCTTTATTCATGAAAGGATGTTTATCTGTAATTTTCTTCTAATATCTTTGATATTGGTATCAAGGTAGTTGTTAGGAACTGCAGAGTGTTCTAAAGTTCACAAGTTGAAGCCCTCACCCCCAGGGTGATTGTATTTGGAGATAGGACTTTAGAGAGCTTATGAAGGTTAAATAACATCATACAGGTGGGGCCGTAATCAAAATGGACAAGTCTCCTTCTAAGAAGAGAAGACATGAGGGATATGCATGCACAGAGAAAAGGCCATGTGAGGACACAACAAGAAGGTAGTCAGGGAGAGATGACTTAGGAGAAACCAAAACTGCTGGCACCTTGATCTTGGACTTCCAACCTCCAGAGCTGTAAGAAAATTGAATTTCTGTTATTTAAGCCACTCTGTGCTATTTGTTATCACAGACCTAGTAGATGATGAATATAATAGTGTTTATGTATCCTTCTCTTCAGTTTTTATGTCTCCTTCTCTTCAGTTTTATGGCTAATTGGTGTAGAACCAGTGTTTTTCCTTCATGTTTTGTAGAATTTGTCAGTGAAGTTATTCAGATCTGATGTTTCTTTGGGGGAGGATTTTAAATTATGAATTCACTTTCTTTAAGCGATATAGGGCTATTCATATTATCTAATTCTTCTTGAATGAACTATGGTAGATTTTATTTCTCAAATTATTTGTTCATTTCATCTAAGTTGTCAAACTTATGACATTAAGTTACCCATATTATTCCTTTAACACACTTTACATTCATATAGAAAATATGGTGTCATCCTCCCTTTCATTCCTGAGGTTGTTAGCTTGTTTCTTCTCTCTTTTATTTTTTGATGCATCTGAAGATTAACCAATTTTATTGATCTTTTCCATGAACCAAACGTTGGTGCAGTTGATTATTTTTCTCTCAATGATTTCTGTTTTTACCACCATTTCCATTCTTCTGCTTCTTTGAATTTGCTCTTCTTTTCTAATTTCATAAGGTAGAAGTTTAGATAGTTGGCTTTTAGGCCTTTCTACTTTCCTCCTACAAGTATCCAATGCTGTACATTTCTAGAAAACATTCCTTTGGCTTCATCCTTAAAATTTCAATGTGCTGCTTTTTATTTACTCTCATGAAGTTTAAGAAGTTTTCTAGATTCTGTTGTGACTTATTTTTTAACTCACAGGTTAAAAAATTTGTTGTAGAGTTTCCAGATATTTGGAGATATCCCATATATCTTAATATAAATTTCTAATTTAGTTCCATTGTGATCTGAGAATATTTGTAGGATGTATTTTATAATTTATATGACAAGCTCTGGGTGATTTCATAGCTTGTTAATTTATTGAGAATTGTTTTATGACTCAGTGTATAATCCTTGAAAATGTTCCATGCATACTTTAATATGTGTTCTGTTGTTTTTAGGTGAAGTGTTTTGCACTTTTAAATTAAGACAGTACGAATTATAGTGTGTTTCAAATCTTCCAAGGCTTCACTGATTTTTTTTTTCTTTTATGTCAGTTGTGGAAAGAAAGTTTTGTGGATATGTGTCTTTCCCCTTTCAGTTTTGTTAGTTTTTATTTCATGTTAATCTGGGTTTTTGCTATGAGTTGAATATAGATTTTTGAATTGCTGTTTTTCTAATAAATCAACCTCTGTCATTATGTAATATCATCTTTATCACTGATAATGCTCTTTAGTCTGAGGTCTACTTCATCTAATGCTAATCTAGCCATTCTAATTTTTTCTTGACTAATGTTAGCATGGTATCTCTCTCCCTCTTTTTTCTTTTGAAGTTTGATGACTTTCTGTTCAGTCTCTCCCCAACCCCCACCATGTGCTTCATTTTTGGATCATTTCGTTGCTGTATGTTGACATACATTGGTCTTCTCTACTGTCTCATCTGCTGTTAGTTCTATCTAGTACATATATTATGTATTTCATCACTAGAAATTCCATTTCAGTTTCATTTTTACAGTTTCTATTTCTCTTCTCATTATGTTTTATTTTACTTCCTTGAGCGCCTTCATACAAGTTATACTAGCTTGTCAAATGTTCTTATTTATAAATTTCATCATCTATTCTCTCTATATTTCTGTTGATTGATTTTTCTGGTCATAGGACATATTTTCCTCCTTCTGTGCATCCCTGTTAATTGTTTACTGGATGCTGGGTGTTGCAAATTATATGATTTTTGGGTGCTGGATTATTTTTTTTTGGATTATTTTTTAAATTCCTCTAAGAAAGTATTGGTATTGTCTGCTGTGCAGTTGTATTATTACTTGAAGTTCAAATTGAACTCGATTCTTTTTGAAGCTTGCTATTAAGCGTCTTAAAGATGGTGCAAGGAAGCCTTTATTCTGGGGATAATTTAGTTTTGCTAAGAAGTGTGTGTTCTGTGAACCGTCCCCAGAGTCCCATGTATTGTGAGATGTCCTCATTCTGGATTATAAGAACACAAACTTTTCCTAGCTCTTACTAATCTCTGCTGCTTTCCAGTGATTTTCATTGATGTAGGGATTGTCCTACATATAGCAGACCCATATTCTGCAAAGGGTAAGAGAGGATTTCCTTGCAAATGTTCAGACTTCCCTTATTCTGTATAGCTACCTCCTCTCTTGATATTCTGCCCTGCAAATTCTACTTGCCACAGTCTCTCTGAGCTTTGATCTCTTTTTCTGCAGCTCAGTGAGATCACTGGACTCTCTTTCAATTTTCTCCCTGAGCTATGACCTGGAAACTCCCTGCGGTCTTAATCTGGGGCAATCATAAGGCTCACCTCATTTGTTTCCCCTCTCTCTGAGATCATATCTATTGTGCAATGTCTGAAAATTGTTGTTTCAATGTATTTTGTCCTATTTTCTGGTTGTGATTATGTGATAAATTCCCCATAGACAGAAGTGAACATCAGTGGTAGGTTACTTTCATTTTCATTTGTTTATTAAGTGACATTGGATTTTTAAAATACATTTATTGACCTGTAGGTTTTCTTCTGTGAGTTGCTTGTTTATAATTCTTACAGGCATTAAAAAAATTTTTGCCTCCCTAGGATATGAAGCTCCTTTTTAAGTTCACAGAATTCCCTGTTCTTTGAATCTTGGTGTGAAGCAATAGTGGCAGTAACATTTAATGTCAAGGATTATGGGAGGATATGGTACAGTTTTAGCATCAGTAACAGGAGTGAGTGTTAGATACGACTCTCAGCATTCAGGAGACCCATGTCTTTTTGCTCAGCTTTTTTGGTGGTTAGAGGAATTGCCCAGAGGACATGCCATAAATTTTACTTATTCTCAAATCAGCAGTAGTTGGATATTGTTATTTCCTACTAAGAATATCAGTTAGTTTAATATACTTGACTCATTTTTTTCCCTTTTGGCTTGTCTTGCTGAATTTCAGGAATTCTCTATATATCCTAGATGCATATCACTTCTTCCTAATGAATGCTTTTTTTTCGTTTTGAACCCTATTGACGTACCGTTTTTTCTTCCCTTTTTTTTTTTTAAGATTTTGTTTTTATGTAATCTCTACAACCAACCTGGGGCTCAGATGTACGACCCTGAGATCAAGGGTCACATGCTTATCCAACTGAACCAGCCAGGCACCCCTACTGAGAGTGGTTTTTTTTTTTTTGACAGTGTCTTCTAATTAATATTCAAATTTATCAATATTTTCTTCTGTAAGTTGTGCTTTTGTAATTAGAAAATCTATTCCTACCCTTAGAGAATAAAAATAGCCTCTTCTTCTTCTTCTTTTTTTTTTTTTTTGGTATACTATCATCTTTGATCTTATCAGGCTCTGAGATAGAGATAGATTCTTTTTTTTTTTTTCTAGCAGGAAAACCAGTTGTCCCAGCAGCATTTCTTTTATGTTTTCCCTACTGATCTGCAGTGCCACCACTATCTAAGAGTAAATGCTCTTAGGTACTTGAGTTTGTTTAAGAATCCCTCTTCTTTTTTCTTCCTCTATTTTTCTACTCCTATACCAGTGCGCACTGTTGATTACTTTAACTTATAATCAGTATTGATATCTGATAGGCAAATGCCCCCAATCTGTTTTCCTTGTCCTAGTTGTCTTGCTCTTCTTGGACTTGTATTCTCTAGTTTGTCTATGCACACGCACACACACACACACACACACACACACACACACACTGCACACATCCTGCTTAAATTTTAATTGGATTTGCATTAAATCTGTGGATTAATTTAGAAGCTACTTACCATTATTATGATACTCAGTTTTCTTCTGTATAAATATGGGTTCTAGTTTTTGTAAACTTCAGTAAGATTTTGTAATTTTTATTATATATTTTTGGTTTATTTCTAGTTACCTTTTATTTTTATTTCTATTGTAAATGATACATTTTCTTTTGTTGCAATGTTTAGTTGGTTATTGTTGGTTTATGGAATGTTTCTAATTTTTTGTATCAGCTATCCTGTTAGACGTTTTTATTATTTCTAGTAATCTGATATAGAGTGTCTTTAATTTTCTATGTATTTGCAAATACGATTTACTTGCTTTGTTTCCAATTCTTAAGGTATTTTTTTTCTTTCTTCTTTTGTTTTATTGCTTGGGTCCTATATATTATACAATGTTAAATAAGGGTAGTGGTAGCAGGCATTTTATGTTTTTCTTAAAAAATGAGACGGTGTCTAAAGTTTTACCATTAAGCTTAATATTGGCTCAATATTCTAAATAACCTTCTCTATAAGTTAAAATAGTTCTATTCTACCTTGAAAGGCTGTTAAATTTTTCAAATGATTTTTCTTTATATGTTCAGATAACAATATGATTTCTTTACTTTATTGACATTTGTTATATAGCAAATGACACTGGTAGATTTTTATGATACTGGTCATAATTTGAAATCTCTTGGTAAATATAACTTAGTCTACACATTCTTCCATTGCACCATTTAGTAATATGGTACTTAGGATTTCTGCATTGATGTCCATTTTTAAGTTTGGCTTATAGTTTTTCTTGTATTTTACATGTTTTGTTCTCATGTAAGGATTTTACTGACCTTTTAGTATAACTTACATAATTTTATGTTTAAAAAAATTCTCTAAACTAGTTAGTATAAGAAAGAAAATTTTTTCATTGAAAGTTTGATAAAATCTCATCTGGAAGCATCTTTGGGCCCAGATGTCTGTTACCTCTTGGGGATGAGATTTTTAACCATTGGTTTAAATTTTAAAATGCTTGTTATACTATTCATGCTTTCTACATATTCGTGGGTAGATTCAGATGATTTATAATTCTCTGTAGAAGTTTCCATTTCATCAAATTTGTCTAATGGTGCTTCTAAAAATGATAGTTGGGTCTGTGGCTGAACGCTTTTTCCTTCTTAGTGTTAATTAAATTGGTTAGTGAAAGATGTTTGCGTATTTTTAAGTCTTTTTTCAAAGAACTAGTCTTTGATTTTGTTGATCTCTTGTTTTAAATTATTTTCTATGAGATGCATTTCTTTGTGATGTCTTTCTACTTTTTGGGGGGGTTTCCTCAATTTTACTTGGCCTTTATGATTGACTATAAAACTCATTTTTGTCCATTTTTTTCTGCTTTTGTTATAAATGTATATAAAACTATACATTTCTGCTTTAAACACTGCTTTAGCTAACTTTCACATTAGTTTTGATCTTTGGTTTTTTATTGATATTTCATAATATGTAAATACAAAATTAACTTATGTTATAATAGTTTACAATTTTTATTTATCTTTTTTTTCCTTTGGTTTGTCCAATTATATTTTTATTTATTTATTTATTTTTTCTTCAAATTTTTAATTTTTTTTATAAACATATAATGTATTTTTATCCCCAAGGGTGCAGGTCTGTGAATCGCCAGGTTTACACACTTCACAGCACTCACCATAGCACATACCCTCCCCAATTGTCCATAACCCTACCCCCCTCCGCCCAGCAACCGTCAGTTTGTTTTGTGAGATTAAGAGTCTCTTATGGTTTGTCTCCCTTCCGATCCCATCTTTTTTCATTTATTCTTTTCCTACCCCCCAAATCCCCCACATTGCATCTCCACTTCCTTATATCAGGGGGATCATATGATAGTTGTCTTCCTCCGATTGACTTATTTTGCTAAGCATAATACCATCTAGTTCCAGCCACATCGTCACAAATGGCAAGATTTCATTTCTTTTGATGGCTGCATACTATTCCATTGTATATATATATATATATATATATATATATATATATATACACCACATCTTCTTTATCCATTCATCTGTT
The DNA here is from genome assembly GCF_922984935.1 of Meles meles. Taxonomy (NCBI): domain Eukaryota; kingdom Metazoa; phylum Chordata; class Mammalia; order Carnivora; family Mustelidae; genus Meles; species Meles meles. Next base: position 45,937,550 of record NC_060078.1, on the reverse strand, counting down.
GATGGACATCTAGGTCCTTTCCATAGTTTGGCTATTGTGGACATTGCTGCTATAAACATTCGGGTGCACGTGCCCCTTCGGATCACTACATTTGATCCAGTAGAGCAATTGTTGGGTTGTAGGATAGCTCTATTTTCAACTTTTTGAGGAACCTCCATGCTGTTTTCCAGAGTGGTTGCACCAGCTTGCATTCCCATCAACAGTGTAGGAGGGTTTCCCTTTCTCCGCATCCTCGCCAGCATCTGTCATTTCCTAACTTGTTAATATTAGCCATTCTGACTGGTGTGAGGTGGTATCTTACTGTGATTTTGATTTGGATTTCCCTGATGCTGAATGATGTTGAGCACTTTTTAACGTGTCTGTTGGCTATCTGGATGTCTTCTTTGCAGAAATGTCTGTTCATGTCCTCTGCCCATTTCTTGATTGGATTATTTGTTCTTTGGGTGTTGAGTTTGCTAAGCTCTTTATAGATTTTGGACACTAGCCCTTTATCCAATATGCCGTTTGCAAATATCTTCTCCCATTCTGTCAGTTGTCTTTTGGTTTTGTTAACTGTTTCCTTTGCTGTGCAAAAGCTTTTAATCTTGATGAAATCCCAATAGTTCATTTTTGCCCTTGCTTCCCTTGCCTTTGGTGATGTTCCAGGAAGAAGTTGCTGTGGCTGTGGATGAAGAGGTTGCTGCCTGTGTTCTCCTCAAGGATTTTGATGGATTCCTTTCTCACATTGAGGTCCTTCATCCATTTTGAGTCTATTTTCATGTGTGGTGTAAGGAAATGGTCCAATTTCATTTTTCTGCATGTGGCTATCCAATTTTCCCAACACCATTTGTTGAAGAGGCTATCTTTTTTCCACTGGACATTTTTTCCTGCTTTGCGAAGATGAGTTGACCATAGAGTTGAGGGTCGATTTCTGGGCTCTCTATTCTGTTCCATTGATCTATGTGTCTATTTTTGTGCCAGTACCATACTGTCTTGATGATGACAGCTTTGTAATAGAGCTTGAAGTCTGGAATTGTGATGCCACCAACTTTGACTTTCTTTTTCAATATTCCTTTGGCTATTCGAGGTCTTTTCTGGTTCCATATAAATTTTAGGATTATTTGTTCCATTTATTTGAAAAAAATGGATGGTATTTTGATAGGGATTGCATTAAATGTGTAGATTGCTTTAGGTAGCATAGACATTTTCACAATATTTGTTCTTCCAATCCAGGAGCATGGAATATTTTTCCATTTCTTTGTGTCTTCCTCAATTTCTTTCATGAGTACTTTATAGTTTTCTGAGTATAGATTCTTTGCCTCTTTGGTTAGGTTTATTCCTAGGTATCTTATGGTTTTGGGTGCAATTGTAAATTGGATTGACTCCTTAATTTCTCTTTCTTCTGTCTTGTTGTTGGTGTCCAGAAATGCAACTGATTGCTGTGCATTGATTTTATATCCTGACACTTTCCTGAATTCCTGTACAAGTTGTAGCAGATTTGGAGTGGAGTCTTTGGGTTTTCCACATATAGTATCATATCATCTACAAAGAGGGATAGTTTGACTTCTTTGCTGATTTGGATGCCTTTAATTTCTTTTTGTTGTCTGATTGTTGAGGCTAGGACTTCTAGTACTACGTTGAATAGCAGTGGTGATAATGGAGATCCCTGCCATGTTCCTGACCTTAGCGGAAAAGCTCTCAATTCTTCTCCATTGAGAATGATATTTTCAGTGGGTTTTTCATAGATGGCTTTGATAATATTGAGGTATGTGCCCTCTATCCCTACACCTTGAAGAGTTTTGATCAGGAAGAGATATTGTACTTTGTCAAATGCTTTTTCAGCATCTATTGAGAGTATCATATGGTTCTTGTTCTTTCTTTTATTAACGTGTTGTATCATATTGATTGATTTGTGGATGTTGAACCAGCCTTGCAGCCCTGGAATAAATCCCACTTTTTCGTGGTGAATAATCCTTTTAATCTACTGTTGGATCCTATTGGCTAGTATTTTGGTGAGAATTTTTGCATCTGTGTTCATCAAGGATATTGGTCTGTAGTTCTCTTTTTTTGGTGGGATCCTTGTCTGGTTTTGGGATCAAGGTGATGCTGGCCTCATAAAATGAGTTTGGAAGTTTTCCTTCCATTTATATTTTTTGGAACAGTTTCAGGAGAATAGGAATTAATTCTTCTTGAAATGTTTGGTAGAATTCCCCTGGGAAGCTGTCTGGCCCTGGGCTTTTGTTTGTTTGGAGATTTTTGATGACTGTTTCAATCTCCTTATTGGTTATGGGTCTGTTCAGGTTTTCTATTTCATCCTGGTTCAGTTGTGGTATAGTTTATATGTCTCTAGGAATGCATCCATTTCTTCCAGATTGTCAAATTTGTTGGCGTAGAGTTGCTCATAGTATGTTCATATAATTGTATTTCTTTGGTGTTGATTGTGATCTCTCCTCTTTCATTCATGATTTTATTTATTTGGGTCCTTTCTCTTTTCTTTTTGATAAGTCTGGCCCAGGGTTTAATAATCTTATTAATTCTTTCAAAGAAACAGCTCCTAGTTTCATTGACTTGTTCTATTATTTTGGTTTCTATTTCATTGATTTCTGCTCTGATCTTTATTATTTCTCTTCTCCTGCTGGGTTTAGGGTTTCTTTGTTGTTCTTTCTCTATCTCCTTTAGGTGTAGGGTTAGGTTGTGTATTTGAGACCTTTCTTGTTTCTTGAGAAAGTCTTGTACTGCTATAATTTTCCTCTCAGGACTGCCTTTGCTGTGTCCCACAGATTTTGAACATTGTGTTTTCATTATCATTTGTTTCCATGAATTTTTTCAATTCTTTTTTAATTTCCTGTTTGACCCATTCGTTCTTTAGAAGGATGCTGTTTCGTGTCCATGTATTTGGGTTCTTTCCAAATTTCCTCTTGTGATTAAGCTCTAGCTTCAGAGCATTGTGGTCTGAAAATATGCAGGGAATGTTCCCAATCTTTTGATACTGGTTGAGACCTGATTTAGGGCCCAGGATGTGATCTATTCTGGAGAATGTTCCATGTACACTAGAGAAGAATGTGTATTCTGTTGCTTTGGGATGAAATGTTCTGAATATATCTGTGATGTCCATCTGGTCCAGTGTGTCATTTAAGGCCTTTATTTCCTTGTTGATCTTTTGCTTGGATCTGTCCATTTCAGTGAGAGGAGTGTTAAAGTCCCCTACTATTATTGTATTATTGTCGATGTGTTTCTTTGATTTTGTTATTAATTGGTTTATATAGTTGGCTGCTCCCATGTTAGGGGCATAGATATTTTAATTTTTAGATCATCCAGTTGTACAGATCCTTTGAGTATGATATAGTGTTTCCTCATCTCTTATTATAGTCTTTGGCTTAAAGTCTAATCAATCTTATATAAGTTTTGCCACCCCAGCTTTCTTCTGATGTCCATTAGCATGGTAAATTGTTTTCCACCCCCTCACTTTAAATCTGGAGGTGTCTTTGGGTCTAAATGAGTTTCTTGTAGGCAGAATATTGATGGGTTTTGTTTTTTTATCCATTCTGATACCCTGTGTCTTTTGATTGGGGCATTTAGCCCATTTACTTTCAGGGTAACTACTGAGATATGAATGTAGTGCCATTGTATTTCATTTAGGTGACTGTTACTGTATGTTGTTTCTCTTCCTTTCTGATCTACTACTTTTAGGGTCTCTCTTTGCTTAGAGGACCCCTTTCAATATTTCCTGTAGGGCTGGTTTGGTGTTTGCAAATTCTTTCAGTTTTTGTTTTTCCTGGAAGATTTTTATCTCTCCTTCTATTTTCAATGATAGCCTAGCTGGATATAGTATTCTTGGCTGCATGTTTTTCTCATTTAGTGCTCTGAATATATCAGCCAGTTCTTTCTGGCCTGCCAGGTCTCTGTGGATAAGTCTGCCGCCAATATAATATTTTTACCATTGTATGTTACAGACTTCTATTCCTGGGCTGTTTCAGGATTTTCTCTTTGTCGCTAAGACTTGTAAATTTTACTGTTAGGTGACGGAGTGTGGACCTATTCTTATTGATTTTGAGTGGGGTTCTCTGCACCTCCTGGATTTTATTGCTTGTTCCCTTTGCCATGTTAGGGAAATTCTCTCCAATAATTCTCTCCAATATACCTTCTACTCCCCTCTCTGTTTCTTCTTCTTCTGGAATCCCAACTATTCTAATGTTGTTTTGTCTTATGTTGTCACTTATCTCTCTAATTCTCCCCTTGTGATCCAGTATTTGTTTGTCTCTCTTTTGCTCAGGTTCTTTATTCTCTGTCATTTGGTCTTCTATATCTCTAATTCTGTCTTCTGCCTCATTTATCCTAGCAGTAAGAGCCTCCATTTTTTATTGCACCTCATTAATAGCTTTTTTGATTTCAACTTGGTTAGATTTTAGTTCTTTTATTTCTCCAGAAAGGGCTTTTATCTCTCCAGAGAGGGTTTCTCTAATATCTTCCATGCCTTTTTCAAGCCCAGATAGAACCTTGTGAATCATCATTCTGAACTCTAGATCTGACATATTACCAATGTCTGTATTGATTAAGTCCCTAGCCATTGGTATTGCCTCTTGTTTTTTTTTTTGTGGTGAGTTTTTCTGCCTTGTCATTTTGTCCAGATAAGAATATATGGAGCAAATAAAATACTAAAAGGGTGGCAAAGACCCCAGGAAAATGTGCTTTAATCAAATCACAAGGGACCCCAAATCGTGGGAGGGAAAAGGGGGATAGAAAGTAGTTCAGAAAAAAAAATTTAAAAAGGAAAACAAATAAAGAAAAAATTTAAAAAAGAAAAATATATATATTAGACTGGTGACTAGAACAGGGTCACCCACTTAATTTTGGGAGTATTTTGGTCTCTTAGAAGAAACCACCTCCCAAAATTTTAAAGAATGAAAAACATATATAAAGGTAAACACAATGAAGGGATGGAATATGCCTATAAAGATGAAAAAAAAATTTTTTTATTTCTAAAAAAGGAGTTGATAAAGTACGTTGGTTGGGAGAATAACGAAAAAGTAAGTGGAGAGAATTTGCTCGGGATGGAGACTAGAACAAGCCCGGAGCTAGATTTAGGGTATATTTTGATCTATTAGAAGAAGTTGTACCCCAAATTTTTTAGAAGAATAAAACCTATGTGTATACAAAAATTAAAGTTAGATACAATGAAGGATGAAATATGACTATAATAATGAAGGTTCAAAAAATATTTTTTTTATGAAAGGTATTGTTAAGATAAACTAGTTACAAAACATCAAAAGAGGAAAGGGTAAAATTTTTAAAAAATTTAGAAGAAGAAAAAAAATTAAAATTAAAAAAAAATTAAATTAACTGTGAGACTACTGAATCATGGGGAGAAAGCCATGAATTCCATGCTTTGCTTTCTCCTCCTCTGGAATTCCGCTGTTCTTCGTAAGTGCACTTGGTCTTGGCTGGATTTCTTGTTGATCTTCTGAGGGAGGGGTCTGTTGATGTGATTCTCAAGTGTCTTTGCCCCAGGCGGAGTTGCACCACCCTTACCAGGGGCCGGGCTCAATAATCCACTTGGGTTCGATTTCTGTAGAGTTCCAGAGGATGGGAATGATAATGGCAGCCTCCCAATCTCTGGCCCGGAGGAGTTGAGAGTTCAGGGCCCCACTCCTCAGTGCACCCTCAGAGAAAAGCGCTCAATCACTCCCATCTCCCTGGCCTCTGGCTGTGCTCCGAGCTCACTCAGCCTGTGACCGGTTCAAGGTAAACCCGAGTTGACAGCCCACTCCTCGGCTCCATTTCTGTAGCCAGCTTCCCTGGTCTACCTGTGAGCTCTGCGACACTCAGACACCTCAGATCCTTCTGTGACCCTGCGGGACCTGGGGCCACACTGACTGCGCATGGGCTTCACCCTGGTTTAGCCTCTGGAGCGATGTTGCTCAGTGGAGCAGACTTTTAAAAGTCCTGATTTTGTGCTCCATTGTTCTGCAGCTTGTTGGGAGCCGGTGCCCCCCCCTCCCCCCCGCGGTCTATCTTCCCGTCGCTTTAGATTCACTTCTCTGCCATCCTACCTTTCAGAAAGTGGTCAATTTTCTGTTTCTAGAATTGTTGCTGTTCTTCTCTTTGGTCTCCTGTTGGATTTGTAGGTGTTTGCAGTGGTTTGATAAGCTATGCATCTAGCTGATCTCCTGCTACCTGATGTCGTCTCAGCCTGCTACTTCTCTGCCATCTTGACTCCTCCCTTTATTTCTTTTTTAACACATTAGTGAATGACCTTTTTTGCTTCCAAAGTATATGTTTACTATTTGTTTTTACTATATTTGTATTGTTGATTTTGTAACATACCATGTCACAAAATTTCTAAATCATAATATTGAGGGCTGCCATGATATAAGAAACAGTACTTTGAATGCTCAGTTCTAAGATCAGAGAGAAATATCTCCTTTGGCTTCTATATGAAATATTCTGTGCAGTTAAAGTAACAGGGTAATGATCCTATAATAAAACAGCAATGACTTTCCTAGGGAGAATTTATATTATATTCTTCAATAAAACCCGAGACGACTTTCTGTATACATTAACACATTGCTAATTTATTTATTATTAATAATTCAAGAAGTTAAATTGAGACTTATGTAACACACTCTTCTTCATCTAAGAAGTAGACCTGAAAGACAGAAGAATGATCTTCTGTGATACACAATGCATAGGTTCTGGAAGTTGTGTGTATTTAGGATTTACCTGAAGAATAATACAGAAGTAGGAACAAAGGGACTGCTCAAAAATTAACTTTCTGAGGATGATCCTAGAAGAAGGATCATGTTTGCTGTGTTATTTTTTTAGAGCAGAGAGAAAAGTGATTAAAACAGGAGATAAAGATGAGATGACTGTACAATAGGAAACGTAGACAAACCTTCCCCTTGTGTAGCTTGAGTTTTCTCCATTAAAGCACAACCTTTCTCTGTGTAGTAGCCCTTTGCATTTGATCAATTCTTCCCTTCTCTTTTTCAGGAAAAAATAAGAAGGGAAATGACTCTGATTTGGAAGACATGATTTCCAGGGAGACTTCACCTTCATCAAGTGAGAAAAAGACACCTAAATCAGTGACTTGTAAGGTAAAACTAGAAGAGGGATCTCTGCTAAATGATTGTGGCTACTATCTAATCACAGAGTAAGCTCTCTAAGGCATAGGGGTGTATTTTGTTCTCCTTAGCACAATAATTTTCATTCTTTGTCACTCTGATGTTGAAGATGACCAAAATAGCAATTTGAAGGAGTGGAACTCTTTGCAACTCTAAAGAAAACTCTTGATACTATTCTGGAAATTTTCCTTATTTTGGCATGGATTTCATTTTGTGCTACTAATAGAGTTACAAAATGAATTTCATATAAAATTTGAAGCACCCGTAGATGTATTGATTGATGGAATTCTTAAAAGTTAGAGACAGCATGGGGCTGTATCTCCAAACTGTGCAAAGGTAGAGGATTGGGAAAAATCTGGGGCAAACACTCTCACCTTTACACATGTCTCCCTCCTTGTGGAGATAACTGACAGGATTAGAGCACAAAAAGAGAAATGCATTTTCATCATGTCAGTGGTTTGCATTTTTTTCTCTTATCTACTGGAGCTTTGGGACTGCCATCGTGTTGCTGTCCTCAGACTCACATTCTGTAAGTTCCAGCATTACTAGAGATAAAGTAAGTACCGAGAACAGACAGTGCTTCACCTGCTCCCCAGTTTGGCTGACCTCTCCACCTAGGACTCACAGTCATGATGCTTTGAAAAACAACACTGTGGTTTGGTTGTTCTCTCATAGAGGAATCTGTGGAGTAGATCCTTTTTATGACCATACTTGACTCCCTTCTAGAACTAAATACAGTTTGTTTGTTTTCCCCTTAATTTTATGGCTTGACCTATCAAGGATGAATTTGATATGCTTTAAACTTTCATTTTAGAAAAGAGTATCTTAGAGAACATCTCTGGATGGTTTTTAGAGTAACATGTTGGGAAAACCAGCTGATTTTACCAGAATTTGTTTTTCTTAACATTTCATGAATTAATTTGATGTTATAGCCCCTTGATGCCCTTTCAGTTATGATGCTATCCCTAAGAATTATCTAGATTCAGACTTATAGATGATTAGATTTGGAAGCTAGGTCAAGACACTTTTATTCCAACACTCATTTTAGAGGTGAAGAAATTAAGTCTCAGAGAATTGAAGTGATTTGTCTGTGATACAGCTTTTCAATCACATCAGAGACTAGAAACCCAGCTCCTATCTCCTAGTATTACTGCTTTCACTTTGTCCTCATATGTCCTTGGTATATGCAGTGCAGAAAAGCTAACTTACATTCTTTAGAAAAAGTTATCTGGCCCTTTCTTTAATTTGACATTAATTTGATTCAGTGAGCAATCTCCAAAAAGACCTGACATCTTGGTAATTTAGTATATTTCTCCTTGCGCCTTCTTAGCGTTGTTAGCCAAATCACATTTCACTCAATCAAAGACATATTAGAGTCCTAAGTGAGACTTTAATTTGAATTGCAGCCATCTAAAACAGTTTGCTTCTTGGATAAATGTAATCAAGTTGATTTTGAAGTGTGACTTGAAATATGTCTCAGGTTTAAATTATGGTAGGAATTCTCGACCAGGTGACATCACTTTTTCTTAGTGAGTGAGTTTGAAGAAAATAGCTTTTTAAACATGTCTTGTTGCAGATGAGAGGGACTGTGTTGGTGCAATAGTACTATTCTCTTTCTTTTCCTCCATCCCATTTCATTCACAATCTTCACATTCCTTTTTGATTCTCCTGAAATTAATGTTTAGGGATTTGTTTTCCAATTATTGTTGATAAACTAGTTTTCAGGACTAGGGAAACTCTGTAGAACTCATTCAATTTGTTGTTCATCTCTGTAGTTTAATGAGAAGAAGTCTTTGGAGGACATTTTCCCTTGATTTTTTTTTTTAAGGTTTAGTTCTTTTTTTTTTTTTTAACATTTTGCTTATTTATTTGTCAGAGAGAGGGAGAGAGAGAGAGAGAGAGCACAATCAGGGGGAGTAGAAGGCAGAGGGAGAAGCAGGCTCCTGGCTAAGCAAGGAGCCCAATGCAGGACTTGATCTCAGGACCCTGCGATCATGACCTGAGCTGAAGGCAGATGCCATACCAACTGAGCCACCCAGGTGTCTTTTCCCTTGATATTTTAAAGTAAAAGAATTAAAATACACAGAACAACACTAATAGAAGAGAACGAATGTTGCTATAGTAATATCAGACAAAAAGTCTTAAAAGCATAAAGTATTAGGCTTTAGAGGTCACTATACAATACTAAAAGTTTTACTTCATAAGGAATAACATGGAGGACATTAGAAGAAGGAAAGGAAAAATGAATCGGGAAATTGGAGGGAGAGATGAAGCATGAGAGACTGTGGACTCTGAGAAACAAACTGAGGGTTTTGGAAGGGAACAGGGAGAGGAGATGGGTGAGCCTGGTGGTGGGTATTATGGAGGACACCTATTACATGGAGCACTAAGTGTGGTGTATAAACAATGAATCTCGGAACACCAAAAAGATTAAAAAAAAAAGGTTTAGTTCACAGGGAAGAGATAAAATTCTAAATGTATAAACACTAGGATATATAAATCAGTATTGGACATAATTACAGGAAGGAATTGATAAATTCACTATGATAGTGGACCATTTAAAAAGATATCTTTTATTAAAAGAACAGACAATAGTTGAGAGTATAGAAATTATTTAAAAAAATTAGCCAGATAAATAGAACAGACATATCTATAGAACTTGCATCCAAAAGTTAGAGAATATACATTCTTTTCAAGCTTATGTGGACCATTTACAAAAATTTACCATATACTAAATCAAAATATATCTCAACCAGTTTCAAATAATCTTTTTTTAAAGATTTTATTTATTTATTTGACACAGAGAGAGAGTTTACGAGTAGGCAGAGAGGTAGGCAGAGAGATAGGGGGAAGCAGGCTCCCCGTTGAGCAGAGAGCCTGATGAAGGGCTCAGTCCCAGGACCCTGAGATCATGACCTGGGCCGAAGGCAGAGTCTCTTTTTTTTTTTTTTTTGAAGATTTTATTTATTTATTTGACAGATAGAGATCACAAGTAGGGAGAGAGGCAGGCAGAGAGAGAAAGAGGAGGAAGCAGGCTCCCTGCCGAGCAGAGAGCCCGATGCGGGGCTCGATCCCAGGACCCTGGGATCATGACCTGAGCGAAAGGCGGAGGCTTTAACCCACTGAGCCACCCAGGCACCCCCCGAAGGCAGAGTCTTAACCCACAGAGCCCATCAAATAATCTTTATATTACTGACTGTGGCCTCTGACATAGAAATTCAGTTGGAAGTCAAGCACAAATAGATAAAACACACATTTGGAAATTAAAGACATACTCAACACTCATGGGTCAAAGAAGAGGTCATAGTGGAAATTTAAAATATTTTAAGTAGAACAAATATAAAATTACATAATATAAAATATGTGGTTTTGTCATTATGCAGTAGTTGGCAGATATATACCAGATATCAAATTATCTACTGTAATAGATTATACCATCATGTTTACAATGGTCCCTGCAATAAAGTATGTAGGAGTCAATCTAAGGATAGGTATGGATTACTTTTCTTGAGAATATTTAAAAGTATTTTGTTGTTATAGATATATCATTCATGGATAATAAGTCTTAATAAATGAAGAACATAGTTATCCCTAATTTATTTATTTACCTTTTTAGAGATTTACTTATTTTAGAGAGAGAGCGGGAAGAGGGGCAGGGTGGGGAGTGAATCTCCTACAGACTCCCCACTGAATATGGAGCCTGATGAGGGACTTAGTCCCACAACCCTGAGATCATGACCTGAGTCAAAATCAAGAGTCGGATGTCCAACCAACTGAGCCACCCAGGTGTCCTAGTTATCCCTAATTTAAACTACAAAATGATTGTAACTTAATTTCAATAAATTTTTCAGTTTGTGTGTGTGTGTGTGAGAGAGAGAGAGAGAGATATTTGATCAGCTGATTGAAAAACTTGGGAAAACAGGAGGTCAAAAATAGGCAAGCCAGTATTAGGAAAGGAAGCAAGAGTGCAGATGTGGTGGAGGGACCACAGGCAGTGCAGGCTGTCCAGGCTTATAAAGCTGTATAGGAATTAAAGAAATGTGGTAGGGGCGCCTGGGTGGCTCAGTGGGTTAAAGCCTCCGCCTTCGGCTCAGGTCATGATCCCAGGGTCCTGGGATCGAGTCCCGCATCGGGCTCTCTGCTCAGCAGGGGGCCTGCTTCCTCCTCTCTCTCTGCCTGCCTCTCTGCCTACTTGTAATTTCTGTCTTTCAAATAAATAAATAAAATCTTAAAAAAAAAAGAAATGTGGTAATACAATAGGAGGTGGCAAATACGACCAATGAAACTGCATAGAAATTTCAGAAAAAAAGACCTATACACATATGGGAACCTTTTATATGACAGATGACATTGTAGATTTCTACAGTGACCTGCTCAATTAGTGGTGTGGTATAACCTGTTATCCAGTAGGACAAATAAAATGCTTCACTACCTGTGAGTAAAGACGAACAGAATCTTTTCTTCTTCCCTTTGAGGAAATGATCTTGGGTTAGCCTTCCAGAACCCTGTTTCTCTGAAAACCTGATAAAGGTGGACTATCAGCTGTGTTACCAGGCCCATTGATTATGGTGAAAATGACCCTGGACTACGAGGATTATGACCAGAACAATGAGGTCTTGTTGAGGGTACAAATGGGGTGAATGTGGGAATCCCCTTGCTGTGAGCCTGAGGTTAGGTTCATGAATTATTATAAGAGGTACTGGTTCCTGTGTAGCTTGAGGTTTCTAAGCTGGGAGACTTAGGTATACACCCATGCGGTATCATTGTATCACACCTGAGCTTACACTAGAATGCTGTTAGGACTCCTGATGAGGGTACACTTAAGGCTGTGCTGCTGACATGTTGTGGCTCTTCACCTGTATCCTCTGCAAAGCTCATCTGGTACCGGGTGTGGCCTACTGGATCTGTGAATGTCCAACTGACTACAAGATCACTGTTGGTGGTTGAGCAGAATGGGCAGGGTACACTCTACACTGAAATTGGTTCTAGGTGAATTAAATCCCCAAATATTAAAAGCAAATGTTAAAAAATTTTGTAAAAATATTTTGAGGGATGCCTGGGTGGCTCAGTGGGTGGGGCCTTGGCCTTTGGCTCTGGATCCCAGGACCTGGGATCGAGCCCCGAGTCAGGCTCTCTGCTCGGCAGGGAGCCTGCTTCCTCCTCTCTTTCTTTCTCTGCCTCCCTCTCTGTCTACTTGTGATCTCTATCTGTCAAATAAATAAAATCTTTAAAAAAATATTTTGAGAGATGGTAATTTTTTTGCTGGCATAGGGAAGGACTTTTAAATTATTTTAAATTTTTGTTCTCATTTTCATTTGCATATAGTTGAGACTCAATATTACATTAGTTTCTGGTGTTCAACATGGTGATGCAGAAACTGTGTGTTAGGGTATGCTCACCATACGAAAGGCATTTTTATGTCTTCTATATTATTCAAAATGGCATTAGCTAATCCCCTAGAAATTAAAATATTTAGCAAACTATGAAAATATAAGTTAACTTTATATTTCAACCAATCCTTATTCATGTTATGTTTTGTTTTGTTTTGTTTTGACTTGTTCAGCCAAATGAATACACTTGGTAAGAGTGCTGGGTAGTCGTTTACATCTTTCCATTAACACACTTGTTTCTAAAGTTGATTGTGTTTGGGTCCATGTTTGGAAATGATGGTTGCATGTACCTCCACAAGAGGTATTCCAGGCCTAAGAAGTGTCATGGAATACGTAAAACACACACACATCGCTTCTCATGCTTTTGATGAAGATCAAGTGTAGCAAAACACAGACACACACACACGTGTAAACATATTAGTAAGAGAGGAAAGATTAAGAAGTTCTACACAATCAGAGCCGTCAAAAGTCACTTCAGAAAAGATGGAAAGACATGGTATAGGCTATGGCTTAAGATGAGGCCTGAGAAACAGGTATGAGATGAGGACGGTCAGACCAGACCATGGAAGGCTGCCGGGATTTTGGATCTACTGTTTCTTTTGCTGAGGATGCTTCCCTTTCTCTTTGCTTAGCTCTTCCTTTTGTCTTTTAGATACATGACAGTTACGTATCACCGTACTCTGTGACTGCATTAACATCACCAGCTGTAATTTGTATGGTTGCTTTGTGTATTTTCTTTCTCCTCCTGAGAACACACATGCTCTGCAGCAGCAGAACACACACCTCTCTTGTTCACTGTTTTATCCACAGCACTTAGAGCAGTATCTGTGCATACTTGGTCCTCAGAGAAGGATCATCAAATGAATGGATTAATTGAAGCAGAATTACCGAATCTTTATTTTAATGTGATTTTCCCCCTAATTACACTCAATTTTTTTTAATTATAGAGGACTCTGAATGCAACAGAATGGACTGAAGTCTATGGGGCAGTACAGAATCTCATGGCAGAGATGGATTACTGGATTAGATTATATAAGCACTAAAAGATAAATATAGTGCTAATAATTTTGTATTTACAGTAAACCAAATGTGATAAGCAGTCATTATAAGAGCCTTCTCTGGGCTACACTGATAATTTTTTTGATAAAAAATGAAGCTTACTTTTATCGACTTTTAGAAAATAACTTGGGTGATTGAATAAAAATTCACTTGTGTGTGCATAATACTTTATACTCTTGTTTTGACAGGTTGTAAAATATTTAATAGGGAGCAGTATATTTCAGGTGATATTCTAGGAGTAGAAATCACACTGACTGTGGTTTTAATTGGATTATTGAAGATTCTTCTTAAGATGCTATAGAAATAACATTTCTTTTAAACTATACATTCTTAAAATCATAGCCATAATTTTCTTTTCATTCTTATTCCTGTAGGTTTTGGAAAATGCAGATGGCTCAGAGAAGGTAAAACTCTCTGTTCAGAATTTCCAACACAGTAATTACGATGATCTTTTTAAAGATGCTACAGAAAGGTATAACTTATATGTTTATTTAGTGAGCTTTCTGTTCATTCATGCTCATAGCCCTCTCAGTGGAGACCGTGAATAAACAACCCTCAAATGTTTGATTAGTTTCTCAAGAGATAATTCTTTGTAGTAAGTACAACCTGATTTTGCTAGAAATAGGATGCATTTATGACCTCAGAAATATGGCCTTAACAGAAGAAGAAGATATTCCTAAAGAATTTTATTTCTCTGTCATCTCAACAATTATACAGTTCCAGAGTCTTTGTATATGTTTTGGGAGCTTTGGAGAGGGCAGTATGCTTGAGGTAAAGTAAAGCATAGGACACAATTAATTCAACTAGAAATTATATAGATTTCCAAGAAAGAAAATAATGTGCCAAAAACAATAGAACTGTTAGATGGTGAATTCTTGGTCCTATATATGGAAATATTTAAAGAACCAAGAGAAAAGTAAATTTCTATTAGAAAAACAAAAGAAATGATAGCATTCATGCTTATAAAAATGTTCAATGAAAAATCATATCAAAGAAGAGAACATCTTAATAAGCCATATTTCCATATAGAGATTTATAAGTAATATTAGCTGTAGTGACTGGAATAGCATTGCATAATAATGTGTATAGTATAAAACTTGCATATACAACTTTCAAAAGTGCATTAAATGAACAAATAAATAATAGTTCAAAAGACATTTTGAGATCCTATTATATACTAATGGTATATACCAATTATTAGGTGGTAATTATATACTAAGCAGTGTATAAAAATGTAAAATATTACACAGTTCTTGCCTTTTAGTTTATAGTTTAATTAGGGAAACAGATATGTAAAAGACAAATTTAAATACAATATAATAAGTACTGTTATAGAGCCAAAGTCCAGGGATTGTGAATACAGAAGACAGAAATATGGATGGGAAAGTTTATCACCAGCTTATTTGAATAAAAAATATTTAGGTTGGATTTAGGATCTTAAATAAGTATAAATCTAGCAGGGGAAAAGGGAGGGAAGAAAATTTCAAGCTGGGAGAGGTTTGAGCAAAGATAAGAAGTTGTGAAAATATCTTACTAATGGTGAAAAATGTTATGTGTTAAGAGCTCTAGGGTACCTGTGAATTTGAATGCCAAGAAGCTTGGGAAGATAAGAGGTAGAGCCAAAAAAATAATGTGGGCCAGAGTGTGAAGGAACTTGATATACATGAAACCAAGGAGTGCATATTTTAGTCAGTTTGTTAGCATTGGGAGGAAGTACAGATGGAATTTTTCTTGTTGTATTCATGCATATGTCTGCCTACCCATCTAGGAAGAGGATCGTGGGTAGCAAGGTGGATGATATCTGGCAAGAAATGGGCAACAATTAGATATTTATAGTAATCAAAAAAAAAAAAGACAAGAAGGAGAACAAATAAGAAACTTGAAATGACTCACAGAAGCAAAAGATAAAAGGCATTTATTTGGTTAAGGTTAAAGCGTAAGATGCACAAAGGAGATTAGTAGGCATGACGATGAAAAACTAGGAAGGGGCCAGATTGCCAGTAACTTAAACTTCTGTGAGGGGCCTGGGTTTTTTCTGAAGCTGGTGGGCGGGGAGAGTTAAATTTGAATTTAGGGAGACTTTTCTCTAGACATCAGAGATTAGAACCAGAAATCACATAAAGAGGCTTCTGTTAAGTGGGGTTGCAAATGACAGTGCAGCAAGTAAATGGAGCAGCGAGAAGCTGGAAAGGAACAGGAAGAGAATAGGGCTAGTGTGAAAGAGAGAAAGTTGAAAAGGGTTTCTATTTTTAAGATCAGGGGACTCAAGTATTCTTACGTTATGGAAGAATTCATACATGGGGGAGATTATATGTATATGAAAAGATAATTTTAGAAAAAATTGTCTAGGAGACAGAAGGCATGGAGTTGAATGTGGAAGGATTCATTCTGATCAGGGAGAAAGTAAGGAATAATTGAAAATGTTGATGTAGCTAAGTACACATTTTAAAAAAGTAAGTTGAACGTGTTCTTGCTTTCTGGCTTTCATTTTCGAGAAGGGGCTACATTTTTACGAAGGCAGAGAATTAAGATAGGGTCTACATGAGGATGGTGGTTCAGAATTAGCTGCCATGGAAGAAAGGTAGAGGAAGCTGGACCGAGACCTGCCCATGTTTTCCAGATAGCTTCCTGTTGATATCAGAGACCCTGGTGGCCTTGGTACTTTCCTCATGCAACCAAGGTAAAGGACTTTAGTTGATCCAACATGCCTAGTTTGTGAGCCAGTCAAATGTGGGAAGAGATGGAGTTTGTGATCAGATGTTGGGACTTGGGCATGACCTCTGTGGAAGTGGGCCCTCTCCAGAGGTGGACAACAGAAGTATGTAGCTGAACTAAAATGGAGATGAGTGTCAACACATTA
Source organism: Meles meles (assembly GCF_922984935.1). Taxonomy (NCBI): domain Eukaryota; kingdom Metazoa; phylum Chordata; class Mammalia; order Carnivora; family Mustelidae; genus Meles; species Meles meles. The sequence continues at coordinate 45,921,141 of NC_060078.1, read as the reverse complement.
ATTAATACAGATTACCAGAGAGACTTTCATAAGTGTATATATTCTTTGAAACCATGAACAAATAAATAAATTTCTTTTCTAGTGAGAGTGAGGGCACACTGGCCACCGGTGGCTTGTTTCTCAGAGACAAGTGGAGCAGTGAGGATGAAGAGCTTCCAGGACCATCCCAGACTGTCCCGTCTCAGCTTGCCGGTACGACATCATCCTATTGCTATTAGCACATTCTTGAAGAGGCTATATTTCAGAGGTAGGAACGAGGACATTTCTAATATGAATGCAGGAAAGAGCTGGGAAAAACTTTTTTAGATGGGGAAAGCATGGTTTCCTAGGATTTTTTTTTTTTAAAGAATGAAGAAAATGCTCCACACCCCACCATCGTAAGGGTAAATTTCTCCCTTTCTTTGAGTATTTTAATATATCAAACAATGTCAGCTTAATAAAATGAGCTATTTATATTTTCTTACACTAGGAATTAGAGATTTGTGTAGACTTGCATTATAATCTGCTTCCTCATTTTCTTAATTTTAATTTGTTGCACAGTATATACTTTATAAATAAAATAGGAACGTTTTTTGATGACACATAGTCATATGTTGTAAGGAAAAAAGAAAATACAAATGTGTATAAAAAATAAATCATAATGGGGTGCCTGGGTGGCTCAGTGGGTTAAGCCTCTGCCTTCAGCTCAGGTCACGATCTCAGGGTCCTGGGATCGAGCCCTGCATTGGGCTCTCTGCTCAGCAGGGAGCCTGCTTCCTCCTCTCTCTCTGCCTGCCTCTCTGCCTACTTTTGATCTCTCTCTGTTGAATAAATAAATAAAATCTTTAAACAAAAAAGAGGATTATAGAGAACATGCATTTCAACATTTGAGCATCAAAATCTTCTCTAATGACTTTTTTAAATTTGGAAAATGTCAAATCTAATTAGGGCAATCTCACACTCTAGTTATTAATATATAGGTCTGACACAAAAATAGTTTATAAGAAAATACTTTTTAAATACTAAAGTATAATGTACATATGGTAAAATTTATCCTTTTAGCATGCAGTTCTGTGAGGTTATAGACAAAGGTCTACCATCACCATCAAGATGCGTTTCCTACATTCTTCATCTTTTTTGGATGCTCTTTTGTCGTTGGTCTTCGCTCACCCCACTGCCAGCGCCTGGCAACCAGTAATCTGATCTTGTTCTTGTTAGCTTTGTCTTTTCCAAAGTGTCATATAAACAGAATCATAAATAAGTGTCTGTCAAGTGCTACTTCTTTCACTTAGAGTAGTACTTGGTATTTGTTTCCACCATTGTTTTTATTGGTATTTATTTTTTTTTCCTAAAAAGCATTCCATTGTATGGCTATACCAGTTTGTTTATCCATTCAGCAGTTGAGAGACATTTGGGTGTTTCCACATTTTGACAACTATGTATAAAAGCACTACAAACATTCACATACTGGTTTTGTGTAAATCTACCTTTCCATTTCTTTAAAGTAAATGTATCTAGGAGTGGGGTTTCTGAGTCATAAGTCCGTAACTGATAGACTGTTTTCCAAAGGGGCTGTACCTGTATGCATTTTATCTTTTTTCCTCCTACTCTTTTTTCTTTGTGTTTCTGTTTAAGGTAATTCTTACCAACTCATCTGCAAATTTATTTACTCGTTCCTCAACTTTGTTAGTCTACTAACAAATAAGCCCATTTGGAAACATTCTTTAGCTCTTCTACAGAGTATTTATTTATTTATTTATTTGAGAGAGTGCTCTCGCCAGCCAGCATGAGTGGGGGGGAGGGGTAGAGGCAGCGGGAGAAGCAGGCTTCTGGCTGGGAAGGGAGCCCTGTGTGGGGCTTGATTCCAGGACCCTGAGATCATGACCTGAGCCTGAAGGCAGACTGAGCCACCCAGGTGCCCATCTTACAAAGTTTTCTAGAGAGAAAACTTCCATTTGACTTTATCTTGTAGTTTTCATCTCTGTTCAAATTCCCTATCTGTTCATAGTTTGTCCACTTTTTCCATAAGAGCTTAAACATATTAATCATAGTTATTTAGAATTCCCTCTCTCATAATTTTAACACATGGGTCATGTCTAAGTTTTTTCCTGTAGATTGCCTTGTTTTTTTTGACATATTTTGTCATTGCTGCTGCTGCTTCTTGCATGTCTTGTAAAGTTTTGTAGGGTGTTGATTTGGGGTGTAGAAAAGTAGAGATTGAGGTAAGTGGAATTTATGCCTGGAAGTAGTCATGCCTGTTCCGCTGTTAGGTTATTAGTGTAGGTTCTTGATTTAGCATGTTTGGGACATGGGTTGGATTTTGGTTTTGGGTTGCTGTCATTACCTACATGAAATTTTGACTTAAAATGTGTCAAGATTTAAATTGTGCCTAGGGTGGCAACTGCAATGCTAGAGGGTTTCTCTTCACATTCCTGTTCCGTCCTTACTTTAAGCCTTCCCGGTGTACCTGTGGTTCACAAGGGCTCTTTCTCACACTCATGCTCTCGTGGTAGCCTGATGCTGGCTGGCCTGCACAGGAGGGCGGAGTTCTTTGTGGTCATAGTGCACTCTCAGCCTTTGGCAGGTTCTTTGTTCCTGGTTGTCAGGGGAGAGAGTTTTGTCCGTGATGCTGTCTCTCCTCACTGTGACATTCAGAAGGTTTCCTGTTCCTTGCTTAGTGGTAGGACACTGATGATAGTATCGGTATAGGGTCTTGAGCTCAGGACCGTTTCCTGCCTTTCCTCCCGGAGGAGAGTGTTTTTCTTTAGCCTTTTCTTATTTATTTATTTATTATTATTATTTTTTTTATTTTCAGCGTAACAGTATTCATTGTTTTGGCATCACACCCAGTGCTCCATGCAGTACGTGCCCTCCCTATTACTCACCACCTGGTTCCCCAACCTCCCACCCCCCGCCCCTTCAAAACCCTCAGGTTGTTTTTCAGAGTCCATAGTCTCTCATGGTTCATCTCCCCTTCCAGTTTCCCTCAACTCTCTTCTCCTCTCCATCTCCCCATGTCCTCCATGTTCTTTGTTATGCTCCACAAATAAGTGAGACCATATGATACTTGACTCTCTCTGCTTGACTTATTTCGCTCAGCATAATCTCTTCCAGTCCCGTCCATGTTGCTACAAAAGTTGGGTATTCATCCTTTCTGATGGAGGCATAATACTCCATTGTGTATATGGACCACATCTTCCTTATCCATTCATCTGTTGAAGGGCATCTTGGTTCTTTCCACAGTTTGGTGACCGTGGCCATTGCTGCAATAAACATTGGGGTACAGATGACCCTTCTTTTCATGACATCTGTATTTTTGGGGTATCTTTAGCTTTTTCTAACTGCATTGGTTCTTCACCTGTGCACAACAGAGTTTGCTGCTCCTCCTCCTTCAGCTGAAGACTTTCGTTCTCTGGGGAGACGGTATGTCCAAATAGGGCTTTATACATTTTCCACAGTGGCAGTAACTCTTCTCTAAGCCTGTGCCACTGAAGGATTCCTTCCATTTCCAACTCTGTGTAATTTTTTTTTTTTTTATGAGCATCAATTGGAGGCCTGTTGAGTCTGCAAGGGTGTTGCAAATTCTCTAGTATCTGTGGCTTCCCAAAATTCTGTGCTCTCACATTAGGCCACATTCAGCCTTCAGCAAGATATTAAGTTTTTTTAATCTGAATTCTTTTCCATCTTATGGAAATCCTATAAATTAAGCCATTCTCCAGTTGATTTTTTTCCCATTAGTAATCTGCAACATGTATTCTTATACATATTTCCTATGTACCAGTGCTTTTTTTTTTTTTTGTTAGATTCCCTTGGTAAGTCAAGGTATATATTCATTTTGTATTTAATAGATAATATCAGACTCCTTTCCAGAGGTTAGAGCAATTTATTCTTGCTCTAGCTGTTCTGAAGGGTCCAATTTCCCATATTTTTATCACCACTAGATAACCCTTTCCCCAGCTTTTGCCAATCTGATGAATTAAAAATAGCAGTTCCTTGTTACTGTAATTCACATTGTCCTAATGACTAATGAGAATGAGTATCTTGTTTGTTTATTAGCCTTTTTCATTTGCATATTTGTACCCTTTACCATTTTTGTCTTATTATTTTGTAGGAACTCTTTACATTTTGGAAATCCTAACATCTTGTCTGTCTGATAAATATAAATTCTTCTCCTGCTCCGTACCTAAGAAAGAAAACTTTCATAACCATTGTGGGTTTCTAGAGTGTTTAGAAAGTCCTTTGCTAGAAGAATGTGCAAATACTCTCTTAAATTTCTCCCAGAATTTTCATTCATTCATTCATTCAGTTTTACTTAGGTCATTAATCTGTCTGCTGTTAATTGCTAAGTACAGTAGACATGTAGAAAATGGACTAGACAATTATACCAGCACCATTCACTAAGCCACTTTCCCAGTTAAATTTAAATATACGTTTATCACATATTAAATTCCCCAAAATATTTTGATCCTTTTCTGTTCTCCAAACTTTTCCACTGATTGTCTTGTTTGTTCCTGTGGACATATTATTCTGTTTTGATTATAGCAGTTGTAAGTAATATCTAGAAATACAAATCTTCCCTTAATTTCTAAAAAAATATGAATGTAAAGGGGATTAAGAGGTGCAAACTTCCAGTAATAAACAGATCATGGGATGTAATATAAAGCATAGGGAATGTAAGTAAGGGGCGCCTGGGTGGCTCAGTGGATTAAGCATAGGGAATGTAAGCAATAATATTGTAATAACTTTGGTGACAGATGGTAAATAGACTTATTATGGGGATTATCTCATAATATATAAAGATACCAAATCACTCTACTCCTAAAACTAATAGGATACTGTATGTAAATTACACTTCAATCAAAAAATTTTACAGGCTGTTTGGGCTATTGCTACATATGGCGTTTTAAATTATTTTGTTCATTCCCATGTAAACCCTTTTGTTTTTTTGTTTTTTTCTTTGCCCAAATTTTTATTTAAATTCTTGTTAACATGCAGTGTAATATTTGTTTCAGTTGTAGAATTTAGTGACTCATCAGTTACATACAACACAGCACATCACAAGAAATACTGTTCTTAATACCCGTCACCTATATAACCCATCCCCGCCCCCACCTTCCCTCCAATAACCCTCAGTTTGTTTTACATGGTTAAGAGTCTACTTCTCGATTTGCTGCTCCTTTTCTCCCCCCCATATTCCTTTGTCTTGTTTCTTAAATTCCACACGTGAGTGAAATCATACATTATTTGTCTTTCACTCACTGACTTATTTCTCTTAGCATCATCCTCTCTAGCTCCATCCACTTCCTTGCAGATGGCAAGATTTCTTTCTTTTTAATGTGGCCAAGTAACATTCCATTGTGTGTATGTATGTATACCACATCTTCTCTATCCATTCATCAGTTGGTATACCCTTGGCTCTTCCCATAATTTGGCTGTTGTTGATAATGCTGCTACAAACATCGGGGTGCATGTATACCCACGTAAACCCTTTTGAAATTCAGATGAGAGTGGCATGACATTTATATTCATTTGGGAAATATCGGCATTTTATGATACTAAGTTTTTCCTTCTATGTGAAGAATGAGGTGTGTCTGGAGATCAGGTATTGTGTGTGTGAATTACAAAATGACTATTGCTTCAGGTTCACCTTCCAAAATCTCACATAAGAATCTCTCTTATCAACCATCTAAACTGGAAACATTTGGGAAATAGAATTCTTAGAGAAGTAGTTCAGTCTAGCCATGTTGACATATTGCAAAGTGACCACAGTCCATCTTTTGTTAACTTGACACCCATACACATCTCTTTATACCATACCTAATCTCCAAATAAAATCATTATTCTTCCATCTGTGATCATACAGACCTGTGGGCAACGGAAAACACACTCTCACCCTGTCCTCAAAAAAGGATATAAAAGATCTCCTTTTTGGTCTTTGAGTGATATCTTTCTTCTTCAGCTGATTAATGCCCCCCTTTAATATTCTGTAAAAGAAAACAAAAATATTTGGCTATATTATGAATTTAAATGTATATGATAAATATATATCTCTCTATATAAAATCAGATATTTATATTGAAAAAGGAAGATTTACTTATAACTATTATGTCCTCATTTATGCAACTGGTCGCAAGGTTATATCTGGTAGAACTGCCTTCTTCTACCCATTCCATATTCTCTTTGACTTCAGCAAGCACCACAGTTGGTTGTGGTTCTTTGTCTGGTAGGGTGATACACCTTCATCCTTGAAAGGTCTAAGCTAGTAACAGTCTTATCTAAATTTAATTATTATAGATTTCCATTGACTTTAATCACTGTAAGGCCAGTCTAGATCACCTGCATTCTAAGCATACTCCTTCTTACCCCTCCTATTTAGCAGAAACCCAATTTCCCTTTGATAATTAGAATTAGTTGTATCAAGCAATATAGTAATCCATCTTTGCCTGTTAATTCAGTAAGGATGAGGAACCTAAAATGGCCTGGTGGCATTCTCAACTTCTAATTCAGTGGGATCATATTGTGTTCCCTGATGGAAGCATTTCTCACTCTGTTTAGGCCTGCTTTGATTTCATCAGTAATTAGGGTTTCATAGTTTTAAACATAAAAATCTCATTACATATTTTGTTAAGGTTTTATCTAAGTATCTTCTGTGTTTGGGTGTATTATTAAGGGGACTTTAAAAATACCTTTGGGATCCTGGGTGGCTCAGTCAGTTAAGAGGTTGCCTTTGGCTCAGGTCATGATCAGGGTCCTGGGATCAGGCCCAGCATCAGGCTCTCTGCTCAGTGGGGAGTCTGCTTCTCCCTCTCCCTCTGGGCTTTCTCATTCTCTCTTGCTCTCACCTTCTCTCTCAAAAAAATAAATAAAATCTTGAAAAAAAATAAAATAAAAAAATACTTTAACTTCCATCATTCATTGCTGGTATATAGGAATATGATTAATTTTTTTTTTTACATTGTCTTTGTATCCTTTTACCTTATTAAATTCACTCAGAATTCTAGGGGTGTTTTGTATATTCTGTTTTGGAATTTGCCTATGTAGACACTCATGTTATCTGTGAATAGACACACTTTTATTTTTTATGTTTTTATACATTTTTTATTTTTTAAATTTATTTTCACTGTTCCAGAATTCATTGTTTATGCACTACACCCAGTGCTCCATGCAATACATGCCCTCCATAATATCCACCATCAGGCTCACTCAACTTCCCACCCCCTGCCCCTACAAAACCCTCAGATTGTTTTTCAGAGTCCACAGTCTCTCATGGTTCATCTCCCCCTCCAATTTCCCTTCACTCCCTTCTCCCCTTCATCTCCCCATGTCCTCCATGTTATTTCCTATGCTCCACAAATAAGTGAAACCATATGATACTTGACTCTCTTGCTTGACTTATTTCACTCAGCAGAATCTCTTCCAGTCCCATCCATGTTGCTACAAAAGTTGGGTATTCATCCTTTCTGTTGGAGGCATAATACTCCATAGTGTATATGGACCACATCTTCCCTATCCATTTGTCCATTGAAGGGCATCTTGGTTCTTTCCACAGTTTGGCGACCGTGGCCATTGCTGCTATGAACATTGGGGTACAGATGGCCCTTCTTTTCAGTTTCATTTTTTAACTTTTCTAATGTATATGCTTTTCATTTCTTTTTCTTAACTTATTGCACTAGCTGGGACCTTTGGTACAATGTTGAATAAGAATAGAAAGAGCAGACTCCATTTTAGGGGGAAACAATCTGTTTTTCATCATTAAGTATAATGTTAGTTGTAGGATTTTTGTGGATGTCTTTTGTCATATTAAGGAAATTCTTTCCAGTTTTAGTTTCCTAAAAGTTTTCATTATGAATGCATGTTGAGGTTTTTTTTTTAATGCTTTTTCTGTATCTACCAAGATGATCACATAGTTTTCTTCTTTTGTCTGTTGATATGGTGAGTTATAGTCTGTTGATGTGGTTGATTTTCAAAAGTTGAACCTTCTTAGTATTCCTGGAATAAGCCCAACTTTGTGTATTATCCTTTTTATATGTTATTTGATTTGATTTGCTAGTATTTTATTGAGAATTTTTACGTTTATGTTCAAGATAGATATTGATTTGTGGTTTTCTTTTTTGTGATGTCTTTTTCTGGTTTGGGTGTCTGGGTAAAATTGCCCTCATAAAATTAGTTTGGCAGTGTTTCCTCCTATTTTATATTTTGGAAGAGTCTGTACAAAATTGTTATTATTGCTCTCTTAAATGTTTGGTAGAATTCAGTGAAACCATCTGGTCTTGGAATGTGTTTGTAAAATTTTAAAATACATATTTGTATTCATTTTCTAGGGCTTTCATAACAAAGTGACTGATTGGCTAGTCAAACTAGTGACTGATTGGCTTACACAACAGAAATTTATTTTGTCACAATTCTGGAGGCTAGAGTCCAAGATCAAGGTGTTGGCAGTTTTGATTTCTTCTGAGGCCTCTCTTCTTGGCTTGCAGATGGCCATCTTCTCCCTGTGTGGTATCTGGATCCCATTATCTTTTTTCATAAGGACAGTAGTCATATTGGGTTAGGGTATCTACAAATAATCTCATTAATTTAATTATCTCTTTAAAAATCCTATCTCCAGATACAGTCGTATTTTGGATTATTAGAGGTTAGGACTTCAACATAAAATTCTAGGGGGGACATAACTCAGCCTATAGCAGTCTTCAGTGTTTTTAACTGATAAAGGACTATTAGATCATCTCTCTCTGTAATGAGCTTTGGCAGTTTGTCTTATTCATATAAGTTGTCTGATTTATGGAACTAGAATTGTTCATAACATTCCCTTATTAACTTTCTGGTATCTATAATATCTGAATTGATACCCTCTCTTTTATTCTTGATTTGGTAAAGTGTGTTTTTTTCTCTTTTATTTTTTAATAAGTTTGGTTAGAGATTTATTAAATTTTTAAATTCAATGCTACTTTATTTTTATTATTTTTAATTGAAGTATACTTAATGTACAATGCTATATTAATTTCAGGTGTACAATACAGTGATGCAACAGTTCTCTATATTACTCAGTGCTCACAACAATAATTATAGTCACTATCTATCTCCACATGTTATTACTGTCTTATTGAACTATATGCCTTATGCTTACTTTTTATCTCCATAACTTACTTGTTTTGTACCTGGAAGTTTGTCCTTCTTAAGGACCTTCATCTATTTCAGCATCCACCCTCTGGCCACCACCAGTTTGTGCTTTCTATTTCTAACTTGTTTTGTTATTTTGTCTCTTTACTTCCTTGTTTTGTTTCTTAAATTCCACCTATGAGTGAACCCACATGGTATTTGACTTTTTATTGATCTTTTCCATTAAATAGCTTTTGGTTTCACTATTATTTTTAGAATTTTTCCTATTGATTTGATTGATTTCTTCATTGATATAAGTTCTTTCTTCTGATCTAATATAAGCATTTAATACAACAGCTCTTACTGTGAATAATACTGCTTTATCAATATTCCTGAAATTTTGATGTGCCTTTATTTACATTCAATTTACAATACTTTCTCATTCCGGTTGACCATAGCTGGGAAATTTTGAGCACCTATGCAATGTAGCATTGGATTATAACTAAAAATATAAAATAAATATCTGTGAGTCCATACTAATATAAACAAATAATTGAATATGTAAATAAATGGGGAGAAGAAGCAAAACTCCCATGAAGAAGAATTCCAAATAAATTGTGTTGATATTCCACTCTAAAGTAAATGGAGCAAAACTCCCCACCCCTTAGGTGTGGGTACTAGATAGTGATTTTTTTTCTAAAGAGTACAGTATGGAAAGAGGGGTAAAAAGAGTAACTTTATAGTAGGGAAACATGATACACAGCCACAGCAGGTGATTAAGGTCAACATCAATAATAATCACTCATGTTGATAGTAGGTACCCTTGATATATTGTGATGAACAAATATGGCACTTTATCTCTGTGATCTTCCCCAAAACTGATAACCGTAGGCTAATCATGAGAAAAACATCAAACAAATTCCAGTAGAGGGGCATCCTAGAGTATATCTGATTATTACTCCTCAAACTGCCAAGGTCATCAAACACAGGGAAAGTCTGAGAAAGCTTCACAGCCAAGGGGAGTGAGCCTAAGGAGACATGAGAGCTAAAGTCAGCAAGGACTCCTAGACGGGATCCTGGAACAGTAAAAGGATATTAAGGAAAACCTAAGAAAATCTGAATGAAATATGGACTTCAGTTAATAATATCGTATTAATATTGGTTTGTTAACTCTAACAAAGGTACTATTCTAATACAAAATGTCAATAATAGGGGAAACAATTGCAGGGGATATATGGGAACCCTCTGTACTTCCTGCTATTTTTTTGGTAAACATAAATCTATTCTAAGGTCTGTTTGTTTTTTTTTTAAGTATTCTCTAATTTCTCTTGCGACTTCTTTGATCCATAGGTTATGTAGAAATACACTTTGGAACTTTCTCTCTCTCTTTCTTTTTTTTATTACTTGATTTTATTTGCGATAAGTGGCAGGCACAAAGCAATCCTCCTTAGTAAAGAATATTTGAAGATTACCCAGATATGTCATTGATTTTTAGTTTAATCTCAGTATGGTCCAAGGGCTTAATTTATATTAATTCTTTTTTAATTTGTTAAGATATGATTTTTGACCTAGAATATGGTCTATCTAGTGAAGGTCCCATGTGCACTTGAGAAGAATTTTTATAATGTTGTTGGACAGAATGTTTGATAAGGGTCGTTAAATCAAGTTGTTCAGTTCTTTTCTGTCCTTCCCGAATTTCTGTGTACTTGTTCCATTGATTTGTGAGTGAAGTCTTCAGTTATAATTGTGAATTTTCTTTGTACTTATAGGACTGTCAGTTCTTACTTCATGTATTTTGGAATTCTTTTAGGTGCAAACACATTTAGCATTGTATGTCTTCTCTGTGATTGACCCCTTTATCATTAGTAATTATTTTTTTAAAAAAATAGGTTTAATTTTTAGAGAAGTTTTAAGTTTGTAGCAAAATTAAGCAGAGGGTACAGAGATTTCCCATATCTTCACTGCCTTTACATATGCATAGTCTCCCCACCATCAGTACCCCACAAGAGTGGTATATTTGTGGCAATGGATGAATCTACATTGACATATTATCACCCGGAATCCGTAATTTACATTAGGGTTCACTATTGGTTTTGTAAATTCTGTGGGTTGGGACAAATGTGTAATGACATGTGTCCACCATTATAGTGTCAAATGGAATAGTTTTACTGCTCTAAAAGTTCTCCTTGTTTCACTTATTCATCCCCCTTTTCCCAGTAATGACCTTTTTAATCTTGGTAATGTTCTTGGTCTGAAGTCTACTTTGTTGTTGATATGTTTTCTACTATTAATGTAGCCACTCCAGCTTCTTTTGATTCGTTCTCCCGTTGTATGTATTTTTCCATCCCTTTACTTTTAACTTGCCTACACTTTTGTATATAAAGTGGTTTCTTGTGGGCATTGTATGGGTGGGTCTTGGTTTTTCACCCAATTTCCCAATTTCTGTTTTTTTAATTAGGGTATATATAGACTGCTTGTGTTTATACCTACCATCTTTTAACTCTACGATCATGCTAATCGTTTTCAGTGTATTTTTCTTTACCTTTTTTTCCTATTTTTTTGACTTCTTTTGGATTATTTTGTAATTACATTTTATTTTCCTAATTGGCTTATTAGTTACACCTTTTTTAAAAATGTTCTCTTGGTAACCCTAGGATTTATAATATACATCTTTAATTTCTCTCAGTCTGTTTTTTCTATCTTCAATAACATTATGTCACTTCACGTGTCATATGAGGACCATCCAACAGTGTCTCCCTAATTTCTCCCATCCATTTTTGTGTGATTATTGTCAAACATTTTAATTTTACATAACAAGAAAATGTTTTATTTTTATATAACAATAATCATGAAATACATATATACTGCTTTTGTTTTAGATAGCCAATTACCCTCCAGAGAAGTGAAAATTAAGGGAAAAATGAATTTTATATTTAGCTACATTTATGGAATATTTAGAACTCTTCACTTCTGTGTGTAGATCCAGTTTCCTATTCTTCAATATATTCTTTCCGCCTAAAGATTTTCCTTGAACATTTCTTATGGTGCCAGGTGTGCTGTTAATGAACTCTCAGTATTTGTCTTCTGTGTCGCCCCTCTTTTTCTCTTTCAGTTTGAGTAATGCCTATTGACTTATTTTTAAGTTTGTGGATTCCTTTTCTTTTCTGTATCAAGTCTATAGATAAGTCCATTGAAAGCATTCTTTATTTCTATTTTAGTGTTTTTCATTTTTAGGATTTCTGCATGGTTTTTGTGGTTTCCTTATCTCTGATGAAATTTCCCATTTGTTTGTGCATGTTGTCCACTTTTCCACTGAAGCCTTTAGCTTTGATCTTAGTTATTTAAAATTGTCTGATAGTTTTTTTTTATTATGTTATGTTAGTCACCATGGAGTATATCATTAGTTCTTGATGTAGTGTTCCATGATTCATTGTTTACATATAACACCCTGTGCTCCATGTAATCCATGCCCTCTTTAATACCCATCACCAGGCTAATCCACCCCCCTACCTCCCTCCCTTCTAAAACCCTCTGTTTATTTTCCAGAGTCCATAGTCTCTCATGGTTCTTCTCCCACTCCAATTTCTCTCCATTCATTTTTCCCTTCCTTCTCCTAATTCCTTCATGCTATTCCTTATGTTCCACAAATAAGTGAAACCATATGATAATTGACTTTCTCTGCTTCACTTAATTTCACTCAACATAATCTCCTCCAGTCCTATCCATGTTGATGGAAATTTGGGTATTCATCCTTTCTGTTGGCTGAGTAATATTCCATTGTATCTATGGACCACATCTTCTTTATCCATTCATCTGCTGAAGGGCATCTTGGCTCGTTCCACAGTTTGGCTATTGTGGACATTGTGGCTATGAACATTGGGGAGCATGTGCTCCTTATTTTCACTACATCTGTATCTTTGTGGTAAATACCCAGTAGTGCAATTGCTGGGTCATAGGGTAACTGTGTTTTTAATTTTTGGGGAAACTCCACACTGTTTTCAAAGTGGCTGCACCAATTTGCATTTCCACCAACAGTATAAGAGGGTTCCCTTTCTGCACAACTTCTCCAACATTTGTTCTTTTTTGTCTTGTCAGTTTTTGCCACTGGTGTGAGGTGGTATCTCACTGTGGTTTTGATTTGAATTTCCCTTATGGCTAATGAGGATGAACACTTTTTCATGTGTCTGTTAGCCAATTTTATGTCTTCTTTGGAGAAGTGTCTGCTCATGTCTTCTGCCCATTTTTTGACTTGATTATCTGCATTTTGGGTGTTGAATTTGGACCCTCAACTCTATTGTCTGATAGTTTTAACATTTGTGTCATATCTCTGTCTAGTTCTTTTTATTACTTTATCTCTTGACCTTTTTTCCCACCCTTTTACTTGCTTCTTTGTGTGCATATTTCTTTGTTGAAATCTGGGTGTCTTGTGTTTTGAGCCTGAGGTAAATAGGAATAGACATACCTCTTCTTTTTGTAGGCCTTCAGTCTGATGAGTTGAGTCAATTTATTTAGGACTTGAGCAGGGTTTGGGTTTTAATGTTGCTGTTCTTACTCTTAGTGTATCACCAGCTTCAAATTCCTGTATTGTTACCTTGTGCTTAGAATGGAAAATGTCAGAGTTTTTATTTCAATGTCTACCCCTTGCTTAAATCTCCCCCATTACACCTGCACCTCAGAGAAGGTTCCTGTCCATGACCTTGTTTATTCCCCAGCAATAGAGTACTCTTATTTGTAATTATGTTACTTGCTAACCATTCGGGGGTGGGAGTACATTCTCTCTTGTCCTTGTTCAGTATCAGTTGTAGGCAGGTGCAGGTGTCTGGGGTTCTTAGGATGGTCCCCTTAATTACCTGTCCTTTCTTTAGGGTAGAGGATATGTTATAGGCTGAGCAGACGATGATTTCTCCCCTTCTAATTACCAATGTTATTGAGTCTTAACCTGTGCTTTGTGGATAATAGGGTTTGCTGCCCCTTTCCCAGTTTATGCGTTTGATCCTTAGGGGAGATAGAGAAAAAGGAAATGAATGAGGCATTGTACCTTTCCTACAGAAGCTGCTGCTTCCCTCTCCAAGCTTGTATCATGAGGGAAAGATTTCTTGAGTTCCTCACCCTATCTTAAGTTTTTCTTCTTAACTTCTAATGAGGCCCTTACATATGCTATCTTTTGTCTTTGTTTCTGGTTTTTTTTTTTGTTTATTTGTTTATTTACAGCGTAACAGTGTTCATTGTTTTGGCATCACACCCAGTGCTCCATGCAGTACGTGCCCTCCCTATTACCCATCACTTGGTTCCTCAACCTCCCACCCCCCCCCCCCCCCGCCCCTTCAAAACCCTCTGGTTGTTTTTCAGAGTCCATAGTCTCTCATGGTTCATCTCCCCTTCCGGTTTCCCTCAACTCCCTCTCCTCTCCATCTCCCCATGTCCTCCATGTTCTTTGTTATGCTCCACAAATAAGTGAGACCATATGATATTTGACTCTCTCTGCTTGACTTATTTCACTCAGCATAATCTCTTCCAGTCCCGTCCATGTTGCTACAAAAGTTGGGTATTCATCCTTTCTGATGGAGGCATAATACTCCATCGTGTATATGGACCACATCTTCCTTATCCATTCATCCGTTGAAGGGCATCTTGGTTCTTTCCACAGTTTGGCGACCGTAGCCATTGCTGCAATAAACATTGGGGTACAGATGACCCTTCTTTTCACAACATCTGTATCTTTGGGGTAAATACCCAGCAGTGCAATTGCAGGGTCATAGGGAAGCTCTATTTTTAATTTCTTCAGGAATCTCCACACTGTTCTCCAAAGTGGCTGCACTAACTTGCATTCCCACCAACAGTGTAAGAGGGTTTCCCTTTCTCCACATCCTCTCCAACACACGTTGTTTCCTGTCTTGCTAATTTTGGCCATTCTAACTGGTGTTAGGTGGTATCTCAATGTTGTTTTAATTTGAATCTCCCTGATGGCTAGTGATGATGAACATTTTTTCATGTGTCTGATAGCCATTTGTATGTCTTCGTTGGAGAAGTGTCTGTTCATATCTTCTGCCCATTTTTTGATATGATTATCTGTTTTGTGTGTGTTGAGTTTGAGAAGTTCTTTATAGATCCTGGATATCAACCTTTTTTCTGTACTGTCTTTTGCAAATATCTTCTCCCATTCCGTGGGTTGCCTTTTGTTTTGTTGACTGTTTCCTTTGCTGTGCAGAAGCTTTTGATCTTGATGAAGTCCCAAAAGTTCATTTTTGCTTTTGTTTCCTTGGCCTTTGGAGACATATCTTGAAAGAAGTTGCTGTGGCTGATATCGAAGAGGTTACTGCCTATGTTCTCCTCTAGGATTCTGATAGATTCCTGTCTCACGTTGAGGTCTTTTATCCATTTTGAGTTTATCTTTGTGTATGGTGTAAGAGAATGGTCGAGTTTCATTCTTCTACATATTGCTGTCCAGTTTTCCCAGCACCATTTATTGAAGAGACTGTCTTTTTTCCACTGCATATTTTTTTCCTGTTTTGTCGAAGATTATTTGACCATAGAGTTGAGGGTCCATATCTGGGCTCTCCACTCTGTTCCACTGGTCTATGTGTCTGTTTTTATGCCAGTACCACGCTGTCTTGGTGATCACAGCTTTGTAGTAAAGCTTGAAATCGGGTAACGTGATGCCGCCAGTTTTGTTTTGTTTTTCAACATTTCCTTAGCAATTCGGGGTCTCTTCTGGCTCCATACAAATTTTAGGATCATTTGCTCCAGCTCTTTGAAAAATATCGGTGGAATTTGATCGGAATGGCATTAAAAGTATAGATTGCTTTAGGCAGTATAGACATTTTAACAATGTTAAAATGAGCATGGAACAGTCTTCCATCTTTTTGTGTCTTCTTCAATTTCTTTCATGAGTGTTCTGTAGTTCCTCGAGTACAGGTCCTTTACCTCTTTGGTTAGGTTTATTCCCAGGTATCTTATGGTTCTTGGTGCTATAGTACATGGAATCGATTCTCTAATTTCCCTTTCTGTATTTTCATTGTTAGTGTATAAGAAAGCCACTGATTTCTGTACATTGACTTTGTATCCTGCCACGTTACTGAATTGCTGTATGAGTTCTAGTAATTTGGGTGTGGAGTCTTTGGGGTTTTCCATATCATCTGCGAAGAGAGAGAGTTTGACTTCTTCCTTGCCAATTTGGATACCTTTTATTTCTCTTTGTTTTCTGATTGCCGTTGCTAGAACTTCTAATACTATGTTGAACAAGAGTGGTAAGAGTGGGCATCCTTGTCGCGTTCCTGATCTCAACGGGAAGGCTGCAAGTTTTTTCCCATTGAGGATATTTGCTGTGGGTCTTTCATAGATAGATTTTATGAAGTTCAGGAATGTTCCCTCTATCCCTATACTTTGAAGCGTTTTCATCAGGAACGGATGCTGGATTTTGTCAAATGCTTTTTCTGCATCAATTGAGAGGATCATGTGGTTCTTCTATCTTCTCTTATTGATTTGTTCTATCACATTGACTGATTTGCGAATGTTGAACCAACCTTGCAACCCAGGGATGACTCTTTTTATGAAGCCAGCATTACCCTGATCCCCAAACCAGGCAAAGACCCTACCAAAAAGGAGAATTTCAGACCAATATCACTGATGAATATGGATGCAAAGATTCTCAACAAGATCCTAGCAAACAGGATCCAGCAGCACATTAAAAAGATTATCCACCATGAGCAGGTGGGATTCATCCCTGGGTTGCAAGGTTGTTTCTGTTTTTTTTTTTTTTAAAGATTTTATTTATTTATTTGACAAACAAGAGATCACAAACAGGCAGAGAGAGAGGAAGGGAAGCAGGCTCCCTGCTAAGCAGATAGCCAGATGAGGGACTCAATCCCAGGACCCTGGGATCATGACCGAGCCAAAGGCAGAGGCTTTAACCTACTGAGCCACCCAGGCGCCCCTCTTTTTTTTTTTTTAATCTTCTCTCCTCTTCATTAATTTATGTACATGTCTTTGTCCTATGAATAAGCTCATTTTCAGCTGTGTACTTTGTTTCTTGTAGTCTTTGATTTAATTACTAATTCTATAATCATGTATTTTTGGCCTTTATTTTCTTAAGTCTATAAACTTATTTTTCACCTCATTCTGTTTTTTAAAAAATTTTTATTTAAAAAATAGTTCAGATACCCAACTTACCTGAAATTCAAGTAAAGTTTTGTTGGACTCTTTTGGGAAATGTTGTCCTTGCTTTATTAAGAAAGAGGTTGTGAGCAAGAAAATGCGTGGCTCTGGTTGCTGCTGACAATTGTCTCATGAGCTGAGGAGAATCTAATTTTTTAATAGCAGCTGGTCCCTGGATAAGAGACTACAGTGATGGAAAGAATCTTGGTTTTTAATGACATTTTAAAAAAATGTGGTAAAATATACATAACATAACATTTACCATCTTCACCATTTTTCAGTGTACAATTCAGTGGTATTAAGTGCATTTTTATTGTTGTGCAACCAACACCACCATCCATCTCCAGAACTTTTTCCTCTTCCTCAACTAAACTCCGTACCCATTAAATACTAACTCCCCATTCTCCCTCTCCCCAGCCCCTGACAAGCGCTATTATACTTTCTGTATCTATGGATTTGACTACTCTAAAAACCTCATGTAAGATGTCATTCTTTTTTTTTTTTTTTTTTTTACTTTTAATCTCATTTAAAATAATTTATATTCTGAGGGTGCCTGGGTGGCTCAGTCAGTAATGCATCTGACTCTTGATCTCAACTCAGGTATTGACCTCAGGGTCCTGAGTTCAAGCCCTGTGTTGGGCTCCATGGATATGGAACCTTCTTAAAAAAAATGTTTGTTTAAGGGGTACCTGGGTAGCTCATCGGTTAAACATCTGACTCTTGATCTCAGCTCAGGTCTTGATCTCAGGGTCCTGAGTTCAAGCCCCACGTAGGTCTCCAGCCTGGGTGTGGAGCCTATAAAAGATAATAAAATAATTTATATTCTTATTACTTGCTTCTACAGACAATAGATCTACAATGTAGGTTATGTTCCATTCAGAATGGATTGAAATGTTTTTGCATACCATATTGCATTACTCATTGTTTTCTTCATCTTGTGTTTTATTTCCATCTTGTTCACTAACATGTATAGATCTTCATCTCTTTGATTTTGCTGTTTGAGCATGAATTCATTTCTTTTTAAAGATTTTATTTATTTATTTTACCGAGAGAGAGAGTGCGCGTGCAAGCAAGGGGAGTGGCAGACAGAGGGAGAAGCAGGCTCCTGGCTAGGCTAGGAGCCTGATGTGGGACTTGATCCCAAAACCCTGGGATCATGACCTGAGCCAAAGGTAGATGCTTAACTGACTGAGCCCCCCAGGTGCCCTGTCATGGATGAATTCTCATTGATTCCCATTCTATTTGATTTGGTTTGATTGGTTATCTTCCATTATAAACTACACTTTGAGGGCTAGATTTTGCCTGAGAGG
This sequence comes from Meles meles, assembly GCF_922984935.1. Taxonomy (NCBI): domain Eukaryota; kingdom Metazoa; phylum Chordata; class Mammalia; order Carnivora; family Mustelidae; genus Meles; species Meles meles. The sequence continues at coordinate 45,902,599 of NC_060078.1, read as the reverse complement.
ATAATGACAATTGTGCAGAACGGTTGGGGGAAAAGAGAAGAAAACTGAATGGGTATGGATGAGTTGTGTTGTGGGTGTTATAGACTAGTTTACTCAACATTGATCACATTCTCCTCCTAGTGTGTCTTTCTTTATGGTCCAGGCAAGAATACTAAAAATTACATTTTCCAGAAATCCTGGTCGTTAGTATGGGTTTTACCAGTTGTAAGCACTTAGCCAAGACCAAGACATGAAGAGAAGCATCCAGGCTGCTGGTCCAAACCACAACAGGCATGGCATTCTTAGCATCTCATTCTAACTAAGGTGGTACATGACGAACAGCACTCATAGCAGTGGCTTTCTGACTCCTCTGTGGTTGTTAAAGTAGTGTCATCCAGGAGCTAGTGATGACAGCAGGATGTCCAATGAGATGCCTCATTACCGCAAAGCTAGCTCTTCTTGTGGCAGACCATTTTGTGGTGTTATATTTGGACCTTGACGAGGGGAAGCTCCTTTTCTTCTGACCCGTCCAATGATGTCAGCCCTAGATAGCTAGATAAAATCCCTTTCTGTAAACTGCCTTTCTGCAAAAATCCCTTCCTGTAATGATTGCCATGATCTTTAGCTGAAGCCTGACCTATTCACCTTCATTGGAATTCTTGGACCAGGCTGCAATAAAAAGAAACCAAATTGAAAATGATGTTAATGATAAAGAAATATACTTTCTCCCATAATGGAAGTACAGAGGTAGGCAGTATTCCACATTCAATATGATCAAATTGCTCAGTGATGTCATTAACAGCATAGGTTTTTTTGGTTTTCTTTTCTTTTTTTTTTTGTATTTGCTGTATTCAGTTCATTCTTTTTATGTCACAATGGGGCTTATAGTAATAATCAGGGCCATAGTTGTACTTCTGGACTTATGTCTGGACAGTGGATAGAGATGAAAGAGAAGCTTGCTTCTTTTGCCCACAAGCCTTGAATAAACTTATCCTTACTTCCCATTGGCTCGAATCACCGACATGTCACTGAATTATTTACTGGCTAGGGAATTATTGTGAAATGATCACACATGGCTCTACTAACCATCAGGGTAGAATCAATGTTGGGGAGGCAACAACAGTGTCCATTACTCTCATTCTACCTTTTCATTCCTCTCCTCCTTCCCTGCTCTCAGCTTCTGTTCCAGCAAGGCTGGAATACGTGGGAAACTCTAAGGATTTTTCTTTTGGGGATCAAAGATGATCAAAATGGCTTGTACTCTCGTGGAATTTTATTTCCCCCTCTGTGCTTCCTAGGCCTCCTCTCATACTAAGGTTAGACATATTTGTGAGAAATTTTAGGATTTCTGTGACTGTCTTTCCCAACCAACAGTCCCTTACTCCCACCCCTATAGAGAGCTTTTGGTTGAATAAGTTTCCAAGACAAGAAGGGTTTTATAAAGCTATGCATATTTTTAGAAACTTCTTTTTTGGGGCGCCTGGGTGGCTCAGTGGGTTGAGCCGCTGCCTTCGGCTCGGGTCATGATCTCAGGGTCCTGGGATCAAGTCCCGCATCGGGCTCTCTGCTCAGCAGCGAGCCTGCTTCCCTCTCTCTCTCTGCCTGCCTCTCTACTTGTGATCGCTCTCTGTCAAATAAATAAATAAAATCTTTAAAAAAAAAAAAAAGAAACTTCTTTTTTATGCCCACTCTTTTGTGGAATTGCTTCTTGTATATTTTTTTGCTAGTATTAACTTGATTTTTGTTCATATTAGTTGACTTTGGAAAGAGATTTGGAGAACTGGCTTCACTTGAGCACATTACCTCAAAATCCTGAAATTGAAAAGATATTCTTTTAATATTGACTTCTAGATTTATTGCATTTTTAAAAAGATTTTTATTTATTTATTTATTTGTTTAACAGACAGAGATCACAAGTAGGCAGCGAGGCAGGCAGAGTGAGAGAGGAAAAGAAGCAGGCTTACCACTGAGCGGAGAGCCTCATGCGGGGCTCAATCCCAGGACCCTGGGATCATGACCTGAGCTTGAAGGCAGTGGCTTTAACCCACTGAGTCACCCAGGCGCCCTGTAGATTTATTGCATTTTGGTCAGTGAACATGATCTGTAAAATTTCAGATATTTGAAATCTAGACTGTCAACATGGCCTAAAAAATAATCATTAAAATAAAAATCCTCCATGTGTGCTATTAAATAGCATATATTTGCTTCTGTTATTTTTGATCATACATGTATAACTATATAATGTATATCAAAATACTTATTATGTATAATTATATTGCATGTTATATATATATTTTTAGTCTTATGAATTATATAGAACCTCTCTGTCCTTGGCGGGTATACGTGTGTATGTGTTGTGTGTGTGTCTGTATGTGCATATGTGTACTTGATCTGTTTTAGAGTAGGATGTGTGTTAGACTCTCCATATCTTCTTGTTTCAGACTGCAAGATCTTTCAAATACTTGGTCTGAAGGAGGGTAAAATTTCTCACTTTTTCCCATCCACGTCTTGTTTGTATATGCTTGCCTTGGCATAATTGTCAGTTCATATACTTAATTCACACTATAAAGCAGAACACTTCTCGATCTATAGCATCTTTTATATTTATAGCCCTTAACATTTTTTCCTAAGAATAGTGGATTTTGTGTAATTTCAAGGTACATGATCATGATTTTTCTAAAACAAGGATTCTTTCTTTCAAAGTAATAGGCTCTTCACTTCTGGAAAAATAAATTTCCAATAATCCTTAAGTGTCTGTGTCTTCACTTAAGAGAAAACACAACAAAATAAAATCTCCCTTCACATACATATGAGTAACTTAAAAATGTGAATTTTTCTTTTTCTTAGGTATACGAATTGTTTCTGAAAGGGAGCTAGCTCAGTTGGCTCAGGTTCGACCATTACTATTCAATTTTCATGAGCAATCAATCATCAAGGATTGTTTTAAAATGCTTGAGAAAAAAGTAGCAGAATATGAAATCCTCCAGGAATTTATGGTAAATATTTTGGTCTTAACAAAAGTCTAAATGTGATTTTCCACATTACTAATAGAGGGTTTTTTTCTTTTCCATTTTTTTCTTTTCCTTTAGATTAAGTACTTTGTTTTTATTTTCAAATATTAAGTCTGTTTTTAAAGTAATAGGTTTATATAGCAAAAAAAATAAGTTAAATAGCATAAAAGGTTATAAAATGGATAAAGTCTTCGTTTTTCCTCTCTTGAGTTCCTAGGCCTCCTTTCCACTATTAAGTTTGTCATATAAAAATGTCTAGTGGCCTTTACTTTACTAACTATTCTACCTTTTCTTTCCTTTTTTTTAAGAAAAATATCTCACATAGTAAATAATTTCCAAGTATATTATTGGTACATATAGATCTGTCTCATTTTTAAAAAAAGATTTTATTTATTTATTTGATAGACAGAGATCACAGATAGGCAGAGAGGCAGGCAGGGGTGGGGGGAGCAGGCTCCCCGCTGAGCAGAGAGCCAGTTGCAGGGTTGGATCCCAGGACCCTGGGATCATGACCCGAGCCGAAAGCAGAGGCTTTAACCCACTGAGCCACCCAGGCGCCCCTAGATCTGTCTCATTTTTTATCTCATTATTTTTAAGTGTTGCATAGTGTAGTTAATTATATAGATAAAGACCTTCTTTTCTTTAAGTAGTCGCCTGTGATGAACATAGATTGTTCTAGTCTTTGTTCTTTATGAACAGCAATTACCCCTCTTTATATGCTTGTGCATATATATGAGTATTCTTATAATAAGTTACTAAAACACAACCAGTATTTTGTGCTATCAAATTTTTGGTTTTTGCTTATCTCTTATATGACGAATGGCTCCATGCAGATTTGTACTATACTTTTCTATATATATATATATACTATATACTTTTCCTATAGATATTTTTCCAAGTTAATTTTGTAATTGGTTTGCATAAAGATAAGAAAGGTAAAAATCTGATCTACTATCCTACTGCTTAAAACCTTCACTAGCTTCTCATTTGCCATGCCAGTAGTTGCCAACACTTATTTAAAGACTGGTGGTGCCAAGATTTACTGAAGAGCTTTTGAAAAGTACAGATTCTCAGGCTTTATCCACTTATTTGAGAACAAGGGAATAACTTTCCATATGTTTTTAAGCCTTTTATATATATATTTTCAGTGAAATGTTAGTTCCAATTCTTTGCCCGATTTTCTGTTTATTCTTTTTCTTATTGATTAATAATTTTATATAATGAAGAAATTGTCTCTTTTGTATGTGCTATATGTGGTAAAATTTCCCCCTTGTTTGTGCTACACAGAAGTGTGCATGTACATACATACACATTTAGTTCGAAGAAATAGCTAATTTTTAATGGTCAAATATGACAATCTTCTGGGACTTCAGGGTTTTCTGTATTCTTTAGATGCCCTTTTCACTCTAGGATCATAATAATTACTTCATGCCCTTTTCTAATATTTTTTTGATTTTTTTAAATGTGAAAATCTTTGATCCAGCTAGAATTTAAGGTATTTGGTAGCAACCCAGCATTAGATAGCTATCCTGTTGTCCCCAGATCCTCTTGAAATTATGCTTCGGTGATATAAAAGGCCACTTTTATTATATACTGAAGTTCTCCATAAATTTTAATTTATTCTTGGATTTCTTCCATTGATTTGTTTATTCATATACTAGTACCAAACTCTTTTAATTAGTGTAGCTATGTTATCTTTTATTATTTGTTAACACTAGTCTTCCCTTAGTACTCTTCTTCTACAAAATTGTTCTGCTTTTCCTATAGATATTTTTCCAAGTTAATTTTGTAATTGGTTTGCATAAAGATAAGAAAGGTAAAAATCTGATCTACTATCCTACTGCTTAAAACCTTCACTACCTTCTCATTTGCCATGCCAGTAGTTGCCAACACTTATTTAAAGACTGGTGGTGCCAAGAGTTACTGAAGAGCTTTTGAAAAGTGCAGATTCTCAGGCTTTATCCACAAATACTCTAATAGAGTAGAACTGGATACATCTCTACTTCTTTTGTATCTGAAACAAGGCCTTCCTGGGTAGTTTTAGTTTCCCTCTGGCTAGATTATGTTCTCTCTGCTCTTGTTACCACGTATTTACTTTATTTGCCCAAGAGGAGATGTATGCCCCATGCCTTTATTCCTGTCATTTCTGCCTGGAGAGATAACCTGCTTATCTCTGCTCTCCTTTCCTTCCACACACACAGACTTTCATATGACTAACTTCTGATGGCAGTCATCAGCATCTTGTGGCATTGATCACCCCTCTGACTGGTCCAAGAGCTCCTTAAAGACGGGGCCATTTTCAGACTCATCTTTTTATTCCAATATCTAGAGAAGTGCTGAGTATGTACTAAATGTTCAGTCAATGTATACTGAGTTCACACTTGGTAATTAAATTTTTTTTGAAAGGAAGAATTCTTTTATGTATGTATGTATGTATGTATTTTTTATTATGTTATGTTAGTCACCATACAGTACATCATTAGTTTTTGATGTAGTGTTCCATGTTTCATTGTTTGCATATAACACCCAGTGCTCCATGTAATCCGTGCCCTCCTTAACACTCATCACCAGGCTAACCCATCCCCCCACACCCCTCCCCTCTAAAACCTTCCATTTGTTTCCTGGAGTCCATAGTCTCTCATGGTTCATTTCCCCCTCTGATTTCCCCTCATTCATTTCCCCTTCTTTCTCCTAATGTCCTCCATGCTATTCCTTATGTTCCACAAATAAGTGAAATCATATGATGATGGACTTTCTCTGCTTGACTTACTTCACTCCCCTCCAGTTCCATCCATGTCAATGAAAATGGTGGGTATTCATCCTTTCTGACTGCTGAGTAATATTCCATTGTATTTATGGACCACATCTTCTTTAACCGTTCGTCTGTTGAAAGGCATCTTGGCTCCTTCCACAGTTTGGCTATTATGGCCATTGTTGCTATGAGCATTGGGATGCATGTGCCCCTTCTTTCACTACATCTGTATCTTTGGGGTAAATACCCAGTAGTGCAATTGTTGGGTCATAGGGTAGCTCTATTTTTAACTTTCTGAGGAATCCCCACACTGTTTTCCGAAGTGGCTGTTCCAGCTTACATTCCCACCAACAGTGTAGGAGGGTTCCCTTTTCTCCACAACTTCTCCAACATTTGTTGTTTCTTATCAATTTTGTCACTCTAATTTGTGTAAGGTGGTATCTCACTGTGGTTTATATTTGAATTTCCCCGATGGAAGAATTCTTTAATTAGTATCTTAGCTATAATTCCTTCATGGGGCAAGGAATAAATTGTGAGACTTTTTTTGTTTATATATTTATATATTTTCTTGCTGTTGTTTTATTATTTTTGTTTATAAAATGATAGATTAATGAATAGGTCCTGAGAAGTGAATGTTCTTTATTGGTTTTTGTGTGTGTGTGTGTGAAAAGGAAAAATATTGAAGTTCAAGGGAAAGAGTATGTCCAGAGAGATTAGTCTGTTCTTTTTTTTTTTTTAAAAGTTATTATTTATTTATTTGTCAGAGAGAGATACATAGAGAGAAAGAGCACAGGCAGTAGGGGAGCGGCAGGCAGAGGGAAAAGCTTAGCAAGGAGCCTGATGTGGGACCTGATCCCAGGACTCTGGGATCATGATCTAAGCCAAAGGCAGACACTTCTGACTGAGCCACCCAGGTGTCCGGAGATTTTCTTATCAGGCAGCTTGTTGACTGATATCTCAATTTTGAGATATTTTAATAGTACTTTTTAATGGGATTCTGACTTCACTTATCATACAGCACATTTAACATCGGGTCATGCCATATAGAGGTTTGAGGGTCATGATCACTGAGCAAGAGCAGATTTTTTTCTTTTTCATTTTGTTGTAGTAAATGCATGATTTATATTTCTTACCTTTTAAAGACTTTAGATGGTAAGCGCCTACCTGATGCGTTCCACTCGGGGAATGAGCTACGGAACAGAGAAAAAAACAGATATCGGGATATTCTTCCATGTAAGCTAAAAACGGTTTTGATTATTTCCTGTTTGTATTTGGGAAAAGATAAAAAGTGGGTTTTGTGGCTTTTGGTACTAGGAATTTTGACCTGTGACCATGATGGAGAGCTCTGGAAGCTAGCAGTGAGTAGCCTGGGCATATTCTTCAAGATGCTACGATACATGTTGAATTTCAAGTCTGGCATTTGAGTAGCAATCATAGGATTATTTATAGACGTCCCTCAGCCTTGTCCTTATGCACATGCTACTTCTCAGACCATGAACCATCTAAAATATAAAGTCTAGTAGCCTAAGACATCTGTAACTTTTGGTAACCCAACTCCTAATCACCTTCTTTGGCTGTTTTGTTTAGACATACGAATACAATTGGGCTCTTTATTTTTTAAAATTTTTATTTATTTTTTAAATTTCTTTTCAGTGTTCCAGAATTCATTGTTTATGCACTACACCCAGTGCTCCATGCAATACATGCCCTCCATAATACCCATAACCAGGCTCACCCAACTTCCCACCCCCTGCCCCTTCAAAACCCTCAGATTGTTTTTCAAAGTCCATAGTCTTTCATGGTTCATCTCCCCCTCTACTCCCTTCTCCTCTCCATCTCCCCATGTCCTCCATGTTATTTCCTATGCTCCACAAATAAGTGAAACCATATGATACTTGACTCTCTCTGCTTGACTTATTTCACTTAGCAGAATCTCTTCCAGTCCCGTCCATGTTGCTACAAAAGTTGGGTATTCATCCTTTCTGTTGGAGGCATAATACTCCATAGTGTATATACGGACCACATCTTCCTTATCCATTTGTCCGTTGAAGGGCATCTTGGTTCTTTCCACAGTTTGGCGACTGTGGCCATTGCTGCTATGAACATTTGGGTACAGATGGTCCTTCTTTTCACTACATCTGTATCTTTGGGGTAAATACCCAGTAGTGCAATAGCAGGGTCATAGGAAAGCTCTATTTTTAATTTCTTCAGGAATCTCCACACTGTTCTCCAAAGTGGCTGCACCAACTTGCATTCCCACCAACAGTGTAAGAGGGTTCCTCTTTCTTCACATCCTCTCCAACACACGTTGTTTCCTGTCTTGCTAATTTTGGCCATTCTAACTGGTGTAAGGTGGTACCTCAATGTGGTTTTGGTTTGAATCTCCCTGACGGCTCGTGATGATAAACGATTTCTCATGTGTCTGTTAGCCATTTGTATGTCTTCATTGGAGAATTGTCGGTTCATATCTTCTGTCCATTTTTTGACATGATTATCTGTTTTGTGTGTGTTGAGTTTGAGGAGTTCTTTATAGATCTTGGATATCAGCCCTTTGTCTGTACTGTCATTTGCAAATATCTTCTCCCATTCCATGGGTTGCCTTTTTGTTGTGTTGTCTATTTTCTTTGCTGTGCAAAAAAGCTTTTGATTTTGATGAAGTCCCAAAAGTTCATTTTCGCTTTTGTTTCCTTTGCTTTTGGAGACATGTCTTGAAAGAAGTTGCTGTGGCTGATGTCGAAGATGTTACTGCCTATGTTCTCCTCTAGGATTCTGATGGATTCCTTTCTCATGTTGAGGTCTTTTATCCATTTCGAGTTTATCTTTGTGTATAGTGGAAGAGAATGGTTGAGTTTCATTCTTCTACACACGGTTGTCCAATTTTCCCAGCACCATTTATTGAAGAGACTCCACCCCCAAACTACTAGAACTCATACAGTAATTCAGTAATGTGGCAGGATATAAAATCAATGTACAGAAATCAGTTGCTTTCTTAAACACTAACAATGAAAATACAGAAAGGGAAATTAGAGAATCAATTCCATTTACTTTAGCACCAAGAACCATAAGATACCTGGGAATAAACCTAAGCAAAGAGGTAAAGGATCTGTACTCAAGGAACTACAGAACACTCATGAAAGAAGTTGAAGAAGACACAAAAAGATGGAAGACCATTCCATGCTCATGAGTTGGAAGAATAAACATTGTTAAAATGTCTTTACTGCCTAGAGAAATCTATACTTTCAATGCCATTCTGATCAAAATTCCACTGACATTTTCAAAGAGCTGGATCAAACAATCCTAAAATTTGTATGGAAATAGAAGAGGCCCTGAATTGCTAAGGAAATGTTGAAAAAGACAAACAAAACTGGGGGCATCACAGAAATGCCTGATTTCAAGCTTTACTACAAAGCTGTGATCACCAAGACAGCGTGGTACTGGCACAAAACCAGACACATAGACCAGTGGAACGGAGTAGAGAGCCCAGATATGGACCCTCAACTTTATGGTCAACTAATCTTTGACAAAGCAGGAAAAAATATGCAGTGGAAAAAAGACAGTCTCTTCAATAAATGGGGCTCTTTATATCCTTCCTCCTGGACAATAAAACTGCCAGTCTACCCTCCCAACAAGAGGCTGCTCTTTGTTTGTCTCTAAGTGCCCTCCACATTGCTTTCCTGTGCTGGGTGAAGCTAATGCCCCTCTCCTCCCCAGCCAGTTACTCACAGGATTTCTCTATCCCAGGCCATCCAAAGAGCAGAAACAAAATACAACACATTTTTAATCTTAGGTAGGAAATGTCATTCTATGCCTCACATTCCTTTCAAAGTAAAAAATTTTCCTAGTTACTTTACCGTTTTTCTTCCTCCATCTTGACCTTCCTCCTTTCTACTCTATCTTACTTAATATAACCACCCTGTTGCCCAAGCGAGAAGACTTTGAGTCACCTATGATATTTAAATGTGGTCATAAAGTCCTTTTGATTCTACTTCCTTAATACCTTCAGAATCCGCTCCCCCCCACCCCCCGCCACCATCTCTCAGTTCCCATGGCTGCTAACTGAGATTGAATCTGCCTGTTTCATCTCTCAGCTGGTCTGTTTCTTCACTGCCTCCATGCCCATCTACTCACAGCGGCTACTGAAATGATTTTCCTAAAACACAAATCTCTTCAAAATCGTTCTTTGGCTCTCTGTTATTATTGTGGTGAAGTGCTTTAGCAGCATGGCATAAGCTTCACCTTTCTCGGCTCAGCTCTTTCATAGATTTCTTTTGGTTTCTGGAATACCTTTTCTTTCACCTGTCTCCAGACCTTTCAACCCACAGTTCTTGCAAGAACTATCCACCCTCCCTTTTTTCCTGAGGTGATTCCTGCTGTCTTTCAGAGCTAACTCAGCCAGATCCTCCTTGTTTTCCTCAAAGCTAGGTTTGACTCTTTCTCCAATAGCCTTATACCATCTTGTGACTGCTCATCCCAACTTACCAAATTATCTTTTAATTATCTCCTTATGTTCCTGTTTCTCGAACTAGACTTGAGGTGGTTATGATAGAAACTGCAGTAGAACAGTGACTGTCATAATAGGATCAATACCTTTATGTTTAGTTGGTTCATCCAGATCTAAAACAAATTTATGATTATAAAAGTAATAAGTACCTTCCCAGATAATTAAAATATTTTATTTTGCTATCTTTCTGGGGAGAACGTACAGAAATACATTGATGAATATTTCTGAATTCATGGTAATGAACCAGCATTAGACATTTTAAGAGATAATGCCAACAATTTGGTGCTACTCTGAGAGATCAAAGTACCAATTATATAATTCCCATCCTGTATGTGCAATTATCCATCAAGAAACCAAATAAATGCAAACAAACCTTTAAAGTGAGGCTCCGGGTGAATGCCTCGGTGTCCCAGTTGGTTAAGAGTCCAATTCTTGGTTTCAGCTCAGGTCCTGATCTCTGGATCATGAGATCGAGCCCCACATCAGGCTCTGAGTTCAGTGCGGAGTCTGCTTGAGATTCTCTGTCCTTCTCCCTGTGCTCTTCCTGCTCGTGCTCTCTCTCTCTCTCTCTAAAAATAAAATAAAAATCTTTTTTAAAAGATTTTATTTATTCATTTGACAGACAGAGATCACAAGTAGGCAGAGAGACAGGTGGAGAGAGAGGAGGAAGCAGACTCCCTGCTAAGCAGAGAGCCCAATGCAGGGCTCGATCCCAGGACCTTGAGATCATGACCTGAGCCGAAGGCAGAGGCTTTAACCCACTGAGCCACCCAGGCGCCCCCTAAAATAAAAATCTTAAAAAAAATTGTCTCCAGGGATTTTAAGAAGCTTGTTTTAGAATATGGGGTACATTTAACATTTGATCTGGCTTTAACTCTTTACTCTGGGTACAAGAAGAGTAATAACTAAAGAGAAAGATGCAAAGATGTGAACAATAAAGTTCAATGATTAAAGCTAGGGAAAATCATGTAAAACTTTTTGCTTTTCTCTTAAAATCAATGGTTATTAAGCAGAATTCTGTTTTAAAGTCCACTGATTTATCTAACTTATGCCACTGTGTAATTTAATCTCAAATAAGCCTATTCAAGTGACAGTCATAGAAAGTTTCTTTGATTTGTTTGCTACACATTTCTTGAATTAATAGAGAAGATTCCTAAGGAATCACATGAAGAAAGCCAGAGAAATAATTAATTTTTCCCTCTTTTCAAATGCCGAGAAGACTAACTGGAGGATTCACACATCTTAGGACATTGCAATTATATGCAGTCCTCACTCTCCATGACTCCAGTGCTCACAAATTTCAGTGAGTGTGTTTAAAGGACTCCAGTCCCTCAACAACATAATTCAAATTTCAGTAATCACAATATATTAACTGAGAGGAATTGCATAAAGTACAAACTTCATGTCTAACTCTTCAGTCTGCAAATCACTATGTAAATAACAGATGCTCATCATAGTCACTGAATAATCATGTCACTTCTTTTTTCTTTTTTCTTTTTACTCCTCTTAAAATATGTCTCCAGTTGGTCACTCTGTATCTGTTGTTTAGCTCATGCACAGACAGCAAAGCATGTAGTTGTATTGCCTCCTTATTTTTCAGTTATAAACCCTCATTACATTTTATAAAAATAAATGATCAAAAGTTTATTGGCCAACAAAGATGAAATTGAAGCAAAGAAAGGAAAAGTAGTAATACTGGGAGTGAAATTCTGATAGAATGTGAGTAGTTATAGAGGAAATAGCTGCCCTGGAAAAGATTATGGAACAATCATAATTTGTTCTATTGATTATTAAGATCTTTAGTATAGCTTCAGCTTGTGTGGTCATATTTATGGCCCTATACTACTATTCAAGGCAGGAATGGGCCTCATTATGTAGTCCAGGGATTTTTAGGTGTAAGGACAACATCTTGAATTTCTATAACACTTTACAATTTGCAAAGCATTTTAAAATGCATAATCTTATATAATTTTCATAAAATATCTCTGAAGTAGACCTAGACCATTGGATACCATAGTTCCTACTTCACGGAAGAGGGAATAAGCTCGGAGGTTAAAGGTGTTTTGAAAGCTAATAAAGGAGGGGGGACATACCACAGGTCAGTTCTCCGACTTCTGGCGGAATACTTTTCTGTTACTTATCTTGTGGTTAGGATCCATTCAGATCTAACTAATAATGATAGTGACTTAGATTTCTAGTAGTTTTCTACTTTACAGAGCATGTTTACACTTATATCTCATTAAGTGCTGCCTACAGTCATGTAGACGTAGGTGATAACATCTGAATTTAAGATGCAAGTGATGAGGTAAGGATAATTTTAACAAATGGTTCTGGACAATTGTATATTCCTATACTAAAAAATGAACTATACCCTTACGTCACATCTTATATAAAAATTAACTCAAAATAGATCATAAACCTAATTTGAGTTAAAACCATAAAACTTCTGAAAAATATTTGAGAAAAATTTAATGTCCTTGAGTTTGCAATATTTGTTTTTAATAGGACACAAGACCCCCAAACTATAAAAGAAAAAAAGCAAATCAGACTTCTTTAATTTAATTTAAAATATATATATATATATTGCCTTTCAAATATGTATATTGCCCTTCAAAATTAAAAAAAAATGTATATATATATTGCCCTTCAAAGTACGCTGTTAGGAAAATGAAAAGGCAAGCAACAGACTAGGAGAAAAACACATTCAAAACATTTATCTGACAAAGGACTTGTATTTAGAATATATAAAGAATTTCTACAACTCAATAAGAGGACAAATAACCCAACAATAAGTGAGAAAAAGACTTGAGTGGCTGCTTCAAAGAAGATGTATGGGTGACAAATATTGAAAAGCTGTTCAACATTATTAGTCATTAGGAAAACAAAAAACTATAGTAAGATATATTTCACATCTGCTCCAACAGAAGAGTTTAACAATTTCTTATAATATTAAGCATGTATCTACCAGAGGAGTTAGCATTTCTATGTGTATTTACTGAAGAGAAATTGAAGAATGTATCTACATATAGACACATATATTAATGTTCATATCAGTTTTCTTTGCAAAAGCAAAAACCTGAAAACAACCCAATATCCATCAACAAGAAAGTAGATAAACAAATTTGGTATACCCGTTCATTGGGTACCACTCAGTTCTAAAAAATAGTAAACTAATGATACAGGCAGCAGCAAGGATGAATCTCAAAATAATGATGTGGAGTGAAAGAAGCCAATAAAATATACTGTACATTATCTACTGAACTGCGTTCCTTCAAGATTCCTGTGTTAAAGTCTTAACTCCTAGTACCTCAAAATGTGACTGTTAGAGATAGGGCCTTTAAGGAGGTGATTAAAACAAGATGAGGCCCTTCAGGTCCCTAATCCAATCTGCCTGATACTCTTCTCAGAAGAGAAGTTAGGACCCTTGAAAGACACTAGGGATGTATGGACTCAGAGGAATGTGGGGGCAACATGAGGACACCAAAAAAGGCAGGCCTGTTCAAGCCAAGGGGAGGCCTTACAAGAAAGCAACCCTGCTGATGCCTGGGTCTTGGACTTGTAGCCTCCAGAACTGGGAAAATGTCTGTTTTTAAGCTATCCAGTTTGTGGGGTTTTTTTGTTTGTTTGTTTTGTTTTAAGGTTTTTATTTATTTGACAGAGAGAGAGAGAGAGATCACAAGCAGTCAGAGAGGCAGGCAGAGAGAGAGGGGAGGAAGCAGGCTCCCTGCTGAGCAGAGAGCCCAATCTGGGGCTCAGTCCCAGGACCCTGAGACCATGACCTGAGCTGAAGGCAGAGGCTTAACCCCCTGAGCCATCCAGGCGCCCATGTTTTTTTGTTATGGCACATGAGCAGACTAATATACTGTATTACTCCATTTCTCTAAAATTCTAGAAAATTCAAAGTAATTCATAAAGTTTATCAGTGGTTGCCTTGAGAGCAAGAGTGGAGCAAGTGGGATAGATTACCAAAGAGCATGAGAAAATTTTAGTGGTGATCAAGATGTTCAGTTATCTCTCTTGTGGTATTGGTTTCATGGGTGTGCATATATAATAATTAGACCTCAATACACTTCTAATATTTTGTATACTTTACCATTATAATATATAAATGGCAGGAAAAATACAGCTGTCTATGGGATAGATTTAATAAGCATCCAAACTCCATACATTTGGTGAGGTCACTGTATATTTGTTCGTTTGTTTTTTAAGATTTATTTATTTGAGAGAAAGAGGGCCAGTGGGGGAGGGTCAGAGGTAAAGGAAGAGAGAGAACCTCTAGCAGACTCCCCAGAGAGCACAGAGCCCAAGTGGGGCCCAGACCCATGACCCTGAGATCATGATCTGAGCCAAAGTCAAGAGTCGGACATCCAACCAACTGAGCCACCAGGCACCCCAGTATGTTTGTTTTTATTACTACCACCACAACTGCCACTAGTAGTAGTAGTAGTAGTATGTTTGTATGTACTCAGTGCTGATCTAAGTCCTTCATAGTAGTAACTCATTTAATCCTTACCATAAACCTATGATGTTGGTACTCTTAGTATCTTTGCTTTACAAAAAATCTAAAATAATTAGCTTTCCCCTAGTCAACACTGCAAATAGGGGGCAGGTCTAGGATTCAAACCTATGTTAAACTACTATGCAATAGTGCTTCTGTATATTCCTTTTCCAGACTATTAAAATACTTTCTTGTGCTGTATGTTATATTCTATTTCAAGAACCATTTTTAGCATGTAATGATAGATTCTCAGCCATTCTTTTTTTTTTTTTTTGGTAAAACTCATCTTTATTGTAATAGATATAAATATTTTTTTAATTTATTTATTTTTATTTGTTTATTTACAGCATAACAGTGTTCATTGTTTTGGCATCACACCCAGTGCTCCATGCAGTACGTGCCCTCCCTATTACCCACCACCTGGTTCCTCAACCTCCCAACCCCCCCACCCCCCCGCCGCCCCTTCATAACCCTCTAGTTGTTTTTCAGAGTCCATAGTCTCTCATGGTTCATCTCCCCTTCCAGTTTCCCTCAACTCCCTCTCCTCTCCATCTCCCCATGTCCTCCATGTTATTTGTTATGCTCCACAAATAAGTGAGACCATATGATACTTGACTCTCTCTGCTTGACTTATTTCGCTCAGCATAATTTCTTCCAGTCCCGTCCATGTTGCTACAAAAGTTGGGTATTCGTCCTTTCTGATGGAGGCATAATACTCCATTGTGTATATGGACCACATCTTCCTTATCCATTCATCCGTTGAAGGGCATCTTGGTTCTTTCCACAGTTTGGCGACCGTAGCCATTGCTGCAATAAATATTGGGGTACAAATGGCCCTTCTTTTCACTACATCTGTATCTTTGGGGTAAATACCCAGCAGTGCAATTGCAGGGTCATAGGGAAGCTCTATTCTTAATTTCTTCAGGAATCTCCACACTGTTCTCCAAAGTGGCTGCACTAACTTGCATTCCCACCAACAGTGTAAGAGTGTAAGAGGGTTCCCCTTTCTCCACATCCTCTCCAACACACGTTGTTTTCTGTCTTGCTAATTTTGGCCATTCTAACTGGTGTTAGGTGGTATCTCAATGTTGTTTTAATTTGAATCTCCCTGATGGCTAGTGATGATGAACATTTTTTCATGTGTCTGATAGCCATTTGTATGTCTTCGTTGGAGAAGTGTCTGTTCATATCTTCTGCCCATTTTTTTGATATGATTATCTGTTTTGTGTGTGTTGAGTTTGAGAAGTTCTTTATAGATCCTGGATATCAAACTTTTGTCTGTACTGTCATTTGCAAATATCTTCTCCCATTCCGTGGGTTGCCTCTTTGTTTTGTTGACTGTTTCCTTTGCTGTGCAGAAGCTTTTGATCTTGATGAAGTCCCAAAAGTTCATTTTTGCTTTTGTTTCCTTGGCCTTTGGAGACATATCTTGAAAAAAGTTGCTGTGGCTGATATCGAAGAGGTTACTGCCTATGTTCTCCTCTAAGATTCTGATAGATTCCTGTCTCACGTTGAGGTCTTTTATCCATTTCGAATTTATCTTTGTGTACGGTGTAAGAGAATGGTCGAGTTTCATTCTTCTACATATTGCTGTCCAGTTTTCCCAGCACCATTTATTGAAGAGACTGTCTTTTTTCCATTGAATATTTTTTCCTGTTTTGTCGAAGATTATTTGACCATAGAGTTGAGGGTCCATATCTGGGCTCTCTACTCTGTTCCACTGGTCTATGTGTCTGTTTTTATGCCAGTACCACGCTGTCTTGGTGATCACAGCTTTGTAGTAAAGCTTGAAATCGGGTAACGTGATGCCGCCAGTTTTGTTTTTGTTTTTCAACATTTCCTTAGCAATTCGGGGTCTCTTCTGGCTCCATACAAATTTTAGGATTATTTGCTCCAGCTCTTTGAAAAATATCGGTGGAATTTTGATCGGAATGGCATTAAAAGTATAGATTGTTCTAGGCAGTATAGACATTTTAACAATGTTTATTCTTCCAATCCAAGAGCATGGAACAGTCTTCCATCTTTTTGTGTCTTCTTCAGTTTCTTTCATGAGTGTTTTGTAGTTCCTCGAGTATAGGTCCTTTACTTCTTTGGTTAGGTTTATGCCCAGGTATCTTATGGTTCTTGGTGCTATAGTAAATGGAATTGATTTCAGCCATTCTTTATATAGATATAAAACTATATTTTGCAAAGCTTGTTTCTCTCTACTGTTTCCCTTTCTTTCCATTGTCCCTTAATTTGAGGTCTCTATTCTCATTCCTTAGTTGTTTGGTTAGAGATAGGCTATGTAGTTGATATAGTTGCCTCAGACTCTATCTGCAGCTCTCTCTCCCTTTTTTATTTTCTTACCCTGATAAATGAGTATCTTTGTTGATTTTTGAATTGTGGGATGCCAGTCCATTTCTCTTAAGTTTTTCTGAGTGTTACTTCATTGTCCCCCAGCTTTCAGTATTTTAGGTGAGAAATACAATGGTAATGTGACCTTATTCTATAAAAAACATATTCTTTCATTCTGAAACATTTTAACATTTTGATTTTTTTCCTGGAGTTTGGGAACATTATCCTGTAACTTTCATTTCATTGGTCTTACTTAGAATCTGTGGAGCCTTTTTTTTTTAAAGATTATTTATTTATTTATTTGACAGAGATAGAGAGAGAGAGAGATCACAAGCAGGCAGAGAGAGAGGGGAAGTAGGCTCCCTGCTGAGCAGAGAGTCCGATGCGGGGCTCGATCCCAGAACCCTGAGATCATGACCTGAGCTGAAGGCAGAGACTTAACCCACTGAGCCCCCCATAGAGGGCAGACTCAGTCTTCCTTTAATCTGCAGACTCAGTCTTCCTTTAGCTTTAGGAAAGATGCTTCAGTTATTTGAAAATTGCTCTTCCACCCTCTGCTCTGTTTTTCTTCTTATGATTTTTAGGGCTGGTCTCTTGGATCTGTCTTCTAAGGCTTTCATCTTTTTCCTATTTATTTCATTGCTTTTGCCTCTCTGTAGTTTTGCATGTACTTTCCTGCCACCTGTAGTTTTTATTGTTACTTTCTTTCACTTGGTCTCCTAGGAAACTGATTTCAAGTTTCAAGAAAGACTTTCCTCCCTTAAATCATCTACTAAAATTTTTAGCTCGTGTGATGCTTAGTCTCATGTGTCAACTTGGCTAGGCCATAACTACCCAGTTATTTGGTCAAACACTGGTCTAGATGTGGTTGTAAAGGTATTTGTAGATATAATTAATATTTAAGTCAGTGAAGTTTGAGTAATTCAGATTACCTTCTATAATATGGATGATTGTCATCCAATCAGTTGAAAGTCTTACAAGGAAAAGATTAAGGTACCCCAAGAAAGAAGCCATTTTGCCTCCAGATTGCCTTTGGACTCAAGACTGCAACATCAACTCATTTCTGGATCTCCAGCCTGACACTCTGCCCTGAAAATCTCAGACTGGCAAGTCCCCACAGTTGTGTGAGCCAATTCCTTAAAATAAATCTCTCTTACTGTGTGTGTATGTGTCTTTGTGTGTGTGTGTGTGTGTGTGTGTGTGTGTGTGTATAGCCTACTAATTCTGTTTCTCTAAGAATACTGACTAAAACAAATTTTGGTACTAAGAGTGATTCTAGAGGAATAGACTCTTAAGGATGAGTTTTATGAAATGGTTTCGTAACTTTTTTATAAATAAAATTTAAAGGCATTAGTGTCTCTCTTTCTAGTAATAAAGAGAGCAGTGATAATCCATGGTGTGATAATGGCAGTAGAGATAAAAAAAAAAAAAAACAACTCATCCCTGGATATTCCTTCTCAAGACCTTTTAAGAAGCAAGGTCTGGATGACTATATATTCCATACCTTAGAATGTTTTTGTCAAGCTAACAAGTGTAATGAGATTGGCTGGTTGCTTCTAATTGTCCTGGGCAAAGTAGGGGAAGAAAAGGATGATCTCAGGGATTTGAATTTCTATGCCAAGCACCACATAAATGGCTTACAAGTTTTCTTGTTTTCCCTGAAAGAAACTCATCTCTTCTGTAAATGGCCGATTTAGTATAAATTGCCCACCTTACAAGTTATTTGCTTTTAAAAGGAGGGCATTGATTGGGAATCAATAGGATTCTGAAAACTAGAATGGAAACATATGGGAAGATCCTGATGAAGATGGGCACACCAAACCCCTAAACACTGAAGAGTCTTCTTTGCCAGTATTTACTGACACTGGCATTATCTGACATTAATTCCAGGAGACCAAAAGTCTCACCCTGGTCCACCAGTAAGAGTGACACTTATGGAAGTCAGATGAGCAACGGGTCTATTGGGGCTTAGCTTGGGTCCATTTCAGAGTGGATCCAATGGATTTTGAGCCACTGTGGTTATTTCTACAGTTATGGAATACATAATTGGAATAGACTTACTCAGTAACTAGCAGAAAACCTACACTAGTTCTCTGACCTGTGCAGTGAGGTCAATTATGGCTGCACTTGATAAAGTGTAAGCATGTAGATCTTCTGTCTGGGAAAATAGTAAGGTAAAAGCAATAATGGGTTCCTGAGAGAATGCAAAGAGATTAGTGCCACCATCAAGAATTTAAAAGGTGTTGGGGAACCTAGGTGGCTCAGAGGGTTAAGCCTCTGCCTTTGGCTTGGGTCATGGTCTCAGGGTCCTGGGATCAAGCCATGCATCAGGCTCTCTGATCGGCAGGGAGCCTGCTTCCCACCCTCTCTCTGCCTGCCTCTCTGCCTGCTTGTGATCTCTCTCTCTCTGTGTCAAACAAATAAATAAAATGTTGAAAAAAAAGAATTTAAAAGGTGCAAGGGTGGTGATTCCCATCACACCCCTGTTCATCTCACTTACTTCACCTGTGTAAGAAACAAGTGGATCTTAGAGAATGACTGTAGATTATTATAAACATAAGCAGGTGGTGACTCCAACTGCAACTGTTGTACCAGATGTGATTTGGTTGCTTTGGAAAATTAACACATCCCCTGATAGCTGGTGTATATGTATTAATCTGGCAAGTGCTTTTTCTCCATACCTCTTAGTAAAGACCACTAGAAGCAGTTTGCTTTCAGCTGGCAAGGACAGAAGTACACCTCCACTGCCCTATCTGGAACAGATCCATTCTCTAGCCCTGTACGTCATAGTTCCCAGGGATCTTGATTACCTTTCCCTTACTTAAGACATCACACTGGTCCATTATATTGATGACATCATGCTGATTGAATCTAGGGAATAAGAGGTAGCAACTACCTACTCCAGATGTATCCATAAGACATTTATGCGTCACAGTGGGGAAAATGAGTCTAACAAAAATTCTACCTTATTGAAATTTCTAGAGGTCCAGTGGTGTGGGGAATGCCAAAATAATCCCTTCTGAGGAGGAGGAGAAGGTGTTGCATCTGGCCCTTCCTATAGCCCAAAGAGGTACAATGCCCAATTGACTTCTTTGGACTTTGGAGACAATATATTTCTCATTTTGGTGTGCACCCTGGCTCATTTTACTAAGACTAGTTTTGAGTGAGGCCCAGAATAAGAGAAAGCTCTACAACACATCCAGGCTGTGGTGCAAGTTGCTCTGCCACTTG
The DNA here is from genome assembly GCF_922984935.1 of Meles meles. Classification (NCBI taxonomy): domain Eukaryota; kingdom Metazoa; phylum Chordata; class Mammalia; order Carnivora; family Mustelidae; genus Meles; species Meles meles. The sequence continues at coordinate 45,882,290 of NC_060078.1, read as the reverse complement.
GACCATATGGTCCAGTGGATGCGGTGGCAGTGGCAGCTAGGGATACTGTTTGAAGCCTGTGACAGGCCCCTACAGGTGAATCTTAGCTCAGGCCGTGGGCTTTTAGAACAAAGCCCTGCCAGTCTCTGTGTATAACTACTCTTGTTTTTTTTTTTTTAAGATTTTATTTATTTATTTGACAGATAGAGAGAGATCACAAGTAGGCAGAGGGGAAGGGGGAAGCAGGCCCCCTGCTGAGCAGAGAGCCCCCTGCAGGGCTTGATCCCGGGACCCTGAGATCATGACCTGAGCTGAAGGCAGAAGCTTAACCCACTGAGCCACCCAGGCACCCCTAACTATTCTTGTTTTAAGGAACAGTTTTTGCCTTGCTGTGGCACATTTGTAGAGACTGAACACTTAACCACAGACCATCAAACTGGAAAGTAGAGCGTGCACAGCAGCATTCCATCATCAAATGGAAGTGGCATATACAAGATTGGGTTTGGGCAGGACTTGAAGGCAGGAATAAGTTAGATGAAGGAGGCAAAATGTCCACAGTCCCCTTTCCTCCTACATTACCTATTCTCTTCCAGCCTACATCTGTGGCCTCGTGAGGAGTTCCCTATAATTAGTTGACCAAGGAAGAGAAAACTAGAATGTGGTTCAGACGGTTCTGCACCGTATGGAGGCACCACCTATAAGTAGACAGCAGCAACACTACAGCCTATCTGGAGCGGATATCCTTGAAGGACAGTGATGAAGGGAAATCTTTCCAAATGGTAGAACTTTTAGCAGTATACTTGGTTGTCCATTTTGCTTAGGTGCAATGAGCAGAGGTAAAAATCTGTACCAATTCAGGGACTGTGGCCAATGGTTTTGCAGGATGGTCAGTGACTTGGAAGGAACATTATTGGAAGGTTGGTTACAAGGAGGTCTGAGGATGAGGTGTGTAGATAGACCTCTCTGAATGGGCAAAAACCATGAACATATTTGTGTGATATGCGAATGTTCACTGAAAAGTGACTTAAGGAGAGAATTTTAATAATCAGGTGGATAGAATGACCCATTCTGTGCATACCAGTCAGTCTCTTTCTCAGCCAATCCTGTTGTTACCCAATGGATTCACAAACAAAGTGGAAATGCTGGTGGGAATAGAAATTATGAATAAATACACTCAGCAACTTGAACTTCTAGTCAGCAAGGCTGACCTTGTTATGGTCACAGCTGAGTGTCCAGTTTGCCCACTACAGATCTCAACACTGAGGCCCCAACATGACACCGCTTCCCGGGGTGTTCAGCCGATACCTGATAACAGGTTGGTTACACTTCTGTCACAGAAGGAACAGTGCTTTTTTCAGTGCTTTTCTTACAGAAAAGATACTATATGGATTTGCCTTCTCTGCATGTAGTACTCCTACCAAATCTGCCATCCATGGACACGCAGAATGCCTTATCTAACATCATGGTAGTCCACACAGCATTCTTCTGTCCAAGGAGCTCACCTTAAGGCAAATGGTTTGTGGCAGTGGGCTCCTGCTTGTGGAATTCACTGGCCTCAACATATTCCTCATCTTTCTGAAGCAGCTGGCTTGATAGGGCAGTGAAATGGCTTTTTGAGGACTCTTACAGTGCCAGCTAGGTGGCAGCACCTCAGAGGGCTGGGAGCTTTTATATGCTCCAGATTTGCACCCAGGATACATTGCGATTTCTGCCATAGCCAGGATTCAGGAACGAGGCCTGGAACTGGGAGTGGTAGGACTCACTGAGACCTCTAGTGATCCAGTAGCAAAGTTTTGCTTCCTGTGTCTGTGACCTTATGCTCTGCTAGTCTTGTGGTCTTAGTGGTTGTCTTCAGTAATTTTGTTTGGCTTTTGATGTGGTCTTTCCATCCACAAACTTGGTCTTCCTTGACGGTAGCAGATCAGGGACTTACTTGTGGACTATGAAGTCTAGAAGAATTGTTGCATTATACAGAACAAATTATTAGCCACTTTGAGTAAGGGTTTCTCCTCTGAAAAGAATGAATAATGTACTTCATTCAAAAGATTATTTTGGAAGTTCAGATGGGTGATATACACAGAGCACATACGTATTGCCTGGACCTGGAGTGGTTGTTTGCATTAAATTCTACAGTTGTCTCTCCTCTTGGGGGAACATTTCTCCTATGATCGCTCGAGTTCTTTCTTTCCTGCTGTGTATTCCATAGTTTGCTTCTGAAATTCCCTTTATGTATTTTCTTTACATGCTCTGTATGCTTTAACATTTTAATATTGTCATCATGTTTTTCATCTTTTTTCCTGAGTTATAGGAAAATTCCTTGAGCCAGTTTTCTAAATCACTGACTTTTTTTTCCCATTCATTTCTCAGTTTAGAATTTTTAATTGAATGATTGTGGTTTTTATTTGAAAGCAAGCTGTTATTATTTTAGATAGTTTAATTTTCACACATTTAGCCTCCCTTTTTAAAACAAAAAATGCTCTCTGCTATACAGTATTATATGTTCACTATAAAAATTTAGATTATGAACATTTTGGTGAATACTTGCCAGGTTTATTATTATATGTTTATATATGATGTATTTGTATATATGTCTATATATATGTACATACATACACGATGAAAGATCTCACTGTAATACTTTTGTTACCTCCTTTATAATTTAATAATATAACATGCCAGTAACCATAGATGTATGTTATTCTTTTAAATAATAACATTCTTTCATATTTTGTTTTAAATAAATATAGGAGTTTTTAAAGTATTCTTCCCTCTTATAGAAAGGAAAACATTTGCTATGATTTTTAAAAATTGTCTTTTTTTGTGAAGAACTGGCTATCTTTATATATCTGGTGATTGTATTTCCAATTTGTTCATATTTACAAGGGGAAGTTTATGTTTGCTGTGTTGGAATCTGAGGGGTTCTGTCAGAAACTATGTAAGGCTCTGTTTAGTTATCTTGGACATGCCCTGTTGGTGAGATAAATGGTCCACAAGACCCTTGAGCAGTAGAGAGGGGCTGCTGGTGAGACTGCTGCATGGCAGGGAAGGTCCATCCTTTGCTGAGGGCATTTATTGTCTGTGTGGGAGCAGTGGCCAAGCCAGAGATCTAGCTGTCTATGTAAAATGAAGAAAGAGCTCAGGGCCAAGTGATATTTATGAGTAGGCCAAGTAGTAGGCTTCCTATTTCATATTTGTTGCAAGAGTCCATGTTAGGTGAGTTCCATGTTACTTGAACCAAGTCCCTTCATAGCATCATTTTGCCACAATATCTCTGCTTTGATTAGCATGCTGCTTCACCCAGTGAATGGTGAGGATGGACATATAAGTTGGCTGCTATGTACTTGGGACATTGGTAGAACTCCATTAATCCTTGGGTTTGTAACTGATCAACTATCATAGTCTTTTTCTTTTCTTTTTTTCTTTTTCTTTTTTTTTTTTTTGCTGGCCCCTACTGCTCTGGGCTTGCAGGTTCTCTGGATTTGTAGGAGACTGGCATTCACTTACTCCCTCAGAGGGCTCCTCCTTTGCTGTGTTCATTTGCAGACTAGTAGGTAACTCCCTTGGTCAAATCCTAGCTGTGCCATATCTAACAGAAATCTCCCGAAGTGTCTGGACACTGATGGCAATTATCTCTGTTTAGGAGAAGCAGATAAAAACAAAAAACATTCCTCATTATGTATTTTGTAGGTCATGCCAATAGGTTGGGGGAGGTGGAAGAATTGAGATTCATGGACTCATATAACTCTTCCTACACCATCTTCTCTCCTGTCAAAGAGAGAAATGGATTTACCAGTATGAAATACATTCATGAATCCAGGGTGTATTGTATTTCCTACTTTTCCTTTAACTACCAGATATTTCTGTTTTTCTGATAGATGATTCAACACGTGTTCCTCTTGGAGAAAACAAGGACTACATCAATGCTAGTTATATTAGAATAGTCAATTCTGGAGAAGAGTATTTTTATATTGCTTCTCAAGGACCACTGCCAAGTACCACAGATGACTTTTGGCAAATGGTTTTAGAGAATAACTCTAATGTTATTGTCATGATAACCAGAGAGATAGAAGGTGGAATTATCAAATGCCACCATTACTGGCCCATTTCTATGAAGAAGCCTATGGAATTGAAAAACTGCCGCATCTTCCTGGAGAACTATCAGATACTTCAATATTTCATCATCCGAATACTTCAAGTTGTGAAGAAGTCTGTAAGTTTAAAAAAAAAAATCAGTAGGAGAGATATTAAGATAAGCCACCTGTCAGAATGAGAAGTTAGGATTAGGATGTGTTATAGACTGCGGATACTTTTTTGAGTAACTTGTTTTTAATGCTCCCTGATACCAGAAACTAAGACACCACTGTGTCTGCTTCTTAACCAGACTGATTGGAGAGATGAAAAACCTAAACAGGGGAGGTGGGGCAGGGAGCGACCGTATTGGAAGTTGCCTAATCCTGGGATGTCCTTTGGCTGCTTCTGTTGAGTGTGACAGAGATGTATGGAGTCTTTAAGGTATATTTCTAACCACTGTGCCAGGTACTATCACCGCCATACTGATTATTGGAGACTTGGGTATGCTTACTGATACTTTCAGTTACTGTGCTCCATGGTAATGAGGGATGCTTTGAGGGCCTGGAAGGGAAGTACGTAGCTTCATGTATGGCTTGGGGGAAGGTTTGCTGGAGGAGGAAACATATGGATTGAGAACTGCTCAAATGAAAAAGATGGAAAGAAAAAGTAGGTAATCAAGATCTAAAATAGCATGGGGTATATATAGAGAATTGCAGGTAATTAAGTGTTTCAGGAAGGTAGAAGTAGAAGGTAGAATGCCAAGGAATAATGAGAGGTGAGATGAGGCTATAGAAAGTAAGCAGGAGCAGACAGAACATGAAATATCTTGGATGTTGGCTAAGGTGCACAAACTTCTTTATGAAGATAATTAGGAGACACTGAAGAATTTCAATAAGCAGGTGCCATGGTCAGTCAGGGCGGTTGGTATTGAGATGGAAAGCAGAGACTTCAGTGTTTTTTTTTGTATCAGATTGGCTGACTTATATGTGGCTTATGACTCGTGGCTTTTTTTTATGATTTGTGACTCTCAAGGGACCAAAAGGAGCAGTCAAAATTAAGCTATCTAATACAATAGCTACATGTGGCTATTTAAGCTTAAATTTAATTCAGTGTCTCACTTACAGTAGCCATATTTCTAGCATTTAGTTACATGTCACTAGTGGCTATCATATTGGGCAACACAGATTTAGAACATTGCATCATTGTAGAAAGTTCTGTTGGGAAGTGATGATTTCTAAAATCTAAAACTCATAAATTTCTTGCTTTAATAGATTCAAAAAATAGAAAAGGAATGGTTTATAGGAGAAAGTGATGAGTTCCATTGCTCTAAGTGGATTTAATTAGCAAGTAGGTGATACATGTGTTCGAGAGGAATGAAGGGGATGGGAGTTAAACAGGAAGTCTGATAAGAGTGATGAGTCATCACCAAAGAAGTTGATTGGAGTCTAAACAATAACTAAGAAAAAGGTTGCTGGAAGTGCTGAAGGTGGAACCCATAAATTTTCAATAGCAATAAAATATATACCTACACGATTATTTTCTTCCCAGCAGCCTAACTATCGGATTCCTGAACACAGGTTATGGAACTGACCCAGATGTTGTCCACTACATGTGGTAAGATTCAAAGGATGAAGGGTGTCAATGGTTTGGTAGGAACATGATTCAGATAATCAGCCATGAAGTCTAAATTTAGGGGGACAAATGGAACCAGGAGCCAGTCAAGTAAGAGTAAGTGGAGGACATAACTCCATTTGGTCACATTGTTGTTGGAGTAGAAGTGAGGCACAAATGAAGTGGTAGCAGATGATCTTCTGGTCAGAAAGTGATGTTGGAGTTTAAAAACTGGAAAATTTTTGATATTGGATATTATAGGTAATGATATGTTCAGGGAGTGACCATCACTGTGAGAGCTAGAAGAAACGAGTAGTCTCCTCTGCAAGAGAGAAATACAAATGCTATGAGGTTAGAGTGTCCTTTGGGCTGTTGAGATTTCAGGTTTGCCCTAGATGATGTCAGAGCCTGTGGAAGAGGGAAGATCAGGGTCTACAGTGAATGTGGCAGATGGATTGGCGGCTAAAGCCAGTGGGTCATAGCAATGAGAGGGTGAAGGTATGAAGCTAAGGGGTATGAGACTCAAAAGGGAGTGGGGTTTTTCACAAGAAGAATTGATGGGTTGGAAACAGGAACAGGCAGCAAGGAGTACCCAACCTAATCTCTATGCTCTGTGGGACCTGGAGATGGGAGAATAGATGGCCTCCATGGTGGGGTTGGGGTGGGGGAGAGGCTGCAGAGAAAGAAGTGCTGTGGGAGGCAAGGAAGGAAATGGGGGAAGCATTTAGGGAAATGATGAGGATTTCAAAGAGTTTTTACTATGAGATGGGGCACCTGTGTGCAAGGGGAGAGGTTGACAAGTTAAAGGAGTAGGGTGGGAGGGAAAGATGGAATTGGAAAGTATGAGGAGGACCTGCACACAGGTGGTGACCAGAGGGGCCAAGAACGATGGCTGACACTTGCTGGCTGTGTGCTGGCCCTTGCGCTTGGTTGTGCACCTGAGAACGCACCTCAGCCCTCAGTCCCCCAGGACCTGTTGATTCCCTCCCATTTAACCAGGTGTTGTGCCAGGTACCAGAGAGAGAACACACTCACAGTCTCAGCTCTTAGAGTGCTTATGGTCTAGTGGGAAAGGAAGTTCCAGCTGACTTGTGAGGCACATATTATGGCAGAAGAAAGACAGCCTGCTTGAAGAGTATAGGCAGGTGGGAGGCACAGAGGAATGATCTTTTTGCAAGGATGCAAAAGCTAGGGTCCACCTGTGGAGCGTTGGCAAGGGGTTGGTGGCCTTTGGGCTGAGGCCCACAGGCTTCAGAACCATGAGGTTCATGTTTGAAGAATCTGCATCAGGATTTCTGTCTGAATGGTATTAGGCCAGGAAAGTGGTGAGGTCTACCTTTATGCACATTCTTAGTGGTCACCAGTGGCCCTGAAACCCGTGTGGTAGGGTTAGAGCTGTCCTCAACTTGGTGCCTTCACAAGCTTTGCACGGGGTGTTGGCATCATTCAATTTCATGTACCAGTGAGTCAAACTTGAGTTTTCTATTTGGGACTTAGGAAAACTTATTTCTGTTTGGAACTCAGGAAAAACGGGTGCATTAGGGAGAAGCAGGGGAGGAGTAAGAGGCACATCCTGAGTTTTCCCACAAGGGTTCCCAGTAAAGCAAAATGAGGGCTTCACATTGGGAAAGGCTCCCACTTTGGAAGGGATGATGGGTAAACTCAAAGTGCTTTATCTGTCAACTCTGAGGAGTTTCATGACTGTGTCTCTAGGGGGCTCAGCACAAGAGTGGGGGCACAGTCCACTCACTGGGTCATCACCTACCCCGTCCTCATCAGCAGAAGAGTCCTGCCGGTCAGGCAACTTGGCAGCACCTACCTTTAATTAAATTTAGTATCATAATATTTAAGCTAAGATAGAACGTTTTATTAGTGTGTTAGCCCATCTTTCACTCTGAGTTTCTTGGGTTCTTGGTTTTTCTGTGGTACCATGGTCCAGAACAAAGATGGTAGATTTGAATTCAGGAGGCCTACAGTGTAGTCCCAGCTCTAAACATGTGAGCTTTCTGACCTAACATGTATCTCCCAATCACCCTAATCCTTACTTTTTCATCTGTAAGATGGGGATGAAACAGTACTTACCTCCCAGAGTTGGCATGAGGATTAAATGAAAGAATGCGCGTGAAGTCTCTAGCATACCCGGCACGTCGTGAGTGCTTAAATCGTGCTACCTCCTCGTATGTGATTTTCATTATTGTGTGACCACAGAGCCTTTAGTAGTAGTAGTGGTAGCAGCAGCAGTAGTAGCAGCAGTAGTAGTGGTATATTAGAAATTCAGTGTAGATCTTTAATATAAGAAGTTGATAAATCTCTCTCTTCCCCTCCCTCATCCCTCCCTCCTTCTCTGTCCTCTTTTCACCCTCCCCTTCTCTCTCCACAGACAGGAAGTAGTCACTTTGTAAAACACTTGCAGTTCACCAGCTGGCCAGACCATGGCACTCCTGCCTCGGTAGATGGCTTCATCAAGTACGTGCGTTATGTGAGGAAGAGCCATCTCACAGGACCTATTGTTGTTCACTGCAGTGCTGGCGTGGGCCGGACCGGGGTGTTCCTCTGTGTGGATGTTGTGTTCTGTGCCATTGAAAAGAGCTTTCCGGTAAGTGTGTGAATTAAACAGATAACTGATGCTGTTAGTAAACATTCTACTTGTAACAGCCTCCTAGTACCTGGAGACTAAGATTGGGCCTTCAGGAAAACTCAGTAAAGAGAAAGCCTGTGAACTCTGGGGACCTGCTTCTCAATTCAGTGCCGCAGGTTCCCGGAGGCGGCTGTGATGCTGACAGTGCAGAGAGCACACGAAGAGCATGGGACAGTGCTGGGACCTCAGTAGAGGCACAGTGAATGTCACTTCATTTCTCTTTCCTCCCCGCTTCCCACACCTAACGTTTTTAAGTTTCATTAAAGAATGTTGATGAAATATATGCCTGTTTCTAATGAACAGAAATGCACGCACATGAGTGCGTTGGAAAAAATGTGGACTTTAGGGTTTTAATGAGAGGTCCCTAGCTTGGACTGCCAGTTTTGCCTCATACTTTAGATTTTGGTGATTTTGTACCTTGCTCATCCTCTCGGATGAGCAAGTTTTCTCTTATGTAAAATAAGATATGTAAAATATGGATAATATTGTTGGGTTTGAGTTCGTCATTAACAATTCTTTGCTTTCCTTCCAAATTTGGAACAAGCTGAGAGATAGACCCAAGAACTAGACACATATTAATTATCCTATTACCTCTACTGTTGATTAAACTGCTTAGGGAACGTGACCTGAGATTTGTGGCCAGAAAGGCTGACTCACTGAACTGTTTTTCTGGTACTGTGGAAGTGCAAAGGGGAAGACATCTGTTTATTAGCAGGCCCCGGGGTTGGAGGGGGGGAGTGGCTCTTAACCACCAGGACCACAAGGAATGGAAAACAACCATACCTCTGGCATGAGAAAGAGGGCTACACCAGGCATTTGCCCTGCCAGATAAATTCTGCAGTTAGATTATCATCACAAAAGCTAAATCTCAGTTCCATCGGGCCTTCCCTACCTAGTTAAACCCTGACTGTGGGAGGCTCTCTCCCTTGGCAGCAGAATGGCTGTTTTGGTTCCAGAACTCACCATCCTCAGGTCATGTTATTTGGGAAGGTGGGAAAACAGCCTCTCCCCATAACTCCTTGGAGGACAGAAGAAATTTCTTTTTGTCAGAAACTTGAGCCAGTATCTCCCAGCATTTCAGCTGCTTCTGAGTTGTAGCCCCTTGCCTGACCTAACCGCTGTGGGAGATGCTGGTCTGTTTGGGCCGGTCAGGACTACTCTAGACTGTAAGGCTGAGAGTGAGAGAGGAATGGTTTTTCAAAGCAAACTCAGAGAATGAATATAAACTAGACAGTCCCCTCCACCTTCCCCCTGCCAAAAAGACCAATGTGCTAAAAAATGCTGAAAATTTAAGTAGTATAATTCTGATATTACCCATTCCCATAACTAATGTTATTTGATCCTTTTAGCAGAAATTTGTTAGTATTATTTTCTTTTATATATTTCCCATTATAATTTCTTAAATAATTGATTTATGTTTGTCCTTATTTTATTTTCCTTGTAGAAACTGTAAAACGTGTAAATATTATACTTCATGATCCTAAGGAGCACTGTTTTCTCCCACATTTTATCTTCTTTAAACTCAGAATGTGTTTTATAATGAGTCAGGTTTAATTGACAGTGGTTTTCTTAGTGATACATAAAATAATGATACATTTTGCAATTAAGGATGCTTAGATTTGAGAGAGTAATTAAAAAATAGAAAGTGCATCCATTGTTTCCTTATTGGCTTTCCATAGAACCTTGAACCATAAATGTCCTTTCTGATGCCCCTTTCTACTCTTTTCAGAAATTTTGTCCAGATGTTCCTAGAAATTGAGAGAAAGCATTTAATCAAAGCAGTTTGCTGTATTGCTGTGACATCCAAGAGCGTGACCGGTGAGGGGACTGGTCTCAGTGAACAGGGTGTAGACCAGTTTGTGTGTTGTGGAACTCAAATGGAGAGTCGTATACGCAGCAAGCTGCACACGAGCTGTGTGAGGCTGCACAGTTGTGACCTGCAACGGCGTAAGATGACTTGATCAATTATAACCCTAAAGAATATGAAAAGCTGAGAATATGTAACCATTTATTTCTTTTGTAATTGTACTTTTATAACCTTTTGCATTTTTAATCACACCTGCTTAAAAATCCGTAAAATGTTGGGAGCAAACGGGCTCTTACCTCACAGAAACACTGAGATTGCTCTGTAGTTGGAAGATTCTCGATCGACCTTTCTCCTCTAACAGTCTTAGTTATCGTATTATCACATAATGGGGTGAATAATCCAGAATTTAGCACATTAGCCTTTTCATAATGAAAAATTCTTACAACACCACTGTGCACCCTGTCAAGTTTACCCGTCAGGGGTTTGTATTTTTGTTTTTGTTTCTGTTCTCCGCAGTAAGAGCCTCTAGATGAAGCAGTGTGATTTATCTTTGGGCACCAATTCCCTGATCTGTGTAATACCTCAGAGGGCTTTCTTACCCTTGCAGCTCTGCGACCAGAACATAATCCTACACAGAGCTCAAGCTCCAAATCACATCAGGTTACAGTGTAATACTTTGCATCTCTGCACAGTTTAGAGCTAGTTGTTTGTCAGTAATCCAACAGAAAAAAGGAAGAATTCTTCCTTCTTAACACTTCATGTTCAAATAACACGCATGCTGAAAGAATCACCGTTAGCCACATCTCCATATTCATTAAGCTGCAGGGCCGAATGCCTTGATACTTGCATTTGCTTCATAAGTTGGTACCTGCATACCATTAGCCCATCCCTGAATTTGTCAAACTGTCATGTCATTAGAAAATGGTGCTTTCTGTGGGCCTCTCCTTGGGTACCTGCTAGAGGAGCACACAGCCCTGAACCATTGCCTGACCTCCTCACAAGTGGACTGTGAGCACTGAAGGGGGCTGTGCAGTGTGGGGGGAGAAAAAGAAAAGAGAAGAAGATGGTACGTTTTTTACGTATTTACCCCAAATTTCCAAAACATCTTCAATAGCCATTCTTCATTGTCCTGGTAATTGTGTATGGGTTTTTAATCTTAGCAATTCAAAGCGCTATTTTGTGAGTCTGCAGAACATTAATGTTACAAGCTTCTGTTTTTAAAATGTAATGTTCTTTTAAATAATTCTTTTGTCTTTGAACAAAAAGACATGTATTCAAAAGGAACTTTTGAACTTATTTCTTTTTTTCGAAAATGACAAATACATTTTAATAGTTTGTTTGCTTTGTTAGCCAGTACATCGTTGCAGTTAAGACCGGTGTGGTGTAAGCAATTCACAGTCAATAATGGCTATAAGATTCAACATAAGGAATTATAGTTCCAAGTAAAATGAACATGAACTCTTTCTGCCTTCATATCTTTGCAGTTACCTCCATTATCATTCAGAAAGCTGTGTTTTTCTAGACAAGGTAGTGCAGTGAAACTTGTTTTAGCATCATTAAATTAAGATTAAAAAGGAATAATATAAATTCATTTCCATAAATTGTCTAATCTTCAATTATAAATTGAAAAATAGGCTTTCAGTAACACTTTCTAAATTCACTCAGATTTCATTTTGTTATATTTCCTCATATGGATTGTACTTTTGGTTTCGAGTCTAAGAACTCCTTACCTAGCCTAGGTCCCAAATAATTTTTGCTATATTGTTTTCTCAATGTTCTGTGTTTTATGTTTAACATTTAAGTCCATAATCCATTTTCAGTTAATTTTTGTATAAGGTATGAGGTTTAAGTCAAGGTTTACTTTTCCTTTCTTTATTTTTTAAAAATTTTTTGCCTATATTTGCCTTTTTGCCTAATTATGTCTAATTTTCTAACACCATTTGTTGAAAAAGCTGTTCTTCTCTCTACCCAATTGCTTTGCACCTTCATCAGAAATCACTGGGCATGTCTGTGTGGGCCATTTTCTGGTTGTGTATTCTGTTCCATTGATCTGTGTGTCTATCCTTCTACCAATACTACTCTATAGATTCCTGTATCTATATAGTAAGTTTTAACATCAGGAAGAGTGATTCCTTTATTCTTTTTCAAAATTGTTTTAACTCTTACAGGGTCTGTGCTTTCCCACATAAGTTTTAGAATTAGCTTGTCTATGTCTACAAAAAAGCTTGCAGGGATTTGGTAGGAATTTCTTTAAAGCTGTAGATCAATTTGGGGAGAACATCATGACATCTTTGCTATGTTGAATCCTCCAATCCATGAACATGGCATGTCTTTCCATTTATTTAGGTCTTCTTTAATTTCTTTCCTCAGCATTTTCTCATTTTCAGCATTTAGATCCTATATGTGTATTTTTAGATTTCCTCTTTGGAGCAATTATAAATGGTATTGTGTTTTTTACTATCAGCTTCTGCATGTTCATTGCTAGTATGTAGAAATGTGATTGTTTTTGTGTGTTGATCTTCTGTGCTGTGATTTCATTGAACTCACTAAATCTAAAAGGGTTTGGGGGGGGTTCTGTTTTGTTCTGTTTTTAGATTCCTTGGGATTTTCTACATAGACAATCATTCTAGTTACAAATAGGGACAGATTTTTCTTTTCCTTTCCAACCTGTATGCCTCTTGTTTCTTTTTCTGGCCTTGTTAAGCTACCTAGAACTTTAAGTATTAGATTGAATAATACATGTGGTGAGAGCAAACATTCTTGCCATTACTAATATAAGGGGGAAAGCAAATTAAAACAATTTGTTTTGTAAAAGACCCTATGAAGAGAATGAAAAGACAAGCTACAGATTTGGGGAAACTACAAATAACATATCCAACGAAGATTTTACATTTAGAATTTAGAAAGCATCCTCAAAACTCAGTAGTAAAGAACAGAAACCAAAAAAGGAGCCAGTTAGAAAATTGGTAAAAGATATGAACAGACATTTCACCAAAGAGGATAAAAAGATGACAAATTACCACATTTAAAAGATGTTCAGCTTCATTAGCTTTTAGGGAAATGAAATTAAAATTATGATGAAATATCACTAGACATCTATCAGAAAGACAAATATAAAAAATGACACCACCAAGGGCTGGTTGAAGAAACGAGTTGAAGAAATGAAATTAACCATTTGTTGTTTGTGGGAATATAAAATGGTATGCCCATTCTAGAAAATAGTTTTACAATTTTCTTTTCTTTTCCTTTCTTTTCATTCCTTTCCTTTTCTTTTCTTTACTCTTCTTTGAGAGACAGCACAAGCGTGGTGTGGGGAGAGGGGCAGAGGGAGAGGGAGCACATTAAGCAGGCTCCACATTCATTGCAGTCCCCAACACAGGCCTTGGTTTCATGACCCTGAGATCATGACCTAAGCCAAAATCAAGAGCCACATTCTTGACTAACTGAGCCACCCAGGTGCCCCTGCAATTTCTTTAAAACAAACAAAAATGAAACTAAACTAAATTTACCATATAACTCCAGCAATAGCACTCTTGGGTGTTTGTCCCAGAGAAATGAAAACCTACCTTCACACAAAAGCCCATATGTAAATGTTCATAGTAGATCTGTTCATAATAGCCCCAAACTGGAATTAACCTAGATGTCCTTCCACAAGCTGATGATTCAATAAACCGGTATATATCCATATCATCCAATACTATTAAGCAATAAAAAGGAGTGAACTATTGATATGCACAATTTGGATATATCTCAAAGCAATTATGCCGAATGGAAAAAAAAGTCTCAAAAAGTTAGATATTATATGATTCCATTCATATAATTTTGTTGAAGTAAGAAAACAGTCAATATGGAGAACAGATGACTGGTTGCCAAGGGTTAGGAACTGAGTTGGATGAGCAGTTCTAATGGATAACAGGAGAAAGTCCTGTGGTGGAACAGTTTTGTATCTTGATTGTGGTAGCAGTTATTGGAGTCTTCACATGGGATAATATTGCACAAAAATACACAAACACATCACACAATCTCACAAATGATTGCCTGAAAAATGGCAAAATCTGAATAGTCTCCGCGGATCATACCAATGTCAATTTCTGGGTTTTGCTTTATACGTATATAGGATGGCATAACTGGCGGAGATTGGGTGAAGGGCACATAGGATCTCCATGTACATTTTTTTCCTAACTTACTGTATATCTATAATTCTAGTATAAAATTTTTAATGACTCAATTAAAATTTTAAATTATTATAAAAAGAAAAAGTTATAAATATAAAGGAATGGTTACATTTTCTCTGATTTTCATCTATTTGGGAGTTATAGTTAGCAAACCTTAAAATTTCATGTTTTGATGTGGTCTTGCTGAACATGAGTGATCCTCAGTTTGCACCACTTGACTCTCCAGGCAAGTTTAGCAACACTCGAGCTGGTCCGTAACCTGTTCTGCTGGTGATGCTCCTTGATGCTGCTGTCAGATTGCCAGAAGAGTTTCTAAACACTTAACTACCAGTTTCTGGGCTCATCTTACTGTGGAATAGCAGCAGCCCTTTGCAGACCTGCATCAGCTCAGCAACCACATTGTGTAGGCTGGTCTCCATGCACAGGTGCAGACTCTGGTATCAGGCCAACTGTTGCTCAGGGTCTCCATTTGAGCCGAGAAGGCTCTTTAGATGAGAAACAGCTGTGTTACTCTGTGGCCAGAAAAAGTATCCTGTGCTTCAGACTTTTCCAGAATCACAGTGCTGCTTTAAGTTTTCCCTTTGGAGAACAGAAAAGTGGACATGGGCAAATTTGTTGTTATTTCTTTTGGAGAGCATTTCTTATTGTAAATGATTGCTTCCTGCTTTTTCCTGGAAACCCCTTTAACCTAAAGTCTTCCTTATCCATTAGACTAGGTTAAAAATAGTATTTTTTCTTATAGCTGAAAATGAGAACTTTCTGCTTAAATTTTGACATCTCTTTAACTGGGAAGAATTATGGAGTACTCATTTGGCAGTCTGTGGGTTTGTGTTTTCCCCCATGTGAATAATACAAAATCACTGTCATCCTGTTGCAGTTCAACATTAAGAATATAGTGACCCAAATGAGAGAACAGCGTTATGGCATGATTCAAACAAAGGTAAGCTCTCACTACATAAATTCTAATAAAAAGAATAATGAACATAAAGATTAACATGTATAGCATGTTACAACTTGTAAATCTCTTTTACCTACTTGATGTTATTGAATTCTCACTGTTTGGGGTAGACATGAATTTTTCTCCGTTATTACCGATGAAGTACTTCACCTTCAAAATAATGAAGTCTGTTCTGTGAGGTCGTTCATATAGCACGGGGAGGAGCCAGGCAGGAAACTGGTCTCCTGATGCCCAAACACATGCCTTGTCCATCCATGATGCCATGTTATTTAAGTAACATACTAATGTTATTCATAGGTGTCTGGATGACAGTTTTGGGATATTTACTTGCCACTAAATTATCGAAGTCATTGGCATGTCATAAAGAGATAACATTGATGTTACAGATTAGTTATTAATCGTTTGGGAGGGGGAATCAAGAAAGAACATGGAGGACATGGGGAGATGGAGAGGAGAAGGGAGTTGAGGGAAATTGGAAGGGGAGATGAACCATGAAAGACTATGGACTCTGAAGAACAACCTGAGGGTTTTGAAGGGGCAGGGGGCGGGAGGTTGGGGAACCAGGTAGTGGGTAATAGAGAGGGCACGTATTGAATGGAGCACTGGGTGTGGTGCAAAAACAATGAATACTGTTACGCTGAAAATAAAAAAAAAGAGAGTATGAATGAATAATGAAAAGCAGTATAATGAAAAGCAGGAACCCCTAAATCTTTAAGTTGACCTGTTCTTAGGCCAGTGTTAAATGATAGGAAGCATTTTATTTGAAGCTGTATTGCCTGAGTTTAAATGTGATGTATCCAAGGAGATACATATAAGGAGATGGAGGTTGAGGGTCAGTTTCCACTCTGTTCAGTTAAGCCTTGAGTTAACTAATTCTAAGACCAAGAACTACATTATGATCATTTTTTCCCCTGATATTTAAAAAATAATATATTTTCATAAAGAAGTTCCTGGCTAAATGTTTGCTCTTTTTAGGAACCTTCCTTTATGGTTGAAAATTACAACTATGTTTTCTGAAAGTGGATAGTGGTATTCAGCTACTTACCATTCTGTTGTTTTTCATATATATGTACATAGGAGCAGTATTTCTTCTGTTATAAAGTTGTGCTTGAAGTTCTTCAGAAGCTTCTGACTTTAGATTAAGAAATACTTCTGTTGCCTCACATTTCAAATTATTAAGTGGCTTGGAGTCTTCTCACAAAGAACACGTTTTGGCTGTGCCGACGGGCTTTGCTTATGGGTACCATGTGCTTTCTTGGTGTATCATTTGACTCTTCCTGACAACTTCCTGAAGGCAGCATCATTTGGATTGGGGTGAACAGTGTTTATCCATTAATCTTACTTAGAAAATATCAAAATATACTCCTACATTTTCCCGTGAAACAAAAGTTGCATAAAACAACTGCAGCCTATTTGGTTTTGATGGGATCACAGAGCCCAGTAATGGACTTAAACTGTACTCATTACGATTTCATTTGCACAGGCAGCTAAAGGGAGCTGAGGATTTCCAGGGCTTATAAGGGCTTTTTAAATATTTATTTTATTTATATATATATATATTTATTCATAAATATAATAATTATTTATTTATTTATATTTATTATAAATAATATTTATATAATATAATATATTTATATATATAAATATATTATATATATTATATATATAAATATATTATATATATTATATATATAAATATATATATATTTATATATATAATATATATAATATATTTATATATATTTATATTTATATAAATTTATATATAATATAATATAATATATAATATAAATAATATTTATATTTATTATAAATAATAAATATTTATTTATATATATATAAATATTTATTTATTTATTTTTTATATATTTATAAGGGCTTATAAAGCCCTTACCTTATTCTGGAGAACACAAGACCAGTAAATGCAAGATCACATCGTGAGCTCTTAGAGCCTTTTCAGGACAGTTACTTAACCCATGTTTTTTTTTAGCTAGAGTCTGTATTTTTAGCTGGTATTTGAATAACTCAGTTCACTAATTAGGATGAATTAAACTTCCATACAAATTGGATTTCATTTTCCTATAGTTCCACACTCTCCGGGGGGCCCAGGGACCTCAGAGGTCAAGCTGCCTTGCTAGAGCAGCTGCACAGGGACCTGTTGGTTTGGGAAGTATTTCATGGGTGGGCAGAGTTCCCCTGCTCCATCACATGAGCACACTGGTGAATGGTCCAAAGCTAAAATAGATGTTTATATAGAAAGTCCAAGAGGAGATTTTTGTCCGGCTTGAGCTCTTTCCTATCCCACCCTAACACTTAACATATTACTCAGTCTGCTTTGTTAAAAGCACATATTATATTTTACTTGCCTCTTAGTCTTTGCCCTTTAGCTAACCAATAAACTTTGATATGAGCATTATTACATAAGGTTGTGTATCTCTTACGCCAGATATATTTCTCAAACTAAGATCTTATGATAGTCATTTCTTTCTTCAGAGTTCCATTAAATCATTTCTTTCCATTACTGCCCCACCTCTGCTGTAACATTTAGAAGTTGGCTTTGGGAACTAGGTTTTGGAAAACCAAATTCATAGTTGTGAAAAGAAAACTTCCATATTCTCTTTTTGAAAAGATGTGGTCATTATTATATCCATCTTATTATAGGACTTTGCCTTATATGATTACAGTGATATTTTGGTCAAGGAATTTTAGTGGCCAGTTATACCCGATTATATGCTATTTAGCAATTGCTACATGTCTTTGTACAGTGTAATTCAGTGGAGATCAGAATATTCTATGTATTAGATTGAGAAAATTTCTAATATTAATGTAAATCTTGAATTTATAAGAGGCTTATTTTATTCCCTTGGCTGAATGAATATTTGAATTTGTTGAATTAAATTTGATAATTTTCATTTTAGAAATAATTATATCCCAGAAATGTATTTTATATTAAATAAAATTGATGATTCTACCTATTTACATTATTCATATAAATAATAGTCTGTGCTAAACATTTATTTCATTTTGATGATTGGCCCTTAATATTTGTATCCCTAATTTTATTTTCTCTCTGTTATTGTAAAATAATAGATATGATGTACAACAGTATTTCTGAGACGGTTCTACGCTGTTACTTAAATGAAAAGACTTACTATGTATTGCCTGAAGTATTTTTATTATCTAGGCCTTGAAATGTTCTTGTAAAGAAAAATCCCACAATTTTGATGGTAAACATGTTTCTTCTTTAATGTATGCCTTTTATTTTTATAGCTGGACTAATTTTTAGTTTTTCAAGGAAATTAAATAAGTCAATATGGAAATACTGATTGCACTTGTTTTATTTCATTTTTGGAAAGTGAATTCCAAATTGAAAACTTTTGACTAATTGAAATACTAAGTTTCCTACCAACAAAAAAATCAATCTTAGCTTAGGATATGAATATGAAACTCCCACTGACACCTTTGTAAGTATATGAATGCTTATTTAGAGGAAAGTTTAAACCATTTAGATAAAAGCATATATGCATTTATTAATGTTTAACTTTAAATACATATATTTAAAGTTGCAATGCGCTTGATGGACTTAAATGTTGGACCAAAGCTTTTCAGCAATAAACATTGTAGGTTTTATTCTCATTAAGTTTTGGTAATTTATTTTTTCTTGGGCTTTTTACCCTGAATCTATCTAGAACATTATTGAATTTTCAATTAACTTTACATTTACTACTCAAAGGTCATTTCAGTGATTTATTTTTATTGAAAAAATCTTAAATGAAAATGCCTAAGTAACCCTAAAACAAAACAGTTTCATTTCCTACTTACTTTTTCTAAATCCCAGGGAAGATTTACTTTTCTTTTTTTTTAATTTTTAAAATATTTTTTATTAACATATAATGTATTATTAGCCCCAAGGGTATAGGTCTGTGAATTGCCAGGTTTACACATTTCATAGCACTCTCCATAGCATATACCTTCCCCAATGTCCATAACCCAATCACCCTCTCCCTATCCCCCTCCCCCCAGTAACCCTCAGTTTGTTTTGTGAGATTAAGAGTCTCTTATGGTTTGTCTCCCGATCCTATCTTGTTTCATTTATTCTTTTCCTACCCCCCAAACCCCCCACATTGCCTCTCAAATTCCTCATATCAGGGAGATCATATAATAATTGTCTTTCTCTGATTGACTTATTTCTCTCAGCATAATACCCTCTGGTTCCATTCACGTTTCGCAAATGGCAAGATTTCATTTCTTTTGATGGCTGCATAGTATTCCATCGTATATATATATATACCACGTTTCTTTATCCAAGATTTAGTTTTCTTATGTGTTGTCTTGATCCAGAAGATTTGGAAGGTATTAATTAAGGAATGAATTCATTAAGTAGGTCAGTGGCACTCAGTGGGGGTGAAGGACCACTCCATGGAGTACCCCCTTTGTCTACAGCTATAATCAAAAAGCAGGAAGTAAGGACCTCATTATGAAACAATTTGAATTACAAGGAACCTTAAAACATACCTAATGTAACTACCATATCTGAAACCTGAACATGACAAAGGACAATTTTTATAAGCTTTCAATAGCAACATCATATTAGGAGGTGAAAAATTAGAGCCTTCCTTTTAGCAAAACAGTAACTCCTGTTAGCACTATAGCATTGCTCTAGAGTTATCTAGCCAATGCAGAAGGACTACAAAAGGAAATAACTGGTATAAATATATTGGAAAGTTAGAACAAAATGATTTTTGTTTGTATATTTGTCCACATAGAAATAATAGATGCAATTAAAATATAGTATTAGAAAAATCTGTATCCTTAATAGGATAAATGCCTCTGAGCAACAGGGAGATGTAAAAATCTATAAAATACTTAAGATTTAACTTACCAAAAACCTGACCCATTGATGATTGCATTCTAAATGAACAGTAAATACATGAAAAGAACCAAGATATTTTTGAAAAAGAAGAGGTTAACTAAAGTGAATTTAAATAAAAAAATTTTTTTAAATTTTATTTTATTTTTATTTGACAGACAGAGATCACAAGTAGGCAGAGAGGCAGGCAGAGAGAGAGGAGGAAGCAGGCTCCCTGCCGAGCAGAGAGCCCAATGAGGGGTTCGATCCTAGGACCCTGGGATCATGACCTGAGCCGAAGGCAGAGGCTTTAACCCACTGAGCCACCCAGGTGCCCCATAAATAAAAAATTTTTAAAAAGAAAAAGTAAATGTAATTGTGGAGAAGAGATATTGTTTGCCTTAGCAATAATTAAAGTATTATCTAAAGTCACAGTTAATTCAAACAATGGGATTCTGGATCAGGGATATACAAATGGATCAATGGAATGAAATAGTCAAGAAGGAGACTCCACAGATTCATATATGTTTATGAATGTATTGTATGCTAAATTTAGCATTTCAAATCCAGAGCTTCAAAATTTATGAAGCAAAAACTGATAGAACTGATAAAACTGGAAAGATAGACAAGTCCACAATTGTATTTGGATATTTCACCATTCTTCTCTTAGTAATTGGTAGAATAAGTAGACAGACAAATCAGTAAGGATATAAAAGATTTGAGTAACATTATAAACCATTTTGACCCAATAGACATTTCTAGAGCACTGCACCAAAGTACAGCAGAATACAAATTTTTCATGTGCATATGGGACATTCACCAAGAGTGATTATACTTTGGGTCATAAAATAAGCCTCAATATAATTCATAGGAATGGAACTATATAAGTATGTTTATGGGATTAACTAGAACTCAATAGTATAAAGATATTTCTAAAATCCCCAAATATTTAGAAATTAAACAGCATACTTCTAAATAACTTGTAGCCAAAGGAAAAAAATCACAAGAGAAATTAGAAAATATTTTGAAATAAATGAAGATAAAAACATAATGGGTAGGATGCAGTGACAAAATATTTGGAAAGATCTAGCAGTTTTGGAGTGGAGTCTTTTGGGTTTTCCACATATAGTATCATATCATCTGCGAAGAGTGATAGTTTGACTTCTTCTTTGCCAATTTGGAAGCCTTTAATTTCTTTTTGTTGTCTGATTGCTGAGGCTAGGACTTCTAGTACTATGTTGAATAGCAGTGGTGATAATGGAATCCCTACCGTGTTCCTGACCTTAACGGAAAAGCTTTCAGTTTTTCTCCATTGAGAATATTTGCAGTGGGTTTTTCATAGATGGCTTTGATAACATTGAGGTATGTGCCCTCTATCCCTACACTTTGAAGAGTTTTGATCAGGAAGGGATGCTGTACTTTGTCAAATGCTTTTTCAGCATCTATTGAGAGTATCATATGGTTCTTGTTCTTTCTTTTATTAATGTGTGGTATCACATTGATTGATTTGCGGATGTTGAAACAACCTTGCATCCCTGGAATAAATCCCACTTGGTTGTGGTGAATAATCCTTTTAATGTACTGTTGAATCCTATTGGCTAGTATTTTGGTGAGAATTTTTTGCATCTGTGTTCATCAAGGATATTGGTCTGTAGTTCTCTTTTTTTGGTGGGATCCTTGTCTGGTTTTGGGATCAAGGTGATGCTGGCCTCATAAAATGAGTTTGGAAGTTTTCCTTCCATTTCTATTTTTTGGAACAGTTTCAGGAGAATAGGAATTAGTTCTTCTTGAAATGTTTGGTAGAATTCCCCTGGGAAGCCGTCTGGCCCTGGGCTTTTGTTTGTTTGGAGATTTTTGATGACTGTTTCAATCTCCTTACTGGTTATGGGCCTGTTCAGGTTTTCCATTTCTTCCTGGTTCAGTTGTGGTAGTTTATATGTCTCTAGGAATGCATCCATTTCTTTCAGATTGTCAAATTTGTTGGTGTAGAGTTGCTCATAGTATGCTCTTATAACTGTCTGTATTTCTTTGGTGTTAGTTGTGATCTCTCCTCTTTCATTCATGATTTTATTTATTTGATAAGTCTCTTTTCTTTTTGATAAGTCTGGCCAGGGGTTTATCAATCTTATTGATTCTTTCAAAGAACCAGCTCCTAGTTTCATTAATTTTTTCTGTTGTTTTTTTGGTTTCTATTTCATTGATTTCTGCTCTGATCTTTATGATTTCTCTTCTCCTGCTGGGTTTAGGGTTTCTTTCTTGTTCTTACTCCAGCTCCTTTAGGTGTAGGATTAGCTTGTGTACTTGAGACCTTTCTTGTTTCTTGAGAAAGGCTTGTACCACTATATATTTTCCTCTCAGGACTGCCTTTGCTGTGTCCCACAAATTTTGAGCCATTGTGTTTTCATTATCATTTGTTTCCATGAATTTTTTCAATTCTTCTTTAATTTCCTGGTTGACCCATTCATTTTTTAGAAGGATGTTGTTTAGTCTCCATGTACTTGGGTTCTTTCCAGCTCTCCTCTTGTGATTGAGTTCTAGCTTCAGAGCATTGTGGTCTGAAAATATGCAGGGAATGATCCTAATCTTTTGATATTGGTTCAGACCTGATTTGTGACCCAGGATGTGATCTTTTCTGGAGAATGTTCCATGTGCACTAGGGAAGAATGTGTATTCTGTTGCTTTGGGATGAAATGTTCTGAATATATCTGTGATGTCCATCTGGTCCAGTGTGTCATTTAAGGCCTTTATTTCCTTGTTGATCTTTTGCTTCGATGATCTGTCCATTTCAGTGAGGGGAGTGTTAAAGTCCCCTACTATTATTGTATTATTATTGATGTGTTTCTTTGATTTTATTAATTGGTTTATATAGTTGGCTGCTCCCACGTTAGGGGCATAGATATTTAAAATTGTTAGATCTTCTTGTTGGATATACCCTTTGAGTATGATATAGTGTCCTTCCTCATCTCTTATTATAGTCTTTGGCTTAAAATCTAATTGATCTGATATAAGGATTGCCATCCCAGCTTTCTTCTGATGCCCATTAGCATGGTAAATTGTTTCCCACCCCCTCACTTTAAATCTGGAGGTGTCTTCGCGTCTAAAATGAGTTTCTTGTAGGCAACATATAGATGGGTTTTGTTTTTTTTATCCATTCTTGTACAGGAATTCAGTAAAGTGTCAGGATATAAAATCAATGCACAGAAATCAGTTGCATTTCTGTACACCAACAACAAGACAGAAGAAAGAGAAATTAAGGAGTCAATCCCATTTACAATTGCACCCAAAACCATAAGATACCTAGGAATAAACCTAACCAAAGAGGCTAAGAATCTATATGCAGAAAACTATAAAGTACTCATGAAAGAAATTGAGGAAGACACAAAGAAATGGAAAAATGTTCCATGCTCCTGGATTGGAAGAATAAATATTGTGAAAATGTCTATGCTACCTAATGCAATCTACACATTTAATGCAATCCCTATCAAAATACCATCCATTTTTTTCAAAGAAATGGAACAAATAATCCTAAAATTTATATGGAACCAGAAAAGACCTCAAGTAGCCAAAGGAATATTGAAAAAGAAAGCCAAAGTTGGTGGCATCACAATTCCGGACTTCAAGCTCTATTACAAAGCTGTCATCATCAAGACAGCATGGTACTGGCACAAAAACAGACATACAGATCAATGGAACAGAATAGAGAGCCCAGAAATAGACCCTCAACTCTATGGTCAACTCATCTTCGACAAAGCAGGAAAGAATGTCCAATGCAAAAAAGACAGCCTCTTCAATAAATGGTGCTGGGAAAATTGGATAGTCACATGCAGAAAAATGAAATTGGACCACTTCCTTACACCACACACGAAAATAGACTCAAAATGGATGAAGGACCTCCATGTGAGAAAGGAATCCATCAAAATCCTTGAGGAGAACACATGCAGCGACCTCTTCGACCTCAGCCGCAGCAACATCTTCCTAGGAACATCGGCAAAGGCAAGGGAAGCAAGGGCAAAAATGAACTATTGGGATTTCATCAAGATCAAAAGCTTTTGCACAGCAAAGGAAACAGTTCACAAAACCAAAAGACAACTGACAGAATGGGAGAAGATATTTGCAAACGACATATCAGATAAAGGGCTAGTATCCAAAATCTATAAGGAACTTAGCAAACTCAACACCCAAAGAACAAACAATCTAATCAAGAAATGGGCAGAGGACATGAACAGACATTTCTGCAAAGAAGACATCCAGATGGCCAACAGACACATGAAAAAGTGCTCCACATCACTCGGCATCAGGGAAATACAAATCAAAACCACAATGAGATATCACCTCACACCAGTCAGAATGGCTAAAATTAACAAGTCAGGAAATGACAGATGCTGGCGAGGATGCGGAGAAAGGGGAACCCTCCTCCACTGTTGGTGGGAATGCAGGCTGGTGCAACCACTCTGGAAAACAGCATGGAGGTTCCTCAAAATGTTGAAAATAGAACTACCCTATGACCCAGCAATTGCACTACTGGGTATTTACCCTAAAGATACAAACGTAGTGATCTGAAAGGGCACGTGCACCTGAATGTTTATAGGAGCAATATCTACAATAGCCAAACTATGGAAAGAACTTAGATGTCCATCACCAGATGAATGGATAAAGAAGATGTGGTATATATACACAATGGAATACTATGAAGCCATCAAAAGAAATGAAATCTTGCCATTTGCGACAACGTGGATGGAACTAGAGTGTGTCATGCTTAGTGAAATAAGTCAATCGGAGAAAGACAACTATCATATGATCTCCCTGATATGAGGACGTGGAGATGCAACATAGGGGGTTGGGGGGATAGGAGAAGAATAAATGAAACAAGATGGGATCGGGAGGGAGACAAACCATAAGTGACTCTTAATCTCACAAAACAAACTGGGGGTTGCTGGGGGGAGGTGGGGTTGGGAGAGGGGGAGGGGGGTTATGGACATTGGGGAGGGTATGTGCTATGGTGAGCGCTGTAAAGTGTGTAAACCTGGCAATTCACAGACCTGTACCTCTGGGGATAAAAATACATTATATGTTTATAAAAAAAATAAGAAATAAAAAATAGAAAGAGAAAAAAAATATTTGGAAAGAGTCATGTGCTTAGTTGGGCCTGTGCTGAATTTGTCATGCTTATGGAACCTCCAAGTGCCTCTGTAAGCCTGGGATGAAGACCTAGATCTGGAGGAATGTTTGCCTTGAAGTCAATGCTTGAAAGTATGGAGTGGATGAGCTCCCTCACAAAGGGAGATGGAGGCCAAGGGCAGAGTCCTGGAGAATGTTAACATTCATTCCTACCTTGACTGCCCTTCATGGCTCAGCCTAAAAGCCACCTCTTTCATGAAGCCCATGCAGCCTCCTAATACTCATCTTTCCTTCCTCTGACTCCTTCATCAGCACTTCTCAAACTCTCTGGTGAAGGACCCATTTTATTTACAAACAGATGGATCCCCAAACAGCCAAAAACATCCATCAGATGTTTATTGGAAAATGTGGTTGGCTAATTTGAGGACAGCAGCTGAAGTTAGCTGATTGTCCACTTAAAAAGTGAGTCCAAGGAGGTAAAGCCTTGGTAAAGCCTACAAGGGTTGGAACAATCTAGCTTTTATCTACTCTACTTTTATCTACTCTAAAAGCTGATGAGCTCAGACTCCTTTCTGGAACCATGTTCCATACTGAGGAGAAATTGCAGAACCAAAATTGAGCAAAACAGGTGAAGAAAGGAGAAGGTCCATGTAGAAGTAAACAAGGGAAGCAGAAGCAGAAAACTTTGGAAGGTGAGTTTGGTGAAGTTACCAGAGCTCTCTGAACAAACTGCTTAAAAGTTCAGGAAAATTAAATTCACATGAAAGTAACTTAAAGAAAAGTATCATGATTTAACCCCATGCGAGTTACTACAAGGCGGAAGAAAATGCTAGCGAACTCAATAATATCCCTACAGTCAATGAAGTTACTCCAGAAAGACATGATAAAAAAACAGATCAAAACCATACCCTAATATTTCAAGATTATTTAAAGACATTAGGAAAATCACATAACGTACACAAACTACAAAAATCAGTATGAGAAGAATTCAAAGTGGTATGACAAATTGAGAATTAGAGACAAAAGTTTTAAAAATGGAGACTAAGTTAGAAAGAACCTAAGTAAATAAATACAGTAACTGATGCCTTGGTAAGAAATAGGTTTCAGAGAAGGAACATTTTCAATACAAAATGAAGAAAGGAAACAGCTTAAGAGCATGACAAATATCAGTGAAAGACAAAGACTACCATACAGATAACAGAACATTTAAAGAAGAAAACCAAAGAAAGGGCACAAGGCAAACACAATATAATTTAAGAAAATACTATTGAATTAAAAAAAATTAAAACTATGTATTGGAATACTACAGTACATACCTGAGACTATCAGATGAGCTTGACCAATACCAAGGAATGTTTTAGTAAAATTAGTGGAGTTTGAAGAAAAGAAAATCCTTTGGGCACCTATGCAAAGAGAATGTGAGGAAAATGAAATTAGGTTACCATCAGTCTTTTTGACAGTAACATTTTATGATTTTATGACAGGAAAAATAGAGTAATTTAAGATTTTCAAGGAAAAAATGTAAGCCAAGGATTTTATAGCTAATAAAACCTTGATGTATAAAGGGTGTAAATTAATGTCAACACGGAAGAAAGAATTGTTTCCAAGTGAGCTTTCTGGAGACCCTACTAAATAACATACTTTAAATAACCAAAATACTTAGAAAGTCATATATATATATATATTTCATATATAATTATTCATATTACATATAAAATTAGCATATATATGTATATGTGTAATATGAATTATATACATTTAATGCTATTAAATGTATGGATATATGTGTTTTAAAATATAAAAGTTAAAAAAGGAGAAATTATAGTATACAAATGTCTACTTTACCTAAGAATATAGAATATAATCTTTTAAAAAGAGAGAATAGTATAATATAGGTGTAAAAAGGCAAAATACATTTAAATATTTTTGGTAATGATTGGTAGAGTAGTATTGAATTGTTATTTTGAAACTATTATAATGTTGGGTAAAGCAAATGAGTAATTATGGAATATTTGAATTCAGTCATCCTTTGCATCCTTGTGAATGAGGACTCTCAGTGTGGAAGAAAAAAGATACAGGTGTAATACAGAAGTTTAGTAAAAACCATATAGTTCTCACTTGGAAATGACAATACAAACTAAGAAACTGTTTAGATGATGGATAGACAGATGATTCATTGGTAGATGGGTAGGTATTGGTAGGTAGACAGATGATAGATACATAGATAGATAGATAGAGATGATGGATAGGTGCTCTGTCAACTTAAATGACCTATGAACAGTGACCAACAAGTAAAAATGAACATCACTAGTGCCCAGATTCATTTTCTAAATCTTGCAGGAATTTGAAAGTGACATAAAGGCATTTTCAAATGCAACAAAACTGAGAGAGTTTGCCTCAAGCAGAATACCCTAAAGAAAATTCTAAAAGTGAAAATGGCAGAAAATGATCTCAGATTAATGATGACATTGAGAGCAGAGAATGGGTTAAATATTTTTTTGAGTTTAAAATACACATACTGAATTTAAATACATTATAACACAAGCATATTGTTCAGGAGTGGTGTAGATAAATTTAAAATGTTCTAAGGTCTTTACATTATTCAAGATAAGGGTGAATTTACTAGTCAATGTTAGATTTTGATAACTTTAAAATGCTTTATATAATTTATATTATAGCTACTAAAAGAATAGGTAAAGAGTATGTAATCTCCAAACTAAGAAAAACTAACAATGGGAAAGACAGAAAAAAAAAAAGAAAGAAAGAAAGTTCAAGAAAGAAAGAAGGAAAGAAAAAGGAAGGAAGGAAGAAAAAAGGAAAGAAATGCAGAGGGTGGTGCAAATAAAAAGCATGTAAGAGAATAGTTTGAAGCCCAAAGATATCAGTTATTACAATAAGTGGTAAGTCAATCAAATGCTTAAGGTCAATGATAAAAAACATTGAGAGACAAATCTAAAACACAATGATATGAAAAGGTTGAAAACAAAAGGGTTTAAAAGATGATGCAAACACCAGTCAAAAGAAAGTTGGTTAAAAAAAAAAAAAAGTTGGTGTAGTATATTACTTTCAGACAGCATGGAATTCCGGTAAAAGGTATTATTAGAGAGGTTCAGTGGTAGTATATGACCATTCTAAATTTGCATACACCTAATAGTAGGACCTTAAAATATATAAAGCATAAATACAAAACAAAGCATATATGTAAATTGAAAATTCTACTTGTAGACTTGTAGTTTTTGTTCTCTCAGACTTCTGATCAATTTCTTGGGGGTTCAGAATGATTTGATAACTGTTTAGCTGTGTTTGAGGGATAAGACATGCTCAGGGTCCCCCCTATTCCTCTGCCATTTTAACTCCTCTCTCTAAAAATTGAAAATTCTATATTATATCTATATTACAAATAATAAATGGAGATTTTAACCAATCTCTCTTAGTAATTAATAGACCAAGTGAACAAGAGTCATTCAAACTATAGGGAGAAAACAGCCCTCTAAGCTAAAGAGAGAGGCCTCGGAAGAAATTGACACTACCAGCAACTTGTTCTTGGACTTTAGCCTCCAGAATTGTGAGAAAATGGATTTCTGTTGTTTAAGCAAAAACAAAACCAAAAACAAATCAGATTATAGAAGAACATGACATAGCCAACTGACCAAAGAACATATACAGTAGCTGCATACAACTACTGCAGAATATAAATTTTTTCAAGCCCTTATGACCCATAGAATATGCTCCCACCAAAAATAACCACACCTTGGAACATAACATAAGTTCCAATTTATTCCAAAACCCATATTGAAGTCATATGCATTTTCTAAACCAAATGCAATTATACTAGAAATTAGTAACAGAATGGTAACTGGAAAAGTCCCATTTACTTGAATTTTCAATGTATTTTCAAATAATAGAACAAAAGAATAATCATAATCAAAATTAACTTTTAAATTGATAATGAAAATATTATGTTAAGAAACTTTTGTGAGACAGCTAAATCAGTATTTAGAGGAGAATTTATAGCCTTAAATACATATAAAGAAAAGATAAGACATCATTTTTATTGATAGCCGAGACGTGAAAACAACCCAGTGAACGAATACATAACGAAGATGAGATACACACAGGCGCACACACACACACACACACATACTATACAAACACAAAAAATGAAATCTTGCTATTTGTGGCAACATGGATGGACATTCGGGGCATTATGCTAAGTGAAATAAATCAGACTGGGAAAGATTAATACTGTATGATCTCATCTGTATGTGGAACTTAAACAAACAAAACCAAACTCATAGATCTAGAAAACAGATTGGTGGCTGTTAGGGGGAGGGTTAGGGGTGGGCTAAATAGGT
Source organism: Meles meles (assembly GCF_922984935.1). Lineage (NCBI taxonomy): Eukaryota > Metazoa > Chordata > Mammalia > Carnivora > Mustelidae > Meles > Meles meles. The sequence goes on along the minus strand of NC_060078.1, from coordinate 45,852,729 downwards.
AAAGGAGGTAAAAAGGTACAATCTTTCCATTATAAAATGAAGTTTGGGGGATGAAATATACAGCATGGTGACTGGAGTTAAAAATACTGTGTTACATGTTTGAAAATTGCTAAAGGAGTAGACCTTAAAAGTCACAAGAAAAAAAATTTTATAACTATGTGTGATGATGGACATTAACTGAACTTATTGTGATCATTCTGCAGTGTATACGAATCCTGAATCATTATACTGTATATCTGAAACTAATATACTCTTTTATATCAGTTATATACCTCACTTAAAAAAACTGAAAAAAAAGAAAACAAGAGAATATTATGAATAAGTTTATGCCAATAAATTTGAAATGGACAGATTCCTGGAACAGCATTAAAACCAACACAATCAAAATGGAAAACTTGCAATAGGTCTAAAATTTCAAGGAAACAAATTTGTAATTAAAAACATGCCACAATAAAAAGTTCAAGCCTAGGTGGCCTCACTGTCAAGTTCTCCAAAATAATGAAATAGAAATGATTTCAGTCTTATACAATTATATGAGAGAAAAAGAATTAGGTTGGCATAACATTCATACCAAAACCCCAAAAGGAAACTGAGAACATGACAGGTCAATTTCACTTATGAGTATGTATGTATGTAACATTAAAGCAGTAACAACTTGAATCCAGGGATAAAATGTAACTTAGGTAAAGTGTAATTATTACTCTCATAATATTTTTTAAAGATTTTATTTATTTATTTGACAGAGATAGCACAGCAGGGGGAGTGGCAGAGGGAGAGGGAGAAGCAGGCTCCCCTCAGAGCAGGGAGCCTGATGTGGGGCTTGATCCCAGAACCCTGGGATCATGACCTGAGCTGAAGGTGGACACTTCACTGATGGAGCCATCTAGGTGTCCCTGTCATAGTAGTAAACATACACAACTCAAAGATTTTACTTAACTCATCAATCAGTGAGGGAACCCACAGCTGTTTTATAGGAAAACTACAAAGAACAACACATAAATGCTGAAATTTACAAATAGTTAATAAACTAACTTGTACTTGGAAGAAGGACCAATTGCACCTCCACTTGGCAGAATTAACTTGTATGTCTACAAGTTAGAATCATTTGCATTGCTGTTAGTTATGTACAGACTTGTAAAATAGCTCAAAGTCTATAAAAAGTATAGTTCCCATAAAAACAGAATACCTAAAATTAGAAATTTTCCAGTTTTCCTTTGAGAACATCAAGTAATCCTTCTGATTCATTTCAGGGCCTTTCACAATTTTTCCTGGCAATATAAAAAGGGTAATATATCATAATCAAGTGGGGTTTACTCTAGGAATGCCATATTGATTTAACATTGTAAAACCAATAAATCTAATTCATCACACTAATGGATTAAAGAAAATCCTATGGACAGCTCATAGATGCAGAAGAAAAATTCTGATGAAATCTGATATCCATTCTTGATTTTGAAAAAGAAAAGAAAATACTTAGCCTGTTAGGAATAGAGGAGAATTGCCGTAATCTGGGAGCAGATGGCTACAGCAAACTTAGAGAGGTCATTCATTTATTTAATAGTAAATATTATTCCCCCCCATAAATCAAGTATTGTCTTGGACTCATCTTCTTTAAAGTATGGAGGAGTGGAACTGGGGTCCACCACACAACGAGGCTTGGATATTCACCCAGTGACAGTATCTTCTTATGCAAAAGATCATGCCTTCCTCATTGCTGATGGTCCTTAAAGTTCTTTCTCAGATACGGCGGGGAGAGGGTTTGGTTCATTACAGCCCATAGAGTACCTTCAAAATTCTCTGCCTGTGACACATGGAATGGGAGAAGATATTTGCAAATGACAGTATAGACAAAAGGTTGATATCCAGGATCTATAAAGAACTTCTCAAACTCAACACACACAAAACAGATAATCATATCAAAAAATGGGCAGAAGATATGAACAGACACTTCTCCAACAAAGACATACAAATGGCTATCAGACACATGAAAAAATGTTCATCATCACTAGCCATCAGGGAGATTCAAATTAAAACCACATTGAGATACCACCTGACACCAGTTAGAATGGCCAAAATTAGCAAGACAGGAAACAACGTGTGTTGGAGAGGATGTGGAGAAAGGGGAACCCTCTTACACTGTTGGTGGGAATGCAAGTTAGTGCAGCCACTTTGGAGAACAGTGTGGAGATTCCTGAAGAAATTAAGAATAGAGCTTCCCTATGACCCTGCAATTGCACTGCTGGGTATTTACCCCAAAGATACAGATGTAGTGAAAAGAAGGGCCATCTGTACCCCAATGTTTATTGCAGCAATGGCTACGGTCGCCAAACTGTGGAAAGAACCAAGATGCCCTTCAACAGATGAATGGATAAGGAAGATGTGGTCCATATACACGATGGAGTATTATGCCTCCATCAGAAAGGATGAATACCCAACTTTTGTAGCAACATGGACGGGACTGGAAGAAATTATGCTGAGCGAAATAAGTCAAGCAGAGAGAGTCAAGTATCATATGGTCTCACTTATTTGTGGAGCATAACAAATAACATGAGGACATGGGGAGATGGAAAGGAGAGGGAGTTGAGGGAAACTGGAAGGGGAGATGAACCATGAGAGACTATGGACTCTGAAAAACAACCAGAGGGTTTTGAAGGGGTGGGGGGGGTGGGAGGTTGAGGAACCAGGTGGTGGGTAATAGGGAGGTCACGTACTGCATGGAGCACTGGGTGTGATGCCAAAACAATGAACACTGTTATGCTGTAAATAAACAAACAAACAAAGAATGGCAAAAGTAGGCAATTGCAACATAAAAAAAAAAATTCTCTGCCTGTGTCCTTTCTCCTCTCGATCACCACTAAAACGTTAGCAGCCCAGAACAAGTCCTCTGAAAAACCCAACTATGGAAGATACTTCAGGCCAAACAGAAGAGCTTGTGTTAGCAGTATTTTGTTCTCCAGGAAAATACATCTCCCCAAGAACACAGTATTCTAGTGTTAAAGTGCTTATTCCCAGGGAATTCTGCCTGCACAGAGCAGGAAACAAAGTAGAACATGAAAGCCATTTGCAATCAAGGGCCAAATCGAAGAGGCAGGCACAACATTCCAGAGTCAGAGTGTTACCAGCCCCACAAAACAAAATGGTGTGTGCCTCCCTTAATGACTGTGCGAGCTGGAGGGCCAGTGAGAATGGGGGCATGGTGGGGCCTGCCTAGGATGCCGCGGCTGGCGTGCTTTGGGGAGCCATTTATTTTTATGAGAGTTCTAATGACTTCTTGGGGGAGATAATGCTTGTGCCCTGGCACTGACCACTGCCTCTAGGGAGAAGTCATACTCTTCCTGCCAGGGCATTTGGGCACAATGACCAACCCCTGACTTCTCGGGTCAGGTTCTGTGGGGGAGAGTCGTCCAGGAGGTAAAGACGCTGCCAAGGCTCTTGACAGAGCCAAGGACCATGAATAAGGGATTTGTTAGTGAGGCCTGGTTCTGAGCAGAGGGCGGGGGCTTCTGTTTCCTCTGGCTCTGGTCGGTCAGGGAAAGGATGTCAAGTTGAAAGCAGGTAGATGGAACCGTGCACTGGAAAGGGGAGTCAGAATTGTGTGGTAAGAAGAGTCTGGGAATACACAATCGTTGGGGTTCACTGTGATGATGAGTCCTGGATGGGATTGTACCTACCTGTAGCCAGGTGGGTGTCCTGCCCAGGAACCAGGATGTGGGGAGCCAGGGCCTAGGTGGAGGGAGGAGAAGGAGGAACTCCAGAACATCTGGTGGCTGCTGGGAGGCAGGCTGGGATGCCCTAAAACACTCTGTGGGCAGAGGGGCCCTGGGCTGGGGAGGCCGGTTTCGCTGAGGCCTCTGCTCCCAGGAATGCACAAAAATAGACTTCCAGCGCTCTCTCATCTCTCTGCTCCCTGGGGGCCAGCACCCTGATACACAGCCATCCCTGCCAGTGTTCCTCTCCTGGTTCTTCCACCCCTTCCTGGCCTCACGCTGTGCTGAGTAGGGGGGAACCATGTCCTGTTCAGTCACAGCCTTCTCCTGCCAAATGTGAGGACAGTTAGGAGCACCAGTGCAGGTGCGGGAAGCATCATTATGGGCTCTTGTCACTTTGGACACAGACGCTCATGGAGTGTGTGTCGCCATGATAGCAAACTTCTCCTTGGGCAGTTAGGGACTGAGGGCTTTCCTGGGAGCTCTTCCAAGGCTCGCTTGGGTTCGCTTCTGTTCTGAGACATGATTACCCAGCATGAAGCCTAAGGGAGCAGGTCCATCAGGAAAAGTTAGATGAATGGAGAGTGAGGGAACAGAGAAGTTGTGAGCAAAGAAGTTTGGGAGGGGTGCCTGCTTGGCTCAGTGGGTTAAGTATCTGCCTTTGGCTCAGGTCATCATCCCAGGCTCTTGGGATCGAGCCCTGCGTTGGGCTCCCCACTCTGTGGAGACTGTGCTTGTTCCTCTACCAAACCCTCTTCCCAGATAAATAAAACCTTTAAAAAAAATAAAGTTTGAGAAGCCCTGCATTCCACAGGCCCCTCCTGGAGTTCCGTAGAGCATATCAGCACGCTCTCATCTGCGGGCCCTGGAGGGGAGTTTGGATGAAAACATTCCCTCTCTCTATCTCAGCCTCTGGTAAGAAATTATGGCTGGAGGACAAAGGACAAGGGAATTAAGTATATGAACGCAGTGACAAACTTGGTGTTGTCTCTTTAGTGGATCGATAGAAATTCCATTAGGTTGATGAGACTTCATCCTCAAAAACAAGGTGAGCTCCTGAGTTCCACATTCCTGGATTGCCGGCATATCTGACAATGTTTTTTATGTGTGTGTGACATTCTGGCTCCGTGTAAAATGCATGTGCCGCTCTTCTCTCACTCGGAGGGTTTTTTTTTTTAAATTTAATTTAATTTTTTCAGTGTCCCAAGAGTCATTGTTTATGCACCACACCCAGTACTCCATGCAGTCCGTGCCCTCCTTAATACCCACCACCAGGCTCACCCAATCCCACACGCCCTCCCCCTCCAAACCCTCAGTTTGTTTCTCAGAGTCCACATTCTCTCATGGTTCATCTCCCCATTGATTTCCCCCAATTGACTTTTCCCTTCCTTCTCCCAATATCCTCCGTGTTATTCCTTATGCTCCACAAGTAAGTGAAACCATATGATACTTGACTCTCTCTGCTTGGCTTATTTCATTCAGCAGAATCTCCTCTAGTCCCATCCATGTTGATACAAAGTTGGGTATTCATCGTTTCTGATGGAGGCATAATACTCCATCGTGTATATGGACCATATCTTCTTTATTCATTCGTCCGTTGAAGGGCATCTTGGTTCTCTCCACAGTTTGGCGACTGTGGCCATTGCTGCTATGAACATTGGGGTGCAGATGGCCCTTCTTTTCACTAGGGTTTTGTAGATATCACTTCACTCACTTAGCATTGGATGTTGTTAGAGACTAGTCATACTGTTTTGAAAACCTGATTCTCACAGATATCATTGTTTGGTTTAACTTCTTAATGGCCGAACCAGCAGGAAGAAGATGAGGGAACAAGAATATTTCTCCCAGCACTGCCAACTCACTTTTAAACTTTTCTTGTCCCATTACCTTTTTGTGGGGCTCCTCTTTCTCCTTCAGTTCCTGTTCTGTGGAGCGATAGTTGTCCTCTAGTGACTATTAGCTTCCTGCTCTTTGTTTCCTGCCTTCTGGTATCTTTGACCAACTTCCCTGGTCATTGCGGTGCTGGTGCCGAGTCAGGGTTGAGAGCTGGGTCAGCCGGCATTGGGACTTTGCTCTGTCATCTCTAAAGTCTCTAAAGGTTTTCTCAGCAACACTGTCCTCCGAACGTGTCCCTGCTGCTCAGCTCCAAGCACTCTGTAGGTTTGGGTGAGTGAAGGAAGGCAAATACCTTGTTTTCACAACGCATTTTCCTCATGTTTTGGTGAAGCAACCTGCCACCCATGCTCTTTCGCTCTTAGAGAAACCAAGTGCCACTGCAGGGCCAAAAATAAACAGCTTAAGTCTTGTCACAGAGGGCCCTCAGGACTTTTCCTTTTTGGGGTAATGAAAAGTGACACATTGAATTTTCATTCTGCTGTGCCCACTGGAGTTGCTAAGTTAACATCTGACAGGCCAAATGGCCCCTTCAGCCGTGTTCTCTCCCAGGCCACTTTTCAAGAGAGGCAACCCCATCATAATGAAAGTATGATCACCCTTTGGACTCCTGTTGTTTGTGTAAGGCATTCGGGGAAATCTCGGTGAAGCTAATTCTTGAATGTTGGAATTCCTGTTCTGCTTAGCAGCTTCAGCTGATATCAGATAAACCAAGATTACTGGTTAAAAATAAGCCACCGTGGATGTCAACCCCAGGATTCTGCTCGCCACGTGTGGAACGGCGCAAGTATTCACAGCCCCTTGGCCCATGTGTCTCAGGTGCTCACGATAAAAGGCGGGCATGTGAGCCAGAGCCCTGTGCATCCTGGAACCTGACCACTGACAACTCACGCCCTGAGAACAATCTGGAACAAGAAACCAAAGGGACCAGGGAGAACAGAGAGAGAAAGGGATAATCCTTGAGTCAAAATAGGAGCTCACCTGTGCAAGCGGGCCCCCGTGACAACACTGCCGTTGGGTGTGAGGCGCTTTCCACGTGTGGCCCGGCTTGTGTGTACCTTGGCCTCGCCGCTGTAGCCTTGTACGCTGGGCCCTCTTCCATGGCTGTGGTTAGTACGTGGGACCTCCTGCAGAGGAAGTGGGTTCACGGCATTCCCTTAAGAAGCAGTGGCTGCTCATCCTTTCAAAGACAGTAAGAATCTGACGTGCCTTCAGGGTGATGACTTGCCCTGGGCCAGAAATGTCTCCACCCATGGAGGACGCCATGCTTGTGTTCCAGGCTGCGGAGAAGGAAGGTTGTTGGCCGCAGGCTGGGCTGCACCTGTGTGGGGCTTGCTTTTGGCTGTCTCTTTCTTGGTCATGCACTAGTTACCCCCTGACCCCCACTACCTTTGGGCGGGGAGCCCAGCCCCGGGCTGGGTGCAGAGCCGCCCCACCTCTCTGATCACCCCGGTGAATTTCACCTTACAGAAATCTGCCCTCCCTCCTGAGAAAGAAAAGAAACACAGACCACAGTTTTGAAAGTTTAGGGTTGGGGTGATGATTTCACCACTTACCTCTAGATTAACCTTGGTCTAATGTATCTCTAACTTTGTCATAGCCTGTTTGTGTTGTCAATGCTTGGTGTATTTTCTGGCCTCCAGAAACATTAGGGAAAACAATGAGTCAGGTAAGCAAATGTTAGAAGAACGGGCAGTGGAGCAAGTTCGTCCTAACTCTCTATATTAGCCGAATGCTAATTCTTTATGTGACCCTCAGGGAGCGAGACGCTAGCCTCCTTGGAGTGTGAGGTCTGTGCTTCCCTGCACGGCACAGAGAGAATCCCCGAATCAACCTTTCTGAAGCTCAGCTCACAGTGACTCCTCAGAGACAGAGACAGAGACATTGAGAGAGGAGGGGAGAGAGACACAGAGACAGGAGGGGTGGAGAAAGAGAGATAGAGATGGAGACAGACATAGAGGAGAGGAGAGAGAGACAGAGGAGGGGAGAGAGACAGAGACAGGCATAGAGAGAAAGAGGGAGCGAGACATGGGACGGGAGAGGGAGGTTCCCTGGTCCTTGTTTGGAGCTGGGGACTCCTATGCAGCTGGCCACTCTTTCCCTCCACCTGGCGCTCCTCGTGGCCTCCCCTGGGGTGGGGGGGGGGAGGCGAGCGCTCCCCCGGGGAATGGGATGGCAGTGGCTGAGGGCAACACAGGTGTGTGTGTATGAGAATTAAAATTCTCTTGCTGGAGCCATTTCCTGCTTGGCTTCAGGACTGAAAGTGAGCCTCAAACTGGGCAGACACCCTGGACTCCCGCGCTTCCCATGCCCCTGTCATTCACCTGCCCACGGAGCCCGGAGCCCAGCACCTGTGCTTTGGCTCAGGGGGCTTCTATGGCCCTGACACAGGCAGTGGGGCTGGGCCCCCAGTTCTCATCGTGCAGGCCACTCCTTCCTCTCTCCAGTCAGGACTGACCCACAGCCGCAGGCAGCTGCCCAAGGCAGGGAAGCATGCAGGGGAGCTCTGAGAGAGTGGAATGGGCACTACTAAGGAGGGAGGGAAGCCATCGGCTCAGTCCTCATGAGATCCTTTCTAACCACCTCTAAATGGTCTTCCTGACACTAAGCCGTGTCCCACCTCCATCATGCCCCTAGCGCCCCCCGCCCCCAGCATGTCCACACACAACAGCCATTGTGCTCGTCCCTCCTGGAGAGTCCATCTCTAAAGGACACCTCTGATAAGGTTACATGGCTAAAAAGCCAGACATGGCTCTCCGCTTGGTCCCCAGGAAGTTGAAACCAGGAAGCTGAGAAGTCTTCTCCACCGGCACCTCCTGAGGAAGGAAACCAGTGGAGAGCAGCCCTCACAGCTCGGTCTGGAAGGGAGGGGAGCTGGCGAACAAAGTCTCCTTTGAGGGCAACGGGTTGGCTGCCAGTGCAGACAGGCCCCACTTGCCCTGGGTCCAGGCACAGAGTCGGGGCGAGGCTGCAGAGTTTCAGGCCAGGAATAGCTGCCCACGGGCCTTCCAGCTTCGGAGGCCATCGCTGAAGCCAAAGAATCTCCAGGAACCAAGGCCTGAGCTCTCCTAATGGATCGTTAACTTCACTCTGCGACAGCCGCAGCAGGCCAATAGCTCAAAGGGCTTGGAGAAAGTTCCAGCATGTGGGGAGTCGTGAATTCACGAGGGAGGCCCCTCAACCCGGAGGGTCTCGATGGAGATTGTACCTGCAGTTTGGGGGGCAGGGTAGGACGCCCCCCCCAGGCCCTCTCGTGGAGCCGAGCACACTGCTGGCACTCAGCAGATCATAAATCACCCCTCCTTCAGGTGCCTACAGCTGGGCTAACTCCACAGCTGGAGAATTTTCTGTTTTCCCCCAAAACTTAACACATCATAAAACACAGCCATTTGGGGAATGAGAACAACCGGGAGGCAGTTTCACCTCCAAGGCTGGGCTCTGGGAAAGGTTGGACGGCGAGGTTTGGAGTCTGCTACGTCTCCACACCCAACCTGCTGCACAGCAAGCACTGAGCATGGCCATTTCTTTGGGTCCCCAAGCCTCTCCTGGCCGGGTGGCCTAGCAGTGTGGCCCTGCGCTAGCAGGACCGAGTCAGAACAATGCTGGAAAAGGCCATGGTCCCTTCCGCAGGGCCACCTAGGATCTATGGCGTGTGGGCTTAGAGCGAGCAAGTGTCAGTTTGTCCTAGAAGTCAGCACAGAATCTTCTCATCCCTTTCTGAGTCTGTCTGCACCTGCATCCATCTGGGCCAGGTGTGTCTATTCCACATCTTGTCCAGGACCCTGCAGGTGTCTGATAACCTGCTCCCGAGCCTGAGTGAGAACACCTACCAGCAGCTTCTTCCCCAGGCAGAACCTCAGGTTCAGGGCGGCCAGTAAGTGGCCTCCACGGACACTCCCGTCTAACCCTCCCTATAAAGTGCTCTATTATGACAGTGCTGTCAATCCCTGGCACCTTGTCTTGGGGCCCGATCTGTCACTTGCCTTGACCAACAAGATGCAGACAAGGGGGTCATTTTAAGGTAGTTCTGAGTCTGGTCCTTAAGGTTGGTAGCTTCTGCTGCTGCTGGGGAGGCCTGTGGCATGCTATGAAGACACTGGAGCTAGACTCCTTGCTGGCAGGTCATGCAAAGAGTGGGGCCACGCAGAGGAGCTCCCAGTAGGCAAACCCCGTGAGAATATCTAGCTGAGGAGCCTGCTGTCAAGATGGATAGAGTGCTTAGCCTAGAGCCAGGCACCTGGTAGCCGCGAGACCAGGGCCCACTCCCTCCTCTGAGTGCCAGTCTCCTTACCCATCTGCTTCCAGAGGTGCCATCTTGATTCTGGTGGCCTGAGGGCCAAGAGGATAAATATGGATCAGTAACATTTTGTTGCTGCAGGAAATGTCACTCTGGCACGATGAACAACACAGTTGTTGCTTGGACAGAAGTACGGACACACCGCTTCCAATCCAGGTTGCCTTGGTGGGCGCACGCGACATTGTGACCTTCACCTCTGACTCTTCGACAAAAGCCCTTCATCAGCTATCCAACGGTCAGTATGTCCAAGACGGTGACCTGGACAACTTGTCCAAGGCAGCTGAGTGAAACCCAGACTGGGGTCTGTGAAAGAGAGATCGCACCAGACATTAATTAAAAACAAGACAGATTTTATTTGAATACTTATAGTAGGGACGAGAAACGTCACTGCAGACCCGAGCCCAGCTCCAAACAGAGCCAAGAAAGCAAGGAATGTGTCTGTCACCAAAGGGCAGAGTGAGAGGTCATGAGAGGTCAGTGGATGGGAAATTTCTGAGAGGAATTTGTTAGACATCAAGAGTGGGGTGGGATGAGTCTCCGTGAACTGGGCCCAGCACACCAAAGTCCGCTCCGGGAGGGTCTTTGCCGAGCCACAACTTCTGTTCTCCTATATTGGTATTATAAACTTTGCTTTCACTCATGCATTCGTCCATTCAATTAGTCTCTTTTTTTCCTTTCTGTCCTTTATTTAGTAAGTGTCATTGAGCCTATCCTAAGCATCAGTGACAACCTCCTAAGCAGAAGTAGATATGGTGCTATCTTGTCCAGAAAATTAAAATGTACATGTTTAGGGCACCTGGGTGGCTCAGTCGGCTAAGCGCCTGCCTTTGGCTCAGGTCATGGTTCCAGGGTCCTAGGATCGAGTCCCACGTCGGGCTCTTTGCTTGGCGGGGAGCCTGCTTTTCCCTCTCCCTCTGCCTGCCTCTCCCCCTTGTGCTCGTTCGCTCTCTCTCTGTGTCAAATGAATAAATAAAATCTTTGAAAAAAAAATGTCCACGTTTACAAAGTCTCACAGTGACTGTTGAGAGAGGAGAAGCACGAAGGCGACAATGCTGTCAGTACATAAGGCAGAGGAAGCTCCCTGTGCTCAGAGGTTCAGGGTCTGGACTGCAGGATCGGGAGGGCTCCTTCTCTGGGGGCATGCAGCCCCCCGACAGGGAAGGTGATGCCCACAGCAGGCAGCCCCGGGTACGGAACTACCCTCGGGACTGAAGAAACCCAGGAGAGATCCCCCAGGAAGTGGGGCAGGGTCATCGCCTGCCTGGGGCCCAGGGGTGTGGACAGTGGGAGATTTCAGGAGGACAGAAGTTAGAAGTGGTCATTTTGGAGGGCAGGAGCGCAAACTGAAAAAAATGTGGTGGGTGTGACAGGTAAGACATTTGAGATGTTTCATAATGGCTCCATAGGCAAATCCACGTGACCTGTTTTGCTCTCTTTGTCCACTTTGGCTCTTTCTCCCCTGTAGGTATATATGTCTACACATATATAACCTAGTACAGATGGGTCTCAAGCCCATGGATATTTGGCTTATGTTTCTATGCACGTATATGGTTATATATGTGAGGCTTTGCGTAGATTAGAGATACACTTGACTGTGACCTTCGGCTGCAGTCAGTAGTGTGGGAACAGGCGTGGCCCCCAGCAGCATGTGCGTTCAGGAAACCACAAGCTCATTCACTTGCCTGGAGCCAGGGTGAGGGGACAGAGCTGACTTAGCCTCTGTGCCTGGGGGTGGCCAAGGAGAAGGAGCAGATGGGACATATTAGCTTTGCTGGACGAAGTTCACCTTCATTGGGGCCCGGAGATGATTGCACACCATGAAACAGGTGACAGTCCAGCTGATGTGACCTGTGGGGGACCTGTCCACACGTGCACGGCCCCAAGCCTTCCGAGAGCATCTCTGTTAGACTAAAGCAGTGTTTTTCAGAACCACCAGTCCCATGAGCCCGAGAGAAAAAAATCAAGGAAGTTGAAAAAATTTAAAAAGCTGCAAACTCCTCTTTTGCTTTTATTAAAGTCTCCTTAGTATGGAGAGTGGTGAGAAGTGTTGCAGTTCAACAAAACCGGAGCTCCGCTTCACCCGGAGTCAAGCTTGCTTGTTCTGTATAACTCCCACCAGGGAAGCTTGTGTTTCCTGGAGCATAGTATGAGAAACACTCGCTAAAGATACCCTTTCCGCTCTCCTTTAAATGTTGCCAGGGAGTGACACACTGGCAACGTTAACACACACATGTTTCTCCGGAGGGATGTGACAGAGTTCAGTCTCAGAGCACCTGTGTGTAGCAGAGAGCCCACTCCCCCGCTCCCATGCCCATGGTCCTGGGAGGAGGCTCCCACACCGTCGGGGCAGGGGGCCAGGGTGCACATGACCGACAGTGGGCTGAGGCCGGGGTGGCAGTCCCTGTAAAGGGCTGCTGGGCCCAGGCTGGGAGAGGGTGACCGAAAGAGTTTCCAGCACACAGCATGTTCACGGGGGCCTTGAACGAGATTGGCCCTCTGGCAGGTGCAACTTGGGGAGACAGGGCTCTGGGGCAGGGCGGGGGCCGGCAGAAGGGTAGAACTCCAGGAGTACAGGGGGCGTGAGCCTACGGACATAGGTTTGGAAGGGAGGTGTGAGGTTTGTGTGAGGTGTCCTAAGCGGATGAGGTGGGGTGGAGTTGTCAAGTTTCCTTTCCCCACACACCTGGGGCTGTGGCACACGCCTCAGCAATGGGCTCACTGAGGCAGTCCTTCGTACCTGGGCCGCTAGGAAGAGGGTGAGGGTGGAGGGTTATGTACTTTTTGGAAGTCTCTTCAGGGACTCTGATAGACCGCTGTATTCATCATGTTTTCGTTTTCAGTGTCCTCATGCTTTGACATAGGGGGCCCTGCTGCCCCTTCTAGGACTAGCCCAAATTCCCAAAGGTAGTCAGCCACTCCCTAAGAGTGCACTTTTCAAACGCAAACCTACCCATCCAGAGCCCACTCCCCAAGACACATCCTTCATTGGCTCTCTGGGTCCACCTGCCCCCATCACCCCAGAGCCAGGTACCGCACAACGTGGACATCCCTGTGCCCCAGAACCTGCTGAAATTATTCAAACTAGCCAGCCCTGAGCCGGCTCACCCTGCCTCATCTGATCTTTCCCATGGAAAGCACAATAAAGCCTCCTGCCGCCATTTTCCCCTCTCCATCTGCCTCCTTCTGACACTGTTCCTTTCCCGTGTGGTCCAGCATGGTGGGCTCTGCCCCTGTTGCTGGGCATCTGTGAAGGGAACAAACTTCTTCCTTCATGACCATCCTTTCTGGGTGCGTATGCCTTTGATCATTTTCTTTTTCTTTTTTTTTTTTTAAAGATTTTATTTATTTGATAGAACAAGTGGGCAGAGCGGCAGACAGAGGGCAGGCAGAAGGAGAGGAGAAGCAGGCTCCCTTCGGAGCGAGGAGTCCAATGTAGGACTCAATCCCAGGACCCTGGGATCATAACCCGAGCCAAAGGCAGACACTTAACGACTGAGCCACCCAGGCACTCTCTTTGATCATTTTCACTTCTGCGCGTCTGATTAAAACCAATCCTGGCTACCCTTACAACAGCCCCTGTGGGTAGAGTGAGCAGTGGGTGGGGTGACTGGGAAAGTTCTGCTTGACGCTTTTTGCCCCGCATATCCATTAATGGCATTTCTTTCACTCTCAAAAGCACCTCGGTTCGGATGATAAACTTTAAAGAACTGTGCCTCCGAGTTGAGAATCACAGGTGAAATGTAGCAAGAGGGGTGGGTTAAAGGCAGAATTCCTGACGGTCCCAGGAAGCAGACGGAGGATTGATGTGAGGGAGGGGAAGAGACTGGGCTTGTCACATCAGAGAAACTGTGATGGGCGGTCACAAGTCGCATGGGGAAGGCAGAGGGAAGGAGAAGCAGGACGGCACCACGCTGCCTGGTCTACAGTGGGTGTGGGCGGCTGGGACCCTGCTTGGGGGCAGAGGATGAAGGGAGGGCAAGGCAGGATGTGGTGATCAGGGGTGATCCCCCGGTGAGCTATTCAGCTTCATGTCATGCATGGAAGCAAGGAGGTAGAAGGGGGGGAAATCAGAAAGACAACAAGGCTGAGGAAGTATTTCCAGTGAGTAAACTGAATTTTCATGAGTTATGTGGACAAGAGAAGTTACAAGACAGAAGACTCTGGGGAAAGACAGTCTCTTCAACAAATGGTGCTGGGAAAGCTGGACAGCATCTGTGGGAGAGTGAAACCGGACTCTTGCCTTACCCCATACACAGAAATCAACTCAAAATTGATTAAAGACTTGAATGTGAGACCTGAAACCCCTCAAAGAGAACATGGTGGGGACAACGTCTTCACATTGTTCCTGGCAATGACTTACTGGGTTTGACAGCAGAAGTAGAGACAACAAAACCAAAAGCAGACAATTGGAACTATATCAAATTAAAAAGGAAAGGAAAAAGCAAACCATAAATTGGGTGAAAAGCATCCTATGGAGGGGGAGGAAATGTTTCCAAACCATCTATCTGATATGGGGTTAATATCTAAAACATTAAAAAATACAAGATCTACAACACAATAGCCAAAAAAAAAAAAAAAAATAGCCCAATTAGAAAATGGGCAAAAGACTTAAATAGACATTTTTTCAAGGATGATAAATACATGGTCACCAGGTATATGAAACTGTGCTCAACATCACTAATTATCAGGGGAATGAAAATCTAAATCACAGTGAGGTATTCCCTCACACCTGTTGGGTTGGCTATTATAGAGGAAACAAAGGAAAATGCACGTTGGCAAGGATGTGGAGAGACTGGAACTCTTATACGCTGTTGGTGGGAAGGTAGAAAGGGCAGCTGTATGAAACACAGCACGGAGGTTCCTCAGAAAATTAAAAATGGGACTACCAGGTGATCTGGCAATTCCACTTCTGAATATGTATTCAAAAGGGTTGAAATCAGGATCTCGAAGAAATATCTGCACCCCAGTGTTCATCGTAACACTGTTTACAACAGCCAAGATATGGAAACCATCCAAATGTTCATCACAGTTGAGTAGATAGAGAAATGTGGTGTATATACGCAATGGAATATTATTCAGCCTTACAGAAGAAAATCCTGCCATTTGTGACAACATGGATGGACCTTAGAGGACATTGTGCTAAGTGGAAAAAGCCAGCCACAGGACAAATACTGTATGATTCCCACTTACATGAGCTATCTAAGATAGTCAGACTCATAGAAGTTGAGAATAGGGGCGCCTGGGAGGCTCAGTTGGTTAGACATTTGCCTCTGTTCAGGTCATGATCCTGGAGTTCTGGGATTGAGCCCCACATCAGGCTCCCTGCTCTGAGGAAAAGCAGAACCCTGCTTTTCCCTCTCCCTCTGTCTGCAGCTCCCTTTGCTTGTGCGCTCTCTCTCTCTCTCTCTCTCTCAAATAGAAGAAGAAGAAGGAGAAAGAAGGAGAAGGAGAAGGAGAAGGAGAAGGAGAAGGAGAAGGAGAAGGAGAAGGAGAAGGAGAAGGAGAAGGAGAAAAGGAGAAGGAGAAGGAGAAGGAGGAGAAGAAGAAGGAGAAGAAGAAGATAGTTGTTGCCAGGGGCAGGGGTGGTGGTGTGGAGAGTTGTTTTTCAATGGGTACAGTATCCATTACGCAAGACGAATAAGTTCTAGAAATTTGTTATACAACAAAATATGTACAAGTTCACAGTCTGATCTTTTACTCCTTGAAATACATTGAGAGGATAGATCTCATGTTAAGTGTTCGTACTAAAAAATGAAAATGAAAAAATAACACAAGGAAAATGTCTTGGAATTGATGCCTATTTTTAGTGCCTTGGTGAGTTGGTAGTGGTTATGGTAACCCAGGTGTGTGCCTATGTCCAAACACATCAAGATATTTAAATGTGTGCATGATTTACCAATTATTTCTTAATAGAGCTAAAAAAATTAAAAAGAAGCTCTAAGAAAAATAGAAAGAAGTCAGGAAGGAATCAGGAAGGAGAGGGATCCAGAATCCAGCGGGAAAAGTTTGTCTTGAAAAGAGGAAGGATATTTCTCAAGCAAGACCCACTGGGGGAAGACAGAGACACTCTGAGGAAAGGGGGAGAGAGGTGAGAATGTCATTATCAGATGAAATTCTCAATAAATTATGAAGTGCATTCATCTCATATGAGTTCAGGAAACGGGGTGGGTCTGTGGACTTGGGGATGGAGGAAGATTGGGAACAGCTGCTAGGGGAATCTGTTGGAACATCAGCAAGGGATGCAGGACAGGGTCATGTAGCAGCCTGGTGGGGCTGTTGGAAGTTAGCAAGGACCGGCTTGTCAAGGAGCCAAGACACACACCTACATGGCTCCCCTACACCTCAGGCTGCATGGGCCTGGAGGGGAGAGAGGAACCCAGGTGGTGGCTTATCACAGCGCTAGTGCCTGTCAAGGCAGCAGTGGAAAAATGTAGGCAGGCCAGGGATTTGGAGCTGTATGTGAAGATAGAGTTCAAAATGATTTCAGGAGGCCCTTGCAGGTTGAAAAAAATGGGTGATATTTATGCAGATAAAAAACAGGTGAACAAGAACTGGGGAAAGGTTGAGAGGCAGGCAGATGGTCAACAAGGGCCATATGAGAGGGCATGGTCTTGGAGCCAGAGCTGGAATGATTCTTAAGGGAGAAGAGACCTAAGGTGAGGACATGTCTGTGCATCACTGAAAAGAGTCGAATCAAAGTCCACCAGAGGCCTGGGAAGTAGAGTTCCAGAAGAATCATCTGTGTGGAGGTTCATGTCCGATCTTCAACACAGCCTAGACATTGATGGTGGGGGCAGAGTCAAGAGGAGCACCTAGGGCTCCCATCCTCTGAGAAGATGGAGCTTCAGGAGAGCTGAGCATGGCAGGAAGATGGGCGGGGAGATGGTCCTATTGGGAGGACATTATTCTCCGATGATACAGTGAAAATACCACTGTAGGGTAGACACCACGGTGGGGCTGTATCAAGGGTGGGGGTTTCTAAAGTGGAAGGTCAATTCCATTTTCTCTGTGAGTGTTCCAAGACTTGATGCCAAGTCACAGAACAGTGTGTGTGTGATAAGATAAAGTGAATAGGAGTAATGGGGTCAGTTGTTAATAAAGTTATTGGTATTCCAAAGATGGGGAGATGGGAAGGTGTTGGATTTGAGAATGTTAAGCTCCAACATGACGGGGAAAAGATTTTTAATGGTCAGGGTGGATAGAAAAGTCTCAAGAGTCATGTCTGAAGGAGAGCAGAGAAACAGGGGTTCTGGTTCAAAGACAAGGGGGAGGTGTTGCTAGATGACTGTGCAGGTATCACCCAAGTGGGGATCCTAAGGCGTCAGGGATGGGTCTGAAGCTTGAGGGGAGGTCAGGGCTGCATCTATAAAAGTAGGCACTGTCGACCTCAAGGAGTGAGGAAGAGCCATGAGATTAAACCCGGAATAGAGTGGAAAATAGGAAAAAAAAAAAGAGTTCAAAACCGAAGACTTATCACCTAAGAGTTGTGGAGATGAGAAAGCTCCAGAAAAGAAGACAAAGACAGGGCAGCCCTTGAGGTGGCAGGAAAGCCAGACGTCATCAGGGGACTGTGCTTTCGGAGCTAGGGAGAGGACAGTGGTGCCAGATGCTTCTGAGAAACAGAAGAAGGTGAAGGCTGGGAACCGACCATTGGAATAGAAAATAGATTGAAAAGAAAGACAAAGCCCGCCGCGTCCGGAAAGTGGAGGGCCCCATTAAAGGCCTAACATTTGTGCCCTCAGAGTCCCAGAAGAAGCAAAGAATGTGGGGCTGAGGAAGTACTCCAAGAAAGAGTGGCTGAAAACTATGGAAATGTGGAAAGTGATACAAACATATAGATTAAGAAGACAAATAAACCCCCAATAGGGAAAACTGAAAGAAATCCCTGAGAAGACCCATCACAGTAACAACTCTGACAACTAACAAGAAAGAAAACTCCTTGGAAGCAGCAGGAAATGGCACAGTGCACGTAGGGGAGAAGCAGTCATAGCGGCCACAGATCGCTCCCCTGAAACTCCAGAGGAAGAAATGGAACAACCATGTTTTTGGTGCTGACAGAAAGGAACTGGGAAGCCTATGTCCAGGGGAGACATCCTTCAGAAATGAAGGGGAAGTCGAACATTTGTAAGCCACATATTTGACACGGGACCCCTCTCTAGAATATACAAAGATCTTCCCCACCTCCACTGTTAAAAACAAGCTGGTCAGAAAATGGGCAAAAGACATGAAGACAGAGTTCACCAAAGAGGATAGATGCATGGTGAGTAGTCGCTGAGAAGATGTCCAACACCGCTGGCCGCCCGCCATGGGGCACTGCTGCTTCAGACCCTGGTGAGCGGGTCCTGAGTGAAAGAAGCCAATATCAAGGGTATGGACTGCCTGACATCATGTATAAAACATCGTCTCAACGACTATGTTTTACGGATGGAGAACCGAGGAATGGGTGCTCGGAGTTAGGGATGGGGGTGTATGGGCGGGAGTCTGCAGTGTAGGCGGGGGAGAGCTCTGTGACTGGGTTGTGGGCGTGGTTATGCAAATCTACTCAAGTGTTAAAATGACATCCAGCCATTGCACACACGTTGTGTGAGTCTCAGATTCTAGCTTCGATGGACTGTGGGTCAGTAATATGAAACCATTGAGGAGACAGGGTGAAGGGTTATGTGGGAACTCTCTGTACTATTTGCTACTGCCGGCAATTAGATGGCTATTTCAAAGTAAAGGGTAAGGGCAACTGGATGGCTCAGCTGGTTAAGGGTCTGCCTTTGGCTTAGGTCATGATCCCAGGAGTCTGGGATCAAGTCCTGCATCAGGCTCCATGCTCAGTGGAGAGCCTGCTTCTCTCTCTCTCTCTGCCTCTCCCCCTGCTTGAGCTTTCTCTCTCTCTTTCAAATAAGTAAAATCTTAAAAAAAAAGTAAAGAGTAAAACCAATCAATCAAGAGCCAAATGTAAGAGAGGAAAAGATTACTTTCAAAGGAATGACTGGGTGACAATAGATTTTTCACCAGCACCCAGAGATGCCAGGAGTAAATGGAGTAACAATTCCAAAATGCTAGTGGAAAATGATGATTTGATTTTCAAATCAGGCTACACTGAAAAATGAAGTAAGACTACAAGGATATACAAAGTCTACAAAATGAAGTAAGAACAGAAAGATATACAAAGTCTACAAAAGTTACATCCATCAGATAATCCAGGAAAGAGCTCAATTACTGAGCTATTATTTTGCACAGCAGTTGGGACTAGAGAGAT
The DNA here is from genome assembly GCF_922984935.1 of Meles meles. Taxonomy (NCBI): domain Eukaryota; kingdom Metazoa; phylum Chordata; class Mammalia; order Carnivora; family Mustelidae; genus Meles; species Meles meles. The sequence continues at coordinate 45,833,582 of NC_060078.1, read as the reverse complement.
AACCGTGCAGCTGAAATAATGAAGGCTGTCTTCATAACCAGTGCAACCAAATTACGATTGCTCAGTGACCTTTAAAAACTTTTGTCAAGTCATTAAATACTGCTCCCTTGCTGCTTGACATAAATATATAGGAAAAGGAAAAACCTAGTAGAACTAATACGTATTTACTACACTCTAATTGAAAATATGAGAAACATGGGGAATTAAAGTGGCTTCATTTCCTTACAGGATACTTGCAAAGAGCAGCTGAACAGTGCTTGCCGCATCAAAGTCTGTGTAGTGTCTGATCATATTTTGTTTCTTTGTTGCATTTTATCTTTTTTTTTTAACCAAAATACCACGTTGTGATGATCAGATTAGCTTGTTTAGTCATTTTTACAATCATTATTTGAACTCCTTTTCATAAATACATTTTTGAAAAATATCATTGGGCCATGAGGAGATAGGACAACTGTACGCTTTGCTGTCGGGACGGGAACTGAGTAATAGCCCCACAGGACCCATCGCCGACAGACCTTGAAGGATGTCCCGTGACAGGTCATGGATCATGATCACTAGATTGAAGGGCTAGCTCCCAAGGCTGTAGTTTTTGCAAATGCAGTCAACAAACTGCAGTAACTTCACTTGGACCGTATTGTTGGGACACTGGTGCTATTTTGCACCCAAAAAATCCATAAGAAGACACAGCACAGTCAAAAATCTGAAAACCAAAGACCAAGGAGACATCTTGGGAGCAGGGTGGCTGCTATTCACACATCAGGACTGTGCAAAGGGAGAGTCCTGTGCGCATTCCTGGGACAAAACTGGCCTGAGTCCCGCTGGGAATGGGCAACACAATTCACTTTTAATTATAAAAATTAAAATTCACATTTTATAGTTAAAGATAAGAGGGACAACCGACGTTGGACAGAAAAAACAAATGGAGGACAAGGGTGTGGTAGGCAGGTTGTTAAGTCTGGCAAGTCCTCGTCGTACCCGTGAGGGGGACAACACATAACGCAGACTTGCTCAGAGAAAAGGGTCAAGTTAGGTATGGAGGCTGGGAAAGTGAGGGTAACAAGGACAGAAAAAGAACAACCTCAAAACCATAAAAGAAGCAAAAATTGGGGATGCCTGGTTGGCTCTGTTGGTTAAGTGTCCTACTCCTGATTTCAGCTCCGGTCATGGTCTCAGGGTCCTGGGTTTGAGACCCACTTGTGGCTTCACGCCCAGTGGGGAGTCTGCTTGGAATTCTCTTTCCCTCTCTCTGCCCCTCCCCCACCAGGCTCTCACTCTTCCTCTCTAAAATAAATAAATCTTAAAAAAAGGGGGTTGGGTAAAAATTGACTATGCAGGAAAAAATGGAGATAAAAAGAGAAGCAAAATGGCAAACACTATGACGAACAGAGCCAAGTTCAGCTATGTCAGCATTCACAGAACCGTGAGCAGATTAACTTGCCTCATGAAGTGGTAGACATCATCAGACTGAAAATGTAAAAATCCATCCATATGCTGCTTACACGTGATACAACTCAACACAACCAGGCAGAAAAATCAAGGGATAGAAAAAAATGAACCATACCAGGCATGCCCAAACCTAAATCAGGATAGTGAGGCAGTGTTAACAACAGATAAAACTGGATGACAGCACGTGGCATTGTGGGGAGAACGTGGGACAAGGCATTATCCTAAAAGAAACAGTCTGCAATGAGGAGCTGTGTGCACCTGACATAGCCCGGGAACATCAAAACACTACACCATAAAGCAAAGCCCAAAAGAACTGTAAGAAATTGCAGAACTGTCATCCTAACGGGTGATTTGAATTTACTTGTATATCGACTGAAAAGATAAACACAGATAAGACAAACAGGAAGGACATGGAGAATCCAAACTTCATTCTCCTGCCTGATTTGCTAAGTGAATACACAGCCTTGCAATTGGGAGTTTCAGTGATAACAGAGGCCAAACTCCCTGTTCTTAAGAACCTGAGCGGTGATGGCAATGACATCAAGGAAGTTGAAACCCTGTGAAGAGGCATCCTACGTGGCATATCCTGTGTTAGTGCTCTGAACCTCAGCATTCCCATCTGGAGGATGGGCCTGGGGACTGCTCTGTGGTCGGCTTCCCAGGAGCATGCCAGATGGGGCAGGAAGTGGAGGGGCTTTGAGCGCATTAAGCACCATCTGGGCCCCGGCAAGAGGGTTTTTTCTTCTGACTGTGTCCTTGTGGATTCGGACCAGAATAATGATGGGGTCAGAGGAGGTAAGACATGAGGGAAGGCTGTGCTTAGACAGAGAACAGATTAAATCAGATTAAAACAGATTAAATCAGGGGTGCCTGGGTGGCTCAGTGGGTTAAAGCCTCTGCCTTAGGCTCGGGTCATGATCTCAGGGTCCTGGAATTGAGCCCCACATCGGGCTCTCTGCTCAGCGGGGAGCCTGCTTCCTCTTCTCTCTGCCTACTTGTGATCTCTCTCTGTGTCAAATAAATAAATAAAAATCTTAAAAACAAAATAAAACAAGACCAAAAAAAAAAAAAAAAAACCAGATTAAATCAGGAGTTTGGGACTGGTCCTTCTGGAAGAAAGTCTGTTTGAACAGGGAACTATTATTGTCCTGAAGTGAGGGAATTGGGAGTGCCCAGGTCACCAGAGTCCAGCTAATTAAGATTGGTCTTAGTCACCCTAGCAGGAAATCTGGGAGCCTGATCACTGGAGGCCAGTGGGCTTGATGCTACCATCCTTTGGATCCTGAGGCCGGGAGGCCCCGCTTGTCCACGATGGCTCTGTGAGGCCACTGAGGTTTGTCTGGTGACACACAGGCATCTCATCCTAGGCCCACACTTGGACCTGCTGATGGGTGGAACCACTTACTCCCCAGGGGCCCTGGCCCAGGCTGTAGACCCCCTCCCCAGACATTGCTTGAAGGCCTACCAGTCACCACATTTGTGACGAAGAAAGGAAGGATACTTCCAACAAAGGAAGAGTCTGGCAGGAAAGGGGCTGGGGTCCCATAAATTTTCCATTACTGTGTAATAAGTTAGAAATTGAGCAACTTAAAACAGCAGCCAGGGATCATCTCATAGTTCTGCAGGTCACAGTTGTAGGTGGGCTCCTTCAGGCTCTCTGCCTGGGGACCCATGAGACTGAAATCAAGGGGACAGGATCTTAGCTTGAGGCTCTGGGGTAAATCTGCCTCCAAGCTCCCTTAGGTGGTTTGCAGGATTCAGGTCCTGGTGGCTCAGGATTGAGGTCTCCACTTTCTTGCTGGCTGATATCAGGGGACTGCTTCAGCACCCAATGGCCACCCTCAGGTCCTGGCCCCTGCCCCTCCATCTCAGTGTAGGAGATTCCCCCCTTCTTCCCAAGCCCCCTCACACTTCAAATCTCTCTGACTACCTCATCTCCCACCAGCCAGAGCAAACTGCTCTTAAAGGTCTCATGGGATGAGGCTGAGCCCATCAGAAAAGTCTCCCTGCCTTAAAGTCACCTGATTAGTAGACTTAGTGCCATCTGCCAAGTCCCTGTGCAGAATGAGTGACCTTGTGCTGGGGGTGACGTGGTATTCACAAGTCTTACCCACACCCAGATGGAGGGATGAGGGATGGAGACGGTACAGGACAGGGGCCTGTAGGGCCAATCTTAGCCCGTGGGTGGTCATCTTGGTGAAATGCAGTGAAACTATGGATGAGGGGAATTTCCTGGCCCTGGGGAGATGGGGGTGTGACTTGGGGAGTATCTTCAAGGCTGGCCCTGGTGAGCTCCCTGGCAATGAGGGGGTCAGGAGCCCATCAGGCTGGACTTGGAAGTCAGCTGAACTGAACTCACCACTTCCTCCTGTATCAGTCACTGCAAGTAACTTCCAAACCAACTGGCTTAAAGCCCAATGCTTATTTAGCTCGGGAAACTGCAGCAGGTGGTGGGGTAGGACCTGGAGGGAAAGGCTTGTGGGCTGTACCTGGTGCCAGTGGGGGCAGCCCCACTAGGGCCGTGGGTCAGCTTCTGACCTGCCTCACTTGGTGCTCAGCGAGCTGGTGCTAGCTGGTGGCAGGGAGTTGACCTGGAGCAGAAGGCCAGGGCCTTGGGTCCTTCCTCTCCATGGGAGCCCCCCATACAGGCCTTCTCCCCATGGGTGAGTGAGTTCCAAGAGCAAAGTCCTGAGAGACAGGAATTGGATGCTGCCCATTGTCCCCAGGCTGTCCCCAAACTGGCTCAGTGGCACTTGGCTCTTGGCCAAGGGTCCCGGATCCAGATTCAGAGACAGAGAGGGCACAAACCCCACCTCTCGGTGGAAGAAGTGTTGACGAATTTTGGGATCTGAGAATGTTTAAGAACTGCCATATGACCTTGCCAAAGACTCTGAACCTTGGAGTTTGACTTTCTAGAAAGGACGACAAAGAGCGCTTTGCCCTCCCCTGGCCCTTCACCCTGATCCATATCTGTGAGGGAGGATAAAGCAAAAAGAAGCTCCTTTCGGAGCTTGGCCTGCTCAGGGGTCTCTGGGCTGAGTCCTTTGTGCTTTACAGGATCAGGGCTGGTGCAGCTGACTTGAGGGACGACAGAAGAAGAGGGGCTTGGACAGCATCACCCAGATGTGACCCAGTGGTCCACCCTGATTGCCGTTTCCGGGGCTCATCCTGGCATCCCCCCACTGAGACTACAGATGTGCCTGCTGGTGGCCTGGCCTGGGTGGCCGCACGGGAGGAAACTGAGGGGGCTGCCACCACTCTTCAGCCAGAGGAATGGACAGAGGGACTTGGGGCAGCAGGAGCTGGACAGTTGCATCTCCCCACAGCTGTGGGTGTTGCTGGGATTGTTATAAATGCAGAATCCGGTTACCACTGGGGCTGTCCATACCTGGTCCAGAGAACACCCCTGGACCACCTGGCTGCTAGAGCCCTCACCCCGTCCTGGTCCTGGAGAGCTTCCTATTCCCTCCAAGGAAGGTAGAGGTCAAAGAGCTTCTGTGGCTGGTGGTGATCACCCTCCCTTCATCCCAAAATGGAGGGAGCCCCAAGCTGATTCGGTCAGATGCACCTTCTAGCCCAGTGCTTGGTCCTGATGTCCCAGAAGCAGCCGTGTGCCAGTCACGGGCTGGGAAGGGATGGGCCCTCCGTCAACCGCCAGCCTGACTCAAGGTCTCCCATTCCACCATGCTGTTTGGGAGAGCAGCATACCCAGCCGGCCTTTCAGGGTGGAAAGGAGAAAGGAATTACTTGTCAGGTCTCTCTTGCAGGTGGGGCACTGTGGTAAGCATGCCCTTAGGGAAACTGGGCCCCAGAAAGGCAAGGAGAAGACTACATAACAAATTCCTCTAAATTTGGTGGCTTAAAACAACATTTATCAAAAATTAAAACAAAAACAAAAACAAAAACCACTTTTCATCTCCCAGGCTCTGTGGGTCAGGAATCTGGGCACGGCTTAGCTGGGTCCCATGGCTCAGGCCGTCTCCAGATGTTGGCTGGAGCTGTGGTCTCATCTGAAGCCTCGGCTGGGAAGGATCTACTTCCCAGCTCACACAGTGCTGGTTATTGCTGCTCCGTCATTTGCTGCTTGTTTACATGGGGTTCCTTGCCACGTCGGCCTTTCCCCGGGGCAGACGACAGCATGGCAGCTGGCTTCCAGCAGAGCCAATGAGACGGAACCCAGAGTCATCTTTGTAACCTCATTTTGAAACAGACATCACATCACTTTTGCCGCATTTTATTCATTAGAAGCAAGTCACTAGCAGCAGCCCACATTCAAGGCGTGGGCTCAAGTCAGAGCACAACCACTGGGTAGTGAGGGCACACCCAGGATACTTGGGGGGGGGAGTGGGGTGGGCAGGACTGGGATTTGATCCCGCCTCTCCCTCAATGCAGCATCTGTGCCACAAACCCCAACTACCACACACACAGGCAACCTCACATACATGCCACACACATATGCACACTCGCACGTAGATACACACATACACAAACACACACATGCACATACACATGAATTCATACACACACACCACATCCATACATTACATACACACATATACCACACACCACACAGACTCTCCACACACCACAGACATGCACTTGCGTGCACACACACACACACACACACACACACACTCCATTGCTGGGAGGAGGCTGAGGACAGTGTAGATATGACAATGATTACTGGGAATTGAGGTTCTGGTGTCACTTAGAAAATCATCTTGGGACCAAAAATAGAATTATGGGCCAAGCTGGATCTGTTTCAAATGAAATCCTAGTTCAAGGATCTATTGCGACCATTTTAAAAACTGAAATACTTTGTGGAGTTTGGAGGAAGGAAATTATCGACTGTGAAGCCTGGGGTTTGGAGTCACTGGGTGGGCTTGGGTAAGCCATCCTTTCTGTGTTACAGGGACGCCTACCTCATGGCTGTAAGGCTAGCAGGTACTAGACCTTAAGCAACTGTGACCTCACCCCATTTCCTTTTCAGACAATTTGGCTGTCCTCAAGTAGTCACCAAATCAGCTTTTGGAAGGAGAAAGGCAGCATTGCTTTATGGCTGCTGAAGGCAAGCTCCAAGACGGAATGCCGCGGGGAGGGGTCTGGGGAACATTTGTGTGCAGGTGCAAGCGTCAGTAAGGGCCTGTGGTATGCATTCACAGCAGAGTGCCTGTTGGAGAATCAGAGAGAGACAGACACAGAGACAGAGAAGGGGAAAATGGAGAGAGACCCGCCCCATGGAGCGCATCCTGATACCCGGTCTAATCACGTCCACTAGGTGGCGCTGCCTGCCTGTGCCGCGGCCACATCAGTACCAGGGCTTGGGTCCTGCCTGGGCGGCAGAGTCCCGGTCTGCCAGTACCCACTGTCCACAGCTGAACCTGTGTCCCTTGCTCTGTTCTGGGTCAGAAGATTGTGGCCAACAGAGAAGGCTCAGCTGAAAACTCCTGCCATCAGACCTGTCAGCCTATTGGAGCATAAGCTTCGTGTTACCTTTCCCAGGGCTGCACTTGTTAATATCGGGGAGGAAGGGAAGCCTTCATTTGCACCCTGCAAAGCATTTACACACATCGTTGCTTTGGATCTTCACAACTACTTGTCAAGTGAGGTTCAGAGAGGTTCAGCAACTGCCCAGGGTCACACAGCCTGAAGGTTGAGGAAGCCGGGCCTATCTCCAGAACCTACTCTCTTTGTGTGCTGTCAACACGCTCCGACCCAGGCTTGGAGAAGGAGGCGGTGCGGGGCCCGGGGCATCAGGGACCATGTACCGAGGGAAGACTGAGGCCAGATGGGTTCTGTAACTGGGGGCATTGCTTCTCCTCTGTCTGCTGGGGCAGGGATGACTAAAGGGCTTGTGAGCCCAGAGCAGTGTGAGCAGGCGCGGGCCAGCTACAGGACCCTGTCTACATGAGGTTACAGCCTGGTGGCCCATAGATGCCCCGTTAGTGGCTGCTTCCTTCTTAGAGAGCTCCTGCTTCTTGGGCAGCCAGAGCCCACGTCAGGCCCCTAGCTCAGTTCTTTACTGCTCCTGCCTGGCCCTCTAGGGAACGTGAGTCTGTGGCCTCCTACAGACAGGCTGGAGCTTTGGCTTCTGGCACCCCTGTGCCAAATCCCTGTGACTGGTCATGGGTAAGAGGAGTCTGGCTGGGTGGAGGTGTGTGAGTCCCCTCCCCACCCCAACCCCAAGCTTGCCAAGGAGGGTCATGGAGGTCTGTCTTCCTCTCTGCAGTTCAGAAGGGTAGGACGTGGAAAAAGGTGCCCAACGCTCAGGTAGCACCTTTCACAGCACGGAGGCAGAGGACAGGGAAGGTATACGCTGTTTTCTGGGACCAGAGCTGAACTGTTCCCTGCAAGTAATCATGGTGCCCCAAGGCCACTTCACTGTGTCCATTCCCACGCAGCCCTGCAGCGTAGCCTGTGCAGTAGAAATGCTCCTGGGCTCTGGCCGCATCAGCCCTGGGCTTGACCCCAGCTCCACCACCAACCACGTGAGCCTGGGGCGCCACCTCATCTCAGAGCCTCAGTTTCTCTTTCTGTAAATGATGAGTGTAATGATTAAGTGGGATTGGGTGTGTCGGCAGGTCTTACCCAGTGCACGCCAGCTCTCGCTCCCTCTTACTCCTTACCTTTGGGCCAGCTCCCCTGACCCACTTCTCCTCTTAGGGCCCTTGTGCTCCTTATCACCTGGACACATGCCAGACGCCTGGCTGGCTGCCAGAGAGACAAGACCCCATTTCCTCTAATCCTCCCCTCCACCACACACAGGGGTGGGCATTAATGACCTCTTTCTTTAAGGAGAAGGGAACTGGAGCTACAAGCAGTCATGGGGCTTGTCTGGGGCTGCCCAGCCGATCCCACAACTGCTGGCCCCCCCACTCTATCCCCTTTTACTAACAATTTTGGAGCCCCGAGCAGAGGTAGGAGCCTTCCCAGTGGGGTACATCCGGGCAGACCTGGGATGCAGAGGTGTTGGAGCTGGAAAGGCAGCCCTTGGGAAGTTGGATGGGGGTGAAGAAGTGGAAGGTCAGGCCCACCCCTCTGTACTGCTGGAAGTTCCTCAGTCCCCCATCAGGAAATCTAAGTCTTCTGGTGTTTCCTGAGGCTCAGTGAGGAGGGATGACCTGGACCCACCCCTGACTGGTGAGCAGCAGCAAGGCGGGGGAGGGGGAAGGAGGGAGTATGCCTACCCCCGGACCAAGTTCTTCGGGCAGGTTGCCAGGCCAAGTCCCACAGAAAACCTGCTGATGGAGCTATCTTCACCCCCATGAGGAACAGCACAGGCAGGGCAGTGACGGTGCCACCCAGGCTCACAGGCCCAACAGGGGAGGGGACTCCCAGCCCAAATGTCTGCGCTCAGGGCTTCTTGGAAGGGTCCTCCTTCTGGGCATGTCCCGGGCCATACCTGCTGAGTCTCCCTATTCCCAATTCTCAGCCGTCTGCAGTGAGGGGGCCACAGCTTGCCTCTCTCCTGCACTTCTGTCTGCCTGCCGATGCCCACGCAGCTCCGCAACGGTTGCCTGCCCTGCTGGCCTCCCCCTTCACCCCCCGGCCAGCTGGTCTCCCGTCTTCACCTGGCAGTATGTCTGAAATACGTGAAGTCATTCCCCTCTGCTCCCCACTGCTCTGTCCAAAAGGGAGTAAAGTCTCCCCACAGTCAGTTTCCTGCTTCCAGGCCATCTGCTGCCCATGCCACCAGCCCAGTCCCACTCAAGAAATAGTTGGTGAGCAATATTCAGAGACACCCAGAGTGAGCAGAGCTGAGAGGTCCTTCCCAGTGGGAGGACAGTGCAGGCATTGACCTAGGCCTCAGAGGCCTGACTCCCCCAGACCTCCTGCCCTGAGCCCATTGTGAGGCATCCTTGGCTGGACTCCTTACCCACAGCCCAACGCTCCCGAGCATGTGTGTTTGCTCCCGAGGGCTGCTGGAACAAAGCCCCCCACACTATGGGGTTTAAACACGAGACATAATTTCCTACATTCCTGCAGGCTGGAAGACCATGACCAAGGTGACAGGAGGGTTGGTTTCTTCCGAAGCTCCTTGTTTGGCTGCCAGATGGCTGTCCCTTCCCTGTGTGCGTGCGCTTGTCTGTGCCCAGAGTTCCTCTTCGTATAAGGACACCAGTCATTAGATTAGGGCCCACTCAGAAGACCTTGTTTTAACCTAATTGCCTCTTTACAGATCCTGTTTCCAAATACAGTCACATTCTGAGCCACTGGGGTTTAGGACTTCAACATATGAACTTGGGGAGCAACACAATTCAGCCCACAATAGCATCACAAGAGAGAGATGGATCTCAGGGACACAGTGAGGATTCTTTCTATACAGAAAGGCTGGGATTCTTCCCCCCAACCCCCCTTCAGCATGAAAAAGAAGGCGCTATGACCACAGGGTGACCATCAGCTCTCCTCTGGATAAGCTCCTGGTTACCACAGAGGGGCCAATGTTAAGGTCAACTGAAGAATGGGATAACAGATGCTCTTCCAGCTGGTTCTACTCAAAGATCAGAGTGGACCAGCCTGGGTCCTTATGAAGGCTGAAGCAGGGGGACTGTGGTGGCCAATATGGCTGTACCAGGCACTGGGGTCTTCTTTATACTGATCCTGATTCCGGAACGCATAGAGTCTCTACAGTCACTACTCAGCGCATTCCCTGCCACAGTACTTTCTCTAGAATTTTCTGGATCTTTCACATTCAGTTTTCCATTCTCAAAACTCCTTCCGTGAGAAGGGCTATGCTGTGTGCCTTTGAGAGCTCAGATGCTTGCTGGCTTATGTCTGCTGAGCTCGGCAGTGGCTTGGGAACAGGACATGGTAGCAGTAATCGGGGCTATTGGAAAATCACAAAAACATGTGTTTTGCTGGTGTGGTAAGCTCTTTAGTCTCCAAAGAATTCCAAATGAGGTAACAGGAATGCTGTCAGAGATCCCAGGTCTGGACCATCCGATTCCCACCTATGTGCCTGGGAAAGATACTGACTCCTCCAGCCATGCGGCAAGACCCCAGTCATGGAGAGTAATTCAGATGGATCCTCTGGACCATGGTAAGAGCACAATGAAGTTTTGTCTCTTTTAACTTATTCGGAAATTCCACCTAATCTTAATCATGTGTATGAGACATGATCAACAGTGTCCTCATAATTGACGGCAACATCGTGTGTGGCGGTGTCAAAATTTCAGGTTTAAGAACCACTGCCCCGTGTTGTGTTTGGTGCTGGGGATGGAGGACGAAGTAGCCCACTTATAAGGGGGTTCCAGGGAAATAAAACATGTTGAGAGAGCAGGAGGGAAAGGCAGAGGGGTGGAGAAGCAGGCGTGGTCCAGGCTAGGAAGCCTGCTTTCTTTTTTTAAAGCTTACAAGAAACTATCGACATGTTAAAACTGAAATCATGTTGGCCATTTAAAGATCGTCTCAAGAATTATATTGAGGGTGGGTTGGAAGGGAGCCAGATTAGGACTAGGCCAGTTATGATCAGGTGTAAGTCCAGGCCAAAGAACATGAGAGTCTGAGTCACAGGAAGGATGGTGGAAGGGTGGGAGGGTGGCTGGACTGGGGCGACGCGGAGTAAAGGCAGCCCACGGTGCTAACTCATCGGTGGGGGTCTACATCTCAAATGATTCCCAGGTTTCTGGCGTGGGGACTGGGTGGGTGTGATGTCATTCTTGGGAGCAGGGAACAGGAGTGAGTGGGGAGAAGACAATAATGAGTTCAGTTAGGGACATGGTGAGTTTGACCTGCTGTAGAACTTTCAGATGGAAATGCACGTCTGGTGCCAGAAGGGGTGGGGCTGGCGACTCGGAGGGAGATGGGAGGGCTCTCCAGGGAGAAGAGCGGTGGTGGTGGGGGACCCAGTCTGGTCCTTATAGAGGCCCAGCCCCTGAGATCATTGTGCTTCACTGAATCAACTCTGGCTTGAGTCCAGTGATGTGAAAGAACCAGAGACATTGTGTGTGGAGGTCAGGGAGCAAAGCTCTGTTACTCTGGTTGGGTGGGGCGAGGGGAAGGCAGCTGCTCAGCATGAGTCAGCACGGCCCTACCCATGCTCCCTTCATCCAGAGAGGTTAGACCACCTACACAAGGGCAAGAGGCCTCCTCAGGGCTGCTCAGAGCCCATGAGGGTGGTGCCTCGCAGAGAAACTGAGGCGGAAAGAGAGGGGCCTGTGATCTGTCCAGTGGTGGTGGTTGAGGGATTGTCCTGCCTGCCGAGCAGGGGTGAAGGGAGTGGGTGCATTTGTTTCCTAGTGGTTCTTCATCTGAGTGGTTCCATAGCTCTTAAGAAAGAGACAGAGGAGGGGTCAACCAAGACTTAGAAGGGGCTTTCTGACTTTAGAGCTATTGCTCATCCCAGAAGGCCCCGCCAGGCGTGGTTTGGGGAAGCTGGACTCCATTTTGAAGTTAACACAGAAGGAGCCCTTCCCATAGGAGCTGAGCCCAAGGGACCTCAGAGGTCCCCTCAGCACTGAGATGAGATGATTCTGAGACTCATTGTCCCGGTGGCTATACTGGGAATCAGCTGCTGAGGTGGGCAGGCCCTCACCAGAGGTATCTCCGCTGAGTGGGTACCTTGAGACAGTCTTCTCCGGATGGCGGGTGGAGGCGGTTTCAGACTTGAAGCTCTTTTCCTTTCATTCATCTGCCTTTGTGGTCGTGTTCCGCTTCTCGGGAGGAAGGTCTTTTTATGAAAAGGAAGTCACAAAATGGCAGATGGGGAATCCCATCCTGAGGATGAACAAGGTAGCAATGCCAGAGTCATTCATACGGCTTTGAGGCAAATGCGCTAACCAATAAGCGACAGCATGTGACACCAGGACACCCCGGGAAAGTCAAACGCCTCCCCGGGGCCCTGAGGGCAGGTGCTGTGCTGACTTTGGCACCTGTCATCCAGTGGTGATGAGGGACAGATGGCTCCTTGTAGCAGCGGGTGGAAAGCAGGGATTGGGGGTTGGTGCAGTGGATGGCCTGGGGTGGGGACAGAAAGTCAGTGCAGGACCCAAGGCCACCCTCTGAATGGTGTCTGCTAGTTGACGCATGAAAAGGGAGGGAAGAATGGGGAGCGAGTGGGGTGAAACCACGGAGGTGACAGGGCCCCATGCCGGCTGAGGGGTTTCCAGCTGTTCATCATGACTAGAGTAGCAAAGGGGAGGTTGGGAGTGGTGGGACATCAGACTGGGGGTAAACAAGGGCCAAGCCAAGGGACGTGGTGTTCTGATGGCCCTTCGCTTCGCTTAGTAAGAGACAAGAGCCCTTTGATGACCGCAGGCGGGAAGCGATGCCATCTGCCTTCCAGCACAACTGTTCCTACAGCAGTGGCCTGGGTGGCATGTCATGGGTACACCCAGTCAGCGGGAAGGGCTTGGGAGAGGAGGGGATGGCCGGAGAGAGAGAGTTATGATGCAGGGCCACTAGAGCTCCGGAGCTGAACAGGGAAGCGTTCTCTCATGGGAATAAAGTGGCTTGTGGGATTAGAGACCTTTGCTCCCTCAGTGGTAAAGGTGAGCCGTGGGGCTCCGGGTCCGGGATATGGCTCTGAGGCAGGCTGTAGCCAGGGAGTGACTCGCCCCAGATCCCAGAGCTCCTGGTAACAGAGCTGCTGCTCCAACCCAGCTCTCCCTGACCCCACGAACTGTGATGTTTTCCACCTACTCCACAGTCCTACCGTGTTCTACTTCTCAGGTTCAGCTACACGCACGCACGCACGTGCACTTGCACAGCTGTGTCTAGTACAGTCAGGCTCAGTGCAGGACTTGCTTGAGGGGACAGCCATGACCAGCATCACCCGGCACAGACCTGTCTGGCTTGTTCCCCCCTGTGGGGGAGAGTGTCCCCAGGAAGGGAAAAGGGTGGGGCAAGGTCATCCTTTCACACTTTAAGGCAGGATATGTTTGAGTTTCTCTGGGCAAGGGATCATGCGTCCATCTCCATTGTCCCGGCTACGCAGTGGACGAGGAAGCTGGGGATGCAGATCTCAGAGAGCTGACGGTGTGAGCCGGGCAGGATCAGGTCATGTGGCTGGCACAGGCCCAGCCGCGGCAGGTTCTCCAGGAGCGGCAGAGTTCTTGGGCATCGGCACCACCAGTCGGCACCTAAGGTCATGGTCACGGTGGTCCGCACCCTTGCTGTCATTAACCCCCTGCCTTCTTGCTTGTCCAGCGTGGCCAGGCCGCCTGGGCAAACCTGGGGATGGTGACTGGGGAGAGCAGTAATGAATACAAATCGCTCCCCGAGCACCTTGAGGACTGTGGCTGGTGTCTCGGCTAACCGGCAGCACTAACCGTCCTTATTGCTCCCCGAGCAGCTGCTGTCAGGCCCCAGGAAGAGAGGCCTCGATGAAGACAGATGACGGCCTGCGCCTAGGGCAGCGCCGAGCTGCAGGGGGGCCGAGCACTCAGCCAGGGCGCTCCTCTCTGCCAGAGCCCGGTAATTGGAGGCAGGTGCTAAGTGCAATTTAAATAAAATGTTGAGTTAATAAGGACACTCGACAAGGATGTTACAAGTCCCCTGTCCAAGATTTCAACAGGAATCTGAAGACACTTGGGGGCCTGAGGAAAGTGTGACTTAATTTCTCAAGGTTTTCTTCAAAACCAAGTCAAATTATTTTTTTAAAAGCTTCCTGATCTTCACCTTGGTGATTTAAATATGAGTCAGAAGTCCAACAGACATGTCTCCCTGACATGAGAGGTGACATATGCTTCAGTATGTGACATGCTAGGCAGGAGGCTGTCATGCTCACCTTTTGAGGGATCACCCTGGGTGAACAGAGATACCTGGTCTTGAACAGCAAAATCAGGGCCCATGCCCGACGTTTCCCCAGTAGCCCATGCCCGGAAGGTGAGACCAGGAACAAGAAGACAGAGGTAAGGTAAGGTCCGCACAGGTCCTGTGCACTTATCCTTAGGCTCAGAAACTCCAGCTTCAGGTACTTAAAAGAAAATCTGAGGCCCCAAGACTCCTGTCAGACCAGCAGGTGTGGGGCAGCCCTGCTGGGGTGCAGGGGAAGGGCACTGCGCCAGTAGCCACCACTCTGCCCAGGCCTCTCTTAGCCCCCTGCTCCCATGACTCCAGCCCAGTGGCCTCACCCCTGCTTGTCTTGCTCTGGGGCACAGGAAGTCACCACAGGTTGGCTCTCTCCTTTCCTTGACTCGGCCTCAGGCCCTCCAGTGCTTTGGTCCCCCCCAACCCCATCTCCTCTGGCCTGGAACCTGTGGGTAAGGCTGCCTATCTTCCCTCTAACTGGCACTTTCCAAGCCCACCCCTCCCTTCCCTACTATTCTACTGGATTAAAAACTCCACTTCCATTTCAGGAAACCACTTGATAGTCCAGGAATTTGAATGTGTTTCCCAAGAAGGCAGGCGTCCGTTCAAGAGGCTCTCTGGGGGGCTGAGCTCTCGCCAGTGGGGCCCTTGCTGTGGGGAGGGTCCGGGCAGTTTGACGCTGCACCTGGGTGGTGGGAGATTTCTGAGGTTTTAAAACAAGTGTTGTCACTCCCTGAGCGGCAGTGGGGACTGGTGGGAGAGACACGTGTCTGTTCGGTCCAGCAGACCTGAGGATGAGTCCCAGATCTGCCTTCTACTATTTGTATCTCTTTGGATGAACCTTCTAATCTCTCCAAGCTCTGTTTCTGCACAGACCTGAGTCAAACTCTGTAGAAACTGAATTTATTGGAAGAGACCAGGCGATGGACAGAGAAGCTTGGTGCACAGGCTTGGGGGACAGGCAGGAATTGAGGTGGGTGCCACTACCAAGGTCATCTTGAAGGATGGGGGCCCAGACCACTGCTGCTACCACACAAGCACCATTGCCCTGGGCTGCCAACTCTGCCCTTGAACCCTGGGGGAGCTCCCTGCTGGATGATAGAATTTTGGAGATACGGCCAAGCGGGTTCGGGGGGCAGAAAGAGGGATGCACCTCACCTACCCTGCTTAGTGTCTATACTGGTGGCTGCACCCTGTATCCCCCAGACACACCAAGGTCAGTTCTCTAACCATGAGCAGGTCAGCCTTGAATACCCCATCTCCTACAAGGGTCCCGAGGGAGTTCTGGAGAGTGTCCCAGGCCACTGGATGGTGGTTGGCCACATGGACACACTGAGCTGGACCCTACAGTCTTGGGCCATTATTGACAATCACTCCAAACTGGTTGGCAGCTGGGGGTCCTGACCAGGGGACAGTGGGTGATGCAGGGGCTCTGAGTAGACCCCTTGCAGTGCTGCCTGGTCCTGGCAACAGCCACGCTAACTCAGGTAACGTATTCATGCAACCTCTTTCCTGGTCCGCAGGACATTTGGAGACAGTTGCTGAGGTATGAACTCTCGCGGTGCAGGAACTCGTGTCAAGCTCTTTCGCCTAGGCAGAAATGACCAGATCTTGAACTTAGTGCCTTTACTTTTATAACCTTTGCTTTAGAGTCAACAGTAGGAAGCTCCAGCCCATCTGTCTGGGGCGGGGGCTGGACGAAGGCTGGGGAAGAGGGCCAGGAGCTGGGGTGAGGCTGGGGCAAGGTCTCTGGGCTCATGCGAACTTGAGTGGGTGTGAAAGGCAAATGGGGCCCTTTCACAAATGGGGTGGGGTTTATCCCACCCCAAGTGCAAGGGTGCAATCTCAGTCACGGAGATGGTCCCAGGCCCCCACCTTGCACCTGCCTTGTTGGGGACAGGAGAAGAGCAAGGTTCAATGATGGAGCTGAAGCCTTCAAGGGACCCACAGTCTAGAGGCCCCAGAATCTGAGAAACAGAGAACAATAGTAGAAGCTGTTCAGGGTTACACTGTATATTCCCTTCTATGTTTTGCCATTTTATTGATTCAGAATCATCCTTGTATTTTAATCTGTTTCTTGTTTGTTTGTTTTTTGAATGGCAGAATGGCAGAGATGTAGGGCCTCGGAACTGTCCTAAGTGTTTTAGTGAGTCATGATTGTGTCTCAGACCATATGAGAATATTCCCCCTGGGCCACTCCTTCCCTCCTGCATGAAAGCAGCAGGCCACTGAGGATGGAGGGCTGTCATGGTTCCCAGCCTGTGGCCAGCCTCCAGCAGCTACACCTTCCGTGACCCAAGCACCAGGGCCGGATAGGAGCAGCCCCCTTCAGCACTTGTTTAAGCAAGACCTGTCATCTTCCCTGAGGCACAGCAGACTGTGTCATCCTTTTATCGTGCTCTCACAGGTCTTGGCAATGTGGGCTTCCTCAGCCTACAGCCCCAGCTGCGCTTTTTGACATCCCATTAGCAGAGGACAGAGAATGGAGGAAGTCTGGTCCCCTCCCTGATACTTGGCCCCAGAGTCTTCAATTAGCGCATGACACCAGCAGTCCGTGATTTCCCCCAAGTCCCACTTTGATTTCCCCAGCACAAACAGGGCTTGGGGAGTGCTGATAAGGGGGCACCGGGGACGGGGTGGAGAGTCCAGCAGTTCTGGAGTACGAGGCCGAGGAGGTGCGTGGTCAATGTTGCTAATCCCTTAATGAGAGCCTGATGGCTGCTGAGGGCAGGGGCCAGGGATGTGAGGGTTGGAGGAGCGCGGGCCAGGCTGCCCAGAAACCCCAGGAATGCCTTACATTAACAAACCTCACCCGCCGGGCAGCTGCTCCCGCCTCTTCGAGATGCTTATGGAAATTTGCACTAATTATAGACAGAGCAACGTGGCTCTGGAAAGGAAGTGCTTTTTGAAATCTCATGGCCTCCAACGATAATATTTTAGAGCTGTGACATTAACATAAACAGTGCAGGGGAGGTGGGCAGGAGGAGAATGTGTGGGCCCACACGGCCTCCACGCCCACAACCCCTTGCTGCGGCTGGAAGCTTAAAGGTCACCGTTTCATCAGCTCTCAAGACAACCCTGCCAGACACGTGTCACTGCCCTCACGTGACAGATGAGGAAGCTTTGTCTTGGGCCTGTAAAAAACACGCCAAAGACTATGGAGTGACAGCGGCAGAAGTGGGATCCGAGCCCAAGATCATCTGGTTCCCAAAGCAGAAGGACCACTTCTGAGGCCTGAGAGCTGTGCTTGCCTGAGCGGAGGCACCAGGTTGGCTGGGCCCCACCTTGGGATGGCATTGCTCTGGTCTGCTCTGCGGTCCACGGTGCTGGCCTCAGTCACCCGCAGGCCCGCAGGCCCAGGCTCCTTGGCCAGGCCTGCACTCTGGGGCTGGGAGCTCGTGCTGCCTGTTGGCTTGCAGTGTGAGCCTTCCCCGGGCCACATGAAACTGTCCCCAGCCTTCTTTGGGGCTGTGTCCGTTCCCCAGTCCTGCTTCATAGCCGCCCTGGCAACTCCTTCATTCATGCCCCACATGGATGGAAATGTGGGCTGCCCCTCCTCTCTACCCACCCTCCTTCCCGCACTCTACCCCTTTAGAGGGTAGGTGCTGCTCAGACCTGAGTCCACTTGGAGCTTCCCCAGTGGTGTCTACGAAGCTGGGGAGATGGAGCCGTGCTTCTGTGTGGTTCTCCCCTGAGTGCTCGGAACGTCCTTGCCTGGACTGATGGAAGCTCGGCCCTGTGGCTGGGGTTCCATGGGACAGAATTATGCACAGAGCAGAAAAACAGAGCTTGGGAAAGACTTAGGACTCATCTCTCCATTTGCTTAGCCTGCTTTTGTTTTCTCATTACCCTTTACGTGTGTGTGCCGACGTGAGTGTGTACTATCTTTCTTCACTCTCCATTGTAAGTGCCATGAGAATGGGGACTCTGCTTACTGCTCTGTCACCAAGTCCTATCTCTGGTCTGGTGCTCACTTGCTGCTCAGCACAGAGCTGTGGAGGAAGAGGAGGGAAGAGCGACTGCCCTCAAAGGTGGACGGCCCGCACGTTGTCATTTAGGGTTTGGTGTAAAGTCGTACAGATGGGGCCGAGGACCTGACTTGGGACACTCGCCCAAGATCACACAGCTTCCAAGTGGGGAGGTGGGATTCAACTCCAGTTCTAGCCATTTTTTTTTATTCCCTTCATTGTCCCAAAGTTTCTAGTGACAAGCTTCTGTCTCCTGGGTGAGGGCCCTGACCTCTAGGCTGGGCTGGGGCCCAGAGAGAGCTGTGGGTTGGAAGGCAACAAGGGGCAGGGCGGCGGTTCCACCCCAGAGACGCCCCTTGCTGCTTGACCCAGAGACCTTGCTCCCAAGGAGGACCCTGCCCCTGGCGTGGTGGGACATCACCTGACCCTTACTTGGGGTGTGTGTGTGTAGTTTTCACAGGCCTTGGGGGCTTCTGATGAGCCGGGGGGACCCCGCCAAGGTGCATCTGAGTGTGTTCAGTGTTCCCTGGGGGACGATGGGGCCCTCACTGCAGTGCGTGGCTCCTGGGGGTTGTAGGTCCTTCTGAGGAGCCCAGAACAGCCTAGAGGTCGGAGGCCTCCCTGAGGAGATAGGTCAGGGAGGTGATGTGAGTTTATTAACTTGACCAATGCTTTGAAGCCCTTATGCTGTTTGAAGCTCTGGCAGTATAGTCCTGTAGACAACAGACGCGAATCCTAGCCCCTGGATAAATGACATCTTAGAGACACTGTGGCCCAGCGGTGAAGTGCGCAGACCCAGGTCTGTACCGTTGTTCTGCTGATCACCAGCTGGTCACTCGGGGCAAGCCACTCAGCATCTCTGGGCCCGTGTTTTCCCCATCTGTAAAAGGGGGATCTTAGTCATTCCTGCCTCACGGGATATGATGCAGACGGATCAGCGTGTGGAAGGAACTCAGAGCAGAGTGTGGGCCACAGATGTACATGGCGACATGTACCTTGTAGTGGACGGAGGACCTGCCGGTGGCGGGAGGTGCCAGGGAAGAAAGCGCAGAGTGGCGGAGGGCTGTGGGGAGCGTGTCTGTGTGTGTGTGTGTGGCGGCAGTGGGGGTAGTCAAGGAGGATCTCATATTTGAAGGAGGAGAGGGATAAGGACGTTCTAGAAATGTGGAAGGCACACATACATGTTCCTTCAACTTCTGCTTTATGGGACCTGGTCTGTAAGGCTGAGCTGTATCCTTTTCTTTCTTCTTTTTCCTTAAAAAAAAAAAAAAAAAACGCTGAAAAGAAATAAAAAAAAAATACTCTTAAAAAAAAAAAAATGAAGCTCACACCCCTGTCCTGCATCCCACAATCATTTGATGTCCCCTCCACAAAGACCTCTGTGTGGCAAGGAGGGTCTCTCTCCTTGCAGGTCACCAGTGAGGCTCAGCTGAGTCATCTCCTCTTGGGACACTCTGAGCTCCTTGGGGTCAGGGGCTCCGTCACTGACTGCAGGACCAATGCCTCATCACCCTCGCAGAGGTTCAGCCCACCGCCCTGTAAGTTCCCAGGAATGCGGGACCACAGGGCCGAGTGGGAGAGGGGCCCTCCCAACTCGGCATTGCCGTGAGCACAGGCAAGGCACCTCGAAGGTCCCAGTCACCGCTGGCCTTCCGAGACCCCTCTCTGTTCGATCCCAGAGCCTGTGGCAGTCGGCAGTTTCCGCCACCTCTGCTCAGCCCTGGGAATTAGCAACAGGTGCTTCGAGCCGACCCCCCGGAGCCCATCACCAGCATCCCATGGAAAAGAAGGAAAATAATTTGTTCCCCCTTCCAAAAAATGTGAGTAAAGAAAAATAGGCCTCCTCTTCGACGTGAGCCAACTCTCCTCAATTTGATCTGTCTCGAAGAAGTGAGAAAGTGCAGGGCTTTCCTCCTGGGTAGGAGTGAAGCGTGACAAGAGCCTGGAAACTTGGCAGGAATGCCCAGGACCGCAGCTCTGGCGTCGGGCCCACTTGGCAGGGGACCCCGGAGAAGATTTCCCATTGTCCCGACACCATTCCCTCGGCCCAGAGGAGCAGGCGCACATGTGAACGCGACACATGTGGGGATCAAGGCTGCCGGGGAGACTCCACTCCCCCATTCGACCTCAAGTCCACAGACACCCTCCTGCATTTATCGAGCACTGCGGTGTGCCGGACACTCTCGGGGGCACTTTGTAGTGACGTGTGACCCCGGAGCAGCAAAACCCTGATCCTGCGCGGTCACGCCTGCATCTCGGAAACAGATCAGACGGGCGCACTCACCTGCGAAGTGACCACGGACACTGCGGTGGCCACTGGGACCCTTCCCTCTCCAGAATCCCAGGTCCTCCTGTGGAAGGTGGAGCTCCCTCGTGCCTGACAGCTGGACATGAGGGATCATCCGAATGATGGGAGGCACGTTCACTGTTTGCCTCAGATGCTTGGCATTGGGGGAAGGTCCTGCAGAGGTCACTCTACCCTGTTCGAAGAAAACTGAGCTGTCATGTTGAAGCTTTTTCATATTCCTGAGGAAATTGGAACAGATACACTGGGCTCCGTGTCTAGGGCTGGGGTTTCCTGTGGTTTGTGTGGGAGGGGGTGAGCGTGGCGGTGCGGTTGGGGTCCTGGAGCTGCCAGTAGGCCATCTTCTGGCCGTGGGCCCCTGGCAGAACTCGCCATAACTGGGGTGGTGAGAGTGAGACCCCGAGCCCCCAGTCTGCCTGATGGAGAGTAGATCCAGAGAGAGGGAAGATAGCAAGCAGAGGTTTGGGGCAGTGATGAGTGTGGACCCGGAGCGGGGAGGGGGGTCCTGGTACATGGCACAGAATGCCTGGGCCAAGTACGCCCTGCCCATGATCCTAGGGGAGCTTGGGCATCACTGGCAATAGTTGTTGCCCCGGGCATCCTTTTAACAAGAACATGACCCTGAGAAGCCTCCTTCCACTCTGTTCTGGGAGGAGGGGGCTATCAGGGCCTTGGTGCCCTGAGTCGGGGTCCAGATTAAAGCTGCTGAACCAGTCCAAGAGGAAGCACCAATGAGCAGGGCTGGGCAGACCTGTTGTGGCTGTGGGGCACTCCCCTCATCTGAGCCGAGGTCAGGATCATCGGCCGTTCTGATGCCTCACTGTGGCTCCCAGCTCTCCTTCATGAGCCTGAGCTACGGAGTGACATGTCTGTGGAAACTGGTCTGCCTCCTCACTTGGGGGCTGGGCAGTGGTGGTGGGCAGGGAGGTTCTTGGCACCCCAGTTTACATGGGACTTTGATCTCCTGGAGTATATCCCCAGGAGCCAGGCATGGGAACACAGGGGCCTGGGGAGGTCTGGGAGGTGGGGAGGAAGAGAGAATACTGTGGACTGTCGTGGAAGGTAGAGCCTTGTTGTTGTGGGTGGTACAGGTCTTTTACCCCCCATTCAGAATGCCTGACCACTAACCTGGCACGTCTTCCCTGAGAGGTGGGTGACCCTTGTCCTTTACCCAGCACATGCTCCTGGCCTTGGCCTCTTGTTAGCCCCAGAAAGTCATAGAGCACACAGAATCTTGGAGACAGCAGGAACCCCATTGTACTGTCCCCCTGGGGACCATCTTTGCTGCCTTTCCGGGCCCTGCCTGGCACTCTGGTTGTGCTGATCTATGTGTTTTTGCTCCACATACTGGGCAACAGCCGCCAGTAGACATGCCACAGCATGGCACAGGACTCCTTCTAGAACCTGCTCAGTTCTTAGTCTCATGCTTGCCTTGTTCTTCTCTTATTCCCACTGCTTTCTCCCTGGGGCCTTTCCACACTCCTGCCCCTGCCCTGGCCTGTGGCTCTCTAGTGGATAAGCTTTGCTTACCATGAGGAGGGGGTGGAAAGTGGGTCTTCCCAGAGCTGAGATCCCATGACAGCTAAGAATAGTCATAAAGGAAGAGGGATCAAGGAGTCAGAAGTGAGGACAGGGTCTTAGCAGCGTGGCCCCAAAGCAGGGAGAAGCCTAGCCATTGTCTTTACCTTCAGTGCAGTGCAAGCAGGTGGGGCTGATTCCGAGGTCCTGAGAATCTGCCTCACTCCGTGCATACATGTGCATACCCACCTGTGTGTCCAGGCCGGATGGGAGGGATGCTTCGGAGATGACATCCAGCTCTTGACACCTCTGTCCTTAGGCTTCTAGCCATGGAAGGACCACTGCAGTCATGGTCTGCAAATGGCAGGGCTTCCGTGTGGCCTTGGGCTCAGGGAGCATGAGTGGGGGTGGTCAGGTTCTAGCATGGGTAGGGAACAAAGGGGAGCCCCAAGGAAGCTCAAATTTGGGGCAAACAGCCTTGTGGATGGCAGTGCAGGAGAATGTTAGAAGGAGCTTGTTGGTACCAGGTACTAAAGAGTTTTCTCTCGTCTTTTCCAGGTGGGCCCTGCAAACTTGTTTCAGCATGAGGGCATGAGGAAACAAGGCAAGGAAAGTTCCTATCACCAGCCTGGGTCACACAGTGGCTTGGAAGGGGCCTGGTGACATAGATGTAGCTCTGTGGGTCCCCAAGCCCCATGCAGGCTGAGGCACCTCTGGATAGTGGAAGGAGGTGGTCGGGGGTCCATAGGACTCCTTACAAAGGGTCACTGCCAGCCAGGAGCCTGGCCAGTCTGCTGGACAGCTCCCCCCAACCCACTGCCCTCCTCTTGGGCCTCCCCTATGCTCTGGGCCTAGACACGGTGCCAAACAAGGCAGGCAGGGGGTCGGGGGTCGTTGCTGTGGATGCATGAGAGCTTGGGTGCAGTGTCCCAGCTGGAAGGCCATGTGGGAAATTTCTGCTTGAGAAGAGCTACTCAAATAGACCACTGGGCCCCTGGGTACAAGGCCTTGTTTTCCTGTGCTTCCTCAAATGGAGAAGGGCTCTGGGATAGGGCCTGCCTGGCCCCAGCAGCTCAGGCATGAACAACAGACCTGTTGGCTGCCCTGTCTCACCCTGGGACATGCAGGCCTGGTGGCTGGCCGTTGTCCTCCTGGAGGACTAGAGCTTTCTGTGAGTGCAATTTCTTTCAAAGGCTTCTCCTGGAAAAGTGGGCACTGGGACCTGTGATCTTTCTCTAAGCTCTCTAAGCTCCCTGAGCTCAGGGCAAAGGGGGGCATGAGAGTGGGTGCTTCTAGACGTGGGGTTCTCCCATCAAGGGCTAAGTGGCTGGGAGGTACCTGTGACACAGGAGTGAGGAAGAGAAGTGGGGTGTGGTCAGTCCACTGGTGTGAGTGGGGAGGGCTGTATGGGGTGTGTAAACTGGGGTACGCCTGTGTAGGGGAGGGGGATGTGGAGGTGTCTGAGTCTGGAGGTGGGAGGCATTTCCGGAATCCGTCCTGTGGTGCTGTGGGTTGCTTGGAGGGCGGATGTATGGGGAGTGGAGGTGGGGAAGCCTGTCCTTGGGTGGGTCACAGCGCCCAAGGCTTTGATTACCACAGCGAGGAGTCTGGGCTTCCTCAGGGAGGGGAGGTCCTGGATGTTTGGGAGCAGAGATTGGAAGTGTGGAGTGTGGGGCGATGTGTGACCATGGGTGGGTGCAGCAGATGTCAGGGACCTAGCTGGGCCCGGGGAGATTGTTCTGGTAGGGGCCTGAAGATCCGGGGGTAAAGGACTAGGGCCCATTCCCCGGGGTGGGGGACAGGTCTGTGGATGGTGCTGGTTGGCAGAGGGAGTCCTCAGGAGAAGGGTCAATGTGTGTGTGCGTGCATGTGAGTGCGTGTGAGTGCGTGTGTGTGCACATCCAGCGCCTCCGAGTTCCTTTCTATCCCTCTCTGCCTCTCTGCGGCAGGGGAAGCAGGTTAGTGACGCTGCATCATGAGCACAACCAGCAGGGGGCGCTGTGCTCCCGAGTGACTTGCGCCCCTCCTCCCTCAGCCCCCTTAGGACAGCTGGAATACATATTTTTACAATTTTGAGTGTGTGCCCATCTCTGGCATCACTTAGATAGTCATCTAGCCTCAGTCCTCGCTGACAAACTGTCTTCACCTCATCACCTCCTGTGCTAATAACACGGCAGGATGTCACACCCGGGGCAGCCTGGAGCTCCTAGACCCCTCAGCCCGACTCAGCCCTGAGGACGGCACACACAGTCCCTGAGGGGAAGACATCTGATGCCTGGTGTAAAAATGAAGTCAAAGAAAGGGATGGTGTCCCAGTCCACACAGAACCAGCCGAGTGTAACACAGAAGCTTCCCCAAGAGGCTTCTCCCAGACCCAGAGTGGGATAGCCAGCAGAGACTGTGCCCTCTGTCCTCACAGGCTCTGTGGCCCTGGGGTTCCCAGCAGCATGTGGTTTGCTTGAGAAGGGGAACAGCAGCCTGGGGTGGCAACTGAGGTGGGGAATGGGAGCCCTTGAAAGAGCTGCCAAGACCCTTAGGTCAAACGGTTTCCCCAGGGGGGCCGCCTTGCTCGATTACATCACTCACTGTATTGTGAACTCATACTGCAGGAAGGGTGCTCTATCAAAGCAAAGATGGGTGCTGGAGAGGCCCAGAGGAGGGGTTCAGCCCAGCCTGAAGGGCTGGGATTTGCCAGGCACAGCTTCCAGTAGAGGGTATGTCTGGACTAGGTTCTGAGGGATGTGTAGGAGTTGGTTGGGCCAAGCTCAGTGTTACACACACACTTTCTAGGCCTGTGTAACACAGGCAGGAGGTGGGACCCAGGCGTGTGGAGGCCGGTGACAGGAGCCTACAGGTCCTCAAGAGCTGAGGTGGCTCAGCCCCCATGGGGTACTCAGCCAGCTGTACCCACACACAGTGGACTCTGGGGCCAATGGCAGACTCTGCGGGAGGGAGTTAACTCTGGGGCAAGGGAGCTGGAGGAGCTCACAGTTGGTCTTTGCAGCCAGCTGGGGAAGCCCTCATTCTAACCCTGGTGTTTCTAGACTTGATGTTCAGAAAAACCAAACTCTCAAATCTGGGCTTTTCCAGGAACATCTCCACTTTACTGGAGCTGAGAATTCCATTTGTAAAGTGGAATGGAGGTGGGGGGGCAGAGGGGGTGATAATAACCACCCCTGCCCCCACAGGACAGTCAGAGGGAATTTAAGAAAGTTACCTCATTTTGCCCCCTTTTCTCTAGCATGAAGTAATTCACATTCTGATTTTAGGGGAGAAGTGACAGGTCAGCTGCGTTGTCACTTGCCCAGACCGCACAGCTAGAGCCCCGTGAAGCTGGGGACTGGCCCACGTGTGCTTGCCTCTTGCCGTTTGAAAGGCAGCCCCGTGCTGGGCTGGCTGTGTGCAGGCAGGAACGTCCTTGGGGGTCGTGGGCCTTGGCCACTGGCAAGGAGCTCTGACCTCCTTGCCTGAGTGGGGACAGAAAGTAGCTCTGTTTAAGCCTAGGGAAAGAGACCCAAGCAAGCATGTCAGCCACAGCAGGCCCTCTTGGGGCGCCCTGCGGTTTGTACCGCTTTATTGCCTCAGCTCTGTTTGTGATGGGCCGTGCAGTGTGAGAGACAGGGAAGGTGGCCCAAGGGCCTGCAGGCCAGGGGAAGGTGAGCAGCCAGGAGCAGACAGTGGCAGGCCTCTGCAAGGGGACCTTCCGAGTACCTCGATGGCTCTGGGGGTGGGGGCCAGGGCCCATGACTTAGGCAGGGGTGTAGGACCTGTGAAGAGCCCCCCACTGTCCCTCTCAGCATGGTCAGAAAGTTGGGGGTGGGCGTTAGCACACAGGATGTAAGAGGTGGTATGCGGGCCGGAGATGTCCCGACAATGTATTTTATTTGGCTTACAGAGTGTTTCTCAAAACATGTTTCATGATGTCCCAACATTTTCGTATAAAAATCCAGATGTGTGGTTTCTCTTGACGAATTGGAGGATCTGGCCTCACCGTGTAAAAGAAGAGTGGTTGTCCTGTCTAGCTGCTGAAAGTGTTACCGCAGGCCCCACCGCTCTCTGTAGTGTTCCCCGTCACTGTTTATGTTCCCTGCCTGGATCTCTCCGGGCAACTCTGTTAACATAGCCCCCACCAGTGACAGAGATGACCTCCATGAGCCTTTGGCCCCTTACCCCTGGCTCTCAATCTGGCTGTGGTCCTATGTGCCCTAGAGAGGAGCATGCGGGATGTGAGAGACACCCAAGGTCTTTGGTCTAGCAGACTGGTCACAGTCAGGAATGAGGGTGGTCACCAGGGAGAGAGGGATCCCCCATCCTCAGAGCCAGTAAGTTTGAGGGTTTGGGCTGGGAAGCTGGTGTGAGCAGCCACCGTGGGACCCAGGGGGTTGCAGGCAGCTTGGCGCCTGGCTTCTGTTTTGTGGGCAGAGAGAGGCCAGAGCTGATTTGCCCCAGCCACAATGCAGACACAGGAAAACTCTTTCTGCTCTGAGGAAGATGATACAAAGGGTAAAATGAGGCTCCTGAACTCTCCACAGGCTTCCAGACAGACACCAACAGACATCTGGACATCTGAGCCACTGTAGGGGGAGGCAGGAATGTGGGAAGGGGGCAGGGAGAGAGCACACACTCTGGGAGGAGGAGGGATGGCTCTGGGGTGTCAGGTCACAGCCCAGAGGTGGGGCGGGATGAGGTCAGCTCTGGGCAGGCACAGCTGAGCAATGCAGTGAGCCCCACCCTGGCAGGCCCCCCATGGCCTTGGGCACAGAGCAACAGCTGCTAGGGGGCAATGAGCTTGAGGTGATGGGGTGGGGTGGGGAGAGGGGGGAGAGAGACAGATGTAGAGGGTGACAGACACTGTTAGAGACAGAGACAGCAACAGAGAGGAAAGACAGAGAAAAAGAGACAGAGACAGAGATAAAGAGAGACATAGAGAAAAAACAAAGATAGAGACACAGACCGAGGGACAGATTGAGAGACAGGAAGGGAAGCAAGCTGGATGGCTGTGATGGGTGCAACTGGGCATCCTGGACCCCTGGCTGGGCTCCATCTGGCCTTGGAGCCAGTTGGGTGCCCACCCCGCTCCACTTCCTGGCAGAACCGTCATCCCTGCCCCTCCCTAGCTGGCCTCTGTGGGCTCCTGGCCAGAGCAGGGAGGGTCCTGTGCTGACAATGTGGCAGGTACTGGGTGCTCGAGAACTTGACTCAGAGCTGCTGCCAGGGGGTCCTGGCATGCCAGCAAAAGCCCCCCGCTTCTGCCTGCCCGGGAATGTGCTGGGAGAGGACCACTGATGCTGGGTGGGCTGCTTGCTGCAGATAGCCAGTAAGGAAGGTGGGAGGCCAGAGCCTTTCTCTCGGCAACAGGATCCTGCAGGAAGGCCCAGCTGCTTCTGTGAGCCCAGCCCACTGGGAGCGGTCTGTCCCCGAGGACCCACAGACCTGGGCTGTGAGATGTGTCGACGATAAAATCAAAACCATATTTTTCTACGTTGGAAGATGGAGCCGTGATAAATTTGGAAAGTATTACATATCAGGGCTCTGCAGACCACTTCCCGGCACCTCCCAGCAGACGGGCTTCCTGCAGTCAGAACGGCACACCCCCAAGGGCGTGCGGCCTGGACCGGAGTGGGGGCGGCTGCGGCAGTCCATGAAAGTGGGGCCATGGTTGGGGACACCGAGTGCATTTGATTAGAGGCTGGGGATGGGGGGCTTCCAAGTGGATGGTGGAAGGGCCCATCAACAAGCTATGTGGAGGGAAAATGCCCCCGAGGGAGCTGTGGCCAAAGCCAATCTAGGGTTCTTCCCAGTGTGGTTTTCCAGTTGTTTCCAGATCTGCCTTCGCCAGCTGGGATTCAGAGTAAGGTATGCCTCCCCGACAGATCTCAGTTTCCCCAGCTTTTCATTCTTTTCTGCCTCTGGCACTCTTGTGAGAAAGCTCGAAGGCCGTGCCCACTGCTTCCTTGGAAAGAAAACCTCTGTGTCCGGGGGTTCCTTCACATCATGACTCAGCCTGAGGAATGTGAGGGACCAGACTGAAAAGGATCCAGATAGGCTGTAGTCCACCTTTTTCCTGTGGCCTCTGTTGGCCAGGGAGACACATAGAAACCCCCTGTGAGGGAAGCTCCAGTAGGGAGATTGGAGTATGTGGGTGCAGAGCCTCTGGGAGGGTCGGGTCTCTGGACCACCCTATGTTTGGGCATTGAGCCCACCCTGTACTCCTGACCCCCAGGCCCTTTGCACAGGGCTATGTCTCTAGTTTGACCTCCTGGTGTTTTTTTTTTTTTTTTTCTCTCTAGAACCTTCCCTCCCACAAGTCAGTGGAGACCCCCTCGTGGTGCCCAGTCCCTTGGCAAGTCCTGTCCCGTGTGGCCCCTGCACAGGAGTCAGCTGTATTTGGAACATTGGCTGTGCTGGGCCGTGGACCAGCACAGCGCTGTCCTGAGCACCGTGTCTGCTCAGAGGTGCTGGCCCTGCTCAGGGCTTGAGCCACACACCAGCCCCCTGGGTAAATCAGGTTCTTTGGGGCTCCTCTCTCCTTCCTCATCTTTGTTTAAAAAAGGATACCTGTGCATGATGTTTACTTTATCCTTTCCATAACCCCAGCCTTATCTCAAAAGAGACTGTTTGATGTCAGGATGAAGGACACGGACCTATCCAACCTACAGTATAGTCATGCCAGCCACACTGGATGGGCAGATCCACGTCCTCTCTGTGTGGTTCTCGTGGCCCACCATCCAGGCAGATGTGCTCACGGGACAGACTGGGATCCTCAGAGAGCCGTCTCTCAACTCCCACTCCTCATGACACAGAAAGGTAAGGAGAGAGAGGTTCATTTGCACAGGCTCTCACTATTTTTCTGCCCCTCCCCGGCTCTCTCCAAGCCCCAAAGGACTCCCTGGTCAGAGGATGGGGATTTCCAGGTTATGCCTTCCTAGACACCCCGGTCCATGCAGTTCCACTGCTCTTGTGGAAGTGAGAACCAAGGGTTGTGCCTGGCGATCCTGAGAGGCTGCCCAAGATGGCTCACCCAACCAGGGGAAGAGCTGCCCCCATGTTAGAATAAAAGGAATCTTGCAAAGGGCTGCTCCAAATTTACCAGCACTACTGAGTCGAAGCGGTCTTCTCTGGGTATCCTGGAGAAAGGAGTTGGGTGGGACCCATGTCTCTTATCTGTTGAAACCAATTATTTTATTTTATTTTAATTTCTCTTTGAAGCCAGTTATTTTATTTTATTTTTTTAAAGATTCTATTTATTTATTTGACAGAGAGAGAGATTACAAGTAGGCAGAGAGAGAGGAGGAAGGAGGCTCCCCTCGAAGCAGAGAGCCCGATGCGGGGCTCGATCCCAGGACTCTGGGATCATGACCTGAGCCAAAGGCAGAGGCTTCAACCCACTGAGCCACCCAGGCGCCCCGAAGCCAGTTATTTTAAAGAAAGACTGAAAAGTAGTAAGATACTCCTGAGGGAGCAGGTGTGTACGCACCTAGTGTCTGATTTCCCTCCACACTGGTTCATGTAAAAATGCAATTTCTTCTGAGTTTCAAAGTCATCTGTGTTCATTACACACACACACACACACACACAAGTACATAAAGAAAATAACAGTCAGAGATTGTACCACTCAGAAGCATTTTCACAAGGATTCTGATGAAGTTCTCCGAGTTCTGGCTACCTCGTGGCAGATCCATGACAGAGGGATTTTTTTCCGACCACTGCTGATGTCGTATCATCGTTGTGCTGTGTGAATGCCATGGGAACTTCATTTTGCTTACATATGTGTCTGCATTTCTAGTAATTTCTAGTCCTAGATTCCTGGAAGGGGAAATCACGGGGCTGAAGGGTATGAGCACATTGAATATTTATTGCCGACTTGTCTTCCAGAAAGTTTGAGTCTCTTTCTTTGCTCTGCAAGAGCATGACAGTGCCCACCACCGGTCTGTTAAAAAGACTCGGGGCTGGGGTGCCTGGGTGGCTCAGTGGGTTAAAGCCTCTGCCTTCGGCCCAGGTCATGATCCCAGAGTCCTTGAGCCCCACATCCCTGCTGAGCAGGGAGCCTGCTTCCTCCTCTCTCTCTGCTTGCCTCTCTGCCTACTTGTGACCTCTGTCTGTCAAATAAATAAATAAAATCTTTATTAAAAAAAAAGATTCGGGGCTGGAAATGACCCGAAAGTCAATCTGGTGCCTTGATCTCCAGTGACTGACTGACTGACTGACTGACTGACTGAGTGACTGACTGCCCGTCCAGTCCCCACTTGAGGAGGGTTCCCCCAGTCAGGGTCTCCTCTGCTGACAGGGAAGGCACAGAGAGCTCGCTCCATTGCTTCAGGGGAGGCTTGGCTTCTGCAGGTCATTAGGGTGTTTCTGTGTGCCCTTGGCCATGAGACTTCCTCCCACCTATGGCCGAGTGAGGGAGAGGAAGGTGTACATCACAGGCAAGCCTGTGTCCATTCCTCTGTCACCAAGTCAGTTCTGGCGGATCTCGATTCTAACATCCTTTAGTCACCTTGGGGGACTTCTTTAGGAATAAGAACACAAGTAGTTCAGTTGGTTAAGCGTCTGCCTTTGGCTCAGGTCATGATCTTGGGTTCCTGGGATTGAGCCCCGCATGGGTCTCCCTGCTCAGTGGGGAGTCTGCTTCTCCCTTTCCCTCTGCCCCTCCCCCTGTTTTTGCTCTCTCTCTTCTCTCTCTGTCAAGTAAATAAATAAAATCTTAAAAAAAAAACACAAAAGCATGAATACAAAATTATCAAAGTATCAAAGGGGATTATTTTAAATGAGACAAAAATCACAATAAATTATAAATTTTTTAAAAAGCCAATGAATAATATAAACCTCACAAAACTTCAAAAACATAATTTTTACTAAATTCTGGACTACTTCTATAATACTTTCCATACATTTTTTTGGCCAAATACTCTTTGTTGTCTTCGTATGACAATGATTTTCTCTAGTCATAATAAAAAGATAATTCAGTCTGTCTTCAGGGCATGAGGGACCAAAATCATTAAACATTTTTTTGGTAGTTTAGGCAAATTGCTTTCAACTTCATAACCCATTGAAAATGGCATAAATTATAGTATTAACAGATTTGGGGAACACCTGTGTTATGCTTCTGTTGTACCTGACCTGCAAGATTTTAGGGCATTTCCAGTTTTCCATATGGTTATTAATCTTATATATTCTCTGAATGATAATGGTCACATTAATGCTTGTATTCTAATGGCACTTAGGAGGTTTTTTTTTAATGTGTTTTCTTTCAGTTTCAGTCAATTCAGGAGGAAATTTCAATATCTTACCAATCTCACAGAACTCACCCTTTTAGTGAAATTATTAAACCCTCCAAGATCCTATTCACTATTTTTATTGGCAATTTATCTCTTCCTCTTCATAGTTAAATCAAATCATTTAAAAATTTAATGTTATTAACAATCATTTCTATTGATTCTATGGCTTGTCTTGTTAACTTGTTTTCTATTCTTCATTATTATCTGATTTTTTCTCAGCTTCTTTTTTTTTTTTTTTTAAATTTATTTGACAGAGAGAGAGAGATCACAAGTAGACAGAGAGGCAGGCAGAGAGAGAGAGAGGGAAGCAGGCTTGCCGCTGAGCAGAAAGCCCGATGCGG
This sequence comes from Meles meles, assembly GCF_922984935.1. Classification (NCBI taxonomy): domain Eukaryota; kingdom Metazoa; phylum Chordata; class Mammalia; order Carnivora; family Mustelidae; genus Meles; species Meles meles. The sequence continues at coordinate 45,801,976 of NC_060078.1, read as the reverse complement.
GACTCGATCCCAGGACCCTGAGATCATGACCTGAGCCGAAGGCAGCGGCTTAACCCACTGAGCCACCCAGGCGCCCCTTTTCTCAGCTTCTTAATTAAAATTTTAAGTAGGACAAAATCATATTTCCAGATGGGAAAACTGTAACTTCATTAGTTTTATTGCAACATTTAAAAAATCTCCTCAAGTCATGTGTTAAATCATATATTCCCAAATGAACTCCTTCTTAGCTAGATCCTCATATGCCTGATGTCCCTTCAGCCAGATCTCCCACCTAGGGGCCCCTGTAAATTGGGGTCTGTACCAGAAGTATCATTAACTTGAAGGTAAATTTACCTCTGGCATCAGTCCCACATTGCCTCCCCTCCACCAATGCCCAGTGGAATCTCTATCCAAAGGACTTTTGGCCTCTACTCCAAAGCCTTAGCCTGGACACTGGCCAGCCTAGGAGATGGGTGACTGGTTTAGCAGGTGGGAAAGGCTCTCCCACATTCATAGTTGAGCTTCACTGGAACACTTGAGAAGATACCCCTGTAACTCACGACAAACTTGCTCTCTCAGGTTGAGGAGCTCCTAGGAGTCTATGACTGTGTGCAGGTTCAAGGTCCTGGATCTAACTTGCGGGTGTTACCAACTCTTTAAAACAGTGTCAGATTTATTTCTGTCCCTAAGAATCGATATAATTCAGGAGCATCTCCCTACTTGCTCTATGGGATGTTGCCCAATGCATGAATGGCTTAATAAAGGAATTCCATCTTCAAAAAAGAAATCAATATAATTCAAGAAAATGAGAAGACAAGCCACAGAATAAGGAAAAATATTTACAAAAGACATACCTGATAAAGGACTTATGTAAAACATGTATAAGACTCTTAAAACTCAACAATAAGAAAATGAACAACCTGATTCATGGGTAAAAAATTGTACATAATGTACATAATGTAGAATCCTAATCATATGACTTCACGGAAGAGGCAAAACTATGAAGACCATAGAAAGATCAGTGGTTGCCAGCCATCTTCTGGGAGAGAAGAATGAATAAGAAGAACATAGAAGCTTCTTAGAGCAGTGAAACTACTCTCTATGACACCATATAATGGGGGAGCCATGTCCTTATACATGTGTCCAAACCCACAGAATGGACATCACCAAACGCGAACTCTAATGTGAACTCCAGATAATAATAATGTGTCAACGTAGGTTCATCAGTGACAACAAGCGTCCCTCTCTGGTGGGAGATGTTGATAAATGGGGGGAGGTTTTGGAGGGGGGCAGGGAGAATATGGGAATACTCTATAGTCAGCTCAGTTTTGTTGTGACCAGAAACATCTCCAAATAACAGCCTATTAAAAAAAATCAATATATTCAGCGGTGCCTGGGTGGTTCAGTGGGTTAAAGCCTCTGCCTTTGGTTCAGGTCATGATCCCAGGGTCCTGGGATCAAGCCCCACATCGGACTGTCTGCTCAACGGGGAGCCTCCCCCTCTCTCTCTGCCTGCCTCTCTGCCTACTTGTGATCTCTATCTGTCAAATAAATAAAATCTTTAAAAAAATCAATATATTCAGTATTCTTTTAATTTATTTTAATAACCACTTCCAAGTAATCCATTCAATGGATATTTACTAATCTTACTATATGCTGTATCTAAGCAAAGCCCTGGGACACAGTTGAGAAACAGGCAGGATTGGCTGGTACGTTCATGGTGCCATCGTCCTACAGGAAGTTGGTCTCCCAGAAAGACAGATAACAAAAGTATAATCACAGTAAGTTCTTTGTCCCATAAGTTAGAGGAGCAACAGATAGGGGAACTCAAGCTAGTCTGAGCAGGTCTCCAGCAGGAAGCGACATCTGAGCCTGGATGGGCTTTCAGTGAAGGAGTGAGATGATAGGATCTGTGTGTCCAAAATATTATTCTGGCTAGAGCACAGAACGGACTAGATGGAGTCAGGAGTGGAAATGGATGAGTAGTTAAGAGGCCGTCACAGACCCAAGCAGGAAGGCGTTCTGGCCTGTGCAGAGGAAGGAAGACAGGCCTCTTCTCAGTCTGAGGCCAGGGACAGGGTGATGCAGTGTCAGGGAGACTGTGATAGAGGACGCTGGAGGAGAAGCAGACATGGGAAGGAGGATGAGGCGGTCACTGGGAACCCATGAGTGCTAGAAACCTCTGAGCCACTGAGCGAGTTGAGTCGGGGCGGCATGCGTCCACAGCCATGCACACAGTCTGGGCTAGAGACATAAATCTGAGCAGATAGATGGTAATTGGAGCCATGTGGCGGATGAAATCATCTAAGGGGAACGTGTGGGCTGAGAAGAGCAGGGAACAGGGCCATGATCGCCGCCACATCTGTGGCCATGAGGAGGCAGAGCCAGGAGAATTCACGGGGATTACTAGCCACATGACAGACAACGGAATCTTGAGGCCACGATGTGCTCGATGCTCTCCAGGGGACAAGGGCCCCCTCCCCGACAATGTCCCGGTGACTCCTGACCCAGCCCTGCGAGGTGAACATGCTTTATCAACTGAGGCTTGCGGCATGGAGAAAGAAGGGCCCCGCCGGAGCCCCAGAGACCGAGGCTCAGATTCACAGGGTCATCATTTCACCCCAAGGACTGTGGAGATACAAAGACACGGTGCATTTACAAGGCACCAGGTACCACACCTGGCACATGGCTGTGGGGCTTTTGAGAGACTTACAAATAACACCCCATCATTCTCCTCCCCTGCTCACATCTAATGGAGCAACGAGACGCAGGAGACAAGTTTCAGCAGGACGAGCAAGAGAGAGGTGTTGGAGGCCCTAGTGATGGATGGTAGGCCGTCGTTGGAGGTCCCGTGGGGTTTTGGCCTTCCCACACCGTCCTGCCATCCTCCCCGCCCTGCTGTGGGGCAGCCGTCTGGAGAGAACAAGTGGGCCGGCAGTCCGATTTACCCAGAGCACAGAGAGCAGACCAGGAGGGAATGAACGAGTCTTGAGGGGGTTGCCTTTTGGTGGCTCCCCCCCACCCCGATCCAAATTACAACTGGGGACAGTGCTGTCTCCCACCACCACCAGGGGCAGGGGGCAGACACAGGGAATGAATGTCACTCTGGTGGGGTGTGTTCACGTGGCATCCTAGAGCCTGATGGTAGGGGGTTCACCCTCAGAATAATTGTCACAAGAAATTACAATAAGCAACTGTGGAAACGGATTGCCTCGCCCTCATTTAACAAGTCAAGTCATGGAGGTCTTTCTTCATTGGAGAGATATGGATTAAAAAGTCTGAAATGTGCTGACTTGGCCCATTTACTCTTTCCTTGTTGTTTCTTTGATAGCTTTTTAAAATAAAATTTATGTTTATCAAAGTCCTACATGTACATAGTTTTAAAAGTCAAATGGTTCTGCAAGGTTCCTAATGAAAACCAGCATCTCTCTTCCCTGCTCCTGATTCTCTCTCCCCAGAGGCCATCACTTTGAATTCTCGCTCATTCTTCTGGGGCTTTCCTCCTTAGTTTTAAATAACATGGTTGGCCTGCAATTTCTTGATTTTCCAGTCTCAGGGTGATTTAATGAGTTCCTACTACGGCAGAGGAGGACGAAGCACTGGTGAGCCGCCCTCCTCCTCCCCATGTACATGTGTGCTCCTCTCCCCTCAAGCCGGACATGGTATTTAGCGTGTCGTTTTTGGCCAAGTCAGTATTCAGTATTTACATAGTTGTGACAACGTTCCTATTATTCACAGCCTAACCATGTAGTGTATATTTCCCGTTTTGTACAATCTCTTGTTTTGCTTGGAATGAAGGACTGCCAAGCTTTTCCTGTTTGGTGTTTGATGACCGTCCATCCCCAGACTTCGGGCTGAAGGGGTCTCTCCTTCCACTTTGTGCAGATTTGTGTGCAGATGCTCGGCTTCCTTCCCTGCTGACACCTCTTTCCTACCCCCACTCCTGCAGCGTGTGTACTGACTGCTCTCTGTGCGGCTGCCCCCACTGCGGTCTCGGGGGTCTGGGGGCCCTCTGACTTACCTGCACTGAATCCCTGTGTGCTCATCCAATGGCCTGCCTTGGTTTTCTCCTTCGTTGGGGTGAAGCACCTTCTCTAGCAGCTGTCTGAGAAACGTTCGGTATTAAGTGTTTTGAGAGCATGTTCATGCAAAAATTCACTCTCATCCTCACATTTGATTGTCAGCTTGGCTGGAAATTCTTGCCCCTCGGACTGTGAAGTCATTGCCCACTGCCTCAGGCTCACAGAGCCACTGTGAGAAGTCAGATGTGGTCTCACCTCTTTCCTTCACACTAGGCCACTTTCGTCTCTGAAATAATTCAGAATTTTCTTTTCATCCTTGGGGTGCACTGGTGTGGGTCTCTCTTCACATGGGGGTCCTCAGTGAGTCCTTTCAAACTGAAGGCTCACGATTGTTGCTCATCGTCTGCTACATTTTCTCGTATTATTTTCTACCCTCCTCCCCCTCCCCCAAGTATATTTTCTGTTCTCTTTTTTTTAGACCTTCCTGTTTTTCAAATGGACTTCCTGGGCTGATTCTCTAATTTTTCTGGTGTTTTCTCTTCTTTCCCATCTTCTTTGTGTTCTGTCCTTTGGAAGGTGCCTCTTAAACTTTCTATTGAAACTTCTTTTATGCAATTCTTTTGGATATCTGCCAATTTAATTTTCCAGAATACTTTTAAAATTCTGAACGATCCTTTTAAAACTTACTTTGTGGTTGTTTTAAGCAACAAGTTTTCATTTCATGTATGCATGTTAATATCTTATTACCTGGAGATAGCCCTTATAACTTAATATATTATAGTATGCTATATTATATAATATATAGTATGCTATATTATATTATGTTATAATTTTTCCCCCTGCTCCATGTGTTGTCTGTTTCCTCTAAGATCTTTTTTTTTTAGTCTTTGATACTTTTCATCTCTGACTTTATGTGAAGACTAAGACCCTAACACAGAGTAAGTTCTGTGTGTCTGGGTGGGGCTTTGCTGGAGAAAGACTGAACTTGACCACTTTACTGGAGGTTCCAAACAACCAGAGCCTGCATACATTCTAGTGGGGTGGCCAATATCCCCAGAGAAGAATCATCCAAAATTTTGCACAGGGATTATAAGCTTGGCTGCTAGTTCTCAGGGCGAGAGAGGGGTAGGGTGTAGGTTTCAGCAATTGGTGGGTCAACTTTCCCTTCACTCTCATTGTCAGCCCAGTGCCCTCACTTGCATCTGTGCCCATGGGTCCTGAGTCCAGAGCTCCCTGGCTCCCTCTCACTGGAGAATAGAGTCCTGTCTTCTGCCAGGATGTTAGGGAGGTTTTTTTGTTTTTTGTTTTTGTTTTTTTTTTTTGTTTTTTTTACCTGCACAGAGTGGGGCAAGGGACCATGGGTCAAAATATTCTCATACTAATGTTTTTAAGTTTTGTTTTTTGATTTTAGAGGGAGAGTGTGGGTTTGTGTGTGCATGAGTGAGGGGAGGGGCAAAGGGATAGGGAGAGAGAGACTCTTAAACAGGTCCCACAGCCAGCCCCGAACCCCACATGGGGCTCAATCTCACACCCTTGAGACCATAACATGAGCCAAAATCAAGAGTCGGATGCTTAACCAACAAAGCCAGCCAGGCTCCCCTCTCACACTAATTTTTAACCGATCCTCCATTTTCAGTTGTACCCACACAGCTGCTTCCAGAAATCCCTGTCCCCTTTCAGTGGCTCTGGCATCCGTCCTTTGCTTCTTGATTTCCCTGCTCCTGGTCCGACCTCAGACTGCTCCGAGCCACTACATCGCAACAGTACGTGCGGCCACCTTCCGGGTTCCAAGAGTTTGTCACTGTTGCTTCCTCTCCACTTTCTTTGTCCATCGAAGTGGTTGCCTTATTTTCTCTCCTTTACTGTCATTTTAGAGGACTTTCGGGAGTGGATAGAGATAAACATACCAAGACTGCACAAGGTGCTGGAGGCCCGCAGTCTTCCTTTCCTTGGTTCCCATCGGGAGACTTCCCTCATCCCGTTCTAGCCCTGCTCCTGCCCAGCCCTGGACCAGAGGCTCTGTCCCTGCCTCTCCCACGGGTAGGAGGTAAGTGATTAGATAATCCTTTCAATGGATCCTGAATTAAGGGTCCAGCATTTAGCCCCTGGAGTTGGTACCTACTGTGTGGTTTTTGACCTTTGGAGTCTCTGCCCAAACCAAGACTGGGGGAGCCCTGCTTGAGCATCTAACATGCATTGTGACATTGTCCTCCTCTTTTTTCCTTTAAGATTTTATTTATTTATTTGACAGAGAGAAAGAGAGTACATGCAGGAGGAAGCAGCAGGTGGGAGAGAGGGAGAAGCAAGCTCTCTTCAGAGCAGGGAGCCTGATGTGGGGCTCGATCCCAGGCCCTGGGATCATGACCTGAGCCGAAGGCAGATGCTTTAGCCACTGAGCCACCCAGTCTCCCTGCGTTGCCTTCGTCTTAATGGGCCTTCAAATCTCTTACATTCTTTTAATGGATTGGGGTGTGTGTGGTGTGTGTGTGTGTGTGTGTGTGATTTGTGAGAGCTATTTTTGGCTACTAATTTCTTTGCTTGTTAGAAAATGCCTCATGCTGTTTTTTTGTTTTTTGTTTTTAACTTTTTTGTGTGTTTTGATCTACGGAAGTTTTTAATTTTTATGGGATTAATCTGTCAGCTGTTTCCTTTATGGCTTCTGGGTATGGAATCTTCCTTCCTGTGGAAGGGAACCCCCACCCTCAAGTTGTAAAAATAAGCTCTTTTTTCCCTCTAAAACTTTATGTTGTTTTTTTTTTTGTTTTTTTTTTTTTTCACGTAGCTCTTCTGCTTCTGTCCAAAGCCTGGAAATCATCTCTGCAGGATGGCCCTCTCTCTGGAGGCCTGGCCGTTCTCCACAATCCAGCGACACTCTCTGGCTAGGTGAACCCCCGTTCCTGGGACAATGCTGAAGCACCTGCTGGTCTGTGGTGACTTATTTGGTGTGTCTTCCCCGCAGAGCTGCAGATATCAGAACAGCCCTGGGCTGCTTCAGAAATAAGATCAGTGCCCTGGTTTCCTGAAGCCATTGTAACAAACCAGCATGCACTGGGTGACTCAAAACAACAGAACCTTATTCCCTGTCCGTGAGGGAGGCCAGAAGACTAAAACCAAGGTATTGGCAGGCTGTGCTCGCTCTGAAGGGAGGACCCTTCCTCGCCTGTCTCCTCGCTCCCGGTGCTGCTGGCAAGCCTCGGCTTCCTGTGGCATCTCTGTCTCTGTTGTCACCTGACATTCTGCCCGCGTGTCTGTGTCTTTTCCTCTTCTTCTAAGGGCACCAGTCCCATCAGATTAAGGACCCCCACCCCACCACCCCCTTCGCCAGTATGAACTCACCTGAACTCATTATACCTTCGATGGCCATATTTCCAAATAAGACCATGTTCTAAAGCTCCAGGAAGGACATGAATCTGGGGACACACTCTCCAGCTTGGTGAATCTGATGGGTCTCCCCTTTTGCCTTCAGCTATGGCTGGGATGATGTCTTTCCTGGACTCCGTTGCTGCTGCCATGGTGGATCCCTTTAGGCTCTCATTGGCTCCCTTAGAACAGCCATTGTTCCCTAACTGGTGCCTTTTGATCTATCACAGAAAGTTGCCGGCAAGCAAGAAAAGGCTGAGGACTCTGGAGAGAGGAGATACAGCCTTGCATTGGCAATGCAGAAGGGATGGTTCAGATCTAGGGTCCCCAGAAGCCAGCAGAGCCTTGTTTCTTGCACATACTACAGGATGGGTGTGTCTCCTGACTATTGGGATTGACCCTGAGGTCTCTGCTGGGAACGAGGGGACGTCATTTCCATGGGACCTTGGCACTGTTCCTCTGGTCCCTTCCAGAACGGTGAAGTTTGAACTGTGACTTGTCTGCAGAGTAGGACCTACAGCCATCCCTGCTTTGCCAGCAGAGAGGTCTTGGGTATGTGATGCTGCCCATGGATGTATTTGAAATCCAGAGCACGTGGGCTGGACCCATGAGAAGTGGGTCTTGGACAGGCTCCTCTCACACCTTGGGCTCAGTCATATCCTGGGGCAATTGGCCACGCCCAGCTTCTAAATTGACCCCATCACACTCTGCCGTTGCCAGTGGGGTGGGCTTGGCTGGGTTTCCCAGAAACAGAATAAATTGAAAAGCAATTGTACTGCAGGGGTGGGACAGTGAGGCGTGGGGGCGGTCAGAGCCCTTTGTCCAGTTGGTTCCCAAGCACGTGAACTCTGCAGTAAGGCTGCTGGAGGGACAAAATCAAGGTCATGAAGATTGACCCCTGTGTTTTCTTCTAAGGGTTTTGTATTTTAGCTCCTACATTGTGGTCTTTGATGCATTTGGGTGGGGGGGAGATCTAATTTGCTTTTTTCAACCATTCATGAATTGGGCAGCATCCCCTCTAGCAGGTAGAAAGGAACTCCCTGATGCATTTTAGTTTAAAAACCATAGATATGTTTTACAACAGTGAGGTATTTGGCAGGAGTGTGTGGGACAATTTACCCAATGACACAATTTTTTTTAACAGATTTATCGACTTCGAAATTTCATTTCCCGTGTGCTCATTTATTTATACGCACACATTAATATGCACGGCAGTACAGTAGTAATAGCTCTTGTGGCCACACAGGAAATGGTGTGCTAATGTGGGCACATAGTAACTGGAAACATCAAGGGCTTGTAACAAGGGATTCTGCATTTTTTGAAACCAAACCCCCGCTTAAGGATCAAAGAGTATGGCCAGATTTTGAACTGACAGATTTAGGACAGAGAATACCTGAATTGGGAGATACATTTTCTAACTTCAGGAAACGCAGGACAAAAAGGGCCTGGACCAGCTTCCACGGGCTGAGGTTTGAGAGTGACCCTCTTGCAGAAGCACGGGACACTTCCAGACTGTGGAGGGCTGCTCGGGACGTCCATGCCAGGCACCTGCATCACCCCCTCCTCCTCCCTCCCCAATTTTTCATGGCACACGGGAGAAGTGGAAGGGATTCAAAGTGGAAGAGATTCAAGTTCCATTATTTAGGGTCTCAGGGCCAAATGAAAATTCATAAGAAATGTCTTGTTTGAAAGCAGAAGGGCCATTAAAGATACCAAAAAAAAAAAAAAAAGAAAGAAAGAAAGAAAAATTTTTTTGTCCCCTTTTTGTCTGCGGTTTGTTTTGTCTGTTTTTGTTTTGAATATTTGCTGTCCTGCTCCTTCAGGTGCACAGATACCCAAGGCCTGAGCGTAGACCCCACATGTCAGGTTCCCCCTCCTGCCAGCCGTCAGCTGGACTGATGCACTGTGTCCCATCCGGGGAGGGGTGCAGAGCCAGGCATTTTCCTTCCCCACAGGCCTGCAGCTGTAGCCCACAGTTCAGGGGAGACCCCCAGGGTGTCAGGACACAGCTAGCACCTGGATCAGAGTAAGAGAGTCTTGCCCTACCGAGTCACTCCCGGAACATGCCATGATGTGGCCCACCTGGAGTGGGGACAGCCATCACTGCGTCCTGTTCCAAGATGTGTGAGGCACACATATCTGACCTTGACCCTCCCCATGCCCATGCTCAGGCATGGCCTGAGGGTCAAGGGGCATGAGGGTGGCAGTTGTCCCTGGGTGGTTCAAGATGCCGGGCACCCTGTAGATGGGAAAGCAATGGGAGGTAGGACCCGAACCACCAAGCCCCAGGACGCGCTGCATTGCGCCATGGGATCTTGCGTGGTTCAAAGATAAGATTATGAAGAATTTTCAGAGGGTGAACATCAGGGGCACCTGCTGGTTAAATTCCCAGTATGGGGCCCTTCTGAGCCGGGGTCCTATGGGACTGCGTGGGTCACCCACCAGTAAAACCACTTCCGGTGTCCCTGAGGGTAGATGAGAGACAGGGCTGAGGGGCCAGCCCAGAGGTTACCAGGGGAGGTGTGGGGAGATCCTGCACCCTTGACAGTGAGGAGGAAGTTCACTCCTGGATGCTCCTGGGGTTACTCATGTCCGGGGGCTGCAAGGACAATGGCCAACCCCACAGACCATCGTGTCCAGGAAGCAACCCAGGACCCAGAAGGAGATAGGATCAGGAGTGACTCACACTGCTAGAGCTGGGCTAGAGGACAGGAAAGCCACCCTCAATGCCTCTGCCCTCCACTGGGAGTCAGGGAGGCAGGGGAGGGGGCAGGGTGAGAGAGAGGGAAACCTTGAGTTCTCACCAAGAAAAGCGGAGTTTCACAATGGAGGTGACTTGGTCCTATTACTGTTATTGATCTCAGGTGCAGTAGAAGAGCTTTGCGCTAAATCAGGTTCACCGTAGAGACTAAAACAACACCATTTATGTTGATAACTGAGCTCTGTATCCTGTTTCCCTTGCTATGTGATGCCCCGACACTGCATTTACCAGAGCTTACTCTAGGCCTGGCAAGGTACTGCGCTCCGTGCATGGTCACTTTAATTGTCACAATGACACGTAGCCATGCCACTTTTTGGAAAAGGAAACTCAGACTCAGGGAGGTAGAAATCCTTGGCTGAGGTCCTGAGGTCTGCAATTAAAATGTGGTGGAGCCAGACTCAAACCTTGGTTGCTGTGTCCCCACAGCCAACCCCCGCCCATTCCCAAACTGGACCCTAATCCTCTTTTCTGTCCGAACATGCCCTGTGTGTGGCATCTACCTCCTGAGGCAAACATTTAGGGGACACCAAGAGCAGAGGGAGTCGTCAGGTGGAAATTCAGAGATGTGTGGTAAGGGGAAGCTGGGTGGTGGGAACAGGGACGGTGATGAAGGTGGCCCGGGACTCTGGCCCACCCAGTGTAAGGACAGAGATAAGGAAGGCTGCGATGTCCAAGAAAGACTTTATGCACCTCTTGCCTAAGAACTGAACCACGAAGGACCTCATGACCTGTGCCCCAGGCTTTTATTTTTTTTTAAGATTTTGTTTATTTATTTGACAGAGATCACAAGTAGGCAGAGAGGCAGGCCGAAAGAGGAGGAAGCAGGCTCCCTGCTGAGCAGAGAGCCTGATGCAGGGCTCGATCCCAGGACCCTGAGATCATGACCTGAGACGAAGGCAGAGGCTTTAACCCACTGAGCCACACAGGCGCCCCAATGTGCCCCAGGATTTCGTCAGGAGCTGGGAGTGAACTTTCCACCAGCATCTGGCATGCTACTTTTCTCTAGGTGGCGATGGGTCTTCATTTTTTCAAGTCACAGGTCTTTGAAAATCTGATAAAAGCAACTAAAACTCTGTCTAAAAAGAGTATTAGTATAATGTTGCACGTAATCTCAAGGAGTCCACATACACCGTACTCTGGATGGGTCTCCCGTTTTCCTGTACATCCAGAGGAAGTCGGGAGGTTCATCTGCACGCACTAACACGGGAACAGGGAGATTCCCCACAGGAAGTCTCCTCTGGGACAGCAGCCCTTGGGAAAACATCTTTCCTGCTGTGATGACAGGTGGAAGGGCAACGTTGGGGGTAACTTTGCAGGGCCAAGGGCCTGCTCAGGGACACAGGGCTTAGGACATCCCCACAGGATGGGGCAGGGCCTTCCCTTTGGGCCGCAGACACTGCCCTCTCTCAGGCTTCAGCACCTGCAGGGGAAGAATCGCAAGTAGTAGCGGGGGAAACAGGATTTCTCTTCTCTTCTAAGATATGTTTGCTTTTAGGTGATAAGAGACACCCCCTCCCTGTGTGACAAAGCATTGCGCAACACTTTGATCTAGGTCCTTCCCGATCTTCCTCACCACAGATAGCGTTCCCTGGGAAGAGGCTCTGAGTCTGGGGAATTTTGTGTGGGAGTGTTATCGAGAACAGCACGTGGGAGGGGTGAGGGAAGCAGGCTTAGACAGAGGGAGAAGGGGAGCCATGAGGCAGTTCCAACAGTTCCTCGGCTACTCACACCTGGGGAGCAGGTTCCACCATGACCCCGTGGAGCGGTCCTGAGGTAGGTGAGGGGGCTCGACCTGCGTCTCTCTGCACTGAGTATGGACTCCTGCTAGGAGCTGACGTAGCCATCTCCTCAGCTTCCAGCTGCCGGCGGCCAACACTGCCTGTCGCTGGGGGACAGGGACTTGGTCCGAAAGGGGTGGGGTGGGGCTGGTTGCACCACAGCCTCTATTACAAAGCCCTCAAATGGGGCATTCTGACCTAAAAAAAAAAAATTAATTCAACCTGGGAGGACCAATACACAAACGCTGTGCTCATATTTCCCTCCCTTATATGACCAAGTAGTGGCAACTCTTGAGAGGTGCTGTTCTAGACTTATTAGAACCTCTGTTGTGATTCCACCTACCCCCGTCCTTGCTCCAGGCAGGGGCAACCCAGATAAAGGGAAGACAGTGCCAGAGTCATGCCAACAGGATGGTTCTCTCGTTCCCGATTCACTCCCGAAATGAGTCCCCCCATGCTGGTCCTCTCAGGCCATCTGGAGTTGGGAAAAGCAGACGGAAGCAAGGCCAGGCCCCCCGTAGACGGTCAGTGAACAATGGCCATTTGGAGCTGAGCCAGGGAGCGGGAGCCAGACAGGGGGCTGGCTAGTGTCTGGGCTTGGTGTGTCTGGAGGAGGGGCTCGGGGAAGGCCAGGCCGGGCTGGACTCCTTTTGGCAGCAATGCAGGTATGAAATTTGACTTCTCAGGGTACCTGGAGCAGACCCAGAACAAGGCACTGACTCAAAACAAACAAGGCTCTGAAGACACTGATAATAATAATAATGGTGATGACAACAATGACAATGACAATAGCTAACATTTATTTTGGAGCTCCTCTGTGCCAGGCGGTAGGCTCCGTAGCTTGCTTCAATGAGCTCCATGAATTCTCTGGACAGACCAATCAAGTAGATACTATTTTTATCGCCGCTCTCCAGACGGGGGAACCTAGCCTGAGAAGGCTGGTGAAGGTGCTCGAGTTACACAGCTGGTAAGTGACGAACCGTCATTTAGACCCAGAGAGTCTTACAGGAGACGGGGAGCTCCTCCCCAGCCTCTGCTTCTCATTAAATGGGGCCGCCTTCTCCCGGCTGCTCGGGCCTTGTTCCCTAGGATTCATCCTCTAGCTCTCATTCTCAAATTAACCAACTAACTGACGTATCAGGAAGCCCCACAAGCTTTACCGTGAACACATGCCCTCACTGTGGGCCCTTGACTTTGCCTCCAAAGCACACGTGTTGGTCGGAGGAGCTGGGGGGAGCCTCAGAGACAAAAAATGCCCGACTCTCAACATACTGAATTTAATGAACGTGTCTCTCTGGCTACACACGAATTGCAGCTGCCTGAGGGGCTCTGCTCCGTGTCATCCTCCAGGAAGGACCCAGGCTGGCGGACAGAGTCTCTAGAATTGGTAACGTCATCACGATATGGCCAAGGAAGGGAGAATTACGGACTAGCTCTTCGAGGTTTTTACTGCTCCCTTTTTATTGGTTGAAGCCACTAAAAAAACCACATGTCCACACCAAAGCACATGTCCACACCGGATTGGACAGAGGTGGGAGGTGCCATCCTCCCATGGAGTCAGGAGGAGACCTAGAGATGCAGGGGAGCAGCCTGCGTGCCTGCCTGGTCACTGCAGGGCCACCCTCTTTTCTCTCCAGCCTGAGGAAAGTTAACAGCTTCAAACTTGTCTCCCTGCTTCCACTCCTGCTCTTGCCCTGTAATCCCTTCTCCGAGCAACAGCCAGAACGATCTAGAACATAAACCAGATAACTTTAGTCTTAAGCTCCAAAGTCCTCCAAATGGCTTCTATCACATTAACAAGAAACGTAAATGTTCTCAGGGCACCTGTGTGGCACAGTGGGTTAAGTCTCTGCCTTTGGCTCAGGTCATGATCTTATGGTCCTGGGATCGGACCCCACATCGGGTTCTCTGCTCAGCGGGAGCCTGCTTCCCCCCCACCTCTCTCTGCCTGCCTCTCTGCCTACTCGTGATCTCTTTCTGTTAAATAAACACATTTTTAAAAAATCTTTAAAAAAAAAAAAAAGAAACATAAAAGTTCTCATCCTGGCCTACAAGCTTCCAGAAAAAGGGTCAGCAAGCTGTGGCTTTCTGGCCAAATTTGGCCCACCGCCTAACTTTATCAATAAAGTCTTATTGGAACACAGCCACACTCATTCATTCACATATTGCCTCTGACTACTTGTGTAGATGGTGCGGCCACAAAGTGTAAATATCTACTAAGTGACCCTTTACAGAGCCAGTCTGCTGACTCCTGCCCTACAGGATGTGGACTTTGTCTTCCCTGCAGACCTCACCTCTCACTCCCACTTGCACACTCCCTCCAGCCGCCCTGCACAGCCTAGGCTTCCTGAAAGAACCCAGTTCACTCCCACCCTCAGACCATTGCACGTTCCATCCTCTTCTCTCACTTTTTTTTTTTTTTAAAGATTTTATTTTATTTATTTGACAGAGAGAGAGATCACAAGTAAGCAGAGAGGCAGGCAGAGAGAGAGAGGAGGAAGCAGGCTCACTGTTGAGCAGAGAGCCAGATGCGGGGCTCGATCCCAGGACCCTGAGATCATGACCTGAGCCAAAGGCAGCGGCTTAATCCACTGAGCCACCCAGGCGCCCCCTCTTCTCTCACTTTTTGACACAGTCCACCCCTTCCTGTCCCTCTGGCTCCTTCTCTGATAGCACCTTCTCGGGGATCCTGCCTGACCCCCTACAACAGAAACCCTGCAGTCTTGTCGCTCCTTAAGCCCTTCTCCCCTGCGGTCCTCTCCACCTGAAATCACAGCACAGATTTTATTCATTTTTGCGTTTCCAGTCTTGTCCCATATTAAGGACAATGAAGTCTTAAAATTTTGTGTTGAGGGACCTGGGGTGGTCTCAGTACCCTGATAATTTTCTCTTAGTCTGTGCCTTCCGTTTCCCCTCATTTTAAGCGGACTAGTACCCTTCTGGGGAGGAAATTTTGAATTTTTGGCCTCGGCTCCAAAGAGAATATACTTCCATGAGATTTTCGAGATCGATTTATGTCTGCGGATTTTAATTTTTGCATTTGAGGGTCAAGGACAATGGTGGTATTATTATGCCTTTTTAAAAAACACTTCAAGCAAATTCCGGTCATCTCTGGGAGGCAAACTTTGAACATCTCAGCAGTCCCCAAGGAGAACAATCTTCTGTAACTTTGAAGCCAAACAGGATTTCTGAAAAGGAAGCTGCAGTCAATTGAAAACCGTCAGTGGAGCGTGAAGAGCAGAAGGGTCCCCGTGGCGGGGCTGCAGCTGGGCCTGCCCAGGCTGGACGTGCCCTTCCCGGCTGGACAGAGACCGCACAGACAGCACAGTAGGCGGCTGGAGGCGGCCTGGGACCGCGGACCCGACCCTACGCTCGGAGACCAGCTCAAAAGAAGCAAGTGTTTCTCCCTTGTCTTTGCTATAGGCTTGTCCCTTTTCACATAGGTTTAGGTGATTAAGACAGAGAAGGCAGGCAAAACGAGAACCCGCTGACACTCTGCTTACCTTCTCCCTAGCAGAGATGCTCTGGGATAGAGCAGAAACAAAGAGGCAAGGCTGCTGATGGTGGGGTGGCTGTTTGGGGGAGGGTGGCCTGCAGCACCCCTGGCCCAGTCTCCCTGGAAGGTGCTCCCTGACTCTACCCTTCCCTGCTTGGCTGTGGGTCAGGAAAGGCAGAAGTACCCGGAAGTCCTGCCCCTCTGTCTCTTTGCTGGCCTGCTTCCCTGGCCTCCCTGCCACACTCACATGACTTTGGCTGCCTGCTCAGGTGCTGGGCTCTGGACCCCTCCCTGCAGTCGCCTGGGCTCCCCATTTGCCCCTTGCCGATTAATCAAGTCCGAATTTGGCTTATCATTCTAGGCCATGTGCAGTCTGTGTCCAAGCTCATTTGCTCTTTCTCTCCTACCCAGACCTACCCTGTGTTTGATCAATTGGATATCCAGCTCCTTCTCGAAGGGTCCAGCACTGCACTACTTCTTGCTTTGTTTTATGTCCTTCCTAATTCTGGGGTGTCTTCTGGTTCTGCCAATAGGAGCATACCCATCCTCCCAGGCCGGATTCCGTGCCACATTCCCCCCGCCCCCAACAGTCAGTCTGGTCTCTTGGAGCAGTGGGGAGGACCTGCCCAGCTGCAGCTGTTCTCACCTTCTCCCTCCCTAGAGGCTCTGTGGGAACAGGCTGCATCTCGTTCATCTTGATTCCACTCCCCTCTGCTTGCCCTGTACTGTGTCTGGGGCAGGTGGGGGGTCCGAGGGTGTTTATCAAACACAGGGACTAGTGAGTTCGTTTACACCAAGATGTAAATGACTGAGGAGGCTTTATGTGTGGGGTTTTCAGAAAGCTGGGCCTCTCCAAGGTGGGGGGGGGGGCGAAGGTGGCAGAGAACAAGGTGGGTCGGGGCACCCTGGCCTGGGTTCCCGTGCAAGCCAGGCTGACTCGCTGGCGTGAGTGATTAGGGGAAGTGACTGGGGTAGCTGATTGGGACTACCCCTGAGCGTCATGCCAGGGGCTGGGAGGCTTTGCCCACGGCTGCTGAAGGCTCACATTTCTGCCGAAGGTCTCAGAGAGAAGGGAGGACAATAGGTCCTGGCCTCAGGGATCAGACGAGCAAGGCCTTTGAAGGGGGCAGGAGCACCTTCCCAGACCCTGGCAGTTTTCCTTCAGTGACCTTCTGATGCCCTTAGTGTCCCTCCCCGTGAGCTGAGTGACTCAGGATTCACCTTGGCCACCTGTGCCACACGTGGGGGCCCGTCCTTGTGCCTTTGTCCTGCGACCCTCTGCCCTTGGGACTTGTGAAAGCACAGCTCCCCGCCCCACCCAGAATCTTCTCTGTGGCCTGTTGACTTGACTTCAGCCACACCCACTGTGTCCCAACCACACAACATGCTCAGACCCAGACACGCTCAGGGTCCTCCCCTGCAGCCCCTTCCTCGGGCACTATACTAGAGTCTTGTCTCCCAGAAAAGTCACCTGGACACGGTTCTGGCAAGGGCCAGGCAGACGGCAGACTGCTGGTTCCCCTTCCTGGCACAGGTTACGGCTCTGGGAAGCAGCTCCTCCACCTGTGCGTGTGAGGAAAGGCCTAGCAGGTTCCTGGACGTGCTCGAAGGTGCCACTCCCCTCCAGCAGGGCAGTTCCATCCTCGAAGTCCTACTGAATCCAGGGGCTGCTGTGCAGAGGGAAGAAAAGTGTGATTAAATTGTGAAAGGCGGGGTCAGACAGCAGGGAGGGTGCGGGAATGGGGGTGGGGGACTGAAAATGATTGACTTCCTGGCAGAGGAAGGCACGGAGGCCGGTGCCTCCCCTGGGGCTACCTCTATGGTGTGGGCAGAAGACAGGGAGAAGAAAGAACCCCGAAAGAGCCAGGTGCGAGGGAGAGGGGACAGGAAAGCTCTGGGTGACACAGGACAATGCTAAAGGAAAGCCTTGCTCCTTTCCATTAGCAGCATCACATTTGTTCCCATGCGTATGGGGCAGGGACAGGTTGGGGGCCCTGATACAATCCTGATGGAGAAGCCCTCATGGTTCCCACAGAAGCAGCAGGAACCCAGCGCTTGGTCTCCAAGCTCACCTCACGACCACATCCCAGAGCAGCAGCCTGACATCCTCCTAGGTCCACGCCAACCCACACAGATGACAACCTCACATTCTGGTGACAGCTTCCCAAATACCTGGGGCCGCCTCTTTCCCCAGCCTCTGCCCAACCCCCACCGCAGGTCCTGCTCTCCGCTCTGTCATCTCTGAGAACAGCTCCCTCTGTTGCCTTCTCCACCCATGCACCCTTCACCTGGCTGCCAGAAAAATCTCTTGAGGTGGAAATCTGCTCACACATCTCCCTGCCCACCACCCACCAAGGGCTCCCGCCTGCCTGGGGAGGAAGAACCCCTGTCCTTGCGTGGCTGAACCAGGCCCTCCACACACTGTCCTGTCTGGAGGTGCATCTCCCTCCCTCCCCTTCAGTTCTCCAGCCCAAGCTCCCTCATGCCAACCCTCCCTCCATTCGGGGAGCACAGTGTATCCTTCCCATGCTCCCTTCGCACATGCAGTGCCCTCTTTCTGGAATGCCCTTCTCTTCTGCCTCAGGGAGGTGGTTTGGAAATCCCATGGAGTTTGGGCCGGATCTTTTTAGCTGGTGATTCTCAAACTTGCTCTGTGGAACAGCCCAGATGCTTGACAGCTCTAATTCCACTCTGAGAACGGGAACACATTTATTAGGTTTAAGGAACATCCTCATTGATACGGGACTGTCCTGTCCATTACATGCACACAGGTCTTGGTGCATATATGGTGTTTTTCCTAAGACTCATTTCCAAGTTTTTCATATAATGTGCACTTTTCATTTGCTCAGTAACTGTCTGACCTGGTTGGGTTCACCAAACGCAGCATGTAGCTGTGGGAATCTGTTCACGTCGGTGAACCCTGAGGTCCTTTCCTTTAAGAGCGTGAGAGCAATTTCCACAGGATCGGGCAGATGAAAGCCCCGGCACACACAGGAGGCACCCAGAACCTGCCAGCACCTTTGCTCCCCATCCTCTTTCCCATCCACATCCCATGGGCCCCGGACTCCATGTGCACGGCGCCCCGTGGCTCCCGGCTGGTCCCATAGTGCATATTTACTATTTTTCCCTGACCCAACATCCACTTCCTTTCCTGGTGACACCCTCATATCTCCATGAGGAATCCTCTCCCTGGGTGGGGGGTTGAAAGCAGCTACAGCAAGCTCCCTGCCTCCCCCAGGGGTGACGGCATCTGCTGGGGTTGTCAGAGCCGTGTGAGGAGGGAGCCCACTTTATTTCCTACTCTGTCACCGTTCTAAGATTCTCAGATAGACTCTTGGGTTTTTTTTATTTGTTTGTTTGTTTTGTTTTGTTTTGTTTTGTTTCTGTATGAGGGTAAGTTCAAAGAGCGGCTGAGACCCAGGACCTCCCATGGTGTGAGTCATATATGTCACCTTGACCCATCAGGGAGGTCCTCGAGGTAGGTGGTCAAGAAGGCCTGCATTCGTGGAGCATAACAAAGAACATGGAGGACATGGGGAGATGGAGAGGAGAGGGAGTTGAGGGAAACTGGAAGGGGAGATGAACCATGAGAGACTATGGACTCTGAAAAACAACCTGAGGGTTTTGAAGGGGTGGGAGGTCGGGGGGGTGGGAGGTTGAGGAACCAGGTGGTGGGTAATAGGGAGGGCACGTACTGCATGGAGCACTGGGTGTTGTGCAAAAACAATGAACACTGTTACGTTGAAAATAAATTAAAAAAAAAGAAAAAGAAGGCCTGCATTATCACAAGTCATGGGGAGGCAGGTGAAAGTTCTAGAAAGTTTTGCCGAGAAGGGTTTGTTTTGGTTTCTGAGGGGCTGTGACCTTTGATGTCACTCAGGGAAAAAGTTAGACCCGGTGCTTCCCTCGGGGGCGTAAGTACCAGCACTTATGAACCAGACAGAAGCCACGTGGCAAAATGCTCAGCAGCAGGCCAGGGTGAGTGGGGCCGGGGGGGTGGGGGGAGTGGACAGTGAGAGAGCGGCTACAACCATGAGTCAGGGACAGAGGCCCCGGGGTGACCTGCGAGCATCTGTGTCCACTGACCCACAGGCCGGGCACATCCGTCTCGTTCCAGCAGTACAAGGTATGTCTCTGAGCCTTTGTTTGTTCATCTAGAAAATGGGTATAGTATTTGGCTCTTCTTTGGAGGGTGCACTTGAAGAATGTGGCTTTCTTCCCCTCTGGGCAGATACCAGCAGAGGAAGAGAGACGAAGTTTCCAGCACGGAGGTAGTTCACAATGTCTGCTGTGACCAGGAGAGAGAAATTAGGTCAAGGGGGAAGGACATTTGAAAAGGTTTGCAGTGAGGGCAGAGAAGCTCAGTCGTGGGATAATAAGGTTTCACAGTGTGAAGACCGCTGGCCTGGGGCCCAAGAGCAGGCCTGAGCAGCAGCTGTGCCCCCCATCGCCCCCCGGCCCCATGTTCCTGTTCCCCAAAGCTGATGCCTGTGTGCAGGCGGGGACCTGTGGGGGTGCGTTGTGGGTGTACACGGGGTGGGCATGTGGAGTTCAGTGGTCAGAACAAACCCATGTTGGAAAATTCTTCTCCTAAATAGCGGTTTCTGTTGGAATTAACTGCTCAGTAAAATTTAATTTTCAAGTTTATCCAAGATGTGATTATGTTATTTTCATATAATCTGTTTCTCGGAGAGTCCCCAGGAAAGCAGGCTAACAGGATGCTGTTTGTAATAAGAATAGTCAGAAGCAGGTGGAAACACCCAGCCTTTGGCTCTCTGGCATGGGGCCAAGGCAAGGACCGCATCCCTAATCTGATCGGGCCTGCCTTGCCACAGCTGCCCAGGGAGAGGACGTTTGCTGGTGGCCACCAGCCCATGCTAGGACCCAAGAAGTGTGCAAAGGAAGAGGCAGGCCTGTCTCCTCCCCTCCCTTGTATTCCACCCTGCTCTCAGGAGGCAGTGGCCTGCCCTCCATCAGTCTTGGGCCTCGCTCTCAATTTCCATCTCCCTTTCTGACAACAGCAACCAATCTCCCAGAAGAACAGAGATGAGCTTCTAATGCAAAACAGAATCTGCTTGGACCAAACTCAGAATGATTTTCTGGTCCCTGTCTTTCATCAGGCAGGGAAGGGTTTCCATGTCAGGGGACCAGAAGTGGTGCCAGGCACATGGGTATGGGAGGGGTCCCAGGCCAAAGGGAAGGCTTGGAAAGGAATGTAGGCATTGGGGCCAGCCCGTCCAGAGGAGGGTGGGGAGGATGGCTGCCTTTCACCCTTGACCTGACCCCTATCATCCACCTTCCATTTATTCCATCGGGGTCTCTCTGGCCTGTAAAATTGAAGAGAACTTAGTGGCGTCCAACATGCCACCCCAAAGGGGTGCTACCATTCAGGCCCTGGGGCAGGTTGTGGGGAGCTGAGGCTGGCTCCCACCTGTTTGAGGGCCAGTCCTGATCCAGGGAGGCAGGAGGGAAGGGGGGTGTGGGAAATCTTCAAGGGACAACCCAGGACTATGCACAAAACCCCAGAGTCCTCCTCGGTGTCTTGCAGCTTCACCTTAAAGAGGGAAAAAAGTCAATTTCACCAATGAGGGGGTCTCTTGCTGGAAGAACGGCAGGAAAGGAGATCCAGAGGTGCATGGACACTGGGACTCAATTTCTCCAGCAAGGACAGACATGGCCAAAATGATGAGGGAAAAATGCTCCCCTAGGAGAGCAGAAAACTTTCCCAAATGTGTTCCCCTCCTCCTGTGAGCTCTTAACACTGGTCCCAACAAGCTTTGCCCGTTTTTCCATCTTCTCTCTGGGAGATGGGAGAGATGGGGGAAGCACTCCCAGGTGCCTCTCCAGGACATCAGCAGAGCCCCAGTTGAATTGGAGAGATATCTGAAGCTGAAAGGTTTCCCCAGACTGCAAGAACTGCCATGAACCCAGGCTCAGAACCCACCGGAGAACTACAAAGGACAGCCCCAGGCCCAGCTCCCCGTGTGAACTCTTCAATCTGGCCCCACCGTGCCTCCCCAGTGCTAAGTCTGCAGAAAAGCCAGCCCCAGACTGTGGCTCAGAGGGGAAGAGAAGAGTGCTCAAATTATGTGGGATAAATGCCAGGGAGATTTATCTGGACTCTTTCTGGACTCCAGAAAGAGAAGATCTAGATCAAGCTATTCATAAGAAACAAGAGCAGAATTTGACACATGGCAAGGCGTCTATGTAAACATGCCTTAGCAAGAAAGATAAAGATGGATGGGAGGAAGGTGGGAGAATTGGGCGGGTGGTGGGAGGGAGGGGATAAAGCTTGGAAGAGATAGATGAGAAAAATATTCTGAAAGAACATGTAATCCAAGAAACAGCTCCTCCAGATCCATCTTCTATTTGCTTCCAGAGAATTTCTGGGTACCAGACCCTGTTCTAAACACTCCAACAGGCATTCCTCATTTAAATCTTCCAGCCACCTGCCTGGAAACCGATTCCTTTGACAGCCCCATTTTACAGATGACAAAACAGGCACAGAGAGAAACTGAGTAACAATGACGAGAGAGAAAACACTCACTTCCACTACTGTATGTTGCTAGCTGGTTGACTTCACACTGGTGCACATGTATCACGTGCAGATAAATGTTTATATGTACTTAAATGCGCGGCTGTGCATGTGTGAGTGCATGTGTGTGTACGTGTGCGTGTGTGCACGTGTCTGTACGTGTATGTATGTGTGTGTACATGTGTATGTGAACCTTCATTCGCTCTGTTTTGTCTTCCACCGGTAAGAGTATAAATAAATGTGTGCATCTAAAAGGAGATAGATCATATGATTTTAAGTAGTTTAAAATATTTATTTATTTATTTGACAGAGAGAGAGAGAGAAAGCACATGCAAGCAGGAGGAGTGACAGAGGGAGAAGGAGAAGCAGGCTCCCCGCTGAGTAGGGAGCTGACATGGGGACTGAATCCCAGGAGCCTGGGATTATGACCTGAGTGGAAGGCAGATGCTTAACTGACTGAGCCACCCAGGTACCCCTGATTTCAAGTAGTTTTAATCTTCGCTTTTAAACTTCTTTAAACTTTTTTGTCATAAAATAAACCAAAAATGACTCTACAAAATAAATTTAAAGCAGAGAAGACAGACAACTGGAAGAAGTGGTTGACTCTGAGTAGTGGAATCCTGGATTGCTTTTCTCTGTATGCTTTCTGTGTTTATCCAGATCTTCTATCATTCTTCTGCATAATAAGAGACACTGTAAAGTAGCAGTTAAAATAATGGGCTCTGGATCCAAATTTCATAGTTTTGAATTTTGTACTTGTCACTTAGGCAAGTTAATCACCCTCTGTGTCATCATACAAATATGAGACAAGCTAAAACTTGGTATAATCTTAAGCAATTAATGACTTTTAAAAAGGGGAATCTATTTGACTTTAACTTTGGAATATTCTCAGTAGAACAGCAAAGATTCAGTGACCTAGGAAAACATCTTGTCTTTATGTAGATGTTTGTCTAATAAAAATATCTGGCTGAACCACAGGAAATTACCACATTTTTTTGTAGGTGAAAGGAGATTGAATAAAAGGAATTTCATATGGTTCATATGTTTTAACTGAATACATAATCATGCTACCGAAAATTCTATATGTTGTCTTTTGATTTTCAGAATCAGCATATGAATAAAAGGTGCAAGACACAACTGTAGTTGTGGAAAAAAGTATAAATGATAAAAACTCTGAAAATATAAAAGCCATGTATCCTAGGAGATGAAAGGGTGAGGAAAGATAGAAAGAATTTCAGGGGCACAAAATAAGTTATTTATTTTGTAAGGAGTCCCAGGATACTTATTGTATTTCATGAATCAAGAAACAGAATGGATATTACAAGATAAAACAAATATGCAAATGTATTAATATTGAGAACTAAGATTTTCATTATAAGATAGAGGAGATATGGGTACAAATCAAAAATAAAGAAAAAATCCTCTTCCATTAAATTGGAATTGGAAATATCACTGCAAATTCATTATTTTATGTATATCCATCTCCATCTGTCCATCCATCCATCCATCCATCCATCCATCCATCCATCCCTCCCAACTCTGTCCATTGAAAGTGCAAAGTACCAGTAACAAGGAGTCTTACCTAGTGATCCAGATCTTGGTTTCTCAATAGTGTTCTCACCTGAAATAGACCATCCTTGGAGAAGTGCTAATACTAGGTCTGCATCAGGGAAAGTAGAAGATAAGCCTGATTATCTTATTATTTCAGAAAGTAAGGACACACTTGAAGAATAATAGAAATATGTCAAAAGGATACAGGAGCCAACTTTAAGGGGATCCCACCGACCATATTTGGGACAATTTAAGTAAGAAGTATGACACATTGAAAAAGTAAATCCATAACTCTATAGTTACATGAGAGAGCTGCTTATATCTACTTAATATTTAAATAAATTTATAAGAAGGAGCACTTGGGTGGCTCTGTCAGTAAAGCGTCTGCCTTCAGCTCAGGTCATGATCCCAGGGTCCCTGGATCGAACCCCACATCAGGCTCCCTGCTCAGCGGGGAGCGTGCTTCTTCCTCTCTCCCCAACTGCTTCTTCCCCCCGCCTGTACACACACTCTCTCTCTCAAATAAGTAAGTAAAAATCTTCAAAAAAAATTGTTTAAGCTAGTCTGCGGGAATGTATGTTGACCTCCCGTGCCCTGTTCTTGCTCACAGACCTTCTAGTTTGACTCTGGAGAGGAGGCCCATAAGGAAGCTGGTCTGTGGATGTGGCCCTAGAAGCTGCTCCTCCAGCTCCCAGACCCATGTCCCCACCCCTTTCCCAATGGTAGAAGGGTCTAGAACGAGTCTTGTAAATCTCAGCAATTGAATCCAGAGCTAAGATACGCAAGATCAGGCACACTTGTAGGCGACACTGTCGGTCTCACACTCATACACCCCTTGGCCACCATGGAGACTGCTGGTCTCCTTGTCCTCATAGGGCTCAACCGTGAACTCCCACCCAGTTTCAATCTACTGCTCCAGGACACTGGAGTCATCTGCCCAAAGTGAAAGCCCCTGCTGGAAAGCCCGCCTCTCCAGCCTTTTGGATATTATTGGTCAATTTCTTGTTTCTTATTATTGGGTCATATTTTGGCCCCTTCAGAGTGAAAGGGGCCTCTGAGTCTGAAGACATCCCCTAGCTCCAAATGTTCTTTTCCTTTCTTACCACCAAAATGCCATTTCAGAAGACAAGGAAGGAGGGTGAGAGAGAGTCCCATAGTTCTTTCTTCACTCCCACCAAAAGGCCACATCCTGGCCTATGAAGACCTCCCAGGGGGGCCAGAGAGGCCAAAAGGAAGGGAAGGAGGGCTGCCAGCTGTCACCCCTCAAGACACTGATGGTCTGACCTCTCCCAGATCTAGATTCCCTAGGATTCTGCTTTTCCCTCTCCTGGGGCAGTAGGCAGAAAAGGAACACCATGCTGCACCTTCCCCCTCGTCTTTATCTGGAGGGAGTTGATATGTCCTGGATGAAAGATGGTGGGTTTGGGGGCCAGGCAAACCGACCTTGATCCATTTGCCATCAGAATTGTCCTAGAACTTTCTGAGACTCAGCTTCTTTATATGTAAAATCAGAATAACAAAAAACATCTACTTGTTATGATGGTCTGGATGATGCAATAGGATGATTTTCCATTCTTTTTAGGACAAAACCAACAACACATTCCTTTCTTTGGTTAAGAGACAACCAAGCTCCTGCATGTTTTTGCCTTTCAGCAAAAAAGGATTTATTTCCATTTGCAACATTTATTAGTGCATTTGCTGCCCTACCAAATTATTGCAGCTCTTTTGCCTATTAAAATTGCTCAAGAAGATTCATACAACTGAATCCTGATTCTTTTTCCTGGCTGCAAAATAATTTTAACACTCTCTCACATAATAATTTTTATTTGTGTTTAACAGCTTTACTGAGGCATAGTAGACATGCAGGAAACTACATGTGTTTAAAGCGTGGTCTTGTAAACTCTCACCCATGCAGCTAGCTGTGACGTCGTCACCACATCAGAACAATGAGCTCACCCAAAGCTTCCTCACCCCACTTTGTCAGTCCTCCCTCCCACCTCTCCACCCCACCTTTAGGCAATGCTGATCTGCTTTCTGTCACCATACATTAGTCTGAATTTTCTAGATTTTTCTATAAATAAAAGAACATGGATTCCTTTCTGTGTGGCTTCTTTCACTCAGCATTATTTCTATTCAGTTAATTGAGTGATAAGAACACAAACGTGTCTTCAACTCTCTCTCTCTGTTTCTCTTTTATTTTTTAAAAAAGATTTACTTATTTATTTGAGAGGTGGGGGAAAGGGCAGAGAGAGGGGGAGAGAGAGAGACTCCCAAGCAGACTCCCCCCTGAGCGTGGAGCCTGACATGGGACTCAATCCTACAACCCTGAGATCAGGACCTGAGCTGAAATCAAGAGCCAGACACTTAACCAACTGAGCCACCCAAGAGCCCCTGTTTCTCTGTCTTTCTTTCTCTTTCCACTCAAGCCATTTCTTCAAAAAATATTTTTTATTGCGTTAAAATATACACAGCATAAACTGTACCTTCTGGACTACTTCTCAGCGTGCAGTTTCCTGGCGGTAAACACATTCACACTGTTGTGCGACCATCCCCACCGTACAGCTCCAGAACCCCTTTCATCTTGCAAAACCAAAACTTCCTACACATGAAAGAGCTCTTCACTGGGCCCTCCCCAGAGCCCTGGCAACTACCATTCTAGTCTCTGTGTGCGCATTTGACACTCTAGGAGCCTCATATAGGCGGGATTGGACGTACTGGTCTTATCTCACTTAACATAATGTCCTCAAGGCCATCCGTGTCGTAGCATGGGTCAGAATCGCCTTCCTTCTTAACCCAGCCACTTCTTTTGGTCCAAATATGACCTTTTGCTGTCTTCTGTGTTTAAAGTCTCCAAGCCAGAGTTTCTTCCCATTCTCTGCCAATAAACCTCCAGCATGCCCCTGAGAAGAGAAGGCTGGGGACGGCCTGGTGCTGGCTCTAGGTCCCCGCCTGTTAGGTTCCTGGGTCAGTGATGCATTTGGACAGAGGCTAGGAAAGGCCTAGGCTATTTTGGTAACCTTGTGATTTTATTTCCAGATCTTAGGTATTTTCTACAGATGGAGCAGGAGTTTGCCAGAGAAACGGTGGCTCCTATTCCCATTAGCACCCTGAAATCCTTCCCACCTACACATCCCCACACGGAGGTTTGCTACAGCTCTCTACTAGGGCAGGGGCATCCCGAGCTCAGAGTGCCTGGGCATGTCTGGCCCCACCACCCGGACTCACCCAGGAGGCCTCTCGGGAGACGACATGGCCTCCTGTTGTCCTCACAACCCGGCATTATATTTGGAACGCTGGCCTGGGGAGCTCAGTCCACCGGTGTCGACAGCCAGCTCTGAACCCCTTACTAGCCATGTGGCTGCAGGAAGGCCCTCCTCCTTGTGCCCTGGATTTCTAGTCTTGATTTCTTCAACAGTGAGGCGGTGAGACCCCCTCCAAGGTCTCTGAGGTGAAGAAATGCAGCAGTATTTCTTCACAGAGGGATGGAAGCGGGGCCGTGTGCCCAAGCGGGGAATCAGAAGGCACAACTTAGGGATCTGGGAGACATATCGCATTTAAACAAGCTTTCAAAGTAAGAACGTCGGCTCTCCATTGATCCGAAATCCAGCCGGCCGAAATCCTGAGAGACAACTCATGAGCCGAGAGGTAGGTTCTGAGCAGTTTGCTCTGCCTTGCACAAAACGCTGCTCTGTTTCACACTGGAACACACAGCAGAGTCAGAAACCAGAGGCCCTCACATGTTTTATGGACTCCCTTTGCTCTTGAAATCGGCATTATAAAGAGAATT
This sequence comes from Meles meles, assembly GCF_922984935.1. NCBI lineage: Eukaryota > Metazoa > Chordata > Mammalia > Carnivora > Mustelidae > Meles > Meles meles. Next base: position 45,774,707 of record NC_060078.1, on the reverse strand, counting down.
TGCTGGGCCCCGAATGTCTCCTTCCCCAGCAGCCACGGTACCCCAGTATCTCAGTGGGACATCTGGAATCATAGGTCATGTTCCCTGATACTTCCTGTGACCAGCTTTGGCAGGATCTTTGGGCTCCTCTGGGACTGTCCCAGGCCCAGCCGGTCAGCTCCCACCCCATGAGGACCCCTCCCCAGCACCACTACCTTCTAATGGGCTCTTTGTCCCGACCTGGGTCCCTTCAAAGGAGGGGTGTGATCACTCATTGGCCTCTGATTTCCAGCCCTTCCCCATTCCCACCTCTGAGCCAGGTTGGGTCACAGATTCTGTTTTTTTAAATAAATGTGCTTATTCTCAGTAAGCTTTTCAATCATGCCTCTGTCATTTGAAAGCACTTTTGCTCAGGATCCACAGACTGGTTTATGCAAGCTTGTTTGTGGTCAAAACTGTGTGTTTTTCTATACATACTTAATTTACTGCACTAATGCCACAAGGATGCTAAAAACTAGGCAGAGATTTTGTTTTTTCCTGCTGCAGGAAAGTCAAAACATGCGAGCTGTCCTGTGGACCTGTTGCGAAAGCCTGAGAACAGAGGTGGCCTGGCAGAAGGGAGGCCACAGGTCACCTGCTACACATAAGCCAAGCAGGTGGTCCCAGGGGGATGATGGCACTCACAGGCCTGATCGGCCACTCTGTATTGGACACTGCCTGGGGGCACACTGCCTTTACTCTTCATGTTCTATCTTCTTTAATCTACTGAAGAGGAAAAATGGTCATGCCCACCAAGTGTCCAAGGTCATGTTAGAAGTTCATGGGGTATGGGCATCAGATCTTCCCTCTGATTCTCCTCCCTGCACTCCCAGGACCAGCAGCAACTCTAGCTCAGTGGATGCTTCCTGCCCATGCTCTGGGGTCAGGTGCTTCCCCAGAACCTGTCTGGAAACGAGCATTATAAAGAGACTTTTCTTGGCCATTAGCAGATGTAAGCTCTGTTCCAGGACTAACTGACTTCTGGCCCCAGAGGCTCACTGACCTCTTGGGATCTTGGCTTCCTCCTCATGTTGTGGGATAGTACTATGTGCTGCAGGGTGTTCCCCTCGCAGAGGAGCTGGGATCCTGCCGAGAATGGACAATTAGGACCAAGGCAGAGATTCCATTACCAGAAGTGGAATACAAGGTCCAGAGCTGGCGCTGCAGCTGGTGGGACCCTAGACTCAGACCTAAGCATTGGGGCTAAGTGGCCCTGTTTGAAGTCAGGCCTACCTGGGGAAGAGGAAGGAGGCAGAGGAAGGCCAGGCCCCCCTCTCCTGCACCCAGCTTCTCTACTCACCTTGCTGTGGCTATCATTCACCATGCTTGACTCTCTGGGAATAAAATGAAAGCACAACAGGGCAAGAACGGCCCTTCCTCACACCCCAAGTCCTTCTGGGAAGGAGTGACTTCATGTGGTGGCATGGATTGTCTGTTGCTGTTTCTGCAGACTTTGGGTCACAGCATGGGTAGGTCTGCTCATGGGCTTCTACTGCTATGACGATAACCACCCAATCCGTGGTTGTGGACACGCCACTCTGTGCCCTCTTTGGCCTTCTTCAGTTCCATGCTCATGAGAGCTCTGAGAGGTGGAGCCTCACTCCCTGTTTGTGAATGATGCATGCATCCGTGAATGGGTCAGAGAGGGGATGAGTAATCAGTCAAGGCTAAATGCTCTGTGTCCTTGTTCATCTCCATGATCTGAGGCATGTCTGCCTGCTCCAGGTGACACCTGTATAGCCTAGGCTCCCACCAGTCTTTGCCATTTCAGCTTCCCCAGAGTCCAAACAGTCGCCACATCACCCTTTCCCCAGGTGTTCCTGCCTACAGTCTGCAGAAGGCTCCAGGCTGTTGTGGCCATAGCCACTGAAGTTTGACTTCCTCATTCCCAGGTCTGGGTGCCATGGCTGCCTTTACTAGTGGCCCCTCTGTGTCTGGCCCTGACTTTCACTCCAGGACTGCACCTGCACTCCCTGAGCAGCCCTATCCCTTTTCCCCAGGGCAGGGTGGGGGGCTCCACATAACCGGGGTGAACCCACAGGGAAACGACCCCTTGCATCCAACATGGTGAAGGCCAAAGGAGGTCTTGCAGGGGATTAAATGTTCTTAGGGAAATTTTCCAGGCAGCCAAGAGGTTCTCAGTGCAAGCGAAAATCTAGGGTATGTGTACCACATTCTGTGCCTCAAACAATAAAACGGGAAATAAATAGAAAAGCCAGGACCTAAAAGTACCTAACCACATGGAATCCAAAAATAGTTTCCCAAATATCAAGGAGGTAGGGAGGATATTCAAAGAAAGTAAGAGCATTTATGAAAATAATTAAAATGTAGATGCCCTAACAAAGTGTGTGGACTCCGGCCAAACCATCCTCAGAGGGAAAGTAATTTCTTTAAATGGCAATTTTAATGAAAATGCTAAGGGAAATTTAATGACCTAAAAAGTGAACAAAGAAACAAAGATGCCTGTTCACAGAACAAGGGAGGAAGAAAGAAATACAAACTGCACAGAGAAATGAATTGGGAGAGATAAATTGAATGATCTGGGTTAATTCTGTGAAAAAAATAAGCTTACCAAGTTGAAAAGCCATAGGAAATCTTTTTAATAGAAAAAGAGAGAGAGAGAGAAGAGAAGCTGATGAAGCTAGAAAGCAAGAAGGACTGACAGAGCACTGAGAACTGTTTAGGGGTTTGAGGCCATGGCCTGTGCTGTGGGAAAGCTAACGGGTGGGAGGTTTCCAAGCCAGACTGTAGGACCCCAGGTTCACTGCTCCACTGGCTTTCAGCCAAGTTGCCCAAGACATCTTGTTGTGCCTCTTTCCTTCTGCAAAATGGGGAGGATTACAAAAAACCTGCCTCTTGGGTTTTTGCAGTTTGAATGAGTTAATCTGTGTCACTTACGGCCCACGTGGCCTGGACTATTCTTATCTCCATCTTATGGAGAAAGAAAACAGGCAGACAAAGGTGAAGAAAATTGTCCCAGGTTATTTGATTTTCTTTTTTTTTTAAGATTTTATTTATTTATTTGTCAGCTAGAGAGAGAGAGCGCGCACAAGCAGGCAGAGTGGCAGGCAGAGGCAGAGAGAGAAGCAGGATTCCTTCTGAGAAAGGAACCCAATGTGGGACTCAATCCCAGGATTCTGGGATCATGACCTGAGCTGAAGGCAGCAGATTAACCAACTGAGCTACCCAGGTGTCCCCAAGGTCATTTGACTCTGGAAGACTTTTCAAAGTAGTGGAGGACCACAGAGCGGTCACATAGTTGAAGAATCTAGAGCTCTGTTCCCCAAAGAAAGGAAGACTCAGGAAGGCATGTCCCATGGGCCCTGGGGAACAGCTAGTACCCTGGATGGAAGCCAAAGAGAAGCACATCGTGATGGTTAGTTTTATGTATCAACTTGACTGGACAGAGGGATGCCCTGATAGCTGGTAGAACATTATCTCTGGAGTTTCTGGAGGAGTTGGTGCTCAAATCAGTAGACTGAGTAAAGAAGGTCCCTCACCATTGTGAGTGGGCTTCATTCAATTCACTGAAGGCCTGACTAGAATAACAAGGCGAAGAAAAGGTAAATTTGCTCCCTCTGCAGTGCTGGAACACCCATCTTATTTTGACCCTAGACATTGGTTGGTGTTTCTGGTTCTCAGGCCTTTGGGGTGAGACAGTTAGGATACCCTGGGTTTTTCTGGGCCTCCAGCTTGCGTATGGTAGATGGTGGAACTTCCTTCTCAGCCTCCATAATCACATGGGCCAATCCCCCGTAATCAAGCTCTTATTGGTTCTATTTCTCTGGAGAACCCTGACAAAAACACACATCCAATTCAATATGAGTGTGGTGGGTTAGATGTTTGTGTGTTTCACCACCATTGTCTGTTTCCTAGAGTCTTTTCCCCTTTCCTTCTTGGTGTCCAAGTTTGGTAACAATGATGAAGTAATGGTTTTTTCTGGCTGTGGTATTTCTAAAAATCTTTGCCTGTTAAGGAGATAATATTTTGTGCCTCTCTGGATAAAATGGCACCACTGAGGAAAAGAAGGGCTTCTTCTAGAGGCTAGAAAAAAGTCTTGGACATTGAGGTGTGTGTGGAGGGGGGTGGGACTATGGAAAGACGAAGGTATGTGGTAAGAATGGAGATTCCCACACTTTGGGCTCTAATGGAGCCTCAAGGCCAGTGAGGCCCCAAGGAGTAAGTGAGCACCAGATGGCACCACTGAGAACCTCATAAATGTCTTGTGCCCAGCACATCCCTCAGAGATACGGGCAGTTTCCTGGGACTCCCAGCAATGGCACAGTGGGCTGGAGCCAGCTCTCCATCTGTAGGAGCCACAGCAACAGGGATGAGGTGCCTCAGAGGAGACCTCTGTGGACCCAAGATCGGGAACAGATGAGACACTGCCCATCTTGGCAGACACCAAATAAACAAAGAACTCAAGAAACAGGTGTTGTCTCAAACTAAGCCCTCCAGAACATAATCACAACCTTAGGGGAAACAAGAGGATCCCAGATGACCAAATTTAACTTTTCCATAACCTTAACACTATGAAGTTTTCAAATAAAAATTGAGTAGAACTGGGTTTGTAGTCTGAGAGTCTACTTTCTACGTTAGGAAAAATTTCCACCTACTAGTTATAGGTACTAAATGTAGTTGGCTCACCATCTCTGGAATGTTCCAGCAGGGACTGGATAAGTCTTTGCTGAGGATGCCCAGTAGAAATGCATGTGCTGGCTAGAGACAGGCCTACCTTGTGACTCTGACTGCATGAACTGAAATAGGTAGAAAGGTGACAACTGGCAAGAGAGACTCAGAGGGAAGCCTGGAATTTTCTGACTCTTGAATGTCCCCTCCTACTGCCTAAAATTCATAGCCATTAATTCATTTCTGAGGGGAAAGGCCATAGGAGATATGGGGTTGGTGAAGGGAGATAGAGGATTTTGGAATTGGAGAGAAGGTGGTAATGACAAAGAGAGGGTCTGTGTGGGTCAGTGAGGTGGGTTGGCCAGCATGTAAACACTCCTGGGGCCTGTGTGACTGAATGGGGTTTGCACAGTTGAGGAGGCTGGCTTATGTGAGAACAGGTGTGTTGCAGGAAAGTGATGGCATGTGGTGTAGACTAAAAAGATGATTGATGGCAGACATGTGAGGGTGTACATGATGTGGGTGCCAGGAGAAAGGGTGAGTAGGTGTGCAGTTTGGGTTGGTGTACATAGCATAAGGCACCTGTGCTAGGGTGTGTTGATAGGTTAGGTGGTTTTTCCTCTGTGAAAGAATTGCCTCTTTAGCTAGTATTTGGAAATGTACCAGATTAATTTAAAATTATTTTATTTGAAATTCTGTGATTTTTTTCAATCTGAGGACATTTGTCTCTCTTTCGTTCTGGAATATTATCAGCCACTTTCTCTTTGAGTATTATCTTTTATTTTCCTCATTATGGAACTCTTGTTAGCTGTATGTTGGAGATTCCTTTTTTTTTTTTAGATTTTATTTATTTATTTGACAGAGAGAGAGAGCTCACGAGTAGGCAGAGAGGCAGGCAGAGAGAGAGGAGGAAGCAGGCTCACTGTTGAGCAGAGAGCCTGATGTGGGGCTCGATCCCAGGACCCTGGGATCACGACCTGAGCCGAAGGCAGAGGCTTTAACCCACTGAGCCACCCAGGCGCCACTGTATGTTGGAGATTCTTAAATCTATTCTTCATGTCTGTTAACTTCTTTGTTATGTTTTTCATCTCTCTCTCTCTCTCTTTTCTTTGCATACTATCTAGGTTATAAGAGATTTTTCACAGTTTGGTTTTCTCAACCATCAGTTCTCCTTGATTCTGTTCAACCCCATTTAGAACTTCTATCATTATTTGTCTTTATTTCAATGACTATACTTTCTAGATTTCTAATTTTTAGTATGTTCCTATTCTAGTTCATAATCTCTAAAAGTTGATCCACAGCCTCCTACTCTTATTTTATGGCTGTATCACTTCCTTTATCTCTTTTAAGGATTTTAAACTCCCCAATTTCATAGGGAGTTTTCATTGGCTTTTCAATTTCCATTTTCTCAAGAGGTTAGTTCTCCCATTTATTGGATGTGTCAACTGCCATTCCAAGTGTTATACTTTCTTATTTTATTCTCTTAGCTTTTGGGCTCATCTTACTATTTTACTTTTTGGGTTGCTATTTTATATGTTTTCTTTCAAATTTTCTTCTTACTTCATGGTGGTTTCCCAGATTCAGCCAGGCTTCCTGTGGTCTGCATCTCAGATCAGTCTTAGAGAGGGACTCAGAGATCTTGCCCTTTGAGAAACTGCAGTCCCAGTCCTCAGACCTATGAATAACAAGTTGCACAATGCCAGAGGCACCATTTACAGGGAATAAAATGTCACCAATGCCCTCTATAATTGTGCAATAAGATGGCCCTCATTGCAGCTCATTTCCAATCTTGAGAAATCTCTCCTATTGTCATCTATCCCTTTTTTAGGCTCAGAGAGGATAAATCACGTAGATAAGAAAATGCACTGGAGAATGGTCTGAAGTCCCCATGCCTTTTTCTGCTATCCCATGCTGCAACCCAGAACTGTTAAAGAAAACTCCAGAAAATAAGTAGGTCCTTGAAATTTGGTATTGGAGGTATTTCTAGGATCAACTGAAAATAGATTCCTAACATTTTTCCATGTATGGAGAGAAGGGATGATAAACATGTACTCGTTGGGGCTTTACTACGTCCAGATTACCCCATGACTGCTGCAGTTGCTGGAGTAGCTGAGTTCTGGACACCAGAGACTAGACTATATGTGTATAGGGAGACTCATCTATGATTCTGCGGTTCCTTCCGCCATGACCAATATTGAGTATGGCCACTCTCCTTCAGGCAGAATTTTCTCTGGACTTCGAACAACCCCAGGGTTGTGTTACACTGTTATTGGGTGTGATTTTCCAAAACCATGCTACTTTGAGTTTGCATCACTATCAGGCAGCCCTCCTCACAGCTTCACAGGGAGAGGATGGAGCCCAGCTGAAGAGTTTGCAAACACACACAAAAACCCTTGCACATTTCCTCTCTGATATATGACCTAATGGGGTTCAGTAACCCTGGAAATATTTGATATTGGAGTCACAAGTCCTCAGGGTCACTGGTTTACTGGAGGCCAGTGCTTGAAGTTGCTCTTGCTAAAATCCCACTACCAAACAAAAGATCTCAAGGCTACTGTGGGGACTGACTGCATGTTCAGCCGATCAGATCTTTGGGACAAGAGTTCAAATCTTTGGCTCAGTCTATTATATGCAGGGGAAACCTACCCAGCTGGTTTCTCCCATGCCTAGTGTGGTGCCTGGCACACAGGTAGCTCTCAGTGACTAAAGAGGAACACTTTAACCCATGATAATAGAACTACCCGATATCACCATCCAAGAATGACAAAGAAATAAGGAGCAAAATGGTTCATTTTCAATGGTTCCACTTCCAAATGATGACAATCTGGATGCACTCTGGGTTTTCAAAGTAGGTGGAACTGCTTTTCTGAATGTTTTAGTTCTGGAAGACTTCAGAGGTACTTGGCCCAGCAAACCCTCTCTTAATTTTTAAATCCTGTTCTATTTTAAGAGAAATGCAAGCTGCCTGGTTCTGATTCACTTTTACTTGATTTGTCAAAACACTCTTTTGTAAGAGGTGTTTGCTATCCAAAAATCCTTGTGACCCCTGTTAGAAACATTGCATCCTCAGGCAGGGAACTGGTTATGGCCAAAAGTTCTCCATCCAAATCCTGATTTCAGCTCTATGTCTCATCTCCCTGGAGAGCTCCCAGGTTCCTAAACAGGGCTGCCTGTCTTTCCCCATCTTTGAAAAGTAGACATAGACTTTAAAAGAAGAGGCTGTGGCTGGTTGTCCTCAGATCCCCAACCAAGTCTTAGAGGTTTGGCTAAAAACCTTGAACACTCTTCCCAGAGGAGTAAATACAGCCTTGTGAAAATACAGCATTTGTGTTCCTTTGACTTTATGAAGTTTGTATACTTGAAACGTAGCATGATAAATGAATGTGTTTTTCTGTGGTTACTTTTATTTAGTTAGCTGTATAAGGGCTGTATTCATTTGAATGATATCTAACATGACAAATTATTCTTTAAAAAATATCTTAAAATTGCATCCTTTCAAAAATATTTTAAAATTGAGGAAGAATTTACATGTAGTGAGATGTCCAAGTCTTAAGTGCATAAATTAAGGAGTCTTGACAAATATATAGTCACATAACAAATAATGCAGTCAATTCATAGAATATTTCCATCATCCCAGAAAATTTACTTGTGTCCTCTTCCAGTCAGTTCCCATTACTCATAAGCAACTGCTGTTCTGATTTCTGTCACTGTGGTCGGCAGCTTCTCAGATTGGTCATAAGGATCCCCACCTTGGTCTTCATGCCCTTGTGTGATCCTTTCCACTGGTGTATGGGCTGTGCCAACTAACTTGCAATCCTTCTGAAGTTAGGTTACAAAGAGACTATGACATCTGTTTTGCTCATCATCTCCTATGCTCTCTCCTGGAGCTCAACTCTGAGAGATGCCAGCTGCCACAGGAGAGGCCCGTAAGGAGAGGCCCACATGGCAGGGAACTAATGTCTCCTCCCAACTGCCACCAAACACCTGAGACCTGCCAACAGCCACAACCAGTGAACTTGGGAACAGATAGTACCTCGGTCAAGCCTTGAGATGACTACTGCCCTAGCCAATACTTTGAAGCAGCCTTGCAAAAGAGCCTAAACCAAAGGCACCAGCTAAGCTATGTCTGGACTCCTGACCTACAGAAGCTGAAATAATCCACCACTTGTTATTTTAAGCCAATAAAATTTGGAATAATTTATTATGCAATAATATATGATTAATACAATCACCACGGATTTGTTTTGCCCTTGAACTTCAGAAAAATGAAATCACACTGTACGTATTCTTTTGTGTCTGGCTTCACTTGTTTAACAATATGTCTGCAAGATTTATTCTCGCTGTGTGGATCAGTAAATCATTCTTTTTCATTGATGAGTAAGTTGCATTGTATGAAATGTGAAAATTTATTTCTATCCATTGTCTTGTTGATAAAAATTTGGGTTGTTTTTAGTTTTCTGTTTTTTTTTTTTTTTGAATAAGGTTGAATAAAGGTGCTGTGAACATTCTTGTACATATATTTCTATGAAGATATGTTTTAATTTTTCTTGGGTAAATACCCTGGAGTCCAACTGCTGGGTCATTGTTGGCTAACCTTAGAAGAAATTTTGAAGTGGTTTCCAAAGTGGCTGTACCATTTTGAACTTCTTTTTGCAAAGCGTCTATTCTAAGGCTTCCTCTACGTTTTGTTCTACTTTATCAAGCTCCTTACATGGAAACTTAGATCACCGATTTTAAATCTTCTTTCTTTCTAATATAAATATTTAAAAGTGTAAATTTCTCCCTAAGTGCCACTCGATTGGTATCTCACAAATGTTTATATGTTCTATTTTAAGTATCGTTCAGTTTTAAATATTTCCTATATTCTAAATTTTCTTTCCTCCCTTGTGGTAGATTATTTTTAACTGTACTACTTAATTTTCAAATATTTGGGATTTTTCTATTTATTGTTATGGATTTCTAATTTAATTATAGTAGGAGCATATACTTTGTTATATTTTAATACTTTCAAATGTATTGGGGCATTTTGTGGCCTGTCATATGATCTGTCTTGAGAATATTCCAAGCCCACTCAAAGAAAATTTATGTTCTGCAGTTGTTTTTGTATAGTGTTCCAACAATATCCGTTGTATCAAGTTGGTTGTTAATTTTGTCCAACTTTCTATATCTTACTGGGTTTTTGTCTTGCTTTCTTAATTACTGAGAAGGTGTATTAAGATCTCCAACTATAGTTGTACAGTTTTCTATTTGTTATTTTTTGCTTTATGTATTGTGAACTCTATTATATGATACATGTAATTTGGGGATTGTTAAGTCTTCTGTATGAGTTTACCATTTTATTATTGTAATACTGTGCCTCTGTATCTCTGGAAATACTTTCTGTTTTGAAGTCTACTTTTTCTGATTTTAATATGGACATACTTGCTGTCCTATTTTTCTGTTTGCATAATGCATATATTTCCATCCTTTTACTTTCAACCTCTTACATATTTGTGTTTCTAGTGCATCTCTTATAGTCAGCATATGATTAGTCTCTTTCCATTCTGATAAAGTCTGTGTTTTGATTGGTGTACTTAGTCCAGTTACATTTAATACAATTATTGACAGATAGCATTTAAACCTATCATTTGTTTTCTAGTTGTCCCACCTAATTGTATTATTTCTATGTTCCTAATTCTGGTCTTTTTTTGAGTTAATTGAGTTTTCTTGGGTATTTCATATTAATTTCTTTTGCTCTTTAGTTATAAATGTTTGTGTTCATTTAAATGTTTTCTCTAAGGGTGATGATATGCATATTCAACTTACTGTAATTTAGTAACCTGTTATAAACTATGAGAACCTTAAGCATTGAAATTCCGTTCTCTGTGCTATTATCACAATAAATTTTACATCCTTATATGTAATAAATATAATGTGATGTAATATAATGTAATAGAATAGAACATAGAGAAATAGATAAAGAGAATAAAGAGTTATCATTTGCTTTAACTAGTCATATATGTTTAACTGAATAAAAAAGATGATCTTTTATTAAGGCTATCCAATTTCAAAAATTTTATTACATACTTTATTTGATATTACATTCTCTATATATTTTATATCATTTAATAAAATCTAAAATATATGTTTTTATGAAGACTATATATATATTTTATGTTTAATAAACAATATATGATTGGTCAAAGCAAACATGATAACATTGTATTTTTTTTAAATATTTTTATCTTTTTTTATTAATGTATAATGTATTATTAGCCCCAGGGGTACAGGTCTGTGAATCACCAGGTAACATTGTATTTTTTTATCTATATTATATTTACTATGTATAAGGATATAAAATATATGGTGATAATAACAAAGAACAGAATTATATATATACTTTAAATATAGTTGGAATTTTATATATACATACAACAAAGAATGAAATTATATACATTATATATAATTCTGTTGCTAGTTTTGTAATTGTACTTTCTAGTTTTCTACATAAATATTATATGCTCATAACTATATCTATAATCTGTCTATTATCTATCATCATATCTATCTACCATTTCTATTACTATTCCTTTCCAGACACACAATTCTGTCTGTTGTCACTTCCCTTCAGCCTGAAGAACTTCCTTTAGCATTTCTACTTGGTTACAGAGTCTGTCAGTTTTCCTTTATGTGAAAATGTTCTCTATTCATCCACATATCTAAAAGATAGTTTTGCTGGATATAGAATTGTGGATTGACACTTTTTCCCCACTCAGCATTTACAAAATGTTTTATGATCGTTGGGCTTCCACAGTTTATAACAAGAAGTTAGCCATCATTTTAACCATTGTTCTCTGTCTGTAATGCGCCCTTTCTCTTTAGGTGGTTTAAAGATTTCCCACTATCTTTAACTTTTAGCACATTGACTATGATCTGACCAGAAGTGATTTTATTTGAATTTATCTTGTTTGTGGTTTGCTGAACTTCTTGAAACTATGTTTTCCACCAAATTTGGGACAATTGGGAGTTTTATTTAAAAAAATTTTTTTTTCTGCCCCATTCTCTCTTCTAATTTCCTGGGAGTCAAACTATATATATAGTAGACTATTTGATATCCCACAGGTGACTAAGGATCTGTTCTCTTTTTCATTTATTTTTCCTTTGCTCTTCAGTTTTGAAAATACTAATTGATCTGCATCCACATTTAATATCATTCTTTAGCAGCTTTTTATCTTCTGTTATTCCTGTCAAATGAAGTTCTCATTTTAGATACTTAACTTTTCATTTCTAGAATTTTCATTTACTTCAATATGATATATTTTTCTTTAAGTTTTAAACATATTTATAACAGCTACTTTAATGACCTTTCCTGTTATTCCACATATGAACCATCTTGGATTCTCTTCCTATTGGCTCTTTTTTGTCTCTATTATGAGATGCATTTTCCCATTTCTTTGATAATGGGTCTTATTTTCCAGATTTTTCACATGTAAGAAATTTTTATTGAGAGTGGAGACTTCAGGAGATGCAAGGTGTCTGAGTTGAGTCATTTTCTTTCATAAGATGTTGAATTTGGTGGGCAATCAAATCACGAGTGAGTCTTTCTGTTAGGTTTGGTTTTGGTGTCTATTAGGGCAAGGCTCTAAATGTTGTTTGTTGGTTTGTTGACTGTTTTGATCTTGCACCTAATTTCATAACTTAGTTCTAGGCAAGGACCTTACTCAAGGCTGTGATCCTTATGCTAGATCTGCCCTTTCTAGGTCTCAGGTGAATGTCTGAGGCAATCAGACTTATCTCTGAACTAACTGGTTGGAACTATAAAGGCTCCTAGCTCTGCACAACCTTGTGTCTTTACTCAGCTCTCAGCCCCATAGCATGTGATTACCTGTAGGTCATCTGGAATCTCACCCTGTGTATTCACAGCACCTCACAAGAGACCTGTGGGAGAGCCCTATGCAGACTTCTGGGGCTCACTGGGAAACTCCTTTTTCCCACAGTGTATGCTCCTGCCTGACAAATTCTAGCCATATTAGCATGAGTCTCCTCTCTCATTTTTGTTCCCTCAGCTTAGTGAAAAATTTTCTGCTTGTACCCCACCTCTGCCTTTCTGCCTGATGGTTGGAAGCTGTGTCCAGGCAGAAAACAGGGTGAAGGCAGAACTCACCTCATGTGATTTCCTTCTATTAAACATCATGGGCTTGCGCTTTATTTAACACTTGAAAATAGCTTCATCATATATTTTGTCTAGTTATAGTTATTTTCGACAAGAGGATGAATTTGGAACCAGTTACTCTGTGATGATAAGAAGCAGAAATCCTGGTCCCATATTGAACTTGAGTTGGAAGAGGTGAGTCCGGTCTCAAAATGGAGGGCCATGATCCAAAGGAACCAGAGCAGTTGAGAAAACTGTTTATTGGTGGTTTGAGCTTTGGAAACTACAGATGATAGTTTAAGAGAACGTTTTGAAAAATGGGGTACACTTACAGATTGTGTGGTGATGAGAGACCCCCAAACAAAACGTTCCAGGGGTTTTGGTTTTGTGACTTACTCTTATGTTGAAGAGGTGGATGAAGCAATGTGTGCCCGGCCACACAAGGTTGATGGTGTGTAGTGGAACCAAAGAGAGCTGTTTCTAGAGAGGATTCTGTAAAGCCTGGTGCCCATCTAACAGTGAAGAAAATTTTTGTTGGTGGTATTAAAGAAGATACAAAAGAGTATAATTTGAGAGACTACTTTGAAAAGTATGGCAAGACTGAAACCATAGAAGTTATGGAAGACAAGCAGAGTGGAAAAAAGAGAGGATTTGCTTTTTGTAACTTTTGATGATCATGATACACTGGATAAAATTGTTGTTCAGAAATACCACACTATTAATGGGCATAATTGTGAAGTGAAAAAGGCCCTTTCTAAACAAGAAATGCAGTCTGCTGGATCACAAAGAGGTTGTGGAGGTGGATCTGGCAACTTCTTTGGTCGTGGAGGAAACTTTGGAGGTGGTGGTAACTTTGGCCGTGGTGGAAACTTTGGTGGAAGAGGAGGCTATGGTGGTGGTGGTGGTGGCAGCAGAGGTAGTTACAGAGGAGATGATGGTGGATATAATGGATTTGGAGGTGATGGTGGCAACTACGGTGGTGGTCCTGGTTACAGTAGTAGAGGAGGTTAAGGTGGTAGACCAGGATATGGAAACCAAGGAGGTGGATATGGAGGTGGTGGTAGAGGATATGATGGTTACAATGAAGGAGGAAATTTTGGAGGTGGTAACTATGGTGGTGGTGGGAACCAAAATGATTTTGGAAATTATAGTGGACGACAGCAATCAAATGATGGACCCATGAAGGGGGACAGTTTTGGTGGAAGAAGCTTGGGCAGTCCCTATGGTGGTGGTTATGGCTCTGGTGGTGGAAGTGGTGGATATGGTAGCAGAAGGTTCTAAAAATTTTTCAGAAGAAAAGGGCTACAGTTCTTAGCAGGAGAGAGAGCGAGGAGTTGTCAGGAAAGCTGCAGGTAACTTTGAGACAGTCGTCCCAAATGCTTTAGAGGAACTGTAAAAATCTGCCACAGAAGGAACGATGATCCATAGCCAGAAAAGTTACTACAGCTTAAACAGGAAACCCTTCTTGTTCAGGACTGTCATAGCCACAGTTTGCAAAAAGTGCAGCTATTGATTAATGCAATGTAGTGTCAATTAGATGTACATTCCTGAGGTCTTTTATCTGTTGTAGCTTTGTCTTTTTCTTTTTCTTTTCATTACATCAGGTATATTGCCCTGTAAATTGTGGTAATGGTACCAGGAATAAAAAATTAAGGAATTTTTAACTTTTCAAAAAAAAAAGAAGCAGAAATCCTGACTGATTATTTGTACGTTTTGGTTCAAGAGATCAACAGTGTCTTTTTCTAGCCATTTCCACTTGCTTTTCATTTTTGGCTCCTTGACATTTGTTTTTGGAGAGAGGTCACGTTGTAGCTCACATGTGAGCTACTAAAAAGGTGCTGTGGAAAGAACATGGACTTTGAGAAAACCTGATTTAACATCCTAGCTTAGTCACTTACAAGCTTATGATTTCAGACCATTCAACTAATCAGTTTGGGTTTTAGTTTTCTCATCCAAAAAAGGCGCAGTAATAATAATAATATGAATAGTGACACTCATGACTTATATTTATAGAAGGCTAACTCTGTGCCAGGAATTTTTCTAAGTGATTCAAAATTGAAAGTTCTTTGTTAGGATAGACATAATGATATGTGTAATGGTTAAGTGGCCCTGGGGATTGGGAAGAGCAAAATGAAAGACTCTGGGAGTCGGGTGGGGTCTGACAACCCCAATGACCTATCTTTGCCTGAATGTTATCAATTGACGCTCAGTCCTCATTGTGGTGGTCCCATTTTATTCCAGCCACCAATCAGGGGGATCATATGCCTTCTCTAAGTAAGTATGAGTGAATGATTCATAAATGTTGGCAAACGATGGGCTGTGAACATTACTTGCTAGTTTTCTATATGAATATATTGGCCATGGTATTAGACCAATTTTAAGTTCTCACTAATACTTGTACTGTGATCAAATATTTGAATGATTAAAAATGTGAAGCAATAAGGAAATAATGGAAGATGTGACTTAAATAGCAGTTCTTGGGTTAGTGAATTTTGTTTTCTTCTTACTACCAAAGTAGAGAGTAGCAGTTTTCTTGACCAACACTGGAATAAACCTTAAACCCACTTATGAATCAGTATAGTCCAGGTTACCTTCAGTAACAAACAGTGCCTAAATCACAGGGATTTAACACAACCAACTTTGTTTCTCACTCATATAACATGTCAAATTCAGGACATGGAATTATGCTCATTGTAGTTTTTCAAGAATATGAGGTTATCAAGACTAATTTTTTATATGGGCTTTCATAAGCATTGAGACAGAGGAAAAAGAATAGGGCATTTTTGTAGTCTTTTAAGGGCTCTGCACATTTCATTGTCCAAGCAAGTCATTTAGCCATATGTTACTTTACATGTGGGTAGGGAAACAAATTTTAGCATGTATTTGTGGTGGAAGGCTAGAATATTTGTGAATGGCCCAATTGACTATACTGTCTCTTAATGAGTTTCATTGAACTAGCTTGAGCCATGTCATCCACACCTGCATTTGGCAACACCCAATATTCACAGTTGCTTTTGCTAAGGAAGTACAATGTCTGTAAAATGGTCATTTGTCTCTTGGACCTATGGTCTAGGTATCCTCCTTAAAACTCTCATAACTAATAAGAATGTCATTTCAGCCAGAGCCTACATCCAACTCCATTTTTCTAACAAAGATTTTTAAAACTTTAAAGTTACATTTTAGCTAATGAAAAAAGATGCTGCAAACACAAAAAGTTAAGATTTTTGTCATAAAATTTAGACTATGTGCTTTCTTTGTTTTCTAATTTCTTCAAAACTTTCTTAAGTAAACTAATTATAATTTCATATAAATCTTCATTCATTTATGTATTAGTTCAACAATATTTTTTCTGCCATCCGTAATCGTTACCAAATTTTCTTACCCTATGTGTGTGATAGAAGTATCACAGAAACGTCCAACTTACTGATATGTGAGATGTATGGTTCACAACTTAGTGACCAAGTTTTTCCATCAGAAAGAGCCAGAGTAAACTGCAAACCATATAGTGAGAAATGGATTGATTTGAAGGTGTCTGGAAAATAAATCTTGAATGTTTGCTTCAGTTTAAATATTTTAGTAAGACCTATCCACTGAGACTCCAGGTCCTGGTTTGTTTTTTTTTTTAAAGATTTTATTTATTCATTTGACAGAGAGAAATCACAAGAGAGGAAGGCAGAGAGAGAGGAAGGGAAGCAGGCTCTCCGCTGAGCAGAGAGCCCGATGTGGGACTCGATCCCAGGACCCTGAGATCATGACCTGAGCTGAAGGCAGCGGCTTAACCCACTGAGCCACCCAGGCGCCCCAGGTCCTGGTTTTAAGAACATGAATTTCATGGACATTTTCCCACCTAGCACTGCTGAGAATACTTGTTGTTTAGGATAAACATTGCTTTGCCAGTCTCACCACATCTGGTTGTAAACACTACTAATACAAGATTACAGAAAGATATTCATTTATAGAGAAGCATGCAACAACCATGAAACCTGTGGGTGTTATGTCAAGGCCAAAATTCTACTCAAATTCCCATTCTCCATAGATTTATGCTTATTTTCATAAGCTCCCAGGTAGGAAATTTTTAGAGCCATTTTGGGATCCAAATCCCCTGAAATATTCACACCTGTTAGGTAGCATCATTTCAAATACCATCAAAACAATCTCTATCCTTCTCTCTCTTCATTGTGATTTCATTAAAAATGCTATCCCATTCCTATAAATGCTCTCATCTTCATATTCCCATGATAACTCACTCTGCTTTCCTTCTGCCATTACTATAACCAGCAGGGTGTCAGAAGCCTCTATTTTGTGGCTGACTTTTCCTTTGTTTCAATTGGTAAGAGAGCCCACTTCTGGACTCTCCAAAACCTTCACGTTGTGCATATTCTTTTAGAAGAAGAAAGTTCAACTAAAAAAATCAAAACCAAAAAGAACATTAGATATTCTCTCCTGGACAAGAAGGCATAGACCTGTTTCTCTTTTCTCCTTTCCGCTAAGGACAACAATAAGCCCTGAAAACAATGAAGAGGCAACCAAAGGAGAGTTTTGAAAGGTGGAAAGGGGAAGGCAAACTGTTTAGGAGCCTCAGGATGGGAGGAAAAACATAAGAGTGGGTCTGGTAACCCCCTCACGCGAAACAAGGAGATCCAGGACTAGGACTTCTTAGCAGTCAGTCTACCAGCAGAAGGCAACCCAGTAGGCTTGTCCCCAGGGGGGATCCCTCCAGGCACTACACCAGGCAAATCTTATGGACAAGCATTCTTTTCCCCTACTAAGCCCAAGACTCTCCTCCCCTAAGAAATTCCAGAAAACCTGGTGGCACTGGCAGAGAGATACCGCAATGACATGCTCCCAACTCTGGAAGCTTCTTTGTCCCCTCAGGCTCAAGATTACTCTCCCCCAGTGAGAGACACTGGGGTACAGGGTAGCATCAGCAAGAGAATCCTGTCACAATAAGCACCTGACTGGGAAGTGCTTTCCATCCACCATAGTCAAGAGAGATCTCCCCAAAATGCAGTTCAGAGACTTCCATTACCCATGTAGTGGTACCAGGTCACTCAGTCTTGGTAAATTCCTTCTTCCCTTCCCTTCAGGTAGCACCAGCATAAAACAGTGGGAGTCTCAGAAACATTTGATTAACTAAGTAAATAAAAATAATATCACAAAGATCCTGAAAATTCTGTCACCATTGGAACCACAGATGACAAAGTACATCAGGCCTTTAAGCTAAACATAAACAGGGACGCTACCTAGTAAAACACAATGTTTAAGTAGAATTTAAGAGTATTAGAGTTGCCAAAATGTTCAGGGTACACTCTAAATCATCCATTACAGTGAGAACCTGGAAAACCACAACCCGAATGAGAAAGACAATCAAATGATCTTAACACTGAGAAGAATCAATTGTTGGAATCATCTGACAAGTATTTCAAAGCAACCGTCATAAAAATGCTTCCATAATCAATTATGAAATTTCTCGAAACAAATGGAATAATAGGACATCTCAGCAAACCAATAGGACTTACTTAAAGGAACCAAATAAAAAATTATGGAATTGAAAAATACAGTAACAGAAACTAAAAAAAAAAAATACTAGATGAACTCAGTAGTAAAGTGAAGATGATAAAAATTAGGATCAATGAACTTGAGGACAGCTCTATAGAATTCACTCAATATGAGAACAGAAATAAAATAGACCAAAAAAAAAAAAAAAAAGAATAGAGTTTCAGAGACCCTTTGAACAATAATGAAAGATCCAATATTCTTATTACTGAAATTCCAGAAGAAGAGAAAAAAAAATGGGCTAAAAGTCTTTGAAGAAATACTGGCTTGAAAGCTTTTCAAAGCACAGCTTTATAAAGTTGAGCAAACTCAAAACAAGATAAACTCCAAGAAATCCGGGCCGAGACTCAAAATAATTCAGCTTTTGAAAATTAAAGGGTTGGGGCTCCTGGGTGGTTCAGTCAGGTAAACCTCTGCCTTAGGCTCAGGTCGTGACCCCAGGGTCCTGGAATTGAGCCCTATGTCAGGCTCCCTCCTCAGTGGAGAGTCTGCTTCTCCCTCTCCCTCTCCAACTGCTTGTGCACAGGCTCTCTCTCAAATAAATTTTAAAAATATCTTTAAAAAAATTAAAAAATAAAGACAAATTCTTAAAAAGAGAAAATTAAAGGGAAAAACCTTGCATCAGCCAGAAGGAAACAATACATTTCCTATAGAGACCACCAATTTGATTAAAAGTAGGACTCTCATCCAGAACCCTGGAAGCCAGAAGAAAGTGTTACAGCATTTTCTGAGTGCAGGAAGAAAAGAACTCAATTTATCCAGCAAAGTTCCTTCGGGAATGACGGAAAAATGAAGATATACTCATACAAAGAAAAATGTAAACGAGTTTGTCATCCGTAGACCAGTCTTAAAAGAAATGCTGAAGGAAATTCTTTGAACAGAATGTGAATGACAAAGAAAGGAATCTTGGAGAAGTATCAGGAAGCTAGAACAGCAGAAAGAGGAATATGAGCACATCCTATGAACTAACTTTCTCATGAGGTTTACAAATTATATTTGATTATTGAAATAAAAGTTATAATACCATCTGATATTCAAGACAGAGCTAGTTAAGAGAAAGAACCTGAGCAAGGTGGAGGGGGCGTGGGTGGACTCACCACGGAGGGGGCCTGGCATCCCTACCCTGACCCCAAGTCATTGACCTGGTCAGCAACCCCAGAGAGCCTGCTGTGGTGACCCTTCCTCCGTGCCACACAATTAGGGCTGTATGTCCAGGACAGAGTAAGGATAAGAATTAAAACAAGATGAGAATAGACAGAAGAAGGCATGCCTTTAAATCCTTAGTTTTGTTTTTGTTTTTGTTTTTGGTAACTGATGCCTTTAATGTGATTGCTCAATTTGTAATCATTGTAATATTTTGCAAGTTTTATTTAAATTTTAAGATTTCTGAAAAGATTTAAGATTTAAGATTTTCTTAGGAGAATCTGTCACGTTAGACTTCTGATTTTAACTGAAGGATAAAAAGTATTTACATTTGTTATATTTAAATGTTTAGGGAAATTTAATTTGTTAAGTGATATCTATGTAGTTTAAACTAAGTATGTGGTGGCAAGTTTATTTAATATTTAAAGAAAAACTAACTGATATATTCACACAGTAAATAAATGGGATATTATCGGAGTACAAATTGTAGGAATACTACTTTCCATGCATTAAAAGTTCCCAGAAATTAAATGACTTACCAATGAAAGAGAAACCAAATAATCATAGTTCTTATCACAGTTATTTCCATCTATTTGTTGAGCCTCTCTTTTGTGTGTTTAGGGACGAGAGAGAGCTGGTCACCACTAATGGCTTTCTAGCAAGGGTTTTTCCAGCGTGGGGGTCTTTAACTCTGCCACTGGGCTTCTTGGGGTCTTAGTTTTATCATCAGTAAAATGGAAACTAATACTAGATAAAATAATATGATATAATAAGTAATAGAATAGAATACATTTGGTTCCAGAGTTCCAGGAAGTATAAAGAGTTAATACCTGTTAAACACTTCTGCTGGGGACTACCCCATGGTTAGAACTCAGTGCAAGTTATTTATTATTATTCATTCTTATTATTAGCAATAACCCCTGGGAATCTGGGCAGGCTTTTCAAAAGGGCTGGTGCCGGAGTTGGATTGTGAAGGGGAATAGTAATGTTTTCAGTACTATTTAAGATTGGGGAGCACATTCCAGGCAGAAGAAATAGCAGGTGCACAGGTCCAGAGACAGGAGATGCATGTGGGCCTACCCGGAAATGCAAGCATGTTGGTACTAACGGGTCAGGAATGGAGGAAGAAGAGGGCGAGGGCCCTGTGGGGGCTGCAAATGGAAGCGGGGGGCCATTGCCTTGGCCCGGCAGGTCAGAGCCTGCAGACCTCCATTAGGTTCGTGGATATCTTCTTAGGGGGAGCACAGTCTATGAATATTTGGTAACTTGGGGGCTTTGTGTCTGTAATTTTGAAAGTCTCTTTTATAGCGGTGGTTGGCATTTGAAAGACATTTTGCTTGATTCAAATGTTTTCCTAAGTTGGGGTCCTATATAGGATGACTTGGACTAAGATTCTTGATCACCAGAAATTCTGATTCAAAAGTCTTCCTTGCTCCCCTCACCCTCTCCCTCTCTCTCTCTTTCCGTTTCTCTATACATAGATTCACCCACACCCATATGTCTAGCCTAAGACGTGGTGCTGTATTATCCAGACTGCCAAAATATACGTTTTTTTTTTTTCAAGTGGACAGCACATCCCACAAGCTTCAGAAATACCACTGTGCGCAGTGAGTGTGGTGGGCAGGGGCCAGCTCCGTGGGCGTGGAGGCTGTGAGCCCCCCGGGCTCCGGATTGAGGGGGCTCTGTGTACCCTTCAGTGCTCTGCTGTTACCGTCTGGAGATTCTTAGTGACTTTGTACCAGGGGCCCTGCGTTTTCATTTTCCTCTGGGTCCTGCAGATCCTGCAGCCTGCGCCGTGCCTGGGGCACTGGTTATTAGCTGGTTCTCCTCATTGGCAGGTAGGAAAACGGAGGTTGGAGGTGCCCATCATCTCCAGTTGGGAAGTGGAAGATGGATGGGGCCAGCCTGGCTGACGCCTTTTTATGGTGCGTGGAGTTAGCCAAGGGCTGTATTTGAGTTTGGGGGAGAGATATAATTAGTTCCAACAGTTTTCCTTAAATCAATAAACAAACGTTCCCCTCACCAGGAGAGTCCCTTCCAAGGGGCTCCTGCTGTGGGCTTTTTGAGACCTTTTTCCAGCAGCGGCTAATGTCTTCGTACCTCCCACCCAGGATTCTGGCTCTGGGACTGGCCAGGGTTTGGCCTGCTGAGCCCAGAATCAGGTGGTACAGAGCCAGCTTAGGTCCTGCCTGGTGTACCACATGAAGATTCAAGGTGGGAAAGCCTGGATTCCTGGGTGGGAGGCTCCATCCAGGCTTCTGTCCTGGGTGCCCATAGTGGCGGCCATACCCACATGTGGAGGCTCAGACATGGCTGCACCCTTGGTGGGGGCTGGCGGCGGGCAGGGACCCCTGACTCTCACCCTGGGAGGCCCCTATCCCCCTACCATCAGAGGGCCCTCAGGGGATCGCTTAGGAGAGCAGGTCCACATCCCTGTGGGCCAGTCCTAAGCAGTGAGCTCCGAGCAGGGGCTCCAACAGCCTCCGCTCCCCCTCAGGGAGGCTCCAACAGTATCGTCCTTACTGCGAGGGCTCTGGAACGTGTCAGCTTGGCTGGATTGAGCTGCATTTCCAGAACTCATTTTCAGCTATGTTTCTAGATAGGGTGACTCTTGGGAAGATTCTTGGGAGGCTGGGAAAGTCTTCTGGGAAGTGGCACAGACATCCATGAACCCCAGTCTGCTGAGGGCCAGGTGTGTGTCCCCAACCCTGCGATGGAGGGCCTGGGACACCCCTGTCACCAGGTCTGGGGCCACACAGTGGACACAGTTTCAGCTCCTGCTAGTGGACTCCGGTCTGCTTGCTGCACCCTCTCCTCCGACAGCCTGCCCACGTGGACTGCGAGTTCTCGCAGCTGCTGTGGGGACAGCAGCCTGGAGAGACCGCGTCGCCACACCACCTTCCATGACAGGGTGAGATCGGTCCCCTACACCAAACGAAACATGTTATCTCTCACAGGTTCTGCTCCTCTGGGGGAGCCCAGGGTCCCCTTCAATCCCATGGGATCAGGCTCCCTGTAATTTGCACTTGGGGGCCCTAACTTGACCTCTAGGTGTCCTAAGAAACAGGCCTGGTCTATCCTCCACCTCAGACTTCCCACTCTTCTCCAACCTAGAGCCCCTCAGGACCTTCCGATGACCTGCTGAGGCACATCTGAGTCCTCTCGGAGCTAGTGCTCCTGTGCCCCGTCCTGCTGTCCTCACAGGAAAACCTAGAACTGGACCCGATCATCCAAGTGAGGTCCTTGCTTTCATAAGTCCTTACCGCAGCCCCTTCACCTAGAGCTTAGATGAAACAAGTATCAGTGACCCCCAGTTCCAGCCTGAATTTACAAGAACCCGTTCTTTCTCCGACCGCAGGAGAGAGTGGCCCTGGGAGAAACCTAACCCACTCCGGCTCTGTTTGGTTTTCCTCCCAGGGCTCCAATGCCAGGCCAGGCTGGGCTGCCTCTGTCTCATTATCAGCGATCAGGCCTCTCGGGCTTGGCAGGCCATCTACTAGGCTCGACACAGCGCCTTCTGTGGGTTTGGGCTATAAGGGGGTCACGAGGGCCTGGCAGCGGCCCCCTCCCACAAGCCGTGCCTGCTCACCCTGCCCCCGGCTCCCCCGGTGGAAGTGGAGTGAGCCCCTAGCTGGGTGAGTCTGCGCCTAGTTCTCTGAGGCTCACTGGCTTCTGAAGTCACTGCACATTCCAGACCTGAGTCTCACCTTGCCCCATGGTTCAGGGCTCTGATAGATGTAAAGAAAGGACTAGAAATGGACGCATCCATTTGATACGTTTCTTCACTAGGCTCATCCGAGGCCTGGAGTTCCATCCTGTGGCCTTACTTATCTGCCCAGAGGAATTGTTCAACCCTTAGTTCAGGCTTTTTCATTAAAACAGTGAGGCAGGAGCACCTGGGTGGCTCAGTGGGTTAAAGCCTCTGCCTTCAGCTCAGGTCATGATCCCAAGGTCCTGGGATCGAGCCACACATCGGGCTCTCTGCTTAGCAGGGAGCCTGCTTCCCCCGCCTCTCTCTACCTGCCTTTCTGTCTACTTGTGATCTCTCTCTCTGTCAAAATAAATAAATAAAATCTTAAAAAAACAAAAACAAAAACAAAAACCAGTGAGGCAGTGAGATGGATTGCCTGACAATCCTGCCTCTGGATTCCCCAAAAAAGCCAGCCAGCCCCCCAAATCTAGGCAGAGGCCAGAATCCTTACCCTCGGTCTGCACAGACGCCTTAATTTCTGGACATAAACATACAGTGTCTGCACTTGTCAAGCTCTATGCCTCTTCCTCCTGTGATTTTCATGACTCTTGTAGCCTCAGAACAACGATCTCTTCCCAGACAACCAATCTCAAGGAAACACAAGATATTTAGGGGATCCCAGAAGAGAAATTTTAGGCCACTGTCAGGACCATGGAGAGGCTGACTCATGTTCATTTAGCATTGTTCTAGGCACCGACTCTGGCTCCCGCCCTGCTGGGAACACCATGGGCCCTAAGAGTGGCATCTGTGACTGCATGTGTCTGTCCCCAGACGACCTCTGTGGGAATAGATTCAGGCAGGTATAGAGGATTTTCTTATAAACTTCTGCGAGCTTCTAAGACTTGAATGTGTCTGAGAGACTGGGCCTCAAAATGGAACTAGCCCTTCTCTGATGTCCCTGGAGCAGCCTGGGTGCAAGCACTAAGTCATGGGAAGCGCCCTCTGGGAGTTTTTGTGGATACTATGAGACCTGCCCTTCCCCCACCTGTGCTTCCAGATTAGCTTAGAGAGTCTTCAAGATTCTTCAAGAGGTGAGGTGAAAGGCCAAGAAATCAGTTCCTTCTGCCCCATTGGCTGGGGTGGCCATCCTCCCCGAGGGCTGGGGACCTCAGGTCTGGGAAGCTGCCAAGTCACCATCCCCCACATTCATCCCAGCTCTTCCTAGGATCTGCCCCAGCTGCTTCTAGAATCTGACACCATGTCTCAGCTGGGCCCTGCAGAACAGTGGCTGTCCCATGCCTGGGCCCTTCTGCAAGGGTGAGAGAGGCTTGGCCTAAGCTTGGGGTGCTCCTAACCCCCTTGCCTTCTTTGCTTCCCCCCCCCATTTGTCCTCAAAAAACCAAACAATCAAACAAACAAACAGATTATGTCAACTTGCTTTTCTCTCCCATTCAAACCAGGGGGAACTTTCTTCATAAAGTCACAGCTTTGGGGGCTTGCCCAAGTGTTAACCAATTGTCTGTGGCAAATGAATTTGTGCTTCCATTAAATGGAAAGGATCATGGAGGCGTATTTGAGAATGATGGACTCTGAGAGGTGGATTTAGAAAGGTATCCAGTGGAGGTCAGCCCCCTGTAGGCGTCTTGCCCGTACTGGACCCCTTTCCTCCTGTTCTCGCCTTGCTGGTTCAACCACAGTCCATCAGGTATTGTCTCCTGATGCCCCAGACCGAGGACATTGCTCTCCTCCAGGCAGGGAAGCCTGAGGCCCAGTGGCCTGAAGCTGCAGGCTTATGGACTCCTGGGTGTGTCCAGAACTCTTGGCCCCACTGAAGTTCCCTCCTCAGGAGGTCCTCCACACAGAGAACATGACTCCTGAAACAACCCTCCCATGAAGTGCTATAGTTCCAGAAACAACTTACCACATTGCAGAGGAAAATTTACTCTGTAATCAAAGTTTCAGTAACACAACAGCCTTTCCTACCCCACACTGTTAAGCTTAGGATAATAACTCAGTGATTTCTTAAAAAAAAAAAAAATTGTGTTGACACATTTCTATTTCTGGCCAAAAAAAGAAAGGAGAGAAAGAGAAAATACAAATGCAATTTTTACCCAAGCTCAGAAGAAAACCCGAGACTGTGTTTCTCCTCTGGTCAGCAGGATTTCTGGGTTGTGATGTTTGTGGTGTGAGGGCAGAGCCTCAGCAGGGCCGGCCGAGCACTTTCCAGGACCCTTGACCTAAATAAGAAAAGTACAGTGAGGAACACAAAAAAGCAGGGATGAATGCAGACACAGGATTCTGGAACAGCGTCTCCGGCTGGAAAGGCCCAGCACTAGGAAGTGAGGCTAAGGACCTGCTGATCCCACAACTGGCACAAATGTGGCCTGGGACAAGTGACAGGCCCTCTCCCACCCTCTCTTTTCCCCTCTGTGAAAGGGGTCTCTACAGTCCTTATGAAATCTGAGAGCAGATGTCTGGTCTCTTTCTTTTGTCCCACTGTGGGGGATGGGGGCCAGGCATCATCTTTGCCTTGGTGTCTTTTTTGTCCCCACCCCCACTCTCGAGACCTGGGTAGCCAGTCCTCCCCCACAACAAAAGCAGTAGGGCTCAGCCCAGAAGCTTGCAGGATCAGCATGGGGCAGTGAGCTAGTAGGGAGAGCATCCCTCAGAAAAAAATAGCACAAAGGGCCACTGTTCACCAAGCTCGTGCCATGTGCCAGGCACACACTTCATCCTCACGGCAGCTCTGCGAGGCCAGGGTTGAAAATCAGGTCCAGAGAAGCTTGGTAACATGCCCAGGGCATCCAGCCAGTGGACCCAGAGGGCCCTCACCACTTCCTGAGCTGCCTACTCAGTAGGCAGCAGAAGGCCCACCCCACAGGGATCCTGGGGACAGTGCATGTGTGTGATCTAGCTGCAGACAGCCTGGGTGCCCTCCCTCCCTCCCTGGAGCCAGAGGCTGGTGGATGAGAATTGCCTGGGTCCCGAGGGCCCTGTTGTTCAGGACTCTGCGGTCACCGGGACCCTGTTTTCTCCAAATCTTGAAGATTTGTGCAGGAATCCACACAGTGATCTCCAAAGTTGGCGTCATCTACTCCCTTTTTCCAGGATTTATCATGACACGGATGGAGAATGGAGCCCCAGAGAAGTTCAGTGACAATCCAAGGTCACCGGACACGTGAGTCAACCCAGCTGTGCCACATGGCAATGCTGATGGATGGGCCATCCCAGCCCTATTAGGGGGCAGAGCTGACTTCCCCCCACCATGGTGCCACTAGGTGAGGCTAACAAGCAGATCGCAGCAGCAAATTCTCCAGGATAAGTATAGAACATAAATGACACCGTCCCTGACACCTAGAAAGTATTTGTGAGATTAGCAACTAACACGTGCATTCTTTTTATCCTGCCCTGTTCCACGGGTACGAACCCGTTAACCCTCACCTCAGGCAAGGGGGTCATCTCCGCCTACAAGTGACACAAAGGAGACTCAGAGCAGTGGGCTCATCTGAGGATCCAGGGGACTGGGACTAGAATCCAAGCGTTTGTGCTCTGACAGGCCAGTTCCATGGCTCTCTCTCTCCCTCTCTTGGAGCCTGGAGACAGAGCGGAGGAGGCCCAGCTTGGCAGAGTGGAGGGAAGTCCTCTCAGGGCAGAATGCCACCAACTGTGGGAGGGTCTGGGGGTGAGAGGATGTGGTGCATTTTAAGCCTGACATATTTCATTTTTGAAACTCCCCCTGATGCTCTCCAGATGCAGGAAGTGGTTGAAGTGCACATTACTCACAAGCCATCCCCGGTGACTAGCTGGACAGTGAAAGAAGGAAAAGCAGGTTAAGTGTGGGGGACGTTTACCTGCTGGGCAAAAGGCCATGAGATATCCTTCACCAATATTTTGGGGAGGTCCTTCTGAGGGTTGCTGGCATTCCTACGCCCTTGTCAGATGATCTTAACCTCATGGCTCCAAGACACGAAAGACGGAGCAGGCCAAGGAAGCAGAGTCCACAGAGGGACAAGACAGCCATAGGCCATAGACCTCTGATTACGCCTTGTCAGAGGGTGTGTTTTTAAAACAATATCCAACACACAATATTTCATTTTTACTTCTCAACCCACAAGTTATCCCAAGCTGGCGTGGTCCTCTGTGCCCAGGACCCCAGCCAGTCAGCCATTCTTCCTAAGTCTAGAGCGTATCAGGGACTAACACACCACCCCCAGCTTCCGAGTTGGGTGGGTAAGTGGCCAGTCCACTGCTTAGCAGACTTGTGAGTCTGTGCTGGGTCTTCAATGTCCAGAGCAAGAAAACCCTGTTCTTTTTTTATATTTTGTTTTATTTTATTTTTTATTTCTTTTCAGTGTAACAGTATTCATTGTTTCTGCACCATACCCAGTGCTCCATGCAATACGTGCCCTCCCTATTACCCACCAGCTGGTTCCCCAACCTCCCACCCCCGCCCCTTCAAAACCCTCAGGTTGTTTTTCAGAGTCCATAGTCTTTCATGGTTCATCTCCCCGTCCAATTTCCCTCAACTCCCTTCTCCTCTCTATCTCCCCATGTCCACCATGTTCTTTGTTATGTTCCACAAATAAGTGAAACTATATGATAATTGACTCTCTCTGCTTGACTTATTTCACTCAACATAATCTCTTCCAGTCCCGTCCGTGTTGCTACAAAAGTTAGGTATTCATCCTTTCTGATGGAGGCATAATACTCCATTGTGTATATGGACCACATCTTCCTTATCCATTCATCCGTTGAAGGGCATCTTGGTTCTTTCCACAGTTTGGTGACCGTAGCCATTGCTGCTATAAACATTGGGGTACAGATGGCCCTTCTTTTCACTACATCTGTATCTTTGGGGTAAATACCCAGCAGTGCAATTGCAGGGTCATAGGGAAGCTCTATTCTTAATTTCTTCAGGAATCTCCACACTGTTCTCCAAAGTGGCTGAACCAACTTGCATTCCCACCAAAACTGTAAGAGGGTTCCCCTTTCTCCACATCCTCTCTAACACATGTTGTTTCCTGTCTTGCTAATTTTGGCCATTCTAACTGGTGTCAGGTGGTATCTCAATGTGGTTTTAATTTGAATCTCCCTGATGGCTAGTGATGATGAACATTTTTTCATGTGTCTGATAGCCATTTGTATGTCTTCATTGGAGAAGTGTCTGTTCATATCTTCTGCCCATTTTTTGATATGATTATCTGTTCTGTGTGTGTTGAGTTTGAGGAGTTCTTTATAGATCCTGGATATCAACCTTTTGTCTGTACTGTCATTTGCAAATATCTTCTCCCATTCCATGGGTTGTCTCTTTGTTTTGTTGACTGTTTCCTTTGCTGTGCAGAAGCTTTTGATCTTGATGAAGTCCCAAAAGTTCATTTTTGCTTTTGTTTCCTTGGCCTTTGGAGACATGTCTTGAAAGAAGTTGCTGTGACTGATCTCGAAGAAGTTCCTGCCTATGTTCTCCTCTAGGATTCTGATGGATTTCTGCCTCACGTTGAGGTCTTTTATCCATTTCGAGTTTATCTTTGTGTACGGTGTAAGAGAATGGTCAAGTTTCATTCTCCTACATATAGCTGTCCAGTTTTCCCAGCACCATTTATTGAAGAGACTGTCTTTTTTCCACTGTATATTTTTTCCTGTTTTGTCGAAGATTATTTGACCATAGAGTTGAGGGTCCATATCTGGGCTCTCCACTCTGTTCCACTGGTCTATGTGTCTGTTTTTATGCCAGTACCATGCTGTCTTGTTGATCACAGCTTTGTAGTAAAACTTGAAATCAGGTAACATGATTAGGGTTTGTTTTTAAGAAAACCCTGTTCTTACTGGGGTCTGGCCCACTCCTTCAGGGGGACAGGCTTTGGGGGCAAGAGTTCTAGAGCTACTGCCTGGCTGGATGGCCCAGCTGGGGTCTGGCCACAGCTTGCTGGGCCTCCGTTTCTTTATTCCCAAGTAAGTACAGCTGCCTCCCTATAGGATAGCTAAGAGGCTGCTCTGGGAGCAGAAGATGAAGTAGGAACCCAGGTGGTTGGTGTCCTACAGGGGAAGGAAGAAGAGATTAGAAG
This sequence comes from Meles meles, assembly GCF_922984935.1. Taxonomy (NCBI): domain Eukaryota; kingdom Metazoa; phylum Chordata; class Mammalia; order Carnivora; family Mustelidae; genus Meles; species Meles meles. Next base: position 45,745,477 of record NC_060078.1, on the reverse strand, counting down.
GGAAGCTGAAATGGGAGAAAAAGAGTGGCGGCAGTCAGAGGGAAGGAGTCTTCACTGTCCTGGGGGGAAATGGCTGCTGCTGGAGAACTGGCTTCTCCAAGGTCAGTAGAGGGCACCACCATCCTTGAATAGGTATGTCAGAGACCCTGTGATCCTTGGCATCTTGCTTACCAAGACCCATGCCCAGCCCAGCCCAGGGCTATTGTGTCACCTATGTCCCTCCATGCTCACACCATCCATTCTAGCCCAAATCCATCCCCCCCATCTTAGGCCCACACCAGCTTCCCATGCGGCAGCCACACTTGGCTCTAAGTGGGCTGCTCCTTTCTCAACCCTTTCTAGGTTTCTTTTTTTTTTTTTAAAGATTTTATTTATTTATTTATTTGACAGAGAGAGAGATCACAAGTAGGCAGAGAGGCAGGCAGAGAGAGGAGGAAGCAGGCTCCCTGCAGAGCAGAGAGCCGGATGTGGGGCTTGATCCCAGGACCCTGAGATCATGACCTGATCCGAGGGTAGTGGCTTAATCCACTGAGCCACCCAGGCGTCCCCCTTTCTAGGTTTCTTATGGCTAGTGGAATGGAGAAAAATCCCTGACCCTGGCCAGAGTCTATTTGTGGACTTCCCTGTCCTCTCTAGTCTTCCAAGACTTTTCTTTCCTGAATCATCACCACACTCCCACCTGCCCCAGGGCCTTTACATATGTTGCTGTCATCACTCAGTTCTCCTTCCTTTTCCACTTCACATGGTTTTCTATCTTGTTTTTCAGATACTTGGTCCTCCCTAATGAGAAAACAGTCCTCAAGCGTGTTTGTGTACACACATGCAACAGGCATGCTCTGTTACGGCATTTTCCACAGCTGTACATTTTTATTTAGGGGTGGGGAGGGATCCTTTTTGATTGATATCTGTCTCCTTTTCCCACTGGAAGGTGATCTTCATGAGGGCAGTAGCACCTGTATCCCAAGGCCCCATGCCAAATGCAGAAGGAGGAGCTGAATGCTGGAACATTGGGCCCATAGGGTCTTACTGAAGTACTCAGATTCTATAGCTTTTGACCATCTTAGAGGAGTGGCTTTCGTGTAGTCAAACTATTATGTTTCCATAAAATGGTGTGTGTAGAAAGTCAGCCCCTCTTTGCTCCGGATACACCTCTGGGAGTCCAGAGATGATCTGAGGGTTCCTGGTTTGTGTCAGGAGCAGAAAGCTGCTGAAGGCGGCCTTCCCTGTTGGGGTTCCTGAGAGCACACACTTTTCAGTGGCTGGGGTCAGAACTTCATGAGCCTGTGAATCACAACCAGGGAGTTATGCCTGGTCTCCTGAAGTAGGGTCTGAAACTATAACCTAGAGCTCAGATTTCAAAACCAGAGCATGACGGGCCACATCTGCCTTCAGGGCCTTTGACCCCTTTCAGCCCAGCGAGCAGGGAAGAACACTGGCTCCATCTGGAGAGCAGGGGAAGCTCAGGCAGGTCCTGGATGATGTTGGAGCTTTGCCTGCAAGCAGGAAAGACCTCTGGGAAGACCCAGGGGAGCACTTGGGAGGGGGTTCAGGTGGGGAAGTGTAGAGGACACACATGGCATATTTAGGACATCTTGTTGGTGGCCTTCGAGGGAAGTGCTGGGAGAAGGGGCTCAGCTGGATGGTAGAAGTGCCGACTGAATCACGAAAGGATTTAGAGCAGACTCTGCTGTAGGAACTATGACTTCGCAACCATAGGGAATCTCCCAGAGGGTGTAGGGGAGGCCTGGGGCAGGGAGAGAGGACGAGGCTGTGGCCACACTCCAGTATAGACAGGGAAAGCCTGGCTAACGGTGGGCAGCAGGGACAGAAGGGCAAGACAGAAACCAGCATCCCACTGCCACCAGCTACAGGGGGACAGATCCCATTGCTGGCTCAGGACTGAGCTAACCTCACAGCAGAGCCTACAAATGTCACAAATAGCCATGGACCCACATGCCCTGGTTTCACCCACTGGCCCCACCCAATGAGTAGCAGCAGACAGCGGGGATCTCCTATGTGAAGAATAAACACCTACTGAAAAATAGGTTTGCAAGCTGTGGTAAGTGTAGGGAGGAATAGAATATATGGTGCCTTGAGAGAAAAAGATGGGGTGGGCGAGTGTTTAATAGGATTATGAGTCAGAAAAGGGCTCTCTAAGGAGGTGGCTTTAAAGCCAAATCCTGAGAGACTGTAGCAGTTGGTAGGTGAAGTGTGGGAAAGCCTTCCAGCAGAGGGAACCACATAGACAGAGCCCCTGAGGAGGTGAACCACCCATGCTTGGAGGACTGGAGAGTGAACAGTAGCGCAACTCAGTACCTGAGGGGCAGAAGGGGTGAAAAGATGAAGAGACAGCAAGACCCCGATGGCCTTGGAGGGGCCTGGGGAGGCCTGGGGAGGCCTGAGTTACCTAGAGAGGTCCTGTTGAAGCCTGGTGAGGTTCTGATGAGGCCTAATGAGGTCCTGCTGACTGAGGAGGTCCTGGAGAGGTCCTGAGAAGGTCTTGGGGAGGCCTTGAGGAGGTCCTGTTGAAGCCTGGGTAGGTACTGGGCAGGTTCTGGGGAGGCATGGTGAGGCATTGGTGAGGCCTCATGAGGTCCTTGTGAAGCCCGGTGAGGTTTTAGTGAAGCTTGATGAAGGCTGGTGAGATCCTGATGAGATCTGGTAAGACCTAGTGAGGTCCTGGTAGATCCTGGTGATATCCTGGTAGGTCCTGGCAAAACATGGTGAGGCCTCATTGAGTTGGAGTTAGGTCTGTGGCCTCTGTTGTCCCTGAGTGCAGCTCAGGTCCTGACACAGAGCAGATGCTCAGTAATGATCATCCATGCACAGAAATAGATGGTCTTTTTGTCCCAGCATGGTGGGCCCTGGTGACCACCCCCCCACCCCCCCACCCCCCCCCCGTGGACTGGTATGGTGACCTTTAGAAGGTCTATGCCCGGCCTAAACTCCTGGAGACCTTGCCTTGCTCAGTCTAGCCCGCCCGAGGGAGGAGGACCCCTGGTAGGCAGCACAGGCCCTTTTTCTTCGCTAATTACTACCTGACATTTTAATGTTCATGTTTAATTACATTCTCCACCACTTGGTGCAAAAAAATAAAAACACACAAAGCCTTAGAGACCCATAAACCAAATAAGAGAACTTTTGTAAAGCCCTTTGAAGTCCCTACTGGAGCCCGAAACTCTTTGAATGTGCCAATAGTGCAGTGGGATTTTTGAAACGTGGGCAGGTTCGGGGGTCTGGGGGCACAGTGACACTAAAGCACACACATACACACACACGAGGTAGAAACACCTAGAAAACTGCCGCCACCTCCCCCAGACCTCCAAGCCTATGCAGCTCTGCTGATTTCTTGGGAAATCGCCCAAATTACCCAGAAGAGTGTCCCTGGGGAGCTGAGGGCCCCACGTTCCCAGTCCAGCTCAGCCACCCTTCACATGTGACCTGGGTAAGTGACAAGGTCTCTGTTGCCTCATCGAATGGGTGGGGATGATGTCCGTGGAGGAGGGCCTCCAGACAGGTTTATGACACTTTCTCACGCACACCAGGTTTAGTAAGGTGACTTGGCAGTGTGTGCATCACATTTCAAGTTCAATTTATAACCGTCTAATCTTTGAAAAGATTTGCCATGGGAATGAATTCACCTTCCAGAGCAGGGTCCTCCCTAGGACAAGGTTATGCCTTGAGCTCCCAGAATATAATCTGGTCAAGCACAGGGTTGCTCCCCTGCATTCAAGGGGCAGCTTTGGGGCAGTCAGGGAGGGTGACCCACTCTGGGCTGCCCCCACCTAACTGCTTTTCTGAGCTCCCCAATGACAGTTTTGCTGTCAGGATGCTCTTAAACTAGCAGCAAGTTCCTCTTGAGGTCGGCCCGCAGCTCAGATGAGCCAGCTCACTGATGACCCCTTCCCATTCTCTTCCAGTCCCCCTGGAAGCAATAAAGTGGGCCATTGTGGCAGAGTGCAATTCCCAAAGATCAAATCGGCAGCATTGTTTGGATCTAGTGAAGGCTTGGCCTGACCTCCTAAGAGCAGCCCAAGGATCCCAGGAAAACCAGCTGAGCATCTGGAAATGACTTTTCTTTCCTGATTGCCCAAACTAGAGAAGAGCTGAAAAAAGGCTCAGCCAAACACTTGCTGTATCCTCCTGGAGTACGTTGTCTCAGCTACAACAGTGAGGGAACAACAGATTGATGGTCATGAATGGTGTGGCCATGCACTATCAAAGCGGTGACTCCAGAATTGGGGGACAGAGGGTCCCTTCTACTCCCAGATGGCAGAGAGACCCCCAGGAGGGAGCATTAGCTGGCATCTCAGCCTCCTGAGGCAGGGGGATGGACCTATGATGAACCCTCAGCCTCACCATTTTTTATTGTATAATCTTGGTCAAGCAAACTTTCTCAAGTTTCATCTATATGAGATGGGGGACAAACCCCCCATCCACACAGTGGTTGGGATGGTTAAACGAGAGAATGTGGGCTAAGACCTTGACATATTGTAGGTGAGAAAGGCATGCTACTGCCCTCTTCTTATGCACTTCCTTGGTTATGAACATAGAGACTCTGAATCTAAAATCTTTATGGTGGGTACTTATCTTTGGATATCATCATGACCCTAGAGCTCCCAGAATATAAAATATGAATATTCATTCCTATCTAGGCCAAGTACTGGGAAGGCAAAGGTGGATTACGCAGGCAAAGTTCACATTGTTGTACTGCCTGGAAGAATGCCTCGTTCAAGAAGACAAACACATCTAGGAAGGGGGGATGGCTTGAGCAGACACCATGTATAATTGGAGGCTGGAAGAATATACAGGTGACTATGGAGATGAAGTAGGACAAGGGGCCAGAGGTGGACCACGGAGAGTGTTGAAAGTCACCCTAAAGATGTCAAGATGTGTCTGTAGTTGCCAGAGAGCATGCAGGACCATAATTTGGAGAGAGACCCATGTCCTTCCCTCTCAACTTTTCCAATCTGTTCTGAATTCTTAAAATGTCGGCTGATGAATTAATCAAGATGGGCAGTAAAAGAGTTTGCACTAGACTTTTCTGTTCCATTCCCTACAGTCTTTCTGATGAACACTGGGCAACTCAGAGCGTCTGGCACATATTAGGTGTCGATGAATATTGGTTAAAATAAACAAAATATACTTTAATAAGAGCTGAACTCCAGTCAAGCCCTTTGGGACAACTTTGGAACATGGATGAAAATATCTTGCTAGATGTTCAATGAAAAATATTTACTCTCAACAAATCTTAGGTGAGCTGCAAATGAGTCATATTTCGGTCAGTAACTGGTGGCTATTTGGTTGAGTCTTGATCAGGGCAAGACCATGGAGTGAATCCGCAGATGACCCTGCAGCGCTCTGCTAGATCTCCCCATCCCTCCCTCAGCCTGGACATCTTTTCCACCAGAGGACACTTTCCTGTGTGTACAGCAGCTGGAGGCTCACATTTGAATCTTTATATCCACTGCAAGCAACCCAAGCATCTGACTTCCATTCTCCACTCACAGCTGGGAGCAAGTGCAAGCAATCAGCAGAAAGCTGGAGGCTTGTTAACAGGGGGTTTACCTTGGCACTTAGTTGCAATTAAATCCAGTGGGTTAAAAGCTTCTGAATGCATTACCCTCTTTTAAACAGGGCACTTTTAAAGAGTGTTTCCACAATGAACAATATTCATCGCCAGTGTAATATATGGCTGCCTTTTACCCTCAAATAATGCTTTCTTTGCTTGGAAGGAAAAGCAACTTTCCCATCATCGTAATTGAATCCAAACATCTGTCACCCACAAAGGCATGGTTTCAGAGGTCAGCTAATGGATATCTGGCTCACACAGCACCCACAACCACACTCATTTGCAGCAAATTTACACCCACACCCACACACCCCAAATGCGTCACTCCAGAAAAATACGTTTTCATTGTCATTTCTTTGAATAAAATTAAGATAGCAGTGGAGAAAGGGCGATAACTGGAATAGTGAAGGGAGCAAAGGCTTGGGTTGGGAGGCCTTGGTCCTGATCGAGGCTGCCTTCACAAGCTGAAAAGCCTTTGACCAGCAGCCTAACCTCTCTGGCTCTCTGGTTCCACATGGGTGAAAAATGTGGACGATGAAGCCAACTTCACCACTGAACTCTCATAACTCCACCCACCACCGTCCGTGTCCGTATCTTTGTGCCCTTGAGTGCGGGGCCCTCCGCCAGAGCCTGGCCATCCTTCCATATATGATGCTGCTTCCCCAAGGAAGCCTGCCCTGCTGCTCCCAGGCGGAGTTATCAGCTCATTTTCAATCGTCCCAGACAACTTGCCACTAGTTCACGATAGCTTTTACTGCATTATACAGCGACCACTTAACTTATGTGCCAATCTCCCCACCTAAACTATTGGCCCTCAGAGAACAGGCCAGGTCTTATTTTTCTCCATTCTGCTAGTGGCAAGCATGGATTAGCACAATGTAGGTGCTAGGAAAAGGCTGAGGGGAAGGAAAAAACAAGGGAACACAGAATTGCTTGATTGACAGGATCCCTTAGTGGCGGCAGCCCGTACAGAAGTCTGTCTGCTGGCCCCAATCTCTCTCCCCGCACAATGCTGTCAGAGGGCTGGGGAAACCCTGGGCTTTTCACATCTCATGCACTTGGTGCACCACCTTCAGGGACAGTCCAGACAGCTCATCAAGGCAACCCATCTCTTTATGACCGAGTCACTCCCTCCATTCACTTCTCTGCTTCCCTCTCCTCCACCTGCTATGTTCCAGGAAAACAGCCCAGTTGCCTGACATACCATGCTCTCTCTTACCTCTGAGTCTATCCCCCTGCCCTATGGCCCCCCCTGCCTTCTTCATCTGGCTGATCCTTACCTGTCTCCACGGCTTAGCTAAAGTGACTTTTCCTCTAGGAATCTTTCCTGGATCACCCAAACCTCCTATTCTCTGCCAGCCAAGATGCCATCCTTGACTCTTATAAGTTTGTCTGTCTGAGGGTCCATGAGCTCCTGGAGGGCAGATAATGGACCCTGATCCCCCTGGGCCTCTGGTACCTGCCACAGCCCCTGTCCCATGGGGGTGGGCAGAAGAGTAGTGTTAGCCGGATCAGTAAAGCGTCATCTTTGGAGGCCAACCATAAAGCTTTTGAAGCCTTATGATCACACCACACCACCAGGTTGAGGGGTCATCTTTTTGACCCTGGAAGAAGGTCTTTGTTTGACCTTGACCAGTTACTGAGAAAAGATTCTTAAAACCCCCCACGAAAGCCATTAGTTTTTCAGTTACTCATTATAATACATTGTGTGTGTATATAAATCATGTATTTCTATATTTATAAATATATATAGCCAATTGGTATATATCAAAACTATACTTTAGGCATCTATAAGTTTGTGGTGACCTTGATTCTTTGATGGAGTAAGCCTAGATTCTCTTGTTTTATCCTCACTCCTATTCCTGTCCCACTCCCACCTTTATTTGCAACCTTTCTGGGTTGTTTAGTTTAAGCTAAATCTTTTGTAAGCAGCTTATGTTATAATTTGAAAAATCCAGTTTTATTATCTGTATTTTCTAGTGGGAGAGTTTAATTCATTTGTATGGATTATCTTTCCCATTTTTAAATTTATTTCTTTCTTTATTTTATTTATTTAAATTTTTGTTCTGTCATTTAATGTTGGGTTCCACTTATGCTTTCTTTAAACTACATTTTTTTTTCTCTTTTCCTGCTTTCCGTTGGATTGAAAATGGTTTCTTTCTTCCTTTTTCTCACTTTGTTGCTTTGGAAGTTATATGTTCTGTAACTATAGAGGGAGTATCTGCTAGAATTCTTACAAAATCATATTTATATTTTTCTAGCGATGTCCAAAATTATTCATTACCTCTGCCTGCATCCCAGACACTTTCCTTCAGCGTGTTTCCCTGTGCCCACAAATACCCCTGCCCCCTCACCTTTCATATGTTTAGATCCATGTTTTAAAACAATGGATCTATAAAGAGCTAATTACATCTACCAAATTAGTATATCAACTATCTTGATCACCATTTCTTCTTGTAGCCCGCTCTTCTTGGTGTTTGTTTTCCTTTTTGCTAAAACTCATCCTTTAGTAGTTTTTCAGTGAAGGTAAGTAAGTAGTGAACTACCCTTTAGTCTTACAAGTCAGAAAATGCCTTTATTTCAAATAATCTGGAATAGGGGTTAACTGAGTGCAAATTCTAGCTGACAGTTCCTTTAAAGGTAATTGTCAATGTCTTCTTGCCCCTGTTGTGGCTAGTTGGAAGGTGCTGATCTGATTCCTTCATGGGAAATCTCTTAGATAAACTTGAAGGTTTCAGCTTTATCTCTGACATTTCATTTATCGGTTACAATGTGTATCCAGATATAGGTTTGTTTTGATCTTAGTATGTGCCTTCAGTCTGAACTTCCTGTCCTTTGTTAACTCTTGAGAATTCTCACCTGTTACTGCCTCAAACATTGCCCTCCTCTTTCCCCTCTACTTCCGGAACCTGCATTAGACGAAAGTTGAGATTCTCAAGGCCCCTCCCTGTATCATGACTTCCCTTCCCAATGCCCATGCTTCCTTTTTCCTTTTTTAATTTTTCTCTTTTCATGGAGCTCAGACTCCGAGAATCAAGGTCATCACACACCTCATTTCATGTTGCCCAGTACACACAAGTTCCTCTCTGGTTTTATTCATGTAGTATTCTGTTTCATATGACTCCCCCCTCCCCTACTGCCACAAGACGGACCACTCCAGTCTGTTTCATGTGTAGCGTTTTGTTCACATGTGATCTTAAAAACACAGATTGTTTCCTGAACATGAATTTTTAATGCTTGGAAAAATATTGTGTTATTTAGATCATTTTATTTCTTAGTTTTTCACCGAGCACTATATTTTGTAAGAGCCATCCATGTTGTGTGTTTATTAAGTTCATTACCTCTAACTACTGCAGAATAATGCTATATGTGCCTATAGCATGTGTTACCAATTTACTTTATCAATCCATCTATATCCTCTACCTGTCTCCAGGAAGATGCCTAATTGAATTAGTGCACGACTGCCTTTCACAAGAATTGCAATACAGCATGTGCTCCCTTTAGCTGCATACGAGGTGCCCGTATCCCTAATCCCTACCCACATTTGGCTTTACTCAACTGTTCCATTTTTACTAGCCTTTTTGATTGTGGTGTATTTCTGTATGGCATTCTGTGTACCATTTAGAACACTATCTTCCATTTTTTAAAAAATGTTCTTTTTTCAAAAAATTTTAAAAAGATTTTATATATTTATTTGAATACACAGAGAGAGAGAGAGAGAGGACAAGCAGGCAGAGTGGCAGGCAAAGAGAGAGGGAGAAGCAGGCTCTCTGCTAAGCAGGGAGTCCGATGCGGGGCTCTATCCCAGGACCCTGGGATCATGACCTGAGCTGAAGACAGCCACTTAACCGACTGAGCCACCCAGGTGCCCTAAAATTTGTCTTTTACTGTGCCCCGTTTTTATCCCATCTGTTGAGATTTAAGGTTTGTTTTAAGGACTATGTTTTTCATTTCATGGATGTCTAATTATCAGGAGTACCCAGTCTGTCAGGGAAACGCTTCCACTGTGTGTGCCAATGCCATAGGATGTGTGTGGTGTGTTAAAGACTAGAGAGTCAGGAAGGGGGGCTTCCTGGAGGAGGTGATCTCTGGGCAGGACTTTGAGGAGTGAATAAGAGCTTGCTGGAAGAAGGTGATCAGAGCGGCAGAAAGGGCCCCCTCTGGTAAGACTGGAGCTAGGTGTCTTTATTTCACTTCTTTGAAAGTAAGAGCCCCCCCCCCCCCACCTTCAGTGGGTGGAGCCGAGCTGGTCCATGACCACAGATGCCTCCAGGGAGGAGCTGGCGGTCTCCCACACCAACTGATGTGTGATCTGCAGTCAAGGGTGTTGAGTGTTTGTGCAGCAAGCGCCAGCATCAGAACTCTCCGTCCTGCACTCGCCGTGCTCCCCCCACGTGGGAACATTTCCCATGACTCGAGCCAAACTGGAGCTGGTGCTGGGGACACGGAGACCTCCCCGGCCTGGCGGGCCCCTCTGCCCAGCAGGAGCCCCATCACTTGCTCCTGCCTTCATCTGCTTTCCATCTTCCTCTCTCCCAGGCACATGCCCACTCGTTAACAAAGCATTTTCACAATCACTGGCTGCTTGCTGCCAGGTCACGAGGCTCACCTTCGTGAAGGAGGCTTGAAGGGGAAGGATCCTTGATCAGGCACTCCAGTCAATTGATATCTCTTTGGGTCTGGGGGTGCTGTCCTGGTGCTGGTAAGCCCCGCACAGAGTCTCAGATTCCCAGAGCAGTCTGGTCCGTATCAGCAGAGCATTCTCTGGGCCCCAGCTGGCTGCAGGATGCTCTCTGGCAGAAGTCTGGGTTATAACGAGGCTCTGTTTTTCTACAGATCACATTTTGGTACCCACAAGGGATACCGCTAACAGCATTAGGGAGCATCCGGGATCCCTCATCCCACAGTTTCTTAAGTTGCTGTCAGAGGACTTTGGCTAAACCTGTTCCTCATCTCTCCAAATGAGTTACAGAAAAAGCTGATTTCTGTGCCATCACACACGTCAGCAATCAAGTGACAGAGCCCAGGAGGCTTCACGCCCCTGGCTGAGGGTATTGCTGGCAAGATGGTGTTGTTTGAAGCCAGGATCCCAAAAGCATTAGGATGTGTTGGAAAGGGAGATGTTCTGACACCATCTTTCTCTCGTGGGCTTAGTACACCCTAAGGGGCTTTCCAAGAAGCAGGGTCATCGGTACAGAAATGCGTAGGATGCCTGCTGACCTTCCTTGCTTGGATGGAGGTAGTGAGAGGGTACTCAGGTACCTCGGATATGTGAAAATACACCCATCCAGGTGGTTTGTGTGTTGTGGAAATATCTTATGCTGAATCCCAGCATCCAGACCCTCACTGCAGAAAGGAGTGAGTGTTCAATGTTTGAGTATGTTCCCTCAGCAGAGAGACAAGGCAGAAAAGGGGCCCAGCCAGATGGGGCAAGGGAGTGCTCTCCAACACAGACTGTGCCCACCTGGAACCCTGAAGTTGTGTACCACAGGTATGGGATTTATAGGGACATTCCCATGTTGGGACACCTGACAGGAAGCTGCACCTCAATCTGGCAAAGACCTTGTGGACCCTGGGTCCACCATGCTCGGGGTCCGGAGTGTGCCCAGTGGGGCCATGAGCATGGAGGGTGGGGTGGGCAAGGGGAACAGTGGAATGGTGAGCTTGTGTCCCTGAGACTTCACTAATCACTACCATTATGTCTGCAGCCTTCAAAAGGCTGGTGGAAGATGAGAGACACATTTCTTCATGCCTGGATGAGTAGGAAGGCATGAAGAGAGTTTTTTCAATGGTGCACAATCCTTATAAAAATGATATCAGTGTGTGCCCTTTCATATCAGGGTCCCTGGCTGTGGACCTTCTTGGAGCCCTGACACACAGGGAGGACAGAGGGGAAAGCAGCTGGAGAGAATCCTCCCATGAAGGTGACAGTCTGCAGCCTCGGGGAGATGGGCACCTTACAAAAGAGAAGCCCTCCAATCCATAAAGAAACATTAAAAGCTGAGAGGGAGATGAGGCTGTCCATCAAGTTAAGAAAAAATAAATACTGAGTGACAAGAAGAGATCCAGGGGCAGGTATAGGGCAGAGGACTCCTGAGCCCCGGAGAGATGCCATCCCTTGACTGGTAGAGTTGCAGCCATTTTTATTAAGCTCACTTGCTCTGGAGGCTACAACATGGCCACAGAGCTTACAGCCACTCCCATGGAGCGGTGGAGTCTTTCTCCAGCCTTGGAATCCCCACATGACCTTGGGACATGCCTGGACCAATGGGAGAGTAGCAGGTGTAACCTAAGCAGAGATTTGCTTGCCCATTATGGCTTTCCCTCTTGCTGCTCTTGGACCTCTCCTGCCATGTGATTAAGTGTGGGAACCTTCTGGATAATCAAAGACATGGAGCTCACTCCTCTTCCCCTGCCCCACCCCTCCTCCTCCTCCTTCCTCATCTTTAAAATACACTTTAAACCTCCCTTTCTCCAAAAAAAACACAAACAAACAAACAAAAACAAACAAACAAACAAACAAAACCATTCCTGAGCTACCAGGATGAATTAGGAACCCTCCTTTGGACTTTGGTAGAATAGAAATGGCCGCCCCATGTAGTAATTTGGGGTTTATCTATTACCCCTGCTAGAATACATATTAGCTTCTCCAAGTATGGAATATGCTCATTTGGCTTTGTAGCACATGCCTCCAGCCCTGAAGCTGACACATAGTAGGCACTCAATACACATTTGCTGAATGGAGAAAGGAAGGAAGGTAGGAATGGAGGGAGAGAAGGAGGGACAGTAGCAGGGAGGAGTGATAAGAGGAAGAAAGACTATCCACCTGGACCAGCACACAGAATTTCATGTAATAACTAAAATAAATAGTGTTGATAGGACCTCTTGGATTTAACATAAAATCATAGTCTTAGAATGAGACAGGACCTTGATATTAATAGCTACTATTTTTCACTTGATTCTCATAACAATATTGTGAAGCAGGCATAAAAGATCATTTTCATTCCGATCCTAAAATATATCTTAGTGCTCTCTCTTAAATTTCACTCCTATCATAGAGGACTCCGATGCCTTGCCCAGCATTTAATCTATTCAGTGTTGATGGCAGGACTGAAGCCAGCATTTCTTTTCTTTTCTTTTTTTTAAGATTTTATTTATTTATTTGAGAAAGAGAGAAAGTGAGAGAGAGCATGAGAATGGGGTGAAGGGCAGAGGGAGAAACAGTTTCCCTGATGAGCAAGAAGCCTGATGTGGGACTCGATCTTGAGACTCTGGGGATCATGACCTGAGTCAAAGGCAGATGCTTAACCGACTGAGCCACCCAGGCACCCTGAAGCCAGAATTTCTGACTTCACATGTCCCACACCATCCTCTCAGGGGGTGCTTCTCATGCTCAGTCATTCGAGTGGTGCCTTAAAATCTTTTGCCATATCTGTGTACCACTTGTCATCAACATTTCACTTACTTTTTTTAAAAAATAAACTCATTTCACCTTTAGTATATTTACCAGTTTTTGATTAAAAAAAAAAAGATAATCACAGATTCATGTGTAGTTGTAAGAAACAAGAGCAAGTGATCTTCAGATCCTTCAGTTTTCCCTAAAGGAACGTCTGGAAAAACTGTATAACAATATCACAGCCAGGATATTGACATTGATACAGCCAAGATAAAGAATATTTCCATCACTGTAAGGATGCTTCATGTTGCCTTCTTATCACCATACCTATTCCCTGCCTGCCTCACCCCACCCTGATCTCTGATGACCAGCCACTAATCTGTTTTCCTTTTCTACAATTCTGTCATATCAAGGGGTATTATATAAAGGAATTGTCTGGAATGCCATCTTTTTAAATTGGCTTTCTTGATTCATCATTCCTCTCTGTAGATTCATCCAGGTTTGTAGGTGTTAAGAATAAAAGTTAGTAGTATTCCTTAATACCCCATCGTCCAACTATTCACCACTGAAGGATATTTGGATTATTTCCAGCTTTTGACTATTAAGAATAAAGTTGCTGCAGACATCCATGTATAGGTTTTTGTGTAAAGATAAGTTTTCATTTCTCTGCAATGAATGCCCAGGACAGTAATGGCTGGGTTGCATGGGAGTTGCATGTTTAGTTTTGAAAGAAACTGACAAATAATTCTGCAGAGTGGCCGTATTATTCTATGTTCCCATCAGCCATGTCTGAGTGATCCATTTTCTCCATATGCTTGTCATATTTTAGTTTTAGACACTTGGAGAGGTATGTAGTGCTATATCATTGTGCTTTTAATGTCTACTTCCCTAATGGCTAATGGTTTTGAACATTTTTTCACCTGCTTATTGTATATCTATCTCTATATCCTCCTTGGTGAAATGTCTCTTCTTGTCTTTTGTCCATTTACTAATTGGGCTGTTTGATCTTTTATTGCATGGTTTCGAGAGTTCTTTGTATATTCTCCATACTCGTCCTTTGTAGATCTGCAGTTTGCAAATATTTTCTACCAGCTTATCTTTCTATTCTCTTAACAGGTTCATTTGTGGAACAAACATTTTTATATTTGTGACATCTAATTTATCAATTTTTAAATTTAGGGATTATGTTTTTGGGGGCCAAGTCTAAGAACTCTTTGTCTAGCCCTAGCTCCTGGAGATTTTCTTACAGTTGTTTTTTTTTCAAGTTTTTTGGTTTCAATGTTTTACATTTAAGTCTATCAACTTTTTCTTTCTTTTCTTTTCTTTTCTTTTTTTTTTGCTTATGAATATCTAATTCCTCAACAGCATTTGCTTGAAAGGCCATCTTTCCTTTGTTGAATATCTTTTACCTTTTGTCAAAAAAATCACATGGGCATGTGTATGGAACTATTTCTTAATTCTTTATCCCATTCCACTGATCTATGTATGTGTCTGCCTCTCTACTGACACCACACAACCTTGACAACTGTAGGTATGTAATAAGTCTTAAAATTAGGTAGATCGATTCTTCTCACTTGATTATTACTTCTAAAAATTGTTTTAGTATTCCTTTGTCTTTCCGTATACATTCTTAAATAATTTTGCTTGTATCTACAAAAAAAATTCTTGCTGAGATTTTGATAAAATGGCACTAAACTCTATTTCCACTTGGGGATAAATGGCATCTTTACTATGTTAAGTTCCTAGTCTATGGTATGTATCTCCCTTTATTTATTCTTTTCTTTCTTACATCAATGTCTTCTAGTTTTCAGCATACAAACCCTGTACATGTTTTCCTAGACTTGCACCAAAGTATTTCATTTTTTGATTATTCACAAGTGGTACTATATTTAGCATATTTAATGTAAAATGAAACTTTGTTACTCCATAAATGAAAAACGGGTATGCAAAGAATAACCACAAAAATACATACAATATAACTGAAACAAAACACATAATTTGTTTTGAAAAGTTGGTCTGTGTACTTTGTAAAATCAGCTTCTATACCACTGATCATGTGTGCACCACACTTTGGAATGCAATCCAATCTTCAATGACGTATGGCTCACCATGAAGATATTTCTAAAACATAGCCATCAGGGCTTTATGTAAAAATGCTCAGGGTTGGGAACCTCACCATCTCCTGAGATAGCTAATTCTAGAGTCAAGTAGTTCCATTTGTTGAAAACTCTTTCTTTGGCAGAGCTTAAGTCTATGGTTCTCTCCCACCGCTGTTCCAAGTCCTGGGGCCCCTTCCCAGTGCCAGTTCCACCACCCCTCTGTCCCGCCATTGTCACACAGGCCTGGCAGGTCTATCTCTGCAGCCCAGCTACTCTCTCAAGACAGGACAGGGTAACTCAATTAAATCATATTTAGCATATTTAAATAAGAATATTTTCTATTCATTTCACCCACCTTTGAGGGAGCAGGGACTCTTCTGGAGTCTGGGGACAGTGAGAGGAGTAAAATGCAGCTCTTGTCCCCCAGGAGTTCAGAAACACTCATAGGTGACAAATGTGCACTCATGAATTGGGACTGGGATAAGCGTCTGCACAAAGAGCTTCATGGGTCCAGCGGCCAGGCTTAGGAATGTCGGGTAGTGCTTAATCTACATGAGGACCCCCCCAAAGGTCGAGATGTTTACCCCCATTCTACAGTTGAGAAAACTGAGACTTTTGTGTAGTTTTTCCAAGATTGTGAAGTCAGTAAATGACAGAACTGGTTTGGGCTTTATGTCAAATCCTGAGCTTTTTTTTTTCATTGAGCAAACGGAAGCCCCTTAGCATTTATTGAATGAATGTAGAAAGGTAGAAAGAGATTCTATGCATCTGCCAAGAAAGAAAGAGCAATCTCTTCCCTGGCCCTTTCCGGCAGAGGCTGCTGGGACTCCCGCCCCGGGGTCTGTGTGGCCGGTCCCAGGAGCACCACATCACTGGCAGCCTAGGGAGGAATCCTGCCCTCTGCTCCCCAGGAAGGCCCCGAGGACTCCTCTTCACACTCCTGGGATGTTTGTTTGCTCAGTTCCACTCATCCAGCAAATGACTTTGAACACATAGCCTCATCTGATCTTGGCTGGGGGCGGCGCTGGGACCGGTGGTGAGCATTTAAGGAAGGGTGGGCAGGAAAGAAGCCTCTGAGTTCCTAGTGTGAGTCTGTAGCCCAAAGAGTGAAGCAATTTATTCAAGGATTCACGTTCATCAGATAAGAGCCAGGATCTGGACTCCAGGTCGGCCTGGGCCCTTTCCATGGGCCCCTGGGCCTCTCCGGAAAGTCAGAGGGACAATGGAGAAGTCAGTATGTAGGTGACCCAAGAGAAGGAAGGGCTACTATGGAACCCCTAGGCCAGGGGGAGGACATGTGTCTCTGCTCTGCCCCAGACAGTTCCCTGCCAGGGTCCACATTGCCTGCATCTCCCATCTCCGCTTCCTCCCAGGCAGGGCCCATCTCGCTGCAACAGCTCAGCACAGCTCCCAGCGAACCCCGAGTGAACTCTTGGGGGCTCTATTTTCATTTCTTCTTGGCAGGACGTAACTTCCTGCTTCTAAGAAAAACATCTTTAAGCAGAGCCATGAACTGGTTCCAGGGTGTTCTTCACATCCCCCAGCTCCGACAGAACAATGTGATGAGCCCGATTGGAAGCACATGGAGCCTGTTTCCTTTCAAAATCCCCAAGAGTCTCAAGCTTGGAGGAGAGAGGTGTTTGATAAATCATGTTGGAGCTTTTATCAGGTCTAGTGTGAGAGCAAAAGCCAGGAAAGGGACAAGGAGCCAATGCAGCCCCCAAAATCCTCACGGGGAAGACTGGAAAGCAGGAGTGTCTTGGGCCAAATCAGGACTGAACAACAGGCAGGAATCAGGGTTCAGGGAGCACCTACTATGTGCCAGGTGCCGAGCTAAGCTGGGGGCAGAGAGAGAAGCAAGCAGAACACCTGTCCTGACTCCTGCTAAGAAGGCTTCTGAACTCCAGTTACCAGGGGCAGAGAAGAAGGCACGGGGACTCTCGACCATGAGCAAACGTTCGTGAGGGCATGTGAAGCTGAGCGGGTACCAGCACTCTGTCCTCACATCTCCTCTGAAGATCCAGGGGAGACGAATTTGTGCAAGCCAAGCTGCGGTGTCCTGAGTCATCTCCTTTTGCCCCCCATCAGTGTGCAGGTGGCTGTGAGCCTGGTGGGGTCACAGGGAGCTCCGTGTGAGAACACAGATGCCCAGGCCAGGACAGAGACGGGCAGAAAGAAGCTGGAGGAGGGACATCCTGGGAGCCCGAGGTGGGCAGCAGTGTTACTTTGCTGTGGGAGGTCCACACCCCCTTCTCTAGTGCAGGGTGTGGGGCTCCTCTTCTGATGCTCACCGGGAAGAGCAACACCGTGCACTCAAGTCCCAGCTCAGACAGCTGGCCTCACTAGCAGTCATGGCCTGGACGCAGGTCACACAGAGCAGTGACTAGGTTTGTCACTTAGCTTTAGTGGTTCATAAACAAATATCCCCTAGGATATTCACTTAATTAGTAAGTTCCTTGCACGCTCTAGGAAACAGCATCTCTGATGCCCTTTCTTATCTGACAGGAAAGGGTGCCAAGATCAGTGGACTGTAAAATTAGACCTTGGCTGACTCAGTCTCCAGTTGTCAGTTGTTCTTGCCTGTGAAATGGACACAAGACTATGTACTGTATGGATTTGGTGTGGGGGTTACTTAAGTTGTCTGTGTATTTCTTTTTGTTACAAAAAGTTCAGAGTGACTTACAAGGATGCAAAAGACAGACTCAAACAGTATGAAGATAAAAGAGGGAAGAGAAACAAAGGAGAGAACAGTGACTCTGGGAATAAGGCTTAAAAAGTCACACACCATGATAATTCACTTGCTAAGGGTAAAGAATACGTTGACCTTGCTTCTTGCTCCCAACGTGAGTAATGGGACCCAGTGGGTTCCACAGTTCATGGGGGTCACACAATGGAGTGGAACAAGTCTCACCAGAATCTCAACAGTTCCTATTACCAAGATGAGGTGGGAATGAAGACTGTTAGTCTTCTTAAAGAGAATGTCATGTGGAAAGATGATAATCTTCTTAAAGAGAATGTCATGTGGAAAGATGATTGATGTCCTAGAAGATTTTATCAGTTCTTACATAGGGCAACCTGCTGGCCTGGACAACAGCATCATGGAGCAAAAAAGTTCAGTGAAAGGAATTGTGCTGACTCGTTGCTAGGCTGACTTGATGGAGATGTAGACTTCACAGCCCTGGGAAGAACGATCTTTCCAGGAATGATCGCTCTTGCTTGTCGACAAATTGAAGACTGTCCTCTCTGACAGCTACAGGAAGGGCAGATGCTCTTGGTTGCTGATTAAATGCAGACCCCCTGAGTTTTGGCAAGAAGTTGAGCACAGGAAGTGTTGGCCTCCTCCCGGGAAAACAGCGATGCCCGGCCATGACCCAGGTCCGGGTTCTTGCTTAGGAGTGTGTGTATATGTCTGTATGTTCTGCATCCTCTACAGATGATTATTTTGAATCCACTAGAAAATACAGACTTTGACGAGGTACCAAGGCTTTAACATACACACCTTATCAAATGGCCACAATAGTGTTAGTCTGAAGAAGGTTGAGAGCCAGCAAAATTAGTGAACCACCCCAATCAAATAATCACCATAAATTCTAGCACTCCACATATGGGTTTGAACAGTGCTACCTCCCAGGGATAGTAAGCAGATTTTTCGTGAAATGAGAGACTTACTTAAAGAAATACTTGTTTATAAGTCACCTAGGTAGAGGGTTGTCTACATAAACCATATCTAGAAATTTTGAGTGGTGGGTTCTGGTAGGTTCTATTAAGCAATGCATGGCTATAGTATCTTGCTGTTTGGGCCACAGATAGACTGAGACACAACATCTCTCATGAACATAGAAGGAAATGCATGTATTTATATTACATGCATTCCCTGTATCAGGCAAGTACATATCCACCTCACCTGGGGATAGTATAAATAACAAACAACTTTGGTGGTATATTTTTCAGTGATACAGTATCTTTTTTTTTTAAGATTTTATTTATTTATTTGACAGATGGAGATCACAAGTAGGCAGAGAGGCAGACAGAGACAGAGGGGGAAGCAGACTCCCTGCTGAGCAGAGAGCCCGATGCAGGGCTAGATCCCAGGACCGGGAGATCTTGACCTGAGCCGAAGGCAGAGGCTTAACCCACTGAGCCACTCAGGTGCCCCTACGGTATCTTTTTCTAATGCTTCAATTACCAGTGAGACACTTAGTAATAAAAGAGCCTAACAATGCCGAAAGTATAGAATAAATCTCTCCCACTCTTCCGTTCCGATCCTGTGTTCCAGGGGTAATCACTTTTCAAAATGTCTGATTCTGCTTTTCCTGGTAGTGACCCCCATAGCTCTAAATAATATGTCCAGAGCTCTTTTTCTTGACCTGCCATCTCTCAAGAGCGCCTCTCGGCTCTCCTCATTTAAAGGAAGGAAGGAAGGAAGGAAAGAAAGAAAGAAAGAGAGAATTTAAATTATTTACATCAGATTCTACTCCACCTACACTTCATCTCTGTATACAATTAGTTCTTCAGTTCTCCAAGCTTACCCGTACAATTTTAAAATATGCTCAAAGCTATTTCTTGGTTTCTATTTACAGAGCACCTTTTACAACTCGACTTTGTAAGTTGAAGAAATCAAAACCTTTGCTTTCCCTGCTCTTTGCCTCCCTTCCCCATCATATGCACTGTTATTTCTATTCTTACTTCAAACTGCCAAGGTTTAGAATAGCCTCTTTATCCTCTGTCAATACACTTTATCGACTGAATGAATGTCATGAATTCTAGCGCACACCATTATTTATGTTCCAGGAAGTAAACGTAAATAAATACATAAACACTGCCAATGATGACCCATTGTAAAGTACATCCTAACTTGAGGGAAGCTAAAGTGTGTGTGTGTGGGGGGGGTCTCTGAATCTGTGGAAGGTGGTAATTAGCCTCTAGTGCTTTGCCTTACAGTTTAATTCTAAATAAACCACATCTGTAATATTATTACTGTGTGGCACTCTGGTAGGTGATTGGGACCGTAGGGAAGGAATACAAGCTTCTGTCACTAACCCAGTGCTTCTCAAATGGAATTGTTCCATGTCTCTTTTCTTTTGTCTATAATTTGCCCCAAACCATGCAATACTTTATTACTCTTCATATGGTTTTCTAATATACCTTTCCTGGAATGTCTATTACATATATTTTTCTTGTTATAAAAAAAAAAGAATACTTTGCCTTCCCTTTAGCACTAAGATGGTCTGGCTCCAAAATCATACTCAATGTCGTGAAATCCATTTTTTCTTGAAAATACTCTGCTGGAAACCCTTTTGTTCGACACTTTGTTTCTAGCCTTGCCACATGCTGCCATCATTAGATTTCCCAGCACTGAGTACTGGTTGATGGCTTTGTATTTCTGAGAACAATACATGTTCTCCTCTTCATTAGATCCCTTCCCGTCCCTCTGTAGCTTATGCAGCACATCCTCATGGAACGTTTTTCAGAAGAGAAATAAGAAATTGTGTTTCCAGTTATGCATATTCGCTTACCCCTGCTCCCTTACCAAACCCCGCTGTAATGACAATAAAGTGACTTCCTAAAGCACACTGAAGAGACAGGAGAGTAGTTATCATCAACAAATATTGTAAGCTAAAGAGTTTCTTTAAGAGCAATAAATGCTCAGTGGCTGAGCAGAATCCCAAGCCCCCAGTGGTAAATGGTTGAACATTCCCATCCCTCTTCAGGCTGGGCATGGGTGGCCCCAGCTGCCTCTAAAAGTGAGGGGAGGGAGAGGCAGGAGTTTGCTGGCAGTCTAGTCGCATTTGTTAATGATTTCCCTCAAGAATCAGATGATCTGGGGCGCCTGGGTGGCTCAGTGGATTAAGCCGCTGCCTTCGGCTCAGGTCATGATCTCAGGGTCCTGAGATCGAGCCCCACGTCGGGCTCTCTGCTCCACAGGGAGCCTGCTTCCTCCTCTCTCTCTGCCTGCCTCTCTGCCTACTTGTGATCTCTCTCTGTTAAATAAAATAAAATTAAAAAAAAAAAAGAATCAGATGATCTGCAGTTGTTGGTTCTTATTTATGATTGAATTAGGATCATGAATATAGAGCCAGCCACAACCCTTTTCAGTCGGCAGGGGCCTACTCTTCCTGTTCTCACTGCTGTTGTGAACATTTTCCCTCTGTGTTGTTTATCATCTTTTCACTACCAATTTGGCGCATATCATAGATAGATACATAGATAGGCAGATAGGTAGGTAGATAGATAGATAGATAATAGGTCAGTAGATAGTCAACTATTTTGAACTACAATAACTGCTGGAAAAATTATGTTTCTGCCAAAAGATGATTCCTCCTTCCTTATTCATGGTACAAGTCTTGCAAGCTTGGCCCATGATTCAAAAGCATCATTGTTTTGTTGACCTCATGTGACTTTGTCTATAACCAAGCTACATCAATAAATCAAAGATTAATGAAATCCACCAATGAGGCACCCTAATTATGCTGTCCTCTGAATTACAAGCAGTTGTACATTGGCCTGGGTGTAAAGTCCCTAGGTACATCTGGAAAACTTTGGCTTGGAAAACACTGACCCACAGCATGTCAGCTAAGAAACAGAACATTTGGATAAAGTGTCTGTTAATTAAATTTTCAGGGAGAAGAAGAAAATCTTTTTAAAGACAGGATTCCCTTTCTCCAGCCACATGGGGCCATGGTTGGTGAGCTAACACAGGTGAGCCAGGCTTTCAGAAGCAATGCCCTTCCCACTACTCTGAAACCCTTGAGTGGCTTCAAACTGAAGGACCAGCACCCAGTTGAAACTCTCCTGTACCTGTCTGCTTGGGCTACCGCAACCAGTACCATAGCTTGAGTGATGTGAGCAATAGAAATTCATTTTCTCATAGTTCTAGAGGCTGGGAAGGCCAAGAGGAGGACGCCAGCATGGTTGGGCTCTGATGAGGAACCTTCCTGGTTCACAGATGGTGGCCTTCTCACTGTGTGTTTACATGGCAGAGAGAGAGGGAGAGAGAGAGGAAGAGGGAGAAAGAATTGCTAAGTCTTCCTCTGTTATATGGACACCAGTTCTGTCTGAACAGGGATCCCCCTTACGATCTCATTTAACCCCTATCCCCTCCTTAAAGGCCCTATCTCCAAATATGGTCACATGAAGAGTTAGGGCTCCAACATAAGAATTTGGGGGGCAGGGGGTGCCTGGGTGGCTCAGTGGGTTAAAGCCTCTGCCTTCAGCTCAGGTCATGATCCCAGGGTCCTGGGATCGAGCCCCACATCGGGCTCTCTGCTCCGCAGGGAGCCTGCTTCCTCCTCTCTCTCTGCCTCTCTGCCTTCTTATGATCTCTGTCTGTCAAATAAATAAATAAAATCTTTTAAAAAAAAGAATTTGGGGGGACACAATCCTATCTATAACAATGTCTGAGGAGCCACGTGCACAGGGACCAGTGGCCACGATTTGGGGAAGAGAGCAGGTAACTCTTGCAAGATCCACGGTGACCTGGGACCCTCTCTTCTCACTGGGCACACAACCAGCCTGTATCTGAGCCTGTTTCCTTTCCTCCTCCACCAAAAGGCTTTTAGGGGACCTGACTTCTGTCCAGTGGCTGCTCCTGGTTTCTGTTTGGTTCTCTTATGTTGGACTAGCGTGGTGTGCCCATAATGCCGCGGCTGTCAGCTTAGAGCCAGGCTCTCCCATCCACTATTCTGTGGACAGGGGCAAGTTGTCTGACTTCTCCCAGCCTGTCTTCCCTCATCTGGAACATGGGGAGCACAGTGCTGGTTGCAAGGCTGTGGGGAGGACTAAGGAGACACCCTGTGTCAAGCGTTCAGTGTTAAACGTAGCAAAGCATGCAGCCCACAATCATTCACTCCTTGCTCCTTCATGGCCCTTCACATGACCGAGGACGTTCTCTGGTCCCCTTCTCATCTGAGATCCTACCCAATGGAAATTCCATTCGTTGTTGTCCAGCTACCCTTTCCCGAGGAATATGCAGACACAGCTGTACTGCATGGAGACCGCATTTCCCAGGATGGAAGGCACACTTGACCCAGGTCTCCCTATGGGGCAGCAGCATTAGAAGCTGATGCATACTTGAAGACTGCTGTTTCGGCCAGTGGCGGCTAAGCAGGTAGGGACCCTCTGCCCCCGGAGAGGACAGGAAGTTCTCAATAAAGCACCTGGCAAGTCGTGCGTCCAGAGACCAGTTACTGCTGTGTCTTCTCTGTGCTTCTCTTGGAGTCGGCTCTGACCCCAAACGCTCTAAGCAACAGTTGCCGAGGTTTGTTCTGCTTTATTCACCTCTCTGTCCGTGGTGCGGAGAGCGGCAGCTGTCCAAGAGCTCGTGCTGAAGAGACAGTAAGGGACTGAAAGCCCGTGAGATGCAGGTGGGATGTGAGCTGGTCAGGGCGTGCCCTTTGAAAGTCATGCTGTGTGACACACATCAACAAGGAAAAAACAAGTTGGAAAGCTAGGCACCTCTGATTATGAGATGGGCAGAACAGGTGAAGTCAGGGGTTCATCAGAGGTCACACACACCCCTCCCCAAAGCACATTGGCAGGTAAAGCAGCAGCCTGGGAAGTTAGGAATGAACCCCTTGTTGCCCCCACTCATAAGGGCAGTAGTGATCCCTGAGTGTGGACCAGATTCTGTCCAGCTGCTCCAGCAGCGGCTGGTGACAACTCTACCAGGCTGGGGTACTCATGTCCTTCAAGATAGGATACATTCTAGTGATGGAGCTTGAAGGGGCCTAAGTCACTTGCCTGGATTTGAATCTCTGCTTTAACTGTGTGGCTGTGCCTCAGTTTTCCTGACTGTAAATGGGTTCTGGTCTAGTTAGCTGACCCTATCTATGCTCTCAATCTGTCTCTGAGATTCTCTGGTGACACTTGCTGTTTAATGTCCCCTACACACATATTATGTACACACACATCCTGACAGTGACCTTGAGCTACTTGGGAGCAGAGTCTTTACCTCCAAATCGCTAGTCCCAGCCCAGTGAAAAGTCACTACATGTTGTAGGAGAAGGCACTTTGTCAATGGTGGATTTCTTTCTTTCTTTTTAAAGAGATTTTATTTGGGAAAGAGAGTGAGCCAACACAAGCAGAGGGAGGAGCAGAGAGAGAGGGACAAGTAGACTCCACACTGAGCGCAGGGCCTGATGCAGGGCTCGATCCCCCAACCCTGAAATCATGACCTGAGCTGAAATCAAGAGTCAGAGGCTCAACCTATTGAGCCACCCAGGTGCCTCCAACAGTCAATTTCTATACAGGTTGAGTGCTATCAAATTTCCAGCCAAGAACAGCAAAACACCTAGCACGGCCCTGTCTTTGACTTTCCTCTAGCAGAGGGCTTTTTATTCTGATGACAAAATCTCCCAAATGATGGGGCAGAATGTCCCACTGGGCCGGACTGGCAGGGAAGGGCCTTGTGCTCTTGTGGAGAGCCTCCGCCCCATGTCAACCACGAGCTCTCCATCCCACCATCTCATGTCATTGTCACTGGACAATGCCCAGTGAAGAGGCATCTGTCCTTGGGCAGTTCCACAGGCTGGGAGGGATTTCAGGGCTCACACAGGCGTCTCCATTGTCCAGGCTGAGGTGGAAGTGTGACGGGAGCGGCCACAGCACCAGTGATGGTATCTGTTTGATTTTCCTATGGTCAATTAGCCTTTATTTCTGAATACCCTGGGGTCACAGCGCTTCCATCAAACAGCCTTTCCGAGCACGGCTGCCCTCTTGAAGATAATGCCCAGCTTAATGAAGATTGATGGTCCATTGAAGCCCTCTGGGGCCCCTTCCTCACGGTGGGAAGGGAGGCTGTAGGAGCCTGGGGGAAGCAGGTGTGATGGGGCCACCAGGCTGAGTCCTCACACAGACACAGATCGCTCGCCAAATGGGCTGTCTCACTGCTGGCTTATATAAGCAGCTTAAAAATAAATCCCAGTGAAGTTGTCTCCTGAGCCCGGTTTCCCCACACCCCAAACAGACTGTAAAATGCAAATGTGGCCCCTGGGTCCGGCCCCTGCTTAGATACCTTCCACTACTCCCTTCAGGATAAAAGTACAGCTGGTACCCCGGGCTGCTCCGACCGGCCCTGATCCCATCCTTCTCATTTCCATCCACCCCTCCTGGGGCCTTTCGGCAGCTCTGAGGTGATGCGAGCTCCAGACCCTGCCACCCCATCTGCTGGGTGGGGACCCACACTCCTGGTGTCCATGTGTCTACAGCTGGCCTGAAAAAACCCCAGTCATCCTCTTTCTCTAAGCCTCTCCTGACCCCAACACATAAACCCCTCACTCCTCTGTGATGCTGTACATCTGTTCCTGCTTCTGTCTTGTCATTTTGTCTATTCTCTTGTCCTTTTTTAAACCTTTAATTCTTTCTTTCTAATTACTGAAGAGCTACATGTTTACTATAAGATAGAAAGTATGGGAACCCACAAGTTTAAGAGTGGCCATGTCCTGTCGCTCAGCTACCGAGCCGTGTGTATTTCAGTGATCCCCACCTTTACATGTCTGCATCCCCACACGAGGTGCTCCTGGAGGGGCTGTGTCACCCCACCGCCCTCTGGAGCCCTGCCTGTTGGCAGTCCCGGGTGCAGAGCTGGAGAGCGTGGATGGGAGGGCTCCATTCACTTTCAGGGTCATGTCAAAAGCCTGTAACCTTCGGTTCTTTGGTCCCCGATGCCAGAGTCTTTCCTATAGCCAGGCCCTCCCACCATAAGTCTCTGGAGGATAGCAAGAGGGCGAGGTCACGACACAAAGCCCATGCAGACTGCTTGCTGCAAATGTTTAGCTAAGAGAGACAGAGAATCTGATGTTCAAGTCCACGGGCTTGACAAACGTGTGTCAGCCTCGATGTCTGACCCAGAACTGAGGGCCGCAAGCCTGAGTCGCTCCTCCTGAGGCACATGCCAGAGTAAGCGTCACAGGAACACGGTGAGCCATCAGTTCTCCTGAAGCTGCAAGTCTCTGGGGAGGTTGAAGCCCAGGTCTGTCTGGTGCCTCATCTCCCACTCTGCCCACGGCTGCATACCGCCCCCACCCAGCAGCCAAGAAGCATCAGACCATCCTAATGGGACTCAGCTCCTGGTGCCAGACCCTGACATGGAGACAGACCCTTGCAAATCAGCGTGACTCCTTCAGTGGTGGCCTCAGTGAGGGGGCCGTCAGCTCGGGGGTGGGGCGGCAAGTGCTTCAGAGGGGCAGAGCTGGTCTTCAATGTGTTTTCCACACATCTTGTGATCCTTCTGGCCTTTTCTAGCCCAGATGGCTGTTAACCTTGAGCATATGGGATCTGGTCTTGGCTGGATGTCGAAAGCTGACTTGATCTCAAAGTCTCATTTCAGGTCTTCAAAATAGAATTCACTTAGTCAATAGGGCTTTGTTTTAAAAGTAAACAGGTGGAAAATAACAGCTCATGCTTTCAAACATCAGCCGACTAATGGCCCCTGACAGCACGACCTATGTGTTACCAAGCTTCATGGAAACGGTCCGCATGGTTCCAATCACCCTACGTGCTCTGGCCACTCCAGGATGTAAATAGTTTCTAAATGATGTGCACGGTCATTTGTGAGATCCACAGCCAGCTCCAAAGGAACACTGCCTGAATCACGGGGGAACAAGACAATGGAACCTGTTTACAGACACGGACTTTAAGAAACACTTGAACTTCATCCCAAACCCCTCAGATCATCCACTTGGCTTTATAACCCCCATCCTCACAATCCACCTTCCCGAGAACCTTCTCCGTACCCGCTTGTGACCTCTCCCATGCCTCCTTTCCTTTCCCCTTTAACAGGTCCCCTGGGAGGAAAATGAGAGCCGGGGGTGGTGGGGAAGTCAGCCAAAGAATCTTCTGCCTGGGGAACATTCGCTGATGCTTCAAGTGCTTGGAGATCTGTGACTCCCCTGTGGACCATGCCAAGCTCTTTCCCCTTAATTTCGGAGGCCCATGGTGCAGTTTAAAGAAAAGCCACTCCATGTGTTTCTGATCCATCTCCACGCAGCTCATCCAAATGGATTTTAAGAGTTTGTAGATATGCATGATGATTTTGGAGTCCGCTTTACAAGACTTCCGTGCTTTCATTTCTATTGAGAGAGGAAGCCGAGCTTCGCCAAGTGTGAACGAGTTGGCGTCTCCGAAGGTTTGTGCTGGGTCTGTAACACTGAAGCCATAAGGCTTGAGTAGAAGCTTAGCTCAGAGAGCGCTCACGTCTCCACCCAGAGTCAGGGCTTCAGGGAGGACGATCTCAGTGGAGGGGTTGAAGCATATGCCGTTTCAAGTTCACTCACTGCAGCTCCCCTTGGGCCTTCGCTGTGTTGCGATAAAATCTAACACTGCCAAAAGGCTCTCATTGATCATGGGTGATCTTTGGGGGTGGTGGAAATGAAGCTTTGGCAGAGAATTGGTGACTTTGCCTTCTGGTTTTGAGGCATTGGGAAGAGAGGTGCCAGGGTCTTCGAAGCTGACAAGTTAAAATAGTCCTCAGACTGTCAGTATGTCGTTTCCATCACTGTTTTGGTTCAGAGCAGAGGGACATGACTGGGGATCTGAATTCCTGTCCTTCCAAATTAGTGTCAGTAGCCGGGTAGAAGAACGGAAGGAAACGTGGTCTTTCTGGAGAGCCATGTACTAGGGAAGGAAAGAGGGAGGTAGAGCAAAGGCACGCCCTTTCGGTAGAACACTTCAGGGATAGCACGGAGTGCACTGCTCAGACTCTGTCCAGATCTTCCCTTTGCTTGTGCCACAAACACCCAGTGACTATATACAGAGGAAGCAGGTGCATCAGCAAGCCAGATGCATGATGCTGGGATCTGTCTCCCTTCTGCCCAGACATGGGGCTCGTAGGGCAGCATATAGCACAAAGCTGGTGGTCTTGGAGCCAGACAAATCTGGGTGTGCCTCCTGAATCTACAACCTACTAACTATGTGAATTTGAGCAAATCCTTTCACCTCAGTTTCTTCCTCTGTAAAATGGGTATAGCAGTATTAATCTCTTGGGGCTAATTGGGAGAATATACAAATTGCTTAATAAATAATACAAAGTGGTAAATAAACAATAATATGCAGAGATGGCGATGGGGCTGCCATTGGTAGGGGAAGAGGGGTCGGCGGTCCTGTGAGCTGGTTGGTTGAGGTCTCACATACTCTTCTCACAGTCTTAGCGTATTTGAAAGGAATAAAAGTAGAGGTCTTCCCAGCTCAGAGCGGGGCATACGGAGCCATCTAAGGCCTTGAGACCTAGGCTTGAATCTTGGCTCTGCATCCTGGGACCAGTGCCTGAACCTCTCTGGGCCCCAGCTTCTTTATCTAGAGAAAGGGGGCTTATGGTACTCAAGACCCAGAACTGTCCTAACAATCACATGAGAAAAAGGATATGAGAGTGGGTAGAACTCTACACAGAGGCCACAAAGCCAGTGTCCTGGTGCAGGAGTGAGGGACAGCCCATGTGAGGAAATCGTGGTGGGAAGAGGGTCTGGGGCGTGCATGCCGGACCAAGGGCATTCGCCTTCACTGCTACAAACATCCCCCGCCCTCTCCAGCCGGAACCGCACTCACTGTGTGAGCCTGACAGAGCAGGCCGGCCTCGGGGGTCTAAGATCAAACCTCTAGACAGCTGGTGCCTGCAACTTTGCATTCTCCCTCATTCTGTGAAGTCTTGCAGTCAAGGACGGAAATCTCTGCTGGCTGCCAGTGAATCAGATGGACTAGAAACATCAGAAGAAACCGTTTATGAGAGGGTGACCGCCTCTCCGTCACCATTGTCTTGGGAAAGTCATTTCCCTCCTGAAGCCGATCTTTCCTGTCTGCGGAACAGGGTGTCCTTGAAGATGGAAGGAGGAGCAATCTCCAGACACCTGCCACAGGGTAAGCTCTCAGTGATTGTTTCTGTCCTTTTCTTCCCACAGAATGAAAAATCGCACTGCCCCAATTTCTCTCCGAAGGTTAGTGCAGGCTTTTCTTAATATTGGTGGCTGCAGATTCGAAAGCATAGGCAGGTGCAGAGGAGGCTGATGTGAAGGCAGCCTCTTGAACCAGCCCAGGGAGGAGAGGCTGATCTAGTCCTGGGGTCCTGGGGGTTTAATTGCTCTATGAGGACAAAATAGAAATGCACATGAACATGAGGGCTTTTCTGTCTCACTTAGGCAGAAGCCTTGCAGGAGGAAGGCCCACTTCCTCACGGGCTCTGCTCACAATGGTCTCCAGGAAGGCTGTTCTCCAATCCGCCTGGTGTGTTTTGCCCCTGGAGACCCCACCAGCCGCTAACAGAGCCCCTATTCACTGCTGCCTCTGCAAGGAACAGAGCATTTCCCCATTGCATGCACCAGACTCACAGAGAGCAGGTTTATGAAGAGTTATTTTCTTAAGGACAGATTTTTTAAAATCCCATTTCCTTCCCTGGTGCCCAACCCCCACATCCTTGTGATTGGACCAGAAAGCTCTGTAGCCAAGCTTTTCTTGGATCACACGAGTCAAGATCAATAAATGTTTGTGCTGGAACATGGCTGGCCCCGGCGCCTCTCTGCGTTCTGGAACAAGGGCCCTGGTGGCACGCGGCCCCGCAGCCCAGGCAGGCGGGCCGTCCGGCGGAACGTCCAGTCCGTGTTGCACGTAGACCCACCAGCCTGCTAGCACCCGGGGAGGAAGGATCCTGCCCAGGGAAAAGGGCACCTCAGGGGCACCCTGCCAGGAGCGCTTCCAGTCTCAAGGATGAGGAGGAAAGGGGCTCCGTGAGTCTGGGGTTTCCAGGATGAATTTTTAGGCCGAGTTCTGCACAGCGGGATGTTTGGTGGTTCATGAGATGTTCCAGGTGTGGCTACACACATGAGTTCTGGAGGACAAGCCCATTTCCTCTCCATTCCAAGCCTCCCCTCCCTTGACCCCTGACCTGTCTTGACCACACTCAGATCAGGGGTCCACCAACCCCACCCCCGCGCCACTACTGTTCCAACAACATTGCTCCAATGGCTGCCGTCTTGTCAAACCCACTGTTGGATTCTTTGTCTTCACCTGGCTTGACCTTTCAGCAACATTTGTCAGGGACCACTTCATCCTCCGTAAATACCTTCTCCTCATTGTGCTTTCATTGAACCAGAAGACCACAGTGCGCTGCCTCCCTTCATCACCCTGGGCCATTAATAAGGGGGGGTGGGCAGGGCATCAAGGGTCCTAGCCTCTACTGACACCCACCCCCTGGAAAATCCTATGTGGGCCTGTGATCAAGCCGTGAACACAATCAACACCCCTCCATGGAAACTGCCAGCCCCAGCCTCTTCACATTGGCCTAGTTCAAGTCATCATTTGGACCTATTTGGAAACAATATGCCCCAAACTGAATATGCCCAGAACGTAACTTTGATCTATCATACCTCCCCTGCTGCAAAACATACTCCTACTTCAAATATATACTATGTTCTCTATTCTGTATCTTTGCTTTATTTTCTTCTTACAATTATATGTCTTTCGTCTCTATACTCATTCCTTGTCTGGCTTCCCTGCTGGATTATGAGCCCTACAGAAAATAAATTTTATTTATCTTATATTTAATGCCTTGTTCTTAGTCCCAAAGGCCATCCACTCAGACACCCAATAAATATTTAATAAATGAATGAATAAAGTAACACTGTTTTGTAATATGAATGTTATTCTCTTTCCTGTTCTCTTTGGATCCATAAAAGCGTGTCTGTAACACTGCTCTCACACATGATAATTTCCCTTCGTAATAAAGACAGAACAGTTTCTGTCTGAAAATCTTGGCAAAATAGTATCTCGCAAGAATTTAATAAACTTATTTTATTTTCATTGTCTTTTTAATATAGTTTTCTTCTATTTATGGCAAGTATTGATATTAATATTTATACTTATGATATAAAGTTTCCTTTCAAATTTTATTTCTTTAGGCAACATAAGTGAATCAATTTAAAGAAAATATTGAGTAACTAATAGAAAATTGGACATTGGTGCTAGCTGGCAAGGGAGAGACTCGTGTCAACAGCCTGAGCCACAGCATTGCTGGGCTCTAGGGCCACAAGGAAAGGAGGTGAGGTGGGTGTCTCCTTATTACAGGACCAGGAAGGGACTTCATGGGGTGGCCAGCCCCCAAGGTAAGCCTTTCTCCCTGGAGGACTCTGGATCATGGCTGTGTCATTTTAATTTCTTCTGGGGCATCTGGAACCCCACCTTCCTTTCAGGTTACGATAGAGGGGAAATTTGCACACGACCAGAGTTGAATGACATCAAGAAACTTCTGGGAAGGAAGAAAAGAAGGGAAAGGAGAAAGAAGGAGACGGGGGTAGGGAAGGAAGCAGGAAGTGTATGATGCATTTATTGTTAGTCACACTTTACAAATCATCTCAATTGACCTACTCTAAAAGTTTGTCATCCTAGAGACACAAAGGAACACCTCTCTCATGGCTTCACTTCCTTCCTGGGGACCGGAGCAACCTTTGGGAATGAGGCTAGACATCAGCCCTCGGCACGAGCCTCTGTTCCTTGCAGACTTCCCTCTGAAACTGGGAGTTGCAAGAGGGCAGCCTCACAGTGGTGGCCTCAGAAACTTAAAAATACTCAGCTGCTCAAAATCTTTGCTGAATAAATGCAATAAAACTAAAGACATCATGGTGGAGAGAAGCCCTCTGAAGATCTCAAATCCCCATGCATAATTTAAGACAAGGTGGTACAGGAGCAATTCAATAAATGTGAGTCAAGTGAATGAATGAACTGACCTTAAAGGAATTGCTGTGAGGTGGGAGTGAGGCAGAGATGCCTCATAAGCGTGGTATGGGTTTCTCGGTTCTCCGGGGAAGACTCTCAGAACATCGCTTTACCAGGGTTTCCCACCTCTCCAGTGGCTGGAGGTATATGGGACAGAAATTCCCCAGCAGACATGTCTAGAGAGATACCAAAGATTCCATGGGCCAGAAAGAGCTCCTGCCATCTCCCAACTCACCAGTGTGTGTATCTGTGATGGGCAGGATGGCTCACCAAGGTGGTAAGCACGACAAGCTGCCCAGTGCTGGCTTGGCAATGATGGTGTCTTTTGTGGGAAGGACACACCGGGTCGGTGAGGCTGGCAGCCATCCCACAGGACTGAAGAGCTCCCTGACACCAGTTAACTTCTCTTGAGGGTGTTCTGGATGGCAAGGAATGTCCCTGCTCAAAGAGAAATTATTCTGATGCTCGTTATACAGGGCAGGAAGACCTCACTCGAGATTACCGCAGCAAGGGAGAAACATGAACACAGCTCCAAATGCCAAGAGGGATAAGTGGGAACTTCAGTCAGCAGGAAGCATGAGGACAGGATCGAAAGCTGCTAAGAAGAACTTGGGAGGCAGGGAGGAATTCTTGATAAACTGATTGAGCTGGATTGCTTGCTCTAAGTGGGCCTGGCAGCCCAAGGATAAGACCAAGTCCAGATGAAGATTTCGAGAAGCCTCGCTACCGCTTGGTCAAGGAGGGTGTCTTTGTCACCCCTAAGAAGAGAGGGCCTTGCCCGGACTGTGGGTTGGGTTTGGGGATGGAAGGAGAGAACAGTTTTGAGTTCAGCACCTGGAGAAACCACTCACATGTCTTTCAGGCCCCCAGGGATATAAACTTGGTCCATGGATTAAAGGAAGGATCTAGAAGAGGTGGTAGGAATAAGCTGGGCCCCAGGGATCCTGGCATAAAGCCCAATCAAGGTGTTTTGCATGAGTAGGGAGAGAGGATCCCTCCCATTCTCCAGCCCTTAAGACCCCAGTGAGAGGCGGGGCTTGTCCCTAGGAGAGAAAAGCAATGACTGGGACGCATTTCCGGGAGTCTGGAAAGGGGATATTGGCTCTGGGCATGCAGAGGGCGTGGGGTCCACAGGGTGGAAGACGAGGACTATGGTGGACCCTAGGGGTGCATGGACAGAATGAAAGTGTTTGGAAGGGATGGCAGTGGGCCCTCAGGAACGTCACAATTCAGGCTAGAGCCAGGGTGTGCTGAGCTGAAGTTGTTGGGGCCTCATTCCTTGGTCAGACCCCCTAGGCTGTCTTGGCCCTGTGGGGCTTGGCTCACATCACTGTGGTCCTGGAGAGTGATAACCAAGAGAAAGGATGATGGCCAAGACCTGACTCCATTTCCCTCATTAATGAAAGAGTGTGTTACTTTCATGGGACTGGCCAGCCTGTGGCATCGGGGCAGATGAATGCTCTGCTTTTAACGTGAGTGTTTGAAAAAGGTAAGGTTTCATGACATTTATGCCCAGGTATTTCACTTCTGGGAACTTAGCCAAAGTAAATAATATTAAACAGAAAACAAGCTTTAAGCACAAAGATGTTTATTGCGGTGGTACTTACACTGCTGAAAAATCACAAACAATCTAGATGTCCCAGCACAGGGGGGTGATGATTAAGTAAGTTCTTTCATAATCCACCATGAAATTTGTTCAGTCATTAAAAACGATGCTTACAAATCTGTAACAACCTAAAGAAATGTTTAAAATGTGTGAAAAAGTGAGAAACGGAATTCCTATATGTTTGTATCTGTGTATGGGTAAGAAAAAGTGAAATCCCATGCCTTCAGAATTCTAACACATTTTGATATTCTATTAACTAAAAAAATCTAGCTGTCCAGGACACCCTCACCCCAGATAATCCTGTCTAAGGCAGCACTGCTACACGGCAGGTCCTTATGGCCTGTCATCCAGACTCTTGAGCCGCAGGGATGAACGCCTGTCCCAAGGTGCCCTGACTGGCCCCATTAGTCAGTATGAGTGACACATTGCTCCAGTGACAACCATTATACCTCGTGGCTTCACACAACACAGCTTGAGTCCTCATTCAGATCCCATGGCCACAGCAGGGCAACAGGGGACTCTGTTCCTCACCATCCTCACCCAGCATGAGGCTGATGATCTCTACCCCCTGGAATGCCGATGGAGAGGGGTGGGAGCTGTCAGCGGCTCCCTCATGATTCAGTGTTCCATCCCAGAAAAAACACACAGCACTTCCTCTCACACCCTACAGGGAACCCTCTCTCCCAGCCTCCGCACTGGGAAGAACAGAACCTGCAGCTTCTGAGCACTGGCCACCACAAGGGCCTTCCAGGAGTCCAAGGGTCCCCAGGAAATCCTTTGGGAATGTTTGTCAGTGCTGATGGTCCAGCATCACCCTCACTGCTTTGACAACCACCTAAGAAAGGCAACACCAGATGTTTGGTTCCAGAACCATAGGAAATGATTTCTCTCCTGCACTTTTGTTTTTCAACTGCAAAATGGAGATATTTACCATCTACAAAATTATTCAAATTTGGACAATTTATAGAGTGTGCAACATTTTCATATCCACATGGCCTGAGGCCACCACCAGCATGGAGCTGCATGAGGTCCGTGCCCAGATGGGCTCTCTCTGCAGACTAACCTGGTCTGTAGGGAGGCTCCACTCTCCAGACCAAAAATTTTAATCAGCGGCCATGAAGATTAATTCACTGAGTTTTGCTTCATTCATGGCACTCTTAGAAAAAAGTTTTAACTAAAAGACAACCAACAGAATGGGAGAAGATATTTGCAAATGACATATCAGATAAAGGGCTAGTATCCAAAATCTATAAAGAACTTATCAAACACAACATCCGAAGAACATATAATCCAATCAGGAAATGGGCAGAGGACATGAACAGACATTTCTGCAAAGAAGACATACGAATGGTCAACAAACACATGAAAAAGTGCTCAACATCACTCAGCATCAGGGAAATACAAATCAAAACCACAGTGAGATACCACCTCACACCAGTCAGAATAGTTAAAATTAATAAGTCAGGAAATGACAGATGTTTGCAGGGATGTGGAGAAAGGGGTACCCTCCGACTCTGTTGGTGGAAATGCAAGCTGGTGCAGCCACTCTGGAAAACAGTATGGAGGTTTCTCAAAAAGTTGAAAATAGAGCTACCTATGACTCAGCAATTGCACTACTGGATATTTACCCTAAAGTTACAAAAGTAGTGATCTGAAGGGGCACGTGCACCCGAATCTTTATAGCAGCAATGTTCACAATAACCAAAGTAAGGAAAAAACCTAGATGTCCATCACCAGATGAATGAATAAAGAAGATGTGGTATATATATACAATGGAATACTATGCAGCCATCAAAAACTGAAATCTTGCCATTTGCAATGACATGGATGGAACTAGAGGGTATTATGCTGAGTGAAATAAGTCAATCAGAGAACGATCCTCTCTGATATGAGGAATTTGAGATGCAAGGAGGGGGGATTGTGGGGAGAAGGAAGGGAAAAAATGAAACGAGACAGGACCGGGAAGGGAGACAAACCATAAGGGATTCTTAATCTCAGGAAACAAACTGAGAGTTGCCAGAGGGGAGGGGGGGTGAAAGGAATGGGGTGATTGGGTTATGGACACTGGGGAGGGCATGTGATATGGTGAGTTCTGTAAATTGTGTAAGACTGGTGATTCACAGACATGTACCCCTGAAACAAATAATACATTATATGTTAATTTAAAAAAAAGAAAAAAGGTTTAAAAATAAATGATTTTTTCTTTTTTTTAAATTTAAATTCAATTTAGTTAATAGATAGGGTATGATTAGTTTCAGGGGTAGAATCTGGTGATTCATCATTTGCATGTAACACCCAGTGTTCAGAACATCACGTGCCCTCCTTAATTGTGGTGACAGCTGCTTGCATTCTTGTCTGGGGTTCATTCAAATTGTTGGCAGAATTCAGGATCCTGTGGTTATGGCACTGAGGTCCCCATTTCCCTGGGGGCTGTGATTCAGAGGCCACAGCTCCTAGAGATCGCATAGTTCCTCACTATGGTCCCTTCCATGGACATGACTGTGTGCTTTCTCCAAGACCAGGGGGAGGGCTGCAGCTGTCTGTCTTCTTAAAGGCTCACCTTATATGGTCAGGCCCACCCAGGACAATCTTCCTTTTTATTAAATCAAAGTCAAACTCTTAGGGACCTTAATCATATTAGCACAGTTCCTCTTGCCATATAATGTCACCTACTCACAGAAGAAATATGGCATCATGTTCATGGGGCCTGTCCACATTCAATGAAATTATAAAATGAATTACCAAAAGCGTAGACAGCAGGGACAGGAATCTCGAGGCCATCTTCAAACCCCACAGTAGAGTCTGCATTTCTGTGATGATCAGATTCAGGGTAGCCCTACAAGGATCCTCCAAACAGGGCACCTTCATCTGCCCTGGATGGGGAAAAGAGCCACCACATTTGCTAGGAGAGTTCTTTGCTCTCACATGCCAGGCCCTTGGTCAGAGGGGAGACTTCTGCACCCCTGAGCAGAAACTAGGAGCCCTCCAATTCACAGGCACTGCCCTTCCTTCTCTGTATAGCTTCCTAAGAAAGCACAGGGAGGACCAGGCAACCCTGGGAGAGGGAAGGGTCATCAGATCAGGGGAATACCACGCACAGAGGACCTCCCACCCTTGCCCCTCTGGGCCAGCCACACTGATCTTTCCTTCTCATGTGTCAGGGGAAGCAGAGGGCTCAGGGAGGAAATGGGGGGACATGATAGCAGATGTAGGTGGGGCCTTGGTTCACAGCTGATGATGTGAGGGACATCAGAGAACTTCCCCACAGCCTGCTCTTTGAAAACAAGCTCTGTGTCTCTGGTCTCTACTCAGAACTCTCCATGGGCCATCCTTCAGAGATGTTCCCCCATCTTCTCCCTGGCAGCTGGGAGCCCATGTGGGGGACCTGAAAGGTAACTTTGAATCCCAGGGTTGGAGCTGGGGGTCTTGGGTCCCAGTTCAGCCTTTTTGCTGGCTATTGGTCTGGGCCAGTCTGAGGTCTAAGCCTTAGTTTCCAGCACTGTACAGGGTGAAGGCAGGATGGAGTGAGATTCCTTCAAGAAGGCAGCTTTCTAGATCATCACACATTGTCGGCGACTCCCCCACACCTTTTGCTCCTGGGCATCTCACTGCAGATCCGTATCCATGACCTGCTCAGCAGTGCTCAGGGGAGTGGGAGTCAGAGTCCAGGCAGACCTGCAGGATCTCACCCATGCAGTTATGACAACATTTGCCAGACAGGGTCAAGGAAATCAGAGGTGGCCCCGTGACCATAAGGCCACATGGCTGAGCAAAAGCCACAGCCTGAGCAGCAGCTGAGATCTGATAAAGCAGGACGGCACTCAGTGCCTCAGTTTCCCCATCTCAAACTGAGAATGTTGGGCTGATCCTAAAATATCCACTCTGCTGCCTGAGGTCTAGGGCTGAGCCTCCCTGATTCTGGGGCAGCCTGCTGTGACTTGAACCATCTTTTAAAAACTAAATGATCTAACGCCTAGTAGGCCTTGAAGGTTTGCTTAGTCAAACCAGATTGAGCAGGAAAATCTCTGGGGAAGACTCCCAGGCTGGACCAATCTGTGGCTCTAGCCAGAGAAGACTACATATTAGAAGTCCATCATGGGAAAGACCATCCCAACCCAAACAGGGGACTCAGCTTGACTCTCCCCGGGGAGGGAGGCCCAGCACCTTCATTTCCCTCGCTGCTGGACGGCTCTGCCCTACGCGGCAGCCAGCCTCCTGGCCATTCTGCCTGGCAGATCGTGTGGGGTCTGAGGAGTGTGCATAGCTCCTGGCACAGACCAGCCTGGGGCTGTGGGGTGGACAGCAAAACTCGCCTGAAATCCCAGCCCCAGGTCCACCACATGCCTTTACCGGCCGTTGGTGGGGAGGGCCCTGGGGGACAATCCTTGCCTTTCCAGACCCTCTGAAAAATGGAACAACAAACCCAATTTGTCCTGGGGAGGCTGAAAAGGAACCAGTCTGGAACAGACAGTTTATAGGATGTCCTGGTCAGATTTATATCCCCCACCTCCTTGGCCCTACGTTGAAGCCCTAACCCCTAGTTAGAATGAGGCTATTTTTGGAGATAGGGCCTTTAAAGAAGTGATTAAGATAAAATGAGGTCCTTAGGGTGGGCCTAATCCAATCGGACTGGTGTGGGGTGAGAAGAGGAGATTAGGGCGCAGATGCCCAGAGAAGAGACCACATAGAGACACACGCAGAAGGTGGTCATCTCTCACAAGGGGAGAGGTCTCAGAAGAAACCAACTATGTCCACCACCTTCATCTTGAACTTCCGGCTTCCGGAACAGTGAGACAATAAAGATCTGTTGCTTGAGCCCCAGTCTTCAGTATTTTGTTAGGATAG
This sequence comes from Meles meles, assembly GCF_922984935.1. Taxonomy (NCBI): domain Eukaryota; kingdom Metazoa; phylum Chordata; class Mammalia; order Carnivora; family Mustelidae; genus Meles; species Meles meles. The sequence goes on along the minus strand of NC_060078.1, from coordinate 45,707,264 downwards.
CCCCAGGTCACTAGACCCCCCGGGGCCACAGTTGTTTTGCCTGAGGCGGAGAGTGGAGGAGGGAGGGGGCTGGAGCTCCACCCTCACAGTGCCTCTCATCTCTCCTCACCCCTGGAGCCAGAGCCGAGCGGGTGCCTGCATCCCTCCCTGCGTGGCCCCCTGGGTCCAGGAGCCCAGGCCTGCCCTGTGGCCTGCAGCGGCCCGGCGTGCAGCCCAGGCCTGCAGGCCTCAGGCAGGGAAGCCGATGGCGCGCTGCTGCAAGCTTGTTTTGATTGCAGGCGGCTCTGTGGAGAGGCTGTGAACCCCGCCAACTCGTCTAACATGATTCCGCGAGAAATGTTGACTCTAAATTACAAGGACTTAATTTTTCCAACCACAGCTAGGCAGTAAATGACTCTCTGAAATGACAGATGGAAAGTTCAGTTAATATGTTTATCTTCTGGCTCCCACCCCTGGCCAGCGCAGAGAGGGGAGGGTGCCTGCAGCGCCCCCAGCCCCAGGCCCACTCTGCAGCCTCCTCAGCCCGGCCCAGCCCCCTTGGCAGATATGCACAGGCCAGGAAAGCAGCCCCCCGGTGCCCTGCTCCAGGCCCTGCTGCCATGCCTGCTTGACTGTCTCCATCCCAGAAACGTGGGGTGAGCACCCTGAGGCAACCATGACCTGGCTTTGTCCCCATGGTGGCAAATCACAGGACTTCTTTTGCTCCATCATCTACAGAATGATAATTAGAAACCCTGCTGCCAGCCTCTCCGGGGCAAGCAGGGAACATAGTCAGAAGGAAAAGGTCTGCATGGTGTTTCCTCTGGGTCTGGCACGGATGGGACAGTCCTAGGATGCAGCTGTTGTGACTGTTAGCTCCACTTTAGTATTGAGACTGAGGCACAGAGAGGGTAAGTGACTTGCTCAAGGTCACACAGATAATGGTAGCACCTGAGTTCCAGCCTGTGAGAGCAGGCTCCATCATTCATACTCTGGAGCCGTCCCCAAAGAGATTCATCATGGGAGGAAGCAAGGAGAAGGATTCTGTGCCTAGCTACTTGGTGAGGCAGTCACTACTGAGTTCTGGATCCCTTGCCTCCCTGTAGAGAGTGGCTTGGACTGGCCTGGGCAGGCTGGCACTCCCACTGCTGAGAAGGGGTAGGCACACCTTGTCAGGTCCTTCCATCCCTCTCACCTCCACCCCTTGCCTGTGACATGCCTGGAGCTCTGCCCACCTGTCCCCATGGGATGTCACTGCCCAAAGGGTGTGGCTGTCATTGCCAGAGTGGTTCCATCCTCTCTAAGACCTCTGCTTCCAGGGAAGGACTCCAGGTCACTGCTCAAGGTCCACCACTCTGCCAGCTGCCACTCAGGTCACCTGGCCTACCCTGTTGGGTGTGGGGCCAGCCCCTGGGATAAGGACCTGGGGTCAGAGAGAGGGCATAGGGGTAGCTCCCTTTCAGTGGGGAGAGAAAGACATAATCATTACAGTCCTCAGCAGTGTGGGCCCAAACGTGTCAGAGCCCAGGGTGTGGGTAGGAAGGACCCTGAGGCCTGGTAAGAAAAGGCTCCCTTGCTAAGGTCCTGCCCCTGGGAAGAGTCTTCCAGAAGTTAAGTAAGGGGGCGATTCAGGAGAATCCCAGGCAGAAGGGCTGTGTGTGTGGGCTGTGTCTGTATAAGGTGGCTGTGTGTGTGTGTAAGGAGGCCCAAGAAAATGAAGTTCCCAGGCATAATGGGGAACCTGGTAGGACTGACAAACAGACCACTGGACATTCAGATGAAGCTGGTAGGGGCAACAGAAGCCTGACTCAATGACCTTCTGTAAAGGTTGCAAGTGCCAAGTTCAGGAGGTTGGGCCTCCTCTGTTAGCGGATGCGTCTTTGTGTGTGTGATAAAATATACATAACATAAAATTTACCATTTTCACCATTTTTTTAAAGATTATTTATTTATTTATTTGACAGAGAGAGATCACAAGTAGGTAGAGAGGCAGGCAGAGAGAGAGAGAGGGAAGCAGGCTCCCTGCTGAGCAAAGAGCCCGATGCGGGACTTGATCCCAGGACCCTGAGATCGTGACCTGAGGCAAAGGCAGCGGCTTTAACCCACTGAGCCACCCAGGCGCCCCACCATTTTCACCATTTTCAACTCTACAGTTCAATGGCAACGAGCACATTCACATCATTGGGCAACCATCCCCACCATTCATGTCCAAAACTTTCATAGCATCCCAAACGGAAACTCCACACCCATTAAACAACAGCCCCCCCACAACCCTCCTCCCAGCCCTGGCTGCCACCATGCTCCTTTCTGCTTCTGGAGTGACCCTCCAATAAGGGACCTCATCTCAACCTGGGAAGTGTGACCTGGCGGGGGGCTGGTTTAGCCCACCACAGTAGCTGCAGGAGAGGAAGTGGGCTGGAGACAGTTATCACCGGTGGCTGCTGCAGGAGTCCCAGCAAAAGAGGACTGCTTGTCCTGAGGCCTCTGGGCTGCCAACAGATGCCCAGCCTGGAGGGCAGACCTGGTCTTGAGGTCTAGCCCAAGTACCCCCTCCCACCCCAGCGCTGCGCCCCAGGGAGTCCTCCGCCTCCGCAGGCTAACTCTGGAGTGGGGTTGACAGTGCTTTGTGGGGTCACCTTTGGGTAATAGAATAAGGGCCATGACTGCTCCCCGTTGCCTGCTGGGTACCAGGCACACATCAGGTGCTTGAAGTACCTGTCTCAGCTCAGCCGCAGGCCCTGCTAAGCCAGTGGCTCTAGGAAACGGAGGTTCCCTGAGGGTCAGGCCTTCTAGTGCCGGATCTGCAGCTGCAAGAATCTTACCCCGGGCTCCAACACAGAGGGGCTGTTCATAAACGGGGGTTACTAACAATCCCTCCATAAATGCAAACCAACCATGATGCTGACTTTTTCACATGAATACAAGGATCCGTCATTCAGGTAAATGGCACTTTTGACCCTTGGAGTTCCCCTAGAGTTCAAAGCAAAGCGGCCTTAAGAGCGACTGGCAGCAGTGAAGTCAGGATCTCTGCAGGAGGCCCAGCTTCTGTTGAAAGGCAGGAAGGGCCTGGGGGCAGACAGCTCACCAGAGAGGCTGCTCAGGGGCTTTTGCAGAGCAGAGAACCCCTCCACCCAGCCCTGCCCAGGGGCTCCTGGGAAGACAGGAATGTCACAGGGGCTTTGTTGAGCCTCCCCAGACACCAGCCCATGGGAGGTAACACAGCTGAGAAGACCCGCATGAGAGAAGGATGTGTCCCCATCATCCTTGCAGAGCAGGACATCATGCCCCCTGCCAGAGGGTCCCCAAGCCTGAGTGGCTGGAACCGGCAGGTCATTTGGTGAATCCAGGACACAGGATTCTTCCCGGCATGTCATGGTCATAACAAGACAAAAAATGGACTGGGGGGCATGAGCTCTATGACCCCCCCAACACTTCTCCCATGGAGAAATGAGGGACACACTCTTCACCCCCCTCATCTTCTGCGATGCCCCACTGCTGAGTGTCACCTCCTTGACCTAGTACCTTGGCCTTTTGTGATCCAGCCATGGCCAATACTGTTGCATCCTGCTGTGCTCCCCTCTCCCGGTGCACACTGAGCTCAGGCCGAGGGAAAGTCAGTTCTCACTCCATCTCAAGTCTTCCATGATTCACCACCTTCAGAAGGCTATGCTCGCCCCCAGAACTGTTTCATTTCCTTTTGCTGACCAAATCCTACTCAAAACCAATTCAATGTCATCTTCTTTAGATGTCTTCTAGGATTCTGCCTGTCAGACAGTTTTCTACCTGCTCCCCCAACCCCAATGTGCACCCTAAGACCTTCTCTTGTTGGGTTCTACCAGGTTCTATCTCTAGGGTTGCCCTTCCACATCGATCCACATGTCTGGTCCCTGCTCTAGACTGACGGGTTTTGGACCACAGTCTCTGTCCGTGGCCACAGGGTCCCGGGTGGACTCTGCCACTGGGGTGGGTTTTGGGGCAAGCCACTTGTCTGAGTTAAGCCAGGTGTTCTGGTCATCTTTGCCGGGTAGCAAACCATCACAAATGTGGTAGCAGGACACAATATTGTACAGTGCTCATGGATCTGCGGGTCTGGAAGTCAGTCACAAGGCAGTCCGCTGGCTTGTCTCTTCTCTGAGAGGTGTGTGACCTCTGCTGGGAAGCCTTGGACTCATGAGGGTGACTTGACGGCAGGAGGCTGGAATTACCTGATGTTCCTTCACCCAGCTCCCACATGTGTTTTCTCCACATGCCCTGGGCTTCCCCACAAGACGGCAGCTGCAGGCCGGTCAGACTTTTAACACAGCAGCCCCAGTCTCCAGCATTAGCGTCCCAGTGGAAAAGGAAGAAGGAGCTTTGCCTTTCTGTTTTCCTTTCTACTTTTTCCCTAAGTCCAGCAGATTCAAGAGGAGGAGACATGGACCCTGTCTGCCCCCGTGAGGGTGGCGAGATCACTGTATAGAAGAGCTTATAGGACAGATGGGATTGTTGCCCCTGTCTTCAGAAATCCAATCTGCCACAAAACGGATAAGAGAGAAGTGAAAATGTATGTACTCAACTGAAAATTTCTTCTCTTTCCCTCTTTTCCCCCAGCCCCAATCTTCAAAATCAGGTATTCAGCACAAGAAAAGAAGGCAAGCACCAATCGACTTACGGAACTGAGCTCATTTATGGCTCCAAAAATATGTTAAAACAAAATTCCTTTGCAAGCACATATCCTTGTGCATATTTAAAATATGACATCCCAGACCGTGTGACAAAGAAATTATTTCTTCCATATTTTCTGCAGGGTGGCTTCCAGAATCAGACCGATTCTCGATCTAAGTTTGAAAACTAAAAGAAGAACATTAGGTCCTAGTCTCCATCAACAAATTCCTTCCAGCCAAGAACTCCTGCTCCACTTTGTTCATTTCTGTAGGAATTTGGGCAAGCTAAAAGAGACACTGTTTTTCAAGTCAGGATCTCCATCCCGTCCAGTTGGAATGAATGTCCAGATTGGAAAGCCGGTTTGTGGGGAGGGGGGGTGGTGGAGATAATTTCCTTAAAGGCATAGGATATGAAGGGAGGAACAGAGACTATCCCAGAATAAAGAGAATGTTGCATGTTGAAACAGTTGCTTGTTTATTGAACATTTTCAAAGAAATTGAAAATGCCATAGGTCCTATCTCTTTAGTTAGAGAGGAGGCCAGAAGCTTGGGGATGTTGGGGTTAGCTGAAAAGAGCCACGCTGACCCCAGTCTAAACAGAGGGAAAATTAGTGTGAGCACCAAAAAAAGCAGTTGATTATTTTTCTTTAAATGTAAATAATGTTTTTGGCCAGGAGAGAGTTGAGGACAAGCTAAGACTGCCTTTGCTGCTTTCAGCAAATAAAACCTTGTTCAAGACCCAGTGTAGCTTTGCCCGCCAATTTAGACTGTATTCAAAGTCATAGGACTTATTTGAGCCTCCCATGTCATTTAAACTGGCCTGGGACCTTTGGGTAACATCTGGAAGGAATGTATATTGACAAATGCCAAAAATAACTTTTAAATATCAATTCTCTAGAATGAGCCACAGGGAGGGAGGCATTCTCAAGAAACGATGGAAAGATCAAACTCACTTTATTGGTTTGGAGAGCAGCCTAACCTCTAATGCATCCCGGGCTGCTGATGTAATGTGATCGGGAGGTCTGCCGCTCTCGCTTCCCTCTGCTCTGCACCATTGCTTTCGGCAGACGAGCCCGCGGAAGACACGAGAGTGTCTCTCGCTTGTGAGAGTGTTCGTGGTAACAAGGCAGGTCCTTGGCTCTTCTGAGTTTTCTAAAGGGACTGTACTGCCATTTAACTTAGCCAATGGAACACAGAAGGAGGGGGGTCAGAGATGGGACTGGCGTTGAGGATGGGAAGCTGATGGGGCATCCTTGCTGGCTGCTCTTGGTACATCTTCCAGCAGCTCTGGCAGGTGCTTCAGCAGGTCCTTCAGCTTGTGCTTGAATGCCTGCTGAGATGGGGAACTCACTGTCTCCTAAAATCTCCTATTCCCTCAGGACTCTTTGTTGGGCAGCTTTTTCTAATACTAAGCTAGAATAACAGCCCCCTTTGGTTGGTTATGGGACAAAATGAAAGAAAAAAAATGCCAAGCTGATGTCATTCTTACTTATCCCCACTGGTCATGCTATGCTCCCTGGACCTTTATAGAAGGAGTTCCAGGCTGTAACACAGAAGGCCGAGTGCTGCCTGTGAGTCATTCTCCACAGCAGTGGCTCTCCTTGGAGGTGCCAGACCTCACATCACACAGGGTGGTCTACCGCAAGAGACACACAAGGGACAGGGTACTGTGAGGGGACGTGAGGCCTGGAGCGAGTCAGCTGGTACCAAATTTACTCAAGACAAGACAGTCAGGCCTCAGGAGTGTGAATCCCACAGGACTTGGCTTTTCTCTCTACGCTGCTGTTTTGCAGAAGAACAGTAAAGGGGTTACTTGGGAGAAATAAGAAGTAGAATTCAATTTTTATGATTAAGACATGCTTTTACTATTCAGATCACATATGGCTTTGGAGGACTCTGTACAGGTGTCATGCTTGCTGTTTAGAAATGGACACGTTGTTGAGCTTTGGCAGAAGAGGGGACGACCCGGATGTAAGAACACGTAAGAGCACATGTGCTACTGACCAGCCAACACATGTCTGAAACCTCACTGCCCTGAGGGGACACATCTTTATTCATCCATTGGATGCATTCCTTTGCTCCACACCTATTTATGGAAGACATTGGGTTATTATTTGCCCTCAGAATTGGGGATTGGGCAGGGAATGTTCATATCATCACAAAGCTCAGCATCTACCTGGGGGGGAGCAGCAATGAACAGTGATGCAACCTATAAAGGAAAACAGAACAGATTGAGGGGAAGTAGAGGGTGAAGAAGGGAGAGGACATTTTTAGAGAGGATAGTCAGCTACAGAACCACTGGAAGAAGAGCATTTCAGCATTTCCCTTCAGGGGAATGGCAAGCACAAAATTCCTGTGGTCCCAAAGTGCTTAGCTATCACAGACCAGCAGTAAAAAAAAAAAAAAAAAAAAAAAAAAAGGAAAGGAAAAAAGTTGTTCTGGACACAACTGAGTATGAAGGAAAATGATGGGTAAGAAGGTAGGAGAGACGGTGAAGGGATTTGGAGGCCACTGTACAGGTGCTGCTTTTACTTTGGTGGATGGAGGCCATTGGAGAGTCTTGGCAGAAGAGTGATGTGACCCAGATTCCATTGTGGGAGAGTTAATCTGACATTATGAGAAAATTAAGGTTGGGGAGCAAGGAGGAAACAGAAGTCTACTATAATCATTTAAGCAAGAGATGACGGTGGCCCAGCCCGCCAGGAGGGGCCATCTTTGGCTGCAAGTGTCCACGATGGTCAGTATGTCTACAGAGCACACTGCCACCTGAATGCAATCAGAGTTCTCATAAAGAAGAAGGTAGGAAGGAAGCCAGACAAGACAGTTACAGAGTCTGCTATAGTTCCTGTGTGCCCGGGGTTTAGACTTGGGTCTTCAGTACAATTTACCACCAAAAGGAATCAGGATTCTTGTTCTCAACTCTGGGAGCAGGAAAAGTATTAATGAGTAGGGAAGACTTTTTTTTTTAATGCCAATAAATAAGGTCACTTTCAAAAAGTGACAGTAAGTTTGCTACAGAATGGTCAAAACAGCCAGTTTGAAGTGATCCCATCTATCAGGCTGATCGGGAAGAAGAAAATAATCATGAAGGTTACCTGAAACAAGTTGACTTTGTGGAAGACCATGAGATCTAATAGTATTCAAAAGAAGATGCTTAATATAATGTAAGCAGAACAAGAATGCATGTATAAAGATATGTTTAATTATATCGATATTAAAATTGTATTAAGAGTGCATTGTATTTATTTTTTCTACAAAACATATGTTTATTTTCAAAGTAGAGAGTTCTATTTCTCACCATCTCTGTTAACAAGAAAGAATAAACAGGGAGTACCTCAACCAAGGGTACTGTGTCATGTAATAAGCAAGTGGAAGAAAAATCAAGAAACTGATTCCTCTTGAGGTTCTACACAGAAATTAATGAAACAGAGAATCCCAGAGAGTATTCTAAGATGATTAATTAGCTGAACGTTGCACATACTCTATCTCTCAACTCCTAGTAGATGGAACCTCGAGCTGACCCTACTAATTAAAATGCAGTATCGATAAGGCCGACATAAGTTTCCAGTTCATATTTACAGAGCAGGCCAATTTATCATAATGACAGGACAATAGTTTAGGTATTGCTAACCATAAGAAACTTCTAGAAATACATCATTTCTGGGAAAGACACCAAGTTTCAAAAAAATAAATCTTTGAATTTAGATTTTGAAAAGCAGTGGCCTTAAAGTCCAGATATAACCCATAGAATTTCATTATTCAGAGGAACTCAGCCAGTAATTTTGTTTGGATCACTCCGCACTATACAAACCTGTCCTAGATCAGAATCTGCGACCTCTTCTCTTCTGAGATGGTATCCTGGTTTTTGTGCACTTACTCTGGGGTCTGCTGAACATCTTAGTACCTGATAGAATTACTGAAGTCCATGTGGGGGTGAAAGATGAAATCTTTGGAATATTACAAGTAAAGACAAAAACCATGTCAATGTAGGGAATGTGTAATTGTAACACCACTTTTACTATAAATTACTGTGTCTTTGTTAACATTTTTGTCTTAAAATGACTACTAGTCAGGATAGAACAGGTTATAGTGTGATTGCAAATAATCCCAAAATCCCAATGATTTTCTCCTCCTTATACTCATATTTATCTTAGTTCAGCAAAGGGCTCTCTGCTCCACCAAGTCACACAGGAACCCAGGCTAACAGAGGCCCCACAGCCTTGTAGTTACATCATCTGGAACATGCAGCTTCCTCCATCACTAAGTATGGTGGTTTTAAAATGTGACCACAAATTCCTTTATAGTTTCCCTTCAAAAAGTAAAACTAATTTCCCTCCCTGTAAGTGTGGAATGTACTGGGTAACTTGCTTTTAATGAATACAATGTTGCAGTGGTAATGACATGTGGTTTCTGAGCCCAGATCATAAGAGGCATTGTAACTTCCTCCTTATTCTGTCTTGTATCACTCGTTCTGGAGAAAGCCAGCTGCCATGTTGTGAGGACCTTCAAGTGGTTCTACGGGAAGGCCCAAAAGGCAAGAAACTAAGGTCTTCCTCCAATAGTTGGCATGAAGTTGGGGCCTCATGCCAACAATCATGTAAGTGAACCATCATATGAGCAGATCCTTCGGCCTAAGTTAAGCCCTCAGGTGACTGTAGCCCTGGTGGATTTTCCTACCCTAAGAGGAAGACAAGTTGTTTGGTCACAACTTGTTCTTTTTCTCCCCTAAGTTTTTATTTATTTATTTACTTGACAGAAAGAGAGAGCAGAAACAGGCAGGCAGAGTTTTTATCAGAGCATATACAAAGACTATTTCCCCTTGCATTACGTGACATGGAATCTATGACTCAAATGACACTCAAGAAGTACAACCTAGTTAGAAATATTAAGGTGTATGTCTTATTTCTCTGTAACTGTTCCTTTCCTTCTAAGTAACTTGGATAACACAGAAGCAAATAAAGCAAATTCTTGGGGTAGTTACTCTGGTGCATTATCAAATCACGATCCAAAGTGATTCTATTAAATAGGGAAACAGTCTGAAGCCAAGATGAAATCAAGCATATTCATTGAGAGTCGTTAACTATTAGACAGGGTCACTTTGTCCGCTTTACCCATTTTTTGAGCAGCCTACTTCATGGTCAGAAGAGGATCCCCAAATCTCTCCTTTTCCTTCTCTCCTAAGTATAGATGGTTAGGGCTCAGGACTTGTCTCCTGTAACCCACTTGGGCATTTGCTGTGTGTGCCTGTGTATACACACCCATGTGTGTTCTAGTTCCTTCAGTCATGAAGAACATGACCATGTGTGTTCTAGCTTCTTCACTCATTCACATATTAATGAGTTAAGGCAGCCTTATTGTTTCCCAGTCGTCTTCAATACAGGATGGAGAGAACTGAGGTCACCCTCAGACTTGGTGAACCAAAATGAATTCTCTGTTCTAGTTTCACTCAAAGACATCTGCCTTTTGTCAATCTTGGGATACATGCCCAACAACTAATAAAGATTTTTTGCTTTTATTTTCATAAAATAAAATACACCAATAAAAATTCTATACACCACTGGACAGAATCCTGGAAGGGAAGAGGCGTAAGTTTTAGGCCTCCATTCCCAACAGGTCTGAATGGAATATAAGCCCAGAATATGACATGACAGCTGGGAAAACTAGTGTTATCTTAGGTGGCCTTGCCGGAATTGTATAGAACTCAAAAAGGAGCAGTGATAACCTTTTATTTGGCACTGGTCAGACTATAGGGAAATGGTGCTTGCTTCTGAGCTCCACACTAAAAGGACAGGTGACACAGAGAGTGGTGATCAGGATGGTGAAAAGTTGAGGTCACATAGGGATGGTGGAGGAAAATGAAACTAGGTCACCTAGATCGGAAGGACATGTGTTGATGATCTCAGGCATTTGAAGGATCATGGGGGAAGTGGTGAGGACAGAAGCAGCTTCTTGTAAGGGTAGAGAACTAATCCTGGGAACTGGCAGTGCCAGAAAAAAAAAATAGTTGCAGAGCAAGGAAGAGGTTTCCAATGAATGGTCTCAGCACGATTTTTCCAGTTCATGAGGTGGTGAGACTCCAACATTAAAGTGGCCAAAGAGAGGATTGATGGTAGCTTGTGAGGATTGATCCTAACGATCCTGGTTTAGGATGAACTGAACTAGTGGCTGTCAGGTTTATTCCTTGTCAACACTCCATAACATTAACTCTGGCTAACCCAAAGATGGACACTCAGAGATTAAGCTGATGAGCTGTCAGTCAAATGAAGAGAGTTTTGATCTTTATGGTCGATATAGCTAATGTTCATCAATATCTAGTTTTTCTCTACTTTCACTTACGTAGAAGAGTGTAAGTCCTATTCCTTGAAGTGATGTTGACCACTAGTTCTTACCAAAGAAATGTGAATGGAAATGATGTTTCACTCTGGCCCAAAGCAATCAACTACAGATGCTTGACCTTCTGACTCTTCCATCATCTGCAACAGATGGGTGTTGAGATAGAGAGGCCAAAAGAAGGACATCACCTGAATTGCTAAATATGGAGGAGCGCTGCCCAGGAGAGTCCCCTAGATCCAAAATGAAGTTAAACTAGTCCTCTGGAGTTGCCACCTTGTTTCTATGCAAAGACCAAGGACGTCTCCGTCATGTGAAAAAGACAACACCCTTGTGTCTGCCAGGAGAGCACATCTGGGTCTCCACAGAATCTGCTCATTTTATAAACTAATTCTTTTCAAAGAATCCAAACTACTCTTATTTTACAGATATAGAAACTGAGATCTCACAGGTTCCAGTGAGCTCAAAACTGGGTCCTTTGTGCTTCTGTCTTCTCACCAGGCCATGCTATGGTGACTGCACAATAAACCTATCTCTTCAAAGGAGATTGAAACAACACTCCCCAGGCACTGTGTCGACAGCCCTGGGCTGGTGAGGAAAGGCCACACTCCTCACAGAAGCTCCGTTTACAGCCGGACCCATACTTTGCCCCAAAACAGCTTTGATCACTAAGAAGTTTCCACAAACACAGAATGAATGAGGAAGAAGGTGATTACATTTTTAACCTCATCTACACTGATGAGAAATGAGGCATATACAGTCTTCAGCACAAAGATTTCCTTAACTCCCTTGTTTCAAATATCTGTCATCTTTCCTTTTAAAGTATAGGCCTCAAATGGTCGTGTATTTTTTTCTTTTTGCTTGTTATTCCTTTTCATCATATAATTCGGATTCAATGGTGAAGGTTACTTAGGGCTCACTGATACAGTTCAGTAGAGGACAAGCTCAAAAAGCAGCCCGCCTGCCTTCAAATCCCGGTTCCCAGTTCTCTTCTTCTCTGGCCCTGTGGCTTTGGGCAAGTTACCTAACCACCATATGCTTTAATTTCCTCATCAGTTAAGTGGGTATTATAATAGTATCTATCTCACAAGGCAGTGATAGGATAAGATGTGTTAATATATGTAAAGCACTCGGAAAAATGCTTGGCATATGGTAAGTATTCAAGAAGTAGTATTTATGTTTTACTAAGTTCTTGACTGGCAGCCAACCAAATTCCAAGAACTGTGAACAGTCTGTGTGCTCAAGTCTAGGGGGATTTAAAATAAGGTAATTCATGGGCCTCCCTTAAATGCCCCAAAAGTACATCTGAAGAAAAAAACCCCACAAAACTAGACGAAGAAAAGATAGGAAGCTGACAGCATCCACAATAGCCATGGTGTCACATGATAACCTCTAGCTATAGGGATGCTGGGAAAAGAATATTTTCAAAGGCCAGTGAGATGGAAGCAGATGTCTGCAGGGGCTTTCTGGCAAGTTTTCCTTTCTGCTCTGTACTGCACCGTCTCCTTTTTCTCATCTTCCCCTTTCCTCTCAGAAAACAACATTGTCTGTTTCCAATTAAGAAAGGCCACAAGACTTCAGACACCATGGTCCTGTCAGTCCCAAGCCACTGAACCAGGATCTGGCACATGAAGGAAAAAACAAAACTAATATGTTTATGTTACTCTTGAGGGGGTTTTGTTATTTGTGGCAAAATGAAGAACCTAACTAATACAGTAATCTTGGCTTCTCTGAAAACAGATGTTTCAATAGCAAAAGAAAGAAGAAACAGGATCATGGGAACTACAAAGTGGGCACTGATCCATCAATCTCTTTCTCTCGCCATGCTTTCAAAAATTATCTGCAGAGTATGGAACCTGCAAATAATACAGAATCTGCCAGGAATGCAGGGCATGGACAACCTAACATCAAGTAATAACATTGATATATCAGCCTCTTCTTTCTGAAACCAAAATAATCAAAAGACAAAAGTACAAATAAATAGACATATAGAGATGAAAAAACTAGTTAAGAAGCAACAACAATTGAAAAAATAACATACACCTAAAGCAAGAAGAGGGTATCATGTAAAGAGAACAATGAACAGTAAAGAATTCCTAGAAATTACAGATATATTTATCAACACAACAAATTCATTAGGCATTCTTGAAAATAAAGGGGGAGAATTCTCTCAGAATATGAAGCAAAAAGAAAAAAAATATATACATCCCAAATTGGAAGAATTAAAATTTCAAAATGGGACAATGCAGAATACAAAAGTATATATTTTGTAAAGGAAAAAAATGAGTAAGAACAGAGATCAACAGTGTGGGATTTTTTTTTTCCTGCACCTTCATGTCTAAATCCAAAGAGGTGGTGGTAAAGCTGGTATTCTCATAACAGTCTAAAACAGACTTCTTTAATTTGTTTGGAAATCATTGACATTAAGAACCACAAGAAAAGCCATTTTCTTTAACTCAGAAATTCACTGTGTAGAACTGTGTCTGAAAGGAAAAAGTCAACAAAACAAAGAGATAACCCATGGGATGGGAGAAGGTATTTATTTGCAAATGACACTGCAGAAAAAGGGCTGGTATCCAAGATCTATAAAGAATGTCTCAAACTCAACACTCAAAAAACAAATAATCAAGTAGAAAATGGTCAGAAGACATGAACAGACATTTCTCCAAAGAAGACATACAAATGGCTAACAGACACATGAAAAAATGTTAAACATTACTAGCCACCAGGGAAATTCAAATCAAAACCACATTGAGATACCACCTCACACCAGTTAGAATAGCCAAAATTGACAAGACAAGAAACAACAAGTGTTGGAGAGGATGTGGAGTAAGGGGAACCCTCTTACACTGTTGGTGGGAATGCAATTTGGTGCAACCACTTTGGAAAACAGTATGGAGGTTCCTCCAAAAGTTAAAAATACAGCTGCCCCATTACCCTGCAATTGCACTACTGGGTATTTACCCCAATGACACAGATGTAGTGAAAAGAAGGGCCTTATGCACCCCAGTGTTCATAGCAGCAATAACCACAACAGCCAAACTGTGGAAGGAGCCTAGATGCCCTTCAACAGACAAATGGATAAAGAAGATGTGGTCCATATGTACAATGGAATATTACTCAACCATCCAAAAGGATGAATACCCAACTTTTGCATCAACATGGATGGGACTGGAGGAGATAATGCCAAGTGAAATAAGCCAAGCAGAGAAAGTCAATTATCATATGGTTTCACTTATTTGTGGAACGTAAGGAATAGTATGGAGGACATTAGGAGAAGGAGGGGGAAAACAATGGAGGGGAACCAGAGGAGGAGAAAAACCATGAGAGTCTATGGACTCTGGGAAACAGTCTGAGGGTTTTGGAGGGGTGGGGCATGGGGGATGGGTGAGCCAGTGGTGGGTATTAAGGAGAGCACGTATTGTGTAGAACACTGGGTGTTGTACACAAACAATGAATCACGGAACACTATATCAAAAACTAACGATATACTGTATGGGGACTAACATAACACAATACAAAAATTATATTAAAAAAGTATTCCTAAAAAAGAAAATGTACATATGCAAAGTGCTATCTCTAGTACTACTTATAATAACAAGAAACTAAAAACAATATCAAAATGATTAATAAGCAAGGAGTGGGAAAGAAACTCAAGAAACAAAATGCAAGTGACCAACAAAGAGATCATGTCATCAAAGAAATCTAAGTCATTGTAACAATGAAGTATCAGATCTGTCCATCAAATTGGGAACATTTTAAAAGAATAATGTCCAATGTCGCCTACAATGTGATAAACACAATTTTATGCTCTATTGGTGACATTGAGGATGGGCCCAGCATTTCCAAAGGATATTAAAAAAAAATCTTTAGGGTAAACGCACTCATTTTGACAAGGCAATTCTACTTCTAGGTGTTTCACATTAAGATACAACCCAGCATTTATACAAATATGTACACCTGGAGAATTTTACTAAATGATATTTATAGTAGCAAAAGAACTTGACATGAGACATGTCTGTTAGCAAAGCGCTGGGGCACTGGGGAGAGTTACATTGTACAGTGGTACCCACAGGCTTCAGCCTGCTTTAGTAGCTCAGCGTGGGTTCATGGCCATGCTTTATCAAGTTCAAAATTCAAGTGATGAAACAGTGTGGCTTACCTGATCTCATTTGGGTGAATATAAATATCATATACAAAATGTAAATATGTATCTTGATAGTGTTTTGCATTATATATACCTTCATTGTAATATTTTTTCATTTTTAACTTTCAGAGTTGTCAGATAGCTGTTCGTAATCCATTGTCATTCTAATCAGAAAAATAAAAACAAAACATGCCATTTTGGGGGGAGAGGAAGGAAATGAAGAATGCCTCCCTACCACCAGGCTCCTAGACTTAACATAGTACAGAAAGCAGAAAACTGAATATCTTGGAGGAGGGAGGCATGCTCGCTGTACGCCAGGAGGCCAGATAGCTAACCAGACATCTCATTAGTGTCAGATCAAGACCAGTCATTTGAAACCCAAGTCATCACTTTTGGAAGATTTCCTCTCACATTTAACTGTTTGGATAATGACCCTGTGTAGGTTCAACCCATTCATTTACTTAGAGGTACTTTTTCAAACTGGTTTATCTTGGAGTGCTCAACAGGAAGTCACATAACTTAAAGTGAGACATCCTTTGCTAAGCTTTACCAAGGATTTTATGACTAACATGAGCATTTAGTAACACCTATTTTAGATTTTCCAGTCTAGAATTACTGCTATAACATAAAAATCTTGAGCCTTGAACACACTCTCTATTGATAAAATAAATCTCCATTTATATTTTCATTCATTAACTCTCCAAATATTCTTTTAGGTTGCTTTTGTGCCTGACACTGTTAGGAACTGGAAAACTGGAAATACAATGGTTTTATGCATTGAATTATGTCCCCCCCAAAAGTACATGTTGTTTTATATATATATATGTATATGTATATATATATACACATATTTATATTTATATTATCATTTATTTATATTATTAAATATGTTCTTTGGATAGGAACTTTACAGAGGCCATCAAGTTAAGGTACATCATTAGAATGGACCCTAATCCAATGTGACTGGTGTCCTTATAAAGCGGTGAAATTTGGAGATAGACGTGCATACAGGAGAAATGCCATGTGAATATGAACATGAAGATGGCCGCCTGCAAGCCAAGGAAAGAGGCCTAGAAGCAATCCTACCAACATCTTGGTCTTGCACTGTTGGCCTCCAGAACTGTAAAACTATACATTTCTGTCGTTTAAGCCACTCAGTTTGGGGTCACATCACAGGACCAGGAAAAGTAAACCCAAAGACAATCAGAGAAACTCCCAGTTACTGACCCTATAAGGATTTGGTAAAGGACCTGTCCCCTTCCCTGAACAGTGAGTGCTCACAGCACGGGAGTCCCAAGTCTCAGCAGCATAAGTCAAAGTGATTCTTCTGGGTAGCTGTCATGTTTGTACTGAGGATACTGTAAATCATGTCACATGATCATGTTTTCCTCTTCTTGTGGGTTGCTTGGAACCTCAGAAACACCTTTAAGATGCTAAATATATAGGACCTTGCAGTGGACATTCCAAGCTTCATCTTAGCATGGGTGGTTCAGTGGTAGAATTCTCGCCTGCCAAGCTTCATCTTATTATTTCTACTCTCTTAACCCATACTGGCTTTCATTCTAACCCATATTAGTTTTAATTAACACCTCCAATAGTTGTTTAAGTGCAGAAGGCATGGATATTTATTTATGTGAAGGGGGCATGAATGTTTATGGTTTATATGAAGAGAGACATGGATATTTTAAATTAAATGGACAATTTAATTGACTCTGGTAACCACTTAAAGATATTTTGTTCAGATATAACACCAGGCTGCCTGGGTGCCTCAGTTAAGCATCTGCCTTCAGCTGAGGTCATAATCCCTCTGGGATTATGCTGGAATTGAGCCCCACACTGGGCTCCCTGCTCAGCAGGGATCTGCTTCTCCCTCTCTCTCAGCTCCACCCTGCCTCTCATGCGCTCTCTCTCTCTCTCTCTCGCTTGCTCTCTCTCTCTCAAATTAGTAAAATCTTTAGGAAAAAATGTAATAAAAATGGTATGACATCATGGATAAATATTTATATTAATTATGTTTAATACATTGTTTATTATGCTTAATGTTAAGAAAAGGAAGCGAGGATGAACATCTCTTTCCAGGATTCATCAGGTTTTGATGTGAAACAAACTAGGAACAGCTCTGGGAGCCCCTGAGAACAACTCTGGAGCCACTCCAGGGAGCACAACCAGTCTCTAGTCAGGGGCATTCCCAAGCCCAGAGCAGGGGCCTCTGGTAAAATATCCTCACTCTTACCCCCATAAACTCTCATCTCATTACAGAATCAGGCCCTTCAAAGCCAAGGTCTTATGGTCTAAGCCAGGCCCAGGGACTTGCAAACTAAAAATACAAGTTGGATGCTCCCATCCCCCATCTTGTCGCAAGATGCGACAAGGCAGGATAACTCAATAGACCCTTCCATCAGAAGAGGATGAAGCAGAGGCACATCACAGATATTGCAATCCAGCTGGGTTCCTGCAGGCTGGATTGCAGGACCATTCTCTGATTACAGACTGGTTCTTTTCCCTGGAAGTCACTTCTAATTCACTTTTCTCCCAAGCTCTTGGAGACATGCTTTTTTTTTTCTTTTTTAAAAGATTTTATTTATTTATTTGACAGAGAGAGATCACAAGTAGATAGAGAGGCAGGCAGAGAGAGAGAGAGAGGGAAGCAGGCTCCCTGCTGAGCAGAGAGCCTGATGGGGACTCGATCCCAGGACCCCGAGATCATGACCTGAGCTGAAGGCAGCGGCTTAACCCACTGAGCCACCCAGGTGCCCTGGAGACATGCTTTTGATGTCCTCTCTTTTCCATAAGAAATGGCTGTGTTTGCAGCCAAGTAGCTTTCTCAGCTTGATCCCTGCTATTTATTTAGGCATCCAGAGGTCTTTGGGGGATTTTCACAATCTCAATCCCTGCTATAGCAGTGTGGCCATTTAGAATCCTTGAATGAATCTCCTCACTGAAACAGAAAAACAATAGATATAAGAAACATCTTGTCAACTATAGTGTTGAGCTATCCCAGAAGTTAAAAATCCACAGAATGATTTAGAAATATCAGACCAATCCTGCTCCTGCAAGATCTTAAACTTATAAACTTTGAAGGACCTCTTTAAGAGAAAGAGCACTAAATTTTAAAAACAGAAAGAGGATCAGCATCATGGAAGAATCCATGCAAATGAGGCCTCTTGGAACTCATGTTTCATTTGTTTCACAGTGAATCTACTTCTAGAAAGTAACAAACCTAGAAAAAGAATATCAAGTGTATCCCTTGAGGTGACAATAAAGATATTGATAAACTTCATAAATTCTTAAATATGCACATTGAAAAAGATAAGGTAACCATTAATAGAACAAACATAGAGCGTATACTTTTAAAACAAGTAGAGGGAAAACAAAGGAATCAAAGTTTAAGCCACTGCATCTAAATTAAAGCACAAAAGAGAAGCCAAAAAAGAAAAAAGAATGAGACAAATAGAAATTGCATAGTAAGATCACAGGCATAAATCCAAATTACACTAAATATAAGTGAACAAAAAATCTTCCAAAAATAGAGAACCATCTGAGTGAAAAAAGAAAAACCGAATCCAACCATATATTGCTTATAAGAGATAGAGATAGCTGCAAAACATAAAGACACAAAATAATTTAAATTGAAAGATGGAATAAAATAAAATGAATTAGGTAAAGAAAAATCTGAAAAGAAAATGCTAAACTCAAGTACTACTAATAGCAGCCTCAAATATATATATATATTTATAAAGTAAGAATTGCCAGAACAACAAGAAGAAATTGATAGAACTACTTTATTAAAGGAATATTTTAACACAGTATCCCCTAGTATTTGAAACAAGAAACAGCTATCACACTTTACAAATGGAAAATACACACTTTTCTCACATAGAAAACATTCATAAAATCTAACCACACACTGATCATAAGGTTATCCTCAACAAATTTCAAAAAATTTATATCATATAGACCATGTACTCTGACCACAACATAATTAAGTTAGAAATAAGTAATAAAACAGATAAGGTAAAATATGTTTTAAAATTATATAAAGATGGGGCGCCTGGGTGGCTCAGCGGGTTAAAGCCTCTGCCTTCGGCTCAGATCATGATCTCAGGGTCCTGGGATCCAGCCCCGCATCGGGCTCTCTGCTCAGCGGGGAGCCTGCTTCCCTTCCTCTCTCTCTGCTTACTTGTGATCTCTCTCTGTCAAATAAATAAACAAAATTTTTTTAAAAAATTATATAAAGACATATTCCTAAATAAATTACTAGAAGAAAATAAAAATGAGAAAATATTTATAAATGAATATAATAAAAATACTATGTATTACCTTTTTGGTACTTGGAGGGTAATTTATAGCCTGAAATGCTTAGAGCAAGAAAGGGGCACAAAAAAAAAAAAAAAAAAGAAAGAAAGAAAGGGGCACAAAATCAAGGACTTCAAATATGAAATTAGAAACATAGAAGCAAAGAATATAGACAGAAGAAAACAAACACAAGAGCAGAAATTAATGACATAAAAGCAAACATAGAGAGGTTAGGCAAAATTTAAATCAATTATTTTAAAATGTTAATCAAATAGATAAACTCTAGGCAAGATTAATCAGAGAAAATAAGCAAAGCACATCAAAATTGGGATTGGGAAGGAACAAAATATTGCATAAATTAAACTAATACAAAAAAGTTATGAATAATTACATGGCAAAAATGAGGAGATGGTACATATCTACAAAAATACAAGTTACTAAAAATGCTTCAAGATGAAAATGGGAAACCTTACTAGTTGTCAGAATTCTTCCACTAAAGAAACAACAGACCCAAACTACCTTAATGTTACTTCTACTGAACATCAAAGATCAGATAATTCTACCTCATATATATCATTCCAAAGAATTGAAAAAGTGAAAGCACATACAAAATTATTTTATGAAGCTATCTGATATGTGATACCAAGACTGACAAGAAACTAGAAAAACATAAAGCTACAGCTCATTTCCTTTATAAATAAAAATGGAAAATTCTAAACAGAATACTAGAAAGACCTTAAAATACTTTAAAGGAAAATGGGTTAAGAATCATACATCATATATCATATGGTCTCACTTATTTGTGGAGCATAACAAATAACATGGAGGACATGGGGAGATGGAGAGGAGAGGGAGTTGAGGGAAACTGGAAGGGGAGATGAACCATGAGAGACTATGGACTCTGAAAAACAACCAGAGGGTTATGAAGGGGTGGCGGGGGGGTGGGGGGGGTGGGAGGTTGAGGAACCAAGTGGTGGGTAATAGGGAGGGCACGTACTGCATGGAGCACTGGGTGTGATGCCAAAACAATGAACATTGTTATGCTGTAAATAAACAAATAAAAATAAATAAATTAAAAAAAAAAGAATCATACATCATGACCACTTGGAAATTATCCCAGGAATACAACATTGATTAAGTTTTTAAAGTTAGTTAATGTAATTCACCATATCAGCAGATGAAACTCACGATCACACTTGAACTTAGCCAAAAGGCTGAGAAGTGATAAAGACGCAAGACCAAATACTCATGCTTATAGATCATGATGTCAAGATCTCTTTTATACCATTTGACATCCACTCGTGATTTACAAACAAGACCAAGCAAAACAAAACTTGTAAGGAACAAAGAATGAGAGAGATGAGAATTCTTAACCTGCTAGGTACCCAACAAAACCTACAACAAATTATATGTAAAGGTGTTTAAGACACTTTAAGATCAGAATGATGACAAGAATGCCTGCTTTCACCTTTCTATTCAATAATATCATAAAGCCTTCATCCAGTTCGATAAGAGAAAAGGAAATAAAAGTTGAAGACCTGGAAAGCAGTAATCACAGCTGTCTTTATTTACAGATGTTAAGACTTTCTGTTTGGAAAACCCTAAAGAACTCACAGATACAGTTTTAAAATTAATAAAAGAATTTACTGTGTTTTTTGGATTTTAAAAAGCAATACACAAGAGTCAGCTGCATTTCTGAACACCAGCAATATGCAATTATAAAATGTAATTTTTAAGAAATACAGTACCCTGAAAACTATGCAGAAAAGTGAAAGATGATTCAGACAATATTCGGGATGACTGGGGCGCCTGGGTGGCTCAAAGCCTCTGCCTTCGGCTCGGGTCATGATCCCAGGGTCCTGGGATCGAGTTCCGCATCGGGCTCTCTGCTCAGCAGGGAGCCTGCTTCCTCCTCTCTCTCTGCCTGCCTCTCTGCCTACTTGTGATCTCTGTCTGTCAAATAAATAAATAAAATCTTTAAAGAAATATATTCAGGATGACCATTACTGGGAGAGAGAAGGTGAAGTGCATCTGGGGAGGGGCACATGGGGGGTTCTAACACATTCATAAGAATGTGTTTTGGAAGCCGAGTGGTCAATTTTATTTTTCTTGCTTCAACTGTACAGTTACTTTTTTTGCACCCCTTTTAAGGTATGATTTATTTTTGCAATTATCTTATTATTTAAAAAGCTGCTTATACCCTTAAGTCGCGTATTGCTTGCAATTACTTTTTATTATGAAAACCAGCAGAGCACCATCTCTATCTGGTATTAATTTTTCTTAAATATTATATTTATTTATTTATTTCAGAGAAAGAGTGAGAGAGACCAAGAGAGTGGAATGAGTGGCGGAAGAGAAACAGACTCCCTGCTGAGCAGGGAGCCCAATGTGGGACTAGACCCCAGGGCCCTGTGATCATGACCTGAGCTGAAGGCAGTGGCCTAACTGACTGAGCCACTCAGGGGCCCTCTATCTGGTATTAGTAACAATCATGTTAGGCATTTGTCTATATGGTAGTAGTGGTGGGAGCTATAAATGGCAAGTGAGAAAGCTGGAAAAATTTAAATTGGAGGGAAATATCAAAGGGCCTTGGATCTCAAATGCCCTGGTATGAAGAATTTTTACTGTTTTAAAGGAATAACTGCATATTCTATCAAGAAACAATACACGTATATATAAGCAAGTGATCGGATTGTATCTATGCTTTAGAAAAGTAATTGGCACCGTAGTAGGGTAATTACCTTGGAATTTTAGAAATGACTTCCTATGCAGCTTGACATACTTTGGTGACTTACCAGAAGAAGCCTTTTTTCCTCAGCTTCCCCAAGCATTTCATGGTAAAGAATTTAGGGCACTGCTCAGTTATGAGATGCCTTGTCATATTGATCCCAGACAGAACTCCTCCTTGCCCTTTAGCAAAAGGCTAACAAGATCAGGTGGTCTTGTAGGAAAACAGTTATTTAAGCCCAGGGCATAGAAGGGCTCACCCCCATGCCAACTGCCAGTCCCAAATACAGATAAGCTTTGACTTTCTTCAAGATGCTCTCGTGTCACTTGTCCCTGACTTGTCTCTTTATCCCTGAGTCTGTCCAGGCTCTGACCCCTTTGGGGACAGGGTATGTGTTGGGGGGCTGTCTCTCTACCATTCATTTGCTTTTTTGAGTGAGAACATATTTGGTCCACTTTTAACCCTTGGTACTGTGTCTCAGGCACATTCTCAATCATCCTTTATCCTGACTTTGTCTTGTCATTCTCCTTTTTGAAAGAAACCCAAATCCCCAGGTTCCCAACTCTGGGTCATAGACAGAACAAACATTCCCTGGCCAGGCTAACTCAAAACTACTCTTGGTCTCAGCTCCCTTGTCATTAAGATAAGGGCTTTGGATCTGATCAGTGTTTGCATATCTCCTTAGATCAGTGCTGAAATAAATCCTTACAGTGTTTGGCCTTGACCATTGAAAGACTGTGTGTTGCAGCCATTAGTGGGTTGTGAAATCATTTTGGTGGGTCATAAGCAGCATTTTTAAATAGAATATAATCCTATTTTTAAACAGATCAGGATAGCAAATAGTAAATTGCTTCACACATAGTAAGTATGGTTTCTTATAAAATATATTTCATATAAAACTTACCTTGACGTACTGATTTTTTGACTCTATTAGGGACTAAACTGTGTCCCCTCAAAATTCATAATTGAAGCCCAAACAGCTAGTGCTTCAGAATGTAATTGTATTTTGGAGACAGGACCTTGAAAGGGGTGAGTAAGTCAAACGAGGCCATTAGGGTGGGCCCTCATCCAAACGGACTGGTGTCTTTCTAAGAAGAGGAAATCTGGAAGCACAAAAATGCAGCAGGAGTACACGGGCACAGAGGAGAGACCATGTGAGGACATGGGGAGAAGGCAGCCGTCTGCAGACCAGAGAGAAACCGAACCCTTGGCACTTTGATCTTGGACTTCAAGCCTCCAGAACTGTGAGAGAGAAATTTCTGTAGGTCAAACTCCCAGTCTGGTATTTTGTTATGGCAGTGCGACCAACGTCATGCAGACAAATAATGCAATTCTCGTGGTCGAAAAAGTCAGACAGTCATTTGTTTAGATTATCTCTAAGGGCCCTTCAAATGTTAAAACTCAGTGGAAGTTGGAAAGAATAAAGGCTGGTTCTTCAGTTTGCAAGGAAACTTCCCTAGGGGTCTTCAGGAGCCCTCCGCCCTCCCATGAGAGTACCCCAACGCCATGCATGCAGGGGAGAGACACGGCACGCCATGGGCCTCTGAGTGGGCCTCTGAGCAGCTTCGCAAGACTGTGGCTATGGCTGCGATCGTGAAGACGGAAAAAACATAAGGCATGCAGGAACCCGCCAAAGGAGTCCAGGGGCCAGACAGGGCTTTGCAGCAAAGGATTAAAAAAGAGCTGACTTTTGAAACGTCAGGATCAGGTGCTCTGTCTCCTGACACTGGGTCCCTTGTGCGAAGAGATAACATCAGTGAGGTAGTAGGTGTTTCTGGGTCCTGCGCCATTTCCTTCCACCAGTCCACCCCTGAGCACCACCCCAGCATAAATGAGGGTGAGTCCTGTCCTAGCAGAACAGGCCCCATGCTGGCTGGAGTGACGGCACGCTCATGTATTCCAAAGGTGAGTCTGTGAACACAGTCCCCAGGGTGCCATCTCATGACAGCCTCCCCTTGGCAGGTCTGCTAGGACCATCCGAGAGCCTCACTCTCATAGTCACTGTGTGACCTGCAACGCCTGCTGCTAAAGAGTTTTCTGTCTCCAAAAATAATCTCTAAATGATGATTAGCACGGCCCCAGCATAATTCATCCTCTCAAATAAGTGAAAGGAAGCTAATGCCCAACTCCTGGCATAGCCACAGAGGGGACCTTGGAAAAGGAGGTGGCCATGACTTCAGTTTTTGGCAGAGGGCTGTGGATGGGCCTCGGAACCAGGCCAGCGCCAGGATGACTGGCATGGGCATTTCCTTCTGGCTGGGGCCAGAAAACAGTTTGAAGCTTCTCCACTCCTCCTCCCTGGTCTCTGGGAGTCTGTCACCTGAACTGGCCACATCACCGTCTGAGGGTGTCACCAGGATCTCCCTTTTCCAAGAGCTTCTCAATAGTTACTTGAGCACGAGGCAGCAAGTGCTTGGTTGTTGGATCTGATGCCCGATGGTACAAAGAGCATCTTTCCACGTCCTGAGTCCCCACTGACCCTAGGGAGAGCCCAGAGATCCTCGCCCATCATTCTTCCCTAGACAGAGTTGCACTCAAGGCTGATTCTCAGGAACAGACATGCATCACTTTATGCCAAGAGAGAGGTGCTATGTCAGCTTTCATCCACAAGCTCTTTTCCCCATGCGCACAGGACTCCGGCTGATCTGGAACATTTTGAGGCTGGGAGGAGCTGGGGATAGCATCTGCAGGAAATGCGGGGAGGCCACTTAGCAGTATCAGCATTTAATTAAACTTCATACCAGTCCTGGGAGAGAGGCAGTTCATGTATCCACTTCGCAGGTGAGGAGATTAAGTCGTGGAGGTCCAGTAACTTGCCCCATGCCACAAAGTCCAGGAAGAGAATTGAAAGAGTTTATTTGTTGGTTGGAGATCCCTGATTTTTGTACTCTTCCCTATAATGAAGCTGGAAAAGATACTATCATTGGATGAATTGTAGAGGGGGCCCAAGGATGCCCATGAGGTTGATGAGAAATCTTCGGGGGCTTTCCCAGAGCAATGAGGGTGAGCCCAAAAGGCAGGCCCTGAAGATGGTCCCTGGCCAACCACAGGTTCATGGAGTCAGTTTCAAACTTTAAAGTAGCCTTCCTTCTTTAGGTTTGGGAGGCATTGACCCCATAGGGAGGCAAATTTGTGTGAAGAAAAGGTGGAGTCAGAGCCTGGGGGCAGGTCTGAAGTCACGACTACTGGCTAAGTGACTTTGGGCAAGTCGCTGGACCACTTGGGGACTGTTCCCTTGCTCAGAAAGTGAAACTGACACTCCATCTCTCACCATGCTCGAGAGGATTTGGCTCTTACGCACCCCCACCCCCCCACACACGTGTGGACAGCATGTGTTCACTTGTTTCTCACTACTCATGGCATTTGGAGGTGTTGAACTCAAATGGAAAATGTATGCTTCCTCCACAGAGCTCTCCTTGTTTGAATGAACTGGATCTTTATTTTTCTTTTACAAGCAAAGAGGTTTTCATTAATTTGTGCCAGACCATTTAATATATTCTTGGGTTTCTACAGTGCTCTTGTTTCACTTAATTTTCTAGATTTCCAAGAAAGTTTCAGGATTGGGTTTGGTGAATGACCTTGAAGGGACGGAGAAAAATAAGAAAAACGAGAAGCACTTTGTTTGTAACGAGACTCAGTCTAAGGATCTCACCAAGAAATAAGTTCTCCTGAATGGATGTAGGGGTTTCCCTTAAAAGTCTTGACGTTGGTTCCTTTTAGACATGATAAGATTGGCAAGAAATCAAGGTGTGTTAAGAAGCTGACCCTTGCTGAGTGACCTGTCAGAGATACGGATCCATTAGTGAGATTAAGAACATGATGCCCATTGGGAATTTTAACATACAACACAAATAAACATGATTTTTACATTTGCATAAAATAAATGTATCTGCTGAAGCTGATGTATTTTAGTTGAGGGAACAAGGTGAGTGTTGGTAGTAGGATCTGGAGAAGAATGTGGGAGAGAGTGCCACTGTTGTCTAGACAGTACCCTCCATCACCCTGGGCAGGGAGGTCATAGTGTCCCTTGTCCTGGATGCCCTGGGACCTCCTAGGGGCCCTTGCTGGAAAACCTCACACTTAGCCTGGACTGACTTACCTTCTCCTTTAGGTGATGTTGTCAGATAAGTGTAAAGAATGCCTAGTGAAATTTGGTATCGGGTTAAACAATAAATACTTTTTTTAGTATGCGTGTGGCCCAGGCAATATTCCGATCTACTTGTACCAAAAGTTTGATGCTTGCCTAAAATCCAAATGTAACCTAATGCACTTTTTATTCGCTAAATATAGAAATCTTACCTTCAAGAAGAATTTCCCTTCTGATTATGAAAATAACACATGCCTGATATATAATTTAGGAAATACTGAAGTACAGGAAAAAGAAAGTAATAATTCCTACCTGACACCATGAAAGACGTCAATACTTGCAAATTGCGGGCTATTTCCTTGCACGTTACTCAACTGAGATATTTTTGACATTTTATGCATGGATCTTATATTTCTTTGGCTTGACATTAGACATAATCTCCCCTTGTCCAACTTTCTTCTCCATTGCGTAACCTCCGCCTTCTTGCTGAAGAAGCCAGCGGTTCCCGACGTGTATATCTGTGCCTAATACTCTGTCCGCACATCTTCAGAGCAACTATTCCAAGTTATAGATGCATAGAATCATGGCAATTTGAAAGTGATGACATTTAATACCTCATGGTGACTTTTTTCTAAAGCTCTCACGGGGACAGTCAAAGCTTCCCTCCCAAGCCCCTCTGAGTGACCCTGCAGACATTCCACCTGCTCCCACAAGCTGATGTTCCAGGAAAAGAAAAGCCAGAACTCAGCCTTTTTTCCTCCCTGAGCTACAAGCACTCAGTTCTGCAGAAGACCATTGATTTGAAAAGCACAAAACTAAGATCCATGGGATGGTCTCTTGTTTTCCAAGGTGGAAAGAATGGACTCTGGAGTAGTGTTTTCCACCCAATAGACTGGGGTGTGTGCAGAAAGAGCTCACTCCTCCTTCTAGATATCCCTTGGACTAGTGGTTCTCAACCCCAGCTGCACACCTGAATCACTAGGTAAGGCTTAAAAACTGCCAAATCCCCCAGCCCCGCCCCAGCCTGGTCAATATTTATCTCTGGGGGAGGGGTCCCAGGGTCTGCATCTTTTTCTAGAGGTCCCTGGGTAACTTCAGTCGGTAGCCAGGGCTGAGGACACCTGGTTAGGAGACTTTGAAGCTAATATTGGCATGAGTCCGAGGGAAGGAGGCTGGGGACAACAGAAGAATGTCAGAGACCTACCTAAAGATAGGTCAAGAGCAGGTAGAGACCTACCTCCTTCAAGGTCATGATGCCTTTGTGTCTGCTCTGTAGGCAGCCTGTCTGTTGGTCTCAGCAGACACTGTTTCCCTTCAGGGCTTCTCCCAGAATCTTCCCTGAGTCTGGAAAGTAGCCTGGTCCTCTTGGGGTCCAGCTCAAGTCCTCCACTTTCTCCCAATTGCTCCTGACTCATGGTTAATATGGCCTGTGGCTCTCTGTCTGGTGGTCAGGTGTAAGCCTCCGGAGGCTGCTGCCCTCCTGTCCCTAGCACTCAGCTCCAAGATAGCCCACAGAGCTGGAGCCAGGGCTGCTTCTCTTTTATCACTTGGTGAACTTGTCTCCCTCCCCATGTGAAAAGATATCTCTGAGGGCCTGCAGCTTCCCCTCAGGATGGAAGGGGCTGTTCCTTCCATCGCACACTTCTCACTCCAGGACTGACTTTTGCTCTGTGGGAAGCCAGAGCCATTCCTTTGATCATTCAGCATCCTTTCCAGGCGGGGACTCTGTCACCACCAGGCAGGGATACCAACCCTTCTTAGGATGCTACATACATGGGACAGCAGAGAAACTTCCTGAGTAGAGTCAGAGGCGAGGCCCAGGGAAGCCAGGGGCCTGGAGGAGGCTTCCAGGGACCCTTAGTAAGTTTGGGCAGCTTTAACAAAATATCACAGACCAGGTGGCTTAAACAGCAGACATTTATTTCTCACAGTTCTGGGGACTGGGAAGTCCAAGGCAAGGATGCTGGCATGGCTGGGTTCTGGCAAGAGCTTAGGTCTAGGTTCACAAATATCCTTCTTCTTGCTGTGTCCTCACATAGTGGAGAGAGAGCTCTGGTCTCTTGGTCCCTTTATATGAACACTAATCTCATTATAGGGACTGTACTCCAGTGACCTCATGGAAATCCAGTCATCTCCCCAAGGCCCCACTGGCCAGTACCATCACACTGGAGTTAGCACTTCAAAATGCAGATCTGGGGGGGAAAACATTCAGTCCATAGCAGCAGATGTAAGGGGAATTAGCAGGGAAAGAACCAAAACATCTCAGGAGAGTGGCCCATGTCTGGGGAAAGGTCACGCCCTGCGGATGGCCTGTCAGTACAAAGCATCGTTGGGCTGAACATTCTATGTTGATGGCGGTTGGGGATGAGGCAGAGCTTGCCTTTGGCCTTCTCATCCAGGCCCTCTTGAGGTGCATGAAGAGATGAGAGAGGACAGAGGAAGTGAGGGGTTGTGAACACCTACTGCTTTCCTTAGTGATGTCTTCCAAGCTCGTTCAGTGTCCCCCTGCCTCTGTGGTAGCCCTGCCGTCAGCAGACATCTGGTGAGCAGCAGGTATGCTCCTGTGCGATGCAGCAAACAAGACAGGTGCACGCTCCCTTCCTCAAGGAGTTGATCCTCGTATGGGGTAAGACAGGCAGGAGTCCCACAGTCACACAGATTCTCCAGGCCCACAAGTGAGTCCCTATAGGGATTGTCATCTACAGTGGGGTTCACCCATGGGTGCACCAAAAGAGACCAAAGTGTGGGAGAGGGAGGTGGGATGCGGGCCAGCTGCAGATCTAGGCTAGTCTCATCCTTTACAGGGGGCTCTGCCCCTATCTGCCTCCAGACTGCCTCCGGGTTCTGAGAGCCACTCCTGATCTGCTTCTCTGCGTAGCGAGAGAAAGAGAGATAGGGATCCCCTCCCAATAATTCCACCCCACTGCCTCAGAGGACCGATCTACCCTTGGAGACTTCCCATAACCCCGGCCTACACTTTGTAGTCAGTGTCTTCCTTGAACCCTCATCAAATTACCCAATTTAAATATACCATCTGTTTCCTGCTGGGGCCCCAACTGACCCAGTGACCTAGACTGGGAAGTCAAGGAAGTTTTCAGAAAAAAAGTATGTTTGAATTGATCTCTGGAGGGTGAAATTCCAATTTTTCTTAATGGGCAGATCTAACATGTGTGTTTTGGTCAGTAAGTCCTGATGAGCCCAAGGCTGCAATGAAGAGGGTGGGGAGGGCGGAGAAGGACCCCATGAAGCCAGCCCTCTTGTAGCCATACTTGGATAATGTGTCAATGGGCCTGGGCTCAGCTATAAGAAAGGACAAGAGACAAATCACATTCCTTCAGCCCTGCAGGGGCCATGTGTCTGCTGGCAGACCTCCCATATGGGTAGACCTTCCATATGGGTAGACTATCCATATAGGTAGACCTGGGAGAGGCTGATGTTTCGTGCCCCAGGTTGTGAGGGCTGTTCCCTGAAAGGCCAAGGCAAGCAATAATAGGGCCAGAATTCAACTTTGGGGGACCATCTGGAAAGATCTGAACCCCATGCATGGACTGTAACTTTGCATCCCTGAGTGGTACCCCAGGAAAATGTGGGTTAGAACTAGTCATGTAGACATATATTCCAAATTCCATTTCATAATCCTAAAGTTTCATTATCTAGGAGTATGAGTTCCTTATGGCTACTGCAAAAATTTACCACAAACCTGGTGGCTCAACATAATAGATATTTATTCCCTCCCAGTTCTCGAAGCCAGAAGTCCAAAATCAAATGCCGTCAGGCCTTGCTCCTTCTAGAAGCTCAAGGGGGAATATTTGTTCTTTACCTCACTCAGCTGCAGGTGGCTGTGGGCACTCCTTGGTTTGTGGTCATGCCACCCCACTCCTCAAGGCCAGCATCTTCAAATATCTCTCTGTTCCATCTTCACATCACCTTCTCGATCTGCATTAAATCTCCCCTTGTCTCCCTTTTGCAGACCCTTGTGTTGGCATTTGGGGCCTGTGGGGGAAAATCCAAGACCACCTCTTCAACTCAAGATCCTTAACCTAAACACATCTCCAAAGACCTTGGTTTTGCATATAAATTAACATTCTAGGTTACAGGAATTAGGATGGGGCTATCTTCTGGGGGCTATATCTCAGGCTACCCTCTGAGGCAATGAGACATCACCTTTCTGAGTAATCCACTTGGGAGTGACAGATTGGTTCTGGAAGAGTTATTAGTTGACAGCCGAACTCAGGATTTCCTGATGTGCTGCTGTCCCTGAGTCCTGGTCCTAGGCAAGTCACTGGATCTCTTAGGTATTTACTTTCTCTTTCTTAAATGAACTGATGGAAGTAAATCAGTTTCTATGAAACATCAGGGTCTCTATATCGGCCTCAAGGCATCTGTAAGCCCCTTGTAAAATGGTTCTCATGCACATAAGGATATTCCTTAGACCACCCCCTAGTTCTCATAAAGGATCAACTAGGGGACCCTCAACCCTGGGCAGAGAGCCCTGGGAACTCTAAAGAAGTAGCCAAGCCCCAGGCCAATTGAGACAGAAACTGTGAGGGGCCACAACATTGATAGGTTATTTAATCTCTCTGGATAATTCTAATATCAGAGAGGTTGGGACCAATGAACCTTTGAAGTCCTTTCTTTTTTTATTGCCTTTTCCAGGTAAGGCATTTGGCAAATTGGTAGAGACAGAGCTATTGGTCTCAACTCTGGCTTCACATCTGGCTTAATTGATCTGGGGTGACATGGGCATTAGGCTTTAAAGCTTCCCAGATGATTTCAGTATCCAGCCCAGACGGACAGCCCTGTGACAACATGAAAAGCAGCCTTCTTCCATTGCAGCTGCTGTTCTAAAAGGCAGCTGTCAGACCTCGGGAGTCCCCCCGACACTGGGAGTTTCTAGACCGTAGAATGGCTCTTTCTATGGGAGACAGCAAAAATCGTTTCTCTGGAAATCTTGACCCATCAGTGAGGTTTCTAGCCATGAAGACCTAGGCATACTCTGCTGCCAGAGGGTTGGGGCATGGATTAGGTGACCTTTCAAAATTTCTGACAATTCCTTGAATTTATATAAAATGCTATCAAGACTGCCTTTGATAGATTCTGCTGCCATTTAGAGAAGGAATGTAAGAAGAATAAAAATAACCCGATGAATTCAGGATCGTGGAAAATGTCATTACTGGTAATGAAAATTACAGGAAGCCTTGCTGACTCTTGCTACCCCCCCCAAGACTAACATGAGAACATGTTTTTTCTTCTGATGCAATAATTAAGTTTGCCCAAGAAAATGTCTCTCTGTGCAAGCCTCAGGGCAGGGGCTAAATGAAGCCTTTAACTAACTGATAAACGTGATCATCTCAGTTTACCGAATCTCTGGAGCAGACAAAGCTTCCCAGCTGCATTAACTGAGCATCCATGGGCCCAGGAGGAGGGTGGGGGTGCTCTAGGGAAGGCACTAGAGATTCCTGAATCGCAGAAAGACTTCATGAGAGAATGGAAGAGGGTTGGAGGGACTTTTATCGCTAGAAGCAGCCACAGTTCTACACCCAGAGGCCAAGATGCCAACATGGAAATAACAGCTTGAAATAAGTCTCATCAGATATCAGAGGGATGAGGACACGCATTGCCTCAGCACTGAGTGCAGACAAGATGAGGGCAATGTAGACAGATGGAGAGCAAGATAGCCCTCCCTGCCCCGGTGGAGGTTGCATTTAGTTCATTTCATTAACAGATCTTGACTTAGGAGTCTCCCAGGGTGCTCAGAAAGCTGACCTAGAGCGAGGAAGGGATAACTGACTCCTGACTTAACCAGTGAAAATCTGTGTAGAATAAACCTGGATTGGGGTTTGCCACCATGGGCCCATCCACTAAGACAGAAATAGAAAATTACGTGGTTGCAAAACATACAAATGAACAAGAAGGGGAAGGTTTAGCCTCATTGGCTATCAATGAAACAAAAAGCCAGAACCCCTTGAGGGATGATTTCTCCCTTCTGGAGAAATACTCAAAGGATGAGTGGTGTTTAATGAAGTGGGTCTCCCTTGCCCTGTGGGTGAAAGTGTAAATAGGCATGACATTTTGCAGAAACAATTTGGCCTTCTGTGTCAATTCCAGGTGTATATTTCAACTCACTGTTTCCACTTGTGGAAATTTAAGAAATATTCTACATAACAAAGGCTTTATGCCGAAGACCATATAAATATATATAACTCTATATAGAGAGTTTTTATTTACAACAGCTAGGAACAGAAGACAAATTCCTCCTACAACCCCACAGAAATGACCTTATGCCCCCAAACTGACACACACATCATGGAATATTATTAGACCATTACAATGAAATCTGTGAAGAGATCAAAAATCCTAATGCTATAAAAGTAAAACATGCAAGATAGAAACTTGCATTAATTTCTCAGCAGCAACTATGTAAAAATAAGAGGTTGCATCAAAAAAAGGGAAAGAAATATTTGTTAAATATTAGTTGTGGCACTAACAAAAGCCATTTTTAAATTTTCTATTTATTTTCTAATTGTCTATAATGAGTATTATTTATAACAAAAAGAGGTTTTTTTTTTATTTGTCTCTTCTAAGAAAAGGTGAGTTCTATTTCAATTGCTAAGTGGAAGTGATGGTCAATTATTGTGGTCACTACCTTGTCCCTGCTGATTCACTGACACAGTCTCTCCCCTCCCCCCCATACACTCAAACACACATAGCTTCCAACAGCAGAACAAGCACTTAACTTTATGTTGATTGGGGTGCCAGGGTGGCAGCAGTTGGTGACAGAAAGAAAGTGAACCTGGGAGATCAAAGAGTAATTCCTTTAGACTGAGGGATTTTGGTGGGTCTGAGTAGGAGTAAAAGAATAAACTCTGCTGGAGAAATTAACATTGCTATTGCTGGTAAAAGCAAAAGCAAAAGCAAAACAAAACAAAACAAAAACAAAACAAAACAACAACAACAACACCAAAAACTCCCTTTCAGGAGCTTCCTTTTTGTCTCTTTAGGGCAAGGCCGGGGTTTCCTACCCTTTGTAATTATTTCAACACACCAGACCTCAGCACTTACCCCTGAGATTCAGAACAAGGCAAATAGATGCATCCCATGCCACAGTTCAGATCCTCCCCCAAGTAGAGAGGATGAGCTGTCTCACTGTGGTAACATGACTGGAGACAGGCCACCCATTCCTCAGCTCTTTGAAGGCTTGCCTCGTCCTGTGCCCCCAGGGCCTGGAAGTCCCCAGGGACAGCTCCTGCCAGGATAGATCATGCTGGTCCTGCTGTACTCCAGACAGCAGCGAGCTAGCTAGCGTTATCCCTTGGAGGCTCTCTATCTTTTGTATTTCATTCCCTGTCTTCTGACTTACCAACCTCTCCAAGAAATCTAAAATACTTCCCTGCGTCAGTGGCTCTCAAACTTCAGTGCGCTCTCAAATCACCTAGAAGACTAGTTAGGGCACAGAATGCTGAGCCCCCTCAGTTTCTGGTTCAGTAGGTTTGGGGTCGGGCTGAAAAACTATGTTATTAGCAAGGTCTCAGGCATGCTGATGCTGCTGGTGGTTTGGGGAACATTCCATTCTGTACAAACCACAGAACCAGGAGCACACCTTTCTACTGGCAGCTCTACATCTTTCCATCTGCAGAAAAGCCAGGGTTGGCGTGGGGAAAGACTGCAAGCTTCTTGCAAATGAAGATAATAAGAGACTATCCAAAGACTGTGTTGCTGAACTTTAGGGAAAGATCTGACTTAGTTCCAGGTTTAAGAGTGTGGCCCATTCATGGCTTTTGCTATTAGGGTTTTGAGAAAGTCACAACCATGCTGGGAGTTTGAAGAACCCAACAATGGAATTATGATGGGAGTGGGGGGTGGGGGAGGGAAAGCATTTGTGTTGGACCCAGAAGCAGTATAAAAAAATTGGCATTCTCTGCTGGACTTATTCCATTCAGCATAATCTCCAGTCCCATCCATGTTGATGCAAAAGTTGGGTGTTCATCCTTTCTGATGGCTGAGTAATATTCCAATGTATATATACACCACATCTTCTCTATCCATTCATCTGTCGAAGGGCATCTTGGCTCTTTTCATGGTTTTGCTATTGTGGACATTACTGGGATGTCTAGAATCAAAAACAAAAACCAGAAAATAGCAAGTATTAGTGAGTATGTAGAGAAGTTGGACTCTCATACTTGCTGGTGGGAAGGTACAATGGTATAGCCATTTTGAAAAATGGACTTGCAGTTCCTCAAAATCACCAAATTGTAAGCTTTAAAAGAGTGAATTTTGTGGTTATATGAATTGTATTTCATATATAAATGAGAATATGAGTCTAAGAACAGCATCTGATGACAATTATCCTGGCAACCACAGGTCCCATAGATTGAGAAGACAGATGAGAGACTAGGGACAATGAAAGCAATTGAAGGGAAAAGATAAAGAGCCAAGGACCAATACTAAGTTCTATGGAAACAGAATACCAAAACACATGGAAACAAGGAACAGGTTTATTTGAAGAGCATATCAGGATATAGTGATAGTGGCCTGATCCAAGGACAAGGGAGTCTGCCCGGACAATTGTTGCAGAACCCTGAGGATTCCAGAAGTCCCACCTGTCAGTCAGAGGCAGTGGATCAAGTGACACTCTCATTGGCCATTTTGGCTCTGTGTTAAGTATAAGAAGGAATAATGTTTCTGGACCTTCCCAATCTTAGTCCCTCTCTTTCTACCTGTGATAGCTGGTCTTCAAAGATATCCTCCAGTAAATCATGACTCTCAATATTCACATCTTCTTCTCATCCACTCCCTCATGGAATCTGGGGAGCCAAATATAGCCAGAGAAATGCAATACAGGTGACACAGTGTGACTTCCCACACTAGGGGATGAGAAGCTTGAAGTTCCTGCCTTGGTTTCTTGAAATGCTTGCTCTTAAGCTGATATTATGTAAGAAGCCCAACTATCATGAAGCTACCATGATATGAGGATGACCATGCTAGCCACATGAAGAGACCATGCGTAAGGAATCTTCCCAGCCAGTTCCAAGATGTCCTAGCCGTCCCAGCCGAAGACCCAGGCCAAGAGTGGAAGAGCCATCTTGAATGTCCAACCTAAGATAGTCTTCATCTGACTCTAGCCCCAGGTGACATCTGACTGTGAATGAGAAAGAAATCACCCAGTTGCACCCACTCAACCCACAGAATCATGAAAGAGCATGACAAAATGTTTTTGTCTCCAAGTTTTGGGGTCGTTTATTATACAGAAACAGATAACTAGAATATTACCCTAAGGAGCCATGTGAGGGTCACTCTTTCTGCAGACACTCAGACTATTCCCAGGGATCTGGGTAAGAGTGGAGCTGTCCCTCCTAGTGCCTCATGCCCTAGTGCCTTTAAAAGCTTCCCCAGGTGTGGAGCACCAAAGATACCAGCCCTCTCCACATTTCTCTCTTGCCTGCTTCTGGCT
Source organism: Meles meles (assembly GCF_922984935.1). Classification (NCBI taxonomy): domain Eukaryota; kingdom Metazoa; phylum Chordata; class Mammalia; order Carnivora; family Mustelidae; genus Meles; species Meles meles. The sequence goes on along the minus strand of NC_060078.1, from coordinate 45,671,603 downwards.
GTTAACTTCCCAGGCAGCACACCAGGATTTGGGCAACAGCTAGGACCCTGTCATCTGTCACCTGCCTGCATCACCAATTCTTCACCCTAGAACTGGGAGAGGCCCTGCTGCTGCCCGTCCCAGGCATGGGGAGACCTTACTGAGGAAATCTGGTCCAGATCTGGCAAGGAAAGAAACTGTAGGAATTGGTGCCCAACAGAATCCTAGAGGCCATACTGGAACACACCACACACCCTGGCTCTCCCTGCCTGTTGATTTGGGCTTGTATGTTTATACAAATGTAAAAATGTATTTTACATCAAATTACTGCTGGCGCTGGGCCAAGTTTGCAGCTAAGCATTGATGCTGGCAAGAGGGGGTGGTGGTGAGGGGGTTGGCATTTCCTGGGCTGCGTTTCTGGGGGAGGAAAGCCATATTTCAGAGATGTATTCTCTGTATGCTCTAAGTTTTCTCCTCCTCATCCTGCTTCTTCTTGGGACAAAATTCCATTTTTACCCCATTTTTACCCCATGCCTAGCCCTTTTGGGAGACACACTAACTTATTCCATAGATGAAGCACTTCCTGGCGACCCTCCCCCAACCATGGGTATGGATATGGTGTTGTTCCTCATAGGTGTGACCATCGAGTTCTCTGGAGTTTCAAGGTCAGGGTTCCCAGAAAGTACTAGTATGTGATATTGAAGGGTCAGCCATCAGTACTGTGGGCGTTTGGGCTGCACCTTCAGTGACTTCCAGCCATGTTATTGATGGCCTTCATCTGCGTTTACCCCACTACTAGCCAAGGCCAGCCCCAGATAGTTAAGGCCTGGGAATAGGGTAGGGGCCTGAGCAGCAGTGATGAATGCAAACAGTCTATGAATGCAATCTGTTTTAAAATATCAACCAACTCATTAAACACACACACACACACACACACCTCTCAATGATTTAAGTGCATTTTGACAGTATTATTTTTCATATTCCAACTGCCTAACAACTGGTACAGTTTGCAGGCTATATGCACAACTAAACATTCAGAGTTTGGTCTAGGCTGGGGATCTGACCAGCAGTTAGCCCTTGATCTGTGCTCTTTTTGGACCAGCAGCACAGAAAGGAGCAATGCCATGACAGCCAGGAAGGGATCAGTGAGGCCAGTTGGAAATGGCGGCCTCGTCTGCCCCTTGGCAATTCCCAGAGCCCGCTCTGCACCACCCAGGGAGGTTTTGCTCTCTCTGACTCCTTTCCTTGCTTTCCAGTCCTAATTCCAGTTCCTCCCTAAGGATGGAAAAACTGAGCCATAGGGAAGTAAAGCCAGCTAGCTGGCCATTCAGTATGGAGCAAGACAGCCAGGTCAGAACCCTGGAGTGACCCTATTGCCCAGGAAGCATGGAGAGCAGCCACCAGAGCTTGACAATGCTGGGGAGGCTGAGGCAAGAGGATCCTGAATCCAGTGAGGGCATCTCCTGCCAGGATGAGTGGGCTTTGGGCTTGGTCCAACATCAGAAGACTTGTGTCATGCGCGGAAAGTCCCTCAGCTGCTTTGAGCCTATCTCCTCCTCTTCAACATGGGTAGATCCAAGAATACTCTGCCTCTTACTAATCTCCTGCTTACTCTTTGCCAAATCATGTAGATGTGAAAAATGCTATGTAAAGTACATATGTGATGTTCCTTCATTCTCACTGTAGCCAACGGCAACATCAGACAGGACCTGGAGAAGCCCCTCATACCAGCCTTCCACATCCTACCTGGCAAGTCCCAGAGCAGAGAGAGTCTAGACTGTCACCATCTTGTCCTTATTGCCCTGTGGGCACATGTGTCTCCTCATGTCTAGAGATGAAATCTAATCTCCTTCTTGAGAACAGGTTGGCCTCAGACTCACCTGAGCCATACAGTGTGTAGAGGTAATATTCAAGGACATCTGAGGTTCTGGCCAAAGATGCCTTATAGCTTCCAGCTGGGCTTCTTGGAACACTTGCTTTGGGGATGCCCTCTTAGCTGCTCACTTTGATGCCACATGGAGAGGTCACATGTAGGGGTGACAATCCCAGCTGAGCTCCTAGCCCACAGCAACAACAGCTGGCCATGTCAGTGTCATCCTGGATGCGCAGCCTAGCTGAGTGCTCAGACAACTCCGGCACAGCCACCATCTGACTGCAACAGCATGAGACACCCCAAATAAGAACCACCTAGCTGAGCCCAGTCAACCCAGGACAGCACCAGGAGAGATAAAAAAAGTAAGCCACTGTGTTTAAAAATGGAATATCTAATTGAAATAGATCTTCATAGGCCTACAGACATCTTGGCTCCCTGGTTGCCCTGCCTGAGCCCTAGAGTCTGAACTGCTTGATCATTTTCCTATTGGAGCTTTCCTTCTCACTCTGTTCCCTGGCATCACTCCCCACTTTTCTGCCGTCCCCACAGATAAGCCCAGAGGCTTTCTTGGTTTAAGTCTCTTTCCACAGCTTCCCTGAAGGGGCAAAGAGGAGATAATAGAGTGACATGCACGTATAAGTGACTTCAGAAGGATCCAGCCTGCCCCATATGTGCCATCCCTAGCCCGAGGTGGTGACTTCCTTTTTAGAGGACAACCAGGAGAAGTCACTGAAGACCTGCAAACAAACTCTGAGGTCCTTCTGACTTTCACCCCCACATCCTCGTCCCAGGAGCATCTTGGAACAGAGAAGAGTGAGGAACTCCATGTGTGGCTCTGTGTTCTGGAGCATTCCTGGTTCTGCATGTCTGTAGTGCTTATCACCTCCTCATGCCTCCACAGCTTTGACCTTCACTCTCCAGGAGCAAGGATCCTGGCCAAAGAAATGGCTTTCAGAAGAAGTGACTCCACTGACCCAGCTTTTTGGCTCTGAAGTCTGTGAAAACAGCACAGATGTTAGGGCTAATTAGCCACAAGGCCTATCAAACATCCCAGGCAGCGAGGTTGGCTCTGGGCTGAAAGGTGAGCTGTTTGTTTAAGGGAGGTGGGTGGTCTCTAGCAGGACTTTCAGATTAACCTAAGCCCTCTGAAAATAGAAAATGCAAAGCTGGGCAGCCAGGGTACCAATCAGGATAAGTGAAAGCCAGGCGTGAGGTCCCCTTTGATTTCAGGGTTCTCCAGGGGGAGTGAGGAGGAGGGAAGGGGAAGGAGGGCAGAATTCTTTCTGGCTCCAGCCAGAAATGAGAAGGGGAGGCTGTCTTGGGGCAGGAAAGATACAGAGATCTCCTGCTGCCCACATGGCATTTCTGCAGAGGATGTTTCTAAAGTTCTTCTAGTCTTGAATGACTCTGTAGGCTCTCAATTCCTTCCTATTTCTGAGACCAGCAAGAGGATTTGGCCCTAATGTGCTGGCTTGGAGTCCATTTTCCTGGGCTTCTCACAGGTCACACACCAGCTCCTGCACTGGGTTCCTCTCTTCTAAGGAAGAAGGTTATGGTCTCCATGGGGCCCCTGGGGCAAGGTGCAAAGGTTTCCACATACAAATCTTGCCAGAGGTCTCAGGACAGAGGCAAAACAAAACAAAACCTTAAGTACTGGGCGTTCAAAATATATTATCTCTCTTATACATCCATTGGGAGATAAACATAGGAGTCACACCAAATGATGTTAAATCACCATCTCTATTACTGGCAAAGCTGATTGAAGAAGATGACCATAGTTATACAGCAAAATGGACCTGCCGCTAGACTTTTCTCCTCCTCCAATCCCATGTGGCCAGGAGTGCACAGAACACGGATTCTCTGGAGGACAGGAGGAACCCAAGACAGGGAGGGGAGTCTGAGCACAGACTGGCAAATCCCATTCTGAGCCCTGGGGAGAAGAGTGAGGCCCAGAGTGCTACTCGGAGGGAGAGGGGCATGGTTCCCTCTCCACAGAAACATGGAGTCAAGGAAAAGAAAATCTTCCTCACCAGCAAACAGGAAAGTTGGGAGTTCCCAGGGAAATGAGATTCATCTTCTTAGCATGATTTGAATGTCTTCCCAACCCCTCAGAGTGACAACATGTCCTAGTGGAAAGACCGTGACATTGGGGACCCCAGGTAGGTCAGATGGCCTCTTCAATCCCCTATTTTCTCCTCTGCAATGTGCAGTGACACCTTTTTTGGCCTGGCAGGAATGCTGAAGGAGTGATGGAGCCTGGGTTGTCCTAGCTTCAGAGTCCTAGGAAACCCCTCCATCTCGGACAAACTGGGATTGCTGGTTGCCCTACTGAAACACAGAGGGTGGTCAGGAATTATTTCCTCCCCTCCATGCTCACACTTCTATTTTGAGAGTGAAATTTGGAGAGCGAGCCCTCAAGCAGAAACCCCCAGTAGCCCCTCACTCTCTCTCGGAACACTGGAGGCCCCTCTAGGGATGGGCAGGAGAGTGGACAGGAGCAAGGCATTTGAACTGGGAATACCTTCTGGAGTCTGAAATAAACAGACTTGCATTTCAGAGGAATATTTCTGCAGCATCACCCCTTCGAAAGGTCAAATGGAACCACCCCCTGGCACACAGCTAAGTACATGTTGCTGAGAAAATGTTTGGACTTCCCTTTGAGGTGCCAGAGTGAAGCAAGGGGACATATGAATTGGTTTATCAACAACATCACCTTCCCAACCATTGGCCCCACATGCCCCCAAGCCCACCTCTCAGCCCTTTGAGGCCAAGTTCAACATCAGAATCCCCTGCCTGGTTCTCTGTGGATGCTGCTGTGCATGTCCATGAAACTAGAATGTCTCTGGAAAATGGGATCCTCTGGGACATACACAGTCATTGTCTAGAAGCCAAACAGCCTTTCTGATGGATATTCCCCCCACTAGATCACTCCCCCAATCCAGTGACAGACTTTGGACAGAATCAACTAGCTCTCTGGGTGTATTCTACAGCAGGGGAGCAGGCTTATCCCTTTGCAACAGTACAGAAACCTCATGCAGTTGGAGGCCTCAGCTTCCATGGAGGAAATGCCCCTGGGGTGGCCAAGGGAGGCCTATTGCTGTGTTTATGGTTGGAAAGTTCTAGTGAGTCTTGTGAGTACCACACAAGAACATGGCCAGGCTCTACTGTGGAAACCTCAGGTTTCCTGAGCAACTGGTGGGCTCTCGTTGGGACCATGAGAATGATGTAATCAATAAAGTTCTCTTCTGCTGCCAAAGCTCAGAGTGAAACTCAAAGCTCAAATATAGCACCTAGGTTGGTCCTCACAGTTGATATATGTGTGTTATTACCTCGTCTTGCTTCTCTACTTTTACTTATTTTTCCCTAGACCTGGCTTGTTATTTCTGTGGTATCATAATATTATTATATGTATCTCTGTTAGAAGCTACCTAGATTTGGGGGTGGGGGTATAGTTGGCATGAGAGGTGGAGTAAGGCAATACCTCCTTTTCTCTCTCAATAATGGCTGGGTTCATACCAAAACAAGCTTGTTACTCTAAGGCTTACCCTGGAGAAACATAATTCTACTAGCTTCCTGAGTATCAAGTACAGAAAGTCATGACCCCTGGAGATAATATAAAATGTAGTGAATAGCAGCTTAGAGTTTGGCCTAAATAACTCTGGATTCCAAACCTGGCTCTGCCTCTTACTAACCATGAGATTTGGGGCAAATAACATCTATAACATCATCTGTCAAATGGGTATCCTGATACCTTGCCCTCCATCATATGGACTGAGATGAACTGTATACACGATGCCTGTCATGATCCCAGTAATAATCCCATGGTCTCCCTACAACTTTACAGGCAAGATCTAGACATTTTAGTGAAGGGTTTATCCCTCTTATCACACAGGATACTCATACACAACCCTGGGAGACAAATGTCGTCCCCACTTGGAAAACAGGGGCACCAAGACTCACAGGGCTAGTTATGCAGATGAAAAGTCAGAATGTGAATTTGAATCCAGATCCTGTCTCATCAAATCCCACATTCTGGATTGCTGAGCTCTATTTCTCCCCATTGTAACTGGGGGACAGTAAGTGCCATCTGTCATTACCCATAGGGGGCCTGTGGCCCTCTGGGTGGTTCTCTAGCCCTTTGCTGCTTCTCCTGCATGAGAACAGCCCAGGCCTCCTGACCCCCGAAAATAAGCCCAGGGAGCTCCCTGCCACTCCCTCCTAGCCCGTGTGAACCAACATGGCAGCTTCTCTGATGAGGACAGGTCACCTGTGAGGCTTAGGACTAGCCAAGATGTTGGAGGGGAGGGAAAATGGCAGACACAAGGGCAAATCTTCAATCCAGGCCCAAGGTACAAGCTCTGAGCAGGATCAGAAAGTGAGCTCTTCCAGTCTCTTCATTCCAGGTGCAGAAAGAAGGTGCCTACCAGGCCCCAAAGAAGGAACAGGAAACCGGAGGAGCCGCCTAGGATTCAGGGAAATCTTGCCAACAGCAGGAAAGACACGCAGGCCTCTGTTGACTTATAGGCCTCCAGGGACTGGGCTGTGTCATCTGTGTCCTCTTGGGCAAAGCCAGTAACAGCCTGTTGTCACTAACAGGAATGAAAAAATGATGGACAGGCCCTTCTGCCCAGCATGGCCAGCCTCTTCTCTGGAGCCCCTGGGGAGCCCCCTGGACCAGGCCCACCCATACCACCATGACCAAGGCAAGGCCCAGTGTCAGTTTTACAGCCTAGTTTAGGGCTGCTCCATATAAGCCCAGATGGCATCCCACCAGTATGTCATGGAAGCCAAGCACGTCTCTCAGGGTTGACACTGGGCACAGGCAGGGCCCAGATGACACGCCTGGCCAAAAATTCGGAAATCACTACTCTAAAGACCAGTGTTCACTTTGCACACTTGAATGCCAACCCCATGCTTTTCTCAGCTGCTCACTGTAGTAGAAGTTCATATGTCTGTGGCTCTTTAGGGTGTATACCACGCCTCACAACCTCCCTGCCACCCTGTGAGGGGGTGTGATGACTCCCCATTTACAGAGGAAGAAGCCAAGACTAGGAGACACCAAGTGCAAACTCCAGGCCAGCAGGACCGCAGCTGCCCCTTGCAAGGGCGTCTACGTGATGACCCAGTGCACCGCGTGGACCTGTAACCTCTCTGCCGAAGATCCCTTTGCTGCTTGCCATTTGTCCACTTCCCAGCCTGAATGATGATGCTCCCCCTGCACCCTGATTCCGTGCATCCAGACATGGTCCTGGGAAATGCCCAGGACAAATGGAACATGTAGGATGGGGAACAGGGCCTCGGAGCACAGCACAGACCCAAGAAGGCATGTCCAGTGAGCAGTGCTTTGAAGCTGGCACTTTGTCTGGAAGGAGGTCCGGCTGCCTTCTGTGAAGTGTGGATGCACCACTGGAAGCGGATGCCCCAGACCAAAGGGCTCTCTCATCTCTACCAGGCTTCCTGGGCCTCCAAGACAATCTGGCACAGAGCGAACTGCACGGGCAAGGACACAAACAGCTCTCGGAGGGGCAGCTGGAACCGACGTAGGACAGCTGACATCAGCCTGCCGGGAGCCCTCCCCTCCCTTTCTGTGTCCTGACCCCCTGGTCGTGTGACCCTGCCTGAGTGTCCTCACCGTTCTATGTCTCTGTCCTCTCATGGGAGATGGGAACAATCTTAGCACTGACTTCCTGAGGTTTAAGCCTGGAGGATTAAGGGAAACAATCAGACAGCTCCGTCTGTATGCAGTAAACCAGCCTTCAACACGGAGCCTGAGCTCCTAGTGTCCTCTCCATCCCGCTGGGTCTGCCTCTGCCCCCAGTCTCCAATAGATGAGCTTATGCCGTGTGCCAGGCCGTGCCAGAAGAGGGGACAGAGAAACAAGAGAGCCTCAACTGAAGGACACAGACATGTAATTGACCAAGACTGTTGTGCGCAGACCTGCAGCCAAGGGGACACCACCGCCATGGTGCACCGACATGGGTCTGGCAGCCCAGGGCAGGGCATATGGGTCTGCCATTGAAGGCTAAGGCAGCCTCCGCAAGGCTGTGTCAATGTCCTAAAGCTGCACCCCTCCTCAGCATTTTGCCCCCCCAAAAATGAAGGCCTCACAGATATAAAGACAAGCCTCCCCAGTGTGGTGTCTTCAGTCCTAGAGGACAGGCAGGGAGACGGCCGTGGATCAGAATCTTCTCCAGGCTTCTCTTCTGCCATACCCAGGGGGGACACAGAACTGTGTGAAGTTCATTCTCACAGATGGGGCCTGCCAGTTGCCCGTCAAGCTCTCACAGCCTCTGTTGGGGGATGTTGGGGCTGTGACCCAGAGTTAGTACATACTGCCACCTCCAAGCCCACTCCCCAGGCCTCAGAGGCCCATGTTAGGGGGCCCAGGCTTCTGCACTAGCTCTTGCCTGGCCCCTGCCTCCATACACACACATACACACACAGGCTATCACACCCTTTCCCCCCTCAGACGTCCGCTCCTCCTGAGGGTACACCGCTGGGCACCCTGCAACCGTGTTGTCAGAGAACGTGTGCCTCAGGCAGCCTAAGTGGGAAAGGAGCCCCTGGACCAGCCTGGCTCCTTGCTCCCTTTCCAGGAGGTGGAAGCACGGTCTGCGGTGGGGGTTACAGGTCTGGCCTGGCCGTATCACGCATGCCAGCTTTGCTGAACAAAGCAGAAAGCTTTGTTGCTTTGTTGCTTTCCTGGCCGGGCTCAGCAGCTGCACTCTCAAAAGCAAGCAGCTCATGGGGTCCTCCAGGCTCTCAGGTCTTCTCTGAAATGAGGACTGGGCCCAGAACTTTTCCTGGTCCTGTGGAAAGCTGGGGAGGACATGCTGTGCTCAGCTCCACATCTATCCATCCATCCATCCAACCAGCTTCCCACCTCATCTTCTCTGAGGCTCTCTGAAGCCCCAGGCCTGCCAGACTGGCCCAGCCGAGTTCTTTGGGAGCAGCTTTGAGGCGAATTAAGAACATCAGCTTGGCTAGGGAGCCCCAGCTGTGAAGGAAGCAGGGGCACAGGATCGGACAGAGAGCAGTCAGGCTGTGATGCAGACGTGACCCATCTCTGGAAGAGCTATGACCTGGCATCACCGTCATGCCCGATGCTGACAAAGCCTGCCCCAGGAGGAGTGTACCGAGGCTAGAAGGTAGCCAAGGCCACCAACTAACTACACCCCTGGCCGCTGGGCAGTAGCAAGGCCACCCTTAAAGGGGACCAGCAATACACCCCAGAGCCTCCCGTGGTGGCCTTATAAGTGGACGCCAGAGGCAGGGACAACAAAGCCCCATGCCCAGGGGCTGGTGGGCCAAGGTGCTGTGAAGATGTCAGAAGCACCTGCCCTGGGAGGACAGGGAGACTCTCTGAAAGTGACAGCCAAGATTCGAGCTTGATGGTGAGTGACAAGTGCCCAGTGGGAAAGGGGAAAATGCCACCAACCTGGGATCAGTGCATACAAGGTCACAAGATGGTAGTCACAGTGAAGGCCTTGGACTGCAGCTTCAGGGCCGCTCTGGAGCCCAGGTCTTGGCTCTTTCCGGGACGCTGGCAGGAGTTTTCTATTTCAGGCTTCTCAAATCGGCCTGAAACCATAGAGCCTGGGGCTGTCCCAAGCTCACTTCCTCTCCATCCCCATCATCTTTATTTGGAGCGTGGAATCAGAGCTCGCTGGCCCCACAGCGGGGCTCTTGTTTCCTGCAAACAACCTTGGCCTTGTCTGCCTGGCTCGGGGGTGCTGGTTATGGAGGCAGGGCTGGCGACGGGGTGAGTTACCAGCTAAACCCAAACCACCCTGTTAATGTGCAGCTGGAGGGACCAATGTTTTTTGCCTCAGGAGGTGGCTCAAAAGCCAGGGTTGCTTTTGCTCACGTTCAGCCATGTGCTGGAGCTCTGCAGGCCTCATGGGGGTGAGCAAAGGGATGGGCGTCCGCCCTGAGGGCCAGAGCAAGGAGGGCAGGGGAGGAAGTGGCACCCTGTGGGGCTCTGTACTTTGCTGGAATTTAAGGGGGCCTCCAGCTCCTCAAAGAAATTCCTCCTCATCTCCTTCCTCCAGATTGTTATCAGGACCAGGCCTGGCCCCAGACCATGGCTGGCACAGTTCAGGCCTGGGATCTGCCTGCCTCCAGCACCGTCAGACATCTATGCTGCTACCATTTTCCCCCTTTAATCTGATGCCTATTGGTAGCCCACAAAGCTGGGGCACGAGTTACTTTCAAATAAGGATCTCTTTTGTTTACTGAGCATAAGCTTCCATTCCATCAGGGGAAAAAAATAATACAGGGCCCCTGCTGTCAAATTTCTCTTGGAAACCAGGTCTTTATTTGGAGGCAAAGCATCTGAAGAAATTGAGCTCTGGGACCCTGCACTGTCCAGCAGAAGTCCCAGCAGCCCCTCACGCTCAGCTGCGTGGGTATACCTGTCAACACACTCATAGATTCAGCCCCCTTCCCCATCCCCCAGGCTGGCGCTGAGACCCTGGGTGTCCCACTCCGTCCCCAGGTGATGTCCACGCTGCTGCCCTACGGGCCACAGTGTCTCAAGAGAGGAAGATCTCGCCAGAACGCTGTTCTCCAGAGGGTCCTCTGCGCAGACCCCAGAGGCCAAGTCTTCATGGTACTCTTGGTGGAGGCAGCAGACCCTCCCAGCCCCACTGCAGTGCAGAGAGAACTGGCAGGCTGTGACCTACAGTGGCGCTAGGAATGGAACGTCCACCTGCGTGCCTCACAGACCACGGGAGACCTCAGAGTGGGCAAGGTATGCCGGGAGGGGAGAGGTGTCACAGAGGGGACACACAAGGACAGGTCTGGAGGGGACCCGACATCCGAGTTACCAGCAGAGAACAAAGCCTGCAAAGGAAATGGGGGAGGAGCACACCAGGAGGGCACAGACATGCACAGGTAAAGGGTCTTGGGGAAAATGAGATGGGAAATGGTGCGCATGCGCCAATGTTCCCGCGGACTCACAAAGGCGGAAAGGTGTCCCCTGGATTGGTTCAACAAGGTGCTCACTCAGCTCGAGGGGCTGCAACCCGCATTTCAGCAGAGCAGGTTTGCAGGGGGAATGGGGTGGAAGCCAGTGAGCAGAGGAGGGGCGTGGGCGTGAGGCTGGGAAACAAGAAATCTGGTAAGAAAAGAGAGAAAGAGTGAAAGCAATAGTGGGGGCGGGGGAACTGAGTCACTTTTCTTTATAAGAAAGTAGAGTGAAGCAGAAACCTGCAAGTAAGGGAAAATAAAGGAAATGACAAGAGCAGAAATGGGCCCCCCAAAGGCAAAGCCCCAGAAAGCGTGCACCCCAGGAGGCATGCTAGAGGATGTTCTGGAAGGAGGGCTCCCTGGGTTCGGTGACAGCTGCAAGGTAGCAGGTGAGAGTGAAAAGGATATGGGAGGTAGCCATGGTGGAGAACGGGGTTCAGAGGGCTCTGCCGGGCACACATGGGTGGTCGGATTTTCTCCAGCAGCATGAAAGAGTTCAGTGTCAGCTCTGAGCAGGGGGTAGTCGTGTCAGTCCATGGCTGGGGCATGGCCAGGGGCACTCAGCCTGGGCAGAGAAAAGCCCGAGACTGAGACCTAAAGACTCCTGCAAAGGAAAGGTTGCAGTGCTTCATGGACTTGAGCGGGAGAGGGATGGATGAGGCAGGTGGGAGCCGGGAGTAGGGAGAAAGCAGAGGGAGCAATGGTCTGCGGGATCTGACACTGCGATTCCAGCTTGACCAGTTGAGACCACTATAAGGAAGGATGTTATGCAGGAAGCGAGAGCATTTAGTTCTGGATGATAAGGTGGGTGGGAGGTGCAGGAGCAGTCCGTCATTACCACTTTTGGGTGAGAAGCTGGAGTCCAGGAAGGGGGAGGACCATCACCCCCAACATTGCTGCCTAGGATGACTCCAGAATCTCTCAGCTCAGTGGAGACTCATCCAGCACCCCGCTCCTGGGATGTGGGCCCATGGAAAATCACATTCCCAGGACAGCACCTCTTCTGCTGATGGTCCCCCATGTGTGCAGTGGTGAGAGCTGAGAACCAGTCCTCCACGAATGGGGAGACACCCCGGTCTGAGCCTGCAGTCAGACACAGGGCGCTGTGGTCTCTGGGGAGGCTCCAGGGTGGCAGTCTTGTCTTTCCAGGACAAGGACCATCTCTGAGTGCTGGCCTTGTCTACCCAAATGACCCAGCAACAGGGGAGATGCCACCAGCACTCGTAGGGTGAAGGTGAGGTGACATGTGACATGGGGCTTTGGAGCAGCTATTGTTTCAGAAAGAAACAGAGGGAAACACAGCAAGGCAGGCAAAGCTCTCCTGAAGAGATGGATTCTTATCATTTTTTTTCCCTGTTTAAGAGACTGACAATTTATGTCTTCTAAGCTGACTGTAACTGCCACTATTGGATCCCACTCAACTCTGGCTATGTAAGTGTTACATACATTATCTAATTTAATTTCCATAACAACCATGAACTTGAAGCAATGTGAAGTGGTGGGGCACCTGGGTGGCTCAGTCGATTAAGCACTGAACTCTTGGTTTTGGCTCAGGTCATGATCTCAGGGTTTTGACATCGAGCCCCAAGTAGGGCTCTGCACTAGCTTGGAGTCTGCTTGAAATTCTCTCTCTATCCCTCTCCCTCAACCTGCCCCCCAAAATGACATCAAAAGCACAAACAAAAAAATTGAGTTAATTGGGCTTTGTAAAACATTAAAACTTTTGTATATCAAGTGACGTTATCAACAATGTGAAAGGACAACCATGGCATGGGAGAAAAATTCACAAATCAAGGATCTGACAAAGGTCTAGTATCCAGAGTGCATAAAGAACTCCTACAGTGTACTACACTGTACTACTAATAATAAAAAAAAATTAAAAATGACCAAAGGAGCAAAGTAGACATTTTTCCAAGGTGGATTTACAAACAGCTAATAATACATGGAAGATATTTGACATCGTTGGTCATTAGGGAAAATCAAATCAAAGCTGCAATGAGATACCACTTCACACCCACTAAGATGACTATAATAAAAAGGCAGATGATAATTAGAGTTGGCAAGGATGTGGAGAAATTGAAACTCTCACACACAGCTGATGGAACGTAAAATGGTGCAGCTGTACTGGAAAACACTTTGGCAGTTCCTCAAGAAGTTAGACCAAGAATTACCACATGACCCAGCAATTCCACTCTCAGGCATATACTCAAGAGAAATGAAAACATCTGTCCACAGAAAATCTTGCATGTGAAGGTTTATTCATAAACCTTATTCATAACAGCATTATTCATAATAGCCAAATGATAGAAACAACCTAAGTGTTATAAATGGGTAAATGGATAAACAAATTATAGTTTATCTAGACCCTGGAATAGTATTCAGCCATAAAAAGGAAATGAAGTACTGATCCAAGGTACAATGGGAATAAACCTCATAAACATTTTGCTAAGTGAAAGAAACCAGACACAAAAGGTTACGTATTGTATGTTTCCATTTATATGATCTCTCCAGAGTAGGCAAATCCACAGAGACAGAAAGCAGATTAGAAGTTAACAGGGCCTGGGGCGCCTGGGTGGCTCAGTGGATTAGGCCGCTGCCTTCGGCTCGGGTCATGATCTCAGGGTCCTGGGATGAGCCCCGCGTCGGGCTCTCTGCTCCGCAGGGAGCCTGCTTCCTCCTCTCTCTCTGCCTGCCTCTCTGCCTACTTGTGATCTCTCTCTCTGTCAGATGAATGGGTGAAATCTTTAAAAAAAAAAAAAAAGAAAGAAATTAACAGGGCCTAGGAGAAAGGGGGACTGGAGAGTGATTACTAGTGAATATGGGGTGTTTTACGGGGTAACAAAAGACTTTTGAAGTTAGAAAGAGCAGATGGTTGCACAGCATTGTGAATGTAAGAAACAGCCCGGAATTGTACACTTTGTTAACTGTATGACATTATGTGAATGTCACCTGTCTGCTGTAGAGAGAGGAACTACAGGAAGATGGAAAGGGCCAGCTAAGTCTGAAAGAGACACTGTAATTCACATCTCCCACCTGCTCACATCTGGTCTGGGGACAGGTGGACTCAGGCTGTGGGTGAAGAAGGTCAAGGCAGGTCCTGGTCACTTGTCCGGGGCCTGGTGAGACCTCACTCGAATCAGAGCCCTAGCCTCCTCTGCCCGATCACCATGGTGCCCAAAGTCAGCTCTGGCAGTGTGTAGCTGCAGTCAGGAGTGGTGGGGGGGTGGGTTAGGGAAAACCACTGACTAACAGACAGCAAGGGGATTCACAGTGGGAGGAGCAAGGACTGATTTCTTACCCTTCCTTAGATTAACCCTTTGTTGCCTCCTTCCCTAAGGTTAAACATATTCTTCCAATGAATGTTCAGTCCACTAACAACCATCTTCTGACCCCCTGAAACTTTAGAACAGAACGTGTTTCCGAGATCACCTTGTCATCCCAGAGATGAGGAAACGAGGCCTAGAAAGGAGAAAGGAGCTAGTAACAAAACACAATTAAAACCATGACTTTTGTCACCTGGGCCGTTTCATATTTATGGACGCACGAGTCACTGCTTTGAGGGCAGCAGAAGTAAGCGTTGCTGGAAGGAAGGAACAAGGCTTCAGGATAGTGTGGTGATGGAGAAGAACAACGTCAGGGGAATTCTTAAACTGGGAGGAGAGGGAAATGATGGCGCATGCAAGAATTTTCCGTGCATCCCATCCCGCCACGGCCCCCCCAGGCATTGAGGGGAGGGAGGAAGGACCGGTGCACAGTGAGGGAATCAGAATGCTTGAGTGCGAGCCCTAGGTCTGCAGACTGGCACAGGCCTCAGATCAGACAAGCCGCTCAACACATGTCAGCCTCTCGACTCCCCTCAGTCCCCTGGAATAAGTGGGCCAGAAGCCTAGGGCCACTGTTGGGCTAGAGCATGACCTCGACGGCTGTGCCAGCCTCACCTTCTTCAACACGGAGACTGGGAGCTGCGAATGGGCTGGAGGGAGCCAGGCTATGTCCTCAGGGAGAGGCAGAGTCACCATCGATAGGGCCATTTCCTGCTCCCCCAATTCTGCTCCTAGTACCCCCACCATGGGAAGCGTGGAGCAGACAACGACACCTCTCAGGTCTGGCTGGCCACCAAGGTGTTGTCCCCGCAGCGGCCGGAGCCCACTGGGGCTGTCCTGGCTGGGCCGTGACTCACAGCTGGCAGGCCTCTGGCCCGGTGTTATTTTGAGATCCGGATTCGTGATGGGCTGATGTGACAGCTTTGTCCTCTCAAACCCCTTTGATTTGTGAATCTCCCTCTGTGGCTTGTGGGGGACTTTCAGGCCCTGCTGTTTCTGGGCTCCAGCTTCCCCTGGGCTGGGCAGGCTGGGCCGGCTGCAGACAGGGTGGCAGACGGAGGCCGGAGCGGCAGAGCACCGGGCTGAGCAGCCGCTGGCCTGGGCAGCCAGGCTTCACTTCCAGGCAGCATGGGGCTGACTGGGTGGTCATGGAAGAATGATAAGTGCCTGCTCCGAGCCAGTTATGAATGGCCAGATCGCAAACCGCAGGGCTGGACAAGGGCTGCCCTGCGGTGCTTGGGCCTGGGCCCAGAGCTCTCTATAGTGTCTGTGAGACTTGGGGGCAGACCGGAGAGGAGCTGCCCGGGACTTGTGGGGCAGCCAGCCCTTGGGAAAGAGTGCGTGGGGCCTGGGAGTGTTCTGCTAGCCAGGAAAGGCTCCAGGCCTGTCAGACGAGGTCTGTGGGACCCTGTTTGTGGCACTTAACTTCAAGCCAGGCAGTGTTACTGAAGAGAAAGGGCGGCAGAGCCAAGGACAACTGGGTTCAAATCCTTGCTCAGCTCTAGCTGGTGCTAAGACTTTGGGCTGATTATTTAAGTCCCAATCTCCCACCTATAGAATGGGATTATGAGACCCATCTCTCCACTGGGAAGGTTTCACTGAGCTATAACATATACAAACATGCTCAGCATTGTATCTGCTTAGCAAATGTAGTCACCTGCGCGTATGCACACACACACCCACGCACCCATGCATGTCTGCATGCACGTGCCCCAGCGGCCAGCCTCCTCCCGCCTCCATGGGGCAGGGATGGCTTCTTCTCCGTTGCCCCATGGCCAGGTGTTCCCTCCAACCTCATGATTCCATGAATCCTTCCTGAGATTGCCACGCTCCCGGGTCAGCGAGGGCCACTTCCCAGCTGAATTCAGCACACGCACTACCCACTCTGCCCACGGCTACCTCTCAACGCCAGCTCTGCAGACACTTGAGTCAACAGGGCCTCGTCTGGCTGCCGAAAATCGTATGGATACAGGTGTTCCTTCTAGGTAGACCTTTAGCTGCCACCCGGCAAAGCCGCCTACAGAAGAGGAGAAATGCAAACCCCACATCAGTGCTCACTGAATGAAAGAAGGAGGGGGTACTGAGAAGCCTCGCAGATCCAGCAATATGCCGCATGCCCCAGGGTTTTGGGGTCTCCGCCCCGGTGCTTCTCCCACCTGGAGCAGAAAGCATGAGAGTCGCATCTTATGATGCAAACATCTGTGTGGGGAAGAGGTCTTACGTGTCACCCTGCCTGAGCCCCGTGTGGTGACGCATAGCCACACAGAGACCTAAAGAAGCTTCTGCTGGAGCCCACCAGAGGCAGGCGTTCGCCCCGCTTTGGGCAGCTCACTGTGTCAGCAAGGCCTGCAGGCGTTGAACCCCTGCCCCATGAAAATTGGAGCGGTTGAATCCTATTCTGTTGTCTGGGGCCACACAGCTCCTCGTTTCTCAACACACATACTAATGACACCCTACAGCTTCTGTGAGTCTTCCCCAGAAAAACCCACAAACCATCGGCCCACCTTTCCTTTCAGGGAATGGCTTCCAAAGTCCCATTGCCTTCTGCTGTCACTCTCAAAGAACAAATGCACCAACTTGACCTTGGAAACAGAGGGCCCTGAGGAAGCCTCCAGTGAACCAGCTTTCCCCGGACCACCTCATCTCTAGGGCCTCGTCAAAGGCTCCAACCCCCTCTCCCCAGGGGCCAGAGTGGTCTCTTTAGTCCTGCGTGGGCTGGGGCTGGTCTGGGCATCTGGGAGCCTCACCTTCACCCCCAACTGTGGCAGCTTTGATCCGGTAACTCTCAGGTTTTCCATCAGAATTCAGAGGGTAATAATAGTAACTGTTTGCTTGTAAAGTGTTTGGGGCTCAGAGGAGAAAAGGTGTCAGACAAGTGTGAAATGTTATTACTGGCGCAGGCCAGAGATGGGAATGGAAAATCACCGGCAGAAAGTGGGAACTCAGAGGAAGCCATTTGTTAGCTCCTCTGGACAAATGGATCTAAAAAAAGGGGTCTCCGCTCTGCAGCCAGGCATATCCCAGGTCAGCCAGGGAGGCTGGAACGGAGGCAGGTAAACCCAGAGGCAATTTCCTGCTTTCTGAACTCCACACCACTGGGCTCATACAGTAGCCATGACTTTGGTCTGAACACCTACTCCCCATCACTCATGGGGGGAGGTTGTCACCCTGGCCCAGGTGCCCAGATCCCTGAAGAAGCCTCCTGGACAAAAGGTCACTATACCCACATCGGGTGAACCAATCTAGTTTTCAAACAGGAAGTTGAGGCAAGTTAGCATGTACAACATGAGGCCTAGAAGGGCAGACAGTAGAACAGACTCAGCGGACATATGGAGAATCCAGTAAACAAAACAAACTCCTAAAAACTCTAACTAGCACTCTCAAAAATTCAGGAAGATAGTACATTCATAAAAGAACATTCTGGAAACAAAACTTCTTCTTAGACATTTTAAATGTGTTCCGCCATGCCGCCATCCCCCAAATCATCATCAGTAAATGAACCAAGAGATAAAGTCGAGGAAATCTGGCAGAACATAGAGCAGGAAGGCAAGGAGAAGGAACTCCATATTAAAATGACTCATATATCCTAGAGAATGAATGATAAAAAACACCATATAACATTTTAAAACATTGAGGATAAAGAGAAAATCATGAACACAGAGAGAGACTACAGAAACACCTATAAATGAATGAAAATCAGACTGGCGTTTTGTTAACAAAAATTGTGGGAAGTGTGGCAGATTTTTAACACATACCATGAGTGGGAAGACTTAATAAGGATGCTAATCCTCCCCTAATTAAATCAAATGTTAAATGATTCTCCCTGACTCCTGGCAGCTGAAGCTTATGTATGGACAATTTAAGACTCCCACTGAGAATGCTGAGTCTGAAAGCAGGAGTGCCCGGAATCAGGGGGCAGCTCAGAATTCCCTCTGGCAGCAGGGATGGAGGCAGTAGTGGGGGGTGCTGCTGGCAGTGGCGGTGACAGAGCAGGGGCGATGGCGATGGAGGTGGTGGAGGCTGATAACGGTGGGAGGGCAGCTCCAGGAGCCAGGGTCAACTGTAGACCATGGCCACAGAATCAGGAGAACAGCGTCTTGGCAGCAAGCACCTGGGAACAAGGGCACGAGGGTACCAGAGTGTCCCCACAGTAGCCACAGTATCCCACTGTCCCCACAGTATCATTTTACTGTGTTCTTGGTCCACTGGCCTCCCTCCAACATGACTTTTTTTCCCCAAAAACTCATTTCCAAACACCCTATCCCTTCCCTAAGATATCTAGCGTCCTTCTAATAAATCCCCTTAAATCAAACTAGTCTCCACTGTTTGCAACCAAGAAAGCGGACGGACTCGCGCAAAGAGTGTTCTAATCTTAAGTACAAGACAGGCTTCTGTAAACAATGTATGAAACCAGAAATATTATTTTGGAAAGTAAAAGACTGACTCAAAGAGCCACAAAGATTGGGAACAACCCCAGAGAAAAAGGAAGGGACACGATACTAAGTGGCATATCATAGAGGAAGGAAAACTGATAAACAAATAAGATGCTCAACTTCCCTAATAATCAACCAACTTCAGATTAAAGCAAAATACCATTTTTGTCCTCCAGGCTGGCAATAAGTGTAAACAATATTTGATATTCAAGGTGTAACTTGGTGGAAGGCAGGCTCTCTTATAGTGCACCGGGGAAAACAAAGACTTATGACTTTGGAGAATGGGTGGCATCTCCCAGTACTTGAAGTGGGATTTCTTCTACTCAAAAATGTTATTTTGTCAAAAATGTTAATTCTAAGTATTTATCCTATAGAAATACTTGAACAAACCACACAGATGTTAACAGCTGGATTATTTATAAGAGTCAAAAATTGTAGAGAACCTAAATATCACCAATGAGGGAACGGTTAAACAAAATATGGAAAACACAGAAGGAATTCAAATGTGTTAAAATTCTCTACTGGTCTATAAGTTTCCTTGGTTTATTCAGTGGGGAAAAAAAAGCAATTGCAAAACATTCTATATGATATATATATGTGTGTATATATACATATATATATATAAAATTCCATTTCTCATCAAAACAATGTTCATAGCTTACTCATACACCTTTGTGACAGATAATATAAAATGAACATGTTTAACTTTCATGGTTTTTCAGAAAAACTAAAAATAGAAAGGAATTGAAGTCAACGGGAATCCTAGGGATAAATCACGAAGAGTAATCCAAGAGTGTTACATGTCCTCGTGAACCTGCTGGGATTGAGGCTCAGTATGTGTCAGACCTTCCCCTCTGTCCTGTGCCTTCCTACAGGGGGTAGGTGGGGGAACCTAAAAGGGTGCCTGGTTTTATCCTATGGCCTCCAAAAAATTGCTTTTGAGTCTAGGTCAAGCTAACGGGGAAACACTGAGAAGAGTAATAGTTATCTTGTTAAGAACCACCCCGGTCCCTTAATGTGCAGTCCGAGGAGTGAAACTAACTGGAAAGAAAGTCCCCATGCAGTAAATGGAATCACAGACAGCTGAAAAGATGTTTGCTTGACCCAGTAAGTACAATATACAGTGTCTATGGCACATCCTGATGGAATATTACTAGGGGGCTGCCTATATTTTGCAACCTGACGTCTCTTTGATTTATGAAGCCAAAACAAATGACAGGTGGGGCCAATAAAAATTCTTTAAAGATTTAACCTCACTTTCCATTCCATTTTGTAGAGAAGATGAAAAGATGTGCATGCCCGTAATGGGACCAAGTGAAAGAAACTCATGAACCACGCACGATCGGGTCACCCGTTCATCCGTGTGAGGGGCATTTCTGCCATCAGAAGGGAGCTTCCAGGCAGGGCGGGTCCTGAGACAGGAGCACAGCTCCATGGGGGGGGGGGGGGGACTGAATGATATAAACATTTTGTCCCCTGCTGGTCTATGGCCTGGCTCAGGGGGACCTGTAGAGCTGGCTTGCCCAGGAGCTGGGCACCTGAAAAGTTATCCCCAGCTCCTGTTCTCGGTGGGTCTTGTCTTTCAAACAAATCTGGAGAAGCTTCCTAAGAGAGAGAATGTAATGTTTTTATGAGGGAATGGTCTGGCCCTTCCCTAAGTCCCCTAAGGACACTCATACAAAGCCCGAGAGAAAGTAACAGCCCAAGTCATAGGATGTAGTGGGCTTGGGTGTGACATAGGTTTGGTTTCAAACCCCACCTCTGAGTAACTTTGGGTAAGTCACTTCTCTGAGCCTTGTTCTCCTCTTCTATGAAGTGGGCATGATACCATCTTTTTTTACCAGACTGATATACTTATTAAATGAGATGATTTATTTAGTTAGCTTGGGTGCCCTAAGATAGTGCCATAATCTGGAGGCTTGCAAAACAGAAACTCATTGTCTCAGTTACACCAGAGGAGGCCTGAGCTAGATAGACACCTGAGGCTTGATCTCAGGAGCCTAGAAGTTCAAGATCAAGGTGTCAACAGTTTGGATTCCTTCTGAAGGCTGTAAGGAAGAATGTGTGACTACCAGTCCTGTGGCTTTCGGTGGCTTGCTGTCAACCCTTGATGATGCTGGCTTGTAGAAGGATAGTGCCACTCCCTGTCTTCATCTGCCTGTGGGGTTCTCCCAATGTGTATGCATCTGTCTCCACATTTCTCCTTTTTTTAAATAAAGACAATGTGACTGATCAGCAACCAATAACCTCATCTTTTTTTTTTTCCATTTTATTTATTTTTTCAGCGTAACAGTATTCATTCTTTTTGCACAACACCCAGTGCTCCATGCAAAACGTGCCCTCCCCATTACCCACCACCTGTTCCCCCAACCTCCCACCCTTGACCCTTCAAAACCCTCAGGTTGCCCCAACCTCCCACCCCTGACCCTTCAAAACCCTCAGGTTGTTTTTCAGAGTCCATAGTCTCTTATGGTTCGCCTCCCCTCCCCAATGTCCATAGCCCGCTCCCCCTCTCCCAATCCCACCTCCCCCCAGCAACCCCCAGTTTGTTTTGTGAGATTAAGAGTCATTTATGGTTTGTCTCCCTCCCAATCCCATCTTGTTTCATTTATTCTTCTCCTATCCCCCTACCCCCCCATGTTGTTTCTCCATGTCCTCATATCAGGGAGATCATATGATAGTTGTCTTTCTCCGATTGACTTATTTCACTAAGCATGATACACTCTAGTTCCATCCACATCGTCGCAAATGGCAAGATTTCATTTCTTTTGATGGCTGCATAGTATTCCATTGTGTATATATACGACATCTTCTTGATCCATTCATCTATTGATGGACATCTAGGTTCTTTCCATAGTTTGGCTATTGTAGACATTGCTGCTATAAACATTCGGGTACACGTGCCCCTTCGGATCACTATGTTTGTATCTTTAGGGTAAATACCCAGTAGTGCAATTGCTGGGTCATAGGGTAGTTCTATTTTCAACCTTTTGAGGAACCTCCATGCTGTTTTCCAGAGTGGTTGCACCAGCTTGCATTCCCACCAACAGTGGAGGAGGGTTCCCCTTTCTCCACATCCTCTCCAGCATCTGTCATTTCCTGACTTGTTAATTTTAGCCATTCTGACTGGTGTGAGGTGATATCTCATTGTGGTTTTGATTTGTATTTCCCTGATGCCGAGTGACGTGGAGCACTTTTTCATGTGTCTGTTGGCCATCTGGATGTCTTCTTTGCAGAAATGTCTGTTCATGTCCTCTGCCCATTTCTTGATTGGATTGTTTGTTCTTTGGGTGTTGAGTTTGCTAAGTTCCTTATAGATTTTGGATACTAGCCCTTTATCTGATATGTCGTTTGCAAATATCTTCTCCCATTCTGTCAGTTGTCTTTTGGTTTTGTGAACTGTTTCCTTTGCTGTGCAAAAGCTTTTGATCTTGATGAAATCCCAAGAGTTCATTTTTGCCCTTGCTTCCCTTGCCTTTGCCGTTGTTCCTAGGAAGATGTTGCTACGGCTGAGGTCGAAGAGGTTGCTGCCTGCATTCTCCTCAAGGATTTTGATGGATTCCTTTCTCACATTGAGGTCCTTCATCCATTTGGAGTCTATTTTCGTGTGTGGTGTAAGGAAGTGGTCCAATTTCATTTTTCTGCATGTGGCTGTCCAATTTTCCCAGCACCATTTATTGAAGAGGCTGTCTTTTTTCCATTGGACATTCTTTCCTGCTTTGTCGAAGATTAGTTGACCATAGAGTTGAGGGTCGATTTCTGGGCTCTCTATTCTGTTCCACTGATCTATGTGTCTGTTTTTGTGCCAGTACCATGCTGTCTTGATGATGACAGCTTTGTAATAGAGCTTGAAGTCCGGAATTTTGATGCCACCAACTTTGGCTTTGTTCTTCAATATTCCTTTGGCTATTCGAGGTCTTTTCTGGTTCCATATAAATTTTAGGATTATTTGTTCCATTTCTTTGAAAAAAATGGATGGTATTTTGATAGGGATTGCATTAAATGTGTAGATTGCTTTAGGTAGCATAGACATTTTCACAATATTTATTCTTCCAATCCAGGAGCATGGAACATTTTTCCATTTTTTTGTGTCTTCCTCAATTTCTTTCATGAGTACTTTATAATTTTCTGTGTATAGATTCTTAGTCTCTTTGGTTAGGTTTATTCCTAGGTACCTTATAGTTTTGGGTACAATTGTAAATGGGATTGACTCCTTAATTTCTCTTTCTTCAGTCTTGTTGTTGGTGTACAGAAATGCAACTGATTTCTGTGCATTGATTTTATATCCTGACACTTTACTGAATTCCTGTACAAGTTCTAGCAGTTTTGGAGTGGAGTCTTTTGGGTTTTCCAATAACCTCATCTTAACTAACTACATCTGCAATGACTATTTCCAGATAAGTTCACGGTCTTTGGTACTAAAGGTTAGAACTTCAGCATATGAATTTTTGGAGGACAAAATTCAACCCATAACAAGTAATGTATGTAGAAATGACTGTTCTTTCATATTTCCTTTTGCTATCCTCTGAGTGTAAAGAGGTCATGAAGGGGGGAAGGAGACCCTCCTTGTCTGAGGTTGCATCTCCAGGTGGGGTGATAGCCACCCTACTCTGCTCCTGTCCTATGAGTGTCCCCCTGAATGAGGCCACCCTGGTGTTCGCCTCCTCGGCGGCCAGCACCATCCACCCCGAGCCCCAGGGGCTCCTGTCTGCTGTCATCTGCTGGTAAATCCATGCCTTACTGACACAGGTTCTGTTTAGGAGCAAATCTGCCTCTGTCCCTTGTCGTGTTCCCATCCTGTGATTGCTGAAAGCCAAGATCTGCCATGCCATCACTGTGCAGCCCCAAATGAGCCAGAGTCTGGAAGGTTTGAGTGAGGCTTTAAAGGATCCAGGAAGGGACCAGCAGCTTCAATAGCAAGGTGAAACCTGTTCAAATGTCTGCTCCCCAGCATCCCACTCCAGAAGCTTCCCCAGTCATGTGCAAAGCGTTCTTGTCCTCCCAGGCACAAAGAAGCCTACAGGCCAAGCCACCAAATCCTTGGCACGGATGTTGATCTGACACCTGTTAAAGCTCTCCACTGCTCCAAAAGGACACAAAGAAAAAAGTGCACAGAACGGGGTCCCCAGTAACCCCAGTTTCCCTGGGCAAGAACAATAGGACATCAGCAAGTCTTCACAGAGCCAACTGGAGGAGAGAACGCTATGCTCAGAAGGCCATGGGTTAAACCCTGGTCCTGACTCTACTTACCCATTTGATTGCCAACTTATCACCAAACCTCAGCACCTCCAGGCTGAATCGTAAACATTAGGTCAAGGCTACTGCCCCTTGCTATAAAGACTGAAGGAAAAAACATGTAAAGAGTCATGAAGAGCAGGGCTTGAATGCAAGTATTTCTTGCCAGGGACATTTCTGCATCATGCAGGCCTCACAGTACACACAAGGCATTTCCAAGTAGCCTCAGAGGTGTCTCTAAGCACACTGAGCACTAAGCAATTTTCTCATCCTGCCTTTTATTCAGTGATGTTATCGACTCCAGGTCTCATTAGTTGAAGTCCTAAACCCCAATAGGACGGTATTTGGAGACGGGGACTTTGGGAGATAGTTAGGACAAAATGAAGTCATGTGGATGGATCCTCATAGTGGGATTGGTCCCCATAGGAAGCGGCACCAGAGCTAATTCTCGCTCGCGCTTGCTCTCTCTTCCCCTACCACGTGAAGACAAGCCAGGAGGAGGGTCTTCCCCAGAATCCAACCATGCTAACCCTTTGTCTCAGACTTCCACCCACCAGAACCCTGAGAAAACAATGTCTGTTATTAGGCCACCCAGCAGGTGGGATTTTGTTATGGTGGCCCAAACAGACTGAGATGAGGAAGACACCATTTTCTTTCACTTTTATTAGGAACGCATTGCCTGTTTCTTATAAAAAATGTAAATGTACCCAAGAACATTAAGAGAAAAATGTAGTTCTCCTTACAGAATGGCTGAGAGAGAAAATGGAACAGTGTGTGTATATTGAATAGCCAAGCTGGCTGGCAAGATGGCCACTAGCCATGGCTGGTTACTGAGTTCTTGCAACGTGGCTGGTCCGAGCTGAGATGTGTAGTAAATGGGAGCTACACAATGGGTTTCCAAGACTTACTCCAAAAAAGAAGGCAAAATTCATCATTTTATATTGATTACCATGTCCAAGTGCCGATATTTTGGATCCACTGAGCTTTAAAAAATATTACTGGAATTACTTACCTGGTTTTCCTTTTTTTCATGTGGCTATGGGAAAATACAACATTACATATCTGGCTCATATTTGCAGCTCACATTCTATTTCTATTGGATGGTGCTGGTGGAGAGGCTGAGGCCACAGACAAAGCCTGGGTCTTTGAGTCAACAGCTCTGTACTCCAATCCAAACTGTCATTACCAGCTTTGTCAACAAGGGCAAATGATTTCACCTCCATGACCCTTGGTTTTCCCGTGTGTGGAATGGAGATAAGGATGCATTTCACTGTGTGATGGTGAGGATCAGGAGGAGTCAGGCACATAGAAGTCCTAGCAAGAGTTGTTACCTAGGAGAAACCCCGTACATGATTGTTTCCAACTCCCTCGCTCGCAGGAAGGGAAAAGCAGGCTGTCTACACTCTCTTACTTGGCACCACGGCAATGCTGGGGGCCTCACAAAGATGGAGCTCCATGCAGACACAGGGAGCAAGCACAGGTTAAACCACACAGAGAAAGTCCTCAGAGTTATTCTGCATGAAAAGGTTTGAGTTTTGAGGGGAAGTTTTTATTTGAGTTAATCTGCTTGTGTTTCTTTAAAACATGGAATTTGTCCTTGATAAGTAGAGAATTGTGACAGATCAGTGTTGTGTCTGTGTGTTATAAAGGAGGACGATCTCCTGCCCACCCGCCCCCCACACCCACTGCCATGAAACTCAGAAGGCTCACATGGGGCTCTCAACTCCTGGTCACAGGGGCCTCACAGTGGCTCCAGGAACCACACGTGATGGCACTCCTTGGGGTCTGGAGATAGACAGCCTCATACAGTCAGTCTGCAAAATATAATTGAAATGAAATACAGTTGAGATACCCCAAATATCCCATCATGTTTTGTCCTGGCTGTGACTCTAAGCTGGGTCTAAGACCAGGCTGGGCTGGGCTGTGGCTGCCCATACTCCTTGATGTGGCAGATGGAGTCTGGAGACCTGGGGTGTCCAGAACATGGGTGCCAACAGCTCCAGTGGCCTCATCTGAATGACTGTTTAGCTGTCCACACCACATTCTCAGAGGGAAATTGAAGAGTGGAACTTGACCCAAGAAAGATAAACAGCTAAGAACCAAGACTTGTGGAAACCGTTGAAGGAATGGAATGTTTCATTGAAAATAGTTGATAAATGTTGGAGTCACAGTGTGTGAAGAAAGTTCTAGCCTCACTCGGCTGGCTCCTTTGGGTGGGAGAGTGGCCAGGAGGTGGGACAGATAATTTGCTCCAATAAGAAAGAATGTATTTATTTACTTATGCCCCCCCAACTTATTCCTGAAAAGATTTAAAGTACATGAAAGGAGCAGGGTGTTCGCCCAGGGCAGCAAGCTGTTTTAGGAGACTGGAGGCCCTGTGTCACTGGAGACATCTGATGGTGGCTACGTGTGCTCCAGAGGGAAGGCCTTTGTTCAATGAGGACCGACCTCCAGTGAGGAACTCGGCTTGTAAGTGCAGACACAACTCCTGACAGCCTTTGGGGTGTCTCCATGGAGCCCAGAGGACCTACCTGCTACCTGTTTCTCAGTATCCTAAGCATTGGAGCCCACCGTCAGCTCCCCCTGCATATTTGTGAAGTTAGGAAGTTGACTTGGAAATTTCTTCTCTCCTGAAAACTACATGTCCCTTTTGTAAAGTTCACTTTTCCTGTTCCTTCTCCAGGCCCAAGTGACCTGAGTCTCCTGGTCCCTCTATCAGACTCATAGAAACTCCCAGACCAGCCCTCCTTCCAGTGTCTAAACACAAGGGAAAATTAAAACCAAGAGTGGCAAATGCGGCATCTGGTGTGGAGTGGGGAGAGTCTCTCTGATAGGTGGGGGCAGAGCCACAATGAGTGCCTGGCCTGGCCTGGATGTTGTTTTTGCCAGCCCTGCTGGACCCTGGACCAGGCAAGCCCCAGGGATGGGCTTCTGTTTGGGCAAGGTGGGAGGTGATTTCAGTGTTTTCAAAAGGCACTTGCTTCTGGCAAATAGGAAAAAATGAGTCAGACATAGCTCTTTGAACCTGGGACCCCTGGCATGAACTTTGAGGAGACAGGAAGGCACTCTGGTTCTGTGGGGCCATGCTGCGAGGCAAGGCCTGCTCACGTGTGTTAGCACCACAGGCCTCTCCACGGGCAGGTACCAGCACGCTCAGGAGCAATGGCTTCTGGTAGAATTGTCCGACACAGGCCAAGCACCCCCATCCCAGAATGCACTTCAAGCCCTCCGAAGACCATGGCTACCCACAGTTATGGATAACAGAGGAGAATGTAGAGAATGGGAAGAGGTGGAGGGGCAATTTGGCTGGTCTAGGACAAAGGGACAAGAGTTTTGTGAGCAGAGTACTCTCCCTATCCGTCCGTGCACATGGTAGGTGGAATCCTAAGGTTAGCTTTTCCCACAGGAGATGAAGAACCCAGAAGTGTTCACGTCCTTTAATGTACCAGCTCCACTCTGGGACTGACCCTAAAGAATTAAAATTGATTTAATTGTTAAAAATTAAAATACCCAAACACCAAAGAAATACAAACAATTATAAGAACATACTATGAGCAACTCTATGCCAAAAATTTGACAATCTGGAAGAAATGGATGCATTCCTAGAGACATATAAACTACCACAACTGAACCAGGAAGAAATAGAAAACCTGAACAGACCCATAACCAGTAAGGAGATTGAAACAGTCATCAAAAATCTCCAAAGAAACAAAAGCCCAGGGCCAGACGGCTTCCCAGGGAAATTCTACCAAACATTTAAAGAAGAATTAATTCCTATTCTCCTGAAACTGTTCCAAAAAATATAAATGGAAGGAAAACTTCCAAACTCATTTTATGAGGCCAGCATCACCTTGATCTGAAAACCAGACAAGGATCTCATCAAAAAAGAGAATTATAGGCCAATATCCTTAATGAACATAGATGCGAAAATTCTCACCAAAACACTAGCCAATAGGATCCAACAGTACATTAAAAGGATTATTCACCATGACCAAGTGGGATTTATTCCAGGGCTGCAAGGTTGGTTCAACATCTGCAAATCAATCAATGTGATACAATACATTAATAAAGGAAAGAACAAGAACCATATGATACTCTCAATAGATGCTGAAAAACCATCTGCCAAAGTACAGCATCCATTCCTGATCAAAACTCTTCAAAGTGTAGGGATAGAGGACACATACCTCAATATTATCAAAGCCATCTATGAAAAACCCACCGCAAATATCATTCTCAAAGGAGAAAAACTGAGAGCTTTCCCGCTAAGGTCAGGAACATGGCAGGGATGTCCATTATCACCACTGCTATTCAACATAGTACTAGAAGTCCTAGCCTCAGCAATCAGACAACAAAAAGAAATTAAAGGCATCCAAATCGGCAAAGAAGAAGTCAAACTATCACTCTTCGCAGATGATATGATACTATATGTGGAAAACCCAAAAGACTCCACTCCAAATCTGCTAGAACTTGTACAGGAATTCAGGAAAGTGTCAGGATATAAAATCAATGCACAGAAATGAGTTGCATTTCTTTACACCAACAGCAAGACAGAAGAAAGAGAAATTAAGGAGTCAATCCCATTTACAATTGCACCCAAAAGCATAAGATACCTAGGAATAAACCTAACCAAAGAGGGAAAGAATCTATACACAGAAAATTATAAAGTACTCATGAAAGAAATTGAGGAAGACACAAAGAAATGAAAAATGTTCCATGCTCCTGGATTGGAAGAACAAATATTGTGAAAATGTCTATGCTACCTGCAATCTACATGTTTAATGCAATCCCTATCAAAATGCCATCCATTTTTTTCAAAGAAATGGAACAAATAATCCTACAATTTATATGGAACCAGAGAAGGCCTCGAATAGCCAACGGAATATTGAAAAAGAAAGCCAAAGTTGGTGGGATCCCAATTCCAGACTTCAAGCTCTATTACAAAGCTGTCATCATCAAGATAGTATGGTACTGGCACAAAAACAGACACATAGATCAATGGAACAGAATAGAGAGCCCAGAAATAGACCCTCAACTCTATGGTCAACTAATCTTCGACAAAGCAGGAAAGAATGTCCAATGGAAAAAAGCTTCTTCAACAAATGGTCCAATTTGTTGGACAGCCACATGCAGAAAAATGAAATTGGACGATTTCCTTACCCCACACATGAAAATAGACTCAAACTGGATGAAAGACCTCAATGTGAGAAAGGAATCCATCAAAATCCTTGAGGAGAACACAGGCAGCAACCTCTTCGACCTCAGCCACAACAATTTCTTCCTAGGAACATCGCCAAAGGCAAGGGAAGCAAGGGCAAAAATGAACTATTGGGATTTCATCAAAACCAAAAGCTTTTGCACAGCAAAGGAAACAGTTAACAAAACCAAAAGACAACTGACAGAATGGGAGAAGATATTTGCAAATGACATATCAGATAAAGGGCTAGTATCCAAAATCTATAAAGAGCTTAGCAAACTCAACACCCAAAGAACAAATAATCCAATCAAGAAATGGGCAGAGGACACGAATAGACATTTCTTCAAAGAAGACATGTAGATGGCCTACAAACACATGAAAAAATGCTCCACATCACTCGGCATCAAAGAAATAAAAATGAAAACCACAATGAGATACCACCTCACACCCGTCAGAATGGCTAGAATTAACAAGTCAGGAAATGACAGATGCTGGAGAGGATGCGGAGAAAGGGGAACCCTCCTCCACGTTGGTGGGAATGCAAGCTGGTGCAACCACTCTGGAAAACAGCATGGAGTTTCCTCAAAAAGTTGAAAATAGAGCTGCCTTACAACCCAGCAATTGCACTACTGGATATTTACCCTAAAGATACAAACATAGTGATCTGAAGGGGCACATGCACCTGAATATTTATAGCAGCAATGTCCACAATAGCCAAACTATGGAAAGAACCTAGATGTCCATCAATGGATGAATGGATAAAGAAGATGTGGTATAGATATACACAATGGAATACTATGCAGCCATCAAAAGAAATGAAATCTTGCCATTTGGGACGATGTGGATGGAACTAGAGGGTATTATGCTTAGTGAAATAGTCAACTAGAGAAAGATGACTATCATATGATCTCCCTGATATGAGGAAGTGGAGATGCAATGTGTAGGGCTTGGGGAGTAGGAAAAGAATAAATGAAACAAGATGGGATTGGGAAGGAGACAAACCATAAAAGACTCTTAATCTCACAAAACAAACTGAGGGTTGCTGGGGGGAGGGGGGTCAGGAAAGGGTGGTGGGGTTATGGACATTGGGGAGGGTATGTGCTATGGTGAGTGCTGTGAAGTGTGTAAACCTGGCAATTCACAGACCTGTACCCCTTGG
Source organism: Meles meles (assembly GCF_922984935.1). Taxonomy (NCBI): domain Eukaryota; kingdom Metazoa; phylum Chordata; class Mammalia; order Carnivora; family Mustelidae; genus Meles; species Meles meles. The sequence goes on along the minus strand of NC_060078.1, from coordinate 45,641,437 downwards.
CTAATAATATATGTTTATAAAAAAAATTAAAAAGAAATTAAAATACCCAAAGATGGCCACTGCATTATTATTTATAGCAGCCAAAGCTTGAAATGGATTAGTTAACCAACAACCAGGATTGGGTAAACTACTACATGTCCCCAGCCATTGCCTGTAATATTTAGGGAACATTTGTAAAAAAATACAACATCATGATATGAAAGTTCACAATTGCGTAATCATAACTGTATAAAGAGACAAAAACACAAACAGGAAAAGTCAAGGATGGAGTGCTGTCAAAATGTCATCAATGTGTGATAGGAATGATGACTATATTTTTTTCTTATTGGTATTTTCCAAACTGCCTCCAATGAGTGGATATGTCTGATAGTTTTTTGTTGTTTTGCAAGTAGCTTTAGGCTTAAAGCAAGTCAACAGCCTTTCCACGCCTCTGTAAATGGCCCCATGGTTGGGGGGGGGGGAGCTGGTAATAGAGAAGCTTTTCAGTGCAGGAATTTTGCATGTTGATGGAGTTTGATGGAACCTGAAGACTCATAATCCATAGAAAGTTTCCTGAGGACAAAGGTGCTAGTTCCACAATATGGCCATTGGTAAGAGCTTCAGCTTGTCCTCCTGACAGGAGTCCCAATAAGGCCCCAGAGAAACCTGACCATTTTCCAAGGGTGATGCTCAGCCTCCATTGGCTGCCCTCCTGTGTGCCTCTGGATACAGCCCCTGCTGGACAGACCCAGACAGTGAACTGATGTGTGTTCTTAATCCACCTGATCTCACCTCTCTGTCCTCATGTTGGTGGCCACAGAATGAAAAACTTCCTCACTCTTCTCATGGATCAGAGAGACACTATTGCCACATTGTCCCATTTACCATCCCCATAGACCCTAACCATTGTTCAAGAGGAGTGACAAGATGACTCATGTGTGGCAGGACTTGGCACACTTCTTTGGTTTCTTCATCACCACTGTTATTTTCCTGTTATCCCCACCAAGAGAGGATGTTTTGTCCTTCAGTTGGGTGTGCTTCCGGACCCTGCAGACTTGTAAAAAAATATTATTATAGTCCCCAAAAGAGGATCTGTCTCTTAAGGGATTAAGAACCATCAGCAAAGCCATTAACTACAAAATGTCCTACTGATTAACGCAAAGACTCATTTCCAACTAGGACAGCTGGAGATCTGAGCGAGTGTGGGGCCCTTTGGGCCAGAGATCATTAGAGCTGCCTACTTGGGGCATCTTTATGCTATGAACTTGCTTCTCTTACAGGTGGGGAAACTGAGGCTTGGGAAGAGGGTAGTGGCTGGCTCAAATGCCTTAGAGAAGTAGGGCAGAGTCTAAGACGTATCCTACCCCTGGCATCCTGGGGACTGAAGGGTCACTGTTCACTTGCATGTAGTCCCACAGGAACCCAAGGAACAGATACCTAGAATTTCATGTATCACTTCTGGATGGTGAAGTCTTTCCAGAATCAAAGGCTCTTCAGAGCTCTAAGAGTTCCAGTTTTCACCCTGGAAGGTCTATCATTGGTTACCAGCCAGTGGGCCACTTACACCTTCCTTCCCTCCATGTAAGGACACATAAAGGAAAGACATTCCTTCTTCCTCCATCCTTCTCCATAATGCTCAGACCCATGAGTTCCTGTGTGGAAACAAGCCCACCTTCTGCTTGAAATCTGAAGGCAAGAGAGTTCCGATGGTGGGTCTGGAATCTGCATCTGCCCCTGAGTAAGGGGGTGGAACTGCTGGGAGAGAAACCCCTAGATGCAACCCCAGCAGATGATGCCCTGCGGTGGGTCACAGTGCCATGACTGGGTCATGTCACGGACCTCTCTGGGATGGTGCTGAGAAGCTGGGTTATGTGTCCTTAATGGAAGGGAAGGAGCATCACGTGAGTATCTACCATCTGCCCCCTGGCTTGGGAAGGGGCAGTGTTACAATTTCCTTTTTACGACTGGGAGAACTCAGGCTCAGAAAGGGTAGAGGACTTGGTCAAACTACCTAGGCTGCGTGTGGGAGGGCCAGACCCAAACCCGGGAACGTTGGCCTTCAATCCCATCCTGCCTCCCCACAGCCAGCTGCCTCCAGGAGCTCATCACCCCCACGTTAGGGAGAAAATGATGGGCTGTCCACTTCAATCGAACATGGTGGGTAGATGTGGCCTTGTGTCCACTTACTCCCCAAAATTCCAAAAAAAAAAAAAAAAATGCCCAAAAGGAATGAAAGCCATCCACCTATAACAGAAAAAAGAAAAAGGGATGATGATAGGTTAGAGATGTCAATATAGCTGGGGAAGTTAGAAAAGTGGAAAAATAAGAAATCTGATTTATCCCACAACAAAACATGGGGAAAGCTCTGGAACTGGAGGTCCTGGAAGAGTGAAGATGGGGATGAGGAGTGAGGCTTGAGGACAGGAGTACTGTGAAAACTCCGTACTGTGAAAACCCGGAAGGTTATTTTGTCCCATCCTTGCCCCACCCAGCACAGCCAGAGGCCCTCCCTCAGAACACACAGTGTCCTCTCTGGGGAAACAGAGGGGAAGCAGCTCTGAATTCAGGGACAGCAGCCACGGCCACAGACTTGGGGGAGGCCCCTGACTGAAAGGGAGGAGACTTCTAGAGGTGAAGCTTTCCATCCTCAGCCCTTCCCCCCTTCACATGCTCAGCCTTGACGACCACCTGTGCCCATCCCCAGAGAGGGGATGAGACCCTCCTCATCTGCCCACGAGAAAGCAAATGGACTTTCTGGGTCCCCCGGGGTAAGAGCCAGGTCTCTATGCGATCACACCACTTGGAAGGCCCTCCACTGACCAGCTCCAATCCTCACCCCCCCAATACACCTTGTACCCAGTTTCTGATCGACTTTGGTGCCTCAGTCTGGGTGTTAATTTCATGTTTGGTTCTGATTTTAGAAAGACAAAGTTGAGTATATCAAACTCACCAGTCGAGAGTCCACCACAGGCCCATGCATGCCCCTCTTTGTGTCAGTCTGTTTTCCCTGCATCCACAATCCACAGTCTCTTTTCCCTACCCCATCCCCCCCTAAGAGCCATTCTGATATGTTTAATATAAGTTCTATGTTTCACCCAGTCTCTGCAGGTCTTTCCTCCCCAGAGGGCCCCAGACCACCCAGCCACTGTGATGCTCCAACAGATGGCCCTGATTCCAGCATTTCCTAGAGCCCACCCTGCTGGAAAAGATCTTGTACTTTGCTTATCTCCACTGGAATACAAGGTCATGGGATGGGACCTTCTGTTTGTCCCAAGTTCCCAGGGCCCAGAATTGGCCCTGGCCGGGGGGTTTGGAAAAATCTGGTTGAATGGCCAGACACCCTCCTGCTCTAAGATGTTTGCAACCCTGAAGCTCCCCATTGGCCCCAGGCCCCCAGAAGCCTGCCCTCTGCCTGCACAAGAAGACGGAGCAAGTTCCCAGCTCCAGGCCTGCCCACCCCGCCTTCTCCACTCCTGGTCCTGGCTCAGTCTAGCCCTTTCATGAACAAATGGAAACAAGTATCTTAGGAGAGGAAAGCCATAGCCAGGGAGGTTTGGGAGAGCCTGGTGCCCTTATTGTGTGGCTGGGACACACTGGGCTGGGCCTGCTGGCATGGCCCCAGGCCCTCTGCTCTCCATGCAGGCCCAACCAGGAGTTCCAACAGATGCCTGCAGCCACCCGTATGCCTTGTCAGACACAGATCCGCCTGGCCCCACCATAAAACCCTAGCTAGGCACACAAGAGCCACTGGCCTGCCAGCCCACTGCTGGATGCCTCTGCTGGTTGCAGAGGCTCTGACCAGCCCTGGAGACAGGTGGTAAGGGTCTGGAACACAGTGGCACCCAGCTCTGGTGGATCCCCAAACACCTGGCACTTTGGCAGAGAAGGCTGCCAAGATAAGGCTGTGGGGGCAGTTTTCGGGAATACCACGCGACTGCCTGCTGTCCTGGAGGCAAAAGAGACCTGGCATCACCACAAGTGATTTCAGGAATTATGTGACAAGCTTAGCATGCACCAGCAAGACACAGAGCTCACCAGACACACACACAGTGCTTGGAATGTTCAAGGTTGTCCAAAGTCACACAGGCAGCAAGCAGAGGTTTGTCCTCCAAACTTGGCTGTCTGATAGAGATGGACATTCTCCCTGCCTGCTCCCCTCCTTGGACCAGGCATCAGAGAACCTTCTGAGGGTCTGTGAGAGGCCAGACACCCTTCCCAGTGAGAGCAGAAAGCTCTAGAATCCCAGTCCCTAATAAAGCTGTTGGGAGAGTGGAAGGATGGCAAGACTGGACCCGAGTCCTGCTTCATGCCCCCCTCAGTTCACTGCTCTGCGGGAGGACCCCAACTCCACGCCTCCACCCATGAACAGTCCTTGTGTTCCTCTGAGATGTACCGCAAAGCCGCTCTCTGCTTCAACAAATGCCTCACGCCTCCTCCTCCTCTCCCAGTGGTCCAACTTAGTGGTCCTGGTGGCTGTGATTGTTTGAAAGGTCTGCAAAGTCAAGGGTACTCTTGCATCTCATCTGACCCAGTTATTTGCCTTTCCTGGGAAGACCATGTCTATTCCCTCCTCTGTCTCCCTGTATTCTGAACCCTTGACATGGAATGCTTTCTCTTCCTCTTTCCCTATGTTGCTTCCTTCTCAGCCCAGCCACACCTCCTCCAGAAAGCCCTCCCAGACTTCATCCCAGCTCAGTTAGGGTCTCCCAGTGAGATATCTATGCTTGCTCCTTAGTCCACACCCACCTTTGTATCCTCACCTCTGCCCCCTCCAGCCTAGAGCCTTGAGCTCCCTGCTCTTTGTTTCTGCACCCCCAGAACTGCCTGCCCTGGAGTTCAGCAGATTGTAGAACTTTGGAAAACATTGTCAAATCGATGTTAAGAAGGAAAAACCTCTAAATCCCATTGAGTGCAGTGAGAGTCCAGAAGCAGGACTCCAAAGGGCCAGCTGGGGCGAGGGTAGGGCCAGCACCAACCCGAGCTGCTCGTGAGGGGCATTCTGGCACCAGTGCACCAATCTCCTTTCATCTGCTTGTGGGACCAGAGCTGGTACTTCCCCCCAGAACCCACACTGGCAGAGTAGCTGCTCAGGATTGGGGGTGAGGGGACAGCCTGACTCCTCAGGGAGCTTGGGCCCCCCAGGATGAGGCGGGGTGGAGGGAAGCAGAGAAGACAGGCTGACCACACAGGGGAGGCCTCCTCTGCCACAAGGGTGTGTGGGCTGCCCCCTCCATGGCAGAGCTCTGCTGGGGGGTTCCATGGAGCATGGCTGCATCTCGTCCTTCCTCACAACCCTTATAGGAAGGCCTCTGTGTCACCAGGGAGGACATGCAAAGGCTGAACAATGGGCTCAGAGGAGGAAATGTGGCTCAGGATGTCTGTTTCTGCCTGACCTCCGTGCCCCAGGTAAGAGATAAGGCATTGATCCCAGCCCACCTCCATACCTTACACGAGAAATCCCACCCAGACTGAACGCAAGTGAAACAATATATAATAATACAAATGAAATAAAATCCACCACACTGGAAGAAAGTATAATTCAATATTTAACCCCTATGGGGGTGAAGGGATGTGACAGGCTTAGAAGTATCAATGGTACCAAAAGAACAAGACCTGATTTTCTTAAAAAACGTAAAATGTGGTACCTTAAAAAAACAAATCCTAGAAATGCCACTTTTGGGGGGGGAGCAGTTTAAAATATGTATAAGATCTGTAAATAATTTATTCTTTGATCAAGTAATTCTACTTCTGTAAATCTGTTATTTGGCATTATTGAGCAAATTACTTGCCAAAGCCACAACGATTCTAAATGCGGGGAAAAATTTATTGCATAAAGATGTTCCTTTTGGTATTGTTTATAATAGGAAAAACTGCAGTAATCAATAAGGGAAGATTGGGCCACTGAACAGTAGTAAAGCTAACCAGTGAAGTATGCAGTCAACTAAAATCTGCTTTTGAAAAGTTTCTTGTGATATAAAGAATGTTTAGTGACAAAGCAAAATCCAAAGACATGAACGTAGAAGGGTCTCAGCTGTGTGAAAAGGAAGACATTCACAGAGTAAGGATGGAAGAGAATTGAACAACCCACCCACAATGACTTTGGGTGGTTCAAAAAAGGGCATTTCTTTTATCTCTGCTTTTTATATTTTCTGTGTGGTCTTCAATGAGTTTTAAGTGTATCTATAATAAACAAGCAAACACCTTTTCTCAGCCAAGCTAAAAGGATTCTGCCCAAGTCAGCATTTCTGCTTGACAGCCTGATGCTGTGCTGAACTGGGACCAATACAGCCATGGGCTCAGAGTCCTTGGTCACAAAGCCTCCCCCACAAGCAGGGATGGACACACAGATTTGCGTCACACACAAAAGCGAGCACGAGTGGGCATTAAACCACACAAAGGAATACATATTGAGAAACCCTACATCTGGTGGATTTTACCTGAAGTAGACAAATGTAATAAATACTGGGGTTCTAGGTTGGGTAGAAACAAATGTTCACAAAGCAGACATCAGGGGAAAACTCCCAAGAGATTACCACCAATCTTGTGTGAGGTGATCCTCTCCCATACCAGATGTTAACTTGACTAATTTGAATTTGAGGTGAGGGCACCTCTGGGCACACCAGCACCAGGACGGCCTGTGACTCCAGTTTGCTCCAAGGAGCACTGGCTTTCACTCAGTCACACTCAGCCCTGGCAACAGAGGAAGTGGGAAAAATTGAGGGCCTTGTAAACTGGTATAATGTGTGGCATCCGCAGCCCTCGCCAGGTGCTGTGAACAGGGGAGGACAGAAGGTCTACAGTCTGAATCCTTTCCGGGGAGCAGGCAGTGGTAGGGAGGGGCAGTTCCTCATGACCTCCCTCCTGGAACCCCTGAGGCCCAGGCTGTCTGCAGTCAGTCCTCCAAGCCTCTCCTAGTCAGCCCGTCCCTGCTCACAAGCCTCCCATGTCTCCCACGTCCACAGAAGCTGCGTCCTGGCCTTGCGCTGCCTTGTCAGTCCAGTCCTTCCCAACCTGTTTCACCCAGGGCTCCCCATGTCAAGCCCACCAAGCCATCTCCTCTTCCCTGAAAATAGCCAGGCATCACAGAAGAGCCCAAATGGGTGTTATCAAGAACAGAGGGAATCCTGGGAGACAGCACCTGCAGGGCAGGCAGGGGTGCAGACGGAGCTTGGCTGGGCAGACGGGTTGCACGATGCCTGGCAATACAGTGGGATGCCAGGGAGGAAAGAGGGGTGGCTGGGAGGCAGTGGTTTCCAAAGGCCCATTCACCCTGTCTCCAGCACACAGGTCTGAGTGAGCACCGGCATGAACACGGGGGAGCCTGGACTTATGCTTAGTGGCAGCAGGCATGGTCTCAGCCCTTCCAGCAGGGTCTGGATGCTCCTGGGACAGGCCAGACTGGAGGGAAAGCTAAGACTGTATCTAGCACACAGAGGCTACCAGAACATGGGGTCTCTGGGATCTTAACTCAGCAGCCAGGGAGCCCTGGGATGGCCTGGGAAAGTCTCGAAGCTGGAAATGGCGGTGGGTGAGGACATCGGTCCCCATGAAAGGGCTGCACTGGGAGAGGAGGAAACCAGAATGGATGGCTCTGTGGCATATACTGCAGTGTCCATTTGTCTGGGGCTGAAAGTTCCCGGGGGGCGGCGGGGGGTAAGACTTTTAGTGCTAAGACCAGGAAGTTCCTGGCCAATCGACATGGCGCCCTTGTCCTGAGATGAGCCCAGAATAGTGCATATTATCTCGATTGTTATCTTTTCACAATCACCCTGTGAGAAAAGTTCATTATTATCTACATTTAACAGAAGAGGAAAGAAACAGGGCTTGCCAAGTTCCCACACCTGCTCCAGGATGAAACCAGGGGCCAAACCCTTGTCCACTGATTCCAATGTGGTCTCTGTCTTATGGGCCATGGTACTTTCCAGGGGACCAAAATTTAAGTAATACACGCTGAGGCCTAAGCTGAGGCCAGACGTGCATGGAAGCCAGAGAAGGAAGAGCAGTCAGCCATACCAGACAGGCAGGCTGACCCAAGAGGTAAGCCAGGCATGGGGACCTCAGGCAGCCAGGGAAGGAGACAGAGGGCAGGGTCTCCTCCTGGGACACTAGGGCACCAAGGTCTCAATAGTCTCAATCCACAGCACTGCTAGCCTGGGCCAGGACAGATGCCCACATCTGCACTGGGCTGCACTAGGTCCACAGGTGGGGGTGGGCGTGGGGAATACTACCATCAGGGTCAGAAACAGGAAGGTCACAGAGCACATCTTTGGCCATCGTAGGGTCTGACTGGACAGGAGGTTGCTCGTGCCCCCTCAGAATCTGACCTATTAAAGGAAGGAAGTGGGACTTGGAGAAGGGCTATGGGAAAAGGAAGAAAGGTCAATAAGAGACCAAGTAGGCCCCAGGAGACAAATAATATGAGTCCATCTGGATGAAAAAATACCAACTGGGAGAAAAGGCTCTAGCTCGAAGTGTATTTACAAAGGTAGAAAGTGGTCAGGGGACCAACTAAACTCTTAGGAGGAAAGCATAGATGATGGGACATGATAGGTGAAAAAATCTGGGTTTTGAAAATCATGTCATAGTAATAATCAAGACTGGTTTCACAGAAGCTGGCCTATATTCAAGGGATATAGAATATACTGAGCATTGATGATCTTATATATCTCAAACAACATTTTATATACTTTGACCCAAGGCACCGTATGTCACTCTACCACCAGGAAGCAGTCAGATAACCCCTCCTACAGGTCTCTCTTGAGATTGCTCCAGAGCTGGGCAAAGACCAAGCCAAGCCAAAGTCCTCCACCAAGATTTTCAAACTGGGCTGGTAGGGAGCCATATGCCTTTCCCCACTGGCCGTGAGCTATGGAGGATAAAGGCCATAAGCTATGCCGCTGGACCCATGACCCCTCCACTCCCCGCTCCCCATTATTCTGGTATAGGAGCGAATGAGCTGATATCTGAGGCAGAAAGAAAATGTCCACACCAGGAGTTGGCAAACTACAGCTTATAGACCAAGTTTGGCCCATCACTTATTTCTGTAAATAAAGTTTTATCGGCACACAGCCGTGCCCATTCATTTATATATTGTCTACGTGACTGCTTTTGTGGGCAGAGTAGATCATAAGGCCCACAAAGCCTAAAATATTTACTATCTGGACGCTTATAGAAAAAAATAATTGCCTACCCTTTGTTTAGATGGTAACCAGAATGTTAATAGGGTTACCTTATAAATTGTTCTCATTTTTTTCATAACCAAATAGTAATCATATAACCAGTTAACATGAAAGCTGTTTTCATTTTAGAGCAGAAGGAAGGAAGCAGGCAAGCAAGCGGGGGAGGGTGCTAGCAACATAGAAGTCTGGTGTTTGAGTTTTCCCCAAGGCTGGCTGCACAGCTCACCCTGGACAGTCTGTTTATCTGAGCTGGTCAGTCCCTCTTTCTCAGCAGTGCTAGCTTAACTTAGGATTCTATCGATCTTCAGTAAATCATGGAGGCCTAGCGCCCCTTCTAGAATCAGAGGAAAGTACCAACGTGCTCAGAGCTGAGAAGCTCTGTTCCCTTACTCTTCCTCCTTTCTAGTTTGTTTTCAAGGGCTTAGAGGAGAGGCAAGAGGGAACCAGGGGCAAAGAGTGGTGAGTGACTGGAGAAGCATCACGCCCAGGACTCTGAGTCTCCCTCTCTCCTTCCAGAGCCCTAGAGCAAACCCATCTTTGCCCCCTGGGCACCTCCATAGGACAGACTTTCGGCAGCAACTGTCTCCCCAGGAAGCCCCAGTGTACAGGGAAGTGTCACACACAGGAACCCCTCTTTACAGAGCCATCTGGACCAACTCCTATTCTGAGGGTAAAGAAAGGGCTTTAGAAGCTTGGGAGGCTCTGGGAGAGCTTCTGGGGAAACATGGAATGACCCTGAACCTTGAAGGTGGAGAAGATTGCACAGGTAGGTCTGGGATAGGGGGATGTTTTAGGATAAGGGAAGCCTTGCTTGGGAGAATGAAGGGCATAGGCAGGAGTGAGAAACAAAATCAAGGTGCCAATGGGAGAGGATGTAGTGGAAAGTCAGGGGGTGTCAGGACTAGCCTGAAAGGGTCTGTTGTGCCAGGGGTGAGGGGAACAAGTAATGCTTTATAAATAGGAGAGTGACAGGGTCAACTCTGACATGAGAAGGATTACTGTGTTGTCCAGGAGGAGGGGAATGAAAGGGATAAAGCCATGATGGGGACAAGAAGCAAGAGCTGACCAAGGCTTGGAGAAGAAGGTGGTCATGTGCATGGTTGAGCTTGGTGATTAAAGAAGGAAGGACGCAGTAGTGACCCTGAAGCTTCAGGTCTACATACTTGGTACCGCCCATCACAAGAGAAGCAGCAGGTGTGAAAGGGAAAACCTCAGACCCAAGAAAGGGGTCCGATGCCCAGAAGCTGGTGGGACATACTGGCCTGTGATCCGGGCTGAGGTCTGGGTTGACACGCAGGACTGGGGATGGAAAAAGAAGTAGAGGAATGCCAGAGAAGCATGAGCTTGGCATCTAGCAAGAACAAGAGACGCTCAGCTCAACAGCCCACAAGGAACTGAGTCCAGCCAAAGGCCTCATAGAGGGAGTTTTGAAGCAGATCCTGCCCTACTTGAACCTCAAGATGACTGGACACAGCCAACAGCCTGACTGCAGCCTCGAGAAAGGCTCTGAACTAAGCCACATTCAGATGACTGACACACAGAGACTCTGAGGTGTGTACTCTTTTACATCACTGTAAGTTTGGGGGTAATTTGTCCCACGGCAGTAGATAACTATCCTGTCCTCCCCTCCTGTCTTCATCTCTACCCTCTCCACCTCCGCCTCCCTCAGCTGGCAGAGGTCTCTTCTGGTGGACACGGGCGTCTCTCTGTTACAGTGAACGTGGCAGCAACAACTAGGTCTGGCCTTAATGTCATTCTACCCGAACAACCCGATAAATGGGGCTTATCCCATCAAATCCGTTTGGAAACACGCTATCTACAATGACTGACCCAGCTTGGGATTCCTCCCTAGGATTCACGGTGCCCCGGACAGGAGTCAGACTGGCTCGTCGTGAACTGGACCCACTGATACAGCCAGAGGGTGGTCTCTCAGACACACAGCCCCACTGAGCCACATGTGGGCTTTGGGGGGCAGCCCTCCTCCACAGGAAGCAGGGGGCTCTGTCAACAGGAAAGGGAGAAGCCCTAAAGGGACCTCAGTTTCCTCGGGGGTGTAGATGCTGGGTTCTCCCTTCAGGAATGGGAGGCTGGGCAGCTGGGGAGCTGGAGGACTTGCAGAAGGGGTGAGACCTGTTGGGATGAGCAGAGAGGAGGTGCTGGGGTGGTGCTGGTGGGCTTAGGAGCCAGTGGCTCGGGCCTGGTGTGGGGCTCTGAGAAACCCAGGGTGGGGACCGGCAGGGGGCCTGGGGGAGATCCAGTGCTTCTGGCTGAAGGCCAGGTAGATGGTGGAGGCTTGGACCATCCCAGAGAGGCCAGGCCATCCTGGGTGCTCAAACTGAAGGTCAAGGATGAAGGTCTAGGTGGGGCGGTGAGAGAGAGGTTCTCTATCCGTAGAGGGCCCACAAGAGCGGTCGTGGCCACATTCAAGAGGGGGGTGGGGGGAACAGGCCAGGGGGAGAGAGGGGATTGGGATGTCTTTTCCAGAATGAGCCATGGAGTGGGCACACAGGCCAGTGTCCAAGGGTGGGGCTAAGAGGGCCCCTTCTGAAATGATGGAGAGCAATGCTCAGGCCTGTTCCTCACCGACACCAAGCAAGCTCAGGGGGCAAGTCACAGGATTCTGCAGACGCTAACCTTCCCTTCTCAGTTACCCCATTTCCTGTAGTGGGAAAAGCCCACCAGTCCAATGACTGACCGGACGCCAGTGAGCAGAGACCTGCCCAGTTCCTCTGCTCATGCAGCCACTGTTGACCAAGGCAGTCTGCTATGGCTGCGTTTCCACAAATGCAGTGGCTTAAAGTAACTCACCTATCTGATTGCATGGCCTTAGCAGGGGTCCAGAGTCTGGTATGGCTCCACTGGGTCCTCACAGCAGGGTCTCACAGAGGGCCACATAGCGGCTGGCCAGGCTGCAGCCCTTTCTGGAGCTTGAAGTCCTCTTTCCAGCCTCCTCTGGTGGGAGACTGAGCTCCCCGCTCTCTTGCTGGCTGTAAGCACCTCGCTCCTTGAGGCTCCCCTTGGTTCCCTAAAAGCCCTCCTCACAACAGTGCATCTTGCTTCTTCAAGGCCAGCAGAAGGCGCCCTCTCTCTGCGCATGAAGGGCCCAGTCCTTTTAAATTGAATTTAAAGGGTTTTGTTTTATTTTGTTTTTTTTTAATTTGAGAGAGAGGGAGAGAGAGCAGAGGAGCCATGTGGGGAAGGGGTAGCAGGAGGGGCAGAAGGAGAGGGAAAGAGACAATCTTAAGTGGGCTCCACACTGGGCATGGAGCCCAACTTGGGGCTCCATCTCAAGACCCTGAGATCATGACCTGAGCCAAAATCAAGAGTCAGACACTTTAACTGAGCCACCGAGGTCCCCTGGACCCAGGCCTTTTTGAAAAGGGCTTTTGCCTGATTAAAGCAGCCCACCTGGGAAAATCTCCTTCTCAATTATCTCAAAATCAAATGATTTGGGACCTTCACTACATATGCAAAATCCCTTCAGCTTTGCCATATAATGAAGGCTAATTATAGGAATTCCATGCATCCTCCAAAGGTCCTAACCCCACTCAAAGTGTGAGATTATATAGGACACTGCAGGGCTCGAGGACTTTCCAAAGAATGGAGTTGTGGGGCTGGCTCTTACAGGGTCCTTACTCCCCTGAGGCAGAGGGGTGGCCCTCCATGCACAAGACATCACAGAACAGGTGTTTCCCACATTTCCACCTTCGAGAAACCACTTTTCTTGCTCCTGCCACAACTCTCTCTGCCCCAGAAGCTGGGAGGGGCTGGGTAGCACCTATTGCTGACTGTGGAAAGGGAATGCTGTTCTGTGGCCTGGAAGAAGAGATCCTCCCCTTGGTGCCAGGACATCCAGAGATAAGGGTTCAGGAGCACAGTTACCCTACTGAGCCAAGGCCAGTGACCATGACCATGCCTTTCCTACTTCTACCCCCTAGATCCTGGACCTATGAATTCCACCAGCTGAGGGCCCAGTATCACATATCGGTCATTGATCTAGGGTATGTATTACACTCTGGAGGATGGCACCTCATCCTCTCCGAGTATCGTCTCAAGCTGGTAACTCAGCCATGCTTGCCAGTGCTCTACCAGGCTGCCAGTGGATGACTTGTGACAGAACCACAGGGCCCATTGGCCCATATCCACTGTTGTGCCTCTTCTGCTACAGAATTAGTTCATCAGTGCAATGCTACGTTACATAGGACCTTGTCTCCATGGACGAAACTCTCCGTAAGTCTGGCAGGGCTGGCTGAGTCTCTGAAGGCAGCATGAAAAGAATTCCACTTAATTATCCATCCACCAAATACCTTAAGCTCATCTGGGGATGGTGCCAGAGCGGAGGACCAGCATCAGTCTCCCTGTTGGTAAGCTGGACGGTGAGAGTGGCGGTTGGTGGCTTAGCTGCGGCCAGCGGGCACTCAGGCTCTTGCAGTATGCATGGCTTCCACTGCTGCTGTCCACACACCCCGTTGCTAGCCCTGGGATGGTGGAGGACAGAGGCTGGTGACGTCAACGGACCAAGCTGTTCTATCTCCTTGGCTGTTCCATGCCTCTTCTGCCATGAGAGTTCTCTGACAGACACTGACAAACAAAGCAAAGGTCTTTTCACTTCCTGCCCCCTCCTGTATGTTATCCATGTGTCTCTTCCTCAGGCCTCTTTATGCCTGATATTTCAGCCTGTTTTGTTCAGGTCCCCATTGGACCAACCAAGCCACTTGCCACCACCTACATGTCTACCTACACTCATACCTTAGGTGATTTTCCTTCTGCACAAGGTGGTGACCAGCTGTGACCCTTAAAGACCTGCCCATAAGGAGAACTTCCTCTCATTACTGGCCTTCAGGACCAGCCCTGAGCAAGGCTGCACCAATCCATTTTCAGTCGGTACCCACATACCAAACCTTACACGGCCATGGACGATGCCCTGGCATTTTCCTTCTCCATCGGCTGATCACTCCAGATGGTTACAGGTGTGCACTGAAGGAGAGAGACAGGTGCAACGGTGGTGGGTGGCACGGAGGTCTGAGCCAATTGCTCACACAGCTTCGTCGTGCCCTTGGCACTACTCAGTACTTGGGCCCAATCTCAGATGGAATTACTCCTGCACCCACTCAAACGCATGGCTTGATGGGGGTAAGAGAACGTTGTTCAGGATGGACACTTCTAGTTGCATGATCATCAGACGTGGCATGGCTAGGCCTTCTATCCTTACTGGTGCCCAGCCACAAATCATGCATTTGAGTAGGGGGTCACTATATAAGACTCTGGGCCCAGTGAGCGGGGCTGGACCAGGATCCGTTTCCCACCTAGGCCCCACAAAACTCTACTCTAACAGAGGGCCAATGATGTTTTGGGTACCCAGTATCAATGTCAACTTGGACCCTGTGTCCATCCATCCTTGAAGTGTCTTGATGCTCCCCTCCCCCCGTACAGTTTTTCCCTGAGTAAATGGCCGCAGGTCCCTTTGGGGAAGGATGAGAAATCATCACCACTCATTCTCGCTGTGCTGTTGTAGGCTCCTTCCTCTTTCTTGTCAAAGTGGCCTAAAAATTGGTCTACATTCAGAAAATAGGCGAGGAAGTATGAATTTATGGGGGTAGCTGCCCTCAGCCTCGTTCCTCCATCCTCGGTTTAGTTTTGATTGTACCCATTGATTGGACAAGTAAGCAATACTGCAGTTGGCTGTCCATCTACCTGTCTGTCCCCCAGGGCTTCCATGTTCTCATAAGCACTTCATAGCTCTGGGTGAGTTAAGCACTCCAACAACACGCCAACCATGCCTTCTGTTTTGAAAATTGTGTTCACTTTGATTTGGACAGTTAAGCACTCTGTTATTTGTGGATCCTTTGGTCCCACTTCTGCTAGAGATCGCAGTTCATTAATAACATCTCCTTCCCTGAGCCCTAGTCCACAGAGAACAGCCATCACCGAGCTTTTTAAGCTTTGGTGTTCCTCTCACCACTGAATTCCTTGTCACTTCGGAAAATGGAGAGTCCTCTGAGCCCTTCTACGGGAGCCCTTCTACGGGACACATCGGCTTGAGGTTTTCTGGCCTTATATACTACTTCTACTGCGACATGTCGACTTCTCTGAGCCTTTAATCTGTTCCTCCATCATTAACTGTGACAATTCGTCACAGTACTTCCCTTAGTGCAAGCCATCACTTTGCCCAAACATCCAAGAGCCAACCCAGAAGCATGTTGGCCCCAACTACTGGGGCCCTTGCCATGGTGTGAATCCTGGAGCATGCGACAGTACTTCTGTAGTGAGAAACACTCCCCCATCCAGCTCTAAATTCCCCCTTAATCCAGTAGCCCCAGGATCCAGTCCCAATTATGTTCTGCTCATGCATGTTGACTCTGTACTAAAACACTCCAATCTATAGTGCCTTTCCCTATTGGTGCTCCCAGCACTCTCCTGGCTGAGTTACAGGGTGACATGATCCCAGTATTCATCTGGCAGCCAGGAAGGGAGGTATGGGTACATTACAAGAGGGACACATTATGTCTGCACCTTCTCCACGCAAGGGGAGCGTGAGCTACTTCTTCAGGCCTGGAGCATGCAAGCAGGGGTAGAGTTTTAAGGTTCTTGAGAGCATTAACCAAGATGCCCCCATCCAAAATCTCAGGGTCCCACTCCTTCCCAATTAGTACCTTGACTTTAGCATAACAGACTTACTGGAGTTGAAAACATGACTGTCTCTTGAGCTCTGCTACTTTCATATTGAAGTCCTGGGCCTGATCCTCAGCCACACCAGCTCTAAGGGGTTCTTTATGTGCTGTTAGAAAGGCTTTCAGATTTACACACTTAGGCTTAAATTAATGATTGGTCACCCTCAACCTTTCATGATCTATCTCCCAGGAACCCTTCTCACTAAGCAAGAACCAACCCTCTCCATTGTCTTTATAATGATCACTTTCCCTGAACCTTTCATATCTGAGCCCCCGAACCCTCAGTCACTACCACACACAACAAGGGCTATCTGGACTCTAGCCACACCAGTCAGAGAGAGTCCTCTTTGCCATCATCAAAGTAGATGACCCTGTCCCCAGGTCCCATGTTAGAGCCCACTTCTTTGGATCTCTCCTGGCACCAAAGACCATGGGTCAGGTGTCTTGGGAAACAGATTCTGAGATGGAACCGTGTATGCAGAAGTTCATGGGAATGTGCTCATGGAAACTGGGATTCATCACACTGGGAAGGCAAATGTGATAGGGCTAGGACAGGGGTCCCGGCAGAGCCCAAGGCAAATCCTGGAGCCAAGAAACCTTCAGAGCTGACCTGCTTCGGGGCTAGCAGGTCGGGTCTTCACACCCATCTGGGCCCAGTGGTTGCACTGGGGCTTTCGGGGCCAAGGGGACAGGTTTGGTTGAGACAGTCCCTCGGGAGGTTTTCAGCGGTGGGCCAGTAGCAGACCACCGCCCTGGCAGCCTGGAGAACAAGCACACGGGTCGTGGAAGGGGTGCTGGGTGGTTAGCACACCAGGAAAACACTGGCAGAGAAGGCTAGCAGCTGTATCAAGAGGATGCGTGTCCTTCTGAACCCAGGCCATAAGACAACCGGCGGGAAGAGAGACATCCACCAAGACAGAGAGGGCATGCAGGCCGGACCAGAAGGGCTCAAATGCCAGGATAAGGACATAAGGCTCTGTCCCTCCTGTTTAGGTTCTAAGAAGGATTATTCTGGGGTTGTCAGGAGCACAGCCAGCATTGAAGGGGGAGCTAACTCCCAAGTGTCTCTTTGGCTGCGTCTCCCGCAGCCTCACTCTGGCCCCCTCACACACCCCACCACCCCCTCCCCCAAATCGGCTGCCTTCAGATTGTCACTCCCCACAGAGCAGCATTCATGCGTCAGTTCTAAATAGTCCCACTGTTCAGCCTTAACGAGAAGTCATACCAATTCCCATGTTTGCTCAGAGAGCACCATATTTCATCGAACCAGAGCCCATGCCGGCTCAGATTACTGACCGAGACAATGTTCTGTAATCCTGCTTTATTCACATGTCACGGCTATTTTAGCAAAACAGAAATGAATGGCCCGAGCCACCCTAGGAAGTAACGGGAGGGTTGGGTTCCCGCCCAGGGGAAGTCATGCTTTCTCCTGCCGCAGTTCTCCGAGGAGCTGACTTTGATTCTCTGAGCTTTTCCCGACTTTAAGAAAGAGAATATGGGCCGAGGAGGAGTCACAAAGTGGGTAGTTATTTCCCTATAAAACCTTAGCTCCACGGATGGATTTTGCCAGAGCAAAAATAAAATCTGTCATTGATTATAAAGTCCTTTGTGCTTGTTATTTCACAGATTTATTACACTCGGGCCCGGCGGCCTGGGGAGGCCCTGGGATTCTTGTCTCCAGCGCCCCTGCAAACTCTTCAGCTGCTTTTTCACAGCTCATACCCCAAAAGGGAACAGGGACTCACTCACAACTCTTTTGTCCTGGAGGGCCAAGAGCTTTGGAAGTCTAGATGAAGAGCCATCAGTCATCCCCCCCAACCGCTGGACAGGGACCCACAGATACCACCGGTAGAGGTCTGTGACTTCCCAATCATGGAAACATTCTCCTTCTTTTCCTTTTCTTTTTAGCTCTTGGCACTGTGCACTAAGAAATGCATTTCCTCTGCAGAGCAAGGCTGGGCTGAACCTCTCACCAAATCTCCCAGAGTCTGGGTCCACTTCAAATAGGCTACAATCTCTTTTGAATGCACCAGAAATACAAAGAGTAATAACAGGATTAATGATATTTAGTACTATCTTGTGCTAAACCCTTACTAATGATTCTCAGAATTCCTTGCTCCTGTCCCCATTTTAGAGCTGGAGAAACTGAGGCCCGGAGAGCTCAAGCAAATTGCTGAGGGCCATACAGCTCGGTGGTGGTGAAAACAGGCACACAGACCTAGTCACGTTGACTCTCTCACTTCCAAGAATGGGTTGGCATGAGGCCACAGCTGGAGCTGAAACAGAGCCCAGGGCTCAGGCTTCTCATGTAAACGGGAACCTCTAGGGTTCCAAAGAGGCAATGGGGCTAGTGGCAGAGCTAGCAAGAGCTGAAAACTGACTCCACCCCAAGTTAACTGGACTATATCAAGAAACAGTTGCTCAGGAACATTTCATGGGGTGTTTATTTGGGGAGAGATTCAGAGGAAAACAAATGAGCTTGCTTCTTAGAACTGTCCCAGGCATGGGGCTTCCTAACCATTGAGCTTCTTCACTTCTTCCTCAGGGTTTTCTGAGTGCAAGGAACCCAGACAGTTTGGCAGACAGATCTGGGAGACTAAGGGCCCCCAAACAGCCTCTTATCTCTCCTGGGAGAGCCCTTTCTGTCCCAGCAGGCAGGTCCAAGACCTTAGTGCTCTTGGTAAGAATAGTGTATGATACTCCCAAGACCCCGATCCTTTTAGGAAGAAGCTGTCAGAAATCACAGCTCTTGGGACTTGAATCCACAGTCCGCCATCTCAACTCTTATTTTGAGCTACAGCCTGAGCTATTAAAAACAAAACATTCTCATTGGCAACTCCACAATTAGCCTCATCTCCACGCTAAAAACCCTGTTCTGCATGAGCTGAATTGAACAGCGATTGTTTCTTGTCTCAGTGATGCTGTTTGCAGGCCGTGCTGAGAGCCAGTGAGGATGTGACCCGGTGGTAATCTGAATTGCTTCACCAAACACATTTTTATCCCATCATCTCGGCTACATGAAAGGGAGCCATAGTGCTCCAGTGTTCAAGACTTTACAGTCCCGCTGTTCAGCAATAAAATGAGGCAAGAAATATTAGCCGTCCCTGGCTGATGCCTTAATTCTTTCCTAACAATTCAGAGAATCTGTACCCTACAGGTTTTAGGGCTGGCTAAAGCCTGACCCTCAGGCTAGCTTGAATGGAGGGGGAATGAGTTAAGGAGAGCAAGAAGGCTTTAATGGACACAGATCCCGAATAGCCCAGCTTGTCCCGGCCTCCTGCAGACTAACCCTCCTTTTCACAGGCCTCGATTGTGTATGGCCCCAGCAGAGACAAAACTACCCATGAGCAGAGGTTACCCCCAGCCGGTACAGGTCAGAGGCATTCTGGGGGAGAAGGGGAGAGGAGGAGAGAGGGGAAGTGAGGGGCACATGGAGAAAGAGGGGAGTGGGGTGGGGGAAAGGGAGAACTGAAAGTCAGTGCAGATCATTTATAAGGACAGATTCATCGAGTCTAAGACTGTGACTCTGATCATCTCACCTCCAGGCAAGCAGTTTTGGAAAGCTGTTTCGCAGAACAAACGGGAGCTACATTGACGGGAAGTTGAATGCCATGTGAGATAATTATCAGAATAAATAAAATGCTTCTCCATAGTCTTCCAAAAGCTACAGGCTTGAGGTTCAGAGGCTTTCAATAGGATAGCCTCTAATTGGACACTGCAAGATTTAAAAAGAATTACAAATAGGTTGTATTTCACACACCAACAGAAGCTTTTTCCAGCAATTTTTCAATTATTGCATTGTGAGCCCTCCAAGAAAAGTAACGATTCTAGCTCACAGAGCCCAAAGTTACCAAGTAAAGGGAACAGGGTGTTCACAAGTTTGCAAACAGTCCTTTGAAATGTAGCATAGGCAGTATCCTAGATAGTTCTGAAAGAACATGGGTTTGAAGAGGTCCTTTCCTTCCCTCACAAGAATTTGTAAATATTTTGTGTGGCCCTTGGACTCCTTTCTCAGTCTGACTAAACCCGTGGACCTCTTTTCAAAAGAACGTTTTTAATATACAATATTACCAAGAAAGCCAATTACATTAAAATATACTTACCCAAATATTATGAAAAATCACTTTAACATAGTAATATATCTGCCTTTTTATTAATTCGTGGAAGTCACAGGCATAGTTAATATCATTGTGGTTGGTTGACTGCATTTCTAATATTAGGAAATGCTAAGTTTCAGTTACAGGTTATTGAAAATAAAAATGTAAATTTTCCCCATCCAAGTTCGCAGGCCACCTGAAATTCTATCCCTGGTCAAGAAACCACACTGAAAGCATGATGAAGTTCAGGACCTCCTGCCCCAGGCCTAAGAGTAGGAGAAGTGGGGCAGGGATTCACTGTACCCTCACTTTATTGTGAAACCTTGGAAAAGCTACTGCTTTCTCTTCTCCTATCCTGACGCTATGGAAACGTTTTGAAAGGCAATTTGAAAAACCACGTCTTTTCCAGGACAATCCTGATGACTACATGTCCAAAGATTAATAAAGACCTTTGATGTGCTTCTTCAGCAACTGGAATCATTGTTGCCAAAACCAGAGTCAGTTAATGGACTAATTCTGAATTTTAATGTGGATCTTCTTCCAGTTGCCCTGGGTTGGCTGAGTTTGGGGGTTAGGATTTCTCTTTTCAGAGGCTGCCCAGAGAGGGTCAGTGTTCCCCGCACTCTTGCATTTTGTATAC
Source organism: Meles meles (assembly GCF_922984935.1). NCBI lineage: Eukaryota > Metazoa > Chordata > Mammalia > Carnivora > Mustelidae > Meles > Meles meles. The sequence continues at coordinate 45,620,871 of NC_060078.1, read as the reverse complement.
CCTGCTCAGAGCCAACCGGGCGCACACACATCCCCTTTCGGGTCCTCACGGGGGACCTGTCATCTTGCAACCACATAGTCGTCATCACATGCCATTACAGGGGCAACCCGGCAGGCGCCCCCCCCCCCCACCCCAGGCCGCCCCAGCCCCCGCGCAACCCTGCCCAGGCTACGGCGCCAACACACAGGAGCCGGCCGGGTCCTGGGTCTCTGTCTCTTCGCAGGGGAGCGGGGAGCGCGCTCGCCCTCGCCCACGCCCCCCACACTCCTGGGCGCACACTCGGGTGCACACCCCTGCGCGCGCACGCCGCCACACACGGGCGCACGCACACGGCAGCCGGCCCAGGGACTACCTTGTCCGCGGCGGCCCCGCTTGGTCTGGGGCACACAGCCGGTCCCCCCGAGGGCGCCGCCGGCCGCCCCGCCCCGCCCCGCCCCTCGAACCCGCTGAGCCGGGCGCGCTGTGGGCTGCAAAGTTTCGCAGCTCTAGTCCGCTGGGGCGTCGCGTCGGCTCGGGCTTGGCTCGGCTCCACGGGGCTCCGGACGTCCGTGACCGCTGGCCCGGAGCTCGCGCGGCTCGGACAGACCTGAGCGCTCGGCTCCCACCCCGCTCCACTCCGCGCCCCGCGCGGATCTCGGCACCCAGCGCCCCTCGCGCCCTCTCGCCACAGGGTCGGTCGGCAGCCTCCCGTGCGCCCGCGCGTTCTCCCCTCCTCCCCGGCTTCGACCCTTCGCCGCCGCCACCCACCATGGCCCGTGGCCCTGCTCAGAGGACCCAACTGCTGCCGCTGCTGCCTCTGCTTCTGCTGCTGCTCCAGGACGCGGGCTGCAGCCACCAGGCACCCGCCTGGTCCGCCCCGCCTGCAGCTGCAGCCGCCGATGGCCAGGCTGGAATCAAGGACCCCTGGCGGTCCCTGGGGGACGCCGCCACCACTCTGGGCCCTGGAGCCCAAGACATGGTCGCTGTCCACATGCTCCGGCTTTATGAGAAATACAGTCGGAGGGGCGCGAAGCCGGGAGGGGGCAACACGGTTCGAAGCTTCCGGGCCCGGCTAGGTAAGTAGAGGGAGTCCCGGACACCCCCTCCTCTCCTTCTCCCCCTTCCTCACTTGTTCATCTTTCCCACCACTACACCCACTTCTCTTCCTTCTATTCATAGATTCATTCATTCATTCATTCATTCATTCATTCATTCATTCATCATTCACCAAGCACTCTATGCCAGGCCCTGAGCCTCCAGTGGGTACACCAGAGTGGCAGTGACACAGAGTTCCTGCTCCTAGGGTGCTGCCAAGACTGGGAGGATGTCCCCCTTGCTGGTGTAGAATACCCCATACACAAGGCTTTAAGCACAGTGTGGAGATGTTCTGGGCTGGGGAAGCTTATAGGGCTCAGTTGTATTGGCACTTAGCTCATGAGAAGGGCACAGAGCGGAAACAGTCAGGTGGGCATAAGGCAGCCAGCATGAAAGTGCCTGACCCGGGCTCAGGCAGGGAGTGGGCAACTCTAGCTGCGAGCACTTAAAGCGTTCTGGGGCTGGGCAAACAGAGTGAATGGAGAAGGGCCTTGGGGTCTGGTCTTGGGTACATACACTGAGGTCTGCAAGACACTAACATGAAATATTCAGACCACGGGGGTTTGAGGAAGGGTCTTGAAGCTTGGGCAGTGGGGGCATTGCACTCCCCTCCCACCCTTGCTCCACCTGGGCAGATCCTTTCCCCTGTCCTCACACCTTAGATTGGTCACTTACAGAGTCCTCCCTGCCCTGTTCCGAGAGCACTTCCAGCCTGCGGCCTCATTCGTCTGCCGGCTCAGCTGGCCTACGCCTGCGGGCCCTGGCAAGCAGAGAGGAGGTGCAGCCTGATGGCAAGGGTGGCTGGAAAACCCTGGTTACCACAAAGACCACCCATGGTCACAGAAAGCCATTCCAGAAAGTGTGGGTAGGGGTCCACAGCAGCCCTTGTGGGGGAAAAGGCCACTCATCGGGAGAAAAAAAACTGTTGGTCTCTAGGGACTGATCCCTCCTGAGGTGGAGAGGAGCAAGCCCAACATTGGGGCCAGACAGTCTGGGATCAGGTCGGCCACCTTTCGACCTCTGGTTGTGGGACTCAAGGTGACACCTGTTGCCTGGGAAGCTTGACCTTGCATGATGGTGTCCTGGGGAATATCTGCCACAGAGAGTCCTGTGCCCCCATCCTACACTGAGCAGACCACTGGGTACGGTTGCTGGACTCCATCCTCCCTGGTACTTTTTCTTCATCACATGGGGTCCATTTCCAGAGCATCATTATTAAATTAAGGCACTCAAGAATCATCTAGCATGAACATGACCTTGGGCAAATCATTAAGCCTCCGTGGACTTTACTGCCTCATCAACAAAATAGGCAAGTCATGCCAGTGTCTTTCCTGTGGGGTTGCCCAGAGCCTAGCACTGGCCCAATTAGGTGTCCGTGCATGTTGTTCCTATGGAATTACAAAGATTTGCGTTCATATAGGGGTACACTTGACCTTGCATCCATTAACTCAGTCCTCAGAGCCTTGTAGTTGAGGAAAGCAAGGTCAGCGAGGTCCGTCCTGCAACAGGGGTGAGCATGTGCACTGAACACATTCACTGCTGTAGCCCCCTGCACCCCCTGCCCCTGGCATGGAGATGCTCGATCTTGTCTTTCTGTTTGCACAGAACAGGGGTAGCACAAGTAACACTGACACATAGATGTTAACCCTGAAAAGGACCTGAGGACAGTGCTTTACATCCAACCCTCCCATTTTACAGATAAGGGGGCCATTCACAGAAGCAGGGGCTGGCATCTCCCATGTGCCAAGCCAATGCCATTCCCACTGCTAGCCTCCTCTTCCCACCTCCATCAGAACTCAGCCCAGGACTTAGGACACAGAGGGTACAGCAGACTATTCTCTGGGAGATCAGGAGTATTGTGGACCAGTCTGCGACTGTCTGACAAATCCAGCATGCTTATCTGGAACCATCTGACAGCCATGGGTACAAGTCCTAGCTCCACCAGCTTTCTCTCTCTGAGTGTGGGTTTCTGTGCACACAGTGCAGAGGGGAAGGGTCAGTAGGATGAGGGGGATTTGTGCCTGATAGCGTAGACGCAGGCAGTTTGGTTTCTCACCTCCTTCCTTGACTCACATTATCAAGTGGTTCACACCCCGCCCCCCTCAGAGATGCCTGCTTTGTGAGCTGCTCCTGGGGCTGTGAGGAACAGTGCGCCTGGGCAGGGATCCCTCATCTTCTGGACGAGGCACCAGTTGGGGGGGGGGGGGTTAGCTCTGGTCCTGAAACGTTCCATACCTGTGGCATGACAGTGGCCTCTGCAGCCTTGGTGCGGTAGGCCCTGCAGCCCTGGAGGCAATGGAGCCAGTCGCTTGCCGGCCACCAGGCAGCATGGCTCAAGTTCAGAGTGCCGGCCGTGAGCTGGGCTGTGAGCTGGACTGCAGAGCTACAGATGCTGAGTCTGTGACTAGGGCAAGGGGCTAAACTTGGCCATGACTCAGTTGTTTTTTGTGTTTTGTGTTTTTTCACTTCTAAAATGGGGCTAGCAATGCTCCTTCCATATAGGGTTTTTAAAATGAACTGAGGTATGTCAAGTGCTTAAGACAGTGTCTTGGGTGTGGGTTCAGTAATTTATTAGATGCTATTACTATTACTTTAGCCACCCCTTCCTTCCTCCCTTCCATTGCTCCCTGAAGTGTATCTTGCTCCCTATTAAGCCTACAGCAGTGGAGAGCACTTCAGAGCCTGAGCCTAAGGCTTAAGGTTTGACCTTCCCCCCTGTCCTAAACAACTGTGTTTAACTCTAAGCTTTTCCACTGACCTGTGTGAAATTGGGCAATTTACTTAACCTCTCTGATCTTGATGTCTTCATTTGTAAATGAGAATAATAATACATACCTATCTACCCACAATGCCAAACGTCACGTTTTTTCAGTTCCCCAAGAATTTCCTGAGCATCTCATTAGGCCGCAGGTGCTGTGAGCTCAGAGGACACAAAGATGCACAGACCCTTGGCCTTGCCCAGAAAAGTGCACAAGCTGGGGGGAAGTCAGAAGTAAGCGGGAGAGTAGGGGTGGCAGAACTGGGGACACAATGCCGTGGGGAGGGGCTGTCGATCTGCGTGGGAGCCAAGGGAGGACACTGACCCAGCAGGGGGAGGGCTGGCAGGGAGGGGCCAGCGAAGTCTTCCTAGAGCATGTAGAGCTCCAGATAGACTCTGAAGGGCAGGTGGTGCTTGGCCGGGTATAGAAGTGAAACAGCCTACTGTGTGCTGGGGACCGTGAGGAATTCAGTTTCCGTGAAGAAACAGTGAGAGCAGAGAAGCAGGAGCTGGAGGTGGACCAGCAGGCCCAAACAGGCGATTAAGAGTCTTGATGGGCCTGAGTTTGGCTGCAGCAGTGGGACAGTATACAGCGTGGAAACAGTGGAGGGGGCAGAAGGGCAGGGAAGGGGAAGAGGGAGGGGAGAGAAAGAGGAAAAGAGAGATGCAGGAGGTGCGAAGAGAAGAGTATAAAGTCAATTCACACTTATCTGGAAACCACAGAAAATCACCGTAAAGAGAAGAAGTCGTTCCTAATCACAAACCCAAATATGACCAGAGTTAATAGTTTAGTGGAATATAAATAATATATATTATGTGTTATATAAATATATTACCATATTCTCTACATTACATATTATGTATACGTTCTATTTTACCTTAGTAGGATTGTATCTTTAACATGTAGGTAAAACTCGCTATATCCTAATTTACTTAATAAGTAAGATTTTACTTACTTATTTGTCAGAGAGAGAGAGAAACCGCACAAACAAGGGAGAGCAGAAGGCTTGCCGCTGAGCAGGGAACCCGATACGGACTTGATCCCAGAACGCTGGGATCATGACCTGAGCCTAAGGCTGATGCTTAACCAACTGAGCCACCCAGGCATCCCGGTATATCCTCATTTAAAGTCACTTCTTTTTTTTCCATTACTGGTCATCCTGAACTGTTTTTCATGCCTTTCAGCCATTGTAATTATTCCTATGGAAATGACTTCCTCCTGTGGTCTTGACTTCTTCTTACTGACAAATAGAGGGTTTTTTGTGTAGTAAGGATGCTGACTCTTCATCTATAATAGATGATTTCCGTGTGAAGCATGTGGGTGACAGGAGTGGTGACAGAGGTCTGGGGTTGCGGTGGCAGTGGAGGCAGGGCCGCGGGTGAAGACAGTGGTGGAGGGACGCAGAGTTCAGGATGGTTGTGGAGAAATAGGATGCCAAGCCAGCAGGAGCTGGGATTGGTTAGATGCAAGAAGGGAGAGCCCATGGGACTCTGGCTCCGGCTGGAGGGGTGGACGGGTGGCAATGCCTCCCATTGGGCATGAGGACAGGGAGCAAGGACGTGGTGCCCTGACAGCAGTAGCAGCTGGTGACCATAGGCCAGTATGCTCTGAGCATGTGTTGGGTATCAGGCACCATGGTGTGAGCTCAGCAGAGATGATCTTACAACTTTAGGAGGTGCCTACAAACCCTCTGTCCAGTTTACAGATGTGGAAACTGAGACCCAGAGAGGCTCCATGATTTGCCTAAGGCTCCGCAGCTAGTAAGTGATGTAAGCAGGCTTTCCTCTGAGGCCTGCCTGAAAATAGACTCCTGATACATAGTCATTCTCTTCCCTTCTGTGCAGCACTCTAGTGACCCATGGCTCCCTTCTTCCAGCTTACACTGGTGATTGAATCTTCAGCCCCACATTCCCACTCTGGTCACCCTGATGGCTGTTTCCAGGACAGTGGATGAAGGGACAAAACTCCACATGGCTTAGGTTCTATTCCTGTAAGACAGAGCAGACAGAGAGTCCTCTTGGCCTGAAGGTTTGCCAGGAGGGTGCCTGGAGGGACCCATGGATTGGAGCCGCCTCTTCCCACCTCAGGCTCCCTGCTACTCTTAGGAAGAAGACTGCATGCCCACAGAGTGGGCCCAGTTAGGATTCTAAGATTTCTAAAAATCCAAAGAGAGAATAGCTCATCTAAATAAAGTTAGTCTTTTCTTTCTTGGAGAGTTAGAACTCCAAAACATCCACATAATGACTTGTGTTTGCAAAATGTTTTGTACTTCACAACACCTGGTCTTTGTTACAGCCGCTGTTAGGTAGATCACCATTTTGACCTAAGTAAACAGAGGAGCATGGCCTTGGGATCAGACATGCCCTGGCCTGCCCCTTTGCAGCTGGGTGACTTTCAGCAAGTTAGATATCCTTCCTGAAGCTCCATCTTTTTCCAGAGAATGAATGACCCACCTGCTCTCCTCTTAGTGAAAATGGGGAATCAAGCATGCATACACACTTGGAGCTTGGACCTCCATAACTGGTAAACGATATTATTCCCATTTTAAGACAAGAAAACTGAGGCTTAAGTGGAAGTCATGGGACAAAGATCCTGCTGCCCAATGTCTCCAGTTGGTTTTGTATCATTAGCTCCATCTTCCCATAGAATGAGGCTTTCTGCACTTCTTTCAGGATGTGTTTGCTGAGCCTGAGGGCAGCAGGCCAGGGATTCCCCTTTGTTAACTGAAGCAGATCTAGCAAACCCTCCTTACTTCCCCACCATTCACCACTCACTTGTGGGCACCGCCTCTCACTCAGTCTTGGGGCTAGGATCTGGGGATGCAGCTGCACACAGAGCTGGCAAAGCTCCACTCCCTTGGAGTTTGTGTTCCATGGAGGAAGAGAAATAACAACAAAGAGATACGTATCAGGATGCTGAGAAGTGACATGAAGACAAATGAAGCAGGGGACAGAGTGATGGGTTTCTCTTCAGGCCACAGGAGCCAAGGGTGCCCTTTATTAGAGATGCCCTTTGAGTGGAGTGCTGAAGGTGAGGGGGTGGGGCCCGGAGGAGGAGGGGCGGGGCGATGGCAGAAGGAACAACCTAGGCAGAGCCCCTAGTGGGGAAGCTTCCTGTTGGAGGGACCAGGAGCCAGGGTGACTGAGGCAGAGATGGGGGTGGGGAAGGAGGAAGGCCAGGTCAAGCAGGGCCTAGGCAAGGGGTTCCACTTTGCTTTCGGGGCAATGGAGGGCTGTGAGCACGGCAGTGGCCTGTGAGTGAATGCATCCAGCATTCCCGGGGTCTCACTTGGACAGTGCTCTGTAAAGCTGTGACACGACAGCAGAAGGGCATCATCACGATGGCCCATCCGTCTCATCCTTGGGTTGAGCCCCTCTGGTCAACTTTTCCAGGACCCCAGTCTGTGCAACACTGAACCCAAAGTAGGAGTTTCCTAAATGTTTAGTGAGAAAGGGAGGGAGGTTGGCAGAGAAGGAAAAGGACAGGAGGGAGGGTGGGGGGAGGGAGGACCTTTTCTTGCTGACCGTGAGACATGGCACCAGCACACTTCATGGGAAATAGGGACAGCTCTTAGGGGCTTCTCCCTTGAGGCCTGGGCTTATGCAAGCTGGAGACTTCATGTAGGTTCTTCTTCTCTTGTCACAGCCCAGAGACCCCTGCATGGCAGGCATGCAGACACAGAAAGCAGAGCCAGCCTGTGGCCCTTCACATGCTGGGGAATGGAGGTGACCCGTCTCCTCCTCCTTCCCACAGAGGGGGTCTCCAGGCAGCACGCTGCCTCATGAGGGATAAGCTCCATATGGCAAAAGGTGTTCAAGCCACACAGGAGAAGGAATCCTGTCCTGAGTGGAATTGATCAGGCTGGGTGATCTCAAAGTTCCCTCCCCCATCAGTCTCAGAGCACACTCTCCATGGTTCTCTGGCTGAAGAGGAGCTGTATCTGCTGCCCCTCCCCCACATCTTGTGCAGGAATAACCGTCAGGGAAGGTCAGTCCCCCTTCAGTCACTTCTTGCTCTTCAGGGGCAGGCCTCCCAGCACCGTCCTTGGGCCACACCTGCCTCAGGCCAAAGCTGCTGTTCCTGGTATGGTGGTCACAATCGACCTTCTTCATAGACCTCCAGTCCGTTAGCTCATCACTGGGAGGGTGGCTGAGCTGCCTTTCCACTGTGGAGGTTATCCCTGTTGCCCCAGTCTGCTGTGCCCTTTCTCACCAAAGGCTGGAAGTTCCTAGGCCAGAGATGCTTGCCTCCTGCTGCAATGGGCCAGCTCTTTGGAAAGTGTCGAAAATGTCTGTCCTAGAGCCTCCTAACACATTTCCTAGCAAGGAATCTGTAACAGACAATAGACTTCAACTAGATGAAAGAAAAAAAAACAACACTTTATCTGCCTTGTTAGCTGGGTTACAACTCAGATAATTTGGATCACTGGAGGGATACCAAGTTGGTGGAGGGAGAGCTTCCTTGGTCCTTTAGATGAAAGTGGCAGGGAACCATACTTAGGGGCTCCTCCTTGTTGCCCAGCATACTATCTATGCCATTTATTTAATCCCACAAACAATCATGTGACACAGAGATCCCACTATCCATCTAAGGCAGATGAGCTTGGTGTGGTCCTAATGTGGCATGGAGATCTGGTTCCTAGGGCTCTGTCTAGCTTGGAGGATGAGGGGATTGCACGCTTGGTGACTTTTCAGCCCACCCACACATCAACCCTAGATACATAACTTGCCTGATGGTTAGAGTCCCCTGGGATGCTGGCTAAAACACAAATCCCTTGGCCCCATTGTCCCAGACCCTCTGAATCAGCATCTCCGGGGAGGAAGGCAGAGAGCAGAATGTTGGGGAAAGCGCAGATCTGGGGCCCGAGACAGCGAAGGCTGCAGCGTCTGGAAAGGCCAAGTTTAATCGGCCGTCAAGGCCCTGCGCTGCTTCTTATGTGTGGAGCGCGGTGAGGGGCTGCCACTCTTGTCCCGTGGGTTTGCTCCAAGGGTCAGGTAAGGCAGGGTCTTTAGAGTGTCATCTGAATCTTGACTAACATTTATCAGGTCCTCCATAAATATGCTATTTCCTTCCTTCCTCTCTTTCATGGTTCCTCAAGAGTACATGACAGTTCCTAATCGCAATAGAAGGAAACAACTTTAAAAGGAAGATTTTGATTAAAAAAACAAGCAAACCCAAAAACAAAAAACAAATCTCAGCTGATTCTGTGGGTGCAGGTGTCCGGGAACCAGGCCCTTTGGGTCTGGCGTCCCTGCACACATACACAGTCCTGTGCTTCAGAGCTCTGTATGTGGGGCAGCTTTACCCAGCAGTCTGTACCCACGGACAGACACCCGGCAGCAGGACGTGGAGCAGTGGGGGAGGCAGCTACCCTGGAAGCTCTGGTTTCCCGCCAGCCTGCAGGATCGCAGCGAGGCCTGGGAACAACTCCTCCCTCCTACCTGAACCGTCCAGAGGACATGGCCTTTCAGAGAACTCATGCTGCTGGGGCTCGGCGCAGCTTCCTGGGGTCACAGATGAGGGTGCTGTGCCTCCTGGCCCTGAGGTACAACTGGGAGAACCAGGCAAGAAGGAAACGGTGCTTGACAGCCCCAGGGATGTCGGGCCCGGAGCTTTCTCAAGCTGCAGACTGGATGTTTGAGGAATGCCAGGCCTTCTCATGATATGGGCCTCTTGGGAGCAAAGCTGGTCTTGGTAGGCTTTGTTGAGTGGCCTTGTGCAACCTGAAATCGCTCTTCCTTTGTCAAACAAGCTTGACAAGCCCTTGGGCAGACCATGTAGCAGAAGCCCAGACCACTGCGCCCTCAAGTCCAGTTTCCCTCAGAAGGCACTTGGCACACGGGGGAGTCAGGGGTGCTCGACCTCACTCACCTTGTTTGGAAGAATGACCGCATTTAGTATTTGTGAACTAGAGGGCTGGGTACATACAGTAGGCGAGGGGGCGCTCTCACAGGGCTTGCACCTGACTCAGAACACCCCAAAAACCTGACGCCACCTTCTCTCCTCCCCAGAGGCATCAGTGGTATTTGTGCATTTGTGCACTGAGGGTGCTGGAGTGCAGGGAGAGGACGCACAGAGGTGTCTGAGCACCCCCACCCCCCATCTGCTACCTTTTCCTTTTTGTAATGGGATAGTAATAAACCCCAACCCCTCTGACCTCAATTCCTCATCTATTCCTTGAGGATCAGTAAGGGCGCCCTCCTCAGTTTACTGTGAGGGTGACCTGAGATAGGAAAGCCTGGCTGGCCTGGAGGGGCTCCCTAAATGGACACACTTCCTCCATCCCAGCCCTGGGTGGGAGACCCCGTGAACACCGGGACAGACCTAAGAAAGAACCTAACCTGTTGTGGTCTGTCCTGCCCTCACAGAAATGGTCGACCAGAAGGCTGTGTATTTCTTCAACCTGACTTCCTTGCAGGAATCAGAAATGATCCTCTCTGCCACATTCCACTTCTACTCGGAACCTCGGTGGCCCCGGGCACGAGAGGTACCCTGCAAGCAGCGGGCCAAGAACGTGTCATGCCGCCTCCTACCCCTGGGCCTGCCCACACACCAGCACCTGGTCTTCCGCAGTCTCTCTCGGAACACGGCCACACAGGGGCTGCTCCGCGGGGCCATGGCCCTGGCGCCCCCGCCACGGGACCTGTGGCAGGCCAAGGACATCTCCCCCATCGTCAAGGCAGCCCGCCAGGATGGCGAGCTGCTCCTCTCTGCCCAGTTGGATTCTGGGGAGAAGGCCCCAGGGGTGTCCAGGCCAAGCCCCCATGCACCTTACATCCTCATCTACGCTGACGACCTGGCCATCTCAGAGCCCAACAGTGTGGCAGTGACGCTGCAGAGATATGACCCCTTCCAGGCTGGAGACCCGGAGCCCGGCACGGCCCCCAACAGCTCAGCGGACCCCCGCGTGCGCCGGGCCACGCAGGCCACAGGGCCCCTCCAGGACAATGAGCTGCCAGGGCTGGACGAGAGGCCGGCGCCCGCACCCCATGCCCAGCACTACCATAGGCACGAACTGTGGCCTGGCCCCTTCAGGACCCTGAAGCCACGGCCAGGGCGCAAGGACAGAAGGAAGAAGGGCCAGGATGTGTTCATGGCCTCCTCGCGGGAGCTGGACTTTGACGAGAAGACGATGCAGAAAGCCCGGAGGAAGCAGTGGGCCGAGCCGAGGGTCTGCTCCCGCAGATATCTGAAGGTGGACTTTGCAGACATCGGGTGGAATGAATGGATCATCCTGCCCAAATCCTTCGACGCCTTCTACTGTGCAGGGGTGTGCGAGTTCCCCATGCCCAAGGTAGGCTGTCTGAGCAACACCGCTGCGTCCAGCCCCTTGCCTGGCTGTGCCTCCCAGCTCTGCCCCTCCTGGAAAGTCTCGCTGCCTTGTGACCTATTTCCCAGCTGTGAACTGGGCATTAGAAGACCTCCCATCTCTATTCAAGGTGGGAGTGGGTAGGCAGAGTTCCTCGGGAGTCAGCCTGTCAGGGGAATACAGCCCACAGATGGATGTAGTTTGGCTGGGCTTTAGAAAGAGCTGACTTACTGCGTTTGAATTTTAAATCTGAACATGTCTTCTTTCGAAAAGCAGAGAATCCATCCCCATAGGTGTGTGCTCCCACATAGCAATGGCCTTACAGAGCTTGATTACATGCTGCCCAACCCCCACTCCCTACACAGTAGGCAAGACAGGCCTCGGAAGCCCCTTCCTCCCCAAGGTTCTCGTTTCTGTTCCTGGCCTGGACCTCAGGGCCTTGGGGTCTGTGACCAGCAGAGTTGGCCTCAGTGGCTTCCTAGTGACTTCCCCCCCACACCGCCCCCACCTCCCAGAGAGGATGGAGACCCATGGGGCAACTAGCTCTCACTGCGCGCGAGTCTGCAGGCAACACGGCACGCAGCTGTTTCATCCACGGTGCTGGCCCTGGGTTTGCAGAGTCTCCCCTTCCCTGCAGGCTGGATTGCGGCTCTGTCCATCCATCTCCCTACGGCCAGAGCTGGGTGGGCTGGCTGCCAGCTGAGGTCGGCCCCCCCCCATGGAGTGCACACTTTCCTCCTGCTTAGCTCCTCTGCTGAGTTCCAGGTCATTCTTTCCCCTTCCAGAAAGGAAGTCCATGCATAAATCCAATTTGAATGTAAATAAATCAGTCCCTGGGATTTCCAGCCGCAGACATGGGGCAGCATTAACCTGCTTGGGAATTAAGGGGCTTTTCTTGCATGTGCAAGAGAGAGGAAGGGAGGTGCTGGACAGAGAGACAGGTGTGGGCTGGCAGAACCTAGCACAGGCCTGGGCAGCTGCCGGATGAGCACTGAGCAGGCTCCAGCTGGCTGACCCGTCACTCACCTTATCAGTCTGGCTGGCTGGCTGCCTGCCGCCTTCCCTGACAGCGACCTGAGCCGGCAACTCAGACATCCCGACCTTGCTGTCCTCCCCGCCTCCCCACACAAGGGGCTTTTCTCATCAATGCGCTACATATAAAACTTCCTTTGGCCCGCAGTGAGCTGAAACTCCCGTGGCTTGGTCCTGTTTCTCTTGCTGGAAGTGCTTGAGAACAGCCTTCTCTGTGTTTGTGGCTGGGCCCCTGACTCCTCTGGGTGTGCAAGGCTGCCCGGGGAGGGAAAGAAAGCCTGCACGGCACATGCAAGCATGGTTTCCAACTTTCTATGACTTTTGGATGCTTCCTAGCTGAGGGGTCTTTGTCAAGCTACTTAGACATTTTAAACCTCCTCTTATTCACCGGTAAAATTAAGGTAATGCCACCCCATAGAGTGGATACTATGACAAGATGGGGTGGTGAGGTGGGACAGCTGCTGACACCCCACAGTTAGACCCATCTGGGAAATGTGCTCTCTAGGCCCCTCGTGCTGGTGGACACACACCTGTGGGCCTTCCCCTCCAGGGCTAAGAACACGCTCCCACGAGAAGCGTGTCGGAACTGCTGGGACTATGAAATGTGGGAGGCTGCTGCTCGGGTAGAGTAGCTGGGCATCACCATCTGGACAGTTCCTGCCCAGATCCAAGGGCTCCTTGGGGATGCACGATACGCAGGTGCCCCCAAGTGGTCATTCATGTAGGGACGTGACTTCCCTCCGGGAGACCCAAGGGCCAGGAAGGCCTGCAGCTTTGACACACCTCCCTGGGACTCAAACTGTGGCTGACTTCAGAGGAAATGTGTGTCCCTGGAATCTTACCTTTTCTTCTGGGTGGACACCTCTTCTGTGGCCTCTATCGGGGACGTGCAGGTGGCAGAGCGGGTGGGTGAGAGCTGAGCGCCTAGGTAACTGTGCTCCTTTCCTGCCTGGCAGATTGTTCGCCCGTCCAACCACGCCACCATCCAGAGCATCGTCAGGGCTGTGGGCATCGTCCCAGGCATCCCAGAGCCTTGCTGTGTTCCTGACAAGATGAACTCTCTTGGGGTCCTCTTCCTGGATGAGAACCGGAACATGGTTCTGAAGGTGTACCCCAACATGTCTGTGGAGACCTGTGCCTGTCGGTAAGACCAGCCACTCTGGGGTGGAAGGAAACCGCCCTGCCCCACTTCCAGCAGGCCTCAGGGCCTTCCGGGGTAAGGGCTTCATGAGGGATACAGCTGCATATGCGGGGCAGAACTGACAGGCACCCTCACTGGGTTCCAGAAAGATCTGTCCCCCAGGGCCCATTCTGGAGTCTCCCATTGCTGATGACTTAGCCCTCCACATGCCAGTCTGAATCCCCTGAAGGGAATTAGCCCTTGCCTGAAGGCTGCTCATGGTTCATCCCCTCTGCTCTGAAGACCCGAAAGTCAAACGTGGCCACCACATTGGCTTTTGTGACCATCATCTCATAACCAGGGAAGAAGGCTGCAAATGTGAGGACACCTGCTCTCGTCACAAGGAATGAACCTCTGTTCAGACAGTCAGTTGAAACACTTTGGGCTACATACTGATACTGAGATGCAGCACCTCAATAGTGACATGAACTTTGAAACTCTACTACAAAAGCTTTCACACATACAGTATGCACGTATAACCCATTGTGGTTTTTTTTTTCTTAATATATATTTTATTTTAAAATAAAGAGGAGGGAGTGGACACCATTCCCCAAGAGGTAATCAGGCTGGTTAAGTGTGCATTGTTTAAACCTGTTTATTGAAATAACATGTGCAGTAATATGTTGGAATACTAAAAAATAACCAAGATTTTTATATTTTTGTAAGTTATACTTTCTATACTGTAGATTGTGTATGTTATGTGTTTTTATGGAAAGCTAATAAATTGAAGGTACAGTGGTATCTTGAAAAACTGAATGTCACCCATTTCAGAATATGGATAGATCCCCACCTGCAAATATGCCACCTTGGTGGCCGCTGGGCCTTGGTTAGGAGTGGAGACCCCCTAGGCCTCTCTACACCTTCTTGTTTCTATCCTAAGCTCTGGAAACCAGCTACCCCATGCCTTCCAGCATCACACCCGCTCACTCTGCTGCTCAGATGCCATCCTGGACTCATCCAGGCAGGACAGGGCCCCAGGCAGGCACAGTGGTTCCACAGAGCTTCCTCACTTCCTTAGCTTCAGAGGGGACACTGAGCAATGGAAAGATGTCTAAGACATTTAAAGGAATATCTGAGGTGTCCTGGGTAGAGAATTCTTACTTGGGGTAGTTCAAGCAAGAGATTCAATCAGAAGCAGTCAGGAGTATCTCCTAAGGTCCAGGGGCTCCTGCTTCCCCATCAGCAGCCCCATCCCAAAACAGCTTCCCATAAATGGTTTTCTTACCCCCGAGCTGACATCACCCCAAGCAGACATCAGCTCTAGTGCCCAAAGCTGACTGACCAGCATTTCTGGAGGAGAATCTGGGTCTGACTTGAGGCAGGTGTTTAATAGCCCTTCAGGTGGGACCTGAGATGGTGATGCAGCCCCAAGTGTTACTTGGAGGAATCTGAGAAGCCATGAGCAGTGCCCTGAGGGGACACTTAGGAGCAGGAAAGAATCCCATGGCATCTATCTGAAGTCAAGCACCTGAGCTGAGCGTGTCTGGGCAAGGGATAGATGAGGAAATGCTCCCAAGAGAAACAGGCAAGGATGGGGGGAAGCTGGTCAGGAGGCCAAGAAGCCAAGCATCCCAGATCCTTGCTCTTGTGGGAAGCTCTGGAGCTTAATTATAACTCAGGGTTAGCCCAACCTTGAAGCAAGGGAGCTGGACATTCAGACCTCTTCTCCAGGCGGCGCCCAGTGGGGAGATGGAAGCTTCCAGTTCTCTGGCCCTCGTGGTAGCTCTAGAAGCCCACGTGGCCTCTGAAGAAGGCTGTGGTGGCTACAGCTGAGGGCAGAGCAACAGACCCTGGAAGGAGAGCCCAGAACAGGTAGGTGGGGAAGGGAGGGTTTGCGGGGCCCCCAGTGGAGCCCAGCAGAGTCTGCCTAGCGTCTCCTCCGAAGCACTCCAACTGGTCGTGTGGGGACAGCAGCCCTGGGCACGCAGTACCGCCCCCCTCCAACCCGCAGGCAGAGATCAGGTGGTCCTTAGCACACACGCTGCCTGATTTCTGCAGGGACTGCGCTGGGCCTACAGGACCTGTGCCCTGGGTACTGGGCTGTCGTAAGCTGATCTGCACACGGAGCGTCTGGCTCACCACATCTAATCCTTTTTGGAACAGAACAAGATATACATTAATAGCAAAATGAGTAAAAATATTGCAACTTGATAAGGCTCCCAAGGCCCTTCTTCTCAATATAGATTCTTGCTTTTCCTCGTGCCCCTCAGTTTTTTCTCATTCACTGCTCCCCTTCTATTTCATGATGCAGCTGGGGTGTCCTGTAAGAGTTCTGTCTTATGCCTTCTGGCCTTCGCAGTTCCTGGGAGATCTGGGTTACCCCAAAACCCTACAGCTTCTGTGAGCCTTCATGTCTGGTTTGCAAGGCTGGGGGGTAGGCTGGGAGGATCTTCCTGTGTCCAGCCATACAGGGGCTCCACGCTTGTGCCAGGATGGATGTTCCCCAGCAGTGATGACTTTGGAGTGTGCTGGAAGGAAGTGGTGTCTTCGGTGGCTGCTAAACTTTATAAAGACCACACAGTTCAGATACAGCATCTTGTAGGTTCACAGCAACTTAACTTCCTAATTGGTAGAACAGAAAAACAGGCTCAGAACAGATAAAGAATACGGTCACCAACTATGTTTTAACTAGACCATGGACAATGTCGGCTTTCACACCAAAGGCTGCCAGATTTAAGGCCTCTGTGGCTGGTGCTGCTCCCCAGCTTCCCAGAGAGTGATCCCAACCACCGCCCCCCACCGCCAACAAGCTGATTAGGGTTTTCCCAATGGCACTGAGTGACCTTACAGTAAAGCAAGGTTTAGAAAGAAATGTTTGTATGAAACAATTTTTTCTTCTTCTTAAAAGCCAAATATCAGCATCACATTGTCACAAAAGTAAAAGGCTCCAGCATGCAACCTAGATGTGCATGGATCCCTGAGGTCACGCATCTTCATCGATGTCAGCTTGGAGGGAGCAGTGTGGTGGCCTGCCACTGAGCCCTGTTCCTGAAGGTTTATACCCCCTGAAAGGGTAGGGCCTCATAGATTAATTCAATGTGACAGGTAGAGACAGTACAACTGAAAGGTAGAAACTTTAAGGCAGCCGGGGGTGGAGGGAGACTTTGGAAAACTTCTGATGTAACCTTTTTTCCTAACAAATGGGGAAACTGAGTCCAGGTGCCACCAAGTGTTTAGCCTTGGTTTAGCACCACAGGTGCCTCTGTATGTCTCAGTCACTCATGAAATGCCACATGTGCTGTGGCCTATTGCTAATGCTTCTGTGGCCAGGACACATGCAGGGCCAGGCTGAAAGAGTCTGCAGAAGTCTAGGGTGAGTGTGGGAAGGTCTGAGGAGGGGGATCCCAAGGGAGAGGAATGGAGTTGATTCCACCAGGATGGAAGAGCTGGATTGGCTGGGCATAGTGCATTGTGCAAAATGCATTTAGGGGCGGAACAGGACTCTGGGGGGAAGACCAGCAGGGCAGGATCAGCTTGCCAGCCCTGGCTCTTCAAGGTTATTTCCTTCTACCAAAACCTGGAAACATAAAATCCTTCACTGATAAACTGATGCCCCTGAGATTTTTATTCCCTCCTCTCTTCTATTCTCGGAGAGAATGATGCTCGTTCCAGCCTTGCAATATTTTTCTTCCCTCTCCATTCTAATCCCACCCTAAATCCCTCAGTCTGTGCCAGCAGTCCTGTCTGTATGAGTAGGGGTGAGCAGAGGAATGCACCTGTTTGTTCAATTATTTAGTTGCTATTGTGTGCCCAATCCCATACTAGGCAATATTGACATGCTTTATCTCTTAGAAGGCTCATACCAATTTCCTCTTTTATCAAACCCAATGTGTAGATTTGAATGTGCATCAGAATCAGATGGAAGCTTGACTAGGTTGCTGGGCCCTACCTCTAGAGTTGCCAACCCAAGGCAAGATTTTGCATTTCTAACTAGTTTTCAGGTGCTGCTGTTGGAGGTCCAGGAACCACACTTTAAGAACCACTCTTCCAAAAAGTGCAATGACCAGCTGAGCACAGTCCTGGGACAGCTCACATTGGCTGAGTACTTACCATGTGCCAGATGCCAGCAGGGTCTCACAGAGGCTAGGCCCAGAGCTGGGAAGAGGCATAGGCTCTGCTCAGCCCGACTCATTCTCTCCTCACAGCCTCAGGGTGGGTCCAGTTTTCATCTGCTGGGTAATGTGTGGGTAAGTGTAGAGTCTGAGAAGCTCACAGAGAAAGGTGTCTTCATGGCATACTTCCTGGGACAGAGGGTTTCCTGACCCCTTGGAGGCAGCTGTGTCACAGGAATACAGGCAGATCTTGTCCCACCTCCATAAATGAAGGCTGAAGTCTGTTTGTTGGAGAGATGAACTTCAATGGTCCTTGAAATAAATAGCTGAGTCAGATGTGCCTCTCTTATTCATTAAATTGTACTTCTCCCATAGCAACTGCATGTGCTGACTCTATTTCTGTAATTCACAAGTCCTGGGAGGGATGGTACTACACGGGCTTTGGTTAAATACCACCATAGCAGAGTAATGCCAAACTGTCTGGGTATCAAGTACAGAGAGGGGGACAAGGCTGTGTCAACCCCCCCCCCCCAACAGGGCAGAGCCAGCCTGATCTACACAAGGCTAGGAGTACCCAGAAGTGTTCAAGAACATGTACAGATACAAGCATGGAGGCCTGCCCAGAGGAGGTTTTTGATCCACCATGAACACAGGGCCCACTCTCTGGCCATGTCAAATTGCCAGAAGGATGTGCCACCTCAAGCCAACAGCAGACAGTGGTCCCAGGGCCCGTCACAGTGGTTGTCAGATGAATCCAGATGTCTGAGTGCTGTCACTCAGAACACAGAGGCTAAGCAGTGGAGGGCAGTCCTGAGCAGGCACTAAAAGGCAGGGGGTACTGGCCTAGGTGGAGGGCAGTGAGGAGGAGTATGAGGCATTCCAAACTGAAAGCACAGCTAAGGCAGGGGCTTTGCAGAAGGGAAGGGCAGAGTTGCTCCAGGGGTAACCAAAACAGGGATGGAAAGAGCAGACATTGTACAGACAAGAGCAAGAACAAGTACTTGTTAAATGTTTACCGTGTGCCAGGCTCTATACTCATGGCACTCAGTGTTACATAGGAGCTTGCAGGCCTCTGTGGATCACTCCAGTCTTCTCCCTGGACACACAACATGGAACCAAACATGATTCCTGAGCACAGCCCTGGACCAGGTGTGGGTACGGGGCAGCTACCGCTGTACCGTCTAGAAAGTTAAGTCCAGACCCTGTGGAGTGGCTTATTAAAACAGAGAGAAAATAGATTCCTGTTCAGCTAGCAAGGCAAGTTAACACATTTTTTCATCAAATTACTAAAGACTAGAAAGAGCTACCACTGAGGGGTGGTAAGACGGGTCTTTAGGCTCTGCTAATGGAAGTGAATAGTAGAAGAACATTTCTGGAAAGCAACTTGCAATGCTTACCAAGAGCTTTGAAGTCGTTTGCATACACTTTGACTTGGACATCCCTCTTATGATGGACTGTCTCTAGAAAGTAATATAAAATTTAGCCTATAACAATGTGCCTTGCAACATTATCTTAATAAATACCCCAATTGTCTCACGGTTGGAGAATGTTGGATATGTTAGGATAGGTCCATACTGTTGGATATTATTCAGTCATTAAAAGTGAAGTATATGAAAATTTTTCATGGCATGGGAAGATACTGACACCATCTTACCATCTTTTAGTAGTGGCTTCCTCCGGGGACCAGATCTAAATGTCTCTCAGGGATTATCCCAATCTGATTCTCATTCCTCGCCGTCAGCAACATCACCCCCATCTAAGCCAATCAGCGCATTGCATTCCCCTCGTTCACTGTGATTGGCTAGGGCATGGGCAGATGACCCAAATAGGACCAAGAAGCCACACTGAGACTAACGGGGACTTCCTAGACAAGAGACTTTTGCCCTCACTCTACCCCACCCCAGGGCGCACTGGATGCAGTGTGGACCTGCTGCAGCCATCTTGCTAAAACAGGGAGGCAGAGGGTGAAGACCACACAGTGGAAGGCTGCTCTGGGCGTGAAGAAAACACCACTACAACTTGGTCTGTACTCTGGACAAGGCTGGGCTACAGTCAAACCTTCCCTGGACTTTGCAGCTTTCATTAGTTAGCTGTAATCCACTTTGCTTAAAACTGTTTGGATTCTGCTTTTCTGCAGTCTACCACAAAAAGAACTCTAAAGTATATACTTTAAAAAATTCTTTTTTAAATTGTGGTAAAATATACATATCATAAAATTTACCATCGGCAGCTCAGTGGCATTGGGTACGCTGACATTGTTCTGTAACCACCACTGCCGTCCCTCTGCAGAATCCTTTCATCCTGCAAACCTAGAACTCTGTTCCTACTCCTCCTCGTAATAGGGTCTCTGAAATCACAACACCTTGAGGAGATTGGGAGTCTGAGCTAGCAGCGCAGGCTCCCCACAAGATTCTAGAGGTTTGTGAGAGAGGGCAGAATGGGATCACAATATGACCATAGATGGCTTCTTCTCTTGGTCCAGATACCTGCCTTTGAAGAAGGGTAAGCCTGGGAGTGTGCCTAAGAAATCAGTTATCTCAGTGCCCAAAGGGGGGACATTATGGAGACCTGGGAAGAAACCTGAACTAGTCAGGGCATCCCAGCACCTGTGCTCAGGCAGCTGTTAGATATGTGGGACCCATCTCCAGCAGCAAAACTAGGTGTCATTGAGAAATGACAGCAGGTGAGACCTGCTAGAACCCCTTTCTCCCTCGTCACTTCTAGCACTAAGAAGCTGGACTGATACCATCCCACCTCTACCTCTTTGAACTAAACAAATCTGTAGGGCACTAGGACAGTGTAAGAAATGGATCAGACTTCCTGGTGATATGGGTCAAGAGGCCTGATGCCATTAGTTGAAAATAGTAAAGGAAGGACCCATGGATGTAGTGATACCCTGAGCTCACTGGGCAGATAATTCCAGAAGTACACGGCTCTGGGGGCATCACCCACATTACAGGCAGGGCTCCTGAGCAGCCTCCATGGCCAGTTGTGGTGACCCCACATGTAAACAGGTCCACAGCCCTTTATTTGATATCTCAAACCCAAAACTATCAGAAAACCTGACGTTCCTTTTGACTCTTTGTGGCAAAACCGGATCTGAATGGGTATGTGTGTTTTTATTTGTTTCACTGCAGAAACGCTAATGTACTTAATTATAAGGTATTGACTCCAGCCCCACAGGGAATATTAGTCTTTATGCCATACCAAATTTCCAAGATCTGAACATTTCTGAATCTCAAAACACTCTTGGCCCAAAGAGTTGTAAATTGGGGATTGTGGAGCTCATATACTAGATTTCAAAATATTAACTGTGGGCATCACTGGTGAGTGAGACTGTAGGTTATTTTTGTTTCCTTCTTCACAATGTTTTGCATTTCCCAAATCATCTGCACTATATACTACTGTTACAACCAGAAAATAAGATCTACCATGCTTTTAAGAAAACATCAGGTTGCAGCCCCTTATGCTCCCCTGACCACATTCAGGCCACTCCCATGTGTCCCTTGGCTCTGCCTCTTGAATGTGGCCTGTTTCTGAGCTACCCCCAGGAACTGGAGCCATAGGGTATGCCTGCCTGGCTCTCCAGCTCCTCCCAGACCCTCCTTGCTGCACACTGCAGCTCCATTTCCAGGCTCTGCACCCCTTCCTCCTTCCCCTGCCCTAGCGAATTCTTGCACTGAACTGGCTCAAGGCCCAGCGTGCTTCCTGCCGCCTCTCCCAGCAGCACTTCTGAAGCTGCACCCTTTCCCGTCCACCCTCCCTTGACAGTGTCCCCAAAGGATGGGGACAGCAAGTTCTGTCCAGGCCCGGCAAGTCTGAGGCTCCTGGTTTCACCCTGCCCCCACTAAGGGTGGAAAGAATGCTGGGCACACATTGGGATCCTTGACCTCTGCCCGCTGGCCGGCGTCGCCCCTCCTCCATCTTCCTGAAGCTGCACAGCTCAGTGTTCCCTCTCCTCGGGAGGCCTGCCAGCACAGACAGACTTCATGTTCAAATCCCCTCTGAGTAGACCCCTGAGATGTGCAGCTACTCCTTTTTTTTTTTTTTTTTTAGCTCAGTCAAACCCACACATAATGGGAATGGACAATCTACTCATGGGCATGATGGTTTTACCATAACGGAGACCCCAGGACCTCACAGACCCCTACTGGGCTACAGCTTGTCGGCCTCCTCAGGCCAGCGGGACAGCTCCTGGGCACATGCTGCCCTCAGGGCTTCCCTGTTCTCTTTCCTTCCTTTCCCCAGACTGCTTGCTTCTCCTGGCTGACAAGTGTGGCCCAAGCAATCACCCAGCTGACACAAGCAAGGACCGCCCCCAGCCCCAAGCCCAGGGACAGCTCTTCTGGGGGCTGGGCAGCCAGTCTCAGGATGGGTATGTGTCCTCTGGAGAGCAGACTGGGGAAGTGCAGGGAAGTGGCAGCCAGAATGTGCCCACCCGGCTGACCCGAGCTTGCGGACACTGCCGTGAAGTTTTGTATGCGATCATCTTTGATTTCTCACATGTCTTTTCTAAACCCGAGGCTCAGGGAAGTCAAGTGACACTTGTGGGCAGTCAGTAAGGGAGCCAGGATTTGAACCCTCCTCTCGGGGACTCCAAAGCCTCCCTCACCTGGTGCTGCATTCCTCCGTGATCCCTAGGTTCAGGACTCCTTCGACAGATGAGAAAGCATGCAGGTTGCTCTCCGACCACACACACAGGCAAACCAGTGTGCTCCCCAGGGAGCAGGCCTCCTGTTCACCCAGGGAGACCCTGCCCGGCATCGACCCCACCCACCATTTGCCAAGGTCTTCTGAGAGTTTTGGGTCGGTGCTATATTTGGAGGACTTTCTGGTCTTGTCTGTTTCCTGGATTCTCTGTGTGGCCCAGGAGATGGAGCATGTGTCACCCTGTCTCAAGACTCTTCGGACCAGAGCTGGCAAGGAAATGAGAGAGGATCCTAATTAGGGGGTGATAACCCCACGGAGAAATTCAGGCTCTGCAGCAGGCCGTGCCCTTCCCACAAGCCCTGCGTGTTTGTCAGATGTTTATAGAGCCTTCATTAACAGAGAGCTCCCTTAGATAAGAGGTGGGAGCACGGAATCGAGGGCCAGATAAGAGCAAGTGGAGGCCACTCTGGGGAACGGCGGGTGAGAGCCTGTGAACTGGCCCCAGGGCTCGGTGCTGAGCCCTGGGCAGGAAAATGCCGGCTCGCTCCTTCCGGGCCTCTCCCTGCGCCCGCTAGCACACCCGCGGCCGCCGCCCGCAGTCTCCCGTTCAGGGCGACAGCGCCGTCCCAAGATGTGCTGCGGGGCGCTCTGGGTGACCCTGCCTGTCCTCTCTTTGCTGGCTGGCTACGCGCCCGGGAAGCCCCTGGAGAGCCGGGGACGGGCGTCAGCTGGGGGAGATGCCCACCGCTTGCTCCCGGGGCCTGGAGGGGAGCGGGAGGAGGGCGCCTTCAACCTGAGGATGTTTCTGGAGAACATGAAGGTGGACTTCCTGCGCAGCCTCAACCTCAGCGGCATCCCTTCCCAGGACAGAACCCGAGCGGAACCACCCCAGTATATGATCGACCTGTACAACAGATACACCACCGACAAGTCCACCACCCCCGCGTCCAACATCGTGCGCAGCTTCAGCGTGGAAGGTAGAGTCGACTCCGCCGGGGCCCTCCCCCTGGTGGGGGGGACGCAGGGATCAGGGCAGCACTGCCGGGTCTGGTGACATAGGAGGCTCTTTAAGTTTTAAATTTAAATGAATTAAAATGAGATAAAATTAATAACTTAGTTCACTGGCTTGGGATCCCTCACTCCATGGTCATGTGTGGTTAATGGATACCTTATAGGATAGGGCAGAGTATAGCACATTCCCATCCTGGCAGCAAGTTCTACTGGACAGCTCTGCTGTAGAAGGTTCTCCTTCTCTGGGCCCAGGGCCAATTTTACACATGAGGTGCCTAGGGGAATGCCAGGTCCCTTTCTTCCATCCCTTCCTTCTCTTCTTCCCCTTCCCTGCTTTGAAACAGACAACCTATTTGGCCTTCAACCAATGGATGTACTTTTTAACTTTGAAAGAATGTTTGTTTCTCTCCCACCAAAAGGTATCTACAAGTCCAATAAATTTTTCTGAGAGGACAACTTATTTTCTAAATAGAAAATGATTTACCTGATTTGAAAGGGCTGGAAGGTAACAAACATTGACTTGGGGTTTACATCCACTAATTCACCCAACATAAGTGAAATGATTTTGTGAGCATGGAAGCCAAGGCTGGCAGATGCTGGGGAAACTTGCCCAGGTCACGGAGTGGTCCGGCAGCTGGATTCCGACACAGGCCCCATGTGCCTACAAATCTTGGGCTTTTCCTGCTGCTGCTGTCTCTCTGAACACCCATGCGCATGGGGCCTCTCTCCTCCCAGGCTTGACACCGGCAAACCCCTAAAAGGCCTGGCTCGGTGCCATGGCAGGTCACCCCTGCCCAGCCTGCAGAGCACACATCCTGTCTGAAGGATGCTG
Organism: Meles meles; assembly: GCF_922984935.1. Lineage (NCBI taxonomy): Eukaryota > Metazoa > Chordata > Mammalia > Carnivora > Mustelidae > Meles > Meles meles. The sequence goes on along the minus strand of NC_060078.1, from coordinate 45,596,972 downwards.
GAGTCATGATGCGTGCCAAGCAGTGTTGAATTTTCTGGTTGCCCAGAAGAAGGAGAAAAATCGTTTTTTCTGGATTTTATGTGAACTTGCCTGATTTGTAAAATATTAGCTTAATTAAAAAAAAAATGCAACCCGCAGATCACCCAGTGGCTGCCAGCATCTCGCAATGCCCCCGGAGCATGTCTGTTGCCTGTGCTTTAGGAAAAGGCTGAGTTTCATTGGCTGGACCTAATCACCAAATCCCATAGTCTTGGAGTCCAGCGTTTGGCACCATCTCAATGATCAGCCCCTCCCCTCTCCAGCATTTTCCATGTACCCAAAACAAGTTTTCTGACTCAGTCCCAGCTGTGCCTATGACCAGCACTCCTGTGAAGGGCAATTACGCTTCCCTCCATGGACGGTCCAAGGGCAGCTCAGGTAGAGATGCTGTTTGTCTTCTAAATGTGTGATACGGTCCCACAGTGATTTTCAAAGCATGGCACAGTAGGTACAGTAGGCCATTAATGTGCATACACCCAGTCACTATTCACAAATGTTCTGCAGGAGCCAGAATGTCAGGCACATCAAGCCTGGGTGAGGGGCCATGTGCTTTGAGGGGGACATGCATGTTGGGGAGGAGGGCCTGGGAAGGACACAGAAATATTGACTGAGCATCTGCTATGAGCCAGGGAAAGTGACAGTAAGTTCTGTGTGCCATCTTGTGGAAGCCTCACACCAGCCCTGAAAGATCGTTAGGATGAGCCCCATTCTACAGATAAGGAGACTGAGGCACAGAGAGACTCAGGACTTCTCCAAGGTCACAAGCCTAGGAAGGGGTTGAGTCCAGATTAGCACAGCAGTCTGTCAGACACTGCTGGATTTCACAGCACCACACAGACTCCCCTCGTGTCATGACTTCATATTGGTGACCGAGCCATGGCACAATAGAGATGTCCTGACGGCTGTGTGCCAGCCAGGAGAAGTTGGAAACTGAGACAATTTTATAGCTAAAAGCTAAACCTCATTTTTACCTAACATGACAAAGCAATCGAGGCTGATCTGTTTTCTTTCTTTATTATAGTCATTAAAAAAAAAATCCACTTTTGCTTTGCTCAGAATAACAATTCTGTTTCTACACCATTTAAGTTGCTGAGATTTTTCACATTGTCTTAATGTTGGAAATTCACCAGCCCCTCCCAGGGTATCTGCTTTAACATCACACACTCGGGATTTGCACTCTGAGGCTGACAATATGCTTTGCTATGTCGTTTATTTGACTTTTTTTTTTTTATGTGAAGAGCTTTACAGGATGTGTGCACTTGGCAGTTAAACAGCCTAAATCCAGTCTCCACATCTGTGAAAGTGGAATACTAATTAGATCCTCCCAGGGCCACTGTGAAGAGTATAGAATGCAAAGTATAGGGCAGTATAGAATGCAAAGTGCCCACTGCAATGCTGAGCAGAGTAGATGCTCACTAAAAAGTTGGATCCGACCACTCCAATGCAAGGCTTCTTTGTCTCTGTTTTGCTTTGGAGGGTCCCACATGTACCTTTTGAAATTCTCTTCTACATTAAGGGCTTGAGTGAAACCAAATGAAGACTTGACAGAGTCAGTCAGTGTCATCCTGGATGCCCTCAGACCCAAGTCATGAGTCTCAGTTTTGGTGTCTTGGAAGATGACCATCCCTGTGTACTTGCCTTTCAGATGCTGTCTCTATCACAGCCACAGAAGACTTCCCCTTCCAGAAGCATATCTTGCTCTTCAACATCTCCATTCCTAGGCATGAGCAGATCACCAGGGCCGAGCTCCGACTCTATGTCTCCTGTCAAAGTCATGCAGACACTTCTCATGGGCTGAGAGGCAACATGGCCATTTACGATGTTCTGGATGGAGCAGATGCTTGGGAAGCTTCTGCAGACACCAAGACATTCCTTGTGTCCCAGGACATTTCGGATGAGGGCTGGGAGACCTTTGAGGTCTCCAGTGCTGTGAAGCGGTGGGTCAGAGCAGACTCCACCAAGAACAAAAATAAACTGGAAGTGACTGTGGAGAGTCACAGGAAGGGCTGTGACAAGCTGGATATCAGTGTCCCCCCAGGCTCCAAAAACCTGCCCTTCTTTGTTGTCTTCTCCAATGACCGCAGCAATGGGACCAAAGAGACCAGGCTGGAGCTCCGGGAGATGATTGGCCACGAACAGGACAGTATGTTCAAGAAGTTTTCCAAGAATGATCTGGCAGAGGCAGGTGACCACAGGGATGAGGAGGACGGGGAAGGTCACACGGCCTCAGCATCCTCTTTAGCCAGACGGAAGAGGAGTGCCGGTGCCAACAACCACTGTCAGAAGACCTCCCTGCGGGTGAACTTCGAGGACATTGGCTGGGACAGCTGGATCATCGCACCCAAGGAGTATGATGCTTATGAATGTAAAGGTGGCTGCTTCTTCCCCCTAGCCGATGACGTCACGCCGACAAAGCATGCCATTGTGCAGACCCTGGTGCATCTCAAGTTCCCCATGAAGGTGGGCAAGGCCTGCTGTGTGCCCACCAAACTGAGCCCCATCTCCATCCTCTACAAGGATGACATGGGAGTCCCCACCCTCAAGTACCATTACGAAGGAATGAGTGTGGCAGAGTGTGGGTGCAGGTAGTGCTGGCCTGAGGGGCAGGGTGAAACAGGGTGGAGGGCTCCTGTGTCCCTCTGGGCATCATGGGGACTAAGTCTGCCTGCATGGCAGCCTGAGGGAGGAAAGGGAGCTGCCATGTCCTGAAGGTAAATGCCGGCCCACACCAAGCGTACACCACTGGGTCTAACCGCAGGGGAAGGCAATGGCCAGGGATGCAGGGTGGGGATTGGGGAGAAGAGGAAAGCCTAGAAGGATTGTTGGGGGCAAGGGGTGACAATGGAAAGAGGACAAGAGAAAAATAATCCGGAGTCAGCAGAAAATAGCACAAATGAGGCAGGGGAGTATAGACAGTTGAGGTACAGAGATTTGCGGGGATTAAAGGAGGCGAGAAGGGTGGGACACATTCCAATAACACCAGGGGGTGAAGGGGACAGAGACAGCATGTGCTCTACACCCATCATTTTACGGATTCCCAGAACCCAGCGAGATGGGTGTTATGAGTCCCAATTTATACATGCAGGAACCAAAACGCAGGCAGTTGAAGTAACACCAGTCAATGCCGTGATTTCAAACCGTAGGTCTGCATAGGTCTGTCCACCACCAAAGCCCTGAGGCTTCTCAAATACCCCATCCAAGTTTATCGGGTCACCTTGCAGCGAAAGAATAATTAGATTCTGGGAGGCAGGGAGCATGGGGCAAGCTGGATTCAGCCCTCGCCAGTACCACCAGTATGACTGGGCTGTTTGGAGCACCCAGGGCCCATTCCAACTGCTCGGTGCCTATGCTGTTTCAATGGCCCAACGATTTTTAAGATGACCCTCGAGCCACTGAGGAACACTCCCCAAACCAACTGCAGGATGGAGAGAGTGCGTGCCAGGAGCCCTGGGTTTGCAGTGTGCACTGTGGCTGGAGGGACATGGGCCCTTGTCCCACCAGCAGCTCACATGGGACCACCAGCTGCCCGTGGCTTCGAACTTTGAGATGGTTTGGAAGAAGCAGGTATGATCTACCCTGAGGGACAGGGCAGCTTACAGCTCCCGTGGCTGCTGTTAATTTACTCAGCATAACTGGCTCACCAGCATAACACAACTGTGGGCTTCCCTCCCACCAGGACTCTGTGGGAGACAGAACCTGGATTTGAATTTGCTGGAATAAATGTGTCCTTGCTTTGGTATTTGCGATGTCCCTATTTTTACTTCTTGGTGACAGGTGCTCAAGTGATGACATCCAGCTTTCCTAGGTGAGGGCTCCCAGCCACTGAGGAACTCAGGTCCTTATTAGCCATGGCCAGCTCTGCCTGCACCTGCTGGCTTTCTTCAGCTGTGTGTGTTCAGCTTTGTCCTGGGCTTGGGCCCCAGGATTGGACTCAGCACCCACTGATCCCGAGAAAAGACAGAGTTTCTGTTTCCTCTGAGTTCCGTTCTCTCCTCTGACTCTAGAGGTCACGCATGGAATGGGGAGGAGTGAGGAATAGTCTGGAAGTGGTGAAGATTCCACTCCATGGCCTTTCTGGCCACTGGCCAGAGCGAAGCCTGTAAGAGGCCTGAAGAGACCCAGGCCTTTCAAACTGGTTGAAGCTCCCAGTGTATTAAAAAAAAAAAAAAAAAAAAATTGTCTTAAATGTTTACGTGGAACCAATGAAGAGCTTTAACACAATTAATACAAATTCATTAATTTAAATACAATTAATTACTGCAATTGTAGAAAATACTAATTCCCAGTACGACAATGTTGCTGAATCATAAAGACAGACGAGGAATGTCTTTTAGTCCTGGTGGTGTACTTCTGTGCCTGCATCAAAGTTTCACTTCGAAATAAAATCAAATGTCTAAACTGTGGACTTTCCTGAAGGTGAGACCTGGGCAGGATGGTCGCTCCATGCTGTCCCCTGCCCACCCATTCCCATAGGCCCTTCTTTCCCTGGAGGCCAGGGAGAAAGTGGTGGTGGGTGGACTCATGGGGACAGTGTCCCTGTAGGATGGGAGAGTGGAAACGTCCATATAAGGGTATGTGTATGGGTCTGTGAGAGAGTAGACATTTGCAAGTTGACAACAGTTAGCCCCATGTTTTCCCTATCTCCCCCATGCCAGGGGAGGGAGGTCTGGACCATGAGTCCTCCCCTGCCCAGAGGCCTACAACCTGCCCCACTATTCCAGCACGAGCTCCTACTATGTCCCTGCTCAACACCCAGCTCCAGCCACACTCCCTCAGGGCCACACTCTCAATCTCGGACAACTGCCCTGGCCATCCCACTCCCAGCTGCATAGCCCAAGTCACCGTCTGTGAAGACCCAACTCTAGTGGAACTCCCTCTGGCCCCTCTCCCGATTCCTCGGCTCTGATATTTCTACTCTGAGGAGCACTAGAATGCTGCTGTCTTGTGCCTGTTATGGGCTGGGCGTGGGGACCTGCTCACTTCTTGTCCTAAGCCGCCTATGGCTCTACATCTGCTGGGGGCGAGGCCTGAGAGCCTCTGGCCTGGGTCACTCTCAAAAGACTGTTGTGGGCTGTGACTCAAGGCAGACTGACTTGGACGGATGTGCTGGGAAGAGAACTTCCAAGGAGCACCCCCAAGAAATGCTTCCTGGCTTCCCTTTCACGGGTTATTCTTCCCACGGAAAACCCCAAAGCGTTTTCACTCCCAGCCAGAGAATGAAATGCAACAGCGCCATCCTCTGGACACTCTGTTACATAGCTATTTAGCCCTCTGCCTAATGTCTGCTTTTACTACTGCACGTGTAACATTTCCTAAAGTCTGTTCATTTTTGTCATATCGTGGGGGGAGGGGTGTGATAGTATCACTACCATGAAGAAGCTGAAGCCCAGCAAAGTGACCAGTTGGTAGGGCTGACGGGCTGTCCCCTGTTCTGCCGAGCAGAAAGCCACAGGCAGACACAGTGAGTTGAGGGGTGGTGTGGATAGATACTGAGAAGAACGGGCGATGAGGGCTGGGGGGCTCCCTGTGCAGCAGACCATGCTGGGAACTTGCACTTGGTAGCTCAAACAACAACAACAGAATAAAAGGCCTTTTTATCCTGACTTTTGCAAATGAAGCAGAGATGAAGGCTTTTGGAGGCTTCACACTTTGCTCAGAGCCACAGTCAGGAACAGCTGGAGTCCAGACTTGAACCATGGTTGTGATGCTAACTCCAAGTTCTCTCTGCTGCACTGGCCTCTGTCCTGATGACCTTCTTCAAGGTAAAGGTCATGGTCTCATGAGCAGGAAGAATCAAAGACAAAGCCTGTGCTCTTTTGGGCAAGTGCTGCCTTCCTGTGGGCTCGGCCCTCCTTGGTCACTGCCTCTCTTCCCTCTCTCCTGTAGGCTTTCCTAGTCATCCAGGCATCCATTCGGGGAGAAGGTACAGAAGGACCCTTTTCCCTTTGATTAACGTTCGGTTGGCATGGTCACGAAGTGACAGAGCAGGCAGCTAGTTAGACCTGAGCTGGAGGCAAGGACAGTGATAAATAGTTTATGCGTTAGATGCTTGCACACACAACATCCTGACTTTGTGGCCTCCAAGACCCCTCAACATCCTGACGCCGTGGCTCCCGGTACCCCGGGGCTAACAGACCAAGAGCCGCAAGTGCAAAGTACACCATCTCCTCTTCCATCTCTGCTGTAGGGTAACCTAGACTCATTATTATGCATTTGCATTGCAGTTTTGCTCTCTCCCACCATGAGGGAAGGCCGCCATGATAGTTTGGGTACAAACTTCATAGGGTCAAAAACAGCCACTCCCATCTTGTGGGAGAAGTTTCTCAAATGATTAGAAGCAGCCTCTATTAGAGACCACCCTGTCTGTCCATGAAACAAGACCCAGCTCACAGAAAAAGGAAGGACCCCTGCAGCCAGGGCAGTCACCACCTCTGGGCCTGCCCACTGTCCCACCTCGAGAGTGTACCGCCCTTAATTAACTCTTTCGTGCTTGCTCCTTTCCTTCTGGCTGTCCTTACTGGAGTGCGGATCCTCACGTAAATCTTTCGTGGTGAATCCAAGAACTGAGACCTCCATTCACACAACACAGACCTTCCTACTGGTCAGAGAAACACTGTGGCTTCTACCTCTTCCAAAATTCTATCAAAATTGGGAGAAAGCAGGAATCCCTGGGTCAATCCTTCCTTGCAGCTTTCTCTTTCCAAGCCCAACTGAATTGGTAGGACCAATATAGGCAGGTGTGGGAGGTCATATCTCTCTGAACTCAGAAACTCTTCTGTTCCCATGTTCAAAGGCTGTGATTCCATATCTAGCTCGTCTGACCTGTGCCCTCTGTCCCGGACATCAGTTCCTCCCCACAACGTAGTGAGGAGTCTGGCACAAGCCCGCCCCAGTGGGTGCTGTCCTCAGTGGACTCCAGCCTGTAGCTATGATGGCACTGAGCCACATGAGCAGAGGCCCCTGCTGGCCTCTTCTCCACAGGGAACCCACACTGCTCGCACTCTAGAAGGCACACCGGCACACGGTGTGTCCTGAGCGGTAGCACGGGGGCTTCTTGGTTTCATGGTCTGCTGTTGCCATCTTGAAATCCATAGTCACTTTTGATCAAGGGTCTCATATTTTCATTCTGCATTTGGCCTCACGCATCGGTGTAGCTGATACAATGCATTATGTAGTCAGCATCTTGGTTTCCCAAGTCCCAGAGACACCCTGGAGGCTACTGCAGGCCTCAACATTGATGTGATCCCTGTGTGCCAAGGAGTCTGAGCTTTGCTGCTGAGAGCTTGCCGTGGGGTCTGAGTGAAGGAGCCGGCCTTGCCCCCTTCTCCCACGTGCATGCTGAGGAGGCTCAGAGGCTTCTCCAGCATGTGACCAAAGCCTGTTATATTCATAATGCAGCTCCTGGAGAGCTGAGGTTGCTGAGAAAGTTTGGAGCATGGGGTGGCTGGATGGCTCAATCGTTAAGCGTCTGCCTTTGACTCAGGTCATGATTCCAGGGTCCTGGATCGAGCCCCACATCGGGCTCCCTGTTCTGTGGGAAGCCCGCTTTTCCTTCTCCCAGTACCCCCGCTTGTGTTCCCTCTCTCTCTGTCTCTCTCTCTGTAAAATAAATAAATAAATAAAATATAAAAAAGAAAGAAAGAAAGTTTGGAGTAGCCTGACATGAAGGGGTCTGAATTTTCCCAGACTTACCTTAACGTGTGAAGACCAGAAACTACACAAGACAGACAGACAGCAGCACTGCACACAGGTGGGTCACATTGGATCAGACTGAATAAAACTTCCAGAAATTCTTTCCTTCCCAGATCAAGAAGAAAACTCATACCTCAGGCCTCAGCTTCCCAGAACACTTCCTACTCAGGTAACTGGTCCTCCTCCAGGGAACCCATTGCATTAGTGGGCAGCTACGCTCATCAGAAGGATACATCCGAGTGGGGGCCCAAGTTGTCCTCTCCGTAGCTCCCTCCCGCAAACTTTTGTTCCTTCTCATGGGTCCAATAGCTGCGGAGAGCGCTGACATGCCAGCCATCTGTATGGGGCTGCTGGGCCTCTGCCACGGCACATATGGACAGCATAGGCCCGTGAGGGGTCCGGGGCCTTCTCTAGTCTGGATCCAGTGAACAAACTAAGGGCAAACAAATATTGCTTGTAACAGCCAAATGCAGCTCAAATATCTCCCCCTTTTTACAAAATGGTAGAGATCAGAGGTAATATGCTTTTCTCTTTTATAATGTCCATACTTGACAAAATACATACTGACAAGTCTACACTGTTCAAAATGATTTTGAACCATTTTCCTAGGTTTGGTCCCCACCCATCTACATACCTGGGAGCTCTCCATAGAAGCCCCTCAGCCAGGCATGCCTACTGATGCTGGTTCCCTTAGGAAACCAGCCTTGCCAGCCTCTACTTGGGGCCTGTCGACCTCGGGCCTAGTTGCAGCCTTGGTCTCCAGAATTTGGGCAGACCACCCTGGTGCCTCCATCGTGCCTCCCCTGGTCCTCCTCTTTCCCGCTTTGCAAACTCTAGACTTTGTACACCAGCTTCTAGCAACTATGTACCCCAGACTCACGGGGGATGTTTAATCCTCTCTGATTTCAACACTGATCCTCACTCTCAGATATGATTTGGAACATGTTCTATGTCTCCTCATATGACTGGTGATGCTCTGCCTTCTGCCTGGTCTGTTGGACCCATACCCGCAGCCCATCTCACTCCTTGCCTGGAAAGCACCTCACATCAATGAGATGCAGAAGCCAGGACCAGCCTAGCAAATAGCAGGTACACACATACCCACCTGGGAAGAAACACAGCCTGAGAAGCACTGAAGGGGTCATCTCCAGAAGGAACCCAAGAAATGGATTCCTGAGTCCCCAACCTGGGGTCTCTAGGCCTCCTCATGCAGGTCTGTCTGAGCCAACTGCAGTGCCAAAATGGACCCAAATCACCTAAGTGTTCACTGTCTTCTTCCTTTCCCCACTTTTTGGGGGAGAAAGTGCCCTTGAGACTGATCTGGGTTGCTCTGTGCTAATGCATGTAAAGGGTAGAGCTAAAAAACATGGAAGGACCTGAGAAAGCCTGGTTGGTTTCCACTGGAAAAGACACAAAGTTGCACCATGAAGAAGGAATGAACCAAACAGAAGAGAGTAGGATGGGAGAAGGCAGGGGTGCAGAGAGGGGGAAAGGGAGCAGGAGCTAGAATGGGAGTAGAAGTGTGTCTAACCTCACGCCTAGCATTCTCTGAGGCCCGGGTGAAAGATGGCTGTTACTATGAATCGACAGAATTCAGATCAGAACAAGAAAGTTTTGTTAAAGAACCTCACAATACTCATAGTCTTTGACATAGCAATCCCGGCTCTGAGTTTACACCTTAAAAAATATTAAATATGGAGCAATCTTGATGTTTGCTGAACATGGCTTTTCACAGTGAAAAACAGGAAACTATCTAAAATGAACAATAGGAGAATAATGTAATGAATTGTGGTTAGTTCCCTTTCTCTTTCTTCCTGGACCTGGTCCATGGTGAGAATAAGCAGCATCAGATTTTTCTCCAGAAGTAACTGGAGCAACAACTGAGAACCAGCGGGAGATCTGCCTGTCCGCTGAGCTTGGGAAGAATGATTTTGCAGACCGTGTAGTCTCAGGTCACTCCTGAGGGCCAGTCTCTGGTTATGCTCCAAATTACTCAGTTGTTGTTTTTTTTTTTTTTTTTGAAAGATTTTGTTGATTTATTTATTTGAGAGAGAGAAAAGAGACTATGAGCGGGGGAGGGGCAGAAGGAGAAGGAGGCTCCCCACCCACCAAGGAGACTGATGTGGGACATGATCCCAAGACCCTGGGACCATGACCTGAGCCAAAGGTAGATGCTTAACCAGTGACTGAGCCACCCAGGTGTCTCTCAGGGTTTTGTTTTGTTTTTAAAGATTTTATATACTTGCAAGAGATACAGAGAGCATTAGCAGGGGGAGAGGCAGAGAGAAAGGGACAAGCAGACTCCCCAATGCGGGGCTTGATCCCAGGACCCTGAGATCATGACCTGAGCTGAAGGCAGACACTTAACTGACTGAGGCACCCAAGCGTACCATAAGGTTTGAATTCAAGAAGGGCCAAAGTAGGAGTGAGAGGCCCCTCACCCACACCTGCCCTGGGCCCACGAATGGATACCCTATGCACGCGTACATACACACCACACATGTGCGTGCACACACACACACACACACATGCCTTTGACCAAAAGTCTAGCAAAATCTCCAGGACTTCCTGACACACTGGCAACTTGTGAACTGTAAGAAATCTCAGAGAAGGGCCCCTCTTCCTGGGCAAACTGAAAAGGTCAGGAGGAGCGGAAAAGAGGCATGAGGACAGGGTAGTGCCAAAGTACAAAGGAGAAAATTAACCACCCGCAAGTTTTTTGTGTTCGGCCTCATTTATTATCACAGAAAAACAAATGGAAATGATCATGAGATTCCATCCTACACTCATTAGGCTTGCCAGAGTGAAGCCCTGTGACTCGAGAGCACACAGGCCATGATTGGGGGGAGGTGAGCACTGTCACAGGAGTCAGGAGGGACAACAGTGGTTTGTCACCTTGGAGGACAGTTCAGCTATATCCTTGAGAGTGGAGAGATCCAGAAATTCCTTTGCTTTATACCCACTCTAGCGACAGCTGTGCACATGGGCAAAGAGGCAGGCCCAGAGACAAGTGCTGCACACTGTAGCCGTAAGTCACAGCAGATGGCCTGGTGCTGGGTTCTGGGTGCTGACCAGAACCCCCTTCAGGACTGTCAGCCAACCAGTCACTTCTTCCCAGGATTTGTTCTTGGCTGCCTACAAGGAATAACTCACCCAGATTATGTTCCCTCTTCAGGGACAACCTTCATTCAATGACTGATTGTGCGGGGTATGAAGGCCTGGCCCCTGGCTTTAATTTGGGACAACACTTATTGTTCTTAAGTAGGCTCCACACCCAGCATGGAGCTCGAACTCATGACCCTGAGATCAAAACCTGAGTTGAGATCAAGAGTTGGACACTCAACCATCTGAACCACCCAGATATCCCCAGTTTGGGGTAAGTCTTAAAGGGCCATCCCCACTCCAGAGTCCGTCGAAGTTGGCTGAGGTCCCCATGAGACCTGTATCACATTCAACTTCTCTCTCTATCCAGTCCAACACTCTCCTCTCCCTGGCAGGCATGGCTCCTGGAGTGCTACCCGTGTGCCTCCTGCAGCCAGGTCCGGCTCATTCTGTTTCTCCAGGAACCTGACCTGCGAGAGACGAAATCTCCATCAGTGGGGAATCATCAGCAAAGGGATGGCACATGCGTAGGGTGACGCGAGGTCAGGCAATTAAAAGGCCAACTAGCTGATGTGCACCAGTATGGCTAGATACCAAATATAACAAGCAAGGGAAAAGAGCAAACTGCAGAACGCGATGAGCAGTGTGATCCTAGTTATGTCAATAAAAACCCACCGAGCGACATGCAGACACACACGGAAGTAGTTTGTGAAAGGATGAGGAGGACACGCAGCAAAGAGCAGGAAAGTAAGGAATATTGAAAAGACATCTTGCTTTATCCATAAAGGTTTTTTTTTTCTTACTTCTGTGATTTTAAAAAAAAGATACAAGAAAAACAGTGATAAGCAGGTGTCAAGAGTGTTGGTTTGGGGTGGTTAGCGTTGCTGGGTCTGCAGAGCTAGACGGCGAGTGTGTGAGCTTGGCTGTCTCAGGACTCCAGTGTCCTGCTCACGTTCTGGAAGCCGTGCTGGGCCCCACCTCCCAGAGCCTGCAGGGTCTTCTGTGTCAGTGCTGGACAAGGCTCCAGCCAGGCAGCAGCTCAGGGGGCTGGCATGTGGATACAGGGGGTCTGCACAGGAACTCAGGACTGAGCAGGGCAGTGTCCCAGTGCCACCGGGAGTAGCTGTCACACACACACATACACACACACAAAACACAACACACAACATGGCAGAATAAACTTCCACAGAAGATTCCAGGATCCAGAAGAAGAGATATTGAAAAGGCATGGCAAGACTTGGACAACATATTTGACCAAGACCTCCTTTCTTGGAAATTGTGAACTAGGATCAGTGAACAGTGTTCTACATGGGAAACTACTGACGGATATGTGCCGCACAAATGGTGAGAAAGGTGGAAGCTGAGAATAAACTGAGACAAGCGTATGTCCCAACATAACAGCTAAATGCCAAACACATGTCCAGCAGCCACAGCCCTGCTGGCCCCAAGGGTGGGGTCCCAGGGCCACCCACCAACCCAGAATCCCAGTGGCAAAGGGTCCATGAGAGTTACTACCCTACGCAGTCTGCCCAAGGGCATTCCTGGGGCCCTCCTAGGAGGAAGGATGGATTACGCACAGCATGTTGGCTACACTGGGAAAAAATCTGTTGGTCTGAAATTGCAGACACAGGCAGAGGAGCCAGCTCCCAGCTCCCCAGGGGGGGATCCCACGTTAGAAGTTTCTTATCCTGCCAGACCACCCAGGGAATGCACGTCCATAACACTGGTAGTCAGTCTCCATGAAGATCCATCAAACACTCTTTCTTCAGACGATAAATTTGCTCATCAGATCTGGAAGATTATCCTTAAGCTGCAGGCGATGATGACCAACATTCTTGTTAACTGTGCTGCCATTAAGGCAGAGTGTGAGCTGCTTTTAAATTCTTCACTTCCCATGTTCTGCCTCTGACCAGTTTTGCCTTTCCCTCTCTCTTTGTTTTACAATAAGCATCATTTGTTTGGAGAGATTCAAATTAAATGTAAAGAGACTGGGGACTTGGAGGTGGCAATTGACATCAGACAGGAGGCAGCAGCCGGGGCTGATAGAAGATGGAAGGCAGAGGAGTCCTTTAGAGAAACAGACCCAGGATTTCAGCAAGACACCTTGTCGGGACCCAGAGGACACAGAGCATAAGGGTTGTTGGCATCATTTAACAGGATCTCAACCCTGGCTCTGCCCTGGGGTGCGTAAGGACCTCGAAACATGGCCACGACCTAGTCCCCAGAACCCATGAGTGTGGCCTTATACGGCACAAAGAATGGCTACCATCTTAGTGGCAAGAGATGTGAGGAAGGATTTTGAGAGGAGGACCATTCTCTGGATTATCCAGGTGGGCCCTAGACGCAATCATGTGTATCCTAATGAGATAAGGAAGAGGATTGACGAAAGAGGAGGAGGCTGTGTGACTACAGAGAGAGAGATTGGAATGGTGCACCCACCAGAGGCTGGAAAAAGGGAAGGTCACCTTTCCCCCTAGAGGCCCCAGAGGGAATGAGTCCCTCTCAACACCTTTATCTCAGACTTCTGGCCTCCACAACAGAGAGGGAATACATTTTGTTTGTTTTAAGCCATCCAGTTTGTGGTCATTTGTGACAGGAGCCACAGAAAACCAATATAGTGTGTGACCCTGTCCTGGTGGCCTTGGGATTGGACTCGTGTGGACCAGCTCTGTGCTTCTTTCTAGGCCATGCAGTCTGCAGAGCTGAGCATGTTCTTAAGCACGGAGTGTAGGCTCAAAAGCACAGTTTGATCCTAACTGCACACAAATGTGAACACACAAATGTACACACATATCTGTGTGCACACACATGTGTATCCACGTACATCCACATACATGCACAATGCCCAGCAGAGATGGACCATCCCCCCTAGTCAGCATAGCCCATGCTCTGGGCCAAACCCCTGAACTGCTGAGTCCTAGGAAAGAGTACAGTCCAGTCCATTATTAAAAGCTGAGGATAGAAGATGATGAAGCAAACCCTCAAAACTCTTACAGGATCACCGAAGAGAAGAGGCTGTACTAACCCAAGCACAATTCTTGGAGGCCATGGTAGAGCAGATGGATGAGTGAGCCTCAGTCATTCTGGAAATCTGGAGAACACAGGCTGAGAAAGTCTATATCCGACTTCATGTTTGATGAGATGTAGGGCATTATTGGGGCTAAAAATCCAGGAACAGTGGGATGAGGAATATATGCTTTAGAGAAATTCAAGTCATTTGCAGCATGAATTTGTAGCCAATGAAACTATTTTTTCTGAAACCCATTTGCAGAATACTCAAGGTTCTCTGAGCCTAGACTACACACCTCATGTGGGTGTAAGGACTGAATACCTTTTTGGAGCTAATTTTCATTTCAACTTTTCACCTAGCTACTTACTGTGTGTTTGGGGAAGAATTCTGACCTCTCCAGGACTCAGTTTCTCACTTATAAAATGAGAACAATACCACCTGTGATGGTTAATTTTTATGTCAAGAAAGGTTAGTGCCACATTGTTTGGTCAAACACTACTTTAGATGTTGTTATGAAGGTATTTGTGAATGTGACTAACATTTACTATCAGTTGATTCAAGTGAAGCAGATTATCCTCTATAATGTGAATGGGCCTATCCAATAAGTTGAAGGCCTTAAGAGAAAAGACTGAGGTTTTCTGAGGAAAAATAAATTCTTCCTCAAGACTGAAACACAGAAATCAAACCTGAGTTTCCAGTCTGCTGGGGCTGGCACTATAAATTCCAAACTTGTGATCCCACACAGTTGTATGAGCCAGCCAATTTCTTAAAAATAAATCATTTTTATTATCTATATTCTATACATCTATCTCTGTATCTTGTTCCTTGGGTCTACTACTAAAGATCAAATGAGAAAGTGCTGGGACTACTGGATTTTCACAAGCAAAAGAATGAAATTGTACCCCTACCTCACATCATATACAAAGATCAACTCAGAATGGATCAAAGACCTAAACATAGGACCTAAAACTATAAAACTCTTAAAGAAAATATAAAGATAGGGGTGACTGGGTGGCTCAGTGGATTAAGCTTCTGCCTTTGGCTGGGGTCATGATCCCAGGGTCTTGGGATTGAGTCCTGCATCTGGCTCTCTGCTCAGCGGGGAGCCTGCTTCCCCCTCTCTCTCTGCCTGCCTCTCTGCCTACTTGTTATCTCTCTGTCTCTCTGTCAAATAAAAAAAAAAGATCTTTAAAAAAAGAAAATATAAAGATAAGTCTTCATGACCTTGGATTTGGCAAAGGAGTCTTAGATATGACATCAAAAGCAAGAACAACAAAAGAAAAACTAGATAAACTGGTCATCATCAAAATTAAAAAAAAAATTAAGAGAGCGTGCACATGTGTGAGCAGGGGGGCAGAAAGGGGCAGAGGGAACATCTTAAGCAGGTTCTATGCCCAGTGCAGAGCTTGACATGGGGCTCGATCTCAAGACTCTGAGATCATGACCTGAGCTGAAACCAAGAACTGGACACTTAACTGCCACTCAGACACCCCCCCAATTTTTTTTTAATGTGGAACTTCAAAGGACACCAGCAAGAAAGTGAAAAGAAAACCCATGGAATAGAAGGGGATTTTTGCAATCATATGTCTGATAAAGGACTTGTACCAGAATGCTTATAACTTAGTAATAAAGGGGAAAATGACCTAATTTAAAAATGGGACAAAGAACCTGAATAGACAGTTCACTAGGGAGGATATGCAAATAGCCAATAAGCACATGAAAAAATATTTGTTGGCATTGCGAGTCAGTAGGGAAATGCAAATCAAAGCGACGTCACACTCTCTAGGATGGCTAATATCAAAAAGCCAGAGGATAATGAGTGTTGACAAGGATGTGGAGGAATCAAACATTCAGACGTGCTGGCAGGAACGCAAAATGGTGCAGCTGCAAGGGGAAAATGGTTTGGCGGTTCCTCAAAAAGTTAAACAGAGGATTACTGCATGACCCAGCAATTCCACTCCGAGACATCCCCATCAGCCCCAACAAATATGCAAAAGATCTAAACAGATACTTCATCTTGGAATATATACAAATGGCCAATAAATATATTAAAAGATGCTCAACACTATTAGTCATCAAGGAAATGTTAACTCAAATCATAATGGGAAGTCACTCCATAGTCATTAAAATAACTAAAATTAAAGTCGGACCGTACATACCAATTGTTGGCATTGATGTGGAGGAATTGGAAATCTCATACACTGCTGGTATAAATTTAAATTTTGGAAAACCGGTTATTTCTTAAAATGCTAAACATGCATTCCTGTCCTGGTGAAAATAAAACCATATATCCTATACTTAAACACGCACTGCAGCTGCATTTGTAACAGTTACATGTGGAAGCAAGCTGCAGGTCAGTCAACCAAAGAGTGGATAACAGATGGCGGTAGATCCATACCATGGAATGCCACTCAGCAATAAAATAAATAAACTAACCTTGCCCTCAACAACATAGGTGCATCTCAAACTCATGACGCTGAATGAAGGAAGACAGGAAGGGAAAAAAACAGTACACATGTTGTAATTTCATTTAAAGTCTGGACAATGAGAACGAATCCACAGTGGTGAGAGAAGACAGATCAGTGTTTGCTTGGAGATGGAGATGTAAGGGGGGGTTGCATAACAATGAGGCATGATAAAAATTTGAGGATGAGGGCAATATACATGATCTTGAGCTGGGTGATAGTTCCGTAGGAGAATACACATGTCAAAACTCACCGGACTGTTCACTTCGAATATGGTCATTTCCATGTGTGTCAGTCATACATTAAGTTGTTTTAAGAAAAAAAAAACACAGAAAAAATACACATTTACAGATAACTTAAAAGTTATCACCCAATGTTCATAGTAGCGATGGCCACAGTTGTCAAACTGTGGAAAGAACCAAGATGACCTTCAACAGACAAATGGATAAAGAAGATACGGTTCGTATACACTATGGAGTCTTATGCCTCCATCAGAAAGGATGAATACCCAACTTTTGTATCAACATGGACGGGACTGGAAGAGATTATGCTGAGTGAGATAAGTTAACCAGAGAGAGTCAATATCATATGGTTTCACTTACTTGTAGAGCATAAGGAATAACACGGAGGACACTGGGAGATGGAGAGGAGAAGTGGGTTGGGGGGAATCGGAGGGTGAGACGAACGAACCATGAGAGACTGTGGACTCTGAGAAACAAACTGAGGGTTTTGGAGGGGAGGGGAGTGGGAGGTTGGATGAGGCTGGTGGTGGGTATTATGGAGGGCATGTATTGCATGGAGCATTGGGTATGGTGCATAAACAATGAATTCTGGAACACTGAAAATAAATTTTTTAAAAAGTTACTGAAAATATGATAAAGGAAACAAGTGAACAAATACACATACTCTTCGATTCAGTGAGCCCAGTTTTGGGAATTTACAGAAACAAGAAACACTAGTCCTTAAGAACACGTCTTTGAGAACATTTATAATGATATTGTTTATAGAAATAAAAACAGAAACAACTTAAAATCTCTCTCACAAGGAGAACAGATCAGTAAAATGGCTGCAATGCAGCCATTAAAAGGATAAACTATGTATATGCTTCAGCAGTGAGGTTGTTTCTGGTGTATGTTTAAGTATGTAAAACAAAAGGCAAATTACCATGTATACACAGTATGGACTCTATGTGAACACAGATGACACTAAATGGATGAATGGATGGATGGATGGATGGGTGAATGGATAGACATCCTTAGATGAACAGACTGTACATCTCCTATATATGTGCATTTATGTATGAACCCAGAGAAAAGCAAGGGCAGCCACACATTAAACATTATTTATGTATGTGTAATACACATTATTATTGGCTGGATTGGAATGGCTTTGGAAAAAGATTGTTCACACATTTATGAATTATTTAACTTGTAAAAATGAGTATGTTTTACTCTTATTTTTAAAAAAGTAAAAAAAAGAAAAAGTAAAAAGAAAAAGGATTAAAACAAAATAAAGACAGGATATAACTTGCTTTGAAATGCATTAAAAAAAATATGCTGGTTTATAAGAGACTATGGACTCTGAAAAACAACCTGAGGGTTTTGAAGGGTCAGGGGTGGGAGGTTGGGGGAACAGGTGGTGGGTGATGGGGAGGGCACGTTTTGCATGGAGCACTGGGTGTTGTGCAAAAAGAATGAATACTGTTACGCTGAAAAAATTAATAAAAAGGGAAAAAAAAATATGCTGGTTTGAGGTTTAGAGAGAGAGTAAGAGAGACAGAGGTGAGATAAAGAAGGGGTAACAAAATGTCAATGTTAAAATCTGAGGACATGGATATTTGCTGTACTGCTTGAAACTGTCCATAAAGAACACAGAGAGAAAGACGAACTCTGGGGAGAGAATTTTCTCCCACTGGCCTCTGGCCACACCCGCAGGAGGAAACACCATGTCTCCTTGCAGGCACTAATTCTGCCCCTGTGGTGACACGCGACAGACCTCCATTCTGTTGCCCACATCCACTGCGAGGCTCTGGGCCATCCATCCCCAGAAATCGGTGCCCAGCAATGGCTTCAGGCATCCCATCCCATAACTGCATTTTAAGAAGAGTCCAGGAGAAGCACTTTCCCCAAAGGACTTGTCCCGGTCATCTTTATCCTCTGCCCTTCCTGGTCCCCAGGCTCCGCCTGAGCTCAAGCAAGGACAGAGAAGAGCTCCCAGAGGCCCAGGATGGCACACTCTGACATGTGACTCCCCAAATAGAGGCAGATCGGATGGCCCACTCTTCCCAGTGGGGGCTAAGGAGACCTTATTGTTATAATAAATCGGGCTTACCTCATTGGCTGTGAACAGTGGAGTGATGTGACCATATGTCACTTGGGCATTAAACAAATCCTAATGAGCTAAAAATATGTTTGTTTTAGCTAATTGACCTCTTTGGCCTTCATAAACCACTTGGTAAACATTCCCAGATAATGAGTTCCAGAGAGCAGATTGTGGTTCTCGAGGGTGCTGAGAAAGCCCCCTGTCCCTGGGCACAGCTCCTGCAGCTGCCTGCTGAGGCACACGTGAGCACCTGCTGGCTGTCTGCAGGCCCCAAGGAGCATGTGTGGGGCTAATGGGGCAAGTGAGTTGAGGGGAACCGCTTTCCCAGCGCTCTCCCCGGCATGCGTACTCTGAGTGGTGGGTATCCATTAAATATGGGAAGTGCCCATCCCCAGAGAGATGCGGAGACAAACCAGGGGCTCTTGACTCTAGGCTCCTTGGCAGGTATTCTTGGAGATCTGGGGCAAGTCAGCTGCAAGCATGTCACTTCCATGTGAAGGAGCAGAAGCTGGGAGGGAGGCTTAGAGTCCAGCTGGTCACCTGAGACAGGCCTGTGTGCTCTATGCAGGTGGGGGAGTGATCTGGATGCCTGGGAGGCCTGGGACTGCAGAGACCCAAGTTCTACAGCTGGGTTCTCCCTGCAAACAGCGGACCATGGACGGAGCCCTTAACCAGCAGGGGTCTTCTTGAGCAAGGAGCATGGAACCTGTTAGGTCACAGAGACCACCTCATCAGATCTGGAATCACTGATCCCGTGGTGTCTGGAAGGCGGACACCCAACCCATACACCACATACCGCAGTGAGGTCCAGACATTGTATTCTTACTGTTTAAAAGTGGGGGGGGGGCCTCCAATTCCCCGGATGCATTAGCAAGATATAGAAATTAACTTCCACCCCTGAAGTGGATGGCAGCCTCAGACTCAGCCTCTGCACTGCCAGAGCCGACTGCAGGCCCCTCCCCAGACTTGGTCTCAATGCCTCCTCAACCCCCACCTAAGATGATGGGCCGCAGGGAGCGACAGATCTCCATTTCTTCAGCCATGCAGTGGAGATCATTTCCACCACGGAGAAATTACTAGTAAGGGAATGCTCCCTTCTTGCCTGAAACCAAGAGATGCTTTACACATAGTTTCTTACTTAATTTACATAATAAGTAAGACACTTCCCTAAGGCCACAGAGTAGAGAGTCACAGAGCCAGGGCTCCAATGAGTCCTACCTAGTTCCCGGAACGCGGATCACCTGGTGTGGTGGGGAAGTGCTGTTGAGAGCCAGTTAATAGCTCTTATTTTGCTAGGCTTTAGTAAAAAACGGTTACCTTGTGAAGCGTAGCACAGAGCCTGACGTGTGGCAGGAACTCAGAGTAAACAGTAGTTACTCAGATTACTATATACAGAAGTGGCACAGCAAGACGAGATCCAGTGCACCTTCTGGGTCAAACCACTTGGGCCCCTGCTCCCCAGTCCCTAGGGCTGATGCACTGGAATTAGACAGGATTAAAGGCTTACTGGAGCTGGAAGCCGCACCCCAACTCCCGAGTTTAGCCCCAGACCTTCTGTCCGCCCGCTGAGAAGGACGAGGGAGGAAGGCAGCCACACAGCAGTGCTGTGGCCTCACACACAGTCTAGGGGGCTTTTGTGCAGCTCTCCTGCCGGATCCCCATGACGAGAGAATGGGCCCTGATCTTGTCCACGCTGCTCTGTGGTCTGGCCGGCCCCACGCACTTGTTCCAGCCAAGCCTGGTGCTGGACATGGCCAAGGTCCTCCTGGATAACTACTGTTTCCCAGAGAACCTGATGGGGATGCAGGAAGCCATCGAGCAGGCCATCAAGAGCCGGGAGATCCTCACCATCTCAGACCCGCAGACTCTCGCCCATGTGCTGACCACTGGGGTGCAGAGCTCCTTGAACGATCCTCGCCTGGTCATCTCCTATGAGCCCAGCACCCTGGAGGCTCCCCGGCAAGCTCCAGCCCTCACCAACCTCACCCAAGAGGAACTGCTTGCCCGCTTGCAGAAAGGCATCCGCCACGAGGTTCTGGAGGGCAACGTGGGCTACTTGCGTGTGGATGACATCCCAGGCCAGGAGGTGGTGAGCAAGCTGGGGAGCTTCCTGGTGGCCAGCGTCTGGAGGAAGCTCATGGGCACCTCCGCTTTGGTGCTGGACCTCCGACACTGCACTGGGGGCCACATTTCTGGTATCCCCTACTTCATCTCCTACCTGCACCCAGGGAACACAGTCCTGCACGTGGATACCATCTACGACCGCCCCTCCAATACAACCACTGAGATCTGGACCCTGCCCCAGGTCCTGGGAGAAAGGTACAGTGCGGACAAGGACGTGGTGGTCCTCACCAGCGGCCACACTGGGGGCGTGGCTGAGGACATCACTTACATCCTCAAACAGATGCGCAGGGCCATTGTGGTGGGCGAGCGGACTGGGGGGGGTGCCCTGGACCTCCAGAAGCTAAGGATAGGCCAGTCCGACTTCTTCCTCACCGTGCCCGTGTCCAGGTCTCTAGGGCCCTTGGGAGGGGGCAGCCAGACCTGGGAGGGCAGCGGGGTGCTGCCCTGTGTGGGGACACCAGCAGAGCAGGCCCTAGAGAAAGCCCTGGCCATCCTCACTTTGCGCCGGGCCCTGCCCGGAGTGGTGCGGCGCCTGCAGGGGGCGCTCCAGGCCTACTACACGCTGGTGGACCGCGTGCCCGCCCTGCTGCACCACCTGGCCAACATGGACTTCTCTGCGGTGGTCTCCGAGGAGGACCTGGTAGCGAAGCTCAACGCAGGTCTGCAGACTGCGTCCGAGGACCCCAGGCTCCTGGTACGGGCCGTGAGGCCCAAGGAAACCTCTTCTGGGCCCGAGGTTGGAGAGGATGACCTTCCGGAGGTGGTCCCCACGGTGCCCGACAATGAGGCTGCCCGGCAAGCCCTAGTGGGTGCTATGTTCCAGGTGTCCGTGCTGCCCGGCAACGTGGGCTACCTCCGCTTTGACAGCTTTGCCAACGCCTCGGTGCTGGAGGCGCTGAGCCCCTACATCGCGCGTCAGGTGTGGGGGCCCCTGCAGGACACGGAACACCTCATCATGGACTTGCGCCAGAACCCCGGGGGGCCATCCTCGGCTGTGCCCCTGCTGCTCTCTTACTTCCAGGGCCCAGACGCCGGTTCCATGCGCCTCTTCACTACGTACGACCGCCGCACCAACGTCACGCAGGAGCATTTCAGCCGCATGGAGCTGCTGGGCCAGCGCTACCCCACCCAGCGCGGCGTGTACCTGCTCACCAGCCACCGAACAGCCACCGCCGCCGAGGAGTTGGCCTTCCTCATGCAGTCGCTGGGCTGGGCCACGCTGGTGGGTGAGATCACTGCGGGCAGCCTGCTGCACACCCGCACGGTGCCTCTGCTGGAAACGCCCGAGGGGGACCTGGTGCTCACGGTGCCCGTGCTCACCTTCATTGACAACCATGGCGAATGCTGGCTGGGGGGCGGCGTGGTGCCTGATGCCATCGTGCTGGCGGAGGAGGCCCTGGACAGGGCCCAAGAGGTGCTGGAGTTCCACCGCAGCCTGGAGGCCTTGGTGGAGGGCACGGGGCACCTGGTGGAGGCGCACTACGCACGGCCAGAGGTTGTGGGGCAGACCAGCGCCCTGCTGCGGGCCAAGCTGGCCCAGGGGGCCTATCGCACTGCTGTGGACCTGGAGTCGCTGGCCTCCCAGCTCACGGCGGACCTGCAGGAGATGTCTGGGGATCACCGCCTGCTGGTGTTCCACAGCCCCGGTGAGATGGTGGCCGAGGAGGTGCCCCCACCACCCCCCGCCGTCCCCTCCCCAGAGGAGGTATCCTACCTCATCGAAGCCCTGTTTAAGACAGAGGTGCTGCCCGGTCACCTGGGTTACCTGCGCTTCGATGCCATGGCTGAGCTGGAGACAGTGAAGGCCATCGGGCCACAGCTGGTGCAGCTGGTGTGGCAAAGGCTGGTGGACACGGCAGCGCTGGTCGTCGACCTACGGTACAACCCCGGGAGCTACTCCACCGCGGTGCCGCTGCTCTGCTCTTACTTCTTCGAGGCAGAGCCCCGCCAGCACCTCTACTCTGTCTTTGACAGGGCCACCTCAAGGGTCACAGAGGTGTGGACCCTGTCACAGGTGGCTGGTCAGCGTTACGGCCCCCACAAGGACCTCTACATCCTGATGAGTCACATCAGCGGGTCAGCCGCCGAGGCCTTTGCTCACACCATGCAAGACCTGCAGCGGGCCACGGTCATTGGGGAGCCCACCGCTGGAGGAGCACTCTCCCTGGGCATCTACCAGGTGGGCAGCAGCCCCTTGTATGCCTCCATGCCCACGCAGATGGCCCTGAGCGCCAGCACAGGTGAGGCCTGGGACCTGGCTGGGGTGGAGCCAGACATCACTGTGCCCATGAGCGAGGCCCTCTCCACAGCCCGGGACATAGTGGCCCTGCGTGCCAAGGTGCCCACGGTACTGCAGACCACTGGGAAGCTGGTGGCCGATAACTATGCCTCCCCGGAACTGGGGGCCAAGATGGCTGCCAAGCTGAGCCGTCTGCAGGGCCGCTACTCCAGGGTGACCTCAGAAGGGGCCCTGGCTGAGATGCTGGGCGCCGATCTGCAGATGCTGTCTGGAGACCCACACCTGAAGACAGCCCACATCCCCGAGGATGCCAAGGACCGCATTCCCGGGATCGTGCCCATGCAGGTGAGATACGAGGGGCACTTAGCCTAGGACTCTGTGCATGGTGCAAGACAAAGGCCTCCAGACTTGTTTCTGGGTTTAAGGGCTCACCAGTCACACCTTTTCCTTCCTCTCCTCCTGTCATCCCTTCCCCTTCTCGCATCCATGAGGTCCCTGAGCAGCTCTGTAGAACACTGGTACCCACAGGAGCTCAGTGTGAAAAGTCCTGGTAGAGAAGGAATTTCATTCTTAGCGGGGCAGAAGGCAAATGTTTGCAGCACTTCTTATAGTCAGTGGTAAGGTAAAGGTCAGGTCACGAGAAGTCATAATGGTTTCCTCCTCTAGCAACACGAGGTTTGTGTTCGTTCTCACCACCTGCCCGCCTTGGGGGGCTGCAGTTTGTGGGAAGGAGTTGAGGGGATGGAGAGAGAAGCAGGCAGAAGTCTTGGCCTCACAGTTGTCTCAGAGCTAAAGCATGGAGCTGGGGCATGGTCAGGGGTGCCAACGCACAGTCCCAAGAACCACAGCCGTGGTGAGGCCCTGACTGTCTTCTCCTCCCCTCCCACCACGCATGTCATTGTGGTTTCCCTACATCTGGAAGGAGCTCTCTCGGTGGGCGTGCACTCTGAACCGAGGGCCGGCTGGATGGCAAATTCGGAGCAAGGCTATTGTGATCAGTTTATTTGAAGCCAGTAAGGATGTCTGGGGAAACACTGGAAAGTTGTTTCACTCAAGGTTGAGGATTTCTGCTGCTGGGTGGTTGAGGGGAAAGTTCTCCAGACCCATGGCCCAGACGCTCCCGTCAGCTAGGAGCTTCATCGAAAGGCAGCATTTACAACATCTCTCCACCTGGTTGATCATCCATCATTTCACTGCATCGTCTCGAGTAGGCAGGCCAGAATTTGTCTTGGGTTCCCTGGAAAGCAGGTCTTGGATGCAGGCAATTTGTGAGGGATGCAGGCAATTTGTGAGGGAGGCAGTCTCTGAAGCAGGAGGGAGGGAGCAGAGAGAGTGGGAAGGAGGGAAACGGGCAGGGGAACAGGTAGGTGCATTATTGAGACTGTTGCTTCTGAAGATTCCAGTGGGATCCTAACAAGTGTAGGGAAGGCCTCCCGGGGCTGTCCATCCACAGATGGGACCTGTAGCTCCTGTCCTTCATCGACTGAAGGTCCCTCTGCCAACGTGAACTCTTTCAGACTCTGAGGCAACTTGGAGAAGGTCTTGAAGGAGAGGGTGGGAAGACATGGAGTGTGCCAGAGGCAGGCCCCTGTAGCAAAGGCCGGTGGCAGCCAAAGTCAGAGGAGAGCTAAGGGCACCAGAAGCAACTGCTGCAGAATCGCCATTCCCGTTTTACAAAAAAGTGAATGGAACCCCAGAGGGGGTGCAGAGGAGAGGGGCCAATGGTCGAAGAGCTTGTGACTGAGGGCAGAGGAGTCCTGGGAGGCTGGACGTCCCAGTTAATAGCAGTGTCCCTGTACACTACTTGCTCTCATTCCAGCCCGCCTGTGCCCTTCTAGCAGTCCTGCAGAGAGAAGAGGAGGCACAAGGCATGTTGGGGGAGCCTTGTATGTGCCAACACTGTGCTAGGCTTGCAGGCCCACCAGATTCCAAATTGAGGACTCACCCCTTCCCAATGTAGCCACGTTTAGAGTCACATGTGGATTCAGCTTCTATACCAGCTTCTACACTGGCTGTGTGACCTTGGGCAAGTTACTTAATCACTCTGTGTTTCAGTTTCCTCATTGAAAGGATGGGGATGCTACAGGGTGCCCTGAGGATGATGGTAAGGGCTCCAATGTGCTCAGCAGTGGGCCAAACCCCTACTAAAGACTCAGAGGCCCAGTAGCTAGCTAATGTCTTCCTCCCTTCCCCAGGGAAGGAGAGGAAGTTGAATTCAGAGTCATCAGGTAGTGTCTTGTGAATGTCTGGGTGGGAGGAGGAGTCAGAGTAGAGACCATGACCACACCTGGGCCTTGCAGCTCTGGAAACCATGGCCCCCGGAGTAGGGTTGGCACACAGAGTGTTCTCTGTAAGGAGTCTGCCAACCACATCCTGCCAAACTCAGGTCCACATCCCAGGACCACCACACACATAATCTCCTAGATTCTCCAGTGGAAAAGGTCCTGACACTTACTGCCTCTTTCAGAAGTGTCAGTCCCCTCCACCCCTCAGTGTCATTCATGTGTAAAGGAAAACTATGGTGCCCACTTTCCTGAGTTGTAAAACCTGCTCCTTTGCTGACACTACCCTACCCTCCCCACCGATCTTTCAGATCCCTTCCCCTGAAGTCTTTGAGGACTTGATCAAGTTCTCCTTTCATACTAATGTGTTTGAGGACAACCTTGGCTACCTGAGGTTTGACATGTTTGGAGACTGTGAGCTGCTCACCCAGGTGTCAGAGCTGCTGGTGGAACACGTCTGGAAGAAGATCGTGCACACGGACGCCATGATTATTGACATGAGGTCAGTGGTCCAGGGAGCGGGGAGGTGCGGGCAGAGGTCTCTGGCCCTGGGGGTCCTGGCTTCATTGGCTGCAGAAAGCCCCAGCAATGGTGGTCTTTTTAAGCTCCTCAGATGATCCCAATGTCAATTCCAGGCTGAGAGTCACTGGGCTACCCCTTGACTCCCAGGTTTGCCTGGTCATAGGATTCAGTGGAGAGAGAGGGGCAAAGGGAGACATTAAGAACAGATTCCCAGGCCCCAATGCCACCCTACTGAACCCAGAGCACCAGGGGTGAAGGCTCCTCTTCTGTGTACTTGAAAGACATCATCCCAGGTGATTCTGATGATCAATCATGTTTGGGACAGCTAGGCCACCACCTGCAGCTGTGCCTATCATGTCATACAAAAGCAGCCCATGACCACTTCCATCATGAGAATTACAAAGCCAGAGTCCCGTATATCAGTCGGCTAATTGAATTTAAGTAAAATTTTAAAGAAAGAAAGAAAGAAAGCAAACCAGAATTCCCCTCTTTCTGTCTGCCTCTCTGCCTACTTGTGATTTCTCTCTGTCAAATAAACAAATAAAATCTTAAAAAAAGAAAGAAAGAAAGCAAGAAAGCCAGAGTCCCAGAGAGAATTTGCACATTAGCCACTATTGTTGCAAAAAGAATTCTTTGCATCACAAAATGACTGTTAGAGGGATGCTTTCAGCTAGCGACCTCCCTCCTGGAAGGGGTGGAAGAACAGAGTCCAGACCTGCAGGGACCAGGCCCAGGCTTCCATGATCGTCCTGGGCACCCTCTGTGGACACAGGGAGAGGCAGACTGTTCCCCCGCTCCCCCTCCCCACCGAGCCGAAACCCCCACCCCCCAGCTGCAGGAGAGAAGCTGCCAGAACTTATGGAGTCATGACCTGCAGCTCAGCCATAGTTCTTGGTCTCACACGGAGGTCTGGATCTCAGAGGCTTTTTCTCCCTGGAAGAGGAAACACCTCCCAGGGCTCGGGGGTATGTGTGTGTGTGTGTGTGTGTGTGTGTGTGTGTGTGTGTGTCCATGTCCAGAATTTGTGCTCGAGTGCTCCTGTCGTACTCCTGAAGATTTTATCCTTCAAACACATATTGAACATGCAGATGATGCTCAGGCTAAGTCCCTTTCTGCTGAACTGTGAGACCACATTTGTAAAAGTAAGTGGCCCAGCCTACAGGTGTGCTTTGCTTAAAGACCATTCCACCCAGAGGTTGGAGGAGGTTCAGATGCTGAGGTCACAGGCCCTAAACCCTGTCCTAAGCCCCGTCGGGCCATCCTAGACCATCAACCAGAAGAGACTCCTCACATATTACCAGCCCGCATTTCTTGTTCACAAATAAGAAGACAGAGGCCCAAGTAGTTCACCTTGTGCATGTCCTAGGATAAGCACAGGCTCTCCCCTCCCCCACCCCATCCCCCCACCCAATATAGTTCCACAGTTCTGAGTACTCCGCTACACTAAGTACCCCATGAGGACACAACAACAAAAGTGTCCAGTGGGTTTTGTGAAATTATGGAGAATACAGCTGGGGAAGGCTGCATCCTCACAGGCAGCAGGGGTGTAGGAGAGCCATCCATAATCAGTAAGTGGGGAAAATTTATCAAAAATTTCACAACTGCATGACTTGTCAGAGCCTTTAATAGAATTTCTACAGTATGTATCACATAATGTATTAATCTTTGATCAGAAGGGGTAGTTATGGCATTCAATATTTCCTACACAAAGTCTCCTATTTTCAAGACTTGTATCCTGGGAAATACCAACCAAGGAATTCTGTAGGAGGAAGATGGGGCACTAGGATGGGGCACTGAGGCTGCCTGGTATTAATGACCTCCTCATGGCAAAGATCCCAGGCTCTTCAAAGGGGAACTGAGGACCTCCCTGTGAACTCCTCCCCACTGGTTCCTCCTTCCCTTCCTTCAGATTCAACATTGGTGGCCCCACTTCCTCCATCTCTGCCCTGTGCTCCTACTTCTTCAATGAAGGCCCTCCAATTCTGTTGGACAAAATCTACAGCCGGCCCAATGACTCTGTCAGTGAGCTCTGGACCCACTCCCGGCTCGCAGGTATGTGTAGAAGATTTCCTCTTCCTATTCTCATTCCAGAAGCTTCTGGAAAATCAGGAAAAAGAAAGATAGCTTGAATTCAGGGAAAAGTGATAGTAAATGGGAATATAAAGTCCCTGCCCTATGCTGTGTACTTTTACAATGATCCTAATCCCTGCAAAATGCTACCATTATATTTAATTTCTAGAGAAGAAAAAATGAGTCTTAACTGAGTTGAGTATCTCATCCAACATCACCCAGTTAGTACGTGAAAGAGCCAGAATTTGAACACTAGTTTGTCTAAAACCAAAATGCCTTCCATTCTCACCACTGCAAGCATCAGCCTACAAAACAAAATCCAAAACTAGAAGGATCCCCCTGCCCATCGCCAAACCTTAGATGGTGTCTAGTGCCCATCCTGCCTGAGCTCCCAGCAGAAGCTCAGAATACTTGCTTGAAGAAAGTTAGTGGCTCTGGGCCCAGAGCAGTGGCCAGAGGAGCAAGTGCAGGCCCAGGGCTCTCACGGCCCCATTGTGGGTGACAGGCTCACTCTGACTCCCTTGCTCAGCACGATAAACCAAGGAACCTACACTCCCATCCAACAAGGGGCTGGGGGACCAACGGTGGGGGGGTGCATATGACCAGAAAATCACCCCACGGTTCTCACTGGTACACTTCCTTATCAAACGAGGATTTAAGGGGAGCTGCAAGACATACATTCAAAAATACTGTAAAATGTAAATAAAAATTAGAACCGGGTGAATTGTAAATTCAAATAGACATTCAAAACCAAGAGGTACAAACAGACTCAAATCTGCAGATCAGGGGGTCCTAGAATTGTGGAGTCTAACCTGGGACCTACACACCACACTGAGCATTGAAACAGGGCTCATATGAACTGAGATGTGGAAAGTGGAAAGTGCACACCATATTTGGAAGACTTTTTATGGAAAAATAAAGATGTAAAATATCTCAGTTTTTGTGGATTACATTTTTGAACTCTACTGAGTTAAATAAAACGTTATTAGGATTCATTTCACCTGTTTCTTTTCACTTGTTTAAAGTGACTTCTAGAAAACTTACAGTGTCATCTGAGGCTCACATTCTGGCTCTTGCCTTATTTCTATCAGACATCGCTGTCCTTGAGAGTTGTTGCCCTGAATTTGCACGTTTGGCTCTTCCTGGAGTCCGGAGTGAAAAGTGAGACTGGTCAGGTTAGGCATTCTCATTATTCATGAAGAGGAAGCACCTCCTTTTCTGGGGCACATGTTCTCATCTCCATTTTACAGATGCAGAGCTGGGGCTCAGGAAAGAGTGATTTGCACGTGGACACAAGGCCACAGAACTAAATTCCAGGCCTTCCTCTCTGCGGGTCCAGACAGCATGGAGAAGGGAAGTGCCCCGGGGTGCTGACTGGACTCGCCATCTTGAAGGACCTTCTATTTTCCAGGTGAACGCTACGGCTCCAAGAAGAACGTGGCCATTCTGACCAGTGCCCTGACGGCCGGCGCCGCGGAGGAATTTACCTACATCATGAAGAGGCTGGGCCGGGCACTCGTCATTGGGGAGGTGACCAGTGGTGGCTGCCAACCACCCCAAACCTACCATGTAGACGACACCCATCTCTACATCACCATCCCCACGGCCCGCTCGGTGGGGGCTGCAGATGGCAGCTCCTGGGAAGGGGTGGGCGTGGTGCCCCATGTGGCTGTTCCCGCTGAAGCAGCCCTCACCAGAGCCAAGGAGATGCTCCAGCACACTCTGCTGAGGGCGAGGCGGAGCCCCGGGGTGGGCGGGACTTCCGGGCCACAGACAAAGGGCGCTCCAGCTCGGGGTCCTGCCTGAGGCCCCGAGGGGCAGCAAAGGGGGCTGCTGAACTCTGGTAGAGTCAGAGCTGGAGGCACCCTTGGAGTTCATCCAGTGGTCTCTTCACCACGGCCAACATCTCTGTTTGGGCCTCTAGGGACAGGGACCTCACCCCTCAGAGGCAGCCCTTCCATAGTAGTTATTTTGAGGAGGTGACGTCCAGGGGCACCCGCACCCCTGCTTCTTAATGACCGACCCCTGGTCCAGAGCAGTTCCAACCAATAGAGTTACAGCGTGAGCCGCAGGTACCAGCACACGCGCCACTCGTCATTTTCTAGTAGTAAAAAGAAACAGGTGATACTTATTTTCATAGTGTAATTTATTTAAGCGACTATATCCACAGTAGTGTCATTTCGGCAGGATAAACATTATCATGAATGAGATGTTTTGCAGGGAGACTTTGAAAGCTGGTATGTAGTCTGCACTCACAGGATATTCCCTTCCTCACACACACCCAGTACTCGGGGGCCGCCTCCAGCTGGGGGATCCCCTGTGGGACAGCGCAGGTCCACAGGCCAGGGACCCCCCCCCCCACTTCCCCAGCACATTGTCCCCACTCTGCCCTCCCTGCATCTGCACCTTCCCCATGCTCTGGGATTGTTTCTGTCCCCATCATGCTTCTCCGGGGCCATGACCGTCCTACTGACCCCTGACTCCTACTGCCCCCCACTTAGCACAGCACCTGATGCCCAAGGAACACACATGAGTATCTGGCAGCAAGTCTGTTTTCCTCCAGGTGGCAGCCCTTAGACACTTGAAGACAGGTGCAGTTTCCCTTAGAATCCTCCCAGCCCTATTCTATATGGCAAGTCTCTCCTCGGTTCACTTGTTCCTCCCACGGCCTTGTTCTCCAGCTTCTGCCAGGACCCAAAGGTGAGCTCTAGTGCCATGCAGAGTTGCAACTTGAGGGGGGAGTGGCCCTGGGCGGGAGTCTGGGTGCCTGCCCTTCTTGGCCTCATGCAGCCTATCACTGTGCCGACTCCAGCGACCAAACGCACTCCTAACAGGAAGAGAAACTGGCAGACCTCAAGACCTCTTCCAGGGCCAAGCAAGCCCCAGAAGGAGATGGGGATCTTGGGGGTAACCTGGAGGAATGAGGCCCCTGGGATCCAAGCAACCTTACTCTGCTGGGAATCACCAGGGACCCTAAAGTAAGACACTTCCAGGACCCTGCCCAAAGTCATGGTAGGGATGAAGCTGGAATAGTGGGGACATCCACAGCCCCCAGAACCCATGCTCTCAGAACCCATGCTCCAAGATGTTTAATGAGGATGAAGTCCTCGTGTCATCTGGGCTTGCTGTCTGGTGAGTCCAGCATGGAGCTGCCATGGGTGACGTCCCCCATGGCACTAAGCTGACTTCACTACACAACCCTAAACTCACAGCCCCCTACCCAGTTCCCAGAGAGCTGTGGAGTCTGAGCACACCCGTGGGTCACCACCAATATCTAGGGACATGGCCACCTGGAAAACCTTGAGCCAACCCTGTCTAAATAGGAAAATTCTGATGGAAGGCACTCCAGTTCCTTTTCCTTCTGCTAAATTCAAATAAGGTTAAGTGCATGATTGAACGTTAGCAGGAGCATGGATACGGGGATCTCACCCTTTTCTTCATTAGACCTATTAATATCCGGGCAGATGTGTGACACCCCTACATGCTTATATTCTAGGGGTTCTCTCTCCTCCCTCCTCCTTCCCACCCCTCCCCACACACAGCTATCTAGGACCACCTAAATCAAACAATGGTTCCTCTAGGTGGTAGAATCAGGGGTAATATTTTAATGAGTATGTCTTTATACTTTTCTTTTTCTCTTAAATCCTTATAATTAAGCATAGATCATAATTTTCAAACGTAGCAGTCATTATTCCAAAAATGAAATAAATAAAACAAATTATATCTTGAGTCACTAACCACGCCTTAGTGATCACTAATAATTGCTTATTTTTTTCCATGGGTTTTCCTATGACGTCATTTGGATTTCCTTGATTTACACAACTGACATTTATTGACAGTTGATTTTGTTTAAGGTGTCAGGCTAGGTGCTGGGGGTCTGCCAACAGCACACATCTCCATGGGTCTTAAATAGGGAAAGGGGTGGAGTAGCTCTTAGGGTAGATGACATAAATAGTTCTCTTCCGAGCCTCACAGTGCACGGACAACCATTTCTTTTAATGGAATACATCACATATTTGCATGTCATCCTTGCACAGGGGCCATGCTAATCTCTGTACCTTGTGATTTGTGTGTATGTGCTGTCGAAGCGAGCACTGGACAACCATTCTTACCATTTCTGCAGGAGTCAGCTGACACTCAGTGAAGCTCAATAACTCACAGGAGGTCACATGGGTAGCACAATGGACATGTGTCCTCCGTTAGGCCACACAACATATGCACCCCCTTTGAATGTTCAGAGAATCGCTCCCCATATGAACATGTGGGAAACAGACTCACTAATAGCAGCAGTGAGGTGTTTGGGAGCCCAGGTTCCCAGGTTCAAGACAGGTTCCATCTTGAAACTGTCCTGGGGGAAAGGCAGGCCAGCCACTTCCTAGCTGTGTAACCCTGGCCAACTTGCTTCACTTCTCTGGGCCTCGGTTTTCTCATCTGTACAATGAGAGGCATAATAGCACCTTGGGGGCTATGAAGATGAAATGAACCAATCCAGGGTCCAACCAATGCCATCTAACACCACTTCCCCACCATCAAGCCAAACACAGCAGAAGTTCACTTTCCCAGCTCCCTGACCAGCAGGGTATAGGTACGAGGTCTTTCCTGGGCCAATCAGAGTGGTTCCTATGCAGAATATTCCATCAGTCTAAGCAAGTTGAATGTTTAAGCAAGGGAGAGTTGGTCAGCAGCTGTGGCCAGATGCCCAGTGTGCAGGGCAGAGGAGTTATGTCCTCACTCAGCAGGAGTGAGAGCAACGTTTTCCAGAGGCGGTCCCCTGCCTGACCATGGCTGAGGTCTTGCTGAGTAGTTCATTTTTTCTGTCCATTGTCCACCCTGAGCCCTCAGCATGCCTCTCCAAAACTGGGTGAGGGCCAGGCTCCTCTCAAGACCTCTTTTTCTGCTTCTATCAACCACAGAGGTTTTTTTGTTTTTTTTTTTTGTTTGTTTTTTTTTTACACAACAAACTGCACTGTATGGTGAAGCTGGGCTAGGGGATAGGTGAGCTTTGACCCCCACATCTGCCTGGCTCCAAAGACCCTGCTGTTTCTACCATATCATGAAGAGGCCCTGGGCCTGGTCTGGGAAGAGGGACTAAAGTGGGAGAAGTGGACCAAAAGGGTCCTGTTCAGACCAAAGAGAAAGCGTCCGTGTTCCTGAGCCAGTTTTCTTCATTGTTACCCTCTTGGAGACAGAAGACTGGAGAAATAGGAAAAGGAAAACAAAATCCCACTAGGCCTCTCTTCCAGTGGGAGAGCTACGTGATCCACAGCTGCCTAGGAGCCTCTGCTCCAAAAGACTACGGGCCTCTTGAGCTCTTGATGTCCCAGTATGAGCTCATCACCTCTACCTTCTCTCATCTTTCTTGGCTAAGGCCTGCTCCTGTCCCCAAGACCCTGTCTTGTGCACAGCCACACCTCCCTCCTGACATTAGGGCAGAGATCTGAGAACTAACCCAAACTGCCTCCTCTCTACCCCCACCCCACTGTGTCCACACAGTCACCAGGATGATGAGTTGTCTGAGTTAATAGCACTCTGCCTTGGGCCCACCTGCCATTCCCTCTCCCTTGTTTTGGGGCCCTGGCTTGGTTCTTAAATCTCCACCACAGACTCCTACCCCCATTTCTGTGGCTCAGCTTGCGGTCAGGGCTATAGCTCTGACATGCAACCTTCTCAGATTTCCCCCTGTTTGAGGACCAACCGCCACCAAGGCACCCACCGACCTGCAGTGAGAAGGGCTGGGCCAACCTGTCCTCCCCATTTCCCAAGGTAACCCCAGCCCACAGACAGGCTGGACCTTCACCATCCGGATCCTTGCTGGAGACTTGTCTGAAGCCTCCAGTCCAGCAGGAGCCAGGGACCACACTGGAGCATCAGAGTGAAGGACCCCAGCCATTTTTCCTCTTGCCCTCCTGCTTGCTATGTCTCTGCATCTCCCCACAGAGCCCAACACAGCCAATGGCCACGTTTGCATGTCAGTGAGGGTTTTGGTTATCCACACACCTTTATTTATCTTTTTATTGTATTATGTTCGTCACCATACAGCACATCATTAGTTTTTGATGTAATTAGTGTTCCATGATTCATTGCTTGCATGTAACACCTTTAATGCAATGAGAGGACATGGCTCAGAAAAAAACACTTGTGGGCCAAGAAACTTGCCTCGGAGATCCCCACTGGAGGGCGCCCATCTCTTGCCTTCTCAGTCCTATAGGATTAGCCGCCACCTGGCCTGAGGACCTCCTTGCTGATGAGGACAGCTGGCAGTGAAAATAGCTTGCTAATCCAAGCAGCTTAGAATCGCAAGGGTATCAGAGGCCACTGGCTTCCTCTCTCCCGCCCCCAGGAAAATACTAGACAGCCAGGGAAGAAAAGGTTAAATTTAAGGAAGCCCAGTCCTCCTCCCTGAATGTACTGCCTTCCAACCCCCATTCAAAATTGGTTTCTGGAAATTCTCTCTTGAGAAGTGGCACAAATCAAAACACCGTGGAGAATAATTTATTTTGAAAAACAAAACATTTTTCTATGGGATTTATCTCTTACTATATGATATTTAGTTCTTTTTCATGACTTCTACTACAAAAAACAAAAACAAAGTTAAGCATTAACCAGGGTATATAAAATTCCCTCTGAAGACAAGTGGACTGCAGGGAAGGCACGCTGCCTCCAGGAGGCGCCAGCACCTTTCAAGAAAAGGGAAGATGTCTGGTTCACCTTAGAACAGCTAGTGAGTGTCCTCAGCTCCTTGTGGGAGGTTCTCTTCTTCTGCCCAGAAGAATAGGGCAGTTTGTGTGAGGTTAGCAGGACTGGGCCCAGCACCCAGCCTCTTCCAAGTCTGGATACATAATAGTCAGGGGTCTCCAGCTGGCTGTTCCTCTCCCTCCCCATCACCACCACCACAAATGGGCTTCCTTAAGTCCATGTTATTCTGGCCATCAGTTTTCAAAAACCAAATGAATCACTAATTTCACATATAGCACTTATTTCTAGCCTTTCTTGAGGCCTGCATTCACCCTGGCACTGAAGAGCTTTCCTTCACCCAGGACACAGGAATTCTAGGTGTCAGACCCACCCTTCCTCTTCTTCCCTCCCCTTGCCTTAGCCCAGGGGACGTCACTCATGTTCATTAATCTAATTATAGAGTCATTTGAGTAGGTTACCCTGTCTTTATAATCTAAGATTCAGGAACTGGCCAGAAGTTGAAATCTAGGATCCCAGCCTTGTTAAGGTTTTACTTCTTCTCCAGATAAAAGCAGGGAGGTATAAAGCGGATTTTGGTTACAGCTAAGAACTAAAGTCGACCTGAATTCAGAATTCCTGATTAGCACATTTTGTGCTGATTCTTAACTGAATAGCTGTTTCTTGGAAGATTAAGATATACATTGCCATTGTCCCAACCACTAGAAGTTATTTTCCATCGCCTCTTCCAAGAAATTAGCCAAACCTTTCTGTTCATTGACTCGGTGGTTTCTGTGTGACATCAGTAATGACAACATGGCCAGAAAAGAGTCAAACCCCAAGATCCTGGAAGAGGGGAGGAATCTGAACACATTGGAGGACAGGGACAAAGATACCAGTGCCCCATGGGGAGACCATGCGACACTCAGGGAGGCCACCTTCCTAGGTGGGGCACACTGGGGGAACTTTCTGTGAACTTGAAAGACAGGGGAGGAATTTGAAAATGACAGACTGCATATCTTACCAGAACCACAGGATCGGGATGCAAAGCAGTTTAAATTAGATATAGAGAATTTAAGGAATGTGGTCATTCTTACCCCAGACTTAAAGAAAAAAGTTCTCATCTGCTGATGTGATGTTTTGTGGCAACATCACCAGCCAACTCTTAACTAGTATGGAAGGTGGCAGAGGGAGCTTAAACAAAGTCATGATTCAGAGTGACTACTCTGGAAGGGCAGGAGAGAAGAAGGGATGAGAAAGGATTTGACTGCCAAAGGGACTTTGGGAACCCAGCCTGGTTACAAGTAGGAGCTGCCACAGTCATAAACTGTAAGCCATCATTTCCACAAGTCATTTTGGAGTTTGTCAATTTCAATGGCTGCAAAGCAACTTGCGTGTCCATTACTTTTTATTAAAACAGACTACATCTTAGAAAGTTGGGGGAAGATGTTCCATTATGTTTCTTCATAACTTTTATTTGGTTAGCTTTAATATTTTTCAAAATGCCTCCCTTGCTTTAAAATAATGGGGTCACTGTTAATAGTAATTCTACGTGTGGCTATAGCCAATGTGCTTAGAGGCATGCGGTCAGGTCCCAGAAGATGCCCAGGCTGACATTTCAGGGGTCCCAGGCTTGACCTCCCCACTGCTTACCCTGCCTCACTTTGCAGGTGTGCTCATCAGTGGACCTCAGTGCTCACTGCTGTAAAGCGAGAGGATGCAGGAGAGCTCTAGAGTTCCTTTCCATTCCAAATTTCGACTCTGCCTTAGTGTAGTGCACTTGTGCCTTTCAAAGTGATTTCACAGAAATATGGCCCAATCCAATAAGCCAGAAGCGGACAGCAGTGCACATAATCTGACAGATGTCAAAACACTTTTGAGCAGCTGATTCCAGGTTTGTCAAGGGTGAGACTGGAATCAGGCATCTCATTCATTCATTCAACAAATGTCTGTTGAACATCTACTACATTCCTACATTGTTCTTCCGGCTGCAGATACAAAAGTGAACAAAGCCAAGAATCCCTTGTGGAGCTTATGTTCCAGTAATGGGAGAGACAATGTAAATAAGACAAATCAGTAAACTCATGTTAGCATACAAGATAATAGAAAAGTGTTCAAGGAAAGGGTGATAGGAAATGTGGGCGTGTATGCAGGGTGCAAGGTGAAATTTTAGAAGGGGTTAGTACCTGACCCTTAATCCTATTGGTAAACCATCCGTGATGCCACGTAACCACATGCTGAGCAGACCCATGGCAGGCTGGGAAGGTTGTGAGCTCAGAACTCGGTGGTCCTGGGACTGTATTCTTGCACCATTTCTCCTGAACCTATGATCTTAGAAAAGACGCTTAACCTCTGGGAGCTTAGTTTCTTCTGCAGTAATATGGGAATTAAAGACCTACCTCCCACGTGTGTCATGCAGATTCAATGATGTATGTCCCTGAATCATGGGGAGCCTCAGGTTCACACTCCAGGGGGCGCCCTTTCCTTACCCACATGGGATGGCGGAGGAAGGAGGCTCCCCGAAGCTTCAGCCCCCTTCTGTGGGGGCAAGGAACCATCCTACAGAACGTCCCTTGTTTCTCTCAGGGAAGGGAGCCTGCAAGAATGGAGGTGCTCCGTTGGTGCCCTCAGGGAGCACCGCTGGCTCCTTCCAGATGCGGAGACTCCTCCAGAAGGTCCTCTCCTCTCCTCCAGCCCAGCCTTCCCCCTGCAGCCACAGGATTCCTCAAAGTGCCTCTCAGAGCCAGCAGTCCTGTGCTCTGGGCCAAACTCCTGTCCTTGGAGGCCTTTCTCCATTTCCATTTCACTCGGTTCTCACACAGACCTTGTAGCATCCTAGAGCATCTGTAGCTATGGTGCCCCCACCCTCAACCCTCTCCATCACTGTCCATCTAAACCTCCAGCACCTGCTGAACTTCCACGATCTGCTCTTTCCCCCACTCCTCAGGAGCCTCTGGGAGCCCTGCCCTCCCTCCCCTCCCACAAGTCTGGTGTGGGCCTGCTCCCATGTGCCCGGCACCTCACACAGACCTCTGCTTGGCATCTGTCACGCCATACGCTAGGTTGCAGACCCTGAACAAGGACTATGGGCCAAATTCAGGGGTGTCCCCCGGGGACTGGCACCGAGTATGACACAGCAGGTGTGCTTGGGGAGGTCAATAAATGAGTGAATAAATGGCTGGCTCTGGGTGGAGAATAGAGGCATGTGTAGGTGGAAGGAGAGGGGAGAGAGAGTCAAGGGGATGGGGGTCGGGTGGGCCAGGTCGGACCAGCTGCTGCCTGCACCAGGTGGGCACATGGAAAGAGAGAGAAAAGGTCAGGTTTAGGGGCTGTGTGGGTGGATCACTGGCCGCTGAGATGCCCCAGCAGCAATTTCCCAACCACAGCCTGAGCTCTGCACGGGTGGCCCACCAGAGGGTTGAAAATTGCCGATCAAATGAACATGTCCTCAAAGGGAAGTGGAAACCAGTCAAAAGAACTCACTGACTCAAAAGAACTCCCAGCTCATGGCCTCACACACAGACTGGCCTGAGTTACATCAGAGTTTAGGACCTGAGGGTTACAAGGACAAAGGCAGATACACAGAACAGTTACCGAGAGAAACACAACATGCAGTAGGTTCTGGTAGCCAGAGCTTTCTTAATTCCCACAAGGTTTTAAGCCTAAACTGTTGTACATGATCACTTACTGAGAGCTAAGAGGTGTGTGGGTCTGAATTCACATATTTAGAATGTGAAGAACCATGGAGCAAGTGTTGGTTGAGTTACTGGTCCCAATTCTTCATGCCCTTGCAGTAGGATTTCACATCTGCCCCCTCATCATGGCTTCACTGTGGGCAGCACGCACATATCACCCATTTACTTTGGGCTTGGCCATTGACTTGCTTTGGCTGAGAGGATGTACGTAGAAGTGACCCAAGGGATGCCGGGATGGCTCAGGCAATGGTCAAACATCTGACTCTTGGTTTCAGCTCAGGTCTTGATCTCAGGGTCTTGAGATCCAGTCCCATGTCCACCTCCATGCTGAGCATGGAACCTGTTTAAGATTTTCTCTCTCTCTCTGCCCCTCCCTCCATATTCT
Source organism: Meles meles (assembly GCF_922984935.1). NCBI lineage: Eukaryota > Metazoa > Chordata > Mammalia > Carnivora > Mustelidae > Meles > Meles meles. The sequence continues at coordinate 45,558,353 of NC_060078.1, read as the reverse complement.
CGCATTCTCTCTCTCTCTCTCTCTCAAAAAAAAAAAAAAAGTGACTCAAGCAGAGACTTGAGATGTGCTTCTGTATTTGGATTTTCCTTCTTGGGCTCTTGGCATAAACATGAGAGAAGTATTACCTGGGAAGCCCATCAGTACTAGAGTAAAAGATAAGAACTTAGAGATGATTTGTGACCGGGAGCCAAGCCCAGCCAAGTCCAACTCTACCCTGCCAACCCATAGACCCTCAAGTGAGAAATAGATGCTTTGAGTAGTTTGCCAAGGAGATTTTGTTATTTAACAACAGCTGACTGATCTGGACAATAATAAATATCATTTACTCAGTGATCACACTGTGCCAAGTGTCATGCAAGCTATTTCCACACACCTTCCCACATAATCCTGACAACATCCCTAAGACACAGGTGTTCACCCTCTGCATTCACAGAGAAGAATACTGAGGCTTTAACTCAGTTAAAGCAGTGTGTCCAAGGTCAGGGCTAATATGCGAAAGCTTTGAATCCAGGTTTGTCTGCTTCCAAAGCCCAAACTTGCCTCCACATGGAACAAACAGAAAGGTGACAGGAGCAGGACCTCCATGTCGTGCCTCACAGTCCCGATGCCCTAGGTTTACAAAGCATATCATTTTATTGTATGACTTTATTTCGATCAAAACACATCAGAGCTGAGGACTCTCTTTTTCAAATGATGACCAAGCTGTTCGTCTACACACTCCAATGCAGACGGTCCTGCAGACAAGTCTGACCAGCCTTTCCAAAGGAAACACCCGTGAGCCATCTCCGGTTCCTTGCCAAAGCTTAGAAGCTGCATCTACACATTTGCTCCACAGTCACCGGCTAACTGTGAGAAGTCATGTGCCGAGACAGGTGGTGGCGCTCCCGGAAGTATTCATGGCAAATGGGACATGTGAGGGCCTCTTCTCTCAGCTTCTTAGAATGTAGGTCAGGCCCTGCATACTCCTTTTTGTGGTGGGACCGCATGTGAAAGACCAGGTCAGAGGTCAGGCGAAAGGACAGGTTGCACTTTGCGCACCAGTTCTGGGTGGACAGGCCCAGGGATGTGAACGTGGGTGGCAGCAGAGCCCAAGAGGCAGGGGAGGAGGACGATGAGGGCATGGGCATCTGGCCCGTGGCATGCTTTCGCCACAGTGTGGGGGCACCCACTAAAGCACTACAGACAGGAGTATTTTGTGGCAACATTTGCAGGTGCCATAAATCACCCACCAAAAACTTAGAATTTGAAACTTGACCCCAACAAGGGACATCTACTGTGTTGATGAGTCCCAACAACTCCCCAAGGACATCTGCCGGTCCGCCTGCCTGGAATATAGAGGTTGGCCCTGGTCTCCCTGTGGGACACCTGGCTGGTTTGCTGAAAGCACTTCTCTGCTCCCCTCGGGCTCCACTGGGCCACACAGAGAAGACTTTGCTGCCAGCTCGATCCCTAGGGATGTCCTGGGTCAGCTGCTGGGGACCACGCTGAACTGTGGGGTTATCATGCTCCCTCTCCTCGGCCAGCGCACCCACCAGCCTCTTTTTGAGCTGAGGCACCTCCGTGAAGGCGCTCTGCCCCTGTTCCCAGCACACTTTCTGCGATGTTGGCCTTCCCAGTCTGAGTTTGTCTGGGGTGGCTGATGGCACCAGCTCAGCACAGGACTCATGCTGGCCCCCACTGCCCGGGGCAGCCTCAGAGCCCAGGTGGTTGGTTTTCTCCAGCAGCACTGGCTTGCAACCCTTGACCTGGTCAGCTTCACTAAGCCGCCATCTGTTTTCAGCTGAAGAGCTCCACACAGCACCCTTCCCAGCAGCCATGTTCACCAGCAGGGTGTGAGCCGGCTGAAGAAGGTGGAGGCCCCAAAAGCTGTCGGTCTTCAGGGGTGCTGGTGTTCTGGAGGGCTTGACCCAGGGAGGAGCCCTGAGACCGGAGAGCTCCCCTTGGCTGCACCAGCCACGCTTGGACCACAGGACTCTGCACAGAGAGGAAGCGACAGCAGTGAGACATGCGCTCTTCATCTTTGCCGTGTGCGTCCAAAGAAGCAGGTGCAGGCGCCCACCCTGACTCAGAGCGCTGTGCCACCCGCTTTCACCTCCAGGACTCCCTCAGGGAGGAAGGACCACACCATGGGCCCTGCCCCCCAGGGACCGGGCTCAGCACTGCCCCTGCACCTGCCAGCATCCAAGCAGCAGCTGCTGTGTTCGCACAGCACACAAGGTGTCAACTGCCAGGCACTTCTGACCCAGCTGACAAATCTAATGTGTCTACACCCTGATTTATGAAAAGCTTTCCATTTTTTAGAGCAGTCTTGCTGCTCAGTGTGTCCATTTTCCTTCCACCAGACGTGGCAGGACACTGAGCACCTGGGAATGGAGCTCCTGCAGCACACACGGCCAGAGGGTAAAGGCTGAACAATAAAATGCCCAGGCATGCCAGTATGGGTCTGGTCCCCGATCCCACTCTTGGGGGACAGCCACCTCTTCTCCACCTGGCCCTGGCCCTGGAGAAAGCGTGGGTCTACCCCATATCCACTTGCCAGGGTGCCCACACTTGGTTCTCCTCAGACATTAATCCATTTCCTTCTCCTCTGCTCACCTTTCAGCTGTCCTCTTGGGCCAGCCTGCTGGGCCTACTCAGGCAGACCAGCCTCCACTTTGCCCTGGAGTTGCTCAAGGCTTGGAGGAAAGTCACTCATGGCCATGAAGACAAGAGAGGACCATCAGCCCTGCTGGGGAGTCTTTCCTCCCTGCCCTTCCCTAATCAACTCCACCAGCCAGTTCTTGAAGCTAGAACACCCATCTTCAAGCATCCCCCCGACTGGTGAGTGGCCCTGGCTGAACTAGACTCACATGCGCACACACACACACACACACACACACACACTCAAAGACACATACACTCAGAGAAACACACACATATACGCACATACATACACTGACCTGTACACACTCAGACATACACATACACTCACACACACACTTACACTCGCACTTATATAGTCATACACACACACACACACACACACACACACACACACATTCCCCCCAATCCATCTCTCTTTCTCCCTCCAGATATGCCTCAGACAGCCCTCCAGATGACAATTTAGAGTGACATGATGTCTTTCCCAAGCCTGGGCAGGCACCCATGCTGCTGTCCTCCGGGCTGGGCTGCACCCTGCACCCCTCTGCAGACAGGCCCACTGGGCTGCCTTCTCAGCTTGGGCAACCTCGGCCAACCGCAGCCATGTAGACCCAATCATCAGAAATGCCCAGAGTGCCCTAAGCCACAGACATGACAACTCTGCTTTCAGCATTCAGATTTGGAACATGGGATCTTACTGCGGAATGAAATATTTACAGCGAGGGATGTTCATCATGTAAACATAGCAGTGACTGTTTCTTGAGTATGTAGGTGAACACATGCCAGAGACACCAGAGGCTTCATACACCTTATTACATGGAATTTTCACCATAACCACACGAGGGAAGCTGCATGATTCAACCCAAGTGCATTCATCTCCAACCTGCCAAATGCCACATTGCTGAGTGCAGTGCTGCCTTCCAGCTTCCTGAGACCACTGTGGGTCTGAATTCTGTCAATCACTGTATTAGATATCCATCCAATTTTATTATTCAAATCTTAATAATAATAATGGGACCAACAGGAGGAGGAGAAAGAAAAGGAGATAATATAAAATAATAATAATAATGATAATATTGAGGAGCAGAAGAAGAACAAAAGGAGGAGACGAGGGTACTGAACTGGCTGGGGACCTTTGGCATGACCAAGCTCCCTGAGGGTCACCTCTCTCTCATGCATCAGCCTTGCTGGGGTAAGGTTACTCAGCTAAGTACAAACAACGTCCTACAACACTGGTTGAGGCTCCATCTATCCTGTCCACTCTGTGACATTGCCAGATAGAAGACTCTCAAAGAGGAAAATGATGTGTGTCTGACGTGGCCTGTCCCCAGTGAGCCTGTGCCAGCTCCTGATGCTCATACCTTTGTGTCAAATGGCTCACAGGCCCTTGCCCAGGGTCAATATCAGACCCTGGGTCTCATCCAGCTCCAGGCTTCATGCACCTCTCCTGGGATCCACCTCTCAGATGACCTGTATAGAGGCATGATGTCATCTCTGGGGTCACATCATGCCCTGGCCGTGAGTTCTGGGTCAGGAGACCACATGCACAGCTGCTCATGCTGCCTTGCTGCTTGTTCCTTCTTCCTATGTGGACCTACCAATGCCCTTTGCAACTGGAGGATGGTTCTCTGCCAGACGTTCAAGTGAATCTATGCAGCCCTTGTTCTCCCTGCTCCCATGCAATATTAAGGGACCCTTTGCTGTCCCTCCACTCTTCTCAATAGCCTCAGTTCATTCTGTGCTCTCACCCCCTGACACGGTCTGCTCATCCTCATCAGTCTGTTGTGTGTGTCTTGAGAAGGGTTCTCTTGTCTTCCTTGGATTTTTTCAGTCTGAGCTTAGCAAGAAACCCCCTGAGCCACACAGACATCGTTCAGTACCACACCATGGTCTTCCATTGAAAGGACCTCGTTTTGATCCCAGAATCTCCAACATTTCTGAGCCCTTAGATCGTGGATTTATAAGTGATCTTCTTTGAAACCTTCTGAATCTGAGCTCCCCAAGTTGACATGGTGTCCAACTATATCCATCCTTCCCTACCATACAGGATACTTCTCCCTCAGGCTCTCAACCTTCTGGGCCACCAGTGAGGATTCCACTGATGAACACAAGAAGGGCTACATTCTCGAGAGATGAAGCCTCACCCACTTCACAGTGTTACAAGCACATACGTCCTTGTTTATTACCCATTTCCAGGGCACCGAGTGCAGACTCTGATCATTCTTTTACCTGGTCACATTCTGTTCATGCTATGCCCAGGCCATCCCATGCAATCATCAAACCACGTATCACACAGAGGATAAGTGCATGGGCTCTCACGTCAGATGCTGCGACCAAACTCAACTCTGCTCTTTCCAACCTGGTGACCACAGGTAAGCTGTTGATCCTCTCTCTGCATATCTTCTCAACCAAAAAAGACCCTTTCAAAAAAAGGATCACCTTGGGGCCTACTTCATCAGGTCGTTGGTAAATATTAGATGGATTAAGGTATCAGAAGTGTTAAAGAGCCTGGCTCATTAAATGTTAGGTAGCATTAATTTATTCATTATTATCACACTAGTGCAAAGGGTAAGAGTCAACTTCCTGGCTGCCTTTCCTCTCCTCATGTGCTCCCAGGAACCAGTGCACAGTAGTGGTCAATGAGTGACCAATGGCCTGCCTGTTTTCCCCCTTCCCCCTTCATTCATGTAAGAAAGAACTTTTAGTAAACAACTGGGTGACCTCCTTTTCCTGAGGTATCTGGAGGTACTCTCCAACCTCAGTCAGCTGACCAGTCTTCAGCCTTTCCAAGCTGCATCTCACTTAAAAACTGGATCTTATTCAGTGATACCATTTACACCACCAACTATGTCTTCCTCTGCCTGCCTTCCTCTTTAGCTAAAACAAACAAGAGCAGATAATATCTCCTGTGCTCTAATCCTTTCGTTTCCCTAGACCTTGGAGATGCTTCTCAGACCATTCTGGAAGGTGCCAGAAAATAATTATCTATCCACCTCTTCTACGTATGGATTGTGACGTCCTGGGTTTTCCTGAACAGGAAATACACATGCATCCGCCTAGCTCTGGAATCCTGAGAAAATTAAAAACTGGAGGGCTATCCAGGCTTTCCTGGAGGCTGGCTGATGATGCCACAGAGCTGGGAGAGATCTTTCCAGCCAATCCCTACAGGCTCTACGTCCAGCTCTTCCTATACCCCTTCAGCAACAATGCCTGCTGTGTTCAAGCAAAACCAAATACAGGATTCCCAGAATGTAGCCAGTCACCAGGTCCATAATATGTTCAGCTGGAGTCCTAACACAGTTTGGCCATGTAGACCAATGCCACTGACAATCTTCTGGGGAAAGTCTATGGCTTATATATCAAACTGCTCATCCAGACTTTACCTGATGCCAATAATAGCATCATCATCTACTAGAAAGGAGAGATACAGCCTACCAAAAGAAGGAAATGAAATTCAAGAGCATTGCAGCTCAACACAAAACCTTGAAAAAAATCATTTTATTGTAGTTATCTCTTTTTTAAAAAACTGAATGTCTAAAACAAGTAAATAAAACTTTATTTTTTTATTATGTTATGTTAGTCACCATACAGTATTATCTATTTTAAAGAAAAGTTGTCACTTCCTGGGTTTCTGAAAAAGAAATCTGCTAAGCAAAGCAGACATGATGGTTTTAAATCATTTGCAAAAGCATCCCTTCCATCCCACCTCTCCAGAGTTCTGATACATTGGAAGTCCACAGTACAATGACTTAAAAGTCAATTTGACTCTTCAGTGCAGAAAGCAACCCCCTGAATCAAAGTTCCATGCATATACTTAAGAATTTGTCCAATGTCCTTTGATTTAAAATGAAAAAATTCTTTCAATAAATACACTGCAATCCTCTTCCATCATGCTTCATTTTTGTTTGTGTGATTTATGTAAGGTCACATTTCCTTTTCCATAACAACTGAAAAGTCAAAGAAACTGAAAAATCATTAAAGTCATAATAAACCAAAAGGTAAAATTATTTTTTAAAAACCTGTGTTAGGTGGTAATTAATAGCTTTAAAAACAAACAAGTTTTTATGTGTGTGTGTGTGTATAGTGCATGTGTGTGTTTGAACATACAGCTATATGTCATAAAAATAACATAAAACAATGAAATCACATTTTTAACAAGAAGAAAAACATTGCTTTAATATACAATGCTTCTACTTTATTCTCCCCAAATGAATCAGGTTTGTTTTTCTAGATTTCTTCATTTAGTATGTGTCTAAGACAATCTTTGATATTAAAATGAGGATATTTTCAACTGCGGTCCTACCTAATGTACACAAAAACATTAATCTTAAATGTCACAATAGTTGCTATAAAATGCCTGTCTGATTCACCATAATTATGGAACTTAAATTCTGCACTTCAGCAGCACTGGCAAGTATCTGTTTTAGAAACATACAGTTAATTTCATATTTTAATTCTCAATGGTTTCACATGAAAAGCCCTGTCATCTCTACAAGTAAGCTCTGAATTCCACCCATTCCCTCCCTATCAACCTGGCCTTACACAATTTCCAAGGAAGGATGGTGTGGGCCCCAATGTCCCCTCGATGTTTCTGCATGATTTAGCTTCCTGGTGTGCTGTCTGTGCCTATTACTACAGGCAAATGTCAAGAAAACGATTCATTCAATGCCTTATCTCTAAAACCAACTATTTTCTTCCAGCTCACCCTAAACCTCACCCTAAATGTCAAGAAAACAATTCATTCAATGCCTTGTCTCTAAAACCAACTATTTTCTTCCAGCTCACCCTAAACCTCACCCTAAATTTATAACTAGATCATTTATGTATTTTTTTCCAAAACAGGCACTGAATGCCCAAATCTTTGGATAGAGTCTGTTAGAGAAAGGATCTGGAACAGAGGCACCATTATTACCCTAGTGCCCAGCGCAAGCTCCGGCTGAGTATAACAGAGCAACCCAGGATGAGAGGATGGGTGGATGGATAGATGGATGAATGAAAAGAACTGCAGCCTCAAAAGTCATCCTAGGAGAAAAAAAAAATCAAAAGACAAAATTTCTGGGGCGGTGGCGGGGGGGGGGGGGGGGGGAGGTGGCGGCGAAGGGAAAGACCAAGAGAGAGAAGGAAAAAGAGAAGGGGTAGGACAGGGAAAGTAGGTAATGAAGAGAAAGACAAGAAAAGTGAGATAGACGACGGAGAAAAACAGGAAGAGACAAGAAGACAAAAGACAGAGGCAGAAGGCAGGGACTGGGGGGCACCGGCAGAAAAAAGAGGGGGCGGTGAAGGACGCTGGCGCGGGAGGGGAGGAAAGAACCGGGCAGTCGAGGGCAGAACTGCTCACTACGCCCTGGGGAAAGGCCAGCAGAAGTGGGATGAAACGCACGCCCCCACGTCCACTCGCCGCCCGTCCCGGGGGCAGGACCGCGCGTCTCACCTCGGCTCTTCCGCGGCTCTGGGCGCTGGAGAGGCGCTGGCAGCCGCGACCGCTTCCAGGTCGGACCGCACTACACAGGAGTCAGAACCTGGCGGGCGAACCCCAGGGGGCCGACCGGACCCCGCCCTCCCGGGCTGCTCCCGCCTCCGGGGCGGGGCCTCGGGCAGCCCACCCCTACGGCCCCTTCCGGGAGGGGCCTGCGAATCGACGCAACCCGCTCAGAGGGGAGCCGCGTGCAGGCCCCCAGCGCTCGGCTCGACAAACCCCCGATTCACCTCCAGGAGTCTCGGCGTCCGCCCATGCCTCGCAGCAGCGGGGCTGAGGGGGAGCGTCCCGATGCGGGCCACCCACCGAGTGCCTTGGGAGGTGGCGCCTAGGCCACGGCGGAGCCGCCCCTGCCGCTGCTCACCCGCCCTAGACGCCGGGACTTCTCCATGGGGCCCGGGATCCCAGGCTGCGGCCCAGTTGTTAGTGCGGGGACCCCCCCCACACACACACACTTCTGGCGTCCGGGCAGTTCTTCCTCCTGCCCGCTGAGCCGCGGAGTCCACTGCATTTCTGCATGGCCGCGAGAATCTCCCAAACTTCCGTGGAACTGTCCCTGTGCCTCGGGGACTCCTCAGCGGGGGATGGCAGCACTGCGTCAGACCACGGTGAGTTCTGCGACCTCACAGAAAGCAAAGGTGTCCGGGAACCTAAGTACCCAGGAGGGTGGGACGGCCGCTGGGCGGCGGGAGGGAACGGCTTCTGAGGGGGGACATTCATGACAGGACTTGAATGAGCTCGTAGTGACAGGTGGGAAGAGATGGGTGAAGTGTGTCAGGTCTCCAGAATGGTTGCAATGGCAGCCAGACGTGAGGGTCCCATTGTTGGAGCGCAGAGGGAATGCAGAGCAGATTAGACCGAGGAAAGGAGAACCTTGACGGACTGGAAGAGAAAACAGCCCTGACTTCCTGCTCCTTCCTTCCTTCAGTCACTCAGTCAGTGTTCTGGATGCCCGTGGGGGCCAAGGGATGCAGGGACAGAAGGGGACAGGCTCTGTGCTTTATCCCAGGTTTTGGAGCATCTATTACACGAATAAGATTGTCAAGGAAAAAAAAATGTTTTATGGTAAATCTGAAGGGGGGGGAGCTGATTCAGAACATACATTAGAAGATCCACAAAGCAAAATTTTTCTTTTGGTGAATGTGGAAATGAGACATCAAATTCCTAATGTAAGTATTTATATAGCTTTAGTGAAAGAGAAGCTTAGAGGAAAATTTGTGGCCAAAGATGGTTATGTTATGGGGGGAAAATGGTGAAAATAAATGAGTTGATAATTAACCTAAAAATATTTGAAAAAGAATACTAAAATGAAACCCCAAGAAAATGAAAGGGAGAATATTTTAGAGAAAAAATAAACACCAAAAAATACTAAAGTACTCCATGCAGTACGTGCCCTCCCTATTACCCACCACCTGGTTCCTCTGGGTGTGATGCCAAAACAATGAACACTGTTATGCTGTAAATAAGCAAATAAACAAAAAAATAAATTAATTAATTAAAAAAATACTAAAGTAGTAAAACAAAGCCAAAAGTTATTTGATAATATTCTAATGAAATTGATTGTAAAATAAGACAATGCTTCTCAATGATGATGATGATGATGATTATAACCTCCCCCAGGAGCTTTTTAAATTTTTTTCCATATAGACCCCCATGAAATATTAGTAGCAAGAATTTACTGTATATTACTTTATGTACTGTGCTTTATAATTAAAAACCGTAAGAAACATTTTCACCCTCTTGGGGCAGTATGCTCCCTGTTGTGAATGCATAGGCTGAGGAAAGACACAAGTAATATTAGCAATTAAAAAGATATACTACAGATAGAGCTGAAATAGAAAACTCAAACATGTTCTGAACAACTTTATGCCAATATATGGAAACAAATGTCAAATTCCTAGAAAAAAAAAAAGGTACCTAAATGACTGATGAAAGAAATACAAGCACAAAATAATCCAGTGTGTTCGTCTGCTCAGACTGCCGTCACAAAGTACCACATAAAAAGTTCCTCCTCTTATGAAACCAGACCTATAGGATGAGAGCCAATTTCTTTTCTTTTTTTTTCTTTTTTTGGTCTTTAACCTATTTCGAGTTTATTTTATTTTTTTTAATTTGTTTATTTACAGCATAACAGTGTTCATTGTTTTGGCATCACACCCAGTGCTCCATGCAGTACATGCCCTCCCTATTACCCACCACCTGGTTCCTCAACCTCCCACCCCCCCCCCCCGCCCCTTCAAAACCCTCTGGTTGTTTTTCAGAGTCCATAGTCTCTCATGGTTCATCTCCCCTTCCAGTTTCCTTCAACTCCCTCTCCTCTCCATCTCCCCATGTCCTCCATTTATTTGTTATGCTCCACAAATAAGTGAGACCATATGATACTTGACTCTCTCTGCTTGACTTATTTCGCTCAGCATAATCTCTTCCACTCCCGTCCATGTTGCTACAAAAGTTGGGTATTCATCCTTTCTGATGGAGGCATAATACTCCATTGTGTATATGGACCACATCTTCCTTATCCATTCATCCGTTGAAGGGCATCTTGGTTCTTTCCACAGTTTGGCGACCGTGGCCATTGCTGCAATAAACATTGGGGTACAGATGGCCCTTCTTTTCACTACATCTGTATCTTTGGGGTAAATACCCAGCAGTGCAATTGCAGGGTCATAGGGAAACTCTATTCTTAATTTCTTCAGGAATCTCCACACTGTTCTCCAAAGTGGCTGCACTAACTTGCATTCCCACCAACAGTGTAAGAGGGTTCCCCTTTCTCCAAATCCTCTCCAACACACGTTGTTTCCTGTCTTGCTAATTTTGGCCATTCTAACTGGTGTCAGGTGATATCTCAATGTGGTTTTAATTTGAATCTCCCTGATGGCTAGTGATGATGAACATTTTTTCATGTGTCTGATAGCCACTTGTATGTCTTCGTTGGAGAAGTGTCTGTTCATATCTTCTGCCCATTTTTTGATATGATTATCTGTTTTGGGTGTGTTGAGTTTGAGAAGTTCTTTATAGATCCTGGATATCAACCTTTTGTCTGTTCTGTCATTTGCAAATATCTTCTCCCATTCCGTGGGTTGCCTCTTTGTTTTGTTGACTGTTTCCTTTGCTGTGCAGAAGCTTTTGATCTTGATGAAGTCCCAAAAGTTCATTTTTGCTTTTGTTTCCTTAGCCTTTGGAAACATATCTTGAAAGAAGTTGCTGTGGCTGATATCGAAGAGGTTACTGCCTATGTTCTCCTCTAGGATTCTGATAGATTCCTGTCTCACGTTGAGGTCTTTTATCCATTTTGAGTTTATCTTTGTGTACGGTGTAAGAGAATGGTTGAGTTTCATTCTTCTACATATCGCTGTCCAGTTTCCCCGGCACCATTTATTGAAGAGACTGTCTTTTTTCCATTGAATATTTTTTCCTGTTTTGTCTAGCAAACAGGATCCAGCAGCACATTAAAAAGATTATCCACCATGACCAGGTGGGATTCATCCCTGGGTTGCAAGGTTGGTTCAACATTCGCAAATCAATCAATGTGATAAAACAAATAAATAAGAGAAGAGAGAAGAACCACATGGTCCTCTCAACTGATGCAGAAAAAGCATTTGACAAAATCCAGCATCCGTTCCTGATGAAAACGCTTCAGAGTATAAGGATGGAGGGAACATTCCTGAACTTCATAAAATCTATCTATGAAAGACCCACAGCAAATATCATCCTCAATGGGAAAAAGCTTGCAGCCTTCCTGTTGAGATCAGGAACACGACAAGGATGCCCACTCTCACCACTCTTGTTCAACATAATATTAGAAGTTCTAGCAACGGCAATCAGACAACAAAGAGAAATAAAAGTTATCCAAATTGGCAAGGAAGAAGTCAAACTCTCTCTCTTCGCAGATGACATGATTCTTTATATGGAAAACCCCAAAGACTCCACCCCCAAACTACTAGAACTCATACAGCAATTCAGTAACGTGGCAGGATACAAAGCCAATGTACAGAAATCAGTGGCTTTCTTATACACTAACGATGAAAATACAGAAAGGGAAATTAGAGAATCGATTCCATTTACTATAGCACCAAGAACCATAAGATACCTGGGAATAAACCTAACCAAAGAGGTAAAGGACCTGTACTCAAGGACCTACAGAACACTCATGAAAGAAACTGAAGACACAGATAGAAGACCATTTCATGCTCTTGGATCAGAAGAATAAACATTGTTAAAATGTCTATACTGCCTAGAGCAATCTATACTTTTAATGCCATTCCGATCAAAATTCCACCGGTAATTTTCAAAGAGCTGGAGCAAATAATCCTAAAATTTGTATGGAATCAGAAGAGACCCCGAATTGCTAAGGAAATGTTGAAAAACAAAAACAAAACTGGCAGCATCACGTTACCCGATTTCAAGCTTTATTACAAAGCTGTGATCACCAAGACAGCGTGGTACTGGCATAAAAATAGACACATAGACCAGTGGAACAGAGTGGAGAGCCCAGATATGGACCCTCAACTCTATGGTGAAATAATCTTCGACAAAACAGGAAAAAATATTCAATGGAAAAAAGAGAGCCAATTTCTAATGACTTCCTTTAACCTGAATCACCTCATAGTATAGAATCACCTCATAGTATAGAATATACTATATGACTATAATGTGACATTATATATTAGATATATAATTAAATATTAGTCACATTAAATATTAGAGCTTCATAATATGAATTGAGGTTGGGGAACACAAATCAGGAATATATAATATATATAATATATAATAATATATAATGTCCAGAAAACATTAAATAAATGATACCAGTAGTTTAAAAAAATTCTCACAAAGAAAACACCAGACATAGATGATATTATACCAAATATGCATGGAGCAGATTGTTAGGATCACATTAAAAGTATTTCCAAGATCTTGGAAAGAAAAGTAAAAACATACTAAGCACATTTTCTGTGGCTATGATTACCTAACAAACAAGTTACGGACAGCACAAAAATAAGAAATTACAGATCAGCCTCTCTCATGTACATAGAAAAAAAAATTCTAAACTAATATTAAACTCAATCCAGCAGTATTTACAGAAATCATGGCCAAGTTGGGTTTATGTATAAAATATTAAAATTGGTTTTATACACATTATTGTAATCAATCATATTAATGAATTACTGGAAAAAATTAAATTCATCACAAAACGTTCAGAAAAAGAACTTAGATAACTCATTAATGATTTGTAGCAAACTAAGAAGAGTAGTGAAACTGCCTAATTTGTTAGAAGATGTCCACCAAAAGAAGTATTCTTTCTAAAATCAAGAATGTCTCTATCATGTCTTCTAGTCAACGTGTCATTAGAGAACTAGTCAGCACCATGTTTTTTGTTTTTTATAGAAACCCAAATGGCTCTACAGATATATTTTAGAATAAGAGTTTAGCAAGTTAGATGAAAATCAATAAATTAATAAATGTGTCCACAACACCAATTAACAATTTAAAAACTGTATTTTTTAAAATGCCATTTATAATAGCAGCTATATATATATGTATGTAAATATATGTGTATATATGTATGCATGTACATAAGCACACATATGTTGATATATATACAATATAGGAAAGGCACGTGGCAAAATAGTTTAAGATCTTCATAGGAAAGTTTATATGAAAGCATTAAAAAAGACCAAACAAACAGAGCTATTGCCATGTTCACCAATAGGTGAGGCTAGATGACAATTTCAAATCCTTTCAAATATATCTATATATTTAATGTTATTGTAATCAAATATTAAGAAGGTTTGGGGGAGTGGAGAATTGATGAGCTGATTCTAAGATTTACATGAAAGAACAAGTGGCTATAAGAAAAATAAGGTAGATGATTTATCTTGCCCCTGCTAGGACTTGCTGTAGACCTCTGTATGATAGATTAGTAACCGATGCGCTGTGTGTATCATACTTGGCCAGGATGTTTTCTGATAACAACCCCTCCCAATCTGATCAGCTTAAAGGCACAAATATTATTTTCTGCCCATGTTTCTCACTCTCCCACATATACACAACCACCTCATATTCCCAGGAGAGCACTGCTATTGGAATTGCTATTGGGTCCACCTAATCATATCTAGATTCTTCTGTCTGTCCAGAAGTGGCACGTGTACTTCTGTTAACATTTCACTGGTGGAATCAAGTCCAAGCCTGTCCTGAATGTGGTAGGGAAGCACAGTCCTTTTCTACGAGAGGAAGGGACAGCAAGGAAAAATAATACAGTCACCCACACTACATAATTAAAAGAGTGTGGTATTGACACTATCACTATAAACCAGTAGATGGATGCATGGAATGGATAAGAGAGCACAGATCCATATCCATACCTGCATGGGACTTGCAACACATCAGAGGTGACATGAAAATCATTCAGAAGAATATAGAACAGTCAACAAATCGAAAAGGATGGTATTGAGACATGCATATGAGAAAACATGAAGTTAGATTCCTGGCACAAATCACACTTAGCTAATTAATTACTGTTGGATTAAAAACTTCAGTGTGAAGTAAAATCTTTAAAACTTTTAAGATAAAGTGTGTCTCACTTTAACAGAAAAAAAATCACTTAATTAAAATACAAAATCCTGAAAATCTTAAAAGTGAAAAACAAGCTACAGGCCAAAAGAAAATACCTGCAACAACTGATAAAGGATTTGTATCCAAAATGTATAAGGAATCAGTATAAAAAGTATGAATACCTGAATCATAGAAGGCACAGGTAAGAACAAGCACTTCATAAACAAAGAAAAATTAATGACCCAAAATCTCTTGAGCAGAAAAACAGTTCCATCAGGAATTATGGAAATGCAAATTAAGACCACAATGAGATGTCTAATCAATAGATAAGCATGAAAAAGTGTGACAATACCAAGTGCCATAAAGGATGGGAAACAAAGCTACTATGCTAATGACAGATGCATACCAATCTTATCAATTCCAGAATATCATTTAAGATACCCCATGGTTTTACGGCCAAAGGCAAGGGAAGCAAGAGCAAAAATGAACTATTGGGACTTCATCAAGATCAAAAGCTTTTGCACAGCAAAGGAAACAGTCAACAAAACCAAAAGGCAAATGACAGAATGGGAGAAGATATTTGCAAACAACATATCAGATAAAGGGCTAGTATCCAAAATCTATAAAGAACTTATCAAACTTAACACCCAAAGAACAAATAATCCAATCAAGAAATGGGCAGAGGACATAAACAGACATTTCTGCAAAGAAGACATCCAGATGGCCAACAGACACATGAAAAAGTGCTCCACATCACTCTGCATCAGGGAAATACAAGTCAAAACCACAATGAGATACCACCACACACCTGTCAGAATGGCTAAAATTAACAAGTCAGGAAAGGACAGATGTTGGAGGGGATGCAGAGAAAGGGGAACCCTCCTACACTGTTGGTGGGAATTAAAGCTGGTGCAGCCACTCTGGAAAACAGCATGGAGGTTCCTCAAAAAGTTGAAAATAGAGCTACCCTATGACCCAGCAATTGCACTACTGGGTATTTACCCTAAAGATACATAGTGATCTGAGGGGGCACGTACACCCGAATGTTTATAGCAGCAATGTCCACAATAGCCAAAGTATGGAAAGAACCTAGATGTCCATTAACAGATGAATGGATAAAAGAAGATGTGGTATATATATGTACAATGGAATACTGTGCAGCCATCAAAAGAAATGAAATCTTGCTATTTACAATGATGTGGATGGAATTAGAGAGTATTATGCTGAGTGAAATAAGTCAGAGAAAGACAATTATCATATGATCTCCCTGATATGAGGAATTTGAGAGGTAGAGTGGGGGGTTTGGAGGGTAGAGAAGGGAAAAATAAAACAAGATGGGACCAGGTTGGAGACAAACCATAAGAGACTCTTAATTTCACAAAACAAACTGAGGGTTGCTGGGGGGAGGTGGGGTATGGTGAGGGTGGTGTAGTTATGGACACTGGGGAAGGTATGTGATATGGTGAGTGCTGTGAAGTGTGTAAGCCTGACAATTCAGACCTGTAACCCCTGGGGCAAATAATACAGTATATGTTAATAAAAATAATTAATTTTAAAAAAGATGTTCCAAGGTTTTAAATACCACTCCAAAAAAGAAAACAAAACTGCCTTTTTATCACTTGTAATTTTTATGTAATAAACATTGGAAGATCTATTTTAAACTTAGAAGGATATTTAGTATATATCACTCTTGTGTATACAAAAAATGAAGAAAATAAAATCAGTTAATGAGTTTCTAAATGCTTTTTATGTTGCATACTGACTTTTTGCAATCACTTTTGACTCAGAGTTGTCCATGCCTGTGTTTTTTCCATGAAGCACAGGCAAGCCATCCCCTCTCAGCCTTCTCTGCATTTCTGATCCACAGAATCTGTGCACCTAGGAAATGGTTCTCTTGTATGTCACTACATTGGGGTGGTTTGTTATACAGCAGTACCTAACTGGAGTGTCCTTCATTCACAAAGGACTTTGAAATGCTTGTACAAACCTTCTTGGCCTTCTAGATCCTTCCATGTCCATGGGTGTTCACACCAATGACTATTATTGTACTCTAGTCTCCCGGTTCCTGGACCTTCTCACCCACAGGGATGTCCTCATCTAAACCATCTCAGCTGCCTGCTTTGAGTTATAAAAAGGCAGGGTCTTAAGGATTTGAATGGCCATCTGGAGGGTTTGGGATAAGGGACAAATGGCAGCCTCATCTTATCCCCCATTCAAAGATCCCATGACTCCCACATGGGGTTGTCAACAGGCAGGGTACTGAGCAGAGCTGCAGGTCACAAAGTCACCATGCCAACCCTCCTGTCCATCATAAGGGACATCACAGGGAATTCTGCCTCTGTGGGGCAGGGGAAGGGCCACTAAGGCAGTGGGGCCATCTTCCCAGAGCCAGCTATTTGCCTCTTCTGCCCAGAGGTCAGGTACCAGGTGGAGGCTCTCAGAGCATCTTAGGGAAAGGGCTGGAGGGGACAAGGCCTCAGGGCACAGGGGTTGCAGGGAGACAGTGGATGAGGCAGAGGCCTGTGGTGGTTGGGCATGGCCAGCACTAACCCCACTCCTGCCCCAAGAGAGAATGCAGCCTCAGGTGCAGCTAAGAAAATAGAGAACAGCAGCATCTGGGTCCTAAGTACTGCACTCCCCCTGTTCCTGCTCCTGCTGCTGCCACCTCCACTGCTGAGCACAGGAAACTTCCTGCACCACCTCCCAGCCTGGAGAAACTCCCACCAGGGCAGGTACTACAGAAGCAAGACAGAGAAGATGAAAACCTGCGAGGGTGCCTTTGATCTCTACTTTATCCTGGACAAGTAAGCAGCCCTCCCACCCTGACCTGGGGTGCCCCTCAGGGCACTTCTGACCCCATGGTCACTGCTGGCATGAAGGGGTTTAAGGAGACCCCAGCCTCTGGGAAAGGGGAAGTGGTAAAATTCTTGACAGACCCAACATAAAACCGTCTTTGAGCACCATATTCCTGAGGTAGAAGGAATGCCCCAAGAATCTATTCCCTGAAACTCTTCCTTTTAGAAAGGAAAAAAGGCCACCATAGAGTTTCTGGGTGGCTCTTAGTCCCTCCGTCAGCATGGCCTGGTTCTGTAATGTGAATGCCCTTAAACAGTTAGAGGGGCAGGTGATTGGTAGAAGCTCCTCCTCAGCACTTGTTAGAAGCTATCTGTGGGTCTGGGTTTTTTCTGTTCTGTTTTTTACCCAAATGAGTTCTGGGGTCTTTTTTTGTTTGTTTGTTTGTTTTTAATGAGTTCTGTTTTTATAGGACCACAGAGATTGACATGTTGCTTCCATTGGGCATTCCCATAGTATCACTGATTGGAAAGTTCTTGCTTTCCTGCTGCTAAGTATTTTGCTTCTTTCTTTGACAACTTGGAGACCACTTTACAGCTTGTGTGCACTTTCAGAGCAGTTTGATCTGACTGGGTTTTGTCCTAGGAAGCTGTGCTATGCATTAGACACTTTGTGGCCCTTAAGAAGGAAAGAAGGTGGATCTTCATGCTTGGAGAGATTGGAAACATTACCTTGGTTCCATTTTCAACTTCTCTAGTAGGTTGAGAATGAACTTTACTAAATCCACAGTAACAATAACATGACTGTCAATAAAGTGTTAAAGCATATTTTTGATTTCCAGAGCCCATTTTACTGCACTTTTGTCATTCTCAAAGCCATCCTGGGGGGAAAATAGCATCCTCGGATGTAGAGTAGGGAAGACATTAGCATTTTTGATCTCCTAGAAAGGTGGGAGGTATCTAGAGGTTTGATGAAGTAGCTTCCTTCATGCCCTGATTGCAGCATCTTAGGCTGAACTGCCTCTGATTCCTTCTATTCTCCATGGAGGCTACTGACTGGGGAGATGTATGCCCGGTCCACTAGCATTTAAGGAAAGTCAGCAGAGCTGGAAGCTACTGTGCCCACTGAATAAGTCCCTTCACACTGTCCCATGGAGGGACTTCTGAGTTGTCCTGAGCAGATCGTGCCTCACTGGTACTTGGCATAGCCCAGAGGGATGGTGGTTTCTCACTTGGGCATTGGGGTTGGGGTATGGATGGGAATTGTGAGGAAATGAAGTTTCCCTTTCTGTCAGTTTTTGCATAGAATGGCATTGAGTCCAAAGGGCCCCCTCTGGTGCCATCCTGTTACAGTGCCCCAGTCCACATCTCTCTTTCTGTTATTATGCCCAATGTGGGCACAGTCCAACCCTGCAGTGGATGAAAAAGGGCTCTTGGCACAGGTAGAAAAAAAAAACAATATTAATTGAGCACTTTTTGTATGCCAGGCAATGTGTTGACCAATTTAAGCCTCCTCCTGCTTGGAGGATCAAGGTCTATTTTTCTATTTAGGGTGATGTAACAGATTCTGGAGAGTCAAGTGATTTTCTCGATGTTATTTAAGCTAGTTTGCTGCACAACATTAAACAATAGGGGTTGGTCTCGTCTCCTCTCTCCCAAAGAAGGTGTGAGGTGGGGGAATGAGAAGGCAGTCTAAAGAGGTGGTCAGGAAAGGCAGAGCTGATAGGACTATGAGGAGGTTTGGGGTGAGGGCCATGTTTTTGAGCAGAGGAGGTATGTGATTGGAACATGTTCTAAAAGGATCATAGTTGAGGGACACAAAGACAGAGACCAATGAGGAGCTGGTGCAGAGGTCCACAGATGACCTGATAATGGTATAAACCAATAAGGTAGGGGTGGTAATAATAAGTGGCCAGATTCTACATTTAATTTTAAACTGGAGGTCACAGGAATCCAGAGAGATTGGATGGGGGAGACAAGGGATGGCCCTAGACTGGGGGTAAGAGTAAGGTAGGAAAACAGCTTCATCACTGAATCTTCCTCACAACTGTAGATAAATGTTATTATCCCTATTTTATTGATGAGGGAGGGAGGCTTCTCAGGGCAGGGAATTAGGCCCTTAGGTTTGGCATTGCCTGATTTAAATCCCTCAGAGAAAAAGACATGGAACCAGAATTGACACTCTGAAATGTCTGATTCCAAAGCCCATATCAAAGACTTCAAGGCCGGGTGAATTTCTGAGAATACCTGTGCTCATCGTAAATATAAAAGGAATCTGTCACCTGTAGGAAGGTATTAAAATTTGGCTTCCAGTTTATTCATTGGATTCCTTATTCATTTGGTCATTCATTAGACTGAATAGGATGAAAATGAGTGAATGTTCCAGTGTTTCTGCCTTATTGGTATGTGAAAGCCAGGGAGCTCCAGGCAGAGGGAGTGGCCTTTGAAAAGACCTGAGTATTGAGGCTCTCAGGGGATCCCAGAGGATCCAAGTGTAAGGAGAAAGAGGGGGAAGGAAGAAGACAGGCTGATGGGGTTGAAAGTGGTACTTAACCTTAAGGTGAAGGAGGAGGTGTGTACTTCACCTTAAGTTCAGACCTGTAGGAGTTGTGTACTTCACTTTAAGGGTAACTGGGAGTCCATGGAAGGAGGGCTCTTATCAGAGGAGAGATGGATCAGATCTATGTTTTTGTTAGAGCCATTTGGCTTCCTTGGGGAGGATGGGTAAGAAAGAATGAAGGATGGAAGCAGAAGCTGTAGTGAAAAGGGGAAGGTCTTGGGAGTTCCCAGGAGGCCTGAAAGGCTAGGGAAAAACAGGTAGGATCCCAGGGCAGATGTATCCCATGAAAGGAGAATGGATGGACTGACCCCCAAGGCAGCTCCTGCCTGCTTGATATGGATATGGAAAGAGAAGCTGATGTAGAGGAGAGAAGCAGAGCTTCAAGATCCGTTCATTCTAAGGACACTGGAATTCTAGACATTGTCACTGTGGGTGCATTAGGGATGGGAGAGGAGCTCACAGCCACCTTCCCTGGTGTTGAAAGATAAACTGAGGCACTTTATAATTTTTAAGGATTTGAGTGTGCAAAGATTTGAATCAGGAAGCTCAAAAGCCCAGCTGTTAGGGATACTCCACTGACAGGAGGTTTATATAGAGAAGATGTGGAAGAGAATCAAAGAAATTATTTGAATAATTATAGTTTAAGCAGTTGCCTTTTTTGGGAAAGCTTATTTCGCTACTTGTGTTTGGTGTGCATATGTATGCTTTCAAGGCATTAGAGCCACCTTAGTACAATGGCTCTTTGTGTTAATACTTTAATAATTCCCCCCCTTTTGGTCATCCTCTCATACAGGAGAGACTGATCAGCAATTCAGTATGATGAGCACTGGGTGTTATATTCTACTAATGAATCATTGAACATTATGTCAAAGACAAATGAAGTGCTTACCTTGGCTAATTGAATTTAAATTAAAAAAATTGATATTAGTGCCACTCTTAATTACCATTAGGGTTAAATTATTCTTGTCTTGTCATGAAGCTTGAGGTAATGATGTCATATACATTGGAAGAATTGTTTTTGCTTTTTATCTGTTCATCTTTTTGTTTCTCCAAGTGCAGTGAGACCATCTGATGTACTGATGATGGTTGTAGACATATATTTAAGACCCTTGAGAGAATATAGCACACCAGGGAGACTACCAGGCTGATTATCAGGAGGACACTAGTAAGAAACTGAAGAATGTTCCTTAGCCAACACATACATGAACAAAACCAGTTGGTATCAAATAAATCAAAGAATATACCAGAAGAGACATCCACCAATTTAGTTAAGTGGCGTGTTTATTAATTTCTCATATTTTAATGTGTATAATATCAGTGTTGAAATAATTACAGCAGGAAGTAATTGCTACGTCAGAGACTCCTCGTTGTTAGCCTGAGTCTTGTATCTAAAACCACCTTGTCAGTTTGAAATAATCCTTAAAACAGGCACACTTTGAAATTTCCTCAAGAATTTTCAGTCTAGAAGTTGAGTTGGTAGATTGTTTCCTCCCATTGAACCATCCCTTAGTCTTGAGAATAGGTCAGTTCAGTTAAACAGTGATGTCTCATTTCAGGAGATGGTATTGTAGGTGCACTCCCAAAGTTTGACTTATACCATGTGAACAATCAGGTATTTAATTTGAGGCATTTCAGTGAGAACAGTCAGTGATTGAAGCAGACTCTGCATAAGGTTCTTAGTTCAGAGAGCAGCCAGATGAGAAGACTTCTAGACATTGGGCTCCTAGATGTTGATTCAAAGCATCTTCTGTAAATTGATTGTCTTTGGTGATGTTATTGGGTCCTCAAGTAAATGTTCTGAATGTCCCACACAGCAAGAGACACAAAAATTGTCTGTGCATGAGTCATTGTGTTGATTTCTATGAAGTTTCATATCAAGTTATCCAGCTCAGTTTGCAGGGCTTTGGGAAAAGGACAGTTTTTGTTCTTGGTAATTCCTAATCACAAAGGTGGAAGAAAATTGAAACCATTAGTTTGGAGAGTTGGAGAAAGATATTGGAGAAAAACAATAATTTAGAATCCATTTCATTTTACAAGTAGATAACAACATTCAAAGTCAGTGAACAGGTCTAAAATCTGATATCCATCAGGGTGTGTTATAGTTTCTACTGAAAATACTTTTTATCTCTACAATTACTCCAATTTCTACCAGAAACTATCATAGTAAGACTAATCGGTTTGCAAAACATGTCTAATCCTATTAAACTGGGTATGGTTATTTTTGTAAGTGGAGCAGGAATAGTGATTTAGCATATAATCTCAAATATGATACTCCAGTTAAAGCTTTGATGATAGCTAAGGGGATTTATCGTCTTTATAAAGTCCATGTTGTTTTCTTAAAACTTGTAATGACTTAGATTACGTTTTTACAAGCTTTTTTAGGCTAAGAAACCAGGCTAAGCAGTTGCCCAATTTTGTCCTGTAACAAGAACAAATTTTCATTGAACAAATAACTATACTGTCATGTAAAACAAGAATACTCAAGAATTTCTGGATAATAGAGGGGTCAGATAGAAAAAGACAACTACAGTTGGCCTTTGAACAACAGGGATTTGAAATGTATAGGTCCATTTATACATAGATTTTTTTAATATAAATACTGGACATTAGTAGAAAGAGACACTACATTTCTCCTCACCTGCATCCAAAGTTAGCAAAGCTGGATCCTTGAATGACTCCCACTTCTTCCCTCCCTCCCTTTCTTCCTTGTTTTTGGTTTTAGTTTTCTTTTTTTCTTTTTTTTTTTTTTTAAGTTTAAATTCAGTTAGCCAACAGATAGGACATCATTAGTTTCTGACATAGTGTTCAATGATTCATTAGTTACATATAACACCCAGTGCTCATCACATCATGTGCCCTCCTTTAGGAGCTCACAGAGTTCCAGTGATGCAGTTAACAGGCAGTTATACCACTCCTTGCTCTCTACCCAGGAATATGGGAACCCTTACTTCTTCAAAGCAAAGTCTGGGGGAAGACAGAGCACTTTTAATCATGTCTCTAGGTCACTTGCTCCCCCTGACCCATCTTATGTGGTTGTAATGCAGTTCTTGCAGGAAATTATGACAAGCCTTAAACCTCCAGTTCCCTGGTGGTATTGGTTACCCAGCCCAGAGAATTTTCAGCACCGTGGACAGCACCCTCTTGCTGTCCACTGCCTGGTGCTATCCTGCACCTGCTGTTCTGTTAGACCCACATCTCATTGGTCCTTATTCTGTAGTCCTTGGGCAACTCTGGCCAGTGACTGGACCCACCACTTTGGCAAGAATCCCTCCACAGAACTGGTTTCTTTATGCCTCTCAGTTTGGGACCTCCATGATCTGAACTTCACATAAGAGGGCCAGGAACAGTTCAGAACCCTGCTGCTTGCTGTGTCAGCATTCTCTACATCTTTCCTCCACCTTCCCTTCACTTCTAGTCATTTGGCAACTTCTACCTTACTTTTAAATCACAGTGTAAAATACAGTTGAATTTTGCGGGGAGGTAAATTTATATGTGAATTTTCAACTCTGTAGGGGGTTGGCACTCCTAACACCCATGTTGTACAAAGGCCAAAGTATTCCATTTTTGTTGTAAAAAGTTTGCTTTAGCAAATTTCTATGTTATAGATAGGTTAAAAGAAAAGAGAAATGGCTCTTCTTAACTCTGGAAAACAAAATGTAGACAAGACAACAATGTTTCAAAGTCTTACAAAATTATAATCATCCTTATCAGTTCTTTCAGTCCTGTGTACTTAATTCTTGTTAACAAAACAGACCTAGTTTTATGAATCTATCATTCTCTCCATTAGAGTTCAAAAAATTCTTGTAGTATAACCAGCTCAAGGTATGTTCTTAAAGTTACCAAAAACCTGTATTCGTGGGCGCCTGGGTGGCTCAGTGGGTTAAGCCTCTGCCTTCAGCTTGGGTCATGATCCCAGGGTTTGGGATCGAGCCCTGCATTGGGCTCTCTGCTCAGCAGGGAGCCTACTTTCCCCTCTCTCTCTCTGCCTGCTTCTCTGCCTACTTGTGATCTCTGCCTGTCAAATAAATAAATAAAATCTTAAAAAAAAAAAAAAAAGCCGGGGCACCTGGGTGACTCAGTGGGTTAAAGCCTCTGCCTTCGGCTCAGGTCATGGTCCCAGGGTCCTGGGATTGAGCCCCACATCTGGCTCTCTGCTCAGTGGGGAGCCTGCTTCCCTCCTCCCTCTCTGTCTGCTGCTCTCCCTGCTTGTGATCTCTCTCTATCAAACAAATAAATAAAATCTTTTTTTAAAAACCCTTCATCAGAAAGGATAAATACCCAACTTTTATATCAGCATGGATGGGACTGGAAGAGATTATGCTGAGTGAAATAAGTCAAGCAGAGAGAGTCAATTATCATATGGTTTCACTTATTTGTGGAGCATAACAAATAACATGGAGGACATAGGGAGATGGAGAGGAGAAGGGAGTTGAGGGAAATTGGAAGGAGAGAGGAACCATGAGAGACTATGGACTCTGAAAAACAGTCTGAGGGTTTTGAAGGGGCGGGGGGTTGGAGGTTGGGGGAGCCAGGTGGTGGGTATTATGGAGGGCATGTATGGCATGGAGCACTGGGTGTAGTGCATAAACAATGAATTGTTACGCTGAAAAGAAATAAAAAAAAACCAAACCTGTATTCCTCAGTCCCTTTCATGAATCTCTTTTAAGAGGAAGCACTTTTGCAAAAGCATTAGCGTAAAACAGTAACTGTAAATGTCAAAAGACTTAAAAGTAGCCAATGTGAAAGATTTCATGAAAGTCTGTTACAATGAAATTGACCAGAAAATTTTATTTTTTCTGACATACATTTTAAGATAATAATTAGAATTATGAATGATAACATTATACCAAGACATATCAGATTTCTAGAAATTTCATACAGTTTCTGGAACATATATCAGTAACATATATCCATACAAATATAACCTAGAGAAGGTTTAGCATCACTTATTATGACAATGCTTCCCATGTAATTTGACATGTTAAATTAACCTAATTAGTCTAACATGTATCTTTTATAAAGAGAAAAAAAATCTTTTGAGATGTTTCAGGGACCTTCTTATATATTTCAAAGTTAATTCAAGATCAAAAGGACTTCGTTTAGAATTTCTATGGGAAGCTTATAAAAAATATCAAAAGGTGATCTGGGTTAGCTATTCAACTGAAGTGACAAAAATTTCTAAGGCAAACTAAAAAAGTTACATTGTTGTTAAAAAAAAGTTTAGCTCCTTTAATAGAGAAGGCTCAGTACCCCCAAGTAATCAAAGACCTGATAATGATAACATGAAACACAAGAAATTATTCTGGTAAGATGAAATATATTTGCTTTCAAAATAGATTACAGGGTAAATAACAACCTTTCTTAATCTCTTGTTAAGAGCACACCAATAGTTTAAGAAAACTTTCTGTTCCGCAAAAGAAAGAGAATTACATTTTAATTTTGCGTAGGTATACCATTGACATTAAAGCTTATTTTTAAAACCCTAACAATAAGTTCTTTCATTTTTCATCAGCTTTACTAAACAAGATTTTCTCTTGCTTTCTGCTTTCTACTTCCTTTTGCTTTTTATCTTCTATTCCTCTTTTTTTTTTCATTCTAAAATGACCATTCTCTTTAGAACAAAATTACTCTCTTTTCCCTTAATAAAAGTTCGTTTTCATATCTTGTACCTTTTCTTAACAAAAGTACTTTCTGTTCTCCCAGTAGAGAGTCATTTGTCTTATGATTTCTAGTAGTTTTAATTGCACATATTGATTAAAATTATTAGCCCTTGGAAACTTTAGTTACTAGTGAAAACTGAAAGGTGAGCTATTATATACTCTTCTCCCAGCATTCTGAAGATTGGCAAATTTATGAATACATTTCATAATTTCTGGAAGTATATTCTTCCTCACTGTAAATTTTTCAGTGTTGCATACATGTTTATTAAACACAAATAGCTTTAGTTCCTCTGTAATAAAAGCCCAATGTAGATAAACTTATGTTGAGTAATTAATATTTCCATATTTTATCTTACTTGGAAATTGACATAGTCATTACTGGAGGAAAGAGGAAGGGCCTCCTTGTGGGTTTCTTGAATTCATATGACATAGGAAAGACATGAATTGTCATAGATCCAGAAAAAGAGTCCAGGCTAGGCATCAGACTGTTTCACCCTTTGTCATCAGCAGGATCTTGACCAAGACACTTAGTGAATCTCACATTTGTGAATCACAAATTTGAATTAGTATAGAACTATTGAGTATCTATGTTGGACTGCAAAGATCTTGAACCCTGGGCTGGTAGGGCACATTTAAGAACTTCTCATCTAGACAGAAGGGGATATCATAAGGCTCCACCCCCATTCAGCATCTTCACTGTCCAAGAACTAAGGTGGGAGCTGATGAGTAAGAAATGGAAAATAGGGAGAGGAAGGATCTGTGGCTTTCTTTGCTGGTCAGTGCATGATGGCAACAGAACATAAGTGTCCCAGGTCACTTGCAGGTGTTGGAATAGGCCTTTCATGTCTAGAGTGGCTCAGCTTTGAAGGATGGAGGAAAATAAAATTATCTGAGTAGCACATCCTTCCTGGCCTGAGGTGTAGTCCCCTATTGTGAATGTCTCTTCCTGCTCTGTGAGTGATGGAAACCATGAAGGTGTGAACAGAATTTGTGTGTGTCATAAGAGATGGTTGACAGGTCAGACTTAGGCTTACAAATGGATCCCCAATCTAAGGAGGTATGTAAGTGTAGCCTGATACCCAAGAATCCAGAATCCAGCAGAGGATTACAGGACTGGCTTGGGCCACCTTCTGAGGCTGGATCTGTTGGTTCAAAAGGTATATAATGGAATGTGGTGCCAAAAACCCTGCCTTGCACCCCACTATACACCTTTAAAGAGTAGAAGAGAAGCAGAGAGCTGTTAATAGCTATTCCAAAGGAAAATGGGGGACCAAGAAAGCTAACATGTCAGAATCAGAATGTTTTCCAGCAAACACCTACTATAACCACCTACCATAACCAAACCAACCATCCTGGTTTGCCACCCAAAGTCCTTCCTCCCTGGAACTCACTTGGTCCCAAGCATATGGGTCTGGTTATTCAACCTTCCCACCATTCACACTGATGAAAATCACCACCAGGGTGACCTAAAGAGGTCACCATGGGTGAGTGGCAGACTTCAGTTATGTGGGATAAGGAGGAGCTTCTAAAGGAGCTATGGGAGGTATTGGGCAGAAACTTCCCACCCAATATATATGCCTCTTCTGTCTGACTCAAGTCTTTGTTTTCAGGTCAGAGAGCGTGAACAACAATTGGAAGGACATTTACACATTTGTGGATGGTGCGGTGAAGAAGTATCCAAAGTAAGGCTCTCCATGCCGCAGGGTATTTTCCTCTGCCAGAAAGATACACAGCTGCTTAGATTCAGTGGACATGGGAGCCCCTCAGGCCAAAAGCACAGTGCTCACAATGGTGTTCTGAAACAGGAAAGAAGGAAAGTCAAATTGTCCATTGCTTCTCAGCAGATTTTGCTGGCTCTTGCCTGAGAGGCGAAATTAAAGGGGACACGGTCTTCTTCTGAGAACCTTACCAGTTTGGAAAGGAAGTTAAAGCACACTGACCAGTAGCTCAGTAACTGAACACCTAGTTAAATGATACCAATGGCCAAGAGGAAAGGACAAAAGTCTTACATGGCAATATAAAGGAAGAAGCAAGAATTCCTAGAGGAAAGAGTCAAGGATAATTACCTAGAAGATATGGAAATTTGAACTAGACCTTGAAGAATGGGGAAAGCCAAAGTAACAGGAACCATTAAGAAGACGTCTTGTGGAGGAAATGGTCTGTTTGGTGGTGGAATAGGTTTAGTCAGGAGAAGACTTAAAGATGAGGCTGGACCAGTCAACTTGGAGCCAAGAATATAGGGGCTATTAATGCCAGGCCACAGGGCTTGAATTTCCTATTGGAAATTCCTACTTCCTATAGGAAGTATAGGATTCTTGAGTAGGGGTCTCACATGATCAAGGATGTGCTTCATGAAAAGAAGTCTGTTACTAGGTGGATAAAATTAGTTGGAACAAGAGCCAAGAGCAAATAAAAAGCTCAGCTAGGGGCCTATTGTAACAATTTAGCTCAATGATACTGAGAGTCTGCAGACCAGAAGACAGTAGCCAGAGGATGGAAAGGAAGGGATGTATATAAATGTCTTCCAAGAAAGAGAATAATTTCTTTGACAAGAGAAGGAGATGAAGAAGGAATTAGGAAGGAAGGGAATGAAGGTCCAAAGAATGTTACAGTAGAAGAGAGGATGGGGCGAGCCCCTCAGGCAGGAATGTGAAGGTGTTTATCTCCTTGTGATATGTTGTGCATGTGCCTCTTTGTGTGTGTGTGCATGTGCATGTGCATGTGTGTGTGGAATGCATTCTTTAAGAATGTAAGAAGGGAGCAGGATGCCATCTTGGCGTTCTATTCTAAGGAGGTGACACATCTTACCAGCCTCAAAATTTTTCACATTTGTGGGAACTTCCAGTGTTTGGGAATGGACATGAAATCAGAAGAGTTATAGTGGGAACTGCAGAAATTGACATAGACTGCCCCTCACTGGCTGCAGTGAAACTTTTTTTGGGGGGGAGGGATTGTTTTTTTTTTTGTTGTTGTTGTTGTTGTTGTTGTTTTTAGCTTTATGGGCATCATTTTGAGCCTGTGTTGATGGCTTCTCACAAGCACATGCTTCCTCCGTAGCGTGAAAATGCGGATGTCCTTCATTACCTACTCCACAGAGGGCCACACCCTTATGGAGCTCACCTCAGACAGGTAAGCAGTGATTTGATCCCCCATGGAAGACATGAAGAGCCAAGTCTCAGGGACAGCCAGGAAGCTGAAGTGTTCCCTGAAGCCACATTGGAAAGGCCAATGGAGTGCAGGCAGCGCAGGCTTGAGGTCCACTCATTGTGCACCCTGACTCCCAGATCTGGCTCCCTAACCTTCTCTGAGCCCTGGCTGCACTGACATTGGCAGACTACATGTTGCTAGACCATCTCCACCACTATAAGCCCTGACCTAGAGCTGTCCTGAGTGCTTCCCTCCATGCTATTTGATTTTTGAAGAATGTGCTATATGTGAGGACTCCTAGGATTGTATGGAGCAGATGTGCATCCTTTATGAACAGTGACCTGTGTTGTGTATCACTCTCTGCCCTGGTCCAGTGGGAGGAGGGGTGGATAAGAGACAGATCAGACACAGGAAGGAAGGGATGGGCAGCATTGAAGTACTGATGTTTTCAGTGGAAGGGTTTTGCTCCCTTGGTGGGTCTGAGACAAGAGAGCACATGAGTAGGGTTCTGAGCACAAGGCTGGGATAGGGCACTTGAGAAAGGCATGACGTGCCTGCATCCTAGGTGGACCATGGTAGGCCCAGCAGTTTACCCAAAAGTCTGTAAGTGGAAAATTATGGCAGTTAAGATTCTCATGAACACAAATGGCTGAAACCCAATTTAAAGAGGGGGGAAACACAAAAGAGGTTGAGCACCCTTAGGACTGGATGGACCCAGGATTTGGAACATAGAGCCACCATTCAATACCATGGAGACAAACCAGGAGCAGCAGAGTGCTGATGTCAGTGCATGGAAACAGCACTCTCATGTCTGACTCCAGGAGAAGCAGGGAGTGGGCTGGCTGTTCCAAGCATTACTGGAGGCACGGATTTGTGCATATGTGTGGTTATGTGTTTAGAACAGAGAGACCTGAGTGCATATGAGGTGGAAGGAAGCAAGTCCACTGGGGGGTGATGCTGGCAGGTGGCAGAGAGATGCAAGACTGCTGGGCAGGGGCTCTGGTGGAAGAGCCGTCCTTTGGGGAGGGGAAGACTTCTGCCTTCTCCAAGGTGAGAGTCTCGGGGCCCAGATGTGAGAAGCTATGTGGGGGCTTAGGAAAGGCCTCCTGGTCCTCTCTGGACAGTGAACATAGTGACATCTTCCCCAAACGAAGGTACAGGAGTGGCAGTGTGCCCAGGGGAGTGGAAATGATGAGCAATTATGTTTTGGCAAGGGAATAATATTTTAAGAGGAGTCTATCTGAGGGTGATAAGAGCCTGTATTCCTTCCAAGTTCAGAGCTAGGAGTAGGGCTGGAGAAGCAGCACTTCCTTGGGGACATTGGGGCAAGCAAGTGTATGCCTGGCCAGGGGGCTCCTAGGCCAGAGACTAAGAGGGGATGAGAGTTACCCCATATTTGAGGGTTCAGTCAAAAAAAAATTTTCCAGGGTCGCCTGGGTGGCTCAGTGGTTTAAGCCGCTGCCTTCGGCTCAGGTCATGATCTCAGGGTCCTGGGATCGAGTCCCGCATTGGGCTCTCTGCTCGGCAGGGAGCCTGCTTCCCTCTCACTCTCTCTGCCTGCCTCTCTGCCTACTTGTGATCTCTCTCTGTCAAATAAATAAATAAAATCTTAAAAAAAAAAATTTCCAAAATGTGGCAAGAAGAAGAATGCTTCTGCTGGGCTGGGTAGTGCCTGGTGTGGCCTCCACTGGCCACAGGTCCCAGGCCTCACCTCCTGGGCTGGGTGGGCTGGGCAGGGCTGGACCTGGGGCTCTTAAGTCTCCCCCACAGCAACATCTGCTCTCCCCACAGTGAGAAGCCTTCTCAGCGTCCACACTCTCCTAGACTGGCTGTGCCAGCCTAGATCATCACATGGGATTGGCCTGAACCTAAACACCCAGCCCCTCCTGTGTCCCCATCCCACCTGTGATGTGGGATCTGCCTTCACAGCAGCTGTCTGGCCACACACCCATGGCAGCCAGGGGGTCACTCCTCAGGGCCACTTCCCCAGGCTTTGGCCTTTTTCTTCAGGGGCACATGAGCTCAGGAGCCCTAGTATGCTCATGAAGCAGCTTACTACTTCCTTTAGCACCAGTCCAGAAGGGAAAGAAGCTTGGGGGGACCGGGTTAACCTCAGGGGACTGTGGCAGGGGAGGATGGGACAGGGCAGGAGCATCAATCAGCAGGATGACTTTCCCAAACTCAGCCTTACCTGCTGGAGGATAGTGGGCCTTCCTAAGGGACCTGGTAACTTCTTAGCATCCCTGCCCATCACATCGTGAGTGGGATTCACAGTGACACCTCCATGGGTGTGCCCCACGTTCACCGTGGATGGTCAAGGCAGGGCCTTGGAGGTCCCCCAGGTCTGTGTGCCTGACACAGTGATGAGTCCAGAGAAAGCCAGGCCATACCCATGGGACTAGCAAAGCAGCATCTCCCACCCTATACTCACCCTAGGGGAGACAGTGGAGGCCTGAGTATGACCTGTCAATATCAAGGACAGAGGGCTAAAGGTCATGACCCAGCTACTTGACTTGTGTCCTGTCCCAGCCAGACATGTACACACTGCACAGGGGCTCCAGATCGGCTTGGGGCTGCCTTTAATATCAAGACCAAATTACACTTCAACCACTTTTCTGATTTTTTTTTTTTTTTTTTTTTAGAAATGTAATAAGTGATGGTCTTACTAAACTCCAGAATATAGTGCCTACCGGAGCCACAAATATGCAGGAAGGATTTAAAAAGGTACTGAATCTAGAGTTCTGAGGACTTCTGCTTTTTGGAGTTCTTAGAGTATTCCTGGGTCCTCCCACTGCCCTCCCCCAATACTCTTTCATTTCCTTGCAGGCAAATGAGCAGATTGAACAAGAAAATGCTAAAGGTAAGTTGCCTGTTAACTTCACTGTGGGCAGGTGTGGGGGCAGAGCAGGCTTGGGCCTCAGGGAGGTCTGGTGCAGGCCCTGGTCAGCCCCTTACTATCACTGACTCTTGGAGCAAGGTGCTGTCTTCTCTGGACCACGGATCCCTCCTCTGTGCATTGAAAATGAAAACCATCCCTAGTGATATGTCTCAGAGTAACATGGGGCCATACATGTACCTTCTAGGTTCTTGATAACTGAGAGGTGCTTGAACTACACTTGGGCTGCCTGAACAAGAAAACAGAAAAGCCAGGGGACCTAGAGCAGACAAGATTCCATTTCCTGAAAAAAGTGCTGGACTTTCCCCTTGCTGCCCATACTTTCTTTCCATCACATTTCTGGTCCTGGTTCTTTTCCCTTCCTTTCCTTCCCTTTGGCTGATGTCATCCTGTGACTGTGTTTCCAACACTGGAAAAGGCTGTGCTCTGCCTAGACCATCTTCATCTAACATCCTAGCTAAGGCTCCTTTTCCTTCCAGATCTGGCCTGCTAGTCCTCCAGATGCTCGTGATGGCAGGTGCTGAGGTCTGGGCACTTTTCCCTTGGAGAAGGAGGTATGGGGAGCAGTGTTGTGCTCCTGCAGCCTGCAAAGAGAGTCATTTTATGTGCCCCTACCAATGGGGTCACTCCCTATTTCCCCTGCAGGCAACAGTGCTGCCAGTCTGATTATTGCTCTGAACACAGGACCACTGACGCAAATGGCATTTGAGGAGACTAAGTCTGAAGTGAGTCCAACCAATTGTTAGGAGCATTTTGTTCCATGTATTTGGTACTTTATATTCAAAGCATTCTTTCTCTTAGGCTGAGAAGGCTCGAGCTATGGGTGCCAAAGTTTACTGCGTGGGTATAAAAGACTATAGGAAAGACCAGGTAATTCAGAACAGGTAACCAGGTGCCCCTCGTGAGCCTAGATGGGGAAAGTGTTCACAGGCAGCTTTCTAGGCATGTTCCTCTAACCCACCTGTAGTGTCTGGACAGCAGATAGCCTCTCCAGAAATGAATGATAAGTGTGTAAAACCTGCCACCAGAGGCAGAAGTAGAAGGGCTTTCCCTTCCCTAAGGGTGGGCTGCTGACGGATGCCAAGGCCTGGCCTTGGAGTCCAACATGACATGAGGGAAGAGACCCTCTCCTGGGATGGAGACATATGTGTCCTCAACTCCTGGCCATGGGCTCAAGTCACTTCTTCTCTCTTGTAGCTGAATGACATTGTAGAAAGAAGGGATCAAATGTATGGTGTAGACAGTGGATTCAAGTCCCTGGAAGACATTGTTAACTTGGTGAGTGTGGGCTAAATGTGAGAAAAGGAATGAGGTGGCTTCTTACCTTGTCCCCTCCATTCACTATCCCTGACCTGCCACCCCTCTTTCTGTTCTAGCTGGTGATAAATTCCTGTCATGAAGTCATGGCTGGGGAGACTTACTTTGTTTGTATAGGAGGTAAGAGCTGTAGTCAGCTGTTCTAGACAGAATGTGCTGTGTGCGTGTGTGTGTGTGATATGAGGTGTGTGAACATTTGGTATGTGGGTAGTGTGTGGGTGTCTCAGGTGTCGTATGTGCGTGTAGCACAATTGTACAGAAACATTTTGGGCATATGAGCGTGCATGGAGCATAGTAGTACAGCTCTGTTTCACTGGAATGTGCATGTCAAGCATGGTTGTGGTGTGATGATATCCTTAACGACTGTTTCCCCATTATTATGGAGATGTAATTGACACATACCTGTGTATAAGTTTAAGGTATTCCATGTAAAGACTTGACATGCATATATCGTGAAATGATTACCACAATAAGAACAGTGTAATTAATTTTTAAATCTCACAGCCAAAAGTTTATACATAACAAGAAAAAATATATTTAAAAACCTTCAACAGAACACTGTAAAATGAAATCTGAGAATATATAAAAAGCACAGTTCATCAAGAATAATTAGGGACCACTCCTACAATACAAGTCCGATTCAGTATTTAAAATATCAGTGTAACTTACCACATCAGCAACGTGCAGAAAAGAAACATTATCTCAATGGATGACTAAAGAATTGGACACAGTTCAATGGCCAGCATCATACTGGGAACATAGCCAGACAGAAGGCATCCATACAAATACAGCTAACATCTCATCCCGTGGTTATATGGGGAACTCCTCTCCCTCAACATCTGGAACTTCACAAGGGTGCCCTCTCCCCATCCAGGGTCCCTGTGTCAGTCTGGTGAGAACTCCTATGCAGTGACTACTGTGACAGAAGCCCCCCTCTCTGTAATGGGCTCTGTGTGTGCCCACTGGGGATCAGTACATGGAAGCGGATGGATAAGCACATTTCTTCCGCTGCTAACAGCACTGAGCTGGATCCAGCCAGATGCAGACCCAGGGGCTGGCTCTGGCCTCTGCACTCCTAACTGTAGGGGCATAGTGCCACAGACCATGGGGTCAGACGGACCTGTGTTCACATCTGGCTGTGCTGCCCATGAGCCTGCCTCCCGGAACAAACCACTGAACATCTGTGAGCTCCCCTCTTGTCTCCAAGAAGGAGCAATAACAACACCCATGAGCAGATGTGAGACGGAAGGCCGGGGGATTTTATGAGGACTGGCACAGGATCTAGAAGTCGGTCAGCCCTAAGCAGGAGTAGTGGTACTAATATTGCCATCGTCATGGTGCCCCCGGCCCCAGTGCCAAGGCCATGTGTGGAGGGTGTGGGGAAATCATCCCGGATAAAAGCATCTCCAGCCGAATAAGCCGTGGGCCGCAGCTCTCTGATTGCTCCTGTCTTCTGCACCAACCTGCAGCGCGAGGGGGGAGGTGGGCAAGAGACCCCACACAAGTAGGCTCTGCTGGTTTAAAGCCGTGTAGCTGACCTGACAGCTTCGTTTCTCTGATTATGTGCCCTGGACACGCACAGGCCATGGCATCGCAGCAGCCTGTCAAACTGCAGGTGCAAATGGCAGTCATCGTCCCTTCCCCATGGTGGCCAGGCCGGGGTGACAGGTGCCTGCCACACACCCACTGACAGCTTAACTCAGCATTTCCTGTTCTGACCTTTTCAATTGTTGCCCTCTTGAGGAAGCTGCCACAATGTGACAGTCCCTGGGAGGCCAAGCTCAAGGCAGGATCCTGGACCCCAAATGAAATCAAAGGAGGCATTTCATCAGGCTGTCAGTTGAAATAAATCAGTGGGTCAGGGAGCCTTGGGAAAGAGACAGGGGACGAGCATGAGACTCAGGGCCTTTTCAGCCTCTCGGGGTGCTCTCCAGGGTGAGGCAGGGGCCTCTGCTAGCCTTCCTGCCTCTATGCCTGGGCTCTAGCCCATCCTTGGCTCAGTGCCCTCAGGCCCTGTGTGGGTGTTTGGTGTTAGTGTGACTTGTGTGAGTGTCTGGTCGTTGCATGGTGAATAAATCCCATGGCCAGAGCACCTAGAAAAGCTGGCAGGGGTGAGCACAGACTCACAGCTTCTCTACCACTGTGGCTCAGGCTGGCATCTTCTACACAGGGCCGGAGGGCACTGAGCAGGCCTCTTTCCAAACCCCAGCCTTGCCGGGAGTGTGAGGTCCCTAGCCCCCATCAAGGGGGCTCAGCTCTAAGGCTGGGGCAAGGGGTGACACTGGGCTTCCGGCAAGCCCCTCCTTCCACTTTCCAGGGTTCAGTCCACCCCTTCTTTGAGGCCTCACTCCCAGGAGTCTGCCCCTTGCCCCTTCCCTGATTCACTGGCCCCTCTGGATTCCCACAGCCCTTGCTCTGTCCCTCTCATTAGTCACTTGTCACTTTGTACGTGCCGTGACTTTGCCTTGGCTGTGTCACTGTTTATTTTTACCATTCAGTACTTTGGTATTTTCTCGGATTTTGTGAAGAAAATTTCCAAACCTACTTCAAAGTGGAAACACCAGTACAAAGAATAGCCTCATCTCCACTACCTGGGTTTTGCCGTTCATATTTAATATCTGACCATATTTCATTATAATTTTGTCTATCTAGTGCTCTCTCTCTGTCTTGCAAACACATCCTTCTATGCGCATACACATATACAGACACAGTGCATCTTATTTTTTTATGCGTTTCAAACCGTTTTACAGGCATCAGGCTACCTCATCCCCAAAACCCATCATTCTGCATGTATTTCACTATTTACACTGATATTTGTTAAGAGTTCTCTTTTTAAATTGCAGCAAACTTTAGTGTATCATTTGATGACTTCTGGTAAATGCACACCCCAGGAAGACACAGTTTACCATTGACCCCAGAAAACCCCTCAGATCACTTGCCAGGAGATCTTTGTCCCCCTCCCCCCATCCTGAAGGCAACTGCTCTTCTCAGTTTTTCTCCCATAGGCTAGTTTGCTCCTTTAAAACATCCTCTTGGTGGACTCATGTGTTTGAACGTCATGCTTGCTCTGGTACTCTTGGCACGGTGGTTTGGAGATTTATCCTTCCTGTGTGTGTGCTGGCTGGACTTGGAGTTTTGTGTCAGGGAGGAAGGCTGGAGGGGGCACCTGGCCATTCTTTTTTCTGTCTGTGACTGGCCCAGAGTGAGTCCATGGTGGCACGTAGTAGGATCCAGGGCAGAGGAGGGCTCTCCTCGGAGATCCAGTGAGCAGGGCCTGCACTGTGTGCAGAGGGCAGGGCGGGCTGTGTGGGGCAGGAGCCCCCAGAGGGGGAAGGCAAGACCCACGGTGCTGGGCAGAGACACCTTTGCCACCAGCGTGGGTAGCTGCTATCTGTCTACCATGATCAAGCTCCCCTTTCATCCCACCCTCTGTCATGCAGTATGTAACATTCCCCAACCATCAGCACATATTCCATTCTACAGATGGAGGAAATTTCTTTCACTAGTCTCCCTCGTCAATATTCTGGTTGTCCTAACTTGTGGCTGCAGCTGGCTGTGAACACCGTGAGGCTCACTCTCTGTGGGCATGAGTCAGGATTCCCTGGGTCAATCCCACAAGCAGGATTGCAGCATGAAGAGGACACACAGGATAAACATTGGTCAGTAGAGTCGGATTTCTCCCAAAGAGCCTGTACCGAGCAGCAGGGGGTGTTCCCAGAGCCCGACCCTCCCCAGGGCAGTCATGTCCACTCGTGTGCCCTTGTCAGTCTCATGGTCAGTGGGTTGCCCTTCCTCACTGCTGGTTTCCTCCTGGCCTTCTTGGGGAGCTGCCCTCCCACCCTCTTGGGGAGCTCCTCTCTCTGGAGCCCTGGGAGGCCCGCTGTACAACTTCTTCTCCAGAAAGAAAATTCTCCAACCAGAATGACCAGTCTCCCTTCCAGGGGATCTGGGTCCTCGTGCCACCCAACCGCTGCGAAGCAATGGCCCCCTGTGTAGGAAATGCAGCTCCCACAAGCTGATGTTTGTCTGTGCTTCATTTTCATCCTGTGGTGGTTACTGTTGGAGGAATTGGGTGGGGGTCTTGGAGCAGAAGGAGCAACTACTGGAAAGAGCAAAATCCTTTAACTCCACATTTCTCCTGCTCAAAAATCTGAGCCCATCACCCGGCTTTCCACTTACTGAAGCACTTGCCAAAGTGACAGGACCCTCTGAGAGCGGCAGTGCCTGGGGACACAGATGGCCCTGCTACAGAGGAGGAGTGATGACTGAGGAGGGCCCCGAGGGCTACAGTGCACACCTCATGGGACGGGGGCATGTGGGCAGAAGGACAGTGGGCAAGATTCCCGAGGAGTGCAGGCTCTGTGAGGTCCTGGGCTATCAGGCAGCCCTACCCTCAGCAGCTGCCCTATATCCTGGGCAAACTGGTGATAGCTGCTCAGAACTAAGAGAGGAGCAGAGGGGGCAAAAGTGGGACTTGCCTTGGGCACAAGAGGTCAGATCCTAGCCCTGTACCTGCCAGGGCTCCAGGGAAAGCCACCTGCCCTCTCTTAGCCTTGGCTTCCTTCTGTGTAACTTAGGGAGTAATGCCTAGTGTGGGCATGTTGGGAGGTGAGGGAAAGTATAGATCAGCCCATAGTATATGCTGTTAGTGGGGAGTGTTATTTTGGATAAACACCGGCGTTACACACCTTGGCCTGGCACAGATTTGCCCATTTCTGGTTCCTTCTGCCTGTTTGCGTGGCAGGAAGAGTCTACTTGCTGTTTTGGCCTCCTCTGGAGCCTGATCGCACCTGCAGCCACACACAGCCAGCTGAATTTTCCCTTTCTCTGCCTGTATCTAATAACAATGTGGGTTATGCATTTACAGTTCTGTCTTGCACGGAAATGCTTCTTTGCAATTAAAAAATCCTGGGATAAAATATAAATGCTACTTCTGTGAGACTGAGGGGTGGCCCTAGCTGGGCTGGCAAAGAGGTTCACAGGAGACAATCCCAAGTGCTCCTTCCTGGCCAATCTCAGAACCCTGTGTCATAGAGGGACAGGTCCTCAGAGGGTATGACAGGGAGCCTGGCACAATCGAATTCAAAGCAGCATTGTGAGATTTGGCTACTGTATGTGGGAGAAGACACGTCGCTTAGAGACGACTAGTCAGCCCTGAGTGGGACAGATGGAACTGGCCAGGCTGGTGCCACGAGCAGGGGTGAGTCAGAATGAGAGGCTGCAGTGTGGGGTGTGCTGGAGTAAAGGAGGTGCTGGCCACGGGGAGTGCTCCCCAAACTGAAACTGGGCAGTGGCATACGGAAATACAAACCCACTGATGCCAGCTGTTCCTGCTTTCCGAGAAAGCTAGTGATCTGGATTACTAGGGGAAATGTGCAGGCTTTACAATGTTAACTCTAATTTTTGGAAAACACCTGAAAGCCTAAAAACCCACATCAACAGGCCAGCGTCGGGCCACGGGTCTAGAATCTATGTGCTTCAAAGCAGAGCATTTGCTGACACTGCCCTGATCAATGGAAGCTTCGGGAGACAGGAAAAAGGAGGAATCGGGACAGCCGGTCCAGTTCTGCTAATACGAAGAATTATACCTAGAGAGTAAATTGAGCTAGGGCAAATCAAGCTCCATGAAGGGGAGTTAGCCCAGCTGGGACAGGAGGCAGTGGTGGAGGCCAAGGACCTTGGGCTTGCTGCTGAAGACCTGCATGTTAGCCTGGTGAACTCCCAGAGGGCCAGGCCCACCAGCTGCCCCCTGGCTTTGCTTCAGAAGCTCAGAAGCTCCAGGGGAGCTGCAGCACCTTGTTTGGGGTCTAAGACCTTCACCTGTCTCCACACTGATAGAAGAAGTGTCTGCTGAACCCCACATGGGTTGGTTGTAGTCTATCAGGAGGAGGCATGGGAAAATCATCTGTGGAGTTCCAGAACCACGGCAAAGACAGGAGCTCTCCTTCCCTTGGGGATTCTTCTCTGCAGGGTCACAGACTCGTAGGATATGCAGAGCAAGAAGCAGGGGCTCTTAATGGGCTCTGAATGTCAGGAGTGGAGGTGAGAGGCCCCCAAGAACCGAAGCCTGCCCTGACACTCAAAGTGCACCCTTGGTGACACCGGTTGAGGATCTGGCCCAGGGGAATCACACGTCTTGGTTTTGACATGTTTGCTTCCTCATAGGAATCCCTAAGAATTCCATTTTGGGGGTGACCTGCCATGGAAGACAGAGGTGCCCTCAGCCCCGCCTCACACAGTCCTTTGAATGTTGTCTTTGCAGAAAACTATGAATTGATGGTTACTGGAACCGGCTTTAATAATGCAAAAAAGAAGGATGAAGTTATTTGTAAATTCATCTTCAGCGAAAATAAGTCCTTCAGTAAGTAGCCCCATTGGTGGTGCCTCCAAGTGACAAATTCCCCACCTCAGGCTGCCTTCCCCTCAGCCAGCCAGGCCTTCAGAGCCCTTGCTGACCGTGCACTCTGAACATTGTGAGGATAGATCCCTGTGGACAAGGGGAAGGAGGGATCTGATGGAGAAGTTGGGAAGTCATCAACCCCAAAACACAAGAGCCTCTTGGAGCAGGGCTCTCCCCCTACTGAGAATGGCTCTGGGTGCGGGGTGTGCCCCAGAGCTGCTCTCCCCTCCCTCGGCTCAGCACTCACTTGACTTGAGTGACAAGGACCCGAATCCATGGAGATTGCTGGTAGAAACAGAGGCAGCCCTGGGGCTCTGAGCGTGGGCCAGGTGAACTGGTAGTTTCCCCGGAAGGTACGTCACCTGGGACGGAGAGAGGCTGCCAGCTGCCAGGCCCGGACCCTGGAATCCTGGCACAGGCACACGTCACACGTGTGACCTTCACCAAATGAGGAATCTATTCTCAGCCTCTCTTTTCTCTACCGTAAAATGAGGCCAATATCATAGCTGAACTAAGCCATGTTGCCTATGTAAACCAATGTTTGGG
Source organism: Meles meles (assembly GCF_922984935.1). Taxonomy (NCBI): domain Eukaryota; kingdom Metazoa; phylum Chordata; class Mammalia; order Carnivora; family Mustelidae; genus Meles; species Meles meles. The sequence continues at coordinate 45,518,364 of NC_060078.1, read as the reverse complement.
AAACACTCAGGCTGAGGCGTACATCTGTAGGGTCGAGTGGCCTGAGGAAGTACACAGGTGGGCAGGTAGATGTGCCCTCAGTGCTGAAGTGGGTGTGATTCTCCCCAGACATCTCGGGGGCAGGAAGACTTGCTGTGTTCTCCTTTGCCTTCCCAGTTAGCCCCGTGATGCCATCATTTGACTTGATTATAGTATGTTCAGTGACATCTTCCTCTAGGGCCATCTGGTCAACCCAGAGCTACTTCCGGCCAACACTTCACTGCAGGATGAATGTTTCAGTCCCCTAAGGGAAATGGTGTCTCTAAAGGTCAGGACAGGTCGCCCATTCCTAAGCACCTGCCCCTTCCCCTCCACTCTCTGTGCCTTCCGTTGCTTCTTGTTGTCTCAGCACTTGTCACTCTCTGCATCTACATTTATTTTGTTCTTTGTTAGTTCTTAGTCTGTCTCCCTCCAGTCCCTCAGATGTAAGACCCTTGAGAGCTGGGACTCAGGCTGCCTTTTCCATTCAACCAGAGCATTGCACAGGCCTGGTGCACAGTAGGGGCCCAGAGGAAGGCAGAAAGAGAAGTTGTTTTCCGCCAGAGTATTAGCTCTGCTTGCAGAGTATTAGCTCTGCTAGCCAGAGTATTAGCTCTATGCGGCCAGCTGAAAGGGAAAGAAGAGAATACGTCATTGACAGTATTCTCTCGTGATTTTCATTTAGGTAAAAAAGCAAGCTCTGTGGAGGAAAACACCGTGATCTGCCCAGGAGTAAAGATAGATAATCCAGATCAGTAAGTGCCCAGGTCCGGGGCCGTACATGTACAGTTTCCATCACTGTAAGCCACCCGTGCTGGGGAAAACATGTCTCTCCAAGAAGGCTCAAGGCATTGTCAACACTTGTCCTTGTCGGCAGTCACACAAGACGCTCGGGGATCTGCTGTGGCGGGATCTCTGCTGAGGAGGGAGGATACTGGAGATGATGACTCCAGGAATGGTATCTCAGCTCCAGGCAGCTGGTGAGAGCGAAGCCAACATACTCTGTAAATGGAGAGGAATCCAATGTCACCAAGCCACTCTCCCTGGGAACTTAGCCCATGGCCATAAGGGCATCTGACCTCATGTAAGGCTCCTCATGCCTGGTCAGTCTTCACTGCAGAGGTTAAACTCAAGTGCTTATGATGAGCCCCTCCCTTTCCCCATGCCGTGTGCTCACTGGTGACCCCACGGTGCAATGAGCAAATCAGTGCAAGGAGAGCTGTGGGCTGTAGTCTGAGCAGAGTGCAAGAACTGTGCCCACCCAGGCTGCTGATCACTTTCTGCCCTTTCTCTGCTTTAGGGTGGTCTTCGTGGAAGTCAGCCTAAATAATGGCATCAACTTCATCAGCAACGGTGCTAACATCACGAGCAAGAACTGCATGAGCGCCAGGGTAAGACTTCAGCCTCCCTCCTGGGCTGTCCAGAACACCTACGCTGAAGGAGCACACACCCTGGAGGGCAAGAGGGAAGGACAGGGTGCCAGGGCCTGAGTAGTGGCTCCTGCAGACAGGCAGCTGGGGCAGCTTCTCACAGCCAGCTTGGGGTCCTCAGCCTGTCATCGGCAAGCTGTCCCCATACTCAGGCTTCTCAGGTGCCCTGAGAATGGGACCACAGGAGTCCCTGCAATGCAGCCACCTGTCCCAGCCTTGCAGAAACTCTGCTCTCTGTGAATCAAGTGTCATTGGAGGCACATGAAAGAGGACAGCCAGAGCCCTGAGCAGACCCTAGAAATGGTGCTGAGCCTCTGGCACCTGCCTGCCCCCTCGCCACCTGCCCTGGCCCAGCTGTGGTGGTGGAGAGCTCAGGGCTCCATCCTGCATTCCAGCCGGGCAGCTGAGAGAGGCTGGGGGACTGTGGGCTAGGAGCCAGAGTCCAGGACCTCGGGGACACTGGGACACTCCAAATCCAGGTCCCGGACACAGGGCATCTGGAGGGTGGGGCCAGGTGTGTTTCCACCATACGGATGCAGCTGCTGGTACAGCTGAACCCACACATGCCCATCACTGGCCCGAGCCCCAGCCCACTTGGGAACACCCCCGCCCCCGGTCATTTGGCAGAGACAATCAGCCTCCTCTCTACCTCCACTGCTTTCTCGTGATCCTCAACTGTCCCTCTCTGCTAGCATTCTCTAGCTCTACTCTCCTGGAATGAGAGGGGAAGCAACCAGGGTTGTGGGAAGGGCCTGGGGCTCAGCTCAAGGACAGGCACATAAGCAAAGAAGGTTCTACTCCCAGGTTCCCCCTCCTCAGAGCTCCATGTCTTCTGGATACCTGGCATAGGGCACCATGACATGGGCGACAGAGAGTGTTAGGATGCAGATGACAACTGCCTGGGAGGAGGGATAGTGGTGCCTAATCGCCACCACCCTAGTGTCCAGTCCCAGCCTGGGAGAGCTCCAGCAGTGCTGACAGTCCTCCGACTCTGTCTTCGCTTGTGCCTGGGCATACATTCCTGAACCAGCAGACTGACTCACCCATGTGCCCGTCAGGAGTCCCACCAACTGACAGCCCGCCCCCAGCACACACATGTCAGAAAGACCTCAGGAGGAGCCACACCACCCTGGACTCCGACCCTGCCTCCCCCTTCAGCTGCTTTGTCTCCTGGACACAGACCCTCAGCCCTCTCCCTCCCCTGCCTCTGGGAAAGGAGATCACTTAGTTGAGGGCAGGGCTGTGCAGTGTGTCCGCCGAGGGGTGTACTGAGGACTGGCTTTGTCCCACCGTGGGGATTCCGCTCCCTGGTTGGGGCTCTGGGACAGACTCTGTGGCCCAGGGCTCTTCAGTGGCTCTCTCGGTACTGTCTCTGTCCTCCAGCCTTGAGTGCTCCCTGGGGTGGGGAAATCTGAGGTCCATGGGAACAGGTGGATGGGAGGTCTGGTGTGGGCACTAGGGTATGCTCCCCGTAAGAGGTCACTCATGCCCATCCCTGTCGCTGACATGTGTGCTTTCTGCAGAATGCGCCAGAACAGATTCCAATTCCTGTTCCAAATGTTCCTCTACTACCAGTCCAGCCTGTCACATCACCACCTAGAAATACATATCTTCCAGATATGAACCCTGTCATCTTGGCTGGGATCGTCATAGCCCTGGTCTTAATCCCGTTTCTTATCTGGTGCATCTGGCGATATTGCTTCAAAAAGGTAAGTAACATCTCGAACATAGTCCCATTCCTGGGACAATGCCAACAGCATGAGGGACACAGCCTCCCAGCCTCACCCCCAGATTCTGCCTGTGGCAGCTGCCCATCAGCAGCCAGGTCCTCGCAGGAACAACCAGAGGCACAGCCTGTCTTCTACTCCTGGGCAGAGACTCACCCTGTGTCTAAGGTCCACCAGCCTCACGTATGTCTCTGAAGGTGGCCTGTGAGCTGCCCTGGCCGCTGGGGAGAAGCCACCTAAGGGCCCAGATGCCAGGGAGGCCTCATAGCAGCCAGGCTTCTGGAGACTCAGGCAGACTGAGCACCAGACAAGGCCTCTGGTGCTGCAGGAAGAGGGTGGGCCCTGCAGGAGGCACTGAGAGCCCCAAGGGAGGATCCTGCTGGCTGGCAGGGGTCCTGACCTCTGGGACAGCTGAGCCTCGGACACCAACAAGAATCTCTGCCTTCATCCAGGATGTCTGGCCTTCCTTCCTCCTTGCTAAGGGCCAGGGCATGCTGGGCCCCTTGGTGGCCATAGAGGGCCAGGAATGGACCTGCCACCAGCCTTGCTCTCAGGAACTCGCCGTCCTGTGTCTGGTCTGGATGGGTACCTGTGGGTGGAGGGTAAAATGTCACCTTCATAGGGTGTGGCAAGCAGAGCCTTAGCAAAAGACAAATACTGGCCCTGGGGGAGGCAGGAGGGCAGACACACTGGCTGCTGAGTTTGAGAGGGTCCCAGCCAGAGCTGGTGAAGGAAGAGGGGACGGCAGATGTGGGAAAGGACAGAACAAACCTGCAGAACACAAACAGGTCTCATTGTGGGAGAGGTGGAACTCCCTTTGCCACTCTATCCTCTGCCATGGACCAGGCAGCCTAGTCCGGCTGTCTCCCCGTGCACCCTCCAGGGAGCTCCAATCCCCCTTGAATAACCTGGGAGCCTGAGGCTCAGGGCAGTGCAGCTGGTTGACCAGAGACCCATGGGCAGTGGCTTGTAGAGTGACACTCCAAAGTCCGTGTTCTGTCCAACTGCTACTTTATAGGGACCCCTCCTGTCTGTATGGTGGAGCCAGCTCCCTCCATGCCACTTCAGCCTGTGTTCATGTCTCTTTAACATTCTAGAAAAAGGAGATTCCAGCGGTGCATATAATAGAAAGGGTAAGTCATGATTTTGGTCCTGATGCGGTCTGCATCCTCGATGCCCACACTGAACTTCACACACAAGGGCTCCTGCTGCCTGTGGGATAGTTGCACCTCCTGCCCCAGCACCTCCCAGCTCCCTGGGCAAAGAGAGCTGGCAGAAAAAAGAGAGTAACCGAGGGACGGGGAGGGCCTCAGAAGGACTTGGGGCTCATAACACCCTTCCCATGTATGCAGCTCTGCTGCTCCAGGGCCTTTGCGCCCGAATTAGCAACTTGAGGTAGCCTGTTTCAGCAAGCACTGGGATCCCTATTAAAATATAGGGACTGTGGGTCAATTTCCAAAGGACTGTTTCAGAGAGTCAGGTGAACTTTGAGAATAGGAACCTTATGTTTCAAACGTTGGTCCTCTGCCCGGACTCTGATGTATGTTGGGCTGCATATGGTTGATCTCCATCCCTGTCCCCTGGCAGGGCCAGGAGGTTGGCTAGGGTGGGACTCTAGGGATGTGAGGGGCTATGGAGGTTGGAAGGTGTCTTACCTGCCCTCAGTCTGGGTGAGCACAGAGAACCAGGGTTAGGGGAGCAGGCTTGGATATCCCAGGGTGGGGGCCCAAATCAGGTCCCAGAAGAAAGAGTTATATGGGGACACCGTGTCCTGAAGAGGGTACCGGAGCCTGACGGCTGGTAGGAAGCAGGCCTCACCGCCCTTGGCTGTACAGGGTGCACTGCCAGGTGCTGAGAATGGATCTGCCAAGGTCAGGTGAGTGCAGCCCCGTCCCCTGCCAATGCTCCCATCCGGACAGCCCTCCTGTACACTGCACAACCTCAAGACTGGGCTTCTCCCCCAAGGGCGGGTAAAGTCATTTCTGCAAACAAAAGGAGTTTGCTTATTTTCACATGGAGAACACTGTCCTGGTGCAGGGTGCTCCTCATTTGTCCTTGAAAACTCTCTTGTGCTTTTTTGAGTGGGCAGAGCTTGGACAGGTGCTAGAGGACAGATGTCATGGGTCTACACTGAGGAGCTGCCAGACCCAGGAGCAGACTCTGCTTTCTCTTCCTAGGAGCCAGCGAGGAAATGTTTGGAGACATGCCCAACAATGGTCATCCCCTGTGGGTGCCAAGGAGGTGGAATAAGACGGATAGAGGTGAGAGGGGCATTAGGGAGGGTGCGGTGACCCTGCAGGTGGGGCTGAGGGAGAACGAGGGCAGCCACTTCATGCTCCACAGGCCTGGACCCAGAAACTATGGCTGGGGTGGAAATGAACTTTACTGAAACTGACATTGATCCCTTGGTACTAGAGAAAAAGCAGAGGGCACCCTGATCCCCAGGCCCAGGAGAGAACACAAAGGGAGGGCTCCTGACACCACTACCACGCGGGGCCCAGCACTAGGGTCTCCCCCTCGGCATGGGCCCACTTTTGCAGAAGCTGGTAGCTGGCTACTGTCTGCCAGTCCCGGGACACTCAGAGCTGCTCAGCAGCTCCAGCAATGACTTGGGGTTCAGCAGCCAGCAGGGGGATGATGAAACACAAGCCCAGTCATAAGCAGGCTCCCACGGGTCAGATGTTATGTTAGTCACCATACAGTACATCCTTAGTTTTTGATGTAGTGTTCCATAATTCATTGTTTACATATAACACCCAGTGTCCCATGCAATACATGCTCTCCTTAATACCCATCACCAGGCTCACCCATCCCCCCACCTCCCCTCTAAAACCCTCAGTTTGTTTCTCAGAGTCCAAAGTCTCCCCCTCCGATTCCCCCCGTTTCACTTCTCCTTTCCTTCTCCTAATGTCCTCCATGTTATTTGTTATGCTCCACAAGCAAGTGAAACCATATGATAATTGACTCTCTCTACTTGACTTATTTCACTCAGCATAATCTCCTCCAGTCCCATCCATGTTGATACAAAAGTTGAGTATTCATCCTTTCTGATGGAGGCATAATTTTCTGTTGTATATATGGACCATATCTTCTTTATCCATTCGTCTGTTGAAGGGCATCCCAGCTCTTTCCACAGTTTGGCGACTGTGGCCATTGTTGCTATGAACATTGGGATACATATGGCCATTCTTTTCACTACTTCTGCATCTTTGGGGTAAATAAGGAAATTTTTTACAGGAGAATTCTGAGCAAGATTTGTTCACTATTAAAAGTATCCAGAAATGCCAGTGGCTCCTGCAAGCCTTACATGCGTCTGCTCAGCTAAGTGAGGGACTGAGCTAACTCCACTGTCCTGGGGACCCAGTGACATGGAGAGACCAGAGCCTCGTGGAGGAGAAGGCCTGCAGGAAACGTTCTCACCCCGGGATGTGCTAGGCCCCCACCCAGTGAGGGAGGCCCCAACCCTGAAGGGGGCTGTGAGGACAGGGATGGGGAGGCCCCAGACAGCCCAGCATGAGGAAGACATGTTTCAGACTCCAGAGACCCCAAACACACAAGGCCACCAGGTCCCTGCCCCAGGTAGACATTGCAGGGCTCCCTCAGTGTGTTCCTGGGGATAGAGCCCTCTGGGACCCTCTGTCAGAGTGGAGGACTGTACCCTCTGGAGGTGATCGCCATGCCTACAGCTTCCTCGTGGCCACATCTGCTTTTCAGGGCAAACTTGATACCCTGTGTGACTTTGTTCAAAGCTGCAACCAAGTGCCATTGATATGGTGTCAGCCTAAGAGAAAGGTAAGCAGGGGCACAGGGAGTTCCCCATGGGCCAGCAGGCCTTTGCTCTTTGTCTTGACCGTTGCACTCAGGGACTGTGGGTCAGAGATTGTGTCCAAGCACCTGCCAGGGAGGATGCCAAGACATGGAGAGGCTGATTTGGGTCTGGCACCTGCATTTTTCCTGCATATCCTCTCCAGAATGACAGGAAAGTTCTTATGACCCAGCGCCTCCAAACTTAAGTCAAAGAAGCTGTAAAGGGAGGCCAGCCAGAGAGTTCTTCTGGCCCCTGACCATCATCTCTCCCCACTGAGCTCCCCCCTGGAGGTCGGCTGGCTTCCCCCCATCCACTGAGACCCTCCTGTGTGGCTGATTCTCATGCCAGGACTGGTGGAAGGTGTGGTGACACCCCCATGTTGTTGGCCAACACTGACTGCTTTTACCAGATAGTAGAGTCCCTCCTTCTTTCATTGCCTGTGACAACAGGGAGAAGCCAGCTTGTTACAGGTGTCCTCCATGGAACTGAATATTAGTGACAACTTGTTGTTCTCAGTTCCTCCTGTGGTCCAGCTGTCAGTCTAAGAACGCTGCATGGTTTCACTATGTACTCCTGCCAATAACTCCATGTGCCAGTACTACTAATATGCCCTTCTTTCCAAAGGGGGAGCGAAGACACAGAGAGGTCTAGTGACTGACCCCAGGTCACAAAGCCTGGGAGTGGCAGAGCTGGACTTGAACCCCAGGGCATGGCTCCACCCCTCTCCCTGCCCTGCCCCTGTCAGGTCAGGATCCTGATCCCATGATGGTTACCCCACAAACACCCACAAGGCTCAGACCGAGGGCCCACGAAGAGCATGCTCCTGGCTCACCTGGCTTCCAGGTCTCAGACCCTTTGCTCAGACTGGCCCAGGGGCCTGGAGGATATTGTAGTTCCCAGAAGCCCTAGTGGGGACCACATTAGTCCCTTCTTTGGATCAGGCAAGCACGGCTCTCCTCGGTATCAGGTGAGCATTTAGAGTCCTGGGCAGGCCTGAGGGGTTTGGGACACTGGTGAAGAGACACCCCCAATGCATGCTGACCCCCAGCAGGGCCACCGTCTGGTGTCAGAGATGCCAGGGCTCCTCTGGGGCTGGGCTCTGGGCTCTGGATCTGAAGAGGGCTCTCAGTCCCAGCCATGCTCACACAGAATTCCCTTCTCGATCTGATTCTCCTGGAGCCTCTTCCCAGAACCGCAGCCCCATGATGGTCACATGAGCACCACACCAACCCTGTGCCCTGAATCCACCCAGCGGTGCCCACTCAGGGCGGAGGGATGGAGCAAGACATGGAGGGAGGCCTGAGACCAGATGGAGAACAAGGAAGGGATACCAGAAAGGGCCATCCTACCCATCCAGGTGAGGGCAGGGTGCTGAACGACCTTCCAGAATGGTCACATTCCTAAGACCCCAGATGAAGGGTGGCAGAATTCAGACTCACGCATTGTGGGGCACTGCCAGCTCCCTCGGCTCTGCCAGACCCCTGCCATGCCAGCTCTGGCACTGGCCCAGACCCCTCTGGAGCCAGGAGGGACCGTGTGTGTGCCGATGGCCAAACACTGTCCGAGAGGTCAGGAAAGCAGCAAACAGAAAGCAAGTTCAGCACCCAGGGCTGTCTGAAGTCAATCCTCTCATCCTGAGCAGACCTGGGAGCCTATAACTAGGCCCCGTGGGAGGGGGCTCCCTCCCCACTCATCTGTCCCCTCCTGACCTTGTCCTTCCAACCATCTTCCTGGAGTCCTGAGTATTGCTGGGGCCCCAGGACTGCAGTATGTGCAGGGTTCTGGCACCTTCTCTTAGCCTTCAGTGCACTGGTCCCAGGCCCTAGTCAGCCAGAAACCAAAGGGTCTGAATGTCACTGGGACCTGCAGTCTCTGCATACCAATGTGGCCCCAAGCTCAGACCCCTAGCCCAGGCTGCTCAGAGATGGGCGTGGCCTGGGGCTTCCATGTAGGAAAGCAGATACTGCAGATGTTTGTAAAATGACTACGACTCTCCGCACCACCACCCCTACCACCTTTAAATCCCCAGATTTTTTCTAAAAACTTTCCCTTCTAGACTGACTTTCCCTATTGACATATATATATATATATATATATATATATATATATATAATGGCACAGCAAGACTCAGTCTAGTTGCTTAATCTTGACCCAAACCCTGGCTCCCCTGTGAGATCAGTGTCTCTTCACTCGTTGCCTTATCCCAGAGCAACGCACTAGTTCAGATGCTGGTACTGTTAGTTCCGCCACAAAAATCAGGCCCCCTTACCCTCCCCCACCGCAGGTGCTGCCCACAGTCCTAGCACTGTGCCCCCCGAGAGGCTCTCTGCACAGCAGTTCCTTTCCAGGGACTGCCCCTGCCATTTACATAGAGCCCGCAGACGGCCGGACACTGTCCTGAGGGCTCTATACAACCGACTCCTCCATCTCCCACACCTCCATGGGGGAGAGAGCTGAGGCCCACACAGTTAAGTCTCCTGCCCAGACTGGCCCCGGCGTGAAGCTCTCGGGACAGCACCAGCAGCCCAGCGCCTCGCTGCCGTATGACTGTATCTCTCTTCTGCAATGTGGTCATTTCTTAGCATGTCACAGCTGTGGAAACTGAGCCTCTGAAGTTAGTGATGGAGTTGAAGTGACAGGGTTGTGGAGGGCTGTGGCAGGGCAATGACTGACCCCAGGGGAAGCTCACGTCTAAGTTCATGCTCTGTCCCTGTGCAGACTCTGAGGGCAGTAGGGAAACACGTGGAATGTACTTCTGTCCACAGTGCAGTGTCTTAAATGGGCAAACAGTTGTGAATGTCGACACCTTACTTTCCTAATATGCTGCTGATAGACCTTGGGCATGTTTGCCAGAAAAGTGTTTCTCCGGGGAAAAAGCAGAGCTGGATACAGATGGGCCTTACGATGCATTCGTGGTCGAGGAGCTCCTGAGCCTTTGACCTTACCTACAGAGGGAGCTGCACCAGGGATGCGTGTGTGACAAAGCTGGGACATGACTTTACCCCCCCTCCCAGGAAGGCTGAACTTGACAGGCAACTATCAAGCCAGCGAACTTGGGGAAGGTCTCACATGCAACTCTGGGATTGTGATAGCAGCTGGCTCCCCTGTGCTCTGCAACCCTCCCTATCCCTGACCCAAAATTCACACAATCACTCTCTCTCTCTCTCTCTCCCTCTCCCTCTTCCTCTCTCTCTCACACACACACACATACACACACACACACACACAGAGGCATGCCCAAGCGCGTGCAAGGACTTGTGCAAACACACACATATTCCTCATGCAGTAGCAGGAAATGCAATAATGGAGCCAATGCTTTAAAGCACCGGAGGTTAGGGCTAGCAAGCGACCGTTTGCCGGCAGATTCAAGGATAGTCCTTCACCTGTGCAGGCCTGAGCTGATGGAAGAAGTGAGGGGTCACTGGCTTAGATCATCAAATGGTAAGAAGGCAGAGAGGAATTAGACCCCCTCAACGCCCAAACTGCTCCACTCACCCCTTGACACTTGCACCACAGATTCAGGGTCTCTGTGTCCCTCCAGGGTTCCCCAACACATGGGGCCCCTCATTCCTCCCAGCTGCCTGTGGGCAGATCCAGCCCGCTGCTCCCAGGGATAGGCTCAGGCATGAGAGAGAGGGTGGACCTCAGCACAGGTGCCCCACAGTCATCTCTTTTTTTTTTTTTAAAGATTTTATTTATTTATTTGACAGAGAGAGATATCACAGGTAGGCAGAGAGGCAGACAGAGGGAGAGGGGGGAAGCAGGCTCCCTGCTGAGCAGAGAGCCCGATGCGGGGCTCAATCCCAGGATCCCGAGATCATGACCTGAGCCGAAGGCAGAGGCTTAACCCACTAAGCCACCCAGGTGCCCCCCCACAGTCATCTCTTAACAAAATCAGAGGGATCCCCCAGCAGTTTCTAGGTCTAGAATAATCTGTTCACATTCTGGAGTAAATAAGCAGAAATAAAAGAGGTAGAAATAAAGATAAGGTACAAAATTCCAATCTATGCTCAATAGCAGCACTCCCATGCATCTGGGCAGCATGAGTGTACTGAACTATAACGAAACCACAGAGCTTTACTCACCGCTAGAAAGAAGATTTGAGAACATGAAAACCTAGACCCTATTGCCAGCTTTTCCTAGAGGAACTCAATGGGCTCAGTTCTCCTTTAGTGGAATTGTAATGAACATGTTTAGGAAAACCTGATTTTAAGTTTACACACACACACAAGAACAGTTAAGAATAGTTTAGGAGTTTTTTATTTGATCCTGGGGCAGGGATGGAGCTAGGGGATTGCTCAGAGGAGAGGATCCTATGCAGTCTGAACTAGGGGAGTGCAACAAGGTGACCAGGGGAATGGACACAGTGGAGTGGGCCTAAACAGAGAACCTGAGGGCCTGGATGGTACGTGGGTGCACAAGAAGGTGAGAATGGACAGGTGACCGGAGACACAGGTGGCTCAGGACAGGGTCTGGGCCAAGTAGACCCTAAGGCTGGGCCTGATGCCCTGGAGGCTGGGAAGAAAGAGGCAGGGGAGGTGAGCAGGGATAATATGCGGAGCCAGCTGGAGGGCGGCCGCAAATGCACACCTGGGCTGTGGGTCTGGAAGTGAGAATGGCCAGCTAGGGAGCAGAGATCTTAAAAGGGATTGCTGATAAAGGATCAAAGAACTTGCTATATGCAGAGTTCAAGATTCTATTCAGAGTGGTTACCGTGGGTGGTTAGAAAACAAGCAACTTCTGTTTCCTTGTGCATGTTTGTCTATATTGTCTGGATTCTCTACAACGGGCAAGTGTTACCTTTTACGATAAGGAAAAGCAAAAATTCTTACCTGTGAAAAATAAAATATTAACTTAATGGACACTAAGGTGATGTTGCATAGAATGTGGCCTAGAAAGTGACGGTTTAAAATGTATGTGAGTCTTGCTGTCCCACTAGCAAAAGTCACCACAAGGAATCCTTGCCCATCTCTGGGCTCAACTCCACTCTGCACAGAGGGGTGCAGGTCCCCAAGTGTGTGTTTCCCAAAAGTTCAATAGGCTCAACATCCTTGTGGGTGTGAAAAAGGATACGGTCTGGCTCCAGGTGTCCCAGGTTCATTGAGAACACACTTAGAAACCCAAGGGTTCTCAGAGGTTAGGTATGTTGTTTTTCTACTGTAGCTACATTAAGAGGGAAAGCCAAGGTCATTCTCAAGGGTTTGGAAGGATTTTTTTTTTAAGATTTTATTTATTTATTCGACAGAGAGAGAGATCATGAGTAGGCAGAGAGGCAGGCAGAGAGAGAGGAGGAAGCAGGCTCCCCGCTGAGCAGAGAGTCCGATGCAGGGCTCCATCCCAGAACCCTGGGATCATGACCTGAGCCAAAGGCAGAGACTTTAACCCACTGAGACACCCAGGCGCCCCTGGAAGGATTTTTAAAACTAGAGTGATGATGATGACAGTCCCCATAAGAGAAAGCATCTGTCCGGGCCCTCTGTCACTCACAGGCACTCAAGGTAACACTTTGAATGAATGAATGAATGACAGGTCCACAGAAGTCCCAAGTCTGCCTCACTGCACGTGAGGACTGAAGGGTCTTTCTGGGGACCAACAGACCCCCACAGATCCAGCAGAGGGATCAGAAGGGTTCTGGGTGACGGACTTAAGTAGAGAAGGTGCTCGACAGGCCCCAGCATCCGGAGAAACCCCAGCATTCTGCTCCAGCGCCGTTCCAGCGACCGTCTCTCTCTCCTCTTTCCAGCAGGGCCGGTGCTTCAACTTCACCCTAGTGAAGCCCCTCTGCAGGCAGTTGCCCTGCAGCGGGAAGGTCTGCCTTCCGTCCAGCCAGGCGTGCTGCCCCATCAACAGCTGCTACTCACGGTGCCAACACCCCCTCCCCACGTGCTCCCGGCTCTCCACCCGGATGTTGCCACTGATCTCTCCCCCTACCCAGGCAGTCTGCGGAACCACTTTGTCACTCCCTCCCCCTTAGCCCAGCCTCTAATGCACCAAAACCCCCAGATTATTAAGAGCCCTTTGTGCACTGAATTAGACATATGTATTGAGTCTTGGTTTGCAGTCAAAGGAGTTGGAATCTATTGCTGATCAGCAAGAGAGTTTGTTACCGGGAGAACATCGCTGCACTGTGTGAGAAGTGTCTATACTGCTCCTGCCAGGACAGAGTGCCCTGGTGTCTGCTGGATGCAGACATGGATGCCTCCCACCTCCCACAGCCAGTTCTTCATCGGTCACCAAGGGCTGCAACGCCCAGGGTTCTGGCCAAATTCTGCTCCTTGAAAAAAATGCCCCATTGTCTCTGAAATATGAATGCAATGCTGTATTTTGTTCCCTAACTTTGTGCAGAGGGAAAACTTGAGTCTCTCCCCTCCTTCACTCCACAGTCCTCGTTTTCATAGTTTGGCTACCCCCACTTCTGAATGTGTCCTAGAAAGAGGCAAACCCCCTACAGCTCACCAGCCGCGAGGGCGACTTCTCTTTTCCAGATATCCCAGATAATCCCTAAGCCCAGAAGAATGTTAGAGGACCCTCTCCATTTCCCTAGAGAATGTACACCCTCCCCTACTGGCCGTGAGCCCTCGGCGGGACCATACCCAGTCATCTCCGACCCACGCTGATAGGAAATGAAAGTCCTTTCTGCCTCCACCCTCATATCCTTCAATGTCATAATTACGCTTTTTGGTGGAATTTCTGTAAGACAAGTATAGGTTTAAAAAAAATGTCAGGTTTGGGTTTTTAATCTGTATGGATTAAAGTGGCTAGATAGCCATGACCCTAATTAAAAAAAATAAAAAGTAAAAGGCTTACCTGGCATGGCTTGTGTATAAGTGGAGAGGGTTTGCAGTGTAACTCTCCAAAGCGTTTGTATCTGGAGCTGCTCTTTCTCGTGGACCCCTTCCCGACCTTTCCGTCCCATCATGGCTTGGGCCACAGATCCATGTCCTGCCACCAGCCAGGACGGGAGCGGTGACAGAGAACATCTCCTACCCCATTGTGGGCCCTTGGCGCGTCCCCCAGCCCATCCATCTCACAAGCTGGTTTTTGTTATTGTTGTTGTTTTATTTGATAAAGAAATCACAAGTAGGCAGAGAAGCAGGCAGAGAGAGGGGGGAAGCAGGCTTCCCGTTGAGCAGAGAGCCCGATGCGGGGTTCAACCCCAGGACCCTGAGATCATGATCTGGGCTGAAGGCAGAGGCTTAACCCCCTGAGCCACCCAGGTGCCCCCTCACAAGTTGTTTCTAAGAGAGCTTTTCCTAGCACAAAATGCCAGGTGCACCGTGTCTCGGAGAAATAAGCCAATTCAACATGGAGGAAGTAGAAGAGGAAGCTTAACCCTGCGGCATGGACTCATAGCTTCTCTGGACCCCGCTCTGGGACCCATTCCAGAACAACTATACAGGTGCATGAAAGAGAACAAGCAACTGCTCCAGGCCCCACTTCCCGAGGTCCTTCATGGAATGGGAGGCCCTAGTCAATGCTTGGGTTCGCTCTGGGGTTACAAGAGTGAAAATCACAGGTGGTGTAAACACGGAGCGCGGTGAGGGGGGACGCAGGACACCCAGCGGGCAGGTGGCCCCGCCCTTGTGCAGCCCGTGGGGAAGGCTCCGGACAGGCAGGTCACCGGCGCCTGTGCAGCGTGGGACGGGACCACTGGCTCTGGACCACCTTCACGGAGCAGTTGGTGCCCACGGGCCGAGCATGAATGAGCCAAGAGCTGCCACATCCAGCTCTGAAAAGGTCGATCGACTCTCAGTCTTCTGAGAATCGGGGAAAACATGCTTATTGTACTTGTGATACCAAGAAAAATGTGTGAAACATTTTTTTACTGGACAGAATGGGAGTTAAAACATCATGGTTGTGTACAGAGAGATTTCATCTCTTCCCAAAAAGTGGGGTCTTTTTTCTGTATCTGGTGAAAGCATGATCCTGGCCTGAGAGGTCCTAGGACACTTTTCTGGCTCTGGGCTCCAACATTGTAGCTACATCGAACCGTAGGATGGCACTTGGCCATCTCCGAGCCTCCGTGACCCTATCTGGAGAAAGGTCTGGTCCTGACCGACATCAACATGCCTGTTCGTTAGCGGGCGCTGGGAGCCGTCTTACTTTTAGCCAATAAGAACCTGGGCTCATCGCTCCTTCTCATCCCTGAGCTGAGGAGGGAAGTAGGCATGGACATCTGAGAGGAACATCGGCCTACCCCCACCACCCCCCACCCCAGCCCCGCAGCCATGGATCCTTGCCTTGCTTCTGGTGGGGACGGTATCAGGAGGCATCAGGAAAAGGAAGTTTCTTTGGAGACCCCTTCCCGGACCCATGCTCCCGCCCTGCCGTCCCGGAATCTCGCTCAGGAGGTCTTCCGGCTTGTCATCAACCTGGGGCTCCTAGCTTTTGTGAAGGAGAAAGGGGCACAGCCCACTGCTGAGAGCTGGCTTGCAGATCACCTGTCTCCTGTTCCTGCCTGAGGTTTTTGGGCAGGGCAGGACATTTTTAGAAAATGTCTGACATCTGAGCTGTCCAGAGCTGAGACATGTGCAAGGGGGAATACACCGGGCAATGCTTACTCCTTCCCTCAGACATATTCTGAGTACCTCTCGGTGTCCCTTGGAGTGGCCCCTATAGATGCAGAGTGGACCTGGGCCAAAGCTTGTGCTTCTGGAAGCTGGGAGCTTCCCTCAGATCCCACCTGGCCCAGCCACAGGCCTCCTTCACGAGTGTGCAAGCCGCAGTGCACTCACACACATCTCCATGTGGGAACTCCTTCCCTGTCACAGCCCTTGAACCGGGACCCCCCGAGTGGGCCCGGGATGTTGAGGCGGTCAGTGGGGCAGAAGGAAACACTATTTCTCAATCACCGCCTGGTGCTTCTCTCTGTGCTGTTCTCAGCGATCTGCTCAGGCACTAAATTAGTCTACAGAAGCATCCATCAGCTCCCCTCGCTCTCCCTGTTTCCCATTCCACACCCCAGGCAGGTGGCCAGGCTCTTGGTACCACCTGGCCGTTTGCAGCAGGAAACAAGTGGTCTGAGCTCCATCTGTCTTCTACCTTGTGTCAAGACAGAAGCTCCTGGGGGCGGTGCTTAGTATCTCAGAACAAGGGGGCAGAGTGGACAAGGAGTGAGGACAAAGATTTGGAGCCATTGCCACCTGCCAGATGGAAGGCTAAGGGCCCAGGGACCTAGCCTCGCCAGATCCTCCGGGACGGAAGGCCAGCGCAGGCCTGGCACTGGGTGGTTTGGGAACAGCCATGCAGCCCTCCTGCAGACAAGACTTTGTTCTAACCCTGGAGGAGGAGGAGCCCTGGGGAGCATATGGAATCTACATTCTTCAATATGAAGAATTCTACTGTGAAGTCGTGAATCTCTCAGATGAGCCACAAAGCTCACAAAAATTTCACAGACCACTTCAGAATGTGCCCCCTGCTTGCTCAGGATTTCCATGGGAAGGTTGGCAACATCCTGCCGTAAGGACTCCCCCTGCAGAAGAGAGCAGCCTGACCGCGCAGCAGGCTGCAGCAGGACAGAATGACATTGGCTGCAGGTCCGGACCTGTGGTCAGAGAGGCCACCAAGCCAGACGGGACCAGACACTGGAAAGCCCATGGGAAGGAACACCACCTTCTCTTTCAGACCCTCCTGCAAACGTGACCACCTCTGGGCCTTGTGGTCTCTGAGTTCTGTCCCTCCCACTCTCTCGCTCCCATCTCTGTCTCCCTGTGCCCTTAGCTGCCCAGCGGCCTACAGTCTCCAGTTGCCGGCCCCTGCTCAAGTTGACCGGCTTCTCCCCGGTGCTGCGCCCATGGGGAAAGGATGTCCCTGTGGGCACATGGCTGCTGTCAGGCCCAGCACAGTGTGTGGGGCAGGTCGAGAGTGTGACCATGGGCTGAGCAGTTGCCTCCTCCAAGGTCATCTGCACACACTGGGGAGCCTGATCCATCTCTCTCTCAGTGAGTGGCCCCTTATTGCCTGCCATCCTTCACTCCTGCTCCTTTCTCTCACTGTCTTTGGCTTCCTGATGCCCCAAGAAGCTGAGCCGTGTGAGCAAGTAGGAGCCTATCAAGGTCTACCATCACCTGCCTCTGGCTTCTTCCCTTTCTCTTGGGGTCCCACATCCACCTGCTGCCTCCAACCTACAGACCCACCCTGTGCAGCCGGGGGAGGGGGCTGGGCTTGGGCAGTGGTGGGAGACAGAGGAGTCTGACCCCTCATGTGCAGTCTGGGCTCAGTTAACAGCAGATGGGACATGCGGTGTCTGTCCATCTAGGGGTACCATGTTTGCATGGGCTACCGGAACAAAGTACTGGAGACTCAGTGGCTTAAACAGCAGAAATCAATTTTCTTACAATTCTGGAGGTTAAAAGTCCAAGATCAAGGTGTCTGCAGGTTTCATGCTTGCTGAGGCCTCTCTACTTGGTTTGTAAATGGCCAGCTCTTCCTATGCCTTCACAGGCTCTGCTCTGTGTGTCCTCATCTCCTGCTTAAGGACAACAGTCCTCTGAGAACAGGGCCAACCCTAGTGACCTCATCTAATTTTGTTATCTCTTTAAAGACCCCATCTCCAGGGGCACCTGAGTGGCTCAGTTGGTTAAGCCTCTGCCTTCAGCTCAGGTCATGATCCCAAGGTCTTGGGATCAAGCCCCACATCAGGCTCCCTGCTCCATGGGGAGCCTGCTTCCGCTTCCCTCTCTCTACCTGCCTCTCTGCCTACTTGTGGCTTCTGTCTGTCAAATAAATTTTTTAAAAATTAAAAGCCCCATCTCCAAATAGTCACACTCAGAGGTACTGAGGGGATTAGGGCACCCACAGATTAATCTGGAGGGGACACAGTTCAGCCCGTAACAACTGATATTGTCAGGAGTCCCTTTCCAAGTGGTGGGCTCTGGGGGACACGGGGGATCCTGTGAAAAGAGTCCATGGTTAAGGACCATCTGGGTGACCACGGCAGGCCACTGACCTCTCTCTCTTTAGAGACGACAGCAACGTGGAGATGGAGCATGAAGAGTGCACAGCGCCCCATCCTCACACACGCAGTGAGGGCTCCCAAGGGGCAGCTCCTGGGAATCTGAGACAATGCTGGGTCACGACCTAGTTGCTCAGGTCAGATGGCAAGATCGGGAAGGGACTGTGGGGACTCATCTTCTCTTTTGAAGAGTGAGGAGCTGAAGAAAAGCATGTTGAGGACTCGACATTCCGGGGGGCCACTGCCTCATGTTCATGACCCTTGCAGAAATTATGGGGCTCCAACGACATGCAGAATGCCCAGGGTTGCAGCTCGTGAGCCCAAAGGTGAGATGGGATTCTCAAATCCAAAAATGGATTTCTTGTAACCGGAGATCCTGACCATTTTTTTTCTTTCCCACTACCCATGGGCAGGGGACATCCCTGGGAAGCACACTCTGGCTCAGCGAGCAGATGGCTGGTGGTGAGAGGAGCTGCCTCACAGACAGGAGGCCATAAAGGGGAAGAAGCTTAGGGGCTTCTTCCTTTCGGGGAGCTGGGGCCAGGAGCCGACTCCGAGATGGGCTTGGGGCTCAATCAGCACAAGTCCCCTGGGGTCCCAGGGGAGGGAAGGTACAGGAGGCGATAGGCATCTCCTGCAGTGCCCCCCACCCCAGAGGCTGTCCTACCTTGTGGCCTCAAGCATTAGGTGCCCCGTTGCCTCATTGAGGATGGGCATGAGAATGACGGGAGACCAGGATGATGTGGTGGATTGTTCCAGAAGATGGCGCTCAAAGCTTACACTCCTTTACTAGCCCAGCTTAAAAATCTATCTTAAACCATCTGCTGTCAGCAGAACCATGGAACAAACATGGAGACGTTTGCATCACCACTTAGTTAATTGCATGTCCGTTAAGTGTCGCTTTCTGCCACACCATCATTGATGACACTATTTTTCCTTTTTCTGGAGACTACAGATATTTCTTTAAAACTTGGAGAAACGGGAGAGTACTTGGCAGGGGATGGGGGTACCTGCAGTGCCCTAAACCCTCAACATGTACTTTTCCAACCCACAGGCCTCCCATGCAGCCTCCTGTTCTAAGCAGACTCACAGCTGGGGCAGCCAGGTCCGTGCCAGTGGCCCGCTTCAGTCCCCGTTCTAGAGCCCAGTGGGCCCCAGGGAATGGGCCTTGCTCACAGTCAAGGACTCAGGGAAGAGCCCTGCCACTCTGCTGTGCCACTCTCTGCCCTCTCCCTCCAACCATCACTCTCCTTCCCTTGGACTATAGACCTCGTATTCAGCTAACATGGCCATGCAACCCAATGCCCACTGTTATCCCAGCAAACCTCGACATCCATGGGATGTCCCACCCAACGCCATGACCTCTTATCCTTGACCTCTTGGCCTCCACCTGTTTGCCCTACAAGCCACCTGCCTACCCCTGACCACATCCTGAGGCTTGTAAGCCACCATCCGCACAATTGAGACATCTCCCTCCTGCCAACACTGTGTACATATCTAGTTTATTGACTTATTGTTCCCACCCCATTGTTTTTTAACCCCATCAGGACCTCCCACCCACAGTCATTCCCACTTTCTTTCCAGCACAAACCCCAGGGCCCAGCACCCAGGTCAACCTCGTTCCAATATGCTGCTCTTCCCTGGCGTCATTTCTTTGTGTCACACACCCAGGGTAAAATCTGAGTCAAGCGGATGAAACCAACTGTTTGCCTCTCCTGTGCCTGTCCTGGGCTGCGGAACACTCTCTGGAGGGAACTCCATACCGCTGCCAGGCTCGTGCCCTCAGAATCTAGTGTCCACCCATCTCCCCTGAAGCCTCAGTGCTGAGAACAACTTTTAACACAAATTCCAGTTAAAAAATAAGGAAAACCATGTTCTAATTGCCAGAGATATAAGAAGAAGAGGAGGAGGAAGAAGGAGAAACCTGAACTTAAATGAATTCACAACAGTGAATGGCTCTTAGACTTTGAACACTTGACTTATGTCAAGTCTTGAACACAAGACTTACGTCAGGGGCACCTGGGTGGCTCATCCGGTTAAGCGGCTGCCTTCAGCTCAGGTCGTGATCCCAGGGTCCTGGGGTCAAGCCCCGCATCGGGCTCCCTGCTCAGCAGATGGTCTGCTTCTTCCTCTCCCTCTCCCTCCCTTTCTGCCTGCTTCTCTGCCTCCTTGTACTCTCTGTCTCTCTGTCAAATAAATACATAAAGTCTTAAAAATAAATAAACAGATAAATAAAAAGACTTATGTCCTGGCCAGAGGAGCTGAGAGGTGAAGTCTCAGTGCCCAAGCACACGGAGAGCTGGGTCTACTCCGTTTTATGTCAGAGCTGTAGAGAGCAATGCTCCCCATAAAACAGGACACAAACCGTCTTGGCAGAAGGTCACAACATTACTCATTAACAGAGGAGGGCCACACGTCCCAAGCTCCTGTGGGAAATGAGGGTCCCAAGTCAGCAGCGTGGTGTGCGTGCTATGGGAAACCTGAGCTGAGAAGATAGCATTGGAGTCTATCTGGACCTAACAGAATCTCCCAGGTTCCAGCAAAACCAAACATGGCCCTGTCCCGCTGTGGTGCCTCCCCTATCTGGGCTACTGGGAGCGGGAGCCTCTCATGGAAAACATTTCCTGCTGAAGATGAGCTCAAGGGGGAAGAAAAATCCCAGGTATCTAGCCAAGGAGAGCCAGCAGATCAAAGAAACGAAGACTCAGGGCCCAGAATGTAGAGATAATAGAGCAACCTAAAAGGGAAATAAAAAAAGAGTGTGTGAAATGTTCAAACAAAATAAAGAAATAAAAACTAGAAGACAAGAACAACTAATTATGAAAATGGCAGAGTTTAAAGAAGATCAAAGTTTTTAAATGGCATTAAATTAGAAATTTAATATGATTCGACATAATTGAAGAGAAAAAATGGACTCAATCGAGAGACAGATCTGCAGATGCTGTCCCTGTTGACTGAGATGGAAACCAGAAGGGGAAAATTAATAAACGAGGAAAGAATGAGGAGCTACAGCCATGGCAGCCCATTCTTTCATCCCCTGTGGTTAAAGGATAAAACAAAGGCTCTAGAGCTCAAACACACAAAGGAACAAAGCCACGTTTGCTGACTCACCAGGCCAGAGAGCAAACACCAGGCAAGAAACCCACTGAGTGCTCTGCTAAGAGAGAGAGTCAGCAGACTCTCTAGAAGGTTCTGGAAGGACTGGTGGGGCTGATCAAAGATGGAGAACTAGCACTCTGGTTTGGACAGAATGTGTTTCTAGGTCTGTACACAGCTGCTTAAAACAAGCCCCATGTTCCTGGACCAAGGGGGTCTTCACTCATGCCTGACCAGTCAGGGTGACTCCAAGTCTGGGATCAATACTCAAGACAGATACCTGCCGTAAGTTAATTTTCACCACAATGACCATTTCAAACCACCTGCCTCTGACCTCACTACTTCACCCTACACTCAGCACCTGTAACCGTGTCCAGACAAAAACCGCCTCCACAGCATGTGGAAAGAAAGCCCCCTCTTTCCTGACATGCCCCATTTCCTGCCCATTTCCCTCAAATTTCACAACAGTGGGTTGGGGTTGGGGTTGGGGTTTTCGTTCCTGACTAATGCCAGAGTCTCTGCTCATACCCTGGCTCCCATTCCCCACCTGCCTCTTACGGAACTGGTGTCCCTGTTCTGTTCCCTCTTCTGCATCTTCATCCTTCTCTGCACTCCAAGAGCATTAAACACGCTCAATCCCCCTTCTTCCTTAAAAACACCTTCCCCAGCCCCACACGCCCTTCCAGAGAAATCCACCCTCTGCTTGTGTTGCCTTCATTCCGAGTCTGTTGCTCCCATACCACCCATGTCTACACAGTACCCTCCCATGCCCACGCTCAGCTGAGTGGGAGCACGGCAGCTCCTGTCACCCTGGGTCCATGAGTGAAATATGGGGCAGAGGATCTTGGCACCCCAAGATCATAACATTACTCAAGAGAAGTCCCCTCAGCCTAGCTAAGAGCACCCGCAGTGCACTGGGCCAGCCTTGTGCCTGGGTGTGGTCTTCACACTGTCTGCCGGGGCTGTGGGAAGAACAGGCTATGGTGATTTCCTCCAGGGGGAGCCCTCCCAGAGAACTCAGACAGGCACCCAAGGGAGGGGCCCGCTGTCCATTCTCTGACCCCCAGGGCCGGGGCTCACTCAGCAGGGCTCAGGGAGCTGCCCAATCTACCCAGGAGTGAGGTAAGGCCATTCAGGAGGGGGAAGCGGGCACAAGGGCAGAATGTGGGTACAAGTGGGCAGGTGAGAGGCTCCAGAGTTGGCATGAGGACAGAGGCCCATGCCTCTGGGGTATGACCCAGTGGGTGATCCATGGGTGGGGCTGCTGAGCCCAAAGAACCTGCAGGAGCAGATGGGGCCTCTGGACTTTCCTCTCTGGGGTGGGAGTTCCCCAAATCCTTGATTCCAAGTCCTTGGAATCAAATCTTTGGAATCATAACCTTGATTCCAAAGGACAGCCAAGGCTCAGAACCACTGATGAGGAAGGGGAAGAACAGAGGGTCCAGGAAGGAGTCCTGGGGGTCAGTTAGGGTGGTAATCATGAGACTAAAAAAGTTGGAAAAGGGTGCAGGATATCCCAAAGGGAAGCAGGAGACGGGCTGGGGAAGGAAGGTGAGGTCCTGGCTGTTAGAGCAGTCCGAACAGAGCCTGAGGAGAGAGCACAAGTGCCGTTGGGGCCTGGTCTCATCCAGTGACCTGTCTGGGTCACTGTGCACCGCAGACCCTCAGAGAGCCAGGTCACATCTGCACCAATCTCTGTGGCCCATCCTGGTCTCAGGGCCCGGCATGGCTCTCCGGGCTCTGCTCAGGGCCCACCACGCTGGCCCTATCTAAGGTCAGCCTCATAACTAGACTTTGACCACAGCTTCCCAGAGGGTACCTACTACCCAGACACGCCCAGGCCATGGTGTGGACACCCCCTAACAGGCACATGGGTGTGGGCAGCTGAAGTCCCGAGAAGGCCCACCAGTGAGGGCACCTCGCTTCTGACCCAAGGACTCCTAAGAAGAATGGGAAATCTGGGCCCCCAAAGGCGGGGGTAGACCTTTCTCAGTCCGTGTGACCAGAGGCAGACTGAACGCTTCCTCTTCAGATGACATCTCACAGTTCTCTCTAGTAGTTATCCCTAGTCCTCCGGTGGCTCTGGGTGGTGCCTGCCCCCCTCTGCAGACCGGCCCAGCTCTGTCCCACCCACCCCAGTCCTCACTTCCAGAAAGAACAGCCTGGAGACACCGTGTGTGTAGAGCAAAGAGTACTAGACTCGGGGTCAGGAAACCAGACAACTTTGCATCAAGAGACAACCCGTATCTGTTACTCTGAAAGGTTTCCCTGAATATAAAACAATCACACCAGCATGGAGCTAGCGTCCACTCAGAGGGCAGGGCGTCCTCGAAGCCCTAGCCTCCCCCAACAGAGGCGCCTCGGGGTGGTCCCTGAGGCACTGATGTTTCCCCTAAAGGGCAGGTTAAGAGTTGGATGGAGAAAGTCTCCTGTGGAACATTCTAGTCAGGGGACTCAGGGAGAGTTAAAAAAAAATTTTTTTTTTCTTCCAGAGAGGAAAAAATCAACCTCTTCCATAGGGCCCTGGCTGCCTCCCTTGGCTGGCAGCTGTGGCGTCCTGCGGGACCCCGCCCAGGGCAGGCACAGAGCGGGGCCCAGAGGGTGGGTGACCACTCTGCTTCTCCCGAGCAGTGGGACTCATGCAGATGATCTGAGCGCTGGAGCCTGTTTCTTCCTGCAGGACACGGAACTCATGCTTGCCGCTCACAGCTGAGGCAAAGGGGACAGATGGGTCACAGGGATTAAAGAAGGGATTAAAGAAGCCTCCAGACTTCAGAGACACCCCCAAAAAATGGAGGCTGCTCGTAATTACGTCCCCTGCCGAGCTCCCCACTATGCTGTTAGTGGTGTAGAAACTGTGCAACTAAAGAAAGGGAGGCATAGTATCCTTCCCTCTTTTCTACAGCTCAGGTCCGGCAAAGACAGTCTGAAACTACAGCTGTGTTTACTACGTAGGGCGGTCAAAGGCTGGGACTCAGAATTTCCAGTCGACATTACAGTCTCAGCCCAGACATCTGGCAGTGAGTGGCAGCATTCCACAGGCGGGCTCCGGGCGGTGGCTGGGTGCGGCCAGGGAGCCCCAGGAGGGACCCAGAGCCAGGCGGAGCCCAGAGGGGAAGGGGTGGGGCTTGGGGCCCCACTTTCGCCACCACACCCAACACCCAGCCCCAAGGACCTGGCTTCTTGTGTGGGAGCCAGTCTTGTGGGATCTCCCGAGTAGAGAGAAGGTCGACCTGCAGATCTTCATTTCCCTGGGAAAGGCAATCGAGAGAACAGGATGGCCTGGTGGAAAGCCTGGGTAAGTGGGGAGCAAGCCGCGGTGGGGGGTGGGGTTCCTGCAGGGTGCTGGTGGAGAGAGGCATGCTATCTGCTGGCCAAGCACCAGGCTGCCCACTGAGGGGGGAAAGAGAAGAAACCGTCCTAGCCCCAGAGGCGCTCACAGCTAGTGAGACAGATAAAGGAAGCTTTTCTTCTTAAAAGATTTTTTTTTTATTTATTCATCTGAAAGAGAGAATGAACCAGCACAAGCAGGGGGAGAGGCAAGGGGGAGAAAGAACCCGACTCCCCAGTGAGCTGGGAGCCCAATGCAGGGCTCAACCCGAGGACCAGAAGACCATGACCTGAGCCAAAGGAAGACACTTAACCAGCTGAGCCACCCAGGCACCCCCAGATAAAGGAACCTTGAGATGCACCTAAGAAAGCTGAGGGGATGGGGACCCCAGAGGAAGAGCTGCGGTGGGAAGTATTAGGCTGCTTAAAGCTAGGAGGTGTCATGTTTGAGTGAGATGTGCATGTGTGTGGTATGTGTGCACACACATGTGTTTGAGGAGAATCAGGCAGATTGCTCCTTGCAAAGGGAATAGTATGTGCAAAGGCCCGGGGGCATTGGGGGGAGGGAAGCTTGGCTTTGGAGAGATGTAGCTCGTCATGGCCTGAGGGCCCTCTGTGGGGTGGGGGGGCAGAGGAATCAGGGGAGACAGACCTAGAGAAGCAGGCAGGACAGCTCCTACAAAGCCTCACACGGCAGGCTAAGGGGCTTGGGCTTTACCTTAAGAGCAGTGGGGAGCCATTAAAGGCACTTGAGTTGGTGAGCAACACAGTCAAATCAGCTGATGGTGGAGATCTCATCGATGCCCACACCTTAGGGCATGGGAGGGCAGGCAGTCTTCTAGGAACCCATGGTGTTTATTCAACAAGATTGAGGAGAGAGGAGGGAGGGCAAGAGGACCTGGCCTACAGGGGCTTTGAGTGTCTGAAACCTATGCTTTATAGAGTGCTGGAGGACTGAGGTGGGAAAGACATCATAGCCTGTCCCCAAGTCTCCCACCTCGCAGCTGAACTACCAGATTCTTGGGAGTGTTTCTTCTAGCTTTGAGTCGAGGCCGTCTCGTCCTCATGAGCTGAAGACACAAAGATGACAAGCCAATGACATCTTCTGGTCAGGCACGACTCCTTCATTTCACCCCCCGCCCAGGCAGCCCAGGACATCAGGGCTGCTCTTCCCTTTTCACAGATGAGGACACTGAGTCTCAGAGACACCTAGTGACCTCTGGGTCCCACAGCTAGCAGTCAGAAGTCTCTCCACCCCCTCCCCCAGGCACTCTGTGAGCCAGCCTTATCCTGCTCCAGGAAATCTCTTTTTCACAAACGGCACAACCCAGGGGCTGATGGATTCAGATATGCCAGGCCTGGACAGTCAGGACAGAGAGGCAGCTAGGGACAGGGACAGGGGGCCGTTGTCTGGGCCCCAGCACAGCAGCCAGGACAGGTCAAGGGCCTAGAGTGGCCTCCTGTTTCCACCTGGCCAGTGGGAAGTTTCTTTTGAGAAAGCAGGCATGGCAAGGAGAGCCCAGTGGGCTCTCTTCCATGGTCAGCTGCTGCCCTAGATGGCCTGATTCTGGGCCTTGCTCCCAGGGGGGCAGGGGCCCCACCCAGCCAGGCAGGCAGAAGCCTCCTTGCAGGGACCTGGCCCACCTGGCAGGTTAATGGTGACCCTCACCAAGCACCTATGGTGCGCCAGACATTCCTCTAAGCATCTCACTTCGGCGTCTCGCTTGAGCCTTGTAACACCTCTACAAAACGGACGACAGTATCTTTATCCACAGATGAAGAACGGAAGCACAAGGAGCCTCAGCGGATGCTCAGGGTTGCCTCACGAGCAAGTAGTAGAGTCTGGGTTAGAATCAGAGCAGCCCAATTCCAGAGCCCAGACTGGGGGCCTTGGCAGCCCACAGCCTACAGGAGAGCTGGCTTGGGGCAGTAAGACCACAGGCAGAGCCCGCCTGTGACTGGCTAAGGACCAGATATCCTCTGGGCCCCCAGCTGGACCAGGACCAGGACTGGGGGGTGTTGGGGGGTGAGGGTATGAAAAATCAGCTAAAGGGACCTGTCTGTGCCTCTCTTAGAGAAATGAAGTTCTGTCTCACAGGTTCCCCAGGGCAGCCTCGTGACGGGGGAAGGCAAAGGTGGGGCGCTCCTCAGAACCGAGCTCTCAGAGTCATGGGCAGGACTGAGTCACCTTCTCAGTGAAAATATTCCTGTCTGGACAAGCCCAGTCTGGGCACGGGGCCCCGGCAGGTTCTCTAACAGCGGGGCCTTTCAGATAGGAAGATCTGGTGCCCTGCCCCACTCTGCTGATGTTCAGGGGTCTGATTCCAGATGATTGTACTTTTTATCCCCTAAAATCACAGAGAAGAAAAAGAGACTGAGGCTCCTCAATGCCTCAAAAATCACAACCCCCCAGGAAGTGGGTTGACAACAGTTCCCCCCAGAGCCGACCTCGGACCCGCTAAAGGGACTGCTCCCAGGGAATCAGTCCCCATGGTCTGGCCAGTCCCTGCTTCCCAGCACCACGCATTGGCCTGGGGTCAGGGAGACAGCCCCTCGCGGGTGGTCCCCAGACCTCGCACTCCCTCCCGGACCACTTGCATTCCTGTGGACAAGGCTTCCTTCAGTAAAGAGTTCCGGGAAAATTCCCTGCCCCGAAAAAGTTGAGTCATCTGTAGAGTAGGGGGAAGTAGACAGAGCTCAGCTTCTGAGTCAGGCTGTGGGTCTTGCTAGCCACATCAGCTTGACAAACACTCTGAGCCCAGCCCCCTTGTCTGTAAAACGAGGCATTCATGGTTAGAGAAGTCCAGGAGTATGAGCACAGTACTTCTGGCCCTGGAGGCATCGAACACAGAGGCCTGGCACAAAGCAGCCACTCAGTGGCTAAGGGTGGTCACCGCAGCTCAGATTCCACAAACAAGGGATACTGTGTATGCATGCACACAACCAGGCCACCTCTGGGACCATATAGGCTCTTCTGGGTGGAATTTGCACAAGGGATTATTTCTAACACTTCTTGCTGAGAAATACGGTGCTAAAAAAATGAGATAGGAAAATGTGTTAGCAGACATTTGAAATTCAAGCAAAGGGAATAGAAAGACCTTTCACCTTTTACTCAAAAGCGATATCCCTATAGATAGCCCCACAGATGGCAATCTGCCAGGTATTTTCAGGATCTAATTAGAGCTTGAAGGATGGATGGTTGGATGGATGGATGGATACAATGATTAAATGAATGGCTGGATGGGTGATTAGATGGATGTAAGGATGGATAGAAGGATGGACATGGTGATTAAATGAATGAATAAATGGTTGGATAGATGGATGGATGTGGCCATTGAGTCTCTGTGTAGAGAGTGGATGAGTAGATGAATGAATGAGTGGGTTGGTGGGTGGGAAGGTGGGAAGGTAGATGAGTGGATGAGGGGCAGACAGAAGGAGGAAGTGAATAGTTTCATGGGAGACCAAACACGATGGGACTAAACTCCTTTCCACTGAGGAATCTCTGAGTCTTCTTCAAATTCAGTGCCCATCTCCAATCTCCCCCCACTCCTCTACCATCTTCCTAAAAGCACATACTTAAGAAAGATCACTTATTTTCATCTGATAAATTCTACAGGGCACAAGGCTAAGGAGCCCTCAGGCAAGCCCTGGGATTAGAGATCTGGCTCAGATCAAAGGCCCACGAACTTTGGTTATTGTGTTTACTTCACAATTTCCAGAGCATCATGCCGTTCTTTCTAAACCTAACCTTCTGTCCTCCATGAGCCTGCACACTTGCAAAGGCTCTGGGCTGTTGGGTCTCTACCTGCTTGTGAACACCCACTTCTCAGAAAGAAGGCAGCTTGACCTCATACCACACCTCTCTTCCCAACCTTGTCTGCACACTCTCAAAGCAGCACATTCAGCTCCACAAAGCCTGTCCTTACTCGCCCATTGCCCTGTGGTTTGGGGGTAGGTGGCCCTTTCCCACCGACAGCAGTGCCTGTCGATGGTGCTGGAGGGAGCTCTGGGGTGCGGGTGGGCAGGGCCTGCTGCTTGCCCTAGGATGACGCCAGCGGGGAGAGGCCTGGCCTGATCCACAGCCCACACCCCAGGGCGGGAGCGGGGGCAGGAAAGATTCTGTGGCTTCTTCCCACAAGCTGCGGTTCTGGCTGGTGTCAGCCTATTAATCAAAGAGCCATTCTGTGGAGGTGACATGGCAGCCAGAGAGCCCAGAGGGGAAGCAGCAACCCCTCACAGCCAGGCCAGACAGGCTATGGTCTCTCACATTACTCTCACTTAATGGTAGCTTCCCTACCAAGCTGACGCCTCTGAGGGCCTGACCTGAGTCACAGACCCCCCCCCACCCCACCCCAGGAGATTAGATGCAGCCTGCCTAACCCCCAAAAGCTACCTCCCATAGGACATCCTGCCCTTTGTGTTCCTTCATACCCACTGTACGCACACCCTGCGGTGTCCCCACCCCTTCTCCCAAGCTCCTGTTACACCCGGTGAACCTTCCCTCAGCCACGGGAATCTTATTACAAAAGATCCAGGGACAGGTCTGGCAAGGAGGCTGAGGCAGGGGAAACTGTGGGACCCTTCTGAAGACAGCCAGGTGGCCAGGAGCACACTCGTGGTCATTGTTGTGCCTTGTCACCCCAGTAAAACCACTGCTGACCTTCTCTGGGTCCAGCCCCCTCTCCTAGGACTTCCTCCCAGTGCTTCCTTCCTCCTGACACTGAAGGCTGGGTGGCGGGTCTGCACACAGAAACAGCACCAGCCACTTCTAGGGTCAGTGTACACCAGCTCCACAGGGCTGGCCCTGGTGCTGAAGGTTGAGATTCCCCCCACTCACGGTGGCCCTGGATGCAGACCACCTCGGTCCTGCCTCACTTCTCCTCAGGGGGTCCCTCCTTCTTAAGGCCGGAGCTGACAGGACAGCCCTCCCCTTAGCCAAGGCAGCTAAGGGCCACACGGGGCCTCCACACACACCCCCCAGGCTTCCGCAGCCCCAAAGTGGAAGAGCCATAGGGCAACTCGATGCCAAGTGGACTGAGGCACCCCTTCCTCAACACATATCTGCAGGTAACTGTCATATCCAGGAGCTACAGTCCTGGGCCAGGAAGGACCCCTCAGGCCTCCCTTCATCCAAGACAGACCATCACGGAAACCCATGCCAGGCTGGGGCAGGAGGGGCCCAAGCCTCCGCCGTGTTGGGCTGGTGATCTTCCCCCCACCCACCCCTGCCAGCCTTCCCACTTGGAACAAGCCTGGGCTCTTTTGCAGGTGGAACAGGAGGGGATTACTGTGAAGGGCAGCCCCCACTTTAACCCGGACCCCGACGCAGAGACCCTCTACAAAGCCATGAAGGGGATCGGTAAGTGGACATCCGCAGACTTGCCCACGGGCCTCTCTGGGGTCTGGCCACTCTGCTCAAGACCGTGAGCCCCACAGCTCTGGAGGGGGGTGGCCAGGGGACACTATGCTCCCAAGACGGTCTCCCAGCCCAGAGAAGCACACAGTGCCCCCATCCCAGCACTGGTCTACACCCTGCCCCCATCAGCTGGAAAAGAGGGAGAGTGGTTCTGCTTCCCTGAGTCATGAGGGAGGGAGGGAATCACCATCGTCTCGTCAGAGCTTTTGCACTCACAGAATGGCCTTGGGAACCCTGGACCTGTGGGACTGAGCTGGACTTCCACTCAGCTCGGGCTGGGCACAGGCAGCCTCTTTCCGTCTCCAGGATGCACATTCCTGAAGCAAGCAAGGGGTTGCCGTCCTTCCTAGATGAACCGTGACGGCATGTTCATGACCTCTGTTTCCTATGAGATCTCTGCTGTTACCCCCACTTCCCGAAGGAGAGAGCAGATGCTCTGGGCAATGAGACAGCTAGGCCAGGACTCAGACCCAATTTGCTGGACCCTCAGTCCTGACTTGCCCCTGCCACCACCAGCCCGAGAGAGGACAGGGTAGAAGATCCTCCTATCTGAGCACCAAAGGCCCCGGGAGTGTCCAGGGCAGATCAGATGATCAGAGGGACCTCAGCACTACCACTCTGAGACTGGCCTCTGGGAGCGCCCCAACCCCTTGTGGGTGGGAGGCGGCGGAGGAAGGGGACGAATAGATTTCTGCTTCAGTGTTCTATCTACACCGTGAACATCGTCAGGTCTGGGAGCTATCCACTCGGTGTGTGCCCACTGCTTGGCCACCCAGCAGCTGCTCTCCCTCCTCCTCAGCCCCCTTGGGGGCCATAGGGATGCTCACTCTGTGCACCCCTGCAGGGACCAACGAGCAGGCCATCATCGATGTGCTCACGAAGAGAAGCAACACTCAGCGGCAGCAAATTGCCAAGTCCTTCAAGGCCCAATTTGGCAAGGTAAAAGGGGGACAGGAGACTTTCCTTGGGATGCTAGGGGGGCTGCTGTGGCCAGAGACAGCCTGGCAGACAGCTTTGCTCCGGACCAGGCCTTTGGCCAGAGACCAGCTTCTAAAAACATGAGGCACAGAGGGCATACTTACACTAAAAATATTATTAATTGTGTATCTGAAGTTAAAATTTCACTGGCCATCCTGTGTTTTATCTAGTTACGTTATTTATGGCTTCCCACACCCCTGGCTTGGTGGCCAGTCTCTGCAGTCCGCTGTACCCCTCCACCCCGTCTCTCTTACCGACTCCTTTACCTTGTCTCCCTGCCCCATCCTTGAGCTGTGCCCCTGCCTCTATGCTTTGCTCACGCTGTTCCCAAAGCCTGGGAATCCTCCTCTCACCTACGTGCAGAGGAGCCGGCCAAGCTCCTTTCTGTCCTGTGACCTGTCCACTCTCTTCTCACGTTAGAGCTTCCATGTCTGTGCCTGCTCCCTCTGCCTCGAGGGAGCCCCAGGGGCAGGGAACACATGCACTGGACCCTTTTTCTCTCTTCCCTCCCTCCACCACCCCAGGATAGAGCCAGGCACTGGGGGTACTACCTAAACACAGAAACAAAGGCACACATAGCCTCAGCTGCCAGAAGCTTCTGTGGCTACATCTCCTTAGTCTGGAGATTGAACGTCAGAAGGTGAATGATGAAGCCCAAACATTCCAAGGGGTGTCAATGCATGTCTTTCTTTCTTCCTTTCTTTCTTCCTTCCTTTTCTTTCTTTCTTTTTTTTTTTTCTTAATTTCTTTCTCTTAACCTTCCCAACTGTGCATTATTTCCTACATTCATCATTAGGGAAATTGATGTACTAAGAATAAGCTCTAAGAGTAACTGCCCAAGATCCCAGAGCCTATAAGCAACAAGGTTGGGATTTAAATCCAGGTCCAGCAAGGCCCTTGGTCCTTGGCTGTACTGTGCAGATCAGCAGGGTGTGGCCTTGTGGCTCCTTGCGGAGACTGGTGCCCTCAGAAGCAGAGCCACATGAAATGGATTCCTTCATTCATTCCTGAATTTACTGAGTGCCCACGGGCTATGACGGGATTTGATGGTGAGCAATGACAAACACATATTTCGGGCTTATAATGTGCCCAGCATGGCCGTGAGAGCTGAGTCGAGCCACGCACATCTCTCCACCGGTCCCCTAAGCAGTGGTATAAGGCGGGAGTCTCACTGTCTCCAGTTCACCAGGAAAGGTAATGCTGCTCACAGAAGCTGCACTGCTGGCCCCGGAAACTCCAGCTCCCGCTCAAGGTAGAGCCCGCAAAAGGCCCTGCGGACCCTCCAGGACTGGCTGCCACCAGCTGCCTGCCCTTGGGGTGGCACAATGTCCAGATCATTGCTCTTCCTTCTTCTCACTTTAGGATCTCACCGAGACCTTGCAGTCGGAGCTGAGTGGCAAGTTCGAGAGGCTCATTGTGGCCCTCATGTACCCTCCATACAGATTTGAAGCCAAGGAGCTGCACGATGCCATGAAGGTAGCTGGGGGGAGGGCAGAAATGTTACAAGAACTGACTGGGGCCACAGCTGGGAACGCGTTCCCCAAGACAGCCTGGCACTGGGACCTCCAAGCTCCCGGTGAACCACCCTTTGGAACGGCCCAGCCCGGGAAGCCTGTAGCCTGCTGCCCAGACGGGCCGGCTTCTGCCGTCATGCAGCCACCAGGAAGCCAGAATCAGCACTTCTCAGGACAGGGCCACCCCAGGTGTGCAGGAATGACAGGTCGACCTCTGCAGACTCTTCTCCGTCCTCTTCCTGCAGTCATCTCTTATGACTCCCATGGCTCCTTTAGCACTCTCAGAGAATGAAGAGGGCGTCAGGGCCCAGCAACTATAATCATCTCCATTGAAAGGACACTCACTGGGTGTGCACGCCTGGCCTTTCCCACCTGTTCTCTCCAATCCACTTTGGACTGGGCCAGCTCTTTACCCGTGAGGACTGATGAGGACCCCTAGGCTTGGCGAGGTGGAGTCACGTGCTAGAGACCACCCAGCATGGAGGGCAGAGCTGAGCCAGAACTCTCCCGTTGCCTCCCCTGCCCCCAGGATCTGCCCCTGGAGACAAACGCAGGCGACTTCCCCCAGTAACACCCTCCAGCAGAAGCCCCCATCAGAGGGCGGCGGCGCACTGACCAGTTCTTCCTGAGGCTCTTCCTCTCGCCTCTTGACAGAGGAGGGTAGGGACAGAGCAGACAAGCCTGGCTGAGCTCTCCAGCAGACAGAGGTTTTTGTCCACAGGGCTTGGGGACCAAAGAGGGTGTCATCATTGAAATCCTGGCTTCTCGGACCAAGAACCAGCTGCGGGAGATAATGAAGGCCTATGAG
This sequence comes from Meles meles, assembly GCF_922984935.1. Classification (NCBI taxonomy): domain Eukaryota; kingdom Metazoa; phylum Chordata; class Mammalia; order Carnivora; family Mustelidae; genus Meles; species Meles meles. The sequence continues at coordinate 45,485,285 of NC_060078.1, read as the reverse complement.
GAGGGTAAGGGAGGACACGGGGCCTGGGCATAAGGGCTTGCTTGGGAATGGCCACAAGCTTTGGCAGCCTGAGAGGGGGTGAGGGACAAGCAGTGCCCTGGGCCTTCACTGGAAGAGACCCTTTCTGGGCCTTTCTACACATGGGTGCTGAGCACCTGCTGTGTGCCCAGACCACAGGATGGTCTTTATGGCCCCTGAAGCCCACAGGCTGCAGGGGGAGGGACATGTACCCCTAAACTCTCTGCTCCTCGAGGGCATGGCACTGTGGGTCCCGGGCTGTGTCAGCCCTGGATGGGATTGGCTTCTTCCTGGCCAGGCACATGTTGCCCCTGGGGACCATGCAGGGCCCTGCTGCAGTGCGGGCTGCAGACCACAGTCTGTCGTGGAGCCTACAAATGCAAGGTGACCAGAGGCCAGCCTGGCCTCCATGTGGTCTGCCCGACAGACAATCTGCCTGAAGGTTCCGACTTTGCCAAACCACAAACAAAGTGAGCTCCGTCGTCCCCCACGGGGCACTCAACCTGACTTCACTCTGTGCCTCGATCTACGCTGGCAGCCTGTGTTACGTTCTCCTTCTGAATGACCGCCAGGTGGTGGAGCCCCTGCCACACAGACCCCCGGGCAGTGTGTCCACTCCGATGACTCATCCCTACCAGACGGCTTGAACTGGGAGAAGTGTGGGAAACCCGGGCTGGGAGGAGGGAAGTCAGTCCATGCCTCATGGTCCTGTTACCCCCGCAGACTATGGGTCCAGCCTGGAGGAAGACATCCAAGGAGACACCAGCGGCTACCTGGAAAGGATCCTGGTGTGCCTCCTACAGGTATCAGAGCCCAGGCTTCTGGGAGCACCTTGCCTGAAGGACCCCAACAGCTGGGCTCTGAGAACCAGTTCTTGGGGAGAGCTGCTGGGGTGGGGTGAGGTCAGGGCCTGGGTAGAGCGCCAGGGACCGGGCTCCTTGGATACCTCCCAGCGTGGCTGGAGGATTCTCACCGCCGCATGTCATGGACCCAGCCACAAGGGGGCACCCCAGAACCGGGAGGAGACTACCCTGTCACCCAGCAGGTCCTACCCACCATGCCCCATGCCTGGCACTCTGCTCACTTCAGCTCCCGCTCCCTACGAGGCAGCCCTTACTACTGTCACTTTATAGATGACAAAATCTGGCCCTGGAGAGGGTAACTAACCTGCTAAAGTCCCCATGGCCAAAAAGCAGTAGAGCCCTGCTTGCCCTCCCGCCCGGCTTTCCCCTCTGCCGCAGTCGTTCTGCTGGGCTAGCCTGCCTTACATGCCTCCCCTTCTGTTCCTAGGGCAGCAGGGATGATGTGAGTGGCTTTGTGGACCCAGGACAGGCCGTCCAAGATGCACAGGTGAGGCTACGTACATACACTCTCAGCAGCTACTGCCCCGTGGGCCACCTGCCCCATCCACTGGGGGCTGAGGCCTGGAAGCCCTACACAGCCCCTCTGTCCATGTGGGCTTTCTTTGACACTAAGCTAGGCTGGGACCCAGCTCAGCTCTCTGCAGACCTTTACCCTGTGGGGTTCCAGAAGGAAACTGAGAGTGTTTGGGGAGAGTCAGGAACAGGGAGGGGAGTGACTTGGGAGGGCTCCACTGAAGCTCTGTTCTAGCAGGAACAGCCCACGAATCTGGGGACCAGACGGGACTATTTGGATCACTATACTTCGGTCTGCTGGCAGAGTGCTAGAGATGCTCAGAGGCAGAGCAAAACTCCAGGGGGAGGCAGGGGAGTTCCCAGAGCAGCTTCTGGCCCCGTACCCAGAAGGGATTTTAACCTCTCAGGGATAGCAAGAGAAGAGAATGCTGACCTGGTAGGTAGATGGGGGCTGACCCTCACCTCCTTGCTCTCCTTCACTGGCTTCTCGTGGCTGCCCCAATGCTAGGATCTGTATGCGGCGGGTGAGAAGATTCACGGGACGGATGAGATGAAATTCATCACCATCCTGTGCACGCGCAGTGCCACACACCTGATGAGAGGTACCGGGGTGGGGGAGACAATGTCGGGCTCCAGCAGAGGGTCCTGGCCACACAGCCCGTCCCTTCACGTGGGCCATCCAGTGTACATCCTCATCCAGTAGTGATGCTGGGGAGAGAGCCAGGGAGACTTGGACCCTTTCCCTGGCAACCAAGGGGAGGTCCGGGGTGACACATGGATGTGCAGTCTCGGATCTGAGATGCTGGAGGCGTCGCCCTGAGATCTGCACATCCCACAAGAGAAGATGTCTCTCTGCAGTGTTTGAGGAATATGAGAAAATTGCCGGCAAGAGCATTGAGGACACCATCCAGAGTGAGACCCATGGCTCCTTGGAGGAGGCCATGCTCACAGTGGGTAAGACATGGGGCTTGGCGCTCAGACCCACAGGTGTCCGCAGCCACGGGGCTCAGCAGCGGGGCAATGCCCGGGGTGGCAATAGCAAATGAGTGGGTCTCTATGTCTGCTTTCCATGGACCCCCTACCCCTTTCCCCTCCAGGCCAGACATACATGTACCCTTCAGCCCAGGACACTGGAACTATACTGCCCTCGTGTCTTCAGTGAGCCGGGTCCTGCCCTCATAACCCTGTGCTGTGTGAGTGTGCAAGCATGAGTGTGAGCATGGTGCAGGTGAGAACATGTGAGGATGTGAATGTGTGTGCGCATTTGCAGGATTATGCCCGACCCAGGGCCTGTGCTCTCCCACGGTGACCACACAGGGAACATTCTGGTCCTGATCATAAAGCCCTAAAGAAAGTCACCTGTCTGGACCTTAGCCAGGGTGCTGGTCTCTGCCTCGGTGGCTCACTAAAGAAATGATGATGTGTAGTTGGAGTCCAAACTCAATGATTGATGGTCTGACACTGGGCAGCACCAAGAACCTTCCCTCAAACATGATGTCAGGTCCACTTAGGAGGACCTGTTCCAGAAAAAAACCAAGGTCACCGTGAGAGAAGTGAGGAGCTGAGGCCCAGAGGCAGAAAGACTTTCCTCTCCTCCCATCCATGATGGAGCCAAGGACAGGGCTCCAGGGCTAGGGTGCCCCCCTCCACACCGGGCTTTCCCCATTTTGTGCTGGGCAGCCCGGGGAGCTCCACATGTCCGGGTCTTTCGGAGCGGACTGGGACATTGACTGTCCCCAGCAGGCTTTGGCTGCTGTGATAAAAACCTGTCCAAGTCGGAGCAGCTAAGCGTCTCCCTGGCCCAGGCTCAGCAAGTCAGCCCCTGCACTGAATTTGAACAACCTCCTGAATAAATCTTCCAGATAGGAGAAGCAAAGGTGCACAGTGCCCTCCTGCCCTGGGAGCTTCCTATTCCCTTGCCCTTGAACACTCCCATGATTCACGCCACAGACGAGGACAGTGCAAAGCAGGCGAGTCAAAGAGTGAAGTCATACCATGCCATCAGGGAAGAGGCAAACACCCGCCTCCTTCACGCAAAGCCCACGCGCTTTCTGCTGCCCTGAGCTTAAGTGCCAAGCTCTCTGACCCAGGTGCCGAGCCTCTGAAGCAGCATCTGTGAAAGCAATCAGGGGCCCACTCTCTGGACCAGATGTCCCTGAGTGCCCCAATGCTCCAGGGCTGGGCCCCACTGTCATGTGGAAACTCAAACGCAGGGACCTTCCTGATGAGTGGCAGTGTAAAGTGGGCACCCTGAGTCCTGTGTAGTGGCTGGGTGCCTGGCAAAGCTGGTTCCAGAGTGTAAGAGCCCAGGGGTGGCGCTGGACAGAGCCATGCTCAGAGCAGCCAGCCCTGCAGACCCCAGGACATTTTCACCTCACCATCTGCCTGCCCACTCCGTGCCTTTGGACCTGTGTGCAGTGACCTAGGCTTCCTTCCCTGTCCCACCCCACCCAATGCCAAGCCTTTCATTTTGGAACTAGGCAATGCATAAATAAATAGGCCAAAAACTACAATGACCCTCACCCTTAAGACCCAAGGCAAGACATAAATAAATACACATGCTCCGATGCCACCTACAACCTCAAGTGTTAACAGAACTTTCCTGTTTGCCAGTGAAATGCACCCGGAACCTGCACAGCTACTTTGCAGAGCGACTTTACTACGCCCTGAAGGTAACTCGTCCGTCTTTGGTTCTCAGGCCTACTCAGCGGCCGCTGGCAAGCGAAGGCACTCAGAGCCACCATTGCCTTCAACACCTGTGTCTTCTCTAATTCCAGCCTCTTGTGATCAGAATGCTATAGTTCTCAAAGGGTAAACTGAGTCTGGGGAGGGTAAGCTCCAGCTCCCGAAGGCTGAATTTCACAGGTGTGTGTTGCACCGACCTCTTACAGCAATCCTGGGAGACCCAGGTCATAAATGCCGTGCTAGAGGTGGTTGAAACCAAGGTTTGGGTCAAGGTCACACAGCTGGTGACTGGCAAAGCCAGTCCAGCCGCCTGTAGTAGGTGGAGTTTCTGGCACCTGGAACCAAACTGGAAGGTAGAGGAATTCCCTGAGCCTGAAGTCAGTGCCCACTTAACACCACTGGAAGTGAGAACCCCAAGTGCTCTGGCCAGGAAGTGGGAGGGGGCGTGGAGTTCCCTTGGCCACACGTGCCATCTAACCCGAGACTAGTCAAAGATGGACGTAGGCGGGAAGGTCCTGCTTGAGAACTGGCCGGGTAAGCTGAATTTCCTGGCATTGCTCCTCTAGGAAGAAGTCTTACTTTTAGAGCAGTGAGTATTCTGTGTCTAGAAGCTGATGTGGCAGACCAAACACACGGCACTTTGGAGCATTGGGCTCCTAATAAAGACACACACGTGGGCAGTGAGGGAGAAGAGATGAAGGGAACAGAAACTCTGTGTCACTAAAGCACCCCTTGCAGTGCTTTGCCCCCTGAAGCGGGGGCTCATTCCTGCATCTCCGGGCCCCTGTGAAAGCCTCCTGGCCCCAGGGCACAGGTCTGTCCATCATCACAGAGCTGCACCAGAAAGACGGGCAGTGACTGTTGACTGCTGTACCTTGTCCAGGGAGCAGGGACGCGCGACGGGACCCTCATAAGAAACATCGTTTCAAGAAGTGAGATCGACTTAAATCTCATCAAGTGTCAGTTCACGAAGATGTACGGCAAGACCCTCAGCAGCATGATCGTGGTAAGTTGGGGTCCCCAACTCTACCCCCGGCCTGAAGCAGACGTTACTGGGGGACCTGGATACTGGGACTAGAGTCCTATGTCACATGTGTCCATCCCTTCCCGGTGGGGGTCACACCCGTGCATTCACGGCCACACAGTATGTCTAGAGCTCGGCAAGGAGTGTGGCTAGGGCCTGGAGGGGGCTTGGCGGGGGGAGGGGATGGCGCACAGGGACCAGACCATGGAAGCCCCTGTACTTGGCCCCCAGAGTTGGCTTTGCATTTGAGTTACGGTTGCTCCTTTGGAAAGGACACGACGAACCCTTGCCAAGGAAACCACATCTGAATGTCAATGACAGTGAATAGTTCAGTAGGAATCAGGCAGCAGCCTTTAAAATCCAGACTGAAGTAGCCCTTCAGCAAAATCGTGAAGCAGCACAATTTTAAGGAGACAAATCAGATGGGTTCCAGCAGGCTACCTAACCAGATGCCAGTCAGGGAACGTTCTAGAGCTGAGAAAACACACAGTGATCCTCACACCATCACAAGGCCATACTGTTGAGAGAAACAGCTCTTCTAGAAATTAATGCAAATGAAGCCTTGACAATATCATTAAGAGATGTCAAACCTCGAGAAGTACATCCCTGAGTCTTCACTGGCCCTTGGGTCAAGTCTGGTTACTTGACAAATGTCTGTTGTCAGCCTCAATTTCCAATAAACACATAGCTCACAATATGTTAAAAAGACATTTCTCCCTGAAGACGTTTCAGAAAGGGGTGATGAGTAGGTGGGAGTGAGGGACGGCAGAATTCTTCTTTGTTTTGTTTTTGGCTTTCCAGCCACTCTGGTCAAAAGACAGGAGGGCTACCCGCAGACCAGCCCAAGCTGCTGATGGCTTTCCCAACACCCAGTGCACCCAGTCCCGGCAGAGAGTTAGGAATATTTTCACCCATCCATGGCTCCTGTGGCCATCATGGAGATTCCTCTACCTTCTCACCATCACAGTTGGATGGAGCCACAGTCAGACTTCAGAGGAACAACTACACTGAGAAGGAAGGATCACTTGGATCCATCCAGGGTGTAGACTTCACGGTGGGGAAAGGCTTAGCAGGCTATCTAGCACATGATCAGTATAATCGATAATGGAGTCCCCTGTTTAGACACACAAGACGCCCACACTCTTTAGGTTTTGCCTACAGGTGCCGCTTAAGAAAACTGAGTTGGAATTGTGACTTACATGACCAAATACTTTCTTTTTAGTATAGACCACTCTTTGCAGGTGTCATCAAAGCAAAAATGATTTCCAACAGTGATACCAGCATTCAAAACTCCTGCATAGAAATTAATATGGAAAATTTATAAAAGCCCTATGTATAACTTTATACCCACGCTTTTTTTTTGAAGATTTTTTTATTTATTCACTTGACAGACAGAGATCACAAGCAGGCAGAGAGGCAGGCAGAGAGGCAGGCGGGGTGGGGGGGGGAAGCAGGCTCCCTGCTGAGCAGAGAGCCCGATGCGGGGCTCGATCCCAGGACCCTGGAATCATGACCCCAGTCAAAGGCAGAGGCTTCAACCCACCGAGCCACCCAGGCCCCCTACCCACGCTTTTAAAAAGATAGACAAGATGAATAGTTTTCTAAAAAGCACAAAACAACACGGAAACAAAAATACCTTATTACAAACATTGTGGAAAGAAAGGAAGGAAGGAAGGAACAAGGGAGAGAGAGAGAAAGAAAGAAAGAAAGAATGAAAGAGAGGGAGGGAGGGAGGGAGAAGGGAAGAAAAGGATAAATTTAAAATGTGGTTAAAAATCTACCAGAATATTTCAGGCCCAAACGATTGCACAAGCAAATTTGACTAAAAGTTAAGGACTAGGTGCTTCCCATGAGGCATAAGCAGCGGCAGCACACAGGACAGTGGAACTAGCCCAGCGCCATCACTGGCCACGTGGCCTTGATGAGTACCACAGCCTCTTGCTCCCATTTTCCTCCAGCACATAAGACGGGAGTTGGGCGACATGCCCTCCCCGGTTTCCCCTGGCTCAGTGTGCAGATCCTAAACCAGTCAGACCTATCAGGACCTGCCTGACAGCAAGGGGGTATGGTAGACCAGAGAAACGGGGTTCAGCCATGGGCCATGTGGAGTCAATCCTACTGGGAGACAGACGCCGCTTGACCCCGACGTGAGCCAGCCACTGTGCGGGCAAGCCCACGCTTCTCCTGCTGTTTACGCCTCACCACATCTCGGCAAGGCTCATATCAGCTTCAGTGTCATTGGACAGACGAGAAGTCTCAAGGTAGTGACAGGACTCGTCCCAGCCTCAGGGTCAGGGCATGTTCCAGGTTCTGCGTGGACCCAAAGCCGGGCTCTGCCCACTGCACCCCCTGCCTCCACTGGGCACCCCGCAGCTCCCACCTGCAGCAGGAGGTGTTGAGTAAATGACGGGTCATGTCAAATAAACGAATAGTTGGACACATTGGGGTCCTGAATGGAATAAGGAGCAGAGCCCTGGGGCAGCCAGTGGGGCTGGGGGCCGTCAAAATGCCTTCCTTGCTCCAGAGCAGAGCTGTGTCTGCAACTCATTTCCTACATGAAGCTGCCTGGTAGTTAGTACGAGAATCAAAAGGAAATACAAAGAAGTATCCCCAGATGGCAAACAAGGAAAGACAGGTGGCATCGCGTGGACCTGCAGCATAGGAACTGCAGAGGGACGTGCCAGGCCTCTCCCCAAGGAGCAGGACTGTTGTAATAACCACAGCTGGCAAACACCCTTTGTGACTCCCTGTCCCTCCTGTCCTCAGGGAGACACCAGTGGTGACTACAAGAACGCCCTGCTGAACTTGGTGGGCAGCGACTCCTGAAGGCTCGGGATAGAGCAAAGACCAAGAAGCTGGAGCCACCGGACCCTGCCTGCTCAACCCTGGCCGTGCAATGGGGGGGATGGAGGGGAGGGAGCCCCAGCTTGCCTTTCATTCTTCTATCTCCCAGCTTCTGGTGCTTTCGAGTCAGTTCCAGGCATGAGCGCAGGGCCAACCCTAGCGTAATCTGGCCAGATAAACACTTCGGTACGAGGGGCTGTTTCTTCCTCCCTACCCATGGGTTTTCCCGAGCTCAACTGGTCACAGAGCGACCTGGGCCCCACTCACACAGATACCCAGCCCCACCCCATCTACTAAATCAGGACTTGCAGAGAAAAGGCCAGAGGATAAGGAATTTTAACAAGCATCTCAGCAGATGAGCCTCCCTGGAAGGCCACAGGGAGGCTAGGAGAGCCCATATTTCAGGGCACACACATGTGAGCCGCTGAGAGAAACACATGCGTTCCAGCCGACTGGGATGCCACTAATACCCGTTCATCTAAAAACATTAGGCTATAGGCAGAATGAAAATTCTCTACCTACAGAGAAAGCTGCGCATCAATGTCCCGACCCAAGGGCACTGAGCTCTGAGGGGCCCGGGCTTACCCAGTCCTTGCTCAGCGGAGCTGCTCTTTCCTGTCCTGACACAAGCCTGGAGCATTTCTTATTCCCACCCGATGCCAAGACACAGAGACGCCTCTGCTGGTCTTTCCAGAATAATAAATCTTGTACACTTGAATCTAAGTGCCTTTGGATTTCTAGCAGTGACCAGAGCAGGACCAGTTTAATTTGTCAATGTTCATAAAAGAAATGTTATTATAAAGAGCTTTGGGGGGGGAATGAATCAAACCTGAGCACACAGGTGGGCATTTCCCCATGGGCACACACTGATCAGACTGTGCCCTCTGTACCCTGGGGACAATCGAGTAAATGAGGATCCTTCCTATCGCCTAAATCCTGATCTCTCAGAGGTGGGGGGTGGAGGGTAAAAAGACTTGTGCTCTTATTCCAACCTGTGGCTTCTTTGTTTCACGGTTTCCATCCAGGGGGATCCAGCTGTCCTCGGCGGCCTCCAGGGATGGGGACTCGCAGCCTCCTTGCACAGCCCAGTCTTCTTCCAGGAGTGATCAGCAGAGCTCTTCCTTTAACTGAGCCAAACCCTGTCCCACACAGCCCTCTGATCTCAAGTCCCCATCTAGGGCCATAGTGCCTAGCCTTTCCCACCTCCCTGCCTATCGGAAGATGACCCATAGATTCCACTAAGGCATCTTCTGTCAAAGCTAAACATCCCCAGTCCCTTAACTGTCCCTCCCGGAGCCTGGTTTGGAGTTACATCCTCTGAACATGTTCTAGTTTGCAAACTCCTTCTTAAAGTATGACCCTGAGGAGTCAGGCAGATCCGAGAGATGGCACAGCAGGCCCACTGAGCTCACACAGGTGAGCAGTAGGCTCCAGTTCTGCGCTGTGCTGGCTGTGTGACTCTGACCTAATCACTTCCTCTCTTCCTCTGAGCTCGGTTCCCTCAACTTTCAAGGCAGGATTTCAGTCCCAGTTACTTGCTCCATTTCAAACCACCCCAAAGCTGGTATAAAACCATCATTTTACGATGGTCATGGGTTCTGCAGGTTGGGAATTCAGCCAGGCCCCAGCGCAGATAACTCTTCTCCAGCAAGTCTGGGGGCTCCGTGGGGAAGACCTGAAGGTTTGGTGGAACTCTAAGGCAGGGTCCTGAAGTCATCTGGAGGCTTCTTTCCCAAGGGCTGGAAGGCTAGGCTCAGCCGGAACTGTCTGCCAGCGCTCTGACGTGCAGCCTACCCCGCACGCAGAGGGTCGCGGGGCTCCTTATGTGGCAGGTCAGCACCACATGGCCTTCTGGGAGGCACCTCGAGAGGCACACAGATCACATTCACCGTGCCCTATCTGTCAAAGACATCAGAGGCCACGCAGCTTTGAGGGAAGCAGACACAGTCCCCGGCTGTCCACAGGAAGAAAGCCAAAGAATGAGAGGCCATTGTCTTAAATCAACAAGTGGTTTAAGTACTTGAACAACGGGTGTAGAACCCCTGAGCCATGAGTGCAGATGTGGGAGGGGCCGAAGCAAGGTCCCAGAGGGCCCCCAGAGCGTGCTTAGTGCTACCTGTGTGGCCCCAGGCCAGCCTCTCAGGGGGTCCTGATGCGTTAATTCTCTTTTTCTTTTTTTTTTTTTTTTAATCAAGTCCTGCCCTGAACTTTCTTTCAGTGCAGAGTCGCTGAATCACCTTCTGCCTTTAGAAAAGAGTTAGAGGATTTCTGTGCCCTGCAATCCCTCTGGAACGCCCGCTCTCTGGGCACAGGATTGTCTTGAGGTCCATCCCAAAGCTAGCCTGAGGCGGCCAGATGGGAGCCTCCAGAAAAGCTGCAGCCAAACAGACAGCTCAGGAAACTCTGTTGTGTCCAGCTAGTGCCCGGCAGGGGAGCCGGTTTCAGCGGAACCGTGCAGTTCATCCCTCATTTCCGCCAAGCAGAACAGAGCTCCCTCTGGCCACAGAGGGCAGGGGCAGGTCTCCAGAGATTACAGAGAGGCTCTCTCCCCCTGGGGTGACAGCTAGAGCAGCACAGGTGGTCCTGTGGCCTCCCCGGGAGGTGGCTCCTGTCTCACTGAGGTGGTGGCTGGGGACAGGGACGCTGGCTGGCAGAGGGACTTGGCCAGGACACTGAATGTGTTCTCAGCACCTCCAAATCCTTTTTGCTGGAATAAACTTTTGGGCATTTCTGATAAAACAGACACAGTCCTAAGGTACTTTTACAATTGCTCTGGGATTTTTTTTTTCTTTTTTATTTTTAATGCACCTGTCTCTTTAAAGAGAATTTGGGGTCTGCTCCATTTGAATTCAGCAAAAGAGAAAAATGAGAAGCTAGGAGGTCCCTGCTTGCAGCCCTGCCACAGGTCTATAATAAGAACTATTGTTTCCTAACTCTCTACAGGAGATTATGTATTCATAAAAGCCCTTTCTATCCTCAAATCCAAGAAGCCTCATAACTTGGAAACTGGACCTGCTCGCTCCCTTCGCAACGCCAACTGGTTGCAAAGAAAGACCTGTTCTAGTGCACTGAGTTCAGGGTTCATCCTAGGGCATGATTTGAGGCAAAATTTTCATCTGACACAGGATTCTGGGAGGTATCCAATGGCTCCTCATAAATTCCTTTTCCATTTAAACTATCCAGAAGGGACGCTCTTGTGAGCAATTCAAAAGTCTCTCAGTTACAAAGAATCCATGCCCTTAAGGCACCAGAGGATAATTACCTATTTTGGCTTCTCCCTCGAAAAAGCTGGGAGCCAGGAGAGCAAGAACCTGGTTTTATTCATTCCTGAACATTCAGTGCTATCGTACTGCAGGCCCCTGATGAATATTTTTTGAATGAACAAAAACAAACAAGATGACAGGCTTTGGGGATGGAAAGCCCATCTAGCCAGGACACCTGAGCCCATCCCTCATCATCTCTCATTCTGAGAAGACACGCGGCCTCTCGGACTCTCCGTGGAGGGAAGCCTACTCAGCCAACCTTACTGAAAACAGCCCTGGAAAGATCTAAGGGGGAGGGCACCTACTGGCCTTATTTCGGGCTTAACACCGCATGACAAACAAGTCCGGCAGGACCTGCCCCTGCCTGAGCCCCTTTGAAAGCCCTCACCCCCCCCCCCCCACCAAGCACCAGTCCAGCGGAGCATGCAGACACGGCCAGAAGCAGACCGTGCCCACCAGCATCACTTCATGCTACTGGAGGGCGAGGGCTAGCCTGTGGGGCTTGGCCTCTTTTGGATTTATCCTTGAGCAGGGGAAGGGCCACCTCGCTGAGGACTGAATGCTTGGGCAAAATCAGGATCATCTCAGCAAAGGAGTAAATGGGGGAATGGATTTGCGCTTAGCACCCGTCCAATGCTTCTGTTACCATGCCCACTCACTGCACCTGCTGCCAGGTCGGGGCTAACCGGGGATGGCTTTGTAAGGAAGGTGATGTTTGCGCAGAGCCTTGAAGGATGACTAGGTGCTTCTCAGGCAGACTAGATGGGGACCACAATCCAGGCCGAGGGAGGAATACAAACACAGCAGGGCCTCTGGCCTCCTTCAGATTATAGGAATGGTATGCTCAGGCCTCCTGAGAGGAGGGAAATCGAAGATAAAGGTGTTTTCAGGTGGCAAGTCAGGGCAGACTAGAGCTATCAGATGGAGAAGCTCCAAGTATTTCCAGGGACAAGGGGATCTTTTAAGGGGTCAGGCCAGGGAGCATCTGGGACGGATCTGGGGAAGATTCCTGGCAACACCGCAGCAGAGGAGTCTGCCTGCGTGAGTCTGGAGGTAGGGAGCCCCACACGGAGACCTGACCCACAACCCTCCAGCCTAGTCCTCTATGGTCCTGAGGCAACTCCTCCAGGAGGAGACTGGCCTGGCCACTATAGTTCTGCTGTAGCCCCAGGTCACCGCATCTTTGATCCCGTGGTGAGGAGCAAAGCTGACTGTCTCGCCTCCCACCTTAATACATTCAGAGCTGAACTTGCCAAAGGGCCCTGGGCCTGCGTGTGAGGGTCCAGGGACTTTCCTGGCCCCATGTAGGTGTCCAAGCTCCCCCATGGGTTTGGGCGAAAGCGGGCCCTGTGTGACGATGCCCCATTGGCCTGGGACTACCTTTGTTCCTCTCCCAGCACCCTGCTGGCTGTTGGGCTGTCATCCAGTACCATTCTGGGGGCCCCAGCTTGGAGAGAACACCCTGGCAGGCCCTTCCACAGCACAGGTGAAGGCACCGCTCCGACCTCCTCCCCACCTCCCCATGTGACCATGCAGGACTTAGAAAGCCCCCCCCCCACCCTCCCCCCCTCCACCCCTGCCTGCTGTCTCTCAAGAGCCAGTACCACCGCCTTTGCTGCAGGGACCCAGCTGGGCATCCATGCTGCAGGCAGTGCCAAGCCGGCCTAGAAACCTGCTCACACAGTGCCCTCTTGTGACTGCAGGGTTTACCGTCAGCCTAGGGGCAGACACCCACTGCCCGGTAGAGAAGGTTTGAGGGGCGGTGGCGGTAGGACCCTGACCCTCCTCACCACTGGGTGCGGGAAGTCAGCGTTTTATTGCCCATCAGCTCTAGAGTGCTGTGTGGCCTCAGCTTGCTCCAATTACATTGCAAAATCACTTACCTGGGGCGGGGGGGTTGGTGGGGGGTGGTGATGCGCCTGGGTGGCTCAGTGGGTCAAACCTCTGCCTTCGGCACAGTTATGGTCTCAGGGTCCTGGGATCAAGCCCTGCATCGGACTCTCTGCTTGGCGGGGAGTCTGCTTCCCCCTCTCCCTCTGCCTGCCTCTCTCCGTGCTTGTGATCTCTCTCTCTCTCTCTATCTCTGTCAAATAAATAAATAAAATATTAAAAAAAAACAAAAAAAACCACTTACCTGGGGACTCCTGGGTCAGTGACTCCATTGGTTAAGCATCTGCCTTGGGCTTGGGTCCTGATCTCAGGGTCCTGGTATCAAGTTCCACATGGGGCTCTCTGCTCAGCTGGGAGTCTGCTTCCCACCACCTCCCTCTGTCCCTCCTGCTGCTTGTGCGTTCTTTCTCTCTCAAATAAATAAAATCTTTTAAAAATAATTACACACATTTACTGTACTGACAATTGGTCGGTCATTGCTACACCCCTTTGGCCCATTTTGTTCCCTGAGGAGTAACTTGCCTAAGGCCACCTGACTAGACGCTCCCAAGCTACACTCTGGGCTCCAATGCCCAAGAGCTCTCCCACTGGCTTCCCTACACGTCTTCCTCTAATTCGATATTTTTTAATCTTAAAGGTAACATCCACATCTGGTTAAAAAAAATTCAGAAGGAGATCAAAGACATACACCTAAAAGCTTACAGAATAAAACAGAATATCTTAACCACCTTAGGGTAGGAAAACACTTTTCGATAAGACACAGAAAGCATAAACTACCATGTAAATCATTAATAAATTAAACCTCATCAAAAATTTAAACTTCACCAGTAAGAAAATCAATAGGCAAATCAAAGATTAAAGGAAGGAGTCACAAAACATACCAAATAAGGGATTTGATGCCAGGATGTTTAAGAATTCCTACAAGTCTTGGTCAAAAAGTATAAACTCCCAATTAGAAATTAGTAAGTTCTGGGGATCTCATATACAGCATAGTGATTATAATTAACAATACTATATTATATACTTGAAGGTTGCTAAGATAGTGGATGTTAAGTGTTCTCACCACAAGACAGAACTGGTAATCACCTGACGTGAAGCAGGTGTTAGCTAAACCCACAGTGGTCATCATTTTGCAACATGTAAGAGTATCAGATCAACAGGCTGCTCACCTTGAACTTACACAATGTTATATGTCAGTCATACCGTAGTAAAGCTGGAGGGAAAAGATTTTTTACAACTCAATAATAAAAAGCCCAATTAAAAAATGGACAAAAGACTTGAGCAAATGCTTCCACAAATAAATAAATACAGGGGCTCCTGGGTGGCTCAGTGGGTTAAAGCCTCTGCCTTCGGCTCGGGTTATGGTCCCAGGGTCCTGGGATCGAGCCACATCAGGCTCTCTGCTCAGCAGGGAGCCTGTTTCCTCCTCTCTCTCTGCCTGCTTCTCTGTGATCTCCGTCTGTCAAATAAATAAATAAAATCTTTAAATAAATAAATAAATACAAATGACCGATATGTACATGAAAATGGCATGCTTATTAAAAATTTTAAATGGGGGACACTTGGGCGGCTCAGTCAGTTAAGCATCTGCCTTCAGCTCAGGTCATGATCTCGGGGGTCTTGGGATCGAGCCCTGTATCAGGCTCCCTGCTCAGCAATAAGTCTGCTTCTACCCTTCCCTCTCCCTCTGTGATCTCCCTTGCCCTTGGTCTCTCTCAAATAAATAAATAAAATCTTGAAAAAAAATTTAAATAGGCCTATCCATTTTGCTGTGAAAAATAAATGATGGAAAACTCTAGAAAAAAGTTCAGTGGGGGTACCTGGGTGGCTCAGTCAGTTGAGTGTCAGACTCTTGATTTCACTCAGGGTCAGGGGCCCTGAGCCCCCCACCCCACTGCACTGTCAGCTCCGTGCTCAACGTGCGATTTTCTCTCTCCCTCTGCCCCTCTCCCTGCTCGTGTTCTCCCTCTCTCTCTCTCTCTAAAATAAATAAATAAAATCTTTTAAAAAACAGAAAAAAATTTTCTCATAAATTAATAATATACCTTACTCTGTGATCCAGAAATTCTATTCTTAGTTCTTTGTCCAAAAAAAAATGAAAAGTCGTCTCTTTCAAAAAGATTTACGTGGCTATGTTCATAAAAGTTTTATTCATAAAAGACAACACAAGAAACAATCCAAACATCTATCAACAGGAAAACAAATAAATAAATTGTGGTGTATCCATGCAAGGAAATGTTAGCGGGCAATTAAAAAGGAAATGAGCCGTTGATGCACATTACAACACGGAAGAATCTCGGCTCCATGTTCCTGAACAAAAGAAGCTAAACATAAAGGAGCATATAGTGCGTGATTCCATTTCTCTGAAGACTGATCTACAGTGAAAGAAATCAGACTAGTACTTGCCCTGAGATTTGCGGGTGGGTTGAAGGGGCAGAGATAAACTGGAAAGGGCCCAGAGGAACTTTCCAGCATATTAGAAATATTTTAAATCTTATAAAGGCGGGGGCTCCAGGCAAGGCATGAATTTGCCAAAACATATCAAATTGTAAAACCTTAGAGTTGTGCATTTCACTGTAAATTATCCATCAACAGAAATAATACAGATAAAGCTGCTATGAACATTTGTGTGCAGATTTTTGTGTGGATTTACATTAACGTCTGGTACAGCCCAGGAATGTGGTTGCCGAGGGACACGGTGAATGCAAGTCTTTGCTCAATGGACATTTAGGGTGTTTTTGGAAATAATATGACAATAAACGTACTTGTAAGAATGTCATCTTAACAATATCGAGTCTTCCAAATCCATGAATATAATGTATCTTTCTACTTATTTAGGTCTTCTGTTTTAATAGTGTCATGTGGTTTTCAATATATAAATTTTGTATTTCTTTTATGAGATTTACTCTTAATTTTTTTTTATTTTTTTGATTTTTCCATTTTTTGATTAAAAATGGAATCACATTCTTAATTTTATATCTGGATTGTTTGTTGCTAGTGTATACAAATACAATTACATTTTTTTAAAGATTTTTTATTTATTTATTTGACAGAGAGAGATCACAAGTAGCAGAGAGGCAGGCAGAGAGAGAGAGGGAAGCAGGCTCCCTGCTGAGCAGAGAGCCCGATATGGGACTCGATTCCAGGACCCTGAGATCATGACCTGAGCTGAAGGCAGCGGCTTAACCCACTGAGCCACCCAGGTGCCCCTACAATTACATTTTTTATATTGATTTTATACCTTCAAACTTGCTAAGCTCATTTATCAGTTCTAATAGTTATTTCGTGAATTCCTTAGATCATATCATCGGTGAATATATGTTTGCTTCTTCCTCTACAACCTGGATGTAAATTATTTCTGTTTATTTATTCACTTACTTATTTACTTGTTTGCATAATTGCCCTGTCTTGGACCTCTAGGAACCGGTGAGAGCAGATTTCCTTGCCTTCCCCCTGGTCTTAGAAGGAAAGCCTTCAGTCTTTCACCATTAAATATGATGTTGGATATGGCTTTTCATACCTATTCTTTTTCAGATTTCAGAAGCTCCCCTCTCTTTCTAGTTTGTTGAGTGTTTTTATCATAAAAGGGTATGGGACTTTGTCAAGTACTTTTTCTACATCTATTGAGATTATGTGATTTTGTCCTTTAACAGTAATTTCAGTGTCTGGGCTTCCCCTGTGGCAGTTTCTAATGACTACGTTTTTTTCCCCATGAATAGACCATTTGTTACTGTTTCCTTGCATCTCTCATAATCTTTTTCTTGAAAACTGGCATTTTAAATAGCATAATGTGGGAACTCAGAACAACAAAACTCTTTGAATTTTTGTCTTGTTATTGCTGCTGATGCGTTTTCTGTTTCTTTGTTCAGTGATTTTGCTAGACTAATTATCTAATTCTATATTCTTTGTCACTAGGGTTGATTCTCTTCTTAGTTTAGTGATCACGTAATGATGGACAGAGGCTTCCGTTAGTTCCCGAACCTCTAAGTACCACCCCCTAGACTTTTGCTCTGATAGTGTGTGTGTGTGTGTGTGTGTGTTGAGGTATGTCTTCAACATGCCAGCAAGTAACTTACAACTCTGTCTCTCTGTCTCATCTTTACTCGGTGCTTACTCACAGCTTCAAGGTCAATCATAGGTTAAGCCCTATACAGGTCTTTCTTGGGCTTGTGTACAACCCAGCACATGCACATGGCCTTCTAAAATTCCAGGAATATGCCAGAGCTCTTCCAAGTCCCTATGTATATTTCACTCACCAGTTTTTCCTTTTAAGTGTTCTGATCAGCCTCCTGTTAGCCCCAGCTGGTGTTGTTGCCCCAGGCTGCCGATTGTTTTTGACAAATGCCCACCGGATATGGCTGTTTGCACAGAACAAGCACTGAGCCGCATCAAATAAAGATAATCCCAAAGAAGGGAGCTTTTCCAGGGAACTGTCAGATCAAATAGTGATGATTCCCTGGGAATGGGGTTTTTTGGAAAGCTCCAGACCCATTCTGTCCCCTCCAGTGATTTCCAGGCTGCTGGCTTTCCCTACCAGGGTTGTGAGAATTTTGGTTTGCAAGTGCACCATTGACCTTGAAAGGATGAAGGGAGTAAGGCAAGTTAAACCACAAAGCTTGACTATTCTTACCACAATTCATCCATTTTTCTTGAATCAGTTATTCTCAGATTGTTTAAAACATTTGGTTAATTTCCAGAGCTCTGAAAAAGTTCATTTTGACCCTTACCACTAGTGTTCTCCTTGCTTTTATGAAGATGTATATTTCAGAGCTTATTATTCTGCCATTTTGGAAATGTTTTTCCTTGGCCTGAGTTTTTGTGTGATTGTTCTTTCAATTTGGGTTTTGGGTTGTTCTGGTTTTTGTTTTTTTTTTTAACCTGGCTTTTGGAGGGATGGTTTTTCACTACTTACGCTTGGAATTTTTTTCTTTGAGGTCGAACATTCATTCATTAACCTCTGCTTCCATGTTGACCACGCTGTGTATTTTCCTTTCAGCCAATACATTCAAGTCCACTTTTGTTTCAGGAAAACTGTTTTGAATTTTGACCCTAATATTTTTTCTCTGTTCCATAGTTCAGATTTCCCTAACCAAGAAAAAGAATGTCCTCCTTTCTTTTGAATGGCTTCTGTCTTCTTCTACTGAGGACTGCCCGTGTACTCCTTGCCATTCAAAACAAGGCTTCTCCGTGGAGATGTCTCTGTACCCAACACAAAATGTAGAGACCTAACTGTGCTTACACACTGATGGTATTTATCATAGTAATCATTATTACAAGGTAAGCAACTAGTGCTTCAATCCGATGTTATTTAATGACCACAACTACCTAGTGAAGTAGGTATTATCTTCATTTCAAATTTGAAGACAGGGTGGCTCAGAACATTTGGAGAACTAGTCCACTGCTCCCCAGCAGGGAAGTGTCAGGATCAGGATGTGTGTTGAGGAACATCCAACCCCAAAGTCCATGCCTTCTACAGGATGGCCTACTTCTATCCTCCTCCCCCAGGCCACCAACCATCGATCTGGAACACTTGCTAGCTCATCATCCCTGATGCACTGTGATACACTGCAGCCATAGCTGAAGGCCAGGCCCGTCTATCTTATTTAACAGGGCCCCTCTCAGAGCTTACAAGGGTTCAGTGCAAAGATAGTAAACGATGTGACACACACACCACTTCTCACCCTCTGGCCGGCATGGAAAGCTTTGTTCGTTGGACGTGGCATTCTTCCTTCCGCGCTCGGGTAGGTCAGAATCTTTGTAGACCCAGTTTTTAGAGCAGCCACTACCAATGTATTGAAGCTGACATGCAGGCTGAAAGATTCCCTTATCTAAATAGTTCATTAAATGAGGAGGCTGAAGGGTGGTGGGGGGGAATGTAACGGAATTGGTGAAGTTCTTATAAAATGAAGAGGCTGAGCCCATGGGACAAATGTAGTCCATCAGAAATTTCCCGGGATGGGGGGGGGATCCTCAATACTCAATACTCCTAGAACTGAGGAGGAGAGTATGAATCTCAGAAAAATCTGGAAACTTCTGGTCATGGCCCGATGCCAAGTCATGGAGCCCTTGTCAAATAGCACATTTGCACTTTTGTTTGAGTGTAACTGATTTAAACCTCTTTGGAGTCAGCTTTCTGTGTTGTTGAAACCCTCACGTCTCATTTTCTAACAGTCTCTGCTTTAACGTTTGTTGCCAATAAGTAATCCACACGGCCTCAGGCCAATGGCTCGCTGGTGGGTGGGCTTAGAAAACACCCAGGACCTCCGAGACTATGTGGGATTGAGCTAATGAAATGCCTCTAATCACTGACAGTCTGGGATTGTCCAAAGTGTCCCAGTCCCAGGGAGCAAGGAGAGCCAGTCCCCTGGAGCTCTGATTCCAATACCTGAGGTTTCCATGAGGACGAGGAGAGCAGCCTAAGCCCCTGACTGGAGGGTCAGAAGTTTGCCCTGCAGACCTCAAGGAGCCTTCAGCCAGGGAAAGATGGAAGGCCGGGGGCTGTGGAAGGCAGTGAGGGATAAGAAATGATGCAACCCTTAGCTCTAATTGGATTCTGGGTTTCCGTAGAGTGTGCTATCACTGCTTACAAATGTGGCCCAGCCACCGAATTGAGTTATCAGCTAAGCAGATTCCTGAGTCACGGATCATCTTGTCCTCCGAAGCGTGATTAAAGACTGAACCCTGCTCCGGAGGACCGCAGCTGTGGGCTTGGAAGAACGTCTTTTCCTGCTAAAGCACGAGAGAAAAAGAGACCAACAAATAGAATCTTAGGTCTGGCCATGTTTCTCACCAACCCCGAAAGCGTGTGTGTGTGTGTGTGTGTGTGTGTGTGCGTGTGTGTGTGTGCGCACCCATGCACACATGTGCAGGGTCACATAATCGGGGAGGGGTAGGTGAAAGTTGATTCCCTCTGTACCTTCCCCCCACTAGGTGTATAAAGAGTGTTCTTCGAGCCGAAGTAAGTAGGAAGGAGCACATCTCCACGCCTTGGCATTCACGCAATTAGCAAACTGCAGTAGGGTGCCCACCGTGGGCAAGGCCCTGAACTCAGACATCATGTCCCAAACCAGGGGATGAAGGGAAGGGAAGTGGGAAGCAACCACTCACAGAGGGCTAACCACAAGCCAGCCATGTGCTAGCTTCCCATTATGTTGTGAATACACTGGGCCCATGGCACACACATCCCTCACTCCCACATTCCATGAAATTACGTCATTAGTGATACATTCCTTTGGGTCCCTATAAGTTCCCTGGGAGGAAAGATAACCACAGTAATGGAAAGAGCACTGGGGGTCTCCTTGGGAGATGACCCCAGGTCAGCTGTGTGACCTTAGGCAAATCACGCACCCTCTCTGTACATGTTTCCTCCTTCATAGAAAAAGGAGTGGTGTTCATAAGTCGTCCTTTATAATCTGACTCCTCAGTCATCATGTCTCACTCCTGAGCCCAATGGAGTAGAGGCAGGAAAAGTCCAGGGAGTGGGGAGGGGGACAGGACATGGGACTCTCAGTTATTCCTTTGATGGCTGAGCCTGGAGGCCAGCATGAGGCCCTAACCTTCTCCACTGGGACCACACACCCTGCTACCACAGTTTCTGTCCCCGCTCAGACCCTGGTCCCAATAGGTCAACATAACAAGGAGGACAAAAGCAGAGAGGGACAGGCCACCAGCACTGCTATGACCAGCAGGTGGCCCTGAGTAAGTAACTGCACTTCTCTGAGCCTTAGCCTCCTCCTCCCCACTCCTTCACAAAGACAATTCCTCACTGCCTTTTCTTTCTTTTTTTCCTAAGATTTATTTATTTATTTTGAGAGAGAGAAAAAGAGAGAGTGCGTACACGTGCATGAGTTGGGGGGCAGCAGAGGACAGAGTCTCAAGCAGACTGCCCACTGAGCATAGAGCCCTACACAGTGCGATCCCTTGACCCTGAGATCATGACCTGAGCCAAAACAGAGAGTTGAATGCTCAACAGACTGAGCCACCCAGGTGCCCCTCAGTTCCTTTTCTAAAGTCTAACTTAATCTTATCATTATTATTTTCTCTCCATCTCTTGTTTTTTCTCTTCAGGGAAGTCACTGCATTTTGTACTTGTCTGTGTGTTAGGGGAGAGAATGTTTGTCTCCCCCTGGAATGTGAGCCTCATAAGAGAGGGACTCTGCCTGTCATTCATGTTTGATGTCCAATGCCCATCACAAAGACACTCATTGTGTGTTTCGATACTAGCAATAATCTAACAACAATAACAACTGTACTAGTTTTGCCCTTTCCCAACCTGACCCCATACCTAGATGTCACTTTCAGAAAAGAAACAGACATTGGGGAGGGTATGGTGAGTGCTGTGAATTGTGTAAGATGATGAATCACAGACCTGTACCCCTGAAACGAATAATACATTATATGTTAATTTTAAAATTTTTCAAAAAGAAAAGAAAAGAAGTAATTCCTGGCTTGGACCCACCCATGCTGGCAGGGGCACCAGGCCATAGTGACCCTGTGACCCTAGACTGTGGCCTGTGGCTATTGTGCCAGCCTGGCCTTTCTCCTGGGCCTAGTGCTGGCAGCCTGGGTATATTCCCAGAGAGAGCCCTGTCTTCTTGGGCACGACCTTCCCATATCAACCCTTCCAAATCCCAATCAGCCTAGCCCAGAAAAAAACATAGGCAGAAGCTTCCAGGCCCACCTCTGCTGCCCTCCTGGTCTCAGGAAGACTTGCCAGGTAGGTTCCAGCTGGCCTCTCTTTTCCCTTCACCCAAGGAATATCTCAGTCTCCCTCACTCCCATCAGCCTGTGTCAGGCCAATCTGCAGGCTTAAGGCTTTAGCAATTCAAGAGTTGCAACAGGGGAGGTAAATGGAATGTCTCCACTCCCAGAAAAGAGGTGTGATCCTCATTCCCTATAACTCAGCACCTTAGCTCCTCTCTCCCCTTACCTTTGCCAATAAGACAAAGACACTTCCAGTGCAAGTATCTCCCCCTTCCTTCTGCACAGTGGTTTGGATTTCCTCATGGTCTCAAAGTCAGAATGAGGAGAGTATTACAGGAATACCCCCCTTTAAGTGCACACAACCACCCATATTTGAGAAAAAGTGTTAAATAAGGGATAGCAACCAATTAGCCAGATTCTCATGGCCATTCTGATCTTAGAGGTTTCAGTGGTAAAAGGACCTTAGAGCATTTGGGGATCAGAGGGGGCAATAACTTGACTGAAGTCACACAGCCAAAAGGCAACAGAGCCAGAATTTCACCTGCTGGTCTCCCAGAAGCCTTTGCTGCTGTACCCTGCCTACCAGCCAGTTGCCATAGGCTCTTTGGGATCGATCCTATTGAAGGTGTGTTCAGCAAACTGATCATTGTGGCACAATGTCCTGCCTCTTGTGTGGCGAACACCCCAGCTGACACTTCCCTCAGTGAACACAGCCCACACCTTCCTCCCGAGAGCACTACAGGGCTGTTTCACTCATGATCAGCCCAGAACACAGGGCCTTTTGGCTTTTCCAGGGCTTATAAAAATGTCTGAAGCATGGGAAATTCTTGGGAGCTCTGAAATACTTAAATGAAACTGCAAAAAAAATCGTATTAATGAAATGTCTTCTAATGTAGCATTATGTTAACGTGTGAGCTTGTTTTTAGTAGTTACATATGTTATATATAACTTCTGTCATTATATATAAACTACATATAATGATGTTGGATATGATGGTTTTATGGGGTGGGTAGGGCCTCCCAAGGACAATGCACAGTGGCCAATGACTTTCTTAAAATGGCCCTAACCCACTCCCTTGCTCTCAGCTCAGCCACCAGGAAACCGTCCTCTCCAAGAAGGACATATCTCCTTTTAGGGACATCCTTTGATACCAAAAGTGGCTAAGACAGACCTGTTTCAGGATCCAGTGAAAGAGGCCTGTGGTCACCCCTCATGGCTGAACTGTACCCACCTGGTCCTCAGCTTTGGACTGGGGTGCAGGCATGCAGATAGTGAGAGCCCTTCATTGAGCTGCTCTGTGCCAGGCCCTGAACCTGACTCCTTACACATGCCATCTCGCTCATCTTCGAGCAACACCGTGCGCTGCCCAGGAGGACCCTAGGGCTCAGTGTGATCACACATGCACCCAGCCCACACAGTAAGCAAGTGAGCAGCGCTGGCTCTTGACTCCCCAGGTCTCCCCAGAGTCAAAGTCCAGGATCTTCCTACTCACTGTCTTTAAGAGAGCCCTTGGAGCTTTCCATTCCTTAAAACTTCACCTCCTGTTTTTCTGAAGACATCACTAAAACGGAAGCTTGTAAATTCAAAATGAAAAAAAAAATAGGGCAGAAGCAAAAGGAGAGGAGGGCCATTCATAAATGAGAGAGTCAACACAGTTCTGCAAGACTGAAGGTTCACAAAGTGCGGGGAGAAGGAATGGCGGGGGGGAATCTGCAGAGCCAAATATATTATTGAGGATCCCAGGGGAGGTGGGAGAGGCTCTTTTTACACTTTCAACAGACCTGACAGCAGCTGCAAACAGGCAGGCTTTAAACATTTCACTGGAAGTCGTAAAATGTAGAGACTAGTAGACTTTGATAAGACATGTGTGTGCACTTAATGTCCAGAGAAACAACTCTGAAATCTGTACAAAGAGATATACTCTTAAACATGATAAATTAATCACAGTGGAATCCTAAACAGTGTTCAGGTAACCCACAAGAAGACCCCCCAAAAAAGAGAAACAGAAGAATCCTAGGAAGCAAACATACAGCATACAACAAAATGGCAATTTAATCCCTGACATATCAATAATTGCCCTCCTGTAAATGGTCTGACTACAGCACGCATGAAGAATATTTGGCAGAGCGTTCGCAAAACATTTGCTCTTTATAAAAAGTCTCACTTCAAATTCAAGGACAGAGGTAGGTTGAAAATAAAACAATACAAGATACACAATGCATCCATTAATTTTTAAAAAATTAGATGTGGCTCATTAATGTCTAATAAAGAGAGGTTACTAGGAACAAAGAGGAACATTATAAAATGATGAAAGGATCCATTCAGGAGGAAGACGTAACGATCCTTTGTGTATATACATCAAACAACAAAACTTCCAAAAACATGAAGCAAAAACTGATGAAGCTGAAAGGAAAAGAACACAACTGCAAAATTATAGTCGAGGACTTCAGCATCTCTCTCAGAAACCCAAAGAAGTGCTACCCAGAAAATCAGCAACGATACAGAAGATCCGAACGCCACAGTCCCATCAACAGGATTTAATTAACATCTATAGAACAATCCATCCAACAACAGCAGAATATGATTTTTTCATGTGTCCCTGGACTGTTCCCCAAGATAGACTATTTCCTGGGCCATAAAACAAAGAACAGCAAATTTAAAGGAATTAAAATCTTTGAGTGTTTTCTCTAACCACAATGGAATCAAAGCAAGAAATCAAAAAGACAACAGGAAAATATTTCAACACTTACAGACGAGACTACACACTTCTAAACAATCCCATAAGTGAAAGAGGAAGTCTCTAAAGAAATTTTAAAAATACACAGGACTGAAGGGAAGTTGAAATACAACATATCAAAACATCAAAAAACGTAAGTTACAGCACATCTTCAACAGTACCGAGAGGGAAAAACAACCTGAGGGTTTTGAAGGGTCAGGGGTGGGAGGTTGGGGCAACCTGAGGGTTTTGAAGGGTCAGGGGTGGGAGGTTGGGGGAACAGGTGGTGGGTAATGGGGAGGGCACGTTTTGCATGGAGCACTGGGTGTTGTGCAAAAAGAATGAATACTGTTACGCTGAAAAAATAAATAAAATGGAACAGTACCGAGAGGGAAATGTATAGCACCAAACACGTTAGAAATGAAAAAGTTCTCAACTCAACAATCTAAGTTCCTAATTCAAGAACATAAAAAAAAGAAGATAAAATAAGCCCATAGCAAGCAGAAAGAAGGAAATAAAAATGAAACAGAAGATGTCAGTATAGATCCTATAGCCATTTAAAAGATAAGAAGGAAGGATATCAACCACTTGACATTCATAAATGTGGAGCTTGGAAAAGATAGACCAATTCTTCAAAAATCAAAAACTACAAAAACTAAGCCAACTTGTAATAAATAATCTGAATAGCCTTATAACAATTAAACACATTTGATTAATAATTAAAAACTCCAGTAAAAAAATCGCCAGGCCTAGAAGACTTTCCTTGAGTGCTCTATCAAACATTTAAAGAAAAATTAAGATTGATTTCACACAATCTTTTCCAAGACACAGAAGAAGAGGAAATACTTCCTAACTTGTTTTATGAGGCCTGTATTACTGAAATAAAGAACAAAGACAAAAAGAGAAAGAAACAACACATACATATCTCTTCTGATATTCTGATAACCCAAAAACCCTGAACAAAATGTCAGGAAATCCAATCCAACAATGTGTAAAAAGAATTAGACACCACAGCCAAGTAGGGTTTATTCCAGGTATGCAAGGCAAGTTTGACATTTGAAAGTCCACTCATGATACCCACCACATCAGCAGGCCAAAGAAAAAAATTATATGATCATACAAATTGATGCAGAAAAAGCATTTGATAAAACCCACACCCATTTATAACAAAAGCCCTAAGCAAGTTAGGAATACAGGGAACTAACTCAAATTGATGAAGTGCATCTACAAAAAGCTATAACGAACATCATATTTAGTGGCCTGACAGAATATTTTCCTCTAGGACTGAAAACAAACAACAACAACAAAAAGCTGTCCACTATCAGCACTGTATTCAACACAGCACTAGAAATTTTAAGACTGCAATAACTCAGGAAAGAAAAGACACACAGATTGGAAAGGCGAAAATAAAACTGTTTCTATCTCAGATAACATGACTGCCTATGTAGAAAATTTCAAAGAACTTAAAAAGCAAATAAAAACAAAAAACACAGGGCACCTGGGTGGCTTAGTGGGTTAAAGCCTCTGCCTTCGGCTCAGGTCATGATCCCAGGATCCTGGGATCGAGCCCCACATCGGGCTCTCTGCTCAACAGGGATCCTGCCTCCTCCTCTCTCTCGGCCTGCTTCTCTGCCTACTTGTGATCTCTGTCTGTCAAATAAATAAATAAATAAATAGATAATCTTTAAAAACAAACAAAAAAACAAAAAAAACAAAAAAACCCACCTCCCATAACTAATAAGAAATTCTGGCAATATTATGAGATATAAGATCAACCCTAAAATCAATCTCAAAATTCAACAATTAAAAAAAAAACTCAAGGGGTGCCTGGGTGGCTCAGTCATAAAGCATCTGCCTTTGGCTCAGGTCATGATCCCAGAGCACCAGGATCAAGTCCCACATCTGGGTCTCTGCTCAGCAGGAAACCTGCTTCTCCCTCTCCCACTCTTCCTTCTTGTGTTTCCTCTCTCAGTGTGTCTCTCTCTGTCAAATAAATAAATAAAATCTTTTAGAAAACTCAATTAAAGGTAATAAAAGATTTCAACAAAAGAGAAGGCATACAGATAGCAAATAAATACATGAAAAGATACTCAACTTCACTAACCATTAGGGAAAAGTAAGTTAAAATCATGTGGTTTTAATCCCTAAAATTTAAAAATCTGACATTTGCTAGTAAGGATGTAGGGTAACTGGAGCTCTCCTATATTTTTAGCAAGGATGAAAAATGGTACAGTCATTCTGGAAAATGGTGTTCTGTTTCTCATAAAATTTAACATATACTTACCATATGACTCAGAAATTCCCCTCCTAGATATTCACCACAGAGAAATAAAACTTTCATTCATCTTATACAGATGATTAGAGAAGATGATAATGGGTGATCCATAGCTGCCAAAAACCGGAAACCCCACCCCCAACATCCTTCCAGCAGGTACATGGATAAGCTGGGCCACATCTGTACATGCCATTCTACTCAGTTGGAAAGGAATGAACAACTGATACATGAACCAACATGGATGAATCTCAAAGACATTATGCCAGTGAAAGAAGCCATTTCAAGCCTGGGTGGCTCAGTGGGTTAAAGCCTCTGCCTTCAGCTCGGGTCATGATCCCAGGGTCCTGGGATCGAGCCCCGCATGGGGCTCTCTGCTCGGCAGGGAGCCTGCTTCCCTTCCTCTCTCTCTGTTTGCCTCTCTGCCTACCTGTGATCTCTGTCTGTCAAATAAATAAAAAAAAAAAAAAAAAAAAGAAGCCATTTCAAAAATTACGTACCATATGCTTTCATTTATATGACAATCTAAAAAAAAGGCAAAACAATGGGGACAGGGAGTAGATCAGTTGTTGCATGGGAGAGGTTCTACAGTCAAAGGGGCAGCACAAGGGAACTTCTGGGTGATTAAATTGTTCCAGGTCCCAACTGTGGTGCTTTAAAATTCATACTACTGTAACTACCCCAAAAGTGAATTTCGTTGTCTGTAACTAAAATGAATTCTAAACCATAAGAGACTCTGGACTCCAAGAAACAAACTGAGGGTTGCAGAAGGGAGAAGTGTAGAGGGATGGGGTGACTGGGTGATGGGTATTAAAGAGGGCACATCTTAGGATGAGCTCTGGGTGTTATATGCAACTAATGAACACTGAACACGGCAACAATCACTTATGATGTACTTATATGCTGGTTAACTGACCTTAATAAAAAAATAAAATAAAAAATAAATAGAAAGTTAATCATACGCCTTCTGATGCAATGCAATGCAAAATTCATAGAACATCGATGAAGAAAATAAGGTTAAATATACACTTGCCATATGATCTAATCATTTCATTCCTAGGTATTTTCCCAAGAGAGATGAAATGTCCACATCACTGGAACAATTCAACATCCATCAAGAGCATTCACCTTCCACAGAGTGTTAATTTAAAAAATTGTGGTATGTCCATACAATGGAACACCACTCACCATAAAAAAAGAACGTACATGCTACAACACAGGTGAATAAATCTCAAAATAATCATGTTTAGTTAAAAAACAAAAAGACTCAAAAAACAGACATACATATGGTATGATTCCATTTATAAATATCTATGAACTTCTAAAAAATCCCTGTTGATAGGGGTGGGAAAGGGGGAAGGAATCGATTAAAAATGAGCATAAGGACACTTTGAGAGTAAATGGACATATGTTCATTTTTTTACCCTGGTGATGGTTTTATGGATGTATATGTATGCTAACGTTTATCAATATGTGCCATTTATTGAATATTAATTTTATACTCCAATGAGCTGTTTAAACTTAAAAGCAAAAGGAAAGGTAAGTGTGTACTTAATGGGGGTTAGGATATGAAATTTCATTTAAAATGTGAAGGCTGGTAGGCAGAATAATGGCCCCAAGTTAGTGTCAGAGAACCAGAGATTTGGTGTTGATATTGGAGAATTGGAGAATTGATTGGTGCTGGAAAAGATACCCCACATTAGATGTCAGAAGCAGTGTCGGAAAGAACATCACAATGGCGAGGGGAAATTAGGGTAGCAGATGGAATTAGGTTGCTAATGAACTGACTTTAAGAAATAAAGAGCATCCTGGATGGTCTAGGTGGATCCAATGCAAACCCAGTGCAAACCCCTGAATGGGGAAGATGGAGGCAGAAGAGGAGATGAGAATTATGCCATGTCAGAAGGACATGCTTCCCATTCACTGCTGCTAATGGTGGACATGGAGGGAGAAGTCCTCAAACCAAGGAAGCAGGCAGACTCCAGAAGATGAAAATGGCAAAAATCAGACTCTCCACTAAGCCTCCAGAAGGAACATAGTCCTGAGGACACCTTGACTTGAGCCCAGTGAGACACTTTGGACATCTGACCTCCAGAACTGTAAAATGTGTAATGTTGTAAGTTATTTCATGTGTAGTAATCTGTTACTGCAGCCAGAAGAAAATAATGCAGAGAGCAGTGCTGCTGATTCTCATTTCATCTTCTACACAATTGGGTGTTCGCTCTGCCATGATTAGCACAGTAGTAGTCAGAAAGCTAATATACCTGGTTGAAGCTAATAATGAAATGTTCAAGCTTTTGTAGCTGTGAAGGTCAAGAGGTGAACTAGTTCCAGGAGAGATGGACCAGCAGCCTTTGTCATCATCAGAACTCATCTCTCTCTCCCAGTAGCTCCCTTTTTCACCACTGTTGACCTCTGCATTGGTCTTGTCAGTTTCTCCAACTGCGGTGGCCCAGAGGACACTACCCATGTGAAAGTTCCATTTCCCTGCTGGAGGTAACCCCAGAGAAGAAGAAAGCAGTTTTAATAGTAAAAGTATGGGGCGAGGATTCTTTTCTTCTAATTAATTTTGTAAATTCCCATATAATTAACGTACAGTGTGATATAATTTTCAGGTATACAAAATAGTGATTCAACAATCCTATACATTACTCAGTGCTCATCATGATGAGTGTCCTCTCAATTTCCTTCACCTACTTCGCCATCCACAACCAACTGCCCTCTGGGAACCGTCAGTTTGTTCTCTGTAGTTAAGAGTCTGTTTTTTGGCTTGTCTCTTTTTTTCTTTGTTTGTTTAGTTTCTTAAATTCCACATATGAGTGAGATCATATGGTGTTTGTCTTTCTCTGGCTGGCTTATTTCATTTTATATTATACCCTCTGGATTCTTAATGGCCTACATTGGGGAACATGCCCAGGGGTCAGGCAGTTGCCATGGCTGGGGAGGCGGAGTGTCCTTGATGAACCAGCCAGGAGCATCTTCGCATGCACCTCTGGGAGAGAAGGGAAGTGTCCTTTCTAAAAGAAAGAGGAGTGGAAATTGTGGGACCAGGCCAAAACCACCTGTCATGGTCCATTACCCTGCCTGAGGTTGACAAAATGCAGGATAAAGGTATAATTATACACTCTAAAGTTATAAAACTAAATAATGGAAAAACTAAAAATACTTATGGGAAAACTATGGAAACTTGGGATAATGAAGGCAGGAAAGAAAGGCATATACATGAAGCAATTTCTCTTTTTCCACTGTAGGGGATCCATAAACTTTCTACAGACAGTAAGTCAAGAACTAAGAGTACATATACATGCTATTTAGAGTTATGGAGGTACCCACTGGAAGTACTAAAAATGGGAATGTTTAAAAGAAGTTTGCTGCAGAGCGAGGGTAGATGCTGCTTTCCTTCATCATAAACTCTTCTCTCCTGTTTGATTTGTTCCTATTTGTAGGCATTGCATCAATGACCAGACTCACTGTGATGATAGCAAAAGATTTTTAAATATTTGGATGAATGACCTAAGCTTTGAAAAAGGATTTGATCAGAATCTAGTACGGTGACTCCCTTTAGTATGCAATTTTAGGATCATAAGGAAAAATGTATAATTTAGAATGATCTTTATTAATATTTGAGTTATTTTTTTAAAAAGGAAACTACCTTATTTCTTATCTACTTGGATGAACCTCTAGGAGTTTGACCTGTTATATCAAAGGTCAGTAAAAAAAAAAAAAAATTGATGTTCCAAGTCTGGAAAAAGAAAAAACCCTCACCTGCTTTAATTTTTAAAAAACCAACCACAAATGATGAGTGAATGGACTTTTAGTCATCCCCTTCTCTCCAGGAGACAGGAAGATGCCTTAATTCTCACAAGAAGAATTGCTCCTCCCCATTTATCCACTTCCCAGGCATATGGCTCATCTACCTCCAGTGTCTGTCCAGAACACTGACCACACCTGTCCATTCTTCTGTCCCTGACAGCTCAGGCCCAGGGGATGATCGGAAACCACCTCAGCAGCTGACCAGGATCCCATTTGCCTTTGTTCCTCTGGGGCCTGACCTGGTGCTCAGACTCTTGGCCTAGATCCCCCACCTCCACTTGCCCAGAATCTAGGTCTGGCTTCTTTGGACCTGAATCTCCTATTGACTCATAGGTCACAGTTCCCTGAAACCCCAAGGTCATTTAGGACCTATGGGTTATTTGCATTCCTTCTTCATCAACCCAAGCTTCCAGATGGCCTTGAGCACCTGCAGTGACAAGGACACCATCCCTCCCTGGTGGCTGCTTCTTCTCCAAGTAAGTCAGTAATCATTCCCAGGTTTCCCTTCAACACAAGAGGCAGCACTAGGATCAACATGTGGGAAACACTGAGTCGGAACTTGGCCTGCCCTGCGTGCTGACCCTGAGGCAGTCAGACCACAGCCCTAGGATGCTCATACACCACAACATAGGCCTGATGCTGACTTCCAGTTCCCCTCTGGGTCCCCCTTCATCCACACAGGGCTCCTGGACTAGAGGTTCCGAGTGTCACTCTTCACCCTCCTCCAGGGCCCAGGTCATTTACTTACACTGATGCTGAGTGCCATATTGAGCCATAGTTGATCCCACCCCTGTAATCTTTGCCCACCATCCCAAAGGCAAGCTCCTGGCCACCCACAATTTCCCTCTCTCCCTCCATCCTGCTCGGGGACTCCTTCTCTCTCAGGTTCTTGCCCCATGGCTGACCCCAAGTTCTTGTCACTGTACTCTTGGGAGCCCCATTCCAGAGCAAACAAACCCTCCATCATCAGCCTCTTTGTAGAGATCCCTCCCTCCTGGGATTCTCTGAGGATACGAGCCCTTTGCCCTCAGTCAGGGACTCTCAGTCTCCACATCCAACTGGGTCAAGGATGGAGTGGGGCCCGGAGCCTTCCTCTCTTTCCTCTAGCCTTCTGAGGCATCATCTGCTTTCTGAGGGCTGGGAGAAACTGCCTCCCCTGAGCTCCCCATGCCCAGGTCCTCCAAGGTGCCCCTGTGCTCTCCACCTGAGGATGGACAGTGCCTCTGAGGACAGCATCTCCCATGTTCTGCCTGGAAGCTCCTGGACTTCCCTGGCTTCATGCCAGGCTCCCAAACCAGAAGCCTTCCTTTGTTTCAGCTGCAGTCCCTCTCCTTGGAGGACCCCTCCCCATGGGAAACCTCAGTCAAGAGTGGATTCAGCGTCTTCATTATTTGGAGTCATGGCAGGAAGTGGAATTCATCCCAGGTGGTTCAAATCCTGAGACTTTAATGACAATACTTCCAAAGAAACTTGGGCCGGGTGAGAGACCTAGTAAGGAGCATAGAGAATATGGGGGCAGCAGCTGTAGTTGCTGTTACCACCCACAGGGCTGAAGAGACAAAGAGACAACAGTGCCCCCACTGCCAGGAAAGTTGGAGGTATGGAGGGGGGCTTCCTGCTAGAGTGAGGTCTTGGAGCAACAAGCGACAATACCCTGACCTCTCTTCCTATCCTTTCACCCTCTAACCAGAACCTCCCATTGGCTGAATCCAACCTATGCCCAGCAAGAAAGCCCTGGAGAGGCAGCCTGAGGAGGTCAAATTGGCCAGAAAATGACAGCAGGAGGGAGAACAGGGGCTGGGTGGACGGGTGGGAACAAAAGGGGAATTGCAGAATCCAGGGCCATCAAAATCATTCTCAGAGTCCACCTCCCTTGTTTTGCAAATGGAGGATCAGGGACTGGAAAATGTTGGCCGCACAGAGCTTGTGGCCTGGTTAAGCCCAGACCCTGGGTCATCATGTCCCCTGCTGCTTGTCACATGACCAAGTCCATGACTCCAGTCCTCCCTTCTATGCAGTCTTTTGAAGTGTTTATGCACTAAAAATAATTTTTAAACCATTTTAATCGAATGCATGGCTTTGACTCCCTTCCCCAACAGGAAATATGCCGGCTGGCTGGTGGGAGGCTTGTCAGCTGGCCTTGAACTCCCTTGACCTCCCCACACCCAGGCTGAGGTTTTCCATCCAGAGCTGTTGCCCGAGCCCAAGCTCCACAGTGGGGCTGGGATTCAACAATCATAACCCTTCTAGTTATTGCTCTGTGGCCAGCAGCTGGATTAATATTCAGAGAGAATGGGAGGAGAAATCTAATTAAATTCAAAACATAATAAATTGAAGCCAACTCATTCGATTTATGGCAGTGTCTTCTGGCATCTTTTAATTCTGCGTCACATTCATTTGGAGCCAATCAAATTAGGGCACTCATTAGCGGCTGAGGTGGGCGAGGCTGGAGCCACGCTCCCTGCTCCCGGCGGTAATGAGATCTGTGCAGCAGAATAATTCAGGGGTCAGTTTGGGAGTGGGGAATGGGAGGCTGCGAGGGCACAGTGGTCATTGATCCTCTCATCCTCAGGAAACTGACTTGGGCCGGGGCAAGTGTGGACTGCAGGTCCGGCTACTTGATTACGGGATGGCCTTGGCCTTCACTTTGCACAGCTTCGCCTCCTCCTTGGGTAAGAGCATCAGCACGTACCTCTGAAGGCTGAGCATGAAGTAGGATCAAGATGTAATAAGTGTCTCTTCCTCCAGTGCCCAGACTCTGACCTCCGCTCTCTCCTCCCCGAGGAGCACCATCGGTAGGCCGCCTCTGTGCCTGATCCTTGCACACGGGCCTCTGGCTTTGGTGACCCCCTGGATTCACCCACCTCTCAAGAGGAGCTCTGTCAAAGAGTCTATGACCATCATTAACTTTCCACAAGGACACACAACTTAAAGCACCACCAGGATTTGGGGGTATGGTTGGGCCTCAGGAATTCAAGCAAGGTTCTCGGGTTTTACTGCTCTACCTCTAGACCCTACAAGACTCTGCTTAGCTTCCGTTTCACACACACTGTCTCCATGAGCCAGCAAGACGGTGGGAAGAAGCCCCAAGCTCACACAACCCCCCACGGTACATTTTGAAGGGGAGTGGACTCCTCTCCCAGAGTTCATTCTCAGTTCCTAAAGAGGGACTCTGGCTGGTCCTGCTGTGTCACATGCCAAGGCCCGAGACAACAGGCATGTTCAGTGTGATAAGTCTCTTTATTATTACCACCAACATCTAGAGGGCTCCCTCCCCCCAACTTCTAGGGGAAAACCAAGGGAACACATCTGTCACAGTCTAGGAACCACAGGGATTCTCTGATGCCCAGTGAACCTACTCAAGGCGGAAGGGAACTTTCGGGGGGATGTACAAAAGGGATTACATCTGTGATGTGGAGAGACAACAACTGAGATGCCACCTTTGGATGGGGAGTCCTTGGCTTTGGATGGCTATGGGAGCCAGACCCTGGCCTAGCACAAGGAAGCACGGTGGAATGGAGTAAGGGGGAGGGTGCTTCTGCCCTGAGCTACGGACGGAAAAAGCAGTCTCCTCATATTATGTTAGATCCAGAGTCTTCAATCTAGGTGATCGTAAGCCCTGCTTTGCTGGAGACAGTCCTGATATAATGTCTTTTGTCCCAGTATAATTACCAGTAAAATCCTGTAGCACGTTGAGTTATGTCTCCCAAAAGTTGTCCCCATGCCCTTACTTCTATAACATGTAAGTGTGACCTTGTTTGGCAAAAAAAGGTCTCTGAAGATGTCACTAAGGATCTCAAGATGAGATCATCCTGGATTATCCAGAGGGCTCTAAGTCCAATGACAAGTGCCCTTATAAGAGAGAGAAGACCAGATGCAGACACAAAGGAGAAGACCATGGGAGGACAGAGGCAGAGACTGGAGGGAAACAGCCACAAACCAAAGAATGCCAGGAGCCACCAGAAGCCAGAAGAGTAAGGGAAGAACTCCTCCTAGCACCTTTGGAGAAGACAGCCCTGCCTGCCCTTTGTTTGAAGACTTCTAGCCTCCAGAACTGTGAGAGAATAAATATCTATTGTTTTAAACCCCCAAAGTTGTAGTAATTCATTATATAAGCCCTAAGAAACTCATACAAATCCCCTTTCATTTTCAAAAGTATCCAAGTCCACATAATTTTATTATGTTCTCCCCCCTACACACACACACACACAGACACACAGACACACACACTCCAGAGGGAGTCTGGGGAGAGGGAACATGAAGCAGGTCTCCTAGGCCTGTGTCTATCTCCCACATAGGACCAGAGGCTCAAGGAAGGTGCTGGAGACTAGCAGGGCACCAGCCCAGGTCACCAGCAGAGGATATGGGCAGAGACAAAAGAATATGTGTCTAACTCACACTTTATGATTTCAAAACTCACTATAAAGCTACGATAACCAAAACAATGGCATATTAGCATAAAGATAGACATTTAGACCAATGGAATAGAATTGAGAACATCCAGAAGTAAAACCATGCTTCTGTGATCAATCGATTTTAACAAGGCTGCCATGTCCATTCAGTGAGGAAAGAACAGTCTTTCAACCAGTGGTGCTCGGATAACTTGATTTCCACATGCAAAAGAGTGAAGCTGGAACCCTACCTCCCACAATATACAGACATTAACTCAAAATGTATCAAAGACCTAAAGGTAAGAGCCAAGACTGTAAAACTCTTAGAAGAAAATATAGGGGTAAATTTTTATGACCTCGGATCTCGCAATGGATTCTTAAAGAAGACACCAAAAGCATAAGCCAAAAAAAAAGAGGTGGGGGGAATGAATAAATAGACTTCATCAAAATGTAAAAACCTTGGAGAATCAAAGGACATTATCGAGAAAATAATATAATGTATAAAATGGAAGAAAATATTTGCAAATCATGTATATCAAGTTTCAATACCCAAAATGTATAAAGGATTCCTAAAACCCAACAATAGAGACAAACCCAAATTTTAAAATGACAAAGACTTGCATAGGTATTTCTTCAAAGAAATTATATACAAATGCGAAAAGATGTTCGGCACCTTTGGTCATTAGGGCGATGCAAATCGAAACCACGATGAGACACCACTTCACCTCTATCAAGATAACCATAATTTTTTAAATGGAAAATAACAAGGGTTAGCAAGATCGTAAAAGAAATTGGAACCTCCATACATCTCCAGTGAGAATCTAAAACAACGCAGCTGCTTTGGAAAACAGTCTAGTCTCCTCAAGAAGACCAACAGAGAATTACCCATGCATGACCCAGCAATTCCACTCCTGGGTGTAGATCCAAAAGGACTGAAAACATATATTGCAATGTTCACTGCAGCCCTACTCACCGTAGCCGGACGTGGAAACAAACCAAGTGTCTATTAACAGCTGAACAGATACACAAATATGGCACATACATACAGTGGAAAAGTACTCAGCCAAAAAAAGGAATAAAGTTCTAGGGCGCCTGCAGGCTCAGTCAGTTAGGCATCCGACTCTTGATTTTGGCTCAGGTCATGATCTCAGGGTCACAGGATCCAGCCGTGTGTCGGGCTCCGTGCTCAGCCAAGAGTCTACTTGGGATTCTCCTCGTTCTCCCTTTCCCTCTGCCCCTCTCCACCCCAAAAAAAGGAATGAAGTTTTTTGTTTGTTTGTTTTTGTTTTTCTAAAGATTTTATTTATTTGACAGACAGAGATCACAAGTAGGCAGAGAGCAGGCAGAGAGTGAGAGGGAAGCAGGTCCCCCGCTGAACAGAGAGCCTGATGTGGGGCTCGATCCCAGGACCCTGAGATCATGACCTGAGCTGAAGGCAGAGGCTTAACCCACTGAGCCACCCAGATACCCCGGGAATGAAGTTTTGATACGTGCTTACCACATGAATGAACCTCAGAAACATTATGTTAAGTGAAATAAGACTGTTACAAGCAGACAAATACTGCATGACTCCACTTGTAGGAAATATCAAAAATAGGTAAACCCATAGAGATAGAAAGTAGAGATGGCCAGGCACTGGGAGGAGAGGGAAGCGGGGAGTTAGTGTTTAATGGGCTATAGAGTCTGTCTGAGACGATGAAAAAATTGGGGAACACTAGTGATGACTGCTTAATATGAATGCAGTTAATGCCATTGCATTGTACACTGAAAAACGTTAAAATGGCAAATCATACATTATATATACATATATTACCGCAATAAAAAAAAAAAAAAAAAGAATATGTGTGGAAAGGGATATGTCACGCTGTCTTCAGGCACCTGGCAGAATTCAGCAGCTAGTTGAAGTCTTGGTGTCTTATCCTCAGAGACCCAGCTGACAGGCATCTTAACCCATTGTAGGCCTGAAAGCCCTGAAAGCCCTCTCTTCTGAAAAAGAAGGAAGTTCAGGGCACAGAGAGACTCATGAATATTCATAAGCTGGTAACAACGGCCCGCTCACTGAAAACACTGTTCCTCTGCGCACCACCAAGTCTAGAAAATCCATCCATGGCCCGAGGCACCATGTTCCACAGCCACGATGTGCCTCTCTGGGGACAGTTGCTGAGACACGAGGGAGGGGTGGGGTGTGGAGACTTTGGAAAGATGGTTATAGCTGTGCCAGGAAATTCAAGAAGCCACAGAGGGAGGAACAGAGGACTAGAGGCAGTCTTGGGCGTCCCAGAGGGAGTGACATGAAATCTGTCCACAGCAGGTTAGTTGGGGATGGGGGTGGTGGAGTGGGTGCAGGGGTGAAAATCATGCCAGGTGGAGGGAACTGTGTATTCAAAATCCGGGGAGGAGGGCAAGAGGGAGCATGGGGTGTTTAGAGAAGAGAAAAGCCCACGTGGACCTGGAATGGGGGTGGGGGAGACAGAAACCCCGACGAGAAGAGCTGGAAGAGGAGGGTCCCAAGCTATCAGGAGATCTGGTGGGACCTCCCCCACTGGCCTCTCCAGGACTCAGATGGGAGCAAAGTTCAAAGGCCAGCATGCTGTTGGGGAGGAGCTGTGGTGAATGGGGTGCCCATGGGGCAAGGGAATGTCTACTGCAGGAGCTTCAGGCCAGGCACTCTCCCCCATGGGAGGCCTCCAGCCCTTGCCAATATTGAAAGAGTGAGGCTCAGGGTTACAAGGGGCCTGGCGGACTGCCTTGGAGTCAGCAGCCGCATTTACACAGGAGACAAACACAGATGCCGAGGCTGCCTACACAGCAGAGCAGGGCCCTGAGCCCACTCCCAAAGCCCTCCCTTCCCACTGCACCAAGCTGCATCCCACATCACATTCTGTGGTTCAAGTGCAATTCAAGAAGTGATGGCAAGGCTGGGAGACCTGCCCTCTAACTCAGGCAGCCAACATGCTGGACGCTGATGGAGAGAAATCGAAGGCCATGCCCCCACCCATAGCTCTACCATGACACCCCAGGAGCCACATCGTAGTGGTGGCACTACTACCAGCCTCAGTGACCAGACTCAGAGGGAACAAAAGGGGCTGAGAGAGCCCGTTCCTGCCTCTCCCTCTCTTCTTACTCCCCACCCCGTGACCAGCCCAGGCCTTCTGCTAGAAGTCTGGCAGGGCCCCAGAGGGGACAGTCCTTTTCTCTCCTTTCTGACACAGTCTTGGAGTTTCTCCTTGGGGGCTTTTGATCCCACAGCCTCCCCACGAGGCAGAAACTACTTTGCTTCATTGTGCCCACCTCAGTCTCGTAAGGACAGCTCGTTGCTCATCACACATGCGAGGAAATCATGCTCAGAAGTCCCAGCTTGCTCTGCTCCTCCCTGGGAGGCAAGCTCAGACACAATGTCTCAGGGAAGCAAGCTGGTGGGAGGGGCTCCACATGGTCAAGGGAGCCTCAGGTGTCCTCTCAGCTGACCTCCAAATGGCAATGGGGCTTCAGGCCACTCCATGCTTCCACGTTTGGTTCCTCATCAGTAATGGGAGAGTCTTAACCCAGCCAGATCCCACCCCTAACTCTCTGAGCTCAAACAACCCCGATCTGAAGTCCAGGGCCAACTAAAACTGGGAACCCTTAAATGACACGAAGCAAATCCAGCGAGGAGTTTATCTGGGTCCTGGGGTGGGTGAGTGCCCTGATGCTTTACCTGTAGATGACTGTAGACTCTCCTTATACCAGAACATGCAGAACAGCCAGATGGTTCAGCAGGAAGGACACTAGGTGTGAAAGCTGTGGCCTGGGACAGGGTAGTCACCTGCCCAGGGTCAATGGCCACCTGGGTCCCCAGTCCGGGCTGTCTCTTCTATGCCCCCTTTGCTTCCTGCCTCCTGTATTCTTAGCAGCATCTTAGTGACAGACAGCCGGCAGAACCAGCCTCCTGCAAACTTGATGTCGTCTCTCTGGAGATAACAGACCATTCAGGCAGACTCTGTGACTTCCGACTGGCGCAGAGGACAGTCCATAGCAACGGCAGGACAAGTATGCTCTGGGAGATAGTACGGCTGCAGGCTGGCTGAAGGGAGCGCCAGCCTTTTGTCAAAATGCATGTATTCCTGATCTCTTAACCAGGCCTGGATGTTTGGAGATAAGATGGGATGTAAGCAGGAGTCTTGGTGACTAGAAGAGCAAGTGTTCTATGGGACGCAAGTGGGCCTGCCACCAAATGTCGCCAGATGGAATACCTGTCCCCTCAGCACTAAGGCATCTGCTCCGAGACTTTGTAACTTGTCACAGAAGCTGTTGAAGAAGGTGAATCAGCACAGCCTTGTTGGAAAGAAGTGTCACAAACCCATCAGAAGCTTCGAAATGGGCATATCCTTGTTTGCCCTTCATTTTGCTTTTAGGTAGCTCTCCTACAGGAATTGTTAGAACCAAGTTCTCCTAACAGAAAAGCGGAACCCGAGAGACCCCACAAAGCTTCATGAACAGTCTTTTTCACCCAGGCATGAAGACTTTTAAAAATCGCTTTTTCTGACTGTAACGGCAATGGCTGCTTATTGTAGAAACCTTGGACAATGTAAGAAATATAAAGAGAACAAATAAAAATACCACTGCAATCCCGTAGTCACTGCAGTCTTTCCTTCCAGGGATATTTTTCTCTATGAATGCGTAAGTCCACTTAACAAATAGCGGGGAGTATATGCTACAGTTCAGCATGGTGATTTTAAAAGATTTAACAGATCAGAAGTATCCTCAATGTTACCAAAGCGTCTCCCCTCCCAGCCGGTAGCCCACCCTCCCACCTTGTTTAGCCTCTTCCAATCCTTGGGCGTTTGCTTGTTCCCTACGTATGATACCGTACACAGAAAGGCCTTTTTGTACATCAATCTTACACCAAATATAGGTTTCCCTTAAAAGCTCTGAGTTCCTCCAGACCGCCTTATGCATGTTTGCAGTCCTGCCTTCCTCAGCCCCGGTGCCTGGCACGTGCCTAGGCATTTAATGATGTTGACTGAATGACCCTCGTTCATCGATGACTCACACAGAGTC
This sequence comes from Meles meles, assembly GCF_922984935.1. Taxonomy (NCBI): domain Eukaryota; kingdom Metazoa; phylum Chordata; class Mammalia; order Carnivora; family Mustelidae; genus Meles; species Meles meles. The sequence goes on along the minus strand of NC_060078.1, from coordinate 45,445,250 downwards.
CATTCCTCCTCGCTGGTAAGTGAGAGAGTCCACGCATGGGGCATGCACCCACTAAAGAACGTGTTAGCTTCAACGAACCTGACAATGACCATTGAAATGCTCAGAACGACGTAGGGAAGACTGATAAAGACAGATGGGTCTAGTTTTTTTATTGAAGTGTAGTTGACCTATGATGTCACTTTCAGGTGTGCAACATAGTGATTCGACAAGGATATACATTACAAGATGCTCGCCGCAATAAAGTGTGGTTACCATCTGTTACCAACGTAATTACCGTATTATTGACTCTACTCTCTGGGTTGTACTTTCATCCCTGTGACATTGTTTTTGCCCATGACTGGAAGTCTGTACTGTCTGGTCTCCTTCCCCTATTTTGCCCCTCCCCCTCTCCCCTTCCCTTTGGCAACCATTTATGGGATGTTTCTCTTTTTTGTTGTTGCTATTGTTTGTTTACTTGCTTTGTTTTCTGGAGTCCATGTATAAATGAGATCGTATGGTATTTGTCTGTCTTTGTCTTATTTCACGGAGCGTAGTACACTCCAGGTCCATTTAAAAAATTAAATTAATTAAATACATTTAAAAAGAATAGAAAAGAAGATGGTTAGGAAAGACTGTTTAGTAATACTTCATTCTAAAGTCTGTGTGAATAAATTAATAGAATTCAAAAGGGGAGTATGCATACAAATTGAAATGTGAATGGTCATTCTTTTCATTTGTCCATATTTCCTAATTTTTGTTTAAGTTAGACAAAGTTAAATTTGGTTTTTTGTTTAAAAATAAATATAAGTCCCTTGTATAGTGTTCGTTTCAAGGAAAGGGAACTTACTTAAAAAGAAACCAGAGGCATCTAGGCACCTGGCCGCCTGGAGCAGGGTGCAGCGGCTAACATCTTGTCTGCCACCCCTATTTGTTAAATATTTCTAAAAAATAAATATTTCTAAGCCAAATGTCTGCTTAATCCTGTCTGCATAAGGAAGTTTCCATATTTACACAGGAACACATGCATTTGTTAATTGGTCTCTGTTGATATATACAAATGTTGTAGATCTCTGTGTCAACAGTCCTGCCTGGGGAAAAGTAGAGGAAGTGTGATCAGGTGATAAACTACTGAGTCCAAGAACGTGCTTCCATCATGCCCAAGGAAACTATAAGGAATAGTTGCTCTGCCTAGGTTCCTTTCTCCCTTCTCTCTTTCTCTTTTTAAATAATTTATATTATAGTTTCCTGCTTACTTAAATTCAAAAAATAGGCCCCTAGAACCCAAAGTCTAGTTTAAATGCTCTGTATGGAGAGTTGCTTTGTGCATGTTGGAGCCAGAGATGACTGTAGACTCGATTAGCTGCACTGTAGGGGAAAAGATTTGCCAGCCCTGCTCTTCCTGATCTCCTCCCCGAGACCTCGATCACCTCTGACTACAAGTTCATTTGTCTGTTCTTCCTGGGGAATTTACTCAAGGCCAGGCATTATGTGGCCTATCCAGGAGCTGAAGTCCCTTTGCTCGAGGGGGCTACAGCTAGGTGGAAAACAGAGAGACATCCTTTCTTCTCTCCAGTTCTAAGACTCTTTAAGGGGACAACTGAGACATTGCAAAGTATTCTGGGCACACAGACTAGGAGACAAGGCAGCTGCAGAAAGTTTTCAGAGAAAGTAAACTTAGGGTGCAGAGATTCAACAGGCATCAATCTGGGCAAAGTGTGGCATGTTTGAGGAATAGAAAATAAGGAGTCTGGTGGACTGGAGCAGAGGGTGGGTGGGTGGGTGAAGGTTAAAACAAAGATTAAGAAGATGAGCTAGAGGTAGACCACAAATGGCCCAGGGACCATGTAAAAGCATTGGAACTCCATCCTATAGATAGTAGAAACTACCAAATGATAAAGTCAAGGTCAAATGTGTGACTAGAGTAAGATGAAACCACAGGACAGCAAGACTAAACATAGAGATACCATTGAGAGAGGCTCTTGCCAGAGTGCAAAGTAACAGAAATGAATCAGATCTTAGAAGGTAGGCAATCAGGTGGTTGGTGGTAGGGGATGACTGTGAAGGAAAATCCAGTGGGAATGCAAGAGAAGGGTTTGTTTGCTTTGGACTTGCACTCCCGGGGATGGGGGTGGCGGTATCGAGCAGCAAGTAGATGAAGTTTAGGGACATGTAATTTGGGATTGGCCAACTTCTAAGGAGCCGCTGAAGCCAAGGGAACGCAATGCAATTGCTCACGGAAAATATGTCAGGTGGGACACAAAAGCCACAGCAGAATCAGGAAAAGCCTAACATTTGAGGGACAGAGGCACCTGAGACGGAGCAGCTGGAATTGGGAGAATGAGGCTGGGGTCCTGTCATGGAAGCTAACAGTGGGGCGGGGGGTGGGGGTGGGGGGTCGGTTCAGGGATGTGAAATCAAGAACAAAATGCCAGAAAGATCAAGTAGGGTAAGAACTCAAACGTGCGGCGATTAACTTGCCACCTGGGATGTTATGCGCAGGAACTTCAGCAGCTGTGGTTATAAAACGTCCATCAGTTGAGAAGCAAGGAGAAGGGGAGACAGTGGTGGCCATGTACATAGAATTCTCTCCGAGGAACTTGGCTTTGGAGGGAAGAAGATCCATAAAAGGGGCTGGCAAAGTCCTGGGAGGAATTGTTCCAAGGTGGCCCCTCACAGGGTTTGTAGGCTGGAAAAAAAGAGTCTGAAGATGACTTAGAAGGTGCTAAGCTGAAAGACTGGAGAGCTGGGATGCCTTTAATTTGGGCTAAACTTTCCCTAAAGGAGTAATCCTCCCGGGCTGTGGATCTATCACCCTCCCCCAGGCGCAGATACTTTGACACTCACCAGTCCTGAGCTTTGGGCCGGTTCAGGCAAGGCTGGAGGGAAGAAGAGGCCCAGGGCCCCCTGGAGAACCCTGGCCAGGCTCAAGCTCTGACGTTCCGAGTCCCAGGAGGGTCACAGAATGCAGTGCTGGCCACAGGCCCGCGTGCAAGAGCCGGGGATGGCATGCTGGCAGTAGTGTGACATGGGAGTCTCCGACCCCACTCATCCCACATTCTTTCTCAATATTTTGGACATTTATGGCTCGTTATCTGACACCACATGCCCATCAGTGCTCAGTAATAATTCAGAGAGATGATGCTGTTGTCTGGCTTTTAATAGCCAACTGCACAGCTCTGACATGGCTTATGCCAACTTAAAGGACTAAATTAACTAACCGAGCCATGGAATCGAGCTCTGGCCTAGGTACACCGGGCCAAAAAAAAAATCAGGACAGTCCTCATGAAAACGAGGCTGTGAATTTTAAAAAGATGCAGGCAACTCCCACCCTGTACTGGGAATCCTGCGCTTTGGTCCTGATGCAGGTCCTAGCGAGGGCTTTGGCTTCATTGCGTGGAGAGGTCAGAGGGCTAAGGAGATCACTTTATTTCCCACAAGACAGAGAAATCACGGACTCTTCTAAAAAAGCCCAGAATCCAGAAAATATTCTAGTCCCAATAGCCCCATATGACTGATAGGGAAACTGAGACTCAGTATTAGCAACTTCCAGAACTTTCTCCACGAGCTGGTGACACAGAATCCACAAACCATGAGAGGATGGCTCCCATGATGCAACAGGGCTTCGATGATGCCTGGTCGCCCCTTCTGCACAGCACACTGTGTGGCTCGGAACTGGACACAGAGCCCTCTAACTTCTGCCCTGGAGGAGGCCTGAGGGAGAGGCGAGTGGACACAACAGTTCTGGCCCTACCCTCGAGATGCCCTTACACAGCCTCATCACCCTCCCCCCTGCCTGCATTTGTCAGGACTCAGTGCCTATGAGAAAGAGAGGCCTCTCTTTAGCAAGCTGAACCAAAAAGTTACGGAAATGGCCTCTGGGCCCAAACTGCTTTCGCAAACAAGGGAAAATTACCTGACGGTCCACGCACTGCCTGCTGGAACAGGGGTCAGGGAGGGAAACCCACAGAGATAAGCTCAGGAACAAATGTGTTGACCCATTCCAGGGCAGTGCATAGGGTTCGGGCTAGCTGATGTCAGAGTCCAGGAAAGGGACCCCAGACCTCAGGCTTTTATGATTAGGAATGCACCGGTCCTCTCCTGGGGGGCCCAGGACTTGGGATTTGATCACCGTGTGGTGTGGCAGAACTCTGGTCATCCGCCCTGCCCTTGCAGCTCAGCATTCATAGCTGGGGGCACTGGCCACACTGGCATGGTCAAGGGTGGGGTTCCAGCTTATGACAAAGCAGCGTTCCACTATGACTGACTGTTTTCCAGACTCAGCTGGAGCCAGCTTCCTGGGAGCTCTGCAGGAGACCGGCTCCTCTAGGAGGCCAGCCTATAGAGAAGAACTAAGTCAGAAATGAGCTGAGTATGTTAGTTATCACTCCCCTGACCCTTTTCTTCACTGCAGCCAAAGAAAGCTTTTCTAACCTCCAACCCAACCCTGGTAACCCCCCTACCCCCCGCTAAAGTGTCTTAGTGTTCTCCCCTCACCAGCCTGATGGAGTCAAACCACTCGAGCGGGGGATGCAAGCCTTCAGCTCCGGAACTCAACCCCTGCTGTTGCCTGCTACTGATGTCACCCTTTTCCCATCCTGCCCACTGGTGAACTTAAAGGCAAAGCCTCCCAAATGCCCTCCTGGAGAATGACTGGCCCAACCCCATGCCCTGACTCTGTGATTGCTCTCACCGCGCATGGTACTTATTTTTATACCTGCCCTTCTGAAGGTGTCTCCATCATGCCATCTGCAGAGAAGGTCCCAATGAATCAGGATGAAATGCACCAGCTGCATATGCTTCTCCCCAAAACTCTGGCTCTGCGCCTTTCTGCCCTGGCCACAGCCATAGACCCCAGGTTTCATAGATGGTGAAACACCCACCACCTTATATAAACCACGTTATCTTTAACTGTTTCAAAGCTATGTACTTGGGGGGGGGGGGGGTGGAGTGGTATAAGCCATTACCTATGATAAGGTAATACGTACTGATAAGAGACCTCAGTATTCCTTCCACCAGGATGTGACTGAGGCCCCAAGACCCACTGGGAGCATAGTCTGACAGTGCCCGGGAATCCAGGGAAAAGACTGGTGCTCACACCTGCCCAGGTAAGCTACACGTCCCCCACTTGCCCCAGGTATGTGGGTTGAAGAAATGGGTTTATAAAAGAAAAAGTAGGAAAAGGTGGTCTTTTTTTGGGAAATTCTTTCTGGCTCCACACACTCCACCCTCCCCCACACCTTAAAGTCGTAAAACCCAGAAGGGGCTTCAGGTGACGTTTACGAGGTGGCAACCAGTGGCTGGCCATCACAAGGCGCACTATCTGGCGAGGGAGATAAGGCTATCGCAGGGTTCTCGCCAGTGAGTTGAAGTTCTTTGTTCTGAATTCGTGCCCTACTTTCAGCACGGTTTCCTTGGCAGTGAAAGACTAACTCAAATGCCCATTAACAGCTTTATGAATGAAAGGAAATGTATTTTAAGAGAGCTTTGTGCTGATACACAATTGCACTGATAAACTTGCCAAAGTCTGACGGGAATCAATGTCAAATAAATGGTGACATTTAAACAACTAGAAACCTCAAAGGCCATGAGTGCACAGCCACATTCACAAGTAGCCTCCAGCTCTGTGGTTCACTGGCAAATCCACCCAGCAGATGCATTCTCAGCTGCCCAGGGGAGGGAGTGCTGCGCTGCCACCAGCAAGGAAAGCATCCGGTCCGCTCTGCAAACTCCTTCCCTGTGTCCTCTCAAGACCCAGGGGCCTCCGGCTGGTCTCCATCTGTGTATTTGCAGCAGTCTTCCAACGTGCACCAGAACCTTGAAGAGCTATTCTAGGGAGAAGCCCCACCATGAGACAATGCCAAGCCAAGAGCTTTGTCACCAAAAGATCTCTGTCCAAGTCAGCATAACCCAATTTAAGACGGAGACAACTGTTGTGCTCATTCCTCTGCCATCAGACCATCCCTTAACACACCGTAGAAATCAAAGATTTCTTCTTTGAAGAACTTTCAGATCTTTTCAGCATTCTCTCAGGCCTTATTGTATCCTGCAAAGAGGTAAGTCATAGTAACAGCTCCCAACTTCCAGTCAAGAAGCTTGACCTTAAAGCTGTCCTTCACTCTCTGAAGAACTGAGGCTACAGAACAAATTACCTAGTGAGGATAATTTGCCTGATATCATCCCTGGGCTCAGGTTTAGGGAAATACCCTAGTTTCTGATTTATAATGCCCTGTCCACCAGACCTCCTTGCTGGGCACTGTCCCCACCCCATGTCCTAGGACCCCAACTGGTTTGCTGACCTCAATGTCCTATCACCAAATTCAGCTACAGGCACCTGGAATTTCTTTGGCCCATGCCCAGCTTCAGATCAACCCACACCCCAATCCAGTGTCCATCTTCAGGGTTTGATCAGGCCTTGATCCAAGCTCTCCCTAGAGCTCCAGACTCAAGTACCTGACCATCCATTTGCATGCCCAAGTGTGCCACCAACAATATATCCCAAGAAAAGCTACCCACCCCACAAACTCAGCTCCATCTCACTAAATGGACCAATTTACACCACTTTCCCAAGTCTGGAACCTGAAAATCTTCCTCTTCTCCCCCACATTCAAGTTCATCCCATCCATCCTATACCTAAATATCCTTCCAATCCATCTCTTCTCTCCAAGCCTGCTCTGCTTTTGTGTTTTGACCTGCCTTGGCATCACTTTCTTTGGGATACTACTTCTAGCCCCTGCTAGAATGATCCTATCACCAAAACCACAATGAGACACCACTCACACAGGTCAGAATGGCTAAAATAAACAATTCAGGGAATAACAGGTGTTGGCGAGGATGCAGAGAAAGGGAAACCATCTTACACTGTTGATGGGAATGCAGGCTGGTGCAGCCACTCTGGGAAACAGTATGAAGTTTCCTCAAAAAGTTGAAAATAGAGCTACCCTACAAGGCAGCAATTACATTACTGGGTATTTATCCAAAGGATAAAAACATGCTGATTCAAAGGAGCTCCTGAATCTCAATGTTTATAGCAGCAATATTCACAATAGCCAAACTATGGAAAGAGCCCAGATGTCCATCGACAGATGAATAGATAAAGAAGAAATGTGTGTGTGTGTGTGTGTGTGTGTGTGTGTATAGATATAGATATAGATATAGATATAGATATATAGGAATACTATGCAGCCATCAAAAAGAATGATATCATGCCCTTTATAACAATGTAGAGAGAACTAAAGGTATTATGCTGAGCAAAATAAGTCAGACAGAGAAAGACAAATACCATGTGATTTCACTCATAGGTTGAATTTAAGAAACAAAACAGATGAACATAGGGGAAGAAAAGGAAAAATAAAATAAGATGAAAACAGAGAGGGAGGCAAACCATAAGAGACTCTTAACTCTAAGAAACAAATATGAGGGTTGCGAGGGGATATGGGTGGGAAGATGGGGTAGTTGGGTGATGGGCATTAAGGAGGGCATTTAATGTAATGAGCTCTGAGTATTATAGGCAATGGATGAATCACTAAATTCTACCCCTGACACTAATAATACACTATGTGTTAACTAAATTGAATTTAAATCTTAAAAATATGAAAAATAATAATAATATCTTATCACATCCACATGATTCAAGTGAGTGAGCTTGCCCCAAGTACCCTGATGCAGGGATAGCCAAGGGATCCAGGCCTGGCTAAAGAAAATATGCAGCAACATGGCGATGGTCATCTGTTCAGGACTGAGCCATTGGAATCCTCCCCAGAGTTCTGACTGGGCATGGGGGAAGATATGCTCCTTCTCCCTGGGCTTATGAGGACCAAAGGTGGGAGCTATTGAGCCTCTTACGGTCACACATAGGAGTGTGAGACCATGAAGAAATCAGTAGAATTTAGGGATCAGAGAGAGTGGTGGAGAGGAAAGGAGAGCCCGAATGTCATCGTTTGAACCTCTGAATCCAACCTAAAACCAAAGAACTTCTTTTGGAAGAACTCTACCCCATTACATGAATCTATAAATCCCTATTTGGTCATAGCCAGTTTGAGCGGGGGTGTCTGTCTCCAGCAACAGAGCACCTGATGGACACCATAGCTCCCATGGATGGGTCTTCTGCATTCAATCTTACCTCCTGCACTAGTCTGCTGGGGTTGCCAAAACAAACTGGGTGGCTTAAGTAACAGAAATGTATTGCTTCAATGTTCTGGAGGCTAGGAGTCCAAAACCAAGATGTCAGTAGGGTTGGTTCCTTTGAAGGCTATGAGAAATAATGTGTCCATGCCTTTCCCCTAGTTTTTGATGGTTTGCTGGCAATCTTGGACCTTCCTTGGCTTGTAGAAGCATCACTCAGACCTCTTCCTTCATCTTCACTGCATGTTGTCTCTGTATCCAAACTTTCTCCTTTCATAAGAATACCAATCATATTGGATTGGGGTCCACCCTCCTCCAGCATGGCTCCGTCTCAACTAACTATATCTGCAGTGCCCCTACGGCCAAATAAGGTCACATTCTGAAGTCCTGGGGTTAAACCTTCAACATATGAATTTGGGGGTAGGGGAGACACAATTCAACTGATAACACCAGCCAGCCCACCTCCAGCTCTACCTTGCATCAGAAGCCGCTTATGCCCACCTTCAGATTCTCTGTTGCAGGTCCAGTGGCCACTGCAACATCCAGTTCTGCGGGGCTCTGACCAGCTTCCTGCAAGTGTGACCTGATGCCACCTCTTCTTACACCTTACCTCACAGCGCATCTTCTCTCCTCTCTCCGGGGCTGCTCTGTTCATGGAAAAGTGTGTTCAAGCTCTATGAATGCACAACTCCACAGGGAAAACCTTTGACAAGTGACATACAGGGATAAACGGTTAAATTCTTACTCTTTTCTCCTTCCAGACAGACTGTCCTGAGAGTGATACAAAAGATCGAGTAATCAGCTGCCTTTGAAAAACAGCCAGTTCAATAAAGCATCTTCAGACTGGCTCTCTCTCTTTCCCCATCTCATTTCCCGTGTGCTCACTTCGTTTCTTGGGATTACATTCTCCAATAAAGGAAAAGCCCTTAAGCCTCTGCCTCAGCTTCTGCTTTAAGTCTGGCCAATTCAGTCTCACTGATCTCGAAATGTGACCGGACTATGCCATTTCCCTGCTTAAAGCCCTTCATGGTCCCTCCATAACCCATAAAGTTCAAACTGTCTAGCTAAAAGTTGGAAGGTCATCTGGTCAACCTTCTTCCTTGCTATAGCAATCCAAGTCATGGACTTTGGAATCCACCAGATTGGGTTTCAAATCTAGCTCTTTTTGAAAATTTGAAGGTTTTTTTTGTTTGTTTTTTGTTTTGTTTTGTTTTGTTTTTGCCCCTCCACCCATTTCTTCATCCACCCAATCTAAATGTTGAGGAGCACTCCTATCTATAGAGTGTCTAGCAAGCACAGTGTTTGGGACACTAAACACATAGTAGCCAGGGTCATTCCAGGTAAAGAATCAGAAACCAGGTAAAGATGGATGGGCACCTGGGTGGCTCAGTGGGTTAAAGCCTCTGCCTTTGGCTCAGGTCATGATCCCAGGGTCCTGGGATCAAGTCCCGCATTGGACTCTCTGTTCTGCGGGGAGCCTGCTTCCCTTCCTCTCTCTGCCTGCCTGTCTGCCTACTTGTGATCTCTGTCTGTCAAATAAATAAATAAATAAATCTTTAAAAAAAAAAAAAAAAAGAAAGAAAGAAACCAAGATGCAGAGGGGGCCTCTCAGGTTCACTCGTTCAGCCAGCTAAGGCTTTACCACGCCTGGGGCCAAAATCCTACAAAACCAAATGCCTGCCCTCCACAAATAAGAAGTTGAAGTATCACTCCCCACTGATCAACTACAAAAAAATGTTTAAATGTATTCGTTCTGCAGATGTTTCTTCTGTACCTCGCATAGGCAGACACTCTTCTAAGAGCCAGACAGTTAATAAAACTTACAAGGTCCCTGTCTTCATGGGGTTTTCATCCTAATGGGGAAATAAGGCACTCAATAATGAAGCAATAAATGTGTACAAGCATGTCATAGGGTACTAAGTCCTATAGCATCAAGTAGGCATGCATCATAGTGTGGGTGAGCAAGTAAGCTTCTGATAAATGCTCATTAAAGTGAAGGGAGGAAGGGAGTGAAAGTGTTGATCTCAGCGGGTAGCATCAAGAGTAGGAAGTACAAAGGACAGAAGTCGGAGCAATCTTAGAAGCTGCTGAAGGGTGTGGGAGAGGGGAAAGGTGGTAAGAAGTGAGGTCAGAGACAAGCAGATGGCCAACTCAGGCAGGCCATGGACTGTAAATTTGGCTCTGAGAGTGACAGCCAGTAAAGGGTTTTGAACAGAGGTGTTCAAAGGATCGCTCAGCCTGAACAAGAGCAGAGACAAGGCCACTGCAACCATCCTGGTAGAGATGGTGACGGCTTGGACCAGAGGAGGAGAGAAGTGGTTGTTCTCAATACATTTTGAAGGCAGAGCTTACGGGACTCACGGGTGGACTGGATGTGGGCTGTGAATGGAAGGCTGATCCTAAGACTGTGACCCAAGCAAATGAAATGGAAGAGTTGCCATTTCGTGAAGGGGGAAGGGAAACTGAGGAAGAAGAGGCGAGGCAACAAATCAGGCATCTGTTTTTGAACGTGCCAGGTTTGATCCAGTCAACATAGTGCAGTGGCTGGATATACAAATCTGAGAGCAGAAGAAGACCAGACTGGAGAGTGACATTTGGGAGCATTAGGCAGGTAAACATGCGATGGTGTTGAAAGCCAGGAGACTGGGCGAGCCCATACAGAGGATCAGAGGTGGGCCTCCATGTATCCATGGGGACATGCCAATACTCTAAGGGCAGGGAAACCAGAATCCAAGAAGGAATATGAGAAGGACTGCCCAGCAGAGCCATGAGTGTGATGTCCTGAAAAAGCCAAAGGAGTGTGATGTCCTGAAAAAACAGAAAGAGATTCAAGGAGAAGGGATTGACCAACTGCCAAATGCTGCTAATCGATCACAGAAGACGAAACTGAGAACTGACCATGGGATCTGGCAACATGGGGGTCACTGGTGACCTTGGCAAGAGCTGTTTGGATGGACAGGTGAGTACAAAAGAGCATGGGAGGAGGAGAAGCAGAGACATCCAGATAAGACAACCTCAGCGCAGAACAGAGGATGCTGGAGTGACATCCAGGAGGTGAGTGGGGACAGGATCTAGTGAACAATGGAGGTCTGCTTGTAAATGGTAACCCCTCAACCGTGGCCAGGCGACAGTAAAACAGGCCCTAGCCACAGAGCAAAAACGATTCCAGCCTCTTCAGAAATCAGTCTAGCAGTACACATCATGAGCCTTGAAAAATGTCCATGCCACCTTCGACCCATTAATTCCACTTCTGGAAATCTCTCTTAAGGAAATAATTCCAAATACAAAAAGAGTTCTCTGCGGTTGTCTGGCTGGCTCAATCAGTAGAGCGTGTGATCTTTGATCTCCAGGTCTGGGTTCAAGCCCCACACTGGGTGTGGAAAAAACTTAAAATATTTCTTAAAAATATTTTTAAAAAATAAAAAATTTTAAAAAGCTATCTGCATAGAAGTTCATCATAACAGGTCTAGAAACATCTATGTATGCCACAACAGATGATTAAAGATGCAGGATGGATCTAGTCATTGGACTATACACTCCGTGAGAATAGGGACAGTGTCTATTTTACTTAGCACTGTATCTCCGTCACCTCCCATGTGTCTGACTTATCTGTTGAATGATTAAAAATTCTTACAAGGTTAAGCAAAAAAAGATATTTTTAAATATTTTAAATTTATACATAAACACGCAGACACTTACAGCATTATCTCAACCATGCTTTTCTAATAAAACTATGTACACGGAAACTAAATAAATGACTCCCAAGGAATGTAAACAATGAGTATCTTTGGGTGACAGAACATGATTTCCTTTTTCATTTTATTGTTGCATATTTCATGTATGTTCAAGAATGAACATGATTAACTTTTATAACAGGGAAGAAAAACAAGCCAATGTCATTTCTGGGAAAAGGAAGTGCTGGAGTGAGACAGGATTTGCGTTCCCACCACCAGGGTTCAGTAATGCTTTGCTCCCTCGAGGGGTCCCCAGGCAGTCTTTGTGGGTGGGCGGCTCAGGTTCCAGTCCCAATGCTCCCCGAAGATTGGGCTCCTCCCACTACAGTTAGGGACATGCCCATTAGCTGGGACCCAGGAGCTTGCTCAGAGGTACCAGCTTTCATGGGCACATTTGCTAAATCCATAACGATAGGGATGGTCAAAAATGATCATGGAAAACCGTTGATGATAGCTTTAAGTGAGATCAAGCAGAATACAGGTGGGCACATTCACTAAGAATGTAACTGCACAAACTGCTCGTTCAGTGAATATTTATTGGAGGAATGAAAAGGCATCACGAGAATTTTGTCCACATGCAGACAGAGATGAGACAAACAACCAAACCCAAACAATCCACCTTTTCAGCAATACCACTGTGCAGCCCAATCTCCAGAACCAGGATTCCTAGAGCCCTCTTCAAGATCCCAGAGTGCGTGCCCGCAGGGTTCCCCGTGTGGCTCCAGGCTGCGAGGCACTCTGTTTCCTCGAGCAGAGCTTCTCACTCTCAAAGGTGTACACCATTAACTTGGAGGATTTGATCAAATGAGGATTCTGATTTACTAGTTCTTAAGTGGGAACAGAGATCCCGTATGTCTGTCAAGTTCCTAGTGATGCTGAGGCTGATGGTCTTCTGACCCTACTTTCAGCAGCACGATCCCAGGGTGCTGGGGAGCCAGACAACTCCAAAGGGCACTAGGAACTGGGAGCAGGAGACAGCCATCCAGGCAGGTTGTGTCCACCCAGGCAAGGTGAGGGGAGCACAGAAGATGCTCAACGAAGCTTTTACCCACTACCCCGATTCCTAATGTCAAGCACTTTTGCCAGATCCCCAGACCGGAACCCCGTCCTCAAGTGTATGGGCACCCTAAAGCATCCTTGTCCCCAAGCATCCCCATTGAGATGGGTGATGAGACATAAATTCCAGGCAACTACATGGGGTTCTGGAGGGGCCTGAGGACCCCAAATTCTTTGGGAAGCTTGGTCAATGACATCACGCAGGGATGAGCCCCTGGGTCTGGGCTTTACCTGGAGCAGCCTGCAGCAGATGGCACCAGAGGACCAGCACAAGCCACGCCTGACAAAGTGGCTCAAAATCTATCCCGAAAGCCAGGTTAAAGGTCAGCAAAGGAACAGCATGAGAGCTGTGACCAAAAGCTGGGACGAAACAAACAGCTCCAGGAATGGAGCTGGTGGCCCAGTGGAGCGCTTGACTTGGGTGTTGGCTGCACAAGTTCTTGGTCAAGGGCCAGGTCAGAGAGTCAGTCAGACATGGCTGTTCAACCTCCTGCTGCTTGGCTATCCGCCAGATATCCTGTGAACAGCAGTCCTAGTAGCCTCCCAGTGAGACTCCTCAGGGACTCTGGGCTTCTGAATATCCTCCCCCAGGAAGCCATGGTGGGTCTAACCAGTGACCACTCTGCCCCAGGGTGGGTGGGTCTGAGCAGGCAAGAGCCAAACCCAGCATCCCATCAAAAGTGACCCAGAGGCGATCTTGACCTGCCGGTCTGGTCCACACAGAGATAAAGCCTTGGATCTGGGTCAGCAGCCAAAAGACTGGGGCATGGGTGAGATAATCATATTCATTTTAGGCTTTCCTCCCTTTTCCTTGGTGGACTGGAGGAAGGGGGACCCCTACTTTCAGCCAGTGTCCCATTAAGCCAAACAAAAGAATCCCCCTGCCCCTACCCTTCCTGAAGCCTTGGTGAGGCTTTTCAACAAGGGTGCACATCACCTAGAGCAAATCAGGTTAGCAGTGGGTCAGTGATGGGGAGGCCCACAGAGTTCCTGGCCAGCTGCCTTGTCGAGAGAAGTCCTGCAGGCCAGAAAGGGGAGGTAAGAGCATGGCTGAAGCAGCCTGAGTCCTCCCCATGCTGGACTGTGGCCCAGGGCGCCTGTGCTCAGCTGAGCACTCAGCAGGGGCACGTTTGCCATCAGCCTGACTTGCTGGAGCCCTCTTCCTGCACCAGCGTCTGTCCTAGGTGTGGAGGACCAGCTCTGCGACAATGCAGGTATCCCCCTCAAGGTGGTTTTCAAGGCAGGGGACACTTGCAGGCTTATTTCCACCTAAGGTGGCAGAGGCAGTGAAAGAGAAAGTTGGAGCAGGAGGTGAATCCTGGTATTCTTGCTGCTCAGGCCTGACTTTCCTGCTGCAGAGGAGCACGAGGACCCAAGATGACCAGGATCCATGCTCCGCAATGTAATACTCTAACCCCATGACAGTAATCCCTCTATCTTGTCTTCATAGACTTCTTTACTACTCGTAAATTCTGTTCACCAACATCACCTCTCCCAGAGGTGAGGGGCTGACCAAGGTCCAGAGCCCTGACCCCACGTGCTCCTTCCCTCACCCCACGGTGACCTCACAGTCTCGTTGGCCAAGGTGAACCCCTTGGGTTCCTAGGCTGAGCATCTGTTTGTGAATTACCAGAATGAACTCTGCCTGCTACAAGCGGACCGTCTCTGGTTCCGGCACCTGGTCAGGCTGCAAGGCGTGCTATAACCTGCAGAATCCAGACTCAGGACACCCCCAGGAACATGGATCATGTGAATGTCAGGCTTCACAGGGCAAATGGGTGCAAAAAGAGGCTCTTTCCAGCCTCTCTGGGCTCCAGCAATGATGATGTGCCACCAGAATGCCCTAACGATGCCAGTAATGATGCAACTAGCCCACTTAGCTGAGTGAGAGAGCCTGGCAATGGACGTGGCAGAGAGAAGCCCTAAACCAGACTAAATGGGGTTAGACCTGCCACTGAGCCTCAGAGAGCCTTTGGAGACCTCCGTGTGCACCGTGGACAGAGGCAGATGCTCGGACTCATCCACCGGAGCACTCTGCTGACATGTCAGCACCAGTACCTTGACCTCCTTCTTGAAGTTGGTGTTGAGAAAGCCGTAGATGAAAGGGTTGACACAGGTAGAGGCCATGGCAAGCAGGTGGCACACCAAGAAGATGAGGTTGCCGTAACAGACGGGGATGGCCTCGTGGTACCAGTCCTCTAGGCTGTTGAACACATGCAGGGGCAGCCAGAGCACGGCGAAGGCCACCACCATGGCCACGAGGATCCCATTGATCCGCTTCATCTGCCATGCCCGTGAGCTGTAAGCGCCCTTGCGGAACACCTGCCGCCGCTTCCGCAGGTGCCGGTAGATGCGCACGTAGCAGACCAGGATGAAGGCCAAGGGCACGCAGTACTGGAAGAGCAGCAGGGAGGTGGTGTAGACGATGCGGTGGTGGTGCAGCGGCCACGACTCAGTACAGACCACCTTATCTGCCAGAAACTCCACAGCCTTGGAGTGGTTCCTATGAAAGACTTTCTCCAGGACACTGTTGACCAGAAAGGGCAGGGAGAGGAAGCCGCCAATGAGCCAGATGATCACAATCCCCAGGTAGGCCTGGGGGACACTGGGTTTCCAGCCTGTTGGGTTGATGATGAGCTGATGCCTCTCCAGGGCCACAAGGACAAGCGAAAGGATGGAGACTGTCACTGACATGCACTGGATGAAGGCCGACATCTTGCAAAGGGCCTCCCCAAACACCCAGTAGTCCATGATGGTGTATATGGCTGTGAGCGGCTGGCAGAGGAGACCCATGAGGAAGTCGGAGAAAGCCAGGTTGGCGATGAGCAGGTTGGTCACGTTGGCCTTCTCCTTCTGCCGCACGGTCACGCATATGAGGCAGAGGTTGCCCAGGACCCCCACAAGAGTCTCAATGCTATAAGAGGTGACAATGAAGACCATCAGGTCTACAGAATCCTGGCAGTGGTCTGAGAAGTTGTACGGAATGCTCCTTGACCTGCTCCTGTTTTGACCCTGTGGGGATCCTGGGAGCAGTAAGGCCAGGAAGTGAGAGACATTCATGGTGCAGGCAAGAAGATTCCAGAAGGTTCAGTGACGAAGCCTACAAAGCAAACAGACAAACGGTACTCAGGAATCCTGCCTCCTGAATCCAGGGAGAGGTGGGGGCCATGTAGAGAGGTTCATGGCTTCTGCCATGCCAAGGCTGCTAGGACCTGGAAGACGTGAGCCTCAGAGATATAAAGCAACTTGCCCATGGTCACATGGCTAATCAGTCACAGGGCTCAGATGTGAACCCTGGTCTCCCAGACCACAGAACTGCCCCCAGAAACAGAGGTGAGCCTCAAGGCCATACCATGGCCAAAAGCAGTATGACCACAACACGTGTGAGCTGGGAGATGGGAGAGGAAGCAGGAAGATGAAAGAAGATGTGACATTGAGGCAGGGCCCCAAAGTTGAAGGAGTCAGCCATCCAGTGGACCAGATAGAGGAGGGAATTCAAGGTGCAGGGAACAGCACGTGCAAAGACAGGAAGGCAGGGAAGAGCAGAACCTCCTCAGACAACAGCGAGCCCCTCCGAATAACGGAAGTCTCGCCTAGGTGGAAGGCAGTGGCAAGCAGTAAGACTGGAGAGATGGGCTGGAGCAGGAATGCCGGGGAAGCCATTAAAAGCTGGCCAACATGCCCACGTCCATTCTAGAAATATCATTCGGATGTGAAGAACAGACTGAGGAAGAAGTCCAGGACAGGAGGAGAGGGAGGGCCAGGAAGACAGCACTGGCTTGTAGCCCCCTTCTTAGGGAAGCCATAAAGAGTAACATAAAGGATGGGCACATGTGGCCCGGGACATCCCACACCCATCACCACTGTCTAGACCACATGAGTGCCTGAAAGCAAATCAGCCCTTCCCAGCAACTTGTAGGAACAGGGAGAGGAGGGAAGTGCCAGGACTGAGACAGCAGTAAGGCAGGAAAGCGAGCATGGGGTTGGGACCAGAAAAGAATCGGAACCATCAGCGGGTCTCTGCGTGTTTCTGTAGAAGCTGGGAGAGGCCCACCAGGAGGAGACTCCATGAGCCCCCACCTCCACCCCAGAAAGGCCCTCTGTGCACCAGGACTGAGGATTTCCAGAAGCATAATCCAGGGCCAAGGTGGCAATGACTCAAATCCAAGAGCCCCAGATCATCAGGAAAGCTAGATTTCTTTCAAAGAACATGCTGAGAGGTGGAGGCCTCCAGAAAGGAGGATCCCTTGGCGGGAGATGCTCCTGAGCAGAATCAGGTGAGGAAGGATAGGACTTAGCTACCCCCAATGCCTGGTGGAAAGCTATCATGATCCAGCCACAACCCCACCAACTGGGACTTAAAGGTTGAGGTCTCAGAATGAGACCATGTGGTTCAAAGGAGTGGGTCACCTTGCTGCTGGGTCGGGGCAGGGGATGCTTTCCCTCAAGAGCAGGCTATAATTCTGTCTCCCCAGTTGTCTGAGGGCCCCTGGGGGCAAGAACAGTATCCTTTGTTGCACAGGGCCATCCCTGGCATCTGGGAAAAGAACCGAGAAACATCAGGACCCCAGGGAGCCCAGCAGGCCATGAACTTGTCCTGGGTTCAAATTCCAGCCCTGCCACCTGTCAGCAGAGTGGCTTTGGGAGAGTCGCTGAACCTCCCTGAGCCTCAGTTCCCTCAGCTATATGGGGGCAAGGGAAGCAATCCTTATCTTACAAGAGGGCTGGTTCCCTCCTAGGTCAGGGGATAAAATGGGAACAAAAGGAGCCTGAAAGGTAGGACCCCGGAGCTCTCCCTCCCTTAGACTCTTTCAGGTTCAGTCTCCATCTTAGTTCCTTGGACAAATAACATAATTCAGTGGACCAGGTCCTGTTCAGGAACTCTCTCTGCCACCTCCTAGGAAGCTGAGCTTCCCATTTTGCAACAAGACCAGCCTAGCCTAGAGTAGGTGCTCACTGAACGTTAGTTTTCTTCTCTTCCCACACATCCCCCCACCAACACTACCCGAGGGGACCTCACTCTCTTCCACCATGAGGACCTGGCCACAGTGGTCATACAAACCCATGCCCAGGCCGCTGAGTGCACTTGGCTCTAGTGTTGACCCAGAGCCTCTTTAGGAAGTCCTGCAAGAGGGGACAGAGCTGGGAGCAATCACCTACTCCAATCCTTTAGCCAGTGTCCGGCCTCAAAAGGGCACCAGTCCTGATGCACCACGCTCCTGCTGTGAGCCCCGCCCCCACCGTGGAGTCCCCATCTCTACCCCGGGCTAGGAAGGGCCACACTCCCACTGCTTGCATTTCAGAGCCAAAGACTTCGCCGTCCACAGGCCAGTGACTGGCCCAAGAGACACCCACGACAGGCCTCACACTGACCCTCATTCACACTGCCCCATCTGTAGATGAGACCCCAGGATTCTGAGGGACACACAGGCAGTAAGGAGAAGGTGGTAGCCACCAGCATGCAGACAGCCGAGATTTTGCTTTGATTTTGGTCCCTGGACAACCCCCGAGACGCCCAAACAGCCCATGAGGCTGCACCTGGGGAGGGGCAGGATCTGAGGCTGCTAGACCCAGGGGAGCAGGGAAGTGAATTTGGAAGGGAAAGCAGGAGATGGCAGAGGGAGCCCAGTCTTCGAGGAGAGAGAGCAAGAAGGGAGGGGGCTTGCCTCACCCTGGAGAACACACGCATCCCTGGGAGAGAGTGGGCAGAAGGGACATCAGCTGTCACAGAGCTTTGGGCACCTGATACCCCACCCGGCATTAATCCACACCACAGCCCTGCGAGGAAGGCATTACTAGGCTGAACCACATGAAATTGCCAGTACCCAGCCATTGTTGCCCTGCAAACACGGCAAATTCATGTGGTTCAATCTCATATCTGCTCCTTCAAGAGGGGGACACTTGAGACCCAGCTAGAGGAAGGACCTGACTAGTAAGAACACAGGGACACAGCTACTAAGAACCCCGGCAGTCTGACTCTGAAATCCCTGTCCTTGGACCTGCCAGAGAGATTTTGAAAAGGGAAGTGGAGCCCACGCTTAAGCAAGACTCAAGCTGACATAGAGCCACAGAGGAGCAGAGGCTGGGTTGGTGGTGAAGGTCCCTGATAAAGCCTGACAGAGCCCATGGTCCCAGTGAGCGCCCAGGGGTGCTGGGAGGTGGCTGAGCCAAAGAAGAAGGTGCCCCAGAGACCTGCATTGGTGAGGTGGAGGGCTTTGGCCCTTGGTCCCAGCATGCTGGCTCAGAACCCCCAGCTCCCCCGCAGCACCAAGGACCATCCAGCCTCTTCAGGCCCCTCGTCCTTCCCAAGCAGTCTGGGACTGGCGGTCCCTAAGGTAATGACACTCTTGGGGTTGCCTCCTTATTGACACACCCTGGAACCTCAGAGCCCTCCCCCACCATGGCAGACCACAAGAGGATGGCTCCCCAAGGAGGAGACGCAGGCTGGAAGACCTACCACTGAGCAAGGACCCGTCCCTTCCAAGGGTCAGTGCCTCACAGCCTCCAGCAGTGCTGGGATCGCATCCCCTCCCCGGGGTGCTGAGCTGGGGCCACATGACCACTTCAGACCTTTCTGGGAGCTCGCCTCCAGCAAGCTCATACCAAGACTGTCCCTCACTTCCCATTGCGTACCTCAGAGGTGCCCAGTGAGGAGGACCAGGGCTCAGTTCCTCCGGGTCCGCCCCAGGGGTGGTGATTCTGGGAGGGGGGAGAGGGTATTATTGTACAAGGGCCGTAGAATGGTGAATCCGGATTTAGTTCCCAGGCAGCTGTCAAGACACTCGGGAACATGTGAAGCTCTGGGAGTGGTCTCCCCGCAGCCTGCGTTCCCCAACAGTCAGAGGAAAACTAACAATTAATACACCTCCTGGTCTCCTAAAGCCCAGGCGCCCAGACGCTTTCCATGCACCTCTCGCTTCTCGCGGCCCCCAGGGTGAGGCAGCAGGTGAGGACACCGCGCGGCGGGAGCCTGAGTCCACGCGAGGGGCTACGGGCTCCCCCCACCCGCCCCGCCCCGCCCCGCCCCGCCCTCCACCCCTCACCCCGGCCTTGTGGCTCTGAGTCCTGGGGCTCATGTGAAGCCCACCGGGTGCCCCCTCCCCAGTTGTCCCGCGGCAGGCGGCGCGAGCGGCTCCCCTGAGGACCCCTAGCACCTGGGCCCTGGGCCCCTCCGCCCCCCGCACCCACGGGGCCGTCGCGGGGCCCGTGCCCGCCTACCCGCTCCGGCGGCCACGGCGCTCTCTGCGTGCGGAGCCCAGCCGCCCTGCCGGTCCGCCTGTGGGCCCGCTCGGCTCCCTCCTGCGCCGTCCGCCGCTCCCGCGCCCGCCCAGTCCGCAGCCGGCGCCCGCCCACGAGGACGGCTCCTCTGGGAGCCGCGCCCGCGAGCCCCACCACCCGCCCTGCCGCTCCGGCCCAGCACGCGGGCCTCCCCCCGCGCCCGGCCCGGTCCCGGGACTCCAGGCTGTCCCTGCCTGGGCCTCGGTGTCCTCATCCGCGAAATGGGCCGTTCATGAACTGGTTCACGAATATTTTTTTTTAAGATTTTATTTATTTATTTGACAGACAGAGATCACAAGTAGGCAGAGAGGCAGGCAGAGAGAGAGGAGGAAGCAGGCTCCCTGCCGAGCAGAGAGCCCGATGCGGGACTCGATCCCAGGACCCTGAGATCATGACCTGAGCTGAAGACAGAGGCTTAACCCACTGAGCCACCCAGGCGCCCCCTGGTTCACGAATATTAATTGCAGGCCTTCTATGAGCTTGGCTCTCCTGCTGGGCACACACAGCCGAAGAAGACAGAGTCCCTGTCCTGTGTCATTCTGGAGCTCCTGGTCCTGGGAGGAAAGACAAGCAAGAGACAAGTAAATGAGTTACCTCGGAGTGAGATGCTGTGGGGAAATAGGTCAGCTCTAAATGGGTGGTCCAGGCAGAGAGCCTGGCAGAGAGCCCAGCAGGAGCGCAGGCCCTGAGGCTGGAGGCTTTGGCCCTCGGAGAACACCAGAGGCGGTGTCGGTGTCGCGAAGAATGTTAGCAAGGAAGCTTCCAGAGGCTCAGGTGGGACAGTCAGGAGGGACTTAGATGTGCTGGAAGGGCCTCCAAGGTTGTTGCAATGAGGATGAACAGAGTAAGCACTTCTCCATCAGGGCCCAGGCGACAAAGGACTTGGTTGAAATGGAACAGGATTTATTACAAGGGCTGTTCCTGCTTTAAATACACTAATCATTTTTTTTCTCTGAGACCACACAGTAAAATTAAGTATGTGTTTGGAGGACCTCCTGAGAGTAACAGATCTGCTTCAAGGGAACATCCTAAAACTGGGGCAGGCACAAGTCTCCTATGACATGACACGCACCTCCCAGGTACTCCTTCCACATACCTGGTAAACCCCAAGGTACCATTCATCTGTGGAAAGGGCCCTGGAGCTGTGGGCAATGACCCCTTCTAGAATGGCAGCTGTCATTGATGATACTTGTGGACTCTACGAACATGACCTCATTTGATCATCACAACAGCTCCAAGAGGTAGGCATTTTTATTCCTACTTTACTGATGAAGCCAAGTGAGACTCCAAGACTCAGCTAAGAAACATTCAGATCCAGCCTGCCAAACCCATGGCTCTGCTCACAAGGGCCTTCCAATGACCCTCCTACTAGGATGCATTCCTCCAGCCCTCCGTGCTCGGTGGCAGAGGCAGGGAGCACCCCAGCACCCTTGTCTCCCCATTCCCCATCTCAAGGTCACCAGTCTCTCCTCTGCCCCCAAAAGCCCAGCATGGGTCCATACACAGAGACAGCATCTGACAAAGGAAGGAAAGCATGCATTTAACGGAACTTAATCATAATTGTAACTTCCTAGAGTCTAAAGTGGACAATATTTCCTATCCAGAAACTGCTCAGCATAGGCACCTGTTCTCTGTGCAGGCAAGAACTCGGATGCTGTCCCTTCCTCCCCATGGGACAGCTGTGTCAGGCCTTGCTGGGGAGCCCTTCCAGGCAGGCTGCCACATGCACACATTTGAAAGCCACTGCCCAGGGCTCAGGAGTCTGAGCCGTACCCACCATGGTCAGAGAACAGCCAAGGAGCTGAGACAGCAGGCAAAATCCGGCAGCCAAGCGTTGGCTCCTCTTCAGCCGGTGAAAGGAGCACCTGCTCTTATTCCCTCCTCGTGCTCACCTGGTGAAGTGCGATCATCCCATTTCTCAGTGAGAAAAACTGAGACCCAAAGAAGTAGAGTGACTTGTCTCAGTCATCCAAATTGTAGATGGCCAGGCTGGGATCTGAAGGCAAAGTCTGAGCTCCTTCTCCAGCCCTGTAGTGCCCCCTGAGAGGAGGAGGGAGTGCCTCACAGCAGAATTCCTAGTCCAACCAACACTACAGGAGCACGCTGTCAGACCCTCTGCCTTTGCTGGGGAAGGAAACAGCACCCCCTGGCGGCAGCAGAGCTGAGCACCCAGCAGAGCTCCCCTCAAAAAAACAGGACACAAGCAATGGGGTTCTGGGGCCAGGACCCCAATCTGGGAGGGCCTGCCAGCCAGGCAGGCTACATTCTGCAGTCTCTGGGAAAGGGGCTCGATAGGGTTCTCCCTGCATTGTAGAAGTGGCTGGCTTTTTGTCTGACCTCCTAGACACTGAGCCTCCTTAACGCCTAGTGATGGACCTCACTTCCCACCCCCTTTGGCATGTTCCATGTGAATCTCTTTGGAGCCAAATGCAAGCACTAATCCCTCAGGCGTGTTCAGTCCTCCACAGCCTGCAGTTTGACCCCCTTGGTCCACTGCAAAGTCTCCTTGGGCGGACGAGAAAGCTGGGGGTCAGGAAGGAGGCATACACTTCACCCACCCTCTTGCTGGCAATCTGCTGAGATTAGAAATGAGGCCTGTTCCTGCCACCATCTTGAGAGCCAGTGTGGTAAGGGGTCAAGGGCTGGGTGCAGGGGCCAACTCTTCAAGCCTCAAATTCTCTTCTGTAAAATGGAGCTAATAGTAACATCCTCCTTGAGGCTGCTGGAAGCAGAAATGAGAAAAGATGTGAATGGCTTCTAGCACAGGAAACATGCCCTGGAGATCCAAGGCTGCTGTTATTGCCCTCAGTCCTCCTGTGCTCCTCCACCCACTTGAGCACTGCCCCTCCCCCCTAAAGCTAATGAGCAGGCTCCAGCAATTCTACTAGTCTGGAACCTCTCCTGACCCATATTCCCATCTGAATTAGTCCAACATGGTCCTAACGGGCCTCGTCTCCATCACAGTGAGCTTCTCAAAATCAGTCTGTTTCCCCTTAAGCCTTTCTAGGGTGTCTCCCCCAGACTCCTTCCCCACTCAAACTCTCCATTTTTAGGGACTATCTTTGCATCTCACATATCCAGGGTTGTGTAGATGCTGTTTCCATGGGCTGGACTCATTGAGCTCATTCTCCACTTGGAAAACTCCTATTCATTCTTGGAGACCAACCCCACACAACCCCCCTTTGTGAAATGTCCCTGTCATTTCATTCCGCCACACGTTCATTCTAAAGTGAAGCTAGCGATTGTGTCCCCCACACGGAGAACTCCCAGGCAGATGTCCTGCTTTGTTCCTGGAAAAGGCACAGCAAAAGAAAGCCACATTAGCTATCCAGGAAAATCAGTTTATTTTCCCATTCCTATGAAGAGAGAACCGAAGAATCCCATACATTCAGAAAATCAACAGCACAAATGAGATAGGTCATGATAAATAAACAAAACAACTGACCCCACCTAAAACTGAGGTGACTCAGGGACTAGAGAAGAACATTAAGAGACCAGCCATGTTCATTAATCCTCAGAGATTAAAGAAGTTGTTGTATTTGTAAAACAAGAGCAGACTGCTAGGAAACGAGAGACCTAGAACACAAGAAAGAACCCCTGAAAATTAAATATTTGATTGCTAAAGTTGAAAAACATTTTATTGGAAGGGATGGGGGCAGGGAACAATGTAGGGAAATGTCCCATCGTGTGCAGCCAAAACACAAAAAGATGGAAAACCAAGAGAAAAAACAAAAGACATAGATGATTAATGCAAATGATCCATTATCCAATTAATAAAATTTCTAGGAAGGGAGAACCAAGAAAATAAAAGGTAGCATATCAGTCATAGACTAAGCAGGAAATAGAATTCACCTCCAGATAGTCAAATGAAGAGACATTAATTGAAAGGTAACTTATGAAGGAGTGGCAGGGAATTCTGTGGGTCTGGTCTTCCATGAAGCTCTCCCAGTGGCAGGCAGGGCCGCAGAAGAAAGCACGTCTGCTGTGGGAGATGGCTCCCCAGACCCTGAAGGATACCTTGCTCTTTGCTAGCCCTTGTCCCCTACTGAGGCCATAAAGGGGCTGGACTATAGAATAACCTACTCTGGCCACATGAAAGGAAGATAAGGGATGTCAGCTGGCAGCCAACACCTTTCCTGTCTCCCACCCCAGACAGCTGGCCTTTCCCTGGCTCCCTCTCCCTCCCTCTCTCCCAATGAAGCTAGACTTCCAGTGCCTTTGCCCGTCTTCTCCTTCCCAATGTTTCACTCCTTCTCAACTCCACCTCAAGGAAAGGCAAGGCAAAGCTTTCCCACCAGCCAGAGAGAAAGGAGGAAGAGGGCACAGTTGCCACCTGCCACTAAGCTCCATTTCCCCAGTACAGTCCATGATCTTGAAGCTGACCAGCTGAGGACAGCATTGTTCCTCCTCAGCAGAGAGTAAGAGAAGGACAAGGACAAAAGACCATCATTCCCCTAGAGACCTATAGTCCCTTTCTTCGGCTACCCCAGTGTATCACCAGCCTCTCTGTGGAAGACAAAGGAGAAATACCAAAGCAGTCCAGCCTACACTGTTTGTATCCACTCCCCTCCCCAAACCCTGTCCCCGCCTTCTGGGACCTTCTGGGACCTCCTAGGATTCATTCAAGCAATCCACAGTCATTGAACAAATATTTTTAAGTTCTACATGTGCTGGATGCTGGACGTAGAGTTCAGCTCCCCAAGACATGTTATAAAAGAGTTTTGATCCAGAAACATCCAAAATGGGTGCAGATGACATTTCAGGTAAAACAGGCACCAGACTACCATAGGCCTTGGATGAAGAACTCACTCTATTTTATTCCTCATCTCAAATTGTTCTTAGACGCACTGTCCTAGCATGTTTACCTGATACAACGATGTATGGGTCAGCTATTGCTGAGTAACAAATAACCACAAAATGGCATACAGACAGTGACATACAAGCAACTACAGGTCACCTGGGGTTAAGCTGACCTAAGCTAGGCTCAGTGGGCCAGCTCTGCCCTGAGCTGCAGGTCCAACAGGACTTGGCTCCTCACTGAGGTTTAGGTTCCTTCACCTCTGTTCATTCTGGGACAACCCCCCCCCCCACAGCTGAATGATGCATGAGTGACCCAGTTTCTCCATATCCTCACCAACACTTGATATTGACACCATTTTTTTTTCTTTAGCACTTTTTCTGGTTATTTGATTTTGGGGTTTTTGTTTTGTTTTGTTTTGTTTTGTTTTTTTAAGATTTTCTTTATTTATTTATTTGACAGAGAAAGATGGAACACAAGCAGGGGGAGTGGGAGAGGGAGAAGCAGGCCTCCCACAGAATGGGGAGCCCCATGTGGAGCCTGATGTGGGGCTCAATCCCAGGAGCCTGGGATCATGACCTGAGTTGAAGGCAGACACTTAATGACTGAGCCACCCAGGTGCCCCTTGGGGGTTTTTTTTTGGCTCATGTTTTTAACTCAAGTTTATATTAAATAGATACAGCAGGGAGAGCTAGCAGAATAAACGATTTCAACTCCCAGTAATAACACTGTGGGAAACCGAAAACTTAAGTTCTAAACTGGAAGGAAGGAAAGGAAGTGAATCAGTTACAGCTGGAGTAATTAACTATAGGTACAATCTTTTTTTTTTTTTTTAAATATTTTATTTATTTGACAGAGAGAAATCACAACTAGGCAGAGAGGCAGGCAGAGAATGAGGAGGAAGCAGGCTCCATGTGAAGCAGAGAGCCCGATGCGGGGCTTGATCCCAGGACCCTGGGATCATGACCTGAGCCAAAGGCAGAGGCTTTAACCCACTGAGCCACCCATGTGCCCCTGTAGGTACAATCTTTGAACACTGCTGTCTCCTTTGCTGGTGGCCATGTTTTACAAAATCGAGAAAAATACGTTTCAAAAGCCTTGATGTGCAGACACGTTTATAAGTTAAGAAATCATACTTTTGATGAGTAAAGACATGCTCCACGGAAAAAAGACTGGCTAATAAGGGACATCATTATAACAAAGATAATTGTTGTATCTTTATATTAAGCCTCAGGAAACACAGCAGGGAGGATCCATGACTTGTGATAAAGTTAGAGCAGAATAAAATTTCATTTTACTTGAGCCCTTGACATCAATCAAATTTGTCAGCAAATTGATTTTATGTTTTAGCTCACAGAGTCATAAATATACTACATCCTTCCATTTTCATAGTAGCCCAGAGAAAGCAACTTGTAATATATTACCTGAATAAACAAAGGAATTTTAGGTCCAACTGATTTGCTTCATAGTTTCCCTTTAATTAAGTTTGACTCCTCTCTTTAAAAAAGACTTGTATTTCTTGTTTCATATTTTTCCCTTTTTGAAAAAGGGGGAAATATTATTTCCAGTTTTAACATGTTTCTATCTTTTTCATCTATTCCCCCCATGTTGAGGTTATTTAGAATCTTTGTTCCAGGTTCTTATAACATTATGTATAATACAATCGATATAGTATACTGACAATATCATCGATTATTTGGAATGATTAAGTTTTACTGGTATCTTTAATCACATATTTCTTATAATGCACATTTTTTTCTTGGATTCATGTTTCATTTTGCTGAAGTACATCTTCCAGCAATTCTTTCGAATAAGATTCACAGGTAATAAGGCCAGCGGTAAACAGAGCTTTCTGCTTTCAGATGTCTTTACTTCGCCCTTGCACTTGACTTACAGATGGGCTCTGGAGAGCCTTGTCAGTTCAAAGCAGTTGTCCCCCAGAATTTCAAAAATACTGCTCTTTTGTATTCAGGGTTGCCAAGTGAGAAAACTGATGTTAGTTTAATTCTCATTTCCTAAGTTTATTTAATTCTCTCCCCTTCTTAGGATGTTCTCTCTCTCTTTGGTGTTTCCAAATGTCATAGCAAGGATTTAAGCCAGAATTTCTTTTTCTTTTTATTTCCTTTCATCCTGCTTGATACTTCAGGGGCCCTTAAATTGAATCTTGCCTTTCTTCACCTCTTTGATATTTTCTTCCATTTTCTACTTGAAGATTTCTTCCTCCCCAAATGGTGGGAGGGAACAGCAAAAAGAGGCAGGCCCTCCATCTGGAAGGGACCCAGCGCCTCCTCTTCCGTTCTTTGAACAGAATTCAGTCATGTGACCACATCTACTAACGGTGGGGACTGGAAACCATGGTTCAACCTGTGCTCTGGAAAAGGGGGAGGCTGGAATTCGGTAGACCACTGGATAGGATACTTCTCAGTATCCTTCTAAAATGTCTGCAGTGGGTTCTGGAAGCATTCCCTTCTTCGTTCTTCCAGGTCACTAACCCCCCCTCCACTTTTGTTACTGTGGCTAGTAATCCCATCCTTTTAGTTTTTTAAATGTATTTGACAATCCTATTTTTCATTGCCAAAACCTCATTATTTTATATATATATTTTTTTTTTAAAGATTTTTATTTATTTGACAGAGAGAAATCACAAGAGAGGCAGGCAGAGAGAGAGGAACGGAAGCAGGCTCTCCGCTGAGCAGAGAGCCCAATGTGGGACTCGATCCCAGGACCCCGAGATCATGACCTGAGCTGAAGGCAGCGGCTTAACCCACTGAGCCACCCAGGCGCCCCTTTTTTTTTTTTTTTTAAATAGACTCCGCGCCCAGCATGGAGCCCAACACAGGGCTTGAACTCAGGACCCTGAGATCAAGACCTGAGCTGAGATTAATATTTGGGCACTTAACTGACTGAGCCACCCAGGCACCTCTATTTTACTTTAATTTTTAAAATAAAATTGCTTGTTCTTGTTTAATAGATTTGATAACTTCGTCCCTCTTAAGATTTTCTTTCTTTTTTTCCTTTTTTTTAAATCTCCTGTTTGTTCATTTAACTCGATTTCCTTGGTATCTCTGTTCAAGTGTCATTTTTTTCCACAAATGAGTGGAGGGTCTTATTAGAGGGCCCACCTTAGGCTTAGACTATGAGCTTGCAGCGAGCATTACTAATTTTGTTGCCTGGAGGTGGTGAAGGCAGCCTTTGTGTCTGCGGTGTGCAGGGAGGGTTCCTGGACTGGACATGCCAGTAGTCACCCTTCTGGGCGGCAGTGCTCCCCTCCTTCTCCTGGGTGCTGCCCTTGTGCTCCCACCCTGGCGTCTGCTCAACCTTATTGCCTGCTGTTCAAGGAGGGAGGCCAAAGACAACAATCCCTCATCTGATGTTACTCCAAGGGCCGGGGCTCCCTCCCTGAGTGTTCTCCAGCTGGACGCTCTCTGAGAACCCGTCCTGCTCCTCAGTAGTCCTCCACTGCACACGGGGCGCAGGAGGTGGTCGTCTCCTCTGCTTACCAAATCCCATCTCTGACAACTGAGGGAGTCCCCATACTTTCCACCAAAGATGACATGACATAATGGTATCTGGGGATAGGTAGTGAGTCCAGGAGGCCTCGTTTCAATCTCATGCTCACCCCATAATGATGTTTAGACCAGCATTTAGACCAGCCAGACCTTGGTAAATACTTGCTGCCATGTCGATAAGGAGTCGGACTGAGGCAGTGAAAAGCGCTCCTTGGTATCAGTGTCACTAGGGTGCCCGTGAACGCAAAGCAGTGGCCAGGAGCCCAGCCATCACCTGCGAGCTTCGAACTCACCAGTGCAAGAAATGTCCTATAGGAGGATAATGGTAACATTTTGCCTTGATTCTGGAGGTCACTGTCTCTACTCTTAGAGCATCTGGAAGATTTCGTATTCAACAATTAAGAAAAAAATATTAAGAATAAGGTTCAGAGAGGGTAATTCACTTGCTCAG
This sequence comes from Meles meles, assembly GCF_922984935.1. Classification (NCBI taxonomy): domain Eukaryota; kingdom Metazoa; phylum Chordata; class Mammalia; order Carnivora; family Mustelidae; genus Meles; species Meles meles. The sequence goes on along the minus strand of NC_060078.1, from coordinate 45,416,324 downwards.
AGTCACACAGCTACAATGTGACAGAACCCAGACTCAAACCTCAGGCCTCTTCTGATGCCTGGGGTAATGTTCTCCCCACTCTCTCTGCCCTCTGTGTTCAACATCCCATAACAAGACCACAGAGAACCACAGTTCTGATCACACTCAGGAACCATCCATCTGTGGATTCTCCTCTAGGGATCAGGCTGAGAATACGGAATTACGGTCGCCGTTGCGCGAGTGTCTGTAATGTGCCATGCACTTTACACTGCATCCGTCTCTTCTTCATGTCATCCTGGGAGTTGCTGTGATTACCCCCATTTTACAGGTGGAAACAGACTCCGTGAGTAGAAGTGACGGGTCCAAGCACAGTCAGTGCTGTGACACTTGGGGTGCCCCCCTTGCAACAGTACCCATAGTGTGCAACCCCATGCTACCCGCACCCCTGCAAACAGCAGAAGCACCCTCCCCTCTCCAGGGGCCCTGCCGGTGCTCTTCTCACCTGGCGGGGCAAGTGCTTCAGGAAGAGCCAGCATCTCCACATCTGGTCGGCAGGGGGAAGAGGAGCAGGATGCTGGAGGGTACCTGGGGTGCAAAGAGAAAAGACAGAGCACTTGACTCCCAGTTGCAAGCCTCGATCTCCATGCCCCTGGAGTGCTCCCTTGTCCTTTTCCCTCCCACCCTTGGCAAGGTGACTCTGTGTTTCTGTCTGGGTGCTCCTGCCCAGGCCCTGTGCCTGGTACTGAGGACTGGGAGGGCAGCAGAGGGCCTCCAGAGGACTCATTGTCTGAAGGCAGAAACCTAGTAATGACCCATTCACTCCAGAAAGTACTGAGTGCCCCAGGAGAGGGGCAGGAGCCGCTGTGTGAACCTGGCCAAGGCCGCACACAGCCAGCAAGGAATGGGGTAGAGGTGGGGGACAGCAGTTTGAAAGAATTGCAGCTAAAGACCAGATAACACAGCTGCCGGATGAGATTCCACCATGTCCAAACTGCAGACAAAAGGGACTCATCCCATTCTATGGCTCTGTCAGGATGGAGAGATAGGAGCTTCCTTCTGTCCTAAACAAACCCCAGAAATACATGGTCTCTGCCACACTTTGTCATCACAGCAGAGGGCAGCTCAGTCGCTGGCCCAGGGCTTCTCCTGGGGCTCCTTCCTCCCGCCCCGGCTGCCTCCTGCTTCCTCCCAAACCCAGCCGGCCCCTGCACAAAGCCTTCCTTTCTCCCTTCCTCTTGTTTCCACTATTAAGTAGCATTTTCTCTGCAAGTGAAGATCCACTCAATTAAATGAACCAGGGGAAGTGCAGTCTGACTTTCAGAATGTGCGTGTATAGAAACACTGAAACACAGCACCGTGCTCACAAACCACAGCGTTGGGAGGGAGGGTCGCAAGGAGACTGCGCCCATAGCTTCAGTCACTGCCTCGAACTTTCCACCCAGCCTGATTTCTCCCCTGTGGCGGTGAGCTCCTTGTGGGCGAGGCCTCCCCTTAGTCATTTCCAGGCGACCAGGAGCACAATAAATATTTGCTAAATGAGTTGTTCACAAGTAGGTCCATTCATTATTTTATGAATAGATATTTTGGAAACAGAAGCTGTCATTGACTTCCACACATTGCACACTCGAAAAACCCGCCCTTGAGTCTATCTGGGGTGTGGTCCTGTGTGCGCCCCATTCAGTCCTCCCCTCACAGCTGCGGGGAGATGGTTGGGTTCTGCTGGCCCAGCCAATGCGGACCGAAGACCTCCACGTGTGTACGGCGGTCTTTGGCCATTATTCACATGCTTTCTTTCTTTTCCCCTAGTTTGATTAAAACAGTGGAAATTTCAAAATGCTAGGGCTCAGGGCTCAGGAAGAATTCAGCTGAGACGGAAGTCTGGGTCTTCCGGCATGCCAAAGCAGGAGTGTTTAGCCTGCCTCCCTTGTGGGCCCATGGGCCACCCATGAAGGGCCAGAGTAAAAATAAAGCCCGTGTACAAAATGAGAGCAGGGCAGACTTGAGTGCTGGATCCAGACGTGGAGGAGGAAAAGCAGGGACTCTATCCCCTCTCTTCTCTTCCTTACCTCCCTGAAAGCGTCCCTGTCAATCCTGCACACCTCCATCTGTTCTTGGCCTGCGCGCACTCCACTTCTGTGTTCTCTGTGGAGGCGGGCGGGGAAGCCCCGCTCAGTGGCCGGGAACACATTACAGGTGGCCGGCTGTGCCGTGTTGTATACATTCTTCAGTTACTCACTAAACCCTTTGTTTCTGGGGAGCAAAGATCACTGGCAGCCCAGCCTTTGCCTGGACAAGTAGGAGGACAGAGGCCAGGAAGAGCAGAGGCCAGTGGCCAGAGGCCGCCCCGCAGAGCCCCAGCTCTGCCCCCTAGGAGTTCAGGGAGCTCGGGTGACCTGTTCCAATTCTCCAAACCTAGTTTTTCCCCAGCCTATCAAATGATTATGCTAACAAAATCCTCTGTGGATGTTATAGGGATTAGATGAGATAACAAACGTGAAGCCCTTTGGAACCTGTAAAGTACTGTATCAATATTTGATCATGCTGCTTTGAGGTTGTTCTTCTATTAATAACTCATCGCTAATCACATATTTATAGAGAATGAGTTCGTACCTCTACTGGGCCAGCCGCTCTCCAGGCAGGGAAACCAGAAAGATTTCATGGGAAAGCCAGTCCTCACATGTCCCTGAGCATGGTCTGAGTGGGTTCCCGCCTGCAGAGGGCATGCAGCTCCTTCCCACCACCCCCAGGCACACTGGCCCACGGAGTGACCCTCCACATTGGCAACCTGCCTGGCCTCCCCTGCCAGAGCGGGGCCATGAGCTTGTCCCTGGCCACTTCCCACACTCCTCTGCAGTGACTCTCCTGTCCCCAGGCCCTGGCTGGACACTGGGACACAGGGACCAGTTTCTCCCAATGATGACTTACTCACCTGTCAGTTATTCAAATATTAATTGGCATAAGTTTATTGAGCACCTTCTAGAAACCAGACACCAGACCACCTGCATATTATCCAAACAGACGTGGAGCCAGAGTCTCATGACCAGTGTCCCAATGCTACCAATGAGAAGGAGAAGGTGACCTAGGGTGGGGGAATAGTGTGGACCAACCTGGTCTAGGGGGTCTCTCTCAATTTCCTTATGTTTATCCTGCTCAGCATCCTGTGCAAGTTTTTACTCTGAAGTCACGTCTTTCTTAAATTATAGAAGATTCTCAGTCATCCCCTCTACTACACCTTCTCTGTCACTCCTGCCTAACCTGACTCTTATATTCTTTCCCATCTTTTCATCTTTTTTTTTAAGATTTTATTTATTTATTTGATAGAGAGAGAGATCACAAGTAGGCAGAGAGGCAGGCAGAGAGAGAGGAGGAAGCAGGCTCCCCGCGGAGCAGAGAGCCTGATGCGGTGCTCAATCCCAGGACCCTGAGATCATGACCTGAGCCGAAGGCAGAGGCTTAATCCACTGAGCCACCCAGGCGCCTCCCATCTTTTCATCTTCTTAGACCAGCAAGTTGCTTTCTATCCTTCAGTTCACTAATTCTGTCTTTGATTCTTTCATCTATCCACTTGATTAGCATGGCTTTTATGCCCAGATTTCTAAATCATTCCTTCCCAAAGCCAACCTGTTCTTTATTTTATCATTTCTTGTTATTTTTGCAAACATTGTTTTTTCCTCTATGGAGATCTCAAAATGCTTTTGTTTTGTTTTGTTTTGTTTTGTTTTCTCATATCTCCATTTCCTGGGAATGAATTCATCTCCTCATAGTTGATTTTAATTCTCACTCTTCTTATGATTAGTTTTTCCCAGTCCTTTGGAATCGTAGTCTGCAGTAGAAGTTCTGTTTTCTTTGTTGTTCTCACTGTGTTCATTTCCCATGCCCATCCCCGCCTTTCCAGATCTTGTCATTGCTCCCATCCGGCCTTTCAAAGTGCTCAGCCCCAAAACAAGTTTTGCAATGGCAGGTTAGAGCTTCCAAAATGCCAGTATGGAAGACAGGGCCCATTCAGTCATTGGCCCAGGGCCTGGCCCAAGAAGTGTCTTCCCAGCCTTCTCTGCACCACTTGCCTTCTTAGGGATACAGGTGTTTCAAGCCTTGACCCCAAGTAGCAGTTCCAGTTTGTTCCAGACTCCTTTCACGGGTGGCTGCACCTACCCCACCTCCCAGTTCCTGATGTTCCCACCACAAACAAGGGGCCTTTGGTTCCCAGTCCTGCCCATATCAGAGCCCAGATCCAGTAAATCCAGCTTGTGCTGTGGGACCCCAGAAGACAGAAGCACTAACTGTGCAGGGGAGTCAGAGAAGGCTGAGAAGAGAAGGCAGGTTGGTGTAAAGGTCCCTACTCTGAGCCATGGCCAAAGCAGCTGTGACCCATGGAATGGACCTAGCACACCAAAGGAGAAGATGTGAAAACCAGGAGCGCCTCTCAGTCCCTGGATGGGGAAACAGCATGAGGTGTTTGACACCCCAGAGCTGGTGGGTGGGGGTGGGTGGTGCTGATCCACACAGGTTCCTTAGCCAGATCATTTGTCCCAAGGCAGGAAGACAAGGAAAAAAAAAAAAAAAAAAAACCTATGATTTGTGAAAGCACCAGAGGCCTAATGGTGACACCATGAGGCCAAACCTAAAAATGCACAGAAGAGTCAGCCCTTCTGCCTCCCTCCTTCACCTGGCAAGCCATCTTGGGCAAGCCCTCCGTCCCAGGTGTAATGCCTCTGGGTTAGCTGCCCAGATCATTAACATCTGTAACTAACATGCCTGTGTCACTGGTCAGTTGTCACTCATATGACATTTTTCTGTAATATTCCCATTTGGGATGGATCTAAAGGATAAGCAGGAGCTCTCTAGGTTTGGGTTGGTGCATTTCAGGAAGCGAGAACACTGGGACTTAGAATACCTGAAAGATGATGGGATCAGAGAAGAGTAGTGTGGGGTTAAGTGGCTGACAGCAGAAAAGCAGACATGATTCAGAATTCTGAGATTTGTTCTGCTTTGTTGAGAAGCCTTCAGAGACTTTTTAGCAGAGAAGCAACAAGACAATATTTACATCTTAGAAATAAAACTGGAGGGTGTGTGGGTGAGCTGTCAGAGATGAGAGTAGGGCAGCTCCTACTGTCCACATGAAAGTGGATGAGAACCCACCATTCTGGGGACTTGGGGAGAGAAGGAAGAGAAAGACGGAAGGGGAAGAAGTGGGAAGAAGAAGAAGGAGGAGAAGGAGAAGACACAGGAGAAGAGGAGAGGATAAAGTGCCTGACCCTCCACCAGCAGTGACATTGTGTCCACTTTCCCTTGCTAACCACACCCTGTTTCCCCCCATCATCTCCAGTCTCCTGGCTCATAAAACAGCTTCCAGCCCAGCCCTCATCAGGAAGCAGCCTGTCACATGCCCCCTCCCTGGAATCCGGATCTGGATCACAGAATCGGGGCTGGCAGGGGTTACCATTCCTCCAACCATTCCTTCTAGTGTCTCTACATCCTGACCAGATCACTCATGAATGAGGCCATTCCCCCAGGTTCCCTTCTGTAGCTGCCTTGGTTCTGACCTTGGGCCAAGGCCCAGTTCCCCTATCTCCCTGCTGACTCTGTGAATGAAATTCCTACTTAAATTCATCAACATGTCCATGGCTTAAAAGCAAAGAGGTCTAATAGATACAATGTTTTCTGTATATTATCTCCCTTAACTGTCACGTCTTCACAAAGGAAGAAGTCAAAGCTGTAGAGAGCAAGTCACTTGCCCAAGGAGATAGCTGTCAGACAGATGTGTGGGATTCTGAACTGTTGCACTCTTCCTCACTCTCCCTGATGCTGATGCTGAGGGCAGCAAGCGAGGGATTGTAAATGATGACACGGTACTGCTGTGGCAACCCAAGGCTCATGTTCAGCTCCAGAGCCTGGTTTTGAACCAAGACCGAGGACGGTTGTCCTAGAGAGGCCCGGATCAGCCTCCCAACCTCCACTCCATCACACCCATTCAGTCCCCACCCCCAGCCCAGGCCCATATCTCCACCTCTACACTTTGCTCAGGTTCTTTGCCTGGGCTGGCCTCCCCATGGGTCCCTGGGGGAACTCCTGGTTATCACAACTTCTGTTTTCAGGCTTTAGTGTGGGAGGGTAGATGCTGCAGGAGCAGCCTCCGCAGCAGGAGAGATCTGAGTCGGAAGCCTGATTCAGCCGCCAACAAGCGACGCAGTCATAGTCCTGTGACTGCACTGACCCTCTACCATCCCATCGTAGAAGAACAGCAAAAGCTCTCCTAAAATGGTATTAAGCTGCTGTCCAGGGCTCTGTATCTGCTAAAAATGACTGGTAACTGCCGAGTTCAGGGTTAACAGCCTTGGTGAGCATTCACTGTTCACGCATCCTTTCCCACCCGCCTGTGAGCTCCTAAGAAAGAGGAACCACATTTGATTCAAGGCACCCACCTCGAGATTGCTTGTTAAATCAAGAAAAGCACAAATGCACGATCAAAACTCTCTTTGCCATACACACCACCAGTCAAAGCACTGATGGGGATGCCTTTGGGAAAATGGATTGCAACGTGGTGAGTTTCATCCGGCCCAGGAGCTAGCGTGGCTGGCTTCCTTCTGCGCTTTGATGGGTGGAGAGCACAGTCGGGGAGGGCAGGAGAGTGACAACCACTCGGGTCCAGAGGCTACCTTGAGGAGCCCGTCCAAGGAACCTCCAAGAAGGTTCTGGGCTTCTCCTCCTCCCCAACTGCCCCAGAGTGATCGAGCTCCCCCAGCTCCCACCTATGGAGAAGGTAACTAGCTCCCAACCGAAGTTGGCTCTGAGGCGGGAGAATTGCCCAGGCTGGGCCCCGACAGTCTCTGTCCTTGACCAAACTCTAGTCAGGTTCCCCTAAGCCCTCAGGTCCTGGAGCTCTCCTTGTCCTTGTCCATCTGTCCTTGTCCGGCCTGCACGGTCCAGTTGCACAAACAGTCTTGCTGAGTCAGCGCGGTGAAACTCCCCCACCCTTGATATCTGATCACACTCGATATCTGATCAACTTCTTGATGCCCAGCTCTTGGTCTCTGCTCAGCCTGGCCTGCCTTCAGCAGAATCCTGTCAAGTCGGTTTTAGCAGAACTCCCCTACCCCTGAGACTTGCCCTCCGTACCTGTCTGCCCACTAATCCCCACCCTGCTCCGTGGCAGTCATCCCACTTGTCCCTGCTGTCTTTAAAACTGAGCTCACTTCTCTCTACGAAGATCTCTTTTCCCCAATCGCAACAGTTCCTGAATAAATTTTTTAACTATTGTCCAGCTCTAGTTTTCTCTAACAACCCCCACAAGCGCAGTTCAAGAGGTCCTTCTGACAAAAGCACAAGTCCTTCCTGGCATGGGGTGCCCAGCCTACGGCCAGGACAACTCCTGAGGACTCCATTAAGGGCTCAGGTGAAGGCAGCCCAACCCTGCGTGGCTGGGCCCCGAGCTCTGGCAGAAGAGGCTGACCTCTCCATCAGGACAACTGAGCCACAATCCCTAATTGTCCAGCTGCTTGTGCCCAGAGCAGTACCCCTTAGTGGCCTGCCTCCCGCCCTGGCCTCATCTCCCAGGATCCATCCGTCCCCCAGGTGCCCAACACCCAACATGGGTCCCCTTTCTCCCACCAGCGCACAGCACCAACACACTGTACTCCCACTGGCTCCAAGCCTCTGCACTTTCTAGACTCTCTCTTTGGAACCCTCTCCAGCCTGTCTCTTCAATCTACAAGCTTCTGTCTCCTAAAAGTACTCTTTCATCAGCAGGACCGAGACCTGTTTTCCATGTGGTCAGAACCTCCCTGGCATTGTACTGGGTTTTGGAGGATCCCTGAGCACGGGGCACCCAGACGTGTGGAAAGAATGACAGAGAGAGATGAGAAGGGTGAGAGAAGGAGGATGGGAGTCGGCAGTGAGACACTGGGGTGTCTGACATGGAAACTCAATGGAGAATGGAGAGAAGGGATTTCACATAGGTGGCAGGAGAAGGAAGGACTGGGGAGAAGAAGTGAGTAAATGGGGGATTTGAAGCACGTTTCACATGGAGTGCCATGTACCCCATCGGACCCCCTACAGCAGCGTCAGTGAAGTCGAGCTTTCTCACCAGGGCTTTGGAGAGAAGAGCTCCTTCTGGAGACCACGAGGAGAGAAAACACCTGGTGCAGAGCGAGGCAGAAACTGCCCAAGGAAAACATGGGGACCATGACGCACTGGCTCCTTCATGTCTCCCAGCCCCTCGGAGGTGGGTGCATTTAGACCCATTTTACAGAATGGCAACTGAGGCTCATTCATCCAGTTTCACACAGCAGCTGGGGAAGCGGGGGAGGAAGGCAGGATCCAAGCCCAGGTCAATCAGGCTCCAAACCCTATGCCCACAGCCCCTCACAGGGCTGCATGGCAAGGCTGTTAGAAAGATGTTTGTACAGACACATCTAGCAGGGCAGGCACAAAGCTTGGGACCCAGGTATCCCTGCACCCAGTTCTCCCACTGCCCTGGGAGCAGGTCCCACCAGAATATACCCAGCCCTCAGGAGGTACCTCAGAGTCCCCAAACCAGCAGACACAGGACACTGGGGCCGGGCTGGGGACAACTGATATTGGAGTACCCAAGGGGCGTTCCAGATGACCGCCACTGCACAACCGGCTAGCCCCTGCAGATGGAAGTGAATGGTCTGGAACCTGCTTTATGGCAAGGGAGAGTCAGAAAGCAGACAGTGATAAGAGGGCAAGAGCAGGACTGAGCAAGGGGAAGGGAGGAAGTCCTCCACCCAAGGCCACAAAAGAAACTAAACTGCACCCCACTCCACCACTCCCTGAGAGGGACCATTGGAGCCCCTCAGGCAACACATTGACCCAAGGATGCTTGAGCCCCATGTTCCCCCAGCCTTCGGGGACCACAGCTGCAGGAGGCCTTAATGTCGGAGGGTGAGACGACCCATCCCAGAGTCAGGGTCAGAGACAGCAGCAGACCAAGGGGAACCCCGGACTAGCCCGCCAGGGAGAGGGCTGAGCTGGCCATGGCATGGGCTCATAACCACTCAAACCCAGACACCAGGCCTCTGGGAGCAGTCCTGCCGCCTCCATGAGCCAAGCATCAGGACGTAAGCCTGCCTGTGACCCCGACACTCACTCAGGCCTGGGCCTGGGACCCCAACTTTCAGCTGTAGGTGAGGTGGTACTTGCCTGGGCAACCTCTTGGCTGCTGACAGCAGTTCTGCTGAAGTGCACAGGGGCCCCGCCTGAGTACATCCTTTGTCTCGTTGATGGAAGCACTGCCAGCCACCTCTGTCTCGCCAGCAGAACCCTCCCCACCCTCAGTCAGTTCTAACTGGGCCCCAGGACTCCATCTGGGGCCGAAGTCACTGGTTCGCTTCCCTGCCAGGACCCCAGTTCCCCCAGGGCCAAACTTACCTGGCTAGCCACCCCAACGCCAAGGTCTGATCCTCCCAGTGGCCAGCTGCTGCAGTCCTGGGCACCTCCACCTTTCAGGCTTGTCCTTCCCCCACCCCACCCCCACTACCAGAATGATCACTCCAAAGCCCAAACCTGACTGTGTTCCTCCCCTTCTTCCTGGCCTTCACTGACTCCCCATGTCCACAGAATAAAGCCTGGCATTCAAGACACTCCTGATCTGGCCCCCATCCACCTCCAAAGCTTCAGCTCCCCATTCCACCTGCTGCACCCTAGCCCCCCAAATATCTCCCTGCTCCCCGGGAGCCTCTGAATTATCCTAACCTCAGCACATGCAGTTCCTCAGCCAGGAATGTGTCCTCCCCCTTCCCGACACACCCCTCCAACCACCACCCATTCATTTTCTCTATGACCAACTCCTCTTCATTCTTCAATGACCTAGTCAAATGTTTCCTTTGAAACTCTCCCCAGGAGCTTCAGAAATTTAGTGGGGTTTTCCCCCCTCTGGGTTCCCACAGTACCCTGATGAGCTTACTGATGTTGTAGAGCTTTGGAGAGCTGTTTCATTTTGTTTTCATTCCATAACCTCTTCCCGCCCCACTTAGGGGGAGAGCTCTAAGGATAGAAAAAGTTTATTACTTATCTCTGGTTTTCAAGACCTAAGACCTTCCTTGTCATAGTACCAAAATATAGAGCATACTTGCTAAATTGATAGATGGAGGGTTGGGATAGATGGGACAGAATGAATGGATGGATGGGTGGGTGGGTAGGTGGATTGGTGGATGAATGGGTGGATGGATGGATGGATGGATGGATAGATGGATGGATGGGATGGGAGGATAATCAATGATGGATAGTAGATGAGAAGATAAATGAATGGATGGATGAATGATGGTAGTTGGATGGGGATGGGTTGTTAAGTGATGAAAGTGGGTAGACAGATGAGTGTCTGGATTGTGGTGAATGATGAATAATGGATATATAGATAATATATATATCCAGATAATATATATAATATATTATCTGGATATATTATCTGGATATATATATATAACATATATTATATATAATTATTACTATATATTATATATATAATTATATATAATTATATATTATATAAAAATAATATAATAAATTATTTATATATAATATATAATAAATTATATATAAATATATAATATATATTATAATTTATAAATAAATATTAATAATATATATTATATATTAATATATAATATATATTATATATAATATATAATATATTAATTAATTAATTAATTAATATATAATTATATTAATTAATATATAATATAATATATACTATATATAATTATATAATATATACTATATGTATTATGTATATTATATATAATATTAAAATAAATAATAATTTTATATATATAAATAATATAATAATATATATAATATATATATATCCAGATAATAATATAATGGATATCACAGATGACTAACAGATAGATTGTGAATAGATTAATGGGTAGAGATATAATGGATGGATGGATGGATGGATGGTTGGATGATAGATGATTGATGGATGGAAAGATGGTGAATGATGGTAATAGGTATGTAAGTAGATGGATAGGAGTCTCCATGGATGAACTGAGAGGTTGGGAGAGAAAACGGCAATCATGAAGAGGGAGAGGCTAGCAGAGAAACTTGGCTGGACCCATAGAATCCATCTATCATTGCCAAGATCCAGGCTAAATGGGATGAAACTCAGCACCAAGGCTTGGTGTTAGACCAAACCCAATATTTTGCACCCAATATTTCAGAAACTGACTATAAACATGCCCAGCACTTCCCAAAGCCTGTAAACAAAGTCAGAGAAGCTGAGCAAGGTCTGCAGGTTGGAATGATTTCTTTTTGGACAAACCAGCTGGTAAGTGAATCCCAGCAAACAAGATTACAATACCGATAACCTGGCTAGGTCTGAAGATGGGAGGCAGGAAATGACAGGAATGTTGCCTCAAAAATGCACTGAGAAGAATAAGATTCTGAGTCCCGTGGCCAAGGAGAGAGGTGGTCCCTGGCAGCACCCCGTGGGAGCAGGTATGCATGCCAGAGATGGCCACACAGGATGGGATGCCATAGCCCATGGGCTCAGGAACGCTGCAGAGAGACAGAGCTCTGAGGGGACACCACTTGGGAACTGCAGGTGGGACCAACCCACATATGGGGTCTGCAGTGGGAGGACACAAGGCTCTAGGGAGGACCTTGGGCCGGGATGGAGAGTGGAAGTGGGACGTAGCTGGGAGAGAACTAGAATATGGACAGAAGCCAGCTGTCAGGAGAATAAAATGGATGTGGTATGTGGTCACTCCTGGTCCTCGGTCCCCTCAGTCACCTGCCTCTCTCCTTCCTGCCTTGGACTCCTCTCACTCTACCTCCGTCGTGTCCCTGGCCTCTGGGTGTCTCTCTCTGACTTCCCATCAGTTACGAGCTGACTTGTAGCCCCCAAATTCTTCTGTTGAAGTCCTAGCCTCCAATGCCAAAGAATGTGCCCTCATCTGGAGACAGGATCTTTACAGAGAAAATCAAGTTAAAGCAAGGTTATTAGAGTGGCCTCTAATCCAATTTGACGGGTGTCCTTACCAGGGGAAATTTGGAAAGTGAGGCAGACATGCACAAAGGGGAGATGATATGAGGACACAGGAAAAAGCCCCTCTACAAGCCAAGAAGAGAGGCCTGGAACAGATCCTTCCCTCATGGCCCCTAGAAGGAACTGACTCAATTGATGCCTTCATCTGGGACCTCTCACATCCAGAACTGTGAGATCGTATATGTCTGCTATTTAGACGACTGTCTGTGGAGCTCAGCAACAGGAGCCCCTGCAGGGGAGTCCACCATCTCTCCGTGCCTGCCTCTTTGCTCTCCGTTCCACATTCTGTCTCTCCCTCATTGTGCCTTCTTGAGGGTGGCTGGCAGTTTCTGTATTCCCGAGCCTGTCAGGATCTCCAAGCCATGAGTCTTGGAGACTAAAACCAGGAAAACCAGGGCAAGCTGGTCATCCTACATTTTTTCTCTTCACTGTCTCTGTTCTCCATCTTTTCCCATTCTCGCTCTTCCTTCTCTCCAATTCTCCGTCTCTCCCTGTCTTTCTTTCTCTAATCTTCCTTGTTCTGTTACCACCTCTCATAAACTCCTGCTGTACACACGGGGTCCAAGCCAGCCACTGGGATTGTCTGGGATTCTCAGCCAGGGAGGTGTACCTGGAGGGCAGCAAGCCGGCCAGGGCAGACATCTTTATGACTGGGTGGCCACAGTGCTGCTCAAGGTGGTCAGGGCCCACCATATGCCTGGACAGCATCCCACGTCCCTGTCCAGGACAGGCCTCCTTCACACTGCAACTCGTGAGTGCTCTCTAACACTGGTATTACCAAAGACTCCCCAGCGGAAGGGAACCAGATGGGCCTTGGATCTTAAGTTGAGGCCACTGTTTGCAAAAGACATGAGCTTGACATACCGAAAAGTGTTTATTGAATGAATGGATGAATGGATCCATTAATTCACTGGATTGATTAATATTATGGGAAATCTCGAGGTGCTTGGGTGATCTCAGTCAGTTAAGCAGCTGACTTCGGCTCAGGTCAGGATCTTGGAGTGCTGGAATCGAGCCCCGCATCGGACTCCTCACTAAGCAGAGAGTCTGCTTGTCCCTCTTCCTCTGTCCCTCCCCTCCCCATGTGCACGCACATACACACTCTCTCTCTCCCCTTCCCTCCCTCAAATAAATAAATAAAAGCTTTTTAAAAATAAATAAAATAATATGGTAAATCTCTGTACCTTCCTCTCAATTTAGCTGTGAACCTGAAATTGCTCTAACAAAATCTATTAAAATGTCAACAAAAATACTGGTAATATATGTAAAAGCTACATGTTATTAATACACAAAGAGTTCTAGCAAATTAATAAGGAAAAGAGAATCCAATGAAAATGGAAAATAGACGTGAACAAGCAAATGATAAACAAACTCCAATTGTCAATAAATAGACAGGATAATAATAGCAAACATTTACTTAGCCCTTATTTTGAGCTGGGAACTCCACTAGCAATTTACATGTACGATGTTATTAAATCCTTAACACCAACTAACTAGGCCAGTACCATTGCTGTTTTACAGATGAAGAAACTGGGGTCCAGGGAGGTGCAGCAATGTGCCTAACAGCGCACAGCTTGAGAGCACCAAAGAGGAATTCTCACCCAGGCCGCTTGGCTCAACACAACCATGCAAAGCAAAACAACCATCGAAATGTTATTTTTCTTATTTATCAAATTGGCCCACATGTGATAACACTCCCATTTGGCGTGGGTGTGAGAGATTAAGCATTTGCGTGTATTTTGGGTGCAATCTTTTTGAAGGCAATTTGGCAATATCCATAGATATGTTGTATATACAATCTGATAAAAACTTCAACTGAAAGAAATTCTCACATATGACCACAAAACTATACAGAGAAGGGAATTTATTTTTACGTCATTGTTATAAAAGTAAAAAAAAAATATGAGAAATAACATGAAGGCCAGCAGAAGAGAACTGGAATAATAATTAACAATAATAACCTCTGTATTTTATGCAATACAACGCAGCCAAGAGAACAAAGAAATAAGACTTTACATATGGCAATATTACTAGCAAGATGCATTAATTTTTAAAAATGAGTGCAGAATGGTATCTAAGTTGATCTCATTTGTATAAAATATTTAGAAGCCTGAGCTTGTGACTACAGAGGAAATTTCCTGGAGGACTTACAGAAATTACAGTGGGTACCGCCAAGAGGGGCGATAGACAGAACTTCATCATACCCTTTACACTATATCTGAAATTCTTCTCATGAACATATACTGTTTAAAAAGCAAAATGCCAAGTTCTGGATTGTTTGAAATTCTTATCATAAATATGCATTCCTTTCATTTTCAAAAAGTCAAACAAAAAGCCAGGCCTAGAGTCATACAGATTGGAGTTCCAGCCCCCTCATTTCCTGGTTATAAAACAGGACCTCTCTGAAATTCAGCTGTTATGGTTAAGTGGGGCTAATCATGAGAAGTGGAAAAGATAATGTATGCAAAACATTGTCATTGGTTCCACCATTTGTTTAGGGTCGGGATAAGGCGGCCTTCATTCGTTGGCAGGCTATGAAAAGCTGATGTTTGCAATCAGTTGCTTGCATGCACCAAGAACCTCTTGTGGCAGATTTTTGGTTTCTTCTTTCCTATCGGAATGTGATAGCTGGAGGTGCAGCAACCATCTTGTGACCACGAGGACAGCCTTCATCAATACTCTGAAGATGTCAGAGCAGAATTATGGAAAGAACTTGAATCCCTGATGTCTTCACTGAGCCACAGAGCGTACTCTAAAAATGACCCAGTACATTCTTAAATGAAATTAGAGAGTTAAGTGGGAAATTAATCCTAATTGTTTAGATAACTTTTGGTTCATAATTCAGTTACTTAGAAGCAAAAATATCCAAGGGAGATACCATCTCAGAGAGGCCATGTGGGCATGGAATGACAGAAGAGCATCTGTCAGGGACACTGCTACTCCCTTTCCCCTCCAGTACCCAGCCCCATGCCACTGAAGAAGAGAAGCCCAGCCCTCTGCTCTCTTTCAATCCCATGCACACCTCTTAACCACATGAAGCTCTCCCTCCAATCTCTCTCTCGACTACCATCGTTCTAGCATGCCCAACTGGCCTTGCAGACCACCCGGAGTCAGTGAAAATAGGAAATAATAGCAATAAAGACTCTCAAGACAGGCCCCACTGGAGGGATCCTTAGACCCCGTCCCCTCTCTGACAGTCAATTCCAGCTCAGACTCCTCTTCTCAGCCCACGGCCCCCCATCCTCCCTCTGCCAGACAGGGCCAGTGCCTGGTGAGGGAAGGCACAATCCTGGCTGTCTACACCGGGTCTCCCCATGGCCCAGGAAGACCATCCTCTGGAGATGGCACCACTGAGCACGTTTAGAGGCCCCAGGTAAATTTTAAGACACAAGCAAGCCAAGGAAGGGTTATGAAAACACACCCGCATTTAGGGTGGAATGACAAAGGCTCCTACATTCAGCCTCCTCAGGCTGTATAACTCACAGCTGAAGTCAAAGGTGTAAATAAAATGAGGCTGTATTCCCCTCCAAAGGCCACAGGTGCCCTCCCCAGCCCCACCTCTGCCTGGACCCCACCCCCTCCACCTTCTCCCGCTCTATCATCGCAACCGCAATCTTCCGCTCTGGTCGTCCTGGAGCATTCGGAGGAGGAGGGGCCGGCACTTCGTGAGACGGGCGGGAGGTAGCTACAGGCTGCCCCCGGGAGCGGACAAGGTAGTTGGCTCCCAGCCTGCATCCCCAGGAGCCTCTGAAGGGCGGCTCCTTGACCACTAGGGGGCGCCCGAGCTTCTCCCGCGGGCCCACGGCCTGGGTACCCTCCCAGCCCTGGAGCCCTCCGGGAACCACGCCCGCCGCATGCAGCACCCCCCCGCCCCCCGACCTGGCTCCAGCCTCCCCCCCCCCCCAAAGCTCTCCCCTCCCCTGCGCCACCCAGCACCTGCCAGAAGTACCGGTGTGGGACCGGAAAAGGAACGGGGGTCTCTTGGCCCGCAGACAGGAGGAGGACACCAGGCAGAGACCAGGCACAAAATGCTCAGTAATCAACATAAACAGTGCTTTTGTGAATATTTTAAAATCAGAATTAAGGCAAAAAATTAATGACAAAGTATCAAAAATTCAGATAAAAGCAGGATCCTACATGGAGCATGGCTGTCTGCCCGTCAGCAAGTCTCAGGCAGTGTTCCTGGTGCCTTCAGTAGGGCCCAGCTGTGTGTCCGAGCCTTCCTGGGACCACAGCCCTGCTGGTTCCTGCCCACTCCCTACCCAGCCCAGGGGTGTGACCAGGAGGGCGGCTGAGCCACACCCTGGGGATTGTACCTGCGAGGAAGGGCGTTCAGGGTTGGAAACTTCTCAGGAAGCCCTACCCACTCTCCCTGAATTCCCCCAACTCCACAGGAAAAGAAATCAAACAACGGAGTCTTCCTCAAGGGAGGCAGGTGGGGCTTACAAAAGCCACAAAGCCTGAATACAAAATGTCACCCTTGGCCACCACCTCTCCAGAGCCTTGACTGCTAAAAATGAGAAACAGACAAAGGGAGGGCAAATAGGAGGCAACAGATAAGGGGCAGTGGGCCTAGGTGAGGAGACAACTCCACTCCTCCCCAGCAGGGCTCCAGCACCCCAAATTCAGTTTCCTGGGGAGCCACGGAAAATGCCAACCCCAACTGAGGGCCCTACTCAGGTTTTCTCAGTGGGCATCTTCTCAGGTGTTAAAGACAGAAGACTCCTCCCCCTTGTCCCCAGCCCTGGCTCCAAGACACAAGCCCAGTCCCACACAGGAGAGAGGCACAGAGATGGGACAGCATGGTGTGCTCCCACAGGGCCCCAGGCCATGACCCAATCTAACTACAAGCAAAGAAAGAAGCGTTTGAAAACGTGAAAGAGGAGAGGGCCTACCTGAAGCTAGCAGGTGTCACTGCACATCCGATATGTCCCTCAGTGACCTACCCTGCCAGGCCCCAATAAGGTCCACCAAAAGTGAAGACTGGTAAAGTGCCTTCCAGCCTGAACAAAGCTCCTCCACTCACCCAGTAGGACCACGAACAACCGATTCTCATTTGGGGTAAAAGTGATGGAAACTTGCCAAAGCAACCCCAGTTTAGCCCAGGGAGGCCTCCTTCTCTGGGGGGAGGCTCAGAATCTATTTGGCAAGTTCCAATAATTTGGTTTTCACCCAAAGAGAACAGACAGGTAGGAAAGAAGAGCCCAGACTCATGAGAGTCAGGAATGCTGAGACCCAGACTCAGCCATGGTCAAACAAGAAAGGACACAGGCCACGAGAACAGGACGGCTATTTGTGGCAAGGGGGTTAGAGCAAGGCAGACCCTTGGCGGCAGGGGTAGGAAGCAGGGGAAAGGACAATGGGACCATGTGGAGACATGAGGTTTCTTGAGGGCAGAGAGAACTTGGTACAGAAAAGGAAAAAAGGAAGACACTGAAGTTCAAGAAAAACAGGGCATGGGGAGAACAAACACCATTGGCAGAGCCTTCCCACTGGGCCTATCTGGACACCCATGGAGGTCCTGCACTCTCATGGCCACATTCATAGGATGCTATGTTTCTTCTCAGGAAAGTTTCAGAAATGGAAAGTTCCAGGCCAGGACAGACTGGGTGAGGGGTACGTGACTAAAAGCCACACACCTTAAAATTGGACACACTCATCAGTCCCAAGCCCCAAATGAGATCTGCCGTGTTCCTACAATTCCCACACTCTCTCCTATAAAGTGGGGACATGAGATATGAATTCTAGGACACCCATCTGGGAACACAGGGTACAGTATCTCAGGGTACAGACCTGCCTCTTTGCTGAGCCACCCCAACTTGGAGGGGGAGAAAGGATGAATGAGTCACAGAAAGTCACTGCAGAAGAGAGCAAAGGCAATGTTTATCCAAATTTTGGAGCCAGAGTCAGACACCAGCTGTCCACCCCCAATCCCATAGGCCAATGCAACTTTGATTTGGTTTGGGTTTTTCCACAGATATCGACTTTTCTGAAATGTTCTGTGGCTTATTATTTCTGTGTAACCACAGCAACAAAACTAGCCCTGCATTCTCCTAATCCATCAGGGAGATCCCCCCACCCAGCTTCAGAAAGACTGAGCAAAAAATGGTGAGCAGCCTCAGGGAAAGGCCCAATGAGGAAGGTGCTAGAGGCCAGCTGTGATGAGTGCCATGCTCCCCTCTCACTTTACCTCCAAGGAAGTGCGCTGGTGAGTCCCCTTGTGCCCAGAGGAAGATAAAGGGGAGGCCTGCCTATGCAGAGTGGGGCAGTTTCCAATCTCCTAAGGGGTTACAAGGTAGTCTGAATCTTAGCTTGCTGCTGATCTCAAACTTCTAGAACAGCTTGTTAAACAGAAATAGGATCTTCGAAAGGGAAGCAGCGATCACCAGAACTAGAAACAGCCATGCCGAGAGGAAGGACTCAAGGTAAGCTCCGTCCTTGTTTTGATGTGAGGGTCCCTGGGCCAGAATTTCGATCAGAAGAGTGCTACCCATGTTGAAGATGCAGATTTGCACAAATTCACCTTAAATGAACTTGCCCATGATGACTGTTGCCTCATAGCCACCCAGGGACCAGTGCTGAACTCTAGGATGACTCGGTGACGGGCCCTGGGCTCCGTGTGTCCCTGCTCTGCCTGACAGGTTGGATGGAAACTGATAAAGGACTAGTCATAGCTTCTAATGACAAAACTGGGTCAGGCCAGAATGATGACCGAGATGGAATTTAGTGAGGGCAAATGCAAGCTCTGCACTTGAGTAACCAAGGTCACTCAGCATGAACATGAGACAACTGCTTCAGAGCAGCTCCCGGAGACAAGGTCTGGGCACTCTGCAGGCCTCAGACTCCACATGCATCTACTGGGTGAGGGGTAGCTCAGGGCTTAAACGCATCTGGGGATAGGTGTTCCCCCAGACCCCGTGGACATCCCTGGTTTCTGTACACCCCTCCCCTCAGATGGGACCAACACCCCATGCAGACACCTGCCCCAGGGCTCCTGGAGCTTCACGGCCTGCCTGCCACCGACAGGAGTGTCCAGAACTACGCCTCACCCACATAGCCCTGGCCCCAGTGGCCCTTACCAAAGGTAGAGTGTGCCCCAGGGCTCCCCTGCGGGATCTGGCCAAGGCCAGGACTCTACCTGAGATCATGCCCTTGTTGGCTTCTATCCCTTCCCTACCTTGTGCTCCCCACTTCCCAGTTAATCTAGAATCATAGCACCAGCTTCTCTGGGAGCCCAGCCGCAGACTAGTCTCCTCAGCATGGTTCTGGAAACCAGAGTTTCAAGCCATGGCCAGAGTACACATGTTCTAAGCAGGGTGTAAGCACAGGGTAAAGGATCTGGAAGGTGGATCTGAATGAGGAATGGCCAAGGAGATGGGATGTGGACCTTGACCACAGCCACGCTGGCTAGGCAAGAGCTCGCCCCTGACTTTGGCCACAGAAGTAAGCCCAAGGAAGAGGCGTCCCACGACACTGGTGTGGGGGGTAAGCCCCAGCTCGGTGCCACCTGCTTCGCATGGGTTATTCCATGACTTAGGCCAGCCTAAGAAGGAGCCATGACTGTCATCCTGTCATCATAAGGAAGCTGAGGACAGCAAGGTCAGTAATTTGCCCAAGCTCTCCTGGCTGTGGATGAGACCCAGGAGTCAAACTCAGACTGTAGACCACTAAGATGTAGTACCACCCACGCCACTCCCCCGCAACACTTCCAGATCCGAAGTGTCAGGATCTTCACTGGGAAGGTCCCCTGCCTTGCCAACCCCTCCCCCCCCACCACCCCCTGGTGAAATAAGAATGCAGCACTTCTGGGGACAGAGACCCAAACCAGAGGATACCGGCAGTGATGTCCCCATGTGACAGGACCATTCTCCGCTCCTCCACCATCTGCACCCCCATACACAACGTGAGCGGGTAGGGGGGAGCCTACACTCTGGCAGCAGTGGCTTCTCCCTTGGGGTGGGCCAGTGATTGCCTGGGAGGATAATAGCAGCCTGGGGCTTGGCAAGAGGTGTGTGCCCTGTGTCCTGGCCACGCCCAGAGGTGATAAGTTCCAGGAAGCCAGGCTTCGGCTGTTGGGGGGCCCTGCCAGGAAGGGGAGAACAATGGACAGAAGGGAGGAGTCCCTGGAGAAGAAGGAGGGGGATTTCTGCCTGGAGGAGGAGCTCAGGATCTGGTGGGGGTATGCTCCAAGAACAAAACCTACCAGAGAAAAACCAGACCAGCCAAGATTGTGGACCCTTGCCTGGCAAAGCTCTGACCTGTAAAACTTTATTTCAAATTCAGAACAAAACAAATGTACAAATAATGAAATCCACCACCTCCCACAACAGGGCCTGAAGGGGACCCAGAGACTCTGGTCACAAATCTGGAATCTGAGGGGAGATCTGCAAACTAAGCGGGTGGACATGTCTTGAGTCCCTAAACCACAACCGGTCATGCCTGGCCAGGGAGGGGCGACAGCAATGGGATGGGGGTGAGGGGTTCATTCTCCAGGTCAAACTCAGGGATTCTGCTGCAGTCACTAGGTAAACCCATTGCCCAGGGCTATGCAGTCTGAGCCAGGCTGGTAAGCCTACCCAGGAGGTATGATGGGGTCCCCAGCCATGCACAGTCCCGAGGCCAGACACACCTGGATTCCAACACCACCCTGCAAACATTTATCTCAGGCATGAGTTGGGTAGAAGGTTTGGCTGACCCTTCCCATTCAGGGCCCAGCCCAGCCCGACATCCTGGCACTCCAGGTGCAGCCCAGAAGCCGCACATGTTGGCCAGGTTGGCCCCCATCGGCCCAACAGAGAATGAACTCATTCCAATTTGCATATGACAGAGAAAGTCTCTTAAGGGTTTCACTGGTCCGAGCCAAATGTCCTGACATGTGACCCTTCACCTGCCTCCCCTTGTCCCAGGTGGTGGCCTCGCCTCCTTTTGCTCAAGCTGGAAACCTCCGGCTCCTGGAACTCCTTCTTCTTCCTGAAGCCACTGCAGGATGGGGGTGTGTGTGTGTGTGTCTGTGTGTGTGTGGTGCATACCCAAACCCCAGCGCCCCTTCGTTTCCCCTTGACAGGCCCCCCCTTGGCTCGTACACCCACATCTCCTGGGCCCTGCCTCCCACCTCTTCCTGTCCTCACCATGGGGCACCCTTGCCAGCCTCCCAACCCAACAAACACTCCAACAGACGCTGCATTACCCTGGCTCACACAGCATGAGCAGGACGGGCACCTCCAGGTCTCTACCAGACTGACCCAGATGCCTACTGTGCCCTTCCCCGCGGTCCATCTGTCCAGCCCCACTGTGTCCTCAACACCCTGCTCAGCATCTGGGCCCTGATTCCACCCCAGGGCAGAGGACCCTGAACAGCCCCCTAACCTCTTAAGAGTAAGTTGGTGGACTGTCCCAGGAGCTTAAGGTCTTCGATGCTAAGCCCAAGATGACGACACAAGCCCGCCCCCAAACTCCACAGGGCCTGAGATCTTCAGGCAATGAAGTCATGCTGTACCAAGCCTGTGTCCTGGGCTCCCTCACCCCATATCCCCGGCTCCCCACTGCCTGGCCCAGGTCAACTCACATGGGCATGGCTGAGAGAACAGGCCCATGGGCCTCCCTGCTCCCCAGGGCCTCATAGCTCTGGCCATTTCCCATCAGGTAGAAGACCCCACTCCAGACCCCTTCCCTTTTCCCACCCATGTCTCCCTTCCCTCCTTCCAAGGACCACACCAGCTGGAATAAATCATTAAGCCACAGGAATGAGGTGACAAGGTGCAATTTCAGGCCCTGCCAAGATATTTGGGGACAAGGAGCCACCTGTTCTCCCCTTCCTGAGACCGGCTCCTGCCACGATGACCAACAAGGGGGCTGGCTCTTAGTAGCACCCCCGGCCCCTCTGTAACGGTCAGCACCCTGGTCCTGATGTGCCGCCTCCCCCACACTGTCAGCTCAGCAAGGGTGCAGACAGCCTGTCTCATTCCCCAAGGAACGCACAGAACCCCGCACAGAATAGTGACTCAATAAATTCTTCTGGTTCGTGACTGCACTGCACTGACCAGCCATATGCTGCAGGGAAAAGAGTGCAGCCTTCAGCCGGCCTTGGCTTTGAACCTTAGCCCACCCCTCCAGCCCGGGCCTGCCAGCTACAGCCTCGCCAGGTGTCCATGGTTTCATCCAGATAATGGGGCAAAGAGGCGGGCGCTCCCCAGGGTAAGGTGACAAGCACAGTGGGGGTCATACAGGCGGTCTTCAATGTCCATGCCCTGCTCTAAAGACCCAGCCAGTCCCTCTCACTTGAGGCCCCAACTTTCATGTCAGGAAGGTGTTATAGCTCAGCACTACAGCTCAGCTCTAAAATAAAGCCACCAAGAGCCCTCAGGGAAATCGCAGCAGACTTCTGAGGAGAGACTACTACACAGAATGTCAAGGATTTTTACAGAAGAATCGGGATCTCCCTCCTGCACGGTGCTGAAAGTCTGTCCCAAGGTTCAGAGCCTTGATGTGCAGAGATGTGGCTCATGGGGATCAAGCCCTTAAAAACCAGCCCAGCTGTGAGGAGCAGGGGGCCCCCGGGCTGTGGTCCTGTGCCCTGTGGTCAGCCAACAGCAGAGACACGTCCACAACCGCCGGTAGGACCGAGAAGCATGGCACCCCCTGCAGCCTGGGGCCTGAGGCTGAGTCCAAGGGCCCAGGAGAGCTCCAAGGGCCGTGGCCCCTCACTCAGGAGCTCCACCGGAGCAGCCGCAGCAGCTGGGGCGCCGCAGGGACTGCATGACGGCTCGCAGCGGCCCCCGGCGGCCCTCCGCTGACAGGCTGTCCTCGCTGGTGGGCGCCCGTTGCAGCTGCTCAAACTGCATCTCCAGATGCTTCTGGATGGCCACGCCCAGCACCTCGGGGTCCACTGCCGCTCCGTACACCTCCCAGGTCATGCCCTCAGCATCCCATCGCACATCCCGCACAGGGGAGGGTGCCTCCTCCAGGCTGGCCCCCACGGTTACCTCCGGGAATGTGTGCAGGGCCGCAGGGCCTTCCAGGGGAGGGCTGGTGGCCACAGCCTTGCAGACCGCCATGGGCGCTGCCTGCACACCAGCATCCTGGGCTGACAGAGAGGATGCCAACACAGGAGCCAAGTCACTGGCTGAGGTCATGGTCCACACATCCTTGGTCCTGGCACCAGGCTCCGTGGCTAACCCAGTGGGACCCCAAGGGTGGTGGGCACAACAGTGGGAATGCCCAGGGAGCACCCCAGGCAACCTGCACTGGAACTTCACCCCATGCTGTGCCTGTAGCCCAGACTCACTCACAGAGGCCACTAGCTTGGGGAAGGCCAGGATCCCTGGGGCTGGCAGGGCATGGCAACAGCCACTGGTCCCCACCTCTCTCATCCCACACAGTAGAGTTGCTGCGGACAGAGCGTGGCAGGAGGTGGTTGCCGGCTGCCCAGTGGCTTCGGGTCCGGCCTGGGGGCTGCTGCTGTGGGGAGCTGTCCCCCCCAGGTCTGGTGGTGTTACCCTCACCTGACCCTCTCCCAGTGTCCAGGCTGAGTTCAAAGACCCTTCCTCTGGAGCCAGGTCCCTTTCTAAGACGGCAGGGGCCTGGCTTCCCTGGCCAGAAGTACAGCTGGGCTGTAGCCGAGCCCTGTGGACAGGCAAGCTGCCAAGGGCCGAGCAGCTGAGGCTGGCCTTCTGGGTAGCACTGCGACCCCGGGTCTGGGTGCTACGGACCAGGTCCGAGTGGCTCCTCTGCATGGCAGAGGCGCCGGGGGCCCGCAGGCGACACAGATCACCACCGCCCACAGTAGACACATTGCCCACAGTGCTGCTCCGCCAGTGGCCCACAGCACGGGGCCGGGGCTGGGGGCTGGATGCCTGTGCCTGCTCCTCGCTCTCAGCGTGCTGCTCCTCCTCCTCTGGGCCCTCCAGACTGCTGCTGGCCTCGCCCGGCTGGGCCTGCCATACGGTGCTGCTGGCACTCTTGCGGAGTTCTGGTCTCTGCCCCTGGCCTTCACCCAGCAGGCTGGACGAGCTCCGAGACAGAGGCTGCGGGCGGGGGCTCCAGGGTGGCTGGGCACCTGGCTTGGGGCGGCTGGTACTCATGGTGGCCTGCGGGAGAGAGGAGGGAATGGAGCTGAATTGTGTGCAGTACCGCAGCTGGACACCACCATGGGCTTGCACGGAGCTAGGCACGCTGGGAAGACAGCTGCAGCCCCAGTTGCCTGATGGCCCAGAGCCATGAGGATACCAGACACTTAAAATCAAGATCAGCACACATTACACTGGGAGATGTCCCTGAAAATCTCTGATAACAGTACCAAACGATTAGAACCAGCCCTAGCACAAGGTCCCAGAGACCACCCACCACGCCGGCTGCTGAGTTTTCACCGCTGCGTTAGGTGGCAAGACGGGAATCCAGGGGAGAGGCCGTGTCTGCTGGGACCCTGGGGTGGGGACCACAACACTGGGGGCGGGGGCTATGGGACAACAGCTCTTAGTCAACCAGCCCAGGAGCATTACAGTATTTTAATAACCAGTAAAGCTCAACTGGCAAATACTAGCCTGGTTCCTCCTAAAACTGTCCGTATCCATCTTGCTCTGGACTGGAGCCTCGCTGGGACAGAGCTGGGGCTCCAAGGAGGGCTGTGAGATGAACAAACGATGAATAGAGGACACACGGAGGAGGACCCTGGGTTCTCCCCCGCCCCCTCCCCCACCCTCTCAGGCCTGGCCTGGTTGAGCTGTCCTGTCTCTGGGACTCAGTCTTGGCAGTTGTGAAGAGGAAATGGGTTTCCTGACTCCCACCTCTGTTTCAGGGGAGGGAGAGGCCCCACATGCCAGCCCTTTACATGTTCACTTGTTCCACAGCCGTCTCCAAGCACCCACAGCCTGCCAGGCTCTGGAGCTGGGAGACAAGGAACCAGCTTGGATCCGGCCGCGCCTCCGGGAATGGGATCTAAGTCGCTAGGCAGACAGACCCTCCATAAAATTTAAATTCCCTCTTGCCGCGTGTGCCCGTGTACCCACACTCTCCTCGCCTCCCTCCCCGCCTGCCATTCCTGTCCCTTCCTCCTGTCACACAGACCCCTCTGGATGTGCTCACAGACTCCTCCGCAGCCTAGAGCCTGGCCCCTTCAGCCTCAGCACATCCTCCTGGAGAAGCGTGCCCAAGCTGGGCTGGCCCCATCTCTGGCTGAGCACTGGCTGGCCTGGATGGAGCGACCTGAGCAACCGTGGGCCTCCCACCAACCCGAAGCTGTCGGAGCAGGCCTGGCAGCCCGTGCCCCTCAGTCTACCCAGCACCCACAACGGACCCGACAGTGGCTGGCACTTGGCACGGCTGCCATGTGCCTGCCTCAGAGAACAAGAGAGTGAAGCCACAGGGGAGAGGGCTGAGTGCCGAAAATGGGGTCCAAGAGAGAGCATTTCCAGGAGAGCTCACTTCGCATGATGGATCAGAAAAGGCCTCCTGGGAGCCCAGCCCTGTAAGTGGGGCCCAGAGAGAAAGGAAGGAGAAGGGGCCGGGGGGAGAGCACAAGGCAGGAGGCACAGGAGGGGAGGGGAGGAGGCCGGGCAGAGGGGGTAAGGGGGAGAGGTCAGAGCATCTGGGCCGGCCTGGCCCCAGCCAAAGCTGTCACTGAGGACCCTCCCCCAGGACTCCCTGCCAGGCAGGACCAGCTGGAGAAACAGGGCAGGGGAAGAGAGGCAATCCCAGTCCTGTCCTTCCACCCCGGCCTGATAAGAACTACCAAGACACCAACCGCCTCAGCCGTGAGCAAGGCCACCAGAAAGAGAACGTGGGAAGGGCTCTCAGGAACTCAGTTTCTGTATAATTACCAACTTCTTCTGTCCCAACACTCGGGAGACGGCTGCTGGCTGTTCCACAGTGAGGATGCTTCTGGAACTGCAGTCCCCTGAGAGCTCAAGGCTTGCTTTGGAGTCCAGTTCAGCCCAGCTTCATGATGATCCTACTTGCATTGCCCTATAGATGGGCACCGGCCATATGTGGCTCCTAAGCCCTTGACCCGTGGCCTGCATGACTGACAAACTGGCTTTCTGATTTCATGTCCCAGTAAGCCATTTAAAGTGTAAATGGCCACCAGTGCTTAATGACTCCCTTCTGGGACCCGTGGGCTCTAGCTCCAGCCTGCACAGGAGTGTCCCCACCTGGCTGCTCCTCACAGCTGAAGCCACACTGGTCCCAGGCGTCAAGAAAAGAACAAGCAGTCAAGGGAGGAATAGAACCCAGGCCCTGCCCTTCAGGAGCTCCAAGATGGATGTACATACAGAGAAAGGTGACAAAGCCAGTAACAGTCACAGTGATGAGGATGCTAAAGAACAGCTCACAGGGCTGTCACTCCCACCCCCCATGCCTGGCACGAGTCACACCCTGTCTGCACACTGGCTCACTTCACTGTAATTGTCACAGCAGCCTCATAAGGTACACCATCCACTCCATTCTACAGATGAGGAGGCCAGAGATCAGAGAGGTGTCCTAACTTGCCCGTAGGCTCACAGCTGGCGAGCGGCTAAGCCAGGAATCAAATCCAGGAGCGTCTGAGTCCTGGAGACTAACATTCCCCCACTGCCGCCATCTCCCGACTTTGCGGTTGCCCTGACTTAGCTGAAAGCCCGGCACCCAACACAGCCTCTGGCTGAAACCCACCGACCTTAAACCTTCCTGGGAAGCAGGGCCAGAGAGAGCAAGGTCAGGTCCTGGCCCCACTCTGAGGAAATGGAGGGCTGAGGTTGCGGATACGCTCAGACTCCCAGAGGAAGTCTCTGGGAAGTCAGAAGCCACCAGCGACAAGGTTCCCACTGTGCCCACCTCACCAGATGGCTGCCTCACCAGGATGAGGCATCCCCCAGAGAAAGCAGTGACCACAGAGACCCTGGGCGGGTGGCTATCTGTCGCTTCCCTTCTTCACCTCACCTCCACGAGTGGCAGCCGACAAAATGGAGGCCAGGAGCAGTTGAGAAATTTCAGAGAGCCCACAGCTGAACCCCAATGGGGTATTTCTCCCGCAGCTTGGTCTTCCTAGCCTTGAAGGAGGGAAACGCTGTGAGGAAAGTCACCCAGATTATCCCAGGGAAAGGAGGCTTCCCACATCCCCATCGCTAAGAAGGGGGGCCTCCCAGGGAGCGAGAGGAGCTGACCAAATGAGCTTTGGAGCCGTGGGTGAGCAGGTGGGGCAAGGCGTCTGCTTCTAAGCCTGATTCCTCCCCTTCCCGTGCACCTGCCCCAGGTAGACACCTACGCTCCCTGAGCCCCAGTTTGCCCAGTCTGCAAAACAGAAGTAAGTGCAGCTGCAAGGTTGCCGTGAAGTCTACTAACATGATGGCACGCAAACCGAATAGCAGTGGCTAGTAATAATCTCTTCTTTCCTCCTCCCATCAGGAGCGACCTGTGCTCAAGGTATCACAGGGACTAGGACTGGGAGACAAAAGGACCTTTTCGAGACACCTGTAGGTGAGCTTACTCTCGCTTCCCAGTCCTTCCTGTCCTCATCTCATCCTAGGACCTAGTCACCACCAGGGTCCCCAGCGTCTCCATCACTGCACTAAGCTTCCCAGTCTATTTTAAAACTTAATTTGGGAGGATACACACCCATGCTTGTACATACATGTTTGTGGGTGCACACCCAAGTCTGGAGTCTGGCCTGAATGGCATGCACACTTGCCTTAAAAACCATGGAGAAGGCTCTGGTTTCACCCCCAAACAGACCCTAGAAAGATGTTTTAGCAAAAAATAAATGACAGGCACACCGAGCTATTCAAGACCACTAGTGTTCTTTGGATGACACCTTACTGTCCTCTCTCCTGCCCCATTTGATGTCAAAGTTGCAAGATGGCCATGTCTTTGGCCCATATAGGACTCTCCTACTGCCTCAGTTCTGCTGCTCAGTAAATGGAAGAACAACTGGCCTCACACAGCAATCAGCCAGCATTATTTTGAGTAAAGCCTCCCAGTCCTGCAGAACCTCCCAAACTGGCCCAACCAAAAAAAAACAAAAACAAAACAAAAAACAAAAAACAAAACTGCTAGGTTGACTTGGTCAGAGATTCTAGCTCCTGCCATACCACCCAGCAGAGGAGCTCAGGCCTTTGGGAGTGTGGCCCGGGCGGGGGAGGCAGGGGTGGAGGGGAGAGTGTGGCACACCAAAGCCACTGCAAGCAGGCCCTGTTTCAGACCACCCTGTGTCATCCATATACATCTCCTCTTGTTAAGAGATAGGCATTTGGATGATGACTTCTGCTTCCAGCAAAACCAAAACAGGAAAAGCAAACCCATGTGGTCAGCAAGGGAAACTGCTCCAATGTTAAAATATGGACCTTACCCCTCAGGGATCTGGTAGGGATACATAGCACGGGAACCCCTGGTTGGATAGTGGGGGTGTAGCAACCTCCAGCAGGTGATCTGATCCATCCCAGCAGCAAAGGGGGCCTGACAGGACCACTCAAGGCCAAAGTTGGGCAAAGCAGCAAGGAGCATTCCTGAGCTACCGAGAGGGATTGTTTGAAGGGGACAAAATCTGCCCATCACAGGATGAGGGGGCCTTAAGTACAAAATGCTCAGGTCACATGTTGTGCCAGTAAAGGGTTCGAGGATAACTGTGGGCAAAAGCCCAAAGGACCCAGCACTGCTCACCAGAGAGGCCCAAGCCCCCAAACGCCCCAGAGCTTCCTCCCCTGAGGACGATATGCCCATACTTCCCAGGAGGCACCTGGGGTGGAGGAGGTAAACCTAAAGGCCCAGATGCCCCAAACCAGAGGTAGCCAGGGTAGCTAATGTATCCCTACCTGCGTGGTCCCGGGCACCTATGCCCCCAGGCACCCATGCACCATCATGGGCCTGAGCCCCACCCGTGGCCACATGAGAGGCGGACACACAGGCCCATCTACTGTGGGAGCCTGCAGGAAACAGCATCTCCACAGCTGCACTCTGCACACCAAATGTACAGGCCGCCTCTGGCTTTGGGGCCAGAGGCCTGAACACACCACACCATACACTCTCCACCAGAGCAGGGGCCCCTTCCCCGCCCCTCCGCACAAAGCCCACCAGACTCAGGGAGAAGGTCCTCGATACAATCCCCCAAACTAAGCTACAGATCTTCCCAGAAGCAAAAGCAGTGACTGAGGGAAGATGAGGCTGTGGGGCAAGGGGTATGGATGGAGGGCAGAAGGAACGCGAGGTAAAGGAGGTTTGGGGCTGGAGGCCTCGGGGAAGGGTGAAGGGAGGGGTAGGGATGGGAAAGGGAGGAGGAATGGGAGGGGACAGCGATAGTAGCGGAGACGGAGGCAGAAGAAGTCGGGGTCCTAGGCAGAGTGCTGGAAATGGGAGGATGGGCAGAGGAGACGCGGAAGAGGGGATGGGATAGGCAATGAGAGGCGAGACGGGATGAGGGATGCAGCCATGGGGGGCGCTGAGCACCAGGCGGGGGCTGTGATGCGGAGGGTCCGAGCGCACCAAGAGGCGAGGAGTGGGGTTCTGGGGCGCAGGAAGGGAAGGCGCTGCCCATCCCACCACCCTCCCCCCTACCACCCGCACGCACACAGCCGGCCTCTCACCCTCTCGCCCGCCCGGGACCGCGCAGGCCGGCGGAAGCGCTGCTACTGCGGCCGCCACAGGTGCCAGGCGCAGCTGCCCAAGATGGAGCCGGAGCCCGACCCGGCCCGGGCCGAAGACGCCACCCGCCGCCGTCCGCCTGGCCTGCGGAACCAGCGCCCGGGTGGCGCCCAGGGGTGACTGGGGGGCCGAAGAAGGAGGGGCGCAGGGGGCGGTGGCCCAGCTCACCTGGGCCCGCCCCCGCGCTCCACAGCCCGCGTCGGCGTCCGGGCCCCGCCCCCTGCCCGCGGCCCCGCCCCCAGGACCCGGCCCGCCCCGCCCCCACAGCTGCCGAGCAGTCCCGCGCCCACAGCCCATGGAGCCCTACCCCTCTGTCCACGAGCCCCCAGTCCTCCTTCCCGACCTCAGGGCAGGTCTCCACTGTCCCGTCTCTTCGGCCCCGTCCCCATCACGATCCCCTGTTACACGCGCCTGCCCAGGGAATTCCCCAAGACACCCATCTTGCCGACTTCCCCCCCAACCCCAGTCTTATAGGCTCGGCTCCCCATAGCCGTCCAGCCCCCGACCGGGCCCCCAAGTCCACTTCTTCATTTCCCCGCCCCTTCGGTCCCCGTTGTAGAGCGCCACACCCCTCACCGAGGGCCACGGGGTCCTCCGGTGACCCACTTCCTCACGGCCCCGCCCCACGTCCTTCATCATCCTGGACCCGCCCTTCATAAGTTTCCGGCTTCCGACCCCACCCTCAAGACCCCATGGCTCTAGGGCCATTCACCCTCGGACACCAGGCCGGGTTCGTCATAGTCATAGTCCCGCTCCCCTGTTCTCCAAACCATGAGCCCCACAGTCCCATCCTCTTAGCTCCACTCTTGCAGACTCCAAGACTACCCTGGTCCCGGACCCAAAAGCCCGTATTCTACCACCCTTTCCCCAGCCCATGTCCCTATCCCCACCTCTGCCCCCTAACCCAATCCCATTCCTGGGCATTCAATCTCCGGGCCGCCCCCACGGGCCCCAACAGCTGGCATGCGCAATGACCATGAGAGGGTGAGGCCACCCCATCCGAGACACACCCCATCCCGCTGCTTCCTATAGCCCCCAAAATAACCTCCCTCTCTCCCTTTCTGCCCCACGATTACAGGAAGAGTCCTGGTCCTGGGAATGCCTGGTCCCACCACCTTTCCCTCTGCATCCCCCAGTATCTGAAAGCCCTGATCTGACTAGGAGGTCACAGAGGAGCAACAGCCACCCACACGAGCCACCCTCGACCCCTTCAGCTCTCCAGAGGTTCCTGCCACCCATCCCGAGGGCCTCATTTTAAGAAGAGCATTTCCCACCTCTGGGCCCGTCTCTGAGAATTGGGTCCCAATGTTGACTGTATTGACTTTAGCTCGGGGAACCCCTGATTCGCTTGCCCAACCTTTTGTGAGGGATCTACACGGCTTTGGTCCAGTGGCCCCAGTAGCTAATGCCTCTCTGCTCCTCCTCCAGTTTGAGAAGCCTGGGCTCACCTGTCCAGCCTCTCCCAACCCTGCTCTGAGGTCAGAGCATCAGGAGAAGGTCAGCAGAAAGCCCTCAGCCCTCAGAGCAAGGTAGAGAGTGGAGAGCCCAGGCAGGAATGTGCACCATTCACTGCTCTTCCCCCAGCCCCTACCCCAGCTCCTAGCCCAGAACAGGGGTGTGCAGCACTAGGCCACAAGTGTGGCTGGTACCTCCCGCCCAGCCGCCCCCCCACCCCACCTCCTGGTATGTTCTCTGAGTGCAGGGACCCCCCACACCTTAGCATCCCCATCTGTACCTCTTAACTGCCCCTCATCAGATTACCTCATAGACCAAAGGAGACAACAGATACCTGTTACAGACAGCATTTGGGGCCTATAGGTCATGCCCTTACACTCCCCCACCTGAGGTTTAACACAGGCATCCATGTCTCCCTATACCCACCCCCTCCAGCCTGGGATCCTGCTGCTTAGGGCCTGGCTGGAATGGAAGCTTTGGCCCTACCTCCCCCACCCCTCGCGCCATGGTCAGCTACAGCTTCAAGTGGGGGCTCACTCACTGGTGGAGTGGGTGGGGTTCTGCTCAGGAAGACTCAGACTGCCCTAAGCACCCCTTTCCAGTGGGGTCTTAGAGCACTGCCCAGACAGCTATGGAGGGGATGGTGAACACTGGGGGAATGTCCAAGTGGAAGCCCCAGGTCCTGTCCTCCCACCGCACACAGACTGCCAGGGGGGATCTGCCCAAAGGGGCCATATGGGAGATTATTTGCTGAGACCACCAACCCACTCCTGCTCCTGCCTAGCAATTAGGGCCCTTCTTTTCACATCTCAGGAATCTTACTCACATTGCCTTTTTAGGGAAGCTGAGCCCCAAGAAGGGATAAGCTACCTGGGGTTACACTGAGAGTCGGTGCCAATGCCGGGGCTCCCAGCTCCCTGGTCATATGAGAGCCTCCAAGAATTTCAACCCGCTGTTTCAGGGAAGCAGCCTGGAGTCTGGTATCCACCTGCAGATGTGGCCTCACTGAACCTGCCACCAAGGTCTCTGAGCCTGGCTTTGGCACCTTGGACAGCTGGTCCTGTTCTTCCAACAGTGGTTTGGTAAAGAAGCTTCTCTGGCTGTGGTGGCTGCCCAGGGAGAGCCAAGCATGGAGAGTCAGTCCTCAGTTGTGGTCCTAACTCCTCCACATGTTCTCTTGCTCTGCGATCCCACACCCAAGAAAACTGTCCACCTCTCTGGGCATCGGTTTCCTCATCTGCACAGCGACAATAATTACACCTCCCTCCCTTGGGCTGGGAAAGATGGGGTTTGCGAAAGTATTCTGCGGAGTGTTCTTGCTGCTATCAGTCATTTGATCAAATATTTATTGAGCTTCTCCTGTGTCAGGCTCTGGAACTAAAAGCCAGAACTGCCTGGTGTGGGGAAGGAGTGGGGTTTGTTGACTGCTCTAGTAGAGAGGGGAGGCTCTGGTTTAGGAGCCCATGGGCCAAGGACCACTCCCTGAGTCTCAGAATCTGACAGAAGATAGGCACCCAGGTGGCTCAGTTCGTTAAGCGACTGCCTTTGGCTCAGGTCACGATCCCTGAGTGGGGATCCCCTCCCGCATCCGGCTCCCAGCTCCATGGGGAGTCTGCTTCTCACTCTGACCTTCTACCCTCTCAAGCTCTCTCTCACTCTCTCTCTCAAATAAATAAATAAAATATTTTTTGAAAAAAGAATCAGAAGAGGAGCAAGAAATGTGTGCTCTGGAGTTCAGTCAGGGCATGATGCATCACCAGGTAGAGCGGCGAATTGCACATATAGAACTTTCCCGAAAGGTCTGGGCATCAGGGGCACAGGGGTCCCTGAAGTCACAGGAGTTAAATAAGGTCTTCAGGAAGAATGTAGCAAAGAGGGCCCAGGACCCAGCTGCGGGTAACCAACCAGGTGGCAAAGGACTGAGAAGAAGCAGCCAGGGAGGAAAAGGGAAACTGGGACATTGCTGGGACTCAGGGCACTCACGACAAGCAGCTTCAGCATGGTGCTGGAGGCAGGACCATGAGAGGGCACTTAGTGAGGAGTCGGAGGGGAGAATCCAAGACACCAAATGTGCACACAACTCTTTTAAGCAGGACCCTAAAGGGGAGAATAAAGAAAGGGGTCACTCGGGAAGGACATGGGGTCAAGAGAGATTTCGGGCTTATGGCTCTGGTTTTTTGGTTGCCTTTTTAATATGCTGCATCATGGAGTAGGAATCCTTGATTTCAAGCAACAGAGAACAGCTCGGGTTGAGATAGGCAGAAAGGGAGTTGTCGGAAGACCACAGGGAGCTCAGAAAGGAAAGTAACATGGAGAGCTAGCCTTGCTCCTCCAAGCTGGGAGCCAGGTGACTCCAGACCTCAACAGAGGGAGCCACTTCCCAGTCTTGCCCGGTCACGGCCATGGAAGGAAGGATTCTGGTTTTTTCTCCTTTGTGTTCTGTTCAAGATTCTAAGTCTCAGGGAAGCAGGAGCTCATTTGGGTGAGCTACGGCCACACACCTTCTGTCCTTGGACAATTGAGGCATACCTGGCCCAGTAGACCTCTAGGAGTACCCATGGTCTCCCAGGACAATTTCCCCAGAGGGAGGAATGGAGGCCAAGTGACCAGACCCAGACAGCTCCACTGCATGTTGTAGCAAATTGAGCGTACTTGACATTGGGGGGCCAGGAGCCGTAGAGAGGGATCGGATGAAGAGCTGGAAAGAGGGAGAACCACTTCTGGCATAAGGTCCCGATGGGCTGGGATCCAGAACGTGTGAAGCAGGAGTGGGGACAGCTTCTCTGTGTAACTGAAAATCGAGAAGAAATGACAGGGGTAGCATGTAGGTAGGTTACTAGGTTTGGAAATTTAAGGTTGATGGTTTCTCTTTTCTCTGTGAAATAAAAGGCAAGCTGTTGTGCTGAGACAGAAAGGAGAAGAGGGAAAGGTTGGAGGGGTGAGAAGAGCAGAGGAGGCTTGAAATGGTCATTGCAGAGGGGCACCTGCGTGGCTCAGTCAGTTAAGTGACTGACTCTTGATTTCAGCTCATGTCATGATCTCAGGGTCGTGGGACTAAGCCCGGCACTGGGCTCCAGGCGGGCATGGAGTCTGTTTAAGACTCTCTCTCGCCCTCTCCTTCTATTTCCCCCCACACCCTCACTAAAATTTTTTTTTTTTAAAGAAAAGGAAAAGAAATAGTCATTGCAAAGAGAGGGAAGATCCTCTGTTGGCTGAAGAAATGCAGTAGAAGATATTGCCAAGCAGTGCTGGGGCCCAAGCAAAATTTGTGACCAGCAAAAATATCATCAAAGAAAAGCAAGTTCTAATTAGGACTCACAGTTGCAAGAGAGAAAAAGAGAGTCACAAAACGACCACAGCATTCTGGGTGCCGGTGGCCGGGAGCATACGGTCAAGCCGGCTGGCCCTTCTGCCGTGGGTGCTTGAGTCGTCGGCTTACCAGGAGTCAGCTGAGCTTGTATCAAGCTCACTTACTCCGATTGTACGTGCTGTAGTGACGCAATTACATAAATAATCAAATCTAATTTAATTAAATAGGGCATGAACTGGTGGGGTATGCATAGAAAAAGAAAGTTCTGTTCCTACGAAGACTAGGTTAAGTGCTTTGGAAAGTGAGTCACAAAATCGGCCGTCAGTTGAGTGTGGGAAAGGCAGCTTGAAAAAGAATAGGAGGAAAATGCTAGTGATCTGGAAAGCTTCTGAATCAGATTGCTTCCCGGCTGCCATAACGTTAACTGACTTGCCTACGAACCAGTCATTTATTAGACCTGAACGCAGGAAGAAAGGGCTACTGTTGTATAGTTTAGGCAAACGAGGGGACTTTTTGAATCCATCTTCAGGCACTGACTAAAGCCAAGGACTCAGATGATGTGGACAGGATCTCTCACCTGCTCCTTCCCTCTGACACCCTCTGGGCTAGTTTCTCACACAGACTCTCTCCTTTCGTGAAACAAGGTTGCTGGTAGCCCCAAACCCGCCCATCTCTGGATCTGCAAACCAGGTCTTCCTGACCCTGCCTGACAATCCTGGGCCGGAGGGAGAGAGCTCTCTGGCAGGCTGGCCTGTGTCATGTGCTCTTCCCAGGATGCTCAGGACCCTGTCCTAGGACTGGCAGCCCCTCCAGGGTCTCAGTGGACAGTGGACAGGCAAGACACTGTTGCCAGACTAAAGGGAAAGCGACACTGAGTTGGCCCAAAGTGCAGATGACCACAGGCGGCAGCATCTCTGGGAGGCTCAGAAAAGGAGCCGCTGAAAATTCAAATATGTCTGTGTGCCATCAACGCCTATGGAAGGGAGAGCTTAGACTAAGCTGAACAGTGTCTGTCTTTCCGACACGAAAATTCCTAGAGTGTGAGAGACTGTTCTCACTGCCATATGACCTGTGAGTGAAAAGGCTGTGCCTTTTTGTCTGACCAAAGGCACCGACTTCCCAGGACCTGGTATGTAATAGATGCTGAGAGAAGGGAGGGAGGGAGGGAGGGAGGGAGGGAGGGAGGAAGTCTATCCAGGAATACCCATTACCTATTACCACCTCAGTTTCATCCACAGACATTTCACTGAGTCCTTAATAAATGCCAGCCGTATGCTGTGAGCTGGGAATACACAGAAGGTAGTAGACAAAGAGGGGACCACCATGGCTCAAAGGGACAGTCCTGAAGAAAAATCTGTCATCCAAGAAATATACTCCACTCCCTGGGAATCTTCACAATTTCTGCCCTGTAGGACTTGATGATGGTGGCCAACCAGTGGCTTCAGTGGGTTTCTGTGTTTCCATAATCTGGACAGGGGTTCCTACTGTGTTATACTATTCTGACTGACTGCCGTGTATGGGGTATGATGAGACAGCTTGTATGGCCACACCACATCCAGGCCTGACACCGAGGGAGGGGGCATTCCAAACTTTGAAGAACAGGGCACACAGACATTTGGTTGGCCCAAGGAATAGACTGGGATAGAGACTGCTAACCAACCCCCTAATGGTCATGATCTCTTTATATGTTTAAAAAATCTCTGCTTTTTATCTGGGGACATGGAAATCCAGGGGGTTGTGGGGGGTGGGAAGCTGTATTTCCTGGAAGCTATGTTTGGGCAAGTAAGTGACCAGTAGGACTAAAGTGGGGAGAGATGATGTCTTTAACCAGAAGTAGGGGGAGTCCTCCTCTTTCTTTTCTCTTTTCTGTTTCCACTGGGTGGGTGGTAGAAGTGGTGAAATATGTCAAGCCACATGAATGCACAATACCTGTGAATAGTGAATAAACAAGAGAGGAAGAAATCTGGGCTCAGGCTGCTTATTGAAGACAGGTGAGAGAGAAAGGAACTTCCGTCTTGGTTACACCAACCTTATTTGAGGTCTCTCTTCCAGCAGTTCAACCCATATCCTAAAAATTACCCTTTCCTTTATGCCCATGTGTTTTGGGTGTGTCTCAGAGGAGGAGCACATGCCTGGGCCCAGGCGAATCACTTGCATCACATCTCCCTGGCTCCCAAGATTGCTCAGGATAAGCATGTGCCCCACTTAGAGCCAATGACATGTAATCAAGAATTTCTCTGGGAGTCCGAAGAAAGAAACTCAACTCCTGTCCCTAAGGAGATGTACGGACTGAAACCATCATCTTACTCAGAGCCTGATGCTGAAGCCAACCCAGAGGGTGACAAGGTGAAGATGTGAAGAGAAGCAAGGTCCCAGATACATCATCTGAGCCTTGAATGCAGTTTAGGCTAAGGCTGGTCTCATTCCTTGACTTCTCAGTTACAGAAGCCAATAATTATCCTTTTTGTTTAAACTAGTTTGGGTTAAATTCCCATCCCTTGCTACCAAAGGTGGCCTCAGTGATAGTCTTCAGCCCAGACTCGGAGTATCATGGAGGTGGCATGGGAGGCAGATACCTGAGTTCAATCTTTTTTGTTGTTGTTGTTGTTGTTGTTGTTGTTTTTAAGATTTTTTTTCCCATTTTATTTATTTTTTCAGCTTAACAGTATTCATTCTTTTTGCACAACACCCAGTGCTCCATGCAAAACGTGCCCTCCCCATTACCCACCACCTGTTCCCCCAACCTCCCACCCCTGACCCTTCAAAACCCTCAGGTTGCCCCAACCTCCCACCCCGACCCTTCAAAACCCTCAGGTTGTTTTTCAGAGCTGAGTTCAATCTTAACAAGGGAAGTCAGAGACCAGCTGAAGCTTGCTTGGGAAAACGTGGATTTGTTATAAAGATGCATGTGTATTTGAACTAGAATCGGAAAGGTCTCAGGAACCAGCCAGACAGATCCAGCCATAGTCATTGCCGCATCACTTCCTTCTTGGAGCCTGGGAGCATCATCTCTATCCGGAAGGTCCTCTGCGCTACACTCTGTACCAACTAGCGCCCTCTACCGGTGCAGAATTTTCACTGTTTGGATACCTTGAATCACCAAGGCCCCAGCTCCTCCTGGTGGCGTCTCTCAATGCATCCTTTTCACTTCTGCTGCTAGCTACCTAACTCCTGACATTCTTCCCAACTCCCACTTCAAACAAGAGAAATCTGATAGACACAGGTCATCTCTAATGCAAAGGAAAGCACAAGTCCTAGCCAGCTGATGGATTCAGCACCTAAGTCAGGAGCCCCCTCCCACGCAATGGTCACATGGTCTAAAACACGTCCCCCTGCTGGTTGCGCTGCTAGGGCTGTGGGCAAGGCAGGTACCACTACTGATATGCCTTGCATGCCTATACAAAAATATTATATTTGGCAGTACTCTTTTGGCTTTGAGAGGCAGAGCTCAATTCAAATTGGCTAAACCACCCAAAGGACATTTCTTGGGCTCTTGTATATCAAGAGTCCAAGGCACTCAGGTTTTGCTGGATCTAGGTGCAAAGGATGTCCTCAAAGCGTGGCACCTCTGCGTCTCTTTTAGCCAGACTTCCCATACATACTTGGCCCTCAGCAGCTCCTGGATTATATCCTCACATCTACAAGTCCTTGGAAAAGAATTTAAAGAGTTGAAAAAAATGCCAAGTTATTGTATTAGCTATTATTGTTGTTATCACTTCCTACAGTTCCTCCCAAATGTGAGGTTTGAGTTACAGTCAACTAATGTGAGTCACTGTGGCCTAAGAAATGTGATGCTCTGACTGACATGTTCTGGATCGGGTCGAACTCTGGAGTTAAGAAGTTATCCCACCCTGTCACATAGTCTGAGATTAGGGGAGAACACATGGGTTTTGTTGCCAGATTTTGGACAGGTAAAAACAACAGATGTCTGCTGCAATCCACACCATTGGCCTCCCACCATCTGCATATATCCTTCCTCACGCAAACATACTTGTGAAAATATTCTTGTTTAAAATAATGCAATTATACCATATACCACCAAACCCTCTTATACCAATGGTAACAGAAGAAAATAAGGTCTAGATTCTCCAACAGTTGCTGCATCCAGCTCCAGTTCCAAAATCTCTGGGTGGCGTGTGGCCCTTTCAGAGAGCCCAGAAGGAACAGTCCTAAGTGAAGCTCTAAAAACCTAGAGAACAGGACCCAATGGTTAATTGGTTAATGGTTAATAAATTCCAATAATCCAATCCATCTGGATTATTCTACTCAAGATTTCAAGTTTCAGACTGAGAGCAGAAGATTAGCCTAAAATGCAAGCCAAACCCACTTCTTGACCAGAGGAGAGCAGGACAGAGTGCATCTGATGGAAAAGGGAACCTGGTTTCCATTACTGTAAGAAGGAAGCAAGGGTGTGGGGTAACTTGGCAAATCCTTACTGTATGTACTTCTGTGGCCTGACCAAGTGATAGAGACACTTCTGGTGGGTGGGTGGCCAGCTCTGCAGGCTCAGGCAGCAGCTCCAGATACGCAGCTCTCTCTAATGCCTAGGAACCTGTGAGCTCCCAATTCACACCGTGAGGTCACTAACAGCTTACTCTGGGGAACCTGGGACACTGTGCTAATTCGGACCTAGGTCTTGGCTCCTCACAGGTCTGATGGTAACATTGCCTGAGGCCCAAATGGAGGGCTGCTGATGGCCTACCTGTGTCAAGAGAGACTAGATTTTGCTGCAACCTCAAGCTTCGTGGAAGTAACAGTGGCTTAACCAGGTGAAGGTCTCAGTTTTACATTCCTCATAGATTGGCAAGAGAGCTCTGTTTCTTTCAGGAACCCAGGCAACTGGAGCCTCCTTGACACATGCTTTTGCAATCAGCACCTCGATGGAAAAGAAGGTGGAGAATTAGGCACCAACTCTTAAAGCTTCCACTAGAAAGTGACGCATGTCACTTCTGTTCATATTTCATTGGCCAAAGTAAATCACACATCCATATCTAAGTCCAAGGTGAGGGGGGAGGGCTTCATTCCACCTGCATGAAAAGAGGAAAGTCAGACACACACTGCACTAATGAGAACCACTACCCAGTTTCTCTCTCTTCTTCCTTCTTACAAGAGTCACAGTTTTGTCCAGGATGACAGTGTACCCAGCTAAATCTACCTTTCCAGACTTCCTTGTAACTAGAGCTAGACGTCTGACCTTGTTCTGACCAGTAAGATGCAGAAGGGAGCCACTGGGAAGTAAAGCTGATGTGATGCCTGGAGATGCAGCAGCCATACTGTGAGCATAAGGACAGAAGCTACACGATAAGGAAGGCAAAAGAAGAGGATGAGGAAACCTGAGATCTTGATGAAATCCCTGAGCAGCTGCCTTGTCCAGGGCTGCCAATCTGTAGGCTGCTTGTTACAGGAAAACAAAAAACCCTATCTCTTTGGTTCACTGAGAGTAGGACCATCTGGTATTTGCATTCCTTACTATTTACCCTCACTGTGTTTTAAGTTTCAGTTTGTTCAGCTAAAGACTGTGTGTTCAGTCTTTAACATGCAGACAATTCATGGTGCAGTGGTAAGAACAAGGGCTTTTTATCACTCCATGCAGGCTTCAAATCTAGGGTCAACCAATTTTCAGCTATGTGTCTTAGGTGGATAACAAAGGACATATAATTAAGGCTCTTTGAGCCTTGGTTTCCTCGTCTGTAAAATGGGAATAAAAGTCCTGTGACATAGACAGCCATTTCCCTTATTCACCTCCCACTGTTCGACTGAAAAGGTCAGATGCCCACTGTCTTGGTCGCCCTGGAAACCAGCATGGCTGCGTGTGGATCTAGCCAATGGTGTATAAGAGTCAGTGTGCTAAAAGTTTCTGATGAAAGGAGAGAAGTTAGTGAGGAACGTGTTCCCTTCCTTCTTTTCCTGCCTTTGGACTTGGTGCTAGAGGACATCAAGTGTGGTGCTATAGTAGTTATCCTGCAACTTTAAGGCCTATGCACCTGCTAAGATGGACAGAGTAGAAAGTGGGTCTTGGATGATAACCTTCAGCTGCCAAACCAAATCTGCAGCCATCTCACGACAGATTTCTTGTTAATCCCATATTTCACCAATCCTAAAACCCACATGCTTCTTGACATTTAACACTTCCAAAATCAAGTCACATCTCACAGCTAATTGGACAGTAAAGAATTGTTTCGTAGTTCGACAGCATTTTTTTCTGATGCAAGGAAAATGATGCAATAGTGGTACATTTTACAATCGATAGCATCTTAGAGTTACTGAAATGTGAAAATAAATCTCTTTATGGTTTAAGTCACATTAAGTCAGGTTTTCTGTAAACTGTAGCCAAAAGAACTCCTAACTGGGAAAAATATCTACTGTAGATGGTGGTTGTGAAGAACGAATGAATGAATGAATGAATGAATGAATGAATGACTGTCTGACATATAATATGTAAGCAAAGTACTTGAGGTAGATTTTTTTAAAGGGATGGTATTTTGTCTGGGCCTTGATATCTAGTTATATAAATTATTTGTCCAACTGTAGACACACACACACAGTCCCTAAGACTGGTATATATCTAAAAAATAAGTCCAGGGAAAACATGAGTTATAAGTCTGGACCTCAGAGAACTCAAAACAGGTAGCAATCTTTTTTTTTAAGGTTTTTATTTATTTATTTGATAGAGAGAGAGACAGTGAAAGAGGGAACACAAGCAAGGGGCGTGGGAGAAGAAGAAACGGGCTTCCCGCTGAGCAGGGAGCTTGACATGGGACTTGATCCCAGGACCCTGGGATAATGACCTGAGATGAAGCAAAAGGTTAATGACTGAACCACCCAGGTGCCCCAACAATCTTGTATCATTTGAAACTTTTAGCTACAGATGGCAGGTACCTACTCAAACTGGCTTAAGTATAAATGAGAATTTATTGACTCACCTCGGGGAAAAGTCCGGTGATGTTCTGACTTCAGACGTGGTCTGATTCAGCTGCCACCAGGCCCCAGTGACTCTCACCCTCAGTCGCTGGGCACCCACTGTTCCAAACAGATTCTGTTCTGTCAGGCTCTTTTCTCCTGCAAGATTCCTTGGTGAGATTCGAGGCCCTCCCAGAGGCCTGTGGCCAAACGCTGTCAGGAAAATTGGTGTTGCCTCTCATTGGCTCTGGTCGGTCCCAGTGTCTGTGTCTCCCTGAACCCATCACTGCCTCAGGAGAGGGAGCTTCGGAGGAATCAAGGCAGAGGGAAGGGTCAACCACACCTGAGTCATTGGCACTGAGAGGGGTTCTCCCAGAACACATCTGGGGCACCATGTTAGCAGAAGGACAGAGGATGCTATGGTACAACAAGGTCTTGTACAATGTCAATGTACAACAATGTACAACGGATGTCTTCCCCAAGCCTTCTCCTCTCTCTCCCCTAAGCCCACGACCACCACCCAGGCCTTGCACTGTCTGACTCCCTCCACAATGAAAGGTGGTCCAGAGAAGACCAAAGTCAGCCAGTAAGGAGACGTGACGAGGCCATCTACCCTGGGGCCACAACTCTAAGGGGTGTGGAGGAGGAGAAAGGGCATAGCCCTCCGAAGGGGACCCCTGATCAGCTCACCACTCTGGTCTCACTGGAGTCATCAAAATGAGTGACTGTGTTTCAGTCAACTTTCCTGCTTAGGGAACGCTATGGCAGTCATCCATGAGCGTTGATATCTCCCTCCCATATCTGCAGGTTGGCGGGGGTCAGCTGGCGTAGACTGGATCCATTGACCCCAGGATCCACTCCGCAGACCTCTCACTGACCTTCAGCCAGCAGCTACCTGGGCCATCCCTTTCTAACCTTGAAGGCAAAAATTCAAGAAAACAATTTCCGGTCTTACATCATTTTTGCTAACATTCTATTGGCCCAAGCAAGTCACGTGGCCAAGCTCCAAGTCGAGCAGGGAAGTATGCTTCCGCACCGGGTTGCAAGGATGGGGAAGTGTAACATCAGTACCAGGAAGGGAGGACTTGGGACCAACAGTGTAATGGGCCGCAGCAGGGAACTGAAGGACGGCCTTCCCCACAGGCTCAGCACTCGTAACTGATTTGTATGTCAGAGTGAAAGCTCGCCTTTAAACACTGAGCTGAACAATGTTGGCCTTGTCCACGATTACATGCTCTGTCTGGGGGAAAGGAGGAGGAGGATGTGGGAGAGCCCTGAACTCCTGATGGGGGTCACACCTGGAATGGAGCCACAGCTGATAGAGATCCTCCCTCTTCTGTCCACTGCCCTCAACGGTTGGGATCCGGTGCTGACAGGGCCCAGCCTGGGAATCATTGTCTCTGCAGCTTGAATTACTGTTAAGTCTTCCTGTCTCCCGCAGCTCAGGCCGGCCTGGGGCAAGGCCCTCTCTCTGACAGAGTGACGCTGCCAGTGTCTTCTCTCCTCCCACACCTTGCCCACACGGCCTGCTGAGGTCAGAGGACAAGGACAGAGGAAGAGAAGGCAGTATGAAAAGTTCTTCCTCGATGGTCCCATAAGATGGCTTTATGCTCCCTGGATCTGGAAGAAATTGAATGCTGTCATGGGCACTTTCACAAGTCTCTTGCAGACCGTCTCTTTCCACTGCCACTCCCTCCCGCGCCATCTCCACACCCAGCTCCAGAGCTGTAGTTCCCAGACCCGAGCCAATGAATCAGACGCCACTGGCTCCCTCCTCGGCCCCTAGAAAGTCCACCTCCTCCTTCCTTCTGCTGCACTTCCATCGGTTCTGGGCAGGCCTTGGGTCAGGGTCAGAGTTAATGGCACAGTGACTCTTTTGATCACGTGGTCCCCTTCGATTCCTCCCTTCGATTCCTCCCATCCTGACAAGCCCCTGGGAGCGGGCTGGTGGCAACTGCCCATCCAGTCAGGTCCACACTCCCACTAACAGTGGCTCACCTGAACAACAAGCCTTTGACACTGCCCCATTAGAGGGAATGCAGCCACTTCCCAATACGGCAGCAGCATGCCTGCCCCTTGGCCACCACCACCTGTGTGCACCAGCCTCCAGTCAGGCTCTTTTCTAATCACATGAGATTTGCTGGTGAGATTCAAAGGCCCTCAGGAAGAGCCTCTGGCCTGGCACCGTCAGGAGAATTGGCATTGCCTCTCATTGGCCCAGGTCAGTCCCTGTGTCTGTGTCTCCCTGAACCCATTGCAGCCACAGGGGGAGCTTCAGAGGAATTCCAAACTCCCAAACTCCAGCGGACACAAATCAGGCTCTCAGAGAGATCCTGTTCAGGCTCATGATCTCTGGGCTTAGGGGAGGTATGACTATTCCCCCTGTCCCCCATGGTAGGGGGTCCCCACTGAGCTCCAACACTTGCCAAAGTCCTCTCCGTCCTCCACTTGCTCACCTTTGTCTTTCCCCCAACCGGCCAGCTGTGAGGCTGGTTTGCGGCCACCTTTGACAATCTGCATCTCTGTCTGTCACCTCTCTTTGGAGCTGGATGGCTAATTTCTTAGTGTCTTTGTCAAAGCATTGATGTAAC
Source organism: Meles meles (assembly GCF_922984935.1). NCBI lineage: Eukaryota > Metazoa > Chordata > Mammalia > Carnivora > Mustelidae > Meles > Meles meles. The sequence continues at coordinate 45,372,475 of NC_060078.1, read as the reverse complement.
ACCTTGATACGTTAGAACAACACTGTATTTTTTAAAAGTATTTCCCAGCAGCCCCCTGAAAGATGTCCTAACATGTCTCACGTGTCAGCTAGAGCCCTGCCACATGGCCACAAGCAGCTGCCAAGAAGGCTAGTCAAGTCAGAATCTAGCAGAGGGGGCTGAGAGCACCGTGCATGGCCCAGACGGCTCAGACGCATCCCTGCTCCAGCACACAGCTGCTCCCACAAAGTCTGGGTTCTGCTGTTGGCAACAAAGCTGAAGGGGTCACTGGTGAGCACAGGGTGCTGAGAAATAAATTAACTGCTGCCGCAATAGCCTTAACTGATAAAAGACCCGCCCCTGAGTGGCCAGTCATCCTTGGGATAGCTGCAGGGCCAGAGATGACAATTCAGAAATGACCAGCTTTGCCTCCATCCCTGACTTCTGCACTGTCTGAGGGGTCGGTCAGGAGACCCGGAGCTAGAAAAACTGATGTCAAGACCAGCCAGTCACCTCCTAGCTCGGTGGCCTCAGGCAACTCCTCACGTCCATCCTGTCCCTCACTTTCCACCTGAGTGAGACGGGAAGGAGCTTCACAGTGCTTCCCCGCCCATCCATTGCCTGCCTCAGCTAACAATTAATTAAGACTCTTCATTGCAAATGACAGAAATTACCTCATACTGGCTTAAGAAAAAAAAAATTATTTAATTTATTGAACCATCTGGGGAGAGATGACTCCCGGCACAGCAGGGCCAGGGGTCAGACAGTATCCTGAGGCTCTGTGCTCCTGTGCCGGCTTTGTCTCACATACCCTCCTCCACACGAGTGCTCCCACCCACCCCTGTAGCTCCTTCCGCTTCCCCCAGGCCTGAGAAAAAAGGAGCGTCCACACAAATGGATTCCGCAAAAATTCCAGGGCTGAACCCATCACTGTGTCCAGGGAACGAAGCACACAGCGGGATGGTCTTCCATCAGCTTCCATGTGGGCAAGGAGGGGAGAGAGCAGTTCCGGAGAAAGAAAAGGTAGGCTGTTGTTGCCAGTAGAGAGAAAGGCTGCAAAGCAAAGGCAGGAAGAAGGACGAGCCAGGCAGGGCAGCAGAGAAAACTGCGGGGCAGGCATGAGCCGTGGGCTCCAGGCTCCATCCTGGGACGCTGAGTGTTTGTCCGCAGGACCTATCTGGAGCCAGAATGGTGGAGTGGGGGACAAGCAGGGAGCTTCTGACCAGATAAGGAAGGATACTTTCTCCAAGCTCCTCAAAAGTAGGAAAGTAAGGCCAATCTAACAGAACCAGAGAAAAGACAGGCTCCTTCCCCATCTCACAGAGAGGGACCTGGGCTGACCAGGGTGGAGTTTACATAACTGTGAGCAACACGGTCTTCCATGGGGTTCTTGGCATGGCCTTTATCCTGCTCTAGTCTCTCTGTTCCTATGTGACGAGAGATGACACTTCCTCAGACTGGCTGATTCTTAAGGTTAATTGAAAGTGGCCTTTCTCTTGAATCACCCATTGTACTGAATTATTAATCACCTGCAGGCATTTGCAGGCCTTTAAAACACTTGGACTTCCTGCAGCCCTTCTCAGGAATGCTTTTGCCAGTTGAAATATGACTTCCTTTTGGCCACAGAGAAGAGAAACCCTGTCTGCCGCTCTTTCCAGTGTTCCAAGCTCCCTGAGACCCGGGGAGGAACAAAATCTGAAAACAGGAAGCTGGGCCAGGGCTGCAGCTCGACCTGGAAGCTGCTGTTATGTGAACAGGCTCCAGCTCAGCCGGGCTCGGGGCCCCTGCGAGGCCATGGACAGAGGGGGTCCGGGGACTGGGTCTAGCTCCCCCACTTACTGGGTGGCCCATGGAACTTCTTTGATTTGGTTTCCTCATGTGAAAGAGCAGACCCAACTCGTCAGGGCTGACACAAGGTAGGGTTCAACAGGTCATGCACACTGAGCCAGCATCATGGTGCCCAAAACATAAGGAGGAACAAGAAAGGTGAACTCACACCCCCCGACACCTGCTTTCATCTTCCAGTGGAGGAAAAAAGACTGAAAATTCAGGGGGCTGGCTGCATGGGTAAGGTGCTCACAGGCTGAGTGACAGCAAGACCCCACAGCTGGGCTCCAGAGCAAGGTCAAGAGCTCCTGGTGGGCCCCAGAGTGTGGGCCTGGGATGTGTGTGATGTATGGACGACACTGGCAGAAGCCAGGGGACAGCTCATCCTCAGGGTGCAAGCCTTTCTTCCACCATTCAGCACAGCCTCGGTCCCGAAGGCTGATGTTGGGATGCTGAGCTGAGGAAGACATGGCTCCCTGCCTTCATGGGGTCCTGGTCTGCTGGGGAGAGTGAGATGGGGTGATGGTCACAGGCACTGAGCATTGCAGATGGATAGAGGTGGGGGAGCATCTGGGTGGCTGAGAATGGGGAGGAGATCCTGGAAGACATAGTGGAGGAGGGAGTATAGGGTTGAATCTGAAGATTCAGACAGGAATTGGATGCCGTGCTCGGGGTTGATTATGGCAGAGACCAGGCAGGAGTGTTTGGTGGTGATGGAGTTGGACAGAGGAGGAAGAGCTGGCAGAAGCAGGCCATGCTTTGATGTAGGATGGTGAGGAAAGGAGACCAGAAAAGGGGTCTTGGAGGCCTTGGAAAGGCAGAGCATGAGGCTGGGGGAGGATGGGCAGCTCTGGACCTGACACCGCCAGACTGGCCACAAAGCATTCCCTCTTCCAGAAGCACCCACTCACGCAGCTTGGGGCCAGTCATGGAGATGGCTCCAACGATGTCCACGTCCTAATGCTTGGGACCCGGGAATGGGTTACCTGACATGGCAAAGGGGACCTTGCAGAAGTGATTAAAGTAAAGATCTTGAGATGGGGCAATGACCCTGGATTTTCTGGGCAGGCCCCACCTAATCACCTTATAAGAGGGAAGCAGATCTACTTATATGTGACAATGATGAGGATTGGGATGCCTGGGTGGCTCAGTCAGTTGGGCGTCCAGCTCTTGATTTCGGCTCAGGTCATGATCTCAGAGTTGTGAGATTGAGCCCAGCACCAGGCTCTGTGCTCAGCAAGGAGTCTGCTTAAGATTCTTTATCTCCCTCTGCCCCCCACCCCCCGGGGTCATGCTCACGCTCTCTCTCTCTCTCAAAATAAATAAATAATAAAAAATAACAAATATGATAAAGATTCAGAGAGATTAGAAAATGCTGCTGCCCCTTTGAAGACAAAGGAAGGGGCCACTTACAAGCAGCTTCTAGAAGCCAGGAAAAGATGGGAAATGGATTTTCTCCCCAGCCTCCAGAACGAAGGCAGCCCTGCAGACCCCTTTCAGTCCTCTGACTTCAGGCTGCAAGACACTACATTGTTTTTAACTAACAGAAAACTGGCATGCAACTCAGACCTGAGAAGAAAGATGAGGAGGCTTTGAGGGGGACCCAGACCCCACTTCCCGAGATCTCATCAGCATCACCAGCTGGGCAGAAGCAAAGGTCAGAGCCCCAGGTCTTCAGACACCAACATGATTTGCAGGAGGGGAAAGGTGGGGAAAGGAAACACCCTGCCTCCATCAGTCTCCTAGCAGTCTTCCAGGGTGGAGAGCAGAGGGAGGCCCTACTGGGTAGAGATGCAGGGACCCCCTTCTCACCTGACCACGGGAAGAAAGTAACCACCCCTCCACCCACCCCTGCGAAAGGAGGGGAACCCCAGTTCATCACCCATCGTGCCTCAAGTCAACCAGCGCTGGGGGCAGGACAGAGCTGCACACTGACAGCCTGGAGGACCCCCCCAACCCCGTCTAGTCTACTCAGCCTCCTCTCTACTGGGTGATAGGCACAGGTGCCAGGCAGGAGCAGGGCCCAGACTCGCTCTTTGGACATGACCTTCAAGGCTGTACTACAAGACCGACCCTCCCTCCCCACACACATATATTTCTTTCGGTTGCCAACTACAGATGCCTCCTCCAGGTTTCAGATGCTCCCCCCCACCCCAGCCCCCCCAACCCGGCTCCCTGCCCCAGAGGGCTCCGCAAGGACGGCTGCGCGGCCCCAAGAAGGTGCGTGTGGATGGGGCGCAAGACGGGTGGGAGCGGGCAGAGGAACTGCAGGGCCTTTCCTCCAGCCTCCCGCGAAGGCTGCGTTCAGAAGTCTCAACTGCACTGCCCCTGCGCTCTGATAATAATCACTGCAATAATAAGGGTTTCGGGTGTCGAGGGGATCCAGATGACGCCACCCTGAGCCACAGTAGTGGGTGGCAGGTTCTGTGCACCCCCAACCCCACATCCTCAGGCTAACTCACCATTCTAAGCCGTATCCATTTCATACTTCCATCAGAGGGAGTACTATTGCTAACCCAACTGAGGACAGAGAACCCCGGGTGCTGAAGGAAATTGTCCCAAGTGGCACAGCTGGTGGGTGGGGAGCGGAGTCGGAACCCAGAGTCGTCGTCGCAGGGCCTGCTGCAGAACCAGGGCTCTCCAACGCCTCGTTATTTTGTGTGCGGCGGCGGTGGACGAGTGAACTTCAGCGCCGCACTGCGAGCCACGGGTTCCCGGAGCCGTGAGTCCGCCCTGGGAGCTGGGCAGGCCCCAGGAACGCGGGTGGGCGCCGGGCCGGAGCGGGGGTGGGGGGGGGGGGACACAGCCTTACGCTGCGGGGGGCCGCGGAAGGTAGAGGCGCACTCCTAGACCTGCAGGTGGCTTGCCCAGGCAGCCGGGCGTGAAGGTTCGGGTGCTGAGCCTTCCATCAGACGCGGCGGCCAAGGCGTTAGCAGAGGGCCCTCTCACCCCACCCTCCCGGAGCCGGGGGCCCTCGCACCCCACCCCACCCGAGCTGCCAGGAGCCCCGGGCGCCCCGCGCCGCCCAGCCCGGAGCCCTGCAGTTTCCGGGCAAGCACCAGGGGCTTCCCTCTGGGGCGGCGAGCCGGGTCGCTGCGGCGTCTGGGGACTGGCTGCCAGACCCGCGGTCTGTAGCTAGGGCCCGGCGAGACCAGGGACCGCCCCCGAGGCTTCCTGACGGCCCCCGCCGGGCCTTAAAAGCCTGCCCCGCGGCGGCTGGAGGCGCGGAGATACGTGCGCCCAGCCCAGACCGCCTGCCCGAGCAGTCCCATGGCGGGTAAGTGCCCCTCGCCGCACCCTCGCGCCCAGCGCTGCGTCCGGGCCCCCCGCCCAACCCCTGCCGTGGCCGCACTTTGCCTCTTCCCGCCTGCCCCACCGGGGCGCAGCCCGCACCCTGCCCGTGGCTCCTAGCGCGGGGCGAGGGTGAAGTGGAGAGGGAGACCCTCTCCTCCCAGACGGTTGCGGGGCAGAAAGTGTGGGGATCTCGCCTTCTCACCGGTCCCCTCGGTCCAGACCCTAGAGCCCGCCAGAAGCCCTTGTCCGCACGTGACCCGAAGCAGGCACCTTTTTTGCCCTTGGAGGGCAGCCGGCGCCTGGGAACAAGCGTCCCGGTGCTCTCAGCCGGCGCTGAACGCGAGTGGATCCGGCCAGGCCCCCTCAAATGATGGGGTGCAGGCTGTCAACTGTCCTTGTGTCTCTGTTTTGCGCACCTACTGCGCCTTTCCTCATCGACACTCCTTTCGGTTGTCTTCAACTGATTCCCCTAAGTGGCTTCATCTTGATAGAGGGTTGAGGAAGGGATTGGGTTTTAGAGAAAGTTACAGAATTCAAGCTCGAGTCCAGTCTCTCAGCAGGCTCCAGGACCAAAAAGGATAGGGATGCAAACCAGGGCATCATCCCTTCCTGGGCTTCCCTTAAGTACAGACTGGCCACACTCAGGCTTACCCTCAAGCCTGAACAGGAACCCTGGAAAGATAAAGGTTCTGGTGAAAGCAGATGGAATGTCTCGTCAGGAGCATGAGAAAATGGTTCATTTCAGCCAGAATCTCAAGCCCAAGGCCTGCTGCTTTCCAAAGGAACAGGAAGCCTGCTTCTGTGTCAGTCCTGGAGTCCAACCCAGGGAGTGGGGTTGCTGCCCACATTCTGCCCGCCTGCAGGCCAGCGGGGTGAGGGGGAGCGACTTTCCCCTGGGCATCACAATCCGGGTGGTCTCTGCCCCCAGACCAGGTGGCCCTGGTAATTGGGGGCCTCGCTGGGGGGCTGCTGCTGCTCCTGTTGCTGATCTGGGTGAGCTGCTGTTTCTGGAAGAAACTTCGGGCCCTGTCCACCTACGAGGAGCTGCCGGGGAGCACCGCTGCCTCCAGCATACAGGGGGGCAAGCTCTACCCCCCACCTGCCAGGACACAGACAAGCAGGTGAGGCAGGATGTGGAGTTTCCCTTGGTGGGGGGTAGGGAGGAAAGTCTGTTTTGTGGGGCTCCTCCTCTATACCGTCACCATGCTACAAAGCAACCCCAGAATCATCACTTCGAGCTCTGGGATAGGCATTGTGAGGCTCATTTTCCAGATAAGGAAACAGACCCAGAGGACATAAAGCAGGCCTAGTAAGTGCCAGAACAGGCATTCGAGTCCAGGCAGAAAAGGAAGCAGTGCTCCTTCAGCAAGTCTCCACTGGCTGCAGATGGGCAGAGCTGTTAGCTTTGGTGGGGGGATAGTGGGGGGATGTGGACCCAGAAAATGGTGCTCTTGCCTCCTCCTGGCTTCTGCCCTCAGCCTCCGGCCCTCAACCCCCTATGGGCTGAGCGCAAGGAGGCCACACCATTCACTTGCCACCAATGTGTATGCCATCTCCCCGCCCCGGGACAGGCCTCCAGATGTGCCGTTCGTGGTGCCTCCTTCCCTTCAAGACCGAGACTGGGTACCCCTACACCGTGGAGAGTGGACCCAGGCCCCACAGGACCCCTGCCTCTCCCCAGAGCTCCTGCCCCGCCCCTCCAGTGGCAGCTTTGGTGAGTGCGGGGGTCAGGGTCTGTTCAGGCCAGGGTGGGCCCATTTGCTTTCACGGGCCTGGTTCTGGAAAACAGCCTGGACCAGCAGCCCTCCAGGAGCGCCCCCAGTGACCAGGTCCGCTTATTCTGGGGGCAGAGACCACCAGGACTGTGATGCCTGGGGAAAGCCCACACCACTGGCCTCCTGGGGGCAGAATTTAGGCAGCAAGCCCACCCCCCTAGGCTGGACCACAGGAGTGAAGCAGAAGCAAGACTGGGCTCCCCTCGGTCTCAGCAGTAATGCCATCTCCCTTGCAAGCCTACTGCTCTGGGCAGAGTTTTCTGGTTTCCCTTGAAAAGAGTTGCCCAGTGACCTCTCTTCCCAGGCACTTGGGTTTACCGAACGCCTGCTGCACCCCCAGCTTCTGCCAGATCTGGCCTCAGGTGCAGTTGTGGCCTTAGACCTCACCCTATGCCTCTGTGGGGGAAGAGATCCTCGCCCCGTCTTATATATTCATAAACAGAGGCTCAGAGGCTCAAGAGTGCCCTGCTCAAGGTCACAGAGGCAGTAAGCAACAGGTCTGGGATTAGAACCCAGAGCGCTCAATGAGTTCTGTTCTAGGCTGATAGGTTGGATGATCCAGAGGGCAGAGTGGTAGGAGCCGGGCGCACAGCTTTCTGCCTACCCCTTTGCTCTGAAGACCTCCCAAGATACCTTCCCAGGAACCAGAAGGGATCAGCTAGTCCCCTCTAATTTGAAGATGAAGAAAAGAGGCAAAACTTCATCACTGAGACATCCTGTGGACCCCATGGACAAGAGCCAGGCCAAGAGCTGGGCACCGGGTCCCCCCCACCAAGCAGGCCCTGACCTAAGGGCTGGGGTCAGACATCCTGTGGACCCCATGGACAAGAGCCAGGCCAAGAGCTGGGCACCGGGTCCCCCCCACCAAGCAGGCCCTGACCTAAGGGCTGGGGTCAAATGGAGTTAAATGGGCACTCTTCTGGGGGCCTCAGAGGGGAGCAGGCCTGGATATGCCATGCCTTAGTGCTGGCAGACTTTTTGGAGGAGTAGTCCTAGAGAGAGGGGCTGTGTTCAGTCTAGAGAAGGGTGTGGGGCGGATGTGGTAAGGAGAGGCCAGTGAACTGTCTCCTGGAGGCTCAGGCAAGAAGAGATGATCCCTGCTGGGGCAGGGGCGATGAAGCCCAGAGCTTGCTGCACCCCCCCACCCCTGTCCCTGCCTTCCTCTGGCCTGGCAGACCACCCCGCCCCTGTGTTATAGGAAATACAGGCACAGTGGGGACCATCAACCCAGATCTATATAAGTTCCTGGAGGACAAGAGTGAGACCGACTTCCCTGAGGGCTGCCTGGGACGGCTGTGGTTCTCCGTGGAATATCAGCAGGACGCCGAGCGGCTGCTGGTGGGCTTGATCAAGGCGTGGAGGCTGCACGCCCCCTCGGAGAGCTGCAGCCCCTTCGTGAAGCTGCACCTGCTGCCCGACGAGCGGCGCTTCCTCCAGTCCAAGACCAAACGCAAGACCTCCAGCCCGCAGTTTGATGAACACTTCATCTTCCAGGTACGACCCCTGCTGCAGACAGGGTCTGGCCTCCGGGGAAGGAGCAGACGGGCTCCAGGTGACCCCAGCCTCCTGTGACAGCCAGGGCCCTGAAGGCCTCCCAGGCCCCTGCTGCCACCAGGTCTACTTTACCTGCCGAACAGGTCAGGGCCTGCAAGAGCCCAGAGCCCTATTTGGGGGAGGGGTTGGGGGGCAAGCGAGGGAGGTGAGGGGTAGAGGTCTGTGCTCCCTGTATCAGGGGTGCCTGGAGGAGAGAAAGAGAAAACACATCCTCGGAGCATCTACTGGATGCCAGGCTCCGGCCCATAAGGCTCTGGAGAAGCAGTCCAAAGCCCTGGAGCCTTAGGGGGTTTCTGGCAAGGTTATCCAAGAAAGGCAGAAGGTGAGACCCCCATGCCCCATAGAGCGGGGGCAGGAACTCGCCTAGTGTGTAGGAGGCCAGCACAGCGCCCAAGAACCATCGTGCAGCCCATGCTGCCTTGGTTGCCCTGAGGACAGGCGGGCTCAGGGTCTGCAGGTGCAGAAGCTGTCAGGGCACTGAGCCAAGCCCACAGGGGCCTGGGAGCCTGAGCAGGTGACTGGGGGCCCTGATGGGAAACCAGGCATCAAGAGCTGCCTTGAGGCCTTGGACAAACATTTTCAAGAGCCAGGCAGTAGGCTGGCTGGCAAGGTGAGGAGAGGCCTTTCAGCACCCGGGAAGAGGATGATTGCTGAGGTCAGACCCTGAATTCTTGCCTTCTTCTGGGCCCGAGAGCTGGAGCTGTACGGAGAGCTGGCATGGGGCCCAGATCCCGCCTGTTTTGCTGGGGGTCAAGGCAGCGGGTATTCGCAGGTGACCTTGTTCTTCTCAGAACGTAAAAACTCAAGGCATGTAGTCGTGCTGCCCAGCATGGCTGCACGTCGTGTTCACAAACTTATTTCTGTTTACTCATCACTTCCCTGCCCAGTCCCCACCCCAACTTGATCCTGGCCTCTCTGTTCTTTGAGGGGGAAGGGGAAGGAGACGAGGAAGAGAAGAAAATCTGTATTAACTGACCGTCTGCCAAAGGGCTGACACTGTGATTGGGGTTTTACAACTCAGAGAGTAGGAACTGTTACAGGTGAGGAGACTGCGTCTCGGAGAGAGGTCTGGGGTGCCCAACTCACATGGCAGAGACGGGCAGGTTCCCTGGGCTCTGGTGGGGGACTTCTCACATTTTTATGTGCAGGCAGATCACTTGGAGGTCCTGTTAAACGGTGGATTTCCTTCATGGGCCTGAGATGGGGCCCCATGTCCTGTATTTCTAATAAGGTCCAGGGGAGGGGTAGACACTGCTGGTCCTTGAACTCACTCTGCAGGGCAAGGCTCTGGCACATGTCCCCACTGCCACTGGCTCCCGGGGGATGGGTCCCCACTACTGGAATGGTCCCCTGACGATGTCTGGGTTTGGGGGGTGCAGGTCCCTGGCTGAACCACCTCTCACCAAAATCTCCTGTGTCGAGAACAGTGTACCACACCCTCCCATCCCGTTTCCACGCCTGACTCCTGCCCAGACCCTCATCTCTCCCAGGTGTCAAGCAAGAACATCACTCAAAGGGTACTCAGGTTCTCCGTGTACCACGTGGACAGGCAGAGGAAGCACCAGCTCCTGGGCCAGGTGTTCTTCCCTCTGAGAAATGAGCCCCTGGCCGGTGACTGCCCGCACGTCATCTGGAGAGACCTGGAGGCTGAGAGTGGAGAGGTAAAGGTCGAGGTCACCAAGCATATACATTTGTGTGTCAGACTCCCAGGGGCAGCCAGCAGTGTGGCCCAGCGGCTGCTGGCCAACGTCAACCCAAGCAAGTGTGACTTGGGGTCATGAGCCTGGGCTGGAGCGGACCGAGACCAGGGGGCAGGGCAGAGCGGCTCCTGGGCAGGAAGGGTGGCATGAAGTTCTTTTGCCCTGGAGACCAGATTACCTGGATCAACTTGATTCCCATCCAGATCAGACACCTGTGAAAGGTGACACCCCAAATGGACCAGCCTTGCCCTCTCTTCTCCTGACCCCTGAGAAAACCCAGGCAGCTTGAAAAAGGCTTTGGAATCCCTAGACCTGGGTTTGAACTCTCAGCTCTGATGCTCACTACTATGTGATCTTCAGCAAGCCCTTCCCACTCTCCAGACCTCAGTTTCCCCATCCGTAAAAATGTCGGTGGGCTGAAAGGAGACACCATGGGTGTGTCACCCAGGACCAGAGAGCCTGACTGCTGGGAGGAGGCCAGATACCGCGGCCTCTCCAGCACCTGCTGAGTGACAGGGGTGTTTTCCTCCGGGCCTCTCCAGCCTCCCTCGGAGTTTGGAGACCTGCTGTTCTGTCTCAGCTACAATGACTGCCTGTGTCGCCTGACCGTGGTCGTGCTGCGAGCCAAGGGCCTCCAGCTCCAGGAGGACACGAATTTCGTCAGTAAGTTTTCCTTCGCAGGGCAGGCCCTGTCCAGTGAGCCTGTGGCCTGGGCTGGAGTCTGACCCCTCCCTCTGGCCCTCCAGTTTCTGCCTGCCTGTGGCCCACCACGGAGTGCTCACTATCTTCTGTGGACGGCTCTGATGTGGGAAGCCACTTCCTTCTATTGAACCTAAGACTGTATCCCCTTGGCCTCCACCAAGACCCCTAACACCTCCCGAGACCAAGTCCTCTCCTCCCCTTTCCCAAGGCAGCGTCTTGGCTCGGTAAAAGATTCTGTCCTTCCTCCTCCACCTCTGCCCTTCCGTGAAGGATTCCAGTTCTTCCGGGGCCGGAACCCTTGCCCCACTGCCGCCCGGGCGGGCTCCCTATACACTAGGCAGGACACTGGGCAGAAAGAAGATGCCTCCCAGCTGGCAGGGAGTGCAGCGCTCTGCTTCCTCTGGCCGCCCAGAACCCAGCAGCTGGAGGAGTGGAGCCCCTGCTCTGGCTCACCGGAATGTCCTGCCCTTATGCGCCCCCCGTCCCCGCCAGCAGGATGGTAGCTATCTGACCCTGTGTGTCTCCACATCTGGGTCACCGTAAGCAAGTTGTCATTCAACCTTCCAACGTGGATCCAAAATTCATGTGAGCCCCACCCCCCAAAACCTTGACCCTCTGAAGGAGAAGGTGCTTGAGGGGCCCCAGGGAGCCTGAGCACTCAGCAGGCTGGGCCCCCTCTCCACCCACAGGAGGGATGGGCGTGTGGTGTCAGGCTCTGGGAAACAAGGGCCAGCTGAGCCATGATGCACTCAGGAGGCACAGAGGAAGGAAGTGGAAGGGAGCCAAGCGTTTCCCCGGGTTGTAAGCCCATACACTAATCGTCCCTGTTTCCTCTTGTAATTGATGCCCTCTGGCTGCAGCAGAGGGGGCCTGGTGCCCAAGGTGGGCATGTGACCTCCCAGCCAGACCTCTCACAGGCCAGAGGCTGGACCCTGCCCACCCCCTCCCAGCCCAGCCCACCATCTGCACTGCCCCTTAGGTGTGTTTGTCAAAGTGTCTCTGATGAACCACAACAAGTTTGTCAAGTGCAAGAAGACTTCGGCGGTGCTGGGCTCAGCCAACCCTGTGTACAGCGAGACTTTCAGCTTCAAGGCCGACCCCACGGAGCTGGACACCGCCAGCCTCAGCCTGACCGTGCTGCAGAGCACCAGAGGGGAGAGTAAGGCTGCTCCCCCACCCTCCAGGCCCTTGGGACATGGGCACAGGAGAAGGGTTCAGGCAGTAGGAACCACAGAGAGAGGTTTCTGTTCTCTGCCTAGGGCAACTAGAACTCAGAGAGGTTGAGATACATGCCCAAGGACACAGAGCTTGCGAGCAGGAGAGCCGGGATTCATGCCCACCTTTGCTCAGTTTGACTCTCCGTGGCAACGTATGGAGAGGTCAAAGGGCGGCCTCTGCTGGCTCTCCACTTGGGCTCCCTTCTCCCCCATCTCCAGTTTCAGAGCAAAGCCAGGACCCTTTGGGCACTGCCTGCTCCTGCTTCTAGAGGGAAGAGCTAGCTCTGTCCTCTGAGAGGAGTGAGACAGGGAAAGAGAAGGCACTGGGGGTATTGCCCAAGTGGGGTAGCTTCTGTGCTCTGGAGATTGATGGCGTTTTTCCCTCCCCCACAGACAGCCACCAGCTGGGCCGGGTGGTGGTGGGCCCCTACATGTACGCCCGAGGCAGACAGCTGGAGCACTGGAACGCGATGCTCAGCAAGCCCAAGGAGCTGGTGAAGCGCTGGCACGCGCTCTGTCCCACCCCTAAGCCCTGACTCGGCTCAGGACTTCCGCTCTGCCTCCGGAGCCTGCCCTCCCCCGTGGCAGCCACGGGCCTGGATGGTCGGGCCAGCATCTCCTTGGGCTGCCAGGCTGGCCTGAGCGAGGGCAGTGTGTGTGCTGAGGCACAGGAGAGAAGAGGGACCACAGAGCTCCAGCCAGGTCAGCGGTGTGGCTGGCCGCCACCTGCCAGCCTCAGAGGCCTTCCTATCTCCCTCCATCCTCCTCTCCCCGTGCTGCTGCCTGGGCGGGCTGCGAGTCCCAAGCTGTGGTCAGCACAGTCCCCGTCTGGACTGGGATCTCCGGCCTTCAGAAGAATTACTCTATTCAGTGATAGCAGAGTTGTGTGTGCTGAGCGGAGACGCGGTTTCCACCATCCTGGAAAGCTGACGGCAGGTCAGTGCTGGACGGGCACAGCGTCTCAACTGTGGTTTTCCTGCCTCCCGCCAAGCAGAGAAAACAAAGTGCTCTGGGAGAGTCGTAGGGGATGGGGGTGCCCAAAGCACTGATTCCAGCTGGCCCACAATAAAGAGCCCAGTCTGAAAGTTGGGGTGGGAGTCGGGCACATTGGAATGGAATAGCCAGCCCCCAGATGCCTGCACAGAACAGCGTGCCTGCAGCTCGAGAGAGAAAGCTCTCAGGGATCGAGACTTACCAGCTTCAGGCCTGGGGAAGAACACTGTCCACCAAGTGGACATCCACTCCCCATGCCAGGGGAGGAGGCCTTCACCTGTGTTGGGTCCCTCCCAGGGCCATGTCACATCCTCCCCAGAACCCAAGCCTCAAGCCCCTGGTCTTCCACCTGTCCTACGGTTTTCTGTGGTCTCCCTGGTTGAGAGCGTTCAGCTCGAAGAACTCACTTTCGGCAAGAAATGGTGAAAGCACGCAGTCAAAGCGAGCCCCCAGGGCCAAGAGCTTTCCCTATAAACCCAGCGATTTCATTAGGATGACTGTGTTGTGACAGGTGCCCACGTGAGGCTTATCGAGTTGAGAGTCCCCACAAATCCCGGTCATCACCTCCGCGTGACGCTGTCCTCAGGGTAAAGAGGCGTTACTGTGTTTGTCACTGTTACTGAACGGGTAGCTTGTATTTTCCCCCACATGCTTTTGAACTTGCGGGGTCAATGCACTGTGCCTGTATACCCGGAACAAACTTCAAACCTGTCTCTTTTCTTAGTGAACAACTTCAGCGAAAGAAAATAGTGAGCATTATACTTGGTCTGTGCCTCTTCGACCTCACTCCCAATCTCTATCCATGCAGAAAGACAAGCTTTACCTGGCAGTGGTTCATACAGACAGAATATCTTGTGTTTGCTTTTTCTCACTTATTTCACACACACATTCCAACAAAGCCCACATTCCAGTCATTGCTAATAGCATCAGAACACACACATTCTCTCTGTGTGTCTAGCAGGCTAGTAACCTGGAACGGTTTCCATTTCACCCGGGGTCCCAAGACGAGAGGTGCCAGCCACCCCCGCATTTCAAGGTGATGTTCATGCCTACTAGTGGCCTTTCTAGGGCCACTTGGAAAAGCTGGTAAGTATCCCTTGGCAGGACAGAGTGGACTGGTGTGTCAAACTCACAGCTGAAAAATCTCAATGGCAAGAGACTGACAGTCCTCCACTCCAGGAGAGAGGAGGAAGGGGTTGCTGTATGGGGCTGAAATGTCTACAAACGTGGTCAGAGAAAAAAATACACAAGTGCTTCCAATGGACCAGAGAGAGCTGGCCTGGGTTGTCTCGGTCCTCTTCTACCAGGTGATCCCTGCATTTCCACTTTATAAGCTCTCTGTATTTCCACTTTGCAAGTCCTTTGAATTTCCACAAAGCATTCTAGAATCAGCTTGTCAATTGCCACAGCAAAAAAGTGCTTGAGTTTGACTGGATTTTCATGGAGTACATAGACCAGTTTGGGAACCATTTTCTATCCCTACAGTATTGAAACTTCCATCCATTAACATGGTATGTCCCTCCATTTCCTTTGGTTGATCTCTCTTTACCTCCCGTTTTTAATGGTATTGATATCATTCATTTCAATCCCACATATATCTTACACCTAGCAAGACATTGCTATTATTATTATGTTCAGTCAATTCCCATTTATATTCAGTCACAGAGTTGTTCTTTCTTTTGCTTTTCATTCTTTCCTGCGTTTCTGGGATTCTGAGATTGTGTTCCTCCTACTTGAAGAACTCTTTTTAGTATTTCTTTTAGTGCACATCTGTTCACAGCAAATTTTCTTAGTTTTTGAATAGAAATATTTATTTCAAATTCATTTTTAAAGGATTTGGGGGAAATAGAATTCTAGGCTGGCATTTTCTGTCAAGAGTTTTAAAATGGTGTTCATTGTCTTCTCACTTCCATCATTGCTGTTGACAAGTGAGTTATCAATTCTTTTGTTTCTCCTTGGAAAGTAATGCATCTCCCTCTCCTTCCCACCCTTAGCTGCTTTTAATATTTTTCTCTTTATCTTTGGTTATCAGGAATTTGAGTATGGTATACCTCCAGGCAATTTTCCTTTTATTTATCCACCTTGGGAGTAGCAAACCTCCATAAGTTTTGGAAAATTCTCAGCCCATACTTCTTCATATATGAATTCTGCCCCTTCTTACTCTCCTCTTCTGAGACTCCAGTTACACACCTGGTAGCTCTCCTGCAGCTCCCGCAGGACTCCTAGGCCCTGGGCTGCCTCTTCCACTCCCTGCCCTCTTCCATTTTACTAAATCTTTCTTTTGCTAAGTCTAATTGTAGTTAACCTATATGCTGAGTCCTTAATTTCAATTACTGCATTCTTTCAGTTTTAAATTTCCATTTGATGCTTTGTCATCAGTTCCCACTCTCTGATGAAAGTCTCTGGTTTGTCAGTCGTACCAATACCTGTGACATCAATGGGTCAGTTTTACTGTGAGTGTTTCCCTCTTTGGTTCTGTTACTTGGAATGTTTGACAATATATTGTCCAGCGATGACCATTGTGATAAATCACGGGTGCCCCTGGAGACGGTACTCCTTCAGAGAGGGCTTACTGTATCCTCTGGCTGACAGAATGGGGAGAGGTCACCTTAATCCAGTGCAGTGAACTAACTGGAGTCTGGGTTGCAGGTTTTTTTGCTTTTGTTCTTGCATTTAAGAGAGGGCACGAGTTGGGGAGGGTGGTGGGGTGGGAGACAGAGGGAAAGGGAGAGGGAAATCTTAAGTAGGCTCCACACTCAACACGGAGTCCGACACAGGGCTCGATCTTACAGCGCTGAGATCATGACAGGAGCCAAAATCATGACCTGAGTCAGTCGCTTTACCAACTGAGCTACTCTGGTGCCCCTGGGTTGCAGTTGTTGTAAGGTTCTATAACCACCTCTGGCTTTCCCCCATTTTTAGGGTGTAGTCTTCCAAAGATACCATTTGATCACCAAATGAGGCTCTGGTGTTTTTACTAGGCTCCTCTTCCTTAGTGGGTCATAAACTCCAATTTTTATCTCCTCAGTGCCATGGTATTGTGAAAAAAGAGAGAGAGAGAAAGGAAGAGAGAGAGGAGGAGGAAAGTAGAGAAGAGGAGAGGAGAGAGGAGAGGAGGAAAGCCCTGCCATCTTTCATGGGCTTTCTGCATAAATTAATTCACAAGTTCATAATCAACAAATGCCCCAAAGGGAAAAACCCTAAGTGTCAGAATTACTCTTCTATCTCCTTTCTTTTCAACCTCCAGCCTCTTCAGTCCCAGCCGCTTTGGCAACCTCAATCTCCAATTTCTTGTCTTGTCTCTCCAACTCCAGACACTCTGCTGCCTTGACTATCTCTAAGCCTCAGCCCTCTGCTCAAAAGGCCAGCCCCTTAATGAGAATCAGTGCATTGCCTGAAGGAAAAAAGTGGTTCACAGAATGTCAGCTCACCTCCTTGTGTTTTCCTCCTTCAGAGATCATGGCTTGTCAGCTTGTCAATTTGGGAGGTCTCCAGTAACTTGAAAAGAGGTTTTCTGTATTTTATTCAGCTTTTCTAGTCATTTATCGGCACGAACATCACCCTACCCAACACAGAAAAGTAAGATTTTTCTCAGAATTCCCCAAAAAAGAATTCTCAGCAAAGACTGATTTTATGCAAGGTATTTGATTACACGATTCGTGGGAAGGCTGGTGAAGCCAGAAAAGTTGCTTGTGTCATCTGTTTTTGCGATAATCGCGTATAACAAAGATTCACAACATCTCAGAGTTGTACTGAAAGGAGCATTTATTTCTCATCCATCTATGGCCAGCTGAGTGTGAGCCCGTCGAGATCAGGCAAGTCACTTTCAAACAGTGGGTCAGGCGGGGTTCAGGTCCTCACCCAGGCCCACTCTGCATTTGTTCATTCTGAGCACAAGCTGGAAGGGCAGCAGCTCCCCGGGGTAGGGGGCTGGTGGGCGGTGGGGGGGGGGGGGTCTTTCCATGGAGAAGGCAGAAGGGCAAGCACGGCTCCACTTTCTGCTAGGTTTACTTAATATCTCATTGGCTGAGCCCTGCTGTGTAGCCAAGTTCAAAATCAAAGGGCAGCGAGGCAAACTATGCCTTTTTATGAGAGGAACTGCAAGCGGCATGGCAGTGGACATAGCTGCAGGGAGAAGTGGAGAATTGGGGTGGTAATTCAGTGCACTTTAGTGATGTGTTGTAGAGAGGGGGACCTCTGGGGGCCTGTGTGTGGCTGTGCAAGGCTCTCCGAGATGGGGAGACCTCAGGACTGGTCATCTGCTACCAGGCCTCAGAGCCGCTGCTGTTCACTGCTTCCCTCTAGTGGTGAGTGACCAGAACTTGCACAGCCATTTGCCAGTAACTTTTTTTTCTGATTTTTCACTGTGGAATTCTCTGCCCAGATTACTGCGAGAGCCTGGAGCATGCTGCTGGCCTAAGTATGAGAGTTCAAGGCAGAAAAGGACAACTTTTACCCTCTTTCTGCTGTCGAGTTCACCCAGTTATCTCACATTTGGCAAACTCAACCTGGAACACTGCTCATGGGAGAGTCTGGGAAATCTGATTTCTAGACAATGTAATATAGACCTTTAAAGGGGATGGGGATGGTGCTGCGTCCCCCCCACCCCGGGGTAAACTGGGGTTGGGGAATCTTAGGTAAGAGATCTGCAGAGCTAGGAGGCTCTTGAAGTACCCACATGAGTCCTCCAGCTCATAACTGTATTGGTCAAGGAGGACGTCCGCTGCCCCTTAGGCAGCCTCCTGGTTGGGCTCCTTCCCTGCCCCTGCTAGGTTGAGCAGAAACCTCTGTTTGTATGTTGGGGGAGTGTGGAAGCAGAAGGTAGGAGAAACAGGAAAATTGTGCTCCACGCCCTTCTCTGGTTGTAGCCTTCAAGGGGCATGAGCAGGCGTGAGGGTGGGAGTGAAGGGGGAGCTTAAATTTTCAATGAAGTTGCAAGTTCAGACTACATGACATCGGACATTTTAAGTGCTGAGCACAGCGTGCTTTTGTAAGTAGAAGTTATAGGAAAATTTTACTGCTACCTAAGAGTGATCAAAAAAGTCATGGGCTCTGCCCTAGATTTTATCCAAAGGGCAGGGAGAAGCAACCTGCCAAGCAGGTTTGAATGGGTCACTGGAAAAAGGAAAAAAGAAGATGAAGTAGTTTGCTGATTATATTCCATAAGCCAGGCTCTTTCAACATAATGGATATATTTCTTAATTGAATTTAGTATGCTATTATGGAGACATCATAATATCTGCCTCTTGTTTTTTTCCTATTTTAAGTATAGAATCATTGGCCCAGGTCACTCCTCCCCTCCCCATGTGAAACTTTATTTCCAGCAGCATGTTTCTCAAAGTGGGGTGACTGTTAAGATGGGGAGCAGGGAACTAGCCCTAGGAAATAAGCTAGGGCTTTAAACCTCAGCTTGTCACATCCACAAACAGCCCAGGAGGAGCTCCCCCATGTTCAGAAAGGATGAAAGTGAGCATGGGGAGAGTTGGGGGTCATTTCTCAGGGCTCCAGAGCCGGAGGTGGTGGAGCTGGAATTTCAATCAGATCGCAGATGTCCAAAATGGTATCACTGCTACATACTGCCAGAGGGACCTCAAAAAAGTCCTAGGCAACACCAAGTGCCGTCACACTCCCACCATGAGGCTGTGGGAAAGGCCCTTCACATGCCCAGTCGACAAACTGCTTCTGTCTGGGCACTGCTAGCGGCCTGCAGGGCCGTCCTTGTGTCCACATCCCCCCTCACCCCCTGCAAGCTTCCCTCCCTCTCCCCCTTCCTTCTCCCTCCTTCTTCCTACTTTGCTCCGTCTCCCGCCCTTCGGTTTGTAAATTATGTTTATCTCCACTGCTGATAAAGTGTAATCCTGAAAGTGACCAGATTTGATTTTTGTCTTCCTATTGTTTTTGATAATCTGCTTTTATTGGTTTGCTGACTGACTGACCTGATAAGACAAACTTCCAGAAGGCAGATGATGCAAGCTAGACAGTGGGAGCACTGGTGCAGATGGGAGGGAGGGGGGAGCTCTGGTGTCCCTATCAGGAGGGTCATGGGAACATGACTGACGTCCAGACCGGGATGCAAAGTGGCCGGGGAGCCACGAGCCCGGGACGTGTGGCAGGGGCAGACCGCCATCCAGTGTCCCCACACCCGCGGCGTGACTAATGTGCCGCTACTGGAACAAGCAAGAAAAGCGGCCACCTCCCGCAGCGTGCCTCCAGCGCCCTCTGCTGTTCAGCCGCGTACTTATGTAGAGCATGTATTAAGGACGGATTTGGAGCCCCTAGGAAATTGTTAACTGGTAAACCAGCCTCGCCAGACTCTTCCCTTGCGCCCCCTCCCAAGCACATCTCTCCCTCTCCACCAAAATAACCACTAACCTGGTTTTTGTGGAAATCACTTCTTTGCTTTTACTACGTAACCATGCAGACTTAAATGCCATAGGCTTTTTTATTTTGTTACAAAGCTCATATAGGGAATTGGAAAGGAAGCACTCTTTTTTATTTGGCTTCCTTGACTCCACAGGATGAATCGAGATTCATTATACATTGCGGGGAGGGCGGGGTATTAAACCAGGAGTAGAGTTGCTGGATCACAGGGTTTGCATATCTCCCCATTTAGTAGATAAAGCCAAACGGTTCTCCAAAGTCTATGTTCCAAGTTCACATTCTCACCAGAAGTGTGTGAGTTCCCATTGCTGTTCCCATTGCATCCTTGTCTACACTTGGTATCATCAGTCTTTTTATTCTAGTCATTCTTTATAATAGAGAGAGCTATCCCTTGTGGGTTTAATTTGTACTCCCCTGATGGCAAAGGAGGCTGAACCTGTTTTGTATGTTACTTGGTCATTCCGATCTCTTCCTTTGTGAAGGGCTTGTTCATATTCTTAACCACTTTTCTATTGGATTGTAGTTTTCCTACTGATTTGTAGGAATTCATTTCGATTAGATATACTACAACTGTTTTCTCCCATTCTGTTTTTTTTTTTAATTACCAATATATTTGCAGTTGATTTCCTCCCATTTTTATGGCTCTCTGTTGATAAATAGAAGTTTTTCATTTTAATGTAGTCAAACTAAGCAATCTCTTTGTGTCCTCTTTTTAAGAAGCCCTTCTGTAGGAGCGTGGACAATAGGGACTCCATCTTTGGCCCTCCATCTTGTTCATGTCCACACAATGACCTCTCTCAGGGCTACATGTTCCAAGCCCTAGGTTAATGTATGCCCTGACTGGAATGTGAGAAGGCTTGTTCTTGTCTTCGCTAAAGTTGTTTAGATAACTAATAGAGATAACATAGTTTCTAACCACCCCACCTGGCGCCATGAGGTCTGGTCAGTGTGAGACCCTTTGACCTAACTAAGGTGCTCTCTGCACATCCCCTCACTGTATAAAATTTGTGGACTTAGGTCTGGGCTTTGGGGAGAATAGCTGTGCAGCTATTGTCCCCACCCCAACCCCCACATCAGTAAGTCACCCTGAATAAAACTGTGCAAACTGTAAGGAGTGGCCTGTTTCATTTTCTGGTCTCAAAGTGCCTTCTCAGTTTGTAGGATACCTTACTCTCCCTCCTCCAACTTCTCACACTTTCCCCACCTCCAGATCATGAAGACATTCTTCCATACTATTTTCAAGAAGCTTAATTATTTTGCCTTTCACATTTAAGTATCTAGAAGCTACTTGAAAGAGACTCTTGTATAAGTTATAACATTGGATTCGAGTTTCTTCCTTTTTTTCCCCCTTTAATTATCCAAGCACCATTTATTGAAAAGATTATCTGTTTCTCCATTAGTCTGCTACAGCACCAAGCAAATGAATCAAGCATCCATGTACGTTTGAGTCTGTTTCTGGGCTCCTTCTGCTACGTGAGTAAATTTGCCTATCTTTATACTAACACCATCATGTCTTAATTACTCATGTGTAATGTCAACATCTGCTTGGCTAAGCCCTCAGTCTGGTTCTTCTTCAAGAGTGTCGGCTATTTGGGCATGTGGCATTTCCATGTAAATTTTAGAATCAGCTTGCTAAGTCCCTCCCATCTCCCAAAGAGGAAGGCTGTTTTAACTTTGGTTGAAATTGCCTAGAGTCTAGAAGTCAACTCAGGGAGGGATGCCTGGGTGGCTTAAGGGGCTAAAGCCTCTGCCTTCCGCTCAGGTCATGATCCCAGATCCTGGAATCCAGCCCTGCATCAGGCTCTCTGCTCAACAGGGAGCCTGCTTCCCCCTCTCTCTCTCTGCCTGCCTCTCTGTCTACTTGTGATCTCTGTCTGTCAAATAAAAAAAATAAAATTAAAAAAAAAATCAACTCATGGAGACCTGTCTTTACGAAAACGAGTACTCTGATCCCTGAACAGCATACACTTCTATTTATTTAGCCCGACCCTAGTTTCTCTACATAGTGCACTATAGTGGCATGTGTAGAGGCTTTGTGTATCTTCATTACCTTTTTTCCTGTACATTGATTTTCTTATACCATCATAAGTGGAATTTTCTTTACATCGTTTATCTTCTAATTCTTGCTGGTATCCATAAAGTGGGTCCTCCTACATTGACTTTGTACCCAGCAATCATGCCGCACTCACTAATGCTAATCATTTACCTCTAGACTTTTTTGAGTTTTTAATACATACAATCATAGTTTTATATCTTGGTTCCAATCCTTATATTTTAATTTCAATTTTTTGCTTTATGAATCTGGCCAAGAACATCAGGAAAGTACTGGATGTAAGTGATACCACTAGATATCCTTGTCTGATTTCTGTTCTCAGAAACATTGCATCTTTAGGTAAAATGTTTGCTGCAGTTGTTAGCTCCTTAGGATAAACATTGTTAAAATATGTTGATCTCCCTCCATCAATTTAATGTATGTCTTTACAAAAATGACATAGGTTACATACTGTTTCCTAAAGTGATTTTTCACTTAATATATTGTAAACACCAAAAAAATGTGGTTTTTACATTGTTCTATTTTTTGCTTGTCTTAGCTTTAAAATTTTTTCTGCCTATTCTTTAACAGCTTTATGAAGATAATCACAAACCATACAATTCATCCATGTAGAGTGTACAACTCAATGGTTTTTAGAATACTCACACTCCTTTTTATTCTCCTCAATTAATTTGTAATTCAGTTTATCAGCTTTGATATGCCATCCTTCAGGGACTTTGCTTACTAGTGAATCAGCTCTGCATCTCAGATCTTTTCAAGCAGCAAGAGCACAGTACAATGTCTCATTGATTCTTTTCTCTTTATATTTCCCTTGTGGCTTTTAAATCATTTCCTTTGAATCCATAAAGCCATTCATGTTTTTTGTTTTACCTGTAAGCATGATTATTTTTATTATATTTAGAACTGTATATTATGGTATGTGGTACTATATTGCTACATTTAAAATTTTTAAGTTTATGCTATGTTTAATTAATTTATGTTCTATATAATTTATATACTACCAATATATGTTTGATTGGTTTCCTAAGATTATTTTTCTGCATATACATTCCAGCCATTCAAAATAGGACATTTTCTTTAAGACTTTTTGTTACAGCTACACATTCCTTTTTTTTTTTTTTTTTTTTTTTTTTTTTTCTGAAATCATGTGGCCATCATTTCTAATGCTGAATAGGCACTTCAAAAATATTAAACATATGCATAGCTGGCTTTTATTTAGAACATAGATGTGATCAGTACAATACAAAAAGACAAAAAATCTAATAAAATAAAGGAACCACTGACTTGAGCAGGAAGTCCACAAGTGAAGACACACCATGAAAAGTTGCTGGGGGAGCCTGGGTGGCTCAGTAGGCTAAAGCCTCTGCCTTCGGCTCAGGTCATGATCCCAGGGTCCTGGGATAGATCCCTGCATCAGGCTCTCTGCTCAGTAGGGGGCTTGCTTCCTCCTCTCTCTCTGCCTGCCTCTCTGCCTACTTGTGATCTCTATCTGTCAAATAAATAAATAAAATCTTTAAAAAAAAAAAAGTTGCTCAACAACATTAGTCATCAGAGAAACACAAACTAAAACTGTGAGCTATCACATCACACCCAGTAGAATGGCTACATGAAAATAACTGGCCCCCCAAACAGGGGTGAAGCAAAATTACTGGGACCCTCATACATGGCTTGTGTGTGAAGTTGTACAACTCTGGAGCACTCTTTGGCAGTTTCTTTTGAAGTGAAATAGACACCCTATAAGCCAGCAATCTCAGTCACAGGAATTTATCCCGTAGCCCAATCTGAAAACATATATCCACAACTGGACTGGCAAAAAAGATGTTCATAGCAACTACTCATAAGAGCCCCAAACTGGAAACAACCCAAATGACCTTGGATCGGAAAATAGATAATATATTCCTACACTGGCGTATTACTCACCAATAAGAAGACAAACTAGGGGCGCCTGGGTGGCCAGTGGGTTAAAGCCTCTGTCTTTGGCTAGGGTCATGATCCTGGGGACCTGGAATCAAGCCCCACATCGGGCTCTCTGCTCAGCAGGAAGCCTGCTTCCCCCTCTCTCTCTGCCTGCCTCTCTGCCTACTTGTGATCTCTCTCTGTCAAATAAATAAAATCTTAAAAAAAAAAAAAAAAAAAGCAGGGCACCTGGGTGGCTCAGTAGGTTAAGCTGCTGCCTTAGGCTCGGGTCATGATCTCGGGGTCCTGGGATCGAGTCCCGCATCGGGCTCTCTGCTCGGCAGGAAGCCTGCTTCCCTCTCTCTCTCTGTCTGCCTGCCTCTCTGTCTACTTGTGATCTCTCTCTGTCAAATAAATAAATAAAATATTAAAAAAAAAAAAGCATAAAGGAGAAAGTAAAACCAGGCCCCAATCCCCCACCCAGGGTAATCACTACACCATTTTGGTCAGAGTCTTCCACATGGTATGATCACAATGTTACATAACTTGAATTGTACTACACACATTATGTAAATAAGGAAAATCCCTCAGCTTATCTGCTGTCTGGTTATGTGGAGAATTTGCATTGTGTGTATCTGAGCAGGAAGTGAAGTGAGTCAGAGAGAGGAGGCAGGATGAAGAGAAGGGCTGACATCCGGTGGGAGTGGAGGGGTGGAAAAGACCAGGCAGGAGCTTGAGCTCCCCTGACAAGAAACAATGCAGATGCTGCATAAGAAGGAGAAGCCCTCCAAAGAACTCCGGCACATGTTCTAGAAAGAGCAGCGTTGGGTGCCTACTGCACAGAAGGCACTGGCAGTCAGGACCACCCCAAGAAGGGACCATAGTGGGAGCCAGTTTGTCATGAAACCATTGTCCCTGGTCCTGCTTTCCTCCCTGCCCCCAGTCCCTGCAGGAGCTGGGCCTCCGGGGATGGGGAAGAGACTGGGGAGAAGTTGTCTCACTGTCAGTTCATGCCCTTCCGCAGCCCCAGGAAGCCGAGTGGGAGCGGAGGGAGAGATGGCTGTCCCTCCCCCTCCACTTGGAAGCAGACAGCTCACCCTTAGCAAATGTATTCCTTAAGTGGGTGGAGTTAACTTCCTGATAACAAACACAGTTTAAGACCCCCAAAGACAGAATAACAACTAATTGGCAAACCTCCCCCTCACCTATTTCTTACCCTACTGGCCTTAAAACAGGAAACACGAACACTTTATTCTAATTGTTATGATATGTGAACCATGTTGCATCATCTAGAGACCCTCCAGGATGCAAATTCATCATTTAAAATCAAAGACATAGCGATGGGACATTTTCTGTTTCATTCTATATCGTTCTGAGAAATTAGAGATATTTTCTTCTAAGAAAGCCATGTTGTCGCCTATTCAGTTGAACCTACATTAATGGAAGACTAGCTGTAAACAACTTAAGACGGGAGAACTGTCCCTCTCAGCTGAACTGTCAGACGAAAAATGAGATTCACCGGGGTGCCTGGGTGGCTCAGTGGGTTAAGCCTCTGCCTTAGGCTTAGGTCATGATCCCAAGGTCCTGGCATCAAGTCCTACATCAGGCTCTCTGCTCAGCGGGGAGCCTGCTTCCCCCTTTCTCTCTGCCTACCTCTCTGCCTACTTGTTATCTCACTCCCTCTGTCAAATAAATAAATGAAATCTTAAAAAAAAAAAAAAGAAAGAAAGAAAGAAAGAAAGAAAGAAAGAAAGAAAGGAGAAAAATGAGATTTACCTAAAATGTCTGCCATGGAATTGCCAGACATAAGACTGTTGGATTGGCTGACATTCTTAGGCTCCTAGGCTCCTCAATGGATTTTATAAAAATCTGTGGAGTAGGTTAAATATACTTACCTTTACGTCTAGGGTAAGGAGTACACCTGGGAGTGGTGGCAGTTTGTTTAAATTAAATACATGATAATTTCCTCAAGACAGAAGGAAGTTATTTTCAGCCCAAATAAGGGTTCCTGGAAAATGGGTTAACCTATGCCCTACATACTAGAAACTGTGAAGAGATACTGGGGGGACCTGCTGTTCTTTGTCTCACTTGAAATGGCTTAGAGCCTTCTTCCCAAAAGGGTGTGAAGGCCCTCCATTCCAGGAGGCTGTGTTTTGGTTGATAAAAGGATTGGGCCTCATCTTGGGGTCAAAGTGGGGGTTTAAGAGAATAGCACTCTTGGTGGGCTTACACAGACTGGGCAGTAATTTACATCAGAATTCCAGATTTGCTTCTACTGCGCTTAGAGCTGAAAGAGCATAGCTTAGAAGACATCAGCTCTGGCCTTGAGATTCATCAGCCATCACATGAGTTATCTGGGAGAGCCAACCATTTTGTTTCTCTACGTACAACATGGGGACAACTTTTTTCCCACCCCCTCCCCCTCACTGGGTATTGGACAAAGCCTCAGGAGTCATTTGATTTAATTCCTTCCTTCCCCGGGAATTAACTCACCAAGTAGAATGCTTGTTTCCCCCATGCCCATTTTTGGTCAAGGATCCTTCTCAGGATTTGCAGAGAACGACTGACCTCCTCTTCCACAGAAAGATGTACTTTTGTGTGCTTATGCTATCTCACACATATTTTTACATATTATTTTTGGGAGAATCACAAATCTCCTGAGGTTCATTTTTAGAAAAGCCAAGTCAAAAAAGAAAAAAAAAAAAAAAGCAAACCTGAATTAAAGAAAACAATTGCAATGAACCAAAAGAATTTTTAAAAGCACACCTATGGTAAAACAAACATGTTCATTTTGTCACAAATTTAGTTATTTTCAAACCATATTTTTAACCTGTTAACCCTCAGCATACTCCAAACTTACGGGTTGGGCACCGCTCCACACCTCCTCATTAGTGACTACCATTTTATACGGGTTGCTTCTATAACCATAACAAGAGAACAAATCGCTAAATAGTTGTTAGTAAGTAAATTCATAAGGCACTCAGATCCTAGAAATGAACTAACAACATAACTCTCTTCCTCCTTTTATGAAATGAGTTGAAGCAGGATCTGTCTCCTTCCATTGTCAATGCTTCTTTATAAAAAGTCACACTTGTCTTGAACTTGTCTAAACACAGGCTTATACAAACTAACCCTTGCTTGTATAGTTACAATCGAGGAAATCAGTTCACACTGAGTCTATTAAAGGAAAAGCACTGGGGGCGCTTCGGTGGCTCAGTGGGTTGGGGCCTCTGCCTTCCACTCAGGTCATGGTCCCGGGGTCCTAGGATGGAGCCCCACATCGGGTTCTCTGCTCAGTGGGGAGCCTGCTACCCCCGCTCTCTCTGCCTGCCTCTCTGCCGACTTGTGATCCCTGTCTGTCAGGTAAGTAGATAAAATCTTTTAAAATATATTTAAAAAAAAAAAAAAAGGAAAGCACTGAGAGTTTGTGAGCATGACCGAAAAGCAACTCTTGAGAAATGTCTGTGTGTTTAGTCCTTCACAGATCGCTGGAACGGAGCAAGGACCAATAGAGTGAACCTGTAATTCCCAGGGAACTGCTACGTGTATTGCCTTTATCGCCAGACCCTTCCTCTAGAAGCAGGAAAGGAAAAGACCAAACAACGGACAAAAACCTCATGGAACATTCCTAGAAAAAAAAAGTTTTAATTTATATACTCAACGCCATTCTCTTTACAAAAATACGTATCTTTTTAAAAACACCCGGGTAGAGCCCCATCATTGATGTCTTCCTGGAAGTACCCGCGATTTCCCATCGGGTCTCAGAGGAGGGCACTGGGTGCCGGCTCTCCACTGTCGGGATACAAATCCAGCAGCGAGAACTCCCACTGCAGCGGGCAGCTGTTTTCATCCAACACGAAGAGGCTGTGCAGCTTCAACACGCAAGGGGCGCCGCCTCCCGCCAGCAGCGAGTGCAGCAGGTCCGCCGCCACCGCGCGGAAGGTGACCTCCGAGGGAGGCGCTGGGGAACACGGAAACACACGCGCTCTTAGGCTCCCTGCCCAGATGCCAGAAATGCACACCTCCAAGGGGTCATCCCCCCTTGGTTCTCAAGCCCCACACCCTGGAAATTTCCCTTTCTATCCCCTCTTTCCAGTCGCAGGTGCTGACGATGCTCTCGAATGAGGGCCCGCGATGCTCGCTGGTCGCGGACAGGCTGCTCGGACTGGTGGCATTTCCTATTATGACACAGCTCTTGGCTTCTTAAAACAGAGGAAAAAACTGACACTGACATCTTCCTGAGTCAAGCCTGACACAGAAAGAGCGTGTCCATGTCAGAAGAGCCGTCTCATTTATCCAGTCGACAGCTCTTATTAGCTATCTAGTTTATATAACAGAACCCTGACTTAGTTACTTAAGGAGTATCAAATCTTGATAATATAAAAATACTGAAATTACAGAGAGATATCACTGTATTTTTGCACTTGTCCTATAGCTTCCTTTTATTTCATTTTATTTTATTTTAGGACATTAAGTCCAGTTCCTTGAGCGGGGTGCTAGATGCTAGGCTGACCAGGCATGACCAACCACGCTCAAACTACACTCATTCCCTGGCCAACACCACCAACCCCTCTTGGATTGCCTCTACGGACTCCCAGGCAGCCAGTCACATATTTTTGGCAATGAGGGAATTCTCTTACAATACTCAAAACTTTCGTAGTTTTCACTAGGATAAGCTAAAAAAAAATCAAGATTAGAGATAATTTGAATGGTCTGAAGACCATTTTATAACTGGTGCCCACATTTTCATTTAGGGCTGCGATTTAATTAATGCTGAGAAGTG
Source organism: Meles meles (assembly GCF_922984935.1). NCBI lineage: Eukaryota > Metazoa > Chordata > Mammalia > Carnivora > Mustelidae > Meles > Meles meles. The sequence continues at coordinate 45,344,321 of NC_060078.1, read as the reverse complement.
CATTTGACTCAGGAATGCGCAAAACACAGACATAGACTTGATCTGAAAACGGTCCTTCTCTGGGAAATGGAGGCTAACTGATATTGTGCCAAAAGTGAAAAGGCAAAACTGAAAATACAACAAAGAACACCAAGAGAAGGAACAGAACAGCCAAAAGAATGAAAAGTAATAAAGACAGTGAATAAAAAAGGACACACAGACTTCCAGTTAGGATGTGAAAAGCTGGAAAGAACATGGCTCCAACCTTAACAATTACTAGGAAAACTGAAGACACTACAATATCACAATTTATGGAGCCTCTAGGAGAGCCGAGGTAGTGAGGCAGCCAAGCCAGAGGGAAACGAGAGAGGACAGAGGAGACCACAGGGTTATCGCAGCGAGCAGTGAAAGAAGACAAGTGCACCCAACAGGCAAGAAGGAAGAATGTGCTACAACTTTTCATGACTCGCTAAAAGCCAAGTGTGGGCCAGTGTCTCAGGTAAGGGGGGACTGCACCCTCGTCCCCACCATGTGCTCACAGACTTGGATCTAGGGCAGGACATAGAGAAAGCTTCCAACAACGGTGAAGTCTGGAGAAGCGGAGAAGCTACCACAAGGGAAAACACAAAACACTATTCAGGACTCCTCTAAGGAACGAGAGCCTTAAACTGAGGGAGGAAGGTGGGTAAATCCTATTGCCCAGAGCTGACTGTGGAGGAAAGATAAAAGAAAAATCCCTCTATCCCTGGGGGAGGGGCGGGAAGCCTCCCCATCCAGAGCATAAGTGGTACTCTACTGCTGGGAGAGGGGAGGACTCCAGGAGACCCCCCTTCCCCCACCAGGGATCCAAGGCAGAGCATGGCTGTCACAGCAGGTGGAGAGCAAGTCTTACCTTCCACCTTCGTCCTTTTTGTTCCACTCAAGCTAAATTATCCCTCGGCTTTTGCACAGACAGGAAAAAAACCTTAATTTACAGTGTTCTTTCTGTTCCAATATACTGTCGACGCCCCCGAAACAAGTGATGCTATCTTACCTATAACTTTGTTGAGCCAGTCAGGAGAAATGTTGAAAAGAATCTTCTCCATCAGCTTGGATCCTACGTGGATACAAACCTCATGTATTCCGTCAGCTACGGTCATTACAGCTGGTCTACAAAACAGTAATAACACAGGACCTTCAATAACATGTTCAAATTAAAGGAATGCTGAAGTACAATGTAATTTCAAAGAGCACTGGGTTTCCACACAGGGTTCACTTCAATTCATAAAACAACTCTAGGACATTCTGAAACACAAAGAAAGCCCTTTTTTTAAAAGAGTTTCAAATGATCGGGGCCTCTGGGTGGCTCAGTGGGTTAAGCCTCTGCCTTTGGCTCGGGTGGTGTGTCTCAGGGCCCTGAGATCAACCCCGCATCTGGCTCTCTGCTCCACGGGGGGGGGGGCCTGCTTCCCCCTCCCTCTCTCTCTGTCTGCCTCTCTGCCTATTTGATCTCTGTCAAATAAATAAAATATTTTTTAAAAAGAGTTTCAAATGATCAATTAATAAATTTGATTTATTCCATATTCATTTTAAAATTTCAGATACTAAGAAAAGAAAACATATTTTTACACTGTTGTCTATATTATTTTTAGAAACATAAATAAAGATAATAATCACAGTATTTCACAGTCACAATTTCAAGTTGTTTTTCCCCACTGGATTTTTCTCTATCAAAACCAGACTGTATTGCAAGTCAATCAGCAGGGAACTAGATAAATAATTTTCAGTGTGTGCTACGGTGGAGTACTATATGGCTGTTAAAAAGGCTGATGAAGGTTTATAAGTGCTATTAGGGAAGGCTGGTCATGATGTGCTCCACGGAACAAACAATATGAATAAAACAAAATGGACAGTATTCTATCTACATATTTTTATTTTTTATTTAAGATTTTATTTATTTATTTGACAGACAGACATCACAAGTAGGCAGAGAGGCAGGCAGAGAGAGAGGAGGAAGCAGGCTCCCTGCAGAGCAGAGAGCCCGATGCGGGACTCGATCCCAAGACCCTGAGATCATGACCCGAGCCGAAGGAGGCCCAACCCACTGAGCCACCCAGGCGCCCATCTATCTACATATTTTTAAAGAAAGGGATATACATGTGCTGGTGTGGACATGATAAATTACTAGAAGAATATACAAAAACCTCCTATGAGCAAGGGAGTAGCAGCGATGGTGGAGGGTAGATGGGGAGGAACTTCCAGCTTCGTATCTTCCTCTACAGGTTGCATTTTTAACCAGGCTCATATTACCTCTTTCAAAGATTAATTGTTTTTTTTTAAGATTTTATTTATTTATTTGACAGACACATCACAAGTAGGCAGAGAGGCAGGGAGAGAGAGAGAGAAGGAAGCAGGCTCCCCACTGAGTGGAGAGCCCAATGCGGGGCTCGCTCGATCCCAGGACCCTGGGATCATGACCTGAGCCAAAGGCAGAGGCTTAACCCACAGAGCTACCCAGGCGCCCCCAAAGATTAATTGTTAAAAATAAATTGGGAAGAGTTTTTTTTTTTTTTTTAACTTGAGAGAGAGAGGGAAAAAGAGTATAAGGTTGGGGGTGAGCAGGGAGGCAGCACAGGCAGAGCGACAAGCTGACTCCGAGCTGAGGAGGAAACCCGACACAGGGCTCGATCCCATGAGATCGTGACCTGAGTGGAAATCAAGAGTCAGACCCTCAGCCAACTGAACCACCCAGGGACCCCAAGAACATATTTTAGAAACAGACTCATTAATATAGAGGAATTAACAGTTCAAACAACAGTACTGATTTTCCCTCAAAAAACCTACTTGCCCTTTCATCCACATGATGATGCTAGGTCTTTCCTCTTTTTTCACTCTACTCTTTCCCCATGCTCTCTCTCTTCCTCTATTCTTTATTTCGGCAAACACATACTCAATATGTACTTTGTGCCAAGCACCGTGCTAAGCACTGGGTGCATACTAGCAGACAAGACAGATCTGGTTCCTTCACTCCAGGAGCATAAGAGTTTCATGGGACAAAAAGACAATAAGCGGGGCGTCTGGGTGGCTCAGTGGGTTAAGTCTCTGCCTTCAGCTCAGGTCATGATCTCAGGGTCCTGAGATCGAATCCCGCATTGGGCTCTCTGCTCAGCGGGGAGCCTGCTTCCTCCTCTCTCTCTCTCTGCCTGCCTCTCTGCCTACTTGTGATCTCTCTCTGTCAAATAAATAAATAAAATCTTAAAAAAAAAAAGACAATAAGTTTTTTTACAAAGGTGCCAAGATGATTCAACAGGGATAGAATCATCTTTTCAACAAATCGTGCTGGGACAACTAGATATCCGTATATTAAAAAAATATAGTTGGACCCCTTCTTCACATTAACTCAAAATACATCACGGGCCTATATAAAAATGTAGAATTCTTATGAGAAAATTAACAGGAGTAAATCTCCACGATCTTGGCTTAGAAATGATACATTTCTTAGATGTAGATACCTTTTAAAAGCACAAGCAACAAAAAGAAAAATAGGTAAAAAAAAAATGTTGGCAAGGATGTGCAGAAACTTCATTTATTCCTGGTGAGAATGTAAAATTGTGCAACAGTTTTGGAAACCAGTTTGGCAGTTCCTCAAAAAACTAAACATGGAGTTACCATATGACCCAGCAATTCTACAACATATATCTACTAAAAATTTGTACACAAGGGGCACCTGGGTGGCCCAGTGGGTTAAAGCCTCTGCCTTCGGCTCAGGTCATGACCCCAGGGTCCTGGGATAGAGCCCCTGTTGGGCTCTCTGCTTAGCAGGGAGCCTGCTTCCTCCCCTCTCTCTGCCTGCCTTTCTGCCTACTTGTGATCTCTGTCAAATAAATAAATAAAATATTAAAAAATAAATTTGTTCAGAAATCTTCACAGCAGTATCATTCATAACAGCCAAAATGTGGGACCAGTCCAAATGCTGGGATGGGGGGAGGGAGGAAGTGACTGCTAAGAGGAACAGGGCTTCTGGGTGATGAAAGTGTCTCTAAAAATGGACTGTGGGGTCGGTGGCATACGCCTGTGAATACACTAAAACCACAGATCATACATTCTAGATGGGTTCATTTGAATTCTAGCCCAGTAAAGATGTTTCTTAAAGAAGGCGTCAAACAACTAGACAAGTACCAATTACAGCGAGTACACACGTGGTGCTGAGTTAAGAAGGCCCCACTGATGAGGCGCCGTTTAAACTAAGACGTGGGGGCGGGCAGAGGGAAGAACACGCAAGAAAGCGCAAGGACAAAAACATCCGGGTGTCTAAGGAACCAAAAGAAGGCTGGGGGTGAGGGGAGAGGTGGGCACAGCGAGCAAGGGAAAGCATGGCAGCAGAGTGAAGGGAACCCACCCGGAAGTGTTTAGGTCAGGCAGTGATCACCCGTTAGCTGTGTAGAGAATGAGCGGAAGGGGGCCAAGGCCAAGGCCGAAGGAGGCCAGCAAGACCCAGCAGCGGCCAGGACCAGGCCCACATGCTTTGGGACCAGCAGGTGCTGCCTTCCTGTTGTGGTTTTGTGATCACTGGGGTTTCGGCAAGGCCGGGTAACCAGGATGTCACATGACCTGCAATGTATGGGGACCCTAACCATGAGACACTGTCCTGCCTGAGATATCACTAGTGCCCCTGAGGTTGAGGAACAGTGGAGATGGAAAAAAGTGGGTGAATTTGTGATGCAGTTTTGGATGAAATTTCTAGGACCTGCCAGTAGATTAGACATGATAGGTAAGGAAAAAGGGATGATTCAAGGCCTATGTGCAGGTTTCTAGGTGAATGGGGTAGACGGTGATGCCATGTACTGGGAAGTATGAAACTGGGAGGAACCAAGTTTGATACAGACAGGAAAAATAAGAGAGCCAATCTTGGGTATTTTTAGTGTGGGTTGCCCTAAACACATTCAAGGGGGGAAGTGAGTATCTAGATATTGGGACTTGGAGGAGAAAACCAGGGGGGGGATGCTGCTGAGAGTTACCAGCACATGGGTAATCCTTTGAAGGCGGGAATGAGACTTAAACCATGGTAGCTAAGGCTGCTGCTCGAAAATCATTCCAAGTTACAAACAAGCAACATCCAACATGACTGATCCACTCACAGCATGGTACTGTCATCCCATACAAATGCTCACTATGTATTTCATAAGAGTTTCTGAATACAAGAAGTATGCTTAGATCAATCAGCATAACATCCACAGTACAAAATATCGGGTGAACATATGTGGATACCTAACTCGATTGTGTGGGTCTTTCAAAACTAGGCAATCAGAGCTTTTTCTTACTCAGTTGCTACTGACTTACACAGAATCATAAGTGATGACTCATGCAATGATTTCTGAATCACTGAGGGAATAACTGAGGGTATAATAATCACTGAATAACTTGAGGGAATCTCTAATCTCAAGACTTTCTTAACAAAAAAAATCTTTTTTAAGGAAACCAAATAATCTGAATCCTAAACCTAAAAACAATTTAAAGGCTTTTCAATAAATAAAAAAAAACAACTCTGCTTTAGCATGTCTATCAACATTCTAGCAACACAAAACATTTGCACTACATCTTCAGTGCATTATAGTTTAAAACCATACCTTATAGACCTCATACTGGGTATACCATAGTCAGCTGATAATGATCTGTGAAGTCCTTCTCTTGAATAGTTATTTTTTAGACTGAAGATTCAAAAAAAAAAATCCCTCCATAAGGGATATTTATTGGGTAACATTTTTGTCCAATAAATAATCACGTTCATTAGGAACATTAAGAATGATATAAAGTAACACAAGCATTCTGTAGAGACTTAACTATTGATAAGAAATCAATTTTTGTTAACTATATTTCTTTTTTTCATTAACTATATTTCTTATACACCACCTATCTTTATTTTATTTTATTTTCCATACAAGCAACTTTCAGAGTAAGAGCAAAACTTATTTACTTATTTATAACACACATATGTAAAGGAAAATAAGGTTTATGGATTAAGCTTCTATAAGTATTCTTAACATATACCATGATAACATGCTGAATACATTTGTATTTAGTTTTTAGATACTGCAGTATTTAGAAACAGAAAAGAGCATGAAACAGTGATGACTATTTTATAAAGGCATGTAATTTACCAGGTAAAAAGGAAAAATTTATCCAAGCATTTGGACATTTATTGATTGAAAAACGTGTTTTTCACAGAGCTGGTTTGCAATTTTACCAAAGAACATTTGCAATCTTTAATTTCTAATGTGAAGCTGGGAAAACTGAGGCACAGAAAAGTTAAATACCTTATTAGCTTCCACACTGAGAGGTTAGATCACAGAACAGTTTAACATTTAAATTCCAGTTATATGTGAAAGTATAGAAATCAGTTTCTTATGAGCCATTTAGATCTTGGTTAAAAAATATAAACCAAGTAAAAATTTTCTTCAATATAACTGCTTGAAGATAATAAAATCTTTCAATTACTGCTTTTAAAAATCCCTGTTATGATTACTGGGCAATTTTTACCTTTTTGTATTTATTTTACATAAATAGCCATTTATCACTCAGAGGGAAAATTTTGTTCTCTTGGATTAGTTCTAGTTAATTCTCATTAGAAAGTAAGAATTGACATATGCAATGTTTCGGTCATGTCTAGTTGTAGAATAATAAATCTTTTCCAACCCAGTGGCTCGCTTGGCTGCCTCACCTGTAGTACAGCTTCTTCGTAGTAAAGGGTAAGCAGCCATAACACTGTTTATAGATCTTGTTCTTGTCTGTTTCCAGTTCCAGTCCGCATTTTGCACAGCCAGTATATACAATGTCGGGAAGAGAAGAGAAGATGCTCCTCAGAGAGCTGCTGGCACGTAGAGCTACCTTCTGAGCTGCTGGGACAGGGATCACTAGCTCTGAAATCTGGGCTTTGATTAGAATCACTCCTACAAGAGACAAAAAGAAATGTATATAAATTATAGGACCAAAAGCATAACTTTAACTTAAGAATGTGGTTCATGATATGGTTGACTGAGTCACTGATAGTAAAGGACACACCCAAGGACTCATTCTTGGTCTTCCCTCCTTCACTCTTTCCCTGCACAATCTCATTGTCTCCGAGGCCTCAGTGTTTACTCTGAAAAGTGAGAGGTAAGCAGCTGCTACCCGTAACTAAGAGTGAAGATTGTTCTGGCTAGACTGGCTGCACAGGTGGGTGTTTCCTTCCTCCTTGTCCTCCAGAATCATGCAAAATAAGATCTATCCCTCTTTCAGGAACGATCCCTTTCAAACACTTGAAATGAGCTAACATACCCTCTCTCTTCCCAACTTCACTTCTTTTTAATTGATCATTGCTGAAAGCCAAATACCAGGTCAGTATTCTTCCAGTCTCTACTTCATCCAAAATGAACATACCACTAGCTTATCCTCTTTTTAAACTTTTTTTTTTCCAGTTTCCTGCCCATCGCCATCCATACTCTAGGCATTGGTTACAGAGCACGTGAGCACCGAGAGTGTTCATTTACAAAATGTGGCTCACCAGGACCTCGAGCACGTTCATGCACTCTCACTGGCTCATGCATTCGCCTGTTAAACAAATACTGAGTATCGTTATCTGCCAGATACTCCTTTTTTCTCATTTACCTTTGCCTTATTGTATACTAGTGAAGTCAGGGAGTTCGCCTGAGTTTATCTTCTCCCTTCCTCTCCAGAGTCAGCTGAAAGCCCTTTTTAAGCCTTTGGATTTGCTTTTCTTCATCCTTTTAGCAGGTGGTATACTCCAGGTCAGGAACTCATCCTTCTGGCTACCTATTCTCTTTTCGGGTTATCTCTTTAAGAGACCCACTAATGGTGACTTTCCTATTCCTAAGTCCTTCTGTTTGCTTTGGTCTTTTGGTGCCCAAAGATTGTTTCATCACCTTCTCCAATCAGGCCGTGTATCCTTAACATGAATTACAAGAGTGTGTAGCCATCAGCAGACCCAGCAAACGACAGCACATTGCATCACACCTTGCCGCAGACATGTTGTATCACAGAAATTAATGAAAGAATTCAATCATTTTGGGAGAACATTAAAATCTATCCATACATTTTATAAATTTACACATCTCTACAAAAGAATTACAAGTTCATGATTAATGTGGACTCTGCTTCCAAGGGGCTTACAGCCTGCTGGGTACTGATGTTCTGCGGATGGCAGGGCCCGATGGCAGGGCTGGACACTGAGTAAAGCATCTTCATTTCTTTTTTTTTTTTTTTTTTTTTTTAATTTTTTTTTTAAGATTTTATTTTATTTATTTGACAGATAGAGATCACAAGTAGGGAGAGAGGCAGGCAGAGAGAGAGAGAGGAGGAAGCAGGCTCCCCGCCAAGCAGAGAGCCCGATGCGGGGCTCGATCCCAGGACCCTGGGATCATGACCTGAGCAAAAGGCAGAGGCTTTAACCCACTGAGCCACCCAGGCGCCCAGCATCTTCATTTCTTGATGAGGAGCCAGGCACAGCTTCACCACATCCAGCTTCTGTTAAGCTTTGTTAAAAGAGCAGACCCTCAAGGAACTCTCCCATGTTGAGCTCCCTATCTTACTCCTTTTATTTAACTATGAAGCAGGTTAGGAACAAATTGCTTATACTTCCCATATGCTCTCTCCATTTCTGTCTTAAAAACATATACACAATGACAGAAACTATGAATTCAGCCCTCAGAGCTGAACATAAGAGAATGAAAAGTAGCTAAAAGGCCCTCTCTGAACAACAGTCTTTGCATGGCTTACCAATGGGGAGCTCATCTCCAGCATTTGCAAGGACACTCCCAATCCCCAGCCTCGTCCCCCAAACCAAAACTTCAGAGCTATAAGCACCTATTTTATTACTGTTCATGATGGTGATTTTTATTTTAAAATCTAATTCTACGTCTCCAACTCCAGGAGGCAGATGCTCTGTGTAACCAGTAGATAACAGAGCTGACTTCTCTATGACACCAAGTAAGTTACATGTACTCTTCCACTACCTTTCTGTGGTTAAAACCTTCCAGTAAAGAAAACTGGAGGCCCACAGGGCTTCACTGAGGAATTCTACCAAACACGTAAGGAAGAAACCATTCTCATTCTAAACAAACTCTCTTCCAGAAAACTGAAGAGGAGGAACTACATCCCAACTCACTCCATAAGCATTATTCTAATTCTAGCCCCAAAGCAAGAAAAGCTATTACAAGAAAAAAAAAAAAAAACTACAAATATCCTTCATGAGCACAGACATAAAAATTCTTAACAAATGTCAGCAAATTAAATCCAGCAATATATAAAAAGGACACATCATGACCAAATACGTTTTACCCCATAAATGCAAAGTTGTTTTAACATTCAAAAATCAATCAATGTAATTACATTAAAATATTACAAAAGAAAAACTTTATAGATCATCTCAATCGATGGAGAAAGAGCATTTGAGAAATTCTAATACTCATTCCGGATAAAAAAATTTTTTTCAGGGACGCCTGGGTGGCTCAGTCGGTTAAGCCGCTGCATTCGGCTCAGGTGATGATACCAGGGTCCTGGAATTGAGTCCCGCATCCGGCTGCTTGCTCAGCAGGGAGCCTGCTTCCATCTCCGCCTCTGCCTGCCACTCTGCCTGCTTTTGTGCTCTCTCTCCCCAACAAATAAATAAATAAATAAAAGCTTTAAAAAAATTTTTTTTTCAGTAAACTAGGAATAAAAGGCAACTTCATCAGCCTTATACAAAGCATGGAGGAAAACCCTAAGCCAACGTCATACTTAATAATGAAAAAACGTATGTTTTCTCCCTAAGATCAGAAACAAGGTAAACGCATTTCCTCTTACAGCTTTTTATCAATATTATATTAGAGAAGTCATCAAGTGCAAAGGGGTGAGAAAAAATAAATAAGGGGCATCCAGACTGGAAAGGAAGAAATGAAACTTTCTTCACAGATAACATGATCATCTATATAGAAAATTCAAATCTACCAAACAGTTACTACTGAGCTTAGTGAGTTTAGCCAGGTTACAAAAGACAAGATCGATATGCAAAAATCAACTCTACTTCTACATAACAGCAACAAACACTTGAAACCGAAATTTTATAAAGCACCAATAGCAGAAAAACCGAATAGCCAAAAACTGAAAACAGGACTCTGAGGAAAGATATGAAAGCCCTATATTCTGAAAACTACAAAACACAGCTAAGAGGAATAAAAGATGTATCTTGTTCGTAGGTTGGAAAACTCAATATTATATCAATTCTCCCTCAAACTGATGTATACATAGCTTCAAAACAATCCCAGCAGGTTTTTTTCTAGAAATTGACAAACTAATTCTAAAATTCACATGGAGATGCAAAGTACCTAGAAGGGCCAAAACAACTTTGAAAAAGAACAAAGTTGGAAGGCTAAAAATATATGACTTCAAGGCATACTATAAAAGCTACCAATAATAGGGGCGCCTGGGTGGCTCAGTGGATTAAGCTGCTGCCTTCGGCTCAGGTCATGATCTCAGGGTCCTGGGATCGAGCCCCGCATCAGGCTCTCTGCTCCACAGGGAGCCTGCTTCCTCCTCTCTCTCTGCCTGCCTCTCTGCCTGCTTGTGATCTCTCTCTCCGTCAAATAAATAAATAAAATCTTTTTTAAAAAAAAAAAAAAGCTACCAGTAATCAAAATAGTGTGGTACTGGTATAAAAACAAATAGATCAATAAAATAGAAGGGAAAGCTCCAAAATAGACCACTTATGTGTAAACAACTGATTTTGACAAAGGGGTAAAAGCAATTCACTGGAAAAATAGAAATCTTTTCAACACATGGGGCTTAAACAGCAGGATATTCATATGCAAAAAGGAAAAGAGCTTCTAGTCATGCATCACACCACAAACAAAAATGAACTCAAAATAGATCATGGACACAAAAGTGAACCCTAAAACTCCAAAACATCTAAAATAACACATAAGACATAAATGTTTGGGATGCTGGGTAAGGCAACAATTTTCTAAGTAGGAAACCAAGAGCATAATTCATACAAGAATAAATGGGTAAAATGGAGTTCATCAAAATTCAAAACTTGTGGTCTTCAAAAAGCCTGGTTAAAAGAATTAACAAGCTGGTAACAGACTGGGAGAACATATCCGTAAAGACTACATCTAACAAATAATTTTTAGCCAGAATATAAAGAACCCTCAAAAATCAGTAATAAGAAAGTAATCAACTCTTTGTTTTTAAATGGACAAAAGATTTCAGCTGACACTTCATCAACGACATAGGGATGGCAACTGAGTAGATAGAAAGATGCTCAACATCATTAGCCAACAGCGAAATGTAAATTAAAACCACAATGATCTATTCTTAATGGAAATTAAAAAGACCAGTGTTGACGTGGATGTGGGAAAAACAGAACTTTCACACACTGCTTGGGGAAAATACAAAATGCTACAACTACTTTGGAAAACAGTTTGGCAGTTTCTTAAACAATTAAAAATTAAACATACACCTACCACATAATCCTTCAACTCACTCAGCTCCTAGGTATTTACTCACGAACAAAGAAGGACCGTTCCATATAACACTTTGTACAGGAATGTTTATAGATGCTTTACTTATAAGAGCCAAGAACTGGAAACAACGCAGATGCCCATCAACAAATGGACAGACAGACACATCATGGTATATTCGTACAAGAGAATAAAAAGGAATGAACTACTGATATGCACAAAAGCACAGATATGTCTCAAAAGAATTTGCTTAATTAAAGATGCCAAACAAAACAGTGTACATAATGTACAATTCCACGTATATAAAAATCATAGAAAATTCAAACTAATCTCCAGTAACAGACTGATTGCCTGGAAGGTTCAAAAGGGCAGGTATGCAGGGAAGGGAGAGATTACAAAGGGGCAGACTGGTGACAGTTTCATGACTGTGGTAATGGTTTCATGACTGTGGTAATGGTTTCACAGCTGTGGAAATTGTTTTATGACTGCGGTGATAGGTCTCGTGTCAAAACTCACCAGTGTGAATGTGGATACTTCAAGTAAGGGCGATTTATTGTATGAAAATTATACCCTAAAAACTCTGTTAAAAATCTTTTTAAATTTGACACTCTGAACCACCTTAGAAAGAAAGGCATCTGAGATATCTTCCACTCTGCTATGACACAACTTTTACATTTCTGGGGATGTACCAAAAGGGGGCAGAGCATGCTAGCAAAAAGTCCCAGAAATACACTTGAGAATCTTAGCATGTGATCTTTTAAGGAGTTTCAACTCATTTCATTCTGGAACAGGTTCTTTTTATTAGAATTATAAAAATAATTTTATTTCACTTAAACCACATTTAGCATTTAATAAAATCTAAAACCACCTATAAGAATGCAGAAAATTATTTGTGTAAATGGGAGGATAAAATTAAAATTTAGTACCAAAATCCAAAGTTCCTGAGTTATTCTTAATAATTTAACCTATAGGGGAACCTGGGTGGCTCAGTCGTTAAGCATCTGCTTTCGGCTCGGTCATGATCCCGGGGTCCTGGGATAGAGCCCCACATCTGGCTCCCCACTCAGCAGGAAGCCTGTTTCTCCCTCTCCCACTCTCCCTGCATGTGTTCCTTCTCTATGAAATAAATAAATAAAATCTTTAAAAAAAAATAATAATTTAACCTATAAAAGCACCAAAAATGGTAATCTTATTTATACAAATTCTGAGAAAAAAAAATTTTTTTAAAGAAAGAAGAATTTTATTAATTTGAATAGGATAGAAATCATATCATGAGCAAAAAATTACAATAAAAATATAATTGCATAAAAGTAAGAGGTATATATTGTAGTCTGAGAAAATATTTTGACCAAATATTTTCTTCTTCATTAAAAAACTTAAATTATATAACAATAAACCTATTAGATGCATCCTATTTTTTTCAGCACTCATTTCCCCTCTAAAAACAATTGCTATCTACTGGGTATTACCCCAAAGACATAGAAGTAGTGAAAAGAAGGGCCATCTGTACCCCAGTGTTCATAGCAGCAATGGCCACAGTCGCCAAACTGTGGAAAGGGTCAAGATGCCCTTCAACAGATGAATGGACAAAGAAGATATGGTCCATATATACAATGGAATATTATGCCTCCATCAGAAAGGATGAATACCCAACTTTTCTATCAACATGGACGGGACTGGAGGAGATTATGCTGAGTGAAATAAGCCAAGCAGAGGGAGTCAATTATCATACGGTTTCACTTACTTGTGGAGCATAAGGATTAACATGGAGGACATTGGGAGAAGGAAAGGAAAAGTGAATTGGGGGAAATCGACGGGGGAGATGAACCATGAGAGAATGTGGACTCTGAGAAACAAACTGAGGGTTTTGCAGGGGAGAGGGGCGGGGGGGTTAGCTGAGCCTGGTGGTAGGTATTAAGGAGGGCACGTATTGCACGGAACACTGGGTGTGGTGCATAAACAATGAATCTTGGAACACTGAAAAACTAAAATTTCAAAAATAAAAATAAAAAAAACAATTGCTGTAATAGCCACCAGAAAACATTCCGTGTTTCCAAAATTGATAATCACTGCAATTTACTGATTATTGGCATTTAGCAACCTGAAATATAGCTTCAAATGCTGTTTGTTACTCCTTTAACTTGGAGTTAGCATACTTTCAGCATAGCTCTGTACTTAGGAAGCCAAAATAATTTAGTGGAAAGTATTTCCCACTAAAATTGTACCAATTTATTTAGTTAATCTCACTTTTACTCTCTTCATTCCAAAGTATATGGCATATTGAACCTAAAGCATATTCCTTTTACTACCTCATTCAAAATTAGTTAGTTTAATGGTATTAAGTTCATGGAAAGCATGTGAGTATGTGTATAAAATCCATCACCAAAGGCAATCTTCTATGTAGTATATTTCTGAGGATGAATTTTATACACACACATACACACGCACACAAACATGTGAGTTCAGGAAGTATGTTATTACATTTTACTAGAGCATAGGGCAGCAAGCAAATTGCATGGATTCTGTATCAATGCTAAATTTAAACAACCATGTATAGATAACAGTTTAGTAACCTGATAAAATGCTTATCTCAACAGTGACTCTGGTTAAGGCCATTTTTCTATTTCTGGCTCATTAAGTGGTAAGCTGCTTGTATATATATGCAAAAAGGTTATTTTTAAGTGATCCCTAATAATTACAACTTAACCTCAAAGGATTATAGGCAGAAGGCTAAGAAGCTACGCAAATATCTGGTTGGGCTACTTATAGTGATCTATATTTTACTTTCATATTTAATTACACATTTTTCCCATAAATGATAGCTTCCCTTGCTTGTAGTAAAACGAGCAATATCTTGCATATGTAAAGATCTTACCTGAACGCTTTTCCTCCAGGTATGTTGCTAAATCTGGCATCTTCACAAAGGAGGGCATGCTTTTTCGAAATTTTGCTTTAAATGTAATTGCTCTTATATCATCGTCAAACAGGCACTCACAGGATGACCAAAATGTTGAATGCAATTCTAGGCTTTCTAGGACGTCATTGCGCTGAACAAAAAGATATTTAAATTCCCAAATATAATCTTAAACAAACAAACAAAAACAAAAAGTCACCAAAAAGGAAATAATCTCGGCTCAGAATCAGATTAAATAGATCAATTGGTTAGATCAGTTAAATACAACTTTTACCACTCTAAGGAATTTGGGTATTAAAAGACAAAATGCAAATTACACTGTATTAGGGCAACAGCATAAGGATGCTGGAGATAATTTCAATAAAAAAAATTTTTAAGATTTCTTTGTTTCTTAAACAGTCATAATGTATCATAACCAACTGCTTTTCAGAGTAGCTAATTCCTGTTTTGATATCTACAGGCAAAGTTTTTAAAACTAGTAAGGCGTAGAAATGGACACATGTGCCATAATCAGTATCTCTCGCTGATTTTTCAACACCTTCTTTTTCTTATTTAGCTTATTTTCCCATGACCAAAAAAAAAAAAAAAAAAGCATTGAGAGACAATTGTAGTCATAATTATAATCCTTTATAAAACTGCAGTGGCACAGAGATTTCTGAACAAATAATCCTATTCTATATTAATAACTTAACTTTAAACTCTAATAAAACAAAAATATCTCTTAGTACTGAGTTTTCTAATAATAACAGTTGTTCTTTTAGTTTCTACTTACATCAGGCCATAAAGCTAATTCACATCCCTCCCCCACACTGCCTCCTTAGTTTTTTTTTTCTTAGTTTCTTCTTGAAAAATGCAGAATCAAAACAAGTCGGTAAGTCCGTATAGACAGAGCATCATTAAAAAGAACTACAGCATATATGTTCTAAGTCACTGCTTGAAAACAATCACTATTTTTATTTTTTACAATCACTATTTTTAAAATAGTTTGCTCATCTTATTATAAAATGCATGCTTAGAAATCAGATTAAACACATAACAAAAATAAAATAACAACCATAATCTCAACACCCCCAGATAAACTCAGTTAACACTGTGTTTAGTGGACATCCAGTTGTTTTCGGTAGGATTTATATGTCATTAAATATTATTCTATATTATTTTAGAATACAGGGGGTGTCTGGGTGGCTCAGTCGTTAAGCATCTGCCTTCAGCTAAGGTCATGATCCCAGGACCCCTAGGTTTGAGCCCCACATCCGGCTCCCTGCTCAGCCAGAAGCTTGCTTCTCCCTTTCTCACTCCCCCTGCGGGTGTTCCCTTTCTCACTGTGTCTCTCTCTGTCAAATAAATAAATAAAAATCTTTTAAAAAAATTAAAGTAAAATAAAATATGGCATAATATGCCAATACGTGGCACAGATATGCCAAAATCTTAAAAATTATTACAGCAGGGGCGCCTGGGTGGCTCAGTGGATTGGGCCGCTGCCTTCGGCTCGGGTCATGATCTCAGGGTCCTGGGATCGAGCCCCGCATCAGGCTCTCTGCTCCGTGGGGAGCCTGCTTCCTCCTCTCTCTCTGCCTGACTCTCTGCCTACTTGTGATCTCTCTCTCTGTCAAATAAATAAATAAAATCTTTAAAAAAAAATTATTACAGCAATTCCCCATTTGGGCACATGTTGGTTATTTCTAATTTTTTACTATTATAAATAGTACTATTTTTAGTACTATAAATAGTACTATTTTTTACTATTATAAATAGTACCCACATCTTCATGCATAGCCATGATAAATTCCTGTAGTGTAATTATTAGGTAAACGTATTCCAAATTCAGTTTTCATAATGCGTTGTCAGTTGTCCTCAAGAAAGGTTTTGACAATTTATATTTCTAATAGTTTATGAGAGTGGCTGTTCCCTGTAGGTTTTCTATCAACTAGTCAGGAGAAAAATCACGTACTGTCACTATTTATTTGTGTGCCTTCAATTACTAATAAGTAAATTTTCTTAAACATTTTATTTATTTATTTGACAGACAGAGATCACAAGTAGGCAGAGAGGGAGGCAGAGAGAAGGGGAGAAGCAGGCTCCCTGCTGAGCAGAGAGCCCCATGTGGGGCTCGATCCCAGGACCCTGAGATCATGACCTAAGCCGAAAGCAGAGGCTTAATCCACTGAGCCATGCAGGTGACCCCCAGTAAATTTTTTTCATACATTCATTGGCCATTTTTATTTCTTCTTTGGGGACTTCCTATTCATATCTATTGCCCATTTATCCTTACAGATATTTGTCTTTTGTTTATTGCATTATTTTCTGACAAAATACAACATTTTTTTTTTGTTTTTCACTTGCCTTTTAATTTGGTATATGGTAATTTTTTTTTAAAGATTTTATTTATTTATTTGACAGGGATCACAAGTAGTCAGAGAGGCAGGCAGTGGAGCGCGGGGGAGCAGGCTCCCTGCTAAGCAGGGAGCCCGATGTGGGACTCAATCCCAGGACCCTGAGATCATGATCTGAGCCAAAGGTAGAGGCTTAACCCACTGAGCCACCCAGACACCCTGGTATATGGTGATTTTTATGTATAGTTCTTGTTGCTGCATTTTATTTAACCTACCAATCTTTAGATTCCAAATAAGTTTGTTTATGTTTTCTTATACTACTGTGTTGTTGTTTTTTTTTAATTTGGATCTCTAATGCATCTGGAATGTATTTGCACAAATACGAAGTATAAATTTAATTCTATTTTTTTCCAAATTGCTAACTAGCTATTTCAAATCTTACCTACTCTTTTTTTCAAAAGGAAAAATCTGCTTTATGCTTTATTTCTTAATTATAAATAGAATATATTTACTATAAAATATTTATACAGTAAAAGAAAAGAGTAGCAATAGGTGAAATAAGGTTGGCCAGTGTTCTAATATAAAGGATATAATGGGTACTATAATGGGTACTTCATTATATTATTCTCTATATACTAAGTTTGAAGTTTTTACTAAATGTGTAAAAAATAAATGCAGATTCACACATGCATAAAAGTCAAACTAAAGGCATAAAGAAAACAACACACATAGCTATTGCTAGCATTTTAGCAACAGTATTTGCAAATTTTTTCATGTATACACATACTTACTTACCTGGTTTATTAAAATGGGATCCTATCATACATGAAATTTTATAATCTACTTTTTAAAAAAAATTTATTAACATATAATGTATTATTCGCCCCAGGGGTACAGATCTGTGAATCAACGGGCTTACACATTTCATAGCACTCAGCATAGCACATACCCTCCCCAATGTCAATATATACTACTTTTTAAACTCAATAGTAACATCACATACATCTCTCTGGGCTACTGAACATTCCTATCTTTGGTGGCAAATACCTTTGATGTCCACTCAGACCACAAATGACCCTCTCACCTGTTCCCTGACCCTCTGACACAAGCTCAGGCATTCCTATTGTACTTTCCCACCCTGTCCCTGAGGCCACAGTTGACTGATTCAAATTCAATCTGGGATTTCAAATTTTCCTCGCTGGGAATTTGGAAACGGACTGGTCTCTTAAAAGGAAAAGTAAAATCAGGAGCTACAGAGTAAGCCTGTTCTGTCTTCCCTCAAAGTCTGCACCAAGTGAATAATGCAGACAGCTGGAGAAGCTGCCCGGGACCCACAAAGCTTTTCAGCTCCTGCTTTCCAAGTACCCTTGAACCCATCAGCACTCTTGCCCTATGTACCATGACCTACTCCCATATACTTCAAATACATGTCCCTTAATTGTTTAAGTTAACCAGAGAAGAGTTCTAGTTGAGCTCACTAAAAGCCCTCTGTGCCCAAGTTTAAATGTAATTTGTTAATACATTCCATGGGTTGCCGAAACTTTGTGTACATGCATTTTCAAACTGGTGTTTTTTTCTTATCATTGGAAACAAAGTTATTTCCTCCTCAAACTTAAGTCTCTTACTCCTTCAAGACTGGAAATTTTGAGTGGTTGCCTGATCTGTATTTTATTCTTCATTCATTCATTCATTCATTCACAAGAAAGCATCTAAGAGAGCAGGCACAGCGTGTGTGATGAGGATACTGAACCGTGCTGAAGAAGCTTAGCAGAATGCTTGTATTCACAGAACTTATAGTCTATGGAGAAAATTAGCTAATTTGCAAGTAAGCAAATACGCTGGATAATCCTGATGGTGTTAAGTGGAATGAATGGACTTCAAGGAGTGAATCCGATAGTGATTATATGTATGTGAGGCTCCTCTGAGGATATGACATTGGAGCTGAGAAATGGAGACATCCATGTGGGGAGCTGGAGGGGAGAGCGCTCTAGGCAGAAGAAACATGTAAACTTAAGATCCCAAGGCAGGAAAAAGATTGGCAAGTTCAAGTAACAGGAGTCATGTGCAGATTAGACTAGTAGGTCTGAGGGAGACTGGTATTGAGACAATTTCTAATACACTTCTATATTTGACTCATGAATTAAAGATGTTAATAAATTTCAAACTTCTATACAGATATAATTATGATTTTGCATTAAGTATAATTACAAACATTGGGATCATTTGCATTACTCTGTGCTTAATTAGTAATGTCACAAGAGTACTTTATTATAATTTGTTATATTTTTAAAATATTAGACTTCTATTAAATACTTTCAGAATATTGCATTAGAAGGCATTTAGTTCTGAATAGCTTATTTTATGTACCCAATTATTCCTAAGAAGTGCAGTGTATGCCTCTAGTCCACTCTCATTAGGACCTAAATTGTGATCAATCCTAGCTACAAATTTCCATGCATAATTTTGAAAGAATGTGAATTGGGGATTTATTATCCCTCCCCAAAACATCAACTCTGTGATCTCCAGTATTCAACAATGACTACTTGATGATCGTATCATCATCGATTTAGATGATTATATCATCTAAATGTGAGTTTGTTATTTTCAGGAACAAGGAAAGCCAGTGCCCAGTATGGAGGTTAAGACAGAAAATGCCTCAAGAAATACTAAATGAATAGAGAGAATGCTAACAGCTTCTGAAAGCAGAATCACTTATTTAGATGAGCCTTCAAAATTGGTACTTTCTTGTTTTGAAAAGAATCATTCTGGGGTACTGAGGTGATATCAAAACTTAAGAATGATGGTTATAAACAAAATATGCTGAATGAATGAATGAATGAATAAAGAACAAATGTATCTTAATTCCTGGATTCCCAAATTTCCAAGTAACCTAAATACCATAAAAGTATCTAGAGAGAACTAGAATGTCTCTTCTATTAGCTGAATAACCACGACTTTTAGAATATCATAGTAAGCATGGAGCAGTCTGCTATGGCCCCATCACAAAGCCAAGAGCACCTCTGACCCACATTTTGTCCCACACGCACTAGACTCGTGTTCCCAGCTACGACAGAGTGGTCAATAGCGATGGTCAGCCTACCACCGACACATGTTTGTCAGATTTCTCAACCGAACAAATATTTGTCACTGTTTGATCTTAACATAAAAGTCAAAAGTCAGACTTATCTCAAATCCTGGTTATAGGCTATTAATGATTAAGAGAGAGAATGTGACAGATCCCATCCTCTGATAACCATTTTGTAGGTAGAAGTTTGGGAAGAGACAGTAACTCTTTCAGGTAAAGAAGAATGAGACATACCTAATCAATCTCTGGATTAATTCAGTAGGACAAAATAACTCATAAGCCACTAATCACACTACCTCTGACTGTTACAATGTAAGGATCTCATAATATTGAAATGAAGATAGTATACTATTTTATTGAAACATCAATGCCACTTAATTAAATTCATCATAAAATTATTAGTAACTCATGCTTTAAAGAAAAAATGTAAGCATAGGTCATATTCTAAACATGAACATCCTATAGATGGCTAATAGTCCACACTTTTAAAACAACTGGTATACATACTAATGTATACAGCTGGAACATACTAACTTATGAAGCAGTAACACTGCGACTTGAAAGGGTTAATGCAGCTCCCCTAACATCTGCCTTACAACCAGACAGACATTTATTTATCAGAGACTCTGGCTGAATAAAATCTGTAGAAGCGTCTCCAGATTTCAATTTTTAAAGAACGTTTCCTGGAGGAGATAAGATCTTCACTAAAAAGGTAAAGTAGTAAACCTGGGAATAAATGGAAGCTTTTCTTTTGCCTCCATTACTTACAGAGGACTTTTTAGATCACGAAATTGCTTACAGGAGGTATACAATCATAACAGAAGAATTCCAAGGATAAATATTCAATTATGATCACCTACTATTTCAAATGTTGTCTATCTTAATCTCTTAAAATGCTCTTCATGTTAGGCTCATAAGCATTAATCATTTACCTAACTATAAATAGATTAAATGCTTTTTGGTATATTTACCTTTTTTCCTTTGAAGTTGAGGGTACCAGGCTGCTCCAGGACCCCATAATACAAGCACATAATGTTGACCTTGGACCTGTTCCACTGTTAACATAACTTTCCTTTGCTTCTGTCCTCTATAACTGTATAATGCCTCTGGAAAAGAAATAGTTCATCTGGCATTACTTTATCACATAGGACAACTTACCTTAATGTCCATTGATAAATATAATAGTGATAGCCAAATGATATGCTACAAAAGTCTTATATCTTAACTATTTTATAATCTAAAACTAAGACAGCACCCCAAATACTTACCTGTTAGTACAGTGATATCAACTACTTTTAGTACCGCATGGACCAGTATGTCCGGCTGCAGCTGCTCCAAATCTACAAATTCTATACTGTTCATTTTCTGAGCCTGCCTCTGAGGAAGATCTCTGAGATAGGAATGTTTTGAAGACACGTATGCCAGTAAGTCTCGAAGCACAACATCATTAACTACATTGGAAACTAAGAAAGAAAGAGACGCACATGTATGAAAGATGGCAAAATTATATTTTCTTAACAAAACAATACTTTCTTAGAAATGTATTTTATGTTGTAAAGTGTGATTAAATGTAAATATGCTTTCATTTCTAAAAATATGTAATCTTTTCTTAAATATTTAGGTGCAAAAGTAAGGATATTTTTAACCAAGGGAATTAGAATTATTTACCATCTCCAAAACAACTTGCCCTGTTCCCTTCTCTATTTTGTTAATAATATCATTTTTCGGGGCACCTGGGTGGCTCAGTGGGTTAAGCCTCTGCCTTTGGCTCAGGTCATGATCTCAGGGTCCTGGGACTGAGCCCCGCATCGGGCTCTCTACTCAGCAAGGAGCCTGCTTCCCCCTCTCTCCCGCTGCCTGCCTCTCTGCCTACTTGTGATCCCTTGTCTGTCAAATAAATAAGTAAATAAAATCTTTTAAAAATAATAATGATAATATCATTTTTCTACCAAGTAATCAAGACCAGTGTTTTGGTTACTTCTTTTGACTCCTCCATTACCCTGTTATACCAAATCAGTGCCCCCCAGTCCCTGAAGTCTGATTTGCTCATACCTTCCCTGACCATCCCAGCTGCTGCCGTTCTTCCTCAAGACTCATGTTTCTCATCTGAAATATACTTAAGAGTCACCTCTTTCCCTGAACATGCCTTCCTCTTCCCCACTTCCAAGCCTTTGTCCTCACCACTCTCACTAGCTGCAATGCTCTCATCAACTCTACCTACGCAAATACCACCCAGAAAAAACACCACCATAAAGAGGTTCCCAGTGACTCCTTCCCATAGAAAGCTTTTCTCTCCAGCTCTCATGTGGCCTTTGAGCATGTGCTACATTGTAATATTTCTCATGATTGTTCGATCAGTTGCTTAGTTCTTTGGTCATTATGTCATTTAGTTGTTTTCCTCTGTTTCTTAATTATTTGTTTCAATTTTTTCTCATTTTTTGAGATATACCTTACATATAATAAAATGCACACATTTTAAATGGACAGAAGGTTGAGGTTTGCTGATTAAATTTTAATTTCCCTGAAGGAAGGGAAGCATATTTGAGTATATAGTGGATTGCTGGGTCTGTTTGCTGATTTCAGGAGGGAAAAAAAAGATTCTTCTTTCCTTCTCCCATTAACATTTTCATCCTTGTGTATTTCTGATGCTACACTAAAGCCTCATAACTCATTCTCTCATCAGGAGACCGTCCACTACATGCCAGGCACTATGCCAGGTGCTACGGATACAAAGACGTATCTTGTCACGATACCCACACTCAAGGAATTAGCAACCTTGAGATCGTCAATAACAAACACTGGGCTTAGGATATGAGATACATGTAAGCCTTCCCCAAAACACATGAAAACAACTGCCCGGGCAAGTTGGAAGAGGCTTTATTGAAGAAATATTTGAGCTGGGTTTTGGAAAAATGTCCTAGAGTTTTCTAGGTAGTAAATGGAGGAGGGGGTGTATTTCTGGGTAAAGGGAAAGGGATCTGTATTCCTTTACATATCACAGATGCTTCCGGTAATCTGATGAAACACGTGAATCCATTACCAGAATCATATTTTTTATAAAATAACTTTATTGAGCTATAACTGACATACATAAAATTCACCCTTTTAAAGTGTATAATTTGGGGCATCTAGCTTGCTCAGTTGGTAGCACACACACCTCTAAAACTCAGGGTTGTGAGTTTAAGCCCCATGTTGGGCGCAGAGCCTACTTAAAAAAAAAAATCAAAAAGAATTAGAAAAAAGAGTGTATGATTCAAAAAAAAGTGTATGATTCAGTGTTTTTTAGTATTTCACAGTGTTGTACAACTACTATCATTATCTAATTTTAGAGCATTTTCATTACAAAATAGTACTTTTCAATGCATAAAATAAGTCTGCAAAATCGACTATACAGAAATATAACAATCCAATATTTTTAAACAGGTAATCTGTGCCTCATTAGTACATTAAATAATAATACATAATGCCTATGTAACAACTACTGTAATTTCAAAGTAGTGATGGGCATAAATGATGTTCATGTCATTGTCAACAACTGTAATACGTGGTATGAAAGTGTGTGTGCCTTCCACTGGTGACCAAGCCCAAGTATTGCTAATATCACTGCGGATTGCTGCCTCATGCATAATGGAAGTAAGTGCTCGTTTTCAGTTAGCTTCAGAGAAAGTGAAGATGTAATGCCTTCACATCCAAGTTCATGGACCCTTTAATGTGGAGGAATCAATTTTCACAGAAGGGAGAGTAGGAAGAACATTTACGAGGCCAGTGGCCATCCGGCGGGAGACGATGAGTGGTGGGAACCAGGCAAGACTGCATAAGGGGATGAGGGGTGACAGATTTGTGAAACAGTTCAGGAGGTGGAATCCAAGAAATAATGAGATGGAGAGCTCACAGAAAAAGATTAAAGATCAAGTTTCCTTGCACAGATGAGTGCATGGATAAAAACAAACGTTTTAAGGTTTTTAGAACCTGATATCTGAAATCCATTCTAGTTAGATGACTCAATTTCTCAATGACTTTTATGAAGCTACAGTGATACCACTAACAAAGACAAGGAATGTAAGAGAAAAGAACAGAAGACACGAAAGAGAAATGAGAGCAAGAGAGGAAGAGATAAGACACCCCATTAGATTACAGCAAAATCCAACTCCCAAGTAGCTCCATCCAGGGCTCCAATTCATCACCAGATGTCCTGATCCCGCTTTCGCAATATTTCCAGCACATGTGGAATCAAAATTCAAACAGGTTCAAATTCTGACTCTGTCAACAATGAGTTCTGAGAACTCGTACATAACTTCCCTGGGCTTCATTCTTTGTCTTAATGTGGAGCTTTTTGGGGAAAATACCAAGATCCCTGATATCCAAGTATCTACTTTCCCTGATTTTTAATACAGAAACATGGGATTACTTAAATTCCAATGAATATAGTCTACATATTACAAAACACAATGAAAACATTGTATTAACCTTTGATTTATATCCTTAATCATTTCAATTTAATAATATTTCAGATAAATCTATGTCCTGTCACATGTAATGAGGAAAGAACAGAAGTCTTCTCCAAAGCACAATATATTGATCAGAAGAATGTTCTCATGAGCTGTAAGTACTTATAAAAATAAAAACAAAAACCTAACCAAACTGATTTATTCTTTTGGAAGAAAAACAACTACAATATTCTCAAAGTATCAACTGATCACCATTCCCCTAAATCAAATAAAAAAGACTTAGAATATATGTTAGCTACCATCCTGTGAAAAACAACAATATAAATTCCTATGTAAGTATAAGAAGAAAGAATTTGAAGTAAGCTTTAAAGGTTCTCTAACTAGTTTAAGGTTTTTCTCTCTGTTCTACAGAAACCTGGAGCTTCCCAGGGGTTCCATGTGATATTCTTCACCTAGAATTAGGTCCTAAGGTTTTTCTGAAATGACTCAAACAGATCAGCCTTACTTGAATATAAATCAGTCCTAAAGCCGACTCTACCTACAACATTTATCTCCCCAATCCCTTGAGAAATATTTGCATACCATGTTATTTTCATGATTTCAAAACACTCCCTACTCTTCTCTTATATCAACATCTATTAAATAAGGTGAGTTTTACTTACAACCCATTCAGCTCCATGGAAATATGCTCTCCAAGGATGTGGCAACTTCAAATACTCATAATAAAAGAAATTCCCAAATTGGAAACTCACTTTTCCTTTTGTTGCTTCCAGTCTCCAGGCTGTTGGTAACCCACGCCCTTCTGAGAAGCTCTTCTGCTAACCAGACTGCAGCACCCATGCTGTCCTTTTGCCCTTGGCTTTGCGGAATCCAGTCCATACACTGTTTTCCATAGTTACTGAGATTTGATCTTTTCTTTCCCACCCTCCTGTGCAGTTATTTTATTCATTTGTAGGATGGTTAGGTTCAATTGTTTTTTTGTTTGTTTGTTTCTGGTTTTTTTTTTTAGGTTCAATTGTTAGTGTTGGTATTCCTTTTGGGCTTCCCCCTCCACTGCATTTTACCTGGTTTGGATGGCTTACTGTGGGTATGGGAAGCATCAGTGTGATTCAGTGAGTCAAGGCTACACAAAAAGATCCATGCAGAGAAGTGTTACTCCCTCCTCCTCAATGCTACTCTATTTCCATTCCCTTCTTCTTTCTGCCCCTTTCCCACCCACCCTCTGTAGGTAACTCATCTCTCTAGTTTCTGTTTTTCCTTTCCTGCCTTTTTTTTTTTTTTTTGCAAATGAGGAGATACACATATATTTTATTCCTCCCTTTCTTATACAAAAAATAGCATATTACATATACTTTGTTGAGCTTTGTGTTTTCCATGTAACAGTATGTCCCAGAAATCACTTCCTATCAGTTCACAGAACTCTTTTTCTTTCTTTTTCATGGCTGCATAGTATTTCACTGTGGAAAGGTACCACAGTTTGATCAATCATTCTGCTATGCCAGGGCATTCCGATTTTTCCCAAGGTTTTGCAATTATCAACACTGCCTTGAATAACCATGTGCATATGTATTCTCACAGTGTTGTAATTGTAGCTTCAGGATAGATTCCTGTAAGTAGGCTTCCTGGGCAGAAAGCTGAGTACTAAGTAAGTTTGTTAGGGATCGCCATACCCCACCAGAAGAAGTGCGGAAATTCTCATGCCTGATAGCAATGTACAAGAGGGCCTGTTTCCCTGCAGCCTCATCAACAGCACATGTTGTCATGTATTTTTAACTTTGCCAGTTGGATAGCAGGAAATGATATCTCTGTGTAGCTGTCATTTGAATGTCTCATGTCTTTTTCCCATTTTCCTATCAGGTCCTTTGTCACTCAATTTGTAGGAGTTCTCGCTGTATTAGGAATATCAGCCTTTTGTCTAAGGTATATGTTGCAAATATTCTGTCCAAGTTTGCCAGTTGTCTTTTGACTTTGTTTTTTTGTTTTTAAGATTTTATTTTTTATTTGACAGGCAGAGATCACAAGTAGGCAGAGAGGCAGGCAGAGAGAAAGAGAGGGAGAAGCAGGCTTCCTGGTAAGCAGAGAGCCCAATGAAGGGCTCAATCCCAGGACCCTGAGATCATGACCTGAGCCAAAGGCAGAGGATTTTTTTTTTAAAGATTGTATTTATTTATTTATTTGACAGAGAGAGAGAGGGAGAGAGAGAGAGATCACAAGTAGGCAGAGAGGCAGGCAGAGAGAGGGGGAAGCAGGCTCTCTGCTGAGCAGAGAGCCCAATGCGGGGCTCAATCCTGGGACACTGAGATCTTGACCTGAGCCGAAGGCAGAGGCTTAACCCACTGAGCCACCCAGGTGCCCCCAAAGGCAGAGGATTAACCCACTGAGCCACCCAGGTGCCCCCTTCTGACTTTGTTTATGACGCTACTGGTCATGCAAAATTTTATTTTTCTATAGTCAGATTATTGGTCTTTTTCCTTTTCATTTGCTATTTCTGGATTCTGAATAGTAGGAAAGTTTTCTCTATACCAAGATGATAGAGAAATTCACCTGAGTTACCATCTAGTAGTTAATGGTTTTATTTTTTATATTTAGATTCTTAATCTATTTGGAGTATATCCTTCTATTTCGTGTGAGATATTGTTCTAATTTTGTCTTTACTCTAAATGACTACCTAGTTGCCTCACCACCATTTATTAAAAAGTTAGCCTCCACCTCAGTGACCTCAGATAACATCTTTGTCATATACTAAATTATATGTGTATGGGTCTGATTGTGATCATCCTGTTCTATTCCCCTGGTTCACTTGTCTATTTATGCACCAGCATCACATGGTTTTAATTATAGAGGCTTTACAGTTTAAAGCCTGTCTGGTAAGTGTGGTTCCTGTACTTTTTCTTTTTCAGGGTTTTCCTAGTTATTCTTGCATCTTTGTTTTTCCATATGAATGCTAGTATCAAGTTGGAAATGCCATAGCACAGCTTCTTGATATTTTTATTGAGACATCACTGAGTTTATGAATTAAGTGATGCAGCACTGATACCATTATAATGTTAAGTCATCTTATCCATGAATAGGGAATGCTGTGTTTCCATTTTTTCATGTCCTTATTTCTTTCTGGAGTAGTTACAATTTTTTCCTCACACAGGTTTTGCAAATTTCTTGTTAACTTTATTCTGAAATACCTTCTTTACTGGTTTTGCGGATGAGTTCTTCCCTCCCCTTATGCCCTCCGCTTAGTGTTTGTGTATACGAAGGCTACTGACTCTTTTAACATTAACTTTCATCTCCTGTTAACGCCACTGAATTCTTTTATTGTTTGAATTTAGTTTATCTTTGATTCCCTGAACTTTTTCAGATATGTTATCAAAGCATTTGTACATATAGTTTTTACTCTTTTTCACCCACTCAGACACCTCTTCTTGTCTAGCTGCACTGGTTGATAACTCTAGTATAGTGATGACCAGTAGCAGAGATAGTGGACATCCTTACCTTGTTCCTGACTTTAGTGGAAATACCTCTGGTGTTTCTCCATTAAATATGATGCTAGCATTAGGACTAAATACATCTAACTTTATTGACACAGTATCAATTGCATTGTAATTGTAACACTGTATTGATACTGTATTTATGGATACTGAAAAAGAAATTTATGGTAAATGGTTGTTAAATTTTGTCAAAGCATTTCTCAACCTCTATGGAAATAATTTCATAATTTTTTCTTTATGGTACGGTGTATAATATTCATGGATATTCTAATATTGAACACACCTTTCCATTTCTGGAAAAAGTCTCACTTGATCATTATTTCTTTAATGCAGTGTCAGATTTTGTTTACTAATATTTTGTTTAGACTTCATGCATGAATACTTATGGATAATACTGTTCTGTATTTTTATTTGTAATGACTTCATTTGGGTTAGGTGTCAGTGTTATATTTGCTTAATAAAAGGAATTAGGAAGTTTCTTTCTTCAATATTCTGGAATAATTTTTAGAGCATTGGAACTATCTGGTCTCTGAAGGTTTGATAGCGTTCTCCTGTGTAACTGTCTGGGTCTGGCAGCTTTTTTGTATGGTAGTTCCTTAATAAT
This sequence comes from Meles meles, assembly GCF_922984935.1. Lineage (NCBI taxonomy): Eukaryota > Metazoa > Chordata > Mammalia > Carnivora > Mustelidae > Meles > Meles meles. The sequence continues at coordinate 45,316,005 of NC_060078.1, read as the reverse complement.
TTTCTCCATTTCTTCTATAGAAACTGGTCTATCTAAGCTATATCTCATATCCATCCATTTCCCATTATTTCCACTGGTCACCCATTATCTCGCAAACTCAACTATTCTAATAACCTCCTAACTCTGATTCTGTTCCATGCCCAGCCCTTCACAACCAGATCTATGGTATTCTCCATCCTGCCCTTTGTTACTTTCCTTCATAGCATTCATTATCATCTGCAAATATTATATTTGCATGTCTCTTTAGCTTCTTCCTTGTCTGTCCTCCACACATGAACATGAGTGCCAGGAAGGCCAGCACCAGGTGGGCCCCCAGTGCACACTGCCTCAAACAATGTCACCACTTAATATGTATAAACTGGGCAGATGAAGAGCTCAATTTTAGTTAATTTTTAAGGTTATTTATTTATTTGACAGACAGAGAGGCAGGCAGAGAGAGAGGAGGAAGCAGGCTCCCCGCCAAGCAGAGAGCCCAGTGCGGTACTCGATCCCAGGACCCTGGGATCATGACTTGAGCCGAAGGCAGAGGCTTTAACCCACTGAGCCCCCCAGGTGCCCCAATTTTAGTTATTTTATGAGACTATGTCAGAGCTGATTTCCCACTGACTAGCTTTCCTAGGATATAGGGAATTTTCACTCTTCTCAAACACCATTGTTGTTGTTCTCTTCTGCTTACCCTGCCTTTCTTTGTGAATTCTTATTATTCACAGGTTGGAATTCCATGCTATATCTTCCATATATGCCATATACAACTTCCTTGTCATTCCAGTTAATCTCTTGTATAATCAGTATATTTTTATATACGATAGCTATTTTTCTATGACACTGTTTCAGTTTTCTAACAAATACATTTTGCTTATTACTTCTCCCATTGATACTACTATATTATTATATATTACATGAAGGTACAATACCTCATATTCATTCTCTCATTTAATCTTCACAGCAACTCTATAAGCTATATATATTTTTTAATTTCCATTTCACACAAGAGGGAGCAGGGGTACAAGGGGGTTAAGTAATTTGCTGGAAGACACGGACAGTGGAAGTGGTAAGGCCAAGATTCAAATCCTGCTCTATTTGACTCCAGAGACAATAATTACCAGTTTATACTATCTCCCTTACTGTGTTTTCCTTTTTAACTTCTTGGAGAAGTTAAAGAAGGATAACTGCTGGGCTCTTCACTGAATAGCTCGCTTTAAAGAAGAGAAAAATGGATGTCAGAGAAGGAAGGTAGTCTTTCCTAGCAGTGGTGGACTGAAGAACAGGGATTCAAACCACAATCATCTGACTAGAAGGCCCACGCTTTTCTCAGTACCTAAGGTTTCGTAACCAGAGACTGGGGAATCCCACAAAAGAACTTCAGAGGTCCATGGAACCATCTGGAATTATTTGAAAAATGTTGTTTCTCAGGGTGCCTGGGTGTCTCAGTGGGTTAACAGCCTCTGCCTTTGGCTCAGGTCATGATCTCAGGGTCCTGGAATCAAGCCCCCACATTGGGCTCTCTGCTCAGCGGGGAGCCTGCTTCCCTTCCTCTCTCTCTGCTGTCCTCTCTGCCTACCTGTGATCTCTGTCTGTCAAATAAATAAATAAAATCTTAAAAAAAAAAAGAAAAGAAAACATTTCATAAATTACTATGTTAACTTCTTTTTCTAACATAGAAAAGTGTATATACTTCATAATACTAAGAAATTATTAATTTAAAATGTTGTCTTACACTCTTGAGACTGGACAGATGAGTAACATTTTAGCTCCTTTTTCTAATATAGAAAACAGTGTATATACTTTAAATATTAAGAAGTTATTATATTTAAAATGTCTTACACTCTTCAGACTGGACAGATGAGTAACTTCCAAGATTTAATAACTGACTGGTAAATGTTGATTGTAGTACTGTCTCACCAATCCAATGATTTTCATGAACGGTAACATCTAGAAGGGAGAAAAAAAAAAGTTCCTCTGATCATGCCATACATTCCTTCACACTGTAATTAACTTAGCAATCACAGCAAAATATCATGCATGTCTCTCACATGCCAGGCAACTAAAGTTCAGCTGAAGTTCAGATTGGGTTAAATGATCTGCCTAAAGACACAAAATAATAAAATAGAACTAACAAAATTGCTTCTGTATATCTGAACAGTATCAGTATGTAAGCTCACTGCTCCACAATGGTTTAATGGCTTTTATTTACATAAAAGAAATGCTCTAACGTCTATTTTGAGAAATTAAAAGGAAATCATTTGAGCCAGGAAGCAAAGTAATGGTTCCAAAGCAGTAGTGCCTAGAAGAGCAAATAATATTTAGTATACATTTACCTCTTCTGCTATAAATACCTATGAATACAGGCATTCTTAAAGGAATTTAATTATTTTTTAATTAAAGTTATCTTTAATTAAAAAGCAATCTTCATCTCCAGATGTTAAAAGTGAAGGATCTGGGAGGTCAAGAACGCTTTCCAATGGGATGTAAATCATAGATCATCTATGATCTAAGATGTCTAGAGAAGGATCAGAGAGTGGAACTAAATATACCAACAGGCAGAAACAATTCCAAGTAGAGCAAAAACTGTACATTAGAGACAGAGAAATATCAACCCCAGGCAAGATATGATCAGTGCATAAAATGCTAGAGGTATAAAGATATCCTAACAGCAGTGAGTTTTTGAGATAATAAGAACAAAAAACAAGGAGGCACACGTTCCAAGTACTTCCAAGCTGATACCCAGACCCTCTCTCCATCTTCCAAACCATTTACCCCGTTACCCACAACTGCCAAAAGGACATCCCTGCCTGGATATTCTACCGGCCCCCCAAAGTCAACAATGCTCATCCTGCTCTTCTTCTCATATGACCCATCTCACTTGTGGACGCTCTGGAACCCACCAGGTAAATTCAAACATGAAATCAACCTGAGCGTCTACCTCTCCCTCCCCACCTTTGTCTCCAAATCCCCACCTGTTGATTCTGCCTCTTGAGTCTCCCCACAGCCCTGCCAGGACCGTTTTATATCATATATTCCTCTCTCTCCTAGCAGGTCCCCTTCCCACCTCCAATCCATGTCCCCCAGTGCTAATGAGCGATTTCTCAAGAACATTAATGTGGGGGCACCTGGGTGGTTCAGTGGGTTAAAGCCTCTGCCTTCAGCTCAGGTCATGATCTCAGGGTCCTGGGATCGAGCCCCGCATCAGGCTCTCTGCTCAGCGGGGAGCCTGCCTCCCCATCTCTCTCTGCCTACTTGTGATCTCTGTCAAATAAATAAATAAAATCTTTAGGAAAAAAAAAGAACATTAATGTGATCTGTTGACTGGTTTAGAAAGAACTTAACGGCTGCCCATTGCCTGGCCAGCAACAGCTAGCACCGCATTCTAGACTTCTCATAATCTGACCATCAGGATGCCTGCTCTTCAGAAAGAAACATGTCAGAAAGTTCAAGGAGAGGCTTTGGGAAAGGAGATTAGAAACGTAGGTTGGGTTAGGGACTTGCTAATCAGGAGTGATAGGGTGGAGTGGAATTCACCACCCAGCCCTTGCCTCCTGGCTCTCTGGATTCGCTCTCACTGATATGCCCTAGAGCCTCTCTTGTTTGTTCTGAAAACCTACGGTTTTCCGCAGTTTGGTGTGAGGTCGTCTTCGAACTCTGGCCCGTAGTCTCCCTTAGACAGTTCTTACTTAGAGCACCTCTTCATGCCTACTGCTACAACTATAACGGCAAAACGTCCGCTGTGTCACTGAACACAGTGTGAGCTGGGATACATCTGCTGCGGAAATGCGTTCAGTTCAGGATTGTGGTCAGCAGATATTAGATATCCAACATGGAGGTATAATGATGTACAATTCGATACTGTTAATTAAAATGGGATTTTATCCACAAATTTCTATGTATGTATAATTTCAGTACTTAATGAGGACAAGGGGGAAGTCTGGATTTCTCTTTTTTCCATGAAGTTTCCATCTGTCCCACACAAACAAAAGAAACGCAAGCAGAAATTGGTGAACTAGAATACTTTTTTTACTAAGGAAGTAAGGCAAAACAGAAAGAAAAAAACTGATTTCTTTTAAAGGTGCTCATTGAAATAATCTAAATATCCCATAATAGGAAAATGGCTAGGGAAACCAATCAAGGCACTTGATAGAAGGTTACCTAACTGTACAGACACCAGGGAAAAACACAGGGATGGCAGGCTTGAGTTTCCATCTGCCAGGAAATGTCCTCCTATGAGGCTCACCCATCACCCAGTGATAGGAATTGCCTTGGAAACATGACCATGGTCCAGGGACCAGTTGTCTCCTGATGGTCTGGGAATCTGATTTTGTCGGCAACCCAAAAATAGATTTCAGCTCTGCAACTTAAGCTCCCGTTAAACAAGTTAATGAGACAAACAAGAAGTACAACACCATTTTAAAATTTACAGTGGGGTATTAATTGCCACAGAAACTGCATTAGCAGCCCACTCTCATGGAGGCAGGCAGGTTTATTGCTGGAGAGGCAAATGGTAAGCAAAGGGCTGCTTGGTGAGCACTGAATCAGAATAGGGGAGCTAGATGAATTGACTTACCAACAAATAAGATGGCATTGCGAGTGGGCAGGGACCACGCTAACCTTGTCGGTTACAATCCCACATATCTCTTCATGAGAGGGTGCACCTGACAGTCTTACCTGTGCACCTAAGGTCTAATAGGCAAGGCTCTCGTTCTCCCAGCAAACCACTTGGTAGGAACCACCAAGAACTGCCTTGATGGTGTATTTTCCCAAGCTTCTGAGGTTCACCCCAACCTGCTTCTCTACCACAGTCTTTCTTTAGATAGATTATTGAATTTAATCAGCTTCCTCGCGCTCTGGGATTCATCCTTAAGAGGATTAATATCTCTGCTCTAATACATGTGTATTTTCAATTAATTAAGAACATCTAAAAGAATGTTAGATGTCTTATGTCAGAAAGCAGCAGGATAAAAATTCGATGTTCTTCATGATTACAACTCTATGGTAAGAGTATAGGTTCTGGAGCTTAGGTGAAATCCTGGCTTTGCCACTTCCTAGATGTGGGAAACTGGGTACACAGCTTTACTTTCCTGGGGCTGCATTTCCTCAAAGTGAAAAATGGGGCTAATAATCAGTACCTTCTTCATATAGTTGTTGTAATGAATTGATACACACATAAAGTTTAAAACAGGGTTGGGGGGGCGCCTGGGTGGTTCAGTCGTTAGGCGTCTGCCTTCAGCTCAGGTCATGATGCCAGGAGCCTGGGATTGAGCCCCGTGTTGGGCTCCTTGCTCAGCGGAAGCCTGCTTCTCCCTCTCCCACTCCCCCTGCTTGTGTTCCCTTTCTCAATGTCTGTGTCAAATAAATAAATAAAATCTTTTTAAAAAATAAATAAATAAAACAGGGTTGGACACAAAGTAAGTTCCCAATAAATACCAACTATTACATATGTATGTATACATGTTATAAGGAGCAGACAGAAGATAACTGGAAGGTAACACTCCAAAACCCTACTGGTGGTGGTGTGAGGTTGGTTTAATACCAGCAGTTTTTCTTTCTCATATTCCCAAATGATAGTATAATTTTAATAATTAAAAACACAATAGAAATTCTCTTTCTTTCCCCTCAATAAGAAGGTGACGTGCACAGCATTATTAGGGCTTACATAGAAATGTTGTCCTTTCATCATAAGACTGCTCACATAGCTCAAGAAAACACTTAAAAATAAGATGTATGTAGACAAAGCCATAAGGAAACAAAGAAAGAACCTAGTGATATGACCTGAAAGCTCACGTAGTGAATGAAGGGGAGGAGCAACCAGGGAAGGCTTCTTCAAGGTGAGCAGAAAAGAGGGAAAGAACTAAGAAGGGCTAAAGTAAAGGCCCAGAAATGGCAGGGACATGGGATACCAGGCGATGGTAAGGAAACAAACCTGATACCCGATACCAGGCGACGGTAAGGACACTGGAAAGGGATTGATCATGCTGCCTCCCAAAGTGGGAAAATGGTAATAAGGCCTCAAGTGGGAGCTGGGGGAAGCCTACAGCTTGAAGCTACCACTACCCCACTATGACCTTACCTGTGAGCAAAATTATATCTCCAGGAAACACTGTAAGTGCCCAAAATGCCACGGCTCTCCACAGAGAGACCTTCTTCTGAATTCCTGACTGGTCCGTTACCACAATTATTCCTAAAGGCACTTTAGAGCCAGAATCTGGTCCAGACTTTATACTTATTTCTTTCACATGACATGGAGATAATACCAGGACTAAACAATTATACTTCCGGCTTTTAGAATCACAATCTTTTATTAATGATGTTTTTTTAATCCCCTTAAGAGTAGACACATTCCTCTGGTCCACTGCTGCAGTGGGATCTCCGGCATCAGAGACCAACTTAATTTTCTTGGATGGTTGGAGGACTTCAGACAGAACTCTGGAATGGGTCAGCTTTTCTTCTTTGAGCTTTGGAAACGTCCAACTTCTTTTAACAGGACTTTTGTGGAAGCCATTTTGCTGGGAACACAGCATTCCTGAGCTGTATGACTCAATACGTACAGCACTGGGCAGCGGTTTATCTTCAAAATTGAAAAGGGCTTGAGATCCTGTATCTTCCTCCAGACCTTTTTCAGATTTCATGGGAGTGCCGTTACTTTTTGTTTCAGAACAAACAGGACTGAAGAGTTCCAGGGAATGAGCTTGGTTTGGTCCACTTTCACATCCTCCTGCAAAGTCCTCATTGGGCCGAGTCAGATCATCTTCAAGCATTCTTACTTCCCTACGGCTTGCCTTTGGTTTGCTCTCCATGTTTACAGGCCCTTTATTTGTAATATTGTGTCCTTTAGACTTCCTTTGAGATAAAAAAGCCACCTGGCTGGAGGTCATTATACTAAGAAATTCAGTATCAGTAGAGACCTTTCCAACAGCTTCGGACCTTGGCTTATCTTCTGTGTCTGAGGAAAAGATCTCCAGACCCTGGCTATGTGACTCATGATGCCAGCCTTCTGTGGGCACACACTTGGCTTTCTTCGCTCCCGGCCGTGTACTAATCTGTTCCGCACTACAGACCAGATCTAGTGCACATTTATGGTCTAACTGAAAGAAGTTTTTCCGGAAGTTCCGACTGCATGCATTTGCCTGATCTTTATGCTCTTCATCTGTAATTTTCTTATTTTCGCTGAGAAGCTTTGGAAACTTTTCTTCTTCAGTTAAATGCTGAACTTTGCCCTTAAATCTGCATATTTGCACATCAAGGCTGGTTCTCTCTCTCATCCCTAAAGGAGGACGCTCCTGGGATTTTACAGGCTGTGTTTCAGAAATACAGTGCAGAGAGTCTTCATTCACATGAACAGGTTCACTAGTAGAGTTTGTGAAAAAATGAGCATTAGGAAGATGGGGAGGGCCCTTGGCTTCTAGGACTGCATGGTCTTCAAGAGTTTCATGTGTGCAGTTTTCATCCCTCAGACGTAAAGAATGGTGGTTGTATAAAAGCTGAATTTTTTTCCAGGGGTTCTCAGTAGACCTTAAAGAAGGTGGTTCCGGTGATATGGTCATGTTCAGTGGACCAACTGGAGCACCCCAAAAAATGTGGACTTGAGACCCTCCACTCATAGTTTCTGAAAAAAATTAAAATGAGTATTTTGTCACTGGATACTTTATACATTGATATTAACTTAATAATATGCCGAAAGCAAATGTTATATAAACTATGAATCAAAAACATAATTAATAAAGGTTATTTATACTGATATCCCCTTTAATTACAAACTTCATAAATATACAAGAAACCATCAGGAGAAATCAAAAGAGCCACTTAAATGAGATACTTTAAAAAAAGACTCTAAAAAAATAAAGCTAAGTATACTAACATCAAATGATGTTTAATCACATTTAAAAAATGAGTTAGTAGAGAAGGAAAAAGAAGGCATTTGTTTCATTGTACTCTAGTCACCTTCACATTTCCTGTTTTCTTAACTCCAGAGACTATCTCCGTAGCTCTGGGGCCTCCTTCCTTTAACAGTGAACCTGATTCCCAAGACCAAAATAGAAGGCTCCAACTGGGAGGGAGAGAAAACGAAAACCTGAGACTTGTGGCTCTCTCTTCAAGCCGTAGAAGTAAGTGACTGTGTCATCATCGGCACTTGGGCCCATGTGTTAGCACAGCTAGTGACTCCTGTCCTGTACTCTTCAGTCTTCTCGGCAACACAAATACGAAGATTAAGAGTAGTCATTCTGTAACACACGGAGAAAAGGAATCCGTTGTGATTTAAACTTTTTGTCATTAACCGTGGCACCTGGTGTAAGTACATCTAAATAAGCATCCTATTTCCTGAGATGAAAAATGAAGACTCACACCCTATTTACTTGATAATACCTGACTTTCAAAGGGACTTGATATACTAGGTCTGGTCCCAGAGCTTGCCAAGAGCTTTCTCACAGTGCTATAGGGACAAAGAGACAGATAAGGTTCTTGGCCTAAACAGAAAGGAAGGGAAAATAGTGACTGTAAACTAATACTCTGAAAATAATGTACCGAACCCGACAGCCTATAAACAGGAAATGACCATCAGCTGGGGAAGTGAGCCACTGTGGCCAACAGCATTTAAACAAAAGAAATAGCAGCTATAAAAGGCAGAGTTAGGCATGACTAAGGACTTTTAACTAGATTAGAGGGTCCTTTGTAAAAAGGCAGGAAGTTTTCACAACATGAGAAGTCTGGAAGTACACAGAAAGGGGGAACCCTCACGAAATGACAACTGGGATCTCCAGTCACTCTCATCATCCTTGAGGATTTGCTCATTGTCACCTTCTCCAAATCTTATAATTTCTCTGATTTTAGAATTCTTGTGATTTCAGTATCAATGGGGGAAGATTCTTCCTGTCCCCCGACCTCTTGGGTCCTTGTCCTCCTCGCCTGTAGGGACTGTACTGCCCATCTCACCCCAGTTACCCATTCTTAGAGTGGCATACTCTCCCATTATCCATAACTGCACATCCTTCCCTGATTTAAGCTTTCAGGGCTCTGATTAGTTTCTCCCTCTTCCTACTTACTCCCTTTAAATGCACGACTTCAACAACTCCTTGAACATGCGGGACCTACCACTGACTGAAGGGACCACATCTTTACAGCTTCATTCTTCACTTCCCTCCTTAACCAGCTTCAATCCCTGCACCCAGAGCCCAATGGCTAGAAGTAACTAGGAAAACAAACAAATAAACAAACAAAAACCTTCAACTGAAAACTAGTCTCATTTTAAGTTCATTACCACTAACCTCCAGGGGGTACCTTGCAATCTGTCTTTCCTTATCCACTCACTAAGCTAACTGTTCCCAAACCTCTTCACTCTTTAAAAATCTACAGCATCGCTTCCCCACTCCTTGAGTGCAGCAGGTGACCATGCTACCATCTCTATTTACAAGCTCTCGACAACAGAACTTCCAACCCAGCCCTGCCCTATGAGATACTGTGCCCCCCTTCCTGTTACTGTCCATGCTTCTAGGATGACCTGTCCATGCTTCTAGGCAAGGCCATCTCTTCCCTACTTAGATGTTAGAGCTTATTCCCTTTTTCTTCCTCAGGTTCCAAAAAACCCTCCCCTTCTCTCCTAGGTTGTACGGACATGCTGCTATTTTTTCTCATGTTGTCATTCCTCAGCTCCTTCACCTCTCCAACCATTCTGCTCCCCTCTGCAGCAAAATTCCTTGGAAGAATTGTCTATCCTCCCTCTTCTCCCATTCTCTCTTACACCTACTCCTGTCAAGCTTTGGTCCCAACCACCCGAGCGACACAGCACATTTCAAGGTCCCCAGTAACCTCCACACTGCCATGAGGGTCAGTTCTCCATTTTCAGCAGCACCTGACACCACGGACCTCGCCCTCCTTCTTCAACACTCTATTATTTGGATTTAAGGATTCTACCCCCTCTTAGTCCTCATTCCACGTGGTACTACTTCACCAGGTAATCTTTCTCAGTGTCCTCTGCCAGCTCCTCAAAGTCAGACTTCGCGCTCAGGGGCGCATCCTTGAGTCTCTCTCTGTGCTCCTTCCCTAGGTGACCATACTGTCTCCAGGCTCTGAATACCGTCTCCCGACTGATGACAATCACATTACACCCCCGTCACAACCTCTCCTCTGAATTCCTGACTCCTTAACCAACTTTCCACTCACACTTCACTGCCACAGAATGTCTAACCGGCAGCTGTGCAGAAAAGAGTTAACACGGCAGGCCTCTGACTACTGTCCTTAAAAAGGCTGGCCTGCAGGGTGGGCCCAGGCTGGCATCTAGGAATTTAGACTCCAGGAGGCTTCCCACAGTTCCTTGATAAGAATGGCTCACCCTGTCTAAACTCTCCATGTAAACAATGTTGTGATGAACATTGGCTTTCCTTCTGAGAAACGGGAATTTCAGTATATGCCATGCAGAGGATGGCTGCGTGACCAGAACTCCTTAGAGAAATTGATAGTCTCAGGTCTGAAGCAAGAAATGTACGAGGTGAACCTGAAACATCTTGTCATCCCAGAAAGTAAGAAAACTATCAGAAGCTACTAGGGTGGTGTCAGAAGAACTCAGGGATCATCTTAAAGAAGTTCCCATCCGCCAAAGTTGAGCACTCTGAGCATCATTGAGAATGATTACTATAATGGATTGGAACACACCAAATTTGTTTAAATGCATGAGTTCATAAAGATAACTAAAACAAACTTTTTCAATGATCACCTTGGGAGGATACTGGTGTCTAAGTAATTGTTTCAAAAGCTGGTGAATTAAGGGGAGCCTGGGTGGCTCATCATTAAGCATCTGCCTTTGGCTCAGGTCATGATCCCAGGGTCCTGGGATCAAGCCCCGCATTGGGCTCCCTGCTCAGCAGGAAGCCTGCTTCTCCCTCTCCCACTCCCCCTGCTTATATTTCCTCTCTCACTGTCTCTCAATCAAATAAATAAAATCTTTTTTAAAAAAAATCTGGTGAATGAAAGAAATTTTATCCTCTCTTTACCAACAGTATCTCAAGAAGACCAACTATTTGAAAAAACCTTTCTTTACAAAGATATCCTGCTGATAAACAAACAAAAAAGAGATTATAGAATAGCACCATTTTGCAACTCCCAATGAATGAGTAGAGTATATTTTCTAGGCAAAAATCACTGATGACTGCTAATGTCACAAGGTAGATGTTGTATGGGAAAATAGAGGGACGCTGTAGACTGAGATCAATTATAATGTATGAAACTTATCTAGATCCTGATTTGAAGACACAAATGTAAAAATATTACAAAACAACTGGAGAAACTAAACTTAATAACATGAAGGGATTATTGTTACTTTTCAGGGGATAATGCTACCAAGGCTATGTATGAAAGAGTTAGGGCTGGAGATGCATGAGTGTCTGCAGGTAAGATGGGGTGACATCGCAGATTCCTATAGAACCCTGGGAGAGGAGAGGGAGTAAGGGTGTAGATAAAACAAAAAGGGCCAAGTATCAATCAGGGTGATGAAACACATAGAGGTTCACAGGAGTAATCACTCTGCTTTTGTATATGCTTTAAATATCCTCTAATACAAGTCTTCTCTTTGCTGTTCTTAAGAAATACTGTTCATACCCACAGGACTGCAGAAAGATTAAAGCAGTCTAATGATAGCCAAGATTGAGGAACTCTCACACTGCTGGTAGAACAGTAAATCAGCATTCCACTTTGAAAAACAACTTGGTAAAGCTGAGGATACACATACTACATAACCAAAGAGTTCCACTTCCAAGTTTCTGCTCCGGAGAACCCTGGGGATTTTATATATGTACAAGAATGATCATGGGAGACTTTTTAAGCAAAAGAAGTTTAGAAGCTAAAAGTTCATGAAGAGGAAAACAGCTATATCATGGAATATTCAGAGAAAGATTACCATATGCTAGCAAAAAGAAGTAGCCAAGAGTTACAGGTCAACACGGCTATATCTTACAAATACAATTTTTTTTTTAGAGTCCAGAGCTGGGCTTGAACTCATGGCACTGAGATCAAGACCTGAACTGAGATCAACAATCAGATGCTCAACTGACTGAGTCACCCAGGCTCCCCACAAATACAATTTTAAATGAAAGAAACAATCTGAAGAATATATAAATTTGGGAATTGACATATTGAATTTTTTAATATTTTTATAATTTGAGTATCACTGACACACAGTTACATTAGTTTCTGTGTTATATAAGTTGTACAACTTAGTGATTCTGATTCGACAAGTTTATGCATTAGGCTATGTTCACCCCAAGTAGAGCTGTCGGTGTTAAATGACAATATTGAATTTTTAAATACTTCTGAGAATAAACACCAAATTCAGGATTGTGGTTACCTTCAGGAGGGAGGAATGGGGATGTAATAGGTAAAGGTACACAAAGGGCTTTGTACTGAACATGCTTGGTTTGTTGTTGATTTTTTTTTAATGAGGTGTGGTTAAAGAGGTGTTTCTTATATTGTTCAGATATATTTTATGATACAAAAACCTCTAGAAAGAAAAACATTGAGAAGCGACATTAGGATGATTTTTTTTTATTTTTCTATATTTTAAAAGCTTTTTGTGATGAATAATGAATATGTATTATTTTCATAATAACCAAAACTGTTTTGCTTGGTAATTTAGGCTTTTCTTTCACAATTTCCAAACTGAATATGATGGTCCAATAAATCTAACATTGCAGAGTAATAGCTGAGCACAATGATGGCAGTTAGTAAGGTGTTAGCAGTTAAAACAAAGATACACGGCAATAGTGAGTTCTTACTATAGAAGCAAAATCACGGTAAGTTTAGGTGAAAAGTTTTGATACATAAAAGAGGACTAAGCCTCACTAATTACTATTACTGCATATCCCACCCTATCTAATCCTCATAGAAAGAATAACCTGCATAAGGAATAACAGGTCTAGTGGATCAATCAACATTTTATTACTATGTCATTATTAAATTGGCCGCTAGGGGGCCCCCAAATAGCACAGTCAAAACCTTCAAGTTCTAAAGATGCATTAAAATCAAGCAGAACCGAGAGAAATAAACTACACTGACAAGCAGGTGGGAATACTTATATTCAAATCAAATGCATAAAATTACAGTGATAATGCCCTTCCCTCTCCCAAATATCTGGGTTTCTCTCCAACGGTTTCTTCCCTTTAATCTCAAATCCTTAAAAAAGAAAACAAAACAAAAAACAAACTTCTGGGGCAGTTTTAAGCGTTTGCTTTCAGCTCAGGTCATGATTCAGGAGTCCTGGGATAGAGCCCCGTGTAGGGCTCCCTGCTCAGTGGAGCGCCTGCTTCTCCCTCGCCCTCTGCTGCTCCCCCTGCTTGTGCTCTCTCTATCTCACACATATAAATAAAATCTTTAAAAAAGCCAGGTGGTAGGGGGGGACCAAACCTCTATCTTGTTTCTTTGTTCTTACTTCCTACTTATTCTCCAACACACTTAAATATGGCTCTTATTCCAGTCATTTTATAGTAAAAAGCTATAAAATTTTTTTTGGTTTTTACTTTGAAAACCAATGCCCTTTAATGGCCAAATCCAAAGGTCAGTTTTCCATCCTTCCCTTACTGCCATTTGAAACTGTTTATAAGTTCCTCTTACCCCAAACGTTCTTTTTTGATTCTGTGAGAGAGCACTGGATTGGATTACTTTGTGCTTAAAAGACAGATAATTGCTGGTTTTTTCATTCACTCATTCATACAACAAATACTTAATACTACATGCTGGGCATTATGCTAGGTAATGAGAAGTCAGCAATGACAAGGAGTTTTCAGTAGCTTCTAGTCTAATGGGAGCAACAAAATGACATTATAAAATAGTGCTATTGAGGGGCACCTGGGTGGCTCAGTGGAGTTAAGCCTCTGCCTTTGGCTCAGGTCATGATCTCAAGGTCCTTGGACCAAGCCCTGCATTGGTCTCTTTGCTCTGCAAGGTGCCTGCTCCCCCCCCCCTTCCACTTGTGATCTCTGTCAAATAAATAAATATTGTTTTAAAAAATAGGGCTATTGACCTGCCACCAATGTGTCTAGCAGGCAGAAGGGGGGGGGGGGGCAACCAACCAAAGCAGGACAGCCCATTATCTGCATTTTTCATAGGCTCTTAGGACTACAGTTAATGGCAAGTTTAAAATCAAATCAATTCAGAAAAAAAGGAGTCTAACATAGTCCCCAAGTCCCCTTCCTCCCCACCCCACCGCAGGAGCCCAGAAAGCAGCTTCAGTTGCCTTACCCAAGAGACACACGTGCCTTCAGAACATTTAGAGAGACTATAAGACACTCACTGCTTCTGGGTCCTCACTTAACCTTTTCTCCTGAAGGTCCTGCAGTCGGACTTCTATTTCTTACCGCTGTTCAGACAACAGCGAAGTCCAAATTGTCAAATAAGTACTCACAGCACTGGGCGACTCTAATTGCAAAACTCTCTAGAAATTCTTTCTAGAATGCTATGCTTTCCTAGTTCCTCTTCCTCTCTGGTTCTTTCTCTCTCTCATCTTAGACCATGTCCTCTTTTCACACCACACAACTCTGCAGAATTTCACCCAGTCTCATTCATTTAACTACTAAATATCTCCCAATGGATACGTATGCTTTATCAATGGATACTTAACCAACCACTCTCCCAAACTTCAGACATCCTTCTAGTCTTGCTATACCCTGTATCCAGACTGGATTCCAGTCCTTGGACTCAACTCTACTACGGTTTATGGTTACAAGGCCAAGAGGCCAGAGGTCCCCAAGATTCAGAGCCCTACATCGGAAACACACAGGGATGACACAGGGCATCTTGAGAGTTCAGAGAAGATCTCCCAGGACAACAGATGTCTGAAATGAATCAGTTCCATAAAACACAAGGTTATGTATCCCTATAATTATTTCAGTATGCCTTTACTTGTTTAAATGTACCCCCCAGTAAGTGTGGAACTTCCCCCACACACACCAAAAAGTGGACTAGAAAGTATGGTCCTGTTAATTCAAAAAAGAAGAATTTTTTCGAAGGTTTTTATATCTAAGGCTGCTGCTATAAAATCCTGTAACTGACAGGAGTTGTGAGTGAGTGAACAGAATAGGATGGGTGGGGACACAAATCATCTATCAAAACAAAATACACAGAGTAGAAAGTGAAGTTACAGACAACTGATCAATTGCAATGATTGCAGGATATGTTTGGGGTGTACTCAGAGGGTTAAAGCTCAATTAAGATACCAGATGAAACTTGCAAGTACATATCCATTACTGTAGTTAATGATTAGCCAATTTCTCAATCTGCAGAAGGCCACTTCAGTCAGAAAGACCAATACAACCATAACCCTTTATCTTTAGAGTGGTCAGAGTCTGATGAATGGGTCAAAGATTTATAAAACAGGATGAACTGTATCAGCAAGTTTTGTCTTTGCAGAACACTGCAACTAAAAATGCTTATTACAAAATATATGTGGTTAAAAGAGAGTCCTTTCTCTGCCTTATAAAACTCACTGTTATAATTCTTTTCCATGCCCATTTTACCAAAAACGCTAAGCATCATAAAGTTATTCGATAGCATTAAATAACAAAATGAAGAGGCAAGACAGGGTTGTGTTAAGAAGCATGGGCTGATTCAGAGTAGGAGAGATGCGGTTACAACTCTGCAACTTACTAAAAATGTAGACCTGGAATTGTAGAAGCTAGGTGATAGTTACACGGGGCTCATCATTACTATTCTTGCTACTTTTGTAGCCATCTGAAAACAACTATAATAAAAGGTTAAATTTCTTTACATATCAAATGAGAATTAAGTTTCTTTATCTGTCAATTGAGAATAACACCATGTCCCATCTTACAGTGCTGTTGTGAGATGAGTACACAGTACTCGCTCAGTAAATGTTAGTCTCAAACCCTGGAAACTCTACACACACATACTTGGTAGGACAAACAAAAACTAGCACATGGTGTTTGCTCCAAGGTTTTGTTCCTTATGTGCATTTTTACATAATTGTAACCATTGAAATAATTGAAAAATTAATTGAAAAATTGAAATATTCTGTATTCTGCTTCAATGGTTTTATAGGGCCACCCTTTTATGTCAATCTATAATCTTCCTAATCATTTTTAATGCCCACTTAATACTCTAATAATGAATCTAATTTAGTTATCCATTACTCTCCAATTCATTAATTTGTTTCTAACTTGTCATTAGTACAGCCCTTGCTGCAATAAATGATTTGGGACATTCAACATCACTTTTCAATTATTTTTTGGTGGTGAACTCCCAGGTATGGGATTATTGGGTCAAAGACAGTCCATTGTTATGGTTCTTAATATATATTACCATGTCATTTGCAAAAGAACTGAACAGTTTATAATGCCACAAAGGATGGCTGAGAGTTCCTGCTTGACACAACTTTGTTAGCATCTGAAAAAATAATTTTACTAGTAAGGGTACTGAGCTACTTTACTACAGATTCATCTGCATTTCCCTAGATATGTCCAAATAGGAAAAAAAAAAAAAAAACCACTGAATTTTAAATTACATTTGGATGAATATATAAAGAGTAATAAAAAAATGAGTAAGAAGATAAGCAGGTATATAGCACAGAAAAAATACAAGGTTAAAAACAAAGAAAACATGCATCCTCCTAATAAAATGAAAGAAAAATTAGTAAGTTAGTGAGAAGACATTTCTACCTATCAAACTAGAAAGATTCACTTAAAAGTTACAAGGGTGCAGGAAATGATTTCTACTCATAGGGGTTTAAACTATGAAAGCTTTTCTGGAGGGCAATATGGCAATGGATACCAAAAGTCTTAGAAATTCTGCATCCCCTCGGCCCCACAGTTATACTCCTAAGAGTTTAACCTCAAAGAAAAAAACATCATATACACCGCCCACTCACTACAAGGATACTCATAGCAGTACTGTCTAAAATTAAAAAAAAAAAAAAAAAGGTGAGGACAAAGTGTACCCACTGAGATCAGTTAAATAAATTATGGCCCAGCCATACAAAAGCAAACTACACAGCCACTAAAAATCATAAAGACATATAATATCACCTAAAAAAAATCCTCTCCCTATATATAAAATAAGGAGACTATAAAAAATTAAATATAGAAAGACTGTATATTTTAAAACACAGTATTCCGTTTACTACGATTTATATTGAAGTTAGAAACAATTTCCCCTTCTATGTAAGAAAAATTTGTGTTCTTCATGGTAACTGATACAAGCAGTGGCAAAAAAGAAATAGGTTTTTTTTGCTTTAACCTCACTGCATCAGTCCAATCTGTCATCTTACGTCACTGTGCTAAGAAGTGATATGGGGTAAAACTCCCGTATTACGTACATTCACACTGAACTCTACTCTTAAGAGTCATTAGTAACCACTAAATGTTAGTACCTGAATTTCCCATTTAAAAGGACAGAACAAGGGGCGCCTGGGTGGCTCAGTGGGTTAAAGCCTCTGCCTCTGCCTTTGGCTCAGGTCATGATCTCAAGGTCCTGGGATCAAGCCACGCATCTGGCTCTCTGCTCTGCAGGGAGCCTGCCTCCCCTTCCCTCTCTGCCTGCCTCTGCCTACTTGTGATCTCTGTCTGTCAAATAAATAAATAATCTTTTTTAAAAAATAAAATAAAATAAAATGACAGAACAAGAGGGTGGTTGGGTTATGGACTTTAGGGAGGGTATGTGCTATGGTGAGTGCTGTGAAGTATGTAAGCCTGACGATTCACAGACCTGAAACCCGTGAGGCAAATAATACGTTGTATATTAATAAAAATAATTAATAAAAAATAAATAAATAAAATGACAGAACAGTGCCACACTTTATGTGACCTATAAAAGGATGAAAGGTGTGGTATTTGTCCTAAAAACAGAAGCAACTGATATTTAAAGCTACTACTCATTCTTGTAACTAAACTAAGCTACTAAGGCAAAGGCAGCAGACAAATAATTCCTTAAATCTCCTTGCATGAACTTGATTTCCTTTGCAACACTGGCTTTCAAGTGAGGAATGTCTTCACGGGCCCATCACGTGTTGATGCCAAGCAGTGAGCCTCCTTCCTGTGTAAAATGCGGCAGGAAGGTCTCCTTCCCACACCCCACTGCAGACATGCACCTTTCACCCTGTGAAATCCCAGCATTTAAACAGGAAGCAAGCCTTAACCTAGCTGCTTTTCTCCATCGGAATATTGTGACCAGACACTTGGATTTGCCCAGAAGAGTCTCAGTTTAAGTGTGCCATCCTGGTGGCCTGGTCAGTCAGTTTCCCTTTCCACTGTTCAAATGTCTCATTTAGAGATACATTATACAGTCACCAAGTTAAGAACCACACAAATGCATGAATAAATGTCCTATTGGTGAAGAGCGTACCTCTTAATACATTTTATCAGAAACATAATAGTAGGAACAATTTAAGGGAGAAAGGAAACATTCGGGGCACCTGGGTGGCTCAGTGGTTTAAGCCTCTGCCTTCAGCTCAGGTCATGATCTCAGGGTCCTGGGATCGAGCCCCGCATCGGGCTCTCTGCTCAGTGGGGAGCCTGCTTCTCCCTCTCTCTCTGCCTGCCTCTCTGCCTACTTGTGACCTCTCTCTCTGTCAAATAAATAAATAAAATATTTTTAAAAAAAAAAAGAAAGAAAGAAAGGAAACATTCTGTTCAGTTTTCCTGTACAATTTTTTAAAAAAGATTTTTCATTTCTTTATTTAGAGAGAGACAGAGTGCACAGGCAGTTGGGGAGGAGCAGAGGAAAAGGGAGAGGCAGACTGCCCACTATGCAGGGAGCCTCAAGGTGGGGCTCATTCCAGGACCTTGAGATCATGACCTGAGCCCAAGACAGATGCTCAACTGATTGAGCAACCCAGGCACCCCTCTTATACAATTTTTTAAATAGTGAAATACTAATGGAAATATGGTTGAATAGTATCTAAAAATTACAACATGCATTTGAGAATCTCACAATGGGGATAAGAATTAAATGACGTAGAGAATTAACGTGTTTGGCAACCAAGGGGAAAAAAAGAATCTGGCCGTCAGGTTCTGCAGACAGGTACTTATGAAACTGCAGACAAAAGGTATTAAATCTTTTGGATCCAGGGCCCCTGGGTGGCTCAGTTGGTTAAGTGTCTACCTTGGGCTCAGGTCATGATCCCGGGGTCCTAGGATGCAGTCTGCATGGGGCTCCCTGCTCAGTGCAGAGTCACTTGTCCCTCTGCCTGCTACTCCCTCTGCTTGTGCTCACTCTCTCTCTGACAAATAAATAAATAAATCTTAAAACAAAAAAAACAACCTTTTGGACCCAGTCTTCCTAGAAAATGTCTTAGACAGCAAGATGTCAACTTGTCCAAGGCTCATGCTTTCTAACGAATTCCTGTCAAATCCTAAAATATCGCACTTTGCTTCCCGTTCCCTCCCCCACCATGTAATAGCAAAAGGAAGGAACTCAAAGAGGGACACTCACAATCTCTAAGCCAGGGGTCTGCCTGCCAACCCCCAGGGTTGCTACCATCTCCACCCATTCCCTAAAAATATATGAAAAACAAAATGAACAAACCAAAGCGGGGGGGTGGGGGACTTTGCAGTTTAAGCCCTGACATTCTTTTGTAAAAAGGCACACTCAGCCAATGGGGCCTCCATCCCTCCAGCAACTCAAGCCAAAAGGTTTGACATTCTCACCAACTGCTTTCTTTCTCTTAACTCATCAAATCTCTTTTGCCGGCCCTTTAAGATTCCTTTAGAAGTTGGCCACTTGGAGCACCTGGGTGGCTCAGTGGGTTGGGCCTCTGCCTTCAGCTCAGGTCATGATCTCATGGTCCTGGGATGGAGGCCTGCATCAGGGCTCTCTGCTCCGCAGGGAGTCTGCTTTCCCCTCTCTATCTGCCTGCCTCTCTGCCTACTTGTGATCTCTCTCTCTCTCTGTGTCAAATAAATAAAAAATGAAAAAAATCTTTTAAAAAATTGTTATAAAAATAAAAAATCATTTAAAAAATAATTTGGCCACTTTTCTCCCCCTTCACCTGCTCTCATCCTGGTTCAAACCACCATGGTCTGGATGATTGAAAACAGCCTCCTAACTGCTTTCCCTGTTCCCCACTCAGAACACTTGACCAGGGTCACACAGCCTGGAAGTCATGGAGCAAGGGCTAGAGGACAGGATGTCAGAGCCTACGCTCCCCATCACCACTGCTCCATACTACCTTCTGTTTTTCTGTCTTCCCACACCCTTGCTAGAACCCTGCCACTGGGTCACCAAGGATCCTCACAGAGCACTGGCTTATCTAAAGAGGTGTGAAAAGAACAAAACTTCAGCATAAAGAGGCTTCACTATCAAAGAATTCCACTGGGAAGGTTCACTATAAACTTCATAATGAAGCAAATAATAAATGGCTTTTAAGAAAACAGCTCTTTTAATCCCCTGCCTCCTTCCTATCTGACTCATTTTTCTCTCTCCCTCCTTCCCCTCCCTCCCCTTCACTCTCTCTCTTCCTCTTCTCTACCCTCCCCCACCCAGGTCTCTCTCTCTCTCTCTCTCTCTACTTCTCACTTTAATGAGCTGTCAATGAGACGCTAAACTTCCAAGAAATTAAATATTCAGATTTTAAAACCTGTTGCTCAGCGAGTTGAAACAGAAAGTATATGTAACAAAGTACAGATGACAGAACTACCTACCTGACCTAACCTCACACTTTCCTCCTTCCACCTTTAATATCTTAACGTGTGGGACACCTGGGTGGCTCATCAGTTCAGCATCTGCCTTCAGCTCAGGTCATGATCCTAGGGGCCTGGTCCAGTCCAGGTCCTACATCACCATCATCAACAACAACACCATCATCATCATCATCATCACCATCATCATCATCACCATCATCATCTTCATCCTCATAGGGCTCCTTGCTCAGCAGGGAGCCTGCTTCCCCCCCTCTCCCTCTGCCTTCTTCTCCCTCTGCTTGCTTCTCCCTCTGCCTGCCACTCCCCTTACTTGCACTCAAGCATGCTCTCTCCCTGACAAATGAAGTCTTTTAAAATGATAATAATAATAATCTCTTAAAATATATCCCAGTACCTAGAGCATTTGCATTAACATTCTTCCCCTAGACACCTGTTTACTAGTTTAAAATTTTTTAAATTTTTGTAATTAAATGTTTGATAATAGGCACAAGTTTTAAGAATCCTATGCCAATGACTGTGGATGACTGTCTGTACTCATGTAGCCATCACCCAAAATGAGACATGGCACATTTGCAGGGACCTCAGGAAGTTCCATCCTGCTCTTTCCTCAACACTGTCCCTCCCTCTCCAACACACAATTATTTTCTGATTTCTGTCCTTGTAGAATAGTTCTGCCTTTTCTTAGGCTTCATATAACCCACATAGTATATGTTTGTTTATGTCTAGTTTCTTTCCCTGCACACAGCGTTCTGAGACTCCTCTGCGTTGCTGGGTATAACAGTTGTCGGGACCTGTGAACAACCACAATTTATCCATTTTCCTGTAGACAGACATTTCAGTGGTTTCCAATTTTTAGCTATTATGAATAAGGCTGTGGACATGTTTTCCTTTCTCTTCATCAAATACCAAGAAGTAGAACTGACAAATCAGAAGACAGATACGTGTTCAATTTCATTAGAAATTACCAAATGGCTCCCCAAAGTAGCTGTGCCATTTTGCACAATCACCAGCAATGTATGGTTCCAGTTGTATCACACCATCTCCAAGGCTAAGTACAGTTAGTTTTTCTCTTTTTAGTCATTCTAGAGGGTGTGAAATGGTACCTCCTTGTAAGTTTACATTGGCATTACTCCCCTGCTGACTAAGTGAGGCTCAGTGCCTTCCCAAGGGTTTACTGACCATTGGTATATCTTCCTTTGGAAAGTCATGGTTTTTCCTCATTTTGTTACTCCACATTTTGTTACTCTTTTGTTCATTTTGCTATTGGGTTTTTGCAGTTCTTTACAACCCCTAGATACAAGTCCTTTGACACATAAAAGAGGTAGAAATATTTTCCCCCCACTTAAGTATTTGATGCTGGACATTTTCATTACTGGATGTTGGTTTTTACTGTATTCATTTAGAGAGCGATGGATTCAGTTTTGGCTCATGGTTCAGTTACTTACAATTCATTTGATACTTTCCAAACATGCTTCTGAGCTTTGTTAGGGTGGGCTTAGAGGGGGCTTCAGTCTATGGCTAATTTAACCCCACTCCAAAATGTCCAGCCAATGTCCATTTATGAAACAGTGTCTCCGGGGTGCCTGGGTGGCTCAGTGGGTTAAAGCCTCTACCTTCGGCTCAGGTCACAATCTCAGAGTCCTGGGATCGAGCCCCACTTCGGGCTCTCTGCTCAGCGGGGAGCCTGCTTCCCCCTCTTTCTCTGCCTTATGCTCTGCCTACTTGTGATCTCTCTCTGTCAAATAAATAAAGAAAATCTTTAAAAAAAAAAAAAAAAGAGAGAGAGAGAAAGAAAGAAACAGTCTCTCCTCAATGCCTAGTAGAAACACACACTACTCCGAGCTCTATGTTCAGCATAGAGCTGTTCAGCATGCAGATTTCCAGTGTGGCTTTCCCCAGCATTGTAGGGTTTCATACTTTGCATATGGAGATGAGTATTCATCAACAGATTCTAGAGGACCCTTCTACAGATCTCCAGAGATCTCCTAGTTCTATGGATTTCTGTGTAGTACCCTCTGCTCTGGTTTATCCCACAAATTCTAGGTGCTTTAGCTTCTCTGAACTCTCCTGGGCTCTATCTGGGTTTCTCTACTCTGCTACAGTCTAGCTAGTGCCTACAGGCCATGTGCTGGGCACCTACAATGTCATTTCTTTCAAGGGTCACTACCCTGCACTGACTGTTTTCCAATGTTTGAAAGTGGCTGTTTCATATATTTTAATCCTGTTTTTCAGTGTACAATAGGAGGGCAATGTTCAAGGTCGTTAATCTTACACGGGAATATGTATCACTTTTATAGTTTCCTTCTTTATGTTAATTTTTAGTGGCTGGTCTAGTGATTAAAATACGAGCTTGAAGTTATGACCATCCACACACAAATAGAAGTGCACTAATTCAGCGTATGAAATTTAGGACAGCATAATTCCATTTCCCTCTTCTGGTATTCTTGTGGTATTATATTCTATTTCTATAAAAGGTGTAAACCCCATGTTTTAACATTTCTGCTTTAAATACCCAATAGTCTGCATGTATCTATTATATGTGAAGGTCCCAGAAGGTTTTCCAACATGCTGGTCCAGGTTATTTAACATTCTTGGTTTTCTTCATTCTTTTCTGCAGACCCAAGGTTCTGTCTGGCCCTTTTATCTTTACCTTGTAGAACATTTTTTAGCATTTTATGGCAGTTCACATCTGCTAAAAACAAATTCTTTCACCTTTTAATCTGTGTGAAAATACCTTTGTTTTACCTTCGTTTTTGTAGACTCCTTCTCGAGAGAGAATTCTAGGCCAACAGGGTGTTTGGTTTGGTTCGGTTTCCTTCAGCGCTTTTGTGGATGTCACTCCACTGTCTTGAAGCCTCTAGTTTTTTTCTGTTGAGTATTTAGCCATAATTCATACTGTTATTCCCATGTATTTACTGTGTCTTTTATTCACTGGCTTGTGAGATCTACTCTTCAGTGTTGAGCAGTTTGATTATGATGTGTGTAGGTCTGGGATTTTTGTTGTTGTGGATTCATTGGTTTCTTTTTGTTTTGTATTTAACCTACTTGGGGCTTGCTGAGCTCTCAATTCTGTGAACTGAGGTCTTTCATCAGTTTTAGAAATTCTTGACCATGGTCTCCTCAAGAATGTCTTCTGCCACTTATCTCCTCTTTCAAAAACCCCAAGTACACATAGATCAGACCGACATTATCCCACGGGTGGAGGAGTTCTTTTCTCCCTCTCCCCTCTTCTCTGCTCTCTCCTTATTTACATTGGAATGTGCCACTGACAGGGCTCCATAATCACTGATCCTATCTTCTGACATGGGAAGAAGCTGTTAAGCCCATGTGTAAGCCCAATCTTCACTTCTAACATTATAGTTTTCATTTCTAGAATTTCCATTTCATTCCATGGTAGAGCTTCCATGACTGCTAAAAATCCCCATCTGCTCATACATGTTGCCCACCTTTACCATTAAATCTTCTAGCATTCTTTTCTCTTTAGTTATCTTTATGTGTCTGTCTGATAATTCCACCACCTGGATTACTCTGAGTCTCCCTCTCCTGGCTATTTCCTCTCCTGATATTTGGTCACATTTTCCTGTTTTTTCTTGTGTCTTCTAATTTTTTATTATAATCCAGATATTCTGTAGAAAAATACATTCATGACTGAAGTAAGTAATATTTCACTTCTAGAAAGAGACATGACCCTCTGTCAGGCCACTGGAATGGGGTCTGAGTCAGTCTCATCTGTCATTAATCTGGGGCTGGGCTTTGAAGCAGCTTTAGCTTGATGTAGTCTCTCACTGGCTTCAATATTTAAAGGGTGGGACTCAGGACTTTTGCTAGAGCAGGGTCTGGGATCCAAGCCCAGGTAGGATTCCGGAGACCTGCCTGTGTTTCACAGCTAAGCCATAGGCTGTCTAAACCATGGGAGTGCTTTATGTGTACACTGTGACAGTTAAGTAAACAGATGGCAGATGGTGTGAGCCAGGTTTCTCACTAGAATAAGAGTTTACAGATAAATAAGGGGAGGAATTTAGAATGATCTAAGTGTCAATGGATTTGAGTTGGACATGTCAGTATGAACTCATATTTAGCCCAATACAGATGGAGATGGATATATATAGAAGTATTTACAGATATGTGTGAATATACAGATTAGTACCTCCACATATATTTCCTGGCTCTGTCAGCTGAGAGGGCCTACAAGCACAACACCCCAGTAGCAACAAGCACATCTAACACCTAGATCTTGGTTTCCCCATTCTCAAATAAAAGCAACGAGGGCTCCTGGGAGAAATAGCTGACTGAAGGACTGTGGCAGGAAATCTACACATAAATCTGGAGTATCACATAGTGCCAGAATTAAGAAACACACACACACACACACACACACACACACACACACGTTGATGGGGTAACATCAAAGAGACAATTGAAAGAGCTCCCAATGGTCAGAGGTGGAACAAGTTCAACCAAATAAGTAAAGTAGTAATTGGACCATAACCTCAAGTCTAAAATAAATATCCATGAGTCCATACTGTTTAAGAAAATGGGGGCGCCTGGGTGGCTCAGTCCATTAAGCATCTGCTCTCAGCTCCCCACCCCCTCGAGCTCAGTCACATTCTCTCTCTCAAATAAATAAATAAATAAATAAATCATTAAAAAACTAAAACCATTCCAAACAATAAGTTTATTTTTAAAAACAAAAACAACAGGGAGCTCTCTCTGCTTTAAGCATGACTGCCAGGTTTTTCATTTGCTAGGGATTCTCTTTGCTTTCCAGTCCTATGCCTTGCTTTCTGCAGCCCAGCCTCTTCCTCCCCAGCCTTCCTGTGAGATCGCAGCTTCCTACATTGTGGGAAGGTCTGGAATGAATTAGAGGGTTTCTCTTACCTGTCCTGCCCTGTGTTCAGGCTCTGGAACTGAAAGCATAGAGTTGCAGAGTGTGGGGATGGGGAGGGGGAAGGTCATCTCCAGCTCTCTCCCTGCCTTCAGGCTTCCATAACTGAAAACCTAGGGCACTCCTGGTGAGTGTCTCTCAGCTCTCCAGGTCTACTCCTTCACCCCTGCTCAGTCCTCTGCTTGCTGAGGGTGGTTGCTGGGCACTTGGGGAAAGTTCCATGTGCCTCAGGTAGGGTCTTGGTCAGCTCAACTTCCTCGGCCCAGGTGTGTGGCTCATCGCCCCTGAGTATTCCGTGAAGACCTGTGGGCGAGGGCTGGAGGTGGACTTGCTCTTTGGTGGAGGAGCAACTGTGACTCCTCAGGGTTCTAGACTGTCACACCAGCCCGCCTGCATGGGGCCACAACAGGCCAGCCCAAGTGTGGCAGGTTTCTCCTTTCCCCCATCTGGGGCAAGTTCTTCTTCCTTGGGCTGTTCTGAACAGCCATGGGTCTCCTCTCCACTGTGAAGCTTTCATTAATTTCTGGAGTTTGGTTCACTTGGGTTTCCTTGTATCTTCTCTGACTGGTGGGGGGGTTTTTTGTTTGTTTGTTTGTTTGTTTTTTAAAGATTTTGTTTATTTATTTGATAGAGATCACAAGTAGGCAGAGAGGCAGGCAGAGAAGAAGGGAAGCAGGCTCCCCGCCGAGCAGAGACACGGATGCAGGGCCCGATCCCAGGACCCTGGGACCACGACCCCAGCGGAGGGCAGAGGATCTAACCCACCGAGCCACCCAGGCGCCCCTGATTGGTGGGTTTTTAAAACTATGATCCTTACTTGGCTTCTGTTGGTTTTCACGGTGACCATAACAAAATCTTGTAACTTTGTACATCTAAAGAAGTGGCAGGATTCATTCTCCAATGCTTCTGATGGTTTACCACCCCCACACACTCACACCTCCGGGCCATTAAGGTTGACTTTCAAATATCCTCTCGCTCCAAAGAAGCCTTGCCTGATTACCAGGTCTAAAAAAGTACAGCATCAGGCTTTCTGCTCAGCAGGGAGCCTGCTTCCCCCACCCCTCTCTGCCTGCTTCCCTGCCTACTTGTGATCTCTCTCTCTCTGCCAAATAAATAAATAAATGAAATCTTTAAAAATAAAAAAATAAAAGAGTCTCACCAGATCTGGCAAATCCACAGAGACAGAAAGCAGATTTGTGGTTGCCAGGGCTGGGAAAGGGAGGGAGGAGTAGGGAACGACTGCTTAATGGGTATAGGGCTCTTTTAGGGTTGATGAAAAAGTTCTGGAACCAGCCAGTGGTGATGAGTACACAGCATCATGGAGGTACCTTATTGCTACTGACCTGCACACATTAAAATGGTTAAAAACTTTATACGTATTTTGCCACAATAAAAAAAATGAATAGATAAATGCTTAAGCAAATGAAAAAAATCTAGCAATAGTCTCTGGGAAGATGGAAAGATCAAACATACATATTTAATTTTACTCTTTCCTAAAATGCTAATAAGGTATTTTTAAGGCATAAACAAAAGTCTGAAGGCTGGAAAGCAGATGGAACAGTGGTAAATAGTAACAGATCCAGGAAAGCTGAATCTTAAACCAGGAAGGTGGAAAGCCAAAAACCAACCTGACTTAGTCCACAGAATTCTCAAAAGGCACAGGAATTGGTAACAGATGGTACCTCTGGAAACAGGGGTGAAGGGAACATCAAACAGGGCAGGTTGGTTGAAAGTTCTTCAAGAAACAGCCTAATCCTGGGGTGGCTGGGTAGCTCAGTAGGTTAAGCATCTGCCTTCAGCTCAGGTCATGGTCCCAGGGTCCTGGGATGAGCCAGCATTGGGTTCCCTTCTCCGCAGGAAGCCTGCTTCTCCCTCTCCCTCTGCAGCTCCCCCAGCTTGTGCGCTTTCTCGCTCTCTTAAAAAAATAAATAAATAAAATTTTTTTAAAAGGAGAGAGGCTTTGGACATTAAACTTAGGGAATTTATCAGAAAGAATAGAGACTAAAACAGATGATAATAAGAAAAAAAAACAAATAAGGAAATCAGAGCCCAATCAAGATAATTTAGTATCTATATAGGAGAGGCTCTAGAGAAACAAAATGAGGGAGTGAACCAAGAAAGAAGACAACCCAGGAGAGAGGAAATAGAAGATCCAACCCAAAGGAAAAGAGAGTCCCTAGAATGAGAGCTGGGCACTATGGGAACACAGAAGCTACTCCGTATGGCAGCACTTTGCCCTGGGAGGGACTTCTTCAAGATGACAACATTAACAGAAAAAAGGATGTGACAGAAAGCAGGAACATTGGGCAACTGATAGAGACTCCTGAGTTCAGTTAGTGATAAGGACACAGAAAATCATATAAACAACTTATGTCCTGAACTGAAAACTCAGGTAACATCAATTCGATACACTACTTGAGAAACCACAGGTAAATCCCAAAAAGCAAGGAGAGTCGAGAACGGTCACCTCTGAGGAGGAAGAATGAGGGTGGGGACTGAGAATCCCTGTTTGAAAATCCCTGACAAACTACTTAACTTGCTGAACTGTATAACCTTGAAAAAAAGTGTACATAAAAGAACATGGAAGATGGGAAAAGAGTGCAGAACCCATGTCAACAACTAAATCTGACCTCTGGAAGCAAAGAACTCCCACAAAATTGTCCCACAAAGGAAAAAATAACAAGAACAGATGAGTTGGGGAGGGGGGAGGGGAGCAAGAAGGAAGTAACATTACTTCCACCCTGTCACAACTCTTGACAAACACATAGCGTCAAGAGCAGAAATTGTAGGTTTCTGGGCTTCAGCTCCCTACTTTATAAAGCGGGTGTAATTTTATCTCTCAGAGGACTGTTGGTAGGCTTCTCAGATAATGAACATGAAGTGCTTACAGTGATGGTAGATATAAATATTATTAACGCAGTTAATAATTCACTCTTCTTTAAATAACTGAAATTCCTTTTTGATATCAAATCAACCAATTCAATTGTCATAATACTGAAGCGTTTACTTGACTGCTTACCTTGTCTACTCAAACATCAAGGCTTCTTCCAATCCTTTCACATAAGTCTCCTGAAAAAGAGGGAGAGACACTGATTATCCAAGAGAAACAGAAAATTTGTTAATAAAAATACTTATCACACCAAAGAATTGGCTGCACCAGAAAAACTACTCAGGTCACCGTGTTTTATCTTACATGTTCTAGTTGATTGTGATCAATCATTCACTCACCAAGCAAGTCAGCAATTAGAATTGAAAACTTTGTACCAACTGTACATTAACTCAGTAATGCTGAGACAAGAATTTTTCCATTTCAAAATAGACAAAGTCTCCAACTTATGCACAGGCTTTCTTCTCCAAGTTCAGTGATACTTTGTTATAAAGCTTGGGAAACATTTTTCCAAAGAAACAAACTTATGAAATAAAGTTGAGGCCCCGGGCAATCACCAAAAACCAATTTACTCCATATGTACCTGAAAACCATAGAAAAAGACAGGAAGAAATGTAGCCATGCTAAATGACTTTCAACCACGTCTTTCGTTCTCCCACAGCAAGCAAAACATAGTTCTTTTTTTTTTTTTAAGATTTTATTTATTTATTTGACAGAGAGATCGTAAGTAGGCAGAGAGGCAGGCAGAGAGAGAGGAGGAAGCAGGCTCCCTGTTGAGCAGAGAGCCTGATGCAGGGCTCGATCCCAGGACCTGAGATCATGACCCGAGCCGAAGGCAGAGGCTTAACCCACTGAGCCACCCAGGTGCCCCCAAAACATAGTTCTTAATGTGAGATTAGACACCATGTCATACCTGGTTTCATTCAACTTTGTGTCCTTGTAAACATTAATGGTATGTAACACAGTACATGCTTTCTCTCAGGAGCTTAAAATATTTACTTAATGAATGAATAACTAGAATTTAAAAAGTACTACTTGGACCATATTCTTTCTATGGAGAAATGCATTACAATTTCCAACTGAAGGAACAGCTTCCTTTTTCTTGGCAACAAGACCAGTTTGAACACCAAGGATCATACGGTGTCAGCAGATACTCCATTGGACATGAAAGCTATTCCTCCTTAGAAATCAGGTTTTGGATGGAGATCACTTACACTATTGCTTAGTATGTATATATCACTAAACTGGGTTTTCATGATATACAACTTGACCTCCAAAATTTCCCTGACTTCTTTCCCTTTAAAAACCAGTAACTAAATATAAATAGTGGCCATCAATATTGTATCTGGAAAGAATTTTTTCTTCTGGCTTTAGTGAGATTTAATTGACATAGAACACTGTATTAAAGTGTACTGCAGGGCACCTGGGTGGCTCAGTGGTTTAAGCTGCTGCCTTCGGCTCAGGTCATGATCTCGGGGTCCTGGGATCGAGTCCCGCATCGGGCTCTCTGCTTGGCAGGGAGCCTGCTTCCCTCTCACTCTCTCTGCCTGCCTCTCTGCCTACTTGTGATCTCTCTCTGTCATAAATAAAAAAATTAAAAAATAAAAAAAATAAAGTGTACTGCATAATGATTTATGTATATATTGCAAAATGATCACAGTAAATCTAATTAACATCCATCACCACACAGTTACAAATTTTCTTGTGATGAGAACATTTAAGATCAACTCTCACAGGGGTGCCTGGGTGGCTCAGTGGGTTAAAGCCTCTGCCTTCAGCTCAGGTCATGGTCTCAGGGTCCTGGGATCGAGCCCCACATCAGGCTCTCTGCTCAGTGGGGAGCCTGCTTCCTCCTCTCTCCCTGCCTGCCTCTCTACTTGTAATCTCTGTCTATCAAATACATAAATAAAATCTTTTAAAAAAAAAAGTTCAACTCTCACAGCAACTTCCAAATACACAATACAGTATTTTTAATTAATTTATTTATTTGAGAGAGAGCACGTGCTGGGGGAAGAGAGGAGGCAGAGGCAGAGGGAGAAACTTAAGCAGACGCCATGCATGCGGAGCGCAGGGCTCAATCTCACAACCCTGAGACCAGCACCTGAGCTGAAACCAAGAGCC
Organism: Meles meles; assembly: GCF_922984935.1. Taxonomy (NCBI): domain Eukaryota; kingdom Metazoa; phylum Chordata; class Mammalia; order Carnivora; family Mustelidae; genus Meles; species Meles meles. The sequence goes on along the minus strand of NC_060078.1, from coordinate 45,285,488 downwards.
CAACGTCCTGAGCCTCCCAGGAGCCTCCAAAATACAGTATTTTAAACTACAGTCACCATGCTGTATGTTACATCCCTAGAACTAATTTACGTTATAACTGGAAATTTGTACCTTTGACCACTTCACACATTTCCCCTATCCCCCACACCCCTGCTCTGTCAACCCAGATTGGTTCTCTATTTCTGGGACTTTGGGGTTTTTTGTTTTTTGTTTTTGTTTTTTTAGATTCCACATATAAGTGAGATCATACAGTATTTGTCTTTCACTTAGCATAATGCCTTAAGGTCCCATCCATTTTTTATTTTTGTAGATAAGATTTCCTTCTTTTTTATTACTGACTATTCGAATGTATGTGTGTGTATTACATTTTATTTATCCATTCATCAACTGATGGACACTCAGGTTGTTTCTGTTTTCATTGTAGATAATGCTGCAGTGAATATGAGGATGTGGATAACTCTTTTAAGATAATGATTTCATTCCCATCAGATATATACCCAAAAGTGGAATTGCTGGATCATATGTAGTTCTATTTTTAATTTTTTGAGACAGATTTCTGATTTGTAGCTTCTGCTCTACTTCTAGTTAGTACAGAAGCTTATCAACTGTGAACTTAATACCATGCCCCACCCCCCAAAAAAAAACTTTTTAAAAGAGTCAGTATTCAGACAAAAAGATCTGATTAAAACCTAGTATTTCTCTAGCTCAGATGCTGATACCTGTTCTCAGATATTTCAGAAGCAAAACAGATATAAAGTTACCCAACATGATAACATAAATTATTTTAGGCACCAAAATAATTGCAAAAATAACTGAAAAGTATGGGCTAAAATTACAGAACTTACTAAACAACATATTCAGTGTCCACGATTTTCATAGTTTAAAACCTGAGAGAAATTAACCTAAACATGAACTCTGTTAATTTTTCATTACTCTAAGAAAACAAATCAATCTCTATAATGTACCCACATAGGAATAAAGACTAATTTATCCTAGAGAGAGAGAGAAAGCTCACTTCAATACTCGAAGCTTTTTGGAATGACTGATCATCTCATTTCTTCTTCCAAGCACAAAATTCATATAGATTGTCACTTTAAATGAGATATGGCATCAAAAGCACTTAAGCTCCAATCCAGCATTAGAAATTATTCCATAAAAGTTATTTCTTTTGAGCACCCTTTCTGCTCTAAAATTCTATACCCTCAATAAAACCAACTTACTTTATTTCTTTATAATGATTTCATTTTATGTAAACATATGAAGGCTATATAAATATTTGCTAGAACAAATGTAGGAGGTTGAAGAGTTGATAATGACTGACGACAATGGAAGTCTGGACACAGGTAATAAAGTCATCAGCCGAGAAGGCAAAAGCATTTCTGAACTACCTACTATATTAACACAATATCCTTGACATAAAAATTTCTGGGTGAAGTCTTTATGTGGTATTTTTGAAAAATAGTAGTATATCCAAGAAAATTTAATCATAAGTAATTAAATCTATGTTGAATTTTGTTTCAAGAATGTTTTCTGTTAAAAGAATAATGTTCAGGGCACCTGCGTTGCTCAGTGGATTAAATCTCTTCCTTCAGCTCAGGTAACAATCTCAGGGTTCTGGGATCAAGCCCCGCACCGGGCTCTCTGCTCAGCGGGGAGCCTGCTTCCTCCCTCTCTGCCTGCCTCTCTGCCTACTTATGATCTCTCTCTCTCTGTCAAATAAATAAATAAAATCTTAAAAAAAAAAAAGATCAAAGTTTGATGTCTCTACATTAGTAACCTATGTAATAAAACATGAAACCCCCTAAGGAAAAGCAGAGCAGAAACCTCAATATATCACTTTTAGAGACCGATACTTACATGAAAGTAAACATAATCAATTCCAATCATATTCCAAACTTTTAGAAGAGGGTGGGTACAGGAAAAAGAGGACATAAAAAATATGACACTATTTCTATGGTGTGGGTTTATATCTTAATATTTTCATCCAAAAAGTAAATAGGCAAATTAAGACTTCCAACTAGCTTGTCAGAAGGGCTGTCATGAGTACTAATAATCTCAGGTTAACATTTTAATAAACTTTTCTCTCATTTCTTCCAAGTATCTCAGACAGCATTAAAAACTATAAAATATGATGTTGCTGCTTTGGAAAAAGTCTGGTGGTTCCTCAAAAAGTTAAACATAGAGTTCCCATGTGACCCAATTCCACCCTAGGTATATACCTAGAAGAACTGAAAACATATGTCCACAAAAAAACTTTCACAAACGGTCATAGCAGCATCAGGTACAACAGCCATAAAGGGGAAACAACTCAAACATCCATCAACTGGTGCATAAATAAAATGTGGTATATCCATACAATGGAGTATTATTCTGCCTTAAAAAGGAATGAAGTGGGGCACCTGGGGGCTCAGTCAGTTAAGTATCTGACTCTTGGTCTCAGGATCAGGAGAATGAGCACCACGTCAGACTCTGAGTTCAGCAGAGTCTGCTTGTTCCTCTCCCGTCCCCTCTGCTCCTCCCCATGCTTGCTCTTCTCTCTCTCTCTCTCTCTCTTTCTAAAATAAACAAACAAACAAACAAATAAATAAATAATGTTTTGCAAATTAAAAAGTAATCAGTACTGGGGCACCTGGGTGACTCAGTGGGTTAAAGCCTCTGCCTTCAGCTCAGGTCATGATCTCAGGGTCCTGGGATAGAGCCCCGCATCGGGCTCTCCGCTCAGCAGGGAGCCTGCTTCCCTTCCTCTCTCTCTCTCTGCCTGCCTCTCTGCCTACTTGTGATCTCTGTCAAATAAATAAAATCTTTAAATAAATAAATAGTAATCAGTACTGATAATGTGCCACAACACAGATAAGCCCTGAAAACATTCGAAGGGAAAGAAACCAAACACACAAGGCAATATACAGTATGATTCCATTTATACGAAGTACTCAGAAGAGACAAATCCACAGACGTGTACGCAGAGTAGTGGCTGCCAGGGGCTGGGAGAAAGGAGAAACAGTGAGAGACTGTTTAACGGGTACAGAGTTTCCTTTGAGGGTGATGAACAAAGTCTGGAACCAAATAATGGTTGCACAAGATTGTGAACATCCTTAACACTGCTGGAATTTTTTCATTATGTGAATTATAGCTCAATCGACACAGAAACTTTGCATCACAATACATAGATGTTAACATCCTATCAGAGAAATGTGGATTATTTTGGCACCTCTTTAAAAATCTTATGGTTGGGGCGCCTGGGTGGCTCAGTGGGTTAAAGCCTCTGCCTTCGGCTCAGGTCATGATCCCAGGGTCCTGGGATCGAGCCCCACATCGGGCTCTCTGCTCTGCAGGGAGCCTGCTTCCTTCTCTCTCTCTACCTGCCTCTCTGCCTAGTTGTGATTTCTCTCTGTCAAATAAATAAAATAAAATAAAATAAAAAAATTTTTAAAAATCTTATGGTTAATTTCATAAGGGCATTATTAATATTTTAATTATAAACCGTTTTTGAAGATTTTTTTCAATTTTTAAGTGATCTCTATACCCAGCACAGGGTTCAAACCCACAACCCCAAGATCAAGGGTCACACATTCCACCTACAATACCAGTCAGGTACCCTCAAAGTTAAACCTTTTTCTATAATGCCAATGTCATCCTTAAGATTTCCTATTTGTTAGGAATTCTCATAAAACACTTAGCACCAGCTTTGCAATTCTTAGTCTGCCAGGGTAGGAATCAATTTTATATAATATCTACACAATTCAAGTGAATTTTTAAATGGGTCAAATATTTTATTGAATTTGTCTTACCAATATCCTGCATTCAATTTTAGTATAGGAGAGGCAGGTGTTTATTTGTAATGAACAAGATCAGCAAAAGATAAAAAACTTTTAAATAGCAAAATTTACCTAGTTTGCTTTAGCACTCATAAACCTATCTCTTGACATTATTTTTAATTTTAATATTTAATAGAGAAATGCAACATTCAAAAAATGCCATGTCAAATGCAATTGCAGACCATTCATTTATTTTACTTCAGATACAATAGAAAATGCCACTTCTGGGGGCGCCTGGGTGGCTCAGTCGGTTAAGCACCTGACTCTTGGTTTCTGCCCAGGTCATGGTCTCAGGGTCGTAAGATCAAGGCCCCCTATCGGGCTCTGCACTCAGCGTGGAGCCTGCTTGGGCTTCCCTCTCTCTATCTCCCTCTGACCCTCCCCCTGCTCAAACGTTCGCACACTTTCTCTCTCTAAATAAATAAATACAATCTAAAAAATAAAATGCCACTTCTGCAGAAACTGATTCTAGGTGAGGCCAACTTCAGTCACCTACATAATCATTCCAATCTTCCTGGCTGCTTTTAACAGGGCTTGAGTAGAGTAGGCACTCAATATACATGAATTAATTATGTAAATTATCAGATTTTTTAAAAAAGATTTTATTTATTTGACAGAGACACAGCAAGAAAAGGAACACATGCAAGGGGAGTGGGAGAGGGAGAAGCAGGCTTCCCGCCGAGCAGGGAGTCAGACGTGGGGCTCGTTCCCAGGACCCTGGAATCACGACCTGAGCCGAGTGCAGGCGCTTAACAACTGAGCACCCAGGTTCCCCTAAATTATCAGATTAAATAAAACTCTCAATTTAAGATAATAAATCTCTTCTGCGCCTGGACAAACCAGGTGCTAGAACCAGATGTTTTATACGTATTATTCCTCATTTCAACCTCACAATACTTTACAGAAGGTGAAGTAACTTACCTAAGGTCATAGCATAGTTGTAAAGCCAGAATTCAAACCAAGGGCTGTCAGGGATACACTCGTTTTTGCTGAAACATTCCAAGTGCTGGCTACAGAGGAATGTATTTTCAGTTTAACTGGCTTTAACTGGCAAACACTCATATTTGCTCTTTTTTTTTTTTTCCATTTTATTTATTTTTTTCAGCGTAACAGTATTCATTCTTTTTGCACAACACCCATTGCTCCATGCAAAACGTGCCCTCCCCATTACCCACCACCTGTTCCCCCAACCTCCCACCCCTGACCCTTCAAAACCCTCAGGTTGTTTTTCAGAGTCCATAGTCTCTTATGGTTCGCCTCCCCTCCCCAATGTCCATAGCCCGCTCCCCCTCTCCCAATCCCACCTCCCCCCAGCAACCCCCATCATATTTGCTCTTGAACATGGCTTCTAAGTGTTTAGAGAATGAAAAAGTGCTTAAAAAGTACTTGAAGAGAATATTATTGAAGAACAAAGTGAGGCATCTGAGAAAATGTGCAATGCACTGTGTGTCCACTATGGTGCCTCATGCTGTGCCTGTTTTGTTTTTTGGTTTTTTTTTTAAGATTTCATTTGTTTGTCAGAGAGAAAGAGAGAGCACAAACAGGGGGGAACAGCAGGCAGAGGGAAAAGCAGACTCCCTGCTGAACAAGGAGCCCAACGTGGGACCCAATCCCAGGACCCTGGGATGATGACCTGAGCCAAGGCAGACACTAAACCGACTGAGCCACCCAGGCATCCCTGTGTTGACTACTTTAAATGCATGAACACTTCACTGTTACAACAATCCTAAGACACAAATACTGGTACCCTATTTTTTACATAAAAGGAAACTGAAGCTTAGAAGGTTCAAGAAGGTCCAAGTTTACAGAAGTTGCAAAGTACAAAATTGGGATTAGAAATCAAATTCAGTCTATCAAGAAATATTAACTGAGTGCTTACTAGATATCAAGGCTAGAGGAGGTACTTAGAATAGAATACTAGAGATCCCACCATATCAAAACAAACCCATTTTCTTTTTGCTTAAGGAGTAAGTCACTGGGAAATTGCAAAATCTCCATAGATCTTTCCTTTAATAGTTCTGTTTTCAATAATTACTCATGCTTTGGTTAGATGTGTTAAGTACTGCCCCCTAAACTCCAAAGTTGACAATTAGGAAAACGGAACAAACCTCCAGCAGCAAATATAAAAATAGAAGCTATTTCTGTCCTACATGCATGATTTTGAACATACTGCTGGGTGTAGAGGACCACTATGGAAAATAAATGTTTTGGAAGATGGACCAAACCCTCTAGCAATCTGTGAAGCTTCTGAAGGTCTGGCAGATTTTAAAGGACAACAGTGAAATTTCAAGAAAGAACAGAGTAAGTCAGCACCAGGGCTAGTTTAACATTAATAATAAGTGATCTAATAAAAAGGTCTATGTTTGCTCAGTCAGGTTTTGCTTATTATGTCAGTTGGAAAGCCGGAAGGAAACTGGTTTTAACTCCCATACAGCCTGTATCAGGAAAACATCACTTTATCAGAAATGTAGCTGATGTCAGCATAACACCAAGGCAGTTCAAACTGAAACTAACCTTTCTTTTCCAACTATTTTTGCCTTCACTCATGGTATAGAATTGAGACCAATTCACATCTGTCATGAGCTTTCTATGTGCCAGATATTACATGCATTTTCTCATTTGATTCCCACAGCCACCCTGCAACATATTAACCTTGTCTTTTAGAGGAAAGGACAGAAGTTTTGAGAAATGAAGTGACTTTTCTAAGGTCACATAGTCTATAAAGAGGCAGAGCAAGGTTGAAACTCAAAGTGGTCAGTTACTCTCATGTCCCACGGCACTAAAAAGCTGTCAATTTATCTTGTAAATAAATTTCATTTTTATTTTAAAAAATCATAATAGGGATGCCTGGGTGGCTCAGTCAGTTAAGCAGCTGCCTTCAGCTCAGGTCATGATGCCAGGGTCCTGGGATCAAGTTCCCGCATCAGGCTCCTTTCTCAGCCGGCAGCCTGCTTTGCTCTCTGCCCGTGCCTGCCACTCTGCCTGCTTGTGCTCTCTCTCTGACAAATAAGTAAAAATCATAATAATATAAAAGCACAGAAAGCAGAGTAAAATAATGACTTGGATTATAAACTGTTTTAGTACCTCAAAAGTAATATAAAGTGATGCTGACCTTTTAAAAATTCCTAGGAAGGTCATTATAAAAGACAATATAAAATGAAGTCAGAATACTAGTCTTTCAATAACATTTCAAAACAACAAAAAACAAATATAGCATTTAATATTATGAACAGAGAACCAAGTTAAAAAAAAAAAAGTTCTATTCTAAAATAATGGTGTTTAAGAGACTGCACCAGTGCAGGCTGGCTCAAGGCAACACTTCCCAGTTAACTCCACAGAAAACTAATCCCTATAAAAATACTGAAAGACAATGAGCTTCCATTGTTAAACAAGCTTGAGAAACACTGCACTAAACCAGTCTTCTTTCCAGTTACAAACAGTACAATGTAGTGCTTGAAAATCCTCTGGAGCCAGTCTATCTGGGATGGAGTCCTGGCTCTTCCACCTGCTAAGCCATGTTTAGTAACTTTGGGCAAGTTATTTTACCAATGTGGACCTCAACTTTCTCATCTGTAAACAACGGATATAATTGCAGAAGACAGACCTGTAAAGATTAAGACATGTGGGATTGTTAGAACAGAGCCACAAAAATACTAAGTACTCAATAAAAGTTAAATTGTTAGTGGTAATATCATTTCCCTGAGCCCTTATTAAGCTGATGAAAGTTGATGTTCATGGTTAATCACAAAGTGGGAAACGGATATGGTACGCAGCTTCTTCTCAAAATTATATGATGGAACCCACTTTTGCACAGGCCATCAAGAAGACTGGTTATTGTCTTTAAAACAAAAACCAAAATACAAAAAACCATTCTCTGAGAAATAATAGAGAATTCCGTCACTAAAATAAAATCTGTTTAAAAAAACAAAACAAAACAAGGTTAGTGCTTCCCAGTTGCTGAACACATCAAGATGCTGGAAGGGTAACATGTCCAGAGTGGGCATGGAAGTACTCCTTCCCTCATACGCTGCCCTACATGGCTCCTTCATTTGGCTATTCCTGAGTTGTATCCTTAATAATAAAGCAGTAATACCTCCTTATAGATTCCGGCATATGGATTCAGTGCCTAGAACCTATACATGTACTGAAATGAAACACCATTTTGCTTTCTACTCCGTAGCTCACACTGGCTTCAAGCCATCATCCGCCTCATCAGATCAGCCATTCAATTATCCAAAATATTGTGTGTTACCTATTCAGTCATCATCCAGCCTGGAGGCATCTGAATAAGAAAAAAAATGTTTTCCATTATCAAGATATGGCCATCTATGTAAGTCTCATATCCTCTGCATAGATTTGAAGATATTCGAATGGTGTTTATTGCATTTGGTGTTTTTTCTGCCCAGTTGTGAAATTTACAGTCATTGCAGAAAGTGCCAATTATGTTACCCTATCATTAAGAATTTTTCTAAGCAATATGTGTTAGGATCTCCAGAAATGCTTATAGCCTTCGATCAAACAAATCCATTTCCAAGAATCTATACTATGGAAACAAATAAAGAATATATGATAAAATTTTATGTAAATGCACATATTGCAACATGGTTTAACATTCTGGAAAATTAGAATACAGTTGACCCCTGAACAAAGTGAGCACTAGGGGCATCAACTCCCACACAATCAAAAAATCTGAGTATAATTTTAACTTCCCAAAGTGATGGTTTACTGTTGAGACAATAATACAGCTGATTAAAATCTACTTTGTGTATTATGTATTACATACTATATTCTTACAATAAGGCTAGAAAAAAAGACAATGTTATGGAAAATTCTAAAAACAAGAAAACACATTTACAGTACTATATTGTATTTATTGAAAAGAATCCGCATGTAAGTGGACCCGTGCAGCTAAAACTTGGATTGTTCAAGAGTCAGCTGTACTCAAAAAGTCTAATTTTAGGGGAAGGATTAAATACAGAGTGGCACATTAGTTCTATTATGCAGTCATCGCAAATGATGTTATAAAGATTATGAATAATGCTATGTGAAAAAGAGGTTACAAATATAGGCTCATAGTATAAGCACAGTTACCTAAAATAAACCAACAAAATACCAAATAATCAAAATATAAAAGAAAAAACTAAATTTAAAACAAAAGTGAAAACATCAACTATGGTCAATTTGAGCCACAGGCGACCCTTCTTCCTCTTTTCCTGTATTTTCCAAGTTTTCCTTACTAAGTATGTCTTATTGTTAAAATATTTCTTAAAAACCCCCAAAAATTAAATGCCATATTTTCTCTTCAAAATTTTCATTAACTCTTACTTGCTACCACCCTAACCTTTGAGTTAAAGTTCTAATAGATGACGAAAGAAATGATGTCAGGCGGACTGGCCTCGTGGTTCAAAAGATGACAAAGGGATGCTTGGGTGGCTCAGTTAGCTAAGTGTCTGCCTTTGGCTCAGGTCATGATCCCAGGGTCCTGGGATTGAGTCCTACATTGGGCTCCCTGCTCAGCAGGGAGTCTGCTCCCTCTCCCTCTGCCCTTCCCCTCCACTGGTGTTCTCTCTCACTCACTGTGCTATCTCCTCCCCCCCAAATAAACAAATAAATCTTAAAAAAAAAAGACTGAAAATATTAGAACGTTATCTATTATTTTGTGAGAGGCAGAGACGGTTATATATCCAAGGAAGTCGTGTTTTCTGCTAGGAGAATTGTTCTCAGTTTGCATAGTGAAATCATACATACCAATATTTCTTTTTTAATTTTATTTTATTTTATGCTTTTTTAAATTGAAGCATAATTAACATACAGTATTATACTAGTTTCAGGTGTACAATATAATGATTCAACAATTCTACCTATCCATTACTCAGTGCTTATCAAGGTAAGTATTCAAGAGCACATACCAGTATTCTTAGGGCTCTGTAAAAATACCAGGCGTCATGAGTATTAAGTATTCCTTAACCCAAGGAAGTCTGAAAGCCTATTTTAAATATGCCAAAGATCAATGTAGTAGAACCTCTGGTTTTAAGAAAGGCATTATGGGAGAGGTAAAACTTTGAGGGCATGGTCTTGCCACTTTATAAACTGTCACATTTTCTAATTCCAAAAATAGACACTTAATATGTAGCATTTTGGGTTATAATTTTTAACTTAAATATGATTTAAATATTGCTGCAATAGCATTAAATTTTTAAGTCATCAAGGAGAACATGAATCATTCTTATTGCTATTTCCTCCTTTGGGGACTCAGAACTTTTTACATTCCCCCTCAAGCTGGCATCAAGCTTTCCAAAGTCCTGACAACTTATCGCACCCCAGTTAGGACTCAGGATTTTCTCCACCCACCTACCCACCCCTTAGAGACAAGTTTGTCAAGGTCAAAAGATCAGGTGAGTACCAATCACTTCCACCCTGCCATCCTCCTCACCAGCGCTAAGCCTCGCCAAAGAAGAAAACAGCCCCACGCTAGGATTCTTTATGACACACTGAGCAAAGGCCACAGATTGCTAAACATTGCTAAGTAGACCTGAAATCAATGAAGTCATCTAGCTCTGTGCATAACCCAGTATCTCAGTCTGTCAGCATAAACATATTTTCCTACAAAATTAATAAAAATCTGGAGGTTAGCTAAGACCACCATGTTTTTCATCATTAACCGCAATCATCCAAAACATAAACCCCTCCAGGTAATTCCCCTTCATTACTGCACTCTGATCTCATTTCTGCTGGGTGCTCTCCCCCATCTCGACCACCATCCAGTCCTCCAATAGCTCTACTTCCTTTACACCCTTTATGACCCTTCCTTTATGACCCTTTATACTGTTCCCCTGTAAACAAATACTCGAAACCTTGAACCAATCTGAGCACCATTCCAGCAGTCTTCTCGTCTAAACTAAAATCTGACCGCAGCTATTCTTTCCGCCCTCAGCAAACGTACAGCATGGAAGTCATTCCTTGTTCACCATCAAGGTTCCGCACCCTCATGTACCTCTTTTGAGGCACCCTCAAAGTACCCCTTTTGAGGCATCCTCAAAGTACCTCTTTTGAGGTGTCTGTCCTATTCCTACCTCTCTCTCCTTGTTTCTGTCATCAACTGACCTCTTAGTCACTTTCCAACATTCACCAAAGACTCTGGAATCTAGTTCAGAATCTTCCCAGCCCTTGCTCTAGAACCATTCTGAGCAATTCACTTTCTGTGAAGCTGACTCCTCTGCACCCGAGCTTTACACCTCCCTTATCTGCTCAACTCCAGTAACCTTCACTTTCTCTGCTTCAGAAACCCATTCCATAGCCAGCTCTAGCATTCAGTCATAACCAGCAACTGCTTCTCCTAGTTAAGCTTCAATTTAACTTATCTTAAATTCCAACATCCAGTCTCAACCACTTCACATCCCAGCTGCCACTTTCTGGTTTCAGTTGTTCCCTGGTGTGCCTTGACTCAATGGCCCATCGCTTCAAACACCTTCACTGCTGGAATCTCTTGCTTCCCTTTCTGCCACACTGGCTCATTAAATCCAGACCAAGATCAATCTACTTGTTCAACTTGTCTGCTCAGATGCTCGGGTTGCTGAGTCCCGAGGTCGAGGGGTGGAGGGGAGATCACTCACACAGCTACATATACCAGAGCCAAGAAAAATGTGTCATTACAATTCTTCTACGTAATTCTGTTCAGTTAGCCCTCTCATTGCCCCCAATGGCTTTCTCAAAATTCACCCTTTCTCCCCAAACTCTCCCCTACAATCACCATCTCCTTCCTCTATAATCTCAGCTAATGACTTTATCCCCCTCACCTCACTGGAAAAATTCATCAAGTGTACTGAGAACCCAAATTCCTCACCTATCCTCCAAACACTTCTTCGTTAATACCATCTTCCATCATCCTTCCATTATTCCCATGTCAGTGGAAATTATATTTCTACTCAAACCCTGTAACTTTACTCCATTCCCTCTAATCCTAAGGATAATGTTCAGCCAAACTCACAAACCTCCTTCTTCCTGTATCACTTCTCCCTTTCTGAATTCTCCTGTGAAGCGTATAACCATACTTATGTCTCTCTCATCTTGATACAACATATGCTCTACCTACTATCCTTCAAGCTTTTGGAAAAGAATGTCTGCACTGTCTCCAACTGTCTTGCAACCATTCACTCTTTGTCCTCAGCAATCTGGTTGTGTCTCCCCCACAGAGACTCCACGGATGTTCTTCTGTTGAAGACCCTTCATCATCTCCTCGATGCTCTGTCCTTATGTCAGTTGACCTATTTTGAGACATTTGACACTGCTAACCACTGACTCTTAAGACTTCTCAGTTTTCATTTAACAACATCTACTGGACACCTACTTTCTGACAAGAACTGGGGATAAAATGATGACTATGGCATAGTAAAGCCCTCAAGGAACTTAGAGTTAGGTGGAGGAAGCTTCTACAATTCATATTCTTCTTTCAACCTCTCAGATCACTCCTTCCTTTCTCTACTCAATACTTAGAGACTCATACTCCCTCAAGACTCCTTTCTTTGCTCTTCTCACATCCATCCTGGGACTACCATGTTCGCACTGCCTACTCACCGATGATGACAAAATACAGATCTCTAGCTTAGAAGTGTATCCTGAACTCTGGACCCACTCACTCTCTATGAAAAGATACCAGTACTTCGATATCTCACTAACTTGATAGTATCCTCTGATGCACAAAAGTACTGAATTTTGAAGAAGTCATATTATCTATTTTCTCTTTGTTTATTTGTGCTTTGGGTATCATATTTAAGAATCTGTTGCCTAGGGACACCTGCGTGGCTCAGTCATTAAGCATCTGCCTTTGGCTCAGGTCACCATCCCAGCATGCTGGGATCCAGCCCTGCATTGGGCTCCTGCTCAGCAGGAAGCCTGCTTCTACCTCTCTCACCCCCCTGCTTGTGTTCCCTCTCTTCCTATGTGTCTCTCTCTGCCAAATAAATAAATAAAACCTTTGGGGAAAAAAAAAAAAAGAAGAAGAAGAAAGAAATTGTTACCTCGTATAAAATCATGAATATTAACACCTATTTTTTTCGAACAGTTAAGTGTATTCAGCTTTTAGATTTAGATTCTTAATCCATGAAAAACCATAATTCTCAAAAGCTAAGCATTTCACTTGCAATATCTAAGGGTTTTTTAAATTCTGAGACCCTGGCTTTCAATATGACAAAGCAGGAAAACTTTGCTCGCAGAGTTTATACTGTAAACTATGGCATACAGGAAGTGGCAGGTGATGGCGTAAGTGTGGTTCTCCCACAACAATCAGGAGGACATAAAAAATGGGGTGGGGGTGGGAATACAGAGAGAAAGAGGAGGTAGAAAATAGGTAGAAGTTTAGAATTCTTTCCTCGTATCCCATCTGAGGCTAAGTCTTAGGGTGAGTAAGAGTGAGAAAAAGTTCTAGCATGTCTGTGGGGAAGGACCCAGGAAAGAAGATAACCACCTTTCCCTTTTCTAAGTTATAGTCCAGGGAACTGCAAGTTTTTAGCAAAACCTGATACCTACCACTATATCAGTGTTAAGAGCCAATGACATGCCCAGACCGTATTCCTGAAAAGCTGCCTCAGAGACTCAAGCACACTAGCATGGTATAGGAAACTGTTAAGAAGTTTACTTCATGCCAGGGTGCCCAAAAGAGCCTGGAATTAAGGCAGGTCCGGCGCACACAGACCTGTTGACCAGAGGTCATGGTATAACAGGGACATCAGTCTCGGACACAGCAGAGCAGACAGTACCATCTGAGACTAAGCCAGTCAACGCACAGCTTAGCAATGGCCAAGGACAGAGAATGGCCCAAAGACAAGATGCCCCTCCTCAGTGCCAGGAAAAATTATGTCGCTCCTACCAATACTCTCCACCCCGGGGGGCGGTGGGGGTGGGGGGGGAGTAGAGAAGTATGTGGGAAAAACTGACTTTATCCAAAGGACTGATTATTTACCCAAGGATCTGAGTAAGCCTGGAATTAATGAAGCTAAACCAGAAGCTACTGACTTTGTCCTAAATTGGCAAAATTGTCCCCCACTATCCTGTAGAAATAAGAAGCTCCAGAGCTAAGGAAATTTTAGTTATAGAGAGATAACTACATTTTGTAGTTGACAAAATTTATGCCTGCTATACAACAGTTGGGCTTCGGCTGCATAAAAAGTAAAATGTAAAGCCCCTGTCCACAGGTACAACATCCAGTGCTAAGCATGGACAACCATAATCACCCTGGTTTCCTCCCATTCCTAAAATACTCCAAGGTCTTTCCTATATTAGAGATCTAGATCTCCACATGCTGTTTCCTTCATTTGTGCTCCCATGGGTCTTCATAGAGGTTGCCCCAACACAAACTTTAGCCTCCATTTAAATGTTTCTTCCTTAAAGAGGCCATCTCTGATATCCTAAATAAAGAAGCACAGCATCTATGATTTCCAACTAGAACAGTCCTCAAAGTCTCACATGCCTGCTAGAATAAAAGCTCTTCTTGCCTGTCTTGTTCACCAACTACCCCAGTGTCTGGTCCATAACAGGTGGTCAATGAATAGTTCCTACAGGAACTAATGAATCAGAGTAAAGTGTCATAGACAAAATAAACTTTAAAATCTTCTGACAAATCCATGTATTAAAGAATTTAAAAGGTTAAAAGTAGACAACCACCATATTCCAATTTGGAAATCAAAGTAAAAAAAAGATCATACATAAATAAGTTTCTATTTTTTTTTAAACAATGTAATTATAGAGTCTTAGAAAATGGTTATATAAAATTATAGAGTAACTTTTTCAGGCTAAAGCCTCTTAAAACTGAAACACAAAACAGAAACAAATTCAACAAACCATCAAGATGAGTTTCTTTGAAAATAATAATAGTAATAATAATAATAATAATAAATAAATAAAATAGGTGCACAAGAATAAAACTGAGTCTATAAAAACTTTACTGAGGAATAAAAGAAACTTTTTAAACATAGTGGGAGATGCTCCATATTCTTTTCATGGTTAAACAATAATGTAAGATATCAATTCTCCTTACATGAATCTATAAGCCTACTATAACTTCAAGTAGAATACAAAAGGATGGGGGCTCCTGGGTGGCTCAGTGGGTTAAGTCTCTGCCTTTGGCTCAGGTCATGATCTCAGGGTCCTGGGATAGAGTCCCGCCTTGGGCTCTCTGATCAGCAGGGAGCCTGCTTCCCTCTCTCTCTGCCTACTTATGATCTCTCTCTCTGTCAAATAAATAAATAAAATCTTAAAAAAAAAAAAAAAGAATATGGGTGCCTGGGTGGCTCAGTTGGTTGGGCGACTGCCTTCAGCTTGGGTCATGGTCCCGGAGTCCTGGGATCGAGTCCCACATTGGGCTCCCTGCTCCACGGGGAGTCTGCTTCTCCCTCTGACCTTCTCCCCTCTCATGCTCTCTCTCACTGTCTCTCTCTCAAATAAATAAATAAAATCTTAAAAAAAAAAAGAATACAAAAGGATGTATTTTTTAAAGTTAATCCTGATCAATATTAGACATACTTAAATATAAATAACAGTATAAGTTCCAGTTTTCCAAAATGAAGAGCTAGATTCATGCCAACTCTTCTTATGAAAACAACTGAAAACACAAGGTGAAACATAAAAAACAAATTCTTTACCACTAAGAGATAATATAGTAAGGAAATTAGCCAACTAAAGCTATACGAGAAAACCAGCAATTTAGAGTAAGTTAACGTTGGAGCTGCTTTTGATGAAGACATTTGATCAAGAGGAGAAATATACGTTTTTGTTTGATGGTGTCATGGGGTACTAGAAACATAATTCAAAGCACGGGACCCATACAAAATGATGAACCTACTAAGAGAGTGTCCCCACAATAACCTGTAACTCTAAAGGGCAACACCCTCAGGGTAACAGTCATTGGAAAGTAAACCAATGCCTGAAGTCTTATTACCAAGATTTGCATCGTTTGATGGCCCAGGAAACTGCAAACCTTGGATGATGTGGCACCTTGCCTGACCCTGGGCACCTACAGAATGAAGCTCAAAAAAAAAAAAAAAAGTTGGAAAGCACAAAAAAAGTAAGAAACACAGAAGATAAAGTGAAGGAAGATAGAACAGGGTAGAGACAGTATTGGAAGAGGTAACAGTTACAAATGTTCTAGAATCTGCAGAGATGTTCATCTCTAGATTCAAAAATTGCAAATAATAACCAACCAATAGAGGATACTGGTAAAGCCATTAAACTGGTCCAGCGAAGAGACTCGCTATCTGTTGAGCGGCCCCATCTCATCTCTTGCCATCTCTTCTGTCTCTCCCTCCCTCCCCAGCAGACCCGCATAAACACACTCTCTGGCCACAGTGAAGTTCGACACAGTTACCTAACACTGACTATTCTGATCAGGCTTTTTGGTTTAAAAAGAAGACATTTGACCAGTTCTGAAAGTAGAAAGAAGGATATTATAAAAAGACACATGTATTAGAAATAAAACTAAAATTGGAAAGCCATTTTTCTGACCAAGTCATATCATGGGTTTCTGGTCAGCATTTATACTGGACATGACTGGGTACTTGCCCAAAAGGCAGTCAGTCATCTGTAGCCTAAGGAACAAGAGATGAAGGTCACAGGGTACCAAACATGACCGTCCAAAGAGCTGGGAGCTTAGATCATGATTAAGATCAACGGTAGAGCTCCAGGTAACTCAGCAAAAAGCATGTTGGTCAACACAACAATTTGGCTGAAATGACAGTTAAAAATCTTCCTGTACCAATGGTAATTTCTTAATTTTGATAAATGTATTGTGGCTATGTAAGATGTTATCATTAGATAAAGATGGGTGAAGGGGGGGCGCCTGGGTGGCTCAGTGGGTTAAAGCCTCTGCCTTCGGCTCAGGTCATGATCCCAGGGTCCTGGGATCGAGCCCCGCATCGGGCTCTCTGCCCCGCAGGGAGCCTGCTTCCTCCTCTCTCTCTGCCTGCTTCTCTGCCTAGTTGTGATTTCTCTCTGTCAAATAAATAAAAAATATTAAAAAAAAAAAAAAGATGGGTGAAGGGAACTCTGCAGTATCTTTGCACCTCTTCTATATATCTAAAATTCTTTCTAAAGAAAAGTTATGTCAAAACAAATTATTATAAATAAAACTATTTCAAAATAAAAATTTTAAAAGTGGAAAAATTGAACACATCTAGTCATTGTCTTTTTCAACTTTAGTATCGTAAATACATCATGGAGTGCTTCTATGAGCCTAGATACATATTTTTAAGCATTTTTCTTTCATATTTCAGATTTTTCAGGTCTTATCCTACTCTAAAATTCAAATGGATGTGCCCGGCTAGCTCAGTCGGTAGAGCATGAGACTCTTAAAATTCAAATGGGTAGCTGAGTCAGTTGGGCATCTGACTCCTGATTTCAGCTCAGATCATGATCTCAGGGTCATGAGATCAAGCCCGGAGCCCCTGCTCAGTGCTGGGTGTAGAGCCTGTTTAAGATTTTCTCCCCCCTAGGGGTGCCTGGGTGGCTCAGTGGGTTAAAGCCTCTGCCTTCAGCTCAGGTCATGATCCCAGAGTCCTGGGATCAAGCTCCACATCAGGCTCTCTGCTCAGCAGTGAGCCTACTTCCGCACCCCCCTCCGCCCCCAACACCTGCCTCTCTGCCTGCTTGTGATCTCTCTCAGTCTGTCAAATAAATAAGTAAATAAATCTTTAAAAAAAAAAAAAAAAAGATTTTCTCTCCCCCTCGGGGCACCTGGGTGGCTCAGTTGGTTAAGCTACTGCCTTTGGCTCAGGTCTTGATCCAGGGATCCTGGGATCAAGCCCTATGCAGGGCTCCCTGCTCAGCAGAGAGCCTGCTTCTCCCTCTCCCTCTGCCTGCTTATGCTCTCTATCTCTGTCAAATAAGGAAAAAAAAAAAAAAATTCCCTCCCCCTTTCTTCCTTTTGTTCCTTCCCCCTCTTCAGTTGAGCTCTCTATCTCTCTCTCTCTCTAAAAATAAAATAAAATTCAAAGTCATTTTTTGCCAGTTTTAACTAATAGCTATAGAGAAAAATTAGGAAAGCATAGGTGTTCCATAATGAGAACCAGTATGAAAAAGCAGGGACTTGGATTAGAAATAACATGAGTCTGCAGAAATAAGTTAGGAATAAATCAAAGCATCCCTTGTTGTCCCATCTGTTCTGTTTCCGAGTTCAGACAGCAAGAGTTGGGTCAGCGAGGAACACCTGTAGTTGAAAATGCACAGTCATCCCAGGCCGATGGGCAGGCTATTGTTCTTATTCACACACTTTTTCATTTTTCTCTAAGAAAACGTTAACATAAATAAAAACCATAAGAGGCAAGGAACTGGAATTTCTCAGGGCTCAGGTTTTTTACTTTTTTTCCCATTTAAGTTTTTTCTAGTTAATTTAAAGCCAATTTTGTTTGCTTCTCTAACGTTTTCTTCACTTTTTTTTTTTTTTGGTGTTTGTATTGTATAATGAAAAAGACAAGACAGAATATGAAATTACAGAAGACCATCAAAGTCTATCATTCTTTACTTGTTAAAAAATACCAAAAAACTGTTATTCAAAAATAATTCCATTTTATAGCTGACCTAGAAAAAAACACATGAAGGTAGGGATACATACTTGCTTTAATTTGAGCCTCTTGTCACAGCTTTCCTGAAAGCTGGAAGTCCTGACGTCTCTTTTCTCCCTGTAATAGACATTCCCATGGACGAACAGCTCTTCATTGATAACTCTTTTTTTTTTTTCATAGCTGATCAGAACTTCTGCTGTGGATGGCTGGTGATTCTAGAATCTAAGATGAATCTCTCTGTGTTTCATTTGTTCTAGATGGCCCTCCAGGAATACAATTATAAAGATGACATCCTTGGCAAGAAAACTGTGGAGGGCAAATACATGTAAAGGGCCATTTTACATATCTGCTCCGAGCATCTTCAAAGTAGTCTCACCTCAGGGCACCTGGGTGGCTCAGTCAATTGCATCAGACACTTGATTCAGGGGAGGGGTTCTCAGGGTCATGAGGGGCTTGCCCCTCCCCCAAGCCCCGTTCGCACACATAAGCTTTTTCTTGCTCTCTCTCAAAAAAAGGAGTCTTACCCCCAACTGTGCTTCTGACAGTATGTACTATAGAACACAGAGACTCCAGTGACACCGTCACACTTGTCCTTAGCACAAACACAAGAACTCCTAATTTCAACAGAAAGACCAAACAGATGACCCCTCCTGTAGATGTAATTCACTTGCCTGTGTCTTACACCACTGCCAGTAAGTTGCTGGTAGCAGCTTAATCTGAAGATCCATTGAAATCATTTGAGCGTTTGATATTTCTTTATAACTCCCAGACTTTCCCCCAGAAACTGAGGATGTGTTTTCAGTTTCCGTTCTGTTCTCCTGACTGGCGATAAACACTGCAGCATGAAGATACTGCCTTATAAGCTGTCAGTGACCCCCTTCCTCCTGGCCAAAAGAGACATATTCTAAAAGTATGATTATTATATAAAATCTCAAAGGGAACTAGACTTAGCAAATGTCTCAAAGTAGAAAACATGAAACATAATGAGAGTTTTCAAAGGGAACTGGGTTCTAGATTTCTCAATGTAGAGAACATGAAACCACAAGCATAATTCCCAGAGGTATATTTAAGAATGTTTCCCCCCTTTCAAACTGTGCTTATTTTCTAAGAGAATACATTATCACAATAAGAGAGCACATAGCAGGGGCGCCTGGGTGGCTCAGTCAGTTAAGCATCTGCCTTCTGCTCAGGCCATGATCCCAGGGTCCTGGGATTGAGCCCCGTATCTGGCTCCCTGCAGCCTGCTTTTCCCTCTGCTTCCTGCCCCCACTGCTTGTGTTTTCTCTCTCTCTCTCTCTCTCTCTCTGACAAATAAAATCTTAAAAAAAAAAAAAAAAATGAGAGAGAGAGCACAGAGCAGGCCAGTTATTTTCTGTGGCAAATACAGCAAACACTGCTGGTTGCCAGCTTCACAAGTATTCCTCCCGCTCTTTCTTCCTCACCTAGCTACTAAGGCCCATCTAAAAGAGTTGAAGCTGGCCAGCAGGCCTTTGAAAAGGTTTTCTCTACCAACAAAGGAACGCATAAGGGAGGAAACTGCTGTTCTCGCACATAGCACTTAGTTGTGCCTGGATGTGACCCTGGAACTGATGTAGCAATCTTCTGACCAAGAGGAAAGATACCACCAACTTGCTGAATGTCAGACTGAGAAAAGTTCTGGGTTCGCTGAGAGTATCTCTGAGCCCTTAACTAATACCCGGAATAGCCCTGCCTCCAGGCTTCTTGTTAGATAATAGTTCATCTCATTTAGTTTGCACCTTTAGTCTCTTAGACTAAAGCCACTTTTATTTGGATATTGTTGCTTAAGGGCCAAAACATCCTAACCAATACAGCTAGCAAGTACCTGTTCCCTTCCATATCTTGGAGTTAGACCACTGCTACTTAGCTGATGCTAGCCACTACCAGTGTCTCTGCCTTGATCCGTCCTGCCTCATTCTTGTTTTTCTTTTCTACCAAGAGCAGACTCAATGTCACTACACTCACATCTGCACTTCATGATAAAGTCAGCTTCTTCACAACTTTTCCATGACGGTCAACGTGAAGGTACTTTTTGCTTCTCCAGCGCACAAATATGCCTCAATTTTTAGCTTACACTTTCTTATTATTCAAACTTCAATTTCATATTAAGATCACAAGTGATCGGGGTGCCTGGGTGGCTCAGTGGGTTAAAGCCTCTGCTTTCGGCTCAGGTCATGATTCCAGAGTCCTGGGATCGAGCGCCGCATCAGGCTCTCCTCCTCTCTCTCTGTTTGTCTCTCTGCCTTCTTGTGATCTCTGTCAAATAAATAAATAAAATTTAAAAAAAAAAAGATCACAAGTGATCTAAAATTTCCAAAAAGTGGGGGAGTGGGGCAAGCCTTAACCAAGTTTAGTTGGTTAAGCATCCCACTCTTGTTTTCCACTCAGGTCATGATCTCGGGGTCATGAGATCAAGCCCATGTGGGGCTCTATGCTCAGCACAGAGTCTGCTTGAGATTCTCTCTCTCCCTCTGCCTCTGCTCCTTCCCCTGCTCGCTCTCTCTCTAAGATAAATAAATAAAATCTTTAAAATTTCCAAAAGGAAGTGTGAAAGCTAGGATAAAGACTGGATTTTATATAGAGTCATCTACATAGATCAATAAATGTAGCTGGATGGTGAGGCATCTGAGATGATGAATAATTGAACGCGCTGTCCTTTTTACATATAAGGAAAACAAAAGATCTCAATTAAAAAACAAAGAAAAAGACAGGCATAATGAATTACATACAGGTGAATTCATAATCCTACCTTAGTATAGCTAATTTTTAAGAGACCTCATTTGTTTCTTGCATACTATGCTTAAAGAGATAAAAGTTCCTATAATGAGTTTTCACATTTACTCACAACATGAAAAGAACCCTTAAGCAAGAATTGATAAAAACCTTTGTTGAATATTATTCAGCAACACAGCAAAATGAAAACTTAACCAAACTACAGAAATAGATATGAGTGGCATGTAATTTATTAGGAAAAAATGATTTTTAAAAGTAAAAACAGGGCGCCTGGGTGGCTCAGTGGGTTGGGCCTCTGCCTTCAGCTCAGGATCGAGTCCTGCGTCGGACTCTCTGCTCAGCAGGGAGCCTGCTTCCCCTCTCTCTCTGCCTGCCTCTCTGCCTCCTTGTGATCTCTGTCTGTCAAATAAATAAATAAAATCTTAAAAAAAAAAAAAAGGAAAAACACAGGGTGCCTGGGTGGCTCAGTGGGTTAAAGCCTCTGCCTTCAGCTCAGGTCATGATCCCAGGGTCCTCAGATCAAGCCCCACATTGGGCTCTCTGCTCAGCGGGGAGCCTGCTTCCCTTCCTCTCTCTCTGCCTGCCTCTCTGCCTACTTGTGATCTCTGTCTTTCAAACAAATAAATAAAATCTTTTAAAATAATTAAAAATAAATGGAAAAACACTAGAAATCCTAAAAATTCCAGGTTTGTTTCTTGGATATAGTTTCTTTTTTACTTACTAATAAAACATGCTCACTAAAGGGGACAAAAGATGAAAATTACAACTTTTCTGAAAATCCATGAGAAACACCAAAGTATTAGAAAAAAATTTTCCTGAAAGTTACAGCACAAAGCCTTGAAAAATAATCCATGATACACCAAAATTACTAATGCTGGGAGGGGAAAAAAAGGAACTAGGGGATATTCATTTTTCAACCAAACTATTGTTTGGTTTTTGGTTTTGTTTTTAATTAATTTATTTATTTGAGGGTGGGGGAGAGGGTGAGGGTGAGGGAGAGAGAGAATTCCAAGCAGACTCCCTGCTGAGACAGAACCCAATGCAGGCCTGATCCCTCAACCCTGAGATCATGGCCTAAACCAAAATCAAGAGCCAGATGCTTAACCGACTGAGCGACCCAGGCAACTCTCAACCAAATTTCTGTTTAAACCGAACTGTTATGATAAAATTCCTTTAACCAAAGTGTATGGTACCCTACACTCTCAAATCATGGTCTCATTTACCTTCAGACCTTTGCATATGGTGTTCCCTTAGTATAAGGTTCTCTTCTCTCCCCACACTCAACTAGCTGATTAATGAAGTACTAATAAGCACTTGTGAACTAAAACCGATTGAAACATAGAGATGCCTGGCTGGCTCAGTCAGTAGAGCATGCAATGCTTGGTCTCTGAGTCATGAGTTCAAGCCCCACAATGGGCATGGAGTCAACTTAAAAATAAATAAATAAAAATAAATAAATAAATAAATAAATAAATAAAATAAAATATTGTCACAAATAAAATCTATTAAGGGGTGCCTGGGTGGCTCCATCAGTTGAGCATCTGCCTTCAGCTCAGGTCATGATCCCAGGGTGCTGGGATCATGCCCCACATCAGGTTGCCTGCTCAGTGGGAGCCTGCTTCTCCCTCTCCTCCCTGCTTTGTGTTCTCTCTATCTCTGTCACTATCTGTGTCTCTCTCTCAAATAAATAAAATCTTTAAAAATAACCAAGCAAAAATAAAATAAAATGTTTTAAAAAAACCATTCAAATGAGAAAAATGGTGACCTAATAAAAGAAATATCAAGATTCTTAGTTCCTCATTTAGAAGCCCTTGTTTAAAAAGTTAAATATTTGACTTGTCTACAGAGAGTAATAAATTATGTCAAATGAGAACTAAACAACTTTAAAGGAAAACAAAATTCTGACCACTGTTAAATTCTTCCTAAGTTCAATTCCACTGTTAAATTCTTCCTAAGTTCAAATTCACTACTCATACTTGAGAAGGCAAAGTCATCCTGAGATGAAAGACTGAAAATTGATGTTCTATGTAATAGATTATTCACTGTAGCACTGCTTCAAGGTATTAGAAGGTAACTTCAAGGTATTAGAAGCAATTTATGTGTACATTGAGGGACTAGCAAAAATAATTATGGCACACGCATACAACGAAATATGGCATAATAACAAAAAAAATGAGCAATTAGCCAGTAAAATAAAATACATCTATTGGAAAGGAAGAAGTAAAACTATCTCCCTTTGCAGATGATCTTGTATACAGAAAATCCTAAGAAACCCACCAAAATAATTATGAAAACTACTAAATGAGTTTCATAAGGTTAAAACATAAGATATCAATATACAATAATCAATTCTATTTCTGTAACGTGAAAAGAAGAACTCAAAAAGGAAGTTAAGGAAAGAATTCCAATTATAATAGCATCAAAAAGAATAAAAGGCTCAGTAATAAACTTCTTTTAAAGATCTGTTTAATTATTTGAGAGAAAGAGAGAGAGACAGTGCACACATGAGTAGGGCAAAGAGGGGCAGAGGGAGAGAGGGAGAATCTCAAGCAGACTCCCTGCTGAGTGCAGAGCCCAACACAGGCTCCATCTCACCACCCTGAGATCATAACCTGTGATCACAACCTCAGCTAAAACCGAGAGTCAGATGCTTAACGGACTGAGCCAATCAAGCCCCCCCAGTAATAAACCCAATGAAAGAAATATAGAACTTTTTTTCCCAAAGATTTTATTTATTTATTTGACAGAGAGATCACAAATAGGCAGAGGGCAGGTAGAGAGAGATGGGGGGAAGCAGGCTCCCCACTGAGCAGAGAGCCTGATGCAGAGCTCGATCCCAGGACCCTAAGTTCACAACCCAAGCCAAAGGCAGAGGCCCAACCCACTGAGCCACCCAGGCACCCAGAAGTACAGAACTTCTACTCTGAAAAGACAACATTGCTGAGAGCAATTTTTAAAGACCTAAACAACTGAAAAAAACATCTCATGTTCATGAGTCAGAGATGTGATATCATTAAAAATGTTGCTCCCCAAACTGATTCAACCTAATCCCAATAAAAATTCCAGCCAGAATCTGTGCAGCAATTAACCACTTGACCCTAAAATTCATTTGAATAGTCAAGGGACTCTGAAAACCAAACAATCTTGAAAAAGAACAAAGTTTGAGGACTCACACTTCCCAATTTCAAAATCTACTACAAAGCTGGGGCACCTGGGTGGCTCAGTGGGTTAAAGCCTCTGCCTTCAGCTCAGGTCATGATCCTAGCGTGCTGGGATCGAGCCCCGCATTGGGCTCTCTGCTCAGTGGAGAGCCTGCTTCCCCCCATCTCTCTCTGCCTGCCTCTCTGCCTACTTGTGATCTCTGTCTGCCAAATAAATAAAATCTAAAAAAAAAAAAAAAAAAAAATCTACTACAAAGCTACAGTAATCAAAATAGTGTGGTACTAGCATAAAGAGAGATATGTGAGCAAGTGGAGAAGAACTCAAAGTCCAAAAATAAATCCTCACATTTAGGTCAATTAATTTTTGAAAGGGTATGAAAACAATTAAATGGGGAAAGAAATAGACTTGGAACAAATGGATATTCACAGGCAGAAGAATGGAAGTAGATTCCTTCCTCATTCCATACACAAAAATCAACTCAAAATCCATTTTGAAACCTAAAACATAAAAGAACTAAATATAAAAAGACCTAAATGTAAAAGCTAACAATCTTAGAAGAAAACATAGGTGTAAATCTTTATGACCTCCACTTAGACAACGGTTTTTTAGACACGGTACCAAAAGCACAAGCAACAAAAGAAAACATTAATAAAACTGGACACCAAATTTTAGAATTTTTGTGCTTCAAAAGACACCATCAAAGAAGTGAACAAACAACAACAGAATAGTAGAAAATACTTCCAAATCATGTATCTGATAAGGGATTTGTGACTAGAATATATAAAGAACAATGAAAAGGAGAAATAATCCAACTTAGAAATGGGAAAAGGAGGGGGACCTGGGTGGCTCAGTCAGTTAAGCATCCAACTCTTGATTTCAGCTCAGGTCACGATCTCGGGGCTGGTGGGGGGTGGGAGGTGGGTGGTGGTCTCATGAGATAGAGTCCTACATCCATCTCATTGTGCAATCTGCTTGTTCCTCTCCCTCTGCTCCTCCTCTCACTCGCTTGCTCTCAAATAAATAAAGAAATAAAATCTTTCTTAAAAAAATAGGAAAAGGAAATGAATAGACATTTCTCCAAGAAAAGATAGACAAATGGCCAATGAACACATGAAAAGATATTCAGCATCATTAGCCCACAAGGAAATGCAAATCAAAACCAAAATGAGCTACCACGGCACCCCAGAAAATAACATGTATTGCAGAGGATGCAGAGAAATTGTATCCCTCATATGCTACTAATAAGAATTAAAATGGTGCAGGGGTGTCTGGGTGGCTCAGTGGATTAAGCCGCTGCCTTCGGCTCAGGTCATGATCTCAGGGTCCTGGGATCAAGCCCCACATCGGGCTCTCTGCTCAGCAGGGAGCCTGCTTCCTCCTCTCTCTCTCTGCCCGCCCCTCTGCCTACTTGTGATCTCTCTCTCTCTGTCAAATAAATAAATAAAATCTTTAAAAAAAAAAAAAAGAATTAAAATGGTGCAGCACTGTGGAAAACAGTTTGGCAGTTTCTCAAGATTAAAAAACTTTTTTTTTTTTCAAAGGGTTAAACAGCAATTCCATTCCTAGGTATATACCCAAGAGGACTGAAAACATGTTTCCACACAAAAACTTGTACAAGAATGTTCATAGTAGCATTATTCACAGCAGCCAAAAAGTGAAAATAACCCAAATGTCTACGATAAATGGATTAAAAAATGAGACAGCCATAAAACAAATACTATTTAGCCAGGAAAAGAAATGAAATACTGATCCATGCTATAACATAAATGAATCCTTACAACATTATCCTAAGTTAAAGAAGCCAGTCACAAAAAGTCACATATTGTATCATTCCATCTAAACGAAATGTCCAGCAAAGACAAATATAAACACACAAGGTAAGAAGTATGTATTACTTTTCCAAATAATTTTTTTAAAAGACTATGAGGTTCTCTTATTTTTATGCTATGTCTTTCTAATCCTAAAATTCTTCTTCTGTAACATTTTTAAAAGCACTTGAAAACATAAAAGCATGCAATGGATCAAAGAGAAATGACCTGGAATTTTAAAACAGCTAAGGAAAACTCATAAATGTCAAAGCCAGAAAACTGATTTGTCTTTGTTGAATATCATCAAATGACCAAAATTCCCTTCAGTTAAATTCTGGCTTCCTTTTGAAATGGAAATTACTCGTAAATTTAAACTTTAATTTGCAAAATAACTATCTTTTATAAAGCAATCATCAATGTTACATATAGAATTGTTGAGTCACTATATGGTACACCTGAAAGTAATATAACACTCTATGCTAACTGTACTGGCAATTAAAATAAACTAAATCATCAGTGTGAAGCTGAAAGTCACTATACCTTACATCACAAAAGTTTAAACTAAATGCAACAATACTTAACATATTTCTTGGGATAGCAGCAATAGAATAACTTTGGGGTCGAATACACAGGTTTGAATTTCAGCCTGCTGTTTACCAGCTGGGCGACCATCAACAATGTACTTGGTCTCTGTGAGCTTTACTTCCCTCTTCCATCAAACCAGGAATTATAATACCTACTTTAGTTTAAAAAGAAATACTCCGTCTACTTACTAAACGGGGGAAGAAGAGTAGTGTTTGGAAAATTTCACTCCTTAAACTTATCTATAACATTTAGGGGTGCCTGGGTGGCTCAGTTGGTTAATCAGCTGCCTTTGGCTCAGGTCATCATCTCAGGGTCCAGGAATCTTGCCCCACATCGGGCTCCCAGCTCAGCTGGGAGTAGGCTTCTCCCTCTGCCCCTCCTCCTGCTCTTGTTTTTTCTCTGTCAAATGAATAAGTAAAAACTTAAAAAAAAAAACAATTACCTGTACCATCTGAATTTTTTTTACAACTTATATGTAATTTGAAAACATAATGAGGATTTAAAAAATAAAAGCATCTACTTTTTGGGTTCTTATGGAGCCCTTTTGTAAGTCATTTAAAGATAGGAGACTCTCAGTTACAGATGACTTCCTCACTACTTCCATAGGCTTTCCAACTTTTGAAATTAGATGAATAAAACTTGGGAAGAAGCAAAGTTAAACATTGATTTTTCTGAAGGCTATGGTTATCACAAAAGAGATAATCGGGGCAATAATAAAACTAAGCTTTGAAACCACTTTCCTCAAAACATACCAAAGAATTTAATCTCAAGGGGAAAAAATGTCCACATGTTTCAGGATGCTAATTCACTTTATTCTAAAATTTCAGTATCTGGGGTTCGGTTTTCATGGGGGGTTTTTTTGCAATGTAAAATGATAATACCATCAAGTGAAAAGGAAATTTGGCACCTTAATTTTTTTTTACCAACAAGACAAATTCTGGATTCAGTTTAGAGAATATTTTTCAGTGAAAAACAACACACAAATATAAATAATGATACATTTATCTAGCAAATAAGATAAAATATAATCTGCATCTTCTTTGCTTTGAGAGTACACTGAGAGAGATGAATGTAATTTAACTGATTTACGTTACCACTTCATATTTCGCAGTATATTTTAAGAATTAAGAACATTCTCTTCCATGTTCTAAGAGATGAATAAAGTGAGTGTCAGGAAGTAAAGTAGTTTTGCAAGTCAAAAAGGTGCCATTTTAAAACCACCAAGGTACACGGGGACTAGTAAAGCTGGGAATGAGGCCTTCGGTACCTTTTCTTAAGGGCTGAGTCATTAAAATGAAGCAGTCCTAACCTACCCATAAGAGCGTATGACTTTAGCATTCCTCAAGTATGTGCAAGTATAAAATTGACCCTCATGAAGCTCAGACGTTTACAAATCCTACTCTGGGCCACTTAATACCTATATTATGGAGAATATGCTGGAGTCTTATTATATTGCACTTCCAGAGTGCCTTTGTTTTTAGACCATATTTCTAAAGAGGGGAAGCACGGTCAGTACATCTTAGAAAACTGCAATGACTCATGATAACTATTATCTTGACATTGATGAGTGGTTGGATGGGGTAAAATTTCAAACTTCATTTTTTATTAAGGCCAGTGGACAAGGGATTCCCCAGCTCCCACGCTTTCTCCTTTCCAGTTCCTTCAAGCCAACCCCGGATGACATTTCTGTGCTTCATTCCCCGAAGGCAGAGCCAAGCCCACAGCCGCGCCTTCAACCGCCGCTTCAAGGCCTCGGCGCCCCTCGCTCGGCCCCGCGCCCCGCAGGGACACCAGAGGATGGGTCAGCGGGGTGTTGGGCCGCCACCCCGCCCGAAGGCGTGCGGGCGGAAACGAGGGACACCAGTGACTCACGCGGCCCGGCT
This sequence comes from Meles meles, assembly GCF_922984935.1. Taxonomy (NCBI): domain Eukaryota; kingdom Metazoa; phylum Chordata; class Mammalia; order Carnivora; family Mustelidae; genus Meles; species Meles meles. The sequence continues at coordinate 45,256,935 of NC_060078.1, read as the reverse complement.
CGCCGCCAGACCGCACCACCTTCACTGCCGCGGGGCCCGGGGAACCGCCTCTCAGCGCCCCCAAGGTGGGGGACAAGCTCCGCCCTCCGCAAGCCCCCTTCCCGAGCTGGACCCCTCCCCACACTAGCACCCTCCCCAGACCGAGGTCGGGGGCGCGCACAGACCTGAGACACCGCCTCCCTGTAGATCCGGCTTGCCCTGGGAGGCCTCACCCCTCCCTCCCCGGCCGGCGCGAGCATGCGCACTGGGCCCGCCCGCGTCTGCGCGCCCCCGAGCGCCCCTGCAGGCACGCGCCGCAGCCTGGGAGGCCGGGCGAGGCCGCGGCAGAGGCGGAGGCCCGGCGCCTTGGGCGGCGCGCACCGCCCCCCCCCCGCCCCGCAAGCCCTGCCATTCACAAGCGACTTGCGCCCGCGGCCCCCAAAGTCCGTCCTCCCCGTTAGGCTGCGGGCGCCGGAGGGGAGGGGACAGCCCAGGGGGCAGGAAGCTGCAGCTTAAAAGAGCAGCGGGCGCCGGGCCCTTCCTCCCTCCCTCCGTTCCGGCCTCCGCGAGCGCCTCTGTTCCGCGGCCTCCGCCCCGCCGCCATGTACCGCTGCCTGGGCGAAGCGCTGCTGCTGTCCCGCGGGGGGCCCGCCGCCTTGGTCTCCGCGGCCTCCGAGTCGGCCGCGCTGCTGGGCCGGGCCCGCGGACAGCCCGCCGCCGCCGCCGCCGTCGCCCCGCAGCCGGGGCTCGCGCCGCCCACCCGGCGACACTACAGCGAGGCGGCGGCCGACCGCGAGGACGACCCTAACTTCTTCAAGATGGTGGAGGGCTTCTTCGACCGCGGCGCCAGCATCGTGGAGGACAAGCTGGTGGAAGACCTCAAGACCCGGGAGAGCGAGGAGCAGAAGCGGAACCGGGTGCGCGGCATCCTGCGGATCATCAAGCCCTGCAACCATGTGCTGAGCCTGTCCTTCCCCATCCGGCGCGACGACGGCTCCTGGGAGGTCATCGAAGGCTACCGGGCCCAGCACAGCCAGCACCGCACGCCCTGCAAGGGAGGTGAGCGCCGGCCGAGCCCCTCGCGCCCTGCCCAGACGGGATGGGAACTGGCCCCCATCCACCCTCGCCCCGGCCTTAGCCGCGGATGTGTCAGGCTCGCGCGGACCGTGATTTTTCCTCCCGAAACCGCCACGTAGTGGTCCCATCTTCCGCCCCGTGACCCATCATCCCCGGCCCCTGCGTGTGGATGTTGCATGCAGAGTAGATGCTGCACGGCTCTTCCTTGGGTCCTAGTGTAGGTGACACCCAGGGTGGGTCCTGACGAAATGCACTTCTAGAAATGGGAATGCCTGGCCCATCTGACTGTGCCTTTGCAAGTTTTTGTGAGCTTCTATGACTCACCCAATCACGAACTATGAAATAATTATTTCCGGGGTTTTTTTCTCCACTCATTTTTACATCAATGACAAATGATACAGAAACATACAAAGTGAATTGCCTTTTACGTTTGAAATCTAGACAGTTTTGCTAACCAAATGATTTTACTAATTACACATTGGTCTTTTAAATCACGTTATTTTTCTGATCTGACACTTCTGTTTAGCACACACCAAATAAAAAAAAAAGAAAGAAAGAAAGAAAAGAAAAAGTAATGCAAGAGGGACGTAACATCTCCGACAAACAAACACCGGGCGCCCTGACAGTAAATCTAAAGGGTGTAGAATGCAGGACGGCCCGCCAGCCAATGGAATGAAATAGCCCTGGGGGTGTGTACTGGTCCTGGCTAGCACCAGATTTGAGCTTGGGGAAAAGATAAAGTACTGAAGAAAGGAGTGGAGTCGGTTACAATTTGGTAGTCCCAAGTTATCCTGTGCTTATTTCCCCTGTACTTAATTTTTGAGATTTGGCTTCCTTCAAGCAAATATAAACTTAAAAAAATTTTTCCCCAGTACATGGCAGAATACATCTTCAAAAAGTGCTTAAGCATAACCTAGAAAAAGGGCACAACCACTTTTCTTCTATTAAAAAAAAAAAAAGATGTTGAATAAAGGACCCAGGGAGTTGAAGTCTTGCTGGAGGTTCCTTGGCAAATAAGCACAGAGAGGGTGTTGGGCTGAACCCGTTTCTCTCCATGAGCCTGGTACAGTGTTCAGTATACGAGCTGACTTCTAAGGATAATTTTTCGAAATCTCTCTCCTGGAAAAATGGGTGCTCTGCTGGCATTTCCAAACGGGGAACAAAGGTTGCCTGAACCTGTTTAATGATTTACCTGTAAAATTTGCATTGACACCACCCTCTTCTAGGACAGACCTTTAGAGCTTAATACCCTCTAGCTCTCGTTGCTCTTCTCAAACCAATATTTGAACCACTGTGACCTTTAATTTCTCTTTGCACCTCCAAATTACATAAAAGTTAGTCTCCTACATCACCTTCCTTCTTCCTACCACTCCCTTATTCTCTAAACCAAGAATACAAGTTTAGGCTCCCAAGAAAAGCAAACAAGGATGTTGGAGGAAGAGAAGTTAGCAAATTCTAAGTTGCTGTTTCTTTAAAATGGCCGTCTAGTTTATATTACTGTCCTCTTGGCAGTATATTCCAGTCGCTTAAAAGATAAGTAAGTAAACCATTATAGATATTTTTCTGCAGGGTCTGATTTTGTTTCCTTGAAGTTCTTTATATTCCTCTATTCTTTATATGCTGAGTCCTCTCCTGTCTTTATATATCACAACTCTACAAACTCACTAAAGCAACTAAAATTTACCATGATTTGTCAGCCCTCCTCTTGTTGCCACAGCAGTTTTAATGTGAAAATACTAAACCTAGCAACAAACCACATCAGCCATATTGAGGCTCTGTTGTTGTAGCATTTGCTTGTACTGAAGGGTAAGAAACAGTTCTCTCCAATTTACCCCATTTACCAGAAGGCATGTACTGAAAGTGCTATTAACTCCCAGCTTATAAACATAGAGAAACTGAATTGCAACTAATAATTAGTTAAGCAGGCATTGCAAGATAACATAACATGCAAATTGGCCTCTATAAAATGGTAAATGTGTTATCTTAGGGAATTTCAAAGACTTCAAGGAGATAATAGGATTGATTGGGCAGGATTATATAGCTATGAAAGGCCTTAAAAATATTTTGTGTTTTACTTACTGCATGGTGTGCTAAATAGTTGATCAGCAAAATCTGGGTAATGTGGATGTGCATGCTTTGCTATCTGACTGCTGAGAATGTATGTATATTCGATGAGCACCCTATTTTGAGTAGTTTCTGTTTCCAATTAAACATTTAAAGCTGCTTTTTTTTTTTTTTTTTTTGGTAATTTACAAAAAGGTTGTTGACCTTCATGGTTGCACTCTGGTTTTAACAAAATATATTAGGTGATTGAAATTTCCAAGGATGCTTTGAATAATCCCTGTGGCTTAAGTAAATCTTTCTCTGTTAAACACACTTTCTCTGACCACCTCAGCTGCCTTCTCTACCAGTGTTCTTGCGCGCGCGCACACACACACACCCCTTGTCTGCTGTTCATCTTTTTCATAACCCTGTGTTCTACATCTAATCTTCCCTCAAGAGTGACCTTCTACCTGAGTTTTCTGAAATAAATTTTCAAGGTTGAAGCAAAGTAACAATCTAATTATAATCTGTGTAAGGGGAGCAGGTGGTTTGAAGACCTGGGGGGTGGCTGATGTGTACTTTATTCCAAGTAAATATTTAATAATACATTTTGGTTTTTTTGCTCCTTTCCTCACAAAGCATATTTAACTGAAGTCATCAGATTTTACATCTATTAAGCATTTGCAGTAGAGTATGCTGTAGACTCTGAAGGGAAATTTCAAGAGCAGCCTTACTATTTTCAACAAAGATTAATATTGTGGGAATTTCTGCTTTGAGAAGACTTTTTCATAGTTTCTTACATGTTTGAAAACATTATCAGTGATTGTTTCTGTTAACTTTCTCAGAATAAATTCTATATTCTGTTGGCCCATGGTTCTGCAACCAGTCCTGAGACCAGTGCAGTACCTTTTCAGAAAGAAGTTTATTGTTTAAAAATCAATTCTGGGGGGCACCTCGGTGGCTCAGTCGGTTAAGCAGCTGACTGTTGTTTTCAGAATCATGGAAGTCTTGGGATCCCTAGCATGGGGGTTTGCACTCAGAGGGGAATCTGCTTTGAATTCTCTCTGTCCCCTGCCCCTCCCCCTGTTCTTGCGTGCTTTCTCAAATCTTTTAAAATTTTTTAAAAATAAATAAAGGTCAATTTGGGGGAGAAGTACAGATTGATATTAATTGATGTAGGAGCAATTTAACTTTCTCTCCTAGGTGGTTGTTCCCCACCTTCTTACCTTCATATTAGAACTATTAAGCCAAAGTTCCCTGTTACTGCTTCTGCTTTCTATCATAGAACTTTCTAAAATTATCATCATTTTAAATGAAGTTGATGGGGGTGCCTGGGTGGCTCAGTGGGTTAAAGCCTTTGCCTTTGGCTCAGGTCATGATCCCAGGGTCTTGGGATCCAGCCCCACATCAGGCCTCTCTGCTGGGCAGGGAGCCTACTTCCTCCCCTCTCTCTCTCTGTCTGCCTCTCTGCCTGCCTCGTTGTGATCTCTGTCTGTCAAATAAATAAATAAAATCTTTTTATAAATAAATGAAGTTGATGGACTATAAATGGAATAGTCTGGTACACTGACCCTAAATCTTTTGTTAAGCTGTAAATATCAGTACCCCCCCCCCAAAAGTATAAACTACATTAACCCTTAGACTTGTTCTTTAGGAGACAAAATGCAAAACAGAAGCAGTGGGAGGTAGACGGTCTTTGTTCTAGTCCCTGGGGGACAGGATGCTGGGGTGGAGGGTATGGGAGGGGGCTGAGGTTCGGAGTTCAGTAGTATCATTTGGCGAGTCCTCTGGGTTACGACTGCACAGTGAATGGTGGTGGTGCTTTGGAGGAAGAGTGTAGAAAGTACTGATACTGTTTAAAAATGACACATGGTCTGCCTTCACTGGGAAAAAAAAAAATGTTTCTGGCTTACTTCTGCTGTGCCAGATTGACAGCCATCAGAACATGGGTAACTTTGAATAAATGCTCACACTCCTTAATACTCTTGAAGTGTGAGCATGTGTCTGCATCTGTTCCCACAAGAGAAAATGTAGACTTTGTTGATAAACTTAGGATTTAAGTCAGTCTGAAAATTCCATTAAAAGACAGGTGATTTGTAATGTGTTCTCACCCTAGCCCTCATCCCTGAGGGTTTTGTTGCTGCTGCTCCTGCTGTTGTTTTTAATCCTTTTTAATTAAATCCAGAACTGGGTTTCCATGATCGAGGTCTTTGAATTTCAGGAAGCCAAATGCCCTTGACTGCCCCCCCCCACCCGAATATACTAGAGAATGAAGAGCTAGGAATGTGGTGGAGACATGCATCAGATGGGATGCATCAGAAGGGGGTTCAGTCTTCCCCTTACTTGGGGCGAATCCATGTAGGTGACTGGCCCTGGCAGTAGAAAGCCCATATCCAGAAACATAGACACGGCCCACTTATTACGCAGAGAATACATTGCAGGAATTGGGGCACCAAAAATCAGAGAACAAGTACCAGTATATTAAACTTTAATAAAATTGGCAGTTTTTAAATTTTAAGTAGAAGAAGTAAAAATCAAACGTGAACTTTCTGGTTTGTAGAGGGAAGAAATTAGGTGGCATACAGCTATTGATAATTAGATTGTTTAAGAAAATTGTTTTTGTCCAGTGATGTTTAAAAGTGCTGAGAGTTCTGCCAAGAACCAATAAAGACCAAAATAATTAGCTTTGGGTTGTTGAAGAATTCCTAGGCAATAGCCTGACATAGGATTTCCAGGATGTTGTGGGACATTTTTTCCCATTTATTTTGCATAATATTAGATTTTCATAATACCAACAAAAAACAAAAAAAACAGACCTCTTACATCACCACAGTGAAGAACATTGATTCATAAATAGCCCATGATGGCTGTACCCAAGAAACTCCTGTTAAAATAGCTGTATATCATTCAGATACTCAAATAGTGATAACGGTTATAAAACGAAAAATGAACAGACTCTGTCCAGCTCTTTCCCATGAAATAACTGAACAATTTTCCGTCCACAGTTCTTACCTAAAACTGACCTAGCTATCCCCGTGAGGCAATGTTTTCCCCTTTCCAGAGGCAGAAATTAATGTAGATTACTCGGTATCAAAAAGACTGAAGCGTTGGTGTCTGAAATACTATGGCTAAAGGCAGGACAGGTTTCACCAAGGGCAGAGTGGCATCCTGGGAGAAGGCTGCTCCAGACCTTAATTTCCTTTCCCAAAGGCAGCAGCACCGGAGAGATCTGTCTCCACACAGGTCAACTGGCAAAGCAAGGGGTGACCTAACAGCTCACATTTGTTGAGCTCTCTGTGGACACCAGGCATTTTGCTAAGAGCTTTTCATTCATCATCGCTTTTATTCTTCACAACAACATGAACACGCTGTTGCCCGGACTTTGCAAAAGAGATACTCGGGCTGAAAAGCGAAGACTCCTCCAGTAAGGTTACACCCCCACCCAGTTTAAGTAGCGAAGTTGGGGTTCAGGCTCCCATCCTCTGGCTCCAGCACCCACCTCCTTAATGATTATTGTTTGGGATCTATTCACATGAAAAAAAAAAAATGGCAAGTTATATCCTAAGCAGTGACTGAGAACCATGTCATGCCCACAGAACAAGGACTCCGAACAACTCGGATCATTTGAAATGTGTTAAAAGCTATTAGAAGGCCTCCCTTCCTAGAAAATGCTTGTATATTCCAACAGCTGTGCATATAAAACTCACTCATATCTGAAATCTTTACAGGCCCATTTACTCCAGTAGGCTGTGAAAGAACTTCGCAATGAGAGTTTTCCACTGAAAGGTTTGAAGAGCTGTAGTGTTGAACAGTTTAATGTGACAGTCAGGAGAGCTCCTTTCCCTACCAGAGTGTTAGAACATGGATCTTGAAGGGTTTTCAAAGGAATCATTTTAACAAGGCTTTCTTCTGAGTGCCTCTTCCTTAAAAACTCAGAAGAAGTTACAGTTTGTCATGAATTGCTGTTTCTCTGGATTATTCTTGGCTAGAGAAAAATGTGAAAGATGACCCAAATGAAAATTATAAAGGTTGTCAGTAGTGTGACTCCTTTTGCCATATATCATCGTCATAAATACGTGGACATGGGCCTTTAAAAAAAAAAAAAGCATTTTGTACATCTGAGCCTTAGGATGTACCTGGACTCCTTGTTGTTTTTAATCCCTTTTACCATGAGAGAAGCCACAAGGGAATAGTAGTCAAGGGTGGAAGTCCCTGTATTGGGGGTTTACTGAATAAGGACTGTTCATTATGAGCTATAGATTATATTCCAGATAAATCAATTTTTCCATTATGTGTTAGTTTTCCCTGCAGGCAAGAGCTTTAAACGTTGTGCTTAATTAAGAAGCATTCCTTAACTCCTGGGGATTTCTGATAGTTAACCTGTTCATTACAGGCATTTTAATCCCTGCTCTGTCAGGTACTGTGCTCTTTCGCTGAGCGAACTATCCATAAGAAAGTTTTAACAAAACAAAGCTGATTTTTTTTCCTCAATGTCTTTTCATTGATTTCCTCAGAATAGAACAGAATCCCAAATCTCTTATGGTATCTGTGGCATTCTCCTTTTGCTTTCAGCTCAGTATTCTGTTTCTGCATTTTCCTTTCCTAGAACCAGTCAGTAAATGGCATAGTTGGGAACACTCAACAGTGCGTTGCTACAGTAGGAGTTAAAAGAAAATACCAGGGAATGACCCTCTTGATCTGTAAGCAGGGAGGGCTAGATAGGATTTGGATGGGGGAAAGATGATTTTAGATAAAGAGAAATGGAAGGGGTGACTGATTAAGCCCAGGTAAGAGGCAGGACTGTGTGATGGGGTCATAGGGACAGCCTGTGTGTGTGTATATAGGGGAAAGTGAGGGTTCATGGCATGATAAATATTTTTTCGGTTTCTGTCCCTAGTTCCTGACACACAGCTCCTAAAATCCTTGTAATTTCCTGGGTGATAGGAGCATCTTTTGTTTTAATGAGGCAACTCTTGGTGGGTTCCTGGATAGCTTCAGGATGGCAGCTGGCCACCAGAAAGATGAAGCCATGATGAGTAGCTTGGAACTTTCAGCCCCATTCCTTATCCTTCTCCATGGAGGTGTTGGAGAGGAGTTGGACATTGAGTTAACAGCCATCATGCCTACATGAGGATGCCTTCATAAAAATCCCAAATAACTAGATTCTGAGAGCTTTCTGGTATTCATCCATGTGCCAGGAGGATGGCACACCTGTTACACAGGGACGGAAGCTGCTATACTCAGGACCCTTATAATAAACTAGTGAACATAAGTAAAGTGTTTACTTGAGTTCTGTGAGCCATTATAGGAAATTATCAAACCTGAGGAGGGAGTCATGGGAGCCCCAGTTTGTTACCAAGTTGGACAAAAGCATGGGCACCCTGAGCATGCAATACTTGTGATGAAGATGAAGGCCAGTCTTGTAGGACTAAGCCCTTCATCTGTGGAGTCTGTGCTAACTCCAGGTAACCAGTGTCACAATTGAGTTAAATTGTGTACAATAATCAGTTGGTGCCCACAGAGATTTGGAGAACTGGCTGTTGGTATGGAAAACCCACACATTGGGTGTCAGAAGTGTACAAGCAGAAACAGCTTTCCCTTTATGCTTCTTGGATGGATAATGGTAACTTCTGGGAGGGCCCAGAAGGCTAGGCCCAGAGGAACTGAGAATGAGATAACGCCTCTATTTCTAGCCTGAGGCACCGTTAGGGAAAAGGGTGGTATCAGCTACCCGGAAAGTGCAATTAGGAAAAAGGGCTGGATTTTTAAATTAAAGGAGATCGGGTATAAAATGATGCTTAGGACAATTGGAAATACAGGCATATGTATTTTCTTGATCTTACTCTGGCAAAGTACAGTCACTCTGCCTGTGGTGCTTGTCTAGTCCCTGTCTCCCTCTAATTCTCTTCTGCTCTTACGATCCATCTCAAATATCACCTAGACTTATTCATTATTTATATGAAACTGGATATCTGTAATGTCAATCCTTTACCTTTTGAACCTTTTTATAACAAGTTACCTTTATGTTTTCCTAAATGCCGTCCGATTTTATATTCACCACTTTTACCCTGGCATCGTTTCCAAGACCTGTTTGGTGGGAAGTGGGGGACTAAGTTCACTGCTATTAGCAGAAAAAGCAATCTGTGAAACCAGTGAACAAGATTCCCCCGTCTTAATCCATAATCTTTCCTCCATCTATTGGGCAGTAAGTTCAGTACTTAGTACAAGACAAAGCTGCACATTCAATAGACGGTACATATTTAAATGCAGGGAAATGATTTCGGAGGATATGTATACACACACATACACCACAAACACACTCTCTCTCTGTCTTAAATCGCTCAGAATGGTCACCCATAAGGAAAAGACAGGGTTTACGTAGTGATAGGGGAGATTTCAGTTTTTTCTGTGTTTAAGTTTGGATGAACACATATATATGTGTTGAAACTTGTAAATGTTAATGAAAAGAAGAAGTGAAATATTTTTCATTTCTCCAGTATCAGCTAAACATATGTTTCCCAGAACTTAAGAAGTTTGTCTCTTCAAAACACTTAAAGATTTTGATAGTGGGGTTTCCCTGGCTTTTTACACAGACAGGGACACTGTCAAAGCAGTTAAAGGTATGGCTTCCTTTGCTCCCAAACAAAACGCTCTCTGCAGTGCCAAATGAATTTTTATCTGAGACTTCCCATATTTTCTGTGGTGGTTCCTCACTGCTGCTTGCCCTCCTCTCTTCATTTGTAATTAAGGTATGCCATTCTCTTGCACGTTGGAGATTATATTAGTATGAAGTGAGAAAAGAAGTGTTCTCAGGAGTAAATGGCAAGAGGGTTAGTGCATGCATGAATTCTCAGCTCTTTTTGCTTTCCTGTGAGTTCTGTGCTTGTGGTAGAACGCTTCAGAATCTCTCTGAAAAGAGAGAGAATACAGTTGGAGATTGAATTTTTAATAAATCAAGCCCTATTAAAAGATCTTAGTTGAAGTAATTTTTAAAACCATTTGAGTTTTCGTGAATCTGTTCAGTTAATGATTCATCATTAGAAAAACAATGTTGGCTCAGTTGCTAGGAGCTTTTTTTGTCTGTTTTTGGTTTTGAGTCAGCTAGCGAAAGGAAAAAAAATGAAGCTACTCAGTTGTGGTTTTCACTGAATCTTTTCTCAAAGTAAGGAGCCGGTGTGGTTTCTTCATCACTAGAGCAACTCCAGCTAATTTTTGCTTTTGTTTTTTGTTTCTCCTAGAAAAATGTGCTGTATACCGATCATGAGACTCGAGGATGAGACTCTTTGGTCACTGGGTGGCTCAGTGGGTTAAGCCGCTGCCTTCGGCTCAGGTCATGATCTCAGGGTCCTGGGGTCGAGTCCCACATCGGGCTCTCTGCTCAGCGGAGAGCCTGCTTCCCTTCCTCTCTCTCTGCCTGCCTCTCTTGTGATTTCTCTCTGTCAAATAAATAAAATCTTAAAAAAAAAAAAAAAAAAAAGGCAGAGAAACGCCCTGTGTTGTGTAGCATGCAGATGTATGCCTGTTACTAATGTTCTTTTGAAACACTGGTTGCCCATTAGCCTAAAATAACTGTGTGGTAGAGTTCATTACTCTTCAGAATGAAAGGTTGATTTCAAAGCTGTGTCACCAACCCTTCCTCCAACTTCCCCAGGTTTGATAGATAATAAACCTTGTCATGCGTGCTATTTCTTCAGTTTCCTCTGGTGAACTAGAAGTTCAGGTTACTCTGTGGGCCAGTCAGAATGTGGTCCTTGATTTTTAGACCCTGTTTCTAATGACACATATAATCACCCAGTTCCTGTTCTAGTTTGGCCAGCCATGGACTCCTGCTTTTCACTGCACGTGTAGGTCTCCAGTGTGACGCCTGCCAGTGCTGTGTTCAGAGACCCAGTTAGCCTCCTCCTGAACCCTAGTAATGCTAATGGCAGCACAGGCTGACAGGTAGTGCTGTAGGACTTTAGGAAAGAAAAAAGTCTTGATTTGCTTTTCTCAGTTCATGGAATAAAACTTGGGGTCCTTTTAGTTTTCATCCTTGTGTCCCCATCCAGTCCTGGCCTGCCCCAACTCACCTTTAGCCTTCTCTGCTATACTACCCATCCCACAGGAAAGAAGGAAAAGTATGGTTTTAGAAAAAGTGAAAATATCAGACTGCACATAAGATCCTTGTTTCATTTTGGTTTAAAACATTTTAAGCTTTCCTGGTTTTCGTGTGTGTGCGCGCACGTGCATGTATTACCTGTTACTTGACTTTACTGAACACCTTTGTCTTCAAATTCTGTATTCTTGAAATACCGGAGGCATTCAGAAATGCTCTGTATTCCCCCTCTCAGAACTTAGAGGCATAACATGTGGTGACTGTCCTAACTCGGGCTAGTCAGTGTCATATCGAGTATATGTCACATTGCTTGGTCCCTCACTCACCACACTTGTGTTGGTATCTCATAACTGATTGGCTTTGTATACAGTGAAGAGCGACTTCTTTTTTGCCCTCATACTCTTAATATCCAATAGAATGTGGGTAAGAATTTTTAGGTGACAGTGTATTTTTAGAAATTACCTTTGATTTCCAGTCCCATGAGAAGAAAAGCAAGTGTAGCTTTCCCTTAGATGTGGATGAACTCTCTGTACTGATGCCTGTTTGCCTCAAGTATTGGTACAGTACAGAATATTTTTTTAATGGCTCTATTGGAGAGTTTTTTCCACACTAACAGCTTAAGTAACCCTGTGTTAATGTGTCTGCCAGCTTCCAGAAGTCAAAACATGTGTGTATCAACTGATCAATTAGAAAGCTGAAAGGAAAACCTGTTTTTCCTTTAGCCCAGCAGTGCCATGTGTGCCAGGGTCCACCTCTGCCCCCACCTTCATCTGCTCCAGGGCTTATCCCCCTGATTCTTCCGCTCCTGCCTCTCAGTTCACTGGACTCCTTCAGGGGCTCATAGCCTGCCAAAATAGGCTGATGTGAAAGGTAGTTTATCTAACTGCTGCTCTTCCCTGGTGTGAAGCTGAGCTCTGACTGGGTGTGGCTCAGAAAGAAAATTTTACTTTACAAACAAGAATTCCTGGATTCTGTCCAAGCAGAAACATGTTTTTTGTTACACGTGCACGGTTTGACTCATGTCATTCCAGGACTTCTGCAGTAAAATAGACATTTTGTTTACGGTGTTTTGTAGAAGCAGGAGTCCAGTTTCTAATTAGCATCGATGTCTAGAATAATAGGATTGCTCTCAGATTTGTGAATGTTACTCTTTCAAGCTGTTTTCGGTTTCCCACCAAGTGCATTAGTTAAAAACACTGGATAAGGGACAATAACTTTCCCCCTCCCTTAAGAAAGCAAGGAAAGTGGTAACTACACTGTGAGCACAGTATAATGTATAGACTTGTCTAGTCAGTCTGATGTGATATACCTGAAACTAAGGTGATTTTCTTTTTTTTTTTTAAGATTTTATTTATTTATTTGACAGACAGAGATCACAAGTAAGCAGAGAGAATGAGATGAGGATACAGGCTCCCAGCTGAGCAGAGAGCCTGATGCAGGGGCTCCATCCCAGGACCCTGGGATCATGACCTGAGCCGAAGGCAGAGGCTTTAACCCACTGAGCCACCCAGGCGCCCCGGTGATTTTCTTTTAACGAAAGCAAGGGAAATTAAATAACTGAGCAACCACTTCAATGGGCTCTAAAAGAACAATGAAAAAAGTGTTTTGTGTGTAATATAAATACTGACTCTTCATAGCAGACTGTTTTTTCTACCTTCATGAATTTATCTTGAGAAATAATGAAATCAAGTTTTATTAACTTGTTTAAGCTCCTGTCAGTTTAGACTTTTTAAAACCTAAATTTCTTGATCCTCCACCACACGGTAATACTACCAGTAGCAGTGATAATGGCCAAGATTGAAGCTGTGGCCACACGAAGGTACTGTCCTGTGCAGGCTTGATTTGAACCGTGAGCGCGGTGTCCCTGTCCCCCAGGTAAGCAGGCACAGGCCACAGCAGTTGCTGCTTTGAGGGACTCAACTTGGTGTGGAAGTGCCCAGCCCCGCACCTGGCCAGGTCCCTGGCCTAGCGAGGTTTCCACTGAGTCATGTACGTGATACACAGTAACAGATTTATTGGCTTTAAAAACACATTGTGGTGTTTGAGCAGAATTTTTTTGTTTTAAAGAAAGAAATGTTTGATCTTAATATTACTTACAGATTCATTTTGGTTTTTTTTTGTCTGGAGTACATTTTAGGACCTGTTACTTCTGCCTTTTTCTAATTTCTAGCCCTTTGGTTTCTAGCCCTTTGGTAATACACGCGGACACTGCTGGTGAATTGTTTAGAACTTAACAGGCATGTCAGAATTTTTAGTGACCGTGGCCTTTCTTTCTTAACCCTTAGTCAAGAAATACTCATATTTATTTACACGTATTTGAGCACCTAATACATGCTTGCCATTTTCTGTGTTAGGTACAAAGAATTAAAGCAATGAACAAAATAAAGTCTGTCCTCATGGTGCTAGCTTTCCAGGTGGGGAAGCCAAGACTGTAAACAATATATATAATGTAAAGTCAGTGGTAAAACAGTAAATAAGGTAGAGGGGACTAGAGAGTGGAGATGAGGAAGGTGCTTTTTAAATAATGTGGTCAGGAAGGGCCTCTTGGAGTGAAGCAAGTTTTAATAGAGGCCTGAAGAAATAAGAAAGCAAGCTCTATAGCAACAGATAGCAGATAGCGGCTAGATCCTTTTCTTTTTCTTTGTTTACAATCCTTCCTTCCTTCCTAAGATTTTATTTATTTATTTGACACAATGGGGGAGGGAGCAAGTACAAGCAGGGGGAGCGCCAGGCAGGGGAGAAGCAGACTGCCTCCTGAGCAAGGAGCCTGAAGTGGGGCTCCATCCCAGGACCCTGGGATCACGACCCAAGCCAAAGGTAGCCACTTAATCGACTGAGCCACCCAGGTGCCCCCATCACTAGATCTTTTAAAAATTGTCATATCTCATCTAAAATTTCACTAACATTAATTTGTTCCAAGATAATCTGAGAACACATTATATGTAAGATCTCTTCTTACAGGTCACTTTTCTAAATGTAATCATTTTATTTTTCTAATGCGCCAGAGAAATGTGTTCAGGTTTAGAATTTGCCTTTGATGATAGCATATACAACAGATAAAATTCTCTTAAGCTGTATCATTTGTGTTTAGATGGATATTTTCTGAAATATATAAGAAGCCAGCTTTTAAAAGTGATTAGGGAAGTTTTCTCAAGCTGCTAGTTTATGAAATATTGTGCATTTCTATCTAAAAAGCTTTTATTCCCAAAATTCTTCCTTAAGAGATATCCCTGGGGTCCCCCATTACTGTAACTCCCTGTGTAAGTTGTACCCAGCTTCATTCAGGAATCCTTCACAAACACACACAGTGCCCACGAGCCCCAAGTAGCATGCAAACATCAACCTCATTCTGGCCGCCTTCCTTGGGGTTGAGAAGCAATGAACTACAGAGGATGAAAGGTGGCTTCACGATACACAACTCGGGAGGGTGTGTGACTAGGACCCCCAAAACCAAAGTAGTGGGCATACTCAGTCTCCACGTCCCTTCTACCAAACACCTAATCACTCATTAAGACACAGTTTCCTGTCACTTGGCCTCCTCCCATCCTTGCAGAAAGAGCAGAGTAGAATTGCTGAGAAAGGACTGTCAGCTTCTCTCTTGGTTGACAAGTGAGCAGTTGAGTGAAAGGAGGAAGAGATAAGGATCTCCTACACTTGTCTGAAGCCAGAACCTCTAGACGATACTAAGTTGAATCTGTTGGATCTGTTGACTATCCATTTGCTTGTATTTATCTGCTCTCAGAAGGAAAAAAATTTTTACCTCCTTACCGCCAAATCACCTAAGCCAAAAAGTAAAAGCATAAAGGACTTTGCTGAATTAGTTGCCTTCAGAGCATTAGAAACATTCATTTGAAGGTAGTTTTTGTCTTGTGAAGTCCCACTGTGCTGTAAGTCCCTCAAGGACAGGACTGTGGCTCATCTGTTCATCTCCGGGAATACTGCTTGATGCTCTTAACCACTCCAACCAGAATGCAAGAACTGCACTCCCACGCCAATCTTTTTCTCTTAACTATCAGAATACTTAAAAATCCAATTCCGTACTTATCTGTAGCCCTTGCTAGGTGTCTCATTAGCAGGTTTTCCTTGACTTTCTATCATGAGCTACTCTAAGTGTTCTTGGAGGTAGCCAGGGTATGAAATGCAGAAAGTGTAGACATTTCTGCTTCTGGCATTTTTCTTTTTCACCAGCCAAAGGATGTTCTGAATCCATTCCCTTTCTCCCCCTGCAGGGATTCGTTACAGCATGGATGTGAGTGTGGATGAGGTGAAAGCTCTGGCCTCGTTGATGACCTACAAGTGTGCGGTGGTCGGTAAGCGATCCCCTTTGCTGCTGCCTGATAACGCTTTGCGGAAATGCTTCTACACACCGGTTTACTTTTAGGGGGTTATTTAAGTTGCACCGTTTTATGCTTACATCATTTTTCAGTTAGTCTTAATTAAGATAAAGTCTCTTTTTTTAATGGAAAACTTTTTATAGAAACAAATTGGATTTTCTTTAAGTGTAGATCTTTTTTAAAAATCCCTGTCCATGCTCAGTGAATAAGACCAAATCATAGTAGAAGGAAAATAAATTTTTTCTTTTAGAAGTACTAAAGCACAGTGAATAAAAAGGCATCGTAACTTGCCCAGCCTTATCATTTCTGTTCCACTAGAATTTTAGTTCAAATACATTTTAAGAGATCAGTGTGGGTTTATGTCTTGAATTTTCTGAAGTTCAAGCTTGAAGTGTCATATTTGAATTATTGTAATACTGCATAGTGTTTTCTGCTTCTTGACTTTTTTTGTCCTTTGTATGGAATAGCAACTTGCAGCCTTCTCTTTCAGATGTGCCATTTGGGGGTGCCAAGGCAGGTGTTAAGATCAATCCCAAGAACTATACTGTAAGTATCAAAGTGTTATTTGTGTACATGGACACTCACAAAGGACTTGAAATTACAGGATTTCTGTGTGTCCCCCATACCAGTGAGATTAATGACCCCTGTTGCTTTTTAAAGGAATGGAAAAACAAGTAAATAATTAACTCATTGAGTGTGGTGCCATGTAAAGGTCACCTCTTAACATCAATGTCCTCTTTCATTTTTATATTGGTTAAAAGGTAATTAATACCTTCATATTCTTAGGCATTTATATCCATGTCATATATTCTACAATACAAATATAATATGCTGTGTATACATTTAACATGTTGCTATGATCTGAGGGTGTTTGGGGGGGGTTGTTTTGTTTTAATTTTATTTATTTAAGAGAGAGATTGAGAGAACAAACGAGGGGAGGGGCAAACTCCCTGCTAATCAGGGAGCCGGACATGGAACTCCATCCCAGGACCCGGGGATCATGACTGGAGCCAAAGCCACTTAACCAACTTGAACCCCCCAGGCACCCTGATCTAAGATGTTTATATGGGGATCTCAAGGTCTAGTGACAGATCCCTTAATTTAGTAAAAATCTTACATTTATCCTATCAATTCCAAATTAATTTAAGCTGGCTGTTATATACCATTGGGATTGCTTGTAGGGTGCTGTATTAATACAAAAAGAACAGAAACTGGGATTTGAGCCTCGGTTCTACTATCTGGTATTTGTATAACCTAATTTCTGGTCTGTCATTTTCTAATCTTTGAAATGGAGATGCCAGCTTTATGAGTTAGAAGGATTACTACACAAGATGTATGAAAATGTGCTGGAATGCCTGGGTGGCTCAGTGGGTTAAGCCACTGCCTAGGCTCAGGTCGTGATCCCAGGGTCCTGGATTGAGTCCCGCATTAGGTTCCTTGCTCAGCAGAGAACCTGCTGCTCTCTCTGCCTGCTTGTGCGCTCTCTCTCTCTCTGACAAATAAATAAATAAAATCTTTTAAAAAAAAGATATATGGAAATGTTCTATAAACAGAAAATATGATGCAACTATTACTTATCTCCACCAGTGGTTTTCTGTGAGAAACATTTGTTTCACTGTTGTTTTGTTTTCATTTTTTCCTCCATAGGATAATGAATTAGAAAAGATCACAAGGAGGTTTACCATGGAGCTGGCGAAGAAGGGATTTATTGGTATGTGGTACCTTGTAGGCTTGTGCATAGAGTAGGAACATCTAACTCCTGTGTTTGTATGTATGTACCTGGGTAGAACTGCTGCTTTGCTTTGAGAAACGGGGCTCTGATAACTGTGGTGGGCGCACACAGGCCTGGTTTTGATGTGTCTTTGCAAGGCAAGTTCAGGTTCTTGGTTCACAGTGTGGACACCAGGGGGCCGCTGCTACCTTGGCTCCCTGTACAGTCACTGTTGGGATGTCCAGAAAAATTTAGGAACTAAGCAATGCCTGATAGTAATCCTGTGTGAAAGCAGTGAGAAATCTGATACCTTTGGGGATTAGAGCTGAAAGCCCGCAGCCCCTTCAGAGAGTGAGCAGAGGCTGGGAGGTGAGGGGCTCCCACAGCTTACTCTGCCATCACTGGCTGGTTTAGAGGGTTCCCCAGGACTCCTGATCTTTGTCACAAGGCCCTTTGGCCAAACACTAGATTTCTGACGGTGCTGATCTTCATTGGCTTGCTGTTTTTGTATCATATTGTCATCTGTGTCCTGTGTTTTTCGTGTGGGATGGCAATATTCTTTGCTATGATGTATGACTATCGTCATTTACTCTTTAATTTTTCAAGCAAATTAAGTCTGTATTTCTTCTGTGCTAGAAGAATCCTAATTTGTTTTAATAACATAAAAGTATTTAACAGAATGTTTGCCCTTGTAACATAAAGACTGACTAATAAGAAGGAAAATCTTCTTTTTCTGATTTGCTGCTCCTGTGTTTTCTTACCCAGCATTCTTCCCACCATTGACATGTTCCTATGACCTTAAGATATCCTTATTTTGAAATTTGCCCTCTTCTTAGGGAAAAAGAGCATGAAATAAACCAGTACGGAAATAAATATAAGTAACACGAGAACTTTACCAGATTTGGTCTGGTTTAAATGATTTGATCATTTTAAAGGCATTTGGATTCTTGGCATGCCCTCTTCTCAGCACTGCTGTGAACTCATCCCGTCACTGAGCCAGGGAAACACAGGGGGAGGTAACTACCTTCCTTATGGAAATGCCTCCTGCTTCCCAGATTTAGTGAACTACAGTCATGTTCAGCCTTTTGACAGCCTTCATAATTTTTGTATTGTATTTTGTCTTAGCTTAAATGCAGTGTCTTTCATAGTCTTAAGTGGTTGCAGACTTTATTCGTTAGTATTTACTGCCCATATCTAGATGATAACCAGCTTCATTTTCTCTATTGACAAATACTTTAGGATTCTCAAGGTTAAAAGTGATTGATCAAAACAATGAAAGCTTAAATCCTGCAGTTTGACTTCTTTTCTGAAGCAAAAAGCATCATTGACTCACAATGCCGCCAACCTGATGGCTGGGCTCAGAAGGCTTTTTAGCATTGTGGGGAGGAGGGAGGAATTCGCTCTCTCCCTCCAGGGCACAGAACTGGTCCTGACAAACCTCTGGAACTGAGGTTTTGCTTCCTTTTGTTGGGACTTCTCTTTCCACGGAGTTTGAGTGTGCGTTCCACTTGGCTCTGAGTCCTAGCCCTGTCACGTCAGCTGGACGGTTGATAGGGAATGCAATGGGTTTGCAGACCCATCAGAGGACTGTTCCAGTCCCTGAACACCGAATGTCCTTCCAGTTGTTTCCGGCTCCTTTCATTACCTTCATGGTCTGTAGTTCAGCTCACACATCCTACACGACTTGTTACATTTACTCATAAGTACTTTTTTTTTATGCTATTTTAAGGGATAGTGGTCTACAATATTCTTTTTTTGTGAGGCCCTTGACATCTGAATACTGGCCTCAGAGAATGAGTTAGCAAGTGTTCTTTCCACTTGTGTGTTTTTTTAGGTTTCTTTTTAGGTTTTCTTTTTAGGTTTGTTAAAGTTTAGTGTTAATTCTGTAGCATGAGTTTAGATACCACCTGTGTGCACTGTGAAGCTCCCTCACAGTAACCAGTGTGTCCATCTTTCTAGACGCCCCCACCCCATCTCAGTGCACCAGAACTGGCCTTTATGTCCGCCCTGTGCTCACGTTCTGTTAAGGCAGTTGTGCTCTTTGCCGGTTTTTCATCTTTTTGTATACTGTTGTGGGATTTTAGGATGGCATTTTCGCTTTCCTGAGGTTAGGTACCTGTTTTACAAAGTATGGACTTTCAGACCTGTTCTCTGCAAGGTATTTGAGAATTTATCTGTAATTCAGGATTTACT
Source organism: Meles meles (assembly GCF_922984935.1). NCBI lineage: Eukaryota > Metazoa > Chordata > Mammalia > Carnivora > Mustelidae > Meles > Meles meles. The sequence continues at coordinate 45,237,503 of NC_060078.1, read as the reverse complement.
TATAATCCGAGCATCCCTGGATTTTGTGTGGAGTAGAAAACTCAAAAGCCTAATAATATTTCGGCTTTGGGTAGGGAGAGCTGTCTCACCTTAGGCTGTCTAGATGAATCGAGGCTTTTAAGAAGCAGTTTATTGTACATTTCCAGTTTACAGACTGTACCTCAAACTTGCCCCTTGCCAGTAGGCCTTCTCCAACTGGAATTGGGATTTGTCGAAACAAGCTTACTTTTTTTTTTATTTTTTAAGATTTTATTTATTTGACAGAGATCACAGGTAGGCAGAGAGGCAGGCAGAGAGAGGGGAAAGCAGGCTCCCCGCTGGGCAGAGATGCCGACTGGAGCCCATGGCAGAGGCTCAACCCACTGAGCCACCCAGGTGTCCTGCAACAAGCTTGACACTTGTTATGGGTAAAAAGAAAACTTTTGTAGATGCCTCTAGAAGGATTCAGAAGCAATTTCATTTTATACCTTGGAAGAAAGGCAGTATGATCAGACAAATCTTTATGAACATCCTTGAAGTCTCTTCCTCTCAGGAATGGACACTGAGCAAATGGAAATAGTAGAGCCTTTTTTGTCAAAGGGGGAGGCCAGGGTGGACCACTATCTCTTCCAGGTAGAGTTATATGAGGGGAGAGTAGTTTGGGAACGTTACACTGTATGAGATTTAGAAGCTGCCTAAGGGAAAGTGTGCTCAGGCGCAGGAGAATGACAGATTGGCTGGGGGTGGTACAGGAGTGTGAAAAGCAAGCTGACCCTTTCCAAGTTATTGTAGACAGGTTATGTATCCATTGCATCACAACCTGGGCAGTGTAGGAAAATACTAAAATGTACCTTCCTCTGGGTACCTGCGTAGCTGGGTGCCTGGGTAGCTCAGTTGGTTGAGCATGTGCTGGCAGCTGTGGGCGTGGTCCCTCTCCGTGAGGAGTCTGCTTCTCCCTCTGCTCCTCCCCCATGCTTGTGCTCTTTTTCTCATGCTTGGTCTCTCTCTGTCAAATAAATAAGTAAAATCTTTTAAAAAAATAAAATGTACCTTGTTCAGTTGGTTAAAAAGTGAAAAATACAGAACTCAAGTGCAGGCCTTAGAACTTTCTTTGGAAAACTTCATAGCTGAACCATTTTTCAAGTTGTATTTTCTGTTTATAAAGGTAATGAGTTTGTATTAGACAACTAAAACAATATAGAAAGTTGTAAACAAGGCCGATAATGGAAACATAGTGAGCAAGTGTGAGGTAACCATATCCTTCCAAACCTGTGCTGACTGTACTGTATATACACATGGAAACAGATGTATAGATACTGTACAGAGATGTAGCTAGAGAGAAGGAAAGAATGTTATATAAATGGGAACACATTCTGTGTACTATACAAAATTTGCTTTTTTCCCCCACATAATGTGTTTTGGTGAGGGTTGCAAGCTTTTTAAAGGGTGCATAATATTTCTTTATGTAGATACAGCCTGTTTTATTTAATTGACCCACTAAGTAACAAAGGTGTTTTGATTTTTACTGTTCTGATGGGGTTATTTCTGTGTATTCCCCCCTTGACAGATGAGAGGGGGTGTCACCTCACACATTTTTACCTGAGATCTCAGGCTGGCTGTCAGTGTTAGTGCTGTCCCTGGCTTTTGTTGCTGCCTGTGGACTAACTTCTGTTATCCTCAACCTTTCCAACTTGCTATGATCTGAGGAATTCAGAGCCGAGGCCTGGAACTTATGTACATAGAGTAAGCTTTGATGAACAGGTCAAAGCACGAGTGAAAGTATTACGGGGCTTACCACAATTGCCTGAGCAGTGTGTGTGTTTTCTTTTTGTCCCTGGTGGGGAGGGCTTGCGCCCCCAGTAAGTAGTGTGTTTCTGTGCTATCTCATACACAGACACTCCCTAACCACAGCAGTCATCCTTGTGTAGGGCAAGATGGTACTGTTCTCTCTCATTGTAGTTCACGGAGCTGAGGTCAAGGGGAGTACACTGATCTGCTTATGCTCACGTAGTCAGAAGTTCAGCTGAGCGGCTGATGTGTCTCATGCCGAGCTAACTTCCAAACAGAGCAAGGAAATGCCAGATGGAGAAATTGCGATGTAACATTGCGTGTGTAAAAGTTTTGTAGTGAAATGTTTAACGAGTACTTCTATGGCTTCAAGTAGTTACCCAGATGAAACCTCAAGTTTTCTAACCATGGTAGCTTTGTTATGGTAGGAAATTACAAGGATCGATGTGTTTGAGATGAGTGGACCTTAAAAGCTGGTACAGTGCCTTTTCCTTGTGCCCCCAGGTCCTGGCATTGATGTGCCTGCCCCAGACATGAGCACAGGTGAGCGGGAGATGTCCTGGATTGCGGACACCTATGCCAGCACCATAGGGCACTATGTGAGTACCCTGAGGGCCCCGTTTGCTATCTGTAAGAAATAACAAGCTGATAGTGTGTGGATGGAGAGAATTCACTGGGTTCTTCTCCCCTTCGGTTGTATCTTGATTTGGATATTATTTTACTTCTGTCTCTCTTGTCGTAAACCATAAATGTAGTGAACATGGACTGGGCTTTCACTTACTGAAAGCTGGGGATGGGACCTCAGAAACAATCACCTACTAGGCAGGGCAGGACATGGTACAAGACACTAGAAGGGAAATAAGCATTCATTTCTGACTTCCCTCAAAGAGCTTTCATTTAAAGAGGAATTTGGACACATAAACCCATAAGGTCAGGAGATGGTATAATACAAGGATGCAGTTACATCTCTGAAAGGAGGCTTCCTGGATGAGGTATCTGGGCTAGACCTGGAAAATGGGTAGGATTTAAACATGCACATTGGTGGGGGGAGCTTTGGGAGTAGGAGGAGAAACAGTAGAGCTCAGGTTATCTGGGATGAGGCTTATTTTGAAGCGTAATAGAAGAGTGAAGAAGTAAGTGAACCAAGACAAAAATACTTAAACCATAGTTTTTTGTTTTGTTGGCTAGTCGGAGGGGAGGCTCTGGGGCTGACTCTTTAAGGGAGACTAAGCTGGTGGTGTTAGGCTGCAGTGGAGCCCAGGGGCTGTGGGGGCTGGGGAGAAGCTCAGGCGCATGATAGACTCCACAGAACTGGAGTGGGGGCCTGTTACCAAGGAAGAGAACCAGGAGGACTTGAGTCTGGAGGACTGAGCAGAAGTGGTGCTGCTAATACAGAACACAGGAAGGAAAGCTACTTTCCGTTCTTGAAACGGATGGAACCTTGAAAACCATGCAAGGAGTAGGAAGAGAAAGGGAATTGAAAAGACTCATTAAAAATATATACATGCCAAACAAGCAAAGTATTCAGTGCATTTGGAATAAATGGAAGCAAGGGGATTTCTGATGCTGGGACAAGGCGTCACAGGGCCTGGCCAAGCCTTCACAGGTGAGATCAGAAAAGGCCTCCTTGAAGGAGTAAGCTTCCGGTCTGCACTCGGAACGACAAATAGGATCCACTGGGGAAGGGGCGGGGGTGCGAGTGTTGGAGGCAGAGGAGCCACTGGTTTAAATTCTGCAGTGCAGAAGAGGTGAACTTGAGATGGAGGGAAGACTGATAGCCAGTGCGGAAAGCGGGAGAGTAGAGCCTAAGAGACCGGTCGGGGAGTGTCTGACCACGTCATCACTTACGAGTGACAGCAAAGACTTTGGTCTTCGTCCTGAAAACAGAAGGAAGCCGATAGGGTGCTAACTAGAAGCAGGCAGGTGGCATTTTGAGCTTTACTCTGTACAGCACAGAATGGAATTGTTGGAGGCAGGAGACCATACAGGAGCCCCAAAGAGAAGGGAAACTGGCCTCCCCTGGAGCTGGAGAGAAATGGCCAAATGGAAGAATGATTTAGAGGGAAGGCAATCAGTTGCAGAACGGGAAGCACTGAGCTCCACATGGTGATGTCGAGGGAGGGGTTTCTGGTAAGAGACAAGTTTAGCAACTAGATCCTCTGTGGGACCGTGATTGGAGCCAGGTTGCAAGGAGGGAAATAGGGCATGAAGAGTAGCCTTCACTGAGAAAAATGGCACTGGACAACAGAGCGAGAACTTGAAAGGTGGCTGTTGCCCAAAGAGAAAGGTTATTATTGTTAATGATATTGGCAAGTTGACTACGGGCCCCAGATTCAGCCATGCAAGAGACGGTAGGAGAATGGTAACAGACAGAATAGCAGAGACGTCCAAGGGAATAAAGGCTTCATGAATTTTCCTTTAAAGGCCCCCTAGTGGAGGGGCTCCTGGGTGGCACATTCGCTGAAGCATCTGACTGTTGGTTTCAGCTCAGGTCATGATCTCAGGGTCTTAAGATCAAGCCCCACATCACACTCCAGGCCGAGTGCCAAGTCGGCTTGAGATTCTTTCTCTCTCAAGTAAATAAATAAAACCTTTTTTTAAAAGATAGGGGGATGCCCTAGTGGAAAGATGAGCCTTGGAGAAGAGGAGAACTGTTCCCCCCAGGGAAGGAAGGGGGCTGCAACAGACAGTGCAGAACTCACACATGGGTCTGTGGTCCTGATGCGGTGCAGTCTTGTGGTTGGGGGCATGAGCTGGATTTAGAACTGGCTTCCTCACATGCCAGCTCCGTGACCTGTGGCAGGTGCCTTGAGCTCACTGTGCCTCTGTCTCGTATGTAAGATGACAGTAGTAATAGCAGCTAATGAGGATTAATTGAATAGTAATGTAATATATAACTTAGAATAGTACCCCCTCCTTAGTAAAACACAAAACAATAAATATTATATCAGGTCTATAATAAATATTATATCAGGTAAATTGCATAAATTCCCTGAAATAAAACAAGAGCATTGTGAGACGCTTCAGAGAATTTTGGTTTTAACTGCCGTTTCCCACAGTGCTGCTTTTTCCACGTCACCTTTTGATACTAAATGAGCTCTGGATAGTCTCTGGTTCCCTTTAAGCAAGACAGTAGACTGCATAGTGCGAAGTAGTAGGCAGTGTATTCATTATTCTTAGCTTATCCCCAGTGGTGACCACAAAAGAAAGTTGTGAGGCACTGCCAGCTAAACCCTGGCAAAAGACTTCTTTCTTCTTAAAGTGATAGGAAATCCAAAATCAGGGCCTAAGGTAAGGAAGCCACTGTCTGTCTTAATTTCCAGATATAAAGCTAAACATGCCTCAACTTTGGTCTAATCCTGCCCAGAAGTGCAGGTCATGGAGGGAGGTTGTGCTGTCTCCAGGCTGCGGGGACAGTGAGGTGTGCTGGGAGCTGGGCGGCTGGCCCCGGGCCCACCTCACTTGGGATTGCCAGAGGCTCTAGCATTCGCATTTGCACTGTGTAAAAGCATTTGGCACTAGGTTCCTAATTCTGTGTTCATGGTGTTAATTATTCATGAAGGGAACTGTGGGGAAACTACTAATTTCTGTAAATTACTGGACTGCTTTCTTTGATTTTTTTAACTCTTCCTCTTTTTGTTGGCAATTCAGAGTCAATACGGTTCTAACTTATCTCTGTAAAAATAGTTTAAAAAATACAGATAAAGACCAGGTTGCTTCTTACCTCATCCAGCTACCTCTGTTTGGGGGTAGGGACCATAGTGTGAGGTGAACAATTTCATCCTGCTTTCCGTGGGTAGCAGTTTGCCCCGCAAGTTTATTAAATAGTCTGTACTTGGGGCGCCTAGGTGGCTCAGTGATTTAAAGCCTCTGCCTTCGGCTCAGGTCATGATCCCAGGGTCTTGGGATGGAGCCCCACATCGGCTCTCTGCTCAGCAGGGAGCCTGCTTCCTCCTCTCTGCCTGCTTCTCTCCCTACTTGTGATCTGTCTGTCAAATAAATAAAATCTTTAAAAAATAATAATAATAAATAAATAGTCTGTACTTTATCCACAAATTTAAAACGCTTCCTTTTTATGTTGATTTCCTGTATATAATGGGACTGTGTAGTTTTCCTGTCCCACTGATCAAGTCTGTGGGTTCTGCACTGTTCTGGTTCCCACAGAACTGCGCTGGTGGACGCATATTGGAAGGAAAGCTCTCCCCAGCCTTTTGTTTCTTTCTAATGATAGTTGTTTCTGAATAAGAATAGGCTGTCAGTTCAGAGTAAGGGAGGATGGGTGGTGAAGACTTACTCTCCCTGCCTCCCAGAAGGCCTCCACCCACATGTAGGCAGCTGCCTGTCTGTCTGGCCCACATGCACCTTTTTGTTTTTCCTAACTCAAACGATACACTAAATACGCAAAAATTTGAATTCCTAGAAGTAGGATCTTTGAGTTAATGGGTATTTTTATTTGGTAGGCATTCCAGAATGCCCTACAAACCCCTTGGTTATTTTATTTATTTATTTATTTTTAATTTCTTGACTACTTTTGTTAATCCACATGTAGATAAAACTGAATATTATCTTTTAAAGTGGCATTTTATTGAATTTCTGGATTAATTTGGTGGAAGACTTTCTTTACAACATTGAGTCTTCCCATCTAACCCGGACTACCATAATGCCTACTCCTACTTAGGCTCTCTCTATTTTGGTGACGTGGTAATTTTAAGAGACATGTGAGATGTATATCCAACTTAATAGGGCTTAAATACTTTTGAAGGAGTAATAGTTTTAAGCAGAACTATCTCTGCTTTTGAGATACTGTTATTTGTACTAATGATGTTAAGTTCCTAAAAACTTAGTTTCTCCCATTGGAAAATATGGTCTTTTTTTGTTTGTTTTTTAAGATTTTATTTATTTATTTGACAGAGAGAGAGAGAGATCTCAAGTAGGCAGAGAGAGGCAGGGAGGCAGGCTCCCTGCTATGCAGAAAGCCCAGTGCGGGGCTCCATCCTAGGACCCTGAGATCATGACCTGAGCTGAAGGCAAAGGCTTAACCCACTGACCCACCCAGGTGCCCCTGGTCTTTTTTTTTTTTTTTTTTTTTTTTTTTTTTTTTTTTTTTTAAGATTTTGTCTATTTATTTGAAAGAGAGAGCACAGCCTGGGGGAGGGACATAGGCAGAAGGAGAAACAGACTCCCTGCTGAGCAGGGACCCTGATGGGGGGATCCATCCCAGGACCCTGAGATCATGCATGACCTGAGCCAAAGGCAGACGCTTAACTGAGCCTCATGAAAATACGGTCTGTTTTATTCTATATTTTTTAGGAACAGAAATCTGAAAAAAATGCAACTTAACTAACCCTATTGGTGGAATTGTACTCGTAAGCACACATAAGTCCTCATGAGTAAATTAGTTAAACAAAAATGTGAAGTTCTGACTTTTTCTTGCAGGATATTAATGCCCATGCCTGTGTTACCGGTAAGCCCATCAGTCAGGGCGGGATTCACGGGCGGATCTCTGCTACTGGCCGAGGAGTCTTCCATGGGATTGAAAATTTCATCAACGAAGCTTCTTACATGAGTATTTTAGGAATGACACCAGGGTTTGGAGATAAAACATTTGTTGTTCAGGTAAAAATGTTTGTTCTCTTAATAACTGATACACATAAAGTAAGTTTTTCAGTGTTTTTAGATTTGCAGTTTTTAAAAGGTCATTCTGTTGAATCTCTTAAGTGTTAGAGTGGATGTTTCCAGAGTAATATGCACTTGATGATTCATGTGACTAGAACCACGTTCAGTGTCTTGCAGATACATATGAAACTGTCACCATCTTCTTTTGGTCAATATTTAAATTGAAATTGTTTTCAGAAGGGGAAAGGTTTGCACAATGACCCAGATTTTAACTTTCATGAAGAATTTGCTTAGTATTTGGTTATTTTACTGAGTGCAATCTAAATTAAGTTAAATGCTACTTTAGAGTAGAATTTGTATTTCTCCCAGTTAGTGACTTTAGTACTAATTTTTACAACCATAAGACATGTGGTCATCAGGGACTGAGGACTTGGAGTGTGACTGACACTACGGCCATTTCTTTACAAGGCTGCACCCACCTGAACTTCTTCAGGACTCACTGTCACAAATAACAGAGGATGGGGCTCCACATTCTTAAAGAGAAACTGTTGCTGAAGGGAAGCCATCTAGTACATTGTTTCTTGTGGCAAAAGGGTTTCGAGAATGACTTCTAAACGAAGAGAATGTGTCTTGGTCAAAATATGACTCTTACTATCTGTATTAAAACCTTGGTTTTTGTGTCATGTGTAATTGTTCTTTATAGGGATTTGGTAATGTGGGGCTGCACTCTATGAGATACTTACATCGTTTTGGTGCTAAATGTGTGGGTGTCGGTGAGTCTGACGGGAGCATATGGAATCCAGATGGTATTGACCCAAAGGAACTGGAAGACTTCAAATTGGTATGTTAATCTAACATCTGAACAGTCTGGCTACCCTGAGTATTATGAAGTTGAAATAAGCCCTATTAAAATCTATTCCCATTATTTACTTTTTAAAATGTAACCCAAAGAGCTCTCAGTAGATGTGTCTTCATATCATGGGCGCTAATCATAAACACTGAAACCGTGGTGCACACGCCATTAATTCTGACTCCTCAACCAATTGCAGCAACATGGATCAATCCTGGGCTTCCCCAAGGCAAAGCCCTATGAAGGGAGCATCTTAGAAGCCGACTGTGACATCCTGATCCCTGCTGCCAGTGAGAAGCAGCTGACCAAGTCCAATGCACCCCGAGTCAAAGCCAAGGTGAGAGCCTGGTGGAACTGGGACCTTGAAGCATGGAATGACCCTGAGGGTCACAGAAAAGCTCTTAACTGGCTTTCCTCCTTTTTTTTTTTTAACTGCTTTATTGGGCTATAATTCATATACCATCATACCATACAGTTCACCCAAGTGTAAAATTTAATGGCTTTGTATATACACAGAGCTGTGCAGCTGTCCATCACCACGGGGTTTCCTCTTAAACCAAACTTCCAAAAAGCAGTTAAGGAAATAGAAAGGTGAAAAATAGTTTTATATGCTTTATTTATAGAACAAAATAACTCTTACTAATTAAATTTAAACTGGAGTTCTGCCCACACACACACCCCCTCGTGGACCCGGTGGAGGGAGTCAATGATGTTGCTGGCATTTCTGTATGTCCTGACTCTCTCGCAGATTATTGCTGAGGGTGCCAACGGGCCGACAACTCCAGAGGCTGATAAGATCTTCCTGGAGAGGAACATTATGGTGATTCCCGTAAGTCATCCATTTTTGCCAGGTTTTATATGCACTTGGAATCCTGACTCTCTTCTGCGATGAACTAGGGAGGGAAAAGGGTTATCCTGAATTTCCCAAACTATACTGAATTTTTTATCCTTATTTCGCTTTAAAGAAAATAAAGTAGAAGCCTGGTTAGTGTATTTAAAAAAAAAAAAAAAACTGTCAATTTCCACTTTGACCTGAACATTTTCTTCCAACTTCAGGCTCTTTCTTGTATATATTAGTCTGCTTAAGAATCCAGTTATATAAATAATGTATATTGTGCTAGAAATGTGAATTCTGACTTGAACTCTAAGCTTTTCTATAATTTCTAACCTTGTGCATTTCAAATGTCCCTTGCTGCTTTACTCAGAAAGCTCATAGAAAGAATGTGTGCTTAGGTTATCAGTGCGTGAGCTTGGGGTCTATACCAGAAGATTATTTGCAAGAGGAAGTGAATGTGGATTTGTGATGCATTTAAACTTTTGTCAAAAGCACTTAAGAAATTCAGGTTAGCTGAAACAAGACTGCCCTTAGCTAGTAGGAGAAGGAATGCTGATCTTCTGGTGAGGCACATTTTGGGCAATCCAGTGGTTGGTGGAGAACATGCTCTAACCAAAGCTGATCAAGTGCTTGTTGGTTAATACACCAAAAAAGTTACTTTTTTCTCAAAAGGGAAAAAACCTCTAGTAAATTGGAAAGGATGTTTGTTAAATTTAAGTGTGAAATTCCTGATATAATCTAAGGTATATTTGGGAAGTTTAAAGCTTAATCTGCGTTAATACTAAAATGGAGCTCTGATGGCCGCCGAAAGCGTTTACTAAAGCCATCATCTGCTCACTTCTTTGGTGTCTTCCCTGTATTTCTGTGTATAGGATCTCTACTTGAATGCTGGAGGAGTGACTGTGTCTTACTTTGAGTGGCTGAAGAATCTAAATCATGTCAGCTATGGCCGTTTGACCTTCAAATATGAAAGGGATTCTAACTACCACTTGCTCAGTGAGTTCTGATGCCCTTCCTGGTTCAGATCATCTGTGGGGCCTGCTAAAAGGCTGAAAAAAGCTTATATTTAAAAAGGACTAATTTCCTTTTTGTAATCCCAGAGAACTTAATCTCAGAATAGGAAATTATATTATTGTCTCATGAGTCTTAGGACCAAAAATACGTGATTTCTTTATGGGTAGTCAACCTATTAACTCTCTCAAATAAATTTCTATCCAGATGTTTATTCTATGCTGTAATGTTCCCCTAACATTATCTACAAGTTAGTAAGTAGAAAGAGTTTCCTTTTAATAAACCAGGAACTCCTGTTGATACTCACTCATTTTGATATCTGGTTGCTCTCAGTTAAGGCCTTTCTAGTGTCAAGAATTTTGGAGTCTTCTGATGAGAATGCAGTTTTTCTTTGACTAGAGTAGGCTCCAGAGTTAACGGTCTCATTTCATCCAGCTGAAGTAAGACCAAGACCTCCAGCTGAGCTTCACTCAGCCCACTCTGAGAATCTGGGTGAAGTGTTCCATTCATTTCCGTTTCTTTTTCCCTCAGCATTTTCTTTTTAACAGAGCCAAGGAAAAACCCTGGTAATGGGTGTTACGGAAACAGCACTGACCTAAATTCACATTTATAGGAATCTGGCAGAGTTCTAAGTGATTAACCCATTTATGGCATTAGTTTTGAAGTCTTTTTTTTTTTTTTTAAGATTTTATTTATTTATTTGAGAGAAAGAGTGGGGAACAAATGGAGGGCAGAGGGAGGGGGAGAAGCAGGCTCCCTGCTGAGCAGGGAACCCAATGTGGGCTCTGTCCTAAGATCCTGGGATTATGACCTGAGCCAAAGGCGGATGCTTAACGAACTGAGTCACCCAGGAGCCGCCAAGGCTTCTAAACTCCAGTAGTTTCTGGGTTGTGGATATAGTTTGAAACTACTTCTGGTTCTTCTTCTTCCTTCCCCCCCCCCCCCCCTACTAGCAGTATTTTAACTTCACCTCTTGGCTTTCTGCAGTGTCTGTTCAAGAGAGCTTGGAAAGAAAATTTGGAAAGCATGGTGGAACTATTCCCATTGTACCCACAGCCGAGTTCCAAGACAGGATATCGGTGAGTGTGCTGTGACAGGCCCACACTCTCCACACACAGCCCCCTCTTCTGTAGTCCCAGGCAGAGGGATCGGGGTTACGGTTGGTCGGCAGCATGGCAGTAATGACGATCTGTGTGTGCTTTGTACAGTCCTCTCTCCTTACATGCTAAACACTGAGTAAGAATTACAGTTTAAAATAAATATTTAATGGCTCTTCTGGTCTTGAAAAACTTAAGCTTTACACAAAACAGGAACTAAAAAGTTAGCATGAAATTGAGCTATATGAAAAATTGAAATTGTTATGTGGACATGAACAAGCGTGAAAGGAAGCAGGTAGAAAAGGTATCTGAGTGTATTAACTGTTGACGGGACCGAGTAAGAGCACACACACGTCACAAGGAGAGCATCGTCCCTGGTAAAGGGCAGAGACATGAAAAACAAAGTCATAGGAAAAAAGAAAATGTTCATTCTCACTGTTAAAGAAATACAAATTAAAATAAGTTTTCTTTAGTGTATTAAACTAGCAAAAACCATCCATGGATCTTACATTCACTGCGTCTGGGGAAACAGTGTACCTCTATTTTGATGATGTGGAAAATTGGTGCAGCTCTTTGGAAAAGTTGAAGAGCTATGACAGTTTTCCTGCCCATGGGCACCGTCATAACATCCCCTCTGGGAATTTACCTGGTTGATCCTGAGAAAATCATTCTAAAGGAGAGGAATGACGCCACACATGGTGACGTCATTGGAACAGTGTTCGCAGTCAGGTTTTTAAATTAGGTATGATTTAACCATCTACATGCACATGGCTGGGAAATGGCCAAGTTATAATAAATACATCTTTATATGAACTATTTAGTCATGGAAAGTAATATAAGGTGAGATTGCAACATGGAAGGAAAGTTAGGGTTTTCTTTTGAAGAAGAGAAGGTGCTTTGCCACTCTGGGTATTAACCATTGCCCTAAAAGCCTTCCCCTTTCCCAGAGCTGTGTCTCAGTTCTGGTCCCTATGCCTGCAGTGCCCTGACCCACTCCCTGCCTGAGTACCCCAGCCCTGAAGGTCCCACTGCGTGCAGGAATTGCACACGTCCTTCATCACACGTGTCCCTGCACTGCCAGGACTTGTTACTGCCCTTAGATGGGCTCCCTACTCCTCCCTGTGGCTGCCTGTGTCCTGGTACTGAAGCCTCGGAAGGGACTATAGGAGGAGGACAGCCAGTTAGGAAGGCAGCCATGATGACTTGCTTTTTATTCTATTTAATTGTATTTTATTTTTAAGATTGATTGATTTATTTGACAGACAGAGAAATCACAAATAGGCGGGGGGGGGGGGGGGGGGGGGGGGGAATCAGGTTCCCTGCTGAGCAGAGAACCTGATGCAGGGCTTGATCCCAGGACCCTGAGATCATGACCTGAGCCGAAGGCAGAGGCTTAACCCACTGAGCCACCCAGGTGCCCCATTATCCTTTTTTTAAAATAATCTGCCCAGTGTGTTGGGATCAGAATTTCCAAATGCTTTCAGTGCTTCAGATGTTGAACTGAATTGCTATTTCTCATCTCTTACTATTATAGGAGTCTTGTGGTATTGGTTTAAAAAACGGTTTTTATTCCAGCCCCTTCCATCCCGCTCCCCATTCCCCAGCCAAGCTCTGCCAGGACTTATATCATTGACCACCACCCCACCCCCACTCCTCAGTCCTCTCGTTGTCTGACTTAAAAACTCCACACTGCATCATTAAGTCGTGCCCTCTTCTTGTTTTGCCTCAGCGTACCCCCTTGCTAACACCTGAACCCTGATGAAACCCGATTCTGCTCCCCCCCACACCGTCCCCTCTGGGCTGGAGGCCCTGCCCACTGCTTCATCCTGACCCGAACCTCAAGTCTACAGCTGGCACTGCCTGGCAGTTGACCTGCCTCTCCCTGTTCACTTTCTCATTCTCTTCTCCCCCACGTTCCAGCACATGACCCAGGATCTGTCCACAGAAGAGACTTCCTGGCCCCCGGCGCTTAGCGCCAGCACACTGTCTCTTGTCGCCTCTCCTCTGGTTCCAGAGTAGCTCTGGGTACCTCCATCTAAGCCCAGTGGCCTGTTTTCATCCCCCGGAAATGGCGCTGCATTCCCTTCTCTCCCGCATCGGCAGTCATTCCTGACAGTGTGCTTAATGCAGTCTTTAAAAAATTCAATCTCAGTCCCAGTTCCTCTTCCAAACTTGATTCTTGCCATTTTATTTCGCTCATACCAGACATCCTTGAGAGTTGTGTGTGCTGTCTCCATGTGCTGACGCCCACCACTCCTCCAAAACTGTTCTTGTCCAGATGACCGGTGGTATCAGGCCCTGTCACACCCGTGGTCGATTTTCTGTCCTCCTCTTCCTTCGCTGATCAGCAGCTGTTGTCACAGGTGATCATTCCCCCTGAAATAGTTTCTTCTCTTAGTTTCCAAGACCCTATACCCTCACTGATATCTTCCTGCTTCCCCAGCCATTCCTGCACATTTGCCATCTTCTGTTCTCATGACCTCTCCGTGCTCTTCGTGGTGGGAGGCCTCAGGCCCTGGATCACTTCAGTGTCTGAATTCAGAATTTTAGTGATCTGGGGCACCTGGGTGGCCTTCGGCTCAGGTCATGATCTCAGGTCCTGGGATCGAGCCCCGCATCAGGCTCTCTGCTCAGCAGGGAGCCTGCTTCCTCCTCTCTCTCTCTGCCTGCCTCTCTGCCTACTTATGATCTCTCTGTCAAATAAATAAATAAAATCTTTTTAAAAAATTAAATTAAATTAAATTTAAAAAAAAAAGAATTTTAGTGATCTCCCTCAGTTCTGGTTTTAAGTCCACAAATAGGCTGACTCCCTCCACCAGAATATCAACTCCATGAGAACAGAGAATTGTCATTATTTTGTTTTCTGCTCTGCCCCTAGTGCCTAGAAGAGTGCCTGGTACATGGTAGCTGCTCCATGAATGTTTCACGAGGGAATGAGTGAGTGAGAAAGAGCAGTAATCTCACTTGGAAAGGAAGTTTTTTTTCCTCTTCCTAACTTGATAGGATGGAACAAAGATTGACCCAGATGTTTCTCAGTTGATACAGATTTTACAGATACACACCTTCTGAAGGGACAAGAATGCTGATGAGACGAAGGTCAGCACAGACCCCTGTGGTTGGCGACCACTTTTTAAGTTTTCATCTGGCATAGCCAGATTTGTATTTGACAGCTGGGTAGGACTTACTAGAAAGGGAGCGATCATTAATTGTCCTAAAATTTTAGAAAGCATCTAGAAACTAGATAGAGGAATCTGTTAAAACACACTGACTTATGGAAGTAATTGGCATGGAAAGATGAGCTGACTTGGTGGTCAAAGGCCCTGGGTTATACCCCAGCTCTAAAAATAGCTGTCTGTAACAATGGCCAACTTCTCTGATCATCGGCACTCTCTTTGGTGGAATGAGGGGATAACAAGGAGCTGCTGAGCTCTGTTCAGCTTTCCACATTGGTGGCACTGCTGAGTACGTAGCCAGGATCCTTCTGCAGAGCTGCTGTTGGAGGCGGCCAGACTCCTTTCTGGGCCCCTTGCAGTGTCCCTGTTAGCTGCAGAGCAGAGGTGAGCTGTGAAGTGGACAGTGTAACGTGCTGCTGTGGACCGTCTGCTCTCAGCCGGGCGACTCGTGCTGGATGCACTACTCCCCCCCCACGTTTTCTTGCTGTAAGCTCTTCTGTGTGCATTGTTTTACCGTCTTACTTAATGAGTTAATTATTTGTCAGATATAATGAAAACCAAGCTGTGATTAAAGCACAACTATTTAAGGGCGCTTGGGTGGCTCAGTGGGTTAAGCCTCTGCCTTCGGCTCAGGTCATAATCCCAGCGTCCTGGGATCGAGTCCTGCATCGGGCTCCCTGCTTGTTGGGGAGTCTGCTTCTCCCTCTTGCTCTACCCCACCCCCTGCCTGCACTCTTTCTCATGCTTTCTCTCTCAAATAAATAAACAAAATCTTTTAAAAAAAAACCACACACAACTATTTAAATAGCTATTTAGATACCTTACAGAAAAATTTTTAAAAAGATACAGTATAGGAATTAAATATGTCTTTACCAAAAGACAACACAGTTCTCTCTGGCTGTATACTGATTGAAGAATCCTTTGTGTGGATATAAATGAAGCGTGTCTGTGTGTGGTGGTGGTAAACTTCTCTTCTTTTTCTGCCCAGGGCGCCTCCGAGAAGGACATCGTGCACTCCGGCTTGGCGTACACCATGGAGCGCTCTGCCAGGGTACGTGTGCAGGCGCTCTTGGCGAGTCTGCTCCTGCACGGAGCCCCGCTCGGCCGCGTCCTCCAGGCGGCCAGGCTGTGCGGTCTGTTCACATGTTCTTCAGGAACGTGTAGCAGAAGGCTGGCTTTTTCAGGCTCACCTGATGGGCAGTGTTTCCACTGTCTACAGCATGTTCACCAGCCTCTGGGAAATAGATAACAGCAGGTTAGGCGGGAGTGATGTGTGGTGTCATTACACCACTCTGTTGGGGCTGCAGGGAACTACCTCACAAGGGAATTTGCTGTAAGTAAAAGGATTTTTGACCATTTGGTCCTTATTCAATACCTTAAACACAATTTGAGTCCAGTTTTCCTGATTTCTTCTTGAGTTTAGATTCTGTCCACCTGGCTTTAAGTTGAAGTCGCATAAGCAGACATTAACAGTGGTGCTTGCTGTTAATATTTTTTTAATGTGATATCATTGACATGCCATAAATTCACCCTTTTAAAGTACACAGTCCTAAACTTTATCTTCCCAAGACTGTGTAGCCATCACCACTCGGTCCAGAACATTTTCAGCACCACCCCATTCTTAGTTCTGTAGAATCATCACCAAGTGTAACAGTGAGCTCACTCCAGCTAACAGGATGTCTGACGCACAGAGAGACGGTTCATATTTGAGAGCAACTTCTCACTGCCACCTAATCGGTAACATGTATTAGTCTGGAGAGTTCGTCCTTCCCAATGGGGTTCAGTGGCCAGAGAGTCTCACACTGATGTGGGGGTGGGTTCGCCTCACGGGGCCCATGTGCGCCTTCTGTGTTCATGGCCACGGCCCAGCTGCTGGGGTCGGGGTTGTCTTCACTGTGTTTTCTCTGGCCTTCCAGCAAATCATGCGCACGGCCATGAAGTACAATCTGGGTTTGGATCTGAGAACGGCTGCCTACGTCAACGCCATTGAGAAAGTCTTCAAGGTGTACAATGAAGCCGGTGTGACCTTCACATAGACGGAGTGTGGCTGACCTCTTCACTGCCCTCTTCCCCTCTTCATCTGCAGACCCTTCACAAGTTTACATGTAACCACAGAAATCTCTCTCTCCCCCTCTCTTTCGCGACTTACTAGATAATGGACATCATTCTCAACAAGCAGTCAAAATCAGCCCCTTTGAGAAAAAAGAAATTAAGGTTAGGGGATCATACGTAAGCTGATGAATGTGGAAGTAGAAATTCCCTAGGCCAGAGAGCCATAGAGGTATTTGGCTATTAAATGAAGGTCTCTCCCGTCTGTCTATGCTGCTGTGCTCTGCGGCTACTTCCAGTACGGTCAGAGCTGGGGCCAGGAACACACCTGTTGGCCAAGAGCAGCCAGTTGCTTGCTGCTTCGGCTCTGGACGAGTCTGACACATGCTGGAACTTGGCTGCCTCTGAGCCACGGGTGTGGGGCATTTTCAGAGGGTGGCATGGTCCTCAAGTGAGTTACTGGTATTTTACATCAGCAAAATAACTCAGTTTTACAGATTGCAACAAAAATAAAAGCTGTTTCTCTTTATGCATTTTATTCTCTTAGAATAAAATAAGTACATGCTGCTGTAATAAAACTGCCTTTAATCACTTACCAAGCCTATCCTTGACTCAAGCAGTGAATGCCTATAAACATAATAAATGAAAAAAAGCTAGTATTTTTATAATATAAAACAGTATCATTTATAGCTTATCAATCATGTATTGTTGTCCAGCAAAAAATGAAAAGTCTGATGGAGAATTAAGTTATCTTCATACCTGCAAACGGTGGCGGCTATTTTTGTTAAGACTGTCAGAATTTACTAACTGCAATTATGACATAGAGTCCAAAGAGTACAGTAACCTCCTTCTCATGTTAATTAATTGTTCTCTTTTGAAGATCTACTGTGTTGTCTAATTGAACAATAATTCAAGTAGAGTGTCCCAGAAAAAAACCACTCGGGCTCCCACTTTGGAGTCTAGCTGGCGGCTCCGAGCCCTGCCAATGACCCCGACTCGGCCTGACTTGATGTCCTCTTTGAGAGGCCTGGATTCCGCGCACAGCTTCATTACCACTGGGCTGGAAACAACCTTGGGTTGAGTGTTTTGTTTGGGATTTACTTCGCCAGGGCCTTTTGAACAGTAGTGTCCCAATGGAGTACTAGATATTATTTATGTAAGAATGAGCTTTTTTTTTTTTTTAAACAATATCCTTTCAGAAATTTCTAACTACTTTGTAACTGCATGACTTAACCTGGTGATAAAAGCAGTTATTAAAAGTCTACCTTTTCCAAAGCTTATGCTTCCTGTGTTTCTGTGTTTTCATATTTAAGAGAAACTTTCTCTAAATAATAAAACGAAGTTGGGTTTCTGAAATTTCTGGAACCACTTATATAACATTTCTTTCCACTATATATTATGAGCTGCACAGATTTTATTCTCGAATTCTTTCATGTTTCATTCTGTTAAGCAGTATCAATGGCTGTTCTTGGGGAGGAGGTTCTGGTACTCAAAGCTGATATACCCAGGTAATTTTTAGTGCCTTTTCTAATGAAGGAACTTTTCAGTGATCAGGGATTTGTTTTTAATAATTGATCCACAGCTTGTAACACCTTAAGGCAGAATACTAACCATGGTTGGCAGAACTAGATCCTAGACCTGACTCCACCAGTCACTCACTTAGCTGCCAAATCTGGAGCTCAGCTTCCAGCTGGACTGTCTGTTTTGTCCCAATTCTGTCTAGAACACCTGCGGTTCTGAGCATCAAGTCAGGCAGTAGGTAAAGAAGCCCCCTGACACCAGGGACACAGGGAGCCCTTCCCAGCCTGCTCTGTCTACTTGTACTCCTACCAGGTGTGAAAGGGGGATGGTAAGTCTTCATGGTGGCCTTTGTCTGACAACATTGGGACTATTTGTACATGTTGTTGTTGGTTTTTTTTTTTTAATATTTTTATTCAAGGGAGAGTGAGCGAGAGAGCGAGCACAGCGGGAGAGTGAGGAGGAGAAACAGACTCCCCACTGAGTGGAGAGCCCAATGTGGGGCTCAATCGCAGGACCCTGGGATCATGACCCGAGCCAAAGACAGACACTGAACTAACTGAGCCACACAGGTGCCCCTTTGTAGTGGTTATTTAAAGATTAGGTAGACATTGGTGTTCGTTGCAGATACTCATGTTAGGAAACCTGAATCATGCTTGCTAGCTGTGTAGAGTGCTGGTGTCAACTTTGGTTTCCAGGGGTTTGAATTTGAAAATCCTGGTCAGTTAGTCTTTCAGCTTCACTGAAATTTTCTAGCTTGTTTACTGTTCATAATTTTTTTTTTAAATTACATATAATGCTCTCAAATTAATTGCTTCTGAAATAGCCACAGATGGCTCAGGTGACATGAGCAGAACACTTCACTCTTGCCTGGTGAAGCCCTACACCAGAATGTGTTCTAATTATCCAAGAGTTCGGAGAAGTGAGACGGAAAAGCTTGGTTTTTGGTTTGGGAGGCAATTTTTTGTTTATTTTTTGTCCTTAACAGTGCTTCTGGTAACTCAAATTACTAGGATTGGTGATAGACTTTTTATACAAAAACCTTAGCCTATTAACTTACTAGCTTTAAGTAAATTTGTTATTCCTCCCTGGTACACTTCTCGGCCATCCTGTACGTTCAGACAGTCCAACCATGGCAGAGGAAGGGAGCTACACCTATAGGCCTTGCACAGAGACCCCTGTGAAAGCCTTTTTTGCTTTGTAATATGAGTGTTAGGATTTTTTTCCACAAATTACTTTTATTGTCTCCTTTATATTGATGTTCAAAGCTTACACAGTGGTTTAGGTAGTTTCTTAACCTCCATGCCGTTGATAGTTGGGGCCGGGTAGTTCCTTGTTTGGGGGACTACCCTGTGCTTTGTAGGATGTTTAACAACATCCCTGGCCTCCATTAGATGCCAGTGGCGCCTCAGATATGACAATCAGAAATGCATTCACATTGCCAAATGAACGCAGATGCTCAACTGAGCCACCCAGGCATCCTGAGAACTTCTGAATGTAATAAAAACATATACAAAGACCCACAGTTCCCAACATAACTGATGAAAAACAAAGTGGGATGTATGTGTGGTGGGATATTATTCAGCCATGAAAAGGAAAGGAGTGGTGATGACATGCCACAACTTAGATGAACCTTGAAAACATGCTAAGGAAGTGAAGGAAGTCAGACACAGAAGGTCATATACTGTATGAGTCCTATATTCTGTACCCAGAATAGGTATTCACAGATACAGAAAGCAGATTCATAGTTAACAGGAGCTGGGGGAGCAAGGAATGGTTGCTTAGGAATATAGGGTGTTTTTCCTGTTTTTGTGCTCAAATGGTTGTTTTAAGATTTATCTATCAGTGCACATGCACAATTTGGGGGAGGGGAAGAGGAAGAGATGAAAGAATCCCAAGCAGACTCCCCACTGAGCACAGAGCTGATTACAGGGCTCAGTTCAATAACCACAAGATCAACAACCCAAGCCAAAACCAAGAGTCAGATGCTCAACCGACTGAGCCACGCAGGCGCCCCAGGGTGATAACAGTTTTAAAACTAAGTGATGGTTTATAACATTGTGAATATGCGAAATGAAACTGCACGATACATTTGAAAATGGTTAGTTGTATATTATGTAAATTTCACCTTGATTAAAAATAAATGAATTAAAGCCCACTAACTTAGAGTTGAACCCCCAGAAACATCCAGGGAGTCTAGTTGCAAGTTGGCCAAAGTTTCTTATGAAGCTTGCTCACAGCAAGTATCCTGTGAGTGGAGTGGATATGGGTGCTGCCCGGAGCACACCCTCCACCGGGAAGCCTCCCCTACAGAGGGCTAGCACAGACCACAGCAACCAGGGAGTTGCAGAAACCTGGTGGTATTTGGGCCTCGACAACCCCACAGCAGGTCATGATGCTGGTGGACAGACCAAGGCCTGGGGCTGCCAGGTCTCCCCTGGTGACAACAAGGTCAACAGCATGAGCCGTGGTTCTATGTGTTAAGCAGACTGTGCCCGCATGGGGTGAAAAGGCTGTGGTTGCTCAATATTAGAACTGGTTGACTGTCTCAACACTTTGAATAGGTGATCCTCCTGCCTCTGGTCTCTGTGGTTTCTGATGAGAAGTCACCTGTTAATCTCATTGAACCTCCCTTTTATGTGATGCCTTCTTTTTCTGTTTCAAGATTCTTTGTCTTAATTCAGACAGTTTGATTAGGATATACCTGGTGCATATCTAATTGGGTCTTCCTACTTGGAGTTCGTTGAGCTTCTTGGATTTTTATCAAATTTGTTTTCAACCAGTATTTCCTCAAATACTTTTCCTGCCTCTTTCTCTCCTCTCCATCTGGTACCCTCATGGTTCACAGTGATGCATGTGTCTCTGATCCTCTTTATTTTTCTTCATTTGTTTGGCTTTCTGTTCCTCAGGTTAGATCATCTCATCTGACATATCTTCAAGTTCACAGATTCTTTCATGAGTCTGTTCACATCTGATGTTGAGCCCTCTAATGAATGTTTAATTTCAGTTGTACTTTCAATTCTAGAATACCTATTTCATGCTTTTCTATAAATTTCTGTCCATGTGTACTCTATTTGGTATTGATCATATACTTTAATTCTGTAGATGTAGTTTCCTTTAGCTCTTTGAACATGTTTAGAGTAATTGATTTAAAGTCTTTGGGGAAAAAAAATCTCTGATAAGTCCAATATTTGGGCTTACTTAGGCACAGTTTCCATTTTTCCCCCTTTAAATGAGTCATAATGTCTTTCCTTGCATACCTTTCTTTTTCTGAAAACTACACGTATTGAATAATATAATGTGGCAACTTTGAAATCAGATTCCACACCCCTCCCCCCAGATAACCTTGTTGCTTTTTGTTCTTAAGTGTTTGTGTAGTGGCTTTTCTGAAATAATTCTACAGTCTGTTTTCTTTGTTGTGTTTTGCCATTGAAGTTTCTCTTCAGGTAGCTTAATCATTAGCTGATGACTGGACAGAGATATATCAAGAATCGGTAGGTCTCCCATTGTTGCCAGGGAACTCTGTGCAGGTTGGGCCTCACCTTCAAAACTCAGCTGGGCAGATTATATCTCTGCTTTGGTTTTCACTTCCTCCTTGCACTGGAGCCTCAAGGTTATTTAGAGGTGAGAGCTTGGAGCCTTTTCCAGTCTTTAATGAGCGCATGCACAGCCCTACACATGTGCATGGCCTTCTAGATTCCCAGGAATGTACTGGAAGTTTTGAAGTCCCTATGGACATTTCATTCCCCAGTTTTTCCTTTAAAGCTCTTTGCTTTGTTTAGCCTATTGATTTCCCAAACTGTTACCCAGTGAGGCCACCAGCTTAAAAAAAATTGCCTCTAGGGAGGCCTGGGTGGCTCAGTGGGTTGGGTGTCTGCTTTGAGCTCAGGTCATGATCCCAGCATCCTGGGATGGAGTCTTGCATTGGGCTCTCTGCTTAGCATGGAGCCTGCCACTCCCTCTGCCTACAGCTCCCCCTGCTTGTGCACTTGCGCTCCCGTTCCTCTCTCTGACAAATAAATGAAATCTTTTTTTTTTTAATTGCCTCTAATTGTTCTATGACAGACAACCCCAGGGAAAAAGCTATTTACATTAGGTGAGCTCCTAGTCGAGACAAAGGCAGCCTTGCAATGAGGTCTTACTGGAACCACCAGTTAAGTGAAATAAGCACAGTTTTCTGGAAATAAAGCTTCTTCAGCTCTTTCCAGTAACCGCTAGGCTGTTGGTTTTCATGGAACTGGAGAAGGTGGGGGTTGGGGGATGTGGCACAGAATAGGGTAAGTTAAAAACATCAGTTTTTTCCTCTTCTTCCACTAGTTTGAGTTTGCTTTACTTAAATGAACTCCTCCTACAAACGTATTTTCCATAATTTGTAATTTATGTGGACATGTTCCCATACGGTGTATTACATGTTCCTCATTTTTCTGGACAGTTACGGAATATCCCATTCCATATATATACATGGAATAACACAACAATTGTTAACCAGTTCCTGTTGATGGCCCTCTAGACTCAGGTCCCATTTTTTTCAAGCTGGGATATGGCTTACAATACATTAGAAGTAAGAGGTGTCAAATCTAAATTAGGCATCAACCCTACTAAGCAGAGCAAAATTTGCCTGATTTCTGCCTGGCACACTAGGGTGTTTCCACCTCCTGTTGTTTTTTTTGTTGTTGTTGTTTTTTTTATAAGGTGATCTTTTTTTTTTTTTTAGCTCTCCTCAATTTCTTTTTTTTTTAATTTTATTTATTTGACAGAGAGAAATCACAACTAGGCAGAGAGGCAAGCAGAGAGAGAGGAGGAAGCAGACTCCCTGCTGAGCAGAGAGCCCGATGCGGGGCTTGATCCCAGGACCCTGGGATCATGACCTGAGCCGAAGGCAGAGGCTTTAACCCACTGAGCCACCCAGGCGCCCCACCACCTCCTGTTATTACAGACATGCCATGATGCACCTGTGTGTCTGCCTTTTAGGCATCTGTGTGTACCTGTGTACACCAGAAGAATCAAGTCTTGGCAAGAGACGTTGCTGTCCAAAGGGGGCTCCAGTTTATTCTGCCACCCACAATGCTCTCATTTTTTTTTTTTTTTTTTTTTTTTTGAGCTAGGATTTAGACTGAGGGAATTCAAAAGTCTTCAGGAACCAAACCAAGAAATAGAGTCCAGATCTAGCTGGACAGTGGCAAGTGTTCCAAACCAGGACATTGGATATTCCTGGGCTGTTCAAGACTTGTGAAGCCACTTTAAAAAAGCCAGACACGTGGTGACCAACTGACATGCTCCTTAAATATCTTTTCTTCTCATTTCTGCGAAGAACAAGCAAGTAATTTCCGGCGAGATAAATAAGCGATGCCTCTTCTTTACAAATCATTTCCTTTTTTAAAATCCAAAATGTTAAGCTAAATGCTGCTTCCACATAGGTTTAACTTTATGGTGCTGACCCCTCATGGCAGGAAGGGGAGGAGGCCAGGCGTTCTTGGCCACTGCTATCAATTGGGCCTGAAAAGGTCTCTGGGGAAAGATCCAACAGTGGCTTCCACGGCCAGTAAGCAGTGGACTCAGTTACTACTTGACCTGATTCTGTGGCTGTCTGTCCAGCTCAAATGCTTCTCTAAAGTCTCTTTCAGATGTGAAGCATCTCAAACAGTCTGAGTTGCCCAGCTATACTCTCCATCAGGTTGGTCTGCGATCTTCCTTGAGGCCTATAAGAACACTTCAAGGAAAACCCAAAGAACATGTGAGTTGAATTATATTCCTCCCTTGGGATGTCCTGGAAGCATAAAGGTGTCTGAAAGCTATATATAGTGTCTAGGAAAATAACCATTTTTGAAATGTTGCACAGACCCTAACAATTCTTCCAGAGCTCCTTGCTGATGTGAGAAGTTGTAATGTGAGGACAGCACAACTGATTAATCATGGGGTCCTACTGACCCCCAGAAGCTGCCAACATGCAGGTCCCCTGCCCCTGCAGAGGGGCTACTGGGGACACGGGCAGGGTTTCCATCCAAACAGGAAAAAATCCAGGGCTCGGTGTATACCTTTCACAGCTTTTTATTGAGATTCAGGAAGAGTCCCCTGGAGGTGGATGTGCTCACTGTCCCAGTTTGCCCAGGCCTTCCGCTGCATGGGTGACAGCATCTGTGACTGTGTTGGTCACCGTCTCAGTGACTTCCTTCACCACCTTGTCCCCTGTATCTTGGGCCTTCTTTAAGGCATCGGCAATGGCTGTTGGGAAGAAAGAGGAATAATGTCTGGTGAGCTAAGTAAACATTTCCAGCTGGTAGGGCTGGAGTGGCCTGTAGGATGTGGTTCTTACTGGATTGTGTCCCTGGAGGAGCCCCGACGGGACAGAGGGCAGTGGGGCTCCCAGAGGAATGCATTCAAGGGTAGTTTTATGTCCCCCCACAACTTGGGTTTCTGCAGTCCAGAGCGAGAGAGCATTTGCTCCCCTCAAGGGCGCACTGCCTAGTCAGACCTCATTTCTCTGTCAACTGCCTGCTTCTGTCTTCTGGTCATTTTTATATCAGTTCATCGTTTCTATTTGCAAATGCTTTTCTTCGGTGTGTGGTTTTTCTTTTGGCTTGGCTCATCCCATTTTTTTTTTTTTTATTATGGAAAATTTAGAAATCTTATATTGTCAGATTCACCTAATATTTCTTTTATGGCTTCTAGGTTTTCTGTCATAGTTAAAACAATCCTCTCCTTTCCCAGGAGATTTCCAAATCTACTACCTTCTCTTCTAACTATTTAACAATTTCTTGTGTTTCTTGTATTTCTTGTATTTAGAAATTCAAAATGTCCTTTGGATAAACCCCAGGGGCTGACATTGAACAGAATCAGACTTGGTGGTTTCTTAGTGAAGAAATCCTTGAAGCTCTAAATTGATGGTAAAAATAAAAATCCATTTTTCCTTTTTCTGTAGAGGATATAATACAGAGCCCTCGATCCCTCTAGAATCTCTTTTGTTGTAAGGAAGGAGGTATTTTTACATCACTATACTATAGCACACACACACACACACAAATATTTATGTAAATTTATATTTATATAAATAGAGAATTTTATGTCTGAAATGTTTTTTGTTCGAGCCTGCTGCCACATAGTCATTTGTGACACCATCTTAACATGTGAAAAAACTGTCTGGATAGATCTTGCTTTAGCAAAGTATGATCTGTGGTCTCAGATGAGTGTTGATAATTGCATACTGCCTAAAAGGATGCAACATCAAGGTCAGGATTTGACCTGGTTAGGCAAATAACGGCTGCTCCCAGCACCTAGCTTTCCTCCTTCCCTGGTCCCAACCCCAGCCGTACCTTTCTCTCCAGCTTCTTTGGCGTGTTCCACCACCTCCTTGACCACCCCTTCCACGGCATGAACTGCAAAAGAGGAGAAGCCTACAGTGAGAACATGGTACAAGCCAGCTTCTTCTCAATGTGGCACCCAGACCGCTCTGGATATCCTGGAGGTCACCGCAGGCAGGATGAGGCAACCCATAGGAAGGAGCCCCAGCTGGCTTGCTTCAGAGACGCCTGTGGGGCCTGGCTGCTGGGAGACAAGCTGAGGTGAGCCAGACAAAGGCACAGGACTCTCCATGGCCCTTGGCCGGCCTGGCAAGGCCTGGAATGCAGAAGAGCAGGCCCTCCTGCCAGTTGGGGGCCTGGGGCCAAGGTGGGGCCTGTCTCAGGAGGGCACCTTTGGGTGCGCTGCCGGCCTGCCTCTGCCCGGATGGAAGCTACAGCGGGAGGCCGAGTCCCGAAGCCATCTACAGCAAAACCAAGGCCCCAGAGCAATTCCTCCAGCAGGAGAGAACTCTCTGACCGCCTAGGGGTTGTCTGACGTTTGGGTGGCAGTGGCTAGAACTGCAAGATTTTGGAGTCAGAAGAATTGATTCTGATTCTATCGCCACTGTGCTGCTTGGTTCCCTCACCTGTGGACTGGGGGTGGGACTAAGCTCAGAGCCAACGGCAGGTGTGAGAGGGCAGGGAAGGCCAGCTGTAGCTTAACCAATGAAAGACAGACATGTCTGCTGCAGCCAGCCAGAAGCAACCACAGCGGCCAACTCGGACACGGGACTGTGTTTCACAAAATGCCCACTGGGACCCAGACTTGTCTCCAGCATACAGTTGTGGGAGTCTGTGTACAGAAATGGGTTTCTGGGGACTTGGAAGAAATTCAAAATGTCCTTTGGATAAACCCCAGGGGCTGACATTGAACAGAATCAGACTTGGTGGTTTCTTAGTGAAGAAATCCTTGAAGCTCTAAATTGATGGTAAAAATAAAAATCCATTTTTCCTTTTTCTGTAGAGGATATTCAAAATAGGCTGTTTTTGATACAGAAGGGCTCCCAGGTTTCCAGATGGACAGATTCTAGCTACCCAAGGCTCACCCAAGCACCAGGGCTCTCCCCCGTCCCCTGAGCTGGAGTCCCTTCAGCCCTCAGTCACAGACTCCAGAAATAGGTCTGACCCGGAGAGGCCTGTTTGGGGTACTAGACCCCTCATGACTCCACCAAGCTTCCATACCCCTCACTTCCATTCTGTCCTTGTGGGGCTGACTGGCCAGGGTTGTCAAGGGGCCAAGGCCTACCTCCGATCTGCTGAGATCCACTTTCAACAGGCCCCAGCCCTCCCAGCCTTAGGAGAAGGGCCCCGGTGGAAAGGAGCCTCAGGCTTCTTACCAGCTTCCTCAGTGGCTTTCTCAGTGCGGTGGGCCAGGCCCTCAGCAGCAAGTTTCCCCAGGCCTCCCAGCATCGTGTGATGACAGGTGGCAAGCAAGCAGGATGCTAGGGCCTGGCCCTGCGTCCTTTTATAGATGCCTCTGATGCCTGCCTGGGCTCTGGAGCACGGGGGCCCCGCCTCAGCCAAGTAGGAGATCAGCTGGTTAGTCAGCGTAGGCGGCGTCAGGAAGAGGCTGGGTGGGGCCCCCCCAGTGCTGTGAGGGCAACCTTGCCCGTCTGGCAGTATGAGACCCCTACACCCTGTATTCTGGGACCCTGTGAGGGTCAGGGACTGGACCGAGAAGTCAGCTCTGGGACATGTCCCTCCCCCAAAGCAGGAAGACTGACTTTTCTGCGGGATGAGAGGCAACTGGGGAACCCTGCCAGCCCCCTGAGTTTCAAGCTTCCCACATCCCTGGCGCTGGTGCACTCCCAGACAAGGCCTAGGACTTCCAGCCTGCCGTTCAGGATCCCCAGGGTGGCCTAGTTAAGGGCTTGAGGGTCTGGGGACCTGGGGACCTGGATGGCTGCTCAGGCCAGGAACACAAGTAAAGTGGGGGCCACTGGACCCCAAGACCTCAGCTCTGCAGTCTCTGCAGCTTTCACTAGAAATCTGAGGGGTGGGGGGCGAGGGCCTCATCATGGTACCTTGCCCTAGGCTGAGGAGGACATAGCGTTAACCAGAAACACAGTCACCCCTGGCTTGCCGTCAGCTGCTTCTCGTTCACGGGAACACATGAGGACCTGAACGGCCCAGCACGGGAGCAACCAGCCCAGGAGGGAGCCTGGCCATCCCTGCACCTTGGGACCTGGCTTCTTGGAGAGGCCCAGTGCCTCCCAGGAGGTCCTAGAAGAGTAGATGGAGGATCCCACCACCACTAGGGGGGTGTATCTGGCGGCTCTAGCCAGAATTCCAGAAAGCGACTCTACCAGCCCCTGGCGCATCACATGCTCAAGGGACCAGGCTGCCTCCCTATAGTTGTTCAGGATGGAGAGAGATGCCTCAAGCCACATGCCATGTGCCATACCCTTTAGTCACTGGCCCAACCTGAACCTCAGTTTCCTCATGTGTAAAATGGGGACAGCCATGCCTTCCTGGCCATGTCACTGATAGTCGGTGGGGTCATGCGTGCAAACTCTTGGTAAACTTCTATTCCCTCCCCCTTGTCACTGATGTGTTTGGCAGTGAGGCCTGACTGACCAGTGGGTGGGCCAAAGAGTAGAAGGAGCAGAGGGCTGGGGAGTGTGACCCCAATGGCCAGGGGTCACGGAAGAAAAGTCCTCCCAAGTCCCTGTTCATGCCATCCAGGCGTAGGGTAGGAGTCTGAAGCGGCCTCCCCACGTGCCTGTTCTCTCAGCCCTCAGAGCTTTTCAGGAGGGTGTGGTGAGCCCTAATTAGTGTTTACCCGATCTGGGGCCCTCACAGCCTGGGTGTTACGGGGCTGAGGCCCTCCCACATTCCTGATTAGGAGGCCCCAAGCTGTGACCAGCACCCCCGGAAGGGGGGTTGGTGTTGTGGCAGCAGAAACTCTGGGTCACAGGGTCACAGCACCCACCTGTCATTCTCCACTGGCAGGAGTGGTTGGGTCTGAAACAACTTGGAGAGGCCCTTTTTGAGGGAAAAAACATAATACTACTACTCTTGCAAGTGTTACAGATGGCCCTGTGTGACCTTGCAGACTCACAAGAGGCTGTGAAGTGAGGGGCTCTGGAGCTTAAGTAGGTTCCCGAGACTCCATTCTCCCCTTATCACAGCCAAATACCAGAATGTTCTGCTCAGGCAGCACTGCTGAGTTGGCAGTGGGGGTTGGAGGGCAGCTTCCAGGACACACCTGGTGGGATTGGCTGAGAGACCCAGGAACTTCCTTGGACCCATCAAACCCCTTCCTCTGAGGTTGTGTGGGTACCCCAGGCCCACAGGGGCCTCGCTGTGCCTGCTCCCCTGACAGGATGGTGGTGTCACTCAGCATTTCTGGAATGGCTTCCAGACTCCATAGACCCCTTCTCACCTGTGCCCATGCTAGGGTACTCCTCTCCCTCTCCTCAGGAGCTCACTAGCCCCTCAGTAGGCCCTTGCTAGGGCTCAGCCCCTCAGCAGGACTTTGGTCCCAGTGCCAGTCCAGAGCTCAGCCCAGCACAGCTTCTGGATACCCTTTTCTTCCACTGTCAGGCTACTGTTGCCCTTGCCATGTCACCCGCCCTGCCCATGAGACCCTGTACTGCCCAGGTACGAGCACCCTGACTCCAGTGACAACACATTACGGCCCCAGATCTGCTGGCAAGGTTGGGTCCAGACAAAGGTCCCTAACACCCAGCAAGGAGAAAGCAAGGGGCCTGGAGAGGCCAAGCTGCCCAGGACCAGCCTGGGGGCCTGGACTTTGGTGCTCTTGCTCAGGTCCAACCCCCCTTGGTCTTCCAGCTCTATCTGTGACCAGCTCCCTGTTCTCCCAGTCCACCCTGTGCAAGACCCTCCTGACCAGGGCTGGATGCTGGTGGGAGGGGCTGAGCTCAAGCAGCTCCCGCAGAGAGTGATCTCACTGCCTCCATGGGGTGGAAGACGACTCAGGAGAGAATCATCCCGAGTCTTGGAAGAGGCCTGACTCACACTGGGCCCCCGTGAGGCAGCCCTTGAACATAGGCACCTGTCAGCCTGTCCTGAGTCAGAAGATGAAGCCCCGCCGTCGGGGCTGGACACTCAGGCCTTCCACGGAGCCTGCTAATCCTCCAAGTGGAATGTGCTCAGCAACCCAGTTTGGCAAAGGACCCACTGGCTGCGTCACAGAGAGCTAATTTTTCAAATAACAATTTGCCAACTTAACAATGACCAGTTCTGAAAAATCAAAACGAGGAATGTTGATTTTAAGTTCTCCAATACTTGGGGCTATCTTGTGTGCAAAGCAGGATGACTTCTCGTGTGAGCTGAACTGCAGATGTCGCGAATGTCAAGTGTCATGGCTGCCTGTCCTCCTTCTGCTTCCTGGATTTGAGCTCGCAGGATAGACTGAGTCTACAGACCCTGCGCACACCAACCCCTCCCGGCTACAGGGAACCAAATCCAGACTCCTAGCGACAGTCTGTGGGCCAGCAGAGAAGGACTTCCTTGGCATGTCAACATGACACATCCACGGCTGTCAGTCCAGGTGCCGGTGGAAAGCGGAGGGCACATCTCTTAAATCTGCCCCCAAAGGGACATTAGCATATTAGCAGGGGTACCTGATGCCCACAAAGCTGTGGGCATATTTAAGAGAAGAGCAAAGGATGGCAAGGTGCCCAGGGACTTGTAATAGCGAGAGTGGTTGCCTCCCTGGGCCCGGGAGGGGCAAAGGAGAGCCCGTACAGACACAGAGGAGAGCTATGGCTTTAGGAGAAGATAAGACAAGGAGCAGCAGCAGAGGAACACAGCCGTTGCCAAACCATGCCAAGCAAGGAGGGCACAGGAGGAGTAAGTACTTCTTCTCACCCTCTCTGCTCTCCTGATACATCCTCCACTGGCTGAACCTAACTGGGGCTGAGGCCACGGGAGCCCTGGCGATGCAGCTCATGAGGGCAAGTTCGCAGGGTGAGAGCAGGGAGGAGCAGGTGAAGAGTGGATACAGATTCTCTGTAAACAGCACCAGCTCAGCCTGCCAGACTGCTGGGTCTGCAGGAACCAAGACAGCAGCTTAACTCCGCATAGTCCCATTTCTCCTCCTTGAAACCATATGGAGGAGGAGGAGGAAAAAGGCAGGCCTTCACCAACACCCACAGGTCAAACTTAATTTCAGAGAAATCAGGAGATTGGGATTGGGAAACCATGCAAATGCAGAAGTAGGTGAATCCAGGGGGAAGACGGGCCAGTGCGGAAGAGCAGGGGACGGGGAAGGGCCGGGGTAGCAGGCGTCTCGGACGTTGCCAGCAACACTCACTTCCGGGATGAGATGGCCCTCTGAGTGAGAACTCTTTGGGACAGAACTTGAACCTGAGGAGCTGAAGAAAGAAGTGGAATAAGCCCAGGGAATTCCAGAGGGGCTACTCTAGAAGAGGACCACCTCCCAAGAAACAAGAGAGCCCTTGGAAAGAAAGGCAAGAGCTGAACCCCTGGAGGCCACAACTGGGAAAAGAAGGCTGCCTGTAGAACCTTCTTGAAGTTAGTTCAGTTCACCGCTACGAAGGTGAGCCCAACACTTATATGAAGGAAGGCCAGGTTCCTGAGCAGAAGAACCTGGGTGAGTCCCTGGCCCGACCCTCTCCACAAGAATGTCCCACTGATGACTGGGAAGTTCTACTTCAGATCTGAACTTTGGATTCCCGACAGCCTCCAATGTCATAAATACAAGGGCTTTACAATGAATAGGGTAGGTTTCTCTATCTTCCTCTCCCAGCCTTCCCTTGTGGATGTTTGCATTTCACACAACCACAATACAATGATCAGAAGGGAGGAACTGACATTAGCATATTTAGTTAAATTAAAATTTAAGTTAGTTAACAAAATAATATCGCTTAATTAAATAAGAATAATAAAGTTTTAATTTTAACTAACTTTTTTTTTTAAGATTTTATTTATTTATTTGTGAGAGAGAGCATGAGAGCTGAGAAGGTCAGAGGGAGAAATAGTCTCCCCATGGAGCTGGGAGCCAGATGCGGGACTCAATCCCAGGACTCCAGGATCATGACCTGAGCCGAAGGCAGTCACTTAACCAACCCAACCACTCAGGCGCCCCTAACTTTTTTAAAAAATAGAAAACACTGTACACAAATATAGAACACAATGAATCTTCATGGGTTACCATTGCAATAACCCGAGGGGCGTAGCTATAGCAATTGTGAGCTCAGATCCCAGATGTCTTCCCACTTTATCTGTAAATATTTCATTCTTGAGGAAACTTCTAGAGTACTAACTCCAACCAACCAATGGACAGCAAAAAATATTTTAGCAAAAAGGATGGCAGAGAGCTTTTAATATCTTCAGTTGCAGATCTAAGGCAAAACAAAGGTGTGGCTCAGAGTAGAGGAATGGAATGTAAATATTTCAAAAAGTAGAAATGAGAGAAATAACAACCAAAAAGAGAGAGAGAATGGGGTTGAAAAGTGGAAAATAGGGGCACCTGGGTGGCTCAGTAGGTTAAGCCTGACTCTTGATTTCTGCTCAGGTGCTGATCCTGGGATCAGCCTCATGTCGTGGGGCTCTGTGCTCAGCAGGGTCGTGGTCATGGGATCAAGCCCCATGTCGTGGGGCTCTGTGCTCAGCAGGGAGTCTGCTCTCTCTCCCTCTGCCTCTCCTGCTCAGGTGCATGCAAGATCTCTTTCTCTCTAAAATAAATAAACAAATCTTAAAAAATAAATAAATAGAGAGTCAAAATAGAAAACCCTGCTCCTTGTCTCTTATATAGTTTATAACTTGACAGGAATCAGAGCTGAGAATTCCAGGGGAACCAATATGTAATGTTAGTGACCTTGTGTTTGTCTAGTTGAGCAACTGGAATCTGGAGAATCGGGAATTATCTGGGGAAATTGCTGATGGGAGAACTGATCTTTGGAGCCTTGACCAATACCCAACAGATGGCCACAGCCTTCTCCTCCTCAGCCAGTCTGGGCTCAGCTAGCTTCATGAACCTCACGGAGATAGGCCTGGGCTCCTATAGGCTCCTGTGGCCTCACTGTGCTCACTGTGTCCCAGACATTGAGCAAAACGAAGTCCAACTTGGCCTTGCCTCCACTTCCACCCCCAGGGCTCACAGTGTTGGGGAGAACAGAGGCACACATAAACAAGCATTTGCCTGGTGCCATGGAAGGGCCAGTTGCATGGGGCAGGAAGAGTATGGAAGGGGCCGCACACAATAATGGCATGCATGGTGAATGTGACAATATGCAAACTCACTGTTATCTGGTAGGAGAACCAAAGAACAGTCATGGCTATGTTCATTTAGCAAATGTTCCCGAGCACTGCTCTAGGCACTGGATGTGCACTCATCAGTAGAAGGGACTTGGTTGCAGCCCCATGGACAACCATCACAAAGAAGCACACAGGAAAGGACTCGTTAGAATAACTGTGGAGAAGGAGTACAGGGGGGCTGTGAGAGTGTATCAGTGATGGCTGGACTCATTCTGAGTGTGTGTGTGTGTGTGTTGGAGGGTGGGCAGGGCAGCTGGAACCTGAAGGATGAAGGGTAGGCGCTCTAGACGAGAATAGTTTGTGGGGGAGGATGGAGAGCATTCCAGGTAGAAAAAACAGCACATGCAAAGACCCTGGGGTGAGCAGGAGCATGATGTCAAGGAAAATGTGAAAAGGTCAATGTGGCTGAAGCAAAGAGGGACAAGGTGTTGAGAAGGAGGCTGGAGAGGTAGGTGAGGCCAACAGGATGCTGGCATCCAGGTAACATGGGGACTGAAGCTTTTGTTTGCAAGAGAAAAACCTCATTCACCGTGGCTCAAATACCATGGGAAAAGGTGCCTGGGTGGCTCAGTGGGTTAAGCATCTGCCTTCAGCTCGGGTCATGGTCTCAGGGTCCTGGGATCGAGCCCCGTATCGGGGTCTCTGCTGAGCGGGGAGTCTGCTTCCCCCTCTCTCTCTGCCTGCCTCTCTGCTTACTTGTGATCTCTCCCTTTCTCTCTGTTGGAGAAATAAATAAAATCTTAAAAAAAAAAAATACCATGGGAAGCCGAATCCTCCCTCTACCTAGCATGTGGCAGCTCAAAGACTGATTAATTTAGGAACTGAGTAAAGTAACTTGGGACTCAGTTTCTGTCTATATTTCTGCTCTGCCCTCATCAGCAAGCTGGCTTTTCCTTAAGCTTCTTCCTCCTTTGGTTACAAGTGGTTGCCACAGTTCCAAGCATCATTTCCAGCCACAAAAAAATGTCCAGTGGAAGATGAAAGACTCTTTCTTCTTTTGTCTTTCTCTCTCTCTTTTTTCTTGAGGATGGAAAAATCTTTCCTAAAAGCTCCTTGGCCCTCAAATAGGATCTCCCCCCCTTCTTAGCCAGAGCTGGGTCCCACACCCATCCCTAAGGCAATTTCTTGAGGAGCACTGGATAAAGAGGGACTGCTGGGTCCCTGGGGATTTCTCTGAGTCACCAGCGGAAGGGCGCACACCAGAAAAGATGTGAGGGCTCTGCCAATCCAGCGCCCCCCCCCCCCACCGACCTCCCCCCGTTGTGGCCCAAGATGGTCTCTCCTGACCTTGGCACCCACCTGGGTGCCGGGGCTCCTGGAGATGCTGGAAGCACTCCCACACGACCCAGCCGTCTTTTTGAGGACCTTCCCCTTGGGCCAGAGGGAGCAGCCTTGGCTCGTTTTGCAGATTAGGCGAGGCATTCTTTTGGGTAGAGTCAGCAAATCAGAAAACAACAGTGAACAGGGCTTGGCCCTGGGGTGGGGCTGGGAGATGCTGACGGTGAGAGGGAGAAGACCTGTCCCACCCTTGGGAGGGATCCCACAGGGGAGAAGAGAAAGGTCACTGGAGCAGGGCTGCACCCAGAGAGAGATCTGGGCCGGGGCGGAGCACCCCACAACAGCGCTGCTCCCTGCCGAAGCCGTGGAAGGCCTTTCGGGAAGCCGGTCTTCAGTCAACGCAGGAAGGAAAGACTCATCTTCTCCTTCTTGACTCCCCAGAACTGGAAAGCGTAATCAATATTTTTGAATGGAAAAGGCTTGGCTACCTACGCGCTCGTCTTCCGAGAGGAGGGAATAACATGTGCAAAGACGCGAAGGTGGGGAAGGGGCAGACCGCGTTACTAGCCGCGGTGTGGCAGTGGGTCCGGATGAAGGGGGCCGCCAGCGCCCGGCGGCAGGGCCGCGCCTTATCCTGTGGCAACTGTGAGTCACCCAGGAGCGAGGCGTAGCCAGGGCTGGTGTCGCGTAGCCAGGGCTGGTGGACACGTGCTGGGGTGGGGGGGAACTAAGTTTGCGGGAAGTCTAGTCCTCCTAGGGCCCTGCGGGACGAAAAGGCCAGTCTCCGTCCCCGAACGGAAAGTCCTGATATGTCCCAGCGGAACGAGGTGCTCGCGGGCGGGGTCGCGCACGCAGGGTACTGCCCGGTCCCCGACTTCACGGCCACGTGCACCGCCCCGTGCGTCCCTGCTCCTCCTCCGGGGGCGTTTCGTGGGCGGGGCTGCCCCGGCTGCGCGGAAAGCTCTCGAGTCCAGCCGGTCGGGCGTGGCTGGTTGGAAGGCGTCCTAGCCTTCCCGGTCCTTCCCGGTGACTCATCGCCGGGTGGGGCCGGCGCACAAACACCCCGCGGTGGGGGGACGGAAATCCCGCTCCTGCGACTCCTTGTTGTCCCTGAGAGCTCCCGCCACCCACGGTCCTCGAAGGCGCCCAGCCCTGGGATGCCTTGGTTCTCCCAGCCTGCAGGAGCAGGTCTCAGGGAGAAGTTCCCGAAGCCCCAGCCCTTGGAGTCCCTCGCCCCCCACCCTGAGCTGAGCCCCTCGAGCATCTAGGGACCCAGCATCCCCTCCCAGGAGGGGCGGGGTTCCCGAAGCTGGGGGAATGGTTTGAGAATGGGGCATGAGGTAGCTCCTGAACAGAGCCGGAGGCACAGATATGTCGTCGAAATTCGGATAAGGGAGCGTCTGGATTTGCTGTTGAGACCATGGGAAGAGAATTCTCGGACAGTCTGCCTGGGTTTCCCAATTTGGAATGCCAGAACTCTGGATGTCCGGGCTGGGTTTCTGGATACGGGGGCTCAGCTCTAGGCGACAGCGGGCTGGACCCAGCTTGTGGGGAGGCATGAAGTGGACACAAGGTAGGAACAAGTGCTTTAATAAGGCAGTAGGCCAAGGGCCTGCCAGAGCTGAGAGCCTGGAAGGCAGTCATCCATGTCTCCCTGCTGTTATTACATGAAGCCTAATTTTTTCCCAAAACCTGAGAAAGTCTCAGAGGCCTGGTTAGCAGTCTTGTCGATAGTTTCCTGGGTGGACTTGGCCACCTGGTCCATGGCTGGGGAAGGAAAGGAGAAAGCAGATGAGGGCGAGGCCCTGGGAAACAGAGCCCTGTAGGGTTAGCCTGGATCTCCATCCCCAGGAAGCAGTGTGGGCAGAGGGGCTCCGAAGGAGAAGACATCTATCTCTGGGTGAGGGCTGAATGGGGAGAGGGGGAGTGTGCAGGGGCTGCCCACCCTCCTGCCCACCAGCACACCAGACCTTTCTGCCCTGCTTCTGTGGCCTGATCCACCACTTGCTGGGCCGTTGCTCCTGCCGCAGTCACTGGAACAGAGAGATGTGGCCTTTAGCCCCTACTGAGACACTGCTGACCACAGGGACCCCACCGTTGCTACTCCCCCACCCCCGCCCCATCTGTTCTCTGGAGTAGTCTGTTTGTCCTACAGGCCCAAGGGATGAATACCATCAAAGTGAAGTCTCTTGACTAAGATCAGCCAGCCAGCTAGGCAAGGAGCCCTTTCCATGCCTCTAGGGTGTTCTTAGTTATTTATAACTCTGGGCTCCTCCCCTCTGGCCTGCTTCTCTTCCCAACTCCAGGACTGCAGAAAAAATATCCCAACAGAGGCTGGAGCGGGCATCTGGTCTGCCCCGGCTC
The DNA here is from genome assembly GCF_922984935.1 of Meles meles. Lineage (NCBI taxonomy): Eukaryota > Metazoa > Chordata > Mammalia > Carnivora > Mustelidae > Meles > Meles meles. Next base: position 45,201,360 of record NC_060078.1, on the reverse strand, counting down.
CTGGGCATGGCCCAAGAAGAACCATGTCCCCCTTTCACAATGTCTCCTCCAGAAGCCTGGCCCAGATGCCTGATTTCCCACCTGGAGTACACGGGAGTCCACTTTTGCAAGAGGCCCTCTCACCACAGCTTCCCTCCTGTGCCTCACTTCATCACAAGCAGTGATGCCAGTAGTGCCTCCGGGGGCGGGATACTTAAGGCGTTAGGAAATGAAATCCACAGAGGAGGTGACACTTCCAAGGTCAGGCCATGTCCTCTGGGCCAGAATTTGTGCCCATGGTGAACAGGGCTTCCAGGACCTCAAGTGGGTCCCACCTGCTGGGTGAGCAGACAAGTGGCTCCTGCCTCTAGAAATCTGACATCCTTGCTGCTGAACAGGAAGGAACCTGCTTTACTCAGACCTTGGGCCAGGGAGGTGTAGGGGGTCAGGCAGGCCCTGGGTCTGTGGCTCACAAAGCACCCTCCTTCCTGTCCCCCTTGGGGCCTTATATGACAGAACCAGTCAGGGCCACAGAGAATGAGCATTTACACCCAACTTACAGATGGGGAAAGTGAGGCCCAGAAGGAAGGGTCCTATAGACAGGCTTCCTGGTAGCATTTTAATTTCAGGAGAACCGTGGGAGTTCCTTGGGGCACTGGTGAAGGAGGGAGTTAGTGTGAGTTTTGTCTGTTGAGTGGGATATGTGCAGGACAGACTGGGAGCCAGAGTCCCGAGGGAGGCTGCCCTGGGACTGGAAGAGCTGCAGCTGGTGGGCCCAGGGGTCTCCTCACATTCCCTAGCCCCAGTCTACCCGACCCCACCCCAGCTGCATAACCTCGGGTCCGAGGAGGAAAGAGCTGGAGGTGGAGAAACAAGGCTGGGACCTGCCCTGTGGGGTGAGGGTGGGGAGTCCCTCTGGGTGAGGACTTGGAAACGATTATTTTTTCCGGAGTGGGGACGGGGGAGGGGAAGCCGCTCCACCATCCCATCCGGTCCAGTGCTCCTCTGAGACCCCAGCAGGCAGAGGTGGATTTCGGGGTGCTCAGCGGGCTCTCTCCATGGACCTCTACCCTCTCCTAAGGACTGAGGTGGGGCCGCTCAGGATCGGGGTGGGGCAGGTCCCCGCCGCTCAGCCTCCTCATATTAGCTCCTGGCAATGCCCAAATCGGACCACGAACCCTTGGGCACCGCTGTTCCCCCATCTGCTTCAAGGCTTCATCCCCTGGGCTGAGCGGGGTGGGCGTCGGCCCCGTCCCTGCATCTCAGAGGAGGGCTCGCCCCAGCCGGAACCGCCCACCGACTTGATGCGCATCCCGGGCTTCTGCCTCCGCTGCATGTTCCCCGGGTCGCGCGCTGTCCTCACCCGCTTCCTGGGCCGCCCCCTGCACTTGCTGCTTCAGGTCTTGCAAGCCCTTGCTGGCCATGGCTGCGAGGGGTCTGCGAGGTCGTCTAGGGTAGCGGCAGCGATGTTAGATTCTGTTCACCTTGCGGCGACCGGAGAGCGGGCTCTGGTTTTTAAGGCGCCCCAGGGCCGGCCCGCCCCGGGCGGGGCGGGGAAGGGGGGGCGCGGGGCGTTTCCCGGCAGACCGGCTCCAGGGACGCACCCAGCCCTGCTCCAGGCTCCACCAACCGGAGAGCACATCCCGTCCTCCCGCCGGTGGCAATGAGAAGGTGGCCGTCCCCACCAGGGTCTGAACAGGGAAGGGGGGCTGCAGAGGGGTTGGGTCGGGGTCCAGAGATGGGCTGGAGTAGAAGGGGGGCGCACAAACCTCGCCCCTCCCCGTGCGCCCGACCCTTCGTCCCTGACCCTGAGGATCGGGTGTGCGCTGCTTCAGCGCCAGGTCAGAATCTCAAGGCTGGAATCGACATTAACAATAGCGGCTGCCTGGGGCACCTGGGTAGCTCAGTGGGTTAAAGGCTCTGCCTTTGGCTCAAGTCATGATCCCAGAGTTCTGGGATCGAGCCCAGCATTGGGCTTTCTGCTCAGCAGGGAGCCTGCTTCCTCCTCTCTCTGTCTGCCTCTCTGCCTACTTGTGATCTCTGTCTGTCAAATAAATAAATAAAATCTTTAAAAAAAAAAAAAAAAAACAATAGCGGCTGCCTTTTACTGAGCATTTACCCAGTACTTAAGGTTCCAGGTAGCACTAAGTAGCTTAGTGCTACCCTAAGGCTTTCGGACCTCTTGTATAATTTTTTCAACAACTTCATGAAATTGGTGTTGTTAGCAGTTTATAGGGAGAAACTGAGACACAGAGGGCGCGTTAGGTCTCACCCAGACTCGAATGGCCGGGACTCGAATCTGTGACAGTGGACTGTAAACCCTAAGGCCCTGGCAACCACCAAGCTGGCTGTCCCCACACACCGGGACACTGCAGACTGGCCATCTGTCCTGCCGCCACTGGGACCAGGCAGGCGAAGAGGGGCGAGACTCAGGGAGCAAGCAGCCCAAGGTGGAGGTGGAGGGGAACGACGGAAAGAGCCGCTGTATGTGCCCAGCCCAGGCAAGGAGATTGCTACCTTAGGTCACCAAAGCCCTCCAAGCTGGACAGGAGGCAAGGTTCAGAGAGGGCGGGGAAGCTCCCCAGGCCACACAGCAAAGAAGGGAGTGGCCAAACCTCAGACTGCTGAGGTCACCTTTCCCAGGATGGGGTGCATGCCAGATGTGGTGATGACCCAGGGGCCCTGGGAGTGGGGTTAGAGGCCCGCGCACCAGTGGTGGAGCCATGGATCCCGAGAACAGCAAAATGACCTAAAAGGCATGAGCCCCTGGCACTCCAGTGTGCTGGTCAGGCCTCCACCTGCCCCACGTTCTCCCACTCCAGAGCCAACCTGCGGAGCTTGGAGGCCACCATCGTGCTGGGCTTGTGCATCTTGGTGTGGCTGCTGGACTCTCTCTCTCTTGCTTGCTCTCCGGGGTGGTGTGGGAGTCTTCCATATTCTGGAGCCCTGGGAAGACCCTGCATACCCAGGTCCCCTCAGCTGGCCCATGCCCTGCCCCTAATGTTTCAGGGAGGAGGCAGCTGGGGGGATAGGCTGGGGGGTAAACCGTGGAGTGTCAGCCACCGTGTGGACTGTCTGGAAACCTGCTCGCTCACACACAATGAGAATGGATTAATGGACATGAAATCAACCCCGGGCAAGTAGAAGGACAGGCACTGAGTTCAGATGGGAGGAGGGGACACCAATGACAGAGGAACCAAGCGGCCACCACACCTTCTCCTCTTGGCCTTAAGCCCGGCCAAGCCCAGAGCACAAAGGCGTGGCAGGAGCTGCCTTCTTGCTGCCTAGGGGACCCCGCGGAGCCCAGCCTTGCCCATGCCCTCCTGAATTCCCACCAGTAGCACCAGGCCTTTTGGCCAAGAAGGTCTTTTCACCACAGCAGTTAGCTCATGGCTGGCTGTTAATGCTCTTCGGTGCAGGTCCCAGTGGACGAGAATAAGACAGGGAGGCAGCAGCCGGGCCCAAGCCGGTGATGATAGGGGCAGCTGAGTGTCTCTAAAGCAGCAGGCACTGCAGTCAGACTCCCAGGGCCAAGTCCATCTCTCTGAGCCCTAGTGCCCCATCCTTGATGGGCGGATGGGGGAGACAGAATCTCCTCACAGGGCTCTTGTGAAGGTTCAGTGGGCTGAAGGCTGCCCCACATTCAGCAGGGGGCCCCTCAACAGGGGGGCATTCTCAGGTAAGGAGAGGGATCCAGAGAGAGCGGTTGTTCCTCTAGGGAACCCAGGCGCAACCGCAGGAGCCCAGAGCACATAAGAGAGGGTCTATATTTTTTTAATATGGGCTTCATGCTTATCGTGGATTTCAATACAGGGCTTGAACTGACGACCCTGAGATCAAGACCTGAGGGGAGATCAAGAGCTAACCAGCTGAGCTACCCAGGCACCCCGATAGGGTTTGGAAGGCTGCGAGCAGGGCAGGTGCCATCTGGTGGGAATAGGCTTCCTGGATAGGGCAAACCTAGATGTTTGGCATTTGACCCCAAGAACAGGCCCTAAGTATGTGTCTAGGGTGGGAGTCAAGCAGCAGGGACCCTTCCAGATTCCTTCGGCAGAGGCAGGGAGCACTGGGAGGCTGGTGATGCACGGTGTACGGGGCCTGGGTCTAGGTGTCCTCCTCCCCCTGTCACCTTATGGGACTCCCTCCTCCTCTCTCTCACAGTCCAAAGAGCTCTCAGACACACCCAGGTCCCAGGTGGACTGCTCCTAGGCATGCACAGGCCTGCTTGTGTGCATGCATCTGGTCCGAGAGCATTAACACCCTTGACTGCCCTGAACCTCTTCTAGAACTTTCACTCCTCCCATGGCAGGATTTGGGGGTCTGTGGGACCAGCAGCCTCATGCTCCTTTCTGCCTCCTCAGCAATGCATGCCCATGGCCAGCAGGCTGGGATACAACCCTGCTCAGCCCTCAGGGCTGGTCTTGACCCCTGCTTCCCACCACTGAGGCAGTATGGGAAAGGGGTGATCTCGGTAGTGTCTGAATTCAGGGGTGGACTCAAGCTCTGGCTCTGACACCCGGGGTTGGAGGCTTGGGGCAAGTCACTTAGATGCTCTGAGCCCAAACTGTCTGGGTGCCAGAGGGGAAGGAACCTCTCCACCGCCTCTGAACAAGGCCCCAGGACATGATACCAATGGCCCTTCATGTAGGACACCTGCCAGCCTGGTCCCCAGGTTATTTTGAAACAGGACCACGCAGTCTGGGGTCCTGCAGCAGAGCGTGGTCATTAACTGGGTGGCTCTGGAGCCAGGCGACCTTGGCTTCTGCCCAGTCCCAGAGTTCCTTGCTCTGTGCCCTTGGGCAAGTTATTTAACCTCTCCATTCTTCAGTTCCTTAGGGAAACTGGGATCATACCAAGAGTTTGTTCTGAGAATTAAATTAGGTAAAGTGCTCAGGCCTGGGAGGAGCTCATTTTTACTACTTTTAAAGGGTAGAGGCTCACTCTCCTGCTTTTCAGCTGTCCTCTTTTCTATTGATACCTGACAGGACTTCTGGTAAAGGACGGGAAAGCCCAGCTCCAAGCTGGTGGGAGCTTGAGGCCAGCTGGGGCCAGGAGGGAGGAGCCATAGGGTCATGTCTTTCTGTGCTGAGGGGGACTCAAAGAGGACTTGCTATGGGCCTGGATGTCACATCTTTAAAGGTTACCCTCTGTTCCAGGGAGGGGTGTGAGGTTGTCTGGGCAAGCCAAAAGCGCTCCCTGTTAAAAGACAATGGTGTGGGCTCCCTGAAGGCGGTGCCTACTCTCAGAAGGTTCCCGAAATGCCCAGGGTCTGCCCAAAGGGTACCTGGCCCCAGACCTGCTTCCCAGACCCACCAGCAGGCTGGCCTGGCTTCTGTTCCCAGGTGAGGCAGCACAGAATGGAAGCATGGGCACGTATGGCCAAGGGTGAGGACTAGAGTTTTATTTGGAATCATTAAAAACAAAATTTCATAGCAGCATCTGTGGGTTCAGAAGAACCAGGGGGTGGAGGCTGTGAGGGAGGGAGTGAGGGAGGAGAAGGCATCAGAGGCAGCTTAGGAGGACAGGCCCGTGGGTGGCCAGGTGTGGGCGCAGGAACATGGGCAGCCCGGGTCACGCTCTGGGCTGGGCACTCCGCGTGCCTGGAGGGGGTGGGGTGCAAGGCAGAGGGCTCTTCCTTGGGGTCTCCGTGGCCGACTGGCATCCCTCTAGTCTCCTCCGCTCTTGACCTGGGAGAGAGAGTGCCCTTCACACACAACCCCAGCTCCACCCCCAGCGGCCACCCCCCCAACCCCCAGCCCCCCAACTCCCGAGTTCAGTGGGGCTCGGAGTCATCTCTGGCCCTCCACCTTGAGGGAACCATTCATGAGGGAACCTCCCACTCAGGCTGAGGGGGCTGCAGAAGGTCAAGGGGCTGTCCTGAGGGATCTGGGACCCTGGGAGGGAAGCAGGCTTGCCCAGTGTCCTCCGGGAGCCCTGCACTTACCTCCCCAGCCACTTCCTCTTCCCCTGTGGCTGCCTTGTCCTCCTGCGGGGCGGCTGGTTGCTCCAGGTCCTCCTGGGAGGGAGCAAAAGGGGACCCAGGGGATGTGGGACGGTGGGGAGTGTGCAGAGGCTCCAGCTGCTCTGTAGTCAGGGCTCACCCACCTGGCCTCAGAGATGAGCAGAAGCCCTCAACACCTTGCTGTGAGTGGAGGGCAGGAGGTGAAGGAAGTGCGAGGACCAGTCGGACCACGGGAGTGACAGAGCCTTGTGTAAAGACCCACAGTGGGGGCTCTGTCTGAGCATGCTGAGGCCTTCTGGGGGCACTAAGTCTCCTGGAGCCCAGCTTTACATGCCCCCCCCCCCCCCGCAAGCTAAAGCAGAGTCTCTGGGCTGTCCTTGGTTGGGCCTCTGAATTGAGGAGGACTGGGGGGGGGGTGCAGTGGGGTGAGGGAGGGCTGTGGCCCTGAAACCTGAGGCCTGACCCACCCTCAGTCTCCCCAAATCACATGATCATACACCCTTGTCCGACTTAGTTCCTAAATAACCCCAGGAAGAGGGATATGCCATCATTGTTCATACAGCGACCTCCAGGCCAGGGATGCCAAGTATCCAGCTCAAGGCCTCAGAGCTTAAAGCAATGGGACTTGTAGGGATCAGGTTGGGCTTGCTCCAGGCCCATCCTTATACAAGCAGCATCTTTCTCTCTGCCTGCCTCCTGGATGGCCTCTGGGCTGAAGCTGGTCTAGTTGGGCAAGCAGGGGTTATACAATCCTCCCCACTTCCTGTCTCCTCCTCCCTTATCCCCAGCCAGATACTTGCCTAAGGTGGCAGCTATGGGCAAGACCAGACTGGGTGATCAGGCAGGATCCCAGTCCTAGCACCTACCTTTAGAGGATCCTGCCATGTCCATGCTACCACTGGGACATCCTTGGTAGACTGGGGCACCAAACTATTCAGCAAGAGTTGGGGCAGGCCTTTCAAGCAAAGGGTAGGCAGCTCCCTGCCTAGTCCTGCTGCCCCAAGGCGGGTAGATGAGGCCCGCAGAAGGAAAGGGCTGTCGGACAGGCAGTACCACATCCTTCTATGGTTCACTGGAGGGGCAGTTGTGACTGGTTTTTAGGTGTCACCAGGAAATGTCTTTCTTGGGGCAGCCACCCATACCCTAAGACCTGGGTGGCTCCCTAGGCTCACCGGCCCTCCTTCAAAGCCAAAGAGAAGGGCCCAGGCTCCCTCTCAGAGACCCCAGGGCCTCTTTTGCTGGGAGGGAGGGGCCTGGTGTCTCCCAGAGCACCTGTGGGTCCTGCCCAGATGATGATGATGATGAAGTCACCTGCCTCTGTTGGGTGCTCGGCACGATCCGGGAGTAACGATTTCATGTGGGGCAAGTTCCCTGCAGGATTATACACTGTCACAGCAAATTGGGCACTCTCACCTCCTCCTGTGTCACCAATGAGGTAATGGAGGTCCCCAGGGGTTGAGTAGCTTCCCAAGGTCACACAGCTAGCCAGGGGCAGAGCTGGGACAGGGAGGACAGGGAGCAGTTGCCTACTCCAAGGACATGGTGTAGAAAGTGGGTGCCTGGGTGGCCCCCTCTCCCCCATTTCCCAAGGCAGGGATGCTCATTGCTGGGTGCCTGTACCCAGCCTGTACCTGCCCCCCATATAAACTGGGCTCTCCCCCACCCCAGAGATCTCACACTCCTAACTGCCCTGGGAACTCCGGACTGCCAGGACCAGCCCTGGGACCTTGGACACCTCACTTAACCTCACTTAACCTCTCTGGGACTCATTTCCACACCCCATCTCTGGGGATTTGGGGCCCATTAAATGAGTTAGTAAGTGTAAAATGCCTCAAACAGAACCTGCTCTGTGGTGGGTGCTGAGACAGCTCACCCTCGGGCCTCCACCTCCTGGGAGTGCCCGATTGCTCCCGTGCTCTCTGCAGCTGGCTGCCCAGGGGCGTGCGCGCACACACGCATGCACACCCGCGTGCACACACACGCACGCACACACGCATACACACACACACTTTCACTCACGAAGGCCAAGGGCGCGGTCAGGACCCTCCCTGCTTTGTCACGAGGGGGCGCTGCTTCCCTGCTCCTGCTGGGAGCGGAAGGCAGCCCACCGGGCCCTGCAGGGAGGTGGGCCACCAGGCCTGTGGGCGGTGACTTTACAGCTCCAGCCCGGTGTTTGTGGCCTTGGAGGCTGCCTGTCACCACACAGGGGCCCATGGGGCCCTGCTTTCACGGGTGAAATGTGGTACCTCCCAAATGCTGAGCATCAAGAAGACATGGTTTGGAGCCTCACTTTCCAGTTGGGCCCCCAAGCTGCCCCCCTCACAAGGGTCATTGGGAGGATCCCAGGCATTAATGGGTGTGAGAAAAACCAAGCACACACATCCTGGGCCCCTAAGTCACTGCTTCCTTATATGTCATGAGGCACTGATGCGTCCTCACCAGCCAGCCTCTCTGGGACCCCATCTCACCTTTCGAACCACTCCGGAGGTGATGGCAATGTTCTCTGCCTCCTCCACCGTCTTGATGGCCACTGTGTTGACACTGGTGACCACGGCTTCGCTCACAGCATTGGCCTGCTCCTTGGTCTTCTCAGCCACTGCAAGAGGACTCTGGCTAGCCTTGGTCCTCCTGCCCCCTGCCCCTACACCCATGGGCCTGGCCTGCCCAAGTCAGGCTGAGCAGCCCCTTTCTCAGAGCGCTCAAAACTCTGGCTCCACTAGAAGCCCCGGGCTGCCCCTTTCTCTGACTCTGGGGAGCCCTGATGCCGATGGGGAAATCAGGAGGCCCACCCTGGGTCTAGTCTCAGAGTCTGGAGGGCTGAGTCTATGTACAGCTTGGGCTCCCTGTTGGGTGTTAAGGAGGACTCTGGGCTTGGAGCTTTAGCAGCAGGTTGCAGTCCCTGGAGGTCCCAGCCCCCATGCCCCCTGGTCCTGGGCTCCTCACCTGAGGTCACGCTCTGCACAACATTCTCCTTGGTCTTAGCTCCTGTGGAGGAAATGGAGGCATCAGCCTTCTCCTCCTGGTGTTGCAGGGGTGGCGGGTGGTGGGGGGGTGGTGGTGAGAGCAAATACAGAACAGCTGGACAAGCCGTGGGGTCAGCAGGGGGTTAGGATGGTGTCCGAGGGCCAGCAGTCCCTTCAAAGGCTGCTTCCGGCTGTGTCTGAAGGAAGGGAATGGATGGGAAGTGGACAGGACAGGGCTGAGAGAGACCATAGGGTCCAGACCCACGTGGGTGTGGCCAGGGCCTCGGAAGCAGCAACAGGACAGAGCTGAGTCACTGGCTTCTGAGGGGCTGAGGGGGGTGGGGCTGCACAGGATACTGGGGCTTGGGCTCCTCTCCCCTCCCCACTGCCGAACACGGTGGGGATCTGGGATATGGCTGATGAGCACCTGCCCACTCATCCTACAGAGGCTGCAGGCTGAGCATAGCTTCTCATCTGAGTCCAGGGGGCAGGTGCTGGGCTGGGGGACCCTGGGTGGCTCTGTGCACGTGCACATGTGTGTGTGCACAAACAGGTGTGTCTGAGGGCCGAGTGCCCTCTTGCTGTCTGCCCCAGACACGCTGGGGTCCTGAGGTCAAAGCACATACTGGAGGGCTTGGGGCGGGGGGGATGTACAGGACGATGGGGGTGCTCCAGGGCCTGGAGACCCGGAATCAACAGCCAGGTCCTCACCCCACCCAAAATACCTCCTGGGAGCTGGGGGATAAGGTTGGCCCCCGGAAACTGGGCATCCCTGCCTCCAGCCTCCCGGCTGCTGCACCCTGCCACACCCTGCTTCACCCACACTCACCCACATACATGACCCCCTCCTTGGTTTTCTCCGCCGCTTCTGTCACCCCCTGCTTGGTCTTCTCCACGGCGCCCACCACACCCTCCTTGGCGATGGAGAAGCCCTTCTTGAAGACATCCATGGTGGTGGGCAGGGCAGGGAGGTTGATTCTTGCAGAGAGCTGTGGCTGGGGCTGCCGAGAATGCTGCTGCAGCCGCCGTCCCCGCCGCCTCTTATTGACGCCCATGAAATATTGATGATGCGGCGGCTGGCTGCTGGGAGCTCGGCCAGCGGGGCGGAGAGGGAGGGGGGAGGGGGCCCGCCCTCACCTTCCCCCAGGGCGGGGCAGCCGGGTCCAGCTCTCCCCGTGCCCAGTTGCTCAGCCCTCACCTCCTGCCCCCTGCCCTCCGGGGAGGGGGGCTGCAGGGGACTGGACTCGTCCTTATCCATCACTGCCCCTTATTCATCCACTGCCCTGTCCACCCGCAGTGGCCGCCATGGCTGGGGGCTCTCGGGCCTGGGGCTATTGTGTCTGATCCATCTGGGACAGAAAGGGTCAGGCAGGGGAGGCGCCTTTGCTACCAGCGTCCCAGGTAGGGCAGGGGTCAGAGCCACGCAGGCCTGTCAGGCAGCAGTGGCCAACCTCCCAGACCAGCCTGGGCTGCCTGGTGACTCACCAGCCCCGTGGATGACCCCATCCCCAGGCTCCAGCAAGGGAAGCCAGGGAGCTGGGTCAGAGGAGCGCACAAGGGTTCCCCAGTGCCCCAGGGACCCTAGGACAGTCCCTTTCTCTCTCTGAGTCTCTCCCCACCTGCTGGCTCCCACAGCCCCAGGGTGAAAAGTGCCGAGTCGGCATGCAGTGCCCCCCGCTTCCTGGCCACCAGCACGGATGGGCAGCAGGTTCCCTGAGACTGACCCGACCACTTCCTGCAGCCTCACTTCCACGCTTGGGCTCTTCTAGCTCCCACGGGGTCTTGTGTGGTGGGGCTGCCTCCTTGCGTGTCCCACACCTCCAGTGTCCCTGACCTAAGTCGTTTTGAGGCACAGGAACCAGACTGAGTTGGCTGCCTCTGTGGAGGACGGTGGGGGGGGGGGTGGCGATTGGGGTGGGGGGGCCGGACGAGGCTCACCCGGTGGGCCGGCCCAGGCCACTTCCTCTCTTTGTTGTCCCTGTGCTCCCTTTTCCTTCTGAGGCTTAACTTGAAGACGACGTCACCCTCACCAGCAGTCTGTGGAGTCACTTGCTGCGACTGAGCCTGTCCCACTGCCAAGATGATCCTGACATTGCTGCTTGGCCTCGTGGGACCCCTGGGCTGGGGGCTGCTGGAGGCCTCGGCCCAGGCCCCAGGTAGTGGGTTCTCGGATCCACACAATCCAAGGCCACCTGGGGTCTGGAGGGCAGAGGCTGAGGACACTGGCAGGGATCCCAGCAGACGGTAAGGAGGACCTCCACCTTGGGGGAAGTCATGTACAGGATCTGAGTCCCAGCTCAGCCAGAACAGGGTCTCTCAGGACCTCAGTCACCCATCTGTGACATGACTTCATTGTCTACCTGCTGGGCCAGCAGTGAGGCTGAATGAGGTGCCCGGTGCCAGGCTCCCTTCAAAAGGCCACTGCCAGGCAGCCCGGACTGGGCACCGTGGGAAGTTTCCTGCCTGGGCCGTGGCAGGGACTGGACCTGGAGGTTGGGCAGGAGCATTTCTTGCCGTCAACCACTTAGTTGGGGTGATGAGGGGCAGTAGTTCCAGAAGTTTTCAGTTGGCCTGGCATTGGCTCCTGTTCTCTGAAGAAAGTAAACTCTGACAGTTGAGCCTAGGGGAAGCTGGCCTGGCATAAGTCACAGAAGACAGATGCTCTGGGGACTGGATTTTTATCTGAGTGTCCCGGGACTGGTATGGGTCCTCAGGCTGGCCCTGAGGGACAGGCAGTGAGCAGACAGGGTGCTCTGCTCTATTTCCAGAACAAGGAGGAGGCCATGGCATCCCGCGAGCTCTGTTTCAGCGCCCCTCTCGAAATGGGTAGGATGGTCTTGGGACCAAACCAGGACATCATTTTCCAGCTTTGTATTTGCCCAAGCCTGGGGCCCCCTGCCGATAAGATGCTAGGCCTGCGGGTTCCTCCTCCAGGTCCTCCACGGTCAAGAGCAGCAGGTCCTTTACTGGGTCTGTCTCGGGCTAGTCCTCTTGCCAAGTGTTAGCTCAGCGAATCCTCCCAACAGTTGCAGAGGCTCAGAGAGACTAAGCCACTGCCGCAAGATCACACAGCTAAGAAGATCTAGAACCACGATCTAAGTCTGAGACTTGGATCACACACACACATACACACACACACCAGGCTTGGGGAGGGTGTTTATATGGATCTGGAGGGTGAGAGAGGGCAACTTATGCCCACCCAGAGTCTTCCATTTGGCTCTCTGAGATTCACCATCACGACGGCTTGCAGAATGACTCTGCCTGGGACAGTTCTATACAGCTCTGACGCTTCAAGGTGAATGTGTTTGTTGGACACTTTCCCAAAAACAGATTTGCTCACGGAGAGGAAAGAATAAGCAAGTGTAGGCCGAGTCTTAATGAGATCTGACAAGCAGGGCGGGGGGCCCCATCTATGCCCCGCCACCAGTCCTCCTCGGCACTGGGTGGTGCGGGTGATTCTCAGTGGGGGACACGACCCACCCAACTCTGATTTCAGGTCCAAGAACCAAGCCTCCCTTCCCCAAAGCCACTAGCTCCATGCCCCTTTCTTTGGGCTGCCTGCTTCCTTTTGCTAAAAGGAGGCTCAGGGTTACAGATGGATCAGAAGAAGGTAGGAGACATTCCTCTTTTTCCACACCCCCTTGGCTATGGGGAGGGACTTGTGGACTGCCCCATGGAGCTCACACATCCATTCCCTGGGGGGTCCCAGTGTGTGCAGAGCACATGCAGATGTACGTACAAGGGAGCTCCAGCCCAGGAATGCCCAGGTTCTAGGGAAACCTAGGGGTTTCCAGCAGGCCTGCTGGGTCTCCTTCCCACAACCCAGAAGCTGTGGTCTCTAGAGGCCCAGCTCAGGTTGTCAAGGCCTCCGGAGGGGCTGGTGTGAAAGGAAGGAAATTCTGCTCAGCTTCCTCGGGCTGATTGCTTCCCGTGCTCTGTGAAGGGAGAGGCGGAAATGCCGCTCCAGCCTCCCTCCTGCAACAGGGGGAAGGGGAGGTGGGGCCCCACAGCATCAGGGATAAGCCTCATGGACCCTCAGCCCCTGACTGCCAGAACCAGGCCTCCCAGCCTGCATTTGCCTCACACACCTGTCTCTGGCAGGCCCTGGGAGGCCCTGGACATGGGCCTAGATGAGACTCTTTACAAGGAGAAGTTGGAACAGAACAATTTGGTGCCAGATGCCTGGTCCCAGGGTGAAGGCAGGACCTGGCTGGTGCTTCCCATGGCTCTGGGACCCCCAGCAACGTGTGTATTTGGACTCCGTGGGGAGGAGGCTCTTTTGATGCTCCCTAGTTTTGGTGGGAGTGGGATGGAACAGAAGTCTGGGCTGTGGGCTCCTCTGAGCCAGCACATGCTCCCCCTGCAGGATGGAGACTGTGAAGGGGACAAAGCTGAGCCCTGGGCAAGGTGCCCCGTCTTCACATTGCAGTGACAGCTCTCTCCACACTGTGAGGCTCAGAGGGATGGAGACACCACCCAGCTCCTAAGTGACAGGTCAGAGCATCCACTGGGCTGCAAATCTCAGGTGCCTGCTGGCCTGTCTCTCCCGAGATGGGTGGTAGTTGTAGGAGAGGGAGCTCCCGGCCATCTATCGGCCCTGCCCACCAGCATCAGCTTCTTCTGGCCCATCTGCCAGCAACGTCTGTGATTTGTTGCAGCTGAGTGCTCCTGGCCCAGAGGAGTTACGCACATGGCTGGAGGTCACTCAGGAGCCGGGCGGAACCCAGGCCGCAGGTCACGGCCATGGCAGCACTTCCTGCACCTGCTCCCGCTCTCAGAAGCACAGGGCCCTGGGCAAACTCAGGGAATCCCCACTCTGGACACTGAGTGGGCCTCAGGTTCCTCTGCCAAAGTCCCTTTCCAGCTCAAAGAAAAAGCCCTGCAAAATTCTCTCCTGCGGTGGTCATATTCAAGGCTGCATTCAAAGTCTCAGAAAGCAAGGATGCCAAGAACACGCTCTCCTTCCCCAGGAAGATGGGAGGGGTGGACAGAGGTGGGCTTTATTGGCATTGACGTGTCCCAGTGCACAGTGGCAGCAGCACATCCATAATTCAGGAGGCTCCAGCAAACAGCCCTTTCCCTGCTAGAAACTGGCTCAGCCTCCCCCACAGCCCCTCCCTCAGTCCCAAGGGAGAGGCCAGAAGTGGGAATCTTCTCCACATTTCCAGGACTGGGGAGGGGGAAGGGCCTTGCTCAAGGTCACCCTGAATCCAGGAAGGGGAACAGGAGGGGAGGGGCCCAGTTTTCTGAGCTCGCATTAAAAGCTCCAAAGGAGTCAGCAGACACTCTCCTGACTGGGGTAAAGCCTCAGGTGGGGGCCATGTCAGAGGTCCAGGGCAGCCCAAACCCAGCTGGAGGATCCCCACACTCATTTCTAGGCTGGCCCCAGGAGAGGAGGGTGTAAAGAGTGCGGCATGAGAACAATGGGCGCTTCGGTGAGCCGGGCTGGGGGTTCAGGCTCAAGGGCCAGCAGTGCAGCTGCCAGGAGCTGGAGGAAACCAAAGCAAAGGTCAGGAATGTTCCCAGGGCTTCTGGGCCAGCAGCCTGTACTATGCCAAGGGGACAGGGCTGCCAAGGGAGGGGGAGCATGGGCAGGGAGAACAGTTGGAGCCTGAGGTTTGAACAGGTCAAGAGAGAAAGTTCCTGGGCAGGAAGGGTGGGCGGTACCGTTTCCGGTTCCAGGAGCTCGAGGTGGAAAGTCCCAGTCACTGCCAGGCAGGCTGGATCAGACCCAGCTTGCCTGGGCACAGGGCTTCTGGACCCTCCGCAGCAGTTCAGAGGGTAAGCAATGAGCAGGACTTTGTTTTGAGTGGGTGTTTCTCAATGTTGGCACTACTGGCATTTGGAGCTGGCTAATTCTTGGCTGTGGGGGTGCCGGGTCGTGCTGTGTGCATTGCAAGGTGTTTGGCGGCTTCCTTGGTCTCTGCCCACTAGATGCCAAGTTCACAGGTGTCTTCCCCATGGAGGAAGTCCATTTACCTCCCCACCCTGAGAACCACCAGTTTAGAGAAACACTTTTCCCCGGGCCCAAGACTATGTTCAAGCATTTCCATGGGGTCCAGTGTAGGGGTGGGGTGGATGCTGGAGTTTCTGTTCTGGAACAGTCCGTGCAGGTGACTGTCTCACCTGTGGTCCCTAAACTCTGGGCCCAGCACTTTCACCGTCACTCTTTCTGTGTTGAGCGAACATTATTTGCCTAAAATCAGAGCCAGTTCCATGGGCATGTGACCTGAGCGGTCACACAGCGTGCGCCCACAGAAGGGCCCCACACTTGGTTTAATCTCTATTGTTGTCCCGCATTTTCATTTTGCACTGGACACTACAAATTATGTAGTCAGTCTCATGTAAAATATTTACTCTCTGTCCCTTTACGGAAAAACTGTGCCGACCCTCTAGGTTAGAGTCAAACCCTCTGCAATGTTGGCTGAGACAGTCAGAGGCCCCTTTGCCAACTGATCCCCAAAGGCAATGACTTTTAACTCTTTAGGTGAATCTTTTGGCATTTACCTCTGTGTCTCTAACTAACATGTTTATATTGCTGCTTCTTGGGAAGTAGCATTATCTTTGGTTCAGCTCTCATTCCCACTCCATACCCCAATCCCAGCATGCATGCACAGGCATGTAAGAAGGCGTGCACGAGCATACATGTGCACACATGCGCACTACCCCTCCGCCATCCTCCCAGATTATCATTTTGAGTATTTACATTTACAAGACTACGTATGCTTCTCAGAGTGGAGACTTGAAAAAAACTATGAATACTTCCCCCTGCCCACCCCGCCCCATCCACATTTCATATTTTTGGTCTTCCCTGGAAAACAACTGTGTTCATTTTCTTTGTTCCCCGTGTCTCTATCACTACTCAATCATGAATTCTTGGCCACTTGTCCACACCTGCTCTCCCCTTTTATCCATGTCAGGTACTGCTCTCAGAATTCCAGCTGTGCTCCAGTCTGGACACTGGCCCCACACCCACTGCCCATCACTGTACTGGGCTCTCCCTCTTGAATCCCCCCTGGAACTCCTCCTATCTCCTGAGGCCGTGCTTTCCTCGTTCTTGGTTCTCTGGCTCATATTGGTGGAGGACCTCTGGCATGATGGTGCTCTGTCCTGGGCTGTGACTTAGGATGACCCACAGAGCTTGAAAATCCTGATGCCCTGGCCACAATCCCAGAGATGCTTGCTTCACTCACCTGGAGTGGAGCCCAGAGGCTCTTCTTTATAAAGTGCTACACAGTGGTTTTGATGAGAAGATTTGATGGCAAGATTGCGAACCACTGTTCAAGTAGTTTCCGGATGAGGGGGTCCGAAGGTGGGCAAGATTTTGAAACCTGATTTATTGAAAATGTCTTTATTCTGTGCTCTTCACTTTAGATAGTTAGGCTGGGTATAGGATTCTAAATTGGAAATATTTTCCTCTATTTTTTTTAAAGGTTTTATTTATTTATTTGAGAAAGAGAGAGAGTGTGTGTGAGCCAGGGGAGGGGCAGAGGGAGAGGGACAAGCAGACTCCACGCAGAGCATGGAGCCCAATGCAGGGCTTGAGCTCATGCTGAGATCATGACCTGAGCTGAAACCAAGTGTCAGACTCTTGGTTTAACTGAGTTAACTGACCGAGTTAACTGACTGAGCCACTCAGGTGCCCATTCCATATTTTGAAGGCAGTTCTCCACTGTGTCCTAGTTTCCAGTGTTCCTGTTGAGGGGTTCAAGGCCATTCTAAGTGCTGATGTGTGTATGTGTGTGTCTTGATTTTTCTCTCTAGAAATTATAGAATTATCTTCATTTCCAGGGTTCTAAAATTTCATGATGACCTTGAGTTTATTTTCATATTATGGGCCCTTTGAATCTGAAGGTTGAAGCCCTTCACTTCTGTAATATTTGCTTGATTTTTTTTTTTTTTAAATCAATGATTTCCTTGCTCTGTTCTCTTTCTGGAACTCCTATTGTTCAGATGTTGGATTTCCAGGATCTGTTTTTCTGATCTTTCCCCTCCAGGTTTCTCTTTCTCTCTTTGCTCTTTTAGGAAAATTTCTTTAACTTCACCCTCTAACATTTCTATTAAATCTCTTTTGCATTTCTACTGTTATAGTTTCAATTTCCAAGGGTCATTTTTGTTCTCTGAATGTTCTTTTATTTTTAAAATAGCTTCCTGTTCTTTCTTGGATGCAGTAACTTCTCTTATAGATCTGGGGTTATTAAAATAAATTTGAGGGACTTCTCTTCTCTGCATAATGTTGGTTTTGTCCAAGTTGATTTTTTTTCCCAATTGCTTGTTTTTGACCTCCCTCTTTTGTACTACAGATTTTTCTCAGGAGCCATCTTGGACATCTGCCCACTTGAGAGTAGACAGACTAAGAAGCTGGTTGGAAGCTGGGTGGGCGCATGGGGCTTTCTGACATGTTTTTTCATAATATGAAAATATGCTGGGCTATTTTACTGCGGGAGCCCCTGATGTTATTGTTTTTTAGGTCTTTCCTCTTGAGTGGGGTCGTTCTCTTGATGAGTTTTTTCAGTCTGCTGCCAAGAGGGTAAAAGCCGGTCATCAGGCTTTTGGGAGCCAAGTAGGAAATCAGGCTGGGGGAAGGGGGGCTCAGCTTTCAAAACAGATTTGGTCACTCAATCTCCCTCAGTCCTTCCCCTGCCCTACCCCTATCCCTGTGTGCCTGGTGGCCCCAGGACAGAGACCAGCTCCAGAGAATAAAATCCCAGCCCAATAGCCACTCCATCTTCAAGGCCCCTGAACACGGCCTCCTAATACCTGACAAGTGTAGCCATTCCTCTTTACACCCACCACCATCACCCATGGAACCTGCCAGCATCTTCCATCTAGGATGACCCATCTAGGATGACCCATCTAGGATGAGCTATCCCTGACACAGTCACCTATACCTTGCCGCTTCTTGTCCTTTCTGTACCCAAGAACCAGAGTGGCTCTCTCATGTCACTTCCCTGCTCAAACCCCTCCCCCACAACTTTCCCTGCTTTCAGGACACAGTCCAGTTCCTCGTCTGGCATCAGGCATCCACAGCCTGGCTTCTCCTTACCTCTGCATCCCCTTCCCTAACCCAATCCCTGCATTTCAGTGGGCCATACACCTCCGTCACAGCTCCGGCACCAAATTATCACCTCCTTCTGAAAGTCTCCCCAGGTCCTAGCACCTTCCACACCCTCTGAGATGGCCTGCTTTTCCTGGGGATCCTGGAAGGAAGATCCATTCCTCTGTATTGGCCCTGAGTGCTGCTGAGCGTTAGCCCGGCACCCAGCACCCGAGATGCTGAGCTGAGCTGAGCCATGGAGGTCACTGCCACTTGCAACTCTGGAGAGCTCCATTCTCAGAGCCAATTACCCAGCGAAGGACCCTCTGACCTATTCTGCTGAGCCCATCAAGCCTGCCACTGGACCAGCGAGCTGGGGCTGTGCCAGCCATGAGCACCCCTGCTCCTGGGGATTTCTGCAACCACATGTGCTGGTACAGGGCAGAGGTGGGAGAGGCTACCTCTCGGGTGTTCAGGATGCTGGCTGTGATCCCCAAACCACCCTGTAGGACCTTTACCAGAGAAGGGACTTCTCAGCTCGGCTGCTTTCTTCTACACTGCTGGAAAGCCCATTTCCATAATGGCCATAATGGGAAGTGGCCAGGGAGCAGGTGCCGTCCTTGCAGCCTGGTCTGTGGTGAGGAAAGGCATGAGTGGTGATGGGGCAGGCAAGCAGTGTTCGGTGAGACTTGTCAGGACCCAGACCCCTGATACTCATTCACTCACCTGGAGGAGGGTGTTATAATCTCCATCTGAGCAATGGGGAAGGGGGGCCTCCCTAAGTGCCTCATGCAAGATCACACAGCCAGAGTGTGAAAGATTTGAATCCGGACCCTCCAGCCCCGGCAGCACTATCCCGCTTTCCTGGCACTGAGAGGAACAGTGAGAGCCTTTCCTGACTCTGTGGGTGATTTTGCTGTGTGATTTCCAGGGTGCTCCTCAGCCTTTCTGGGCTGATCCCTGTTTGAGGGGCTTCGTGGAAGGCAGTGGAGCAGGAGTCCTTGCAGGCAGTTTTGTGGAGCTCTAGTCCTGGAGTCGGGGATGAATAATGCAGGGTGCTCCCCTCTCAGGCTAATGGAGTCCAGAATCCCCGGCATTGGGTGGGGCAGGGAGGTGGGGATAGGGGGAGGGAGGAGGGCACCGGCACACAGCTGACCTCCAGGAAGGGTCCTATGGGGCTCGGGTGTGGCTCAGCAGTCCTCTCCTCTGGCTTGTTCTTCCAGGAACTGGTGCCCTTACCAGAAGTCCCGGTTGGTCACCTTTGTAGCTGCTTGCAAAACAGAGAAATTCCTCATCCACTCACAGCAGCCATGCCCACAGGGGACTTCGGACTGCCAGAAGGTCAAAGTCATGTGAGTGGGGGCAGGATGGGGCAAGGCGGACCATCCAACTGAGGCCGACGCTGGCTCACCCTGGAGTCACTGAGGTGGCCCCTTTCTCCCCAGGTATCGTGTGGCCCACAAGCCAGTCTACCAGGTCAAGCAGAAGGTGCTGGCCTCCGTGGCCTGGAGGTGCTGCCCAGGCTTTGCAGGCCCTGACTGCCAGCATCATGGTAGGGCTCCCTGAGGCTTCCTCCCCTCCAACTTCTGACCCCAGAGGTCAGGCCATTCCTCTGACCTGTGGGGTCAACATCTGTTGCCTCCCCTCTGCAGATCCCACGGTAATCCCTGAGCCTGAAGATCTAGGTGGTGGCCTCCAGGAGCCTTGGGATGGGCCAGTCGGCTTTGAACCTGGTACGCTGCTTCCCCAGAAGGTGCAGGAAGGGCAGGCAGGCAGAAAGAACCCAGGTGCCCAGGTCCCTTCTCCTCTCTTAGGGTGGTGCCATTTCGGGAAAACTCTGTGCCCAGAATCAGCAGGGGACCTTCTGTGGCTCTGTATCAGCCTACCCCCACACCAAGGAGGCAAGAGTCACAGGGCCCTCCATTACTACCTGCTGGCTAAGCACACACACCGTTTTCCTTGACTCCATTTTCTGGGAAGGACAGCTTCATCTCGCATCTTCCCTGCTCCTTAAATGGCACAAGATCTTTTGGCCTGGAAGAAGGTTTCCCACATGCATCCTACCAACGTCAGGAAGTCATACTACCCTTGGTCTAGAGTCAGCACAGAACCACTAAGAGAACCATTTGGGAGGGCTTTCAAGGCTGGGCCACATCTTGGAAGGTGAATGAGTTTCATCACGTGGTGAACCCCTACCTTTTGACGAGAGCTGCCTCGAATGATGTTGAGAGGCCAAGTCCACACAGCCGAGCAGGAAAGTGTGCCGTGATTGATTAGTCATGTCTGCCGTAAGTGCTAGATTGAGGGTGAGGGCTTGTGTGCCTTGCATTTCCCCTTCTGGAGCTAAAGGCTGCTAAGCTCCTTCTCAGAGACATCAGCACACCCCCACCTGATATTTCCAACTGAACCTGGAAATTTCTTTCTCTGTACCTCCTGGTCTGCCCAGGCCTGAGGAGTTAAGACCTCAACTCGTATCTCTCATGTGTCTTCAGGCCAGTCGGCTGCAGAGCTCAGCAGCACCACGGAGCGGCAGGAACATCTGCTGGGAGATCTCCAGAATGACATTCATCAGGTGGAAGACAGCCTCTCAGGCCTGTGGAAGGCCCTGGCAAGCAACCTCACTGCTGCCACGATCGAGGCAAATCAGACAGAGCCTGGTGAGTGGCAGGTTCCAGGAAGAGCCTGCTTATATCCGAGGGGATGAGAGGAAGGCCCAAATCTCAGAGGGCCACCCCCCACCCCGCCACCCAGTCCTTGCCCGGGGAGGGGTGTCTGCTCCTGCAGAGCTTGTGTAAGAGCATGTCTCTGTTGCAGAAGTGCCTGGCGGATCCTTGGAGCAAGTGCTACTGCCCCACCTGAACACCTTCCTGCAGGAGCATTTCAGCCCTATTTGGAGGAGCCTTAATCAAAGCCTGCGGGGCCTCTCCCAAGCCATAAGAAACCTGTCTCTTGATGTGGAGGCCAACCAACAGGCCATCAAGGGGGTCCGGGAGAGCACGGTGGCCAGGGCTGACTTCCAGGAGCTGGGTACCAAATTCGAGAGCAAGGTCCAGGAGAACGCCCAGAAAGTGGGGCAGCTGCGGCAGGATGTGGAGGAACGCATGCACGCCCAGCACCTCTCCCTGAAGCAGTCCCTCTCCGAGGTCGAAGCAGAGGTGGACGCCAAGCTGAAGAGGTGCCTTAAGGCCCTGGAGCCCGTGGGGGCCAACGGCAGCCTGGTTCCAGCAGCAGCAGGGGCAGGGGCCAGGCCAGAGCCTGAGAGCCTGCAGGCCAGGCTGGGCCAGCTGCAGAGGAACCTGTCGGCGCTGCACGCAGCTGCGGGCCTCAGGGAGGAGGAGTTACAGAGCACCCTGGCGGACATGAGGGCCACCCTGGTGCAGCACGTGGATGAGATCAAGGAGCTGTACTCGGAGTCCGACGAGACCTTCGATCAGATCAGCAAGGTGGAGCGGCAGCTGGAGGAGCTGCAGGTGAACCACACGGCGCTGCGCGAGCTGCGCGTAATTCTGATGGAGAAGTCGCTGATCATGGAGGAGAACAAGGAGGAGATTGAGCGGCAGCTCCTGGAGCTCAACCTCACCCTCCAGCACCTGCAAGGCGGCCACGCAGACCTCATCAAGTACGTCAAGGACTGCAACTGCCAGAAGCTCTACTTCGACCTGGACGTCATCCGCGAGGGCCAGCGGGACACCACGCGTGCCCTGGAGGAGGCGCAGGTGAGCCTGGACGAGCGGCACGAGCGCGATGGCTCGTCGCTGCAGGCCCTGAGCGGCACGGTGGCCGCGCTGTCCCAGGCGGTGGACGCGCAGCGGGTGGAGGGCGAGCGGGCGCGGGCGGACGGGGCGAGGCTGCGGAGCCAGATGCGGGCGCTGGCCGGCGAGGCGAGCGCGCTGCGGACGGCGCACGGGGAGATGCGGACCGAGGTGGGCCAGCTGCACAGCTACTTCACGGCCCTGCTGGACGACGCGCTGCGGCACGAGGCGGTACTGGCCGCCCTTTTCGGGGAGGAGGTGATGGAGCAAATGGCGGAGGAGGCGCCCGACCCGCTGCCTCTGAGCTATGAGCAGATCCGCGCCAGCCTGCTGGATGCAGCCACCGGGCTGCAGGAGCAGGCGCTTGCCTGGGACGCGTTGGCAGCGCGCGTGGCGGCCCTGGAGCGGGCGGCGGGGGCCAGCGGGCCCACCCCGGCGGGGCTGGCGCGGGAGCTGGAGCGCCTGGACTCCGACCTGCGGCGGGTGGGCCGGTGCTGCGAGGCTTCGGGAGCCTCCTCCCTCAACAGCTCCCTAGAGGGCCTCCATGAGGCACTGGCCACCGCCCAGCGCGACTGGGAGCAGCACCGGCGCCTCTTCCACGGCCTCTTCGGAAACTTCCAAGGGCTTGTGGCTGCCAACATCAGCCTGGACCTGGGGAAGCTGCAGACTATGCTGAGCAGGAAAGGGAAGAAGCAGAAGGGTCTGGAAACTTCCCGGAGGAGGGACAGGAAGCAAGCTGAGACTTGGGCAGAGGAGCCTGTCCAGGGGCCGGTGCTTGGGGAGGCAGGTGAGTTCCCCAGCGGAAGCCGCTGGGGGGGGGGGGGTGGGGGCGGGGGGGGGGCGGCTGGGTGAGTCTGGGAGGACAGGGCTGTCTGCAAGCAGCAATTCCCCTCCAAGAAGGCGAGGTGAAAGAGAACGGGGTGACCAAGGGTCAGGACTACTCAGGCCCCGCTTTGCTCTGATCCCCCTTCCTTATCCCTTGCTTATACCTGAAGTATAAGCAAATGTCAGTGAGCAGGCAGAGGCCCACCATGAGATGTTTGAGGCTCGGGACACACCCCTGGCTGCCAGTGCACCTGCAGAGCCAGCAGAGGAAAGCCTCCCTTTCCTGCAGGCCGCAGCCTCCAGTCCCTCCATCTCAGCTCTTCCTTTCCACCCTTCTTCACCCCATGTGTCTTTAATCGGCTCCCCTGTATACAGTATGTGAACGGGGGCTGGTGTCATCGGCCATGGGGAGGACCCCACAAGAGGGGAACTCAGGGGAAGACCTTGGACCTGAAGGGAGCTCGTTGTGCTGACATAGTCGACCCCTCTCGCTGCTCCACGCCAGGTCCCCTGCACTGCCTGTCTTGGGCTTTGCCATGTTGAGTCGTCTTAACATGGGAGAACCACTACCTCCATCAAAGGGTTGTTATGAAGACTAACAGACACACTTACCAAGTACCTGACATAAGGTCTAACATTTAGTAGAAACCAGTCAGTGCTTTCCCATTTCCCCAGCATTTTCAGGGCCAAGCCTCTGTCTGTCTGCACTAACTCTTCCATCTTTTTTCCTTCTGCGAGTGATGCAAGGCCCCAACTGCCTGATGGTTTAGGTATCTGAGTGTACCACTGCAGTGTTTTATTATTTCAAAAAAAATTTCCCCTTAAAAATAAAAATTCCCGCTGACTTGTCTTGTAGAAGGGCCATAGGTCTTGAATTTGTGCCCTGCAGGGTGGCGCACTCTCAGTTTACCTGCTAGCAAATCAGTGAAGCGCAGGCTTGAGCCTTCTGAGGGGCGGGTGGGCTGGGGCTGGTAGGGTCTGCCTGGAACGCCTGGCTTGGAGCTGCGGGCCGGCGGGAGGCAACGGGTGGAGAGAGAGCCAAGTACCGGCAGAGGGCGCGCTGGGCGGGCATCCTTTGGGCTGGGCGAGCGCCCCACCTCCTGGTTTCTGGGGGAACTGCAGAGCCAGCCGCCGGCCTTGGACAGGACACACTCTTAACTACAAATGGGAAAGCTATTCAACACTCCCAATTCTCAGAAAAATCTTCCAGAACTAAAGAAGAGCAAAATTTTGACACAAGTCTATTTCTGGACCGGGAGCCAAAGAGCTGGTGCTCTAGGTGGGATTAAGGCACAAACCACAATGCAAATTGCCCCTCCTTTAGGCCTTGCTTGGTTTTGTCCCCTAAGAAGCGGGGAGTTTGGTCTCAACCAAGGGACGCACACAGAGAGAGAGAGCTACAGAGAGACACACAGAGAGTTGAGGGAGCACATGTGGAACATGATCTCATCGGTGCCAAGGCCAGTGTCATGGGCAGAACCTCCCTGGGACTCACCCTTCCCATTTCCTATCTCCGTCCCAACCCCCCCCACACCCACCCTGGGAGTCATGGCCAGACAGCGGGGTTGGCTCCTTCTTCACTGTACACTCGCCATCTACATGGAAAGGCTCAGTCTGCCTCCATGCCTCCTGGCGGGCCCCCCACCTGTGTTCTTTTGGTCTTGCTTGTCCTCCTATGGCTGGCTAAAATGCTTCTGTATGTGGGAAGAACACCAGAAACCAGCTGTCCAAGGACAGCTTCCAGTGTGGTCATTTATTATGAGCAAGCTTTCCCTTTCTGGGTTGGTTTCTCTATCCGTAACCCCAGGACTCTGTGCAACAGTTTGAAAGCATTAAGATGACCAGCTTGAAGAGTCTTCCAGTCCAGGCACACCTGCTCTCCTCCCTCTAAGGTCCTGTGCCAGACATCCAGTAGGAAGGATCCTTCGGTGTTGTTTCATTCTCTCACCAGCGTTAGCATTATTACCTGGAGGATAGGTAGTATCTTCTCTCTTGCCCTTGCGTAGCTTAAGATCCCCAGTAGCTGGCAGGAGTGTGGGAGTCAGAGACCTGGGTTTCTGCCCCGCCTTGCCATTGGCAAGCCACACAGCTTTGGACGAGTTAAGCACTCAAGACTCAAGTTTTCCTCACAGGAGGGGCACTTACCTCCCAGGATGTTGGCAGGAAAAGGGAACAAATGAGAAAGTGATTTTGAAAAATGTACACTCTTAGAGATGACAGATTTGTATCTCCCTTCCTCTCAGCGGGCCGGGGAGTGTGGGCCAGTTGGCTCCCACCCTCTGAGGCTGCTATCAGGAACACCTAGGTTATCTGGAAATAGTGACCTATTCCTATTGTACATAAGGTATGAGAAAGGCAGATCTCAGGGCTTGATTTCCCATCCAGGGGAGTGAGAGACCGTCACTGAGCACTTTCCTCCTCCATTCCAGGCTCCCCTGTGGCCTTCTATGCCGGCTTTTCAGAGGGCACAGCCTCGCTGCAGACCGTGAAGTTCAACGCTACTTACATCAACATCGGCAGCAGCTACTTCCCTGAACACGGGTACTTCCGAGCCCCTGAGCGTGGAGTCTATCTGTTCGCGGTGAGCGTTGAATTTGGCCCAGGGCCGGGCACCGGGCAGCTGGTGTTTGGAGGTCACCATCAGACCCCTGTCAGTTCCACCGAGGAGCGGAGGGGTGGAAGCACGGCCACGACCTTCACTATGGCTGAGCTGCAGAAAGGCGAGAGAGTGTGGTTTGAGTTAACCCAGGGATCAATCATCAAGAGAAACCCACCGGGCACAGCATTCGGGGGATTCCTGATGTTCAAGACCTGAATGCCAGGCACAGCCCTGACCAGATGTCGTGGACTCGCCCAGCTCTCCTTGGCCTGGACCTCTGGCCAGGGTTGGTCTGGAGACCATCCAGTTGGTCTAGTTCTTCCTGGAAAACTTCTGCAAAGACGATGCAGTATATGTGGCCTTCCTCTAGATGCCCTGAGTTTGGCTATTTCTTAATGACAAGAAGAACTGGAATGCTTCTGTCTGGGTAGGACCTGGCCCTGGGAAGCGTGAGCCTGAGCTTGGTGTGCCTTCTGACGCAGTATGGTGCCGTGCGCTCCAGATCCTCACCACACCCTGGGTCCTACAGCTTCTCTGGTGTGTTGCTCCTCCTGTGGTTGGAAACCTTAGACCTTTCTCCCACCTCTTCTCCCTAATCTTATTCTAGAAAAGTATTCCTCCCCGGAAGGAGTATGCTTAAAATGGAGGTGACATTTTGGTTACTGTTGGAAACCAGTCTCTACCCACTCCAGGGCAGTAGGAGAAAACCGACCTATTTGGCCTCTCTTAGAAATAGGGACAAGGGCCTCGTTGGATTAACCAAAGGAAACAAAATTATATTTCCTTCAGTTCTGGCCCTTCCTTGAATTTATCTATAACTTAATTTCACTTATTTTTTCCTTGCCTCGTCAAGACAAAGGCCAAGACATGCCAGACATGAACTAAAACGTGTACAGTCTTCAACTTTTTTACTTCCTCCCATTCGCTGATGACCATCCTTATTCTTAGTATTTGTGCTGCCGAAGTGAGCACGGCCATCCTTATTCTTATTAGCATCTCTCACCAGGAAGGAGGCTGAGGGAGGAAGTGAAGGACAACTGTCAAGGTTTCCCTTGGTAATGTTCAGCTCTGGAATAAAGCAATGCCCTTCAAATCTCTGCCTGGTTTATTTATGGAACACAAAAGGATTTGGTAAAGGAGGTAGAAATATAGGACAAAATGAAACTCTTTGGGATAAATCATGACTCTCATGACTCCAGGCTGTATTTGACTTCACAGTTCCAGTAAGTTCTACATGACACATGCAGGGCCCCCACAGCAGGCAGTGGTGTGAATACTGGATTAGACAGCAGCCCTTGGAGTTGCAACTGTTCCTCCCAATATCAACATAGGGTTTTCAAAGCATTACAGGTCCTAGAACCAACAAGCTTGAGAAAGCAGCCATCTAGTTGTAAGGACATGTTTGTGTTTTGGTAGTTAGGTATCCAGCATGTGTCAAACATCTCTTCTCCATTACAAAATCGGATTGGAGGGGCACCTGGGTGGTTCAGTGGGTTAAGCCTCTGCCTTCGGTTCAGATCATGATCTTAGGGTCCTGGGATCGAGCCCCTCATTGGGCTCTCTGCTCAGCTGGGAGTCTGCTTCCCCCTCTCTCTCTGCCTGCCTCTGCCTACTTGTGATCTCTCTCTGTCAAATAAATAAATAAAATCTTTAAAAAAAAATCGGATTGGACTGGGTAGTGAAAAAGGACAGGAGTTGGTTGTCAGGGTTAACACGGGTCTCAGCCCTTCTCGTTTCCTAAGGGTCATTAATTCAAACAGTTGTCCTTCAGAATTTACTTACCACTCAGCTTTGTGTGCTCAATATGCTAAAACATTAGCATTAAGAGTGTGCTAGGCCACTCTGCTGCTGACAGGAAATCACCATGTCTTGAACTTTTTCCTTCTGTAGTATGAGATGGCTAGTCTAATAGCTTTCATTAAGTATCTTGGTGTTTTATGATCTTGACCACAGGTTTGACTCTGGCCTTCCTGCCCTTCCCTTTGGCCAGGACCTCTTGCCCAGTGCAGCTCTCAGTTGCCGAGACTGATGCCAACCCAAGCCACGATGTATTGGGGCCATTCCCGACCGAAAGTTGGAAAGCTGGTAGCCTGTTGCCCTTGTTGCAAGAAAGAGTTTGCTGCGTCTTCCTTCTGCTCTATCTCGCTCTTACCGGTCAAGCTGTATGAGGGTGGTGTGGTCTTCCCAGGTACGATTTTCATTCGGAATGGATTGCACGTAATACGCAGAGTGCATTGATCTCCGTATGAGGCACATGCCCTCCCCCGCACACGGGGCTGGTACTCTTAAAAGGGTTATAAATGCAAGAGCCAACTGGTAAACTCTGCCAGCAGCATGGATGCGTCACTCCAGAAGTTTCTGGGATGAGCGTGAGAGAAACAATGGTTCTTTTAAATAGGAGGCTTTCCATTCACAAAACCTTAATACCCAGTTTAAGCGCAAATTTCCTGTTTAAACACTTCTATAATGAGCACACCAGATAAACAAGGATTCTAAAGTTCACTTGACAGGTTTCTTATCTCCACTCAGTCATCTAATATCTCTGGGTGCAGACTCTTTGCCAGTGCCCCCCAGAATGACTCCCCTGTTACCCAGGCCAATGTTGAGACCACCCTTCACTGGTGGCATCCAGAGCCAGGCAATGGACTGAGCTCAGAGCGGTATCATACATCCCCAAATCTGGTGGAAAAATGGATTCAGAAATAATATTCAAAAACAAGAAAGGGTGCCATAAGCCGATCAGAAAATTTTCATAATTTTTGAAAAATGGGAAGTAGAAGGGATCAAGTATAAAATGAAATAGCAAAAAGAAACCATAACCCCAAACATTTGAGGCTGTTGGAGATGCGAGTGATTTCAGGGGAACCCCAAACTCAGCCCCTAACATGCTTGCAGGGGTGAGCTGGGGAGGAGCCTGGGGGCAGCTCGCAGTCGGTCCCAGCCGTGGCTCGCCCATGCTAAGCGGCCAGCCATGGTGGCCTCTGTCCAGAGCTGGGCAGCGCAGGCCCATCCTGGGTCCTTGGCTGCAGGCAGCTGCGGACTCTCCAGAGACAGGAAGCTTCCAGATGACACAGATGACCTCAGCAAAGTCAAGGCCCGTGGCAGTCAATCCAGAGATGTGTCCCCACACTCTACGACCTAGTGTCACAGTAACACCTGAACTCTGCTTTTATTTCAGAAACAGCCTGTGTTTTAGGAACATCGTGGAGAAGATATTTATGGTCTATAAGAAATGTTTCTGAAAGCCCTCCCTCATGCTGTGCCACTCCGCGGGTGTCCCACGACATTTGTCTTGAAAACAGTCCCAACTCCAGCTCAACTCTAGCCTGAGCAGGAGTCCTCCACCCTCTGTCAAGAACGCTCCCCAAATCTGGTCTAAAAATGACAAAACTTGCTGGGAGCAGGGAGGGAAGTAAATACATGGGGTGGGGCAGAGGGAAATGCAGGGGAGCCGAAATCCTAGGCAAGAAGAAAAGAGCACTTCTTAATTTTTTGCTCTAACAAACCACTGTTGCCCCATCACTTCTTGATAAAAACAGGAAGCCACAGAACACAGAACTGAGGGGAGCAGGGTCTCACCAAATACAAAGACAAGCAGCTATGCCAAACATTTGTGGGAAACTAGTGTCGTGAAGAAGAGGATCCAAAACTCAAAAAAACAAAGATTTTGGACTATACAAGTCTCTAGAAATGACACAGGAAACTGGAAATCTTATTTGCCACTCAGATCCCGGTCTCTAAATACCATCCTCCTGAGGGAATCGAGAGCCTTGGGGAAATGGCTGACTCCATGGCTGGGGTGGGGAAAGTACCAGATAACCTGAGAAGGTCTTCTAAGTGCCAAAAAGTAGGAAGTCCCGCACGGGCTCCCTGCTTGGTGGGGAGCCTGCTTCTCCCTCTCCCTCTGCCTGATGCTCCCCCTGCTTGTGTTCTCTCTCGCTCACAAATAAAATCTTAAAACAAAACAAAACAAACAAACAAAAAACAGAAGACAGACCTCCCCTTACAGAAGGCCAATTAATAAATGTAGAGATAATAACACAAGTAGAAAATCACAACTTTGTAACCACTGATTCACATTAAAATTACCAATGACTAGAACACAGTCTAAAACTATCTCCATAACATAGTAATTACAAAGGGGAAACCACCTAGAACAAGGGATTAACAATGACATCATCAATAATGGGACACACGCCATGGCCTCCCAGTGGGATGCCCTGAGAAGGACACAGATATGTCCACAGAAACTCCAGCCTTGTACTCTAGAAAATGTATCACAAAAGAAAGAAACTGGAGAACTGTTTCAGATGAAAGAATAAGACATGAGAACTTAATGCAATGCAAGATCCCCGACAGACCGTGGACCCAGGAAATGTGCTCTCAAGGACTTTATTAGAGCTGGCAAAGATCTGCGGAGTATGGTATTGCTGATAATTGTTGTGATATCAACATCAACTTTCCTGATTTTGAAAATCGTACATAACAGGTTTTCTAAGAGAATATCCCTGAAATACCTGAAGAGGCACGAGCTGTATAATCCAAGTAGTTCGGAAGAAGTTGTGTGTGTGCGCTCAAACGCTCCAACATCGAGCGTTGTAATTCTTGTACACACACACACACACACACACAAGGCAGTTGTGGCAAAATATAAAGTTGATGAATCTGGGTCCAGTGTAAATGGCATTCAATGTGCTCTTCACAACTTTTCTGGAATTTTTTTTTTTAATTTATTTTCAGCGTAACAGTGTTCATTGTTTTTGCACCACACCCAGTGCTCCAGGCAGTACGTGCCCTCCCTATTACCCACCACCTGGAATTTTGAAATTATTTCCAAGTAAAAAATAAAATATTGAAATAAACTTAGTAAATGGGCTGAAAAGCAGAAAGTAAGATGGAGCACATGACAGACATGCTAAGGAATATGGAAGAAACATCCAGGGGACCCAATATTTGTCTAACAGGAGTTCTAGAAAGGGTAAAGTAAAAGAAGGGAAGGGAGGAAATAAAGAAATAGTGGAAGCTCCCAGGTCCAAGGAAAGGTTAAGAGCACCCCATCGGTACTAACACAAAGAATGTATCTAGACATGGCAAGTTTAAACTTCAAAACATCAAAAAGAAAAGGAAAATTCCCTTTTGTTTTTAAGATTTGAGAGAGAGTGCCCTTGCACAGGTGTGCACAAGTCCGGGGGTGGGGGCGGGAGGGAGAGGGTCTGAAGCAGGCTGTCTGAGCGCCGAGACCGATGTGGGTGGGGCTCGATCTCACAACCAGCGCTGAACCCAAGAGTCAGATGCTCAACCGACTGCACCACCCAGGCACCTCGAAAATTCTGTTTCTTGAATGAAAAAATAAGTTACATGGCAAAGGACTGAATCAGACACACGTCAGACCTCTTGCTGGCAGAAGGGACCCTGGAAATATCCTCCGTTAGATCTGACCTCCAGCCAGTGCTCGCCAAGAGTGAAGACAGAATCAGTAAGTCTGGATTTCTAAGTGTTTGATTGAAATGCTTTCCATCGCAGTATTGTTTGCTTTTGCCACAGCCTTTCAGTTCTGTCTTTTAAATGTCTTTTCAACCTTTGTTTGGCTTTGAATCCCGCAGCGGAGCAACAAGAGAACAGATGGGCAGCCCCGCTTCCTCACCCTCAGCATCAGCCAGATTCAAACTCTGCGTTAGATGGCTCCCCTCTCAACAACAACAAAGGCCCCAGTTCTTCCTTCCTCCAGCCTGAAAATATTTCCAACATGAGCATTTTATACTGACTTTTGACTTTCGAATAATGGTAACATTTCCGGTTCCCTGTAGAAAATTTATGATGAGAAGTGAGGTGGAGGGAGGAAGAAGCACCAGGACATCTAGAATCAAATTGAACTTTGTTCTGAGCACAGGGAACACTCAGAGTAAAAGTAAGGGGACAAAGGCCAAGAAGATACAGTTCAGAAGAGTAATATGTAGGCCACACTATTCCATCTAAAAACAAGGATCACGGTCTCCACCTCCAAGGGCAACTATGGACGAATCTTTCAGCCATAGCCGCTGCTTCCAGCGGACGTGTTTTGCATATGTACCTTGGCACTCATGAACTAAGTCTAAGTCTGCTCCTGATTTCCAGCTTTCGGGTGACTTGTCTATTTCTGCTTTTGCCCTGAGCTCGCAGTATTTAACTCCTCTTGACCAGGACCGTGCCGCTGCCATTAGGTGGCCTCTCCCAGCATGACCGACTGGCCACCTTCAGTGTGCCGTGACCTCCTGGCCAGGGCTGGACTGTTCCGAGGGCTGCTGCAAGGCTTTGTAGGAACACGCATCTAAGGTTAGGGCCAGAAAAGGTCTGTGCACTAGCAGCAGAGAAAAAGTTCTCCAAGTGAATGAAGATTTCATGGCTGAATTAGCATCTGCCTCAAATTACCTACAAGAATTATTCTGGAAAGACACTGTCCTCATTTCTTAATGTCTTCTCTATTAGTACTAATAATAATATTAAAGAAACCTTGGAAATCATCACTGTTCCAACTAATCAGTGACAGTAACAGATTATGCCGGGAAGGAAAATGAATATGTTGATCTAGGTTTGGGGTCAACCTTTTACGGTTAGAAGGAAAGCTATAGCAAGTAATTTGACAGGCCCAGGAAATCCCAATTCTTCAGCAGGCTGCATCAGAGTGCATGCTTGTTTCAAGAAACCGTCTTACGGGGACACTGAATAGGGGTTCCTGTGAAGAATCTGTTAACAAGCTATCCCCAAACATGCATTTTTTGGGGGGAGACATCGAGTCCCAAATTTTTACAATTTAGTATGACCAGCTGCCTAAGGGACCCCGAGGTTTGCTGACTGAATCTATGCACAGTCGGAAACAGCTCTGATAGGCGGTGAAACTACGTGCAGGAGGGGAGAGGACACTGCAGGGGAACAGAGGGAAAGCTCCCTTTCAGCCCTGAAGCTCCAGCTTCTCACAAAGCACTTGCTGCAGCTGGAACACCGTAAAGCCGGGTAAATGGACTCCATGATTGTAGGTAACAGAAACCAGTTACAGGATAAGAAACCAGGGGCTATGCTAACAGAGAAAAGAAATTGGAAGCCATGACCTGCCCAAGTTGTGAGATGAATACTCTCTTGACACGACTAGTAGGAATGTGCGCAGAAAACCCTCTGGGCAGTAATATGGCCACACTTACCAAGAACCTTAGACTGTTTTTCATCTTAAATAATCCTTTACAAGTTCATATCCACTAATCCCACTTTTAGGAATGTAAGAAAATAAATTTATGTTCATAAAAGATGGATGTACAAGGATGTTTAATACATTCATATTTTTTAAAACACTGGAAATAACCCAATTATTCAACAGGGAATTATAAAAAAATTATTCCATCTACTTGGTAGGATATTATGCAGTTAATTTTTTAAAGATTTTATTTATTTGTGAGAGAGAGAGAGAGCATGAAAGGAGAGAGGTCAGTGGGAGAAGCAGACTCCCCACCGAGCAGGGAGTCCGATGCAAGACTCGATCCGGGAACCCCAGAATCATGACCCGAGCTGAAGGCAGTCGTTCAACCAACTGAGTCACCCAGGCGCCCCTAAAGGTACTTTTTTTTTTTTAAAGATTTTATTTATTTGACAGACATCACAAGTAGGCAGAGAGGCAGGCAGAGAGAGGAGGAAGCAGGCTTCCTGCTGAGCAGAGAGCCCAATGCCGGGCTCAATCCCAGAACACTGGGATCATGACCTGAGTCGAAGGCAGAGGCTTTAACCCACTGAGCCACCCAGGTGCCCCTAAAGTTACATTTTTCAATAGATATTAAGGACATACTATGACCTAAAATTTTGTAAAAAAAAAAAAAAAAAGCCCCAGAAAAAAGACTTGAAAGAAACATTCAAATGTAAATAGGGGTACATGTGGCAATAGAATTGTGAGGGATTTGTCACTTCTTTAATCTTTCCTGTGTTTTCCAAAATTTCTGCAATGAGTACGTATTTTTACAATTTTTTTTTAAAGGGAAACAACTCTTCACTCTAATAGGTTTTTAACTGCTCTATCTACACAAAGAGTGTGCCGTCACTTACCTGCCATGTGTCCCACACTCAATTTCTGACAGCTGAAATGCACATCTCAGGGACGAATGTATGTATATGAATTTATCTGTTACAGAATCTCCCCAGACATGTGACTTCTGATACACAATACAGTCCGAGTATCACAAAACACATCACTAAAATATACTAAAATAAGGTTATTTACTTAAAAATGATACATTGGATGTAATCTATATATAGAACAAAGCAATTAATGGTAAACTTAATAAGGCACCTTTTAAACCAGATGCTGTACAAAATACATTTAGTGTGTTACATATCAAAGATGAATCTGTATTTTTGGTGTTTTACAATTGCATAATAAAACTGTTTTTAACCCTTCTTTCAATGTCTATGTACAATTTCCCTAATTAAGCTATAATGATATTTTCATTTTATACAATATATACTACATTTAGTTTTTAAATGGGCAAGGACAATGGTCACTAAAAGGGCTTAAATAATTCCACTGGAAGCATAGTACAGAGCACGAGCTAAAATTACAATATATTTAATTCTTTGCAAAAGCAGTATTCACATACTTTCCTTATGGGATGATCATTACATGTGGCTTTGTATGCTGCTGCCCGAGATTTAATTCAGTCTTCCTGAACATGTCGGTTCTTTGCAGTTTTCATGGTGACTCTTATAATAGCACTGAGACAAGATGATGAATGAATTGCCACCCTATTTTAACACCTGACCCACACAAATAAATAGTACCCCTTTAAACAATGTAAGAGCTGCAACAATTTTTTTTATAAAAAGTCAATTAGTATTTCTGTTGAGATTATTTTAGATATTTGCAATATATCCAAACAACATGTATGAAAAGAAACACAAGTGATTTAATTTATAAAATCTTGCCTGGAATAAGTTATCAAATTTGATCTTGAGCCAGTTTAAGAGATATAGGATTCTTTTTAAAAGTTGTATTGCATTTTTGCTCTGAACAGAAGAAAAGCATATGTAATTGCTTCCACATACTATTTCAACATTTCTAAGAATAGAGTTTGCCTTTCTTTACATATGTTCTTTGCTATTAAGTTGACAAATAATGTTCAGGACTTATAGTTTAGCCAATAAAAAATAAAGCAAGATTAACCTTAGATTAAGATCAGAGCTCAGAAGTGTTCTTAAATCACAAGGCAACATGGATTAGACTCTCTCTCAGTATAAGGGAGGAAATTCTGAAAGAACATGTTATTGGGTACTATCAATATGTACATTTACTTATTTTCATGAACACTTCAAACTTTAATTATGTTAGATGAAAATTACTAAACTTAGTCAAGACCATGAAAGCAGATTTCAAATCTGTGAAGTTTGATGTATAAATACTGTAAGACTTTCATCCTTAAATGCCAGTCAGGCTTTTGGTAATGGATGGTACATGCTCTGATTCCTCCCCTTTAAAGATTTTTAACTATGTTGTGATATAATCACATTTATTTTATGTTACATTCAAAGAAAACTACTTCACTTTATGCACCTATGAGTTCTTTGCTCAGGATAAGACAATATTTAGAAGGCATTGGAGAAGTGTAAGTTTAAGTAAATCAGAATTATTCTTTGGGATAACAAGGCATCCATAAAATATGTAGCATTTTATTGAATAACAGCTATATGGTATAATACAGGTAATGAGTAGATACTGAACTTTTTTGCCTGACTCTTCATTGTCTTCACAAGTTATGGAACAGAAATCATAAAACCAAAAATCTCAAATGATTTAAATGCCCCAAACAGCTGTTGATAAGTTTATATCAGCTCTGATATAGAAACTTCTAACTGGAGGATCCTTTCATAAAGAAAAATTGAGATGACGGCATCTTAATGAAAGTATATGCCTGAGCCTAGATTTGATATACTCCTTTGAATGCATTAATTCTGACAATTTGTAAGTACTTAAACTTTATGACATTTTTTTCTGATGATCTTTTCATTTTCTTCCCTTAAGAATGGGATATGAGGTACACATGAGAGCTGGTTTCTACAGTATGAATATGTGTACATATATAAAATATGGGTTGTAAAGAAGGTGTTTTGCAAATAAAGCATATTACACACAAAATATAAATAACTTCCCTTTTAAAAGTTACTGAGAATAAAGAATATAGAACACGATTATAGGCACTTACATTGCTATCAAATGCAGTAATTAGTAATTCACTTCAATAAGAAGTGTTTTCTTTAGAAGGTTCATGGCATCGGAAGTTCCAACTTTGGATAAGATACTTTTCATGACAAAGAATTACCAAAAAGAAAGAAAGAGAAGGAAGGGAGGAAGGAAGATGGGAGGAGGGGGAGGAGAGAAGAGAGGAAGGAAGGAAGGAAGAAAAAGATGGTGATGAAAGGAAAACAGTCCAAATTTACAGATACTTTAAACTTCTTTTGGCCTTTATGTTAAAAAATCAAGTTGGCAGAGAAGCTAGCTCACTTGCAAGGTAAATAAATGGCTTTTACGTGATTGGAGAATCTTGGTCAGATAATGCATTTTTTAAAGCACAAAACCAACAGCCAACAACATCTTCCTGTGCATTTATAAATTGTTTTCTTCTAATTCAAACGGCAGCAGAGGAATCCTGGTATGTGCGTGTGTGCGCATACACACACATACCAATATCAAAGCATGACAAACTATCATAAACTAAGTAGTACCCCAAACAGATCATAATCCATAGGCTGTTTACAAAGGCGGAACACAGACAGATTAATTTTCCTCAGGTAGAAGGCAAAAGTGTGTATTTCTCCATCTCTGCTGAATTCATTTATCTTCTTAAGGCTTTCACAGAAAGCACCATTTTATGAACAGGAAATTCAGTACCCAGAGTTTAACTGGAGACATTAATAATCAGGATCGAAGCCTCGATGCAGTTCATAAAAACCCAATAAAAAAAAAGGCATCAAAAACCACATTTAAAATAAAGCTGTCCATATATAAAGAACGAAGTGTTTAGAAGTTCCCAGCTTGTTATTCTACAGAGTAATGAAAGATTTAATATTAGCAGCCTGTGAAGGTGTAGTGAGGAAAGAGTCTGAGAACCAAGTTAGCATCCTTATTCTACTCGAATTCCACCCATTCCTCGAGTGAAAACAGTCCTTGCAGTCTAGAATTTCTCCTCATGATTGTTTCGCTGTCAAATCTTTACATCCTGGGATTCAACCATCTTGGCAAGTGTCTTCTTGATTCTCAGAGCTGTAAGTCTGGAGGCTGGATTGTGGGCCCAGCATTCTGACATGAGCTTCAGAACTGCTCGTAGACACTGAAAAGTAAAGAGAATGTAGTGAGCACATAAAGATCTTTGACAACACTTACCAATCACTTCCTCAGGGGACAGAGCTCCACTTACTTCATCACTGTTCCACCGATTGGACACAATTGGCCGCAAGCGTTTGACACACACAACCTCACGCATATCTTCGTATGATGGATCATTGGGCACCATATTATAATATGGCAACTGGTACTCTTCCACTATCCCTGCAGGGAGTGAGAAAGCACAGTGGGCACAAAAATGGCTGGACAAAATGTATCAACCTACTCAGCACCTCTTACTGAACTATGGGAGTTAAAATGGATTCCTAAATAAAGAAGAGAATTATAGAGCGAATGATTCACTTTTAATAGTAAATGTGTTTTCTTCTCTTTTTCTGTGCCTAATTATTTCCTCTACCTCCATCACGGTCCCCTTCATATCTGTGGACCTACCTACATCCCTTAGGAAAAGTAAGGTGAAGTGCTCATTTACCATCAAATTTTTATTTATTTATTCATTTTGCATGTGCGCATACACAAGAGAGCAAGCAAGCCAGGGAGGGGCAGAGGGAGAGGGAAAATCTTGAGCTCCATGCTCAGCACGGAGCCAGATGTGGGGTCTGATCTCCCAACCTTGAGATCATGAGCTGAGCTGAAACCAAGAGTTGGTCACTTACCTGACTGAGCCACCCAGGTGCCCCTTCAATTTTTAATTTGATTACTTATATACATAATTGTTCTTACTAATGAATGTGGTTTTTGTTTTTTATCTTGCCTTATTTCGTTCTGTAGTAGAAAGACAACATGATATGCAGAAAAGAGTTAACACAGCAGGCTGGAGAGTGCTATTCTTTGAAAAGGCCTGCTTGCAGGGTTGGCACTGGGCCGGTATCTGGGAACTTGCTGGGGAAACAATTCCCTACATGCTCATATAAAACTTTCCCTAAATGGTAAAGGTCACTCACTGTGTGCCTAGACTATCTGTACAAACAATATGGTTTATGCTGAACACCTGCTCTCTTTCTAGGGGTCTGGAATTCTGGTACATGCTAGGTGGAGGGTGCCCATGTGACCAGCCTCCAAAAATATCTTTGGCTACTAGGTCTCTAATGAACTTTCCTGGATGACAATATTTCACATGTTGTCATAACTCACTCCTGGAGGACTGAAGCACATCCTGTTGTGACTCCATTGGGAGAGACTTCTGGAAGCTTGTGCCTGGTTTCCTCTGAACTTTGCTCCATGCACCATTTCCCTTGGGTGATTGCATCTGTATCCTTGCACTGTAATAAACCTTAGCTGTGAGGACAACGATATGCTAAGACCGGTATGTCCTTGTAGTGAAATCACAGAACCTGGGAGTGGCCTTGGGGATCCCTGACATACGTGACATCAAGTCATATAAATGGAGCTGTTCCTTTTTTGAATAATGATACAAACATAACCGGAAACCCACTACCTGAAGTCTTACCTCCTGTGATACAACGACGAGCCATTTCCCAAATGATCAGGCCAAAGCTATAGATGTCGGCCATTATGTAGGGCTGGAAATGGTTTTTATTCAAGCTCTCATCTAGCACTTCCGGAGCCATGTAGCGTTTGGTACCCACCCTGGTATTCAAGGGTACGTCAACTTCATTTGTGTCGCTGAAAGAGAAGACAGTGTTCAGATTGAGGGCCAGGAACAAAACAGTTTATCTTGTATTTTTGTCTCATTTTTT
Organism: Meles meles; assembly: GCF_922984935.1. Lineage (NCBI taxonomy): Eukaryota > Metazoa > Chordata > Mammalia > Carnivora > Mustelidae > Meles > Meles meles. The sequence goes on along the minus strand of NC_060078.1, from coordinate 45,163,190 downwards.
AAGTCAGACTCTTCCTTCCACATGTATACATACACACACACACACACACACACACACACACACACAAAACACATAAATATATAAAAAAATTAAATTAAAAAAAAAAATCTACCTACCCACCTACCAATTTTATATCTCAACATTCCCTTAACTGAATTCTCTGGGACCAGATAAGATCTTACAATTTAGCATTTCCCAGATTTTAGAAAAGTAATATGCCCTTTAATATATGTTACAGATTACACAACACCCCAGAGCAGGGTCCGGGACAGCACCCAATCAGAATCATTACTGTCTGCAGTGAAAAGCTAAGTATGAATATTCATATTATCCTGGATAAAGACAATAAACACCTCACATCAGTTTGAGTTCTGTCACCTGACATGTTTAGCGCCTCTCTAAGAAAAAGGACGGTACTGAATAGAAGAAAGCACAGTAGATAATTATGTCCCAGAACAAGCAAATGTAAAACTAAACTGAGAGGAATCATTGCCTTTACTGTTCTCATATGATAAACTCAGCCTTTGTGACACAGGGTTATATTTTCTTTTTGAGTCCAACCAACTTAGTTCTGTTATCAGTAATGTTTACATAATCATGTTGACAATCAGTAATAAATGGCGTTTATTGGTTTCTCAATTTTTGGATTAAATTTTAGAGTTGGAAGACATAAATGTTTTGTAACTTAGGCCCCCAATTCTGGCGGGTTCTGGAAACTACTTTGAAGCCGAGATTAATGTAATGTATTTTAGATTTTCTTAAACAGTACCTGATGAGTATGTGAGCCTATGAGGACCACAACAATAAAGAATAACAGGACCAGAACAATGTAACAGCTAGGTAAGTTACTTTTATTTTATAACCTGAAATGAATTCTGAAATTCATTTCATGGCTACTGTATCCTTGAGTTTTAACAGTATTATAAAAGCTTCAACGGTTTCCTAAAACTTTGATAATTCTATATAAAAAATATCAACAATTTCAAGTGGTGATGGAGAAACGCATACTTCTAACTCTGTTTATGGGAGTGTATACCGATGAACGCTTCCTTAAGGAAGAGCCTGCAATTATACTGGACTTTAACAGGCACATACTCTGTGTAGCCCCTTCTCTAGGAATCCACCACAAACAAATACTTACACAAGCAGTCAAGGATATTACACATAGGTAAAATACAACATGTAGTAAGGCATTTTTCAAATAATAGAGACAACTTTAATGCCCATCAGTTGGGTCACATTACATCCACATAATGGAAAACTGCATCAACACTGTTTCAAAGAATGAAGCAGATCTACATAAATTGCAACAGAATGATGTCTAAGATAATAAAAAGCAGGAAATCAAGAATTATGTAGAGTAGGATGTAATTTTTGTAAAAAACAAAACAAAATACAAAAACCCTAAAAAACAGAAAAACAAAACACCAAGACAAAAAATCCCAACTCTTTATTTATATAACCAGATAAGCCCAAAAACATGTTTGGAATTCCACTATCCTGAATCCAAACAGGCAAATATCTTTTGGAGAGTCCAATGATTTCAAAACAGAAGGCAAAGAACTGCTTACCTGTTGAATTTAACAGCAAGGCCCAGGTCAGCGATACAGCAACTTCCATTTCTCTTAATGAGGATGTTTTTGCTTTTTAGGTCTCGATGAGCTATTGCAGGCTTTCCTTGGGTGCCATAAATTTCTGTGTGGAGATGGCACAGACCACAGGCAGCCGAATAAGCCAGCTTGAGCAGGGCTCTGGTGTCTAGTGTAGCACATTTCAGGAAATCATAGAGGGATCCGTTTTCATGGTAATCAGTAATCAAATAGAGCTGAGTCCAGGAACCTGTACCTTTAATGTCTGCTGCTATGAAACCTATACAATTAATGGGTTTAAAGGGTTAGTTATCAGAGATGGGCAAGAAGAATATTGAATGCTAATTCAAGATACTGAAAATAACTTTGGTATCTTGTACAGATAATAAAAATTTAATTTGCCTAACAAAATCTCTTGAATGTGTACCATTCTTTCCTGCCATTTACACAGACAACTCTACATTTCCGCAGTATATTTAAAATAATCTTAATGATAATCATGAAAATGACAATCATATGTCTAAGAAAAAAATAATGTATCAGGAAATAGCCTGGGGAAATGCTGTCCACTTCCATGATTCTCTAAGCACAACAGAAGGTGGAAAAATTTTCAATTTCAAACTGAAAAGTGAACACATTAAAGTAATAGAGTTAAAATGTTCAACCACAAGTTTGCTCCTAAGCCAGCTGCCATTTGCTCATCAAGCCTCAGCATATCTGCATTTCTATCTGGCTCACTGATAAGCAGGGCCATGATACTGGCCTCCTTTTTTTCTTTTCTTGTCCCTTTTCCCTTCAGAAGAAGGTCAGTGAGTGCTGGGTTGAATAATGTGTTCCTCCCATACCATGCCAATTCATGTCCACTTGGTACCCGTATATGTGACCTTCTTTGGAGGAGGGTCTTTGTAGATAGAACCAAGTTCAGAGGAGGTCAATACTAGATTAGGGTGGGTCCTGATTCAATGACCAGTATCCTTACAAAAGGGGAATGTGGACATAAAAGGGGTGAGGGCCATGGGACAACAGAGAGTAAGAGTGTTATCTCCAAGCCAAGAAGTGCCAAAAGTTGCTGGCAGTCACCAGAAGCTGAGGGGAGAGGTAAGGAAGGGGCCTCTCCTAGAGCCTTCGGAGAGCATGGTCCTGCTGACACCCTCCTTTTAAACTTCTGGCTTCCATAACTCTGGGAAAAAAGATTTCTGTTGTTTTAAGCCATCCAGTTTGTGGTAATTTGTTGTGACAGCCCTTAGAAAACTAACAGTTAAGTGTCTGGAATACTTGTGGCAATGTGCTATGCACTCTCTAAATTAAAGGGTAGGGAAACAGTAGCTGAAAAGTCAGGGAAGCTAGAGGAGTTTCTGTACTCTACTCATCAGATCATACCTAATTATTTTACTGTTTTGAAAAGAAAGTGGGGAGGGGCATTCAGTTTATAAAAGGCAAAAAGCACGTATAGTTAAAGTTACATTAGAAAATTGCTTAAATTATCTTTAAAAAACTTGGGCTGTGTTACTCTAGGAGTAAGTCCAATAAACTAGTACTACTTCCAATTTGAAACTCCCTATTGTTTTCTTAGCTGGAGAGTAAATAAAGCCGTTGGTGGCCATGCAGGATTGTTTTGTATTTAAACTGTGTATTCTCTTGGGTTTCCTTGAGCCAGATGCACATAATGGAGTTCAGTATGTTTTCATAGCCTGTGTGGCAGGCTTCCACTGCAACCCACTAACCCTGCTGGAATATGGGATCGGCCGAAACCAAACATGTACCCACCAAGTATGTTTTCATGGCGCATCAGCACAGTCTGATAGATTTCCGTTTCTCGAAACCAGCTAGCTTCTTCGGTGGTAAAAAACACTTTGACTGCCACCTTTTCACCACGCCATTTACCCATCCACACTTCTCCATATCGGCCTTTACCAACTTGCCGAACCATCTGAATCTGTTTGGCAATAGTTCGCTGAACCTTCACAAAGAAAAGCAAAAAATGTTTGTGCTGTTCTTGATGAAAAGAACCTGCTGAGACGGAGAAAGTGGCCCATGGCATCTCCCATCAAAAAGGACGGGATGTACAACCAACCCACCCCAACGGTAGAATTTATAAAGGATTTAAAAGAAGACGAAACAACATAAAATATATTGTGAAATTGCACACTAATGGGTTAGTCAACGTGACATTTTTGCTGTTTGCAGAAACGGTCAACATACTTCCGCTCCCAGTCCCAGTCCACACTCCCTTGGGTAGTCTCCTCTGCAGACTCTGGACGTGGACACAGGATTTGTTTTTGGCAATGGAACCAACAGCAAATGTGATTCAAGTGGAGACTTGAAAAGGGTTTGTGCTCTGGGGCCTGCCCTTCCTTGCTGTTCTGGAGAACTCTGTGACCAGTAAACAAAACTCTGGGAGCCACCAGCGGTGTCCATGAACTACACCATCTAACTCTAGCTGAGCAGGGCCAGAAAAGGAACTGCCCAGCAGACCCACAGAATCATGAGAAATAAAAAATGTTTGTTGCTTCGAGCCACTAAACTTAGGAGTGCTTTACTATGCAGCAAGATCTAAATGACAGTTAAAAATCTTTCACCTAAGGGTGCCCGGTGGCTCAGTGGGTTAAAGCCTCTGCCTTCGGCTCGGGTCATGATCCCAGGTTCCTGGGATTGAGTCCGGCATTAGGCTTTCTGCTCAGCAGGGAGCCTGCTTCCCTTCCTCTCTCTCTGCCTGCCTCTCTGCCTACTTGTGATCTCTTTCTGTCAAATAAATAAAATCTTAAAAAAAAAAAAAAAATCTTCCGCTCAAGTCATTAAGACCATCCCTGATTTGGCCCCTACCTGACTCTCCAGCCTCATCGTTTGCTATCATGACCTGCCCTCACCCCTCTTATTCACCTTATTTCAGCTTTTAGAATTCACTCGTGCATATTCCCGTCTCAAAGTCTTTTGGCATGTGCAGTTTCCGTTACTTAAGAGGGCTGTTTCTCTTTGGAACACCTTCATAGCATACGTATACCTTTCAGCTGCTGCACTTATCACAATTATAATTTTATTATTATTTATATATGGATTTGTTTGAATTCTATTCCTTCCCACTCACAGAATATAGGGATTTGTTTAGGGGAACACCTGAAATGTAGTGCTTTCATTAATGTTTGTTGACTCAGAGACGCACATTAGTTGCTACTTTTCATTTTCAGAACCACTAGTGGCCATTCTAAACTAAAAAGAACCCCAAGGTCCAGGCTGGAAATGCAGTTAAAGTGAACTAGATTTTGTACATACCTAAACTGACTTACTTTATGTATCACTTATTTCAGAATCCTTTTGTAACTTTTAAAGAAAGGATTATTGGGGTGTAAGTTACATATAACAAAATCCACTCATTTTGACAATTGCGTTTAGATAAGTATACACAGTCATGTAACCATCAACACCACAATTAAGATACAGAACGTTTCCATCACCCAAGAAAGTTCCCTCTTGCCTCTTTAAAGTCAATCCCCTCTTCATCCACCCCCCAGGCCATGGCATCACTGATCTGTTTCCTTTCCCTACAATTTTTTATCTTTTCTAGAATATCACATAAATGAAAACATACAATATGTAGTCTTTTGCGTCTAGCTTTTTTCGCTTAGCATAAAACACTTCAAAATTCATCTGTACTGTTGTTGCCTGTATCAGTAGTTTTTTATTGATGAGGAAATGTCCCACTGTATGAATGCAGATCTCGTCTGTAAATACTTTGTGGAAGAACTGCTTCATGGTAATAGAAAGTATATGTTTCACCTTTCAGTCAACTGTTAATCGGCTTCCCAAAGTGCCTGAAATGTTTTCATTTCAATCAGCAATGTATGAATTTCTAGCTGATCTATATTCTTTTCCGCACGTAATGTTCTTGGTCTTAGTCACACTAGTGGATGTGCAGCGTCTTGCTTTGATGTTGAATTTGCTTTTCCCTGCCTTTTCATGTGCTTATCTGCCATTCCTTTCTCTTATTTTGTGAAGTACCTGTTCAAATCTTCTGTCCATTTTTAAAAATTGGGTTGTCTTATTACTGAATTGTAGACAAACACAAACTCTTTCAGATCTGTGTTGCCAGTTTGCGACTTATTTTTTCCTCTGCTTAAGTTAAGTGTCTTTTGAATAGGAAAATTTCAAATTTTGAGAAAGCCTAATTTATCATCTTAAAAAATGATTCATGTCTTTTGTGTCCTAAGAAACCTTTGGTTAACTGAAAGTCACAATGATTTTCTAAAACATTTTCTTTTAAAGGTTTTTACACTTTAACTTTACATTTTACATTTAAGTCTATGACCCATTTCAAGGTAATTTCATATTTGGAGGTAAGGGTCGTGATACACTTTTTGAGAAATGGATGCTCAATCTTCCCTGCATGATATGTGGAACAGACTGTCTTCTCCCCACTGAATTACTCTGTCACCCCAATCAAGTGACATTTGTGTCCATGTCTATGGACATTTTCTTCCACTGACACATGTATTTATCCTTATCCTCAAGGACCACACTAAACTGATTACTGTAGCTTTACAGTAGGTCCAGAAATCAGGTAGTGAATCCTCTTTGTTCTTTTGTTTTGGCTCTTCTAGGTCCTTTGTGTTTCCACATAATATCAATTTCTACAAATGCTTGCTCTGGATTGAATGAAAACTGTAGGTCAACTTACAACAACTGAAATTTTAACACTGAGTCTACTGACTGACAAACAGGATATACATCTCCCCTTATTTAGGGCTCTGTTAACTTCTTTCGGAAATGTTTTCTAATTTTCAGTGCACAGGTTTTACATAAATTTTGTTAAGCTTATTCTAAAATATTTGGAAATATTTTTGGAAGCTATTTTAAATGATACTGCTTTTAATATTTTAATTCCTAACTGCTCGTTGACAGTATACCTAAATTCAACGATTTCTATAGAGTGACTTTATAGTCTGTCACCCTGATAAACTCACTTAGTGGTTGTTGTAGCTTTATGGTAACATCCTTGAAATTTTTCTTTGTAGATAATCATGCTGTCTGCACATGAAGACAGTTTTACTTTTTCTTTTCTAATTCATTCACAGAATTATTTAATTCAATAAATTTAAAAAATTAGAGAACAGTGTATTTACTTTAAACAAATGCAATTAAACAATTAAAAATACATCTGATATCTACCTTTTATTAATTTGAAATAGTTATACTTCTCTCAACCAATGAGTTTAATCTTAGGTGCGAGGAATTTATACCTGACTCCTCTTCACGTTGGCTGTTCAAAGCAAAACTCGCGAGCTAACGCTAGCACTTATACAGCACTGCATGATCACATTTTCTCTCCTGCTTGTGGCTCTATCTTCCGGCCTATTCTATTTTTCTTGTTTCATAGTTCTTATTTTTAACTGATTTCTTCTTGCATGACTGCAGCCATCTTTTTAAATAAGGAGGAAGGGAAAAAAGTGTTAAGTAACGTTCCCTAATCCGTAACAATTACACTGCCTACCATTATATAAGGACACATTCTGTACCAATAAATCATTCACGTTTATATGACATTTTATCTTACCAATAAAGGTAGCCCAGATCCACTACCAGAACTCTGTGACTGGTCAATAAGGTCTTTTAATGATTCTCCAACTGGAATAAATGCTTCATCTTGTTCCAAATCACGATTATAACGACGTCTGCTTGAGATGCTCTTGCAATAATGTCTTTTAAAAAAGCAGAAAATAACCTACATTAAAATTCCAAAACTACAAAATTCTAGGGTGAGAAATATCTTGAGGTTGTTGATACCATTATCCTTCCTTCAGATAGGATCACATCCAAATTAGTCTTACAGGATAATATCTCTTCTGTTAAAGTCAAGTCCAAGAATGGAGTTTATGAGGTAGAGTTCTATGTACATGCTAAAATGGAAAGATGTCTACAGTGCACTGGCTAGTGAAAAAAAAAAACAGATTAAAAAAAAGCATGCAGAGTGTGATCCTAGCTATACAATTTTAAAAAATTATATATATCTACATATGTCTAAAAAGATCAGCAGAGATAGAGAACAAGTTCTAAATAACAGTTATTTCCGGGGATGCTGGAGTACTCACCTTCTACTTTACGTGAACATTTTGATTTGAATTTGTCAGTATTTTGAATTTTGTTGTGTCAAAATGAACAATGAATATAGTTCCATTTTAAAAAAGGGAAAAGGAATTTATGCAAAGAAATCAAATAAGTTCTCTGAACTCATTCTGACAGTTTTAAAGATTCTCTTCTTACAATTTCAGATTATGAAATATTTCAAACATACAAGAAAGTAGAGATTTAACTGCCACCCACGTGTAGACCATTTAAACTGAATAAATATTAATATTATATTTATTTTAAAGAAATAAACATTAGAAATATTTGAAGCTCCTGCCACTTCCCTGATAATTCCATTTCCTTCCTTTACTCTTGAGAAACAAACACTATCCTGAAAGGTTGTTACGTCCTCTTCCTATTTATCTACCACCGATATACATATTCATAAACAACACTGTTTCTCTGGATACAAATGGACTCGAATGGCATATGCTGTATTTACTTGACATCCTTCTTTAAAAACACACACACACACACAAACTTCCTTATGTCTTATATACTTATCCATGCTGATACATGTTTAAAAACAAGAGCTCATGTTTATTGATGCTGAGTGTGTCAGGCCTTGTTCTAGGACTTACTCCATCTTTACAAAACTCCTAAGAGGTGAATACTATTGCTCCTGTTTTACAGGTGAGAAAACCATGGCCCAGTGGTTCATCATCTGTCCCAAGTCAGACACCACCAGGTGGTGAAGCTGGGATCCAAACCCAGACTGGGTCTGGGAGCCACAGTCTCCCTCATTACTATTCTGCCAGAGAAATGATTTAAACGGTGCCTTGGGTTCTTGTTAGAAATTTACCACAATTTACTCTGACAGTCATATTTGTTAATTCTGAAAGTTTGCTAATACAAATAGTAACACAAAAATTATTTTTGTGCCAGTCTCTTTAGCAGGAGTGTAAGAATTTCTTGAAGTTACACATATTTTCTTTTTTTTTTTTTTAAGATTTATTTATTTATTTGACAGAGTAAAAGAGCACAAGCAGGGAGAGTGGAAGAGGGAGAAGGAGGCTCCCTGCTTAGTAGGGAGCCCAATGCAGGACTCGATCCCAGCACCCTGAGATCATGACCCAAGCCGAAGGCAGTCACTTAACCAACTGAGCCACCCAGACACCCCTCAAAAGTAGACATACTTTCAATTTTAGTGATATCACTAAATTGCTCTCCAAAGTGGATTAATTTATAAAGTATAGTAATAATATTATGCCATAAAATATTTTATACTTTATAATACTATATTTTATAATATAAATGCATTGATATAATTATAATAGAAATATATAACATATATTATACTAGTATAGTATACACTAAATGCAGAACATATATAGAACATGTAGTATATATTATACTATTAGTATTATGTCTATTATATACTATGCTATATATTATACTACATATAATACTATCATTGTATTTTTAATGTATTATAAAGTATAATATCACACTGTGTATTTCCCCATTTTCTAGTGCAAACTTGGAGCTGGCACATTTTTAGGCTGTTCATATTTTTTTCTATAGTTCATTTTTTTTCCTGTGAACTGCTCATCATAGTTTTTGCCTATTCTATGAAGTGCCTATTCTTGCTATTCAACAAGGATGTTTTCTCTCTTTTTCTCAATGATTCATTAGGAATTCCTTATGTAATCTGGATGCTAAATCTGATAATTATGCTACAAGAGTCTTTTCTCAGTCTCTTAGTATCCTGTCATTCCACTTACGGTGATGGTTTTCCCCCCTTTTGGATACATGCTTTTATGTCTTAAGACCATCTTCTCAACCCTAACATCATTAGCATGTTTTAAGGGTGTTTAAATTCTGATTCTCTCATTTAGTCCTTTAACCCATTTGGCACTTACAATAAAGGATGGAAATTACAGAAAGCATCAAGTCAGATTTGTTTCCTCTCTGGATAGCCCAATACACTTAGCCATTTTGAATTTTATTTTTAAAACCTTACATGGGTAATGTAACTCGAATGGTTTAAGATTTAAAAGGCACAAAAGTACATGCAATGAATAATCTTCCTCCTGCCCTTCCCTGCGCCACCAGGGAGGAACTGGAAAAAACCTGGAACTGGAACTATTTCCACAATTTCTTCGGTAATATTCTGAGGAGCATTTATGTCTATTTAGATAAAAATACATACATTGCTGTTCGTCTCCCGTTTTTCTTGTTTCTTCAAGAAATGGTAGTGTACCGTAAATACTGTCCTGCATCCTGCTTTTTCACTTCGCAACCTATCCGTGTGCTCAGTCAGTCCACAGCAGTACATAAAGGGCCTCCTTTTCCTTTCATGGCGGAACAATAGTCCCTTGTACTGCAGTTAACCATTCCTTCACCAGGAACATTTACGTTGTTTCTAGTTTTACATCATATAAGGCTAAAATGAAAAAAGTTTCTGGCATACCTGTATGCAAACTGCTAGAAGTTAGAACTGAATTTGGAATTTTGATGGAATGTTCCACTAACCTCCTCTTTGAAGGTTATACCAGTTACAAATCCCCACCATTATAGGATAGCCCATCCTTCCCACACTCACCCACACCTTTATAACACTTCTAGAACTTTGTTTTTAATTTTATCCAAGATCTACTCTCATCTATTTTTTAAAAAAATATGTGTATAACTGACTCCCCCAAAATGTAACTACTAATAGCCTGCTGTTGACTGGAAGCCTTACCAATAAAACAAACACCTGATTATCACATATTTTTTTATCCAGTGTGTAGTATATGCTGTATTCTTAAAATAGAGTAAGCTCTTAGAGAAAAAAATGTATTAAGAAAATTATGAGATAAAGAAATTGTATTTACAGTACTATGCTGTATTGAAAAAAGATCTACATGTAAATGGACCGAGGCGGTTCAAACCCATGTTGTTCAAGTGTCAACTATATATACTGGAGTTCCCAAAGACAAGGAGAGAAGAGGAGAGAGAGTGAAATATTTTAAGAAAAAAAAAAAAAAAAAAAAAAAAAAAAAAGGTTTTTTTTTTTTTTTCAGACTTAATTAGAACTGTAAACCTATAGAGCCAAAGTACAAGAAACTCAAAGAAACCTACACCAAGGTACATCATTATCAAATTGCCCAAAACCAGTAATAAAGAAAAAAAAATCTTAGATGCAGCCAGAGTAAAAGGGCAGATTAGGTATAGAAGAAGAAAGGTAAGGATGGGTGGTAGCTGACTTTTCAGGGGAAACAATGCATAAAGCAGAGCAGCAGCCTCTTCAAAGTGCTCAAGGAAAGAGGCGCGTGGGTGGCTCAATTGGTTAAGCCTCTGCCTTCAGCTCAGGTCACGATCTCAGGGTCCTGGGATTGAGCCCTGGACTCCCTGCTCAGCAGGAAACCTGCTTCTTCTCCCTCTGCTTGTTCTCTGTCTGCCAAATAAAATCTTTTTGACTGTACAGGGGTCAGTGCCCCTAACCCCTGCACTGTTCAATACACACACACACACACGCAAACACACACACACATTAGGCTGCTTGAAGTCCCACAACTCACTGGTGCTGAATTCATTTTTTAAGTGATTTTTTAATGGTTTAGTTTGTTTAGTTTCTTCTTTTAAAAAAGATTTTATTTATCTGACAGAGAGAGAGAGAACCCAAGTAGGGGGAGCAGCAGAGTGAGAGGAAGAAGCAGGCTCCCCACTGAGCAGGGAGCCCGATGTGGGGCTCGATCACAGCACCCTGGGATCATGACCTGAGCCAAAGGTACATGCTTAACGACTGAGCCACCGAGGCATTCCATTTGTTTAGTGTCTTCATGCCTGATCCTATTTTCTTCTACAGTAGCTAATCTTCCATTAATCTTATCCAGTGTACATTTCATCTCAGATAGTACAGATTTCATTTCCTGAAGTTTGATTTGCGTCTTTATAGCTTCTATGTCTCTATTTGACTTTTTGAACATATAAAATAAAGTTGTAATAACTATTTTAATGCCCCTGTATACTAATTCTAAAACCTAGATCAGATCTACCTTGCTGTTTTTGATTCTTCATTATTGCTTGTATTGGTTTTATTTTTGCATGCCTGGTAATTGTTGAATAGATACAGACATTGTGAATTTTACCTTGTTGGGTGCTGAGTACTTTCGTATTCCTTTAAATATTCTTGAACTACGTTCCAGGATGCAGCTATTTGGAAACAGGACAATCCTTCTGAGGTGGGACCAGTGTCATGTTTCTTCTAGGGCTAATTATTTCCAATACTGAACCAAGACCCCTATGAGTACTCTAACCAAAGCCCTGTGAATTATTAAGTTTTCAAGTCTCACAGCTGGTGGGAACAGACACTATTCCCAGAATTGTGTGAGTATCGAACAATGTTTTCTTCAGTTTTATCAAGCAAAACCCCAGCCGTGGGTAGTTTCCTCACTTGTATGCGCTGCTCAAGATTCAGCTGAATATTTGATAGGAACCTTGTGCAGATATCCAGAGTTCTTTCCTTGTGAAGCACTCTCCTCTCCAGTACTTTGTCCTATGAACTATAACTGCTATTTGTACTCCAGACTCAGCTACATCTCCTGGAGTCAGAACCTCCTGGACTACACCTGGGTTCCTCCCGTGTCCTATAGGTAGAAATTCTCTCTGGTCAATAAGGTAGGCAATCATAAGGCTCACTTTATTTGTCTCCTGTTTTTTGGGGATTAGTGTGTTTCACTGCCTGATTGGCAGCTATTAGTGTGTGAGCAGGCCTTACTGATTATAGGCTTCACTGTAAGATAACTGCCTGGGCCGTTTCATTGGGCCCACTGAGGTCAGCAGGTTTAGGTCTCTTCTCTTGGGCTGGATGGATTTCCCCAAGAAGATTCTTCCCATCTGTCATTTGAATAAGCCTAGCTGACAGCATCCTGGCATTGTACTAACACCAATTAGTACGTAAATGTTCACTTTATCACCATATTTTCACTGTAATACCTCACCCTCAATAATGAGGGCCACCGCTAAGAATATTATCTTTGTTCTTTCCAGGTAATATACTTTCTCGCTTTCTGTTAGGGAGGTGGTGGGGAAGTGACTCTCAGAACAGGAGTCATGAATCTCAACATCTGTTGTACTTGCCCTAGAAGATGGCCCACAACAACCCTTACCTCCCAGTAAGCACGTCCTTGTTTAGTTCCCTTCCATAACACAGTAGGACTGACCTGTGTGACCAAAAGAATGTGACAGAAGTGATGGTGTAACTTTTAAAGATTTTTAAATTTATCTGACAGAGAGAGGCACAGCGGGGGAGTGAGAGAGGGAGAAGCAGGCTTCCTGCCAAGCAGGCAGCCCAATGCAGGGCTCGATCCCAGCACTCTGGGATCATGATCTGAGTCGAAGGCAGTCACTTAACGACTGAGCCACCCAGGCGCTCCATGATGGTGTAACTTTTGAGTTTAGATTGTATACAGATTTGTAGTTTCCACCTTGATCTCTTGGGTCACGCGAGGAGGAAAAAGCCAGGCTTCATACTGCAAGGACACTCAAGCAGCTCTGCAGAGAGGCTCACCATCAGAGAAACTAAGGCTTCCCGCCAATTTGTGAGCCGGAGAAGAGAGCTACCTTTATTTTGGAAGGTGATCTACCAGCTCCAGGCAAAGCCTTCAGGCAAGCACAACCTCTACTGACGTCTGGCTGGATATTGTGAAAGATCCTGACACCCAGACAGTCACTCCTGAGTTTCTGACCCACAGTGAGAGATAATAATTGCTGTTTTAAGCCACTGTGTTTGGAAGTGATTTCTTAATGCAGTATTGCATAACACACTGAGCATCTGACTTTCTAAAAATAGACTTTCAAGCAATCCTCTTGGTTTTACTGCCACTCTCAACTTTACTTCCAGAGATAACCGGTACTGCCAATTCTTGAGCTTCTTGGAGAATTCTAGGATATAAACTGGTTGCTACTTTCTCAAAGTTCTAGCCTAGGAGTCTGATTTTTTAGATCTGCAAAGTCACTTACTACTCATCCAAAAGCTTCACAAGTTCCAAAGTTTTTTGCTGTTACCTCTTGTTCTCCTCATCCCATTTGGATGAAGAAGTTCAAAACTTTTTACTGCTTGCTTTTTTTTACTGGAGGCAGCAACAGTTAAGTATGCTCAACTTGTCTCTTTACGATTTTTGCCAGTATAACATGTGAAAAATAGTATCTCAGTATGACTTTAATTTATATTTTTCATATTCTGAGTATTCTTGAGTCATTTTTTTAAAAGATTTTATTTATTTATTTGACAGAGAGAGATCACAAGTAGGCAGAGAGGCAGGCAGAGAGTAGGGGAAGCAGGCTCCCCACTGAGCAGAGAGCCCAATGAGGGGCTCAATCCCAGAACCCCGGGATCATGACCTGAGCTGAAGGCAGAGGCTTTAACCCACTGAGCCACCCAGGTGCCCCTTGAGTCATCTTTTTATTCTGCTTTTAAAAGCTATAAGTATTTCCTTTTAGGTAAATAATTCATTTTCCCACTGAACTGCTAAGGTTTCTTTCTTTTTGATTTATAAAAACTCTCCGTGTTTGAGAAATCAGCTCTCTGTAATATGAGATGCCAATATTTTTCACTGTATTCTGTTTATGGTGGTTTCTGCCACATAGTAAAGTTTTATTTTTATGTAGTTGACACAATTTTTTTTTTTTTAATTTTAAGGTTTTGTTTTCTGTGGGTGTGTTTTTTTGCTTTTCAGTCTTGTGTCAGACTCAGAAAGGGCTTCCACATTCTGAGATCATTTTTTAAAAAAATTCTTCCATGGTTTGTTCCAGTGCTTTAATCACTTCATTTTACATATATCTAGCTCTAATCTGGGTAAAACTTATTCCAATTTAGGTAACTGATTAAACTGCATCTTAAACCTCATCTTTAAAAAAAAAAATCTTTATCTTTTTCCATGTAGCTACCTACTACCAAATCCATTTATAGAATTATCCAACTTCTCCCCAGTGATCTGAAATGTTCCCTTTACCATATTCTAAATTTCTTTTTATTAAGATTTTATTTATTTATTTGACAGAGATCACAAGCAGGCAGAGAGGCAGGCAGAGAGAGGAAGGGAAGCAGGCTCCCCACTGAGCAGAGAGCCCGATGCGGGGCTCGATCCCAGGACCCTGGGATCATGACCTGAGCCGAAGGCAGAGGCTTTAACCCACTGAGCCACCCAGGTGCCCCTATTCTAAATTTCTTTATATTCTTGGGTCTGTTTATGGGTCTAGTAACCTGTTCTACTGATCTCTCGGTCTATCCATATGCCAGTAAGATAATGCTTTATTACTGAAGTTTATCCGTCCTGTTATTACTTTTCTCTTTTAGGAAATCATGACTAAACACAAACAATTCTGAAGGCACAAATAAGAATGATAATGTAGCTGGCTTTTTGGGACAGATTTTCAACATTCATATATACAAAAGTTCAGTATTTTAAAAAATAAGAAAAATCGTCAGAACTCATGAACGAAGAAAGAAGTATAGAGTTGGGTTCAACTAACTGTAGTAAGGTCCTCTTTTCCCTTAAGAAAATTATATTCTAGTTAGGAGCTTATAACCTAAAGGAGACAGAACCAGAGAACATAAGCTAAGGGTATCTGAATTGTATTCAACAGTCAGTAATTTCTTTGCACTGGCTTTTATTTTTATTTTTTTAAAAAAATATTTATTTATTTATTTGATAGACAGAGATTACAAGCAGGCAGAGAGGCAGGTAGAGAGAGAGAGGGGGAAGCAGGCTCCCCGCCAAGCAGAGAGCCTGATGCGGGGCTCGATCCCAGGACCCTGAGATCATGACTGAGCCGAAGACAGAGGCTTTAATCCACTGAGCCACCCAGGTGCCCCTGTACTGTATTTTAAAGAATAATTGCTCATATATAATATTCAACAAAATATTTCATATCAAAATAATTATCTTACTTGTAACAAAAGCAGCTGGAGAAGATGATCATCGCAATTATGCAGACAGCCATAGAAATGAGCACAACCAGCCACCGAATGCTGCCATCAAAAAATGGACCTGACAAGGGAAGTAAGCAATGAAGTATACACATTATCTTTCTATTACATAGTAAAGGGGAAAAATAATTTGTAGTGTTAAATTCTAGAAAGCTTGCTTATTGTAAAAACCAGAGAAAACATTTTATTGAAAATCATGATCACACTCTTTTCGGCTAACCTACCTATGACAACAGGGGGCAGTGTAGGTTGTAAATACTGGTTACATAAATTGGTCCGACAACATTCTATCGTCCGGCGTAACTGGGCTTTTGGTGAATCCTAGAGGAAGAGTAGTAATAAAATTAAAAATGGCTTGATATTTTAAGGTTGATAATGAGGCATTTTTAAATATTCATAAGTATAGTTTCTAATTCAGCTGAAAGAACAGGACCTCCAAATTTTATGTGTAAAAAAAGATTACTGAAAATTTAGAATCTGTGCTGAAACTTAGAATCTGTGCTGAAAACTTAGAATCTGTGCTTGAAATAATTGTGAAATTATTTTTCCTAAAGAGAATGTATGTGGATGGTGTGTTGGAACACTGAACTATAAATTACAAACAAAAGTTCATTAAGTATTTTTCACTAAAACTTTGGCTTATCTTAATATATTCCTTTTCATTTGTTTTCAGTAAAAATGTAAGTCACAGTATCTTTTCCTTAAAAAACATGGATAAGACATTTTATCATAATGATGAACTAGTAGGGCACACATGATCTCAGAGCAGTACCAAAACTACTTGGGTGGAGGGTGTCCCAGTCTAGAGAAAAGAGACATCAGGAAAAGTGGTTGAGTCGGTAGAAGATACTACAGTCTGCTTACAACAACTACACTGAGACTAATGAACCCCACGTAGAAGCAAGTTAAAGCAGATGCAGTGAGGACAAAAGCAAAATATAGAAGCCATTTTTCTGAGTTTCTTAGAGTCTACCAACCAGGTATGAGATGTGTCCCTAATAGGTCAATCAGTGAGCACAGAAAAACACCGTAGTCATGAGAACAGACACCAACAATTATGTGTGAAGTTTGACTTGACTGGTAGAGTGCCTGACAAGTTATTAACTCAAATGCTGACATTTCAGCCCTGCCTGGGAAAACTGCCATTCTGGACCAAAATAGTAACCGAAAGGAATTACTTGTCATTATACGAGTAGCAACACTATAAGCAGAAATTGACCATATTATTCTTAAGTATCAGATGGCCGGAAAGAAAGATTTCAGGAGTCCATGACTTGAGATTCTATCATGGAAAGTGGATCAAGAATATTTGGAAACTTTCAAAAGCACAAGTTTTATACTTTAACTGAATTTTTAACATTAAAACAATTTTTACTTGTAAATGATCATAAAAAGAGAAGAGAGAGATAGGTCAGGAGTTATACAGGTGACTCTGAAATAATCCCAGCCCAAGGACACTTACATGAAGGATGGAATGAAGAGTACATAACTGAAAATGAGTACAAGGGCTGCGAAGCTCCAAGAACAGTTGCAGGAAGGCTAACGACCAAAATGAGCTGAGCCTTGCAGAAGAGAAAACGCAAAGAAAAACCAACAAAGGGTTTCTGTGGCACTGCTAGAGGACAGACACAGCAATGAATGTGCTGCTGACGAGACAGTAGGAGAGGGGCACAGATCAGCACCGTACGTGGAAGCTGCTCTCCCAGACACAGCAACAGGTCCTCCAGGGCTCCTGCGCTCTGCAGGAGTGCCTGCCCTTGAAGCTGAAGCCCGGTGAGCACACCCAGCAAAGGAAGAAAGAGGCCTGGAAGGCCGGTGTGATGCTAAGATTTTAGCAAGAACGAGTACTGGAAACTAAAGAGCTAAATGTTATACTCTTTCTTTTTTTAAAAGAAAAAGAAAGCAGACTTGGCCAACTAGAGTTTGGAGGCAGCATGGTATTATGGAAAAAGCAAGGGCTCTGGAACCAAAAAGCTTATTAAATCCTAGCTTTGCCATTTACTAACTTTGTGAACGATGAACTTCTCTCTGGGCTTCTGTTTCCTCTGTTGTAAAATGGAGGACAAAAATACCTGCCTTGTGGGGTAATTGCGAGGAAATGAGGTAGCTTACACCAAGTACCTGACACATTAAAAGCAAACCCTAAATATTTGATAAATAAATTCTTCCTGCCCTAATGAGTGTGACATGATCCTAGTGGGGATTCTAGAACAAGCCAAAAATGCTTATAAACCCCTAGAAGAGTCGATGTGGCTTGACCAAGAACAGCAATAGCAGCCTCAGGTCCACCTTTCTTCGATAGTTAACTGTATGTCTGGGTGGGCAAAGATCAGATGATCAAGCTGGAGGAGGGACCTTTTCTATTCCTGCATTCCCCCACTCCCATCCTCCATCCATGTCCAATTCTGTGAACTGACCAGAGTCATGTGAGCTTAGATACTTAGATGTGAATTACAACACTGTCTGGAAATGAGGTTTGCGGTCCCAGGCCTTTGATCTGTAAATCAGGAGATGGGCGATTGTACAAAAGGAGAAAGGAACAGAAACCGCCTGGGGAACCCTGTTCTCAGGCAGCCCAAGAGTACAATATAGGACTAGGCTTGGGAAAGCAATTCCCCTAAACTGTCCACGCATGTATGTGATCCTTGTGTAACAGTCTGTGTGTACTTGGGGATGTACATAACCAGCTTAACGACTGCTCGGTTATATCATCAATATTGTAAAAGCTAACATTTATTAAGCCCTCTGTGCTAAACTCTTTACATATATATATCTCATTTGATCCTTACAACTCCTTTAGAAGTAAGAAAACAACTTGAAAAAAGAAAAGCTTCTTGCCCCAACGTTCTGCAGCTAGCAAGAAGCAGCACATGGATTTGAATACATACTGTGAAGTTTAACCACTAACTTCTATTAGTGAGTTCAATTTATAATACACCTAGTTTAGGGGGCTTGCAGGCTATTGGTTATTACTGCTGAGCTCCGTGCTCTAACCAAGGTTCTTTCTTCCGTATTTTCAGTGATTAACAAAGGTACAGAGTTCGTGGTTGATAAACATGCAAATGGCATAAAACTGGAAGAAATAATCAAATTAGCATTCCCCCCCAAATCCTGACAAATTACAACAAAGGAATAATTCTAACATGATAAAATGTAACATAGACAAGTATGTAACAACTGTTTAACAAAACTCATTCCATTCCCATCCTCCCATTTGTGTCAAGAAACCAAAAGCACCAACAAAGAATGGAAGAGATGTGGTTCAGCAGTAGCGTTGAGTGCAAGATGGGGATTTCAGCTGACGGGAAGCTCGACAGGTTTCAAGAGTGTGGTATGACAATCTGCCATCTAACATGAGATTTGGCTGTATTTAGAAAAAGAGAAAGGAGCTATTTATCTCCCTCCTGCCCACCCCGGGTCAAACCACACTTGATTCTGCATACAACACTGAGAAACCAGAGTAACTGAAGCTGATCACACACGGAGCAGTTGAGGTGACCAGGAACTCACATTTTCACCAGGCAAAGATGAGAGGGTATGGGGAGGAACGCAGGACCACACAGAAAACTTTCTTCACACAGTAAAGGACTGTCTTATTAGGGAGGCTTTAGATTTGTCCTCTGTGGTCCAAAGGGGCAGAAAGAGATTTATAGTCATTAGAAGGAAGAGCTTTCTAAAGATCAGGTCAGGTTGTTCATACAGACGAAATAGGTAGTCTTGGGAGTGAGGACCCATTACTAGAGGTGTTGCACTAGAAAACAGATGGGATACAATACGTGTGTATGTGTGGGAGGGATCCTGAACTTTAGCAGAGGTTGGACCATATAACCTTTAAAGTTTCTATCAATCCTGAGAATTTCTTAATGATGGAAATAACTTCCTAAAATAGTCGAACCTTAAATTTGTCACAAACGGTTCCATCTGAAACTGTTTTTCAGAAACACTAGAAGGGCTGCTGGGGTAAAATTACTGTATAGGATTTTGAAGAGATTAGATTTATACCTGACAGCCATCAGGATGTTCATAAACTCTTTCCTACCAGCCCTCTAAAGCCTTTGCTGCTGCTGTTAAAATAACTCCACTGAGATTTCCTTACAAGGACTTGTCTCAGTGACACAAAGGTTACTGTCCATTACCCTAAAGTCTTTCCAGTCAGTTTTATAATCCATGGGTGATACTGTGACAATATTTTTTGCAGTCACGACAATCTGCAAACAGGATGATTTAAACCTTTTTTTAAAAAGTAAAATAAAATAATCTGGAACTTCAATTACCACAAAATTACCACAATCTTACTACTTGAAGCAAGAGCTAAGCTTCCTCCAGTATATTTGATTTACAAGAAGATACAGTGATGAACAGATCAGGCACAGTTCTCCTGGAGAGATGAATACTTTTCATGTGGTCCCTCCCTTCTTTATTTCAGAGGCCCCAGTGGATATCCTTACCTTGCACTGAAAGTCAGATCCTTCATATTTCATACACCCTGAAGCTAACGTGGTTTCTCCCTGGTCATCTTCTTCGATGATGGCAAAGCAATGCCCATTAGTTCTAAAAGAAAAGACCCCCCCCCCAAAAAAAAGAAAACATAACGTTACATCAGAAAGTACCAATTAAATCTCAATTTGAATGTGACTGGATACTGATGGCCTTTAGTTCCTGTTTTTTGAACTAGAACTACATTTGTGTTATTTATTGGCAAAACTCGATGGGTTTTCAGGCAAATGAAAGAGGTCACGTCTGAACTAAAACCTAATAGTCCAAGGGGAAAAAAGATTTCTTTTAAAATGAGTCCTCTAAATATGACTATGTAACTTCTCTTTGCTAATCACAGTTACATGATCACAGAAAGCTGATTTGTAAAATTTTACAAAGTAAAGAATCTTAATGTTTTAAAAATATGTGTAAAAATGGCTGCCTCTTTAGGACACTTAGGTGACTCAATCGACTGAGTGTCTGACTCCTGGTTTCAGCTCAGGCTCAGGTCAAGATCTCAGGGTTGTGGAATCAAGCTCTGAGCAAGACTCCATGTTCAGTGGGGACTGTGCTTGAGATTTATTTGCTCTCGCTCTCTCTCTCCTCCTCCTTTGCCCCTCTCCCAACTCATACACGCTTGCTTTCTCTCTTTCAAATAAATAAATCTTTTAAAAAAATGACATCCTCTTGGGGTGCCTGGGTGGCTCAGTCGGTTAAAGCCTCTGCCTTTGGCTCGGGTCGTGGTCTCGGGGTCCTGCGACTGAGCCCCACGTTGGGCTCTCTGCTCGGCAGGGAGCCTGCTTCCTCCTCTTTCTCTGTCTGCCTCTCTGACTACTTGTGATCTCTGTCTATCAAATAAATAAATGAAAATCTTAAAAAAAAAAAAGACTTCCTCTTTTTATCCACAGAATTTTCAGTATTCATACAATAGACAATAAATAAAAACAACTTTTCTATGAAACACAAAACCAGACTAAATGACAAAAATATATTTGGGAATAACTAAGATCATGAGAGGTGCGTTTTACCAAATGTGATAAGAAAAAAGGGATAACTTCTGAATAGCTTCAAGAAATGTACATATATATGTATTTAATGAAATGTTATCATTTTAGTATTAAGTATGTTGGAGTTTATCCCTAATATATTCATTTAGACCTTAATGGGTAGGAAGATACTTGTAAAAGTTTTTTTTGTGTGGGACGCCTGGGTGGATCAGTCAGTTGTGTCTGACTCTTAGATTTTGGCCCAGGATATGGTCTCAGGATTGTGGGATTGAGATACATATCAGGCTCCATGCTCAGCTGGGAGTATGCTTTAGATTTTCTCTCTCTCACAAATAAATCAATAAATAAAATCTTAAAAAAAAAGTTTTTGGGTGTTCTTACTTATTCACATCAATAAGTATATTAAAAGACTCTTGCAGAATTATTACTTTTTTGTAGGGAAAAATGCTAAGTATGGGGCAAAAGTCTGTTAAAATTAATGATTCAGTTCTATTTTGTTTTACTAAACCACTAACAGCCCACACATATCAGGCACATACTACGGACAAGAAGTTTGGCAAGAAAATACTTGGTGCCCTAGTGGGGAACATGCCCCTGTGCCAGATCATCCAAGCTGTCACAATAAATTAAACCACCACCAAAGGACAAAACAACAAATCTAAGACATGGTGAGATATTGATATAATTTCAGTATTTTACATGTATACTTTTTTGCTTTACGTCTGATGACATTCAAAGAGTATCCAATCATTAGGAAAGCACAAAGTAGGATGTTATTACCTTCATAAAAGGGACACAATTAATTAATTGATGAGACTGTGTCATTCAGGGAATTTTTTTGGCTAATAAGTCAATTCTTTGATGTCCCCAAACAATATGGAATAGAATTATATGATCATTTACAAATGTGTTGCAAAGTGAACATAAAATTAAGTAGGAAAATTAAAACTGTCATATAAATCAGGCTTGGATTGGGAGCTCACTTGTAAGAAAGTAACATAAAATTAATTAAATATCACAATATCAACTCCTATCTTTCGGTAAAATATTTCAGCCAATTCAGAATTATAAGATTGGATTGAATTGCTTTTTTGGTAATCTCTAAATTTTCTACAGTAAGTATCAATAAACTTTATGATAAAAAGATTATTAAATAAACTCAACATGTTACATAAATACCAGATTCCTTTTATCTCCTTTAAAAGGGATATTACAATGTTTTTTTTTTGTTTTTTTTGGGGGGGATATTACAATGTTACTGTAAGTTACAAAAAGAACCATCAATCATATAGTAGTACTAAATGTTCCCATACGCAGAACAAGAAGCTTTTTGGCTCTTTGGAAAGATACCACATAAAATTAAGGGGGGAAAAAAAACATTAAACAATGTGAACAATTCCTAAAATAGCATCAAATGCACTCCTATTCTCATAACTTCAAGAAGGGCTGCATAAAATACTTACATGCATGTGTTATTAATAGCATCATCTGGGCAGTGTCCTGAGCAATAGCACTTTAAAAAAGGCAAGGTATCCTCTGGTGCTAAGGTTACTCCATTTTCTGATTTTTTCTGGTCAGAGTCCGATTTCATCCCAGTACCGTGGAGCATACTGTCTAGATTCTGCCCTGTATTCAAATATGAAATTTGTGAATAAACCATTTCTGAAAAGCTAGTTCTTTCATTTCAATTTCCAATGAGAAGTTTCTAGGTTTTCTTATTACAGTATGGCAGCTACTGTGTTTAATTAAAAATACATTTCATTCATACATTTAACATTTGTTAATAACCTACTGTGCACAGAAAAACCAACCTAGGTTTTGTGAGACATACAGAGAGGACAGTGTCACAAATTTTGCACAGTGGAAGACAAACAATGTGGCAAAGGTAGAATATTGTCGTGACTTGTAAGAAAGGTGCAAAATGGGAAGCGATTTCAGGAAGTCTGAGATTGTTTCCAATCATTAAAAAAAAAAAACACATGAATTATGGTTCTTAAACTCCTTGGCTCAAGATGTGGGACTAGCTTAAAAAAAAAAAAAAAAAGAAGTCCTTTATTTGTGCCTCTAGATGGAAGTGGAGTTGCTAAGCATTCCGTTTTGGACTTTACTTGCTTAAGTAAGGGAATTGTGAGAGCAAGGAGACTAATCATATTATCTGGTGCCTTTTATCTCAAGGTCATTGGTTCAAATCCAGCCTATGCTGCCAGAAACTGAAGGTTACTGTAGGGCAGTAGTTAGCTTATGAAAATAGAACTGTGTTCTTGCATTAGAGTCAAGTAGCCTCAAATGACAGATACTGTCATATTTGGTACTGAATCTTCCAGGCTGAAAGCAGAACAGAACTAAAACGTTTCAGTAATTCCTCCTTCCCTGAATCAACTGAAATTGGCTAGCCTATTCCTGTAGGGCTGACCTCCAGGGAATAAAATGTAGAGCCAAACAGGTATAAAATATTAAGAGAATTGTGTATAAACAACACTTCATTATAAAAGTTAGATAAGTGGCTTAAGCATAATGTGGACTTGACTTTAAATTTAGCTACAAGGGCAAAATGAACTACTGAAAAGAAAAAGTAACATACAAACACATACTCATAACTGGAAAAGAATGTCCTGCTATTTTTTTTTTTTTTAGTGACTCCATGCTTTGAATTTTAATAATCTTCATTTAACCCTTTAAATTGATAAAAAGCTTAATGACCTCATTTACATTAGGAACCTCAACTGTAAAAAGTAACAAAAAGGCAAGGTGGGAAAGAACAGAAGAAATCCACTAGGCTAAAAATGAGGAGACCTGTACTGTGGTCTACTATGGTCCTATGATGGTCTCACCACAGTTTAGCTAGCTGGATAATCATGGACCAGCCATGTCACTTCTCCAGACCTCATTTACTTAGTAAGACCACAAAACTAGAGGCCATCTGAAGTCTTCTCGCCAGCTTTAAAATCCACTCTGATAACAGAGGGAAGCATTAATCTAAGCATGGAGAACAAATGGTAAATAATATACCACATGCAATTAATTTTTCAAAATTACAATGAAACACAAAAAAAGTGGTATAGTGTGGTAGAAATGACATGGAAGTAACAGTGTGAAGGTAAGGGTTCAACTCCCAAATATATCCATAGGTGTTATTCTCTGAAGCGCTTCTATTTCTAAAAAAGGTGATAATAATTCCTGCTCAATTCAACTGAAGGTTATATATAGACATGAATGTATAATAAAGGGCATAATTACATATAAAAAAGGGTATAAATGAAGAAATTACTTAATAACAAAGATCATACTAAAAGATCACCAATACCTAGAATATTCAAAGTTACAGCATGGTTAACACACATAATTTCCCAAAACGTTATCTGAATTTAGGAAATTAAAAACCCTAATTATAATAATTTGCACCTGGGGTTTATATTACCTCAAATATTTATTTAACAAAATATTGATTAGAGGCCAGCTATGTGCAAGCAAGTTACTGAATGCTGGAAACTGATCTGGTCCTTGAGAAACAGGGAAGGGCAGTAAGACATAAACAAACACACTGTGAAAAGTGATATAATACAAAGGTAAACAAAGGAAGGCGCCTGTAACACAAACTCAGCCTAGGTGTCAAAAGTAATGAAAACTAAGCTGTATCTTAAAGTTGTAAGATTTCCCTAAATAGAGGCACTGGATGCAGAGAAAAATAACAAAAATAAAGAAAAATAACAAAGCCTCTCTGCACTATCTCCCTAGGTGATAGCACCCATCCATGGTTTAAACAAATCTCTTTGCGGATGGTTCCTAGATTTACTCCTCCAGCCTTAAACTGCTTAAGTAATCTCAAAATTAACTTGTCCAAAATAGAACTCACTGACGTATCTCCTCAAACCCATCTCCCCAAGTCTTTTGGCCCAACCTCTAAAATAGATCTCAAGTTTTTCCAGTTTTTTCCAACTTCACTGCTATTACCTGGGCCCATCATGCCGTGCCACTTCTGATAGGAATCTCCATGCTGACCTCCCAACTTCTGTTCTTGGGCCCTCCCATCCATTTCCAACACAGGAGCCAGAGTTAGCTTATAAACATAAATCTGATCCTGTCATGCCCCCCTGCTTAAAACCAATTAATGACTCCATATGCACTCAGAATAAACTTCAACCTTCTTCACCACACCCACTGCCAGCAGAATTTGGACCCTGTGTACCTTTACAACATCAACTCACAGCACCTACTCTCCACCATGCATAGGCATGCTAGCTTTCTGTTAGTTCTACAATATACCAATCTCTTTCTACTCATAGTCCTGTGTTTACAAAGCATAAAATTATGAGGTCTGGGTGGGCCGAAGCTATAGGTTGTATTTCAAAACAAATACATGCAAAAAAATATTTAAGGTTTACAAATTCAAATGTAACAACTGAGAAAAAACTAAATATATATAAATACGGAGAAGAATGGCTCAAAGAGACAAGTGGCTATATACAGACACGTTTATACCACCTTTGTCATTAATGGCAATTTTTGGCATCAATGATTTTACCATTTTTTTCCTGACTAAATAATTTTTCTTGCTTTCCCAGCAATCTAGGGGCTTCCTTTGTACAAAGCAGAGAAAGTCCTCCCCCATCCTTAAGGCACAATGTCTAGAATAGGAATCAGAAGGCAAACGGTAGGAGAGCAGGAGAGACAAATGGGACATCAATGAGACATCACTGGGACATCAGTAACAATTCTCCTTAACCTATGTACTATGAAGCAGTGATTACTGAAGGTGGCTTCCAAGCTGTCCTTCTGAATGGGAGTTTATATAGGACTTATCCAATTTCTTCTTCATCACTGAATACTAGGTGTGTTGGGCACTGACAATTTCTCTTAGCTACTCACTGCTAGATCATGAAGAGGCCCATGTGAACCTGGTGGACAGGTTACATACTACTCCAAAGTCCTGAATGAGTGGCCGAGTGCATTAAGTGGATAAACCCCTGGGTTATACATACATATATACCTTTGAGGAGGAACTGAATACTTCCAACAACACGGGCACTTTCAGTATATGCATGCAAGAAGGGTATGTATGATGTAAGGTATGTATGATGTTAGGTGGACAGATGTGGTACCCTGCAACAGATGCTATTAGGTGGTCTTTCCCCCTTTACCTTGCTAGCAACACACACACACACTTTTTAAAGTATTTGCTCCCTCCTCCATGTGATTCAGGGAAGCACAGCCCTACCCTCAGTAGAGACAACTGTTTTGTCCAATCCAAGAATTTTAGTTCCATTCCCCTTGCCACCGCTTACACAAGAGGATAAATTAATTCTGCCAATAAAGTGAGAAGGAAGTCTGTTGAAAGAGGAAGAGGGAGGAAGAGGAGAGGTGCCTGGGGAAAGACTTCTTTACCAATTAGAAAGAGACATGAGAGACATCCATTTATCTTCTACCGAATGCTGCCAACTCAAATCTACTATAGCTACATGGGATCTCTGGCCCCACAGCAGCCACACTGTGGCCATGAAGTGAGTTAATCTAGGGCTAAATTAATAGGTGGAGGAGAACAAAGTTGAAAAAGAGAAAAAACTTGATGAGCCAAGGAATGGACTTACTGAAGTCCCCCTACCTTCAGACTTCTTGTTTTATAATACAACATTTTCTTTATTGTTTAAGCTATTTTGAATTGGGGTTTTTTTGTTGTTGTTGTTACTTATAGTTGAAAACACCTTAACTGACAGAAGAGAAAGAATCTGTTCCAGACTCTTTAAGTTGACCAAAGGATATCTATTTTCCCTATCTTCCTGTCAAACTCTGATTCTGTCTGGTGGGATATGTGTCCGGCCATAGGTAATGGACTTACATTAATCTAAGCTGATTGTCACAGTTCCATTTCCCAGTTTTCCAGTAGCCCTAGCAACTGTTTCAGTTTATCTAACAAAACATGATAAAATCTGCAGGCAGAAGGTTGGTTTCTGGGGACATTTTGCTTTCCTGAAATAACATCCAGTTGAAGTCAGTGCTGACCCTTTCCTCATTTCTCCTTCCTCCAATGCAGATAACAGCAGTCGTTTTGTAGTCAAGAAAACTACAGATGTCAACCCTGACACCATGCAACTACTGAATGAGCAAACAGCAAATATCTACTATCTACATCAAAAAATAAATCTATTTGTTTAAGTCACTGTTTGTTAGGCAGTATCTTAAAGCTAAACTCCATTCCTAAAACTTGTGACCAAGCTAAAAACAAGAACTAAATAGCAATTAATGTTAACATTAGGTGACTCATTCTTTGTTCCAACCATCTCATTGTAAAGGACTTAAATCTTTATCAAAACATCTAATGCTCCAAAAATTCCTGTTTACATCTAGGATACGTGTTATTGTTTCTATTTTACAACAAGGAGACCAATATATGGAGAAATTTAATTTCTCAAGATACAACTGAAGCTAAAGTTGAAGATAAAGTCAAGTTATTTCCACTAACATCACTCTCTGGTTCTTAGTAATCTCTAAGAAATAACATTTTCTTCTATATTGGTTTTTCTTTTCTTTAAGACTAAATATTTTTATTTTATTTAAAGCAACTCTAGAACTAATCTTTTTGAAAGGAAATGTAACATATTTGGCTATTCATCACAAATGTAATTCTTATTAAGATTTCTCACTGGGGCGCCTGGGTGGCTCAGTGGGTTAAGCCGCTGCCTTCGGCTCAGGTCATGATCTCAGGGTCATGGGATCGAGTCCCGCATCGGGCTCTCTGCTCAGCAGCGAGCCTCTTTCCCTCTCTCTCTCTCTGCCTGCCTGTCTACTTGTGATCTCTCTCTGTCAAATAAATAAATAAACTCTTTAAAAAAAAAAAAAAAAAGATTTCTCACTTATACCTGATAACTAATTACCAATTCATTTCATCTAATAAAAGTTTAATTATAGTATAGTTTGAATCAGGGTAGGGAAAGAATTTTGAATTATATTGCCTCATGTGATCTACAGAGATTTAAAAAAAAATTTAACATCAAATACTGATTACCTGGGAGTGGGACAGCAAATATGCTACTATTGATTTAACTCATCTTCAAAACT
The DNA here is from genome assembly GCF_922984935.1 of Meles meles. Taxonomy (NCBI): domain Eukaryota; kingdom Metazoa; phylum Chordata; class Mammalia; order Carnivora; family Mustelidae; genus Meles; species Meles meles. The sequence continues at coordinate 45,135,027 of NC_060078.1, read as the reverse complement.
ATGACAGCTTTGGCTGATGCTGCTCAACAAGATATATAACAAGAGCTGTTAAATAAAGGTATTTTATTAAATAATTTGGTATTTCACAAAAAAAGTGGCTTTTAGAAGAGGGCTTTCTGTATTCTGAGCAAGAAAATACTAAAGGTATTAATTACACCTAAAATAAAATATGAAGCTAGAGATTCTATCTTTAAAATGAAAATGTCATGGGCACCTGGGGTGGCTCACTTGGTTAGGTGTCTGACTCTTGGTTTCAGCTCAGGTCATGATCTCAGGGTCATGAGACTGAGCCCCACATTGGGCTTCATGGTCAGCAGGGAGTCTGCTTGGGACTCTCTCTCTCTCTCTGCCTCTTCCCCCACTAGTGTGCACACTCTTTCTCTAAAATAAATAAATACTTTTTAAAAAGGATTTTATTTACTTATTTGAGAGAGAGAGAGAGAGAGAGAGAACATAAGCAGGGGGAGAAGCAGGGGGAGAAGCAGAGGGAGAAGCAGACTTCCCGCTGAGCAGAGAGCCCGATGTGGGGCTCGATTCCAGGACCCCGGGATCACAACCCAAGCTGAAAGCAGTGCTTAACCAACTAAGCCACCTAGGTGCCCCTAAATAATTTTTTTTAATGAAACTGTCAAAATATTAGTGCTGTTAATTCTATTTCTTACTTGTAGATATTAATCTTTATTACCGTTAATGAAACATTATGAAAGAATAATCTGTGATGACATAAATTTAAGAGGATGAAGAGACCCAATAACTTTAATCTAAAAACCTTCTGCAAAACAGTACTATCTCTTCAGTTTGAAATAATGTCCTAATTAAACCATCTGGGAAAAAGCCCATGTGCAAATACAGCCCATCTGATCCTCAGAGTCATCACAATAATTTCCTGTTCAGGAGTTCCAAGCTGTGAACACAAAATTACAATGTTGTTCATAAATGAAACTGAGTATTCTATGAAGAAATTTTAGTATTTAGCACACACACAAATGCAACTTAGCTTTCTAAAGTTTTTTAATGATGATAAAATGATTTTTTTAAATTATTTACATTTATTCTGTATTATATTTTAAAGGAAAAAGGAATTTTAAAACTAAGTCTTGAGTACCTGTTACCCTGTGTCTTAGTCTTAACTAGGACAGATACTTCATTTTATACTTTATCTCATTTAATCCTCACAAGGCTTAATGTTGCATATCATAATATCTATGTTATGGATAAGAGAACAGATTCAGAGAGGCTGAAATTTAACAAATATTTGACAATGGTTCTACCACAGTCAAGTTCAAAATTATTTGGCATGTACTTATTCTTTGCCTTTTTACTTAAAAGCTATGCTGGCGATACTAAGCCTAACTGTTCAAAAAGGGACATGAGTAGAAGAGCAGTTTCAAAAATGAGTGTTTTAAACATAGAAATAAATTACTGAAAAAGATAAGATTACTTAAATGAACACTGATTTACCTTGAACATAATAAGAAATGATGAACAGATAGGCTCCCAATAATCTGATGTAAATATACAGCTGAGTCATTGTTCAATTTTAATGTTTCTTGTATACTGTCACCTCTAATAATTGGTCCTGTTATGTCACTAATTAAATGACTTTTATCCAAATGACTTTCTTGCAAAAGGTCTCAAAACTTGATAATGACTTCAACTTCCACTGCTTTCTCTTGATTCCTGTAAGATAAAAATACAAAAAAGATAATGAATATAACTGAATTCTGGAAAGTTTTCAAAACTAAGAGAGAAAAACAAATGCTCAAACATACCTTTAAATAATGAAATACATTTTGGGGTTGGAGAGAGGGAGAGTGAATTGGGAGAGGAGAAAAGGGAGAGAGAATCTTAACCAGGCTCCGAGCCCGGCATGGAGCTAAAGGTGGGGCTCAATCTCCTAACTCTGGGATCATGACCCAAGCTGAAATCAAGACTTGGAAGCTTAACCAACTGAGCCACTTAGAAATGAAATACATTTTTAAGGGATAAAGCTATCTTTATTTCCAACAACAAAAAGGCACTGTAATTCAAAAGCTTAAATAATTCAGTAAATAGGTTGCCACCTCTCCTGATCTCAGAGTAATCATGTAAAACAAGTACACTAATAACCCCGATAGTCTTTTCTGGCCGCTCTAATTATTTTATTAGTAACAATTTCTAAATATATTAAGAATAAAGCAGGAAAAAATGAATTTAAAATATGAAACTATTCTTCAATAATCTTTCAAATCCTAATAGATGTGATAAAAACACCTCAAATCTTTGCAATAAATAATTTATTCCATAGAAGAGAAAGGCTACCTAGATAATCACACATATTTAAATATGCAGTGTTGTTCATCATTAAAGCAACAGAAATATATCTTAAAATTATTTTCCTAAAATATTGCAAATCTGACTTCATTAGTATAAAATTGAGCTTTTAATATGGATGATGTGAAACATAACCTCCCAGGTTAAGATCTGGCAACTATAAAATAGTTGAAATAGGTAACAAAAAAACCCTCACTAGTTCGTATATAGATGAATATAATTCTATTTTTTCTCCCATCGTACTGGTTCAGACAATTGATTTTATTGATTTCAGCCTGAACTATTTCTGAATGAAAAAGATTTTATTCATTCTTGACACAATTACCCCTAGCATGATTTCTACCACAAACAACCTGAGCTTTCTATTTTATCAACCTAAGAATTTTTCACTTTACTTAGCTCTTCAAAGGCACAGTATTGAGGAAATAAGGCTTATAGAGTGTCATCTATATTGTGTATTTTAATATGGCTGACTTCTAAAATCTCTACAATTTCTCACTTCTCTACTATAAAATTAAATTGGTTCCCATCTACATAATGCTGGGAGAGTAAGATGTAAAATCTAAAATAATTACAGAAAACATCTATAATGTGACTTAATAGCATTTCCTGGGAAAACTCCCTTCTTGAAATTACACAACTGTGATTCTAGGGATACTTGTTCCAGGTTTCAAATTCAAAAGCAGTTTGCAGTATAATTCCAACCCTGCTCTCCCGTCATATTTCTATTTGCTTATTAAGTATCTCTACTAGAATTACACACCACTCGTCTAAATCAAAAGTGTTAACTTTCCTTCTGAACCCTCTAGGCCTGCGTCCTTCTGCATTTACTATCACAGAGGAAGGTGATGCCATCTCTTTGGTCAGCCATGGCAAAAACCCTGGCATCATTTCTGCCTCTCTTACTAGCTACCCACTCCCCACCCTGCTCTGTAGTTCCACTCACTTCCACTCACCAAGAACCCCAAGTTCATATGACACATCAGTGCAAGGTGCTAGAATACAAATATGAGTGTGACAGTCCCTGCTTCAAGTAGCTCATGGTCATGGGCAGAAGACTGATTGCTCTGACTGGTTCCCTCTTCAAGACTCATTGTTTCCTCACCGATTTATTGAAAGCTGGTATGTGGTCTCGTATCAGTAGCAGGACAACCAAGGCATCCTGCAGAGCAGCTGAGGAGACTCTAAGCACCTGCCACAGTCATAGCCCCTTTCACTGGAAGGGGATTATGTGTGATTCTTCCCCATAAACATCTGTGACTGCTATGCTGGGCACAAGTTCAAATCCTGATCTCCCTGAAATAAGTAACCTGACCTCTCTGGATGATTTCTTCATCTGTAAAACTGAAATTACGTTATTGACTCATCATGATTTTAAGAACTAAATGAGGTAATAGCTAATACATATTCACCTCTAATTATGTACTAGCACCATTATAAATGCTTTGAATATAATATTTATTTATCAGATCATCACAACCACCTTATGAGGGAGGTGAGATTATTATTTTAACAGATGAGGAAACTGAGGCAAGCACAATTTAAGGCATTTACTGGTAAGCGGCAGGGCTCTAATTCTACTCAAGAAGCTCAGAGTCCAGAGTCCATGTGTTAGCTGCTACCCCAGACTGCCTTGCTGTATATTGTAGGTAGGTCATACAATGTAAATTACGTATCATAAAGTAGAAGAGCCTGGTATAGAATAGGTGCTCAATAAAGTTTCCTCCTCTCATACATGTTTATAATATGTCACAGGAAGTAACAGGTGTGATCTATAACAATCTGTCTTCAAGAAATTCTGATAGACCAAAAAAAAAACAGCTATCAGCCAACAGAAAGCTAAAGGTAAAAATGGCTTCAATCGTCTCATTTGTAGTCTAACAATGGAAAAGCCTTAATCTTTAAAAGAAAAATGTTAGGTTTTAGCTGACTACCAGCTCCATATGCATCACTGTTTATGACAACTGCTAAGACGCGAAGGCAGCCTTATCAAGCAGGGATAGAGGCACACTGCTGTAATCAAAGAGGGTCACCACTTTCTTCATTCCACCTGGTCCGGCTTCTTCAACACTTCAGAGAGGAATGACAGGAATGCAAAGAACAGGGAAATGACTACAATTGAGATTACAACTCAAAGATCGGGGGGCCTTTGCTCACAGAGTATCAAAAGAACAAAGTGTGAATGCACCTCTGTCAAGGACATGACAGACATGACGGAAAGGAGTGATTCATCGGATTCCTTCTAACGGTGAAGTCCTGCAGGAACAGTATTCTTGCCACTGACTATTAATTTATTTCCTAAGTATTTATTAAGTACCTATTATATACATGATTCTGTACTAGACACTGAGAATATACTGATGAGGGCAAAACAGGCCCAGCCCTCACGGAGCTCATAGTCATTAAACAAGACAATTAAGATAGGCACTGAACAAGACAGTACAAATCATATGTAATCATAACTTGTGCTAAGTGTGAGGAAAGAAAAGTGCCAGGTCCAAGAAAGGCATGGGGTGGTGACCTAATCTCATCTGGAAAGACTAAGGGAAGCCATGCCAAAAAGCCACATTTAAGTTGACATCTGAAGAATGAGAGTCAGGTAAAGAAATTGGGGTGAGTTCTAGGCATAAGGAACAGCCTATACAAGGATCTTGAGGCAGAAAAGAACAATGGAAGAATGATATTTCTGGAATGGTGAGAATAAGGGGTAGTTGGTGGGATGTGGGTTTGAAGAAATAGGAAAAACAAGGACCAGATGAGGCAAGAGTGTATGAAGAATATGGGATTTAAGTCTAAGTGGGATGGGAAAGCAATTATCTGGTGTCTATATAATGGACTGAAGGGGAAAAAAGCCGAAGCAAACAGACCAGTGAGAAAGACAGTGTAGTAGTTTAGGAGAGGGACAATGGTGGTTAAGATTTGGGTAGTGGTGGTATAATGGACGGGTTCAAGGTATATTTCATAAGCAGATTTAATAGGGCTTAGTATTGCATTAGATGTGGGGGTAAAGGAGAGTGAGTGTCAAAGAATATCTCCACATTTCTGGCATAAGCAATTACTGAAATAAGGACAAGCAGATTTTGAAAGGACCGAGAAGAAGAGATCAAGGGTTCAATTTTAGACATTTGAGATTACCCAAAGGGAATGTCTAATGGGCATGAAGCTTAAAGGACACTTTAGGTACTGAAGATACCAATCTATTACATCAACAGTATAGAGTATTTGAAGCTATGGCTTTGTATGAGATGGCCTTCTAAGAATGAAAGAAAAGAGGGCCCCAGAACACCAACATTCATTTGAAAACGGGATTAATAAAAGCATTAACACCACATATCTTTATTAGGCATTCACTAATAAAATAAGTTCATGGTCTAGAACCGACCGTGTGCAGTATTAATGTAGTGCATATTAGCACAGTTGGATAATAAACCACTATTCACAAGTGATACTTCTTCACAGGTTAAAAAAAAACAACAATCTACCAAAAGAGCACTGCGGTGATCTAAAACATGTCCATGAGTGCTGTGACAATACCTTCAACAGGAGGAGCCTACTTCCCCGCCTAGAACTCCCACTGGTTTTAATGAGTCACTTCTAACAAATAAAATGAGATGGAGACCACAGAGTGAGACTTCAGAGACTAGATCATAAAAGCCATTTTCTTTTCTTTTTTTTTTTTTAAACAGATTTTATTTATTTATTTGACAGATCACAAGTAGGCAGAGAGGCAGGCAGAGACAGAGAGAGAGGAGGAAGCAGGCTCCCTGCGGAGCAGAGAGCCCGATGCGGGACTCAATCCCAGGACCCTGAGATCATGACCTGAGCCAAAGGCAGAGGCTTAACCCACTGAGCCACCCAGGCACCCATAAAAGGCATTTTCGATTCCACCTTGCTCTTTCTTGAGAAACCCACTTTGAGGGAAGCTAGCTGCCATATCATCAGGACACTCAAGCAGTCTTACCTGGAAGGCCCTGTGGCGGGGAGCCGTGGCCTCCCGCCAGCAGTATGGGAGTGAGCTGGCTTGCACATGGATGCTGCAGCCCCTGGGAGGCTTTCAGGTGACCGCAGCTTCACCAGCACAATTCATAAGACTCTATCCCAGACCCATCCAGATAAGCCCCTGGTGGATTCAGAAAATGTGGAAGATCATAAATGTTTGTTTTAAGCTGCTAGGTTTTGGGGTAATTTGTTGGGTGGCAACAGAAAACATTCACTGCTATCTAATATAGTCATTATAAGAAATCTGCTAAAATAATAAAAAGCCTAATCACTGTAAGTTATTGCATAGGCAACTAAAAAACAGAAGTCTGGAAAGCACAGTCAATTCAGAGCATAAAAGCGGAAGTATAAGACAGTCACAATGCCCAAGGAACTAACTGGTAAATATAAGTAACACCTTTCTTTCAAAGGAGTAACCAAAAGTAAGCTCTTTCCTTTAAAAATTATCTCAACAAATAAGGTTCATTCTTGTGGGAAGAAAACCATTGCAAGTTCTACTTCCTATACTGTTAAACACATTTTAAGGTATGAGTTCCAGAAAGATGACATCAATTTTATGTTCTAGGTAGAGGTACTTCTCATGTAATATCCTGGCAAATGTAAGAGAGTGAATTCTGATGTCAGTCTACTGGTTTCAAGTATCAGCTCCAGCATTTATTGCGAAGTAATTTCGGAGAAGTTATTCAAGCTGTCTAAATCTCAGTCTCCTTAGCCACACACTGGGAATGATACTACTAACCCAAATGAGTTAGCATCGTGCTTCTCAGTAGTAACCATCTGTTGTTACAGTTGTAATTACTGTTATTAATAATAAAAATACTGATGACTTTCCCCTTATTTGTCCCATCATATTAACTGTTTCTGTGATCATGACATAGCAAAACAGTAGCGATATTTTGCAATCATTCCTGAAACAGAGTATTTTATAATTCTAACATCTGAAAATAACAGATTTTAAATTTCTAGAATAACTCATTGGAATTTTTATATTAAATTTAAAATATCTAATCTTGGAAAGCTAAGGATATAAGGAAACGAAGACATCTGAAATCGCCACATAATCAAAATTTCAAAATGATGCTGGTGTTTAAAAGTTATTTTAAAATATTTAGTTCAAATAGGCATTGAAATATACTTTCCATTACTACATACATAGATTGGTGCTATTCCTTCTTCAGGAAAATAAATCTATGGCAAATTATTTAATAAATTATAAATAATTTCTTTTTAAATAAAAAATTACAAAGCTTGGTAAACAGAAGTAAGGCTGAACCAATAGTTCAGTCAGAATAAAGAAACAGGAAAAGGCTGAAGTCAGCTGAAAAAACAGATGAAAGTCATTCTTTCCTCTTCCCGTTAAGCCCCCCACCCTTAATTTTTACTCTCTAGTAGTGAGGTTTGGGAATTTTCAACAAGCTGGCCAGCTGCCAATTCCATGAAGTAGTGAGGAGAAAACTCCCCCTTCAGGGGTCCCTCCCCCTAGGCAGCTCCAGGCGCCTGGCCTGACAAGCTTTCTGAGAAGGACTAGACTCACTGCAGACTTTCTGGCTCCAGGGCCATTGTTTACGTGGCTGCTTTGCTCCTTATCCAGAGCTTAGATTAGCATAAGAATATTGTCCTTTCTCTTAACCAGCAACCCATCTATTCCTTCCCCACTTCGAACCATCTCTCCCCCATCAATCCCTGAGCTAATATACACACAGACAACTGTAGTAACACTGCTCATGGCTATTTTTATGTCAGTGTGAAAAACAATCTCACCCAAATCTAAACATAAACCTTAAGAAAAAAACATGCTTAAATAAAGTTATGTAAGTGTATCTGTGGTAATACACGGGAATCTCACCAAAATGTCTGCCTTGGGAGGCTGTGCTGTGAGAATGTGTGATGGGTGAGACATTCATAATGAGGTCTTTTGGAAAGTCTGAAAAAGGAGCAAAGAGTACCAACCATCTCACTGAATTCTGAGCTACAAGGGAGGAGAAGTTCCACTTTATAGAGACATTTCTAATTTCCATGTCTTCTACACCTTGAGGTCACTAATTTCATCGTCACCACTGAAGTTACTTCCTAACTAGACTTAGCCTTTTCCCAACGCTCAATTATTTATTCAAAGCAACTTTAACGCATTTAACCTTTGTACTTCTGCTCAGTCGTCCCCTCTTTATTCAAAACCTTTCACTTTCCTTCTGGGCCAACAAACCATTCTCCCCAACACAAGTATGAATTCTTCCAGGAACAGAAAGGCAAACCAAACAAGTACAGCATTATACATTGCTGATGGATTTATACTCTTACATCTCACACCTGGGGCTCAATATTAGATGCACAATAAATGCTTCCTGGTCTATGAACTTTTTTTTTTTTTTTTTAAGATTTTATTTATTTATTTTGACAGAGAGAGATCGTAAGTAGGCAGAGAGGCAGACAGAGAGAGTGAGAGGGAAGCAGGCTCGCCGCTGAGCAGAGAGCCCGATGTGGGACTCGATCCCAGGACCCTGAGATCATGACCTGAGCCGAAGGCAGCAGCTTAAACCACTGAGCCACCCAGGCGCCCCTGAACTTTTTTTTTTTTAAAGGAGATCTATATTCAACCATTCAACTTTGTACTACAAATCCCCTAACCTACTTGGTCCAAAGGTTTTTTTTTGTTGTTGTTGTTCATTTATTTCTATTAAATGAAATGGCTTGCAAATAAGAACCAGATTAGGCTATACATCAATCTTTGGCACGACTGCGCTCAGAAGAGAGTCTTACTGCCATCTGTCCAAAGAGGGGTCTGGGTGTTGTTCTGTCTCTCCTCTGGAAAAAGCACAGATGACCAAAAAACAAGCGAAGTGAATCAGTGGTTGCAGAGATGCCTGGGAGGAGCAGGGTTTGGTCATCCCCATTCAGGTGTATTAGGGGAAACGGTGAACAATACTACCTGTGTTTTCTGCACAGTATTTTTACACAGATAAAATCAGTATAAAATGGCAGTGAAGAGTTCAAGGTCTAGCATACGACAGATCTAGGTCCTCTGTGTAGATTAAATGAGAGAAACTCATAAATATTATTTAGTGGTAACTTTAGGTTAGCATAGCCCGTCTTTGTAATTTGCAAGTTAGTTTTATGTGCATTAAACCATCTGTATGACCCTTACAATAAGTAAAATTATTCCTACTCTGACAGAGGAAAGACAGGCTCAGAGAGCTAAAGTGACTTGAATTTCATATAGCTAGCGACTTGGGGAACAACTAAGCCCCAGGTCTTTGAACCCCAAGGGCCGTGTTTTATCCAGTCGGTACATGAGTAAATCCATCAAAGAGGAAACAGGAAGTTAGTTTTTATTGAGCCACGTAAGATTTTACTTCAACTTTACAACTCTGCAAGGAAAAAGTGAAGCACAGCCGAGTTAAGAAACTTGCCCAAGATCACACAACCAGTTAGAGTCAAGTCTGGTGCTGACAGAGCCCAAATTCCACCCACTGCTGCAAAGTCAGTAGGAGGCAGGTAATGAGAAAAAAAACCCTGAAAGTAGTATGCTCCTCATTACACACCACTGCTGCTCAGAAAGGGGGAAAACTCTCAACGCTCTACTGTATGACACGGAGCTGGGATAATGCTAACAGGTCTTTTCACCAGCTAGCTCCCTCACAGGCTCTGCCAACAGGGGAAAGAGAGAAAGCTGGAAGAGGGAGAAGGGACTTGCTTCCTCCAGACTCTGCTGTTCCCCTGTGAGCTATCTGAGTCACACCCTCCGCAAAGGCAGCAGCCAGCAGGTTTTAGTTTCCAGCTTCCTGCCACACTTCCAGAACCAGGCTCATGGCTCACATTCTGACCCAGGGGTGCCAGCACCTCAAAGTGTGAGAGCCAGCACCTCAGGACCTATGTTCTGAGCTCCTCGGGTGCCAGCTGCAGCTGGGCTCTGAGCTGCCTCCACAGGGGCACACATTCTCCAAGCATTTAGGTTCTGAAACCTCAGTCTTTTTGGGGTGGTAGCTGCTTCCCACATGACCATTTCTGCTTAATCCCAGTGTTTCGTTGGCTTTTTCAATTCCCTAATACCTGTGTATTATCCCTATATCAAATTCTTCCTGTGAAAACAGCCACTGTGGTTGCTGACTGGGCCCTGATTGATACAAATACTTCAGAAAACAGACCTCAGAGACTGAACAGACTACACACACACCACACACATTTTTATATATATTCACTTCACTAAGCAGAAGCCAACAACATAGGTAACATTTCCCAAGTGCTTATAAACTGCATTTTAATATGTATATTCAAAGAGTTCTAAGATCTTCTGACCTCAGGAATGAAATCTTCTAGACTCAGTACATTTCACTTCTTCTCCCACAAATAATTATAACCTACCAAGTTAGAAGTTTGTTCGGGTTTGGCTGGGCTTCCTATTCTAACCTATGTGACCCAAAGTCAAAATGCCTAAAAGAATACCAAAATTTGGTTCTCAAAACAGATTTCTCATTTCCGTAAGCAAGATTACATGTAATCAAAGAGTTTCTGGGTTAACTCAATAAATAGCTGTGGCCAAAAAACTAATTCAAATGCTAGATCAATCTTACAGTGGAATATATCCAACTTCCAGAACTAAGGAGGGGGGGAACAAAGCAGAACTTCAAAAATAACAAAAAAACCTCTACCCATATTTCACTCAGGAAGCTAAATCAAAATATGTCTGTATTTATGCCCTCAATATGAAAAATCAACCTTTCAAAACAGTCATGAGCTTTTTTTTTTTTTAAGATTTTATTTATTTATTTGACAGATCACAAGTAGGCAGAGAGGCAGGCAGAGAGAGGGGGAAGCAGGCTCCCTGCTGAGCAGAGAGCCCCATGCGGGGCTCAATCCCAGGACCCTGGGATCATGACCTGAGCTGAAGGCAGAGGCTTTAACCCACTGCCACCCAGGCATCCCAGTCATGAGCTTTTGCAAGTGCGTCCCTCCCTAAAAAGATCTGGAAATATGCAGGTGACTTTTCAGTTGGTGATAAAGGACCAAAATAGAAAACGCAATACAATGTGCAGGTATGATCCCTCAAAACAAAGCGCTGTCTCAACCAAATGTCAATAGTGCTCTCCTTGTTGAGAAATATGGATTCTTGACTAAATGACCTGACTACTATTTTTCATTATCTAAAGGCTCCTCTGTGGTTCTAGATGTCCAAGGTGCGATAGTATTAGGCCTCTAGTTAGAAAAATTACCTTGATCAAAATAATGTCTAAATGCAATTTTACTTTCACTTTACTTTTTTTCCCCTCTCTTTTGACCACTTAAAAAAGATTCCTATTCTTGCTGTATTAACCACAGTACCTGCATAAGGCAAAAACAGCTGAAAATCAGTTTCTTTCTACTTTTATCTTTATTTACAATTAAAAAAAAAAAAAAATCAGGAGCACACAGGTTTCCCTGAAGCTCCGGGAGTAGAGGCTCTGTCCCAGACTAAGCCACTCAGAATATTCCATCCTCCGCGCCAGAATGAAAAGTTCAGGGGAAAGCCAGTCTAATATAGTCTCAGGGCTGTGGCTAGGCCTGCAGAGACACCGTCCCTCTTCAGACTGAATAGGCCCAAGAAAACAGCTGCCCAAGAAGCTTTTGGCAGTTATGTTGGCACCAGAAGGGGAACCAGAAGGCAGAGCCAGGAGACTAAAAGAAGCCAGGTCCTTACAGCCATCAGTGAGCAGCAACCTTGCCGGAAGCCTGAGTAACAGGCACTTTTCAGTTTACAGTCAATAAATTCCCTTTTATTTTTTAGGTCACAGGGAGTCAGTTTTTCCTTTAGAACCAAAAACATTCCAGTCGATAGGAAGGTTTAAGAGAAAGGAACACTTAAGTATTCTGGGTTAGATTAGCATAAAATGAGTAACTCTGAATAAACAACATAGACAGGTATGAGCATTAAAGATAGCTCCAGTAGTATACAAATTTACCTAATAATGTGTCCAGCAGCTTCATAATTTATTACTCCTGGTCTTTCTCCTCTTACCCTCCAAATCTGCTAGCCCCCTCAGTCTTTCCTACCTCAGCTAATGGCCTCTCTACTTTTCAAGTATCTCAGGCCCAAAATCTTGGGAGTCATTCTTGGCCATTTCCTCCTTCCTTCTCATACTTCATATCCAATCTCTCAGCAAACCCTGCTGGTTCTACCTTCAAAATATACCTGGAACCTATGAGCATTTCACCACCTCCCCTGCTCTCTGGGGAGCAACACTATTTGCCTGGATTACTGAATAGCCTCCTAACCAGTCTCCCCACTTCTACACTTGTCCACTACAGTACATTCTCAACACAGTAGCCAAAATAGTGACAGTAAGCACACTAGGTCACATCACCCCCTCTGCTCACTCACAGTAAGAGCTGAAGTCCATAATGGCAAGCTGAAGTCCGTAATGGCCTCTAGGACTCCAGCTCCTCCACTCCAGCTGCACTGGTCTCCTTGTCCCTGACATATACCAGGCCTGGCTCTGCTGCAGGACCTTTGCATTCATGGGTCCCTCTGCCTAGAACATTCTTCCCCTAGACAACTGTATGATTTGCTACCTTACTTCTTCCAAGGGCTTACTCAAATATCCCTTTCTTATTAACAGTGTTCCTGCTCACCCTATTTAAAACTATAATCTTAACTTCACCCCTGGCACTCCTAGCCTCCTTCCCTGATATATATCTATTTTTTTTTCTCTTCAGCACTTGTCATCCTACAATTTGACATACAATTTACTATTTATTTTGTTTACTGCTTGCTACCTGCTCTAGAATGTATGCTCTATAAGGGCAGGGGTGTTTTGTGGTTTTTTTTTTTTTTCACTCTGTATTTCTAGCACCACGAAGAGCTTTTGGCACATGGCTGGTATTAAATAAATATTTGCGGAGGGAATTTGAATATAGCAGAAGGAATTAAAACATCACGCCAAATTTTTTAACTTTTATATACAAGTGAGACCTTCCCAAACAGGCTGTACTGTGGATAAACTATTCAATTTCCTTATCTCAACACAACTGAAATGATACAAAAACCACACCACTTCCTCCTGCTCACTTTGAGCCCTGACTTGTGTCAAGATCCTGTGAGGAAAATTTTCCACTCTTTTCACTGCATGTACTCGAGTTTGAGATATAAATTAAAAGGTCTTAATAAAGTCTTATATAAGTAAACAAAACGTCTCAAGATCCAAAATATTGCTTAAGGCAAACAATGGCCTGGGTTATACTTTGACAGTACCACATAGTTAAAGCAAGTTAAATAATTGTGGAAATAATCACAGACAAAAAGAAAATACAGCCTTCTCTTTGGTACAAACAACGTGGTCTGACAAAAGGAACTTCAAAGGACTATATAAACTCAACTGCAATATTTCAGTAAGGAGGCACAAGTAAAGGTTCAAAGGTAACATTTATATATGTAAATTGTAAGTCACCAAAGGCCCTGAATAAGACCAGAGGGTGTTACAATCAGATCTTTAGTAATTCTTCCCTGTATTTAACCACAAACTATAGGAAACTAAACCTTGCGAAATGTAGGTCTACAAAAGAACACCCTCGAGATTACAAATTCCAATTTATTAAATGGGAAGCAGCACCTGGAAACCCAGGAAGCACTTCTGGCCTATGGACAAAACATCTACTTTTTATTTTGTTACTCTGTGTCAGAACATTACCTCCACTAAATGTGCTGGTTTAGAGTACTTTGCCGAAGAAGTTCTATGGCACTGGATGTACTTTTTTTTCTCCTTTTAGTATCTTTCAGCTGAGATACCTAGTGTAAATACCTACCAACTTACATGTTTATTTATTTTATTTTTTCTTTTTTTAGAGAGAGAGACAGCACAAGCAGGCAGAGAGAGAGGAGGAAGCAGGCTCCCTGCTGAGCGGAGAGCCTGATGCGGGGCTCGATCCCAGAACCCTGAGATCATGACCTGAGCCAGGCAGAGGCTTTAACCCACTGAGCCACCCAGGCGCCCCACATGTTTATTTTTTAAAAAGGCAAAAACTAAAACAGAAATTAAAAAGCAAAAAATAAAAAGGGGTGCACGGGTGGTTCGGTCAGTTCGGTGACTAACTCTTGATTTCAGGAGTCAGGTCAAGGTCTCAGGTTGTGATTTCAAGCCCTGCATCAAAAAAATACATTTTTTTTTTTTTTTTTTAAATAAGGAAAGGATAATACATAGCATGGTCTTTTAGGGGACCTAAGAGTTAGTTTTAATTCTGCCTTAACCAGCTAGCTGATCCTGGCCAATTCAGTTCCCTCTCTGAGTCTTAGTAATACATAAACTCGAATAGCTGCTTCTGTTGTTGCTTGAGCAAATAAATCTGCAAGGCAAAAGTCCAGAAGTAGGATTCTGGCTCTGCTTGTAGTCTTGGTAGATATTTTGGTAATTTCACTGGAACTGTACCACTTTGTACTTCCAAATACAACACTGATATATGGAAAATTTTGGGGTGTCTGGGTGGCTCAGTGGGTTAAAGCCTCTGCCTTTGGCTCGGGTCATGATCCCAGGGTCCTGGGATCGAGCCCCACGTCAGGCTCTCTGCTCGGCGGGGAGCCTGCTTCCTCCTCTCTCTCTCTCTGCCGGCCTCTCTGTCTACTTGTGATCTCTGTCAAATTAATAAATAAAATATTTTTTTTAAAAAGACAATTTTTAAATACTCTTGAAGGCACAGTATACACTTTAACACAGGGAAAGACATACTACATTAGGTATAGAAAGCCTCAATATCATATATGTCAATTCCTCCTTAGAAGTTCCCTTCTAAGTTTGCTAAGAGTTTTCAACATAAATGGGGTTCAATTTCATTGTGTTTTTCTCCATCTATTGATATGATCAGTGTTTTCCTCCTTCAATGCATTAATGGATTATTTAATTAGTAATGATCCATATTAGTGGATAAACTAATCATAATAATCCACATTAAGAGCTTTCTTAAAGAGTAAACCATCTGTGGTAGTTCTTAAAGATGTCCCCAAATCTTTTCACATTTGTGAAAGTGGGCTATATGATAGATGAGTGTATGCTAGATTGGATAACTCCCTTTTAACAAACAGCAGAAAGTGGAAGTGACAAAGTATGTGCTCTGTGAGTAGTCTTAAAAGGCAATACAGCTTTCTCTTTGCTCTTTCCTGGGTCACTCAATCTGGCTGAGGCCTCCTGCCAATAGCCATTTGAGTGTACCACCTGGGAAGGAGATCCCCTCCCGACCCCCCAATCAAGCTTTCAGATGAATGTAGCCCCTGCTGACATCCTAACTACAATCTCATAGGATACCCTGAACCCAGTGAACTGCTCTTAGTGTCCTGTGTTACGTTTTCGTCGTTTCAAGTCCCTAAGTTTTGGGATAAATTGTTATGCAGCAATAATTAACACACTATCCTTGGATTCCTGGGATAAATTCAATTTTGTCATTATTGAATAATAAATTGTCTGGTCTTTGTCCCTAGTCCCTAGAAGGGAACCCCTAAAGTAAATCTTTGGAATGTCCCAGTATTAGCAGTGTCTTTGTTATGCACAAGTCTTATAGATCATACCTGATTTTATGACTCAGGATGGAGGCTGGTCACCAAAATGGCAAACCATGTGATCAGAGGGTTGGAGAGGGGAGAAGGCTGAATACTGAGTTCAATTATGTGGCCAATTATCCAACTATACCTACACAATGAAACACCATTAAAAACACTATATACCATAGCTAAGATAAGTTTCCTGGTTGGTAAATATATCAATGTTCCAGGAAGATGATATACCCTGATTCCCAGCGGAGAGGATGCTCCCCATCTGGAACACTCCCAGACCTCACCATATGTGTCTCTTCATTTGGCTGGTCCCAATCTGTATCCCTTAGAATCAAATAATCATTGTACATGTACCACTTTCTTGAATCCTGTGAGTCATTTTACTTAATTGTCAAAATCTGAGGGTATCATGGAATCCTTCTGGATTTGTAGCCGGTTTGTGAGAAGTCCAAGTAGCCTGGAAACCCCCAAACTTGTTAATGGCATCTCAAGTAAGGGTAATCTCGTTGGGAACTGTGCCCTTATATCTGTGGGTAGGTATTATCAGAACTGTACCACAATATTGTAGATACAATTGTTTAAATACACTCCTAGATTTGTTTTGCTAATATTTTGTTAGGTTTTGTATCTATGTTCATAAGTAAGACATGCCTATTGTATTATCCATGTCTAGTTTTGATATCAAAGTTATACTAACCACATAGCATAAGCTGAGGAACTTTCCCTATTTTGCTGTTCTCTGGTATAATATATATAAATTTGGATATATCTACCACTAGAGTAGTTTGACAAAAGTCAGTCTTAAAATCATCTGGACAATGGAGTGTGTGGTTGGGTCAGATGATGAAACATGTGACTTTTGATTTTGGGGTTGAGTCCAAACTCCACACTGAATGTAAAAATAAACTCTTTAAAAAACAGTAAAATCATCTGGGCCAAGGGTTTATCTGTGAGTACATGGGAGGGAACTGTCTTTCAATATAAATCAAATTTCTCTAATAATTATTAAAAATGCCAGGTTTTCTATTTAGTCAGAGTCAATTTATTCTTTTTTTAAAAGAAAATTGTCATTTTATTTAAATTATAAAATGTACTGACATGAAGTTACTCAAGGTATTCTCTTATTTTTAAGAAAAAAAATCTTCTATATTTGAAGTTACATTCTCCCCTTTACATGCCCAATACTATGTGTGCTTTCTGGGTTTTTCTTGATTGTTCAAATGGTTTATCTTATTAGCCTTTTCAAGAACCAGTTTTTGGTTTTTGTAATCCTCTCTTATGTGTCTTAAAAAATATTCTTTCCATTAATTTCAAACCCCAATTCTACCACAGATTAACTAGAAGCTTGCAGAGTTTCTCTCTGTGCCTCAGTCCTCTCATCTATAAAATGGGAATAACAACAGTACTCACTCCACAAGGTTATAAAGATTAAATAAGAAAATACATTATATGTTTATAAAAAAAAAAAATTGGAAGGGGAGGCGAACCATAAGAGACTACGGACTCTGAAAAACAACCTGAGGGTTTTGAAGGGTCAGGGGTGGGAGGCTGGGGGAACAGGTGGTGGGTAATAGGGAGGGCACGTTTTGCATGGAGCACTGGGTGTTGTGCAAAAACAATGAATACTGTTACGTTGAAAAAATAAATAAATTAAAAAAACAAAACAAAAAAAAGATTAAATAAGATAATCCTTATAAAGCATATGGAACAATGCAAGGTCTAGACAGTAAGTGTGGAGTGTTTTGTTTTTGTTTTTTAAGATTTATTTATTTGAGAGAAAGAGGACAACACACATGTACAAGGTGGGTGGGCAGAGGGAGAGGGAGAAATTTCAAGCAGACTCCCAGCTGAGCACAAAGCCCAACACGGACTTTATCCCACAACCCTGAGATCACAACCCAAGCCAAAACCAAGAGTCACTCAACTGACTACACCACCGAGAAGCTGCAGAAATTCTGGCTTTTACCTTCATTATCTATTTATCTCTCTTGAATTTATTCTGTTGTTCTTTTCCTAATTTGTTAGATGTTTAGCTTACTAGTATTTTTAATATGAGTATTTAAGGCTTCAGTGTGTCAGGCAAGTATTAATATCCAAATTTTCTTTATTGTTTAGTTCTAAGTGGTTTCTGATTTGTATTGTCATCTTACTTTTCACCTGTGGGATTACAGAAGTATGTTTTTTTAAAGGATTATTTATTTATTTATTTATTTGAGAGAGAGAGAGAGAGAGAGCAGGAGCTGGGAGGAGAAGGAGAAGCAGGCTCCCTGCCAAGCAGGGAGCCAGATGTGGGGCTCGATCCCAGGACCCCGGGATCATGATCTGAGCTGAAGGCAGATACTTAAACCAACTGAGCCACCCAGGCGCCCCTATTACTCATTTTTAACTTAAGTGCATTTCTTGGCAGAAAATATGGTTGATATGATTATTTGGAATGTATCAGAATTATTTATATTTTGAAATGTATTAGAATTTGCTGAACATCCTAGTAAATGGTCACATTTAATAAATGTTAACGTCTAGAACAAATGAACTTGTCATATTCTCTGCTTAAAAATCCATGAATATTTGCGTTTTAATAGGGTGGAATTACCAAGACATAAGAAAAATTGTTAGAATCTGGCTTCTGCAGGGTTTTCTAACACCATCCTCCCAATCCTCCATATCCTTACAATGCTTCAACTATACTGAAATCACTGTAGCACTCTATCTTCAGGCATTCCCTCAGACTTCCATTCTTCTGCACAGCATCTGGGCTTTACCAGGTTAACTTTAATTCATTCTTCAAGACTGGATCTATGAGTAATCTCAGCAGGCAATCCCTGATCCTTACTCATCAGGCTGAGAGAGGTGTCCTATCTCTGTATGGCCGGTGCACCCAGAACATGTACCATAGCTGCTTCACAGCTCTTGGCTAACATTCATTTAAAAACTACTTATTAATTCCTTGGTATGTGCTCTACACTTCTTACACAACAGTAAATGAAGCAGATATAACTCCTCCTATTAAGAGACATACATTGTCAGGTGATGTCTGGACTTATCTTGCAGCTTTTGTAATCTCCATTTTCTGGCATACTACTAAGCAAAGCAATACATGTTCAATAAATGAATAAAAAATATATTAATATCTTAATGGAAACATAACTGAAGAGTTAAACCCACTATAAAAACCACATATATACTCTAACATTCTTTAGAAGTATACTGGCATCTGAAAATGCCTCTCCAAACCAGTAATTACCAATCCAACAATCTCTATCCAAGTACTAGCTCATGAACTTCACTCCTATTATCACCTCTGGTGACTCCTAGGTATAAGAGAAAAGAAATTTAGATCCAAGTCCTGAAACAGGGAACCTAAATATACTCAAAAGCTCTCTTCTTAAAATATTTCTGGCTTATTTCATGTTTTGAATTATCTTAGCTTTAAGTTCATTAGGTTTTTCTTATCACACTTTTTTTTTTTTTAAAGATTTTATTTATTTGACAGACAGAGATCACAAGTAGGCAGAGAGGCAGGCAGAGAGAGGAAGGAAAGCAGGCTCCCTGCTGAGCAGAGAGCCCGATGCGGGGCTCGATTCCAGGACCCTGGGATCATGACCTGAGCTGAAGGCAGCGGCTTAACCCACTGAGCCACCCAGGTGCCCCCACACTTTTTTAATAGTATGAAATAAGAAATTTAATATAGTCTACCTACTTCATATATATTAATTCATTTACTCCTCTTACTAACTTTATGAGGCAAGTATTCTCATCATGAATAATTTTATAAAAATCTGAAAATAAAGCAGTGTATGATTTTTTTAGAACAGTATTAAATACCAAAATTAATTTAAGAGGAAGTAGAATACCTAAATACACCAAGGTGACAATAAGAAGTAGAGGTCACCCTACTGGAAATGGGATGACGGGTAGTAAGAAGGGTGGTAGAGAAGGACAGCAGTGAGGAGGAACACAGGCTTTGGTGTATACTGTTCAAGATTTTATATAAGAAGAGCTCATCAGATCTCCTTATTAGTCCCTTACAAACAAAGAGCAGATGGGAGCAAGCAAGGGAGGAAACAGATGAACTCAAGAGTTAAACTGGAATTTCTGAGATACCTGGATTGAAACCCACATTACAAACAGGTGACAGTGTAAGACCTAGAGCAGGAAGGAAGTACTTGAGATGGAGGATAAGGATAGGAATTGAAATGTCACTACAGAAGATGAAAAGATGCTGCTGAAATCCTATGGCATGCTCTCCCCCACAGATCACATATAGCTGTAGTAACACAAACAGCTACCTGAACCTGAAAGTACCCAACACAGAAAAGATCAAATAAGAAAGCCAGGAATGTACCTGCCAACTTCAGTTAAGAAGAATGGATTCTCAGGGGCACCTGGGAGGCTCAGGTGGTTAAGTGTCTGACTCTTGATCTCAGATCAGGTCTTGATCTCAGGGTCGTGAGTTCAAGCCCTGTACTGGGCTCTGCACTGGGCACAGAGCCTATATACATACATACATAAATAAGAATAATATTATAGTTATGAAGAGGCATTCTTCACTAAAGACAATGGGAATAAGCTTTCTGTCTCCCTTGAGGATGGGGGGTGGGAGTAAGTGGATAGCATAATAACCCAAGAGCCTGAGGGCAAGGTCCATATGATTATAGGATGAGTTCTAAATTTCTCTACAGAAGAGAGTAGGTGTGGGGTGCCTGGCTGGCTCAGTCAATTGAGCATCTGACTCTTGGTTTTGGCTCAGGTCATAATCTCAGGGAGTCTGCTGGAGATTCTCTCTGTCCCTCTGCCTGTCTCCCACCCTGAGCTTTCTCTCTCCCTAAAGTAAAGAAATCAATCTTTAAAAAAAAAAAAAAAAAAGGAGAGGAGGTGTAAAACTAAACTTTTTTTTTTTTTTTTTTAATTTTATTCATTTACTTGACAGAGATCACAAGCAGACAGAGAGGCAGGCAGAGAGAGAGGAAGGGAAGCAGGCTCCATGTTGAGCAGGGAGCCTGATGCGGGGCTCAATCCCAGGACCCTGAGATCATGACCTGAGCTGAAGGCAGAGGCCTTAACCCACTGAGACAACCAGGCGCCCCAAGACTAAATTTTTAATGGTGTGCTGGGAGATACCAATAGAAAGGGTAGAACTCAACGGTAAGGGTAGAACTCATCTTTTCTTCAAGCGTGGAGTTATAACTGCTTTTGTGCAATGCAGGGTTTTAAAATGCTGTTAGAGCTAACAGATCCACTACACTGCTCAAGAATCTAGCAGTTGCCAGTGTGTGGAGGCACTGAGACTCCTTCCAGAGCTCCTAGAAATCAGTAACAGTTTGTTGGCTCCACTGTTAACAGCCCACAGCAGAAACACTCCAACTTCTATCCTGATTGGTTTGCCACTGAACAATGGATGCCTATAGCCAAAACTAAATAAATGCTTAGGGAACCCAAGACCCCCAGAAGTGAGTGCAAAAAAATGCAATTTGCTTAAAGAGAACTCAGCAAGCACAAGAAAAGCTAAGCTCAAAATAAGAACAGGTGGCTTCTACTTAGATGGAACAGAAGGGAATGGGCAATAGTGCTCAGGCAGGACACCCAGGGCGTCAGTCCCACCAGTAAAGGAGAAGCAACTCATGGATGTCAGAGTACAGGAGCTGTCAAGCAGGATACCAATGCAAGATTTTGCCCCCAAAGACAAGGTCAGAGCATTTCAAAGAGGGTATTATGCCAACAGCACGCCAATGTGAAGAAAGGGGACATCTCTGGGTTTCTACGGTGCTGGCAGATGACGTGCTTCTCAATTATTGCTTTTCTCCTAAGGAACTCAAACATGAACAGCTTTAAAAAAAAATCTTAAAAGAAAAAAAAAGGAGTGGGGCACCTGAGTGGCTCAGTAGGTTAAGCATCTGCCCTCCACTCAGGTCATGAACCTGGGGTCCTGAGATCACGCCCTGTGTCGGGCTCCCTGCTCAGCAAGAAGCCTGCTTCTCCTCCTCCTCCTCACTTGTGCTGTCTCTCTCTCTTTGTTACCTAATCTCTCTTGGGTGGCTCAGTGGGTTAAGCCGCTGCCTTCGGCTCAGGTCATGATCTCAGGGTCCTGGGATCGAGTCCCACATCGGGCTCTCTGCTCAGCGGCGAGCCTGCTTCCCTCTCTCTCTCTCTCTGCCTGCCTCTCTGTCTACTTGTGATCTCTCTCTGTCAAATAAATAAATAAAATCTTTAAAAAAAAAAATAAATAAATTTTAAAAAATTAAAAAAAAAAAACACTAACAGCTATGCAACCAATGAAGAGCCAATGAAGAGGGCCCAGCAAGAAGTGTATACTCCACATTCCTTATCATGACCCTTGCCCTGCACCTCCTCTTGAGGAACTCAATCTTTGTTCAATCTTTTTATATCCTAATTGAAAATTAATGCTCAGTGAAAGATGACTTTAGATGTCATCTAAAGTCTAATTGCATTAGAAAATTTTTTTAAAGTTCTGAGTCATCAGAAGGCTGATGGACCAGAAAAGAAGGGGCTCTCAGCAGATTAAGCTGCAGTGCAAAGCTGTCCTGAATTTCAATCAACTCAAAGGTACTAGAGATAATCTGTGGTAGACAGAGAGGTCATGCAGAATCTCTGACAAGTTCCACTAGAAGAGATGGAGGATAGACATCTAGACCTTCTGAGGCAAGGATATGACCTCTATAACGCTGTATGAAAGTGTAGCTCCTGGCATGATATTGGGCCCCAGTAAGGAATGGAACCATGGAAGATCCAGGATTTAGTGACCAGAGCTACCCATCATGATCCACCAAGTCCCAAGGTCAGGTGCAGCAGCAAGTTACTTAATGCTGCAAATGGTATTTCTGTAACAGGACCGAGGCAGTTCTTGAGGGCACTAGTGAATTCCAAGTGGTAGCCCAGAACCTCACATCACTAACTCCCATCACACAGATCTCTTTACTTTTGCTCACACCAACAACTGTATGGTAGGTTCCTGGTGACCAATGACAAAAAGAAAAACCTGGGGCCTGGCTGCCAGTGACAAGTCAAAACTGGACCACTACCGCTCTGCAGCCTTCCTTGGAGGACTCTGAAAGACAATGAAGAGAAATTCTCTTGGCAGGCATGGTGAAGGGAGAAGTGACCAGAGAAGAAAAAACATGGACTCCCTGGGAGTGGCAAATGATATGGCTGACTGGTTAGGGGGATGGAAACACTAGAAAATAAGACACAAGGCACCTGAACAAAAGGCATGTTGATGGCTCTACGAGAGTCAGTGCAAAGTGTTGATCTTTATGTCTTATGGTAATGCCCACCACAAAGCACTAAAAGAAGAGGTGTGTTTAACACCATTCCCAACTACAGAGGAAATGACTGGTCAGTTAACTACAGCGAGCTTTTGCTGTCAGCCATCTCAATGCTTGACCAACAGGGCCATGAATGGAGGAGCCATGGTGAAGGGAGGAAGGCTTTACACAGGCCCAAGAGCATGAGCTCCTCCTTATGAAGGTGACCTAAATACTGCCACTCCAGATGCAGGTTTGTCTTCCTTGCCCACGTATATCTCATGCCAGCACCATCGTCCCAGGGTTTACAGATTAGCGCATGAGGAATATCAATTATGGCCTCAGAACCAGCCACAGTAGTGGGGACTATAGCTTGTTCCACTAACCCTCCTATTTTGGAGATTTCTTTTAGCAGTTACAACCAGCCGAAATTTGAAGCAGACTGAGTGGGCTTACTGGAACATGAGGTAATCTGAGTAACAGAAGGGGCAGGCAAACACTTGTGGCGCTATCCCCTCAGCCTGCCTGCCACCTCAACACAGCTACAGCGGGTAGTTCTCTGCACTGCTCGACAACATCTGACACCAAGCCAAGTAAGCCAAGATGCTGCTGTTTTGTTGCTCAGGGTTTTCTCCAAACCTAAAGAAGACTGCCCAGCAGTAAGTAGACATTGCCATATAAATGCTAGCATTAAGGATCCAGGAGCAGCCTTCAATGAACAGAAGATTAAAATCAGTGGATAAACGTCCCAGCCCCCTATCCTTTGGTGAGACAATACTAAGGTGCATTCAGAGGGTTCCCAGAAGGACTGAACCCCAGTTTCCCATAGTGGTAACTAGCTCCTTAACTCACTATATGTAACCTCCCTCACATGTCCCATTCTCTCATTTCTGTGTCTTTGGATCACCTCACAAATAAACTGCCCAGCCATTAAGTCCTTTTCTCAGGTTCTACTTTCAAAGGAGCCCAGACTAAGAAGCGGTGCAGTCAGGACTCAAACTAAAACCACTGGCTCCTCTGCCTGTGCTTGAACAAAAGCATGCTGCCTCTTTATAAAGTAGCAGGACCCGGTGCAGTACACTGTGGGGCACTAAAGGTAAAAAGCAATGAACATGTAAGTATATACACAGCAACAGGGAGATTTTAACATTCTAGTGCTGAACAAAACAGTGGAAAATAGGGGCAGACCATATGTAGCAAAACCTAACTGAGTCAATTAAATACATATATACGCACACACCAGTAACACTATACATTCATTCGAGGACATAAAGCAAACAAATTAGAGTGGTTTCCTACAGCATGAGATGAAAAAGAGGCAATCAAGAAGAAAGGAAATGAAATAAATCATTTGAGGGATTTTTAATAAAGAACAAAATAATTTTGCTGCCATAAACAGAAGATGTAATTAACTCAGGTTTCTGAATCACAGTCTGAATGTACTGTCACAGTATTAAATGGAAAAGTTGGTATTACTTGATATTATGAATTGGAGGTTCTCAAAGCAAATATACAACTGTGAACATACTTTTTTTTTTAAAGATTTTATTTATTTATTTGACAGAGAGAGATCACAAGTAGGCAGAGAGGCAAGCAGAGAGAGTGAGAGGGAAGCAGGCTCCCCGCCGAGCAGAGAGCCCGATGCGGGACTCGATCCCAGGACCCTGAGATCATGACCTGAGCCGAAGGCAGTGGCCCAAACCACTGAGCCACCCAGGCGCCCCTGTGAACATATTTTTAAAACTCAACTGTTAACGATCTGAAATGATTCCAAATACTACCTGCAGCACCCATTCCACACTTCAGGAAACACTGCTGTCACTATTCTGGGATAAGGGGCTCTTTTAAAAAATATATACATATAAAGGTAATAGAGTACAAATATTAATTACTTTGAGAATTTAACTATATTGACTTTAAAGAGAAAACCTGATAATAATTCAATCACAAAGCTTTCCTCAATAATGTAACATCTTCCAGTTACACAATGTATAATTACAAAACAGTGACTACTTAATTTTCAATATGAAATGTTGGAATGTGTCTATTTCAAAATCCTAAATCATTTATCAATTAAGGGTTGAAAAGAACTTTAGTAAAAGCATCAAGATTAGTTTTATATCATGAGGTAACTAAGAACCTCACTATAAGATATTTCTCTAAGGACATTACCATACTAATGCTTATCTGTTAACTTGAAACCACTGAATTCTGCTTCATTAATTTCTTCACAGATCCCAATTCACTGAACAGTGATTCCATTAAAATAAGATACCACCCTTCAGTAAAAGTGTCAGAATTATACTTAAATATTTTCAGCTCAGGTCATGATCCTAGGGTCCTGGGATCGAGCCCCGTTATCGGGCTCTCTGCTCAGTGGGGAGCCTGCTTCCCTTCCTCTCTCTCTGCCTGCCTCTCTGCCTACTTGTGATCTCTGTCTGTCAAATAAATAAATAAAATCTTCAAAAAAATATTTTAAACATTCTTTTACTAAATAGTACATAGTATTTAAAACTACAGCAAAAGAGATGGGGCACCTGGGTGGCTTAGTCATTGGGCATCTGCCTTCAGCTCAGGTCATGATGCCAGGGTCCTAGGGTCAAGTCCTGCATTGGGCTCCCTGCTCGGCGGGAAGGCTGCTTCTCCCTCTCCCACTCCCCCTGCTTGTGTTCCCTCTCTCACTGTCTCTCCCTCTGTTAAACAAATAAATAAATAAATAAAACTACAGCGAAAGAGATAAATATGAACAAAACAGTATTTCTTTTTTTTTCCCCGAAAGATGTTATTTATTTGA
The DNA here is from genome assembly GCF_922984935.1 of Meles meles. Taxonomy (NCBI): domain Eukaryota; kingdom Metazoa; phylum Chordata; class Mammalia; order Carnivora; family Mustelidae; genus Meles; species Meles meles. Next base: position 45,109,151 of record NC_060078.1, on the reverse strand, counting down.
CATAGAGAGAAAGAGAGAGGGAGGGAGAGCAAGTTCAAGCAAGGAGGAAGGGCAGAGGGAAAGGGAGAACCAGACTCCGCTTAGCAAGGTGTCCAAGCCAACACTGGGCTTGATCCCGGTCCCCAGGATCATGACCTGAGCCAAAGGCAGCCTTTTAACCAACTGAGCCACCCAGGCATCCCAGAACAGTATTTCTTTCTTTAAAAACTGCTCTTTTAAAAAAGGGAATTACTTTTTTAAAATTACTTTAAAAAGTAAGAGTAAAAAGGCAATACTTTGCTTTTTTCATAACATCTCCCTTACAATATGCTAAGATTTGAAAAAAATGTACAAAAATATTTCTTGCATATAAATAGATGAAGAAACCAGTAAGATGGTAGAACTTTAATTTTAATGTTTCTTTTTTTTTTTTTTAAGATTTTATTTATTTATTTGACAGACAGAGATCACAAGTAGGCAGAGAGGGAGGCAGAGAGAGAGGAGGAAGCAGGCTCCCTGCAGAGCAGAGAGCCTGATGCGGGGCTCGATCCCAGGACTCCGGGACCATGACCTGAGCCGAAGGCAGAGGCTTTAACCCACTGAGCCATCCAGGCGCCCCTAATTTTAATGTTTCTTTACACTTTGATCCAACCAGATTTGAAAAATTACTTATGTTTGCTATTGACACCACCCAACATTATCTGTACTATCCAAACAGAATGCATAGGCATCATCACCTCTTTCCAACATCCAATCAGAAATTACTATTCCTTTTTCCTTGACAGTATCTATTCCACATGGCCTTTCTTTTCCATTTCCACTGCTACTATTGGGATTCAATTCTGATTACTTCAAACCTAACAGCTCCTACAACCTTCTGGGCTTCCTGACTCCTCATTCCATTTCTCTAATGATATACATTCACAAATCAATGTTAGCACAATTTCCATAAAGTAATATTTTATGTCACTCTTCCTACCCTCTCCAAGATCTCTACTATATTCTTAGGGAAATATTCATTTTCTATCAATCAGCTTCTCTAGAAATACCTTTTAATTCTTTCTTTACCTACCCAAATTCTTCTCATCTTCCAAAACCTCAAATAATCCCTCCTATGTTCTGTCTGTACTTCTCAGTGCTATAGAACTCTGATTAAGAAGTAATGATTTACTCTTCTGGCATTTATCACTTTTACCTGGCAGTGTTGGTTATCATTACTCATATTACTTATACACGTACCTTACAGATACAACTAGAAACAGAGGATGGGGACCATGTTCTTTGTTTTCTGATTTCTCCTTTGCAACTTGCCGTTACATAGATTAACAAGGACCAAAATAAGTAATACCCTGCAGAACAAAAGTAAGTGCTCTGGAGCCTTAAACTAGGAAGGAATATTTCTTAGAGTCAAAAGAAATATAGATCGGGGGGGGCACCTGGGTGGCTCAGTCAGTTAAGTGTCTGGCTCTTGATACTGATTCAGGTCATGATCTCAGGGTCATGAGATCAATCCCTGTATCAGGCTCCACACTGGACATGGAGACTGCTTAAGATTCTCTCTCCCTCTCCCTCTGCCCCTACCCATTCCCTTCACCTCCAGCACTCATCACATGCACTCACTTGCTCTTAAAAATACATCTATAATATTTATATATTATTAAATATTAAAATATTTTATTTTAAAATATTTTAATTAATTTTTTATTTTAAAATTTCAAATATTTAAAATTTTAAAAAATAAATAAAAAGCCTAAATAAAATTTAAATGTTTTATTAAATTTTTAATTAAATTTTTATTTTCTGGTATTTTAATATTTTAATAAATATTATAAAATGACATTTACATATTTTATATAGATATACAGATACAGATCAGAAAGGACCTCAGGAATTGGCACTTGAGGTGGGTCTTTAAAAGTTGACAGGCCTTCCACAAGAAAGAAAAGTGGAAAAAGCAAGTCAGAAGAAAATAATATGAACAGAGCAGAGAGAAATACAAGGCAATTTCAAATTACAAGCAGAGGGGTATACATGCAGGGGTACAGAAGAAAATTAAACATCTGCTAAATAACCAATGTTTACAGGGTTTTTTAATTTCTGGTTAAGGTCATCCCTACCTTAATCAAGTGCCTCATTATTTCTCGCTTGAAACAATTAGGAGCATCCTACTTGTCTCTGCTTTTGGGATCCGTCTCCCCCTTCCAAACTATCATCCATATCACTGCCAGATTAATTTTATTTTATTTAAAGATTTTATTTATTTTATTTTTAAAGATTTTATTTATTTATTTAAGAAAGACAAACAGATAGAGATAGTAAGAGAGAGCAAGAGCAGGGAGGTGAGGGAGATGCAGGCTCCCTGCTGAGCAGGGAGCCCATCGTGGGGCTCGATCTCAGGACCCTGGGATCATGACCTGAGCCAAAGGCAGATGCTTAACCAACTGAGCCACCAGGCGCCCCTGTCAGATTAATTTTAACAGAACACAATTATGATCCTGAAATGTCTCTGTTAAAATTTTTCAGTGACTGTCAACTATTAACAAAATAAAGCCTGAACTCCTTACCATAGATAGCATTTGGAGTTCTTCACAATGAAGATCTCTTCCCACCTTGTCCCTCAAAGCCTCTCTCATATCCTGAATTCAAGCCATACAATGATTTCTCCTGTCTTTTGTACAGTAGATACATCTCCAGCTTCCCTTCCTTATGTTAGGTTCTGTGCATGCAATTTTCTCACCTCCCAAATTCCATTCAGCAATCTTTCACTCATCTTTCAAGACGCTACTCAAGTATCATTTCCTATGTGAAGCCTCCCTGACAATACTTTCTAATAGTGCTGAAGCTCTTCTAGGTGTTGCCAAACACACTTTTTCAATTTCATATGGCACTTTTCCAACTGCACTTGAATCAGCTGTTTGCATACTCACCTCTAAGCAGACTACCTTAAGAGCAAAGCAAGGAACCCATTTCACTGAACATTTTGATATCCTCAGTGCCTAACATACTGCCTGGCATAGTAGGTATTTAGTAAGTGTTTAAATTAAGGAGAAGGAAATGAATGGATCCAGGCAAAGGTTATTACTCACTTAAAGCTATATTGTTCAGAGACTTTACCACTAAGGTAGTTTGTCCTTACTTCGGCAGGCCAAAAAAGAGTCCCTGACAGTACATGCAGAATTATATTTCAGAAGATTTCAGCTGGCAATAACATGGAGAGGGAAATTGAACAAAAAGAAGCACAAAGCTGGGAGAGCCAGGCAATATTTCAGAAGAAATGTTAACAGAAAGGCCTAACCTAGGATGCTGATGGGGGGACTAGAAAAGAGAGGATGGAAACATTCACGTCACATTACAGAGGTTAAGGGATGGTACTGGATCTCTGACTGAGGGCAGGAAGGAAAAAGCGAGGAATAAGATCCAGCACTGAGACTCGAACGTGGGTGACAGAGAGAGAAAGAGGTCCAGTAACAGGTGTGGGAACCCTGGTCTGAAGCAAGCAGCTGGAAATACAGGCCTGAAAGTTAGAGAGAGGGTCACATCTGAGCTGTAAGGTTGAGAGAGATCACTTTAGAGGTGACTATTGAAATGGCATTAGGAAAAACATAAAGAAAAAGATAAAAGCTTGTGGATGTTGTTACTTAAGAGTAGCTGAAAGGAAAAGAAAGAAATTATGAAGGAGTAATTAAAGAAGTAGAACTAGAAGAACACAAGGTCACAGAAACTGAGAGAACTGCAAAAAAGGGAAAATCACAACTACTACAGTGATCAAAGAGTACTGAGCCTAATAAGAGAGAATTTAAAAATCCTAAGTATTTTTCAAAAGAGCAAAGACACCAACCAGTGGGGCAGGGTGAGAAAAAAAGAGTGCATGCTTAGGAAGCAGCAGCAGGGAGCAAAGCCAACTATCCCAGGAGGAGAAAGTACAGACTGCTTCACAGTGTATGACCTAGTCGAGATCCCTGAAGAATTCAAACCTTTTACCTGATAATCTGAGTCTGCAAATGGACTGAAAATAATGAACCTGACTTCCCCGTACATTATTGCAGTGATGTTATTGCAGTTCCTGCTTCTTTAATAAATTCAATCTCCAAAGAACTGTATTTTAAGACATTTTTATTCTTAAGTCTATGATGTGTGAAAGTTTCAAAATAATATAAATATCCATTTTTAATAAAATCCACCATTCTGAACTCTGCTTGGTCATCTTAAGAGGGAATAAATATATCTCTATATATCATCTAAAGCTTATTTTCTATAATTAGAGTGAAGGAAGTGATATCAGTAATAAATAAGTACCTTTTATTCCTGAAGAGGTTCAACATTTATAAGAGAAAAATATATTAGAACTACTTATGAATTCATAAGGAGTCATTAAAGAAACTAAAGAAGCTAAAGTAAAGTTGCAGCAATAATACATACAAAAGGACTATTTTCAATTTTTTTCTTCCTTCCAAGATTTTATTTACATTCACGTCAGTTAACATATAGTGTGGTACTGGTTTCTGGAGTAGAAACTGGCGATTCATCACTTACACACAACACCCAGTTGCTCACCCCAACACGTGCTCTTCTTCTTCATGCCTACCTCCCATTTAGCCCATCCACCCACCCACCTTTCCAGACTATTTTCAATTGTTAACAAAATGAAAATGTTCATATTATTCTAGTTATTTTCCTAAAAGTCTTTTTCTTACCTCAGAGATGTGGCTAGATAAAACTGTACTTCCAATTTTCTCCAAACTGCTTTGACCTATGCTTCCATCTCATGAATTCCAAGACAGTATTAAACTGATGCATATTTTCATAAATCTGTTAAAAAAAAAAAAAGGAACTGACTTAGACTAAAAGAAACATACAGAAGCAATACTGAACATTTGTCAGGTGTAAAATTATACATTTTCAACATAAAGCCAATGAAAATTCTAAAGTACTTTAATCTGTCACTTTACCATTTTCCCAACCTCAACCGAAAGAAGTTTCCCATTTTGCATATTTTCAACTTCACAAATGTAACAATAGCTCTGTGGAAAAAATTATTTGCATGTAAAATTTCTATATTGGCTTGAAAAAACATGAACAGCTAGAAGCAGCACTAAAATTTACAATTCTACGATATTCAAATTCCTACTTAGGCAAAAATATATTTGGCCACACACCTAATATCCCTATTTTCACTTTTTATCACAAAATCTCAGTAAGCAGTTTTAATTTCAGTTAGCCTTCTACCTAAAATATTAAGAACTGGAGGGGTCAGGAATTAATGGCACTGCATGGTCTAAACCCAGGGGGATAGGTTACAACTATGTTACAACACTGACATTTAGTTCCCCTGCTTTAAAACACAGAGTTCAAAAATCTAAAAGGAAACAATAAAAAAATTTTGATTTAAAAATGCATATTGTTTACTTAGAGATTTTAAAAATAACTTTATTGAATCTATTTTTAACTGAAACTTCAAACAGCAAAGTATTGTTTCATATTCTAAAAAGGAAAAATTTTAAGCTGTATGAACACTACCTATGTCCCACTACAAGGTCAAAATGCCTTTGTCTTCAAGTCCATTTAGAAGTATCATTTGTGTCACACTGAGGTTTAGTAGTCTTGGCAATAATGACTGAATTCATGTAAACTGGGGCAATCTGAAACGGTCTAGCATATCAGATAGCAGCCTTTCTTAAAGACAAGAGTCTCCACTCAGCAGACAGGCTGCCATAGGACCATGCTAAATCTTTCATGGTCCAACTAAAGACAGACTGACCCTGAAAGCAATTAGTAATGCTTTGTCTGCACTTAGGAGCCTTAAATAGTCTTCTCAATGCCCGTTACCCACAACTTAACTGGTCTGTAACATTTTTCAGGGTACTCACAGGACTATAAAACTCTTAGACCATCACTCAGAGAAATGAGGGCAGGAATGGAGATACGGTGTTTAGTGATTTTTTCCCTGAGACGTTCACAGTCTTAAAACATTTCCCTTTTATAATAAAAAAAATAAATGTACTGTGTTTTCATGTTAGAAATGACAAATATCGGGGCGCCTGGGTGGCTCAGTGGGTTAAAGCCTCTGCCTTCGGCTCAGGTCATGATCCCAGGGTCCTGGGATCGAGCCCCGCATCGGGCTCTCTGCTCCACAGGGAGCCTGCTTCCTCCTCTCTCTGCCTGCCTCTCTGCCTACTTGTAATCTCTGTCAAATAAAAAAATAAAATTAAAAAAAAAAAAAAAAAAGAAATGCCAAATATCTTCCTCCAAAGCCACTCTTTGCCAACAATACTATTCTTCCCAAACAGTACATGTGAAGAAAAGAGGGAAGGCAATCACTATATTAAACAAAGTTCAGATTAACCCATCCTCATAAAGGTTAAAGCAATCCATCAAAACACCGTGTTTAAAAATATATGGCCCGGGGCACCTGGGTGGCTCAGTCATTGAGCCTCTGCCTTCGGTTCTGGTCATGATCCTGGAGTCCTATAATCGAGCCCCACATAGGGTTCCCTTCATGGCAGGGAAGCCTGCATCTCCCTCTCCCACTCCCCCTGCTTGTGTTCCCTCTCTCACTGTGTCTCCCTCTGTCAAATAAATCAATCAATCCCTCTCTCTCTCTTATATATATATATATATATATATATATATATATGCACACACACATACATGACCCAATTGTAATTCTGCCATTTATTTCTAATGGATCAGATAAAATTAACATGTAAACCATCTAACCATTGTTTACCATGGACTACTTATTACAACACTATGAACTTGTATTAACAACCACAAAGATCTAGTCAAAACCGAACACTAAACAAGTATAATAATATTTTTATCAAAGATTTTGTGCCTAGAACTTTCAAGCTCATTAGTTCTAGAAAACACATTAAGGAAAAGATAATTCTTTTAATAATACATCAGGTCTTCTTAACAACAGAGTAAGTGAAAAAAATCAAACCTTTCTAGATAAATTCTAGTATTTTATAATTGAGCTAACATCAGAATTTCCTCAAAGTTCATAAATATTTGTAAACAAACATGAAAAGTGCATTTTAATCCCACATTATCTTCACAAAATATCTATTTGCCATCAAAATGTACGATCTTTCTTTTGGTTTTCAAAATTACTGAAGTTATTATTTAAAACACCAAGGTACTTAAAAGCTCATTAACCATATAGAACCCATCAGTGACAAACATCAACTGTGGATATTTCAGTTATCTCTCACCCTGAGGTGCTGGAATACCCCCGTTCACTTCTGTATTAGTAAGATTTGCTTTATAGAAAAGAACAATGTACATGATTTGATAAATATGCTAGTCTAAGACAAAACTCAAGATTACTTTTGAGTTTGTTCCAGATGTCAAAAAGTAGTCATTTCCTAGTAGTCACAAACTCAGCAATACTGACTGCATACTTTTTCTTTCCACCACTCCAAATACTCTCCTTAACTGCATTTCTCCTCCCTAAGCACACACAAGAAGTACCACAAATATCATACAAGTACTGCTGTTAACACTATCACTGCATTCATATAATGCTTTTAAAAAATCAGAACCAAACTACAGAATATTTGACAAAACATCCCAGCTGGGCTCTTAAACTAAAGGCATTACTGTTAAAACTTTTGATACATTAAACTGGAAAATTCAAACATCATGCTTCAGAAAACGATAACACAGTTTTAGCTGTAAGTAATTCAAGTGAACAATGTAATTTAGGTTTATCATGCACTTCTATAATAAAGCAGGTTACCAGAGAACACAGAAAGGGAGGGTCAACTTATGGACCAGTTATGTTCTAAAAGATCACTTATAAACTGAATGTAAGCTTGATTTTGAAACTTAAGATGCCTTTCTCATAAAACCAAAGACATAAACGATAATATTAAACCTGTAATACAAATGAACTACAGTACATAATTCTATCACAGCACTCTGATGCTTACACATATTTCCATACCAAACTCTAAATTTTTATTCACTGTTGTAATCCCAGAATCTAGCACAGCTGATGACACAGTAGGATTTCAACAAATACTGGTGATCTGAAGTACTGAACAGCAACAACTCAATGATATAAGAAACTGGCTTGTCTAGAAAATTTACCTATCTTAATTATGTCAGACAACCAAAAGACAAGGGGGAAAATCTTCTTCCAAAAGAGATAGGTGAAAAAGATTCTTAACACCAGGGTGATAAGACACTGATCTAAGCCAATTGTGGCAATTTCCATTGTTCCTGCTAATCAGTTTTGCTATAAGCATCAGATGCAATTCCAGCCAGTAAGACAAGAGACTAAATTTACTAGGAAACTAAGCACTGGGAAAAGTGTTTCTGGGGAAGGTTTTATGCCTAATTTAAAAAAAAAAAAAATGACATCTAGGTGAAAACATCCTCCCCATCACCTTTTCCCCCAGGGAACTCTGGGTTTGGATGTGTCAAGTAGCATGATGGCAGCCATCAGAACGATGAGAAGGTGACAGCCCTAGGAGGACAACCCAACAGATTTAGAATGGTTGCATTAAGACAGAAAGAATCTGGGTCTTTGGTGCTGTTGTTATGCTTGAATAAATCCTAAAATGATTCATTACATTGGATATTTTTATTACATTAAATCCTTTTATTGTTTAACCAGTTTTCAATAACCAAAAGTAACCCAGTAAATACTGTGATTCAGAAACCAATATACCATTTGCTTCCATGAATTCAACTGTTATACAATAAAATAATAACTCACCTAAATTTGTATCACAATCCAGATGCTTCTTTTGAACTAGATACATATTTTCGAAGTACTAAATATTAGAAGAAATCAATCAATCAACATACCCAAATCAAACAATCAAAAATGGAATTCCAGAGAGACATAAAATAGATTAATGGTTGTTTGGGACTGGGGGTGGAGGGTGGGAATGGAGAAAGACACCAAAATGATGATCCACAAAAGAAAAAAAGGGGGCAAATTAGAATTCATCAAAATTAAAAATATTCTTCTGCAGGGGCACCTGGGTGGCTCAGTGGGTTAAGCCGCTGCCTTCAGCTCAGGTCATGATCTCAGGGTCCTGGGATCGAGCCCCATATCAGGCTCTCTGCTCAGCGGGGAGCCTGCTTCCTCTTCTCTCTCTGCCTGCTTCTCTGCTTACTCGTGATCTCTGTCAAATAAATAAATAAATCTTTAAAAAAAAAAATCCTTCTGCAAAAGGCCCTGTTAAAAAGATGGAAAGACAAGATACAGGATGGGAAACAATGTTTGCAGCCATACATGTGACAAAGGACCAACTAGAATATACCAAATCTCAAAATTCAAAGTTAAAAAAAAAATCACCAAGAAATGGGCAAAAGAATATGAAAAGAGATTTCACTGAAGAAGATATCTGGATGGCAAATCAGTATATGAAAAGCTTAACAACACTAGCCATCAGGGAAATGCAAATTAAGACCCCACTGAGATACCACTACACACCTACTGAAACAACTAAAAAAACAGTGACAATACTGGCAATATGAAGAAAGTGCAGCTTACAGACATTGTTGTGAGAACGTAAAATGGCACAGCCACCTTGGAAAATAGTTTGGAAGTTTCTTTAAAAATGAAATACACACTGACATGTAACCAAACACTCTTGGGGTTGCAAAGAAATAAACATGAATATTAGCAGCAGTTTTATTGTTAATCGCCAAAAACTGGAGAAAACAAAACGTCCTTCAAAAGGTGAATGGTTAAACAAACTGTGGTGCACCCACACAACAAAATTCTACTCAGCAATAAAAAGGGATAAATTAGTGACACACAAAACAACTTGGGTGAATCTCAAAGGATTAGGCTGAGTGCAAAAAGGTCACATACTATATATATGATTCCACTTATAAAACACTCTCAAAATGACAAAAATCATACAGATGGGGGGGACCCTCATGGCTGCCATGGTGGGGGACATGCGTATGTGCAGCACAAGGGAGACCTTTGTGGTGACAGGATCTATGTCTTGATGCTGAGGTGGTTACACACATCTAAATATATGTTTAAATCACACAGTGCTATACATATAAAATGAACCAATGTCAGTTTCTGTTTGGACACTATATCATGTAGCATTAAGTAACCACTTGAGGAAGGTGAAGGGTATAAGGGACCTCTCCTTACTATTTTTGCAATTTCCTATGACTCTATAATGACTTTTAAGTAATTAAAAAATTTTTAAACCCTATTTCCTAAAAATGTTTTACCTCTGCTTTAAATTCGATTTTGAATAATAAAGCAACGGTTCAGACTACTCAAGATACATTCTTTTTTTTTTTTTTTTAAAGATTTTATTTATTTATTTGACAGAGAGAGATCACAAGCAGACAGAGAGGCAGGCAGAGAGAGAGAGAGGGAAGCAGGCTCGCTGCCGAGCAGAGAGTCCGATGCGGGACTCGATCCCAGGACCCTGAGATCATGACCTGAGCCGAAGGCAGCGGCTTAACCCACTGAGCCACCCAGGCGCCCAAGATACATTCTTTCTTTCAAATCAGCTAGGGAACTTCAATTCTGCAGTGGTTTCTAGTATCCTAAGGAAATGAAGAGCCTCCATAACAGAGGTCTAAAGAAACCAAAAGTTCCTAGACCATATTCCAGGTCTTCAGTTCTCTGTATCCCTCACCCTCTGGGTCTGGGAAGTAGTGACTACTATGACATGAGTGTCATCTGTTCTGAGAGTAACAAGCACAGCAAGTCTGACACAGCCACCTGCATCAGTATGAACCCCCAAATAGTCACCTATCCATATATTCTTTTCAATTTATCTTTCCTGACAAAGAAGTATGAAAACTACTTCTTTACCATTTTAATTTTCTCTACAACTTATTAGACAATTTACCCAGTAATCACAGACATTTAAATTACTCATTTCCACTTTTCAAGTAAACCTAATTCAGTCAGTGGAGAAATATGTATCACCATTCATTTCCTGTAAAATGATAAAAAAAATTATCAATAGATAATATTATCTATTATCTGTTGATCTATTGATTGATTAATAAATTTATTTTATTAGCTGATAGGTAAAGTACCCTGGGGCAAGTTCCTCTGGATAGTTTCACTATGTTACATAAAGAAGAAAATTTCTACTCTCAGGAATTATCAGGAATTGATTTTATTTATTTATTTATTTTGCATGGAGCCCTCTATGAGGCTGAACGCACGGCCCTGAGATCAAGACCTGAGCTGAGATCAAGAGTCCACCCCTAACTGCCTGAGCCACCCAGCCATTCCAGGAATTGATGTTAGATTGCTAAAGGTTCACCAATTTTTCTAAAAACATGCATTGTTTCTACTTCTCAGTGAAGTGTAAATACTATTTAGAATTAACATTATGAACACCAATTACAGAGTTACGCTGCAATACAGTGAAATCATCAGGGACTAATTAATACATGGTGCTATTTGTCCCATTTCTAAATGGTCCCAGAAGAGTGCTGGATTTATTTATTTGTGCACTTGCTTGCTTGTTTTAAATTTCAGCTTGCATCCCTATTTTTAAGTTTCTTCCTCTACTAACAGCTATCTAAAATGCACATTTGCTAACATAGTAACAGCCCCCTCTATCCACTTCCTTTCTCTTTTCTTTTATTTTTTTTTTAAGATTTATTTATTTATTTGACAGAGATAGAGAACAAAAGCAGGGGTAGCGGCAGAGGGAAAGGGAGAAGCAGGCTCCCCACAAAGCAGGGACCCCAATATGGGGCTTGATCCCGGGACCCTGAGATCATGACCTGAGCCAAAGGCAGATGCTTAACTGACTGAGCCACCTAGGCTCCCCATCTGCTTTTCATTTAGATTATTCCTGAGAATCAGAAAACTAGTTTAATGCTGCTCTGTGTTTCAGGGTCTACAGAAATAAAAAGGCAGCACAGGACAGCCTGAAACTGAAGGTATAAAAACTGAACACATCTTCCATTACGATCCAGTCATTTTTATGATGTGATTATATATTTTTTAATGTTGTGATATTTTTAAAGGACCACTTCAAGAAGAAGGGAAAGATACGACACCTCAATTAGTCAACTCAGGAAAAAACAGAGATGGGAGGAGCTAAGAACTGTAAACACCTCAACATTTCTAACAAGATCCTCTCTCAAAACTGTTCCTCTTGCATTCCTTACCTGGCTCAACGTACGGCTGGTTACCAAAAAAATCTTTTTTGCCACCACGTAGTAAAGGTGACAATGTACATACCCAAAGACCCAAAAATTCTAGCTCTGGGTATATAACCCAGGGCACCTTTCGCATATATCTACCAAGAAGCAAGCACAAGAAGATTCACAGCAGCATTTTCTTAATAGCAAAAAAACAGAGGAAACCCAAGTGTCCAACAATAGTAAAATGCATAAAATGTAGTATATTCATATAATGGAACCACCACATAGTAGTGAAAAGGGATGTACCTCAGGTAAGTATGTTAACAATAATGAAATCTCAAAATCATAATGTTGAACAAAAAAGAAACAAGTCCAAGAAGAATATACATAAACAGTGTGATTCCATGCATATAAAACTCAAAAATAGCAAATATTTTTTTAAAAGTATATTAAAGGAAAAATACAAAAGTGGGAAAATGTAAGGAAAAGTAATGGAGTAACACCAAACTTAGGATGATGATTTCTTCTGGGAAGAGACAAGCTATCGTCCTGAAGCCCGGAGAGGTTCAAAGGATTCCATTACATTTCTTGGGACAGGACGCTGGGGCAGATGCACTCATTCATTATTATTACTCTAAAATGCACATCTATGTTATATATACCCTTGTATATAGAATAGATTTTAGAGTGAAAATTTTATTTTAATCTAAAGTAAATACGCTTAACTGCTAATATTTTGTAAATCTGGTATTAGGTATATATGTATCGCACCACTTCCTATATTTTTGGAATTATCCTAACTTTTTTTTTGAAATTATGAGTGAAGAGCTATGAAATTTTATTTTGAAATTTAAGGACAAAACATCACAAATCTTTAGTAGTAATAAATCAAAGCATTATAAATTATGTTTATAATTTATAATTAAAATTATAATAAATCAAAGCATTATTATAAAATGAAAAAAAAGTGAAAAAATTTATTTCCCCTCCTGATATAATCTGATAGAAAATACACAATGCTATCAACATAGCATTCATTCCAAAAAATTTTAACTTTAATCTAGTCATGAAATACAAAAATACAAGCAGCAAATTGAGGGGTATGCTTTTTTTTTTAAAAAGGTAAGATTTCATAAAAGATCATTGTAAGGGGGGATGGGAGGAAGGATGAGGGGCAGTGGAAATAGTGAGTTATTCGTAATTAAAGGAAACTAAAGAAATATGACAACCAAATGCAAAATATATCCCTCAACTGGTTCCTGGATCAAAAATCAAAATAGGGGCACCTGGCTGGCTCACTTGGTGGAACATGCAACTTTTGATCTCAGGGCTGTGAATTTAAGCCCCATGTTGGCTGTGCATCTACTTAAAAATAAATAAATAAATAAATAAAAATAGCTATAGAGAACACTTTTGGAAAGAAAACAGAGAAAATTTAAGTAAGGGTAGTACATTACATAATAGTATATTGGTATTAAATCTCTTATGATAATGTAGCTCTTAAGAAAGGACAATCATGTTCTTAGGACACACTTGCTAAAATAGTTAGGGGTGAAGTATCAAGATGTTTGCAGATTACTTTCAAATGGTGAGAAAAAAGGTGTATGTGGGTTTTTTTAAAAAAGATTTTATTAATTTATCTGACAGAAAGAGAAAAAGAGAACACAAACAAGAAGAGTGGGAGAGGGAGAAGTGGGCTTCCCACTGAGTAGGGAGTCCCATGCCGGGCTCGATCCCAGAACCCTGGGATCAGGGCCTGAGCTGAAGGCAGATGCCTAACGACTGAATCACCTAGGTACCCCAAACGCATACGTGTTTTTATAAGCAGAGAAAGGAAGCAGATGAAGTAAAAGGTTAATATGTAAAGCTTTTACTATCGAAATAGAAAAATTTACAGGCGAAATAGGTTTTTTACCAACTGTTCAAATTTTAATTTAACAGTCTGTAAAACAAAAAAATTGGGAAAAAATATGTACTTTATCAGTTGACCTGTAATTTCACACATACTTTTAGTAAACAATGTCAGTTTGGCAGCGGTTACTAAAATCAAATACTGACAGATCTATAAGGAAGTCCTAAAGATCTTTCCATCAACAAATTTTAAAACTTTTTCCCTAGAAATTATAAATTATGACTGCTTAACAGGATTAAAAATTACATTTTGCTTAAATGGTCAAAAATTATAGCTGTGCTTCGGAAACAGAGCATTATATTATAATCAGTCTGAAGACATATGAGCTTTAAAAAAATTGGCAAATCACTGGTATTATATGTAATTTACAAAGGTTTTGATATTGAAGTAGATATAATTATACTGATATGTTAGAACATAATATTTTCAAATATTCTATTTATTTTTACATTTTAAGATTTTATTTATTTATTTGACAGACAGAGATCACAAGTAGGCAGAGAGGCAGAAGGGGGGGGTGGAGGAGGCTCCCTGCTGAGCAGAGAGCCTGATGCGGGGCTCAATCCTAGGACCTTGCATCATGACCTGAGCTTCGCGAAGGCAGAGGCTTAACCTACTGACCACCCAGGCGCCCCTCAAATGTCCTTAAATTTAGCAAACAGAAGAATGTTTTAAAATTTCTTTCTCAAAACAGATCCTAATTTCCTAGTAATGCATACCCATATTTTTCAGGATTGCTAAAGCTAGGTAATAAGGACAGAATGAATTCCTCTAAAACACAGGTAGTTTCCCCAAAAAACTAATTATACATCATGAAAATGGGTAACAATTAACACCTTAAGGATGTACTGGTTATGTCAGACTTTAATCTGATTAATCTTATAAAATATTTGGCTTAATTATTATTTACTAAAAACAAAACTACATTCATTAAATACCCAATTGTCATTCATCCAAATGTGACCATCAATGAGACTAAACAAATGACATTCTAGAAATTACAGAAAATAAAATTATTTTTTATTAATGGCACCCACATAAAATCCACCACTTGTACAGGGATATGCAAACAAACCAAGTCCAACAGGAGTGGAAATGGACTACAGATACTTCCTCCAAAGGCTGGGTGTGGGACAGTGTTGCTACATGCCTATAGGTGGGTAAACACATAGGGTAGAAAGTTTTAGCTGGAAAGCCTGCATTTAATTTCTCATCTCTATGTAATGAGAGGCAGGTAGTTAATTACTGAACAGCACCTTCTTTTAAATTGGTGAGTCACATGCCTGAGGGAGGAGCTTATAAGCAGGATGAGCAACAACCAAGGCAATCAAGTAAGATTTCAAAAAGAAGCAACAACAGGTTTTGAAGATTTTCAGACCAACAATTAGAAGCATCTATCCCGGGCGCCTGGGTGGCTCAGTGGTTTAAGCTGCTGCCTTCGGCTCAGGTCATGATCTCAGGGTCCTGGGATCGAGTCCCGCATCGGGCTCTCTGCTCGGCAGGGAACCTGCTTCCCTCTCACTCTCTCTGCCTGCCTCTGCCTACTTGTGATCTCTCTCTGTCATAAATAAAAAAATAAAATCTTTAAAAAAAAAAAAAAAAAAGAAGCATCTATCCCAATATAATGTACATAATCCAACAGCGTGACTATGGACTAAATAAACACTTTCTGCAAAACACGTCATGTGCACTTCGGGCTATGTTTGTGAGGTTAGATGTTTAAATTGCAGAGAATAGCTCTATTATCAACAGGCAAGAGAGACTGAAAAAGAAAGGAAAAAAGATCACTTGGTAATACTCCTGAGGGCACTATAGTATATTTTAAAACATTTGAGACACAGTTCCCTTCTGGCAAGTAACATTTAATCAACTTGAGGAGTTATGCCATAAATATATTAATATACACATATTACTATATTGATATAAACATTAATATATTAATACAAGCATACATATTATATAAATATTTAAAGCTTAAACAACAGTACCAAGATGATAATACAAATATTGTCATACCACTACACATGATTATCTGAGAAGTATCAAAGACTGCTGCTTCACAGGAGAGATCACTCAGGGCCGAATTTAAATTAGCCTTCCAAAGACTGGCAGGGTTTCATAGTATGCAAGGAGGGAAGGGTGCAGGTTAAAATGGGCATTCTATCAGGGGCGCCCAGGGAAGGCGCACTGTGCCTGGCCATTGTCCCACCTGAGGCCTGGATTTTAGAGTGGTGGAGCAGGATAATCTACGTGTGGCCTCCCCCAGAGGATAAATACACAGCCACCTGAAGCTCACGTCATCTGAAGCAGACATCAATATTTATTTTAGTTCTCTTTCCAATCAAGCACTGAAGACCTCACAGTTCTTCTAAATATAGAACAGCCAAGATGTCAACATATTTGAAATCCACCTACCATTCTTCTAGAAGGAGAGGATTAAGAGAAGAATACGGGGTTAGGAGCATGGCCTCCACAGTCAGACTGAATACCAAGGTTAGAATCCTGGCTCTACCACTTTACCTGTTAAAATACTTTGACCCAAAGTTGCTTACGCTCATCTGATTCATCTGTATGAATCTGTAAAATAGGGACAATAACTGCATGTGTCTGAAAGGTGAAGATCAAAGAAGTTAATGTAGGTAGAGCACTTAGAACAGTGCCAAGTAAGTACTTGTGTGTGACATAGTGTTAGGCTACTGCCCTGACATCTGCTTCCCAACTTCAGTTTATCAAAGGTCACTGAAATTGCAAAAAGTGAAATTGTAGATTGGGGAGGACTACTGTATTTTCTCTTTCCAAATCCTCAACCAACTGGCCATGAAATAACAACAGAATAAATATAAAATACTAGATTAAAATAATAAAGTTATGGAAGGGAGTTGATAACTAAAGGGTGTGAGGTTTCACTTTGAGGGGATGAAAATGTTCTAAATGACTGTGGTGATGGTTACACATATTTGTGAATGTATTAAAAACCACTGATGTGTACATTTTAAATGGGTGAACTGCATAAGTATATTAATTTCACTGAGAGATTTTTATGTTTTACCAATAAAAATCTACCGAGAATTATGATGTGCATTTGACTATATGGATGGTCTTACAACATTCTTAATGATAACAAAACAGAATAGAAATAATCTAAGTAAAATATAATACATTCATATTTTATAGTAATGATAGCTAACTTTTATTAATTGCCAAGAATTATTTTTTACGTATTATATCATTTATTACTTACAACAACCCTAGATATTAGAAAAGAATGCTACCTTCATTTTCTAGATGAGGAAACTGAAACCCAGAGTAGTATTCTGCTCAAGGCCACACAGCTAGTGAGGACCAGGAGCCAGGATTCCAACCTGGGCAGTCTCAACACTACCAGTTTGTATGGCCACTATTCATACTGCAGAAGAGTAAGTACTTAAAAATATACTCACAATATATTAAAATAGAAAAATAAATCAGATAGCAAAAAAAAAAAAAAAGATTCAGGGGCACCTGGGTGGCTCAGTCAGTTAAGCATGTGACTTTTGGTTTTAGCTCAGGTCATGATCTCAGGGTCATGAGACAGAGCCCCACCTTGGGCTCCTTGGTCAGCACAGAGTCTGCTTGGGATTCTCTCCCTTTTCCTCTCTCTCCCTCTCCCTCTTCTGTTCACTGCACGCTTCCTCTCTAAAATAAATAAATAAATAAAAATTTTTAAAAATACAGTATGAACCTGCTTTTGTTTAATGCATTTAAAAAAAAGACAGAACAGATATAGCCCCAAATTTAATACTGGTTATCTCTGAGAGGTGGTATTACAATGGATTATTATCTCCTTTATACTTTCCTGTATTTCCCATATTTTGTACTGCAAGGCAAATTTAAGTGAAGTTCTTAAAAAAAAAAAAGATAGTGACAACTCCAAATACTGCAGAAGGGAAAAGTAATAAAATACAGAAGAAGCTGCTAAATTTGCTAAATGCTAAATTTGCTAAAGCTGTTAAATTTGCTAGATTTGTCACAAACAAATTCAATGACAATGGCAGGGAAGATGTTTTTAAAAAAAGAAGAAAGGTGCTATTCAGATACTGATGGACATTTTGAGAGGTTTGGAGGTGAAAAGAATGGTATATAGCCTTGAAGTAACAGCAGTGTCAAGGGAAGATCTTGTTGGTTTGTTTTTAATTTGAAGGGAATTTGATCAGGTTTGTAATTGAACTAGAAATAGGATGTCAAGAGAGACAAGGGGAGGAAGTTCTAAGAAGATAAAGACTTAGCCTTAGAAGAAGGGAAACACTACTTGTGAAAGAGAAGAGAGAGAAGGAAAAAACTCATAAAAAGAGATCTTTGAGATAAAGAAAGGAAATCTTACATTTGGCACCCCAAACTTCTCTAGAAAATATAAAGTGAAGTCATCTTCCAAAACTGAGACGGTGGAGATTAGGCATAGGAAGAGAAGTATGGTGTAGGGTGCAAAACGCCGGAAAGCAACTGGGTTCACTAATTTGCCAGAACTAGCAATAACGATCTAACAATCACATGACCATAAAAGAAACCACTGCAGGAAGCTGGGAAAATCCCTTCTTCCCAACAGTTAGCAGGCACATGAAGCTGCACCACTCAAACACAAGAGAATCTATGCTATGCCTGGAGATTATTCCCCTATTAGTAATTCCTAGGATAACCACCACTGTAATAGTCTATGAAGCTGATGTGCTATCACTTCTAGATGACATGAATCATCTAAAGAAGCACCAGAGCTCAAGCATTAAATTGTAAATTTGACCGTAAGAACGTAGTTTTCTAGGGAAAATCAAGTTGCAAAGATCTTTGCATATTCTTTTTTATATATGTATAAACTTTGTATAATTGAAAAGTTTTCCCTAAACAGGTAGAGCATTATGAAACATGGTATTTCTTGTACAAATACCTTTCTAAAGTAGCTTTTAAAAAATAACTAGCAATCGGGTACTGCTTATATGAGTGAAACACAGGGACACTGACTGGACAACACTGTGTGTAAGGAGGGGCTTGTTAACTAGTGGGCTTCACCGTAGTGTAACTAGGCCATCACCTGCTTGTGCAAATACGGAGACCTTCAAATGTAAGGCTCTGTTGCTCTTTTGGTCATTCAGTTTCTTAGAAAAGAGTCCTCCAGTCTCCTCTGACTGCCAGTGTTCTACAAATAGGTAAGGAAAGGGACATGGGACAGAAAGTAAGGACATATCTCATGATCCAGAAAGTAGACTTCCCATTTACAGTGTGCTCTTCTGTAGTCTCTCCAAATCTGGAGTCTCACTGGCATAGTTTCTCTAAACAATCAAACACCCAACTTCTGCTAGGATACTAAGTCCAGGAAGGTCTAGAAGAAACTGCTGGGAATAAATACAAAATCGAACAGAAAAGGTATAGCTGAGACAATGGAAAGAGAAGGCTCAAGGAGGAGTAAGGGACAGTGACAGAACTAGAATTGGCCATCTTCTCAAACATAATCAAAAGCAATTCTGTCAAGTTAAAGATGCTTTCCAATGACCCATGAGAAAGTTTCCAGATTCAAATCTCATGCACGTTATTATAAGGCTACAAAACATCCTTATACACAACTAAAGCAAACCAGAAAAGCAGCAACACAAAACTGATAATAACTATAATCTAAAAAGCTAGAAGCATTAAGTAAATTACATAAGGCATGAAAAACAACATCAGAACTAGAGAAACTCAGAAAAGTGAGAACATAACTCAAAAAAGAATTTTTAAAAATCTATTTCATATATAAAGACTAAAAACAAAGGAGCACAAGAGTAAATTAACATGATAGGTAATGTGGAAAGGAGTTTAATCCTAAAATACAAAATACAAAAATAATTTAATGAAGAAATAAAAGGATTCTAGGAAAAGTGACAAAAATTGTTCTTTTATATAAAATAGTAATCACTGAAGAAAACCCAAGAAAAAGAATTAAACACTGAAAACATTTAAAAAAAAAAACCCACTAAATACTAATTCAAGAAAACTTTCCTAAAATAAGATTTAAAACTGTATGTTGAAGGCATACAATGCATACTTCAGGATATGGACACAAAATAATACCAAGAGATATTACAGTAAAATTACAGAACTTTAAAAAGAAAAAAATATCTGAGCATCTGGGCCAAAACATCAAGTAACTTAAGAATTTTATCAACAGATTTTACAAAGAAACACTTCAACCCAGGAAAAAAAAAGACACTCAAGGAAATAAAATAAGAGCCAAGAAGTTGGGGTGCCTGGGTGGCTCAGTGGATTAAGCTGCTGCCTTCGGCTCGGGTCATGATCTCAGGGTCCTGGGATCGAGCCCTGCATCGGGCTCTCTGTTCCGTGGGGAGCCTGCTTCCTCCTCTCTCTCTGCCTGCCTCTCTGCCTACTTGTGATCTCTCTCTCTGTCAAATAAATAAATAAAAAATCTAAAAAAAAAAAAAAAAAAAAAGCGCCAAGAAGTTTACAGTCGGTAAAACTAATGTTCAAGCATAAAAAATACACCTTACCATCATGAAAAAACTCAGACAATAATGTTCTCATGAGTCTTTCCAGAGAAACCTACTAGAGAATAAGCTTCAAAGAGCCAATATGATTAGAGGAATACTGACATAAGAACTGGAGATGAGCATTAAGTAGTAACTTGTAGACTAAAAGATGATGGAAAGGAAGAAAGTTAAAGTACATAATGGTAATATGACCTGATGATATAGAGAGCATAATCATCAATAAATGAAGAGCATATTAAAAAACGTTTAGGGGCACCTGGGTGGCTCAGTGGATTGAGCCACTGCCTTCGGCTCGGGTCATGATCTCAGGGTCCTGGGATCGAGCCCCACGTCAGGCTCTCTGCTCCGCAGGGAGCCTGCTTCCTCCTCTCTCTCTGCCTGCCTCTCTGCCTAGTTGTGATTTCTCTCTGTTAAATAAATAAAATATTTAAAAAAAAACAAAAACAAAAAAAAAAAACGTTTATTCTTTTCAGTAATATTGGTAACAGATATATTAGTTTTGCTATTGTGAAACTGTCAGATATATTATGTGATAAAATAAATGAGTAATTATGGAATAGTCTATCACCCCTATATCCTTGAAAACCATGATTCCCAATCTTTATTTCCTAGTACTATTCACTGGACCTAGAAACAAAGACCAAACAGTAGCCATGAGCATCCAAAGAGTCCAGATTATAGTTTTGAAATACTACTGCCCAGTGAAAGAAACCAGACTTCATGGAAACAGTTCATGGTTGAGACAGTAAGTTTTCAAGATGTTCTTGGAATATCCAGTTTTATAAGGCAATTAAAAAAAAAAAAAAACAAATCAGGCGCCTGGGTAGCTCAGTGGTTTAAGCCGCTGCCTTCGGCTCAGGTCATGATCTCAGGGTCCTGGGATCGAGTCCCGCATCGGGCTCTCTGCTCTGCAGGGAGCCTGCTTCCCTCTCACTCTCTCTGCCTGCCTCTCTGCCTACTTGTGATCTCTCTCTGTCAAATAAATAAATAAAATCTTAAAAAAAAAAAAAAAACAAATCAACAACTGTTTGAGTGATGTCAAAAAGACTCAGGAGCCAATCTGAAGAGACTCCTCTTGGCCAAAGATGGGGTAGTCTGAGCTTTAGCAAGTGTAAGAATTGCAACAGACCGAATCCCATTGAATGTGTTTAAATCCATGGTGAAGGAGAAGAAAAGAGAAGAAGGAAGAAGGAGGAGGAGAAAGTGGAGGAGGCAGAGAGAGAGAAGAGAAGAGAAGAGAAATCAATCACCTTCAGAGAAGATAGGGAGCCATTTCAATATTTTAAAAACTATTATGAGGGATCCAGTCATAAGGGGACCACCACACTTTATGAGTTTAAACTTCAGGAGCTCTACCAGGCCATCACAGTGAGTATCAGAGAAAAATCCCCTTGTGATTCTGCCAAAAAGAGGGGGAAAGGTACCATTCTGAAATACATCAGAGTATTATTCTTTTTTTTTTCTTAAGAGGCTGCACACCCTACTTGGGGTTTGAACTCATGATCCAGAGATTAAGAGTCAAATGTTCCACTGACTGAGCCAGCCAGGTACCCTAGGAGGACTCTGTTGTTCTTAAGGCCTGCCTTTTCAAGAAAAACTATTTTAACAGAACCTAAGTTATGGAGGTTCTTTCAAAGCCTAACAAGCCTAGGTTAAGGAAAATTCCCAACTCTAACCCAGGCTAACCTTCCATGTGGAGAGGGAGAAAACAACTAAGAAGCACTTATTAAATTCACAATTCAGAGATACAGGCTCTCTAAAAAAATGAGACCTCATCATAAGACTATATAGATTCCCCCCAGTACCTTAATACCACCTTAATAAAGATCTATTTACAGCAGTTTCTTTTACCCAGTACTTCATGTATAGTCAGCAAGAAAAAATTACAAGGCATACTAAAAGGCAAAAACCAGCTTGAAGAGACAGAGCAAAGCCATCAAAACCAGACTCTGATATGGCAGAGATAACAGAATTATCAGATTGGGAATTTAAAGCAACTACAATTAATGTGCTATAGACTCTGATGGGCAAAGTAGCCAGGATGCAAGAACAGATACATTATAAAGCCAGAGAGATGGATATTCTAAGAAAGAAGCAAAATGAAATGTGTAACAAAAATTGAAGAGTGTCTTTGATGGGCTTATTAGTAAAGTAATGACTAAGGAAAAAAATCTCTGACCTTGAGGATGTATCACAGTAATAATCTCCAAAAGTGAAAAGCAAACCAAAAAAGACTGAAGAAGATTTTTATTTTTATTTTTTTAAGATTTCACTGATTTATTTATTTGAGAGAGTGAGTGAGAAGGAGAGGGAGGGAGAATCTGAAGCAGACTCTGCACTGAGCACAGACCCAATGCAGAGTTTAATCCTACAACCTTGAGATCATGATCTGAGCTGAAACCAAGAGTTGGATATTCAACCAACTGAGTCACCCAGGTACCCCTGAAAAAGATTTTTTAAAATGACAGAATATCAAAGAACTGTGGACAACTACAAAAAGTATGTAACACACAGGAATATAAAAAAGATGAAAAAAAGGAACAAAAAAAAATATCTGAAACACTAAAGACGGAAAATTTTTCCAAATTAATGTCAAACACCAAGCCATAGATCCAGGAAGTTCAGAGCACAGCAAGCAGGATAAGTGCCCCAAAAAACTATACCTAGATAGCTAAAAACAAAGATAAAGAAAGAAAAACCTGAAAGAAGACATAGGGAAAAAAACCCCACCTTATCCATTTAGGAGCAAAATTATATCCAATTTCTCAGAAACCATGCAAGAAGAGAACAGAATGAAACATTTATTTTTTAAAAAAATATTTTGTGTATTCATTTATGAGAGAGAGAATATGTGCACATGCACCTTCAGGGGGTGAGGGCAGAAGGAAAGGAAGAAAGTCTTAAACAGACTCCAAAGTGAGTGTAGAGCTCCAGAGAGGGCTCAATCTCACAACCCTAAGATTATGACCTGAGCTGAAACCAGGAGTCGTTGTTTAAGTGACTACACCACCCAGGTGTCCCGGAATGAAACATTTAAAATGTCAAAACAGAAAAACCACTGGAGCACCTGGGTAGCTCACTCAGTTAAGCATCTGAATCTTGATAATCAGCTTCGGTCTTGATCTCAGGGTCCTGAGTTTAAGACCTGCACTGGGATCCATGCGGGGCATGGAGTCTACTTAAGACAAACAAACAAACAAACCACCAACCTTGAATTCCACAGCCTGTGAATTATTCTTCACAAGTGAAAGAGAAATGGAGATTTTACCAGATGTACAAAAGTGAGGCAATCTGTTGTCAGCAGACCTCCCTTGCAGATAATGTTAAAAAGAACTTCTTTAGAGAGAAGGAAAATGTTACAGTTCCAAAACCCAGAAAGCAAGACTACTGGAGAAGGAATAAGTGAAGGTAAAATTTAAAACTTCTCTTATTCTTAATTGATCTAACAGATAACAAGTTATTCAAAATAATAGTGACAACACATTCAATTATGTATGCTCACATATATATGCATATATATGTGTATATGCTATACAAAAATGAAATGAACAAAAGCAATGACACAGAAGACAGAGGGAAGAATTTGGATTATATTTTGCTATTGGAAGGTACCAGCACTATCTGTAAAAGAGAACAATGTTATTTGAAATAGTCTTGGATTAACTGGAAATGCACATTAAAAACTCCAGCGAAACCACTAAAAAAAAGTTAAAACAAAAAAGTATAACAGATACAGTAAGAAAGGAGAGAAAATGAAATAATAAGTGCTCAAATTAAAACCACAAAGAAAAACCCAAGTATGAGACCTGAAACCATAAAATTCTTAAAAGAAAACATAGGAAGTAATCTCTTGGACATTGGTCTTAGCAACATATTTATGGATATGCCTCCTCAGGTAAGGAAAACAAAAGCAAAAATAAAGTACTGCAACTAAACTAAAATAAAAAGCCTTTATACAAAGCAAAGGAAACAATCAACAAAACAAAAAGCCATCCCTACTGAATGGGAGAAGATATTTGCAAATGATATATCCAATAAGGGGTTAAGATTCAAAATATATAAAGTAGTTACACAAGTTAACAACGAAAGATAATCCAATTAAGAAATGGGCAAATCTCATACCAGCGAGAATGGCTATTATCAAAATCACAAGAAATAACAAGTGTTGGCAAATAAGTAGAGAAAAGAGAACCCTCGTGCACACCTGGTGGCACTATATATTGGTGCACCAGTGTAGAAAACAGTATAGACAGTCCTCAAAAAATTAAAAAGAGAAATACCATATGCCCTAGTAATTCCACTACTGGGTATCTACCCCAAAATGATGAACACACTAATTTGAAAGACATATGCAACCTTATGTTTACTGTAGCATTATTTAAACAGCCAAGGTATGGAAGGAAGTCAAGTGTCCATCAAGAGATGAATGGATAAAGAAGATATATTGTATATGTATATACAATGGAATATTACTCAGCCATAAAAAATGAGGTCTTGACATTTGTGACAACATGGATGGATCTAGAGGTTATTATGCTAAATGCAATGTCAGAGAAAGACAAATACTACAGACTTTAATTATCTGTGGAATCTAAAAAAACAAAACAAACAAAAAACAGAAACAGACTCAGAAATACAGAGAACAAACTGGTGGTTGCCAGACGGCAAGGAGGTGGGGGGATGGGTAAAATAAGTGAAGGGGATTAAGAGGCACAAACCTCCAGTTATAAAATAAATAAGCCATGTAGATTAAAAGTACAGCATAGGGAATATAGTCAATAATATTGTAGTAACGTATGGTGACAGGTGGTGTTTACGCTTACCACAGGGAGCAATAAGTAATGTACAGAATTGTCAAATCAGTATGTTGTACACCTGAAACTACTATAACACTGTATCTCAACTATACTTCAATAATAAATTTTAAAAAAAGACAAAAAGTGAGACAAAAATAGGAACAAAGAATGTGGGCAATGAATAGAAAGCAGTAACAAAAATATGGTAAATGTTAATCAAATTACATAAATGTCACTTTAATATCAATAGCTAAAATACACAAAAGAGAATGTCAGAAAAAATAAAACAAGATCCAATTTTATGGTCTACAAAAAAACCATTTTTGTTAAAGACTTTATTTTAAAGAGACAGAGAATGCACATGAGCAGGGAGAGGGGAAGAGGGAGAGGATCTCAAACAGACTCCCCACTGTGCACAGAGCCCAAAGCAGGGCTCGATTTCTCTCAAGATCATGATCTGAGCCAAAATATATAGACAAATATATAGATTAGACACAGATAATTACAGATCAATATAAAGGCATATGTATACTAAAAGTAAATGATGGAGGGATGCTGGGTGGCACAGTCCATTGAGCAACCAACTCTTAGGTTTCAGCTCAGGTCTGATCTCAGGGTTGAGAGACTGAGTCCCACATTGGACTCCATGCTTAGTGTGGAGTCTGCTTGAGTTTCTCTCTCCCTCTTCCTCTGTCCCTCCCCACTGCACTCTCTCTCTTTAAAAAAAATCTTTAAAAAAACCTTAAAAAGAATCTCCTAGAAAAAATCTTTTAAAAAAATCTTTAAAGGCTTATCTTAAAAGAAAAATCTTAGAGGTGCCTGGGTGGCTCGGTGGGTTAAAGCCTCTGCCTTCAGCTCAGGTCATGATCTCAGGGTCCTGGGATTGGGCCCCACATTGGGCTCCCTGCTCAGCGGGGAGCCTGCTTCCCCTGCTGAGAGAGCTCTGCCTGCCTCTCTGCCTCTTTGTGATCTCTGTCAAATAAATAAATAAAACATTTTTCTTAGATCTTAAAAAAGAGCAAGTAAATAGATGGAAAAGATACACCACGCTAACACTAATTAAAAGAAAGTGGGACTACGGGATGCCTGGGTGGCTCAATCAGTTGAGCATCTGTCTTCAGCTAGGGTCATGATCCTGGGGTCCTGGAATCGAGTTCCACATCAGGCTCCATGCTCCGCAGGGAGCTTGCTTTACCCTCTCCCTGAAGCTCCTCCTGCTTGTGCTTTCTCTGACAAATAAATAAATAAAATCTTAAAAAAAAAAAAAAAGAAAAAAGAAAGTAGCTATATTAATTTCAGAAACATTAGACTTCAGAGCAAGGAGAGTTATCAGAGATAAAGAGGAAAATTACATAATGATAAAGGAATCAATTCTCCAAGAAAACAATTCTTAATGTGTATGCACCTAACAATGATAAACCAAAATGCATGAGACAAAAACAAAACTGATAAACAAAAACAAAATACAAACAAAAACAAAATAAATAAAAACAAAAATAAAAACTGATAGAATTGCACAGGAAAACAGATGAATCTACTATTACAGCTGGAGACCTCAATACCCCTGTATCAGAAATGGACAGATACAGTATGCAGAAAAGACAGTAAGAATATAGTTGAACTCAACAGCACAATCAATAAGCTGACTATAATTGATATTTATCAACTACTTCATCCAACAATGGCAGAATACATGATTCTCAAGCTCACATGGAACATACACCAACCTAGACCACACATTCTGGGCCATAAGGCCATACATTAACAAACTTGAAAGATGAGAATTCATATAATGTCTTTTCTCAGACTAAAATGAAATCAAACTAGAAAAAAAAAAAACAAAACAGAAAGAGAGCTAAAAAATTCCAAAATATTTGGAGATTAAACAATGTACTTCTAAATTATAAACAGGCCAAAGAATAAATCTCAAGAGCAATGCAGAAATAATTTTGAGCTAAATGAAAATGTAAATACAACTTCTCAAAATGCGCAGGATGCAATGAAAGCAGTACTTAGAGGAAAAATGGTAGCACTGAATGAATATATTAGAAAGGAAGATCTAAAATCAAAAACATAAGCTGCCACCCAAAAAACAAACAAACAAACAAAAACAAAACCAGAGAAAGAAAAACAAATTAAAGCCAAAGGAAGCAAAAGAAAAGAAAAAATTAAAATTAGAGCAGAAAACAATGCAACTGAAGAAGGAAATCAACAGAAAAAAAAAATCAATGAAACCAAAAGCTCTTTTTTTTAAAGATCAATAAAACTGATAAGAAGAGAAATGGCACAAATTACTAATATCAGAAATCAAAGAGGTGCCTGGGCTCAGGTATGCTGGGGGTCCAACTCTTGATTTTGGCTCAGGTCATGATCTCAGGGTCATGAGATAAAGACCTGCATCAGCCATTATGCTCAGTGTGGAGTCTGCTTGTCCCTCTCCCTCTGTTCCTACCCCAACTCGTGCATGCACTCTTTATCTCTCACTCAAATAAATAAAAATCTTTTAAGGTTTTTTTTTTTTTTAATTTGACAGAGAGAGATCACAAGTAGGCAGAGAGGCAGGCAGAGAGAGAGAGGAAGGAAAGCAGGCTCCCCGCTGAGCAGAGAGCCCAACGTGGGGCTTGATCTGAGGACCCCGGGATCATGACCCGAGCCAAAGGTAGAGGCCCTAACCCACTAAGCCACCCAGGCGCCCCAATGAAAATCTTTTAAAAATATATTTTAAAATATTTCAAAAGAAAAGAAGAAATGAAAGAGGGGATATCACTATAGGTCCCACAGTCATCAAAAGAATAATCAGGCAATACCACCAATGTCTCTGTGCCCACAAATTAAGTAACTTAGAGGAAACAGACAAATTACTTGAAAGATATACAATGTGTCAAAACTCAAAAAAAAAAAAAACCCTCAACAAATGAAGACAATTTGAATAGGTCTGTATCTACTAGAGAAATCAAATCATAATTATTAACTTTTAAGACAGCACCAGGTTCTGATGAGCTCTCTGGTGAATTCTAGCAAATAGGAAGATATTTTACCAACTCTCTATAATCTTATCTATAAGATAAGAAGATAAGAAGCAGAGGGAATACTTCCTAATTCAGGCTATAAGCCAGCATTAATCCAATACCAAAACCAAAAAGATGTTACAAGAA
The DNA here is from genome assembly GCF_922984935.1 of Meles meles. Taxonomy (NCBI): domain Eukaryota; kingdom Metazoa; phylum Chordata; class Mammalia; order Carnivora; family Mustelidae; genus Meles; species Meles meles. The sequence continues at coordinate 45,080,689 of NC_060078.1, read as the reverse complement.
AACTAAACTAATATTGCTCATAAACATATATACAAAAGTCCTGAACAAAATATTACCTAACAATGTATAAAAAGAATTATATAGGGCGTCTGGGTGGCTCAGCTGGTTAAGCAACAGCCTTAGGCTCAGGTCATGGTCCTGGAGTCCCAGGATCGGTCCCGCATCGGGCTCCCGAGTCTGCTTCTCCCTCTGACCCTCGCCCTTCTCATGTTCTCTCGCTCTCTCTCACTCACTCTCTCTCAAATAAATAAATTTAAAAAAAAAAAAAGAATTATATACCATAACCACATGGAATTTATCCTAAGTATGCAAAGCTGGCTCAACATTTGAAAAATCAATTAATACAATCATCACATCAACAGACTAAAGAAAAATCACATGATCATATCATTAGATGCAGAAAAAGTATCTGACAATATTCAAATTCTATTCATGATAAAAATTCTCAGCAAACTAGGAACAGAAAGGAAGTTCCTCAATTTGATTAAAAAAAAAAACTACAAAGACCTACATATAGTTAACTAACTGCACACTTAATGGCAAGCCTCTCAAAGCTTTCCCACTAAGATCAGGAATAAGGCAACAATACCTTCTCTCACCACTCCTCCTCATACTGCAAGTCCTAACCAACAGAATAAGATAAGAAAAGAAATAAAAGGTATATAGGCTGGAAAAGAAGAAAAACAACTGTCTTTGTTCACAGATGACATGACTGTCTATGCAGAAAATCCTAAAAGGAAAAAAAAAAAAAGGCAAAAACTCCTACTAGACTAGTAAGTGATTACAGCAAAGTTTCAGGATGTAAGATTAATACACAAAAGTCAACTATTGCCATATATATCAGCAATGAACAGGTGGAATTTGAAATTAAAAACATATAATTTACATTAGCATCCCTCCAAAATGAAATACTCAGGTACAAATCACATGAAATATGTAAAGGATCTATATGAGGAAAACTACAAAACTCTAATGGAAAAAAAATCAAAGAACTAAATAAATGGCAAGATAATCCATATTCACGAATCAGAAGACTCAATATTGTCAAGATGTCAGTTCTTCCCTCCTATGATATATAGAGTTAATACAACCCCAGCCAAAAGGCCAAGAAATTATTTTGTGGATCTTGACAAACTGATTCTAAAGTTTACATGGAGAGGCGAAAGCCCCATGCTAGTCAACACGATACTGCAGGAGGTGAGTAAAGTTGGAAGACTGATGCTACCAAATGTCAAGATTTACAACAAAGTTACACTAATCAAGACAGGATGGTATCTGCAAGAAGAATAGACAAATAGATCAATGAAAAAGAATACTGAGCTATGAAACAGACCCACATAAATATGCTTAACTGACACTTGACAAAGAAGCAACAGACATACAATGGAGCTGTCTTCTCAGCAAATGGTGCTAAAACAACTGAACATCCACATATTAAAAAGAGCTAAACAAAGGCTTCCTATCCTTCACAAATATTAACTCAAAATGGGGGCGCCTGGGTGGCTCAGCGGGTTAAGGCCTCTGCCTTCGGCTCAGTCATAATCTCAGGGTGCTGGGATGGAGCCCCGCATCAGGCTCTCTGCTCGGCAAGGAGCCTGCTTCCCTCTCTGTCTACTTCTCTGCCTACTTGTGATCTCTCTCTCTCTCTCTGTGTCAAATAAATAAATAAAATCTTAAAAGAAAAAATTAACTCAAAATGGTTGACAGACCTAAATGTAAAATATAAGACTCTTAGAAAATAAGAGAAAACCTAGATGCCCTGGGATTTGAGAATGACTTTTTAGATACAACATCCCAGGCACAATCTAGGAAAGAAATACCTGGTAAGTTGGGCTTCATTAAAATTAAGAACTTCTGCTCTATAAAATACAATGTCAAGAGAATGAGAAGACAAGCTACAGACTTAGAGAAAATCTTTGCAAAATATGTATCTATGGATTATTTTCTAAAATATATAAAGGACTGTTAAAAATTCAACAGTAAGAATACAAACAACGCAATTTAAAAATGGGCAAAAGACTTAAACTACCAATAAAGATGTACAGATGGCAAATAAGCACATGAAAAGATGTTCAATATCTTATGTCATTAGGGATTTGCAAATTAAAACAACAATCAGAGAGATGTCCCTAAAGGCTTTTTAGAATAGCCAAAATAACAGAACACAGACAACACTAAACACTGATAAATATATGAAGCAAAGAACTCTCATTTGTTATTGACAGGAATGCAAAATGGTACAGCCACACAGTTAAGAGTGTCACAGTTTCTCAAAAAACTAAACACACTATTAGCATACAATCCAGAAATCATGATCTTTGGTATCCCAAACGAGTTAAAAATTTACATCCACAAAAAACCTACATAAGAATATTTATAGCAGCTTTATTCATAACTGCCAAAATGTGGAAGCAACCAAGATGTCCTTTGGTAGGTGAATGGATAAACAGACTGTGGTACATCCAGACAATGGACCATTGAGTACCAGAAAGAAATGAGCTACCAAGCCATGAAAAGACACAGAGAAAACTTAAATGCATATTACTAAGTATATCTGAAAAGACTACATACTGTATGATTCCAACTATATGACATTCGGAAAAGGCAACACTATGAAGTCATTAAAAAGAACAAAGGTTGTCAGGATTAGGTGGTAGGGAGGGATGAATAAGCAGGACACAGAAGAGTTTAAGGGCAATAAAGGTATTCTGTATATTACTGTAATGCTAGCTATATGTTATACATTTCTCAAAACACACATAATGTATAACACCAAGAGTGAACCCTAATGTAAACTATGGACTTTGGGTAATGCTGTGTCAATGTAGGTTCATGAACTGTAACAAATGTGCCACTCTAGTGGGGGCTGTTTATAATGGGGGAGAGGCTATGGAGGAAGGGATGGTATATGGAAATTCTCTGTATATTCTGTCCAATTTTGCTATGAATTTAAAACTGCTCTAAAAAAAACTATTTAAGGTATGTGTGTATGTATGTGTCTTATTACATTTTATTAATATGTAATTCATCAATCCCAAGACACACATCTTTTCACATTTTAAAAACTGTAAAATCAGGACACATCCTAAAATACCATTATTATTTAATAGCTATCATCTTTTTCTTAATGGTTAGAATATAGTATATCAATACCTGCAGATTACACAGATATATGTGCCACAGGATTGATCGAATACATTCTAGAATACATAGCTTAACTTCTGAAAGAATTAGGTGACTCTGTTAGTATTAATAACCAAATGTTTTTCATATACAAACCTTATCAAATGTAATAAATGTGGGTTTTCCACTAGCAGACTGACTTCTAATTAACTCCTCAGTGGATTAATTTGGCAACTTTTGTATTACTTTTATGATTAATCACCTCTATTTGTGTATCACTAACTGTGCTACATTCTTCTTCCTGATCTAAACAATTTCTTCATTCAGATGTCAAGTCACTCAGATATAAGAATCAACACCTTCACAACCCTTGGATGCATTAAGAGCTGCCTTCATCTCTTATGTTAAGCATGCTTTGAAAATTCATCCATTCTAACACCTCCTATCAGATTTCTAAAGCTATGAGAATTAGGTTTTTAGTATTTAATTAATGGATAATTTGTTTTTGGAATCCTATAGAAAAAAAGGCTGGCTTTTTATTCACTATTGGTTCTTCTACCATAATTATGACATTTTTGCCAATTCTTTCCTCTCACCTCCTTCTGGTCATTTCTCTAATCCTGCAAAATCTTACCCATCTGGGTTTACAGAGTCAGCTATAAAATTAATTCAAAGAATCAAACAGATTCTCCAGCTTATAATACCCTTTTAAAATCAAATTTATGTCTCCTCATTGAAAATTAGTAAACTCCGCCATTCCTGTTCTACTAGTTTAAAAAAAAAAAAAAGGATGCTGTTGCAAGTTATAAATTTCTGTGGACAATGCCACCAATTGATAAAAGGGTTCTAAGAACCACTTGGCAAAACTCCAGAAACCACAGTGTACTTCACCCACTCATAAGGAAATGCACACTTTGTTTTCTTCACCATCCCAATTTGGAATTAAGAAAAATGTAGTGATACAATCCTTAAAGAAATGTCAATATTTCTGCAGCCCAATTCTAACAAAATAAAATGTAAATGACAGGTGAGAAATAATTATTTTTGTATTAAGCCAAAGAATATGACCTTTTTTTGTCTATTTCACTGATGTAATACCAGTAAAATCATTTATGCTTATGCCCGTTCAACTGACGTGCAAATGAATTTGTGAATGAGCACATTCAAGAATCAAGTATCTTAAAGTTAATGAATAGTATGCAAAATGAAAAATAGTCTTTAAAAAATTATTCATCAGTATCTTGATGGGGTGTGGGTTACAGCAATGTGCACATTTTTCAAAACTGATTGGACTGTACAGATAAGACCTGTACATTTCACTTTTTATATATACATATACATATATATATTACCATATACATACATCATACATCAATTTTAACTTAATCAATAAATTAAAATATGGTATGGGGAAAGAAAAAAAAATCCTGTGGGGTTGGATTAGAATTGGAGGTATCTGTATAAACTAAAATCATTCTTTTAATAATTTAAAAATGTATTCCCTAAATATGTTCACTGAAAGGGACTAGAAGCAACGACACCAGTACCAATAAAACACCTAATCCCCAGATCTTGGTTCCTATATATTCTTTCCAGTTAACTCTAGCGGTGAGTTAACTGGAGATGACCATTTTCTTCCTATCTCTTTAGATGGTTGTGTCCTCCAATGCCCCCCCTCTTTTTAAAGATTTATTTTTCTTTTTAAAAGATTTTATTTGACAGAGAGACATTGAGAAAGGTAATACAAAAGCAGAGGGAGTGAGAGAGGGAGAAGCAAGCTCCCTGCTTAGCAGGGAGCTTGACAAGAGGGCTTGATCCCAGAACCCCGGGATCATGACCTCAGTCGAGGGCAGATAATTAACGGCTGAGCCATCCAGGTGCCCCTAAAGATTTATTTATTTTAGAGAGGGGAAGGGATAGAGGGAGAGAATCCTCAAGCCGACTACCTGCTGGGTGCAGAGCCCAACGCAGGGCTCAATTCCAAGACCCTGCAACATGACCTGAGCCGAAATCAAGAATTAGACACAACTGGGGCGCCTGGGTGGCTCAGTGGGTTAAGCCGCTGCCTTCGGCTCAGGTCATGATCTCAGAGTCCTGGGATCGAGTCCCGCATCGGGCTCTCTGGTCAGCAGGGAGCCTGCTTCCCTCTCACTCTCTCTGCCTGCCTCTCTGCCTACTTGTGATCTCTCTCTCTGTCAAATAAATAAATAAATCTTTAAAAAAAAACCAAAAACATAAATCTACTCTTATAAAAAAAAAAAAAAAGAATTAGACACAACTGACTGAGCCACCCAGGTGCCCCTCAATTTCCCTTTTTATAAGGACACCAATCACATTGGATTAGGGTCCATTTTAATAGCATCATTTTAATTCAATGACATCTGCAAAGATAGTTTCTCCAAATAAGGTCACATTCTGAGGCACTAGCAGTATTTTATAAGGGAATAAATGGAATTTTATGGAGAAATTTCATGAGAAACAAGAAATTTGCAAGGTCTTCAAGTACCTCCCCATAGATAAACATAACCATTAGTTGTGATGAGGGTAACAGTAACTATATAATGGAGAAAATGGACATCTTGACCAGGTAGTAGGCAAGCATTATTATGCTTCTGAATATGATACCCTGAGAAAGGACACATTATCATTTATGGAGAATTTGGGCCAGAGATGCATCACCTAAGCCCAATAATGAAAAAGTCTCAGATAACTCCACATGGTGGAATATGCATAAAATAACTGGCTTATATTCTTCAAAAGTGTTAGACAACGACAGGCCTGCTTCAAATTAAAGAGATATGAAAACTAAACACAATATGTGATCCCACATTCAATCCTCTACTATAGTGGAAGGAAAAAATTCTAAAAAGGACTTAGTTGAGACAACTGACGAACAGGAATAGAGATATATATTAAAGTAGTGTATCAGTGTTAAATTTCCTGAATTTGATACCCTAGGTGTGATTACATATGAGAATATCCTTGTTTCTGGAAAATAGAAACTACAGAAGAAAGGATAAAAGGCCATGATATATGCGACCATAATTCTCTCAGTCCATCAAAAATAGAGTGTGTGTGTGAATGTGTGTGTGCAGGCGGGTAAAGGAAAGAGGGAGAGAACCAGAGAATGAGACAAATGTGGGAAAATGTCAAAAACTGATGAATCTAGGGGCGCCTGGGTGGCTCAGTGGGTTAAGCCGCTGCCTTCGGCTCAGGTCATGATCTCAGGGTCCTGGGATCGAGTCCCACATCAGGCTCTCTGCTCAGCAGGGAGCCTGCTTCTCTCTCTCTCTCTCTCTGCCTGCCTCTCTGCCTCCTTGTGATCTCTCTCTGTCAAATAAATAAATAAAATCTTAAAAAAAAAAAAAAAAAAAAAAACCTGATGAATCTAGGTAAGAATACATGGGAGTTCACTATGCAATTCTTGCATCTTCTCTAATTATGAATTTCAGAATAAAAACAAAAATGAATTAAGTTCATGTATTGTAGTCCTAGGCCTCAGTACCTCAGAACGTGACCTTATTTGGAGACAATGTCTTTGCAGAGGTCATCAAATTAAATGTCATTTTAGTGGGCCCTACTCCAATGTGAATGGTGTCCCTATAAAAAAGGAAAATTTGACACAGGCATATCCAAAAGAGACAGGGAGAAAACGGCCGTCTACAACCCCAGGAATGCTTGAGGCTATGAGAAGTTAAGGAAAGAGGTCTGGAACAGAGCCTTCCCCAGCGACTTCAGAGAAAGCATGGCCCAGGCAACAAGTTGATTTCAGATGTGAGCCTCCAGAAATACGAGAAAACAATTTTCTGCTATTCTAAGCTGAAACAAACAAACAAAAACAACGAAAGAATTAGAACAGTAATAAAACCACCTACAAAATATTATGCTAAAACAAAATAGGTTTCAGGTATCTGAGATATATTTCACCAAATGAAGATGTTTAAAAAACACAAATACTTGCTCAAATACGTGTTCACCAAAGACTGAAGAAATCATCAAACACCAACCTTGCTCTCTACAACTTGTGATACAGGGTGCCTGCATGGCTCCTTCGGCTCGGGTTGTGATCCCAGGGTCCTGGGATCAAGTCTCGAGTCCCGTTCCCTGCTCGGTGGGGAATGTGCTTCTCCCTCTACCGTTCCCTGCTGCTCATGATCTCTCTCTCATAAATAAAAATCTTTTAAAAATAAATAAATAAAACTGCAATATAAAAAAATCAACCAAACTCAGTGCACTACCCCATAATAAGTGCTTCTAATATAAACTAAATCCCAAACTGACAATACACTAAAATTGATTTAACAAAGTTATCATTAAAGATCATTAAACAGTTAATGTTTTATCATTAAAGATCATTAAACAGTTAACATAAACAACAGTTATCATTAAAGAGGGGATTTTTTAAATCCCCATAAGGGTCAACAGGAAAAGTGTTAAAACTTAAAAAAAAAAAGTTAAATGTTGAATGGTTTAAGCATACAACAATTAATAAGCTGTTTATATACTAATAGAAAAGTTTATAAAATATAATGGAAAAACAATCTCACAGTGGCACTTAAAAATATATTTCAAAACTTTACTGAAAGTCAAAAAAGACTAACTAAAGAAGGCATGCCATTTTTTTTTTTAAAGATTTTATTTATTTGACAGAGAGCGATCACAAGTAGACAGAGAGAGAGAGAGAGAGAGGGAAGCAGGCTCCCTGCTGAGCAGAGAGCCCGATGCGGGACTCGATCCCAGGACCCCGAGATCATGACCCGAGCCGAAGGCAGCAGCTTAACCCACTGAGCCACCCAGGCGCCCCAGAAGGTATGCCATTTTATGAGTTAGAAAACTATACACCACAAAATGTCAGTTTTCTCCAAATCAATGAAAAAATGTTAACAGGCTTCTGAAAGGAATCAGACAAAAGGACTCTGAAGACACCTGGAAAAAAACAAACTTTGGAATATCCCACACTTTTGGAAAAAAAGAATTTGCCTCACCAAGTATTAAAATATAGTGAAAGCTATATCATTATAAACAGTGTGATTCTACTACAAGAGATAGATTATAAGGAGACCAAGAGCAGATCCAGAAATACAGAATATAATAAGTGGCATCTCAGATCAGTAAAAGGTAATGAGAGAACTTGCTAACCATTTGCAGAAAAGCTTAAGTTGGATCCTTATCTCATGCAACAAAATTAATTCCAGATAAATAAAAGGTTAAAATGTAAAATGTGAAGCTATAAAAGAATTTTAAAATAATACTGCAATGGGGAAGGAATTTCTAAGTTTGACATCAAAACTAGAAACCATAAAGGAAAGACTGATGTAAATTATTACTGAAAATATCACTGAATACAATTTTTCCTGTTTTATGTAGCAATCTTAATAAAGCCAACAACATTATTATAATGCTGGTGTGCTTTTAGATTTGTGGTTAGGGCAGTAAGATCACAGTATTATATTCTTCGCATTTGAATTCATTTTAAGGAGAACAACTTTCCACTCTGATATGACAACTAGCTTTTCCTGTAATGGTTAGGAGGTTACTGAATAATAAAAAGTACTTAACCTCCTTTTTTTCCACATTTCTGTGACGGCTGTCTTTAGTTGGAATAAAAAATTACCTAAAATTCAGGTAACTTCTTCTAAGTTGGTACTGAGTTATTAAAATGGATACCAACTTTTCAAATTAATATTCTAGGTAAAGAAATAAGAACTACCTACAAAAATTGTTTTTCTCCCCCAAGCTAGTACCACCGGGTCTGAGTGCTACTTGCACCCTGACTGGTTAAATCACCTGTGTTATAAGCAAATGTTTGCTCTATGGAAAGAAAACAAGCCCTACTTATTTAAATGGGATATCCCCTGTCAAATCCCTAGATTCTTCTCCCTGCCATTTACATCACAGTCAGTCAAGCATTTGTATCTGCGGTAGTAGTCCTAGTATTCCAAGAAGTATTCCTAATGTTGTTCAGACTTTTTAACATCATGATTTTTACTTTCCAAATCCTTTTTTTTTTTTTTAAGATTTTTACTTATTTATTTGACAGAAAGAGAGCTCAAAAGTAGGCAGAGAGGCAGGCAGAGAGAGAGGAGGAAGCAGGCTCCCCACTGAGCAGAGAGCCCGATACGGGGCCCGATCCCAGGACCCTGAGATCATGATCCAAGTCGAAGGCAGAGGCTTTAACCCACTAAGCCACCCAGGCGCCCCCCAAATCCTCTTTGGTCCTTTCATAAATTAGCCCCAAAGGCAGCACTACACGGTATAAAACCTCAGTTATATAATGAATTTACACAGGACCTAAGGGCTTAAACCAGCAAGAGTCCATCCTCAGCGCCAATTGAGCACGTTTCTCAGCCACCACTTGGGACTGAGGCCAAAAGAGGGGGAGGCAGAGGGGTCCTATCACAGCAGGCAGGAGCTATGTTCGGTCAGCTGCACAAACACCGCTAGACACTGCGGAGGAAGGAGGGCAGAAAACCTGGCAGTGTCAAGTCTGTCATGGACACCGACCAGAATGGGTTTTCAGACATGAAATGGTGCTGGCAGTTAGAATGGGGACTGGAGCAAATTAGGGGATGGTGAGGGAGATGAGGCAGATCAAGCAGACAGCTGAGTCTGTGAAGCATGTGGCTATGCAGAGTGTGGGAGATGACTTTCTAACCTAAGTCTGTGGTTCCGATTATTTGCTGATGCGAATGAACCAACGAGGAGGCAAGGACTAAAGGAGAGAGGAGAAACAGGGAAAATTCTCCTACATACCACAAATAGAGCTAACTAGCCGATAATTATCTCTGTGCTTTTATCAACCTCAACAAAAACAATTTAGCACTTTTATATAAGCTGCCCTATAAATTTCCTGGTTATACTGGGGAGCAGGCAAAGGGAGGGGGAAAATCTCAGGCAGGCTCCACACCCAGTGCAAAGCCTGATGCAGGGCTCCATCACAATCAAGAGTTGGACACTTAACCTAACTGAGCCACCTGGTGACCCTCATGGTGATACTTTTAATTCTGAAGCAACAATATTTTCATACAGACTCATTTAAGAATTACTGGTGTTCAAAACATGTTTTATTTGCTCTCTTCATACTCTTAAGTAACTCAGCATATGGAAGACATTTTATGTCCAGGAAATTTCTCTTCTTATATATATGCATGACTTCTTTTTCTCACAACAGCATCACTAACTCTATTTCATTCTCATTTTTTAAAAATTCCTGTTGATGTTTGAGCTCTTGTTGTAGTAAAGTTTTTCATTACACATCTTCTCCACATATTGTGTTAATCATAGTTCTAACTATAAATTGTTTCTTAAGTCCTAAACTGTGGTCTTTTGAAAGACACATGTAAAAACATTCTTTATTTTCATAAAAAAGTATACGCTCTCCTGTTTTTCCTACAACACAGGCAGCTCTATCTTAGGTTTCTTCATTTTGACAGAGATATTAGCAGTGTCAGTTTAGTACTGGGGAGACATGAGGGAGTGCCAGAGACCAGAGCACCCTCTACTTAGCTCCACCAACTGCTGTTAACTAGGGAACAAAAGACTTGTGCTGTCTATCATCCAGTTTTTCAAGATGAGTCAAACATCTGGATATTCTTTTTGCAAAATCTCCCAATTTTTGTTTGCAACTAATTAGAAAAAGTACAGTATAAGCCAACAATAAAATGCCTGCAGGACAAATCGGGCTGACAAGGCCATTGGTTTACAACCTCTAGGTTAAGGGGTCATAATGGGTCTGCTTATTTACTTCTCCTTCACTTTCTTCTTGATTTTAGGTCATTCTTCCTTCCAAGCAGAGATATCACAAGTCTTTTTTTTTTTTTTTTTTTAAGATTTTATTTGAGAGAGAGGGAGTGCACAAGTCGGGGCAGGAGGGAAAGGCAGAGGGAGAGGGAGAGGGAGAAGAAGGCTCTCCACTGAGCAGGGAGCCAGATGCAGGGCTCAATTCCAGGATCCCAGGATCATGACCTGAGCCGAAGGCAGACACTTAACCAACAGAGCCACACAGGCGCCCTCGTAAGTCTTTCTCTAAGATACTCATTTAGAGATTCGAAGAGAGGTTATATGACCTATGACCATCACCAACTGCCATTAAACATTTCTGTTTTTTAAAGTAATATATCATATTTGCATTTTGATACTAGTTTGGGATTGCAATGAAATTCATCTTTAAATTTACACTTGTTCTTGAGAAGTTTTCATATGTCTACAGAATTATGACAATTAGCATTTATAGAGCACCTACAGTGGGCCAGGCACATTACTAAGCATTTTCACACTTCAGTATTTCATTAAAGCCAAAATTACCTTGTAAAGTAGATTTTATTATCTCATTTTACAGAAGACTTGCAACAGTTCATGAAGTGCTCAGTTTTTGTTTCTCTGCCCTCAGAATCCAGAAGTAGTTAGTTAGGCTTGCTTTTTTGACAGGTATCATCAATCAAGAATAATTACAACCATCTTAAATCACAATAACAAAAATGCAAAGTAAAAGTATTGAAGGATGATATCCTTTGAAAAAAAAAAAAAAGCTAAACCTTCATTTCAATTTCTTTAAGTCCTTAGGTCCACTAACCTTCCAGTCACTGAAAGAGTCATAGTTATTTTCAAGACAAGTAAAATTGAAGTCAGCTCTTCTTTTTGGTTCATATTTCTTTTCTAGGGCCTCTAAGAACACTGACCATTTTACAAAAAAAAATAAAAAGAAAAAGAATCTTTTCATTAATTAAAAAGGATGACAAAAGAGCACAGGTAGCTGTCTCCAAGGAACTACTGAGCATGTGTGCTGGGCAAGAGGATTTCAAGATGAGTCAAACATCTGGATATTCACGTGCTAGGCCCTGTAATACAGAACCAAGTACAGTTCCCTACCCACTTGGGACTTACAGTTTCTAGGAAGGGAAACAGATCTTAAAGAAATATCCATACAAATAATTTAATTGCAGTCATGATACATGCCACCAAAGAAACTTAAAATGGGGTGTTAATATGGTTTTGAAAAAGTTGTGCAAGTCTAAGTAAAAATTGGGCAGAATCTCAGAATAATCAGGGAGATAAAAACATGAATTGTTCTGTTCCTGTGAAGTGGCTCCTTTAAAAACAAGACAGTCTGAAGGATTACATTAAATCTCTATAAATACCCAACTCTATTTATATTTTATATATTCTACTCTAAGTTTCTTTAAATTCAATTCTGATGTCTTCAAAGCCACTCACTCCCCTACAAGACACACACACACATAAATAATGAAATTCAGTATTTAAAAAAAAAAAATTTATCAGCATTTAATTCCAATGCCCAATGAACATTTAAATATAACACACCTTATATATTTATCAAAAGTAAAAAAAGATAAAACCAGTAACATTCATCAAATAATGTGGAAAGAATGGTTAAAATGCAACTTTTACTGAAACCATGTAAAGAAAAAAACCCTAGTGTTAATTTTTTAAGTATATGGAAACTATGATAAATGAGCCAATTATTTGGCTTTTGAAAACTATATAAGAATAACATGGGTTGGGCGCCTGGGTGGCTCAGTGGATTAAGCCGCTGCCTTCGGCTCAGGTCACGATCTCAGGGTCCTGGGATCAAGCCCCGCATCGGGCTCTCTGCTCCGCAGGGAGCCTGCTTCCTCCTCTCTCTCTCTGCCTGCCTCTCTGCCTACTTGTGATCTCTCTGTCAAATAAATAAAATTAAAAAAAAAAAAAAAGAATAACATGGGTTAGGAAGGTACAAAAGCAGCAAAGCACTAAAATTGGCCACAGTCTTCCAGTAAAAAACTGGCACCTAACACAAGGAATAAGTATAAAAACTTTTAAAACATGCTTAAGAAAATGTATCCAAAATGTATCTCAGATCCACTAACAATTAATGATTTTATGTTAAAATAATAAATAACAAATGAACAAACTGTTCAAATACAATAAATACATATAAATATAAATACATCAAAGATCTGTCATGAGATTTATCTCCGCTTTCCTATTTTCTCCAAGGTTTACCTGTATCTAATTTATATATATATATTTAATGGTTCAAGTAACATCCTACAGCAGCATACTCTATTCTCACTAGTCACTTTTAAACATCTTTCCTGCTTCATTCAGTCTTAGATTCGTTAATAATATTAGGAACCACATGTCAATCTTTTTGGAACAAGGTCCACACTTAGACATATGAAGTTCAAAAGAAAGGCTCATGTGGTCCTGACCATGCCATGCAACTTAAATGAAAAATTCACAAATCCTCACAAACTCAGCTTTTCTTACCCCTTCCAAAAACTGCCTTTAAAAGGACAAGTAAACCAAAACAGGAGTCATCTTATCATCCCATATTTATTAAAAATCTAATACATTTTGGGGCGCCTGGGTGGCTCAGTTGGTTAAACGGCTGCCTTCGCTCAGGTCATGACCTCGGGATCCTTGGATCAAGCCCCATATCAGACTCCCTGCTCAGCAAGGAGCCTGTTTCTCCCTCACCCTCTGCAGTTCCCCCTTCTTGTGCCCTCTTGCTCTGTCAAATAAATAAAAGCTCCAAAAAAAGCCAAAACCCTGGGGCACCTGGATGGCTCAGTGAGTTAAGCCTCTGCCTTCAGCTCAGGTCATGATCTCAGGGTCTGGGATTGAGCCCCACGTGCGGCTCTCTGCTCTGCAGGGAGCCTGCTTCCCTTCCTCTGTCTCTCTGCCTGCCTCTCTGCCTACTTGTGATCTCTGTCAAATGAATAAATAAAAATCTTTTAAAAAAACCCTAATGCATTTAAGGTACTCCATATAAATGATGTGATAGGAGCCAGACAGTCATGTAACCAAGCTTTCACTTTCCTTGTAAGCCAATACCTACTTTACCAGGTTATTTTAAAGATCGCCCATAACAGCACAGTATTTGGCATACTGTATGTACATAAATGGTGGCTAGTATAATTATTTTAAATCAAATGAGAGACAGGAAACAAACAGGAAGAAAATGAATAGTACAAACTGGCATTAAAACCCCTACCAAAGCAGAGAAAAGGAAGAAATGCCCATGGTCCCAGATGAAATTAAAGCTTCACGGAGAAGGTAAGAGACAGGCTCTGCCTATCAAGAAGTCTCTCGGACTTTCAGACAAGAGGGAAAAAGAGTGATTAACAGAGAAGCAGAGATAAGACTGCAGAATTAGGGGCACTAAATCCAGTATCATTATCACTGAGGAAAAAAAAAGAAAAGAAGAAATTAGAACTAAATCATGCACTAGAAAGAATAAAACCTGTATGAACAGGACAAAACAGAACATCAAGTCCCAAAGTCCAATCACAAATTTTTATCACAAGTTATCTTTTCTCTTTTAGGAAAAAAAGGGTATTGAGACAACAGTCTGTTTAGATAATACAACACCTACTCTCAAAATACTAAAAAGACTGATACAAATGTGACTGTCTATTTCTCTAATATAATCTAACTACTGACGACAGTGACCTTCTTTAGAAAAAGAGCATTAAGCAAATTGAGGAACATTACTAATACTCAAAATGACCTAGAAATGAGGAGGGAAACGCAATACTTTTTATTGGGCTGATAATGTTTAGCAGAGGTATAAGCAGTTCACAAATAATGCTTAGGCTTCTTAATCATTCAAAAATTGTACTAGTTACATATAAACATATTTATGAAATATAAGGATCCCCCACTTTTTGAAAGTTCAAACTAGGCCACTTCCCTTTTTTGAAAGACCTACATTAGTACCTATTTTCGCTAACTGAAAGAAATCCAGAGAGTTTTTTGCTTTTAGGAAAAAGGCAAAAACAAAAACAGCGTTCAGTGTTTGTTCCTCACTGAGCCATGAGAGAGAGAGAGCCCGCGCTGCAGCTGAAGTGGCGCCACCAAGCTCCTTCCCCAGGAATGGCACTCAGCCTCTCAGCCGCAAGCTGCCTGGGGTCTGGAACAGTATGGCCAGACTTGCACTTTATCTCACTTTATTTTGTGCATTCACTAGCAATATGTGTCCTAAGGTATCAGAAAAAGCCTAAGAGAAGTTATTTTAGGGGTCTGGAAATGCTCAAAAATTTTTTCATATAAATTAATGGTAGCTGCTTCTTCACTTCATGCCATTTTGGTTTTTATCAGGAAAGGTCTCATAGGAACACTCTATTTTCAGATAGCAGAGGAAACATGCATATTCAAATTCTAAAAACCATTTTTTAATGGTTCCTTTAAAGTTAAAAAAAGTTTATATTCTTACTAAAACTAAACTGGGAGAAATTACAGTAAGTCAAATTAGCATTCAGAATATGGCACTGGGATTTCTATGAGAGTTTTTATGTGAAAAAATCTTTATTTAAAGTCTTCATTTATCAAAGAGCAGCAAGGATACAGAACAAAAGAAATACTGTAACTGCTCTGGGGCCTTTTTACCACCATATTTCAAAAACGCACAAACTGTCCAATTCATGCCATTCTGAGCCAAGAAAGCTATTTTTTCCCCTCAAAATACAATTTAAAATACTCTCTAAATTTAACTTGATATTAATATGATTTACATTTATATTTAACTGCAATATAAAAATGTAACTTTGTAGACTTTTCAAAGAAAATATCTTTCTCTTTAAATACCTCTGAATATACAAAGAAATAATGTTTAGGCTTACTTGGAAGCTAATACTACATAAAAGTAAAGACTTTAATAGAAAAAATAGTGACTTTTACAAATATTTAGTTAAAATGGCTCTTTTCTGGGGCCCTGTCAGAGAAAATATCTAAGTATCTTGCTCCCTAAGTGGG
Source organism: Meles meles (assembly GCF_922984935.1). Taxonomy (NCBI): domain Eukaryota; kingdom Metazoa; phylum Chordata; class Mammalia; order Carnivora; family Mustelidae; genus Meles; species Meles meles. The sequence goes on along the minus strand of NC_060078.1, from coordinate 45,064,810 downwards.
GGAGGGTTGAAGATACTGCAGCAAAAAAACGATCCTAGCCTCACCAGTGCGGCTCTAAACTTGAAGTGCAGGGGTAAGCTCTGGAACAAAGAATGTGTAACTTGATCTCTTTTCCTTCTCTCCTCCTTCACAGCAACATTTAGAAAGTAATTTAACCTCTCAAAATGGCATCTTTGTGCTGCTTAGGGGGAAAACATCTATTCACTAGTACAGCATAAGGGGAAAAAAGGTAAAAAATCAAATCACTGGGGCGCCTGGGTGGCTCAGTGGTTTAAGCCGCTGCCTTCGGCTCAGGTCATGATCTCAGGGTCCTGGGATCGAGTCCCGCATCGGGCTCTCTGCTCGGCAGGGAGCCTGCTTCCCTCTCACTCTCTCTGCCTGCCTCTCTGCCTACTTGTGATCTCTCTCTGTCCAATAAATAAATAAAATCTTTAAAAAAAAAAAAAAAAAAAAAATCAAATCACTTTTTATAAAATGGGTTAGGCTTTATAGTGGTATTTTTGGGTCAAACATTGAGTATACATACAAGCCATTTATAAATGAAGACTTTATTTTTGCTATGTGAAGGCCCACAACACAAGATTTAAAAATGCAGCTCAGGTTTTAATAAAAAGTGGAATTAGTATTTATTTTGTTTCTACAATAAAGAGAGTAATTAGCTCCTAAGAAGTCTCCAGAAGAAAAAATAATTAAGACTACAAGTAATTTGGATAAATTTGAATTTAAAATCTTAGTGTCTAAAAGAATCATGCAAGTTATATATACTTTAATTTTAATATTATCTCTTCATTTGCCATAATTTAATAAAGGAGACAAGTCAGTTTGAAAATCTGGAGAACAATAAAAACCTGAAAAAAATTTGCTAGCCAGGTATCAAAGGATGTACTGAACAGTCTTACCACTGTCAAAAATAATTAAAGGCATCCTAAAACACCACCAAAATTGTATGACTTTCATACATCTCAAAGCAGTTCTACATTCATGACATAATATGATCCATAAAACAGCCTTGTGAATTAGGTGGTCACAAATTTGCTTAGTTGAGACAATCACAAAAAGGGTGGTCGAAGTCTCTTGACTCCAGTCTATAGCCCCAAACTATTTCTATTTCAGTACACACTAGTAAGCATTATTACCCACTTTCCACCAGAGAGGAAACAGGCTCAGAAATAAATAGCTTGCCTAAGGTCACAATGCTTATATACTTAACTGTAATCCTTACACCTATCAAAATAGATAAAACAGTTTAATGCAATGTAATTGACAAAAAAGCCAAATGTGGTAGAATCATGGTTCTCTCAAAGACATCACCCGTGGAACCTGTGAACGTTACCTTATATGCAAGGGACTTTGCAAATGTGATCAAGGGTACGGAAACTGAGGTAAGATTATCCTGTTGGTCTCAATTGAATTATGGTCCTTAAAAGCAGGGAACCTTTCCCAACTATGGTTTGAAAGAGAGATAGATGACAGTGGGTCAGAAAGATGAGACCATGTTGGCTTAGAAGATGAGGAGGCAGGAGGCCACGAACCAAGGATTGTGGCTGGCCGCTGGAAGCTGGAAAAGACAAAGAATCAGATTCTCCCCTAGGAGCTTCCAGAAAGGAACAGAGTCCTACGGACACCTTGATTTTAGCCTGGTGAGACCTGTGTTCAACTTTTGAGCTGCAGAGCTGTACCATAATAAATACATGCTACTTAAACCACTAAGCATGTGGTAATTATTACAGCAGCAACAGAAAACTAATATATACTAATATATACGGTGCTATATAACCGACCGCTATAGACTGAATGTCTGTATCCCTCCCAAACCAACGTGTTAAATCCTAAATGCCCAAGGTGATGGTATCTGCAGGTGGAGCCTCGAAGAGGTAGGTCTCAAGGGCAGAGACCTCAGGATGGGCCTGCAGTCCTTATAAAAGAACCCAAAGAGCTCCCTTGCTCCTTCTGCATGTGAGGACGCAGAGAAAAGATGGCCATCTATGAACCAGGAAGTGGGCTCTCACCAGACACCAAATGCCAGTGCCTTGATCTTAGACTACTCAGCCTCTAGACTATGAGAAATAAATGTCTGTTGTTTACAACCCACTCAGTTTATGGTATCTTGTAATAGCAGCCTAAACAGACTAAGACAACTATTTTTTTTTTTTTTAAATCTTGACAATACTAAGAAAGAGTCTGCCAATGAGCACATATGTCAGCAGAAATCCTAACCCGCATACAAATGAAATAAAAGTACAGGTATCCATCACTACACAACTTGGTGTGGTTTTCCTGCTGATGACATTCTGGCCCAATGTTATACCTAGAAAGTCTATTATTAATCACTCAGTCATACATGTTTGCAGTTTAAATGGAAATTTTTTAAAAATTTCTTTTGACCATGAATAAGCCTCTAAGTGCTTAAAAAATTACTTGAGATACAATTATCATTACCATTAGGATACACACTGGATTTAAATGACAAATATATTACAGATTTGATAAGAAATTAACAACATTAAAGGTAAAAATTTTACCAGAAATGTATGTTAATGAGATGGATGGAGATTTCTTTTTTCAACCAGTTCATTCATCTGTTTGAATAATTACTGTTAAAATTAGACAATTCGGCATACTCTTCTTTTTGTCTTTTAGGGTTTTTTTGAAAGAGTTTATTTACTTGAGAGAGAGAGAGCAGGGCGAGGGGCAAGGAAGAAGCAGATCCCCCACTGAGCAGGGAGTCTGACACAGGGCTGGATCCAAAACCCTGGGATGGTGCCCTGACCCAAAGGCAGACATTTAACCAAATGAGTTACCCAGGCGCCCCTGTTTTTTAATTTTTTAAAAGAAAAGCATGAAGAAATTACATTCATATCATTCATATAAATAGGTGAAAGGGAATGGTAGGTGTTTTGTCAGTAGTCACACAAATTTTAAAATTCCTTCTGAGTTATTTGTTGAAAAATCCCAGTGATATAACATCAAAAATATTTTTAATGATTTAGCAGCTTATTATTTCTGAAAACTGGAAGTGAAAAATCCTTCAATTTCATTGGAAGCAAAAAATTGGAAGCCATTAATGAATTTACTCCACAAAGATTAATGCAATTTAATCTCTCAGTGCTAACAACAACATCTGTAATTGCCACTTTAGTAATCCCTGAGGTTTTGTTTTGTTTTTGAAGATACATAAACACACCACAGGGGCGCCTGGGTGGCTCAGTGGGCTAAGCCTCTGCCTTCGGCTCAGGTCATGATCTCAGGGACCTGGGATCCAACCCCACATCAGGCTCTCTGCTCAGTAGGAGCCTGCTTCCTCCTGCCTCTCTGCCTGTCTCTCTGCCTACTTGTGATCTCCCTCTCTGTCAAATAAATAAATGAAATATTTTTAAAAAATTATAAACATGCCATTAAAATTCACTCTTTTAAAGTGTTCAATTCAGTGGTATCAGCATATTCACAAACTTGTACAACCATCACTACTATCTAATTCCAGAACATTTTCATTACCTTAAAAAAAAAAACCTTATAACATTAAGACACAAACTCCCTCTCTACCTAGTCCACTAAGCCATTTCCTGTCTCTATATATTTGCCTATTCTGGACATCTCATATAAATGTAATCACACAATACTTGGTCCTTTGTGACTGACTTCTTTCACTTAACATAATACTTTGCGGTTAATCCATGATGTAGCATGAGTCAGTAGTGCCCTTCCTTTCACAGATGAGAGTATTCCACTGCAAAGATAAACCACATTTTTAAAAAAGATTTTATTTATTTATTTGACAGAGAGAAAGACCACAAGTAGGCAGAGAGCAGGCAGAGAAAGAGGGGGAAGCAGGCTCCCTGCTGAGCAGAGAGCCCGATGCAGGGCTTGATCCCAGGACCCTGAGATCATGACCTAAGCTAAAGGCAAAGACTTAACCCACTGAGCCACCCAGGTGCCCCAATAAACCACATTTTATCTGTTTATCAGGGTTGTTTCCTCTTCTTGGCTATTATGAATAATGCTGCTATGAATTTTCATGTCCAAGTTTTTGTGTCAACATACATTTCTAACTCTCTCAGGTATATACCTAAGAGTGGAAATGCTGGATCATACAGTAACTCTATGTCTAACCTTTTCAGAAACCGTAGATTGATTTCCCAAACCAGCAGCATCATTTCACATCCCTATAAGCAGTATGAGAGTTCATCCCCATTTGTCCACATCCCTACCAACACCTGTTATGATCTGCCTTTTTATTCTCGCCATCCTAATTAATGGGTGTGAAGCGGTATCTCACTGTGGTTTTGATTTGCATTTCTCTGATGACTAATGCTATCAAGCATCAATCTATCTTTCCATCTACCTTATTAGTCATTTGTACATCTTCTTTGAAGAAACATCTATTCAAATTCTTTGCCCCTTTTAAAATTCAGGGTATATTTTTGTTAGTTTTAAATGTTCTTTTCATATTCCAGACACAAGTCACTTATCAGACATGATCTGCAAATATTTTCACCTATGCTGTGGGTTGTCTTCTCACTCTTTTGACAGTGTCCTTTGATGTAGGCAGGTGTTTAATTTTGATGAAGTCCAATCTATCCACATTCTTCTATTGACTGTTTATGTTCCTGATGTCCCATCTCAGAAACCACTGCCTAATCCAAGGCCACAAAGATATACACCTAAGTATTCTGAGAGTTCATAGTTTAGCTCTTACAATTAGATCTTTGATTTACTTTGAGTTAGCTTTTGCATATGGTATGAGGTAGGGATCCAACTCCTTTCTTTTGCATTTGAATATCCAGTTGTCCAGCACCACTGTCTTACCATCTTAGGATTATCTTAAGATCCTTTTCTCCCCTGAAGTACTTCCACCACAGGGCAAATGCACCATGGTAAGAGCAGGGACAGAGGAAGCGTTATGCCATTCTTTTGTAAAATGAAGGACAACAGTGGAGAGAAATGTGGGAAAGAAGTAATTGCCTGAAAGACTGGTTCACAGGAAGATCAAGTTTAAGAAAGGGCACATGCTAATTCACTAAAACTATCCATGCACTTGTGTACCTCCAGGAGTTTGTGTCTCCACTCTAGGTCCAAGACCAATGTTTGATACTGTGCTACACTACTGCCTCAATTCCGGTGGGGGGGGCAGTTATCACTTGTGAACAACTTTTTAATTTTTCAATTGTATAAATAATGAAATAAGATGGGGCTTTTCACCATATACCACTCAGCCAAACAGAAAAATCCACTTCGGGTGCACTTGGGTGGCTCAGTTAGTTAAGTGTCCAACTCAAGGTTGAAAGATTGAGCCTTGGGCTCCGTGCTGGGCATGGAACCTGCTTAAGATTCTATCTCTTCCCTCTTCTTTTGCCCACCCTCCAAAAAGAAGAGAAAAATTCACGTCCATTCCATTGACATGAAACATGTTTGGTTCAAAGCATGAATTAATGGAATGGTATTTTTCTTAACCTTATTTTATTAATGCAAGAGTAATAACAAAAAAGCACTAAGAAATCCTACCTTGAGTCTCCTAGTTTACTCACTTTATACCTAGGCTCCCTTGAAACAAATCCTGCAAGGCTAGGGATACAGTATGGCATCGCTGAACAGAAATGTTATGTCAAACCCTCAGTTTTACGGTATACCACTTCCTTTCTCCCTAAAATGTATCTTTATTCTTTTCCCCTGAGATTGGTCCAAATTATGATACTGGCAAAACAGATATGCTATCTATTTTCTCTTATCACATAACTGACAGTTTCATAAGTTTGTAGTGTAACTCTGGGGAGATTTCATTTCCAATGACTTTAATTGGAATTAAGCACAAGACACTATTTACACGTGTGATAATTTACTAAATATTTCTGCCCATGTTAACTAACTGTTCACCACCTCTGAATACTAATCTAAGTACTAATCCAATAAATCTGAATATTTTACTTTAGATTAAAAGCTTCCATCTATTGATTGTGTATTTTATACACCCCAGTGTTGTCTTCCATTTTAAATTTTATGATTTTTATTATGTAAAAGTTAATTATTTTTCAAGTATCCAAGGATTAATTAGTGGCCCTTTTCTCCACTGGGGTGTTGTCCTGGTGCTAAATTTAAAATGGGGCTGCTTCTATAGTCTTACACAATTTGTTTAATTATTCCATTTTTTTTACCTACTATCAGTGATTCTACTACAGGTGGTGTGATCTAAATTGAGGTAACATACATTTTAAAAGACACTGAAATCTATAATGCGAACATTAAGTGGTATTGTTATGTGTAAGTTTTAACTCTGATATCATTCACAGACTGATAGAGATGATATGTCAACCAGCTAACCACTGATTATTCAATAGTGTTGAAAAACTGGCTGGCTGGCTGGCTAGCTTCAAAGAAAAAAAAAGAGCTTTATCTCACTCCTTAAACCAAAAATAAATTGTTGATAATTAAGACATTTAAAGTAGAAGAAAATAGTTCTGTTCCCAATTTTTAATTATTCTTGGACAAGGGGAGGCTATCATAAGCATGATACACTAAGTTACTGAGGGAAAAAATGGTAAGTTCCTTTTAGGAAAAGTAACCCTTCAGTTGCCTATTAGACTTCCAAGCAAAGTATAAAACCATATTGCTCAGGAGGGGTTCAGGCTGGTGATTAAAAGTTGGGCATCATCAAAACACAGACTGTTTCAAAGCCTGGAGGTCAGATCAGATCAAGGGAATGAATGTGGCAAGGTGTTAAAGAGTGGGTCCTTGAGGTGCTCCATGAGAAACAAAAGACTAAGAGGGAAACAAAGAAGAGGACCAGCCCTGGAAGCCAAGTGAAGGAAGTGTTTCTATGGGGAGAGAATAAGGGACCACCTGTGTCAGGTACTGTTAACAACTCAAATAATTTAAGAGCAAGAAAGGAAGAGTCATGGGTAACCTTTGCAAGCACAGGTAAGGCAGGGTGCTGGGAGGAGAGCCAAATTAAAGGGGGGAGACTCAAAAGATAAGAAGAGGCAAAAACTGGAAAAAATGTCTAGAAACATCTTTGGAAGAAAAGAGGTGGTGGGGGGGGCAGAGAGCAACAGAAAGGAAAGTGGAGTGAAGAGAGGTTGTGTTTAGGATGAGACAAGAGATGGAATTTGATGCAGCACAGTGCGGGGCGTGGCCCTTGCTCCCAGGATGGTCCCCTCATTCCATTTAGAGGAAGGCAGACTACATGGCATATCTTCTTAAGGCAGCTACTCTCTCAGTGAGATGAAAAGTAAAGTTGTGTACTGAGAGTAAAGAATGCCGAAGGTAATGTCAGAGGTCCGAGGAGGAAGAGGTTGAAATGACCAGCTAGGTCAGACTAGGAAAGTAAATGGACTATTGCTGAGCAACAGGAAGGGCTCATCTGACTTAACAGTAGCTACGTGGAAGTAAGGCCAATCAGCAAAGGTAATTAATTCTCCAGCCACCTGCAGCAGCAAAAGTGCAAGTGTACAATCAAAGCACCCAAATGAAAAAGCAAACACTGACAGAATTGAAGGGAGAAATAAACACAGCAGTTTCAATACCCACCTTCAGTAAAAGACAGAAGCAGACAGAACATCAATAAGACAACAGGATTTGAACACCACTTTGGACGAAATGGCCCTGACAGACACACAGAACACTCCACCAAACAGTAGCCAAACACACATTCTTAAGCACACATGGAACATTCTCCATGACTGATCACATGTTAGGCCACAAAACAAGTCTTGACAAAGTTAAGAATACTGAAATCATACCAAGTATCTTTTCCAACCACAAAGGAATGAAAATAGAAACCAAGTAGGAAAACTGGAAAATTCACAAATATGTGAAAATTAAACAACACACTCTTCAACAACTAATGGGTCAAAGAAGAACCATTAGAAAATATCTTGAGACAAATGAAAACAAAAACACAACATACCAAAACCTATAGGATGCAGCAAAAGCAGTTCTGTGGAGGAGGTTTGTGGCAGTAAATGGCTAAAATTCATAAAGAGAGAGTCTCAAGTCAACAATCTAACTTTATACCTCAAAGAACCAGAAAAAGAAAAACTAAAAATTAAAAAGTTGTAAGGAAGAAACCAAAAACAATTACAGCAGTGATAAAATAAAGGACAGAAGAACAATAGAAAAAATAAAAGTTTATTTTCTGAAAAGATCAACACAATTGACAGACGTAAGAAGGACTAAGAAGAGAGAAGCCTCAAATAACTAAAATCAGAAATGAAAGAGGAGACACTACAACTGATGTCACAGAAATACAAAAGATTTAAGAGATTATGATGAATAATTATACATCAACCATTTGGATTGCCTGGAAGAAATGAATAAATTCCTAGAAACATACAACTTACCATGAATCATGAGAAAAAGAAAACCTAAACAGACCTGTAACTAGTACAGAGATTGAATCACTCATCAAAAATCTTTCAACAAAGAAAAGCCCAAGATCAAATGGTTTCACTGGAGAGTTTCACACATTTAAAGAATTAACGTCAAAGTCTTCAAAAAATTCAAGAGGAGGAACACTTCCAAATTCATTTTATGACCTCTGATACCAGAGCCAGAAAAAGATACTATTAAAAAAGAAAACTTTAGACCAATATTCCTGATAAATATAGATGCAAAATTCCTCAATAAAATACTAGCAACCTGAGTTCAACTGAACATTTAAGTATTACATACCATGACCAAGTGGGATTTATTCTTGAGATGCAAGGATTGTTCAGTGTAAGAAAATCAATAAATGTAATATGCCACATTAACACAAGGAAGCACACAAAAATCACATGATCGTCTCAACTGGTGCAGAAAAATTATTTGACAGAATTCAACAACCTTCCATATAAAAACACTCAACAAACTAGAAATAGAAAGTAATTACTTCAACATAATAAGGTCATATATGAAAAATCATACTCAATGATGAAACTGAAAGCTTGTCCCCTTAAGATCAGGAACAAGACAAGGGTGACTACTCTCACCACTTCTACTCAACATACTATTGAAAGCCCCAGACAGAGCAATTTGGCAAGGAAAGAAAAAAGAAGGCACTGAAAACAGAAAGAAGTAGTATCTCTGTTCACAGACGACATGATATTATACGTAAAAATCCACAAAGATTCCACACAGGGGGAAAAAAACCTGTTGAAGAAGTGAATTCAGCAAAGGTACAGGATATATAATCTATATTCCAAAACTAGAGCTTTGTTTCTGTACACTAACAATAAATAATCCATAAAGAGAAATTAAGAAAACAAACCTATTAAAAAAAGAAAACAACCTCATTTATAATAGGGAGTGGGGAGATGGGCAAAATAAGTGAAGGGGAGTGGGATATACAGGCTTTCAGTTATGGAATAAGTAAATCACAAGAATAAAAGGCACAGTTTAGGGAATATAGTCAATGGTCTCATATTAGCACTGTATAGTGACAGATGGTAGCTATACTTGTGAGCACAGAATAATGTATAAATTTGTCCAATCATTATGTTGTACACCTGAAACTAATGTAACTTTGTGTGTCAACTAAACTTCAATAAAAATATTAAAAAATAAACTGGAAGAAAAAAAATGCTGAAGTGATTTTTTTGTTCTGAAAGATATATATTTACAGGTTCACCAATACAGATAATATTTTCAGTTTAGGATCACTTCAATGCTTTGTAATAATAAATTAACATGAAACAGATTATATTAAAAATAATGGCCTATAAAAAAAAAAAGAGTAAAGAAAATACTTTGGAATAACGTTAACCAAGGAGGTGAAAGACTTGTGCACTAAAAACTACAGAACACTGCTGAAAAAACTTAAAGAAGATGCAAACAGAAAGACAATGTCCATACTGCCCAAAGCCATCTATAGACTCAATGCAATCCTTATGAAAATCCTAACAGCATATTTTGCAAAAATAGAAAAAACTATCTTAAAATTCGTATGTTATCTCAAAGGACCCTGAATAACCAAAACAATCTTGAGAAAGAACAAAGCCAGAGGCCTCACACTTTATGACTTCAAAACACATCATGAAGTTCTACAGTAATCAGAAAGTATGTTACAAGCATGAAGACAGACATATAGACCAGCAGAACAGAATAAAGGCCCCAGAAATAAACCCTCACAACTATGGTCAAATTACCTTCAATAATACAAGCCCCCACAATGGGGAAAGGCTAGTCTCTCCAACAAATGATGCTGGGGACACTGGATAACCACATTAAAAAAAAAATTAAAAGAAGAAGATAGACCCTTACTTTACACCATCTACAAAATTTAATTCTAAATGGGTTAAAGAGGGGCGCCTGGGTAGTTCAGTTGGTTGAGCATCTGACTCTTGGTTTCGGCTCAGGTCATAATCTCAGGGTTGTGGGATCCAGCCATGTGTTGGGCTCTACGCTCATCAGGGAGTGTGCTTGGGATTCATTCTCTCCCTCTTTCTCCCCCTCTGCCTCTTCCCTCATTCCTGCTTGTGCTTTTTTTCTCTCTCTCAAATAAATAAATAAAATCTTTTTAAAAAATGGATTAAAGACTTCAGCCTAAGATCTGAAATTATAAAACTCCTAGAAGAAAATACAGGGGAAAAGTTTCATGACATTAGGATGAACAATGATTTCTTAGGGGCGCCTGGGTGGCTGAGTCCTTAAGTGTCTGCCTTTGCTTCAGGTCATGATCCCAGGGTCCTGGGATGGAGGCCCACATTAGGATCCCTGCTTTGCGGGAAGCCTGTTCTCCCTCTCCAGCTCCGCCTGCTTGTATTCCCTCTCCCTTGCTGTCTCTGTTAAATAAAATCTAAAACAAACAAACAAGCAAAACAAAAACACAATGATTTCTTGAAAATGACACCAAAAGTATAGGTAACAACAATAAATACAAAAATGGACAAATGGGACTATGTCAAAACTTAAAAACTTTCACAGCAAAGGAAGCAATTAACAGAGTAATAAAAAGGCAACCTACCGAGTGGTAGAAATACTTGCAAATCATATACTGGATAGGGTACTAATAACCAGAATATACAAAGACTTCCTACTTGTAACAAAAAATAGGAAAACTAACTAAAAAATGGGCAAAGGACTTGAATAGACATTTCTCCAAAGAAGATATACAAATGGCCAATGGGCATCTGAAAGGTGCTTAACATCACTAATAGTGAAATCCATCAGTGAAATCCAAATGAAACCACAATGAGATACCACCTCATACCCATCAGCATGGTCTTTATTAAAAAACAGAAAATGACAAAGTGTTCCAAGGATGTGGAGAAATTAGAACACTTTTGCACTGTTGGTGGTGGTAATGTAAAATAGTGGGGCCACTAAGGAAAAGCAGTATGGATCCTCTTCAAAAATTAAAAACAAAATTATCATATGATCCAGCAATGGTACTTCTGGGTATATATTCAAAAGAACTGAAAACAAGATCTCAAAGAGAGGCATGTACACCTTTGTTCATTGTGGCATTATTCACAAACCAAGAAGGGGAAAAAACTTAAATGTCCATCAACAGATTCATAGAAAATGTGGTCTACACATGGGACGGAGTATTATTCAACCTTGGAAATCAAGGAACTCTTGTCCTATGCTACAAACATGGATGAATCTTGAGGATGTTATGCTAAGCGAAAAAAGCCAATCACAAAAAGACACGTACAGCCTGATTTCACTTACATGCAGTACCTCAAGTAATTAAACCCACAGAAACAGAAAGTTGAAGTGTGGCCAGTTGCCAGGGGCTTAGGGGAGGGAGAAATGGGAAGCTGCTCTTCAATGAGTATAGTTTCAGTCAGGCAAACTGAAAAAAGTTTTAGAGATCTATTGTATAACAATGTGCACATAATTAGCAATACTGTAGTGTACACATAAGTCATTAAGAGTGTAAATTTATGAAAAAAAGTGTAAATTTATGTTATGAGTTTTTTACCACACACACACACACACACACACACACACACACTCACACATGCAAAGTGCAGGGTAAGCACAACTAGATTTACCCAACATTGGAGCTTCTCAACTAAGCAACGAAGCAAATGAGGGCAAGGGTGTTGGGAATATTTGCAGCTAAACCATTATGACTGACCACAGAATTCAAACTGAGTAAAAAGCAGAGTGAGAACATAAGGGGGATTGTGGTAAGGAACAGTAAAAAAGTAAGAGGGTCAGTGGGTTGTAAGTCCCAGTGAGGTAAAGGGATTGCTTATACTAGAAGGTATGAGCTGGAAAGATCAGAAGTGATGATCAGAGTAGGGTACTTGAAATTGAAACTACAGATTTATGATTATGATCACATTACTACTGTAAAATAGACCTGAGGTCAGGGTGGCTGAGGTAGAGAGAGAAACACTGGCAGAGGTCAAGGAAACAAGAGACTAGGAAGGTAGTGGAATAATCGGCCACCTGGATGTTGAGATGGATCATCAAGAATTAAAATAAACTAGGACGCTTGGATGGCTCAGTCGTCAAGCGTCTGCCTTCGGCTCAGGTCATGATCTCAGGGTCCAGGGATGGAGTCCTACATCAGGCTCTCTGCTCAGTGGGAAAACTGCTTCTCCCCCTCCCACTGCCCCTGCTGTGTTCCCTCTCTCTCTCTGTCTCTCTTCTCTGTCAAATAAATAAATTAAATCTTTAAAAAAAAATTACAATAAACTAGTATTGGAGATAGTGAGCCTTATAAAGTAAAATCTTCACAGAATAGAGGGGGTTGGGGAGAGGTGGAAGCAGTAAGCCCAGATCTCACGGAAAACTGCAAGGAGCAGCAGTAGTAGATAGTATTACCAAATGAGGAGACTGAAAAATCATGTTTTCTGTCTGATGTTAAGTGAGAGGGAGAGTGGTGTGGGACTAACGAAGAGGGTCAAGGAGGAGAATTCATCTCTAGGTCCAAAGAAGATTGGTCTGAAAGAGAAAACTCCATGAACTTAAGTGGGCTACAAAAGAAATCAGGGCTTTCCAGTGTAAATCAAGTTTCAGTGGCTGGGATTCTTAATCAGAGGCCCATGATCTCATAAAATTCAGGAGGTCCATGAACTTGATGGACTAGATTGGAAAAAATGACATCTTCAGTTTCATTAACCCCTAACTGAAATGTAATTATTTAATTAAGAGAGTAGGCAAAATCCACAGTAGTATTAGCAGTACCTGCAACTTTGTAACCAAAAGAAATTGGATATTCTCATCAAGTTACATTGCTGTAGATAATTTAAAAATATTATTTATGCCTCACCATTATTTAAAAATTAAAACCCACCATTGAGGGCACCTGGGTGGCTCAGTCGTTAAGTGTCTGCCTTTGGCTCGGGTCATGATCCCAGGGTCCTGGGATGGAGCCTCTCAAGGGCTCCCTGCTCAGCAGGAAGCCTGCTTCTGCCTCTCCAACTCTCCCTACTTGCGTTCCCTCTCACACTGTGTCTCTCTCTGCCAAATAAATAAAACCTTTAAAAAAATACAAAACAGGGCACCTGGGTGGCTCAGTGGGTTAAAGCCTCTGCCTTTCGCTCAGGTCATGATCCCAGGGTCCTGGGATCGAGGCCCGCATCGGGCTCTCTGCTTGGCGGGGAGTCTGCTTCCTCCTCTCTCTCTCTCTATGCCTGCCTCTCTCCCTACTTGTGATCTCTATCTGTCAAATAAATAAATAAAATCTTTAAAAAAAATAAAAATAATTAAAAAATACAAAACACCACTGGGTTAATGAGTTAATAAAAGAACATACATATTACTATAGCTTAAAAAGTTTAATTATTTTAATATCTATATATCAATATATTTGGTTTCCTTAGAAATCCAACTGTGTTTTATTTTACACATTTAAAAACACTGGTCTGGGGCGCCTGGGTGGCTCAGTGGATTAAGCCGCTGCCTTCGGCTCAGGTCATGATCTCAGGGTCCTGGGATCGAGCCCCGCATCGGGCTCTCTGCTCCGCGGGGAGCCTGCTTCCTCCTCTCTCTCTGCCTGCCTCTCTGCCTACTTGTGATCTCTCTCTCTGTCAAATAAATAAATAAAATCTTAAAAAAAAAAAAAAAACCAAAAAAAAAAAGAAAAAAAAAACACTGGTCTGAAAAACTGCCCAAAAAAAACTTCAGAACGCTTGAGAGCAAGAAGAGGAATTAAATGGTCAGAAAATGAGGCACAACAGAAAGGCTCTAGGGGGCGAAGGGCAGTGGAAGAAAAGGGTCTGCTGAAGAGATTAAACACAGCCTTAGGTCCCTGTAAGATCAATGAGAGTTTAAACAGAATAAGGGAGACACAGAAAATGTTAAGTGGAAAAGGCAAGTTGCAACACAGAATGCATGATGCCATCTGTATAAAACACCAAAAAATGGAAATATACTTTTGTAAAGGGAGAGAAAATTTTAGAAGGACACAAAGTGGCCAACTGTGGTTTAGAATGAGAAGTAAACTGAGGAGGGAGGAGCAAGAAAGGAAGAAAGGGGAAAGCTTACTTTTCTACATTGTTTCAACAGTTTGCTGCAAGTGTGTATTACATTAAAAAACAAACAAAAAACTAGTTCTTTTTAGGGGAATCCTTTTTCCCTTTTCCTTAACATATTCTCCTGTATTCTTGCAGAACACTAAGGGCTGGGCTTCTGGGCTCTCCAGAGAACTCGGTGATGTATTCTTTCAGAAAATGCTGTCTAAAAACGAAAAAAAACTTTTATAGCAGGGTACGATGGCTATCGTAGGGAATGCTTTTAGCTATGTGGGGCTGTCATGAAGCAATCAGCCTTGTTAGGCCCTCAAATATTTGACTACTGTGTTAAGGCAAGCAGGAAACTGGAAGCTTCATCTCCTGGAGCTCTCTCTTCATGCTTCAAAACACATGTGGGACAGGAAACTGCAAAGCAGGCCATGGTTATTGGGCACTTACTGAACGTAGCAAACATGGCAATACTTCTCTCAGGCTGAACGGCTACGGCTGGTGTATAAGGAACCTACCGATTTTTTGCTTTGCCATGTATGCGCCATTGTACTGAACTTGTTTATCAGTGTCCCAAGTTTATCAGTTGATTCTCCTGGTTTTTCTAGGTAGATTACATGCTCTGCAAAGAGCACATGCGGGTGCCTGGGTGGCTCAGTGGTTTGAGCCGCTGCCTTCGGCTCAGGTCATGATCTCAGGGTCCTGGGATCGAGTCCCGCGTCGGGCTCTCTGCTCGGCGGGGAGCCTGCTTCCCTCTCACTCTCTGTGCCTGCCTCTCTGCCTACTTGTGATCTCTCTCTGTCAAATAAATAAATAAAATCTTTAAAAAAAAAAAAAAAAAAAAAAAAAAAAAAGCACATGCAAAGAGTACAAGTTTTGACTTTCCCTTTCAAATATTTATGCCTTTTTTCCTTCAGTCTCTTATTCCATTGGCTGGGGCCTCCAATTAAATGCTTAACAGAAGCATTAAAAATGAGCTTAGTGGGGGCACCTGGGTGGCTCAGCTGGTTGAGTGTCTGACTCTCGGTTTCAGCTCAGGTCATGATCTCATGGATCATGAGATGGAGTCCCCTGCCTAGCTCTCTATTCAGTGGGTAGTTGGCTTGAGGATTCTCCCCCTCTGCCCTACCCCCGGCTCAACTAGCTCATGCTCTCTCCCTCTAAAATGAATAAATAAATCTTTTTTTTTTTTAATGAGCTTAGTGTTGTTCTCAGAAAGTTTTCACAGAAAGTATTTTACCAGTCAGGTTTACTACGTGCTCTAGGTAGTTTTAACCCCTTACCACACTGAGGAAGTTTCTTTCTTTACCTAGTCAGTCTATCAGAAGTGGTTACTGAATTTTATCTGATATCTTTTGTTATCAATTGAAATGATCATACTATTTTCCTTCTTTGGTTTACCAATATAGTATAAATGACACTAAAAGGTTTGCTAAGATCAAATCATCCTTGAATCCCTGGGTGAGTTTTTTCCCTACACAGTTTTGACATACTGTTGGATTCAGTTTCCTACTATCTTATTTTAGATCTTATAAATAGGTAATAGCCTATTTTTTTCTTTTCCTGTGCTATGTTTTTGCTAACAGAAATATGATTGCTTCAAAGGGCACCTTCTCTTTTACATTTTTTTTCTTTCCTCTGGAAATCTGTGTAACACAGGGATCATCAATTACTTTAATGTCTTGTAAAAATATCTGGCCCTTTTGAAGGGTATATCTTCAAAATTTTTTTCTATTTCTTCATCAGCTACTGGATTATTGAGCTCTTCTATTCCTTCTGAAGATTTTAGTAATTTACATTTTCCCAGAAAATAATCGGTTTCATTAATTTCTAGGATGTGTGGCATAAAGTTATGTACAATATCCTCTTGAGGCTCCCATCTCAGCACTTACGGAGGTGTCCCTGGCTCGTTTGTAATGTTTGCCTCCAGCTTGTTTTCTTCTTAACCAGGCCTGCCCAGAGTCTGCCAGCTCTGATTTTACTGTCAAGAGCTATTTTATTTTGGGGGCACACGGCTGGCTCAGTGAGTAAAGCATACGACTCTTGATCTTGGGAGTTGCAATCCCAAACCCCAAGTTAGGTATAAAAATCAAATCTTTAAAAAAAAAAAAAAAAGTTGTTCTATTTTTCATTAACTTGCAATTTTATTTTTATTAATTCCTTCGTTCTACTTTATTTGGGTGTATTTTGTTTTTAATCAGTTTAAACTGAACATCTTGTTCATTCAGCTCTAATCTTTCCTGTTTACTAATATTTAACTGCTATGAATTTTCCATCAATTTTCACATTGGTGACATTGATATGTAGTGCTCTCACTGTAATTAACAGCTAAATTGTGTGACTTCAGTTACGATTGTCTCTTTAAGTTATTTAAAAGATATGGCTCTTCCCTTGCTCTGAAAAAAAGTAGATGTTTCTGTTTTGGATTTATGTTCTTTTTGGTCTCTATGCTGTGTTTTGTAGGGGGCATCCTATTTCTGCTCATTTCTACTGCACTATGGTCAGAAAATTTAAATTAACCTATTTTATTTTTTGCTTTCTGAAAATCTACTGATTTGTGGCACAAAACATGCTCACTTTTTGTGACTACCCCATGTGCTGGGAAAGCATACATATTCTTAAGAAATCTCTGTAGGAACAACAACCAGTCTTCATTAATGATCCAGAACTTAGAAATGTAAAGCCAATGAATACCAGTAGCTATTTTTCCTCCCCATAGCTACACAATTCCTTATTTCAGCAATGCATCTGATTCAATGTTCTCTCTATATATTCACTTCTGATCACTCAGCTACTTGAATTCCACCCTTGAATCTGTGTCTAATGACCTGAGCACTCTAGAACTAAGTCCAAGCAGTCTCCAGTGACCCAAAGCAAATTCCTAGGCCAAACAGGCCAAACAGCCCCACTTGGATCAGGGTTCCATCATCACTCTACTCAACTACAGCCAGCGAAAGCAAGGTCATTGTTGAAAGGCTTTTTAAAGTTTACCCACAGCCAGGCCTCCTCTACTTCTAGGAGCAAGGGAGAACTACATTCCTCTATCCTCTTGCAGTTAGGTAAGCCAAATGACTAGTTCTGACTGAAGTTTCATGATTACTAATTACGAGACCCTCTAATGTTTCTTCCCTTCCACTGCAACCAAGAAAACCATGTGTTCAGAGGGCCAGCTACAAGAGGGCAGAACCTATGATAGGCTTCATCTCAACTGCCTACTTCATTCAAGCTGTACATGGGATGAGAAATGAACTTTTTGCTCTGTCTAGCCAATGAAATCCTAGGATTTTGTTCGTTAATGAGGCATAATTTAGCCAAACCTGGTTAATACTGTCCTCCTGACCATTAGCTCCCAGAACTGTGGGGAAGTCCAATTCTCTGATATATTCCCTTTTTATAATAAAATTGACATTTCTAGTACAAATGAAATTTGGGGGAAAGGGTCTTTCTCTTCTACAGTCTCCATATTTTTCTAAAAATAACAAATGTGGTTTTCATAATCAAAAGGAAAAAACCTTTTAAAATATTAATAAAAGTTTCAGTGGACTTAGCACTTTGGAACTGGAAACTTAGCCATTATCTAGTCTAGTCCTGATCTTTCATTCTGTAGAACAGAGAACTGAGACCTGAAGCATGTCCTGAATAAGACTACCCAACCAGTCGTATTGGATTAAGGGTAATTACTCAGGCCTCTGGACTGCTGAATTTAAGTCAGTCACGGTAACACATTTTAAGATTTATTCCCTCTTCTTTTAAAATATACTTTCTGTGACTCTCCATGGGTCTATATCCCCCACTTTATCCTAATCAGTTTTGTACATTATCTCACTACATTCTCAACATAAATAAGCTTATATCTCCTATTATGCACCCTTAGCCCTCTAACCTTTTCTTTCCTAGCACCAATATCACAAGGTAATCATATACCTGGATGGGTTTGTGATTTTTTTTGATGCGGGATTCCCCCACTAGAACATAAGCTGGATCCATGAAAGCAGAACTCAGGACAATATTATCTACCATTAAATAATAACCAAGTCTGGATAGTATGGGTCTATAACAGGTACTCATTACATACTTACCAAGCTGAATTAAACTTTCCAAGTCTTAAAGACTTAGAAATAATTACCAAGATGAAAATTAATCACCTCAAAGTTCTTTTCTCTGTTTCTTCAGAAAGCCTGTTCTCCTTAGAAAAGTTAGGGTTCTATGGAAGGGCCAAGAAAATGGAAGGTTTTCATTTCAGAAAGTTTACTGAGATAAAGCCTCCCAGAAACCAAGAAAACTAGGAATGAAGCTATGGGGCAGAGGAAGTTCAAACATACTAACAGGAAGGGCGCCTGACTGGCTCAGTTGGTAGAGTTTGCAACTCTTGATCTTGGGGTCATGGATTCAAACCCCATGCTGGGTGTAGAGCTTACATACATACATACATATTAAAAATAATGCTAATAGGAAAACAAAGTAAACCTATTTCTATCATACCTTTCCCCCTTATTAAAAAAGGAATTTGATGTAAAATATAAAACTAAAATTTTCCCACTCTATCCAATCAAAATTAAAAGGAATTCCAATAATTTCAATTTCTTGAGATGGACATTTGAATCACTGACCTTTAGCCTTTCTAGTTTTCTTTTTTTTTTTTTTTTTTTTTTTTTTTTTTTTTTTTTTTTTTTTTTTTTTTAGATTTTATTTATTTATTTGACAGAGAGAGATCACAAGTAGGCAGAGAGGCAGGCAGAGAGAGAGGAGGAAGCAGGCTCCCCGCAGAGCAGAGAGCCCGATGCGGGACTCGATCCCAGAACCCTGAGATCATGACCTGAGCCGAAGGCAGCGGCTTAATCCACTGAGCCACCCAGGCGCCCCCCTTTCTAGTTTTCTGATACATATTTTAAAAGCTGTACCATTTCCCCTAAGTATAAAATTAACTGTCCCAAATTTTGCTATGACATGTATTTTCACTATTATTGAACCTATTAATTTCTAATTCCTCCATAACTTTTTATTTAATCCATGGATTTAGAATTAGAAGTGCATTGCTTAATTTCAAATATTTTTCTTTGTAACTGATTTTTTTAAAGATTTTATTTATTTATTTGACAGAGAGAGATCATAAGTAGGCAGAGAGGCAGGTAGAGGGGGGGAAGGGAAGCAGGCTCCCTGCTGAGCAGAGAGCCTGATGCAGGACTCAATCCCAGGACCCTGAGAGAAGGCAGAGGCTTAACCCACTGAGCCACCCAGGTGCCCTTAACTGATTTCTAACTTAATTCTACTATGGTCAGAGGACACTGTGAATGATTTCAATCCTTTGATATCTGTTGAGGCTTGCTTTATGACCAAAAAATGGTCATATTCTATCCTCACAGGGTGTGGTGCTCTATATTAACTTTTTCTTTGTGTTGTTTGGTTCTCTACATCCTTACTAGTTTTTTTGTCTGCTAGTTAAATCAGTAGTTAATGATTGCTTATGGTCCCTGATCTAAAATTATAAACTTACACACTGCTTATTATGGGTCAGATATGGTTCTAAAATATAAAACATAAAACACATATATATATAAATCTTAAAACCACTCCATGAGTTAAGGAGCATTATTCCTATCTTATAGAGGAGGAAATAGACAGAGATGTTTGTTGTCAAATCAGTTTGCCAAAATTGCTAATTGCACAGCTAGAAAGAAGCATATCTGGGATTTAACCAGGAAGAGTTGGTTTAATTTAAACCCAAGAGGAGTCCGTGCCCTAAACCACTATATAAATAATATTAAATTTTATAGGGGCTCCTGGGTGGCTCAGTCAGGTAAGCATCTGTCTTTGGCTCAGGTTTTGATCTAAGGGTCCTGGGATCAAGCCCTGCATTGGGCTCTCTGCTCAGCAGGAAGTCTGCTTCTCTCTCTCCCTCTGTGTATACACTCTTTCTCCCTCTCTCTCAAATAAATAAAATCTTTTTTTAAAAATCACTAAATAATATGTATACCAGCACATATATATATAACATGGACTTTAATACACACCATCATATATAGTGGTTAAGAGCATAGATAGAGGGGTGCATGGGTGGCTCAGTTAGTTAAACATCTGCCTTCGGCTCTGGTCATGATCTCAGGGTCCTGGGATCCAGTCCTGCGTGGGGCTCCCTGTTCAGCAGACAGTCTACTTCTTCCTCTCCCTCTGCCCTTCCCCCCAGCTTTTACTCTCTCTCAAATGTTTTTTTAAGAAAGAGCATGGATATATAAATATTTACATATATATGTTATAGATATGTTATAGATACACATAGAAATAGTGATTCTAGGATAAAATGTTTTCCCTCAAGTAGAGAAAAATTTTACTGAAAGAGCAACCAAAAAAAATAATTAAGAGCAATTTTTTATCAGAAGTATTTAAGATGTGAATTTGAAAGGACACAAATATTGCATCCTCAGTATCAGCAAACCATGTAAAAAAAAAAAAAGAACAGAAAAAGAAAACAGAGAATTATACTAAATATGACCAATGGTTATTATGAGACGTTGGGGACTTTATCCTTTTTGTTCTACTTTCCCATGATTTCTTAATCCTGACTAAGCATCACCTTTAGAGGGAGGAACACAAAAGCTTACTACAAGCCCTAACCTAATCGACGGTGTCCTGTCTTAACTCTCAAGTTAAGAGTAATGGTAATAAGACATTGAAAATCACAGGAGATAATGGACATAAAAGTGCTTTGTAAACTATAAAATATACAAATGTTAATAATTACAAAGCATCCTACGACTAAATAAAAGCTTTTTCATGCCTTTCCCCTTTTAAATTTCAGCTGCTTTAAAGTGCCTAACTTTTTGAAAACATATTTTGTTTAAACAAATTCAGAAGACTTGGTTTTGAAGGGCAGAACATTAAAGTGCCACATATCCTTGAGTACTGACAAAAAGGAAAGCAATGACAAATTTTACAAAAGCATCAGTCTCTCTCAGTATCATTGAAAATAGCCTGATCTGTAATTTAATAAAATGCTGATTCAGAGCTGAAGATATAAATAGGAAATCTACATTTAACCCAAAAAAGTGATGTTATTTCCAGAAAAGAATTTTTATAACCCCCCAAATAGAGGAATAATTCATTTAAAGATGAATTAAATATACATTATATAACTAAAAAAGTATACATTATAATTAGTATAATTAGTGATAAGACTGTACGCTCATTCTTTTAAGGATATGCTTTCCTTTCAAAGTTTCTTTCCCTATTTCTGCACAGAATCCATGAATAAAGAATGCACAGCTGCCTCACAGATGTATAATTTCAGTGTTTAGATTCCATTCTTTCTAGCTTCATTCTGCTAGAGGTTTTGGATTTTCTATTTCCATATGGTTTTTGACCTCCCTTAGTTTAGGTTCTACCTCCACACATCTTATTCTATTTTAGTCATTACAGAAAAACACATCAAATTTGAAACATCTTAACTTTCTTTTCAGAGCTTAAAAACTGAACAAGAAAGGCAGAATATACAGAAAAAAGATAATCAGGTAAGTAGAACAAGACAGCCAAATTTCCCAAATTTCCCAGTTAGATAGCACCCTGCCCTGGAATTAAGCCCCACCTTAATTCCAGTTTCTTCTATTTCAGTTTAGACATTCACACTTAATGGAAGAGAATTCCAGTTTTGCTCACCTTTCCTCAAACTCTTAAGTTATGGTAGAAACATTTGCGGGGGGGGGGGGTGGGGGAGAAGGAAAGGTTAAGCTTTTTTTTTTTTTTTTTAACTTAAACTGCACATACCAAAATGTTTACAGGGGTTATATTTGCATAATATGAGTATGAAGGATTTTTTTTTTTTTCGGAACTTCTCTATGCTTTATACTTGTTCAGTGAGCATTACTTTTGTAATCAAGAGGTAAATAAGGCTTTTCTTTTGTTTTGAAGAAAAAAATCTGCAAGGAAAGGGGTTATTTTTAAATGTCTACATGCCATAATCAATTATGTTTAAATAACTTCTGTGAAACAACACAAGCAATTTAATAATATTCCAGGGAACAGTCCTGGTATCATTAAAGGGTAAAAAAATCAGGTTTCATTTCTCAACCCTCCTGACTCCCAAAACTGCCCCATAGATGGGCTTATTCACTTTCATTTTCAATTGATGTGGCAGGATGTCTTTTCTTCTTCATGTTCTTGCACAGGGTAGATTTTAAATGTATTCTAAGAATTGTGATACAAATCACATAATTACGGTAAGCAAATATCTGCCCAGTCTCAGCTACTTGGCAGTAACAGCCAAGATAAAGCTGTGAAAAAAGGCCCGTCCGTGTGATCACCAACAATTAAACTTGTGGATACCTCAAAAATGAGATATATAATACAACCCTAATTTTTTAACAATACTTATGGGCTGTATTCTGGATAGATGCTTAGAAAGCAATTGCTCTCCAGTGGCCTTTGAATACGGTTTTCTTTACGATGCAAAACAAACATCAGGGAAGTCAAAAAATACCAACCAAAAGTTACCATTACCACAAATTTTAAGAATCAACTGTCAAAAGTCAATCAAATTTAACCCACCAAATGCGTATATTTAGACCATGAGGAGAGAGGATGTTTTACCAGGTACCTCCATTAACACACCAACAAACACAGGCAAATCCATCCGTACATTAACAGGCCACTGTAGCAGGCAAAAATAAAGTAAAATGTAAAATGTGTGTGTGAGTGTGTGTGTACAGCACACATCCTCATCTTAAAATGATCCTACTCTGAGAACAAATATAATTCTGTGGTTGAGAACATGGTCCCTGAAGTCAGACTACCTGCATGTGATTCCTTAGCTCTGCCACTGACCAGGTGCACAACCCCGGGCAAATTAGGTCACCTCTGTGGTCTCATTCTCCTCTTGTGTAAAAGGGAACTAACAACCATATCACGTCATAGACTACTTGTAAGGGTTAAATGAGTTAATATGTGTAAAGCATTTAAAATAGGGCCAGTGGAACAGTCAGGACAATATGTTATGTATTATTAGTACCTCCAGATCTTTTATTTTATTGCTCTACAGTATTTAAACTAAAACTCACTCACCTTTTCTATGTGGACAATACTGAAAGTTAATTTAAAATATCACAAATTCAGAATCTCCTATGCTGAGTAAAAGATACTAAACTAAGGCTTTTTAGGGGTGCCTGGGTGGCTCAGTTGGTTCAGTGTCTGCCTTGGACTCAGGTCATGATCTCGGGGTCCTGGGATCGAGTCTTGAGACCAGCTCTCTGCTCAGCAGCAAGTCTGCTTCTCTCTCTCCCTCTGTGATCTCTCTCACTTTCACTCTCTCTCAAATAAATAAAATATTTTTAAAAATTTTAAAGAAATTTTTTAAGTAAACTAAGACTTTTTACTGACTACTTTTTATTTAATGTTTCCAAGGTCTGATAAACTCCAACTCCATAAAAGAAAGGAATAACATATTTTACTTACTGTTTCAATTAAAAAGGTCATGATATACAGTTTATAATTTGAAGTGCACTAGTCAGAATTAAAATATCCGGGGCGCCTGGGTGGCTCAGTGGATTAAGCCACTGCCTTCGGCTCAGGTCATGATCTCAGGGTCCTGGGATCGAGCCCCGCATCGGGCTCTCTGCTCCGCAGGGAGCCTGCTTCCTCCTCTCTCTCTGCCTCTCTCTCTGCCTGCGTCTCTGCCTACTTGTGATCTCTCTCTCTGTCAAATAAATAAATAAAATCTTTAAAAAAAAAAAAAAAAAAAGAATTAAAATATCCTTAATGTTAAAAAATTATATTGTGCAGAATTGGAATGTACTTGGAAAGAGATCTATTAAGAAGATCAAAGGGTCATGTATAATACTCTAATTGCTTTATACAGAAAAAAGAATGGGGGCTGGTGTCAGAGGGGCTTTAGTGGGAACTTAAACTGATACGTATATGATTTTATTTGTTGTTTAAAGATTCATTTATTTGTTACAGAGAGAGTGCACACAAGCAGGGTAAAGGGGAGGCAGAGGGAGAAGCAGGCTCCCCAATGAGCAAGAAACCCTGCAGAACTTGTCCTGGGATCATGACCTAATCCAAAGGCAGATGTTTAACTGACTGAGCCACCCAGGTGCCCCAATACTTACGTGACTTCAGTAAGGGTCTGACATTGGCACAAACATAAGAAAAGGTTTTCTTTTTCTCCAACTTCTACCTCCAATTATGGTTGGTCCAATTTCCCTATCCTACCCTTTAATGATGTCTGGAACAATTCCTACAGCTTTCCCAGTAGTTTTCAGTTATTTAAAAAAAAAAAAAAGTCCAGTCCAGTTTATTGCTATTTAAAACTTTAATCTTCAATCTTACAGTCATCTCTTTCCCTTCAAATTCAGACTTGGCCCATGGTCCAAGAAAGTTCAACCAGGGAAGGGGTATAGTCTGATCTTTTGGGGGAGGAGAGGACAATGAGGGAATCAACTGTCTCAACATGTGACCACTTCTGCAGTCCTCTGTGGTGGCTACCACCGCCCTGGCTAACACAGACTATGACACAGGCAGCCAAATGATGGTTTTTCTTCTGGGGACAGGCCGGAGCTCTTTGGTGACTGAGGGGTGAGAGGCTCTAATCCAACTATCCATTTCCCTACCAGAGATCTGCTTCAGCTCAACCTCTTCTGCTTTTGCTCCCCTCTCCAACAGAGCCAACCCTGTCAAGATGGCTAAAGCCTGGCTACCTTCCACACTGCTCACTTGAACAGAAATTCAAGACGAGTACAGGCTGTTCCGAGGCTACCCTCTCTGTCCACACTGAGGTTTCTGTCCACTTTTCTTTATCCCTTACTCAAGTAGGCACAGATAAACCAATCAGTTGTGTAACAACTACTGTCTCGGTAATGAGGATTCTGGTTCTGCTCCACTTTTCCCTCATATTCCTAACCTCAGGACTGGTTCTCTTAGACCTTAAAACACTAAACTCCTTAGGAAAGGCCACCTCAAGGGAACAAGAAGGGAGCAAAAAGTACAATGATCCTCACCGAGGCAAACAAGCCGTGGACAATTCCCCTTTCCTCCATTCTCTGAAAGCTTTCTGTCACACCCTAATAAGCCCTGGAAACGATTCAGGCCACTAAGTGCTTGGGCTTTCTTTAGAATGTGGAATCCTTGACTTACACTTAACTCTGAGGTCCTAGTCCCCATTCTGAGCTAACTAGGAAAGTCTGGTGCTATTTACTTCTTTTATTTATTTATTTTTTTAAAAGAATTACTTATTTTGAGAGAGAGAGAGAGAGAGAACACAAGGCTGAAGGGCAGAGGGAGAGAATCTCCAGCACACTGCCCGCTGACCTATGCGGATGCGAGGCTCAGTCTCCCCACCCTGAGATCAGTGCCTGAGCCGTAACCAAGAGCCAGCCACCCAACCGACTGAGCCATCCAGGTGCACCTGCTACTTCTTACTCTTACTTGTTTGACCTTGGTGAGACAATTAACCTTCATTATTAGCCTCCAATTCTTAACATGTAAAACCAAAAAAGCAACAAAACCTCCCATTATCAATTTGCCAGTACTCCTGGTACACAAAAGTACAAATTCAAACATTAATAATGTGAATAAACATAACACGCACTTCCAGAAGGTATCAGGATTAGATGTAATCTTCAAGGACCCTATATAGCAGCCATTCAAACTGCTTTTGAAGATAAACCTGACCTCATCTTCTCCCACACAAATACTCTCTCACACAAACATTTATCAAGCATCACTATGTGGTAAAATAGTGTTCAGTGCTTAATTGTGCTCATTCAGTCTTCACAGAAACTGTGAAAAAACTATTATTAGCCTCATTTCACATAGGAGGAAATAAAGCTTAGAGAGATTAACTACTTTGGCGACAGGCACAAACCCAGTAAACAGAGAGTAGTAGTAAGGAATGGAACACTAAATACAGAGATAGGCAACTAAACATAGAAATAATTCAAGGTTTAATGAACGTTTTAAGTTATTTGGAATCCAGAAGTCACTGTAATCGTATCAAGATCCCTTTATCTTCTTAGGCAATTAACAGCTTCTTTGTATAAAAATTTCACTATTTAACCTTAACTATATGACTTTTTGTTGTTTTTTCTGAATGATGTGACCAGTGGAACCTGTTACAAACCATCTTCTACACGAACTGATAAGTTGCTAAGAAAGACTAGGGAACAGTGAATAACTTTAAAAAAGAACAAAGGCTGGGGCGCCTGGGTGGCTCAGTGGGTTAAGCCTCTGCCTTCGGCTCAGGTCATGGTCTCAGGGTCCTGCGATCGAGCCCCGCATCAGGCTCTCTGCTCAGCAGGGAGCCTGTTTCCCCCTCTCTCTGCCCGCCTCTCTGCCTACTTGTAATCTCTCCCTGTGTCAAATAAATAAATAAAATCTTTAAAAAAAAAAAAAAGAACAAAGGCTTAGTCAACACAATTAGAATAATGATGGCACTTGATTAAGAGACAGCATTATTACTGTAGAACTATATCCAGGAAGACAGGGATGTCTCTTTAATAATACAAACCATTTCATTTCACTAAGTTTTAGTTTTGAAGAATACATTTTGAAAACTGTAGTTTAAAGAAATTTGACTTAGGCTCTTTATATTTAAAATACCTCGCTTTAGTTTTTTTTTTTTTTTTTTAATTTTATTTATTTGACAGAGAGAGATCACAAGTAGGCAGAGAGGCAGGCAGAGAGAGAGGAAGGGAAGCAGGCTCCCTGCTGAGCAGAGAGCCCGATGCGGGACTCGATCCCAGGACCCTGAGATCATGACCTGAGCTGAAGGCAGCGGCTTAACCCACTGAGCCACCCAGGCGCCCTCGCTTTGTTTTTAGACAGAGAAACTTCATTTGCTTATTATCCCTTGCCCTTGCAGCCAGAAACAATCAACCTGGCCACTGCCAAGAAGGAAAAAATTTTCTTCTACCCTCTTAAGTTCTATATTTGGGGGACTGCAAATTAAATGGACAAAAGATAGATAAGGAAGAGAAAAGACATATTTTCATTCACTTAACAGCGTTTACAGAAAGATGTGACTAAAAGAGGCAATTAGAATTTGAGGCTCATGTGTTATTAGGGAAAAGAGAGGGGAGGAAGATATTTATGGGAAAACAAATGACTTTTAGGAAAGATAAACAGGCCCTTAGGAGAGTGGATATGATATATATGGCAATGTCAGTTCAGGTGTGGAGCCACTTTTTCTTTCTTCTCCTCTCTAGTGATAAGAATCAATCATCCCTGGTTTTGGCTTAAGGAGCGCTCTGTGACAAGTTCTTCTGCAAGGCTATGCTTTTAGGCAGATAAGGAAGTTCAGGAAAAAAAGCCTATTCTCAAATACCTTCAGCTGAAAATATTTTTTATGCCACAGTGATGTATTCTGGACCCCTTCACCATCAACACATATAAGTATCTGAACACTTACTGTATACATAGCATTGAATTAGTACCAAGGGCAAAACAAAATATTTTAAGACAAAATTCAGTCACCAAGGAGTTATAAAATAAATGAAGAATATCAGTTAACCTAAACTTTTTATTTTTTTTTGTTTCTAAACACTCTTACAACAGCAAAGGAATTTTTATATACCCTGAACAAAAATGAAAAACAAATGACCAAAAAAAAAACAAAAAACAAAACAAAACAAAAAAATGCAAAATGCCAAGGAAAGAGTTAATATTCATACCCCAAAAAATAATTTCTGCAACATGAGTAAGAAAAAAGATTAGAAAAATAAACAAATGAGAAAGAAATGCAAAGAGCCAACAAACATATAAAACTCTGCTCAACCTTACTCAATCAAAGAAATACAAAATTAAAATTATAATACTGTTTTTTTCAGCTGGCAGACTGGCAAAGATTGAAACAAACCGATGTTATTATGTGTTGGTGAGGGGGTGGGGGAAATACACTCAAACACTGTTGGTTGGAATGTAAATTGTTACAAAGATTTTGTAGAGCAGTTTGGCACTATAGCAGAAATGCATGGCTTCTCTTACAGTAAACACATTTCTAAGAATGCATCCTATAAAATAAAAATAGCCTCACAGGAAATGTACAAGCACCACAGCACTGTTTACCATGCAAAACAAAACAAAACAAAAAACCCACATCAAACTGACTAAATAGTCATCAATAGGGTATTGGTAAATAAAATGAAGGTGTATTCATAAAAGGGAATATTACTTGGCTACTGAAAAGAATGAGTAAGTTGATATGTAATGACAAAAAGAGTCCTCCTATTTATACAGTGAAAACAAAGTTAAAGAAAAAATGGTGCATAGTATCACCTCATTTTTTGGAAATGGGGAGAGGAAAAGAAAGATTACAGAAAAGAAAGATTACATTTATCCGGGCGCGTAGCTGACTCAGTCCAAAGAGCATTTGACTCCAAATAAAACTTTTTTTTTTTAAAAAGGGGGTGCCTGGGTGGCTCAGTCGGCTGAGTGTCCAACTCTTGGTTTCAGCTCAGGTTGTGATCTCAGGGTTCTGAGATCCAGCCCCATACTGGGCTCCGAGCCCAGCATGAAGCCTGCTGGAGATTCTCTCTCTCCCTCTACACTTCCGCGTGTGGGAGCGCGCTCTCTCTAAAATAAATAAATAAATCTAAGGGGGGGGAAAAGAAGGGCTGCATTTAACTCTGTACTTTTAACACTGGTAATCCATGGGGTAGTGGAGGCAGGATTACAGAAGACTTTCACTGTCTATGCCTTAAGTTTCAACCAAATATGTGTAACTTCTGTAAAGAGAAGAAACTAAGGGGGGCGGCGCCTGGGTGGCTCAGTTGGTTAAGGGTCTACCTTTGGCTCAGGTCATGATCCTGGGGTCCTGGGATCAAGCCCCAGATTGGGCTCCTTGCCCCTCTCCCGCCGCTCCCCCTGCTTGTGCTCTCTCTCTCTCTAATAAATAAAATCTTTAAAATAGAGAGAAAGAGAAGAAACTAAAGAAGGCTCTATGATAATACAGTTAGGGAAACTATATTGGGGTGTTACCAGACTAAAAGCTGAGAAGGCTTGTAATAAAGAAATCTGATATATTAATAAATGGTACCAGAAACACTGACTGCCTTTAAATAATGATGCAAAAGAGCTAACTTTTAGGTATGAACCACTGAGGAAAGCTTCACAGCGGAGATATTTTGAAGCATTTTGAAGCAAAGAAGAGGGGGAAGAAGAGTCCAGGTAGCACTGTCCATTATAATACATAATTTTAAGTTTTTTTACTAGCCATACTAAAAAAGCAAAAAGAATCAGGTGAAATTAATTTTACTCCTACTTAATCCAACATATTCAAAATAGCATCATCTCAATAAATAATCACCATTTTAAAAGCATAATGGGATATTTACACACCTTTTTTGTACTATCTTCAAAATGTGGTGCATAATTCAGACCAGCCACATTTCAAATGTTTAACAGCCACATGCGGTGTTGCCTACTATAGTGTATGGTAGAGGTCTAACGATTCTGAAAGGGAACCCAGAACTGGATACTTAGGTGATACAGGCTAATAAAATAGTAGTTTGAAGTGAACAAGACGGCAGACTGCACCAGAGCAAAAGGCCAGTCTGAGACAATATGAATTTCATATTGTAAGCAAATAAGAAACCAAAGGAAAATATTTAACAAGTAGGAATGATGACTAAAGCACCATTTCAGGAAGATTAACTTTTTTCTCTACTCAGAGTATATGCATAAATTCAACATGCAATTTTCTTCCCAACATTTTTATTACACGAAAGATTACTGAAACAAAAATATAAAGAATTATCTGTCATCAAGCAACTACATTTTGTTGATTTAAGATACTTCTAAGTATTTACTGTTGAAATATTTTCATTTCATGACACTTTTAAACAATTTTTTGAAAAATGTTTTTAAGAACTTTACCAAAGTTTAACAGCCTTTAACACTCCCTATCAAGAGCTTCTTTTAGCCAGAAATCTGAAACATTCTTAATTAAGTGCAAATTTAAGACATTTAAGATCTTAAACTACTGGCCTACAATACAAAAAACATTAACTGCTAATAGGAAAACTACCTACAAATTTTAACATACATAAAATGGTATCACAACCATGAAAGTCTCCAGATTTCTTAACTGCAAAATTGAGAGCTTCTAACATTTTGGATAATTCACCCAAAGCCTAGAGGGAAAAAAAAAATGCTCAAGAAATGAGATAAGAAATCAGGGCATGAAAGAACACCACTGGCCATAAGCCATTCCCTTCGTTACTTACAATGACTGCCAAGGCAGGAAGAGGGACTCTACAGCCAAGAGTCAGAAACCCAGTGATGTCACCACAACCAAAAGCATTACACGACCTGCAATTTCAGCAAGAAACTGCTCTGCATTAAAGCTGGGGAATTTTCTTTCCTTTTTTTTTTTAAGTAGAAAATGATCTTAAGGTTCACCAAGTACCCTTCACATTTTAAGATAAGGAAAAGGAGCTCCAGATAAGTTTATCATAGTATCCATAGTATCCAAGACTGCACAGGTAGTGCTAGTGGTAGAACCAGTACTAGATGTTAATTTATAAAAACTCAGAAGCCAAAACTTAAGTGTTCTGCTTCTTTATAATTTTTCATATTTCCAAGATTATCCACATTAGCTGCATTTCTTTTTTTTTTTTAAGATTTTATTTTATTTTATTTCATTATTTGAGAAAGAGAGCCCGAGCAGGGGGGAGTAGCAAAGGGAGAGAGAGAAAGACACCCTGCTGAGCAGGGAACTGGATGCAGAGCTTGATCCCCAGGACCCTGAGATCATGACAAGAGCAGAAGGGAGCCGCTTAACCGACTGAGCCACCCCTAGGCACTCTGATGCATGTCTTTTATAATTTTTAAAAGTCAAAAAAAGTTTGCTTTAAAAACTACTGAATATTTTCAGAAACATTCTCCTTCTGCTTCCTGGTTTACAGTCTTACTCTCAAGGCTACTTTCTCAGGAAAGCCTTCCAAAGTACCTATACTCTAAACAGGTAAATTTCTTTATTACACACTCTCATAAGCTCCCGGTATTTCCCCTGCATGGATATATTTTTTTTAAGATTTTATTTATTTATTTGACAGAGAGAGAGCACAAGTAGGCAGAGCGGCAAGCAGAGGGAGAGGGGAATGCAGGCTCTCCACTGAGCAGGGAGCCCGATGCGGGGCTGGATCCCAGGACCCTGGAATCATGACCTGAGCCGAAGGCAGCCGCTTAACTGACTGAGCCACCCAGGCGCCCCATGAATCTTAATATAACTACAATTAGACAATTATTTGTTAAATTATTTAATATCTATCTTCTCTATCTAGGTCTTACACTGGTATTTCTCAGGGCTGTTCTAGGTTCTTTGCTGTGTACAGCAGGATAATATAACCATGTAATTATACACAGAATTGCTACTATGTGTGTATTTTTCTTCAGATACTCAAAAAATGATTTACAAAAGGTGAAGAGCCAAAAGATAGTGGATTTACGCTGTTCACCTGCCTAGAGCCATCCTTTCTTTGGGGGAAACAACCACTTTTCCCATCACTCATGGTTCTAGGAAGGCATTCAGTGCTGGTGTTTAACTGGCTCTCTGACTGCTCCAGGAGAGTAAGCTAGCCCTGGCCAATGATAGCACCCCAGACTCCACATAGTCCCAATAAGAATCTCTCCATGAGACAGAATATAGGCACCTGGGAAAGAGATGCCCTTTTTACATCTTGACTATGCAGCAGTAAGAGCCATATAAGCCTAGAGTTGCCAGTGGCTATCTTCTGCCAGATGAAAGTCCTGCCTGAAAATCAAACCCAGAGAGTGGAGAGTAGATAAAACAGACCCCCTAATTACATCATCTGAACACTGAGATCCGAATTTCTAGTCTTTTTAAAAACTTGAAGTGCGGGGGGAGGTGACAAGCCTTTTTCCCCTTTAAGCTAATTTTGTGTTGAGTTTGTCATTTGGAAGCAAAAATCACTTGAGACAGCCACCCAATTCTCATTAATATACAACCTACATGGCAATTGCTCCCAAATATCTACCCGCAGTTCGAACCTCTCTCAAACTCCAGCCCCATACATGTAACTGCCAAGTGGAAATCTCCACTTGGTTGTTAAAACTCCATATTATCAAAACTAAACTATTTTCCTTCACAAACCAGCTCTCATTTTTCATCTCTACCCTATCAGGTTTCCAAACTAGAAATCTGCAAGTCATTCTTGCCAATCCCATTCCTTCTCTCACCCATAGCTAATTACCAAGTTCCGTCCATTCTAGACCCTAATTATCTGCCACCTTCCTAATCTGGGCCAAGATGGAACAGGTTTCAGTGTCCCTACAAGTTTCAGTGTCCTCAGTCTTCCTCTCTTCAAAATGATTCTCCACTATACACCTAATCTCCTTAAACTGCATATCTGATTATTTTATCCCTACACTTGATATACCCCATCCTCTTTCTTAAATCAGTAGCCAATTGTATACAACTAGAGGAATAGCCAAGCTCCACTGTTTCACACCTAATTAGTAGTACAAACAAATATACACCCTAAAGAAAACAAAATTCATCCGGGCGCCTGGTTGATACAGTCGGTTGAGCAACTCTTTTTTTTTTTTTTTTTTAAGATTTTTATTTATTTATTTGACAGGCAGAGATCACAAGTAGGCAGAGAGGCAGGCAGAAAGAGAGAGGAAGGGAAACAGGCTCCCTGCTGAGAAGAGAGCCCACTGAGAGAAGGCAGAGGCTTAACCCATTGAGCCACCTAGGCGACCCATGAGCAACTCTTGATTTGGGCTCAGGTCCTGGTCTCGGGGCTGTGCAAATGACCAGTGTCAGGCTCTTTGCTCAGCAGAAAGTCTGAATTTCTCTCTCTCTATGCCCCTTCTCCACTGTGTTCTCTCATGCTCTCTCAAATAAATCTTTAAAAAAAAAAAAAAAAGTTAATCAGAACCATAAAAGTAAAATTTCCATAAAAAATGGAATGACATCAGAGTAGCTCAAATTCACCTGTTTTTAATAAAAGATACTAAAAAATAATTTCCTTACCTTGTTGATGTCTATATGAACTTGGTTTGTGGACCCACTGGGCCATCCACACTCTGATCTACTAATAAAGCCCTGCTCTAACCAAGTGCTGTCTTCCGAAATCACTACTGGGGATCTCTAGGCACATCATTTTGTTTCTATTTTTAAAGAACTGATAGCCTTTAAAATATTAGCTACAAAAACTGATATGCAACTATGATTTAGAAAAATATCCAAACATTTACAGTTATTTTTGTATTTACTTTTTAAAAAACTAAGTATATGATGATTGTTAATGACGACACATAAGTACTGGGTATTCTCTTTAAAACAGTCCATAAAATTGGCTATCACAACTCTCCCACAATTCCGCCTTTACGTTATCTGCACGATTTTGTGAAAATTAAGCTCTCAGAAAGCTGACGGTCAACTGCCTCACAATTAGACTGGCATAACTAGTTGTAGGAGAACCCATCCAAAAATAAATATTTCTCTACACTGCCTAAAATGCTTTACTTGTTAAAAAAGTTTAACAAGGGGCGCCTGGGTGGCTCAGTGGTTTAAGCTGCTGCCTTCGGCTCAGGTCATGATCTCAGGGTCCTAGGATCGAGTCCCGCATCGGGCTCTCTGCTCAGCAGGGAGCCTGCTTCCCTCTCACTCTCTCTGTCTGCCTCTCTGCCTACTTACGATCTCTCTGTCAAATAAATAAATAAATAAAATCTTTAAAAAAAAAAAAAAAGTTTAACAAGCATCCTCTTTAAAAAAACAAAAACAAAACCAAAAACTTTTCATAGTAACAACAGAACTACAAGTCATTCCCACATAAGTGTGGTTTAAATTCTTCCCTACATCTATGCTAAAGGAATGGGAGCTTTGCTTAACTGAGAAAAACCCTTTTTGTCAGTCCTAAGGCACACGTATTTTTCATATTTTAGCATCTCTGAAAATAGGGTCCTTCTTACAATTGATGCCTTCTTGAAATTAACTAGAAGCAGATTTTCTTTATGAGTGGCCCATAAAAGTACAGTGCATCTTGTAACTTCAATACAACTCAGCATTTAATCTTGTAAGTGTTAAAAAGTTAGACTGACCTGGTCAGTATGGACCTTGAAATATTTAAAAGCATTCTAAAAACATAAACACTAATAAAAAGTGGAAAAGGGAAGGACTTCCTAGTTCAAAATATAGCTTAGGGGAAACCCATTTTCCTTTCTCTTTATGGCTCTCTGCTCCCCAAATCTGAAAATTGGATCAGTACTACTATAACTGATGTCCAGCCACTACTAGGCTAGACATGAGCCTTTCTCCATTTATTCATTTTAAAATGCACCAAAGTCAGTTACAGACCCAGGCGGCAGGTTAGCAGTAGAACTAATATTTGTATACTAATCACTATAAAAGTCCAAATAACTCACAGAACTGCATTATCAACATGCGCATATCACTATATATAAATGATACCTCAATAAGGTTGATTTTTTTGGAAGATTTTATTTTTAAGTAATCACTACAACCAAGATGGGCTCGAACTCACCACCCAGAGATCAAGAGTCCCATGACCAACTGAGCCAGCCAGGCACCCCAAAAAAGCTGATTTTTTTCAAAAGACACATTAGTTAGTGCAGTAAGAAAATACTAGATAAAAATTGTCCTTAACAAAAAAAACCCTTACTTCAGAAGGAATTCCTTCAAAAGGGATTTCATTCAGAAAATGGGAATGGCTTCAGAAAGGGGGGGAAAGCACATGTGCAGAAAGCAAAAATAGTGGGAGACAAGAATAAAGGAAATCTGAGATAAATTCCCTGGAAAGAACTTCATTTAATAAAAGACACTGGAAACTTCTAAGTAGAGAGGTGACAAACTGGGCTTCAAGATTAACTTAAGCAGAACGGCATAAAATAACCCAGATAAACCTGAAAGTGAAGGCAAAAAGATTGTAACACTGGCCCAGGTGCAATGAGAACCTGATTCAGTTAGCAAAAAAAAAAAAAAAAGAAATCAATCAATCAATCAATCAATCATCAAACATACAAACACATACACAATATATACTGTTGCATACAAATTTATATCAAATCAAAGAAATTTAAAGAAAAAGAACTGTGGGAACAAAGTAACAGCAAATTTGAAAACTCAATAAATAAATCTCTGGAAAAAATATTAAACACTAAAACTCACACAAGAAATAGAAAACCTACGCAGACCAACAGTTCTTAAATAAACTGAAATGGTATTCAAAGTCCTCTACAGAGAAGAAACAAACAAACAAACAAAGCCTGAAAGGTGTTATAGTTGAGATCTGCCAAACTCTCAAGGTAATTCCAGTCTTTATAAAATGCTTCTAAGGGGTGCCTGTCAGTTCAGCACCTGATTCTTGGTTTCAGCTCAGGTCATGATCTCCGGGTTGTGGGATCAAGCCCTATGTCTGCTCAGCATGGAGTGGGCTTGAGATTATCCCCCTCTCCCTGGCCCTCCCCCCACACTTCAGTGCCCTTCCTCTCTTTCTGAAATAAGTATCTTTAAAAAATACATAAAAATACATAAAATGCTCTTGAAATGAGAAAAAGGACAGTTGCCCAATTCATTTTATGAGTCTATAACCTTCATACCGACATGTATCAAGACTTGTACACATCACCAGGAATAAAGTGGAAAAATACAGTGACAGTAGAAGCAATAGATGTAGACTACAGGTAAGATGTGACGGAATGGAGAAAGGTCTGGGTCTGGTATGACATCAATAGAAATAAGGAACACCAGGGAAACAAGTTTGGTAAGGAAGAGTTCAGTCTGAACCAGAACAACCAGGTAGAGGTATGTATAAAGCAACCGGGAAAAACAAGGATCCACGGGCAGAGAAATAGAAAATGAGATCTGAGAATGATTCAAACAGAATGGCCTGAACAATAAAATGCCAAGGGACTAGTGGCATATAGAGAAGTGATCTGAAAAGTGAAACCTGAAGAACACATATTAAGCAGGAAGAATGGAAAGGGGCAAAGAGGGGAACAAAGTCAGCATATTACAGAAGCCCTTTGTCCTACTCCCCCCATTCATCCTTCAGAATGGTTCCAAAGTGATGTTTTAAGACCTTCCTGGATTGTCCCAGCACCACCAGCACCAGGTCGGGTCCCCACTTTAAGCTCTTCTAATACTGCGCACTTTAATTATAATCAGTTACAGTTAACTACAGAACTCCTTCTTCTCTGTCTCCTCCACCAGACCTTAAGCTCCACGAGAGCAAGGACAATGTCTGCTGTTGCATCCAACTGCCTTGCAGGGTGTGTCAGAATATGGCTAAGTATCTGCTGAATAAAATGGATATAAGAAAAAAAAAAAAAAGCCAAGGAAAGGCATTTCAAGAATGAGAAGATGATGTTAAATATCACATAAAGCTCAAGGAGATTATTTAGAAAAGGGGCTTAAATGCGTTATTTAGGTTATAGGTAGCCCTTGTGAAGGTGAACTGCAGATAACAAGGGGTTAAGAAGTGAAAAATTAAATTAAATTAAATTAAAATAGAAGTGAATGGATGGCCAGGAAGTAAATGCAGAAAAAGTAAACTGCTCTTGGCAATCTTCAGAGATGAGATTATGGAGGACTGATTTTTAATTTAGCTTCAATTTTGCAATATTTTACAATTTTTCTTTAATGAACATCTATTACATTTACACGGAGACTTTTTTTATGTTAATATGATTTTAAAAGGAAGAGCAGCAACATGACAGTTTGAGGGAGTAGCATGCTCAAGGAAAGGTTTTTATAAACTTAAAAAATCTTAAGCACATTTTACTTTCAAGAACCCTAAAAGAAAGTAACTCCTACTCCATTAAGTAGGAGAGAGCAGAAAAATGAAAGAAGGTGTTAACTAAGAGGAAGGACAAAAAAACATTCCACGGAGATGGAAAGAAAACAGATGATAGAAGTAACCCAATACATTCTGGAAGGAGCTCCCACTGAATGCCTCAAGCTTTTCAGTTAAGGGGGTGGAGAAGTGACAAAAAGTTTTAAGTGAGTTCCACAAACACTGTGCAGAGGGGGAACACCCAAAAACACGAGTGGAATACTGGTTCTATGAAAGGGTATTCTAAATATCCATCACTCTTTTGTAAACTCAACCCCCTTCTATCTCAGAACGGCCCATATTTTTGCTTTAAGTTCAAATATTTAAATAATACTCGTTCACAAACTTTTTATTTCAACTGAAAACAGTGATAAGCATTGTTACTTTCTACTGCAATTCAGAGTTGAACTCCTCTTGTAAGTAAATACAATAAAAGAGTTCTTTTCAACTCAAGCAACAAAACAGCGATCATTTCAAGTACGAGTAACTGCAAAGTGCCACTAAAAGTAAAACTGTTTGCAGAAAGAGGTTTGTTGTTGCTTTCAAACTCATCCTAAATCTCGGCTCTGACAGTTCCTGAATAGCAGAGAAAACCCTAGGTTCAAATCCCAGCTCACCCAGACAAGTTACTGAACCTCTTTGTGTCTCGGTTTCCTCGTCTAAAAAATGAACACAATAACTAGGGTTATCACAAGAATTAAATGACGTCACACAGGTGAATGTGCCAAGTTCGCACTATGTACTCAAAAGAGTTTGGTAACCATTTATTTGAAAGAGAGAAACTGCAGCCCCCTGGCCAAGTTAAAACATCCGAGAACATGGAAGAGTATACAAGTCACAAAACGCCAGACCCTTAACACATCGCACATTATTTTTCTTTCCTGACGCAAGCTATTTTTTTTTCCCTGCCAAATCTTTCCACTAGGAGTCTGGAAAGACCGGGGCGGGGTGGGAGGGGGCGGTTTGGGGGGGGTAGGTTACACTCAATCCGGCAGAAAGTTTTCAGAAACTGAAGTGCAGAATCACAACAGACATGGCAGCGGAGGCCCGGCGCAGGCAACAGGTGAACCTAGGAGAAACCTGGCAGCTTCCCGCGGGCAAGTTTTGAGGTGGGGCTCGCAGCTCCCCCTGGCTCTACCACCCCACGGAACACTTTTCCCCCTCTCCTTCGCCGCAGCGGAGAGAGACAAATCGCGACCAACAGCCTCGCAGCTCCTGGGCGAGAGAGGTGAGCGCCTTTCCCATTTAAGGATTCAAGAAGCGTCCTCGGAGGCGGCTTTCGCCCCACCGCCTCCCCAAACTCGGCCTGAAACCCGGAGGTGGGGAACAAAAGAGGGGCCGGGCGGCGGGGCCGCCGCAGGGGGCTGCAAGGAGCCGACGTCGGGCGTCCGGGGGGCCGGGGTCTCCGGCGGGGCCGGGCCCGGGCCCGGGATGGGGGCGCCGGGCGGTAGGGCCCAGCGGGCCGCGGCCTGACCCAGCCGGGACGGCGGGGACCCCGCGAGGCGGACGGGCCGGGCTGCACCCCGCTCGGGCCTCCCGTGCGCGCCCGGCTGCCCCCGAAACTTCGCCCCGCGCCCGCGCCGGCCTCCCCGCCTTCGCCGCCGCCGCCGGCCTCTCCCGGCGCGCACACGCACTCACAGAGTAGCCAACTCACCCGGCCCCCGGGGAACTCATCGTCCAGCCCTCGGCGCGGAGCGGGGTGGGCGCGGCGAGCCGCCGGGGCGCGGCGGGGGCCCGGCTCGGCCTCCGCCCTCGGCGTGCAGCGGCCCCGGCCCGGTCGCCCCTGGCGCGACCGTGCGATCCTCGTCTCGCGCGGACGGACGCGCTGAAGTCCGAGCCTTCCTGCTCGCTCTCCCCGCCCTCCTCCCTCCTCCTTCGTCGAGCGCCAGCAGGCGGATTCCAATCTCGGCAGCAGCCGCCGCCGCCGCCGCCGCCGCCGCCGACACTCGCACGGGGTGGAGGGTGGGGGGCCAGCGCGGGCGCGGGGGCCGGGGGGGAGGGGCAGGCCTCCGCCGGACTCGGAGCCGCGCGCGCGCACTGAGAAGGCACCCGCCCCGCCCCGGACGCGAAAGGAGCCGAGCGCGCGGCGGAAGCGCCCGAAGGATCCGCAAGGCCCGGCGCCCCCTTGCCGGCTGCGGGCCCTTGTCCCCGGCAGCGGGGCGCCGGGCTGCTGTTGGGGGGGCTTTCTCCTCCGCGCTTCCCCACCGGCCCTCCCCACCGAACAGCCCTACCGCCGCCGCAGCGGGGCCGGCTCGTCTCCGGGAGCCGCGTCCTACAGACGCCGCGCGCGGGACGCACACTACGGAGCGCCGTGGAGGGGCGCGGATACCCCCGGCGCGGGCGGCGCTCAGGCCGGGACCTCTGGGACGGGCCGGCCTCCCGGATTCCTTCGCGTGGACCCCTTCTCTGACACACTCTAATGCTCCACGTGAACGCCAGCACTCACACACCACGGCGAGGACTTGCCCGGTCGTGATAGTGGTCGTAGCGACGAAGAAAGGAGAGTGTGGCCACACTACATCCATTATCCTGCCACCGCGCCCCGGCTCCTGGGTCTGGGCTCTCTGCCAGTGTGCCGAAGCCTAGGTAGGCCGGCGCAGGTGGGCGGGCTCCGAGGCAGCTGCCGGGAGACAAGGCATCTCCGTGTCCCCCTCACCTGCAGCTGGGAGGCCCGGCTGCCCAAGGCCCTGTGACCTGCGAGCCCGTGAACTCCTAAGGCAGAAGAGCGGTGGCGTTAACCCGGCCCGCTGAAGTCAGCGGACTATAAATATTGCTCCCGCCTCTACTCTTAGGACCTCGTGTGCCCTCCGGAGTCTCATTCCCTCCCTTTGGAAAATGCAATTAATTGTCACTACTTCTCTTCTAGCATTTCCCCTCATTCTTCGGGGAAAATGCTGTGAAACGTATTCAGTATCCTGTATCCGAAGAAAGAATATAGGCCCCCTTTTAACAACTAAATGTAACCTTAATCTCTTTGCTCCGTGTTGCAACAGTTATGTATCGTGTTAAATTAAGTCTCTACAAAAGATAACTCTTTTTAAGTCCTTTTATAAAATCACTTCAGCTAGGTAAGAAGAAAAAGGGAAGAAAAAGAATGTGCCAAGCACTGGAATTTGTTTTTATACACATTCTCCCTAAAGAGATGTTTAGATTCCAGAGAATTCCCTTTTAATCTTGTTTAAATGTCTAAATTCTTTTACATTCTTGTTTAAAGATTTTTTTTTCTCTTCTCCTTTTACAAAGCACGTTTGCCCCTGATGCCTCAGATACCTTCTGTAATTTCAAGGTTTTTTGTTTGTTTGTTTGTTTTTTCCAACTCCGGCAATTCTCTTAATTTTTTAATGAACTCTTGAGCTGTCTCAGGTTTGAGAGTCAAGAGTTGTAGTATCTTGCTGTGCAGGGAAAATGTGTGATAATACGAGTTTTCTTGCATCAACCATGAATTTCCTTTCATCAACTAAAACTTGTCACTTTTTCAAGTTTTCTACATTTCTGTTTTATTTTTAGGGGGAAGGGTGAAACTTTTACTGAAGGAGATTCAGACTCATTGGCCAAAGAACTCACTGATGTATGCTGAGCAATGTGTCATGGCAGATAAAATCATGACAAGTGTGTTAAAATACCCTCTGAAGCCTGCTTCGATTTTTAGGCATATGAGTCAGTCCATGAAATAGACAAGAATTTCAGTTTAAAAATTTAGTACATCAAATTTCTGAAACTTGCAAATCAGTGTTGCCTGGGTTTTGTTATATGCCACTGTAGAATGATAACAAAATAGAGGCATCCTGTCATGATATCTTTGCATCTCTATGGAAGGATCTTCTGTTCAAGTCTTTGAGTTACTTGACATCCTTTTGTTCTCTTTAGATAAAGCACAGGTGGTGACCAAGCTTAAAATCTTCCCATTTTCACAGCAAGCGCCCTACCTACCTACCACTGAGTAGGGCATGGTGTTCTCTCTGGTTCCTGGCATGTGTATGCATGCCAGCCTGTTTCTCCAGTTTGCCCACTAAATGAACAGAGCAGCCAGGAAGCCCAAGAAGACATCTGGACACATATCGCCTGGCCCCCAAACTCCAGCAACACCTCAAGGTCCAATTTTAACATTCTCTAATGTGACAGCTTTCCTTTAAGAAGGTTAATAGGATGGCTGGAAGCGACCTTTTCTTCCTCTGCACAGTTTGAGGTGTAGGCCCCAAGAGCGGCAGTTGCGTCCTCAAATCACATAGCCTTAGTTTGGAATGTAAACTTACCCTTCTACAGTTCGCAGTTCCTCAGACACCTTCCCTGATTGCCTGTCTTAAATTAGCACCCACAGCCAATTTTGTTCTCTTTATACCACTTTTTACTAATTGAAATTACCTTGTTTGTTTAGTTATTGGTTTATGGTCCGAGTTTCTCTGCCCTCCACCCCCCGAATGTAAACTCCATGAGAGCAAAGGCCTTGTCCCTCTTATTCTCAGCTTTCTCCTCAGAGCCTAGCTCCTGAAACACAGCAAGTGCTCAAATCTGTTAAACACATGAGCGAGATAAGAATAGAATTTCTTCTAAGCATTTCTGAACCTTGTCATCAAGACCTAGCTTTTGAGGGTGGCATGGACTATGTTGGAAACAATAAGGGTGGATGAGGGTAACTGGGTTCTACCATTTTCAGGGAAGGCAGTAGTTTTGATTGACTCAAGTTAATCCATCCAAAGTCCATTTCTTGTTGTAAAGATTTTGTGAAGCAAAGGCAGCCCTCAGGCTCTGGATATGGAGGTAAGTTAGAGCCCAGTAAGGAGGGACTAGTGAAGGAATGCCCTTGGTAGGGTGATACTTTAGGTTAGCTTAAAACCCAGTGTTAAATGGACAAAAGCATTGTAAAAGGTAGAGGAAACAGCTACATTTCTCAGCATGGCCACTGATACATTATTCTACTGGTTAGTAATACCCTGTTATGGTTTAGAAGGAACAAACCAAAACAGAAACCGTGTTTAAGAAAAAAGTGGTTATCTAATATCAGTGCATAAAATAAAGTTCAAAAAAATCTGCATTTGTTCTTTTCTTTGTAATGGATTTCTTTCCTTTGTATTTTTCCTTCTGTTTTTACTTCTCAGTTACTTGCTCCTTTTCCCATTTCCATTTCTCTGCTTCAAAGCACTTGTTTACTATGATTCAAAGATGGTTTACTGAAGCTCTTGCTGCGATGTAGCCACTGTGTGGTCCTCCCTAGCCCACGGTCACTGTAGTCCTCTCCCTGCTATCTGTATACCCCTTACAACAGAACCTAATCCTTTCTTGGCCTTGTGGCAGGAAGAATCTCAGAGCTCCTGTCCCAAGCCAGAACCCAGCCTCCTGCTACATTTGCTACTTAATGTGGGGAGCCCCAATCTTGGCTCCTTTCTTTGAGCTGACTCACAGCCCCTTTCTTGTGCTTGAAGCCCTGGCCTATTAACCTGTGTGGAGCCTGATTTTTTCCCTGCCTGTTCTCTGGACTCTGCTCTCTAGAGTCAGCCCCAGCCCTGCAGTACACTCTGCTGTGCACTCTTACCCTTGGTGGCAACACTTACTGACCTCTGGCTCTTCATTTCTAGATTCTCTGCCTGTATTCTCTCCATGTATCAAGCCTCCTTTCCCCATAACCTCAGGTTGGGCATCCTGATGCCTGCTCTCCTGGACTACCACCTGTTGTTTACTCACAGCTCTGTGACTATCAGGTACTGCCTAGAGGGCTGGAATTCCTCCCACCGAACACCTGGAGCTGGGGCCTCCCCACCCCAGCCCCCAGTAAACCTTTTCCTTCTCTATTCTTAGCAGTCCCCCACCTTGCCTTTCCCTTTCCTGAGGGCAGTGGGTTTATGGCTTAGTATACTTTGTTAACCAGATAAAAACAAAACAACTAAATATTTTTTATGTGTATATATATGTGTGTGTGTATGTATTGCCTTTATCAAGTTAATAATCAAAGTATAACAGATGTGTGTGTGTTTCTTCGTACATGTAAAAACCCACACCTGATTCTTCTTACTACTCCTCAATGTTGGTGCTACTCAGAATTCCTTTGGGACAAGTGGCCCAGAAATGCCCGCATCTGGAGCTGAGTATGATTACCTTGTGAATGACTAGACAAAGGAAGACGAGGTGTCGGGAATGAGGATTCAGACTGAGATAACTGGGGAAGTACAGTCCTGGATCAGGAATGCTGAGTCATACTGTACCTACTGGATGTGGTCTACGCAGTAATCCAGATGTCTTCCCAGGTGTGGTGTGGTGCCACCAATGTGACCAGGCATACTAGTTTATACACCACACATGTTGGTGCCTATCCATGCCCTGGGGGATAGAAACTATCTTATTTTCACTCCACTACATCCCTAGGATTTAGCATACTGCCTGGCACACCTGTAGGTGGTTAGTTAATACTTAATGAATGAGTGAATGAACCAGCTAGGCATTTTATTGGACTCCTGTCCTTGAATGAATGAAGGAATGGATGGATGAACTAGGCATTTTCTTGGACTCCTCTCAAGCTTAAAATCTAGTAAAAAAAATAAATAAATAAGGTGTGCAGTTAATTCCTTCATTTGATATTTGCTTCTGAGTCAGGGTTTATTGCCCTTAAAAGAGTTGATATTTCAGTTTGTTCTCTATGGATAGTTTGCCCTCAGTCATTTATTTTGATCAACAAAGACAGGGTTATATCATTGACTTTAAATTCTAACAACTGTTTTTCAATAAATAAAACTTGAGTTCTAGAGTTCTATATGCTCTTTAAAACAACGTCCACACTT
This sequence comes from Meles meles, assembly GCF_922984935.1. Lineage (NCBI taxonomy): Eukaryota > Metazoa > Chordata > Mammalia > Carnivora > Mustelidae > Meles > Meles meles. The sequence continues at coordinate 45,020,842 of NC_060078.1, read as the reverse complement.
CTTTCATGGAGAAGCAGAATCATATAGATAGTCAACCAGGAACCAATACCTGTCAGTGTTTCTATAAAAATGTAGATTATTTTACATTTAGTTTGCTACCCACCTTAACACCTTTCTTCCTCACTGTCTACCGGAATTAGTTACTAAGTGTCCTCCTAATGGTCATTCCCTCTTTAACTGATCTTGCTTAGTTTTCCCAGGTTTCTCTTTTTTTTTACATTTTTAAAAAAGATTTTATTTGTTTATTTGAGAGAGAGAATGTGTGTGTGCACAAGCAGGAGGAGAGGAGCAGAGGGAGAGGGAGAAGCAGGCTCCCCATCGAGCAGGGAGGCTGACCCAGGACTTAATCCCAAGACCTTGAGACCATGACCTGGGCCAAAGGCAAATGCTTAACTGACTGAGCCACACAGGCACCCAGGCACCCTCCACCTGGCCCTACTGAATACCAGAAAAGTATGACTCCAACTGCAGGCTGGGAGCCTTATCCCTGACTTGCTTCAAGAATCTGCTTTTTAGGGTGCCTGGGTGCTCAGTTGTTAAACATCTGCCTTTAACTCAGGTCATGATCCCAGTGTCTCCCTCACCAGCAGCCCCCTGCTTGTGTTCCCTCTCTTGTTGTTTCTCTCTGTTGAATAAATAAATAAGAATCCACTTTTTTATTTTTAACATTATATATTTCATATAATGTTACTATAATATATATATGTAACATATATGTGTAACATTTTATTGAATAACATTATGTACCTTATACCTTTCAGGGCATTTGGGGGAAATGAAAGTGGCAGGATGCGTATTTGTCATAATTAAGTCAGTTAGAATCCCATGTAAGATGTATAACTAATCAACATTTTTATTTATTTGATCAAGGTAGATGTTCTTCTGAATAACAAAAGTCTTTCATTGTTATACTTTCAAAATTCAAAGACAATAAAACATCCAATAATGTGCTTTTAAGAACTGATGAAATACAATGTATTTTAATGCTTCTAAAAGGCAAAACAACACAACCCAGGCCAGTAGTTTGAAATGTTGAGTTTCTAGGTTTTTGACATCTAATCGTATTTGTTTGTTATGCACAATCCTCGAATAGCCACACTATGAATGTTAACCACAAAAGCAGAATCAGTACAGTTCAACTGCATATAAACATGGAAAACAAACAAAAGTGAATAACTTAAGATTCAGTCACAAAGTTTAGAAGAAACACTAGCATGAAGTCACATGCGTGGATTATATTACAGATAAAAAATTAACTTTTTGACAGCTGCTTATACTGAAAACATGCCATGACCAGAAGAATTGCAATGTGGTTTTTACCCAGGTTTTTGTCTTTGGAAAAAGTCAAACTAAACAATCAGAAAAACCTCAGCCGTGCAGTAGAATGACTTTACATCTATCCCGGAAGCTGAACAATAGTGCTGGTTGCTTATGGGGCCATCAGGAAAAGCCAGCTGTGGATTTCTTTCTAGTACAATTAATTGCTTCCGCTGTATATAAAATTGAAAGAATTGGGTGCTTTAGTGCGGAAAAAGGATATCCTGCTACACTGCTCCTATTTCCTCACAAAGGCTATTAGCGAGCCTTTTGCCATTAATTCACATGCATTGGATTATCCTGTGATGAAAGACCGAAAGGCTTTTCATTTTTATAGTCTCTTATCTCCTATTTATTTGGCACCTCTCTGGAGATACCTGCTCTTCTCCCAAGACTGGTTAATTGCTAGGATGTCAGAAGGTAGCTAATGACTGACTTCCTTTTCAGAGACTAATTGTGAGCCTGTCTCCATATTTTTTTCTTGGAGTGGCCTTTCTCATTGCTGAGAAAGTATTTGGAGCTACATCATTGTTTGAAATGGCAGATATAGCACTCTAATGCCAAGTTTCAATCCCTGCCCACCATACACTCTGAGACCAGCAAGTAACCCCTTTATAAATTATCTGTGTGGACCTGAAACGCCCCATAAATAGTCATTTGCTGGTGTGACTATGTAAATTTTAAATTAGTTAAAAGTAAATAAGGGGCGCCTGGATGGCTCAGTGGGTTAAGCCTCTGCCTTTGGCCCAGGTCATGATCTCAGTGTCCTGGAATCAAGCCCCACATCGGGCTCTCTGCTTGGCAGGGAGCCTGCTCCCCTCAACCCCCGCCTGCCTCTCTGCCTACTTGTGATCTCTCTCTCTGTCAAATAAATAAATAAAATCTTAGAAAAAATAAAAGTGAATAATATTCAATTTCTCAATCTAGGCCTACTAGTGCTCAATAGCCGCATCTCAGAAGAGTGTGGATATAGAACATTTCCATCATCACAGAAAGTTCTGTTGAACAGTGACGGTAGAGACCATGACCTGCTCAGCTCAGGCTTCCTAACAGTATCTGAGCCCATTTCCTAAATTGATTCTTTCCCCGTTTCTGTTGTCACCATTCAAAACAAATGGAAGAAAAGACTACTTTCAGGGATCATTTCTTACTCTGTTTTTGTTTTTTTAAAGATTTTATTTATTTACTTGAGAGAGAGAGAGAGAGCCTGAGAGGAAAGAGAGTCAGAGGGAGTAGCGGAGCAGGGAGCCCGATGTGGAACTTGATCGGGGGACTCCAGGATCACGAACTGCGCAGAAGGCAGTCTCCCAACCAACTGAGCCACCCAGGTGCCCTCGGGGATCATTTCTATAGTTTGCTACTAGGGAAGTTTTTGTGAATGTGCAAAGCACCAGAAATAGAGGACTGCTGTTCAATAGGGATAAAATTATGGTTATATAAGAGGGAGGGGCACCTGGATGGCTCATTGGGTTGGGACTCTGCCTTCCGTTCAGGTCGTGATCTCAGGGCCTGGGATAGAGCCCCGCATCGGGCTCTCTGCTCAGCGGGGAGCCTTCTTCCCTTCCTCTCTCTCTCTGTCTCTCTCTCTCTGCCTACTTGTGATCTCTGTCTGTCAGATAAATAAATAAAATCTTTTAAAAAAAAAAAAGAGGGATTCTTGCCACATTACAAAAAATGAACCTAAAAATTTTTAAATAGTATAAAATAAAATATAGAAAATGGGCCAAAATACTAATTGTGATTGTCTCCAGGTAGTAGGACTAGGATTACTTTTTTCTTCTCCCTATTTATACGTGTTTTTTGGATTTTATTAAATACATATTGCTTTCTTAGTTAAAAAAATAACATTTAAGGGGCACCTGGGTGGCTCAGTGGGTTAAAGCCTCTGCCTTTGGCTCAGGTCATGATCTCAGGGTCCTGGGATCGAGCCTCGCATTGGGCTCTCTGCTCAGCAGGGAGCCTGCTTCCTCCTCTCTCTCTGCCTGTCTCTCTGCATACTTGTGATCTCTGTCTGTCAAATAAATAAAATCTTAAAAAAATAACATTTAAGGTACATAAACCCATTCATTTCTTTTATCACCAATTTCAGACTAAGGTAATTTTATCCAATCTATGTGTCTAAGAGAGAAGTAGTCATTCTGAGCAACTGTTTCTTTAAAAATGACTCTCAGCCGCCAGCTTTTAGTTCATGGATAGATCTGTATTCCCTTCGATCCTAGCCTGAGAAGCAGAGAAACTGCATATGGAGAGTCCTAGAGCCCTGTTAAATAGAATCACAGGACGTCCCTCTGGAGGAGAAGGCTCTGCATCACTAGCACTCCCCTCCCCGATTCGTTGACTGCTTTGCATTTGTAGACAGCGGTGCAGAGTCTGGGGATCAAGACCTCACAGGTTCAGGAAGCCCGTGAGGCTGGAGAAGGCTCTGGTTTAACCAATGGGAGGAGAAGCATAAAAAGAAGTCCTCGTTTCCTCAAAGTTCAGGCATGACCATACAGGTTTAATTAGGAACAGCCAGCTGTTTACAGCAAATTATAAACTGTGTAAAGCAGACCTCAGTGGACACGCCCAAGGATGTTCCATGAACCCTTCCTTCCCCAAGTCTGGATTCAGCAGATCTGGCTTGGCGAGGTAGGGTGCTGCAATGCCAGTCAGAGGAGTAGCCCAGAAGTCCCCTTCCAGAACTTTCCATGACCAAAGGAGATGGCCAAATCGCTTATGGAAAATGTCTGTTTTTCTTTCCTTTTGTCCTTAAAACTTGAAGTCAATCCACTGTTTTCTTGACTGCCTCTGCACCCACCCAGTAGAGAGACACTTCAGAACAGGCTAAACAATACGATGCGGTGGGAAGAACATCAACTTTGGAGTCAGAATTCTGGCTGAACTTCCTAATTTTGACCTTCTGTGGACTTTGTCAACCTCTCTAAATCCCAATCTCTTCATCTATAAAATGGGATAAATAAATAAATTAAATCTAATGAGACAGATATGAAAATTAAATGAGAATATACGGAAAACAGTTGGCATAGAGTCAACGCTCAATTAATTTTCGTTACCTTTCCTTTTCCTTCTAGAAAGTGATTGGTCCATCAGTGTTTATGTTGCGGGGGAAAGAAAACAAACTGTAAAACTCCTAATGAGCCTTACTTCAAATACAGCCCAGTGCCGTTCAGTAATTAGTATGTAAGTTCTGGTTCAGCTTGGGCTGGGTTCCAGTTCTTCGTTCCAGCCTTAGCTCAGGAATTTCCTTCCCTAAAAACCCTTTGCTGCCCATTCCCAGGCTGAGTTAGTGTCCCTCCTGATAAGTCCCGTGGCACCTCAAGCTTATTTCTGAAAACCTGGATCCCAAACTCGATCAGTTTCTTATCTAATCGTTGCCTACTTTTCTTCAGGGCCTCCTGAACCTACTGTCACCAAAAAGTCACAAGTATGGAAGGAGGCTCTGTAGGGGTCTCCGTGGCGATGACCACAGGCAGGATGGAATTGCCCTCACTACTGGCCTTTTGTCTTGGACCGCAGGCACAACCTGGATGCCTTGCACCCATTCTGCAAATGCAAGGAGCCTCTGTCATTCAAAGCACCTCATCAGAAATAAAAGATAAGAACTTTGTTCACAGGTTCTCCCTTGAATCTGAAAATTATTTTGAAATAGTCTATTTATACCTACTTTTATGCATCAATGAGACCTTGAGCTAGGCTTAGATAAGGGGACAGCTGATTTGCAAATGGAAATGCAGCCCTAAGAATTTACTTAGCGAAATGCTTTGGTTTTTTAAAAAAGATTTGTATGTGAGAAAAGGAACTCGGCTCCCAGCTAAGCTGCATCAACATGGCATCCTTTTGCCATTACGGTTCTAAATTTCATCAGTATCCTGCCCAGCTATAGATGGGGGAAAAATGATAATCCAAGCTCATGTGCTGCTGTGGAAAAGTGTTCAGAATTTTCACAGTTTGCTTAACCCATAAATGCACTCCAAATAGCCATTGTTTATAGCTGTTTCCTTGTGTAAACAGGTGAGAAAGACTTCCATAAACAGTCAATTATTAAGTAATGGGGAAATGCGAGGGTGTTGTGGAAGGATCAAGGATGGAATGCTGGCTCCCAGGATGGCCCAGAAGAGAAGGTAAGTCCATGACAGGTTACGAGGCTAGCGGAATCAACAGTGCTAGTGTGTGGGGTCCTGTATGCAGTTAGTGTGGGCACTACTGAGTGGTCATGGGATGCCATTTACAAATGTTAAGCAAGACCATTAACTGGCCAGATTTATTTTTGAAGATATATCACTACCTGCTGTGTGGGCAGTGGGTTAACTGTAGATGGGCGGCCAAAAGGAGACAAGGTCAGGAAGCTGGGGAGATACCTAGAAAATAGATGTTTGGAGGCAGGAAGGGTCCTGAGGAGAAGAGGAAAGAACAGATCCTAGACAGATCAGGAAATAAATATGGCGGCCTGTGGTAACTCTTGTCAGAAGGAGCAGTGGTAGGAGAAGACAGACACATAGGATGACTCCCAGATTTCCAGTTTCAATGACCGGGTGGGACCTGCCATGCCCTGAATAAAACGATACAAGAGGAGAAGCAGGTTAGGGGTAGAGCAGTAAACACAGTCAGCACCAGGTCCAGAATTCCTAAGAAGAGGTGCAAGGCAGCAGGACTATGGGACTGGTGCTGAAACTATGTTTACAAAAATCAGCACTCTGTCTGTTCGGATGGGGTGGCATGGGTAAGACTAGTGGCAAATGGTGGGGGCTTCAGCCCCTCCCACCATCCTGAATCCAGCATGAGCATTGTATTGGTGAGATTCTTCTGGTTGCAAGAGACAGAAACCCAATAGAAGCTAGCTCAAGGATCAAGGGGAAATTTATTACATCAAGAAAGAAATAGGTGTGGCACCTCAGGAATGACTAGATCCAGGAGCCTTCATGTTGGCAGAACTCTTCCTCCTTCTCGTTTCTAATCTTTGCTTCTTGGTATCTGTTGGCTTCTCTCTCTCCTATGGCAGACAGACTTTCTCTGCACAGGAGGGAACACAGGGCCTTTGGACTAACATTCTTCCAGCTTGGCCACCAGTAAGAGAAAAACCTATCCCTTTCCAAGCTCCAGGTTTAACAAAATCTCAGGGAAAGGTTCTGACTGTTGTGGTTTGGTTACAAACCCATTTCCTGAACCAACCACTGCACCTCAAGGGTACCAAGAGAAAAGATGGGAAGAACCCAGCCATGGCCATTCCTTCAGCCTATGAAACAGGCTGACTTGGAGATGGCTGTAGGATATCCAGGAGAGACAGTAGAGAAAATCTGGATATGTGAGCCTGAGGATCTCAGGAGAGCTGTACATGGAAGACATAGATGTCGAATGATTCGGAAAAGTAGTTGACAGCCTTGACAAAATTCATGGCAGAATTTATGCCACAAGTTCAATAAACACATTAACTCGGGATTGTTATTACTTAGATCACCCTTACTATGTATTTTGTAGAGCTTTATTTTTTTTAAGTTAATCTATTTTTAAAAAATAATCTCTACACCCATTTTGGGGCTCTAACCCATGACCCCGAGATCAAGAGTCACATGCTTTTCCAACTGAGCCAGCCAGGTGCCCCTATAGAGGTTTAAGTAGGATCAAACAGTAAAGTTCATAGTTAAAACATAAATTATTTTTAAAAGAAAGAAAATCTTAGGACAGTATATATAGTATGATTCCAATTAAGTAAAACATAATGTGTGTGTGCAGGTTGTGTGGGTGTGTATACAAGCATGGGTCTGTTTCCCAGATTTCAGAAAACAATGTGAGCTATAGCTACACAGATCTGTTTCCCAGACTTTAGACGACTGTATGGAACCAGTTTTGCCATATTCATCCAGAATTGCTTGATGAACAGTTTCAATTTTTTTTTTTCAGGTGAGAGAGCACACTTGAACAGGGGGAGGAGGGCAGGGGGGGGAGAGAGAGGGAGACAGAAAATCTTGAGCAGGCTCCACGCTGGGTGGAGGCCAAAAGAGGGCTTGATCTCACGCCCCTGAGCAATAATCAAGAGTCGGCCACTTAACTGAGTCACCTAGGCACCCCAGGGAAAGTAAAACTTATTCTCCTATCAAAAGTGGAAATTCTTGGGATCCTGGGTGGGTCAGTCAGCTAAGCATCTGCCTTCGGCTCAGGTCATGATTCCAGGGTCCTCGGATTGAGTCCCACATCAGACTCCTTGCTCAGCAGGGAGCCTGCTTCTTCCTCTGCCCTTCCCCGCTGCTTGTACTCTCTCTCTCTCTCTCAAATAAATAAATAAAATCTTTTTTTTAAAAAAAGTGGAAGTTCTTGGAGTCAAATATTTATCTCCTGTCAACTGGCAGGCATTTGAAAGCATTATGTGGCGTGTCTTACTGAGACCTAAATGCCCTCTGTACTCCTCGCCTCCTCTCCTACTGCCCTCTCCTTAGTTGTACTTTCAAGCCTGGGCCTTCCCTGTGCCAAAATCCTTCCCTTAAAGCCTCCACATGTATTTTTTCCTCCTTTCCTCAGACTTTGGTATGGTTGGTTTCTTCTCATCATTCAGACCTCAGCCTAAATATTATCTCCAAGAAGGTCTTCTCTGACTACCCAAAAGTAGCTTACTGTGGCCCCCAACACTATGCTCTTGTTTTATTTTCCTATAGCACTCACTGCCTCAAATTATACTGATGATGTATACTAGCTTATTGCTTATCTTGTCCCTGAAAGTGAAAGCAGGAACCTTGTCTGGATTGTATACCCTCCATCCCTACACCAGAGCCCAGCCACTCACTGAATGTTCGTGGAATGAAAAGACATATTGCTGGAATATTATTCAGCACTATAAAGGAATGAGGCATCAAGCCATAAAAAGACCTAGAGGAAACTTAAATGCATATTACTAAGTGAACAAAGCCAACAGTCTACAAAGGCTACATACTGTGTGATTCCAACTCTATTACATTCCGGAAAAGGCAAAACTATAGAGACAGTAAACAGATCAGTGGTTGTCAGGGGCTAGGGGAGAGGAAGAGGTGAGTAGGTACAGCACAGAAAGCTCTTTTTTTTTTTAAAGATTTTATTTATTTATTTGACAGAGAGAGAGATCACAAATCGGCAGAGAGGCAGAGAGAAAGAGAGGGGAAGCAGGCTCTCCGCCGAGCAGAGAACCCGATGTGACGCTCGATCCCAGGACCCTGAGATCGTGACCTGAGCCGAAGGCAGAGGCTTAACCCACTGAGCCACCCAGGCGCCCCAACACAGAGGGCTTTTACTGCAACTCTGTACGACGTCGGGATGTCATCATACATTTGCTCAAACCTGAGGCATGTGAGTGTGTCAAACCCACTAAGAGTGAACCCTAACGTCACCTGTGGACTCTGGGTGATGATGACACCTCAGTAGGGGTTCAGCAATTGTAATGAATGTCCTGCTGTAGTGGGGGTTGCTGATAATGGGGGAGGCTATGTGTGAGTTGGAGCAAGGAGAATCTGGGCCCACCTGTGTATCTTCTGCTCAATTTTGCTGTGAACCTAAAACTGCTCGGAAAATTAAATATGTTAAAAAACAACAGCAACATACATTGCCCAAGTTGTTGAGATGATTGAAGTGTGTGAGTGGAACATGGAGAAAAACTCTTAACGTGGTCAGGATTGTCCTGGAAAAGCAGAACCTGGAAAGCCTAAACCCAAACTTTAAGAGGTGTTTTCAAAATGGGAATTCCATATTCTGTGCTAAATTAAGTGAAGCAAGTTTCTTTACTGGGGACCGGGCACTCACGCAGCTCACATAGGTACACCGTGACTCTCTAGAATGAACAGCGTATGCAGCCCTTTCCTATGATTTGATCCAGAACCTGTTCTTCGTGCCACGTCTTTGTTGTGAAGGAGCCTGAGTCCAAATGAATGCCAGTGCTTAGCCTGTAGAGCGGCTTCCAATAGTCAGCTATTTTGCCTCAGAACTAATCCAACATAAGTTAGTTATTTTGTTTTGCAGATTCCAAACCCCTAGAATGCAAGTTCCATGAGAAGAGCGGTTTTTGTTTATTTTATTTACTATTATTTTCCCAGTGTCCAGACCAGCACCTGAATAGAACAGGTGCTCAATAAATATTGGTTGAAAGAATGAATGAATGAGCAAATGAATAAACAATTTTTCTTCTGTGAAAAGGGCAGAAATTCTAGCACAAGGTAATTCTACCAAATTCTCATCCAGGTGGTTCATATTTCCCAACTCCTTGTGTAATATTTATTCTTGCTTCAGGTTTTCCCAAAGCATTTTTTTCTGAATGGACACATTGAAGGAGTTAAGAAAATCAAGGAAGAGCGAGGACCTTGGGCTCGGCCCTCACCTACTCCATTGATGATAATGGTCACTAACATTTGTGTTGTAATTTCTAACAAAAGCTATTGCATTTAGCTCTCAAAACACCTGTGAGGCAGGTGTCAGTACCTTCACTCTCAGGAGGGATGAGAGTTGGTCTGCCAATGTCACCCTGATGATATTAGATCACCTTGATCTAAACACTGGTCTTAACATGTCAAAGCCCATGTTCAGTCCATGGTGCCCAGCTGCCTCCCCAGATGACCGAATGTACTGGGAAGCTACTTCCCCTTTCTTGGTTTCCACATCTGGAAAGGGCCCAGGGGATTTCTTAGATTCCTTCCAACTTTACATTCTATGACTCTATTAGACTCCTTTTATTTTTCTTTTTCTCCATCTAAATTGCTACAGCTTTAAAAAGTGCTAAAATAATATCTTATTCCTTCTTGCAATCGCACAGCTCTTTCAAAATCTGATCGAAGTACTAAAAAAAATCAAATAAATTATGAACATTTTCTCTTTCTTTTCAAGTAATACCTGGAAACAAAGAGGGAATTGGTTTCGTTAAGCATAGTATCCTCAGAAGGGTCTTCCTTATTAAAAAAGAAAAAAGTGCCATGAGAGGGTTTTTCTCTGAGCTTATTTCAAAACAAAAGACATGGAAGAAAATATACCAACTTTTCTGGAAATGAAGCCATTTAGAACAGAATAAAAATAAATAAATCCGAAATATTTAATCACCAAGTAGCTAAATAAATAAACTTTTCCAAAAAGAAAAGGCAAAGCCTGGTCTTCACTTTATTGTTTACCTGGTAAATTCTCTTTGTATGCAAAACATTTGTATTATTCACATATCCTTGTCTGTTTAAACAAAGCAATTAAACTGCTGTTGGGCCACACACCCAACAGAGCAAGTGAGTTATTTGTGCTTCTTCTCCATAGGACATTTTGTTTTGCCTTAAACTTTTTTTTCAGCTGTATGGAAATAATCTAGTTTTGGTGTCATGCGAAAAAACTTTACACAGAAAAATCTGTATTTGCTCATCCTTTTTTAGATTTTATTGTGCTAAAAAGTAGAATTCACACAGGCAAAAAAAAAAAAAAACAAAACCCCAAACCAAACAAACATGCAAAATATTTTTGTGTACACCTCTATCACACTACTTTCCACTTTTGAAATCTTGAAAATAAAAAAAAAAAATCCCAAAGCAAAAGTACCTGAGTTGAAAAGCTAACATTATAAAAGCTAGATTCCTAACACAAACACTGCAGACATAAATCACTCCACTGCAAAAAGTTTATAAGTGTTAAATAAACATCAAAAATGAGGAGACCAGAATTGTAGATCCAAAGTGTACTCCTCACCAGGAACTATTAGAAATTGTTTGGTGTCCTAGGACAGCCCTGATGTTAACTTGAAATAGATACAACCTTATCCTCAAAGCTACACCAAACTTGCAAACACCGAGAGAACCCCATATTCAAAACTATCCTCTTCTCCTACTACTTTTTTTTTTTAAGATTTTAATTATTTATTTGACAGAGAAAGATCATAGGTAGGCAGAGAGGCAGGCAGAGATAGAGGGAAGCAGGATCCCCGCCAAGCAGAGAGCCCGATGCAGGGCTCGATCCCAGGACCCTGAGATCACGACCTGAGCTGAAGACAGAGGCTCTAACCCACTGAGCCACCCAGGCGCCCTCTCCTACTACTTTTAAAATGGTTTTTGTGTGTGTGTTTCAGTAAATTAAAGAGTCCCTCAGAATCGACACTCGCTCTCTCTGAGATGTAGAAAAACCGATTCAGTAAATGACCATGATGAAGTCCTTCCTTGGGATGCTTCACTTTTCTTTTTAATGATCATGTACTTTTTTAATGATCCCACGGGCATGCGTGCGTCCATGCGCGCCTAAACAGTTTTAAAAGATATTTTTGGAAACTTAAACCTTGGGAACTATTTTTCCTTTCCTCTAAACCAGTCCCTGAAAACGTGTTTTTGTTTTCATTTTTGCTTTAAGAGAAAACCTGTCTAGAGCTTTTCTGTACAACCAACAACCTCCTTACCCCTGTATATTTGAACTTTCCAAAAATAACAGAATGCTCCAAGGTACTTGTTTGCAACTCCTGAAAAATCTCCAGTCACTCCCAGCAGATTCTACTGTCTGGTACTTTGGATTCACTTTCTTACTGCACCACAGGTAAAGAAGGGCCCAGTGGTAGGAGCACAATTATGTACGAGACACAGCTTCACCCTTGGGAAAAAAAACACAGGCCTCCTGCTAGGGACGCATCCTGCTGCTTCTTTCTCCCTCAAGGAGAAGGAACACACTCAGGGAGAAAGACAGTCCCCTGGAAGCCTCAGTTCTCAGAAGAAAAAAAATGTTCTAATGCATTCTCATAAAACATGCAAAGAGAAAAATTCAAAACAGGAGTGAGGAAAGAGTAGCAGTGAGTTGGAAGAATGCCTAACTATTGTGTTCAAGTGAGAAACACCCCCTCAGACTGCCTGCTTCCTTGCCTTATTCCATGAGCGTAATAACAGTGCTTCCTGAAGGGAAAGAGGATGTACGATTTCCAGGCTCAGAAACTAAGCTTCTCTCTTTGTCCCCTAACAGCTTTAAAATGCTTACTTAACTCAAACTAACACTAATGTTTAAAGAAGTTTGAAGATCCAAGACTATTTTAATAAGTACTTAAACAAGTTCTAGATCAACTCAGCTCATCTATTGTCAAACTATGGGCCCGAATGGCAAATGAGTACCGTATCAGTCCCTCTTCTCCTCCCAACAGTCGACACCCCGGCACGTAATCAGTACACTGCTTTGAAAGGAACCCTTGAGAAGCCTGGTGCAGGTCTGAGGTGGGAGGTGCCGCCAACACGGGCGTTCTTACTGAGGCTGGCAGAACGTATGCAGAGTTCGGGCATATTCCCAGCCTAGTCTGCCATCCTGTTTCAGACACCGTCTCTCTCTTCTTGTCCACAGGTCGTCATGCCTGTTGGGGGAAGGGGTGCTGAGGAAGACTTCATAAGTGAGCCGTCCCAGGACTGGGAGAGAAAAACATGCATAAGTCTGGACTTCCATGCTCACGAACTTCATAAAGCAAAACAAAGGCTAGATGCAACCCAGAGTCGCTTTAAAATCTCCTCTCACACACAGCAAAGCAAAACTGGAAAAACCCAATTCCACTTTCCCATCACAATTCAAAAAGGAGCTCAACCTTCTGGGGACATAGGATGTCTTAGACGTGAGCCAGAGCCCTTCCTAAAGCCCTGTCAACCGCCCCGCGGCTCCCAGAAGGCACCTCCTAGACGCCTGGACTCCCTCGGAACGCTCAACTCTGTTCCAGGTCTGAAGTCTGATGCGCAGAGGTGGCTCCATGACGCTAGTAACGGAATAACACTTCCTTTTTTGGCGAGGAAAACCCAATCGGTCTCAGCTAACAAGCCCTCAGCTATGGCTCTAAAAATACCCCACAGCGAGTACTGTTTGGCACTTGGGTCTGCTTGCCAGACAAGCTCTAGAGAACTCCACAGCACGCTCTAGAGTCTCCAACAGCGGCTGAGCTCTGTCCCTGCTCTGGTGACCTCAGGGAAGGGTGTCACTTCGAGAACATGACTTTTTTTGGTTTTCACTTTGGAGTTCTTGAAATTCTGTTCTGAACATTTGAATTACCGCTCCAGCTTTGGATTAATTACTAGCTTGGTTGAGGAATCTTCATTTGGCTTCTAGTCTGAACTATGCAAATACACGATCTGTGTGCAGAAGGAAGGACTAAAATTATACTTCAAAAGGGCTCAGTAGCTTCCTGTCTTCCCCCTTTCCCCCAAAAAGAAACATCAGCCTCCTTGAATCCTTTGTTGCCAGCGGCAGGAGCGGCTCCCGGCCTGTCCGCATCAGACGCTCCGGGCTCTCTACACGTTGATGGCATGTGCGTGCTTCTTGCACAGGGGTCTGTCCTTCTTGGAGTAGAAAGGCTGCCCCTCCAGATTCACATGGCAGACCTGGGACAGAGGACAGATAGGCATGAGGCGGGGCCTAGCTCTCCCCACCACAAATGCTTAATGATGTAAGCAGAGTAGACAGTCGAAATACATAACATTTAAGACTCCCAAAGAGGAACACAGAACTAGTTTCACTTAATTTAAATGAAAATTTAAATTTCATTTAGTTTAAATGAAATGGAACACAAAAAAAATACACAAGATGAAGATGATCGATCGATGCTATCCAAAGTTTACAAGAAACCAGTACAAAACCATGAGTCAATATCCACGGGCATGATTAACATCCAAGAAAATACCATTAGGAAACTAACAAACATATCAAAAAAGATTATCCTCACTAATATTTAAAGGAGAAATAAATTAAAGCCTTCATGAGAGACCCCTAGGTATCTATTAGTCCAACAAAATAAATAAACAAACCAAAAAAACCTTCAATCACATGTTACCTTCAACCTTAGAAGACTAGCTGAAAAGCAAAAAGAAAAAAAAAAGTACCAATCAACACTCAACAATGCCTACTCATGCACTGCTAAGGACACAGCGTGGTGAATCAGCTCAGCCTTCTGTAGGGGGTGTGACAATACCAGAGAGGAACCGTAAAGATGTGCCTGCCCAGTACCACCTGGGAGGGGTTCATCCTGCAGGAACTATTGCACGGAACAATGTGTATTCAAGCCAAAACTGAAAACCATCAAAATGCCTCTCAATAGGGAGATAACTAAGTAGATTCCTACAGTACATTCACCAATGGAATGCCACCATGAAAATGATCAATCCAATATGGAAAAGTGTTGCAGGGAGACATTATACAAAAGAAAAAGAGGCAAATTGATATGTCCTCATGATGCCAACATGTGAGTGCAGTTTGAAGATGGAGACATCACAGAGAGAAGAAAGCTCAGTCATGTATGTTGAGGCTACTGTGGGTGAAGCAGGAGGCCAGACACTCTATACACGTGATCTCATTTAATCCCCACAAAAAGTTATAGGAAGGTATGACTTGTCCCCATTTCATAAGGGAAAACTGCAGTTCATAGAACTAAGTGTGTCACTTAAGTCAGAGACCTAGCAAGTTGTAGAGCGAGGACTTGGTGTCCAGGTCTGCAAGACTCCAGCTCTAGCTCATCTTCCACTCACCCCACTGCAGAGAGGGGCTATGCTTACTTAAAATTGTTCTGGGCTTACAGGACTTGTATTGAGGTATCCTCCAAGTTTATTGGACTACCAGTACGTAGGCTGGCCCTGGGTGAGCAATAGGCCAAAGTGTCAGAGTTAGCTGGGAAGTCAGATTGGCTGGGATGGGCCCTAGGGTCATAGACAGCACTGAACAGAAGAAGTAGGCACCACACCCAGAACATGGATATCAGAAGACATGCAAGTGGGGGCGCCTGGATGGCTCAGTCGGTGAAGCATCCAACTCTTGATTTCATGTCATGTCATGATCTCAGGGTCGTGAGATCAAGCCCCATGTTGAACTCCACACTGGGTGTGGAGCCTCCTTAAGATTCTCCCTCCCTCTCTCTCTTTCTCTCTCTCCCCCTCTGCCTGTTCCCCCACTAAAAGAGAAGAAGGAAGAGGAGAAGGGCAGCAGGTAGAGTTCCCATATACAGAAGGCATGAAGACAGAGAAATCACCCTCTTGAGATGAGCTTAGCTCAATGAGCATGCAACCACTCCAAGACAGTTGAAAAGAAAAGCGGCATCACAGTGGTCCCTTGTGGGCCAGTTGAGAATGTAATACTCAGGATTACACAGGGCTGACAATGGGCCCTGGGAAACAATGGTGTAAAAAAGTGACCAGAAACATCCCAGGTGGAGGCAGTGATGTTGAGTATAACCAGGCCTCAAGCTGCTGGTGAAGACGTGGAGATAAGCCCAAGATCCAACAGTGAGGGTGGTTTTCATGGAGAAAGAAAGGCAGCTCTGGAGTGAGTTGTCAAGGAGCTGCCTGTCAACATCTGGAGCTCTGCCTAGTCTGGGACAGTGCTGTTTACTTGTGAGAACTGTGGGATAAGTTGGAAAGTGTATTGGGAGACTAAAGTCCCAGAAGTGAGCAAGGGCCCGATCCTTAGGGGTGGCTAATTGATAAGATGGAGCTGAGGGCAGAAAACATCACAGAAAGGTTGTGCTCAGTATCCTGGGCTAGGAGACTCTACGTGGGATACATGGTGGCTGCCTGGTGGAGGTCTCCAGACTACTCAGGCACAACAGGGATGGTTCAAGCCCCAGGCTCCGTGGTTAAGTGTCATCAGGGCCTGGGTGAGAAGGAGTCATGGATGGTGCTGGGAGACAAGGACATCGGCCAGTTGAAGGAGCCACTAGGACTGCTGCCTTCCGCTCCTGATACCCACACCAGTGGGGAAGGGCTGGAGACCCAACAAGACTTAAAGGAAAAGAGGGGCCACTCTATCCACTACCCACTAAAGAGAGGCCCCACATCTTTTCCATTGGAACTCAAGTGCCAAAGCCAGATAGGAGCTTAACCCTTCACCCCAACCCACACAGCCCTTCTCAGCCATCATTTTATTATTATTATTTATTTTTATTTTTTTAGAAAGAGAGAACAAGTAGCGAGGGGCAGAGGGAGAGGAAAAGATAATCTTCAGCAGACTCCATGCTCAGCACAGACCCCAATGTGGGGCTCCATCTCAAGACCCTGAGATGACCTGAGCTGAAATCAAGAGTCAGACACTTAACTGACTGAGCCACCTAGGGGCTCCATCCCAGCCATCAATTTATGTGCTTGGGACTTTAGAGAGACAATCTTGTCCTATTCTTTAATCGCTTATAAACTTCAACTTTGTTTCCTTTTAAGATTCCAAACTCCTTGAAGGTAGAGATTTGTTCTGGGATACTCTTTTTTCTTCTTTTTTTTTTTAGATTTTTAATTTATTTATCTGATAGAGAGAGATCACAAGTAGGCAGAGAGGCAGGCAGAGAGAGGGGGAAGCAGGGTCCCCACTGAGCAGAGAGCCAGATGTGGGGCTCAATCCCAGGACCCTGAGATCATGACCCGAGCCGAAGGCAGAGGCTTAACCCACTGAGCCACCCAGGCACCCCATGGGATACTCTTATGTCCTCCAAACTCAAGCAATATTTGGTAAACTGAATTCGTCTAAAGTTATGTGTTCTCCTGAGATCTAACTGATGGGAAAACAGATAATCAGCTGGGAGAGCTAGTTCCGATTTTCCTTTCTTACTAGGTTTTTTAAAAATTATTATTATTATAAGAAAATATATGCATCAAAGATGATTTAGAAATATAAAGTGATGATGGGACGCCTGGGTGGCTCAGTCACTTAATTGTCCCAGGGTCCTAGGATCGAGTCCTGCATCTGACTCCTTGCTCAGCAGGAGCCTGTTTCTCCTCTACCTGCTGCTCTTCCTATGTGTGCTCTTTCTCTGACAAATAAATATAATCTTAAAAAAAAAAAGAAATAAAAAGTGATGGAAAAGGACTCCCCTCCCCCACCAACCATCAGTTTTCCAATCAAAAGATTGCTTTCCAAAAATTAAAACCAAAACCATGTTCCACTTCACTGTACTTAACAGGGCAGTGAGTGCCACACAGGGCCACTCTGGAGGAAGACGTGATGATTCACCATGCTGATTCTCCAAAGGACAGGACCTGCCTGGTTTCTCTGCATAGACCCTTTTGCAGTGCTACGAGTCTCTCACACCTTGCCAGAACTTATTTATAATCTTGGCCTGAACAACCCTACGCTTTATTGCTGCTTCTGCTCTCTCTCTCTCTGGGATTTGTGTCACTGTGACTCTCAGCCAAACTCAGTGAGCTCAAGGGAGCAGACCCATGCTCACCTTTTCCATGGTACCGTCTCTATGTGACACACATCTCTCATCAGCCTGCCCTTAGAGAACAGGCCTTCTGTGCCGCAGTCTGCCCTGGACCTTCTCCAAGTCTCTTGGATCCTTCTAGAAGTCGGGCAACCAGACTTGCAGGCAGTGTCTTAGGATCAGACAAGCCACAGCTTGAATGCAGGGGTCAGAGGGCCCTATGTGCCTTGCTGAGCCATGGCTCTGTGGGAGACAACCAGAAGGCCAGTATATTCACATCGCTGTCCCTTTTCAGAGGGAAGGACCTGATGTACTTAAAGAACCCTGGAAGGTAATTAGAAAATCTATTCCAAAAGCTAGAAAATTGGAGTGTTTAGATTGAATTGTGTTGTTTCCTCCCCAAATTCATATGCTGGACAATACTCCCTGTACCTTCAATCTACTTGGCACAGGGACACACCAATGACCTTCTTTGGAAGCAGGATATTTGCAGATATAATTAAGGTGTAAGTTAAGATGAGGTCATTAATCCAATAAGACCAATGTTCTTATAAGAAAAGGAGAAGCTGGGGGGCGCCTGGGTGGCTCAGTGGGTTAAGGCCTCTGCCTTCAGCTCAGGTCATGATCTCAGGGTCCTGGGATCGAGTCCCGCATCGGGCTCTCTGCTCTGCAGAGAACTTGCTTCTCCATCTCTCTCCGCCTGTTTCTCTGCCTACTTGTGATCTCTCTCTGCCAAATAAATAAATAAAATCTTTAAAAAAAAAAAAAAAGAAAGAAAAGGAGAAGCTAGGTGCCTGGGTGCCTCAGTTAGTTAAGTGAATGCCTTCAGCTCAGGTCATGATCCCGGAGTCCTGGGATTGAGTCCCGCAACGGGCCTCCCCACTCAGCGGGTAGCCTATTTCTCCCCCTCTTCCCTGCTCCTGCCCCTTCTCACTATCCATCTCACTCTCTCCAATAAATAAAGAAAAGCCTTAAAAAAAAAAAAAAGAAAGAAAAGGAGAAGCACATAGAGACAGACATACACAGAAGAGGGTGCCATGCAGAAACACAGACACACATAGGGCAGGCTGCCAGGGGACCACCAAGCCTGGGCAGGGGACCATCTGCCACTACGATTCAAGAAACACCAAGGATTGCTGGCAACCGCCCAAAGCTCAGGGAGAATGCACGGCTCCGCTGTGGACTTCTAGCCTCCAGAGTTATGAGACAGTCCATTTCAGTTGTTGAAGCCACCGGGTTTTGGTCCATTGTTACAGCAGACCTGGCAAACTCACACTCAGAGTCAACACAGTGCACCCCACGCACCGTGGAGTGTGGGAGTGGTGTAGACACTGATGTGTGTTGCTGTAAACTTTATGATGAGGGTTTCCTCTATTACAAGCCTATCAAAATGGTTCAAGTGGAAACTGCATGGATATTTGACACATGGCCACACTTTACCTTGAGCAGCACTTGTAAAACAAAACACAAAACAAAACAAAACAAAAGTGGTAGCAGCACATTAATTTTCCCAAATAAAGTTCAGTCAATTGCAGACTCACATCACAGGCCTTTCTCAGGGATGAATATTTCCTAGATGTAAGGCAGAGTCTTAATGTCAGTGAACTCATTGTTCTGTCCCCTCCCCAACCCAAAGCCCTCATAAGGAAAATGCCAATCTCAAGGGAAAAATGACTTGGCTGTTTGGAAGAAATAGATGGCACGTGTTAACAGTTATGTAGGGTTTAATCTGGCAACTATGTATCAAGAACAAGACCATTTAGAAAATAAAATGATATCCGTGATTCCTAAAGAGTCTATCAAAAGAAGCCCTATCTCAGCCTTTCATAGAATGAGTCAAAAAGCTCCAACCTAGTGTTTCTTGGTGCAAATTTTGGGTAAAACCCTTGAAACACTTCATCACATCTAAAGCAACTTATAATCAGAGGAAACCCCCCTGCTTTATTTTTCACTGCTCCCAATGATGGACAGCATTGCTAGCGAGGCAAGCTGCTGGTATGACAAATCCTGGGAGAGTACTCTTTTCCTTAGTGAAATGGAGAGTAACAAAAGCCACACTGGTTTAGAAGTAATTATTACTAATAAACTTGGCTTGACTGTGACATATCCAGACACCATGGTACTTGCCAGCTTTTAAAAATGATCAGAATATCAGAGCACCAGAGTTGAAAGGGATGCAGACAGTTGATCACCTGGGTCCCTCTCACCCCTTCGCAGAAAGTCAGAACCCCCAACCCCAGCTAATCACATACTGCGCAGATGAAGCAGGTATCATGCCAGGTGTGTCCCAGGGCTTCAATAAACTTGTCACCAGCCTCCACGGGGAAATCGCAGCCATGACACTTGGTGCTGAACAGATTGACGTAGTCTGAAATGAAAGGACCATTTCATTCATAGAGTGAGGACCAGGTATCCAGGCAGACTGGGAGAAGCATCCTGGACAAACCAACCTGATGCCATAACAATGACATCACACCACAAATCACTGAGCGGGGGCAATGGGTATCATCTAACTGGTTTACTTGTGGTCTTGCAGACAAAATGCTCAGCTATATGATTGTGGGTTTTTTTTTTTTCTTTTCAATAATTTGCACAGGTAGTGTATGGATTCAGGCTTAGTTACCACTCTGTGCTGGTTTGATTTGCAAACACTCTCCACATCTGTCATTAACTTTCTACAGGGTGATTTTCTCCTCTACCTTTACAGCCCAAACAGACTAATCCCAAAAAGAAGAAAAAAAATCATATTTCCTGATAGCTTGAAAGGAGAGCCCTTAAGATTTTTAGGAGTTATATAGCATGTTCTTTGCTTGGCAATTCTTCTCTCGTTGGGCATTTGTATTGATAATAAATTTTTACTACTGGAAACAATATTTGAGCTACTATGTTAAGAAGCGTCCCCCTCCCTGCTGGACCAAAGAGATAATAATACCTTGTATTGCTTGTATAATGCTTTACAGTTCACCAAGCATTCTCGCATAGATGGTATTCTTTACTAGAATCTCAATGTCATGATCTGTGGATTAGTATGTACTAGTTTTCTTGCCACCCTCAAAACAGTGCCTGGCACACGAGTTAGTACCCAACACATACATGTGGGATGAATAAGGGAATGGATGAACCAGTGAATCAAAAAATCAATGAATGAATTCAATCTTCAAAAAATCCCTCCAAGATTGAACTATAATTATTTTTCTGTTTTTTGTGTGTTTTATCTTGTGGATAAGGAAACCGAGGCTCGCCAGAGTCATACGACTGAGACACACAGCTGAGCGGGCTGGGTCCCAGCTCCAACTGTCTCATCTGGGCCCTGGGGGCAAGCAGATCTACTATCCTCAGTGGAGAACTCTTCCAGATTCTTTGAGAGATGTTTGATGTCTCTTACGAAGCCTTCATTCCCCTACAAGTGTACTTTTCT
This sequence comes from Meles meles, assembly GCF_922984935.1. NCBI lineage: Eukaryota > Metazoa > Chordata > Mammalia > Carnivora > Mustelidae > Meles > Meles meles. The sequence goes on along the minus strand of NC_060078.1, from coordinate 45,000,005 downwards.
CTCCGCAGCTCTGCCACAGTTGGCTTCTCCTTGCAACTTCCATGTTTCTGCTTGTGGTCAGCATGCCTGCTCACTGTCTAGACCACATGCTGAGAGGCAGCGTGCCATGGGGGTTATGTACTTGGGTTTTGAAGAACAAAAGCACTGAGCTCAAGGTCAAGCTCTGTGTGGAAATTGTTTCTACTTGGGGCAAGTCACCTAACTTCTCAGTGTCTCCACTTTCTCCTCTATAAAAAGGAAGTAACTACAGGACATAAGTGGTGGGGTTGTTGTACCGATTCAGTAAGATAACGTATGTGAATGTACTTGGCACAAAAACTCAAAAATCTTGGCTCTTACTTGCATGTCTTTATAAATGATGGAAGGAGAGAAGGAAACGTGAGTCCTGCACCTACTCGGCACCAGTCCAATATTAGTGCTTTTCTAAGTTTTCTGGGTAATCTTCACAGCAGCTTTGTAAAGAAATATTATTCCCACTTTAAAGATGAGGAAACTGGCTGTTGAGTTTCTGTCACCTGGCAGGAAGGAGTCCGCTTCATGGACTCCAAAGTTCATCCTCTTTCCATGACTTCACGTGGTCTCGTTATCTTTTTGCCATTGAGCTTTGATAAGTTATATCTCTTGGATATATTTTCCAATGTATGGTTTCCCCTTTTGTGTTTAATTATGGTTTGTCATGCAAATGTTGTTCTCTGTGTCATGGTCTGTGAAGCCCATCTCTGACAGAAACCTTAATTTCTCACCAGAACTAAAAACATCATTCTGGTTCCACTACAAGGTTAGAGCAGGTTTATGGTTCACTCCATGCTCTGTAGGAACTAATGTGAGAAACAGGGCCATAGGCTACCCCATCTCCGTGGGAGGGCAAGCTCTGAACCCCACTTCTGACTTCTCTCTCCTTACCCCTTATAGTTTCCGCATGTCCTGGACTCTCTCATCTACCTCATGCCTGTGTATGAACCAGGTCCTGGGCTTGGAAAACCCTCCCCACTTTGTCTACCTGTGATCCTGTGGGCCAGGACTTCCTTCTGGGAAGTCCTCATCTTCCACCCTAACCAAGAGAGATGAGATGGCCTTCCTGAGAGCTTCTCTTGGGCTTCCCTGCCTTCTCATTCCATTCATTCATACATTTAATCAATATCTCTTAACTATACATTTATGTGTTGGCATATCCCAGGATGATGTGTCCACTTGAGGTTTTTGAGGGCAGAGACCCACTCCTAATGCTCAGTGTCTTTCAGAGGAATTGGCACAGATTTGATGGATGAATGATGAATGGAAAAACAAAGAAATGGTTAAGAAAACCTTACTAAATATGATTCCTTCTTTTGCTGTGCAGCCTAACATTAAACTCTTACAATAGAATGTCTAGTCTTTTTTTTTTTTTTAAGACTTTATTTATTTTTTTTCAGAGAGAGACACAGTGAGAGAGGGAACACAGCAGGGGGAGTGGGAGAGGGAACAAGATGCAGGGTTCAATCCCAGAACCCTGGGATCATGACTTGAGCTGAAGGCAGATGCTTAACAATTGAGCCACCCAGGTGCCCCTAGAATGTCTAGTCTTGCCTGCTGATTGGTTTTTCTGTTTTATACTTGATTCTGTATGATGTGGGGAACTACCACCTTGTTTTAAAATTTGGTAGCACTGGTCTTGACATTAATACATTTTTTTAAAAGTTCACATATTTCATCATTTATCAAAAAAAAAATGAGAATATAATTGGAATTAAGTTTGTGCATGGGCCTTTCCCACCACGAATATCATCTAGTTCCTCGTGTATTTCTCACTTTATTTCTTCAATTAGGTCTTTATAATTTTCTTTGACTAATTCTATTATGCCCCAAGTTGAATTTGTACCCTGTATTTAATGGATTTTATTGCTATTGTAAAAGGGTTTCTATCCATCAAATCACAGTTGCTTTCTGTTGAAAAAGGGCTTAGTGCTTTCAGAGGGCAGTGGTTCTTCAAACATTAGAATCATCTTGAGGGTTCCCTAAAACACAGACTGCTGGGCCCCACCTACTCAGAGTTTCTGATTCGGCACATCTGGGGTGGGGCCCAAAGATCTGTGTTTCTGTGATCCTGATATTGCTGGTCTTAGGATCATGCCTTGATTCTCAAACTTAACTGAATATAGAATCATATGAGTGGGGGTAGGGTGATGAAATTCTGCATCTGAACATCTGGGAATTGATCTTCTCTATCTTTGAAGTTTCCCAGGTGATCCCCAGGGGATCAGCCTGACACGGGGCTCCATCTCATGACCCTGAGATCATGACCTGAGCTGAGACCAAGAGTCAGATGCTTAATTGACTGAGCCACCCAGGTGCCCCAGTAATAGCAATTTGTATTGGCACGAACACACATCTATCAATTATCTGCTAATTATCTAAAAATTACCACTATACACTCACAAGAAAGGAAAAGAGATGCGTATCTTCTCCCTTTTACAGATATGGAAACTGAGGCACAGAGTGACCAAGTAACTAAGTCATTCAATTAATAAGAGCTGGGAAGAGATCTCACCCATATATAAGAACTCAAGAGATTTTTCTTTCATAATTTGTTGTCAGGGGAGAATAGTTTTAGTTTGCTTTGCTTTCCCCCTGGAGGAACTGGAATGTTTTCTCCTTTCTGATTTTAAAGTACACTAACTTACTGTGTTTCTCTTTTTGCCCTCAGACTTGCTGCCCATTCACTGTTGCTCTGTTATTCTTCATAATCAGCATGCTTGCTTTTCCTTCTTCTATTTGGTGCTAGTTCTGTGACCTTAACCTTCTGTCTATGGTAACTTTGCTGGACCCTGCCTCAAATCCTTTTCTGAAAAAAGCAGTCTATGGGAGCCCCTGGGTGGCTCAGTCAGTTGAGCATCTGACTCTCGATTTTTTTTTTTTTAAGATTTTATTTATTTATTTGGCAGAGAGCGAGAGAGCACAAGCAGGGGGAGCAGTAGAGAAGCAGGCTCCCTGCTGAGCAGGAAGCCGTTGTTGGGCTCCATCCCAGGACCCTGGGATCATGCCCTGAGCCAAAAGCAGACACTTAACTATCTGAGCCACCCAGGCACCCCTGATTCTTGATTTTGGCTCAGGTCATTTTCTCAGAATCATGAGATCGAGTCCCATGTTTGGATCCCCCAAGGAGTCTGCTTGTTCCTCTCTCTCTCCCCCTCCTCCTCTACCCTTCTCCCTTCTCCTCTACTCCTCCCCCTACTCGTGCATGTATTCTCTCTCTCTAAAATAAATAAATCAATATTAAAAGAAAAAGAGAGGCAGTCTATGAATAAATGAGTGAGGAAGTGCTAATTAGCTAGGACACCTGATTCTCTAATAGAGTAAATATAATTTACTCCAAGTTTCAAGGTAAAATGTAGCATTTTGAGGAACAGAGAAACTCTGAATTCAGATGGGGCGGGGGTTACAGGATTCTGAAGGAACATCAGAGGAGCAGGGAAAGGGACTTTCACATGTTTGATTCTTTACACACTTTCTCTGGTTAAACACCTGCTCGTGAGGCCGGTGTTCATATGCCTCTTTGTATAGATGAGGGAAGTGAGCTCAAACAAGTTTAAACACTAGCTCAGGGTTACAAAGCCAGTCCGAGGTGGAGCCTGGAATAGAACTGAAGGCAAAGTCCAAAGCCAAAGCCTTTTCAGACTCCAGATCAAACTCATCTGAAAGGTTTCCCAAGTGGTTACAAGATGCTAACCTGTGATCCACATATTTGGTGCAGGGAAGGGAACAGAGATTGAATGTATAAAAACATTTTTAAAAAGGCTATCGACCCAGCCCCCACCCAGCAAAGTATGACTCTGTCATTTGGAGACTCCTGATGGTTCCATGTGAATGGACACAGGCAGGAGTTTCCTGTACCTGCCCCTTTCTCCCAGACCGTGGGCCCCCCCTTAGCATAGTGGTCCTACCTTTCTCGCAGTAGGGCTCCCCGTCTTCCATGTGGAAGAGGCTGTTCCCGAAGGGTTTTTTGCAAGCTGCGCAGACGAAACAGGTGGTGTGCCATGTCTGTTTCAGTGCATGCATCACTTCCTGGGGGAAAGAGCCTCCGCTCAGGCCACAAAGGTTCAGGACAAAGAGGAAGTTGGGCCCCCTCTTCCTCACTGGGCCCTGGCTACTGCTGGAGCACCCCAACAGGGAGCAGGGCAGAAGAGCTCAGGAGGTGGGCCTTGGATGTACTGAGGAAAGGTCCAGGGAGGGAGGCAGAGTTTGCACTCAGGTAGCACCTGCTGGGTGCCATGTTCTGTGTCAAAATCATCAGAGAGGTGGTTACATTGTCTGTGATTCTGAACCCTCCCATCAAAGCTGCTGATTATGTCACTTTACCAAAGGAGCATGGAGGGGTCAAGGCCACATGTGGGTGCATGGCAAGGTCAGTCTATGAAGTGATAACTTGCTTTGCAGAAGCTCCACCAACACTTCAAGCTGTGTGGCCCAGGTGAGTCATCATCTCTCCCTCCAAGTTCATTTGCTCCCTGGTTCACTGGTGGCAAACCAAGTCTCTTGTAGGATAGATAGTTGTTCTCTCTCTGTTAGCAGCCACTTCTTGGCTTCTTAATGGGAGCCCACAATCTTGGAGAGGGAGAGAGATTGGTTGGGGGAAGAGACAAGAGTCAGAGGACTTACCCCCATGATTTTGGTGTTGCACTTGGCACAGATTGGGGCAAAGAACTGCTCGTAACAGCGCTCGCAGTACACATTATTCTGTTCCTCTACGAAGCACATGTCTGCCAGGGAGGTCTTGCAGTAGGCACAGTTGAACTCTTCTGGGTGCCAGGAACGGCCCATGGCTACCAGAAAGGGGCCCCTGGGGAAGCAGAGAACGGCATCTTAAGGCGGGCCCAAAAGCACAAGGCCCGATGTTTCAGGACCTCCAACACTTTTGTAACCCTTCTAATGAACTAATGTGAAATTCAGCTAAACTCTACACAAAAAGATATTCATTGTTGCATCAATAACACTAAAGAGAAACAGGGAAGCAACTCAAATATCTACCAGCAGGGGATGAGGAAAGTGTATGATATAGCCTATCCGGTCAGTTCTAACAAGAAGAGCCAAGACTACCATGCCAATGGCTGACGTTTACTGAGTGTTTACTCTGTGCCTGGCACTATTTAAGAAGAAATGCGCATGTATTAACTTGTTTAGTGCTTGGTGCTCACTTTCAGATTAGGAAACTGAGGCACAGAGAGGTGAAGTAAGTGGTTCAAGGCCATAGTACTAGGACAGCTAGGGTAGCGCAGATCCAGGTTGGCAGTCAGAGCAGTGGGACTATGAGGAAATGTTGAACATCTTAATTTTAACTTTTCTGAACTCTCTAATTATTCTCTAATGAGCATGTGTTACTTTGTTTTTAAGTAAAAGTATATTTATTGCATGTATACGCCCTCCTCCCCAACACACATATCCTGTAAACATACTATGTCCAAATGAGTGTCACCTATGTCTGTGAAATGACTTGTTTTCCTTTTAGGGTGGCAGATGCCCACCAAAGCCCTGAGCAGCACTGGCCTGTCTGGGAAAGACCCAGAAGGAACCCCAAACGAAAGCTGGGTCAAAACTAGCCCTGTCAGCCAGCTTGCAACACGCCCAATAAACCCAACAACAAGACCTGTGATTCCCAGAACCCGGCCTTAGCCCAAGGGGGAGGTCCTGGCACCAGGCACCATGCTGGGAGCTTCACCCACTTACCTCATGGAATTCTCCTGACTCCTGAGGGAAGTGGCTGTCTCACAGGTATGGAAGCCAAAGCTCAAGGAGGGTCAGACTAGGTGGCAAGCCAGAGGAGCCTGAGGCTGCTCAGTAGAAAGCCTTCTCCCTATCCCTGCCCTCCCTCTCACCCCCTGCCCCACCGCAGGGTTCAGATGGTGCACAAGCACCCCACCCCTGCCCCAGGCTCCCAGAGCGCCAGCTCCATGGCACAGCGGGACCATACCTGATGACGTTATTACAGTGGCCACAGAGTGGAGTCCGGCTGCTGGCTGGGAAGCGCTCAGCCCGCTGAACGATGCCCCTGGCCAGGGGAGACACTTGGGGCCCCGCAGGGGTGTAGGCAGGGGTCCCTCGAGGCAGGGTTTGCTTGCTGATGGAGGTGGTACTCTTGCCAGGGGCAAACTTCTGAGAGAAGCTGTCATCCGACACCCATGGGGGGCGGCTGGCAGACTCCACAGGGCCTCCGCTGTAGGCCGCTGAGGGGGCAGGGTTATAGCTTGGGGCTGGTGAGGGGGTGTAGCTTGGAGCCGGGGAAGGGGAGTAGGTGGGGGCAGGCGAGGGGGTGTAGGGAGCTGGACTATAATTGGCCCCTGGGGATGGGCTGTACGTGGACACCGGCACTGCAAAGCCAAAAACAGCCAAAGAAAAATGTATCAGGGATTCATTTCCCCCAATTTTCCCCACGCCCAGCCAGAAAACTGTAAAAGGTGACTTTAATATTAGAGCAGTACAGTTCCAATTTTGATGGAAGACATGTTCCTGAACTTCTTGATGCCTCAGATTTGAGTTTGCAGGAGGGAGCCAAGGGAGATAAAGAGCAACCAGAGCAGAGCCCTCGGGAGCCTGGACAGGGCTGGGAAAGGGACAGAGCTATAAATATCTGCAGCTGTATGGGGTGGGCCCTGGCCAGGCCTGGGCTTCCAGAAGCCTGCAAAAGACAGGGAATGGGGGTGGCGGGTGTGCCAGGCAAGCCTCATATCTGGGTCCCCTGGGCTGGGAAGGGGGTGGGAGTGGGTCAAACTTGGCCTTGACTGGAAGATGCTTTCAGCTGCGCTCTGACCAGGGATTTGACATCCACAATGCCTCTCTCACATGTGTTTGCTGAACTTGGCCCTAGTCCAGGCTTGGGGACAAAGTAGATGATGGGGCACAGTTGGGTTTTCGGGTTCAGGTTTCCCATTTGGCTACTATCATTTTCTTGAAAAACACTGTAGCTTCATTTGCATTACGGGAAATTTCCCCTTGGTTCGATTGGGGTGGGGGTCTTGAGAGAGCCATTCAGAGGGAACCTGGGCAGAGATATTGGGGAGACATAACCCAGGTCTCACTGCTCCCTCAGTCTGTGGCTGACTCTGGAAGGCCCATGCTCCCCTACACCACTTTGGGGGAAACAGAGTATGTCTGAGAGCATGTGAAATTACCATGAAAGAGTGCAGGAGAATACACTGCCTCACTTCCGGAACCCCTTCCTCCAGCTCTCCCAGAGCTAAAACCCTTTTTCGGAGACAACACAAAGGGGCACGGCAGCTGCTCACCCAAAGCCCTCTGAGGCCTGGACTCTCAAAACCTAGGTGTCTAAGTTCTGCGGCCCTCCTGCTGAGCCTGCACACATATTCCAGCCGGCTTCCTCTTCTAGCCAGGGAGGCTCCAGAAGCCTCACCTCACCTCACAGTCTATGCCTCTGGAAAGAGGCCTCATTCCTCCCATCCTGGGAAGCAAGTTGGGGCAGCCTCCCTCCATTCCTGAGCCTGCTTAGGTGGATGGACTATGTTGAGGGGTGCTGACACAGTCCCCCTCGTCTTTCAGCCGGGAAAGGAAGGTTTTCCTCGGGGCTAAAGTTCGCCACCTGGCTTTTGGTCTCTCTCACCTGGTTCTCAGGGCCCACCTTGGGCGGCCTGTGGCATGCTGTTCCAATTCTATTGTTCTACTCCCAGATGATTGGCCCCTCAGTGCTGGGTAACACAGGAACCCCAGTGCTGCGGGGGGTGGGGGTGGGGAGCAGGCCTGTGTTATTGAAAGGGGAAGGGGTAAAATCCTCCACAGCCCTGCCTTGGAGCCATGTTGGGAGTGATGCTGGCTCCTAAAAGTAAAACCCTCTCCAGAAGGAATCAATCTTCTTTTCACTTACTAAGGGAGTAGGCTTGGCACATAACAAGTCATCTGGTTTAGTCCTCTTTACAGTTAAGGTCACTGAGGCTCAGACAGAGCCAGTAAGTGGCAGAGCTAGTGTCCAAAACCATTCTATTACCCCAAGCTGCCTCTGTAAAGAATACAAGTCTAATTTCAGAAAATCTTGGTGCACCATGTCATTGAGGAGTAACTATCAACTTGGAGGAGGTCCCATGGTCTGGCATGTAGCACAGCCATCGAGAGCCCTAGGTTCAAGTTCCAGCACTTCTACATCCTGGCTGTGTGTCTTTGGACAAGTTCCTTACTGTCTCTGGGCCTGAATGTCCTTTTTTAAAAACGGCATTAATAATTCTTAGTGCCTCAGAGGGTGGTTATGAGGTTTCAAGGGGACAAGAAAAATAAAGTGTTCAGCCTAGTGTCTGGCACGGTGCATGCATCATTTCACGTTAGTGAGGGTGGTGACTTCTGGGTCTCAGGGTTTGGGTGAACTGTCAGCTCAGCTTACTGCCTGATGGTCACCTGAGGGAACCTGTCCAGGGAAACTGTGGGATGTTGAGGGTGGGGAAGGGAGATGTAATGCCCTGAAATCAGATAACCTGGGACTGAGTCTATCACCAGAGGTAGAAAGTATGATGCCCCTGTCTGCCTCAAAGGGAGTGGCGGGGACCTCCTGGGGAGACATGATGCAAGCACTGTGCAAATTTGTGAAGCCCACATTCTGAGCGTTGCCCCCCTTCCTAACAACCTTGCACAGCAGCCAAGTGCCCAGAGCAGAGCATCTCAAAGTGCTGGGGCAGGGTAATGAGGGGAAGCCCACCAGGAAGGGGTATGGGAGAGGTCATCTAGCAGATCTTCAGAGCAGCTTCATCCCTCTCTATTATATATAATGGGGTTCTAAGCAAGATTCTGTCCCCCGCTTTTTTTTTCCTAAAGTGAGGGAATCTCTGCTGAAAGGGCTTAAGAACGAAGCCCCAGTCCTGTGCCAGTGCACAGCTCTGGGAGGCAGTAAGCTCTTGAAATGTGGCTAATCCAAATTGAGAAGTGCTATAAATGTAAAATACACACCAGATTTCAGGGCTTAGCACAAGAAAATAATATAAATATCTCACTAATCATTATTTTATGTTGAATATATATTGAAATGATGTTTTGAATATACTGATAAATAAAATATGGTAACATTATTTTTGCCTGCTTCCTTTTCCTTTAAAAATGTGGCTAACTAGAAAATTTATTTTTATTGGACCGTGCTGCCCTCATCAGCACAGTGGCTACCTGGTACTGATGGCTTCCCCAGGCCAGCCCTTTACGTGTATTACTGCATGGAAATCTCACTGCAAGCCAGAGAGGCAGAGAATATTTTCTAGACCATTTTACAGGTGGAGAACTGAAGCTTGGTGAGTCTAAGTGACTACTGGAAAGTTAGGGAGCTCGGGCAGCCGGACTCAACTCCAGATCCCCTGCTTAACCACCCCCTAGGCAGCCAAACAGGCTTTAGCACGCCCCTTCCAAATCGGGCCCTTGCCCACTTTTCGTGCTTCCCTTCAGCAACAGAAACCCCATTCCCTCTGCCTGGCATATGTTCTCTTCCCTCCTCGGGAAGGCCGTCCAGACTCCCTGATCCAGCCCCGTCTTCTAAGCCCTCGGGAAAGTCTCGGCAGGTCAGAGGCCTGCCAGAATCTGGACCCCCGTGGGCTGCCCTAGGGACCTTCCGTTCCCCGAGGCGTAGGCCGGCAGCTCCCCACTTCCACACCGCGTCCCTCAACTCTAGCCGGGTGAGAGTGGGAGCGCGAGGAGCGGCGGCTTCCCAGTCCCCTTCCCTCTGCGCCCTTCCTCCTGGCTCTGGCCGCGCCACCCCAGACGTGCCAGGAGGGAGACCTGATATCCCATCTCCGAGCCCGGGGCTGTTGCTATTTCTGCTTGACGGAATTAAGCCCGTCTAAATTAGAAGGTGATATTTCATCTCTAATTGTTAAGTTCAAAAGGCCCCTATCGCACTTGGCGGCCTCGGGAATGTGTAATTAAACAAGGTGATTTCTGACTCATTCCAGGTCGGGCCTGGCTCCCCGCTAGCGCCAGCCCCCGCCCGGCCCGCGGGCCGACGTGGCCTCCCCCGGCCCGCGCTGGGTCCCTCCGCCCACGGCGAGGTCTCCCCGGCCGCCTCCCGGGCCCCAGGTGCTCCGGGGAGCGGCCGCCTAGCCGCGGCGCCACTGATGGCTGCGAACGCCACCCTCGGCTCAGAGGAGTCCCGCGGGGTAGCTGCGGCCCGGGTCAGCGGAGGACGGGAGCTGCTCGGGCCGGCGTTCCCTGCTTCTCCCCGGGCCGCCAGCCAGCCGCCCGGCCTCTCCGGGAGGGGGGCGGAGGCCGGCCGCCTCCTTCCCCGCGGGCAGGCATGAGTTAACGTCTGCACCGCCTGGGAACGCCGCGCAGGGAGGCCGCCGCCCGGGGCTCCGGCACGTCTCGCCCGCCTAGGCCTCAGCCGGGGATGGCGCAGAGGGGCGCCGGGCAGGGGGCCAGGCGGCGGGCGCCCCCGGAGCCGTGCCGCCCCCTGGCGGACCTGCGGAGGACAGCCGGCGCCCAGAGCGGGGGCGCCGAAGCCCGGGTCCGCCCCGGAAGGTGCCGGGGAGGACCTGCCTGGGAAGGGAGCCCGGGCCGGGACGGAAATTCGCTGCTGGCGCGGGGGCAGAGCCTCGCCTCAGACGGCTGCGGCTCCCCCAAACTCCTTTCCACCCTGCCCGCCGTGGTCCGGGTCTCCGCAGGGCAGCCGCGTCCTCCAGCTCCCCCGGAGAGCTTCGCCATGGCAGCCAGCTCCGAACTGCTCCCTAATCCTGTGGGTTCTAACCTCAGAACTTTGTGTCCCTGCGTCTGAAAGGACGGGGAAGGACGCTTCCTGTGTGCCAAGTACTCGGCTGGGTGCTTCATTTCGTCCCCAGAATACGAGGTCTACATAGCTGCGTGCCCATTTTTCAGAGCGGGGAGCTCAGGCTGCGGAGACGAAGGGCCGTGCCTTGGAGGAGGCAGAGCGGACCCCCGCACCGAGGCCTGCCTGATGCTGAAGCTGCTTCTACAGCCCACACTCAACACCGCCGGCAGAGCGAGCTTGTATGAGGAGGGCTGATGACTGCTCCTCGGCCCTGCACCTCAAGCCTAGCTCCACACAGCCAGGCCTTTCCTGCTCAGTCCCTGTCTGACCTCCCCTAACTGCCGGCTTCATGCAGGATCCTCTCTGCCGCCTCTCCTTTTCCTTAACAGGATTTGCTCCCCAGTAGGGACTCAACCTCGTGACTTCTTGATCAACTCTGCCTCTCTTGCAGGATATAGAGAAGCCCCCTCCCATCCCCTTAGAGTTAGCTACCCGATTCTTTGCCAAACATGTCCTTAACTTCCTCACCCCATCACCGTTCCCATGTGTGAAAAAGGTGTGGGTGTAATAACTTGGGAGGTGGGGGAGGAGAACAGTTTGGATATTATTGCAAGTGGAAAATGTCATTATTGCTAGAATTTCTATGGTCACAATGGCTGTGAAGAGAAAATGTTGAAAGCATAATGCTTTAAATGAAAAGTGTGTGCCCACCTCAAATCCTATCTCAGCCATCCATGGAACTGGCATGGGCCCCCCATGGGAACCACTGTGACCAATGACCCCTGTGTGTTCAGCCACCAGAGTGCACAGTTCACCACCTCTCTCCATGCCATTCCTTACCCCTGGCTTGAGTTCCTTACCAGCATTCATTCATTCATTCATTCATTCATTCCTTCATCCACTACCTTCACTGAGCTCCTCCTCGGTGCCAGGCCTGAGTCAGGCGCTGGGGAGATGGTGAAGAGAATCTCCACAGCCCTGCCCTCCCGGAGTTCAGAGTCAGAATCCAGAGGGAAGGAGGGGATGGTGATGTCAGCCCTGGATGGCTGTAGATGCTCAGAGCCCTGCTGTGGACATATCCACCAAACCAGGGCACAAAGGACCTTCCCCCAGCCCAGGGAGTGAAGAGCCCTCAGCTTCACTGAGCAGGTGGGCTGGCAGGGGGCAGGTAGGCAGGGGGCGGTGAGGTGTAAAACTGAGAACTGCCCTCAGGCTCTGGGGAGCAGGCCAAAATTTACCAAGGGAAGAGGAGACATGGCGCTTAGTCCTCATCACTGTGAAAGGGCGGGGACCAGAGCGATGCAACAGATAGCCAAGTGAGCTCTGCGGCCCGCTGACCCTGTGTCAGCCATTCTGCTGCTGATCACGGGTGCTCTCTGGGCTGCCACTATCCTGCCTCAGCTGAGGAAACCAAAGACCAGACAGGATGAGCAGCTCCTCCCGGGTCACAGCATGATTCAGTAGGTCTGTCCAGAGCCCATGGCATTTTCATTACACCTGCCTGTCTTCCAACTTGAACCAGACCCACACTCCTGGAGGAATAAGCTCTCTTCCTTCACCTTGAGCCTGGAAATCCCCAGCCAGGACCAGGATCTTCCCGAGAGCTGGGCGGCTCCATCTCTGGCTGGCACTGCATACCTGTCTGCCCAGGGCCATAGGCTCCATAGGATTCTGCCCCACATTTGGAGGAAGGAGGGCTGAGCCTCCTTGGCAGGGCCTCACTGGCCACCGACCTTTTGGGGATGTGGCCTAGAAGCCACGTCCAGCCTGACAGCCTCCCCTCCATTCTGCCTCTCACCTGGCTGGTAGACAGAAGGCCGGATGCTGGCGGTGGTGACAACCCGGGGCTTGGGTGCAGGGGCAGCTGAGGCCTCATTGTATGTATGAGTGGCAGGTGCTGGAGAGGTCGCCTTGGCGGGACTGTAGGCAGAGGCCTGGGGCCTGGAACCAAGGGGGGGGGGAGGAGTTAGCAGCCAGAAGCACAGCCCTACCCAGGCCCTGGGGCCTGCAGTCCTGGCAGACTGTCTCCCCCATCTTCAGGAGCTTCTGTGAGGAGGAAACCTGACAGAAGTCATCCCGGAGTTGCCAGAGGCTGTAAAGGAAAGACCATGGCGGTCTTTGCAGGGAAGAAGCAGCTCCATGGGGTCTGAGTGTTTGTGAGCCTGGTGAGAACAATACAGCCCATTGCTAGTGCTATCACCTTAGGAGAGGGAGGAAAATCACCAGCCTGCCAGAGAGACACACAGAAAACCCTTCACTCCCTGGGGAGAGACTTCCAGGGCGGGGCCAGGCTGGAGGGGGCAGTAGCAGGAGAGAGGAGACAGATGAGGTAGTCAGAGCTACCCCTCTCCCTCAACCTTCTGACCTTCTGGGGCACAGCCTCAAACCACTGGCCTCCTCCCCATTCCCCTTCCTGCATTGCTGGAGGGAGCTGCCAAGTCTCAGGTTTCTGGGTGCTCCAGGGAGGGCTCAAGGGAAGCCAGGAGACCCCCCCAAAAAAAAACCCACACACACACAGGCATCTCTTTACAGAATTCCTGTTGCCCTCTTCCCACTGAGTTAGCTGTCAAGGGGCCTAGAGCAGCCTTTTCCCACTTGTGACCCAGGAACCATGGGACCTCAGTGAAGGGGGGAAAGTGCCCCAGTTCGTTGCCCTCAGGAAATGCTGTCCTTGGCCTCTCCCCTTGAAGAGCTAAAAGTTCCAAGAACTGGAGTTAAGCAGCATGTTCAACTTTGTCTCATCCAGTGTTTCCCAGTTTCATTTGTCAGTGAACAACCTGCCCCCCAGCTTTTTTTTTTTTTTTTTTTCATTTAAAACTCAAGAATACCTTACTGAACACGTCTCTCCCTATATCTTTCAGATACCACTGGGGACCACGTGTCCCCAGGGCAAATGGGTCATTGATGGGGATGCTAGAGAAGTGAGCCCTGCTAATATGTCCCTGCCTCCCAGCCCCTGGTTTCCTGCCTTCATTCCAATGTTTCCAAAGGGCCCAGGTGCTGTGCAGAGTCAGAGGATAAGAAAGTACCTTCTCCAGGGCTCTGAGCTAAGGACCCACCCCCGAGCTCCTGAGTGGATCCAGAAGCATGTATGGTGCTTCCCAGAGGGTATGGAGGTAGAATGAGCCTCAGACAGCCAGTGTCCCAGATGAGGAGGGTGTGCAAGTTACCATGTTGCTGACTGGGTGAGGCTTTGTCTTCGCTCCCGGGGCCTGCCTGCCCTGCTCTGATACACCACAGTGGAGTAGGGGCCTCAAAGGTAGAGGAAGAGGCAGTGTCCCAGGGGTGCCCAGCTTTTACTGCAGTGGAAGGCCTAGGGTCAGTGGGGCTTAGCCAGGCTCTCCCAGCAGTGGAGGAATCTTTCCCAGCATCCCAGAGCTAAACGTCCTGTGTCAGGGATTGGTACTGGGGGAGGAAGCAGAGGCTTAAACCATCCAGCAAGGATTCTAAGGTCATGCCAAGAAAGGTTGGGGTGTCCATTTGCCTCCCACTGGCTCCCTCTAGCTCCATCTACCCTTGGGCAAGAAGGGGAGGTGTTTGGGCCCAGAGTGTGGTTCCTTAGTCCTTTCTGCTCTTGCCTGATGCTGGGAGCCCTCCAGGTGTCTCTCTGACCTCTACCTAGGCCTCATCTCCCTTTGCAAGGCGAAGGAAGGGTTTGTCCTGTTGAGGGAGTCCTGAGGGCCTCGGGACACAGATGACACGGAGGCCAGAAGCACAGTGCTAGAGCTCACCCTTGACCAGGGCCCCAGTGTCTGGAGCTTCTCCATCCAACCGGGGAGGCATCTCCTCACTTAACAACAGAGACATTTCTAACCCTCTTCAAAGTGTCTTCTTTGTGTCCTTACCTGAAGAGATTCTGTGTGCAGAGGGGAAACAACTTGCTAAGTGACCCCAGGAAGCTGGAATAAAACAACCCCTGGAGGCCCAGAGTGGGCTCACACTTAAGACTAGGGCTGGGCTGAGCAAAGGCTGGGCCTGGCACCACCTAGGTCCTTGTGAAGCCTGGGGGCAGGGGGGCAGCACACAGGTCTGCAAGCCACTCCGCCCACCTTCATCCTGCCTCAAGCTGTGCCTGGGACCTATGAATCCTGACCCAGAGAGGCATGACCTTTCTAGCAAAACCCTGGGAGGGGAATATGGAAAGCTGGGAAAGCTGGCTCTGACCCCTGACACCAACTTGACAGCTTCCTGTGCCCCAGGAAGAGTTGGGCCTGTCCAGCTGATACATGGCCTGGCCATTCTAGAATGACTCATCTGGCCTACCCCCTCCACCTCCCCGCAACCCCTTGTACCCTTTACAAACTGTGACCCCCATTGCCCCCATCCCCACCCCAACTTTTGTCGAGTATCCAGGAGGTCAGATTGAAATGATACTTGAGAGCATTTTATGTGCTGGGTGACTTATGCACACTTTTCTCTGTCCCAACCCTCAAAAAAGACATTGTATTAAATATCTTAGCAGATGAGGAACTAAGCTGCAGAGAAATGAAGTCACTTTCTACAGTGGTGGATCAGATTTTAGTCCCATGTCTTGGGCTGCCTCTGGAGGTAGCATGCTCTCTATCAAGAGGTAAAGAAAGACGGCAAGTTAGTTGCTAAATATCTGCCCAGACCTGACATGCCCAGGTCAACACTGCCTCTGCTCTCTCCTCCACAGAGCCTTCCTTGACTTCCCCAGACCACAGGGACAATTTCCATTCTCCCCCTTATCCCAGTTCCAGGCCTCTGTTATCTGCGTGTGTGTGTGTGTGTGTGTATGTGTGTGTGCGTGTGTGTATGTGAGTGTGTGTGTGTGTGTGTGAGAGAGAGAGAGAGACAGACAGACAGACAGACAGACTTTACCGCTGTCTCAGAACACGTGCTGGCGGTCAGGGCAGCATGACCCACACAGTGTGTTCTCCTGCAGGGACCCAGGGTCTGCCCTTCACGCTCAGCACCAGGCAGTGCTAGGTTTGGCTTCCCAAGGACCACCTTGGACGAGCCTTTCCAAGGGCTGGACACAGTTGTCAACAGGTAGACCCAGGTTGAGCCTTTCCTGACTCCCTTGCCTGAGGTCACGGCCGGCACCTGGGGGGCCAGTTACCTTGGACTGTCCGCAGGGCTTGAGGCAGGGGCTGCGGCAGAGGCGGTGGCAGCATGGGCAGTGGCTGCACTCGGGGGTGGCGAGGCGGCCCCGGGAGGGGCAGCAGCAGGCAGCTGGGCAGAAGCGGGCAGCAGCGGGGTGGCGGCCTGGCTGGTACACACTGGAGCATGCGCAATAGGGGTGCTGACGAGGGGGGACCAAGAAAGACAACAGGTCAAGGGGGTCCTGTACACACTAGAGCATGCGTAATAGGCATGCTGATGAGGCAGGACCGAGAAGGACAACAGATCGGGGGTCCCGCTGCATGGGGACGGTGGTCGCAGCAGAGGCAGGCTGGGCGAAAGGCACCATCCATACTACAAACAGGGTAGAATCTCCCAGAAGGCGTGTTTCCAAGCTCAGGGAAGGAGCCTCCCAGGATCCAAGAGGGAAGGGCTCAGAGTACCTGAAGGTCCACAGTCATATCAAAAATATTCTCAAATCTGGCTAGTTTCCACACAACCCCCTGCTCCCAATTTCTGCTCCCACAGTACACTCCCAAGTGTACTTCCAATCTTGTCTTTCTCCATATATACAACAAAAACACAGTGTGGTGGGTAAGTAGATTGAATTACCAACCGAGTTTCCTCACCCATCCTGTTTTCCTTCCCATTTTGCCCTTCCCCATTTAGTCATAGGCAGGCATTGTGTCTGAGAAGGGATGGGACAAGGCACAAAGCAGAGGTAAGACATGTGCAGGCCCAGGGCTTCGACTGTGGAATTGTGAGAGCCTGGGCATCAGGCCGCAGATGACTCAGACCCCTGAATGCATTTGGAAGACAGACAAAAGCTACCATGTCAGGCCGGTCCAGGGCATTGGAACAAGAAAGGGGACAATGCAGCAGAGGGGATTCAAGAAGAGAGAGAGCCATGTCCCTGTTCTGGATAAAACCTGGGGAGGTAGCAGGACCCCATGGTGAAGAGGCAGGCAAACCCAAGACAGCCCAGAGATCCCCAGGCCATCATATGACCTAGTGCCCATAGAGGGTTTCCCCCACACCCCCTGGGAGTCATGGACATGGTCCTGACTGCCCGCACAGCTGAGAGGCCTTGTAACTGGGAATGAAAGAGTGGCTGCTCTGCAGTGTCACCAGCATAAGACCACGTGGGCTGGGAATATCCTAGCAGATGTCAGCCCAGGCAGACCACCACCAAGGACCAAGTACCCACATGCCCCACCCCACTGCCTCTGTAAGCGCCTTTCCCACCCAGCCCATCCAGATGAAAGAAAAGCATCAGAGCCTGGGGTGATGGGATTCGATTTCTGCCATCTCTGAAAAGCAGGGCAGAGAATAAATATTAAATTATAGGAAAGTAAAGACATGCACATTCTTTGCTCCTTGGGGTCTTTGGACAAAGCTTTGCACTCAAAACAACGGCAGCAAGATATGCAGCTCCTGCCCATGGAAATGACCTCCCCCATGTTCTGCAATTCATTCGCTGAACTCGTACCACCTGCCAGACACATGTCTTTAATTTCTCACTCCAGTCCTCTGATGATCGGCTCCGTTCAATAGCTGAGGGAATGGAGGCTGGGAGAATTCAGTCACCCAGCCTCCCAGCGCCTCCTGGCAAAGACAGCAGGATCTGAGTGAGGTGCCCTTGGATTTGAAGGAAGCCTTACCCAGGACCTCAAGTGGCCCCTCATGGAGGAATAGAGAAACTTCTTGAGATTAGTCAAGGAGAATCTTTCCGTGACAAAACACACTCTTCTTATTTGAAAACAGAAGACTAATCTTCCCTCTGTGAGTATTTACCATATGCCAGGCCTTGGGCTGAACTACTGTTCAAACCTCAGTCCATTTGATCCTTTCAACCTCCCTGAGTGATTGGTATCATGATCCTCATTTTACGGACAAAGCCCCTGAGGTCCAGAGAGATTGAATCTCTGCTGAACGCCATGCAGCCGCCAAGGGGGCAGTGAAGGGTATGAGCCCTAATCACTACACAGCTTCTCAGTCTTTCATAGGAAGACGAATCACCTGGGAATCTTGGTAGAATGCAGCTTCTAGTTCATTGGGTCTGGGGGGCTGAGAGTCTACATTTCTAACAGGCTTCCGGGGGGGATGCTGCTGCTGCTAGTCCGCAGACCACACTTTGAGTAGTGCCGTGCTGGGGAGGTCTCTTCCAGGTAGCAACACAAGTGGGCCATGCGCTGTTCACCAAAGCATCGGTGATCTCCTCCATCCAGCGACATGCGCGGTAGTGAAAGGCAAGAAATAGCGAGAGAGGGTTGGGGAAGAAGAGAACCAGGGACTTGGCAAGGTTGTAGCTTGACTTTCCTGTGGGAGGGGGCGCCATTCTTCTCCATGACCGTGTGGAAAGCATTCAGGGTGCACAAGGGCAGTCGCCATGTCCTGTCCAGCCCTTTCCCAGCTTAGTGGTTCTGACAGAAAGCCTCAGGCAGCCCCGTTCTCTGGCCTGCTGTGTCAATGCCTTGAGGCCACTCACCCACCCTCCACAAAAGAACCTGGTTTCTAGAAGCCATGCCTGGGAAGCATCTGCCTCAGAAAAGGGCTGAGTCATAGCACGGCGCTGGCCACTCAGACCCTCCTCATGGTGTGAGCAGGTGCAGGCTGGGATGACTCAGGCTGACAGAGGACACCTGGTCCCCTTTATTTGTTCTCTCTGACCCTGTTGCATGCTTCTGGTGGGCTTCTGAGAACTGAGGACACCACTCAGGACAAGAGTGATGAAGATGTCTGGGTTAGAGACTGTATTCTGTAGGACAAACAGGAAGTTGGCTCTGCCTATCCCGTTTGCTCCAGTTCTCTGTCAGACCAGCTTACCTGGTGGCTCTCCCCAGGCATAGCTCCAAACGAACCTGAATTCTGGGGCGCGAAGGTGGAACTGCATGGGGGCCCTAGGAAAAGTCATGACCTAGCATCCTGTTTAGGCCCACTGTTGGCAGACACCAAGCAGCCAGGGCCTAGAAGAAGTAGGGGTGTGGCTGAGGGTGTCCTGTAGGATTTTGGGTTCTTGTTCGGGTCAACCCTGGCCTGAAGTTCCACAGGCCCCCAGAAACCACAAGGAGAAGGTACAAGAGAGCAAGCACTGCAGGGCAATTACTAGGCTCTGGCTACAGTCCTTAAGAAAGTACCCATGAGATCACCCCAGCCTGGTCTAGAATTCAACAGTCGCCTCTTGACTTGGTCATAATCCACTTTAAATATCAAAGCAAAAACCAGAATAGACCACCAAGCCACTTACACTCAAATCATCACAGCTGTGTCGGGGAGGGCATGGCTGGAGGAAACTTACAGCCTGGTTAGTCCCCCTTTCGGCCCATCTCTTCCCTCAACCTGGTTGGCAGTAAGGGGAGCATGCCAGCCTTTGCCCCTGCTCAGTGGTGATGGCCCTTGATGGGGGGAATGGTGGGGCTTGGTTGATGTTCTTAGTGATGACGACGACATGTATGGGAAGGATGCAGATGGTATTGGTGATGGTGCTAGGTCTTGGGTTTTGTGGTCATTGGGCTCAGATTGGAACTGTGGGTGACGATGGAGGTGTTATGATTGATCGTGCGGCGGGGGGCGGGGATTGACACTATTCAGGTGAGGATGCTGTTTGTCTTCGTTAAGAGAATGGGAAATGAACATCTTGGTTGATTGCATGATAGCAGAATACCAGTCAGGGGGTTGGTCTTAAAATTATTCACACTGCCACCGGCCAAGCTGGCATTCCATCTTGCAGCCTGATGGCTACGGCTCAGGGCAGCCCTGCCCATATCCCTCTGCAGCTGGGCTGCTGCAATGCACAACTCCAAGGGCCCTGGGGTCATTATAGTCTAGGCTAATGACACCCCTCAAGAACAGTGTCTGGCAATCTCCATAGGTTATAGTGTGAATGAAGCCCTGCAAACTTTGCTAGTCCTACATGGCCTTCAGAACACAGAGCACCCTAGCCTGGCATCCCAGCTCTGGACCACTACCCATAATATCCATTCCAGCCAAACTGATTAACTCGGGATTCAGGACACCCTTCTTCTCCTCAGAACCTGTTCCCTCTGCTAAGAACACCTGTCCAGCCTTCCCTAACTGCACTTGTCCCAGTCCTACCTAGTCATGAAGATCAAACACGCAGACGCCTTCTTCCAGAAAGCTTTCTCAGACCTCCACTTGGAGGGGTGCTCCCTGTCTCTGGCGCTCACATGACCAACATTGCATCGTGGTCAGCCACCGTCCACAGTGATCCTTTCTGATTCCTTTGGCACCCACACCTGGCAGACTTGGTGCCTTGACTAAAGCCCACAGACAATGAATGCTGGATGAGGAAATCTCTTCTCAGCATCCCACAGAGGGTTTTATACCGTCCCCTGGCCTGGGGCTGCCAGTGCGCTCATGCAGGGGTTAGGGGTTATTGGGAGGACACTGGGCAGGCTGGAAAGCAAATGAGGGCCTTCCAGGGCTTTAAGAGGAATCCAACAGGCAGAGACCGAAGACAGGGGCTGCAAGGTCACCAGCTCTGACTAGTGGTCCTCTGCCAGCCTCAGACACCCACTGCCTGGGACTTCTCTCTGTCTGGCAGCGTATGGCCCCACAACCTACCCTTGGGCTTTGGATGTCCTCAATAAAAGTCAGCTAAATATGGGGTGCACCAGGGTGCCTTGATGCAAGCAGGAGCCCACACCTCCCCTTCTCTGTTGATCCCCCAGCCACCTGCCCTGCCTGGTCCTGGCCTTGGCCCTGGACTCAGACTGCTAGAGGCAGGAAGGGTTTGGGAGTCCAAGGTGGAGTAGGCTGATAGGGTGCTTCAGGGAGCATCTCAGTGTGGTGGGCAGCATAGACCTCTCCCCCTTGGCCATCCCTTCCAGGGGGGATTGCCAAGTCCCTAGAGGCAGAAAGAAAGCCTTTGCCCAGGCAGTGGGAGTGGGAGGGCCTTCTCTGGCCAGTCTAGCCATAGGGAGGGACAGTTGGGGAGCCCTGGGAAATGGACCTTCACATCTGCCTTTATTTTTGGTTCCCTATGGTTCCCTCAATCAGGGGACAGGCTGATGGGTAGGCAGGTGTGTGGGGGAAGACATGAGCCAGCCAGCCTGGACCTTCCTAAATGCTCAGGACTACGATAAGGCTGCAGGTGGCTGGGGCTAGATACAAGATCAAGCTGGAGGTCTTCCACACCTGCCTGCCGCCTGATCAAGGCTTCAGCAAGCCCAAGGATCCACCCCCTCCTCAGTCATGGCCTCAGTCCACTGAGGCCCCCAGCAGTTCCCCTGTGAGTGGCTCTTTAGTCTGGACAAGCCCTTTCCTCACTTCCTGAACCAAGACTGAGCCCCTGGAGCAGGGGCTTGCAGCAACCCCGGGATGGGGATGATTTCTGATCCGTAGGCCTGCTGGTGTGGCTGGGTATGGGAGGGGAGGTAGGAGACATTCCAGAACCTACCCCCCCCCATATCATCTCTGCCCCATGGGAGGCTATAGCTGCCCTTGGGCCCGCAGCGCAGACTCCCAGCCACCATTCACCGTCCTCTGAGCACCACCAGCCCAGGGGGGGGCCCGAGTCAGGAAGTCAGCAGCAGGCAGAGTTGCACTGGGTTCCAGTTCCAGCTGAGAACCTTTTCAGCGGGTACCTGTCCTCTCCCCATCTCAGAACGCCCCTCTCGAGTGGTACGCACACAGGCACAGCATGACTGGGGCTGGTTTGGTTCATTTTAAATCCTCTTTATTTCAGAACAAGCATGTGTATATGTACAGAAGAGAGTACTAGGGAGCCATCGCACACAGCACAGAGAGGAGAACGCATGCCCCAATCTCACCACAGCCTGGAGGGACCTCTACCTTGTCTACCCTGGGGCTTCCACTTCCTCCACAGAGAGCCTAGTTCTGGGCTGCCCAGGCTCCAAAGGGCAGGGAGAGAGCGAGTGGGGCCGGGGGAGGGGGGGGCGGGTTGGCTCTTCCCGGGACCCTGACCTAGAGACAGCTTATTCCAGGATGGCACTAGGCCAGACTGCCTCTCTTAGGAGCTGAGGGGGCTGGGAAATGGCCCAGGGGCACGTTCTGTTTCCCTTGGGTCTGTGGTACAATGCCAGCCAACCCTGCCATGTCCTCTCTGATCTATGGCTGAGGCCCCAGGGCAGGGGAGCACAGGAGTGGGCCATGGGGGTAGGGGGTAGTGAGGTTGGCATGGGGGGGGCAGGAGTGGGCGTGGAGCCGTGTGGCGCTGGGCCTCGGCTGTCAGCTCTGGGGCAGGCAGAGAACAGAACTGCTGAAGGTTTCTATCAAAGGTGCCCCCCAGCACAGTTGTACATTCTCAAGCATCACCGTGGGGCTCACATGCCAGAACTGTATGGGGGGTGAGGGGGAGTCCAGCCTGAGAGGAGTGGGGGCATTCCAGATAGGCTTTTAGCTTTTAACATTAAGGATTTGGGCTGAAAGGCCATGATGCCAGTTGCGCAATTTGGCAAAACGTGGGCTGTTACGTTCCGTTTCAAACCTTTCCCTGTGGCACAGAGAGAGAGAGAGAGACAGAGACAGAGACAGAAGAGAGGAAGAAAGAAAGGGGTTAGGGGATGTGTCCCATTCCCCTGTCTCACAGCTCGGACAGGGGGCACGGGAGGGGGGAGTTTGTTTTGGAGAGGCTTGGCCACCCACAGAATACTTTCCAGGTTTGGGACAAGACTAGAGTCCCAAGGACCAGGATTGAGGGACTAGAGTCCCTGAGCTGAATAAGTAGGAAGCCACAGAGAAAGGACCTGGCTAGTGGGCCTGAGGGCCGGCTGGGCAAGGGGGTGGGCCTCTAGGTTCTCCCTGGCCCACGTGGTGAGGGCTGGGCAGGGCTGCTTTGGCTCTCGGGATTGAACCACATAGGCAGGTGGGCCTAGCATGGTCTCTGTCCCCAGGCTGGGCATCAAGAAAGAGGAACGCCTGTTCCCATGATGAGATTTGGTGAGCAGACCTGTCACCTCCCTATGCTTCCCTGGCCTCTGCCAAGACTTCTCTGTTCCCAGACAGAAGCCTTCACGTACCACCCATTGCCCACACCCGCCCAGGCCTGAACACGGCCAGGTACACACGTGCAACTCGTCCTCATGAGACCACGGGCACACCTACAGAGGACCAGGACTTCCCACAACTTCCCACCCACGGGGCCTCCGCGGCTCCCCCCACAGCCTGCTCAGCCAAGGGTGCAGCACAAAATGGGCAAGGTGCAGCCAGAAACGCAAACACAGAGGAGAGGGGAAACGCGAGTGCCGCAGATGCCCTGCAGATGCCAGAACCCTAGACCTTCCAGGATGGAGGGACCGCTAACAGCCTCCAGACCAGAGGTGCACATTGGTGGCCCAGAGGCCACATCCAGCCACAAACGCGGTGTGTTTAACCTGGACCGTGTTTAAAACTCCTTTTAAAAATTAATTGCTACATCCAGGCCATGGAGCAGTATTCAGTAATAAAAAGAGACGAATGAACCATTGTACACTCTCTAACTTGGCTAAATCCCCAAGGAATCAGACTGACAGAGAAAAGCCAATCCCACAAGGTCACGGGCTGTATGATTCCATATACACGACAGACTTGAAATGATAAAACTAAAGAAGTGGAGAACAATGAACAGATCGGTGGTTGCCACAGGTCAGGGAACGGTGTGTGCGGTAGGGAGGTGGGTGTGGTGATACACGGGCAACAGGGGGAAAAGCCTTGGGGTGATGGAAATACTCTGTGTTTGGCTACCCCAGTGCCCACAGGCTGGTTGTGATTTTGTACTGTAGTTGTGCAAGATGTTACCATGGGGGTTAAAGGGTATAGAGGACCTCTCCATATTATTTCTTACAACCGCATGCCAATGTGCAATGATCTCAAAATAAGTACTTTAATAAAAGAATTGCCAGCGTACAAAGGTCAGGAAGATCAGCGTTAGGTCTCTGAAAATCAGAGACGGGGCAGCGCTGGTCTTACATTTCTCTATCCGTCCCATACATACATGTACACACCTTTCTACCACCCACGTCTGCATTACAGACTCCCCCTCTACACACTGAGTCCTGCACGCTGTGTCTCTGTGGAAGATTCTGTTCGACTGCCAACGTACTGGAAAACCACTGTTTCAGACCAAACTTTCCTGATACCAACAGGAAGCGAAGGCCCAGAGACATCACACGAATGGCCTAAAACCACGCGGGAAGTCAGCAGCAGAGCCGTGAGCTAACTAGGACGTCTCCGAGGTTGGGGAGAATGGAGGAAGACAGCAGAAGCAGGGGCCCTGCTGGCAGCAGGATGTGTGGCAACAATCGACCATCCCATAGAGACCACCCAGGACACAGACATGGCCAGTCTGTCCGGCCAGGTTCACAGCAATTGTCACCAGTGCTCAGTGACAGGCTTGGAGATAGTCCCCAAGAGTCGGTGACTCTAGCAAGCCTCTCTGCTTGCAGATCTTGGTAAATTCACAGCCTGTCCAAGGAGGACCCAGGAGAGGAAAGAAGAGAGAGGGGCAGAGAGAGGGGAGAGCTGGCAGGATAGAAAGGAAGAGAAGACCTGGGACACCCATGGAGGTTTCTCAGGGATACCCAGGGAGGGTGCTGGTTTCTCCAGTGTGGTTTTCAGACATGCTAGGCTGGCAGACCACCAAGAATAAAAAACCCACAAAGTGCAGGTGACTTTTGCCGTCTGCGTGAAGGTTCCCTTTGGGGGAGGGCTCTGAGCTGGGCTGGCCCCAGGGTAGTCAGCCACAGGAGCTGGGACAGAGCTGACTATGCACAGGGAGGGAGGGAAGAGGACCCTGGAGTGCTTGCCTAGGGAGGCCACAGTGGGGAGGAGGGAGGAACTGATGGGTGCCTGAGCTCTGATGGAAGTATGGGAGGGAGAGGAAAAAGAACCACGGGTCGAGGGCACCGTGGAGTAGGGACTTAGAAGGGTTTTTATGCTGTTTGTGGAGGAGGGCACAAGGGCCACCCTCCCCTTCAACTCCTCTGTGTACTTGTCACTCAAATCAACTTTCTTCCTTAACCCTTGGGGTCTAAGAGAAGGGCTGAGTTCTTCACACAGGTGAGCAGTGCGTAAAGGCAGAAATCGCACTTATGAGACGGTTGAGCTACAAGGTGGGGGGCAGGGGATGTCTGGGTTACACACTGGGGTCCTCTGGGATGGTCATGCCCAAGCAGTGGGAACGTGATGCCTCGAAGATTCGAACCCTGCCTCAGACAAACTAGGCTCGCCTCCACTTCCACCCTCATCAGCGCGGCCCCACGTGGACCTGACCTTCTGAGCCATCAGACCCCCAGAGCGCTTGCCCCAACTCCGACGGAAGCTGTGGTGACCTCTCTGAGATTAGAGGCTCAGCTCTTGGAGGGAGGCCCCGTTTGTGCTCTGCTACTTCAGACGGAGGCCAGGAGCCCCAGTACTCCCTGCACCCCCGTGGGAGCTGGCAAGAGCTGCTATTTCAGTCTGCTTGGAGAGTTTGCTAAGGTGTTGGGGTACTTCCTAGGAGGGGGCCAAGTCCACAGCAGATGCCTGGGCTATTTAGGGGCCTATTCTGCCTCGCCTGGAAGGAAAGGGTCCCTGGAGATTAGGCTCTGCCTTCGACTGGACAGCAGGTGGGCATGGGAGCCTCTGAGGGAAGCCACCTGCTACCAGCTGTGAGGGACACCTTCAGTGTCAAGAGCCAGGACCCTGAGGAGAGGAGAGCAGAGGAGGAGAGCAGAGCTATGCGCTACTATAGGACTATTGCAGGATTGGCGTGCGGGGCAGGCCTGGGAAGTGGAGCAGAGACACTCTGTGAGGGGAGAGGATGCAGGGTCCTGTGACAGGCAGACTGCCCCCTGCTGTGGAGGCCAGCTGGTGGAGGCCAGAGCCTCCGCTCACAGCATTCCTGCCTGTCCCCACCACCATCCCGGTCCCACCCACAGCAGTAGGAAGAAGAAAGCCCCTCTGCATGTGTACAAGCCTGTACAGGCTGTTGCCCAGGCCCCGGGGTCAGCAAACTCAGGCTCGGCTGGAGTCTGCTACTTGGAAGTCGTGTGCTGGGACACCTCCCGGGGGAGACAGCCTTCTGAGATCCCTTCCTGTCAGTGCTGCTGAACTGGGAGAAAGAAAAGGACGTGGGCCCCCTCAGCGGACAGAACGGATCAGTAGGGTGTGGG
Organism: Meles meles; assembly: GCF_922984935.1. Classification (NCBI taxonomy): domain Eukaryota; kingdom Metazoa; phylum Chordata; class Mammalia; order Carnivora; family Mustelidae; genus Meles; species Meles meles. The sequence goes on along the minus strand of NC_060078.1, from coordinate 44,974,094 downwards.
AGTGCACCTTCTGACATGGGAGTGGGGCACAGCCCCCTGGGCAGCAAGATCCCTGACCAACCCCAACCCAGGGTGGGGACAAGCATGCTTCCTGCTGCTCAGATGACCACTCGGGTGACCCCAGGGTATGATCAGGGACCATAGTCCCTCCGCAGACCTTAATCACAAACAGAACGGGAGCACTGCACCCAGCACGAGCCTTACTCCCGGGGCCTCTGGCTGCTTATGATTCAGTGAGATGAGATCGCACACCCCCTCCACTGACCACGGGGAGAATGCATATTTTGTGGAAGGCTCTGAGGACCACTTCCCAGAGATTAAAGTCAGGAAAAGGGAGTGGAGCAGGCGGCTTCTGCCCCTCCAGTCCTGGGTAGAAGGTTTAGTGGCTGTCCCTGAGACTTCACAGCCTGGCCAGAGACCCCAGTGGGTCTCTGTGGGGGAAGCTATTTTTTCTCCGGGTGTGTGTGTGTGTGTGTGCCCAGAACTGAGGGGGAAGCAGGGTGGAGCCTCTATTTGGGCTCTCTTTCCAGATTTCCCTACAGAAAACCCTGCAATAGCTGGAAAGAGGCTCTAAGACGTGAAGCAGCCTTCTTCTGGGGGCTGAGCCAGGCTCCTGTGGGATTAGGCCCCAGGGGGAAGGACTGATCTGCCCACATATCTCCAGGCCTAGGCAAAACAAACCCCGGAAGATGCTTCTGAAAGGAGGGAATGACCAGTGATGCCCGGACACACCCCTTCTTTCGAGCTTTGGTGTTCTCACTCAAGAACTTTGCAGAGCCTGCATATTCCCGGGGAAATATGAGAGACGAAGGTTCTGCCTTCTAGACTGTGTCTGGTTAATGAGGTGTGAGCTCAGAGTGCCGGGCCAGGGGAACGAAACGTCCTCGGAAGTACTCACTCCAGAGGCAGGGCTCTGTCTCACATGAGGGAGAGAAAACACACTGCAGGCTTCCTGACGGAAGGCTATTTGCTGGGGGTGCTGTTGGTGGGCAGTAAGCCTCTCTGTTGGGGAACTACACTCCTCACCAAAGCATCCATATGGGTGGCTTCAAAGAGGAGGTGGAAAAAACAAAAGAGTGCCATGGAGCCTGGGAGTGGGGACAGCTGACAGCTCGGTCACACTTGAAATAGCTAGGTACTATCTATTGAGCGAAATCTCATTTCTTCCCATTGGGGCTTTATGTAGACACCGTGTGGGCACTAAAGGGTTAACAAGTGTGACTGGAACTACAGGCCATCTTAAGCAGGCCCGGGAGGACCACGCTTTCCCAGCCAAAAAGTGGGAGCAGTTTGGACTGGCACAAATAGAAGTCAGAAAATAAAAGCCTGTCAACTCTGAGCTGATCCCAGATCCCCACCGTCCATGCAATCCTGTGATCACTACATGCCAGTTAGCCAAGTACAGAAAGCCTGGACCCATGTACCAGAGCCCCTCTGAGCCCCAGTGCCTTATGGGGAGGCCGCCACAGAACGTGGCCCTGAGGCAGACTCTCCCAGGAAGAGCACGCACATTTGCCGCCGGAAGTACAAACACAATCATACAGGGCCCCGGGCCTCACCACGGAAGACCCTAGCAGGTTCCAGTGGGTTTCAGTGCAGTGTGCCCCCCTCATGCCCAGGCCCGTGAACACCTGGATGCAGGTGGTAGGTTAGTGGCTATGGCCCCAGGCCTGCCACCGTCAGGGGATCATACCCCAAGACACACAGCCTAGCAGCAGCCACTGTGCTTTGAGCAATCAATGGAACTAATACCTCAGTGTAGGTATGGACAGGTGAATCCTAAGGTGAGGTACCCGTGCCCAGCACAGCCCTCCGCATGCCTGCTTCTCTGTGCCCAGCCTCCAGACTCAAAAGGGACGGGCCCTGAGCTGAGCACGTAGGCAAGGCAGCTGGCCCGGTGCCCTCACAGGGAGAGATGCCCTCATTCTCAACAGCCCAGCAAAGGCCAAAGCAGCCCTGCCCCCTGCCCAGGGACAGAGCCAGGAGAGCCCAGAATCCTTATTCCTGCAGCCTGGGCCCAGGGGATTGAGACTCCGCTCCAGGCACCCAGCTCAGTGACCGGGGACGAAGGCCCCAAGCCAGTGTCTGCTGGAGCCCTGCAGGGGCCAGAGCTTCCAAATACATAAACTTGAGAGGTTCCTTCCATGAGTCATGTGACCTGGGAGCTGCCTGGGGAGGGATTGGGTTAGGAGGGACAAGGCCACAGAGCCTGAGTCCGGGCACTTACCTTGACCTTCGTAAAGCTTCTTCATCAGGGTCTTGCACTGTGGGTAGAAAATTGTTGATCAGGAGGAATCGCAGGGAACATAGGAGTCCCCACCGAAGACTGAACAGTGATTGCCCCCAGCCTGTAAACTGTGGCAGGGGGAGACTGTGTGCTGGGCAGCGAGTAGGGGGAGACCAGAGGAAATGGTGCCATTGGAGGGAGTAGTCCGAGGTGTGGCTTTTGAGGTCCTCTTATCCCAGCTCTGGGTCATCACATGGCATGTGGCTGCCCCCACTGCAGTTAGAGACCTGGGCAGAGGGCCCTTGTCATTCAGCAGCCTGTACCAAGGGGCCCAGAGCGGTCAGCAGGCCACTAGTTATCTGACAAGACCAGCTCATCTTCAAGGGCAGGGGTTCGACATCCTGGCTGCTGTGGGCTCCTCCCTGCCCGCGCCCCCTCCCCCGCCCCCAGTCCCACTTACTGTATTCTGTCCCGGTCATCTGGGCCAGGATGCGGAAAGAGCGAGACTGCAGGTTGGAGGAGCGTCGGGCCCACTCATCAGCCTCGTCTTCCGGCTTGTTCTGGTTCTTAATCACGGCCTGGTACACGGGGGAGGCGCTGTCTACGGCAAGGTCTTTAATAGGAAGGCTCCTGCAGGTCAGAGAGAAGCCTGAGTGAGGGCAAGGCTGGAGGCCTGCTCCTGTCCTGCACTCCCCCGCGGCTCACCCACTCGTACCCTTACACCCTACACACCAGTTGGTGGCCCCTGCTTTTCTCAACCCGCTGTGCCCTCCACCCACTGCCATCCGAAAGCCTGTGACGAGGGCTTGGCCTAGGTCCTCAGTGCTCGGAGAGGCCACAGCAATTCCTCACGGATCCCTCCAGCCACGCCCACACCCCACCCTGGGCTGACTCCACACACAGACCTGAAAACCCACTTCCATAGCTGCTGCCCCCTACCCCAGTGGGGAGGGCTGGATCTCTTTTAAGGGAAGAAGAGGCAGAATAGGTCTCTTGAAACAATTTCAACCTCTCTGAACAATTCCTGAGTTTGGGCCTGGGTGACAACGGGCCTTTTGGGAGACTCAGAGGCTTCTTCAGGGTCAGTCCTGAATAGTCCAGAATAGGAGTGGGAGCTCCTGTTCAGCAAACACGGGCAGGCGTCGGGGGGAGGTGGCATGAGAAACAAGGCAACAAGTCTGATGGGCTGGCGTTGCCTGCAGATGGGGAGAGGGGTTCTGGCCTGGGGGAGCTGGGAGAAGAGCTGCAGGGAAGGTCATTATTCCTCTGCTCCAGAGCAGCACGGCCTTCGGAGGAGGAACTGGTGACCTTCCCTTAGACTCCCTTAGGTATATGGCAGGTGCTCAAAACTTACTTAAATGAATGAATCCCAGATCAGAGCCAGAAGGGACCCCAGAATATCTTGGGTCCAGGACCTCCCAACCTGAATCAGACTGCAGGGCATCTTACAGGTGCCCACTTACCCTGGCCAGTGAGAGCTGGAGGATCCTGACTGTCCAACCCACACTTCAAGGAATTAAGGTGGACTTGAGTCAAGCTCACAGCAGTGACGGCCTGACTCCCCAGCCTATGGACCAGTGGCCCAGCCCTCTCTTCTTATAGATGCTGAAACTGAAGTCCAGAGAGGCTAGCTCCAGGTGACAGCATGTAGGGGCCCTGTTGGGTCAGAGCCCAGGCTTCCTGGGTCCCACCCCACAGTCCTTTCCATCAAATTATCTTCAGCAAAAACGGCTGAGAGAGGGTCCTTCTGCCCACTGGGGCCTTGCTCACCCCAGATGCTCCACACCTGGAGACATGGTCCAGCCCAGGCAGTCACTCTGTGCAGCCTCCCCTTGCCTGCTGCTATGGTCACCTCTACCCCTATACACCTGCCCCCTAAAGGGCCAGCTGGCTGGAAGAGGGACCTCCCCAGTGCCCACATCTTCTAGCCTCTCTGCAAGGAGCTGGAAGGAAACACTGGCCTACTTTCCCAGGACTGGGAGTCCCTCAAGATTGGTCCTCAGTATCTGGCTCAGAATGAGTTCTAAGAGCAGAGGTGGAGAAAGGTGACAAAATGTGACCAAGACTGCACGGAGCTGCCCCTACTTCCCTGAAGGGTCTCCCCTGCCCCCCAGGAGCTCCAGCTTCTGTCCACCTCAGATCAGATGGGGATGACCAGCCGATCCCTCCGGGGTCCCAGCAGCAGGGAGGCTGGGACTGCCCAGAAAACAGAGGAGAGAGTGGGATCTCACGCAAGAGGCCATTTCTGGCATTGGGAGGAGCAGAGGCAGGTCTGCTGCCTTCGAGTGAGAGGTACAGCAGGAAAGCAGAAGCAGGACTCCCCGGTCTGCTAGAAGGAAAGGAGGAAGTGTGGACTGCACCACGGGAGAGGGAAGGTGTAGAACCAAGGTCATGCCCTGCCCTTGAATCTGCCTACACACAGCTAGCTGTTCGGTCCAGAAAGTGGATGGAAGGTATTTGTTACTATTTCCCTGGAATGTGCCCTTGAAACATTCCCCTGTTCCTTCCACAGCTCCAGGGGCTCAGAAAGTTCCCAGGGGTGAGTCCCTTGGGATTCACATTGCTAGCTCCACTTTCCACAGTGCTGTGCAAAGACCAGGAATTTGTGTTGTCGCCGCGACAGCCCCTGGGAGTCCGATGAAGGAATTCCTCTTCCTTTTGATACTCCAGGAGAATATGTACAGAGAAAGGATGGAACAGGCCCTATAATCCTGGGACCCTGGGTCTGAGGCGACTCTGGAGCCACTCCCAGTAATGCTCTTCGTGCCACCAAGTACATGCCACAGTTACCACAACATCAAGGTCACCTCTAGACACTTACCCACTGTCCACTGCCCTCAAATCTGACTCATCTTTGGCCTCCCATGGATGATACTGGCAGGTGCTGGCTCCTTCAGATCCATGAGGATCCTAGGGAATGGCCTCCAAGAGGCCCCCTCATCACCCCTTCTCTGAATAATGGCCCCACATGGATTCTGACATTCAGGTCTCTGCTGTCCCAGAGCAGACAGGAGCTGCCGCAAAGCATAGCCCAGAGATCCACTCCCAGCCTTGGGTGCAGGGGAGGCAGTGTGATGTCACTGCTCTGATTTCCGTGTTCATAGTGATGTTATTGGAGGCAAAGCCCAAAAGCACTTGCCTGTAGAGTCTCCTGAGCATGTCGTTTGGCTGTGAGGAGGAACATGGACAGAACCGCTGTCCTCAGACAAATCCCACCAAACCCACACACCATCCCTCGACCAGACAGACGACCACGACGCGGAACAAACAGCGCGGAGTCTACTTACGCCAGCGGCGATGCCCTGCCAAGCAGAAGAAAGCCCAGCAGTGAGCGCGTGTCCATCAGCGGACGGCAGAGGGGCCGCGCACACACAAGGGAGCGGGGTTAGGGTCAGAAATGAGTTAGGGGAGTGGGGTGGATAAAGGAGGAAGAGAAAGAGACAAAAAGAAAACTGTCAGTGAGGAAAGAATCATGGACATTAACAGCAGAAACGGAGCACCTTACGGCACAGGGCGGCTCCTACCCCCTGGTACCATGGTCGCATCAGCCCAGCAGGGCAAAGTTAGAAGGAAGGGGAAACAGATTGCTTCCCATGCACACAGGGAATACAGGGGGAGGGGAGGGGAGCGGACAGGAGGAAGGTGGGAGAGGTACTCTGAGAAGCCTAGGTTAGGTCAATGGTGCGTCATGTTAAAAAAAAAAAAAAGAAAGAAATAGCGGTGAAACCAAATGATAGTAGTCTTTTTCCAAAGACAAAGAATATATAAAGTTAGTGAAGAGCAGTTCTTCCATTATTTTCCAGTGAACTTCCCTCTGGCAACCTTACCGCTCTTAAGGGCACACCAAGGACACACATGGCAAACAAATGTTAACAGAAAATCCCTGTTAGCTTTTTGGCTTAGTCGGGCGGCCTTGTTTTTCTGGGTACACATGAGCAAATGGTTGTGTTTTGAAACTTACATGGTCATATTTTCTGCTTTGAATGGTGGAATTAAAGAAATAACACTCTCCAGAGTTCTGCAAAGAGCAACAGCTGGGAACCTGGTGGGTTTGAGACGCAGGGCTCCAGGGCAAGCAAACTCTGCCCCCTGGTGGCCCAAGGAAGCACTGTGAGCGGAAGAGGAGAGGGGAAGTCCGCACACCGTTCCATCCTTTGGCCCCTGGAGTCTCCCCCTTGTAACTACAGCTACCGTCATGGCCACCACGACTGACTTCTGCAAAGGCCAAACACTATCATAGTTATCTGGGACTTTTTAAAAACGCTTTTATCTCTCTTACAAACATCTGTTTTTCCTAGCTTCGGAAAAAAAAAAAATACAACGATCGTTTTAAGATTCCTTGCCTTAAGTTGCTAAGATCCTGACTTGGGGATAAGATGTTGCCCAAAGAGATAACCAGTCAATTCTGAAAGTTAACAATGATATTCTCAAGTAGAAAACAATACAAGTGTTTGTGTATGAGAGAGAAGGACAGAAAGATAGAAACAGAGAGATAGAAAGAGACAGAGACAGAGAGACACATACAGGGAGAGAGAGATACAGAGAGACTACAAGAGACAGAGAAAGAAAGAGGGAGTGAGGTACCTATTACCGTTTGCACTATTAGCGTTTTTTTTTCCCCACAAATGACTTCCAGCGAACTCTTTCCCTATTTAACACTCGAGTTCCTCAACCATTGCTAACAGGCAAATTTTAAGAACCAAGGATGCCTTAAATCTCACTGCCCTGAGACTGGGCTTCCCTGAGTCCTGGGTGCTTCCCAGGCTCTGCCATGGGCTGACTACAACCAGTATCTCGGATGATTTGTCCAGAGACCTCTTCCCAAACAAGAAACCTGGTCACCCGTTTGAATTGTTCTCATCATTGGAAGAAAGCAACAACTTCCCCCAAAGAATGGCTTAGTCTGTGAGAAGACTGGTTTATCCAGATGTGACCCAGGATTCCGGATGTTTCTTTCTAAACTGACCCTCTTGCGGAGCCCGGGGGAAAATGCAGAAGCTGTGAGAAGCGCTTGGAGCAAGCACCATATTCGTCGATTCTCCACCCTTCTCCTAAAGCTGAGACTGATTCTGAAGAGAGAATATGGTGTTCTGGAAGGCCTGGCAAAGGTTGGCTCCCCTCCAACTGCCATGGCCCTAGAGGCTCGAGGCGAGGGAGGAAAGCTGGTCTCGAGGCCCAAAGTCTCTGATGGCACCCAACAGCCTGGTGCCGTTGGCCTCCACTGGTGAGGAGGCCCAGCCAGTGGTGGAGGCGATGACCGATGAGCAACGGCGGAGGAGGGGAGGCGCTTACCCACTGAAGTCACTGCCCTGGGCCTGGGCCTGCCCAGCAATGGCGTCCATAATGGCGTCCTGGGAGTACATGCTGATGGGTGTGTTGTACTGCGCATGGATGATGGTGGCCTTGCCGCCCAGCCCCTTCACCTCAATGGGCTTGTGGGTGGACAGGGCAGAGTCCTTCAGGGCGCTGGGGTTGAATCGTTCCTGGTAGTCGGCGCTGGGGGAGGGCAGCAGGGAGAGCAGAGGAGGAAGAGGAAGGGAGGTGGAAGGAGAAAAGGCAACAGGTGGTGTTACACGGGGGGTCAAGGTGAGGGCTGGTGGTGGAGAGACCTCCCAAGGCCTGATCCCAGATAGGTTCCCCAAGTCCCCTGAACTATGGACAGCAGGGTCTGGTAGAGAAAATCCTCAGCACCCTCGCCAGAGCCCTTCGTGGCCGGTTTCTCTCGCCGACCCTGGCGATGCCAGACCTTGGGAAGCCTCTGCTCAGCCTGAGCTACATCTCAGAGTCAGCAGGGGGTGCCAGGCATTGAAAGCTCTCTCACCTCACCAGCAAGGAAGCAGAGACAGAGGGTTGGGGGTCCGGGACAGGAGCTGGGCCACACGTGAGAAGCAGCGGCAGCCCAAGCAGGTCCAGAATGACCGAAAGGCAAAAAGCAGCCCCGCCGGGCACCCATAGGGGTTCTGAGCAAGATTCCTCCACAATGGGGCTCGTCCTGTTGGCCATGCCCTCCGTGGCCCAGGGCTCTGTTCCTCCAGATGATCCAGGGCACATGTTTCTTCCTTGGAGCAGGAGCAGGACTCGGGCTGCTCAGTCCCCCTCAAGTCCAGTTGGCTGTGCGGCCACCAGTCTCTGCCCATCGGGGCGCTCCCCTCCAACAGATGAGTGCACTCCCCAGGCCCAGAAGGTCAAGCGCAGCCCTTCGGAGCGGTCCCGCCACCGCCGGGACAGATGTGTCTTCAGGCTCACACGGAACCCAGCACGAGCGCAGCACACACTCCACCACCGTCCCCCCTCCCCCTAGAGCCAGCCTGCTGGTCTGAAGCAGCCACCACAGGAAAGGGCGAAGGGAAAGGGCACATCAGACAGAGCCCTGGCACCCCTCCCCAGTGCCTTTCCTCCATACTTGCAGCTCCACTCACATGCAGGCTCGCTCCGGGACATGAATGCACGCCCACTCACACATGCACACGCACGTACACGTGCTGACGCAGGCGCACGCTGTCCAGACCCACAGACACTCGGACGCATGCTGGGATATGCACACGAGTGCACACACATGCTTTCCTTTGATACTAACTTGGCTGGAGAGTTGGCTACCACCTGGGGAGGAGAGAAAGGGCAAAGAAGACAGGGCTATCAGAGTGCGGTTCTGCCAGGGGCTCTGAGCGCTGAGCCCTCATGGAGGCTGCTCCAGCCCTGACAGGCGCCGGGGGAGGAGCGTGGCGAGGAGAGGGGCAGGGCTCCGAGTCAGGGTCACAGCCTCCGAGTTTCAGTCAAAGGTGCTGACAGTGGTGCTTCCCTCTCAGTAGGTCCACAGTCCCTGAAGTTTTGCCAGGAGTTAAGGGTTTTCTAGTCCATCTTCATGGGTGCCACATACCACCTGGCTGGAGACCCCAAGACAGGAAGATGGAGAGGGAGACAGGACCAGCTGCGGCTGCTATGGGCCAAGCCCAAGCTGTAGGTGCCTCCTAGCTAGTCAGCCATTCTGGACTTATCCTTGTGTAACTGGCAGTGATGCTGGGGGGTGCAGTCGGGTTACCCACAGTCTCCCAGATGTACTCTCCCTCCCAGAGTGGGCGCAGGCAGTCCTGGCCGCTACCTCTGGGGCACAAGGGTGCTGTCCCCTGTGACTGTCCCTAAAGGCCCTGTGGACGGTCAGTGAGGCAGGATGGAGAAAGGCGGAGGCTCAGGAGAAGGTCCAAGGGGTATTGGAGGAAAGCTCCTAGCCCAAGTAACCCAACTCGGACCCAAGAGGGATCCTGCCCTCGCTTTTGTCTAGAGCGAGCCTCCTGGAGCATCAGCTCTTGGGGGAGGCATTGCCTGCATTAAGTTTCCTTAAATGCAAATCCTCGCAGGGCAGACTGGGGCAACACCAATGGCCTTGTCAGAAACCTGAGGGAAAAGAGCGCAGGTGGCATCCCTGCCCCCGTCCCAGACTGGACCACTCGGGGCTCTGGCTGGGAGATCCTGGGCCCCAACTAGCCTGACCCTGGTCATCCCTTGGCCAGGCCAAATCTAGGGGGCCCTCTAGCTCACGCCTTACAGTCTTGGAGCTGATAAAATTCCCTCTGTCCTCTAGGCTCAAATAGCTCCAAGTGGAGCTATATTAGGAAAGATCTTCCATCCCTTCTCCATTTCTGGCCAGTGGCGACAGCTGCAGGGTCAGCTTTTGCCCCGACCAGCCCAATGTCCCCTACAGAGGGCAGTGGAGTGGGGAGGAGGAGCGCCGCCTCCGTCCTCCCCTGCCCCAGCACCCAGCAGCCGGCACCGTCTTTGGCTTTGTCTCCTGCTCCATGCCTAGCTTCCACCTGAAGACTTGGAGGCTGAGTGGTCCTCAGCCGACAGCTCAGAGAGGAGCCAGCACCAGGTCTCAGGGAGAATCAGTTAAGATCCACCCAGAGGCCCCTGCACCGAGTGCCCTGGGGGTACTGTCCTGCTCTGCCAGCTCGCGGCGGATGGAGAGGGACTGCTGCCATGCTCTGGCCTGCGGACCTCGCACCCTGTTTGTTCTCGCCAGTCCTCCCAAGAGGATTCAAGCTGCTGAAGACTCACATTGCAAGCTGCCTGGAGAGGAGGAGAAGGAACTTCTTTTGGAGCCAGGTGGGACAGAGTTTAAATCCTTGCCCTGAATCTTCCTAGCGCTGTGACTCTGGGCAGTTCCCCACCAGTCTCAGCCTCAGTCCCTCATTCACAAAATCGAGATGATGGTGGCCACTGTGCAGACAGGCTGTGCGCACTAAACAGAATCCTGAGTGTAAAGCCCTTGGCATGACTTACGTGTGCAATGGATGGGTTCTGGGGATTAGCATTTACCAGCCCTGTCACTTTCCAGCACATAGGCACTTAGCAAAGCTGGTAGCCTCAGCCCATCAGAAGCTGCCTGGGCTAGCCCAGGTCAGAGGCTCCCTGCTACCAGCGTTGCCCGGGGACCACAGCATAGCCTTTACTGTGGATGAACAGAGGTGTACTCCTTCCACTAGCCTGTCTACCCTTAGAGAAGCTGTTGGACCCTGCTGCTCTAAGTGTCAAGTAATAAATTAACACTTGTCGGCTTCTGAGAAGCCCCCACACCAGTGGGAAGGCACCCCTAGAGTCATGGGAAGCTGGGATGGGCTGGCCCTTGACTTTCCTGGCCAGGTTGTGAGGTCCCTATCACCATGTAGGGAGGAGTCAGGCTGACCCAGGTACCAGCCCTATGTGCCACTGTGCTTATTAGCTGTGTGTGACCTTGAGCAAATCACTCACTCCGAGCTTCTACTTCCCAGCTAGGAAATGGGGGAAATGATGCTCACCTCTGAAGCTGCTGAGAGCTGAAGTTAAATAAAGCACATGGACTATTAGTTGGCCCCAAGTCTAGATGGAGGGCTCACAAGGGGACATATTACTGTCACTGTAGGTGGGCTTCATGGAGGTCCCTGTGTCTCAGAGACTGATTTCCCTGCCAGGGGCCAGTTCCAGAGAGTACCAGAAAGAGCTACCAGCCCATCCAAGGTGGAAGGAGGCCATTTCTGCTCTGTCATTCCTTCAGTTTTTTTGGCAGAAGCTCCTTGCTGGAAAAAGCCCAGGGTTTATGGCTCTGATGCCTTGGTCTGAGGGGGCTGGGGTCCAGGTGCTCAGGCTGTGGAGTGCTCAAGGCCAGCTTCAGGCAGGATCCCAGAAAGAGCTGAGGGCTATGGGGAAGCTGGGGATCGGCAAGGGAGCAGTGAACCAGTGGGGCACAGGTACCTTCTGTAGCAAGGGCAAAGGAAGGGCATGGGCGGGGCCAGACTGACCCAGGTTCTGATTCTAACTCCTGGGAGCATCTACCGTGTGACTTCAGGTAGCACAAGGCAAGTGTGCCGGCACGGAGTTCAGGGCTGTGCAACGTGTGTCCTCTTTCCATCCTGCCAGCAATCCTGAGATATGGACAGGCTCACACCCAGGTACAGAGGAGGAGCCCTGAACCCCTAACCACTGGGCCGTAACGGCCTTGACTCAGCCTGCTCCACCTCTAGAGCACATGAAGATAATTATACCGATTGTAGCTGAGAAGTTAGAATAAGATAGAAGCAGGAAGGGCTTAGAAGCTAGCTCGTCCTCGGCTTGGGGGCTCCCTCCCCTCAGCCCCTCCACGATGCGCACCCCGGTTGCAAGTTCTTTTAGCTCCTGTGCTCACAGTCCCACCAGCTGGCGCTCAGCGGGTTGGGTGGAGGGGGACAGGCTACCGTTCTCCTACACACCCTCTTTGTCCTTGGTTCTTTCTTGCCTCATTCTATCTAGGCTCAGTTCTACAAGCCCATGACACTCACCCCATTCCTGAATCTTTCTGCACCCAGCTCAGTCGCTCCCACCTACAGGCCGCCTTCCCAGATCACTCCCAGGCCCCAGAGAACTTACCCTCCTACCTTTCTACTTCTTCCCTGCTCCTGCCTCAGGGCTCCTCCAGGGGACCAGCCTGACCCTTATCCCAGGGTTCCTTGAGGCAGCAGCCTTCATCTTGTGGGGGGTGTGGCAAGGGGGTGCTGGATGTGGGCATTTTGGGGATCAGTATCTCTTGCATTCAGACCTCACTTAGCCACTTAGCAGCGGGATGGCTGGACCTCGACTAAACCTCTGAGCCTCAGTTTCCCCCACTGCAGGATCCAACACGTCACCCCAGCTTGTGGAAAATAATGACGCATCTGGCTCCTGACAAAAATACCAGCCAGGTCATTACTTGTATGGCTCTAGGCTTGTGCCACCCCGTGGGCCGACTGAGGCCAGCTCCTTGCTCTGACTGCCTGGCCGAGCCTCTATGAGCACTGAGGACCCCGGTGGCCCCAGACCACCAGCAGAGAGCAGCGCACCTGTTACCTACCCTCCTGGGAGTCCAGCACCTGAGGCCTTCCCTCGGAGGCTCATCTGATACATCTGAGCCATCTCCCTCAGGGTCTCTGCTGAGTACAGGCCAATGGGGTTGTTATACTGCCTTGGCTGGCTCGAGCCCTGCGGGGCTTTCGGGCTGAGTGAGTCCAGGGCTCCCTCCAGGCTGGTCTTGGCCCCTGGGCTGCCCCGCGGAGGGCCAGGCTCAGAGGCCTCCGCGTGTGAGGAGAAGACGGAGGTCTGGGAGAAGGAGCTAAAGGTGTGCCTGAGCTCCGGGGTGCCCGGGGTGCCCAGACTCGCCCTCGCCTCAGGGTTGGGGCTGAGTGCCGCCGGGCTGCCGTTCGTGTCCCGAGCGGGGTCCTGGCCCAGGGCAGCGCCATGCAGGGGAGAGAGAAGAGAGCGGTTAGAGGCCACATGGGTCCCAGCACTTCTGTGAGGACCTGAAACAGAGGTGTTAGTGTGAGCGCCCAGCAGCCTGCCCTGCGCTGCGACCACGCAGAGCTCGGGAGGGGACACAACGGACACCTGCAAGAGAAGGGTTTTGTTGAGGAGAGGGAGGGAGGCGCCCATCTCTGGCCCTGAGGCCCACATCCTCGTGACCAAAGTGCCAGTCCCACACAAAAAGCCAAGCCAAGCCAGTCCGCTTGCAGGGCTGCAGGAAGGGGGACATGGGCCTCAGGGAGTTGGGGAGAGCTCCCTCCATCCTCTCTCTGCTTCCTGTTGCCCGGAGTGGAAGCCCCTAGTTGGCACAGCCCGGCCTCCTGCTCTACCAACCCCATACTGAGATGCCTCCACACGGCCAGCCAGAGGCCCCCCCACCCCGACTGGCAGTGGTCAGGCAGAGTAGAAATGCAAGAGGGAAAACTGGGACACTGGGGGGCTGACAACTTGTTCTCACAGTCTGCCTGCGCAGCTTCTCCCAAGCAGCCCTCTGCTCCCTTCCCCCCTCTGTCACCCACCCCAAGCCCCTGTCAGCCTCTTCCTATCAGAATGAGGTCATGCGGGAGGCAGGGAGTGGGCCCTGCCGGAGGGGTGGGGTGGGCCTTCCATGCTTCAGGTCAAGTCCTTTGGGCACACATGGTTGAGCTGCTTCAAGGGAGCATGGAGAGGGTGGCAGGCAAGGCGGTGAGGTATGCCTGCCTTGGGCTTGCTGCCTGACTACCCTCAGCACCTCTGAGGGGGCTGTTGGGACATCCAGTTGGGAGGGGCAGTGGAAACCGAAGGGAGAGACCCTATGTCAGAGATAAACTCTGAGGACCAGCAGGCCCCCTCCCTCCATGCCTGGGCTGGCTGCTCAAACCAGGGTCTCTGGCTTTCTTGCCCCAGTCACCCCCTTCCCAGTACCCTCAGGATCCTGGTCCCCACCTAGCTGGGAGGAAGATCCCTCTCCTAAAAACACCATGGCCTAGGCTGGTTTCCCAGCAGCCCAGCCATGAGGTCCCAGGACCAGCACCCAGGCAGACACACACTTTGTATTGCATGGGGGCTGGAATGCCTCTTCTTGGGGGCCTGCCCCCTCCCCTCATGCTCAGCCATAGCTCGGGCAAGGAGAGGGCTAATCCTACTACTCTGCCCGGTTTGGGCCAACCAAGGGCCAGGCAGGCAGACCAGGGGACACCCCACAGGAACCACCGCTGAGAGTGGGGTCAGCACCTACCTTCTGGTGGGGGATCACCGGCAGAGGGGACTGGACCGGGGGTGCTGTTGTGGAGATGGGGATGGGGCGCTTTGACCTGGAAGAAACCAGAAAGGGGTCCAAGTGAAGACAATTGCCACTAAGACCAGGAGCTCCTGCCAGGGCAGGGCTGAAGACAGAGCATCAGAGACCCGGGTCATTGGGTGACAGCTTCAGGTCCACTGTCCTCCCCATGGACTAGGTGACTCCAGGAAGGCATTGGGCCTGACCAGGGTGAGGAAGTCATGACCCTTGGACACTTTGCTCCCATGGGCCTCTGTTAGTCCTTGGGAGGCTATCTGGGGCAAAGAGGAGGCAGGGAAGACCCTGGATTTCAGGCCCAACTCCCCACGTACTGACTGGCAGCACTGTGACCGTCCCGACCCCCCAAGGCATATCCATAAAGTGAGGCACAGACGTGCCAGGTGTTTGATGGCTTGGCCCTGTCCTCCTCCTGGTCCAGAGGCGCTCCTTCTTTCCTATGTGATCCTGTGGCACAGGCTGGGCCCACATGACTGCTGCCGGACCCCTTCTCTTGAGCCCTTGATGCCCACATCCCTCTACCCCCTGCTCTGGAGAGCTCCCACCTACTTTTGCAACGTGAGACTCAGGTTGTAGCTAGCAGACTTGATCTTGTTCTGAGCTTCCAGGTGGGTCATGGTGTCTGTGTTGACTCCGTCGATGGCCACCACGAGGTCACCCTGGCTGAGCTGGGACTGGGCGGCCTTGCTCCCCGGTGTGATCTGAGAGAATGGCAGATGGGGGGGGGGGGCGGCAGTGAGCGCACAAAGGACCTGAGGATGGGCCGTTCTCGAGGAAGAGTCACCTGGGATCATCCAGTAGAGGCCTACCATTTCCTCTTTCATTCATTATGGACAGCACCCGCTGCTCCCCAAGCCCGATGCCTCCTCCTGGCACACCATCACCCCTCTGCCTAGCGTTCTATATCTGAATGTCACCCAGAGCCCAGCCCTGGCTAGGGGAATGTGGATGGAAGCAATACTTGCCACTTCCAGGCCTGCCCCTAGCCACCGTCCTTGCCATCCTGCACTCTCTCTGCTTCTTAGCTGACTGGATGCAGAGGACCCAAAAGAGGACAGCTGAGCCACCATGGAAGGACCTGAATCCTCGAGTCATTGCTTGGAGGAGAGAGGATTAAGAAGTACTGCATCTGATGTTGCACGAGGGAGAAGTAAGCTTCTGCTATGCTAGGCCATTGAGACTTGGGGGCTGTTACACCAATTATCCCACTATAATGGCTGTACCCGCAAAACCCATGGGGCACTTTCTGGGCTCCAGGAGGGAGGGTGTATGCATGAGTTAAGACTCAGCACCACCATAGAGACTCTGCCAGGCTAGTAGCCAGAACAGATGAGCCCTCAGGGGAGCACCCCAGGGCAAGTGCCTAGAGCTATCATGGCAGGAGGCAGAGAGATGGGGAAGCAAGTTCCGCTGGGGCATGGGGCAGGGCTCAGCACTATGTGGCTGGCTTCAGACTTCCAGAAGAGGAGGTGCAGGTGTGGGGACCAGATCCCAAATCCTGCACACTAATGACATCACAGAATGTTAGAGTTTGGGACCCCCTATCCCCAGGGTGATCACACAGAATGCTATAGACACTGCACACCAAAAATATCTCCTGTTATGTCAAGGCCACACTCCCAGGGACATTACATGCAATGTCAGGATGGCTCAGACCCACTCTCAATGACATCATGCACAACGCCAAATTCCGCAGGCCTGGCCCTCCGTAATAGCATGTCCCCCACCAGCCCAGAGATGTCACTTGAAACGCAAAATTCTGGAGGGCCTAGATGATATCACCTATGATAACTTGAGGGCTGGCCCCTCGGGACATCACATGGAATGTGAGGAAGTTCCAATTCCAAAGATGCCTCATGGAATGTCACCGAGACTGGCTTTACACCCCATGTCACAACACGAAATACCATACCCTACCCCCTACAGATAACACAAAGAATGACTTGACCCCCATGACATCATATGGAAGGCCCCCTGTGACATCATATAGAATGACGTACAGGCCTCGCCCCAGTGACATCACAGGAAAGAGGAGGCTCTGGGAGCCAGCCCCCACCAAGCTGTAACTAGAGGATGTCCCTTGGCTTTTGTTCCCCAACATGCCCACCAGCCAGCTTTCCTGGCTTCTCTGTCTACAACCCAGGGACAAGGCTGGCTTCTAATGCTGGCAGAAGCCGTTTTCTGGCCCTGGCCTGGGGGACCATCCTCGAAGGAGTCCAATGAGGACCTAGGGAAAGTCCCCTATCCTGGTTGCCAGGCCCTGGGCTCCCAGACATGGACTGAAGCCTCCTGCCCTGCCCTTCATGAGGAATCTTCCACCAAACCAGGGCCACCTGCGGTCACCAGGCTCTAGTCCCCAATGGGTTCTACAGGCCAGGCTGCAAACCGCCTGTGCAAACCCAGGGACAGCAGCAAGAGCAGAGGAGTCCTCGCCAAGGAAGTGCCTGTTAGCCCTGGGGACTGCGCTAGCTTCGCCAACGCTGAGTAGCCTTCCCTCATCCATGAATCCACAGAGCCCTGGCAGGGACAGTAGAGAAACCACCCCATAGACTGCCAGGAAACCAAAGTCCAGCCCACTTTCCTGGCTCTGACAAGGGTATCTTCGAATTACTTGGGCTGGGGTGCCTGGGTGGCTCAGTCGGTTGAGTATCTGCCTTCGGCTCAGGTCATGATCTTAGGGTTCTGGGATCAAGCCCCATGTTGGGCTCCCCACTCTTCCTCTGCCCCTCCACCTGCTCATGAGCACACATACTCTCTCTCTAATAAATAAATAAAATCTTAAAAAAAAAATAACTTGGGCCTTCTCAAAATGCACATACCTTATCCCCAAATTCATGGCCTCAGGGAGCCTCTACTAATGACAGGAGTGTTGTTTCCTTTTATTTGAAGGGTTGAACAAAGGGTAAACAACAACAACAACAACCAAAACAGAGAAAAACAAAGCACTTTCTGGGCCAAGAGGGGACTCCTGAGGGCAAGCAAAGCTGCCCAGCTGGGCCTGTCTGCAGAAAATCGGCTTTCCCTACACCTCCTGGTTTCACGTTCAGGCCTATGCTATCCCCAGCATTTTCTTTTTCTTTTTTTTTTTTTAAGATTTTGTTTATTTATTTGACAGACAGAGATCACAAGTAGGCAGAGAGGCAGGCAGAGAGAGAGAGGAGGAAGCAGGCTCCCCGCTGAGCAGAGAGCCTGATGCGGGGCTCGATCCCAGGACTCTGGGATCATGACCTGAGCCGAAGGCAGAGGCTTTAAACCACTGAGCCACTCAGGCACCCTCCCACCCAGCATTTTCTGATACATATCTTCAAACAGAGAGAGCAGACAGAATTCTACAGGGAGCATCCCCACACCCACCAATGAGCTTCTACCTTCGCACCGTTCAGCTTTCTGTGTCACATGTCTAGCCTCTCCGTACGGTAATCTGTCTTAGTTTGGAAGCTTTTCAGAGAAAACAGCGGATACCAATATGCTTCCATTCAGGATGAATTGTGTAATGCCTCTGCAGTCCTCGTGAACTGCCCACAGGGCTCCCCCACAGCAGGACACCCCCACACAAGGGCTCCCATACAGTAGAACACCCCACACCAGGGCTTCCCCATACCAGGACTCTCCCAGATGCTTTTCACCATCTACAGAGAGCATAATGAGCTCCCAAGTATGGCAACCACAGACCCCAGATAGAAGGGCAGGCCTTCTGTCTGCAGAGGTGAGGCCTGCCAGCCAGGACTGGAACTGTGTCCAGAAGATCCCGGATGTCAGTGTGAGCAAGGACACCAGAATGACATCCAAGAGCTGCTGGGGCCAGATCAGCTAGGGCAAGGTGTAGGACTATTGGGAATGCCCTCTCTTTGGAGCTGCCCTGGGGACATCTGTCTCCCTCAAGCGCGTGCTAACACCATATCTTTCCACGGGGTTTCCTGCCTCCCGCTTGCCTGGCTCCGCCTCGTTCTCAGTATAGATTGGGTGATCCTGGTTCCCTGGGAAATGCCCAGCCTCCCCAGGGCCTGGTTAGCAACCGAGCTCCCCCAGGAGAGTGCCAAGCTAGCTCCTGCCTGCCTGGCGCCTCTCTCCCCACACCTGTGTCTGCTCATCAGGGCTCAGCTGGCCTGGCTTTCAGCTGCCCTGAGCAGGGCCCATGACCTCTGAGACTGGGGGTGGGTGGTGATGGGTGAAGGGTACTGTAATTCTCTTCTGGAAGGGTGCTCTTTGGCTCTGTCCAAGTCTCCTAAGAGGAGGCAGGGACCCTAAGGAGGTCGCCCCCTGCTCGGTCCAAGGGCCATCAGATCCCCACCCTCTTCTCAGGAGCAGCCTGCCCTGCAGGAGGGTGAGGCCATCCAGAGACCCCTGCCCAAAGCCCAGGACTCGGGAAGGGTACAGTGCAGGCGTGGTATACCCATGTGTCTCTTGCCTGACTCTCTGCTTCTTTCTCTGTGTTCCTTGTCCCACAGAGGACCCAAAGCCACTAACTCCTTGGAGGATTTTTTTCTTTGAAGTCTTTATATCCTCTTTTGAGCATCTGAAAATCTCTTCATAACAACGGTTCATTCCCACTTTACTTTTCCTTCTTCTCTAACCACCAGCCACCTCTCAACTCAGAGCCCAGATGTGGGCAGAGCTCCAGGAGCGTGGTCCAGTCTCAAAAGCTCCTGAGCTCCCTGGGGGCCAAGACTGCCACCAGGCTCACTGGAGCCCTTCCTCCTTGTTGGGCCATGGTTTTGGGTCCATGAGAAGGGACACCAGGCTAGCGAGTGCCAGGGAGCAGCCGCGGCCTCTGTGCCTGTGGGTTCCTTGTAGGGAGGCAATAAAGCAAAGAGCACAGACTTTGGTCCGAGCCAGACCTGAGGGTACAGGGCAGCCTCCACACTCTCTGGGTAAAGATAGCAGCAATGCCTTTCCCACACGATCGATCGCTGAGAGGATTACATGTTTAAATAGGTTATCCCATAAGGAAGTGCAGAGCTGAGAAAGCCTCAGGGAAGTTCCCAGTGGAGGACGGACAGGGGCTGGCCCCCAGCCCTGCCCCCGCAGGGCGCCATAGGGGAGGTGACTGGGCAGCTGTACCCTGGCTCCACTGGGAAACAAGATCTGGGGCTGGAAGGAAGCGGGGTGTGAGGGGCCAACCTCAACTGACTAGTCCTAAGCCAGCTTTCGGTCCCTAGAGGGGCCTGAGCATCAGCTGGAAGAGACAGAAGTCCTGACCAGGGTCCCAGGGAAGCAAGGCACTGGTCAGGGCTCAGGTGCACATAGGTTCCTATTTTCCCAGCTCCCTGGTGGCAGAGGGGGTGGCTGGGCTCTGCAAAGTTTCCCAGCCCTCACTCTCGGTGCTCCAAACAAGACAGATCCCTGCCTTCCTTCCCTTCTAGAGCTGCCAGCGTAGGTGTGGCAGGGGCTTGGGGGGCAAGGGTAGGTGGTAGATGCGGTGAACTATGCAACTTCCAGCATCTCCTTCCAAGCCGCCCAGACTGACCACCCCAGCAGACTTCTCAGGGAGCCCTAAGTGCATTTAACATGATGTGATTAAATTACCATCACACCATGCTCTGCTCCCTGCCCATCTGGCCTCCCCTGGGGCCTTGCTCCATCCCTCATCCTTTCACTGGAACCTTCTGTCTCCCCATGGCCCCACTCCCCAGCTCCAAGCCAGAGTCTTGGCTATACACAAAGAGCCTCTCCTTGCCCAGAGGATTTTTAGGGCAGTGAAAATATTTTCTATGATGTGATATTGTGGATCTAAGTTATTCTACGTTGCCCCAAACCCACAGATTGAACAATACTGAGAGTCAACCCAGATGTAAACTCTGGAGTCAGGGACAGCTCTGAGCACCTAGGAGGGAAGCAGGCAGGGCTAATGCCTGGCCTGGGAACCTCCAAGAACGCATTCTCCAGCTCGGGGCCTCTGTCCGGTTATCTACCCCCTTCGCTCATCTGGGAAGGCCCCGGCCAGCCTCACAGCAGTCCTCCAGAGGCTTGCCTGACCTTCAGTGTGGCTATAAACAGCTCAGCCTGTCAGCACTGCTAGGCGCTGCCCAAGAAACAGCACTAAGGCCTCAAAATTCCGGGAATGGCCGGCACAGTTAACCCAGAATAGTCTCGGTCTGTCCCCGTCCCCCTCCCCCTCCCAGGGGACCCTCTGTCCTCTGTGTCCCCACCGTAACTAGGAGATATGACAAATACTGGAACAAAAAAAACCCCAAAAAAACAGCAAAGAAGAAAAGCTTCTGGGCTGGTACCCCAGGAGAGCCTACAAGGCCAGATGAATAAGGCCTTAAGGGACAGAGGCCTTGGAGCAGAGAGAGGGCCATCCCCCATGCCCACCCCACCCCACCCTGGGAGCCGGGCTCAGGCCCCATGGCTGCCCCATCCTCACCACCACCTCAGCAGAACAACAGGTCCACAGCACTTTCCCAGTGCTTGTTAGAAAGCACTCAGCCATGCACACTCCCATTTCACAGATGAGACAACCAGGCTGAGCTGGAGAACTGACAACTTGGTTCCAAAGGCAACACAACTGTGAGCAACAGAGCCAGACAAAAGCACACACTTCTTCCATAAAGTCAAGGGCTGCAGCGTGCACCAAGGACAAGGCCCAGACCATGGCCCCAGCCTCTTGACCTAGCTTGGACAGGGGCAGGCCCGGCCTTTGGAGCACTCCTTGGTGGCTGCTCCTACCCCTCCCCCACTTCCTAGAGAATTGGCTAGGGCTGGGGGGGGGGCGTGCGGTGGGAGGGGAGCTCATGTTGCAGGGCCAGCCGCACCTGTTCAGGATAAATAAAGGCATTTCCCCTCCACCCTCCCACTTTCCCTCCTGAGCCCACTTCTCTGTGGATCCTCACGGAGACCCACTGAAAGGAGGCTGTGAGGGGCTGTTATTGGCCCAGGGTTGATTCTGGCAGGTGGGCGAGCAGGGGCAGAGTAGGGTGGAGACTGGAGCTACCACTGGGCCTGAGGGGGGCAGCCGTCTTACAGGAGGAGCGGCAGCCTGGGTCTCCAGCTGACAAAGGACAGGCCCCATTCAGTCCTCTTCTACTAATCCCCAGCCCAAGGGTGGAGGGCAAGCCATGGAGTTAGGGGTTACTGAGGTCACCAGAGCTCCTGAGCAAATCTGAGCCTTAGCTTGCCTGGCACTGAGGTGAGATGGTAATCCCAGAGTCCCTCCCCCCCCCACCTCTCTCAGGTGCCCAGTGGTGTCGGCCCTGCTGAGAGTGAGCAGGACCTGCCTTCGTTACCCCCACCCTCCGCCCCACCACCCTTTGCCACCACTGGCCTGTTCCAAAGGCTCAGGCCAGGATGCCGGAGCATCCGTGGGCCTTGCATCCGACTCCCATGGAGGGAGAAGTTCCTGATGCAGAAGGGCCTTGAGAGCCCAGCAGGAAACACCACAGCCCCGGTGGGAGTGTCCTGGGCCTGAGCCGGGGATGCCCCAGCCCAGGGCATCAGTGGCCCCGCAGAGGAGTTTGTGGAGAGGTTCTAAACCCTGGGGAGGACCAAGCGCCCAGCCCAGCTTGTTCCATTGCCTTGATGATTTGGGGCATGCCTCTGAAGGAAGCCGAGAGGCCATTATCCCTGGCCCCTGATGCCCTGCCGGAGCTAGGGGTTCTATTTATAAAGGTCCCCGTAGTCATTGGTTCCATTACCTCCCAATATACCCTTTCCCTGCAGTGGGGACATTCTTCCTGCTGTCTAGCTTAAGGCCTCCGTGCTGCAATATAAGCCCTGGGCTGGCCAAGGCCAGGTGGCACATAGATCCCGGGTGAGGTCATTGGCTATCCTGGGTGCCCCTGAGCCCGGAGGCTAATTTCCACCCACTGGGGCAGGGAGCGCCAGCCAGCATGAGGCCTTGAGGACTGTAAGGCCGGGGGGAGATGTGGGCTCTGTCCCAGGCATGGGAGGCCTGCAGACCCATGACGGTGAGGGTGGATAGCCCTGCGACCATGCTGGTGGGGAGCTGTGCAGGGTCCCGGAGGGAGGGGGCCACGTCCACGCATTTGAGCCCGCATGGCAGCATGTCATCAGGCAGGGCGTGCAAGGCTCTGGGTGTCCTCCTAGCATTGCACACTGGGGCCTCCAGGACAGTGGGTCTGGAGGGTGGAGACTCAGGTTAGATGATCCAGACCTCCAGTGGGATCAACGTGGTCCTCTTCCTGGACTCGAGCCAGGCCAGTGCCCCTCCCACTGGGGGTTATGTCCTCTACAGCTGTTATGAGGTTCCTCTGGCACTCCTGAGGGGGGCTTCTCCTTCTCAGGTTCCCCCCAAGGGCCCACTTCAGGTTCCACAACCGGAACTGCCCCTCCATGGGGGCATTGGCTCCTTGTCCCCTCTGCCAAGCACCTCCAGGCCTTCCCTGGCTACCCACCTGAGTGCCCCCTTGCTCACCCCCATGTGCCTGTCCCCCGCCCCCAAGGCCCATGGCAAATCTCTGCGGCCCTGAGGAAGAAACTGCCTCCCTGTCCCCAGGTGGGCAGGGTCCAGACTCCCTGGGCCATCCAACCCCCCCAGCCCCCCAACCAGTGACTGCCTGGAGCCCCAGGCTGCCCCCTCGTGCCCACCCCAGCAGTGCGGGGAGCTCAGTCTCAGCCTGACCCCACCAGACTCGGCTTCTCTTGCTCTTCCCACACTTCACAGTCTGCCCTGAGCCCCGAGGTCTTCACCCTAGCTCTGCCAGACTTGCTGGGGAGTCCCTTGACAAGTGTTACCTGAGTGCCTACCATGTTCTAGACATGGGAAGTGGTGGGGGGGGGTGGGTACCCAGCAGTGGTTAAGACAAAGACAGCTTCCTCTCAAGTGCATCTAGCTTATCGCCTCTCTGGACTTGAGTGTTCTGGCTGGGCAATAGAGTAACTCAGACAATCTCCAGGGATCTGGGACATCGCCAGCAGGCTGTTCCCTGATCACAGACCCTGCAGAACATATGGGCCATTTCCCCAGGTAAGCATGGGGAAGAAGATGTCAGACAGTCATAGCAGCTGTGGCCGTGGCCAAATGGGTAAGGCCCCTTCGAGGGGAGGGAGGAAGCTGGCAGGAGATCCCCAGCAGGCCCAGGAAAGGGGAGGGGGTATGGAAGCGAGGCTGTTACCTTGCACCTGGGATGGAGTGGATACTGGAGCTCAGTCACCAGGCCAGCCCAGCCTTGAGCCCCAACAGCAGGACCATGAAGTCCTCGGTCTGTCCATCTATCCAGCTGCCGGCCTGTCACCTGCACTCTCCATGCTAGGCGTGCCCTCTCCCCAAAGCAGCTGCCCACTTCCATGGAGATGCTCCAGGCTTAGGGGCACCCTGGGCTCCCCCTCCCTGGGGAAGGGCTTAAGAAGGCATTAACTATACTCCGTCCACCGGCCTGCCTACCCAACAATATTGGCATTTCCTTCTTGGCTCAAGACACCCACTACTTGCCCATGTTTCACACTCACGACAGGTCGGTGAACTCAGGCGGACAACAGCTATGACTGAAACCAGGGGTCTGTGGCTGGCAGCATCCAGTTGGAGCCAGTCCCAGCCCCCAGACTGGGGATGGGGCATGCTCTGCTTTCCAAGAGCCTCAGACAGGACAGTGCAGGGATGGAAGAATGCACACACCCGCCTGTGGGCCCGTCCTGCCCCTGTGGGCACCAGGCTGTGTGGGCAGCGCACACTCACCCGGGAGATAGTGAGCGGCATGTTGAAGTCCTTGCCTCCCTGGAGACGGAAGCCCCAGGGCCCGGGCCCGGTCAGGGTCACGCTGTAAGACATGCTGGTGCTGACAGCGGCAGCCTCTGTGAACAAGAGAAGAGAGGGGTGAGAGGGCCCTCACGCACCCACCTCCCTGGCCTATACCTGGACCCCTACCCCCGACCCCCAGCCTTGCCTGCTCCGTCCCTTGCTGTCTGGCCAGGCTGTGTGGAGCTCCTGAGAGGCTCCTAAGAATAGCTGGGAATGAATGCCATCGACACTGATATCTGCCCTCGGCTGCGCCCATAAATGGACTGTAACCCTACACTCCGCCCGCCCGCCCGCAGCCTCCCACTGTGACTCACGCGGCTAATATTGCCCCCGGGGAGGGCTATCCAGCACCCAGCACCCCCCAGGGCACAGGATGGGGGACCGGCCAGATTAGTGATAAGGCTCTCTCCTCCTTGCTCTCCTCTCCTTGCTCCCTCTGCCCTTTCAAGGGCCCAGATGTGTTCTCTCTGCCCAGCTCAGCCCACACCCCTTCATCCAGAAGACTGGCTGAGCTCCTCTGGACGGGGGCTTTGCAATTTGCTGTCTTCTTGAGCTGGGCTCCCTGGTGAGGACCTGAGATTGTAGCTTACCCAGAAGGAAGCCTGGGATGGAGCTGAGCCTCCGGTTGGTCTGGACAGAGCTTCTGCTCAGGAGACTAGCAATTGGCCCAGGGTTGTCCAGCTGTAAAAATAATCCTAATAACAGGACCTCTGGGCATGCCTGAGCTCAGGATCGGGTCCCTCAAGCCATTATCCCATCAGATCCTGAGAGGCTGCCACCTCAGCCTGCAGCAACCAGGGCTTAGAGAGGTTAAGTGACTTCTCCAAGGTCACACAGGAATGCACCCAGGCTACGCTGGAGCACATGAGTGGTGCTCATTCATTCCTATTAGACTCGTGCCAGATAATGGTTCCCAGTGGCTGCAGACACCTTGCAATGCCCAGACCAGGCATGGGAGTGAAGGGCACAGGGTCCTGGTCTAGGGTCTGAAAGGAGGTCTGAGGCAGGCCCACACCCTCCAGACCCTCTAGGGGCCTGGAGGTTATTCCTGGCTCTCCTGGCTCATTTGTGCCCTGGAAAACTTGACAGCAGCATGGAAAGCTCCAGCTGCCAACGTTGCATGCCAGATCCCGATGCCCTTTGCACTGGAATGGCAGGGGGCAGGGAGGAGGGGAGGAGATGCCATTTGCTCAGCTGCTGGGATATGGGGCCAGAAGGCAGAAGGACGGGGTTGTGCGTGCGGTGTGTTCAGCTTGTAACACAGAGACAGTGTGTTCTGGGTGGGGGCCTGGAAGCCTAGGCCCCTCAGGACTCCAGCCAGTATGGTCTTAGGGCCAAGATACCTCCAGAAGTCCTTCCTCAGAAGAGACCGCAGGGCCTATGTGGCCTGGAGATACTTCAAGGCCATCCTGACTCTGGCTGGGGAAACTGAGGCTCACAGAAGCTGCTCTTTGGCCCTCTGGGAAGGCTCTAGCCTAAGCTGGGTCCTGAGGACTCAGTGCAGGCCTGGGTGTGAGTAATTTCCTAGCTGCCAGGACCCCCACCTAATACCGTGGGCCTGGCCCATACAGTGTGCACGGTAGAAACCCCCCATCACAGGAGCATTTGGTAACTTGCCTAAGTTCACACAGAAATCCAGAGGAAGAAGTCAGGGAGGGACCTGTATACTTTCACCCACTCTACCGCCTCTTCTGTGTATCACACAGCCCAGTCTGTCCTCACTGCCTGAGCCTGGCCCAGAAAGCCGGCCACTCATGGCCAGCACCCCACCCTCCTCTATACTAGCCCCTGCCCCACCCCTACACCCCATCCCATCCCTCCCAACCTCCGGTTTTACCCCCTTTCCTGGGAGGGGTCTGTCCTGCCAAGCTGGAGAGGGCCCAACAGCAAATATGGCCAATGTGGGGAGAGAGAGGAGCAAATCCCGCAGAGGGAGGGGAAGCCCCGGGCTAGGCAGTACCTGGAGCTGCCGGCTCTCTCTCTGGACTCTGGCACCCACACTGCCTGATGCTGCCTCTCGGATGGGGGAGGCGGGTGTAGGATGCTCTTAAAGGGAAAGGCCGGCCTCCTCCCATCTGCCTCCCCTTGGAGACCAGAAGCCAGCCAGAAAGCAGCTGGCCCCCCAGAGGATGGGCATGAAGTGTTTCCCGGTAACAGCAGCCTATTGGGGAGTGGGGACAGGGGCAAGCCTAGTGTCTGTCCCTCCTCCACCCTGCCCCTTGAAGTTTGGGATGGAGGCTTCAGGAGTGAGAGAGGCCAGGTGGGGGACAGAGGGAGGAGAGAAAGAGAGGCCGCTGTGGGCATCAGAGGTCAGGCCCTGGTTTTCTCCTCCATCACCACACTCATAGGTAAAGACCATGCTTATCTGAGGAGAACTTCTCTGCTTTTTATTTTCCTATACACTATCAGAGCCATAGAGCCCAGGGATGGACTTAGACAAACCACAGGTACAGAGTGCACACGCTTGTGCGTGCTGCATGCAGACATGTTCCTATAGGAGAGTGTGGGCCGTGGCAGACAGAGCACTCAGGAAGCAGGGGCGTGGCAGACAGGCGAATGATGGTTTCCTGTGCAGGAAGGTCTGTGCTTGGCTTCCAAGGCGGGCTGCAGGGATGCTGAGCTGGCCTGCCTGTGTCAGTGAAAGGCCCAGCCTGGATGCAGAGGCAGCTCACAGTTAGCCAGCGTGTCCCACGGAGCTGTCGCCATTGTCGTCGCCTGGACAATCACAGCACACAGCATTTGAGGAGAGGCGGACGACTGCGAGAAGCAGGAGGGCCTGGGCTCCCGCACTTCAGGCTGAGCCTGGGGTACAGTCTGTTGAGATGAGAGCACTTGGCAGGGTAGGAGTTTGGTGGTGTGGGGCCGTGAATCCAGCCCGGCACAGGTGACCGGGGTACTTCAAAGCCTGCAGGCTCCTGGGGGTAATCCTGGGTCTGTGTGTATGAGAGGGAGGTGAAGGGGATGGATGTGTCCCAGAAGAAAAGGGGAGCCAATGGGCACCCTACATCCTGGGGTTCGGGCTGGGGAGCAGCCCCTTGGTCTGAAAGCAAACAGCATACATCTGTTTAGCCCACAGAGCATCCCCCTGGGAGCAGTCTCCCAATGACCCACCATGTATAGGGTCACCAAGCGGTGAAGAGAGGTGAAGGGAGGTTGCCTGGAGGGGCCAGGTGGTGTCCTGGCTGGGGGATGGTCCTTCCCCGAGACCACAGGCCATATGGCCTGGAGGATGGAGGGCCATGCCTAAGGCCACTGACAGGACGTCCCCCTGGGATGTCTCCCAAGCTCTCTGACTCCTGCAGTTGGGCAGGACTCAGCTCCCCTCGACCCCACTTCCTTCATTCCTCCTGGGGCCCAGCATTCCCCCTCTCTCTACTGCTTTCAACGCCCCATTTCTTGCCCGTCCTACAACATCAGCTTCCTCTGGGCTTCTCCCTGCCGCCTCATCCCTTTCAACCTCTGCTTCCCCAGCCACTGCAGAGAAGCCCTGCCACCCTGCGAGGCTGACCGAGCCACCGCAGGGCCCCAACTCAGTCCTCCCTCCGAGGGCTCCCTGCTCCCCAGGCTCAGGGCTAG
Organism: Meles meles; assembly: GCF_922984935.1. NCBI lineage: Eukaryota > Metazoa > Chordata > Mammalia > Carnivora > Mustelidae > Meles > Meles meles. The sequence goes on along the minus strand of NC_060078.1, from coordinate 44,946,536 downwards.
ACACCTGATTGGGCCCCCCACAGTTCTGACCATCTCCTGCCCTTCTTTTCTTCTCTTCTGTCCCCACCACCAGCTCCCAGAGTCCCTCTGGCTGCTCCCTGGTCACAGAGCAACATTGTGTTCCCAGACAACCCAAGCTCCACCCCCCAGACCCCCCCCCCCCCCCGCCCCGCTACATTCACACAGGGCGTCCCCTCTGCCTGGACGGCTCAGCATGACCCCCGCGCTGCCTGGCAATCCTTGCTTCACCTCCACCTTCCCTGGGGAGCTCTTGGGGACTTGCCTGTTCTTTCAGCACCCTGTGTGACGGCAGTGCTTATCACACGTGTTAGGTGACTGCTGATGTGCTGTCCCTCTCCGCCTGTGCCACAGCCCAGCCCAGTATTCCCTCCAGGACAGCACACTGTCTTTCATCACGCACCGCCCCCAAGCCCGAGGGGCACTTCCCATCTCTGTCCTGGTCTCTGTGGCTGTGCACAGTGCCCAGGCTCAGGACTGGGGAGTAAGTCCTCCCTGAGGTTGGAGCCGGTGTTCCCCGGGAGAGGCAGGGGCTCCACAGTTGGAGGGAGAAGCCCAGGTCTCTCCCTGTCTGGGATGCCCAGGGAACAGCCTTGGGGAAGTAAGACAGGACATGGTCTTGGGCTTGTGGGGAAGCCCAAGAGAGCCCAGGAGCTGGGGGGTGTTGTACGGGTGTGAATAGAGGGGTTGGGTGGGGAGCTGTCAGCTGAGGGGGGAGGGGGAACGGTAGCCTTGGGGCCTGTGCACATGGCATTTCCAGCGTTCCAGAATATGGCCTTCTCTAATCACCATCGACATTCCGTTCCATAGGCACTTGGGCTGACAGCTGGCCTTCTTTTAATAGCCACAAGTATTCTGGGTGACATCCTAATCTCAGGGCATTCACTGTGAGCACATACACAGCTTGCAGCACCCCCCGCCAGGTAAGCCCAGCCTCCGATCAAGCAGAGAGGTACACACCAGCCACCCTTCGTCACAGGCAGCTTAAAGCAGACCTGTTGAGACACACTTGGTTCTGTGCCCTGTGATGTCACAGTGACAGAGAACATGTGCAGGGCACATGATCACACACAGGCACAAGTTACACTCCACTGTGCACACACATTTTGTCCTGTTGTACACACTTACACACGCTGCACGTTTCCCACAGCACCGCACGGCCCCAGCTGCCGGCCATGGATGTACAAAGTCAGGGTCCCACCATCCCACAGACACTCTCAGGTGCAGTCCAGACTCATTCAGGCCTGCTCAGAACATCGTGGAGTCCCAGAGACCCCCAGGCATCCCAAACAGGAAAGGGGACATCTGGGTGGGGAAGAAGTGATTCCCAGAGGACACTGGACCTTCCCATAAGAATAGCGCCCCCTTTTTTTGCCACTCTCTAGGCTACTTGCCCCTTTTCCCCACCCCTGCATGGATTGGCAAGGGTCCAGCCCAATCACCTTCCCAGAAGTCTCTGCTTCCTGCCCCCCGGGCCTGAGAGGTGCCTTGGTTTCCATGTCCTCCAGGTCCTGACTGCAGGGGAAGCGTGCGTTCACTTGCTGGGCAGCCTCCCACATGGCTGCTGCCTCTGTGTCCATCCAGCCCTGGGAAAGGTGGGACAGTCACAGTGAGGGGAGGGGGACCTTCCCTAAGCCTCGCTCCCGCCCTCATCTCCAGCCAAGACTGTCTCCATCCTCTGCACAGGTGTTCACTACAGGGAGGTCCACAGCCCCGGAGGCTTGCTGGTCACAAATCCCTGCCATCTGTGAGTGCCTGTGCCAGGTGTGTGAGTGTGGGCCTTCTTAAGCATGTGGGATGGTCCATCTTTACGAGGGTCCAGGGTTTTGTTGACAGATAGCATTCACTCCTTTGATGTCATTCACTATGTGTGGTCAGGGAAGGGACCTCTGACAGCTCCCTCCTTAGCCCCTCAACCGAAGCTCTCCAGGGCTGGAAGCAGTGGAAGAGGTCAGTGGGGATTCTGGGCGAGGCCAACCATGGGCCCGGTAGTACAAAGATGGAGGAGCCCAGGTGTGGCTGAGGACAGGAGGTCACAACACAGAGAGCTCTCCTGGGGACATTAGGGGGCATCGCAGCCCTGGGCCCCAAGGAGGAGCTGGCAGGCTGGTAGTTCCCAGGGCTAACACCAACTGTGGGGTCGGCACCCACCCGTGGGCACCCTAGCCAGTCTTGGATGTAGACATAACTGTTTTCCCTTTTAGAGAAGAACACAGAGGCTCAGAGAGAGTGAGTGACCTGCCCGAGGTCACACAGTGAGGCTCTGGTAGAACTGAGGCGTGACTCCAGGTCCCCGGACTCCTGGGCCAGAACTCCTTCTGTTGTATCCTGTGGGCTCCTCAAGGCTCCCAGGAGGAGGGGGCTTAAGGCTAAGAACAAAGGACCCTAAGCTAGCTCCTGCCTGGGTCTCAGGAGGCCCATCTATGGTCAGAAATGCCTGTCTTTACACGGCTCTCAGCTTCTGGAATACTGCCAGCATGGAAGAGAGATGGCCTGGCATTGGAAGATGCGTCAGTCCTGGCCCTGCTACTGGGTGACCTTGGACCAACCCATTGCCTCTCTGGCCCCAGGGCCCCTGCCTGTCACAGGGGATGGGGCAAGGGAAGGGCCTGGGGCAGTCATGAAGGGCTCTTCCTGCCAGCGTCCCAGCTTCCTGAGAGTCCCTGGGTCTCAGAGACCTGAGGCTGGCCTGGTTGAGGAGAGGAGGGCAAGGTGCCAGCCTTGGGAGACCACCACATCCTTACCACCTCGCTCTCTGAGCCCAGGGACGCATGGCGCCTCTGTCCGGAGATCCAGCTGAGGTCTGAGGCCTGGCTGCTCAATGTGGAGCGGTGGGTGGAGCGGTAGCTGGCGAAAGGGCCAGTGCGCTGGCCCGACACACCGAGCAGCACCCCCAGGCAGGGCAGGTGCTGGGCAATGGCCATTCTGCCGGAACAGCACATCTGGTTAGGGGCATGAACAGGCAGACACCAGGAGATGGGGGTGGATGGACAGACTGCTATGGGGCTAATGGGAGTGGACAGAATGTGGGAAATGGATGGTTCAGACACTGGGGTTATGAGGACAAATGCTGGAGTGATGGGAACGGACAAAAAGACACTGGCATAAGAGGTGATGAGGAAGGCCTGACAGATGCTGGGTTGAAAGAGACTGACAGGCTCATAGCCTTGAGGATGGACGGACAGACTCAGGGGCCATGGGCAAGGAGGGTAGCAGGTTCGGCAAGGTGCTTGGTCTCAGCTCTCAAGGGACTGGCCCAGGCTGCATCTTTCCCAGTGAGGACCAGGGACAATCCCCAAGGAGCCTCTGAGCCTGCAGCTGGCCTCAGCACGGTGGTAAGTTACTGACGCCACCAGGCAGAAGGAGACACTGAAGGGCCCCTCACAGGAGAGGCCGGCTGTGCTGGGAATCCCATCAGCAGAGAGCACTCTGGGCCAGAACCATGCCTGGGCCTCCACCAGGGCCCTTGAACCTCTCCCTACTATGGTCTCTCCAGGACATTGCTGTCTGGGGGCTTCTCTTTGTAGGGGATATCACTGCTGATCGGCCATCCCAGCTGCCTTTTGGCCTTGGCTCCCCAAATCCCATAGGCAGAACTGGACACTGTCCAAGGAGCTCTGATGTCGCTCCAAGCTGCTCCCCCTGGGAAACTGGAGCAGCAGAGGGGATCACACCAGCTCCAGACCCCATCCAGCGTCACTGGCTGCTCCCAGCTGCTAGAGGCCCCCACCCAGTGCATACAGGAGAGACAGAAAAGATGGCCAGTCTCTGCCCCCATTCACGGCTTCAGGCCCTCCATGGCCTGGGGCCCTGGGGCTGGGTCCTGGAGGAGGGCTGCACCTGTACTTGGGGTGGGTGATGGCATAGATGATGGGGTTGTGGATGGCAGAGGCCTTGGCGATGACAGCAGGCACTGTGTTCATGTAGGGCGTCAGGACATGGGCATACCTAGGACAGAGAAGCCATGGTTCCCCTGCTAGCTGGCCCTCCCAGAGACTCCACAGCCCACCTGCCCTCTCAGGAACCTGCTTCCCCTGGGCCAGGCCCTGTGGGCTACAGCCTAGCCTGGCCCAAACCAGCATGGCCAAGCCAGCCTCATGAGAGGGACTGAAATGCAGGGAGAATTCTGACCTGAGGTGAGTGGAAACCTGGGGAGGGAGGGTTGCTGGAGGAAGATAAGGCAGGCTTGCGGGGGGGGTTCTGCCCGGTGCCACGATAGCCCAGAGCCTGTGCTGTGGGCAGGAAGCCCTCCCCACCCCCAGGACCTCTGGGCCTCTTGCCACCTCCTCACCCACCCCCCACAACCCTGAGACCCACTGCTCCCGGGCTCTCTTGGAGGGACTTCACATGACAGTCTTACCGGGGACCAGGCCCCTCCTGCATAAACAGGTCTCGGACCCAGACACTTCCCAGGATGAACAACTCTCACTGTCTCAAAGTGCTTCTGAAGTCTGGCCTATATCCTCGCTGCTGCAGACATCAGACTAGCCACGAAGGACTGGCAGGCAGGAGGTGAGCGGCACCCCAGGCTGTGTGCCCACAGCCCAGGTGAAGAGGGAACCAGAACCTCAGGGAGAGTCTTGTGTTCTCGTGGGATCTGGTAGGACCTGGGAGCCCTTGCGGGCCCTCAGATCAAACCCACCACGGCTGAGAGCCCCCCCAGAGTGTGTCCCAGTGCCTCCAGGACATGGCGGGGCCATCTCCCTCGGGGAACCTCACTGCCACTACCACAACCGCAGAGAGAATGAATGAATGGCTGTGAGGCTGGACTTTGGGTGTGAAAATGGCTGGCTTGGGCTTGGCTTGGGCTGGGGAGGGGACAGGCCACCCCAGGGTCCCCTTACCATCCTCCCACCCCCTCCAGCCCCTGTCCCAGCCTCTTGGGCACTGCTCACCCAGCAAAGGCTGTCAGGGCCACAGTGGAGTAGGGGGCCCAGGAGAGCACGAAGAGAAGGATGACCAGCAGCTCAATCTTGGCCATTTTCCACTCTCTCTGCAGCCGCTGCTGTTGTCGGGGGGACCTGACACCGCCCTCACAGGCCCTGAAAGTCTGGAGAGCCCTAGCACAGGTGCAAAGTCCAAGTCTGAGCCCACTCTGGCGGCAATGAAGGCCGCGGTCATGAAATCTGTCGGGGAGGCTCCCTGGACCTGGCCATTCTCTCCAGCGCAGGGAGCCCTGACTCTCAGAAACTTCTCCATTACATCCAGCCAAAGCACCTCCCTGTGGTTCCGCCTGTGGGGTCTTCCCTACCCACAGACCTCCCAATAAAGCCTCAAGGCCCCTCCTCAGAAGCCCCTGTCTCCTGAGACTTCTCTAGGCGCCCAGGTTGTGCTAGTCTCTGGGCACCTCATCCTCTAAGCACGTGGGCTCAGCTTGTCTTTGCCCATCTGGAGCTGGGAATCTCCCGGGGAGGGGAGGGCGCAGCGTGAGGCTGGGGGCAGGGTCGGTCGGCCTGGCTGAGGGACCTGGCCACCCTCCCATCTAGCCCCTCCTCCGAGCCCAGCTCTTACCGGCCTGTCTCCCGGATGGCCCTGAAGATGAAGATGTAGCAGTAGATGATGACCAGCAGGGGGAGAAAGAACACGAAGCAGAAGAGCAGCATGGTGTAGGCTCGGACTGATGGCGTGAAGCTCATGTAGTCCCAGGAGCAGGAGGTCAGCAGCCCCTCGGGTACATAGGCGCCTGGGAGTCAGGAGTGGATGCTCAGCCTTGGGGGCAGCATGCTTCAGGCTCCTCATCCAGCAGGGCCTTGGGATGTGGGGTCCAGGCTCCCGGAACACTGCTCCCCACTCCAGCCCTGCCCACTGCTGTGAGGAAGCCGAAGCATGTGGAGGGAGCTTTCCCAGCCAGTTCTAGCCGGCAGAGCCCACTGCTGCCCATTTTACCAGGCTGGAACAGAGACCTGACCGTAGCCCCCAGTCTTACTCTTCCAGATTTTGGCCAGGTTTGTGGTCCTGCCACAGAAAGGTGGGTGCCTGGCTGCTAACCCTCCCACCTGCTCAAGCCCACACCCCAAGGCCTGCCTCAGCATCGGAAGCCCCTGTCACTTCCCACCAGCCAGGAACCAGTGGTCTCACTGGTATTTGGGTGTGGGAGCCCAGGTCATCCTCGGATTGCTGATGGAGCTACCTCGGTTTCCCCTGCTGCTAGTCATGCCCCCTGAATGAGTATCCACCTGCCTCGAGGCTTAAGCACTCCCTTGGCCCCTCTTGCCAGCTGACAAATGCAAGTCTATCTACCTGCCCCTTGAACTTGCCCCACCCAGCTTATCCTCCTCTCTCCCAATTCCCCCAGTCCACTTACTCCAGCCAAAGAAGGGTGGCAGACTCCAGGCCAGGGCATAGAGCCAGACGCCCACCAGGACAAGTGCTGCCCGCCTCTTGGACACCACCCCAATGGCAGCCAGTGGGTGCGTGATCACCAGGTAGCGGTCCAGAGCGATGGCCATCAGGGTGATCATGGAGGTGATGCCGAAGACAGCCCCACAGAAGGCATAGAACTCACAGCCTGTGGGCACAGCTCCCTGACCTCAGGCCATGGCGGGAGGCCATGAGGTACCCCAGCGGAGGGAGGGTCTGGGGAGGGCACATACTCAGCTCCTGCCTTCCCCTCTCCAGAAAAGCCGCCCTGAGCCCCTCTCCACCCTGGCTACCTGCCACATCTGGCCCAGAAGCTGAGTCTTCCTTCTTGCTCACTCATGGGGTCAAGGGTGGCCACCCACTTTCTGCCCAGGAAGAGCCAATGACCTCCTCATCCGAGGCCAGCCTCCACTGCGGGCGTCCCCTGCCACAACCTGCCTCCTCCCTCCAGCAGAAGGGGAACCTGAAGGTCTACCTGCCTCCCCAAAGAACCACCGCTTATGGAGGCTGCTGATGAAGAAGACGGGGGCCTGGGTGAAGGACATGAAAAAGTCGCTGACCGCAAGGTTGATAATGAACATGTTGGAGGGTGTCCTGAGGCCTCTGGTCCTGCAAAGGGTTGGAAGCTGTAAGGAGGTGCTTCTGCTGGGGAGCTTCCCCGAACTATGCACGCACGCGTGCACACACGCACGCACACGAGCACGAGCAACAGACCACGACCTGTCCTGCTGCCCAGCAAGCACAAGCCAGACAGCTCTAGGGCCTGACAGCATGATCTAAGAATCTCCCCTAGGCAGCAACTCTTGCCTCATATGGAGAGCAAGACAGTCCCTACAGTTCTGTGCAGCTGAAGCTGGCTTTAGGACTCGTGTGTTTCCTCCTCTCACCCTCTGGATCCCCCCTGCATGACCAACTCTCTCTCCTTGGTCACACCCCTCATTCCACTGAACCCCTCCCAGTTCTCCCAAGTGCCTCCTCCTGCATGCTCAGACATGCCTTCCCAAGAGCTCCTTCCACCTCTTTCATCCCCAGCGACCCCTCCTGGTTCCCCTTCTGCCAGAATCTCTGCAGTCTTCATATTCGGGGTTGGCACAGGGCAGAGGGACGGACAGGTGTGCCCCACAGGCCAGGCGCTTTCACAAACTCCTCTCCCGTATCACCCATCTTTGCATCTACCCCTCCCTTTTTTCCAGATGAGAATACTGAGGCTCCCACCCGCAAGGTGGTTTGCTCCAGGTAACAAGACTCAGTTGGTGGCATGGCCAGGATTCAAACCTTATTTGATGGGCACTGCACAGTCTGAACTTGTGTAATCCTACATTGACTCCCTGAAATAAATCACAAGTCCATTTTGCAGATAAGAAAAATGCACCACAGGGACGCCTGGGTGGCTCAGTCGGTTAAGCATCTACCTTCAGCTCAAGTCACAATCCCAGAGTCCTGGGATCAAGTTCTGCCTCAGGCTCCTTGCTCAACGGAGAGCTTGCTTCTCCCTCAGCCCCTGACCCCGGCTCATGCTTTCTCTCTCTCTCTCTCTCTCTCTCTCTCTCTTTCTTAAATAAATACATTTTAAAAAGAGAGAGAAAAATGGACCCACAGAGAGTAAGTGACTTGCCCAAAGTCAGTTTAGCTAATAGGTAGTGGGGACTTGCCTGTCTCGGCCATTCAGCCTAAGAATGGAGCAGGTAGGGAAAGAAGTTGGGGTGCCTTCCAGGGGCTCTTGCTGAAGGTCTTGAGGACTTGGGACCCTGTTTCCAGTGGGGCTGCTTATCGAGCAGAGAGAGGATGCCCACTGGAGCAGGTGGCATGGAGGTGAGCTGAGAGCATGGCAGAATGGGCAGAGGCATGTGAGCCATAGAGATATTTGTCCTACACAGAAGGTGTGTCCTGGACTTTTTGACCCTTCCCTAAGCTAGAAGAAGGAGGCCTGTCCTGAGACCACAGAAGGCTTGGCGGCGGTGTCCCCACCCAGGCTTAACAGAGCCCTGCGGAGCTGGCGACAGCATTCCTGCCCCATCTCTGCATGGCTGGCTGCCCTCAGTGCCCTTGCCCTAGTCTCGCCAATCAGGCACCTGCAGAAGGTATAGATGACCATCAGATTGCCCAGCATCCCCGTGAGCCCCACCAGCAGGATCACTGTGCCCAGGGTGTAGTGGGCATGGTCTGGAACATCCACCGTTGGGAAGGGGACCCAGGCAGCACCCTGAGCCCCGGCTGTCTGTGGAGAGACAGACAAACAAGAGCATCACATTATCCTATCATCTGGAATAACCCTGAGAAGGAAGGGTTAAGGTTCCCAGGAGAGCCGGTAGGGAAACTGAGGCTCAGAGTGGCACCGCCATTTGCCCACACTGCTAGGAAGTGGCTGAACCGGAGAGGAATCGCAGGTCTCTAAAGTCAAGCCAGAGCTCCTGAACCCTGGCACAGAGGCATGAGGCTCCTAGGATCACCTGTCAGAGGCTGGACAGACAGAGAGACACATGTCTGACAAGGAGGGACATGGCTGGAGTGAGTCTACTTTTCCAGGGAGAAGGCAGAGCCATCCCTTGGTGCTTCCTCTCCCCTGTAGGGGCCCTGGCCGAAGCACTTGAAGCGGTTAGCAAGGGTCTTCCAGGCCCTGTAGACTCTGCAGTGGCAGAGCCCCTTTCCCCTGGAGCCCCACCCCCTCACCAACCTCAATGAAGAGATTGTATTCCCCCACAGTAAAACTGGGGAGCGCTGACCTTATTACCTGGCGTGAGACAGAGGAAAAGAATTCCCCTTTAAAGAAAGCTTGGGGACGCCTGGCTGGCAGAAGTCGGTTAAGCATCCGACTGTTGATTTTGGCTCAGATCATGATCTCAGGTTCCTGAGGCTGAGCCCTGAGTCAGGCTCATGCTCAGTGGAGGGAGTCTGCTTGAGATTCTCTTTCCCTCTCTGTCTGCCCCTCCCCCCCAATAAATAAATAAATCTTAAATAAATAAATGTAAAAAAGAATAAAGAAAGCTTAGGTTTCCCCAGGGTCACTGCTGAGGCCAGCACGGAGGGCTTTAAAGAACCCTCTGCCCCAGCTCCTTTCCTGGGAAGGAGGTCAATTTAGTCTCTGTCTTGTCTCCTATAGCTAGAGAGCCTTTCTGTCCAATCCAGGATGTAGGCCCACATCCCAGGGTCCTCAGGGTACCCTCCGTCCTCCCTGGTTACCAGTGGACTCGATGGCCTGGCCAGAAGGACGGAGGCACCGGAAGGCACCCATCACGTCACTCTGGGCAGACAATCCAGACGCCTCGGGTATGCCTCCCTCTCTGGAAGGTTCTGTGGGATACCCAACCACCCTTCAGAAAAGAATGCATGCGACCAAGGGCAGGTCTGGGCCATTCCAGCCCCTGTCCCTTACGGCTGGCCTTTCCGTTCCTCAGATGCTCTCTCCACAGGGATGGACTTTGCCCATACTCTCCTCTATTGGCCTCTCTGTGGAGGACAGGCCCAGAGGAGTCCAGTAACATGCCCAAGGTCCCACAGAGGAGCTCAGGTCTTTTCTCTCTCCCTGTCAAAGCCCCTGGGTGTTCCCAACAGGGAGGCCAGGGTGGGCGGATGGAAGGCTCTGTGTGTGCACATGCTGGCCCCGGCTTACCGTGGCACTGATGACCAGAGGTTGGCCCAGGCTGGAGGTGATGCTCCGGGAGCCATCCCACCTGCTGGGTGAGGCTGGGGTGGCCACGCAGCTGGGCTCCTGGGCTCTGGACCCTGAAGGAGGATTCATCCTGAGGTGGGGTGTCCTTTCTCGAGCCGTCAGGATATTAGCTGTGCCCAGCCTCCCAGCCTTCCTCCGTCTTCTGTACCCCTGCCTGGTCTGTGGCCGCCTGTTCCCGCGTCCTGCGTGGACCCAGCCCGGAGCTACTCTTGAAGCTGATGACTGCTGTGTCCAGTGAAGCACAAAGGAACGAAAGTCATAGCTATGGCGACTCACAGCCACAGGCTCTGTCCCCACCTTTAAGTAGCAGAGCTGGGAGTGCACATGCCCAGTTGCTCAGTACTGCGAGCTCCCCCAGATACAAGTCCCTGGGTGTCTGTCCACAGAAGGTCTGATGATGGCGGCGTCCATGTGTGAAAGTGTGTGTGTGTGTGTGCGTGAGTGTGAGAGTGTGCGTCAGTGTGAATGTGTGTGTGTGTGTATTTCAAGGGAGACTGTTGTCCTTGGGCTTCCAGACACTAGGCAGAAGTCTTTGTCCTCCCGTCTGATAAGGCTCTCTTTCTCCCCCGAGCTCATCAGAAACAGCCTCTGCTGCCCTCAGTAAACCCCACAGCTGTCCGGGGGCAGGGGGCAGCATCACCCTTTCCATGGAGTGCCTGGCCCTCAGTTCTGCCCACAAGAGCACCCCATCTTCACAGCCACCCCCACGAGCCAAGGCTGGTCACCCACTGCACAGATGAAGAAGCTAAGAGGTTGTGTCATGATACCACACAAGTAGGGTGAGATCAGACCACAAGGCATTTTTATTTATTTATTTATTAACATATAATGTATTGTTAGCCCCAGGGGCATAGGCATTTTTTATTTGTTTGTTGTCTTTCGATAATAAACTTTTAAATTGAAGTATAAAGATTTTATTTTTTCTTAAGATTTTACTTATATAAGACAGAGATAGTAAGGGGGAGGAGAGGGAGAAGCAGGCTCCTGCTGAGCAGGGAGCCTGATGTTGGACTCGATCCCAGGACCCTGGGATCATGACCTGAGCCAAAGGCAGATGCTTAACCAACTGAACCACCCAGGTGGCCTGAAATATAAAGATGTTTAAAGATTTTTTAAAAAAATTTATTTGACACAGAGAGAGATCACAAGTAGGCAGAGAGGCAGGAGGAAGCAGGCTTCCTGCTGAGCAGAGAGCCCGACGTGGGCCTTGATCCCAGGACCCTGAGACCATGACCTGAGCTGAAGGCAGAGGCTTTAACCCACTGAGCCATCCAGGAGCCCATGAAGTATAGAGATGTTTAAAAACCACCACGTGCAAAGCAGGTAGAGACCTGGGAACTCAGGCCTGGCTGAGATGAGTGAACGTCAGGGGGGGAGGTGTCCCCAGGCCTGCACCTCCATCCAGTCTTGCAAGAGACAGCGGGAAGGAAGTGAAGAGTCGCAGAGCTGGAGGAAATGGCAGCTGAGCAGTCTTCACAGGGGGGCCCCTCGGCTTCCAGAATGTTCTACCTTGGAGCGTGTCTTGAGACAGTGCAGAGGTTTGTGGAACCCTGGAGTGGAGACACACACCATCTCTTGCTACAGGACAGCCCCCGGTCTTTACAAACAGTTCCTTTTGAGCCCCAGATTGGGAGCACCCACACTCAGAGAGAGAAGCTGCACTTCCCAACAGGCGTTAACTCACGGTTCAGACACACTTCCTCCTGACACCTTCCATTTCAGGTCTTAGCTCACAGAGGCTCACCTAGGGTGCTGGGTGAGGCTGGACCCTAGCTTTGCTTCTTCCTGTAACCCCAGTGTGGACTTACCAGCTGCTGGCTTTTGAATATAAGGCTTTCCCTACTGATTGCCGCTGGGAGCATCTCTGAGCTGACATGAAGTCCCATTCAATGTCCTCTCTCCCTCTCCAACCTGAAAACTAGGAGAGAATGCAGTGAAGTAGCTAGGACCAGGAGCTCTCAGAGGGGTTTGTTGGGTGGACAGAAGAGAAGGGACCACGCCCAGGGCAACACAGTCCTCAGAGCAACTCCCAAAGGCCCAAGGAATTGAATCCTTTTATATTGCCCTTCTCCGTGACTGACATATAGCCCCCTTGGAAGTGATGCTGAGAGGTTCCATCCCCTCATCCTGTGTTGCGACCCTTCAGGGGAGGCCCCCGACGACCATCATGCTCCATACCTCTGTGCTCAACTTCTCCTCTGCTCGGAGCCTGCAGTCCAGGCTGAGTCAGGAGAGCTACATGGGCAGCCCAGCATCCGAGGACACCATGTTTAACTGTCCCCGGTGGGCACACCACTGCCCAAGTTGTCCGAGTTATAAGTCACGGGTCTGAAGTGGGGAAGCCCTTGACCTTCCATCCGTCTCCTCAGACCTTGCAGGTACACTGCTGCATTCCCACCTCTGAGCCACACTTCTGCTCCCGGCTCTGCCCTGACCGTCAGGTCTCTATCCAGGCCTGGCTCAGAGGGGGGCCCAGCCTCTCCAGGCCCATCCTGGCCTTCCTGTCAACAGTCTCAGGTGCCCCGCTCCGCCCAGAAATCAGCACAGGGACAAACAGAGAGGGGGGTCTCCAACCCCTCCCAGGTCCCATCCTGGCTAGTGCCCACTCCCTTGGATGGCATGTCTTCCTCTCCCAGTCCAGCAGCCAAGGGCAGGCGGATGTTGAAGCCCAGCCTCTGGCTCTGAGGACTTCTATGTCCCCCGGCCCCCTGAGCTGATAACAAGTTGCCATCCCCCTACATGGCTTCTCTCTTCATGGCCTCCCCTCTTCTCTTGTCCCTGCCTTACCGCTCATTCTTCACACTGCAGCCCTAAAGTCATTTGGAAACGAGGAGTCAGATGACCCCATACTTAACCCTTTGGTGGCTTCCATCGCTCTTGAGACATGGACAAAGACTCGGTTTGGAGAGGAGGTAAAGGAAAATAACACAATGTCCATGGATTTTGTTGAGGAAACTAACCCTTCAGCATCAGCAAGAAGAGGCCTGCTCTCACCCACTGCCTCAGTGTACATGCATACGGGCCAGGCGGTCACCACACCCTGCTACTGCCCCTTTTGGATGCATGTTCCAGAACAGCCCTGTTTTCAGGAAGGAGCGGCTGAGTTCCAGTACCAGGCAGTCTGAGTGCGGCTGCCTGCTAAGCCGGGAAGCTTCTGAGAAGGCCAGCTGCTGGCACCCTAAGACCCTCCTGGGAGCTGGATTCAGGACATCGGGGAAAGGGGAGCTGATCACACGGGGAGTTGAGTTCAGGTGCAGACCCTCTTGCTGGGGAGGAGGAGCTAGCTTGGTCCCTGAGCTTCTGAGCTCACTCTCCAAGGCGTCCTCACTGTGCTCCAGCCAAGCTGGCCCCCCCTTCGCTTGTAGGACATGCCCAGTCCCAGTCTGTCACCCAGCTTCCGCTCATGCATTGCTCTTGAAACCGTCCTTCACCCCTTCTCAAGGTCTCAGCTCAAACACCACCTCATCAAGGTGTCAACGAAGCCGTCCTGAGGATCCAGCTGTTTGCAGCCTCCTGTCCGTCCTGTGGAGGACTCACTAATAGTGTCATTTATAGTGATCGTCATCTGATTGTGTCCTCTCCCCTCCCTGGGTCACAAATAGATCTATGTGCTTCATCTCTGTAACCCACTGTCCAGCGGAGTGCCTGCACGTCCTTTCAGGAAAATAAAAATCTCCTTGGTCCTTGCTTCTCGAAGTGCTGTCCAAGCAACCGGTGGTAGAAGTGGCCCTGAGGGGGACACTGAGGCAACCCAGGGATTAGCAAGAGCAGGACACTCTGCCAAGTCTGAGGCTGGAAGGACAGAGGAGGAAGGGGGTCCTGGGATTCCAGGGGCTACAGATGTCCAGCAGGCTGCCGCAGAGAGAGGCTGCTCATAGGTGGGAGCCGGAGCCTCGGTGGGGACATGGTGGCCGACAGGGTTGCCATGGTGAGCAGAGCGTGAGCCGTGTGCTCCCACCGTCTCCTGTTTGGCCTCCTGTCTTCTGCTCTTCCCTCCCAATGGCCAAAGCTGCCTGGAAGCCAGAGATAGGAGGGGTTGAGCAACTTGGTTCCCTGGCACAGAGAACAGAGTAGGGAAGGGCAATGGTGCACACAGTTTCTCATCCTCCACCCCGCCCCCAACCTGCCACCATGGCCAGTAGATGGTTTGGGTGCCACCCCAACCCCCTGGCCAGCAGATTGGCCCTCCCAGTTCACCTGCAGGTGCTCTAGCTCCTTGATTCCTTGTGACCCCCCTCCCCAGAGGCTGCTTGTGGCAGCATGGCCTGAGCCTTGGCTGGATAGTGGTGGCAGCTGTCTGCCTGGCCAGCCTCTGGGTTCCCCTGAACCAGCCCAGGCCACCCTGCCATCCAGCCCGGCCTAGGAGTCTATGGGCCATCATGCTCATGCCCTCTGCTTGCACATACACAGAGCTGGGAGATCTGAGTGTGCACTGTGGTACCCAGAACCCTCGCCTAATCTCTGTGCTGTCTGCTCCTCGCACCTCACTGGCACGGCTGCAGGTGGGGAAAGCTCTCCAGGCCCCTCACCCTCAGGGGAGTTCTGGGGACATAAGAAGCAGGAGGCCTGAGAGCCGCCCTGGGTGTCTGCACAGCTGAGGGGCCGGGGAGGCGGGGGTATGGTATGTTTTGTTAGAACAGCCAGCGGTTATGCACCCCTCACTCGTGGGTCATCAGACAACACAACCCACACTGGTTGGGGGGCTAGAATCAGCCAAGGGCGTGGACACTGTCCATGGGGCCCTGATGCCAACTTTACTTATTTCTGAGTCCCAGAATTCCCATCCAGCGTAGAGAAGTCCTGAAAGCTCTTATAAGAAAAGCTGATAGAGGGGCCCCTGGGTGGCTCAGTCGGTCTGTCTTCAGCTCAGGTCATGATCCCAGGGTCCTGGGAATGAGTCCCGTGGCGGGCTCCTTGCTCATTAGGGAGCCCGTTTCTCCCTCTGCCTGCTGTTCTCTCTGCTTGTGCTTGCTCTCTGAAATTTAAAAAAAAAAAAAAAAAAAAAGCTGCTAGAAAAGCCAGGAGGGCAGGCCCATGGCCCCTGCGTTTCTGTCTTTCTGGCCACAGCACCAGTGTCCAGGGAGCCAGGTCCCTGTGACCTAGCCTAGCAGGCAGCACTATACTGCCACTCCCACACCATTCCCAGCCTCTCCATGGCTACGGATCACTTTCCACGTCCTGAGGCTGGTCAGGGCTATCTGGTTACCCAGAGACTCCTGGGAAACTCCCAGAAGCTATTGCCAGGGGAATATTAAATGTCTTAATGAGCACATTCCCGCAGGCACCGAGCCAGCGGCTCACCTGGGCGCCTCCTCTCCTGGAACCTGCTGGGTTCCAGGCAAACCCTGTCAGGATAGGGCCCACCATCCTACAGCACGGGGTGGGGGTGGGGGACATAAACTCGGAAATTTGGAAAATCTTGCTCTTAGGCTGTCTTCAGCTGCGGAGCGGCAGATATACCTGTCTACTTACCTGCTCTGAATGCCATCCAGATGCCCCCTCCCCCACCGCTGCCCCACCACCAACGTAGGCCTGCCTCTTGGGAGGCAGCCGAGTAGCCCAGTGGCCCTGCTAATGTCCCCAGAGGCATCCAAGGGTCTTTAGGTCCCTGTGGCCCACATTTTTGTCACTCCTCCCACACTTACTCCCCCAGAATGGAGGAGGTGCCTTCTGTGCACCCTATGATAGCTGAGAGGGGGACTCGCCGGACTACAGCCGTGGGACAGAGTTTCCACAGCACTGCGGGCCCCTTTCCTGTCCTCAAAGGAGCACCTACGGTGGCTCCTGGGTTTGCTACCTACTGACACCTACATCCCCGGCCTGGGGTCCAGATCCGGGGCCTTCAGTGTTTTCTAGCCCCATCCTTCCTGATCCACGTGTGTCACGTCAGTCTGGGGAGCTTGGGCTCCAACTTGGTACCATCCAAGGACCATGCATTTATTAAGTGACTACAGTGTGCCCGGCCCTGGGTTAGCATCAGCTAGAGTGGCTGTCCTGGGCACATTTGCTATGTTATCAGGAGGGGAATGTCACAGTCTCTCTCTCTTTCTCTCTTGTTCTCTCTCTCTCTCACACACACACACACACACACACAGAGTCTGGTGACTCCAGAAATTAGCTTTTTCCTCCCCTTAGCTGGAAGCATCTGTCTAGGGGAGTCAGGGCCAGTTAACAGGTGCAAGAGAGGAATAGGGAAACAGAAAGTCAAGGGAAATATGAGTAAGGCCAAAAAAACTGAACCTTTAAAAAAAAGATTTTATTTATTTGTGTATTTATTTAGAGAGCACTCGCACAAGCAATGGGAGACGCAGAGGGAGAGAGAGAGAGAGAGAATCCCAAGCAGACTCCGTTTTGAGCTCAGAGCCTGATACAGGCCTGGCTCGATCCCATGACCCTGAGAACACGCCCCGGGCCGAAATCAAGATTTGGGCACTCAGCCGACTCAGCCATGTGGGTGCCCCAGGAACTTTTTAACTCCAAAACTGATTGCACACCCCAAAGAGTCATGTCCCTTGGGCAGGCCCGGCCCGTGGAAAGCAAGAACTTGCTACTGGGTTTCAACCACAAGACTGATTCCTTAGAGCCTTTGACATTTCCTGGGGACTCATGCAGCACTCTAGCTGATGCCTGCAGAGAGCCGCGTGAACCACCTGGGGACGATATACTGTTTTTTGACCTTTGGGTACCATGCTGGAGTAGCAGGAACAACGGTTTTCTTCCTCACTGTGTTTTCACTTCCTGAGCTCTTCCTTACCAAGCAGAGCATGTGTCTGAGGGGGAGAGGAAGGGAGGAAAGCATCCGCTTTGATTTCTAACAGCCCAGAGCGATTTTTGACAGCTCATAGAGGACACGATGGGGCAGGATGGAAAACCTACACGAACCACAGAGATGCACTTCATAAAGAGGGCAGTTTTAGCACGGGACACATGTCTGGGTTCATTCTCAGTGAATAAAGTACCCCATAAACCGACAGATTTCTGAGCACTGCATGAGTGGACCTGGAAGACTTCCGAATGCAAAGCCTGAACTTGAATTGGCTCTGTCTTTGATGTTGACCGTGGACCTGGTAGCTTTGCAGGGCCGCCGAAGCAGGAGAGGGCAAGTCCTGGCTTCACCTCGGGGCTGTGAGGTTTGCACAGCACAAATGCCCACCCCACCCCACAAGGACACTGGGGTCAGCCAGGACTGTGCCCCCTGTGGAGCTGTGTGACCTTGGGTGACTCCGTCTTGCCGAGTCTCCTTCCTTGTCTATGGAATGGAGACCAGGATACTTCATTAGAGGCAATGGTTTAATTTGACAAGAGAAATGACTCATGTACTTGGAACACAGCAGTCTTCAGCAATGTGAGCCCCTAATCCTTTTAGCTGATTGCAGAGGGATTGGGATGGCTATGGCAGGTCTTGTCAGGATCACAGTCAACTCTGCGGCAGGAAGGGCCCCTCCTGGGGCCCTTGAGGTCAGGGAGGAGATGCACAGAAGGTGGCAAGGCAGGTGTGGGGACCACATCCCTTTTCCCAGAGAGGGGAAGTGAGCTCCTGGTGTGAGTGTGAGCTCCCTGCCCATGAACAGCCAGCCCCACTGTCCAAGGCCCCAGCTTTTTCACCCACAGGGAATATGGAGGTTGGCTCTTTGCAGGGCAGTGGGTTGGGACAGAAGGTGCTCATTTTCTCTCCTTAGAAGACTGGCTAACTCCAGGACCTGCTGGCAGTTTCAGGCAGCCAAAGTCAGGGACTAGCGGTGTCTGGCACCCTCTTCTGTTGGGGCTTTTCAGTCTTCTCTCCCATCCTTCCTTCCCAACTTGGGCCAATTGGGGCTCTGGACAGAGCTCCCAGTCAGCTCACAGATGGAGCTCTGTGAGCCTCTGGGGCCTCTTTCATCTCTCTTCCTGTCCACCACTCTGTCCCTTGCCTTCACACCCAGCCCTCAAGGCACTCTGGAATCATCAGGGAGCTTAAAAAATTATGTCACCTGGAGCCCACCTCCCAAAGAGTCTGATTCAGTTGTTCTAGGGTATGATCTAGGCACTGGGACTTTTATTTTATTTTATCTTTTTAGAGATTTTATTTATTTATATGACAGAGAGGGAAAGAGAGAGTAGGAGGGGGAGCAGAGGGACAAATGGAGAGGGAGAAGCAGACTCCCTGTTGAGCAGGGAGCCCAAGACAGGGCTCAGTCCCAGGCTCCTGAGAGCATGACCTGAGCCAAAGGCTGACGCTTAATTGACTGAGCCACCCAGGGGCCCCGGCACTGGGATTTAAAAAAAACACCGCCTAACACAATGTCTTAGGCGCCCGACCTCCATCTTTATGCTAATGCCTTCCAGACACAGACCTGGACTCAGAGGCGGGCCCTGTGCCCCCACCCGCCATTACCTCCAGTCCCCTCAGCTCCAGCTCTGTCTGTTCCGTACGGGGCTGTGGCTTTGCAGCCTGTTGGTAGCCTGTGCCAGGACTGGACTCCTCCACCTTCTTCGCCCTGCCAAGGTCCAAATTCAGGCTCCAACTAGACCTGCCTGAGCCCCTGTAAAGTAGGGGAAAGGGCTGGTAATGAGGGGTCTGGTGCTTGGTGCCCAAGCGCAGAGGGGCACATGAGAGGAACCAGTGATGAGGGCTGTGACGAGCAGAGCTGTGAACTTCAGAAGCCAGGTGGAAGAGGCAGGGTTCTTAGCCGGGGGTCTGCAGGGAGACTTCAGGGCATCCTTGAACTTGGGTGAGAAACAAATGATACTGTTTGCATGAATCTCTAGCCGAAATTGAACATTTTCCTTTATTATGAGCATGGACAAAACCCCACAGTAATATGGTCTGTGATTCACCAGTGTCACCAGGGGAAATCACTGCTGCTTTTCTGTGGCGGTAGGACTGTTGTGCAATGGCACAATATTGGTTTTCGTCTTCACCACTTCAGAATTATAGACCCTGCATACACCTGCCACCAGATCTTGTTAACCTGTTAATGAAGAACCATGCATGTAACCCCATCACAAATTTATTTACTATATTAGCGGTCATATTTCACTGGCGTCTGTTTCCTTTGTAATCCTGCGTATTTTATTTCATGCATTCATTTTATGCAATGCTCCTGGAAAGGACCCTAGAGGCTGCACAAGGCTCCAAAGGGGTCGCTGGCATGAAGGTTAAGAACCATGGAGTAATGGGAAAAAAAAAATTAAAAAAAAAAAAAAAAGAACCATGGAGTAGAGGGCGCCTGGTTGGCTCAGTGGGTTAAGCCACTGCCTTCGGCTCAGGTCATGATCCCAGGGTCCTGGGATCGAGTCCCGCATCGGGCTCTCTGCTCAGCAGGAACCCTTTTTCTCTCTCTGCCTGCCTCTCTATCTACTTGTGATCTCTCTCTCTGTCAAATAAATAAATAAAATATTTAAAAAAAAAAAAGAACCATGGAGTAGAAGTTGAGGCAGGTTTTCTGAGATCAAGCTGTGGCCACAATTGTAGGGGGCTGCCAGTGGCCTCCCCTGGGTACCTCACAAAGATGGCCTGGAGGTCTTTAGGAACCGGGAGACACCAGGAGACACTGACAAGCCCCTGGATCCTTCAGATCTCGTTGTTTAGCTTTGCCTAGGTCCCTGGAGGCAGCCAGCATCTGGCAAGAGCTGCCTGGCCTTGAGGCCCCACCATCCATCCCAATCCCTGAACCTTGACACCCGATCATAAGTCCTGCCTGCCTCTTTCTGCAGATAAACTTCGATTCCTTGGAGCCAGCAGAGCTGACCAACACCCCATGGGGACAAGTGTGCAGGAGGCCTCGGCCACCCAGAGGAGAGGGGACCCAGTGTGTGGCAGCTGCCCCCGAGACAGACTTGGACCCAGTGCGCTGTGCTCAGAGCAGTGCCTCACCGGAGAACCAGAAGCAGCCTTCGCCACAGGTCCAGGAAGCTACTAAGCCTTGGGGAGAGAGCCAGACAGAGCAGGGAGATGATGTGGAGAATAAGAAGTGGGACCCCGGTGCAGGACTGACTGGTAGAGCCTGGAGCTGCTCCCTTTGCTGCCTGTGGACACAGAGGAGCTGGAGGCCCACACTCACGCCCCAGAGCATGGACCGTCCAGCCTGGCCCACCCCTCTGCTCTTCTCACTCGGAGAGGCAGTGGTTGCCACCAGGGACTCTACTTTTTTCCTCATCATCTAAAAGCTTCTCAGAATCCTGGTTCTGAAAGCGAAAACTTCACAGCTTCCCCCGCAAGGGCCGGGAAGCCTATGACTTCACAGCAGCTCCTCTGGCCACCTCTCCCCACTTGTCCCCATTGTCCCCACTTGGGGCTCTGTGTGTGCCACAGTGGCCGCGTGAGCAACCGTGTGACATATTTGAAGAGTGAGGGCTCCCTCTGCCCCACAAATCTCTGAGGACAGGCCAGGGCAAGGGAATTCCTGGGATTGTTTTGTAGTTTTTATTTGTGCAATCTAATTGATACCAGCACATCCTTTAAAAATGAAATCATGGGGCGCCTGGGTGGCTCCGTTAGTTAAGCATCAGACTCTTGATCTCAGCTCAGGTCTTGATCTCAGGGTCATGAGTTTGGGCCCCGTGTTGGGCTCTGCAATGGGCATGGAGCCTACTAAAAAAAATAAATATCCTGGAAGCAACCATTTTCAATCTCTTAAAATTTCTTCTGCTAGCTATCTCCATATTTGTAAACAAAAGGCTTATGCTGCTGAATCTTTTTTTTTATATATATTTTATTTATTTGACAGAGAGAGAGAAGTCACAAGTAGTCAGAGAGGCAGGCAGAGAGAGAGGGAGAAACAGGCTCCTCACTGAACCGAGAGCCCGATGCGGGGCTCGATCCCAGGACCCTGAGATCATGACCTGAGCCGAAGGCAGAGGCTTAAACCACTGAGCCACCCAGGCACCCCTATGCTGCTGAATCTTGTTTAGAAGGAGGTAGAAGGAGACTTTTCCTGTTGTTGGTTAAAGCCCCAAAACAGAAGTCAAGAGGCTTAGGGGCCCCACAATCTGGAAAAAAATGTCACAGAGCTGCTTGACAGCCCTCCAAGCCACCTCAGAGGAACACAAGCTGTCCCCTGCACCCCTTCCCCAGTGAGCCACCATGTTTGCAGGAAGGTATGCTTGTGTTTTTCCTTCTAAGAATCTGGGGGCTGCGTTAGTCTCCTTACCCTTACTTCTCAGAGGTAGATCTGGCTAGTTTTCCCAGAGAGGACTTGAGAAGAGGGCTGCTTGGGGAGAGAGGTATCTCAGTATTCACTTAGCTGCCTGTTATGGTTCAGTACCTCCAAGTCCAGTACTTTCGCCCGATGCCCATCCCCCAGTGCGGAGACTTCCCCCACTCACCCACTCCAGGGGAGACCCTGCACTCTTCCACCATGATGGGGAGACAGCTGTGCAGAGTGGGGAGGTTGCCAAGGGCTCCTAACACCATCTAGGGCTTCCTAACACTCCTCCTGCAGACCTCTTTCCTCCCCCCACCTCTTCCCAGGTACCTGGTTCTGCCCACTGCAAAGCCTTTGGTGGCTCCTACCATGTAATCAAGTGATTATGGGTGGTTCATGGTGGTTCCCATTGCCGGTTTAAGACCTGGCTTTCTCGGGGTTACTGAGTCAGTTTCCACTCATCTTCCTGTGTCTAGGTTCCAGATAGTTGTGGCTTCCTCCGCTGTTCTCCCCATCTTTGGGGGTCTCTGCCTTTCAAATGTCCACTTACTGTGACTTTCATGCAAGTTTTGGAGAGATAGCCAATCCAGATACAGTGTTCCATCCGCCATCTTGATCGGAAGTTCCGGTTTGCTTTCTGCTCCGAGGTGCCCTTCCAGGTTGGGTGTTTTATGTTCTTCCCCTTCTCTGTAGGTCGTGAGGGCACAAGTGGAAGCAGGAATTGGCAAAAGGCACCGGAGCACCGTACTGAGGCACTGCCCATCTGTGCTAGGACATCTGTACTCTGCCCTGGCTTCTAAAGATGGTTGATGAATTATTCAAAAGGCTGGGGTTTTATTATATATTTTCTAGCTCACTTCATTAGTTACTGGGGAAGAGAATATCTATGAAGACATTTTAATTGACTATTGCCACCCATGACTTGGAAGCCTCTCCAGAAGCATCTTTGTACATCACAGTGGTCCTTCTGGAGGCTTATTTTCCCAAAGTTTCTATAGCGGGATTCTGGGGTACAGGCCTGGTCAAGGATCTGAACCTCTGTTCTGAGGGTTGGCCTCCCCCACCGTCTCCAGCTTCCCCTCTCCAGCGCAATGCCCAGCATGGCCACCCCTGTGTGCAGCTCCAGCCTGGACTGCACTGAACAGAAAAGCACAAATGAGAACAAATTGCCTTAATGTGGGGACTTGAAGGAAAAACAGTATTTGATTTTACAGAATCCTGAGCCTAAAAACCTAAAAGTTTTAAAGATATGCCCCTCCCCCATGCCAACCCCAGGTCTAATTGACAAGCATAATAGGACTTTAAATCCCTCTCCCCAGCAGCCCAGCCCTGGGCTGGAGTGCCCTTAGGTTCAGGTTTCTGATCTTTAGACTTGTCACATAAAACTGATGTGTCCCCATGAGAAAGAATCCAGGCCTGGGGACCCCTAACTATGTTGTTTTCAATCTCATGGTAGATAGCTGGTCTGAACTTCTCTCCATTACAGATTTTGCTGTTCCTACCTCTGGTTAGTGCTCCTGGAAGAGACTAGAATCCAGGGAGCCTGGGTTCTCAGGCACGTCTGAGCCCCACAATTGGGACGAGGCTCTCCCCTGGGCCTCCTGGGTCCAGTATCTACAGAGGACACAAAGACAGAGTCTGTAGGAGCTGGGGCAGGGCTAGGCTTTGAAGAGGAAACTGGTTTTAGGAGTGAGGAAGCCTATCCTCAGAGCTGGGCCTCAGGCACCCCCAAAAGGATGGAGGTACTTACCTGAGCACTTGCTTGCCTCAGTGAGGCCCACAGCAGCAAGAGCTCTCTGGGAGGTCCATTGAGGAACCACCTACCCTCACATTCCTATTCCTCCCCCTCTGCCCTGGTCTCGGGCCTGGCCTCAGCCACACTGTGCTCTGAATGAAACCACACAACAGTGCTCCGTTTGGGTAGGCTGACCCAGGTGAAGCCCAGGGAAGGATACCCTGCAACCTCCTTCCTATACCCTTGCAACTGCACAAGAGGAAGGACTGTGGCTGCTGTACCCTAGGTCCTCACATCATCATGCCAGCCACTAGATCCTGCCCCCTATCCACCTGCAGAGAGCCCCAGGAGCAGGGGCACTCTTGACCAGCTCTTGAGGGCCCATGCATATGGAATTCCTCGGACTTCAAATTCAAGAACAGTGAAATGTCAGGGTGGGAAGGGCTCAGCTAGACCTGGAAGTAATGTGAGCAGAGTAGGGAATGGGAAAGGCAGCCAAAGGTGCCATGTCAGGCAAAGTCCTAGTCTCTACCTGATGCTGCTGGGAACTCTGGGGTGTAAGCTACACTTGGGATTTAATCCAACCTCAAGACAGGGTGTCTGAGCTAGCAATTCTTTGCTATAGGTTACCCCACAGGTACCTAAACACCCTAGCATTTCCAGTTCCCTCCAGGGTGAAGAACTTTCAGATGCCAGCACTTAGAAGGGGGTGGGTCGGTCCACAGGATTGGGGAACGGTGGCCATAAGTCCTGGGCAGAGCACCAAAAATGCCTGCTGCATTGAACAAGCAACTAGAATGAAATTCTCCAAAAGACTAGAGATCAGTGAGTCACCAAATCCCAGAGTGGGAAGGAAAGTCAGAGGTCATTACACATGGATTCCCAACTTCCAGTCCACCCTCGGAGGGGATAGGGAGGGTCTCCTCCCTTTGAAGTTTAAACCTTCCAGATTTGTCATTCTCTCACCAGTCATCCAGAACATCCTGTCCTCCAGCCTGTGTGCTCAAGCTGGCCACAAGGTGACACAAGAGCCTTGGCCAGCATCTTCTCAGATGACTGCTGGGACCCTGGTACTCACCTGGCCAGCCCTGCAGCCCACCCACTCTTGCAGGCTTTCAGGAAGGAGATTATCTGGCAGACAGAATTTGTAATGACTCTAGCCATACCTCCCTTTCCCCTGCTTACAGGTTTTAGAATTGAACACCAATAGACGTTAAGGCCTAAGTCTTCTAGGACTGGCCCTTCCTACTCTCTCTTTTTCTACTATACAGTGGGATATTTGTCCCCCTCATCTCCCTTGGCACCCCCCCACCTCAGGGGCTCTAGATGTCAGGACTATGCCTGCTGTGTTGGCCGCCATGTCCCCAAGGTCTCTCCTGGTGCCCAGCAGACAGGAGGAGGTGCTAAGTGACTTTGGTTGATCAGAACTGATGTCACAGGATGTTTGTGACACCAAGCATGAAGAATGAGCCTTGTCTTAGCTTGCATTCCCTGGGAAGCAGAATCTGAGGCAAAAGCTTAGATGCTAACACTTTTTAAGGAGTGAATCCCAGCGAAGCAAGAGTGAGGCAAGCAAAGGAGAGGGAAGGCCTAAGGGAGGGCTGACTGAAGCGAACACAGCACTGTAACAGGCACAGTGATTGTTCAGCTGCGAAAGACGTCTAAGGAAAGCTGCATGAACTACCATGATGTCAAGGAATTGGCCTCAGGGAAAAAAAGGAGGAAACACACTCACATCTCCTAGTTGCTGAGTTTACTGGATGCCTGCACCTGGGGCCTCTCTAGCCCTGCTCTTAGGTCTGGTGGCCCTCGCAGCCCCAGTAGGAACCAGAAGAACTGAATCCCAGGGCCGTGGTGGCGTGCTTTGGCACGAGCTGCTGCCTGTGGGCAGGCCAGCCAGGGGACTGAAGCCAGCGGCCCACACCATTGCTGTCTCGTGGTCCACAGCTCCGCAGGCCAAAACGCATGCACAGCTGCCCAGTGGGTCTGCAGTTGCTTGCATCCCAGTAGGGACAAGCTCCAGGACAAGAAGAAGAGACAAGCAGCAAGAATGTGAGGGTAGAGATGCCACAGAGCCAGGAGCTCAGGGAGGGCACTAGGCAGATATGGCCTGCTTTACAAGGCTGTGCCCAGCTCATCACACTCCCTCTGATGAAGATCCAGACCTTCCCTGTGCCTCAAAGATGTGGTGGTACCAGGTGGTCCTCCAGAAGGCTCACCTGTAATATCAGACAGACAACGATCAAGTAAATCCAGGGAGATGCACAGACTGGGTCTAACATTAAGACATTCTCAGCCGCTGTGGGAGAAAAAGACAACCCTCTGTCAGAGCTGGGTGTCTGGCCCCACCCCACTCAGGTTCTGTAACTCCTGGATCACATGGGGAGGTTCTGGGAAGTGCCTGGGAAGGGCCTGAAACCACAGAGTGGGGGATGGTAGGCCAGAAGGGGAGTGGTGAGTAGCTGAGGTGGGCAGCCTTAAGGAGTTGGAGCACACTACCCAGATCCTTCCATGGCCCAGAGGGCAAGATGGACATTTTGAAGAAGAGACATATTCAGGTTGAGAATGTGACTCACATGGTTCCGGCTGCCCTGACTCAAAAGGGTGTCCACAGTAGGCATTGCTGGTGTGGTGGATTCAAGATGGCCTCCAATTCTTTGACACTCTTCCCCTTGAGAGGTGAGATGTGTCCCTGCCCCTTGAATCTCGGCAGACTCTGTGACTGCTTTAACCAGTAGAATATGGAGGGAGTCCTGCTCTACCAGACTGTGCCCAGGCCTTAAGAGGCTGGAAGCTTCCACTTCCTGTGTCTTAGAACACTGTGTGTGGGGAGCTCTGGTTGCCTTATAGGAAGCCTGATGCCTGGAGCTGCCTCACTGGAAAAGCCTCATCAGTCAGCTTCAGTTCACAGCCCAGCAGCACTCGGACTTCCAGCCATCCTGGCTAGGCTCCAGGCACCTGAGGGACACGACCTTGGACCTTGCCATCTGCCAGCCAGGTAGCCCTGAGTGACCTCAGTTCGTGTCTGGCGCAAACATCTTGCAGCAGAGCCCTGCCCCGATTCCTGACCTACAGAACTGTGAGACAGAAGAAAGTGGTTGTTGGTTGAAACCTCTAGGCTCTGTGGTAGCTTGTTACACAGGAAAGGGTAAACAAAACCAGAGGCTACAGTCCCTGCCCACCAGGACCCCATCTCCACTTTTGTGTGGAGGCACCTCGCTGTGCCTTCTTCTGCGTTGGACATCATTTTCAGCTTAGACTAAAATGGCCTCATTTACTGGTGTGTGATCCAAGCCTAAGGGATGCAAGGGTCGCTTTCAGAAATGACACCCCGAGGAAGAAAAGGGATTTTCTCATATTAGGGTGGTCCTACCTAGTCTTCCCTTAAGATAGGATAAACTGCCCATTCCTAAGCCAACTGCTAGTGAGGAAAATGGCGTGAGGACCATAATTGGCTTAGATCTGTCTACTGTGGTAGCCTTGAGACCACATAGAGCTATTGAAATTAAATAGAAATATTAAAATAGAAATCAAATGAAAAATTCATTTCTTCAGTTGCACCAGTCACATTTTGTTCAGTAGCCACATGTGGCTTGTGGGTAATGTAAGGGACAACACATAGGATAGAACATTTGCATCATTGAAGAAAGTTCCTCTGGACAGCACTAACTTAGATGAATCCTCCGGTAGCTGGGAGGGTAAATCTGGGGAAGTCAAGCACAGTGGTTACCACACTGGAAGGAGGTTAAGGGAGGGGTCTGTGGAGGCTGTGGTTTTGTCTGTCCTTCCTTATTTCAGTAGCTAGTTAGGTTTATAATTTCCTATAAACACCAGAACCTCCTGCATTCTTTCTAAGCCAAGACTCAGCAAATATAAGAAAACTAAGTCCTCATGGCACTTACGAATAGCAAAGCAAGAAACCAATGGAATCTAACAGCACATCAAGAAGTAATATACCATGATAAAGTGTGGTTTCTATCTGAACTACATAGATAGATATAATATTAAGAAATTGATTAATAGAACAGACATATTGATTGTTCAAAGGAGAAAAATCATGACCATCTCCACTGACAAGTAGAGGATGTTTAATACAATTTGACATTTTAGTTGTTTTCTGCTACAAGCCCTACCCCACCTGGGGACTGGTCAGGAACCTCTCTGCTGTGTATTATATGGCAAAGGTAATATACTGGAGATGCATTGAGATGCTCTCAAAGAACCAAATAGAATGTAATAGAAACAATATTGCACTTAAAAAATAAACAGATAGAACTTCACCACCCAGTTGTATGAATGCTCCCCCTCTGCCACCATACGCCAGCCTGGACTTGTCTGTGGTAGAGTGTGGTTAAAGTCTTGGGGAGCTCCCATCACTCCTCCCAGTGACCTGGGTTCTCCTTGGCAAATGGTGCCAGGGTGTAACTATGCTCTACAGAGAGAAAGCTAGCTACGTATCACATGCCTGACAGGAGGCTGGGTGAGGGAGCCGTGGGAGCAGAGGGGACTCTCTGCCTGCACCATTAGCCCTGAGCTTCCCAAAGTGGGCTATGGGAAGCTCAAGTTCCTCTGCCCTCTGGAAGAAGGTGTGGCCTGAGACCCTCAGCTGTCCCCTCGGGCTCCCTACAAAGTCTCATCACTTTTACCTCAGTGTGTCCTCCAGTGATTAGCAGATCTTCTGTGTGCTGTGATGAGAAAACCAGTGGGGCACCTGGTCTGGGTAATAAGACCTGACATAGGAAAGCATTCTTCCAGAGGACAGGAATACCAGGCTTTCTGACTCAGTTTCTGGTGACCCTAACTAGGAGGGTCAGAGGCCAGAGCTGTTGTATTTTCCAGACTGTGGCTTTCTGGGAGCCACTCAGCCAACAGTGCCCCAGCGCCTCCCAGGGACACTCACCCCACTGGTCCCTGTGCATTGGCACCAATACAGACCTGTTTCTTAGGACAGCTACTGTGTGCCCCCCACCTTCCCCCATGCTTCCCAGTCCTGATCACTAGTTGTGTTCCTCATACTCCCCACCATACTCTATAGACAAATTCTATGGAACAGCCTAGAATCTGTCCCTGACTCCCGACCACCCCTGCAGAGCACCAACTGAGCCTCCATCCGGGGCTGACAGCAAAAGTTGAACTGAGGAGATAAGACTAATACAACCCAAATAGCTGTGGGTCATACCAGCCAGAGACCTACAGAGGACGGTGACCCAAATGAAGAGACCAGGATGTCCTTCCTGGAGGAAGTGGGGCTGAAGCAGACTCTGCCGGCTCCTATCATTTAATGGAAAACACAAAAGTACGTAGAAATTCTGCCCACTGATGAAAACAAGCACGCAGTCAGACCAGTCTGGAGCTCCCGGGATGGCCTTCTTCCCACCTCACCCGAGCAGGCCACACCCATGGATCCCTGGCAGGTTACAGAACCAGCCCCTGTAACACCTGCACAGACCAAGTCAGGCTCCAAGTCAGGGACAGCAAGTCTGGCTGGAGGCCAGGGTGCCCTCTCTTGGACCTTCTGGCTCCCATTAAGGAGGGAACTCCCATTAAGGAGGGAACTGCAGATGACAGACTGGGGGGACAGTCAGCTCTCCCCGGACTCCCACTGCCTGGTCAGGCCCTCCCTTGGATCCCCGCTGGATCCCTCCAGGCCGCTCCCAGGTGGTTCTGATAGGTCTGCTTTGGGGGCTGGATGCCAGTAAGACAGTCACTGAGAAGCAGCGTCAGGAGCCCCTGAGATGGACTCACCCTTATTCAGCCTCAGCAATGGTTAAGCTTCTGACTCTTGGTTTCAACCCAGGTCATGATCTCAGGGTCATGAGATCGAGCCCTACATCGGGCTCTGCACTTGGCATGGAGCCTGTTTGCCTGTCTCCCTCTGCTCCTCCCCCATCTCTAAAAAAAAAAAAAAAAAACTAAAACAAAATCAGATCACATATCTCTTGACAGGCAACTCTGTCCCTCCCTCTCCATATATGTTACAAAATCCTCCATTATAGACCTTACCTCATTGTGCTGCCCCTCCCTGCCCACACAGGGGAGGCCCTCCGGAGTAGGGTCATGCCTACCGAGTCACTGCTGCAACCTCAATGAGAAACAGAGGGCCTGGCAGGCCACTGAACAAGCCCACCTGGACAGCAGTGGTATCCCACCTGGCTGGCTCAGCCATTCCTCCCATGTAGTCCACGGAACTGGAACTAATTGTTCCAGGAGCAAATGTGGATGGTGCTTGATCATTTCCGTTCATATAGCTAGGCATTGTGCCAGTCCTACTTACTAAATACACTTTTCTGTTCCCGCTACAATGAACTACCACCTGAGTTATATGTTGTATGCTCATGGGTGCTGCAATGCATTTCCGGGTTCTCTAATTAATTGTTTCATCCATCCATGTATCTACGCTTATGATGATACCAGTGGCCAGTGCCACCGCTGCCCAGACTTCAGCCTCCCCGGAGCAGAGGGTGACCGCCCAGATGCGGCGCTAACGAGGAGCGGCGGCCAGGACCTTGAGAGGACACCCTGCGTGTGCACAAGGATGCAGGAGTCCCGCTCCCATCCATCTCCAGACCCTCCTGGCTGCAGTGGGAGAGCAGCCCTTAGGGAAGGCCACCAATGGCCACCCAGGCCTCATGGCAACCTCAGGCGCTGCCGAGGTTCCACTCTAGCCAGACCCACGCGTTTGTCCAAGCTCAGCGACCCCAGGCCCTTGGAGCCTGCCCCTCCTCAGGTAAGCAAGGTGAGCAGGTGCCTTAGAAGAGTAACAGCCCCACTGGAGAGGCTTTACTGCCTAAACCGCTTCAGCAGAAACAAACTCAAATGTAGTTTTTATAACCCAAGGGATCAACTGTAAAATGTCATCCGCAGGAAGAAATACATCAAAACAGAAATTTGGGGGGAAAAAAACCCAGGAAAAGTCCTGGTCTTGTCAGATATAAATAAAATATATACCAGAAAATTACAGTAACAAAATATTATGAGACTAGGACAGGGGTAAAGAGATCAATGGAACAGAAACCAGAACAGAGACTAGAAACAGACCCACATCTGGTCCTGTAGACGTGACAGGGCAACACTTTTAAACTCTGGAAAGAGGATAGATTATTCAATAAATAATGTTAAACATCTAAATAGGTGATTTTGACCCATTTAAAAAAGATATGTCACTTTCAAAAAATCTCAGAGCAAATCTTAGAGGAAAGATTTAATGGTTTAAAAAAATCAGCCATGGGGCGCCTGGCTGGCTCAGTCAGTGGAGCCTGTGAATCTTGATCTCAGTGTTGTGGGTTCGCAAGCCTCACGCTGGGAGTGTAGAGATTACTTAAAAATAAAATCTTTAAAAAAATTAACCATACCAAAATAGCAAAATCAAACCAACCAAAAAATTATGCAAGAGTATCTTTTTGGAGGTGCCTGGGTGGGACAGTCAGTTGAGCATCCGACTTTTGGTTTCAGCTCAGGTTGTGATCTCAGGGTTGTGAAATCGAGCCCCAGGTCAGGCTGCACAATTGTCAAGATAAATAAGTGTTTAAAAAAAAAAAAATGAGCAGCCTTAAAACTCTTCAGGAGTTTCCATTTCTAATTAGTAATGGTGGCTTGTATCAGGCAACTGTCTTGCTGATAACAATTCTAAATTCTGGACAAAATATTTTTTTTAAAGATTTTATTTATTTATTTGACAGAGAGAGATCACAAGTAGATAGAGAGGCAGGCAGAGAGAGAGAGAGGGAAGCAGGCTCCCTGCTGAGCAGAGAGCCCGATGCGGGACTCAATCCAAGGACCCTGAGATCATGACCTGAGCCGAAGGCAGCGGCTTAACCCACTGAGCCACCCAGGCGCCCCTGGACAAAATATTTTTTGAAAGCCAACTGTCTGAAAGCATTTGAGAGCAAACAGAAGTAGGCAGAAACTGGGGAGGATATGATCCTTGAAAAAAGGGGAAAATGTGGAGTGAGATCCCCATTCACTCAGCTTTTCTCCCAGGTCACTCAGTCTGTGCAGTGGGGGGGCTGGGGTGGAATAAGTGTGGGTGAGGAGAGGATGGGGATAGATCTCAAGCAGAAAGAAGCCAGTGTACCTGGCTGAGGAATCAGAGGTTAGGGAGCTAAGAGCTTCTAACATTGAGGGGGGAACCCCAGAAAGAAGGGCACACCAGAGGGAGAACCCCAAGATCTGTGCACAAACTCCTCTGAAATCCTTGGCTGACCCCTGACTGCACATGTACAGGGCAGGACTCCAAGGAAGCCAGAGGAAGGAACAAGTTCAATGGAATTCAACTTTTGTTCAATGCTAGAGAAACAAAAATTTGGAGCTCAAATCCTGTCGAGTTAGAAAAGTCTGGTAAACATTCTGGCTTTGAAACCCCAGAAGATCCACACCTTAAAAGAAAGACCCACTTCCTGGAACCAAGGACTACACCCTAGGACAAAGTGCAAAATTGAAATAGAGCCATTCTAAAAAGTTGAAAACCAAGCCATGCTAGGCTCAAAATGATCTGCCTGTGGTTCCTTCAAGAACAAAACTTGACATTTGTAAGTGGAAGATAATGAAATCTAGGGTCTCTAAATTGTATCAACCACAATATTCAGAAGCCAGTAAGAATTTTCTGGCTATGCTGAAAAGTGGGAAAATGTGACTCATAGAGGGAAATGGTCATGGGGAGCATACAGATAATACAGATGTTGAAACTAGGAGACAAGGATTTAAATATAAGTATCCTAAATACACTGAAGAATGTATGGAAAAGATAAACATAAGGAGAGAAGAGATGGGAATTTCAGGAGAGGGGTGGAAATTCTAAGAAAGAAATCAAATGCAAATTCTAAAACTAAACATAAACAGTATCCAAAATACTGTATTGCAGAATTTCAGTGACTTGATAGATTAAGTTTGCATATTATAATCTTTAGAGCAACTACCAAACTACAGTGCAAAGAGCTCTAGGTTAAAATGCCAAAAAAGGAGAAGAAATACAATTCTAAAAAATATTCTTGGTGGGGCATGTGGGTGGCTCAGTTGGCTGAGTGTTCAACTCTTGGTTTAGGCTCAGGTCATGACCTCAGGGTCCTGGCGTTGAGCCCTGGGGTGGGCTCCAAGCTTGGCTGGGAGTTAGCTTGAGATTCTCTCCCTTCCCCACCGACCCTCTCTCTAGATGCTCAAGAACTTGAGCACACACTTTCTCTCTCTCAAATAAATAAATAAATAAAATCTTAAAAAAAGTTTCTGTTGACCCAAAAGAAGCCAAGAGAGGGGATATAAAGAACAAATAGGACAAATGATAAATAGCAAGATGGAGTACTTAAACTCAACCACATAAAAATTACACAAATAAAAACCATTAAATCAAATTAATTTAAAAGGCAAAGGGTAAGGGATGCCTGGCTGGCTCAGCTGGTAAAACATATGAGTCTCAATCTCACGATCATGAATTCAAACCCCACATTGGGCATGGAGCCTACTTTAAATAGATAGATGATTGATAGATAGATAGACAGAAAGAAAGAGAGAGAGGGGCGCCTGGGTGGCTTAATCAGTTAAGTGTCTGACTCTTGATTTTGGCTCAGGTCATGATCTCAGGGTCATGAGATCAAGCCCCATGTTGGGCTCCATGTTGGGTGTGAAGCCTGCTTAAGATTCTCTCCCTCCCTTTCCCTCTACCCCCTCCCCCTCTCAAATAAATTAATATATAAATAATAAAAACACTAGTACAAAATCTGATAGGGCTATACTATTATCAGATTATACTTTGAGGCAAGGAGTACTACCGGAGACAGGGAATGAAATTTCATTATCATTCTAAACAATTTTATTCTGATGAGCTTTACTTGCAAATGCATTCCCACAGTTCTTTCTTCTCATCTCCATCTATCTATTTAATCCCAGGTACCTTGAACCCATCAAGCTTGGTGGGGGGGCACTGTGGGCAGAATTGTGCCACCCTTGCCCCAAATTCATATGTTCAAGTCCTAACCCACAGGACCTCAGACTATTTGGAGACAGGGTCTTTTTTTTTTTAAGTTTTATTTATTTAAGTAATCTCTTTCCCCAACATGGGGCTCAATCTCACAACCCTGAGATTAAGAGTCACATGTTCTTCCAACTGAGCCAGCCAGGCACCCTGGAGTTAGGGTCTTTAAGGAGATAATTAAGGGGAAACTGGGTGGTTCAGTCAGTTAAGCATAAAACTCTTTTTTTTTTTTTTTAAAGATTTTGTTTATTTAATTGACAGAGAGACACAGCAAGAGAGGGAAAACAAGCAAGGTTGGTAGGAGAGGGAGAGGCAGGCTTCCTGAGGAGGAGGGAGCCCAACGTGGGACTCCATCCCAAGACCCTGGGATCATGACATGAGCTGAAGGCAGACACTTAATGACTGAGCCACCCAGGTGCCCACCATACAAGTCTTGATTTCAGTTCAGGACATAATCTCAGGGTTGTGAGATTGAGCCCCATGTTCAATTCTCCACTCAGCAGAAAGTCTGCTTGAGATTCTTTCTCTCTCCCTCTCTCTCTGCCCCTCCCCCTGCTCATGCGTGCTCTCTCTCTCTCTCAAATAAATAAATAAAATCTTTTTAAAAAGATTTTATTTATTTATTTGACAGAGATCACAAGTAGGCAGAGAGGCAGGCAGAGAGAGAGAGAGGGAAGCAGGCTCCCTGCTAGCAGAGAGCCCGATGCCGGGCTTGATCCCATGATCCTGAGATCATGACCTGAGCCGAAGGCAGAGGCTTAACCCACTGAACCACCCAGGCACCCCAATAAATAAATCTTTTAAAAAGAGAGAAAGAGAGAGAGAGAGAGAGAGACAATTAAGGGTAAATGAGGTCATTGGGGCAGACTCTAGTCCAGTATGACTAGTGTCTATATAAGAAGATACAATTAGGACACAGAAACACACAGAGGAAAGGCCTCATAAAAACAAAGGGGAGATGATGGTCCATCTACAAGCCAAAGGGAGAGGCTTAGGATGGAAACAAGACTGTTAAAGTCCTCTCTATTCCCTTCCATCCCCAGTGACAGTAAATTAGTCCATTATTTCCTGAGTATGTCTCTTTCTTGAAGTTTCTTGCCATATGCAGTCAACACCAACCAACACAAACTACTAATATTTGGTTTTTTAGAGTCTTCTGGAGCTATAAGTTTACCAGCTCACAAGCTTACTAGGTTCATGACCTACCTCCCAAGTACTTATAGGTAATGGTTTTCTCAATTGCATCAGTGTGGAACAGCTTCACAAATCAGCTTTATTCCTCCCTCAGTTGACTCCTACAAAAATCAGGTTTTTGTTAAGGCAGACTTCATCTCTTAACTTCAGTTTCCATGTCAATCAAAGTATGCTAACTCTCTTCTGGGGACGGTGTCAACAGGCATTCGGAATGGCCCGGTGTTTGATGTACTGTTATAAGCTGTCCTACAAGACAGTCTCTGGGGGCGCCTGGGTAGCTCAGTGGGTTAAGCCCCTGCCTTTGGCTCAGGTCATGATCTCATGGGATCGAGCCCCACATTGGGCTCTCTACTCAGCAGGAAGCCTGCTTCCCTCTCTCTCTCTCTCTCTGCCTGCCTCTCTGCCTACTTATGATCTCTCTGTCAAATAAATAAATAAAATCTTAAAAAAAAAAAAAAAGACAATCTCTGACAAAATGAGGCTATCCTGAACCCCTGGTAACAGAATCATTAACCTTCGTACCAGGAAGATTGGGAAAGCACCAAAATCTTCATGTAGTGTGTGCCTAGGCCAACTTTGAGGAGTTTGTGCTGCAAGACCTACAGTTCTTTTTTTTTTTTTTAAGACTTTATTTATTTGACAGAGATCACAAGTAGGCAGAGAGGCAGGCAGAGAGAGAGAGGAAGGGAAGCAGGCTCCCCGCCGAGTGGAGAGCCCGACGAGATCATGACCTGAGCCAAAGGCAGAGGCTTTAACCCACTGAGCCACCCAGGTGCCCCAAGACCTACAGTTCTTATGAGCTTACCTAAAACAAAAAAACAGAGACTCTTAATCTCAGGAAACAAACTGAGGGTTGCTGGGCGGGCGGGGAGGGATAGGGTGGCTGGGTGATGGACACTGGGGAGCGTATGTGCTATGGTAAGTGCTGTGAATTGTGTAAGACTGATGATTCACAGACCTGTACCCTGAAGCAAATAATATGCTATATGTTAATAAAAAATTATAACAAAATAAATAACAAACAAAATGTCAGCAGGGCCTATGGTGGTTCCTTGCATGCTGTGTATGTGTGACATGCTTTCCTCCCTGAGATGCAGAAAATGATTGTGAAAGTGTTGAAGGCACAAGATCTGAGTCAGAAAGCTAAATTTAAAACTGAAGCTTTTTGAGTAGCAACAAAAACAACAAAACCCAAAACAAACTCTGCTAGGATTATGTCAAAATCTTAATAACATACAAGAGCAAATCTTTCTTCCTTGTTCGTGCTCTATGTCTGTTGCTGGTTGCTGGGACCCTTTCCCTGGACTTTCTTGCTCTGGAATCTAGGCGGCTGGGCCAGTCATGGTCTTGAACATGGCCAGACTCACGAGCAGATGGATTGTTCTGGAAGGTGACAAATTGGCAATTAGATGTTCTGGTCCTGAAGTGGCACACATCCTCTGATCAGAACTGATTGGTCAGAAGTAGCCAGGTAGTACGAAGAGAAGTGCAAACAATCAGGTTCCCTAAGGTAGAGAGCAGGAAATATTTGATCAAAGCATCATCCAAGTGCATATGAACTATACGTGTGCTCTAGGTCTCGTGACTAGAGGCCTGACTTTGCTAGAGTTGCAACCCCAGGTGGGACCCTTTCCAGATTTAAGAGGCCCTTGACCAACTTTCAAACCACAACAGTATACTATGTACCTTCTTCCCTGTCTTTCACCAAGGAACCTGTGGTGATTTTGCCAGGTAAGTACGCCAGGTAAAGAGGAATTCCCCCCTGGGCGCCTGGGTGGCTCAGTGGGTTAAAGCCTCTGCCTTCAGCTCAGGTCATGATCCCAGGGTCCTGGGATTGAGCCCAGCATCGGGCTCTCTGCTCAGCAGGGAGCCTGCTTCCCCCTCTTTCTGCCTGTCTCTGCCTATTTGTGATCTCTCCTCTGCCAAATAAATAAAATCTTTTTTAAAAAAAGGAATCCCCCCAAACTTTCAGTTACCATGGACCCTCCCTCTAAGATGGAACTTATTCCTTGATACTCAGGCCACCAACTTGGCCCACCAATCAGGGCCTTACCAGCATCAGAGTCTTCAACAGGCGCTGTAAGCAGCCATCATCAGGATTATGTCCCCAGTTTCTGAATGTGTGGTTGGAACGGATGGCCTGCTGCCACAGAGCTGCTGTGGGCTTAAAGAATAAGTCTATCTTCATAAGAACTGCCAGGGAGAAGCCACTGGATTACCCCTCCTGGCCAAGGGAAATTAACTCCCAGTGTTGGAGGTCGTTGGAGCTGTGTTTGCCTCATCTTCTGCACTCAAGCGATTGCTCCCATGGGTCATGGAGTGTGTATAAACCTCACACAGGGGAAGCATATCAGCAAGAAGCCAGCAGAACCTCAGGTGAAAGGGGACACAGCTGGAGGTACATGAGGAGGATCAATAACCAGGGACGAAATCCAGAGCATATTCAGAAAGTTCTCTGTGTGGTCAAAATGGGAAACCTAAACAAGAAACATGGAAAGAGGACTGACTTCACAAAGTGAAAAATAAAATAAAATGTGGAAGGACAAGGGGAGTCAGGGTCTTCTCAGGAAATGAGTCTCCTTTTGTAACTGAAAAAGCACCATATACAACCCAAAATGTGGCAACTCCTTATCAAAATATCAAATTTTCCAGCTTTTGTTCATGAAAATGTATTTTTTATAAAGACAAGTGTTTTGTTTTGTTAATTTTAAAGATCCTATTTATTTATTCGACAGAGACCACAAGAGAAGGAATACAAGCAGGGAGAACAGCAGGCAGAGGCAGACACAGGCTCCCTGCTGAGTGAGGAGCCCCATGTGAGACTTGATCCTAGGACCCTGGATCATGACCTGAGCCAAAAGCAGACATCCAAAGACTGAGACATCCAGGTGCCCCCCACAAAATGTAAAATTTTTGAGATGTAGAAGAAATAGTTGTGTCTGTTTATCTAGTTTATTAATTTAGCTATTCATATATTTTTTTAAAGATTTATTTATTTGACAGATAGAGATTACAAGTAGGCAGAGAGGCAGGCAGAGAGAGAGGAGGAAGCAGGCTCCCAGCTAAGCAGAGAGCCTGATGCGGGGCTCGATTCCAGGACCCCGGGATCATGACCTGAGCTGAAGGCAGAGGCTTTAACCCGCTGAGCCACCCAGGCGCCCCAGCTATTCATATTTTTAAATGCATATTTTATAAAGTAGTATCTCAATCTGTAAATGTTCCACTTGTTGTGAAACAACCCCAGTTTTTATGTCCCCTAGAGCCTCTTGGTGAGTCATCCAACAGGTTTCTTAAAAAACTCATTTCTTGAGAACAAAACCAAGAAGCCTCAAGAATTTCAATTCCCTACTTACCATCAAGAAGATCTCAAGGAAATCGGTTTGCATGTGGTGCACTTATCGTAGGTGGAAATGGGGGTCCGCTTGACAATTCTGCGGAGGTGTGATGCTGCTATAATGCCAGGGGAACACCCAAGGCCCTGTCTGCTAACGGGTGGGAAAAGCAGATGGCCCTGGGACTTGGGACATGCTCACAACTGATTCGGTAGTGGACAAAGGATCCATACTGGTTTCTTAGGTTAAAAAAAAAAAAAAGTAGGGGCGCCTGGGTGGCTTAGTCGTTAAGCATCTGCCTTCAGCTAAGGTAATGATCTCAGGGTCCCGGATCAAGGCCTGCATCAGGCTCTCTACTAGATGGGAAGCCTGGTTCTCTGTTTCCCACTCCCCCTGCTTGTGTTCCCTCTCTCACTGGCTCTCTCTGTCAAATAAATAAATAAATAAATAAAATATTTCTTTAAAAATAGAGAAACTTCAAGAGATTAAGAGCAATGTTAAGAGTCCTGTTAACAGAATGTAATGTGTTACTGAAACAAACATTGGGGACAATCAGGGAAATCTGATCCTCGACTGGATATTAGATTGTTTTTTCAAAGATGAGATGATAGTACGGTGTTTGTGTTAAAAGCGTCATTTTCTGGGATGCCTGGCTGGCTCAGTCAGAAGAACATGTGACTCTTGATCTCTGGGTGGTGAGTTCGAGACCCATGTGGATGTAGAGATTACTTAAATAAGAAAAAAAAATTTTAAAAGAAAGAGTCCTTTTCTTCTAGATACATAATGTCTAGAACTTAGTTTAAGATAATCCAGCAGCAGAGGTTGGGGAGAAAACAGAGAGGAAGAGTGTGTGTGTGTGTGTGTGTGTGTGTGTGTGTGTGTGTGTGTGTGTGTTGGGGGGAAAAAGATTGGCCACAGTTAATAATTGGTCAAGCTGTGTGATGAGTACTTGAGGGATGATTATAATCTCTCTATTTTTAAGCATGACGGCTTTCATTTTAAAAAATAAAATGTCTGGGGTGCCTGGGTGGCTCAGTGGGTTAAAGCCTCTGCCTTCAGCTCAGGTCATGATCCCAGGGTCCTGGGATTGAGCCCAGCATCGGGCTCTCTGCTCAGCGGGGAGCCTGCTTCCTCCCTTTTCTCTCTCTGCCTCTCTCTCTGCCTGTCTCTTTGCCTACTTGTGATCTCTGTCTGTCAAATAAATAAATAAAATCTTTAAAAAAATAAAAAAATAAAAAATAAAATGTCTTCAGAAGTTTGTTTTTCACACTGAGGTAATTTAGAGAACATCCTATAATATGAGAGGCTTTTAAGGACTAGACTATTCTTTTTTTTTTAACTAGGCCATTATGTATTAGTTTTTTGAAGCTTTAGGCATGTATAATAATAATGGAATGCAGAACAGATAGAGTTCCTTGCCTTCCCTTTCTAGCAGTTGCAAAATATCAAGAGGCTGGTTGACAGTCGACCAATTGTTTACATTTCTGTAATACCTTGGCAGAAGGTGTTGTGTGTTATCAAAACCCCCTGTCACCCCTTACTAAAATGCTCTACCATTTAAAAATTGTAAATAGGGACACCGGGGTGGCTCAGTCGGTTAAGCGTCTGCCTTCAGCTCAAGTCATGGTCCTGGGATCCTGGGATCGAGCCCCACATCGGGCTCCCTGCTCAGAGGGGAGTCTGCTTCTCCCTCTCCCTCTGCCACTCCCCCTGCTGTGCTCGCTCTCTGTCAAATATATAAATAAGATCTTTTTTTTAAAAAAAGTTCTTCCAGTAGGAAAGAAGGCCTGCCACTCAGCCTGCATAGAGGTAGGGAGGAATTCCTTTGACCCCCACACTAGGCATCTTGAAAATTCCACTAGCTTCAGCCTGCAGCAGAAGACCCTTGGGGTCCCTTCCATCCTGGGTACTGGTCACAGACATTTCCGAGTAGCAAATGAAGCAAAATGAAGTTGTTTTAGCAACAGGTAACTTCACTCTTCCTCCATTGTAACTGGCCCCCCCGAGCTCCTCCTCAGCACTAAGGCACATTCCGTCTGGGGTTCATCTTCTTCTCCACCTTGTGGACACTTCGGTAGATCTTTCCCATCTGCCTGTCCTAGTCAAAGGCGCCCATGGAGCAAGACAGACTGTCAATGTCATAGAAGATGTTGTGGTCCAGGGGCCAATCCAAACCACGGGAGATGTCCACCTGGTCAAAGTACTTTTCCACGCAGTGGTCAGGAAAGAGGGAGTACGGGGACCCCTTGTGCTGCTCTAGAACAGCCAGGGTGGTCTCCTCAGCTGTGGTGCTAGCCAAGTACCTCTCAGTGGGCTCCACCTGCCCGTCATTGATCAGATTGTTTTTCTTGTCTTATCTGCTGCAGCCAGCATGACCACTGACTGATCTTCCCAGTTTGAAGCACAGACTTGGTCCAATGGTAGCAGCATAGCCTCCTGACTGACGAAGAGCCACAGAGCTGGCAGGGGCATTGACGGTCACTTGCTGCACTCACATGCTGAGCAGACACCACTGGCAAACATTTTCTGCAGGAATATCTATGAAGAGCGGAGAGTTGGACTCCTCCTCCCCCACCTGGGGTCTCTTCGCCCTGGCAGCTCTTTGATGGAACACACTCAGGCTTAATGGAAGACCTTGTGTTGGGGGCCATCTTGGTGCTAATGACTGTGGGAGAGCTGACTCAGGTCTAGATTTCTATTTAGTCTTCTCTGAAAGAGTCTTTGAAAATGAGTAACTCTCGATGTTGGTTGTCTGTGGTAGTAATGAGACCAAGGTCTCATACTTACTATATGGTAAAGCTAGAGTTTGGTCTTTGGCGCTCTCTCCTGACAGCTATGTGACCCTGAGTCACAGCCACCCATGGCAGAACCTCACACTAGTTTCTACGACAGCCTTCTCCTCTGTCTTGATTTGGATCACTTGGTTGGTTAATGAGGCAAAGTTGAGCTCAGGCTGGAAGTGGCCCACCAGCCTGGGATATTCAGTGTGTGCCGTGGGCATTGTCAGTGTGTGTGTGTGTGTGTGTGTGTGTGTGTGTTAAAGAAGGAAAAGAGAACTCATGTCAATCTAGAAAGTCAGTTCAATTCAGTTCAGTTAAGGGGCACCTGGCTGGCTTAGTCAGTGGAGCCTGTGACTCAGTCCCGAGGTTGTAAGTTCAGACCTCACAGTGGGTGTAGAGATTACTTAAAAATAAGAAATGTGGGGTGCCTGGGTGGCTCAGTAGGTTAAGTGTCTGCCTGCGGCTCAGGTCATGATCCCAGAGTCCTGGATCGAGCCCTGTACTCGGCTCCCAGTTCAGTGGGGAACCTGCTTCTCCCTCTCCCTCTGCTGCTCCCCTGCTTATACTCTATTTCTGCCAAATAAATAAATAAAATCTTTAAAAAGAAAAAATCAATCAATCAATCAATCCTGGAACTCCTGGGTAGCTCTTGGTTGAGCATCTGACTCTTGATTTCAACTCAGGTCATGACCTCAGGTCATGAGATCATGCCCCGCATCAAGCCTTCTTAAGGTTCCCTCTCACCCTCTCCCTTTGCCCTTCCCTCCTGTACTTGCTCTGTCTCTCTCTCTCTCTCTCTCAAATAAAATAAATTAAAAATCTTTTTAAAAATACAGTTCAGTTCAGAGAGTTGTCATTGTATTTTTGAGGAAATGATGTATTAGTTAGCTTTGGTGTGGTAACAAACACGCCTCCTCCCCTAATCTCAGTGACTTACAACAATATGCGTTTCTCATTCACATTGCATGTTTCTATCTAGGATGGCTCTGCTTCTTGTAACTTCTCATTCCAGAACCAACCTGAAGGATCAACCCCCTATTGAGGATATGCCATTTTTACTGTGAAGGGAAACAAGCAAGAGACAGAGTTGAATCATCTAATGGCTCTTAAAGTTTCTGCTTAACTGTGGTAACTATAAGTCCTCTCAAGTTCCACTGTCCAAAGCAGTCATATTGACAATGGGTTAGGAAGTACACTCTACCTTCAGGAAGACACTGCAGATTACACCTATAATCCTCTTACAGGGAAGAGAGCAGGTGGTTGGAATCAATAATCCAAGTGCCTGAATATTCTAATATGTTTACTGTTGCTGCAGGAGAGTATAGGAATATTGCTGTTATTTTTCTATTTTCATATCTTCCATTTTTATGGTATTTATATAATTTTCATAATTCAACATCTGTTCTACTAGGGTAAACTACAGTGTCCATTACCTGGTCTTTAGTACATTGGAGACATTGGCTAACTATGAAAATCATACCATTTATTTTGCATCTGTCAATCTCTCCACTTGGTTTCTTTTTGAACAGAGCTCAGACTGCTTCGCGCCTACATTTCTTTACTGTTTGTGATTGACTCCTGGACCCTTAAAAGCATTAGTGAAACTATATGTATAAAAGAAACTGACAAGCGGGGCACCTGGGTGGCTCAGTGGGTTAAAGCCTCTGCCTTGGGCTCAGGTCATGATCCCAGAGTCCTGGGATTGAGCCCCCATTGGGCTCTCTTCTTAACAGGGAGCCTGCTTCCCCCTCTCTCCCTGCCTGCCTCTCTGCCTACTTGTGATCTCTGTCTGTCAAATAAATAAATAAAATCTTAAAAAAAAAAAAAAGAAGCTGACATGTACTAGATATTCACAAAGACTGCTCAAATCTGAATTGTGTATTATTTGGGTAGAAAAAAATTTCAGTGCAACATATTAAAAACATTTGATTTTATTTATGGTATTTTATTTTATAATTCAACTTTTGTTATAAAAATAATAAATGTTCATTTTAGGAAATTACAAAAATATAAAAAAGCCAAAACCAGTGGGTAAATTTACTAGTCATCTCACCATCCCAACATAACCACTGTTACCATTTTAGTGAATATATTTTCAGTGATGGGGCATCCGGGTGGCTCAGCCAGTTAAACGACTGCCTTCGGCTCAGGTCATGATCCCAGGGTTCTGGGATTGAGTCCCACATCTGACTCCTCGCTTGATGGGAGCCTGCTTCTCCCTCTCCCTCTTCCTGCTGCTCCCCCATTTGTGCTACCTCTCCATGTAAGGTAAATATAAATAAAATCTTTAAAAATATTTTTTTTCAGGGTGCCTGGGTGGCTCAGTCATTAAGCGTCTGCCTTCGACTCAGGTCATGATCCCAGGGTCCTGAGATCGAGCTCCCTGCTCAGCGGAAAACCTGTTTCTCCCTCTCTCACTCCCCCTGCTTGTGTTCCCTTTCTGACTGTGTCTCTCTCTGTCAAATAAAAAAATAAGATCCTTAAAAATA
Organism: Meles meles; assembly: GCF_922984935.1. NCBI lineage: Eukaryota > Metazoa > Chordata > Mammalia > Carnivora > Mustelidae > Meles > Meles meles. The sequence continues at coordinate 44,903,868 of NC_060078.1, read as the reverse complement.
TATATTTTTTCAGTGATATTTCTAGTATATGTAAATGTGTAAAAATGTATAAAATGTATAAAATATAAAAAATGTATAAAAAATCATGTTGCTATTAACTAGTTTCACTTCTCATATGATGTGACTAGTTGTTGATGCCATTAGGTATTACACCACATTATTAGTGGTTGCACAATATCCTATCCTAAAGAAGCAACATAATTTGTTTAACTAGTTCTCTATTATCAATGATTCTATTATAAATTTCCTCATAAATGAATAATTCCAAACAGCCACGATTAAAATTTCCATAGACCAGCTTTCTAGGATGAGAAATGCTGGAACAAATGCTTATATGTAATTTTCAGTGCCAGCCACAGTATTGAATTACAAGAAAAGTACTCAAAAGTCATTCTATTTTGACAAACAAACAAAGAAAAAAGAGACAAACCAAAAAAATAGTCTCTTGACTATAGAGAACAAACTGATGGTTACCAGAGGGGAGATGGGGGGGGGGAATGGGGGAAATAGGCAAAGGGAATTAAGAAGACACTCATGACGTTGAGTGCTAAGTGATGTACAGAATTGTTTTTTATATAAGTTTCTTTTTAAGATTTTATTTATTTCAGACAAGAGAGAGAGATAGCATGAGCAAGGGGAGGAGCAGAGGGAAAAGCAGGCTCCCTACTGAGCAAGGAGCCCAATCATGACCTGTGCGGAAGGCAGCCGCTTAGCTGACTGAGCCACCCAGGCAACCCGAGAATTGCTGAATCACCATATTGTACAACTAAAACTAATACAACACTATATGTTAATTATACTGGTATTAAAATAAACATTTTTAAAAATCATTGTAGGGTGCCTGGGTGGCTCAGTGGGTTAAACCTCTGCCTTCAGCCCAGGTCATGGTCTTGGGGTCCTGAGATCGAGCCCCACATTGGCTCCCTGCTCAGTGGGGAGCCTGCTTCCCCCTCTTTCTCTGCCTGCCTCTCTGCCTACTTGTGATCTCTGTCTGTCAAATAAATAAATAAAATCTTTTTTAAAAAAATCATTGTATTTTGGTGTCTAATATATGATTGCAGATAATCTGTGCTATTAGGCCTCTTGCATTCCTCAATCCTCTAAAGAAGTACCAAGCTATTACATGATTTTAAACCAAGTGAAGAACTCTCACTTTCAGAAATAGTGAACTAAATAATTCAGAACTAACCTCCTATAGAAGACAACTAAAATAATTCATATGAACTATAAAAAGCTTTCTCCTAAAAACAGAAAAATGCTAACAAGTAACAAAGAATCACCTTGCCAATCATTGGCAAGAGACAATTGCTCAGAAAAAGTGAACAGCCAGAGAGGGGAACTCAGTTTGGGGGCCACTTTTGCAATCAGCATAGTAGCTAAAAAGCTGAGGGAGCTAAGGTCATGTATGTTAGAATCTCAGGCTTTTCAAGGCAGAGTCAGTCCTGGAAAACCACTCCAAGCTCAGGACTGTAATCCTGAGTGGCTGCACCCTGGAGTAGGAGTAATCTGAAAATAAACTAGCTTTCTCCTGTGCTTCAGCTCAATTTCAAGTACTCTGGGTGATTCAGAAAAATCTCAAGCACTGAAAATGCTTGTGGGGCTTCTGGTTTGCTAGTAGGGCCCCTCACATTTGCCAAAGTCAATGGAAACCCATTCTGTAAGAAGATGATATTATCCTAGTCTTAACATCACTCCAACAAATTTTTCAAGTAGAGTTTTCAGCACACAATCAAAGATAATCAGACATGGAAGGAGACAAAATAAGAATAAGAGCCAGCGTAAACACTAGACAATAGACTTCCAACAGTCCAGACAGTGGGGTCATTAGACATAAATCAGAAAAAAAAATCTTAGTATGGTCAGTAGTCAATACAAATTGAACTTTTGATACAAAATTGGAAACGAAACAAAACAGAAATTGGGGTGCCTGGCTGGCTGAGTCAGTACAAAGTGAATTCTTGATCTCAAGATTGTGAGTACAAACCCAATGTTGGGTGGGGAGGTTACTTTAAAATAAAGTCTTAGGGTGCCCGTGATGAGGGAGCAGGAGACTGGCTGAGGAAAAGCAAAAGCTGGCACCTTGCACCCCCTCTCCATTCACTCCCCTCAGTAGTGTGTGTAACATTCCTCTGGCACCCCTGACCGCCATAAACAAGAAACAAACAGCTAACTTGCCTGCAAGACAGGAATCTCCCAACTATCTTGATGTTAATAGCTTGCCAAAAGACAACATTGATCAAGCCTGAAGACCTCCGGGATACTCCCAGCACCTTGTAGGCCCTCTTTAGCATATGAAAACTCCATTGAAACCTCTCTTCCCCTCACCTTCCCCCAACCGCAGGGTACATAACCTGCCATCCCTCACTACCCCGGGCAGCAGCTCTTCCTGCCCACGGGTCCTGTCCCCGTGCTTTAATAAACTACCATTTTGCACCAAAGATGTCTCAAGAATTCTTTCTTGGTCATCGGCTCCGGACCTCAGCCCACCGAACCTCACCTAGGTTCTAGAACTTCATCACCTGGATAGCTCAGTTGTTGAGCGTGTGCCTTCAGCTCCAGTCATGATCCTTTGGTCCTGAGATCGAGCACCACACTGGGCTCCCTGCTTGGTGGGAAGCCTGCTTCTTTCTTTCCCACTCCCCCTGCTTGTGTTCCCTCTCTCGCTGAATCTCTGTCAAAAAGCTAAATAAATAAATAAATAAATAAATAAATGAAATCTTGACTATTGTGAGTGCTGTGAATTGTGGAAGACTGATGATTCACAGACCTGTACCTCTGAAGCAAATAATACATATATGTTAGTAAAATTAAAAAAAAATTAAAATTAAAATAAAAAAATAAAGTCTTGGGCACTTGGTAGCTCAGTTGGTTAAGTGTCTGCCATTGGTTCAGGTCATGATCTCAGGGTTCTGGGATTGGGCCCCAGGTTCCCTGCTCAGCAGGGAGTCCTCCTCTCCCTCCCCCTGCTCATGCTCTCTCTCTGTCTCTCAAATAAATAAATAAAATCTTTTTAAAATAAAATATAAAATAGAATAAAATAAAATCTTAAAGAACAACCACCATAAATTGAAGATTCAAAAGCCAATAAATATAATGGCACAAATTAAGAACTCAAGATATGGGTCTAAAAACAGATTAGATGAAGAAGATAGCTTTGAAGAATCATTCGGAATTAGGAAATTTACATGTATTTAGACTTTTAGTTTCTGTAGGTTATATTATGAATCAAAGGTTTAACATTTTTCGGCTGCTCAGGGTCCCTATTGCCCCCAAGATCTTGGCATCTTTCATCAAAGATGACTTTCCTCCTTGTCTGCAGGGTCATCTGTAATACTTGCTGCAGTGTTTCTTATCAGTTCTTGCCAGTCTGAGAAGCCATACCCAGGCTCAGAAGCTACGGACACCAGGGTAGTCCCATTCTCTCCTAGAACCAACTGTGCTGGTACCCCTTTTCCCAAGGTGTCTCTGCTCCTGGCTTCACCCTATAACAGATACATCCTTCCTAGGGAAATGGAATGTCCCTTCCCATTGTCCTAGAGTTACTCCTCCCTCTCTCAAAGGCAAATCACTCCTTCTTCTCTGGAATTCAGCTCTTACCTATTTTCCTGATCAGGGAAGCCTTATCATGTAACTAAGAGTCTTGTCAATCAGGAAAAAGGGGGAGGGGTACTTGAGGGTGGGGACTGTTCAGGGAGGGAAAACAGCATCCTCTTCTGAGATCAGAAGGCCTGGGCCCCCAGAGGGTCAGAATGGACTTGTAACAGTACAACCTGGCCCACTGTCCCACCCCCATTTTGACCTTGACTGTGGAGTACAGGAAGGCCCTGTGCCCAAGGGATCCACCCTGTCACCTCTGGTCACCTTCAAAGCCTGCTGTAAGAACCCTCACCAGCACGGGGTAGGGCGGAAGGGCCCTCGGGAGCAGCCTCAGTACATCCAGCCTGCCACTGGGTGGCACTGCGACTCCTCAGAGAGGGAACAGCACCCAGGGGGAGACTGGCCACAAAAAGGACTGGGAATACCATACCCGCCCTAATGCGCTGGGCATTGTGGTTACAAAGAAGTACAAGAAATGGTTCCTGCCACCCGTGAGCCCATGGTGGGACAGATAAACACATGGATAATGAATTAATTGCTCCAACAACCCATTCCAGCTGTGGGGCTCAGGGAAGGAGGAGGAACTTGAGCCTTGATGTGGAATTGGCCATTCTAGGACAGTCTGGCTGTGATGGTGCTGACTCCCAGGGCACGCCGCACAGATGGGGACGGGGGAGGTTCATGGACTCCCAGCAAGGAATGCAGGTAGGGAGCTGGGGGCTGCGGGCACCTGGCACAGGTGAGGAAGGATGGGCATCTGTGCGCAGGGTTTCAGCACCAACAAACTCAGGTGCTCTTTGTGTCCATGGAGCACTTAGCTCAGAGATGTGGTGAGGCCCCTGGTGCTCCCACGACTAGAAAGTGCTGGAAGATCCTGGCAGGAGCAGAAGACTACTGGCATCCTGTCCTCTTGCTGTGCTTTTCTGGGCTCAGCCTCCAGTTCCACTACTGGTCCCATCTTGCTGCAGGATCCGGGTTCAGACACCACAGCCCTCTGGCCTCCGTGACTGTTTGTGTACAAGGGATCTTTCATATGCACAAATATGTTGAAAAATGAAAAAGTTTAGTCGGAAGCCACAGAGCGGGGAAAAAATAAGCCAAAGAGCATCAAGAACTACTCATGCTGTTTCCTGCTGCCCTGGTCTTTTTGGAGGTGGGGCCACTGGGGAGGAGAACTCCCTTGGCTCCCTTCAGGCCTGGGCAGGACCCAATAGAAAACCAGATTGTATCTATTTGTCCTCGGAGAACAGTCCATCTCCACAAAGTCTATAAAATTTAATTAAAGCAGAACTTTGCAGCAAGGAAACAATTTAATATCTGGTATATATGTTTTCATTAAAATCTTAAAGATGGAACAAAGACTGTTTTCAAATTTCCTATTCAGAAGTTAACTTATTATGGTGTTGAAATCCACATGGAAACAGTTGAACTGAAATGAGCTTCCTAAAACAAAACACAAGTAGTAACGGACTGGCAAGTTTGAGACTACTGACTTCAAACCCTGGATGGTGGGCAAGGCCTCAGCCTGACTCTGGTCCATACGCACAACCATCAGAAGGGGGTGCCCGTTGTGTCCCTTATCCCCCAACCCGCCCACCCCCCACCACCATAGGAATCCGGGGACCAGCAAGGGTGCTCAGTGCTCCAGGCCAGTGCAGACATTACTATTTCACCCAGATACTCCCCACCTCCTTTTGTAATTTACAAATGAAGCTGATAAGAGGTGATAAGGCACTTGGAGACACCCACTGTTTGTCAGGGAAGAGGCTCCTCCCTACACTCCCTTCTACCGGCATCCAGCCCCAGAGCCAAACCTGTCCAGCTCGAACAGGGGAACCCAGGTAACCTTTTAGAGAGATTATTCCCTTCCATCTAGTGAGGATTCCAGAAGAGGCACAAGGGGCTTTGCATAGCAAAGTGCATAACATGCACATCCTTTTCATTAAAAAGTGTATTACAGTTCCGTTAAATTACAGTTTTCCAAAGATGCTTTTATACGCACATTTCACTGCAAACAACATAAATTTTATGTAATTATTTGAATAATGATGAAAGGGAAGAGAGGAAGCCTGGGGAGAGGTAATGGGGATTAAGGGAGATAAAGTCCTTCCAGTCCCACCCTCTCCTCTGCTTTTGTCCATTTGCTCCTAATCTGTTACTTTTTTAAAGTATAAAGAATCATGCAGCAATAAATCAAGAAGTGCTCTTGGCCCAGGGTTTGGAGTACAACACCACAGTCAGAAGGTATGTAATTACATCCCCAAACTGACGAGAAGTCAGCACACACTAGACTAGGTACAGAAAGCTCCAGCTTTATGCACAGAAAACTGGCCTTGGAGGAAGAGTGATTGAGTTCTCAGAAGGTATGATGTGACGCCCACAGACACAGATTTATTATCTGCAACTATATGTCCCAGAAGAGGCTTTTGAGGGACATGAGAAGTTCTCTATTCCTCAACTGTCTTGCAGAATGCTTCTAATCTCTTTGCAGAGTATCCTAGCACCCCTGGTTTCCTTTTACACATTTTAGATCTGTAATTTAGAGCAAGTGATATTGTATCTGGTCTTCCCATCAATCAGAGCTTACGGTTGACTTCGACATTGTCAGTACCTTGGTCATGTATTATCCTCAACACAAAAAGAACATACGTAAACTAAATTTTTAAAAAATGAGTGGTAAAAGACACGAAAAATACAATTCAAAAAGGTTAAGAAATGCCCAGTGTTAGGTGAAACTGTCCCTCACCTTTTATGACTATGCGTATAATCTGATACAACTGAGAATAGTTTCAAAATGTTTCAGTGTGTATGCTCTGATAAGCAATTCCACTTCTCCAAATGTACCCTATGGAAACATCTGCTCAACTAAACGGACAGATGTACAAGGATTTTCGTTGTAGCTTTATCTAGTATAGGAAATTTATTATAGAAAAACTGGAAAAAAGCATAAAAGTCCCTCAAGAGCAGATTGGGACTTCTCCAAGCCTCAGCCAGACGTTGGGAGCCGAGCTAGCCCGACCGAGCGCCGAGTGCCCCTCTCCCTCCTCCGGAGCCCCAGCTGGGACCCTCTCTGTGACTGGTACCCGGCACACAGCCCCTTCTTGGATAGGTCCTCAGGCTGGTCCGGCTGCCCCAGGTGGGCACGCAGTGTGTGGTTCGGCCACAGCACCTGGCGGGGCTATGTGCGCCTGCCCGGGTCGCGCTGGAGGGCTCTGCCCTGCCACAGTGCCCGCCCAGGCCTGTAGCCCTGGGCTCTGCCCGCAGCTCCGAAGCGCGGCTCAGAGATTCCGCAGAAGGTCAACTGCTGGCGTGTTCCTGGACGTCCACCGCTTCTCACCCAGGAGTTGACGGTCAAGACCAACGACTGCGTGGTGGCAATCACCCGCAAGCATGGCGAGAGGCAGAAGGAGCATGGCTACATCTCGCGGTGCCTCACTAGAAAATACACTTTGCTCCACATCCCATCCCCCCACCCCCCTCCCCTCTGAAACCTTCAGTTCCTTTCCTGGAGCCCATAGTCTCTCATTGTTTGTCTCCCTCTCTGATCCCTGCCCCCTTCAGTTTTCCCTTCATTCTCCTTTTGTCCTCTGTTCTATTCCTTCTGTTCCACATATGAGTGAAACCAGATGATAATTGTCTTTCTCTGCTTGACTTACTTCACTTAGCATAATCTCCTGGGTTCATTCAGGAGCATGCAAATCGTGGGTAATGGCTGAGTAATATTCCATTGTATGTATGAACCTCGTCTTTATCCATCCATCAGTTGAAGGACACCGAGGCTCTTTCCACAGTTTGACTATTGTGGCCATTGCTGCTATGAATATTGGGGGTGTATATGGCCCCTCTTTTCACCAAACCTTATCTTTGGGGTAAATACCTAGCTAGTAGTGCAATTGCTGGGTCATAGGGTAGCTCTATTTTTAACTTTTTGAGGAACCTCCATACTGTTTTCCAAAGTGGCTGCACCAGCTCTCATTCCCACCAGCAGTGTTTCAGAGGGAAGAAGGTTAGGGGTTGGGGTAGCTGGGTGATGGTTAGTAAGGAGGACACACATTGTGATGAGCACTGGGTGTTCTAGGCAACTAATGAATCATGGAACACTACATTAAAAACTAATGATGTACTGTATGGTGACTAACTTAACGTAATTAAAAAAAAAGAAAAGAAAAAATACATGCTCCTCCCTACTGTGGACCCCACCCTGGTCTCCCCCTCTCCATTCCCTGAGGGCAGGCTCACGCTAGAGGTGCCAATTCCAAGGCCAGCCACCTATTCACCAGAAGTCACTATCCCTGGGTACCTGGGTGCCTCAGTGGGTTAAAGCCTCTGCCTTCAGCTCAGGTCATGGTCATAGGGTCCTGGGATTGAGACCCACATCAGGCTCTCTGCTCAGCGGGGATCCTGCCCCCCACCCCGCCTGCTTCTATGCCTACTTGTGATCTCTCTCTCTCTGTCAAATAAATAAATAAAATCTTTTTTTAAAAAGTCAGTATCCCTGTCATCTTTAAGGTACCTTAGAGCATGGGGGCCCAGAAGCTGGGACGTCAGAGCAGCCTAGAGCCAAAGAATGGGCTTAGCCCTGCTGTCCACTGTCACCTCTCTAGTCATTACTACCACCCACCAGTACAGTTCAAAGCAACAACACCCCCTCCCCAAAAAAGTAGCTTGGTTAAACTATTGCTTAACCATACAATAGTCCATGAGACAATTAAAAAGTATAAGGTAAATCCGTACCTCTTGATATACGCCAAGATGTTCTCAAAATACTGTCAAGTAAAAAAGGAAAGCAGATTAAAAACTAGTCTGGTCCCTATGAGTTCTATGGAAACATATGAATCTATATATACATTGAACACCTGGAAAGTTACACAGGTTAAATTTCTGTGATTGACTACCTTTGGGATGGATTTAAATTTTCCTGTTCTCAGGGTGTCTGGGTGGCTTAGTCAGTTCAGTGTTTGCCTTTGGCTTGGGTCCTGATCCTGGGGTCCTGGGATTGAGCCCTGTATTGGGTTCCCTGCTCAGCGGTGAGCCTGCTTCTCCCTCTTCCTCTCCCCCTCCCCTGACTTGTGTTCTCTCCCCCCCCCAAATAAATAAAATCTTTTTAAAAAAGAAAATAAAAGTAATAAATTGTCTTGTTCACATCTGGATTTAAAAAAAAAACTTCTATAATATTTCTTAGTATTATGATCAGCTAAAAAAAAAATAGGATTTCCAATTGGGGAGAAAATGAATATTCCAACCCCTGAATCTTTGAGCATTTTATGAGTTATCTACTTTCCTACAGGTCAGGGAGGAACCCAATTGTATCATCTCAGTCTTATACATGGGTACCTTGAACCCCCCAAAGTATAGGGATCCTGGCCAGGATCACACAGGCAGAAGCACATGTTCCCATCTCTTCAACTAGATGTTTCATAATGAGCTTTGCTTTGTTTTGTTCTTTCTGGCAGCCATACTCTCTGCCCCAAGGATCTTCAGGCAGAGCTATGTTGGTATCCTGTATTTTTCTGTAACAAACACCGTCAATACCCTGCCTGTCCCCTCTTAACCTTTATCATTTCATTGCACATGGGCCTGACTTCTGAATGCTAGCAGCTGTAGATAATTGCCTGACAGCACTTTCTGGCTGCTGGAAACCACGCTGCCTTCAAAACAGTCCGGTAGTGACAGAGAGCTAATCCCTCCAGGTAGCAGCACTCTACTTAATCACAGGCAGTAGCTGCTCTATAAATACCCCCCGCACTCTCAGACCTCAGGGGGAAACACTGCAGCAGGCATTCTACACTGGCTTCCCAGAGTTCTGTAGTGGGACTGACCTCCAGATGCCTGCAATGGTAACCTGCTTGGCAACATACCCCGTATTGACTTCCTTCCCACTTTCCCACCCCCTTACTAGCATTTCTGGGAATCCCTTCCCAAATGGAACGCTTTCACAGAAATCCTTATCTCAATGAACAGTCTTGGGAAAACTGGACAGCTACATGCCAAAGAAGGAAACTGGCTCAGAATCTTATACCATACACAAAAATTAACCCAAAATGGATTGAAGATTTGAATGCAAGGCATGAAACCGTAGAACTCCTAGGAAAAAAATACAGGGGGTAAGCAACTTGACATTGGTCCTGGCAATCATTTTCTGGATTTGACACCAAGAGCAACAAAAACAAAAATAAACATGTGAGACTACATCAATCTATAAGCTTCTGCACAGCAAAGGAAATCAACTGGACAAAAAGACAGGAGCACCTGGGTGGCTCAGTTAGTTAAGCATCTGCCTTTGGCTCAGGTCATGATCTCCAGATCCTGGGATCTGGAGCCCCACATTGGGCTCCTTGCTCAGTGGGGAACTTGCTTTTCCCTCTCCTCCTGTTTTTGTCCTTTCTTTCTCTCTGTCAAATAAACAAACAACTTTTTTATAAAAATGAAAAGACGGTTTACTAAATAAGGGTAAAAACTTTCAAATAATTTATGTATATGATTTTATTCTAATGTATATACATAACCTCTGATAAGGGGTAAATATCCAAAATATGCAAAGAACTCTACAACTGAATAACAAAAAACAATCTAGTTAGGAAATGGGCAGAGGAATTGAATAGGCATTTTTCCAAAGAAGACATACAGATGACAAACAGGTATGTGAAAAGATCCCCTAAATCGGGGCACCTGGGTGGCTTAGTTGGCTGAGTGTCTAACTTTAGCTCAGGTCATGATCTTGGGGTCCTGAGATCAAGCCCGGCACCAGGCTTTGGGCTCAGCAGGGAGTCTGCCTCTCCTACTTTCTCTGTCCCTCTGCTCCACCCTCTGCTTGTTCTTTCTCTCTCTCTCAAATAAATAAATAACATCTTTAAAAAAAAGAAAAGATGCTCAAAATCACTTATCAATAGGAAAAGGCAAATCAAAACCATAATGAGATATCCCCCTTATACCTGGTTATTATCAAAAAGACAACAAATAACAAGTGTTGGCAAGCATGTAGAGAAAAGGGAACATACAGGCACTGTTGGTGGGAATATACATTCCTATGGTCACTAGGGAAAACAGTATGGAAGTTCCTCAAAAAATTAAAAATAGAACTACCATATGATCCAATAATTCCATTTTGGTAAATTTATCTGAAGGTAACAAAAACACTAACTTGAAAGACACATGCACTCTCATGTTCATTGCAGCATTACTTACAATAGCCAAGACATGGAAGCAAGCTAAGTGTTCATCAATAGAAGAATGGATAAACAAAATGTGATATAAATAATGGAATATTATTTAGTCATAAAAAAGAAAAAAGTCTTGCCATTTGCCATCAACAACATGGATGGAACTTGAAGACATCATACTAAATGAAATGTCAAATAGATAAAGACAAATACTATATGATTTCATTTATAAGTGGAAGCTAAACAACAAAACAAAACAAACTCAAACTCACAGATACAGAGAACAGATTAGTGGTTGCCAGAGGTAGGGGTTGGGGAGGGAGGTGAGATAAGTGAAGGGGGTTGAAAGGTATAAATTCCCCATCATAAGACAAGTCCTGGGGAGAAGATGTGCAGCATGATGGCTAGAATTAATAATACTGTATTGTATTAGAAGTTGCTAAGAAAGTCAATCTTAAAATTGTCATCACACACAAAAAATCTGTAACTATGTGTGGTGATGGATGGTAACTGGACTTACTGTGATCACTTCACAATACATACAAATATCGACTCACTACAATGTACACCTGAAACTAATTATATGTCAACTATCTCAATTTTTAAAAATAAAATGAAAAAGAAAAGACAAAAACAGAATAGTGTAAATAAATCCTACCTGTTTTTGTAAGAAAAGGGGGGAGGCTTCTGCAACAGGCATGGGTCACGCTCTTGCTCGCTCTCTTTCTGCTGCCATCTTGGTTCAGCGTCCCCCTCACAAAATGCCTGGTGAAGCCACAGAAACTGTCCCTGCTACAGAACAGGAGTTGCCCACAGCCCCAGGCTGAGACAGGGTCTGGAACAGAATCTAACAGTGATGAATCAGTACCAGAGCTTGAGGAACAGGATTCCACACAGGCAACCACACAGCAAGCCCAGCTGGCAGCAGCTGCTGAAATTGATGAAGAACCAGTCAGTAAAGCAAAAGAGAGCTGGAGTGAAAAGAAGGCATGGAAGGCTATGTCCAAACTGGGTCTTCAACAGGTTACAGGGGTTACAAGAGTCACTATCCGGAAATCTAAGAATGTTCTCTTTGTCATCACAAAACCAGATGTCTACAAGAACCCAGCTTCAGATACCTACATAGTTTTTGGGGAAGCCAAGATCGAGGATTTATCTCAGCAAGCACAACTGGGCTGCTGAGAAATTCAGAGTTCAAGGTGAAGCTGTCTCAAACATTCAAGAAAACACACAGACTCCAACTGTACAAAAGGAGAGTGAAGAGGAAGAGGTTGATGAAACCGGTGTAGAGGTTAAGGACATAGAATTGGTCATGTCACAAGCAAATGTGTCAAGAGCAAAGGCAGTCGGAGCCCTGAAGAACAACAGTAATGATATTGTAAATGTTATTATGGAATTAACAATGTAACCATCTGAAAATGAGGACTTTTTTGGTGTTTCAAAAGAATAAACTACAGCTTGGTTTGAAATTTGTACTGTTTCTATCATTAATAAAGTTATGGCTTCTTTTGGATGAAAAAAAAAAGAAAGAAAAAGAAATAGGGGGAGGATGGGGGCCTGGGTGGCTCAGTCATTAAATGTCTGCCTTCAACTCAGGTTATGATGCCAGGGTCCTGGGATGGAGCCCTGCATCAGGCTCCCTGCTCAGTGGGAAGGCTGTTTCCTTATCTCCCACTCCCCCTGCTTGTGTTCCCTCTCTTGCTGTGTCTCTATCAAATAAATAAATAAAATCTTTGAGGAAAATAAAAGGGAAAGAAGAACCTCGGTGGCTCAGTTGGTTGAGCATCTGCCTTTGGCTCAGGTCATGATCTCAGGTCCTGGCATTGAGCCCCGAATGGGGCTCCATGCTCAGCAGAGAGTCTTCTTGTCCCTCTCCCTCTATATACTATTTTAGTTTCAGGTGTACAAAATAATGATTTAATATTTTACATATTGCAAAGTGATCATCACAGTAAGTCTAGTTAACATCCATCAGCACATATAGTTACAAAACTATTTGTCTTGTGATTGGAACTTTTTTTTTAAGATTTATTTACTTATTTTTTTTAAAGATTTTATTTATTTATTTGACAGAGAGAGAGATCACAAGCAGGCTGAGAGGCAGGCAGAGATAGAGAGGGAAGCAGGCTCCCTGCCAAGCAGAGAGCCCGATGTGGGGCTTGATCCCGAGACTGTGAGATCATAACCTGAGCCAAAGGCAGAGGCTTTAACCCACTGAACTACCCAGGCGCCCCAAGATTTATTTACTAATTTGAGAGAGAGAGCGCTTGTGTGGAGGGATGGCAGGGGAAGGGGCAGAGGGAGAGGGAGGGAGAAACTCAAGCAGATTGTACACTGAGCACAGAGCCGGAAGCTGGGCTTGATTCTAGCACCCTGGGATGACCACCCAAGCAGAAACCAAGAGTTGGAGACTCAACCGACTGTAGCACCCAGGTGCCCCATGATGGGAACTTCTACGATCTACTCTCTTAATAATTGCCCAATATGCAATACAATATTATTAGCTGTAGTCACCATTCTGTATACTACATCCTATATTTACTTTTACTTGCATAAACAACCACTGGAAGGATTCGCAACAAAGAAATAAAAGAAAGTGGTTCTCCATAGAAGGCAGGTGGGGTGGAGCACCTGGGTAGCTCAGTCAGTTAAGTGTCTGCCTTCATCTCAGGTGATGATCCCAGGATCCTAGGATCAAGCCTCTTATCAGGCTCCATGCTCAGCGGGGAGTCTGCTTCTCCCTCTCCACTGCCCCTCCCCCTGCTCATACTCTCTCTCTCTAATAAATAAATTAAAAATCTTAAAAAGAAAAAGGAGAAAGCAGGTGGGGAGATAATGGGCTGGATCGGGGCTTAAGCGCAACCAAGACTTTTAAGCGTGAACTTTTTAATACTGTTTTGATATTTGAGGGAAGTGTTACCTTTATGAAAAAGTAAATTACAAAAACCGAACAACAATGGTATCATCAAATCTGGTAAGGATGCAAAAAAATTATTTTATACACCCACACAGCCATCTCCATCCACGCAAGCATCACTCATTGCCAACATCAGAGGTCATTTTTCAGTTGCTTAAAAAAATTTTTTTTTTCTTTAAATCTTCTGGAACTCTATGATGCATTGCAAGGAAACGTAATGTCTGGGTAGTGACTAGCCCAGTAACACAGGCTGGGAGAAATCTAGGTGAAGATGGGTCAAAGAGAGCTTTGACTTTCTTTTAAGGCTGCCAAGCATATGAACTTGTTTATGACTCTTGGTGGAAGGCAGAGATGATCATTTTCCACTATGGAAGCCATAAAGGCCAGATACTCTCTTTTCCAGCTTCCTTTGCACATAGGACATAGACTCATCTGACACACGATCAGTAGCTAATCAGCTGCATCCTCCCCAGAACCTGAAGTGGGAGCTAATGGTATCCAGAATCCTCTCTAGGTCATCAGCAATAGCGAGGGCACCATCCACATCCTGGGACAGCAAAGGTGTCCAGGGCTAACAGGAGGTCCAGGGGTCCCACACCCCATGCTGACTGACCACACAGATGCAGCAGGGGTCTCCTTCCCCAGCTCTGGTTTCATTTTACAGCATCAACTGTTGCTTCCTTTCTGGCTGTATGGCTTCCCTCGGCCATGCCTATTTCCCAGGCCTGTGTCTCCAAGTCTCCTTCGATTCATTCTGTGCATTCCATTTTCCTTACATCTGTCAGAATTGGCTTTTGTTGCTTGCAGAAACTGACTCTGCATTAGGGGGTTCTCTAGGTGGAAGTCAGAGAAAATATGGGAACCAACAATCCAGCCAGCATCTCCAGACCTTTACTTTGGCAAAAAACAAATGGGGAAGAGGGTAAAGCAGTCCCATAACTGCGTGCAAGCGTATGTGCGTGTGCGTACGTGCGTGTGCGTGTGTGCGTATTACAGGGCAGCAGTGGGGGTGGCAGTCAGACCGGAGAACACAAGAGGCTTTCCTGAGAACAGGCTGCTGGTCCCAGGTCCTGGGGTCAAGTTGGGTCTAAGGCCGTCTGGGAGAGGTTGGCAGCTACACACAGGTAATGGTTTTAACTAATTAGCGATAGGAGGTAAAAACTTGAAGTAGGACAGAGAATCTGTGAGAGGGAACTTTCTGCCACATAGTTACAGTCTGAAATCGGATGTTTTTAAAAGATTTTATTTATATATTTATTTGAGAGAGAGAGCACAAACAGAGGGAGCAGCAGGCAGAAGGAGAGGGAGAAGCAAACTCCCCACTGAGCAGGGAACCCAACACAGAGCTTGATCCTAGGACCCCAAGATCATGACCTGAGTCGAAGTCAGATGTTTGACAGAGCCACCCAGGTGCCCTGAACTGTATGATTTTTTTATTTAAATAATGATCATTTGTGGCACCTGGATGGCTCATTTGTTTGTTTTTAAAGATCTTATTTATTTGACAGAGAGAGATCACAAGTAGGCAGAGAGAGGGGGAAGCAGGCTCCCCGCTGAACAGAGAGCCTGATGCGGGACTCGATCCCAGGACCCTGAGACCACGACCCGAGCCGAAGGCAGAGGCTTAACCCACTGAGCTATCCAGGTGCCCCTGGATGGCTCATTTGTTAAGCATCTGCCTTCCTCTCCAATCATGATCCTAGGGTCCTAGGATAGAACCCTGCTTCAGGCTCCTTGCTCAGTAAGGAGCCTGCTTCTCCCTCTCTCTCTCCCTGCTTGTGTTCCCTCTCTCGCTGTTTCTCTTTGTCAAATAAATAAATAAAACCTTTAATTAAAAAAATAATGATCATCAGTTCATATGGCACTTCTGAACTTAAAAGACAGATGGGACAAAGGACTGCAGGGGTGAAGGTATGTGTGATTGCTCCTCTGTATATATCCAGAAAGACTTCTCTTAGATCTGATTCATTTATTAATTTTACACATGTTCACCGAACAGATACAGAAGTAAATTAAATATGTGCATCTCAATTCACTCCTCTGAAAACCAAAATAATACTTCAATAAAGGGATTTATAACTATTTTTTTTCTTTCATTTGGGTCTACATGTCTTTTGTATTGTAATAAAATATATGTTATTTATTTATCATTTTATTTTTTATCTTTTTAAAATTTTTATCATTTATCATTTTATTTATCATTTTTATCATTTTTATTTCTTGTTTTTTATTTTTTTTAAGATTTTATTTATTTATTTGACAGAGAGACACAGATCACAAGTAGGCGGCGGTGGGGGGGGGGTAGGCTCCCCAGAGAACAGAGAGCCTGACTCCGGGCTCCATCCCAGGACCCTGGGATCATGACCCAAGCCTAAGGCAGAGGCTTAACCCACTGAGCCACCCAGGCGCCCCTCACTTTTGTTTTTTAATTATCATTATATTATCAAACATTTATCATTTTTAACCATTGTTAAGTATACATCTCAGTGGTGTTAAGCACATTCACAATGTTGTTCAGCAGCTGCCACTATCCCTGCTGAGAACTCCTTTGTCATTCCAAACAGAAACCCCACACCCACTGCACAATACCTTCACGCTCTTCCCTCCCTCCAACCCTAGCACCTCCATTCTTTTTTTTTTTTTTTAAAGATCTTATTTATTTATTTGACAGACAGAGATCACAAGTAGGCAGAGAGGCAGGCAGAGAGAGAGGAAGGGAAGCAGGCTCCCCGCTGAGCAGAGAGCCCGATGCGGGGCTCAATCCTAGGACCCTGAGATCATGACCTGAGCCGAAGGCAGCGGCTTAATCCACTGAGCCACCCAGGCGCCCCTAGCACCTCCATTCTATTTTCTGTCTCTATGATTTTGCCTGTTCTACATACCTCACATAAGCAGAATCCTACAATACCTTTGTGGGTTGTTTTTTTTTTTAATCTGGCTTATTTCACTTAGTGTAATGTTTTCAAGGTTCATCCATATATCAGAATCTCTTTTTTAAGGCTGAATAATATTTTGTAGCATAAATGTATCACAACTTCCTTATCCATTCATCTGTTGATGGACACTTGAGTGGGGTCTACCTTCTGGCTTTGTGAGAATTGGCTGGCGTTGCGTGGCCCTATGGGCCGCCCTGGTCCCCATGGCCAAGGGCCCTTTCTCGCTGGGGGCATGTTGCGGCCACCCAGAAAATGTGCCGAGACCACCCGGCCCACCCGGGGGCCCCGGCGCAGGTGAGCTTTCCTGGAGCAGAGTTGAGGGAGGGGTTGTGTCCGGGTGTCCGTCTCTGAATTTTTGGACCGCTGAGGTGCCCAAGGCTGGGGCTGGTCTCAGTGGGGGCACGAAAGTTTCTCTCCCTCCTAGGCTTCTCTGCAGCTCTGAAAGTCACCGTTTACCCCGGGGTGGTAGGGGGAGTCGTGGCGCGGGACTCAGGGTTCCCCAGTTGGAGGTCCCGAGGGACAGGACCCTGGAAACAGAAGGCTGAGAAAGCAGGCAAGTGTTCGTACCCAGGCTTCGGGGCGGGGGGGGGGGGGGCGCCATCTGCCAGCATCAGGGAAGGGATCCCCAGAGGCTGAGGAGCAGGAGGCATCAGCCTCCCCTGTCCCTGACTCACGAAGGACTTTCTGGTGGGGTTTGGACTCGACAACTCGCAAACCCGGGCCAGGCCTAGGCGGTGGCCCTGCAGAGGTGTGAGGCTCGAAGCGAGTTTGCCAGGCGTGTTCCAGTGAATTCTCACCAGCGTTCTGCCCTAATCGATCCTGATTTGGGCAGAACGCTCGTGAGAATTGGCTGGCCTTGGGCAGCCCTGTGGACCACCCTGTCCCCAGTGGCTGAGGGCCCTTTCTCACTCGGGGCACGTCGCGGCCACCCGGAAAACGCGTCAAGACGACATGGCCCACGCAGGGCCCCCAGCACAGGGGAGCTTTCCCAGAGAAGAGTT
Source organism: Meles meles (assembly GCF_922984935.1). NCBI lineage: Eukaryota > Metazoa > Chordata > Mammalia > Carnivora > Mustelidae > Meles > Meles meles. Next base: position 44,886,257 of record NC_060078.1, on the reverse strand, counting down.
GAGGGAGGGGTTGTGGCCGGGCATCCGCCTCCTACTTTTCCGGTGGCTGGGGCACCCAAGGATGGGGCTGGCCTCATTGGGGGCACGAATGTATCTCTCGCTCGGAGGCTTGTCCGCAGCTCCAAGAGGCACCAATGGCACTGGGGTGGTAGGAGGACTTGTGGCATGGGAGTCTGGGTTCCGCAGTTGGAGGCCCCGAGGGACAGGACCCTAGAAACAGAAGGCTGAGAGAGCAGGCGAGTGTTTGTGCCCGGGCCTCGGGGCTTTCCCGGCCCCAATTGCCAGCTCCATGGAGGGGACCTCCGGAGCCTGAGGAGCAGGAAGCGTCGGCCTTGCCTGTGCTTGACTCACGGAGGGCTTTCTGGCGGGGTTCGGAAGTGACAACACGGGATCCTGGGCCAGGCCCAGGGGCGGCCCTGAAGACGTGCGGTGCCCAAAGTGAGTTCGCCAGGGTTTTCCAGCCAGTTCTCACGAGCATTCTGCCCAAATTGGCATCGATATGGGCAGAACGCTTGTGAGAATTGGCCAGCGTTGGGCAGCCCTGCGCCATCTGGAAAACGCGCCGAGAGGACGCGGCCCACGCGGGCGCCCCAGCTTAGGGGAGCTTTCCTGGAGCAGATTTGAGGGAGGGGTTGTGGCTGGGCGTCTGCCTCCGACTTTTTGGGCGGCTGGGGCGCCCAAGGATGGGGCTGCCCTCAGGAGTGGCACGAATGTATCTCTCTCTCGGAGGCTTGTCCGCAGCTCTGAAAGGCACCGATGGCGCCCAGGTGGTAGGGGGACTCGTGGCGCGGGACTCAGGGTTCCGCAGTTGGAGGCCCCGAGGGACAGGACCCTGGACATGGAAGACTGAGAGAGCAGGCGAGTGTTCATGCCCGGGCCTTGGGGCTGTCCCAGCCCCATCTGCCAGTACCACGGAGGGGACTCCCGGAGGCTGAGGAGCAGGAGGCGTTGGCCTCGCCTGCACTCACGGAGGGCTTTCTGGCGGGCTTCGACCCGACCACTCGGGATCCCTGGCCAGGCCCAGGGGGCGGCCCTGCAGACCCGCGGTGCCCGAAGCGACTTCTCCAGGCGTTTTCTGGCCAATTCTCACAAGCGTTCTGCCCAAATTGGCATCAATTTGGGCAGAACGCTTGTGAGAATTGGCCAGCACTGGGCTGCCCTGTAGACGGCCCTGTCCCCCGTGGCCGACGGCCCTTTCTCGCTTGGGGCATGTCGCAGCCACCTGGATAACTGGCCGCAACGACGCGGGCCAGTCGGGGACCCCGGCACAGGCAAGCTTTCCCAGAGCAGAGTTGAGGGAGAGGTTGTGCCAGGCGTCCGCCTCCGAGTTTTCGGGTTGCTGGGGCTCTGATAGTTGGTGCTGGCCTCAATGGGGCCACAAAGATTTCTCCTGCTCCCAGCATTTTCCGCAGTCTGAAAGGCACCGTCTCCGATTGGGCGGCCTGTGGACTCACGGAGTTGGCCTAGAGGTCTCAATCTGGAGGGACTTCGCCTGCGTCTAAAGACTTGTGGAGCATTTGGGAGCTGCTTAAGAATCTTTGGAAGGCCCTGTAGTGCCTATTCACGCCACTGGAGGGAGCGGTGAGCTGGGCTGGGCGAGAGCATCGTAGGGTGCAATGCTGCTTGCCGCCACTGAAGACAGTGGCGAGCTGCCGTGGCAAACACACCAGAAGGGGAGTCTTTGCAGCCTGCTGGCTCTGAGAGCAGTGGTGAGGTGCTGGGTGAGAGACCCGGATGCGTGAGGCACTGCAGCTTGTTTTTAAAGAACAGAGCGTTGAGCTGAAGACTCTGTTTCCCCAGGTTCAAGAGTGGTGGTAAGAATTGCTGGAGCCAGGACCCCACTCAGTCAGCACTGTGCCCCATTGCCCCAGTTTGGATGGGAATGTGCAGTCAGGATGATACAGGTGGGTCCTCCCAGTGGGGGTCTGGAGCCGGGGGAACCAAACTCGACCCATGGTGCCTTTGGAACCGAGGAGTTGAGTGTCTGTTTGGAAGAGTCTATTTGCTTCTCCAAAAAGGACAAGGGCATTGGCTGGCTTTAGAAGGAAGTGAATGACCACTAAGAAACAAGCATCTGTCTCTCCTTCTCCCAGGAATCAGAGCAGATGTGTAGGCTTTAGGTGGGAGGCACCTACGTATCCACACCTGACCACCCTTCTTCACTCTGGCTCCACGAGACCTGAAGTTCAGAAATCAGCGTCTGAATCCGTCACGCAGCTTGTCCCAGGATGTCAGCATTCAGAGAAAACAGCAGGCATGTGGGGCACAGTGACACATCCATGCCAGCATGGGAGGTAAAACTTCTCTTTCACCCCAAACATCCTGGGTTTTCTCTCATCTCCAGGGGAGCCAGAGAGTCACACGAACGCAGCTGTCAGCAATGGAGAGTGGGTGCTAGGGTTCCTGAGTTTCCTTGCAGGGAGCACCTGGCAGGGGATCTCATTTTCTCTGCTTATTTCTGGCTCACAAAGGTATTTGGAACATCTCTTTCCTAGGCAATCCCTTGGATTCGAAATGGAAGATGAGATGGACTCGGTGTGTGTTTGGGACCTAGAATGTGTTCCTTCATGTAACAGTGTTGATTCCATGGGTCCTAGGCTGTGGTGGCATGGCCAGCATCTAGAGTGAGGTGGCTGTTTGTGGTCTGATAGAGGCTTGGATGATGGCTTCTCCTTTGTCCAAGGTGATGTATCCTAATGGATTCATCTTTTTCATCCAAAGAGTTCTGATCATCAAAGACGCTGATTTCCAAACTTCAGGAGGGCAGAGGGAACATTCAAAAGGATTCCAAGGAGGCTTGGACGATTGAAAAGGGAAGCTTGGCTTTCTAGTCAATGCAGGTTTCTCCTCCTCTGAAGGTTTGGAGCAGCTCCATATTGCAACGTTTCCTCCTGCATGGTGGGTGGAGTCCTGGGTTCTCACTCAGGGATCCTTAATGCAGGAGGCTTGGGGGCCTGGCCTCTTGGGATGGAAGCCTGAAAACCAAACCAGGGTTAGGGCCTAGGGGCATGGCAGGGTCGATCTTCCGGTGCTGAGACTGGATCCCTGGTGGCTGAGTTGAGGGTGGTTGTCAGGCTGTGTACTGGAATTCTGGTTTGTGTCTAGGGCGTGCGCAAATGGTGGGGGTGGCCCAGGGTCATACAGTTTTCTCCTGCTCTGAGTTTTCTGCGCAGGTCCAAATGGCACAATTTCACCCTAGGCAGCTGGCAGTGTGCTGGCGTGAGTTTCAGATGTCCCTAATCTGGTAGGCTTGGGAGCCAGCCCTCTGGGCACAGAAGCCTGTACACCTGACCTAGGGTTAGGCTTAGGGCCTAGGGGCATGGCAGGCCCTATCTGACAATGCTGAGGTGGGCTCCCCTCAGGGCTGAGTTGAGGGTATGTGTCTGGTGGCATGGCAGAATCCGGCTTCATGGTGGGGGCGGGGAGGGGCACCAATGGTGGGGGTAGGTTTAGCGAGGCATGCAGGTTTCTCCTGCTCTGTGGGTTTTGTGCAGCTCCTAATGGCACACTTTCTTCCTGGGTGGCAGCCAGAGTCCTGGGGTGTGTCTCATGTGTCCCCAATCTGGAGGGCTTGGGGGCCAGGTCTCTGGGGACAGAAGCCTGAAAAGCCAATGTGGAATTAGGGCCTAGGGGCATGGCAGGCCCAATCTGTCATTGCTGAGGCGGGATCCCCCATGGACTGAGTCAAGGACAGGAGTCAAGCCGTATGTCAATCTCTGGGTTTTGTTGCCATGTGGGCCATCAGAGGTGAGGGTGGCCTCTGGAATGCATGTAGGTTTCTCCTGGTCTGAGGGTTCTGGGTAACTGCGAACGGCATGGTTTTCTCCTGGGTGGTAGGTGGAGTCCTTGGTCATGTCTCAGGGGTTCCCAATCTGGAGGGATTGTTGGCCATGTCTTTGGGCACGGAAGTCTGAAAACACAACCTAGGATTTGGGTTAGGGCTTAGGGAGGGAGTCATTTTGTGTTTATGCAGTGAACTTAGATTGACCCCACCCCTCCCAGAGGAACTTATCAGAGTTGGTCATGGCATCCTTTCTCTGCAGTTTCAGGGGTGGTGAAGTCAGAAGGAGAGTCTTTGGGAATTCCACCGGATAGAGGCATTCTGATGGCTTCCCAGGGCATGGCGTCAGGAACCCTGGGGCGAATTTCTGGGGCTGCTTGCCAGATGCTGGCTGAGTCATGTTATCCCCCAGGTTTTCTGTTTCCTCCTCAGGAAATTGCTGGCAGGGAATGTTCTCCTTCCAGCGGAACCCTCCTGCACTGTCGGTGGGCATGCAGGTTGTTGCAGCCACTCTGGAAAAGAGCATGGTGGTTCCTCCAAAAGCTAAAATCTGAACAACCCTAGGATCCAGCAGTTGCCCTCCTAGGTATTTCCCTAAAGGGCACAAAAATGCACATTCAGTGGGGGTACAAGCACCGTGATATGGACACCAGCATTATCAACCATAGCGAAACAATGGAGGGAGTCCCAATATCCATTTGCGGATGACCTATAGAAATATATATATATATATATATATATATATGAACATAGATATCTAATCTCCCACATATTATTAATGGAACAGGAGCCAGGTCCAGAAAGCATGAAATCTTACCATCTGCAAGGATGTGGATGGATCTAAAGTGGATTTAGCTAAGCAAAATCAGTAAGAAAAGACCAATATCCTTTAACTTTACTTCTGTGGAATTTCAGAAAGAAAATAGATGAACATAGTGAGGGGAGAAAGACCAATGAGGAAACAGACTCTAACCTAGAGCACAAACCGAGGGTTGCTAGAGGGCAGGGGTGTGGGGGGAAGGGTTAAATGGATGACAGCTATTAGGGAGGGTACTTGCTGTGATGAGCTCTGGGTGTTCTGTGCAGGTGAGGAATCATAAAATCCTACCCCTGAAGCAAAGGAATGAACACTGCATGGAAACGAATTGGAATTGAAGTCAATGAAGAAAAGAAGAAGACCATGTTCTACTTCATGAAGACTGAGGTAAAACTGGAATGACTTTTGCTCTCCTGTTCTGTAGCTGATTATTTTGAAACACTCTGTGGCAGGATACACTAGTTTCCTATTGCATAAGGAGCCCTCAGAAAGCTGCCATGAAAGATTTAGATCTCAGAGCATGTCCATGTTCCATTGTTATGTTACTTTCAGTTTGCCCAGGTACAAAGGTAAGTGGAGAGAAATATGGGAGAAGAGGAAAGGAAGTATTAAGCATTCAGGAGGTAACCTTCCCCTTTCTCATGAATGCCTGGGTTAGGGCCTAAGGGCATGGCAGGCCTGATGTGCTGGTGCTGATGCGGGCTCCCCTGAGGGCCAAGTTGAGGCCATAGATCTGGCATCCAAGCAGAATCCGGTTTTATGGCCATGGGGGTGACTCATGGTGGGGGTGGCATTAGGGGGGCTTGCAGATTTCTCCTCTTCTGAGGGTTCAGCACAGCTCCAAACCACAGGGTTTCCTCCTGTGTGGCAGGTGGAGTCCTGTGGTGTCGCTCAGCGGTCCTTAATCTGGGGGACGTGGGGGCCAGGCCCCCTGGGATGGAAGCCTGAAAACCTAAACAAGGGGTTCTAGTAAGGGCCTAGGGGCATAGTGGCCCGATCTGCTGATGTTGAGGCGGGGTCCCATCAGGGCTGAGTTGAAGGCATGCGTCCGGCAGCTCAGCAGAATCCGGTTTTATGGCCAGGGGGCCCGCAAATGGTGGGAGTACCTTTAGAGGGCAGGTTTCTCCCCCTCTGAGGGTTCAGCCCAACTCCAAATGGCACAGGTTCCTACTGTGTGGCAAGTGGAGTCCTGGGGTGTATGTCAAAGTTCCTTAATCCGGGGGCTTTGTTGCCTGGACCCTCAGAATGGAAGCCTGAAAACCCAAACTAGGGGTAGGGGTAGGGCCTAGGGGCATGGCAGGCCAGATCTGCCAGTGCTGAGGCGGGATCTCCTATGGGCTGAGTTGAGGGTATGCATTTGGTGGTGGGATGGAATCCAGCTCTATGGCCAGAGGGGCTGCCGATGTTCGGGGTGGCTTTAGGGTGGCATGCATTTTTCTCCCCCTCTGAGGTTCATTGCAGCTCCAAACCACAAGGTTTCCACTCATGTGACAGGCTGTATCCTGTGGTGTTGCTCAGAAGTCCTTAAGCCTCGGGGTGTGGGGGCCAGGCCTCTTGAAATGGAAGCCGAAAATCCAAACTAGGGTTAGAGTTAAGGCCTAGGGACATGGCAGGCCCGATCTGCTGGAATTGAGGCGGTCTCCTGGGTAGGCTGAATGGAGGGCAGGAATCAGGCAGGAGTTGGGGTCTGGGTTTGTGTCTGGGGGGGCAAAGAAGCTGCTTGTGTCCTCGGGGGGCATGCAGCTTTCTCCTGCTCTGAGGTTCCTGCACAGTTCCAAATGGCACCATTTTGCCCTAGGAGGCCGGCGGAGTGCTGGTGTGAGTCTCAGGCATCCCCAGTCTGATGGGCTTGGAGTAAAGGCCTCTGAGCATAGAAGGCTGTACACCCCACCTAGGGTTAGGGTTAGGGTCGAGGGTCACGGCAGGCCCAATCTGCTGGTACTGAGATGGGCTCCCCTCAGGGCTGAGTTCAGGGCACGTGTCCAGCAGCTTCGCAAAACCAGCTTTATGGCCTGTGGTGCCGCCACAGGTACCCAGCGTTCCTGACGACAAGTCCCTTGAAGCCACCAGATTGCCTTTATCCAGGGAAATTCCCAAAGACTCTCCTTCTAGAAACTGAAGGCTGAAAAAGCAGGTGGGGGTTCAGGCCCAGGCCTAGGGCCAGGGCAGGCCCCATCTGCCAGTGCCAGGGAGGGGACCCCCAGAGGCTGAGGAGCAGGAGGCGTTGGCCTCGCCTGCATCTGACTCACGGAGGGCTTTCTGACAGCGATCAAGCCGTGACCACTCGGGATCCTGGGCCAGGCCCAGGGGGTGGCCTGACATGCGGCACCCGAAGTGAGAAGAAATTTTTGGAGTCTGATCATGTTCACTAATTTTTCTGTATAATTTAATGGTAATTCCGTCTTTACACAATTTCTGCTGTGAAAGGTTTCCTAGCAAAACCATACTTTCAAAGAGCAGGGGAACCTTTACCTCTCCTGCAGGGTTAGCTTTAGTCTCCATGTTACACAGAACTTTCCATGACCTGCAGATTTTATCACTCAAACATTGTGCCTTTGACCGCCATCATCTGTTTCCCACCACCCCACCCCCTGCTTCCCAGAATCTGGCAACCACTGATTTGTTTTCAGTATGTATGTGTTCATTATGTTTTTGTTTCCATGTGGAATGGACATGAGAGCATCTGGTGTTTGTCAGTCTGTGTTTAAGTTGCTTAGCATAATGCTCTCAAGGTTTATGTTTCTATGTCTGGTTATTGTGAATGATGCTCCAGTGAACTTGGGAGTGCATCTCTCTTTTTGAGGGAGTGTTTTTGCGTTCTCCAAAAAATATTCGATAGAGCAATTACTGGGCCTCATGGTAGTTGTGTTTATTATTTTCAGGAACCTCCATACTGTTTGCCACTGTGGCTGCACCAATTTATATTCCCACCAACAGGCCATAGGGTCTCCTCATCTCCACATGCATGACCACACCTGGTATCCATCTCTGGGACAATTGTCGTTCCGACAGTTGTGACAGCTGACTCCTGTTGACTTACAGTTCCCTGATGATGATTAGTGATGTTGAACAACTTTTTCTGTGTCTGTTGGCCACTGTATGGTATCACTGGAAAGTATCTATTCACATATTCTCCCCATTTTTTATTTTGTTTTTGTTTAGATTTGTATGTGTGTTTTGTGTGTTTTGGATATTAGCCTCTTCTCACGCATATGATTTACAGATTTTTTTGTCATTTGGGTAGGTTGCCTTTTAAGTTTTTGATGGTTTATTTTGCCGTGAAGAAGATCTCAGTTTGATGTCATTCCACTTGCTTATTTTTGCCTTTGTTTCCTTTGCTTTTGGTATCTGATCTGAAGACTGCCAAAACCAATGTTGAGAAACTTACTCCCTGTGTTTTTTTCTTGTAGGTTTATGGATTCAGATCTTATGTTCAATTCATTCATCCATTTAAAATTTCTGTGTTCGGTGTTGTGATCTAGTTACATTCCTCTGCATATAGTGTTCAGTTTTCTCAGTATCATTCACTGAAGAGACAGTCCTTTCCACATTGTACATTTTCTGCTCCTGTGTTGTAAGTTAAGACCATATATGTGCGGGTTAGTTTCTGAGATTTCTATTTTGTTCTATTCTATTCCCTGTGTGTGTTTTTATGCCAGTACCATACTGTTTTGATGATCATAACTTTGTATTCTAGCTTGAAATCTGGGAGTGTGGCGACTGCAGCTTTCTTTCTCCAGATTGCTCTGGGTATTTGGGGTCTTTTGTGAAATCGTATGAATTTTAGAACTGTCTTCTATTTCTTTGAATAATGTCATTGGGATTTGGATAGGGATTTCATCACATCTGTAGATTGCTTTGGGTATGATGAACATGTTAACATTATTAACTTTTCCAGTTAATGAGCATGGTACATGCTTCTGTTTATTTGTGTCATCTTCCATTTCTTTGACCCACATATTCCTCCCCACCCCAACACACATGTACTTCCTTTATTTTCCACAATGTGTTCAGTGTCTCAGGTCTTTCTAATTCTTGGTTACTCTTATTCCTAGATATTTTTTCTCCATGCAATTGTAAATGGCATTGCTTTCTTAGTTTCTCTTTGTGAAAGTTTGTCTTCAGTATATAGAAACACAACAAGTTGGGGTACCTGGGTGACTCCATTGGTAAAGCATCTGCCTTCAGGTCAGGTCATGATTCTGGGGTCCTGGGATGGAGCCCCTGATCAGGCTCCCTGCTCAGTGGGGAGCCTGCCTTTCTCTCTCCCTCTGCTGCTCACCCTGCTTGTGCTCGTGCTTCCTCTATCAAATAAATAAATTAAATCTTCTAAAAGAAGAAATGCAACAGGTTTCTGTATGCCAACTTTGTATCCTGCAGCTTTACTGAATTTGTTTTCCCTAACAGGTTTTTTTTTTTTTTTTGTGGAATCTTTAAGGATTTCTATATATAGTATCATGTCATCTGCAAATAGTGACTGTTTTCTTTTCCTATTTGGATTTCATATCAATTTTTGTCTAAATGTTTTGTTTAGGACTTTCAGTGCTATGTTGAATGAAAGTGGTGAGAGTGAGCCTCTATCTTTGTCTTGTTCTTGATCTTTGTGGAAAAGTTTTCAGCTTTTCACTCTTGAGTGTGGTGTCAGCTGTGGGCTTTTCATATAGGGCCTTTTAAAAAAAATATTGATTTATTTATTTTAAAAATGTCTTTTCAGTGTTCCAGAATTCATTGTTTATACACCACACCCAGTCCTCCATGCAACATGTAGAGCCTTTGTTGTGTTGAGGTATGTTCCCCTAATACCCAGGTGGTTTAGGGTTTTATCATAAATGCATATTTAATCTTGTGAGAAGTTCTTTCTGCATCTATTGTAACAATCATATGATTTTATCTTTTATTTTGTTAAGGTGGTATATCCCATTGGTGGATGTGCAGATGTGGAATCGTCCTTGCATCACTGGAATAAATCCCACTGGATCATGTTGTGTGATTCTCCTGGTGTATTGTTGAATTCAGTTTGCTGATTAATTTCTTGAGGATTTTTACATCTATGTTCATGAGGGATATTGGCGTTTCCTTTTCTTGTAGTGTTTCTTGAATCCTTTTCTTGAATTGTTTTGGTAGCAGGAAATGCTTGCTTCATAAAATGAGATTGAACAGATGCCCTCCTCTCCTATTTTTTAAAGAGTTTGAGAAGGATTTGTATTACTTCTTCTACTGTCTGGCTGAACCCCTCAGTGGAAATGTTTGGCCTTGGACATCTATTTCTTGGGTGGTTTTTGATTATCAAATCAATCTTTTTACTAGTCATCAGTCTTTTCAGATTTTTTTCTTTCCTGGTTCAGTCTTTCTAGGTTGTTGGTAAGGACTTATCCATTTCTTCTTGGTTGTCCAGTGTATTGGCCTCTACATGCTCATAATACTCTTATGACCTTTGGTATTTTTGTGGTATTCATTGTAATGGATCATCTTTTGTTCCTTTATTTAAAGTTTCTCATTTATTTATTTTTTTTATTTTTATTTTTTTTTTAAGATTTTTTTATTTATTTATTTGAGAGAGAGAGATCACAAGTAGGCAGAGAGGCAGGCAGAGAGAGAGAGAGGGAAGCAGGCTCCCTGCTGAGCAGAGAGCCCGATGTGGGACTCGATCCCAGGACCCTGAGATCATGACCTGAGCCGAAGGCAGCGGCTTAACCCACTGAGCCACCCAGGCGCCCTATAAAGTTTCTCATTTTTTTTAATTTAAATTCAATTAGTCAAGGTATAGTACATCATTAGTTTTTGATGTAATGTTCAATGATTCATTATTAATGATATAATTACTTAAATGATTCATAGAGTATAACAGCCAGTGCTTATCACCACACATGCCCTCTTTAATGCCCATCACCCAGTTATCCCATCCCCCCACCCACTTCCCTTTCAGCAACCCTCAATTTGTTTCCCAGAGTCAAGAGTCTCATATGGTTTTTCTCCCTCTCAGATATCTTCCCATTCAGGTTTCCCACCCTGTCCCTATGATCCTCTGTGTTATTCCTTATATTCCACATATGAGGGAAATCATATGATAACTGTCTTTCTCTGATTGACTTATTTCACTTAGCATAATCCCCTCCAGTTCCATTCATGTCAATGCAAATGGTAAGTGTTCATTGTTTCTGATGGCTGAGTAATATTCCATTGTATATATGAACCACATCTTTTTCTTTTTTTTAAAGGATTTTATTTATTTATTTGACACAGAGAGAGAGAGAGAGAGAGAGAGAGATCACAAGTAGGCAGAGAGCCCTATGCAGGGCTCGATCCCAGGAACCTGAGATCATGACCTGAGCCGAAGGCAGAGGCTTAACCCACTGAGTCACCCAGGGGCCCCTGAACCACATCTTCTTTATACATTCATCTGTTGAAGGACATCTCAGCTCCTTCCACAGTTTGACTATTGTGGACATTGCTGCTATGAACACTGGGGTGCATGTGCCTCTTCGTTTTAACAATTCCGTATGGTGAATATCCAGGAGTGCAATTGGTGGGTCACAGGGTAGCTTTCTTTTTAATGTCTTCAGGAAACTCCATACTGGTTTTCAGAGTGACTGTGCCAGCTTGCATTCCAACCAACAGTGCAGGAGGGTTCCCTCTTCTACTGTTGTGTAAGATGTTTCACATCCTCATCAACATTTGTTGTTCCCTGTCTTTTAATTTTTGCCATTCTAACTGGTGTAAAGTGGTGTCTCATTGTGGTTTTGATTTTTATTTCCCTGATGGCAAGTAATGTGGAGAATTTTTTCATGTGTTCTGTTAGCCATTTGTGTGTCTTTTTTGGAGAAGTGTCTTTTTATGTCTTCTGCCCATTTTTTGAGTGGACTCTTTGTTTTTTAGGTGTTGAGTTTGAGAAATTCTGTGTAAATCTTGGATACCAGACCTTTAACTATAATAGCATTTGCAAATGTCTTCTCCCGTTCTACAGGTTGCTTTTGTTTTGTTGCTTGTTTTCAAGCTTTTCATCTTGATGAAGTACTGAAAGTTCATTTTTGCTTTTGTTTCCCTTGCCTTTAGAGACGTGTCTTGAAATAAGTTGCTGTGTTGGAGGTTGAAGAGGTTGCTGCCTGTGTTCTCTAGGATTTTGGTGTGAGACAGGAATTAATCATCTTTCTTTTCTGATTGTATTTGAGCCCTCTCTCTTTCTTGATGACTCTAGCTAAAAGTTTGTTAGCTCTGTTTATCTTTCCAACAAAGGCAGCTCTTATATTCATTGATCTTTTGTCTTTTTAGTCACCATTGTATTTATTTTCACATTCCTTTTTGCTATTTCCTTATTCCTACTGATTTGGGGCTTCACTTTTTTTTTTTTTTAAAGATTTTATTTATTTATTTGACAGAGTGAGAGAGAGCACAAGTAAGCAGGGGGCAGGCAGGGGGCAGGGGAGCAGGCTTCCCGCTGAGCAGAAAGCCCGATGTGGGGCTCGATCCCAGGACCCTGGGATCATGACCTGAGCTGAAGGCAGAGGCTTAACCCACTGAGCCACCCAGGTGCCCCGGGGCTTCACTTTTTTAAAATACTTCTTTCTCATGGAAAATTATAATGTTTATAGGAGAGCTTTCTTGTGGATTGATGAGGACCTGAATTTCTATGAATTTCCCCCTTAGAACTAATTTTGCTGCATCTCGTAAGTTTTTGTAGGTTCTTTTATTTGTCTCAAGGTACTTTTAAAATTTCTTATGATTTCTTCTTTGACTGTTGTTAGTTTAGTAGCATGTTGTTAAATCTCTACATATTTTTTACTGTCCCATTTTCTTCTTGTGACTGATTTCTAGTTTCATACCATTGTGGTTGGACAAGATTTGAATCAGAAGGTGAAGGGAGCATTCAGGATAAAGGTTTGTTTACTGGGCTTTTTTTCGGAGGGCAGAGAATGATTTTCATACAGTGGAAGGTTTTGTGAGATGGTGGGGGGTGGTCAACCCTTGTTAGAGTTACTGACTACCGGGACGCTTGGGTGGCTCAGTTGGTTGAGTGGCTGCCTTAGGCTCAGGTCATGATCCTAGCATCCTGGGATCGAGTCCCCCACATTGGGCTCCTTGCTCGGCAGGGAGCCTGCTTCGCCCTCTGCCTCTGCCTGCCTCTCTGTCTGCCTGTGCTCTTCTCTCTCTCTGACTAATAAATAAATAAAATCTTAAAAAAAAAAAAAAAAGAATTACTGACTACCATGCAGCAGTGTACCACCATTCACACTGTATTCCTGATGGATTCGCACTTCATTAGAAATATTAGAAATATTTTCTATGAGGTGCAGGGTTGGCCTTCTCTGCCAGAAAGGTGCCACGTGGGTTCACGGCATGGCCCCAGATCAGCAACCAGGATGTACGGTATTGTGCGGGAACAGAACTTTCTTTGAAAGTGACAGAAACAGATCATGGTGAGCTTCATGACAATAGACGAGGTCCTGATTGACCCACTGGGTGTTGGTGGTGGGTGGGGTAGTGGGGTCTGTTAATCTGTCTCATAAGATCCTGTGGAATTCAGGGACACACTCTTGTCTGTTGAGTTGTGTGGCAACAGATAGACAGCAGTTTCTGGCCAAGCACGAGGGTTGCACTGGACCACCACCAGAATTTGATGGAACACTTCCATGGATCCCGTGTGAGGTGAAGACAATACCTTGCCCTGGAAGGGGGCTGCAGGTCCCCAATCAAGAAAGCCACATCTCTCTTTTCAGCCTCACCTGCCCTCCCCTCAGTCTTCCTCAGGGAAGATCTTCTCACTTCATGAGCCGACAGCTCTGAACTTAAAAATGAATATTGTTTTATATTTCTCAATGACTTAGTTCATCCATGGCATGTCTTTCAAAACTGTCAGTGGGTTTTTAGCAGTCCCAGAGGGCTGCCTGCTCAAGGAAGGGATGACCTGGGAGGGGGAGCCCTCCTTCCCATCTCCCTCAGCATGTCCCTGAGCCCTGGAGCCATCTGCCCCACTGAGGGTTGAGGGCCCCAAGACAGCCCATCTTGAGCCCAATCTCGGTCAGCTGTGTAGACTGATGTGTACCAGTAGTGGTGGGAAGCTGGCATGGGCCAGGTGCAGGCAATTTCTCCTTCTCATGCCTTCCTCCCTTCCTGCCCAGAGGTAGCTCAGAACAGACGCCAAGCCCTGCATCTCAAGATCCCATGACCTGGGCTCCCTGCTTTCAGCTGGTGACCTTAGTGGTTTCCTGTTGCTTCTGCCTCCCATACCCACTCCATGGCCATTCCTAGATCAGGGCAGTGATTGTACCCTTGTCTGTACTTGGTCCTCTTCCTGTCCCACATCAAGCCCACACACATTTGTCTTCCATGTATATGCTTGGAAGCAAGCCCATCCACAGGAACTTATCAGCCAAACAGATCCAGGTAATGACTACTGAATTAAAGATCCAGGGTGTATAACAAACCTCTCAAATCTGTCCCATACTCTATGACAATCTCACATGAAAACAGAAACAATAATAGCTTTCTGGACAGTTAAGTGACATCCGTCTCTACTTATACTCTTGAAAGCATCGGTGCTGACCCCGGATGGAAAGGAACCATGGCTCCTGTGGGCTACAGTTAACAGGAAAAGTATAAGAATTCAGTGAAATTTGAATTCCGGGCATAGAGTGAATAATTATTGCACAGGAAATACTCTCAAGTAAGTCTTATGAACATTGCAGAGCAAAAGCTTTTTCAAATAGTTTACTGAAAGAAAAAAACTTTTTTATTGTTTATTTTAATTCAGGGAGAATTAACATATAGTGGTATATTAGCTTCAGGTGTACAATATAGTGATTCAGTGATTCTATATATTACTCAGCAGACGTCGAGAAAAGTGTACTCTTAGTCCCCGTCATCTATTTCACTCATCCCTCCATCCACTTCCACTCCGGTAACCGCAGAGTCGGTATTTTGTTTTGTATCTTCTTTCTCCTTTATTTATGTATGTTCATTTCTTAAATTCCATGTAAGAGTGACATTAAAAGGCATTTGTCTTTCTCCGACTGACTGATTTCACTTAGGATAGTACTCTCTAGCTCCATCCATGTGTCTGCAAATGACAAGATTTCATTCTTTTTATGGCTGAATAATTTTCCACTGTTTTGTGTGGAAAATTGTGTGTGTGTGTATACATGTATCATCTCATTTATCAAATTATCAAGAAATACTTGGATTGCTTCCACACTGTAATATTGTAAATAATGTTGCAAGAAACATAGGGGCACATGTATCCTTTTGAGTTATTGTTCTCATATTCTTTGGGTAAACACCCGGTACTGTGATTGCTGGATCATAAGGTAGTTCTATATTTAACATTTTGAGGAACAGTCATACTGTTTTCCACAGTGGTTGCAGCAGCTTGCATTCCCTCCAACAGTGCAAGAGGGTTCCCTTTTACCCACATCCTCCCAACATCTGTTTTCTTGTGCTGGTGCTGTTATCCCTTCTTATAGTATGAGGTAATATCTCATGGAACTTTTCATTTGAATTTTCCTGTTGATGGGTGATGGTGAACATCTTTTCATGTGACTATTGTCCATCTGTATTTCTTCTTTGGAGAAATGTCTGTTCATGTCTTCTATTTTTTAACTGGATTATTTGGTTTTTGGGTGTTATGTTGTATCAGTTCTACATATTTTGGACACTACCCCTTTATTGCACATGATATTTGCAAACATCTTCTCCCATTGAGTAGGTTGTCTTCTATTTATTACATTTTCATTGTTGTTCTGCTGTGCGGTAAGTTTTTATATTGATGTAGTTCCAGTAGTTTATTTTTGCTTTTGTTTCCTTTGCCTTAGGAGGCATGTCTAGAAAATGTATGGTTCATGTCAGAGAAGTTACTGTCTGTGCCCTCTTGTAGGATTTTTATCATTTCAGGTCTCACATTGAGGTCTTGAAACTGTTTTATTTGTCCATCTAGTGTAAGAAAGCAGTCTAATTTCATTATTTTGTGCATAGCTGTCCAGTTTTCCCAACACCATTTGTTGTAGAAACTGTCCTTTTCCCTTTTAATATTTTTGCCTGTTTTGCAGAAGATTAATCGGGCACATGATTGTGGGTTTATCTCTGAGCTTCTATTCTGTTCCCTTGGTCGCTGTGTGTATTTTTGCGCCAGTCCCATACTGTTAGGATGACTGTAGCTTTGTACTATAATTTGAAATATGGAATTGTGACTCCTCTAGCTTTGTTTTTCTTCGTAACATTGTGTTGGTTGTTCAGTATCTTTTGTGATTCCATAGAAATTGTTAGGGTAGCTTCTTTGAGTTCTTTCATTAAATTATAATTTAAATTCAATTAGCCAACTTATCATACAACATCAGTTTCAGATGTAGTGTTAAATAATATATCAGGTGTGTATAACACCAAGTGCTCATTGCATCACGTGCCCTCCTTAATGCCTATCACCCAGTTACCCTCCCCCCACCCCCACCTCCCTTCCAGCAACCCTCAGTTTGTTGCTATAGTTAAGAGTCTATCATGGTTTTTTCCCCATCTCTGATGACTTCCCATTCTTTTTCACTTCCTTTCCCTATGGCTCTCTGCCCTGTTTCTGATATTTCACCTATGAGTGAAATCATGTGATAATTGTGTTTCTTTCATTGACATATTTTATTCAGCATAATATCTTCCAGACCCATCCAGGTTGATGTGATGATAAGTATTCATATTCTGATGGCTGAGTAATATTCCATTGAATATATGACCACATCTTCTTTATCCATTCCTCTGTCCATAGATATCTGGGTTCTTTCCATAGTTTAGCTATAGTGGATATTGTTGCAATGAACACTGGGGTCCAGGTGCCTGTTCTTTTCACTACATCTCTGTTCTTGTGGTAAAAGCCCTGTAGTGCAATTGCTGTGTTTTAGGGTAACTTTACTTTTAACTTCTTGAGGAAACCCCATACTGTCTTCCAGAGAGTAACAGTATGCATTCCCACCAGGAGTGTAGGAGGCTTCTCCATTCTCTGCATCCTCACCAACATTTGTGATTTCATGTCCTGTTAATTTTAGACATTCTGCCTGGTGTGATAGGACATCTCAGTGTGGTTTAGATTTGTATTTCCCAGAAGCCATGTGATATGGAACATTTATACATGTATGTGTTGGTCACATATCTGTCATCACTGGAGAAATGTCTTTTATATTTTCACCCATGTCTAGACCTTACATTGGGTTAAGGCCCTGAAGCCTGGAAGATGCAATCAGCCAGAACTGTGGAGATCTTCACAAGGTCTGAGTTAAAATGGAGTTTTAGGGTGTGTATCAAGCTCAGGGATTGTGTTCAGAGGGTGGATGAAAGTGTAGGTTCACCGACATTGTCTCAAGTTTGCATTCAGATTTCTCATGCTCTGAATCCAGTCTAGAGTAAAAAAGGGAGTTTCCTTTTGTGTGGCAGGCTGATCCTCTGGTTTTGTTCAAGTGTTCCCAATACCTGGGTCTTGGGAGCCAGGCCTCTACAGATGGACCTCTTAGAACGACAAATAGGGTTATGGTTAGGACCTAGGAGCATGGAAGGTCTGAACTGCTAACCGTGTGGTGAGCATCATGGAGGGCTGAGTTGAGGGCATAGGTTAGGGTGAGTGTCCGGCTCAGGGTTTCAGTCCATTAGCCCTTGAAAGTGGCAGTTCACTGGGATGGAAACAGATGGGCCTTCAGATTTCTACTGACCTATATACTTATTGGAGTCCATTATGGAAAGATTTCCTTCTGGGTGGGAGGCTGAGTCCTCTGGTATTGCTCAGGCATCCCCAAATCCTGGGGCTTTGGAGCCCACCCTTAAGGGACAGATACCTGAGAACCCAACCTAGGGATAGAGTTAGGGTCAAGGGGCATTGCAGGCCTGAACAGCTGACAGTGTGTGTGGTTCCTAGAGGCAGGAATTAAGGATGAGTGTTCTGGTACAGGTCAGGCACAGGGTTTGTGGCCTAGAGGCCACTGAAAGTGGGGGTTTGCTGGGATAGGCTCAGATGGGCAGGCATTTTCTCCTGCTTTGAATACTTTCTAGAGGTATACATGGCACGCTTTCCTCCTGTGTGTTAGGCTCAGTCCTGTGGTATGGCTAAGGTGACCCCGGTCCCTGGGGCAGGAGGCCAGGCCCCGTAGGAATGGAATGCTCAGAACACAAACTAAGCTTCCTTTAGGGGTTAGGAGCATGGCAGGCCCAATCTGATGGTGGTGTGGCAAGCTATCCAGAGTGCTGAGTATAGAGTGATGGATAGAGTGAGTGTCAGGTTCAGGTTTGTGTCCAGGGAGCTGCTGACTCTGGCTGAACTCAGTGGTGCATGGCAGATTTCTCCTGCTCAGATTCCTTTGCAGAGTTCCAAATGGTATGGTTTCATTCTGGGTTGCAGGCAGACATCTCAGATATTCTCACATGTCCCCAACCGTGGGACTCGGGCACCAGTCCTCTGGGGACAGAAGCCTGAAAACCCAACCTAGTGTTAGGGTTAGGTCCCAGGAACATGACAGGCCTGATCTGCTGGTGCTGTGCAGAGCTCTCAAGAGGACTGAGTGGAGAACATGGGTCAGGCTGAGTCAGGCTCTGGATTGGTGTCCATGGGGCTACAGAAGATGGGGGTGGCCATAGGGGGCACAGGCAGATTTCTTCTGCTCTGAGTCCTTGGCAGAGTTCCAATTCTACTGGTTCCTTCTGGGTAGACGGTGGAGTCCTCTGGCATTTCTCAGGGGTCCACATATGTGGGGCTTTGGTACCTGTATTCTGGGGCTACAAGACAGAAAATGCACCTAAGTTTAGGTTAGGGCTGAGGGTCATGTCAGGCTCAATATGCCACCCAGAAAGGAGCGACCTGGGGAGCAAATTTGAGGATGTGGGTCAGTGTGAGTGTTAGGATCCAGGTAGTGTACAGGGGGTTGCTGAAAGTGGGATAGCCTCAGTGGGCCACGAAATACTCTGGTATAGTTGAGGTGTAACCCATCAGTGGGGCTTTGGTGTCGATCTTCAGAGGACAGAAGACTGAAAACACATCCTAGGGCTAGGGATAGAGCACAGGGGCATGGCTGGCCGGATCTGCTGGTGCTGAGGCGGGATGTCTGGGTCACTGAGTTGAGGGCCAGGGTCAGGTGGTGCATTACACTCTGGGTTTGTGCCTGGGGGGCTGCCGAAGGTAGAGGTGGCTTCAGGGGGCAGGCAGGTTTCTCCCATTCTGAGGGTTCTGTGCAACTCCAAACAGAATGGTTTCCTCCTGGGTAGAAGACGGAGTCCTGGGTTGTGGCACGGGGGTCCAAATATGGAGGAATTGGGGGCCCAGCCTCTGGGGATGAAGACTGAAAACCCAACCTAGGGTTAAGATTAGGGCCAGGGGCATGGCAGACCCAATTTGCTGGCACTGAGGAGGGATCCCCGGTGGCTGAATTGAGGGTAGGTGTCAGGTGGCACGACAAGGTCCAGGTTTGTGGTCAGGAGGCCGCTGAAGGAGGGGGTTGTGCTCAGGGAGGCATGCAATTTCTCCTACTCTGAGTGTTCTACTCAGCTTCAAATGGCACGGTTTCCTCCTGGGTGGTAGGCAGGCTGACTATCAGCCTCCGCATTTGTGGCCCAATGGTGCGCAGAAGGTGGGGGAAGGTGGCCTCAGGTGGCACATCCAGGCTTCTCCCACTCTGAGGATTCGGCACAGCTGCAAACAGCATGGTTTTCTCCTGCATGGTGGGCGGAGTCCTGGGGTGTCACTCAGGGGTCTTTAATCTTGGGGTCTTCAGGTCAGGCCTCTTGGGATGGAAGCCTGAAAACCCAAATTATGGATAGGGTTAAGGCCTAAGGGCATGGTAGACCTGATATGCCAGTGCTGAGGCAGGCGCCCTGGTGTGCTGAGTTGAGGTCAGGTGTCAGACAGGGCATTAGCCTTTGGGTTTGTGTCCAGGCGTTCGCATAACCTGGGGGTGACTTCAGGGGTGCATGGGGGTTTCTTCAGCTCTGAGGGTTCAGTGCAGCTCCAAACAGCACAGCTGTGCCCTGCGTGGCAGGCAGAGTCCCAGCATGGGTATCAGGCATCCTCAGTCTGGTGGACTTAAGGACCAGGCCTCTGGGTGCAGAAGACTATACACCCCACCTAGGGTTAGGGTTAGGACCTAGGGGGATGGCAGGCCTGATCTGCGAGCACTGAGGCACGATCCCCTTGCAGCTGAGTTGAGGGCCCAAGTCAGGCGGTGCCTCAGTATCTGGGTTTGTGGCCAGGGGGGCTGCAGATGGTGGGGGGGTCACTTTAGTGGGGTATGCAGGTTTCTCCCTCTCTGAGGGTTCTGTGCAGCTTCAAATGGCACAGCTTCCTACCACATGGGAGGCTGAATCCTGGGGCATCACTCAGGGGTCCTTAATGAAGCTGGTTTAGGGGCCAGGTCTTTTGGGATGAAGTCTGAAAACCCAAACTAGGATTAGGGTTTGGGCCTAGGGGCATGGCAGGATCAATCTGTTGATGCTGAGGCAGGTTCTCTGGTGGGCTGAATTGAGGGCACATGTCTGGAGGTGCATCAGATTCCAGGTTTGTGTCCAGGGGTTCCACAGAAGCTGGGGTGACCTCAGGGGGTCATACATATTTCTCCCATTCTGAGGGTTCTGTGCAGCTCCAAGCAGCAGAATTGTGCCCTCAGTGGGAGGCAGAATTCTGGTGTGAGTCTCAGGGGTCCCCAATCTGGCTGGTTTGCAGTCCAGGCCTCTGGGCTTGGTAGCCTGTACACCTCACCTAGGTTTAGGCTTAGCGCCTAGGGGCATGGCAGGTCTGATCTGCCATTTCTGAGGCATTCTCTGCTCAGGGCCAAGTTGAGGATTTGCCAGTCATTGCATCAGAGTCCGTTTTTGTGGCTGGGGTGCCACCGAAGGTGGTGTTGTCTTTACAAGGGCTTGCAAGTTTCTCCCACTCTGAGAGTTCAGCACAGCTCCAAATGGTCTGGTTTGCAACCACATTGTGGTCTGAATTCTGGGGTGTTACTCAGAGGTCCTTAATCTGGGGGACTTTGGGGCCAGGCCTTTAGGGTGGAATCCTGAAAACCCAAACTACGTTTAGGGTTAGGGCCTAAGGGCATTGCAGGCCAGATCTTCTGGTGCTGAGGCAGGCTCCCTGGTGGGCTGAGTTGAGGGAGGGCATCATGCAGTGCCTCAGTCTCTGGGTTGGTAACCGTGGGGGCCACCAAAGGTGGGCGTGGCCTCAGGGAAGCATGCAGGTTTCTCCTGCTCTGAGGGTTGGGAGCAGCTCCAATGGCACAGTTTCCATCTGGGAAGCAAGTGGATTCCTGGGGTGTGGCTCTGGGGTCCTCAATCTGGAGGTCTTGGGGGATAGACCCTTGCAGATGGAAGCCTGAAAACCCAACCTAGGGTTAGGGTTAGGGTCTGGGGCATGGCAGGCCTGATCTGAAATTGCTGAGACTGGTACTCCAGGGGGCTGAGTAGAGTGAGGGTTTGGCCATGTTTGCACCTGGATTTTAGACTGCTTTCTCATGGGGTTTGGGCCGCGACCACTTGAGATCATGGGCCAAGCCCAGTGGCTATCCTGCAGGTCCATGCCTCCAGAAGCCGTTTCACTGGGGGTTTTCTGGCCAATTCTCACGAGCTTTATGCCCAAATGGATATTGAGTTGGGCAAGAAGTTCATGAGAATTGGGCGGCAATTTGGGATGCACTGACACCCGCTGTTTAGAGTGCTTTCTCCTAGGTGGATGTTGCGACCATCACAACTGGTGTTGTGTTGGACTGGTCCCACACGGCTCCCCTGAGGGCCCCAGCTGACGGGAGATTTCCGGGGGTAGAGTTGAGGGAGGGTCTCAGGCTGAGAATGAGGCTCCAAGTTTGTGGCCCGTTTGGGTGCTGAAGGTGAGGGTGGCCTCAGGACGGTATGAAGGTTTCTCCCCATCTGAGGGTTTTCTGCAGCTCAAAACAGTACTGTTTCCTCCTTTGCGGCAGTGGAGTCCTGGGGTGCAGCTCTGGGGTTCCCAATCTGGAGGGCTTGGGGACCAGGCCTTTGGGGATGTAAGCCTGAACACCCAACCTAGGGTGAGGTTTAGGTCCTAGGGGCATGGCACACCCATTCTTCCGGTGCTGAGGCTGGCCCCCCAGGGGTAGAGTAGAGGCCAGGACTGCCAGCGTTCTCGGGCAATTCCGAGCACATGTGCATCTGGAGTTTAGTGCTCTTTCTGGCGAGGTTTGGGCTGCAACCCCTGGGGACAATGGCCCAGATCCAGGCAGCTCCTCTGAGGGCTCCCGCCTCTGGATGTGAGTTCAAAGGAAATTTCTGGCCAATTCACATGAGATTTCTGCCCAAATCAATATCGATTTGGGCAGAAATTTTGTGAGAATTGGCCAGCATTGTGGAGTGATTATGGTCACCTGTGCTCCTAGTGTTTGGATTGCTTCGTTGCTAGGTTCACATAGCAGCCACCCGTGACCATGGGCTGGGCCCGCATGGGTCCCTGAGAGCCCACACTGATGAGGGCAGAGTTGAGGATAGGGGTCAGAGTGAACACCAGGCACTGGTTTTGTGGCCTGTGAGGGCTCTGAAAGTGGTGATGGCCTCAGGAGGCATGCAGTTTTTCCTGCTCTGAGGGTTTTGCGCAGCTCCAAAAGCCGCAGTCTCATCCTTGGTGGCAAGCGTAGTCCTGTAGTCTGTCTCAGGGGTCCCCAGTCTGGAGGGACAGTGCCATTGTGGCTTGAGACCTGTGAGGCATTGTGAGCTGCATTAGGAGACTCATGCCAGTTCATGAATCACAGATGAGATTGACTCAGTGTGTGTTTTGAACATAGAATGTGTTCCTTCATCTAACAGTGCTTATTCCATTGGGCCTAGGCTGTGATGGAATGGCGGGCATCTAGAGTGAGGTAGCTGTTTGAGGTCAGATAGTGACTTGGATGATGTCTTTTCCTTTGTCAAAGGTGACGTATCCTAATGGATTCACCTTTCCATCGAAAGAGTTCTAGTGAAGGCAGGGGGAACATTCAAAATGATTCCGAGGAGGCTTGGATGATTTCAAAGGGAAGCTTGACCTTCTAGTTTCACTAAATGGACCATCTATATAGTTGGACAGCCATATTTTCTCTGCAGTTTCATGGGTGGTGAAGTCAGAAGGAGAGTCTTTAGGAATTCCCCTGGATAGAGGCATTCTGGTGGCTTTAAGGGGCTTGGCGTCAGGAACCCTGGGGTGAATTTCTGTGGCTGCTTGCCTGACACTCGGTGAGTCAGGTTATCCAACAGGTTTTCCATTTCCTCCTAGGGAATTGCAGGCAGGTAACGTTTTGCTTAAAACAGAACCCCCCTGCACTGTCGATGGGCATGCAGGTTGTTGCAGCCTCTTTGGGAAAGAGAATGGATGTTCCTCCAAAAGCTAAAATCTGAACAATCCTAGGACCCAGCAATTGCACTCCTAGGTATTTATCCAAAGGACACAAAAATGCACATTCAATGGGGTACAAGCACCATGATGTTTATAGCAGCATTATCAACAATAGCAAAACAATGGAGGGAGTCCCAATGTCCATTCACTGATGAATGGAGAAAAAAGATGTGAGAGATCTCTCTATCTATCTATCTATCCAATGGAATAGGACCCAGCCTCAAAAAGAATGAAATCTTGCCATCAGCAAGGATGTGGAAGGATCTAGAGTGGATTAAGGTAAGCAAAAAGACCAATGGCCTATGATTTGACTCCTATGGAATTTCAGAAAGAAAACAGATGAACATAGTGAGTGGAGAAAGATGGGCCAATGAGGGAACAGTCTCAGCCTTAGAGCACAAACCGAGGGTTGCTAGAGGGCAGGGGTGTGGGGGGAAGTGTTCAATGGGTGACGGCTATTAGGGAGAGTACTTGTTGTGATGAGCTCTGGCTGTTCTATGCAGGCAAGGAATCATGAAATCCTACCCCTGAAGCAAAGGAATGAACACTGCATGGAAACAAATTGGAATGGAAGTCAAGAGGGGAAAGAAGAAGACCATGTTCTACTTCATGACGAGTGAGGTAAAAATGGAGGGATTTTCGCTGTCCTGTTATGTCGATGATCATTATCAAACACACTGTGGTAGGATACACTAGTTTCTGTTTGCATAAGGGGCCCTCAGAAAGCTCCCAGGAAAGACTCAGATGTCAGAGCATGTCCAGGTTCCATTGATATGTTCGTTCCAGTCTGCCCAGGTACAAAGGTAAGTGGAGAGAAATATGGCAGAAGAGGAAAGGAGGTGTTAAGCATTCAGGAGGTAGCCTTCCCCCTTTCTCGTGAACGCCTGGGCCATTGTAAATTGAGAAGAAGGAGGGGGGATCCCAGAGCTTTGCCTCAGACAGGGGAGTTCTAGGTTTGCCTAGAGCTGACGGGGTTGCTGAGGAGAGATGAGCTAGTGGCATGGCAGGCCAGAACTGCTGGTGCTGAGGTGGGTTCCCTGAGGGGCTGAGTCGAGGATGGGGGTCAGGCAGTGCATCAGGCTCTGGGTTTGTAACTGGGGAGCTGCACAATGTGGGAGAGTTCTCATGTGGACATGCAGGTTTCTCCTGCTCTGAGGCTTTTGGTCAGCTGGTAATGGCACGGTTTCCTCCTGGTGGCAGGCGGAGGCCTGGAGGGTGGCTCAGGGGTCCTCAATCTGGATGGGGACAGAAGCCTGAGAACCCACCCTATGGTTGCTGTTAGGGCCTAGGGGAATGACAGGCCTGATCAGCCAACTCTGAGGCGGGATTCCCGGGGGGGAGGGGTGAGTTGAGGATGAAGGTCAAGCGGCGTGTCAGACTCCAGGTTTTGTGGATGGGGCAGGCCACCAGAGGTGAGGGTGGCCTCAGGGATGCATGCGGTTTTCTCCCAGTCTGAGGGCTCTGCGAAGCTCCAAAGGCCACGGTATCCTTCTGGGTGGCAGGCAGACTCCTGGGGTGTGGTCCCCAATCTGGAGCACTCAGGGGACAGGTCCCAGGGTCCAAAGACTGAAAATCCAAAGGAGGCTTAGGGCGAGGGCCTAGGGGCCTGGCAGGCCTGATCCAACAGCACTGGGGCAAGCACCCCATGGGTCTGAATAGCAGGCGGGGTAGGCTGCGCGTGGCCCTGGCTCATAGAGGGCTATATCACAGGGTTCAGGCCGCGACCACTCAGGATTCAAGGGCAGGCCCAGGCTGCGGCCCTCTGGTGGCCTGTGCCACTGCCAGCTAGTTCGCTGGGGGTTTTCTGAACAATTCTCATGAGCTTTCTGCCTAAATCAGTATCGATTTGAGCAGAAAGCTTATGAGAATTGGCCAGCATTGGGCGGCGATTTGGGCTGTGCTGGCGCCCACGGTCTAGAGCAGTTTCTCGCTAGGTGTTTGTCCTGGCCATCCGGGAACACTGGCTGGGCCCACGTGGCTCCCCCAAGAGCCCCCACCCAGTGGAACTTCCCGGGATCTGTGCTGAGTCAGGGTGTCTTGCTGAACATCAGCCTCCATGTTTGTGGCCCGGTGGGGCAACAAATGTTGGGGTGGCTTCAGGGAGTCATGCAGGTTTCTCCTGCTCTATGGGTTTTGTGCAGCTCTGAATAGCACGGTTTCCTCCTGTGTGGCAGGCGGAGTCCTGGGTTGTGGCTCAGGGTTCCCCAATCTGGAGGGCTTGGGGGCCAGGTCTCTGGGGATGGAAGCCTGAAAAGCCAAACTAGGGTTAAGGTTAGGGCCTAGGAGCATGGCAGGCCCAATCTTTTAGCACTGAGGCAGGATCCCCATTTGGCTGAGTCAAGGATGGGTGACAGGCAGTGTGTCAAGCTCTGTGTTTTGTGACTGAGGGGCCCTCAGAAGTAGGAGTGGACTCAGGGAGGCATGTGGGTTTTTCCCAGTCTGAGAGTTTTGAGCAACTCTGAATGGCATGGTTTTCTCCTGGGTGCCAGGTATACTCCTGCTGCATGGCTCAGGCATCCCCAAATTTGAGGGCTTGGGGGACAGGTGCCTGGAGAGGGAAGTGTCAAAAGCAAACTGAGGGTTAGTACGAGGTCCTAGGGGTCCGGCAGGCCGAACTGCCAGTTCACCTGGGGTGGGCACCCCAGGGGAGTGAGTAGTGGGAGGGATTGGCCACCCATATGCCTGGCTCATAGGGGCTATCTCTCAGGGTTCAGGCTGCGGCCTTCGGGACCCTGGACCAGGCCCAGGCAACAGCCCTGTGGGCCTGCGCCGCCAGAAGCAAGTTCACCGGGTTTCTTTGTGTCCAATTCTCATATGCTTTCTGCCCAAATTGATATTGTGGTTGGGCAGCGAGTTGGGCCATGGTGGCACCCGCAGTCTACAGCTCTTTCTCACTAGGTGGTGTCGTGGTCATTCCAGAACACAGGACAGGCCCACGCGACTCCCCTGAAGGCCCCCGTGCAGGGGAGCTTTCCAGGGGCAGAGTTGAAGTAGGGTGTCTGGCTGAGTGTCACCCTCTGTGTTTGTTGCCCATTGGGGTGCCGATGGTGGGGGTGGCTTCAGGGGGGATATGCAGGTATCTCCTGCTCTGAGGGTTTTGCACAACTATGAGTGGCACGGTTTCCTCCTGGGTGGTAGGCATAGTCCTAGGGTATGGCTCAGGGGTCCCCAACCTGGAGGGCTTGGGGGCCAGGTCTCTGGGGACAGAAGTCTGAAAACCAAAGTAGGGTTAGGGTTAGGGCCTAGGGGCATGGTCGGTCCAATCTGGTGGCACTGAGGTGGGATTCCGGGAGTGCTGAGTCAAGGATGGGGGTCAGGCAGTGCATCAGACTCCGGTTTTTGTGGCCAGGGGTGGCCGCCAGAGGAGGGGTTAGCCTCAGGGAGGAATGCGGATTTCTCCCGGTCTGAGGGTTCTGTACAGGTCCAAATGGCACGGTTTCCTCTTGTGTGGCTGGCGGACTCCTGGGGTATAGCTCCAGGGTCCCCAATCTTGAGGGCTCGGGGGATAGGCTCCTGGGGATGGAAGGCTGAAAACCAAACTGAGCTATGGGTCCAGGGCCTAGGGGCATGACAGATCTGACCTGCCAGTGCCAAGGCGGGCACCCCATGGGCTGAGTAGGGGGAGGCATTGGCCTCGCATGTGCCTGGATAGTAGAGGGCTTTCTTGCAGGGTTGGGGACTCGACCACTCGGGATCACAGGCTAGGCCCAGGCAGAGGCCCTGCAGACAGGCACTGCAGGAATCGAGTTCACTGGGGTTTTCCTGGCCAGTTCTCAAGCGCTTTCTGCCCAAATTGTCATTGATTTGTGCAGAAAGCTCATAAAAATTGCTGTCATTGGGTGGCAATTCAGGCCACACTGGTGCCCGCGGTCTACAGCACTTTCTCACTAGGTGTGTGACGTGGCCACCTGGGAACATGAGTTGGGCCCACTCTGCAGGGAGCTTTCCAGGGGCAGAGTTAAGCAGCGGGTATGACTGGGCATCAACCTCTGTGTTTCTGGCCCAATGTTGAGCCGAATGTGGATGGCCTCATGAGGGGCATGCCTTTTCTCCTGCTCTAAGGGTTGTTTGCAGCTTCAAATGACATGGTTTCTGTCTGGGTGGCAGGCGGAGTAATGGGGTGTGGTTCAGGGCCCCCTATCTGGAGGACTCGAGGGACAGGCCCCTGGGAAGAAAAGGCTGAAAACCCAAACAAGTGTTAGGATGAGGGCCTAGGGGCATGGCAGGTCTGATCCCCCAGCGCAGTTTCGGACACCCCGGGGGGCTGAGTAGTGGGAGGCATTGACCTCGCATGTGCCTGCTGGAGTGGCTTTAGGGGGCCACTTAGAGGTTTCTCCCCCTCTGAGTGTTCAGCAGCTCCAAACTGCAAGGTTTCATCTTGCGTGGCAGTTGGAGTCCTGCAGTGTTGCTCAGGGGTCCTTAATCCAGGGGGCTTGGTGGCTAAGCCTCTTGGGATGGAAGCCTGAAAACCCAAACTAGGTTTAGGGTCTTGGGGCATGAGAGGCCTGATCTGCCAGTGTTGAGGCAGGCTCCCCGGGGGCTGAGTTGAGGGCGGGTGATAGGTGGCTCGTTTGGATCTGGGTTTGTGTTCAGGAGGGGCTCAGATGCTGGAGCTTGCCTTGGTGGGCATGAAGTTATCTCCTGCTCTGAGGTCTGAGTAACTCCAAATGGCGCTGTAACACCATAGGCAGCCGGCCAACTGCCAGAGTGAGTCTCATGCATCCCCAGTCTGGTGGGTTTGGGGGCTAGGCCTCTGGGTATACAAGCCTGTACACCCAGCCTAGGGTTAGGGTTAAGGCCTAGGGGCATGGCAGCTACGATATGCTGGTGTTGAGGCGGGCACCCTCAGGTCTGAGTGGACGACACGCATCTGGCTTTGTGGCAGAAACCAGCATTATGTCCGACGCGCTGCCGATTGTGAGAGTGTGTTTAGGTGCTCATACACCTCTCTTTCTGGAGTGCAGGCAGAGTCTTGTGGTGTGGCTTTGGAACCCCCAGTCTGGAGGGTTAGGGTTAGATTTCGGGGTTAGGGTTAGGGATACGTAGGGACAAGGCATGTCAGATCTGCCAGCCCACATATAGGCTCACCCAAGGGCTGAGTTGAGGGCGGGATTCTGGAGGCTCCTCAGGCCTAGGGACAAAGATGGCGGCAATGGCCTCAGGGGAGCATGCCGGTTTCTATGGCTCTGAGGATGCTAGAGAGCACTGAATGAAATGGCCTTAACCTGGCTGAGAGGCTATTCTAGCCATCAGTCTGATGCTCCCATCCATGGGAGGAATTGGGGGTCAGGCCTCAGAGATCCAGAGCCTGAACACCCAACCTAGGGTTAGGGTTTGGTCCTGAGAGAGTGGCAGGCCTGATGTGCCAGTGCGGACTCAGGGTCCCCGGAAGACTGAGTTGAGGGCATTACTCTGGCAGCCCGTCAGGATCTGATATTGTGGTGTGTGGGTCCTTGGAAGGTGTGTGTGGCTTTAGGGGGCATGGAGGTTTCCCCAGCCAGGAGCGTTCTGCACGGGGCGATGTGGTCCAGTTTTGTTGTGGGTGGCAGCCAAAATCCTGCATTGGGAATACAGGGTCCCTAGTCTGGAGGGCTAGGGAGCCAGGCCTCTGGGGACGGAAGCCTGAACACCCAACCTAGGGTTAGGGTTATGTCCTAGGGACATGTCAGGCCCGATCTGCCGGTGCTGTTGTGACCCTTCCCGATGCCTGAGTTGAGGGTGCGTGTCTGCATGACCACGAGATTTCTGCTTCCTTGTCTTTGGGGGCGCTGGTCATGGGGGTGGCCTCAGGGAGGCATGCAGGTTTCTCCTGCTCTGTGCGTTCAGCACATTTCTAAATGGCAGGGTTTCCTCCTGGGATCAGGCGCAATTATGGGGTGCAGCTTAGGGGTTCCCCATCTTGGGTTTGGGGACTAGGCTTCAGAAGATGGACACCTGAACACAAAACCTGGGCTAGTGTTAGTATTAGGGTTACAGTTAGGCTTAGTGTTAGGGTTTTATCTTAAGGATGGGGCATGTCGGATGTGCCAAAACAGATATGGGCTCAACCAAGGGCTGAGTTGAGGGCAGGACTCCGGGGGCTCCTCAGGCCCTGGATTTTTGGCCTGGAGGGGCAAAGATGGCGGCAGTGAACTCAGGGGATCATGGCCGGTTTCTATGGCTCTGAGGGTGTTAGAGAGTACCAAAGGATACTGTCTTCTCCTGGCTGAGAGTCTGAGTCCTGCTGTCAGTCTGATGCTCCCATCCATGGGAGGAATTGGGTGTCAGGCCTCTGGGGTCCAGAACCTGAAGACCCAACCTAGAGTTCGGGTTTGGTCCTGGGAGAATGGCAGGCATGATGTGCCAGTGCGGATTCAGGCTCTCTGGAGGGCTGAGTTGAGGGCATTGCTCTGGCGGCTCATCAGGCTCCGGGATTGTGGTGTGGGTGTCCTTGGAAGGTGTGTGTGTCTTTAGGGGGCATGGAATATTCCCCAGCCAGGAGAGTTCTGCACAGGGCAATGTGTTCCAGTTTTGTTGTGGGTGGCAGCCAGAGACCTGCATTGGGAAAAGGGGTCCCCAGTCTGGAGGGCTAGGGAGCCAGGCCTCTGGGGACGGAAGCCTGAACGCCCAACCTAGGGTTAGTGTTAGGTTGTAGGGGCATGGCCACCTCGATCTGCTGGTGCTGTGGTGAACCTTTCTGATGCCTGAGTTGAGGGCACGGGTCTGCAGGACCGTGAGACTCCTGGTTCCTGGTGGTTGGGGCGCCAGAAGTTGGGGTACATTCTGGGAGGCATGCAGGTTTCTCTTGCTCTGCGGGTTCAGTACATTTCTAAATGGCAGTGTTTCCTCCTGATTTCAGGCACCATTATGGGGTGCAGCTCAGGGGTCCCCCATCTGGGCATTTTGGGGACCAGGCGTCGGAGGGCGGATGCCTGAACACACAACCATGTCTAGGTTTATTATGAGGGTTATAGTTAGTCTTAGCATTAGGGTTATGTCTTAGGGACAAGGCATTTCGGATCTGCCAGCACAGATATTGGCTCACCGAAGGGCTGAGTGAAGAGCTAGAGTCCAGAGTCTCCCCAGGCCCTGGGTTTCTGGCCTGGAGGGGCAAAGATGGCGGGAATGGCCTCAGGGCAGCATGGCCGGTTTCTATGACTCTGAGGGTATTAGAAAGCACCAGATGAAATGGTCTCCTCCTGGCTGAGAGGCTGAGCCCTGTTGTCAGTCTGATGCTCCCATCCACGGGAGGAATTGGGGGTCAGGCCTCAGAGGTCCAGAGCCTAAACAACCAACCTAGGGTTCAGATTTGGTCCTGGAAGAATGGCAGGCCTGATATGCTGGTACGGACTCTGGTTCTCCAGAGGGCTGAGTTGAGGGCCTTGCTCTGGCGGCCTGTCAGGCCCCGAATTGTGGTGTGGGGGTCCTCGGAATGTGTGGGTGGCTTTAGGGGGCATGGAGGTTTCCCCGGCCAGGAGAGTCTGCACAGGGCCTCGTGGTCCAGTTTTGTCGTGGGTGGCACCCAGAATCCTGTGTTGGGAATACAGGGTCCCCAGTCTGGAGGGCTAGGGAGCCAGGCCTCTGGGGACGGAAGCCTGACCACCCAACCTAGGGTTAGTGTTAGGTTGTAGGGGCATGGCAGTCCCAATCTGCCGGCGCTGTGGTGACACTTCCCGGTGACTGAGTTGAGGGCGCGTATCTGCAGGACCATGAGACTCCTGGTTTCTGGTCCTTGTGGTCGCTAATAGTGGGGGTGGCCTCAGGGAGGCATGCAGGTTTCTCCCGCTATGTGGGTTCAGCACATTTCTAAACGGCAGGGTTTTCTCATGGGCTCAGGCGCAATTATGGGTTGCAGCTCAGTGGTCCCCCATCTGGGGGTTTTGGGGATCAAGCGTCAAGGACAGAAGCCTGAATACACAACCTGGGATAGGGTTAGTATTAGGGTTAGGATTAGTCCTAGTGTTAGGGTTATGTCTTAGGGACAAGGCCTGTCGGATCTGCGAGCACAGATATCAGCTCACCCAAGGGCTTAGTTGAGGGTGGGACTCCGGAGGCTCCTCAGGCTCTGGGTTTGTGGCCTGGAGGGCAAAGATGGTGTCAGTGGCCTCAGAGGAGTATGGCCGGTTTCTCCAGCTCTGAGGGTGTTAGAGAGTACCAAATGAAATGGACTCTTCCTGGCTGAGAGGCTGAGTCCTGTCGTCAGTCTGATGTTCCCATCCATGGGAGAAATTGGGTGTCAGGCCTCTGGAGTCCAGAGCCTGAACACCCAACCTAGGGTTAGGGTTTGGTCCTGAGAGAATGGCAAGCCTGATGTGCCCGTATGGACTCGGGCTCTCTGGAGGGCTGAGTTGAGGGCATTGCTCTGGCGGCCCGTCAGGCTCCGGGATTGTGGTTTGGGGGTCCTTGGAAGATGTGGTGACTTTAGGGGGCATGGAGGTTTCTCTGGCCAGGAGTGCTCTGCACAGGGCAATGTGGTCCAGTTTCGTCATGGGTGGCAGCCAGAGTCCTGCGTTGGGAATACGGGGTCCCCAGTCTGGTGGCCTAGGGTGCCAGTCCTCTGGGGACTGAAGCCTGAACTCCTAACCTAGGTTTAGGGTTAGGTAATAGGATCATGGCAGTCCTGATCTATTGGCGCAATGACTGAGTTGAGGGCGTGTGTATGCAGGACTGTGAGACTCCTTATTCCTGTCGTGGGGGCGCCGGAAGTGGGGTTGGCCTCTGGGAGGCATGCAGGTTTCTCCCGCTCTGTGGGTTCATCACATTTCTAAATGGAAGGGTTTCCTCCTGCTATCAGGCGCAATACGGGTTGCAGCTCAGGGGTCCCCTATCTGGGGGATTAGGGACCAACTTTGGAGGACGGATGCCTGAACACACAAACTGGGATAGGGTTAGTATTAGAGTTAGGGTTAGTATTCATGTTAGGGTTATGTCCTAGGAACA
Organism: Meles meles; assembly: GCF_922984935.1. Classification (NCBI taxonomy): domain Eukaryota; kingdom Metazoa; phylum Chordata; class Mammalia; order Carnivora; family Mustelidae; genus Meles; species Meles meles. Next base: position 44,854,397 of record NC_060078.1, on the reverse strand, counting down.
AGGCATGTCAAATGGGCCAGAACAGATATGGGCTCACACAAGAGCTGAGTTGAGGGTGGGACTCTGGAGTCGTCTCAGTCCCTGGGTTTTTTGCCTGGAGGGGCAAAGATGGTGGCAATGGCCTCAGGGGACCATGGCTGGTTACTATGGCTCTGAGTGTGTTATAGAGCACCAAATGAATCCGTCTCCTACTGGCTGAGAGGCTAAGAACTTCCGTCAGTCTGATGCTCCCATCCATGGGAGGAATTGGGTGTCAGGCCTCTGGGGACGGAATCCTAGGGTTAGGGTTAGGTCGTACAGGCATGGCAGCCCCGATCTGCCGGCGCTGTGGTGACCCATCCCGATACGTGAGTTGAGGGCACGTGTCTGCAGGATTGTGGGACCCCTGGTTCCTGGTCCTTGGGGGCGCCGGAAGTGGGGATGCCCTCTGGGAGGCATGCAGGTTTCTTCCACTCTGCGGGTTCAGCACATTTCTAAAGGGCAGGGTTTCCTCCTGGGGTCAGGCGCAATTATGAGGTTCAGCTCAGAGGTCCCCCATCTGGGCCTTTTGGGAACCAGGCGACGGATGACGGATGCCTGAACACACAACCTTGGCTAGGGTTAGTATTAGGGTTAAGGTTAGGTTGAGGGTTAGGGTTATGTCTTAGGGACAAGGCATGTTGGATCTGCCAGCACAGATATGGACTCACCCAAGGGCTGAGTTGAGGGCGGGATTCCGGATGCTCCTCAGGCCCTGGGTTTTGGGCCTGGAGGTGCAAAGATGGCGTCAGTGGCCTCAGGGGATCATGCTAGTTTCTACCCATTTGAGGGTGTTATGGTTATCATTAGGGTTAGGGTTTTGGGGTTAGGGGTTAGGGGTGCGGTTAGAGATTAGGTTTAGGGTTAGGATTAGGGTTAGGGTTGTGTCTAGGGACAAGGCATGTCGGATCTGGAAACACAAATACTGACTCACCTTAAGGCTGAGTTGAGGGCGTTACTCAGGAGGCTCCTCAGTCCCTGGGTTTTTGGCCTGAAGGAGTCAAGATGGTGGGAATGTCCTCAGAGGAGCATGCTGGTTTCTATGTCTCTGAGAGTGTTAGATAGCAGGAAATGAAACAGTCTCCTCCTGGCTGAGAGGCTAAGTCCTGCCTTCAGTCTGATGCTCCCATCCATGGGAGGAATTGAGTATCAGGCCTCTGGGGTCCAGAGCCTGTCCACCTAAACTAGGGTTAGGGTTTGGTCCTGGGAGTATGGCAGGCCTGATGTGCCAGTTCAGTCTCAGGCTCTCCGGAGGGGTGAGGTGAGGGCATTGGTCTGGCGGCCCGTCAAGCTCCAGAATTTTGGTGTGGGGGTCCTTGGAAGGTGTGGGTGAATTTAGGGGGCATGGAGGTTTCTTACGCTAGGAGGGTTCTGCACAGGGCCATGTGGTCCAGTTTCCTCGTGGGTGGCAGCCTGCATTGTGCAGGCGAGTCCTGCATTGTGAATACGGGGTCCCCAGTCTGGAGGGTAGGGAGCAAGACCTCTGGGGACAGAAGCCTGAACACTCAACCTAGGGTTAGGGTTAGGTCATAGGGCATGGCAGCCCAGATCCGCTGGCGCTGTGGTGACCCACCCTGATGCCTGAGTTGAGGGCACCTGTCTGCAGGACCATGAGACACCTGGTTCCTGGTCTTTGGGGACACCAGAGGTGGGGTGACCTCAGGGAGGTCTGCAGGTTTCTCCCGCTCTGCAGGTATAGCACATTGCTAAATGGCAAGGTTTCCTCACGGGATAAAGAGCAATGATGGGGTGCATCTCAGGGTATCCCATATGGGGGTTTTGGGACCAGGCATTGGAGAACAGATGCCTGAACACACAACCTGGGCTAGGGTTAGTATTAGGGTGAGTGTTAGGCTTAGGGTTAGGGTTATGTCTTAGGGACAAGGCATGTTGGATCGGACAGCACAGATATGGGTTCACGCATGGACTGAGTTGAGTGCAGGACTCAGGAGACTCCTCAGGTCTCTGGTTTTTGGCCTGGTGGGGTAAAGATGGCGGGATTGGCCTCAGAGGAGCATGCTGATTTCTACCAATCTGAGGGTTTTAGGGTTAGCATTAGTGTTAGGGGTTAGGGGATAGGGTTAGAATTAGGGTTAGGGTTAAGAGTTAGGGTTAGGTTTCGGGTTAGGGTTATGACGTAGGGACAAGGGATGTGGGTTCTGGAGACACAGATATCGACTCATCCTAAGGCTGAGTGGAGGGCGGGACACAGCAGGCTCTTCAGACCCTGTATTTTTGGCCTTGATGTGCAAAGAAGTCGGGAAGGCCTCACGCGAGCATGCTGGTTTCAATGGCTCTGTGGTTGTTAGGGTTAGGTGTTAGGGTTAGGGTTATTTCTAAGGGAAAATTTATTTGGGATCTGTCAAAAGCTATGGGCTTGTCCAAGGACTGAGTTGAGGGCTGGAATCAGGAGGCACGTAAAGAATGCTCATGAGAATTACCTGGCATTTGGCAACACTGCCCCAGACTCATGGATGAATATCTGGCGGGGTTCGAGGCACGAACACTCAGGATATAGGGGCAGGCACAAGGGGCATCCCTGGAGACAAGCAGCACCTGAAGCAAGTTCACCGGGCATTTTCGGGCCAATTCTCAAGAGCGTTCTGCAAAAATTGGCATCGATTTGGGCAGAATGCTCGTCAGAATCAGCCGGCATTGGGCAGCCTGTGGACCGCCCTGTCCCTGGTGGCGGTGGGCCCTTTCTCGCTCCGGACATGTCGCGGCCACACAGAAGAAGCACCGAGATTATGCGGCCTGTGTGGAGGCACTGGCCCAGGGAAGCTTTCCAGGAGCAGAGTTGAGGGAGGGGTTGTGGCCAGGCTTCCTCTCCTACATTTCGGGTCCCTGTGGCCCCAAGGTTGGGGCTGGCCTCAGTGGGGGCACGAAGTTTTCTCTCGCTACAAGGCTTTTCCGCAGCTGGGAAAGTCACACTTTCTGTCTGGGTGGCTGTGGGACTTGTGGCGCGGCACTCAGCGTCCCCCAGTTGGAGGGCTCAAGGGAAAGAACCCTGGAAAAGAAAGGCAATGAAAGCAGGCTAGGGTTCGGCCCGGGACTTGTGCAGGGCTGATCCATTCTGACAGCGATAGTGAGGGGCTCTCCAGTGGCTAAGCAGCCAGAGCAATCGGCCTAGCCTGCGCATGATGCAGGGTTCCCCAGGTGGACACCCCGAGGGACAGGAACCTGGACACGGAAGGCTGAGAGAGCAGGCGAGGGTTCGTGCACGGGCCTCGGGGTTGTCCCACCTCAATCTGCCAGTGTCGGTGAGGGGACCCCCGGAGGCTGAGGAGCAGGAGGCATCAGCCTCACCTGGTCCTGACTCCGGGAGGGCTTTCTGGCGGGATTCGGACGGGACCATTCGGCATCCAGGGCCAGGCCCAGGGGGCGGCCCTGTAGACGTGCAGAACCCGAAGTGAGTTTGCCGAGCGTTGTCCGGCCAGTTCTCACGAGCAATCAGCCAAAATTGGCATTGATTTGGGCAGAACGCTCCTGATAATTGGCCGGCGTTGTGTGGCCCATGGACCACCCTGTCCCACGTGGCCGAGGGCCCTTTCTCGCACGGGACATGTGGCGGCCACCTGGAAAACGCACCAAGACGACGCAGCCCATGCGGGGGCCCCAGCACAGGGCAAATTTCCCGGAGCAGAGTTGAGGGAAGGGTTGTGGCCGGGCATCCACCTCCGAATTTTTGGGTGGCTGGGGCACCCAAGGATGGGGCTGGCCTCCGTGGGGGCACGAGTGAATCTATCGTTCAGAGGCTTGTCCACAGCTCCGAGAGGCACCGATGGCACCAGGGTGGTAGGGGGACTCTTTTCGCTGGACGCAGGGTTCCCCAGTTGGCGGCACTGTGGGACAGGACCCTGGAAGCGGAAGGCTGAGAAAGCAAGCAAGGCTTCATGCCCGGGCCCCAGGGCAGGCTGGGCCCCTTAGGCCAACGCCTGGGAGGTGACCCTTGGAGCCTGAGGAGCAGGAGGCTCGGCCTCGCCTGTGCCTGACTCCGGGAGGGCTTTCTGGCGGGTTCGGACGCGACCACTTGTGATCCTGTGCCAGGCCCAGGGGTCGGTCCTGCAGATGTTCAGCGCCTGAAGCGAGTGCACCGGGTGTTGTCCGGCCAATTCTCTCCAGCGTTCTTCCCCGGGCAAAATGCTCGTGAGAATTGGCCGGAAAACGCCGCCCTGACTGCCCCGGCAGTAACGTTACCTTTCGGAGCTGCAGACAAACCTCCGAGTGAGAGAAAATTTCGGGCCCCCACTGAGGCCATCCTCAACCTTCTGCACCCCAGCGGCCTGAAAACTTGGAGGTGGACGCCGGGTCACAACCCCTCCCTCAACTCTGCTCCCGGAGAGCTCGCCTGTGTGGAGGCCCCCGGGTCAGCCACGCTTTTTCTGTGCGGCCTCAACATGCCCCAAGTGAGAAAGTGCTCTCAGCCACGTGGGACATAGCGGTCCGCAGGGCCGCCAAATGCCTGCCAATTCTCACCACCATTCTGTCCAATTTGATGCCGATTTGGGCAGAATGCTCGTGAGAATTGGCCCGAAAACCCCCGGCGAACTCTCTTCGGATGCCAGACGTCTGCAGGGCCGTGCCCTGGGCTTGGCCCGGGATCTCGAACGCTCGCGGCTCGAACCCCACCAGACAGGCCTCCCAGAGTCAGGCACAGGCGAGGCCGTCGCCTTCTGCTCCTCGGTCTCCTGGGGTCCCCTCCCTGGCGCTGGCAGATGGGGCCTGGCCTGCCTCTAGACCCGGGCCCTAACCCTCGCCTGCTTTGCAGCCTCCCATTTCCAGGGTCCTGTCCCTCAGGCCTTCCATTTGGGGAGCCCCGAGTACCGCACCACAGTCCCCAGCCACCCTGTTGGAAATGGTGTCTTTTGGAGCTCCGGAAAAGCCTCAGAGTGAGAGAAACCTTCGGGTCCCCAAGGAGGCCAGCCCCATCCCTAGGCGCCCCAGCCGCCCAAAAAGTCGGAGGTGGATGCCCTGCCACAACCCCTCCCTCAACTCTGCTCCGGGATAGCTCGCCTGCTCTGGGACCCCCAGGTGGGCCACGCCATCTCCACACTTTTCCGGGTGGTGGTGACATTCCCCCGAATGAGAAAGGCCCCTTGGCCACTGGGGACAGGGCGGTCTGCTGGGCCGCCCAACTCCGGCCCATTCTCATGAGCGTTCTGCCTAAATCGATGCCGATTTCGGCAGAATGCTCATGAGAACTGGTGGGAAAACCCTTGGCGATCTCGCTTCTGGTGCCACACATCAGCAGGGCCGTCCCCTGGGCCTGGCCTGGGATCCCGAGAGGTAGCGGCTTGAACCCCGCCATCTAGCCCTCCTGGAGTCAGGAGCAGGCGACACCAATGCCTCCTGCTCCTCGGCCTCCGGGGTCCCCTCCCTGGTGCTGGCAGATGGGGCCAGGCCTGCCCCGAGGCCCGGGCACGAACCCTCGCCTGCTTTTGCAGCCTCCCGTTTCCAGGGTCCTGTCCCTTGGGCCCTCCTGTTGGGGAACCCCGAGTCCCGCCCCACGAGTCCGCCTGCCACCCCGGCCCAAACGGTGCCTTTCGGAGCTGCAGAAAAGCCTGGGAGTGAGAGAAACCTTCAGGCCCCCACGGAGGCCAGCCCCAACCTTCGGCGCCCCAGCAGCCCAAAAAGTCAGTGGCGGATGCCCGGCCACAACCCCTCCGTCAACTCTGCTCTGGGAAAGCTCCCCTGTGCCAGGGTCCCTGCATGGGCTGCGTCGTCTAGGCGCATTTTCCTGGTGGCCGCTACATGCCCCGAGCAAGAAAGGGCCCTCGGCCTCGGGGGTCAGGGTGGTCTGCAGGGCTGCCCAACACCGGCCAATTCTCACGAGCGTTCTGCCCAAATCGATGCCGATTTGGGCAGAACGCTCGTGAGAATTGGCCAGAAAACCCCTGGCGAACTTGTTTTGGGTGCCGCATGTCTGCAGGGCCACCCCCTGGGCCTGGCCCTTGATTCTGAGTGGCCGGGGCTCCAATCCTGCCAGAAAACCTTCGGTGCATCTGGCGCAGGCAAGGCCTATGTCTCCTGCTCCTCCCTCCAGGTGTCGCTTCTCTGGCACTGGCAGATGGGGCCTGCCATGCCCCTAAGCCAGGGCCGTACCCCTTGCCTGGTTTTCAGTCTTCCATTACCAGGGTCCTGTCCCTCAAGCCTTTCGATTGTTGAACCCTAAGTTCCACGCCACTAATCCACCTGCCACCCAGGTGGAAACGGTGCCTTTCAGAGCTGCGCAAAAGCCTCAGAGGGAGAGAAACCTTCATACCCCCACTGAGGCCATCCCCAACCTTCGGCACCATAGCTGACCAAAAAGTCTGATACCACCCTGGAAAACGACTGCCATGCGGGGGGGCAAAGCATTCCATTTGGAGCTCCACAGTGCCTTTAGAGAGGAGGAAACCTGTGTATCTTCTAAACCACCCCTCCCTCAGTGGCTCCCCTGGCCAGAAACCCCTATTCTGCCACACTGCGGGACACATTCCCTCAACTCAGTCCGGAGAGGAGCCCACATCATCGCTGGCAGATTGGCACTGCCATTCCCCAAGGTCATAACCCTAACCCTAAGTTGTGTTTTCAGGCTTCCTTCTATAGGGGCCTGTCCCCCAAGCCCTCTCAGTGGGAATCATGGAGTCACACTGTAGGAGTCCACCTGCCACCCAGCAGGAAACCAGTCTGTTTGGAGTTGCATGGAACTGTTACAGCCAGAGAAATCTGCATTTCCCCATGAGTTCTTCCCCACGTTCTGCAGCCACCCCCCCCACCCCCGAGCCTATGTGCTGTCTGACCTCCAACCTCAACTCAGCTCCAGGGTTCCCACCTCTAGACCAGCCGTTCGGGCCTGCCATGGCCCTAGCTCAGCTCTCCTCAGGGACATCTGTCAGCTCTAGGAAGACCTGGAACTCCCCTGCTTGCCACAAAGCTCTAGGATCTCCTCTCCTTCTTCTCAATTTACACTGGCCTAAGGCTTTCATGAGAAAGGGGGAAGGCTACCTCCTGAATGCTTAACACCTCCTTTCCTCTTCTGCCATATTTCTTTCCACTTACCTTTGTACCTGGGCAGACTTGAACGAACATATCAATGGAACCTGGACATGCTCTGACATCTGAGTCTTTCCTGGGAGCTTTCTGAGGGCCCCTTATGCAAACAGAAACTAGTGTATCCTACCACAGTGTGTTTGATAATGATCATCGACATAACAGGACAGCGAAAATCCCTCCATTTTTACCTCACTCGTCATGAAGTAGAACATGGTCTTCTTCTTTCCCCTCTTGACTTCCATTCCAATTTGTTTCCATGCAGTGTTCATTCCTTTGCTTCAGGGATAGGATTTCATGATTCCTTGCCTGCATAGAACAGCCAGAGCTCATCACAACAAGTACTCTCCCTAATAGCCGTCACCCATTGAACCCTTCCCCTCCACACCCCTGCTCTCTAGCCACCTTCAGTTGGTGTTCTAAGTTTGAGTCTCTTTCCTCATTGACCTATCTTTCTCCCCTCACTAAGTTTATCTGTTTTCTTTCTGAAATTCCACAGAAGTCAAATTATAGGCTATGGGTCTTTCTTACCGATTTTGCTTAGCTAAATCCACTCTAGATCCATCCACATCCTTGCAAATGGTACGATTTCATTCTTTTTTTTTTTAATATTTTATTTATTTGACAGAGAGAAATCACAACTAGGTGGAGAGGCAGGCAGAGAGAGAGGAGGAAGCAGGCTCCCTGCGGAGCAGAGAGCCCGATGTGGGGCTCGATCCCAGGACCCCGGGATCATGACCCGAGCCGAAGGCAGAGGCCCCAACCCACTGAGCCACCCAGGCGCCCCTAAGATTTCATTCTTTCTGAACCTGGCTACTATTCCATTAAGAATATGTGGGAGATTATATATATATATATATATATATATATATATATATATCATCATTGAATGGACATTGGGACTCTCTCCATCATTTTGCTATGGTTGATAATGCTGGTGTCCGTATTACGGTGCTTGTACCCCATTGAATGTGCATTTTTGTGCCCGTTAGGGAAATACCTAAGGGGGCAACTCCTGCATCCTAAGGTTGTTCAGTTCTTAGCTTTTGGAGGAACCACCATGCTCTTTTCCAGAGTGGCTGCAACAACCCACATGCCCACCGACAGTGCAGGAGTGTTCCGCTTTAAGCAGAATATTCCCTGCCAGCAACTTCCTAAGGAGGAAACAGAGAACCTGGGGGATAACATGACTCAGCCAGTGTCCTGCAAGCAGTCCCAGAAATTCACCCCAGGGTTCCTGATGCCATGCCCTGTGAAGCCATCGGAATGGCTCTATCCAGTGGAATTCCCAAAGACTCTCCTGACTTCACCACCCATGAAACTGTAGAGAAAGGATGCCATGGCCAACTCTCTAGATGGTCCACTGAGTGAAACTAGAAAGTCAAGCTTCCCTTTTCAATCGTCCAAGGCCCCTTGGAATCCTTTTGAATGTTCCCTCTGCCCTCCTGAAGTTTGGAAATCAGCGTCTTTGATGATCAGAACTCTTTGGATGAAAAAGATGAATCCATTAGGATACATCACCTTGGACAAAGGAGAAGCCATCATCCAAGCCTCTATCAGACCACAAACAGCCACTTCACTCTAGATGCTGGCCATGCCACCACAGCCTAGGACCCATGGAATCAACACTGTTACATGAAGGAACGCATTCTAGGTTCAAAACACACACCGAATCCATCTCATCTTCCCTTTCAAATCCAAGGGATTGCCTAGGAAAGAGATGTTCCAAATACCTTTATGAGCCAGAAATAAACAGAGAAAACGAGATCCCCTGCCAAGTGCTCTGTGCAGGGAAACTCAGGAACTCTAGCTCCCACTCTCCATTGCTGACAGCTCCGTTAGTGTGACTTTTGGGCTCCACTAGAGATGAGAGAAAACCCAGGATGTTTGGGGTGAAAGAGAAGTTTTACCTCCCATGCTGGCATGGATGTGTCACTGTGCCCCACATGCCTGTTGTTTTCTCTGAATGCTGACGTCGTGGCATGCTGACGTCAGCTGCATGACTGACTCAGACGCTGATTTCCAAACTTCAGGTCTCGTGGAGCCAGAGTGAAGAAGGGTTATCAAGTGGGCATAAGCAGGCACCTCCCACCTAAAGCCTACACACCTACTCCGATTCCTGGGAGAAGGAGACACACATGCTTGTTTCTGAAGTGGTAATTCACTTCCTTCTAAAGCCAGCCAGTTTCTTTTTCCTTTTTGGAGAAGCAAATAGACTCTTCCAAACAAACACTCAACTCCTCAGTTCCAAAGGCACCAGGGTCGAGTTTGGTTCCCCCGGCTCCAGACCCCCACTGGGAGGACCCACCTGTAGCATCCTGACAGCACATTCCCATCCAACCTGGGGCAACCGGGCACAGTGCTGAGTGGAGGCCTGGCTCCAGCGGTTGTAACCATCACTCTTGAGCCTGCGGAAACAGAGAGTCTTCAGCTCAACACTCTGTCCTGTAAAAACAAGCTGCAGTGCCTCACATTTCAGGGTCTCTCACACAGCACCTCACTACTGACCTCAGAGCCAGCAGGCTGCACTGACTCCTCTTCGGTGTATTTCCCACGGCAGCTCGCCACTGCCTCCAGTGGTGGCAAGCAGCATTGCCACCGCTGCCATGCTCTCTGGCACCACAGCTCACCACGCCCTCCAGTGGCGTGAATCGGCACTGCCAGGCCTTCCACAGACTCCTAATGCAGCTCCCAAATCCTCCACAGGTCTAAAGCCACATTGGCACTGTCCTTCCAGATTGGGACCTGTAGGCCACACCCCACAAGTCTGCCTGCCACCCAGGAGGAAACCGTGCCATTCGAAGCTATGTAGAAATCTAGGAATGGAACAACCCACATGCCTCCCTGAGGACACCTCAATGGCCCCCCAGTCACAAACTCACAGCCTGACGTCCTTCCTGACCCCTGTGCTCGACACAGCCCCCAGGATTCTCACCTCAGCACCGGAAGATCAGGCCTAGATACCCCTAATCCCTAACCGAAACCCTAGTTTGTGTTTTCAGGCATCCAAGCCAACAAGCCCTCCAGATTGGGAACCCTTGAGCCATACCTAAGGACTCCGCCTGCCATCCAGGAGGAAACCCTTCGGTTCAGAGCTACCCAGAACCCTCAGACCGCGAGACCCACATGCATTCCTGAGGCCACCCTCACTGCAGACAGCCTACACGACAACAAAACCCAGAGCTTGAAGTGCCACTTGACCCCCATTCTTGACTCAGCCCATAAGGGAACCTGCCTCAGTACCTGCAGATTGTGTCTGCCATGCCCCTAGGCCCTAACCCTAACCCTACAGTGCCTTTCAGATCTGCGCAAATCCCTCAGAGTGAGAGAAACATTCATGCCGAAACTGAGGCCTCCCCAACATTTGGTGCTATACCAGGCCAAAAAGTCGGAGGCTGACGCCCAGCCACAAGCCCTACCTCAGCTCTGCTTCAGGAAAGCTCAAGTGCGCAGGGGCCCTCAGTCGGTCAGCATAATCTCCGCCCGTATCCCAGACGGCACAATCTCCGCCCGTATCCCAGTCGGCACGACAAGCACCCAGGAGAAATTTCTCCTGTCCACAAGGGACAATGCGGTCCGAATCACTGCCCAATGCTGATTTGGGCAGAAAGTTCATGAGAATTGGCCGGAAAACCCCCGGCAAACTCAATTCGTGGAAGGCACCCCAGATATAATAAGCATTAACCCTCTCTTTAGCATAATGCTGCTAATTGTGTACCCACCCATGGGAGAGCTGGAATAAATAGTCCCTCAAATAATTTTCTTCTCTTTTGTCATTCAGTTGAGGATATTTATTTATTTATTACACAGAGAGCGCGCACAAGCAGGCACAAGTAGTCAGAGGGAGAGGGAGAAGCAGGCTCTCTGCCACACAGAGAGTCCAATAGTGGGCCTTGATCTCAGGACCCTGGGATCATGACCTGAGTCAAAGGCAGATGCTCAACTGACTGAGCCACCCAGGTGCCCCAGCCCCACCGTTTCTTAGGTGAAACTTACCGCAGTGATGAGGGAAGAACAGGCTTCTCACGCGTCCAGTGAGGATTACAGTACTCCTAACCACAAAAAGGAAGGGGTCTTGTAAAGGACCCCTTGCAAAAGGAAGCCAACCTCACAGGTGCTGGCTCCAGGCCTACCACAGGAACTGTGGCTCTCAACCTTGGTTGCCCACTGGAATCACCGACAGAATCTTCAGACTCACTGGATCTCTGGATTGCATGCCCAGAAATTTTGATTTAATTGGTCTGGGGTCTAATTTAGTTTGGGTCTTAGCAGCTCCCAAAGAGATTCTAACTTGCAGCCGAGACTGAGAACTACCACTGAACTGGAGGTAAAACCCAGCATGCCCAAAGGTCAAATTACATTAGAAAACTCAGGAGCAACGTCATATGCAAAAGGAATTGTAAGGTTCAGCTCGTTCACACCAGCAACATACATTATTTGGAATTCTTCTGCATGGGAGACTTGTCCCTTCTTTTCCATTTTATTTATCTTTTCCATCCCTTCCATCAGTATGATTCATGGATATATGCTTTATATTTTGGGTTATAACCCAATACTATTCATATTGCTGCGATTGCTCCAGTTTTAGCCATTAGGAGCTCTTCTTCTTCTTCTTCTTCTTTAAGATTTTATTTATTTATTTGACACAGAGAGAGATCACAAGAAGGCAGAGAGGCAGACAGAAAGAGAGAGAGAGGAGGAAGCAGGCTCCCTGCTGTGCAGAGAGCCCTATGCGGGGCTCAATCCCAGGACCCTGAGATCATGACCTGAGCTGAAGGCAGAGGCTTAACCCACTGAACCACCCAGGTGCCCCTAGGAGCTCTTACAGTTGGCTTCTGTGTCCCTTTGACACCCCCCAGCATTGTGGGAGTTTGTTTTTCAGTACTTCCTTACTTTCTGGCTCCACAGGATGCTCCGGGCTTATTGTCACCAGCTAGACCCCAAGACCTGACCTCTACTGCCCACCTGCTCGTACTCACTGACCTATGTCTCATGTTTTTCCTTAAACTCTTCTTTCTTACTTACCTCTTAACTCAGGCAAATGGCAAGTGAACCTACCCCTAGAGCCACAACAACGACCTTGACAAGACCCCTACCCCACCCAGTCCACTCAGACCAAGTTGAACTCAACCCTGGACTCACACTTGTGCAGATGGACCATGGAGTGACATGTAGAATGATGGACAACTACCTTTCTGTCATTATAATACTAAAATTGCTCCTCCCAAGGAGGAGCACAAGCCTCATTTGCATAACATACAATGTTTCCTTAAGAATCATGCATGGGGGGCGCCTGGGTGGCTCAGTGGATTAAGCCGCTGCCTTCGGCTCAGGTCATGATCTCAGGGTCCTGGGATTGAGCCCCGCATAGGGCTCTCTGCACAGCAGGGAGCCTGCTTCCTCCTCTCTCTCTGCCTGCCTCTCTGCCTACTTGTGATCTCTCTCTCTCTCTGTCAAATAAATGAATAAAATCTTTAAAAAAAAAAAGAATCATGCATGGGCACCTGGGTGATTTAGACAGTTAGATGGTTAAGCATCTGCCTTCAGCTCAGGTCATGATCCCAGGGTCCTGGATAGAGTTCCACATCAGCTCCTTGCTCAGCAGGGAGCCTGTTTCTCCCTCTCCCTCTGCCTGCTGCTCCCCCTGCTTGTGCTCTCTCTCTGACAAATAAATAAAATCTTAAAAAAAAAAAAAAAGACACATACACAACTTTATGCCTGTCTCTACATGAGATAACAAGACTTCCCTATTTAGGGTGCCTGGGTGGCTCAGTGGGTTAAACCACTGCCTTCCACTCAGGTCATGATCTCGGGGTCCTGGGATCAAGTCCTGCATCGGGCTCTCTGCTCAGCAGGGAGCCTGCTTCCCTCTCTCTCTCTCTGCCTGCCTCTCTATCTACTTGTGATCTCTCTCTGTCAAATAAATAAATAAAATATTTAAAAAAAAAAAAAGACTTCCCTATTTAAATATTCATCCTAACCCTAAATAAAAGGAATCCATTCACCCTTGCTCTGGGAGTCACAGCCTTGGAAGCCATTCCCCGTGATCTCCTTACTTCCTGCAAATAAAAGGGTTGTTTTTGTTTTTGTTTTTAGATTTTATTTATTTACTTGAGAGAGAGAGAGAGTACAAGCAGAGGGAGGGCAAGCAGGGGGAGAAGCAGGCTCCCCGCTGAGCAGGAAGCCCATTGTGGGACTCCATCCCAGGACTCTGGGATCATGACCTGACCAGAAGGCAGACGCTTAACCAACTGAGCCACCCAGGTGCCCCTAAAAGGGTTTTTTTGGGCAACAACTCAATCAGGTACACTTTCTGACTCACCCCGGAGCAAACTCATGTTGGTTGGGTTACATTATCTTGCACATTTCTTGTTTCAGTCTTAGAATCAGCCATTTCGCCAATGGTCCCTGGTTCCTTTTAGTGCGGAATGGTATATGAAACCAAGATTGAGGGTTAGGTAATTTTTATATTCTACTACACTACCAAAAAAAAAAAAAAAAAAAAAAAAAAAAACCAAATAAAAAAAATCTGTTGGGCGTGCCTGGGTGTCTCAGTTGTTTAAGCAGCTGCCTTTGACCCAAGTCATGATCCCAGGGTCCTGGGGTTGAGCCACGCATCTAGCTCCCTGCTCAGTGGGAAATCTGCTTCTCCCTCTTCCTCTGCTGCTCCTCCTGCTTGTGCCTCTCTTGCTCGAGTGAGCTCTTTCTCAAATAAATGAGTAAAATCTTTTTAAAAAATTTTTATGTTAGTTCTCCAGCGTCAGCCTCCCCAGATTGCTACACTCAACCTTGGAATCCCTTCCCCTTCCTGGCTGTCCTGTGAGAGTCAGAGTTGGAGGCTGTCCTACCATCACTTGCTTCATGGCCTTCCTTTAGGTGGGGACCAGCCTGGCTCTGGGGGTAAAACAAACAAGTAATAGTGTAGTGAGTGCCCAAAGGGAGGAAAGTGTTCCTAGAGGAAGAAGAAACTAATACAGTGGGGAGGAGCTGGACCAACAGTGGAGCCTTGAGAGCAGCTGGGGAAGTGGTGCTTCAGAGCAGAGGCCATGGCTGACATGCTCTTGGTACCTCTAACCAACCTGCTGCCTGGCCCACAGGAGTCCTCCCTCCGTCGGCACCTGCTGGTGGTTCCACTGCACTGAGTTCAGAGCAGCCCACAGAGTATTTGCAATCCCTCACTGTGGGATGCCTGACATAGTTCTCCAGCCCTGCTGCTTGTCCTAAGCAAAAGAATCCCCTGCAGTTTCGGAAGCTTAATTTATTCCATGTGAGGCGCCTGGTTGGCTCAGTGGGTTAAGCCTCTGCCTTCGGCTCAGGTCATGATCTCAGGGTCCTGGGATTGAGTCCCTCATCGGGCTCTCTGCACAGCGGGGAGCCTCCATCCCCCTCTTTCTCTGCCTGCCTCTCTGCTTACTTGTGGCCTCTCTGTCAAATAAATAAATAAAATCTTTAAAAAAAAAATTTATTCTGTGTGCCAGGGAGCCTGGCTGGTTCAGTTGGGAGAGCATGAGACTCTTGGGGTGCCTGGGTGGCTCAGTTATTAAGTGTCTGCCTTTGGCTCAGGTCATGATCCCAGGGTCCCAAGATGGAGCCCTGCATCCAGCTTCCTGCTCAGCAGAAGGAAGCCTCTTCCACTCCCCCTGCTTGTGTTCCCTCTCTCCCTGTGTCTCTCTCTGTCAAATAATAAAATCTTAAATAAACTTTTTAAGAAAACATATTCCTTGTGCCTTTGGTCGGGAGCGGGGAGTGGATTTTTATACCTTCCTTGGTGGCACTTAAGCAACATTTGAGAGATTATTTTGCAGGTGATATTATCACATAGGTCCTAAAGTCGCCTGTGCAACTTGATAAACTCTGAAAGTGGGCTAGGCTAAGAGAATGGAGAGGGTACAGAGAAGAGCTATGTTAAGGTCCTGTCCCAGCTGATGTCAGTCATGGGGACTGAGACAAACCCAAGCAAGACAAAATCTGGAGCGGCAGGCTCCAGGTCAGAAGGTTCAACCAGTTGCTAGAGTAGTTGGGAGGTGTGTAGTTGGGAGGGGTGCCTGGCTCTGATGGAGGGTGGAGAGCTTGGGGAAAGAACTTCAAATAGGGGCACTCTTGCAGGCAGCTAACAAAAACACTGAAGCTGCACAGCCCAGATACCTGCTGAGGAAGAACAAGTAAGCCAGCTCCCCAGGAGAAAGGAGGCTAAGCAGGTAACTGGAGCCTGGGAGGTTCTGGAACAGGGTTCTTTTTTTTTTTTTTTTTTTTTTGGAACAGGGTTCTTAAACCTGAGCCTGGACAAATTTCATGGCCTGGAGTCTGAAACCGGGCGCGGAATTGGGAGAGCAAGGGCATTTTTCAGGGCACAGAGTTAACAGAGCATATGCTTTTCTCAAAGGCTGACACTGCTGGAGAGTCTCTGCGACGTCAGGAGACCCACCGCAGCTTCTGGGCAGACTGAGATAAAGCAGAAGCTGCCTGCAATCAGACCTTGCAGTTTATCCACAGAGCACGCAGTGGCATGGCCCCTAACTCACAGCTGCCACCTCAAACCCTTTCGAGGGGGAGAGGGATTGGTATGAATTGCCCTCACTTTACCAAAACTGACGTGTCATTCCCTTTCCACAACCCCAAGTGTCCTCTGAGAGGTACCTCTGAGATTCCAGAGGAGGGATGCACAGCCTGGGTTGAGGACGGGAGACTGGGTGCACACATTTTTTCTGTAGGCGAGACCCGGGATCCTGGACCCTGGGTCCTGGACAGAGGGAAGCCAAGGCCTGGGGAAGCCAAGGGCGCACAGCTATTACAGGTGCGATTACAACTTCATCGTAGAGTGCTATTAGGGGTAACCAAGGAATTTGGGGTCGGAGAAGAGGTTCCGATCTCCGAAGCCTGAGGTTGGTTATGTCAGCTTCAGCAAGACAGAGGAAGCAATGAATAAGTGAGCGCGGGAGACCTGAGCGCCGCAAAGACTGGCAGGAACCGTGCACCTGGCAGCAAAGTCCGGGGTAGCGCGAGGCCTGGCTGGGTGGGCACTACAGCTCGTAAGGCGCCACGAGGCGGCCTCAGGCTCCTGACCGCGGGTTAGCGCCCACACTTCCTCCCGGGAGCTTCACAGGCCGAACCCGGATAGGACTTAGAAGGCGGGAGGCGTGACGGTGCCGGGTGTCCACACCATCCGGGCAGGCGCAGGGCCGGCCAAACCCTTTTGGACTCAGAAATCTCAGATAAAGAGATCAAAGCCCAGGTGAGGGTGGACGGGCCAATCCCGCCGCCGCTAGAGGTTCCCCAACGACTCTAGAGCACCGCGCGGGACAGCAGAGCGGGTGCGCTCGGGGGAAGGCAGCCCCCACGCGCTCTTGGGCGGGTGCAGCTCTTTGACCGGCCTTTGCTCATCACTCCACTTCCGCTCCCTGGGCAGAAGCCGCACTGCCTCGCTTAGTCCCCGGGCCATCGATCAGTCCAGGAAGTGCCCGCGAGGTCATTCGCACAACAAAGGCGGCCCCAAGCGGAGCCTTCTGTCTTGTAAATATCAGGTCCCGCCCCCAGGCAAAGAGGAGCCCGGGGTAGAAGCTGTTGAAGGTACCTGCCCCCACTCCGCTCCCCACCCCCACAACTCCCTAGCTCTTTCATTTGAAATGTTAATGTCTCGAAGCTTCCTTTTGGGCAGGGTTGTCTCACTGAAAGGCTGCTGAAACCTCTGGGATTAATAAACAAACCGGCATTTGACTTGGGTGGGAACAGGGTAAACATTTGTAGGTCTGAAAGAGACAGGCAGGTGGGCGTAGACAAACGCGGGTAAATTATTACACAGCCCCGGCTACTCGCTTTAAAAAGACTGCTTTGTGCACGGATTCCAGGATTTGGAGAAGTTTTCCCAAAGAGAGACCCTTATTAGCACCGTCCAGACTGAGGGCCCCGGCTGCACTGCCTTCCGCTCCCCGCCTGGCACTGCGGAATCCAGGTCGCAGGTGGAGAGCAGACGGGGCCGCGCTCGGACCGAGCCAAGGCCAGGCCCCGCCCAGGTCCTCCTAGGAGGAGCCCCGCCCTCAGTTCCACCGCCAAGCGGCCGCTAGGGTTCCAGGTGTCCTCGGGTAGCCCTGACCACCGCGAGGTTGGGTGTCTCTGGCCGGTCGGCCTGAGCATAACATACTCGGCTATCGCGCCTGCGGAGGACCCAGAGGGGTGTCGTAGCCGGTGCTTTTCAAAAGTCTTGGCGTGAGTTTCCCTGTCCACATTCGATAGTTTGTCAGGGTTATCGCCAAAATGTTACCAAGTCGGATTCCTTGCCCAGCCCAGCTGCTAGCGATGATAATAGTACCCGCGGTCACTTCGGGAGGGCTGACACGCGGCCATGCACACTGTTCGAAGCTCTTCACATGGAGTAAGTAAGCTGGGACGACACAAGGCATCAACTTGCTCTTTCTAGTGCGGGGACATCATGTATTCTCCACCTGTCATTGCGGGTGACAGCAAAATGGGGCATGTGTCCTCACGGGATTTGGGGTCCCAATGGTACAGGTCTGACTCCACGTGCCACGGGAACTGTGTGTGCCGGGGAGGGCTATGGAGGTGAGCGAGGCACCATTGTGCTCCTGGAACGCAGCCAGGTCCCCACAATTCCCCAACTTCAGTATTCTTTAATCCGCTAAATCCTCCCAGGCACAGCCTGGTCTTCCAAAAGCTTTTGCCTCAAGCTGGGAAAACCTAATAAAGGAACGATCATTTTTCAACCATGGGAGCCAGCAACACTCATACATAATGAAGCAAGTCACACAAAGGAAAGAATTCTTTCCCATTCCCCTGGGAGAGGCCCCTCAGCCCAGGGAATTTTCAGAGCTGCCCAATCGCCCAAACTATGGGCCAGCCTGTTGGGGGGGGGATATAGAGAGGGGGAGGCTTACTGAGAGGGGGAGGTTTACCCTCCTGCCCACCCAAAGGCCGGAATTGTCACCTGAAGAAATACCAGCCCAGGTTATTCCTAAGCATTTCTTTAAAATCCCAATTCCCGCATTTTCTCTGCCCCAGGTGCCAGTTGTGGATTCCCTGGCCCAGCTGAGTGATACAGAGAAGGGAGGAAGAACAGCTTATAATAGAAGATCACCACTCTGGATAGCATCTGGATGCTGGCAGAGGACCCAATGGACAGGGTGGGAAGAGATTGTACACCACCTGGTTAGGACAAGGTGCTTTGGCCCCGGATTAGTACATACGTCTGGCTTTGTAAACACCCATCTGCCCTGCCCCTCTACCGTCAGTGCTCACAAGATACATGATCTCCCAGGTTCATCACACATTCCCTGCAGGCACGAGACCATTCTGACTCCAACCTGGTCTCTTCCTGTAAACATCCCTGAGGACTCAAACAGATCCTTACTCCTCCAGTCAGGCCTGGATGTCCTCCGGCTGCAAAGGACAGCAAAAGAATAGGATTCCTCTACCTGGCGCAATGTTAAAGACCCAGGGTAACATATGCTTCATGCCTGTGACCTATGGAGAAAAACAGTCACCTGTTAAGTAGCTGAATGACCTTGGGCGAGTCATTTATCTTTGCTCAGTATTCCATAAGTTTCCCATTGGCAGAGTGGTTAGAAATAGAACCTTCCTGGGATGCCTGGGTGGCACAGTTGGTTAAGCGGCTGACTCTCAATCTCAGGGTTGTGAGTTCAACCCCTGTGTTAGAGCCCAGCGTGGAGCCTACTTAAAATCCAATAATAATAAAGTAAAATAAAAAAATGAAAGAAATAGAACATTCCTGGAAAGGAGGAGATGTGGGGAAATCTGCAAGTAAACTCAGCACCCAGAAGCCTTCTCACACATTCTGCTGAGGCTCCACTGTATGAAGGTGGAGAGGGAGCGCTCACTGCCATGCTGTTATCTGGCCTGGAAGTGAAATATTTGAAATTGACTCACCCTGGCATCCTGGCTTCAGTGAGAGGCAGTGAGGGGCAGATTGGCTTTCAGAGCAGGTGACAGCCTAGCAGCCTGTCTCCTATCACTGGAGACAGGCAGTCAGCTAACACCACCTTACTGCTGGGATGGATCATGCTCCCAGCATGGTATCCCACCACCTCTTGCCTGGGAGATGAGCCCAAGGGATCTTCACTGACATTAAATAGCCTTGTTCTGCTCCCACTGTTTCCATCTCAAGGATATCAATCCCTAGCCTGTGTGTGGCTATCAGACTTCTTTTTCAACATTTCCATATCCATTTTCCAAACTTATTTAGAAAGAGGCACAGAGCTCCAAATGACCAAACCTCCATATGTCCAGTTTTCTGTATCTACTTTTATTTATTTATTTTAGAAAAGATTTTATTTATTTGAGAGAGAAAGGGAGAGAGCGCATACATGAGTGTGAGCATGTGCTGAGGGCGGGGGGACTGGCAGAAGGAGAGGCAGAGGGAGAAGCAGGCTCTGGGCCAAGCAGTGAGCCCAACATAGGGCTCCATTCCAGGACCCCGGAATCATGACCTGAGCTGAAGGCAGATGCTTGACCAACTGAGCCACCCAGGAGCCTCTGTACCTACTTTTAATTTAGAATTTATAGAAACAAGGAACAGAGGATGACTGACTATATGCAAGGGTGTATGATTCACTGGGTTCCACAAGTGGGGAGGGAGAGGACTTTCCAGGTTGAGGGGCTGCATGAGTTAGGCAGTGGAGGCCCGAGACCATTGGTTTAGTCTGGTTTAGCTGGAGAAGAGATGAATTGGAAAATGGGGAGAGGTAAAGTGGCAACAACTACAAACACCAAAGCCAATCCCAGTGGTTGTGAACTTATACTGGTAGACACCGAATTTTTTTTAAAAGAGGAAAGTGGTGTGTTAAATTTATGTTTTAAATCATTTTGGTAGCTGTGCAAGGGGGAAGTTATTTTTTAAAATAGATTTTTAAAAAATTATAGTTGTTTTATGTTCGCAGAAAAATGGAGCATGTAATACAGAGAATTCCCATATACTCCCTCCCCTTCCCATAGTTTATTATTACTGTCTTGAATTGGTGAGGTGTATTTGCTATAGTGTCAAAATGATGTATTCTTTTTCAAAGATTTTATTTATTTGTCAGACGAAGATCACAAGTAGGCAGAGAGGCAGGCAGAGAGAGGAGGAAGCAGGCTCCCTGCTGGGCAGAGAGCCCGATGGGGTGCCTGGCTTGATCCAAGGACCCTGAGGCTTTAACCCACTGAGCTACCCAGGCGCCCCTCAAAATGATGTGTTAACTAAAGTCCATAGTTTACATTAGGCTTCATTCTTTGTCTTGTACACTTCTATGGGTTTTGACAAATGAATATCATGTATGTACAATTATGGTATCAGACAGAAGCGTTTCATCCCCCCCAAAATTCCCCTGCACTTCACCTATTCATTACTCCCCCCCTTGCTGCTGTAAGCCCTTGGCAACCACCAACTGCTACAGTGTTGCCTTTTGCAAAACATCATATAGTACATGGACTTTTCAAACTGGCTTTCTCTTAGCAATATGTATTTATGGTTCTTATATGTCTTTTTGTGGCTTAATATAGGTCATTTCTTTCAGTAAGTTATTTATTTATTTATCAGAGAGAGAGAGAGAGAGCACAAGCAAGGGAACAACAGGCAGTGAGAGAAGCAGGCTTCCTGCCAAGCAAGGAGCCAGATGCCTGACTTGGGACTCTATGCCAGGACCCTGGGATCCTGACCTTAGCTGAAGGCAGACACTAACCAACTGAGCCACCCAGGCATCCTCAGTAAGCCTTTTAAAAAATCTTTTTCTTTGGTAAATATCTGTTGAAATTCTGTATCAGTACTGTCTGATAGAAATATAATCAAGGGGGTACTGGGTGGCTCAGTAGTTAAGTGTCTTCCTTCAGCTCAGGTCATGATCCTGGAGTCCTGGAATCAAGCCCTGCATCAGGCTCCCTGCTCATGGAGAGCCTGCTTCCTCCTCTGCCTGCTGCTCCCGCAGTTTGTTCTCCCTCTCTCTCATTCTCGCTCTTGTTGTATCTCAAATAAATACATAAAATCTTAAAAAAAAAAAAAAGAATAATTGTGGTCAAGGTTACAAACTTGCTTTTCTAGTAGCCACTTTAAAAAAGGCAAAAAGAAATAGATAAAATTAATTTTGATAACATATTCTACTTGATATATTAAAAATATTATCAGTTCAGTATTTAATCAGTGTAAAAATTATGGAGCTACTTTTTTTTTTTTAAGATTTTTATTTGACAGACAGAGATCACAAGTAGGCAGAGAGGCAGGCAGAGAGAGAGGAGGAAGTAGGCTCCTCACTGAGCAGAGAGCCTGATTCCAGGACCCTGGGATCATGACCTGGGCTAAAGGCAGATACTTAAGGACTGAGCCACCCAGGCACTCCAGTGTGTATTTTATATTTTCAGTACATCTCTACTTGGACTGGCCACATTTTCAGTGCTCAGGGGACATGAAGCAGAACAGAGCAGTACTGTGCTGGTACTGAGAACATTGAGCAGGGAAGAAAATGGACAAGCCCTCTGTCCTTACATGTAAGGACAGTCTGGTATGGGAAACCCATAACAAAGAAGTAAACAAATCATTTTGGAGAGTGATGTGTTAGTCTATGGTATTATAGACTGGGAAGCTGAGCTAGTTTGCCAGGGTAGTCAGGAAAGCTTTTCTGAGGCTGAGAACCAAAGGAGGGTCATTAACCATCAATTATCTATTGCCACAATAATGCAGTGTAACAACCCACTCAAATGCAGAGGCTTAACATAATAACTATTTATTATTGCTCATGAGTCCAAAGTCATCTGGGCAGTTGGTCTGGCCCCAGGTGGGCTCACACAGGCATCTGTGGGCAGCTGCAGGTCAGGTAGGTGGCTATGCTAATCCTGGCTTGGCTTGCATGTTTGGGGTCTGCTGGCTGTTGACTGGTGTACGATGACCTCAGCTCTTTTCCATGTGGCTTCTCCTCCTTCAGCAGGCTAGCCCAGGCCTGCTCTCCTTGTGGAGGCAGGGATCCAAGAGAGAATGTGGAATCGTTCAAGTTTTCGTAAGACTCAAGCTCAGAGCTGTATCTCTTCTGCCATGTTCTTTGGGCCAACCCAAGTTACAAGTCACAGCCCAGATTCTTCGAGGAGCTGCAAAGTCACACTACAAAAGGTGTGCCTACAGGGAGGGATGGAAAATTCAGGTGATTTTTGTGATTGATCTTCTATATTACTTAAAAAGCTTTCAATTCCACCAGGAAGTTATAAAAAAAAATTCCAAATTTCTATGTGCCCAATAAAATATCCTGAAAATATAAAAATGAAGATAGGTTATTTATTTATTTATTTTATTATTTTACCATGAAGAAAAACAATAGGGAAAAGGGAATATGGAGTGCTTGGCTGACAGGGTTAGGGATTTAACTAAAATAGCACAGTTAGGGTAGGCACTACTGAGAAAACACCTAAGTGGAGGCCCAAGAGGTGAGTGAGTGAGTCAGGTACTTATCTTCAGGACATGTGGAGGGGGGGGGCGGGACAGAGGCCTGAAGGCAGGAGCTAGTTTGGCAGGTTCTAGCAGTAGATAGAGGCAGGCTTGGTAAGGTGGGAAGGGATAGGAGTATTGGGGCCCAATCACCCATGGCTTTATAGGCCACAAGATGATTTTGGGTTTTACTCTTGATGATAGGAAGTACCAGGAGGGTTTTTGGTGGGGGTGGGGGTGGGGGAGGAAGGATACCGTAGAGCATTAGGGGTGAGGGCCCCAGGGGAAAGTGGCTGTTTGGAGATGAGGGTCAGGTAGCCAGAGTTTTAGAGGTTGCTGGGTACCAATCCTTGTCAGGCAATATGTCCCCAGGGAATTCTCCTTGCTTTGCCTTTCAACTACCTAGACAGCAGCTTATTCCCCAAAGGATGTCACCATCTCCGGAGAACTTACTCCAATTATGCTGGAAAACAAGGTAATTGTGATTATAGTAATATTCATCTTCTCAATTCTCAGAATGAAAACCTATCCAAAGCAAGAACAAAAGATAACTCCAGAAAGCATTCTCCCCCACCTTGGGAAAACCCAGTCAACTATTTATGGTGCTACCAGTTATAGGAAACTATTGTCAGTTTCAAGTCTCTTTCCTTTCAAGATACAATCTTACATGAAAGAAGGAAATAAATGGGAACATTTAAATAAGTATTTGTTGAGCACCTACTATGTGCTACGCACTCTTCTATGTGCTAAGGTTTTAGCAGGAGATAATAATCCCTCCCCTCATAGGGAAGATAAATATATAATATAAACACAAAAACATGTGATGTACTAGATGAGATAAATGCCCTGAAGAAAAATAAAGTAGAAATAATGAACATTTTTGGACTGGGGTGTTACAATGTTACAATTTATTTTTTATTTTTATTTATTTTTTTTATAAAAAAGATTTTATTTATTCATTTGACAGATAGATCGATCACAAGTAGGCAGAGAGGCAGAGAGAGAGAAGGAAGCAGGCTCCCTGCTGAGCAGAGATCCTGATGTGGGGCTCCATCCCAGGACCCTGAGCTTGTGACCTGAGCTGAAGGCAGAGGCTTAACCCACTGAGCCACCCAGGCGCCCCTTATTTTTATTTTTTTAAAGACTTTTATTTATTTGAGAGCACAAGCAGGCAGGAGGCACAGAGAGGGAGAGGGAGTCGGCTCCTCCGCTGAGCAGGGAGCCCAGCGGTGGTGGGAGGGTGGGGAGTCGGGTGGGTGCTGAATCCCAAGACCCAGGGATCTTGACCAGAGTCCAAGGCAGATGCTTAACCTAACCAACTGAGCCACAGGCCTGGGTACCCACAGGCACCCTGGGTATTATAATTTCAGGAACATAGGCTGGGGGAGGGGGTGGGAATAGATTAACTGAAAAGAGAGAAGGGTTGGGAGTGTCAAGGAGGTAAGGGCAGGGCCTGGCCCTTATTCTTGTAGGGCACTGTAACACACCACTACAACGTGCAAGTATATGATTTATAATTTTATTCCCCATCATAAGATAAGGAAAAATTTCCTGTAACCAATGTGGTAATTTCTGACTTCTAGTTCTCTGAATTCTGTAAATTGGGATACATTTTATTACCTATTATCAGAAAAAGATTATACAGCTCTATTTAGCAACTCTAGTTCTGATAATTCCTGTGTTTGGGCTACAACAAAGACAACAATGGCAGGAAAGTTTCTTCTAGTAGTTTTCTTTGCAGGATTTTCTTTTTTCGGCTGAAGCAAAGTACTAGTCCACCTGAATGGAGCTCCCTAAAGGCCCAATCTGAACTTCCTCCAGGAGGGGCCCTAGGACAGGCAGTCTTTAGTGTGAGGCACTAAAGGAGAGCAGAGAGCTGGAGCACAGCTCTGTTCAGGATTAACATACTAAGCTTCCACATACTAAACACACATGCACTGTTTTCCACTTTTCAAATCCTGTACCATTTTCTACTAGATTCCACAGTATCTGTAAGTAATAATGGGTATCCAATGTTTCAGAAAATGTTTGGGGACGGCTGGGTGGCTCAGTTGGTTGAGCATCTGCTTTCAGCTCAGGTCATGATCCTGGGGTCCTGGGATGGAGCCTCTCACGGGGGCCGGAAAGGGGGAGGGTCCTTGCTCAGCGGGGAGGCTGCTTGTCCCTCTGCCTGTCACTTCCTCAGCTTGTGTGCTCTCTTGCTGACAAATAAATCTTAAGAAAAAAGGAAAATGTATGACTTCCTCATTAGTTACCATACCTTGAGCAAATGCCAACCTCTCAATTTCCTCACCAGTAAAACAGGGATAACAAGCAGGGATGCAAATGAAGAACCTGGCATCATATCTGTTGTATAATAGGTTCTTAATGGTCTCTTCCTTCCTTCCTCCATCTTAACAAAAAAGATAAGAGTTAGATATACCTATAGGTATCCTTGAAAAAAATAGGGCTTGTCCACCTTTGCTGTGTGAACCAGTTACCTGGGGAATCCTGTTAAAAGCACCAATTCTGATTCAGTGGAGTTGGGGACAGGAATTCTGTATTCCCAACAAGCTTCCAGCTTATGCCACGGTGCTGACCTGGGATCACTCTTTGAGTGGCAAGAATTTAATGCTACGGAAACACACTTACTGCACAAAAAGCCCCTAAATGGGTTCCATGGATTGTCTCTGTCTATAAAAAATTAACTCTATTAAAAAAAAAAAAATTAACTCTACTACTTAACCCTCATGTGGAGTCACTGACCCAGCCAAGTAACCAGGCCAGATCATAAAGAATACATCCTTTGGTCCAGGAGGGTTCACACACCACTTCTGCAGGAAGATCCTGCAATTGTCTCTCCGCCACTTTCGGCTTTTTGATCTTAGCCTTTGCCTCTGATGATAATTACCCCTTAATTAGCACCCACCACTCTGTCATCTAAATAATTATAGTAAGTGCAGCTAGCACCTCTGCTCTGCTCGCAATCTCTAAACAAACAGATAAAATAAGATCCTATTCTGATTTTTTTAAAAAAAGACAAAACTGACCCAAATACAAGTCATGCACATACTGCCCACAGTGGAATATGCAGACCTGTTATAACTTCCAGTCACAAAGGCTATCAAAAGTTGATTTATTTTGAAACAATCAAGAGAAAGTACTGTTGTGATATTTGGGAAATTGTAAATGTCAGAATATAAATTTTGCAAGCAGTATTGCAAAAGTCAAACAAGTCAGCCTGCTAAAATCCACCTTAACTTCCCACTGGGAAGGGCTGCAGAATCTCTGAACTATTTTTTTCTTTATTCGGAGTTTCCTGAATATATTGGAGGAATTTGGTAACTTCTGGGCGCATTTAAAGCAAATTATCCTTTTGTGGAAGAAGGGGCGGGGTTTTCACTAGAACCGATTAGTTTTCTAATTTCCCAGGTGTATCTCCATTAACTACCCACCCAACAACTGGGCTGTCCCGGCCAGATGAATCACTTACCTCTTAACAAAAACTGATTGCGCTACTTTTTTTTTAGAAGGCTGTTTTCCCACTGAAGCTTAAAAAAAGAAAGAAAGAAAGACAGAAAACCCCCAAATTTCCAACTTTCTGAATAGGTAATACATTGATTTGGAAAAAGAACCCAAACAGCACAAGAGCGTACAGTGTAAATAATTTTCCCCCTTTCATCTCCCACCTCCCTGTCCTCCCCAGAGGCAATCACTGGTTCATTTCTCTAAACTTTTCATTATGGAAAATTTCAGAAACATTAGAGAGCCTGGAATAATGAGCCCTTGTGTACGTATCACGCGACAACGGAAAATCACCCCGTTGGTTTGTTTCATTCCCCTTCGCCCGGTATTTGTAGGAGTTACTTTCAAGTAAATACCAGACTCGAAATCATTTTACCCATCAAAACTTAAGTCTTTTTATTATTATTATTATTATTGGTTCTTACATAACCGCATTATCGTTATCACACCCAACAAGGTTAACGATAATTCCTTAACATCAGCCAGTATTCTCGGGGTCAGTTTTAATCGGTGCGGGAGAGACGCGAGAACTATGAACGTACGGGCCGAGGAGTCGGAGGGGGAGCATTTAAGAGCTGGAGCCGACATCATTCGCGGCGTTACGTGCCCAGCGCTCCGGGCTTCCCGGTTCCCGCAGTCGTTACCTGCGCTGGGCGAGCATCGGCCAGGCCGGGCTGAGGGCGGTTCCGAGCCTTCAGCTCCCCGCCTCCCCACTCCCGGGCCGCGGCCCCAGCAGGCCTGGCGCAGCTGCACAACCCATCCTCCCTAGACACCGGCGTGTCCCTGGGGGGGAAACGATTGACACAGCTGCCTGCACTGAGCCCCCGGCCCTCCCCCGCAGCACCTGGGTCTCCCGACGGGGCCGGGAGCTGAAACTGGCTCCCGAGCCCGGGCGGGTCAGACCCGCCACGACCGTTCCTCCCGCCACCACCTCCCGCGCCCCGCTCCGAGTACAGGGACCTCGCGGACCGGGACTACAACTCCCGTCGGGCGCCGCGGCCGGACCAATGGCGGGCGCCGGAGCATGCGGGGAGCGGCGCCTGCGCGGCGGTTTGAGTAACCTGCCGCGCGATTGGCTGTGGGGTCGGACGGCCGCGCGGGGCCTGTGGGAAGCGGAGTGACGGAGCGAGCGGCTGTTGGAGGAAGGAGGTGGGGGCCGGGAGCGCAAATGGCGTTGAGATGGTTCAGGGCCCTGTTCAAACTCCAGCGCTGACCATTCACCGGCGGAAGCGGCGGCGCAGGAGGCGGTGGTGGCCTAGCGGCGGCACGTAGCAGACTCCGGTATCGGCTCCAGCGGCGGCGGCCAGGGAGGCCTAGGCCCGGGCCCGGCCGGCGGCGCTCAAGGCGGGGAGGGAAGTTGCGGTGCCGCCGCTCCTCCCCCCTCCTCCACCGGGTTTCCTATTTACCCAGAGCAGAGTCGCGGGTTCTGACGGTGGCGGAGCCCCTTGCCTCTCTTCGCGCACAAGCCGCCCCTGTTCTCCCGCGCGGGGCTCCCGCGCCCGTCCGTGGGCCTTTGGGAGCAGGAGAGGCGGAGGCGGCCCGAGGCCAAAGCACCCGCCAGGCGCCGAGGGTAAGTGAGGTCTCGGGCGGCTGCCTAGGCCCGGAGCGAGTCAGGGAGGGTGGGGGAGTTAGGGGTCTGGAAGTCTCGCTGTTTCACCCACACAACCTCTGAGGAAGTTGGGCAGGGAAACGACACGAGGAACTCTCTTTTTCCTCTCTTATTTTTCCTTTTTCTGAGTTTCTTCCGGGCGGTTTCTGATTTACTTCCCTCCCCAAGCGCGGTCAAGTGCGTTGGTTTCAGCCCTGAGTCCTTCGCCGTCTTTTCTCCGCCCCTGGCCGCCACCGAGGCCTTACACTGCCTTGGGGATTCAGTGGCAGAGGCTTCCGGGGCGTCGGAAGCTACATCCCGTTCCTGGCGGTGGGGGTGGGGGTGGGAAGGAGAAAAGTTGCGTGAGCTTCCAGCCGGAGGGGGCCGCCTCTCCCCGCTACCTCCCGGTGCACCGACCGCCCCCAGGTGAGGATTTCTGGGTGGTTAGCTTCGCCCTTTCCGGCTTTCACTTCTTAGTGGAAGCCTCTAAGCCCTTGGGGATCCTAAAGACGCTGCACTTGGTTGAGGGTTAACTGTGAGGACTTCTCATCCCAGCGCACTTTCCTAAAAATTCGACCTGGCTTTGGGCAGAAGCAAGGGCCCAGCGACCGAAAAAGACTTAGTTGTGAATCATTCTTTCCTTTTTTATTAGGAAAGTCTTTGGAGTTTGAAACCTGAACAAGACGCCTGTGTATTTGAGAAATACTTAAAATACAATGTCAACTGTGCCTGCACACTTACTTGAATTTATACCTACTTTGCACTCTAGACGTAGATAATGCCATCACAGTTGTCTGTTTAGTGACTTTTCCAAAAAGATATGGAAAACTCTAAAGGAAGTCAAAAGTAGGGGGTATTATGTAATGAGCACCCGTATATTAATCGTTCAGATTCAATAGTTAGTTATTCTTAACCAAATATTTCTCATTTACATGCTTTCTGTTCCACATCCTTTAAAGCTAGAGAATTGCTGACGTTTTTTCAGTAGTATTTTGGTATATATTTATAAGAGACATGGACTCTTAAAAAACATAAGCATTATTTTCTTATCGCTTAATATAGTTAATTCCTTTATACCAAGTGTTTGCAGACTTTCAACTTTAAACAGTGAATGCTTTGTGGTTCCAGGACCGTTTTCCTCCAGGGCCCAAAGGAGTTCAAGTCTAGATTTTTGGTTTGGCCTTTAGTTGACATTTTTAGGTGATTGCTACCATGTAATTGTATACAAAATGTTCCAGCTTTGTTGGTGTATGTGTAAATGTAGGTGTGTGGATCGGGGCTTTATATTCTTGGAGGAATGAAATGACTTTATTCTGTTCTTAGAGCTGCCAGATATACTTAGTTTTGTTTAGGCTGTATGCAACAGGAAAGAATGATTCTTTAGTGTAAATCTACAGTAGATGGGAAATAGATCTTAGGAAAAGGTTTTCTGTCATATTAAAAGGTCTTCACACTATTTTTTCTTAATGGAGAGCTGTATGATGACCAAACAGTTACTTTGTCAAAATAGAATTGGTTTCTAACCAAAAATGAGAGGAAAATCTCTACTGTATATATATAAAACTAAGTTTATAGTGATGTAAGTTGTAAGAATTTAAGTTAGTAGAGGAAAATGTGTTTAAAATGTAGACCAAAACGTATTCAAAAGCAGAAGACAAATGTCTTTACAGTTGTTGTATTTTAAATTTCAAGATATGAAGATTTTCTTTTCAAAATCTAGACAGTTCTTTATTTCCAGATATATTTGATATATCGATATTTAAACTTTAGAATGTTAAAGTGTAGGAAATGGTTAAGAATTGATAGTGTTTAAAAAGGACTGTAATTTGCTTTAAAAACGTTTTACTCCTCGTTTACCGTCCTAAATTTTTTTTCTCATAGTAGTTATTATGTAGGCACATCAGATGAGTACATTTATCTTTTATAAAGCAGAGAGGAAAATAAAGTTATATGTTTCTTTTGCTTCGTTTAATAATCAGAGCAGTCTAGTATGCTGGAGTTCACCAGCTTCAGGAAAACATAACTCAGCAAAGGAGCACAGCACTATAGGGACAAAGAAGATAGAATAAGTATGGTTTCTTGTGCGCAGGAAGATGACCAACTAGAGAATATTTGTCAAGTTGCAGTTCAACTGACATTAGACCAAGAATCAGAACCTTTAAGATTGTTTTAAAAGCTATAAGTTCTGGGGTGCCTCGGTGGCTCAGTGGGTTAAGCCTCTGCCTTGGCCTTAGGTCCTGGTCTCAGGGTTCTGGGATCAAGCCCCACATTAGGCTCTCCCCTCAGCAGGGAGCCTGCTTCTCCCCCTGTCTGCCTCTCTGCCTACTTGTGATCTTTCTCTCTGTCAAATAAATAAAATCTTAAAAAAAAAAACAACTTTAGATTCTAATACGTGAGAAAATATTACCATTTTTCTGACTTTTCCCCCTTCAGTTGAATAAATGCTCTGAAGTTTCAAAGACCTAATTTAGTCAATTATTTGATATTTCTGAAATCCTGAAAAAAATCAACATTTTGTGTCTTAAGATTTTATATTAGGAGTAATAACCTATTCAGATTATTTTTGTAAAGGTAACTTGTATTTATAAGGATAGTGCATAGATTCATTTGAAACCTAAAAAAATTGATGTTCTGCTCTTAAGTTGGTTTTGGGGATAAGTTGGTTATTAGTTTTTATACTCGCTTACTTTGTAAGTAGTTTGTGAATATGTACTCACTGAAATAAGGAAATTGAGATCTGGAAATCTGTAGAATAAAAAATGAACCCCTTTCTTTATATGCCCTCCCCATATGTATTTAACCATTTTTACAGGTTTGTATCTTCAGTTTTAAAAAGCCCCATGGGGAGAATCCCTGGTTCTTACTTTTATATTCAGTGTTAATATTTGTTACGATTTTGGTGATTATATATATTCTTTTTTTTTTTCCACAGAGAATATGAAACAGGTGTCAAAATGACATCCAGATTTGGGAAAACATACAGTAGGAAAGGAGGAAATGGCAGTTCAAAATTTGATGAAGTCTTTTCCAACAAACGGACCACCCTTAGCACAAAATGGGGAGAGACCACATTTATGGCTAAATTAGGGCAGAAGAGGCCCAATTTCAAACCAGATATCCAAGAAATTCCGAAGAAACCTAAAGTGGAAGAAGAAAATACTGGAGATCCTTTTGGATTTGATAGTGATGATGAGTCTCTACCAGTTTCTTCAAAGAATTTAGCCCAGGGTAAGGGTTCCACTTATTCAGAATCTAGTGAAGCTGCTCAGCTGGAAGAGGTCACTTCTGTACTTGAAGCTAATAGCAAAATTAGTCATGCAGTGGGTGAAGACAGTGTTGCATCTGATAAATGCTTACATTTGGAAGAAACTTTGATTGGGAAAGAAAAGAGCACAAACCGAATCTTAGAAGATGATGCAAGCAAAAGTACCTGTGCTAAATTAATGACTTCAGGTAAGTTTTGAATTTCTTTATTCTGAGCCAGAAGAGCTTTGTGTAAACGACTTAGTTAAATACTTTGAATTCTAAAATACTATGCTTCTTGTGTTTTCTTTATGCATTTGTGGTTAATGGGGACTATAGGTAATTTAGTAGAAGAGACTTAACAACTTTAAAGAAACCAGTTGGGGGTTGAAGTTTTACTTAAGCAATTTGGATATTAATGTTTCCAGGCTGTTACTCATGGTACATTTTGCGAACAGTTTTTCTTATATCCGGAACTCCATTTCCAGCAAAAAACATCTCTCTTTGTTGGGTTAGCATCACACAGTATCTCATTTCTGTTACTGTGGAGGATTTGTGTTGTTACTGATAATGGAAATTGGATGAGCATATACACTGAGGATTAAGTTTAGGAGTGTTAGGCTTTCCTTCAAAACTAGTTTAGAAAGATTAGGGAGGTATTGTGGAAACATTGAAGAATTGAACTTCATTGCAATTTGAGATTTGTTTGGAGTTTGGTTAGCAACTTGTATTAATAGATTTTAATCCACAAAACCAGTTGTATTTTTAAGGTGTTAATTTGTAAATCTGGCATCTAGTATTCATTCAGAAAACAATATATTTTGTCCGTTTTACCCCTACAAATCTTTTGTAAAAGATTTGAGATTTAGAGTAAGTGGTAAAAGTACAATTAATTAAAAGACCAAAGAACTGAGATTGGAGGTAGCAGGAGAGAGCATGCTTGCTTTATTAGCAACAGGACAAGGATGGATGGCACTGTAGTTGAAAACAGACCTTAGATTTCAACTTCTGGCAAAGTTTGGGGATACAAAAGATTATAGAGATCTCATATTTTGAAAGGAAGTAAAGACAAAACTTTTCCTAGTACTGAATTCTTAAGAACTTAAGAAGAGTTTGTCCTTGAGGCTTAATATAAGTGCCTCAGAACAGTATAATAAAAGACTTTGCCTTGCATAGTTTTACTAAAAATGCTGAACATTTTTCACTCTTTTTTTCACCCTTGGAGGAGAGGACGAGCCAGCTGTTATTGTCATTCCCTTGATTCTCCCAGTTAATTCTGATTTGGCTGTCCTTATGCTTTGCCCACATTTTCTTCTGAAGCATTGTTTAAAACTTAAGGTTAGGATAAACTTTCATTTAAAAAAACAGCTTAGGGGCTCCTGGGTGGCTCAGCGGGTTAAAGCCTCTGCCTTCAGCTCAGGTCATGATCCCAGGGTCCTGGGATCGAGCCCCGCTTCGGGCTCTCTGCTTGGCTGGGAGCCTGCTTCCTCCGCTGTCTCTCTCTCTCTGCCTGCCTCTCTGCCTACTTGTGGTCTCTATCTGTCAAATAAATAAATCTTTTAAAAAAAAAAAAAAAGAAAAAGAAAAAAACAGCTTAAAAACTGTTTCTCAGATCAGCTCCTAAAAACTATAATCATAGGACTGTTAAACCAAAATAAACTAACTCAGGTCTACTTACTTTATAGATGAGGCTCAAAGAGGTCAAGTGACTATCCAAGGTTGGGTAGTGGCACAACTGGAGTGAGATTCACTTACTGATTTTTTAACACGTTGAGCACATACTGTGTGCCCTCCACTGTGGCTGTGGGAGTGCTGTTCCACTTCAGTTATCCAGTGTTCTTACTGCTGTGTCTTGTCCTCTGATAGTTCATTCACCGTGTGGGTCACATAGCCTGGAGGAAGGAAGATGAGGCTGAGGAAGTGACAAAACTGGTCAAGGAAGGCAGACACAGCTTTTCCAGGTGCTATCTTTTTGAGAGCAGGGTGTCACTGGCAGGGAGAGGATAACAGCAGGATGAATGTTTAGGTAGAGGCACAATACGAACTTAGAAATTAAATGTACACAGATGGTAGTTGCTTTTATGGTTTTGCTGATGTTAGGTCTGTATCTGTCCATACCACCATATGAAGTTGTTAGGTGGGAACTGGAAAGAGTTTTCTGTAGAAATGAGATACTAGTTTCCCAGTCTGATATAGCTAAATTATAGTTCTGCTGCTGATACTGTGGCCTGACTGGGAGCCCAGACAACATTATAATGGTTTCATGAGGAGAAAATGTGTACTAAAATACAGATAAATAGATGTTTAAGAACATCTTGTCCCTCTTCCTTCTTCACGAGGTATTCTTAGTGGAAAGGGCATGGGGTAGCTCTGTGAATATTTTTTTTCCTCTCTTTTCCTTTGACCACTCAGAGCTGCAGCAACCCTGGCAGCCCCTGTAGGGTAAGAAGGGAACTTTGAAGGAATGCTTTTAGTTCTTACGGTAGTCTTATTCTAAGTTCTTAAAAACCATTTATAGGTTTGTATGTTTATAAGTTGATTATAGTTTTGGAAATACTTGTGTACATTATGACCTTCCTTTTCTTTGCTCCTACCCTCTAACATTTGGGCATTTCCCTGTTTCTAGACTCTATTCTTACTGTGTCTGTCAGATTGTTACTGTCTTTACTATCCTTTAAAAAGCCTTTGGTTTTAGTTGAAGTTTAGAAACCCAAACTTAAATTTTTTTTTTTTTAAAGATTTTATTTTATTTATTTGACAGAGAGAGATCACAAGCAGGCAGAGAGGCAGGCAGAGAAAGAGGAGGAAGCAGGCTCCTGCGGAGCAGAGAGCCCGACGTGGGGCTCGATCCCAGGACCCTGAGATCATGACCCGAGCCGAAGGCAGCGGCTCAATCCACTGAGCCACCCAGGCGCCCCCCCAAACTTAAATTTTTGATGGAGTCTTCATAAATCTAAAGTGATTCCTAGCCTTTTTTGAATTAAAGATCCTTGAGAATGACAAAATTTTGGACTCAAGATAAAACTGTACATATAATGTCTCAGAACTCCCTTGCAGGTCATTTTATTCAAGAGCCTTTGAGAAATTTCGAGATAAAGTTTGTTCAAAGTGTACTAGCTAAATTCCTTCCCGTGGAATTCAGACCATTTTCACTGTAGAATTATATCACATCGGTGAAAAGGGTTCAGATTTACTGTATCATTTCTTTTAGCATTAAGTTTACGGTGCGTATCTTTCTCTGTAGGGGAATATGTGGTTAATTTTTTAGCTACTGGTAAAATTTTTTCATATATATATTATAATATTTCATACCAGGGAGTACTTTTAAAACCTGTGGCTTATTTGGAGAGGAAGTGCGGAATGAGGTCATGATGAAATTTATTATTGTTGCTGTTTTCCAAATAAAGGTTTGATGAGAAAGACAACTAGAAGCAAGATTACAGACTGAATGAGAACTGCAAGGAATGGTTGAGTTGCTCAAATGTCCTAACTTTTCTTTCTTTTTTTTTTTTTTCCCCAAAAAGATTTTATTTATTTATTTATTTAACAGAGAGAGAGAGAGAGAGAGAGAGAGAGCGCCAGAGAGGTAACACAAGCAGGGGGGGTGGGAAAGGGAAAAGCAGGCTCCCTGCTGAGCAGGGAGTCTGACGTGGGACTCGATCCCAGGACCTCAGGATCATGACTTGAGCTGAAGGCAGATGCCCAACAATGGAGGCACCCAGGTGCCAAGTGTCCTAACTTTTCATTTAAAAACAGAAAACTTAAGGGCATCTGGGTGGCTCAGTAGGTTAAGGTTCTGCCTTTGGCCCAGGTCATGATCTTAAGATCCTGAGATGGAGCCCCAGGTTGGGCTCCGTGCTCAGTGGGGAGTCTGCTTCTCCCTCTTCCTCTGTCGCTCTATGCCCCATTTGCTCCACACTCACTCTACTTTCCATCCTATACTCCCTGGATTATTTTAAAGATTTATATATTTATTAGGGGGAGGGGGTGGGAAGGGTGATAGGGAGAGAAGCAGACTCCCTGCTGTCCCTGCTGAGCACAGAGCCCAATGTGGGGTTTGATTCATGACACTGGGATAACTTGAGCTGAAATCAAGAGTCAGACACTTAACCTACCGAACTACCTAAGCCTTCCTTCCTGGATTATTATTATTATTATTAATATTTTATTTATTTGACAGAGAGAAATCACAACTAGGCAGAGAGGCAGGCAGAGAGAGAGGAGGAAGAAGGCTCCCCGCGGAGCAGAGAGCCCGATGTGGGGCTCGATCCCAGGACCCTGGGATCATGACCTGAGCTGAAGGCAGAGGCTTTAACCCACTGAGCCACCCAGGCGCCCCTATTATTTTTATTTTTGTTATTTTTTAAAGATTTTACTATTAGAGAGAGTGAGCACCCACCCGCCAAAGGGAGAGAAGAGAAGCCCCCGCTGAGCAGGGAGCCTCACCTCGGCCTCTATTTCAGGACCCTGAGATCATGACCCAAGCCAAAGGCAGATGCTTTACTAGCTGAGCCATCCAGGCACCCCTCCCTGGATTATTATTATTATTATTTTATTTTATTTTTTTTTAAGTTTTATTTATTTATTCGACACAAGTATCGCAAGTAGGTCACAAGTAGGCAGAGAGAGGGGTAAGCAGGCTCTCTGCTCATGTGGGGCTCCCTGGGACCCTGAAGGCAGAGGCCCAACCCTCTGAGCCACCTAGGTACCCCTCCCTGGATTATTTCAATGCATTCAGGATTTGTGTTTTATACACAAATACTTAAGTTGTAATTGTTATTAAAGTGAGTTTTCAAACAGGTGTGCTGCTTAAAAATGGCCCTTAGTAGAACCTAAATGTTTGCCCTTATAATTATGAGGTTGTGTAATGTTCTTTAAAGTGTAGAATCCAGGGCTGTGTGTATTAGGGTCACAAGAAGGCTTCTCTTGCCTTTTGTATGAGCCTGTTTCCATTTTCCATCTTTGTGCTTTCTGCTACAGGTTTTTAATCAGGACTTTAGAATAAAGTATGCAAAGACTTATATTTCTACTTGGCACACTTTCCTTGCCAGCCAGCTGGGATTCAGTCTACACATCCTGCCAAATATTGAGATAACTACTGCATAGGCTCTTAATTTGCATGACTGGTTTCGTAGCCAATACATTTTTTTTTTTTTCCATTTGCTTAAAGCTGTACTGAGTGTTTGTATGTTAGATGGATGTTGTTGTCAGGAATTTAAGAACTTTGATTTGGAACTGGAGATGATTTTTAGAAAGGGATGCATTATTCTATTCCTGAAAGCTTAAAGTAGGCCAGGAACTCGTGAGGTGAGATGAGATTTTCATCTGCTTATTGGATAAAGTATAGGTGTCTAATGAGGATTATTAAAGAATTCTGAAAGTATAGTATCACAAACAGTTCCTAGCTTTCATTTAGGTACGAATATATTTGTTTAGAATATATTTAAGTTGTACCTAAAATTCTGTTTTTCAAACATTTATTCATTTGAGAGAGAGAGAGAGAGCACAAGCAGGGTGGGAGAGGGACAAGATGCAGACTCTCTGCTGAGCTGGGAACCTGACATGGGGCTCAGTCCCAGGACCTGGAAATCATAACCCAAGCCAAAGGCAAATGGTTAACCATCTGAGCCACCCAGGTGCACCTAAAATTCTTTTAGGGGAAGTAGATAAGAGACCTATTATTTATTTAGCGCCTACTTTATTTTGAGCCCTTTATGTATCAGTTGACCCTTAATCACAATTATGTAAGCCAGGCTTTATTTCCATTTTATAGAGGGTAAAGCACAGTTCAGTGAATAATTTGAATTACTAGTAGAAGATCTGAAAGACATCCACAGTGTTCTTTTCATGAATGAACATAATATCATATTTAAAGACTTATATTTAAAATATGTCAGCCTGCATGCCTGAAACAAGTAATACTTTATATGTTGATAAAAATAAAATAACATGTCACTGGGGCGCCTAGGTGGCTCTCAGTGAGGTGACCCCTGATTTTGGCTCAGAGCAAGCCCTGCATTGGACTCCTCAACAAGGAGTCTGCTGGAGAGTCTCTCTCTCCCTCTGCCCCTCCCTCCTAACTTGTGCACTTTCTCTCTCTCTCCCAAATAAATAAATCTTTAAAAAAATAATAGTGTCACTGCACAGTCATTTTTATCTTGATGTTGGAAATAACTGATGGGAACATATTATGGATTCTCTCATCGCTAATTAAATAATTTTAATAAGAATTATGGCCTAAGTAATTATAATACTTAGTGCATAAAACTGACCTTATTTTTATAAGTAATAAGTATCTTCTTTTTTTTTGTTATATACAAATGGAAATTCAGTATGCAAATTCTGAAAGACAAATTTTGCTTATTTTGTTCTAAAGTAGAATTTTATTTTTAAGATTTTATTTATTTATTTGAGAGAGAGAGAGAATGAAAGACCGAGAGTTTGAGAGGGGAGAGGTCAGAGGGAGGCGCAGACTGAGCAGGGAGCCTGATGCGGGACTCTATCCTGGGACTCCAGGATCATAACCTGGGTCAAAGGCAGTTGCTTGGGCGCCTGGGTGGCTCAGTGGGTTAAGCCGCTGCCTTTGGCTCAGGTCATGATCTCGGGGTCCTGGGATCGAGTCCCGCATCGGGCTCTCTGCTCAGCAGGGAGCCTGCTTCCCTCTCTCTCTCTGCCTGCCTCTCTATCTACTTGTGATCTCTCTCTCTGTCAAATAAATAAATAAATAAATCTTTAAAAAAATAAAGGGCAGTTGCTTAACCAACTGAGTCACCCAGGTGCCCTGTTTTTTGTTGTTGTTGTTGTTTGTATGTTTGTTTGTTTATAGTTTATTAACTTTTCTAGTAATCTCTATACCCAGCATGGAGCTTGAACTCACAACCCTGAGATTAAGAGTGGCATGCTCTTCCGACTGAGCCATCTAGGTGCTCCAGAACTTTAATTTCTTGTAAAATATTTTCTTAGTAAAAGGAGAATTATTTTCAGGGTCTGAGCAAATAACAAAAGTGCAGTAGACCACTAACACGTTTCTTCTTGGATCCAGGTTGAATACCAGCCATGGGAGGGTAGTACATAGAAACTATAAGCATAATCTCTGCCCTCTGGGAATGGAACTCTTGATTGCCGCTGATAATAATAAGTAACTGCTTTTTTTTTTTTTTTTAAAGATTTTATTTATTTATTTGTCAGAGAGAGAGAGAGAGTGAGAGAGCAAGCACAGGCAGACAGAGTGGCAGGTAAAGGCAGAGGGAGAAGCAGGCTCCCTGCCAAGCAAGGAGCCCGATGTGGGACTCGATCCCAGGACGCTGGGATCATGACCTGAGCCGAAGGTAGCTGCTTAACCAACTGAGCCACCCAGGCGTCCCAATAAGTAACTGCTTTTAAAACAATGACCAACACATTTGTATAATACTTGATGCTTTTCAGAGATTTTCCATATGCCATATTTTTAGAATTTAGAGCCAGACGATACATATATTTTTCTGGTCCAGTCTCTGACTCCAGGAAGCAGTCCACAACTTTTTGAGAGCCCTGATGGTAGAGGAGGATAAATTTGTTCATAGGAAGGTCTGGGGGAATGCCTGCCTTCCAACCATTCAGCTATTTTAGTGTCCTCTATGCTGAGTGCTCATTTATGCCAACGAACAAGATCTTGTCTTATTCACATTTTAGTGGGCAAGGTAGTAGATTGAAGACAGAATAAGAAGTGTGCTGAAAATTACAGAAAGATAGAAGGATCTGAGATGCCTGGTTGGCTGAGTCAGAAGAGCCATGTGATTCTGGATCTTGGGAACTGAGTTCATGTGCCATATTGGGTGTAGAGATTACTTAAACGGTCAGGTGGAGAAGTCGACTCCCCACGGAGCTGGGAGCCCCATGTAGTACTCGATCTCAGGACTCCGGGATCATGACCTGAGCCGAAGGCAGTCGGTTAACCAACTGAGTCACCCAGGCACCCCTATTTTTTATTCATTTGAAAAAGATTTTATTTATTCATTTGAGATGGAAATAGTGTGAGCAGGAGGAGAGGGAGAAGCTGGCTCCCTGCCAGGGAGCCTGGTGCAGGGCTCCATCCCACGACCTTGAGAGTATGACCTGAGCTGAAGGCAGCTGCTCAACCACCTGAGCCACCCAGTGCCCCAATAAACTAACTTTAGAAGTGGAAAGAAAAATATAGGGTCCTGTGAAATTGTATAATAGCCTATTTACTGGTCTGAGTGCAGGGTAGGGGCAAGGCTCACATTTAACTTGAGACCTTCTGCTGTACTGAGCAAGGAGAAAAGTGACAGCTTAGTAGCATGGGCAGTAAGGAAGAAGGAGACGTTAAAAGTGATTCTCAGTATTTAATGTGAGCACCTGAGCAAATGGTAATGTCATTCTCTGAGATAAAGGGACATTCTGAGGGCAAGTTCATCAGTTCAGGTTTATGCACATTGAATTTGAGGTATTTGTGAGGGATAGGGTATGCTAGTATGGAACTTAGATAAGAAGTCTTGGTTGGAGATAATACATTTGAGATTCAGCATATAAATGTTGTTTGAGGTGGCGCCTGGGTGGCTTAGTTAAAGTCTGCCTCTGTCAGCTCAGGTCTTGATTTCAAGGTCATGAGTTCAAGCCTCGTGTTGGGCTCCCTGCTTGTGTGTGGAGCCTACTTAAAGTAAATAGTGAATGAATGAATGAATGAATGTTACTTGAGATTACAGGATTACATGAAGTTATTGAGAATGTAAGGAAAAAGCACTGTGCTGTGAAGAACTTGTAATACTTGATGGAGAGAAGAAAAACTAGATAAGGAAATTGAATAAGAGCAGAGCATCAGTAGGCACATTGAGTCAGTGCTATTTTATGGAAGCCAGCAAAAAGGTGTTGATGAAGGATCAACTGAATTGGAATGTTATCAGGACCACAAAGCTGTCATTGGAGTATGCAGCTTGGGTTGAAACAGTCTGAGTAGTGAGTACATAGTGAGGGTATGAGGTAGCAAGAATGTACAGACTCGTTAAAGATGTTAGATGGGGAGAAGAGAGGTTTTGAAAACTTAGGAGGTGATGAGGGGTTCTGCAAGGTTTGATTGCATGGAAGAGCCTTAGAACATAGGCTTCAAAGCACAGGGGGGAGAGTGGTCTTGGGAGAAGGATGCTGCGTTTTCTGGACAGGAGGAAAGATGGTTGAGAATGTGAGCTTCCTGAGAGGTGGAAGATAAGGTGGCTTATGGAGGAAAGCATTTTTTCCCCCATGAAATGATAGAAGAGGTTATCTCTGGAAGTGGGAAAGAAGGACAAGAAATGCAGGGGCTGGAGTGAAGGAAGGAACAAAGGGTTTAAATTGATGTTGCAGAAAATGGAAGGAAGAAGCTATATAGAGACAATTTTGGATATTAATAAGACCTTAGTGAAGATAGTATCATTAGAAACTCAAGGTTTCTAACTTACTCATTATGTTTGTGCCCCTCCTCCCACCTTTAGCCATGAACCTGCACAGAATGTAGAATATTGGAAAGGAAAATTAGATTATCCTGGATTGTCATTTTTGTCTAACAAGATATGGTGTGAACAGATAGAGAAGGAAGAATTTAGGGTATTGTCCAGAGAGTGACTGAAATGATGGACTGTAGAATTTAAAATGTTTAGGATCTGGGCAAGGCTGGTGGATAGGAGAAAGGAGGGAAGAGGGGTCAGTATACTAAGAGTCTTATTAAATAGAAGTCAAGAATGGGGTTACTAGAACAGGTTGGATAGTTGGTAGGCTGTGATTGAGATGTGAAGCCACTTTGGATAGAAGTGGCTTCACCTCTCAGTCACAACCTACGACCACAAAGATACCCAAAACTATCCAATCTGATTTTTTTTTTTTTAAGTATTTTATTTATTTGACAGAGAGAGATCACAAGTAGATAGAGAGGCAGGCAGAGAGAGAGAGAGAGAGGGAGAGGGAAGCAGGCTCCCTGCTGAGCAGAGAGCCCGATGCGGGACTCGATCCCAGGACCCTGAGATCATGACCTGAGCCGAAGGCAGCGGCTTAACCCACTGAGCCACCCAGGCGCCCCTATCCAATCTGATTTTAATATTTAAGAGGTGAAGCTTTCTGGGACATGACAAGTTGCTTCATGAACCTGAGAATTGGTGCCTGAGCTGGAATGTAGAAGACTACAGATGGGAGAAGGTTAAAGAACTGTGAGGTCAGGAGATTGGGATTTGGTGGAATTCAGCATGGTAGCAAGACTGGCATGAGAGGTAGGTTATAAACCCTGTGTAAAACCCTTAAATGAAGAATAAGAGGTTGTTAGATGACAGGTAAGAGGAAGATTAGAGGGTAACTAGCTAAGTGGCCCAAGCCTCAAAAGAATGGGCTTTTATAAGAGGGTGGAGTAATAATTTTATAAACAGGCTCTGGGGAGCTAGCATACCTGTGACCCCAAAGTATCTTACTCTCAGATACTTAAAGGGGCTGCAGAAGAACAGGCATGTGTAGTCAGGGCACAGAATCGGTTGAGGGAATGAATCCCCAGGTATATGTGAGTGTCCTGATCACCAAAGCCTGCATGCTTTAGACATAAGGGTTTGGGTGGTGGTGGTGCTTATTTTTGGATTATGAAATTGGAAAGAAGTACAGATACATTTTGAGTATTAACATTCAGGAGAAGGTAGATCACAAGATGTGTTTACGTTTTGGATCATGACGCAGAGAAAGAGGTGAGAAGCATACTTTAAAACCAAATTTTCCTATAGCAGTTTTTGAACCCTATATATGTAAAAGATTTACTGAGAGAGAGAGAGGACAGAGTGTGTACGTGTGTGCACATGGTGGGAAGGGACAAAGGGAAAGAATCTTCAAGCCGACTCCCTGCTGATCATGGAGCCTAATGCAGCCCAGGACCCATGATATCATGACCGGAGCCAAAACGAAGAGCTGGATGCTTAACTCACTGAGCCACCCAGGCACCCCTCCCCATATATTTTTTTAAGTTCTAGTCTTGATTTATCAGTCAAGGTTCCCACTGGAAATAGGTCGCATGTCCTAATTAGGCTAACATCAGGAAAATATAAAGGAGCTATTTAGAAAGGTGTGGGGAGAATGTTAGGGAAAGCACAAAAAATGGTGTAGGCTTGGTTAGCGGCAGTGAAGCTATTATCACCCATTTTCACAGGGACAAGAAATCATCTGAGCCTTATAGTGGAAGCCACCTTAAGAGGAACAGTATCCTTCTGTTGAGGGGCTTCATAAGCAAAGTGCTGGAGGGGTAATGTACCTGAACCTAAATTTCCTCCTTCCCTCCTTTGTCCTGCTGGGGGTCCTCATGGGTAGAACCCAGTAGAAGAAGTAAGGGAACTTTGATACTGGTCAGCCTCCTGAGAGGGCTAAGACCAGGGTGGAGAATGGATCTGGCAGGACACGTGGAAAATACTTGATGTAATATCTTAAAACAAAACTGCTAAGTTCTGTGGAAATATATACATTTGTGTAATTATTACCAAGATAACAGAATATTTCTGTTATCTCGAAAGTTCCTTCATGCTCCTTTTTGGTTCGTTCCTTCTCTTACTTCCAGCCCCTGGCATTCACTGATCTGTTTTATGTCTCTGTGGTTTTTATCTTTTTCAGAATGTCCTATACATGGAATCATGCGGTATATAGCCTTATCAGTCTGGTGTCTTTGAGTTAGCATAATGCTTTTAAAGACTGTTCCATGTAATAGTAGTTCATTCCTTTTTAATTGCTGAGTAGTATTCTGTTATATATGTACTGTAATTCATTCATTAGTTGGAGGACATTTAGATTGTTTTCAGTTTGGGGCAGTTATGAGTGAAGCTGCTATAAACTCACATTTAGGTTTTTGTTAGACATATGTCCTCATTTCTCTTGGATAAGTACCTAGGAGGGGATCGCTGGTCATGAAAACATTGATCATAAATTTAAATGGTTGCAAAGGGTATAATTTCCTATAAAATAATACAGTTTTAAAATAAAACTAACATTCAGGGTATCAGTGATTTTTTTTTTAACCTTTTTATTGTAAAATAAAACACAGATACAGAAAACCACACAATGTAATGTATAACAATATGCTTAGTTTAATGAATTATGAGAGCAACGCCCTTATGACCAGCACCCACATTAAGAAATAGAGTTTTGGCAACCACTC
Source organism: Meles meles (assembly GCF_922984935.1). Taxonomy (NCBI): domain Eukaryota; kingdom Metazoa; phylum Chordata; class Mammalia; order Carnivora; family Mustelidae; genus Meles; species Meles meles. Next base: position 44,811,455 of record NC_060078.1, on the reverse strand, counting down.
AAGAATCTCTTCCATCTGTCCTTTCCTTCAGCCCCAGAATAACTGCTCTCTTGCCTTTTATCATAATCTCTTTGTTACTTGCAATGCTGTAATTATTTACTGTTTACTTCATATATTAAAAAATACTAAAAGAACAAGTTCTTTTTTTAACAGCCAGATGATTTACAGTACTCCTTTTCTCTTTTGAAATGATATTTCTTTACCACCTCCCCTTCAGAATTTTATCCTTATGAACATACTTATGCTTAGCCTTTTAATGGTCATCCTTTTCATGATTCTTTGTATAAAAATGTATATCTACTTAAACTTCTAAGAATTCTCTGTGATTGTCATGCTCTAGGTATTTAAAAATTCTCGTATATTATTAGCACAATTATTAGTGTGTAATTTATCAAATATGAATGCTGTATGTTTTAGGGTTAGGGCTTAAAAGAAAAATACTGCTGCATGGTTATGTCAGTATCTATGTGCTGTAAATTCCTTAAATGGGTCATTGTTGATAGAGACTTGGGTTGCTTTCGTATTTTTGTTCTCTTTTTTAAGTTGCTTTATTTTTCAACTACCACTTAATAACTCTATGACTATCAACTAGTAACTTACTTATATCTGTTATATTAAATTTGCAAAATGGGGTACAGGTTCACATTTCCCTATATGAAACCTTTGGGGCCAGATTTGTCTTGGAATTTAGGATGATTTTGGAATATAGGAAGTGTATATATTTTACATTAATATTGCCTATCAGAGTCTGAGGTGGCACTCTAATCGAAGACCATGTTGTTCAGAAAAAGAAAATACATTCCAAAGTATTTTTATTTATTTGAATAGTCTCACTTAGGTGAGGTCAGGTTTTGCTTCAGAATGTATTATGAGAAAACTTAGTTTTCAGAGCTTTTGGGTGTTGTAATTGTTTATAAAGTCTTATGAACTTGTAATAATAGTGCCTACCTCACATGGTTGCTATTAGTCAAATGAATTAATATGTAGAGAGTATTTAAATGAATTTATATGTAGAAAGTATTTATAACAGTATGGGACATATACTTAGGGCTTAGTAAGTATAAATATAGTTCAACTTTGTTTTTCCCTCAGTTTTATTGAGATATAATTAACATATAACATTGTGTACTTTTTTCCTTTTCTTTTCTTCTTTTTTTTTTTAGGAGAGAGAGGTGGAGCAAGTCTTGTTTGCCCGGGTGGGGGCGGGGGTGGGCAAAGGGAGAGGGAGGGAGGGAGAGAATCCCAAGCAGGGTCCATGCCCAGTATTGCAGTTTTTAGCGACTGTCCCTCTAGGTAGTTTAATGTAATAGAACTGAGCTTTTTTATGAGGTCTTTTGGACATTGGCTTAGTTGATAACTGTTGCTGTCATTGGCTTCTCTGAACCTCTTTTTTCTCACCTGTGTAATGATGTGTTTGGTGAAAGTAAAAGGAAATATCTTTACTTTCTTATAAGATGGTGGAAGAAGTATATATGTTGTATATATGTATATATATGTGTATATATATGTTACTAGTCTATAGCAACTAGCATACAGTTACGCAGATGTGTCTGTTATGTAGCTTCAGTAAACAATTCATAGTCAGTCTTGTCTTATTTTTATCCCTACCTTCTCTCTTTTTATAATGGATTATTTTGAAGCAAATTCCCTACATAAATATAATTCTTTTTTTTTTTAATATTTATTTATTTATTTGACAGAGATCACAAGTAGGCAGAGAGAGAGGAGGAAGCAGGCTCCATGCTGAGCAGAGAGCCCGATGTGAGGCTTGATCCCAGGACCTGGGATCATGACCTGAGCTGAAGGCAGAGGCTTTAACCCACTGAGCCACCCAGGCGCCCCATAAATATAATTATTTAAAAGATAAGGATTCCAGGGATACCCGAGTGGCATAGTTGGTTGGGTGTCTGATCTTGGGGTAGTGGGATCCAGCCCTGTGTCTGATACCATTGTTACTCTTTTTGTGGGGGGCAGGAAAGGGAGAGAGAATTTTAAGCAGTCGACCCAATCAGGACCTTGAGATCATTACGCTTAACTGAGCCATCCAGGCGCCCTGTACTTTTGTCAGTCTTTAAGGTATATAATATGTACCTTTGCCAGTTATTATTATGTTTTAAACTTTTGAACAGCCTATTTTTAGACAGTATACAATTCGACAGACAGGAAAGTCTTTTCCATCATCCCCATCCCTCAGGGCAACCTTATCTGTACATAATGTAGATCTGCCTCATTCTTTTTAAATAACTACATAGTATTTAGATATGTGACTGTATGATAATTTAGTTCTTTATTGATAGGTGTTTGTATTGTTTATGAAGGCAAAAACCAGGAAAGTTGTAGTGAGTTTCCTTGTTACTTACTTTGTTTCGTGCTTATTATTTATAGAGTAAATAGTTATAAATAAAACTGCTGGCTCTATGGTAAGTTCATTTCTTTAACGTGTAGATTTTTAATTTTAAAAGCTACTACTGCGCACCTGGGTGGCTCAGTCGGTTAAGCGTCTGTCTTCACCTCAGGCCCTGATCTCAGGGTCGTGGAACTGAGCCCCACATCAGGCTCCCTGCTCAGTGGAGAGCTGGCTTCTCCCTCTCCCTCTGCCTTGCTCTCCCTACTTGTGCGCATGCGCTAGCACTCTTTTTCTCTCTCTCTCTCTCTCTGTCAAATAAATAAATAAGATCTTAAAAAAAATTAAAAAATGAAAGATATTACCAAATTATCCTTTGTAGTGGTTATACTAAGATATGCTCCTACAGAAGTATAGTTTTATTTTTGTTGCTCTGATGTATTTTTGTTTTAAAGATTTTATTTATTTGACACACAGAGATCATAAGTAGGCAGAGAGACAGGCAGAGGGAGAGGAGGAAGCAGGCTCCCTGCTGAGCAGGGAGCCCAATGCGAGGCTCGATCCCAGGACCCTGGAATCATGACCTGAGCTGAAGGCAGAGGCTTTAACCCACTGAGCCACCCATGCGCCCCTGAAGTATTTATTTGTATAAGCAGACCACTTTATTGTCTGGCCTGCTAATGAATATTTACATTTCATTGTTTTGCAGTGATGTTGCTATACATGTGTCTGTTATGCTGAACCATGTGGGATTGCTGATAATTATTTTATTTATTTGAAAGATTTATTTATTTTAGAGAGAAAGCCTGTGCACAGGAGCAGGTAGTTCTCTTAAATAGTGTTGTTTTATGGACAGATTTAATTTTGATAAAATTAAAATTTTCTTCCTGTATGGTTAATGTTTTTTGTATCTTGTTGAAGAAAATTTTCCCTGCCTGAGGTCATAAAGATATACTCCTGTATACTAAAAAAAACTTTGCATTTTCTCCATATTTAGGTCTCTAATGCATCTGGATGTGTAGAGTTCCTTTTATTTATTTTTTTAAAGATTTTATTTAGAGAGAGAGAGTGAGAGCACGAGCAAGACAGAGGAAGAGGGACAAGTAGACTCCTCTCTGAGCAGGGACCCTGACACAGGGCTTGATCCCAGGACTCCGGGATCATGACCCAAGCAGAAGGCAGACGCGTAACCATCTGAGCCACCCAGCGACCCCTATAGGAGTTCTTTTTAAATTAAGGAAATTAACCCCATTTTTGGTAATAATAGGTACACTTACATTTTTCAGATTTTATTGTTTCCTTTAACTTTAACATGCTGAAATTTTAGATTGTATGTAAATTAATATGGATTATGAGCTTTGTATCTGAGAAAGAACTTCCCCATTCCAGGGTAACGTATTCTTTAAAATTTATTTTATAATATGTGTTTAGTTTCATTTTCTGTATTCAAGTCTTAATCTAGAATATATTTTAATATTTGAGGTTAAAAAAAAAGTCAACTTTATTTCCCCCATGTTTCAGTACCCTTTATTGAATAATTTGTCTTTGCATAGATTCAAACTTCCACAATCAACACACACTGATGTCCTGCATATGTTTTGCTCCTTCTGTTTGTCCTTTAAACCAATAAAAATATATTTTAGTTTGAAAACTTGCTGAAACTATACATACTATCCCTGAAAAATGTGTGCACATTTTCATACAGTTCACAAAGTATAAAGAACCTGTGAAACCCATTCATAAATCTCTGCTCAAACTTACTTCCCAACTTCTTAAATACTTCAGAAAGTATATTCACAGAAGCCTTAAATCATCCCACCTATTTTTTTCCTTTATAAAACTATATATACTATTATTGTAAGTACTTGGATATTAGTGTTTTTAAGAGAATTATCCATTTCCCTTCAGACTTAAGAATCCTTAAGGGAATAATGATCATTTAATTAATCTTTTATGTGAGGTTGCTTACTGTGTTTTAGATAAGCAGTATGAGTCCTAGAGAAAGAATATGGCTTGCCAAATTTTAAAATATCTAGTTATTGGTTTAGCTGTGTGGTTTAACCCTATGCTTCTCAAATTCCATGTAGTTTTCTTCATTAAGATAAATTCCCTCCTTACCTAACGTATAAAAGATTGAGTATCTAGTGATACTAGATATAATCTAGTGATGTTGGGGCACCTGACTGGCTTGGTCGGAAGAGTGTATGACTCCTGATCTTGGGGTTGTAAGTTGGAGCCCCGCATTGGGTGTAGAGATTACTTAAATGAATACATTTTAAAAATAAAATCCAGTGATGTTAAAAGGCATTTATTAAGTATCTAATAGCAGATGATGCTGATTAAGTCTTGAATTGAGAACTTTCTGCACATCCAGTCTTGACCCTCTGGCTTGAGGAACAGTAAGCCTTAGAATGTGGTTTTAGATTCCTTGTATGAAGCAGGTAGACACAGGACACACAAGGGAGTATTGATGAACTTACACATTAGAGCCCACTAAGAAAAGTTTTGCTAAAAAATTACAAAAATATAAAAAAATAGGTCCTGTGTTGTGGCAAAGTGTTAATACCTATGATAATTTGCATTCATGTGATGCTGTATCCTGTAAAATACGCTTAAATATATTGTCTTTTATCTGTTCAACTTGCCCTTCAGAAAGATCTTGTTCACTGTTTTGCTAAAGAAATGGCCTGAACTTCTTAAGGCCTCATTTTAGCCTGAAAGTGGCACAGTTGGCACATATTCACTTAACTCCTAAACTTAGCTAGGAATACATTTCTGTTTATGTAGTTAATTTTTTTTTTCTTTTAAGGTTTTATTTATTTATTTGACACAGAGAGCCCAGCAAGGGGAGCAGGGAGAGAGAGAGAGAGAAGCAGGCTCACAGAGCATGGAGCCTGATGTGGGGCTTGATCCCTGACCCTGAGACCATGACCTGAGCCAAAGGCAGAGGCTTAACCCACTGAGCCACCCAGGCGCCCCAACTTTTATTTATTTTAAAAGGTTTTATATATTTATTTGAGAGAGAACAACATGAGCAGGGTGGGGGAAGGATTAGCAGACTGCCCTGAGCGTAGAATTGATCTGGCTTGATCCCAATACCCTGAGGTCCTGACCTGAGCCAAAACCAAAGAGTCTGGTGGTTAACCAACTGAGCCATCCAGGTGCCCCAATTTATAACTTTCAGTGAGAATATTTTCCATAGGAGTCTTTATTACTTTTTGTACTTAAAATAGATTATGTGTAAGCTCACAACAAGTTAGGCATATGAAAGATAGCTTATTTATGGGAATAAATACATGTTATAGTAACAACATGTATTCTCTCTGATTGTAGGAGAGATGGGAGTAATAAAAGTGAAACTTGAAGTAGGTTTTTTTTGTTGTTTTTTTTTTTAAGATTTTATTTATTTACTTGATAAAGCAAGAGAGCACAAGCAGGGGGAGCATTAGAGGGAGAGGGGGTAACAGGCTCCCCGCCAGGGAGCTTGATGTGAGGCTTGATCCAGGACCCTGGGATCATGACCTGAGCTGAAGGCAGACGCTTAACCATCTGAGCCACCAAGGCACCCCTGAAGTAGGTTTTTTTTTTTTTTTTTTTTAAAGATTTTATTTATTTATTTGACAGAGAGAGATCACAAGTAGGCAGAGAGGAAGGCAGAGAGAGTGAGAGGGAAGCAGGCTCCCTTCAGAGCAGAGAGCCGGACGTGGGACTCGATCCCAGGACCCTGAGATCATGACCTGAGCCGAAGGCAGCGGCTTAAACCACTGAGCCACCCAGGCGCCCCCTGAAGTAGTTTTTTAAAAATAGGGATACTAACATTTATTGTTCACAGAAACTTTTTAAGTCAGAAAGATACTTATTACATAAACAATTAGATACAGCCTAAATAAATTTTGTGACATTAAGACAGTAGAATGTTCTGCAGTTATGAAAGTGATGCCTGGGTGGCTCAGTTGGTGAAGCATCGACTCTTAATTTCTGCTCAGGTTGTGATCTCGGAATTATGAGGTTGAGCCCAGGCCTCCAGCTGGGTGTGGAGCCTCTTTTTAGGATTCTCTCCCTCTCCCTCTGTCCCACTTCTCTCCACCTCCCTCTTAAAAAAAAAAAAAAAAAATCATGTGATATACCATTTAATGACCTCTCACAGACCTTTGTGTAGCTAAATATATGAGTACTCCCATAAGCTATTTATTAGGAAATAATTCCTTCAGTAATTCTGTAATGTAGTCTAGGTCAGTGGCTTCCCTTTTTGAGAGAAATTGAAGCCCTCAGGGAAACTCCCGAAGTTAGGGGTCTTGCCTGGGCTCTAGAGAGCTAGTTTAGCCAGGGCAACACAAGTTTCCAGACTCCACTACCAGTGCTCTTTCCACTTGTTAGTGAAAACAGTGGTGGTATATTTTCCCGTTTGTTTTTAATCTTGGCTTTAATCTTGGCTTTGATTCTTTCTCTTTTAAAGTATCAGCTGTCAGAATTAGCTTTTAATTTTTAGCTTTTCAGCATTTTAGGCTTAGCGATTGGTACTTCTGAGATAATGAAAACTGTAGTTCCTTCTGCTGGGAAATATCTAAGAATAAAACAGGTATTAGATGCCTTCTAAAGGTAGGTAAGTATAAATCTAACAAGTTAAATTATGTTTAAACCCATTAGGTAGTAATAAAAATTGTGCATTGGGGGTGCCTGGGTGGCTCAGTGGGTTAGGCCTCTGCCTTCGGCTCAGGTCATGATCTCGGGGTCCTGGGATCCAGCCCCGCATCAGGCTCTCTGCTCAGCAGGAAGCCTGCTTCCCCCTCTCTCTCTGTCTGCCTCTCTGCCTACTTGTGATCTCTGTCAAATAAATAAATAAAATTTTTTAAAAAAAATCGTGCATTGAATTTATGTAATCATCCCTTTGCTAATACTTGATGGCTTGTTAATTGAGATCTGTAATTGGCTTTTCTTAAATGTAAGTGCACTTTTTAAATACTTTTATTGTTTGGCATAAACATTTTGCCAGTTTTTTCTACCACTGAGTGCTGGGAGAATTAATCATAATACCAGTTTAAATCATATTTCCATCTCTCATTTAGAAAGGTTAACAAAAAATGTTTCTGATGGGGACACCTGGGTGGCTCAGTTGGTTAGGCGACTGCCTTCTGCTCAGGTTGTGATCCCAGCGTCCTGGGATCGAGTCCCACAGCGGGCTCCTTGCTCAGCAGGGAGCCTGCTTCTCCCTCTGCCTCTACCTGCCACTCTGTCTGTGCTTGCTTGCTCTCTCTCTAACAAATAAATAAAATCTTAAAAAAAAAAAGTTTCTGATGATAAAAATTAAAGATAGCAAAAATGAATTCCCCAAGTACAACATGAATAGGAAGTTTAAGGTTTGCTACTTACTGATATGCATAAATAAGCCACTGTAGTCACTTAGGCACCAGAGCTACTGTTAAAAAAGAAAAAAAATCTTTGAAGTTATATGTATATGGCGTTTAGGATTAGGAGAAAGAGTAGAAAGCAGAAATAGCAAAAGAAACCTGACCTTGAGACAGGTTTCTTGACAGAGCTGGCATGCCTTATGGGCATCCTTACCCCAGAGAAACACATTGCCAGAATGTTGTCATTTATTGTGTTATACTTTTTTTTTAAATGTTTTATTTATTTATTTGAGGGAGAGAGAGCATACAAGCAGAGGGAGAGGGAGAAGCAGACTCCCTGCTGAGCAGGGAGCCCAGGGGGGACTTTGATTCCAGGACCCTGAGATCATGATCTGAGCCAAAAGCAGATGCTTAATTGGCTGAGCCACCCAGGTGGCCCCTGTGTTACACTATTTAGATATACTAAATAAATCTCAATTTACGGATTTTTATTTGCAAAACCTATAATACTGCTGAGAAGATTTGGCTGAGTCATTTAATTCTGAATTGATCTTGTTGCTTAACACTGTTGAAATCTTTTGAATTAATTTTTTTAAAAGATTTTATTTATTTATGTGACAGAGAGAGAGATCATAAGTAGGCAGAGAGACAGGCGGGGTGGGGGTGGGGTGGGGGGAGCAGGCTCCCTGCCAAGCAGAAACCTGATGTGGGGCTCCAGGACTCTGCAATCATGACCTGAGCTGAAGGCAGAGGCTTTAACCCACTGAGCCACCCAGGTGCCCCTCTTGAATTAATTTTAACTAATTTAAGGGACTTGAATGACTAGGGAGAGGTCATTAAAAGACATGAGAGCTCTCTGCAAAGCCTTACATGGCTCAGTCACTTAAGTGTCCAACTCTTAATTTTGGCTCAGGTCACGATCCTCAGAGTTGTGAGATCGAGCCTATGCAGGCCTCCGTGCTGGGTGTTAGCCTGCTTAGGATTCTCTCCCTCTTCCTCACCTCCTTTCCCCCACCCAAATAAAAAAGGTGGAAGGGGAAATGTCAGATATGTAAACATTCATCAGTTTCTTCATAATTTAACATTACTCTAGTTATTTTAAGATTGATTCTGTATTCTTAATTAGCTAGATATTCCCATTTGTTAACATTTACATTGATGTAACTTATCTTTTTATCCTTATTTTTAATTTTTACAGATAAAGTGGAGAATTTTAGTGAAGAATATGAAAAGAATAGTCACCATATTTACAAAAATGCTGAAGATAGTACAAAGAAACCCAGTGCAGAAACAACTGTAGCTTCTGGATACAAAGCTGATGAAATCAAGGAAACAAATGATACTTGGAATTCCCAACTTGGAAAAAGATCAGAATCTCCATCAGAAATATCTCCGATTAAGGGATCTGTAAGAACTGGTTTATATGAATGGGATAATGATTTTGAAGATATCAGATCAGAAGATTGTATTTTAAGTTTGGATAGTGATCCTCTTTTGGAGATGAAGGATGAGGATTTTAAAAACCGGTTGGAAAATCTAAATGAAGCCATTGAGGAAGACATCGTGCAAAGTGTTCTTAGGCCAAGCAACTGTAGGACGTACTGTAGGGCCAATAAAGCAAAATCCTCACAAGGAGCATCAAATTTTGATAAGCTAATGGACGGCACCAGTCAGGCCTTAGCCAAAGCAAACAGTGAATCAAATAAAGATGGCCTGAATCAGGCAAAGAAAGGCAGTGTAAGTTCTGGGACCAGTTTTAGAGGGACGGTTGGACGGACTAGAGATTACACTGTTTTACATCCATCTTGCTTGTCAGTTTGTAATGTTACCATACAGGATACTATGGAACGTAGCATGGATGAGTTCACTGCAACGACCCCTGCAGATTTGGGAGAAGCTGGCCGTCTAAGAAAAAAGGCAGATATTGCAACTTCTAAGACCACTACTAGATTTCGACCTAGTAATACTAAATCTAAAAAGGATGTTAAACTTGAATTTTTTGGTTTTGAAGATCATGATGAGACAGGAGGTGATGAAGGAGGCTCTGGGAGTTCTAATTACAAAATTAAGTATTTTGGGTTTGATGATCTTAGTGAAAGTGAAGATGATGATGAAGAGGACTGTCAAGTAGAAAGAAAGACAAGCAAAAAAAGAACTAAAACAGCTCCATCCCCCTCCTTGCAGCCTCCTCCTGAAAGCAATGATAATTCCCAGGACAGTCAGTCTAGTGCTAATAATACAGGTAAGACTTTAAGAAAAATTATAGATAAATGCTTTTCAGGTTTAAATCAGCAGTTACTTAGCTTCTGCCTAGATACTTAATTTTAACTTGTTATGTTCAATTTTAATAGAAATACTATGTAGGACCACAGATTACCTGAGGTACAAGTACAGCATTTTATCCAGAGGCATAACATTTTAAATGTTAATAAAGTTCCACATTGTAAGGATTGATTTATAGATTGGAGTCTTTTTGTTTCTGTTTTAATTCTGCTGTTAGCACTTGAGAATTTTTAAGAGTGTGTGTATAGGGGTTCTAGACATCTTAATGTTTCAGCTTTGAAAATCCAATAGAGACTTAGGGTAGATTTTGGATTTAGAACTACACTGATAATAGATGGATAATAGATTTGGATATTTAGAACTACACTGATAATAGATGGTTTGTAGGTAGGGAAAAATTAGAAAATTAAAATTGATGAAAAGCCTTTGTAGTTGTCTTAAAACTAATCAACTAACAAATGTTTAAAACATTCTCAAGGAATCTTAAGTCTTAATCTTAAAAATCATCCTCTTGAGTTGATTTAATAAAATTGAAAAGTGCTGGTTAAGTATTTATTCCATCTTAACGGTGACATTTAATTTGTCTCTTAGGTTGTAGGGCCAGTAATGACTAGAGGCTCTCAAGGAGTTGATAGTCTACTGTGAGAGACAAAAGAAGTACGATAGCTTTGCTATTAAGTCATTGCCAGACAAGGGCTTTGTGAAGTGGATTGATTGATGAGTGAGGAAGAGTAAGTGAAAGCCTCTGGGATATAGGGGCTATATTTATATATATTTAACCAAATACATAGTTTTTCTGTATTAGTTTACTTAATAAAGCTTTTGTCTTATTAAGTCATATAAGAAATGTCATTATGGTGAGTTAGAATTTTGATAGTATTCTTACATACAGATTCACTTGTACATAATAAGTCATACTTGAGACTACCTACTTTTGTTGTATTTGGCTTAAAGTTAGTTTTGTTAGATTAGAGTCAGTCTTTAAAACTAGAATTATATAGGAATAGTCCCTGAGGCTCACTTCTTACTTCCCACTGCAAAAATAAATAAGAGTATTGTCAGAATTCATCTAGTGCTGTCTTGAATTTCTTTTGGAGAACTGAAGTTGCAGCAGCCTTGCTAGTCACATGTGATCTGACTGGGCAGACAGCTTTACAGTTGTTTTCTCAGGAGGATGATAAGTAATAATGTATGAAACCTGAGCTCCTGTCTCCCTGCAGTTTACTTAGTTCTTACTGCTAACCTTGATGGCAAGTTATCTTAATCAGCAATTGAAAATCTGTGGCAGAAATTTATATTTTGAGGTCATATAACTTTTTAAGCGTTGAAATGTGAAATCATTAGGCGCCGCTTTCATAAACTTCATGTTGCTACTAAATAAAATTTAAAAATTAGAGACCATTTGATTGATATACCCAAAGTTGGAATTTGGGTGTTAATATGATGTATAAAATAGCAAACATTTTTAAGGGTTGGGCTAGCAAAAAGCCCTCCTGTTTTTCTCCTTTAAGTATAACCATTTAGGAATTAATCTAATTCTTTGGTTATTTTTTTTTTTGAAGACCCACAAGTCATTGAGCTACATTGTACTGGGGTCATTTTCCATCTGTTGCCAAGGATAGCTATCTTTTTTTCTTTTTAATGTGGTTTTTGTAGATGTAAGCAGACATTCTGTGGAGGCCAGCATGATTCATTATACTTAAGTTCTAGAAAAATGTTAAAGGTGAATACCACCTTATACTGTGTGTGCGTGTATTTAAACTAGACCATTTTAATGTCAAAGAGTCCATAGATACCAACAATTATTTTAGGAAAGAATTGATTTTGCCATTTACACAAAATAAAACTGAAGCACACACACAGTAACTAGGTTTCTGATTTTCTTCTTGAGTAGGGAGGGTGAGAATGGTAAAAAATGAAACTTTATACTGTTAGTATTTTGTCAACTGAGTGGTGCTTTTATTCCTTTTATTTTTTTCCCCCTCAGAATATGCCTCTCCCCCAAATGTTCATAGGTTGTTTGGTAGATAATTGGAAGTATTAGAAAGCTAGCTAGTTTTGATTGCCTTTTCAGAAAACTTGGATTTTACAGAGGACTTGCCTGGAGTGCCTGAAAGTCTGAAGAAGCCCCCAAATAAACAAGGAGATAAATCAAAGGAAAACACCAGAAAGATTTTTAGTGGTCCCAAACGGGTAAGTAAAGCATTATCTGTGATTTGTATTACTTATTTATTATTGGGGGGAGGGGTGCAACTCTTACTTTTTTAATTTGAAAATTACTAACAAATTTTGTCTGTTTTTAATTTGAAAATTACTAGTAAATTTATCTATTTATCTTCCAAGGGATATAAGTCAATTTTTTACATGTAACCATTTTTTGAAGTGTACAAAAAATACCTAACATAGTTTTTATTATATGTACAGTTCAGTAATATTAAATACATTCATGGTGTTTTGTAACCATCCCATTATCTTATACAAAACATACCATCTCCAGCAAAAACACTGTACCCATTAAAAAATAACTGCCCCTGTGTCCTCCCAGCTCCAACTCCTGGTAAACACTCTTACTATTTGTCTCTGTGAATTTGCCTATTCTGGTTACCTCATATAAGTGGAATCGTAAAATACTTAACCTTTTTGTGTCTGGCTTATTCCATTTAGCATATGTTGTCGGGGTCCATCTGTATTATAACACATACCAAATTTTATTCCTTTTTTATGGCCAAAAAACATTACATTGTGTGTATATACTGTATGTGCTGTAGTTCAAGGGCATTTTATTGGTGAGAAGATCAGACTCTGCCATCCATTGGTAACTCCTCTATTAGGTGATAAGGTGATATAAATATATTGAAAGTTACTGTTTGTGTTAGTTTAAGCCATAAACTGGCTGACTTAAAGCATATTTATTCTGTCACAGTTCTACATGCCAGAAATCCAAAATTAAGATGTTGGGAAGGCTGTGCTTTCTTAAAGCCTCTAGGGGGAAATCCTTCCTTGCCTCTTTCAGCTTCTGGTGGTTCCAGGTCTTCCTTGGCTCGTGCTGAGTAACTTGTAGTATCTACTCTGTCACATGGCCTTCTTCTCCCTCTTTCCCTGTGTCGTCTTTTAGAAGGACACTTTGTATATACCACATTTTGTTTATTCATCATTAGGGTTGTTTTCACCTTTTGGCTGTTTGAGCCCCTGCTTTCAGTACTTTCGGATATATAAGAGTTGAATTTTTTTTTTTAATATTTTTTAAAATATTTTATTTAACAAAGATTACAAGTAGGCAGAGAGGCAGGCAGAGAGAGAGAGGAGAAAGCAGGCTCCCCGCAGAGCAAAGAGCCCGATGTGGGGCTCCATCCCAGGACCCGGGATCATGACCTGAGCCAAAGATAGAGGCTTAAACCCACTGAGCCACCCAGGCACCACTAGATTGTAGTCTTTAATGCTTGGGTGAGGGGTTTTGTTTGTGTGGAATTGTGTATGGCATATGGCACCCCAAGGGCTTTTTCTTATATGAAACTGGTAGTTTGGGTGCCTGGGTGGGTCAGTGGGTTAAAGCCTCTGCCTTCAGCTCAGGTCATGATCCCAGGATCCTGGGATTGAGCCCCACGTTGGTTTCTCTGCTCTGTGGGGATCCTGCTTCCCCTTCTCTCTCTGCCTGCCTCTCTGCCTGCTTGTGATCTCTGTCGGTCAAATAAATAAATAAAATCTTAAAAAAAAATAAAACCTGGTAGTTTATTTTTTAAACTGTGAAGTGTATGGCAGTAAAGAATATGGCTACTTACACAGTTTGGACCTCCCTATCTTGATTCATGCTAAGTGACCAACAGCTTTACCTATTTTTTAAAAAAATTTTTAAAAATGCTTTTTAAAAAAATATTTATTAGAGAGTGAGAGACAGAGAGCATGAGAAAGAAGAGGGTCAGAGGGGAGAAGTGACTCCCTCCCTGCTGAGAGACTTGATGCTGGGACTCCAGGATCGTGACCTAAGCTGAAGGCAGTTGCTTAACCAACTGAGCCACCCAGGTGCCCCTAAAAAAAGCTTTTCAAAAATTATTAACATATATTGTATTATGTATTTCAGGGGTACAGGTCTGTGATTCATCAGTCTTACACAATATACAGTGCTCACCACAACACATACATTCCCCAATGTCCGTCACCCAGCCACTGTATCCCTCCCATCTCCCTCTACCCCAGCAGCTCTCTGTTTGTTTCCTGAGATTAGTAGTCTCTTATGGTTTGTCTCCCTCTCTGGTTTCATCCTGTTTCATTTTTTCCTCTCTTCCTCTACGATCCTCTGCCTTGTTTCTCAAATTCCATGTATCAGTGAGGTCATATGATAACTGTCTTTCTCTGATTATTTTGCTTAATGTAATACCTTCTGGTTCCATCCACATGGTTGCAAATGGCAAGGTTTCATTTTTTTTGATAGCTGCGAAATACTCCATTGTATATATGTACCACATCTTTATCCATTCATCTGTCAGTGGACATCTGGGCTCTTTCAGTAGTTTGGCTATTGTGGACATTGTTGCTATAAACACTGGGGTGCAGGTATCCCTTCGGATTACAACATTTGTATCTGTGGAGCTTTATCCATTATTGATTGCTTTTGCATCATCTGTACGAATGATAGCACAGTGAAAAAGGCAAATAACATATTATTATTGTGAAATAGTTGGAAGAGTTTCATGGGTCCCCAGCATACAGTTTGAGAACTGCTGATTTATAACATTTTGCTTTGTTTTCTTCCCTCTCAACTTTTTATTATGAAAAAGCAAAATACAAAGAAAATGTAAAACATCAGTTTGATGAATACCCATATTCCTCTTCATAGATCGATTCCAAGTTATTATTTTGATGTAATGGCATATATGTGATCTCCTCCCCCTACCACATACATAATTTTTTTCTTATTTAAAAGTTAGTTGACGGGGCGCCTGGGTGGCTCAGAGGATTAAGCCTCAGCCTTCAGCTCAGGTCATGGTCTCAGGGTCCTGGGATTGAGCCCCACATCGGGCTCTCTGTTCAGCGGGGAGCCTGCTTCCCCCTCTCTCTCTGCCTGCCTCTCTGCCTACTTGTGATCTCTGTCTGTCAAATAAATAAATAAAATCTTTAAAAAAAAAAAATAAAAAAAAGTTAGTTGGTCAGTTGTAGAGTTATGGATAACATACATTTCTTCTTTTTTTTTTTAATTAAGATTTTATTTTTAAGCAGTCTCTATACCCACTGTGGGGCTTAAACTCATGACCTCAAGATCAAGAGTCCCATGCCCCATCTACTGAGCCAGCCAGATGCCCCAAGCATGCGTTTGTTAAACATACATACCTAGCCGTGGTTATATGATTATAGTTCTTAAAAACATTAGCTGTTCTTTGATACTATTTGATGTCTAGTCCATATTCTGTTTACCCCAGCTATCTATCTCTGAATTGTCTTTTAGTGTTTTTATTTTTCTTCCAAACCATAATCATTTAGTTGTTACATCTAGAGTCTTTTTTTTTTTTTTTTTTTTTATTTGACAGAAATCACAACTAGGCAGAGAGAGAGGAGGAAGCAGGCTCCCTGCGGAGCAGAGAGCCTGATGTGGGGCTCGATCCCAGGACCCTGGGACCATGACCTGAGCCGAAGGCAGAGGCTTTAACCCACTGAGCCACCCAGGCGCCCCAGTTGTTACATCTAGAGTCTTGAACAGTCCCTTAGTCTTTTGAAAATTCTTGTGGCACTGATTTTATTTAAAGAGTTCATCAGGGGCACCTGGGTGGCTCAGTTAAGCGTCTGCCTTCGGCTTAGGTGATGATCCCACTCCCCTTGCTTATGTTCCCTCTCTTGCTGTGTCTTTGTCAAGTAAATAAATTTAAAAAATAAATAAATAAATAAAGAGCTCCTGATCATAGTTTTGTAGAATTTTCCACATTCACAGTTTGTCTGATTTTTTTTTCCTGATGACATCCTTTAGGTAATTATTGTATTGAAGTAGTATAGCAGTGGGCACCTGGGTGGTTCATTTGACTGTCTGCCTTTGGCTCAGGTCGTGATCCCAGTGTCCTGGTATCAAGCCCTGCTTCAAGCTCCCTGCTGAGTGGGGAGCCTGCTTCTCCCTCTCTCCACCCCGCTTGTGCTTGTGAGCTCGCTCTCTCCATCAAATAACTAAATAAAATCTTTAAAAAAATAAAGTAATATAGTGACATAGAACACTGGAAATTAGGTCTACAAGCTTGATTAGGTTCAGGTTAAACGTTTTGGCAAGAATAAGTCAAAGTGATAATTGTATGTTGCTTTACAAAGCTACGTAACACCTGGTAATTCTGCTCTTAATATTGTTTGACTTCCAAATGAATGTTGTGATCACCAGCTGTCCAATAAAGGTATAGTTTTCCTTTTGTAATTTAGTAAGTAAGCTTCTGGGTGCTACTTTGGTACCATCTAAATATCCAGTTCCCCGTTACTGTTTCACTTCATCATTTTAGCATCCATTGTTGATCTTTGTCTGCATCATTTATTACACTGACAGTTGTAGAAAGGTGAGTTTTCTTTTTTTAAGGGTGAGTTTTCTAATGGCTCTTTCTTCTGCATTTAAAAACTGGGATTCTGCAAATAGTTTTCTTTCTCCTTTCCCCACTACCTTGCACTCTCTCTTCCTCTTTCCGATAGTATAGACTCAATACTTTTTGCTTTTTAAATGTATTTAGAGGAGCTCCTAGGTGGTTCAGTTGGTTAGGGGTCCAATTCTTGATTTCAGCTCTGGTCGTGATGTTAGGGTCCTGAGATGGAGTCCCATGTCAGGATCCATACTGGGCATGGAACCTGCTTGAGATTCTCTTGCTCCCTCCCCTCCACGCCTCTTCCCAACCCCTGAGCACACACAGGCATGTTCTCACTCTGGAAAAAAAAAGTATCTACAGTAAGCTGGGCCTGTGTGAGCCTTTTATCTCTTGTGTCCTTTTGCTATAACTTCATCATCTTTTATTCTAAGATTTTATTTTTTTAAGTAACACCTACACCTGGCATGAGGCTTGAACTCATAACTGTGGCTGAGATCAAGAGTTGCTTGCTCCACCACCTGAGCCAGCCACATGGCCCAACCCCATCATCTTTGAGTATTTCCCTTGCTTTCTGCACAAAAGATGACTGGGACTCATCTTGTATTTTACCTGTTTCAGTCATGGAGGCATTCATTTATGTAAGGATCCTTGGTTCTTTTGGTGGGAATAGTATTTAGAAACCCAGATCTGGATGCTAAGTGTGTTCATTGCTTTTAGGCTCTTTTGTTGGACAGAACTATGAAACATGTTGAAAAATAAATTGTGAGTTCATTTTGGTAGTTTCAAATTTAAGATTACAGAATTTTATACTAGTTTTCTTGCTTTATCTTATAGTATATATTACTCTCAAAATTGCAATACCAATATTATTATAATGTTTTTAAGATCTTGCTTATTTGTTAGAGATTGAGAGCACAAGCAGAGGGTGCAGCAGGGAGAGGGAGAAGCAGGCTTCCACTGAGCAAGGAGCCCAATGTCAAACTGGATCCCAGAACTCTGGGATCATGACCTGAGCTGAAGGCAGACGCTTAACCAACTGAGCCACCCAGGTGTCCCAATATAGTATTATTATGAACAATAAGTACACTGAGTGAATTTTAAGTTTTTCCAGTTTTTTGGTCTTTAGATTATTTCAGTGAGGATGAAGTCATAGTAATGTGTTCACAAATTTTTAAGTACTTATGTGCTTATGTTAATTGATACTCATTTACATCCATTTGTATTCATTTGTGTTCAGGTTTTTGTGTTTTTTTTTTTAAATAAAGATTTTATTTATTTATTTGTCAGAGAGAATGAGCACAGGCAGAGGCAGAGGGAGAAGCAGGCTCCCTGCTGAGCAAGGAGCCCAATGTGGGACTCGATCCCAGGATGCTGGGATCATGACCCGAGCGGAAGGCAGCCGCTTAACCAACTGTCACCCAGGCATCCCTGTGTTCAGGTTTTTAGCTTAGTTTTAAACTTAAATATTGGAGTCACTTCTTTGCTACTAATGTGGCTTAGAAGGCAGCAGTGTACATGTACTTGACCCGATTATGAAGCAGTTTCTCTGTCCTAAAGTAAATTAGGTCATATAACCTAGTAGGCAGAAGACCTATTTACTGGTGTTGGCTAATGTCGGAGAAAAATAAGAAAATGCTAATTTATAAAACCAAAAGAGCTATGAAATTGAACTTCTTTGAAACATGTAATTATGGGTAAAGCCCTGCCTTAAAACCAAAGTCCTAAATAACATTTTATTCCCTGAAGAAAACACTTAAGTGTTTCAGTTTCCTTTTTAACCTCCTACTGAAATATTTGCCAAAATATTTTAAGTGAGAATTTATTAGAATTTCTTTACATATATTAATAATATTTAGGTGGGTGAGTAATTTTCAAAAATGAAACTTTGACCCAAGTGTTTTTGTACTTTAATAAAAATAATAATGTTTTAGATCCCGTGGAAGATATGTACCCTCACAGAAATATCTAGGTAAAGAATTTAGAAGCCTACTTCAGGAAGAGAGCAACAAGAAGTTAAGCAGTATAAGATAGCTCAGAGGAAATAGGTCATCCATTTGCCTTTAAGACACTAAAAGACTACTTCAGAAAGCCATTGAGAAACAGAAAAAGAAATTTTGCCTATTGAGTTTTGATGAATGTAAAGGAATAGAGGAAATAAATAGGTTAAAATTTTAAGCATTTAAATGATATATATAAATTAATATAATGGAAATGATAGATGTTTTATATATAAGAAATTAGGACTTAGGTTATCTGTCCAAAAAAAAAAAAAAAAAAGATAAGCTCATTTCTCAAAGGAATTTTTATGTAGGTTACCCCCAAATCTCCAGAGAAAAAAAGAAGGGGGGTTAAGTATGTGGGTGTAGGAAATGTTCTCAGCAGTTGTTCTAGTTCTCCATTATAATAGAAACAGCATCATGTTGCTGATAGGTCAGTGGGAGTATCTAGGTCTTCTCTAATCTCATTAGATTTAAAGACACTAATGACCTCCTTTCTGTGCGAAGAAGTAGCCCTTGGCTTGGGGTGGCAAGAGTTTCCTTCCCTACCTGTCAGGCTTTCTTAGCCCCAATACTGTAGATATTTTGGACTGAATAAATCTTTATTGTGGGGTTGGCCCTTGTAAAATGGAGAATATTTAGCAACACATGTGGCCTCTACCTGTTAGATGCTAGTAGAACTTGCTCCCCCTAACCCCCCAAAAAACCCCACCACCAGTTGCTTCAACCAGAAATGTCTATGAATGTCTTGTGGGGGTCAAAGTGGACTTCCCTCCCATTCATTGGTGTGTTTGTGTGTCTTGAGAATCACTTTGCAGACTTGATGCCCATTACTCCAAAATCTCTTAGTCTGTACTTTCTGAACACAAGAGCACTTTACTCTACAGGAGCAGCATTCCCATCAACACAAGAAATGGGTTTGACATTGATAAAATAGTCTAGGCCATAGATCCCATTCATATTTTACCAATTGCTTCAATAATGGTTTTATGGCATAAGATACTCTCCTCTCTCCCAAATAAAGAGACCGTGCTCTAGTCCAGAATCACATGTTGTGTTTAATTGTGACAAGTCTCAACTCTCCTTCAGTGTGGAACATCTGTGTCTTTTCTGGTCTTTCCATGACTTTGACATCTTTAAAGGGTTAGGATCTGCTGGTATTTGAAGTTGTCCCTCAATATGTGTATGATTTAGGTTATATGTATTCTGTGGAAGTACCACAGAAGAGATGCTGCGTTCTCATTGCATCATATCAGGTGGCACACAGTTGCCACTTTGTACCATTACTTTTGATGTTAACTGATCCCTTGGTGTCTGTCAAGTTCCTCAGCTTTCTTCAAAGTTTCACCCACTAGTTTTAGCATTCTTTTTTTTTTTTTTTAAATATTTTATTTATTTGACAGAGAGAAATCACAACTAGGCAGAGAGGCAGGCAGAGAGAGACGAGGAAGCAGGCTCCCCACAGAGCAGAGAGCCCGATGCGGGGCTCGATCCCAGGACCCTGGGATCATGACCTGAGCTGAAGGCAGAGGCCTTAACCCACTGAGCCACCCAGGTGCCCCTAGTTTTAGCATTCTTGCCCAAATCAGTTTTTTACTATGATGGTTGTTGGATGTTTTTTCCTAATTATGTCATTCTTTCTGCAGTTATTAGCAGTTGGCCTTCTACTTTAAGGTGGATCTTTTTCTCTGTAAGACTGTGTGTGTTTATATGTTTATATTTATATATCATTTCTTTATCTCTATAAACATGGATTCCTGTTTTATTCAATCATTTGTTAAATATTATTAAATGATAATACTGTCGTTCTTTCAGTGTCCAGGTTTCTTAGATTTGGCATTTGGATGTTTCTTCAAACTGCCTTTTGATGCGTCCAGTTCTTGAATTTCTTTACTTAATGGCATACTGAAATGTTCGGTACTCATCATATACCTTCCCAGCCCTGGAATCAAGCATTTATCTAAGGACCCCTGTTTTCTTTTAGTGGAAAATGATATTTAGAAATAAAGGTCTGGGGTCCTGAGTTTGAGCACCACGTTGGGCATAGAGAAGACTTGAATAACTAAAGCTTTTAAAAATTTAAAAACAAAGAAATGAAGGTCTGGTGACTAGGTATGGTCACTTATTCTACATTGTCATTGCTTCTAGGCCTTCTTTGAGTTCACAGAGCTAGGAAGTATGTAAATTTATGCATGTTTCACACACACACATATTTTGTATCTATATTTAGAACCATGAATTCACACTGATAACCTCTAATTCAAGTTCAGCACCATGTTTTATTCTAGCCTTTCCACATTTTCACTTTGCTGATAGTGAGAGTTCTGGTTCCATTATCCTCTGTATATTTATTTTTTCAATCCTCATGTATATACCCAGTTTCCTCACCACACAGGCCATCTCAGTTTTAGTGCAACTAGCCAAGAGGTCCCTCTTCCCTCTCCCAACCTCTCCATGGTAGAAAACATTAACTTTTTAAAGCATGCTGCTCTAATAATCTTCCCCAGCACATAACCAGGGATACAGAAAAGGGTTGTTCATAATAGGATCAAGGGTTGTCTAGGGGAACACATGTGGCAGCAAGATGAGAAGGGTGAGGAAAACTTCTGGTAAGAATATAGAGAGGGTACCTAGGTAGCTCAGTCGGTTAAGCATCCTGACTCTTGATTTTGGCTCAGGTCATGATCTCAGGGTTGTGAGATCAAGTTTCATGTTGGGCTCTGTGCTCAGCATGGAGTCTGCTTATCCCTCCCCCTCTGCTCCTTCCCCTGCACTTTCTTTCTCCTTCTCTCTTAAATAAATAAAATCTTTTAAAAAAAAAACAAAACAGTGAAATGATTAGTCAGAAAAGTTGTAATTTGCTAGGGAGAAAATTAAAGATAAGAGTTTGAGGGATTAGGTTGGGACATATATGTATTTAAATGCCTGTTTCTCGGGGTGCCTGGGTGGCCCATTGGGTTAAGCCTTTGCCTTCGGCCCAGGTTGTGATCCCAGCATCCTGGACTTAAGCCCCATATTAGGCTCCCTGCTCGGGGGGAAGCCTGCTTCTTCCTCTCCCATTCCCTCTGCTTGTATTCCCTCTCTCGCTGTCTCTCTCTGTCAAATAAATAAAATCATAAAAACAAAATGCCTGTATCACTATATGGTTTTTATTGGTCATTTGGCAATTTTGATGCCTGTTTTTCTTGAAAATATTTTATTCCTCTTTAAAAAATGCCATCCTAGGGTGCCTGGGTGGCCCAGTCCGTTAAGCTTCTGCCTTCAGCTTGGGTCATGATCTTAGGGTCCTGATCCCAAGGTCCTGGATTGAGTCCTGCAAGACTCCTTGCTCAGCAGGGAGCCAGCTTCTCCCACTACTTGCTGCTCTCCCTGCTTGTGTTCTCTCTCAAATAAATAAAAAGTCTTTAAAAAAAAAAAAAAAAGTAAAAAATGCTCCCTATTTTTGATAGCTAGGTATAGTTTCCCTGAATTGTTATTTGTGGTTGTCATATATGTGCTGATACACTTAGATCATTTCTTTTGCCTTCCCTGCTTTTTATTTGATTTCTAGGTTTCCATTCAGCTGCTGACTTTCTGCTCTCTTTCTTAAGGTGTTATCTGTGTAATCATCTTAACCTTCAGTGCTTGGAGGGTTATATATTATCTGGGACTTTGGCCATCTTATTTTGCTAGTTAAGATTGCTGCTGGGTCACTGATGAAACCAACCTTATTTGTCAGTCTCCGTTTCAATTCTCAAATACTTATATTTTCATTTTTATAATTTTCCTGTAGTTTAGTGTTGGGCCCATCTGGCACTATCTTTTGTCTGACTCTCAGGGAACATTCTGGGCTTTATTTATTTATTTTTTTCTTCCTTTCTTTCATTCAGTATGACACTGGTTAGTGGGCTTCTGGATAATTGAATTAAAATTAGATTATCACTGTAAATCATGGTTAAATATTAGTTGTATTAAGATTACATAAAGCCGCAGTTTTAAAGTTAAGTATAACCTTATAGTTTTATAAACTCATTTTTTTGTTTCATAAAATGAATTTATATGGGTTGTATACCTTAAAAACAAAGCCTTACAATTAAAGAGATTTTAAAGATTTTATTTACTTATTTGACAGAGAGAGATCACAAGTAGGCAGAGAGAGAGAGAAGGAAACAGGCTCCCTCCTGTGCAGAGAGCCTGATGCGGAACTTGATCCCAGGACCCTGAGATCATGACTTGAGCGGAAGGCAGAGGCCTTAACCCACTGAGCCACCCAGGCGCCCTATAATTAAAGAGATTTTAAAGGACAAGTAGTTCCAGCTCCTACCCGAGAGCAGATGTTCCTTCACAGTATCCTTCTTTTTTTTTTTTTTTTGATTTTTTTCCATTTTATTTATTTTTTCAGCGTAACAGTATTCATTGTTTTTGCACAAAACCCAGTGCTCCATGCAAAACGTGCCCTCCCTATTACCCACCACCTGTTCCCCCAACCTCCCACCCCCCCCCTTTTTTTTTTTTAAAGATTTTATTTATTTATTTGACAGAGAGAGAGGTCACAAGTAGGCGGAGAGGCAGGCAGAGAGAGAGGAGGAAGCAGGCTCCCTGGAGAGCAGAGAGCCCGATGCGGGGCTCGATCCCAGGACCCCTGAGATCATGACCCGAGCCGAAGGCAGCGGCTTAATCCACTGAGCCACCCAGGCGCCCCCACAGTATCCTTCTTTAGCATAACTCATTCTCATGAAGCAGCTTATTTTTTCGTCCTATTTTTTTACCCACTGACCATCCTGGGATCTAGTCATCAAGATGGCAGTGTGAAATTTACTACATCTCTTGGACTAGAAACCCGAGATAACCTGTGAAGCCTGGGGGGGGGGAGCGGGGGAGTTTCTATTGGTTTGCTATTGAAACTGCCCAAATTATGCAAGTAAAAGGCCACAGCTACCCATTTATAGCTAGCTCCTCAGTTACTGGTACAGAGAGTTGTTGAACCTTGAGCATATTCTTGCTGATCTGGGGTTTGGAAGAGGCTCAGTTTTAGTTGGCTTTTCTTTGTGAGTTTTTTTGTCTTTTTCAAGGTTTTATTTGTCAGAGAGAGCACAAGCAGAGGGAGAAGCAGGCTCCTGCTGAGCAAGGAGCCCCATGTTGGACTCAATCCCAGGACCCTGAGATCAGGGTCCGAGTTGAAGGCAAACGCTTTACTGACTGAGCCACCCAGGCGTCCCTGTTTTTATTCAATGTATACTACTTGGTTTTCACTGTGCTTGCTGCTGGAAAATAAAAAAAGAATGTGTCTTTAAAAGGCTGGTGAGGAAGAATGTTTTTCCTCCTGTGGAAATTTCTGGGTAGTCTTTAATATTTCCTCAAGTGTGTTTATTTCAAAGCAGAAGCATCTGTCATCTTTTGTTTTGGTTTTTAAAGATTTTATTTGAAAAAGAGAGATACAGAGAACACAAGTGGGGGGGAGAGGGAGAGAGAGAGAGAGGAACAAGCAGAGTCTCAGCTGAGTGCAGAGCCATACGTGGGTTTCAGTCCCAGGACCCTGAGATCATAATGAGCTGAAGTCAGGCGCTCAACCAACTGAGCCACCCAGGAGCCCCCTGTCAGCTTTTTATATAGATAGAATTTAACTTAAATAGTAAATGAGGTACTTAAATTGTTGATCCGAATAATGTAAAGACTTGGGAAAAGTCTTTTTCCCAAGTCTTTGGGAATTAGTTTCTTGATTAATTATTTTCTTGATTAATTCTTAGGAGGTATTTTCTTAGCTTTTTTTTTTTTTTTTAAGGATTTTTTTTCTTTTAAAGATTTAGTTATTGGAGTGCCTGGGTGGCTCAGTCAGGTAAGCATCTGCCTTGGGCTTAGGTCATGGTCTTGGGGTCCTAGGATCCAGCCCCACGTTGGGCTCCCTGCTCAGTGGGGAGTCTGCTTCTCCCTCCCTCTAACCCAGCTTGTACATGCTTGTGCGCGCTGTCTCTCAAATAAGTAAATAAAATCTTTTTTTAAAAAAGATGGATTGATTTATTAGAGGATGTGTGCCCGTGAACCGTAGAGAGGGGCAGAGAGGGAGGGGGGGAGAGAACCTCAAACAGACTCCCTGCTGAGTGTGGAGCCTGATACAGGGCTCTGTCTCACAACCCTGGAATCATAACCTGAGCAGAAATCAAGACTCAGAGGCTTAACCAGCTGAGCCACGTAGGGACCCCTGGAAGGATTTTAATAAGGAATGGAAGTACTATTAATCTTTTTCATTTTCTTTAATTCAGGTGCCTTTAACGTTTGACAGTTCAAAATATTTTTTATAACTGATTTCCCAGAAAATGGAAGTTTGAAATGAGGCAATGAAGCCATAGGTTAATCAAGAGCCTGAGAACTTTGACATATATTTGACACTTTGCCAAAGAGTATATACTTGCATTTATTAGGGTACTTATTTTTTGGAATTTGTTTTTCCATTTTTTAAAAGTTTATATTTAATTTATTTGAGAGGGAGAGATATCACAAATAGGGGGAAGGAGTAGAGGACAAAGCAGACTCCCCACTGAGCAGGGAGCCTGATAGCAGGGCTCAATCCAGGACCCCAGGATCATGACCTGAGCCAAAGGCAGAATTTTAATCCACTGAGCCACACAGGTGCCCCTGCTTTTCCATTTTGTAACACATTTTATTTAGAATTTCTCAGGATTCAGAAATCCAGAAAACTCACTAAACTTTCTTTTCCTTTTTTTTTTTTTTTTTAAAGACTTATCTATTTTAGAGAGAGTGCATGCATGCGAGTGGGGTGCAGTGAACAGAGGGAGAGAGAGAATCTCAAATAGATTCCACTGAGTGTGGAGTGTGACATGGGGCTCCATCCCAGTACCCTAAGATCATGCCATGAGCTGTAATCAATGTCAGGTGCCTAACCGACTGAGCTCCCCAGGTGCCCCTAGACTTTCTTTTCTTTTCTTTTTTTTTTTTTTTTTTTAAGATTTTATTTATTTGTTTGGCAGAGAGGCAGGCAGAGAGAGAGAGAGGGAAGCAGGCTTGCTGCTGAGCAGAGAGCCCGACGCGGGACTCGATCCCAGGACCCTGAGATCATTACCCGAGCCGAAGGCAGCGGCTTAACCCACTGAGCCACCCAGGGGCCCCAACTTTGTTTTCTTGATACTCTGATGACTTCATATTAATGATGACTACAAATTAACATAAGATGTGTAATTTTTGGAGGATGGTGACTGTGTTTTTGTTTACCTTCACATTCTCAGTGTATGAGACATAGAGTTCATAATGTTTATTTTTGGGATTCTTGGAGGTATCTTTTAGCAAAGAATATTTAGTAGTAAATATATCTTTAATATTTAATGATTCGTAAGCCTATAAAATTTGTAAAAATTTTTTTCCTTCATGAGGACTTAAGAATATAAGGATTTCCTCCAAAACTAATGATCCATATTTGTTTCTATTGTTCTCTTCTCTTCTCTCCGTACTTTTAACTTGACTTAATCTGGAATTTCATTTTAAAATTGAAATATAATTTTGTCTGTATATGCTTAGTTATGATTTCTATATTGCCCATATAAAAAATATTTGAGAAATGGATATTTGGTTCTACCAAAACCAGATTAAAAATAAATGAGGAAACTATGTTAAGAAACAGTAATGAGGTGGCACCTGGGTGGCTCAGTGGGTTAAGCCTCTGCCTTTGGCTCAGGTCATGGTCTCAGGGTTCTGGGATTGAGCCCTGCATCAGGCTCTCTGCTCAGCGAGGAGCTGCTCCCCCCACCCCGCCCCTGCCTCTCTGCCTACTTATGATCTCTCTCTCTGTGAAATAAATAAATAAAATCTTAAAAGATAGAAAGAAACTGTAAGGAGTAGAAGGAGGTGAAATCAGAATTCAAGCCTTTTTTTTGTGATGGATTTCCTAGGCGTACCGCAAATAGAACCTTGAGATTCTTAAAAGCCCGGGCAGAAATGGTTGACAGTGGCCCCTTTACTTTTTAGGAAGGACCATTAAAAATAGAAAACCCGGGGCGCCTGGGTGGCTCAGTGGGTTAAAGCCTCTGCCTTCAGCTCAGGTCATGATCCCAGGGTGCTGGGATCGAGCCCCGCATCGGGCTCTCTGCTCAGCAGGGAGCCTGCTTCCTCCTCTCTCTCTGCCTGCTTCTCTGCCTACTTGTGATCTCTGTCAAATAAATAAATAAAATCTTTAAAAAAAAAAAATAGAAAACCCTTGTCACGCAGGTCACATATGGGTTATGTTTTAATTTTTTTCTGTATCTCAACCAAGTAAGTATTGCTATTAAACTTTTCATTTGTTGGGGTGCCTGGCTGGCTTAGTTGGAATAGCATAGGACTCTTGGTCATGAGTTTGAGCCCCACATTGGGTGTAGAAATTAGTTTTAAAAAATCAAATTTTGGGCGCCTGGGTGGTTCAGTGGGTTAAGCCGCTGCCTTCGGCTCAGGTCATGATCTCAGAGTCCTGGGATCGAGTCCCATATCGGGATCTCTGCTCAGCAGGGAGCCTGCTTCCCTCTCTCTCTCCCTCTGCCTACTTGTGATCTCTCTCTCGCTGTCAAATAAATAAATAAAATCTTTTAAAAAAAAAAATCAAATTTTTCTTTCATTTGTTTTTGATAGATTATTAGCAGTATTTAATTTCAGCTTATAAATAAAGGATGTTCTTAACACTTCCCACTTGCAAAATTGGCCATACATTATATACATACATACATATAATGATTATATTCATTTTTTTATTACTTTTTGGCTTCTTTCTTTCTTTCCTTCTTTTTTTCCTTCCTTTCTTCCTCCCACCCTCCCTCCCTCTCTCCTTTCCTTTCCTCTTAAGACTTTATTGAGAAGGAGAGAGAGCAGCATAAGCAGGGATGTAGAGCAAGGGACAAGCAGATTCCCCTGCTGAGCAGGGAGTCCAATGCTGGGACTTAATCCCAGGACCCTAGGGTCATGACCTGAGCCAAAGGCAGAATCTTAACCAACGGAGCCACCCAGGTGCCCCGGTTTCTTACTTATTAAAATCTTGTCTGCATTTGATATAGTTGCTTCATGGAAATTAAAATATTAACTGATAGAATGATAAAAGATTTCTGTCTTTTCTAAGTTATGTTTTCTAAAAGAATAGAAATTTTTATTTTTATTATTTTTTAAAGATTTATTTGAGAGAGAGTGTGGGAGAGAGGGAAAGGATGAGAAGCGGGTAGGGTCAGAGGGAGAAGCAGACTGCCCTCTGAGCAAGGAGCCAGACTCTGGGCTTGATCCTTGCACTCTGGGATCATGATATGATCTCAGGACAGACACCGACTGAGCCAACCAAGAGCTCCAAGAATTTAGTTTTTATTTGGAAGTATTTTCAAAATTACAGAAGAGTTGCAAAAATAAAATAATACAGAGAACACTTCTTATCCTGATTATCTTAACATTTGTTTTTTCATTTATTCATTCTCTTTGTGTGTGTGTTTACCCACATACATGCATACTTGATTTTTTTTTCCCTGAATATTTAAAGGTATGTTGCATATATCATAGCCTTTTACCCTTAAATATAGTGTGTATTTCCTAGTCAGTTACAGGTCCCCATCTGTCGTAAACAAACTGCAATAAATTTAACATGGTTCCAGTATTTTTACCCAATCTTTTGTTTTCAGTTTTGTCACTTGACACAGTAATGTCCTTTGTAGCGTTTTCTCCTCTTCTGGTACAGGATCCAGTCCAAGGTGAAGTATTTTATTTAGTTGTTGTACCTCTTTAATCTCCTCTAATCTGGAATATTTCCATAGTCTTTGTGTTTTATAACATTGACATCCCCTAGCCCCTTAAAATAAGGTGCCTCATTTTGGTTTAATTTCAGATTTCTTTTGATTGGATTCGAGTTATTCTAGGGCTGGATACTGTGTAAGTGATGATTTATTCTTTTTAGTGTATCACATCTGGAGGATGTTCATTATGATCATCAGTCAAGGGGTTGTCTGTTCCTCCACTGTATAATAACTGTTTTTTTCCTTTGTAACTAAAAAGCAGTCTTTGAAGAGATATTTTAATACTATTCCAATACCCCTTTTTTCATTACACTATACTTTTACATATCAACTGTGCTGGTTGCAAAATAATGAATTCCCATTTCTCAGACTCCCTCCACATTCACCAGTTCTCAACACTTCTATAGGCATGAACCCACCCTTCTTCCCATTTTTAATTTTTCTTTTATCAGTATGGACTGATGAATCTCTCTTTTTTAAAGATTTTATTTATTGGAGAGAGGGGCAGAGGGAGTCTCAAGCAGACTCTGTGCTGAGCATGGAGCCAAAAGCAGGGCTCGATCCCACAACCCCAAGATCATTACCTGAGTCAAAATCAAGAGTCAGATGCTTAACCAACTGAGCCACCTAGAGGTTCCTCCCTCTCTTTTTTAATGATTCATAATTCATTACTTATTTTGGAGCTGAATTGCCTGATTTGGCCTCTAAATGCTGGCTCTCTTGTACCCATGACATGCCATCTTCTGTAAGCACTTCCTTATTTTCTGGCAGAACACAGTGTTCCAGGTTCATCTTGTACCTCTGTTCTAGACTTGGAATCATGCCTATCCTCTGATGAGACCCCATTTTCTGGGGGTATGGTATTTAGAGACCAGGATCTGGGTACTGGATGTGCTCATTGCTTCTTGGCCCTTTTAGCAGATGGAGTAGGAGAAATGTATATATATGCATATAAATCACAACATGTATACGTTTCTGCATATGCACATATCTGTTGTAGAAATTATGAGTTCACACTATCTCTAATGCTAAACTACCTCTACAAGATTCTTTTTGCCTTCTCTCTTAATCTTGACATCAGCAACATCGTGTTTCCTCACCTATAATACACCTAAAATAGTTAAGAGAATTGCTTTGTCCATTCTATTATAATAAATCTAATATGTTCTGGATTTCATTTGTTTTATTCTTTTTTTTTTTTTGCAATCCTGCACTTGCTCCACCTTATGCTGCTACCCACTGAGAGTATCAAGTGAAATGGTGTGTTCATAAGTTGCTTAGATTGCTTATGTCTGTGTGCCTCTTAGTCTTTCTGTCTTTTCTTAAGTGTTTGCTGTTCATTTGAATTATGAATTGGTTTATTTGTTCTGGCTTGCTTTCAGTTATAGGTTTTTTCCCCTTCCATTCTTACTGATTTGTTTTTTTGCATATTTACAACATTAATATGCTTCCCAAAGTCACAAATATACGTAAAGTTCAGGGAAGAGTCACTTCATTGAGATATGTTCCAGCCCATCACCTACCTCTTGTAGGGAACCAACTTCACTGTTTTCTGCTTTATTCTTTCTGTGTTTCCTTTTTAGTGTGTGTGTGTGTGTTTTTAAAGATTTTATTTATTCATTTGTCAGAGTGTGAGCACAAGCAGGGGGAGGGGCAAACATAGGGAAAAGCAGGCTCCCTGGGAGGAGCCCAGTGTTGGACTTGATCCCAGGGTCCTGGGATCATGACCTGAGCTGAAGGCAGAGGCTTTAACCCACTGAGCCACCCAGGCGCCCTGTCTATTTATTTATTTTATTGTGTTCAGTTAGCCAACATAAAATACATCATTAGTTTTTGATGTAGTGATCAACAGTTCATTAGTTGCATGCATATTCTAGTATTTTTGATAGTTGAATTGTAGGCTGAGTCATAAAGTGTCAAGTATTGAATATATGCCTTATTATCTGGATATTTTACAGTTTATACTCAAATTATGTTACTTCAAATTCTTATGTGGCAGTGGCCTGCATCTATAAAATCATTGCTACCAAAATACTTTGAAGTTATGTTCACAAACTGAATGGTAGTATGCATTGTTCTTCATGTAGATAGGAATTAACAATTTTTTCATAAAAATAGCACCATTTCTTTAAAAGGTTTACTTGTGGACTTTAACTTAAGGCAGAAAAGATTTTCTGCTCTTTGTCTCTTGTACATGTGGATTACATTCTCTGTGTAGTGCTCTGTATTAATCTGTTCTGTATTAACCTATTCTAAATGTCTTGTTTTTAGCAGTACATTCTAGATTTTAGTTTAGGGATGTCTGCATTTTTCCCTTAAATAATTTAATAGTTTGAATATTTAACAAATTATTAAAAATTTTAAGGGGTTTTTTGGTCATAGGGTGGTACAATTTGAGGTACACCCTATGTACCACATAGGGTGGTAAAAATATAATTATGCTTAAAAGAAAGCTCTAAAGAGCTAGAAGTTATCCTAATCTTGGTAAAACTTTCTCCCTCAAACTCCCTCTGCTTCTGCTACCCATCTTTTTAAAAACTCCTTGTAACTTTTTAAGTCAATAAATTTTTATTTAAGGAATTTTACATGTGATTCCTTCCGCTGCTTATCACCATAGTTCCTCCAAAGTTTGAATCATAATCTTCAAAATAGCCCTTTTAAAAAGAACTTTATTTGTTCAGTCCAGTTGTTGCTGTCAGTCCAGAGTTGTTTTGGTTGGGCTTCTTTAATCTGTACTTGAATATAGACATACTTCAAAAATTCTACACCTAAAAAAAAAAAAAAAAAAAAAATTCTACACCTATAATCTTTGGGATCCAATTTCGTTAGGGCCCTAAAAGTCAAATTGTACAAATACACTGATGGCTATTTTGGCAAATGATCTAGAAGTATATTTCTTAATTGTTTATAGTACTGAAAAGTTATTACTTCCACTCTACTCTGTGAGCCTAACAGAAATTGTTACAGGTCTCATTGTCATCACTGCAATAGCTTGTGTCTCAATGTAGCCACATTAACCATTTCTTTCATAACTCATTTAGTTGTACAGCATGTTGATTGAATTACTGGTAAGAGTGCTATTCTCTTCTCATGTTATCCTTGTGTGGGTAATGCTAGATGAATTCTAATCAGCTTACTATATTTATCTCATTTAGTACATAGTTTTCTTTAAAACTCAGAAGTAAATTCGGTACGTTAAAAAAAAATTCATATGGCCTAAAAGCAGTTATTCCAGTTTTTTTTTTTCCCCTTTTAGGAGCCAGTTCAGTGAAAGATAGCATAATATTGTCATTTCTTCGTAGCTTTTGGTGAACCAATTCTTCTTTCCTTTGTTTTATTATGATTCAGTAAGCCAATCTGTTAAGCATGGACTTGGCATTAAAATTGTAAAAACCCGGGGCGCCTGGGTGGCTCAGTGGTTTAAGCCTCTGCCTTCGGCTCAGGTCATGATCTCAGGGTCCTGGGATCGAGCCCCGCATTGGGCTCTCTGCTTAGTGAGGAGCCTGTTTCTCCCTCTCTCTCTGTTTGCCTCTCTGCCTACTTCTGACCTCTCTCTCTGTCAAATAAATAAATAAAATATTAAAATTGTAAAAACCCCAATTTTATTCATTGTTCTCATAGAAAACTGGGTTCTCTGTCATGGATAAATGCTCCATACGTCTGTTACTGGCATGTTTTACCTTTAGCTGTAGTAGAGTGCTGTACTTGGGGTTTTTCTTGTTTGTCACCCCCCCCCGAGAATTGAAGAGAATAATATGTTTAAGATTAGAACTGAAATATGCCAAAATAATTCCAGATTTTAGAATGTTGTTATAGGGAGCTTTCTTACTTTTTTTGTTCTAAGTACTCTTCTGATTAGATTAGATTAGAGCAAACAGAATCCACAAATATTTTAACACCGGGAAAAATTAAGGGATTTGGTTAATGGGGCGCCTGGGTGACTCAGTTGTTAAGCGTGTGCCTTTCGCTTAGATCACGATCCCAGCGTTCTGGGATCAAGCCCAGCATCCAGGCTCCCTGCTCAGTGGAAAGCCTGCTACTCCCTCTCCAATGCCCCCTGCCTGTGTTCCCTCTCTCGCTGTGTTTCTGTCAAATAAATAAAAATTTTAAAAGAAAAAAAATTCTTAAAAGGAGGGGCGTCTGGGTGGCTCAGTGGGTTAAAGCCTCTGCCTTTGGCTCAGGTTATGGTCTCAGGGTCCTGAGATCCAGCCCCGCATCAGGCTCTCTGCTCAGCGGGGAGCCTGTTTCCTCCTCTCTCCCTGCCTGCCTCTCTTGACTACTTCTAATCTCTATCAAATAAATAAATAAAATCTTTTTTTTTTTTTAAGATTTTATTTATTTATTTGACAGAGATCACAAGCAGGCAGAGAGGAGTAAGCAGGCTCCCCGCTGAGCAGTGAGCAGGACGTGGGGCTCGATCCCAGGACCCTGGGATCATGATCTGAGCCTAAGGCAGAGGCCTTAACCCACTGAGCCACCCGGGCGCCCCAATAAATAAAATCTTTTTCAAAAAAAACTTAAAAGGAATTTGGTTGATATGATATGTCTCCTTTTTAAATCAGAATAAAATTAACATTAAAGGTAAGCCTAGTGTAATGATACAGTCAGAATCACCTGGTTAAAACTTAGCTAGGTTGCTGCATGATAAAGGTTAATTTTCATCTTCCATGAAAAGTTGATTACTCTGTACACAGTCACTTTCACTAGCATGTAGCGCAGTATTTTTGTGTATTCTCCATACACAATTCACTTAGGTGCATGTGAATTTGGAATGATTTTTAGAAAGAGCTCGAGTCCATCATTGTCATCTTTAACCACCCGCACGCCCCTTGGGTATCTGTGTGCACACCACATCCAGGTGTTTTTTTTGTTTTTGTTTTTTTTTAAGATTTTATTTATTCGACAGACAGAGATCACAAGTAGGCAGAGGCAGGCAGAGAGAGAGAGAGGAGGAAGCAGGCTCCCTGCTGAGCAGAGAGCCCGATGCGGGGCTCGATCTCAGGACCCTTGGGATCATGACCTGAGCTGAAGGCAGAGGCTTTAACCCACTGAGCCACCCAGGTGACCCCTAGGTGTTATTTTTCATTTTAATCTTTAGATAGTAGGATTTATCTTCATCTCCTCCCCCTCCTTATAATAAACACTATATTAACCATGTAGAACTTGAAGTAATAGTCAAGGAAAAGTTTTAATTGAATTGACTCTCTTTTAGATAAGCATTAAAGTGGTAAAACATCAATACTGTTTAAAATAACAGTATTACTAAATTGCTTTGTTCAACAGAGTAAACAGAAAGTTCATTGAATATGTCCTTCTAACATAAGTTATTTGGTTATTTTGTATACTGTTAGGCTTTAAGGGCTTTTTGAAAAAGAATTTATTGTGATAAAAAACAAAACATGGAATCTCCCCCCCTTAGGAAATTTCTGTGTGTACAGTACACTATTGTTAACTGTAAGCACAGTATTGCACAACCAATCTCTAGAACTTTTTCCTGTTGCATGATTTTTTTCTATATGCATTGAATAGCAGCAGCCCCCTATTTACCCTTTCCCCCAACCCCCTGGCAATTACCCTGCTGTCTGTTTTTATGAGTTTCTCCTATAAGTGGAATCACTTTGTATTAGTCCTGTGATTAGTTTACTTCATTTAGCATAACATCCTACAGGTTTATCCATGTTGTAGCACGTGATAGGATTTCCTTCTATTTTATGGCAGAATAGTCTATTGCATAGACATATTACATTTTCTTTATCCATTTATCTTTTTTAAGATTTTTTTTTTTTAAGATTTTATTTATTTATTTGACAGAGAGAGAGATCACAAGTAGGCAGAGAGGCAGGCAGAGAGAGAGGAGGAAGCAGGCTCGCTGCGGAGCAGAGAACCCAATGCGGGGCTCGATCCCAGGACCCTGAGATCATGACCTGAGCCGAAGGCAGCGGCTTAATCCACTGAGCCACCCAGGCGCCCCTTTTTTAAGATTTTTGAAGAAGATTTTATGTATTTATTTGAGAAAGAGGGAGCAAACATATGAGCACAAGCTGGTAGGAGTGGGCAGAGGAAGAAACAGACTCCTTGTTGTGCAGGGAGCCGGATGTGGGCCTTGATCCCAGGACCCCGAGATCATGACATGAGCTGAAGTCGGATGTTTACCCCACTGTGAGGTGCCTCGTTTTTTTGTTTTGTTTTGTTTTTTTACATTAATCTCTGGACCCAATGTGAGATTCAAATTTAGAGTCCTGAGATCGAGTCACATGCTTTACTGACAGAGCCAGTCAAGTGCCCCTGTCCATTTGTGGTTTGAATAGTTGGTTATTTCCACCTCTTGGCTGTTGTGAATAATGCTGCAGTGACCATGAAAATGCAGATATTTCTTCAGGATCCTGATTGATTGATTGATTTTTTATGAATACCCAGGAGTAGAATTGCTGGCTCATAGGAGTATTCTTTTTTGAGGAGCCTCTGTGCTGTTTTCCGTAATGGCTGTACCATTTAAATTCCTGCCAGCAGTGTAACATGATTTCCAATTTTTCTGTATCCTTCCCAACACTTCATTATTTTCTGTTCTTTTTGATAGTGACTATTCTAATGGGTCTAAGTGATATTTCATTATGATTTTGACTTGCATTTCACTTTTTTTTTTTTAAGATTTTATGTATTTGACAGAGCACAAGTAGGGGGAACAGCAGGCACAGGGAGAAGCAAGCTCCCCATTGAAAAGTCCGGACGTGGGGCTCGATCCCAGGACCCTGGGAACATGACCTGAGCCAAAGGCAGATGCTTAACCTACTGAGCCACCCAGGCACTCCATCCTTTTTTTTTTTTTTTTTTTTTTTTTAATTCATTTGAGAGAGAGAGAGCAAAAGCTGAGGGGAGAGTCAAAGGGAGAGGGAGAAGCAGACTCCCTGCTGAACAGGGTGCCTACTGACCCACCCAGGGGCCCCTTGATTTACATGTCACTTATGATTACTGATGTCAGGCATCTTTTCATATACCTGTGGTTCTTTGTATGTCCTTTTTTTTTTTTTTTTTTTTTTTAATTTTTATTTATGTCTTTGACAGGTAGAGATCACAAGTGGGGGGGGGGTAGAAGCAGGCTCCCTGCTGAGCAGAGAGCACAATGCAGGGCTGGATCCCAGAACCCTGGGATCATGACCGAAGCCGAAGGCAGAGGCTTTAACCTACTGAGCCACGCAGACGCCCCCTTT
The DNA here is from genome assembly GCF_922984935.1 of Meles meles. NCBI lineage: Eukaryota > Metazoa > Chordata > Mammalia > Carnivora > Mustelidae > Meles > Meles meles. Next base: position 44,776,005 of record NC_060078.1, on the reverse strand, counting down.
GTATGCCTTTTTTGAAAAAATTTCTTTTCAAGTCCTTTGTCTATTTCTTTTTATTTTATTATTTTATTAAGATTTTATTTATTTATTTGACAGAGGGAGATCACAAGTAGACAGAGAGGCAGGCAGAGAGAGGGAGGGAAGCAGTCTCCCTGCTGAGCAGAGAGCCCAATGGGGGACTCGATCCCAGGACCCCGAGATCATGACCCGAGCCGAAGGCAGCGGCTTAACCCACTGAGCCACCCAGGCGTCCCCCTTTGTCTATTTCTTAATCATTTTTTTGTTTTTGTTTTGCTATTATTGAATAGTAGGTGTTCCTTTTATACTGTGGATAGTGACCCCTTATTAAATATATCATTTTCAAATGTTTCTCCCATTTGTAGGTTGCCTATTTACTTGTTTCCTCTGCTTTGCAAACTTTTTAGCTTGATGTCTATGTGTGCATTTGCCTGTGCTTTTGGTGTCATATGCAAGAAGTCATTGTTAAGACTACTGTTAATATAACTTTTCTCCCATGTTTTTTCAAGGTGTTTCACAGTTTCAGGTCTTTTATGTTTAAATCCTTAATCCATTTTGAGTTGATTTTTCTGTATGGTGTAAGATGGATTTTGTGTATGGTGTCCAGTTTTATTTTTCTGCATGTGATACTGGTTTTCCCGGCACCACGTGAGGAAGAGATGACCCCATTGTGTAGTTTTAGCACCGTTGGTGAAGATCATTCCACCAGATATATGTGGATTTGTTTCAGGGCTCTCTGTTTTGTTCCATTAGTCTCGAGATCTGTTTATGTGAATACCCTACTGTTTGTTGTTGGTTTTGTTTTTTAAGATTTTATTTATTTATTTGACAGAGATCACAAGTAGACAGAGGCAGGCAGAGGGGGTGGGGAAGCAGGCTCCCCACTGAGCAGACAGCCCAGTGTGGAGCTCGACTCCAGGCGCCCCTGTTTTTTTTTTTTTTCTTAAGATTTTATTTATTTGACAAGGAGAGAGAGATCACAAGATCTCAGACAGAGAGGCAGGCAGAGAGAGGTGGCGAGGCAGGCTCCCTGCCAAGCAGAGAGCCGGATGCAGAGCTCGATCCCAGGACCCTGAGATCGTGACCAGAGCCGAAAGCAGAGGCTTAACCCACTGAGCCACCCAGGCGCCCCTACCCTACTGTTTTGATTACTGTTGCTTTATAAGGTGTTTTGAAGCCAAGAAGTGTAGGCCTCTAGTTTTTTTTTTGTGAGGATTGTTTTGGCAGTTCGGCGCCCCCCCCCCCCCCCCCCGCCCCAGTGTCATTTGTGATTCCATATGGATTTTAGGTTCATTTTTTTTTTTCTTTCTGTAAAGAGTACCATTGGGATTTTGATAGGAATTGCATTGATTCTATAGATCCGTTGGGAAGTATGGCCATTTTAACAATATTAAGTCTTATAATCCATGAACATGAGATGTCTTCCCATTTATTTTTTTTCACCTTTTAATCTTTTTCAACAGTGTTTTGTACCTGTCAGCGTATATAATCTTGCTTCCTTAGTTAAGTTTATTGTCAAGGTTTCTTTCTTGTTTTGCTTTTGATGCTATTGTAAATGGGATTTTTTTTTTTTTTTCATTTCCTTTTTGGATTCTTCTTTGTTAGTTGTATAGAAATGCAATTGATTTTTGTATCCTACAACTTTAGTAACTATATTCTAATGGGGTTTTTTGGTGGAATCGAGTTTTCTATATACATGATCATATCATTGTGAACTGATAAAATTTTATTTCTTTTCCAGTTTGGATACCTTTTATTTCTTGCCTAATTACTTTTGTTGATATGTCTAGTACTATGTTAAAGTGTTGAGAGTGGCCATCATTGCCTTGTTACTGATCTTAAAGAAAAAGCTTTCAGTTTTTCACTGTTGAGTATGATATTAGTTCTGGTTTAATATATGACCTTTATTATGTTTAGGTAATTTCCTCGTATTCCTAGTTTGTTGGTTATTTTTATTATGAAAGTGTGTTGAATTTTTTTCAAATCCTTTTTTTAAATCCAGTTGTCATGATGGACAGAATTTCGTCCGCTCTGTTAATGTGATGTATCACATGGGTTGATTTTCATCTTAAATTATCCTTGCATCCCAGTGATAAATCCCGCTTGGTTATGGTGTATAATCCTTTCATTGTGTTACTGAATTCAGTTTTCTAGTATTTTCTTGAGGATTTTTTCTTTTTCTTTTTTTTTTTTTAAGATTTTATTTATTTGACAGAGAGAAATCACAAGAGAGGCAGGTAGAGAGAGAGGGAGAAGCAGGCTCCCCGCTGAGCAGAGAGCCCGATGTGGGACTCGATCCCAGGACCCTGAGATCATGACCTGAGCTGAAGGCGGCGGCTTAATCCACTGAGCCACCCAGGCGCCCTCGAGGATTTTTTCCATCTATACTCATCAATGATAATATTTTGGGCAAAGACTTTTGAAATGAGTTAGAACAATGTATCCCCGTCTGATTTTTAAAATAATAATACTTCCTAACAGCTTGTTTTTATGTCAGTTATTTCATTTGCTTATTGCAGTAGACCACATACTCTAGTTTCTTGTGAAGGTGCTAGACTCAGAATTACACATCATTACGTAACTATTAGTGGTAGTATTACCCATAATAGTTAATACTTGTAGAGTACATACTCTTTTAGGCACTCTTCTAAGCGTTTTACATATATTCATTTAATTCTCACAACAATCCTTTGTAGTAGGTACTATTATTAACCACACTTTACAGATGAGTAAAATGTTGAGTAACAAGTATAGAACTCAGGGTTTATCTGGATTTTAATACACACCATCTGGTTTCTAAATCTGCTTTGTTAGGTGTATTGCCATTCACAGTTAACCGGAAGGCGGTCTATTTAATTTAGACCCATGGCTTGCTCTGGCATTTTGTTACCTGTGGAATCAGATAAACTTCTTCTTATCTAAGATTATTATGGGACATCAGTTTTGTGTGTGTGTGTGTGTCTCCACCATCAATGCTTTTTAGTTTTAATTTTTTTAAGGTTTTTATTTATTTGAGAGAGAACGAATGGGGAAGTGTGGGAGAGGAAAAGGCAGAAGCAGACTCCCTGATGAGTAGGGAGCCTTAGGACTCATTCCCAGGGCCCTGAGGTCATGACCTGAGCTGAAGGCAGATGCTTAACCAACTGAGGCACCCAGCGGCGCTGTATCAGTGCTTTTTATTTTTGTTTATTTTTTATTCTTTTTAAAGATTTTATTTATTTGACAGAGCACAGTTGGCAGAAAGGCAGGCAGAGAGAGAAGGGGAAACAGGCTCCCCGCTGAGTAGAGAGCCCTGAGATCATGACCTGAGCTGAAGGTAGAGGCTTAACCCATTGAGCCACCCAGGCGCCCCATATCAGTGTTTTTTAAAAAGAAGGAAAGCACTTGAGCTTTGAGGCACCTGTTCTTTTCAAATGTCTTGATCTTCCTGGGCTCATGAGTGTGTTTTGAATATTAAAAGTTGCTTAAGTGAGGTATCTAACAGCTAGCAGTCATAGGGATTATATAGCTGATGTTTGAGAGAAAAACAGTAAGGAATAGGGAGCTAGGTTTTAAAATTTATTTTGAGTCTAGTCTTTGTGGCTGTGCCTTAAGAGGCTTGATCAGGTCATTGCCTGGTGTATAAATTGCTTTAGATTACCAGTGTCTCCTCACTTTATGCAAACCTGGTATATAAGAATAATGGGTTTATATATATAATACAAGTGAGAGACTTTATGCTCCTACTTTCACAGTAGGATTTCTTTTAGTGTTAAGATTTTTCTAACATATTTAATATACAAATCCATTTAAGCTTTTATCTTTTATTTTTATTTTTTAAAGATTTTATTTACTTACTTGACAGAGATCACAAGTAGGCAGAGAGGAGGAAGCAGGCTCCCCGCTGAGCAGAGAGCCCCATGCAGGGCTCGATCCCAGGACCCTTAGATCATGACCTGAGCGGAAGGCAGAGGCTTTAACCCACTGAGCCACCCAGGCGCCCCTAAGCTTTATCTTTTAATAAACCAGTTCTTGTGGAGCTCAGACTCTATTCTTGATGTCACAACATGGTTATTTTAAAGGTAACACTTGAAAAAAGATCACTTTGATGTTTAATTCCAGTTAGGTGAGTTCACTGTGGCTAGTAAGGGAAGATGGTTACTTTATAGATGTAGACTTGGCCTGTCTTGAAGTATGTTTCCCCACTTGTACTCTTACTTTTTGTATGTAGTACTGAAAGTGTGTCGTTTATTATATTCTTATAAACAAAATCTCTAAGGAGATCAAATCATTTATATGAAGCTTAAAGGACAAAATTTAACATGACTTTTGTAAAGGATGGAAAAAATGTTCTCAGCCTCAGTCTTCTTTTGAAAGTGAGGTTTTTGTGCTTTTTATAGAGATTTAATTCTTTGGATTTGATTATAGGGGCTTTTGTGTCTTTTTTCTCAGTTTGAAATTCAGTGTTAAAATCATTTTTTTAAGTTATCTCTCCATACACCTTTTTATTATTTTTTTAAAAATATATTTATTTATTTATTAGAATGAGTGGGGTGGAGAGGGAGAAGCAGAGAGCCTAATATGGGACTCCATCCCAGGACTCTGGGATCAAGACCTGAGCTGAGGTCTTGATCTTAACTGTCTTGAGTTAAGTTACTTAGTTATGCTTAACTGACTGAGCCACCCAGGCGCCCAGAACTGAAAATTATTTTCATTAAATTTATATTAAATTAAATGGTTTGTCAGCACACTGACCTGAACTGAGGTGGAGCAGTTTATTACATCTTTATCCCACTTCATATGAATAAGAATACATTTTGCTGCAGAAATAATACATGTTATTAAATAGTACTGCTTTAGATTCCCCTGTGTTATCTAATATATGGTCTGTATTCCATAACTACTTTTTTTAAACTTTGAAAACTTCTTAGTAATGGTAGTCCTCTGGTTCCGAAAGTTTCACTTAAAAATATTTATGGACCTTTATACTTTCCATAGGCTGCCTTATTTTCATGGTTGGAAGAATATGCAGCATGAATCAGTAGTATTAGGAATAAAATATATGTTGAATTAACTATATTGATTAGTAAGTTAGTACAGATTGGTAATAGTTGCCCACAGCACTAATTGTTGATTTTGTGGCTGAATACCACAGTGACTTCCATAGGCTTGGGAGCACAGTGGGAATACAAGTCAGGTATTGTCTATCCTGCTCTCTCTAGGATACATGTTTATGTATTTAAGTTATTCTTTATGATTTTTATTAAATGTGACACTTTTTTAAGGATGCAAAATAAGGAAACAGTTGATCTTTTTCTTATTTCTTTAGTCTCCTACAAAAGCTGTATATAATGCCAGACATTGGAACCATCCAGACTCAGAAGAGCTACCTGGGCCACCAGTAGTAAAACCTCAGAGTGCCACAGTAAGTGAACTGTACTTTTTAACTTCGTTTTTGTTTAAGCCGTTGCTGTCTTTATTCACAATTTGAAAATCTTTGACCATAACAGTTTATTTTCGGTCTTCCTCACTAAAATTGAGCAGCTTCAGTTTAATTCTTTGGAAAAGTGAGGATTGTAGACAGGATTATTGAAATTCTGGTGCTACTAGTTTATAGATAAAAGCCTTAAAAAATACTGGATCATTTTACTTCTGACCCACATTGGAATTACTATATTTAGTGTTTTATGGGTAAATTATTCCATATTTGAAGTTTATATTAGCTATTAAGAGCTATATTATAAATTATATCCTACAAAGATCTTAGAGTAGCAAAATGGTTAGTTTGAAATTACTTTGAGTAATTAATTTCAGAGAGAACTTTTTCCTGCATTCCAGTAATAGCTTTCAATTCAAAGCACGTTTGAAAAAGATTCTTATCAGATTATTTTCTTCAGAGTAACTGGGAGGACCATAGATTAATACTTGAAGTTAATGGTAACACCTCAGTCATCTGGAGCTGTCAAGTAATGAATTCTTTATAATAACAAAAAAATTAGGGATAGAGATCTTTCTAAGATACTATGATTACAGTTACCTGTGTTCTTAAAGTTGAATATATTAAACTCCATTTACTAGTATAAGATCATTATTGTGTATATTACTAATTATATATCAAGCTTTTATTATGGCTATTTATTTATACCCCAAATTATAGATTCTCTACTTTAAAAGTTCTCTTGTCTATCTGTTGTGGTTTTCTTGTCCTGTTCCTAACTTTTTATCAATGCTATTTATGTGTGTAATTGTGGTTCTTTATTCCTTCTCGTGGTCTTGGAGACAAAAAACAAACTATGTATGAAATGTGAGGTTAAAAAAGACCAGAAGGAATTCCTGAGTGGTTCTTTTGTGAGTCTTACCTAGTAGTGCATAGAATTTTAAGTAGCCCTTATAACATTTCAGAGGCCTCTCCCTGCCCTTTTTTTTTTTTTTTAAGCCAAATTTGTTAGGTAGATGAGCTGTTACTATTTTTATATATTTATTTAGAACAATAATTTAATACCTTTATTAATAGGTGAGGCTGTCTTCAAAGGAACCAAATCAAAAAGATGATGGAGTTTTTAAGACTCCTGCACCACCACCCAAAGTGATAAAAACTGTGACAATACCTACTCAGCCCTACCAAGATATAGTTACTGCACTGAAATGCAGAAAAGAAGACAAAGAAGTAAGCAGCCATATACAGTTTTACTGCACGTGGATAGATTTTTGTATGTAATATTTAGCCTTTTAATGTCTTGAACAGATATCCACGAACTTACCTTTCCTAGTTCTAATGTTTTTAAAACTTTCCTTTTAGTTACCATATAATGAACTGTTTTATACACTTCTAAATGAAGTACTGCAAGCCCATAGATTTAAATATACTAGTTTATGGTTACAAAGAAGTGGACTTATTTTTTCTTGGCAGTTGTATACTGTTGTTCAGCATGTGAAGCATTTCAATGATGTTGTGGAATTTGGTGAAAATCAAGAGTTCACTGATGATATTGAATACCTGTTAAGTGGCTTAAAGAGCACTCAGCCTCTAAACACACGTTGCCTTAGGTGAGATCTTATTTTTATATTTGATAAATGTATGCATCCTCTATCTTACTGAAATTTCCAGCCAGATAGAGCCAAACATTTTGTTTATTTTGATTATTTTTTATTTGATTTGATTTTGTTATCATGACTGTAGTTTATAGCCGGTGGAAATAAGTTACAGTGTGGTTGATTTCTTTTAAGGGACTTGATTCTACATGGACAAAGGAAAGTTGGATGATTGTAGCTCCTTAGCATAGTATAGATTTCACTTTACAGATGAAAAGAAGTGTTACACTAACAAATCTTTTAAGTTCTTTTTCAGCCCCAAATTTCAGACCAGTGATAAATATGTTTGATTTAAGCACATTTTGATTTGGTTCATCTTTTGCATACTATAGTGGATTGAATTATCTTAATTTGATTGAATTATCCAGTCAGTTGGAATATATCCAATCAAATGTTATCTGTAGTCTTCATGTATCAGAAGCATTATGAAAGGTAGCTGAGACTTTCTGCTTTTGAATGCAGTAGTGGTATAAAGACTACATCAAAAATGATTATGTGTTATTTATATTTATACTAATAATCACTGTGCGTCAACAGATTTTTAATAATTCAGTTTGAGCGTGCGTTTTAATATTGTGATCCATATGGGCAGTGGGTTGACACTCCCGCACCCTTCCCAAATTGCTTGTTTTGGTATTGCATAAACAAAAAACTAATGCACTGACTATTTTCAGTCCCCTCCCTAATGTAGTCTGTTTTATCCTAGTGTTATTAGCTTGGCTACTAAATGTGCCATGCCCAGTTTTCGAATGCACCTGAGAGCACATGGAATGGTAGCAATGGTCTTTAAAACCTTGGATGATTCCCAGCACCATCAGGTATTCTTAAGTTTCTGGGATTAGGAAGCATTATTTAAAATTTATAGTGTATTTGGGGGCACCTGGGTGGCTCAGTGAGTTAAGTGCCTGACCCTTGATTTCGGCTTGGATCATTATCTTAGGGTCGTGGAATGGAGCCCTGCATGGGACTTGCATTCAGCAGGGAGTCTGCTTGAGTTTCTCTATCTTCCCCCCATATTTAAATATGCTAGTTCATGGTTACAAAAAGAAGTAGACTTCTTTTTAAAAAATTTGTGTATTTGGCTATTGAAAAATATCTTCATTGGATATTCATATGTGAATATTTCCTAATTATGGGTTGAGTGTTATTTGCTAAATATATAGAGGTTAATGCCAGAAGTTTTTGCTTTTAATACATTATTCAAGGTTATTTTCTCATGACACTTCTTTCTCTTAATATTATTGTCAATTTACACCATTAAAAACATCAGTTACCACACCTAACATACCATACCATACGGATATTTAATTCTGTGAACATTGAGTTCCTCAAATTATAAAGTGCTAAAAAAAATCTTTTAGGGGCATCTGGGTGCTCAGTTGGTTAAGTATAAATGACTCTGGATCTCAGTTCAGGTCTTGATTTCAGGGTTGTGAGTTCAAGTGAGTTCATGCTGGGCATGGAGCCTACTTAAAAAAAAAAAAAAAAAAAAACAGAAAACCAAAAAAAAAAAAAAAAAACCTTTTTACTCGTTGATATTAATAGCATGAAAAAATAGTTTGAAATTAGGATTTTAAAAATCTTTTTGTTTGGATGTTGAATCTAGTTCTGGCCCATTGTGAAAAGAAACAAAATTCTCATTTTCATTATGACTTTGACCCTAATCTCTTAAAAATCAAGTATCTGTAATAAAAGTCAGGTTTATTACTGGGGCACCTGGGTGACTTAGTCATTAAGCGTCTGCCTTTGGCTCAAGTCGTGATCTCAGGTTCCTGGGATTGAGCCCTGCATTGGGCTCCCTGCTCAGTGGGAAGCCTGCTTCTCCCAATCCTAGTCCCTCTGCTTGTGTTCCCTCTCTTGCTATGTCTCTCTCTGTCAAATAAATAAAATCTTTAAAAAAATCAGTACTAACCATTATCAATAGTGGTATTTTCAGATGACTTTATTATATTTTTGTTTAAGGAAATTATGTTCCAAATGCAGATTAGATGACACAGTCTAATACTGAATCATCTTCTTTTCCTTCTAATTCTTTTTTTTTTTTTTTAACTTACTTGAGAGAGAGAAAGAGTACGAGTAGGGTGAGGGGCAGTGGGAGAAGCAGACTCCCCACCCAGCAGGAAGCCCGATGTGGGGCTCGATCCCAAAACTATGGGATCATGACCTGAGCCGAAAGCAGATGCTTAACCAAATCAGCCACCCAGGCAGATTCAGGCACTGAATCTTCTGAAATTGAAAGCAGTGTACTTAACCCTGAGTGAGGATAATTCCATTGCCAAGTTGTATCCGATACAGAGCAATGAGGGGGAAGAGAAGAGACTTAAGAATTAATTTGCTTTATTACAGTTAGGAAAGGACCAAGGCATTAGTGTGTGCTCTTGGGGGCAGTGGATCTCCTAAGGCCTGTACTGTGACATCATAATTTCCAAAAATAATTTGCTTTGTAAGCATTTAATTAGTCACCTAGTCTGAAAATTTTCCATGTTGGTGGATTCAGAGTTTAAATCTTTAGGGGCACCTGGGTGGTGCACTCACTTAAGCATCCAACTCTTGGGGGCGCCTGGGTGGCTCAGTGGTTTAAGCTGCTGCCTTCGGCTCAGGTCATGATCTCGGGATCCTGGGATCGAGTCCCGCATCGGGCTCTCTGCTTGGCAGGGAGCCTGCTTCCTTCTCACTCTCTCTGCCTACCTCTCTGCCTACTTGTGATTTCTCTCTGTCAAATAAATAAATAAAATCTTTAAAAAAAAAAAAAAAAAAAAAAAAAGCATCCAACTCTTGGTGTTTGCTCTGTACTCAGCATGGAGTCCGCTTGAGATTCTTTCTCCCTTTCCCCCTCCTGCTTGTTCTCGCTCTCTCTCTCTCAAACAAATCTTTTTTAAAAGATCTTTAGATATTTATATTTCTGTGCATTGAAATAAGTGTTAAGTACAAGATATTCCAAATGTTGGATTATCCCAACATAGACTATTTTGTTATGTAATGTTCACCTAAAATATATCACCTCAGTACCCTGGATTTTAGTACTATAAGCAGAGTATTCTATCTATCTTACCTAAATGATTTTTTTTTTTAAGATTTTATTTATTTGAGAGAGAGATCACGAGCAGGGATGGGGAAGGGTAGAGGAAGAAGCAAGACTTTCCACTGAACAGGGAGCCCAGTGCAGGACTCTATCCCAGGACCCTGAGATCATGACCTAAGCTGAAGGCAGACACTTAACCAACTGAGCCATTCAGGCGCCCCCTATCTAAATGATTTTAAGAGTACATTATATTAATGGTTTTTTAAAAAATTGGTTCATTCAGATCTGATGGATTTATTTTAAAGAAATGAATCTAAATATGTTTATTTGAGCATCCCAGCTTTGTATTTCTGACACAAACTCAGTTGTTTATTTTATTGAAAAAAAAAAAAGCTGTGTCTGATGCTGATTTTAAGATACATATTACCGATTTAGAATTGAAATTCAACTTTATCAATTATAAAGAATAAAATGAAATATAGTGTAAAATACGGTTTTATGTGTGTGTATGCATAGCTAGAAAAAATGTTCTTTAAACTCTTATCACAGAATGGCTAAAGAAATATGTAATTCCACTCACATTCTTCTAGTTTGCAGCATTGTTATGGGGAACATCTCTAGAAAGGAAAATTTTACGTAACAGAGCTTTATATAATGGATATTTTCCTAGAGTATTCAAAGGGGGGTGATTTTCACTGAATGAAACATGTTCAAGCCTTCCAACATGTGAACAAATGTCAGAACAGTCATACTAACTGAAATTGTCACCAGTTGCTCACATTAACTTTTATTTTTGTCTTTTGAAGAATCTGTCCCTTTGTACAGCTGCCCTCATGTACATACTGAGTAGAGATCGCTTGAACATGGATCTTGATAGAGCTAGCCTAGATCTCATGATTCGACTTCTAGAACTGGAACAAGATGCTTCTTCAGCTAAGCTCTTGAATGAAAAAGACATGAACAAAATCAAAGAAAAAATTCGAAGGCTCTGTGAAACAGTACACAACAAACATCTTGATCTAGAAAATATAACGGTGGGTTTCTTCTTTCTACTGTAAAATGAAAATTACTTTCAGAAAGTTTTACATTAGTCATAGCAGGTGTATGACTTTGGAGAAATCATTTAACCTCTTGGTCAACAATTGGGCAAGTTCTTCTAAGGTTCAGCTCTGAGGATAATTCTGTTCCGTGTCTGAAATTCCTGTAGTCCATCTATATTTAGATTTTTTGCCAAATTTTCTACTGCTATCCTTTCTCCTTGGGGGGGGGTGTGTGTGTGTGTGTGTGTAGGCGTCAGGAATAAAGATTCAGAGGATTTGCGAGGGCCATTTAAATGAGTATTCACTTAACTCCAGAGTATCTCAAGGTGTCTGATTAACTCTTCAAGGGCCCAAGACTCAGAAGGAAGTTTCCTAGGCACTACCTGCCTTCCCTGCAGCAATGGCTATCATAATATTGGGGTCATGGCCAGTAGTAACTCTGAGGTTCAGCACAACTCCTAAAGTTTAAGATGACTGTGTTGTTTCTGGTTGATTCCAGTTTTCCTTTCCTCTGGCTTTTTTTACTTATAGAATCAGTCATATCCCTACAGGTTACAGACCAGAGAAGACAATTGGTCTTGTCATTTTGAAAAAATACAATTATTTGTTTATATATAACCTGACTTTCAGATATTTCCAGTATCAAAACTGTATAAACATTGTTTTTTCTATTACCTACTACACTGAAAACTGCAGCATTTACCTCAAAAATTACAGAATGCTTTGTGCTCGCCAACTGTGACTTAGGGGTATTGCTCTGTTTAATTAAGATAGAATAGGATATTTGTGTAAAGTGGGGCTTGAGGGGAAAGCAGGTTAACATTAAAAGGCAAGATGCAGAATTGAATGTATTCAGTACATTAAAGTTGGAAAAATAGCTGCTAGGCTCAGATGGTGGATAGATGGTCAGATTATACCTCACCAGACTATTTGTATATACTGTGTTTAAAATATATTTGTAATTAAAATATATTTGTAAATATATTTTGTAATTTATTTTAACATTTTTACAGCATATACAGATTTTTTAATGATACAAAAGAATAAATTTGAGATAATTTTTATTTGCTGCATCGTTGAATAAGTATACCTTTTTTGCAGGGGTTTCCTATGTTGTTCAACATTTATAGATTCTTTCTAGGCGTTTGCTGTTAAATATATATAGTTGTCCATTGAATTTTCTCTGTGGTTTGATAAATTTATTAGGGTGGTAAATAACAGTATAGTAACTTTCTTACAGCATGTTAAGTCATTTACTTACATGATTAAAACCAGAACACAGTTGCTAATTTTAGGATGCCTCTTTTCCTCCCAGCTTCAGCTAGTCTTGAATATTGTATTTGTTTTAAATCTTACAATAGACATTGTTTTGTTCAGTGATTGTCCCTCTACAATCACTGTACAAAGTTAGTTTTAGACTTTTATTAATTACTTCTTCCTTGAAATACATTGTTATTCCTGATGTGCCATGGGAAGATAATTTAAAATATTATAGTGTTTTCATATATAATTCATGTGACTGAGAGTTAACAATTGCTCATTAGTATTCTGATTAGTGATTTGTGCTTTAACTCTTTGAGAACTATTCCAGTTTTCATATAAAATATTTGAATTGTAGGCTATTTTTAATTGCCAGCTTATAAGTAGGCTTTATGAATATAGCCTAAAACATCACACAGTCCTTTTTATGCTGACAGAAGACAAATTAAAGTCCCTTTTTAGCATACAAATTTAAGATTTTTTGCTATATTAATTTCAAATCACTGTCCCCTTTCTTCTTTAACAAAGAAAGCCTCATTAGGCTTCAGCTTTATTACTATGGTGAGTCTTGAGCTAATATACCTGAATTGATCTTATTAAATTACTTTTTCAGGGATTTAGAAAAAGAATTGGGCAAAATGGAATCTTTCTGTAGTGATGATTTCTAGTTCTTTATTTGTCACCTTGTACATCAACTTTTTTTTTTTTTTGGTAAGGAATAGACTAACATAGTCTAGATTTCTTCTAAATCTGTAATACTAAGAGTTTTGCTGGTAAGCTCTGTTTTGTTTTTGGGTTTGTTTTTTTTTACTTCTCAGTATCAATCTTCAGTTCTAGATAGGCCAGGAGGACTTAATGTAAACTTGTATCTTTGAAAGGAAAGAAGCTTTGGAAAGAAAACCAGGTCTTATCAGCCTTCTAATTTTGTTATGCTGATATTCCTTATTGCAGCAGCAACCAGATTGTTCTTTGTTGGAGGGTGTCCCATGCTTTTAAAAGGAAACACAGTAGGAGAGAAAAATAACGATTAAAGGCAAATCAAGAGAAAGAAAAACTCTAGTCCAGTTGTAACTTTGACCTTTACTGTTCTGTGCTGCTTCTAGTGGTGGTCCCCTCAATCATTATTTATATATAATTTTGTCATGATAGCCACATGATGTGTATCCAAGTTGCCAACACTGCATATAAAGTTTAAGACTTATCTGAAACCCTGAAAGTAACAGGATTTTTATTCAGAATAGGTAAGGAAATATATGGACTAAGAAGAAGAAAAACAAGGAACTTTGCAAGGAAAGTAAAGAATAATGGACGGGGGACTCACTTGGAGGAATACAGTTAGCTTATAAATATGTGGGAAAAAATGTACAAGTTTCCTGTAGTTTGGAAAAATTCAAACCAAAGCAATAAGATATCTTTTTTTTAACCCTTTGGCAAAAATGTAAAGTGATAACTAGTGCTTTTAAGGATTCAGGGCCACTGGTATATGCACACTTTGCTCCTGGAATAATTGTTACAGCCTTTGTGATGAATTAATCTAGTATAGTGATTTATAGTTCATATATATGTACTTTGATTCAGCAGTCCTATCTGTGCCTCTATACCAAAGAAATAACAGTACCACCATTTATTTTATTGAATTGACAAATGGTAGACTTTTAATAAGGATTTTCTCTGTGAAAACAAGCTGGTGGTTAAAAATATTTAACTTAAAATCTATTTGTTAGAAATTAGTTCAGTTTTACTTATAAAAGCACCTTCTGTATTATAAAGAATACTCTGGGCTGGTAGCATGCAGTGAACTTTTCCAAAAAAACAGTCTCTTAGAAGTGTTGCCTCAGGATTATTGTTAAGAGTCAATATTTATTAATGATGCCTCTCATTTTTAGACTGGGCATTTAGCTATGGAGACCTTGCTTTCCCTTACTTCTAAACGAGCAGGAGATTGGTTTAAAGAAGAACTCCGGCTTTTGGGTGGTCTGGATCATATTGTAGATAAAGGTATGACATAAACGTGTGTAATATTTTTATGTGCTAATTTTAACCTGAAGAAAATATTCTGTGTACCTACTTCAAAAATTTATTGCATCAATTTAAAAAGATCTTCTTTTAGGAGCATCTTGCAAATCTTGAACTTTTAAAGGAAAGGCCATTAGCACTTTGATACTGGAGAATTATGGAAATAATTATAATAAAAGGCTCATGTATTTCAATATCACAGAGTTTTATAAAACTTAGAATAAATAATGTTCAGAGAGGTTCCAGCGTACTCGTGTGTGAACAGATGGCTTTTAGTGTTAGCTAAGGGGATAGATATTGAGGTGATGAGACCTGCTAATTTTATATCCATTTCGTTTCTCCTAGTGAAAGAATGTGTGGATCATTTAAGTAGAGATGAAGATGAAGAGAAACTGGTAGCCTCATTATGGGGAGCAGAGAGATGTTTACGAGTTTTAGAAAGTGTAAGTATAAACGTGGACAACTATGTTGGGACAGTTATTTAATTTAATTATGATTGTGTGTGGGAGACTGTCATATTTTACATTAAATATCCCCAAAGTTTTACTTTTGTTAATCCAAATTGAAATTGTTACACCAATTAAGCAGCCACTGTTAATGAACAAGTTAACTAATCAGTTTAGTTTATGTGTATCGTCACTCTTTGGGAAACCTTGCATGTCAAGTTTGTTTTTATTTCAAAAGGTTATTGTTCTTTCCTTAATGTGGAATTCTTAAATATATTAACTTGTTTGTGGGAAATGATAGTTAAGAGATGTCAGGTTTTGTTTTTTTTTGTTTTGTTTTTTTTTTTGTTTTTTTAAAATATTTTATTTATTTGACAGAGAGAAATCACAACTAGGCAGAGAGGCAGGCAGAGAGAGGAGGGAGCAGGCTCCCTGCGGAGCAGAGAGCCCGATGTGGGGCTCGATCCCAGGACCCTGGGATCATGACCTGAGCCGAAGGCAGAGGCTTAACCCACTGAGCCACCCAGGCGCCCCCAGGTTTTGTTTTTTAATTAGTAAGGATTTCCTTGATTTAGCTATTTGGGTCACATGGTTTATAATCACAGCTTATGATAATATTTGGCTTTGAGGAATGATACTCTTGAACTGTGTGTGCCGTAAGTATATTTGTTAATTTGACTTTAATGAATGATTTAACCTAGTTCAGTGTAGGTTACAAGTTATGCTTCGGGTGTGTTTCAGAATGAGTAGATTGTGTATTGATCAGATTGGATTAGTGATGTACTTTTTGAAACATCTTTGGGAAAATAATCTAGTGTGAATTAAAAGTTTCTGAAAAGACAGAATTGAAAATTGTTCTTTCTAGCTTTTAGAGTGCTTCAAGTGCCTTAAACAGATACCATTGTTTTATTCTAAACGAATCCACTTAGGACTTTATTAGTTTCTAAGTTAGAAACTGCTGTTTTCTGACATTCAGAGTGATTGGTAATTCATGACAGTGAATATGTAGTGCAGAATGTGTTACTTACAAGCAAGCAATTATGACAGTGCTTTTAAATTTTGTAATAAAGGAGTAACTCTTGTATTTTAAATCTGGAACATGTTGGTTATTCCCTTAGATTCTTTCGTATCTTTGTCTTTAATAGTACAAAGAATATATATTGTATGTGAATGAATGAAAATTATGGATTGCCACAATTATTTCAAATTTTTCCCTTTTAGGTAACAGTGCATAATCCAGAGAATCAAAGCTACTTGATAGCATATAAAGATTCACAACTCATTGTTTCTTCGGCTAAGTAAGTTTTACTTAAATAATTATGCTATTTATTGGGGTGCCTGGGCGGTGCAGTTGATTAAGTATGTAACTCTTAGTTTCTGGTCAGGGTCATGAGATCGAGGCCCATTGTTGGGCTCCACACTCAGCAGGATATCTGTTTGAGATTTTTCTTTCTCTTTCCCTTTGCTCCTCCTGCTGTGTGCTTGCTCTCTCGCTCTCTTTCTAAAATGAATAAATTTTTAAAAAATATACATCATGATATTAAAGCATTTGAGTTGACCATAAACAAAATATGATTGCTTCGCCTTCCTTCATAAAATACTTCTGTCAAGTTCTGGGAACTGGAAGTAGTACAGTATAGTATAAAAGTTAGGAGTATACATTCTGGAGCCAGAATGAGTAAATGTGGATCCCACCTTCATGACTCCAGCCCTGGCACCTAGGGCAAGTCATTCACTTGCTACAAGTTCTTCAGAAGGGGATAATAATTACATTTAACTACCTGAGGTTGTTGTCACAATAAAGAGATTATATATATGCTAATATGTGTTAAACTATATACACAATGTTAAAAGATATGTTTGTTAAATATTATGTGTATGTGTAATTTTATGTATTTTAAAATATTTTTAATGATGTTTAAATGTCTCATATATTGTGTAAAGTACCTATTAAGGTATTTATATATGTAAAGGCCTAAACAGTTCTTAGCCTAGTAAGAACTAAGTGTTAGTCCTTATTTTTATTGTAAATGACCTTTTCTAAACTAACCCTCTCCTGTCCTTCATACCTATTTTTCCAGATCTCCGTTCAGGTCCCCCTATTTCACTCTCTCTGCCCAATTTGCACGACATCAGGCTAATGCTATCACCTTAGTTCATGTAAAATTTCCAGTTCTGTCCCCAGCCTTGGCTCGAACTTAGTACAACAGGTTCTTCCTGGTATCTCCATCCTAGTTCTTGATATTTCTGCCCTAGTTCTCTGGCTTCCAGCCTGTCCAACACAATACCACAGCAGCTTAACTTTTTAAAAATAATCCCAAATGCCAAATCTCTGATTTCTTATTGTCTTTGAATGTGTATCCAAAGTCCTTGGAATAATATCAGAAGGCCACTGTAGCCTGACTCAGCTTCATCGGTTTTTTTAATCCCTTATTTTGGTACATTTCAAACATAGACAAAATAGTATGATAAATCCTGATGTACATGCCATTCAGCTTGAATAATCACCACCCATGGCCGGTCTGTTTCCATCTGTAACCCTGTTCATAACCTTCCTATATTATTTTGAAGCAAATTACAGATTTTATGTAACTCATTAAGTACTTGAGTATATATAATCTCTTAAAAAGAAGACTATTTTTTTATTTTAAAGATTTTATTTATTTATTTGACAGATAACAAGTAATCAGAGAGGCAGGCAGAGGGGGCGGGGGGAAGCAAGCTCCCTGCTGAGCAGAGAGCCCAGTGCAGGGCCCGATCCTAGGACCCTGAGATCATGACCTGTGCCAAAGGCAGAGGCTTAACCCACTGAGCCACCAGGTGCCCCAAAATAGGACTCTTAAAAGATGCGACCACAATACCATTTTCATGCCTTATAAATTATTGATTGCTTAATATTATATGCCAGTCAGTATTCAGGTTTCCAGTAGTCTCAAATCTCTGGTAGTCTTTAGTTTTTAATAGATCTGTATGTTTCCCCTCTCCTTTTTTGCCTTATATTTGTAAATTTTCTATCACAGTTAGTGCCCTTAAGTCATGTATTCTTGTTGTTTGATACCAGAGTTTTATCCTCCCTTACCAAGAATTTGCAAGTTAAATCAATTTATTTCTTTAAAAATGTCTCTCATATACTTTATGACCCCTGACAGTTGTTTTCCAGAAGGAGGTAGGGGCGCCTGGGTGGCTCAGTCAGATGAGCATCTGCCTTTGGCTCATGTCATGATCTCAGGGTCCTGGGATCAAGCCCCACATCAGGCTCTCTGCTCAGTAGGAGCCTGCTTCTGCCTCTCTCTGCCACCTGCTCTCCCTGCTTGTCTCTCTGTCAAATAAATAAAATCTTAAAAAAAAAAAGAAACAAAAGGAGGTATTTAATATGACAGTTTTCATCTGTTTCATCATAAATAGGAATTTTCTGTCAGATATTTTAGAAGTGGCAGTGGAGGTCAGAATTGGATGTTTGTGAAATATCACTCCTCTGGCTCTTTGAACTTTTCAGTAGGACCCTGATAAATGCAGAGAGAGCATATTGAAAGATTAAAATGATACACCCCTGTTATTCTCCCCACATTTACCAACTCAGACTGTGATTTAGTTCATTACTACTAAAGGTAGTTAACAATAACAGCATGTTACTTCTGGCTAACATCTTCAAATATCTAAACACCCAAGTTATATTAGACATGAGAAACACCTTCCTAAACATATGGTACATTTTAAGGAGAGGCTGGAGAGGGATTAGATGTAGTGCAGTTTTCTTTAAGGGATTTGTATGGTGTATATAGTACATAAGGAATCATCTGACTGAGTCAGCTTCGTGTCTCATAGACTTTTTTAAATTAATGGATCTGGTGATTTAAAGAGAGGCTTCAGAAATACTAGAGTCACTTAAGGATTATATTTCCTTGTTATTTTGGATAGCATCTTGAGAATCCTTGGGATGTAGCTGATATCCTATGTGGCTGCCAGGAGACATGTCAGTTAAAGGACCATGTCATGTTAAAAAACATGATTAGCTCTAATGTTGATGAAGTATTTAATACCATCTATTTATGGTTATTTATTAAGCATTATTAACATAAATAATACTCTGTACCTGCTAAGAGCTTGCATCTTAAATGAAAAACATCTGAATGAAATCAGAAATGTCCAGTGTCAGTTCTTACAGGTTTTATCTTATGTGGGGAGGGATGGTGGTAGGTCTGTTTTGTTGGAGAGATTGGTAAAATGGGAACAACTTTAAGTAGTATAGATGTAAACTTCTGCATTGAGTTTATAATTTTAACTTTCCTTAGAAAAATTAAAATTATCAAGTTTTCTCAAAACAAAATCTAGCACTTAGTGTGTTATTAGACACATTTGGTATATGACTAAGTAGTTAATACATTATACTTCTGGAGTAGAAAGAGAAATTAACTT
Organism: Meles meles; assembly: GCF_922984935.1. Taxonomy (NCBI): domain Eukaryota; kingdom Metazoa; phylum Chordata; class Mammalia; order Carnivora; family Mustelidae; genus Meles; species Meles meles. Next base: position 44,756,719 of record NC_060078.1, on the reverse strand, counting down.
TGCAGCATTTATGAGAGATTTAAAATGTTAAGGTCCAAGTAAATAGAAATTCTTAGTATAACTAATTTTGTTTAGCATAATAGTCTATATTTTGTTTTCTCTTAAGAGCATTACAGCATTGTGAAGGATTGATTCAGCAGTATAACCGTGCTGAGAACAGTATATGCTTACCTGACAGTAAGCCTCTGCCTCACCAGAATGTAACCAACCATGTGGGCAAAGCCGTAGAAGACTGCATGAGGGCCATCATCGGGGTGTTGCTCAATTTAACTAATGATAATGGTAAGTAATTTAATTTTCTACATGTATTCTCACTGAAAGCTTGTATATTACATGTAAAAACAAATTATTCCCCTTGTTTCTTAATGTAGTGATTTTTAAATTGCCATCGTATAATTCACTTACTTATGTATACATGTAACTACTTTGAGGGTTAATATTTTTAGGACCAGCCTGGTAGCTATACGGAGGCACCTGGGAGCCCAGTTGGTTGGGCAGCCGCCTTCTGCTCAGGTCATGATTCCTGGGTCCTGGGATCAAGCTCCGCATTGGGCTCCCTGCTCCATGGGGAGCCTGCTTCTCCGTCTCCCTCTGCCTGCTGCTCTGCTCACTTGTTTTCTCTCTCTCTCTCTTTCTCTCAAATAAAAAGTTCTGGGGCGCCTGGGTGGCTCAGTGGGTTAAGCCTCTGTCTTTGGTTTGGTCATGATCTCGGTCCTGGGATTGAGCCCCACATCAGACTCCCTGCACGGTGGGGAGCCTGCTTCCCCCGCTCTCTGCCTGCCTTTATGCCTACTTGTGATCTCTGTCAAATAAATAAAATCTTTAAAAAAAAAAAAAAAAAGTCTTAAAAAAAAGAAGTACCTACATGTTTCTAACTTTTAGCTTCTATGTTAATGAATATTGGTTATTAGTGTCACATAGAAGAATCAGTAACAATTTTCACATTGTTAACATTTCTTATTTCAGAGTGGGGCAGCACCAAAACAGGAGAACAGGATGGCTTGATTGGCACAGCAATGAACTGTGTGCTTCAGGTTCCAAAGTACCTACCTCAGGAGCAGAGATTTGATATTCGAGTGCTGGTGAGTTGGAGTGACTATTTCAGAAAGCAGTATTTGACCTATTGAGTTGATAAAAACTTCTTGGTTTTGGGTTTAAGAACCAACTATTTGATGTATTGTGGATTTCACTGGATTCCTTGTGAACATACCTTAATGTACAAAAGAGAGCTGTGAAGGGTTCTGTGCAAAAATTAAAAGTATAAGAACTAAAATTAATGATTTTTAAGAGGCGGTGAAATCATTGGGAAGACCATTATCTTACATACTGATTTTTAACCATTTAGTGGGTAGTAGAACATTAAGTTTCTAGCTGTCAGCTGAAGTTACATGTATTATGTTGATGTGCTTTTAATTCTCACCTGTGGTAATATGCATATTTTAATTTTTGTAGGGCTTGGGTCTACTAATAAATCTAGTGGAATATAGTGCTCGGAATCGGCACTGTCTTGTCAACATGGAAACATCATGTTCTTTTGATTCTTCCTTCTGTAGTGGAGAAGGAGATGATAGTTTAAGGATAGCTGGACAAATTCATGCCGTTCAGGCTTTAGTGCAGGTAAGTAACAACTTCAAAACAAGCTGACACCTTCAGTTTGTGGATTGTCCAACTTCTTCATCAGTTGCACCTTTCCCTGCCTCTCCCTCTCTCCTCCCTCTGTGTGTGTGTGTGTGTGTGTGTCCGTGTCCGTCCGTCTGTCTGTCCCTCTCTCACCCTTATCACTTCACTGAGAGGCACACTGGGTTAGAATTTATACCCTTCCTTACTTTACTCCACTGACAGTTCAACTGTAATAATAATCACTCCTTGCATTGTTAGTGAAAAGCAGATACAAGGCGTATCTGTTGATGAATCAAAAGATTTTTTTTTAAAGATTATATTTATTTATTTGATAGAGATCACAAGTAGGCAGAGAGGCAGGCAGAAGGAGAGGAGGAAGCAGGCTCCCCGCAGAGCAGAGAGCCCAATGTGGGGCTCGATCCCAGGACCCTGGGATCATGACCCGAGCCTAAGGTAGAGGCTTTAACCCACTGAACCACCCAGGCACCCTAAAAGATTTTTTTTTAAAGATTTTACTTACTAACAGCCATCGAGAGAGGGAACACAAGCAAGGGGAGTGGGAGAGGGAGAAGCAGGCTTCCTGCTCAGCAGAAAGCCTGATGGGGGACTCAATCTTAGCACCCTGATATCATGACCTGAGCCAAAGGCAGATGTTTAACGACTGAGCCACCCAGGTGCCCCTCAGAAGATTTTTAATAAACAAATTAGGAATGAAGACCCAGCCCCAATCCTATCCAGTTCAGGTCCTTCAAGCATTTACTTCCTGGTCTGATCTGTGTCTAGTACTTTGTGTTCCTAAATGTTGGGCCATAACTTTCCCATTTCCTGGGCGAGGGAATACTTTTCAAAGTATATCTGTAGAGTAATTTCCTGGCTTAAGAATTGTACCGGGGGGCACCTGGGTGACTCAGTGGGTTAAGTTTCTGCCTTCAGCTCAGGTCTTGATCTCAGGGTCCTGGGATCGAGCCCCGCATGGGGCTTTCTGCACAGCGGGGAGCCTGCTTCCTCCTTTCTCTCTGCCTGCCTCTCTACCTACTTGTGATCTCTCTCTATCAAATTAAAAAAAAAAAAAAAAAGTGTCAGGGGGCACCTGTGTGGTTTAGTCAGTTAAGTATCTGCCTTTGGCTCAGGTCATGATCCCAGAGTCCTGGGATGGACCCCAGCATTGGGCTCCCTATTCAGTGGAGAGCCTGCTTCTCCCTTTCCCTCTGCCCACCCCCTGACCTCGAGCTTTCTCTTGAATACATGAATAAAATCTTTTAAGAAAAAGAATTGTATCAATATGTATTTAAAACTTGATGTCTCAGATGTTATAAGAAACTGATAAATTATTAAACACTTAAAAAAGTAACTTAAAAAATAAAAATTGAGGGAATCCTAGGTGGCTCAGTCGATTGAGCATCTCCCTTTAGTTCAGGTCATGATCCCAGGGTCCTGGGATCAGTCCACCATTGGGCTCCTCCCTCAGTGGGTAACCTGCTTCTCCCTGTGCCTTCCTGTTCCCCTGCTTGTGTGTGCTGTCTCTGACAAATGAAATAAAAATGTTTTATTTTATTTATTTTATTTATTATTATTATTTATTTATTTATTTGGCAGAGAGAGAGATCACAAGTCGGCAGAGAGGCAGGCAGAGAGAGAGAGAGAGAGGGAAGCAGGCTCCCTGCTGAGCAGAGAGCCCGATGCGGGACTCGATCCCAGGACCCCGAGATCATGACCTGAGCCGAAGGCAGTGGCATAACCCACTGAGCCACCCAGGCGCCCCCTTAAATTTTAAGAAATTTTAATACCACTTTTATATAAAACTCAAATTTTATTTTTTTAGGGGTATTAAAGTTTATATACCACTGTTGTCTATACTCAAGCAAATTTTTGAGATCTACTTGGCATTTGATTTGCTGGTGGTAGTTTTTAATAACTTGGAGTTTTTCCCAAATCATATAAGTAAATGCTTTCTATACATTCATCTCTGTACCAGCACAAGGAAAATAAAGTACATGAAAGCAAGGAATTTGGTGTTTCCCATTTAACTTAGTTTTCATTGTGTACTTCCATTGTTAATAATACTAGTTGAAGTCCAGTTCTGAGTCCTCTTGAGACCTTTTACTTTTTATTTTTACTGGTGCTTGTTTATCTCTTTATTTTTTTTTTTAAATATCTGACTATGAGAGAGCAAAGAAGTAAGCTAAGCCTGCAGGGCAGATGGCAGGGAGGGGCAGAGGGAGAGACAGAATCTTTTTTTTATTAAGATTTTATTTGTCAGAGAGCACTCACGCACAGGCAGGGGGAGCCAGTGGCACCCAGAGGGAGAACAGGTTCCCTGCTGAGCAAGGAGCCTGGTGTGGGACTTGATCCTAGGACCTTGGGGTCATGACCCAAGCTGAAGGCAGATTTTAAACCCACTCTTTAAATTTCTTTCTACAGAGGCCATGTTGCTTTCCCCATTATTACTTAGTTTTATTTAGTGTCCTTTCTTTCTTAATTTATTCAGTTTGCTCAGGCTTAAGAAATTTGCTGTACAGGGGCGCCTGGGTGGCTCAGTGGGTTAAAGCCTCTGCCTTCGGCTCAGGTCATGATCCCAGGGTTCTGGGATCGAGCCCCACATCGGGCTCTCTGCTCTGCAGGGAGCCTGCTTCTTCCTGTCTCTCTGCCTGTCTCTCTGCCTGCTTGTGATCTCTGTCTGTCAAATAAATAAATAAAATCTTAAAAAAAAAAATTTTGCTGTATATCAAGTTGGTATTTTTTGCTTAAATTATCCTGTCATTATTATGCAATTTAAGGCAGGTGTTGAGATTTGCATTCTTATAAACAGAATGCCTGTATCATTAGTAGATATATTTAGTTTACTTGATTGAATCCCAGTAGCATTTATACTTTCCTTTTTGCCTTCAGTTGTAGAGCAAAAGTTCCTATTATTAACTTTACCCCTTTTGTTTTTTTTTTAATTTTTAAAATTTTTTTAAAGATTTCATTTATTTATTTGACAGAGAGAGAGCACAAGCAGGCAGAGAGAGACAGGGAAGCAGGCTACCCGCTGAGCAGAGAGCCCAATGCAGGGCTTGATCCCAGGACCCTGAAACCACAGCCCGAGCCAAAGTCAGAGGCTTAAAACATTGAGCCACCCAGGTGCCCCTAACTTACCCCTTTTAACCAGACAGCATGCTTCTTAGGGTTAGTGATCTTAAAGGCAAACATAACTTTATATTTGGGTGCATACATTTTGCTTGATGTTCTTTTAATGACCTTCAAAAATAATTTTTATCAGCTATTCCTTGAGCGAGAACGAGCAGCCCAGTTGGCAGAAAGTAAAACAGACGAATTGATCAAAGATGCTCCCACCACTCAGCATGATAAGAGTGGAGAGTGGCAAGAGACAAGTGGAGAAATACAGTGGGTATCAACTGAAAAGACTGATGGTACGGAAGAGAAACATAAGAAGGAGGAGGAAGATGATGAACTTGACCTCAATAAAGGTACATTTATTTTAAATCGTGTATTCAAATTCAGAATGTTTTCTCCTTCTGAAACATTTTTAATTCATGTGTTATAATTTTGCTATTATTTTATGGCCTCTCTAGTTCAGTGTAGACAAGCTTTAGTATTTCAGTGCTCATAGGAGTTTTTTGCTGGCTTCCTAGCAGTGAGGAAGGCACACGTGCAGTGCAGGAAAGGTCTGCCTTTTCTTCCTGCTCTAGCCTTTCTTTAATCACCCCAAAAGAGAGTGGTTGAACAATAGGACTCCTAAGGTTTTTACAGTTTTGAGTTTTGAAATTTTGATTCTTGTATGAGCCTCACTTTATAAATTGAGATCTATTATCATACACTACAGTAATAGTTCTCAAATGGTATGTCGTGGCTTGGAAGCACAGTAAGGAATAACACTGACAGAGATGTTACATTTATTATCTCTTGTCAGCAAGTGGTATTGGATTTACTGTTTATGCAAGTACTGCAGGATAGTCATTTGTCACCCAGGTTATGAGATTGAATAATGTTTAGCCTCAACCAAGCTAGGAAGCAAGTCACAGCAAATGTCTATTTCTGAGCCTAGTCTTGTTCTCTTATGCCCACTTTTCCACTAATGGCATTAAGTTCTGATATTGTAAGAAATTGCTGTTCTGTTTTCTCACTAAGTGTTAATGTTTCTTTTGGCATAATATTTTTGTTTGCTTAGCAGTCTTTTTTAATAACGGCTCTGTTGGGGTAACTGTTAGCTTGTCAGGACTGCTGTAATGAAGTACTGTAGACTGAGTGGCTTAAACAACAGGCGTGGGTTCCTCACAGTTCTGAAGGATCCAGATGTCAGGGTTGGTCTCAGGCTTGACTCTCCAAGCTTGGATTGTAGATGACCATCTCTTGCCTATATTTTTAGATAGTCTTCCCTCTTTGTATATATTCTTTCTAATTTCCTGTTATGAGGATGGCAGACAGAGTGGGCTTCCACCCCAGTGACCTCATTTAAACTACTTCTTTATAAACACTCTATCCAAGTATAGTTGTGTCCTGAGGTACTGGGGGTTAGGAGCTCAACATATGCAAGGAGTGGGGTCATAGTTCAGCATGTAACAAGGTAAAATTCACCTTTTTAAAGTGAATAATTGAGTAGTTTTCAGTACATTCACAAGGTTGTGCACCCCATCACCACTGTGTAATTTCAGAACATTTTCATCACCCCCAAAAGAATCCCTATACCCATTTAGCAGCCATTACCCTCTGTTCTTCCCTCCCCAGCCAGTGGCAACCACTAATTCTATCTCTAGATTTGCATTTTCTGAACATTTCATGTAAATGTAATAATATGTAGCCTTTTGTGACTGGCTTCTTTCACTTAGCCTAATGTTTTCAAGGTTCAGTCATATTGTAACATGTTATTAGTACTTAATTCCTTTTCATAGCCAAAACTCCATTGTAGGTGTGTACCACACTTTATCTAGTTATCAGTTGATGCATGTTCTGGTTGTGTCCACCCGTGGCTCTTAAGAATGATGCTGCTGTGACATAGCATTCATGTACAAGTTTTTGTATGAACATATATTTTTACTTCTCTTGGGTGAAAGTGCTGGATTATTTGTTAACTCAGTGTTTAATATTTTAAGGAACCACCATGTTCTTTTCAAAAATAACGGCTTCATTTTACATTCCTACTGCCCATGTATAAGGGTTCTGGTTTCTCCAAATCCTTACAAATAGTTATTTGTCTTTTTTATTTTAGCCATCCTAGTGGCTGTGAAGGTATATGTCACTTGATTTGCAGTTCCCTGTTGAATAAATAGTGTCAAGCATGTTTTCACGGGCTTTTTGCTCATTTACATATCTCCATTGCCTTTTCACTTTCTTGATGGTGTCTTTTGAAACATGAAATTTTTAAGTTTGATGTTCAGTTTATCTGAGTTTGTCACATTTGATTTTGGGGTGTTATCTAAGAAGCTGTTTCCTGAGGTCATAAAGATTTAGTCCTTTATTTTTGTCAAAGAGTTTTATGGTATTTGTGCTTATATTAAGGTCCCTCTTCCATTTGCGTAATTTTTTGTTAATTTGTGGATATCCCATTTTCCTAGCACTGTCTATCAATGTTTAAGGAGTTCTGAAGAAAAGATAACTAACAGAATTGTTGGTGTTCTGGGTAGGGTTGTTTTTTTGTTGTTGTTTGGTTTTGGTGATAAACTGTTACAGTTTTGTGTTTAAATATTCTCAGCCCTTCAGCATGCTGGCAAACACATGGAGGATTGCATTGTGGCCTCATACACAGCACTACTTCTTGGGTGTCTCTGCCAGGAGAGTCCAGTAAGTAAGAGTTCAGTATTGTTTTATGTGTCTTAAAAAGATTGCCTTGTACCATCACCTAATTAACTTATGTATTATTGTATTTTCCCCCCTCATGTTAAAACTTTCAAATATTTGGTAAACTTTTTTATAATTGTTTATTTTTTTAATTTCATGATTTTAAAGGTACATTCCAAAACAGAAGTTTAATGAGAAAGTTTTTGAGTGATGAATGAATTGATTTACATGGCTTTCATTGAACTAAAAGCATAATATAAAACCTATGCTCAGCTGGCTTAAGGTGGGAAAGTATAGTCTCAGTGATATTATGTGCTGTCTTTAAACCCTACTGTTCTCTGCATGTTGTCTTGTGGTAGGTCTCTCCTGGCCCCGTGCTGGCTCTGGCTGCATGTCTCTTCTAGTTAAATAATGTCCAACAGAAGAAGGTGGCCTCTTCATGTCTGTTTTCTTTTTAAGAGCCATGCCCCCCCCCCCCCCCCCCCCCCCCCCCCCCCCCCGGGATCGCTCCACACCCACTGTACCAAGTAGACTTCCCCTAATCTTGGCCAGCATTGGCTCACGTGACTTTTGTTTGAACCGGCAAGGAAAATAGGATTACTAAAGATTTAGATTATGATGATTTAACTGGAAGTATTAGTGTCCAGTTGGTGGGGCTGAGTCAGCACGGAAGCAGAGGGTTCTGACTGTTGGGACAGTCATTGGGAGGAATTCTTAAGGGAAAGGTCTAGTAGAAGAGCCAAATTTTTTAAAATGAAAAGGAGGTTCAAAAAAAAAAAGGAGATTCTTTTCCTTGGGAGCCAAGGGCATTCAGGAGGCAAGAATGGAAGTCTATTCTGTAGTGAAAGGGTTAGCTTCTCTTTTGTGTTTTTTGTTTTCGTTTTTTTTTTTTTTTTTTTTCCTGACTCCCTGTCTCTTCCATATTTGTATTACAGTCAAGTTCTGATATAAATGCATAGTAGCCTGCTCCATTGTGGCCCTTGCTGGCACCATGGCTTTCAAGAACAAGACCAAAGTTCTCATCATTGCTGTGGAGGCCCTGCAGGATCTTTATCCCCTTTCCTGAAATCTTTTCAGCTCAGTCCTTTTCCTTATTTCCTTAAATTCAGAGATTTTAAGGGCAAATGAGAAACATGCATCAAGCAAAGGGAAAGAGGGAGAGGCATATCTCCAAAAAACAATGGGCATATTATTTAATGATTTTTTAGGTATTCTATTTTGCACACACCCTCGTTTCAGTTATGTTCTTTTTTAAATAATGGGTGTAGACATTAACTTATACTGGCACATGTGATTTATCTTTGGCCATTTTTGTCATGTAAATGTCATGTACCTATTCATCGGTATTTTCTCTAAAGAGATCATAAGGTCCTTAAGTTGGGCAATGTTGTGAATTCATAGAACTCTAGATGTCATTATTGCCTTGTGGGGGTCATTATGATTACCTGCCCCCCCCCCCCCCCAAAACTGGGTGATACATAAAATGTAAAGGAAATTGGTTTGCTGAATGTGTAAGTGGAAGAGAGATGAGAAAGCAGGTCATGGTACTATAGTAAAGGCTGCTTAATGGAAGCCCAGGGGATTGGGTCATCTTCCATTGCACCATGGAAGCTGTATAGTTTCCATCGGGATTGCCCTTAATGACATTCATCTGGTGCATTGCAGTGGTCAGTCTCCTCACTGGTCTTTGTCTTTTCTGCTCTCTTGACTCCATTCCTGAAATCTTGGACAATGCCACCACAGCTAACTTCCCAAAGAGCACATCTGATCACTACTCTTTACCAATCTTTTTTTTTTTTTAAGATTTTATTTATTTATCTGACACACAGAGAGAGATCACAAGTAGGCAGAGAGGCAGGCAGAGAGAGAGAGGAGGAAGCAGGCCTCTCGCTGAGCAGAGAGCCCGATGCGGGGCTCGATCCCAGGACCCTGAGATCACGACCCGAGCCGAAGGCAGCGGCTTAACCCACTGAGCCACCCAGGCGCCCCTTTACCAATCTTTTTTGGTTTACTATCATTTAGGGAATCAGGACTTTGTTTACTGCTATAAGTAAAACTTGTTAAAACTGCTTCTGCTTTTTCTAAATCTGTCATACCCATTGGGTATTTTCTAAATTTCCCAGATAAGCCATGCCATTTCTTTTTTTCTTTAAGTTTATTTAAGCAATCTCTCCACCCAATGTGGGGCTCAAACTCAAATATCCAAGATTGAGTTTTACACTTTTCTGAAAGAGCCCCTCTCATTTTTGCTTTTTGTACCTGCCATTCTCTGTTTAAAAATACATGCTATGGCTCTCCTTCCCATGCCCCAGCCACAGTATGTTGGATTCTGTAGAGAATATTGATAGAAAAGGGTTTGACTATTGAGGGTTTCACTCAAAACCTTGAGTCTGTTCATTTATTTTGTATCATAGCAATGCACTTCTCTACTGAGCGGCTTTTGTAGCCACTGAAGCTACTGCTCTTCCTACCATCATGCTATCTTCCTGGAATTGTTTAGACATTCTTAAACCCAGCTTTCCTTTAGCTGTGTAGTTTCCATTGGGATTGCCCTTATAACATTCACCACTCTAGTGATTGATGTTGCATAATTTAGCATATGGTTACTTTGTAACATTCATCAGATCTTTTCTGAAACTGTTTCGTACTATTTTATCATTTCAAAATTAGACTGACAAAAAATTTTTTTTAAAAAGGGAGAGAGGGGGGCGCCTGGGTGGCTCAGTGGATCAAGCCGCTGCCTTCGGCTCAGGTCATGATCTCAGGGTCCTGGGATTGAGCCCCACATCGGGCTTTCTGCTCCGCAGGGAGCCTGCTTCCTCCTCTCTCTCTGCCTACTTGTGCTCTCTCTGTCAAATAAATAAATAAAATCTTAAAAAAAAAAAAAGTCTTAAAAGGGAGAGAGGGAGGGATGCTTGGGTGGCTTAGATTGATTTTATATATGTGTGTGTATATAGTAATGTCCTCTGCTGGCATTGATAACATTCTCTCATGAAACAAGGTTATCTTTGGAAAGATCTGGTTAATTCCCAGCCTACATCGGAACATGAGGATTTTTATTACTCCATAAGCACCAGAGTACATTCTCAATTTCCCCCTTATTTTCTTGACATTGCTTCCCAGCCCAACACACATATACTCAGCAGTGCATTTTATTTTTTCAGGCATTTTTCTGTATACTTACAAAAGTAAATATGGATACAGGTGTAGCTTTTGCCAGTTCTACCTTTCTGAGCATGGGATGGAATAGGGAATGCACACATACACACACACAAAAGCAGAGTTTAGGGGGGTGGAAAAGGCAACGGCATATTAAACAAGGAGGTCAAGGACCTTGTAGAAGTTTGGAAGAAGGTATGTGCCAAAACCAACAACAGAGCGCAGGGTGGAAACTCCTGTTTTCTGCCACCTGACCAATATATCTTTGATCTTTTTTCTCAGATCAATGTGACCACTGTGCGAGAGTATCTGCCAGAAGGGGATTTTTCAATAATGACAGAGATGCTCAAAAAATTCCTGAGCTTCATGAATCTTACTGTAAGTAGCTTCTGTTGCAGTTTCTGTGGTCATAAATATGATGCATTAATGACCGTAGAAATGAAAATCCTGTATGGCCCTCATGACTAGAACCAAAAAGGGATTTTCTTGTGATGTGTTCTAAGATAATAGAATAGCAATATATTTGGCCATAATAATTAGCAATTATCAAAGCCACCGTTTAATCTTAGTGTTTTGATTTGTAGTGTTCAGTTTAGTGAAGCTAAAAAACTTAAGCTTTGATTTGATGCTTGTTAAAACTTGTTAAATATTAACTGTTACTTCCTCTTTCTCCTCTCCACGCTCCCTTCAGTGTGCTGTTGGAACCACAGGCCAGAAATCTATCTCTAGAGTGATCGAATACTTGGAACATTGCTAGCTGCTTTACCTTTGCTTCAGGTGCTCGGTAATGCTGGAGCTATTCTTAGACAAAGAAAAGTCATGAAAGAAGTCCTTGAAGATATACCAAGAACATTCATCAGTATCATTCATGTTTGGATTTTTAAGGCCACCTGATTTCTTCGTCATGCATTCTGCATTTGCTAAATGACAGTTACTACATCAATCTGCAACTATCAAAAATGAGGGAAAAGGTTCAGGCTGTTAACAATTCCATGCAGTATTTAAATACACTTAACTTTGGCAGAGTTTATACTCTCCCCTTGTTCTCTTGCTTTATTCTGGGCAAGTTCTAAGGGGAAAATTTGTGCTGCTCTTAGTGCAACTGCTGTGTATGTTGAGCCACTGTTGTCATGCCAGCCAGGTGCAAAGGCAGCTTAGCTACTGAGGTATCGAATGTTTTGAGGACATTCTAGACAACAGCTTAGTTCCTTTTTCAGGCTCATTTGCTTTTGCTTTTTTGTTGAATGATTCCAATCGTAAATAAAGCTTTTAATAATTTTGTGAATTTTTTTTCGTTGTTGTTCCCTGAACTACTGTTTATATTTAAAATTAGATGGAATCCAAAGACACAAGGGATTAATAGTATATTTTTTTATTTTTGATTTGGTTTGGGTTGTTGAACTATTTTTCACTTTTGAGACCATAACCATATTATCATACCATGATGAATCGTAGCCGTAGACACAAGAAAACCGACAACAGCTTGATGGAATATTATGTAAGATGATGTGCCCTGTTAAAGGATGAAGCAAGATAGACAAACCCAGGGTAGTTTCAGCTCAATGCTAGAGGAGGCTCTTGAAACATTAAGTTTTGAGGGAGGACTCTCTAGATATATTTTCTAATGTTCAGTACAGTCATATAAGGAAGCTAAAACACCAATGTGGAATTCATGTTTCCAGATAATGTGTATATTCTTCTATAGAGTGACAGGATCAAATGCATAAACGCAAAGCCTTAAATTGCTGGTTCAGAGAATATCCTTTTTTTCATTCAGATTCTTAGTTCATAGAACAATGTGTTTGGAAAACAGTCATGGAACACACAAAACACATATTTAATTTCACATTGCAAATATTTGTATTAATTATTATTCAGTCCACTGGTTAAACTTTTTTTTGTTGTTGATTGGGCCTGAATACAGGCTTTCCAGAAATTTCGTTCATTAATACTTTTAAATACCTTTCAGGTAGTTATATCATGTTTCTTCAGTGGATTTGTAAAACTTGAAGCCATAAAAAATATTAGTTTGGTGTGTATTGAGGAAAATAGCTTAAAGTCTAACTGTTACTCATTTAGACTTTGTTATTTCCTTGTATAAAGTGACAAATCGGGGCTCTTGTATCAGTGCCAGCTGTAATGTTTTTTAAATGCAGTGGCTGCCTTCTATTGTCTTCCTATTTTTGATAATGCAGATTGTTGGGAAATCTATAAGGAAGTAACTGATTCCAGGCAAATTGTTTTCTTCCTCCTACCCACCCAACCCCCACCCATCACCTTTTAACAGCATAGTTAGCCAGTGTAACTTGGGAAAGATTGAGGTTTTATTTGCCCTGAGTATAAAAGCTAGCTTAGCAAACTTTTAAAAGTATATCAATAAATGATATTCATAAAATTGAATTAGATATATTTTGTTTAATAATTTTAAAGTGCATTGATATTTATTAATCATTGGATTTAGGAAGAGGAAAGATTTTTGGTAAAAACTGACGTGACAGTTGGTAAAGAATATTACAAAATGTTTGGATGAGAACAATCAGGGCGAGCTACAGTTTTCTGTTACACTGGTAATCATTTGAGAATTGATTTACCTCAGTGTTTAACAGTTTTTTGTTTTGTTTTGTTTTTTAAATAATAACTAATTGTCAAGCACTGATAGAGATGCAGACTTTGGTGGGGAGTGGTGGGGGAGAAATCACCTCACCAGCTGCAGTGCATTTGTGTGTTTTTAACCCTCAGAGAACTCTGCATTTTAGGGTACTTGAGGCTGACTTGCAAATTAAAGTTTTAAAGTAACCTTTTTTTCCATTGTAAATATTTCTGTAAATACTACCAATTGGAAATTAGAACAGTAGAGTACTTTTCTGAATCCAATCCTATTTTTATTTTATACAGTATTTCTCAGCTGTGATCTTTGGAGCAAAAGCCAACGGCAGGAAAAAAATAGTTTGTACCAGTTTCATGAAGTATGTCTTTGGGTTTTTGTAAATAATTTTAACTCAAATAAAATTGCTACTTTCAATACACATGTTGTCTTTAACATAAATCTATTGAACTGTTTTGGAGGAAGAAGTCTCATGAATTTGATACAGTTGACTAAGGGGAAACATGATGTGTTACGTGACTCTCCCTTCAACATACACATAAAAACCAGTTTTTGTTAAACATTATGTACTTCTCCATGTTTTATTTTTTCCATTTTATTACTTCTCCATGTTCTTAATGCTTCTCTAAATGTAATGTCAATTCTCAGAAACGTAGGTTCATTGAGGATGCTGACTTTCTGCTTGTATAGTTATGCCCTTGATACGTTTTAGTTGCCTTAGTCTTTTTGCCTGAGTATGACCCAAAACTTCTTTGTTTTTACTTTTTTACAGTTGCTTTTTAGTTTTTCAGTTTTCTTCTTGTCAGAAGACAAGACTTGTATTCCTGCCTGGAATACAAGTGGATCCCTCAACCTCTCATCACTGCTTTTATTTTATTTTATTTTATTTTTTTAAGATTTTATTTTATTTATTTGACAGTGAGAGAGAGAGATCACAAGTAGGCAGAGAGGCAGGCAGAGAGAGAGGAGGAAGCAGGCTCCCTGCCCGATGCGGGGCTCGATCCCAGGACCCTGAGATCATGACCTGAGCCGAAGGTAGCGGCTTAAACCACTGAGCCACCCAGGTGCCCCTCATCACTGCTTTTAATCACAAAACTAGGTTAAAGGATATCTTCTGTGAGTTCCCATCCACTTTACCCTTTCCAGCCATAAACAGTGTATAACCCTCTTTAAGAGTGCAGACTGTGGATCTAGAAAGACCTAAACCATATACATACATTTGGAAACCAAGTGCTAATGTATGTTTGAGCAATTTCCCAGACTTTTATTCTACTTACTCAGCTAGAGGATGGGGCTCCTGCTTGCTTCAGGGTTGGGAAGACTCAGTGAAACTGCATGTGAAGCAGTAGCACACTGTGTTCCAAACGTAGATCCAAGTAAATGGGAGCTTTCACCAAACAGTTCTGTTCGCACACTTTCAGGAAATTAAAATGTTCTAAACAATGGAGTAGACTACCGTGACTATTTCAGACATCTGAGATAATGACTTTCATATTGCTGAGGCCATTGGGTTTGGATCCCTTTAACTGCAAGTCTCTAAAATTACTTTCAGAATTGTTAATATCTTGGTAGTGACTAAAGCAGGGAGAAAATGAAACAAACTTGAGTGATTATTAAAATGTTCCCAAACATGTCCCTCCAGTTTTCTTACATTGGAAGGAAGGACCGGAAGAGGTTTGCACAATTCACTGTCTGTTAATGGTCTTCTGATATTGGATGCATAGATTAATAACTTGACCTAGAAAATCTTTATTTTTAAAATTTATTTTTTTTTAGTAATCTCTATACCCACATGGGGCTCAAACTCCTGACCTTTAAGGTTGCATGCTCTTCCAACTAAACCAGCTAGGCACCCCTAGAAAATCTTTAAACTGAACAAAGAATTTTAATAAGTGTTTTGGTCAAACCTCTATTTCCTTAGCCTCTGTGCAATTTAAATACTCCAAAGGTATTTATTGTATTGTATTGATGGTATGTATTGAATTAAGGAGCAAAAACAGAAAACTCTATCAGTGTACTACCTAGTTTTCAGTTACCTAAAAGAACCTGTTACCTAGAGTTGTATTACAGAGGGTGTGGCTCAATGGAACTATATTATTGGGAGGTTCATAAATCTTATAGTAGTTTATTACTTAGTAAATTATAATAAATTAGAGATGGATGTTATAATCCCTACAGCATCCAGTAAAAAACAATGCAGAAACATATAGGGTAGAGCTGCTTACAAGAATAAAAATGGAACACTGAGATACACCAAATATTTTTGGTTAACCAAAAAAAGGTGAGAAGAGTAAACCAAAAAAATCCCAAGATAAATAGGAAACAAATAGCAAGAGCAAATAAATTTAAAATTCACATGGAAATGCAAAGGACCTAAAGAAGTCAAAATAATCTTTTAACAAAGCTGGATGATACACACTATTGAGCTCAGTCTCATTACAAAACTACAGTAGTTGAAAGCTGATATTAGCATAAGGAGAAAAAAATAAGTAAAAAAAAGATGTACACCTACACACAGGTATATGGTCAATTGATTTTTGGCAGAGGTACCAAAGTAATTTTATGTAGAAAGTTTTTAACATTTTAATTTGTTTCTTATATTTTTATAAACATATAATGTATTTTTATCCCCAGGGGTACAGGTCTGTGAATCGCCAGGTTTACACACTTCACAGCACTCACCATAGCACATACCCTCCCCAATGTCCATAACTCCCTCCCCCTCTCCCAACCCCACCTCCCCCCAGCAACCCCCAGTTTGTTTTGTGAGATTAAGAGTCACTTATGGTTTGTCTCCCTCCCAATCCCATCTTGTTTCACTTATTCTCCTATCCCCCTAACCCCCCATGTTGCATCTCCACGTCCTCATATCAGGGAGATCATATGATAGCTGTCTTTCTCCGATTGACTTATTTCACTAAGCATGATACCCTCTAGTTCCATCCACGTCATCGCAAATGGCAAGATTTCATTTCTTTTGATGGCTGCATAGTATTCCATTGTGTATATATACCACATCTTCTTTATCCATTCATCTGTTGATGGACATCTAGGTTCTTTCCATAGTTTGGCTATTTAGACATTGCTGCTATAAACATTCGGGTGCACGTGCCCCTTCGGATCACTTTGTTTCTATCTTTAGGGTAAATACCCAGTAGTGCAATTGCTGGGTCATAGGGTAGTTCTAGTTTCAACATTTTGAGGAACCTCCATGCTGTTTTCCAGAGTGGTTGCACCAGCTTGCATTCCCACCAACAGTGTAGGAGGGTTCCCAGAAAGTATTTTTTTTTTTAAAGATTTTATTTATTTATTTGACAGACAGAGATCACAAGCAGGCAGAGAGACAGGCAGAGAGAGAGGAGGAAGCAGGCTCCCCACTGAGCAGAGAGCCTGATGTGGGGCTTGATCCCAGGACTCTGGGATCATGACCTGTGCCGAAGGCAGAGGCTTTAACCCACTGAGCCAGCCAGGCGCCCCCCAGAAAGTATTTTTTTAAAAGATTTTATTTATTTATTTGACAGAGATCACAAGTAGGCAGAGAGGCAGGCAGAGAGAGAGAGGGAAGCAGACTCCCCGCTGAGCAGAGAGCCTGATGTGGGGCTCAATTCCAGGACCCTGGCTTTAACCCACTGAGCCACCCAGGTGCCCCTAGAAAGTATTTTTTTAACACATGGTTCTGAGACAACAGGATACCTATTAAAACAAAAATAACAAAAAACTCTGACCCCCTACACCTCATGCCAAACACAAAATAACAGATCATATATGTAAGTGTGAAAGCAAAAACCCTAAAGTTGTTAGAACAAAGTATGAAGGATATACTCATCATTTGGGGATTGGCATCAGATAACCAGTAAAGGAAACAATGGATTAGATTTCATCCAAATAAAAAACTCGTTTTTCAAAAGATACCATTAAGAAAATGAAAAAGCAAACCTCAGACTTGGAGAAAATAATAAAAAATTGTGTGCTTGATGAAGGATTTGTGTCCAGAATATATAAAGAATTGCAACTCAATAATAAGCAAACAATCCAATTTTAAAATGGGCTAAAATCCTGAATAGGTACCTCACAAAGGATAACATGAATAACCAATAAACACATTAGTCATCATGGAAATGGAACTCTAAATTAGAAGATATACTTATGTTCAGTAGAACAGACAATTTGAAATATGTTAATACTAAATGCTGACACAAGCAATTTAAGGGCACCTGGGTGACTCAATACATTAAGTATCTGCCTTTGGCTTGGATCATGATCTCAGGGTCCTGGGATGGAGCCCCATGTCAGGCTCCCTACTTGGGGGAGCCAGCTTCTCCTCCACACCTGTGCTCTCTGTTACTCTGTCTCTCTCAAATGAATAATTAAAATCTTGAAGAAAAAAAACAATTGAAACTGTTAATGTTGTGGGAATGTAAAATAACACCTTTTTGGAAAAACTTTTGCAATTCATTGTAAAAGATAGAGCTGTCCCCCAACCCAGCATTTCCATGTTCTCCAGGAGAAATTAAAACATTCCATGGAAAAAATTGTAAAAAGAAATGTTGATAGCTATTAACAATAGCTTACACTAGAGGGCACCCAGCTGGCTCAGTCAGTGGAGTGTGTGACTCTTAATCTCAGCGTCCTCAGTTCAAGCCCCACATTGGGTGTGGAGCCTACTTAAAATAAAAATAAAAATTTAAAAAAAAAAAAGAGTGACACCTGGGTGGTGCAGTCAATGAAGCAACTGATTCATGGTTTAAGCTCAGGTTGTGATCTTAGGGTCATGAGATGGAGCCCTGCATCAGGCTCTAGACTCAGCATGGAGTCTGCCTCGGATTCTATATCCCTTTCCCTCTGACCCTCCCACATGTCCTCTCTCTTTCTTTCTCTCTCTCTCTCTCTCAAATAAACAAATCCTTAAAAAAAAAAAAAAATTAACTGAAAGATTAGAGGAGAGAGAAATGAAACAGACTTTAATTATGGTTTAATTTTATTTTTTAATTTTAAGTAGGCTCAATGTCCAACATGGAACCTGAGCTCAGGACTCTGAGGTTAAGAGTTGTATGCTCTACCAACTGAGCCAGAAAGGTGTCCCTGAAATAGAGACTTTTATTTTAATTAATTAAAAAGATTTATTTATTTTAGAAAGAGAGAATGGGGGGTGTAGGAAGGGTAGAGAGAGAGGGATAGAATTTCAAGCAGACTCTGCGCTAAGCACAGAGCTTAAAACGGTGCTTGCCATAGGTCTCAGTCCCACATCCCCAAAGTCACTGCTGGAGCCCAAACAGAGGTGGGTGGCCACTTCTGGCTCTGATTGAGACACCCAGGTGCCCCTGAAATAGAGACTTTTAAAAAAACAGAAAAGGTCAATGAATCTCTGAGTTTGTTCTCTGAAAAGATAAAACTGAAAACTATCAAAACTGAACCAGGAAGAAATAGAAAACCTGAACAAACACATAACCAGTAAGGAGATTGAAGCAGTCATCAAAAATCTCCCAACAAACAAGAGCCCAGGGCCAGACAGCTTCCCAGGGGAATTCTACCAAGAATTTAAAGAAGAATTAATACCTATTCTCCTGAAGCTGTTCCAAAAAATAGAAATAGAAGGAAATTTTTCAAACTCATTTTATGAGGCCAGCATTACCTTGATCCCAAAACAAAGACCCCATCAAAAAAGAGAATTACAGACCAATATCCTTGATGAACACAGATGCAAAAATTCTCACCAAAATACTAGCCAATAGGATCCAACATTACATTAAAAGGATTATTCACCACTACCAAGTGGGATTTATTCCAGGGCTGCAAGGTTGGTTCAACATTCACAAATCAATCAATGTGATATAATACATTAACAAAAGAAAGAACAAAAACCATATGAGATTCTCAATACATGCTGAAAAAGCATTTGACAAAGTACAGCAACCTTTCTTGATCAAAACTCTTCAAAGTGTAGGGATAGAGGGCACATATCTCAGTATCAAAGCCATCTATGACAAACTCACAGCAAATATCATCATCAATGGAGAAAAACTGAGAGCTTTTCCGCTAAGGTCAGGAACACGGCAGGGATGTCCATTATCACCACTGCTATTCAACATAGTACTAGACGTCCTAGCCTCAGCAATCAAGCAACAAAAAGAAATTAAAGGCATCCAAATCGGCAAAGAAGTCAAACTATCACTTTATGTGGAAAACCCAAAAGACTCCACTCCAAATCTGCTAGAACTTGTACAGGAATTCAGTAAAGAGTCAGGATATAAAATCAATGCACAGAAATCAGGTGCATTTCTATATGCCTACAACAAGACAGAAGAAAGAGAAATTAAGGAGTCAATCACCTTTATAATTGCACCCCAAACCATAAGATACCTAGGAATAAACCTAACCAAAGAGGCAAAGAATCTGTACTCCGAAAATTATAAAGTACTCATGAAAAAAACTGAAGAAGACTCAAAGAAATGGAAAAAGGTTCCATGCTCATGGATTGGAAGAACAAATATTGTGAAAATGTGTATGTTACCTAAAGCAATCTACACATTTAATGCAATCCCTATCAAAACACCATCAATTTTTTTTTTCAAAAATGGAACAAATAATCCTAAAACTTATATGGAACCAGAAAAGACCTCGAATAGCCAGAGAAATGTTGAAAAAGAAAGCTAAAGTTGGTGGCATCACAATTCCAGACTTCAAGCTCTATTACAAAATTGTCATCATCAAAACAGTATGGTACTGGCATAAAAACAGACACATAGATCAATGGAACAGAATAGGGAGCCCAGAAAAGTCTATGGTCAACTAATCTTCGACAAAGCATGAAAGAATGTCCAGTGGAAAAAATGGTGTTGGGAAAATTGTACAGCCACATGCAGAAAAATGAAACTGGATCATTTCCTTATACCACACACAAAAATAAACTCCAAATGGATGAAAGACCTCAATGTGAGAAAGGAATCTATCAAAATCCTTGAGGAGGAGGAAGACAAGATGGCGGGGAAGTAGGAGGAGGCGCCGTTTCAACCTGTACCCTACAGTGAGCTGATTACCTACCAAAGAACTCCGATCACCCATGAAATCAGCCTGAGATCAGAATTATACACATCTGGATCTCTACAGGGGCAGAAGATGCCAGTGGCAGGTAAAGCGGAGTGGGAACATCGGACTGATATTGGAAGTTAAACAAAAGGGGGAGGGAGCCACCAGAGGCGACCGATTGGAAAGTAATACCCCAATACGAGAGTGCCCTGTGACTGGGGACCAGCATTAACTTGGACCCTGGTTGAAAGCACTCAAAAAGAGCAAAAGATCACGGGGGCCGGGGGAATTGTGGGAATTGGGGTGGTTAGGGAAAGGGGCTTAAGTCCCCGACCCAGGACAGCCTCCCCTGGCGCTGAGCCAGAGAGAGTGCGGCTGAGAAACCAGGTCTTGGTCCCTGAGCTGCCAGTGTGCCTGAGAATGCGGGGGTCGTGCTCCTGTGAGGGGCTGGGGGCCTCGCCAGATGGCAGAACCTGAGACGGCGCGCGCCCCACACCCTCCCCTGGGAGAGGTGCATGCCAGCCCAGTGCTCTTAGACCTGGTGCACGCGACCCAGTGCTCTCAGACCTGAAAGACCAGGCACTCCCAGCCCGTGCCAGCAGAAAATCTCAGTGTGCGATCGCTGCTTGGAACCTCTCAGGCGGTCTGGAGCTGCCCAGGTTTTGGGTACAAGGAGGAGATAGATCCTGCACCCCCAGGGACCGCGACTCAGAACCTGCTCTGCCAGCAGCTCTGCAACACCCATGGGGAGCAATCTGTGGCTTCTGAGAGGTAGGTTGGGGTGCAGTTTGCTTTCCTCTAAACCTTCAAAAGCCATCAAAAACTGTCAAGGCGAGAAAAACAAAACAAAACACAACAACAAAATGAACAAACAAACATAAAACCCTCCAGAGAACAAAAGCCTGAAAAACCGGTTTGCTCAGAGCCCACCCCCTTAACGGGGGTGGGGGGAGGTGGGGGGGGGGTGGGGGGGCGGGAGGACTTAACTCCGGGAACATCTTTGACTGAAAACCCACGTGGCAGGCCCCTCCCCCAGAAAACCAACCAGGAAGGAAGAAAAAAAAAAAAAAAGACAAGAGAACCACCACCACTACTTCATAGATACAACTTTTATTTTTAACTCGTTCCCACTATTCTGGTTCATCTTTTTTTTTATATATAGATAATTTTTTTAACCTATTTGCCATCACAGTAAGATGTCCAGTACATCAAATTCCATAATAACCTTCTAACCTGAACTTTCTGATACATACACCCGTGTTTTTCTTTTGCTTTCCTATTTTTTAAATTTTAAAAAAAATTTTAGTTTAGCTTAGTTTATTCTTTTTTATATTTTTATTTTCTAATATTCATATAGAGTTAAACTTCAAGGTAACCCCCTCTCCCCAATGAATGCTACCCGTATAGGTAAACCATTTTTTTTTTTTTTTTGGTAAACCAATTTTTAATCTCTCTTTATCTTAGGAAAGTTGAGTCCCTTAACAAAGATATCAGGATACATCCAGGAAGACTCAAAATAACCTTCCCCGCCCACACTGAGAATTTATAACCACTCTCCCATCTTTCTTCCACCAGTGTTTCTGTGTATTTGTGTTTGTCCTGATAGTATATAAATCTTATACTTGGGGTTCTTTTTAACAAGGTTCTTCCTTTTTTTGCTTATATATATATATATTTTTTCTCTTGTCATATACTTTTATCAGTCTTTTTTTTTTTTAAAGATTTTATTCATTTACTTGACAGACAGAGATCACAAGCAGGCAGAGAGGCAGGCAGAGAGAGAGGAAGGGAAGCAGGCTCCATGTTGAGCAGAGAGCCCGATGCGGAGCTCGATCCCAGGACCCTGAGATCATGACCTGAGCTGAAGGCAGAGGCCTTAACCCACCGAGCCACCCAGGTGCCCCTTTTATCAGTCTTTTTGTTTGTCTGTTTTTGCTTGTATACTTCATAAATCTTACCTTGGAGACCATTTGGGCTGAGCATTCTCTTTTATCTTCCCTTTTTTTCCTGTCTCTCTCTCTTTTTCTCTTTCTTTTTTTTTTTCTTTTTCTTTTCTTTTTTCTCTTGTTTGGGTGGAGAATCCTGATTGCACAGAAGCGTTCCAGGGTGCACCTTGACTGCACCACAGTCAATACATCCAGCTACAACCATTCAGTCATCTCTCACCAAAATGACTAGGAGAAGGAATGCCCAACAGAAGAAAGATACAGAGGATGGGCCTTCTGCAACAGAGCTAATGGCTATCGACATAGACAATATGTTGGAAAAGGAATTCAGGCTAACAATTATCCAGGCAATAGCTAGGTTGGAGAAAGCCATGGATGACCAAACGGAATTGATTAAGGCAGAACTGAAAGCCACCAGGGATGATGTTCACAATGTTAGGGCAGAACTGAAAGCCACCAGGGATGATGTTCAAAATGCTCTCAATGAGTTCCAATCTAATCTAAATTCTCTAAAAGCTAGGGTAACTGAGACAGAAGATAGAATTAGTGATTTGGAGGACAAACAGATAGAAAGGATCAGGAGGAAGCCTGGAACAAACAGCTTAGAAGCCATGAAAATAGAATCAGGGAAATAAACGATGCCATGAAACATTCCAACGTCAGAATTATTGGAATCTCTGAAGGGGAGGAGAAAGAAAGAAGTCTAGAAGATATAGTGGAAAAAGTTCTACATGAAAATTTTCCCAATCTCGCGAATGGAACCAGCGTTCATGTACTAGAGGCAGAACGGTCTCCCCCCAAGATTATAAATTCTAAAAAAACATCAAGGCACTTTATAGTAAAATTGAAAAATCATAATTGTAGATACAATCTCTTGAAAGCTGCTAGGACAAAGAGGCTCCTTACCTACAGAGGAAAGCCCATCAGAATAACGTCAGACCTGTCCACAGAGACCTGGCAAGCCAGAAAGGGCTGGCAAGATATATTCAGGGTACTAAATGAGAAGAACATGCAGCCAAGAATACTTTATCCAGCAAGATTGACATTCAAAATGGATGGAGAGATAAAGAGTTTCCAAGACCGGCAAGGCTTAAAAGACTATGCAACCACCAAGCCAACACTACAAGAAATTTTAAAGGGGGCTTCTATAAAAGAGAAAAAATCCTAAAAATATCATTGAACAGAAATACAGAGATAATCTATAGAAAGAAAGACTTCAAAGGTAACACGATGTCAATAAAAATGTATCTATCAATCACTCTCAATGTGAATGGCCTAAATGCGCCCATAAAACGACACAGGGTTGCAGATTGGATAAAACGACAGGGCCCATCCATATGTTGTCTGCAAGAGACCCATTTTGAACCTAAAGATACACCCAGACTGAAAGTGAAGGGATGGAGAAGCATCTTTCATGGCAGTGGGCCTCAAAAGAAGGCCGGGGTAGCGATTCTCATATCAGATAAAATAGATTTTAAACTAAAGACTGTAGTCAGAGATACAGAAGGACACTACATAATTTTTTTAAAGATTTTATTCATTTATTTGATAGACAAAGATCACAAGTGGGCAAAGAGGCAGGTAGAGACAGAGAGAGGGGGAAGCAGGCTCCCTGCTGAGCAGAGAGCCCGATGCGGGGCTCAATCCCAGGACCCTGGGATCATGACCTGAGCTGAAGGCAGAGGCTTTAATCCACTGAGCCACCCAGGTGCCCCGACACTACATAATTCTTAAAGGGACTATCCACCAAGATGATCTAACAATTGTAAATATCTATGCCCCCAATATGGGAGCAGCCAATTACATAAGAAAACTATTAATCAAGATAAAGAGTCATATCGATATGAATACAATAATAGGAGATCTTAACACGCTTCTCTCAGTAATAGACAGATCATCCAAACAGAAAATCAATAAAGAAATAAAAGCATTGAATGACACATTGGACCAGATGGACCTCATAGATATATACAGAACATTCCACCCTAAAACAACAGAATACTCATTCTTCTCAAGTGCACATGGAACCTTCTCCAGAATAGATCACATACTGGGTCACAAATCAGGACTCAACCAATACCAAAAGACTGACATTATTCCCTTCATATTATCAGATCACAATGCTTTGAAACTGGAGCTCAATCACAAGGAAAAGTTCAGAAGGAACTCAAACACCTGGAGGCTAACGACCACCTCGCTTAAGAATGCTTGGATCAACCAGGAGATCAAAGAAGAACTTAAACAATTCATGGAAACCAACGAGAATGAAGACACTTTAGTTCAAAACCAATGGGATACAGCAAAGGCAGCACTAAGGGGGAAATACATAGCCATCCAAGCCTCCCTCAAAAAAAATTGAAAAATCCAGAGTACACCAGCTGTCTCTACACCTTAAAGAACTGGAGAACCAACAACAAATCAAACCAACTCCACACATAAGAAGGGAAATAATCAAGATTAGAGCAGAGATCAACGAGGTAGAAACCAGAGATACAGTAGAACGTATCAATGAAACTAGAAGCTGTTTTTTTTTTAAAGAATCAATAAGATCGATAAACCATTGGCCACACTAATCCAAAAGAAAAGAGAGAAGGCCCAAATTAATAAAATTATGAATGAAAAGGGAGAGATCACAACTAACACCAAGGAAGTAGAAATAATCATCAGAAGTTATTATAAACAGTTATATGCCAATAAGCTAAGCAACCTAGATGAAATGGATGCATTCCTGGAAAGCTATAAACTCCCAAAATTGAACCAGGAAGAAATTGACAACCTGAATAGACCAATATCTAGTAACGAGATGGAAGCAGTGATCAAAAACCTCCCCAAAAAACAAGAGCCCAGGACCTGACGGATTCCCTGGGGAATTCTACCAGAATTTCAAAGAAGAAATAACACCTATTCTCCTGAAGCTGTTTCAAAAAATTAAAGCAGAAGGAAAACTTCCAGACTCTTTATGAAGCCAGTATTACCCTGATCCCCAAACCAGGCAAAGACCCTACCAAAAAGGAGAATTTCAGACCAATATCACTGATGAATATGGATGCTAAGTTTCTCAACAAGATCCTAGCAAACAGGATCCAACAGTACATTAAAAATTTATCCACCATGACCAGGTGGGATTCATCCCTGGGTCACAAGGAGGGTTCAACATTTGAAAATCAATCAGAGTGATAGAACAAATCAATAAGAGAAGAGAGAAAAACCACATGGTCCTCTCAATTGATGCAGAAAAAGTATTTGACAAAATCCAGCATCCGTTCCTGATTAAAACACTTCAAAGTATAGGAATAGAGGGAACATTCCTGAACTTCATAAAATCTATCTATGAAAGACCCACAGCAAATATCATCCTCAAAGGGAAAAAGCTTGCAGCCTTCCCATTGAGATCAGGAACACACAAGGATGCCCACTCTCACCACTCTTGTTCAACATAGTATTAGAAGTCCTAGCAAAGGCAGTCAGACAACAAAGAGAAATAAAAGGTATCCAAATTGGCAGTGAAGAAGTCAAACTCTCTCTCTTTACAGATGACATGATTCTTTATATGGAAAACCCCAAAGACTCCACCCCCAAACTACTAGAACTCATACAGCAATTCAGTAACGTGGCAGGATACAAAGTCAATGTACAGAAGTCAGGGGCTTTCTTATACACTAACAATGAAAATACAGAAAAGGAAATTAGAGAATCGATTCCATTTACTATAGCACCAAGAACCATAAGATACCTGGGAATAAACCTAACCAAAGAGGTAAAGGATCTGTACTCAAGGAATTATAGAACACTCATGAAAGAAATTGAAGAAGACACAAAAAGATGGAAGACCATTCCATGCTCTTGGATAGGAAGAATAAACATTGTTAAAATGTCTATACTGCCTAGGGCAATCAATACTTTTAATGCCATTCCGGCCAAAATTCCACTGGTATTTTTCAAAGAGCTAGAGCAAATAATCCTAAAATTTGTATGGAATCAGAAGAAACCCTGAATTGCTAAGGAAATGTTGAAAAACAAAAATAAAATTGGCAGCATCGCGTTACCTCATTTCAAGCTTTACTACAAAGCTGTGATCACCAAGACAGCGTGGTACTGGCATAAAAATAGACACATAGACCAGTGGAACAGAGTAGAGATCCCAGATATGGACCCTCAACTCTATGGTGAAATAATCTTCGACAAAACAGGAAAAAATATACAGTGGGAAAAAGACAGTCTCTTCAATAAATGGTGCTAGGAAAACTGGACAGCAATATGTAGAAGAATGAAACTCGACCATTCTCTTACACCGTACACAAAGATAAACTCGAAATGGATAAAAGACCTCAACGTGAGACAGGAATCTATCAGAACCCTAGAGGAGAACATAGGCAGTAACCTCTTCGATATCAGCCACAGCAACTTCTTCCAAGATATGTCTCCAAAAGCAAAGGAAACAAAAGCGAAAATGCACTTTTGGGACTTCATCAACATCAAAAGCTTCTGCACAGCAAAGGAAACAGTCAACAAAACAAAGAGGCAACTCACGGAATGGGAGAAGATATTTGCAAATGACAGTACAGACAAAAGGTTGATATCCAGGATCTATAACGAACTCCTCAAACTCAACACACACAAAACAGATAATCATATCAAAAAATGGGCAGAAGATATGAACAGACACTGTTCCAATGAAGACATACAAATGGCTATCAGACACATGAAAAATGTTCATCATCCCTAGCCATCAGGGAGATTCAAATTAAAACCACATTGAGATATCAGCTCATGGCCAAAATTAGCAAGACAGGAAACAACATGTGTTGGAGAGGATGTGGAGAAAGGGGAACCCTCTTACACTGTTGGTGGGAATGCAAGCTGGTACAGCCGCTCTGGAGAACAGTGTGGAGATTCATCAAGAAATTAAAAATAGAGCTTCCCTATGACCCTGAAATTGCACTACTGGGTATTTACCCCAAAGATACAGATGTAGTGAAAAGAAGGGCCATCTGTACCCCAATGTTCATAGCAGCATTGGTCACGGTCGCCAAACTGTGCAAAGAACCAAGATGCCCTTCAACAGATGAATGGATAAGGAAGATGTGGTCCATGTACATGATGGAGTATTATACCTCTATCAGAAAAGATGAATACCCAACTTTTGTAGCAACATGGACGGGACTGGAAGAGATTATGCTGAGTGAAATATGTCAAGCAGAGAGAGTCAAGTATCATATGGTTTCACTTATTTGTGGAGCATAACAAATAACATGGAGGACATGGGGAGATGGAGAGGAGAAGGGAGTTGAGGGAAATTGGAAGGGGAGGTGAACCATGAGAGACTATGGACTCTGAAAAACCTGAGGGTCTAGAAGGGGCACGGGGTGGGAGGTTGGGGGAACAAGGTGGTGGGTATTAGTGAGAGAACGTGTTGCATGGAGCACTGGGTGTGGTGCAAAAACAATGAACACTGTTATGTTGAAAAGAAATTAAAAAGGAGAACACAGGCAGCAACCTCTTCGACCTCAGCCACAGCAACTTCCTAGGAAAATCACCAAAGGCAAGGGAAGCAAGGGCAAAAATGACTATTGGGACTTCATCAAGGTCAAAAGCTTTTGCACATCAAAGGAAACAGTCAACCAAACCAAAAGACAACTGACAGAATGGGAGAAGATATTTGCAAATGACGTATCAGATAAAGGGCTAGTATCCAAAATCTAAAAGAACTTATCAAACTCAACACTCAAAGAACAAATTATCCAATCAAGAAATGGACAGAGGACATGAACAGACATTTCTGCAAAGAAGACATCCAGATGGCCAACAGACACATGAAAAAGTGCTCCACATCACTCGGCATCAGAGAAATACAAATCAAAACCACAATGAGATACCACCTCACACCAGTCAGAATGGCTAAAATTAACAAGTCAGGAAACGACAGGTGTTGGCAAGGATGCGGAGAAAGGGGAACCCTCCTACACTGTTGGTGGGAATGCAAGCTGGTGCAACCACTCTGGAAAACAGCATGGAGGTTCCTCAAAAAGTTGAAAATAGAGCTACCCTATGACCCAGCAATCGCACTACGAGTATTTAGCCTAAAGATACAAATGTAGTGATCCGAAGGGATACCTGTACCCCAGTGTTTATAGCAGCAATGTCCACAATAGCAAACTATGGAAAGAACCTAGATGTCCACCAACAGATGAATGGATAAAGATGTGGGATATATATATAACGGAATACTATGCAGCCATCAAAAGTAATGAAATCTTGCCATTTGCAATGACGTGGTTGGAACTAGAGGGTATTATGCTGAGTGAAATAAGTCAATCAGAGAAAGACAATTATCATATGATCTCCCTGATATGAAGAATCTGAGAGGCAATGTGTGGGGTTTAGGGGGTAGGGAAGGAAAAAATGAAACAAGATGAGATCGGGAGGGAGACAAACCATAAGAGACTCTTAATCTCACAAAACAAACTGAGGAGTGCTGCGGGAGCGGGGAGGGAGAGGGTGGTTGCGTTATGGACATTGGGGAGGGTATGTGCTATGGTGAGTGCTGTGAAGTATGTAAACCTGGTGATTCACAGACCGTACCCCTGGGGCTAATACTACATTACGTTAATAAAAAATTTAAAAAAAAGAACAACAACAACAAAGATAAAACTGAGTAACCTTTTGCTTGATTCATCAAGAAAAAAGAGGACTTGAATAAATAAAATCACATATGGAGAAGAAATAACAACCAATACCACAGGACTATAAAGGAATATAAGAGGATATTATGAAAAATTATATGCCAACAAATTGAACAATATAGAAGAAATGGATAAATCCCTAGAAACCTACAGACTACCAAAACAGTCAGGAAGAAATAGAAAATTTGAACAGACTGAATGCCAGCAATGTAAATGAGTCTGTAATCAAAACCAGGACCAGATATCTTCACAGGCAAATCCTACCAAACATTTATTTATTATTTATTTAAGAGAGAGAGAGAGAGCATGAGCACATGGGCAAGTTTGGGGAGGGGCAGAGGGGGAAGGAGAGAATCTCAAGCATGCTCCCCTCTAAGCATGGAGCCCACCGAGGGGCTCATGACCCATGAGATCATGACCTGAGCTGCTATCAAGATTCAGAGGCTCCACTGACTGAGCCACCCAGGTGCCCTGAGTTAATGCCTACTCAAACTATTCCAAAAAAATGTAAGAGGGGGGGGCGCCTGGGTGGATCACTGGGTTGGGCCTCTGCCTTCTGCTTGGTTCGTGGTCTCAGGGTCCTGGGATCGAGCCCCGAGTCGGGCTCCCTGCTCAGCAGGAAGCTTGCTTTCCCCACCCCGCACCCCGCCTGCCTGCTGCTCTGCCTACTTGTGATCTCTCTCTCTGTCAAATAAATAAATAAAATCTTTTTTTAAAAATGCAAGAGGAAGGAGAATTTCCAAATTCATTCTTTAAGGCCAGCATTACCCTGATAGCAAAACTAGTCAAAGATGCTACAAAAAAAGAAAACTACAGGTCAATATCTTTGGTGAACATAGATGAAAAATTCTCACAACATGTTAGCAAACAGAATCCAATAATACATTTAAAAAATTATTCACCATGATCAAGTAGGATTTATTCCAGGAATGCAAGGGTAGTTCAATATTTACAATCAACATGATACACTGCATTAACAGGAGAAAGGATAAAAACCAGACAATCATCCCAATAGATCCATAAAACAGCATTTGACAAAATACAACATCCATTCATGATAAAAACTCTCAGCAAATAGGTTTAGAGGGAACATATCTCAACACAATCAAGGACATATATGAAAAACCCAGAGCTAACATCATGCTTTTTAAAATTTTAATTTTTAATTTTTAATATTTTTAATAACACAAGAAATAAATTCTGATTTTGAAGAAGTCAAAAGATGAAGACAAGCAAAATAAAATAATCTATAATCACTGGCTAACATCATACTTAATGGGGATCAGGAACACGATAGGGATGTACACTGTAACCACTTTTATTTAACAGGATAGTGGGAGACCTAGCTGCAGCAATCAGACAAGGAAAAGAAATAAAAAGCACTCATTTTTTCCAGAAAGAGGTGAAACTGTTACTTTTTGCAGATGACATGATACTTTATAATAGAAAA
Organism: Meles meles; assembly: GCF_922984935.1. Lineage (NCBI taxonomy): Eukaryota > Metazoa > Chordata > Mammalia > Carnivora > Mustelidae > Meles > Meles meles. The sequence goes on along the minus strand of NC_060078.1, from coordinate 44,726,452 downwards.
CACTAAAGACTCCACCAAAAAAACCTCCAGAACTGATGAATGAATACAGTAAATTTGTAGGATGCAAAATTAATATACAGAAAGCTGTTGCATTGCTATACACTAATTACAAAGTCACAGAAAGAGAAATCAAGAAAGCAATCCCATTTACAATTGTACCAAGAATAATAAAACACCTAGGAATAAAGATAACCAAGGTGGTGAAAGACCTGTACTCTGAAAGCTAAAAGATACTGATGAAGGAAATTGACACAAGCAAATGGGGAGATGTTCCATGATTATGCATTGGAAGAATTAACATTGTTAAGAAGTCCATAGTCCTCAAAGCAATCTACAGATTCAATGAAATTGCTATCAAAATACGAACAGCTTTTTTCATTTAACTAGAACAAAAATACTAAAAATTTGTATGGAACCACAAAGACTTCAAATAGCCTAAGCAATCTTGAGAAAAAACAACAAAGCTGGAGGTATCATAATCCCAGATTTTGATTACTTCTTGACCTTTAGGCAAAGATCAAGCGTACAAGTATATTTGAGATTACTATAAAGATTCAGTAATCAAAACAGTGGGGTACTGGCATACAGACAGACACATAGATCAATGCAACAGAATAGAGAGCCCAGAAATAGACCCACATTTACATAGTCAATTAATCTATAACAAAGGAGGCAAGAACATCCAATGGGAAAAAGACACAGTCTCTTCAATAACTGGTGCTGGAAAAAACTGTACAGATACATGCAAAAAAATGAACCTGGACCACTTCCTTACACTATACACAAAAATAAACTCGAAATGGATTAAACACATAAACTTGAGACCTGAAACCATAAAACTCCTAGAAGGAAACACAGGCATTAATTTCTCTGACATTGGCTTTAGCAACATTTTTCTAGATATGTCTCCTTGGGCAAGGGAAAGAAAAACAAAAATAAACTATTGAGACTACAGTTAAAAAGCCTTTTCACTGGAAAGGAAACCATTATCATAAGGAGCAGCCAACCTACTGAATGGGAAAAGATATTTGCAAATGATATATCTGATAAGGGGCTAATATCCAAAATATATAAAGAACTTACACAAATCAACACCAAAGAAACAAAAAAGCTGATTTAAAAATGGACAAAGGACCTGAATAGTCATTTTTCCAGAGAAGACATACAGATGGCCAACAGACACATGACAGTATTCTCAACATCACTGATTGCCAGAGAAATGCGAATCCAAATCACAAGAAGATATCCCTGTCAGACTAGCTAGAATCAGAGGACAAGAAATAACAAGTGTTGGTGAAGATATGGAGGAAAAAAAACCCTTTGCACTACTGGTGGAAATGTAAACTGGTGTAGCCATTGCAGAAAACAGTGTGGAGTTTCCTCAAAAAAATTAAAAATAGGGGCACCTGGGTGGGTGGCTCAGTCAGTTAAGCGTCTGTCTTTGGCTTGGGCCCTGATCTCAGGGTTCTGGGATCAAGCCCCGCATTGGGCTCCCTGTTCAGCGGGAAGCCTGCTTCTCCCTTTCCCTCTGCCCCTCCTCCTGTTTGTGCTCTCTTTCTCTGGCTCTCAAATAAATAAATAAAATCTTTTTTAAAAAGCTTTTATTTAGGGCACCTGGGTGGCTCAGTGGGTTAAAGCCTCTGCCTTTGGTTCAGGTCATGATCTCAGGGTTCTAGGATTGAGCCCCACATCTGACTCTCTGCTCAGCCGGGAGCCTGCTTCCCCATCTCTCTCTGCCTGCTTCTCTGCCTACTTGTGATCTCTGTCTGTCAAATAAATAAATAAATAAATATATTAAAAGCATTTATTTATTTATTTATTTGTTTATTTATTTATTTATTTATTTGACAGAGAGAGAGAGAGAGAGAGAGAGAGAGACAGCAAGAAAGGGAACACAAGCAGGGGGCATGTGGGAGGGAGAAGCGGGCTTCCTGCAGAGCAGGGAGCCCGATGCAGGTCTTGATTCCAGAACTCTGAGATCATGACCTGAGTCAAAGGCAGACACTTAACCGACTGAGCCACCCAGGCACCCCAATAAATAAAATCTTTAAAAAAAAGTTAAAAATATAAGTACCACAGGATACAGTAATTCTACTACTGGGTATTTACCCCCCAAAATGAAAACACATTCAGAAAGATAGCATACTTCTATATTGCCTGCAGCATTATTTACAATAGCCAACACATGGAAGCAATCCAAATATCCACTGATAGATGAATGTCTAAATAAATTGTGGTAAATACATACAATGGAATATTACGTGGCCATAAAGAAGAATGGGCTCTTGCCATTTGTAGCAACATGGATGGACTTAGAGGGTGTTATGCCAAGTGAAATAAATCAGAGAAAGTCAAATGACATATGATCTCACTTACATGTAGAATCCTTAAAAACAAAACAAAACCAGACACTTAAATACAAAGAACTGTTGGTTATCAGAGGGAAGGTGGGTGGGTGGGGGATGAATGAAACAGTCACCATTGAAGTCACCAGTGGGGAGCCTGCTTCTCTCTCTCCCTCTGCCCATCCCCTCCCTGCTCATACTCTCTTTCTTGAATAAATAAATAAAATCATTTAAAAAAAAGAAAATCCAAATACCCACAGATGATTTTTTAGAAATAAAAGGAAGGGTGCATGGGTGGCTCAGTCAGTTGAGTCAGACTCTTGGTTTCAGCTCACGTCATGATCTCAGGGTCATGAGATCAAGCCCCCTCTCTGCTTCTTGCTGGGCATGAAGCCTGCTTAAGATTTTCTCCCTCTCCCATTGCACCCCCAACTCCCCACTCTCATGTACATGCTCACTCTCTCTTTCTCTCTCAAAAAAATAATCTTTTTGGGCACCTGGGTGGCTCAATCGGTTAAGCGGCTGCCTTTGTCTCAAGTCATGATCTCAGGGTCTTGGGATCGAGCCCAGCATCAGGCTCCCTGCTCAGGAGGGAGCCTGCTTCTCCCTCTCTCTCTGCCTGCCTCTCTGCCTACTTGTGCTATCTCTCTGTCAAGTAAATAAATAAAATCTTTAAAAAAAATCTTTTTACCAAAGAATTGAAGAGGTGACACCATAAGACATTATTTGGCCTGAGCAAAGGTGAGGAGGAAGAAGCCAGCACTCACAATCACTGTTGCCCTGAGGGGTTTGCTCGTCCAGAAGAAGTATCAGTGAAACTTTAAGGCAAACAAATACTAGGTCATAAGCATTAGATTGTCATTTCCTAATGATAAAATGGTCAATTTACAAGGAAGATACAAAAATTACAAAACTGGTTTTACCTAATAATATGATTTCAAAATAAATGAGTATTAATTTCCATAATTGTAATGATAAATTGATAAGATAGACTTTATAAAAATTAAGAACTTCTGTTCTTAAAGTTTATTCCTTTTTTTTTTTTTAAGATTTTATTTGACAGAGAGAGAGCACAAGTAGGCAGAGAAGCAGGCAGAGAAAGAGGGAGAATCAGGCTCACCAATGAGCAGAGAGACCAATGTGGGGCTCAGTCCCAGGACCCTGAGATCATGACCTGAGCCAAAGGCAGAGGCTTAACCCACAGAGCTACCCAGGCACCTCTTAGTTAGTCTTTTTTAGTAATCTCTACACCCAGTGTGGGGTTCAAAATCATAACCCCGAGATCAAGAGTCTCACATTCTTCCAACTAAGTCAGCCAGCTAGCTGTCCTAAGAACTTTAGTTCTTAGAAGCACATAGCTCAGAGAACCAACACATGAAGTGCAGACTGGGAGAAAACATTTGCAAATCTCATCAGATAAAAGATTAGTATCCAGAATGTATAAAGAACTCTGAAGACTCAGGAAGAAAAGAGATAACTCAAGAACAAATGGGCAAGAGATTTCAACAGAGCTTTAAGGAAAGAGAATACACCTATCAATGACTGTCTGGGTTTGTAAGGGAGAACAGCATGAGGGAGGGATTCCCAGGGAGCATGAGACAACTTCTGGGGTGATCTATATACTCATTCTTTTTTATTGTGGTGGTGGTTTCATGGGTTTTACCTGTGTAAAAACCTATCAAATCTTATGCCTTAAATAAATGTAGTTTATTATAGAATTATAGATTATAGTACATCAAGTATACCTCAATCAGTCTATTAAAAATAATACAACTTCCTATAAAGAAAACACCAGGCCCATTTCCCTTTACTGATGACTTTTTAGCATTTTAAGAAAAAAATAACAATAGTCTTACACAAATGCTTTAAGGGAATAGGGAAAAAAAAAAAAAAAGGAAACACTTCCCAACCAAGCACTTTTATGGGATTAGTTTGTCCATAATATCAAAACCTGACAAGGACATTATAAGAAAAATTATCTCAGGTTTTTTGGATGTGAAAAGGTAAATAAAATATTAGTGAGCTGATTCTAGCAAAATACAAAAATGGTAATACCTTACAAGTTGAATTTATATTAGGGCAAACACCAATTGGGATGCCTGTACAGACGCTTCCTGAGTCCTTGGCTCTCTATTCACCCACACTTTTGGGGGATCTTATCCAAATTCATGGCTTTGAGTATCATCTACGTGTTGATGACTCTTCTTCGATCCTTTCCTTTCCCTATTCTTCGATCCTAACCTTTCCCTAACGTATAAATCCAGATACCTATTCACCCCTCCCATTGGACATCTAATAGGCATCTCATGAATAATGTCTACAGTGAACTCTGCATCCTTCCTCGTCCCCAAGCTGTACTTACCCCATCCGACTTTCATATCTCATTTCCTTTCATTGAACTCTTATGCTCCGAACTTGGAATAATTTGGACCCTTCCACCAGCTTTACATTGAATTTATCCATTATCCTCTCATCTTCATCTTCAAATGTATCTGGAATCCAACTATTTCTCACCACCTTTTCTCACTGCCAAATATATTTTTATTATCATCTCTCTCCCCCTACTAGCATGCAAGCTTCATGAAAAGTGGGAACTGGTCTCTTTCATTTCTACTAAATTCCAGTGCCCAGAACAGTGATGGAAAAACACATAGTAGGCACCCAATCAGTATTTTTTTTCAATTAATGGCCTGCAGTAATTTCTCACACATCACAAACACTGTAAAGATTGATATCACCAATTCTTTAAGGATGTAGGTCCACAGGTCCACATTCATAATACTGTGGGTGTGAGAATAAATTATTTTTTATTATTTTTTATTTTTTATTTATTTGACAGAGAGAAATCACAACTAGGCAGAGCGGCAGGCAGAGAGAGAGGAGGAAGCAGGCTCCCCGCGGAGCAGGAGCCTGATGTGGGGCTCGATCCCAGGATCCTGGGATCATGACCTGAGCCGAAGGGAGAGGCTTATAGCCCACTGAGCCACCCAGGCGCCCCGAGAATAAAATTTTTAATGGGGTCTATTGAAATTTTAAAGATATAGATCTTTGATCCAAAAATTTTATTTCTAGAAATCCACTAAAAAAAACCACTTGCACCGTACACAAAGACTGAATGGTTTTCACTCTTTGTGTGGTTTTCTACACACGGACTGAGTGGTTTTCTACAACATCGGAATAGTCAAAGATCAAAACGGAATCACCAGTCAGGATGGCTAAAATTAACAAGTCAGGAAATGACAGGTGTTGGCGAGGATGCAGAGAAAGGGGAACCCTCCTATACTGTTGGTGGGAATGCAAGCTGGTGCAGCCACTCTGGAAAACAGTATGGAGGTTCCTCAAAAAGTTGAAAATAGAGCTACCCTACGACCCAGCAATTGCACTAAGTATTTACCCTAATGATACAAATAGAGTGATCTGAAGGGACACGTGCACCCAATGTTTATAGCAGCAATGTCCACAATAGTCAAACTATGGAAAAACCTAGATGTCCATCAACAGATGAATGGATAAAGAAGATGTGGTATATATATATACAATGGAATACTATGCAGCCATCAAACCCCCGAAATCTTGCCATTTGCAATGGCGTGGATGGAACTAGAGGGTATCATGCTGAGTGAAATAAGTCAATCAGAGAAAGACAATTATCATATGCTCTCTCTGATATGAGGAATTTGAGAAACAAGGCAGAGGATCATAGGGGAAGGGAGGGAAAAATTGAAACAAGATGAAACCAGAGAGCTAGACAAACCATAAGAGACTCTTAATCTCAGGAAACGAACTGAGGGTTGCTGGAGGGGAGAGGGGTGGGAGGGATGGGGTAGGTGGGTGATGGACATCGGGGAGGGTATGTGCTATGATGAGCACTGTGTATTGTGTAAGACTGATGAATCACAGACCTGTACCCTGAAACAAATAATACATTATGTTAAAAAAACAAAAACAAAAATTGCCTGAATGTCCCCTAGTAGGGGAATTGCTGAAATATCATACATTGTTCTTGTGCTGACAAGAACTTAACGTCATACTGTTAGGGAGGAAAGCTAAGTTCATAGTACTATGCACTGTGTATAATAATCAGTCCAAGTATATGTTTACATAATATTTCTCTATGCTTATGAGTGCATAGATAGAAAAGTTCTCGGGGGCTATAGAGCCAACTGAGAGCAGTGATTATTTCTGGGGGAAGATGAGATGAGGGAGTCATCAAGGTGAACTTTGTGTCATCTGTATTGATTTGATATCTTTTTAATGTGAATATGTTCATTTCATATGTATTGAAAATTAAATTTTAGGACAGAAAATCCAGTGAACAGATAAAATGTTGGTATTATTGGCCTTGCTACTTTGTAGCTGTCCGCAGAGAATGCTACATATTCAGCCCTGCCCAAATGATCTGGTTACATTCAAGAGTATCCCAGCATGCCACCTGGGTGGCTCAGTGGATTAGAGCCTCTGCCTTTGGCTCAGGTCATGATCCTGGAGTCCTGGGATCGGGCCCCGCATTGGGCTCTCTGCTCTGCGGGGAGCCTGCTTCCTCCTCTCTCTGCCTGCCTCTCTGCCTACTTGTGATCTCTGTCTGTCAAATAAATAAATAAAAATCTAAAAAAAACCAAAAAACAAAAAAAAACCCAAAAAACTGTCCTAATAGCTCACAGCGGAAACTTGACCTTTGTGGGAGTAGATCGTCATTTAATGCCGGGGCAGGTGGTAAATATTAATGTGTTTTCTGCAACTAAGCGTTCCTGAGGGGCTGACATGTAAGGCATATTTCTTTTTTTTTTTTTTTTTGTAAGGCATATTTCAACAAGCATGATATTAATAGATAAATGCAACATTGGGAATAGTTCTTGTTCTTTTTATGAATGTCTTGATCCTTTAAAACTCTCCTGGAAAAGAGCAAACACTATTGAAAAGAGAGTACACTTGATGGTATTTAAGTGTTTGAAAGCATGAGGAGCAGGGACGTAACTCAAAGTAACTCTGTGGAAGATATGATGAGAAGATGACCACTGTTTGCTGACAAACGACCAAGACTTTGGGAGGAAAAGCAGGAGCGTGAGCAGCCGGAGCCCGGCCCTCTGATGGAGAGCCATGCTGAGAGAGTTGCTGTAGGATCGTCACACTTTTAAAACTGCCCCTTTAGTTTCAAGTGATACTAAGGACAGTTGATGGAAAGTATATACTTCTCAGGGCACCTGGCTGGCTGGGTCAGTACAGTGGGCACTTCTTGATCTTGGGGTTGTGGGTTCAAGACCCACATTGGGTGTAGAGATTACTTAAAAATAAAAAATCTTTAAAAAGAAGTGTATACTTCTCTTAGAATATGAAACATCAGATTTTTTTTTTTTTTTAAACTAGGGGGATTTTTCTCACAACCACTTGCAAGGAATTTCTGACCTACAAAACTTGAGTTGAAGTCTGAAATGGGCATACATGGAAATGAAGTCATTATCTTCCAGCAAAATTCATCTTTTCTTTCCCCTAGTTACAAAACTGCAAAAGGGCAAAAAATATTATGGTGATTTATGGGAGGACGATTACTGTATGCAATTAATATGAACATAAATCCGAGGGGCACCTGGGTGGCTCAGTTGGTTAAGCCACTGCCTTCAGCTCAGGTCATGATCTCAGGGTCCTGGGATCGAGCCCCATATTGGGCTCTCTGCTCAACAGGGAGCCTGCTTCCCCCTCCACCCACCTGCCTACTTGTGATTTCTTTCTCTCTGTCAAATAAATAAATAAAATCTTTTTAAAAAGACCTTTTAGTTTAAAAAAATATGATCGTAAATCCTAAGGTATGTAAATAACCCCTGGATTCTATTTGGTGGGTTTTTCTATGACTGCTGAGGTTGAAGAGCCCTTTCAAGGGTCCAGTGCTTTCATGTGTCTCTTCTCTGACATCATCTCTGCCACATCTTGGTGGGGGTGGGGGGAGGTGGCATCTAATTCACAGAGAAATACATCAAGGCTCCGGGAGGGTAGGTGGTGAACAGAGGTCCCAGAGGAGGCTGAATCAGGATATAAACCCAGCTCTGCCTGATTCCAAAGGCAGGGGCCTCAGAATACCTTGCTGTCCTCTGTGGGGTGCCCTCTCACTCTAGTCCCTGTGTTCTAAGTGTCCCTGGATCTTTCCATTTCATGGCTTTCTTGGTCCAAACTGAACATGTTGAGAGCAGGAAGCAAGACTTATTCATGTTTGAATGCTCAGGGACCTGATGAAACTAGCTTAAAATAATGGTTTTATTTTTATCTTGACCAATTTCTAAAAAAAATTCTGATTTCTTACAGCAGGGAAGAAACCCCTTAACATTCAAAGGATGAGAGTAATTAGAAGCAGGAGGACTCCAGGAAGGACACAGTTAAGAAAGAAAAATTTGGCTGATAGGACACCTCATTGGTTTGAATGTTTTGAGAAGCAATTTACATGTCCATTGGCAATGTGGGATGAACCCGAGATGTTTAGCGTACAAGTTACTTACTAATATAGAGATAAGAAAAAGTTGCATAGGAGAAGTGCAACCGTGGTACCGTATATATGATATATGGCTCATCTGGGAGTAATATTCACATGGAAGTGAATACTGAATACTGATTTCCCTCAAACCTGTGATCTAGGTATGTTGGGAGGGTAGGTTTGTGGAGGGGGAGGCACAGGAGAGAGAAATCCTAGACTTCCAGGGTAGCCAGTCAATGAGAAAATCAAGAAATAGCAGTATAAGCCCATCACCCAGAAATACAGAAGGGACAGGCCCAAGAAATAGCTAGAAGAGCTGGAAGTAGGTGCTTCTGGGGGCCAGGCTCAGGGTGCATTGGAGGAGAACCAAAGGAACTATTATTTTTTTCATTGTAAGATTTCCACTATAAAACTTAAAAAAAAAAAAAAAAAGATTTTATTTTTAAGCAATCTCTACACCCACGGTGGGGCTTGAACTCAGGACCCAGAAATGAGAAGTCGCTCGCTCCACCAACTGAGCCAGCCGGGCTCCCCTCATTGTGCATTCTTTTTTTTTTTTTTTAATATTTTATTTATTTGACAGAGAGAAATCACAACTAGGCAGAGAGGCAGGCAGAGAGAGAGGAGGAGGCAGGCAGAGAGAGAGGAGGAAGCAGGCTCCCTGCAGAGCAGAGAGCCCAATGTGGGGCTCCATCCCAGGACCCTGGGATCATGACCTGAGCCGAAGGCAGAGGCTTTAATCCACTGAGCCACCCAGGCACCCCTCATTGTGCATTCTTGACTTTTTTTTTTTTTTTAAGATTTTATTTATTTATTTGACGGAGAGAAATCACAAGAGAGGCAGGCAGAGAGAGAGGAAGGGAAGCAGGCTCTCCGCTGAACGGAGAGCCAGACGCGGGACTCGATCCTAGGACCCTGAGATCATGACCTGAGCTGAAGGCAGCGGCTTAACCCACTGAGCCACCCAGGCGCCCCTGCATTCTTGACTTTTAAAGGCACATACACGTATTACTTCGGGAGGGAGAAAGCCTAAATTATGAAAGTAAAGTGAGTGGCAGCTGAGGCTGGCTTCAGGGTGGAAACCACATCCTGAGTCGAACCTGCAGACCATGGAACAGTTTCTAAAGTACTCAAGCATGAATTCTTGCATGATTGGCCACGGGGAGCATCAAATAATTTTTAGTGACTAAACTGAAAAAAAAAAGTAAAAGGGGTCAGGGTTTCAGTACTATAGTCAGGACTCTAGCTATAGAGCATATCACAGAAAATAAAATCCTACAAAGCCAACGATACTTAGGCATGTGTCACTACTCCAAGTTTTCCTGTTGCTGTCATCAAGGGGAAAACATAGGCATATCTTTGTAAAAACAGCCCACCTGCACCGAACTCTCACTATGTATACACCAGACCCTGTGTAAACCACATCCTGCCTTTAACCTTTGGATCGCTCAACAGTTTCTGAATTCATGAGCGCAAGTTACTGCACAATCTACCATGTTCAGCCAGAAATAGTCTCAGTGGACTAATATTAGATACAACATTGATTTTTAGGGTTTTAGGAGTGACATAGCAAAATCACATACAAGAGAAACTAAAATAGAGTAAAGTAAACCATCTATTTAAGGCATTTGCTATTTTTCCGTACTGCCTCATTTTCCCTTCCAACCTAGAATGCTATTTTGGAGGATATTTTTTTTTTAAAAAAGAGTTCATTATGTCTGTATGTATTTATTTATTTATTTATTTTCACGGTGGGGGGTGGGCAGAGGGAGGAAAAAGTCTCAAGTAGACTCTGTGTGAGCACAGAGCCCAATGTGGGACTTGATCTCATGACCCGGAGATCATGACCCAAGCCAAAGCTATGAGTCGGACCCTTAACCAACTGAGCCAGCCAGGTGCCCCTGGCGGATAATTTTTAATATAAACTGCTAATGTTTACTGAGCATCTAGGATGTGCCTAACACAGCTTTCAAGTTTTAGATGCTTCCAGAAGAGCTGATGTGTCAGTTCTACAATTCTGGATCTATGCTTGAGGAGGTCATAAAGCGTAAACAAGCTATCTTTAAACTAATTTTTTTTTATAATTTTTAATTTATTTGACAGAGAGAGATCACAGGCAGGCAGAGAGGCAGGCAGAGAGAGAGGAGGAAGCAGGCACCCCGCTGAGCAGAGAGCCCGATGCGGGGCTTGATCCCAGGACCCTGAGACCACGACCCGAGCCGAAGGCAGAGGCCCAACCCACTGAGCCACCCAGGCACCCCTCTTTAAACTAATTTTTAAGGTGATCTGTGCTTGAGGAGGTCATGAAGTGTAAACAAGCTATCTTTAAACTAATTTTTAAGGCAATGTGAAGTTAAAAGAATAAAGGAGGAGGGAGGTAGCGTCTGGCTGGCTCAGTCGGTAGAGCATGCAGCTCTTGATCTCCGGGTTGTGAGTTCAAGCCCCACATGGAGTGTAGAGCTTCATTTAAAAAGAAAAAGAAGAAAAGGGAAAAAATAAGAGAAGAAAAAAAAAGGAGATCTACTTTGGGCCTTGCCTGCAAGCTAAAGAGTTATTTAGGGGCGCCTGGGTGGCTCAGCGGGTTAAAGCCTCTGCATTCGGCTCAGGTCATGATCCCAGGGTCCTGGGATTGAGCCCCGCATCGGGCTCTCTGCTTGGCTGGGAGCCTGCTTCCTCCTCTCTCTCTCTCTCTGCCTGCCTCTCTGCCTACTTGTAATCTCTATCTGTCAAAAAAATAAATCTTTAAAAAAAAAAAGTTATTTATTAATGCAATATTTTTTAATCCAATCTTTTACCCGGTAAAATGACTTGCCAGTGATGTATTGTTGGCTGCGGTGTGGAGGGAGTGGGAGCCACAGGTATGTACTATCTTGTGTAGTAGGAAATGAACCACTCCTTTGCAAAAGTCAGTGCCTAGTGGAGATGGCCCAGGGCCTGGGTCTATGTTGGCTGATCAAGTGGGCAGAGCCAGCTACCAGCCGTCCCGGTAGCAGCCAGTGTTTACTGGACACCTATGAGGGGCTCTGCAGGGTGTGGGGACTTCATGTGCACTGTCTCGTTAATGGCCACACAGCCAATGTGGAAACTCCGGCCTCGAGAAGGGCTCACTCAGGGCGGTGACCCAGTTCTCCAAACCTGTCCTGTAATGGCGGGCGCGGCCTGGCTCTGTGCTCTGCTCCGTGCAGGCACTTCCTCTCTGAGCTCTGTGGGCGTTTCCTGAAATAATCTGCAGGATCAGAAGGCCGATGGAGGTATTTTATCTGTGCAGCTTTGACATTTAGTTGTTTTGCTCCACCTACATTTGTACTGACACTTTGATTTTTATGAAGATCTAACCTGAAGAGAAATTGAAGAAGAAGCTGGGTACAGGGTGGGGAATGGTATCAAGGGAAAGGACTTGACTTAATTATTCAATCTGGGGTTTACCCAAGATAAAGTTTCTTCTCTTCCTTAAAAGAAAGAAAAGGAAATATTTTTAGACCAGTCTTTGTCTCCTAATTGTAGAATGGACAGTTTCTTTGTTTCCTGAAGCATGGTTGTTTAGAAACACCGAGGACATCTGATGCCCGTGCAAAGCCCAAGGCTCTGGCTAGCATTTGTTTATATTTGTGTTAGGGATTATGGCAGTCATTATCCACACCTTTTAAGAGCTCAGTGGACAAGGAGCTGAGGTGTTAAAGTAATTCCTAATGAGTCGGCTTTGTTAAGAGGAGGGAAGTCCTACAGGAGCTGCCCAGAGGGACACCTGTGAAGAAGAAGCCATGCCCATGGAGTCTGGCTCAGATCCCTGACCCACAGACTCAGGGCAGATACAATGACTATTGTCAGGAGTCACTAAGTTCTGGGGTACTTTGCTACACAGTTGTAGCTCAGACAGACACTTATCAGGAAGAGCCTAAACTGAAAGATGCATAGATTCATCGGCCAAGGCTGCATCCCAGCGAGTTAAACTCATGAGGTGTACCAGGCCCAGAGAAGAGGGTGAAAAGGTGAGAGAGTGGAGGGGAGACAGGGAGCAGCGTCATCATGAAGGGGAAGGTCAAGCCAGCTCTGTGGCTGAGGGCCGAAGAAGGTGGCCTGATTCTTTGAGAACTTTGTATGGTGTGCGCCAGTGGCAGAAGTTCAAAAAGTCTTTGTTGAATAAACAAATGAATTCCTGAGGCAGTCTGCTATCCCATTCTGCTTATCTCCATTTCATTAGCAAAATACTCTCCTCTCAGGGCGTCAGCTGATTTCTTATTTATCTTGTGAGCCTTTTCTGTGCCCCTAATAATGCTCAGTGTCCTTGCTGTGCTTGGTCACTGTCTGTTGCAGTGGTTTTCCTCAGACAAAGTGTCAAGGGTTCCAGAATTCCCATGCAGAGCACGCGGAGAAGAGGAACCTGGTTGGAAGGAGGCACTAGAGGCTTTTTTTTTTTTTTAAAGTACAACCTTTACACAGAATATACAAATTGTAATTGTTTGCCTATGTAAACACCATGAGACTACCACTCTGATCAAATCCAGAATATTTCCATCATTCCAAGAGGTTCCCGCGTGAATTTCCGAGGCACCACGAGATAACCACTATTCTGACTTCTGTCTTCCTGGATTAACTGACCTGGCCTTGAACTTCATATACATACAGAATTACACGTATGTATGCACTGGACTTCTTTGCTCACCATAATGTCAGAGATTCATCTGTGGTGTTGTATCGGTCATCACAAAAAAGATGTAAAAGTCATCTTTTTTATTGTATGAATAGGCCACGATTTCTTTACCTTGTTAATGAACATGGCGGTTGTTTCCAGTGTGGGGCTATGATGAATAAAGCTGCCATGAACACTCTCATGCATGTCTTTTGTGGGCACACGCGTTCAGTTCCCTTGGGTAAATATCTAGCAGTGAAACTGCTGGGTCACAAGGGCAGGCGTTGGGTCCACTTTAGTAGATAATGCCCAACAGTTCTGTGATGTGGGTAAACCAAATTACTCTCCCTCTGTTGATGAAAGAGTTTCTGGGTACGACGCATCCTTGTCAGAGCTTAGTCCGGTCTGGTCCAGAGCAGTATCTCACTGAGGTTTTAATTTGCAATTCCCCCATGGGTGGTGAGGTTGAACATGTTTTCTTCGCGTGCTTACTGGCCACCTGGATATTCGCCTCAAGTCCTTTGCCCATTTTCCAACTGAGTTGTTTGCCCTTTTCTTGATTTGTAGGTCTCTTCTGTGAGATAAATGCATGTGAATCCATTCTCCCAGTTGCTGGCTTGCCTCTTAGGGAGGGCTTTTGCTTAACACAAGCATCTAATTTTAATGATCCAGGATTTTATTTTTTTTATTTAAAATATTTTATTTATTTGACAGAGAGAAATCACAACTAGGCAGAGAGGCAGGCAGAGAGAGAGGAGGAAGCAGGCTCCCCGTGGAGCAGAGAGCCCGATGTGGGGCTCGATCCCAGGACGCTGGGATCATGACCCGAGCCGAAGGCAGAGGCTTTAACCCACTGAGCCACCCAGGTGCCCCCGATCCAGGATTTTAAAAACTATATCATGTCTATGTACATTATAATGACAATAAAATGAGTACTTATAAACCAGCCCCAAAGTAGAACCTGAGCCCTGCTTTGGCGCAGCCTTCCCTTCCTTATGGGAACTGCTTCTTCAGAAAGAACTACTGCTACCCTTTCCATGCTTTAAAAAATAGTGTTACCTAGTATGAATCTGTCTCTAAACAACATGTTGCTCAGTTTTGCTTGTTTTTGAGATTTATAAAAATAGTATCTTATAGTGTGTATGTTTGGTTTTTTTGTTTGTTTGTTTGTTTGCCTTCTGAGGCTTTCTCATCTTCCACTCCCTTTTTGCTTCTAGGATTCTTTATTGCTACAGATAGGTGTAGGTCCATTCCCACAGCTGGATGATAGTCTACTACATGGATTTTTCACATCTGTGCATTAGCACATCTGTGCAAATATGGGTTGTTCTCAGGATTCCTTTTTAATTTCAAAAAAAAGCTGTTGTCATCCATCTTGCAAATATCTTATTAACCCAAGCAAGAGTTTCTCTAAAGTATATCCCTAGGAATGGAAAATCCTGCCCATAGGATGTGTACATACTGGTTTTACAAAAACACTGAATTTTCTAGAGTGGATTTCCAAATGTCTCTGAATGTTTTCCAGATGGTTGTACCAATTTATACTTCCCCTTACAGTTAAAGTTGCTCCCACTGCCCCATGTTTCCCTCAACACTTTGAACTATCAGATATTAATTTTTTCCTAATTTTGTGGGTATAAAATGCCATTTCATCATCTTTTAAAGAAATATTCTCTGATTTTGTTTTTTGAGTAGGCTCCATGGCCAGCATGGAGCCCAATGCAGAGTTTGAACCCAAACCCCGAGATCAAGACCCGAGCTGAGATCAAGAGTCAGCCACTTAACTGAATGAGCCACCCAGGCACCCCTTATTTTTTATTTTTAAAAATCTCAAGTAAGGTCTACGCCTAACATGGGGCTTGAACTCATGATCCTGAGATCAAGAGTCACATGCTCTACCAACTGAGCCAACAAGGTACCCTGTTGTCTTGTCATCTTAACCTCCATTTTCCTCATGACTAGTGACCTGGAGTGTATTTGTGGACCACCGGTCTCATGTCCATATTTCTGCTGGGTTGTTTATCTTTTCCTTACTGGCGTTATAGTCATTTGTCCTCAGTACTGTTCCTTTGTTGGTTATGTATGTGGTGAATATCTTCTCCCACTTTGGGGGTAGAATTTTTGTTTTCTTTACAGTGTCTTCCAACACACAGACATTCTTAATTTTAATATAATTGTATTTCTTAATCTTTTATGATTATAACTTTTTAATATTGTTGAACACAGGCATACTTCGGAGATGTGGGCTCAGTTCAAGACTGCCACAATAAAGTGAGTCAAATGAATTTTTTTGGTTCCCAGTGCATTTAAAGATACGTTCCTACTATACTATAGACCACTAGGTATAATAGTATTGTGTCTAAAAAATGTACATACATTAAGAGATACTTCATACTTGCTCTCAGCAAATCATAATCTTTCTGCTTGTTGAGGGTCTACCTCAACACTGATGGCTGCTGACTAACCTGTATGGTGGCTGCTGAAGGCTGGGGTGGCTGGGGCAATTTCTTAAAATAAGACAACAATGAAGTTTGCTGCAATGACTGACACCTCCTTTCACAGTTTCTCTGTGGCGTGCGGTGCTGTTTGATAGCATGTTACCCACTGCAGGACTCCTTTCGAAGTTGGAGTCAATTCTCTTAAACCCTGCTGCTGCTTTATCAACTAAGTTTCTGTCTCAAGAAACCACGTGCTTGGCTAATTCATGAGAAGCAGCTCCTCATCTGTTCAAGTCTGATCAGGAGGTTCTGATCAGGAGGTTGCCACAATCCAGGCTCATCTTCGGGTTCCACTTTTTTTTTAAGATTATTTGTTTATTTATTTGACAGACAGAGAGCACAAGTAGGGAGAGGGGCAGGCAGAGAGAGGAGGAAGCAGGCTCCCTGCTGAGCAGAGAGCCCGATGCAGGGCTGGATCTCAGGACCCTGGGATCATGACCTGAGCTGAAGGCAGATGCTTAACCCACTGAGCCACCCAGGCACCCCTCTACTTCTGATTCTAGTTTCTCTTGCTGTTGCCACCCCATCTGCAGATACTTCCTCCTCTGAAGTCTTGACTCCTCAAAGTCATCCATGAGGGTTGGAATCCACTTCTTTCAAAGTCCTGTGAATGTTGATATTTAGACTGCTTCCCATGAGTCATGAATTTTTTTAAAAAATATTACTTATTTGAGAGAGAGAGAGTGAAAGAGAGCAGGGAGAAGCAGACTTTCCACTGAGCAGGCAGCCTGACATGGAGCTCAATCCCAGGACCCTGAGATCATGACCTGAGCTGAAGGCAGATGCTTAACCCACTGAGCCACCCAGGTGCCCCTAATCACAAATATTTTTAATGGCTTCTAGAGTGGTGAATCCTTTGCAATAGATTTTCAATGTACTTTCCCCAAAGCCATTGGAGGAATAACTATCTATGGCAGCTAGAGCCTTATGGAAACGTATTTCTTAAATAACAAGACTTGAAAGTTAAAATGACTGCGTTGTCCTCAGACTGCATAATGGGTGCTGTGTTAGTGACATGAAAACAACATTCATCTCACCATCCATCATCAGGGCTCTTGGGTGACCATATCTTTGAAAGGAATTTTTTCTGAGCAGTAGGTCTCAACAGTGGGCTTAAAATAGTCAGTAAATCCTGTTGTAAACAGATGTGTTATTACTAGATTTTGTTCTTCCATTTATAGAGCACAAGCAGAGTGGATCTAACGGAATCCTGAAAAGCCCTAGGATTTTCAGGATGGCTAATGAGCATTGGCTTCAACTCCAAGTCAGCAGCTGTATTATTAGGAAGCTATGAAGACAGTCAGCCTGTCCTTTGAAGCCAGGCATTGTCTTCTCTCTAGCTCTGAAAGTCCTAGAAACATCTTCTTCCACTTCCACTGTAAGGCTGTTTCCTCTGCATTGAAAATCTGTTGTTGCGTGTAGCTATCTTGATTAATTATCTCAGCTGGATCTTCTGGGTAACTTGAGACCTTGCACGTCTATGTTATGCAGACGGCCTCTTTCCTTAAACTTGGTGAACCAGCCTCTGCGGGCTTCCGGCTTCCCTTCTGCAGCTTCCTCACTTCTCCCAGCCCTCACGGAATTGAAGAAAGCTAGGGCCTTGCTCTGGATTAGGCTTTGGCTTAACGGAATGTTGTGGCTGGTTGGATCTTCTCTCCAGACTGCTCAAACTTTCTCCCTATCAGCAGTAAGGCTGTTTCACTTCCTTATCATTTCTGCTCACTGGAGTGGCACTTTAAATTTCCTTCACAAACTTTGCCTTTGCAGTGACACCTGGCTCTCTGGCACAAGAGGCCTAACCTTTGGGTGATCTCAGCTTTTGACATGCCTTCCTCAACTAAGCTAAGTCATTGCCAGCTTCTGACCCAAAGTGTGACACACGTGACTCTTTCCCTTGACACTTAGAGGCCACTATAGGGTTATTAATTGGCTTAATTTCAATATTGCTGTGTCTCAAGGAACAGGGAAGCCCAGGGAGAGGGAAAAGATGGGGGAATGGTCAGTAAGTGGAACAGTCAGAAAACACACAACATTTATCAATTAAGTTTCCTGCCTCGGGTGGACGCAGTTGTGACAACCCAAACTGGTTATAGTAACAGCAAAGATCACCGAACACATATCATCACAATATAATAGTGAAAAGATTTGAAGGACTGTAAGAATTACTAAAACGTGACACAGAGACACAAAGTGAGCAAATGCTCTTGGGAAAATTGCCATAGACATGCTGGGTGCAGGACTGCCAAAAAGTGTCAATTTGTAAAAAACACAATTTCTGCAAAGCACAGTAAAGCAAGGCGCACGGCAGGAGAAGGTATGTCTGTAAATCCTTCTCTACCCAAGTTGATCAAGATATTCTCCTATATTGTCTTCTAAAAACATTAAATTTCCCTTTTCACATTAAAAAAAAAAGATTTTAGAGAGAGGGAGAGAGAGTGTGCACACACATGTGGGGGAGGGGCCAAGAGAGTCTTTAAGGAGACTCTCCGCTAAGTGCTCAGCCTCACAAAGGACTTGATCTCCCAGACTTGATCTCCCAACCCATGAGATCGTCAGCTGCGTCGAAACCAAGAGTCTGCCATGTTCAACTGACTGAGCCACTCAGGAGCCCCTCTTTCCACATTTAAGTGTGTAATCTAGTTGGGGTTGATTTTGTGTTATTAATGTCAATTTTGTTTTTCCCATATGAACAACCAATTATTTCAGCATTATTTCTTTTCCTTTTTTTTTTTTTTTAAGATTTTATTTATTTATTTGACAGAGAAAGACACAGTGAGAGAGGGAACACAAGCAGGGAGAGTGGGGGAGGGAGAAGCAGGCTTCCCACCAAGCAGGGAGCCTGATGAGGGGCTAGATTCCAGGGCCCTGGGATCATGACCTGAGTCGAGTACAGATTCTTAACGACTGAGCCACCCAGGCACCCCATGTCAGCACTATTTCTCTCCCTACTCTGTTGGTCTTTGTGAGAGGCTGAATACTGGTTCTCCAAAGATGTCTTCTTCTCAATCCTTGAAACCTTCGGATACATTACCTTCTATGGCAGAAGGAACTTGGCAGGTATGGTGAAGAATCGTGAGAAGGGGTGATTATCTTGCATTATGTGAGTGAGACCAATGTAGTCAGGAGGGTCCTCATAAGAGGGGAGGAGTTAGACTTGGTCAGACACTGGAGTGCTGCACTTTGAAGAAAGAAAAAGGGGTCACGACCCAAGGGATGTGGCAGCCTCTAGAAGCTAGAAAAGATGTATCTTCCTTACAGCCTCTAAAAGGAACACAGCCTTGTGGACACACTGAGAACTCTGACCTCCAGAGCCCTTCCGACAATCAGTTAGTGTTGCTTTAAGCTTCTAAATGTGGGACAATTTGTTGCAGCAGCAAGAGGAAACTAAGAGTCTTCAATGTCACTTTTGTCATATGCTAAAGTTTCATACTCTTCTGAGGCTGATTCTGGGTTCTTTATCTGTTCCATTAGCTTTTCTTGATCCTTCTGCTCACGCCACACTCTTTTAGTATGGAAGCCTTACAATAAATACTGATACCTGTTGGAACAGATCCTTCATTTGCCTCCTCCCTATGTCTTGGTTACTTTGACTCTTCTTAGGCCTTTGCATTTCCAGGTAAATTTCAGAATATGCTAGTCTAGGTCCTCAAAAAGACCCGGTTGGAGTTCTGTTTAGGATTACATTGACTTTATAATCAATTTGGGGGAAATGGGCCTCTTTAAATATTGAGTTTTCCTAAGAACATGGCATATTCTTATATTTAGGTCTTTTATGTGTTACAAGAGGCCTTACATTTTTTCCCATATTGATGCCGCAAGTCTTTTGTAAGGTTTTCCCATAATTATTTTGTATTTTTTTTGTTCTAATGGAAATGGTGTTATTTTTGAGATGTTTTCTAACTGCTATGGGTACCTAGAAATGTGATTGTTTTTTTTATATAACCTCTTACTACAATAATTTTTCTATGAAATTTTGTTTTGTTTTACATTAGACAGTAATATTACCTGTGCAATGAAAGTTTGATTTCACCCTTTTAAAATACATTTTCTTTTTCTTCTCTTACTGCACTGGCTAGGATCACCAATATAACATTGAATAGAAGTGGTGATTGACTATGGTCGTCCTTTCTATATTTCTAGTTTTATATTTTATCTTTTTAAAAGATTTATTCGAGAGAGAGAGTGAGACAGCATGAGTAGGAGGAGGGGAGGCAGAGAAGGAGAAGTAGGCTTCCCACTGAGCAGGGAGCCTGATGAGGGACTCAATCGCAGGACCTTGGGATCATGACCTGAGTTTACGGCAGACGCTTAACTGAGCCATCCAGGTGCCCCTATGGTCTCAGTTTTAAAATAATTTTAACATTTTCTCATGACAGTAATATCTGATGTGGATTCTTTTTAAACTTTGATCTGGTGTTGAACTTCATCAAATGGTCCTCTTTATGCTTTCCTTTCAGTGAAATACAGCAACATTTTCCAGTAACAATGGACTGTCCCTGCTGTTGTCTTTGATTGCTTCTCTCTGTCATCTCTATGAGACATGTCATTCAGCTTCTGACCTAATCTGCTTTGCCAAAGCTCAGGAAGGGGCAGCCTTGGGTAACCTCAGCCAAGAGTGGACGTATGACCTAATGTGCATGTGGCTCAATGCTGGCCAGCTATTCTAATGTCACGACCTCAACCTGTGTTCAAAAGTATGGAGCATGGGAACTTCTAAACCACAGAGATGAGAAGTCAGAATTGGTCATGGCAACCCTGAATCACTGCAGGATAAAGTTACAGGGAGCAGAAACCTTGAACCATGGAGCACAGGCAGAGTCACAGAAAGGAGATACCCAGACCCTACATACATGCAAGGAGCTGCCTCCTTGGATCTTAAGGATTCCCAGATCCCAGGCTCATGCCCATGAGGCCTGGCTCTGCTTCATTTCTGCCGTGCAGAAAATTCCCCTTTCCCCCATACTGGTAGTCTGAGTGGGCTTCTCCACATGGTCAAACAAGTCTGACCCACATCTCCTCCCAGATCATTCCCTAGGACGCTGGCCTCCACAGTGTCTGTCACACTGACCACTGCTTTCCCATCCCCAGCACTCACTCAGGTCCTTCTCATGTGCCCCTCCGGCTCTCCTGCTGGTGGCAAAGCAGTCTCTAGGCTCGCCCTTAGGCAACCATCTTCCCTGGCTTCCAGATGCCTCCAATTGCAGCCTTGCTCTGAAACTGCCCCCGCCCTACCTAATAACCAGTTTTGGCTGCCCAGCCTGTCTGGACGTCTGAACACCTCACCTTGCTTGGCCTTCAAGGGGCCATACAATTGGCTTTCACTGCCTCTCAAACGTATTCTACCTCTCAGCTACGACTGACCCACACAGTGAAAAATCCTATTTGCTTTGGGCCTCAGTGTACCCACATTCGGCTCCCCAGGAGTCCCTGCTCCTGTCCTCCACCTGTGGGTCCATGCTCCTTAAGTCCTCTCAGGAGGAGGACCACACCCTCTCAGGTCCCTTAGGTATGGAGACACAGGGAAGTCAGGACACACTCAGCAGTGGTGACCAGCCCTCAGCAGCACATGCACATGGATCCCCTGCCAGCAGGCCTGCTATTCCCACAACTCCTGTGCTCTACTATGACTCCTTTGCTCCATCTGTGGGTCCCTCTGCTCCTACTTCAGAGGCCACTGGGAACATCTGCCTCTCCGCCTATTGGTGAAGCCACCTCTCATCAGGAAGCTTCTGCCCACACCCTTTCCTCAAAAGCACCTGTAGGCCTACCATGCCCATGGTCCTCAGGGATTCTTCTTCAGGATAAATGCCTTTCTTTTTCCCTTCAAGTTTCCCTACTGGATATTTATCCTTACTGTATTTTTTTTTTTTTTAAAGATTGACTTATTTATTGAAAGCTTGAGTGGGGGGAAGGTAGAGAGAGAGAGAAAGTCTCAAGTAGATTCCCTGCTCAATGTGAGCCTAACACAGGGTCTGATCTCACAACCCTGAGATCCTGACCTGAGACAAAATCAAGAGTCGGGTGCTTAACCACTGAGCCACAAGGCGCCCCTATACTTACTGTAATTTTAAACATTTTAAAAATTTTAACTTTTTAATTAAAAAACCAAAACACAGTGATAATGCTGGAGTCCCACTGACTCCCTTTTCTAACCTGGTTCCTCTCCTCAGAGTGACCTTGATACCCATCAGGGCTGTCTCCTGGCCTCGGAAAAAGGTTTTCTAAAGAAATTAAGTTTACCTCTCTAAAAAAAAAAATTACATCCTATTTTATGTATTGATGATGCTCCTCCCCCATCTTCCTTATTGTTGCTTGTTTTGAACTATTTCCTCCTCACATATTTAGAAGAGAGAGATGAACTAGGCCAACATTCACAAGGTAGAAAAGGACAAGCAGTGGAAAGTGGGGCTGTCCCTGTCCCTTGGCAGAAGCCTTCTCCACCTGCAACGCCTCTCCCCGTCCCTCTTGCCCCAGTTAACTTGTTTTCAAGGCACCTGTCGCCGGCTGACACAGAAGCACATATGCCCATTTCTGCCGTTTCCCGCACTGACTGGAGGCCACAGCAGAGAAGGGACCGGGTCTGTCTTGCCCAGGGACTCTTCCCCAGCTCTTAGAACCTACTCTCCCACCCCCAGTCGAAGGTGGATTCAGGAGACGGAAGCCGATCTGGGGGTCCAGGGCAGTGGTGACGGAAGCTATGGAAGGCACAGTCCTGGGACTGCAGAGCTGTCCTGGGAGGAAGGGCACGGAAGAGAGTTGAGGACAGAGGTTCAAGTGGAAGGAGGAGGGAAGGATGCGGGGTTGAAGGGCGACCAGGGTAGGGTGGGGAGAATCCCAGGTACCAGGTCGGGCTGTTTCTTTTTCTAGGGCACTTCACTGCCCAAGGGCAATGGTGTGTCTTCCCCTCCCGTTGGCCCATCCCCAGCAATCCTGAGTTGCAACCTCTTGGGAGACCAGCTCAAACCTGTCCAGGAGCGGCAACGACGGCAGGAAATTGCGGGGGTGGGGGATTGGGGCTTGGGCTCCTAGTCCAGCACCCATCCCGGCTCGGCTCTACATCCCGGCACGGCGCTACGCTGGCAGGCTAGTGGAGGATGGCGTGGCCGCCCGAAGCCCCGCTTAGCTCAGGTCCCAGCGGTGTCATTGGAGTCCCCGGGAGGTCCGTGCCACCTGTGGGCTGCCCGGAGGGGAGGCGGGGGCTGGAGGGGGCGGACCAAGGCCTTAGGCCTCGCACCTGTCCTCCGTCCTTCTCTGTCCTCTCCTGGGGTCTTGCCAGCATCCTGGGGCGGCGCTGGCCAGGGGTCGCCGGTGTCCCCGCTTGCGGGAGTAGGCGGTCAGCCTGCGATCTCGGCGTGGGCACCGCCTCCCGCCGCTCTCCAGGGGGCTGGCTCCAGCGGACTTTGGAGGCACTGGCACCCCGGCTCCAGCACGCAGGCCGCCTCCCGCTCTCAATCCGCCAAGTGGGCGTGCGAAGGGGAAGCTGGGCCCAGCCAGCGCTCCCGCCAGCAGCCCCAACCCCGCCCTCCTCACTCCCGGCACCAGCAGCCCCGGCTTCCATCCTCCCTCCCGGCCTGAAGGGTGAGGGTG
Source organism: Meles meles (assembly GCF_922984935.1). Lineage (NCBI taxonomy): Eukaryota > Metazoa > Chordata > Mammalia > Carnivora > Mustelidae > Meles > Meles meles. Next base: position 44,702,932 of record NC_060078.1, on the reverse strand, counting down.
TGGGGGGCCCAAGCCGCACCCGGGAAGTCAGCGCTTTCTGTGAGCAACAAACTCAGGCCACCAAAGGAGCCGCCAGGCCAGCCGCGCGGGGAGGGCCGCCTGCTCCCGACGCCGTCTGCGGGGCTGGTTCTCCCAGTCCGCACGCCCGGGCCTGCCCGCCCGCCCTGGATCCCCGCAGCCCTCCCGATTCCGCTCCCTGCGAGCCTTCCCCTCGTTTCCTTCTCCTTCTAGTTCCGACGGGGGAGAGAGGCCTCGGAGCGTCCCTGGACCCGCTCCCAGAACCGGGGTGCAGGCCTCGGTCCCGGCGTGCCTGCAGCGCCCCCTGCAGTGAGTCCGAGACACGTTCCCAAACCCGGCGGCGAATAGAGGCCCGGGAGCCTTCCTTTCCTCTCTGCCTCTGTGGGCTCAGACATGAGATGCTGGCGTTATCCGTTCTCAGTCTGCGTCCAGTCCCCAATATACAGTGAAGCTTAGTAAATTATAATACAGGGAACAACCTTGCCATCACCGCCCAGGCCAAGAAATAGCACTTTTCCAGTCTCTCCTGCATACCTGCCTGAGGCCCCATCCCGATCTCAACGGTCTCCTCCTTCCAAAAGTACCCGCTGTCCTGACTTTTACAGTGGTTACTCTCCTTGAGTTTCCTTATAGTTTTTTTTTTAAGTCATTCCTGTGTGCCTCTCTAGAAGCTAGAGATTGTCTTGCTCATATGTCTTTAAGGCCTTTGAATCTGCAGGTTCCTTCTCCATCTCTCTTCTCTTTACGAGGTGTGGAAGATAGTGAGCCATTCCCCCTGCAGAGTGCTCCAGGCCGGAGTTTGCAGATTGCATTCTCCGTCCAGTTCGGCACCTCACTCTGCTCCCTACAGCTCCTGCCAACTGACCCCTGGATCCAGAGGCTCCGTCAGACTCAACATCAGAGATTTCTGATGATATTCTAGGTGTTGATGTGCTCATTCATCAGGGGCACACAAAGTCTGCTTGTCTAGCTTTTTCCAAGGTGTTAGCAGAGATGATATTCAACTATCCAATGCTTACATTAACTCGTTGTGGAAAATACTGAAATTCTAATTACATCATTTCTTTTTCATTTAGGAGCTGGATTGGTTTTATAAGGCCACTTCCCTTCACTATTCAACCATCCACTATTTGGTTACCTAATGAAACAGTTTATAAAGGAGAGGCAGGATAGATGCTTGTTCCTTTTCATTTATTTGCCCACTTTCTCATTCTTCCTTTCTCCTTTCTTTCAAGATTTTATTTATTTATTTGAGAGACAGCAAAAGCTAGAGAGATCACAGAGGGAGAGGGAGAAGCAGATGCCAGGTGAACTGAGAGCCCAACTCAAGGCTTGATCCCAGGACCCAGGGATCATGACCTGAGCCAAAAGTAGATGCTTAATGGGTAGAGCCACCCAAGCACCTCTAGATAATCAATTGCTACACTGTCATCCTCCATTGATGATAAGTTAGTTTTTAAAAATATCATGAGAGCTGTGCCTGGGTGGCTCAGTCAGTTAAGCCTCTATCTCTTGATTTGGCTCAAGTCATGATCCCATGGGTGGTGAGATGGAGCCCCCCATGGGCAGGGAGTGTGCTTGAAGAGTCTCTCCCTCAGCCCCTCCCCCTGCTCATGCTCTCAAATAAATAAATAAATAAATAAGTCTTAAAAACCATGAAAAAGTTAAGGATTTAAACATTTTTGATGGATTTCAATACACCGCAGTTACTATCATTATTAATGTTCAAAATGTCCCATCTTCAGCCAGTTGGAGCCTCTTCAGGTCAACTCCTAAGTCCTTCTGACAAGACCTTTGTAGGCTGAGTATTTCCTTGCCATCTATCTGGTTTGGCAAGAAGTTTTCCGCTCATCTTGTTTATTTTCTGCCCAAGACTAGAGTCAGCCATTTCTCCAAGAAGCCCTGATTTCTTTTAGTGGAAAATAATAGTAAAGACCACAACTGGGATGTTAGGAATCCTCCTCACTTCTGGGTTGATCATTTCTAGGTTTTGTTTTTTTTTTTTTTTATTCCAGCGGGAAAAGCTAGAAATGACATATGTGATAAGATACTCTGGGAGTTTATGCTACTCCATCCAATTCCAACTGAGGACACTAGGGTTTTTACTTAAACTCTTCTATCTATATTTCCTTTCCTCCACACTGGGAAACCTGGTTCTCAAGAACACAGTGAATAATTGAATTAGAATATCCATTGAGTGGCTTGTTTTTTATCTCAACTTACGCACACATGGGTTCAGAATAACAATATCAATAATACCACAGAAGACACAGATGAAAGAAATTAAAGAAGTCCCAAATAACTCAAAAGATATTCCATGCACTTAGATTGGAAGAATATTGTTAGAATGTTCATTCTACCCAGAGAAATCTACAGATTCAATGCAATCCCTAACCAAACTCTACTGGCATTTTTTTCCCCCACAGAACAAATAAATCCTAACATTTGTAGGGACCACAGAACACTCTGAATGGCCAAAGCAGTCTTGAGAAAGAGGAACAAAGCTGGAGGAAACATTCTCCCTAATTTCAAACTATACCACAAAGCTTCAGTAGTTAAAACGATATGGCACTGGCATTAAAACAGGTACTTACTTCAGTGGAACAGAAAAGGAAGCCCAGATATAAACCCATGCATATATAGACAATTAATTTACAACAAAGATGTCAAGAACATAAAATGGAAAAGGACAGTCACTTTAATTGCTGTTGAGAATACTGAATAGCCACACATAAGAAAATGAAAGTGGACACTGTCTTACACCACACACAAAAATGAACTCAAAGTAGATTAAAGACTAGAATGTAAGACCTAAAACCATACAACTCTGAGAGGAAAATGTAGGCCATAAGCTCCAGGATGTCAGCCTCAGTGAAGATTTTTTGAATCTGACTCCTAAACCAAAGGAAATAAAAACAAAAATAAACAAGTGGGACTACATCAAACTAAAAAGCTTCTGCATGGCAAAGGAAACCATCGACAAAATGAAGACGTAACCTGCTGACCAGGAGAAAATACTTGCGAATGATGTGTCTGGTAAGTGGTTATTCTTCATCATATATAAAGAATTCATACAACTCAATAGCAAAAAAAAAAAAAAAAAAAAAAAAAAAAATCAGTTAATGGGAAGAAGATCTGAATAATAGACATTTTCCCAAAAAAGACACACAGATGGCCAACAGACACATGAAAATATGCTCAACATTATTCATCATCAGGGAATACAAATGAAAACCATAATGAGGGGCACCTGGGTGGCTCAGTGGATTAAAGCCTCTGCCTTCGGCTTGGGTCATGATCCCAAGGTCCTGGGATGGATCCCCCCATCAGGCTTTCTGCTCGGCAGAGAGCCTGCTTCCTCCTCTTTCTCTGCCTGCCTCTCTGCCTACTTGTGATCTCTGCCAAATAAATAAATAAAAATCTTTAAAAAGAAAACCATAATGAGCTGTTCCATCACACCTGTTAGAATAGCTACTATCAAAAAGACAAACAGTAAATGTTGGGATGTGGAGAAAAGAGAGTCCTTGTGCACAGTTGGTGAGAACGTAAATTGGTACAGCCACAAAGGAAAACAGTATGGAGGTTCCTCAAAAAATTAAAAATAGAATTATCATATGATCCAAAAATTCTACTTCTGGGTTTTTATTCTGAAGAAAACAAAAACACTAACTCAAAATGAAATCTGCACCCTCATGTTCACTACAATATTATTTATAATAGCCAAGATATGGAAGCCACCTGAGTGTTCACAAATGGATGAATGGATTACAAAAATGGTGATACACACAGACACACAGACACACATACACACACAGGAATATCATTCAGCTGTAAAAAAGAATGAAATCTTGCCATTTGTTATAACATAGATGGACTTTGAGGGCATTATGCTAAGTGAAATAAGACAGAGAAAAACAAACACCATACTATCTCGCTTATATGTGGCATCTAAATAAAACAAAATAGAACACAAAGCTCATAGATACAGGGAACAGATTGGTGGTACCAGAGGTGGGAGGTGTCTGGGTAAAATGGGTGAAGGTGGTCAAAAGGTTCAAACACCCATTTATAAAATAAGTAAGTCATAGGCATATAATGTACAGCATTGAGTACAGTTATTAATACTGTTTTTCATATTTGAAAGATGTTGAGAGTAGATATTAAGAGTTCTCACTTCTGAAACTAATAATATATATTGATTAGAAAAAAGTGCTCATCACAAGATAAAAAATTTTTGTAACTATGTTTGGTAATGGATGTTAACTAGACTCACTGTAGTGTTCATTTTACAATATATACAAATATCATATCATCATGTTGTATACCTGAAATATGTCAATTGTACCTCAATTTAAAAAATAAATATCCTAGAAAAAAAAATACCAGAACTAGTTAGACTTCTGAAAACAGTTAAAATATTTTTTTTGCACAATATTTAAATTCCATCCATTTTTCTTCCTTTGTACATATCTCCATTCTCAGAACACAGAACCATTACATAATATAATCTCTCCTTTTTAACGCTCACTGAATTTTAATACTGCAAGTTCCTGCTCACCACCAACCCTTACTGCAATGTCTCTTCAGTTATCTTGGTTCTGAAGATGGCTCTTTGGGTCTTCCTCAGGGGGCTGTGGTATGTTTTTCTAGAACTCTAGAATAAAGGCAGGGTCAGTATTACTGATTTCCCCCCTTGGCCTCAGGCTATCAGGCTCAGCACAGGGCTGTGAATGGTTCTCTCCTGATATAAAAGTTTGATATTTTGCTCATCAAGAGTTTTTGGCATTAAATTCGCTTTTTAAAAAACTGCTGCAGTAAAATCTCATTTACCTTGATTATTGAATTGTTTGATACTCCCTAAAACCTTGTTTTTCTCACCTCACTCTGGTTCCAGCCTGAAGCTGGAGATTTTTCTTTTTTTTTTTTTAAAGATTTTATTTATTTTAATTGATAGAGAGAGATCACAAGTAGGCAGAGAGGCAGACAGAGAGAGAGGAAGGGAAGCAGGCTCCCTGCTGAGCAGAGAGCCCGATGCGGGACTCGATCCCAGGACCCCGAGATCATGACCCGAGCCGAAGGCAGCGGCTTAACCCACTGAGCCACCCAGGCGCCCCTCTTTTTTTTTTTTTTTTTTAAAGATTTTATTTTACTTATTTGACACAAAGAGAAAGAAATCACAAGTAGGCAGAGAGGCAGGCAGAGAGAGAGGGGGAAGCAGGCTCCCCGCTGAGCAGAGAGCCTGATGTGGGGCTCCATCCCAGGACCCTGAGACCACGACCCAAGTCAAGGGCAGAGACTTTAACCCACTGAGCACCCAGGCACCCCTTTTTGTCTTTACTGTTCCCATCCTACTTAATTTTGATTCCACTCCTACCAGTGGCTGTTCATTGTGGAGTCTGCTGCCAAAGGAGCTCAGGCAGGGAGAATTCACAGACCTTCAGACCTTACTGGATACCCCTACCTTACTCACTGGTGGAGTGAGCCCAGCCCTCCCAGGGTCAGCTGCAAGGCCTTACTCTGCCTCTATGCTGTGCCAGGGAGGCACTCTCCTGCCAGGAGTGGGTGGGGGCTCATTCTGCTCCTATACTGAGAGTGGGCAGGGCCCTCTGCTGTCTAGTTACCCTACTGCTTCCTTCTGCTTTCCCCAGTACTCATGGTGATGGAGGACAGGTCTCATGGCTGTTTCCACCCACTTCTATTTTGTGGTGACGGGGGAAACCTGATCATGTAGTTTGGTAATGACTGTCCATGGTTTTGGTTTTAATATCTTACCACTCTGAGTTTATGTGGGAACTCTGGAAGGTACAAAACTATGTTCCATTACCATAGCCATCTTCCCATAATTCTTATGCATTTTTAAGAGATTTTATCCATTTATTTATTTGAGAGAGAGAGAGCTCAAGCGTGTGAGCGCACACTGGGGGAAGAACAGAGGAAGAGGGATAAGCAGACTGGATCTCACGACCACAAAATTGTGACCTGAGCTGAAATCAAGAGTCGGATGCTCAACCGACTGAGCCACCCAGGTATCCCAAGAAGTTTTTTTGGTTGTTGTTTGTTTGTTCTTTTTTTAAGATTTTCATTTATTTATATGAGAGGGAGAGGGCACAAGCAAGCACAAGCAGTGGAGAGAGGCAGAGGGAGAAGCAGACTCCTGGCTGAGCAGGGAGCCCGATGCAGGGCCTTAATCCCAGGACCCTGGGATCATGATCTGAGCCAAAGGCAGATGCTTAACTGACCGCGCCACCCAGGCACCCCCACCCCAAGAATTCTCATATTTTTTTTTTAAAGATTTTATTTATTTATTTGACAGAGAGAGAGATCACAAGTAGGCAGAGAGGCAGGCAGAGAGAGAGGAGGAAGCAGTCTCGCTGCAGAGCAGAGAGCCCGATGCGGGGCTCGATCCCAGGACCCTGCGATCATGTCCTGAGCCAAAGGCAGCGGCTTAATCCACTGAGCCACCCAGGCGCCCCGAATTCTCATATTTTTAAAAGGATACCTTAGGGTGCCTGGGTGGCTCAGTGGGTTAAAGCCTTCGCCTTTAGCTCAGGTCATGTTTCCAGGGTCCTGGGATCGAGTCCCTCATCGGGCTCTCTGCTCAGCAGGGAGCCTGCTTCCTCCTCTCTCTCTCTGCCTGCCTCTCTGCCTACTTGTGATCTCTGTCTGTCAAATAAATAAAATCTTTTTTAAAAAATGAAAAAAAAATGAAAAACACACTGTTGTCTGCTCAAAGCCTAGGTGTGTTCCCATTGTTAAAAAGGGGCCTTGCAACTATGAGGGATGTAACAGGTCCTAGTCCAGGCAAGACAGTCCCAACACCCATGTGCCACAAACACCCATACATGTGATGGCCTGGCCAAGCGCAGAAGAGGGAAAAGCAAAGGCCCCTTCAGTGAAGAGGAAAGGGAAAAACCAGGGTGCAAGTTTGTGACCCAGTATTGCAGCAGCCAGGGTGGGGGACCTGCTATCGGTCTATGGAGCCATGTGACTGGGTTTCACTGCCTTGAGACAGGAGAGGAGACAGGGATTAGGGATGGAGATATGCACACAGCCACGTACCTGGGTGGTTTGTGCCCCTGGTGGGAGATTGACTAGAAAACATTCTGCTCTTCAGGAAGCTTTATTGTCTGGGCTCTGGGTAAGGAAAAGACTCCTCTGAGGGGGAAACATTCCTAGGCCTGGGTTATGGACTGAAGGTTTATGTCCCCCCAAATTCATATGTTGACATCCTAACCCCTATGGTGATGATAGAAGAATGAGGGGCCTTTGGGAAGTGACAAGATTATGAGTGGGCTCAAAAGAGGCCTGGGAAAGCTGCATTGCCCCTTCCACCATGTGAGTGCACAGCAAAGAGAGGGCTCTCTGTACGCCAGAAAATGGGCCTTCGCCAGAAGCCAAATCTGTAAGCATCTTGATTTTGGATCTCTGAGCCTCTAAAACTGTGAAAAATACATTTTTTTTTGTTTATATGCCACCCAGTCTGTGGTATTTTGTTATAGCAGCCCAGAGGAATAAGACAAGCCTGGGATTTGGATAGCTAGTGTCTGAGAAGCGTTATGGATATAAATAAAACAGGAGGAAGGAGGTGGGGAGCATTTTATTTCAACTAGGGTGATAAGTGAAGTCTGTGTGTCAGGAAGAACATTAAGGAAATAATATTTAAGAAGAATACAATATGTTCACCTCCCTGGGGCCTAAAAATGCATTTGCGAAAATTCAATATCATTTTCTGATTGAAACCCATTCAACAAAATGGCAAGAGGGAGGATTAGAAGCCCCTAAATTTTGGGAAATAGAATAATCTGATAAAACTATGCAATAAATTGCTCTAAATCTTTTAGGTTAAAGACTTAAAAGATTGCAATGAAGCCATAAGTGAATAAGATAATGTGGAAAAACAAGAGGAAAACAGAAAAATAAAACAACAAGAAAAGAATTTCTAAAACCCTCCTCTGAAACCCAGAAAAGCCATGGAAATGAGAACGCTGCTGGGTGGGTTAGATACCAGGTTAATCATGATTGAAGAGAGAATTAGGAGACCAGAATGCTGCAGGCTGTAGAGAGAGGAAGTGGTGGAAAATAAAAAGATCATTCAAGAGTAAGGGCATAATAAGAACATTTTCAGACAAGGAAAGATGGAGTTTGCCACTCTCAGATTCTCCCTGAGAGTGTGAAAGGATATATTGAAGGAAGAAGTTGATGAATCCCGGAAAGGATGAGGGGGTGTGAGAAACACAGAGGGCAAGGAATGGGTGAATGCCAGTCTAAGACCAAATAGTCATTGACTGTATAAAATAATAGAATTAGTAAGAGTAACTCATTTAGAAGGCACAAAAATAATTCCTTACTCACATATTATCTCTGTTTAGCATTTCTAGTTCTATTTCATTTCTATACCTTCTAAATTAGCCAGTTATTTTACTACTACTCCTTTTATTGTTGTTTCACAGTCAAAAAAAAGTGGGAATGAGAATGCCAGACAAAAACAATATGTGAGAGGAGTACTGAAATTAAAGCTTTCTTCAAGCCTTTGTATTGTGTAGGAGGAAGCTAGAAATACAGATTAATTTTAGGCTTTGCTAAGTGTACATATTCAAAGTTTAAGGACAATCACTATAAAATAGCCATATAATATAGAACCCTCATGAAACATAAAAATTCATCGTATACTCCCTGACCAAGCAAATCTCAATAAATCCCAAGGGATTTATATCATGCAGCAATGCCAATAAAAATTAAAAATATGAAGTTGTAAAAGCTCTCATACACTGGGATACTAAAAAATGTATATCCAGAGAGGGGAAGGTGACAAAGCCAGAAGATGCTGAGCTTACCTCCTCCCATGCGCACATCAAGGCTGCAAACGCATAGAGTACAATTTATTCTAGAATGATCTGAAGACTAGCAGAACAGCTCTTCCATGGCTAAAGATAGAAAGAAAAAAAACCAAGAAGAATAGGAGGGCCAGGGACGATGTCAGGAACCAAATCCCTGGTGTGGTAGCCCTTAAGATATCACAGTAGAGATCCTCTCTGAAGAGCGAGGGCTTTAAGCCCCAAATTGAACACGCCTGGTCCTGGGGATCTGCGGTGGGAAGACAAACGCCCCAGTGTCCGGCATTGAAAACCAGAGGGATTTAACTCTGGGAGAGCAGAAGGCTATGGGAACAATATGACTCACTCAAGACTCAACACGGAGGCAGCAGTTTGCAAAGCATCTGGACTATACAGGAAGGAGATTTGCTGACCAATTATAAGATGTGCTGAAACGGCAAGGACCTATATGAACTTATGCTGAGAATGGACATTTTTCTTGCACTCCTTCAGCCTCGCTGGCATAATGCTGGTGGGTACCAGTTCTGACACTACCTTGCTAGGACTGCTTGCCCTGCCCTGCAGTGCTTCTTCAAATCTATTCTCCCCAACCTGCCCACCACAACAGGTGTCTGTCCAAAGGGGCTCCCATGCTGCCACACCTGGTGGACAGTCTCAAATGGAACTGATGTCCCCATAAAGCAACCACCACCTTGCCACAGCTGGAGGGCAACCCTAGCTGGGATTGGCGCCCCACCAAAGTGACTTCTGCCTTAAGGATAAAGGATCTAGCCCCACCTCCTAGTGCCCCCACAGCTGTTATAACAGGTGGGTTCACACAGAAGGGACACCTCTGGAGTGCCTGGTTCTGGTGACGGGGGGAACTGTGCTACTGGAATCCACAGGACTCTACAGAAGGCCAATACCTTCAAGACCAGAAAACACAGCCCACCTACCTAATACACAGAAACAAACACAGGAAGTCAGACAAAATGAGACCAGATGAATATGTTCCAGAGGAAACAACAAGACAAAACCCTAGTAAACAAAACAAAACAAAAACTAAACAAAATAGAGATAAGTAATCTACATGATAAAGAGTAATGTCATAAAGATGCTCCCTGGACTTGAGAGAAGAGTGGATAAACTCAGTGAGAACTCAACAAAGAGATAGAGAACATAAAAAAGGAGCACCCAGCTGGCTCAGTCAGTAGAGCATGAGACTCTTCATCTTAGGGTCATGACTTCAAACCTCGCATTGGGTATCAAGCCTACTTAATAAGTTTTTAAAAATTTTTTAAAAGGAAATATAATTAAAAAATCAACCAGAACTGAAGAAATAGAACAGCTGAAATAAAATCACTGAAATAAAATCACTGAATCGGGGCGCCTGGGTGGCTCAGTGGGTTAAAGCCGCTGCCTTTCGCTCAGGTCATGATCCCGGGGTCCTAGGATCGAGCCCCGCATCGGGCTCTCTGCTTGGCAGGGAGCCTGCTTCCTCCTCTCTCTCTCTCTGCCTGCCTCTCTCCCTACTTGTGATCTCTGTCTGTCAAATAAATAAAATCTTTAAAAAAAAATAAAATCACTGAATCATCTTCCAGGGAAGATGGCAGAGTAGGAGGTCCCTAAGCTCGTCTTGTCCCACAGATTCAACTAGATAACATCCACATCAGTGTAAATAACCCAGAAATTTTGGCCCAAAATCCAGCAGAATAGACTCTCCACGGCTAAATATAGAGAAGAGACCACATTAAATAGCGTAGGAAGGGCAGGGATGTGGTCAGAAGTCAAACTGGTCTATTGGACTGTCTGCAGGAGGGAGGGATGCAGCAGGCACAGAGAGGGGAGAGGAGCAGACCCCACACCAGACAAGGGGCATATACACTGAGAAGATGAATCCCCATAACATTTGACTTTGAAAACCAGGGGGAGCTAACTTCATCAGTTAGTGGGGCTTAATACCTGGAACTTTAAAAATCTTCAGGCTTAGAGTACCTGGATGGCTTACTTGGTTAAGTGTGCAACTCTTGGTTTCAGCTCAGCTCATGGTCTCATGGGTCATGGGATCAGTCCCTGTGTTAGGCTCTACACTCAGCAGGGAGTCTGCTTGAAGATTCTTTCCCTTTGTCCCTCCCCCTACTCGTGCTTTCTCTCTCTCACTCAAATAAAATAAATTTTTAGAAATTAGCAGGCTCTGCTCTGGGAGAGCTAGAGAGTATTGGGAAACAGAGTCCCTACCCTTAAAGAGACAGCATAGCAAACAGCCCTGCTGAGATACAGTATAGAAGCAGCAGTTTGAAAAATGCCTGGGGTATATGGGAGGGAGATTTGTTTACTAATCTCAGAGCATGAGCTGGAGGGATAGGGATCCTTGGGAGATGTATGGTGGGGGCCATTTCCCTCCTCTGTCCCCTAGCTTAGATACATGGACATCTGTGGGAACCAGCACAGCTCAAACATTCTCTACCTAGCTCACTAACTGTGTGTCCCACTCCCATGTTCTCTGATGGACTGCCCCCTCCAACCTGGCTTCAGCAGTTTTCCAAAGTGGTGTAAAAAGTGTGCCACTGTGCAAGCAGTCCCTACAGGGCTCAGCACCACTCTAAGTGACTCCTGGCCCAGGGAGAAAGGAAGATAATCACACATACCAGTCAGACTGTGGCCCTAACCATGGGCTATGACCAGACATTGGGTCTGACTGCAGGCCCCACCCATCAATGAATGCTTCTTGGACAACACAGGGAGAATACCCTGCAGTTTGGTGTTACTGCAGCTAGGCTGAATGCCAAGTTTGACCCAACTCAAGCCTACAGTGATCCATGACCAGCCCACTAACAACATAGAGATCAAACCCTGCCCATAATAGGCAAAGACCATTGCAGATGGCTGGACTGATAAGTAATAGCCTGACAGAATTTAAAGTATTGATCATAAAAATAATCATTGGACTCGAGAGTTGAGAACCTTAGTGAGACTCCAACAAAGAGACAGAAAACATAAGAAGCAATCAGATGGAGAACTCAATCACTGAAATTAAAAATACACTACAGAAAGTAAAAAGCAGACTAGAGGAAGCAGAATGGATCAGTGACTTGGAGGCCAGAGTAAATGAGTTATGAGCTTTTATTTAAGTAGTTCAGGGTAATTGAAAGCAATAAAGCTGAACAGGAGAAAGAAAAAATAATAAAAAATGAGAAAGATTAAGGGAATTCAGTGATACCATCAAACATAGTCATATTGGCATCCAAGGATCTTAGAAAGGGAAGAACAAAAAGGGGACAGAAATAATAGCTGAAAACTTCCTGAATCTGGGGAAGGAAACAGAAATCCAGATCCAGGAGGCAAAGAGTCCTCAACAAAAATCAACTCAAGGAAGTCCACAGCAAGACACACAGTAATTAAAATGGCAAAAAGTAGTGAAAAAGAAAAATTTAGGGGGCGCCTGGGTGGCTCAGTGGGTTAAAGCCTCTGCCTTCGGCTCAGGTCATGATCCCAGGGTCCTGGGATCGAGCCCCGCATCGGGCTCTCTGCTCAGCAGGGAGCCTGCTTCCCCCTCTCTCTCTGCCTGCCTCTCTGCCTATCTCTATCTGTCAAATAAATAAATAAAATCTTTTTTTAAAAAAAGAAAAATTTTAAAGCAGCAAGAGAAAAGAAAACAGTTATATACAAGGGAAACCCCATAAAGCTATCAGCTGATTTTTCAGCAGAAACTTTATAGGCCGGAAGGGAGTAGCAGGGTATATTCAAAGGGCTGAAAGGAAAAAAGGTGCAACCAAGAATACTCTATCAAAGCTATCATTCAAAATAAAAGGAGAGATAAAGGGTTTCTCACACAAACAAAAGATAAAGGAATTCATGACAACTAAACCAGCTCTATAAGAAATGTTAAAGGGGACTCTGAGTGGAAAGAAAAGAGCAGAAGTAGGAGTAAGTAGGAAGCACAAAGCAATAAAATTAGGTATGTCTATAAATATCAGTCAGAGGTTTTACAGAATAAAAGGAGGTAGAGTATGACACTACATACCTAACAGGTGGACAGGGAAAGGAGTAAAAAATTAGTCCTTTTAGAATGGGTTCAAACTGGGGCACCTGGGTGGCTCAGTGTGTTAAAGTCTCTGCTTTCAGCTCAGGTCATGGTTCCAGGGTCCTGGGATCAAGCCTCGCATTTGGCTCTCTGCCCAGCAGGGAGCCTGCTTCCTCCTTTCTCTCTCTCTGCCTGCCTCTCTGCCTACTTGTGATCTCTATCTGTCAAATAAATAAATAAAATCTCAAAAAAAAGAAAAAAGAATGGGTTCAAACTTAAGGGACCATCAACTTAATGTAGATTGCTATATGCAGAAGATGTTAATATAAATCTAATGGTAATCACAAATCAAAAACTGATAAGAGATATAAAAAAATAAAGAAAGGAATTCAAATCTATCACTAAAGAAAGCCAACAAACTGTGAGAGAAGAAAGAGAATAAAGGAACAGAGAAGAACAAAAACAACCGCAAAACAAGTAACAAAATGTCAGTAAGTACATACATACCAATAATTACTTTGAATGTAAATGGACTAAATGCTTCAAACAAAAGACAAAGGGGGATGACATAGATTAAAAAATGCCAAGATTCATCTACACATTGCCAACAAGAGTCTCGCTTCAGACCTAAAGACACATACGGACTGGAAGTAAAAGAATAGAAAGATATCCCATGTAAATGGAAACAACAGAACCTGGGGTTGCAATATATACATAGACAGAATAGACTTCAAAATAAAGACTGTAACAAGAGACAAAGAGGGGAATTACATAATGATGAAGGGGAATCAATCCAATGAGAGGATATAACAATTGTAATTATCTATGCACCCAACATAGGAGCACAAAAATACACGAATCAAATGCTAACAGACATAAAGGAAGAAACTGAGAATAACACAATAATACCAGGGAATTTTAACACCCCAATTTCATCAATGGATAGAATCATCCACACAGAAAAGTAATAAGCAAAGTAGCTTTGAACGACATATTAGACCACATGGACTTAACTGATATACACAGAACATTCCATCCAAAATACCAGTGGACTATGCTTTTTTTTTTTTTTAAGTGCACATGGAATATTTTCCATAGATATGTTGAGCCATAGAACAATTTTCCAAAAATTTGAGAAGACTGAAATCATGTTGAGCATCTTTCCCATCCACAGCAGTATGAAACTAGAAACAAATTACAAAAACAAGAAACCTGGAGAGAAATAAAAATGGAAACAACAGTTCAAAATGCTTGGGATGCAGTTCTAAGAGGGTAGTTGATAGCAATACAAGCCTACCTCAAGAAACAAGAAAAAAATCTCAAATAAACAATCTAACCTTATACCTGAAGGAACTAGAAAAAAAAATAAACAGAGTCCAAAGTTAGGAGAAGGAAGAAAATAGTAAAGATCAGAGTGGAAAAAAAATCAAATAGAGACCAAAAAACAAACAAAACAAAAATCATTAGGAAGGATCAATGATACCAAGAGCTGGTTCTTCAAAAACAAAGAAAATTGTTTCAACCTCTGGCCAGAATCCAAGAAAAAAAGGAGAGAAGACTTAAATATAATCAGGAATAAAAAAGGAGAAGAAATGGCTGAAAACATTAAAGTAGAGTACAATGAAAAATTATATGCCAACAAATTGGACAATGAAGAAGCAGTGAATAAATTCCTAGAAATACGCAATATTCCAAAACAGAATTAGGAAGTAATATGAGATATGAACACACTAATTTCTAGTAATGAAATTGAACTGGTAATCAAAAAATTCCCAACAAACAAATACTGGGACCAGATGGCTTCCCAGGTGAAGTCTACCAAATATTGAGAAGTACAGCATTAACTGTTCTTTACAACTATTTCAAAAAATAGAAGAATAAGGAAAACTTCAAATTCATTCTTTAAGGCCAGCATTACCATAATACCAAAACCATACAAAACCACTGCAAGAAAACTACAGGTCAATCTCTCATGAACATAGATGCAAAAACCCATAACAAAATATTAGCAAACTGAATACAATCCATTACAATGTGTTGTAATAAATCAACAATACAATAAAAGGATCATTCACCAAGGTTAAATGGGATTTATTCCAGGGATGCAAGGATGGTTCAATGTCTGCAAATTGATCAGCGTGATACATCACATTAACAAAACAGAGAATAAAAACCATAATCATCTCAATAGATGCAGAAATAGAATGTGATAAAATTCAACATCCATTTATGATAAAACTTCTCATAGCAGTGGGTTTAGATGGGACATGACTCAACATAAAAAAGGCGATACAGGAAAAAAAAAAAAAAGGCCATACAGGATGAATGCACAGTGATATTATGCTTATTGGGAAAATACAGAGACCTTTAAGACCAGGGCCAAGACAAAGATATCCACGTTCACCTTTTTTTTTTTTTTTTAAGATTTTATTTATTTGACAGAGATCATAAGTAGGCAGAGAGGCAGGCAGAGAGAGAGAGGGGGGAAGCAGGCTCCTAGCTGAGCAGAGAACCTGATGCGGGGCTCGATCCCAGGACCCTGAGATCATGACCTGAGCCGAAGGCAGAGGCTTTAACCCACTGAGCCACCCAGGTGCCCCACCACACTCACCATTTTGATTCAACATCATACTGGAAGACCTTGGCATGGCAATCAGACAAGAAAAAGGCATTCAAATTGGTTAAGAAGTTGAACTGTCACTATTTGCAAGTGACGTATTACCTATAGAAAGTCCGAAAGACTCCACAAAACCAAAACCTGTTGGAAGTGATACATGAATGCAGTAAAGTTGCAGATATAAAACTAATATAAAGATAAACGATTTCTATAAACTTCTAACAAAGGAGTAGAAAGGGGAATTAAGAAGACAATGCCATTTACAATTGCACAAAGAATAAAACATGTAGGAATAAGATTAACCAAGGAAGTGAAAGACCTGTACTCTGAAAACTAGCAGATACTGATGAAAGAAATCAAAGACTACATACATAGAAAGGTATGCCATGCTCATGGACTGGAGAATTAATACTGTTAAGACGTCCATACTATACAAAGTAATCTACAGATTCAATGCAATCCCCAAAATACCAATGGCATATTTCACAGACTAGAACAAATCATCCTAAAATTTGCATGGAACCACCAAGGACTCCCGGTAGCCAAAGCAATCTTGAGAAAGAAGAATAAAGCTGGAGGTATCTCAATGCCAGGTTTCAAGATACATTACAAAGCTATACTAATCCCAACAGTATGGAACACAAAAATAGACATCTAGATCAATGGAACAGAATAGAAAGCCCCCAAATAAACCCATGCTTATATGATCACTAAATGTATGACAAAAGAGGTGAGAATTAAAATGGAAAAAAGACTGTCTCTCCAATAAATGGTGCAGTGAAAACTGGTCAGCTAAATGCAAAACAACAGACCTGGAACACTTTCCTACACCATAAATGAAAACAATTAAACACGGCTATGGACCTAAATGCGAGACCAGAAACCATAAAACTCCCAAAATAAAGGAAAGGAAGTAAACTTTTTAAAAAATATATTTTATTTGTTTGACAGAGAGAGAGTACAGCAGAGGGAGAAGTAGACTCCCTGCTGACCAGGGAGCCTGATGCAGAACCTGAACTGAAGGCAGATGCTTAACCAACTGAGCCACCCAGCTGCCCCAGGAAGTAAACTTTTAACACTGGTCATAACAACATTTTTCAGGCTATGTTTCCCTGGGTAAAGGAAACAAAAAAGCAAAAATAAACTACTGGGACTACATAAAAATAAAAGCTTCTGTACAGCAATGAAACTCGTTGACAAATGAAAAGACTATCCAGGTAATGGGAGAAGATATTTGCAAATGACATATCCAATAAGAGGTTAATAACCAAAATATATAAAGAACTCACAGAAGTTAACACCACTCCCCCTCCAGTGCACACACATAGATTAAAATAAACAATCCAATTAAAAGTGGGCAGAGGGCCTGAACAGACATTATTCCAAAGAAGACATACAGATAGCCAGCATGTATGTGAAAAGTTGTTCAACAGCACTCATCATCAGGGAAATGCAAACCCAAACCACAAGAAGATACTACCTCACACCAGTCAGACTGGCCAGTATCAAAAAGACCACAAAAAGCAAGAGCTGGCAAGGATGCAGAGAAAAATAGCCCTTGTGCACTGTTGGTGGCAACGTAAGTTGGTACAATTACTTGGAGAACAGTATGGTGGCTCCTCAGAGTTAGAAATATCAAAAAATCCAGTAATTCCATTATTGAGTATTTATCCAAAGAAAATGAAAACACTAACTTGAAAAGATAAATGTACCCATATATTTACTGCAATACTATTTACTATAGCCAAGTAACCTAATTGTCCTGTGATGGATGAATGGATAAAGAAGATGTGGTATGGAGGTGTTTGGGTGGCTCATTCAGTTAGTCTGACTCATGGTTTCAGTTCAGGTCTGATCTCGTGGTCCTGAGTTCTAGCCCTGCATGGGGCTCTATGTGCAGTAGGGAGTCTGCTGGAGATTCTGTCTCCCTCTTCCCCTCCCCTTGCCCACATGCATGCGTGTTTTCTCTCTCAAAAACAAAAATAAATCTTGGGGCACCTGGGAGCCTCAGTTGTTAAGCAGTGCCTTTGCCTCAGGTCATGATCCTGGGGTCCTGGGATCAAGCCCCACATGGGGCTCCCTGCTCAGCGGGAAGCCTGCTTCTCCCTCTCCCACTCACCCTGCTTGTGTTTCTTCTCTTTCTGTGTTTCTCTCCATCAAATAAATAAATAAAATATTTAAAAAAATATTTATGTATTTGACAGAGATCACAAGTAGGCAGAGACAGAGGAGGAAGCAGGCTCCCCACTGAGCAGAGTGATATGATGCTTATTGGGAAAATACGGAGACCTTTAAGATCAGGGCCAAGACAAAGATATCCTTTGTAACCTTTTTTTTTAAAGATTTTATTTATTTATTTGACAGAGATCATAAGTAGGCAGAGAGGCAGGCAGAGAGAGAGGAGGGAAGCAGGCTCCTTGCTGAGCAGAGAACCTGATGTGGGGCTCGATCCCAAGACCCTGGGATCATGACCTGAGCCGAAGGCAGAGGCTTTAACCCACTGAGCCACCCAGGTGCCCCTAAATAAATTTAAAAAATTAACACCACTTAAGAAAATAAATCTTAAGAGAAAACATGGTACCTATACACAATGGAATATTACTTAGTCACAATAAAGAATGAGGTCCTATCGTTGGCAATAGCATAAACACACCTAGAGGGTAATGTTAAATGAAATAAGTCAGACAGAGAAAGAGAAATACCGTACGATTTCACTTATATGTGAAATCTAAAAAACAGTATATGAACAAAACACCAAAACTGAACAAAACCACCCCCTATCCCCAAAAACCCCACCAAAAATAAATTCATTAGCAGGGAGGGAAAACTAGTGGTTGCCAGAGGGGAGAGAGGTGGGGTGGGGGGTTGGTGAAACAGTTGAAGGGAATTAAAAGATACTAACTTCCGGGGCGCCTGGGTGGCTCAGTGGGTTGAGCCGCTGCCTTCGGCTCAGGTCATGATCTCAGGGTCCTGGGATGGAGTCCCGCATTGGGCTCTCTGCTCAGCAGGGAGCCTGCTTCTCTCTCTGCCTGCCTCTCTGTCTACTTGTGATCTCTCTCTGTCAAATAAATAAATAAATAAAAATCTAAAAAAGAAAAAAAAGATACTAACTTCCCTTTCTAAAATAAATAACTTACGGGGATAAAAAGTACAGCATACAGTCAATGATACTGTGTTAATGCTGTATGGTGACAGATGGGGACTAATTGTGGTGAGCACGGAGTAATATACAACTAGTGAGTCAACAATTCTATATATTTGAAAGTAATGTAACATTGTATGTCAAGTATACTTATATTTAAAGAAGCTTAGTCCTCTCTAATCTCGGGGTCAAAACAGAAATAATGGGTATTAGGAAAACATTTAAAACTAAACTTTGCTGGGGCAGCTGGGTGGCTCAGTCGGTTAAGTCCCACCCTTGATCTCAGCTCAGGTTGTGATCTCAGGGTCCTAAGTTCTGGCCACGATGGCACCACGCTGGGTATGGAGCCTACTGAAACACAGAAACTACACTACACGGACAGCACGGCATAGCAACACTTGTGGCATTAAAGTAGTATTTACAGGGAAATTTCCAGATGGATTCAAAGCCTAACCATGAAAAGGAGAATTGTAAAATGTTTTGTAAGAAATACAGAAATGGGGGCGCCTGGGTGGCTCAGTGGGTTAAAGCCTCTGCCTTTCGCTCAGGTCATGATCCCAGGATCCTGGGATCGAGCCCCGCATCGGGCTCTCTGCTTGGCAGGGAGCCTGCTTCCTCCTCTCTCTCTCTCTGCCTGCCTCTCTCCCTACTTGTGATCTCTATCTGTCAAATAAATAAATAAAATCTTTTAAAAAAAAAGAAATACAGAAATGAAGTGTGTCTGGATGGTTCAACCACTTAAGTGTCTGACTCTTGATTTCAGCTCAGGTCATGATCTCAGGGTTGTGAGACTGAACCCCACACTGGGCATGGAGCCTGCTGAAGATTCTCTCTTTCCCTCTCCCGCTGCTCCTCCCCACGCCCCACTCTAAATAAATAAATAAATACACAAGACTGTTTCTTATGACATTAGAGGTAAGGAAGAGCAAGATACAATAAAATAATGATAAATTTGATACTAAATTTATAAACCAACAACAAAGAGAAAAGGTAAGATAATAATGATAAATAATGATAAATTTGATATTAAATTTATAAACCAACAACAAAGAGAAAAGGTAAGATAATAATGATAAATAATGATAAATTTGATATTAAATTTATAAACCAACAACAAAGAGAAAAGGTAAGATACAGGGTAGGAGAAGGTATTTCCAATGTGTATAATTGAGTTAGCCTACATATGACAAACTTCCACAAAATAGTAAGAAAAAGATAAGCAACTCAATCAAAAATACACGAGGGATAAGAATGGGCATTTCCTTAAGGAGAAAATATGATTGGCTATGAAGACTCTCCACCTTACTAATAACGGGGAAACAATAATTTAAAAAATGAGATATATACTTTTACACTCATAAATTTTGCAAAAAATTAAGAACCCTGATAATACACTGTGCTGGGAAGACTGTGATGGACTCAGGAACTTGAGACTTTGCTGGGAGGAATATAAACGAGTGGCTCACTTGGAGAGCAACTTGCCAGTCCTACTTAGGTCTCTGCACACGCACGAAGGAGACATTCGTAAGTGTTTGCTCTAGAGAAGCCCTTTCCCACGTTCATTAGGACACGCGCACCAAGAGGTTTACTGAGTCACTGGTGATAATCCTAGAAAAGTGGATGGAAATGACTCAACTCTGATCTCGGAAAGGGAACGGGTAAGAGAACTCTGGAATTGCCTGCAGAGAAGCCGCCAAGCCTGGGAGAAAGAGCTCCACCTGCAACGTATTTAAATATCAAAAACACTGCGAGGAAAGTGCAAGCTGCAACGTGATAGGCAAATTATCATAATTTATGTAAAACACATGAAACCGAAATATACCTCGTTAATGGAAATGACGTACAGCAAAGTGTAGAAAGGGCTTACAGCGCAATACTTAACCCATTAACCGATCCTACATCCCAAAGCTATGGTGCTGCACAACTTCTTTCCACGAGGGGCCCACAGCGCTCGGCCTCGCTCCCGGGTCTCCACGCTTCCACGCCCCCGCCTTCCCTCCTCTTTCTCCCGGAGGCTTCCCGCGGCACCCGACAAGTCCAGGAGACCCCTCCCTAGAGAGAAAACTGGCCTAACTTTCCTTGACTACATCTGCCTCCAGCTGCAGCCGGCTGCCTCCCCTTCTTTGCGCCTACAAGCTTCTAAGAGACGCTTAGAAGAGAGCCCTGCTCTCCCTCCTCTCCTGTCTCCCCAGGTGCCGCTGCTCTCTGGTTTTGGCATCTGCACCCAGCGTCCTGTCGGCCAAAGTCCCCCGTAACCTCTGGGGACCACGTCCAAGCCCTGCAGTCCCAGATTTCCCACAGCCCGCGCGCGGGCCTCTTTCCAGTGTTCGCGGTGCGGCGCGCTCCTGGACTTGCCGCCGCCCCAGGGCGGGAGTCTCAGTCGCTCCCTTGGCCTTCCTCCCGAGCTGAACGCTCGCACCACATCCTGCCCTCCTCCACCACTGCTCAGGTCTTGCTGGCTTCGCTCTCGGCCCGACCTCCCTAGACCAGAGCTTCCTAGCTCTAGCGGCGCACTACAGTCGCCTGGGACTCAATCAGTGCCAAGGCCCAGGCCGATGGCGTCCGAGCCCGCAGGATGCGGGGTCGCGGATATTATCCAAGCTCCCAGGTGTTCTGACGCCCGCTTGGCCTCCCAGCCTGACCGCGCAGAGGAGCGCCAGCTGCCAGTGTGACAGCGCCACCTGGCGGCTTTCTCAGGGAGTAAGGTGGGGGTGGCAAGAGAGACCACTGTTACTCCTAAAGTCTGGTGATGGAGAGCTTGTTGAAGAAACTGGAACTGCTGTTGGAACCGCTCCAAGGGACATGTTCCCCTCCCCCTGACCCCGTCACGGTTCTTCCTAACCAAATAGCAAAACTTTTACAATAGGCGGGGCACTGTTTTAAGGGCTTTGCCACAATCATAGACATAGATATCATTCCCGTTTCACAGACAAGGAAACCGAGGCACAAAACCTTGCTCAAGCCCATGCAGGTAGCTGGAGCTGATATTACAAAACCAGACAGTCTGACAAGCTCAGTGCTGGGAGGCAGTGAGGCTGCTGCCTTCTCCGGGTACTAAGGGCGGCAGAGTCAGCGTCTTTGGCTGGGCACAGAGGGTGGCACAGGGATAGGAGGCAGGCTGCCATCCCCAGAAACGTCTGATGTTACAGTCAGCCTGAGTTTTGGGGAGAGGCACTTACAGACAGGAACATAAAGGCAGCAGTAAATGAGATCGTCAAGTGACTCTAGGACGTTTAAAAGACAAATTCGATCCTGTCACTCTAACAAACAGTAGAATTATTAGTGACACTTCGGGAAAAAGCCCAAATCCTCAGCTAGACCTCGAATCTCTTTTCCCAGCAGCCCTCCTTGCCTTGCTCCGCTCACTGGCTCCGTCTGCTCTCCCAGAGAGCGTCCCGGTTCCCAGCTTCAAACCTCCCAGACTCCAGACTCCAGACTCAACTCCGGTTTGCTCTTTACCTGGATAATGACATCCTTCAGGTTTCAGCTCCAGTGCTGAGGTTTCAGTCCCTCCGCCTGGGGTCCGCAGTTCCTCCTCCATGACTGAGTGCAGGGTCCCGAACACCTTCAGTCTCGGACGAAGAAGGGGTGGGGGGCTGCGGCTCCCAGAGACCTCAGGAGCTGAGTCCCAGGGCTCCGTCGGCCGCCACCAGCCCAGGTGCGCTCAGCGGGCTCTGTCGCCCCCGGGCGGTAGCGGCAGATATGGTTTCTGGTCCTTCCACCAGGCCCTGAAAGGCCTGGCGCTGCCCCTACCCCAGAACAAGAGTCGCCCCCATGTTCCTCGGGCCGTCACACAGCTGGCTTTCCACGAGGAATCTGGAGAATTCCACCAAACCCAGCTGGGGGAAAATCAAGCTCTGAGCTGGAGGGCGGGGCTTCCCGACATGGACCCGCCCCATCTCAGGCCCCGCCCCTTCGGTTTCCGAGGTTGTTAACCAGGTGGTCTTCCCTCCGTTGGTGATGGATGCAAATCCTCACTCCTGCTGCTTTACTGTGCAGCTTGTGCATATCACCTTTATTCTTTTGATAAACGATGGCTGACCCTTTTTATGTGCCAGGCACTATTCCAGGCACTGGGAATACCACAATGAATAAAACCCACAAAAAACCTGTCCTCTTGGAGCTTACAGTGGGACTGATAATTAACAAATAGGGTTTAAAAACCATAGCATGTTGGGGCACCTGGGTGGCTCAGTCCGTGGAACCTCTGATTCTTGATTTCGGCGCAGGGCATGGTCTCAGGGTCGTGAGATGGAGCCCCTCGCGGGGCTTTGCGCTCAGTTTCTCTCTTTCCCTCTCCTTCTGCCCCTTCCCCCGCGCCCCACAAAATAAATAAATAAATCTTTTTTTTTTTTTTAAATCTTTAATGGTAAGTCCTGGGGTGGTGTGGGGGAATGAAGCGGGAAGGGGAGGAAGGAGGATAGGGACTTTGGAAAAGAGGGTTGTAAATTTTAAAAGGGTGATTTGGGAAAGACCTCCCTGAGAGCGGACAGGTGATTAAAACTTGAAGAGGTAGATATCTGGGGGAAGAGCACGTGCGTAGAGCAAACAGCAAGTGCACAGGTGTGTTCAAGGAATTCGAATAGACCAGGCTGCTGGGGGGGGGGGAGGGGCACCTGGGATGGTGCCAGATTGGAAATCCTTGTGAGGCTTTTTCTCTGAAAGGGGTAGAAAGGGAAAGGTGCGGGGAGGGAGAGAGAGAGAGCACTCTCCGCCCTGGAGGAACAGGATTGACACAAAATAACTGAATCTCTGTGGCTGCTGCTGTTGAGAACACAGTGCAGGGCACAAGAGAGGGGTAGTGGGACCAGTTAGGGGCTATTGCCATGTCAGGAGATCCCTGTGGTAGTGGCGGAGGGGGGAGGGCTGGCTGGATTCCAGATCTAAGTTGAAGCTAGAGAGGATAGGATTTCCTATTGGATTGGATTTGGGGTTTGAGGGAAAATCACAAGTTTCTAACCATCAGCAAGGATGGAATTACCTGGGATGGGGAAGGCTGTAGGAGAAGCAGGTTTGGGGGCGAGGAGATGAGGAACTCACCTTTGGGCATGGCCAGTTAGAACTGAATCTTGAGGGACGCCTGGGTAGCTCAGTTGGTTGGACGACTGCCTTTGGCTCAGGTCATGATCCCGGAGTCTCGGGATCGAGTCCCACATCGGACTCCCAGCTCCACGGGGAGTCTGCTTCTCCCTCTGACCTTCTCCTCACTCATGCTCTCTCTCACTGTCTCTCTCTCTCAAATAAATAAATAAAATCTTAAAAAAAAAAAAAAAGAACTGAATCTTGACCTCTCAGTGGTGATGCTGGTTTGATGCTGATTGGTTAAAAGAGACAGGTGTTCATAGGAGAGTGAGACTGGAAATCAATATTTGGGAGTCATGATGTAGAGATGAGGAACAGTCAGGGTGGTGAGAGAAAAACCAGGAAAGGGGGGAGCAAAGCCAAGTGAAAAGAGTGCTTCATAGGGAAGGGGATGGACAACTCTACCAAATGCTGGTGGGGCAACATGAGGCCTGAGAGGTGACCACTGGATTTAGCATCATGGAGGCCATTGGTGACCTTAACAGAGTAGTTTGGGTGTATGATGGGGGAAAAGCCTGGTCGATGTGGGCTTTAGAGTCAGGAGAGAGCAGCTGGAGGTAAGTCTAGACAAACCTCTGACAGTGTTTGCTTTAAAGAGAAGGAGAGAGATGGGGTCGTAGCTGGAGGGAGATGAAAGACACCCAGTTCCAATGGAGAGATAAACATACTGAGGTAGGGGTGGGCGGGGGGAGTTGCTGGAGCAATGTACTGTGGTGAGAGCTTGACTTTCTACCAGTGAGTGAGCTTTATTCACAGTAAGAAGAGAGAGAGAACAGATTATTTGTGCCCAGGTGCAGCTGGGTGGGAGCTTGGGAAAGTTCTCCCCGCTCTACCCTCACCACAAATTAACTTGTGAAATATATTTATAGAAAACTACGCAAAGCACGCATGTACTATTTTATGAATAAAGTACCTATGTAACCATCACCTAGGGCAAAAAAGGGACATTATTAACACCCTAAAAAATCTTTCCAGTGTTCCTCACCAATCAGAATCCTTTCTTAGATATAACCATCGTTCTGGGTTCACTGATAATAGTTTTAAAAAAAGCTTTATCACCTAAATGCATTCCTAAACTATGTTTGGTTGTTGTTCAACTTCATTCGGTTTTTAAAAACCTAATTTAATTTCCTCTCCAGTTTTATTGAGGTCTAATTGACAAGTAAAATTGTAAGATATTTATTAATCTATATATTTATTGATGTACTGTTACATGCAATGATACATTAGTTTCAGGTGTACAACACAATGATTTGACCATTCTGTGAATTAGTCAGTTCCCCCCTGTGAGATATTTGAAGTGCATAATGTGATGGTTTGATACATGTGTACATTGTGAAAGGTTTCCCCCTGAGTTAATTAACACATCCATCATTGTGCATATTTACTTTTTTGTGTGAGAACATTTAATTTCTACTCTTATCAAATTTGTTTTAAAGATTTTTATTTACTTATTTGCCAGAAAGAGAAAGAGATAGAGAGCACAAGCAGGGGGAGAGACAGGCAGAGGGAGAAGCAGGCTCCCTCCTGAGCAGGGAGCCCGATGCAGGACTCGATCCCAGAACCCTGGGTTCATGACCTGAGTCAGAGGCAGATGCTTAACAGACTAAGCCACCCAGGTGTCCCTCACTTTGATGGAATTTTAATTATACAATACAGTGTTATTAACTATAGTCAACATGTCATACATTACATCCTTAGATCTTATTAATCTTGAAACCGAGAATTTGTACCCTTTTATCACTTCTTGCTGTCCACCCCCACGAGCAAGCATTGTAAGAGGCGTGGTGGAAATGGCAAGGCTTCTTCTGACCGAAGCTTGCATATCTCAGCTGTGTTCGATTTGTCAAATGCCTGCTTCATTGGTAGAGCATGCAGCTCCTGATCTTGGGGCTGTGAATTCAAGCCCCACACTGGGTGTAGAATTTACTTAATATTCGTCAATGAATCACTAAGGCCAGCTCAGATTCAAGGGAAGGGGAATTGGATTCCATCTTCCTTCTTTCCACTCTTTCTTTCTTTCAAGATTTTATTTTTATTTATAAGAGAGAGAGCACAAGCAGGTGGAGGGGCAGAGGGAGAAGCAGACTCCCCGCTGAGCAGGGACCCTGATGCTGGACTCGACCCCAGGACCCTGGGATCATGACCTGAGCCCACCTCAGGCTCCCTGCTTTGCAGGGAGTCAGCTTTTCCCTCTCCCTCTGCCGCTCTCCCTACTCATTCTCTCTCTCTCACACTCTCTCTCAAATAAATAAAATCTTTTAAAAAATATACAAATGAAAATGAACACACAATGGTCCAAAATGTTTGCTATGCAAAAAAAGCTGTTCTAAGAGGGAAGTTTATAACAATACATGTCTACCTCAAGAAGCAAGAAAAATCTCAAACAACATAACCTTATACCTAAAAGAGCTAGAAAAAGAAGAAGAAAAAGAAGGAAGGAAATAATACAGATCAGAGCAGAAATAAATGAAATAAAAACTTAAAAATAGAACAAATCAATGAAACCAGGAGCAGTTTCTTTGAAAAGATCAGTAAAATTGAGAAACCCTTAGCTAGACTCATCAAAAAAAAAAAAAAAGACTGAAATAAACAAAGTCAGAAATGAAAGAGGAGAAACAACAAGTGATGTTGCAGAAATATAAGTATTAGAATATTATGAAAAATTATATGCCAAAAAATTGAACAGAGAAGGAATGGATAAATTCCTAGAAACATATAACCTCCCAAAATTGAATCAGGAAGAAATAGAAAATTTGAGCAGACTGATTACTAGCAATGAAAAATTGAATCAGTAATTAAAAAACTCCCAACAAACAAAAGTCCAGGACCAGATGGCTTCACAGGTGAATTCTACCAAACATTTAAAAAAGAGTTAATAGGGGTGCCTGGGAGGCTCAGTCGTTACACATCTGCCTTAGGCTCAGTCATGATCCAAGGATCCTCAGATGGAGCCCTGCATCAGGCTCCCTGCTTGGCTGGAAGCCTGCTTCTCCCTCTCTCACTCCCCCTGCTTGTGTTCCCTCTCTCACTGTATCTCTCTCTGTCAGATAAATTTAAAAAACCTTAAAAAAAAATAAAGAGGAGTTAATACCCATTGTTTTAAAACAATTCCAAAAAATAGAAGAGGAAGGAAAAGTTCTAAAATAATTTTACAAGGCTTGCACTACCTTGATACCAAAATCAGATAAAGATGCTACCAAAAAAAGTCCTACAGGCCAATATCTCTGATGAACATAGAAGCAAATATCTTCAACAAAATATTTGCAAACAGAACCCAATAATACATTTAAAAAACAATTTACCACCAACCAAGTGGTATTTATTCCTGGGCTACAAGGGTGGTTCAGTGTTTGCAAATCAATCAATGTGATACATCATATCAATAAGAAAAAGGATAAGAACCATGTGATCATTTCAATAAATGCAGAAAAAGCATTTGACAAAGTACAACATGCATTCATGATAAAAACCCTCAGCAAAGTATGTTTAGGGGGAACATACCTCAACATAATAAAGACCATATGTAAAAACCCCACAGCCAACATCATCCTTAATGGGAAAAAACTGAAAGATTTTCCTCTAAGATCAGGAACAAGACAAAGATATACACTCTCATCACTTTTATTCAATGTAGTACTGGAAGTCCTGGCCACAGCAATCAGATAGGAAAAAGAAGTAATAGGCACCCAAACTGGTAAGGAAGTTCAACCTTCAGTATTTGCAAATAACATGCTACTTTATATAGAAAACTGTAAAGAAGGGTGCCTGGGTGGCTCAGTGGGTTAAGCCTCTGCTTTCTGCTCAGGTCATGATCTCAGGGTTCTGGGATCAAGTCCTGCATCTGGCTCTTCTCAGTGGGGAGACTACTCCCCCCCACTCCCCCCCACCGCTTGCTTCTCTGCCTACCTGTGATCTCTCTGTCTGTTGAATAAATAAAATCTTAAAAAAAAAGAAAGAAAGAAAGAAAAGAAAACCCTAGACTTCAGCAAAAAACCATTAGAGCTGATATGAATTCATTAAAGTCACAGGATACAAAATCAATGGACAGAAATCTGTTGCGTTTCTATACACCAATAATGAGGTCATAGAAAGAGAAATTAGGAAAACAATCTCATTTGCAATTGCACCAAAAATAATAAGATACCCAGGGAAAAACTGAACCAAGGAGGTGAGAGACCTGTACTCTGAAAACTATAAAACATTGATGAGAAAAATTGATGATGGCACAAAGGAAAGGTGTTCCATGCTCATGGATTGGAGGAACAAATATTGTTAAAATAGCCATACTATCCAAAGATACGTACAGATTTAATGCAATTCCTATAAAAAAAAACTGACAGCGTTTTTCAAAGAACTGGAAAAAATAATCCTGAAATTTGTATAGAACCACAGAAGAGCCAGAATAGGAACCATAATCTTGAAAAATGAAGACAGAGGTATCACAGTTCCAGGTTTCAAGTTATACCACAAAACTGTAGTAATCAAAAGAGTATGGTACTGGCACAAAAATAGACACATAGATCAATAGAGCACGGTAGAAAGCCCAGGAACAAACCCACGATCACATAGTCAATTAATCTTTGACAAAGGCAAGGATGTGCAAGGGGAAAAAGACAGCCTCTTCAGCAATGGTGCTGGGAAAACTGCCACGTGCAAATGAATGAAATTGGACCACTTTCGTACATAATATACAAAAATAGGTAAAAAATGGATTAAAGTCCTAAATGTGAGACCTGAAACTATAAAAATCCTAGAACAGAGCACGGGCAGTAAGGCCTCTGACATTGGCTGTAGCAATATTTTCCCAGATATGTCGCCTGAGTCAAGGGAAACAAAAACAAAAATAAACCGTTGGTGCTACATCAAAATAAAAAGCTTCTGCACAGCAATGGAAACCTTTAACAAAATGAAAAGACAACCTACTGAATGGGAGAAGACATTTGCAAATGACATATCTGATAAATGGTCAGTATCCAATATAAAGAATTTACACAACTTAACATCCACTAAACAAATAATCCAATTAAAAATGGACAAAGATGTGAACAGACATTTCTCCGGAGAAGACAGGCAGATGGTCAGATGGTCAGCAGACACATGAAAAGGTGCGTGACATCACTCATTGTCAGGGAAATGCAAACCAGAAGTATAATGAGGTAACACATCACACCTGTCAGAATGGCTAGACTCAACACGAGAAACAAGTGTTGGTGAGAATGTGGAGAAAAAGGAGCCCTCTTGGATTGTTAGTGAGAATGTAATCTGGTGCAGCCAAACCGATGGAAAACGGTATGGAGGGACACCCGGGTGGCTCAGTGGGTTAAAGCCTCTGCCTTCGGCTCAGGTCATGGTCCCAGATCGAGCCCCACGTCGGGCTCTCTCCTCAGCGGGGAGCCTGCTTCCTCCTCTCTCTCTAACTTCCTCTCTACCTCGTTGTCATCTCTGTCAAATAAATAAATAAATAAATAAAATCTTAAAAAAAAAACGGTATGGAGTTTTCTCAGAAAGTTAAAAATAGAATTACCCTATGATCTAAGGATTGCACGACTGGATATTTACCTAAAAAATACAAAAACACTAATTCAAAGGGATAAATGCACCCCTATATTTATTGCAGCATTATTTATAATAGCTAACCTATGGAAGCAGCTCAAATGACCATCAACTGATGAATGGATATATATATATATATATATATATATATCACATCTCCTACATATATATATTCCATTACATATAATGGAATATAATTTGGCCATAAAAAACAATGAAATCTTGGGGCACCTGTGTGGCTCAGTGGGTTAAAGTCTCTGCCTTTGGCTCAGGTCATGATCCCAGATGGAGCCCCATATTGGGCTCTCTGCTCAGCAGGGGGCCTGCCTCCCCACCCCCCTGCCTGCCTCTCTGCCTACTTGTGATCTCTGTCAAATAAAAATAAATAAATACAATCTTAAAAAATAATGAAGTCTTGCCATCTGCATTAACATGGATGGAACTGGAGAGTATCAAGCTAAATGAAACAAGTTCAAGAAAGACAAATACCATGTGATCTCAATCAGATGTGGAACACACAAAACAAATGGAGGTTTTTATTGTATTTTTAATCGTATTTTTATTTATTCAATTTTATTTTTAAAAATTATTTATTTATTTTAGGGCAGCCAAAAGAAGAGAGAATCTCCAGCAGACTCCCTCCTGAGTGTGGAGCCTGATGTGGGGTTTGATCTCATAATTTAGAGATCATGACCTGAGCCCAAACTAAGAGTTGGGCACTTAACCAATTGAGCCACTAGGCACCCCCAAATGGAGCTTTTAAAAAAATGTTGCTATTATGTTTACTAGTGGTAAGAAATATAATTTATTTTAGCATGAGGTTATCTTTCAGAACATTCATGTTACTTAGATATACTGGATTGAAATACTATCTAGATAGTTCAGTTATGTGTTTCATATTTACAGACATTAAAAATCATTTTGGGGTGCTTGGGTGGCTCAGCCGTTAGGCATCTGACTCTTGATTTCGGGTCAGATCCAGATCTTGGGGTTGTGGGATCGAGGCCCATGTTGGACTCTGCATTCAGTGGAATTGGCTTGGGATTCTCTCTCCCTCTGCTCCTCCCCATGCTGATGTGCTTGCTCTCTCTCTCTAAAATGAATAAATCTTAGAAACCCAACATTTTTTATGATTAAATATAAAAAATTTTTAAAAATTTCAAATCCATTTTGAGTAAAACAACCATCACAGAACAGCAGAATTGTACATTTACCTGGAACTTTTTGATCTTCCCAAATGGAAACTCTGTATCTATTAGGCAGCTCCCCATCCTCCCTCCCCCCAAACCCAGGGAACCAGCATTCTACTTCTGTCCTATGAATTTGACTCTTCTAGTAAGCTCATTTTTTTAATTTTTATTTTTTTAATTTTTAAAAGATTTTATTTATTTATTTGACAGAGATCACAAGTAAGCAGGGAGACAGGCAGAGAGACAGGAGGAAGCAGGCTCTCCGCAGAGCAGAGAGCCCGATGTGGGGCTCGATCCCAGGACCCTGGGATCATGACCTGAGCTGAAGACAGAGGCTTTAACCCACTGAGCCACCCAGGTGCCCTAGGAAGCTCATTTAAGTGGTATTATATAATGTTTGTCTTTTTGTGACTGGCTTATTCACTTAGCATAATGTCATTAGGGTTCATCCATCCTGTGTGTCAGAGTTTCCCTCCATTTTAAGGCTGAATAATATTCTATTTTATGTATATACCACATTTGGTTTATCCAATTGATGGACACTTGGTGTATAAATTGATGGACACTTGGGTTGTTTCCTCCGTTTGGCTATTGTGAATGCTATGAACATTAATATACAAACATCTCTTTGAGATGATGTTTTCAGTTCTTTTTGTTATATACCCGGAAGTGGAATTCCTGGATCACATGGAAACCTTTTTTTTTTTTAGCTTGTATTTTGCTAAGATTTTTAAAATTAAGATTGATTAATTAATTAATAATTGACATATAGCATTATATTAGTCTCAGGTGTGCAACATAATGGTTCAAAATGATCACAATAAGTCTAGTTAACATCCATCACCACACGTAATTACAAAGTTTTTTCTTGTGTGGCAATTGTATTTTTTTAAAAATTTATTTGAGAGCAAGAACAGAGAAAGACCATGCGAGCAGGGGGAGGGCAGAGGGAGAAAAAGAATCTCCAGCAGACTCCCCACTGAACAGGAGCCCAACAACATGGGGCTCAAACCCACGACCCTGAGATCATGACCTGAGCTGAAATCACAAGTCAGATGCTCAACTGACTGAGCCACAGAGGCGCCCCTGTGGTAATTTCTGTTTTTAATTTTTGAGGACCTGCCATACTATTTTCCAATGTGATGCACCTTTTTACCTTCCCACCAACGACCCACAAAGGTTCTGATTACTTCACATCCTTGCTAACACATGTTATTTTAAAAAATTTTTTTGATCCTACCCGCGGGAGGTGTTATCTCCTTGTGTCTTTGATTTGCATTTCCTTAATGACTAAAGCTGTTGAGCATCTTTTCAGATGCTTATTGGCCATTTGTGTATCTTTGGAGAAATACCTATTTAAGGCCTTTTCCCATTTTCTTTAAAGATTTTATTTATTTATTTGACAGACAGAGATCACAAGTAGGCAGAGAGGAAGGCAGAGAGAGAGGAGGAAGCAGGTTCCCTGCTGAGCAGAGGGCCTGACTCCGGGCTCTATCCAGGACTCTGGGGTCATGACCCGAGCTGAAGGCAGAGGCTTTAACCCACTGAGCCACCCAGGCGCCCCCTTTTCCCATTTTGTAATAGGTTTTTGGTTTTTTGTTGTTGAGTTGTAAAGGGTTTTAAGCCGGATGTCATTCATTATTCGATCTATAGTTTAGAGAGACCTGAGCTTAAAGCTTTTGCAGTAACCAGGGTGAGAAAGTATGAGAGCCAGAACCTCCAGCTGCAGGAGAGACGCTGTGCGCAGTGCTCTTCCCAAAGTCCTGTCTGGGCCTCCTTCCTGCTCTGGATCTTGGGTAGCTTAGGACTCCAGGGACCCAGGTTATTTTCTTGGATTCTGTGTAAAGTATCAGAACAGTGCCTGGATCATAGTAAATGTTAGAGATTATTGTTATGTTCAATGAGACTAGGAGCTGTCTAGCTTCCTACCAACAGCCCAGGTGCCCCCTGCTCTTCCTCTCCAGCTCAAGGCACCTATACGCCTGAGCCAGGGCCCCCCTCACTCCTGCCGCCTACCGCGGGGTGCAGCCAGGCGTGCTCCCCCTGACGCCGGCAGGGGGCAGCATTGCACCACGGCTGCCTCCGGGCGGCGCAGTAGGTCCCACCTGGGAAGCTGGGAGCACGGCCCCCTCTGTCTCTGCACCGCATGCAGGGGAGCGCAGAGACTTCGGTCTCTACCGGCCCGGGCTCCTCTTCCTGCCTGGTGTCCTGCCTCCCCCTCCGCGAGGCTTTTGTCCCCCGCGACGTATTTACTTCTTCCTTTGCCCCTGTGCAACGTGGAGGCGCTCCAGCGTGCTCTTGACTCCGTGGACCATCTCCCATCTGTGAAGTGGGAATAACAGTGCAGTGTCGCAGGGCTTGGCCCAGGCTGGGTCCAGAGAAATGGGCAGGAGATGTTTTAACCTCCACCATGGCTTTCCTTAGGGAGTAGATGGACGGGCATCAGGCCCAGGGTTATCTGGCAAGTGTGACCAATTGAGGGAGAGTGTGGCCAGGAGGCTGGATACATTGGTTTCTGCTTCAGTCTGTGGCTGGCTGTGTGGTCCCCAAGAGAGGGTTGATCTGGACATGAGCACAGGCCACTCTTGAACCTGCACAGCGTCTTTGCTTGTGCTTCCTGGAATGCTCCTCTGCCCATCTTCTAACCCAGCTTATGCTTCTCAGAAGATCTCAGCAGCCTCCTAAGTCTCTCAGGGCCTGGCATCAGATTCCCTTGGCCCCTGCCAGCCCCCAACAGCAGTCCTGTCCCTGCCTGTGCCAGGGACACACCTCACACCAGGACTCCTGTCTGCCCCGCCATGGGGCTTAGTAGTGAACCACAGGAGTGGCCTGGCATGAGTAAAGGAAGGTGTCGGGTGAATGATTCCCATCCCGGAGCCTCAAGGATTCCAGGGGTCTAGCCCTTGGCTGCCTTTCTCCATAATTCCTGAGGGGACTTGAACACTGGTGGAGGGGACTTGAACACTGGTGGAGGGGACCCCTCCCCCCACCATCTATGGTCACACACCTCTAAAGTTCACCTTCTTTAGGAACCTGGGACAGGAAAAGACCTGTCAAAGAGCCACAAACTGGCAAAGAACACTCAGTGACCCCAGTGATCAGGAAATGCTCATTAAAATGACTTTTCACACAGAAAAGACACAACTTTTCACTTGCCAAATGAGCAAACCATTAGAAATTAACAATACCCAGTGTTGTGAAGGTACAGATAAACATTTTCATGAATTGTTCATGGAAATGTAAGTTGGTTTTAAAAAATGGGTTTTGAGGGCAATTTTGGAAATACATATTAAGAGATTTAAATTATGCATAACCTTTCTAGGCATTTATCCTCAAAAATAATTGCATAAAAGCTGGATATATCTGTATAAGTATTTTTACAGTTGCAATGTTTAGAATGGTAAAAGTGGGAAAAAATGTCCAACTGCAAGTGACTGGTTAAATAAAGTATGAAAGATTCGTGAAATAGAACTGCAATCAGCCATTAAAAATCATGTTTTCAGGTGTCTGGGTGGCTCAGTCAGTTACGCATCTGCCTTCGGCTCAGGTCATGATCCCAGGGTCCTGGGATGGAGCAACACATTGGGCTCCTTATTCTGTGGGGAGACTGCTGCTCCCTCTCCGTCTCCCTGCCCACCCCCCTGCTTGACCTCTCTCTCTCTGTCAAGTAAATGAATAAATTCTTAAAAAAAATTCATGTTTTCAGAAAAAAGTTGCATGGTAGGGGGAAGTGCTCATATTAGAATGTTTGTTCACTCATTAATTCATTGATTTAACTAAAATTTATTGAATATCCAGACACGCCAGACATTGTTCTAGATACTGAGAATACAAATATAAACAAGGTAAACTAAGCAAAAATTAAGATTTCCAGTAGTGGTACTTTTGTCTGCTTTTATTAAAAAAAAAATCTGAATAGAAAAAAGCACAGGGGAAAATACCATGATGTCAACAATGGCTATGTTTGGTTCGCAGTATCAGTAATGATTTGTGTTACAAATAACTGGAAACTTCACTGCAGTAGCTCGAGTAGTGGAAAGTTAACTGTCTCGTGTGTCGGAAGCTGGAAAAGCCTACTATTTCAATCTGGTGGTTCTGCCCTCCTGGGTGCGCTGTCAGTCCCACACGTGGCTTCTCAAGATCAGAAGATGGCAGCCTGTGTTCTGGATCTCCCACCCACATCTACCAGGTTGGGGGTGGGGGGCGGGGAGAGCAAAATCTCTCTCCTCTGGAGGCGCTGCGTTTTTATTACCCAGGAGCCGAGCACCAGCCGGTGTTGCATTGGTCAGAAGGAGTCACACCCCTGCCCCTAGCTGAAGGAAGGTGCGGAAGAACACAGAGGTGATGTTACCAGTGACTTAATTTTCTTCTCCGTGTGTTCTGGCATTTTCTAAGTCAAAGCAGACACTAAAACAAGTTTTGCATAGAGAAGAAAAGGGCTCTTTATGTTGTAAGAACTAGGGTGCTGTGGATTGCTGCAGGGGATGCGAGAACAGAGCAAGGCAGCAGCAGCTGGGCCCCTGAGGCCTCTCCCCCCATTCCCATCCTTGACCTTTGGTTTTGGGGCCCCCTCCCGCGAGGGCAGCTCAGAGAACAGGCAGTGCAGTGAAGGTCTGGGGCTGCCCCAGTGAGGGCTGCTGGGTACTGCTAATTGCCTTGCTGGCCTGCCCTAGCTCTCCCCACTTGTCGCTCTTCAGTCTGTGTCTTCCTCTGTGTCTCTCTTACAAAGACCCTTGTGATGGCAGTTAGTGTCCACCCAAACAATCCAGGACAATCTCCTCCCATTGAGTCCTTAACTTAGTCAGACCTGCAAAGACACTTTTTCCAAAGAAGGTCACATTTACAGATTCTGAGGATTAGAATGTGGATACCTTTTCAGCCTATCCCATCTATTCATTCACTGTCCAGACACTTTACTGCTCTGAGCTTCAGTGATCTCATCTGTAGATTGGGGATGAGAAGCACGTTCTCACAAGGGCTGGTGATGATCACCAACCACATAAGCAGAAGGACTGGGCCTCTCTCAGAGCTCTGCCCTGCCCTGCCCCTCTGACCTCAAGGACTGTTCTCATCTCCTAGGGCAGCTTCTCCTCCCCCCTCTTTGATCATCCACCTGTCCTGATCCTGGAGACATTTAAAGAATACCCGGGAGGCATAGACCTGAGGGCCTCTGATCTGCAGACCCTTGTCCCCATCTCTACCTGCTTCTCCTTCTTGCATTGTGGGCGCCCCTCTGTGTAGTGCTGCTGTGCCCAGGCCTGGAATGTGGCAAGTGTTAGACACATAGACACATGCATTCTCCCTTCTTCCCCTGGGAGCCTCCCCCTGGGACTTCTGCACCCTCCTACTCCCTCTCTTGTTTCCCCACCAAAACCCTGGGGCTCTCTATTTTCTCGATGAGTCTCTGGGAAGTTAGGGACCTTGCTCAAGGTGGCACAGCACATTAGCAGTGGATCCAGGACCCGGGCCATCTCCCTGTCTCATCCAGAGTCACACTGGGCAGCCCCTGCTCCAAGCCAAGTCCCCAGGAACATCCCTGGGAGGTAGCACCTTCATCCTTCGGATTTACAGGGTGCTAAATGCGTCATGACAACCAGACTAGGAAAAAATCAATCACAATTTCATTTCATCTCCGGATAAAAGGAGAGGTTTACAGGCCAGAAAACCTCCTCATGGAAATAGGTGTGTCCATAAGCAGGGTGATCTGATCTGCTGGGGGTTGTTTCTAGCAGGATGCCTGGTTGGGGGAAGGACTTATCTGCCAGATGAACCAGGGCTCTAGGCAGATGCATTTTCCCTAATCCCTGCTCTGCAGGGAAAAATGCGGGGCCCAGCTCTGAGAGACAGCAGGCCCAGGTTGGTGGGAACTGCTGGGCTGTACCTGGCTTAGGATAGGATGAGGTGGGATGAGGGTGGGCCTCTCACATTCATTTAACAAAGTGGCTGGGGTCTTCATTGTGTAGCTCCCAGTCTCCAAACCTGTGTGTAGGTTGATACTTGGGGACCCCATCGCAGATGCAGAGCAGGCCAGGACAGGGGTCTAGGGAGCCTCACATCATCTGTGAACACCTGCAGCCCTATCCCTCAGGAGGACGTCTGACTGACACGGCATGTCCTTTGCAGAGCCAGGATTGAAGAGCTTCCTGTGAGCTCCCTGGCAGCCAGGGAGACAAGGGCCTCATTCACACCTCAGTCTTGACTCTCCACTGCAGATCAGTGGCCTTCTGGCTTCCCCAGGATGTCCACTGAAGACACAGTAGTTGACACCTTTCTGGCCATGGAGTCACCCCAGTGTGCTGCTCTGTAGAGATGCTGCTCTGGGAATGAGTGAGACTGGCCTCAGTGTCTCCCACCAGGGCCACTCTGACAATCCACCAACTCCTCCTTCATGTTCCTCTCCCCTCTGCTTTCCTTATATGCTTCTTTCTCTATTCTCCCTCTTGCTGTTTTCTCTGCTTGAAATGTGTACCTTTTTCCTTAACTCAGCTCATGGTCTCAGCCCCACCTGCATGGAGCTCACTGCAGCAGAGTGCAGCAGCAGGAGGAGCCCTGGGCAGTGGCGGGAGGGGTGAGGGGCATCTGTGGATCTCCATGTTCTGGATCTGGAGCCCTGGACAGTAGCTGATGAAAGGATGAGCTTGGCTCGTGGGATGGACAGACAGGCCAGGGGGTTCTTCCATGTTGCTTGGTCCCACCTGAGGAATTGGGAGCTCCCCCAAATATAGAAGAACCAGGGCTCAGGGCCTGGGGAAAGAAGGGGAATGCCTCCCCAGGCCTTGTAGCTGGGAAGCAGGGACTCCAACAGCAACATGGCAGGGGCTTTGTGCTCAGGGAGAGACTCCTTGGCTGGTGGTTTTCACACTTAGACTCTCAGCTGCAGAATGCTTTCCTCACACGTAATGGACAGAGCACCCACAAGCAAGATGTAGGAAGTGGGGTGGGTCTAGAACCCCAGAGGCCCTAAGCCTCCTCTGAGGAAGCTCCTAGATCCGGGCTGTGGACACACACCTGGGGAACCAGTGCTTGGGAGGAGCTTGGGCGTCATGCTGCCCCAAGGCCTGGGACTAAGGTGACAGGTCATAGGGCTCCTTCCTGGGAGCCTGCCTTCCTTCCCTTTGCTCTCCCTTGGCAACAGGTAATGCCTTGGTGCAGACTTTGCCCTGCCTTCTCTGAGCTTCTGAGGGGCCTAAGGAAAGGATGGACCCTGCTGGCCTGCCAGGGGGCCAAGAGGAGCCCTGGGTGTCAGTCTGAGAGTCCCAGATGGGCCTGAGCTGGGGTTTGGTTCTGCTACCCTGCCCTGCCTGGAGAGCCTGGGTCCAGGGACCAGACCTCTATGGTCCAGTTTGTTTTCTTTTGAAAGAAGCAACTTTTCACACAGGAAACTTTTTGGATACCTTGATTTTGGGTAAACTGAGCACACTCATCTTGGCCCCAGTTTCCTGACTGTATAATGGGGATAAAGAGGGGTCCTTACCCTGCAAATATAAGGGGAGGACATACTGTGTGTGGTTTTCTTCTTCCTCACGGGGCAGGGCTCCAGCAAGCTAAGACCTCCCCTACCCTGGCTGCCAGCCATGGGCACCTGCACTGTGCCATCGGCAGTGGGGCAGTGAGGGTACTTGGAAAAGGTGCAGCAGCTGAGTATGGGGGGTCTGGGGCACACCAGTGGGTCCTGCTAGGTGGCTGCACTCTCCCACCCTCAACCTCAGGAAAACCATAGACCAAATGCATAGAAGGCTCAGATAATAAAATGAGAGATGCAAAAGATTGCCAGCTTGGGAAATTGAAAGTAAAAACCCATGAGGCTACCCAAGAGTAAAAATAAAATAAAAAATATGGTAATATAAAAGGAGATCAAATAAAATAAATACAAGCTGAAAAACAGTGAAAATGAGATGAGAGAGGTAGGCAAGAAGGGGCAAGGAAGACAAAGGAGAGATGGACAATTGATACATGATGGGGGGGCCAAAGGCACAAAAGAGGGAAGGGGGGGGGATAAGCAATAAATAAAGGTTTGTTTTTTTTTAAGATTTTTTAAAAATTTATTTACTTGACAGACAGAGATCACAAGTACACAGAGAGAGAGGGGCAAGCAGGCTCCCCGCTGAGCAGAGGGCCTGATGTGGGGCTGAGACCCAGGACCTTCAGATCATGACCTGAGCCGAAAGCAGAGGCTTAACCCACTGAGCCACCCAGGCGCCCAAGGTGTTTTTTTAAAAAAGAAAAACCCAGTGGGTTAAGAGGGACCAGGGGGCAGTGAGGCTTTGTGAGCTCAGAATCCTGACAGAGAGTGGGTTTCCTGGAGTGCATGGGGAGGGCCCAGCCTGGAACTCAGGCTGCAGGGGTCCAAGCCTGGTCCTTTAAGATGCTGGCTGGCCCCACCCCGGGGAGATGACCTCAGGACATGGGTTGGCCCCCTCCTAGTGTACTTGGGAGACCTTGTCTTCTGTGCCAAAGCCTGCAGAGAATGGCCGGGCCTTGGTCTTTCTTGCCAGCAGTAAGCTTCCAGGAGGGCCTAGGCTGAACTGTCCTTGAAACCCCAGGTGAGCTCCATGCTGGAGGGAGAGTGGAAGGCAGTTTTTAAGGTACAGAATCACGTGCCTAGGAGGAAACATGGTTGGGCAGGGGCACCTCTGCGGGGGTTGGGCGGTGGTGGATCTGCACAGAACACGCAGCTTCTCAGGGATTGTGCCAGGGAGAGACACCTGGGAGAGTCAGGATTCCAGCTGGCCCTTCCTTTGTACAGTTGTTAGCTGGGGTGAGAAAGAAGTTGGCTGAGAAGGGAGAGGTCTGCCTTTCTGGAATGACAAAGCTTTAAGTTACGATGATTGTGGCTTCTTAGTGGACCACCGTGGCCTTTCTCTTTGCCTTGACATTTCATCTGTAGCTTCAGCAGTAAACTTTTGCATCCTTCTTTATTTCCTTGCACGCAAAAATGGGAATGCTACCTCACAGGTAAGATGTAGGGTGCCGGGTACAGTGCCCACATGTGGTAAATGGTAAAGAAATGTAGTTAGAATCAGTATAGCAGGAGATATTTTTAGTAAAAGTAGTCACCTCTACTGGCTGAACTCTGTGCAAAAGGATTTTTTTTGGACTCAGTTTTAATTTCTGTGAACACATCCTTGTGTAGTTAGGAGCAAACCAAGAAAACTG
The DNA here is from genome assembly GCF_922984935.1 of Meles meles. Taxonomy (NCBI): domain Eukaryota; kingdom Metazoa; phylum Chordata; class Mammalia; order Carnivora; family Mustelidae; genus Meles; species Meles meles. The sequence goes on along the minus strand of NC_060078.1, from coordinate 44,663,334 downwards.
AGTCCTGGGTCTGCCAGCAACTGGCCTGGTGCCTTGGGCAAGTCAGTCACTCCTCTCACTGAGCCTCAGTTTTCCTCTCTGTGAAATGGGTATGCATCATATGACCCAAGTTCGCCAATCTATCTTCTTCAGCCAAGTTTTCACAGTAGGGGTGAACTTGCTCATGAAGTAAAGTTGCTTCCTCAGGAGCCTGGTTTTGGGAAGGCAGCTTTTGTAGTTCCAGAGGTTATCAGGGCTTAAAGGGACTGGGCTGGTAGGGATCAATAAGTAATTAAGAGTTTGATGAAAAAAAAAAAAGTTTGATGAGCCTGATAAAGCCCTATAATAGCCAGTGTTCCCGGAACCCAACAATCCCAAACTCGGGTGGCAGGGAAGATTAAAAGTATTGCCTAGAGGTGGGTGTGCACAGGGTCAAGTGATCTCTGGGCCTGCCTCGCAGTTCCAGGAGAAATGTGACCTATGCAGAGTTCCCCTTGTGGCCAGGCAAGCACAACCCAGGCCATTCTAGTCTAGATAGTGCAGGAGTTTGAGCACCAGAAGATGAGCATCAGGGATGGTGAAGGAACCCATGCTGTGGGAAGTAGAGGGGAAGGGGGTACCTAGGACAGGAGGGGAGAGTGCCCAGGGCCAACAGCTTCCAGAGGATTCCAACTGGAGTCACAACCCCCAGGTCCCAAACCAGAGGGACCTTATCATCATCCAAACTAAAAACTGGTAGAAGTCTCTTCAAAACTGTATGGGTTGGGGGTGCCTGGGTGGCTCAGTTGTTAAGCATCTGCCTTCAGCTCAGGTCCTGATCCCACGGTCCTGGGATTGAGCCCCGCATCAGGCTCCCTGCTCAGCAGGAAGCCTGCTTCTCCCTCTCCCCCTGCATGTGTTCCCTCTCTCGCTGTCTCTCTCTCTGTCAAATAAGTAAATCAAATCTTAAAAAACAAAACAAAACAAAACTGTATGGGTTGGTAGGTTGTTTTCTTAATATTTTAGGGGGGGCTCTTGAGGATTGTCCTGCTGCAATCATGCTAGCTCAGCCTTAGCACAAGATACATCAAGAAAACTTCTAACTAAGTTAGAAACATCACATATTTTACCAACACACTGCGGAGGCCCAAACAAGTGAGTTTGGTGGTCCCTAACCCTATGACTCTTGACCTCAGATTTGAGCCCCTATTGGAGATCACACCCACTATCTTTACAAGGTAGAGGCAGTCCCATAGGAACCAAATTGTTACATTAAAAAAAAAATCTACCCTTTGTTTCTCTTCTTTCTATAACTTTTTGGTCAATGAATGGTAGGATTTTGAGAGAATGAGGATGGGGAGAGGTGTTGGAGAGACTGGGAGGCATGTTTTATAACTCAAGGCCCTAAAGATAAATTTTCTTGGCGAAGTGCATTTATGTGGGCACTATACCCAGCTCCCAAGCCCAGTCTCCTGCAGGCATAGTCATTCTTCTCTCCTTGCCCAGGGGCCCCTCCACCTGGAAGCCACCTTGCCTGCTCAAGTGGCTCCCTGCTTGTTCTCCAACCCAGCTTCTCCTCTCCACCAGGCTGCCCCCCACCCCCAGGTGAATCAGCCCCATCAGCCACTGCAAGTGTTGCCTCATTGCTCTCCAAGCTTGTACTTGGCCCTCTCTGCACAGCCACCTCCCCCACCTTTCCAAAGTAACATTTGTCAATGACTCCTCCGTGGTTGGCAGCTTGAGACACACACACGCATGCACACACACACTAAATTCATTATCTTCCTGCCTTGGCTGGATAACCAGCGTTAAATGCCTGAAGGCCTCTATTCCTTCTCCCTTGGCAACCCCACTAAGCTTTTAGAATTGTCACCTCCTCCAGGAAGCCATCTCTGGCTCTTCCTCCCATGCTTGGCCAAGCGCATGCATGGCTCATTCAGGGTCCTCGCCACATCTTCTAATGATCTGTTTAGGTGTCCACCTCTCCCACTGCGCAGGGAGTTCCAGGCAAGGTCTGTTGCTAAGCCTCTCCAAGTCCCTCAAGCCCAGCGCAAGGAATAGCAGGAACCTTTCCGCGGGCGGACTACAGCCAAGGGATGTTCCCAGGCTTTCTAGAGAGGCCCCTTACACGAGGCTCTGCCAGGCGCGCCCAGACCGAGCTTCCGCGGAATCGGGGTCCCGGAAGGCTCAGCTGCGTCCCCGAAATCTTGAATATGCCACGTGGATCCCAGTCCGTCTGGGACTTGGGGGTGCGGGAGCTGCGCGTCCGGCTTGCCACCTCCTCCCAGGCTTGAGCCGACCGGTTAAAGCTTTATCTGGTGGTGGCCGGCCGGAGGCATTCGCCAGGCAGCGGAGAGACCTCGGTTCGGCGCTGGCCGCCAGGAGCGGGCTCTCCGCCCGGGCTCGCGCGTGAAAGCTCCGTGCAGAGTGGGAGTCTGAGTACGCCGGCCGCTTGGAAGGCTCCTCACGTCCAGGCGCCGCGGTCACGGCTGCGCCGGTTTCCGGCCATGAATTAGGCTTCAGAGTCCGAGCCTCCTGCCCGACTCCCGGCTGAACGCGGGGGATGGGCGCCTGCCGAGGTCCGCACGGCTAGCTAGGGTTCGAGCCGCGGCCCAGGTTCTGCTCCGCGACGCTTGGCCGCGTCCGGTCCCCTTTGGCTCCCCTTGCATCCCGGCTCCTGGCTCAGCGCCCCGCTCCGTCTCTCTCTCGGCTACCCCTAGTGCGGCTCAGCTAGGGGCTCTCTGCCCGAGGCTGGGTGCATGGCACGAGACGCTCGGCGGCTGAGGTCGGCTGGCGCTCCGGGATCCCCCGAGGGCAGTCGGTGGCCGACCCTTCTCCATCCTCCCGCCCCCGGAGAACGGTGGGCACAAGACCCAGGGCCGCCAAGTGTCTGCGCACCGCAGATTCGGCTGGTCCCCGCTGCCATGCCGGCCCCCGAGTGTGCGCCGGACCCGGAGCGCCGAGTACCGGGCGCCCCCTCCGAGCAGCGAGCGGGCTAGCGCCGCGCGGCGAGGCTGAGGCTCCGCAGTCACGTGGCCGAGAGGAGGGCGGAGGGGAGGGAGGCGGGCAGGGAGGGGAGGGGGAGCGGAGCCGAGGGGGAGGGGGAGGGGAGGGGGCGTCCTCCGCAGTTCGCTCCTCACCGGGGCTCAGACACACAGCCAGCCCGGAGCCGCCGCGCCGGCCCGGCCGCCGCCGTCACCGCCTCCGAAGCCGCCCAAGCCGCGGGAAGCGCCGCCGCTGCCGCCGCGGGCCGCCCCCGCCTCACCGGCCTCGGCTCGGGCTGCCAGCGCCGCCGCAGCCGCCACCGGAGCGGGAGCGGGAGCCCGACCGCGCTGGGCTGGGCTGGGCTGGGCTGGGGCGGGCGCAGGGCGCAGGGGTGGGCGCGCGGGAGAAGACGCACGGGCGGGCTCGGCTCTCCCGGGGAGCGGCCCGGGACTGCACCCGGACCGGCGCCTCCCCGCTCCGCGCTGCCCTCGGCCTCGCCCCGGGCCCGGGCGGATGAGCCGCGCGCCCGGGGGACATGGAAGCGCTGACGCTGTGGCTTCTCCCCTGGATATGCCAGTGCGTGTCGGTGCGGGCCGACTCCATCATCCACATCGGTGAGCGCGGCGGGCGGTCGGGCCGAGGCCCCAACGGCGTGGGGGGTGCGCGGCGTCCAAACTTGGCGGTTCCCCGGGCCGAGGGGCTCGGCGGGCGGTGCTCCCCCGAAGGGCCGCGCCGCGCCGCCCCGCGGAGGAGCTGTGCATGGGCCGCGCCGCGCTCCCGCGGGCTCTTCGCCGCTCCCCGGGGCTCCAATCCCTGCGGCCTTTGCCGACACTTAGGGCCGCGGCTGCGGGGAACCCGGGGCCGGACGCGCGTCCAGACCCGCGCCCCTGGCTGGGCCGTCGGCGTGCTCCGAGCAGCGGTGGGTAGGGGGCGGACACAACCCTGGGTCTCGCCAAGTTGGCAGGGCAGGATCAAAGAGGCCCGACCGGAACCGTGTGTGAATGTGGGTGGGTGGGTGTTGTCAGCGTGTATCACTGTGTGTGCGCCTGGCACCGTGTTGGTGTCACTGCGAGAGGGCGTTGGGATGTGTGTGTCCATCTGAGCCTGTGTTGGTGTGTGCACGACTGTCAGCCTGTTAGAGTGGACACAGTGTCTGCCTGTTTCCCCGGTGTGTTTGTGTATCTCTCGGTATATGTGTGGGTGTTTGTGTATCTGGTTGTGGCGACTGCAGCCCAATCTTGGACAGTCCCAGAGTTTCCCGTGGTCCAAGTCTTGGGGGCCGGCAGACGGTCCAGGTGGTGGGAGCCGGGGGAAGAAGCGTGGGCGGCGGGGGGTGGGGAGGAGTGTGTGTGCGCGCGCTGAGCGGGAAGAGATGGATGGAGGGAGAGAACCGGGAGAGAAGATGAGATAGAGGAGAGGGGGAGGGGGCGCCCGGAGGGGGAGCGTGTGGGAGTTAGTGGCAACAGGGGAGGAATCCCAGGAAGTTAGGCCGGGTTGGGGGGCCTGCGAGCAGTTGCTTTGGGGGAGCCCCTCTGCAGTCGCCTTTCCGGAAGTTGGGAAAGACCAGGGAGCACAGAGAAACTGGGGGTTGGGAGGTGTGAGAAGGCAGGGATGATGGGACAGGCAGGGTGGGGGGGAGGGAGTTGGGGGTGGAGAGTGGTGGTGAGGGACTAGGTCTGGACTTGGTGAGCTGCAACCCCCACCCCCACCCCCACCCCCACCCCGCCGGGGCCGGCCGCCAAACCTGCTTCCCACTCGGGGGGAGGGGGGCTCGGGTCTCGCGGTCAGCATTGCGGCTCTGGGTGTAACGTGGAACCCGGGCCTCCCTCCTCCCGCCTGGTCCTGAGCTCCGGGGATCATCGGGCCCAGCCCTGGGACCGTGGGGACCCTCGGGGCCTGGCGAGGGTGGGGGAGGACTCTTGAGTTGCCCAGGCTGCAGGACCAGGCTCTGGCGAATCGGACCGATCTCAGCTGGAAGCGCAGAGACGGCCAAGGCCGTGCTAAGGCGCGTAAAGGGCCAGCCGGAGGCTGCCCTGGAGATGTTCGCGGTTCTAGAAGGCCCTTTCAGGAGCGGTATCCTATGAGCTCCTCAGCACTGCTGGGTCTGAAGACAAGGGGTCTAGGGTCCAGTTTCCTTTCCTACCACATACACACAGGAAGAAGAAGCGGGGAGGATGGAGAGCAGGAGGTGATGCTTAGGGAGCCAGGCTGGGACTGACCTGCCCGCAGGTGCAGCAAACTCACTGGGACCTGCATGCTCAGCTTCTCTCAAAGGGAGAATCTCAGAGCAGAAGGAAGTCATCATTCCATTCTGGGATTGGGGATGGGGACATTGCCCTGCAGGGGAACTTTCTGGCTCCTGCGATGGGATTTATGGGGCGGTATCAGGGCATTTGGGTGCTGCTTGAGGCCACCCATCTTGGCTCAGTTCGTTGTGTGTTGGTATGGCCCGGACACGAGGTAGCTTGGTTGCAAAACACGTGTGTGACCTGGCAGCATGTGCAATGTGCATGAGTAACTCATGTAAACTGTGTGCACAAGTGCGCTGTGTGTGCGGAACACATTCCTGTTCTGGTTGGTCTAAGAAAACCGTAAACTAGCCTGTGAAGCTGAAACCCCGGTCTGAAACTCCCACCAGACAACCAGCTAACCTGCCAACACCGAGACCTGAGGGCCAAGACTAGGGTGGGGGTGGGGTGGGGAGGGAGCGCTCCTCTTTCGGCCAGGTCTTGACCCCTCCTCTCCTGCAGGTGCCATCTTCGAGGAGAACGCGGCCAAGGACGACAGGGTGTTCCAGCTGGCTGTATCCGACCTGAGCCTCAACGATGACATCCTGCAGAGTGAGAAGATCACCTACTCCATCAAGGTCATCGAGGCCAACAACCCGTTCCAGGCGGTGCAGGAAGGTGAGCGGCCGAGGCGCCCAAGGGTAACAGGGCCGCCCTCTGCCAGGCGGCGTGGAGACCCACGGAGTTGCGACGGGTTCGGCCGCCCGGAGCCCCCTGTGCGTTGGGGCAGCCGTGGTGCCACGCTTGGTGCACGCGTCCTCTCCGACCCACCAAGCGGTGGCGCCGGGAGTGCTCTGCGCCTGGGAGCCCGAGCCTCGCTTGTGAGCGCCGCGAGCTAGGCTCCTTGCGGGGCGAGTCGCGGGCTGGATTGGTTCTCTTCTAGCTCGGTGGGTGCCTGTGTGCGCCCCGCGCTGCCCGCGCAGGCATGTGTGACTCAGGGCCGTCTTTGTTTCTCGAGTGTTTGTGGGTGGGCGTGTCTGCGTGCCGGGTACCTGCGTCGGTGCACCGCCGCGACCTCGAAGGTCTGGGTCCCTCCTCATCCCCAAGCGAGAAGTGCCTGGCGCGTGAGCCCGCGGTCTCCCCTCTTCACAGCACAACCCGATACGCCCGGCATTTCTCGCCCCGCGGCCAGTCAGTGCCTCGGCCCCGCGTGTCTGTGCTGTGCTCCTCCTCCCGGCTTGGAGGAGCTGGTTTCTCTCTCGCTGTCCCTGCCGCGGGCAGAGGCGCTGTCGCCTGGGCCGGAGGTGGGCGCTGTTTGACCAGGAAAGGAGAGGAGCTGGGCCAGTCCGGCTTCGGGGAATCGTAGTCCGAGCCTGCGCCAGCCGCCGCCTCCGCCTCCGCTCCAGTCCGGGAGGTCGGTCGGACCCACCGGCGGGGGCAACAGGTGCGCAGCGCGAGCGTTCGCTGCCACGGCAGCTTCTTTCCCCCTTTGTCTCTTTTCCTCTTCCGTGTCACCTGGCTCAAGGCTGGGTTCTGGAACCCGAGTTCCTCCCGCATACTGCCAGCCGCCTTCCTGGTCAGGCTTAGGGCTCTTTCCACACTCCGGGCATCTGCCTAGCCCAGGTATATTTTCCTCTCCTCTGCCTTGCTCCCCACATTCCTGGGTTGACTCACAGGCCCTTGCCCCAGAGTGTGAGGGTAGGGGGCCCAGCTGGTGGCAGGGGATGCAGGGATTCCTCCCATGAGGGACTGACAGGACAGTGGGTATTGGGAGGAAGTGGGCAGGTTCAGGGTTCCAGGCCAGCTCCCCCATGTCCCACCCCCATTCCCCTAACCATTGAGTGCAGAGCTCTTCTGCTGCCTTTGGGTTATATGCTGGCTGCTGGGTTCCTGGGTACCTGCAAGGGTAGGATGGTTCAGTGAAGACTCTGCTCTGTGTCCAGAAGGTCAAAGCTTTTTCTGGGGAGAACTTTGTGCTAGAAGGAGATCTTTGGGAGTCTCCTTTTCTTGGATGCAGCAGAGGAGGGGAAGGCCCACCTGTGAGCTCTGAAGGCCCAAGGATGTCTTGGGGTGGGAGTACAGACCTGGAGTTCTGAGTATGTTTTTGGAGTAGCTGCTAGAGGGGTGAGGCTGGTATTGCCTATCATGGGGTTTGGTGCTTCTAGCCTCGGCAGATTCCGTTGTCCGATATCCACTGAGGTATGGGGAATCCCCGAACTTTGGTGTCTGAGTGGCCTACCAGCAGTCCCTGCCCCCACATGACCCACCCCAGGACTTCTTTTCTGTGTGCCCCCCTCACACCTCCTTGCAGGTGCTTGGTGTGGGCTCCAGCCATGGAGAGTGGGGCCTTCCTTAGGCAGGAATGATACTACCTGGGATGGGAATGGGGGGGGGGCGTGACACAGACTTATCCCCTTACATGTCACAATTTTTACAGTGCCTTCTGCTCCCTTGACACTGTTTCCATACATTTGTCTCTGTGGTCAGTCATTCTTTGTGCTTGGGAGTTGAGGACACAGGTGGACACATGTGTTTCTTGCTTTCAGGTGCTCACATCGTGGTGGAGATCCTGCCTGTGTTTTCCACCTGCCGTTTCCGCTCTTCCACGTCCCCTGTTGACATACTTTGTGTCCTTTGAATTCCCCTCTGCCCTGTGGAGTACTCCATGCTCATTCATGATGCCTAACCCCGCGCCCCCTCCCCCAATCAGCAGGTCCCCAGGGAGTGAAGATAATGCTCTTGCCCAGGGTTACAATCTTAGGCAGGTAACACACATCGGCCAACCAGGCAGCTGGACTCTGCAGGGCCTGGAGCATGGGGTCTGGAGAGGTCAACGCTGTTAAAAGGAGCAGCTGTTATATAGCTTTAGACGATTTTTCCATTTGGGAATGAAAATCCCAATGTTATAGGTGTGCGTTTTTTTTTTTTTTTTTTGAGAGGAGCCCCAAATCTGCACAATCTAACTGTTGTCAACTAATCGAGCTATTTAAAAACACAGTACAAGCCAAATGAAACCCACCTGTGGGCCATTCAACCTTCAGGCCCCAGTGCACCTGTGTCCTGGAGCAACAGGGCTCCATACAGGGGCTTTTTCTGGTTGACAGCTTGCTTTTCTGGGTCTCAGTTTCTCTATTTTTATGATTGGAAAAAGGTCTCAGGCTGAAGGGATGGCAGGCTGACTGTCTCAAAGGGTGTGAGAGGGAGTATGTGTATCCATCCAGAAGTAGGGAGTTGGATTCTGGTGACTGAGGGACATCTGATGCCATCCAGGTAGAAGGATCCTGACCAGGTGTTGCTGGGCTTCCTGCTGCTCGGGGTGTGTGTGCTGGTTAAGGCTGGTACGTGCTTTCAACTGATGAGCTGCGTGGGCAGAAATCAATATGGTTATCCTGTGACCTTGCACGACCCTTGGATGTCTACAAGGGACAGTAGCAGCCAGCCCCTCGAGGGCCTCATGGATAGCAGAGCAGTGCTCAGAGGCTCCTTCTCCCTAGCCTGGGGCTCAGCTGGGCAGCAGCTCTCTGCATGTCCTTCCTTCTGTGCTCTGGGATGCTGTCATTCCTGTGGCATGGTCCTGCTTGGTGGGTATCTTCTCTCTCTCCTGGGCTTGGGCAGTCATTGCACCTGGCCGTGGGTGGTAAGTTTGGGTGGGAAAGGAAAGGACTTCTTGGTGGAGAGCAAATATGGATGGAGGACAAAGGCACACTGAGGTTCAGTCTCCATTGTGGACTGGACAAGCTCCCCATGGACCCCCAGTGGGTTTGGGATTGAGGTGATGCCGTTCCCACTTTGGCCCAAGTGACAGGACCATACAGGGACAAAGCTTGGTTGCTGGAGCCCAAGCAACCAGGTTCACATTCGTCTTGCCTCATGTGTAGTGTGGTTCCAGGGGGGCGTCCTAGCTCTGCTTTGAACTTCTGTTCATGTATCTGTTAAAAGGGACCAAACATATAGTACCAGGCAAGTGGGGTTCTCGTGAGGATTAAATGAGATCAGACATGTGTAAATTGTCTGCAGAAGGCCTGTGGTAGGTGTTTGGTAAACATGAATTCCCTCTTTGTCCCTTGACCCAACTGTGAATCCGTCAGCTTCTCTTGAGGCTGGTGATATTTTCAGTGGCATCGTTTCTTAAACTGGTGAATTCCTTGAGAGCAGACTCTCACTGACCTTTTCATTTTCAGCGTTTTGCTAAACTCGCCCCCCCATTATAAAAGAAATGCATCGCTACAGTGAGCATGAATCAATTAAAAAATGTAGAAAAGGAAAAGGCTATGCATGCTCATTATATAAAATATGGAAGGTACAGAAAAGCATCACGAGGCAGAAGAGAAATTGTTCAGAATTTCAGTTAGTTCCTTCTAGTCTTTTTTTCACTCACTGTATTTTGTATATTTTGTAAGTGCTGAGAGCTCCCATTCTGTTCAGCTGGATAGCCTGTTTTTTTTTTTTTTTTCTTCATTTAGCATCTTACTGGCTTTTTCTGAAATTGTTGCAAAGTATGTGTAAACGCTACTCTTAGCGGCTGCATGTATTTTATGATATTCAAGATAACTTATTTTTAAATGGAATCATTTACATGCTGAGATATGCTTAAGTGTCACTGAAGAGAATAAGAGACTCTGCTTCGATTCAGTTTCTTCAGGATGATTTTGTACAAGTTCCCGACAAACCACCTTTGGAGACACTTGGTCAGTTGATGTAAAAGAATGGGTCGCATTTAATAAAATGCGTTTGATGAGGATTTAAAGTTAGCAAGCGCCGACACCAGAGTGATATTTAAAATGTTGTGTCTTGGAATTAGTTGGCAAAGTCCATCTTAACAGTCAGTGACAATTTTGCTTCTGGGTACCAGGAGAAATACTAATTTGTCAAATAAAAAAATTTCATATTGTTCTAAAGTGTTTGCTGAAGGGGAAGATTATATAAATGTGTAAATGCATAAAAGAACCAGCCGAACAGGAGTCTTCTCTGTCCACAGTGTTATCTTGTACTGTAAGTAAAAGACTTGGGTTATTGGTTATACTGTAGACATATCTGTCATAGAGTGGAAAGATAACAGTTTAGGGAAGAGGAAGGAAAAAGAAACATGTGAGACAATATTCCTTTTAGTTACAATAAGCACAAAAGTGTTTTAGGAAGACAGGGTAAAAATTACACAAGTATAGCTTGGTGTTTGTAGACTAAAACAATGAGAGAGTGAAGTCAAATGAAAATAAAACACAGTGAGCTTGTTGGTGCCTATCTGATGGTCCCTCCTGGGGTCACCCTGCCCCTCATGTGCCTGCTGATATCTGCGCATTCTGCTAGAAGGTCTCCATTGGAGCTTTGATGCCTCTGGAATCTTCCTTGGCTTCCATTCAGAAGGATGTGGCCAGTGAGGCCGAATCTTTTTTTTTTTTTTTAAGATTTTATTTATTTATTTGACAGAGAGAGATTACAAGTAGGCAGAGAGGCAGGCAGAGAGAGTGAGAGGGAAGCAGGCTCCCTGCTGAGCAGAGAGCCCAATGTGAGACTCGATCCCAGGACCCTGAGATCATGACCTGAGCCGAAGGCAGCGGCCTAAACCACTGAGCCACCCAGGCGCCCCCGAGGCCGAATCTTTTATACCAGCTGGGAGATTCCCTTCTGTCCAGGAGGGGCTCTATTGGTTCTCCTGATGTGATGTTAGTGACACTGAAAAGATGCCTGTAGGCCCATGCCATCCTTCCCATCCACTCGGCTGTATTAATTTTCCCCGGGAGCTGAAAAGCATTTTGCCACAAATTTAGCTGGTTGGAAACAGAGATTTATCATCTCACAATTCTGCAGGTCAGAAGCCTGATACAGGTCTCTCTGGACTAAAAGCCAGGTGTCAGCGGTGCTGATTCCTTCTGAAGGCTCTAGGAGAGGATCCATTCTCTTGCCTTTTCAGTTTCCAGAGGCTTTCTACCCTCCGCAGCTCCTGGACCCTTTCCTCTGTCTTCTGCCAGGGTTGGTGGATGGGGTCCCTCTCAGGGCGTAACCCCGATCTCGCCTCTGTCCTCCCATCTCCTTCTCCGTCTCTGACTTTTCGTCCTCCTTCTCTGCAGGACCGTTGTAATTTCACTGGGCCCACCTGGATAATCCGGGATCGCCTCTCTACCTTACAGTTAGCTGATGAGCAACCTTAATTCCCTCTGCAGCCTTAATTCTCTGACACAAAGCCTAACACGGCCAAAGTTGCAGCGATTAGGATGCGGGCATCCTCGAGGGTGCGTTGGCACACCTGTCAGTGCCTGTCACTGCCAGCGCACATTGTCCCCTCTTCCCCATCTTCCCCATCAGTCCCCATGGTGGTCTGCTCTCCTGTGGACTGGGTGGCCTCGCCTCGTCTTTGCCAGACCCACTGGAGACACGTGGGACATATGGCTGTGTGTCCACATCTCCCAAGCTCACTCTGTGAGCCTGTGGGCCTCCGCAGACTTACCTGTGCTCTTCGGTGAGGCATCGGCATCCTTCGCTGGGCCTGAAAACTGCTGGTGACTAGGAGGTTCCCAGAGGAATCTGCTTTCTGCAAAGGCAGACTGTAAGGCCCATGCACCTACCACCACCTGTACCTCCTTTTCTGTCTGGGCAGATTCTCCAGACTCTCCCCACTCCTCCCATCATCTGCTGTGCCCAACTAGAGCCCCAGCCAGGGCCTTAGCAGAGTCTGTCTTTCTTGGCTGCTGCATGGCACTCTTCCTGGCCTCATGGGGGCTGCTGTTAGCAAGGTTTCATGCTGGAATATGGCTGTGGCTGCAGGCGGGTATCACTCCTCCCTAGAAGGAGGCTGGGGGCAGGGAACCATCTAGTCCCCCCCTCTGGATTGCTCACTAGTCTGTGAGCCGTAAATAAAGGAGTGGCTGCCCTCCTCCCTCAGCTGGGTTCCCAGACTCCAGCACTCTACTTCATTCTAGGCTCATTCCTGGGTGTGCAAACATGTGCACGCACACACACATATACACACTCGCTTTATAGATTGTACTCCTGCTGCACCCATATCCTCATGTTTGGGGTTCTAGAGGCTTCCTTTTAGTATCCCTGCAGCCATGGCTTTACCCCCCAGATTGGGAGGTTGGACTTAATGGGCAGTGAATAGATGGGCACTTGTCAGGTGTGTGGGTAGGAGGCACGTGGGTCCTCGCGAGACACCTGTCCTCCTGCTGCCTCCAAGCTGCTGCAATTCCCTTTCCTGGTGACCTGGGAACTTTGACAACCTTCCTATCTGGAGCAGCATGTTGGGGCCATTTCTCCAGGTTTCTTGTGGAGGATAGCTAAGACTGTCCCTGGAACCCAGAGCTGTATCTTATAAGGGCAGATAGATTCTTTCCAAATTCTCGTAGTTGTGAGGTCAAAAATCCCCTTGCTTTGTAGCTGTCTTGCTTCTTTACCTGGACTTTTTGCTGCTAGAACATGCTGTCACCTAAAAACTTGGAACATTTAGTGTGTATTGCTTATTTCTAAACCACTTAGAGCCCAGTCTGATGCCTGGATGGGAGTCTTTTTTTAGACTTGGCTACCCAGGTCCCTGCCTCCTGGTTTTGTTTTGTAGTTCCCTTGTATCAGCTAGGAAGGCTAGATTATGCTGTAGTAACAAACAATCCCAACATTTCGGTGGCTTAACATGACAACAATTTATCTCCTGCTCATGTTGCACGTCCATCAGTGGTCACTGTGGAGTTTGGCTCATGGTGGCCACTCAGCTTGAATATTGCCAGTTGCTATGCCACATTGAAAGAGAGCTCTGGGGGTCTCAGCCTTGAGGGGACACGTGTCACTTCTGGCTACAGTTTATTGGCCAAAACCAGTCATGTGGTTCCAGCTAGTCTTAAGTGGTCCAAGAAGCACAGTCCTACTATGTGCCCAAAGGAGGGACAACTAGAAATATTTGGTGAATGACAGAAATACTTATTCATGTCAAAACAGTCCTCCCATTTCCTTGATGACTCCTTAAAGCAACAACAAAGAAACAAAAAGCCCAGAACACTTTTGGGTACTGGATCCTGGTTGGGCCAAAGCTGTGGCTCCCATTACTTCTCCTCTGCCCACTCATTTACTTGTCCCTCTGTTCTGGACAGCTCTGGGCTTTGGTGTGTATGGGGGAAATCAGGAACCCTGGGTTCCCAGCCCCTACTGGACTCTGAAAAGAGAGCCAGTCTTGTGTCTACCAACCTTGTCCTCTGTGAGCTATGGATGGGATAGGCTCAGCCTCAGAAGACTTGGGCTAACTGCTTCCTAAGTGGTCAGGTGAAGTTGGTCATGGCCGGGCCCACCCCAGGGAGCTCCTGCAGCCAGACTTCAGCAGTCAGTGCTGCCTGTGGCTTCGGCCGCGCTCCCTGTGGTGCTGTTCCTCTCACAGAATCCCCCTGCCTCTGTCCCAGGCCCCCTTCATCCAGTCTTCCCCCATGGCAGCGGCTCTCTCTCGCTACATCTTTGGGCTAGGGCAGAGACTCATCGCTGGCATTGGCTGACCTGCGACAGCCCCTTTCTCTGGGGTCTGGCCTTCCTGATAGGCATGGGACCCAGGAAGGCAGCTGGGTCTGTGCCCAGTATCCCATCAGCTGGGTTCTCTAAAGACCTTCCTTCCAACCTATGAACACTCAGTCTTCTGGCCGATGGCCATGGGCTGGGAAGAGAAAGACCCATGATTCTCCCTTCTGGGCCTGAAGCACAGGCAGGATAGCTGGGTGGTGATTAGATGGCCTGTTTCTATTTGTTTCTGGGTCCATGCTGTGGGCGAGCCAGGCTCCCAGGGGGTGAAGCCAGGCACTGCCCACTGGGGTCCCAGGGTGGTCCTTAGCCCAGGCTGCAACCCCTCCTGCAGCCAGACCCTGGCCAGTGATGTCTCCTGCACACCAGTCCTTCGCTGGTCACAGGCTGTGGCAGCCAGACGCACTGCCCCTGAGCCTGTTTCTGGCCAGTGCTCAGCCTGGCCCTCCTCCTCCTCCACATGGGAATGGATGTGCTGCTCAGAAGCCAAGGTGGGGGCAGAAGGAGCCTTGTGCTTTCACTCATGGACTGAGGCTCTTGTCCCTGCTCTGCGGTTTGATGCCGGGCAGGTTACTTCAGTGTCCTCAACTGGCAGATGGGAATGACAATAGAGAAGACAGCTTGAGGGTCAGTTGAGGAAACGCCCAAGCAGAGAGGTGGGGATGGTGGTTCTGTTGGCAACCTGAGTGGTCCCAAGGGGCTCTTGGCTCCCTTCCACTTCCTGCAGCTCTTGGGGTTCAGTCTGGCCTTTCTGGGTGTCCCAGAAGGGCAGGGAAATAGATTGGTGTTGACCACATGGCCCCCGTGGAGGCTAGCTGGAGCCATCTATGTGGGCCGGAGCTGGGGGACCCTGCAGACTGTCGTCACACACGATTGTATCTAGCTGTAGCCTCGCTGTTCGGAGCGCACAGAGTGGCCAGAATCCAGCCTGCCTGGCCCAGCCTGCTTGCTCTGTGTGGGTGGAAAGGGGTCAGGCAGGTCCAGGTTCAAACCCCAGCTCTGTGACTGATCAGCTGTGTGGTCTTGAATGGTCACTTGCCCTCTCTGAGCCTCCGTTTCAACGTCTGTGAAGTGGGGCTTCCTTGGCATTGTGTTGCTAGGTCTAGAGAGGTGATGTGTGCCTGGCAGGAAGGAGGCTTTCTGCCAGCCGTGGCCCGTGGGGTGCCCAGCAGAGGTCTGCTCAGCCTTGTGCTGGGGTTAAGTGTGTGGGGGGTGCACACTGGATACTCAGTAGGAGTTTGTTTTCCCTGTGTCCTGGCCACCATTTGTTCTGTCCTCCTGGACCCCTGCCAAGGGTACATGGCACCCCTTGGTTTCTGGGCCTACCTGGGTGCTAACAACCCCCCTTTCAGGGCAGAGACGTGGGCCTTGCTGGCTGGACACCATCCCTGTTCCCGCCGTGGCTGAAGCTTCTGGCTTAGCCAGTCCGTTTGCTGACCCCACATGGCCCGAACCCCTGCAGACCTGTCCTTGGCCTGGTCTGGCCTGCCAGGCTGTCTCCTTCCCATGAATTCTTCCTGCTCAGTCTTGAGGGCTTACCTCGCCTGTGCTCCCGGACTGGGGCAGGAGGCTTTCTTCTGTCCTTTCGTTTGAGGGCCCAGAGGCACAGCAAGAAAGGGAGGGCCATTTTCTAGGCCCTGATCTAGGCTCCCTGTGTTTGTCTTGGCAGTATCCATTTAGGGGCTGGTGCCAGGAGCTGAGGTGACCCTGACTTAGCTCAGAGCTAGGTTCTGCCGCCTTCCTTGTTGTGGCTGCGACATCAGATGCTGCTTCTTCTCAGTCCCCGTTGGCTCCCAGGGCACCTGCCCTCACTTGCCTCTCCTCAGGGTTCTTGTGGTCCAAACAACCCTGTGGGCCCCCCTGCGGCCTGTAGGCTGCCAGCCTGAGGGTACGTCTCTCCAAGTCACTGAGCCCCCAGCTGGAGCCTCAGCTCAGGGCTGGCTCGGGGCTTCTCCTGTGTGCCTGATGAAGGCTCCCAAGGGCTGGCCCATGGCACTGCGTGGCTCACAGCGCTGAGCTGGGGCTGCATAGGGAGCCTCCAGCCAGTGTTCTTCCAGGGACAGGCAGGCCCAGAGGCCTTGCTTTGGGTGGAGGGCAGTGCCGATGAGGTCCTCGGGCATTGCATGGAATCTAGGCAGAGCCCCCCGCCCTGTGTATGCACATGCGTGTGCAAGGGGTATGTGTGTATATGCAAGTGTGTGCATGTGTGGGTGAGTGTGAACACATACACATGTGTATATGCAGATGTGTGCATGTAAGGATACATGCACAAGTGAGTGTGTGAGTACGTGTGTGTGTGTGTGTTGCAGACCCCACGCTGCCTGGGCATGATCTGTGGAGAGAGCCAGTGGTTCCAGCTGCTGCCTGAAGCCTCTCTAGTCCCAGCCCTCTTTGACACCCTCCTGGCTTTCCTGCAGGTCTTGATTTAGATGCGGCATCCCTGGGGGGGTGCTCCTAGAGCCCTGAGGAGGAAGGCCCTGCCACATGTCCCCACAGTCCTGTGTTTGGGGCTGTCTCCTGGAGATGCTGGGCTGTGGGGGAGGGACTAGGTTTCTTTCATACCCTGTTATAACCTCAGCTTTAAGACAGGGACATTCATGGGGAATGTTCAACAAATATTATTTCCCCCTCCCTGTTGGGGGACGTTCCTGGATGCAGATATGGGGTCCTGTCCCTGGGCCCCTTGGAGATTACCCAGTGGATGGTCATTGTGGTTGTGGCCACTTGACTTGGCTAAGGTCAGGAGGAGGCTGTGGGTAGCAGGCCGTGCCCTTCCCCATCTTTGGCATCCATTGTGGCACCTTGGCACTATATCAGAGGTGTGAGGGTGGAAGCCAGCCCACCTGCATAGCCCAGGGAGTGGCCCTCCTGGGGTCCTAGCCATGTGGGTCAGCAGATAGCAGAGGGTTCTAGTATCCAGAGCTGGCGGGGGGAGGGGGGGCACATAAAGCCAAGGCCAGGAAAGGTCTGGAGGTGTTGGGAACTGCCTGGACTCCTCATCCCCCGCCAGCCCCAAGATTCATCTACTGAAACCTTTCCCCCCAGTGTGATGGTATTTGGAAGTAGAGTTTTTGGGAGGTGATTAGGTTGAGATGAGATCTTGAGGGTGGGGCCTCATGGTGCGATCAGGTGTAAGAAGAAACCAGAGAACTTGCTCTCTCTCCCTCTCTTCCACATGAGGATAAAGCAAGAAAGCGGCCATCTAAAAGCCAGAAAGAGGGCTCTGTTACCAAGAGCTGAATCTGCCAGCCCCTCGGACGTCCTAGCCTCCAGAGTGCTAGAAATCAATGTCTGCTGTTAGAGCTGCCCAGTCTGTGGGACTTCGTTAGGGCAGCCCAAGCGGACAGCCCAAGGACTGGCCCAACTCCCGCCCCTCCCGGGGCCTCATGGCCTCAGGGCCACATATGTCAGATGACGTCTGTACTTCTGAGGCCCCTGATTCTGATCTGGGACTGTCCTTTGTGCTGAGCTGAGGCTTTCTGCACCCCACAGTCCTTGAAGTGTTGAAAGACAGCCACTGCCCCCCCCCCGAAGATGTCCAGCTGCACATCCTAGAGCCTGGTGATTTCCCACCTGCTTCTCTTTTGGACATACCCACTTATCACCGTCCTTCTTATCACACGGCATCCCTGAGGTGCCTCCACAGAGCTGGCCACCTTCAGCGTTCCTCCCTGCAAAATGGGGACAATGGCACTTCCCGTCACAGGCTGTCTTAAGGACCAAGTGAAATAACTACCATTGAGAACTTAGCTGTGCCGGGCACTGCGCAGGTGCTCAGCAAACAGGAGCCATTGGCACGGTCCTCACGCTGTCTGCCCTGCACAGAGGGAGAGGGACAGTCACTGTTTGCTCCGGAGGCTCTGCTGGTTTGAATGGATGCGAGTGGATGGAGGCCGTCGGCACTGCCTCCTGCCAGGGCTCTGGGTGAACCTTTGGTTCCCCAGCCCCAGGGCTTTTGCCCAGGAAAGGGTAACACATCAGAGACCCCCACCTGGAGCTTGTGCACTTGGCTACTGATCCCAGCGCGCCACTTTCAACCGACTCAAGTCCAGTTTGCTCAGAGCCTTGTGAGTTTCACTCATGTTTCCCAAGGATTCGCTCTCCCTCCCAGCCCAGGCCAGCTCGTAGGGGGGCTCTTCTGCCTTCACCCACCTCAGAAACACTCAGCAGTGGCTCCCCATTCTGCTCTGTCACTTGACCCTGGGTCACTGACCAGCACCCCTGTGACACAGGGTCTCATCAGGCAGGATCACTAACACAGCACTAGCCAGCTGCCTTTCTGCACTTGGCGCACTCACAGGCACTGTGTCAGCCCATGCATTTATTCTCCTGTGCGGACTTCATGGAATCACAGAGTGCTGGAGCCTGAAGACCTGGGGCTTTTGGGGTGTCTCCTCCCTTCACTAGAGAAGCCTCGAAGGCTTCTGGGTTGTGCAGGGGAAGGAATTGACGGGCTTGGCAACGTTCGTTCTCCTCTAGGCGCCTGGTGATGGCCTGATAAGAAGCAGGGGTACCTGGCGATGCCTGCTGTCTGTGCCCCGGGCTGGATGTGCATCATTCACCATCATCTTCAGGACAACCCAGGCGGCAATGGGAATTATATAAGGAGCGAAGCTAAGCAGGGGTTGCTTTGGAAATGTGAAGGCTTGGTATCTCAGCCAGCTGTCTCCGATTCCTCGCCTAGCCTCCAGTATGCACACTCCAGTATGCACATAGCCCTGCCTTTATCCCCCGTCTGTGGATTCTCTCCACCTCCACTGCCATCTCGGCCTGGATCCCCGCAGTCACTTGCTCACTGCTCCCTCCTCTGTCCTCCCCTGTAGGCTGCTGTCCATGTGGCAGCCAGAGTTATTTGAAAAAAAAAAAAAAAAAAAAAAAAAAAAAAAAAAAAATCCACTTACCTTCTTCTCCAGCTGAAACCCTTCCACGCTCCCTGCTGTGCTTGGAACCCTTGCCGGAGATGCAAGCCCCTGAGTACCCTGACAAGAGCTGACCTCAACTGCTTCACCTCTGTACTCTTCTTCGCCTATCTGCTTTAGCCATGTTGGCTTTCTGTCTCCCTAACAGGTAAAGCACACTCCTACCCCAGGGCCTTTGCACATGTTTGTTTCTATCATCTGGAAGGCTCTTTGAATGACAGCCTCCTTCTGTGCCTTTAGGTGTGCCTCAGATCTCACCTCCGTGGAGAGGCTCCCTTTGGCTCCAAGTAGGGCCACAAAGCTTTCTTCTTTGTATGCCCCCCCCCACCACTAGCAGTTATGTTAATGTATTTCAGAGCATCATCAGGTCTATGAGGGCAAGGAAGTGTCTGTCTTGTTCACTGATGAGGTCCCAGAGCCAAGCCTGGTGCGTGACTAGTCATGGGTGCTCCGTACAAGCCCTGAATGGGTGATGGGATGGACAAATACATGGGACCTCTGCTGTCTGAGACCCTCACAAGCTCACAGTCCTTCCTTCACTATTGAGTTGTGAAGGGTCCTGTGGATGTGGGGCCCTGAGACGTGTTGCGTTTACTTGTGCTGCCCCTTCCCTCATGGTCAGCTTCTGGATTCAAAGATCTTCCCCGACGGCATAGTCTCCCCTAGCCATGGGCACTTTCATGGGGTGTTTGGAGGCCTAGTGCAAAGGGTACAATCACAATGAGGGGGTTTCTCATGCTTGCCACCTAGAGTGGGAGAGAGTTTGGGAGGCCCTGTCTTGGGAAGGCATTTTCCCACTGAGCTGCTCTGGCAGGGGCTCAGGGCCATGCCCCCCCGCCCCGCCCCGTTCTATGGGACTGAGGTGTGTCTGTGGGGCTGGGAGAGGGTGGGGAGGGTGAGGAGAGGGGAGAGAAAGAGGGAGAAGGGCTACACCCGGGAAGCAGAAGCTCTCCCTGGGCTCTAGGTGCTGGCCCTAGGGGGCTCTGTTGCCCAGTGGCTCTCAGGGTGTGGGGTCTGAGCCAGAACCTAGGTCTTCATTCCTGTCTCCCACCTACGGATCCTCTGGTGGGCTGGAGAGCCCATTCACTCTGGCCTCAGTCTCCACGTGTGAGAAATGCAGATGGCGATATTGTCCTAACCACTGCCTGTTCCAGGCTCAGGCAAGAGAAGGGGCTGTGGGAGGGAAGAGGAACTGTAGGTCTGGGGCCAGGGGCTGGGGTGTGGGGTTGCAGCAGCTCTGAGCTTGGCGGGGAGGGGCAGTGCCGACCCCCTTGGTGGGCGCTCCAGGAACTGGTAAGCAGGCCGCATTTGCAAGGACGCAGCTGCCACCACTGCCACACTGGCTCTGAGGAAGCAGGAACCAGAAGCTGCCTGGTGAGCAGGGCCCGAGGGGCTTTGAAGATCTGTTGTTAATGATCAAAACCTCATCAGGAGAAGCCTGCCCGAGTGCCGCTCAGGGGGTCTGACTGTGTTAGGCTACTTAGCTCCTGCCAAGAAAATTAACTTCATTAAAAGGCGGGCAGCGGGTTTGTGATGAGTATCAGCACCCACTGATCCATCCTGGGGAGTGCTCCAGGGGAGATGCAGCTAGATGGGGACCAAGTGCTTGCCAGGCCCTGCCCTTGCTACTGGGACATTGCACATGCTCACAGACGTTCAGTGAGCATGCCAGCCCAGGTACCCGTACCCAGCAGGTGGGCCCCTGCCCAGCGGTCCTCTCAGAGCCACCAGGGCACCTTCCTGGTGCTCATGTCTGGCCAGGCCCCCGGGCCCCCCTGCCTGCGGGATGATGTCTGTGCTCAGCATTTGGGTCCTTGTGCTCTAGCCTCAGCCGGGGGTTCCAGCCTTGTCCCTGCTGCACATCCCGGTGCCCTCACTGGGCCAGCGGAGCGACCGTGGCTCTCCCCTGACTGCAGCCACCTGCTTGCCCCTGTGCCTCCATCTCGCCATCCACTCGCAGTCTCAGCTTGGGAGGTTCTTCAGAAAACCTTCCTTTACTGCTCTGCTCCTTCAGCTGGGGCCCCCGTCTGCTGCCGCCTGTCTACACCTCCCAGCGTGTCCTGCCTGTGAACTTGGCCTCTCAGGATTCCCAGGCGCATGCACAGCTGTAGCAGGGTTTGTGGAGCTGCTCTCTGACCGTCCCCGCGCACTTACACACGTGGGCCTGCAGACACACACCGGAGTGCGTTCGTGTGTGTCCCGGTGAGCTCATAAACGCACACCTGCAGACTGGCTGAGTCCCAGGTGCATCCAGAGAGCATCTCCCCACAGAGCCCCTCCCTGGGGGAGCCTGTCGGGGGGCCTGCTGGAGGTGTGGTCTGAGGACCCTGCTGGGACTGTGGCAAGGTGGCTAAGCCACGGGGCCCTGGGCTCTGGGGAGAGTTTCTGCCTCTTGTGGCCTGGGAGGAAGTTGTTGTCCCCAAGCATTTTTGTCCCCAAAGCATTTTGTCCCCAAGCATTGTTTGTCCCCAAGCAATTCTAAGCTGGACCATTGAAAAACTACACCCTAACTTCCTATTAGGGAAACCTGTTGAGGGTCTGAAATCACTCTCTGTATTAGTCACGTTAATCATGTGGGTGTCAGAAACCCCTGCACTGGCCAAAGCAAGTAGGGCACAGGCCAGAGGTTGTGTAACTTCAGTCATGGTTGGATCCAGGGGCTCCAGTGGTATCCTTGGGACTCTGCTTCCATCCCTGTATCCTGGCCCCTCCTTTCCCCAGGGCAGGCTCCCTTCCTAAGCAGCCCCATTCACTCAGTGTCCCTGGGCTGCTGCAGGCTGATGTCCCATCCACCTAGCCCCACCGTCTCTCCCCATGGGAAGAGGGGTTTGCTTAACAAGAGTCTCAAAAGCGTCCCAGGATTGCCACTCATTGGACTGGCATGGGGGTAGGCTCCTCTGGGATTCAGTCCTGTGCCAGAGGAGTGGGAAGCCTTGATAGGCCAGGACTGGGACTGCCTCAACCCCTGGGGGAGGAGTGAAAGTTGGTCAAGCAGACATGGTAGTGTCACCTGGAGCGGAGAAAGGATGCTGGGCCCACAGTAGCATGCCCTCACATTTTGTCTTTGTTGCCCTGAGAGGCTTCCTGCCCACAGGGCACTTGAGATTGGACTGGAAGACCTGGAGCCACACAGTGGACATCAAGAGATCCCAGACCATGCTGACTGGAAACCTCTCCTTGGGGCAGGTGGGGTTTTGAGAGGAAGAATCCAGAGTCTGAGCTCTGTGGCATGTCCACGGGTAGATGAGGAAGGAGAGGAGGCTAGTGGCTGAGCAGTCCAGGAAGGTTTCCTGAGGGAGGGGCTCTTGTCCTGGCCTCAGGGCCAGGGGCCTTTGAGAGTGGATGGCAGGTGTTTCAGACATGGAAGACAGAGTGATCTGTGCATGGGTTTTGGGCAGTGACAAAAGAGTGGGGGCCAACCTGGTGGGGTCAGGGCTGGGGAATGGGAAGGTAGGAGGGGGGGTCTGAGACCTGAGCCCCCTTATCCCCAGTGTCCTGAGGATCCCTCTGGGCATGATGTGACCTGGGCCTCCCTTGGCACTGCCAAGTCTTGACAGGAGGCAGGACCTTATTCCCAGGAGGTAGAGCTCATTGCTCCTTGGGCTCTTGCAGCTCCTGGGATGACCATGGACCTCTCCCTTCCACTGGGTGTGATGTGAACACCCTTTCTGTAGGAGGGGGCAGGGTACTAGGTCTTGGCCTTACACATGTGACCCCCACTTTTTATGTAGTCCACAAGCCATGCCTTTGGCCCTAAACTCAACCTTGCCTACCCATTTAGTCTTTTCTATCTCCACACCAATTGTGACCTGGGGTTTTTGCTCCCTTTTACAAATGACCCATTTGTGGCCAGCCCTGAGAGCTCCCTCTAAGGGAGGGAAGGAGCCCTGGGCTGGCAGCTAGATATCTGGCCTTGCCCCATGCCCCGGACTGGCTCTGCTCATCCTTCTGCACAGTGAGGACATTGCCCCCGGAGTCTGGGTCACCACAGCAGAACTGGGAGTTGTGTGGAGGGCGGGGGACTGCCTTACTGGCAAGGCCTCCTGCAGTGTCCTGGGCGGAGTCTGCCCCCTCTGAATGACTAATTGAATAAAATCCTTCCACACACGGTGAGGCAGAGCTCCGGCCCTGCGTAATCTTGTTAAGAGGTCCCCTGACAGTCTCATTAGGCGGCTGGATGCGTGGAGAGGTTTATCTCTGCCATAGGGTGGTCAGGCCCCTGGAGGCTGGGCCTGAGATCAGGCCCTCGCCCCGCTGCCCTCCACATACAGGCCCAGGCAGAGGTGAGGCCGTGCAGCTCTGTCAGCCGCTGCCAGTCCCTACTTAATCGGTTACAGTTTGTTGGACTTAATTACTTTAAAGTTATTAACTTCAGCTGGAGAAAGCAGGTGGTGGGGGTCGAGGAAGAAATAAGAGCCTCCTTTTGAGGTGTGGGGTGGGCCAGCCCCACCAAGTCCATTCTCTGGGAGAGCTCGGGCAGGCTATGTCCAGCCATGAAGGCCCGGCACTCCACACTGCCCATCCTGCCTATGGCAGCCACAGAGCTGGAGTGGCAGGGACAGACATGAGGGTTTGGAACGTAATCTATGGGACAAGAGAACATAGCCAGCCCAGGGAGGCACCGATGTGGAGCCAAACCTAGCCTGGGCTTGGGAGCAACCACAGGAGACTGTCTGAAGAGGTGACTCCTGAGCCAAGTCTTAAGTAGGGAGTGGGGGTTTGAAGAGAGGGAGGCAGGCATTCCAGGGGGGTGGAAGAGCTTGAGCAAAGGCTCAGAAGTGTGAAAGGGTGGGATCAAGGAGCTGATAGGGTTGTTGGGCATAAGAGGAGGAGGAGGATACTGAGAGCCTGATAAGGTTTACAGGGGTCTTAGAGCTTCCTCTCTGTGGTCCTGGCAGAAGTGGGCCAGGCTCTGGGGGTTGAGCTCTTGGGGCAGGCAGCGGGTGTAGGCTGTAGACACTGGGTCCCAGAGCCATACATTTAGATCTAGGCCTTGAGCCGTGAGGGGAGCGATCCATGAGGATGGGCAACACAAGGGAACCGTCAGTTCCCTTGTAGGCCTCTGTGCTTTGGTCTCAGGGGCTGAGGATGGGGGCTTGTCCTTGAGGATCCCAGATACGGAGTGAGCCATTGTTAGAGATTACAGGGTTTCTGCATAGTGTGGCCCTTCCCTATATCCTGGCTCCTGTTTTCTGTGCCCACAATTGCTTGGTCACCCATGGAGTGGAGTTGGGGGGTGGGGGGAGGAGGGGCAGGTTGCTAGGCTGTTCTAGGAATGCCACCTGGCTCCTGGCCCAGAGCCCCAAATTCCTGCTGGAAGGTGAGGTAGTCCCAGGCTTCTCTGCTCCTGTCACTCCAAGCTGGGCCTTTCTTGGTGACATCTACTGTTGATGACAAGAGTACCTGCATTTCGCAGATGTCAAAGCCCGAGGCAGCCCAGCCCAAGACCAAACCAGAGCCTGAGACAAAGGCAGCTGCTCAGCAGTGTGCTGTGGAATGTGATCGAAAGGGATGGAAAGTGTGAACCAGGGAAGGAGGGAGAGCTAGTTTGAGCTAGTCACTGCCTGGGCAACTGAGCCTCCTCCCCATCGGGACCATCCCCAACTGAGCCATGTAGACTAGCTCTTGGATTGTCCCCCCAGTGAAGGGACAGGGGAGTGTTTACCCACAAGCCACCCGCCCCCCCCCCCCCCCCGTGGTCGGGGTGGGGTACAGCTGCTTGGCTGGGTGGGCTCTATGGGTGCCTCAGGTGGTGCCGGTGGGGGGCCCAGTGCAGGGGAGGCAAAGTGCTGCCTTATCACACCTGTCTGCAGCCAGTCACCACATCAACAGTTTAGAGGTGGGCTAAGGGGATGTGACCTGGGCCAGAGAAGTTGTCTAGATACTCTGATTCTGCAGACTTCTTAGAATGACCTGATGGTGAGATTTCAGGCCTCAGGTTAGGGACTTGCTGAAATCATATCCCGCAATTGTACTTTGGTCCCAAGAGGGGAAGGGGCTGGTGTAGGAGGATTCGGTGCCCTGATCTCTCCCCAGTGCTTTATGGCATCACTAGACACGGACAGCCCAGCACCTGGCTCTGGTTTGTCCCTGTTCCTCCCCCAGCCTCTGGCTTAGCATGGGGCACATGAAGGCCCCTGGCCAATTCTGAATGACCGAGTTGGAGGGAGGAGGGAAGGATAATGGGAAGTTTCAGAATGGCCTTTGACACTAGACAGTAACCCAGTTAGGCTTGAATTCCTCCTGTGTTTCTCGTTGGCTTGTGATCCGTGGCACTTTCCCTTAGGTTTCTTAGCTTCTGGCTCCCCATATTTAAAGTGGCGATACTCACCATCTACATTGAAGGATTGATTATGAAGTCCAGAGGAATGATATAGAAAGAGGACGTCCACACAAGAGGTGCCCTTTCCTTTCTTGCTTCCATGTCTACCAAGGGTTGACCCTGTGCTTGCTACTATGCTAGGGATGTGTAAGCACAGGAGACCGGAGTTCCCACCCTCCGGAATCTCAGACAAGTGTCCGTACCCAGAGTCCACCCCCAGAGATCCTGATTCCCCAAGCCTGAGAAGGGCACAGGCCCCAGTATTCTCTAAGAGCTTCATGGATGGCGCTTCCCTGCAGCCAGAACCAGCCAATCAACACCAGCCCTTAATCATGGACGTGCTGAGGGCTGGCAGACCCACCTGGATGCTTTCCTGGCTCATAGTAGGTGAGTTAGTGGGGTGCTTACCACCACTCATTTCCTTTATCATAGATGTGGGCATGTTCCCCCAGTCCCTTGGTTTCCCCTCCTTAGATGCTGGGCCCTGGAGTTCAGAAGAGAGAGGACAACGAGAACCAGGCATCACTAAACACTGGAACTGGGGTCCCCAGAAGGGACCCACCCTCACATCGACTGTCTCCACGATGGTCTCCTTCCCTGCCTCGGATGCCTCAGCCACCAGACGCCATGTGCCCCCCGGCCGAGTGAGCTCTGAGCTGAGGAGGGCTTATGCTGTCTGTGAGGAATATTTCTCTGCAAGGAATATTTCAGCTTATCTTATCAGTAACGTGAAGCAGTAGAGCGGTGGTACGTGCGTGTTCTAATTCGTAATTTTACAGTAATTTAAAAAAAAAACCTCAAGATACTGGTTTTCTTTCCATTAATGAGATGGTGGCAGACAGTAAAGCCCACTGTCTTTTTATAATCGGATTTAAATTGTTTTTAATTATACAGCCCATATTCTCCCAGTAACATACCATCTCTGTGAGTTAATGGGCTTTGAAATCTCTTTGTTCCATACACTGTAGATACAGATTTTTTTGTTAAATGATTTACTTTATATATAGAAATTCAGAGAATTAGCTGTGAGGTAGCTTCTGATGAGTATTGGGAGATTCTGTCACCTTAGAAGAAGGTGCATAAGTGTCTGCAGCCCAAATCCTGGATGGAATTCAGGGCACCTCCCTATCACCGGAACAAGGTTTTAAGAGCACAAATGATGTATGGAGCTATCAGTGTTGCTGTGACTACAGCAGAGAGAACATTCCGATAAATTTCTCGGTTGACCCTTCAGTGAAGATATTAGAAAGAAAATGTACATTCATTCATTCATTCACTTCCTGAGTTCCTTCTGTAGGCTTGGCCCTGGATCTGGGGATATACAACAAGAGAGGCCATGATCTTTTTTCTTAAAGAGCTGGCACTTTCCAGAGAAACAAACATTCTGTGTATGACTCTCAAATAAGACCTCTCTCCAGTGGTCAGTGCTTCCTTGGATCAGGGTGCCCGCAGGACTGCCAGCACTCAGGACTTGCTCCCCGCTGATGCTAAAGATGGAAGAGGGTGCCTGCTCTGAGGTCTGACTTAGGCCGCCCCTGGCAAGAAGGTGAGCTAGGATGCCTAGGGCTTCCTGGAGAACATCTTCTGTTCTCCAGACCCAGGATGTCCCTCAGCCTTGTCCTTCCTACTCTGTCTGGGGGGCCTGGCCCTGTCTCAGGACTCCCGTGGGCAGGTACTGGGGCCCAGCCTTGGCTCAGCAGGCTTCTTAACTGGGTGAAGCTGCTCCAGTCACGCTAATCAGGTTGGCAGAAAAGACTCTTGGTTCTGATGGCCATTGGCTGGGGACCCAGTGGGATGTTGTGTGTGTGTGTGTATACACACACACATGTGTGCACATTGTGAGGAGTGGGGTTCAACCTCCTTGGTTATGATGACTGGGATCAGTATCTGGGATCAGCTGGAAGTGCTGTGTGTCTTTTGTGGGTTGCTGCCCTCTCTGTTCCTGATGCTGGCTGTGGCGATTTGTTCAGTGGTGCCTCTCCCGAAATCTCGGGGGGGTATGCCTTCCAGTGTGAGGGCAGTGAGAACCCCTCCTTCTCCAGACCTCCCTTCTTGTCCCGTCTCCTGGAATACATGGGCACTGAGTTTGGGGCCCCCTTGGCTAAGGGTCTTTTAGTGGTATGGGGGAAAGGCCACCATCTCCCCATGGGTTCAGGAGTAGGCAGGGGTGGGCAAGACTGGGTAGGTCCATCTGCCCCTCACCCACAGCCCCTCCACTGGAAAAGCACAGAGCAACTCCTCTCAGCCCCACAGCCTGGAACCGCAAGCTTATTAGCACCTCCTTCTGTCCCATGATAGATCTTCTAGAATTGACACCCTTGACCCTTTTGCTAGACTCAGAAATCCTAGCATGGCATCCCGAGTTAAAAATTACCATGGCAAAACCCCAGGGTCCAGACCTCTCTATCAGCTCAGAATAAGAACTGCAGATATAGGACCGTCTAGCCTGGAGACCCAGTTGGGAAGCCACCCAGCCCCGATGCTTCAGGCTAAGGGATCTTGTTACAGAATCCTAGGACCATGCTTTTGAAGTCAGCCCCAGCCCAGAAACTCAGCCCAGTTCCCCACTCTCCTGGTGGGCAGCCCTGGGAAGAGGGGCACCCTCTTGTCGTCATATGCATAGATGTAAATGCCGAGCTTACAGCAAGAGACCACGTGTTGCTAAGATGTGGCTGAGGTTTCATACGTGGTCTCTGGCAGTGCATTATTTACAGCTGGTGAAGAGCAGAGGAGCTCTGGAAACTAAGGGAATACTCAGGCTGAGGGAGGGCTGGGGGCTGGGAGCCCTGCAGCGGAGGGCTGCCCACTCTCATTGGCTGCAGAAATGTCATCTGTAAGCTCCATCAGGTGAAGTATTACCCTGAGCAGGCCCCTCTGGAAATGTGTTGGGGGAGTGTAGCGGCAGTGCCCAGAGCCTCTGGGTGCCTAGGGGTGTGGCTGACATGGGCTATCAGCCCTGGCTTCTCTGCTGTCCTTCTGGCCAGTTTAGTCGGGCAGTGAGGCCCGGGGAATCTGCCAGCACGTCCTCAGGATCTGTGTGTCAGCAGCAGGATTTTCTCTCTATCCCTAGAGCACTGTGCTCCCTTTATTCTTGTGTTTTAGGGCTCACATTAAAAGATGGGCCTGGGATGGGCTTTGGGAGGCCAAGAGCTCTGGCTTTCTCCTTCCTTCATGGGCATCGTCCATGCATTCCTCGGGGCCACCTCCTCCAAGGAGCCTCCCTAGCCGCCAGTCTTCACCCCAGCAGCTCTCATCCTCGCCTGCAAGCTTGTGGCTGCCCTGGAAGTCCAGGGTGCAGGGAGTTCTTGGCCACTCTTTTTCTTCCTTTCTCCTTCCCTCATTTTTTTTTTTTAAATCAAAATTATACATGCAGAAAGTTGAAAGAGTTGAGTTCCACAATGTTTAGAAGACAGCAGCTCCCTTCCCTGCATTGTCCCCTGCCCGTGGCAGCCCTGCCTGTTAGTGGATGTTCGATGTTGACCTGCATACTTTCCTTCAGCTGGCTTGGCTTGCACCCCTTGGCTTTCTGGGCATGGGCTCCTTGCCCCAGAGGAGAGAATCCCAGGCTCTTTCTCCCTCTGTGCCCGCATACCCCCCATCTCTCCTCCCAGCTGCGTTGCTCCTTCTGGTTTGCAGCCTTAGGCCATGCCAACAGGGCAGAACTGAGCTGGGGAAGCCTCTGCCTTTCCTGTGCACATTTCGTTTCCCCTGGAGTTAATGACTGACTTTGTGGTGGTCTGGGGCTCCGCTTCCCATGCAGGTCTCACTAAGCCATTCCCGCGCTCTCAGTTGGTGGGTTGTCTGAATCAGGTGTGGTTTCCATTCCACTCTTGACCCATGACCCCTGGAACCTTCCTGCTGCTGCCTTGAGGCACTCTCCCTTGAAATCTCTGTGAGGCTCACTCCTTCCATCCCCTGCCCACCAGCACTGCTTAGAATGTCAGCACCTCGAAGAACTCTTCCCTGACACCCTCTTCAGAATTTCATTCTGTTCCCGTCCCCTCGACCCCCACACTCCCTACATTGCCCTGTTTTCCTCTGTAGTGTTCATGTCCTTGTAATAGACCATTCATCTAGATGAATGACCTTCTTTTTGTTGGTCCACCTGCATCCCAAATGGAAGCTTCAGGAAGGCCGGGGTTGCTGTCTTTTGGGTCCCTATCTTGGGACAGCGCCTGACACCTAGCAGGCACTGTCAGTGCTGGTTGCATGAAGGACTGAATACGTCTGAGCTGGTTGCCAGACCCTGGTGCAGGACATTGTCCTGTGATCTCTCAGAGCACCCCCCTGCCCCCAACGTGGCTCCTTGGCACCTCCCTCCTCAGGTCACGTCCCTCTTGAGGTTGCCTGGGGTCTGCTGACTCCCAGCCTTCCTCCTCCCCTACTTGCTCCCTCTTAAGTTCTCTTGGCTCCTCGGCGAGGTGTGGCTGGCCTCATCACTGCTCATCAGGGTGCTCCGTGTGGCCATCCCCAAGGGCCAGCTCCAGGCCCTCCTCCTCAGCAGGAGAACTTTTCCCCCATGTACAGCTTGCGGCATAGTTCTGCCTGCCTGGCTCAGCCTCAGAGTGCAGTGGGAATTACCGCATGCCTGAGAGCAGGACGTTAATTCATGTGGTTGGAGCCAGCACTGGGTAGTCACTGAGTCCATCCCAAGCACAGTGTGTGACCGTCCCAGCCCTCATTCACCCCAGCTTTGGGCTCCCCCCACCCATGCACAGGGCTCTGAGGTGTCCTGGCCTGACCCTTGCCAGCCTTGGAGGCTTCTCTCTTTCCTCACTTTGCCTCCTCCTTCCCCCCACTGCTTTCCCCTGTAGCTCCTCCCAGGGGGCTTTTCTCTGGAGAGCAGGACCCCTGGGAGGCTCCTAGGAGATGCCCACGTGTTGTCCTCCTGGCAGAAGAGGGGGGCACCTTCACTCCCGCAGGTGTTTACTGGTGTCGGGTCTGGGCCAGGCACTGTTGGGTGCTGGGGAGGGCAGTGGACATGGCAGATGCACGGATGGAGCTCTTTGTTTAGTGGAGAGGGGGTGAGAGACAGCACTTTGGAGGCAGGCCAGCTAGATCTGAACCCCAGCTCTTCCACTTACCAGCTTTTGATCTTGAGTAACTTATTTAAGTTCCCTAAGCATCATTCTCCTCATCTATAAAATGGGGATAAACATAGCACCCGGCACTCAGGCGATTCGTTTGAATTTAAGTGGACACAGGATGCTAGGAGGTGCCCACTGAAGGTGGCCCCATCCCCATCCCTATGCAAGCACAAACCAGGTGCCTATTGTGTGCTGTCTGCTATGGGGAACACAGAGGCGACTGACCCGGCCTCAGAGCTTTAGGAACTCCTGGCGGAGCAAAGGAGAGGGGGGCGGGCAAGGTCAGAGCTGTGCCAGGCAAAGTAACAGGGGAGTAGGACAGAGTTGAAAGTTCTCATACTAGTGGTCCTGGGGCCAGTGAGGGAGGCCTGCAGTTCTGGACTTTCAGGGTTGGGCTGCACTTGGAGTAGAACAGGGGAGGCACCCCGTAGGTGCTGGGGTGGGCATCATAATGGAGTTCTGATGGCAGGGAGACCCCTGATCATGGGAGGGAGCAGCAAGCTTCCTAAATGAATACTGGTCAGAGCTCCTTCTGTTGTAGGAGACAAGAATCCAGCTCACCCTGGCCTTTCCAAAAGGGACTCAGGAACGGTTGGTCTTGGGCTTTGATATGGGCTCTCTCTGACTTCATTCTTTTGGCCAGGTTTTCTCCACCCTACATGGAGGTCACTCTTCTTCCTTAGCAAAAATGTCAGAGGTTAAGAGACCTATTTTCTCCCCATTCTGAAGGAGAGGACCTCAGAGGAATCTGATTGGCCTAGCTGGGGTCGCGTGCCCATCCATGAGCCTATCAGGTCTATTAAGGCTGGAAGCATTGTGATTGGCTCAGCCTGAGTCATGTGCTCGCCCATGAACCAATCGGTGTTACCACCGATGTGGGTATATATATACACACACACACACACACACACACACATATATATATATATATATATATATATATATTTTTTTTTTTTTTTTTAAAGATTTTATTTATTTATTTGCCAGACAGAGATCACAAGTAGGCAGAGAGACAGGCAGAGAGAGAGGAGGAAGCAGGCTCCTCGCTGAGCAGAGAGCCCGAGGCAGGGCTCGATCCCAGGACCCTTAGATCATGACCTGAGCCGAAGGCAGAGGCTTCAATCCACCGAGCCACCCAGGCGCCCCGTGGTATGTTATTGATTAGCCATGATTAGCTCTTCTCCAAGACTGGATAGAATTAGAAAAAAAAGTACCCAAAGGGGGGAATGGCTGTTAGCAGAATAAACTGAGTAAATAAATGTGCTGGTCATTCAGAACTGTAACTTGCCCCGCTGCTACCAGGAGCAGTTCCATGAGGAGGAGCACTCCTTAAGGGACTCTGTTGTTCTCGCTGTGCTGTTTTGAGGGCTGGCCTGGGTTTCCCCTGCTGCGGAGGAGTTCCCTTAGCTCAGGACAGCACCTGCTATATTTACAGCTTCAGGTAGGGTCTCAAAGTGGATCAGTGTCTCCCTCAGACGGGATTCTGTGATGTTATAGCTGAGGCCCAGCTGTGATCGGAACTGCCTGTCCCTTATAGGACAGTGTCCCTAGGGAGATGCCCTTGCCATAGGCTTCTTGGCACACAGGTCAAGTATCAGAGGCCCCAGCTCCTGCCATACCATGAGGTAGTCTCTGGTCCTGTCCTGCTCAAAACGTGGGTTGGAGGGGTGGGTGTGCTCGCTGGGGGTCTCTCCAGCTGGTGCTGGGCTACATTCTTGGTGGCTGGGCTTGTGGTCAGTCTGTTTTCGGACTGATCAGTGAGCTGGAGTGGGCCAGGAAGTCAGCTATGGTGTATGATAGGGTCTTTCTTTCTTTTTTTTTTTTTTTTTTTAAGATTTTATTTATTGATTTGACAGAGAGAGATCACAAGTAGGCAGAGAGTCAGGCAGAGAGAGAGGGGGAAGCAGGCTCCCTGCTGAGCAGAGAGCCCGACGCGGGGCTCGATCCCAGGACCCTGAGATCATGACCTGAGCCGAAGGCAGCGGCTTAACCCACTGAGCCACCCAGGTGCCCCTGATAGGGTCTTTCTAGAGTGTGTACAGATCAATGAGCCATACTCAAAAGGAAAGAAAACTGTCAGAAATAATTTGTAGCCATGGTCCCATGGAGCCAGGCCTGGTTATGACTTTGCATGTTGCCTCCTGGCAAATGAGGTTTGTCGTCTAATCATCACACTTTAGTACCTATTATGAAAGCCAGCCCTGAGGCTGCATTGGGCAGGAACACCACGGGGCTCCAGGCATCCAGGGAATGGTGGGTGGGGGAGCTGGTCCATGTCTGAGAAGGCATGGAGCTGGGTGGGTGGCAAGCAGCCCTAGTTGTCCCAGTGGGGATGTCCTAGTGGGGAGGCCAGGCCGTGGAGAGACTAGGATGTCTTCTTTAGCTGCCTTCTTGGGCTCTAGAAGAACACCTGGGCTGGTAGGCTCTGCAGACTGGGATTCTGCTCAGGAACACTGATGTTCCCAGAGCTCCTCACTCCCTGCCCTCCTGTCCCTGACGTGTTACAGTTCTCTGTTCAGCCACCAAACCCTTTCTGATGCCTAAATGCGTGCTTGGCTGGGATTAGGAGCCAGGGATGATGATAGTGCCCTTCAGCATCTGCATCTGCCATCCTGATCTCCATTAGTGTTTTCTAATGTGCGCATGTGTACATTTTATTGTGAGCGTGATGAGACAGATCTCCTTCTCGCACATGGCACTGGACTTAAGGTCCAATGAGCAAAGTCCTAGGAGCTTAACTTGAAGTTGTCTATGGCCAAGAAAGCCTTCAGAAAGTTGGAGCAGCCCCTGCTGCTTTCCTGACTCAAAATGAGGGCTGATATTTGTGATCAACAGGTGCGATGTTTATATGACTTCTAGGTTCCTGTCCCTCCACTGACTGGCGAGGACTCCTGGAAACCACGCTCAGCCAAATGGGGGGAGGCCTCCCTCAGTTTGCCCTGGGCCAGAGGCAGACAAGGTTCCTGTACCTCTGTCCTATCTTATCTTCATAGCCCTCCAACTGGGGTGGGGAAAGAGGGGAGGGAGCCCTCTGTCATCTTTGGAGAGGTGGCCCTGGAAAGTGCAAGGAGCTGGGAGTCAGATAGTTCTAGAGGGCTGTCCCTGCTTTCCCCTGTGTGCCCCTCACTAGGAATCTCTTCACATAGCTCCCATTCTTGTGTCGGGCCTGCGGAGTGGGGGGTCTCTGTGCTGGGTGCTGGGGATACAGCGGTCAATGGGAGAGACCTCATGAACGTGTGTCGTTTTTCTAAGATGCGCACAGCCATAGCTACTTTCTGGGGCTGGTTAGGAATAAAACGGAGCAGCAGCATTTCCCAAATTGAGTCCTGCTCAACTAGTTCTATAAACTATTGTGGGAGAAACAGGCTCTGTGGCTGCATACATTGTGACCCAGCTGGATGCGTCTCTTGAAGACATCTCACCATATGCACTGGCGTATTTAAGGCTCTGAGAAGTCCTGCAGTAGAGAAGCCTGTTAACTTTTGTGAACTCAGCATTTGCAGGCTCAGTTGAAAGTGAACTTTCTTTGGCAGAGCACTTAATAACATCCTGCATAATTGCTGCTTCGCACAACCCATTTTGGAAACGCCAAGGCAGCATATGTAAAATACCCCACGGAGTGCTCTGTACCTGCGAAGTGCTCAACAACCATGAGTCTCTCCCTGCCTCGGTGTCCCAAAGGAGGCAGAGGGACAAGGCAGGCCCCTGCTGCCCACAAATCAGCCTGGTGGAGCTGAGAGTAGCCATGACACTCGGATTTTAATGGTTATAGCAATGAAAGTTAAAATATGTTTAATTTTGAAAAGGCAAGGAGTGATTTCCCCTATGCACTGCCAAAACAGGACTTCATAAATATTGTAGCAGGGTGTGCTGGGTGCTGGGCACAGTTCCTGGCTGGGGAGATCTCTGCATGGCACTGTTAGAGAGCAAATGGCTCTTCCCAAGCCACACTCCTGTTCTTGTTAGCGGGATCCACCATTTGACAGTTTTACCTGTCGCTGCCATTAACCAGCCTGGGATGGCAGTGGATTTCACAGGCTTGTGTTCTGGATAAGATGTCCCCGCAGCTACCTATGTGGGAAGGGACTGAGGGCCTGGGAGTTTCAGCAGACCTAACCCCATCCTTTATCCTCCCAGTCATGCGGCAGGATCAGAGAGCCTCATGGTACTTTTCTGGAACATGGGAACCATCCTGTGCAGCAATGTGTGTGCCTTGAGGTAGCTACTGCATCTATCCTCCTTGTGTTCCCATAATCCAGCCCAGGTGAAAATCAAAACTGGGTTTTGAAGAATGAATAGGAGTTTCTAATACATACAATGGGAGAAGGGCATTCTAGGCAGATAGGCCTCCATGTACAAAGGCATGACATGTGGTATAAGCCCTACGTATTGAGGTACAGGGAGCGTGTAAGGGCTGAGTAAGTGACAGAAGATACTTCTCAGGGTGGCTAGGGCAGCCTTAGGAATCTACTTCCTGTATGAGAAGAGACACCAGGAAGGGAAGCATGGTATGTTCAGAGACAGGAGTGATTCCTGCTCCCACCCTTCTCTGAAGAACTGGTTCACTTCATCCTGACAGCCAGCAGCAGCAGTAAATGAAAGAGATGGAACGTGTTATTTTAATTATATACTCTCACCACCTAATTATAATTTTAATTGATATGTGAGCAGGTGCTGTGCTCTTCAAAGCAGTTTAAGGCAGGCACATTCCCTGGAAAAAGGAGCACAGGTTGTTCTGTTCATTAGTCAAGCAGATGGATGGGCTAGAAGGGCTGGGAGGGAGCCAGAAGGGCAGGGGGCAAAGGGGAGGTGGAAGCAGCCTTTGCCCTAAGTGATGTAGTAGGTGAGGGTCCTGCCCCAGACAGGCTGAGCACAATATGAGAAAAGAATAGAGGGGAGGGAAGAGAGAGGTGGGAGGGGTAAAGGGGAGGGCGGGGGGAGGGTCCAGGAGGTGGCTGGCATCCAAAGCTAGAGTGGATTTATTCATTTATTCATTCAGTTATACTTTGCAAACATTTATAGAGAGCTTGCTGTAAGGGAGGCGCTGCGCTAAATGCAGGGGGTTCCAGAATGACTGTGGTACAGTTCCTTCCCTCAACATGCTCCCAGTCTGGTGGGGGAGGGTGGATAGATGTGAGAAACAAATAATTATAGTTCAGGGAATTAATGGAAAATTATTATAGAAGTGGCATAGACTAGGGAGAATTTTTGCTCTCTAGTGATGTCAGGGAAGGCTTCCTGGAGGGCACTTGATTTGGGGTTTCGAAGTATGAATAGGAGTTGGCCAAATTGTCTAAAGTTAAGGATAGGTAATGGTGATGGGGGTTGGCATTCTAAGCAGAGATGGGAAGCTGTATGGGTCATGCGAGGAATGCCTGATAGTTTGCTGGATCTCTGGCATGAGGGAAGGTCTAGGAGAAGAGGCTGGGGATTTGAGTGGTAAGTGGTGTCCTGAGGGTAGGAGCTGGATCTCAGCCTGATTGCCGAGAGTTGCTGGGGTGACGCGATGAGATTTGTGTTTCTGAGAGATCGCCTTCGATGGTAGAAGGTAGGACAGAGAGGCTGATTATGCAGTGAGGAGGGGCTTGTGAAGGTGGGGGCAGGAGCATGGAGGTTGGATTCTGGGTACTGGGGTAAGAGAAGGGGAGGGTCAGGGTGAAGGATGAGTCTGGGCTCAGTCCTCTAAGGGTTGCCATCCTTGAGATGGGGAGTCAGGGAGGAGCACAGAAAGGTGGTGGGATGTGATGACCCTTCAGAGATGTTCTTTTTTTTTTTTTTTTTTTAAGGTTTTATTTATTTATTTGACAGAGATCACAAGTAGGCAGAGAGGCAGGCAGAGAGAGAGAGAGGAGGAAGCAGGCTCCCTGCCAAGCAGAGAGCCCGATGCGGGACTCGCCACTCAGTTTATTTTTTAGCCGTTTAATGGGTACATTTTAAAGTCTTCCATTTTGTGTGGAATTAGATCCTCCCCTTCAAATGCTGTAATTAACATCACTTAAAGTAAAACTTGAATAAAATATTGAAACCTGAGCCGAAGACAGAGACTTAACCCGCTGAGCCACCCAGGTGCCCCCTTCAGAGGTGTTCTGACACCGGGAGGGAGGGATGGGCCCTTCATGCCCCTTGCTGCTCAGCCCTGGGGCAGCCACCTCAGGAACAGGACATGGCTTAGGGGCGTGGGATTTCTCATCAGCTGGGGAGGTCCCCTTTGGGGCTGACAGCGAAGAGCATCTGAAAGCTGTATCTCAGGAGTCCTTCCCCCCAGAAGAGGCATCTAGGGCGCAGTGTCCACCACACATGGGGTCAAAGGAGACAGAAGGAGATCCCTAGCCAAGTTTTCCCAGACCCCACAACCCCTTGCTGCTTTTCACTTATTAGCTTTTGTCCATCATTTTTTCTCCTGGAATGCCTCCCTCTCCTCTCCATGGGCTGTTCTTACCCATCCTTCACCTGAGTGGCCCCCTCTCCTCAGGCGGGAAGTCCTTCTTGATTCTAGAAGGACAGGGGAGGTCTGTGAGGGAGCCAATCCACCCTAGAGGGTCAGGGAGGCCAGAGACAGCCATCTCCATGCCCTGCCCTGCCACTGGCTTGCTGCGTGACCTCGGGGAAGTCACACTACCCTTGGTCTCCAGTTTTTCCATTTCTTTTTTTTTTTTTTTAATATATTTTATTTATTTGACAGAGAGAAATCAACAACTAGGCAGAGAGGCAGGCAGAGAGAGAGGAGGAAGCAGGCTCCCTGCGGAGCAGAGAGCCCGATGTGGGGCTTGATGCGGGGTTCGATCCCAGGACCCTGGGATCATGACCTGAGCCGAAGGCAGAGGCTTTAACCCACTGAGCCACCCAGGCGCCCCCAGTTTTTCCATTTCTGAAGTGAATGGTCTGGAGTTCACATGTTCTGCCATGTGTAGGTGGCTCTGGTGTTGTGGGTCTGCCTCCAGGTCCCCCAGTCTCCGTCTGCTCTGTCCCTTACAGCCAGGGACTGCTGTGTCAGCCCCAGTGGAGAAGATGGCCTGTGTTCCGGGCAGTGGACCTGTGTGTGATTCAGCTCTTCGTACCCCACAGTAGCCAAGACAGTGGGCTGGACACCTGTCTCTTTGAAGAAAGGGTAGTGCCCTGTTCGATCTGTGCCAGGTGCCTTACAAGCGCTAGTGTATTTATGGCCCAGGACAGCTTTGTCTGCGGACGAGGAAACTGGGGAACAGAGCTGCAGTAGAAATGACAGTGAGTTGGGGACCCAGGTCTGGTCACCCTCGAGTCTGGGCTCCTCTTTTACCTGCTCCTGGGGTCCAGAGGTCACACCGCAGAGAGCCTGGAGGTCTCTGTCTCCCATCTCCCCACCCCCATCCCCCAAGCCCTGCCTGTCTGGAGGACCACTGGGAATGTGTAGCAGTGTTAATTCAGCTGTGAAATTTCAAATGGTGCTGTGGGCACCTTGCTCACCTCCCTTGGGGTGGCGGGGAACGGGTGTCATGGTGGCACCACCGTGGCAACTGAGCCCCTGAGCCACCCCTTCTAGCTATTCATGGAGCTGCTCAGCTCAGTTAGCAGTGACCAGGGTGGGAGACCCTGTCCGGGTGGCTCTGGGTGTGCTTCTCACCACACTCTGGAGCACCCAGCATGACCAAAATGCTCAGTGGGAATTTGGAGAAGTGCTTAAAGAGGCCACAGTGCTTTGGCAGCTGGAGAGGTGAGGGTGGGGGCTGGGGAGAGGTGGCCTTTGTAGTACATCCCACCAGGACAAGCCAAGCCTGCAGTTTTGCACTGTTGACAGTGATCATCTTCTGGCCTGCTCCCCCCACCCCCTGCCCCCCGCAGGCCACAGCCTCCCCCGCCTGTCCACGCTTGCAGCCCTTCTGTGATGGGGCATCCTCGCAGGAGGCCTGGGTTCGAGCCCCAGCCCAGGACACACAGCCTGTCTTCCCTTCCTGCTGCCCTGTTTTTCTTCTCTTCTTCCTTCTGTGCTTATCACAGTGAGCAGGCGTTATAGGTCAGTGGTCCTGCCTTCAGGGCCCTGAGAGTCTGTCCCTCTGCTGTGTGGCCTTGCACTGGTCCTCCCGTCCTCTGAGCCTCAGTTTCCATGCCGGGACATGGATGTGGTGACCGGCCCCTTCCAGGATGGTGCTGGGCATTTAGCGGGCATGCTTGACATGTGGGAGCCTCCCTGTCCTTGTGGGTCCAGCCCTGGCCAGGTGTCCTGCTTCTGTTTTTCAGAAAACCCTGCACCTGGCCTCCCCTGGGCTTTACCAGGTGCCACACCAGAATTCATTTCCAGTCTCCTCTTTCTGGCTATGTGGCTTTGCACAAGCTGGGAGGACTGTCCAGGCTTTCCTTGTGGCTCAGCCCTGTGGGGGACCCTACCAGTCTCTGCCTTAGTCAGCTCAGTCAAGGCTGGGGAGCAGGTATGGCCGAGGCTATGCACTCTCCAGGGCTCTGCTTGAGTCCCAGGCTGTGGGTGAACTTGTGCAGGAGGCGTGGGCCGGGGGAGCTGGGGGAGCACTCCTGGGAGTGCTGCCAGCCGGGGGCCGGGCAGCACCTCCTGCCCTTGGCCGGAGGTGTTCTGGGCCTGCCTGAGGATCTCTGCTGGGCACGATGGAGAGCTGGGGGAGGAAGGGCTCCAGGAGGGCAGGAGTGTGTATACAACCCCACCAGATGAGAATGATGAGTCTGGGGTCAGAGGGAAGCTCTGGGTTCCTGGTTCACTCTTGACATTTACTGAGCCTCTCCCTGGGGGCTGGGGACTCTGAGGAATCAGAGGACCTCTGTCCTGAGGGAGCTCACAGACAGAGCCATAATAGGGGCTGTGATGCCTGATTGCCCCTGGGATGGGGCTGGAGATTCAGGGAGAGGCAATGGGAAGGGAGGGCGAGGCCTGCTGTCCGGCCCAGTGTATCAGGAGGGGGCAGCATGGAGGCGGTCCTGTGGGGTCTGGATTGGGGGAGGAGGCCGCAAGCTCGGGCTGTGGAGCTGAATGCAAGGGCGTGAGGAGCCCTTGATGACATGGCTGCTAAGCCCTGATGTGGCTGACGGCACTGGAGGACGCGGCCTCCAACTTCTCCAGCAAGTTCAAGACTCTGGGTCCTTGGGCTTGAATCCCGAGCCGTCCAAAGAGGAGACTGGAATGCTGGGTTGAACAGCGAGACCCCGGCAGGGACTCGTTCCCTGGGATTCTGCAGCTGGGATCGGCCGAATAGGGGATGGGCACACAAGGTGGCGTGCAGGTGCGGAAGGTCATTTGGGCCATTCTCTTATTGCCAGATGTGGTAATTCACTCCCCGAGGCCTGCCCTTCTCCTCTGACTGGAAGGCAGGGCGTCTCTTGCCCAAAATTCTACCCGGGGAAGGCAACCCGTAGGCTCTGATTCTTGGACACCAACTGTCTTCCCTCCTTCCCATTTCCATAGTGACATGTGAGGGTACTTGCCTTCTAGCCACGTGGGCCACAGACCCCTGGCTTCTTAGGGGTTGGTGGCACGCTATAACCACAGCATGTTCACTTGCTCCAGCGGGTCCTTGAAGTCCTGACATGGTTGGGGGTGCTTGGGGATGTGATAGGGCTGCAGCGGGGGATGAGGTGCTCAGGCAGCCTGGTGGGTCCTGCCACAGGTGGCATGCACGGATGAGGCTGGCAGGGCTAGGGAGGGCAGGGGAGCCAGGCAGCCACCTTCTTATTTCATTTCAGAGGGTGGGGAGAGATTGTTGCGTCTGTCCCCACACATGGAAGAAGAAGGGGTTAGATAGTTGCTGAGGACTCCATGCCCATGCTTTTCTTTCTTTAGTTGGGGTTTCTTGGATTTGTCCAGCCATCCTAGGGTGGCAGGACTTCTGGGAGGGGAGGCACCCTATCCTCACAGCCTTGGGGGTCTGTAGTTCATTGTCCGAATCTCAAGCCCTATTCTCTTGGAAGCACTTGGCAGCAGAGGGAGGTTCTGGGCCCAAGGGCAGGTAAAGGGCTGGGGGTGAGAAGAGAGCCAGGGGTCCTGGAGAGGGCCATAAACAGAGCTAAAGGGCCTCTCGCAGCGAGTCCCTGAGTCCCTTGTCTCTTGGCCCACAGAAATGGCAAGTCCAAGGGTACCAGGACAGGGGCAGAGAGTTCTGGTGCTCTAGACCCCAAGTTAATTCTCAGAATGTTCTCAGACAACCATGGGGAATCTTTCCTAGTGTGAGCAATGGGACACTGGCCATTTGAACATAAAAATGTTTCTGGAGGGACATCTGGGTGGCTCAGTCATTGAGTGTCTGCCTTTGGCTCAGGTCATGATCCCAGGGTCCTGGACTCGAGCCCCTCATCCAGCTCCCTGCTCAGCGGGAAGCCGCTTCTCCCTCTCCCACTCCCTCTCTTGCTGTCTCTCTCTGTCAAATAAATAAATAGAATCTTTAAAAAAAATGTTTCCAGAAATTTCTGGTTGTAAAAGCAGTACGTAAGCTTCAAAAAAAAATTGGGACCTGATGAAAAGCACAAGAAGGTAGATAAATGTTGCCAGGACCCCAACTATGCAGAGAACTGCTGTTCACATCTCTGGCCTCAGTCTTTGCAACCTTTCCTTCTCATATGGTTGAGCTCATACTCTTCACTTGGTTTGGTTTTCAACCTTAACAATCTGTTTCTTGGGGCGCCTGGGTGGCTCAGTGGGTTAAAGCCTCTGCCTTTGGCTCAGGTCATGATCCCAGGGTCCTGGGATCGAGCCCCGCGTTGGGCTCTCTGCTCCGCAAGGAGCCTGCTTCCTCCTCTCTCTCTGCCTGCCTCTCTGCCTACTTGTGATCTCTGTCTGTCAAATAAATAAATAAAATCTTAAAAAAAAAAACAAAAAAAAAACAATCTGTTTCTTTAAATGTCAGAAATAATACACAGATACATCTCATTATAAAAGAGTTAAGAATAATGAAAAGAAATAGAAGTCCTGTTTACCTCCTCAGAGGGAAAACTGAAATCAGTTTGCTCTGTATCCTTCCAGAACTTTCTCTTGCTGCTCACATTTATGTACACACAAAATGGCATACAGGTAGAACATTTCTATGAAACCTTTCACAGGCCAAAATGGCATAAAGCAAAGAGGATCGCCTGCTTTCCAAAAGTTCGAATGACACCACTTCCCTTTTTATGAAAGACCTACATTAGTATCTGTTATGCTAAGCGAAAGGAACCAGAAGAGGATTTTTCACTTTTACAAAAGAAAAAAGAAAAAGCTGTTACCATAGTAATGTAGGTCTTTGGCAAAATAGAAGTGATACGGGAACTTTTGGAAAGCAGGGATAACCACAGAATTTAGTTCTGTGTATTTTGAGTATGTAAATAATGCTGACTACCCATATTTTACTGTACCTTGCTCATTTTCATTCTCTGATATGTCTTGGTGAGCTCACCATGTTATTTCATATAAATCTATCACTTTTTAAACAGAATCTCATAACATGTTTCTCTGTTAATAAATATTTAGTTTTTTCTGATTTTTCATAATTACAAACCATATTGTGATTAAAATTCTTACACATGCCTATGAGTATTAGTCTAGGTAGATTCCAGGATGTAGAGTTGGTTGGCTGAATGGCGTGCACAATTACATTTTTCAATAGCTCTTGCCAGATTGCACTCTAGAAAGCTGAATGAATCAATTTGCACTCCCCCTCGACAGTGTGAGAAGAGCACCAACTTCCTCACATTCTTGCCAACACTTGATATTACCAGCCTTTTCAGTTTTGCTGATCTGATGGCTAACACGTGGTCCTGCATTGCTACTTTAATTTGCAATTCTCTAATTACCATGAGTCTTTTTATACTATGTATATGACATATGCCATTCTGGTAGCCCTTGTTAATAAAAATATTATCACTTAAATTTATTTATCCAAATAGGTCATTGCAAACACCGTTAGCTAAGGCACTGTCCTCGGATAAAAATACTTCATAGGCTCAATGAGGAAATCTTTGAAAGAGCAGTACGTACCACTCCAGGACACAATACTGCCAGCGATGGCTTGATCGGGGTCCACTAATACATGGGCGGCCATTGTTCTCATGTGGATTTGCTACACTCTCTTGCTGTTTGCATACGTTCTTTAAGGTACTGTTGTTAAAAAAAAAAAAAAGTACTGTTATTGAAGCGTGGGGTCTCCAGCCGTAGGCAGAGTAACTAGGCAGAGAAAACTAGTGTGTATGTGGGGTTATAGTGAGACATTTGGAATCTCTAAACACTGGGATTTCAGGCTGCCCTATCTTCATCACTAATTCAAAATAAAAACAGCACCAAGCTGTAACAGAAATGTAAATGTGCCCAATAGAGATATTAATTTTTTCAGGATGACCCTGAAACCAAATTATTTTAAAAATGTGTTCTTGTTTTGGGGCTCCCCACTTTGCTGTTTGCCTGCTGGGAGTCTGGCATGTACTTGATTCCTGCCTCCCATGGAACCCGTGATGTGCCTGCAGTCTTGAAGATGCCTCCCCTGTTCTGTGTGTCCCCAGAACTTTCAGCTTATCTGTAACTGGAGCCTGGCACTGCCATTTGCATGGGCCACTAGTGTGCCATGACAGCTCTTCCAATGGCCAATCCTTCTTCTCTTTCTTTTATGCCCTTTGGTGTCATCGTGGCCCTAGATTTTAATTTTCATCTCCTGGTCTATTTGGATTGCCTTTCTCTATTTCATTAATGCTCTCCTCTGATTTCTCAGTGTTTGTTCATATGGTTCAGACCATTTCACCCTTCTTAGAACTTTCAAACATTTGATTAAGTAAATAAATGCTCAGAAAATGAATGTAGGGGCGCCTGGGTGGCTCAGTGGGTTAAAGCCTCTGCCTTCGGCTCAGGTCATGATCCCAGGGTCCTGGGATCGAGCCCCGCATCGGGCTCTCTGCTCCACAGGGAGCCTGCTTCCTCCTCTCTCTCTGCCTGCCTCTCTGCCTAGTTGTGATTTCTCTCTGTCAAATAAATAAAATATAAAAAAAAAAAAAAAAAAAAAAAATTTAAAGAAAATGAATGCAGTTCTTATAAACGATCATCATCTACTTGTCACCCACCAGTGTCAGCAGTTATAAATGAAACGGCGTGTCTGTCACCGAGTGCTTTAAATATATAGGTTAATAAAGTAAGAGCTTGTCATTTTCACATACCAATACTTACCATCCAGAGGCAGAGTGCGTCTCTCCACTTAGCTGCAGTCTTTTAAATGCTTTTAGTAAAGTTTGTCCTTTTCTTCATATAAGTCTTGCACATTTCTTATTAGGTTTAGCCCCAGGGATTTTATAGATTTTTTTTTTCCCTAATATGAATGAGCTTACTTTTGGATTACATTTTCTAATTGGGAATGCTGGCATACACAGAAGCTATTGATTTTTGCATATGGATTTTTTTTTTAAAAATCTGGGAGTTATGTTGAACTTTCATAGGAATTCTAACAGTTTATAAGCCAATTTTCTTGGAGCTTATAGGTAGATGCTCATATTTTCTGCAAGTCATGCCAATTTTGTATGCCTTTGCAAGGTTTATCCGTATTTCTTTTTCAGGTGTAATCACATTGTCTAGAACTGATAGTGGTAGAATATTCTAAAGTTTCACAATTAAGTATGATGCTTGCTGTAGGTTTCTAGGAGATGGCCTTTATTTGCTTAGAGTAGTTCTCTTGGTCCCTTCTTTACCAAGAGTGATCAAGGATTTTACTAAGAATACTATTTGGTTAAATACCATAGGTGCCCTGATTCAAATTCACTTCTAAATACTTTGGAATCTTTTTTTGGTCATGATTTCATAAGCCAGCAGTTATGGAAAAAAAAAAAAAAGGAATGCTTTAAATTTTGTAAGTAGATAGATGGGGGGGTAGTTTCTTTTATTGTTAATTCCTAATCTTATTTTATTGGACTCAGTTAACGTACAGTGGGTTTCTGAATAATTTCTCCTTTAGGATTTCACCCAGATTTTCATGTTGGAGAGCTGGGTGTGCATGGAAGAGATTGGTGCTATCTCTCTTGGGTCCCATGAGAAAGCGTGGAAGTGTGAGTTGAGAGCAGATTAGGGCAGATCTGGGTCCCAACCTTCCTCCTACTGGCTGCATGATGATTTGCAGGTGACTGGGCATCAGTTTCATTGTGTGTGAGATGGACAACATGTAGTGCCAACTTTGTAGTCTTATGGAAGGATTAAATTTGTTAATATCTACAAAACTGTAAAACAGAAGCTGGAACATAATTTAAGTATTTAATAAATAAATATTATTTGGTAAACTTACAGGTGAGATATGCAAATCTTCCATATTGTTTTTTGCCTGCTGAATCAGAAATGAATATGTCAAAGTCTCCTTTATGTTTGTGGATTTGTCAGTATCCTCTTTAATTATTGTCATTTGGGCCTTATTTATGTTGAAGTTGTGTCGTAAAGTTCATAAAATGTTGCAACTGCTTATTTATTTTTGGTGTGGCTTTTATCTCTTATCAGTATGAAATTTCCCTGGCTATTTCTTTGAGTGCTTTCCACCTTGAATTCCATTTTATCTGATAAATACCTTCTTTTTCTGGCTTATCCGTTACTTGATTGCCTTTCTCAGCCTGTTATTTTCAACCTTTCTGGAAGTTCCTCTTGGTATCTTTTGCAAAAATAATTAAAAAAAATCTGGTTCGTTTATTGAGGTATGAGGCCCATCTACCCTGTTTACATTTAATGAGATGACTGATGCACTTGGACTTTTTCTTGCCATCTTACTTTGTGTTTTTCATTTACTATGCTTTCATGTGCAGTTTTCCCCCTTTCTTGCCTTTTGTTCGGTGTGATTGGATTTTTCTTGTCCCAGTTTTTGTTCCTTAAAGCAATGTTCTCAGTAGGAACGCTGCTGTCATTTTCGGTAGGACTATCTTTTGGGATGTGGCACTCTTCCCCTTTTTTGGAGGACATTTAGTGTTCTTGGCTCTGGACACTGAATTAGAGTAGACCCCTGCCTGTCACTGTGACAACCCCACAAGCCCCCTTCCCTCTGTTCCCAGTGGAG
Source organism: Meles meles (assembly GCF_922984935.1). Taxonomy (NCBI): domain Eukaryota; kingdom Metazoa; phylum Chordata; class Mammalia; order Carnivora; family Mustelidae; genus Meles; species Meles meles. The sequence goes on along the minus strand of NC_060078.1, from coordinate 44,618,373 downwards.
AGCCATCTGCTCAGGTTCATGAATATATTACATTTTTGTTTTCTCATGCTTACTTATGTTTTAAAGATATCTTTAGGCTCATATTTGTCTCTCAGCACATAATCAGTAGGTCCATTGTCTTCCTGAAGAAATCAAGAACTTTATTTTTTTACTTTTTATTTTTTTTTCAAATCATGAACTTTAATATGCCTTAACGCTTCCACACCTGAATCTTTTCACCACTTAAAAATGAGACCAACTGAGGGGCGCCTGGGTGGCTCAGTGGGTTAAGCCTCTGCCTTCAGCTTGGGTCATAATCTCAGGGTCCTGGGATCGAGCCCCACATCAGGCTCTCTGTTCGGCAGAGAGCCTGCTTCCCTCTCTCTCTCTGCCTGCCTCTCTGCCTGCTTGTGACCTCTCTGTCAAATAAATAAATAAAAAAAAAAATCTTAAAAAAAAAATGGACAGCGATATGTAGAAGAATAAAACTCGACCATTCTCTTACACCGTACACAAAGATAAACTCGAAATGGATAAAAACCTCAATATGAGACAGGAATCTATCAGAATCCTAGAGGAGAACATAGGCATTAACCTCTTCGATATCAGCCACAGCAACTTCTTTCAAGATATGTCTCCAAAGGCCAAGGAAACAAAAGCGAAAATGAACTTTTGGGACTTCATCAAGATCAAAAGCTTCTGCACAGCAAAGAAAACAGTCAACAAAACAAAAAGGCAACCCACGGAATGGGAGAAGATATTTGCAAATGACAGTACAGACAAAGGGCTGATATCCAGGATCTATAAAGAACTTCTCAAACTCAACACACACAAAACAGATAATCATATCAAAAAATGGGCAGAAGATATGAACAGACACTTCTCCAACGAAGACATGCAAATGGCTATCAGACACATGAAAAAATGTTCATCATCACTAGCCATCAGGGAGATTCAAATTAAAACAACATTGAGATACCACCTGACACCAGTTAGAATGGCCAAAATTAGCAAGACAGGAAACAACGTGTGTTGGAGAGGATGTGGAGAAAGGGGAACCCTCTTACACTGTTGGTGGGAATGCAAGTTAGTGCAGCCACTTTGGAGAACAGTGTGGAGATTTCTGAAGAAATTAAGAATAGAGCTTCCCTATGACCCTGCAATTGCACTGCTGGGTATTTACCCCAAAGATACAGATGTAGTGAAAAGAAGGGCCATCTGTACCCCAATGTTTATTGCAGCAATGGCTACGGTCGCCAAACTGTGGAAAGAACCAAGATGCCCTTCAACGGATGAATGGATAAGGAAGATGTGGTACATATACACAATGGAGTATTATGCCTCCATCAGAAAGGATGAATACCCAACTTTTGTAGCAACAAGGACGGGACTGGAAGAGATTATGCTGAGCGAAATAAGTCAAGCAGAGAGAGTCAAGTATCATATGGTCTCACTTATTTGTGGAGCATAACAAATAACATGGAGGACATGGGGAGATGGAGAGGAGAGGGAGTTGAGGGAAACTGGAAGGGGAGATGAACCATGAGAGACTCTGGATTCTGAAAAACAACCAGAGGGTTTTGAAGGGGCGGGGGGGGGGGGGGTGGGAGGTTGAGGAACCAGGTTGTGGGTAATAGGGAGGGCACGTACTGCATGGAGCACTGGGTGTGATGCCAAAACAATGAACACTGTTATGCTGTAAATAAACAAAAAAAAAAAAAAAAAAGAAAGAAAAAAAAAGAGACCAACTGGGATTTTTGTTTCAAATTTTAGTAATAGCCAATAAATGGTTTTAACAATAAATTAAAAAATTTTCTCAATGCTGCTTTTGTATTCCACATCCTGTTATTGGATTCATTTTGTTGTTATTGTTGAGGCAAAATTCACATAACAGAAATCATGATTTTAACCATTTTAAGGTGTACAATTCAGTAATTTCTAGTGTATTTGCAGTGCTCTACAGCCATTACTACTGTCTGATTCCAGAACTTTTTCATCATCTCCCAAAGGAACCCCTTTCTCATTAGCAGTCACTCCTGGTTCCTCTCTTCCCCAGCCCCTGGCAACCAGTCATGTGTTCTTTATCTGGACTCATTTTTGTGGTTGCTGGAGCATACCATTTGGTAATTCTTTCCAAGAGGGTTTGTGAGAGATGAACTTGCTATGTCCTCACGTGCCAGAAAATTCCTGCTTTCTTTCTAAAGCCTGAGTTTTCAAGGTTTATGTCATTTCTTCCTTCAGCGTGTCTTCTGAGATGCTGTCTCACTGGCTTGTGTGTGTCTGGTGTTCGCATAACACTAAGAGCTAAGCCTCACATAGCGGGCGTCCCGCGGCAGGGCTTTACGCATGTTAACCCACGTAATTCTGATGTCAACTGTTCCCATACAGTGGACGGGGAAAGTGAGACAGACTGAGGAGGAGCCCCACAGCTAAGAAAGTGTCGTACGGTCTACACCCCACTGGCTGGATTTCACAAAGTCGACACCAATCACTCTGACTTGTGTTTGCTGTAGGCAATCTGTGTTGTTTCTTCCCTGGAAGCATTTGGCATTTTTCCTTTTTCCCTTGAGTCTGAAATTTCACTACTTTGTGCCTAAATATTGCCTTTTTACAGACTCTCACTTTGCATGTGATGAGTTCTTTCAAAGTGAGGATTGTGTCTTTATGAGGTTATTTATTTTACTGATTGCCTGTGTTCTCCCAGATCTCTCCTGAGAATTCTTTTTAGGAATTTTAGGTGGTGGTTGGACCTATACCACCCGATTCCCTTTCCTTTCCTTTCATCCTTTCCATCACTGAGTTTTATGCCACTGTCTAAATTACTGTCTTGGTCTGCAGGTCAGTCGTTTGATCTTCAGATGCTCCATGCTGCTATTCAGCCCGTTTTTATATTTTAACAATGAAGTGTTTGGTTCCCAGATCTAGTTCATTCTTCTTCTTTTTTTTAATGGACGTGATAGTCTCTCCTGCCACTGTGGGTGTTCTTATTCTAAAGTGTAATTCTGTCTGCCTTAATGTCTCTATATCCTCAGGTGTTAGTTCTGGTAAGTGCTGAAATTTGGGGTGCCTCTTTCAGATATAGGTGGATAGTTCTGGGTTGTGCTCTCTTTGGGTTTGAAATGTCCTGCTGGTCTCTCTGTGAGGCTGAACCCAGTCTCAGCAATTGGGTGCTGGGTTGAGTCCCTGGGTGGCTGCAATGGTGGTGCTGGATTCTAGTGTCTGGGATGGATGCCTCCTGAATGTTGGTGCCACTCTAGGGCTCCCTGCTCCCTGGGATTCAAGCACTCCTTCTTCTTGCTCCTATGGGCAGTCACTTTTATAGTTCTCTGCTTTGCACGATGGGGAAGGGGCACCTGGATGCTTCTCCCAAGACCCCACCATCACCAATCTCGAATGTTTCCTTTTTTTTTTTTTTAATACACTCTCAGATTTGATCAGGGATTTCTTCCATGCCTCCATATCCTCAGCTTCCTGGCTCAGAGCTGACACCTCCATGGCAGCTATCTCTTAGGTGTCTTTGGGCTTTGGGGCCGTTTCCAATCTGAACCCATTAGCCTTTGGCCTTTCAGAGATTCCTCATGATTTCTGCCCTATTAAGAACCCCATTCATGTCTCCTAGCACTGTTACAGATTTTTAAAAAATTATTTACCTTTTATGTCGTTTTAAGGGTTTTGTGTTGGGAAGGAAAGAGGCTAAACATGTTCAGCTACCCTTTTGATCCAGTCCCTGTTCTTTTTTTTGTGGATGACCTTGTACCAGAAGGGTCTCAGGATGTTGCTTACAGTTCCTTCCTTATAATTACTGTGAAATGGTGATTATTTCCCAGGTCACTAAAAGTAATCACTGTTTCAATGACTACATAATATTTCTTTTCGTGGCTATACCTTAATTGACTCAAACATTTCCCTTTTTTCCCAGTATTTTACTATAACAAAAAAAAAAAATGTAGCAATGCACATCTTGTACCCAAAACTTTGTCCACATTTGGGACTACACACAGTCCCTGACTTAGTAATGGTTTGACTTAACAACTGTTTGATTTTATGATGGTGCAAAAGCAATCAGCATTCAGTAGAAACTGCACTTCGAATTTTGATCTTCTCTTGGGCTAGTGGCATGTAGTACAGCACACTTGTGATGCCGGGCAGTGGCCATAGCCTCGGCTCCTAGTCAGCCACACAAACCATTCCACTTTTCACTTTCAGTCTGGTAGTCAATAAATTACTGGAGGTACTCAGCACTGTATTATAAAATAGGCTTCGTGTGAGATGACTTTGCCCAACTATAGGCTAATGTAAGTGTTCTGAGCACATTTAAGGTAGGCTAGGCTAAGCTATGAACTCTTGTGTATTAGTTAAGTGTATTAAAAGCTTAAGGTATTTTCAACTTAAAAATGGGTTTATTGGGATGTGACCCCACCATGTAAGTCAAGGAAGATTGGTATTTTCCTAAGATAGAGCCCTCAGAGGGACATCATCATTTTCGTGCCTAGGAAACAGCTTTCCATTCACTGTTCTTGTAGCCTGTGGCAACCACCATTCTAATGTCTGATTTTGACTACCCCAGGTGCCTCATGTAAGTGGGATTGTACAGTATTTGTCCTTTTGTGATTGGTTTATTCATTTAGCATGTTTTCAGGGTTCATCTGTGTTGTCAGTGTGTGTTTTACAATACCCACTCTGTCCCCCTTCCACCCAGGGAACCCCACTCCCCACCCTCCCAGCCCCTGTTTGGGAATCAGCCGTGCTCCTCCAGGAGGTGGCCTGGGAATCCCTCTTCATTTGTGGGCAGAAAGAAGGGCTTTTCCTGGAGACTCTGCTATCATCATTTGCTTAAAGATTTATCTCAGAACCAGAGCCAAATGAAGTGGAATCTCGTTCCCAGGAGGGCTGGTTTGAAAGTTTGTGCTCAAAAACTCGCTTTATGGTAATCTATACCTTGAGTTTTATCGTGCTGCCTGCTCTGTTCCTCCTGCCTCTGCTAGAGGTATTGCCATGTGGATCATGGGGCCTGGGTGTGGCGGGTGACCCTGGGATGCCCTGCGCCTAGGATGGGGATGGTGACAGTGAGGGCTGTGGTTTGAACATGCATTTTTGTTGCTTGATCACTGCTGCTTCTGTCGCTGAGGAAAGAGGGGGCTCCTTGTACAGCTGCTTCTCACTGCAGTTCGTGCTTTAATGTCTGACCCTCTGAAGGAAATTGATAGAGCCTGGGGGAGGGGAAGGTAACCCTGTAGCTTCCATGAAAGCTTCCATGTAGTGTCCGTGAAAGCTATCAGCAGCGTCTTTGCCACAGTCGCTGTCCTCCTCAGCAACTCTGCAGGCCCCAAGTCTTCCCGCCTCCCACACAGTCTCAAGAATCTTCTGAGGGAGCTGTTATCATGACTGTAGTGTAGATGGGGAAATGGAGGCTCTTTGTCCAGAGTCATAGCTCACATGAGTGCTTCTTGGCAGGTTGGATGCTTTAGCCATGGAATTGAGGGGGTTGGTGAGGACAGTCTGAGGCCCCCAGGGCCTTGGTGAGAGACGGGGAGGAGAGAGAGGGAGAACCATAAGCTCCCACTCCTCACCCCTGGGCTCACCCAGAGCAGACCTGGAAGGGACCACGGAACTCAGCTCCTTCAAGCGTCATGTTCCCTCTGGCCCGGTATAGGGGCTGCCCGGGGGAATATGGCGGGCTGGGCCAGTAGCAAGGCAGATAGCCTTTGCAGGGTCCCAGAGGCAATAAGCTGGGACCCATATTGGATTCCTGGCTCTGTGATTCTGGCTGAATGATCTGGGTTCAGCTCCTTAACCTCTTTGAGACTTGGCCCCTGTTATTGCAGTCCTCCCTGATCTGTACTGAGTTTGGTGAGGTTGATAGGTCTGTCTGGTCTCTGGGCTTTTCTTCTCAGCCTACTTGTCATAGAGAGCCTTTAAAACAAAGGCAGGCACGGAAACAGAATCCTAAGTACAGAGAACAAGCTGATGGCTGCTGGAGGGAAGGAGGGGAGGATGGGTGAGATAGGTAAAGGGGATCAAGAGGTACAGGCTTCCAGTTATGGCATGAATGAGTCATGGGATGAAGAGCACAGGGGATATAGTGAATAATAATGTAATAACTTGTATGGTGACAGATGGTGGCTACATTTTATGGTGGGCGTTACGTAATGTACGTGATTGTTGTATCTCTATGTTGTAACCTGAAAATAGCATAACTGTGTCAGCTGTGCTTCAATTAAAAAAAAAATTCATCCTCAAAACAGAGCAAGAATGCGATTGACATCAGAGTCATGTTCAGTAACCCTGCACGTCCTTATATCCTGGGGGAAAATCAGTTTAAACATTAGTTTTTCTGCCAGCCATTACATACTAGTATTCAAGTGTGTTACTTAAATAAAAATACTTTAAGACAGTAAAACAAAACAAACTAAAAAACCGGAAGGCACATCACATCGTTCTTCTGCCAAGGCTCCCTCCAGTTCCTTTGGAGTTCAAGCCCATGAGGTCCTGTTACCACTTGTACCTGTGCTCTCTTCACTCCTGTCAGACTAGCCTTCTCCTTGCGCCTCAGGCACCCAGGCAGGTCCAGCCTTTGCCCTGCCTGTTCCTTGTGCCTGCAGTGCCCTTTTCAAGACCCTTACTCTCATGGTTTCTCTTCCCATCTTCTCTTCTTGGGGAGAGCTACCCTAATCCTCTATTTTCATTTAGGTTTTTTTTTTTTTTTTAAGATTTTATTCACCCATTTGGCAGAGAGAGATCACAAGTTGGCAGAGAGGCAGGCAGAGAGAGAGAGAGAGAGGGAAGCAGGCTCCCCGCTGAGCAGAGAGCCCGACGCGGGACTCGATCCCAGGTTCCCGAGACCATGACCCGAGCCGAAGGCAGCGGCTCAACCCACTGAGCCACCCAGGCCCAGTTCCTATTTCCTTTCTCCTGATTTTTCCATGGAACACTTATAACCTGTAACACACTATTTTATATATGGGTTCTTAGTTAGATATATTTTTACACCCTCTTTTGTTCTAGAATGCAAACTCCATGAGGATAGGGTTCTAAATCTGTTTGATTCTCAGATGAATCCCAAGTGCTTGGTACACAGTAGGTGCTCAGTTGAATGAATGAATAAGTGAGTGAATGAGAGTGTCTAGCAAGTGGTCCTGCCCATGATAGGGCCTTAGGAAAAATGAGTTCTTTTTTCTCCCACACTCTCTTCTTCTGCCCATGATCTCAGACTCAGCCTCTTGGCTCAGATGTGTCCCAGCAGGGGATGGACAAGGGAGGATGCTAGGCCTGGCCTGGTTGGGTTCTCTGGGGACAGTCCCTAAACACCCCTAGGATACTGGAAGTGGGATTTTCACAGTAGGAGGGAGCAATAATGTGAACTTTACCTGCATCTTGCCAACCTGGTGGTCCTGGGTGTGGCTGGCCCTGGCAGGTGGAGGACAGGGGCCTTGAAGTCACCCTGGAAGCAGAGCACGGAGCTTGACTGGGGACAGAGGAGGTATTTTCCAGTCCTGGCACAGCTTCTGTGTGGCAGCTGGGGCTGTGACCATGTCCAGATTAAGTGACTGAAATGTGTAGAATGAAAACCAGAATGAGACATGGGTTTTGGGGTCAGCCTTGTTCCGTAATGGGGAGGGACTGTGGTGGACAGCTTGGGGGTTGGCTGCTTAGTTCCAGTGTTTCCCTTGGGCCCAAAGTCCCTGCCTCTTGCCTGTCTCACCCTGAGGGGGGCCTACTGATGCCTGACTGTGCTGACTCTTAATAGGCGGTATGGCACTATGGGGAGCCCCAGCCCTCTACGTTTGCTGAGGAATAATGGGGATAGCTGGAGAGAGGGGTCAGAATCTATTCACAGAATAGTGAAAGGTTGAGTCCCTCATGGTCCAAGAGAGAGACTGGGGTGCCTTGCTAGAGGATAAGCTGGAAGGAGGCTAAGACCACCAGAAGGTCTAGGGGTGCCTGTTAAAGACACCTCTGCCCTTGGGTTCTTCACTCTTGCAGAGTGTCCCCCGGGGCCTGCAGCAGTGGGGGCTGAGCAGCTGCACTTGGCTCCGGTACTTAAGTGCTGAGTCAGTACTAGTCCCTGCCTATGTTGAGGTGGGCTACAGCCTTATCAGTGCATTGACGAGCAGGCGGCAGTGGGGTGAGGTCTGCTAAGCACCTGGGGTCTTTCCTTTTCACTTGGGCAGCCCAGCTTGGCCTTTCAGACTGTATGAACTAAATGGACACAGCCCAGGAGGTATCACTTAGCCTCCTTTTCCCTAAGACCAAGCCCAGGAAGGGGGCCCACTTGTGCTCGTGGCCTAGCCAGGAGCACTGGCTGAGATCACTGGGTGCAGGGCTCCTGATGCATGTAGCCTGCTCACCACTCCTTGCCATCCCAGCTAGGGCAGAGTGTGAGAATGCCAGATGGGTGCCCCTGAGAAAAATGGCAGCGTGGAGAACCCATTTTCAGAAGGTGAGATGTAATTGTGGATAATTGAAAACACTGTCAAGCTATTTGTCATAATTTCTATAAGTGCTTTCTCCTTGGGTCATTCATAACACCGGCAGAAGCTCACAGGCCACAGAGCACACGCTCGCTGCATCCCTCTCTTCTGCAGAGGCTGTCTTCTTCCTGGGGGGGGGGGGGGCGGGTGTGTGGTGTGGGGGGGCTTGTGGGTAGGCCAGCCTCACAGGCAGGAGCATGTAGGCCTGGGTGGAGAAAGTTCTGGATTCAGGGGTCTGAGCACTGCAGGGCAAGGCACGGCCTGGCCTGAGCAGTGAGCTGCAAGCCCAGTGTTCAGAATTATGGAATGGGGAAGTCAGCACAAAGGGGCAGCTATGCACACTTGGGCTGAGCCCTAAGGCCTTGACTGAGAGCCCGGGGAGGGAGGTTGGTGCAGAGGGTGGGGGTCTGCCTTCTGGATGGAAGTGAGGGTGGGGACTCAGGCAGTTCTCTCCAGAGGGGATTTAGATGTATAGTTCTTTGGTGACAGCCCCTGGGGCCACCGGTATTAGAATCACCAGCCTCTTGTGCCCACCAACCCCATCACGTCTCTTGGGGAAGGACCTGGGATTTTTGCCAAGGTCATTCTTATGGTTCCGTGCACACTCTAGTGTGAGGAGCGCTGGGTTGGAGTAGGCTATTCTGAAATCCAGCGTGGCCCTGCCTCAGAGAAAGCTCCACAAGACCGAGACACGGCCTTACCTGGAGGAGGAACAGGTTAGTAGTGGAGGAATTACACATGTCTGAGCAATGTCAACAAGATGACCGTGGAGCAACAGAAGGCTGGTGTCCAGGAGCCCTCGGGTTTTACACACTCACCGCTGGATCATTCTAGGCTGTATTCTGTATGCCTGTCTTGTGTAGGGTCCAGCCCTACCAAACCTGAAGGTCTTGCCTGTGCTGTTCTGACTTGGCTGAGGGCAGTTTTGAGGGGCCTCTGGGTTCAGTGCTGAGGAAAGTTTCTTCCACCTGGTTTCAGGAGAGTGAAGAGCCTCAGGGGCCAGGCCGGCCTGCCACCTGTGGCCACATGGCTCTGGAGACTCTGGAAGGCACAGTGACATATGATCTGACTCACTTGCAAGTCAGGGCTCCGAAGTCCCTGACATGAAGCAGCTGGCAGTCCTGGCTTATGGGAATGTGTGGATAGGATGCAGAGTGGGCCCAGTGTGGTCCTTACAGGACGTGTTGGAGGCACAGAATTTTCCTGGGGGATCAGAGAAGACTCCCCAGAGTGTAGTGCCTAATGGTTGTGAGGGGTGTTGACTGAATCAGGGTTCCCAGTATTGACCAGAGTGGATAGGGTTGCCATGGGCTGGGCCTGTGGCCATTGCTAACCCCCATGTTGCATTCTATGACACGTTTGTTCAGTCTTAGGAGAAGAACCAGGGAAAGGAGGTAGGCTGGGTGTGTAGGTGGGTGGATAATCATGGACGGGTAGGTGTGTAGATGGATGGATAGGTAGATGGGGGTTAGATGGATGAGTGGATAGAGTTGGTAGATGGCATTTAGAAAGATAGTAGTTGTATGTGTGTATGTATGGATTAATGGTTAATTGAGTTCATGCCCAGCTGGCTGGGTGGGCGGCTGGTCAGTGGGAAGATTGATGGGGATTGGAGTTGGATGGGTGGATGGTTGGATGGATCAGAGGATGGGAATGGCTGGGTGGGCTGATGGAGTATAGATGGGAATAGATAGATGGCTGGATGATTGGAGGGAGATATATGAGTGGCTGAAGGAGAAGATGGATAGGTAAGGATCTACGTGCATGTGGGTGGGAAGATGGGTGGATGGAGAGTAGGGTGAATGGAAGGATGGATCTACAGGTGGGTAGTTAGTGCAAGGACACATTGCTGGGTGGGAGGCAGATTGGGTTTGCGATGAGACTAAATAATAGAAATAAACAATAAATAATATAAAATTAAGCTTCAGTCAGATACGCAAAAGTCAAGGCTCCTTATGGGACCCAGAGAGGTTATAGGGGTTCTGGGAGGAGTTGCCAGCCTCAGACACACTAGGGGAAGTAGCCCTGCACCCCTCCATGGGACACCCAGGTCAGGTTTCTGCTCCGCAAGTCTCTCCTCCCTGTGGCCTCAGCCATCCTTCCTTGGTGGATGTGGTCGTCTGGAGTCTGGAGACCCTGCCTGGGATGTAGCTGTGTCTGGCCTGGGTGACAAGGTGACAGCTGTGACACAGGGCCTGGGGGACAAAGGCTGAGGGGAGGGCAGGACCTTTGCTTACTGGAATTGGAATCAGGTCCTGTAAACTTTGCACACATTGCCCATTTCATCCTCATGATGGCTGAGGTGGTATTGGCCCCACAGAGGAGGAGACAGAGCTGAGGGAGGGTGAGTGGCTGGCTCAAGGTCGTGCCGTGTAACACGGGCAGAGCCTGGAGACCTGGCAGAGGCTGGCAGCTCTGAGCTAGAGACCTCATTGTGGGATCAGATCAGCAGTGGGTCTGGGAGGACAGATTGGGTGGGGGGCCCTAACTGCAGGCTGAGGCAGAAGGTGGGAGTGCTCCATATGGAGTGAACAGACACAGGGACTTGTCAGTTCAGCTGTGGGTCCCTGGGTCCTCTGTGTGGTCTCCATGCCCACAAGGCCTTTCTGATGTTCCTATACCAGGTCTTAGGGGACAGGGCAGAGCTATGGAATGGCAGCACCATATTCTGGCTAAGCACAGCGAGTTGGGCAGCTGGCATACCTGGGAGAAGTGCTGGAGGAGGGAGTATGGGCCCAGTGGTCCAAGCAGCTTCATAAGAGGTGCTGCCTTCAGAGAGTTGCCTCCTCGGAGGTCTTCTGCTGAGCAGCAGGTGCTTCCTGCAGCCCACCGACCCTTTCATGCCAAGGGCACCCTGTCAGGACTTCCCAGGCTTGGCCGAAAATGTCCCCAGAACTCCTAAAGCTTCTTTGCCTCTGTCTCTGGGCCAGCTCATGGTTTCCTCTGATGTCTTCCCAGACTGGGCCCTTGGGGCACAGCCCATCCCTTCTTGAGGGGCTGGGGGAACAGACAACCGCCGGACGTAGGCACCCAGGGATAGGAGGAACCCTAGTCTCTGACCCACCTCCAGGCTGTTTCCACGCCTGGGGAGTCCTCATCATTTAGACCCTGGGCACCAGCTGCAACAGCCAGCGCCACCTCATGGTGGAGGAGCCCGAGGGGTGAGGAATGGAGCTTCAGGAGCCAAGAGCAGGAAGCCCCCATGTTTGGGAGGAAGGAGAGAGGAAGCTGGACCTGAACTGGCTTTAGCAAAGAAAGAGAAAGGAGGAAAAACAGAAAAGTAATTTTAGTGCATTAGGCTAGAGATGTGAGAATGTTTACGGATCATTTAGTTTACGGATGGTGATAGGTTAGTGGTTAGATTAGCAGGAAACCAGTCAGCTTGAAAGGAAGGAATTAATTTATGAGATTGCAAAGGGGAAAATTGTTTGCAAGAAATACAGGGGTTTCGTTGTAATAGCAGCAAGTTTAGCAGAAACAACAAGCGCTGGCAGGCCCGGCTGTCCATCAGGGAGCCAGCCACCAGGAGCACGAGTCCGTGGGGACATAGGGGGAGCGGGATGCCCCAGCTGGGGGACAGCCCAGCTCTCACTGGCTCCCCAGCCTGGAGTAGGCTGTTCCTGTCCCGGGAATTTCCTAGGCGTTGACACTGAGGTTCTGGAACCTGGAACCTGGACTGGGGGTCCGGATGTGATGGCAGTGGGGGGGGGGGGAGCTGGGTAACATGTGGGGGTGGGGGATGTGCAAGACCCAGGATGCAGCCCGGTCCTGGGACATCTTTACCTCCAGTGCCAGGTCCTGCTGCAGCGCACCTCTAGTGGAGAGACCTCCCTGCCATGGAGACCTGGGGAAGGAGGCTCTAACGTGGCTCTTACGGTGCCTGTGCCCACCGAGACAGTGGGGGACAGAAGACCTGAGCAGGGACTCCCAGAGCCTGGAGAGTCCTCCAGTCATCACACAACCATTCATAACCTCAGCTTGAGACCCAAGAGCTGGGCAAGGTGGGATGGCCTGGGTTCTAATTCTGGCTCTACCCCCTAGTAGCTGAGTGACTTGGGGCTGCTGTGGAGCCTCTCAGAACCTCGGTGTCCTCATCTGTTAGTGTCTCATGGTTGTCATGAGGATGGCCTGAGAAAGTACACATGAGAAGCCTGACTCGTGGTTGGTGCTGGCTAATGGCTGCTGTCAGGATAATCACTGTGTTAGTAATGGCAAGGGTGTTAAAGAGAGCACGCTAAGCCCCAGGTCCTTGTGGCCTCCCCAGGCTGCCCAGCCTCAGCACTGGTTCCTTGTACAGGAAGTGCCTCCTCCTGGCTCTGCCCTGTCTCTGGCTTCTCCTTCAGCCCTGGAGCCCATGCTGCTGAGCCCATTGCTTGTCCTGTACCACTGGTGGTACTAGGGCAGAGCCCCTGACTTTGGCACCCTCTATCTGGGTTTCCTGTCCTGTGGAGCTGCTTGGAGGTCCCACTGCTCCTCTGAATGGGAGGCCAACAGGGGTGGGCCATTGCTCAAGTTGTCATGGGGAGTTATTTGCCACATCCCTACTGCCAGGGGTGCAACCCTGGGCACTGGTCACTGTGGTCCGCATTCACAATAGCACCTTACCATTTATAGAGAGCTCAGTCTCCCTATTCACCTTGTGACACGTGACCCACAGTGCCCTCCAGGCCCAGAAAGGGGAAGCATCTTGTCCAGGTTGCAGAGCTGGCAAGTGACAGAGCCAGGATTCAAATCTGCCTCTTGTGGCCCTTCCTGCAGGCCAGCTCTTTCCATCTCCTGCTTCAGGGCTGAGCCTGGCCCTTGGGGTCCGAGGGCTGAGGCAGTGGCCCTTCTATGGTCTGTGGAGAGGCCAGATCACTGCCTCTGAATGCACCGCCTGAGTCTGACTGAGACTTCAGAGAGGCAGCTGGGAAGGAAAGGAAAGCAATCCCTTCCCCTTGGCTGACTGACTAATAGAGGGTGAATCTGCTCCTTGGGAGGGGACCAGTGGGCGCTCTTGTCATGAGCTCCAGCAGAGAAAGGGACAGTGCACTTGATGGGGGGGTGGCATGAAGTGCTTTTCTTCCATTCCCTGTTGAGCACTGCCCTGGAAAGGCATTTCTCCAGGTTGGGGAATTTCTGTTTAGAAAGTGAAATGACTCTGATGTCATCTGGGCTTGACGGAGCTAAACCACCTGGAAACATTTGGAGATAGCTTTATTTGTTTTCGTTCACATTTAACTTAACGGTAGCCAAGGCCGGCTGAACTTCACCAAAGTGCCGCTGTCAGCAGAAAGAGCTTGCGTGCTGGCACTCAGTCAGGAGGCACTTTGCGCAAATTACAAGTGCTGGGACGCAGAGGCCAGCTCCAAGGGAGGCTCTGGGCTCCCCCCCTTCCAGCCACATGGGGAAGGTACCCTGGGCTGAGCCACTGGGGACCCTCAGAACTGGAGACCCTTGGGTTTTAAAACCCGCTAATTAAAATAGATAGTGGTTTTAGTGCTGCTAGTGGGTTTTTGACTTAGCTTCTGAACCTGAGCTCAGTTGGAGGGGTGGAGAGATGGGGAGAGAGGGAGAGAGAGAGAGAGATCAAGGTGCATTTTTTCACTCTGGTGGCCCAGTATTCTCAGGAGCTAGAAAGCTTCTGACACCTCTCTAGTGTTGAATTAGAAAGGTGTGGTCTAGGTATTTGCCCTGCCTGGCTGGAGGGGAGAGGTCTGTATGGGAACCAGTAACACCCTTAGGCTTTGATGGAGAGAAGTCTGGTTGTGAAGGGGGGTCATACCCCATGCATGATACAATGGAACACTGTGGGAACAAACCTGTGGGTGACCCCCATCTGCTGTGACCAGCTCTCCCAGCTGCCCCAGGGGTTTCTCTCACTGCCTCTTGGAAACTGCATGATACAGTAGAGAGAGGTTGGCTTTCACATTAGGCAGTCTGAGTTTGCACTAAACTGGCTGTGTGATTTTAAGGACATTTCTTAACCTCTCTGAGTCTTGGTTTCATCATTAGTAAACAGGGAATAATACCTAACAGGCCTAACAGGCTCTCATGGGATTGAACAAGATAGCAATACATGATGTCTTAGCTCCTGGCTGGCACAGAGGATGTGCTCAGAAAACATTGGTCTGTCCCTCCTAACCCTTCTCCTTTTCCTCCTTCACTGCTGTGCCTTCCTCTTCCTTGCCTCCTTTTCTTGTTCCTCCTTCTCCATCTTGATCCATGGGCTCTTTTAGGATGGACCGGCTGGAAATCCATCATGCTCCCTGTCCTGTAGCCTCTGCTGTCTGAGACAGAGAGATCTGGGCTTAGAGGTAGCAGGCTATGACTCTGCAGACCACTGCACAGTATTAACAGAGTGGGCCAAATTGTAAATTCCTCTGACTTTGGCTTTTTGGAAGCTCCAAAAATAAATTTGGGAACATTTCAGGCCCTAGCCAACTGGAGTGCACGTGGAGTTTCCGGGACAAGAAGACAGAAGGGCAGCAGGTGTGTCTGGCTGGGTCTGAGTGGGATCAATGGCCTCTTCTGGAATTTCCAGCCTCTTTGCAGAAACCACAAACTAGGCAGTGGGAAACATGGATTCTGGACCCACATATACCCTTCTGCACATCATTTGAATGTCTGGGTTCCCTGAAAGAGCAGGGCTGGCTGCTGCATCAAACTGTGATTGGGGTCCTCAGGACTCGAGGCTCCTTGGTGGAATCAGGCAGTCTGTGAGTAGATGGAGCCCTGTTCCTACCACTGTGCCCTACCCAGGGCCTGGAAAACACCCACTGTAGATGCTGGCCACAGTGAGAGTGCTTGGCAGGAGGTGCCAAGTCCAAGTACATGCAGAGCACCTGTGGCGCTGTCCTATGAAGCATGTTGGGAAGGGCATGGGAAGATTTGGGGCATTGGGCTGTGTCTCTTTGCAGTGAGAATTCATTAGTGGCCGTGGGCCTGGTTAGAAGGTTCTTGGCTTGAGGGTGGGGAAAGAAGGAGGTGAGGGCTGCCATGGAATTGCTCTGAGTCAGGATGGAGCCATTAGGAGAGGAAGATGGGGAGGAGGCACCGCCATGTGCACCGGGTTCTGGTTTGGGTGATAATAGAAGCAATCTGAAGCAGTCCCAGTGGTAGAGCTGAAGCTCTGACCCTGGCAGGTAGCCTCAGGCCAGCCAGCTGGGACCTGGGGGTGGTGGTGGTGGGCTTGAACACATCTGGCTGTGAGTTCCCAGAAGATAGGGTTGGGGAGATAGAGTGGAGTTGGTTCAGTCTTGGATTTGTGCATTTCGCAGGTGTGGGACAGAAGGCAAGGTTTTAGAGGCTGAGCTCATTGAGGATGGGCTTCAAGACCCATGGAGAGGATGGTCTCCCCTACCAAGGGGGCTTTGCAAGAGGAATTTCAGTGTAACCTTAATGTGCAAATTGCACAGATATGTTTCGGAAGGAAGGATATTGATTCCATTCCACTTATTGGACTTCCCTTGGGTGGATTCTTTGATGGCACTAACTATGGAGGCCAGAGGCTACAATGCTGGTAATTCAGGCCCCTCATAAGAGTTGCCAGGGAAATAAATGCTGCCGTTTCCAGTCCAGGGTTCCTTACAGGTAGGGGTGCTGTGGATAGAACAGATGATGTAGTGTGGATATCTCTGATTCTCTAATGGTTAAAACCATGCCCATAGGGACATGACAGACAGGTACCATGCCCAGAACTCTCTAGAACACAGGCTTAGTTGATTCCTTTATGGATAACCGTGGTGATCTTGACACCTCCGAACTCCATCCTAGCAGCTCCTCCAGGGTAATTTTTTAGAGGACCAAATGCTGTTGGTTACTGCATTTACTATGGCTTTGTTAATTATCATTCATTAGCATGAGGCGGGGCCCCTTTTGGGGCTGCAGGTTTCAGTATCAGCTGCTCCTCTTTTTTTACTTTGTCAAATCCAGCTGTGTTTAGGGCTCACCTCACTCTTGTGATCTTAAGAAAATTAATGCTCTGCAACTTCCCACCCCTTATCTCTTCTGTGACTTTATAAATCCTAAGTTCTAAGACAAGTTCTCCTAAATCCACTAATTTACTGTATCAACATCCTCTTAACATAAAATATGGAGTATTTCCAAACATAAATAATGAAATAATTCTACGTTTAGAATCCCTCTAACCAAGAAAATTTTATATACTTGCTATAGAACCTAATACCTTTTCCATTTCCAGCAGATTTCTCTTTTGATCCACACCCCCTACAGGAGGATTTATGACTTGAGACTGGGTGTTTTGTGTTCTTATTCCACTAATACATTTTGGCATAGACTCCCTAACTTGACAGAATATATAGGAGGAATAGCTCGCTTGAACCAAAAATCCACAGATTCTGGGGTCACTGCCAAGTGTCAGGGCCTCACTCCAAAGTATGATGAGCCCTAGTTCAGGTCTGGGGGCGGGGTGCGGAGGAACCCAGCTGGTCACTCAGAGGTAGCCTCAGTTCATGGTTCCATGAAGCTAAAGGTGAGCTGCTTCTGGGGCAGGGTCTAGCTGTGGAGAGGTAGGTGTTTAGGGAGAGTACAAAAGAAGGGCAGGGTGGCAGAAAGTGAGGGAAGACCTGGCACCTGAATTCTGGACAGCAGAATTCACACCAAGGTAGCAGTAAGGTGTGGGGTTAAAGAAGGTTTCTTCCCATCCTCATGCTCTTCGAAGCACAGGGCAGGAGGGCAGGTCAGCACCTTGGATAGCGCCAGGGCGGCTCCATTGTCTCAAGCACTTCTGAGGTAGAACTCTGACGCCAGAGTTCAGCCTGAGTGCTCTGTCCCCTCTCTGGGACTTTTATTGTTAGGGGACCCTGGATCTCTTTATGTTATATGCCTTTCGGTCTTTGGATCTCTGTGTCAGGGGAGGCCCTTGTCTTCTGGCCTGGGAAATGGACCTCCTTCCTCCCTATCCCTCTCTGTTCCTCCAACATCTAGACTGTGTTTGGCCAAACAATGGGACACTGTGGCCTGGCCAAAGTGACACATAAAATTAGTCTCCACAGTTGGGACAGTGTCATCCAGTGGCTTAAAAATGCTCCTTTAGGGGTGCCTGGATGGCTCAGTGGGTTAAAGCCTCTGCCTTCAGCTCTGGTCATGATCCCAGGGTCCTGGGATTGAGTCCCACATCGGGTTCTCTGCTTAGCAGGGAGCCTGCTTCCCTCTCTCTCTGCCTGCTTGTCTTCCTACTTGTGATTTCTGTCTGTCAAGTAAAAAGATAAAATCTTTAAAAAAAAATCTTAAAAAAAAAATGCTCCTTTAGTCCATGTTTACATTCAGGATGCTCAAATCTGAGAACACCCCACATCCTGACCATAGAAACAGTGTGGCCAACTCTTTCTTTCTTTCTTTCTTTCTTTCTTTCTTTCTTTCTTCCTTTCTTCCTTTCCTCCTTTCCTCCTTTCTTCCTTTCTCTTTCTTTCTTTTCTTCATTACTTTGACATTTGGCTTCTGGGATCCAGACTCAATGCAAGGGCTGTAGAGAGAATGGGGGGAATTGAGCTCAGATACAGAGGGTCTTTTTTTTTTTTTTAAGATTTTGTTATTTATTTATTTGACAGACAAAGAGGCAGAGAGGCAGGCAGAGAGAGAGGGGGAAGCAGGCTCCCCACTGAGCAGGGAGTCCGATGCAGGGCTCGACCCCAGGACCCTGAGATCATGACCTGAGCCGAAGGCAAAGGCTTCTGCCAAAGGCAGGCACCCCAATATAGAGGGTCTTAACATCTAGGAGACCCTTTGTCTTCTGAGCCCAGATTGTTACATGTTTGATAACATCGCTGTCTTTCCTTGTGACTTGTAAGTCTCCTAGAAGCAGATAAGGGAGTGCCAAATGTGATTAGGGTCTATTTTAAATCCATCAGAGGATGGTGAATGGGGAAGGTTACTCAAGCAAAGAGCTTTCTCTATTGGCCTTGGCTCAAGAGAACCCTAATCAATCCACCAGGGTGTGTTAACACTCACAGATCTTGTGCGATTCAGGGCCAAAGCAGGGGTCAACTGGGGTCAGGGCTATAGCAGGAGAGGCCCCCAATTGGACTTACTGGGGTGAAAGACTTTTCCTTTCAAGCTTTGAAGTAGAGGCTAGGATCCCAGGGTATCTAAAGACTTGCTGAAAGGGTCTAAGTGAGATGATCCCTGAAGTCATTTCCTCTTCTCTACATTCACTGACAGGTAGAGTCAACATTTTCCTTGACTGAGACACATCTGAGGAAGGATCATTTAAAAATGTGGGCAGGGGGGGCGCCTGGGTGGCTCAGTGGATTAAGCCGCTGCCTTTGGCTCAGGTCATGATCTCAGGGTCCAGGGATCGAGCCCCGCATCGGGCTCTTTGCTCCGCGGGGAGCCTGCTTCCTCCTCTCTCTCTCTCTCTGCCTGCCTCTCTGCTTACTTGTGATCTCTCTCTCTGTCAAATAAATGAAATAAAATCTTTAAAAAAAAATGTGGGCAGGGTAAATGTTGGGACACTGATCACCCCCAAGTGTTGATAGAAGGATTTGGGCTGGAGGAGCATGCATTTTGAAGTCAAAACATTAACTTGTAAACCTGGCTGCTTACCATCTGGTTACAAGGTCTTTGGAAAGAGAGCTTGTGACAGTTCTTGTTGAGGTTTGTTCCTCAAATGTAAAAGGAGACAGTGTTGCTTAGCTTGTAGAGTCATTGTGAAGATTAGAGACAAAGTATAGAAAGCGTCCAGTGGAAGTCTCAACCCTCCCTTCCCAGAGCATCCAAGACATTGTATGATCCTCCTTTCTGAAGCCCCAGGGCAGCCATGGTAGTCTGGCCTTGGGGGGAGACCTCACTGGAATTCCCAGTTCTCATAGTTTCTGGGAGCTGATGCCAGGACTACTGAGGACCCCCCACCCTCTTCTCTCTGCATGGAGAGGCTGAACAGAGGAACTTCTCTGTGCAGAGGTGCTCTCAGCTGTGGGGGCACATCCCCTTCTTCTTCCCCTCCTACAGAAGTAGAAGGCTGCTTTGGAGCCTCTGATATAGATGCTAGATATTATGTTGCTTCTGGAGGCAGGAGGAAATGAGGGATGGGAGGGAGGGCTGAGAACCCCATGGTTATAAACTAACAGCTCTTTTGAGTTTTATACAATCATAAAGCCAAGATCAATCCTTAGCCCTGCCACTTTCCAGTCACTTTAAGAGAAATAAAGCAAGGTTTATGGGGCACACATCTGAGGAGACACAGGCTCTGTTTCTCTGCATGCCCTTCAGCATCCCTGCTGACTCCTGACCAGTGGCAGGATCTTGAGGGAGGGCTTTTTTTCCAGGAAGTGGTCTATTAGTCTAGATTCTCCAGAGGAACAGAACCAATAGGCATGCATATTTCTCTCTCTCTTATCATCTGTTGAGAGACGAAGTGAGACACAGAGACAGAGACATAGAGAGACAAGCGACAGAAGTAGAGCAAGTGAGAGTGGGAGAGAGATTTATTTTAAGGAACTGGCTCATGTGATTGTGGGTGCTGGCAAATCCAAAATGTTCAGACTTGGCCAGCAGGCTAGAGACCCAGGGGCGGGTTGATGTCGCAGTCTTGAATCCAAAGGCAGACTCAAGTCTGAAGCTTTGGAAAGACCTCACTCAGTCTTTTCTCTTAAGGCCTTCAACTGATTAGATGAGGCCCACCCATAATATGGAGGATAATTTGCTTTACTCAAGTCTCCTGATTTATTTTGTTTTTTAAATTTTTATTTTTTACTGGAAATTCAGTTAGTCAACATATAATGTATTATATATAATATAAAAATATATAAATATAAATGTAAATAAAACATATAATGTATTATTAGTTTCAGATGTAGAGGTCAATGATTCATCAATCATATATAACACCCAGTGCTATATATAACACATCACATGTCCTCCTTAATGTCCATCACCCAGTTACTCCACCTCTCTACCCTCTCTACCCTCCAGCAGCCCTCAGTTTCCTATGATTAAGCGTCTCTTATGGTTTGTCTCACTCTCTGATTTCATCTTGCTTTATTTCTTCCTCTCTTCCCCTATGATCCTCTATTTTGTTTCTTAAATTCCACATATGAGTGAGATCATATGATAATTGTCTTTCTCCGAATGAAAGTCTACTGATTTAAATGCTAGTCATATCTAAATACAGCAACATGTAGACTCCTGTGTTTGACACAAGAACCGGTCACCATAGCCTAGCTAAGTTGACACACAAAAGTAGCCATCACAGACAGGGACAGTGCCATCCAGTGGCTTAAAAATGCTCCTGTAGTCCATGTTTTGATCCCAGAGTTTCCAATCTGAGTACCATACCCCCTGACCATGGAAAGTGTGTGGATTTTTAGTCTGCCTGTCTGGATTCTGATCTCTGCCTCCCCACTTTCTTGACAATGACAGCAAGACATCTCATTCCTTTTTTATTTTTCCTGTTTGCCAAATGTACACAATAGATTGTATGTTCCAAGAGAGCTGGATCTTGAGATCACAGATGTGGCAGGGCCAGGCACAGTGTTAGCTTTCTCCAAATTTCTCTTCCTGCTTTTGGGGGCCTCTGCCTGCCACTCTGGCATCTGTCATGCCATCTGGGTTGGGGGAAGTAGGCATAGCTCTGCAGGGCTCAGAATGTGCCTGCTGGATCCATCTCAGGGGTTCAGGAGTGGGTGGAACCCTCTGTGGGACTCTAGTAGCAGACCTAGGGGTACAGAAATGAGCCAAATGCTGGGACACGTGAAGCTTGAGTTCAAGTGTAAGAAGGGGTGAAGAATTCTTTCTGCTGATGTCTTCCTCATCTTAGTCAGTTCCTGTGCATGCCCTCCTTTTGTCTTGGTTCATTTTGAAGCAGGTTATTGAGGAGTTGGGTCATATAGGCAGTATAGAAAAGTGGAGTGGCGTACGCTGGGAACTGGGCCCTGGGGACCCTCTCAGTACCTCTTCTGAAGGAGGTGAGAGGAGGGAGGGTCACCTCCAGGGTCAGGGGATCTCCCAGCCTTCTGGGGAAGGGTGTTTGAGAACACTTAGCATCGCCTCTTCCCATGGCATAGCCAATGGCTACCCTGTGCAAACATCCAGCCAGAGGGAAGGCTGGAGATGGAAAAGAGCAACGTAAGAAGAAGAAATGATTTGAGACTAAAAGGAGAAAATTTGCTGGGTCTTCAAAAGGTCAGCAGTCATGAAGTCAATTAACCAGGGGACATGGTGCAGAGGTGGGGCTAGGAGTCAGTATCCACAAAGGCACCAGTGTAGGTAGGAACAGCTCAGGATGAGCCTTCTTGCCCTTCCTGGCAGCACTGCAGTGGCCAGAAGGGAGTCCAGGTGAGGCTTCTGGAAGCCTGTGAAATCAGGTGGGGAGGACAGGGGCTGTCACCAAAATCCTGACTCCAGTCCCCACCAGCTGTGTGTTGTGGGGTCCAGTAGGCAGCTAGCTCAGTTTCCTTATCTGTAAAATGGGGCTAAGAAGGTCAACCTTGTGGGGTGATGTGAAGATAAATGAGGGAAACAAATACCCACTACTCTTGTGCCTAGTGTGTAGTAGATGCTCAAGAAACATGTGTTTGCCTGTTGCCTGTCCCTTCCCCACTCACTGCCTACCTGCTGAGCCTAATCCCTACCAAGAAGGGAAATCACCCAAGCATGCACCTACCTGAGCATGCTCTACTTTTTGTTTAGAAAAATCTCTTTAATGAAGTAAAAGATTATTTCTAATTTTTATTATACAAATTTTTTATACACATGGAGAAGTATTAGAATAGTATAATGGGCACCCACACAGCCATCACTAGATTTAACCATTGTGGCTGTTTTGCTGTATCTGCCTTATTTATTTTTTTGTTGAACTATTTTAAAAGTAAATTACAGACATCATGACATTTCACTCCTAAATACTTAAGTACATATCCCTAAAAATCTAAGGACATTTTCCCACATAATCACAACACCATTATCATGTCTAGCGGGATAATAATAATTTCTTATTAAAATCTAACATTCCATATTCATGGAATGTTGCCCCCAAAGTTTCTCTTACAGCTGATTGGTTGAAGTCAGTATTCAGTCAAGGACTACGTGTTGCCATTGGTTGTTATTTCTCCTAATCGTCTTCTTATTTAGACTAGTGCTTGTCAGACTTTCACGTGTACATACAGTCATTGGGAGTTCTTGTTACAATGCAGAGTCTGATTTGGGCGTTGGTGAAGGGCCCAAGCTTCTTCATGCCTAACAAACTCTTCTTCTTTCTTTTTTTTTTTTTTCAAGTTTGTGTATTGATTTATTTAAGCAGTCTCTACACTTGATGTGGGGCTCAGGCTCACACCCCCAAATCAAGAATTGATCTTTAATGAACTCTGTAACAAATTCTTAACAGATTCTTCAGTGATGCTGCAGACAGTCCATGGAATACACTTGGAGCAACAAAAGTCTAGAACAAGCCCCCCTATTTCTTTCCTATGACATTGACTTGTAGAGTGTGGGTAAGTTGTCCTGTAGAATGTTTCTTCTGCCTCTAACTGGTTGCTTCCTCAAGGTGTCATTTCCTTTGTTCATCTACCCCCTGTATTGCCTGGAAACTGGAAGTTAGGTCTGGAGGTGAGTGCACTGCCCATACGACATATGTCATGAGAATATATCACTGGGCATTCTGCATGCTTCATATTTTATCTTATTAAGAGGTATGTGAAAACGCCTTTCAGTGGGAGTCATGGTTGGACATCAAAGGGACCTTGATCACTTGGTATTGTAGGTAAGTGCTGTTGGATGTGAGTGCACACTTCTGGGGAGGTGGGGAAAGGATTCATTAACTGCATACGATTCTCAAAGGCGTCTTAGAAGTTTTCACTCATGAAAGACAATCTGGTGTACTTCTCAAACTCTTGAGGGACATCAGAGCTGTCCCCAGATCCTCTTTTTGTCCTTATCTCCTCACCCACAGAAGTGTCTGTGCAGGGTGAGGACCATCACCTTTTGCTCGTGTTTCCCAAGGAGGTGTGTTTGCCTCTGTGGAGTGAGTCCAAGGAAGAACTTGATCACAGGCACTGCTGTTTGTGTCTGCGATCCGCCTGCTGGGACCCTCGGTGGCCATGGTCCCTCCTAGATGCTGGGAGAGAAGTGAAAGTTCAAAGAAAGCCATGTAGGGAGAGGTGAGGCTTTCAGTAGGACAACAAAGCGGAGTTGGGACCAGTCAGGATGCTCAACTCGGGACAGAGGTGATGAACCATACTCTGAATTGGAAGCCCATTTTTGGGGGGGTGAGGGCAGCCTCGATGGCTTAAGAGGCTCCTTCAGGTCCAGAACAACGAGAGACTTCAGAATGGGTTCAGCTGTTGAATCCAAGCAGCAGCTCCTTGAGTAGTATTGAGGCCTCAGGAAGGGTGGAGAGCCTGATTATGGTCGGGGACCCTGGCATCAACCACAGGAACCCATGGTGCCAGCAGTTTAGGCCAACACTGCCCAGAGGCAAGGCAAGACCAGGGGCTGATGTGCTGGCTCTCTCCTTCCCAGGCACCTGCTGCTCCTCTGGGGCCTGTGCTGCTCCTTTCCTTGGGAAAGTAGGGATATGGGTTAGAATGGTGCTGTGTGTCTGAGGGCCCATCTGCTGGACCAGTGGCCCCTTGAGAAATGGGTCTAAATCTGGGTGAGATTTGTGTCCACTCCCCTCTCCAAAGAGTCAGAAGAGCTGGAGAGAAAAAGCACATGTGCTCACGCTCAGGGGAAAGATAATGCCGTATAATTTTATATCTTCTTTTATACAGTGGCTTAGCCACACACCATTAGCACAACAGGAAGGAAAATGAATGGAAATGAAGGGTGTCAGTGGCAGATACAGATAGATGGGGCTGATTGATTTTGGGTTTTTTTCCAGTGCAACCTGAAGCAGAAAGTCAGTGAGCTGCCCTGAGCCAGAGTTGACTAGGGCCTCAGCCAGCATGGCCACACTGGGGCATCGTGGCCCCTGGGTCCTCTTTGAGCTTCTCTGTGACCTGTGTTTTGGCCTCCTTGGCGGACGGGCTCAGCTGCCTCTTTTCTGTGCTTGTGGGGGTGGGGATTGTTTTACTTTTCTTATAAGAATTTATTCCCTTCCCCTTCCTTGGAGGGTGAGCAGACTCTCCAGGCCGCACACACATATTTCAGCTCTACAGAATGGACCAGCCATGGAGGAGAGCAGGAATGCCGTGCATCCCACTCTTACACGATTTCTCTAAGACTACCCGGTTTCAGCGATTTCTCTAAGACTACTTGGCTGTAATTGATGGAAGTGGAATTTGAACTCAGTCCACCTGCTTCCAAAGCTCCTGCTCTTCTTGTGCCCCATGATGCTGTGTGTCTGTCTTCTCCTGTCTTCTTCTCCTGACTCAGACCTCCTGGGCCCCATCCATGCTGTGCTCCAAGCCCATTGCCCAGGCAGAGAGGGGGAGGTTTGGGGGTCCGGGGGTCATGTTTGGCTCCCCTGGGGTGGAGCCCAGGCAAATGCTTTCCTTGGAGTCCCAGGGCCTTAGAGGCTTCACCGCAAATTACTCCAGGTTCATAGGTAAGTGTTTGATGGTTCTGGTGGGACTTTGAAGAGGCTGGTCTGTGTGGCTCCGGGGTAGGACCTGGCCAGGGGCTGGAGCCTCTAGAGTATTCCATATGAAGAAAGGTTTTTTCCAGGTGGACTGGGGCGCTATCCTGTTCCATCTTCCTTGAGCTGCCGTATCTAATTGCCACAAATTGGGTGGCTTAAAATAACAGAAATTCATTCTTCTCCCAGTGTTGGAGGCTAGAAGTCTGAAATCAAGGTGTCAGCAGGGCCGTGCTCCCTCTGAAGGCTTGAGGGAAGAATCCTTCCTTGCCTCTCGATTCCTAGCTTCTGGTGGCTTCTGGCACCCTTTGGCGTTCCATGGCTGGTAGGTACCTCCTTCTGGTCTCTACCTCCATTGTCACGAGACCTTCCCTTTCTGAGTTTCTGGGTGTGCTCTCCTCTTCTCATAAAGACCCTGAGCTATATAAGGATTTAGGGTCAACCTGAATCCAGTATGACCTCAACTTAACCAAGTACATCTGCAAACACTCTATTTCCAAAAATAGGTTATATTCTGAGGTTGCAATAAACATGACTTGTTAGTGGGAGACTGTTGAACCCCCTTACATATCCTGTCTGGCTGGGTCCAGGCAGAAACTTGACCAACCCAGGCAGAGGTTAGTTAGTGCTGCCAGCATTTCTTGCCCTCATAGGTCTGTCCCATGATCCGGTTGGGATGGCCATCGATGCTGCGACTGTCAGTGAGAAGCAGAGTTTCTCTGGGGCCGGCAGCATAGTTGGCAGCCTCAGCCTGGGCTTTGGTGGGGGGCAGGGACAAACTGTAGCGAGTCTGCTGGCTTTCTGCTGAGCCCTCACAATCTACATTAACAAAATGTTGCTGGGTTCTTCTTGCTCGTGTGGAAAGCCAGTCCCTGTCCTGCAGGTCAGCTCCGGGACAGATAGGCTGAGTGAGGTTGGAGGACAAAGGCATAAGCTTTGGATCAACAGACTTGTGTTCACTTCCTGGCTGTGTGACTTTACTTCCCTGAGCTATTGAATTGGTGAGAGTTTCTCCCATATAGGGTCGGGTGAGGAGGTCGTGGGATAAAGCATGGACATTACCCCACAGTGCCCCACAGATGGGAGCTGCCTTTCCTTTCCAGCTAGTTTGTGATCTTCTAGAAGGTGGGGTGCTTTTTGCTCCTTCTGTGTACTTTTCCATGTGTCCTCTGGGGCTTGGTATAATGTTGGAGGCTTGCGACGCGTGAAGGATGAGTGGCCCTTTGCTGATGTCTCTTCTGTGCCTGGTCAGAGCTCAGTGCTGGGCCTCTGAAGGCAAACTGGATGGAACCACTGCCCTCAGGGAGCCCCCCAGGCTAAGCAGGGGCAGGACACAGATCTGCTGGTCTCTCTGTGTCCAGGATAATTGTAGGTGCGATGTGGTGGAGTTTGTGTATGGTACAGGTATGTGTATGCTGGAGAATGTTCATGGAGCATGTTTTAGGATGAA
The DNA here is from genome assembly GCF_922984935.1 of Meles meles. Taxonomy (NCBI): domain Eukaryota; kingdom Metazoa; phylum Chordata; class Mammalia; order Carnivora; family Mustelidae; genus Meles; species Meles meles. The sequence continues at coordinate 44,591,960 of NC_060078.1, read as the reverse complement.
TCCTGAAGGTGAATTTTTCTAGGGAGTTGGGAAGGGTGTTTAAGGCATTCCAGGTAAACCCTGGCAGAGGTGTGGCGCTCCCATGGAGCCTGGGCAGGCTGGACCTGATGGGCCCCGGGTCCTGACAGAGAATGACCAGGGGGCAACATGACCCCTCAGCCCCAGCCCTTGGTTTTTGGAGCTCAGGGACGAACGTCAGGTGAGGCTGACCACCTAGCCAAAGAGATTCCTGTGTCCAAGTCTTTACATAACACACAGAAATGCTATTACCCTAGAGTGGGAATAATAGAACTAACCCCCCATACATAGCTCTGTGTTCATTTTCTCTATTCCCTTCCAGCCCTTGGTCCGTAGATATATTTTTAATCATAACTCAACTTCAGTGTTGGTCACAGCTTTCCTTATTATACTGTAAACATTTTTCACTGTAGCTACAGTTTTGCTAATTATCATTTCGGGGGCTGCGTACATTGGCCATTAAAGTGGCTCTTGAATTTATTTAAATATGCCCCTTTGTGAGAAGCTTTGCTTGCTGGGACTGTTTCCGGTTTCTGGATATTATGTATCGTGCCATGCTGACCGTCTTGAAGTCACCCTATTCCTTCTCAATGTTTTCCCAGAAAAAGTGTGACTACTGGGTCTGAGAGTATGGGCATGTTCATGGTACTTGGAGTCGTGATGCCGTGCTGTTTTCAGGAAGGACCGTTTCCCCATCCGTTTTACTCTAACACAACAAGCATTTGGCGCTGCGCTGACAAACCTTTGTTGTTCTTTACTGCTATTTTAATAGACGTGGAATGACTTCCTACTTGATTACCAGGAGCTGGAGCCTTTCTTCTTACTTGTGTTTAGCTTAGCGATTTGCATGCATTTCTGTCCAGCCCATTCATCTGTTGGCGTCTCCAAGGTTTCATGCCGATTTGTGTGAACTTTTCCTGTTACGGCATATCAACACTCAGCCTGATACCGTGCTGCAAATATTTTTCTGGGACTGTTTTAATTTTAAGTTATCTTGTTCCATTTCTACAAAGCTTTTGTACTTTTATGGTGTTGAATCTGTTACTTTTTGGGGCTATTTCCTTTTATCAGTGTGAACAGATCAATTATTTTCTGCTAAGTTTTACTTTCATTTGACTTCTCCATTTGCCTCTTTAATCCTGCCAGGCTTTATTTTTTGGTGTAAGAGGTAAAGTGTGTTTCTGAATTAATTGCTTTTCCTTGAAACTTTCCAGTTATCACAGCACAGTTTATTAATTAAGAATTTCTTTCTCCATTGTTTGGTGATGTCCACCTCATGGTATATTACATTATCATACAGTTTGGTCTATTTCTGGATTTTAAGGTTCAGATCCATATTTCTGTATTTGTGCCAGTTATATAGTACTTTAATTGTTATTGCCTCATAATATATTTTTACATGTAGTTTCCTCTCATTTTTTTCCTTTACAGAATTTTATTTAATGGTCTCATCTGTTTATTTTCAAAATGATTTTATAATAATTTTATTTAATTCCTTTAGGAAATCCTTTTGAGATTTTGATTGGGATTGAATTAAATTTATAAATTAACTCTTGGGAAATTTGACATTTTTATAACAAAGTCATGGGAATGGTTGTTTTCTGTATTTATTCAAATCAAATTCAAATATATCTTTTATAACTCCCAGTAAAGTTTGCTAGTTTTCTTTAGTAGGTCATGCACATCTCTTGTTAAGTTTATATCTAAATAGTTATATTCTTTGTTGCTTCTGTGAATGGGTTCCCCTTTTGCTTTATTTTAGATTTATGCCTGTCTAGAATACAGTAGTAGAATAATTCAGTTTAAAAGATCATGCTTTTTATTTACTGTATAACCTAAATGGTAACAACAATTGCAGAACTCAGAGTAGTAACCCACATTCTCACCTTTTTTTTTTTTAAGATTTTATTTATTTGACAGAGAGAGACACAGTAAGAAAGGGAACACAAGAGGGAGAAGCAATGCGAGTTTCAATCCCAGGACCCTGGGATCATGACCAAAGGCAGACGCTTAACAACTGAGCCACCCAGGCACCCCACAATCTCACCATTTTAACAGGCAAATGATGTTAATTTTTTTGTGGCTCCTCCTAGAACTTATCTGCAAACAGATGTGCACAGCTATAACCTCAGTGGTGACCCATTTTACATCCCGTGGCTTCTCCTATATTTTATCAGAAGCATTTTCCCCTCTTGCTGAAGAGTTTGGTTAGTGATTGCATGTAGTGATGAACCATGGGGACCGAATGTGGGTTCTTAGCCATCCTGAGGAGTGTACAGGGTGTGGGAGACAGGCTGTGGCTGCTGGCTGTGGTGTGGAAGGTGCTGTGATTAATGTGTGGCTGGTGGAGTGAGCACTGGGGAGGCCACTTGGTTCCCAGTAAGACTTGCCAGGGCGAGGCCAACCCAGCTCCATGAACCTCCCTGGAAACAGGAGGAGCCAGGAGTCAGAAGCACAGTCTGCAGGAGAGAAAGGGGAGGTGACTTTGGGATCCACTGATCGAAATTGCCTTCCACGGTCCAGATGAACAGGCTACTTTCCAGATCTCTGGCTTTGGTGCAGGTTGGGCATAGTAATCATCTTATTGGCATATCTCCCTGCCTGATCGTTCCTTCTCTCAAACGTTTGGTGAGTGTCTGAAGAGTGTTGTTAGGTAAGGGGGACGCCGATGAACAAGACAAGCTCAGAAGTGATGTCATCACTGGGCAAAGCCCCACCCCAATACTCCTGGCATGGACATCCATGCTTACCAGTCTCGCCCGTGCCAGCTTCAGGGGACCCCTGTGCATGCCGGCTGCACCACAGTGCATTTCTGTAGTCCATTCACTCTGCCATTGCCCTTGACTTTCCTTCTCTTCCCTTTGCAGACCCTCAAACACCTGTTATCTCCTGTGGGCTGCCCACCTCCCACTAGCAGAAGACCTGCTTCCTATATATTTCATCGAGCAAAGAGAAGCCCAAGGAATAGAATCATCCCGTGCTCACTGCCATATCAGCACCCCCACCAGACTGCGCTCTGGACAGTGCTCTGAATCCCTCTGATGACTGTGCCCTCCCCTCGGCACGAGGTCCCTCTGGCTCACTCAAGACCCTCGCCAGAAGTTCTCCCTTTTCTCCTTCATGGAGTGTACATCATTCCTGTTAGCTCACCAGGACTCTGGGCTCTCTCCTGCCTCGGGAAGTTCCTTGCTTGGCATCTCTCCCTCTCCATTACTGCCCCATTGCCTATGCCTTTACTGCCGATCTGTAGGCTCAGCCTTCAATGCCTTCTCCTCCACTCGCTCCTGAATCCCATGGTTGAGCATGACCTCAGGACGCCGGCAGAACTGCTCCCAGGGACGTCCAGGTCTCCCTGTCCAGTGACCCATCACCTCAGTCCTCTTCCCTGACCCACTGATAGCACGGGGGACTCCCGATGCTGCCCTGCTCCTTTCCACTGGGCTCAGAACAGCAGGCTCCCTCCTCCCAGCTCTCTGACCACCTTCCAGGTGCTACTGTTGGGTCCTTCTCACCTTCCTGCCGCTACACATTGTGCTGTCCCATACCTCAGACCTTGAACGTCTTGCTTCTCCAGTTACACTCCTCTTCCCTGGTAGACAGGACTAGACCAGACCAGACTCTGCTCAGAGTCACACGAGTGACTCTTAAGTGTCCCATTCCGCTGGCCTCTGTCCTCAGTTCCAGCCTATTTTGCCACTTGGATGGCTCGGTTGCCCACTTGGTGGCTAATAGGCTTCTCTGAGGTGCAGGGTTCTTCAGCCCAGGCAGGATCCCCAGATCCTCTCTATCTGCTCATTGTTCCCAGTGCTCAGGCCCAAAGGGGTCCCCCTCACTCTCCTCTTTTCCTGGTGCCCTGGCCACCCATCCTTCCCGCTGGTGCCACTTACTGCCCCACAGCTGTGGCTCTGCTCTGAGCCACCACCATCTCTCACCCAGATTCTCATCAGATTCCATCCCTCCCAGCTTCTGTCTTTCCCCCTTCAGTCTGTGTGCATCACAGCAGCAGCTGGAATAATGCTGGTATGAACAACTCACATCTCCCCACTCCTCTGATCAAAACCCCTGGTGGTTTCCCATCTCACAGGGCAAAATCTGGTGATGGTGGGGTCAGGCCCTGTGCAGCTCCGCCTCTCTGCCTCTATCCGGCTCGCTACACTGCTCCTTGCTGTCCTTGAGCACGGGGTGACTCCCCCTTGAGGACAGAGTCCCCCCCCCCCCAGGACCTCTGTCCCACCTGTTCTTCCCAGAGCTCTGAAGGCTCCTGCCTTGCCCACTGAGCCCTGGTCAAGTATCCCTTCGGAAGAATTCCTAGCCCCTTTCAGTGCTCCTCTACCATTGGCTTACAAGATGCCCTTCACTGATTTAGTTTTACCCAGACTGGGACCACCAATGATTCTATAATCTGCTTGGTCATTTTCCACTGTCTTGACTGTAGTGCAAGTCTGGGGCATCAGAGATGCTCTTCCAGTGTGGATTGGCTTATCCCAGCACAGCGCCCGGACCAGAGTGAGTGCTGCTGATGTCTGTGGGACGAATGAGGGATGAGTGAATGCCTTCCACCCCACCCGCGTCCTTGCACTGCCCAGGTGGGTCCCGCCTTCTGCATGGCTGATGATGACCCTCCTCCTAAGGGCAGCATCTTCATTCTGAAAGCTTGATGGGATGCAGGTTTGGGAGAAGGCGGCTGGTGGGGTGTGTAAAGTGTCCTCCAAACTGCAAAGGCACGTTGAGACAAGAGAACAAAGCAGGCCACTCTGCACAATTTACATGGAATTTTATTCAGGGTCCCTTATGGACAGGGGAGAGCGGGCGGAGGATGATCTGTGGCTGCTGCATAATTATTTCTCCACAAAATCCAGACCTTAGTCCACAGATTTCCTAGAGTGAGGGGACATGAAGAAGGGCATTGCAATGATGCACTTGCACCTCAAAGGGCTTGCATGAACCTGATTGACAGATGACCTTCAATTAGATCTTGGGACACCACCTATGCATCAGGAAGGGGAAAGACAGTGTTGTCTCTAACAGATTCCTGGGAAGCCAAAGCAAAGCGTCCCCCTGTCCTGGCCTTGGCGGGCATTTCTGGAGTACGTCTGATAATCTCCAAGAGGCCGAGAACAGGCCCAGAACATGTAGCCCTGAGAGAGGTCATTGAGCAAACACGAACAAGATGGAGGACCAGAGATGGAGTCCGTATTGCCAACCCTTCTGCTCTGTGAATGCTCACTGTCCCCACTCCTGTGGGGCCACACCCCTGAACCTGGGGCCTGGGGCAGCGAACAACAGCTTGCTTTGTGGAAAATACAGAGGAGCGCTGGTTTGGGGTTTTTGTTTGAAATGTAGTATACAGAATAATAACAATAAAAGAAAAAAGTCTTTAACATGTAAATGGCTCTGTTTGGCAGAGCCAAGTAATCAAATCAAATGACTCTTCTTTTATGCCCACCCCGATTCCCCAGGCATTTGCTGGCTCTGAAGAGTTCCTGTGGGGCTTTGTGAGCAAGCTCTTGAGGGCGGCTGTGGGGCCAGGGCAACTAGGCCTCAGGGGTGCCTGCCTGTTGGGGGTCGGGGCAGGACATGGGGGGTTGGAGCTGCTGCTTCTTTTTCCCTGGCTGCTGGTGCCTGCATGTGAGCCCCCAGGAGCCATGCAGCAGCCTTGAAAGGGGGCTGTGTGTGCGTGGCTGTACGAAAGGCTGAGTATCTACGAGAACTTGGGCCTTGGGGCCCTTTTCACAACCTCTGGACCTGTTCTGGGCTGAGCACCCTGCCAGGAGTGGGAGCGGTTTCCGGGAAGTTCCCTGCAACAGGGGCGACTCGTGGCCAGGCCACTGGGTCCTTAGGCCGGTGATTTTCTTAGAGCCCAGGCCCTGTGTGCCCTCTTTCACCAAGTTCATTTGTCTGTCCCCATCCGCCTCTTATACACACTCATACACTCATACACATACATACTCATACACTCGCACTCATCCCCACACTCACCCACACCCATGCTCACTACACACTCACGCAGCCGTCCCTGCACACACACACTCACAGAAACACCTCATCCTCCAGGAGAGGCAGGAGGGAGTGGGGTGAAGGGATGGCCCTGGGCACAGATAGGCTCCCTCTTCAACCCTGGGAGGAGCAGGTTTCTGTTTCTCTTGAGGTCCAAGGAGGAGCCCACGCTCAACGCTCACCGTGAGTGACCCACAAGCACAGTGGCTCTGGCATCCTGAGAGCAGAGCCTTTCTTCCTGGCACGTTGATGCTTCCCTGGGGCGTGTGGCTGCAGGGCGACACGGGGATGCATTTTTCTTGCCACTCTGGCACTCTTGTGCATCTGGAAACGGAGCTTGCGGATGAGCAGCCAAAGAGCTCCCTGCAGCTGGGGGCCTGTGGAGGCACCACCGTCCCCGCAGCAAGGCCAGGGGCAGAGTTGGGGGGGCGTGGTGCCCCTGAGTGAGCTAGGGGTCCGCTTCCTTCCCTGGATAGGCCTGCAGCTCTGCTTCCCCCGCGCCTGCCAGAGCAGTGAGGGGTATCTGTGTAGGGGAAGCCAGAGGCTCCCCGTACGGTGTGTGGGCACCACAGCCCTCCCGCTCTGCTCTAGTTTCCAGGCTTGGCAGCCTAGACCCTGGATGATGATGATAGTGAAGGGGAGAAGGACGCTCTGACCTGGGTTTGAGTCCTTCTAGTTGTGGAGCCCTGATGGGATCATTGTCCTGGGTTTTCTCTATCAAATCAGCTCAGCATGCTCACCACCCTCCCGCCCCCCGCCCCCCCCGTGTCCCCCCCGCCCCCCTGCCCGCATCACGGCCCTCTCCCAAAGGACCTCAGTATATGCTGTGTCTATACTTCACGGGCTCGGGGGGTGGCACTGGCATTATCAAACAGTGCTTTGCTCCAGATATGGGGATGAGCTGGACGCCATCTTTGTTCCCACGGAGCTCAGTCTGGAGAGGTGATGGGCATGGAAACAGAAACCCAGGACTTCACTGATCCCCGCAGCAGGTGAGATGAACACAGGGGCTGGGGTCACAAACGGCAGCCCAGAACGGTCCCTCACCTAGGAGGGAGTGTCAGGAGGGCTTTCTGGAGGAGGATGGCCCACACTAAGACCCACAGGGTGAGTGGGATTATTGTCCTGTGTCCCTGGGCTGAGTCAGGGCTGGTGCTGAGCAGTCTGCTGTGAGGTGAGCTGGTGCTGTCTGGGGAGGCCTGGTCCTCAGTTCAGCCTATGCCTTCCCTGGGGGTGACTCCTGCTGTCTTTGGGCTCCTCAGCTGCCCTTCCTCCAACTAGCCTCTGATGCTGTCTCTTGGCCAAGCCTTGGGCCTGGCCAGGGGCTGTAGAGTGGGTGGAGCCTGGGAGTGGGGACCCGGGTTCTCAGCTTCTTCCATTCTGACCTGCCTGTGTAGGTTGTGGACCTGGAGACTCCTGTGCCTCCCTTCCCACCCTCCCTGCACCTGTGCTCTTCGCTGGTTTGTCACTGAGCTTCATGCACATGGCCTGGAGTGGCTACACTCCTGGTGGGCTCTGAGCTGCTGGGAGCAGGGGGCTGGGACTCCCGTGATGTTTATGAGCTCTCCTGGTCCTGTGAGACTCCTAGGGACTGGCACATTTGTTGCTCTTTCCTGTGCTTTGCTGGATTGGGAACTGTACGATCAGGATCTCACTGCCCTCCCTGGGGTGCTTTCTTTCCAGGGCTCCTCTCTCTGGCTTGGGCTTCAGGGATGGAGTGTGATACGATGGCAGGTTTTCCCTTTGTTTTCTGAGAAGTGAAGTATTGGTACTTCCCACAATTGCCCCTTGCCTCGCCCCATGATACTACTTCCTGTTTCCCTGACATGCTTCTTGTGGCCTTTCACGCTTTGTCTTTGCTGTTTCTTTACCTGGAATATCCTTTAAGAGATAACTGTGGCTTAGTTGGTTAAGCACCTGGCTCTTGGTTTTAGCTCAGGTCATGATCTTGGGGTCCTGAGATCCAGCCGCACATAGGGCTCTGTGTTCATCATGGAGTCTTCTTGATCCTCTCCCTCTTCTCCTTCCCCTGCTGTCTCTCTCATAAATAAATAAAATCTTATAAAAAGAGAGAAATACCTTGGATGTTGTGGAGTAACCCACAGCTCTCAGACAGAGTGTATGCTCCCTCTTCAGTGCTCCAAAGAACAGTTTGCGGTTTCTTTTCATTGTTTCAGGCATCCAGTTCAGGATAATTATTTATCTGTCATGGGGTCCACTTCCTTCTGGAGTCATGGGAAGCTGCACTCATCAGGACTGTTTTAGTTAAAAGTGACAGAAATCCAAGTTAAACTGGTGTAAGTTAAAAAAAGGAAAGGTTTTAAAGACTGGGTGGTTCAAGAATATGTCCAGCTTCAGGTTTGGCTGGATCCAGGGGTTAAATATTATCCTTAAGGCCCTTGCTTTCTCCTCCTCACTCTTTCTGTGTGTCTTGCCTCTCCTCTCAACTGTCTTAACGGCTAGGAATGCCCTGGCACCTGGCACCACCCCACGTGGTGACGAAGATGATCACCAGATGCTCCAGCTTATCTGGTCTTTGGTGTCCATAGTCTCACAGCAGGTGAGACTCAGCCGGCACAGGCTCTGGGGATATTGTGTTGGCTAAGCTTGGGTCACCAGCCCATCTCTCAACCATTCAAGGAGGACAGGTGGCACTGTGGTTGGGGTGGGCCACCGCTGACTAGGAGAGTGGGACCAGCCCACTGAAAGCCTTGGACTAGGGGTAGAGGTGTGTGGCCCTGCAGAAGACAGTGGGGGACAGGAGCCTGGGCAGGGGATGGCCGTATAGAAGCCATCAGAGGTTGGTCAGCAAGAAACTGAGGGGATCAGAGTTGTGCCTAGAGAGATGAAGCCAGCAACAATTCGGAGACTGGGTTGGTTTGGGTAGGCCTGGGTCCATAGAGGCAGGGTGGAAGAGGCTGAGGGAGGAGAGCTTGATTTTGGTCTGTCCTGAATCACTAAGGGCAACAAAGGTGAGTGAGGGGATTGTAAATTTTGGATGGTTCAGCCCATTAATGTTCTCTTTATCAGGGAGTCACGTGCAAGTGATGGTAGTGCTAGCAGTGGTCCCATGAGACCTTCCTGTCTTGCTCCCACAGCTGCATGCTTGGGAGCTCTGTTTCTCCAGGGCTGGGGCTTCTGTTCGTGGGTGCTGATTGATCTTTGTCAGACAGTTTGAGGGTAGAGGACGCTTTGGGCCTCATGGATTGTACTTCTCCCAGTCAACATGGTGGGGTCTGTTGGCCTCTCTCCCTGCTGACCTTGAGTGACGCAGACTGATGAGTTCACCTGTGAAGCTTGTAGATCTAGTGAAGGTGGGCCCCAACGGTGTGGGGCAGGGCATGTTTCTGTGCCCATCTAAGCTAGGGCAGACGTAAGGGATACCTGGGGGGTTGGTGTGGGCTGGCTCTTGCTGCTGAGTGGGGAGGCGGGCTGAGCAGGCATCCTGGCATCTGCCCTGCCTGTCATTCATGACTCTTGAAAAAGGCCCTAGTGAAGTGACCCGGCTGTTCATGTGCTGCCATCTTGGGACTCAGGGTGGTCACGGTTGCAGGGGAGTTTGAGAAGGAACCGGAAGACCAAGGTGCCCTCTTGTGGGGGGGGGGGCGGTGATACAGCCAAGGTGCTTTTCTTCAGAGGCACCTGAAGGGCCAGTATGGGTGCCTGATAGGATCTGGGTCCTCCTGAGGCTCTGCCTGGTTTCCAGTTTCTGAGGCGATTGAGAGCAAGTTCCTCAAGTGAATGGTGATCACATACTGGGATAACAGTGCCCCATAAAAGCCTCCCTCATGGGCATCTTACCCCTGTCTTGCGCTGAATGTAGCTGGAGAGAACCTCCTCCCTCAGATATGTAAATGACACACACTCTCCAAACGAAAGGCGCCATTGTTATCCTTGTAAAGTCCTAACTGGAGACAATGGGCTCTCTTAACCTCCTGGAGCACAGTTCTTGGCAGGCCGTGCCTGGTGCTTTCAGCTGAGGGGGTTATTGTGCAGGAGACATTGAGGTCTCTTGGTGTTTGCTGCTGAGCCCAGCTCTGGCCTGGCAGGGAGCTGCAGGGGTGGTGGGATTCCGACCTGGGCTGGATGCAGCCCCATGGCCAGTCAGAGTTCTGTCCTCCACCACCGTTGGCGCAGACCACACCACTTGGGGCTGCCTCTGTGTGTGGCCTGGCATCCCAAAGACCATCTTCAGGCTGCAGAGAGCACAGCCCGGGGCAGGGGGCTTTTCCCCAGGAGGCAACTGCATGACTCAGCAACCAGCACCATTGGTGGAGGCAGGACCTGGCAGGGATGAAGCAGTCACTGGGGACGAGGTGGCCCTGGGCTTGTGTAGGGCAGATGTTAGAGCAGCCCCGCCTCAGCGAGGTTCTGAGGAGGAATTTTCTGGAGTCTGTGTGCACTCCCTGTGGATCTGGACCCTCTGTCTTGGGTGTCTGGGTAACCTCAGAAAATCTCAGGGCAGCTGAGTTCTGAGCTAAACGCCGATGTCTCCAAAGTGAGCTTGATCACGCCAGCTATCACCCAAACCTGGAAACTGATGAAAGTGAAAGCTGGTGCTATTAATAATTATGCCCGACAACAAGGGCAGCTGGCTGTGCTGGGCAGACCAGGAGGGGCCGCCAGCCCGCTTGGGCAGCCTCTGCAGAGGGGGTTGGCCGGCTCTGCTCTGTGGTCTCTCCGATGGGCCAGCTGGTCCTAGTCAGAGGCCTGGGCAGCGGTGGGAGGGGACCCTGAAGTGTCACACGTCTGCCTGAGCGTTGTGTCCTCAGGACGAGCCGACTCGTGAGCCTGCTCCCGTTTGGTCCTGGCACAGTCCACACAGCCCAAATGAACCACCAGCGAACAGTCGTTCATTTGCATTTTTTTCTCTGTTGCAAAAAGCACTTGTTACTAGAACAACAGTAGTTGCTATTTAATGGAGTGATCAGTTACTTGGGACGAACCACAGTGCTCTGGACTCGCCCTTAACAGCCCTTAACAATCTCTTGCTCTGAGCTGGGCACTGACGTGTCATTTAGGGGTGAATCAGTGAATGACCTGGCCAGGTCCTGAGGAATAACTGGGAGAATTTGGTGACCCTTTCTAGTTCCAGCTTCTGGTGCGGCCTCTGCCTTGCGTCTGGCCTTCTTTCCTTGCCACTGTGTCTCCTGTGCCCCAGGCATACCAGCTCCTTCCTTACCTCCAGGCCCGTTCTGTGCATCCTTCTGGGTTCCAGCTTCTCATCCTTGAGGGTCCTGCTCTGTGGAGCCTTCCAGCCCCTGCGCAGAGTGGTAACTCAGTCCTGCTCCGCTAACACATGTGGCCATGTCTGTGGCCCGGGGCCTGGGACATGGTGGCCCCATGCTAGGGGCTTCCTGCTGCAGAGGGGCTCCTGGAGGCCTAATTTTTCCTGCTCTGGTTTTCCACATGGATACTGACTGCTTTCCAATCACAAGGAGAACAGGCAACACTGATGGGGCATTCGTGGGGTGCTGGGCCCCGAGCAGAGGACTCTGCCGATTCCGTCGTGTGGCGGAGCTGCTGCTGTCACCCCCGCCGCACAGACAAGGAAGCGAGGTGAGACATCAGGTGACTCTCGGGCACATCGCGGATGCCCGGCAGGGCTGTGATTTCATCCCAGGTCTTTTGATCTGCTTCCAGGATCTTAAGCATATGCTGAGCTACTAAGAAGCATTCCCTCCCTGCCCTCTGTGGGGGGCATGCCTGCAGCAAACTCCCACTCTGCAGCTGTGGTCTCACTTGTGGGCTGAAGCCGGCACCTTGTGGAGCCCGCAAGGTGGTTTCTTCAAACCTGGTAAAAAGGCAGGGGAGGGTCTGATATCTGGTGCAGGAATCTTAAACGGTGACAGACCAGTGGTGACTGCCTCGATCTGTCCCCTGGGCCATGCAGCTATGGAGGCATTCAGGCTGCTCCCTGAGGTGTCTTTCCTAGGTCTTTGATGGGGGCCAAGATCCTAGAGTCACTGCTGGGTGGTAGCCCAAGCTCACTGCCAGCCCTGTGTCCTCCTCTGTAAAATGGGGCTACGGAGCATCTGTTCTACAGAGTTGTGGTGAGGATTGAGACTGAGCCTCTATGCCTCTCTCTGTACCTCTGTATATGGACACCTGTCCCTCCAGCTGTGGCCAATGTGTGCCTGTGTCTATGCTCATACCTCTCTGACCTGGTACCTACACCTACACCCGCAGCGACCTGTCTCAGAGCAGGGCTGGCATGTGGTGATGCCGTGCATGTGGGAGCAGACTTAATAATTATTATTAACCGAAGGCCAAGTGCAGGAGCACAGGACTAGGTCTCTTTGAGGGCCTGCAAGCACGCTCACCCTCTACTGACCTCTGCCTCCTCCCCAGCCTGCACTGCCCCCCACTCCCAGGCCCGACCTACCGGGTCCCTGGTTTCCCTTCTCTCTAACGTGCTCAACAGGGACCCTGGGCCTGGGCATTTGAGCAGCAGGTTTGTGAGAAGCTGCTCCTTTTGTCTCTGTCTGAAGTCTCCCTGACTGCCTCCCCTATGGGGGTCATTAAGAATGTTGCATTTGGTTTAGGCAAGCAAGCCGGCATTGGGTTTCTCTGCAAGCATGGTTCATGGACTAATCCTGCCAGCACCTCCCGGGGACTCCCCTGCAGGCAGGCGGGGACAGTGCGTGAAGCCCACGTGACATCCCGATGGCAGCAGGGCCCTGGCTTAGGGGACACAGGGCCTCATGAGGGGCCAGGGGAGGTGTGTGCAGGAGTGGGCAGGAGCACTCGGGACTCTTCCTTGGGCCTGGGAGAGGCAGAGGCAAAGGTCCCTAACCCTCGGGAGGACCAGGTTCTCTCCTGTCCTCACCACAGAGGGCGAGCTGTCAGCGCATGGGGCTGGGTGCAAACATAGGCAGGGACTCCTTGCACCCTCCGTGGCTCTTGTCCCTATTGTGTAGGTGTGAGCGATCAGGCTGTCCCGGGTCACCTTGGGGTCACCCGAGGGCCGCTGGTCTGCTCTGCTTCCCTGTACCACCATGCCTGCCTGGCCCTGCTCTGCCATCTGATCTCAGCCCTCTGCCGTGATGCTGCCCTTTCCTTGGACTCTGACCTGAGATGTTGGTGCCTGACAGCAGACTGGGGCCATGTCTGGCCTCCTCCATAGCATCCGTTTCTTCTTGGGGAGTTTGCTTGGTTTTCCTGCTTGCCCTGCTGGCCCCATTTATTCCCTATTGGACCATGCTGGAGGGTGACCTGCAGGGCCCACATCATCACTCATGTCTGCTCTGTCCTAGTGGCTCTGGTGTGTGATGGTGCTTGGTGGCTTTCTTATACCACCCGCCCTCCACGGGAGCTGGCAGAAGGGCTGCTTTTTTCCAGCAGTGGGTAGGGCAGTCTCAGCTCAGCAGTGGTGGAAGTGGATGCTGTTGCACCAGCTGGTGTTCTTGGGTTGTTTAAAGAGGAGCAGTTGGGGTTTCTTGGGCTTGCAGACCGAGCCTCCTGATTTCTCTGTGTTTCCATGAAGCAGAACCTGGTTAGAAGGGAGCTGAGCTGCTGGAGGGTTCTCCGTCTGTAACTGAAATGTAGTGGTCGTAATAGAGGCACAGGCGTGTGTGTGTGTGTGTGTGTGTGTGTGTGTGTGTGTGTGCACGTTTGTGTATGCAGGTGTATGTCCCAGGGCGAGGGTGCATGTGCACGTGTGTGTGTGTACGTGTGTGAGATATGGGCAATCAGTAGAACTACCGCGTGTTCTAACCTAGTGCTCAAGCCTAGTGCTCTTTGTCTAACTAGGCAGCTTCCATTAAAATTGGCTCAACTCTGTTGAAGTCTTTCCATAGACCAGGCAGGGGGCTAGACTCTATGGGTAACTGCCCCGTGTGATGAGCCAAATGGAGAGAAAGCCTTGGACTTGGCCTTGAGAGGGTCTGAGTCCTCCCTGGCTTTCGGAGGGTCCAAGTTCTCTCCCACCTTTTTGAACAGCGCAACTGAAGTGAAAGCATAGGGACTGGGCTGGCCCAGAGGTTTCCTGACCCAGCCTGGGGAGGGTCTTCAGGCAAGGCTTCCTGGTGGAAGTGGTGACAAAGCAGAGCCTTGGAGGAATGGGGGTAGGCACACAGGTTGGGAGAGGGCATCCCAGCCAACGAGCAGCATGGAAAGACCCAGAGCTGACCAGGATGGAGGATGCTAGTGTCTTAGAGGAAGTGCAGGCAGTTCAGTATGGTGTGGGGGGTGGAAGAGGTGAGGGTGGGCTGGGAGGCAGGGGTCTGACCCTGATCACGGAGCATGCTTCATGCCACTGCAGCCAAATGTGTTGCTGCTGAGTGATTCTAGGCAGAAGAGTAATATGAACAGACTTGAATTTTAGGAGGATCCTGCTTGTTGAGGGTGGAGAGTGGGCTGGAGGCAGCTTTGGTTTCGACACCTGGGTGGGAGATGATGACTGATATGAGGCCATGGCAATGGGGTGAGGCGAGCTCAGAGGTCCTGGGAAGGGATCCTCCATGGAAGGCTTGGGGACTGGTGAGATGATGGGGAAGATGGAAGGACCAAGACGTCTGGATTGGGGTGTGTCTGGGGATATGAAGTCACAGCAGCTGTCTGGAAAGATCCCTCTGTGCCCATCCTTGCATTCCCCCTGACCTAAATAGTTTTGTTGCTGTTCATGGTGACGCCTTAATTATGCATGAAACTTCTCCAGGTACAGTCTCTTTTCTCCCTCCACTGGGAGGAATTTAAGAGCTTGTTGACAGAGTCTACTCTTTGAACTGCTGTCTGAGATGGGCCATAGGTCCCCTGTGTGGATGGGTCCAGCCAGCACCCAGACCCCATGAAAGGGCTATGCCCAAAGGCTCTCTGTGTCTGAGTCCCCTGATGGAGTGAATAAGAGAGTCTCAAATAATGATGATGATGATGGTAATAATAAGAAGAAGAAAAAGGAGAAGGGTGGCTGGGTGGCTCAGTGGGTTAAGCCTCTGCCTTTGGTTTAGGTCATGATCCCAGGGTCCTGGATCGAGCCCTGCATCAGGCTCTCTGCTCAGTAGGGTGCCTGCTTCCTCCTGTTTCTCTGCCTATCTGTGATCTCTGTCTGTCAAATAAATAAATAAAATCTTAAAAAAAAAAAAAGGAAAGAAAGAAAAAAGGAAAAGAAAAAGAAGAAGAGAAAAGAAAGGCTCAGCTATTGCCTGTAGTTATCTCCATTTTACAGATAAGGCAGCCGAAGCCCAGGGAGGTCCAGTGACTCACCAATGTCACCCAGGAAGAAAAAGGGACACCTGGCCCTCTGCCTCTACTTTAGAGACTAAACTGACAGTGTGAGGGCACTGCTTGAACATGTGCTGTGTTCTAGGGTCCCTGTGGGGTTCTTGAACTATACCTTTCCATTTAATTTGCCTAGCAACAATGCAAGGTGAGGATTGTTTTCTATCTTTCTTTCTCTCGTTCTTTCTTTTTCGGATTTATTTGTTTATTTTAGAGGGGTGGGGGCAGAGGGAGAGGAGGAAGAAAACACTCAAGCAGACAATTGCCAAAAGCCCAACATTGGCTCTGTCCCAGAACCCTGAGACCATGACCTGAGCCAGAATCAAGAGTCGGACACTCAACCAACCAATCTGAACCACTCAGGTGCCCCAAGGATTGTTTTTCTTAATTTGTCTATGAATAAACCAAGATTTTAAATGGTAGAGTCACTCTGCAAGGTCCTACTCTGTAGGGTTGGGATGCACACCTAGGTGAATTATGGCTAGTGTCTTTCTGTACCACTAGGCTATCCTGCTTTTCCCTTAGGGGTCTAGGGTGGAGTGGTGTTTAAGCAAATCATACAGATAGGGGCAGGTGCCCTCCCTAGGCACCTGTAGGCTGGCCCAGCTCCTGAACCTGGCTGCCCAGGAGAATCACTATGGGAGATTTTAAGATGTGGTCACACGTGGGCCAAGCTCTGATCAAATTGCCGTTCCACTTCTGGAGGTCAGACATGGGCAATTTATATATTTTTAAAATGGCCCCAGCTGGGGTGCCTGGGTGGCTCAGTGGGTTAAAGCCTCTGCCTTCAGCTCATGTCATGATCTCAGGGTCCTGGGATCCAGCCCCGCATTGGGCTCTCTGCTCACCAGGGAGCCTGCTTCTTCCTCTCTCTCTGCCTGCCTCTCTGACTACTTGTGATCTCTGTCTATCAAATAAATAAATAATATCTTAAAAAAAAATGGCCCCAGCTGATTCTCATGCCCAGTTAAGGCATAAGACTACTGGTCCCAGGCCTCAGACTGGTGACATGTAGATAGCAGGGAGCCTAGAGTCCCTGCTGCTTCCTCCCTCTAGCTGCTGGGCATGACTCTCTTGAGTCTGGGAAATCTCATTAAAGACAAAGTCACTTTTCATGATAGTTTTTTGTGTTGAATTTTGGAGATGAACTCTGAAAAGGCCTGCATGAAGCCAAACCACCTGGCTTGTGAGCAGGCAAGGAGAGTAGACGAAGAAACATGAAATGGCATAGTTTCCCTCCAGTCTAGCACAGCCATGGTGAGAAGTTCTCCCTGAACAGCCTGCCCTCCTTGTTGCACCTCATAACCCATTAGGAGCTCCTGGCTATGATGGGTGCAGCTCCTCCATGTACCTCAACTTCTGTAATCCCAGCAGTTCAGTGCCAGGAACAAGATGAACGTCAGGTCCCCTCCCTTCACAATTTCTACCTCTCTTTATTCAAGTGTTTCATTTTCTTCCTCCCAGAAGAAGCTACCTACCTTCTTTCCTTCCAGCACTTACTGATGGTTTCTTCTGTCTGTGCCAGGCCCTGTTGGAGGGGCTTTAGGGATTGTAGGGGTGAGCCAGTCTCTGCCTTTGTCTATTGAATTATCAGTACAAGGATCAGACAAGAAACCCATACAAAAGGTAAAGGGCTCTTGGCCTTGGTTGGGGGACACAGTGCCCTTGGGGCTCAGAGGAAGCATGATTCCCTTGGCTGGTAGTCAGTAAAGGCTTCTTGAAGGAAGAGGCATTTTCAGCTGGTCTCTGAGTCCTGGGGAGAACCTGCACGTGAACAGAAGGAAGAGTAATTGAGAATGGAGTGGGGACCATCCAAGGGGAGAGGTGAAAGAAAATTCTTGAAAATTTTATGCACTGACAAGGGACACTGTGGGGAATGTATGGGGAGTAGTCAATCAGTTTAGCTGGTGGAAGGGCCAGTGAAGGTGGAATAATGTTGGAAAGGTAGGTTGGGGCCAGGTCACAGCCTTGAAAGCTGTGATTGTCTGGACTGGTTTCATATTGGGTCGGGGGATAAGAGGAGAACTTTTGTAAAATAAATTAAGACGAGAGAGAAGGGACACAGGTAGAGCCACCAGCCCATTACAATGCAGGTTACCCATGACTGAGAGAGAAGAGCTTTGCTCCTCTGGTTTTCATAAAGATTCTTATCATGAAGACTGATCCCCATGTAAACTGTTAAAAGTCTCATTGCATCAGTAACATTGATGTTCTGAGTTTGCTGGCCATATTGAGGAGTTGTTGAGTTTGGCCTTGACCCTGCTCCTGAAGTGGAAGAGCAGGGAATCATTGAAGGAGCAGCAAGTAGAGGAGGGAAAAGAAGGAAGAAGGAGGTTGTCATGGTAGAACTTTTGTTAGATTGGTCTCTAAATCATGTTTTTGATGCAAATAGTGAATCATTGTATTTTTAAATATTTCAACTTGTAATTTCTCATCGCTGGTATGTTGATATAGTTTGTATCTTGTATATTTATCTTATATCTAGCAATGTTGCTAAACTCATTTAGTTTTAGGTGTGTGTGTGTGTTTGTGTGCATCCCATCCAATTTTCTACATAAATGATCACATTGTCTGTGAATAAAAGCAGTTTTAGTTTTCTCCAATCTGGATATATTTTATTTCATTTTCTTGCCTTATTGCAATAACTCGAACTTCTGTTAAAAATTATTTTTTTTAAATGTTAAATAAAAGTGCTGAGAGTGAACATCCTTGTCTTTCTCTTGATCCCAGCAGGAAATCATTCAGGGTTGTTTTTTTTTTTTTTTTTTTGAACCACCATTAAGTATGATGTTAGTTATAGGTTTTTTGTAGATGTCCTTTATCAAGTCTGGTTTCCTTCTCTGTATAGTTTTCTGAGAGTTTTTATTAGGATGACTGTTTGAATATATGCATATTATATGTATATATTATATATATATAAAATATTAGTATGGTAAATTATATCAGTTGATTTTTAAATATTAAATTACTTTTACATTCCTGAGATTAAATCCCACTTAATCATGATTTATTATCATTTTTATATATTGTTGGACTTCATTGCTGAATTTAAAAAATCTGTATTCATGAAGGATATTAGTATAGTTCATTCTTTTTTCTTACAATGTCTTCGGGGTTGTCAGGGTAATTTGTTACCGGGGTGATTTTGGCTTAGTAGAATGAATTGGGGAATATTCATTCCTTTAAAATTTTCTGGAAGAGTCCATGTAGTATTGGTATCATTTCTTTCTTAAATGTTTGACAGAATGCACCAGTGAAGCCATTGGGGTCTAGAGTTTTCTTTGTTGGAAGTTTTTAAACTACAAATTCCATTTCTTCAATGCACTTTAAGGCTGTTTAGGTTATCTGTTTTTTCTTGAATGAGCTTTACTAGTTTATATATTTCAAATTGGTCCATTTCATCTATGTTGCTGAATTTATTGCCGTTCACAAATATTCCCTTATTATCCATTTAATATCTGTGGAATCTATAGTTATGGCACTTCTCATTCTTGACATTGGTAATTTGTATCTTCTGGCTTTATCCTGATTAGTGTGGCTAGAGGTTTGTCCTTATTAGTGATCTAAAAAAGTTAGGTTTTGGTTTCATTGATTTCCCCTATTTGTTTTCAGTTTCAGTAATTTTTGACCTGAACTTTATTATTTCCTTTTTTTCTGCATACTTTGGATTCAATTTGCTCTTTTTTAAAAGTCTTTTTTTTAAAAGAGCAGTCTTAGTTTTTTTCTCTTTTCTTTCTTTTTTTTTTTTTAAGATTTTATTGATTTATTTGACAGAGAAAGAGAACAAACAGGGGGAGTGGCAGGGAGAGGGAAAGGGAAAAGCAAGCCTCTTCCCCCAACCCCCTGCCACCACGGAGCAGGGAATCTGATGTGGGGCTCCATCTCAGGACCCCGGGATCATAACCTGAGCTGAAGGTAGATGCTTAACCCACTGAGCCACCCAGGTAATCTAAGAGCAGTCAGGTTTAAAGCAAAATTCAGACAGAGGTACAGAGAATTCCCATATACCTCTGCCTTCACATGTGCTCAGCCTCCTCTGTTATCAACATTACTTACCAGAATGCCAGAATGATAATTGTTTGTTTAACTGAGGATGCACCCACACAGACATGTTATAACTACCCCAAATCTGTAGTTCAACTTAGGATTCACTCTTGGTGTTGTACATTCTTTGGGTTTGGACAAATGTGTAATGACATACACAATCATTATGATGTTACATCAGGTACTATAGTATACAAAGTATTTCCACTGCCCTAAAAATTCTCTGTGTTCTTCCTACTCATCTCTTCACTCCCACCTCTGGCAAACACTAATCTTTTTATTTTCTCTATAGTTTTGCCTTTTTAGAAATGTCATGTAGTTGGAGTTGTACAGTATGTAGCCTTTTCAGATTGGCTTTTCACTTAGTACAGGCAGATTTTGTGTTTTGCTTTATTGAGCATCACATCACAGATAATGCCTTTTTTTTTTTTTTAAACAAATTGAAGGTTTGTGGCAACCTTGTGTTGAACAAGTCTATTGGTGTTATTTTCCCAACAGCATTTGCTCATTTTGTGTCTCTGTATCACATTTTGGTAATTCTCACAATATTTCAAACTTTTTCATTATTATTATATCTGAATTGCTGCAGTCTCATGATAAAACTAACGGATGAGGATTTGTTTCTCTTACGGTTGAGCAAGGAAAGTGGCTTATAGAGGTGGGATCTGTTCCTGGTGAAGATGCTGTGAAGAGGGGCGCCTGGGTGGCTCAGTGGGTTAAAGCCTCTGCCTTTGGCTCAGGTCATGATCCCAGGGTCCTGGGATCGAGCCCCACACCGGGCTCTCTGCTCGGCAGGGAGCCTGCTTCCCTCTCTCTCTGCCTGCCTCTCTGCCTGCTTGTGATCTCTCTCTGTCAACTAAATAAATAAAATCTTAAAAAAAAAAAAGGTGCTGCGAAGACTGTTGAAAATGTAACAAAGAATTTCGAATATTATCTAAACTTAGTTGATAAAGCAGTGGCAGTTTGGAGAAGATTGACTCCAATTTGGAAAGAAGTTCTGCTGTGGGCAGAATGCTAGCAAACAGCATCACATGTACAGAAAAATTGTTTGTGAAGGGAAGAATCAATTGTGGCAAACTTCATCATTATCTTATTTTAAGAAATTGCCAAAGCCACCTCTGTCTTCGGCTGCCACCGCCCTGATCAGTCAGCAGCCATCTGCCTTGAGGCAAGACTCTCCACCAGCACAAAGATTATGACTTGCTGAAAGCTAAGATGATGTTTAGCATTTTTTTTTTTTAGCAATAAAGTATCTTTAAATTAAGGTATGTACATTGTGTTTTTTTAGACATAATGCTTTGCTACACTTAGTAAACTACAGTTTTGTATAAACATAACTTTTATGAGCACTGGGAAACCAAAAAGGTCATTTGATTTGCTTTAGAGTGATGTTTGCTTTCTGCGGTAGTTTGGCACCAACCTGTAATCATCTTAGCTATGCCTCTAAAATGTTTTAAAGGTTGTTATGCCCAAGTTTTCATGTCCGAGAGACCACCAAAGAGCCAACACGATGCAATCACACGAGGGTTTATTTGACAAGCTTAAGCTTGGGCCCAAGTATACCTAACACAGCAGAGTGGGGACTTGGACTCCGAACCAGATTACAGTCAGGTTTTTTTTTTTTTTAATATTTTATTTATTTATTTGACAGAGAGAGGTCACAAGTAGGCAGAGAGGCAGGCAGAGAGAGAGGGAGAAACATGCTCCTCACTGAGCAGAGAGCCCGATGTGGGGCTCGATCCCAGGACCCTGGGATCAGGACCTGAGCCGAAGGCAGAGGCTTTAAACCACTGAGCCACCCAGGCACCCCTATAGTCAGAGTTTTTAAAGGCAGAATAGGGGTGGACTTGGTGGTGGGTGAGGACAAAGGGGATTATGGATGATGTAAGTCTCTAAGGAATTTTGGAAGCAAGGTCTCCAGGACCTTGAGGGGCTGGCTATTGTTGGGAGAAAGGTTATTTATTACCAGTAATAAAAATCTTCTCGTGAGACCCTTTAGATGTATATCAGCGGGTCATATGCTTGGGAATGATTGTTGACACTATCTTGGAGGTTTAGAGAGAAAGTTTCCTAAAGGAATTGTTAAAGTAGACTTAAAGGATCCTGGTTGGACCTGTTGGAGTAGGGGGTCGGTCAGGCTAGGATTGTCCTTAGCAAAACCTCAAGGTGAGGGCAGTTAAGTCCCCAGGGGAGAGCCACTCTGTCTGTTTCAAGGGCTTGTCAGTAGGTGAGGAATTTTAATGATTTTCTTCTGCCTCTGTTTTCCACATCAAAGGTTCCTTCATATCTTTTCATGGCTTGATAGCTCATTTATTTGTAGCACTAAATACTATTCCATTGTCTGGATGTACCACCGTTTACTTATCCATTCACCCACTGAAGGACATTTTGGTTGCTTCGAAGTTTTGGAAATTAGGAATTAAATTACTGTAAACATCCTTGCTCAGGTTTTTGTATGGATATAACTTTTTAACTCCTTTGAGTAAATGCCAAGGAGTGTGATCGCTGGATTGTATAGTAAGAGTATGTTTAGTTTGTAAGAAACCTCCAAAGAGTCTTCCAATGTGGTTGTACCATTTTGCATTCCCCCAGGCATTATAGGAGAATTCCTGCTGTTCTGCATCCTTGTCAGAATTTGCTATTGTCTGTGTTTTCATATTTTGGCCATTTTAATAGGTATGTAGTGGTATTTCATTGTTGTTTTAATTTGCACTTCTCTAATGGTAGCTGATGTGGACCATCTTTTCATATGCCTATTTGCCATCTGTATGCCTTCTTAAGTGAGGTTTCTAGGAAGGTCTTTGGCCAATTTTTATTTTTAAAGATTTTATTTATTTATTTGACACACAGAGAGAGATCACAAGTAGGCAGAGAGGCAGGCAGAGAGAGGAAGGGAAGCAGGCTCCCACCGAGCAGAGAGCCCGATGCGGGGCTCAAGCCTAGAACCCTGGGATCATGACCTGAGCCGAAGGCAGAGGCTTTAACCCACTGAGCCACACAGGCGCCCCTTTGGCCAATTTTTAAAATTGAGTTGCTTGTTTTCTTTTTATTGAGTTTTAAGAGTTCTTTGTATGCGTTAGATAACTGTCCTTTGTCACATGTGTCTCTTGCAAGTATTTTCTCCTGGTCTGTAGCTTTTCCTCTAATTCTCTTGTTACTATCTTTCACAGAACAGAAGATTTTTTTATTATTTTTTATTTATTTATTTTTTATTAACATATGATGTATTATTAGCCCCAGGGGTACAGGTCTGTGAATCATCAGACTTACACACTTCACAACACCCACCATAGCGCATACTTTCCCCAATATCCATAATCCCATCCTACCCTCCTCTCCCTCCCCCCCTCCCCCTGGCAGCCCTCAGTTTGTTTTGTGAGATTGAGAGTCTCTTATGGTTTGTCTCCCTCTCAATCCCATCTTGTTTCATTTATTCTTTTCCTACCCCCCACACCCTCCACATTGCCTCTCAACTTCTTCATATCAGGGAGATCATATGATAATTGTCTTTCTCTGATTGACTTATTTCACTAAACATGATACCCTCTAGTTTCATCCGCGTCATTGCAAATGGCAAGATTTCATTTCTTTTGATGGCTTCATAGTATTCCATTGGGAACAGAAGATTTTAATTATTTGATGAAGTCCAGCTTATCAGTTACTTCTTTCGTGGATCATATTTTTAGTGTTGTATCTACAAAAGAATCTATACCCAAGGTCATCTACATTTTTTCCCATTTTGTCTTCTAGGAGTATTATGGTTTTGTGTTTTACATTTAAGTCTAATGTACATTTTGAGTTAATTTTTGTGAAGGGTGTAAAGTCTGTGTCTAGATTCACTTGTTTGCATGTGGATTTCCAATTGTTGAAGAAACAGTCTTTGCTCCACCATAGAGCCTCTGCTCCTTTGTCAAAGATCAGTTGATTACACTTATATGGGACTACTTCTGGACTCTCTGTTCTGTTGACCTATTTGTCTGTTCTTTTGCCAGTACCACCCTGTCTTGATTACTGTAGTTTTTTAGTAAGTCTTGAAGTCATGTAGTGTTCATTCTCCAGCTTTGTTCGTCCTTCAGTGCTGTGTTGGCTGTTCTGCAGCTTTTGCCCCTCTATGTACACTTTAGAAACCGTTTGTCAATATTCATAAAATAGCTCCTGGGATTTTTATTAGGATTGCATTGAATCTTATAGAGCAATTTGGGAAGAATGGATATCTTGACAATATTGAGCTTTCCTACCCATGAATATGGAAAATCTCTCTCTATATTTAGTTCTTTCATTTTGTTCATCAGAAATTTGTAGTTTTCCTCATAAAGATCTGATAATATATTTCTATTAGGTTTATACCTAAGCATTTCTTTGGGTGCTAATATGAATGGTATTAAGTTTTCAATTTCAAATTCTCATGTTCATTGTTGGTATATGGGAAAGCAATGGGCTTTTGTGTATTAAACTTATATCTAGCAACCTTACTGTTATCATTTATTAGTTCCAGGAGTTTTTTTTTGTCAGTTATTTTGGATTTTTTCTACATAGTTGGTTATGCTATCTGTGAATAAAGACTGTTTTTATGTCTTCCTTCCTTTTTTTTTTTTTTAAAGGTTTTATTTATTTATTTGACAGAGTTCACAAGTAGGCAGAGAGGCAGGCAGAGAGAGAGGAAGGGAAGCAGCCTCCCCGCTGAGCAGAGAGCCCGATGTGGGGCCCAATCCCAGGACCCTGAGATCTTGACCTGAGCCAAAGGCAGAGGCTTAACCCACTGAGCCACCCAGGCATCCCTATGTCTTCCTTCCTAATCTGTATACCTTTTATATCCTTTTCTTGCATTTTGACATTTTAGTGAGGGTTCTCACTATGATGTTGAAAGGATTGATGAGAGAAAACATCCTTGCCTTGTACCTGATCTTAGTGTGAAAGCTTTGAGTTTGATGTTAGCTGTAGGTTTTTTTGTAGACAGTCCTTATTGCATTAAAGAAGCTCCCTTCTAAGTTTGTTGAGAATTTTTTTTTTATTACAAATGGTTGTTGAATATTGTCATATGCTTTTTCTGCAGTTGATGTGATCATGTGATTTTCTTTTTTAGTCTCTTGATATGATGGATTATGCTTATTGATTTTTTTAAAAAGATTTTATTTATTTATTTGACAGACACAGATCACAAGTAGGCAGAGAGGCAGGCAGAGAGATGGGGGAAGCAGGCTCCCCACTGAGCAGAAAGCCCGATGCGGGGCTCGATCCCAGGATCCTGGGATCATGACCTGAGCCGAAGGCAGAGGCTTTAACCCACGGAGCCACCCAGGCACCCCATGCTTATTGATTTTTTTAATGTCAAACTAGCCTTCCATACCTTGGATAAGTCCCAGTTCATCATGGGGTATGATTCTTTTTATACATTGTTGCATGTGATGTGCTAATTTGTTGGGGGGGTGGTTTGCATCTATGTTCAGGAGACATATTGATCTGTAGTTTTATTTTTTCATAAAGTCTTTGTCTGGTTTTGATATTAGGGCAATGCTGGCCTCATTAGAATGAGTTAGGAAGTATTCCCTCTGCTGCCGTCTTCTGAAAGAGATAGTTGAGAAGTGGTGTAATTTATTTCTTTATGTTTGGTAGAATTCAGCAGTGAACCCATATAGGCCTGGTACTTTCTATTTTGTAAGGTTATTAACTATTGACTCAATTTCTTTAATAGATATAGACCTAATCAGATCATCTGTTTCTTCCTGTGGGGGGTTGTCTTTCAAGGAATTGGTCCATTTCATCAGGGTTATCAGACTTGTTCATAGTGTTCCTTATTATTTCCTTAATTTCCATGGGATTGATAATGATGTCCACTCTTTTATTTCTGGTATTAGTAATTTGGGCCTAATCCTTTTTTTTCTAAATCTGTGTAGGTGAGGCTTACAGATTTTATTTTATTCCTTCTTTTCAAAGAACTAGCTTTGGTATTGTTGATTTTCATTATTGATTTCTTCTTTTCAATTTCATTGATTTCTGTTCTAATTCTTATTAATTATATTCTTCTGCTTGGTTTAAAATTAATGTGCCCTACTTTTAGTTTCCTAAAGTGAAGCTTAGGTTATTGACTTTAGGTCTTTCTTCTTTTTTAATTTATGCATTGAGTGCTATAAATTTCCCTCTAAGCACTGTTTTCCCTGCATCCCACAAATTTTGATAAATTGTGCTTTCATTTTTATTTAATTCAAAATATTGACCGTGTTATTTAGAAGTATGTTGTTTAATCTACAAGTACGTGGGATTTTCCAGCTATCTTTTACTGGTTTCTAGTTTAATTCCATTATGGTCTCAGAGCAGAAATTGCATGATTTCTCTCCTTTTAAATTTGTTAGTGTGTTCTGTGGCTGAAAATGTGGTCTATCTTGAAGATTCTCTGTGAGCTTGAGAAAAATGTGTGTTCTGTTGTTGGATGAAGTAGTCAATAGATGTCAATTAAATCCAGTTGACTGATGGTGTTGCTGAATCCAACTATATTCTTATTGATTTTCTGCCTGCTAGGTCTGTCCATTTTTTGAGTGAGGGGTGTTGAAGTCTCCAACTATGATAGTGGATTCATCTACTTCTCCATACAGTTCTATCAGTTTTTGTTTCCTGTAGTTTGATGTTCTGTTGTTAGGTGCATGCGCATTAAAATTGATATGTCTTCTTGGAGAATTGACCTCTTTATCATTATGCATACCTTTTTTTATCCCTGATATTTTTAGTTAGTTTCACTATTTTTTTTTTAAAGATTTTTTATTTATTTATTTGACAGAGAGAGATCACAAGTAGGCAGAGAGGCAGGCAGAGAGAGAGAGAGGGAAGCAGGCTCCCTGCTGAGCAGAGAGCCCGATGTGGGACTCGATCCCAGGACCCCGAGATCATGACCTGAGCCGAAGGCAGCGGCTTAACCCACTGAGCCACCCAGGCACCCCAGTTAGTTTCACTTTTGCTCTGTCTGAAATTAATATAGTCCCTCCTGCTTTCTCCTGATAAGTATTAACACAGTGCATTTTTCTCTGTCTGTTTTCTTTTGACCTATACATGTCTTTGTATTTCAAGTGGACTTCTTATGGACAGCTTATAGTTGGGTCATGTTTTTTGATCCATTCTGACAATCTCTGTCTATTAACTGGTGCATTTAGACCACTGAGATTCAAAGTGATTGTTGATATAGTTGGAATAATATCGTATTTGTTACTGCTTTGTGTTTGTTGCCCTTGTTCTTTGCTCCTGTTTCGATCTTCTACTCTTTTTCTGCCTTTTGTGTGTTTTGTTTTTTGTTTTTGTTTTTGTTTTGTCTGTCTGTTTGTTTGTTTTTTGAAAGAGAGAGGGAGAGAGCACAAGCAAGGGGCAGGGGAAGGGCAGAGGTAGAGGGAGAGAGAATCCCAACTGGGCTCCATACTCAGCAGGGAGCTGGACACGGAACTTGATCTCATGACCCTGAGATCATGATCCCGATAAAGAGTCAGATGCTTAACCAGCTGAGCCACTGAGGCATCCCTGCCTTTTGTGGTTTTAACTGAACATTTATTTATATTTGTTCTATTATGTCAATCTCAATTCAAGTTTGAAAATTTGTATTTATAAATAGAGTGCAGTACATTCCTAGGAGAATATTTGTGTTTATGTTTGTTATTTTTTTCAAAAATAAAATGAAAGCACAACACAATTATTATGATAATTGGGTAGCTTAATGAACATCTTGCTTCTTCGGTGTCTCTAATTACTCAATATTTAAATGAAAATTTAGGTTTTCTTGTTGGTTTTCAGCTGGAGCTGAGAGATCGGATTCTCTTCCTTTCCCAAACTTGGACATTTTTTACATTTTTGCAGCATTTCAACTAATGCCTACGAGTTTTTGGTTTAAGTTCAGAGTTGCAACATATAGATAAGTGCCTTGCATCAGTCCTTCAGGTAGTCCCTGGACAGCCTATTACAGACATACAAAATAATTTGTGAATAAGGTCTGTTCTGCTTTCTCTGGAATTTGGGATTAAGGGTTCTAACTGGGAACATGGGCTGTCACCACTTCAAGACTGCTGTCATGCTGGAGATTGAGTGGAGCAGGTCAAGTAAAAATGTCACAATGCTTTCCTATTGTTTTTGAGTCCCCCCCCCCTTTTTTTAAATTAACTATTCTCTTGGCTCTGTAAACCTTTGACTCTTTTCTAGAGTTCTGACAAAGTTGTTTCTGGCTATTTCTGCTGTGTGTGTGTGTTTGTGTGTGTGCATATATGCATGTGCACATGCTTTAATTTTTCTCTTGTGGATATGAGAGCTTAAAGCTGCTTCCTCTGCTGCTATTTGCTCAACCTTCATTTTTTGGAAGATATTTTTGTTGGGTATAAAAATCTAGGTTCATAGTTTTTCTCTTTCAGTACCTTAAAGTTGTTGCTCCATTGTGTTCTCTTTTGCATTGCATTCTCTTTTGCATTATCAGACATTGCATGTCTGATAATAAATATATTGTCATCTTTATCTTGTTCCTCTGTAATAACATGTCTTATTTCTTTGGCTGCTTTAATGATTTTTGTCTGTATTCCAATTTTGAGCATTTCAATTATGATATGCCTTGATGTAGTTTTCTTCTTCATGTTTCTTGTGCTTGGGATTTCTTAAGATTCTTAGATCTGTGGGTTTATAGTTTCCATAAAACTTGGAAATTTTTCATGAATTATTTCTATGAACATATTTTCTTCTCCTCCTGCTCTGCAACTTAAGTTACACATATGTTAGACCATCTAAAGTTGCCCCACAGCTCACTATACTTTTCTTTATTCTTCCTTCTTTCCTCCCTTCCTTCATCCCTCCCTCCCTCCCTGTCTTCCTTCTTTCCTTCCTTCTTTCTCTTTTTCTTCCTCCCTCCCTCCCTCTCTTTCTTTCTTTTCCCTCTTTTCTGTATTTCATTTTGGATACTTTGTTTTACCATCTTTTTAAGTTCTTTTTTTTCTGCTACATCTCATCTGGTGCTAATCCAGTTCAGTTTATTTTTTAATCTCATACAATTCAGTTTTTCTCTCTAGAATTCTAATTTGCATCTTCTTTTCAATCTTTCATGTCTTTGTTTAACTTTTGAACATATGGCATATAGTAATAAGAACTGTTTTAATATCATCATCTGCTAACTCTGACATCTTTGCCAGTGCTGGTTTGGTTTGGATTGATTGATTTTCTTTTCCTATGGGTAGTATAGTTTACCCTTGAACAACATGGGTTTGAACTCCATGGATCCACTTATTCATGGATTTTTTCCCCAATAAATATACTACAGTTCTGTTAAAGTATTTTCATGATTTTAGAATAATATTTCTCTCTAGCTTACTTTATTGTAAGAACAGAGTATATAATGCATATAACACACAATATGGTTAATCAACTGTTTAAGTTATTGGTGAGGCTTCTAGTCAACGGTAGACTATTAGCAGTAAAGTTTTGGGGAAATAAAAAGTTATATATGAATTTTTGACTGCACAGGGATCGGCTCCTCTAACCCTCATGTTGCTCAAGGGTCAGCTGTATTTTCCTGCTTCTTTTAAAAAAATCCTGAGTTTTGATTGGGTTATAGATATTGTGATGGATATTTTTGTATTCCTAGAAATATTCTTGAGCTTTATTCTGTGATGTGGTTAAGTTATTTGGAAACAGTTGATCCTTTTGAGTCTTGCTTTTACCACTTGTTAGGCAGGATCACAGCTGTGACAGCTGGGGCGGGAACTTTTAATGTAATCTACACAAAGTGGATCATGAGATTCTGGTTGAAAATGGCACTGTTCTTGGCCCTATTTGAAGTACTAGTCCCTCAAATCTTTTGGAGTGGATCTTTTCCTGACCTTGGAAAAGATCACCTCTGTTGAATACTTCAGCGGGATCTTTTGAAAAATCTCCAGATTTCTCTCCTAGTGTACATCTCTCTTTGGTACTCTGTCTTGATACTCTGGCTGCCTCTATCTCCCTCAATGCTCAGATTCAAATCCTCAGCTCAGGGCATCTGCTGGACTCTGCCTGTGTTCCCCCTCCCCCCAACCCCCGCCACTGTTGTTCTGGAAACTTAAGGCAGTAGGCTGAGGCAATCGCAGGGCTCATCTTTTTTATTTTAGTCCTTCAGGGATCACTGTCCTTTGTTGTCTCATCTCCAGTATCTTGAAAACCATCATTTCATATACTTTACCATTTTGGGGGGTTGTTTCAGGAAGGAGGGTAAATCTGGTGCCTTTTACTCCATCTTGGTCAGAAGCCGAAGTCTGAGTTGTTTTTTAAAATATGGATAATTTGAGTTTATTTAATGACGGGGGGAATGGAGAAGATGAAGATGCAAGGGATGGTGGAGAGGAGGCAATTGTTGGAATGAGATGAGGAGGGACAATTTAATGTTTTAATCTGCCACTGACCAATACTCTTTCCAGGCTCCTGTGGGTATTGGGGAGAATAATTCCTAGCAGCCCCTGCCTTCAAGGAGCCCATGATTTGAAGGAGCAGGAGAAATGGTTTATAGTTGTTTTAATCAAGAGGTACAGTTGCTGAGACAAAGCAGATGTTTCATGTTTCCAAACTATGAAGAATTAGATTCATTTAAAACATTTTTCACTGAATGCAATTATAAATGCAGTTCCAGGAAAGCCTACAAATCAGGATAGATTTGTTCAGCCATTAAGAGAAGAGGATGGGGGGCGCCTGGGTGGCTCAGTGGGTTAAGCCGCTGCCTTCGGCTCAGGTCATGATCTCGGGGTCCTGGGATCGAGTCCCACATCGGGCTCTCTGCTCAGCAGGGAGCCTGCTTCCCTCTCTCTCTCTCTCTGCCTGCCTCTCTATCTACTTGTGATCTCTCTCTGTCAAATAAAAATAAAAAATAAAAATCTTAAAAAAAAAAAAGAGAAGAGGATGGTTAATTTTGTGAGGTGTCTGTAGGAAGGAGCTTGAGACTCACATGTGAGCCTCCTTGGTCTTTCCTCTGCAGGAAGCTGTAGTGCCCCCTTGCACAATAAAATGGGATAATGGCAGGCATCTTGTAGGATTTTCATGGGATGTACATGTAAGTCACCCATCAGGGTGCCTAAAACCTAAGAAGTGATCAGCAAATGGGGTCCCCATGTCTGTGCAAATGAGTCCTGTTAGTGTCTTTGCATAGTGTGATGTTCTGATGGGCATTTCCACATGGGTTCCAAGTCTCTATGCCCATCAGCGTTGGAGCCTTCCCAGACAGGAGCTGTGGTGGCTTTCTGCATTCTGAGAGATGCCATTTCTGGCTCCTGTGGACCCCTTCTTCATTCAGAGTCACTCCCTCTTGATCCCCTCCATCAGACAAGTCTGAAGGCCCAGAAGAACAACAGGAAGCAACAGGATGTAACCTCCATCTCTAGAACATTGCTGCCATCCTGCCTCAAAAGAGCCTTCTGCTTCAGAGTTGAGCCTGAGGAAAGGGCCAGCTGTGGTCAGGGAGGAAGAGAAGAAGGACTGAGGACCAAGACAGGGAAGCCCTAATGAACAAAGGGTCAATGCAGGCCAGGGCCCAGGTGCCCCAGAGGAGGCAGAAATGGGATTTCTCAGAATGCTGCCCTTTGCGTGCATGTGTGTGGGGTGGCAATGGTGATATAAGCTGGAGCATCGGCTTGGCGACCTCAGTGAGGTCAGCATCCCAGGAGCCTGGGACCTCTCTGTGCCCTGCATAGGTTACAGAGGACATCATCTCAGAGCCCATCCTAAGTTGGCTGGATGGAGTTATCCTGCTCCTCCCCTCCTCAGGGACCTTGGAGCTAATTTGATGGACTGGCATGTATGAGTGATGGAAGACTCCCAGTGTGCCTGGCCCTTGACACACAGTTTGTCCTCCTGACATCTTAAGAGTGCCCTTGGGGGTAGGTATTGACTTTTTGATAAGAAAGCTAAGGTTCACAGAGGTGAAAGGACTTGTTCAAGGTCATGGAAATGTCTTAGCTTGGATATGAGCTCAAATCTGTCAGCCTCCAAACCTCAATCCTTTTAATGTGCCCCATAGGTTCTGTTCCTGTTCTGGAAATTTGGTTTGGGGTCATCATCATGCAATAGGCCTAGTTAGAAAGCCAGCTAGGGGCACGTTCACGGCAGCCTGCAGAGTCCCGGCACCTGTACTGTCCTGGGCAGGTGCATGTGGCATTTCTTTGCTCCTTCCTTGCATTGTCAGAATAGGCCAGCCTGGGTGACAGTGACAACAGCCTCCAATCCTGGTGACTGATATCTCACACAGGCTACATGTCCATCAGGCTGGCCTGAGGGTGCTGCTAGCCTATCATCATCCTCCTCACTTCAGGAATCAGGCTGAGATGCCACCACTCTCCGCCATGCCTTTCATGATACGGGTAGAGAAGCACAAACCAGCTCAGAGTTCCGCATGTCCCAACCCGCTTCCATTTCATAGGCCCGAGTAGGTCACTGGCCAGGCTTGACAGTGGTGTGGGGGAGCATCTCCAATGGCAACAGTCTCCAGTGGCTCCTCGGTTCCACTCTCTGATGACTTTCAGAGCTCCTGGGGGTGCTTCCTCACCCCAGGCTGGAGTTGGAGCTGCCCAGCTCTCTGCCTTCAGGAGCTCACCCTCTAGTGGAGGGTGGTCACAACCCCAAGAAAGAGATGCCCGTGGAAGAGCACAGGGCTGTGGGGTACCCAAGACCTGTGACACATTTTGCTCACGGAGAATTGCTGGAGGTGGGGGGGAGACCACATCAGAGCCTCCAGTTCAAGGATGAGAAATCCCTAGCAAGGGACAAGAAATGAAGGGGCTTTGTAGTCTGAGGAACAGGTGTGCAAAGGCATGGAACCAGAGCCACGAACATGGTGCTGGATGAAGGCCAGTGGGTTGTGTGTTTGGAGCCCCAGGGTCCTATGGGATTGTGGTGAAGAGGAAGGGGCTGAAGCAATGGGAGGCCTGGGGGGTGAGGCTTTCTCAGTTTATGCTGTCCGCCTGCTGAGCCCTGGTGACGGGGCTCTGGCCAGTGTGTATGGAGAGCACTGGGCACCCTTGCTTCGAAAGCCCAGCTAGGCACCTTGCATGCATCAGCCATGGGCTCAGCCTGGATGTTCCTGGCTGCAGCAGGGGTCTAGACCTTGCTAGCTTTTGCTGGCAACCCCTGCCGTTCACCCTGGGGTGGCGAGTGGGGATGAATCAGCTTCATTCTTGGAGAACAAAAGCTCCTAGGTTGCCAGGGAGATGCAGGGGCTGCTGCCTGCACTTCCTGGAGTTGTGGTTTGGTGTCAGCAAGAAATGGGGACTTAGCGTGCCTGGAGCAGAGCTCTGTCCTGAGCTGGGCAGGGCTGTGTTGAGCTGCCTTTCCATGCCTTCCTTGTGGAGGGACGCTCTCTGTGGGTCAGAGCCGAGCAGAGGCTCCTCTGACAATTGTCATGTGAGCTTAGGCCCCTTGGTCTTCTCTCTATTTCCTTAAATTGAGATAATACCTGGCTTGCAGGGTGGTTGAGGTATTTCATGAGAGCAGAGGTGGAAAGCCCCCTGTCTGATCATTTATTCAATAAATTCTTAGTGCCGTCTGCCACGTGCAAGCACTGTACCAGGGCTGGAATCCATGCGGTGACGTGGGGCTGACGTGGCCCCGTGATGAACAGACAGCCTGGCTGGCACGGTGCTGTGCACACAGGAGCACTCACTGAATGGTGGTTAATGTTGTTCCTGAGGTCAGGAGCTCTGTGAGTGGGGTATGGGGGGTGCTAGGAAAGGAGCATTTTTGCGAAGTGGAGGGATGGAGGAGTTCCAGTCCCTGGTGCCATAGCCTTGCTGGAAAGGGTGAGGGTCATTGGACCACCCTTCCATGAACTTAAGCTTCCTCATGACTGTGAGTCCCAGGGTGCAGGGGAGCCCTAGAGGGTTTCCTGAGCCAGGGAGAGCTGCTGCATTTGCCTTTGGAGCCTGCCAGGGAGCCCCAGTCTAAGGATGAGCTGGTCTTTCCCTCCTCTCAATTAGCAGGTGAGGAGTGGGCTGTGGCGAAATGCATGGGGACAGGGAGCTCAGCTGATAGCCCCTCAGAGGTTGGGGGTTGGGAGAGTGGGGCAGAGGGCCTCCCCTGCAGAAGGCTCCATCTCATCTGCTCTGCCCCGCCTTCATGCTCAGATGCGGAAGGCGTAGGTCAGATTTAGGGGCTTCCCGGCTGTGTGGGAGTGCTGGGAATCTGTGAGGTGCATTTGGGGGTTGGATGTGGTATTGGGGTTGTTGATGATATTGAGGGCCTGTCAGGGGTGCCCTGTATGTGAATGCTGTGTGGTGGGGCCTGGGGGAGGGAAAAGGGTATGCTTGGGGAACTTCCCAAGAGGATCATTGTTGCCATGCCTTGGGGGTTGATGGCAGGTCCTGGGGTCACAGCTGAGGCCAGAGGTATGCTGGGGAGTCTGTGATGATGGGGATATTGGGAGAGGATCACTAATAGTGTGGCGAGGGGGGATCAGTGAGGATGAGGGAGCTCTCAGCGGCTGTTCCAGAGGCTTTGTGTTTGAGCTCTGCCATGTCTGTTTCTGGTCTCTGGGCCCCAGGAAGGCAGTTTAGGCTTGAGCCTCTGTGAGGGGTTCCTGGGCAGAGAGGTATCTATGTGGCCTGGGGGCCTGGGGATAGGGTAAGGGAGTTAGGGGGTGGGGGCAGGGAGCTGTTGATTAGCCAGCATGGAGGGGGAGGGGCTGAGCCCCAGCAACCAGAAGCCAGGGGTGTGGGAGGCTGGGCTGCTTCTCCCTGCGACTTTGCAGATGCTCAGGGTCATTACTTCCCGTTGTCACCAGGGAAAGTTGCAAAATGAAAATTAACTGTCAGAGAAGATTGATTCGTTTGATGTCTAACCAGGAGCAGCCTTTTATTACTGTAAAATGCTGATTTCCATTCGTTGCCAATGACAGGTGAGTCTTAGTGGCACTGAAGGAAGACAGACCCCAGTCAGAACCCACAGAACACATGGCCCTCAGGGCCCAGCTCTCCTCCATCATCTGAGGCTGTGGGAGTTAGACTCAGTGTCTTATTTCACTCACGGGGCAAGAATAGGTCTGTGGGTGGGCTACCCATGGGCAGGCCTGGTGGTGAGACTTGGGGCTCTGGATTCAGACACATCTGGGTTTAAATTCAGCCTGGGCCACTTAGAAGCTCTGTGCCCGGGCAAGCCTGTGTCCTCATCTGTGAAATGGAAGGGGCGTACCTCTCTAAGTCTTAGACTTTGGAGCACTTGGCACAGTGCCTGGCACCGGTTCTCAGGGGACAGGGCTGGAGGGATCAGAAGCTGCTGTGATTCAGGACTCAGATCACTTTCCCAGGAGCAGCATTGATCAGGGGTGCCCATGAGCTTGAGGGGGACCTGAGTCAAAAGAGGTGGAGCAGTCAGGGAAGTAAAGTAGGAGGCTGGTGAGGACAGTTATCTGAGATGAGACTTTGCTCAAACAGGGGAAGTCCAGGAGCACATGCCTACTGGGAGCTGGGAGCAGCCCCAGTGTGTGGCCAGGGGTGTCTCCTCTTGCCTCCAGCACTTTTAATTTCTTAAATGTAGCTAGGAAGAAAAGGGCTGGGCTAGTTGAGGTGTCAGTAGGTCTCTGTAATGGATAGCAATGATCAGGGGGTTTCCTGGAGGTTAGGAGGCAGCTTAGGAGGCAGGAAGGGGCTTCCTCATCTGGGAGGTTGGGGAAGAGGGGGCAAGTAGTGACACAGCAATCGAGTGGGAGGTCTCTGTGTTGGGCGTCTGTCTGCCCGCATGCCTGCCTCTTTGTTGCTTGGAAGGAGGCAGGGGCTGGGCCTGCAGCTGCCTGGGCAGAGCGGCTCCTGCGTGGGACACAACTCCTCTCTCTGGTGACAGACTCACCACGTCGCTCCTCACTCACCTCAACAGTCTGCGTGGGGCCTTGGGCCAGCCTCTCCTGCAAGAAGATTGTGGAAGTGTCCTCCGGGTGGAGCTGCCAGCCTTCTGAGGGGTGTTCAGGGAATGGACCTGGCTGGGGAGAGCCCCCAGAGGGGTGTGGTGAGCTCAGGCTGGGTGTGCACTGACCACTGCTGCATCTGTGGGGCCCGCATCCAAAGCTCTGTGGTGGGGGTCAGTGTGGGGGTTTGCATCAGGGTCCAGGTGTCACCCAGTGCTGGGTTCCAGCCTGCAGGATAGGGCACAGACCCAGCCCTGGCAATGAGGGTACAAGGCATCCCCAAGGGGCAGATGAGTTATAGAGAGGACAGGTAGGAAATTCCAGCAAGTTTCTAGGCCAGGGAGATGCTGCAGAGGATGAACAGAAATGAGAAATGAGGGACACATGGGTAGGGGGCTGCCAGTCTCTGGGGTACGGGATGTTAAAGCCTGAGGGTATGGGGTTTCACCTGCAAATTGGACTAGGCTCTTAGTTGCAGGGTGGGGTGATGCTGCAGCTCCTGGGTTGGGAGAGGAGGGTGCCCAGCTGGGCATCATCATGGGGCATCCTGACCTGGCATTACATAGAGAGGTTGGTGAGATCCTTACTGAAAATGAGGTAGATGGGCAGGAGGTCTCATGCTGCAGGGAAAAAACCAAAACCAAAACACCCTAAACCAGGAACTGGGCCTGGGGCATAGAAGGCCTGGATTCTGCTTCTAGTTCTGCTGTGAACTTGCTGAGACCTGGACAAGTCCCTACCCCTCTCTGGCTTCCAAATTTTTCCTCTGTAAAATGCAAGCCATGGAATAGACAAAGGGACTTCAGATGTTTTTAAGAAGTGGGACCCTTTGTTCAAATGAAGTATTCCATGACCCCTCCTGACTATGACTACTCTTAACTGAGTGAAATGGGTAGAGTGGGTGAAGTAAGGGGAGCAGGTCGCTGCTCCATGCCCCCTCTCTTGAATTCAGGACACATTTAGGTCCCAGTGGTCAAGCTCATCTCCAAAGCTCTGCTTACACACACTTGTGGATTTTAAACATTATATATATTTTATTTATTTTTAAAAAAGATTTTATTTATTTATTTGACAGACAGAAATCACAAGTAGGCAGAGAGGCAGGTGGAGAGAGAGAGGGGGGAAGCAGGCTCCCCGCTGAACAAGGAGCCCGATGCAGGGCTCGATCCCAGGACCCTGAGACCATGACCTGGGCCGAAGGCAGAGGCTTCAACCCCCTGAGCCACCCAGGCGCCCCAAAACATTTATATATATTTTAAATCAATTTTTATTTTTTATTTTTATTGTACATTTACTATGTGCCAGGCACTGTTCCAAGCACTTACGCAAATATTAACTCTTTTATTTCTCACAGTAGCCCTAAGAAGGAGGTGGTAAAACGGAGACACAGAAAGGTGGTGACATTTCAAGGTAACACAGCTTCTGAGTGGCACAGCCAGGATTCCAGCCTAGGCAGTGGGGTCTAGATTCGAGGTGTTCCCCTGTTCCCTACGCCAGTAGGTAACAGAAGGAGGTGGCGGGTCTCCTGGTAGAAGGAGGACCCAGCAGGTAATTAACTTAGTTGTTGCAGGCTCAGGGGACAGTCTCTGGAGACCTGCCCCTTGGGGTCTGCCTCTCGCCTAGCTGGGATAGGAGGATAGGAGAGGATAGGAGAGGCCTATCCTCGCTGCTGGGACCGCCGAGGCCCTGCGACGTCAAAGGCGAGTTTATAATGGCAACGTTGCACGCGTTGGCGCGTCGGAAATTGAATGCGGGAGTTTCTCCGCCAGGCACACACTCTAACTACCAAATTTATTTAAGCAGATAAAATGCAGGGGGTGTAATGTCAGATTAATGGATAAATAACCGTTCTGGTTTTTGGCAGGATGGCGGGGAGCGGCAGTGAGAAGCCTCATTATGTGCTGCTCTGCCTCGAAGAACAAGCCTCGCGCTGCAACCCCAGCACCCGGGCCCGTGAACAGAGCATTAAATTGTTGGAAATGGCTCCCCTTCACTCGCAGAACAAAGATGTTTTCTCCAGAATAAATTGCCTCCCTCTCCGAGCGCTGAGCCCCGGTTTCCCACAAATGCAGCCTATGCTCGCGGCTCGGCTCGCCAGGGGTGGGGGGTGGGATGTTGGGGAGAGGGGAGGGGGGACGGTGCGGGCCTGGGAACGCGGCGCGAAGGGCGCTTCCTGCCGGAGCGAGGGTACCAGCCCCAGGGGCTCGGGCTCCGGGGCTCTCCGTAGCCAGCCTCTGTGGCTTGGGGGAAGGGGAAGGAGCTGGCCAGCAGTTGTGTGCACAATATCGAGAGTCACCCGAGGAATGCGGTTCAGCTGGGGCGCGTTGAGAGGCTGTGCTGAGCTGTGGTTTTTAGGGCTTTGCGTTTCACGCCCTGGGTTTGTACGTCGCCTCACCAGCTGTACGTTCCTGGCAAGTCATTTAACTTTCCTGAGCTCTAGTTATCCGTGAGAGGGAGATAACGGCTCCTCCCACCCGGGGTGGGGAGGAGTAATGAAACAATGCTGTCTGGGAGTGCAGGTACTCTGGACAGCGCCAGCTGCTGCCTCCGCCTACCTTTGGGGGGCAGAGCTATGGGCGGAGCTCCGCTAAGACTCCTCCTCCTGCTTAATGGGCGCTTGATGCCTTAGCGGAGGGGAGGTTTGGGGACTCTGGAGGCGCCTGCTGCTGGGTCTTGATCCCCTGACATGGACCAGGGGGGTGGGCTGAAGGATCCAAGCTCCTCAAGGTGGCTGGGCAAACAAGGCCCCCTCTCCTGGCTCCCCAACGTCAGCCCAGTGCCTGGCTGTCTCCTGGCTGGGTGGGACCAGAATCTCAGGGGAGGCTTAACTTTGGCCTGGGGTAAATTTTGGCAGATTTGGAGCTGCCGCACTGGCTACCCTGGGCTCAGTAGGAGCAGGGCTCCGAGAAGCTGCTCAGGGGAGAGTAACTGCTTTCTGTTCCAGAAAAGCCCCTGTCTCCCTCTTCTTCCTCCTCCTAGAAGCCACCTGTGGCAGTAGAAAGAGCACAGGCTAAAGCCAGACTCATTGCTGTCACCTCCTAGCTGTGTTACTCTAGGCAAATGCTTTCGCTCTGAGCCTCACGTTTGCCACCTGCTGAGCCTGGGATAGTGCTTTCCCTTTGCAAGACTGATAATGAAGAGGGAAGCTCCTGGAGCAGTGCCCAGCACACTGTAGGCTCTTCGGGTATTCATGTTCTGTAACAGATATTTACAAAATGCCTACTGTGTACTAGGTCTTGGGCTGGTCTCTGATGATGGAATGGTGAGCAGGGCGGCCATGTGGTGGCTTCTGGGAGTTGGACTGGAGAGCAGGGCTGACCAGTGTGCTGGTGGCTCTTTGGATGCATACATGGCCCTGGGGCTACTTACATGTGCCGCCTGCCCAGGGCCCTCAAAGTTGGGTTGCATGTGGCAGAATCTGGCCTTTGGGGCAGGGGGCTGCCTGCGTCTTGCTCTGTCTTCTCCCTCCTGTGTCATGCCCTTTCCCCATTCCTTGCCTGCTGCACCAGAGTTTCTGACTGTTCCAGCCCTGAGTTTAGAAAAGAAATGTTTCAAATATGTCCGGGGTTTGGTTTTGGTGAGCAAAGCCTGCCGCAGACCATGGGGCATCCATTAGGGCATGGATCCCTAGTCGCTGATGGAGCATCTCCCAGCAGGGTCCTTGAGCACCCTTCGGGTGCTGGTGTCCCTGGTGGGCAAAGCAGATGAGGTCCCTGCCCTCATGGATCTTTCAGTCTTCTGAGTCCTGGCGGTTACTGAGCACTTACCCAGTGCCGGGCTTGGTGCTAGCGCTTTCACATCTCATCCAGAGAACGGACAGTGGCTGGTTGTGCACCCTCTTCCCAGACTGGCAGGCCCTGTCTGACCTGCCTCTTTGCTAGGGTCCCGTGAGCCCTACCAACATAGAACTCTGGGTTCTGACAGGGAGGGTTGGAACTTGACTCTGTCCCGTGATGCTGCAAGTCACATACTCCGTGTGAGCCTGTCTCCTCCTGCACAAAATTGGGATGATACTCACACCACCTTGCAGGGTTGTGAGGAGGAAGCCTTCAAGCATAGATCCTGGGCTGTCGTGGGGCTTGCGAAGTGGCTGGGTGTGTTGCTCCCCAGGGCATAGGCTGGAGGCCCTGGCCCCTTCCCAGCATGGCAGCCATCTCCCTTCCAGCCCTAGTCCCAGCTCCTGCTCTTCCGCTGGTTTTGGAACCTTGTTTGGGAGGCATGGAGTGGGCTCCCTGGGCAGCACTCCTTTTCCCACCCACCGGGTCTTTGTTTAGCTCAGAATTAAAGCCGAAGCAGAAAACACAAAACATTTCCTGCATCGCAAGTAAAGGAACTGTCTGTCTTGTCGCCTCCAGAGCTGCCGGTGAGCTGCCGGTAATTGTGGAGTCTGGCTGTGGGGGCCTCCTCTGGGAAGCTCGCTTTCCATCACTGTCCGTGTCTGTTATCATGGTTATCACATTCCCAAGCAGGCTCTGGGGAAGCGGGGCTGACTGGTGATTTTCCATTTTCTGGAGGGGCAGCTCCCACCTCCCCTCACTCACTCGTTCCGCCGGCCTAACTCCCTACAGCACTCTCTTGCCTCACCTTGAACCTTCTGTGGTGTCACCTATTGGTGTCGTTCTTTCCAGTGTGTTTGTCTGTGTCCCCACTGAGACGGTGAGTTCCTGAAGACCCTACTGGGTCCAGGCTGACATGGGCTGCAGGGACCATTAGAGATGCTGGGATAAGGAAGGGAAGCCAGGCACTTCTCTTGTGGGAAAGCTCAGGCCTCTGAGGCAGACCCAGCTTCTGAGTTTTGTTCTGTCACCGGCTCTGTGACCTTCGGAGACTTACCTAACTTCTCTGAGCCTTGCTTCCTTCCTTTCTAAAATGGGGGTGATCCTGGTCCCCGCTGGCTGTAAAAGTTGGTGAAAGGATGATCTTGAAGTTATGTCCACAGCATGGAGCTTAGCATCTGGCACATGGTACTTAGAAATGCTGGCTCCAACGGGGCAAGGAGTCACGTTGGCTGGGCTTGAGTTTCCCTGTGGAAGGAAGAACAGAGAACGGGGCATAGGAGAGAAGCATGGTTGTTGCCCAGGCCACTCCATAGGCTGTGGGGGTCAGGGGACAGACTCATAGTTGTCTGAGGACTAGGTGGGACTCACACTAAGAAGCTCAGGAGACACTGATTTTGGCTGAATTCACGCCAGCACATTAATTCACAGGGAGAAACCACAGCCTGGGTTCTCACATGCTCCCGCAGAAAGGAATCGCAGAGGGAAGTCCTAGCTTGGCCAGCTTCTCCAGGAGCTAGGGGGTCAGGTGCTTCCCACATCCATCTCCACTGGAGGAACCCTCTTGGGGGGCTTTAAGGAACTTCTTGGAAACTGTTTGGAGCCTGCCCTGGATGGAGGTCAGGACATGGTCCTTAACAAGCTTTCTCCACATGCTTGATGTCCCTTACTGGATTCTTCCCATCCTTCTCCTTCCTCTGTACCTCTGCCTCCCTCTCTTTCTCTTGTCTGCCCCCCTCTCTTTCTCTTGTCTGCCCCCCTCTCCTGTATGTGCCCCTGCACAGATGTGAACGATTAGGGATGCAATTCCAGCTGGCTCTCGGCTTCCTTAAATTTCAAGTCATTAACTTTTTTTCTGATTTGAAACTTTCACCCCCATGTTGGTGGTGCCCGTGTTTCCCCTGTTTTTCTTTATAATTCATCTATTAATATTTTTATTTATGTAATTTTATCTGTACTATACATTGATGTGATTTTTTATCGTTTTTTAACCTTTCAGAGACATTTTGTTTTCTGCATGCAGATAATTTACAGACACATCTGAGCAAGATTGGGCACGAGACTGTCCTCAGCGAACATGGGCAGATCCAGATTTATGAGCAAGAGGAAAGGAAAATGCTGTTGAGGTCTGGAAGCAGCCAGTGTGGTGTCTGTACCTCTGGGGTGGCCTGGCCATCTGCCCATTGGCAGGGTCAGAGCTTGTTGAAGGGAGCATGTCTGTGTTCTTAGGGCTTCTCTCGGGGCTTTGAGGGTGTAGCTGTGGAGCACATGGGACAGACTTCCCCTGTTGGCACCTACCTCTGGAAGCCCACAGATGTACCCTTTCCCTCATCAAGAATATCCCCCTCTCGGTGCACCTGGGTGGCTCAGTGGGTTAAAGCCTTTGCTTTTGGCTCGGGTCATGATCCCAGGGTCCTGGGATCAAGCCCCGCATCGGGCTTCTGCTTGGCAGGGAGTCTGCTTCCCTTCCTCTCTCTCTGCCTGCCTCTCTGCCTGCTTGTGATCTCTGTCTGTCAAATAAATAAATAAAATCTTAAAAAAAAAAAAAAAAGAATAACCCCCTCTTTTTCTTGGAAATTTAAACATTATTCATCCATGAAACTTAGCATTCCTCTCTGTGTATAGACTTTTCCTTAAGCAGGTGTGTCCCTCTGATTTCTAATATCGGTTCTTTGTTCAGCTCTGGGAACTCTTCTTTTTTTTTTTTTTTTTTTTTTTTAAGATTTTATTTATTTACCTGACAGAGATCACAAGTAGGCAGAGAGGCAGGCAGGCAGAGAGAGTGGAGGAAGCAGGCTCCCCGCAGAGCAGAGAGCCCGATGTGGGGCTCGATCCCAGGACCCTGAGATCACGACCTGAGCCGAAGGCAGAGGCCCTAACCCACCGAGCCACCCAGGCGCCCCTCTGGGAACTCTTCTGATGATAGGCTTAGGAAGATAGCTGCTGTCGGTTTCTTATGTGTTCTTCGGGAACCCAAGCACCTGCATT
This sequence comes from Meles meles, assembly GCF_922984935.1. Classification (NCBI taxonomy): domain Eukaryota; kingdom Metazoa; phylum Chordata; class Mammalia; order Carnivora; family Mustelidae; genus Meles; species Meles meles. The sequence continues at coordinate 44,550,056 of NC_060078.1, read as the reverse complement.
TGGGTTCTTCTAGCATTTTCTCTTAATGCTTATCATTTTTCCCATTAAAGAAAATTTCCACTCAATTATTCCGTGTCCTGGGTATGGTGGTAGACTGTCTTATTGTTCAAAATATTCACTACTTTTCTCAGTGGGGGGTTGTGCGGGCTGCTCTGATGGTGTCCTCCCTGGCCATGTGACTTGCTTGGGCCAATGAAATAGGGGTGAGGGTGTCTTAAGCCTCCTCCAAATGGAAGCTTTAAGAGCCATCACATGGCTCTGGTGTATTTGGTTTCCCTTCTGCCATGAGGGATTGGGGCTGCTTCCTCATCCTGAATAAATATGCCATAGAACAGAGCTGTGACCAACCAGCAATAAACATGGAGCCTGAGGGGAAAATAACCTCTTGTTGATGTAAGCCACTGAGATTTGGGGGTTGCTTATTATGACAGCATATCTTAACTTAAACTGACTAATACGATACTAATATGAATGATCTCAAATATATTTTTTGTTTTACGGGTACAATGTGTTGCAGTGCTGTTTCTGTTTTTTTACTGTTTCCAAAAGCATTCTCATTAGAGGCATAGAGATATTAATTAAAAAAACATTTTTATTGCAGTACAGATAACATATAGTGTTATATTAGTTTAAGGTATACCATATTTTGCCTCAATAATCCTGTACATGACTCAGTGCTCACCACTGTAAGTATAGTCACCGTCTGTCACCATACGTTATTGCTGTATTATTGTCTATTCCCTATGCTGACCTTTTCCTCTCCATGGCTTATTTATTTGATAACTGTAAGATTGTACCTCTTAATCTCCTCTATCTATTTCACCCATTCCCCCTACTGACCTCCTCTCTGGCACCCACTGATTTGTATGGAAGTATTAATTTTGTTTATAACTCTGTTATTCTGTTGATATATTTCTTGTTCTCTTTGAAAACAACTGGTAGCATTTTTCCAAACTCTTATTATGCTCAGTGTATGCATCTGTTTTAGAGTTGGCCATCCCTCTGACATTGCCCTGCTTTCTTTCCCTCCCTTCCTTCCTTCTTCTCTCTCTCTCCCCCCCCTTCCTTCTTTCCTTGCTTCCTTTCTTTCTTTCTCTATTAGACTGCAGAGATTTTACTTCCTTTACCTATTTATTTATCTTTGTGTTTTCTCTGTTTTTCCTTCCTGCGTTGCTGAGGGATTTGGTGGCCTCCTTGGGGTGGAAAGACAGGTTGTAAGCCTGGACACCCACCCAGAGCCCTGACTCGTGGTGGGAAGTGTGTAGTTTGAAGCTGGGCACGTTTTCGGCTTGTCACTGTTGGTGCTGCTCGCGCTCTTTTTTTTCAGTGATTGCAGACAGTTTTAATTGGATCAGAGAGAGAGAGCCCTTGGCACTGCTTCCCTGTTCTTTATCTTCCTGGAGATAATCCCTTTAGGTGTCTGGAGCTGGCTCTCATGTGACCTTCTCCCTTGGCTGGCCTCTTGCCAGGCTTTTCTCTTGTCTCCTCAGCCACAGCTTGTGATGAGTTTCTGTGTCCTGCACACCTGGCCTGGCTTTCCCCTTCCAAGCCTTCCCCGTCGTACCACCGTCTCTACTGGATTAGAACCCAGAGTGGAACTCAGCTCTAAGCTGCCATCTGTCAGGTTATTAAGCTGGGGGGCGGGTAGGGGTGTGGGGTCCCTTCCTTCCTTTTTTTTTTTTTTTTAAGGTTTTATTTATTTATTTGACAGAGATCACAAGCAGGCAGAGAGGCAGGTAGAGAGAGAGGAAGGGAAGCAGGCTCCCCGCTGAGCAGAGAGCCTAGCTGGGGGCTCAATCCCAGGACCCTGAGATCATGACCTGAGCTGAAGGCAGAGGCTTAACCCACTGAGCCACCCAGGCATCCCGCTTACTTCTTATCCTGGGTGTCACGCTGCTAATTCCAGAAGTGACCTCATCAGTCCGTTGGCTCATATTCAGCTTAAGCGTGTCTTCCAAAAGCTTTTCACGGAGTCTTTCCTTTCTCTTATGCCTTTGGCCTTCTAAACTTCTAAACTGCTGTCTCTTTTTGAGCTATATTTTGCTGAATATGGCCCATTGTTTCAGATGGCTGAAACCTTTTTAGATACCAACACTGCCATTCGGTATATTAACTAGCCCTGCAGTGGGGTCAGGAGCAATCAATATCCTCTGCCAAATCCCTCATAAAAGTTGAATGGACAGATCTGCGGACAGAGCCCTTAGACGTATCACTAGAGACACTTTGTTGATTGTTATGAATCATCCTATTTTGGACCTGGTTAATCTCTGCATCCACCTGATGGTATGGGCACATGGCCCATCTCAGAGAAGGGTCCAAAATGCTTCGCTGAAACCCAACTCTAAAGCCTAAAGGTGCAGATTCTTCAGGTAAATCAGCCAGTGATGGGCGAGAAACTGATCACACATTCCCAGGGGTCACTGAACAGAGCTGAATGAAAAGGAACCACTCAGGGACCAGGATTCTGGGGAGTGCACCATCTGTGGGCTGAGAAAGGGCAGGGGAAGAAGGGGCAGTGTTCCTGAGCCCCCGAGAAGGAAGCAGCGGGAAGGGAAAAGTTGCCTGATGGGAGCTGTGTCCTCATATGGGGGAACATAGCCATTGCAAATGTGGGTCCAGCTCAGCTCTCTGCCTGCTGATGCCTCCCGATGGCTGAAGGAGGAGCCAGGGGACCAGGGAGCTCAGGATGGAATCCCTGGAGGCCGGCCTCACGGAGTACGGACCAGGGTGGATTGGGGGTGCAGGTGGATGAAGCAGCTGGCCATGTGAGGCTGTGATGGCACGTGCTTCTATAAAAGTGCTCCCTAACCTCCATGTGGTGCCACTCCCCATCACTTTTCAATGTCTCCCCAGCTCCTATGAATGAAATATTTGCTTGGGAGCTGGTTCTCTGGAATTGAGGGTGGGCTTCTTTGTCTGTTGTCAACTATGGATTCTCTTGTCGATGCGGTGAGTTTAATTATTGAGTTTTAATTACTATTGAGTTTAATTACTGACTTGTGGGGATATGATGACGTTTGATTTTGGCAAATCATGTGCCATAGGAACAGAGCCCCTGCCTTGGCCGGACAAGAGAGAGCAGAAGAGCAGAGAGAGCCTCCCAGGAGTGGAAGGGGTTTGGTAGATACTCCTGGAATTGTCCCTCTGCCCAGGGCTGTCCTGAGCAAGACATACAGACAGAATTCAAGCAGATACACCTGGGGACTTGTGGGCCAGTGTTCACTTCTGAAAAGCTGAAGTTTCTGTCACAGTCATGCTTCTGAAGGGAAGGCAGGGTTGCAATCTGAATGATCCTGTTTCTCCAGGAGCTCTGATGACTGGCTGTCCTGTGCACCCTGCGGCAGGGGGTGTGGTGCTCAGGGGTGTGTGGGATGCGAAGTGCTGAGATGGAGTGTGTGCTGGGCTGAGCCTCTGAGACGAGCGCCCTCAAACTCCTCTTGAGTTATGTGTACCCCTGCCGACCCCACCCAGCACAGGTGAGCAGACACAGGGGGTCTTCCAGGGTCTCTGCCCAACGGGACCAAGTTAAACTCCTGTGGGGTCAGTGCGGAGAATAGCCCAGGATGCTTAGGAACAGTGTGGGATTCCTCTGAGGCCAAAGCTGGGCACTGGGCAAGAGGGCTGGTGACGGCAGCAGGAGGAGGGCCTCCTGAGCCACGGGTGCTCAGAGCCCAGATGGGTGTGCACACAGATGGCAACATCCCAAGAGTGGGGCGCCAAGGGATCGTGTTCCTGAAGGGGGCAGGTGTGTGCCTGTGCATGTGTGACATTGACCTAGGCAATGAGGTTTAGAGAAAATTTGTTTTAATCATTCATTTTAAAGTATAAACAATATAATAATTATATGACAGAGTCTTTGAAAATGAAAGAAAAGAAAAAAAAATACCCACCTACACTTTAACCAATTGGGGTTGCACTGGCTTGTATTCTTCTAGGCCTTTCTCAAAGAATCGTGATTTCTCAGGAAGCAGAGGGCAGGGATCACAGTGGGGTGACATTCTGGTGGGTAGAGGGCTCCTGGGGCTGGAGATGCTGTGGGGAGCATTAGGGAGAGATGTTGGGTGCTGAGGGCAGGCCTTGTCTTGGGTTTTGGGGTCCAGGCCTGAGCAGGATTTGTCCCAGTGGGTGGGTTCCCTCCTGCAGCCTGCCCTGGGGGCTGGTCCTTAATCTGGGTCCTTGAGGCTTTCCGTTGTCAGTGCAGGCAGTGGGCAGGGAGGTGATGAGCAGCACTCCCGCAGGCACAGCCAGCAGGGTCCCTGGGTAGCTCCGGGACACCTGGCAGGGAGCCGTAGCAAGCATGGGTCTGGGCAGGTCTGCTGTCAGGAACTCTGGTACCCGGGCACTTTTGCAGCCTGGAGGCAGCTGTTGGACATCAGACAGGTGACGGCCAGTCTCTAGGTGGCTCTGCCAGCAGCACAGCTGGGAGCTTGCTGGGCCCTCTCTGCCATTCTGGAGATGCCTACTGGGCCAGAGCCTGGCTCTCAGCCCCAGCTGCACATAGAACTCCCCCACCCCCCTTCCCGGAACTTGTACAATCTGTGACACCGGGGCCTCTGCATTCTGGGGGTGCCACCTGGGTATCAGGGTGTTTGAACGCTCCCCAGGTGACTTTAAAGAGCAGCCACTGTGGTTCTCAAATTTCATATGCATGACAATCACCTGGAAATCTTGCTCAAAAACACCAATTGCAGGGCCCCACCTCCCAGGTTTCCAAATCATTAGGTTTGGGTGGGACATGGAATGCAAACAAGTTCCCAGGAGATGCTCATGCTGTGGGTCTCAGGATCACACTTGGAGAACTGTTGGCCTAGAGGAAGACGACTGGGGGAGATCCTGGTGCTTCTAGGTGATGAGGACAGACAGGCATCATCTGGTGAGGGCTGGTGTTGCCTGCCACACAGAGGCTGTGAGAAGCCCATGTTTGTCAAAGATGCTGAGGGAAGAGGTTGCCTGTCACAGGTGATGAGGGAAGGTGCTGGTTGCCACCCAGTTGCAAGGAAAGGGGTTTCTGGTCACACCTCTAGGTGCTGGAAGGTGTTGCCTGGTATCAGCTAAGGAGGAAAGCTCTTGGCTGTAGGTGTAGACGACAAAGGAGGGTGCTAGCTGCGACAGGCGGCAACCGAAGGTGTTCCTGGGTGACCAGGAAAGCCGGTGGCTTTATGTGTGGCTGGACAGGGAAGGTATCAGGCTACCAGGTGCTGGGGAAGCCGTCAGGGGTCACACACAGAAGACGAGAAGGTGGTGCCTTGTCAGAGATGTGAGGGGAAGGTGTTGGCAGTTATAGGCAACAAGGGAAGGTGCTGGTCCTTCTAGTTGGCAAATAGGGTCCTTCCATCGCTCTCATTTGCCCCTGAGGCTGAAGCGCCCTCCAGCTCCCAAGTGTGGCTTCCTGCCCTCTCATTTCCCCTTTCCTGACGTCACTTCAGGTCCTGTCTATGGCATAGATGGGTCTGAGAAGGCCAGTGGAGCTCTGAGGCCTCCTTTCAGATGGGAGTGTTTCTTGGTCTTGGAGGGAAGGGTGTTAAGGGTGTCAAGGTCAGGCTGGAACTTGCCCCAGGGCAGTGTGGGGCTCTTGGGTGGAGGGGCAGAAGAGCTTTGCACCAGAGCACGCTGGCCATAAATAATGCATCTGCCACAGAAGGAGGACCCCAGGAAGCACAACTTCCCGCACACGTTCAGGAGGCACATTTCAATGCAGAAGCCACAGGAAGAGCTTCCTTCCTCATCTCTGTCTTTTATCATTAGTTTCCAATCGAGAATCACAGCAGCCGGTGTCCTGGGGCTCCAGTCTGGTGCCTGTGGGGAAAACAGTTCCCCAAGAGCAAGTTGCCGAGATGCATGATTTGGAGCCTAGTCTTTGGAGACGACAACATGCAGATGAGCCATTCTTGGGGGGAAAAGACAGAACTGTCAGCCAGCTTAGTCTGATGTCCCTTGTTTCTATAGCTACCGTAAATGTAATTACCAAAGAGTAACCCTTTCGGATTTCACTGTAACCTCAGATAGCTAATGACATTTACTGGGTTTCTAGCAATCTGGGACAAAATGCTCATTTTGAATTTAACATGAGTAATGCCATTTTCCATCTTAGTTAAGTACTTTGTGTCATAAAAGAGTTATCTGCACAGAGCCCCTGGTCCTGTCAGTAAACATATTACAAATATTATCACCACTTATTTTCTGGATGAAAGATGTGGTGAAGGCCCAGAGAAACGCTCCTCCTTTACATTTATGACTCTGCTCGGAGACTCAGCAAATTCAGCATGAAATCATCGTGGAGGTAATTCAGACTGTGCACCAGGAGCTCACACGCAGCTGGAGGCGTCTGGAGATGTAATGTTATTTCAGGGATCACAAACTATGTAAATACACCCTTCCACCTCCTGTCCATGGTGGGCGTCAGACGGTGTCACTTGGCTACCAACACAGATAATAGCTGCTGAGCGCCTTGGGCCTAGGAAAGTGGAGGTCTTTGACTGCCGCTTGTTAGGGGAAGACACGTTTCCTTGCTGTTCCTGGATTCAGGAAGAATTCGCACACCAAAGTGAGTGGGTGCTAAACCACATAGTCATTTGTTCAACCATTTCTTCTTGCACCTTCTGGATCCATTCCCACAGCCCTGTCAGTAATCGTGATGGTGCAGTGTGCTGGGTGTTCTGATGGAGGGGACCTCGAGTGCTGGGGCAGGAAGAAGCTGGAGAAGGGAGCTAGGTGAGCTGCCCAGGGAAGTCCCAGTGGGCCCAAGGGGAAGGTGCCATTCACTGCAAGGTCTGAGTGGATGTGATGGACCTGGGCAGCCTGGGGCTGAAGGCAGGGCCTCCAGGTTAGGGCACAATGGCAAAAGTCTTCTTGGACCAAGCCCAACATCTGCCTCCCCTTGGGCTCATGACTGCTTCAGAGGCCATTGGGCCCTTGGGGGTCAGCAGGACCCGGACTCTGGACCTGGCTCTGCCACTTAGTTGCAGGGCCACTTTGGGTCAGCTCAGAGCCTGTGTTTCCCCGTGTTTAAAGCAGGGACTCCTGGAGTGGAGTAGAAACGACACGAAGCAGCACACTAACCTGCACAGGCTGCCTCAGGTCTTGCTGGAGGCACCTTGTTTAGGAAATGAGAGCACCCATCAGGATGCTTCTGCAGGAGGTTTGGTTCGGTTCACAAAGCTTTGCAGCACAGCCCTCAGCTCAGCTGGACCTAGAGGAGCCTGGGCAGGTGCCCGGAGCTGTCGGCTGCATGCACAGGTGGCTGGGAGGGATCCACGTCTGTGCCCGGCGTCCGTGCTCCCTGAGTCCCGATGCTACTGTTGAGTGACCACAGAGGCCGCCAGGTCATCGAGAGCCTGTTCACTCCAGCTGCCGCCTCGCCTGCCTCTGACTCCCGCTGGCAGTGATCGGCAGGCAGATTCCAATGTGTGAGGCCTTTGGAGGGGGCCTCCTGTGCTGCCTTCCTGCTCATGGATTGAGTGCATTCAGGTGGCAGTGCTGACCCAACTCTAGACCCACAGGCCTCTCTGTCTGGGGCCTGACATTACAGGGAGCTGAACGGAAGGTTGCACATTTAGGATTTTCCAAAAAGAGCTGTGGGGTAGCCCTTTGAGGCTGGGGGGCACCAGCTCCTGGTGGAGGTGAGGGGCCTTTCAATGACAGGTGCAGGAGTAGCCCCAAGACTGTGTGTAGTTTGTTGTGATTTTGTCACATTGAGTGGAAATACACAGTTTTAAAATGGCCCTTGGACGGGCCTCTGGAATGTCCCTTTGTGAAACCGAGGTGCTGCACACTTGCATGAGCCTGCTGCTTGTTGACAGCATTTCCCTCTGCCCACGAAGATGCCCCAGTGCTGAGGCCTCCCCACCCCACCCTTCTGGAAGGCCTGTGCACTGAGCAAGTGATCGTGGAAAGGCAGCAGGAGGGGAAAGCTTACTGATGAGGTGATGCTGGAGGGGTCACCTTGTCCAGCCCTTTGCTCCTGGGTAGGGCTGCCCTGAATGCTGTGAACAGAGGGACATGCGCCGTATTCACCCTCTGGTGGAGCCCCACTGCGTGGAGGGAGTCTTGGCCCCTGGAGACAATGTCCATATTGGCTTTGCATCTTCTTCATGTGGCTTTCTTGTTGGAATGATTCATCCATCTTATGCAATCATTCATTCATCTCTTCGTCCGTCCATCTATCCATCCATCCATCCATCCTTCCATCCATCCAGTTATCCAGAGGTGCATCCACTCATCAAACATTGAGGAGGGCCTTATGTAACTGAGAATTAGAAGCGTCTATTGTGGAGAGACAGACATACAAGTGAACTCATGTAAGTTGACCCGGAGGCCCTGTAATTGGGTGGCGATTGGAGATTTTCTCAAGGAGGGGGCACTGGCATGAGTCGGAAATGAAAGAAGGCATTGGCTCCATAGCACGGTGGTTGAGGAAAAGGAGTCCCAGGCAGTCCCCTCCGTAGAGAACGGCTCTCTGTCCCTGGCCGCGGAGAGGGTGGAGGAAGAGATGCGGGTCAGGATCAGTGGAGAATGGAGGTGGAGGGTGGGAGAAGAGCCTGGGTGGTAGGCAAGACCCTCATGGGAGGGTGTGAACTTTGACCTTTGGTCTAAGGGCTGGGCAAGGAGCACAGTCAGGTCTGTGTTCAGACTGGGAAGGGGTAAGGTGGAGCCATGGAGTGGGGGGAAGTTCTAACTCTGCTCTAGAGGGAGTCTTGAAGGTAGGACTGGTGGCAGCCCCCGCTGGCCTGTGGTGGCCATGTGCTGGGTCCTCTTCTGCTTCCCAGTCTTCACCCCATTGCCCAGGTCCTACTGTCAGGAAGGAGCCCTCTGGGAGCCCCTCCATCTCCTAAGGACCCTTTTTCCATCTGAAGGGGAAAGTGGGGATAGGAGGGTTTTCTGGGGACCCTGTGTGCTGCTCTGCCCCAGAGTAAGTGCAAGCATCAGCCCCCTTCTGGTCTTGGTTCCTCCTGCAGACTAGGGCGAGGACGGGTCCCAGGGAGGTCAGTACCTTCTCCCGGGAAAGGGAGGGTAGGTGTGGCTCCTTCTCCCTGTGCCTGCAGCGTGCCAGGACACTGTGAACTGATGTGCTTTCTCCAGCTTCAATCCTGACAGAAACTGGGAGATGGGGATTGTCACACCCGGGTTACAGATGGAGGCTGAGGCCCAGAGGGACTGATTTATTCCAGGTTATATGACTGGAGCAGAAAGTTGGCACTTCTTCCAAACCTGCTAATTCTGAAACTCATGGTCATTTCTTGTTGATTCCTATAATGTTTTTTCCACCAATCCAGGCATCAGTCCCCCCCCCCCCCACTAGCTCTCTTCCTCCCAGTTTGGTGTGGCATGTCTGTAAATAGGCCACCCACCTGCCCCAGGTGAGGTGTTAGTGCTCAACCCCCCTGCTCCCCCGTCGGTGGCAGAGTGTTGGTGGGTGAAAGTGATTGCTTGCTGGCAGAAGCCACCTCATTAGTGCCTTTGTCTCTGAAGCCACTCTTTCTGTGCTATCTCTAGACTTTGCTTGTGGGTTTTGGGAGAGCTTAATAAGCATGGATGGAAATTCTGTGTATTCCTGAGGAAGTGGGAGGCAGTAGGAGGCAAGGGCAGCCCCCTCTATGGGCATTCCTTGAGTCCAAGGGTTCATTTCATAGGCCCCAGAAAAGGTGTACAGATTGATGCCCAGGCCCCTTTGGCTCTTGTTCCGCTTAGAGGAGGAGCTCCAGCTCTGTCCAGGATGGATACCACTTGCCCCCCCGCCAGGCTAATGCTGACCTCACCTGGGCCCTGGGACAGTGTCCCTCCACTGGCCAGGTTGTGTTGGCCTTTAGCTGGTAGAGCGGTCAGGACCACATTCTGGTCTGGCCTGGATGCCTGGAGATGGGTAGACATAGCTACCGATGCATGCTAGGGGTTTCAAGGGCCTCGCATTTGGCCCATGTTGGTCCTTTCAGACTCTGCCAGGTTTGCTCAAGGGTGGAGTTCTGCCTTATCCCCTCTCTCCAGCTCATAGCTTGGTGCTCCTCAGGGCCTCCTGGGGCCTGGCCTATGCTGGTCTCTGCTCTGCCTGGTGCTACTGGTTCCGAGATTCCTAGGTCACTCCCCTTCTCCACTTTGGACTCTAGCTCCTCTCCCATCTTGGTTCCACCACTTTGGAGAGAAATGGCAGACCCTCCAGTCTTGGCCCTTTCCTGGAGCCCCAGGGCCTCTGTTCCTGGCCTGCTGTCCTTGGAGACAGTGTATAGCCAACCCTTTGGACTTGAGAGACTGGCTGGGGTCTCTTTTTAGTGATTAGTTTGAGAGTTTATCTATCTGTCTCTCTGTCTGTCCATCCCCCTGTTCTTACCTCCTTCCACCCATCCATCTGTCCATCTATCCATTCATCCATAAATCCACCCATCCATTCATCTGTCTGTGTGTCCATCTGTCTATCCCATCATCCAGCCGACTAGTATTTATGGACACCTACAGTGTTTCAGGCCGAGTGCCAGGTACTGGGGACACTAAAGTAGATGGGTCCTGTCTGCATTTGGAGAGCAGGGTCCTTTCCTTGTCTGTGCAGAGGGGCCATCAGTCACCCTCGTGGGACTTTTGGGAGGTCTCAGTTAGTGACCCGAGGCTGTCACGGGCATGGTGGTCTGCGTCAGGGTTCTGCACAGGTGGACTCCTGACACCGGTTACTGGCAAAGACTCTGTGCGCTGGGCTGGCTGGAGGGATGGGCAGGAGCCTGCACTGGAGGGGGAGCCCTGGGGGTGTGTGTGGCTGTGGAGAAGTAGCTGAGGTGACTCCAATGCCTGGAATAAGCTTTCAGGTGGAGTCAGGAGGATGAGGGGGACTCCGGTGCAGGGTGCATGAGGTGGGAAGGGGCTCTGGGCAGTGGTGACTGGGGGAGATTTGGGCTGTCGCATCCCTGGCAGGAGGGAGAAGTCTGGGGTAGGTGGGGCCTGGGGGCTGGAACAGGGGCACTGGGTGGACAGTGGGGATGTCAGCGAGGGGAACCTCTGCTTCGTAGCCCTGTGTAGCTGGACTGACCTTCAGCTCCTTCCAGGGTCCTACTCCTTTGCTCTGTGAGCCGGCCTGTGGGTGGCTGGGTTTGGGGTCCCAGGAGCCAGCAGAGTCATCATCAGGAACTGCCTTGCCTGCTGCTTCTGGTTGTGGTTGGTGCCTCGCCCCTGCTGAGCTTCTCTCAGGTCTCAGACACATGTCCCTGGCACAAGGGAGGCCATAGGGGAGTGAGGAGATAGGCTCACACCAGGCCCTCAGTACCCCGGGCTTCCCAGGGGCCTTCGGCTTTGCTTGAGGGGCTCTAATCTGGAGCTGGGCGACAGGGGGCAGGAAGTAGCAGGGCCAGTGAAGGGGGGTGGGCCGAGCATCCTCTGCCTCCCTCACTGGCCCGGAGCCCAAGGTCCGGGGTAGGATGGTTCTGGCCAGACTTGGATCCCAGATTACAGTGCCTTAAATGCCTGACACATGTCGGTGATAAGTAGTAAAGTAAAGCTAATGATAATAGGAATTCTGATAATAACGATAGTGAGCCTTGGGAATAGTTGGCCGTCTGAGGGGGGAGTGGGCTCTGGGATCCAGGGGCACTGGGTGGTGGACAGTGGGGATGTCAGCGAGGGGAACCTCTGCTGCGTGGGCAGCGTCCCTGTGTGGGCAGCGTCCTTCCTTCCCAGGACACTCGGCCAGTTATGGTCCCCCTTGCCCTGAGGGCTTCTGTGCCAACCCAGGATGGCGGGTGGGTGGTATGTCCTGGCCCCTTCCCCTGGGGAGGTAGGAGAGCGGGAGCCAGCCTCGAAGAGCCTGGGAGAGGGGCTTCCAGTAGAGGAGGGTGGACAGGCCCATTGGTCTGCACCAGGCCCCATTCCTAGTGCCCGAAGTCCCTGCTGTTGCCTCTGGAAGAGAAAGGAAGAAATGAAACTGCTGAATCAATGAGACAGGGGTCTAATTACTCCGGGTAGCATCAAACCTCCAATTTTGGGCCCGGGTGCCCTCTTTAATTTGGGGTGTTTAAATATTTACCTGAAATGGAGGGGAAAAAATCTTTTGGGCTGCAAGGCTATTCTGGCAGCAATGCGCTGAGAAATTCATTAAACCACAGTTAATTAGGGGATGAAAGATACATATATAGCTCATTAGTTCAACCCACATAATTTACATCTCGGAGGATATCTGAGTACGAGCTCGGATCCGGCTCTCAGAAATGGTGTCTTGAAACACAGGCTCTCACTGTGGCTGCCTCTCTGGGCCTGTGGGACTAGGGAGGGAGCCCTAGCTGCCTTCGTCTGTTTGTCCATCCAGGAGCAGGGAAAGGTGCCACGTGCATCGTCTCCCCACGGTCTCCCCCTGGAGCTGCGGTGGTCTGGCTGGCTGAGTGCCTGCTGCCAGGCATGATGAATGAAGCTGCGGTGCAGCCCTCCATGCCCCTCCCCCAGCCGAGCTGCTTAGCATAGTGGTGCGGCTCCGTAGACGATGTTAAGCTGCATCGAATCCCTTTCCTAGATGGGGGACATTATCCCCAATTTAATCTGTAGCAGCCTGGTGCAGAAATAAGGGCTCAAAACCGCGTGTCTCTCTACCAGATTTTGGTTCTTGTTCTGCCATGTGTGCCTGGGCTTCTCAGGGGGCGGGGGGCTGCCTTGGCCCTGCTGAGCCCCACGTTGGCCCCTAGAAGAGACCCCATTTTGTCACTTGGGGGGCTATGATGGGATTACTGACATTGCCGGGGGTTCCCGGGTAGTTACCGTCTTCTGGGAGGGGTTGCTGTTGGTGATTGGTAGGGGTTGGTCTAGAAAAATTCCCTGTCCTAGACTCGCCATCCGGTGCTCTCCCTAGTTATGCCTCCAGTTGGGGAACAGAGACATGGAGAGGAGGGGAGGAGCTGTGTGTGCATGTGTGCGTGTGTGTGTGGATGGGATGGCGGTGAGGGCTGAGGAAAGACTGCATCCGATGCCCTAAGGGATGGGGGGGGGCCCTGCTCCATCCTGGCACCTGTGCCTACATGTGGCGGGGGGCCGGGGCTGCTGTGGGAGAGAGAAGGGCTTGCTGGGGGGAATCCCACATCCGTTGCTGACTATCCGTACCACTTTGGGCGAATAACTCTTATCTCCAAGCCTCAGTTTCCCCATCTGCAAACTGGTAGCAACAATTTCCAGCTCAGAGGCTGGTTTTGAGAATTCAGGGAAAGCATGCAACTGAAGCTCTTTGTCCAGAGCCCGGCGTAGAGCAGGCATTCAACAAGTCTTAGCTCTTTTCATTACCATTTTGTTTCTTTACCCAGGTTCTTCATCTGTAAAATGGGGTTGGCGTGGCCTAGCTCACAGGGTGGTCTGAGGAGCTGAGCGGTCTCCAGCACCTGGCACACAGACCTCGTTCGCCGGGTGGCTTGGGGGCCATGTGGATGAGTGGGGAAGGGCAGGTAGAGGCTGGCAGGTTCGAAGGCCTGTCTGTGGCAGGGAGGCTCGGGAGGAACGGACCTCTCGGAGGCTTCATCAGAGGACACCTGGCTCCTGCTCCATCCTCCCCCGGTGGACACCTGTCCCATTGAGCTCTGGTCTGTCATGCCAGTCCTCCTCCTCTTCCTTGGGGTTGGTGCCTATCCCTGATGGCCCCACACCTGTGCCAGCATCCTTGTTATGAAATACAACACAACAGCATCCTTGCTATGAAACACAACGTCCAGCATCCTTGCAATGAAACACAGCGTCCATCATAGCAGCATGGGCACCGAGAATGACAGGTGACATGCACTGTGCTTGTGCTGTGGCCAGGCACTGCCCCTGGAATGACATTCTCACCCCTGTCCTGGCAAGTGGGTTCCCTTCGGACCCTCCTTTATAGTTGAGGCACAAGGAGCTGGAGCCTCATCCCAGGCTGTGCCAGCGGAGTGGGGAGTGTGTGCAGGGCTGTGGGAAGGCTGGGTGAGGGGCTGGAGGAGAGGCTGTGTCCATCTGTTCATCCATGGTCAGGGTTAGATCCCTGCCCAGCTGGTTGTCATTGTGACTGGGAGCAAGTCACCTTTCTTCTCTTGGGCTTCCTGGGCTGTGACCTGGGGTGTCATCACTTGGAGAGGTGGGTCTATCCATGTGAAACAGTTAACCCTGTATCAGGCACACAGAAGGGTCTGATTATTGGGGGGTGAGGGATGGCGAGTATGTGCTCCCAGAGGGTCCTCTGGGAAGAGGGGGCCTGGTGCTGGTGCCGAGGTCTTGGGGCTGGCATGGACCACTTCTCTTACTGGGGGCTTCTAGGCCTGGGCCCCCACTGTCAGGTGTCTTAGCCATATGGACTTGCAGAAGCTATCCAAGTGGGGCTGAGCCAGGGCCTCCCAGGGGGAGGCTTCCCATGGGGTGTCCCCCTTCCTCCAGCAGGCAGCTCTGGAGACTTCCACTCCTACGTCTTCCCTCCATCTCCGTTCCCTCCTGGAAGTGGAAGCGTGTCAGCCCCCCTGCCTGGTTGATCTTTGGCCTAATTCCCCAAGTTCTCAGGGACTGAGGTTGGGGTGGGGAAGAAGTCTTGTCCCTCCATGCCCTTCTTGGCATTGTATGGGCCCCAGATACTCCCCCTGGGATCTAAAACTGACCGCAGTTCCTTGGACCACACGGTACTTCTATCTCCAAGCCCTCTTATACACTGTCCTTTCTGCCTGGGATGCCTGACCCTGTTCTTTACGTGGTGAATCCAGCTCAGTCTTTCAGCTGAATCATGCTTCTAGAAACCCCCAACCTCTGCCAAGTGGGGTCGTTGCCTCCATCAGACTCCACCGTGTCACCAGAACCTGGCACAGGGCTTGGCACGTATTGGATCCTCCAATGGATTCATGTAATTCAGTTAGCACTGCCGTCTCCATTTGTTCGTGTCATGTCTCTGTGATCTTTCCCATGTGAGCCCTCGAGGCAGAACCCTCCCTGGGTGCAGGGGCTGCTTGATCCCCTTGTCCAGGGGCCCAGTGTGGGTGCTGGCAAGCAGGATCTGCTCAACTCCCCGGGCTCTGGCCAGGTCAGGTTGGGGCAGCTCCTGTCACTTCTCGGGCCAGGCTGGGCCATGTGTCCTCAGGCTCCTGGCAGGACATCTGTCTGCTGAAGGGCCGCAGCCGGGAGTTTGTCCTAGTGGGACTTCGAGTAGGACCTTGTGCTTGCGTACTCATATCTAATTAATTATATTGTGGAATTGAAACTTATTCCCATTAGGCACCGATGAGAAAATTAAAGATCTATTGATATTGCAATAATTAATTGAACAAAAAAGTGGGGAAAAAGATGCAAAGTCTGCGATTAAGTCAGTGCTATTAACTCCCTCATGGTCAGAGAGAGGTGAAGGAGGCCTGCTTGAGGGAAGTGTGGGCTAGCCAAGACTTGGGGACCCTGGTTGCCCACTGGGGAGGGTGCAGGCTGATGGTGGTGCTCTGTCTGGCTGGGGTGCTGCCCAGACTGTGCCTGGGCTGTTGGGGGGGCCCTAAGGATGCCTCATTTCTAAGCTTCCTGGGACAAAGGGGTCCCAGTGCAGGGCCAGGCAGGGGTCAGAGCCTTTCTGTGGAAGGGTTGGAGTGGGGGCTGGAGTTACCAAGAAGAGTCAGAGTAGCTGCCGGCCGAACGTGGTTCAGGGCCCCGGAACAAGTGAGAGGAGTGGGGAGCTGCCAGGCCCGGGGCAGGGGGCTGAGAGATCAGGAGCATGACAGTGGTCAGCAAGTGAATGGGGCTCACCGGGTGGGCCATGGCTTGAAACACAAGTCTTGGACCCCTTTCAGGAGTGTGGGTGACGGTCACCCACTCAGCTAGGTGGTGGCCTCTTCCCAAAGCCTCATTGCCTGGGCTCGAGCATCAGACTGTCTCCTCATGTGTGCCTGGAAAGAGAGAGCGTCCACTCAGGCTGCAGCCCCTCAGGGGCCTGAGAGGCCTTCTCAGAGGCTCAGACTCTGCCTAGCAAGTGGCGCTTGAGGGTGCTCAGGGGAAGGGAGGACATCTTCCATGCCTGTCCGGGTGGTGGGGACTGCTTCACACCTGGCCCTCCTGCTCTTCTGTGCTTCAGGCTCTCTGAGGCTGGTCTGGGGCTCCCACTCTGCTGCCTCTGGAGAATGAAGGCCTGGAGATGGGCACAGGTGAGTCATGGCTTGGGGGTGGCCTTGATGCTGTGGCTGCAGTGCTGGGACATTCTGGGTGCTACTCTGCTGTGTGCTGGCACCTCGGGGATCCCAAGCATTGACTCAAAGGTGGAGAGTGCTAGAGAAGCATCCCCCCACCCCCCAGCTTCTGGGCCTGTGTGTGGCCCCCCATGGTGCCGAGGCTGCTCTGGCTCTCTGCCAGGGAGCACATCCCACAGGTGGACCGTTGATCTGTCCTCATCAGGAGCTCAAATCCACTTTTCTTGGGTCCTGTGTGTGCCTTTGGGGCCCTAGAGCATGACTGGCCACTCCCTCTGTGAGGAGGCCGGGCCCTGGGGCATGTCTTCTCTCCAGTCTCACATACTGTGTCCCTAAGGTCTTGCTCTGGGTCAGCTTCCCATGTGCTCACTGACTGACCTCCTTTGCTCTCTCTCCGGACCCCCCGCCCCCACCCACCATGGCCCCCGGAACCCCTCAGTGAACCCGGCACAGTCCCAGACAAGGTTCTGTGTTGTAGCGGGCTGTGTGTGGGTGGTGGACAGGATGGGGACCCAGGTCCTGAAGCCAGGTGTCCTGGGCCTGCCTCTCCCCAGATGTGGGCTTCAGATGCCGTGCCACGTTCTGAGCCTCAGTTTCCTTGTCTGGAAATGGGATGTCTTATTGAAGACCTACTTTGTGGTAGGCCTCATGCCCCCACTCGATACACATGGTCTCTGCTCTTCGGCAGGGTGTTATGATGAACTCCATTTTGCAAACGAAGAAATTAAGAGGTTGGTATTTACTACCTAAGGGGAAATATTTACAAATCACTTATCATCAATTTGTATCCAGAATATATAAAGAGCTCTTACAACTCAAGAAGACAGTCCACCCAGTACCAAATAGGCAAAAGATTTGAATGAATCCTTCACCAAAGAATAGACACAGATTGCAAATAAATGTAGGAAAAGATGCTCAACATCATTAGTCCTCAGGGAAATGCAAATCAAACATGAGATGCCACGTCACACCTGCTAGGATGGCTGTTATAAAGACGTTAACAAGTGTTGTGAGGATACAGAGCCCCTGGAACCCTCACCCGCTGCTGTTAAATGTTAAACACTGTGATAGTTTCTTTTTTTTTTTTTTTTTAAAGATTTTTATTTATTTATTTGACAGAGAGAGATCACAAGTAGATAGAGAGGCAGGCACAGAGAGAGAGAGGGAAGCAGGCTCCCTGCTGAGCAGAGAGCCCGATGCGGGACTCGATCCCAGGACCCTGAGATCATGACCTGAGCCGAAGGCAGCGGCTTAACCCACTGAGCCACCCAGGCGCCCCACTGTGATAGTTTCTTAAAAAGATAAACATATACTTGGGGCACCTGGGTGGCTCAGTGAGTTAGGCATCTGAGTCTTGATTTCAGCTCAGGTCATGATCGCAGGGTCATGGGATTGAGTCCTACGTCAGTCTCTGCTCTTGGCGTGGAGTCCGCTTGTTCCTCTCCCCCTGCTCCCCCCCCACCCCCGACACTCTCTCTTCCCGCCCCCCTCAAATAAATAAATAAAATTTAAAAAAGAAAGATAAACATACACTTAACCATATTATTCAGCAATTCTACTCCTAGCAATTCTCATAAGAGAAGTGGCAACATCTGTTCATACAGAGACTTGTACAAGAATGTTCATAGCAATGTTATTTATGATAGTTCCAAACTGGAAACAGCTCAAATGTCCATCAACCGGTGAGCAGTAAGCAAAACTGGGTATATCTCTTCGTTGGAATACCATTTGGCAATAAAATGGAATGAAACACGGAGACTCACTGCAACGCAGATGAACCTCAGAAGCTTTATTCGAAGTGAAAAAAGCCAGGCACAGAAGACGACTGTAGATTCCCTGTATGTGATACTTCTTGAAAAGGCATAACTGTGGAGGCAGAAAGCAGACTCCTGGTTGCTTGGGGCTGGGGCTGGAAGCAAGGATTGACTGCAGACAGGCATGTGGGAACTTTCTGGGGGTGATGGAAGTGTTTGAGAACTGGATAGTCCCCATGGTTGCAGAACGGTATACATTTGCTAACACTCAAGGAACTGCACACTTAATGTGGGTGAATTTCTTGGTATGTAAATTATACCGCGTGAACGTTAAACAGAATCTTGCTGAAGACCATACAGTTTGCAGGTGGCCAAGACAGAATTCAAACTAAGTCTTCCATTCTGCAGAGCCCTGGCTTCTGGCCCCCCAGTGCCAGGTAGAGACAGAGCAGTGAGCCTGGGTAGGAGCTGAGATCTGTCTGCCTGGCCTTTGTGGTGGGGGGAGGGGGCCGCAGGTGAGATTACAATTATATTTGGCAGTTGGTGAAGGACTGGGAAGTTGGGAAGTGCCTTCTGGAAGGCCCAGATTTTCAGGGATGTGTGTGTGTGCAGAGGTGGGTAAGGGTCTGGGCTTGGAAGTGGGGAGGCTGGAGGGGCTGGCCCAGCAGCTCTGGGTCCTCTCTGAAGTCTATCTGCATCGCATTCTGTTCTCTTCGCCGCCGCAGCTCCCTCCCTTCAACGTGTCTCTAGTGCTATCGATGGGGCCAGGGACTCTGCCGTCAGTGCTCCTGTGGGTTCCTTAAGGAAGCCTGTGGCTCCCTGGGCCTTGAGGAGGCCTGTTGTATTTTGCTGATGGGCCCAGGACCATAGAGGCTGCTTTCTTACCCTCCCGGTTCCCATCATTAGCATTACGAAGTGGAAAACAAGCCTGGTGCTTGCTGCCTAAATATTTATGGAATACTGCTGGGGTCAGAGGACAGAGCAGCAAATGAAATTAAAGATTTACGCCGAAATACCAGCCAGGGGAGGGTTTGGGCCACGGCTTGCCTTCTGTGTTGCTTGGAGAAAAGGTTTTCTTTTTTCTTCTGAAAAACTTAGTTTTTATAGATTTTTGAAGCAAAATGCATGAAATTTTAATCCGCGGCTTCACATCGCATCTTCCTAAATTGTTAGTTACTACAGAGCGCGCAAGCTGAAGGTGCAGGCACACTTCCGTGGGTCTGGATGCTCTTGGGGAGTTTGGAAAATTCCATTCCTTTGCTTGGCTCTCATTCTTATGGCCCCTCTGGGGAGGAGGGCCCATTATATAGTGCAGAGAGCTGTGCTCTGTGTAGGGTAAATTAGCTGGGAGCCGAAGTGGGGATTGGGGGAGATTCTCAATAACCCTGAGAGCCACATATTTCTCTTTCTTTTGATGAAACCTCCTATTTTACATTGAGAAGACAAGGGAGGCTGGGACTTTGCTTCTGTACCAGTCAAAGGCTAGCAGGAAAAGGAGGGTGTGCTCAAAGCATACCCGGAGCTCAGGTAATGAACTGAGTCTTAACAAGGACAAGGTGAAGGAGACAAGCAGATTTGGTGAAGAACCCGAGTTCGTGCTCCCAGGGAGCTGTTACCTTCCCTAGGCCAGTGGGAGCCCAGGGAGGGGACAGTGGCTACAGTACAGAGGTGGCCACTGCCACCCAAGCCAGGAGGGATTGAGGAGAAACCTTACCTCTCTCCCCTCACCCTGGATCCCCTTGACCAAATTCTGAAGGAAGGCAGAGGACAGGACGTCCCTGTGATGCTGTCCTCAGTGGTTAGCCTTCCAGAGCACACGAGTGGCTCCAGAGGGAGGGCATGTCATCTCTGCTCCCGCTCCCTAGGAACGGAGTCTGGGACATGGGTTGGTGTTTGTGGTTTATTGAAAGAAGCAGGTTAGGGGCACCTGGGTGGCTCAGGCAGCTAAGTGTCTGCTTTCAGCTTAGGTCATAATCTTAGGGTCCTGGGATCGAGTCCCGCTCCAGGCTCCTTGCTCTGTGAGGAGTCTGCTTCTTCCTCTCCTTCTGCATTGCCCCCTGCCCTGGCTCATGCTATCTCTCTCTCAAATGAAACCTTTTTTTTTTTCTTTTTAGAGAAGCAGGTTAGAGAAGGGGAGAGAGCCAAGTAAGGTTGTGGTGTCATGTAAGTCTAGCCTGACCGTGTCTAGGGACTCTGGGACATAGGGTTGTTTCCCCTGGAGGTAAGGAGGAGGCCACCTTCTCTACTTCCTTGACTGTCGGTCACTGGGTGTGAGCTACCCTCAGGTGGGAAGTGAGGTAGTCAGCTCTGGGCAAGGTGGCTCCCTCAGGTAAGGACTGTTTGCTGGAGAAGGGGGCAGCTATGACACTCAGATCCCCAACACTGGGAGCTGGCGGGATTGGGAGCCCGGCTCACTCAGAGAATGACTGCCACACCACAGTATGATTCCGGGGATGACAGGTGTCAGTTAGCAAATGCCTCCAGATGATAGAAACCCTACATCTCTCTTCCCAGCCATCTCCTGTGGGTATTTATCTGACTGTCCGTCTTCTCATTCACGGTGCTGGACCTGGACAGGGCAGTGAGAGCGGAGCGAGAGCTTCTCTGAGGCTGACGCATTTCCCTCTCCAGGGGCCGGGGCTGTTGTGCTCCCACCCCAACCTCACTGCCTGCCGCTTAGTTGGTCCTGCTTCCTGTCCCCCTGCCACCAACAGACACCACGGGCCTCTGCGAAGTCTGGCGGAAGTGCTCCTCTGGTTATCCGGAGAAATTATACTGAAGGGTTCCAGCAAGTGAAGAATTTTAGATGAGGATATTTATCAGAGCCGAGCATTAATAATAAATGCTGCATGATTTTTTTATTAGAGCAGCCACATAAATGTGGCTGCTTCAACTTTTTAACTCTGGAAAGCTTGAAGTTGGAGGCCACTGGCTGTGGAAAAGTGTTGGGCTAATCAGTTCCCATTCATATGCAAAGCATTCCCTTAGCTGAGTTCATCAAAATGCAATCGTTTCTTAAAAAAAAAAAAAAAATATTTATAGACTTCCCCTCCCTGCAAAGGACTATGAGGAGGATGGATAATGAAAAATACAAATTGTTAATACCCTGAAAAGGAAGCCTCACTCTGAGCCCTGCTAAGCATTCTTTATTCTCTGAGAAAAAGTTAAAAATGGGCATTTGTAATATACTGTTCTCTACTTCCCTTTACTAAACCCTCTCCCTCCTCGTATTCCAACTGCTTCTCCATGTCTCTCTCCTTAGGAGGAGGCTGGCCTGATTTGTCCCCCTGGGCCACTGGGGTGCGTGGGCAGGACATGGAGCACGGCAGGGGGTGAGGGTGTACCATGTCCTGCCTTGACCTTGCCTGGCACTGTGCACGCTCCGGGCTTGGGAAGCATCACTGAGTCTTTACACCAACTCCATCCCCATGACAGAGACTGGAAAAGCAAGGCTCAGAGAGATGCCCAGCGGTCACCAGCTGGAGACTCCTCCGTGTACCAGTTCCTAAGGGAGCAGGGCTCCTGTGTTTGCAGGACTGGAGCTGCTTGGGTTCTCGTTCTCATGGCCCCAGTAGGATGGCGGCTCTGTGTCACTCTGGGGGCCTTTCCTGGCCTTCCGTTGTGCATTTTTCCAGGGAAGGGGAGTCAGGATTGGGGGCTCCCGTGACCTCTTTCTCCATCTTTTCCCCCCTTCTCTCTAGTCTCCAAGTGCGATGAGATTAGGGCACCCAACCCCAGTCCTCGGGAGGGAGAAGAGTTATCGGTGCGGGTGCATGGGGGAGCATGTGCAGTTCGGGACAACACTCACTCTATCTCCCATTGCAGGAGCATTTGCTTAGCGCCTTCTGGGTGCCGGTCATGGGGAGTTGGGGTGATTGAGTGCCTGCCTTCTTGGTTGCAGACCGGCAAATGCAGGTTGTGGGGGAGGGTGTTACTGCACAGGCTATAGGGGCTGGAGCAGTGTTGGCTGTCTGCTGACCCCCGTGGGTGGCTCATGATAGCTGCTCACCCTCTCCTCCCTCCCGTGCAAGCAGATATGCTTTTTAAAAATTTATTTATTTATTTGAGAGAATGGGAGAGAGAGAGTCCTAAGTCCTAAGCAAACTCTGCACTGAGCATGGAGCCCCACTTGGAGCTTGATCCCAGGATCCTGAGATTGCAACCCGAGCTGAATCCAAAAGTCAGACGCTTAACCATCTGAGCCACCCAGGCGCCCTGCAGATGTGCTTTGGGGACAGAGTTGGAAGAGTTGGAAAGGTGATTCTTCCCATTTCGTCAGATGGGAAAACCTCGGCCGGAAAGACACCAAGATCCAATTGTGTCGTTCATGCAAAACTTCAGGTGTGGCACTACTTGGACACCTGCCTGTGGTATGGTCCTGTGGGTACCTGGGGCGTGAGAGAATGGTTGAGCAGTGGGACCCCTGGGCTGGCCTAGTCTCAGCCTGCTTCTGGGTCGAGGCTTAAGGGTTTGCAGGGTGGCAATGGAACTGGGGTATCGGGGGCCTGCTGGTTCAGGGGTCATCAAAACCGGACCCTCTATCCTGGGTGCAGAATGACCGGGCCCTGCTTCCCAGGCAGAATGGTTGTGCCCTGAGCACTTGGGGGTCGGGAGGATGTCTGTGATTTTTGTAGAAATCAGCCCCAGACCCTCTGTCACCCTCCAGGAGACACTCTCTTCAGATTTTCAGGCAAATTAACAGGAACTTCAGCAAACCAACCATTTCCATTTGGAATTTAAATTGATCGTAGACAATTTTCTGACACACGTGTCTCCTGCCATTTGCAAAATATACATCACAGGTCCCTTCTGGAAGCCTGGCTAGGCAGGTCGCTTTTCCCCAGCTGTCACCACAGGTTTCCAGGTTTGCTGGAACCAGGGTTGTGTTTAGCGACCCCAGAAAGAGCCCAGTGCTGAGATGCCTGGTCCTCAGGTCAGTCTCAGGGAACCTGGGATGGCAGCTTGGGTAGATTCAGGGCCACCTGGGGCCCGTCACATCCACACTGCAGGGCAGTGGTGAGCGTGCCTTATTCCTGTACCCATCCCTGGGAGGAGGCCATCTGCTGGGGCTCCTTCCTGCCAACCCTGGGCAGAAGATGAATAGATGGCTTGGACATGGCCCTATCTGGAGAAGCTCACAGGCCGGAGTGGGGAGGCAGCTCTGGGCACACAGAAAGGAACTGGGAGAAACCAGGGAAGACTTCCTGGATGAGGTGACAGCTGAGTAAATTCTTAAAGTACAAGTAGGAGTTTATAGTGGCCCAAGGGAGAGTTCTGCAGACTGGTGTAACAGGGCATACAAAATTATAAAATCTTGAAAGGTGAGGTGGTTCAGGTGTGGAGACAGAAGGGAATGCATACTTCCTTGCTCTGGGCTCGGTGGGGATGGTGACTCACCCAGAATTGATCAGGAGAAGCCGTAAGAGCTCTGTCTGCTGTCTCTGTCTTGTGTTGTGTATCATGTAGCTGAGTGGCTTCTGGAAGTGGTGAGGAATCTGGGAGAGGTGGCGCGGGAATTCCTGATGTTCTTTTCCCTATTCGGTGCTTCATTTCCTCATCTGTGAAATGGACATTGTACTAAAAATTCCCACAGGTGGTCCTGAGTATGACCAGAGACCGGTGGGGACCAGTGGTGGCTCTGTCCTCTGTCACTCTTACAATGTCTCAGCCCAGGGCGGTGGTGAGGTGAGCGGAGGCTCTGGGATGGGGCAGGAACTGTAGGGCCAAGGCAGGCAGAGGCTGGAGCCAGGTTTAGGGACAGGTTGGACTGTGTGAAGGGGTGGGTGGGCGAGATGGGCAGGAAGGCTGAGGCAGAGGGGAGGTGCCTGCCCCTTACATTAACTGGGCTCCAGGAGCTCAGGATGCCTGGAGGGTGTTGCTCCATAACTTCCCGATGGTCATTTTTTCTGCCCACAGATACCCATCGGGTCTGCCGTGGGGATGCCCAGGTGAGCCAGATAGGTGTGGTCAGATGCTGAGAGAGTGCCCTGAGAACAGGGCAATGTGTGTGGTGGCTACATCCTCCTGAGGACACTGACCGCCTAGACTGGGGCCAGGGCAGGGAAGGCCTCTGGAGAAGAGGTGTCCAGGCCAGACTCAGTGAAGGGGAGGCTTTGGACAAGGCTGCGGCAGGTGCCAGGGCCCTAGTGGGAGGACTGGCCTGCCTCTGTAGCCCCTGCCCTTTGCCTTGACCATGCTTTCAGGGAGAGCACAGAGCCTTCCTCTTCTGCCCTGTCTGGGCAGCCTTCCTGGAGGGTACAGGGATTGGGGAATGGGTGGGGTGCAAGCAGAGTGTGACCTGGAGTCTCTCAGGCAGGGTCCAGGAGATCCCATGACCCCAGGCAGCAACAGCCAGAGGTGTGAGACATTTGGGTAGTTGTGTGCTCTGGGCATAGCAAACCAACTTAGGAATTAAGCTTCCATGGGATAGAGTGACGGAGTCCACTTGCTCTCAGAAGTGCCCCACGCTGCCCCATCTAGGTCATAGCTGAAGTACACGGAGGATACCCTGACAGTCAGGCTCTGTTCTTAGCCCTTCGTACTACAGATCTTCGATTTACAACAGGGTTACCTCTTGGTAAACCCATCGTAAGTTGACAATATCTTAAGCTGAAATGCATTTAATACTCTTAACCTACCAAGCATCATAGCTTAGCCTAGCCTACCTTAAATGTGCTCAGAATGCTCACATTAGCCTATAGTTGGGCAAAATCATCTAACAAGCCTCTTTCATTTTATTTTTATAGATTGATTTATTTATTTGAGAGAGAGAGAGCCACAAGCATGCGAGTGGGGGAGGGTTAGAGGGCAAGGGAGAGAGACTCTCTGGCAGACACACCGTTGAGCGCAGAGCCCGACACGGGGCTTGATCTCACGACCTGGAGATCATGATCTGAGCCGAAATCAAGAGTCAGACGCTCAACTGACTGAGCCACCCAGGTGCCCCTCACAAAGCCCGTTTTATCATAAAGTGCTGAACATCCCCTGTCATTTATTGAAGAGTGGACTGAGAGTGAAAACCAGAATGGTTTAAAGGTATCGGGTGCTTCCCTCATGTTCCTGCGGCTGACTGGGAGTCGAGGCTTCTGGCCCCTGCCCAGCATTACCGGAGAGTATCATACCACATATTGTCTGCCTGGGGGGAGATCAAAATGCAAAGTAAGGTTGCTCTTGAATGCTTATTGCTTTCACACCATTGCAAAATTAGAAACATTGTTAAGTCCCATCATTGTAAGTTGGGGACTGTCTATATTTACTCAGTTCTGTGATGTGGTTCTAGTATTTGCCCATTTTGCTGGTGTGGAAATTAGGCACAGAACAGTTCTGTGTCTTGCCCGAGGTCACACAGCTCATGAAGTGGCAGAGCTTGTCTTTGAACTTGGCAGCCGGACTCCCCTGTCCTTCCTCAGAAGCTTACCCACTCTTTGTGTGGTTCCTGGTATGTTGGGGGGCTTCCCTTCTGGCCAGGGAGGAGGGGCACTGGCCATGTTGGCCCCATGCACTTGCTGGGGCTGAGTGGGTTATGGTGGGAGGCATGGAAGATATATGACTGGAGAGGCAGGGGGTCTAGAGGGCCAGGAGGGGTGTTACAAAGTAGCAGGCCCAGAGGAGATCACAAGGGGACCCTTTCCTGAGTTTCACTTCGTGCCTGTTTCAAGGCACAGAAGCCCCCTTTGGACCAAGGTGGCCCCTTCCCACTGGGTGTGCCAGTTGTGTCCATGCTCCCCACTCTTGCCTGGGGCACCCTTGGGCATGTAGAGGATCTGGAGGGGATGTACCCCTCTCCCTCACTCCCTTGCATAGTCATCAGGATGCCATTGTTATTTTGGGGGGTTGACGATACCCCATATTCCGTATCTGAAGCCCTTCAAAGTCCCTCCTTGGGGTACCAAATCTTCAGAGCCATGAATTATGTCAGAAATTTGCGAGGAGAGTGGCTGGAGCAGAAGGGGACTGCCATGTTTATTTCCTGTGACTGACCCAGGTCTCTTGGTGGTGGGGGGCTGTGTGTATGGTCTCCTGAGGTCTCTAAGCTCTGCACTGAGCTGCAGCTCATGGATACTATTGTCCCTATAGGGCACTGGGGACCCAGGAGGGTGACTTTGCTCTGGCCTTGGCTGAGTGTATCCAGCTCCTGCAATCCCTCATATGGGCCCGACACCTGGCGGCTTCGAGCTTCCTGGCCAGGGTGTCAGGTGGAATTAACTGGCAGCAGGGACAGGTGGGTGTTGATTGAGGCTGATTGCTGGGAGGCAGCGTCTGCAGGCTGCACAGAGCTATTTCCAGCCGCTCCAATTGTATCAAGGAGCCTTAATCCTTCTAAGTGCCTTTGTGCTCTGGCAGTGTGGAGTGAGGGTGGGGGGCCAAGGCCAGAGCAAGGTCAGCCTTCCCCTGGTTGTCTGCATTTCCCCTCCCTTTTACTCACCCATCTACCCATCCACCTGTCCATCTACCAGTCCCTCCAGGCATGCATCCATCTGTCCATCCGTCTATCCATCCATCCATCCATTCTCTGTTGTCATTCATTTTCTCTGTCCCTCATGGTTCAGTGTTTATCCACCATATGCCAGGAACCATGCTGGGACCCAATTCCTAGGCCCTCCCTTGGCTCCCAGTCTAGTGTTGGGGTTAATGCACCGAGGCTCCATGATGGAGGGGAGCACGGCCGCCCCAGGAGCACTGGCTTACCTTGGGGGGTGCCCTATGCTGGAGCTGCGTCTTAGGGACCAAGCAGGGACTTCATGGGTGGGATGTGGGCTGACAGCCCTCCATGTGGAGGGCCAGCATGACCGAAGGCTAAGAGGTGGGGAGAACGGCAGCAGAGAGCAGGAAGTCACCTGTGTGCGGCAGCATGAGGCTGGGGCTAGTGTTGGGGACAGGAGTAGAGAGCTGAATGAGCTCACCAGGATGTTGGGCCTGGCCTTGGCGTGGCAGGTCTGATAGGGATGGGTGTCCTTGAGGGCCTGAAGCAGGGTTTCAGGATGATTGCTTGGGTGAGGAATGGGCCAGAGGGGCAAGGCTGGAGGCAGGAAGATGAAAGAAGGATCATGAGCTTTGCTTCACAGCCCTGCTCCCTTCCTGGTGCTGGGGCCCCCTCTCTCCTCTCATCAAAGAATGCAGGCCAAACTTCTGGCTGGCTACCTCTGCGGGAGTTCTTAGTTTCAGGATTGAGGACTTCTGAGGTGCCTGAGACCCAGCCTCTACCCTGGGGGGGCCCTTAGAGTGGATGGGGTGCCACTGTCCTGTGACCTCTTTTGCTCGACCACACCTCCTCCCAGTTCTGTGTTCCCCTGTGCTGAGTCCCTCCTGTCACTCCTCTCCCCCACTGGGAGGAGGACCCACCGTGGCCACACTTGGGCCCATAGGCAGCCAGGGGAGGCACATCCTGGCAGGTCTGCATGTGCTGGGGCCTATTTCCCAGGAGCTCCCTAAACACAGCTCGGGGCAGCCTCTGCCCTGGATGTTTGGAAACCCCGACAGGGATGAACTGTGGCACTGCAGCCTGCATGGGCGGGGCACACAGCATCAAACAGGGAAAAGGGCAAGGCTGAGGGCCGGCAGTTCTCCATGGTTCTCTCTCTCGGTGACCTCTGGTATCCTGTTTCCTAATTAATGCCATGGGCTGGCTGAACTCCGCACTGGTTGTGGGAGAGGTGAGGTCTGGTCACTCTCTGCTGAGACTGCTCCCTGAGGTGCTTCTGGAAGGCAGGAGAGAGGAGGCTGGGTTGGACCCCTGGGGTTCCTCCTGCTGCTGCAAATACCCCACCTCTTCTGGGGAGCAGAGAGAGTGGCTGGGTGTGCTGAGTGGGCTCTGCCCGTAGCTCCAGGGAGTGGTGGCTCTTCCAATTGCTTTGCATGTGCGTGAGGTGTGTGTGTGTGTGTGTGTGTGTGTGTGTGTGTGTGTGTGTGTGTGTGTGTATGTGTGTGTGATGGCCAAGGATGCATGGGAAGGAGCAGAGTGATTCCCTCGTTCCCTGTGCACGACTCTGGGAGTCTTCTGGGATGCCTGTAATGTGATTCTTCTCTTTATCCACACCCTCTCCTGTTCCTGGTGTTTCTATCTGTGAGCCCAGCTGCCCTCCTACAGGTCTGTAGAAAGGGCATGTGAGTCCCTGAGTCCTCCCAGACTCACCCTAGCCCACCCGTGGCTGCGATGGTGCCAAGGTCGGTGCCAAGGATGGTGCCAAGGAATGTTCTCTATCCATGGATACTTAAAGTACTTCAAGTACAACTACCTCAGGCCTGGGCCATTTTTGAATTTTAATAAAGGGTCCTGTCATTCAAAGAGGTGTGGGACTTCCACACCCTGAAAATGGATTTTTTTTAAAAGATTTTATTTATTTATTTGACACACACACACACAGAGTACACAAGCAGAGGGAGCATCAGGCTGAGGGAGAGGGAGAAGCAGGCTCCCCACTGAGCGGGGAGCATGATGTGGGGCTCGATCTCAGGACCCTGGGATCATGACCTGAGCCAAAGGCAGACGCTTAACAACTGAGCCACCCAGGCACCCCTGAAAATGGATTCTTTAGCACGGTTCTGTGTCTCTCCCTGACAGCCTAGGGCCCCTCGACCTTCTTGTCACTGCTTCAGAGCAGGCACCGCCTTGCATGCCTGGGGGGTGGGGGGTGCAGGATGGCTTGGACTCTGCTGCCTCCAGGCCACAGCCAGTTGTCGGCCCTCCTTCCTTGCGAGAAGCAGTGCTTCTACGGAGAGTACAGATTGCCCTGAGCAATAATATAGTCCTCATCCGAATATGAATATATGTAGGCACTATAAATATTTGTAATTCTCAGCCTTGCACGGTGCCTCCCTTGGTCTTACATCCTTCTAACAACCATTCAAGAAATCAACCGTTTAAGGCTGAAAGATGTTGTGCCGGCTTGTGGGAGGCCACTCTTGCCTCTGCCTCGGCTGCAGAGATGCAGGAGAGAGGGGAGCCCATGAGCGTTGCTGGGATCTCTGGTTTGGGGCTTACCTGGAGCCCTGGCCAAGTCACAGGACACATCCAGCTCATCCACTGGAGCTGTGGAAGGGACTGGGAGATGGCACCCCCTTCTTCATCCCCTGTGCTCCCCACCAGGACCCTCGTTTGGAAAGCCTGAGCGCCAGCTCCGTAGGGCAGAAGCGATACTCAGTGTGTGCGGCTAGTCTTCCGCACCCCCACTGGATCTAATGCAACAGTTTAATTCTCTCCTTCAAAAAACAGTCCCCAGGCACCGGCACCTCGGTGATCCTGCAGTGACCTCGACAGTTTGGTGGCCGAGACAGGGTGATCATTCAGAGTGACAGCTCACAGTTTGGTGGCCAAGACAGAGGGCAATCATTCAGAACGACAGGTGCTGGGCTGTGTGTGTGTGGTGGGAGGTAAGAAGGTCCCAGGAGGCTTCCTAGAGGGGATCATGCTTGAGCTGAGCTCAAGGAGCAAGGGGAGGGGGACAGGCTTGGGTGTTGGTATGACGTTGGCTAGTGCTCTGGCTGGCTGTGTTGAGGGAGTACACCTTGGGTGCATAATGGATGTC
Organism: Meles meles; assembly: GCF_922984935.1. Classification (NCBI taxonomy): domain Eukaryota; kingdom Metazoa; phylum Chordata; class Mammalia; order Carnivora; family Mustelidae; genus Meles; species Meles meles. Next base: position 44,520,662 of record NC_060078.1, on the reverse strand, counting down.
AGCTTGTTGTCTCCCCAGGTGAGGTCAGGGCCCCTGGGGCATGGCGGAGGCATGGGGTCAGGTACAACCTGGGGGTGGGATCTTTGGGACGAAAGGGCTGTGTCTGACCTATTTGTGTGTCACACCCCGCCACCACAGGGTCGTTTCAGAGCAGAAGCAGCCACGCTGGGAGGGCCCGGGCTGGGCTGGTGGGGCAGGGTGACCATGGGTCTGATCATGGCTGGGATAGTCTGCAGCGTCCTAGTGCCCACAGCTTCTTGTATCGCCCTCCGCACATTTCTAGGCTCTGAGGTATAGAGATCATCTTCCTGTTATCTGTGTGGGGGCACGGGCAGCTGGGGTGGGGAGTTGTGCTCCTTTCTAGTGAGGCTCTGCCCAGGTAGGTGCTGATGCTTAGTCTCGAGCAGGAATACCTTCCTTCAACCAATGGTTTAAATAGATGCAGGAAGTAGATTTGTTCGCCTGGGTATGTTGGGAGTGTTGGGGGGTGTGTGAGAGGGTGGGAATCTGGGTGTTCAGGAAGAGGGGGAAGTAGGGAAGATGGAGCGCAGTCTGTGGGACATGTGCTTGGAATGAGAGCAGGAAGGTTTTCCTAATTTCATTTTTTTAGGTGACTTTGAACATCAGTCTACTGCTTGCTGGTTGTTGGTCTTTACCCGCTGGTTCTTGGTCTTCACCTGTTGGTCCTTGGTCTTCACCTGTATCACTGGGGTTGTTGGGAGTGTGGGAACAGCACGATCAGCAAAGTCAGCCTACTTGAGTTTGAACTCAGGCTCCATTGTCTTTTGCTGTGTGACCTTGGGCAAGTGACGTGGCTCTCTGAGCCTCAGTGTCCTCATTGGAAAAATGTTGACAATAATCCTTACCTCAGAATTGTCAGGCAAATCCAGTGAGATCCCTAAGGGATGCTGCCATGAGCAGAGTGGTTTGCTCAGCAAGTTAGGTCTTTTCCTCGGCCCATTTTGCCCACAGTATCACTGTGTCTCTGTGAGGGGACTCGGTGTGTGGCTGTCACTGGCTCCCATGCCACGTCAGCCACATTTTGGAGAGCAGTCTCAGGCCTGGCAGAAGGCTGTCCTCTTGTGTGGGCCTGTGGAAAGAGCACACTTGCCCAAGTGTGGGACTGCCCTTCCTTGGGGTGGAGGTCCCTGCTGAGGAGAGATAGTGCTGAGGCAGACCACAGAGTTCAGATAGCTCCAGAACCTCCCAGCATCTTCCATGCCCAGTTAGGGGTCTGGGGTGTGGGGCTGCCTGCACCGCCTGGGAACTCAGTGCAGAGGAGCCTGTGTGCATGTGCAAGGCCATATGGGTGCGTGCGTGCTTGCTGGGCGGGGCCTTTGGGGGGACTGAGCCCCAGCCCTGCAGCTCCCCATTCCTCTTCCGGCATGAGCAATGGGGGCTGCAACCTCCCACCCCTTTGTCTCCTTGTCTCTGTCTAGCAAATTTGTCTGGGCGGGAGTGGGGGGGGGCGCCTTCCACGGCTAGGGCAGGGCCAGAGTTGGGCCAGACTTAAGTCTATGGAGACTTCTAGGCCTGGCCATCTCTGTGGAGCCCTTTCATAGCCAGAAAATACCCGGAGGGAGTGCAAGTCACAGTGAGCACATATTTTGTTGGTTTTTTGGAGAAGGGAGGGCAATTCTCACCTGTTTTCGGAGCCTCTCTGCCCCAGTTTGCTGCACCGTAGCACGCTCCAGAAGCAGACCTGCCTCACAGGAACATGTGGCCAGCAGCAGCTCACACAGGGGGCCTGTGCCAGCTGAGCTTGCCCTGCAGATGGAAGCGGCCTCATGTATACCCCCGACTGGTGATAGCGCTGTTCTCTCTGTGTGCTCCTGGCACTGCCACCTTCTGCTTGGTTGAAGGGGAGGAAGGGGGTACCTGCTCCCCTTGAGCTGGGCTCCAGGGAAAGGCTCGTGTACTCGAGTGCCCGCTCAGACTTGGAGAGTTTCATGATGCAGCTCTGCCCAGGCTTACACCCTGTGTTCCTCTCAGCGATCTGAGAGGTGATCAGTCCGAGTGACGGGCCCCCTGCACTGAGGGTCTACCTCGAGCGCCCATGCCCCATGTGGTGAGGTCGGCTCTCCTCTCTCCCCCTGGCTGTCAGCTGCTCTGGGGTGTCTGCATCCCTCGGGCTCAGCCTGTGCCTCCAGTGGCCTCCATGGGGTTTTCCATTAGGGGCAGAGGTGGGGGAGGGGCCCACTGTTCCTTTCCCAGCTCATCCACTCTCCTCTTCCAGCTCCTTCCCTGGCATTCTGTCCTCTCTCCTAGAGCTCTCTTGAGCCTCCCGGGGCATCGCAGATGCTGACCGCAGGCCGAATGGCTGGCCTTACTCCCTTTATGGCTGGAAGGCACCAGCTCCCATCCAGCCCTGCCCCTTGGACCCTCAGCCCAGGCTTGGGTGGGCAGCTTGTGCCTCTCTGGAGGCCTGAGTTCTTGGTCTCATACTATCCAGGGGGTGGGTTGTACCTGGCAAGAGACTTCACGTTGCCAAGCCTCAGCTGTCCCCTCTGTAGAGGGGAGTATGGCGCTTCTCTTCTGGGTTGTGGGGGATGTCAGGCCATGTGCCACTAGTCCTGCTCGCTCTGGGGGCTGGGGGGGAGGAAGCCTGGGCTTGGGGTCTGCCTCCTTGCTTGCCCCCCCATTCTGTGCTTCTAGCTGACTTTATCCCCTGACCTGTAAGGGCCCTGACAGTCCTCACTGCCTCCTGCACCTGCACTCCCCAGCCCTGGGCCTGGCAGGACAAGGAGCAGGAGGAGTCAGCTTAGGCCTCGAGTCCTCTTGCTGCGTCCTCTCTGGGGCCATTTTTCCAAAGGCAAGCTCTGAGCTGGCCTTGCCTGTGCCCAGGAGCCCTCCAAGTCTTCTTCGTGGAATCAAAACAAAGTCCAGCATCTGAGCAGGCAAGACCTCCGCTCTGAACCCCCCATCCTATGTCCCCCTCACTCCTGGTAGGTCCACTGATGCCACCCATGTGCCTGCCTTGGCTCATGCCATGCTGCCAGGGGCCTAGCTGCTCTCTTTCTCTTGGTCCCCCTTTTATTTGCATTCTGTCCCAGCATCCGCGGCTCTGTCCTCTGTGAAGCCCCCTTGTCATCCCAGGCTACGTGACTTCACGGCCATGCTTCTCTCACCTGACATCCTTCCAGGGACACTGAGTCCCAGCATCCCGGCCCGTGCTCCAGTACCCTCTCCACATGGCGTTTCTAGAACCTGGGCCCGGACCTGCATCATCTCATTGCTCCTGGCGTGGGTGCATGGTAGGTGCTTGGAGAGACTTGTCGTAGGGCTGGGGGGGGGCAATTTGATGGCCCAGTAGGGAAGATCTGGTTCCCAATCGGTCTTCTCATGGTGGGAAAGGTGCCAGTGGGAAAACTGAGCCCCGCTGATTGGTTTTCTCTTAAGTTCCTTTCTGGTTTGTGAATTTTGTTGTATTGTTTTTCAATTTTCTCCAAGCATCTGCTACTGTGAAAATTTTCATTATCACTGGCAAGGATCCCCTCTCATCCCTGCTGGCTGCAGGAGATTTCTGATTTCTCTCCCAGTCTGCTTCAAAGCACCTGGGAGCCAAGATGCCTAACGTCCCCGGACCAGCTGGGCTTTCACTCTCGCATATCAGGAGTGAGCCTCCTGTGACCTGGTTCAGCAGGCCTGGCCTGTGTCCTGAGGGCTTTGCCTCGGTTCCCTTGGGAGGCTGTGCTGGTACAGCCGGAAAAGCTGCCCTGGGGGGCGGGGCCAGCACCAGCACCAACCCCTTTTCTTGAGAGACTGTCAGGTGGCGGCTGCTGGGAGCAGAGTAGCACTGACTCTTCCTCTTCGGTGTTGGAGGCTCTGTGTTGTCATGACGGCTGTTAGGATGATAATGAGGTGATAGACGTCAAGGCCATGCAGGGCCTCGCGGTGAATGAGAGAAGCAGCTGCAGGCTTTGGCAGGTAGAACTTCAGCTGGATGCTGCCCCACTCAGCCCCAGCCAGCAGAACTGCACCTGGGCCCCCCTGCTGGGGAGATGCACAGGTGGGCCCAGGGTGGCCTTGGGCCCTCACCAGCAGCCTGTTTTTGGACCTGGCTGGGCTGCTTTCTTCCCTGGTCTTAGCTCACTCCTCATGCAGGCGCTCAGTTAGTCGTAGTCACTGGCGCGGCTGAATGCTTTCTGGGTTCGAACTCATTTGAGGCTTATTCGTATCCTATGACGTAGGCACTGTGGGTTTTGTTTGCTTGGTTAAATGCATTTATCTGATTTGAAATCGCTATGGTAAGGCCAATTTTAAGGTGGGGCATGGAGAGGGCAAGACGTGCCCAAAGCTACCCGGAGCTGAAGGCACAGAGCAGGGATGTGCGTGTGGGCAGTTCAGCTCTGGAACCTGTGATCTTACCGTGGGCTGTTCCATCTGTCTGGGAGGGACGGAGTGCTTCATTTTTGTTTCAGCCCCCAGTGGGCTGGACAGTGGCCTGCCACCTTCCCCTATGTCATTGGATGTCCTCTGCACCAGTGTGTGCTTGGTTGAAAAGGAGCTGGGAGGGAGGGTGCTGAGCACCTGATAAGTGACTGAATGATGAATGTGGGAACAGACGCTTCCCAAGGGGAAGGAATTAGCATCGTAGAATTGATTCAAGATGTATTTCGTGCTAGAGGCTTTATTTTTACGTCTTGTGTGTAATGCGGGTGCTGTGACCCATTCCTCCTTGTCCTCCTCCTTTAAAAAATAATACATCGATGTCCTATAAAGGGACTGGCCCAGGCTCCCGGATGCTAAGTGACAGGCTAAGGCTCGGGTTTTGTGGCTGCTGCCTCGTGGGAGGAGTCATGGGCTGAATGGAGCAAAGTTCATTTGTAAGACACAGGTCAGGAATCTGGGGGTCGTTCCCTCCCACCCCACTGTTGTGTTCACAGTCAGCTGTGGGTTTGGACCAGTAAGTGTGGCCACCAGCCTGCTGGGACTGCTCCACGCAGAGAGCATGACAAAGATGTGGAGAGCACGGCAGGGCTCCAGGGGTGTGCTCAGCCCCATCTGCCACAGCTACCTCCCTGGCTGGGTCCCAGATCCCTGCTCTTGCCCTCACCCTGGGTGCTGTGTGCTGAGGGCTGTGGGGAACTGTGTGCAGAGGGGTGAGAGGCGTGAGGGGGCTAGCCTTGCTGGCCTTTTCCCTGGGTCTGGCTGTAAGGCGTGGGGGCTGGATGATAGCTAGAAGTGGGGGGCACCTAGGCTGAGCAGAATGAGGGCCGGGGTGGGGCTGTGAAGGGTTGGCACCTAAAGGGGGTTCCACACACCCTGTTTGAGGGACATCGTGCAGGTGGCAATGTTGAGCTCAAGGCTTCCTTCCGGAGGGCGGGTGCGGCCTCCCAGTTATAGAGTCAGGGAACGTGGCAAGATGGACGAAGGGCTTCCCTGGGTCAGCAAAGCCCAGAAGTTGGGGTCCAGTGGTGGGGATCCTCCCCTTGAGGAGGGGCTATCTCTGCCCACTGGGGAGGCTTTGGCCAGTGCTTCAGGGCCGGGCTCCATTGGGAGATAGGCCAGGGCATAGCACAGTGGGCTGGATCCCATGCATGCCTGGCCTGCTCGGGCTTGTGGGGTTTGTGTGGGTGTCCCTGTGGACATTCACCCTAGAGACAGACCCACGGGGCATGACAACCTGTTGTCCTGAGTGAGAGTGCCATCTTGGGCTGCCCCTGTGGTGGGGGGTAGGCCAGGGCCAGCATATGACCATCCAAAATTGGTCTGTTGTTGCCTGCTCCCCGAGGCCTCTCCGGGTGTCCGTCTCAGACTTGGAGCCAGGGACGGAGAGGTCCTTAGGGGACTCAGTCCAGGGTGTGACAGAGACCTGTGAACAAACAATGGTGTGCTCTGACTGTACTTGTGTGTAAAGCAGGGCCTGTGGTGTCCTGACTGGGGAACAAGTCCTCTGGAGAGGAAGAAGCACTTGAACTGAGTCTGGAATGCTGAGTTTCTACCAGGGGAGCACAGGTGATGGAGATGTGAGCCTGACACAGCAGAGCCTCTGGTATTCCTGCTTTGTGCCTCAGAGCCCAGACGTTGCCTCCCGGAAGCCTCCCGGGAGGCCAAGCCGCAGGAATAGCATGGGGTCTCAGAGCTGGAGCGAGGCAGGATGGGGACGTTTCTGCACCCTCCCAGATTTCTGGAAGGGGCCCTGGCTGAGAGGTGACGCTTGCTCCTGGGACACTAAACTCTTTTGGTCAGAGGAAATGGGGAGCTCAGGGCCTAGCTGGCGGGTATCCGTGGGCCAGCTTGCACCCGGGGTGGAGATTGGGAGTCAAGGCATAGACATGAGGCTCTGTCCCTCTGGGGCAGTCAGCCCTACTAGGGAGAGAGGGCATAGGCGGGTGGGGGAGAGAGATTCACACACACACGCACATGCACACGCGCACGCATGCACTCTGAGGGAGAACTTAGGCTAAGGCTCAGAAAGTGAGAAGCAACAACAGGGGAATGAGAGAGATGGCCAGAGACAGCTAGAAAAGTCAGACATAGGTTGAAAAGGGAAGGGAGATCCAGCAGCCTCCCTGGGTCTCTGTTCCTCATCTGAGAGGGCTACGCTAGGCCTGGCAGGAGCACTCAAGCCGGGCGGGCCTGGTGATGGGATGGCCTTGGCTTTGGGGAGACACATGCAGGTGGAGGGAGGAGAGAGGCACATGTGAGCTGACCTTGGGCAGCCCAGGGATGTGGGGAGGGCTGAGGTCAGGCTCTGGGATCTGGCCTCTTGGCATACATCCAGCCTTGGCCTTTGGCTCATTCCATCTTCCCAGCAGCCCTAGAGGTGGGGACAATTATTAGCCTGTTGGTAAGTGAGGGCTGAGTCTCAGCCCAGCTGAAGTGACTTGCTTGAGGGCACATAGCTCTAGCTGGCGCCCTGCCTCTCTCCTGGGTCAGAGGCAGCTCGGGGTTTGAATCCAGGCTCCCTTGTGTCAGAGGCAGCTCGGGGTTTGAATCCAGGCTCCCTTGTGACTTCGGGCAACATCCTGATATTGGCTCTCTCCTCCTGTCAAGAGTGGGGTAGCAGTACCCGCTTCCCAGGGGAACCATGGGTTCAGCGATGAGGCAGATGGGCCGGGGCCCCCTATGGCACCTGGTAGCCATCTGTGTATGGCTCCCATCGTCCAGAGCAGCAGAGTGGCTGTGTCCTCACCCCCAGTCCCTCTGGCTCTAAAGGTGAAAACGCCATCTTGACTATCTTGGGGTATCCAAGCTTGTCCTAGCTGCGGCCACACAGGATTCCCCTTGTCCCTGAGTGCATGTCCTGGGAACACTGAGCTCCCCAGATGGCTCCCTGGGCCACCAGCTGTCCCCTGCTGTCTTCTCTGAGCCAGACTGCCACCTGGGCTCAGGCCCTGAGCTGTCCCACCTCCGAGGCCCTGGGAGCTGGCGCTCCTCAGATCTGGGTGCGTCTCTCCCTTGCCTCGTCGGCTCCCAGACAGCACCCTTGCTTCCTCCACAGTTCTCACTGTCCTTTTCCCACCCCCATACCGTCTCTCCTTCTTGGGCATAGTTAGAGGAAGTGAGTGTCCCTTGGCCCCCGGCTCATCTCTGCTGGAATTAGATTCTGGAGCCAAGTCCAGGAGACCCCAGAGCCCATAATCTTAGTTTCCCTGTGCTACCTAGGGCTAGGCCTGCGCCAGGATGAGACACACTTTGCTGTTGCCCCGTTCCTGACATGTGTCCCATCCACAGATTCTGCGGGGGACTCGTTCACCTTGGGGCGCTGACATTCCAGCTCTTTGTCCCTAGGCATCTGTGCGTTCACTTCCTCCTTCCTGCCCTGAACATCTTCTGATCATCTCCGTATCAGGCCCTCAGCCTGGACCTGCAGAAAGCTGTGAAACTCAATTTTGAGTTTCGCTTTTCTTGGGACCTTAGGAATTAAGCATGAAGTCCAGTAATACAGACTTGATAGAGAGGCTAAAATACTCTGACTTCCAGGGAAAGGGAGGATTAATTTTTCTTAGCATGGGGAAGTCAAGGAAAGTTCCATAGAGGAAGAGGCACTTGGGATGGATCTTGGAGGAGGAAGAAGAGTTTAGTGGTGGAGGAAGGCATTTTGAGAAAAAGGAATCTGCACGTGTGAAGGTAGAAATTGGGAGAGGGGCATGGTGATATGAGCACAGAGCTGGGGGCATGTTGGACAAGAGAGGGGTGCCATGCTGGTGTGTGGAGTTGGGGGATCCTGGGGACATCTCACAAACTGGACTTTGACTCCCAGGTGATGGGGAGCACGGCAGGAATTTTGGGGAGCATGCTTGGTTGTTGAACTTTGGTCTGCAAAGTGGGTTAGAGAAAGAAATGCTGGGAGGCAGGGAGACCAGTAGGCTGATGAGGGATGTGGGCAGGAGTAGGGAGTGGCATTCAGAGGCAGGGTTAGGAGGGGGTAGCCCAGGAATAGAGCTCTGGGCTCGGATTGCGGAGAGAGCTACAGGAGGCCCCTGGGTGCACTGCTGCTTTCGAGGTTCTCTGAGTCTCTCAGGACTTGTCACTGTCCTGATTTAACTTCCACAGTGTAGGCTTTGTGTGAATCCAGCCCGGGAGCCCGGCGTTCCATTGGCGGAGCAGTAAAAGTCATTAACGAGGAGCTGGAGAGCTATAAATAAGGCAACACGATCCCACCCCATGTTCCCTGTGTTTCCAGTCTGTGGGAGCACGGAATCAGTTTTGATTCATTAATTGGCATAAGGATGAGGCCCTAGAGATTGGCATGGTCCTGCCAGCTCTTCTCCACCCTCCTGCTCTGCTCCCTGTGTCCTGCCTGCACCAGCTGCTCGCTTGCCTCAGTCTACACTCCAGCATCCAGGGGGACCCTCCGGAGCTGCTCCTGTTGGGCCCCTGGGCTGGGTGGGCCGGGAGACTGCAGGGGCATGGGAGCTCCCAGCCTGGAGGTGCTTTGGGGCCTCCGCTGACTTCTCTCTCACTGTCCCCTTGGTACCGTCTAAGCGCTGGGTGAAGCTCTCCTTACTCTAAGACTCTCCAGATTTTGGGATGTGGCTTCCCTTTTGGGAGGACATGAGTATCTGGGCGCCTTGGCAGGTTTGAAAGCTCTGTCTCACCAACGAACTGTGGATGCCAGTAGTGCTTCTCTTGCGGAGTTGTGGGAGTCTTAAACAGCTTGTTGCTCTGCTGTGCCGTGCTGGGCGCTGGGCCAGTGGCTCAGAGGGTAAGCGGAATGCCCGCGCTTTTGCCCATGGGCTCATGGGTCAGAGAATGCGATGCCTGGCGGTGGCCACACAACGTAGTCCACAGTTGCAAATGTCAGTGGATGGTATGCAGGCAAAGTGCAGTAAGGGAAGCTAGAGGTCTTGGAGAGTTCTCTCGTGGGTGTGACGGTTACCCACAGAAACCCAGAAGGAGGGGAGCCAGCCACCAGCTGCAGGGGGAGCTCTGCAGACCGAGGGAGGTTTGTGGAGATCTAGAAGCAGGGAGAGCTTGGAGCACCTGAGTTAGGGCACGAAGGCCGCTGCCTGGGACACAGGGTATGGGTGTGGGCTCACAGGTCTGGTTGGGAGCGTTGCTCTTATTTTAAAGCCAGAGGGAAGTTAACGTGGACAGTAAGCAGGGAAGCACAGCTTCCTTGGTGTTCCATGAAGGCCATTGCACTGTGGCGTGTAGAGTGGAAGGCCCGAAATGGATCAGCGGGGAGGTTGGAGGTAGGTCGAAGTGGGGGTTGTCATGGTGGTTTAAACCAAGGTGATGGAGGGAAGTTGACAGACCCAAGACTTATTTACATATTATGTAAAATACCCAGGATTTGGTGATGGCTTGTATGCAGAGAGTCAGGGAGAGAGAAGGGTTAAGAACACGTGGTAGATAGGGATGCGCCGTTTGCTGAGACTGGTGACCAGGGTAACCACCTTGCTGGGTGCATGGGTCTCTCTGGCTCTCCACTGTTTGCTCACAGCCATGGAGAAGGGGGAGGGCAGTTTGACCAGCCGGGGTGATTCTCGCTGGGGATTTCAGCAGCTGTGCTACCTAAGGAGAGAGGGGGGCATGAGGTTGTTTGCAGGAGAGTGGCTGGAATGACGGCTGGAATGACAGCTGGACACAGCCGGAATGATGACTGGACAGACGCTGAGCTGAGAGGAGCGGGGAGTGACGGCAGGTGGAAGCTGCTGGGAGTGCATGATTTAAGCAGGTCTATGGGACAGGATCCACCGGAGGGCAGGAGGTGAGGCCCTGCTGACTCTCCTTTGGGGTGTCCTTTGCTTGTGAGCAGCGAGGACAGGGTCAGCATCCTGTAGGACCAGAGCTCTAACCTCTGCCTTTGTCTGGTGCTGCCACCCTTTCCCCCCCATTCCGTGGTTTTGTTTACCTTTTTAAGTGTCTTAATAAAACATGAAAAAATATTTATTCTTCCGTAGATCAATAATTTACTATGAGTTATGACAATACTAAATTTGGTCAATTATTCATTGACTATAAAGTATTTATAAATGCTACCTTAATTTAAAGCGTTAGCCATTAGAATTCAAATATTAATAAAGCCGGTGCCAGCTGAAAGGAGTAAAGGAAGGGCACAGATAATGAGGGTGGCTCTGGGGAGGGTGAGTGCTCATGGCTGTTAAGAAGATTAGAATAACGAGTTGTCGCTGGGAGCCCCACTTAAGGGGCAGGCAGAGGTGCTGGACCCCCTGTGAGAGACAGACTGTTCCTTCTGGAGGGCAGGGCTAAGCCCCGGGCTGCCCAGAGCCTGGCTTTCCCTTCTGTTGCCTGCTGAGACAAGCAGAGTTTTGTCAGGCTGCCCTGGGCATGTCTGCTTCGACCCAGGTGGAGTGGCCTCTTTTGCCTTGTCCACCTGGAAAATGTGGGATTCTTGGAGGGGCGACAGAGGCCAGTTAGCACAGGAGGTTAGAGGACCTTGTCCTCAGAAGTGCAGGGCCCACATGGTGGATTCCACCATACCAGGACCACATCTGGTCTTCCAGAAGGAGCAGGTGTGAATGTGCTGCGGCTGAGGGCGGGTGTCTGGTGGAGGGGCGGCCTGGGTGGCTGTGGGCAACATCATTTCTGGGTGGTCTCTTCCAGCACAAGTCCTCTGGGGCTATTGCTTGCCCCCATGAGTCTTGGTGCCTGGAGTGACCTCAGTGTCTAGGAGCACCTGTCTCACCAACAGCGTCCACTGCAGGCACCTAGTGACTTGATAAAGCCAAGGGTTTGCTATCAGCCGACAGAGGCCTCGTGCCCACTTGCCAGCTCCTTCCTCAGGGCCTGCGCTCAGTGTGGAGCTGCCCTCAGAGTTTCTTTCCAGGGAAGTGTGGGGCCGCAGCAGCCCAGGAATCCTGGGCCCTGTCCCCTACTGGCCACTGTGTCTTCCAGGACTGGCTCTAGCGGCTTCTGGTCATCTGCTTCTGATGCTCTCTTTGCTGGTTGTTCTCTGGCTGTGTGGCCCTGGCTGAAAGGCCAATCCTCTCTGTGCTTCAGTTTTCTCACCAGGAGATCAGAAAGCTCAGGTGGGATGGGAGTTACAGAGAGCCCATCTGTCCCATGATGTGGCCAGTGCCATGCCTGACATGTCCTACCTCTAGGGTCTCGTGTCGGGAAAGCCTGGATCAGCAGGATGGCGTCTCAGGGGACACTGGCGGGAATGGGATTGTGGGGCTGTCCTGGAATCCTGGCAGAGCTCGTGGGTCCTCTCCTTTGGGCCCAAGCTCAAGCCCTGAGCACTTTCTTTCCCCCAGTTCCTGGGAAGCCACTGGGCAGTGCACAGACCTTTACAGAGACCCTCTGCTCTCCCAGGCTGCCAAGCGTGGGGAGGGGGCTGGAAGCTGATCACATTCATCTCTGCTTCTTGCTTTCCCAGCTGATGAGCCACTCTCAGGGTGCCCTTATCAAGCCATCAAGCCTGCATTCTTGCAATCAAGCGAGAGAGCCGCTTTATGACCACATGATATTGGAGGCAAAGAATGGTAACAAAGGCTCTATCTTGTAGCGAGCCACAGAAACACCTCCAAGTAGGAGAGGCAATGACTCTGGTGGCTTCTGCATCCCTACTGGGTGTCAGACAGTGCAAATGGTTCTTCACACACCGAGACCCTTCTTGGAACGTGCACAACAGCTCTGGGAGGTGGGTGCCATCGTCTTTATCTGACAGAGGCCCAGAGAGGGCCAGCACTGTCCAAGGACCCACAGCATGTATGTGGCAGGGCTCAGATTCAGACCCCGGCGGGGGGACCCTGGCACTGGGCTTCAGCATCTCTCTCTACAGTGTGGGTATGAGTTGTATAACGTCCTGTCCCAGGAATGAGCACACAACCTTGCTTAAGCTAATAGCTGATTTGGCTTTGAGCTGATGTATTTTGATCATATTATTTTTATGTTAGGAGCCTCTAAATAACCATCATTTCAACAGTGCCCCAATTAGCAGGCCATTCACAACGGATTGGAAATTGACTTGCATCGGGCCTCTCCATTAGTGCCTGGGAGAGGCTTCCAGCCTTAATCACCCGCCCTGTCCCGGCGGCTGGCGGCTTGAGGAGCTTGCGTGGTGCTGCAGGTGGCCGTCCCAGGGGCAGGACAGCCAGGCCCACCTCTGCAAGGAGGGCTGTCATCAGCAGGGGTGCGGTCCCTCTCTTTCTTAACTACTCTTTCTTGGGATCCTGGGCGTGACTTGGGTGGGGATATTGATGGGGTGATGAGTGTGCCCAAGGAGAGTGGCAGGAAACTGATACCTGTTTAACTTCTTTCTTGTGTATGGCAGGGGCTGGGATTTGCCATTCATGTTTTAAGTCAGTGCTGCTGGAACTCTGCTGGGGAGAGATTCTTATCCTCATTTAATAGGAAATGGGGGCTCAGGAAGGAAACATGCCTGAAGCCACAGACTGCTGACCGGAGGATCCTTAACCAGACCTGTGGTTAGATTATAGGGTGTCTTCCACTGCCCTGGTGAGCCCAGGTCCAGCCAAGAGGTTGGTGTTCCTGGCTACCAGCAGGATGGGGCAAGGTGACTGGTCAGGCAGTTGTTTCCTGAGCATGTTCCTGCTGCCTGGCCCCTGTCTTTGTCCCACTGCACCCCTCTCTCATGCTGGCCTAAATCCTCTTTCTTCGAGGCCCTGATGTCACCCCTCTCTTCATCTCTCCTTCCTCATGGGCTGAATTGTGCTGTCTGTCTTCTGGGTGGGTCCAGACTCCTCAAAGTCGGGGCTTGATGTCCTCTTGCTCTTTACTCCCCTCCAGTACGCAGTGCAGGGCTTTGCACATAGTGAGGGGAGCGGGAACTGAGTGTATGTATGAAACGCGCAGGAAGGAAGGAACCAGGCTGTAGGGAGCAGTGGGATGCATGCCCAGGTGGGGAAACTGAGGCTCAGAGAGGTTCAGAGACTTCAGACTCCAGTGTGTATGGAGCGGGTACAGGGTTTGCCCCCAGAAGTCAGGTGGTGACCGGGAGGGAGTTGGATGGGGTGGGTGACAGCTGAAATGAGCACCATCATGGGTGTCCTGGGCTGGGTGTCTGGACAGCCTTATATCCCAGTGATGTCAGGTCATTTTGTGTGATTACTTAGAGTTAGAAATTAGGTGTATTGGGAATGAAGAAAGTAGGTACAAGAGAATAAAGAGGAATCCATTCAGCATCACAGCACCTTGCTTTTCTCCTGCCTTTTGGTGATTTCTCTTGCCTTTTCCCCAAGCATGCTTTTTACCTAGCTGTAGTCCTGGGGAGCATATAATTTTGTGCCCCGCGGTTGTCACTTCGCTGCTTCTCAGAAGTCTTTTTAAAACTGGATTGTGTCTCAGTTCAGCCCTGTCCCTTATCGCTTGTTTTTTCCTCCCAGCCTATTATCTGGAAAATGGACACAATGCCACCTGCTAAACACAGGTGTCGTGACAACGAAATACACAAAGTACTCAACAGTATTTGGCATGGAGAAAATTCTCACAAAGTAGTCCCTCCTCCTACATGGCTTCACTACTTACCCATCACCGGAAGATGATTTTCCTTTTCTCAAAGAATTATCTGTTCATGATTCAAATTTTTGGCAAAATAGAGAAAAGATGGAAAATCAGTTTAGGCCTCTTCTAAAATGCAGTCACTTTCAGCATTTTGCAAAATTCTCTTCAGGTCTTTCTTTCATGTGTGTTATTTTATTTAATTGATACAATAAAATACGTACAATTTTGTATTATTTTCACATAACTTTTTTATGGCAAGTGCTTTCCCATGTTATTGTATTATTTTCATAAGTAATTTTAAAGGCTACATATGCTTTCAACAAATGGAGCATTTTTCCTAAGCACTTCCTTATTTGCATCTTTTAGATTGTGAGAGATATTTTGAGAGTAAGGATCAATACCTCTGAGTGTTTGGGGATCTCAAGCCATTCCTATACTTTGGATAGTGCCTAGAGTAGAATTATTGACCCGAGGGCGTAAAAATGTTAAGGCTTACTGTATTCTTGCACTGGTCTTCGCTGGGGAATGGATTGTGTCTAGGGAAGGATGGTGTGCAGGACGGGTGTAGCCCATGGCCTCCTGGAGTTTGTGGTCCAGTAGGGGAGACAGAGAGTTACACCAGCCATGCATTGTGCCGGGATGGGGGAAGTACAGGGTGCCGGGGGAGCCTGAGATGGGAGTTCCTTATCCAGACTGGCGATGTGGAGTCTTGAGGAGTGAGTGTGAAGGTTCAAGACGCATTGGCGTCTCCTCCCCCAGTCCCTGCTGCTTGTTTCCCCTTGGGCTTGTTTCCCCTGCTCCTGGTCTCCTTCTCTCAGCCTCGTCTGAGACATTACATAAACCCAAAGGCCCTCCACCGCAACAACCGCATTGTCAAAGTTGTTCAGAAGTCTGCCGTCTGCAGCAGATGGCCTGCTGACATTCACAGGCTGTGTTTTGAAGTTGCATCTGCTTTCCCACATTCCTCCGTCACATAAGCATTATTAATAAATGTTTGCTTCCAAACTGGTGCAGTGGGTTGCAGTGTCGGGATGGGCATCTTTCTATTAATTGGTCTGATGTCCCTAAAAGATGCAAGTGTGTGGCTAAAAGGGGCGTCCCTTGCGGTTTCTGGATGACGCGTGAAGATGAGCCGTGCCGTGCCACGGTCCTGGCCCTGGCTGCTGGCGCCTCCCTCCATCACCACCTCTGCCTAGCAGCATCTTCCTTTGTGATTATCAGCTGGCTTTTGAATAATCCTGGGCTTCTGGAAGCACCTGTTTCATCTGGGGTTTGACCCAGTATTTTATAATAGAAATCAAGTGGACTTGGCTAGAAGACCTAGGGTTTCTTTCTTTCTTTCTTTTGGCCTGCAACCTGAGTCCTCTGGGGTAAGTGTCTCCCTGACTTTCTGATGTAATTCATTCCCTTCAGCCCCCATCAGTTCAGTTCAGCCAATAATCATGGAGCACACAGTATATTCATGGCCCATGTCTTGGCCTCAGAGATACACAGATCAACAAAACGTGTTCTTGGCTCTTAAAGGGCTCACAACCCAGGTGGAAAACAGAATGGCTGGCTAATGGAACAGCTCTGATGGGTGTCTCAAAGCAGATGTGGGTTGGATTCTTGTCCTGTCATCCCTCCTTGAGTAGCCCACATCAAATGATTTTGCCTTCTCCTGGCCTCCATTTACTTCATTTACTCAGCTGCGGAATGGGTATAAGAACATCTAGTTGGCAGGAGCCCTGAAAGTCTTAGTAGGACTTCGCATGTGAGAGCTGCTTGCTGGCCTGGCCTGGGGGTGGTTCCCAGTCTCTGGAGGGAGGCAGCATTTCCTGGGGGTCCCCCTGGGCACCAGCTGCCAGGCCTGGGCCCTGCGAATCAAAGTCAGTGCAGCTTTGTCTCCAGGCTGACCTCTCCTTCTCTCTCCCCTCTCTTCCCAGCCTGTGACCTCATGACCCAGGGGATTCTGGCCTTGGTCACGTCCACCGGCTGTGCGTCTGCCAACGCCCTGCAGTCCCTCACAGATGCAATGCACATCCCACACCTCTTTGTCCAGCGCAACCCCGGAGGGTCTCCGCGCACTGCCTGCCACCTGAATCCCAGCCCCGACGGGGAGGCCTACACGCTGGCCTCCAGACCGCCTGTGCGCCTCAACGACGTCATGCTCAGGCTGGTGACAGAGCTGCGCTGGCAGAAGTTTGTCATGTTCTATGACAGTGAGTATGGTGAGTTGGGGGCCGGGGTTCGCTCTGGGGCTCCTGGGAGGCACCTTGGGCTCTGGGAGACCCTCCAGCCAGGCCACTGCTGTGGCGGCTGAGAACTTCAGGGTGGGCTACCCGTGTACCCAGTACACGGCGGTGGGTGGTCTGGGTGGAGTGGGTCTTGGGGTTGGTGGGGCTCAGCCTTGAGCTTTGCAAATGGGGGGAGAGCTGCAAAAGCAGATCTGTAGACAGGCACGAATGTTGCCTAGCAACAACACCTTATCATGACAGCTGAAGTTTGAATCATCTTAGAGTTTTCAATAAAATATTAATAAACTGCTGGCAGGGATCTGAAGGGCTGCACATAGGTAGCGATGCAGGCTGGCCAGCACGGTCCTTTCAGAAGACCCCTCTTCAAAGACCGTCCCTCACGCTGGACAGTCACCTGACCCTCCCAGCTCCCTGGTCTCCCCTCAGTGTCAGGGTCTCAGGCGGGGGCAGAGGGCAGGGGCGGGGAACCCCCAGGGTCATGGGACCAGGCTGAGATCATGGGGTTATGGCTGGACATGGCTTTTCTGAAGACTTCCAAGATGAGAAAAAATAAAATTTATTGGTTAAAAATGCACAAAAAATGGGCTTTGGAGAAATAATTTTAGGTGTTCTTATGGCTGCCCTGTGAAAACAGGCCAGTCCTAGTCCCAAGATGAAATGGTTTCCATGTTGTGTGTTTTTTTAAAAAAGACTTTTAATTTTGAGATAACTGAGATTCTTATGCAGTTATGAGAAATGGTCCAGAGAGATCCCGTGCACCTGTCACCCAGGTTCGCCGTGGGCAGTGTGTAGTGTAACTTACATGATACCACAAGGAGGGCTTGACGTTGGTGCGATCCCGAGACCTTTCCACACTTCTCCAGTTTGCAGACACTTGCGTGTGCATGTTCACACCTGTTTAGCTTTATCATGGGTACATTCATGTGGCTGGAGTCGGGACAAAGGGTGGTGCCCTCAGCAGGATCCCTGTGCCCCCTTTACATAGCCACCACCACTCACATTACGTGTCTTTAAAGGGTGGGGGTTGCTGGTAAGTGTTGGCGGTGGCTGGGGCCAGGGTGCCGTGGGTGGGCCCTCGAAAGTTTTGCCTCGTCTCTTGGTGAAATCATTCCTTTGCCAAGAATGTAACTAGGAAGAGAAGCCGGCATATGTTAGCATTTGCCTAAATACTCCGCTGCTCTAAGACTGGAATGTTGTCTTCAGTGCTTGAGCAAATACGCTGTTTGGAGTCTTCCAGAAGGAATTGGAAGAGCAAACAGTCACTGGGCCGAAATGAAGATGAGGTGGTGATAGAGACAAGGGTGACCCGAGGCTCCGGGCGCTTGAACTGACACTGGCCGGCACCTGGCCTCTCCTTCCCACCTGCATTCAATCCCTGGCACTGTGCGGGGTGTGGTGGGGGGGTGTTGGAGGAGCTCACAGGGCACCTCTCAGGGGCTCAGCCTTCCCCAAGAATCTCTCCTACTGATGTTTCAACCTGGGCATCCAGTGTGTTCTGTGGCTGGCCGGTGGACACCGCCAGGGCTGGGTGCTGTGGGACTGGGTCCGCACGCCCTCCGGCTCCCTTCTTCTGACATCTTTGCTCTCCTTGTGCTGTGGTCTGTAGAAATTCTTCAAGCCTTCGTTCTCCCCAAGGCCTGGGGGGCGGGAACTCTAGCCACAGGAGCGCAGGGAGCAGCTCTGTGGCCTGCCCACCCTGCCTGGGCTCCTGTAATTCTTGTACCTGATGAATGACACCTGATGGCACTTGCTCAAAATATGCGTTTTTGTATTATTGTACCCCTTACCCTAAGTCAGCTCAGGGATCAAGACCCTGAGGAGACGAGCCCCGATCTTTACCTGTCTGAAGCTTCCCTTCTTTCCTGGGAGCTGCTCTCACAGACACACGTCTCCCCCGCTCAGCCTGCTCTCAGCTTGTTCTGACCCACTCACGAGGGCTGATTGCTGCTGAGCACTGACTGTCACACCAGGCTGTAAGCTCCAGGAGAGTGGGCCACTTACTGTTCACTGCTGTGTGCCTGCTGCTTAGCACCATCCCTTGCACAGAGAAGGGCCCAAGAAATTGTCACTGTGTGAATGAGTCCACTTATGAGGATATGGGGTTTTCACACAATTTTCACATAAGACAAAGGAAGAATGGGAAGAAAGACAAGGCACCTGATAGTCTCACCTCTGACGTTGGGGAGGTGGGCTAGGATGTTCCATTCTGCAGATATATTGCCCTGCCCCTTTCCTCTCCTCTCTGACCCAGAACCTCCAGTCAAACCAAAAGGTGTGCCCCCTTTTCTGACGTGGACGCTTTTGCTACCTTTGGTGGGGTTGAACTTAGTTTTCTCTCTCTCCTTTTCTTTCTTTCTCTCTCTCTTTCTTTCTTTCTTTCTTTCTTAAGGATTTTATTTATTTATTTGAGAAAGAGAGAGATGAGCAGGGGGAGGGGCAGAGGGAGAGTGGGAAGCAAGCTCCCCCGCGAGCAGGGAGTGTGAAGAGGGGTTCAATCCCAGGAACCCCTGGGAACATGACCTGAGCCGAAAGCAGACGCTTAATTGACTAAGACACCCAGGGGTTCCTTGAAGTTAGTTTTCAACCAGCCTGGACTTTATCAGTGATTCCAAAAAGACATAGGGTGACCAATAGCTTTCCTCTAGCAGACAGGTAACTGGTCGAACCTCGAATGCTGTGTTGAGAGGGATGCTGAGGCTGTATTGGCTCAGCAACAGAAAATGCCGTGGTTGCTCCATGAAATTTCCGTGCTACAGGGGAGGGGCTGGCGGCATCCTGACGTGTTTGCTGATTCTGCTGTGGGTGCTGGGGGTTAATGGAACACCTGGGCACTGCTATACATTGGATTGTCGCTGTCTTGGGTGCTGATCCGTTTGGCTTTAGGCTTTCTGGAGACCAAAGCTCTTTCATTGGATTCTGTGCCAGACCTCCTGTCTTTATGGGCCCTGGACGTCAGTCCCCTGATCTGACAGCCTCCAAGGCCATGCCCCCAAGCTAGTCTGTGTAGACTTTAACCACTCTGACTCCCACCACTTGTCCTGGCTGTGCCCCTCCTGCCTGTCTGGTTTCTGGCCTGTTTTGCCCCCTGCCTTGTGTTAGGTTGGCCAAGGTGGTGGAAAGCCATGTGCTCTGTGCTACGGTACATGCAGCCCCCCCGAGGGCGGGGTGTGGGTGTCTTCTCAGCATGGCTGATGTTGGCTTGTCTGAGAGCAGTGGGTAGACTCAGGCTGCTGATATGCCCAAAACAAATGGTGCCTCCAGAACTCCTTAGGGCCCCTCCTCCACCCCACCACTGCACCACGTGCTGCAGATGAGCCCAATTAAAAAGCAAATTGAGTGTAAAGACTATTTTATTCCTTCCAAAGTCAAACAGAAGGGGTTTGGGGATATGATGACTTTTTTTTTTGATGCTGATCTACAAGTATCTTTACATATATTAAATGTATATTATATGCATATATATGTTAAAGCCATTCCGTGACTCTCTGAGGTGGGATTATTGTTGGCATTTGACAGGTAAAGTACATGAGGCTGGGAGAGGTTCTTTTTGACCTGAATGCCCATGCACTTTGCCAAGGCACCATCCTATTTCTGTAATCTGGGGCTTGCTATGCTTCAGCTTCCTTTCCCTGTCCCCAGCCAGGCAGAATTGATGCCAAGAAGGAGGGAAGAGTGCTTTGGAATGGACTTGGCATCCCAAGGCTGGTGTGCTCAGGACGTGAGTGAATGTCGCATGGAAAGTCCCTCCCATGCTGGCGGAGGCCTGATTCTTCCCTGCTCGCCCCTCAGCCTCCTTCTCAACCCAGGAATGACCTGCTTTTGGTGGAACCTGAGGACTGGGCATTGGAGTCAGGAGTCGAGGGTCAAAGGAGCCGAATCACTGAGCCCCAAGACAGAACTTGGCAGAGGGGTGCGAGAGGAGTTTGCGTGTATACAGTTTACAAAACGTAAGATGTGCCATTTGGTAAAATTCCATCGAAATTACTTGTATGCTTGTTGTGACAGCAAAAGGGAAAATAGAAGAGAAGCTGACATTTGGGAGAGAAAAATTTGTAACATGAAAATACCAAAAGTTTGGATAGAACAGAACAGAGAACTTTCTGACGTGCCACTTCAAATTCTGGGATATTCATTTGTGTGTCGGGGGAGTTGGGTGCCAGAAGCTACAGCCACAATTTCTCCCTAGTGAGTACACTGGGATGAGGGCGGTAGTCGGGAAGGAATCTTAGAAATCACTGACTCATTCATTCAACAAATATTCAGAGTCCCCACCACAACATTTCTTTATTATAGATGAAGAAACAGAAAGTTGGCCAAGGCTGCCCCAGGCTGGGGTGTGAAGACGGGATCCCAGGACTCTTTCCTCCACCGTATCCCCAAGGGTGCAGTGGTTTTCCCTGGGCTCCTGGGCCAACCTGCAGGCCAGAGATGGGTCAGGATCTGCATGAGTAACTATCACCAATGTGCGCTGGTTTTTAAACTATTAAAATAATTAAAAGTCAAACATGATAATAATGTAGATGTCAAATTAAAAGAATGATAAGAAGATAAACTCCTGTGAACTCATACTGGTGTAAAGGAATGCAAAACAGCCCCGTGTGTCCCATTGCTCTTACATCCTCCCTTGCTGAGGGGATGTGACCATGATCCTGACGGCGTATGAACCCGGTCCTTGCTCTCCTTGCTGGCTTGTCACACAGACATGTACCCTGCCAGATAGAGCACGCAGTTTGGCCTGTTAGTGAACCTTAAATATATGGGGTCACACTTCTGTGCACTTCCGTGACTGCTTTTTTCACTCAGAATTAGGTTTTTGAGATCCATGCATCTGATTCAGGGTGTGTTATCCGTCATTTCTTATGGTTGCATAGCATCATCTGATTTATTATCTGTTTTAGTGTTATGGGTATTTGGGTTATTTCTAGGTTTTTGCTATTATAAATAACGCTCATTAGAACATTCTTGTATTTGTCTTTTGAGGTTTGTGTTCAAGACTTTTTTTTTAAACTTATGAACATTTTTTTAAGGTTTTTTAAAATTTATTTATTTGACAGAGAGAGAGATCACAAGTAGGCAGAGGCAGGCAGAGAGAGAGGAAGGGAAGCAGGCTCCCTGCTGAGCAGAGAGCCCGATGTGGGGCTCAATCCCAGGACCCTGAGATCATGACCTGAGCCGAAGGTAGAGGCTTAACCCTCTGAGCCACCCAGGTGCCCCTAAAACTTTTGAACATTTAAATTTCTTTTTTAAAGTTTAAATTTCAAATTTCTTTTTCTTTCTTTCTCTCTCTCTTTTTTCTTTCTTTCGAGTTTTTGTTCTGATCACCTGGTGCTTCTCATGACACGTGCACTCCTTAATCCCCGTCACCTACTTCACCCATCCCCTCTCACCCACCTCCTTCCAGTAACCAGAATTTTGTTCTCTCTAGTTAAAAGTCTGTTTCTTGGGGCACCTGGGTGGCTCAGTCGGTTGAGCATCTGCCTCCGGCTCAGGTCATGATCCCAGGGTTCTCAGATCAAGCCCCATGTTAGGCTAGGTGCTCAGTGGGGAGCCTACTTCTCCTTTTTGCTCTACCCTCCCACCTGCTCATGCTCTCCCTCTCCGTCTCTCTCTAAAAGGTAGAAAAAGTCTACTTCTTGGCTTGTCTCTTTCCTTTTTTCCCCTTTGCTCATTTGTTTTGTTTCTTAAATCCCACACATGAAATCCTATGGTATTTGTCTTTCTCTGACTGAATTGTTTTACTTTGCATTATACTCTGTGGCTCCATTCATGTTATTGCAAACAGCAAGATTTCATTTTTATGGCTGAGCAATATTCCATTATATGTATATAGTACATCTTTATCCATTCATCAATGGATGGACGTATGGGTTGCTTCCATATCTTGGCTATTGTAAATAATGCTGCATTAAACATAGAGTTGCATGTATCCTTTTAAATTAGTGTTCTTATCTTCTTTGGGTAAATACTCAGTCATGTGATTACTAGATCCAGGGTAGTTGCTTTTTTTAAAAATTTTTTTAAAAGTGGACTCTGCCCAGTGAACTCATGACTCCGAGCTTAAGACCTGAGCTGAGATCAAGAGTCAGATGCTCAACTGATTGAGCCACCCAGGTGCCCTATGGTAGTTCGATTTTTAACTTTTTGAGGAACTTCTGTCCTGTTTCCTACCATGACTGCCCCAGTTCATATGTGCAAGAGTTTTTTTGGGGTCTCTCCCAAGGAGCAGAATTGCTGGAGTATTTGGTCTGGCATGTTTCACTTTAGTAAGTCATTCCAGATTGTTTTCTAGAACATTTCTACTGTTTATACTGTCATCTGCAACATACTGCAACCTCACTAACACCTGGTAGTCTTTTCACTTTTAAGATTTTCATGTGAAATGGTATCTTGCTATGATTTTTACATTTTCTTGATAGCAGATGAAGTTGAGTGCCTTTTTGTATCTTTATGGGGTATTTTTATTTTCTATGAAATGCCTATTTACCATTTTAAATTTTTGCCCATTTCAAAATTGAGGCTTTTCTTTTTTTAAGTGTGGCTGATAGCTTTTTTCAGTCTGCCTTAATGCACAGACGTTCTATACTATATTGTTGTCAGATTTATTCATCTTTTGTATGGTTAGCTCTTTTTCATATCGTTTAAGAAGTCTTTC
The DNA here is from genome assembly GCF_922984935.1 of Meles meles. Classification (NCBI taxonomy): domain Eukaryota; kingdom Metazoa; phylum Chordata; class Mammalia; order Carnivora; family Mustelidae; genus Meles; species Meles meles. The sequence continues at coordinate 44,497,892 of NC_060078.1, read as the reverse complement.
CCCACACAAATGTCATATTCTCTGGCCCAAACTTCACTCTCTGCACTGAGGACAGATGTTCCCCTATAGGCTGGGTGTCCACAGCTAGGCCCTAGCACTGGACATGCACAGCTCCTGATGCTAGACCACCTCTCCCTAAAGCTGTGGCCTGACATTCCTCTCATGACTCTGCTATGGGCTCCAAGCCAGTCTTTTTCTTGGTGGGCATTCCATAGCCTGTGGCAAGGTAGTTAGGGAAAGCTTCCTGGAGGAGGTGACAAGGACCTGAATGAGGACTATTACAAGTTAGGAAAGCAAAGGGTAAGGGGGGAGGAGGGTAGAAGAGTGTCCCAGGCAGAGAGAAGAGTATGCTGGAAGGCCTGGGGGCAGTGGAGAAGGGAAAGAGCATATGGCTGGATCATGGGCCGTGGCCAGGAGTGAGGCTGGATTGTAGGCCTGGCAGGCCTGAGAGGCTCACTGAGGAGCTGCCTATGTCCAGGCTCACTGACTGCTTATAAAAGGGAAGGAAGTACTGCATGGAGAGGAAATGTGATCTGACTGAGGATAAACTCAAGGCCTGGAGTTCAAGCCAAAGGCAGAACCTGCACTTCCCAGGTGACTGAGGTGTCAGTGAGAAACAGCACATGCCTTCTCAGTCCTTGCTCTGGCTAACCACAATGTCCTATGTCAGGGACAGCAGCTCACAGCATCTCATGGCCGTTCTTCCAGGTGCGTTGGTACTATTCCTGTTTTACAGGTAAGGGAGCAGGCTCAGAGAGGTACAGAGGCTTCCTCTAGGTCAGATGGCCGAGGAATGGGGGGCAGGCCAGGTCTGAGTCCTGAAGCTCATAACACAGCTCTGCTCACACACAGCCTCTGGGTCCTCATGGTGAACACTGCAGGTAGACTCTCTTCTTAATCACAAAGATTTATTGTAGCATTGTTGGCAATAGCAGAACTGGCCAACAACCTAAATGCCCATCTTCAGCAAATTGGTTAATATATTATGATATATATATGTAATTTACAACCGGTTCTTTATGTACTCAGAGGGAGTAGTTCTAACACTTGGAACTGTTAGTTGATAAAAGCAAAGCGAGAACTGGGATGTGGAGTGTTGCTCTGTGTCAAGCCAAGCTTGTGTGTGTGTGTGTGTGTGTGTGTGTGTGTGTGTGTGTGTGTGTGTGTGTTTGAGAACATACACAGTTGGTATAAGGAAATGCTGTTTTAGGGAGAGAAACACAATGACTTGGGACAGGCACGGGAGATGTATTTTTCACTGCATTAAAAAAAAAATACCTTTTGAGTTTTGTGCCAAGTGCAAAAAATAAAGAAATAAAAAAGAGAGTGTGGGTTGCTCCCCCTGCCTTCTTACAGCCCACGGCGACTTCTCGGAGCTTCTGGTCCCATCTCTGGAGCTGGGATGGGAATTCATAAGCTATACAAATAAGTACTCAGCAGAGGTCCTGGACCACAGCGAGTGGTCTGTGTGATCATAAGAAGCCCGGTGTGGGAACCAGGAGTGGTGGTAGTCGGCATTCCTCCCCGGTAGGACTGCGTGTGGGTCCACAAGAGGTTCAGCTGTCTGCTCCTCTACTCTGGCTCAGGATGACCTTGAGTGTAGTGCTTCGGGGCAGTCTGCCTGGGCTGGATCCTGGCTCTGTCTCTCTAGCTGTGTGACACTGGGTATATCCCTCCACCTTGTCGAGCAGTCGTCTCTTCGTGTGTCAGATGGGGATAAAATAATGATCCCTGTCTGATAGGGTCAGTGTGTGGATTAAATTAGCTGATACCTGCTGCGTGCTTGGTCAGACATAATTCCTCAGGAACTGCGGCCAGCTCTGGCCCCATTGCTGCCTGTTGTCTCTTGGCCTCTGAGCTGGTGATCTCTGCTGTGGCTTGTTCTGAGACCTGGATCGCATTTGGGTTCTGTTCTTGGTATGTGGGGAGATGGAGTTTGGGGGTCAGCTGTCTCACCTGCAGGGGACACTCACTGCGTGATCCCAGGTGGCTCTCATGAGTCATCACACCTCAGTCGGATGGCCTGACTGGTTCCCATGGCAAACCTCCATCAGCCATTGGGCCTTACCCCGCGTCTTTCCGATGTGAAACTTCCCAGAAGAAACAATCATTTGGATCAAATGCTATTTTAATGCTCTGTGCCAACAACGTCTTCTTTCCGGCCCCTGGCAAAGCAGGCCAGATGATAGAACTGCAGCGGGGAGGATCTCATTAATAACACACATCGTATCATTATGGCATTAGTTTAAATCGAAGTAATAAATGCTTTTTCTAGATGAGATGAGTAAGTGAGTTTAATTGCTAGGAAACCTACCAAGAAGTTCGACAATAACTTTAGCAGGACGAGTGTTTTAGGTTTTGTTCTTCCATCTAATTACAAAGCAACTGTACTTTGGGGCATGTTAATTGTAGCATTCCCTAGAAGATTAAAGTTCATAAACCCTGAGTTTCCCTCAGTCCTCCGCCAGATTCCAGAGTGTGTCTGGGGACGGGAGGAGATGCCCGATAAAGGCCTGAATAAGGGACGGGAAAGCAAGGCTGCACTGGCCCCCACATCTAACCCCCTTGTGCAGCTGGGGCCCATCAGCTTGGCCACAGCAAGAACTCAGCAGATCTGTGCTTTCCTCTCCCACACATGCGACGGTGTCCCCTTGAAGACAGATAGGGCCTCATTGCCATCCCTTTCCAGCTGACCCTGATTCTCTGTTTTCCCTGAGCCCATTGTCCCCAGCATAAAAGAGGGAACAGGTTTTGTTGTTAAATACCAGGATTTCAGGGAGGGCACCACGTGATGTGGCCCCAACATCTGGGAAGGCCGTTGGCTCAGATTGGATCCCTCTGCCCTTCCTTAGTGAAATGAGATCCTGTGTCCTCTTCTGGGTCTCAACAGAACCATCTCCTGCCCTTCTGTCAGGAAGAGCTTGCCTGTTTCCTACTAGGAGCCATGTCAAGAGAGTGCCTTCATTTCCTGGTAATGAACTATATTGAGGTGTAATTGGCAGGCAATAAAATACACTCATCTGCTGTGTGCTCTTTGATGGTTTGACAGACGTGTGCCACAGAGCCTGGTGGAGCTGAGAAACTCTGCCCAGAAAAGCAGCATCGGTTTTGAAAAGAGAGAATTGTAGGTCACCTGCCCCTGGGCCCGGTCGCTTCAGCCCTGGGACCTGTGCGCAGCTTCCCTCTAGCTGCCTCTGTTCCTTAAGAGGGTTCACAGGGACCCAGAGGGTCTCTGTGCCTGGCTGGGAGAGAGGGAGCGGGCCAGGGAGGCATGGATGGCAGGGGAATGACAGGGTGAGGCCGGGAAGCCCTTTGGCAGCCGTGGCGGGCATTCGGGCCAAAGCCATCTCCAGCAGGGCTGAGAGCCCTGACCATCTGCTCGCTGGCCAGAGAAGGCTTCTCATCCCTTGCTAAACGATGGCTCGCACCTCCTTGGGAAGTGGTATTGGTGGTCATTATGAACGCAGGCCTCTGTGTCAGGAAGAGCTAGGTTCAAGTCCCCATTGCACTGCTTGCTGCATCCCGGGTGAGCCGTGTACCCTTTGGAGCCTTGGTTTTCCTGTCTCTAGGATGCATAGAGCAGCACCTCCTTTCCGGGCTGGTGGACGAGCCTGGCCTTGGGCACTCGCTCAGCACACTATAGTGGGGCAAAGACCTTCTGCTTTAAAAGTTTTTCTTTGCCTTTTGCAAGGGGGTCTCAGTGGAGCCCACCCAGCTCTGCAGAAGCCCTTTTTGCAGGCCTGGGAAGTGGGTTTCTCTTGCCTGGTGCTCAGCACTGACCTGGCTGGGTGGAGGTAGTAGCGGGGCTCTGTGGGAGGAAGGCCTGTGGGTCTTACATGGCTTGTGTCCAGAGAGGATCTCTGAGACAGCCTTCGGAACAGCCTTCCCCTTGGAGTTCTCAGGAGGCAGGAAGGTGCTGGGGGGGGGCACCCTAAGGAATTCCCCTGTGAAGTGTCCTGAGGGAACCTCAGATGTTAACCCAAAGGTCCACTGTGGTCACTGAGGCTTTCCATTTTGTGCTGGAATAACAGCTACTGCCCTTACAGTGGCCTTCAGGCCTGCCCCCTGTCAGGGGCACTTGCTCTCCACGCCCATCGATTCCCCTACCAGTTCCTTGCTGCTGTTCGAACATGCCAGGTGCATCTGGCCTCAGGACCTTTGTGCTGGCTGTTACCTCTGCTGGGACACTCCTCCCACAGACACATTAGATGTCTGCAGGCTGCTTCCTCACCTGCAGAGCCTGGATTCAACCCCATCTGCCTTCCCTCCCCAACTCTTTTGAAGACAGCACTCCTTTTCCTCTTGGTACCCCTTTCCCTTCCTGCCTTACTTGTTTTCATTAAATTCACTGCCCCTTACTTATTTTTTTTGGTGTTGTCTTTCCCCAACGAGAATATGAGTTCCACATAGGCAGGGATTTTGTCTGTTTTGTTGACTGATGCTGCATACCCAGCATTTAGAATGGCACCTGGGACATAGTAGGTGTTCAATAAATATTCAATGAGTGAGCGAATGAAAGAAGCTGTATTTTGGGGGATTTCATTGCCCCTTTATTCTTCCAGGAAACATTTGTTTCTTTGAGTTTTTTTTTTAATTGACTTATCATTGATTCACAACATTGCATTCATTTCAGGTGTGCGGCAGAGTGATTGGACAACTCTGTATGTTATACTGTGCTTGCTGGTGTGGCTCCTGTCTGTCATCTACAACACTCTCAGAATACTACTGACTATATTCCCTGTGCTGTACCTTTCATCCCTGTGACTTATTCATTCCGTAACTGGAGCCTGTATAAGATTCTAGTTACACCAGTGTTCATCATTTGTACGGATTCCAGAGATGTACAAAGTCAAAGATCCCCCTTCCTCCACTCCCAGCAGTGAACCTGTGTGTGCGGCCCCCCAAGTTTCTGCCAGCACTTTCCTCCTTGGCGAGTGTGTAGGGAGAGCCTCTATATCCAGGGCCCAGGGTCTGAGGAGAGTTCAGACAGGCTCCGTTCACGGGAAAGTTCTCCCTGCAGTTTCCCAGGAGGAGCGTGTGTTCGTATCACAGTGAAGGCGGGAGTGGCTGCTGTGGTTTTGGGGTGAGCCTGCTGGAGGACTTGGCTGCCCTTCTTGCCTCAGCCTTCTTCTGACTTATCTCTGGGTACACTGACAAACCTTTTGCGTCCTTAGTTTTCTCCCTTCAGTAGAGGGTCTCATAAAGATACTTACCTCAGAGGCTTCTGGGGAGGTTGGAATGAAATGCTGGGTCTGAGGGATCCAGCTCCCTGTGGCCCTAGACCACTTCTCACTTTTCCTGCTCCTCCTTGGGACCCAGGACAGAGCAGGGTGTGCTGGCCTCTCTCGTGGCCTCCGCCTGGAGCAGAGATGAAGAAGATGACATCGCGTTGTGCGGCCAGCTCTCCGGTGTGGGCAGAAGCCTGGGAGTTTTGATTCTGGTGGCAGCTGCCGACCCCATGTTTCCCACTGGAGGCTCTGGGGGAGGTGACGAGGCCACGCAGGACGAGAAGCTAAGGGTCACGCCTGCCATGCCCTTTCCCTGTGGGCAGCAGGACCTCTCCTCTCCAGGCCTGTGTTTATCCAGTTCCTTGCTGGAAGTCACCTTCCAAGGGGCTGGATGGGGTGCCTGTGAGGGCCTCCATGCTGCCGCTGACCCTTCCCCACATGGGCCTGCGTGCTGTCGTTCGATTTTCGGTTTAATTGTTTCTGCTTGCCTTGTCTGCGCGCTTGCTTGCTTATTTGTTTGTTTATTTCCTGCTCACATCCGGAGCGGGTTTGCAGAGGCTTCTAATGAGGCCCCCAGATGCTGATGTGGAGAAAGTGGCAGTTAGAAAGTCAAGGCAAGGCCACCACGGCTGTGCTGGCGGGGAGGGTGGCAGGGACCACCGCGATCACATTCCCCTGGCAGCCGGGGGGGGGGGAGGAAGCCACAGCGTGTAGGATCCTCGAGTCCTAGAGAAGAAAGAAGCAGGGCGGCAGACTCCTGGGAGGGACCAGGCTTCCAGGGCCCCGCGAAGAATTACCCCAGAGGAACGCGATCTGTGCCATCGAGACCAGGACAGCAGTGGGGGTGGGGGTGGGGGTGGGGGGCAGCTCGGGCTCCATGTTAAATAACACACATGTAGAGGCGGTTTTTGTTTGGCTGTCTCTCAGCAGAGCACCGCTTGCTGATGGTGGAGGGTAACTCTCTCATGGCCTGGGGGTGGGGGTCCCATTTTCAGAGGCGCGGGAGGGCCCAGAGAGCAGGAGTCAGACTGCCTCATGGAGCTTCCTGTAGGCTGGCCTTGGAAGACATCAATGAACCTATGGCTGCCTGTTCTGGCATTTCAGGTTGCTTAGAGTGTGGCCTCTTGTATCCAGTCAGTCTGGTCCCATTGGACAGATGCCCACTGAAAGCCAGGTGCTGTGTGAGGCCGTGGGGAGCTGGAGATGAGCGAGGCAGGTGTGGCCTTCCCCCCCTTGGCCTGAGCGGGAACGAAGCTCGTGACGGAGGCCAAGCTATGAGGGCGATTTGAGTTTCAGGCAGTGAGATCTTCCTGCCTGGCAGAGCCTGGGAGGACTTACGGAGTTTGAGTTGAGTCTGGGTGGAGTGAGCAGGGGTGAGGGTGGGTGGGCAGGTGTGGGACGTGGGCTAAGAGAAAGCAGAGATGTTCTGGGCTGGCCTAAATTATACCTGGCTGGAGTCTCATCTCTGGGATCAGGGACGGCGACATGGAGAGCCCGGCCAGGTGGCGGAGGGTCTGTGAATCCTAAGGGTAGTGAGGAAACGTGGAGCGGCAGACCACTCTGCTTTCTTTTTCTTTATGATTTTTTTCTTTGCAATAATTTATTATGTCAGTAACACATGAAATGGGTATGTTCTTGCTGGAAAAAATGCAAGCAACAGAGATAGCAAGGGGAAAATTATATGCACCTTCTCCCTCTCCCTGCCCTCCTCTCTAGAGGTAAGGAGGGGACTTTCCTGGACATGTCACATGGACGTGCAGACATTCACGTTCACATGCATGGTTGTTTTCAAAAGCAGAAGCAGGGTCATGCTTCCTGTATTGTTTTGGACCGAGCTTTGTTTTTGGGGTGCTTTGGAGCTCTCCCTCGCTGTCCTCCCCACGCGTTCTGCCAGGTGGATGGTTTATTGGTTTATTGTTCCATTTCCTCATCTAGGTGGTTTCTTGAGACTGTGCACTTGCACGCAGCCCCGTGTCGAGCCTACAGCTTCGTTCACGTGTCTGTGTATTTCTGTGGGATGGATTGCTAGAAAGCAGAGTTGCTGAGTTACAGGGGACTCTGCTTTCCAGTGAGGAAGCTAGAAGGATAGTGGTGAGGTACCAGGTACCAAAATAAGGCAGGCAGGAAGAGAAGTGTTTTCGGAGGAGAACAGACCTTGTTCTGGTCCCTGGTTTTTTGATGGCTGGGAGGAAGATAAATTCTTGGCTGCCATGTTGCTGAGGAGAAATGTGATATTAGGCAGAAATTCAGGGGCAAAATCCAAAGTCAGAGAACCAGAGGAACTGAAGCAGGGGCCCTTGGAGGTCAGCTGCAGCTCTCCTGAGAAATGATTTGGGAATGGAGCCGGGGGGGTAGGCAGTGGCGGGGGGGATGGTCCCTGTGGTGTGGCCTGTTCTGAAGGGATCACACCTGTCTGGTACTGATGAGTTCAGGCTGACATGTGCTCAATGAGGAGGGACCCCAAGCTCTTGGGAGGAGTCGTAGAGGGGGCTGGGGTAGGGCTGATGTGAGCTGAGGGGTCCAACCCCCTCTTAGTGGCCCTGGTCAGGAGAGGTGGTATAGGAATCAGGAACTGTCTGACTGTCAGAGCTGGTCTGGGCTAGAAGGGGCTGCTCCCCTCTCCCGGGGTCCTCCAGGGCACTGTGGCAGGAGGGGTCCTTATCTCTAATCTACCGCAGATGGGGCAAGTCTTTGGGTGACAAGTCATTATTAATCGAGGTGCTCCCCACCCCCCACCCTCCACTAGGTCTCTACTTCATCTCTCAACACAGAACTTCCCACTTTGCCTTTTTTTTTCCCATTTTTTTTTATCGTGGTAAAACACACACAATATAAAAGTTACACTGTAGCCATTTTAAAAGATTTTTATTTATTTATTTGATAGAGAGAAAGCGGGCATTAGCCAGGTGAGTGGTAGGCAGAGGGAGAGGGAGAAGCAGGCTTTCCATTGAGGGGGGACCCTGATGTGTGATCCCAGGATCTTGGGATCATGACCTGAACTTAACCAACTGAGTCACCCAGGCGCCCCTACATGGTAGCCATTTATAAGCGTGTAGTCCAGCAGCGTTTAGTACATTCCCAGCATTGGGCAGCACAGGGCATCACCCTGTCCATTGCCACGCCCTTTTCCTCTTGTAGAATTGAAACTCTGTCCCCAGTGAACACTAACTCCCGCCCCCAGCCCCTGGCCACCACCCTGTCTGTCTCCGGGTTGGTGATTGCTCTGGGGCCCTTACACAGCTGGGATTGAGCAGTATTTATGGTCCTGGGATTGGCGTATCTTACAGCACAGTGTCGTCAGGCTTCCTCTGTGTCATAGCGGGTGCCAGGGTTTCCTTCCTTTTTAAGGCTGCACAAGGTTCCATTGTGTGTATATACTACGTTCTGTTTGTCCATTGCTCCGTCAGTGGACATTTGGGTTGTTTCCACCTTCGTCTACATTGCTTTCGGAGGGTATTGAAGAGAAAGGGGTCTCTTGGGAGCCCGTGTGTGCGTGTGTGTGTGTCTGCATTTGCTTGTTATCCATTTTGGAAGACATCCATTCATCCCTCACTCTGCCACCAAAGTCACTGAGTTTACTGCTTTCTCTGCCTAGACCCAGACAGTGGCCCCCTGTTTTCTTCAAGGGTCAAGTTCAGGTCCCTTCAGAGGGCCCCTGGGGCCTTCAGGGTCTGTCCCTCACCTCCTCGCTTCATCATTCCCTCGAGACTCCTCATGTCCCGGTTACACAGAACGTACTAGGTCAGGGAGACACAGCCCACTCAGCCTTCCTTAGACGAGGGTGTTTAACACGGGAAACGACCTGACAGGTGTCGTCACGGGTGAAGTGGAAACATTCCAGACTAACAACCATAGGAAGGTACCAGGAGTCCCAGGGCTAAGGGAAAATGGGAGAGATGGTCCTGGAGACAGGATTGCCCGGTGGGAGTGGGGACCTACCCCAGGAGGCTGGAGCAGGGAGGAGGCACTGAGCTAATGCTTATTGTAGAAATGAGTTAGATGGAATGGAAATAAAAGGATCAGAGATCTGGAGGCCTGGAGGTATGCACACACACACATGCACACGTGCACGCACACACATGCACACACACAAACATGCATGGGCACACACATGCATCTCAGGTGCCTGGGGCAATTAGAGTCAGAGGCACAGGTGAATATCACTATCAGTCACTGAGAAAGATAGATAAATTTGCCTCCTTCCGCATGGGCACAAAGTCTCCCTGGAGGGCACAGGGCAGCCCAAGGTCAAATTCTCCCTGTGGACTTCCGGCTATCCTGGCCTGCTCGGGAGCGGAGATCGAAGTGTGTGTGAGGGGCCATTCGGACCTGCGGGACAGGGCTGGTATGCCAGGGGCAGCCTAGTACTGGGGACAGGGACTGCAGGAGAGGCTTTCCTGCTGACGGGACCACCTTGCATCTCTTCAGAACTGCAGTGAATTGCCACTGTGGTCACAAGACCGGGCCACAAAGCCAGGCTGTGGCCATGGATGCTGGCCGGGCCTCTCCTGACACAGCCAGGCTTCTTGGACCCCCACGTGTGTTGTGGGGACACGGCCAGCGAGCGTGGTGCCCTGAAACCTGTGTGCGTGGACTTACAAGAACCACTGGGCCACCTCTTGCCAGTGACAACACTTTGGTAGCAGAAGTTGGCCACGTGTGAGTGTTAACACCGTGGAAACCAGCAAGTGCTACACACATCGGCTTTTTATTCTGGAAAGCCAGCCTAGTGCTACACCACATGTCCCACTCCCCAGTATTTATTATCTGCTTGGGGTGGGGACAAGAAGGTGACCAGAGAATTATGAAGGGCCTAGTTTATGCTGATAAGATGGGGGTCTGAATCACGAGGAGGCTTCCTGTGGGACCCTTGCTGGACCCTGACAGCGAGGGAGAATCTGGGTAGATGGAGACAAGGGTGCTCCAGGAGGGGTCGGTCTGAGTATAGACAAGCATGAACTGTCTGAGTCTGGGAGTTGTGGGAGACAAAGTTAGGTAGGCTTGCAGGTAAATTGGAAGGGCCTGGAAAGCTAGAAGTTTGGTCTTTATCCTGTAGGGCAGGGGTTCTTAGTGGGCCATTAGCTTGTGCCTGGAGACAGTTTGGGGAGGAGTGCTAGTGGTGGGGGTCAAGGATACTGCTAAACATCCAGTGCTGCTCTTCCCAGGATAGCCCCTGACAGCAAAGAACTTTCTGGCTCAAAATGGCAGTAGTGCTGAAGTGAGGAAATCCTGCTCTTGGAGCTAATGCGGGTTCATGGTCAGAGGTATATACAGTCATAATTTCAGTGCACTCTGTGTGTGTGTGTGTGTGTGTGTGTGTGAGAGAGAGAGAGAGAGAGAGAGAGAGGGAGAAGGACAGGAACTGGAAGCAGATTGGTTAAGGTGGGGGGAGCGGGAGGGGGCCATCAGATGCTCCCTGAGGGTCTCACTGCCAGCTTGGAAGGGCAGTGACTCACTCATGCCAAAGGAAAGAGAAAGAGAGAGAGAGAGAGAGAGAAAGAAATCAGTGCCCAGCCTGCTGAGGTCCCAAGTGGGGGCCTCACCGCCAGTGTTCTTGTCCCCCTGAGTTCCCTTCTGTCTCCCTCCCCACAGCTGAGGCCATGTCTGGGTCTGGCTCAGCTCTCTGCGGCCTGGAAGGTGACCTCAGCTGCAAGCTCTCCCCTCACCCAAGCACCAAAGCACGAGCTCTCAGTGGCTCCTAGAGGTAAATGGTTTTCTCTGGTAAAAAGAATATGTATTTTCTGACTTTTGTAAAGGTATAAACAACACTGGCGTGTATAAAATAAAAAACAAATTTCTCTTTCGAATGCCCTCCCATGGTACTCCGTTCCCTTCCTGCCCAGGGGGCCCCACCAGTATTTTCTTGAGGTATCTCTGTGTGCGACAGCCCCAGGTTCCTCTGTCCTGTTTGTGTGTTGGGAGGACGGGTACCACACACGTTCCCTCTAACATTTATTTTGTCATGTATGCCACGTTGAGTGTGGATGTGTCACTCATCAGTGCTCTTTGAGGATCTGTCCTCCTATGGCCTGCAAAGGATGGGAAGGGCAGGGCAGGGCAAAAGCCTAGAGACCCTGGTTTCCCCCTAGGCCTGCCATCACCAACCACTGGGCTATGGGCAGAACTCTTCTTCTTCTTCTTCTTTTTAAAAAAATATTTTATTAATTAAATTTTTTTTTTATTTTTTAAAGATTTTGTTTATTTATTTGACAGACAGAGATCACAAGTAGACAGGCAGGCAGAGAGAGAGGAAGGGAAGAAGGCTCCCTGCTGAGCAGAGAGCCTGATGTGGTACTCGATCCCAGGACCCTGAGATCATGACCTGAGCTGAAGGCAGAGGCTTAACCCACTCTGACACCCAGGCACCCGGAACTCTTCTTCTGAGACTCATTTCCCTGGCACTAGTAGTACTGAGGATGCTTCCTGGGCCTCTGACATCTCTACTTTTATGTCTTACGTAGCAGCCGCAAAGGAGAAGCTCTTAGAAGTGGGTGATGGGCACTTCTGGAATTAATTTACCCATGAAGCTGCCATATGGAAATGAACCAATAATGGCCAATTCCTGGTGCAAGTCAGCTCCAGGCTCAGCTCAGCCTGAGCAGACGGCATGTTTCCTGCAGAATAAATACCCGCCTAGAACTAGGGCAGCCCCAAGAGTGGCTCCAGAGCTTCTCTGCACCTGTGCAGCTGCCAAGAACGTCACCTGTTCTACCTGGGGCTCCCCCGTCCGCTGGCTGCTCCCAGGGATCTCACATTTCCTGGCCTAGTTCAGTGCTGGCTCCTGGGATATATTCGTTAAATCTCACAAAACCCTGGGAGGATAGTATAATTAGCAGTGCTGGATGGTGGTTTAGCACTCAGGGCTCTCATGCAGCCTGTCTGAGTCCATCCTCTGTAGCGCATGTGAACTAGGGTAAGACATTCAATCTATGTCTCAGATTTTGCCAGTGATAAAATTGAGTCTCGGGAAGGTTAAGTAACTTGTCCGAGGTCATAGATCCAGATCATATTTTTCCTACTACAACCCATGTGGATCTGTGTTCTTGGAGGATTTGTTAGTTGAGGGTTCAAATGCTAAGGTTAAGTTGGAAGGGGCCTGGAGATGCCATTTCTTGGTTATCCTCTGGGATGCCCACTAAGATCCCTGGTGTCTTGGAAAAGCCATCTCTGGGTTTCTGGTTGTACCTCTGAAGTTAATCCATAGGAACAGGTGGTTCTGCTTGGGAGTTAGTCTCTGCAATCTGTGAATGAATCTGTCAGATCTGCTGGACTTTGTGGCTACGTCGATTTCTGTATCTGGGGCTTGGGGTACTTCTATGCCCGTAGGTGTCACCCAAGGAAGTGATGGGGGTGATTGCTTGTGATAGGAAAGGAAGAAGCGTATATTGAACACGTACTGTGCTAGGATTAGGTTTAAAATTTGATCTTGGGTATAAAATCTGATCTCAGTGAATTGTCTTAACAGCTTTGAAAGGTAGGTACAGTGGTCCCCTTTTCCAGATGAGAAAACTGAGGTGCAGACAGTTATTTAACTAGACTGAGTTCATGCAACCAGAAGTCACAAAAACCGATGGCTATTTGGCTTCAAGTTCCTTTGCCTCCTAGAAAGGCAGAAAAGTCTCAGTCAGTTATCTCACCTTCCACCTAAGAAGCTAGAAATTAGAAGAGCAAATGAAATTTGAAATGAGTAGAAGAAAAAAAGAAGATCAAAGTGGAAATATAGAAAACAGAAAAACAATAGAGAAAAATAAATGAAACCAAATGCTGGTTCTTTGTGAAGATAAAATGGATAAACATCTAGACAGACAGGTCAAGAAAATAAAAAAAGAAAGAAAACACAAATTAACAGCATCAGGAATGAGAAAAGTGACATTACTACAGATTCTACAGGCATGAAAAGAATATCAAGAGAATATTGTGAAAAACTTCATGCCAACATATGTGACAAACAAGCTGAAATGAATACATTTCTTGAAAGACACAAACTACTAAAGCACCTGTAAGAATAGGAAATTTGAACAGCCCTATACCTGATAAGGAAATCAAATATGTAGTTAAAAAGACTCTGAGAAAGAAAACTCTAGAGCAGGATGGTTTCACTGTTGAATTCTGCTCTATATTTGAGAAGAAAGTATTATCAATTTTATACGGTCTTCCAGAAAATTGAAGAGAAGGGAATGCTTCCCAACTCCTGCTGTGAGATCAGTATAATCCTAATACCAAAACAGACAACATTACAAAAATAAGAACAACAACAACAAAAAAAAACAACAAAAACCAAACTTAGCCAATATCCTTCATAAACACAGACCTGTAAAAAACCTCAACAGAATATTATCAAGAGCATAGAAAAGGGATGATACATTATGACCAAGTGGAGCTTATTTAGCCAATGATGCAAGCTTGCTTTAGCACTCAAAATTCAATGGATCTGATTCCCTGTGACTATAGATTTTAAAAGAAAAATCATGTGATTATGTTTCAGAAAAAAAGCATTTCACAAAATCCAACATCTTGTTCTATTAAAACACCCAGCAACCTAGGGACAGAAGGGACCTTCGCTACCTTATAAAAGGCATTTATGACTAACAATATATTTAATGGCAAAAGACTGAATACTGTTTCCTTAAGATCAGGAACAAGATGGAGATGTTCACTCTCATCACATCTATTCAACATTGTACCTGAGGTTTTAGCCAGTGGAATTAGGCCAAAAAAAAAAAAAAAAAATCTAGATTAGGAAGGAAACACTAAAACTTTTTATTTACTCATGACATGATCCCCTATGTGCAAAATTCAATATGATCTGTAAAAAAAGCTACTGGAAATAACAAGTGAGTTTAGCAACATTGTGATGTAAATTCAATAAATAAAAATCAATTGTATCTATATACTAGCAATGTATAATTGCAGTCAAAATAAAAACCATACCATTTAATAGCATAAAAATTGTGAAATCCTTAGGGATCAGTCTGACAAAAATCAACAAGACCTGGACACTGAGAACTATGTGACACTACCAAAAGATACTGGAGGACCTAAATAAATGGAGAGATACATTGTGTTCATGGATTGGAAGACTCATTAGTATTAAAGTATCAGTCCTTCTCAAAATACTCTATGGATTCAATGCATCCCAATAAAAATCCCAGCATGCTTTTTTGTGGAGTAGAAGTTGACAAACTGATTTTAATATTCATAGGGAGATGCAAAGTACCTAGAATAGCCAACACCACTTTGAAAAGGACTAACTCCATGATTTCACAACATTAAAAAAGCTACAGTAATGAAGACAGTGTGTTTCTGATGTAAACATCGTCAGGTAGACCCCTAGAACAGAATGGAGAACACAGAAATAGACTCCTGCATATCTAGATGATTGATTTTCAACAGAGGGACAAAGGTAACTCAATGGAGAAACTATATTTTGTTCAACAAATGGTGCTGGAACAAGCAAATATCTACATGCAAAGAAAGAAACTTCAATCCATACCATGTACTATTAAAAAAAAACAAGACAAAAACAAGTAAAGAAGTGGATTGCAATGTGAAAAACCCGAATCTATAAAGCTTCTATGAGAAAGCACAGTAGAAAATTGTCATGGCCTTGGGTTAGGCACAGATTTCTTAGATACAACACCAAAAGCACAATCTATGAAAGAAGGAAAAATTGATAAGCCTGATTTCATGAAAATTAAGACCTCTTTATGAATTAAGAGCTCTCTAAGACCTCTTTAAGAATTAACGTCTTTGAGGGGCACTTTGAAGAGAATAAAAAATCGAGCCACAGTCTGGGAGAAAATATTTACGAATCACATATCTGATGAAGGGATCACACATGGAATGTAAAGAACTCTTAAAACTCTTAAAACTTAAAACACCACAATGAAGAACAGGCATGATATTTGAATAGACACTTTACAAAAGAAGATATATGGATGGCAAACAGGCCCATGGAAAGATGCTTCTTGGTGATTGGGGAAATGCAAATTAAAACCACAACTAAAAGCTACCATATCCCTATTAGAGTGATTCAAATTTAAAAAGGAGGATAATATAAACCGTTAGTGAGGTTCAGAGCAACTGGCATTCTTATACCTGCTGGTGGAAATTTAAAATGGCACAGTCCCTTTGGAGCAAGTGTTTGGCAGCTTCTCAAACAGTTAGCCTACACCAACTGTATTAGCCGTTGTACTCAAAAGGTATTCACCCAAGGGGAATGCAAACATATGTCCACACAAAGACCTCTAGAGGAACTTCGTTTGTAGTAGCCCCACAGGGAAAACAACAGAAAGGTCCATCAACAAGTGGCGGGCCACACATTTGGCACATCTGTAGAGTGGAGGTACTTGGCAATGAAATGGAGACAATTATTGGTAAAAGCAACAGCATGGAGGAATTTTCAGAATGACTAGATTAAGTGAAAGAAGACATAAAAGAATACATACTGAATGATTCCATTTCTATTAAACTCTAAAACTTGCAGACTAACCCGTAGTGACGGAAGTATATCAGGGGTTGCTTGGGGACAGGGTGGGTGTGAAGGATCGGTGAGGGGCACAAGGAAACCTTGGGGATCTTGACCTTGATTCACCGTCCTGGTTGGGGTGATACCTATGTCAGAAGTGTTTCAGCTGGTACATGGTTCTATTTGCAACTTATTGCATATCAATTACACTTCAATAAAGCTGTTAAACAAATTCCATTGCCCTTTCCAGATACCATGCTGCCTGTCACAGGGGTTCTGTCTCCATGCCAAAGAAACCACCATGGCTGAACTCATTCAAACAATCGCACGCCCTTATGGTTTCCAAAGATGTGTTAGTTTGATAATCCATCTGTATGACATCCCCCACATAAGTGAGTCATGCTGGCTTGCTGGAATTCTGTCACACATGGGAGAGAAAGGGTGGAACAGTCAGGATTGTATCTGGGGCCCTGAATGCAGTGAGCGATCTCAGCTAATAGGCCTTGAAATGCACTACCCAGGAAGCTAAGTGAATCACGATCTTCTAGGAGCTGACATCACAGTGTTTAATCTCAGTGTTATAATTTTCTTCCTTTCTCAACTGTCCACATTAGGGTTGATTAGTAAGCCTCTGGCCTGCTTGGAAGCCATCAGGTGGGGACAGATTAGCATGTCGGTTATGGAACAGTGCCGGGGGGAGCCGATCAGATGTACTCAGACAGTGCGGTAATTAGCATGCCCGAGACACCGGGCTGCCGCGCTGGGGCGGCCTTGGCTGGTTTCACTGTGGAGCAGTTTGTTCCTTTCCACAAAGAAATTCATTAGTGGAGATCAATGGTGAGCGGTGTGGAACCCCCATCCCTGCCTTGCAGTCACGAGGCCCAGAGGCAGAGGTGCACAGGCGAGGCTCCGGGGCCCGTGGGCAGCCTCTGCATGGCCAGGCTTCTGGGAAGCGACTGCAGACCCTGGAATTCTGCATGCCCCAATGTCTCACCCCAGAATCCCAACGGGGAAGGCTAGCCCTGAGTTCCAGGACCCTCTGCTTCTTTGGAAGTTGATGTGGAATTGATGCCAGGGTCTAGTGTCGGGCCTGGGGAGTGTGAGGCAGCTGGGTCAAGTTCATAAGGAAGTCCACCTCTTTTCCGTGGTTTGTCCCAATTAATGGGAGCAAGGCCATAGCAGCTTCTAAGTGCCAAAGCACAAATTTCTAGATCCATTTGTTCATCCAGCAAGTATTTATTATGTGCCTTCTGTATGCCTAGCTCTGTTTTAGGTCCTGGGGATTCAGAGAACGACTGAGTCAATGTTCCTGCCCTCATGGTGCTCATAGCTTAATGTAGGAGACAGAGAATAAGTAAGTAAGGAAGTAATAGACAGAGAATAAGTAAGACAGAGAAAAACAAAAGACAGAGAATAAGTAAGTGACTAATAATACTGTTCTTACTAATGCACAAAATATATAGGACTTCCTCTCATTCCAAGTTTCTCTTCCTGGGTTCATAGCCTCCATGAGCTCCTTGAAATTGTATGGAAAAGTATGCCTATGTATATGTGTTCTTGCACGTGCATTTTCTGCTTTTTCTCTGAGAAAAGTCCATAGTTTTCTCCAAATGCTTCAAGTGTCCACATTCTAAAGAAGAGTAGGCTTGTTACTCTAATTCTCTAGTGCCCCTCCTATCCAGGGGCACAGGGGTCCTTCCCTCACCCTCTCCTGGACCCACCATGACTGTTTCCTTCTGTTCTCACCAAGTCAGCTCACTCCCAGAGAAACCTGCCTGCCTTTCTGCTAGTAGGGCTTTGAGCTGTTGCCTCCCTCCCTGGGTCCACATCATTGTACAAGGGAATCCGCTTATCTGCCTTTCTGAGTGGCAGTGGCCAGGGCTCCACGGGCAGCTGGATGCGGGGCTCTTCAGCTCTGCCGTCCCCCAGCCTGGCTGCCCAGCGCTGGAAGGTGGTGGCTGCAGTGGGGGCCCTTGTGTGCTGGTTATATTGGCAGGTGCTGGTAGCTAAATACATCGGAAGTAAGCCCCCTTAGGGCTGAGGCTTGGGGCATAGGGAATGTGTCCTGCCCCTGCAGCTCTGCTGGGAAATGATGGAAACTATAGGGACCATTCCAGGTATCCGTAAGTCGCTTGAGCCCCATTCTGGGTGTTGCCCTTCAGCCGCTGGGGCCTCCCGCAGTTGCACCACCAAGGCCAGCCTCTCTCTCCCCTCCTCGTCCCCAGCCAGGCAGTCTGGGCAGAGTTGTGCTGGATGCAGACAGCCAGCTCCTCATCGCTGAACCTCTTGCCAATGCCCGGCACACATTTCCCAGAGCTGCGGGGAGGATGTCTGTGGCCATGAGTTCATGACTTTTTTGTGGTGTTGGTACACATGACCTTGATGTACGAGGCTCCTGTTGGCCTCCCCTGGAAGCCTCCCCAAAGTGGCAGGTCCCCAGGTCCAGGGCACTTCTCACTGGTAGGTCACAGCCTGAATTTCTTTTGGCTTGAGGGTCCCAGGGAGCCATGGAATGTCTGTTGCCATGTGGTGTTTAGCATCTCAGGACATTTTCTCTAGAACAAAATGTTCAGAAGACCTGAGAGAAGATGAAGAGCGTTTTTATTTTTATTTTTATTTCTTTGTCAAAGCAGCGTGCTGGTGCTGGATGGAGCCTAGGGTGTGTAGGTTTGCAGGTGCCCGTGGGTACCTAGGGCACAGGAAGTGGGCCATGATCAGAAACCTGTTCTGGTCCAGTTCAGCAAAGGCTGGTCAGGAGCCCCCTGGCACCAAGTCTGAGCATCAAAGATCATCCTGCCCATGGCCTGTGTGCCTGAGGGAGCAAGCTCTGGGCCTAGCTGCCCTCCACATGGCTGGCATCCAAGCGAGGACCAGCACCCCCGCCTGCCTTGGACCTCAGCACCACCCTGAATCTTCCAGGTTAGTCTGTTCTGAGCTCACCAGGTCCCCGCCAGGGCCCGTGACCTCTGTGGTCTGGCCCCAGGTTGCCTAGGCCCCTCTCAGGGGGTGCTGCAGGCACCCTGGGGAGCACTTCTGGTGACTTCATCCCAATCTCAGATGACTTGCACTGCCCAATTTCAGAGCCTGTCCTTGAGCGGTGGAGAAGACTCTGGTAGCTGCCTTGTTCCTGCCTGGAGCCCTGAAGGAGATGGGGCCTTTTATGGAGTATGTGGGGGGACGCTCAGGAGTGGGTGCACATGGGCTTCCTCCTGTAAGGCTTCCTGCTGCCCATGCCTTTGTCCCAGTTCAGCTTGGAGCAGGGAGCACATGGTATTAATAATTTTGGTCCCTCAAATGGTCCTTGCCCTTGTGACCCTAGGACAGGACTTCTGTGCTTAGCAGACCAAAGGTTCTCATTATGTTTGGGATATGGTCAATATGAAGCACTCTGAGGACAGCCTCTGGAAACTCAGAGTCACTTTCCCCACAGAGAATAAGACCAAGCCTGACTCCAGGCAGCTGCTTGATCATCTGGAGACTCCATTCAGTTTGTCAGTAAAATGGGGGAAGGGACATCTGCTTGTGTGATTGAGGAGAGAAGTAATTGAGATGATCCCTCCAAGACCCTTCTCATGGTGCCAGCCCTCATGTTCTCTGGGTCTCCTTCCCATGTGCCAGCTGGATCCTCCCTTTCACTGGCTTGATGGCGGGTCACCTCACTTTTGGTGCCCACCTGGGCACCCTTCCTTTGTCTAGCCCTGTTCTTGCTCTGTCTTGCCCCAGTAGGCCCCACACAGCATTGCCCGTTTCAAGTTGATGGCACTCTATTTTCTTAGGGATGCCTATGTCTTGAAGAGTGGTGCTGATCCTTTGGGGAGTCTCTCTGGACCCAGAGCCTGGGACACTCCCTGCCTTATGCAGCAGAGGGATCTGGATGGGGCTGGATGAGGAAAGATGGGCTTCCTCATGGTCCCCTGGAGGCTTGTCTGGGGATGGTTGTGTGGTGACTTTTCACTGTCAGACTCTCCTGATTAAGGTGGCTGTGATCCTAGCCAACGTTTAGACATGATTCACTGGTTTGGGCCGTGGGGTCATCTGCTGCTGTTGATGATGGATGGGCAGGGGAGGGTTTATGTGAGCTATGACTTCGGGCTTTGTAAAGACGTTCACATAGATGGAGGGACACAGTCCCATGGCCAGTTGGAGCAGTGACCAGGGGACCCAAGGGCCAGAAGGGACTTTGGGGTTCCACAAAATACCATCATCTGTTAGGACAGGTGAAATGCAAAATTATACTGTGGATCTCTACTTACAAATTATGTAACTTCAAGCAAGAGAGGGATACTTTCTGAACCAGTTTTCTCCCTTGAAAGCTAAGGATGGAAGTGATTCTTGCTTAGGCTGTGGTAAGAATCAGAGGAGGTAGCCTCAGTTGGGGTGGCCTACATATCCTCAGGGACAGCCTGAGTGAATCTGAATGGCTAAGTGTTCTGCTGGGTCCCTAGAGTGAGAAGGTTGGAGAGGGAGGGGTCAGAGTTTCTGGAGACTGGTAGCCTCCCAGCTTGATCTGATGAACCCTTGTGCTTTCCATTACTTTCTCTGGTCTGGCCAGACTGGGACCCTGGACTGGCCGAGGAGTGTAGGGCTGGAGTAGGACCTGAGGATGGACCAGACCCTGCAGCCTCTGCTTGCCCACCCAAGGTCAAGGCCCTCAGCTCAAAGTTGAAGTGAAAATCCTCCCCATTAGAAAATGTTTTGAGGCTTTCCTTGTCATGGCACTGATTTTTTAGGATCTCCACTCAGAATTAAGCTGGGATGCTGGGGAGAAAGTGTCTGCTGGAAGGAAGGTCCGTTGGGGAGGGGAGAGAAAACAGTCTCTCAAAGTCAGAAAGGCCTAGAAAGGCCTGGCTGTGGTTCCCAGACTCCAAAGGTGGACCGAGGGGCTGCTTCATTTAAGGGGCCCCTGGTCCATCTTGTAGAGAAATGGTTCTGAGGAACAAGCTGCATGTGGGTCACCTGGAGGCAGGCATGTGGGAGTGAGGTGTCTCATGGGTCTGCCCTCCGGGGCAGTTGCCCGAAACCCTTTGTGGGGCTCACCAGCCGCAGCCTCATGGCCCGTGGTCAGAGTTCTCAGGCGTGGATGGGCACCCCCTGGCTGGGCTCCCCAGGGGCCTTGCACCAATTTGTCAAAAGCCAGGCCAGTTTGCCCTCAGAGCAAGTCACTGGATAACCAGTTTGGTGAATGCTTGAAGAGGTTTTGCCAAGTTTTGCTTTCGTCCTCCTGCCCATCCCTCCCCTGCTGGTTTGTATGCAAATGATGGGTGGGAAAAGGGGCAAGATGATGCTAAAATCCTCACTATTGCCCTTTGGGGATTTTGTGATTTGGCTTCTGGTGAGTTGGCCACTAGGAGAACTGGTCACATGACCTTGTCCTGAGGGGAACTGATTTTGGGAAAAGATTCGGTTTTTGTTGAGTTGACTTGATTTTTGAAATGAAACATCAGGAAAGTTTACAGGAAGGCACAGGCCTCCTCCCCGAAAACCTTTCTGTCACACACTGTGCTCCTCAAGGCTGAGACACAGTCTTTTCCTGGAGGCAGCACGTTTTTCATCAGGATGGACTGGAGTCCTCCCTGTTTTTCTTCCTCTGTGTCTCCTCCGTCTCCCTCTCTGTCTCTCCCCCTTTGTCTGTCTCTCTCTTTGACACACACACACACTCCTCTTCTTCAAGCCACCAGAGAAGTAAGTTGGCTGCTGGGCCAGATTTTCCCATGGGGTGGCTCAGAAACCAGCTGTAATTGGAGGGAGTAGGGAAAAGAAAATGCACTATAACTGGTTTAAATAACCCTTCTCATTGCGTATTTAAAACAAATGAGTTCTTCAGGAGCAGACACAGCATTTTCCTTCCTTGGGCTTTTCTTACTGTTCTAGAAGACGGGCTCATCTTTCTCCATGAAGGCTGGGTGGGGGACGGCGGAATGGCCATGTTTCCTGTTTATAGGCACAAACCACCAGACAGGGACACGATGGAGGCTCTGCCCTGTGTGCCTGGGACTGAACTCACTGTTTCTCCTCCAGATCTGGTCCCCTTCTGGCTTGGCAGGTGGCACCCCTGTCACCTGGATGATATTCCTTACTTCCTGTCATGGCACCCTGCTGGCTGGTCATCAGAACTATCTGAGCATCCTTGACTCTATCTTTTCTCCATCCCCATCCTTGCATACCCTCATCATTTCTTACCTAGATCAGTATGACAGTGACCTGTCAACAGTTCCTTGGCTGGTATTTTCTCTCTCTGATCCACTCCTATGGCCTAGAGAGGGGACTTGGGAAGATGAATCTGATTGGTCAGATCCAAGCTGGAAAATCTTTGGTGGCTCTCTCTTGACTCAGGATCAAGTTTAGGTTTGCAGTATGACATGTAAGACCCTTCCCAACCTTCTATTCTCCACGGCACCCTGCTCCCTACTCATGCCTCCATCTTTTCATGCCACAGGTCCTTTGCATATGCCCATCTTTCTGCCTAGGAATCCTTTCCTTTCACTTTATAATCCAGTGAACTTAATAGGGCTTCAAGATCCAGCACAGAGAACATCTTCTCTGTTGTTCTTGGTAATGCTAGATCTACTCTCCCCTGTGCTTTTTCTGCTTTTCTTCTTTCGCCTTTTTCTCGACGATTACTATATTGCTTCTAACACTGTGCTATATTTAATTTGTTTCCATTTTCTACTGTCCTCTTACCCTTTCTTCCCAGCATGTGACATTTGAAGGCAGGAACCTTGCTTTGTTTACCTCTGTATCCCCAGCATCTGGCCCAGGACTTGGCACATGTTGGTCCTCAAGAATGGTAGTTCTTTCTCCCTGAAGGTGCTCATTCACAGATGTTTATCAAACACCCAGTATATGCCAGGCACGGTTCTAGGCATTGGGGATATGGTAATGTATGTGATCTCATAGAGCCTCCAGTCTAGTGGGGAAATGTGGAGAGTAGATAAACAAGTCAGTGTGTCAGATGGTGCCACTAAAAACCAGCCAAAGAGGCGGAGAAAAAAGCAGCCAAGAAAGAAGGAGGAAAACTGGAGGAGAGACCAAGAAGGCATTTCAGGGGAGCATGGGATGAGCACCATCCAAAGGTGCTCATCCAGTGGCAGGTGGGTTGAAGAGGAAGAGGGGTGAATGTTGACTGTTGGATTTACAGCAGGGAGGTCCTTGACATCCTTGGCAAGAGCTGTTGCAGGGGGTTGGTGGGGCCAAAGCTGATGGAAGTGGGTTCAAGAGAGAATGGGAAGACAGGAAGTGGGGCCAGCAGGTGTAGACACCTTTTATGGACATCTCCTTGTAAAGGGGAACAAAATCATAGAGGAATGGTGGTGTCAAGGGAGGTATGATTTTATAAAGACAGGAGACATGATGATGTGTCTGTGTTTTGAGCTAGTGCCTCTGCAAAGAGCATGCTGCATACAGGAGAGAAGGGACAGTTGGTTGTGTGATGCCCTTAAGTTGTCTGGAGGGGATGGGAGCTGGTACTCAAGATGTGTATGTCATAAGTGAGATGAGCCTCGTCTGGCTTCTCCAGCACCATTAACCAGCTGGTGCCAATGATCTCAGCACTGGAGAGATCTTCAGGGCTGTCCTTTCCCCACTGTCTCAGTGTCATAGTCATGACTGCCAGGACTCCCGGCATGAGCAGGTGCAGGGCGGAGCAGTGCTGGGTCCAGGGATAGGCAACATAGCTCTGGTAATAGGGCATCAGAGCAGGCAAGGGGGTGGATGGGTGGCACCCGTGGCAGGTTTGACTGTGGTTTGCTTGAGAACAAGTGGTGTGCCTGATATCCAAGAGGTGGTAGCATTTGGAGTGGGGTTCACAGATATCCAGGCTGATGGGGGAACTAGCAGAGAGTAGTCCAGAGACTGAGGCTGGGGTTACATTTGGGCTACCAGCTCCTGTTGAAGAAGGTTGAAAATAATTAGGGGACAAGTCAGAGCCAAGTTCAGGAGCTGGTTAGCAGTGTGTGTGCCAGGGTGGGAAGTAGGCAGAGCAAGACAAGATGGCAGTCCCATTATGGGAGGTGGGGGCAATGTGGGGACCGGGCCAGAGCCCGCTTAGCAGGGCTGTCACACCATATCTATGCCAGATCAGCCGGGGAAGGGAACGCACCGCTATTACTTATGTGCCTCTCTCTTGGGTGGATTATTTGTGCATCCACCCATTCATTCAACAAGGATTTCTTGCACCTGGTCTGTTTTTCATTTAGGCAAGAATTATTGAGTCCATTTTATAGTTGAGGAACTAACTGAGGCTGAGCAGAATTACAGAATGCTCCTAAGGTCTTAGCTATTTAGTGGCAAAACACTCAGGTTCCTGCCATAATATGATGCTGCATGCCAGGAAGATCTGACACTGGGACCCAGGTGGGCTGAGGGTCCTCGGATCCCCATAGGGTGGGTCCTGAGTCCTTTAGAGGTGTGTGTGGGTGTGTGTGTGTGTGTGTGTGTGTGTGTGTGTGTGTGTGTGTATAGGGATGTCAGAAGGCTTTAGTCAGGGCAGAGGAGGCATGCAAAGGCTGGGAGCTTGGGAGGGCATGAGACAGTATCCCCCTGGGGTCTGAGGTGGAGAGGACAGGAGGCAGGGTGAGGGGGGTGGGTGCTCTGGACAGGAAGTGACTCAGGCACCCCCTCCTCCTGGGCCAGCATACTCAGTGTCCATCCCTAGGTCCTTCCAGCTCGTTTGCGCATGTGCATACGTATGCAAGTGCCTGTGTGGACGGCCACCAAGAAAGTATGGGTCATCCCATCCCTCTGCATCTATGAGTATATTGATTTGTCCATCTACATCCATCATTTCCTTATCTCTGTGTCTCTAGTGTTTGACAGAAAAGGTGCTTAATCGCTGTTTGTTAGGGTGAGGTCTGTCTCCATCTCCATGTCCGTTCCTGCTCGTGTGTTACACATAACGATGGCAGTACGGCCACCACTTGCCCCTGCCAGCAGCTCTGGTCTACCTTGGGCAGGTCCCCCATCCCCACACAGGGCATCTCAGACCCTTACCCTCTGGGGGGGTTCTCGAGTGTGCAGGATGGCTGAAGGATGGGTGGTCTGTGGGTGGTGAGCCAGTGGGGAGGGGAGAGCCTGCCTTCGTGAGCCTCTCCAAATCTCTTCGTCTCTCTCCTGATCCCTCTTAATGCGAGTTTTGCCTGATCCTCTATTCCCTCTCTTTCCAATTTGCTTTTTTAGTTTCATTTGGCCTTTGCTTTTACTCTCCCCCAAGCTGGATCCATCTAGAATCTCAGAAGTGAGAAACGAAAAACTAGCCGTGAATCTTCTCAAATGTAGGGCGGTACTATCTTTGAGGTTTTTTTTTTTTTCTCCCCCTGCTTTGGTGGGGTAGGGAAGTGGAGGAAATGCTCCCTGGGAGTAAGGGAGTAAGCAGAGGGGGAGAGGAATACATAGGGAACAACCAGATCGAGATGCTGAGCCCTGTATCTGTATGCGTATCCAGATGTGTGTACCCTATACCCACATACCCACATTCACATGCACATCTTCAGGTAACCTCTCACGACTCTCTGAGGCCCTGGGGAACACTGGTATGCCGCTTTTGGAGCAAAAGGAGACGGAGGGGGCAAAGTAGAGACAGAGGTGACCCGAGATCTGTTCAGCAATTGGCTGCATGTCTTGGACTTTATCAGGCTCCTGATTTGAAAAAACTGTACAAACATTGCTTATGGGCAATTTGAATACTGAATTGAAAAACTATTTTTTCAGGCATACGCATGGTGTTGTGTTTATAGATTTAAAAAAAATCCCTTGTCTTTTAGAGAGATAATTGAAATGTTTGCCTGTGAAGGATATGGTGTTGGAGATCTTTTTCAAAATAATTTTGGGGGGGGGGTAAGTTATACATGATAGGACTTGACCCTGAGTGATAAGGACCTGGGGGTTCATTACACTTTCTTAGAGTTTGAAATTTTCTATAATATGCAGTAAAATAAAATCACATGATGGCAGTTTTTCTCTAATTTTGCAAAGAATATTGTTTGTTTTTTGTTTTAGTTTTTATACCTTAACTTTTTTGGAATCTTAGGTGCTGTTATCACTTCCCTGCTAGAGAGGAGCAGATGGCAGGATGAATGGATAAGTAATGAGAAAATATTAATGAGAACAGGAAACTATCAATCGTGTTTCCTAGACAGCTTGCTTTTAGCCCTGGATACTTCTGCAAAATTACTTGCATATAATATAGTCCTGTTATTTTTTGTGGGAAAATGAATCATACCATGGGTTTAAATAGGTCAGCACTTATGGTGGGAGGCTTAAGCGGTTTAAGTGTAGACTCTGGAGGCAGACTGTCTGCTCTGCACAGTGACCTTGGTCAGTAACTCCCCTCTGCAAGGGGGAGGATTATGATAGCAACTACTGTATACCCATACAGTGGAATACTATTCAGCTACAAAAAGGACTAAAGTACTGATAAATGCTATAATGTGGGTGAAACTTGAGTGCATTATATTAAGTGAAAGAAGATAGTCATGAAAGACCACTTATTGTGTCATTGTGTTTATACAAAATGTCCAAAATAGCAAAAATCTATGGAGATTGAAAGTGGAAATTCAAAGTTGTCAGGGGCTGGGGTAGAGGTGAGGGATATGAGGAGTGTCCCAGTCATTTCAGGCCACTGTAAAAGTGTGGTAGACGGGATGACTTACAAGCAGCAAACATTTTGTTCTCATGGTTCTGGAAGCTGGGGAGTCTGGGATCATAGTGCCAGCAGATTCAGTGTCTGGTGAAGGCCCTCATCTGTGTCGGAGACTACCAACTTCCCGTGATGTCCTCACATGGTGGAGGAGGGTAGGGAGCTCTGTGGGGTCCCCTCATAGGAGGGCTCCAACCTTAAGACTTAAGGACCTCCCAACACTGATCTCACAGGAGGGCACCACTCTCATGACCTGAGCACCTCCCAAAGCCATCACATTAGGATTTCAACATAAGAATTATGGGGGTGGGGTGGGGTACAAACATTCAGAGCACAACAGGGAGTGGCTACCAATGGACCCGAGGTTTCTTTTTAAGGTGATGGGATGTTCTAAAATTAGTTTGTGGGGATGGCTGCCTAACTCTTGAGTATAATTAAAAAAACATTGACTTGTACACATATAATGCTTGAGTTTTGTGGCATGTGAATTATATACCAATAAAGCTGTTTGAAAAAAAGCGCCCACATCACAGAGTTAAGGCTAAAATAACATGCTACGGGTAAAGTATTTAGAAGAGGGCCTGGCACATCATGGAGGTTTTCTAATTCTAAGTGCTTTACTGAAATTATCGTGTGGGGGGGCACATTTTCCTCTAGGATTTCATTTCTGAAGTGTTTAATATGTATCATGCTATGAAAGCTCTGAAAGTCAGTGGTTCAGGTAGAATTACCATCTCAAGGTTTTAATGACCATCTTTTTCTGGTCTGGAATTAAAAGCCTTCTAAGCATCCCTAAAATAGATTATTCATATCCCTCCACAATTTTGGTCATTAAAAAAGATGTGTCTTTAAAGATGCTCGAAAAACACGTTGGGCAGTGTCTGGGCAGTGCGGTATTTTTTTGGTCCCATCCCCCTTCCTACCTCTGTCCTTAGGCTGTCCTGTATTCCGTACCCAAGTTTTTCAGGTGGCAGAACTTAGGGGAACCTCTGATTCTTGGTACAGCTTTAGATTCTCACCTCCATTAACAGATAAAACGCTAATTTGTAGTTAATCTAATTGATTCACCATCTCCTAATTTCTCTCTCTTCCTTCAATAATTCCTTAATTGACTAAACTGTGGTGAGAGACAGAGACACCTGACCTGCAGAATTGGTCCCGATGCTGGCGTTTCCAGGTTCCAGGCTTGCCGACCAAAAACCCCTGGGCTCAGCATGGAAGGTCTCAGCACCTTCTGCTGTCCCAGGTCCCTGCTCTGGTCATTCCTTGGAGTATGAAGCAAGGGGTACTATCCTGTTAGTTTAACCTTTGGCTGCCCTACCAGGGTCAAAGCCTGCTTCCCCTCATGGTTGCATGTTGGAATCACTTGGGGAGATTTGAAAACACCCTGAGGCCTGAGGCCTGCCTCTAGGGGCTCTGGGGTCACTGGTACATGGTACAGAGATTAGTAGAAGCTTCTGGGTGATTCAGACATGCCGCAGAGTTTGAGAACCACCGCCTCTGAGGGAAGACACGCCAAATGGGAGGTCTGAAGGCAGGAAAATCAAGTGTACTTAATTAGTAGGGGGCGGAAGTACGGAGGGTAAACATTTCTCCTGACTTGTGTGTCGAGCGAAACCTGTGAGTAAACATGCCGTTTAAAACTGGCTTTCGACTGAAAATAGACGGAAGCCCGGGTCCAGTAATCCATTCAGCTTCCAGAACATGGACCAAAATAGCTTCCCTTCTGCTCTGACACATCCTCGGGCAGGACTCTGCCTCCTTTGTCAACCACACATGTCAGGGACTTGTCCTCCTGCGCTCAGAGCATGTGCGCACGTGTGACAGCGGGAGGGTTTTGCGGGGCTTTGGGCCCTCCGCTGATTGCTTCCCTGTGGTTCGCCTGCCCCTGGGGGAGCAGAGGTGTGTGTATCCTTTTGGAGCAGAGCAGCCCCAGGGGCAGAGCAGGTCCATTCATTAAAGGACAGGGTGTGGCCCTCTCCTGGGAGAGGGACCTCAGGACCCAGGCCCGGTGCTTGGTCACTCTTCACTCTGGAGAGGAGGCCTGTTATAGTCCCCCTTTCCAGGGGCGTAAACTGAAGCTGGGGGGATGTGTCCAGGCCTTATAGATGGTGGGTGCTGGAGCCCAGGGTAGAGCCACATGGGGGGCCTCTGGCTCAGGTAGCAGTGAGGGGAGTGAGTGTTTCTGGGTGGGTCAGTGCAGAAGCCCAATCCTGGGGTGCTGAGTGCTGGCTTGGATGTCATCGCCCCCTGGCTCTTCGATTCCCTTGAGTCCTAGGGGACTTCCTGGAAGAGGCAGGAACTTTGCTTTTCATTAAGGATGGTGGGAAACGCGTGCCCCCGAGAGCCCCAGCAATGCTTTCAGCCTGAAGGGTCAGGTGCCTGAGCGGGCCCCCTCCCCTGCTTCCCTCCTCCCCAGCCTGCTCTCACTGACCTCGCTGACAGCAAATCTTTGGGAGGTATGGCATCTGCAGGCAGTTCCCCCGTAGGATGTTGGGGGGGGGGGGCTTGACTCAAGAACAGGAACCTTTCCGCTGTGTGGGAGGGGATGTGTTCCAGAAATTCCTTCCTGGATCTCTGCTGGGAAACTTCTGGAGGAATTCTACATGTCTCTGACTTGCTCCATCACCAGACCTTACTGGTGGCTCTTTAGCATCCCTGTTTTCTTCTTGTTGGCTTCCCCACCACACCTCTGAAATAGAAACAGGCCCAAGGCCACACCTCTGAAATAGAAACAGGCCCAAGCAGATGCCCCCCGGGGCAGGGGTGTGCAGGGAGTGTCTCACACCAGCTGGCTTCCTAACTTGTGCTCAGTGATGTCATTTTGGTAGCTTGAATTGGATCATAGTAGAAGTACTTACACCAAGGAAGTCGGCAAACATGGCAAATCGAGGGCTTGTTGTCTATCGATCTATCTATCATCTATTTATTTATGGATCTATCACCTATCTTTTTATTGACTTTCAGAGAACCCGCTGTTGTATCTTCACCAGCACGCACCTGCCCCTGGGGTCGCAAAATGGCTAGACTAGCCCCCGAGTGCTTGTGTCCCTGCACGCCTATCCAGGCTCTGTGTCAGTGCAGGACTGGGAACTTGGCTTTGTCAGAGCCATGTTTCCAGAGGCCACCTGGCCCTTTGGGTCTACTGTGACTGAACCCATGGGTCTGACTCAGGCCCTTTAGGCAGGCAGGTCTAGCGCACGTGGTGGGCTGGCCTGGATCGCTGCACGGAAGACACCTCCCACATCGGAGCCCACGTCCCGCAGCCTCCCTGAAGTGTCTGGGCATTCAGCAGCCCTGCGCAGCCAGGCACATTAGGGTGGGGATCTGGGGATGGTGAGCCTGTGCTCCCCCTCCCAGCTTGACCTCCCCTCCCCCAGGGTAGAGCTGAACTTACCTCTTGCTTTGGGCTGTGGACTTGGGACCATGCTCCTCAGTCACTGCACTCTGATGCACACCTTGCCCAGGTCCCTCTGCCCCATCCCACAGGGCTGCGTGGATGGGCTTAGCAGAAGGTCCAGTACTTCAGTAAGGCGTGTGTGTGAGTGAGTCATGTGAGTGTGTGAGTGTGTGTGTGTGTGCATGTGTGTAAGTCATGCGAATGAGTACCTCTGCGTGTCAGTGTGTGTTCTGTCCCCCCAGCAGTGCTAGCCTGCCGCTCTCCCCTGGTTTGGCCGGGGCTGCTTCAGGGCTGGAGCGTGTGAGGAAGGACAGCTTCACAGGAGGAGTGGTAGTTGGCTGGGATCCTGCCGTGTTTGCAGGGCAGGGGTCGGGGAGGGGGCATGTCTCAGCCGTTGCATGAACAGCAGGCTCTTACGGTGCTGGCAGTTCTCTTGGGACCAAAGGTGAGGTGTCTCACTCCCAGGCTCGGACACACCCTAGGGGAACACAGACTCCCACTGAGGCAGGGGCTGCCCAACTCTGTGTGATGGATGAAGGCAGGAACAACTTACTTTACCTAGCCTGCATCGTCTCATTTGCTCTGCACGCCAGCCTGGTGAGGTACAGGTCATGGTGCCCATTTCTCAGAAGTACAAACTGAGGCTCCAAGTGGTTCAGTTCCAGGTCACACAGCCCATAAATGCTGGGGGAAATATTTGGGCCTAAAGGCCCGTGTTCTTTCTCCATAGTCAGCACGCCGCCTGAGGCAGGGGAACCAAGACCCACCCATGTGCAGGCTGATCTTGCCTGCTGGCGCCTCTTGTAGAATCTGGACCTCTTGGACTGCACTCATGCCTATGAGGGATTTCAAACCATTGATGCCTATGTGTGCCTCTTCCAGGCAGCCTGCCCTGACTGCTCCCTTCTCCTCTTGCCCTCACTGGACTCAGACAGCTCTTGACCCTAAACTGCATGCTGAGAAGCTGTGGGGTGCACATGGCTTCTTATGCTCCTTCCTTCCCTGAGAATCCATGGTGGGTCTAGTGGGACACTTTCCTTTGGTCCCAGTGGTTCAGCCCTGAATCTCTCCTCCCCTGAAGACAGTGTCTTCGGTTTCACAGATGCACAGACAGGATGCCCAGACTGTATCTGGTCCAACCCATGCCCATTGCTCAGCCAGCCCTCTTCTGTGTCCCAAAGGCACAGGCTAAAGAACGGATTGGTGAGGGTTGACTCTGCTCTGGCTGTGAGGAGGACATGGTAGGAGAGCCTCAGTTTCCTCATCTGTAAAACGGGGACAGTGGTGTGGAGCCTGCCTTTGGTGAGTACCGCATGGGGATAGTCCAGTCCCAGCTTGTTGGGCAGAACTGGAGAGATGCTCCAGAGAAACCCTCTTCCCTCCTGCCACCCATGTGGCAGCTCCTCTCTCCCCACAGGTTCTGAGCTTGAGAACTCAGGACGTCAGGTTGGGGGCGTGGCTGAGGCTTCATCGGGAAGTGAGGAGATACTGGGTGTAGGGTACGACCAACCCTGCCACAAACAGTGTGGAAGCAGAGACTGCCCAGCAAAGACTTTGATTTGGCTGCGGGGACTGATGGAAACTGTATTCTGGTCACACATAACCTTCTGGGTTGGGAAGGCAAAGATAGCATATTTGTTCTCACCTAAACTCTAAATGTCACCCAAGGCAGCTTCTGTGAGCTAGCCATTGGCCATCCTGGCTGCAGGCCCATCCTGTGACAGTTCCCAGCCACAGGACTGTGCTAAGTGACATATGCTCTCCGAACCTCAGTGTGCTCATCTGCAGAATGGGACACTCACAGAGCTCATACAGAGTTCTCGGGAGAACTAAGTGAAAACCCGTATGTAAGGTGCTGGTGAAGTTGACCCAAGGCTCAGTAAATGGTGCTACATGATGACAGGGACCAGAAGCACAGCTGAGCACGATACATCTCCTGTGATGGAGGCCAGCCATGGGTCGAGGTTGGCTCAGGCAATAGCAAACCATGAAACGTTTTCTTGTGTCCTCAGCATCCTGGCATTTCCCTGGGCTCTGATGTCCAGCCAGCATGACTCAGACCTCATCTGGGTGTGATGGGAGCCATGGTACTGCTCAGGATTTCTGGGGGTATGAGCAGGGAGGTGCGTCTCACCTCATGAATCCCAGGGGCCTGCTTGGGGGTCACTTCCTGGGACGATCAGCTACTCACAGCCCCGCCTGCCTTGCGATGGAAACCACCCCGAGCTTCCTCCTCCAATGCACCCTTAGGACAAGGAGGTCTATGGGATAGACTGTCACTTAGTGTTTGAGAATAAAGGAAGGGATTCCACTCACCTTGCTCAACACTTATTCTGTCCCTATCCCCAGATCAGCCCCAGTCCCAACCTTAAACCTAACCCAAGTCTCCAAAGCACGTCTGTCTCTTTGTAAACTGTTCCAGCCCCAGGCGCCTTCTCAGCCCCCAGGCTCCAGCAGGTGCTAACTGTCTTAGCCCTTGCCTCTCAGGGTCTGGCCAGAGGCTCTGCATCTCCAGCAAACAGCATCACCCTTCTGCCTCTTGGTCCTGCAGAGCCCATAGCTCTGTTTTCCTTCTCCTTGGTGTAGCCTGGACCTGATCCTTCATACAGAAATAGGGCTTCTCAGGCATTCCTTACACAAAGCTTGAGCATGAATGATACCACAACCTGCCTGTGTGACAGAGTCCCAGGGTTCCCTGCCCCCTCACCTTGTGCCCACCACCCTCAGGGCATAATAGAGGAGAGCAGGAAATGTGCACAGCCCGCCGGTGGAGAGCCTGGCTATCTGCTCTGTGGCCGTGTGTCCTGCCCTGAGCACAGTCTGCCTCTGGAAACAGAGTAGCCAGCTGAAGGCAGCCTTCCCCCGCCCATCTTTGGGCTCCTGGATTGCCACTTGTTACCATTCACATGCTTCTGTCCACTGTTCTTTGCTCCTTCTCTCTGGCTTTGCGTCCCAGGTGTGCCTTCTGGTCTGAGACATGCTTCACCACTTCCTACGTGGCCTCCCGCTGCTGCTGACGTTCGGGGAGGAAGGCTGCACACCCACCTTCATCCTTTAGCCCTTGGGGCCCAAAGGGAGGGGCCAAATCATGTGGATCGGGGGCCTGGAGGAAGGGGGTTCTCTCAGGTCCTTGACGTAACTGAGCTCGCAGCCTTTGTTCTTGCTCTTCATCTGCCTCAATGCTCTTCCTCCTGGTACCCCACCCACCCCCACCGCCCTGCCTGCCCCTCCTCCAAGCCTCAGCTTAAAGGCATTTCTCTGGAAGCCTTCCCTGATCCTCTGGCGGGCAGACTTGCTGTTGTGTGATTGTAATGTAAGTCTGTGGTTGTGCCATTGTCGGTCTAATGACGCATGGGTCTCCTCCCCCGTGCCAGGCGAGGGCAGGATGTGCTCTCTGTGCTTGTGTTGAGCTGGGTGCCTGGACAGGGGCCACTCTAGTACATGTTTTTCATAAGCTGAGGGTCAGGGGCTGAGGCTCAGCACCAGCCTTTCTGTTTTCTTCTACAGAGGGCTGATGGGAGTGGGCCTACCCATGTTCTGGCGTCTTGGGAGATGCCCTCCCCCCTGCCCCCCACCGTCCCTGCCTAGTTCTGAGACTTTTTCCTCCTGGTTCCTGGGCTGCTGTTCCAGGTCACTGGCCTGGAGCCTCCCCCCAGATTTTGTCCTTTAAAACTCATTGATTTTTGTGCTGACTTTTACAGTACAAATGTCATCGTTAGATAAAATAATTGAAGCGGATAATCTATTCGCTGAGCTCCCACGGCCCCTCCCACTCTTCCTGGCCTGGTGCGGCCACAAAAGTGCCACTGGGGTTTGTCTCCATGGTTGGCCTGGGCTGGGCGTGGGGCCAGCTGGTGCGGTGGTGCAGGGTCTTCAATCGGGAGACCCTTTCCCGCCACACCAGCACCTTCTCAGGTGGACAGTGGGGTGACCCTGTGCAGGCAGTCAGCCTCCAGCTGGGGTCCCAGGGCCCCCTTCATCCTGTCTGCTCCTCATCCTCTTGGCCAGTTAGCTGGGTTGCTCTAACTTCCCAGGAAGAAGGTTGAGTAAGAGACCGCAGTTGGGTGGCTGTCACGGTCCCTCCCACTGAGCAAGGACTCAGCAGGTGTGGCGCCCTCTTCCTCCTCTCCTGAGTGAGTCTTCCAGGTGAGGGCAGGGCCAGGTAACCAGCAACCTGCAGACTGTATATCCCTTAAAAGCAAAGGTAGTTGGATGACCAGGAGAGAAGGGCTGTAGCACAGAAACGTAAACGTAAGCCTAATTTTTTGTTTCCAGGAGCTTACTTATTAGGTAGGGCCTCTGGGAGGGCAAACCCAATTTCCATTCCTCGTTCTACAGATGCAGGCTTTGGAATCACAGGGTTTGCTGTGCATGAGAAGGGTCTTGGGGAGGAATTTTTCATAAGCATAAAGGCGGGGAGTGTGTTTGGATGTGGAGCGCTGGGTGTGTGTTGGTGGGTGGGTGAGGGTGTTACGTGGGGAGGCTGTGTGTTGTGCAAGCACACATAGGCTTGGGGGCAGGGGGCTAGGGAGGCTGCGGGGAAGTGAGGCTGAAGCTCCCCTGAGTCCTGGCGAAGGTGAGGATGGGTCTGGGTGATGGGGAGGAAAGGGCATTTGCTTAGACGCTCTTGAAATATTTTATGGGGAGACCTTGATGATGGAAGCAAGCTAGTTCGGAGCTCTGGGTCCATGGGGGTAGCACGGGGCTCTGCCTGCCCTGTGGATATTCCCCAGGATCCGGCTATCAACAGGAAGCTGCCCCACCAGGTTTGTGAGGGAAGCTCTAAGTTAGCATGTGCCCCCCACCCCCGGTTCCTAGGTGTGCGTACAGACCAGGCTGAGGCGTGTGGGGCCCACCACTTTACCTCTGGGAACCTTGCTTCCCTTGTCTTTGAAAGGTTGTCCAGCTGTGGAGTGGTGCGGATTAAGCAGTGTGGAGTAGGAAGGCTTGGGGCAAGGCAGGTGCTGGCTCCGGTCCCCGCTTGCCCTGCTGAGGATGCGCATTTCCTTGGTGCCGGGCTTCCTGGCAGAGCAGGGGTGTGGTAGTCTTGGGGCTCAGGGCTGGGGGGGAGCAGATGAGATGAGGCTGACCTTTAGCAGAGAAAGGCAGGCTCAGCCCCAAAGGCCAGCTGAGCAGGTATGCACATAGGAGTGTGGAAACCTTGTGAGCCAGAGCAGGGGTGGGGCTGGGGCTGGGGCTGGGAGAGCAGAACAGGCTGACGAGGGTCCCAGAGGAAGCTGTCAGGCCTGGGGGCCGACCCATCATGAGTGTCTGAGGAAAGCAGCAATCTCTCCTTGGAATGTGAATGCAGAATCCGCATCCCTCTTGATCCCAGTCTCCTTTCTGCATTCAGCCTGGGTAGCCCCAGGGGAGCCTGCTGAGGGCAGGCCTCAGACTTGCGACAGGGGAGAGGGACTCTGCCCCCTGACCCACACTGGGGCTGGGTCTTCTTGGTAGTTCTGTGGGGTTCCATCAGCCCTGGCTGGCCTGGGTCTTTCTGGCCGTCCCTGCCCCCTGCAGGGCACCAGGAGCAGCTTCTGGGGACACTAGCTCCTCGGGGGAGGGAGAGGAAGGAACATGGCTTGTGAGAGCTGGGGGAGAGATTAGTTTGTCCTGGGTCAGTGGAATTGCTAATTGAGCATTGATGGTGTGCCTGGGGCTCCAGAGCATAGCCCAGGTGACTTCTCAGGTGACTTGTTTTCGGTGTGGTGTGGGCCTGGGGCCTGGGCAGGTGGCCGGGAGAAGACATAGTTTCCCCTGGCTTTATCTTTCTGCAGGAGTAGCCTCTGACCCCTGTCCCAACACCGAGGGAATGCCTTCAGGGCCATGCCTTGCACGTCAGAGGCCCAGATGGACTGCGACAAGCAGGGCGGTGGGGCTTGGGGCTTTCTCTCCCAGCTGGGCAGCCTGGCTGGGGGCATGGCATGTGTCTCACCCACAGCTGTGTGGACATGAGCGTGAGGGATTCCAGAGCTCCGACTCAGGAGAGGTTGCTGAGCCAGAGCCTCCTGTGCCCAGTAGGACATTGGAATACAGGGTCTGGAGGAAGACATGGGGGCTGAGGTTGAGGAGCAGAGAAGCGGGAGGCTGGGAAAGAGAGGCACGAGGGACAGGGAGTGGCTCCATGGGTTGACAGTGGGCCGGGGTCCCTGGGCTTTTACTCATGCTGGACCTTTCTGGGGCAGGCTGAAGCCACTCAGAACAATGTGGCAGGGTGGGGTGGGGTGGGGGCTGGGAGCCGTGGAGCCTGGCCAGGCGCTTGCCTCTGAAGCCCGTGGGCTGTCCTGGGTAGAGCTGCTGCTCCATCTCCCCTGGCTGAGACGAGGCTCTCCGTGGCCCATCTTACCTTTGAGTTGGGCAGCATTGCTCGGGGCAGTTGGGGACAGTGGTCCTCTGAGCATAGGCCCCATGGCACACCCCTCACCGCATACCTTAAAGACACTGCTGACTTGTCAGCCCTAAGCCGGTGGTGAAGTCTGCAGAGACAGGAGCTGGCATCCTGGACTGAAAGGTAGTTGACCAACTGAAACTTGGAGGAGGGGTCCGAGACTGAGACTCTCTGCGCTGTTCCACGCTGGTTCCACTCCTGGTGGACCCCAGCTACCCCTGGCTCAGACAGTGACTGTTCTGCAGGCTAGATGGACCCGAGGCCATGGGTGGTGGAGAAGCTGGGGAGGATCAGAGCCCGTGCATCTGCCTTTTCCCCTTCCTGCCAAACAGAGTTCACTGGCCTCTATCTCTGGTCCTCTCCCAGCAGGAAGCAGGATGGGCCCCCAAACATGCCGATCCCTTATGACATTTGAGTAGGAACATTGAGGAGGGGTGCGCTGGATACTCCCATCCCTTCTAGCCCTGGTGACACTTCTGGCTTCATGGCATCTTGAAGGGGCAGCAGCTGGAAGCCGGCTGACTGGGCTCTTGGTCCCCAGCTACAGGTGCACCCAGGCCTGCTCCTGGGCCTCAGCAGGGACACGGTGAAGACGGCTTGTGATTTCGCCCTTTCCTGTCTCTGTTCCTGGGTCTGTTCCTCCCTGTGATGGCCGCACCTCTTCCTTTTTACCTCCTTGGGCCTTGCCACCCAGGACCCCGGGATCAATCGGTGTAAATCGCCAGCACCAGAACACGTGCATTTATCCCACACTGAATTTCAATGAGGGTGCTACTGGCACCCTCAGAGCCACCCAGGCCCAGCCTCCCTGCGAGTTCTCAGTCTTGCCGCTCCCCAGAACAGGTCCCTTTCCAGCCAGCTGCCACGAGAAAAGTTCCTGAGTGGCCGCCAGCATTTTCCTCCTGTAAACAGAGTGTGACAATTGGAAGTTCGTAGAAAATAAAACACACTTGTTTTCCTGCCTTCTCTATTGATTTGGTTTTAGCAGGAAGGAGGTGGATGTAATTTCTGTTTCATTTTCCTCTTGGTTTCCAAGTGGATAGAGATGTTATTAGCCATCCCTCCACCCCCGGCCCTCTCTGCGATTCGGTTCCTTTGTGACCAACAGCACCTGCTTGCAAGCCTTGTTGTGGGCAAATCAGCCAGGGAGAGGGTGGCGGTCATCACTGCCTCCTTCGATGAACGCCCTGCCAAGAGCATGTTTGGGAAGGCAGGTTCTGGCCGATGCAAAGACAGTTCCTTCTGAGCTTTCCTTTCAAGCACTCATGCCCAGAACGGCCCTCCCTCAGGGTCCCAGCCTTAGCCATGGAGCTTCTCTCCGGCTCAGTGCTCTGCTGGAGCCTCCGTGTTCTCATGTGTGTAATGGGCTGACGGCATTTCTCTTGGGAATGGGGAGTGCTCAGTGGAGAAATGTATGTCAACCACTTGCCCCCACAGCTGGAACAGAGTGAGAATTTCACAGATGCTGTTCCTTCCGGTCACTGCCTGTCCTGACTCGGCTTCTCAGACAGTCACTTCTCCAAGTGTCCCTACTTCCCTCTTAGGCCACCAGCCCTACGCAGCTTCAGAAATCCCAGCATAAAAATCCCCACGTTTCCTGAGCCACCTGAATGTGCCAGGATGTCAGACTGAATGTGCCAGAATTTGTTTTTCTTTCCTGACGCTCCCTGGTATCAGCTTGCTTTCTCGTGCCTTCTCGAACTGCAAAGGGCATGGCTCATACCAGGTTCTCCAGGTTACTGGTTCATGTGGGTAAGGGGGCTTTTGCATGGTTGTAGCTTTCTTCAGGTTTCACACAGTCAGACTGTCGTTGCTGGTAGTGACAGCTGAGAAGTGGGAGGCCCGTGATGGAGGCACAGCTTTCCTGAGAGCCAGCTGGGCAAATACTTCTTAACAAGAATTCCCTGGTTCTTGAGTATTGAGAAGAACTTCCAAACAGATGTCAAGAGATGCATGAAGGCTTTCGGCCTCTAAGAATGAGAGGCTTTGATTCTCAGTGTGTGATGTGTACTCTGACAGTAGGCTTTATGATTCTAAGAGAACAGCTTATGAGCTGCACTCCCCTAAAGTCCATTCCTTGCTTCCCCACTTATGCCCTGTGTGACCCTGGGCAACTTACTTCACCTCTCTGAGCCTCAGGCTACTGATCTAGAAAATGAGGGTGCTTATTCCTACCTGGAAGGATTGTTTTGGATGGGGAGGGCCTGGTTCCTGGCACACAGCAGACCCTCAGTGCGTGCGGGGGGCCTTTCTTGTCCTTGTAATGCTGGGGCTTGCTACTGATGAGCTTCTCTCTGCTCGACACATCTCGAGCAGAGTTCTGGGCAGGTATTCAGGCTGGAGAGTGGTGATCACTAGCAGGTTGTTGGCTCGTGTCTACTCAGCCTTCAGGCCCTTTGTTGAGTATGCCTCCATCTTCCTTTCCATCTGGATGGCAGAAGGTACACATTGAACATCCTTCCTGGTGGCATGGTTGTATAGACCGTTCATGTCATCCTTCCCTGAGAGTAACTTGAGAGTGGTCATGCTAGTGTTGGCCTGCAGAAGGCGTGGCGGTTGGGAGAGGATGGGTGATGTGGACCATACTGGGCATTCCACCTGGCTGAGATGGAATGTGTGCTTTGGGGAAGTTCACCCAACAGGGGTGGAGGATAGGCACATGGTGGACATTGCCCTCGGGCCAGGGACTTCCATAAAGACTGGTATCACATGTGCCTATTATGGGGCCTCAGGATGGAAATCGGACCCAACCTGGCCCAGTATCCTAGTTTAGAGGTTGATGTCCATATGGGGATGGACAAGTATGCTTTGGCATACATGGTTCTTGTGATGGTGCTGGTGCTGGGATGATGATGATGGTGGTGGTGGTGGTGGTGATGATGATGATGGTGGTGGTGGTGTTGGTGGTGATGATGATGATGGTGGTGGTGGTGATGATGATGATGATGGTGGTGGTGGTGATGATGATGATGGTGGTGGTGGTGATGATGATGATGATGGTGGTGGTGGTGGTGGTGGTGGTACTGGTGATGATGGTGGTGATGATGGTGATGGTGATGATGATGGTGCTGGTGGTGATAGTGGTGGTGAGGGTGCTAGTGTTGACGGTGATGGTGTTGATAGTGATGGTGGTAGAGCCGATTCAGTATTTAGTATGCCAGGTACTTATCTACCTGCTTTGTGTGGATGATACTTCATTTAATTCCCCTGAGAATCCTAGGAGCTTACCACTGTTTATTATCTTCATTTTATAGATGAAGAACAGAGGCAGAGAGAGATTCAGCCAAGTGTCCAAGGTCGGGGGTGGAGCGTGATGGTGAACCCTGTCTGACTTAGTTATTCTGCCGCCCTGCTCTCTTCCAAGCATGCCAGCCAGCTCTGCTGAGTAAGACGGTGTCCTGTGGAGCAGACAAGGCTGTGGCCTAATGATGTCTAACAGAAATATAATGTGAACCACGTGTATAATTTAAAATTGGAAAAGTAAAATGATCCAGGTGAAATCTATTTAATATACTTTATTTAGCTCAGTGCATTTATTTAGTTCATTATTGTTGTTCCAACATGTAATCAACAGAAAAAATTTGTAATTAAATATTTTATATTCTTTGTTTTGTACTCAGTCTTTGAAATTTGATGTCTGTTTTACACTCACAGGCTTTCTCAATGGGATTAGCCATTTAAGGGGTCTGTGGTCACGTGTGGCTTGTGGTGCTTGGAGGATCACCCATGCCCCATCCTCCTGTGGCTTGCAGCCTGCCTGGGAGAAAGAGCACCCTGATTTTTGCTTTGTATTTGCTTGGATAGTTTCCCGTCTCTCTTGTATCTCTGCAACTTAGCACAGTTGCTCCTTTCTGTCATCTCAGGTGGAGCTGGAGCTGAGTCCTACAGGTCAGAGAGACTTTGGAAAGGTCAGGACTGGGGGAGCCTGTGAAAGTCCAAAAAGGCAGGAGCGAGTCCTATCTGCCTTTCTGGGTGGGATCAGGAGGCAGGTGCATCTGGGGTAGGGAATTTCTGAAGATGGCCATTGTAGCTGCTGTTTCTTGGGCACCAGCACGATCTGCTTGACATTTTTCACTTAATCTTCCCAATCACCCCATAATGTGATTCCCTCTTTCATTTTAATCAGTGGATTGAGTGGTAGGGAAACTGAGGCTCAGAGAGGTTAGAGGCACCTTAGCTGCTAGATGGTGAGGCCAAGATTGAGGCCCGGGCTGTCTGACTTCCAAGGCCAGGCCTTTCTTTGGTCAGCACATTCAGGCTCCAGCTCAGGCTCAGGAATGGACAGGAACTAGGGGGCCTTGAGGCTGGTGAGCAGGGCTGTATCCAGGGGACAAATCTGACAGAGGGAGAACTGGTGAGCTGCATTTGCTTTAGCTCACTGGATAAATTGGGGGTCGTATGACATGACACAGTACAAAGTCCCAAGAATGCTGTCTGCTTTGGATGAACCCCTGGGGATGACTGTTGCTATTAGCCTCTCCTGGTCCATGCTCTGGGAGCCACAGCGTCCCTCTGGGGGAGACACTCGGCTGGCCTCTGGGTGCAGCTGGGAGTCACACAGAGACAGGTTACCCAATGGTTGAGATACAACCCCTCGGAGCCTGTCCACGGTGCACAGCCCCAGGATGCTTCTCCTCACCACTGCTAATAGAGGATGATAGTGGACGCCTTTCCTGACTGCCTGCTCTCAACTCACGTGTGTAAATGGAGTAGATGCCAGCTTAAACAGGGAAACCTCACGTTCACTCCCTGGCCTTTTTGCCTCCTTTCTTCCATGGGGACAACAGAGGTAGCCTGAGGACTCAGATCACGGGGACACATCCCGACTCTGAGCTGTGGGAGGAATTTATGCGGGTGGAACACCACTAGTGGCTTTGAGGAGAAGAGCATTGAACATGGCAGGTCTTGGTCATCTCCTTGCCATGTGGCCTCTAAACTGGGACACTGGGTTCCTTGAAGGACCTGCTGTGCGTCCAGGCTGTCTGACAGGGTGCCTGCAGGGCATGGAGTCCCGCTCCGATCTGTGTGGAATGCTTCTTCCTTGGGAGAGATTTCTGAAGCTCCAGGGCCTAGGGCCTCAATCAGGGTGAGCTCCCCTTTATTCCAGTTCAGCAGGAGAGAAGGCAGAGGATCTTACAGCTGGCTACCCTGTGGGGGGCGCTTCTAGGGGTCCCAACAAGAAGTAGGAGGCAACCCCTAGAATCTGCCCCACCCGCTCCACCTT
The DNA here is from genome assembly GCF_922984935.1 of Meles meles. Classification (NCBI taxonomy): domain Eukaryota; kingdom Metazoa; phylum Chordata; class Mammalia; order Carnivora; family Mustelidae; genus Meles; species Meles meles. The sequence continues at coordinate 44,456,551 of NC_060078.1, read as the reverse complement.
CCCTCTTATATCAAGGTCCACAGCCCTGCTTCTCAGTGGTGGGAGCTCTGATGACATCACTCAGTGTGTCTGGACTTCTGTGTCCTTGTCCCCATGCTGGGGTGATTGGATCTCCTTGCAGGGTGTGGTAAGTCTTTGGAGCAGATCTGACAGGCCAGCATCTGTATCTGAGCTGGGCTGCTTGTGAAGATTTTGGCCGTCACCTTCATGCAGTGGATCCTGAGAGAACCTGCTGCCTCTCATCCTCTTGGCTCCATTTGGGGGCTTTGCCCTCATATCAATTTCTCTGTTTCTTGACATTTCAGTCTTTCCTTGCTTTGGTTCCTTCCCAGTCATGTCCCCCATCCACACCAGGTAAGGAGGAACCTGGCTCCTTCTCCCACAGTCCTGACCCTTCTCCAAGCACCCATATGCCCTGGGAGCCAGTGTCTGGAAAGTGTCTTTGGTATTTACTGGCCTCCCTACCTCCCCAAAGACATTCTTCTGAAAGCCTGGCATGGTTTGATTCATGTGTCAACTAGCAGAGACAGACACTCATGTAAGTGTCTCTGTTGAAGGGATTCTGTAGATGGAATTAATGTCTACCCTCAGATGACTTCAAATAAAAGAGGAGAGGGTGGGCCTCGTCCAATCAGTTGTGAAGCCTTAAGACCACAACTTTCCACAAGGAAGAAGAAATTCTGCTTCAGTACTGCTGCCTTGCTCCTACCTGAGGATTTCCAGCCAGCTGTCTGCCCTATGTATTTCAGACTTGCTGGCTCCCATGATTGCAGAAGCCAGATTTTTTTTTTTTTTTTTCCCTGTGGCCAGGGCTTTCTCCCCACCTTTTCCCTTTGCTTCTCCATCTGTACACTGCCTAATCCCCTCAGCCTTACTTCCTCCATATGGCAAGAAACATGGCATCTCTCACCTCCTGAGCCCATGTGGTAAGCTTTGTCATTACAACGCTTACCCCTCTTCTCTCAGTTCTGCTTGCAAAAAGTTGGGGATGGACTGTTTCTGCCTGGCCTGGATCAGGAGAGAACTGCTGGCTCTTGACCCAGTGTGTGGAGAGCGGGGGGCTCTGAATGGCAGCTTCCATTAGAACTGCAGGACTGGGGTGGAGTAAGGAGACAGTCCCCAGAACAAGGGCTGGAAGACGTTTCCAGAAGGAGAGGAATATGCATGTGACAGACAGCCAGCTGTGCACCCACGCCTTCCCCTCCTCCCTACTTGCGTAGCTCTGAAGTAGTTAGTACCCTGGCCCCGGGACTGAGCATTTTCCCATCTGGCTTCTGCCCCAACCCCAGCCGCTTGAGGGCACTGCTCACGCCTGTTCATCTGGGTGATTCTCCCAGGCCAGCAGAGTGTCGGCAATGTGGTGGATACCCAGTGTATCTCCACGTCTTTCCTCTTTCCCCGCTCACATGCCATTTTTCCAATTCCCACTTTCACGTAGGTGTTTTCACATCTGCTGTTATTGTCACTAATAAAAATAGTGACTGTTGGCTCAGTTCGTTCCAAGCATCTTACACTTGCTATCTCATTTAATCCCGGCATCAACTCCTCAAGATATCCTGATTCTCATCTTATAGATGACAAAATTGCTGCTTTGAAAGGTTTGAAGATCACATGGCCAGGAGGGGCCGAGCTGAGCTGATTTCCAACCCAGAGTAGCCGAGTTCCAAACCTGGGCTCTTCCCACAGCAGATGCTGCCCCTCACTTTTACCTGGGCTTTCTGTTAATGCCCTGTCAAGTGTCTGCTCTGTGCCAGGCACTGCGCTGGGTCCTGGGGACACAGTGGCAGACAGGACATGAGGACTGACTAGTGAAGATGATCATCTTAGGAGAGGCTAGGTGTCATGAAAAGAGGGCAGGGATGTGGCAGAGTCACAGGTGAGCAGGAGAGGGGCCCCCCTGCAGCTCCAGGAAGACCCCTCCCAGGAAGGGACATAGGAATCGGTACCACGGTGCTTTGAAGGGGGCAGTAAGAGAAAAACTGGGAAGGGCTTTCCAGATGAGGGAATAGCAGTTGTGAAGTCCCTGAGGTGGCAGGAAGCCCTGAGTGTTCAGCAAGGAGAGAGGAGGTCTGCGTGGCTGCAGGCAGGGAATGGGGTAGAGAAGGAAGCTCGGTAGGAGATTGGGTCAGGGGCTGTGCCCTATGGAGCTTCTCAGGTCCTGGGTGAGGACTTGGGATTTCGTTGTAAGCATACTGTCAGGCCACTGGTGGGTTTTTGAGCCAGGCAGCAACATGTCTGCTTCATGCTTTGAGAAAAACCACTGTCCATGTCTGTGGTGTAGAGGCGGGGAGGCCCTGTAGGAGGCTGGGAGAACAGTGTCTGTGAGAGGTGGTGGCGTGGACCAGCCAGGCAGAGGAGAAGCTGGGTTTCAAGTATCTTGTGGATTATAGGTGAGGAGTGAGGAAAGGGGGAGACTCCCAGACTTCCGGACTGAGCTGCTGGGTGGTTGTGATATTGGGATGGTTGGTGGAAAAAATCGAGAGGTCCACTCTGGGCTGGATTTTGTTTGAACTGCCTGTTTCCAAGTGGAGAAAGGAGTCTGGAAACCCTGACCGAGTCCAGGGCAATGCTATCCATCAGGTGCGGCTGCTATTTGAAGCCACAGGACTGGGTGGTATCATCTAGGAGAGAGGGGAGGCTAGTCAGGACCCTGGACAGAGGCCGACTCTTAGATTTCGGCAAAACGGAGGCTCCGTGGACAGCTAGTCTCCCCATGGCTGTAGGTGCTATACTTACAACACCATTGCCTTAGAGCCCCTCTCTCCCTCTCCTTCCTGCATCTTGGGCTGGTCCTGACCTTTTGATAGCCAAGGAGCTAGTAGGCCAGCAGACGCATAGCATCTTAGGGTTTTTGATCTCCTGACTTCCAGGAGGAGCCTGAGGTCCAGAGCTTGGTGTCTGGGGGGCTTGTTCCTACCCATCAGCAGACTTGGAAGTGCTAGAACGCCTTGCACTATCCTCATTTTGTGATGTTTCCCTGTCTGCCTTCCTGTCTTCCCCAGGCCAGCAGTCTTTGCAGCAGGACCTTAGTCCTTCCTCTAGGGCGCACAGCTGCGCCCTGTAGGAGACAAATGGCTCTCCTCCCTCCTGCAGTCTCCAGCTCTCTCCCACAAGAGACTCCTGGGGACTGTTAACTTGTCCCTCGCTCATTCTGACGTATGCAGTCGGAGGGAAGGGGCAGGCAGTGACCATGAACAGAGGGAGCTTTGCAGGACCTTTGACACTTCCGACTGCCCCCAGGAACCTGTGCCAGCCAGTAGACAATTGGATCACTCTCTTCTCCTGGTGACAGGGCTTGTGAAAAACTGCAAATATTTCATCTCTAACAGAGTTTTACTGCTATTCCAGAATGGTAGGATTAATTCTAAATGCTTTCTGGGGTGCTCATTTCCTCCTAAACTGAAAATCACTATGATCGCCATGAAAACTCTGACTCAGAATCAGAACGTGCATCTCCAGTTGCCCTTGCAAAGCTGGGGAAAAGGCAGCTGTGGGTTATGAAAGAGCCTGTTTACTGTCCCGAGTAGAGGTTGCATGGCCATGGCTGCAGAGAAGGGCAGGCTGGCCGCTGAGCTGGCCCGGTGGGGCCTGGTAATGTAGGAGCTGCACCTTCAGCTCAGGCTTGGGTGGCCAGGTTCCAGGGCCAGTGTGGGGCAGTCCCTAGCCTCAGGGCACAGTCCAGCCTGTGGTACTGGCCTGGGAGGAGGACACTGGGCACAGTGTGGGTTTGTTTTTGATTATTGGCCTGGAAGGCCAAGGAGGCTATCAATAACGAAGGGCTTTTGCATAGCAGACAGGTCCCTGTAAAGCAGAGGCTAAGGGCAGAGACTTTGGAATCATGGCTCTAGCACTTAACCTCTCTTGAGTCTCAGTTTCGCCATCTATAAAATGGGACTAATGATAGCAGTGCCCTCCAGTTGGTTGCTGCTCCAGGAGAGGATGGCATAGGCAGTCTCCAGTGGCAGCCCTGCCAGTCCTTCCACTCTGACTTCACCATCCAGCTCCAGCATGGGCTTCTGCCATGATCCAGGGGGGTCTTGTTGGACCTCGCATCCACCTTTGGATGGAGAATGGCCTTTCGTGAGTTAATTCATACATTTTCCCCATGTGGCTTCACGGAGCTGCTCTTCCCCGGCAAGCACTGTGTGTGGTGCTCAGGACACGCTGGTGCATAAGATCCTGAGTCACTGGCCAGAGACACCTGCTGCTGCTGGGAGGGACCCCCTTAGATATTGAGGCCAGTCCATGGTCAGGTGGAAGTCACAGGTCTTCAGGAGAATGGGACTTGCATGGACTGTGGTCCTTGGGGATCCTGGTTCCATTGTGTTCACTCTCCTGGAGGTAGCAGAGTGGGGTATAGTCAGATCTGCCTGGGTCTGCCTCTCTTACTTGAGTGACAGAAGTAACCCAGAACTCTCTGGGTTCCAGGTTTCTCATCTGTAAACCAGGAAATCTACTGCTACCTTCACAGACTGGCTGTGAGGAGAGCATGGACAGGAGCGTGTGGGGATCACACACAGAGGGTGCTCCACGGCTGGGGCTTCGCTCCCCTCCTCTCCATCCAGCACTCCCGGTGCGGAGAGGTTTATTCTTGGGAAGAAGAGCGGAGTTGGCATTGACCCTGGCAGCCATGTTCCCACTGTTGTGGCCTGTGCCACTGGCATTGATCATACTGTTAGTCCCATCGTCCCCATCCTCCTTGGAGCTCTAGAGCTGCCCTGCCATTTCCAGGGCCTTCTGGCAGCTGGTGATGGATGACCCAGTGGTCTAGCCCTTGCCTGTGGTGGGCCCCTAGTGGGTGCGGAAGTGCGATGGACCAGCCCGAGGATGGTATTTTGGAAGGAAAGTTCAAGTTATATTTCAGGATAATACCTTGCCTCCCCTGGCCCCCACTCTGAATCCCATTTGTAATCTGGCCTAAGAGGCCCTGGCGGGAGTTAACGAGTTTGTGATAGATGGGCCGACAGTCCTATCAGGCCTGCGGATGCTGGCTCTTAATTAATATAGATGTGGGTTTAATTTTGGGATTTGGCAGGTGTGTTTTGCAAGCGGGGTTATGTGGGGCTACAGAGGGCCCTGGCCCCTTGCATTTGCTCCCAGAATGGTCTGGCTGACTGGGTTGGGGTATCTGGCCATGCCATCCCTCCTTGCACTTCCCCTGACCATAAGTTGGTGATACCATCATCTTGCTAGTAGTCACTAAAGTGAGGCACCAGAGTGAGCTGCCGAACCTCTGCTTGCCAGGTGGCATGAAGGGGTCACAGCTCATGGAGCAGATGCCCCCAGAAGGTGTCCCTTCTGGGGACATCTGCTCCTGGCCCATAGAGGCTGGGGGAGGTTAGGGATGTAGGGTCTGCTGTTCCTTCATCCCCAGAGCAGCCTCTGTTCTCGCGTGGGCGTGGGTGTAGGCATGGTTTCTGACCTTCCACAAGTGACACTAGGGGAGATGATGTGCTGGTGTGTGTGGACAAGGTGGGGAGTGCCCTGTGTGTGTGAGTGTGTATACCTGCATGCGTGTGCTCGTGTCTGTGTGTGTCGAGTACTGCTGTGGGAGCGGGTGTGGGTGGGAGTGTATGTGTGAATGGGAAGTGTGGGTGGAGGTGTGGGAGTACACGTGCTGGTGAGTGGGCCAAGTGAGTGTGAGCTGGGTGAGCAGGGCTGTGCTGCTCAGAGCTTACCAAGCCACTCTCTGAGAAAACAGGAAGCTCTGATTTACCGCTCTGCTGGTTTCTGGGGTGTCAATGCCCCCGCGACGCGATTCTGTGTGTCTTGGTGTCATGGAGCGTTGAGTTCGGAATGCCTTATGTTCAAGTATCACAGGCGCCAGGAGTGTAGGTAATACTAAAACACAGTAAAGAATTAGGAAGTCATGAGCTTGTGTAGTCATCAGTTCGGTTTGTAATATAATTTGCTCAATTATAAGTTTGCATCATTTAATCAGTAGTGGCTGTGTTTAATACCTGGCTCACACAATCGAAAATTTAACTACAGGCAGGCTCTCATGAGGGGGCAGTAGCTGGTTCCAGCACCCCAGTGCGAGTGAGCCTGTGTGTGAGCGAATGCGTGCGCCTGCAAGTGAGTCTACGTGTGAGAGCAGGTGTGTGCATGAAGGTATGAGTCCAAATGTGAGTGCACCTGATCATGACTGTGCACATCAAGTGTATGTGAGAGTGTGTGTGTGTGTGCGCGGCGCAGGGGGAAGGAAGGGAGGGGTTTCTGCATACCCAGCAGAGGCGAGGGTCTGTGCATGGCCGTCTGGCCAGGGTTGAGCCTCCTGTCCTCTCTGCCCACCTCCCTCATGTTCCTGTCCATTTGCTGCCTATCCGCCAGCCCCAGCAGGTTTCCTCTGGGCTGTTCCACCCCTTATTCCTCCCTTGACTTCCTTCTCTGCAGCCACAGGCCCTCCTCTCTATTCTGCTGCCCCAGTCATATTCAGGCTCCATTGGGTCCTGCCTGGGCCATGGCATGGGCTTTCGATGGGCTCTGGACCTCTGCCCTCCAGGTCATGCCCTCTCTTCCAGAACTGCCAAATGAATTTTTGAAAATCAAACCCTTTCTTCCACCCTGTGCTTTGTCTACACTGCCCTCTGTGCTCTGCCCTGCCTTGGAGTCATGCTTCCTCTGCATGGCACCCTGGGACCTAATCTGTCTGCACCAAGAGGGCCCTGGCGGGGCCATCTGTGCCCCCACTGCCCCCTGACTCTAGCTCAGCGCCTTGCCCAGCACTCTCTGAGCAGAGCCTCCTGCCCTCCTGCCTGGCACCGCCCACATTTTGCTCTGGGGCCAGACAGTTGTTCCTGCGACAGGTGTTTCTGTGCCCTTCCCTCTTGCTTCGGGGGCAGCAGTCCACCATAGCCTGGCCCCATCTGGCCTAGGGAGCTGTGAGGCTCTGTGCATGGTGCCAGCGTCCGGGCAGAGCTGGGTCCTTCTGCAGAGGCGGCATTTGGAGGCCCCTGGAGCCGGATGGTGGCGTCCATGGGCCCCTGGCTGTACTTCCCTCCTGGCTCTGGTTGGCGCTGCTTCTTCAAAGGCAAGTTCCAAAGGAAACAAATTAAATCTGAGTAAATATCAGAGAGTAATTATGTAAATTAAATAAGTAAGTAAAAGAGCATTTATCATAAGGTCAACAGAGAGCCCTGAAGACTGAGGCTTCCTGCGCTGGGGTTGGTGGGGAGGGGGGGAGTTGGGTGAAGGTGGGGGTGGGTGTCACCAGACAGGTGGGCTCCTCGTGCCCAGCCTTCCCCACACTTGGACTTTGCCCCAGTGCTTTGTGTTTGTCATCCCTTTGCTCCCCACGACAGTACCACATCGGAGTTGTCGTCCTGCCCATTTTACAGAGGGTGCACCTGAGGCTCCGAGAGCCGAGGAGACAGATCCAAGTCATGGATGGGTCTGTCTCCTGATGTCGGACCCCAGGGCCCATCTCCTTCTCCTGTGTGGGAGCCACAGCCCTGCCTTGAAAAGGCCCCCCCAAGAGAGGTATAGAGGCTGCTCAGGCCATGGGGCTCTAGCCAGGAAGGGCACTCAGATGCACACTGGGGCTCTGGACTAACTCCAGGGCTGACTCTGCCACCCCTTGGTCCTTCCTGTGCCCCAGAGATGTGGCATGGAGTGGGCAGGAGGGCTGGAGTTGGTGTAGCTGGGGCCACAGGCCCTGGTCTCAGTTGACCTGCAGGCCTTCCTGCTCTTCCTACTGCTTTCTGGCCAGTCTCAAGAATGTCATGATGGCCACTCTCCTTGGGGACACACAAGGCCACGTGCCTGTCCCGGCCACACAGAGCCATCAACAGGCCCTGCAGGTGGGCTGTTAGGTTCTGTGAGGCCTTTGACCCTGTTGTCCTTTTGGCCCGGAGTACTTTTCCCTCTCTTGTCAACACAGAAAAGTCCACTGGCATCCTGCAGTTCAGCCTCTGTGTTGGACTCTCTGAAGGTTTGCTGGAGGCCCTTCATCCCCCAGACAACAGTCGAGGCAAAGTGGCTCCTTCGTTGGGACTTTCCATGGGTCCTAGCTCATCTTTGAGCATCACTAGTCTGATTCCATTGAGCTCCTTGTCTTCTCCACTTCTCTAGCCTTCACAGTGGGCATGGCAAGGTGTGGGCACCAGACTCAAGCTTGGAGAAAGCCTGAGAGAGCGAGGTGCATGTGGGGACCAGCCCCACAGCCCTGTCACAGGGAGGTGGGAGGCTGCTGCTGGTCCTGGTTGAGGCTGCTGAATAAATGAAGATGCCGCGTTTCACTGTGTAATGCTGGTTATTAATACTGATTGCAGATTAACAGCGGGTATGTCATGCATCCCATTTTCACTTCTTGCCCTTCTTAAAAGCTAGACCCTGGCACCTGACCAGCATGCTGTGTGGTCTCTCTGAAGCTCTATGTGCCTTGGGTGGCTGTTCTGTAGGCCTGGCTGGGGTTGGGGGAGGCTCTGGCCTCTCCCAGTAGGTCCCATGACCTGGTGTGGCACAGAGAAGACAGCCTCTGACAGTAAATGAATCTGGAATTGAATCTCAGCCCTGTTCTGAGCCTAGAACTTATCTGTGAAATGGGCACAAGCTGGTGAAGCATGTGTCAGGCACCCAGCCCAGCATCTGCACAAAGCTGGGGGCACTGCTCTGCCTCCTTCTCATCCCTCTCCAAGCATCTCTGACTGCTTGGTGTATGTCAGGAGAGAGGCCTGGATTTGAACCCTAGTCTTCCCTCTGACTGGCTGGATGACATCAGGGCCTCATGGTGATCAAGAGACAATACACGCAGGATGTTTAGTGTTGTGCCTGGCACCAAGTTCGATCCTAATCGGCACGTGCTGTTACGTCATCTTTGTTGCATGCGGCAGCCATCCCGCCACACCGTGGCAGGACTTTTCTCTGTGGCCTTAACCCTAGGTCAACATTTGGAAGTAAAATTTCCTAGATTTGCTTTGGGATCCTACTTAAATTGGAGAGAAGTCCAGGAAAATATCCAGAACTTTCTCAAAGCCCCGATGTAGGCTGTTCCTTTTGTGGGCCGTGTGGTGTTGCTGGAGGGACCCAACTTCCCTGGCTTCAGTTTTCTCATCTATGAAATGGGATAGTTACGCCTTCCTTACAGGCTGTGGAGGAGAAAAGACACGAAGCATCTAAGTGTCCAGTGGCTCTGGGAAAGGGAGTTATTGCTCTGGGCCTGTCTCTCAGGTCCTAGGGACCTGAAGATATGGAGCGGCCTATTGAGGCTGGCAGCCAGTCTGTTGAGGGCCTTGTGCTCAGCCCTCTGTGGATATGTCCCGTGGGGTTTTGCTTCCCTCCAATGCACCTGTTGGCTCCAGAAAGAAGCCTGTTGAGAAATGCCTTACCCTGAAAAAGTGCAGGACTTTGCAAACCAGCCCTACAAATCTTTAAGGAGAACTGCTAAAATCCATAGCAAATACCTTGTAAGTAAAAAGTGACAGGAACATCAAACTTTATTTGTGAAAATTCTAAGAATGATTAGCTTATTACGGATTCTTTAAAAATATGACCTCACTCAGCTGATGGAAGGGGATTGCAAATCAAAGGGACTATTTACTACAGGGGGAATAAGGGACCTGCCAGATTATAAAAAAATACTGAAGGAGCCAGAGATTTGAAACATGAAAGACAGTAGCAGATCAGCACCAACAGAATTTTATCCACATACTGGAACTGAACTTGGAGCAGAAGTTGGTGAAGAATTATTTTATAAACCCATTTTCATCATAACATGTGTAAAATGCAAATTTTGATCATTATGCAAATTAGTTACTTGGTGTAATTTACTTAATTCAAAGCACTTAATGCAGCGTGGTATGTTTTTTCCAAAGTGCCAGAGTAGATGTTTATTTTAAATTGTTTTTAATCTCGATCTTCCAGCCTGATTATTTAAAATGTTTTTCCCTTATATTTGTTTTTCAAATGGGAAGGAACAGAGCTTGGTGAGAAATGGGTGCTGCCCTCCGTTGCTGGGGCCCAGGCGAGAGGTGTGGGTAGGGCTCGCTCATGGACCCCTGTGTCTGCAATTCCACGTGTGTGCACACGCCCCATGGATAAGCTCTCCAGGATTTATCCAGAACACCCATTCCCCTTTCTGGCGTCTGCTGTTGGATGGCTTCCTGGCTGGTTCTGAAACCTGTTGGAGCTGAAGGCTCTTCGATATCACGGGCCCCTCTCATGGGCAGAAATTTGATCTCTTTCTCAGAGAACGCTCACTGGCAGACCTTTTCCTTCAGCCATTTGACAACTTTGGAATTACCGCAGAAGGGAGAGCTGAGCCTTTCAGCTCTCCTTTATGCCGTCCAAATGGCGCCTCCCTTCTTGATGAGTCTCTAGGGCAGGAGGGATGATTTGTTCATTTGGGAACCCTTTTGGGGGCATTCCTGGTGCTGATGAGGCGGTTGGAAGGCAGCAGACAGCCACTGCATATCTGTGTTGCACGTACCCACAGTAATGCACGCCCCTTACCCGAGGACCTTGGTGCTCCTATGAGGAGGGTGGGGTTGGCTCTGTTCTACAGATGAAGACATAGGTTCAGGGAGGGGCTGCTGGAGCTTGCCTGGCTAGTGTGTGGTGGGATTGGAACCCAGACCTGTGCTTATTCTGTGTTCCTGGGGGAGTGTAGCCAATGGGGCTGCTTCTCTGTGTCTGTCCCCAAGCTGTACCTGGGATCCAGTCTGGAGCGGGTGTTGTATTATTATTCAGGTGTGGCGAGGCCAACAAATGCCAATGACAGCTGTTGAAAGGGAGATCACAGTTCCCTGGAGGTGGTGGCACACTGTGCCATGGGGGTCACCAAGGGCAGCACCTGGGGTGCTCAGGAGGCAGAGGGAGAAGGGGAGCTGTGGGCAGGAGCCCCTCATAGGACTTCCATAGGAAAAGAAGGGTGAGATGGAGTAAAGGGGTTTAGGATTAGCACATTTGAGTAAGTTCAGCAGACTCTGGGGCACAGGGCTGTCTCTGGTCTTCTGGTACCTGGTTCTGGGGTGACTAGAGCACCCAAAGTGTGAGAACCTGATGGAGGAGGTGTTGGGTTTGGGCTGTGGAGGGGCAGGTTTGCACATGGAAGGTTGGATTCCTACCCCTAGGGATTGGCTCACCCTGCAAGGGGTGGTCCCTCTGGGGTCAGCAAGGCCCTGGGTGTCACAGCATCAGAATACAGAAAATAAAAGTCATGTTTAATATAGGAAGCTGTGCATTTTGGGGGGCTTGGGGATGAGAGGTCACTCTGGAGGACTCCTGGGGCCAGATAGGCTATGACTGGTGTCTGGGCCCTTGAGATTGTGACCAGGAGGAGGGGTGGGGTGGGGAGGGTCTGCATCCCACACAAGACCCTCAGCAAGAAGGCAGGGAGTGGTGGCATTGTGCTGCTGAGGACTGTGGGACGCCATGTGACTGTCTTCCTGCTCCCTGAAAGCTGGCCCCTGCCTGGGCCCTGGGGGTGTCTGCTGTCAGGGACATCATCACCCCATGATGGGGACAGACCTGCTGCTTCCTGTTCTACTGAGAGCTGGCTGGGTGTGCCACCTCCACTTCCTCCCTTTGCTGAACTCTTGAGGGCCTGCTTTGTGCCTGCCTGACTCCCATGGAGATTTTTTTTTTTAAAATCACACCTACATAGATCGACTGCAATGAATTAATTCATCCATGAAATGCAGTCTGCAAACGGAACACATTCTGGCATGTCGTCGGAGATGCTCAGTAAATGGAGGAGGGGAGCCACGTTCTGCTTCTGGCTCAGTCTTAGCTGCAGGACTGAGTGCTTCTTGAGGACGGGGCTGTGAAGTGTTATAATGCTGTTGCTCCGGTGACCAGCTCTGGCCTGGCCTAGAACGGCACTCAGGAAATATTTGAGGATGGAAGAAAGACAGGATGAAAAGGAAGGATGCAAGGAGGGAGGGAGGGGAGGGAAGGAAAAGAGGGGGGAGGGATGTAAGGAGAGAGGGAGGGAGGAGGGATGGAAGGAAAGAGAGAAAAGGGATGGATGGCTGGAGAGAGGGAGGGATGGAGGGAGGAAGGCAGGCAGGCAGGCAGGAAATGCGTAACTGGGCAGCTGGGGGAGGCCCCCAGTGGATTTGGAGGGAAGGGAAGGGGTATTACTTCTCACTGGAGCCACAGCCAGTAGATCTTTGTGATCTTTTCTCTTGGAAACATTGGATGCTCCCTCACCTGAAGTCCCGGTCTCCATTACAGCCATTTCTGTAGCTCTTCTGTGCCTGAGACAAAGATGGCGGGTGGCATTTTGGGTTGGTAGTGGGGAGAGGGAGGGACAATGAATGAGGAGAGGAGCCTGGGCAGGGGTCTTGGGAGTGAACTTAGGATAAACTATATCTTAGAAGAAATTTGAAATGTCTATTTGGGGGCCAGATAAGAAAGAAGTTTTTAAAAAAGTCCCTAGAATCAAAGTTGTGTCTCAGCTTACGGAAAATTTGCCAGTAATCCCTAAACACTTCTAGCTGTGAACTTCTCCTGGGTGTGAGTTAGCAGCCTTATACGTATATGTGTATTACAGATGGTAAGATAGTCTTCGTAAGTACTCTCAGTGCTTGGACCTTTCTCGGAAATTGAAAATAGTAGGGGAAGCAATTTGAAATGTGTTCTTTCGTTTCAATTACTTTTCACAAAGAAAGTATTTAAAATACCCATGACTATTCTGGTTTTTTTTTTTTTCCTTTTTTTTCTTTCAGGAGTAGTGGGATAGCCACAGGTATAGCCTTAGATTTTGAAAAAAAAACTTTTGCGGATTTCAATTCCTTGCCTGGAACGGCCCTGCTTCCATCAAATACATGACAATGCGCAGTTGCTGAAGTCATGTTGGGTTTCAGGCGGACTCTCACTTCGTTGGTTAGGTTTGATTTCACACACTTTTGCTGTCCCTGACCCTGTGCTAGGCACTGAGCCTGGGGATTGGAGAGAGGAACGAGGAAAGACCTAGTTCCCGCTTCCCATGTCTGTGAATTTTGAAACCCTGAGAGGGCTTGAAGGGAGGTGTGACTTCAGCTGGGTCTTGATGTGGGGGTGGGGCTGTGTAAATTTCAGATTGGGAGCATCCAGGTAGAGGTTATGCACTTTTGGGTATGTGTGTGGGGTATGAGTGTTTGTGGCGTGGTGTGTGTGCATTTGTGTGTACGTGGGTTGTATATGTGGTACATACATGCGTGCTTGTGTGTGTGCGTGCGTGTGTGTGTGGGGGGGGGATGTCCGGGGAGGGTCAAAGAGCTACTTCTCCTTCTGGAATTCAGGTGCATGGTTTCTGGTGGTGGTGATGGCAAGAGTAGGTGCTGGAGATACAAAAGCAAAATAGACAAAGCTCTTAGGGCCAGATAGCCCCTTATGTATGGGCTAAGATGTATGAAGTTTATTTATGTATGATAATAAAGTCTCTAGAAGGTATCTAGTTTGTTTGTGATTGATTGATGTTTTTGAGGATGTTCATGTCTTGGCAACTTTAAAATAGACTTGTGTTATTTATGGAAAGTTTTAGAGGAGGGCTCTATTGTGAACAGATGAACTTAGAAGCCATCCTGGCAGAAGGCATTAGAGGGGAGGACCCCAGAGTCAGGGGGACCTCAGGGGAAGCTGTGACAGAAGTCCCAGTGAGGCACTGATGGTGCCTGAACCTGGGAGGGGGTCGTGGAGATGAGCTAGGGTCAGTGTTGATGTTCTTCCTGCCTGACTGACCATTGGGCCATGCCAGAGGGGAGCCCAGGAGTAGCTGGGAATGGGACAGGAGTGTGTGTGTTTGCGGGGCAGAGGAGGATGAGAGTAAGGGGGACTGGGGAACAGGAGCAGAAGGAACACATACTGTCTGGAGGCTCAGGGAGGAGAGACCTTCGAGGACCGGTGGTCTTGGGCTGGGTATGCCAGAGAACTCATGAAGAATGAAGAGAGAGGAGGACCCCTATTTGTTGATGACTTTGGCATGAGTTTTAGAGCAGCATGGTGTGGGTGGCCGTGGGCGGAGAGGTGAGTGGTGAGGAAGTGCCATAGGGTGCTTGGGCCTTGAGTGCTTGGGCCTTGAGTTAGGAAGCTGGTCTACTGGGGGTGGAGGTCCAGGGCTCGGGAACCTGGGACCTGTGTCCTTCCCTCCTCCACTTGTGCTAGGCACTCCCTGGTACCCATGGACTCCAGCTTCCTTCCCTCACAGCTCCACAGTTCAGGCTGCTTGGTCTTTGCTATTCCTGGTCCCCATCATGGGGGTGAGTGAGGTCTTCTTCCTTTGGTGTCACGGATGCCTCATTCTGGAACTTTCTACGTGCCATTTCTTCTGTCTTCTGTGTTCTTCTCTGAGAGGTTTCTAGAGCTGACTTCTTCCCATGGACACTCCTCACAAAGGTTTTTCCCACCCCTACCTTCTGCAGGTTCCTCTAGCCCAACATCTTTTCTTCAGAGCTCTTATCACTGTTGGAAATGCTCTATGTAGCATGGTGTTTATTTGTTCTGTTCTGTTCTCCAACTCCTGAAATGGAAGTTCTGTGACAGTAGGAGCACCATAGGCTCAGTCATTCTCAGTTCCCAGAACCTTGGAGAGGGACCAACACAGAGAAAGCTCTCAGTGAATATAGGAGAGAAGAAGGAAGGAATAATAAGGCTTTGTTAGGTTCGGGTGTTAGATTTCTGGAAAACAGATCCCTTGAGGGCTCAGAGGGTGGACCAGGGAAGCTGAGGCCTGTGCTGGGTACCATCATATCACATTGCCCATGTTCCCTGAACTGCTGCTTTTCTCTGGGGAGCAGGATATCTCTCCTGGGAGCCTCTCCCTGTCCCCAAGTATGACTAATGCCCTTTTCCGTGGCTCATGCCTCCCCTTGCAGCCTTGGAGAGCTGTGGGCCATTTGTCTCCTCCTGCTCTTCCTGGGTTGGGGCTGGGGATGTGATGCCATCAGCTCCTTTCCCAGTGGGATTGGGTCTGGTTGGGGGAGCTGCACCAGCAGGGGTGCCTCGGCTGGGTTACTAGGATGCACAAGATGCTTGTAGAGGAGGGCTTGGGCCAAGGCCCAGAATTCCATGGGGGCCAAGGGGCTGCTGGGGTGCCCATTCTGCTGCCCATGGGAGTAGCGTCAGCTCTGTCCCTAGTCTACCTTCTTGGAGAAATCTTTCTTCCTGGGGAGTGGCAATAGATAGCTGGATTTCTTGAGGGAGAAGGGGGTAAAGGTCGTTGCAAGCCCCATCACTTCTCTTTTGTTGGAGAAGTGGTCTTCCTGGGCCCATTCCTGGGGAATGCCAGGAGGGCTGCAAAGTTAGCATGAGCTCTTCACTGTTACTCTGCCTCCAGCCCACCCCGTGCAGCCAAATAAGAGCTTTGGAGGCTGAGAGCTGACCTTTTCAGCTCAGTGGAAGCCGGCGGTTGTAGCCAGGGCCCGGTCCCTTGGGAGCAATGCCTTCAGACCGTATTGCTCCCTCCAGGTGTGGGGAGCCAGCTGCTGATAGGGAGCTTAAACTCTCTCTGATGGCTCAGTCCCATCAGGGGCTTCCCAGACCAGAAGGGAGAGACAGAGCAGCTACTAGGATGGGGGGAGCTCTGATGGCTTGTGTTCTCCGTGTGTGCCTGTTTGTGTATTGTGGGTCCCAGGCAGTGACCTGCATGCCATGGCGCCTCCTTTCCCCTGGGAAAGTAAGACCATCCTATTTTAGGCAGGGCGACCTCAGGGAGGGGACCTCAGGGGACTTCTCCCCCAGTTTGGGAGGACCGCCATGCCAGCAGGATGTGTGAGATCCCTGGAGCCGGTCAGACTCAGGCAGCGAGGGGCCAGTCACAGAGTGACACGGGAGTCCTCCGTGTGCACGTGTTTGGGGGAAGGCACAGCAAGCATGCCCCTGCAGACGTGGCTCATCTCGGCCACTTTAGGGACTCGTGATGTTCTTGTGAGGTGCCTGAAGAGAAGTAGGAGCTTGTAGATGTCCCCTTCATGCCTGTTCCAGTCAGCTCTCACCGTCCTGTCAGCCGTGCTCAGATCTGGGTCAGATCAAAGCCGCAGGGCAATGAGGACCGTGGGTGTCTGCGTGAAGGGACGGGGCCTCACTGGCCACCAGTGACCTTGCCCAAACTGGCTCCTGCTCAGGCCCACGTGGGCGGTGCCATGGGGGAGCTGTGTGTGGGGCTCCTTGTGTGCGAGGCCCAGAGACCCAACCTCCTAGTAGCTCATGGGGATGGGGAGGGCACCGTGGTGAGAGCCCTGAGCAACCTTCGAGGGATGGCAAATGCATGACCAAGATTCAGTCCCATGGCACCGGTATTCAAGTGCAGCCCTGACCTCAGCCAGCTTCACCCATTGGCGACCTGGCCCATGGCACACAGACGTTTTCCCAGAGCTGCTTGCCTGGCAGCTCACAGGGGTCTCTGTGGCTCTGCCTACAGAGTCAGACAGGAAAAGGTCCCAGGTACAGAACAGCAGGACAGGCTTTCTCCACCAAGCCCCCACCTGGCTCTCCCTCCCCTGAAGCTGCAAAGTAGGTCCTGCCCATAACACCAGAGGCTCCCCCGACACAGGCCCCTGACTGTCAACACCCCTCGGATTCCCAGAGAGGCTCTGCCGTCCCCACAGCCTGCTCGGGCCCCTAGAGACCTGTTACCCCAAAGCCTTGAAAGATTGGAGAGGTTCTTCAGAGCTTTCTAGCCAAACAGAGGGAACAGCAGAGCAGACATGCATGGATGGCTTGGGGGACAGAAGTGCGACAGGGGGAGGGGACCCCCAACTAAAGCAACTCAGAGCTGGTGTCAACCCCCTCTCCCGAGCACAGCACAACTCACACCTGCCAGTAATACGCTTGAACATCTCAGCGCCAAGCAGACACCCATGCCCAGCAGCCCCTCCTCTGTTGGGCTTGCAGCAGCTTTCCATCTGTGCCCAGGATGGCCTCCCCCTCGATCTGGGCTCCCTAGTACAGCAGCCACTAGCCACATATGGCTGTTTACATTTAAACTTCAATTCATCAAAATTAAATAAAATGACACCTCCGTTTCTCACTCACACTAGTCACATTTTAGGTACCCAGCCACCACATCTGGCTAGTGACTATCATACTGGGCAGGTGTACATCATGTATGATGGATCCTTGCAGAAAGTTCAAGTGCCTGGTACTGCCTGAGAAGCTGTTAACCAGTGTGGTGTGAATGGTTTTCCCAAATATGGGGGATTAGCTGCCTTCAGGTCCCTTGTAATAGCCTCCCTACTCCCATGCCTCTTGCCGTGTCCCTTTGAAGACCGTTTGAGCTCCTGCTCTGGGACACGTGACCTCCTTTGACCTACGAGATGGTTGTGACTTGGTGTCAGCAGAGATCTGAGTAGATGTCTGTGCATTCTGCCCCCACCATGGGAACATTCCTGGGCTGGCCTGCCAGAGGGACGTGGACACGTGTGGACCATCAGGCAGGCCTCCAGTCATATGTCAGCTGCCTCCAGGGGCACGGGTGAGCCTAGAACAGAACTGCCAGTTGATCTACAGACTCAACAAATAATAAATGACTATTGGTCTAGGTCGTTAAGTCTGGGGTCGGTTTGTTCCTCAGCAATGATCGACAGAGTGAGCTTATCAGACGCCTGTATCTTGTATACCTTATGACTGTTTCCGTGAAAAAACAGGGCTTCTGTCTTAAAAATAGCCCCATATGGGAGTGCCTGGGTCACTCAGTTGAGTGTCCGACTCTTGACTTCAGCTCAGGTCGTGACCTCAGGGTCGTGAGATCCATCCCCACATCAGGCTCCACGCTGGGCATGGAAAGTTTGATGCCCAGTTTACAGATGAGCAAATGGAGGCACAGAGTGGTTGGAAGATTTGCCCAAGTGTTTAAGGAACCATCCTAAATTCTGAGTGTTGGAATCCACAGCTAGCGCTCAAAGCATATTCTACAACTTCCCCCGGTGGGAAACAGGCCCCCTGCATGTTTTCCCCCAGCACTCCAGTGCTGCCGTGCCCTCTGCTCTCCTCCCTCGCACTGTGTTTGGTTTTCCTTGACCGCTCTTGTTATGTCCAGCTGGGACTAGACTTACTGGTGAGCCTGCCATCCTGGCGAGGTGGGCAGCTGAGGGCCCACTACAGCAGTGTGCGCGGTGCCTGGAACACTCAGGAAGTGTATGGAATGGGCATGAAATGAAAGTCTGGGAGAGAAATGGGTTGGCAAAAGCAGTCTGGTTGAAATAACAGCGTTTACTGTGAATTTGATTTTGGGGGACTGGATGGGCCAGGGCATGCCTGTGGCAGCCCATGGGCTGGGAGAGAGCAGCTTGTGTGGCATGGGCAGGCCCAAAGTATCCTTGAAAGAGGGCTACTTGGTACAAGTGTGTCTTTGGGAGCTGGAATACACATATGGGCAGATGAAGGAAACATCCCAGACTTTGATAACATGGCCTCTGGGTTGAGACTTTGGGTAGAAAGTAACAGAAATCCTGCTCCAGTTGGCTCAGGCAGGAAAGGGCATTCTTTGGCTCATAGAAAAATCCAAGAGAAGCCAGACTTACAAATGCACTGAGGCTTCACTGACGTCACTGAAACCAGGTGTCACTTTCATACCTGCTTGCCTCAGAGTTGGCTCCAGTCTTGGGGAGGTCTCCCTTTGGAGCAGACAGATGGCTCATGCAGGGCTGAGAGAAGATTTGGGCCCTCGTTAAAAATAAAATGAAAAAAAGTCAGCATCTTGATGCTCACAGAGTGGGCTTGCATTAATATGTGGTAGAGCTGGGCCCCGAGCACCTTCTGAATGCTCATTCCCTATAAATTATTCAAGCTCCCCTGCTCCCTTCTTGCCTTACATCCTGACCGCTTAGTGACACAGAGGAAAAAGAAGGACTCTCTCCCAAGTGCTCCTCCAGAGTCTGAGGATGGTGGTCAGTGGACCATCTTGGACCATGTTCTCACCCCTGAACCAGTCAGGGTGTGAAGTTCAGGTTGGATTTGGGCCGTCACCCCAGCAGGAAAGAGAGTGAAAGAGGGTTCCATCTGGGGAAATCAGGCCGCTGGAGGTCC
Organism: Meles meles; assembly: GCF_922984935.1. Taxonomy (NCBI): domain Eukaryota; kingdom Metazoa; phylum Chordata; class Mammalia; order Carnivora; family Mustelidae; genus Meles; species Meles meles. The sequence continues at coordinate 44,437,606 of NC_060078.1, read as the reverse complement.
CAAGCCTCAGGGCTGAGGTGTGAGGGCGAGGTTTCAGTCATGGGATTGGATCTGGGCCAAGGTTGGATTGGAGTCATGGGATTGGAGCAGGGCCACTGGTAGCTCACCTGCTAGGCCCTGAGCACAGAGGAAGGTGCAGGGAACTGGGTCCAGGGTCAGGGACCACCACCGCAGAGAGCCTCGAGGACAGTTGTCAGAAGTTTCATTCTCATTGGGTGGAAGCAGTGGGGAGAGAAAGAGAGGTCATCACAAAGGGCTTCCTGGCCACAGGAACTGTTGGAACAAAGGGCATATTCCTCATGGTGGGAAACTCTTTGCCTGGGGCTGGACGCTGCCACCAAATAGATGTGTTGATGTTTTCCCACTTCTGTTCAGGGGTCACTGAGGCAGATGTGTGCCCTGGCTTATGGCAGTGGCCCGTAGCTAGTGGGGGGCGTTGGGGTTAGATCCTTCCTGCTTAAAGATCCTTCTTTCCTCCCCTTTCTCTGCTGCTCAGATATCCGTGGGCTCCAAAGCTTTCTGGATCAGGCCTCGCGGCTGGGCCTTGATGTCTCTTTACAAAAGGTGGACAAGAACATTAGCCACGTGTTCACCAGCCTCTTCACCACCATGAAGACGGAGGAGCTGAACCGCTACCGAGACACGCTACGCCGCGCCATCCTCCTGCTCAGCCCACAGGGGGCTCACTCCTTCATCAACGAGGTAGGTGGTGGGGCCTGGGCCGCAGGAGGCTCTGCCCAGGGTGCCACGGTGGACCACAGGTGCCGTCCGTTCATGCATGGCCAAAATGGGTGTGGGGACTCCTAGGTGCTGGGTGTTTGGCACAAGCCAGAAAGAGTTAGATCCCGAGTACAGCTTGGCACCTAGCTGGTCCCCAGCAGGTTACCCCAGGCCTACCTGGACAGTGAGGGGCTGGGAGCAGCTGGCAGGAAGCCTATTTATAGGTGACTGCCAGAGATTTTGGAGGCCAAACTTGGGCTGTTGTTTCTTTGTTTTGTTGTTTTTTGTTGTTCTAAATTTCCCCTCTTTGTTGGCAGGTGTAAGCCTCTAGGGATAAAGTGAATTTTTCAGGTTTCTGCAGAGGTGGGCAGCTCTGCCTTTGGTATTTGCTAGCACCTGGGGAGGTGTCGGTTGCACGTTAGCAAATGATACTTGGTGCACAGGCTGATGTTTTTGGTACCTAAGCTAACCAGTGATTTTTTTTTTTTTAATGCCTTTTTAAGGGTTAGGGCCTCCCAAGGAAGACAGGGCCCATCAGTTTAACAAAGAATTTAGTAACAAAGAATTTAGAATTTAGTAATTTAGTTGAGAATAGACAACTAGAAATACGTTCTGAGCTGGCTTATGCTGGCAGCCCTGATGGTCTGATGGCAGGACGGTGACGAGCTGGAGTTGGCAGGTCCCTCTCTGGCCTGGGTTGGTTTTCGTGGGGGAGTCCGGGGGAGGGGGTGTGTGCTGGGGGCGTGGTGAGCCTGGGAGCAGGGGTGGCCCAATGCGGTTTGCGATTTCCTCTCCAACCCCAGTCACCTACTTGACTTTCTCTGATTGAAAGGAAAATGAAGAGAAAGGCAGAATTATACTAATTCCATTTGATGTACTTTGGTTGCTTATTCCGCTTTCTCCTCTAATTAATTATTACTCAAAATGCTACCTTATATATCAGGAACCAGCACGAAGCCCACTGCTGGGGAACTTAAAATTCGGAACGCTTAATTTGGCACATTGGCTGGCAGTCCTGCGGCCCTTGGCTAATCAGGCCCAGGCTCACGCCGGTGGTCAGCCAGCCTGTGATGTCCTGTCGGCACTCGGCATTTTCTCTGGAACACGTTTCCCTGTAGGAAGTGATTCAGGCCAGTAATGGGCAGCCTAGGATTAGCAGCACTAATGTGTCCGGCTTTCTCAGAATGTCCCCAGCAGCGTGTGCGCCAGTGTCTGCTCATGGGAAGGCTTTTCTCCTTGCTAAATTCCCTGGGCCGGGGCCGGCCCCAGTGATGGTGTCTGCTAATCTGGTCGCCGGCCTTCTCCATCTCTCTTCTTGCCCGTTCCTTGCCTCCTGTCCTTGCTTCCTTTCTGCCTTGCTGCTGTCCCAGCGTGAAGCTTCGGAGTGGGAAGAATATTGGCTTTGGAGTTCGACAGATTTGGGGGCAAGTCCAGGTTCCTCCACTTCCTGTTGCTGTGACCTTGGCTGCTTTGCCTCCCCTGTGTGACCTCAGCTTCTTCATCTGTAAAGGAGGGAGGAAGGAGGCAAGAGGCCAGATGAAGCCTGTGGTACATAGCTTCTCGGGAAACATCTGTTCTCTTCCACTTACATATTCATTGTTTCCCTTCTAGATGAATTCAGCCCATGCTCTGTTTCTAGGCCCTGCAAGGATTTAACACGTAAACAAGACTGGCCTAAAGATACTATTTCCAAGTGGTTCATTATGCAAACTCCTGCAGTGTTGGAAATACTTGGCTTGGCTTGGGCCTGGAGCCTTCTTGATCCCCGTCCCCCGCCCCCTGCCTTGCTGGGTTGCTGCGGGCAACCTGGGAGTGGCCACTGTTTTTTTTTTTTTTTTTCTTTTAAAGATATTATTTATTTATTTGACAGAGATCGCAAGTAGGCAGAGAGGCAGGCAGAGAAGGAGGAGGAAGCAGGCTCCCTGCTGAGCAGAGAGCCCGATGTGGGGCTCGATCCCAGGACCCTGAGATCATGACTTGAGCCGAAGGCAGTGGCTTAACCCACTGAGCCGCCTAGACGCCCCGGGAGTGGCCACTCTCAGTGTTGGGCAAGAGTGGCAAGCCCCTGGGAGGGGTGGCCAGAGACTATAGGGGAGGACGGCACCTGGGCTTTGTGCCCTCAGCTCTAGCTGGTCAGAGTCCTGGTGTTTGATTTCCTGTCGGGGTGGGTGGCTGGGTGGCGGGGTGTGTCATGTCCTGGGTACCCAGTGTGGGTGTTTTGTGTGCTTTCACACTTTGCACACAAGGCAGCTAAAGTCGAGGAAGTTCCCTCTTGCTTCAGGTCCCGTGGGTAGCCACCAGGGGGACTCAGCAGGAGTTAAGTCCAGACGTGACCCACTCCAGAGTCTCCGGCTGCCATGTTGCTGTGCTGATGATGGTGGTGGGCAGATGGGGTGTGCTACCTTCACGCGGCAGGACATGGTTCAGCAGCCTCCGTCCACAGGCTGGCAGAGGTATTCAGGGCGCTTATGCTCCAAGAATTTTAGTGTATGTACTAAACAGGGTATGGGAGGGGTTTCTGGACTCTGGCAAGCTGTGGGATCTGGATGGCTGGATAGCCCAGGAGGTCCCCCGGGAGGGACCTGGGCACGCCATCCCAGCACAAAAGCTTCATCCACTGCCTGGAGGTACTGCCTGGGCTTTACCAGCAGAATGACCCAACCTCTCCTTTTTTGGGACAAGGACAGAGGGTGTGCACAAGGCTGATCCACTGCCAGGACATGTCCTGAATTTTATGAAACTCAAAACACTGTTTTGGGCCAGCGAATGGCCTCAGAGCCCTACTGCTACTGATGACAGGTGGCTTTGGTACCCAATCAGGACTGCGTGTGTGAGCTGCGTTGGGAGTGGGGTACATTCTTCCCCCCGCTGTAACTTCTCCCTTGCCCACCCAGAAAGCCCAGCTGATGGGAGGAGGGAGGAAGACGGTGCTGCTGCTCAAATCTCGTACACGTTGCCACATGGGAATCTGTTGGCAAGACTGGCACTTTCACTCTCTTTAGTGACAAGTTCTGGATGGCACAGACTTGGCTACCTGGGAAGTGCCAGGTGTCCCCATGCTACACTGGGGCTGCTTCTCTGTCCAGTGTCCAGGATGCGTGCACTCACTGTGGGGACTCAGCCCGGGGGCCCCTGCACTACCAGCCTCTCTGGGATCTCTCTTGATGGGGGGCCATCCTGCCTGAGGGTTTGGGGAGTCTGGCCTTGGTGGTGGGTGGGTGGCAGGGGTGAAAGCAGGCTGAGGCACTGGGTGGGGTGGGGCGTGGGCTCAGATAATATGTCCTTCTACAGGATCCCCTCACCTTCCACAGTTCAGTCTCCAATCCACAATCCCTGCCCTGAGATCATTTCATCCTAGTCTAAACAACCACCACATATGTGCGTTATCTCTAAAAGACTCCCCTTGGGGAGACTGGGCTCAGGGGTGACAGCATGCTGGTCCTGGACTGGGAGCCCACCGTGGGGTGGCCTCGGGCACAGGTGAGGGCACAGGACATAGAGAATCCTTCCTCCAGCCGGGCCTCCTGTGCTCTGGGCTTGGCAGTAGAGGTCCAAGTAAGGGTAGGTAGTGCTCTCTAATCATCCCAACCAGGAAGTGAGTTGAACACATTCTATCCGCAGCTGGGCCTGGTTTGTTTCCAGATCACTGCTAGGTGGCGCATCAGTAGGCGATGATATGCACTATGACGCCCTCCTCATGTAGCTTGTCAGCTTGAATCACTGGACAGGGGAGCTAGGGCTAGGGGTGTGTGCTGTCCTCACTCCAGGGCTGTGGGAGTCGTGAGAGGGGAAGAGGGACAGAGGCTTTGCCTGGGAATCCTGTCTGTGGCCGTTGGAACCTTCCCCCTCTGCTCCCAGGTTTCTTCTTCCATTTTACCAGTATTTAATGAGCCCCAATGGTGTGCCAGATTCTGTGTGGGACACTGAGGCTATTGTCCCTGTTCACGTGGGGCTCCCAGCTTAATGGGGAGGATGGACATGTAAACAAACCCCTTTGCCTGTCAGAACAGAGTGTGGACCAGGTTCTGGGAGAGTGCCAAGGGTGGAGCAGTGCCTCTGGCCAGGGAGAAATGGGGGTGGCCAGAGGGTCAGGGATGCTTCCAGGAGTGGGTGACACTGGGGCTGGGTCTACAGGAATGAACTTCATTAACCCCATGGCCAAGGCGGGGGCTGGGAGAAGGGGTCTGGAGAATATTCAGGGACTCTTGTGTTGCCACAGTGGGTGTCCCGGGTGGGGAGTGGCTGGGGCTCAGGCTGTGGTATCAGCAGGAAGCGGTCCCTAATCCACGGTGGAGAGTCTGACCTTCAGGATCAGTTTGTTCTTGGGGCCCCTTTTGGGGTCGTTGAAGCTAAGAAGCTCACTGAGCGCTCTGTATGGCCCCAGTGCTGAGGGTTATGTATGTCTTACTGTTCTTTCTCCTTCAGGCCAGATTTGATGGAGAGACCTCCAGTGCACACTCAGTTTTGGCCCCGGGTGTCATCTCTTCTTCCTGGAGCAGATTCCCTCCATCTGTCCATCATCTGTCCATATGTCCTTCTGTAAGTCCATGCATCCATCCGTTGATCTGTCCTTCCATCCATCTATCCATCCTCCCACCTAAACACCCATCTGTTTAGGACAGATTGGGTGTCTACTATAGACCAGGAACCATATCTTGATATGGTTGGGGACACAGAGGTGGTGTCCCCTCCTGGAGACCTGACAAGATGTGAAATATTGTGGCTACACATCATGACCCTCATCCTGCTGGGCATTCCCAGTGGCTGGCTGAACGGGCACGCCCCAGGTCTCTCATCCATGAGGACTCCTCTGGGCTTGGGGTGGGGGGTGCTCCAGGACTCTCACTTGTCATTTCAGTGCCCCTGTCTCTATTCAGACTTAGGCTTCCCTCTTTCCTTTTTGTATCCTCTTTGTTTCCTCCTGTCCCTTCCCTCTCTCTCTTTTGTTTTGCTGGAAAGAGTAGAAAACTTAACTATTTGAAACACTTAGGTACTTGATGGAGAAGAGTTGCCACTCCTTGTTCCCAGTTCCCGAGGCAGACAGAGCAGCCTGCTGGGGCCCAGAAACCGTGCACCATCAGGGCACCCTTGGATATTGGGCAGCGTGTCTGTCCCACGGGAAAGTGAGCGCCTCGTGGACAGGGACTGGATGCGTCCACCTTTGTATCCTCCAAGAGCAGCACAAGGCTGGCCTACGATGGCTGCTGAGGGAAAAAAGGCAAGGAAATTTGTATTTCTTCCCTCCGATAGAAAGAGCTCGAAGCTAGGTTTTCTCATGTGTGCCTTGATTGCCTTTTAGCTTGTCTTCAAGTGGTTGGTCAGCTTGTCAGCAAGGGCCTTAGCCTTAAAACATCTGCCTTTAGCAAGGCTTGAGTTTGTGTAAGAACCCTGCCTTTGGCCTGAGTGGGCCAGCAAAAGAATGGCTGCTCCTGTGGCTGAGGACATGCCCAGGCCCAGCTTTGGTACAGTATAGGGGAGAGCAGTGTGTAGAGAGGTGAGTGTCTTGGGAGAGGATTGATGATAAACAGCAGTGTAGGCCGGTGTGGGAGACTGGACATGTGCACACACACATACACACACACATGCACACAGGTTGATACAGTGATACTGCTGGACAGCCACACAAGCTGATACAAACACACCCTCAGATGAGCACAGTCTAATAGGAGCAACCTCCCTCCCTTGTGCCCCCCCCCCACTGTGCAGATCTAGACATAACTATGCACACACACACACATACACGCACACCAGGATAAAGGCACTGCTAGTATCAAAGCAGCTGGGGAAGGCATTGCAATGTTGGGCATGGCTGTTACCACGTGATGGTCGCAGCAGGTGACCATTACCTTTGTAGTTAGACGGGTCTCCGTGATCTCTTTATGGCAGCAAGAAGGATGGGAGAAAAAATAGTGAGGGGAACAGCTTAGGGATAGGACAGCTCCTCATTGCTCTGAGAGTGGGGTCCCCTTTCACCCAGATTGGGAGGAATAGGTGAATAGAAGGAACAGAGGTGGAAAGGGCCACTCACGCTATCCCTCCTCACCCCTGCCCAGACTGGTTTCCCAGGCAAGGAGTGTGGCTGGAGGCCAGTTCAGTCCTTACTGGGAGCACAACTTGGGTTAGTTCCTGGCTTCAAATCAATTGCTTCTCAGAGTTTGCTGCAGTGAGTGAGTTTCCTCCCGCAATTTGAATATAAAGACTTGCTTTTTAGTACATTTATTGCAAAGGAAGATTAAGTAATGTCAGTGTTCTGTTGTCCCACATGATATATGCAAATATTTCTTGCTCCAACATGGTAAATCTTCAGCAGGCGACTTTATCACTCAGAGCTAGGATAATTCTGTGCCATTTAAGTATCATTTACCAGAATATTTTAAATTACTAATTAATTATAGAAGATTAATTTTTAAATGTGGCCCTGCATTTGCATTTAATTATATCCTACTGTTTACAGATTTTAAAGCCTTAGTACTTCAGAAAATGTGCTAGGAGTCTGAGAAATTCATTTTTTCCCCTTAGAAATTCTTAGACATGAGCTCATGAGGAAGAGATATTATGTTGAGTTTGTTCTGGTAGGTTCAGAGCTCAAGGGATGCTCAAGGCAACCAAGACTTCAGGCCTGGCTGAGATGGGAAGGGAGCAGAGACTCTGTATGGCTACTGTCCCCTTCCTTCTCTGTCCTCATTGCCCTCAATCCTTGCAAATCCCCATGCATGCTGGGGAGGCCTTCATGGGTTCCTTCCCTGTGGGACATGCCACATTCTGAGCACACCTCCATTGCCCCTGTCATCTCTAGGTCTGCATCGTACCCAACACTTGTGTGGTGACTCTTTGTACTTCCCTCCCCATGGGACTTAGGAACGTGTGAGGGCAGGAGCTGGGACAGGTTCATCTTTGTGAATCTCCTTTTCAGAGCCTGTGGTTGATGGTTGGCACACGGGTGAATGAAGTGTGGAATCCCAGGAGCGTTGACCTCTGTTGTGCACACGCAAATGTTTTCTAGAAGGTGCGTCCCCCAGTGGGCAGACCAAATATATTCCTAGTGCTCTGGCCAAAGCAGGGGCACCTGAGTAAGCTGGTGTTTTGGAAGAACTTCATGTTTGATTTTTAATATTTCCAAGGAGCATGCAAGCCCACATCAAGCAAAAATGCTTGCCTGTGGCTGGGTCTTACTGGTGTTTGTTTTCTGGTTGAGGGCTGTTTCTATTTTGAGTTGACTTTTGAATCATGCCACCCATTCCTGGGGCTCAGGAAGGTCTTCCTCGGCTGCCTGGGAGGACTGTCTGCTCCTTCCTGGGGTCAAAGAGTGAGATCGTGAACCTAAAGCATGGGCCTGGAGACACCTGGTGTTCTTCCCTTCCTTCGTGGGCTGTTAAATAGCCAGCACAATGTCACTTCCTCCCTGTGGGCGCCTCTGTGGCTTATTAGCAGTAGGAAGCCAGCACCCTTGAGAAGTAGGCATTTACGGAGGGAAGCAGCCTGCGGCCGTGGAATGACTCAGTTACCCTTCTGCTCCCGGATCCCCGAGGGTTCTCAGGTTGTGGGGGCCTCCCCTGAGGTGGTGAGTCAGCCCATTTGTTGACTGAAGGGCTGAGCGGGTAGCCCAGCAGGGAAGCAGCAGCAGACTCTCCCCAGCGCTGCGGGAAGCCAGAGGAAGGCTGAGCTGCATCAAGAGAGGCAGAGGGGAGGCAGAGGTGAGGCAAGGTTATCCCAGTTGCGTGGATTCATCTCCCAGCAGCGATCTGTGCCGTACAGCCCACATCTATTGCCATCCTCTGCACACTCCCAAATGGGAGCTTCGGTCAGTGCCGGCAAGAACTTGGCCTCGGTCACCTGCCACTTGTGCCCAAGCTGCCAGGCAGCTGGGAGGAGAGAAGGCCTCTGCATCCGTGAGCTGGAGCAGTGTAACAAACCCTTCCGGAACTCGAAACTTGGTGTCGTGAAACAATGAGCCTTTGTTGTTACTCATCAGCCTCATAGTCAGCAGACCTGGGTACTATGCAACCGATCTCGTCTGAGCTTGCGGATGCCTCTGTGGTCAGATGACTGTGTGGCTGGAACCGGCTGGTTAGGAGAGTGGTTGGCTGGCTATAAGTTAGGGTGACAGGGTGACCAGGCTGCGGGTCTCTCATCGTCACACACGCTGGCCCACACTTACTCCTGTGAGAGCAGCAGAGTTCCAAGAAGGCAGATATGAGGGCTTTGGGCTACTCGAAGCCAGGGCTCAGACCCGGTGCATTGTTGCTTCTGTAGGTCTCTTGGCCTAAGCCAGCCAAGAGGTCAGCCCAGATTTAAGGGCAATGGGAGAGAGCTCCCGGGAAACCCCTCATGGGGGAAGTGCAAAGTCACTTTGCAAAGGGGGTGGTAGGTACACTACAGAGTGAGGACTTGGGGTCATTTTTGTAATCTGTCTGCCCCACCCCATTGTGCAGATGAGCTTCCTAGGAGCAAGCAGGTGTCCCCTGGCTCTGTGGGTGATGGGGAGCCACGCGTCTCCTTTCTCCTACTCTGTTTCAACCTGGCTCAACTTGGGGTGAAAGTGGTGAGGAAAGGATTGTGGACCAGAGGGAGAGATGGAACAGGCCTTTATTTATCAAGAATGCTTATGCTGGGGGGCACCTGGGTGGCTCAGTGGGTTAAGCCGCTGCCTTCGGCTCAGGTCATGATCTCAGGGTCCTGGGATCGAGTCCCACATCAGGCTCTCTGCTCAGCGGGGGGCCTGCTTCCCTCTTTCTCTCTGCCTGCTGCTCTGCCTACTTGTGATCTCTGTCTGTCAAGTAAATAAATAAAATCTTAAAAAAAAAAAAAGAATGCTTATGCTGACCCACTGATTTGCCTCATCTTTCCAATGCTGGGAAGGAGGGGCTATTACAGAGTGTTGGAACCCGGGGGTTTAGGGACCTGCTCATGCTCCCAGGTCTAGTGACACAGCTGGGATGTGAGTTCAGAACTTCCTGACTCACAGCCTGGCTCTGCTTCACTACATGGCTTTAGGAGGAGGGGAAGCTTGTTGTCTTGACAGATCAAGGGAAGCCCATTTTCCTCCTAGAACATGACAAACGGTGCATCTGATGGACTTTGCCATTGAGGAGCAGGTGGGATATCAGGAAGGTGGACTGGGCACCTTTTTAAAAAATTTTTAAATTTTTAATTTTTTAAAAGATTTTATTTATGTATTTGACACAGAGAGAGAGATCACAAGCAGGCAGAGAGGCAGGCAGAGAAAGAGGAGGAAGCAGGCTCCCTGCTGAGCAGAGAGCCCGATGCAGGGCTCGATTCCAGGACCCTGAGATCATGACCTGAGCTGAAGGCAGAAGCTTAGCCCACTGAGCCACCCAGGTGCCCCATGGACTGGGCACCTTTGAGAGAGCATCCCCTGGACTCCACGGTCCTGTCTCTGCCACCACACCTGCAGAGAGTGTGAGGGGACGCGCAGGCTGCTTCTAACTCCCTCCTCAGTAACCAGAAGAGCAGCTTCCATGCCCCAAGGTCACCAGAGAGCCTTAACCCTTCTGCTGGGTGGTCAGTGGGGCCAAGTTGCAGACAGACTGGGTCAGGTCCGATGTCCTCACCATGGAGCTTTTCTGAGTTTTGCTTCCCCATCTGTACGGTGGATTGAAAATGATACTTGACCCCCCAAGTTCCTCTAAGAATTAAGCATGGGAAATATTCTGGAGTACAGCTTTCCTCTTTTCTCTCCTTCCTAGGGCCAGCCATCCGAGGTCCCCAGTAACTGTTGTGTAGATAGGGAGACAGATAAGTCTTAGAAAATTTAAGGATATGGAGCACTTAGAGCAGCAAGAACAATGAAAAATCTTCTTGACTCCCGGCAAGGTCGACGTTCCAAATTTTGAAACACGCTGGTGGTTAACATTAGGGATTGTCGTCGTGACCTGCTGCTGGGTCAGCTCACCAAAGGGAGAAGTGGGCATGGTTGATGAACTATTAACAGGTGTGTCTAATGCTCATTTCTCCACTGTTTGCTGTGGCATCTCCGTCCCCACGGTGTGTTCCTTGTGTGTCTTCAGTGTCTGCGTCCATAAGTGACGTCAGGGTGAGAAAGCCAGGGACAAGGGCACGATTGCAGCCATGGAGATTGCAGAGAAAGAAGTTGCTGTGACAGAGCCGTGTGGAGGTGTGGAGAAAAGAACCAGATGGGAGTGGGTTGTCGAGGAAAACACACGTCGATGGAGCCCCAGCTCCGGCCACAAAGGCCTGGTGTGCTGACAGGTGTGGAGGGCAGAGATTGGATTCCCACCAGATGGCGGGACGGGAACCACTTTAATTTTGGCAACAAGGGATGGGGCAGAAGACCTGAGTGTGTCCTCTTTTTCGCCCTCCTCCTTCCCACACCGCACAGATTCATTTCCTTGCAGAGGGAATCTGAGCACTTCAGCCGCTTCGGTGGGGGCCATTCCTCAGGGGTGAGGGCTGCTGTCAGCACGGAGATGGGGGATTGCCTCTGGAACAGCAAGACACACAGCCCCCTGCTCACTGCTGGGACGTCCTTTTGAGCCTGTTTACTGGTCTGCAGACTGGGATAATACTCCTTTCCCTGAGGGTTGCGGTGGGGTTTAAATGAGATAAAGCCCCAGGGCTGTACTCTGTGAATGTGGCTTTGTTACGGCGTCTGTGGAGAGTGTCTGGCTGAGATCGTGGAACCAGCCTGGGCCGCTGCCAGGTCAAGGGCAGATGTGGTAATGGGTCTGAGGAGCTGTGCTTTGGCCAGCCCCGTGGGAAGGCACCTTGCGCGGTCTCTGTAGGAAAGTATAGCTTCCGGAGCCAGGTGAGGAAAACCGGGTGCAGGGTACACCCCAGGTGGTAGGGGATGGGGCTAGCAAAACGTGACAAGGTGCTCACGGCCCTCAGCCAGTGCAGCTGGGATTGAGGCCTGGCCTCTCATCCCAGCGCTCAGCGGGGGAGATGTCAGATTACGGGGTGGGGGTGGGGTGGGGAAGCAGGGGGACTCTCAGTGCCCCTCTCTCCCGCACAGGCTCCCTGTGCTGGCTGGGCACGTGCAGGTCCTGCCCAGGAGCAGGAAGGAGCGCCCAGGGCACCTCCCATCTGGGCTCTTGCTTGCCTGTCCAAGCATGCACAGTGGCTGGTGGCTTCTCAGGGCCGCTGGTGGCTGGGCTCACTGGAGGAGGAAGAGCTGTTGGTGCATTCTGCCTGCAAAGTTACTTTTGGAAAGAGAAACTCTCCTTTCACAGCCTGTCGGGTGGCAGCTCTCAGCAAGACACAACGAACGGGGCCCTCTCCCTGGACCCCTTGCACTGGGTTCTTTGGTAGGTAAAGACCCAGGCTCTGCTCTGAAAGAGCTACCAAGCTTAACTGGACTTGGGAAGAACTATGAGCAAGAGAACAAGGAGCCCAGCCACGAGCACCCAGTTGGAGACAACTCTGTGGCTAGCACGGCCCAGGGGGTGGGCAAGGGAGCAGTGTGTCTGCCGTTCTCTTGCTGCTCTGCAGCGGCCACATGGGTCCATCCAGTCCACGTAACTATGTGGACCACTCTTGGCTGTTGTGTAACCTGGGGCTTTAGAAGACAACCAGAGGATCAGATAAGAATGGCTAAAGCATCCCTTTGGAATGCTTGCCAGGTACAGCCAAGTCACAGATCGGAAGGCCCACGACATGCAGGCAGGGATAGTGCAGGGCAGAGCAGGTGGGCTGTGAAAAGGGCCAGCTGTATAGTAACTGTGGGTGCCTGGGGGGGCCCATCCTTCCCTGAAGGGCACAGTTAGGCAGGCCCCACTGAGCTTCCCGCGTGAAGGCCTGGTATGGCCAGTGCGTTCTGTGTCTCAGAAGGAGCCAGAAATCTGGACTTTTCTGTGAAATCTCTTCATTTTTAAGTGTTGGCAACTAATGACAGCAATTCTAAGCTCTCTGTTGGCCAGCTCTGCCTGGGGTGGGGCTGACACAGCTTGCAGACCGTTGAGTAGAAACATCTGATTTATGGCTTATATGCTGTCAACTTAAGCATATTAAATATGGGAATGGCACGAAGCGAGCCCCGTTCTCTTTTTCCAGGGTTTGCTCACTAGGTGCCAGCAATCATTCTTCGTGCAGTGTTCCTGTTTCTCTCCTGGATCCTCCAGGCCCCCCTTATTGTCCGTGCAGCCAGTGTTCTTATCCTTGCTGGTCGGTGCCAGGGTGTTGCTGAACTGCCTTAGCACCCTTCTTTGTATTTACAGGAAGGTCTTGGTCTTTAAGCATGTGGAGGTCAGTTTTCTAGACAGAGGGTCACCATTGAGTTTGGCCTGTGTCCTTCATGGGGCTCCACAGTGGTGCTGCTCATTCCTTGTCCCAGGGTGGGTAGCTCTCCGTTCAGGGGTGTTCTAGCTTTCCAGGGCTGCAGAGAGCTACTGAGTCTGATAAAGGGAACTGGACAATTTCTTAAAGGCCTGACTAATGCACTTGGTAATTCACTGAGCTCCTCTGCTGGGCCCTTTCTGAGCACTGGGGAAGCACCTGAGAGGTGAGGTTGGTCCCTTCTTGGATGTGAAATATGGTTTAGAAGAACAGGCAGTGAGCCTACAGCCCAAGGAAGTAAGTATCCGAGCCCAGCCCAGGCCATGCTTGCCTGGGACGCTGCCACCTACAGACTAGTGCCTGTCCAAGTCTCAGTTTGCACGTCTTCTAATGGAACAGATGTTCATTGAGGAGCCAATGTGAATCAGGCCCTATTCGGGGTACTGGGGACACCAAGTGGCTGAGACAGACAAGGTCCCTGACTTCAAGGAGTTGACATTCTGGTGGAGTCGGGGGTTGTCACTAAATTGATAAATGAATAACGTCCAAGTGATTGAGGTAGTGATAACCTCCTTGAAGAAAGCAAAGCAAAGTAAGAAGATATTGGTTTGGTGGGGATGTCATTTTAGATGTGGTCAGGGATGGTGTGCCCAGGTGTTTGCAGAGAGACCAGAAGAGCATGATGGAACCCATCAAGAAAGTTCTGGCTATAGAGCAATTTCAGAAGATGGAAAAGCATGTGCAAGCGTCTTGAGGGTGGAATGAGCTTGGCATGCTGGAGGATCCATGGGGGAGGAAGGGGTGCCTGATGCAGGGTGAGTCAGGGGAGAGTGGTGGGAAAGGAACGTGGGGAGGGACCTGAGGTCAGAGTCCAGAAGACCTCTTCAGCCACTGTAGGACTTTGTGGACTTGGTTTCAGTGTAATCTTTCCAGCAAGATCTGGAAAGGCACCGGGCTGAGGGTGTCCTCTCTGCCATTCTTTTGCTCTGACAGGAAGTAGCTCAGGGACATGGAAGGTCTAAGGAGATGGTAGATCATAGTTGTCAGGCCACAGGGAGCCGATGTTTGGGGAGCTGAGTAGGGCTACTCAGGGTGAGGTGCTCCTTCTGCACCCTCTTCTTGCTGGGGCCACAGGGAGGGCAGGGGGCCCTGGGTGCGTGGCCCCATTTGGAGCTCTCTGTTTGGTCCCCTGCTGTGGGAAATCAGGCAGGGCCGGGCTTCACATCTCACTCAGGGAGTTCTCAGGGATAAGCGCAGCCCCCTGGCAGCCCCCCATGGCGGCTTCCTGCTGGGTGCAAGCAGTCAGCCTAAAGACTTTGCATTTTATTAATGTGTGTGACAATGGGCCTGATAGCCTTGCTGCTCCAAGGACTCTCCTTCTGGAAGGGCTGAGAGGACACACACTTTACAGAACCATCTTTCCTCTGTTCTTCACCAGGGAATTCACGCGAGCAGCAGCAACAGCTAACCTGACCACGACTCACTTTTCTCAGATCCCTAGTGGGCGTCTGGCTGAGCCCAGTGCAGGCCTCGGCCCCTGTGGGCCTCCTTTCGTTTGCACGTGTGCCAATACGTAAACACATTTGGACTGCCGTATGTTTGTGTGCTGTGTGTGCCTATGACAGGGGACAGTTTGCTCATGTTTCCCAGCTTGTCCGCCTGCTTCCACAATGACGCTTTGGGGCTTGTGAGATGCCCCCTGCTACCAGTGCAGTGGGAGACAGTGAAGTGGAACTCCCCCTCCACCCATCCCACCCTTTGCTGCTCCCAAATGGGGCTCCTCTTCCCCCACCTCCCCTATCTGCCTCTCAGCATCCCCTGTAGGTTCTAGGCCATGACTTTGTGGCCACAGCTGTGACCTCTACTTTTTGGGTTTGGATTGTCGCTTTCCCCTTATAACAGGATAGACTTGGGTAGTGCCCCTTCTGCTGTGACCCACTGGATTCCAATCGTATTCCTGCCACTCATTCCAGACCCTGGGGGACTTGCAGTGTTAGGGGCGGGTAGGCAGGCCTGGCATGGCACATGGTCTGGGTCCCTTGGCTCTGCTGCCTCGAGGCTGAGTTTTGGACTCCAGACTCAACGGCTGCCAGGCCCGCGGGGGAGGATGCTGAAGGGCTGCAGTGGGCTGGGACCAAGCACTCCAGGCTGCTCAGCCTGGCCTCCCACCCATCCCCCACTGTTCCCTTCCACATCCAACTGCTGCTCTCCAGGTGCTCAGACCCCCAGGGTTAGCCCACAGGGCCGGCCCCATAGTCCCATCAGGGGACACGACTATAGCCTAGGTATAGTGGGAAACTGAAGAGGCAAATAAAAGGTGGGAAAAACTCCTTTTTTCTGTGTAATGGGGAATGCTGTTTGCACATTTAATTCAGTGGCCACTTAAAAAAAAAATCATAACTTTTTCTTTCTGTGAAAGGAGGTGTCCTTTCAAATCTGGCAAGTTTTAGCTTCCAAAAGAAGGGAAGTTGCATAATAAGCTAGCTGGGCACCCAGACTGGGCTCTGGAGCCAGGGAGAGGCTGAACAGGGACAATCTGGTCCAGGGCTGTGCGTCTCTCTTCCGCGTGTCTGCCGTTTCTTTCAGGGAGAAAAGAGCCCCACTCAGAATGGCTACCTGCCCTGGGAAATGCAGAACAAACACATCCCTGGCTCATTAGTGGCTCTAAAAGAATGTGCAGAAAACAGCTCTGCTTCTCCCACTGGGGTCAGGTCGGGGCTTTGGTGTGTAGCACGTGGGACCTGTCCTCAAGTTCGGAGAACATTTGGGGCAACAGAAGGAGTAAGGGCTTGGAAATTACACAGTTGGGCTCACTCTCTGAATCTGAGCTCACTGACAAAATGGGGAAGCTTCTGCTTGCTTACCCCAGTGTTGTGGTGAAGTTCAAAATAGGCAATGTATGGGACAACTGCCCAGTATTGTCTGACCTAGAGTGAATGACTGAGTCCTGTTCCCTCCCGCGGCACGGTGTCCCTCACTCTGGTCAGATGCTCAGTCCAGAGCTAGGCTGTTGTCACCACTCCCGTTTTCCAGGAGCAGAGACTAAGGCACTACGAGGTTGTACTGTACTTGGGGACTTGGGGTTTCCAGTGGAATACTTCTTTTCTTTTTTTTTCCTTGAGTGGGGGAGAGACAGAGGGATAAGGAGAGAGAGAGAATCCTAAGTCGACTCCACAGTAAGTGTGGAGCCCAACATGGGGCTCGATCTCATGATCCTGACATCATGACCCGAGCCAAAATCAAGAGTCAGATGCCCATCCAGGTGCCCCATCCAGTGGAATATTTCTAAAGAAACTTAGGATGAGAAGCCGTGGAATGGCCTTGAGGGGAGAGGAGCCAGGGGAGGTAAGATGGTGCATGGCCTTTGGAGTTAGTGCATTTGAGGTTCGAATCCTAGCACTGCCCTTATGGCTGATGGCTGTGGGCAAATTATAAAACTGCACCAACTAAGAAGACTTAGAGATGTCTTCTCATCTCTAAGGTGGGGCTGGTAGCACGTAGGCTGAACTACATCATGAGGATGTGATGAGAATTTGACAAGATGGCAGACAAATTTCTACTACATGGTGGGTACTCAGTACACATTCCTGGTATTACTGTGGTGATGGTGGTGGTGGCAAGGGTGATGATGGCTGTGTTGGTGATGATGATGGGGGAGTGGTGTGAGGACAGTGATGATGCTGATGATGGCTATGATGGTGACAGTTATGGTGATGATGATGATGATGATGACGGTGATGATGGGGATACTGACAGTGAGGATGGCAAGGAAGATAATGGGTATGATGATGAAGTTGACCGTGATAGTGATGATGATGATGGCGATGATGCAGCTTGTGCTTCTCATTTGAATCACTGTTTTTGGCATTATCTTTGTCTTACTTGGAGACATGAGTAACCCAGAGGTTTGACCCCATCACAGCGTGTTCAAAGGCAATTTTTATTTTGTTTCTGCATTGATGACTGAGAGTGAGGTTAGGGGCAAGGAGCCCTTGCTGTGTGGGGTTAAAGGGGCCTGGTCATTCCTGTGTTTGTGGGGTCTGCGTAACTGTGTCAGGGAGGTGTTTGCACCAGGAGCATCAGCACATTGGGGAGGGGACAGAACATCCTCTGTCTTACAGCAGGACCAAAGCTATGTAGGAAACTGCAGTCAAGTTGGCTCTCGGTCAAGAAGGATCTGAGAGCTACTGTGGCTCTGAGGTTGTACCTTTGGTCTGGTTATCTACTGCTGTGGGATAAACCACCCCAAAACTTAGTGGCTTAAAACAAAATTCATTTTATTATCTCTCATGTTTTCTGTGGGTCCTAATTTTGGTAAGGGCTCGGCTGGGTGCTTTTGGCTCTGAGTCTGGCATGCAGTTGTGGTCAGTCTTATATGGGGGCAGGATCTTGGGGGAGCGAGGGGTCGGAGAAGCTGGAGACCAGCTGGGCATCTCTCCCTCTTCACATGGTTTGTCTGAATAGGCTGGTTTGAGCTTCCTCACAGCAGGGTGGCCTTAGGGTGGCAGGATTTCTTATATGGCTGCCCAGGGCTCTGGTATAAGTGGTCCAGAAATCTAGAGGAGGCTTAGGCTGGATTCAGGGTGACAGAGGGCTAGGGTGGGGTACTGCATCCTCCGGTTGGCTCATGGCATGCCATTTGAGAGTAGCCTAAAGATGACTGACAGGAGGCTGTGTTTTTATCAAGGCACAGAATGAAATCCCAATCATGTAAGGCAGGAGCCCCAGCCAGTCTGTGAGGTGGCTGGAGGAGAGGGTATGCTGGAAGGATGGAATCCAAAGGTGGGGCCTTCCTATTCCACAGCAAACTTAGCAACTCCCTGACTTGGGCTGTGCTGTCTCTGCCTTATCATCGCCTCTGAGAGTCCCTTACTTCTTGTGGTTGCTCTTCTTCCTCGTTTTGGTGGGAAAATGAGGTCATGAAGGGATATGTGATTCAGGGACCTCCCAACGGGCCTGTGCAGATCCCTTGAGAAATTCCTCTACCTAAGGACCTCGGCCTAGCTAGAGTGAGGTAAGATAGGTGGGCTGCACGGGGGTGTGTGAAACATGGAACCCACT
Source organism: Meles meles (assembly GCF_922984935.1). NCBI lineage: Eukaryota > Metazoa > Chordata > Mammalia > Carnivora > Mustelidae > Meles > Meles meles. The sequence continues at coordinate 44,419,573 of NC_060078.1, read as the reverse complement.
TCAGGGTCAGGGATGCTGGGAGCCCAACCTCAAGCCAGGAAGGAGGCATGCCGCCTCGAGGACAGTTGGCAGCCTGCAAACCTGGTGTTCTCCTTGATGTCACTTCCCTCACAACAGAGGCACTTCTCATCAAAAACTGGTGTTTCTAAGCACTATAAACACACAGTTAGAGAATAGTTACACTGAAGGTAATATTTAATATTTATATCCAAATGGGCAATACCTTGACATTAATTATCCTGTTATAATTAAATCTAGTAATCCGTTACATTGCCATATAATGGAATGTGGTTATATGGGACTCTAGTGAGAATAATGGAGTTCTGAAGAGTAGCATTTGTAATTTAATACCTAGGAACAAAAGGTCTGGATTGCTGCTTATGATTTTTCACCTTGTCTTTTTCCTGTAGGGACTTACTCATCATTAAATAAGCATTTGGTAGAGATCGTACCAGAGATGTGCGGTGAGAGCCTTGTGCCTGGGCTCATGGCCAGTAGGCAGCCTTCAACAGTGGGGGGTAGCTGTAAGGTAGGGGTGATTGGGGTGCCCACCAAAGCCAACACATCCATCCTGGGGTGAAGGAAGGCTTTCTGAAGAAAGCCCTGTCTGAGCTAAGTCTTGAAGAACAGGCACAAGTCAATGGGGAAAACAGGGACGGAGGGGCCATCCCAGGGGAGGGACCAGCAAACGCAGAAATGTGGAAGGCGGGGGCATAGGAGAGCTGGAGGAGCAGGTGTTTTTGTTGTTGTTGTTTTGTTTTGTTTTTTTGAGAAAGCCATAGAGTTTTGCTATGGAACCATGGAGAGAGGCATGTAAAAGCATCGCAAAGGAGACCATCAGCAAAACAAAAAGGTAATTTGCTGAACAAGAGAAGATGTTTGCAAATGGTATATCTCCTAAGGAGTTTATGTCCAAAACAAATAAAGAACTTATACAACTCAATACAGAAAAAAAAAAAAAAAAAACCACCAAATAATCCAATTTAAAAATGGGCAGAGGTCCTGAATAGATATTTTTCCAAAGAAGACATCCAGATGGCCAACAGACACACGAAAAGATGTTCAACATTACCGATCAGCAGGGAAATGCAAATCAAAATCACAATGAAGTATCACTTCACACCTGTCAGAAGGGCTAGACTCAAAAAGCCCAGAAATAAATGTTGCTGATGATGTGGAGAATAAAGAAACCCTTGTGCATTGTCGGTGGGAATGCAAACTGGTGTAGCCACTGTGAAAAATTGTATGGAGTTTCCTCAAAGAAATTAGGGATAGAAATAATTGCACTACTGGGTATTTACCCAAGGAAAACAAAAATAATTCGAAGAGATATATGCACCCCATGCTTATTGCTGCATTATTTACAATAGCCAAGATATGGAAGCAACCAGAGTGTCCATTGGCAGATGAATGGGTAAAGAGGATGTGAGGTAGGAGGGTGTGTGTGTGTGTGTGTGTGATGGAATATTACTCAGCGATGAAAGAGAATGAAATCTTGCCCTTTGCAACAACATGGATGGAGCTAGAGGGTATTATGCTACATGAAATAAGTCAGATAGAGAAAGACAAATGTTATATGATTTCATTTATATGTAGAAGCTAAAAAATAAAACAAAACAAAAGTAGCAGAAAGAGACCTGTACATACAACTGATGGTTACCAGACGGGTGGGGGGGGTCAGGGGAATGGGCAAAAGGGGTGAAGGAGAGTCGGAGGTACCAGCTTCCAGTTACAGAATGAATAAATCATGAGGATAAAAGGTACAGCATAGGGAGCATGGTCAATGGTATTATAATAGCTTTGTGCAATGACAGATGGAGGCTACGTTGTGAGCTTAGCATAACTTATTGAGTTCCTGACTCACTGTGTTGTACACCTGAAACTAATGTAACATGTGTTGGCTATACTTCAATTAAAAAAAGGCAATGCTTAAAAAAAAAAAAAGAGGGATGTCAAGGAGGAGTAGGGGCAAGGCTATGAAAGGACACCCCATTCCATGCTAGGGACCAAGAGCAATCCTGAAGACAGAGGGAGCCATTGCCACGTGAGTGTGCCTCCGCACCTCTGAGTTGCCAAAGCTCTGAGTGGCCTCAGGGAGCGTGATGGATTGGATGGCGGGCCTGGGGCCAGCAAGGAGGAGTGGTGCCAATATTTGGGTGAGTGTTAACGTAGCACTGAGGAAGTCGGGGATTACTGGGGAGAAGGAAACACTTTTGAGGACTGTTTTGGAAGCATAGTCTCTAGAACTCAGGACGAGAGTCCAATCCTTAAAAATAAACTTTTAATTTTAGAATAGTCTTTGATTTCCAGACAAATTGCAAAGATGGCGCAGAGAGTTTGCGTATACACCATGCCCTGTCTCCCCCCATCTGTGCATTTACGTTAGTATAGTACATGTGTCAGCATTCATGATGTTACTGATACATTTTTTGTTAACTAAAGTTCAGGCTTTATTCAGATTTCCTTTGTTTTTACCTACTGTGCTTTCTCTGCTCCAGGATCCCATTCAGGACCCCACAATACATTAGTCATCCTGTCACCTTAGGCCCTGCTTGGTTGCGACAGTTTCTCAGACGTTCCTTGCTTTTGGCGACCTTAACGGTTTTGAGGAGTCCTGGTCAGGTATTTTGGAAAATACCCCTCAATTGGGATTTATCTGATGTTTTCTCATGATTAGACTGGGATTACGGATTTCGGGAAGACCACAGAGGTAAACTGCCATTCTCATCACTTCCTATCAAGTTTGTGCTATCAACATGACTGATCACCACTGATGTTGACCTTGACCACTGACTGAGGTAGAGTTGGTCAAGTTTGTCTGCTTTAAGATTATGCTTTCCCTTTTCTGTACTGTTCTCTTTGGAAAGATATCACTCTGTGCAGCCCACACTTCAGAAGGAATAGGGGGTTATGTCATACCTTCTTGAAGGTGGAATATCTCTATAAATTATTTGGAATTCTTTGGCACAGGAGATTCCAGTTCTCTCTCTCAAGGGAACATTAGCTGGCTGTGGCTGTGGCTGGAGGGTTTGATGGTGTCAGAGTGGTAGGAGAAGACCCCAAGTTTTCTTGCACATCATTCTTTCATTCTTTAGGCCACCTGGGCACCTCTGAGTCTAGCTCCAGGGGACATTCTGATGGCTGGTGGATGGATGACATGAGCCACTGGCTGGACCTCCCAAGTGAGTGAGGCTCAGCCTCCTCTCTGTGAGCCGTAGCCCCCAGCCATGTGGCCTATCTGTGCTGCTCCTCTCCCCACAAAGTAGAGAAGGCCATTCAATCCAACTTAGTTCACTTCAAGCTAAACCCACAAGCACAGTGTTGACCTTGGGGCTCTTCCCTAAGTACTTTTTTGGGGAGAAGGAAAGAGAACAGCATTGTTGCTTTGGGGCATTTGCACAATAGATTCTGGGGGGAGAGGCATTACAGACATGCCTCGGCTTCAATCTTGGAGGCTCAGTCCTTTCCAAACACCCATTTTTCCTCTTGTTTTTTTTTTGTGTTTCTACGAAATAAAATTTTGTGAGTACTTATTGATTCTAGCCAGGGAGGCAACAACTGAATTTGATTGGTTTTTCTGCCATTTATCCTGAAGCTGTTAGAAGATATACACATGTTTTAGCTTCTCATGGTAACAGCCCGCAGGGTCCTTCCTCCGGGAGGGGCTGGGATGGGGCTCACCCTGTGTGGGGATGTAGCTGGGTCTGTAAGGCAAGCAAGTTGGATCTCCGCACAGGTTAGCAGAGGTTATAAGCAAACGGGTTTGGAGCCGTCTTCTTGAGTTGGAATTCTGGCTCTACTGCTCGCTAATGGTGGGACCTAAGGAGACTGTCTCACCTGCAAAACGCAGGTCTTGCTATTACCTACTTCGAGGATGGTTGTCAAGATTAAACTTGCTACATGTACAAAGGTGTCCCATACTGAGCAAACCTTCACCTAGGAAGTGTTAGCTGTTACCATCTCAAACATAGGCAGGGAGGACTTAAGACATTATGAGCTCAACAGTGACCTTGGGGTTCTCATTCATGGATTCATCTATTCATCCACTGCAAATTTTTTTTTAACATGGCCCAAACATTTTATTAAATGTATTTACATACATTTGCAGATTCTTTCCTAGTTGAGTACTAAAATAAACACAGTTTCAGAATTTTCATTTAAAAGCTTTTTTTTTTTTTTGCAGGGAGTGGTGTGGGGGGCAATTGGCTGTGAGATGGAAAAAGAGCTAAGCTGCTTTGTATGACTAATTCTAAATACATCCAACACAGTAAGTCCTAGGTACTGTCCCAGGAGATAGTCTTTTGTTCCTTTGTGATCCAAATGAAACGGGTGTTGTCGCACAGCCCAGTCTCAGTAAAGTCACATTAGGAAGAAAACCAGGAAACGTAATGGGCCTAGCAGGTCTCCGCTGGTATCCTTTGACAACCTTCGGAGGATCCCATTCATAATTCACAGCAGCAGGGCTTCGAATCTGCCTTCTGTGTCTGTCCCTTCGCCTCTTGTCTCTTCCTAGACACGGTCTCCCTAAACCCTCCAGAGAGGTCACATCGTGCACCTGTGCTCTTGCTTCCCTTCCCCTTCTGTCCTTCTTTCTGGCTTTGTCTTGTGTCCCTCACAAAAGCTCAGGAACATCCTAGGAAGCCCAAGGAAGTGGAGAAGGTAAGGGGCCGTGACTGGATTCCATGAGTGGGCTGGGAGGGGGGAATTCAGTTGTGACTTTGTCCTGCTGTGGTTCTTTGGCAGTCCGTGAGCACCTGTGCCGGGTGATGGGAAGGAGACCGTGGGATGCCCAGGGGACTCTGTGCCTGCACCTGGCTGGGAGGAGGGGTTGTGGAAATACGCTCTTTCTAGCAGCTTCTCTCTGAATGGGCCCAGGGCTGGGTGGTTGAACAGGGAGCCGAGTGTAGTTCAGAGGAGCTCAACCTGCGGGGATGTAAGAAGCCCCAGTGTCTCAGAAGATGGGGAGCGGAGGAGGCAGCGTGACTTGAGAATGTTTCCAACTGGACAGGTCTGATTGGAAGGGAAGTAACTGATCCATTGGGGGTCAGGTGACAGGGACGTAGGCTGTGGCATCTGTTAGATCTGAGCTCAGCCCCTCGCCCCTCAGATGCCCTGTTAGACTTGGACAAGCAGCTTAGCCTTTCTGAGCCTTGGTTTCATGATCCGTGGGTTGGAAGTCCTGTCACCCCCTCATAGGCTGTGGGGAGGACTGACGGAGGTAAGTGATCAGAGTGCACGTTGTGGCATTCCGTGACTGTCGCCTCTTCCACCGCCTTCCCTGTTCCCTCTCCGGGCTTGTGTCCCAGGTGGGAGCTGGAGGCTCCACGCTCACTTCCGTCAGGAAGGTGCCTGCCTCCATTTGGGGCCACATGGAGTTGGCCCTGCCTAGTGCCTCCTGCCTTCACTTCCAGGATGCTGGGCACATCTGCTGCCCTCCATGTCTGGTGGACATGTGTGCTCCGTCCCTTACCATGGTCCTGCCCTGTGTGAGTGCTGTGGGGCCGTGCCAGAGGGCAAGTCTCTGTCCATGCTCAGAGGATTGCAATCTGGCGGGGTGAATAGGACTGAGATAGAAGAAACCACAGGGGATACTGGTTATGGCTCATGGACTCAGAAATTAGAAGGATGCTCATTTTCCCAGTCTGTGGGCTCCACCAGTGGCCTCTACTTACATGCCTCCAGAGATGGGGAACTCATCTACTAACCGAACCTATTCTGTCATTGGGTAGCTTGACAGTGAGAAAACTTCTGCCTCATGTCAGGCAGAACATTAAGTAGATCTGTCTCATGGCTTCTACCAGTTAGTCCTGGATCCACGTTCTGGGGCTAGAGGGGAACTTTTCTTTTCTTTCCCCACGTGAGCCCCTCAGCATCTGAAGATAGCATGCTGGTGAGATCTTGATAAGCCAGATCCCACCAGCTCCCTCCCTGATTTTGAGTCCATCAGTACTAATTCAGTACCTCCTGTGTGTCACATGCACCCACACTGTGAGTGCACGGGGAAGGAACAAAAGCAAGGCGACATCAAAGGTGAAGGGTTCCACGGGAACCACCATGGGACAAGGTGGTAAGGAGTGACTGGAGCCACGTTACACTGCATGGCCATTCTCTCTGCTTTTTGAGCTGAGACCCGATTGGTAGAGTCAGGCCTGTGAAAGCCTTTGCTTTTGTAAGGGAGACTGTGGCCATTTGCCAAGGTCCCAAGGTGGGAGTATAGGCTGGCTGGTTGGAAGTGTAGAAAGAGAAAGCCTCTATGGCTGGATCTTAGTGTGAGGTGGGGAGAGGGGGACAGTTGGTGAGAGATGTGTGTGGGGGTAGGCCACCTGTGGTCTGCAGCCCAGTGAGGAGCGGGGTTTTATTTTTGGGGCAATGGGGAATCAATGGAGGATGTTTATAGGGCCATGACATGACCTGTGTCCCCTTTTGTGATCCCTCTGGCTATTCTGTGGGGATGGGCTGTAAGAAGGCAGGAATGGGAGGAGAATGCATGTCATTGCAGACATGGCATGAGTAGGACCCTTGAAGACTTGCTTGGACAAGCACTGGACAAATCAGAGGCCAAAAGGTCTAGTCTCTTGCAAGACTTTGCGTCAGTGAGAGCCTCTGAGTCATGGTACCTCGAACCCAAACTCTACGGGTGTTTTCTACTTGTGTAGAATTTTGGGTGAGCCGATGTGAAGCCCACACCTCAGCCAGATCCCCGGGCTCTGAGCATGACTGGGACTGGGAAGAAGAATTCTGATGATACGTTCATGTCCGCAATCCCCAGAGGAGCTTTCTTTCTGATGAGGGATCATTAGAAAACGTATCAGTGGAAATTGGTCTTTCATCTCCATCAGCACCACTTTTATGTTGTGGAAAAGACCCATCCTCACGAGGAGACAAGGAGGAGGTGAGATTTGAAGCAGGAGCTCTGTGGCAGATCCCGCCACCACGTCCCCCACGCCCGCCCCAGCTCAGCCGCGGTTGTCATCAATCTGTATTTCACTCCTGCTTTCATCCTTCACTCGCTGTTTGTCATTTTTGGAGAAGGATCCTCTCTGTTAGCACATTTGGAAACCTATTTTATTGCAGAGGAGAAGGGAACAATACAGGTTTTCATCTCAGACTAATTATGCCTCCAATACACTGATGCTAAATAAAACCAAGGGGAAGGTAATTGGAAATTCTTGACGTGACATTCACAGCTTTGAGAAAAACAGATGTTCACTTGAGGAGCTGGGAAGAGAATGCCTGTCCCCACAACTGGCCAATGAGCTCGGTTCCAGGAAGTTGTGAGTGGGAGCTGGGCCACCCCTCATCCTGTGGACGTGCGTGAGGGTTCTTGGCAAGCCCATCTGTTCTCTGTTGGCCTCGCCTGTACCCTGTCCTTGCCTGGGCCGACGCAGACGGCTCTCGTGTGGAGTCATCTAAGGCATTTAGGGACAACTCAGGTCTTGCGACAGAAAGAGTCCCCCTGCCGCCATTCACCAGCTGTGGGACTTCGGGCAAGGACTTTGGTGTGTATGTTTGGCCATTTCCTCACCCATCCCATGGAGCTAGCTCCTCACAGCACCTCAAAGGGCTCTTGGGCGAATTTGAAGAGACAACATCTATAACATGCCCAGAACAAGGAAGGTGCTCCAGAATTTCTGTTTTCTTTCCCAAAATGGTGCCTTCCTGCGGATTAAGGTGGTGCCTGGTCACCAGGGCTTCTTCCCATCCATTTGAATTCTTTGATCTCCTTAAGTGGCATGAGTGATTGGACTAGTCCAGCTTGGTTTCTGTTAGCCTAGGAAGCTCTGCACACCAGATCCACTTCCTTTACCAAGTAACACGTTCACTAATTGCAAATAATAGTGGAGAACCGAGCAGTTGCATGTGTCTTGGGCGAGCCCTCATCCCTTCAGGCTGCCTATTCTCCACCTGTCAAATGGGATGGGGACTGCCTGGTCCTACTTACAGGATGGCTCAGAGGTGGAATGAGAGAGGACAGGTGTCCTTCAGGTTAGAAGGCTCCAGGTCCCGAATGACCCCCATGATTGGCCACATGTGTTTCAGTTATTCTCGATACATTGCCCTCTCCGTGCAGGCTGACAGGAAGTCTGGAGGAGCAGAGACTGGGTGCGGCCCATGGAATGGTTACCCTCAGTTCTTCCTCATACCCTTGCTGTGGCCTCCGGGATGGTGGTAAATTATCCCTCCCTGTGTCTTACCTTTGGGTTTGGCCGCACAACTTGTTTTGTGGCAGCCCCGTGTGGGCAGAGGTAACAATGTGTTGTGAGCCTGGGTTCTGAGCCTGAGTTCTGAGCTTGGGCCTTAAGAGACACTGCACGTTTCCATCTCTCTTCCTGAGCTGCTACCAAGAAGACAAAGGCCAAGCTCCAGATCACCCACTGGCCCCAGGAGGATGAGAAAGGGGAGTCAGAGCAGAGCCACTGAACTGACTGACACATAAACTGCAGTGAGAAACACATCTTCCCCCTCCAGGCTACATGTCTGTGAGAGATAGTGAGGGGGATCATAGCCCCTGAGTTTTTGGGTGGTTCATTACGCAATGTTATTGTGACGACAGCTAACTGATACACCAAGTCCGCTTTGTTTCTGAATTCCTCACTCCAGCCCCTTGCCTGGTACCGAGGAGCCTCTTCTAACTGTTTACTCACTGAACAAATGAATGAAGAAGTGAAGAATTTTGTTTTGTGGTTATATCTGATTATTGTGTTGATCCTTTCTTGGCGTTGTCACCTACAGGGACGCTCTGAGCCTGAGGGTCTGCTGGCTCCTCTTGAGGTGCCCACCCCATCTGGATGACTCTTGCAGAGTTTTGTTCAGATGGAAGGTAATGAGGCTAGCTCTTTTCTCAATGCCACTTGGGGAGGGTGAGCAAGTGGTATGGCCACGAGAACCAACGAGGAGCTCTAAGCCTGCTTCTGTTATGGCTGTCCCTTTCGTACCCTAGGGGCACCGCAGGGAACCTTGGGCTTCTGGGCAGTGAGACTAGGAGTCTAGCAGAAGTCACTGCTGGCATTAAGGCTAGTGCCCAGCCTACTGCTTATCCCCCTTTAGGCAAGGGTACCCTCTTCCCCAGTAGGTGGTTGCTGTTGTGGGGTGTTTCAAGAGCCCTGTGGCAGGTACTGTGAGTCAGACCATCTTTCCCACTGCTGGGAGCAGTCAGCTCAAACCCAGAGATGGACTCTGGATGGCTTTGGATTTCCCTCTGAAAAGCCCTTTGCAGAAGTGCATCGAATGGGGGAGGGAATTGGACCTGGGTGGGATGACCCAGGGGTGAGTTAAGAATGATTATATTAAATATTTATTGAATGCTTACTTTGTGCTAGGCTCTTTACATGCATTTTCTTCTTTATCTGCTGGAAGTGCTGTTTTGATTCTCCTTTTGATAGCTGAGGACTCCAAGGCTTGGCGAGGCCAGTAACTTGCTGGAGGCCGTTTGTGGAAGTAGGGTTTGGATCCCAGCCATCCAGATCCAGAGTACCTGCTCTTGGAAGCCCAGTGATCTCTACCCATCCGTACATCAGAGGTACCTACGGAGCTTTTAGATAGGCCCAAGGCCCAGGCCTCAACATAAGGCCTCCAAGTAAGAGGGAGCCCTCAGGCTGAGGTTCGGTCATACTATGTGCAGGCCTTACTGTCCACAGCTAGGCTATGGCGTTAGGGCCCGTCTGGCATTGGGACACAAAGTAGTAAGTGTGATTGTCCTTCTATGGAGTTGTGTGTGGGAGGGAGCTGGGATGGGCCTCGGGAGAGCCTTGAACTTTTGTGGTCACTGTGACCTTGAGGGGAGTCATTGTCCCTAGGCGTGATGACAGAGGCTTCTGTCGTCTGGAGCAGGTTAATGAGGCCCTGTGTGTTGGGAGCCTGAGCTCTTTGCTGAGAGCTTTCTAAGCTGTGCTCAGGCCTGGGAGGCGGGGTGAGGGCATCTTCATCCCTGAACACGCAATGTCTCTCTATTTCTTGGTGCACGTCGGATTTGTTCCTTCCCCACTTTGTTCACCAGCTCCTGCTAACTGCCAGACCGAGGCCCTGGCTGGAGTTAAGGGAACAGTTGTTTGGAATTACAGAGGAAGGAAACCACCTCGAAGCAGGAGAAATAGGAAGGCAGATACATGCTGTGAAAAATATTCAATCTATAGCCACAGCTGGAAGGATGTTTGCTTAGAAAAGGGCCAGGAGAAAAGCTGAAGAAAAGGATGAGAAGAGAAAGTGGAATGACCTGTTGGTCTTGAAGGTGGGAGGCCGGCAGGGCTGGCCAGAGTGGGGACCTGGGCAGTGGCACGCAGGGAAGGAAGGGGCTCCAAGAGGAAGGCGGTCCAGGGAGGGGCAGGGGAAAGCAGCAGGGGCTACACAGAAACAACTCAGGGAACCCAAGTCATCACACAGAACCATGGGCAGACTCCTAGGCACCCTGGGCCCTCTGATGAGTGCGCCTTTTCCAAAGAGTGCTGATAGGATTTTGAAAGTGATCAAAGACCTCCCCTGTTAAACACAGGATGGAGAAATCAAAGAATGTGGGAAATCAGAAAGACTAGAAATAAGGCAAATAAGAAAATGTAAACAACCCTGGGGAGTGGTGGGGGGAATGCTGGGGAATGAGCCTGGTGCTGGTCCACCCCAGCACCTCCCTCCTCAGTGGGGACTGAGCTAGGTCCCTGCAGGTGTGCACATGTGCGTGTGTGTGCTCGTGTGTATGCACATTATGTCTGCACACACGTGTGCACGTGTGCCTATAGGCCTACCAGGCATGCACACATGTGTACTTAGATGTGTGCATGCCGGCATTGTATGGATGCATACCATGCATGAACACATATGTGTATGCTTACACATATGTGCATGTATACACATCTTTGCTCATGGAAGTTCCCAGTCCCAGAGAGAATAACAGAGCAATTTGGTAGACAAAGCTCCGTTCCAGGCAGGCAGTAATAACAGCTAATTCTTGCTGAGGCTTATCATAGGCCAGGTGCTTTCTGAACATTTATTGTGTCTTGTCTCATTGAATCCCCTCAATTCCAGGAGGTAGGGTTTTAAATTTATCCCCATTTTACTTGGGAAACTGAGATGGAAAGAGGTTATGTAACCTTGCCAGGGTTTGGGGTTTCCATAGGCAGGTTAGAGCCCAGCCCACCAGAGGTATGGGTTTTCTTGACCTGGAAACCTTCTCCCGTAACCTCACCCCTTTCCTTCTCTTGTTGCCACCTCCAGTTCATTTTCTGCTTCTCCTCTATGTGCCTTGACATTTTTTACTTGCATCCTGTCTTAGCTGCCAGCTCCTATGACTTCATCCTGGAGCTTGCCCAGCCCCAGCTCTGCTCTGCCTCTTGCCTCTGCCATTCAAACCTTCCATCCTGCTCCAGTGCATCCCTAGACATGCCCTCTGGTCCCACTGAGACACCCCCGTCCTCAGCTCATCAGTGAGCAGGAATCAGAAGTAAACGACTTGGCCCAAGTGTGTACCCCAGGAATAGAGCTTTAACTTGAACTCATGTCTGTTTCTGCCCAACCCCACTCCTGCAGGCAGGTCCCTCCTTCCATGCTCACACCTGAATGCAGGTTCCTTCTCCATCTCCACACCTGAACACAGGTCCCTCCTCCCATCCTCATACCTGCAGGCAGGTCCTTCTTCCCATCCTCACACCTGCAGGCAGGTCCCTTCTCCCATCCTCACACCTGCAGGCAGGTCCTTCTTCATACCCTAACATCTATTTTGCTTATTTTAAAACCACTCTGACAACATCAGGAAGACTTTCATAACCTCACTGCCTAGCCCAGTCGCTGTTTTCATTTTCTGTGTTCTCTGGCCGTATGCGTACCTATTTTAAATAGAGATACTCATAATCTAGATGCAATTTTGTGTTCTGCTTTTTTGACCTAACATCCTGGCGTAAACATTTCCTGTGTTGCTGCAAAGCCTTCCTAATGATCATTTGTAATGATTGCATTGAGATGAAGAATTGATGTTCCATAACCCACCTAATGTTTCCTGTTATTGGACATTGTGCCTGTTTCCAATTCTTCAGTCAGTCTTTTTGGACAGTGTTTCAGCAACAATCATCATGTGTCATGTTGTATTTTTTGCCTTGGATTATTGCTGGTGGGAAATTTCCAGGGGTGGGTCAGAAAGCTGAGGGTGCTAGGCTCCTGGACGGGCATCATTTTTGTCTTGGCTACCATACTCAGCTGTGGGTAGCATCACTTTCCTTTCCCAAATGAGAAAACTAGCCTTTCCAGAATCTTCTCACACTGGCTTCCTCTTCCTGGAGCAGCCCCCATTGCTCTGTGCACCCTCTGCATACCTTGATAATCCCCATCATCCTTTCTCTCCCAGCTTGGTGGCTGCTCCTCAGGGTAGCCTTTTCTGGGCACCCCATGGAATCCAGTCCGGTTGGACATGCTCATGGCTCCTTGTGCTTTTCCTTGAGAGTGCATGATTCCCTCTGTGGTCATATATCAGTCATATAATTATTTGACAAACCTCAGTCTTGCCCACTGGGTTCTATCTGCACAGGAGAGGGGGAGTGTGGTTGCCTTTCTCCCCATGGTGCCAGCCTGGGTGTCTGGCATGCAGAAGGGTCTTACTGAGTGCATGCTGAATGAGGAAGGAAGGCTCTGTGTGCCCAGGACACCACTGGGAAGGGGCACTTGGCCCCTTACACTCTGGTTCCCTTGAAGGAAACATTCCCCACATAGTCTGACTGTGTGCCTGGGGAGGTTATGTCTCAAGCGTGAGCGCTGAGCGTGAGCCTCAGTAGTCAAGGCCAGTGAGCAAATCTGTGATGCTTTTGGGAGGCAGCATGGAGCAGTGACACACAAAACCGAGGACATGTCTCTGACCAAGTGTGACGGTGGACGTCAGGCAGAGCATTCAGTGCCCTTGGGTCTCAGTTGTCTCACCTGGACAATGGGCACACACTGTGGTGGACTTGGCAATGGTCCTCCTTCCCTCATGGACCCCTTGGGCATCCGGAAGCTACCCCAGTGCCCCTATCCTTCGGGTTACTTCCCAGGCATTTGGGGTAATACTTTTTGTGAAAACATAGCCCATTGAATTGAAGGTACTCCTTCACCTTTCTGGGAAAGAAGGTGGTGATACTCTTATCCAGAAGTTCAGAGCTACTGTAACTCACAATTGTTTTTCAAGAACTTGGGTGTCATTATGTGGATAAATCATGGAGTCAGAAGTGGGCAGGATTGATTCGTCAGGTAAATTAATCTGAGCAGCAGACGGAGGCGCATGGAGGTACCTGTCATAGCCCTGTCACCTGCTGTGGGTCTTGTTCACTTCCCAGCCTCTGCTTTGCACCTTCTGCCCTCCTATCCTCCCCATCTCACAGCTGTCCAGCATGCTGACCGGCGGCCGGCTACATGGAAGGACCCAATGCCTCATCTCAAGCTCTGGAGTGTCATGAGAGTAAGACACTGGGGCTCAATGTCAGCTGTATGGTGCAAGCCTGGGTGCAGGCGTGTGTCTGAAAGCAAAGGACAGAGGTAGAGCCTGTGGCCCTGGGGGCATGGGGTGGGGGGTCCCCCAAAAGAAGGCATAGATCACTCCTGGCTTTGGTCTGATGAGGGTTGCCTTTGCTGTATGGCATGAACTGTTCTCTGGATAAAAATGAACTGGCTCTCCCTGTCTGCCTGCTGCTTCCAGCTAGGGCTGGGCCTGGTGTCCTTGGGACATAATGAGTGGGTGGAGGTGGTGTGCCCTTGCCTGGGCTGTCTTTGTGGCGGAGACCTGCACCCCAGGAGAGGATCCTAGGCTGCCATCAAGCAAGTGGGCATGAGGCGTGCAGGTTAAGTCTGCACTGGGGGAGGCCTTGCCTGCAGAGCCGAAGAGGCCCACAGGTGTGGGGTGGACTCAGCTGCAGGTGCACCCTGGATCCTGAGCTGGGCTGGCGGCAGCTTTGCAAGAAGAACAAGCACTTACTGCCTGTGCAGCAGGTTTATACATGAGCACATTCGTGTCTTATAGCCCAAGAGAGACATCTTACAGGTGAGGAAGCTAAGACTTGGGGGTTAGGTAACCTGCACACAGTTGTACAGCTGGTGAGTGATGGGTTTGGGATTTGAATCTGGGTTCATGTGTCTCCAAGTCTGCTTTGCTCACTCTGTGATACTGAAGGGTCAGTGAGGCAGTGGGAGGGTATCTTCCCCAGGGGAATGGGCTTAACCTATCTCTCTACAGATCTGTGTGTGTGTGTGTGTGTGTGTGTGTGTGTGTGTGTGTCCGGAATAGACCTTGAGAGCCACACCATTGGGTGATGCTTACAAGGGAAGTATGGCGGAAGGAACCATCCTTCTGAGGTTCAGGATGGACATTGTGATAAATGTCCGGAGGTGGAGGTGGGAATGCTGAGGGATGTGTCCAGCATCCATCACTGGATGGCTAATTTATTTCCAAGTGGACAGGGCTCAACCCAACAGTGCTTAGTAATGATTTTCTGCCTCCCGGTGACATGGTTGAGGTGTGGGGAGGTGGGTGGTGTATCAGGGTGACTCTGCCCTCTGTTTTGCTACCCTTGCTGGAGGACATATGCTTTCTTAAGAACTCTGGCTGGGAAGAATGTGAGGCTCTATATCCGCTCCTGGAAGGTGTTACACGCTCAGCAGTCAGGATCCTGTCTCTGCTGCATGTCTTCCGGCCACCATGGCTGATGCTCGTCCTTGGGAGCCTGGGCACATGAGCCAGGATGGGAGCCCATGGCTGGGAGTGTGGTAGGGTCTCTGTAGGTAGCAAATTGTGAATCTAGTTCCCGGCACTGAGCTGAGGCCTGCAGGCAGGTTGGGCTATGCCCTGCTTCATGTGGAATGGCTCACATGGAATGGCTGGGGGGTCCAGAGTTCCCACCTGGTTCCTGTAGGACATTCAGGGGCAGCTCCAGCCTCTGGCCTCAGAAGCTCCAGACCTCTGGCTCTGGGTGGCCTTGGGGGCAGAGTGGCGGCTGGCCCCAGTGCTGCCTGTTCCCCAGCTGTCCTCCCCTGTGATGCACACCCACTCGGTGGGCTGAGTGTGGAGTGTGGCCAGGGTGGCTAGTCCCTCCTGTCTGTCGGTGCTCGCTTTGTACTCTGGCCCCCCTTCCCATCCCTGGGCATTGTATACTCAGGGTGAACATTTCGGAGGAAGGCCCAGTTCCCTCCCTTGGGACTTCATGTCAGCTCCCCCATGAATGACCATTCCTCGACTGGGGCAGTTTTGTCTATCGGGTTCATGATAATTTCTCCCATGGTGTGATTTCTACTTAGGAGGGGAATGCTTGCTTCTCTCTTTGTCTTTTTTTTAAAATTAAATTAAATTTTAATTTTTTTCATTGTTCCAAAATTCATTGTTTATGCATCTCTTTGTCTTAAGGCCAGTGGTGTGGTGATGCCAAGCTGCTGGCTGCTGGAATCCCAGTCCTGGCTTTATGCTGTTGATGGGGGCTATGAGCAAAGGTTTTCTCCTCTCTGTGCCTGGGGGATAGGGGCTTCTCTGCACAATGGGTCAATCACTTTTTTTTTTTTTTCCAGTTGCTCAGGTCAAAAATCCTGGTCTTGTCTTTGATGCCCCCTTTTCTCACATCTCATAATTAGTCCAGCAACAACTCTGGCAGCTCTGTGTTCAGGGTATCCGGAATCTAATGATTCTAGGCCACTGGGATGGCCAACTCCCTGGTCTAAGCCACCAGCGTTCCAGCAATAGGTTCATAACTGGCCTTCCTGCTTCTGCCCTTGCCTCCTGTAGCCAGAGTGATCCTGCTAGAATGTCCTCTCACCACGTCATTTCTCTGCTTAGACTCTTCCCATAGCTCCCCACTTCACAGAGGTGACCACCAGAGTCCCTACCTTGGCCCAAGTGGGGTGAACACCCTTTCTGGTCTGCATAGGATGGCCTCCATTCACACCTCTTTCTCAGAACAATTACTCACTCTCGGTCTTGTAGCAGCTGTATTCATAAAAGTCCCAGACTGGAAATCACCCATATGTCCTTTAGCTGGTGAATGGATTACAAACTGTGGTATATCCATACAATGGACTCTCATTCAGCACCGAAAAGGAACAAACTGCTGATACACACAGTAACATGGGATGATTCTCAAAAGCGTATGACAAGTGGGAGAAGCCAGACTCAAAAGGTCTTTGTACTCCAAGAACCCATTTAATGGTGTTTGGAAGCAGGCAGGACTGTAGGGACAGATAGCTGTTCAGTGTTTGTCAGGGCTAGGGGGAGTAGACTGCAAGAGGCACGGGGAATTTCTGCGGGGGATGGAAGCGCTCTGTGTCTTCATTATGGTATTGGTTATGCAGCTAAGATAATCAAACAAATACAATTGTGCAGAAAGAATGTATTTAACCATATGCAAATTATACTTCATTCTAAAAAATGTGTTTTGGTTTGGAAGATAAATTACCTGCCCACCCAACCTCTAAAGTCTTACTTGATCTAGTCATTTATTGTTCTTTGACCTCATTTCTTAGTGCCCTTGTCCTTACTCTCTCCATTCCAGGCATGTAGGCCTCTTTGCTATCCCTTGAATGTGGCAGGTGGGCCTCTCCTCCGGCTTTCCTCAATTTTTGGAGCAGTCTTCTTGCAGATGGTCACATGACTCCTTCTCTCTCTTCCTTAAGGTCTTTACTTAAAATTCCTCTACCAGTCACATAACACTGTGTAACAAATAAGCCCAGATCTCACTGAGATCCAGCATCTCATGCATCCCTGCAGCCTGGCTGGGCTGGCTGAGCTAGGCTGGGCTTGGTAGGCTCTCCTCCCTACTGTGGATCTGCTTCTTGGCATCTCATCTGGAGCCCAAGGGAGAGGAGCAGTAGCCACCAACAAATGCCTCTCTTGGCCAAGGCAGACACATGAGAAGGCAAGTGCCTGCACAGACATATTTTAGGCTTTTGCTTGTGTCATGTCTGTTAAGAAACCATTTGCCGGAGAAGTGGAATTAGGCTGTCTATACCACCTGTGTGGTCGAGGAGGGAGTGTATTACCAATAATCCAAACTCTCACCGTCACCTTCCCCGCAAGTCCTTCCCTGGCCAACCTATTAAAATTCAACTCCCCCAACTTGACATTAGTGAGTCCTCCTCTCCTCCACACTTGGGACAGTGTAGCTTCTCATGCATTTTGCTTATTTATCTTATTTATTTTCTGTCTTACAGGAATGTGTATTTCATCAGAGCAGGGATATTTGTCCATTTCACTCACTGGTGTGTCTCCAGCACCATGAAAAATGCTCACTAAATATTTGGTGAAATGATTGAATGGGGTTATGCTAAGAAATTATTAAGATGATATATGAGATATGCTTAAACCATAGTCCTGCACGCAGGAAGTACGCAGTAATTGAGGGCTCTACTCTACAGTTTGAATGATGTTGGAACAGTGGGGCCTCAGTCACGCACACGAATGCAATAATTTGCCTGATAGACGTTTGAAGCCAGATCTGTTATTAGTTCTGGTTTCAGAGATAAGACACTGAGGCATGGAGAGACTGCCATTTGTCCTGAGTCACCTGGCCAGCCAGGATCTCTTTGACAGGAAGTTCAAGCTCACCTGTTTCTCTAAATGCTCTGCTGCCTCCCTACGTCGCTTTATATCAGTTACTGGGTTCTGGCCCCTTTCCTTGCATCAGAGTCCCTGTGTAGTGAGAAGAAGTGACCAGATTAGAGCCTAGTCCCTCAGTGCTATTGAAGGTCAGCCCAGGTATCCCTCCTGGCTCCCCAGGAGCCGGGTGCAGTATGGGACTGAGACCCCAGAGGGACAGATTCGGAAGCAGTCAGACCCTGAAGATGGGTAACTGGGTCTCTGGGCAGAAAGAATCATAGACGCGTATTATCAGGCAAAATGTAGGCTCTGCTGGCTCAGAGCAGAGTCATGGAGGGAGGGCATGATGGATGGGACACGTAAAAATTTATGAGAGTCATTCTGTTTGGTCTGATGACCCCTCATAGACAACGATGGGCTGGAGGAGCCAAACTGTTCAAATGTGAAACTTCAGGAGGATGAATTTGACCTTGAGTTATGGATTCCGCCCTGCCGAGGGGACGGGGGTCTGGGTTGTGCCCGATCAGTGCCTTGTTCATGCTTTTGTGAGGGCCCTGCCACGTGGATTGGCAGTTAGCAGTGTGTCTGTTTGTTTTCCCTGCCAGACTTCGAACTCCTGCTCATCATTGTTTTCCTGGGGCTGAGCAGAGTGGCCCCAACAGCATTGGCAGCTGTGTGTGACATGAATGATTTATAGAGCAGTTATGGTGAGCCAGAAACTGTGCTTAGCTTCGCACACCCACGATCCCATTTGACCCTTTCCCTTGCCCTTAGGGGAAATAGCTGCTGTTATCCCTGGGGCTTTGAGAGTCTGTACTTGTCCAAGGTGGTGCAGATTTATAGACCTGGACTCATAGCACTGTGCCACCTTTTCTCCTGAAATTGAAGGACATTACTGGTCCCAGCCCTGCTAGTTAGAGGTTGTGTGATCTAGGGAAGCCCATCCCATCACTTTGGACCTCTGGTTTCTGCTTTGTAAAGTGGGGATTCCAAAGCCCTTTAGTCCTACAAATAGGGCTATTGTGCAAGTCAAACCAGAGTGCTTGTGTTGAGTGCCTCATAGATCTAAAATTTCATACATATTATGATGGCAAATGGGCACCAAGAGCAGTCAGCAAACGGGAGTCGCAGCAGGAGTGTGACAAAGAGAATTTAGAGAAATTAAAATATGATACTGATCATCCTTAGTAGGCAAATGTGCAAAGAACATGATCAAACAAATCACAAGAGAAAATGCAGCTTGTTAACAAACATATGGAAAACCACTAAAACCTCAGTTGTAATCAAAGCAAAGCAAATTGAGACAAGATGCCATTTTTCACCACTCAATTACAGAACACCCCGTGCTGGCAAGACTGGTAAAATGAACCCTCACCTCTCCTACTGTATGCTGGTGAAGACTTTCTGGAAGATATTTAGTAATGAGTATCTGGAACTATAAAAATGTTTATATTATTTGATCTGAAAATCCCAGTTCTAGGAATCTCTCCTAAGGGATGATCCTAATTACACAGAAAGCTTCCTGGGTGATGTCATTCAACACAGCTGAATAAAAAATTGGTGATAATCTAAAGAGCGACATTAGGACAGTGGTTCCAGAAAGTGTGGCATAGCCACATGATGGAGTAGCGTGCCTGTGGCCATTCCGTGACTGTTTGCCAGGTTGCAGATGAGCACATAGGCTGTGAGGGAAAAAGCAAGCCACAAGATTGTATCATCTTATTACGAACACCTAAGTTACCCTGAGCATCGTTGCCTAGAACCAAATCTGGAAGTCAGTAAAACAAAAATGGTGGTGATGGTGGTTGGATCAGAGTGGAAGGAGAATGGGGATTTACAATTATTTTTTTTAGTAGTAAGCCTGCGCCCCTTTCACAGAGGAGCAAACAGCATAGGAGCTACACTGACTTGGCTGGGTAAATGGAGATTTGGATGCTGCTGGAATAGAAATGTCAAGGTCAGCAAAGCCAGGTGAAGAAACTGCCTTCTTAGTTTCCAGATGGATTCTAGAATCCATCTAGAATTCATTCTGTCGAAAGCCAAGGGATGGTTTCTGATGATGAGCCATGCCAGAGAGTAACCACTTGATTTCATTTTCTTCACGTCTGGAATTTTTTGGTTTTGTTTCTCATTTGGTTTATCACTTTCTCCCTCCCATCCACCCCCCCCAAAATAACTTGAATATTTTTTTTCTCCTTATAAACTTAAAAGACAGTTATATACATTTCAACCATGATCAATCCCCATGCAACTGAAAGTGAACAAGACTTGTTTCCCGCCCTTCAGAGATAATTGCTATTAAGATTATGTATTAAGAGTATGCCATTAAGTGTGCATCTGTTCATTTGGATGGCAATTTAGCAATATTATAATGAAACATTCTCCTATCTGTTGATTTACTCCTGAGACTCTGTCCTTTAGAAACAGCCAGCTGTGGGGAAGCCTATATGGACCAATCAGTGAGCGTCTGTCTCTTATTTTTTTTTTTTTTCATTTTATTTATTTTTTCAGTGTAACAGTATTCATTCTTTTTGCACAACACCCAGTGCTCCATGCAAAACGTGCCCTCCCCATTACCCACCACCTGTTCCCCCAACCTCCCACCCCTGACCCTTCAAAACCCTCAGGTTGTTTTTCAGAGTACATAGTCTCTTATGGTTCGCCTCCCCTCCCCAATGTCCATAGGCGTCTGTCTCTTATTTTCCGCTCAGGTCGTGATCTCAGGGTCTTGGGATCCAGCCTTGCATCGGGCTCTGTGCTCAGCTTAGAGTCTGCTTGAGATTTTCTCTCTCCCGCTGCTCCTCTCACTTGTGCTCTCTCCTTCTCTCTCAAATCAAGCACCCTACTATGGATGGAGTGGTTGTATTCCTCCCCCTCCCCCACCCCAATTCATATGTTGAAGACTTAACCCAAGTGTTACAGCATTGGAGGTGGGACTTTTGGGAATAATTAGGTTGGGATGAGGTCATGAGGATGGAGCCCTGTGTTGGGATTGTTGTTCTTACCAGAAGAGGAGACTAGAGAGCTGTTTCATTCTGCCATAGGAGGGTGCAAGAAGGCAACCATCTGTAAGTTAGGAAGAGAGCTCTCACCAGGAACTGACTCTGTTGACACCTTGATCTTGTACTTCCTAGCCTCCAGAACTGTTTGAAATGGATGCCTGTTATTTAATAGCCACCCAGCCAGGCTATTTTGTTATAGCAGCCCAAGCTGATTAAGACCTACTTCCATAAAGAGAGAACAACTAGAGTGTTCATTTGGCACTAATTGTTATAGCCCCCAAACTGGGTCTTGGATTTCTGGTCAACAGTGTGACCGCCACACTATGGGACAAAGGCTAGGGTAGATCCTTCCTGGGACAGCCATGGGAGGTTGCACGGAAGCTCAGTGGGGCTGAGGCACCATTGGCTGATGAGAGCCCCAGTGCTATTGGGCTGACCAGGCCACACCAAGGTACAGTGTCCAGGAACTGCATTCTTAATGGGGCTTTGGCAAGTGAGAAGTAGGAAGGACAGAATGTTTGTGGAGTATCCACTGCGCGATGGGTGCTTAGTGTCCATCCTGTTGAAGAGCACAAATATTGGTGTTGGATGGGTCTGTGTTCAGTTTTCAGTGCAGCCATGAACCAGTGCTGATGGTAACCTCAGGGAGTTCTTTACCATTTCCTAGTCTCTGCTTCCTCTCTAACCATGGAATGTCTGCCCTTAGGGTGGGAGATCATCCAGCACGCTCCTGGCCCATAGTAAGTCATCAATAGAAGTTGGTATTATCATTATTGTTAGTAGTGAATCCTCATCCCTACCATGTGAAACATGCATTATTTTCAAGAGGGGCATACAAAATACGATGGTTCCCTCCCTCTTGCTCTCCCATTGCCTCTGCAAAGGGAGTGGAACATGTGTTATTAGCTCCAGTTTATAAATGAGGGAACAGAGGGTTTATGCCATTTGCCCACAGCCCCACAGCTCCTTCTTGTAGCATGGCCAAATCCAGGTTCACGATTGTTTTTCTCTAGAGCCTTTGCTCTTTGATCCACATGCATTGTACTGTCCACTAGTAGAAAGGGCTGCATAGTAAGATGGAGTTCCTCATTGCCACATATGTTCAAGCAGAAACCAGTGACCATTCTTTTGGGTCTCTTGAATCCAGTGGAAGGGGGTAGATCCTCATTTTTCAAAGTGTGGTCTTTGTGATTTAAAAAGAATTTGCACGGCAATAGAGTTCTCTGGCCAATCAAGTTGTAAAAGGTTGGCTTGAACAAAGTTAAACAGATTATGGTAGGACTTTTCAGTGCCTTTAATATGCTGATTTACAGTATGAATTATCAAGAAGGGCATGCAAAATGCAATGGTTCCCAAACTGATTTGACTATTGGATCTTTCCCCACTCAGAGTATCTTGTAGACCTAGAGTTCCCCAGAATGTACCTTGGACAAGAGGCTTGCTGGGCAAGCTTTCAGCTGGGCTGGATGGTACTTTCCAGAGTTACCCAGCTTTGAAGTCATGATCCTGCCATCAGTGGCCATCATGGGATGCTATGGAGCATTTCCTCTGCCATCTGGGCACCTCAGAGGAGTGTTCTTCTGGGAGGACAATCCTGCTTTCATTCCTTCTCCCTTCTTTTAGGGCCGTGAGCCCCTTAAACTCAGGAGCTGGGCTACTTGTTTCTGCAGTTCCTGGGGGGCTCATACAGGTGATCTTTAGGGGCGCTTGACATCCTGGATGCTGGACTTTTCTCTGCCTTCAACTTTTTTATTAAACAAGTTGTTTTAAGATAGTTATAGATTCACAAACAGGTATAAAAAATAATACAGAAAGATCCATTGTACCTTTATCCAGTTTCTCCCCCATGGTAACAACTTGTAAAACTATCACAACTGGGATTTTGACATTGATACAGTCAAGGTACAGAACATTCCCATCCCGACAAGGGTCCCTTGTGTTGCCATTTATGGCCACCCCCACTTCCCTCCCAGCCCCATCTCTCTTTAACCCCTGGAAACCACAGATCCACTCTCTGTATCTGTAATTTTGTCATTTTAAGCATGTTAAATAAATGGAATTGTTCAGCACGTAGCCTATGGAATTAACTTTCATAACTCAGCCTAATGCCCTGGAGATTTTTGGATGTATCCATAGTTCATTCCCTCCCCCCACCTTTTAAAAAAGATTTATTTATTTTGAGAGAGAGAGGAAGAGGGCAGGAGTGGGGAGGGGTAGAGGGAGAAGGAGAGACAATTTCAAGCAGACTCTGAGCTGAGCCGGGAGCCCAGTCCAGGTGCAATCTCATGACCCATGAAGTCATGACCTTAGCCAAAACCAAGAGCTGGATGCTGAACTGACCGAGCCACCCAGGCGCCCCCATAGTCCATTCCTTTCTGTGGCTGAGTAGTATCACGTGGCATGACGTACCATGATGTGTCTGACTAGTCACTCATTAAGAGATACTCTTCTCTTTTACCCAGTTTTTGGCCCCTATGAATAGGGCTGCTATAAACATTCAGGTGTAAGTTTCTGTGCAAACATATCTTCACTTCTCTGAGACAAATACTTAGGAGTGCCACTGCTAGGTCATAGGGTTGTTGCGTTTTGTTGTTGTTGTTGTTGTTAAGAAACTGCCAAACTGTTTTCCAGAATGGTTGTTGCATTTTTTTTATTCCCGCCAGCAATGTATGAATGATCTGGTTTATCCTCATCCTCCGGAAGATGTTGTCACTATTTTTAAAATTTTAGCCATTCTAGTAGGTACATGACAATAGATCATTGTGGCTTTCTTTTTAAAAAGATTTTATTTATTTGACAGAGATCACAAGTAGGCAGAGAGGCAGATGGGGGTGTGGGTGGGGGTAAGCAGGCTCCCTGCTGAGCATAGAGCCTGAAGCGGGGCTCGATTCCAGGACCCTGAGATCATGACCTGAGCCGAAGGCAGAGGCTTTAACCCACTGAGCCACCCAGGCATCCCAGATCATTGTGGCTTTAACTTACGTCTCCCTAGTGGCTAATGATGTTGAACATCTTTCCTGTGCTTATTTGCCATGAAATGGGTCTTCATATCTTTGGTCCACTTTCTAATTGTATTTTTTTTTCTTTTTTACTGTTGAGTTTTGGGATTTCTTTATATTCCTTGTCAGATATGTGGTCTTAAATATTTTCTCCCAGTCTAGTTTGTTTTTCATCCCTTTGTAGCTTGAAGGGTCCCTGGATCTTTCACAGAGAGTATGTTTTTCATTTTGATGAAGTCCAACTTATTAATTTTTAGTTTTATGGATCACATTTTTAGTGTCATGTCTAAGAATTTGCTGCCTTGACCTCCACCCTGAAGGTTTTCTCCTATTTCTTTTTCCTAAAACTTTTATAGCTTTAGGATTAACATTTAAGATTGGGATCTACATGGAGTTAATTTTTATATATTATGCAAGACTTGGTTTGAGGTTAATTTTTTAATTAAAAAATTTTTTTTACCCATGGATGTCCATTTACTCCAGCAGTATTTGTTAAAAAGGCCATTCTTCCCCCATCAAATTACTTTGCTCTTCTGCTAAAGACCTGGCATATTTGTATGGGTCTATTTCTGGCCTCTGTGTTTTGTACATTGATCTGTGTGTTTCTACCGCCACCAATACCACACAATCTTGATGACTGTAGCCCTATAATCAGTCTCAAAATTGAGTAGGCTGATTCTTCCCAGTCTATTCTTCTTACCACCCCCCCCATTGTTTTACCTATGCTAGTTCTTTTGTCTTCTAGATTAGTCTCCTCTGTATCTGGGAAAATCTTGCTGAGATTTTGTGAGGGATTACTTAACCTTGTATGTCAATTTGGGTAGAATTGATATCTTTGCTCTGTTGAGTCTTCCAATCGATAAACATAATATGTCTCTCCATTTTTAAAAAATCTCTCTCCTTTTATTTCTTTCATCAGCATCTAGTAGTTCTCAGCACACAAGTCCTATACATGTGTTGTTCAGATTTACTTTGAGATATTTCTTGCCATTGTAAATGGTATTGTTTTCCTAATTTTAGTGTCCATATGTTCATTGTAGTATATAAAAATATAGTTGATTTTTGTGTGTGTACTTTGTATCATGTGGCCTTGCTAAACTCATTTATTATTTCTAAAAGTTCTTTTCTAGATACCTTGTGATTTTTCTTTACAATCGTGTCGTGTGCAAATCGGAGCAGTTTTATTTCTACCCTTCCCATCTGTAAGCTTTTCATTTCCATTTTGTGCTTTATTGCAGTAGCTGAAACCTCCTATATTAAGTTGCATAAGAGTAGTAAGAACAGATATTCTTGCTTTGTTCCCCATCAAAGAAGGAGGAAATGAAAGAGGAGAGCATTCAGTCTTTTCCCACTCACTATTAGTTATGACGTTAGCAGTAGGTTTTTTTGGTAGATGCTCTTTGTCAAGTTAAGGAAGTTCCCTCTATTCATTTTGCTGTTAAGTTTTTATCATGAATGGATATTCAAAGTTGTGAAATGCCCTTTCTGCTCTGATGGATATGAACACACGACCTTTCTTCTTCTTGCCTGTTAATATGGTGGATTATTACGTTGATTGATTTTCAAATATTGAAACATCCTTTCATTCCTGGAAAAAGCCCTACTTTGTCTTGTGTAGTCCTTTTTATATATTACTGGATTCCATTTGCTAATAGTTTGCTAAGGATTTATGCACCTGTATGCATTGTTGATATTGGTCTAATATTTTCTTCTGAAATAAATATTTTATTTATTTATTTGACAAACAGAGATACAGCAAGAGAGGGAACCCAAGCAGGGGGAGTGGGAGAGGGAGAAGCACGCTTCCTGCTGAGCAGGGAGCCCGATGTGGGGCTTGATCCCAGGACCCAGAGACACGATATGTCTCTCCATTTATTTAAATCTCTGCTGGAGTAAATGGACATCCATGGGTAAAACAAAAATTTAAATTAAAAAATTGACCTCAAACCAAGTCTTGCATAATATATAAAAATTAACTCCATGTAGATCCCAATCTTAAATGTAACCCTAAAGCTATAAAAGTTTTAGGAAAAAGAAATAGGAGAAAACCTTCAGGGGGGAGATCAAGGCAGCGAATTCTTAGACATGATACCAGAAATGTGATCCATAAAACTAAAAATTAATAAATTGGACTTCATCAAAATGAAAAACATACTCTCTGTGAAAGACCCAGGGACCTTTCAAATCTGAGCCCAAGGCATATGCTTAATGACTGGGCCACCCAGGTGCCCCATGTTTTCTTCTTTTCTGTGGTCTTTGTTTGGTTCGGTATCAGGGTGATACCAACATTGTAAAATGAATTGGGAAATACTTCCCCTCTTTTATTTTTTGGAAGAGATTGTATAGAATTAGTATTCATTTTTAGGCATGTGATAGAATGATAGAATTCTTCAGTGAAAACATTTGGGTCTAGAGATTTCTTTTTTGCGGGGTTTAAGGTTATGAATTCAGTGTCTTAATGGTTATAAGATTGTCCATTCCATATTGGGTAAGAGTTTTTTGTTGTTGTTGTTGTTTTTTGTTTTTTTTTTTTTAAGGAATTTGACCATTTCATCTAAGTGGTCAAATTTCGACCTGTAGAGTTGTTCACAGGATTCCCTTTTTATCCTTTGTTTGTCTGCAGGCCTACAACAATATTCCCTGTATCATTGCTGATGTTGGTAGTTTGTGTCTCGCTTTTTTCTTTGTCAGTCTTGCTAGAGGTTTGTCAATTTTATTGATCTTTTCAAAGAACTAACTTTTTAAAAAATTTATCCTTTCTACTTTTTTTCTGTTTTTTTTAGTTTCATTGATTTTGGGTTTTATCTTTATTATTTACTTCCTTCTACTTGTTTCCGATTTATTTATATTCTTTCGAGACTTGAGGTGGGAGCTTACTTTATTGATTTGAGGCTTTTCCTTTTCCTAATATGTATTTTTTAGCAGTATATGTTTTACTCTCATTATTACTTTAACTGTGTCCCACACATTTGGATATTGTATTTTCCTTTTCATTCAGTTAACTGTATTTTTGGTTTTCCTTGAGATCTTCTCTTTGACCCATAGACTACTTTGTAGTGTGCTGTTTGATTTCCCAGTGTTTGGAGATTTTACTGTTATTTTTCTGTTATTTATTTCTAGTTTGATTCAGTGATGGTTAGAGAATGCACTCTATAAAATTTCAATTTTTTAAATTTATTGATACTTGTTTTGTGGCTCAGAATATGGTTTATCTTGGTAGATGTTCTCTGGGGACTTGAAAAACGTGTATTTTCCTTTTATTGAGTGGAATGTTCTATAAATATATATATACATATATATGTATCTATATGTATATGTATATGGCGGATGGCAGTGTTAGGTACTTCTATATTTGTGCTAATTTTCTATCTAGTTCTGTCAGTTGTTGAGAGAGATGACGGTTCCACCTATAATTGTGGGTACAAATACTTATCCTTTCAGTTCTACCAATTTTTCTTTACAAAAGGTTGTTGGTCGGTGCATACGCATTAAGGATTGCCTTGTTTTCTTGGTTGTTTGACCCTTTTTATTATCATGTAATGTCCCTTCTGTCTCTGGCAATTTTCTTTGTTCTGAAGTCTATTTCATCTGATATTAATGTTACCACTCCTGCCTTCTTTTATTTACTTATTTATATTTTTTAAAAAGTTTATTGATTTCAGAGAGAGAGAGAGTGAGGGTGCTTGTGAGTGGTGGTGGGGGGCAGCAGGAGAGGGAGGGAGAGAAGCAGACTCCCTGCTCAGCATGGAGCTTGGGTCTGATCCCAGGACCCTGAGATCCTAGAAATGAAGCCAAAATGAAGAGTCAGATGCTTAACCAACTGAGCCACCCAGGTTCCCTGGCTCCTGCCTTCTTTTGGTGGTGTGATGGCTTTTCCCATTCCTTTACTTTCAACTTCTGTATTGTTATACTGGAATGATGTTCCTATAACAAACCTGAATTTGTTGTAGACAGCATATAGTTACTTATAATTTTTAATCCCCTCTGCCAGTCTCTGTCTTTTAGTTGTTATATTTAGACCATTTGCATTTAATGTCGTTATTGATCTATTTCAGCATAAGTCTGCCATCTTATTTATTGTTTTGTTTGTTTTGCTTGGTTCTCTGTTTCTTTTTTCTGGCCTCCCTCTGGATTACTCGAACATGTTTTAGAATTCCATTTTTATTAATCTGTAGAAGTTTTATGTGTATCTCTGCCTCATTGTGAAAGTGGTTTCTCTAAGTATGACTCTTTCTCTAAGACACACACACACACAATCTTGTCACAATGTGATGCTACTGGCATTTTACCAGTTCAGATGAAGTGCAGAAGCCTCTCTTTATTTTTTCACCCTTCCCGTTTGTTATATATAATATATCTTATCTTACATATTTATGCTACTTACGTTTAGAATCACATTAGACAGTGCTATAGGTTTTATTCAACCTTCAAACATAATGTAGAAAGCTAAAGAGGAGAAGGAAAGTGTCCTGTATCAACCTATGTTTTTGCTTGCCCTGTTCTTTTCTCCTTTGTGATATTCCAAGGTATTTTATCTTTTCCTTTCTGTTTGGAGAACTTCCTTTAGCCATTAAGATAGGTCTGCTGGTGGGTATTATGGAGGGCATGTATTGCATGGAGCACTGGGTGTGGTGCATAAACAATGAATTTTGGAATGAAAAGAAATAAAATAATATGGAAAAAAAAAAGGTCTGCTGGCAACATGTTCTTTTGTTTTTTCACATGAGACTATCCTTACTTTCTCATCATTCCTGAAGGATATTTTTTTTTAAAGGCAGATTTGAAGTCTTTTTTTTTTTAACATTTTTATTTATTTATTTGACAGACAGAGATCATAAGTAGGCAGAGAGGCAGATAGAGAGAGGGGGAAGCAGGCTCCCTGCCAAGCAGAGAGCCCGATGTGGGGCTCAATCCCAGGACCCCAAGACCATGACCTGAGCTGAAGGCAGAGGCCTAACCCTCTGAGCCACTGAGGTGCCCCTCCTGAAGGATATTTTTTTTTATTTGTTTATTTTCAGCATAACAGTATTCATCGTTTTTGCACCACACCCAGTGCTCCATGCAGTATGTGCCCTCCCTATTACCCACCACCTGGTTCCTCAACCTCCCACCCCCCCGCCACCAAAACCCTCTGGTTGTTTTTCAGAGTCCATAGTCTCTCATGGTTCATCTCCCCTTCCAGTTTCCCTCCTGAAGGATATTTTTACTGGATATAGGATTCTGGGTGATAGGTCTTTTCTTCCAGCACTTGAAAAATATTGTGTCAATTCCTTAGGACCTGCATGATTCTGATGAGAAATATACCATCATTTGAATTGCTTTCTCCCCGTAGAAAAGCTACTTTTTAAAATCTCTTGCTGCTTTAAAGAATTTTTTCTTTGTCTTTAATTTTTGGAAGTTTGACGCTGATGTGTCTTGATATGGATTTCTTTTTGTTTTTCCTTTGAGGTTCACTCATATTTTTGAATCTGTAGATTTACGTCTTTTGCCCAATTTGAGAAGTTTTCAGCCATTATTTCTCCAAGCATGTTTACAACCCCACCCTCTTTCTTCTCTACTTCTAGGATTCTGATGACTCAAATATTAGAATTCTTTTTTAGTAGTCCCTCAAGTCCCTGAAGCTATGTTCACTTTTTTTTTTCCAGTTCATCTTATCTCTGTTGTTTAGATTGCGTGATTTCTGTTGTTCTATCTTTCAGATCACTGATTATTTACCCTCTTCCCTCCATTCTGCTGTTGATCCCCTCCCCTGAGCTTTATTTTTCACTTATTGTATGTTTTGGTTCAAAAATTTCCATTTGGTTCATCTTAATATCTCCTATTTTTTTTGCTGAGACTTTTTGTTTTTTCATTTGTTTCAAGTATATTTGCAATTGTCCATTGAAGCATTTGTATGATGGCTACTTTAAAATCTCTGCCAGATTGTTATAAACATTTCCATCATCTTACTGTTGGAATCTGTTGCTTGTCTTTTTTCATTCACTTGGAGTTCTTCCTGGTTCTTGGTATGAATAGTGATGTTCACTTGAATCCTGGACATTTTTGGGTATTGTGTTGTGAGGCTCTAGGTCTTACTTAAAACTTCTGTTTTCACTGGTTTCTTCTGACAATCCCCTGGGGAGGGGGTTGTTGTCTCATTACTGCCAAGGGAGGGTAAAGTCTAGGATCCCCTCCTGGCCTCTGTTGACACCTAAGGTGGAGGATTCTTGTCACTTCTAGGCAGAAAACCTGGGAATCTCAACACCATGTTCCTGAGGTCCCACATGGCCTACACAGGTAGAGAGGACAGTGGCCTTTTTATCTCTGGGTGGGATGAGAGTGCTGATTCACAGCCAAGCTTCCTCTGACATCATCTTGCTCAGGGGAAGGAAGCTTGTTAGAGCCTGTGAAGGTAGAAGTCTGGAGCGTCCACTGCGCCTTTGCTGGTGTGGCTGAGTTTGGGACCACACCAAGTTCTGTGGTGTTTGGTTGGAGTAGAGAGGTTATTGTCCAAAAGTAAGCTGTCCATTCATTTCCTGGAACTTTGGCTAGAAAAAGTTCCTCCCCGCCCCCCTTTCTGGTGCCTTTTGGTGTTTTTGGGTTGCCACCTTTTCAGCTCCAAGTCTAGAACATATGAAGAGAAAAGAAAACCAAACACCTGGGGATCTAGTCACCATGTTCCTTAGGTCCCATGGTCCCTAACTGGTTTACCTTTTTTTTCCAGCTCAGACTCGTTTGAAATGGTTTTTGTATAATGTTTGGGGCTTTTACTTGTACTTACTGGGAAGAAAAAGGAGCTGTACATCTACTCCATTTTCCTGAAGCAGAGTTTTGCACTCCAGCCTGCCCTCACCTTTTTTTTTTTTTTTAAGGTTTTATTTATTTGTCAGAGAGGGAACACAAGCAGGGGGAACAGCTGGCAGAGGGAGAAGCAAGCTTCCCACTGAGCAGGGAGCCTGATGTGGGACTCGATCCCAGGACCCCAGGATCATGACCTGAGTCGAAGGCTGATGCTTAACCAACTGAGCAACTGAGAAGTCCCTGCCCTCAACTATTAAAGCATCTTTTTGTTGAGCTCAAATTCCCCCAGTTTCCCAAAGTTGTCCTGGAGAAGCACAGTCACTGCTTCAGAGCTAGAATTCTGGTGTTCCTTGGGACATGTCTGCTCTTCTTTAAATGGGGAGTTACAAAGTTAGTCAAAGTACAGTTGTTCATGTTTCAGGCATGTTTAATGCTAGCATTCATTTGCATGCTAAACGAGTATATCTGGACTTTAAGAAAGTATTTAAGGAATCTCAAGTGGAGGATATTTATTTAGTTCTAAATGAACAGTTGTGATCTTGCTCTTTTTTCCTTTTTATTTGCTTTTTATTCCATTGTTGTGTTTTAATTAAACAATTCCTTTGCAGGATGTTCTTTCATTGAGAATTATTAAAGATGTCAGCCTTCCTTTATCAAACTGTGAGCTGTGTAATTGTATACACTTTACATTTGGCTCTGGGGAAATTTAAGAATTGTGGGAGAGAAGGTGCTCCATTAATTGGTTGAGCAAGATTGTGCCTTTAATGGAGACAAAGCCACGGAAGCGTTCATGGGGTTGGAACAGTCCGCGGTTGTTGGAGAGGACAGAGGCAGCCAGTGTTGTGGACCCTGCAGACAGTTCCTCCTTCTGCACTGACCGCAGGACGTGCCCTGCATGAGTGGATGGAGGGTGTAGGGGGCAGGGAGGACTGGCCTCTTCCTGGGTCCTGAACGAGACCCGAGACCTGGTGATTGCACCACCTTCTGGAGCAGACCCTTGGGAATGTGTGAGGGTGGGGATAGTATCAGTGGTCCAGGGGGGTGGAGGGAGCTGGGCCATATGTGTGTTGGGGGGAGGAGTGTGGGCTGACTCACTGTGACTCTCCAAGGCCGCGGGGAAGGGCGAAGGGCGAGCCCTGCCCTCATCTGCTGTTAATTAACCAATTAATCAGTTGTGCTTATTGGACACCCAGGAAGTAGCCAGTGATGGAAAACAGTGAAAGAGCCCACCTGGTCTCTCTTTTGTCTGGACTTTACAATGTGTAAGGGGAGGCAGGAAACACACACACACTGGCATGTAGATTCATAGCCATAGTTCCAGCAATCTCTCACACCCAGGTCCACAGACACACATGCACAGACACC
Source organism: Meles meles (assembly GCF_922984935.1). Classification (NCBI taxonomy): domain Eukaryota; kingdom Metazoa; phylum Chordata; class Mammalia; order Carnivora; family Mustelidae; genus Meles; species Meles meles. Next base: position 44,387,903 of record NC_060078.1, on the reverse strand, counting down.
CCAGCTCCACATACAAGACTCCACTCATACAGACACACATGCTCACACCAACACACACTTCATCTTCTAGTACAGAGTGACATAGGAGGCTGGATAGAGAGGCCCAGATAGGATGTGTGTAGAGCCACTGAAGAGACATAAGATTGTGTTGATTCCATGCCTCCCAGTCTCTGTGTAAGTACATTCATTTTTTTAACCCTTAACTCTTGCTAATCTCGTCTTTATGGACTCAGGTGCTCTCATTCCCCCTGACATACATGCAGAAAAACAAAGGAACTTTCAACAATGATCGCTCACATGCACGCAGCTCTTGAGTTTGTCACAGTTTAGTAAGTTTTTACTGAAGCTCATTTGAAGGTCCTATGGAGTGTTATGGACACAGAAATATGAAAAAGATGAGCTTTCTTTCTTCCAAAAGGTCCTGGTCCTGTGGGATGGAGCCATGTCCAGGCCTAGGAGCATAGGTACACACACACACACACACACACACATCCGCACCCATGCTCACTTACACACTCTTTCATTTGCTGCTTTTGTCTTTCTGGAATCCATAGGACCTTCAAACAGTTGTAGCTTTGACGCCTGGCCCTGCCACTGCCTCACTGTGTGACTGGCCTGCAGTCTCCTGAGGCTCACTTTTCTCATCTATAAGGTGGGGACAGTAATTCCCATCTTACAGCAATAACCAGATAGGTCAAATAAGATGTCGTGCAAAAGTGCTTGGTAGATAATATCCATTTGTTCATGAATTCTGCAAATATTTTTGACTTCTGCATGCTCAGTACTCAAACTGGGTGCTAGGCCAAAAGTGATAGGCAAGACCCCAGCCGTCATGGAGCTGTATGCTAGTAGGAGGAGAAAAACTAAACAAGTGAGTGAGTAAAGAGAGACAATGTATGTGGGACAGATAATTAAGGAGAGTGATGAGCTCTGTGGAGGGAAGGAGCAGGGGATATCAGAGAGAATAGCTAGGTGGTCAGGGAGGGCCTCTCAGAGGTGGTGACATTTTATGTATGTACATATCTATGTACGTATGAATAGTTGGCACACACTGTTACATTAATTGCAGTGTACAACATAGTGATTCAGCAGCTTTATACATTACTCTGTGCTCACCACAAGTGTAGGCACTGGCTGTCACTATGTGATGCTGTTACAGCATCATTGACATTCCCTAGGCTGCACCTTTCATTCCTGTGTCTTACTCATTTTATAACTGGACGCCTGTATCTCCCACTCCCCTTCTCTCATTTTGCATGTCCCTTACATCCCCTTTCCTCTGGTAACCATCAGTTTATTCTCTATATTAACAGGTCTGATTTTGCTTTTTGTTTATTTATTCACTTGTTTTGTTTTTTTGGATTCCACTTATGAGTGAAATCGTATAGTATTTGTCTTTCTCTGACTGACTTATTTCACTTAGTATAATACCCTCTAGGTCACCCACATTGTCACAGATATCAAGATTGCATTCTTTTTTTATGGCTGTGTAATATTCCATCGTATATAGTACATTTTCTTTATCCATTTATCTGTTGCTGGACATTTGGGTTGCTTCCATATCTTGGCTATTATAAATAATGCTGCAGGAAATATAGGGGTGCAGATATCTTTTTGAATTGGTGTTTTTACTTTCTGTGGATAAATACCCAGTAATGGAATTACTGGTATTTCTATTGGTATTTCTAATACCATCTAATGGTATTTCTATTAATTTTTTGGGGGGGGGAATCTCCATACTGTTTTCCACAGTGGCTACACCACTTTGCATTCCCACCAACAGTGTATGAGAGTTCATAAGATTCCAAATGGCCAAAGCAACCTTGAGAAAGAAGAACAAAGCTGGAGGTATCACAATTTCAGGTTTTAAGATATACTACAAAGTTATAGTAGGCAAAACAGTACGGTATAGGCACAAAAGTAGACACGTAGATCAATGGAACAGAACAGAGTGCCCAGAAATAAACCCAAACGTAAATGCCCAATTCATATACAACAAAAGAGGCAAGAATATACAATGGGGAAAAAAGTCTCTTCAATAAATGGTGCTGGGACGACTGGACAGCTACATGCAAAGCAATGAAACTAGGCCACTTATGTACACCATATACAGAAGGAAAGACTATATTGGGACCTAAATGTCAAACCTGCAACCATAAAAATCCTAGAAGAGAGCACAAGCAGTAATTTCTCTGAGATTGGCTGCAGCAACATTTTTCTAGATCTGTCTCCTCAGGCAAAAGCAAAAATAAACTGTTGGGACAATACTGAGATGAAAAGTGTTTCCACAGTGAAGGAAACCACCACCAACAAAAAAAAAGCAACCTACTGAATGGGAGAAGATATTTGCAAATGATCTATCTGATGAGGGGTTAATTCTGGAATATATTAAGAACTTCCACAACTCAACATCAAAAACCCCCAAAGAATCTAATTAAAAAAATGGTCAGAGGATGTGAATAGATATTTTTTTTTTCCAAAGAAGACATCCAGATGGCCAACAGACTCATGAAAAGATGCACAGTATCCCTCATCATGAGGGAAATCAAACCCAAACCTCCGTGAGCTATCACCTCACCCCTGTCAGAAAGGCTAGAATCAGAGAGACAAGGAATAACAGGTGTTGGTGAGGATGTGGAGAAAAAGGGACCCTCAGAGGCAGTGATACTTGAAGTAAAGTCTGAAGGATGAGCACCAGGCAGTCCCGGGATCCAGCAGAAGCATTCCTGGAGGAGGGGACGCCCGGTGCAGAGGCTGTGGGGCTCCATAGGTGAGGAACAGGAACAACCCCATTGGGGCTGGGGCACGGAGAGCTGGAGAGTCAATGGGTTGAGGCGAGTCAGGGCACCGGCCCATGCCCAACGTGGGTGTCCTGATGGCCATGGGCCAGGCTTGGGTTCTGCTCGCAGGGCATCATACTCAGAGATGTCAGAAGCCTTCCTGTTCCCCGGCCCATGCTAGCCTAGTGCCTCGGAATGTGTGGTCAGCAGGCTTCATGGGGCACCTTTCCTCTCTCCACGTAGAAGTTCTGTGCAGTGCTGGGACCCGAAAGACATGGAGACCGCTGGGTGGAGGTGACAGTGCCATTGGCCTTCTTGGGTGGCCAAGCAACCAGGAGGATGTCAGATGTTCCCTGTAATTCTCCATTTGCTCTATGGGAAGACTCTGCTCTATTGGCTTTGTCTGTCTGGGTATGGAGGAGGGCATTCCCTTTAACTCCTGAGGAGCGTAGCTCTCCTGGGCTACTGTGGGCTGAGGCACGCACTTCCCAGGCAGGCCCCAGCAGCTTTCCTCTCCTTACCTTGCCCTAGGTGTGTTTCTGGGTTTATTCTTGGTTTCAGTGGTTTCTAACACCTGCCTGTACCTCTAGTTATCTTGTAACTTCTCACTGTTAGGTGGCACAATGTCCTCCTTGGGGCTGGTATGGTAAGGTCTGTGCCAGGGGCAAAGCAGGGCAGAACCTCTGTGGGGGGCCAGATGTGCATAGATGAGCACACACTGCAGGGCTGGATGAGCCCCCAAAACCCAGGAGAACAAACTGAGAACCCTCAAGGCTCGTGGACAGCTGTCCCTGCAGGGTGCTCCTGCTCACCCCAAGGGTAGGTGTTCCTCTTCTAACTCTGAGTTTCTTAGATGCAGTGAGCAAGTTATCACAGGGCTTCTAACAGAAACACTATTTCCTGGAGACTCCTCTTTGTTTTTGTTGACTGATGGATTCTTTTTCAAGATTTTAAAATTTATGAGAGAGAGAGCATGAGCTGAGAGGAAGGTTAGAGGGAGGAGCAGACTCCCTGCTGAGCAGGGAGCCCCATGTGGGACTCGATCCCAGGACCTTCGGATCATGACCTGAACCGAAGGCAGAGGCTTAACCGACTGAGCCATGCAGGAGCCTCTTGATTTATTTTTTAAATTGTGGTAAAGTGTACGTAACAAAATTTTGGCATTTTAACCATTTTTAAGTGTATGGGTCAGTGATGTTAAGTACATTCCTGTGGCTGTGCAGCCATCACCACCATCCATCCCCAGAACTTCTTCCTCTTCCCTGCTGTAACTCTACGTCCGTTAACCATTAACGCCCCGTTCCCTCTTCTCCAGGCTCTGGCAGTCACCTCTCTAATTTCTCTCTCTGTGGATTTGACTACTCTCGGTACCTCGTATCAGTGGGATCAGAGTTTGGTTGAGTACCTTATCTCTTATTGTGACTGTGGACTGAGCATCACACTCTCCAGGTTCATCCGTGTTGGGGCCTGTGTCTGAATTTCCCTCATTTTTAAGGCTGAAGAATATTCTGTTGTACGTAGATGCCACATTGTGTTCATTCATCCACTGACAGAAGTGTGGGTTATCCGTCCTTTGGCTCTTGTGAGCAATGCTGCTATAAACATGGATGTACAGACATCTCTTTGAGACCCTGCTTCCAGCCCTTTTAGACAATACCCAGGTGTGAAACTGCTGTCTCATAGGGTAGTTCTATTTTTAGCTTTTTGAGGGACTGCCATCCTGTTTTCCATGATGGCTGTGCCGATTTACATTCTCACCAACAGTGCACGAGGGTTACAGTTTCTCTACATCCTCACCAGTGCTTGTTTTATTTTGATAGTAGCCAAAACAGTAGGTCTCTTCACTTAAAAAAAAAAAAAAAAACTTTAATTAATTAATTAATTATTATTTCTTTGATTGTGTTATGTTAGTCACCATACAGTACATCACTAGTCTTTGCTGTGGTGTTCTATGATTCATTGTTTGTGTATAACACCCATTGCTGTATGTAATCCATGCCCTCCTCAATACCCATCACCAGGCTCACCCATCCGGAGTCTATAGTCTCTCATGGTTCGTCTCCCCCTCCAATTTCTCCCCCTTCATTTTCCCCTTCTTCTAATGTCCTCCATGCTATTCCTTATGCCCCACAAGTAAGTGAAACCATACGATAATTGACTTTCTCTGTTTCACTTATTTCACTCAGCATAATCTTCTCCAGTGCTGTCCATGTTGATGCAAATGTTGGGTATTCATCCTTTCTGATGGCTGAGTAATATTCCATTCTGTATATGGACCACATCTTCTTTATCTGTTGGTCTTTTGAAGGGCATCTTGGCTCTTTCCACATTTTGGCTCTTGTGGACATTGCTGCTATGAACATTGGGGTACAGGTGGCCCTTCTTTTCATTACTTCTGTATCTTTGGGGTAAATATCCACTAGTGCAATTGTTGAGTCATAGGGTAGCTCTAAGGCCTCTTCACTTTTTAAGACACAGATCAGCCATCACCTCTTCCAAGAAGTCTTCCCTGATGCTTCCAACCTGGTCAGGGGCCTGTCCTCCATATTCCCTTGACCTCCTGTGCTTCCCTTCATTATGAAGGGAACAAGAAATTGTGTGCACATTTCTTCCCTCGATGGTGGGTAAGCTTCTAGAGGAAACATGCTGGGATATCCAGTGCTATTCTCCCTGTCATGTCAGGGCCTGACCAACAGGAGGTGCTCAGGACATTTTTGTGGAATGAATGCCTAACACAAGAACCAGGCTGGTCCCCAGGGTCTGATAGCAAGGACTCCAGATATAGGGAGAAGAGCCTGGTCCCCTCCCCTGGGGCTGCTGGACCCAGGACACCACAAGAGCTTTTCATGGGTTCTGACACAATCCTAGAAAGTGGCCCAGTGCTGCCACAGAGCCTCATAGCTGAGAACACAGAATCACAACCTACTGTGAGCTGAACTGGAGTTGGCGTGCACAGAGGTGGGTATGAGGCAGACAGCTGCACGAGATGCATGTGCTGAGTGGAGGTCATTAGCGGTGTTGGCCAAGGTGGCCCGATTCCTGATGCTAGTGGTGGCAGATTTATCATTCTTCTTCCCAGCGATGAAGACAATGACAGAACTTCTATTCCTGGTGATTTAGTGGCAACGCCCTCATTTCTCAGGATGGCCAAGAGACTTGGGTGTGAAGGGAGGATGGCCTTTCACTATCTCCCTTGAAAAAGCAGTATAAGTTGGAGCTATCCTTAGCCCCCGGGGGAATGACTGCTCCTGAAACGAGATTTAAAGAGCAGACTTTTTGAAAAGAATTGTCCCATTACCGTGAGGAAGGGAGTTAAGTTAAGCGGCAGTAAGTAGGCCGTACTGTGTGTTAGCCCTATGGAAACCCTTGGCACCCTTGACGCAGCCGTGGCCTCACAATGGTGCTTAAGGTGACAGAAACAGAACTCCACTGGGCTCAGCAGAGTGGAGATGGCCGCAGAGCTCCCAGCCTGTCGCTTGCTCTGGACCAAGCCCCACGGTAGCCCCTGTGCCCTTCTCAGCGTAGGCAGCTCCCAGCAAGTGATGTTTTAGAAATGAGAACGTAATGTTCAAGAGAAGAAGCAAATGCCGCTTTTCATTTCAAGTTTGGGTGGGAGGTGGTCCCGGTGGTATTTCCGTCCATTTACATTCACTCAGTCATTCCACAAACTTTCCTGAGCGCCCACAATGTGTCTGGCTTTATGCTGGGTGTGGTGACAAGATGAATAATGTAATGTCTTCCACCCCCAGAAGCTCCTGGTCTAGTGGAGCAGAGAGGCAGACGAGCCCTTCCATTGCACCATCGTAGAAGCAGGAATAGAAAGAGCGGCCCAGAACTAGGAGAGCACAGACGGCTGCTTGCACAGACTCTCCCCGGGCATTTTGTGGAACGACTGCAGCGGGGAGGGTGATCACATAAGCTGGAGGTTGAGGATAAAAGCAAAGAAAGAGGGAAGGACAGGGTGTGCAGAGGGGACAGTGTGTGTGCAAAAGCAGAGTCCTGGTTTGGTTCAGCAGAGGGTGTGGGGGAGGCTGGGGAGATGTGACAGGAGAGACTGCTTGGACCTGGGGGCGGGGGGAGTTGCTGAAGGTTCCTGTGAGTGTCATGTAGGAAGGAGTCTGGTGTTTATCCTGTAAGGCAACTGGGCACCAGCAGAGATGGTGAAGATGGGACGTGACCCTCTTGGATGAGTTTTCTTTGAAGCTCCCTCTGGCAGAGATGTTGATGATGGACTGGCGTGTCATGGGCGGGGAAGTGGATGATGGTGGTCCCAGTGAGAGATGACGAGGATGGGAGCAAAGCATATCTGAAGAGGCTGGCTTGCCTAGGAGAACCAGGAGAACCAGGTCCTGGTTAAACCCAGCTCCCATCCCACTGTGCACCTGTCACGGCAGCTGGTTGGAGAAGAACACACAACAGGGCTGGAGCTGGTTCCTCTGTGACCTGGCTGCCCACGTCCTCTAGACCCTCCATGCCGCCTGGCCATCCTACCACCTCGCCCTAGGCCGTTCATTCCCACTTTCCTAGATAAATATTTCACATGTTCCCTCTCCTCATCTCTCTAAAACTCCTTTTTCTGTACTTATTTTTTGCTGAGTTTTTTTTCTTTTTTAAAAATTAATAGATGTTACTTTTTGAACAGTTCTAGGTTTACAGAAAAATTCAAAAGTACAAAAGTTCCATCTACCCCCTCACTCTCCTTCCCATCTTCCCTTGTTAATATCCTGCATCAGTTGGGTACATTTGTTACAACTGATGAGCCAGTATTGAAACATTATTATTAACCAAAGTCCCCCACTGACATTAGGGTTCTCTCTTTGTATTGCATGTTTATGGGTTTGGATAAATGTATAGTGACAGAGATCCACCCCTGTAGTATCATACAGCCTAGTTTCACTGACCTAAAAATCCTGTGCGCCACTTATCCATCCTTCTCTCCCCCTCATCCCTGATAACCACTGATCTTTTTATAGTCTCCATAGTTTTGCCTTTTCTAGGATACCATGGAGTTGGAATGCCACAGTAGTGTAGCCTTTTCAGATTGGCTTTTTGGTAATAACAAACTTGGTAATATGCATTTAATTTCCTCCACGTCTTTTCAAGGCTTGAGAGTTCATTTCTCTTTAGGACTGAGTAATAGTCCACCGTCTGGACATACCACAGCTTATTTATGCATGTACCTACCAAAGCCTATCTTGGTTGCTTTCCGGTTTGAGCAATTGTGAACTTAGCTGAAATAAACATAATGACAGTGCTTTTCAAATCAACTGAGAAAACAGGAGGGGTGAAGACAGAGCGGATCTGTGCACGCTCTGCCATGCTCTCCGGCTTCCCTTGTCAGTGACTGTGAGCCTCTCCTGATGCTGTGCATGAATTCTGCAGTACCTCTCCTTGGATCCTGGAAACCATTCTCTGACACCTGCTCAGGGTGGAACTCTTCTTGCATTGTTACTGTTTCCTTTCCAGGCCATATCTACCAGCTCTTGAGCAGGAGCATGCTGTGACGCTTCCTACCGTTGCATGGTCCTCTGTGCACCCCACATTCATCTGCTGCCCCATTTCTCTGTCCCTTGTTAAGCACAACAGTACAGAAATAGTCATCTGTGCTCTTTGCAGCTCCTGTCCTCCTGCTGTCTCATGGAGCTCCTATGTGGCAGATACTGGGATTTGGGGGGGACTGAGCCACACCCCTCAGATCCTCCCACTTCCTGGGACTCTGTGCCTGAGGGCTTTTCCACTTGCTCTCATGCAGTCAAATGCTCTACCACTGAGCTATACCCCCACCACTTGCTCTCATGGAAGGCAGGAAGGCAGGAAGTGCCTGAGAGCTGCCCTGAATTGGTGGACGGGAGTGGTGTATAGCTCCTCCATCTCTTGTCCCACAGCGGGGTGGGGAGGGCATAATTCCAAGGCCAACACTGCTGCTCAGTTCCCTGCAGGAAGACGCACTAGTCTCTTTGTGGGAGTCACCTAGTAACCCCTGTTATTGGTTCTCTTCCTTTCTGTACCCCCTACTGATATTCTCTGAGCCTCCCGGATTAACTCCTTGCACTTGAGCCCTTGTCTCAGAGTTTGCTTCTGGGGACCCAAGCTCAGACACTTGGCAATCAGGCAATGCCCGCCATCCCAGGCACTGCTCCTATGTGGTCACCAGTGCCCTCTGTGGGCTTGAGCCCAGGTTCTTCCCAGGGCTGCTTCTGACTCTGCCTCTCCATAATCTTTGGCTCTGCCATGTACCCTCTTGCCCCAGGGAACCCTTCCTTACTTAGACTTTGGGAAACTTACTCTTTGGTTTACTTTACTGGCTGCTTCTCCTCTTCCTGCCCTCAACGCCCACTGCCAAGGAGCTCAGCCAAAATATACAGAAAAGAAATAGCATCCACTTCAAACAGAGTGGGTGTTAACTTTCTCTATGACTTTTAGTTGCGGGGTAGGGGGCGTGACTGTCTTTATTGAGGGCCTACTATGTGCCAGATGCTTCGCATCATTAAGTCATTCGATCCTGAAAACGAGCCCACAGTGGAGATGCTATTTATCACCACCTACAGAGGAGGAAACAAAGGGTCAGACAGGTTGAATGGCATGGTCAAGGGCACTCATCGGTGGTGCTGGGGTTTGGAGTCCAGGCTTTCCCACATCTTCCCCTTTGGACCCTGATTTCTTTCCTTTCTTCTTTCTCCCTCATTTCCTGGTCTGATGGATGCCTTATTCCCTCCAGCCCAGTGCCCCAGCCCTTGATTTGGCTGAGCCATGGAATAAGCCCCAGAGAAAAACGGATGATTAAATCATCAATAGTGCGGAGCCCCAGCCACTCGCAGGCAGCCCTGGCCCCCATCCGCCCCAAGCACACAACCTCCGTCAGGGAGAAGGAGGCTGACTTCAGAAATTCCTTTTCAGATCTGTGTTTGGAGGATAATCAGCCCTCATCCAGGCCACTGCCGAAACAGGGCTGAGTAATTCACCAGCTCACCCTGGACGGTCCCCATGATTTGGCCTGAGCTGTTGAGGCTGTTAATGGGGCTTCCTGGAAACGAAGGGCCCACATCTCCCCCTCATTTCTCGGAAATACACGCTGTGGGCCTGTGAGGGAGTGGGAGTCGCTGAGCAGAGAAGTCCCTTCATGCCAGTGATGGGCACTGCAGCCGCTGGCCTGTCATGCAGTTTCCTGGGCTGTGGTCCCCTGGGGTCGCCCCTGCTCTGGAGGCCACCTCTGCTTGGGCTGGAGGTGGACCCTAGTGCATATGGGTCCCGACCCATGGTCTGGTCCAGGCAGACTGCACGAGGAAGGCTTTGCTGGCTCCCCGTAGAGGAGGCTGCCTGCCTCTCCCAAGCTCCCATGCACAGCTCCTGCTGCCCAGCCAGCCATGACCCTGAGTCATGCCCATGGCTCCGTGACTAGTGGAATGGGATGGTGTTGCAGGCAGAGAGGCGTGTTCCCAGATCAATCCGGTATCTGATCCCTTGTTCAGGGGAGACAGAGGACATGAGGCAAGGCTTTCAAGTCTTTGGAGAAAGAAGGTGTGAGCCCTGATTTACATGACAGGGGGAAGAGGAGGGAGTGAGAGGGAAGCCAGCAAGGAGAGAGGCGTTATGTGGAGAAACTGCTACACGTGGGGGAAACACCTGCTCCATCTCCCGACTGTGCCCAGGGTGACAAGCTGCTGACCATCCACAAGGGGGACATTTCTGGTTTACAGGTTTTACACTTAGGGGGTTTGGCAATGATCAAGCAGGAAACTAAGAGAAGGCACAGAGCCCAGGCAGGAAAGGATTGATTGTGTTTCCCGTTCAATCCGTTCCAGAGCTTTGCTGAGCATATCCTCAGAGGCATCACAGTCTACCGGCCTTTGGGAAAGATGAGCTGTGTGATCGCTGCCCTTGGCTAGCCATGGAGTTGAAAATCAAGCCCAATGCCTTTCCTCGGAGATGGCCTGTGGGTGCTCCTGGTCAGGTCTGCCAAGGGAGAGATGAGTGCTAGCCCTGGCGTGCCCAGATCCCTCTTTAATCCGTTTCTTAGAGAGCCCTTGAGCATTAAAGCTGCCGGGCTGGCTATGGCTGCAAGCCCCTGGGGCAGCCTCCGAGGAACCTTCTGGATGAGCTTTGGAACGGAAGCTCTCTGGGCTTGCTGTGTAGGACAGGCCAAGGAAGCCATTGTGCTTGTCATGCCGTGTCCATGCAGAGGTGTGTGCGTGGGCGGCTCTGATGCCAGCGTTTCTTCCCATCCATTATTGGTCTGCCTTCTAGCCGTTCATTCACCAACTTCATCTCCTGACATTTGTTTCCCAATATATGTCCCCAGAAGGCCTCAAGGAATGTTCAGTCTACAAACGGAGATGGTTCAGTCAATGGTCCAATGAGGGTGGGGACAGATTCCTCCTTCCTCTCTTAACGTATGCACAGATCACCAATCATAGTCACACAGTGTGTCTTTTTACTGCAGGTCCTTGCAGATGGAGACGTAGAAAATAAGAGACATGATTCTGTCTGTGGGGAGCAGGGAACGCGTCACGGAACAGGGGTCCCAGATAATAAGGGTTGGATGGGGCAGCATGAGAAGGGGGAAGGGCATTCCAGGATGTGCAAGGACATGGTGGCCAGGGACTGTAGGCAGCAGCCTGGCGGAGCAGCGTGGTTTACAGTTACTGCATCAGGAGGCTTCATGTGAAAAAGTTGGTGGCCACCAGGTCAGGAAAAGGCTCTGGAGACTGGGATGAGGAGTTGCTTGCGTTTCTCTGAGAACCCTGATGAATGCGCCAGGTCTGGCCGGGCTGTTGACTTATGGTGTCAGAGCTTCAGGGACCCCAGTCCAGTGGGCCCGAACCCCAGGGATTCGTGACTGACTTTCACAATTTGCCATTTCTTGTTCATTAGGTACCATTTTTCTTTAAACCAATTTACTTCTTCAGTGTTGCCTCATCTTCAGAAATAATTTCTGTGAAATCATGGACATGAAATGCTAGCAGTGAATGGTTTCCCAATTTAAACTAACTAGAATAAAATGTGTAACTATTAAAGATGTCTGCCTATATACCACCTAATGTCATCTCTCACACCCTTGTAGTGGCAGAGACCATGCTGAGAAATGCAGCGGGGCCTTCTCTGGGAACCGGGAGCCATTTTGGTTTAGTTTCCCTGAGCCTTTCCCTCGTGCTTCTGTCTGTCCTTCAAAACTTTATGGAAACCTACTAAGTGCCAGGCCTGGGGCAGGAATTGGAGGCACGGGAATTGGAGGTAACAGGAATTGGAGGTAACAGTTTTGGCTTTTACTTGCTTGGCTCTGTGGGGACTGTGGAGACGTCAGCAGTTACAGCAGGACAGGGAGGGCTGGGGCGGGCAGCGTGGGCAGCAGGACTTTCTCCAGCTATGTAATGGTGCCCTTCACATTCTGGTTCCTTTGAATGTATTCCAATTCCTGGTCAACCTCACCTGGATGCGTGTTTTCCTTCTTGGTGAACGAGTGGAGGGATCTGCGGTGTTTTCCCTCAGGAGCTGCCATGTGCCTGCCTCTCCCTGTGGACACTTTCTCCAAAACAAGCTGTCCACCCTGCTGGTGTCATGGCAGCCATCAGCGCTTCCTGGTCCTGAGGAGAATCTCACTGTGGCTGTGTATTAGTTGGTTAGGGCTGCTGTGCCACAAATGGGATGGCTTGCACAACAGAAATTGGTCGTCTTGCTGCTCTGATGTCTGGATGTCCAAGATCAAGGTGTTGAGGAGTTGTTTCCTCCTGAGCGCAGTGAGGGAGAATCTGCCCCTTGCCTCTCCTGGCTTCTGGTGGTTTGCCGATGGTGTCTGGCCATTCTTGACTCTTGGAAGCATTTCTGATCTCTGTCTTCTTCCTGTGTTCTCCCTATGTACATGTCTATCTCCACATTTCACCTTTCTATAAGGACACTGGCCATATTCCAATCTTATCTCCCTAATGACTTCATTTTAACTTGATTATCTCTGTAAAGACTCTATTTCCAAATAAGGTCATACTTGGAAGAGCTGGAGTTAGGACTCCAACATACACATTCTTGGGGGACACAGTTCAGCCCATCACAGGCTGCAAGCACTGTCACTGAGTCAAGGTGGCAGGGGAGTGGTGGTGTGTGAGGAGCCTTCTGTGAGGACTGTGGTGACTGAGCTGAGCCAGGGCCTCTCGTCCTCTCACCGTGGGCTGTTATGGTCCAGTTGAAGCTCACTCCTTCATTGTATGTATTTTAGTCATTAATTCAACAGACACATACTGCTTAGTTATCTACCCATTCAATTCATCATTCCTACCCTGGTTCAGTCAGTCATACGTTTATTGGACCCCATTCGTGTATCAAAGACAACAATATTCAGTCTTCACCCCTCCCCTCCAACACTGACATAGCAACACTCTTTCCATCATTCATTCATTCATTCATTCATTCATTCAACCCTACATCAAGAATGGTGGAGCTGTCTCCTGCCCCATCACTGTGCTGCGAGCTGAGGTTTCATTTTATTTTTAAAGATTTACTTATTTATTTTAGAGATAGAGATGGAATGGGGGGGGGGTAGTGGGAGAGGGAGAGAATCCACAAGCAGACACCTGCTGAGCATGGAGCCTGACTCGGGGCTCTTTCCCAGGATCCTGAGGTCATGACCTGAGCCGAAATCAAGAGGTGGCTGCCTCACCGACTGAGCCCCCCAGATTTTAATAAAACCCATGCCCTTCCCTGAAGGTGCTCTGTAGGATTCAGGAGGTCGGGGGGGATTTGTTTTCTCTACTGTGTTTTGACAATTGGACTGCTCAGCTATCTTCATATTGTGAAAGTGGTGTGCTTTTCTAAGACTGAAGGGAAGTAATAGTTTGGTGAGGAATGGACCTACAGACTGCGCCTGCACTTGATTTCCTTTACTAATACGTTACCAGTAGGAAATGTGAACGGAGCTGTTGGTCTCTGTTTCTTAGTCTCAAGATTCACAAAACCACACATCTGGATAAGAAGGGAAAATTCTAGGGTGCCTGGGTGGCTCAGGGCACTTGGTTAAGTGCCTGGCTCTTGATTTCGGTTAAGGTCATGGTCTCAGGGTCATGACATTGAGCCCTGTATTGGGCTTCACGCTCAGTGGGGAGTCTGCTTGAAATTCTCTCTCCCTCTCCTGCCCCTCTCCCTGCTGCCATGCATGTGTTCTCTTTCTCTCTCCCCCCCACACAAATAGATACATAAATCTTAAAAAAAAAAAAAAAAAAAGGAAGGGAAAATTCCAACAGCTAGTGGGGTGTTTCCAAATATTGTGGCTTTGACATTGGGTAGATGAGAAAATAAAATAAAAAAAATTTCATCTCACATGCATGCTATGTAGACACAGTGATGTGCTGGACAGGATTGTGCCTGTTCCACCAGCTGCTATAGTGGGGGTGAAGTGAGGGCAAGCGGGGTGGTTGTTTTTCTGCACTAGCGAAGTGTAGACTGAGGTTTGAGACCACGAAGAGTGTGGATAGTTTGATGAAAATACACAGACAAGAGTTCGGTGTAAGGTAAGCTCGCCACACCAATCATGGCACAGCGGCTTTGTTTTCAGTGTGGGTCCTTCGTGGTGTGTGTTTGGGTTTTCGTTCTTGACTCAGCTTGAGAACTTATTTATGTTTGTCATCCTAAAAGACAGATTTGGTTTTCCTTCTGACATTTTGTTTTACATTTTTGTTGGTTTGCTATTTCTTCTGGTTTTATAGTGTGATATGTGATTTGAACTTCCACTGGTGATTACTTTCCTTAGTAATTTGGAATGAATACATCTTATTTTATCTCTACGGTATTGTCTTTAATTACCTATGCTATTTAAACAAATGGACCTATGTTTCCCAAAACGTGCCTTTATTTCTTTACTCAATAGAAAACATACACGCATATACAGAGAGAGAGAGAGAGAGAGATATGGAGAGAGAGAGAGAGAAGGTATTGATTCCTCTGGCTAAGATGAAGGAATGCCTGGTACTAGCTAAGGAAAAAACAAATCCACTGGCCTGAAAAATGACTGGGCGATGTCTTGCCCATGAGTCTTCTTTTAGCAACTTAGAGGTAACAAATTGCAGAAGTTTCTCCTGGCATCTGGCCCTAGATTAGTGATAAATCTTAGTTTACCATTTTTATCTTGGTCTCAGTCGTCATAGATATTTTTGGAGGGAAGGTGGCTGAGCTATGGATTGTTGCTGGACTCGCTCTTAAACTTGAAATTCTAAAATGTAAGACTTATCTGTCATTCCTCTGCGTAAAACCCTTCCGTGGTTCCCCACTGCCCCAGAATAATGTCCTGTTCCTTTGGCCCCAATGGGGCCCTCAAAGAGCTGCCAACCCTTTCTCTGTCACCCCCCATTGCTCTTACCTTCCCCTTCTCTGCCAGCAACACCAAATGACCCATGGTCCTGTCCTCAGCACCCTCTTCTCTCCTGGCCTCTGCTCTTGTGGTCCCTCTGCCTCCACTCCCTCACCATTTCTTCACATCCTTCAGCATCTGCTCAGGTCCTCTGCCTCTAGGAGAGAAGGAGCCTGTCCTACACACCAGGCCCACTGGCTCCTCTCATGGCAACCTGGGCTTCCCTGTCTTTTCCGGCCACCATCTTGTATTAACACTGTGGATTGCTTCAGAGTATCTCTCTCTCTCTCTCTGAGGAGACCATGAGCTCCTCAAGGAGGAGCTCCTCAAGGATTCACAGCATCCTGTCTCTCCATGGAGTCCTTGCCCCATCCCCTTCACACATTTAGCGCAGAACTCAGCATATAATTGTGCTCAGAAAATGTTTATCATAACCTGTAGAGAGAAAGATGTCAATCTTCGTTTAGTCCAGCGTAACCTGTGTGAGTTTAATGGAATGAGAGTAAAACGAGAATAAGGAAATGGCTTGGAATTGAAGAAGAGTGTTGCTTTTAGAGACTGTCGTCTGAGTTTCCATTTGCGGAGCTTCCTCCCCACCTCCACAGCCGAGCCTAGAGAGTCTTATGGACCCCGTTTTTCACATGAAGGGCCTGAGACTTAGAGAGGGTAAGTTGCTGAGTTGTCACAGCATGGCTGCCAGAGCCAGGACCCGAGTCCTTGTGCCACCAGCTGCTGCATTTGAACTTTGGGCATGTATGCCGGGTGGATATTCTGAGCAGCACGGGAACTCTGCCCCCCGTTTCCAGGACAGGGGGTACCTTTCTCTCCTCTCCCAGGGAGGAGCCTATTCAGAACAGGCTGGCCATGGGTCCTACTGGGAGATGCTCCATTTGAGTTTATTCCTGCTCAGTATAAACATTGAAGTTAAGCAAAGGGCTATTAAAAACATTCGTACAAGTTAATGTGATACACAGGACGGGTAAGCCCAGGGCCACATACCCAGAGTCCACCTTGAGTTTTCAAATTTACCTGTAATGTACCAACTTAGAATTGAGTGACAATGTGCAGAAACAGGCCCCTGGGGATGCAGGGACCCGGGCTGCTCCCTCCTTGATGGCTTTAGGTGGACAGAGAGGGGCCTATGGTGGTTCTCCACCCTTCTCTGACATTTCCCTCTCCCTGACATATTGGGTCCCCTGTATTAGCCCAGAGCTCCTCCAAGGTAAGAACAAAGTCTGATCTCCTGCTAATGCAGAGATTAGTCTGCATTAGCAGTACCTGGTTCAGTGCCTGAAAGAGTCAGTGAAGGTTTGATGGGAGATGCGTGGGCAGAAACGGCGTTGCCATCTTTCCTGGGAGTTACAGGAAGTTCTGGGAGTTCCAGGAAGGCTGACAAATGCTTTCTAATGTCCTCTGTGGAGAAAAGGGAGCTGAGCACCTTGCAGGATTTCTTTCTCTCTGTTCTGGGCCAACACCAAGTGGGGCAAGGATTCCTGGGATGGGGCTTCTGGGGGGCTTTGCTGGGAACAGGTAGGAAGGGCTCTGGATCCTATGCCCATCCCAGCCTGGCCAGGCCAGAGTTTGAGACAATTACCTTAGTTTGAGCATACGCTAGGCTCAAAGGGCTATGCTGGGAAGAAATAGCCACCCTGGAAAGATTTGGTTTTGGAAGGAGACTCTTCATGAGGGCCAGGTAAAGGGGATGGACCGTAAAGTCCACCTCTGCTCCCATCAGGGGCTCTTGCTTTGGTCTCTACTGCTCCCAGGAATGCTGGCAATGGCCATTCTCAGCTGCACAATGCTGTCTTTCAAGCCTGTGTGCTTGATATCCCTCTGGTTAGACTGGCCAAGAAAGAACTGAACTTCCAACAACATTTCTGAACTTTGAGGGGAAATAATGAATTAAGCATGGGGTGCATGAAACATTAACAAAAATGCTGGCATTCCTGGGGCTGATAACCTGGTTTCCATTCTACATACCTTCTGACAGCGAGTGGCTCTGGCTCCAAAGCGAGAGCAGGCAGGGCTGCAATGGCTCCTTTCCTTCTA
Source organism: Meles meles (assembly GCF_922984935.1). Lineage (NCBI taxonomy): Eukaryota > Metazoa > Chordata > Mammalia > Carnivora > Mustelidae > Meles > Meles meles. Next base: position 44,370,743 of record NC_060078.1, on the reverse strand, counting down.
CAGGCTTGTCCCCCTTGGCAGGCACCCTATCAGGACCCACGAGTTTCCTTGTGGGCATCCCTGTCTCTCTATGGTCAAGAGCAAACGGTCTCACTCGCCTCACATACCCACCTGTCACTTGAGCTTCTGGGCTTTCTGCACTAGGGATAATCTTATCTCTCCATTGGACCCCGACTAAGGCACAGAAAAGTGTTCTGGCCAAGAGAAAATGAAGACAGGGAGGGCTGGACCAGCTTGCTTTGTAACTTCCTGGACATTTTCTCCACTGAAAATGGGATTCAGCATGGTCTTGCTGAGGAAGTTTCTTGGCTCTTTGGGGCCTCTGTCAGGGAGGGAAATGCTCTCAAATGCAGTGCTCTCAGGGCCTAGTCCTGTGTTCTAGAGCGCCCCCCACACCTGAAGGCTGGGGACTACTTAGAATTCTGCTCACATCTGGGGCCAAGTGTACCGGACAGCCATCTCTGTGTCTGGAGCAGCAGGTGTGACTGTGAACCTGGCCCGGGTGAGTGGAGCCCCCTCCTGCCTGCAGCTCTCAGTAGGGAGAGTGCATACATGCATCAGTCTCAGTCCCCTCCTGATTTCCCCTCCCCCCACCAGCCCAGCCTCCCCCAGCTGGCTGCACACACTCTCCCTGCAGGAGACTTTCAGGTCAAATCAAGCCAGAGGCAAAGGGACCGCAGACCCGATTGGAGTTTCAGATTATGGCCGTGGGAACCAGGACTTGCCACACACCAGGGACAGGGTGTGTGGCTGCAGAATGGCGAGTCTTTGAGAAAGGGGCTTCCCACCCCACTCCTGACTCCTCACAGCATTCTGCCTGTCAGCTAGGAAGTCCCTGGGCCAGTAATTCATACCTACACAGAAGTGACACATTTCACTGTTGGTTTGTTTGGATTGCAGTTAGGCTACCTACTTCTTCGTAGGAAAGATGGTATCCTTGGGTGACACGATCTGAACAGGTTGCCTCTCCTGAGATGTTCCTCACAGAGCACGTTTTAATTAAGCTGGAGTGTGTGACAATATCAGAAGCCACAGTTGCTGGCAGAAGTCTTTGTTACCTTTATGGAAACTATTAGCTCCTCTAGGCGAGAACCCAAAGTGGAAACATTTGCTTCAATCCATGACCAGTGAAATATGCATATGCTAAATTAAAATGTAGGATGTGCTTTACCATTGTGAATCAGAGAGGTGGTGAGTGATGAGTTTCTTGCCAGGCAATATGCGTAGGTTCCGCTGGGGGTGAAGGAGAGTATATGGAATGGTGATCTGAGCACCTCAGCTCGGTGTGGGTTGGTTTTCTTTCTTCCTGCTGGCCTTATGGACCTTTGCCGATCCGAAAGTGTCTTATAAACCCCATCCTCTCTTCTGACGTTGTGCAGCTCATAGTAAACGTGGGGAAGTGACATGGTGTCATGGAAACAGACTTGCTGTGACTTCAGCATCCATCTCACCTACACCATTTAGGTGCTGTGTGACCTTGGCCAAGACACTGTCCCACTCAGAGTCTCAGTTTCCTTCTCTGGGAATGGCGATGATCTCCCATACCTCACAAGGTGACTGAGGAAGGCTCATGAAATCACATGTGGGAAATGTCTAACAGAGTGCTTAGAAATTAGCAGTTCTCACCTATCACCCATCCTCTGGCTAAGTCTGGTTTCCTGGAAGCAGAGCCCGGCGCTATGCGAGTGAGGTATTCTGGGACAGTTCTCAGGTAAGATCCTTCAGGGTGTAAAGGAAGCGGGATAAAGCAGAGGAGAAGCTCGGCAAAGCCGGGGATTCCTGGAGTGGGAATTTTACCAAAGTTATCCCAACTTCAGGCAGAAGGTCTGGACTTTGGTATCCCATCGTAGTCACTCACTGGCTGCAGGCCACCTCCAGAAGGAAGAGGTAACCCCCCAGCATTTCTGATCAAGGCAGAGCCTGCACGAACAGCAGCTGGGGATGGGCACACCAGCTGGTAAGAGGGATCTGGGCATGGAACCAGCAGCATCTTCTACATTCCCCTGGCCTATTCTGAAACTTTTTATCCTGAGAGTTTTCCTATCAGCTATAAATGTTAAGTATGTTTGAGAAAGTTTTAACTACATTCCTGGAGACCCAATACCGAACAGTTACCTGGGGTGTGAGGGATGTGTGTCGATTTCTCCGGTCTTATGGGGTGAGGCCTGTGAGGCCCTCTTTGTTTGCACTGTCTGTCCTTTGCTGCAAGCTCAGACCCCACGCCTTGGACAAGTGTTGGGGCTGCTGGACCTGTGGGGCAGCTCTAGGCCGCTGGAGAGGCTTTCTGCAGCAGCTGGGAATCAATTCCAAATTGAGAAGCTCCCTGGCTTTAATTGCCAACCCTCCAGTGCCTCTGTGCTCCTGGAGCCGTCTCTAAACAGCATTTGCTAAGGTTTATTAACACCTTATCAGTGCTTGGGACGAAGCAGGGTACACTCCCTCTTCAGTGGCATTATCTCACTCCGGGAAATCTGAAAACATTAGATGTAGAGCTATCCTGCATGCCTCATTAGCTGTTCAAGGCACGCATGGTTTGAGGGCCAGAGGGGGGCGGGTAATGCATCAGGTCCACGTGATACTCAAGGAGGGCTGATTGATAGGTTAGGCCGGCGGCATCCAGGAGATGTGACAGCAGCCTGCAAAAAGCCTCGGGCCTTGCCCAAAAGGTTCTGATGTATGGCTCAGGGTATTTGCCATCTGAGCCCATCGCCATTTTGCAGGTGCATTTCCTTAAAGGGGGCAGGGGGAGGTGGCCAAATAACAGGAAAGAATGCACAGAGCCTCTCAAGTTAAGGAAACGTGTGTCTGACCTCAGCCCTACCACGTACACCCTCTGCGAACTTGAGTGCATTCCTCAGTCTTCTTATCTGGAGAATAGGGATAAGTGTAACTCCCCCGCCTGGCACATAGCCTATTGGAAAGTTCTAGACACATCTTAGCCACTGAACTACTAGTACCAATTTTTATTTTTGCTTCGGATTTTAATTCTTGGCTTGGGTTTGAGCTTGTGGGAAACATTCAGTCCCTCTGGGTACATCTTTAGTCTTTGGATCAGAGCCACTCATGGAGGAACATCTCGGAATTCCTCACATCAAGAAGGAGCTGCGGGGTTGAGGGGTATGATGAATAACTCTTCTTCCAAAATCTTACATTTCAGTCAACTTAGCCTCCTGCTGTGTGTGGGAAATTGCTCCATCTAATACCTCTCCCCAACCCCCCCAATCTGTCTTTTCAGAGTGTTCTGTCAATTAGAAAATGCTTGTCAGCTAAGTGACTGTTCGGAAAACAACCTACATGACTTCTCTAGCACTTGAAGAATTTGAAATAATGGAAGGGGATTAACTTGCAGGAGAAGGCATTGTTAGGAAGGAGGGCTGCTATTCAGAACTGCCTCCTAGTCTGTATGGATTCATTAATAACACCTTTAATTCTATAGCCCCTTGAATCTAGAAGGATCTTGAGTGATTAACAGATGCTGTGAATAGGAATTACTTCATCTTCTGCTGAGATAGCCCTTCTCCTGGAGCGGCAAGCATTGGCTTCTCGATATCCTTGTCTATCAGAGGAGGGTGGAGGCTGCCTCAGGGTCACTCTTGCTTCAATGACTTAGGGGGACATAAATATCACCAAATGAATGGATTTTATTCTGGAGAAGTCCCTCAGTTCCTCTTGGGGGCCTGGCTCTGTGCTAGGGAGGGATCATGATAGTCCTCACTGAAAAGCATTTCACAGGGTCAGAAGATGGGCAGGTGAACGGGCAGGGGCGAGGGTGGGTGTCTGTGACAGAGCGGCAGTCGTGTGGTCTTGTGCCAACACAGGACTAAACTTTGCTGTAACTGAGGATGGAAGGGTAGAGGTCGGGGGTGGGGAAGGCAGGTGGAAGACACAAGCTGGATGCTTGCGTGAGATCCTGTGATGCTAGAGCAGAGATTCTCAGATCTGAGTGATCATCAGAGTCCCCTGGATTGCTTGGTACAGCATGGATGGCTGGGCCTTGCCCTTGGAGTTTCTGATTCAGTAGGTCTAGGATGAGGCTGGAGAGTCTGCCTTCCTAGCAAGTTTCCAGGGGATGCTGATGCCCCCGGGCACACTCTGAGAACCACTGGACCAGAGCACTGCATGCAGGGATTGTGATCTTAAATAGACATGGGCACAGGTGGGCTCCGGGGCTGCCTGGGGAAGCACGCGCCCCATCAGGAGAACAGCCGCTCCTCAGCCACAGCCTGTGTTTGCCATGTGGGAATGTGGGATGAGTGTTACTAGATCTTTCATTTGGTCTGGGAAGACTGGGAATCTCAAAGTGTTTACATTCCATGTCCTTAGTTTTACAATTTTCCCTGAGTCTGAGAAAACACATCTGTAGCCTCCATGAGATTTTAGTTTGTGACCTTTGGAGGAATAGGAATTTTTCAGGTGGCTGGGGTAGGAAAGCCCTTGTCATGCGAGGGGGACCTCTTGTGCAAACACCTTGAGTGGAGAAATGCAGAGCCTTCTGATGAGCTGGTGCCCTGGGCGGATGCCTGGGGAAGGGTGGGAGGGGGTAGGTGGAGCCAGAGGAGAAGGTAGAAGGCCGGAAGAGCCCCGGGCTCTGGGGAGGTTCTGATTTGGTCTCTGACCTCAGCATGGCTGACTTTTCCTGCTGACCTCAGTGCCTCTGCACCTTGGGGTAGCGGGAGCAGCTCCGTGCCCACCACAGTGGTCCTGCCAGGCTGAGGTAGGCCCCGTGGACTCTGAGCCCCATGCAGAATTCTGAAGACTTGTACCTCTGAGAGATGCTTCCTATCAAGGCTGGTTTCTGGGCGGAGGGGCTGTGGGTTTGTGGTGGCGATGCTCCTTAGCGAGGGGCACGTTGTCCCTGTCTTCTGAGGAGAAGAGACTAGGGCTTTTCTTCCACTGTGGTTCTGAGAAGGTCTTGGGTCAGAAGGACCCCGGTTGGGAGTCTCACCTGCACCACTTGCTGTGTGACTTTGGGTAGATCGCTAGAAATTTCTCAAATCTGGCTCCTCAGTTGTGGAATGGAGGAAGATCATTATGAGTATTAGTGAAATTGTTTTTACTGTAAATATGCCAATAGATCCAATAGATTATTTTTCCAGGTTATGTGCTTTTTAGAAGATTATACATTATTGGGGTAGAAAATGTAAATATATAACTAAGCTAAAGGAAAAAACCCAGGGCCAGCAGACTCTTTCTTAAAGAACTGGGTAGTAAATATCACTGGTTGGAAGCCCCTGTGGTCTCCGTTGTGTCCACTCAACTCTCTCCTGTAGCCTGAAAATAGCCACAGAAAACTCATAAAGGAAGGGGTGTGCATGTGTTCTAATAAAGCTTTATGATAATAATAGGTCCACGGGTTGTAGTTGATCAGTACGGGGCCATCCTGGTGCTACTCCTTCCTCCCTCCTCCATCTCTTGAAGCTGGATGGCTCTGTACCATGCAGCCCAATAGAAGGAAGACACAGACAGCAGGGGGAGGCCTGGGGGTCCTACAGAGTGGACTGCTGCTCTGCCCCTTCCCTTGGGGGCTTTGGGAATGGTTTGGGAAGGGCTCATTGATCTCTTGGTGGCTAAGAGGTGAGAGCTCAGCTCACTCATCTTCTGACTCTGTTAGCACAGGCTGTACACAGGACTTTGAACTTTATAAAGGAGAGAGCTTCCACTGTATATTTTTTCCTGTTTTGTCGAAGATTATTTGACCATAGAGTTGAGGGTCCATATCTGGGCTCTCTACTCTGTTCCACTGGTCTGTGTGTCTGTTTTTAGGCCAGTACCATGCTGCAAAGTGTCTGCACTGGTCTATGTGTCTGTTTTTATGCCAGTACCAAGCAGACAGAGGACAGGTTCAAAAGTTAGTCTAAGAGGTGCCTGGGTGGCTCAGTGGGATAAGCCTCAGCCTTCAGCTTGGGTCATGATCTCAGGGTCCTGGGATGGAGCCCTACATTGGGCTCTCTGCTCAGCAGGGAGCCTGCTTTCCCCCTCTCTCTCGGACTGCCTTTCTGCCTACTTGTGATCTCTGTCAAATAAATAAATAAAATCTTAAAAAAAAAAAAAAAAGTTAGTCCAGGAGGATCCAAGGAACTTGAGGGGCTTCGACCCAAGGCTCTTGAGCCTGGACTGGATGTCACATTCTCGGGAGGACGGAGACAACAGCTAGCGGTTTTGTTTACCCTGAGCTCTGGAGTGTTCTTCCTGTGCCCATACAGGAAGTTGCATCAATGAAGCTATAGGTCCTGAGTGGGGGAGCAATTAGGTGACAAGATTTCAGAGTGGAGCAGACTGGCCTACAGTCCTGCTTTGCCCTCTGTGCCTGTGCTCTTGAGCAGGTCAGCTCCAGGACCTCTCTGGACCCGATCCCTCATTAGGAAATGAAGATTTGCTCCCTGCGAAGTCTGGGTATGCAGATGGGGTGTCTGGCTGGCTGGGCCACTTCCATCCCGTGGGTAGAATTGGGCATTTTCACCTCCATCCCCTGAGGCTAGTTCCATCCCTGCTGGGAGAGACAACAACTCCATTCCTAATAGAAAGTGCTTTTTTGCAAATATCTTCTCCCATTCCATGGGTTGCCTCTTTGTTTTATTGACTGTTTCCTTTGCTGTGCAGAAGCTTTTGATCTTGATGAAGTCCCAAAAGTTTATTTTCGCTTTTGTTTCCTTTGCTTTTGGAGGCATATCTTGGAAGAAGTTGCTGTGGCTGATATCGAAGAGGTTACTGCCTATGTTCTCCTCTAGGATTCTGATGGATTCCTGTCTCACGTTGAGGTCTTTTATCCATTTCGAGTTTATCTTTGTGTACGGTGTAAGAGAATGGTCGAGTTTCATTCTTCTACATATAGCTGTCCAGTTTTCCCAGCACCATTTATTGAAGAGAGTGTCTTTTTTCCACTGTATATTTTTTCCTGTTTTGTCGAAGATTATTTGACCATAGAGTTGAGGGTCCATATCTGGGCTCTCTACTCTGTTCCACTGGTCTATGTGTCTGTTTTTATGCCAGTACCACACTGCAAATGACAGTACAGACAAAAGGTTGATATCCAGGATCTATAAAGAACTCCTCAAGCTCAACACACACAAAACAGATAATCATATCAAAAAAGTGAGCAGAAGATATGAACAAACACTTTTCCAGTGAAGACATACAAATGGCTATCAGACACATGAAAAAATGTTCATCATCACTAGCCATCAGGGAGATTCAAATTAAAACCACATTGAGATACCACCTCACACCAGTTAGAATGGCCAAAATTAGCAAGGCAGGAAACAACATGTGTTGGAGAGGATATGGAGAAAGGGGAACTCTCTTACACTGTTGGTGGGAATGCAAGCTGGTGCAGCCACTTTGAACAGTGTGGAGATTCCTGAAGAAATTAAAAATAGAGCTTCCCTATGACCCTGTAATTGCACTACTGGGTATTTACTCCAAATATACAGATGTAGTGAAAAGAAGGGCCATCTGTACCCCAATGTTTATTGCAGCAATGGCTACGGTCGCCAAACTGTGGAAAGAACCAAGATGCCCTGCAACGGACGAATGGATAAGGAAGATGTGGTCCATATACACGATGGAGTATTATGCCTCCATCAGAAAGGATGAATACCCAACTTTTGCAGCAACATGGACGGGACTGGAAGAGATTATGCTGAGTGAAATAAGTCAAGCAGAGAGAGTCAAGTATCATATGGTTTCACTTATTTGTGGAGCATAACAAATAACATGGAGGACATGGGGAGATGGAGAGGAGAAGGGAGTTGAGGGAAATTGGAAGGGGAGGTGAACCATGAGAGACTATGGACTCTGAAAAACAACCTGAGGATCTAGAAGGGGCGGGGGGGGGGGGGTGGGAGGTTGGGGGAATAAGGTGGTAGGTATTAGTGAGGGCACGTGTTGCATGGAGCACTGGGTGTGGTGCAAAAACAATGAACACTGTTATGCTGAAAAGAAATTAAAAAAATATAAATTAATTAAAAAAAAGAAAGTGCTTTTTTGCATTTTTGCAGTGAGAAGATGCTGTACTTAGGGGAGAGGATCAACTTGACGTTGAACATGTAAACTTTTTGCGAGGTAGATCAAAGGGTCCGATGTCTATTTGTAGCATTGGATTCATTAAGTTAGTTACACATACATATTTAAACTCACATGTTATGTAAAATAGTCTGTTAATTTAGAAATACTGCTTTCTTCCTCCTCTCACATTTCATGGGATGGTTTTATTCAGAGCTTCCTCGGGCCTCTTGGGCTGCCGTGATTCTGTCATTGCCGGAGCCACTGTAAGGAGCGACTAACCCAGTTTTCTGGGCCACAGAGATCTCTGCTTCTGTCCTAGCTGTTTGAGAGCACCACTTTGTGGATCTGTGTAAAATGCTGCCCCTGGAAATTTTATCCTAAGCCATGCACATTCGTTTGCATAACATTAGGAGGGTGGTTTTTTTTTTTTTTTTTTTTAACCTGCCCTCCCCCCAACTTGTTCTGTGGGTATATCCATGATCATGATCTCCACAATAACACTGCATATGGTCTTTGCTTTTGAAAGTGATTTGTAAGAGGCGTGTTTAGAACAGTATCCCCAGCTTACGATTCTAAGGTCCTACTCAGGAATAATTATTAAGTAGGGTTAAATATCTCTGCCTCTTTTTTTTTTAACGATTCCATCAGGCAGCTTCCTATAGGCATCCCAAACTAGCATTGATTGAGTTCATTTCAGGCTAATGTCTTTTCCCCAAACAGTACTTTGTTGTTGAAAATAAAGTAAATGAGAGCTGCCCTTGAATAGGAGAGGGCTCATCTGGAATTTGAGTGTAAGTTCACTCACTCATTTTTTGAAGGATGATTTTGGGGGAAAAAAAAAAATCACTGTTGCCTTCTACTTGCCCATGGAGAAAAGCAGTGGCTCGATAGCTATTTGTCGAATTGAACGAATGGACAAGTCTGAGGATTTCATAGATACTTGAGTGTGGCACAGTGCCAGACATGTAGGACGTGCTCGGGAAACGCCGTTCTTTCCCGCTTGCCCTGGGTCCCACTCCATCTGTCCTGCCTCACCTTTGCCTACCCTCTCTTACCCATGAGGTTGCCAGGTGGCCTAGAAGCAGGATCCTTTGACATCATCCTGCACAAGGGGGCTCAGGCCCTGCACTGGCCACACCTGCTTCCCCTGCTTTCTTTGTCTCACACCACACCTGCCTTCATTATTGTCCACTTTGTCGTGATCCTCCCATCAAAGGGCTTTGCACAGGCTGTTCCCTCTGCCATGCCTGCTTTCTTCTGTTCCTTCTCATGAATGCCTACATTGATTGGATGGTGAATCTTCCTTATGGAGGCATCCCTACCTCTAGATGAGATCAGTCCCCTCTGTGCCCTGCCCTGTGTTATGCTTTCATAAGGCTGAATACCTTCCTTCCCAGGTGGTAACTGAACATGTAATTTGGTGGTTGATGAATGCCTCTCCTCTCCCTTGTGCTAGAACCTTCTCCAGGACAGAAACATGCACTCTGCCTTCACAGCTGTCCTTCCTGTTCCATGCAGTGCGGGACACAGAGGCAGTGCCCAAGGCATTTGCTGGACATTTGGCTAAGGAAATGGTGCTTGCAGATTAAGAAGTTTGAAGGAGGAAGAGGGCTATTTGTAAAAGTGTGACCTGCTTTCTGGGTCCCAAACACTGACTGGCAGATTTGGTTTCTGTCATTTTGCATACATACGATGGTCTTGGAAAATAAAGGCACATGGATGCCTGGAGCCTCCCCTGTGGGTCATGGTCTCCCTAGAAGGAGCCACTTCTTCCTCTGGAAGGAATGAATTGGATCTTTCAGTGTAGTCAGCCAATTTTGGTATTGCAGGGAGCCAGGAGCTGAGAGTTCTTTAAAAAGGTCCTTGTATTGGAGCACCTGGAATTGTGTGCTCATGGGAACCAGTAGTAGAAACAGAGAGATTGGACCTGATAGCTCTCATGTCAGCAAGCTTAGAACTTGGGGCTGGAATCACCAGAAATCAAGTAGAAAACCAAGTAGAAATGGGCGATTTCTTCCTTTGGCCCATCTGACCCGTCATGCACACAGGTGCTCCATCAACCTCTCTCTCTCTTCCTCCCTTTGCCCCCAGCCCTCTAGTCCAGGGGTCTCGTTTATGCTTCCTTCCCTTCCCTTTCCCTTCTTTCCCTGTCTCTCTTCCCCATCCTAGCAATTCTTCCTGGTTTTACAGCCTCAATAAATTGACTTATACTCAAGTTTTTGTCCTGGCATCTGCTTTTGGGGATACCCAACCTAAGACATCATGGATCTTCCATGCCTAGAGCAGAACTCCCAGTTAGAATTCTTTTTTTTTTTTTTTTTAAGATTATTTATTTATTTATTTGACAGACAGAGATCGCAGGTAGGCAGAGAGGCAGGCAGAGAGAGAGGAAGGAAAGCAGGCTCCCTGCTGAGCAGAGAGCCCCATGTGGGGCTCGATCCCAGGACCCTGGGATCATGACCTGAGCCAAAGGCAGAGGCTTTAACCCACTGAGCCACCCAGGCGCCCTCCCAGTTAGAATTCTTGCAGTGTTCATCCATCCGTCTGTCCTTCTGTCCATCCATCTATCCATCCATCCACCCACCCATCTGTTGAACGAGTATCTGTTGAATATATACCATATGCCTGCACTGTGTTAGATTCCACATACAAATGTAAGCAAAAGCAGGTCTGATTCTATGCCATGAAGTTTACTGATTAGTGGGAAAGACAGACATTAAGTTAGCAATTGTGACAGGAATATAACTTCAAGATGCGTGACAGTACAATGAAAGAAACGGGCGTGGTTCTTAGGGGGAGTAAATCTGAGGAAGCTGACTGGAGCTGGAGGGTCAGGGGAGACTCTCCTGGTGAAGTGACCCTTGTGCTGAGACCGAAGGGCAGGGGAAGCATGTGTGCCAAGTCCTGTGGTGTGTCCCTCGAGGGTGTTCCTTGAGGAAACAAAAGAAAGCCACGATGCTGGGAACCCAGCGAGGGCAGCTGAGACTGAACACTATGGAGTGGGCCGGTTCCTGTGACCTGCTGAAGACTGTAATCTTCATTTAACAAAAAAAGGGAAAGCATGGTGTGGTTGTAAGCAGCATAGTGACAGTAAGTAGACTGGGAATCCCAGCCATTTTGTTGGTCCTTGAAGGGGAAGGTGAGTCCAGATTCTGGAGAGCTTAGTACATATAGGAGGTCAATATTTGGGGAACATAGGAGACAGAGTTCTCACTATGTCATTCCTGAACTGAATCCTACACAGCCCCTGGGCAATCTCGAGAAGTGATGGCAAGAAAGATCTCCTTGAAGGCCTCGCCCAAAGGTCATGTCCTCCCCTAATGCCTACCTCCCTGCTTTTCTTCCTCTTTCCCTCCCTCCCTTTTCCTTCTTTCTTTCTTTTCCTTCCTTCCTTTTCTTCCTTCTTCTTTCTTTCTCTCTCCTTTCCTTGTTTTCTTTTCCTTTCCTTTCCTTTCTTTTTCCTCTCCCCCCACCTCTCCCCTCCTGTCCTGTCCCATCCCCTCCCATCTTCTCCTCTTCTCTCTCCCCTCTCCTCTCCTCTCCTCTCCTGTCTTGTCCTGTCCTGTCCTGTCCTCTCCTCTTCTTTCCTCTTTTCTATTAAGTCAGCTCCATGCCCAATGTAGGATGTGAACTCATAGCCCTGAGATCAAGAGTCATATGCTCTACCAACTGAGCCAGCCAAGTGCCCCCCAAAAACCTTCTTGAAGGCACTTCCTGCCCTCTCTCCATCCAGAGCAGAATTAGTTGCTGTCTGTTCATGCCTACAACTGTATAAACCTCCATAGGACCCTCACTACTTGACTGGGGGCTCTTGAGGACCAGAGCCATATCTTGTTCATTGGTGTCCACAGAGCCCCAGAGACAACAGCTCTTTGCCTGTGTGCTGAGTGAACTTCACCTTCTCCTAGGGTTCCACCAAAGCCTAAAGGCTGGGGCAGTGCTCCAGCTCAGAGGGAAGCACACAGTATCCTCTGATGCTTCGTGGCATGTGAAATGAAACTCTATCTTTGCACAGCAGATGGGCCCCAGTTCCTAGGGGCTCCTGATTGCTGTGTGGTTTGCAAGATCTTGGAAGTAGCTGCCAGACCACCATATGCATGGCAACAGCCGAACTGCCTACACAAACTGCAGTCTCCGCTACAAGATTTCCATGTGCCCTTGGAGAAGCGGTGAGGGTGACCCAAGCACCCTGTCCCTTACATGGGCACAGGGTACTGCTGCCTTTATGATGCTGGTGGGCTGAAGCAGCTTCATTTCCTTGGATGTCCAACAGGCACCTAGGCCCTACCATCTGCCTGTGCTGTGTCAACTGCATGGCTCAGCAGGCTGATTTGCGGAGAAGAGTCTGGGGAAGGGGCTAGATTGGATAGGAATTTATGAGTAGCTTCCAGGAGTTCTGGCTCCGGGAGCTCAAGACTGGGACACTTGGGGCACGGGGGTTGGGAGCAAGATGAGAATTCCTGAAGGACAGCCCTTCCTTATGTAAATTACTCCTGGACACGCAGGTCAGCCCAGTGTGGACAAGTGAGAACTCCCCTGGGAGCTCAAAGAACTTTGCTTTAGCCTTTTCTTTGCCTTTACCTGTAGTCTGACCTTGAACCATTCATTTAGATCACCTGGTCCTCAGAGTCATCATCTATGCGGCCAGGCAGTTGGAGTTAATATCCTCCAGGTCTGTTTCCAGCCTTGCAATTCCATGTGGCTAGGACATTTAGGATTCTAGGAGATCTCAAGGCAGAGAGCAGCCCTGTGGATATGGCAGAGAAATTCTCTGGAATTGGGGTCCTCCCGCTCTGGTCACAGCCCCACGGCTGGGCAGGAAATCCTGGACTCTTCGTTCAGAGTGCGGGCTTTGGCTCCTTACTCTGTCGCCTACTATCTGCGAGATTTGGCCAGGCTCCTGTAACAAAATCCCACAGGCTGGGGGGCATAGACATAGAAATTTATTTTTTCACAGTTCTGGAGGCTGAAGTCCAGGATCGGGGTGCCAGCATGGTTGAGTTCTGGAGAGGGCCCTTTTCTTGGCTTGTAGACCTCTGACTTCTTGCTGGGAGCTCCCATAGTGGGTGGAGGGAGTTAGGGGTGGGGAAAGTGTGAGGGAGAGAGAGGGTGCTAGCTCTTGGTGTTTCTTCTTATAAGGGCAGTAATCCCATTAGACCAGGGCTCCACCTTCAGGACCTCACTTAATGCTAACTCCCAAAGGCCCCATCGGTAAATACCAACATTTTGAGGATTAGGGCTTAACATGAATTTTGAGGGGACACCGGCATTCATTCCATAACAGGAATATTTCTCAGTTCTCAACTCGAGTTTGGCATCAATGATGGTCCTCACCTGTACCGAGTGATCTGTGGCCACAGTAATACAGTAAAATAAACTCTCTCCTAATGTAGCAGTATAAAAGGACAGCCACCTGTTATTCTTCGTGCGTCTGCAGGTCTTGCTGAGTAGGTCTGCTGATCTGGGCTCCTCTTGGCTGGTCTTGAATGGGTTCACCCACATCTGTGGTCAGCTGGGCCCTGGCTGGAAGGGTGGCCTCGGCGGGGACAGCTCTTTTCTGCATGGTTTCTCATCCTCCAGCAGGCTAGCCTAGGCTTGTTCTCCGGAAAGTGTCAGGATTCCGAGAGAATGAGTGGAAGCGAATGGAAGTGGGCTCTTGAGGCCCAGGCTTAGAATCGGCACTTCCTGACTTCTTTAGCCATGAAAGTCACAATGTCTGCCCAGAGTCAAGGGATGAAAACTAGACTCCAACTGATGATGGGAGGAGTTTCAAAGTCACATGGCAAAGAGTTGCAGATAGAGGAAGGAGTGGAGACGTAGGGCCGTTTTCACCGTGAGCCTTCTATGGTGCCTCTTACCCTTGCTGTTAGGCTCAAATACAATTGTTGGTGATAGCCTAGTGCCTGATAAATAGTGGAAACACGTTGCCTGAGAGCTGCTATTATATTATTATTAGATGGATGACTTTTCAGAATGACTACGGGCTCAGCCACTTAGTACAGCCAGGGGCCAAAGTGAGGGGTCCATCCGAGCTCGGCTTTTGCAGGGCGCACTGCTCCCTCCTCACACTCGTGAGGAGAAAGGCTGTGGGTAAGCGGGCAGCCCTCTCCTGGAAGTTGCCTTTGGCTTTCTTCTAGAGTTGGGGAAGGCCTGCTCGAGTCTGACTCTCCAGCATCCTGGATGGGAGATGTGACTCAGCGTATTCTCAAAGACTGACCCACAGTGTGCTCTGGTGCCTGCTGAGGGGAGGGACGGTGGCCCTTGCTCAGTACTTCTATGCTGCTCAGGTGCCCACTGTGGTCTCCCCTGCCTGCTGGGGCCCCCCATCTGCGCTCTTGATGGCAGACAAGCCCACCCACTCCTCCCAGTGAGTCCCATTGAATCACACCTCTGGGCCTTTACTCATGCTTTCATCTGCCCAGGATAAAAGCCCTTGAAACTCATTACCTCAGTTCCGAGAAGTCTTTTTCAGGGGTAATGACAGTTAAGTGGTTTCTTGGTGCTCAGATGCGGTATAAGGACAGAGCTTCATGGGGCAGTGTATCTGTGTTTTTTATCTGCAGGCTCTGTTATTCAAGTTAAATCTTAGGCAGAAAGTGTCTCTATAAAACTTGTAACAGTGGAGATGCTCTGAGTGAGTGTGTGTGTGTGTGTGTGTGTAGGGGAGGGCCTGGCTGTGGAGCAGAGCATCCTGCATCACCTCCCCCCCCCTTTGCAGCCCTGAGAAAAGCTTTTGGATTTCAGTCTAGCGCAATTTGAAAAATATTGGAGCAGAGACTCTAGACAAGCGGTAACCATTAGAACAGCTCTCTTGGATATCAGTCAACTAAGTGGCACTTTCCTTTTCCCCCTCTTTTAAATAACTTTTATTTGTTTTTTATTACACAAGTAATACATATTCATTGTAGAAAAATTAGAAAGTATTAATATGCAGAAAGAATAAAAGTCATCTATAATACTATCAGAGATAACCACAGTGACTATTTTAGTGTATATCTTTGCCAGCAGAGAGTAAACATCTTTCAGTATCACCAAATACTCTCTGGCATAAATTTGGTGCCTGCTTGGCATTCCATAGTATAGGAGGGCATGATTTATTTAACAAATCATCTATTGTAGAGCCTTTGAGAGTGAGATACAGCTCTGTACCGAAGTCTTTGAGCACATTCTTAATGATTTCCTTGAAAAAGATTTCTAGATGTACAGCTGCTGGGGGCAAAGGGCATTCATTGCTCCTTAAAATGCTTTGAATTATGAAATATATAGATGCAGACATGGATGTAAGTTTTATACAAAGTATCTGAATAGTTCAGAAACACGAGGGGTGCATACTTCTCATGTCCTGTTCACATTATTTGCATTGGGCTCTTCTGACTTTTTGGTCCTGCAGAGTTCGCTTTTCTCTCCCCCCCACCCCCCGCCACTCCCCACATGTTCTCTATCTCTGTAGTTCTGGAGTGCCACTCTATTTTTGCAGACTCTATGATTTATTCCATTAACATTTATTTTTCTTTTTAAAAAAATGACTTTAACATGTTTATTTAGTTTTTGAGGAAAGAATGCATCCCCATGGTTCAGAAATGAACAGTTTTTGTAAAAGGCATGGAGCAAAAATTCTTCTAAGCTCCATTTTGCTCCATTCCTTCCCAGTCCCTCAGATAAATACATTATTAATTTTGGGAAGGGGTCCTTCCAGATTTTCACTATGAATTATAAGCAGATAATGAACACAAATGCACATTCCCCTCCCCACCTTCCTATGCAAATCGGGACATTCTATGTGTATACCTGTTCCACATTTTGCTTTTTTTACTTATAAAAAAGTATAGAGATATTTCTGTGTTAGTATATAAAGGACTTTCCTATCATCTTCCCCGACTGCACAGTATTTTAATGTATGGATGTGCCATAACCTACTTGACCAGCTTCCTAATGATAACACCGTGGTTCTAGCCAATCTTTTGCTGTGAAAAACAGTGCCGCAAAGTCTAATCTTGTAATTAGGTCAGTTTGTATTTTTGCAAGTATCAGATAAAATCCTAAAAATGGAATTGCAGAGTAAAAGGATTTTTGCATTTGTAATTTTTATAGATATTGCAAAACTCCTTTCCAGAAGGGTTATGTCAATTTACAGTCTCACCAGCAAAGAATAAGTGGGCCTGTTTTCCCCTAGTTTGGCCAACAGAGTACGTTATCCAACTTTTGGATTTTTGCCAATCTGATGGATTAAAAATAGTATGAGAGCAGAGTTTTGATTTGCATTTCTATTTTGAGTGAGATTAAGCATATTTTCACGTGCTCAGGAGTTGTCTGTATCTCATTTTCTGTGAATCATATACTTTGCTTACTTTTCTGGTAGTTTCGGGAAGCTCTTTATATGAAGGATTTTTCCCCCCTGCCCCGATCTTTGACATGAGTTGAAAATACTCCACGGAGTTCACTGTTGTTTTTACTTTGCTTTTTTCATGATGAAATTTTTGATTTCTGTAGTCAAATTTTCAATCTTTTATGGCTTCTGATTTTTGTTCCTAGGAAAATACACCCCTGTACAAAGCTAGGAAGGATTTTCTCTATTTTTCTTATGAGTACTTTTATGGTTCCATTTTAAACACTTAAATCTAAGATCCATTTAAAAAATGGCTCAGTTTTACTGAAAATCTTATCTTTTTCTCATTGATTTGCGATAGCACCTTTATGATATACCAAAATCCTGTGTATAATTTTATCTGTTTCTGGAAATTCTATTCTGTTTCATCAGTCTTTCCTATGGTCTTCTGCATGTCTGTACTACACTATTTTAGCAATGCTTTCTTTCTTCTTTTTTTAAATTTTTATTTATTTATTTGAGAGAGAGAGTGTGTGTCTTTGTGAGAGAGAGAGAGAGAAAAAAAAACGCATAAGTAGGATGGAGGGGCAGTGGGAGAAGCAGACTCCCCACAGAGCAGGAAGCCCTCCACCATCAGACTCAATCACAGGACCCTGGGATCATGACCTGAGCCGAAAATAGAGCCTTAACTGACTGAGCCACTCAAGTGTCCCTTAGCGATGCTTTCTTAGGTGTTTATTTTCATACCTTGTAGAATTAGGTCTCACTGGGCCTCCTGATATCATCATTATTATTCCTTTAGTTTTTTCAGAACTCTTCTCTTGTTCTTTTTTCTTTTGAACTTTAAAATCAGCTTGTTTAGTGTCAGAAAAACAGCCTATGGACATAGAATTGGGATTGCTTTCAGCATGTAAACAAACTTAGGGAGAATCCAAATCTTGTGATGTTGAGTCCTGCTCAAGAAAATGGCATGCCTTTCCTTGTTCTTCAAGCCTTCCTTTGCATCCTTTGGTACTGTTTCAATGTTTTCTTCATACAAATGTAAGGCATTTCTAGTTCAATGTATTCCTAGATATGCTATTGTCCACCTTGGTTTGTGAATCTCTTTTTTTTTCCTTCCTGAGTCTTTATAATTAGTCATTTTTTTGTGTGTAGATGAGAATTACTTACCTTTTTAGGTTGATTTCCTGATATATTACCAACTTTTCTCCTTTTTTGCTTACCAGAAGTAGATCAGCATTTTCTCGTTTGTTTCACAGAACTCTTGTGGAGTCTTGGCCATGTTTACACATTTAAAAGGTTTTTCCCACCCATTCCGAAAGAAATAAATGTTCAAAATTTATAAAGTTACTTATTTACTGAAACTTCTTTTTAAAGGTTTTTTTTTTTTATTTATTTATTTGAGAGAGAGAGAGAGAGAGATCACAAGTAGAGAGGCAGGCAGAGAGAGAGGGGGATGCAGGCTCCCTGCCGAGCAGAGAACCCAATGTGGGGCTCGATCCCAGGACCCTGAGATCATGACCTGAGCCGAAGGCAGCGGCTTAACCCACTGAGCCACCCAGGTGCCCCTATTTACTGAAACTTCTGAGCACTGCATGGTCTAAATCAATTTTACCAGTTGGGGAGAAAATGTGTTTCATTTTTAAAAGCTTAAGGAAATACTCAGAAACAGACATTTCTTATAAAGCCTCACTCCCAACCTGTCACATGGTCACCCCTCATACATTTATTGACTTGAATTTTCAGTGATCCCTGGATGTGTGCTATCTGTGAAATCAGAGCTGGCTGAGTCTTGTGGGGATGCATTCGGATTTTTGTGTGCGTCGATCCTGTCCTCTCCCCACTGCCTGGCAGATTTTGACAGGATTGCATAAGCAGACCCTTTAAATTGAGCTCTGGCGAGTGCTTAATACACCTGCATGGGCTCTGGGGGAATGGTGAGAGAACGTCTCACCTTTTAAAACCAGCCATGGAAGGGCCAGTGTGGATGCTCTGTGTGATGTAAGGGGATGAGGTGGTCATGACGGGCTTGAGAAGGGGAAGGGGAAGCCCATGGGTGGAGCTGAAGGCAGGGCCCAAATGTGTTTCAAGAAGAATTTTGTGCTTCTTTTTTCTAGTTTTTAATTTTTTTTAATTTTTAAAGTTTTTATTTATTTATTTCACAAACAGAGATCACAGGTAGGCAGAGAGGCAGGCAGAGATGGGGGGAGAAGGCTCCCTGCCAAGCAGAGAGCCCAATGCGGGGCTCGATTCCAGGACCCTGAGATCATGACCTGAGCCGAAGGCAGAGGCTTTAACCCACTGAGCCACCCAGGCGCCCTGAATTTTGTGCTTCTTAAAGACTTGGACAAGTAAGATTCCTAGGGTGGCAGTCAAAGCCAAAGCCACACAGCCATGCCCAACAACAGGCCTGGTGTTTAGGAGAATACATCACATCTGGGGCCACCCCAATTCTAGTGGGGTCCTCACTGCTACCTAATGGCTCGGTTTTCTCAATGCTGGTGAGAAGTAGTCTCTACCTTACCCAGGCATTGAGTGTATCCGTCCTTGGCTTATAATACGAGACTTGTTTTCTGCCTTCTGTCTCAGTCCTCCAATCTCACCATCGGGCCAGGCTTTTCTGAACTGTACAGTAGCTCCCTCCCGACTAGTGGCCCTCCTTATTCAGGAATAATGCCTTTAAGAAGGAAATTCTATGGGCTGTAAATACATGTGTGGCTGGAATGTTGGGTCAGATGCAACGGGATCCAGTTTGATGTGGACTGATGCGATGTGCAGGAGAAAACCTCCCCACCACTCTCCTGAGTCAGATCTGTCTATGGGTGGGGGCAGGGGCAGCGAGGTGGGGATGCCGCATGGGAACCTGCTGCGGGCCTGCCATCCACTCGTTCACTTAGCATCACGTGGTGGTGGTACGTCCCTGGCCTGCTGTCAGCACACCGGCTTCCTGTCTCAGCTCTGCCATTTACTGAGTAATGGCTCCTGGCCAAGGTTGCCTAACTTCTCTCTCTCATTCTCTGTCTCTCTCTTTTTTTGCATAACTTCCTCGAACCTTGGCTTCCCACCTGTAGAATAGGGATAATAGTAATGTCAAGCTCACAGAATGACCAGAGTGAGGCTGCGTCCGCAAGGTGACTGGCGCGAGCGAAGCTTGACATATATAGAAGGAATCTTTATTTCTATTTTCAGTTCTTACACTAATTCTGTGAGGTGAGTCACTTTCTGTCTTAGAGAGGAGACCGAGTCTCAGAGCAGAGGAGGGATAAAAGATGTGTACCCAAGCCTGCAGGGCGCTCCAGCTGGTCCACTTTCCACACGTCCCGCAGTGCCCCATGGTCATCGTGGTCGTAGTATTTCTTGACTTTACGAACAAGGCGAGTCTCCAGCATGATATGTCATGAGTAAAGAGCTTTTGTGGCTTCAGGGCACAGATCCACCATTCACATTCTCCTTTGTCCTCTCCCAAATGACATTTCTATGCACCAGCGCTCACTGGGGTTCCTGGCTTGGGAGGGGAGAGGCCTTTGGTAGCAGGTGGGAGCTCCCCTGTGCCCTTGATCCTGTGCACGGGGTCTGGAGCCCAGGCTGCAGACCTAGCCCCACTTTTCCTTGGAATGGTTGTGTTTCCCAGTCTTGTTGTGCCTCTGCATCTGGGCCTGGAGCAGCAGCTCTGGCCTACCCCATCAGTCTCGCTGACCTACAGTATTCTGTGGTGTGGTTGGGGTTTTAGTGCTTTTTCTCTCAGAGGACCCTGTGAGGTTTGCAAAGCTCCAAGGAAAGCAATTGTGTTAATAGACTCATGATCTCAGGCAGTGGCTGCTTTTCTGTCCTACTTTTGCCTAAGATTGGCACTCAAGCGATCCTTCAGAGGTCAAAGAAGTCAGTATCTATTAAGGAAAAAATGTCACTCTGCTTCATATGCCAATGAACTTGAAATGAAATGAATGCCACATAGAGCCCTTAACTGGTGACCTCTGATCCCAGAGCCTCAGAAGAGTTTATCTCTTTCACTAGGCATTTGGGGTTTGCTTTCCCAAGTGAGGAAAACCCACACGTGTATTTATTTATCTGGAGATGATAATAAGCTTGAGGTCGGGGGTGGGTGGGTGATTGGGGGGGGCGCCAAGAAAGCAAAAACCAGGAGCGACAAAGGGACTGCAGCCACCGCGTCGCCACATGGGGTGTTTCCAACGAGGACAAAGCAACCATTATTTTCCTCCTGGGAAGTTCCGGTCAGCCAGAGAACGAAAATCCAAATGCTTTCATCAGCATAGTTTATGCCTAAGTTCTCGCTGGCTGTGGCTAACGGAAGCTCAGTATTACAGCGCTCTCCCTTGCTTGTGGTTTTGTGGCTGTTTCTATCTAATTACACATGTAATTCCATTTCCCAGGCTTGATTAAAAGTCATTTTTCTCCCTGGAAACCACGTCTCCAGCTCTTCTGCTGTACTACAGAGGGCGTCGAGTGTGGCTCAGAGGCCTCCACGAGTTGGGCTAGTCCAGGATTACCACAAAAATCATCTCCAGCAATCAGTGCTGGAGTCTAATTAGCCCAGAGCCACTTTGAAACACCTCCCACCCCCTTAAAGTTGACTTCATCGCAATGTAAAGGCAAGAGGAGGGGTTAGAACTCTATTCAGGGCTGGGTGATATAGCGGGGCTCCCCCCCAAAAGTCCTCATTAACCATGAAATCGTGCACACTGCCTTGGGTACTAATGAGTCCCTGAACATCTCTGTTGGCTGGGAGTAATTGCATTGTCTCACAGGGCTGCCACCATGTCCTAGGAAAGGGCTCACACTATCAATCACCTAATGCAGAATAAGTGATTTTCAGCTTATGTTTTAATAATGTGCACCCGGCTCGGGTCCGTGCACTCGGGGCTTGGCTAGGCTCCACGCTCCTGGGTTACTGCGCAGCCTGTCGCCACGCTCCCTTCTCGATTGCCAGGGCCCAGGTAGCTCCGGAAGCCCAAGTTATTTCGACAAGTGGCCTTCCTGCTGCGGAGTTGTCTTTGATGACAAATTCAGGTTTGGTATTTTTAGTCGCTGAGGGTGAGGCTTCAGTGAGCTTAACTAAGATTAATGGGTTTTGAATATGAGCAGCTAATTAGTTTTGAGGCAGTCCTTTGTTCTGATGCTTGAGCTGTGGCGAAGTCGGCGACCACCGTTCCAGGGGCCCATCTGGAGGGAAGCATGAGTGGGGACAGCATGTGGCCTATGCCGTTGAACGGACAGATTTGGGTGGTACGCCCGATTGATGGCTTGCTACCCTTGGGGGCCTCAGCAATAATTTGACCTCGCTGAGCCTCCGTGTCTTCTGTGTCTAGGCATTTGCAGCCTTACTGCAGGGATTCAAGGCATACATGTAAGTGCATGTAAGTGATCAATGATTGGGAGTTTTATGGGCGTGATTTTCAGGGATGAGCAAATGGCATTTCCTTCACTGTCAACGTCACTTATCAGGATAAGGATCCCTCTTTCCTCCTTCATTGTCATGGGCAGACCAGTCTAGGTGGATCAAGGTGAGTTTAGGGTTTAACTATTAAGTATGATTTTTAAAAAAGATTTTATTTATTTGTCAGAGAGAGAGAGAGAGAGAGTGAGCACAAGCAGGGGGAGTGGTAGCCAGAGGGAGAAGCAGGCTCCCTACTGAGCAAGGAGCCTGACTAGGACTTGATCCCAGGACCTTGGGATCATGACCTGAGCTGAAGGCAGATGCTTAAACTGACTAAGTCACTTCGGTGTCCCCACTATGATTTTTTATCAGACCAACTCTTTGGGGAGATAAACTCTAAGAAGAGAATGAAAAGAGAAATTCTTGGCTGTCTCATCTGATGTGATCATGCTGGCTATAATCAAGAACATAGTCATGGGCCACTTTGTGTCTTGAGACCAAGGTATCCAAGTCCACGGCCAGTGAAAGTCCAAAGCTCATCACATCACCAAGAGTTTATAATTTGCTGGCCTCCTTTGTCTGTGAGCCACGATTTCAGCACCTGTGGCCTCTCCATTGGAACCTTAGCCCTTCTGTGCTTCCAACACCGAACAGAACAATCCTCATACCAGTGAACAATCATCACACTGATCAGTCATGACATTGGTCAGCTTTCCTCAAGATTTGTAGGAGGGGCATCCTGAGGAGGTCAGCCTAACCTTCCTCCTGTCATCTTGTGCTCTCCTTCCTCCCTCCCTGCATGTCTTTTGTCCCCTCAGGTTGTGTCCCAGGAGCCCCACACTCTTCTCTATTTTACAGACATCTGTGATGCTTGGGACAGTCAACACTTGGGCTTTATGTCGCTTGTCTGTTGCCCTAAACAAATGTCAAAATCTGTCTTCGGTAGATAGTTCTGTCCCTGTGAAAAATCCCAGTCTAACCCATCAAGACAATTTTCCCCACCTCCTTACGTATTGAGCACTCATTGATCCCCACATTATAAGTTCATTTGGCTCTGCATAACTATGGGAGAACATGTAGCTGGGGTTACCCCAGTACATCCAGACCTCGGCCCACATCACACGGTTGCAGTGATCGCAAGTAGGGACTCTAGAGGTGAAAAGTCGGGTTTGAATCCCAGCTCTGCTATGAACTGTTGTGTGGCCTTGGGCAAGTTACTTAGCCTCTCTGTGCCTCAGTTTCTCCACATGGCAAAATGGAGAGAATGACAGAATCTACCCACATTGGGTTGCTTGTGGATTAAATGAGTTAATACAAATAGAGCTCCAAGAACAGTACCTGGCCCATGATGAGCACTCCGTCAATGTTATCCATGTTGAAATAATTTCCATCAGACTACAGGATCCGTGAAAGCAAGGACTTGTAAGCCCTTCTGTCCCATCGTGGAGAGGAGGGCCTGCCAGGTAAACCTTTGAAGAATGAACATGGGAGAAATTGACATGATTGTGTCTGACATTGACACAGGGCCCCGGGACGTTGTGCACGGGGCCAGGCTCTGTGCTGCAGCAACCGGTTCGGCAGTGTAAATGAAATGGACTTTTGACCTGTATGAGACAACTTGTCAAAATAAACTTCCAAGTTCCACCCAAGAGCAAAGGGTTTTGACTTCCTTTTTGGCTGAGGAATGTGTGTGATTTGCAGGAGGCTCCCTGAAAGTCTGGAAATCACTCACATTCCGCTCCTCCCTGCCCTATGTTACTTGTGCACATTTCAGGGAATTAGGACTTTCCTGGGGGACCCTGTGATAGCACCTCTGTGATGCAATTAGTAGGTTTTTTTTTTCCCCTTTAGTAAGGTCTGTGATAGGAAGTGAGGTGTCAGATGGTGGAAAAATTGGGTGGTCTGCAGTAGCTCTCAGTGGATATGCAACAGACAAAAGCAGGATGTGAGGATACCATTGCCTTTATGAACACCTAGTTCTTATTTTCTAAGCAATCATATGTCCTCTGTAGACCAGTAGTGTTTCAGGCATTCCTCGCTCTGCAGAACAACCGGCAATTAAAACATAATCAATGTTAAAATCACTCACTGGCATGTCAGAAATAGGCCAATGCAGGTTTACAAGGGTACACGTGAGGATAACTGAATAGCGGAAGGAGGCAGGTTGTGTGGGTGTTTACCTGGGACTTGAACGTCAAACACTCGATGCATTGGAATGCCATGAATTTCTTCAGTCCCTTGTTTGGTAAACATTGATATGGCATTTAGTATGTGCCCGGCACTTGGTAGGCACTAGGTGTGGAGACTGAGCAAAGCATCGTTCAGTTCTTGACCTTGACCGCGTTGAACAGTGTCTCTGTATTAGAGCCTGGCTGTTGTTTCTTTTGTCGACTACGGAAAACAGATGTGAAACTGATATAATCTGAGAATATATTATAAGTTGTTTTCTTAATGTTAAACGTGTGCTGTCGGTGGTGTTCAGTAAGTCTTCAATTATCATATTAAAATGTTTTGTTTTTGGTTTCTGTTGTCATGCATTAATTCCCACTGAAATTTAAAATCCCATAGGTGCATATCACATGGGGTAATTCACCTTGCAGGTAAAACTCCAGTTATTTCAGGTTCCAGGAAGTAGAAGTTTTCCTAGATGGGTGAAATTCAGGATAAGGACTGACATTTGGGAAACAGAAACGGAAGATGTAAGAAGAAATTATTTTTGTAAGGGTGGTCAAAAATCCGGCCGTTGGGTTATTTATGATGCAGTGTACATTTCTGGAGGGGGTTTTATTAAATTCACTTGAGCTGTGAATTTGCCAGAGTTCAAATTGAAGCTCCAGCTGGATGCAGAACCGAGGTAGGTCACCTACAGCCTGCAGCCTGCCCACCTGTGCCCTTTCCTGGGCCTCCAGGCGCCGGCCAGTTGGTAATGAGGGCGGGGGCCAGCGGGCCATGGGCAAGGGGTCTGCAGCAGAGCCTTCAGGTCACACTCCCAGGGAAGGCCTGCCTTGGGCTCCCCGGCACCCTCTATGTGTGGCCCCACCCTCTGGCTGTGAGGAAGACCATCAGGATGGAGAGGGTGTGCATTTCTTATTTTCGGTCCTCAGATTCTTTGTGTTTTCTGAGGGAGCTGGAGGGGTGGAGGGTTCAGGGTGTGTAGAGAAGGCAGAGTCTGGGAGAGGCCCTGCTGGGTTCCTGGGACAAAGGGCCAGAGCTGAGGGAGGGCATTTTCTGGTCGGGAGTTCCAGGTAATGCCACACTGTGTTGGAACGTTGTGTTGGCTTCTCAGGACTTCTTATCTGTGTGCTGGCATCTTGAGCTTTCTGAGCAGCTCAAAGGGGAAGAGGAAGATGCTTTGATCAGGGCTTGGATGGTGTAGGAAAGTCAGGATCACCTCCTGCTCCTTGGCGGTCCCTGGGTTCCCAAGGAGTTCTTCGGAGGCAACCCTGTGGAACCCGAGTTTGCTGTTAGCCTGCTGCTTTAGTTTAGGCAATATCTCCTGCTGTTTAACTCCAGCTTCTAGAACCTTCTCAGACCACTGGGAAGACATTCAAGCTCCCCAGGGGCTTCTCCTTGCCTTGGTCCTAGACTCCTGCACAGGTGGGGCTTTACCTTTCCTGGTTGAGCTCTTCCCTCTCCCCTTCCTTTAGGCATGTTGGCCCAGCTCTGCACCCAGAGGTGACTGTGCCTCTCAGAGAGGCTCCCACTTTTCTACCAGAAGCTGTGTGGGCCACAAGTGTGGTGTCTGGGAGTCCAGAGCCCTGATGGCCAGGCCAGGCTGACCTCCTCTGGCTGAGGAAAGACTCCAAGCATAGAGACAAACCATCCTGTCTGACTCAGGGGGGCTGGAGACAGTCTTCTGGAAGGAAGGTTAGATGAACTTCTGTGCTTCCATAGCACTTATAGGATGGACTGAAGCACTCCTAGGCTCCCTCCAGTGCCGATACAGTTTCCCTATTGCATAGATCCAGAGTGTCTGAGGGGCTGATGGACATGTCCCTGTTCCAGGGTGGAGACTGCTTGGAGGGGCTGCCACTGGGCAAGATGATTGGCTTTGCTTGGTCTCCTTGGAGTGGTCCCCAGGATGGGGCTGGAACTAGAGTGGAGGGCTCACTTACCCAGGTGGGAGGGCCTGACGGGCTCTCCCCCAGTGACAGGCTATGTGAGGCATTAACACCCCAGCTGAAAAATGGTGGAAATAGAGGTGGGGCTTCATCAGAACTCCAGCAGACAGCTCCACTCTCACATTCCCTTAAGATAGCAAAGCTAATAACTGTGGGATTTAAGGAGTGATTCTTGGGCCATGAAATTGACATTTGTGCTCCCTGTTACACCTCTCAATGACTGTGAGTAACAGAGAAGATTTTATAGATTGGGAAACTGAGGTTTGATATAGTCAAGAGACTGATCCAGGTGGCCCAGCTAGGATGAAGTAGAGAGGAGAGCTGGGATTTGAACCCAGGAAGTAGGAACGCAGAGCCCATACTCTCTCAGAGAGCCAGGCTGTCTCAGATGGACTCCCCAGCTGGCTCCACCAGGGAAAGCAAACTACCAGGTACCCCTTTCTACCCTATTTTATGTTGCCACCTCATAAACAACACTGGCCAGGGAAGTTTATAAATAAAGTCAACCTCTTCCCTCTGGGTCATGGGATAGGCTACGGCTCATGGACTTGTACCTCAAAGACCCTTGTTTCTCTCTGAGCCCCTGTTCATAGTGCTGGTGTAAGCAGGTGGACGTTCTCTCTTGCTGCTGTGGTGTTTGCAAGACTTCAGGCCTTGTAGAGGACCTCACAAGGGCCCAAGGCTTTGTCCTACTCCTGACATCCTGGGTTCATTTGTAGGAGCAGATTTCAGCAGATCTGCCCTAGACACTGCTGGTCTGAGGTATTCTGGGTGGTCTCTGTGTGGCTGAGTGGATGGAACACGACCCCTCTACCTCTGAGATCCAGGTATGGTTGATATCCCAGCACCAGTGGGCAGCCATGTCACAGATGTGCAGCGAGTGACAGAGTGGCAGAGTGAGAAGGGACCAAGCAACAGAGGAGGAGGTAGAGGGATGCAGACCCATGGAGAAAGTGGGCTGGGAGCCACTTCTGGATTCCTCCGTGGCAAGGGCATCCCTGGCTTGCATGGCTGGAGCCTTGGGTCTTACAGCCCAGAGGCCATCTTGGCCCGGCTCTTCCTACGCATTCAGGTCCTGTGACAGTTGATGCCCTGCCTGAGAGGGGATGGGTACTCTGTGCTTTTTGGGTGCATTCCATTCAGTAAAGAAAAGATGCAGCCTCTGCCCTCCTGGGACTCATGTCTACTGGGTGAGACTGACACATTAGCAGATATTTACTACTCTGAATACAGATCTCTTCCTGCCACTCAAGTTCTGGGTTCAGCAGGCTAATTATTCCTACTTGAGTCTTCTTTGAGTCCCGCATGATTGAGAACCAAATAGAAGAGTCAGACAAGGATAAAAATAACATGTTTTATTGTTGAATAAAGGACCTGTTTTAGAGCTGAGGTCAAAATGGACTTTCTGCTATCTTCCCCCCAAATACGTTAATTGACCCTACACACAGGGACAGTCTGTCTGGAGCTCCAGCCTCCAGGCAGGTGACTGCTGGGGCAGCTGGCCTGGGCCTTGGTCCTCACCCTTCTACTCACCCTTGTTCGTCACTAGACGTAAGTGAGCCAATGGGCATCGAGCTCTTGGCCCCCTTACCCAGCAGGTTAAACCTCCCCCTTCCTAAAAGGAGGGGCAAGGAGAAGTGAAAGGAAAAATAGTAGCTTTTCCCCTAATACATTGAGGGATGAAATTTCTTCTTTAGATTCTTGGACAAACACAGTGAAAGCGAGTAAGCTGTTTCTCACATGATTTATTAACATTGACTGGAAGAACTCAGAAAGGGGTTTTGAAGGGTGAGGAGAAGTTGTCCAGGTGGTCCAGGAGGGGTGGGGAAGGGAACTTCAAGTGGAAGGAACTGCATATGCCAAGCCAGAGTTGCAGACTGTCATGGGGTCTGGCATAGGGTCCAGAAGTACCAAAGTTGAGGGCAGGGGTTGGGGGGGGGTACAGGGAAATGACTGTGCATATCTTATGAGTGGGGAGTGACAAAGTCAGATTGCCATTTTGAATACTCTTTCTAGTTGAGTAGAGGAGGCAAGGACAGGAAGAAGTGAGATTAAAGAAAAGTGATTAGCTTGGGGATAATTGAGTAGTCTTGGCAAAAGATGATGAGGCTCTAAGGGAAGGAAGTCGTGGTAGAGATGGAGTGTGAGGATAGATTTCAATGCCACTTAGAAAGCAAAAAATAATGGGACTTGTTAATTGCTTGGTTTGTCACCTCGAGGATAACAATGACTTTGAGTACAATTTGGAGTTACAAATCCAGCTGTCGTGCAGTGAGCCCCCTACTGCACAAGCTAGGAGATACGAGCAATCAGACCCTCTTCTGAGAGTTACCACTTCAGCCAACATAAAATAGGTCTGTGCGGACACGTGTGAGAGAAAGGGATGGCTTTGGTGTTAGGACAAAATGGGACATTCAGAAGGACTGAGAAGTGGAGCTTGGTCCTCCCAGAGGCAAAGGCAAAGCAGAGTTGCAGGGGTCAGTGTCCACATCCATCTAAACACAGTGCAGGTGGGGGAGGGGGACCCCTGGGCTTGCAGGACTGTGGCTTTGCTGGTGGTGCCGTCCCACTGCGGCCAGTGGGCTTCCAGGCTCATCTGCAAGCCCATCAGCTCTGCTGAGAACTGTGCATTGGGCTAAGTCCACTTGTTCCCATGACTCACCTGTGGCTTCTGAGCAGCCCAGGGGATCTGCTTCCCAGAAAGGAGGCAGCTAGTCTTGTGGAGGCAAGACTGCAGTCCCAGGCTCAGTTTTAGCTGCTGGTATGCTGGGCCAGCTTGCTACCTGCTCAGGGGAGTTGACTGTATGTATCTGCCCCCAGCTCTGTCATGTTCAATGATATCGGTGGAAGTGGTTATGGTGGGAGAATTTATAGCCTGGCAAAGCCTACGACACGGGGATTCCCCCTCCCCTCCATCCCCTACCACCTTAGAGCTCGTCGTTCTACACTAACCAGCCCATCACTGGTTGTAGCTATCACTGCCATTTTTTTTTTTATTGGCCTTCTGGTAAGTACACCCATTTCAGGAAACATCCATTGGTGTTCCCTCAAACTTGTTGTTTGAGTTTCTGAATGAATAAGGCTAAGCACAGGCTTTGGACTGTCCCTGGAGGAAAGAAGGAGGCATCTAGGTCACCAGCCCACAAGGCTAAGATGACCCTCTGGGTTTTCCAGTGAAAGGGCCCCCTCTTTGTAGGGGCCAGGCCCTGGTGTAAGCACTTGGCATGAACGAACACATCAGTCCTCACAGCAAGCCTAGAAGGCAGGTATTATTACCGTAGCCATTTCTGGACGAGAAACCTGTCTGACACCGCACAGCTCACAGATGGCTGAGTCAGGATTCTGGCCCCACAGCCTGATGCCTTCCATCACTGGGCCCCCGAGGCTCAGCATTCCTTACTTTACATTGCCTCAAGTAACTGATTGTTATTAACTGTCTTCCAGAGGCCAAGTCTTGGTCCTTGACAGCCTTTGTTCCCTTTCCAGGAAAGACAGTAAATCTTTGCAAACACTGTTGTAGTTCGAAGCTTGGGTGGCAGGTTTGATGATATTTCTGGCTGCCTTGTACCCCCCGTTCTGTCCCAGAAAGTGGTACCGAAAGGGCACCTTTAGAATTCATTCTGATTGCATAAGTTCTTTTAATAATACATCTGTAATTTGAGACATATATTCTCGAAGCAAAATATAGTAAGCCATGCTTTAGGGCACACACTGTGCTGCTGTACTAATTAATTTGTCAACTTGTGGCTAATTATAAAATGCAATGTTGCTTATTTTGATTTGTAATGTAGCCCACATTGTTCGAACCACTAAATGGGAAGTGGCAGGGTGTGGGAGAATGGAACGTTCCCTCCAGGCTACAGAAGGCCAGGGCCTGCCATCTGGGTTACCTATATCAGAAGTGTGTATCACAGCTCATGTTCCCCGTGCCCTGTAAGGCCAGCAGTCCTCCTGGGTTCCATGCTTCCCCGGGCTGTTCCAGTCCCATGAGTGGGCAGTACAGGGCCCCCTGTTTGTCAGCTGCTGGATGCTTCTACCTGGCTTGCAGTGTTCTGAGTGGGGCTCACGGGATGGGTCCAAAGCCCTTGGTTTCCAAACCCACTGGGTACTGGAAAGCTGAATTGGCTTATGTCCCATGCGCATCTGCTGGCCACAGGGGAGTGTCCTGGCTTTCCACAGCACTGGCTGTGTACCTCTGTCTGGGCCTTCTTGGGGCTGGAGGTGACAGGCCCGAGGTGAATAGGGATGTGCTCAGAGTGCCAGAGACCAGCTTTCAAGACTTACAGGGGGGTGGCATTTTGGGGAAGATTCACTAGAGTGCAGGTGTGGGTCTTTGGATTGAATTCTTAGAAGCCTGATTTTGTTAGAGCAACTCCCAGCAAGGAGACCTCCAGCCAAGGAAACCCATGTGTGACTCCAGGCTAGAATTCCTGGGACCGCAAACACCTGTATGCCCTGCCCTTATGGAGAGCCACTCACAGGGGGAGTGTTGTCTGTCCGAACCACCACCTAGGACCTGTCTGCCCCAGAGCCCGGGGCTCATGTCTGGGGCCCTGGGTACCCTTTCTCTGATAGTACCTGTGTGGGTGCTGCCAACTTCTGCCTCTTGGAACTTTCCTCGCTATATTCCAAGCTGATCCCATCCCCTTCTGCACTTTTTTCCCTAAACTAATTGTAATACATTTGGTAAGGTGTCTCCACAGTCCTGCCTTTAGAGGTTCCAGCCAGCCACCTGGGGTAGACTGCAGGAGGCTCTCCAAAGCTTTGGCCTGAGGCTCCAAGTTTCTGATGATGTCAGTTTTCTGATATTCCCCTATATATGGCCACTCCCATCTTAGTCTATCAAAGCACCTGCTGTTTTCCTGGGGAGTGTGTAGGTCAGCTTATAAATATCTATTTATTAATATTTATGTGTTTATGCTATATATAATGTTATAAACATTTATTTTTTTGATGTTCATTGTTTGTCTGCCTCATGGACCATGTCTGTTTGTTCATCTGGGCATATGTGGTGCCTAGCCCAAGGCCTGGCAGCTAATGGATCCTCACTAAAATGAGTGTTGGGTGCACAAAAAGTTCAGCTCTGAGAGAGGGACCCCAGGAACACCTCCTAAACCCACTCTATACTGCCAGCTCTTGACACTGGACCCCATTCACTGCGCTTGCCAGGCTGGGGCCTCCTCTGCTGGGACTTTAGAGGCACCCGGCTGGCGCTGTATCCTGCCCAGCACCCTCGCATCTTCAGTGCTTTCATAGTCAAGAGGACACTTGATGAAATTAAAAGGCTGCACATTTAAAATAGACGCGGGAACCCCTTTTTTGGCAACATGCAATTAATCAACCTTTGGAACTCAATCCTGCAGGATATCATTGAGGCAAATAATTCAGCATGACTAAGGAGGGGGATTAGAAACCTCTATGAATAAGAATAGCATCTATTAGCAGAGAGCTTCCCTGTCCAGAGAAATCCATCCCAGGGCTGTTAGGTGAAATCTCATCATCAGCTCTGATGGAGGGATAACAGACCTACTAGATTAGAGTAGATAAAATAAAAGGGGCTGGTAAAAAGTGGCTATGGTCACTGTCCTTTGATTGGCCAGGGAGAGAGGCCCTTGTCCAATGTGGCGCAGCCCCCAAAAGGCTCCTGAGCAAATAACCATGATTCCCAAAGGCTAGAACCTAGACTCACATAGCCCTATGATTCCATGCATCTGTCCACCCACCCATCTCTTCAGCCATCCAGCCACCCATCTGCTTACCTGCCCGATGGTCTATCCGTGCACCTGTCTGCCCATCAGTCCATCCATCCATCCATCCATCCATGCATGCATCCATCCATCCATCATCCCCTCCTCCCACTCACCTGTCTCTCTGTCCTTCCATGCAGGCACAGTTGGGGATACAAATGTGAAAAGATAGACAAGGCCCTTGTTCTCAGAAACTCACAGTCCAGTAAAGGAGACCGAAGAGAAAACAGATAGTTGTAACGGTAACAGATAGTTGTAATCCCAGGGGACCTTCCAGATGCTGTGGGAGCCCAGCGGAGGGCACCTTATCAGAAAGTGAAACTTCAGCTGGTTCCTGGGAAGCAGTGTGGTATCCTGAAAAGAATGTTTGCTTTGGATCTAGTCAGAAATGGATTTGAGTGACTTTGCATTTGAGATTGGAGGGACTGTGGGCAAGTTATGGAAGCTTTCAGAGCCTTCATTTCCCTCACCTCTGAAATGGAGACAATGCTATCCAGCAGGGCTCTGTGAGGGTTCTGTGAAGTGATGTCTGTGAAGGGGGCTCAGCAGAACACCTGCCGTTAGTAGCTTGGGTGGGAGGAGCATTCCTCTCTCTCTCTGTCCCATGCTAAGCCTACCTTTGGTTAATTTGTTTATAAAATACATATCCTGTTTAAAGATATTTATATAACCCATATTTTACACATTCACACTCACACACACCCATAGAATTTAAAACTCAGTTCAGCTTCAAAGCCCTCACTTTTCCTGGGCAACTCGGAAGGACAGCTGTTACCTCAATGCCATTAGCTGTGTTAGCACGCACATAAGTACCTCGTTAAAAAAATCAAATATTAACACACATAGCAGGAGCCTTGGGCTTTCTGTTTGATTACTCTGAAGGGTACGTTTGCTTAATACAAGCTAACTTATAACTCCGAAGTTGTAAATTTGAATAAGCCTGTCTCCTGAAAACTCTTCCGGATGATTTCAAGCCTAGAATGGATTGTGCATGTTCTGTAGGGAGAGTCGGGGTAAGGTGGTAGTGGGTGACGCCTCTCTCAGAGGACGTGTAGTCAGCACATCTTAATACTGGAGTGGAGATGGTAGGCGTTCCGCACATGTTGCTGTGATGGGGGTGATTACCATTTTCACCTGGAGGGACCCCCAGTGGGCTGTTGGTTCTCTGGGTGTAATGGGAGAGAGTTATCTCCTTCACTTTTCTGCTGGACGGTCCAGTCTGGAGCTCCAGCCCCTCACTGAGCAGGCTTGGGTGACCCTTCAGCTTGGGGCTGTCCTCCAGTCCATGCTTCTGTAGGACAGGGCTGCTGTCTTCTTATAAGGGCTTCAGGAGCTTTCCATGCAGACTTAGATTTTTTTTTTTTTTTTTTTTTAAAGTAGTGCAGTTCCCATCTTGTCCACACCCAGTTCCTAGCCTTTGACTCTCTGCTTTCTTCCCCAGCCCATGGGCAGGACAGAGGCTGAAGCATCATTCATATTAATGGCCTCCTATTGTCTGCTGTTCTAGTTTTCTCTGTCCTTCTGAGGAGCCTGCCAAGCAGGGCACCATGTGCTCATGGGCCCTTAATAAATGTTTGATGATGATAATTAGATCATGGGCAATTTGTTACCATAACATTTATTTTTCACATTTTTCTTGGAAATGTTATCTGTCTCCAGCTCTGCTTGACTCAGGATGGTGATTTCAATTTCTACAAAGAATGTGGCCCAAAGATGCAATTCATTATTGAAGAAAGAGTAAAGGTTATACAGCACCACAATCTGGGCTCACATTCTGGATTTTCTACTTTCTAGCTGGAGGAATTTGGGTGAAGCTTACATTTCTGGGCTTAAATTTCCATGACTGGTAAAGATACTAGTATCCGAAAATGAGTCTCATCATCCCTAAAACATTTCAGGGCGGACAACAGATATTCATTTTGTTGGGAGGAAGATTGGGGCCTATTCAGTAGTCTGGCTCACCTGAAGTCACACAGTAGATCAGGGCACATGGGAGCCCGGGGCTTCTAGATCTTTTGCTAGGACCCCGGTTCTATAACCTTGCTGAGTATATAAAGTCCCCCCCCCCACTTGCTGCCTTCCTTGTTCCCCCGTCTACAAATATTTAATGAGCACCTACTATATGCCAGTCAGTGAGATATGGTGGCGAGCCAGACTAAGCCCCCCTTTATTGTGGTACTTACGTTCTGGTGAAAGGAAACAGGCAACAACCAGATGACCAATAAATATGTAAGAGACATACAGTGAAGGAAAATAAAGGTGGGTAAGGGGAAAAGAAAGGGGTGATGTTCCCATTTCAGAGGGGAGGGTCGGGAGGCCCCTCTGATGTGGGGGCATTTGAGCAGAGGTCCAAAAGAGATGGCAGGTGCAGAGACTCAGAGCAAGGGTGTCTTTGTCATGTTCAAGAAACTGGAGACAGTTGGGTGGTGAGCTGTGGTCAGAAAAGCAGCTTGTCAGCAGGTCAGGTAGAAACATATGGGCTTGGTAAGGAGATTGGATTTTACTCCAGGACGGAAGCTGTTAGAGGGTTTTGAGCAGGTACATGGGGAAGAACAGACTGTAGTGGGAGAGAGGGAGGAAGAACTCTTAGGATACTATTGAAACAATCCAGGCAGAGGTGTTAGGGACTTTGGGTGGGGATGGGCAGAGGATTGAGGTGGGAAACCTGGAAAGTGGTCCAACTCTGGATGTGTTTTGAAGGCAGATTGATAGATTT
This sequence comes from Meles meles, assembly GCF_922984935.1. Taxonomy (NCBI): domain Eukaryota; kingdom Metazoa; phylum Chordata; class Mammalia; order Carnivora; family Mustelidae; genus Meles; species Meles meles. The sequence continues at coordinate 44,336,434 of NC_060078.1, read as the reverse complement.
GCCAGCAGTGTGGATGAGTCTTGGAGGGAAAGAGAAAGAGGAGCCAAGGATGAGGGTATCGCCTCTGGGCTCTAGCAATAAGAAGAATGGTGTGGCCGTACCTGGGGTGAGGAGGACTGCACAGGAGTAGGTTTTGGGGGGGGGGATGTGAAAACCAGTTTTTTTGGGACATGCTAAATTTGAGACACAACTTAGACATCCATTTGGAGGCTTGGAGGAGGCAGGTGGATTTACTGAGTTGGGGTGAAGGAGAGGTCGGGCCTGCAGATTGAACTTCAGCACTTAATACTACAGACATGAAAAGCCAGGATACTAGGTGAGGCCGACCTTGGGGGAGGGAGTGAAGGTCGAGAAGAGAAGAGGTCTGGGGACGGTAGTGGAAGGACTATTTTAAGAAATGAAGGCAGGAGCCTAAAGCAGCTGGCTTTCCTGCCTCTCACCCCTGAGAATTCATGGGAACATTTTGACCTTTGAATATCTCAATTTGGAAGTCTCCTAATAGAAAGACTGGGACATTTTCTAAAAAGTATGGGTATTTCAATCATGGTGATGCAGATATTACAAGGCTGTCATTTGAGATGGATACCACCCCCTTTCCCATGGCCCCTGAAATCCTTCTACCCATTGGCCTTTCAGAGACAATGGATGCTCCCAGGGCCCTGGGTGTTGGCTGAAGGTGGTCCTAAGGGGAGCTCTGGCTGTTCTGATCACCTTGTTTCTGCTAAGTAAACCTCACACGCTCCCCTTCTCCGGGATTCAGGCTCACCTCTTCCATGTGACTATGCACACAAATAGCTAAAGATACCAATATCGAAAGACAATTTTAACCACTTCTAGGCCATTATGGGACAGACAACAGATACCTGCTTTGGTCATGAGGCCTGGTCTGGGGGACTGGCTCACTTGAAGTCAGACAATCACTCAGGATGCTCCAGAGACCTGGGCACCTCTTAGCTTTTGGTTCAGGGTCCCGGTTCTGTAACCTTGCTAGTGTATAAAATTGCATTACTTTCCCAGAATGAATGGGGTTGAATATCCCCCAGACCCAGCAGATAAGGACAGGAGCCTTGTCTATCCACAGAGATGCAGTGGTGGTTCAGTTTGAGGGAGCAAAGAGTGAACAGATAGGAAGAGAGGGGCCCACTAAGCCAGCCCTTTGTTAATAATCACTCCGCCCAGGAAGCACTGCCTGGTATTTGGGGGGCAGCTTTGGAGCCAAACACACCTGGGGGCTGAATGCTCGCCCAGCCTCTCCTAAGCAGCGTGATTGGAGATGAGTCCCTCCATCTCTTTGAGTCTGAGTGTTCTCATTCATGTGACAGGGCTGGGAACTCCTAGCTCAGAGAGTGGGAGTGAGGACCCCATCAGAGAAGGGCGCCAACAGAGCGCCTGGTACCAACTCGTGCTCGCTCCGTGTTCCTCCTCTTTCTCCATCTGTGTGCAGCCCACAAGAAATTCACGATGGCGAGAACCACAAGTTCACACTGAACCGTTTCTGTAATGTGATGGTGTAATGTGTACATTACATCTGTAATGTGATGGTGATGCGAGGGTGGATTTTAGGTCCATAAATCAGTTAGGAAGCACAAAGTGGTTGCTGATGGGGGTGCAGAACAAAGGCTGTGTACAATAGAGAAGCCGTCAGTAGCTGGCTTCACCTGAAGTCTTGGCTTCACAGAGACACTGGGAGGAGCAGCTCCAGACTGCGTAAGGGTGATAGGTAGGATTGACGTGAGTGAATGGACACAGCACCCTGAAATTGAAGCCATATTGGTCCCACCATTAAAACCAGATACACTTTCCTAGCGGCACTAGTCATGATAGCCCCAAGGTGGAAACGACCCAGATGTCCATCAGTGGCTGAAGAGATAGAGTGTGGTAGATCCAGACAATGGAATATTAGTCAGCCATAAAAAAGAGTGAGTGCTGATTGGGGTACAACTTGGGTGAACCTGAAAAAATTTCAGATGCTCCGTGGAAGAAGCTGGGCATCAAAAGGCAAGTACAATGGTGGTTGTCGGGGCTTGGGGAGGAGGAAATAGAGGGTGACAGCTCATGAGCCCTGGGTTTCCTTTTGGGAGGATACAGATGTTCTGGAACTAGATACAGGGGATGGTTGCACAATACTATGAATGTACTAAGTGCCATGAACTCGTACACTTCAGAATGGCTACAGCCGTGAATTTTTCATTATGTATATTTTACCTTGGTCAAAAAAATAACTTTCCCTGGGTGTCCTCTGCATGGGGCTCTCTTCTCTGCCTCTCACGGCCCTTCCGTGGGCCATACACAGGGCAGCACACATTGGATATGCCATTTCCTCATCTTCATGTCATGTCTACAAGGGCAGAGGCCTTGGTCCCAGTTTACAGACCAGGAAGCTGAGACTGAGCTGGTGACTTTCCTTTCCTCAGGTCACAGAGCCATTGCGCGCTGAGTTGACATTTAAGCCCAGCCCGTATCCACATCTGCTTTAGGGCTGAACTTGCTGCCACAGGCAAATCATAGTCATTGCTGTTTATTGAGCATCTACTGTATGCTGGGTTCTGCGCTAAATCTGTGTGGGCTCTCGCCTCGGGCTTGCTTCTGGCTCCCTATGCCTAGTGTAGTGTCTGACCTCTGGCAGAGGGCAGGAACCCCTGCACTTTTTTTTTTTTTTATCATTGAGGTTGTTAACTTAGCAGTTGATTGTGAACTGGATTGGGGGAATGGCTTTCTCTTTGACAACCATTAACATGAGTAGTTTTCACAATGTGAACTTCTACCTTCTCAGAGGCAAAGCTTCTTGAAACTGTCATCCTCCTTTTCCCTGATCCTTGGCAGCCACAGCCCATCAAGCTGTTGAAAATCATTTCTGTGTTCGGAGATGGACAATTTGGTATTGTAAATTTTAAAATTAACAAACTGTTGAAGGATCAGGGCACTTCAAGTTGTGGCAGAAAGCGAGCAAATTTCAGCTCTCGTAAGAGCAATGTGTGCGTGTGTTTTGGATATTACCTATGGAACATAAGCGATGTCTGTAACCCACCATTTATATGCAAATAACTGGCACTGTAGTGCATATGTCCCCCACAAACAACGTGAAATGTCTATAAATTATGCAATAATATAGATGTTGCACATATGTTATTTTGAGCTAATTGTCATCAAACTCTGGGCTGAGATGGGCTTGTGATAGGTGTGCTGGCACCAGTCGTGGGCCTGGGAGGAGCACATGGAGGGTCCCACTGTAGCAGAGAGCTGGGTGTTAGCGGAGCCCGGGAGATGAGCTGGCTGGCGGCTCCAGGGTGCCGAGGGACCAGATCCTGAGGCAGAAGGCTCAGAGACACGTTCCCCAGGCCAGGGGGTTTGGCTTTCAGGCTTACAGACTTGACATTCAGTTTTCTTAGAGCCCTGGGCAGTGGGGTGGATGGGCCAAGGTACTATTGGAGGTTAGCTCAAGTCCTGGGTCATTTCCAGAGAGGAGCCGAGCATGTGCTGGGCTCAGCCTGGCTGAGTGGCGTGGGCTCCTTTTGCTGACATGGCACAGAACAGAGACATCAGGGTCTGCTCTGGGTTTGTAATGCAGCTCTGCCACTTCCTGGTTGTGTATGTGACACTTGAGGGAAATACTCACCCTCTCCAAGGGTCAATTTTGTGTAAAATGAAGATAGACAGGGTCCTCTCCTAGGGTTGTGGTGGAAGCCAAAGTGATACCATTTGGAAAGAACTTGGTGTGTCTAGTGATGCCCAATGGGTGGGGCCCATGACTGTGGCCATGACGATGAGAAGGCTACCAGGGGGAAGCTAATTCTAATGAGGAGGCTGCTTGGTCTCCTCACTGGAGCTGGGTGATGTCAAGGGCACCATTGCTGAGTGGCAGAACAGAAGGCAACCATCTCTCCTATAGGGCTGGCCCTGCCATCAGCTGGACACAGGAGAACTGCCCGGATTCATGTTTTTGAGGACCTTCTATGTGCCAGGCACTAAGTACACTGTATACATTTTATTTTCCACTCCCCCTTCAAATTGGAGAGGTGGTCCCATTGCTGGCCAAGAGCTGAAGAGCTACAGCTCAGGGATTGGAAACTGAGTCCCCAGGTTACAAAGTTGGTCAAGGCAGCTGGGATTTGAGTCCAGCCCTGAGTCAAGGACACGCTGCTCTGTGGCTGTCTCCTTCCATTAGGGCAGCCTCTCCCTAGATGCTGCTGGCCACTTGGGGACACATTTTTGCATGTGGAGCCCCTCTCATCCCATGCTCTGTGTTTAAAACATTGGTGCTGTTTCAGGTTTCTGCTCACGGGGACTGACATTGCTAACCCCCCAGGCCTGGATTTAGCCTGGTGTCAAGAGCCCTGAGCCTCCGATGACATGTTTGGGTGTTTCCCTGGTTTACACCTTGGCAGATGGGGGGTGTCTCCCTGTGCTGGGGAGCCAGCAGCCTCCCGCATCCCTGGACAGGCAATGAGTGAGGAGGTTGGGCTAGGTGTTTAAACCAGAGACCTCTAGGAGCAGAGAGGAGAGGCGTTCCGGCTTTGCTGGGTCACTGCAAGGCTGCTGGGCTGGGAAGCAGCATGGTGGCCAGAAGGACATCTGACTGCAGCCAGCCAGAGAAGCGAGTCTCTGAATGGGGGCGGTGGGAGGACGGCATTTCCTGGCAGGAGCCCCGCACCTGGCTCAGAACTACTCACCTTGAGGAAGCCCAGCTCCCACCATGTTGTGCTGAGGGTTCTCACTCCTTCTTATAGAACACTGTGTACCATTTGGAGCATCACACAAGCAAATTTAGCCAAGCATATTTTGGGCCAATTGAAGTTGTAGGCATGCTGCCTGGGGAAAAAATAGATCTTTTCTTACTTGATGTGTGACAGATGAGAGCTGCGGAGAGGCCCATGCACTCTGTTCTGCCCACACAGGGATGCTGCCCAGGGGCCCTGCACTGGCTACCTTGTTATCCTGCCTCTCACCGTCACTTCGGAGATGTTTAAATGGGTTGTTTTCACCAGACAGCTGGGGGAGAGTGGGAGAGGCCTGGCACAGGCAGAGCAAGAAAATGACTCCACAGGATGTCTTCAGGTAGTGCTATCTCTGCTCACCTGTCTGAGAATGTGGGGGTGGGAGGTGGGGGAGACTCATCCCAGACTGACCATGCCGGCTGTTGTTCCCCCGGTCCATGGCTGTGCGTGGTCAGAGTGTGGACACCTACCTCCTCACCAAGCCTCTGATGGAGGGTGGGGGCCCTTGACAGGGAAACCGGACAGCTCTCACACCATCTGCAAGCCCTGGAGACCTAACGGGCTGGACTTGGTTCACAGAGGCTGTAGAGGATGGAATGAAGAGGAAGGCATTAATTCGGCACAATCAATGAGTACTCAGTCACTGTGTGCTAGGCATTCAGATGTGCTTGTGATTATTTTGTGTGTGTGTGTGTGTGTGTGTGTGTGTATAGTTGTTTATATTTTTACATTTTTTCCCCCTGTTATCTAAATGAGGGCCGGTGAGGCCCTTCAAACATACAGCATAGGGGTAGGAAGGGGAGCTAATTTGAATCATGGGCAGGGGGTACTTATAATTGACTTCAGTAGGAGACAGATGGGGCAGAAGACAGAGGCTGGGATGAGGCCTGTGTGGCTGTGTCAACTGTATGGGATTTGTGGAGAATCCAAGGGGAGGAAGAAGGTGTTGGCCATGGGGACTGGGTGAGCCGAGCCTTAGGCCTTTTGAGCATGTGCTGTTTGCATGGGCTATGCATGTAGGTAATTTTAGTAAGTGGATGGTAGTAAAGAAATGGTGTTCAAGAGAGGGGTTTGTACTGGACTGGAGGCCTGGGCGTTAGGAACAGTGTGTGTGGAATAGGTTGCTTAGAGAGAGAATCTAGAAGGAAAATGACCTAGGGAGAGAGCCTGGGCAGATGGCCTGGGCAGAGGCAGTGGAGGAGAAGGTCACTCTGCAAAATGGGATCATACCAGCCCTGAGCTTGTGGAGTTGCGAGTGTTCATTGAGGGGCGTCACTGGTGCTGACAGCAGAGTGGAGGACACGGGGAATTTGCAGGCCAGCTTCGCTGCTCTTGTGGATCGTGGGGGCAACTATTGTTCTGACTTGACTTGTTTCTCCAGCCTTTTTTGGAGCACACATTTCACCTTTGGAACAAGTGAGACATTCGTGGGAGGGGAGCTGGGACTGTTGTCCATATCCCTCAGCTGGGCAGGGGAGACCAGGGGGACAGAGGGGCAGGTGGCAGTGCAGGGTTCTGGGGAACCTCTGAGTCCCCAGGGTTAGACAGGAGGCCAGGAGAGCTGGAGCTGAGTTGCCCAGGAGGCAGTGGTTAAAATCTCCTGTGGGCCTCCCCAACATGTGGTCATGGTTTGGGCCCGGTCTCTGTTGGTCTTGAAAAAGGTGTTTGTAATACCACTCATTCCCCAGTAGACTCATAGTCTTGAACTAGCGCCTCAAAGAGAGCATGAGAAAGAAAGAACTTCAGATCTGTCTTCATTTTTACACCTTCAATCAACTTCGGGGTCATGGAATAATGACTGTTGAGGGCGGAAGCCAACATCGGTCAACTTGTGGGCCTCCCTGGAAGAACTCTATAGTTCTGCCCTGTCCAACATGAGCCACCAGCCACGTGTGGCTTCTGAGTACATGAAATGTGGCTAGTGCAACTTGAGCACCAAAGCTTTTAATAATATTTAATTTTAATTAATTTAAATGAAAAAATCTTATTCAAAGTAGGCATTAGAAAAATTAAGTATGTTTGGACCAACCTAATTATGTGACTCTACATTTCCAGGACAAATGCGATGAAATCTAAAATTAGATCAAGTATTTCTTATGAAAATGTAATATTTAAGATTGAGATGTGCTGTAAGTTTAAAATATACATCACTTTAGAAGATTTGGTATAGGGGCACCTGGGTGATGTTGTCAGTTGAGGGTCTGACTCTTGGTTTTCGCTCATGTCGTAATCTCAGGGTCACGAGATTGAGCCCTGTGTCAGGCTCTGTGCTCAGTGAGGAGTCTGCTTGAGATTCTGTGTCTCTGCCTGTCTTCCGGCTTGAGCTCTCTCTCTCTGTTTCAAATGAATAAATAAGTAAATAAGATCTTAAAAAAAAAGATTCAGTACAAATGTAAACTATCTCATTAATAATTTTTGTATTGCATGTGGCGATGTTGATATTTTGGATACATTGGGCTAAAGAAAATCTATTATTAAAATTAATCTCACCCATTGCTTATCTTTTTAAGGTATTTAATAGAAAACTAGAAAATCACAGAGGCCTGACTCAGCCACTGGTCTGAGAAGCCCATGGCTTCACCTGGAGCGTTTGCTAGGGGGGGTGAATGAGACAGATTTGCAGGTCTGAAACAGACGCCAACTATAATGTAAATTATGGAGTTTGGGTGATTGCTGTGGATCAGTGTTGACTCCTCAGCTATAACAAATGGACCACTCTGGTGGGGGATGGTGATAGTGGGGAAGGATTTAGCAGGGGGTGGGCAGGGGATATAAGGGGGATCTCTGTACCTTCCTTTCAGTTTTGCTGTGAACTTAAAACTTTTCTAAAGAATAGAGTCTATAAAAAAAGGCTTAAAGCAGAAGAGTAAGACAAACAAAAAATAAATTAAAAAAAAGCAGACATCTCAGAGTGCCATCAGTTTTCTTTTTTGGGGAGAAAGAAATTTGCTCAATCAATCCCTACGAACTGGGGAAGGCCCCTGCTCATCAAAGCGTCTCACCCGAGTGTCCCAAGGCTGCCCATCACGCAGCACAGGCTGAGCTGCGGACAGCAGCCGCCTGCCCATCAAGGAGTCTCTTCTGAGAGACTCACCAAGAAACCCAGAAAGTCCCAGAAAGGAAGAGAATACCTTTTTTTAATTTGGCTGGCCTCCATTTTGGAGATCAAGGCCTCAAATGAAACCCCACAATTACAAGCGGATTCTCCCACTTTGATCACGATGCCGCCTTTGCATTGGAGAGCTGCTTTCCACCACTTTGATCCTCCTCCTGGGCAGACTGGCCTGGGCTAGAGAATCAGAATGGATGGGAACACCTTGAACGTGGTCCTCAAGTGTTCTTGGGGGTTGCTAATACCAGTTTCCTCATCGCTGTGTGTCCTCTTAGGAACATTCATCGGTCTTAGGATTTTTGTACTTTCTGTTTGCATGTTCACTGGACGGCCTCTCTTTAACAAAAGGCACCAGAGTTAGTTGCCACCATCACCAAACCGATAAGAAGCCAGGAGGATGCTGTTCCCGTGGGGAATGGGGGATTTCCTACCTCCCTGGAGAGGCCTGGCTGTGCTTGCTGCCTTGGCATGCCGGGCTGGTGGGGCTGGCTGAAATGATACAGTGCTTTAGGACTTTGCAATCTGACAGGGATGGAATTCCTGAGTTTATGATGGTGGGTTACAAAGCTCTTTATCTTTTCCCCTCCCTGTTACTTCTTCCCACACACAGTCATGTTCACATACCTACCTTAACTTTAATAGGCTGGAAAGGGAGACCTAGGGAAGGCAAGAGATGACAACAACGTCTCTCGGCAAAGATTTGACCTCAGTTCAGTTAGAGCCCCCTGGATCCTACAGGCTGTGCCTGGGGCCATATCCACGACCACCAAGGGGCCCGCAGCCTGGAGCTGAGTGGGCAGGCTGCTCGTTCTGCATGGGCTGGTCTGTCCACGTTGGCAGCCTGGAGCCATCCTGCCAATTACGGGGGATGGGAGTGCTTGGCTCAACTTAGGGTCCTCGCCTGTGCCAGGCTCCATCCTCGCTCCTGTCTGTCACTTTACAGATGTGGGAGGGGGCAACACCCTCCCCAACCACCCATCCAGCCATCGATAGTCAGCTGATTTTCTCTGTCACATTGGAAGAAGTTTGCTCCTAAGTGATGTGTGCTGTCTGACCTCTGCCGGTGCGTCGCCAGCTCTTGGAGGGGCGTGTGCAGAATGCTAAATGAGCTCCCTTGATGTTACACCTGAGACATGTTTGTATTATAAATGGGTACAAATAGAGTTTGGTTTTAGGTGATATATGAGGTCTGTCATGTTTCCGCCAGTGGTAGGACAGTTAGAGGAGAGCTAGTTTGTTCTGGGTTGGGCATTTCTGAGCCTTCTGTGTATTTGGGACTGCTGTTCCTCCTCTGTAAGGGGATGGGGCCAGTGGGGCCCTGGGCTGTCAGTGGGTGGGAGCTCGGCTCGGGCATCATGATCCTTGGCCTGCCCACCTAAGAGGCCCATCCAGGATGTCCCATGGCCCTGAGCAAATGTGCCTCTGCTTTCTTCTGGGCCCTGCAGACCTGACCTGGAGTCAGGCAGATCTCTGTTGGAGTTCTGTGCTATTTATGAATGACGACACTAGGGTGTGGCTCAAAGCAGGTCACATGTCTGTTCTGCACCTGAACGCTGACCTCTCCTGAGCAGTTTCTGGGAGGATCAGGTGGACAGTCTGACAAGGGCCTGGCAAGGGTGTTCTGTGCATGGGAACTACTTTTCCTCACTGAAAATTCAGAGTACAGAGGCCACCTGCTTACCTAACTGAGTTGGAGTAAGCAGGTTGGAGTGGGGTTGGGGTCATGAGCCCAAAAAGGGGAAGCCTCCTGGGTCCTGACGCACCACCCCGACCCCAAATCCCACAGGAGCCCAAGGTTGGTGTCTCCTTCCTTACAAGGAAGCTGTGACTATCCCATGAGAGCCCTGTGACTGAAGCATTGGGGGGCTTGCTGTTATGGTGCCCGTGGGAGCTGTCTGTGCACAGGGCAGCTTGGAGGGAGAGGCGGCTGGGAGGCAAGACTGGTGATCGTCAGCACTGGGGGCGGGAGGTGTGCTGAGGCTCCCAGGCTCCTTTGCAGTGCAGAAGCCACACCTGGTCCATATGTGTCCCTCAGGGGCCTCCCAGGGACCTGCCAGGCCTGTGGCTCAAGCAGCTCATGTCCATCCCAGCATTCTCATTGCAGAGAAAAGGCTCCACCTTCCCAAGGCCCCTTTGTGTCCAGTAAGGGCCCCAGTGTCTGAGATCGCCCCTGCAGTCGGGCATCCAGTATTAGGTCTAATTCTAGTTTGGGGTTTGCAAACTCCTCACCCCACATCTTGAGGGTCTTTTGGAGGTGGTCCTCTGTGGACTAGATGTACATGCTCTCTTGGGGTCTCCCACATGCAGAAGAGTATCTGGTTGCGTCATGAGGAAGGAGGGGACGTATTTTGTGGATGGTGTCAGAACCCTGGGTCTGTGGCTGGTGGACACTGTGGAACCCACAGCAGACTTCTGCCGTGCAGCCTCTGACAGGATGGGGAGACAGACCAGAGCCCCCCTGTGGTAAGTCTTGGGGCATGTCTGTAACCCCAGCATTCTGGCTGTCTGAGCAGAGCTGGTGGGCCCATGGATGCTCCCCAGAGGTTGGAAAAGGAACAGCCTCTGCTGCTCTGGAAGGGGAGTCTGAGCCCAGCAAAAGACATGGATACCTGCAGTCACATGGCCAGCTGCTTGCTCTTGACATTGGAGCCTTAGTAAAGAACTCAGGACTTGCTGGAGGGAGAGGCATGCTATCATGCGGGCTGAGAAGGCTGTGTATGTGAGTAGGTAGAGTTCCCCCAGACACTTTGTCATGGAGTGCTGTCTGTCTTATCACATCTGCTGATGGCTTCCCATGGGCCTGTCTTGTCCCCCACCTCCAGAGTTGTGGGGGCCAGAGAGCAGGTCACCCCTTCACTTGTATCCACCATAGGTGGTCACAGAACTGTGACCAAGCTGGGGCAGTTTTAGTGTGTCCCAGGGAGAAGTTCTGATCTAGGATTTGGGTATAGCTCATGTGGAAAGGAACTCATGAGAAGTCCTGTGGCCAAGGTGGATGGCCCAGAGCCATATGACCCCTGAATTTACACATTGGGATCATTCTGCCTGGATGTGCCCATTGCCCCAGACTGGTCCCCCTTTCTCAGAGAGGTGAGGCCAGCAAAGCACCTCGGAGCTGGGGGTGAGATGCCCGGAAGAGTCTCTTTGCAGAGCATGGGTCTAGCAGGCCTACGGGGAGGTGGGATGATGTCTGGTTCAAGCACTGGGTGGTGTGCCAATGTCTTCCCTGTCCTTCTCCTTCCTTCTCTCTTGAAAGATTTCCAAAGTCCACAAAGGACTGGCATCCTCCCTACCTCTTTCTCATCTTCCTCACTTGGAATCTCCATGCAGCTTTTCTTGCCACGGTGGCCTGCTTAGCTACCCAAACATTCTCAATTGTCAAGACTGGCTACATTGATTCAAATGACTCAAGCTTGGAAGGATGTTTGAGTTGTCAACCTGAGAGCGCAGTTCTCTGGACTGGATGTTTGCCATCCATGTCTGATCCTTGTTCTGGGGACACCAGGACCAACACAGCCACATGGACTGACATTGGACAGTGACCCAGGTGTGCCTGCTCAAGGGCTACAGAGAAAGCGGCTGGCAAAGCCTGGCTTCTGCAGACACGGCTGGGGCAATGGGTGGTCTGGTGCCCAGTCCTGCCTCTGCAGACTGACGAGTGAGAGTGTTGCTGTAGAAGGTGAGGCAGTGGTGGGGACTGGGTCAGTGGTCCCCAAAATCTGACATAGGACCCTTCATCCCAGCCTTTGGCATCAGTTCCTATTATGAGCACTGGCTGAATACCCAGCCATGGATTCATCGTAATGAGAGACGCAGAGGAAGGGGCAGGAGAACAAGGAAGGTGATAGATTTCTCTCGATACTTATCCGCAAGCCAGGACTTTCAGATTTAGTTATCTTCATGGATAAATGAGGAAACTGAGCTCAGAGAGGTTTGGACATTTGCTTAGTGTCTCACAAGTAATTGTGGGGGTAGAATTTGTACCCAGAAATACCAAGTCAGCAAGTCCAATTTTTTTTTTCTATACCCTTTGATCTCCATTGTTATGTGCATGACCTCTACTTGGGGTTTTGGACACTTTCTAAGATCCAGGCCCAGGAGAATATGGCCAGGTAGTAACACTCAGTAAAGGTTTGTTGAGTGAATGAATGAGCCAGCATTGGACTCAAGATTGGTATTACCCCTCATCAGAGCAGCCTTGTTCTGTGGATGCTGAGTGTGAGAAATGATGTCTCAACTCTCAAGTCTGTGATCTCTCTGCCACACGGTTCTGGCCATCAAGGTGCTCACTGTTTGGTGGGGAGACAGGATACTATACATAACAGAGGAGATGAGTTTAGAAATGGTAGCCAAGGCTCTGACAGAGAAAGAGACCAAGGTATATAACCAGCTATTCTTGAGAGACTCAAAAATAAAGTATCACAGTATCAGGAAAGACGTGAAATGGAGGAAGGAAAAATTTAAGTTCATTCATTTATTCCATAAGTATTTAGTAGGGACGTGCTCTGTGCCAGGCACTGTTTCTAGGCCCGTAGTGATAAGAGTGAACAAGAGAATCCTAGAGCCAAGCTCAGGCAGTAATGTCACTAATATAGGTTGTAACAACATTTTTCTCTAGAGGCAACATGTGTCTCCAGAGGCAAGAGAAATAAAAGCAAAAGTAGATTATTGAGACTACATGAAAATAAAAAAAACTTCTGCACAGTGAAGGAAATGATCAACAAAACTAAAAGGTGAACAGAATGGGACAAGATATTTGCAAATGACACATCTGATAAAGGATCAGTATCCAAAATATATAAAGAACTGATACAACTAAAAATTGAATAATCCATTAAAAAATGATGACATGTGGGGCGCCTGGGTGGCTCAGTGGGTTAAGCCGCTGCCTTCGGCTCAGGTCATGATCCCAGGGTGCTGGGATCGAGTCCCGCATCGGGCTCTCTGCTCAGCAGGGAGCCTGCTTCCCTCTCTCTCTCTCTCTGTGCCTGCCTCTCTATCTACTTGTGATCTCTCTCTCTGTCAAATAAATAAATAAAATCTTTAAAAAAAAAATGATGACATGAACAGCCATTTCTCCAAAGAAAACAGATGACCACCAGACATATGAAAAGAGCTCAACATCGCTCATGATCAAGGAAGTACAAATCAAGATGGTAATGAGATATCACCTCATAGCAGTCAGAATGGCTAAAATCAACAACACAAGAAACAACAGGTGTTGGCCAGGATGTGGAGAAAAAAGAAATCTCTTGCACTGTTGGTGGGAAGGCAAACTGGTGCAGCCACTCTGGAGAACAGTATGGAGGTTCCTCAGAAAGTTAAAAATAGATCTACCCTATGATCCAGGAATTGCACTACTGGGTACTTACTCAGAGAATACAAAAACACTAATTTGGAGGGATATATGCACCCCTGTGTTCATTTCAGCATCATTTACAATAACCAAAGTATGGAAGCTGCCCAAATGTCCAGCCATAGACGAATGTATAAAACAGGTGTGTGTGTGTGTGTGTGTGTGTGTGTGTGTGATGGAATATTATTCAGCCACAAAAAAGAATACAAATTTTCTCTTTGCAACAACATGGATGGAGGTAGAGAGTACAGTGCTCAGTGAAATAAGAGAAAGACAAGTACCATATGAATTCACTGATATGTGGAATTTGAGAAACAAAATTAACAAAGAGGAAAAAAAAGGAGACACACCAAGAAATAGACTCTTACCTATAGAGAACAATCTGATGGGGAGAAAGAGGTGAAGGGGGTTTAGAGGACACCCGTTGCAATGAGCCTTGAGTAATGCAGAGAACTGTGGAATCACTGTACTGCACAGTGGCAACGAAGATAAATGGCATGTTAACTATTACAAACTTAATTAAAAAGTAAAATGATAATTAAAAAATAAACCATAAAAAGAGTGAACAAGACAGAAAAATCTATATACACACATGCACACCTTCGAGAGGAGTCAGAGAGGTGAACTCCTATATATCACTCTTACTCCTGGGGTTAAACATGCAGAAGGCTGGCTTCCTAGGACTCCTTAGCACACATGTGCTATTCTAGACCCTTGGGATTCAGGAACGGAGAGCTCTGATACTCCTGTAAGATCAGCTGCCTTCGGGGCCAATCTGACAATTTCACTCACTCACTGTTTATTTCCTCTCATTCATGTAAGACTTTAGCCGCTGGATAACTGTGTTCCTTCTCCAGTCCCAGTCTAGACATACTGCTGGGTGACTTCGCTGACCATGTGGTGATCCTTCAACTCTATGACCTCTTATTTCCTTGACCTTTCCTGGTGATCCTCTCCTCAGCCTCTTGGTTTCCTACCTCCATGGCAACTGGGTCCTAAGCAACCTCTGAAACTATTCCATCCCACCTCCTACTTGCTGGCCATAACCTTGACACTGCCCTTTCCCTCACTTCTAGTACCTTCGGGGTACATTTGATTTGCAAACAGTCAGCTCCAGCTATCCTAAATAGTGAAAGTGAATTGTTAGGCTATTAGGCAGCTCGTAGAATTGATGAGAAATCTGGAAAATCTGATTAAGGGAATGGGCACCAACCGAGGGAATGTGAACTGCAGAGAACATAGGGAGGACACACATTCAGTGACGCCTTGGTGAGGGGTTGGGGCCATTGCTGAACTCCGGCTGCCACTTCTGCTCTGCCACCACCACCACGGGGGCACTTGTGATTGCACAGTCATGGTGCCCATATCTCTTAGACTTCTTTGTGTACTCTCCTCAGAGTTGAAGGGTTGGGCAAGATATCCAGTTTCCCCTTTCTACTGTAGCTGCCAGGACGTTGGAAGAGAAATATCTAGCCTCATTCAACAACCTTTGAGGAGTGACTTTTTCTTCCAGAAAGACTAAAGCTCTGGTTGAATTTCCTCCAAAGGTCACTGGGCAGCCAAAACAAAGCCACATGGTCACTACATTACACCTGTCTAGCTGCCTGATACCCACAAACATTTATTCCACATCTATTTTTGAATAGCTATGGGACTGTCTCGATTTTAGAGGCTTGGGACAGTGAACAAAACATAAGAATTCCTAAATGAAACAAGATGGGATCGGGAGGGAGACAAACCATAAGAGACTCTTAATCTCACAATATAAACTGAGGAGTGCTGGGGGGAGGGGTTAGGGAGAGGGTGGTGGGGTTATGGACATTGGGGAGGGTATGTGCTGTGGTGAGTGCTTTGAAGTGTGTAAACCTGGCAATTCACAGTGAACAAAACACAAGAATTCCTGCTGGGGTGAAACTTTGGGGAGATGGGCCCTCAATAAAATAAGTAAGGCTATAGTATGTTATGTGATGGTAAGTTCTATGGTAAATACGGGTAAAGGAGATGTAAATTGTTAAGAGAGATTCCGCTTTAAATATGGTGGGAAGGGAAGGGATTACTGGGAGGATGGAATTTGAGCAAAGACATAAAGGATGGAGAAGTGAGCTATTTGGATTACTGGGAAAGGGTATTCTGAACAGAGAGGACAACAAATGAGAAGACCTTGCTGCAGGCATGTGGGTGGATGTGGAGGCCTGCTTTACTCCTGTGGGCTCACCCAGCATCCTCAGTTCCTGCAGCTACTTTGAATCCTGAGCTAGGAGAGCTGAGTCTCATGGCTATGTGCACTGCAGCAGGGACAAGGCAGAGAGTCTACTGTTTTTGGGGTCTCTACCCAAAGTTGTCAGAATTTCAACTCCTCCAGGGAGCAGATGGGAATGGTATAGTTAAATATAGAATCTGTTGCCTCCAAAATCCGAAGAGACCCATGTAGTGTTGTGCCTCTTTCTTAATAACACGGGATACAAGGAGCGACATCTTGTCCTTGATTTCGTAGAGCATACTCTGAAAGACCCCAGAGCACTAGGACTCCAAAAACCTTGACCAAGTTTTCAAGTTCCTATACTTTCATAGAAGTTAATTTTTACCAGATTTATATATATTGCATACATTTATATATTTATTTGTAGACACACCTGATACCTGTTAATGTATGCTCCTATATCCTATCAGCATGATGTCACCCAAGTCTTGGGTACCATGATGTCCTATTAGATGGTTGGAGTCAAATTCATGTGGACCTTGTGGTTTAGAGCCAGAAAGCTGATTTGACCCTCAGGTAGGACAGTGAAGTTTTATTGTCATATCTGCCTGGAGAAAGCTCACTGCTTCTAGCAGTTTTTGTTTGTTGGGATAGAGGAAAAAATATACTGACAGATCAATAACTGTGTACCAGTTGCTAGAGTCTGTATTGATTTGATCCAATAAGAAGGCCATATCAGGGACATATCAGATACAAATTGGGAGTTACCACTGATTAAGTTCATGATAATCCACTGTTACTGCATAGGACTCATTAACTTTTGAATCTGACAACCTAGAAAGTTATACAAGGATGTGATTGGGCGCCTCCGCTTTGCGCCTTTCAAATATTTAATAATGATGCTAAGTTCTTTGATTTCCCTAGGGAGGTAGTAGTGCTTTTGTTTTCTAATTTTGGCAGGGAGAGGGAAATATCTTCCACTTGTGCCCTTTCTGCCTTATTAGCCCTTAGTCAATTTCCAGGGAGTCAATTAGGAAGTTCACTAGATGGCTGAAGATAGGTTTTTCAAACCTTCACTCTGGAAGTGGGGAGACAGCCATTGAGTAGGTCTGGGGTCCCTTGGATGTTCTATGAGGCTGACTTGGGTCAACACTCGATTTTTCATTTGACTTCCATTAGCCCCCACTCTGACGGATGCCCCAGTGATGTGCCAGGCTTCTAGGAATTAGGATGAGCCAAGATCCAGCGTTCACGGATACTCAGAGGGTCATGGTATTTCCTGTCCACCAGTGCGAAGTGGTCTTGATAAGTAGTTTCACATCCCTTTGAGAAAGGCTGAGAACATTCTGTTCACAGTATTTAACTGTGATGCTCGAGGGAGGGTTTAGGGCTTTTTTTCATTTAAAGGGTTCAGGGTTATTCAGGGACCTCAGGGTTTGGAGATTGGATGAAAATAGTGTATCTTTTCATCTTGATGACTTAAACAAGGCCTCTTTTTCCCTCTCAGTTATACATATTAAGTAAGAACTTAGTGGGTCACCTGTTTACTTTTATTTTTGGGACCTCAGTGTCAGTTAATCACCCTCAGCGATCCCTGTGGGTGAGAACATTATGCTGACCCATTCTTTTTGTTTTTTTTTAAGATTTGTTATTTATTTATTTGACAGAGAGATCACAAGCAGGCAGAGAGGCAGGCAGAGAGAGAGGAGGAAGCAGGCTCCCTGCTGAGCAGAGATCCTGATGCGGGGCTCGATTCCAGGACCCTGAGATCATGACCTGAGCCGAAGGCAAAGGCTTAACCCACTGAGCCACCCAGGTGCCCCTGTGCGGACCCATTCTTCTTTGAGTCGCCCTGCTCACCTGACCCTGGGTGTTTGGGTGCTGGCACTTGGTCTCTGCCCTTCTGTTGAAATCAGGGGCCCACAACTTCTTTGCTGTTGAACAAGTACTTTCTAGCCTATAGAGACCAGGCACTGAAATGTTTTCCCAAAATGCTGGCGCTTCCCTCACCTTTGCACGTATCAGCACTTGGAGGAGGGACTGGCATTTGGAAATGTGGTTAAGGATGAGTAGGGGGAGATAGTGTATGTTAAATGGATCTCAGTCTTCTGTGGTCTTCGGACTATTTCATCTACATGATGTCAAAGAAGTTCTGGCATCTCAAGTTCATTTAGAGCAGATCACTGTTGAGTTTAGATTTCCATTAAATAGCTGAGCAAGAGATGAGAACCACTCCCAGCTGCTTGAGGGAGGACACTGCATTTAGAAATCTGGCAAGGCTCCATATCAGTGATTTCTGTCTGGTCTGAGATTATATTCTCCTCTTTTTGGTGTAGTCCTCTCAGGGCCCATTCCTATACATATATTCCTGGAGTAAATTAGCCAAGTCCTGCTATTATTTTTTTGTATGAGTGAGGCTTCTGCCCCAGGCTTAACTTTGTAATTGGTCCTCGGGGAGATGCTGGGATAATACTCTCATTACAGATGTAGAGACAATGAAGTGTGTGTGTGTGTATGTATGTGTGTGTGTGTGTGAGTGTGAGAGAGAGAGAGAGAGAGAAATATATAGAGAAAGATAGTTTGGAGTGATGTTAGGATACAATGAAAATGAGTTTCTTGTTTCAAAGTAGAAGCCACAATGAAGGGAGTTTTGAGTCTTCAAACAAAGAAGGACTGTGCCAACAGGGAAGGGAGGAGAGGTAGCTTCAGCCTGCACTGGGGGCCAGCAAGGTTGGGGGTAGTGAGGCCACTCTGAGCTGCCTTATACTCTCCCATTAATATCCATTTTTATTCTCAGCTCCCTCCTGTTTCCCAGTCAATGCCTCAACTTTAGTCTAAGAGACTTGGTTAGGTTGTGAATACAACTTTACTATAATTCAGCACTTCTAGGGCCTAAAATGCAGAGATCTGAGTTTTTCTTTCCCTGTCTTCCATTTATACAGTACAGTTAGAGATGGCCACTATAACTCATTCCATTGCCATCCAGCTGTCCATCCATCTATCCATCCAACAAATATTTAATGAATATCTATTGTTTATTAGGTATTATTCTAGGTATTAGGATACAGCAAAGGATAAAAAAAATAACCGAGAAAAATCCCTCACCTCATGGAGTTCCCAATCTGCAGATATTTTATTTCAAATGATCACAGGTGATAATTAATGAGTTATTTTAGCACTACGAAGTATTCATTTTCTGTTCCTCATTCCTGAATCCTAATAAGATTTTCATTACGGTAGCCCCCAATGGGGCCAGAATATAGTCCCAGATATCATCCATTATTTCTTATCATAATAGACTATTAACTTATTCCCACATATTCACTGTGACCAGCTTTAATTTTTATTACGAGTGTTTTTTTTTTTTTCCAAAAGGCAAAATGAAAAAGTAATTTCCAACACCTACTGATTCCTGCCCCAAGTTCTTTTTAAGATTTCTGCTGGATTTGGGTAAAGACCTGAATCTTTTCTTTTTTTTTTTTTCCATTCAAGTATAGTTAACATACAATGTCAAATTAGTTTGAGGTGTATAGTATAGGGATTCAAATATTCCATACATTTCCCAGTGCTCATCACAGTAAGTGTCCTCTTAATCCCCTTCATCTGTTTTGCCCATCCCCCACACTGCTCCTCCCCTCTGGAAAACACCAGTTTGTTCTCTGTACTTAAGAGTGTTTGCTTGTGCATTTGCTTGTTTTGTTTCTTAAATTACACTTATGAGTGAAATCATATGGTATTTGTCTTTGACAGACATGTTTCCCTTAGCATTATACCCTCTAGGTCCATCCATGTTGTTGCAAATGGCAAGACTCCATTTTTTTATGGCTGAGTAATAGTCCACTGAATATGTTTGTGTGTATATATGTATGTACATACATACACACAAATATGTGTGTGTGTGTGTGTGTACACACACATTTTCTTTATCCACTCACCTCTTAATGGACACATGGGAATCTTGAATGTGGCCTCTATAGTCCATCTACCATCTAATGGTGCACTTCTTTCCTCTGCCTTATTTGCTCCTCCACTTAAACACACATGTGTGTGCACACACGCACGCAAACACACGCACACTCCTTCAACAGATTACTTCTTTTTGTCTTTCAAAAGCAATTTAGACATTACTTCCTGATCTCACTCCCACTGCTGCCAGCATGATCTGGTCCCTCAGCACCCTGTCTGCCCTTCATTGCCCTTAGTTTGATTTATAATTTTGACAGTATTACGACTATCTGGTGAAGGGCTTTTTTCCCTTGCTACCAAGTAGCTCCCAGACAGCAGGTGTCCTGTTTATTTACTGCTACATTCCCAGTTCTCAGCACACCGTCCGGCACATGGTAATATCTAAAGGTATTATTTGTCTAATGAATTAATAACATCATGATACCATTCTAATGATTGCTTATTGTCTAAGTGCCAGAATTGACACAGTACTGATACTGTTGTCATTTGGGTAGGAGGCCCTTCAAAGGTTTCAGGGGCAATCATGGATGGCTTCCTGGAGGAGGAAGAGTTTGCGCCAAGAAGTGACCTAGACTTGACTCTAAATGGATGTTTGGCAGTAGTGAGGCTCTTTCTGTTCTGGATCCTATTCTGTGCCTGGTCAAAACTGGATGAGGTAATTGTTGGTTTGAAACAACTGTCTGGAGGGAAGGAAGTGGAAAGAGGTAACACTTTGGTGACAGCCACTGGAGACCCTTGAGACATGGGTTTTCAGCCCTTTAACCTTCATGCTCATTTATCTGCTATGGTTGTGGTCCAGCTTTTCGGGTGTATTCCTTTTTTTGTCAATTGTCACGTCTGACACAGATAATTTAGGCAGTTTACAGACCTCAGCTGAGATTGGATTAGGTAATGTGTCCATGTCCCTGGCTCTGTAAAGTTTTTTAGGAAAGTGAGAAAGCCTTTGCCAGGGAGGAGCATAAACAGTGCTTGCAAGAATCTAACAGCAGCTTTTGCCATTCTTCCAGCTCTATTTACCTTCCTTCTTGGCAACAAGGTTACCTCTTTTATCACTGCTGTTTCATTTGTCCAATAAAGTTCCGATTATCCATCTTCAAGAGCGTGGCCTGGCTTTATCTCAGGCAATCGGTTCCATCAGACAGACTGATTAGAAACCATTTCCTTCCCCAGTTCTGTAGCTTGATGTTCCTGTTCACTTTTACCATCCAGGTTGTAGCATTCTCTCTTCGCTCTGCCTGAATGCATGCATAAATAAAAATGGCTGCAGCTAAGCCCCCCGTCCTCTGCCATTTAAATCCCAATTTATCTCACTCTGGGATGCTGGCATAGAAATTTCACTTATGGTATTGGTTTGAAGAATGTCAGAAGGGACTTGCTGTTAAAAAATTCTCCTGGAATAAACATTTAGATCCCTTGCAAGGATGAGATCACAGCATTTGTCTGACCACAGAAAGGTGGCCTTCTAAAATTTTTTTTTCTACTTCTTCTCATTTGTATTTCGAACCTCAGAATTGGCTTAATCATAATCTCTGGTCTATGACACGCTCTCATTATTACTGTGTGTAGCCAGGGTTCATTACATAACATTCTAGTACTATACATTACAATGGGATGCTATTGTGAATGGTGTCTCCTTTTTAATCCATTCTCCTGTTGATGGGCATTAGGCATGATGCCAAGATTTTGCTATTGTGAACTGTGCTGCTATGAACATTCTTGTGCATATTTCCTGCTCTACATGTCCAAGTTTCTCTTGGAGTGGTATTGCTAGATTGTCGGCGACTGAAAGTTTAATTTTACATGAAAATTACGAATTATTTTCTAAACTGACAGTATCAATTTACTCTCCTACCAGTGATGAATAGGAGATACTCTTTTTTCGCATACTCTGCAACACATGGAGGCTTCTTAATCTGTGTGGAGAGAATGTATGTAATGTGGTTATTTTATTATGGTCATTATTAGCATAATAAAGATCACCAAGGAGAGTAAAGATCTTACAGTTCTATTTTTCACAGGTGTTTACTCTTCTGTGAACTGCCTGTTTATGTCTTTTAATCCTTTCACTATCGGTTCTGAAGATCCTTTTTGTAGTTCTTTATTACTGATGATAATCCATTGCCAGTGATGCTGTTACAAATATTATTTTCCTATTTGCCTTTTTATTGTCTTCAAAGTTTTCATTGATATTCAAAGTTTTCATTGATAAATTCTTAATTTGGATATCATCAACATTTATCAACCATTTATTTTGTGGACTTTTTTTCTTTTAAGAAGTCTTTTTCATCCCTGGATCAGAAAGATATTTAGCTATATAAAAGGGTTAAAGTTGACTTTTATCATTTAAGTTCTTAATCCAACTATAGTTAATTATTATGTTTGGAGTGAGTTAGGAATTGAAGTTTACTTTTTCCCTAAGTGGACAACCATATTTTCTGTCTCTTCATTGACTGTGTTCCATGACCTGACCTGCCACTTCTGTCATCTAGACAATTTTCATGTAACTTTAGCATCTGTTTCAGGGTTTTGTATTCTGTTCTATTGGTTAATTTATCTGTTACTGCACTAGTTCTATAACATCTTAATCCCTATGGCTTCATAATAATCCTTGAGACGTAGTAAAACAATCCTCTCCTCATTGGTCTTCTTTCTCAGAAGCGTATTGGCTCTTCATTGTTCTTTATTCTCCTGGGTAAACTTTAGAATAAGTTTGTTAGTGTCCCTGAAAGTACTGTTGGAATCTTGAATAAATTTGATTTAAATATACAGATAAATTTGGGAAGAATTTACATCTACATAACCGTATTTATTTCTATCCATGAGTGTGGTATGTATCTTCATTTGTTTAAGGTTTTCAGAGATCAGACAGGACCTTGTGTTGCAGAATTTCTCCTGCCTGCTATGAGAAGTCCTCTTCTGTTCCTCCATAGACCTTACAGGAGCTAGGCCCCGTAATTATACCTTTCTGTATAGTATATTGTTTTAATTCAGTGTCTGCTCAGTTACTCAACATTACTAGGTGGTAGTGGTTGTCTGACCCCGAGGATTCTGGGTATGTCTACTGGAGCCATCTCTGTATCCTCTGTCAGGATTTTGACCAAAGCATGTGGTCCCTTATCTGAAATTGGCAGTTAATTTAATAATGATTTCTATAGTTTTTTTCACTTCTCTTTGCTATTTTCTTGTAATATAGGTATCTTGTGCTTTGTTATTAGATATTTCAAACAAACACACTCTCTTCTACCTGCTATATAATCCACCTGATTAAACAGTACATTCCCCAATAACTTTCACCCTTGTCCTTGGTTTCTCTCCTTACTGTCTTAAGGGAAGCCCCATCTTGGGGAGGAGGGTATCTGTAAGCTTTGCCTTACTTTACAAGTACTTATCCATTTAACAAGAACTTTCTGAGTAGAGCTGGCCAATGGAAAATATACAAAAATGTATGTCCTGGGGGGAGGAAGGTGTCCAGGGAACACCAGGCAGAGTCATTGTGATTGGTTGGCTGGAGCTGTGGGGGAAACATAAGGTCTTCTGCAGTGAGAAGGGTATTCACATCAGTGGCCCTAGTACCCAAACTGGTCAACTCTTAGGATTCTGGACATTTGCCTTATTGGTGTTTGATCATTGGCAGAATCAAGTTGCACCCACAGATAACCCTTGCTGAATGCTTTAGGACAATGTGCTTTGTCCTTGCCTGGTGGAGGAACTTGGCAAGCTATTTAGCTCCTCTGAGCCTATTTTCCTCCTTTAAGATGGGATTAACAATAGCTACCTTGGAGTGTGATGTTCTGATAATTAATGACTTCTTTAGGGTTTTTTCTGTCAAGATCCAGACAGGAAGGTGTAGGAGCAACCCAGCCAGGCCTCTTTCCATCTGTCCTTTGACAGCTGTACCACATTCTGCTAGGCAAGGGCTGGAGGGACTGTGGGTTCACCACAGAAACAACACCAGTAGGATGCACACACACCCACGTGCATACATATGAGTGTATATATATATTTTATGCACTGTGTATCTGTCTATCTGGAGAGAGAGAGATTTAAAGAATCAGCTCACGCCATTATGGAAGCTGGCAAACCCAAAGTCTGCAGGGTGGAACCCCAGGGAGAGCTGCTGCTGCAGAACCCATCTGAAGGCCGTCTGCTGGACAAGTTCCTCTTGCTTGGGGGAAGCCAGCCTTCGGTTCTAGTTGGGTCTCGAACTGATTGGATGAGGCCCATTCAGATTATGAAAGGCAATCTGCTTTTCCTAAAGTCCACTGATGTAAATGTAAATATCATTCAAAAACATCCTCACAGAAACATCCAAAATCATATTTGACTCAATGTCTGGCCCCTGTGATCCAGACAAGTTGACACATAAAATTAACCGTCACCCAGGGACTTTGGGAAGTTCTTTCTTGTAGCCCTTCTAGCTCTTCTTTGATAATTAGGAAATTTTTCAAACGTATTTAAACTTCAGGGAGATTTGTAATATATCTGCATGTCCAGTCCACAGAATCAGAATTCCAGAGTGGTTAAGAGCACAGATTCTGGGCTAGATGGCCTGAGTTTAAATCCCAGATGTTGGAGTTTGGGAAAATTGCTTAGTCTTTCAGTGTCTCGGTTGTCCCATCATGAAATGGGAGTGCCTACTGCTTTTCTGTCGCAGAGGTATAGCAAGGATTAAATGTTGAAAGGTGTGTAAAGACAGATCAGTGCCTGACACATGGCTATTTCTCTCACTCACCTCCCAAGTTTCATAAATCTCACCATTATGATATGATGTGTTTGATTCCAGTTTTTAAATAAAAAGGAATCTCCAGTTGAAGCCTCCTCTGTTTCTTTCCTTGCTCAAATGCAGCATTGTCCTAAACCAGGCATCTAATTTGGCACTTATTTTTTCCACATTTTGACTACGCCTTCATTAACAAGATAGAGCAGTGTTTTCTGTTTCAAGTGATAGATGGTGGTGTCCTAGTGTACATAATATTCTCTTACTTGCTTTGTTTTGTCACTCAGCACTATGTTTTCTTGATCTAACAAACCCAAATGTACGGAGATTTGAACAGCTGATTGGAATCCTTTGGATGTTGACTGGCTTACCTTCCCGTTCCTCTCCTGCCAGATGCTGAGGAGCATCTGAGGTTCTATTGTAACAAGCAGTGCTACAATGAATGTGTCCTATGACTTTCCTTGTGCCATCTGTGGGGAGATGCCCCATAGGGCATCCGTGCTGGAAGGTTCCCTGGGTACTGCCAAGGGGCTCTCCAGGCTAGCTGTGCTTTGTTCTCCACGTCCTGCCCAATACTTGGTTGCTCTTGTTAGACTTCAGAGTCCTTGCCTGTCAGGTGGGTCTAAGCAGTGCCTTGTTATAATGTACTTCTCCCTCTTTGCAAGTGTTTGAACATCTTCTCAGAGACTCATTGGCCACTGGGTTCCAAAGTCTTAGAGAAAGAGAGCCACTCTCCTCTTCAGGGTCTGCTATGGCGGGCTTCTCCTCATACTGGGCCCACTGCTGGAGACTGGGAGGGGGTCAGGCCCACCGGGTCTGTGCGAGCCAACTGCCCCCTGTCCTGCTGGCTGCTGGTAGCCTTTGTACCTTTGGCAAGCTGCCTGAGCTCTCAGGCGTCTGGAGCAGTTGGGCTCCCCTGATTAGTGACTGAAGTAATAATTCTAAGTGGGGCACAAGTGCCAGAGAATTAAAAATATTTCTTGTTTTTGAATAAGAAGCTGACATGTTCTCAGGACAGCAAGGCTATATCTGGACGAGCAGCTGTCGGCTGCCTTGCGGGCTCTCTCAGCCAGCTGATGTGCCAAGGGCTCCCCATTTTCCCAGCTCCCCAGCTTCCTAGGAGCCAGTCTTTGCTAGACAATGGCTCAAGGAGGGCAGCTGCCCTGCAGTCCTCTTCCTGTAGCTCCACTGTCTGACGCCAAGTGTGGCATCCATTTTTTTTCAAAGTGATCTCTATACCCAATGTGAGGCTTGAACTCATGACCCCAAGATCAAGAGTCACATCCTCGACTTACTGAGCTAGCCAGGTGTCCCTGTACACTTCCATTTGTCAAATGAATGTGTCAGGTGCCTCTGGTTGCCCTTGAGGTTCTGAGCTGGTTTGATTCTGGGCTGCATCAGTCAGGGGAGACTGAAGGAAGGGAAGAATTTTTTGTCCTTGTGGGTTTGCCATTGACTTGGGGAAATGGATCAAACTGGTTGAAGGACAGTCACCCTTTACTCTTGGGAGGAGTTGGGAGCAGCCCCAAGATCCTGAGGTACCTTGTGTTAACCCCATGAATACACTTAAAACACTGCATTTTCTTCAGTGTTATGGCTTGTCCTATTTGACTTAGTACCTCTAGTATGACATGGGATGCAGAGCGTAGAGTGTGCTCAGTGAGTGTCTACCAGGTGCATATCTAAACCAAGGGAGGAAGGTCCAAGGATCCTCGCTAACCGTAGTTTTGAAATGTCACTTTCGTTTCTGTGTAGTGCATATTTTAAACTGCACATTTTCATGTATGCCTAGTTTGACATAGTACCTTCAAACAAAAGAACACAGCGGTAAGCATGGCTCCTTCTGCCTAGAACACGTGGCCGAGCCTGGGGGGCTGTAAGGGGAGAGAAGTTTGTTTATATCCCTCCCAGGCCCAGTAAGTACCATGATAATTTTGTGAAAAGGCCAAGCGGTTAAATAAGGATTTTGCTGAGACTTGGGAAATCGAAACACAGCAGAAGCAAGTGCAAAAAATCATTAAATTTTACATCCATGAGGGCTGGCTTGAAAACTTTAAAAAGAGGTGCAGCCTGCATTTTAGAAAAACATACAGCTCATGGGAGGCTTTGTTTTTCCGAGTAATTCGAAAAGGCGATTCAGGGTAAAGGAGAGCAGACGCTTAATGCCAGTCAGTCTCCTTAGGATCGATTGCTATTAGTACTTAACACAAATGAATGCCGGTGCTACTGTTGTATCTTGCCTTTCGCGTTTTCCATGGAATTCTGATGGTGTAGGTTGAACTGTATTGGCCCAAAAGGTATGTGGATGTTCTAATTCCTTGTACCTGTGAAAGTGACCTTATATGGAATTAGAGCCCTTGCAGATGTGATCAAATTAAAATGAGATCTAATTAGGGGATGTCTTAATCCGATATGACTGGGGTCCTTGTAAGAAGAGGGAAATTCAGACACACACAGAGAGGAGAATGTCATATGACGACACAGACACAGTGGGAAGGCACCATAGGAAGATGGAGGCAGAGATCAGGAGTCACATGGCCACCAGCCATGGAATGCCTGAGGCTACCACAAACTGGAAGAGGCAAGGCAGGATCCTTCTCTAGGGGCTTTGGACAGAGCATGGCCCTGCCAAGACCTCAATGTCGGACTTCTGGTTTCCAGAAGTGTGAGAGAATACATTGCTGTGTTTTAAACCACCCAACTGGTAGTACCTTGTAACAACAGCCCCAGCAAACAAACAGGGTTGATGCACCTGTCGTCTCAACAGTCCTGCTAATTGTCAGACATGTATCCCACAGATGATAAGGGAACTTTCTGGAGTGTTCTCTGCTGAGTCATACAGCTCTATCACAGATACCACAGACACTGCATCTCTGCATTTGTAATGGGTGCCCTTCTGCTGCAAGGTCAAATTCCCTTAGGAAACCTTTTCTGGCTCTGTAGAGAGTCAAATTTGAGGAAGAGTGCTCTCAGGACTCACGGTGTTCGGCGAGGGGAGGAGGGAGTGACTGAATGGTGTTCCAGGCTTGGGAGGAGGCAGCTTGGATGTGAAGTCAGGGGAGATGCTCAAGGGCCAACATCTGTCTCTTCGGTGCGTTGTCAATCTCTTTCTGCGTCTTCTGGTTTCCAATGCGTCTCTTATCTTATTTGTAAGTTTTCAACTTGAGAAGCTGTCATGCAGAGCCTTGGGGACTGATTGAGGTCTGCTACGGTGCCCCATCCCATTTGTGTCATGTTTCTTGTTGGGATTTTATTTTATTTATTTATTTTTTTATAGTTCTCTGAATCTCAGCACTTGTGGAGATTCATGGAGTCACCACCCCAATCAGGATACGTAACAGTCCCATCAGAAATCTCCTTCATGCTGTTCCTTTATGGTCCCAGCATTCCTAACCCCTGACCTGCTCTCCACCATGATAGTTTCATAATTTCAAGACTGTCATATAAATGGAATCAGACAGTGTGTCAACTTTTGAAACTGGCTTCTTTTACTCAGAATAACAGCTCTGAGATTCATCTGTGGGTGTGTCAATAGTTCACTCATTTTAATGCAGAATAGTATTTTATTGGATCAACCATGGTGTTGATCCATTCACCTGCTGAAGAAGGTTTGGGCTTGTTTCCAGTTTTTGGTGACTATGAATAGTGATTCTAAGAACTCTTGTGTTTACATTTTTGTCTGAAGATTTCATTCCTCTGGGATAAATACCCAGGAGCAGTTTTGCTAGATCGTATGGTAAGTGTATATTTGACTTTATTAAAACAGCCAGATTTTTCCAGAATGGTCGATCCATTTTGAGTAAGCTTTTGTGTAAGTTGTAAAGCTTAGTTCAAGGTTGTTTGGTTGGTTGTTTTTGGATGTATAGTTGTTTTTACACTATTTATTGAAAAGACTATCTTTTCTGCATGGAACTGCTTTTGCAATGTTAAAATCAGTTGGCCATATTTATGTGGCTTTGCTTCTAGACTCTGCCCTGTTCCACTAATCTACTTGTCTATCCCCTTATTAATATGTTGTCTTGATTATTATGGCTCTATAGTAAGTCGTAAAATTGGATAGAATGATTCTTTCAACTTCTTTTTTTTTAATCTTTTTTTTTCTTTTTTTTTTTTTAAAGATTTTATTTATTTATTTGACAGACACAGATCACAAGCAGGCAGAGAGGCAGGCAGAGAGAGAGAGGGAAGCAGGCTCCCTGCTGAGCAGAGAGCCCGATGCGGGACTCGATCCCAGGACCCCGAGATCATGACCTGAGCCGAAGGCAATGGCTTAACCCACTGAGCCACCCAGGCGCCCCTCTTTCAACTTCTTTTTGAAAATTGTTTTAACTATTCTAATTCTTTTCCTTTCCATGTTCATTTTAGAAACAACTTGTCTATATTTAAAAAATCCTTCTGGGATTTTGATCAAAATTACCTTAAATCTGTGGACCCATTTGGGGAGAATTAGCATCACTGTTATGTTGAGTCTCCCCATCTCCCCATCTGTGGACACAGTTTATCCTTCCATTTATTTAGGTCTTTGATTTCTTGTTTTAGTGTTTTGTGTGATCTTTCATAAGTTATATTAGCTTTATAATTTATTTCTTTGGGGGGAACTATTGTAAATAGTATTCTTTTTAAATTTTGTTTTTCAATTCTACATTGCTGGTATATAGAAATACTATTGATTTTTTTGTGTGTTGATGTTGTACTCTCCAACTTTGAGGCACTTAATATTTGATTCTAGGAATTGTTTGGTAGATTAATTGGGGTTTTCTACATAGAAAATCTTTTTGGTTTTGAACAGGTCAGTTTTATTTCTTCCTTTCTAATCCACGTGCTTTAATTTTTTTGTTATTGAGGTAAAATTGGTACATGGCATTATATTAGTTTTAGGTATAAAACATAATAATTTGCCATTTGTGTGTAGTACAAAGTAATGATCACAATAAGTCTAGTTGCCATCCATCACCATACAGTTGACCTCCTTTAACTTTTTTGCCCACCTCCCAACCACCTGTTGGGAAAAATCTGTTCTTTGTATATATGAGTTTTGTTTTGTTCTTTAGATTCCTCATGTAAGTGAAATCATACTGTATTTATATTTCCCTGTCTGACTTATTTCACTTAGCAAAAAACTTCAAGGTCTATCCATATTGTTGCAAATAGTAATGTTTCCTTTTTATGGCTGAGTATTCCATTGTACATACATATCACACCTTCTTTATCCATTCACCCATCAGTGGACACTTGGACTGTTTCCATATACTGGCTATTGTGAGGAATGCTGCAATGCACAGAAGGATGCAGGTCTCTTCTTGAATCAGTGTTTCCATTTTCTTCAGATAAATACCTGGAAGGGGAGTAGCTGAATCATATAGTAGATCTATGTTTTCTATAGTAGATATACTAATCTGCATTCCTACCAACAGTGTATGAGGGTTCCCTTTTCTCCATATCTTCTTCAACACTTGTTATCTTTTGTCTCTTTGGTCATAGCCATTCTAACAAGTATGAGGTGATATCTCAGAGTGGTTTTGACTTATATTTCCCTGATAGTGATGTTGAACATCTTTCATATCTGTTGCTCATCTGGATGTCTTCTTTGGAAAAGTGTTTATTTAGATCTTTTGCCCATTTTAAAATCAGGTGCTTTTTGTTTTGTTTTGTTTTGTTTTTTTTTGCTATAAGTTGAGTCCTCCCTTATATGAGTCCTTCCTTCCTTCCTTCTTTCCTTCTTTTTCTTTTTTTATTTTAATTCCAGTATAGTTAACATACAGTGTTATATTAGTTTCAGGTATTTGGATTCTTTATATATTTTGGTTATTAACCCCTTATCAGATATATGATTTACAAATAAATTCTCCTATTCTGCAGGTTGATTTTTCAATCTGTTGATGCTTTCCTTTACTGTGAAAAAGCTCTTAGTTTGATATAGTTGCACTTGTTTATTTTGGCTTTTGTTACCTTTATTTTCAGAGTCAGATTAAAAAAAAAAAAAACAAAACCATTAAGACCAATGTCAAGGAGGTTACTGCCTATGTTTTCTTCTAGGAGTTTTATGGTTTCCTGGCTTAAATTCAAGTCTTTGATCCATGTGAGTTTATTTTTATGTATGATTTAAGACATTGGTCTCTTTCCATTCTTTTGCACGTGGTTGCCCAGTTTTTCCAACATCATTTATTGAAGAATGTCCTTTCTCCATTTTGTATCCTTGGCTGCTTTGTCATTAATCATTTGACTATATAAGCATGGATTTATTTCCAGGCTCTCTATTCTGTTCCATTTATCTATGTGTCTGTTGTTATGCCAATATCATACTGTTTTGATTACTGTAGGATTGTAGTATAGTGTGAAATTACGAAGTGTGATATCACCAGCTCTTTTCTTTTCTTTTTTTTTTTCAAGATTGCTTTGGCTATTCAGGATCTTTTGTGGTTCCATATAAATTTTCAAATTATTCTAATTTCGTGAAAAAATGTTATTGGAATTTTGATAGGAATTGCATTGAGTCTCTAGATTGCTTTGAGCACTATGGACATTTTGAAAATAATAATTCTTCCCATCCATGAGCACAGAATATATTGCCATTTATTTGTGCTTCTTCTATGTCTTTCATAAATGTGTTACAGTTTTCAGTGTTTAAGTCTTTCACTTCCTTGGTTAAGTTTATTCCTAGGTATTTAATTCCCTTTGATGCAATAAGAAATGACATTATTTTTGTAATTTCTGTCTCTGATTGTTTGCTATTAGTATATAGGAACACAATAGATTTCTGCATATTGATCTTGTATCCTGCAACTTTACCAATTTCATCTATTAGTTCTCACAATTTTTTGGTGGAGTCTTTAGGATTTTCTATATACAGTGTTATGTCTTCTGCAAATACTGATATTTTACTTCTTCCTTTCCAATTTGGATGCATTTTCTTTTCTTTCTTTCTTTCTTTCTTTCTTTCTTTCTTTCTTTCTTTTTTTTTGTCTTATTGTCATGACAGGGGTTTTCAAAACTATGTTGAATAAAAGTAGTGAGACTGGGCATCCTTTCTTGTTCCTGATCTTAGAGGAAAAACTTTTATCTTTTTACCATTAAATATGATATTAGCTATGGGTTTGTCATATATGGCCTTTATTAGTTGAGGTACATTCCCTCTATATTTAATTCACTGAGTATTTTTACTTAAATGGATGTCAAATTTTGTCAAATACTTTATCTAAACCTATTGAGATCATCATATAGTTTGTATCTTCATTCTGTTAATGTGGAGTATCATGATTGATTTGTGGATGTTGAACCATCCTTGCATCCTGGAATAAATCCCACTTGAACATAGGGTATGATCCTTGTATTTAATTATTGAATTGGGTTTGCTAATATTTTGTTGAGGAATTTTATATCTATACCTATCAGGTCAGGTATTGGCTTGTAACTGTCTTTTTTTTTTTTTTTTAATATGTTTGTCTGTTGTTGGTATCAGGGTAATGCTGGCCTTGTAAAGTGAGTTTGGTAGCATTCCTTTCTATTCAGTGTTTTGGAATGAGTTTGAGAAGAATAGGTATTTTGAATCTTTGAATGTTTGGTAGAATTCACCAGTGAACCTGTCTGGTCCTGGGCTTTTGTTTGTTGGGAGGTTGTTGATTTTTTTTTTTTTTTAGTCTTTTACTGGTAATCTGTCTATTCAGCTTTTCTATTTCTTCATGATTCAGTTTTGGAAGATTGCATGTTTCTAGGAATTTATCTGTTTCTTCTAGAGTGTCTATTTTGTTGGCATATACTTGTTCATAGTGATCACGATAATTTGCATTTCTGTGGTATCAGTTTTAACTTCTCTTTCATTTTTATTTTGTTTGAGTCCTCCTTTTTTTTTTTCTTGGTAAGTCAGTTACTGGTCTGTCAATTTTGTTTATCTTTCCAAAGAACCAGATTTTAATTTCATTGGTCTTTTCTGTTTGTTTTTAGTCTCTATTTCATTTATTTCCTCTCTGATCTTTATTATTTCCTTTCTTTTACCACCTTTTGGCTTCATTTGTTCTTTTTTTTAGTTTCTTTAGGTGTAAAGTTAGATAGTTTATTTGAGATTTTTCTTGTTTCTTCAGATAGGCTTGTGTTGCTATGAATTTACCACCTAAAATCACTTTTGCTACCTTCTATAGCTTTTGTATTGTATTTCCATTTTCATTTGTCTCAAGGTATTTTCTTATTTCTGCTTTTAGTTCTTCATTTCTTCATTGACTCATTGGTTGTTCAGTTGTTTGATCTCCATGTATTTGTGATTTTTCCGCTATTCTTCTTGCAGTTGATTTCTTGTTTCATGCCATCATGGTTTTAAGAGATGTTTGATATGATTTCAGTTTTCTTAAATATATTGAAACTTGTTTTGTGGCCTAACATGTGGTTTCCCATGGAGAATGTTCCATGTACACTTGGGAAGAGTATATATTCTACCGCTATTGGGTGGCATATTCCATACATATTTATTAAATTCATCTGGTCTAATGTGTTATTTAAGGTTGATGTTTCCTTATTGATTTTCTTTCTGGATGACCTATCCATTGGTGTAAATGGGTTATTAAAGTCCCATAGTATTATTGTATTAATGTCAATTTCTCCCTTCATGTCTGTTAATACTTGCTTTAAATATTGAGGTGCTCTTACGTTGTGTGCATAAATATTTGCAAGTGTCATAGCCTCTTGTTGGACTGACACCTTTATCATTATGTAATACCATTCTCTGTCTTTTATTACAATTTTTGTTTTAAAGTCATTTTGTCTGGTGTAATTATAGCTGCACCAAATTTCTTTTTGTTTCCATTTGTATAGAATACTTTTTCCATCATTCACTTTTAGTTTCTGTGTGTGCTTAGATCTGAAATGAGTCTCTTATAGGCAACATATAGATGAGTTTTGTTTTCTTATCCATTTAGCAACTCATATCTTTTGATTTCAAAATTTAGTCCATTTACATTTAAAGTAATTATTGATAGATATGTACTTATTGCCATTCTGTTAATTGTTTTCTGCCTGTTTTTGTATGTAGTTGTAGTTCCTCTTTATTCCTTTCTTCTCTTGCTCTCTTTCCTTGTTGATGATGACTTTTTAAGTGTTGTGTTTAGATTTCTTTCTCAATATCTTTAGTGTATTTACTATATAGGTTTTTGCTCTGTGCTTACCATGAGATTTATATGAGATTTATATATGACAGCCCATATATATGAGTTAATAATACCTTAAGTTGATAGCAACTTAAAAAAACCTCTACATTTTCACCCCCCCCCCACAGTTTATGTTTTTGATGTCATATTTTACATCTTTTTTGTGTGTATCCTTTAACTAGTTGTAGTTATAGTTAATTTCACTACTTTTAAAAAAAATATTTTCTTTATTTATTTGACAGAGAGAGAGGTCACAAGTAGGCAGAGAGGCAGGAAGAGAGAGAGGGAGAAACAGGCTCCCCCCTGAGTAGAGAGCCTGATGCGGGGCTCGATCCCAGGACCCTGAGGTCATGACCTGAGCCGAAGGCAGAGATTTAAACCACTGAGCCACCCAGGCGCCCCACTACTTTTGTTTTTTAACCTTTATACTAGTTTTATAAGTTGTTAATCCACAACCTTTATATGTATTTGCATTTAACAGTGAGATTTTTTACTTTCATATGTTCTTGTTACTAGTTTTTACTTTCTCTGCTTAAAGAAGTCTCTTTAACATTTCTTATAAGGCTGATTTAGTGGTGAACTCTTCTAGCTTTTGCTTGTCTGGAAAACCTTTTATCTCTTTTTCAATTTTGAATGATAGCCTTGCTGAGTAGAGTATTCCTGGTTGGAAGTTTTTTCCTTTTAGGACTTTGAATATGTCATGCAAAGTTTCTATTGAAAAAATCAGCTAATGGTTGTACAGGGGTTCTCTTGTATGTAACAAGTTGTTTTTCTCTTGCTGCTGTTATCTCTCTTTATCTTTTGACATTTTAATTATAATGTATCTTAGTATGGATCTTTTTGGGTTCATCTTTTTTGGATCTCTCTGTGCTTCCTGGATTTGGATGTCTGTTTCCTTCTCCAGGTTAGGAAATATTTTTGACATTAGTTCTATAAGTCCATTAAGTACATTTTCTCCCCCTTTCTCTCCCTTTTTTTCTCCTGGGACATTTACAATGCTGTTGTTTTTCCATAGGTCTCTTAAACTATCTTTACTTTTTAAAATTATTTTTTCTCATTGCTCTTCTATTTGTATGAGTTCCACTGACCTGTCTTCTGGGTCATTGATACATTCTTCTTCATCTAGTCTGCTGTTGAAACCCTCTAGTGTATTTTTCAGTTCAACTATTGAACTGAATTCAATTATTGAATTGTATTCTTCAGCTCTCTATTTTCTGTTTCATACTTTCAAATATTTTATATTTCTTTGTTCACTGTGTTCATTCATTCTTCTCCCAGGTTTGGTGGCCATCTTTATGACCATTACTTTGAACCCTTTTTTCAGGTAGATTACTTATTTCTGTTTCATTAAAATCTATGTTGTTGAGGAATATTGATCTGCAGTATTATGTTTTTGTACTGTCTTTGGTTTTGGTAATAGGGGAATGCTGGCTTTACAAAATACGTAGAGTGTACACTTCTTTTCTGTGAGTGGCTTTACAAAATACGTAGAGTGTACACTTCTTTTTCTCTCTCTGTGAGATTGTTTAAAATTAGTTTTGTTTTTTCTTTAAATGTTTAGTAGAATTTTCCAATAAAATCATCTGACTGAAGATAGTTTTTGAGAAGGCGTCTAATTATGTTTAGTAGAATTTTCCAATAAGATCATTTGACTGAAGTTTTTTTGGGGAAGGCGTCTAATTATGCATTGAATTTATTTAGTACTTATTGTACTATTCAGGTTATTGGTTTTATCTTGGATGATTTTTGTTTTTTTGTGTGTTTTTTAAGTAATTGCTCTGTGTCATCTAAGCTGCTGATTTTATGGGTTTATGATTTTATTCCTTTATTTTCCTTTTAATATCTGTGACATCTCTTCTTACACTTCCGACATCGGTGGTTTGTGTCCTTGCTCTCTTTTTTATTTGTTAGTCTTTCCAGAGGTTTATCAATTTTGTTGTTCTCCTGAAAGAACTTGTTTTGGTTCTATTTATTTTATCTGTTGTTTTTATGTTTTCAATTTCTTTGATTTCTGATGTTATCTTTTTATTTCCTGCCTTGTACTTGCTTTGGGTTTAATATGTTCTTCCTTTTCTAGTTTCTTAAGATGGAAGCTTAGATTATTGTTTTGAGTTCTTTCTTCTTTTTAATATAAGTATTTCAATGCTACAGTTTTTCTCTAAGCACTGCTTTTTACTTGCATTTCACAAATTATAAAATGTCAAATTTTTGTTTAGTTCAGAATATTTTTAAATTTTTCTTTAGATTTTCTCTTTGACTATGGATTATTTATAAGTATTCAAGTATCTTGAGATTTTCTTTGTTATTTTTCTGATACTCAATCTTCTAGTTTAATTCCATTATGGTCAGAAACCCTTTTTATGATTCAAATATTTTAAATTTTTAAAGACTTCTTTATGATATGATATATGATGTTTCTTGGGGCACATTCCATGTGCACTTGATAATCAAGGTATTCCATTGTTGAGCGAAGTGTTCTGTAAATGTTTATAAGATCTAATAGATTGTTGGGGCTGTCTAGTTCTTCTATTTCTTTTTGGAATATCTGTTAATTCTATTACTGAGAAAGTTGTGTTGAAATCTTTATAATTATGAATTTGTTTATTTCTTGTTTCAGTTCCTCCTGGTTTTTTTTTCTTCCAATTTTGACTTTCTGTTTTTAGATGCATACGCATTTAAGATTGATAGGGGAGAATTCATTATTAAATACTGTTTCTCTTTATGCTAATTTTCTTTGCTTTGATGTCTTTTTTGTCTGATATTAATATAGCTGCTCCAGCTTTCATTTGGTTATGTTTACATGATATTTTTTCCAACCTTTTATCTTTAATCTTATATCATTATATCTGAAGTGAGTTTTTTGTAGGCAGTTTGGGTGTTTTTGCAAAAAAATTCATTCTAATCATCTGTCTTTTGATGTACATGTTTATGGCATTTACATTTAATGCATTTGTTGGCATCTTTGACTTAAATCTTCCATTTCTGTTTATTTGTTTTGTTTCTTCTGTTTTTCGTTATTCTCTTTTCTTTTTCCTACCTCTTTTTTAGTTATATGAATATTTTTTAGTATTTCTTTTGGATATATGGGTCTTCACTGTATTTCTTCGATCATTTTGTATAATGGTTGTCTTAGAGGTGAAAGTATACATATTTATTTTTTCATTGTATGCTAAGAATCAGTATTTTATTACTTTAAGAGAATGTATAAATCTTACCAGCACTTAGTTCTTTTTACTCTCCCCCAGTTTATGTTATAATAATTATTATTTTTTAAGATTTTAATTATTTATTTTAGAGAGAGAGAGCATGAGCAGGGGGAGAGGGAGAAGCAGACTCCCTGCTGAGTACAGAGCCCGATATAGGGCTTGAACCCAGGACTCTAAGATCATGACCTGAGCCGAAGGCAGATGCTTAAGCAGCTGAGCCACCCAGATGCCCCTACAATTGTCTCATGTATATACACATTAAAAACCCCACCAGACTATGTTTTTTTCTTTTATCCTGCAAACATGTCTTAAAGAACTCAAGGGGAGAATAGTCTATTATTTATAAACATTATTGTTTTTAAGATTTTCTCTTTATGCCTAGTTTTAAACAATTTCACTATGATGTGTTTGAACATGGTTTTCTTTTGGTTTATCCTGTTCAATCTATACTGGACTTGGATCTACAAGTTTTTCTCTTTCACTGAATTTGAGAAGTTTTCAGTCATTATTCTTCTAAGTTTTTTGTTTTCATATTTCAGAGTCCCAGGGTGATATTTTGTTTTTATGGCATAGATCCTTGAGTCTCTGTTATTTTTTTATACCTGATTTCTTTCTCTTATTCTGATTATATAATATCTATTGATGTTATCTTCAAATTTATTGAGTCCTCTATTATCTTCATTTCTGCTATTGACTAATCCAATGAGGTGTTGTTTTTTTTTTTTTAATGTTACTGTATATTTCAGCTTAAACTCTCTGTTTGGTTTTTCACTACCACTTCTATTTCTTTGCCAAGATTTTTTATTTTTTCTGTTTGTTTTTAGAGTATTCACAATTTTTTGTTGGAATATATTTTAGATAGTCACTTTAAAGCCTTTGCTAGAACATTTCAACATCTCATCTTGGTGTTAGTGCCCTTTTGTTTTGTTTTTGTTTTTGATATGAGTTGAGATTTTGTGGGTTCTTATTCTGAGAATTTTTGGATTTTATCTCGGACACTTTGAATATTATGTTATGAGACTCTTGATCTCATAGGATATTGATATTTTTGTTTTAGGAGGTTAGGTTAAGGCTACAAGTTCTGGTGTGTTGCCTGTGGATTGTTTCTAATATCAGTTTAATTTTCAAAACATTTGCAGTGCTCTTTTTACTGGGGATCAGTCTGAAACCTGGATGGTAACTTGTCTAAATTTTAGCCTCACAGTTTTTTGTTTTTTGTTTTTTTAATATCCTGCCAGGATCTTATTCATGTATGAGCAACTCAGGGATATGTCTAGAAGTTTATAAACAACTTGATGAAGCTGCTTTCCCAAGCTCCTCCCCCTGTGTGATGTCTTCAGTCCTGTCCTGTTCCCAGGAATCTCCTTTGATGGTCCTTCAGCCAGATAACTGTGGCTTTTGTGATCTTGCCCTGCTGTCCACTTTTGCAGGTGTACCCGTCTCCAGGGATACATGGCAAGAGGAGCAGAAGATAAAACTTGGTGAACTTCAAGCCAGTTTAGTAGAACTCCAAATTCTTGTCCTCTTCCCTTCCCTGCCTGCCACTATTTGTTTTTCAGGTTCCTCTAATAGCTGCTTCATGCATTCTGTCCAGGTTTGTTTTATGACTGAATTCAGGGGGGAGAATCATGGTGGGGTGTGATTATTCCATCATGTCCTATCAGTGCTTCTTAACCAGATGTGTACCTCTAAATCAGCTGTGGAATGTTTTTTTCCCTTGCATAGTTGTAACAGAACCCTCTGTTAACAGAGTTGTAACAGAGGGTTCTGTTACAACTATGTTGTAACTATGTTGTGGGATTCACAACCATTCCTTGCCTCTAAGTCAGAGACCCTTGAAGAGTTGAGCCATGGTGGTAAAGTCCCTGGAAATGAAAACTGAGCCAACAGATGGAGAGCAGGGCATCCAGCTTACTAGTTGGGGACTGCTCCACTAGCCAGATGCTCTTAGAACACTTGGTATACCCAGAGACAAAATATGAGATAGCTGACCGAGGGCAAATCAAAGAATTGGCTCATCATACCAGAGAACTACTTTGTTCCTAGATGATGCTTCTGTATTAAGTTGTTATATGTGAAGCCTCAATTTCCTATGGGTGCACCATTATTTTCTATGGGTACAGGATTCTATTTTTAAAAAAGAAGTAGGGAGCTCTTGTCTAGAATTTTCTTTCATTGAAATCAGAGGCCACCACTCCTAATCCTGCCTGGGCACCTGGAGATAAGGTTCCAGTGTTGTTCCAGACTTTTGGGGTCTTTATAAGATAAAACCTCAAGTCTAACATGAAAATACATAAAAAGAATCTAAAACACAAACATCTGCTTTTGAAACATTTGTAGTAAGTCTACAAAACCAAGCAGGATCTGTAAAGGTTAGTTGTACATTTGCATCTGTTTCAACCAGGTTGTGGCTGGCAAATGTTAAAAAAGATAAGCCCAATGGCATTTGGTTGAAGATACTGTCTTCTTAATAACAGTTCAAGATTAGGTACTTTTTTCCCCCCTGCTCCAAGAACTTTCAAACTATGTTTAGAAGTAGGGAATTCTTGGAAAGGAAAAGTGAATTGGGGGAAAACAGAGGGGGAGATGAACCATGAGAGACTGTGGACTCTGAGAAACAAACTGAGGATTTTGGAAGGGAGGGGGCTGAGGGAATGGGTGAGCCTGATGGTGGGTATTAAGCAGGGTACGGATTACTTGGAGGACTGGAAGCAATGAAACTTGGAACACTGAAAAAATAAAAATAAAATAAAAATAAAAAATAAAATAAAGTAAAATTTAAAAAAAGAAGTAGGGAATTCTTTTCTAGAAGGTTCTTTCATTGAAATAAGAGGCCACCACTCCTAATCCTGCCTGGGCTCCTGGAGATAAGGTTTCCATTGGGGTAACCCCCGCATCAGTCCACTTGCAGACGTGTGCTCATGGGCTGAGCAGCCAATAGATCACCAGTAGATGAAATGCATGAATGATGCTATACCCAAAAAAAGCCTCTATGTCTTCTCCCAGCATCTCAGGGTGGGTCAGTTTTATAGTGATACAGAAGTGGAGAGCTGAGGCTCTTGTGGTCCTTAACTTCTGATTCCAGGTATGCAATTTCAGGGCCGAGATGCCAAGTATAGACATTGCAGTTCTGGGCAGTTATCCGCTGGATTTCAGGCAATGTCAGTCCTGCAACTTTTTCCCCAGGAATCCACCCTGCCTTACCACTGTCTGCTTACAGTCACCGTCGCTACAATCCTCATGGCTTTCCCAGTGGGGCCAGGCTGCCTGACTGTGGATCACTGAACAAAAGACCCTCCATCGGTAAACCCAGATGGAGGGTCTGGTTTTTGGCTGGAAGAGCTATATGGGGGCCTTGAGTCGAGCCTCTTTCTGGGTCTGGTTTAATCATTTTTCTTTCCTGTTGTTGGAAAAGTGGAAACAGCTTACAGCCCCTGGCCCAGGACATGCCTGATTAGCTGATTCATCCTGGAGGGTGACTCAGCAGGGCCAGAATCCAATGAGGTTAAAAAATGTGGTGTTCGCCTCAAAAGAAGGCCGGAGTAGCGATTCTCATATCAGATAAATTAGATTTTAAACTAAAGACTGTAGTCAGAGATACAGAAGGACACTACATAATTCTTAAAGGGACTATCCGCCAAGACGATCTAACAATTGTGAATATCTATGCCCCCAATATGGGAGCACCCAATTACATAAGAAAACTATTAATCAAGATAAAGAGTCATATTGATACGAATACAATAATAGTAGGAGATCTTAATACGCCTCTCTCAGAAATAGACAGATCATCGAAGCAGAAAATTAATAAAGAAATAAGAGCATTGAATGAAACATTGGACCAGATGGACCTCATCGACGTATACAGAACATTCCACCCTAAAACAACAGAATATTCATTCTTCTCAAGTGCACATGGAACCTTCTCCAGAATAGACCACATACTGGGTCACAAAGCAGGACTCAACCGATACCAAAAGACTGACATTATTCCCTGCATATTCTCTGATCACAATGCTTTGAAACTGGAGCTCAATCACAAGGAAAAGTTCAGAAGGAACTCAAACACCTGGAAGCTAAAGACCACCTTGCTTAAGAATGCTTGGATCAACCAGGAGATCAAAGACGAACTTAAACAATTCATGAAAACCAATGAGAATGAAGACACCTCGGTCCAAAACCTATGGGATACAGCAAAGGCGGTTCTAAGGGGGAAATACATAGCCATCCAAGCCTCCCTCAAAAACATTGAAAAATCCAGAATACACCAGCTGTCTCTACACCTTAAAGAACTGGAGAATCAACAACAAATCAAACCAACTCCACATGCAAGAAGGGAAATAATCAAGATTAGAGCAGAGATCGATGAGGTAGAAACGAGAGATACAGTAGAACGTATCAATGAAACTAGAAGCTGGTTTTTTGAAAGAATCAATAAGATCGATAAACCATTGGCCACACTAATCCAAAAGAAAAGAGAGAAAGCCCAAATTAATAAAATTATGAATGAAAAGGGAGAGATCACAACTAACACCAAGGAAATAGAAACAATCATCAGAAATTATTACCAACAGTTATATGTCAATAAGCTAAGCAACCTAGATGAAATGGATGCATTCCTGGAAAGCTACAAACTCCCAAAATTGAACCAGAAAGAAATTGACAACCTGAATAGACCGATATCTAGTAATGAGATTGAAGCAGTGATCAAAAACCTCCCAAAAAACAAGAGCCCAGGACCTGACGGATTCCCTGGGGAATTCTACCAAACTTTCAAAGAAGAAATAACACCAATTCTCCTGAAGCTGTTCCAAAAAATTGAAGCAGAAGGAAAACTTCCAGACTCTTTTTATGAAGCCAGCATTACCCTGATCCCCAAACCAGGCAAAGACCCTACCAAAAAGGAGAATTTCAGACCAATATCACTGATGAATATGGATGCAAAGATTCTCAACAAGATCCTAGCAAACAGGATCCAGCAGCACATTAAAAAGATTATCCACCATGACCAGGTGGGATTCATCCCTGGGTTGCAAGGTTGGTTCAACATTCGCAAATCAATCAGTGTGATAGAACACATCAATAAGAGAAGAGAGAAGAACCACATGGTCCTCTCAATTGATGCAGAAAAAGCATTTGACAAAATCCAGCATCCGTTCCTGCTGAAAACGCTTCAAAGTATAGGGATAGAGGGAACATTCCTGAACTTCATAAAATCTATCTATGAAAGACCCACAGCAAATATCATCTTCAATGGGAAAAAGCTTGCAGCCTTCCCGTTGAGATCAGGAACACGACAAGGATGCCCACTCTCACCACTCTTGTTCAACATAGTATTAGAAGTTCTAGCAACGGCAATCAGACAACAAAGAGAAATAAAAGGTATCCAAATTGGCAAGGAAGAAGTCAAACTCTCTCTCTTCGCAGATGACATGATTCTTTATATGGAAAACCCCAAAGACTCCACCCCCAAACTACTAGAACTCATACAGCAATTCAGTAACGTGGCAGGATACAAAGTCAATGTACAGAAATCAGTGGCTTTCTTATACACCAACAATGAAAATACAGAAAGGGAAATTAGAGAATCGATTCCATTTACTATAGCACCAAGAACCATAAGATACCTGGGCATAAACCTAACCAAAGAAGTAAAGGACCTGTACTCGAGGAACTACAGAACACTCATGAAAGAAATTGAAGAAGACACAAAGATGGAAGACTGTTCCATGCTCTTGGATTGGAAGAATAAACATTGTTAAAATGTCTATACTGCCTAGAGCAATCTATACTTTTAATGCCATTCCGATCAAAATTCCACCGATATTTTTCAAAGAGCTGGAGCAAATA
Source organism: Meles meles (assembly GCF_922984935.1). Classification (NCBI taxonomy): domain Eukaryota; kingdom Metazoa; phylum Chordata; class Mammalia; order Carnivora; family Mustelidae; genus Meles; species Meles meles. The sequence goes on along the minus strand of NC_060078.1, from coordinate 44,294,178 downwards.
ATCCTAAAATTTGTATGGAGCCAGAAGAGACCCCGAATTGCTAAGGAAATGTTGAAAAACAAAAACAAAACTGGCGGCATCACGTTACCCGATTTCAAGCTTTACTACAAAGCTGTGATCACCAAGACAGCGTGGTACTGGCATAAAAACAGACACATAGACCAGTGGAACAGAGTGGAGAGCCCAGATATGGACCCTCAACTCTATGGTCAAATAATCTTCGACAAAACAGGAAAAAATATTCAATGGAAAAAAGACAGTCTCTTCAATAAATGGTGCTGGGAAAACTGGACAGCGATATGTAGAAGAATGAAACTTGACCATTCTCTTACACCGTACACAAAGATAAACTCGAAATGGATAAAAGACCTCAACGTGAGACAGGAATCTATCAGAATCCTAGAGGAGAACATAGGCAGTAACCTCTTCGATATCAGCCACAGCAACTTCTTTCAAGATATGTCTCCAAAGGCCAAGGAAACAAAAGCAAAAATGAACTTTTGGGACTTCATCAAGATCAAAAGCTTCTGCACAGCAAAGGAAATAGTCAACAAAACAAAGAGGCAACCCACGGAATGGGAGAAGATATTTGCAAATGACAGTACAGACAAAAGGTTGATATCCAGGATCTATAAAGAACTTCTCAAACTCAACACACACAAAACCGATAATCATATCAAAAAATGGGCAGAAGATATGAACAGACACTTCTCCAATGAAGACATACAAATGGCTATCAGACACATGAAAAAATGTTCATCATCACTAGCCATCAGGGAGATTCAAATTAAAACAACATTGAGATACCACCTAACACCAATTAGAATGGCCAAAATTAGCAAGACAGGAAACAACGTGTGTTGGAGAGGATGTGGAGAAAAGGGAACCCTCTTACACTGTTGGTGGTAATGCAAGTTAGTGCAGCCACTTTGGAGAACAGTGTGGAGATTCCTGAAGAAATTAAAAATAGAGCTTCCCTATGACCCTGCAATTGCACTGCTGGGTATTTACCCCAAAGATACAGATGTAGTGAAAAGAAGGGCCATATGTACCCCAATGTTTATTGCAGCAATGGCTACGGTCGCCAAACTGTGGAAAGAACCAAGATGCCCTTCAACGGATGAATGGATAAGGAAGATGTGGTCCATATACACAATGGAGTATTATGCCTCCATCAGAAAGGACGAATACCCAACTTTTGTAGCAACATGGACGGGACTGGAAGAAATTATGCTGAGCGAAATAAGTCAAGTAGAGAGAGTCAAGTATCATATGGTCTCACTTATTTGTGGAGCATAACAAATAACATGGAGGACATGGGGAGATGGAGAGGAGAGGGAGTTGAGGGAAACTGGAAGGGGAGATGAACCATGAGAGACTATGGACTCTGAAAAACAACCAGAGGGTTATGAAGGGGCGGCAGGGGGGTGGGGGTGGGGTGGGAGGTTGAGGAACCAGGTGGTGGGTAATAGGGAGGGCACGTACTGCATGGAGCACTGGGTGTGATGCCAAAACAATGAACACTGTTATGCTGTAAATAAAAAAAAATAAAAAAAAATAAAAAAAAAAAGATGTGGTGTTCATCTCCATTGCAGGGACACCTGCTCTGTATTTAAGCTGCTCTCTTGATGGGACCGCTGCCTGACGGAGCTTAGAGCACGTTTTCTGTGGGTTGAGACATCATGTCCAACAACAGATAGGGGTGTCTGCCTTTGACTTTGGGCAAGTCTCATTACTCTCTAAGTCACAATTATATCATCTATAAAATGGGTATATCATAGAATTTACAATGCGCTTAAAAGCAATTAGCCGTAGGCCTGCCATAATAAGTTCTAAATAAATCTAAATAATACTACGTCTCATCATTTCCTTCTCCTCCCTTGTCTTCTATTCCTTGGTAGGTGGGGGCCCTGGGTGAGGTACCTAATTTCTCTGAACCTTGTTCTCGTGTGTAAAGTGGAACACTAATATTTTCTCCATAGATGTGTCAGAATATTAAGTGGGCATAAATATACATATCCTGGAACCAGTACGTTTCCAATATTCTCTCCCTAACTTTCCTTGATGAGGATACATGCTTGTCCTTTGAAAATGCTGGTGAAAATATAAAGAAAGTTGACCTTTGAACAGAGAGTCACCCATAGAGGTAGTGTCCTTGGATTCACCACACCATCAACCAGAGTCCTGGGGAATGTCGGCTACTGAACTGTCCCACCTCCTCTGTGCATCTTTTACTTTCCGTCCTGCCATTCTGCTGACCAGTCACAGCTGTCCCCAAGCCTGTACAAGCTCCACCTGTTGTCCCCTCCCCCACTCTTCCTCTTGCTTGGCAGGTGCCACCCTGGGGCTGGCACCCCCCCCCCCCCGACTTCCTCCTCTTCTCTTTCCCTACTTACCTTAACGGACACCTGCTTGTCCTCTGGAGACAGCCTGTCAAGTTGAAGGTCTTATTCTGCTTGTGCTTACTCTCTCTATTCCAGATCTGCCTCATTTCTGATGACTTTCACATTTCAGCCATTTGGTTCTGTAACTTCTTCATCTCCGGTTAGACTTCGCCCACTTACCTGAGCCTTCTAGCTTCACGGATCTCATACTCTAGACAAGACCACTGGCAACAGATACCCCATATCTGAAATCACAGGCACAACCTACTGTTCTCCAACCACTGCCAGTTCTTCCGCTGGAATAGTGAGACCTCTAACCCCCACATTCTTCCACAAAACCCTCGTCTTCATGTCTTTTGAGTTAAGCTTCACAATTTTGTTCCATAATGATCCTTTCCTTGCCTGCCCAATTCCCCTGTTCCCTTTCCTTTGTGATATTCATCAGGTGAACCTCCAACAGGAGCTGAACTTGGTGGCCACCTTGAACCCCACACAGGTGCTCAGAACTCCATGGAGAGGAGAGCCAGGTGGCGGGCTTGACTTGCCGGTGTTCAGCTCTCATCTCTACATTGTTCACTTGACCTCCTGAAACCTCCGTGTCATACATACTTTGTCATCTCTCAATCCCCCATCCTCCGCCCTTCTCATTTCTTAGCCATCATCTAGGAACCCTTTCATCTCCAGACTCCAAAGTTAAACCCCCACCTGTGTCTGCATCCTTCGGCTTGTGACCAGGTCCCGTTGCTCCCGAGGAAGCAGGTGTCTCTCCTCTTGCAAGAACCACTTCCTGCCCTGGGCTTGGATCCAAGCCTTTCCCTTTCCCAGGACTTTGTCTTTCCCCTTTTCACACCTCCTTCTTCCCTTACACCTCTCTCTCTCTCCACTCCTTTGCCACTGCTCTGCCTAGAAACTTGTTTAGAGTCTTCTTTCAAAAAAACGAAACCGCAAAACCCCTACCCATTTTTCCACACTCCCCTCCAGCTACTGCCCTGTTTCTCTCATCTCTGTTTCTTCCCCACCTGTCCACATTGTAGCTCACCACGGTGTGTCTACTGATGTTACCCTCCCTTCCCTGAAACTCCTTTGTCAAGGCCAGCCATCTTCATAGACCTGGAGCTGGCTGCCCTCTTCCATGCCCTCCCTATAATACTTGACAAGGTTGAGCGCCACATCTGTGACACAGTCCCTTCTCTGGTCTTCACACTGTTGTCATTAGTTGTACCCTCCTGCTTCCTGGGCTCCCTGTCTCCTGTCCAAACCCGAACTTCTGGCAGTCCCCAAGGGACAGGGCTGTGCCACTTCTCTTTCCTCTCTTCTTCTTTCTTGGAGACCTCATCTGTCCCAGGGGCTTTGCACATTGACACATCAAACCACCCCCAGTGCTGGTCTCTAGCCCAGATTTTTCCTCTGGGTCTTGACATCTGTTGGCATGTTTCCCCCACACCGTGGCCTTAACACACCCCAGAGGGAATTGTCCAGCCTCCTCTTCCCTCAGGACCCCACCTCACAAAATGTCTCCACGACCACCTAGATGTTTGAGGCTAAAACAGAAATCATCCCTGATCCTCCTTTTCGTCACTCTCCACATTCCTCACAGTGCCCCCGACCCTGCCAACATAAGGAACTGGATCCAGCCAGAGGGAAACCAGAGGCACCTCACCTCACTGACAGATGATCAGACACCTCAGACAAGGCTGGGCATATCTCTGTACTTGCCCCCTGCCCCCATGGGCCAGAGGAGGGGAGGCCTGAAGAGGAGGGAGGGATGTGAAAAGAATCTCTTGGAAGTTATACTTCCTCCCCCAGGACAAAGATTCACCATGGCTTGAGGGATGGTGGAGGAAGGCACTAAAGGGCTAAAATAAGCCTGGACCTCTTGATAATTAAAAGCAACTTAAAGTTTTGGGTGTTATTCTGGAACTAAGGAGAAGGACCAAAGGAAAAGGAACTTTTAATATTTTTATTCTCCTGGGTTTGTGTTGTTCAGTAAGTCAACGACAATAAAAGTGACCTCATCCCCTCCTGTGTAAGACTTTTCAAAGGTTTTGTGTTAAAATAAAACTCAAACTCCTCACAGGGACCTCTATTCACAGTCTGTGTTAGGTGGAAGGGATTTGCTGGTGAAGAGACTCAGCTTTTTACTTCCCTTCAAGGAGTTCTCAGTGGGTAAGGGAGGAAGACATCAGGCAAATAATTGCTCAGTTCCATAAAATAGTACAAGTCACAATGACCACGAAGGAAAAGTCAAGTGTATTAAGATGAGATGTGGTGGTATTAGAGATCTAATCCAGATTCAAGGTCTGGGAAGGCCCCTGAGGAAGTATCTCTTATAGTTGGAGCTGGAGGGTAAGAATGCTTGACCCCAGCAGTGATATGAGAGGAGCATCCTGGATCCAGGTGGAAGAAATGGAGGCCTAGAGGGAGAAAGAGCTGGGTGAGGAGAGGTTGGGAAGAGGGAGGTGAGACTGAGAGGAGACAGGGAGGCTGGGAAGAAGGAGGTGAGGCTGAGAGGAGGCAGGGAGGCTGGAGGAGGAAGATGAGGCTGAGAGGAGGCATGGAGGCTGGTAGGAGGGAGATGAGGCTGAGAGGAGGCAGGGAGGCTGGGAAGAGGGAGGTGAGGCTGAGAGGAGGCAGGGAGGCTGGAGGAGGGAGATGAAGCTGAGAGGAGGCAGGGAGGCTGGAGGAGGAAGATGAGGCTGAGAGGAGGCATGGAGGCTGGGAGGAGGGAGATGAGGCTGAGAGGAGGCAGGGAGGCTGGGAAGAGGGGGGTGGCTGAGAGGAGGCAGGGAGTCTGGGAGGAGGGAGATGAGGCTGAGAGGAGGTAGGGAGGCTGGGAAGAGGGAGGTGAGGCTGAGAGGAGGCAGGGAGGCTGGGAGGAGGCAGGGAGGCTGGGAGGAGGGAGATGCTGAGAGGAGTCACGGAGGCTGGGAGGAGGGAGATGAGGCTGAGAGGAGGTAGGGAGGCTGGGAGGAGGGAGATGAGGCTGAGAGGAGGCAGGGAGGCTGGGAAGAGGGGGGTGGCTGAGAGGAGGCAGGGAGTCTGGGAGGAGGGAGATGAGGCTGAGAGGAGGCAGGGAGTCTGGGAGGAGGGAGAGGAGGCTGAGAGGAGGCAGGGAGGCTGGGAGGAGGCAGATGAGGCTGAGAGGAGGCAGGGAGTCTGGGAGGAGGCAGGGAGGTTGGGAGGAAGCAGGGAGGCTAGGAGAAAACATAAAGCTGGGAGGAGGGAGATGAGGTTAAGAGGAGACATGGAGGCTGGGAGGAGGCAGGTGAGGCTGGAAGGCCAGAAATGAGGCCTCATGTGAGTGCAGAAGACTGAGAAGGAAGATCTGACTTTCAGAAAGTCTTTAGAAGGTGGGACACAACCTCATCCAGGGTGGGTTTCTAGAGACTACTCGGGTTTGCTGGGCTGGAGGGCCAGGCAGCCGGGGACAGCTCTGGGCATTGAGTGACTGCCCAGGTGCCTGCTATGGTGTCCTGCCTGCCCCCGCCCCCCAACCCCCGGTGACTGGCCCTAGCTGGCTGGAGTGGTTGGGTTGGGGGCAGGGAGGGAAGTTCTACGTCATCCTGGAGCTCAGGTTGATGGTCCTCCCTTGGAATTGGCACCCATAGCTGGGAGATGCAGCCATGCTGGAATAAAGCTGCTCTGGGTTAGGGTGCTGAGCAGGGGAGTGGGTGGAATTCCAGCTCCCTAGAATGAAAGGAGCAAAGGGGCTATGTTGGTCTTTTTCCCACTCACAGGGAAGCTCTGAGAGAAGGAAGTTTTATCTGTGCTGTCCCTTGCCGAATCTTCAGCACCTAGAATATTGGTTTGGGCTTAGTACTCTGAAAACACTTGAGTAAATGAATATTGCACATGGGTTCGATTCAGGTGCAGATGTGGGCCGAGCTGACCGAGGAGCTGGGGCACGTTTCAGGAGGCCCTGGCATCCCTGCCCACTTCTGAAGTCCACGGGCAGGGCCCTGACAGACCCTGGCAGACCATTTTCTTCTGCCAGTGTGACTGGCGGGTGGGGTGGGCTGTACAGGATTTGGCGGCGATGCTGAGCTCCCCATGCTGCTGTACACCCTGTGCTCCCCAGACGCCCCCCGCCCCTATAACCCCACCTCTGCAATTCATGCTATTTCCCCAACAGACAAGGGCCTCAAACAATAGCCTGTATTATCTTTTTTTTTTTTTCCCTTGGACTGACTACTTCAGTGCCCAGCAAGGATTCTCCAGGGCATCTCATTTGGGAACATTCTGGGCTAGCCATCAGCAGGCAAGTGCCTTTAAGACAAAGGTAGTCTAAGACAACTTCATTACCTTTCAGGGTTTTTTCCTTTAAATTTGGGCTGCTTGCAATATGGGGGGCTGCGAGTAGGAGGTATTCTTTGTCGGGAGTACGAGGGGTCCTGAGTCTGCTGCTGACCCACAACACTCCCCTTCCCCTTTCCCGGCCTTGATTTCACTTCCTGTAACATGACAGGTCTGACAGCTTCTGTGGACTTTCTGGCTCTGATGCTTCTTTCCAGTGCCTGGCATGTGCTGGGGTCTGGGCAAGACCCGGGCTTCTGAGGGCTTTTCATGGGTCCTGCCGACCCCCCTTCTGCTCCAGGTTCTGGACCAGGCCCATCTCACCTGCCTGTAGTGGTGGGAAGGAAGGCTCAGCAGGTGGGGGTGGCTCTCCTCCCCAGAACCCCTCAGCACCTGGGCTTCCTTCTTGGCATCAGCGGCTTGTGCCTTGGTGCCAGGTGTTAAGGTGGTGGGTGGATTAGACCAACCAGGTTTGGGCTTAGGCTGGGTATGGTGAGTCTGTAGGAAGGAGGGGAACTCGTATTTCTACCTTGTTCCACATTGACTGGTCCCAGGTGTTTTCTGAGGCCATCAGGTGGGGAGCCGTGGGCAAAAGGCATCTATTAGGGGCCTAGGAGGGAGTCACTGGCAAGAAGCTCAAAGGAAGATGAGCAGGGCAGGAAGGAAGCCAGGGGGACGTGCTGGGGCCTCCTTGTTTGGTCAAGGAGGGGGATGACTGCAAGGTCATGGAAGAGGTGAAGAGAAAGGCCGGGTTCAGGCCAGGAGAGGTGGGCAGCTGGGACTCTTGAGTGGTCTCCGAAGGAGGTCCGTCCTGTGCACGTCTCCACAGAGAGGGGTCTCTGAGCCTCGGTTCTCTCTTCTTTAACATGGGATCATCATTTCTGCCCTGCCCATCTTAGAGGGCATCCGTGAAAATGAACTGGGCTCATTTCCTAGGCAGTGCTCCACAGTGAACTCGGGGATTACAGCACATGGAGGGCTGGGGCCCAGCAGCTGGGGCACACAGCTCAGTCCCACCAGGTGAATTCACATGTGTGCCCTGCTCTGTCCTTTCCTCTCTGCCTTCTGCATGTGGCTCCCCCAGCTTCCCTGGTTGAGTGGGGTCCTACCCCATGCCCAGTGCTGAGCAGCATGTGGGGAGAGGTTCCTTTTCCTCACTTACCAACTCAACAGAAGTTGGGTACTCACACTCACTTCAGGCAGGGTGGTGGGTGCAGGAGAGGGACTGCCCCCTTGCTCCCCTGGAGGCCATGTCCAGGTCATAGTCAGCACCCACTCCCGCTTGGACAGCTCCTCCTTCTCTGAGGGCAGCCTGCCTCTGGGAATCTGTGTTATTCTGGGCTTCAGGTTGGCTAATCGATTCAATCACAGAGAGACTCAAATGCTTTGTGTGTTTCTAACAGATTTTTAGGGAGCCATGCAAGTGCAGACTCTTTGTCATGGTGGATTTTAGGTCCTGATATAAGAGATTCTTGAGTTTTCTGATATTTGTCCATGGGTTGCTTTTGCTGAAAGGCTCCAGCCTCCTGTGAGGGAGTACTTTCCAGCAGCAGCAGCCACTGTGGGGAGGCATTTTTCTCAAAATGTAGAGACAGTAGTGGAGGCAGAAGGAGGGTCCTGATAGGAGCCAGGTGCTATGCAAAGCTGGTTACATCTGTTACCTCATAGCTTTCCCATTGGGAACCTATGTGGTCATGGGATTGTCCAGAGGCTGACAGAGGCTACGAGAAGCCACTGACTTGACTGAAATCACTCAGCTGCCAAGGCTCGGCGCCCCAGGAGCCAGCTCCTCTCCTCCCTGCCGGCAGTACTGTCTCTGCCACACTCAGCTATCACTGACTGACCACAGCCACAGGAGTCCTCAGGGGTGGCCACACTCACCATGTGACTACAGACAGTTTTCCATAGAACACCTGAACTGACTTTCTTAAATATAACCCAGATCGATTTTTGCTCAAAATGCTTCCAGTGATGTCCATCCTCACTCAGAATAAGATCCAGTCCTTTTCATCACAGCCAAGGCTCTCACAAAATGGCTGCCACTCCCTCTGGCCTTGTCTCTCTCTGACTTCTATATCCTGTGCTTACGTGGTCCCCTTTTTTTGGTTCTCACATATGCCAATCAAACTCCCACCTCACGACCTTTACACTGGCTGTCTCCTTTAATTGGATTGCTCTTTCCCTCAGGTGGCCTCAGGTTCATTTCATTATCTTTTTGGGACCTCTGTGTACTGCTGCCTCCTCAGAGAGGCTGTCCCTGACTGCCCTTCCTTGTCCCTGACTCCCTGTTCTCCTCTGGCCCTCGCCCTGCTTTATTCTGTAGTGTTTGCCATGACCCCATAATACAGCACACGTTAGTGTGAAGGTCACTTGATTGCCTCTCTCCTACCAGATTGCAATGAAAGGGGCTTTGTCTTTCTTGTTCCCATTGTATCCTCTATGCTGGCAATGGTGCCTGGTGCACCGAAGGCATTTGGTGAAGGAAGGACTCATTGAATGAAGGGATGATGGGTGGGGGTAGAACATGGACTGTGAGTTAAGGAAATAAAACCTCAGGTCTTTCAGACAAAACATCCAAATGTGGACATCTGTGCACAAGGACACTGGTCTGCCAGGGATCCCAGGCAAGAAGCAGAGCTTGGAGGAACTTTGGCATCATTTGAAGGAGACTGGCATGAAGGAGCCTTTACCAAGGTTCCTGGTGGCTGCTGCGTCCCCATTTAAAGCTGGATAGGCCATGAAGCCCTTGTGAAATCGGCAGCCTTGGTAACCAGATGCTTCCAGGTTCCCTTTCACAAAGGCTGATAACTCGTGAGGCTTTTTCCCTGGAGCGACTGTGGCTCATATCCCTTGCCTGCACATTTCAAGGCAGAAAATGGAGGAAAACTTGAACCAAAAAATAGAGCTCGTGTCTGACCAAAGGTGTGCCTTGCAGAAACATGGGTCATTCCTGTCCAGGTGTGGAGAGACATGTTCCTCATGTTTGGCCGTGGCGTTCGTTTCTTCCAGGGACTAAACCAGAACATGCAGCCCGTCAGGTAGTTCTTAATTCTCGGCACTCATGCGCTGCCATCAGACGGTGTTGTACTGAGATCTAGCCCACATGGCCCCTGGTCCCATGGCTTTGTGGGAGCTCCTGGCCCCTCCACACTGGGGTTGCTTGAGCTATAACTTACCCCAGAGGAAGGAAGAGACAGCTGTCATTTCCTGTGTGCCCTTGGTGGCCAGCATCAAGCGAGATGTCTCTGGTGTCCCGAGTTCTCATGGAAATACTCTCTTGCATTTTACAGGGGAGGAAAGTGGGGTTAAAGGAAGCTGTGTAACTTCCCCAAGTTCCTACCCTATAGGCAATGGAAGTCACATCTGATGCCTCATCCGGGGACTTGGGATCCAGGGCTCCATTCATGATGAGGCCTTTAGGAGGCAGCCTACCTTTTCTATCCTGCTTGGGCATGGCCAGCACTCTTGGCTTTTTATTACTCTCTTATCAGCCTTCTGCCCCATGACTTCTGGATGGGAACACCAGGGTGTTTTTCCACAGAGAACGTGGAGCAGAGGTTTGTCTGCTGGCCAAGAAACAGCCAGAGATGAGCTACCGAAGGAGGAATCCAAGCTGTTCTGCATTAACTACCAGCTTGGAGAGCCAGTAGAGCTCTGTGGTTGACTCAGGGTCAGGCATCCAATGTGCTAGCTGTGTAGCTTTGGACAGTCACCTCGTCTCAGAAATTCAGTATCCTCATCTATTATCTGGAAATAAAGGTTCTTTTTGTATCTAAAGCTCCTAGTGAGGTGCCTCATGCATGGTAAGGATTTAAGAAACATTCTCAGAAGGAGAGAAGGTCATCTGGGATAATACACTTGAATGCCACTTCCACACTTTGTCTTCACTTAACGGATAATGAGCAATGCCTTCCTGGGCATGTTCTGGATGCTGAGGATCCAGGGGTGAGCAAAACAGACTGACGCTCTCAGGCTGGCGGCTGTGGGATGGTACTGGACCCTTGGAGAGAAGATCTCTGAGCTGGGATCTGATGGTGGAGGAACATAATTGTGACCAGATCTGGAAGAGTATTCTAGGACCTGGTCCGGGGTTTGGAATGTATTCTAGGAAGAGTATTCTAGGACCTGGTCCGGGGTTTGGAATGTAACTAGGATGGAGTGGCTTTGGTCTGTACCCCGAGACTAATGGGTGGCCACTGAGGGCTTTTGAGCAGTGATGGCTATTATGAGATTTATGTTTGATCAAAAAGTTCATTCTGGCTGCTCCATGGAGCCTGGATGCAGGTGACAATTGTGGACTATTGAAGACCAGGGAGGAGGCTATTGAGATCATTTTGACAACAGACAAAGGTGGCTTGGTGTAGGCTGGTGGGTAGACCTGGAACCTGGCAGGAGGCCTGGCCTCCTGGCCCCATCCTGACCCCTGTGGACCAGTGTCTGTCAACAGAGGCTATCCATGCTGTAGTCCTTGGTTATGAGTTGAGTTGTGTCCCCTCAAAAAGGATCTGTTGGTGTCCTAACTCCAGTACTGGAGCATATGACCTTATTTGGAAATAGGGGCTTTGTAGATAATCAAGTTAAGATGGGGCCATTAGGGTGACCTATATGGGATCATTATAGGGTGTCTAGTATCCTTATAAAAAAGGAGAGATTTGGACACAGAGACAAACATGCACAGAGGGAAGACGATGTGAAGACACAGGGAGGAGACACCATCCACAAGCCAAGGAGAAAGGCCTGGAACAGATCTTACCCTCCCAGCCCTTGGAGGGACTGACCCTGCTAAGGCCTTGATCTTGAACTTCTGTTTTCTAGAACTGGGAGAGAATAAATTTCTGTTTCTTCAGCCACCCAGTCTGGGGTACTTTGTTACAGTAACCAATGAATACTTTCTTGTCTCTTTGTAGAGAAACTTGGGGGCCTACAAACCATCAGCACCCGGGTCGCATTCTCACAGGTGCAGATGTGGTGGGTGGGGTTTTTCTGGGTGGTGCTGATGCATATCTGGGATGTGGAGAGGGTGGGCTGCAGAGCGCAGGTCTCACACAAGCCTCCTTCTGTGCCTTTGTACCTTTAGTCCTCAGATCCGTTCATGGAAGAACCAGTCCATCCGAAAGCTCTGCACTTGGCCTTCAGTATGTCCCCATAAGCTCCTTTAGAGTCCCCTACACAGTGGTGGCTGGCACTGTTACTCATTCAGGCGTAGGAGGAAGAGGTTGGACATGGCAATCAGAGAATGCACCTGTCACTCACTGACTTGAACTTGGCGAAGATGCTTACACTTTGAGGTCCCCCCCCCTTTTTTTTTTAAATCAATGAAGTGGAACCCTGTCCTTGCAGGGTCACTGTAAGGATGCAGGCAGGATGTGCATAAACAAGGCTGCCTGTATCAGCTGGGCACAGGATGGCCAGGGGGTAAACAGAGCTGGGCTTGGCCAGCCCACTCCTCAGCACCCCTTCCATACTGGTCGTGTTCTCACGAGCTCCTGCTGGGGTGGTGCTATATGTCAAGGGTCTCATGGCATTCCCAGTTGGTAGTTTGCTTTTCCCTGGAAGGCATTGTCCACTACAGAACTCGGAGGGATATCTTTCAGAATTTAGTGAACGTCTGTTTTGTCCTCCCTGGCATTGTGATACATGTGATACATGTAACTAAATGTATTTCTGTTTCTTGTTCTCACCATCAGGAAAGTCGAGACCATTAATTCTTATGTTTGTACAATTGTATTCCCTTTTTCTCCCATTCTAATTTCTTATGCTTTATTTATGTTGTATCTGTTGATTAAATAAGTTCTTTGTGGCAGGCTATCCCAGTTCCTTTGAGAAAACGTTTATAAGCCAATGCAATATGTTTTCGGACTTTGACCAGCACTTCTGTGTCCTCTGGTCGGGCAGCTGGTCAGAGATGAGTGGAGTAGCCCCAGCAGCTTGTATGGGGTTGAGGCTGAACCCCAGCAATGTGGCTTCAGGGATATTTCTTTGACCACAGGGTGAGTGGGGAAGACGCAGCTTGGCCTGGAAACATGCCCATCTCTGCACTACTTGTTTATGGCTTTATTTTCTATCATGAGCAAGAATTAAAAGGATAACCCCAGGTATCTGAGGAAGCTCCAGAAGGTTAGCGAAATGCTTTCAGGAAGCTGAATAAGTTCCCTGGCCCCTTTGGCCCTTGGGTCCAGCTTGACCTGGGCATTCTCAGAAAGGCCCTGCCATGGCCATCGGTTGTCCTGTCTGCCATCATGCCCAACCTCCAGCATGCTGGCCGGGCCAGGCAGCAGCTGGGCTCCTGGGGGTGGCCCCCGAGGGCATCCTGAGGTTCACCCTTGCCCATCTGTTTGAACAGTGGTTAGGATTTCACTTTCGGTGGAGGGTCTTCAGGAGGTAGTGGGTTTTGCCATGTAGAGTTGGGCCCGGTGTTTCTACCTGGGATTTGAGGGTCCGTCATCTAATCCAGGGACCAAAGGAGATCACCTCACAGTACTGCGTCCCGAGGGGGCAGCCGTGAGTGTGGGTGTGCAAATGTGAGAGCTTCCAGGCTTAGTGAGTCTGTGTGGGGGCCTTGCTCTGACCCAGTCACTTTACATTGCTAGGAATATCCCATAGCTATTATTATTCCCTTGTTTTCCAGATTTTTCTTTTCTGTAGAATTGGAAACTCTCTGCCTGGTGTTGCCTTCTGCTCGGGGATGTGTGTGTGGCCAACACAGTGTTTTTTACAGGCTGCATTGGAGTACGTTTAGATGGGGTGTGACCCTCGGCTGGCACAGGGCTTACCTGTCTCTGTGGGCTCTTCCTGCAAGTTCCCCTCACTCCTCTCCACATAATCTGGCTGGGGCAGAGCCTCTGTTGCCTCCAACATCTGCATTGTCACCACAATCAGCTGGGGAGGGGAAGAAAAACCTTTTCCACCACCCACTATATATGTCTGTCACTCACTTTTTTCCAAGCATTTCTATGACTCTACTCTCCTTCAAGCTATATTAGCGCTACAATGTGGACATCAGCTACATGCACAGTGAAGGGACTGACTCCCAAACCAAAGGTGCAAGCAGAATGTGGGCCAGGCTTCAAGCGCCCTTGGCTTCTACCCGGGGTTTATGGGCTTCATCTCCCCTCCACCCCCGGGAGCTGGGCTTTGTCAGGGAAAAGACCACATAGGAATTCATGGGCCAGTGCCTGCTGCTGAGAAATAAGTCCTCCCTAAGTGCCTTCCATAAGGGGCAGGAGAGGGAGAATGGTTCATTGGATGATTTCGGATTCCTTACGGTCCCACGGTTCCCAGATCTGTTCCCATTATGGTTGAAGCAAACCATGCCAGTGTGCTATATTTTCCTGAGTCCCAGGCAACTCCGGGATTTTTGGTTTTGCCTGTCATCTGGGGCTTTTGAAGACTGTCAGGACTGAAGGCAGAAGTTTGCAGGGCATACACAGAGAGGAGATGGGGCGATGGCTGACGAAGCAGCTGCTGTAGGGACACTGGGACACAGGAGGACTCTGTGTCCTGGGAATCGGCTTGGCAGGCAAGCACCCTCTCTGTTGTGCACACACAGGGCAGGGCAAGGGGCGGCAAGGGACAGGGAGGCTAGCTGGCTGCGGTCAGTTTTCTCAGACAAGGAGGCAGTAGCTGGCCCCATGGTCTCCGAAGAGAGCCAGGCGTGGGTCTGCTGAGCGATAGTCCTCACTGCCTTCCCTTAGTCAGGCATTCCCACTCCTTGGGGCAGAGACTCCAACTCGTTTTACTGCCGGCCACTCTAGACGGAGCAGGGTCCCGACTCATGATTAACGTGGATCAAAGTGCTCAGCCGAACACGGCCTTACGGACAGATTAATCACTGCAGGAAATGATCACAGTTTGATCGATGGTCATTTTGTTTTTACTTGAAAACAGAACAAAAACCCAATAATCAAATTAGAGAAAATAAGTGCTTTTATATTAATGAGAAAAAGGGCAGTGAGGACCACAGTCATGTTTGGATTCGAAGAAGGACGAGACACACAGCACTGAAGCGTTAGTGTCTATGAGACCGCACTCGCCAACCCAGTGGTCATGTTAATATTTTTCTTTTAGGTGAAATCTGTGTTGCAAGAAAAAAATCACTACAGTTTTTTTTTTGTGGGGGGGGGGGGGGACACAAATTAACCCAGTTTTTGGGCAAATGCCCTACGTGAGAGGTTGGCCTCAGGCACTGATTTTCTTGATCATCGTTTGGGTGGTCTCCTGCCTTGTGGGAGCTTGGTTGAAACAAGGCCACTTGGAGACCCAAACTGACCACCAGTGTGGACCAGGAAAAGTCAGTCCTTGGAGTCTGGGGTTGCAGGCCAGCCTTCTACAAACCAGCCCCAGCTCACTGTCTGCATGGAGGTCAGTTAGCTTCTTCCCTTTGAAAATCTAGGCTGACCCCTAAGCTGATCCCAGTCACAGATTATCCTTCTGCTAGGTGTCACTGAGCATCTGACAGCTTTTTGACACTTTTATTTCCCATATGACAGAGGATTTGATGAGGGCCGTTGCTACCTTGGCCCTAAATGTGGCCAATGTGGAGGAACTGTTTGGTAGAGTGAAAGAGAGGGGAACTTTGTGACAGACGTCCCAGATGACCTTTCCATTGCCAAAGCCAGGAAAGGAAGGCTGGACAAGCACGTGCTCTAACCTTATACCTTGATAAGGAGGATTTCAAACATCCCAAAGAAATCCCAGTGTTTTCGTCAAAATAAGGGAAGATGGCTCTTCAGGCTGCAAAGACTCTGACCTGAACGTGGGCACATAATTATGGATGCCTCTAGCAAAGACAGGGAATGTCGGAATAAACCCGCTGAACCATACACAGAGATTTTGGAGAAATTCATACTCAGGATATGGCATAATAGGAGTGGTTTGTAGGAGGCCCAGGATAGAGCCCTTCTAGAGAAAACAGGGAAACACAGAATTTTAAGCAGGACAGTGAGATTGATGTGTAACTTTAAACATGTATCCAGAGGTTATCGATCCACTGATCAATGTCAATCAGAAGAGGGCTTCAGCACTGGCCCTTTCTCCTTTAACACGTCCATAGTCTGTGAGGAGCTGTGGCACAGAGATCGAACATGCAAATAAAGGTAGGTCAAGAGGGAAGGCTGTTTCATCCGTCCCATACAAACCTGCCACGTAAGAATATATGGGAACCTGAGTGCTGTGAAGTGTGTAGACCTGGCGATTCACAGACCTGTACCCCTGGGGATAAAAATACATTATATGTTTATAAAAAAATAAGAAAAAAAAAAGAATATATGGGAACCTGTGTGGTGTGGTGCTTTCAGAATTTGCTCATTTACTTGATAGCTAATGATTCCAAATATCTCCAATGACTGGAACAATGTGTCAGAGGTAACAAGATAAAATCTGAAATATGGAAAGACAGAAAGTCTCCCAGGGGTTCGAAAGATCAATCGCATTATTTGGTCTAGAATTAAAAATGGTAATAATACTTGACATTTATTGAGTTCTCTTACTCAAGAGCCATGATGCTGAGTGGTTTCTAGACATTATCCCATTTAGTCCTTAGGGTAGCCCCATGGGTTGGTAGGGTGATAATCTCTGTTTTACAAAAAAAAAAAAAAGAAAAGAAAAGAAAAGAAAAAAAAAGAAAAAAGAAATTGAACCTTGGGTTTTAAGTAAATCTCCCTATGTCATATGGTATAGTACATGAAATTATTGTGCAGCAAACATTCATTCCCATCCCTAAATACCCATCAATGAGTTTACTTCCATGCACCATCCATACTGCACCTGGCCATGAACTTGCTTTGGCCCCTGTCATGTGGGCAAAAGTGAATGTGTAAGTTCAGAGCCTAGGCCTTCAGTAGCAAGGCATGTTTGTACCTGTCCCCCACTTCTGACCACAACAGGAAGGACACGCCCCATGGACTCACTCACTGCACTCCCACCTGAGCACAAGAACAAGGCATAGAGAACAGGCACAGACCCAGAGACCTGCCAGTGGGAGAAATATGTCCTCAAAGTCTTACGCCACAGGCGATTTCTGGTTGTCACTTAGTAATGCTGACTGATACATAGCTCCACTTTGTAGATGACCTGGCATTCAAACCCAGATAACCCACTCCAGAGCCCATGTTCTTTGGCAGTTCACCATATTTTATTGAGAGAAATAGGGAAGAATAATGGAGGAGACTTACAATATTCCCAGATATCATGTTTTGGCTAAATACAAAAAAAAATCTTTTTTCAATTTATAATATCATTCAATCTCTATCAAAATCCCAATCAGTTATTTTTATCGGACATGTACCAAATAATTAGAAAATTGGACTGGAAAGGAAAAGCTAGTTAATATAAAAATACTCAGAAAACAGGAAGTAATGAAGGGGACCAGAATTACAGATTGCAAAACAGATTTACAGCAACAACAAAGTCTGAAGGAAATCCTATATAAAATAATTTAATAAAAGACAAAGGAGGGATCAGACGCTATGGCAAAAGCAAGGATTGTTGAATAAATGGGTTTAGCAGAAATTATTATTTATTTGGGGTGGAAAAAAGCTATATACCTCATCATGAGCCAACAATAAATAATGGTTCTATTAAGGAATTAAGTAGGAAAAATAATCCTGGGACATGAGCAAAAGATAGGCCGTAAGATTTTTCAGATAATTTCCTAAAATTTAAAGTGACTAAAAAATATTACAAAGGTAAACAATTAACTCTTGAACAGTGTGGGGGTTAGGCAGCAACCCCCCACCCATGTGGTGTCAAGAATCTGCATTTAACTTACAATTTTTTAAAAAATTTCCTTCTTTTTCTTTTTTTAAAAAGATTTTATTTATTTGAGAAAGAGGGGGACCACAGCAAGGGAAGCGGCAGGCAGGGGCAGAAGCAGACTCCCTGCTGAGCAGGGAGCCTGATATGGGGCTTAATCCCAGGACCCTGGGATCATAACTTGAGCCGAAGGCAGAAGCTTAACCAACTGAGCCACCCAGGAGCCCCAAAATCTGCATTTACTTTCGACTGCCCTAAAACTCGGCTGCCAATAGCCTACTGTTCACTGGAAGCCAGTTGATTAACATGTAGTCTGTAGATTACAGGTACCCTATGCTGTATTCTTAGCATAAAGGAAGCTAGAGGAAAAAAAATGTTGTTAAGAAACCATAAGGAGAGAAAGTACGTTTATAGTCCTATACTGTATTTGTTGGGAAAAAATCCACATATAAAATATAAGCAGGCCTATGTAGCTCAAACCCATGTTGTCCGAGGGTCTAGTATAGACACAACTTCATAAAAATTTAAAACCTCTTTTATTTGTTTATTTATTTATTTTTAGAGCGAGAAAGAGAATGAGTGTGGGGAGAGGGGCAGAGAGAGAGAGGAAGAGAGAATCCCAAGCAGACTCAATCTCAGTGCAGAACCGCATACTGGGCAATCTGAGATCATGACCTGAGCCGAAATTAAGAGTTGGATGCTTAACAGAATGAGCCACCCAGGCACCCCTAAACTTAAAACTTCCTTTAAAAAAAAAGAAAGAAAAATAACAGAAGGCCGAGTAGCAAATATTACAGATATGACAAGACAGAAATATTTACTTTGCCTCTTTCAAATCAGTGAGGCATGCATTAGAACTTAGATTTTAAAATGGGCCAAAAGGGAGCACCTGGGGGGCTCAGTTGGTTAAATGTCTACCTTCAGCTCAAGTCATGATCCCGTGGTCCTGGGATCAAGTCCCACATCAGGCTCCCTGCTCAGCGGGGAGTCTTCTCCTCCCTCTGCACCTCCCCCCACTTGTGCTCTCTCTCAAAAATAAATAAAATCTTCAAAAAAATAAAAATGAACAAAAGGCATGAATGAACAGTTGACACCAGAAGAAATAGAGTTGAGTTCCCTTCAAAAGATGTTTATCAAACTTTTCCTTTGTACCTGGCCCTGTATCAGATACCAGCATTTCAGAACACACATGGGAGGAAGGACAACGACTGGAGTAATCACAGAATCATAAAATGAAATGAAATGAAATAAAATGAAATGAAATGAAATGAAATAAAATGAAACTTATGAAATAATCTTTTACCTATTGCATGTGATTGAAAGTTTCAATAATGCTATCAAGGTTGTGATAAAACTATGTTTATACATTGTTGGTGGTCATGTCAGTTAGGAAACCATTTTGCAAAACATACCTAGAATCATACCTTTTGACCCAATAATATTGCTTCTAAGAAGTTAACCTAATGGTATAATTTAAATGAGAAATACGTGAATATATAAGCATTTCAAGGTAGTGCTATCTATCAGCCTGAAAAATTGGAAACAACCTCAATATTCAATTCAGGGAGTAGCTAAGAAAATTATGGGTGTAGCCACACGACAGACTATTCTGCAGACAATAAAAATGATAATTATAAAGACTATGGAGAATATTTATGATGTAACAGTAGGTATATTTAAAAAAGAATAGCAGATATCCTAAAATTTATATGGAACCAGAAAAGACCTCGAATAGCCAAAGGAATATTGAAAAAGAAAGCCAACGTTGGTGGCATCACAATTCCGGACTTCAAGCTCTATTACAAAGCTGTCATCATCAAGACAGCATGGTACTGGCACAAAAACAGACACATCGATCAGTGGAACAGAATAGAGAGCCCAGAAATTGACCCTCAACTCTATGGTCAACTAATCTTCGACAAAGCCGGAAAGAATGTCCAATGGAAAAAAGACAGCCTCTTCAATAAATGGTGCTGGGAAAATTGGACAGCCACATGCAGAAAAATGAAATTGGACCACTTCCTTACACCACACACGAAAATAGACTCCAAATGGATGAAGGACCTCAATGTGAGAAAGGAATCCATCAAAATCCTTGAGGAGAACGCAGGCAGCAACCTCTTCGACCTCAGCCATAGCAACATCTTCCTAGGAACAACGGCAAAGGCAAGGGAAGCGAGGGCAAAAATGAACTCTTGGGATTTCATCAAGATCAAAAGCTTTTGCACAGCAAAGGAAACAGTTAACAAAACCAAAAGACAACTGACAGAATGGGAGAAGATATTTGCAAACGACATATCAGATAAAGGGCTAGTATCCAAAATCTATAAGGAACTCAGCAAACTCAACACCCAAAGAACAAACAATCCAATCAAGAAATGGGCAGAGGACATGAACAGACATTTCTGCAAAGAAGACATCCAGATGGCCAACAGACACATGAAAAAGTGCTCCACAGAACTCGGCATCAGGGAAATACAAATCAAAACCACAATGAGATATCACCTCACACCAGTCAGAATGGCTAAAATTAACAAGTCAGGAAATGACAGATGCTGGAGAGGATGTGGAGAAAGGGGAACCCTCCTCCACTGTTGGTGGGAATGCAAGCTGGTGCAACCACTCTGGAAAACAGCATGGAGGTTCCTCAAAAGGTTGAAAATAGAACTACCCTATGACCCAGCAATTGCACTACTGGGTATTTACCCTAAAGATACAAACATAGTGATCCGAAGGGGCACGTGTACCCGAATGTTTATAGCAGCAATGTCTACAATAGCCAAACTATGGAAAGAACCTAGATGTCCATCAATAGATGAATGGATCAAGAAGATGTCGTATATATACACAATGGAATACTATGCAGCCATCAAAAGAAATGAAATCTTGCCATTTGCGACGATGTGGATGGAACTAGAGTGTATCATGCTTAGTGAAATAAGTCAATCGGAGAAAGGCAACTATCATATGATCTCCCTGATATGAGGACATGGAGAAACAACATGGGGGGGTAGGGGGATAGGAGAAGAATAAATGAAACAAGATGGGATTGGGAGGGAGACAAACCATAAATGACTCTTAATCTCACAAAACAAACTGGGGGTTGCTGGGGGGAGGTGGGATTGGGAGAGGGGGAGGGGGCTATGGACATTGGGGAGGGTATGTGCTATCGTGAGTGCTGTGAAGTGTGTAAACCTGGCGATTCACAAACCTGTACCCCGGGGATAAAAATACATTATATGTTCATTAAAAAAAAAAATTTGGAAGGGGAGGCGAACCATAAGAGACTATGGACTCTGAAAAACAATCTGAGGGTTTTGAAGGGTCAGGGGTGGGAGGTTGGGGGAACAGGTGGTGGGTAATAGGGAGGGCACATTTTGCATGGAGCACTGGGTGTTGTGCAAAAACAATGAATACTGTTACGCTGAAAAAATAAATAAAATGGAAAAAAAATAAAAAAGAATAGCAGATTTGTATCTGTGAGGTGATTCTAAGTACATAAAAATTAAATATGTGAGTGGACAGGGCTAGGGGCTCTGGAACATGACAATTTGTGGGCTGGCCTCTGGGAAGTTTTCCTCTTTCCGGTTGCATCTGATTTCCATTAGGGTTGTTACATCTTGCAGTAACAAGTAATAATAATAACATTAAAAATGTTTTAAAGATGCAAAGGACAGAATGTGGACAATAGGCCCTAGCTGTGCATGGGGAAAAAGGGACTTGGAAATTTTAGTGTAAGGGAATTTGCTAGGGGCCATCAACATTTTGAGTCTGTAAAAAAATGCTTAGGAGATCCTTGTCTGCTTTTTTTGAGACACCCAGCCTGAGGCCCCGGGGTCAGGGGCACAGAATGTGTGCTGGTGCTGAGGCAGACTCAGGTAGAGTCCTGGATACAGTTTTTAAAATAATTTATATTGTTTGGTATTATTTAATATATTTTAATTTTATTTTTGATAGTGTCATCAAAAAACCTTTTAAATCACAGTTTGGTAAAGTGCATAAAAACATTGATTTTAAGTGCACAGCTTGATTTATTTTTAAAGATATACACTCCTGTGTAACTAGCATCTGGATCAAGATACAGAACATAATGGTATTCCAGAAGCTTCCATCATGTTCTAGTCCAGCTCTCATCTATTTCTCACCAGGTGGTAACCACTAATTTTGGTCACCATCAATTCAGTTTTGCCTGAATTTCATGTAATCAAAATCATACAGACTGTACTTTTTATGTCTGACTTCTGTCATGTCATATAATGTCTTGAGACTATTCCATGTTGTTCTCTCTATCTGGTGTTTGTTGCTGTGTAGAATTCTATTGTATGAATATACCACAATTTATTTATCAATTTCCTAGTTGACGGACATTTGAGTTATTTCTAATTTTGTGATATTATGAACAAGTCTGCTCTGAGTGTTCTTTTCCATATCTTTGGTGGACATATGTCTATTTCACTCCGATGTGCATTTAGGAATGAGACTAGTATTATAAATAGGAATATGTCTAACTTTAGAAGATGCAGCCCCTCTTCATGCCAGAGGGTTGCAGGAGTTCATACTCCCACAAACAATGTATGAAAGTTTCAGCTACATTCTACTACATTCTCATCAATACCTTGTGTTGTCAGTCTTTTTAATTTTAGGTCTTTGGAAGGCAATGTAGTGGTGTTCCACTGTGCCTCAATTCTCACAGGAAAATTTCTGTTTCCCAGATAACTAAAAATCATTATATTTTTATTATATATTATGTATATATTTTAAAGTATATTTTATGGTTTTATTATATATAAAAACCATATATATATTTAAATATATATTTTATACTTTTTAACTCTATTAATGTGTGTGTATGTTATCTAGAGACAAGTTCTTAGTATCTGCCAAAAGAGATAGGTTTACTTTTTCTTTCCCACTTCTAGGTGCCTTTTAATTTCTTTGCTTACCTGATTGGCATGATTAGAAAGTCCAGTACAATGTTGAGTAGAAGTGAGGTTTGTTGGTGGATATTCATCCTTGTTATGTTCATCTTAGAGGGAAAACATTCTTTCATCGTTGAGTGTGTTAGCTGTGGGTTTTTCATAGATGCCCTTATTCAGGTTGAGAAAGTTTGCTTCTATTCCTAATTTGTTGAGTGTTTTATCATGAAAGGGTGCTGGAGTTTTTCAAATGCTTTTTCTGCTCAATGGAGATAATCATATGGATTTTTCCTTTATGTGTTAATACAGTGTATTACATTGACTGATTTTCAGATGTTAAACAAATCTTGCATTCCTGGAATAAATGTCCTTGATCATTGTGTATAATCCTTTTTATATGCTTAGTTTGCTATTTTTTGTGTCTGCAGTCATAAGGGATGTTGATCTGTGATTTTCTTTTTTTTTTTTTTTTTTTTTTTCCTAATTTTGGTATCAGGGTAATACTAGCCTTACACAATGAGTTGGGAAATATTCCTCTTTTTGGGGGGAGTGAGTGGGTAGGGGAGAATTTGTGAAAGCTTGATGTTAGTTCTTCTTTAAATAAAAATTTGCCAGTGAAGACATCTGGGTCTTGGCTTTTCTTTGTGGGAAGTTTTAAAATTACTAATTCAATTTCCTTACTGGTTATAAGTCTATTTTGACATTCCATTTCTTCTTGAGACAGTTTCAATAATTTGTGTCACCAAAATTATATAATTTGTTGATAATACAATTATTCATAGTATTCTCTTGTAGTTCTTTTAATTTTTGTAAGGTTGATATTAATGTCCTCTCATTCTTGATCCTACTGATTTGAATCTTCTGTCCTTTTCCCCTGATCAGTGTAGCTAAAGCTTTGTTGATTTTGTGGATCTTGTCAAATAACTAACTTTTTTTTTACTGTTTTCTCTATTGTTTTTCTATTTTCTTTTTCATATATTTTCACTGTAAGCTTTATTATTTCTTTCCTTTTGCTTGTTTTGTGTTTAGTTTTCTTTCTTTTTTTTAATAGTTACCTAAGGGGGGAAGTTAGATTGCTGACTTGAGATTTTTTTTTTTTAAATAGGGGTGTTTACTGCTACAAATCTGCCTCTAAGCAATGCTTTCACTGCATGCCATGTTTTGGTATGTTGTAGGGTTTGTTTTTTTTTTTTCCATTTGTCTCAGAGTATTTTAAATTTTCCTTAGTGATTTCTTCTTTGGAAAAAGATGAAATTGAGGTTATTGAGGAGTGTGTTGTCTAATTTTCATACATTCATGGATTTCTAACATTGCCTTCTGTTCTGGATTTCTTTTCTTTTTTTAAAAGATTTTGTTTTAAAGTAATCTCTACACCCAACTTGGGGCTTGAACTAACAACCTCAAGATCAAGAGTTGCATGCTCTCCTGACTGAGACAGCCAGGCACCCCCTGTGTTCTAGATTTTTAATTTAATTTCACTGAGGCCAGATGTTAAATGACATAGCAGATGATCTATCCTGGAGGAATGTTCCATGTGTGCATGAGAAGAATGTGTATGCTTCTTTTTTCAAATAGAGTGTTCTATAGAAGTCTGTTAGGTCTAGTTGGTTCATAGTGTAGCTCAGATCTGTTTCATTGTTGACCTTCTGCTTTGTTGTTCCATCAGTTATTGAAAATGAGGTATTATAGTTTTAAGTTATTACTGTTCAGTGATCTAGTTCTGCTTTCAATTTTGTCAGTTTTTGTTTCATGTGCTTTGGGGGCTCTGTTTTTACATGTATATATCCCCTATATAGCATGTATATTATATATGTATGTGTATATATATAACTAGATACAATATATATGTAATACAATTAGAATTAGAATTATGTATCTAATGCAATTAGAGATAATTACTTTTCTTCTTGATGGATCAACAATTTTATCATTATAAAGTATCCCTCTTTATCTATGTTAACACTTTTATCTTAAAGCCTATTATGTCTGGGGCGCCTGGGTGGCTCAGTGGGTTAAGCCTCTGCCTTCGACTCAGGTCATGATCTCAGAGTCCTGGGATCGAGTCCCACATCAGGCTCTGCTCTGCAGAGAGCCTGCTTTCTCCTCTCTCTCTCTGTCTCTGCCTGCCTCTCTGACTACTTGTGATCTCTCTGTCAAATAAATAAATAAAATCTTTAAAAAAAAAAAGCCTATTATGTCTGATATTAGTCTCTTGGGTTAATGTTCCCATGGTACAACTTTTCCCATCTTTTACTTTTTACCTATTATATCTTTGAATCTAAAGTGTATTTCTTGTAGACTGTATCTGGTTGTATTTAAAAAAAAATTATAAATCCCAATCTTTGCCTTTGGAGTATTTGATTCATTTACACTTAATATAATTACTGATGAACTATAATTTGCATCTTCCATTTTTGCCATTTGTTGTCTATATGCCTTTGTTCTTATGTCTTTGTTCTTCTATTCCTCCATTACTGCCTTATTTTGCATTAAGTAGATATTTTTTAGTGTAGCTTCTTAATTCTGTTGTTTCTTTTATTTTTTTATTTTTTTATTTATTTTTCTTAGTGATTGAGGATTACATTAACATTTAAACTTAAAACAGTTAAATAAAACAGTTAAAATAGTAGTTTAATTTCAGTATTACAAAAACTTTATCCAATATAGCTGTTTGTAGTATAATTGCCATGCAAATGAAGTAGAGAAGTGATGACCAGCACCTGGGATTAAGACAGTGGCAGTGGACTAGGGAAGAAAGGGTCAAAGTGGAGGGAGAAATTGAGTAATCAAATCCATAGGGCCTGGGACCTGGTTGCATGTGGAGGAAAAGATCAGAAGGATCACTTTGTGTCTGAAAGATGTAGCTTGTTCCAAATGAAGAGTGCCATAGACTCTGTGTTTGAACTACCTTCAGAGATATGCTTCAGAATCCACAATACAGTTAACAGTGGAAATGAAGAGAGGAGAAACACTGTTCATCTCAGGCATCAGCAACACAGATCTTTCTTCCAGATTCCCCTGGCTGGGTTGGGCATCTCTTCTTAGGCTCACACAGAATGTACCTTTTATCTGCTGTGAAGCACTTAGTATAATATTTTAAACTATCTACTTATGTGCCTATCTTTCCTTGTAAATTATGAGTGACATAAGCATAGGAACCATCACTGAAACCTGCAAGCTGTACTGCTGGCCTCCCCCAAGCAGGGCTTCACAATTGCGTGTTGAACCAAGCAAGGGTGGGTACTAGTTGTTTGGGAGCAAAAGGGAATCTGGCAGGCTAGTGCTGAGTGAGTCCATCAGTTTCTAAATCCCTCTCCCGGTTTAGTACCCCCCAAGCCTGATCAGTGTGCCTAGAGTCTTCACTCCAAAGAGCTAAGAGTCCACAGACTGTGTCCCTGGAATCCAGTGATCGATATGCCAAGAGTAGGCAGCATTGTGATTGCATACTGAGCAAGGAGCTCCAACCTCTTGACTCAGGATGGTCAGTGCCAACTTATCCACTCCCTACTTGCATCTTCCATCTTTTTTCTGTTCATCTGCTGAAGTCATGTGAGACTTTGGCCCCTCTCCCAGTGTCTGTTGACTCTTTCCCTCCAGGAGCTTGTGAGGTCTGTGCTGACTTGGGAGGAAGGGCTTACTGAACTAGGGTTCCCATATTTGTTTCTGCATGCTTAGCAGGACTGTGGCCACCTTCTGGGACTGGGCCCTTGCAGACTAGTTAGGCATGAGATGTCATGGTCCTCTTCAGTGCTTGAGACACCTACTCTCCCTGGAGCAAGGATGGCCCCTGATGCACCATGGTTTCTCTGGAGCCCTCATTTTGCTTTTCAGAATCCCTGCTGAGAGCCCGCAGTATGCCTAGAGGCCCAAACAACAACACTGGGATGGTGTATTCTTCCCTCCCTCCCTATTTGGGGAGCTAATACGGCTCAATGCAATTTAACTTCCCTGGACATCATCGGTAAATGTAGCTTTTGAACAGTCATGTAGTTTGCCCGGCACCTGGTAGTGCCACTCTGCTGAGTGGGGGCTTTTTCTGATATGAGAGACAGGAAGCTTCAAGTTGACTCCTTAACTGAAGCAAAGTGGAAACCGGCAGAGAAGGCTATAGGGAGGACCGCCCAGGTCCAGTCACCAGATACTAAGTGTCTTTGTAGCCCATAATGTAAATCTGTGGGTGCTGGGAGAGAACATTGGGGAAAGTCGGAAGGAAGGAAAGAAGGAAGGGAGGAAGGAAGGAAGGAAAGGAGGAGTAACCCAGGTGTAACCCATGGGTCCTGGGGTCTGAGACCTTGGAGCACATGCTTCCTTTGGCCTCAGAGCCCCAGTGGTGGGAAACTGCCTTAACTGGTCTGGACCTGACGGTGCTCATCATACAAGGCCACGGACAGATGCTGACAATGGGTCTGTTCATAGCTTCTAGGCTGACAGATACATGAAGATTTGTTCAGCACAGCTAATGAGCCTGGTGGTGCCAGTGGGCAGGCTGTGTGAGGAGAACCCAGTGCTGCATGATAACAGGGCCTAACATTTGGGGAGTAATTTAGTGTTTTCAGAGCACTATCATCTCCATGATCTCATTCTCGCCTCAGAGTGATGCTGTGAATGTGTTATCACCAGTCTGTTCTTTCCAGAGGAGAAAACACAGGTGTAGAATGGTCTTGCCACTAACCAAGGTAGGGACCTTGCCTGAGATTCACAAGACCCATCTCTGGAATCCTTCACTCCCAGGACCAGGACAGCCACCCAGGAGAGCTGTTTTCAGTGTGGAAGCAAAGACTGTATGTGTAGAAAGAAGAGCTCCACCTGGGGGAGGGAGCTCCCTCTGTCAGTCCTCAGAATCAAGGCAAGGGTTAGTAGGGAATGCTGCAGAAGCCCCTTCTCTCTCCCCAAGTGGTCAATATCAGTTTTGGCTTTCTTCTCAGAAGACCGAGATAAATATTTTTTCCCCAAGAGAGGTCAATGCTCAAATCATGTGCCCACATAGAGAAAACAGTGGTTCCACTGAGTGAGGTGGGCATGGAGATAGAAGGTCTTAAACCAGACTCTGTTTATTCATTTGGTCATTCATCAACATACGTGGTGCAAGATTCCCGGGGATTGGAGGTCAGGAGGGAAGAAATACCGAGGTATATAGAATGGAGCCCTGTCCTCGAGCCCTTGTCTGGGTAAAAGCATAAAGTGCTCTCCCTCCCCAGCATGGCCAGTGCTGTGTGAGTACATGTGGGTCACTGTGAACACCGAGGTACAGAGGAGAGAGCAAAACTGAAGGCCAGGGAACATGTCAGCAGGGAGGGGCTCCAGACCTGGCCGGGAGGGCCCGCCATATTGTGATACTGTCACAGTGTCTTCTGGCCCCCGTATCCTGTAGGCCCCGCATGAGTACCTCACCGCATGTCTGTGGGGGCAGAGTGAGAGGAAAACTTTGCTCCTGGGAGTAGAAGATGGTGCTATATCACTTTGGTAAATAATCTGTACACCGCTTATTTTTTTTTTTAATTTTTATTTTTTTTTTCCATTTTATTTATTTTTTCAGCGTAACAGTATTCATTGTTTTTGCACAACACCCAGTGCTCCATGCAAAATGTGCCCTCCCTATTACCCACCACCTGTTCCCCCAACCTCCCACCCCTGACCCTTCAAAACCCTCAGATTGTTTTTCAGAGTCCATAGTCTCTTATGGTTCGCCTCCCCTTCCAAATTTTTTTTTTTAATGAACATATAATGTATTTTTATCCCCGGGGTACAGGTTTGTGAATCGCCAGGTTTACACACTTCACAGCACTCACGATAGCACATACCCTCCCCAATGTCCATAGCCCCCTCCCCCTCTCCCAATCCCACCTCCCCCCAGCAACCCCCAGTTTGTTTTGTGAGATTAAGAGTCATTTATGGTTTGTCTCCCTCCCAATCCCATCTTGTTTCATTTATTCTTCTCCTATCCCCCTACCCCCCCATGTTGCTTCTCCATGTCCTCATATCAGGGAGATCATATGATAGTTGTCTTTCTCCGATTGATTTATTTCACTAAGCATGATACGCTCTAGTTCCATCCATGTCGTCGCAAATGGCATGATTTCATTTCTTTTGATGGCTGCATAGTATTCCATTGTGTATATATACGACATCTTCTTGATCCATTCATCTATTGATGGACATCTAGGTTCTTTCCATAGTCTGGCTATTGTAGACATTGCTGCTATAAACATTCGGGTACACGTGCCCCTTCGGATCACTATGTTTGTATCTTTAGGGTAAATACCCAGTAGTGCAATTGCTGGGTCATAGGGTAGTTCTATTTTCAACCTTTTGAGGAACCTCCATGCTGTTTTCCAGAGTGGTTGCACCAGCTTGCATTCCCACCAACAGTGGAGGAGGGTTCCCCTTTCTCCACATCCTCGCCAGCATCTGTCATTTCCTGACTTGTTAATTTTAGCCATTCTGACTGGTGTGAGGTGATATCTCATTGTGGTTTTGATTTGTATTTCCCTGATGCCGAGTTCTGTGGAGCACTTTTTCATGTGTCTGTTGGCCATCTGGATGTCTTCTTTGCAGAAATGTCTGTTCATGTCCTCTGCCCATTTCTTGATTGGATTGTTTGTTCTTTGGGTGTTGAGTTTGCTAAGTTCCTTATAGATTTTGGATACTAGCCCTTTATCTGATATGTCGTTTGCAAATATCTTCTCCCATTCTGTCAGTTGTCTTTTGGTTTTGTTAACTGTTTCCTTTGCTGTGCAAAAGCTTTTGATCTTGATGAAATCCCAAGAGTTCATTTTTGCCCTCGCTTCCCTTGCCTTTGCCGTTGTTCCTAGGAAGATGTTGCTATGGCTGAGGTCGAAGAGGTTGCTGCCTGCGTTCTCCTCAAGGATTTTGATGGATTCCTTTCTCACATTGAGGTCCTTCATCCATTTGGAGTCTATTTTCGTGTGTGGTGTAAGGAAGTGGTCCAATTTCATTTTTCTGCATGTGGCTGTCCAATTTTCCCAGCACCATTTATTGAAGAGGCAGTCTTTTTTCCATTGGACATTCTTTCCTGCTTTGTCGAAGATTAGTTGACCATAGAGTTGAGGGTCAATTTCTGGGCTCTCTATTCTGTTCCACTGATCGATGTGTCTGTTTTTGTGCCAGTACCATGCTGTCTGGATGATGACAGCTTTGTAATAGAGCTTGAAGTCCGGAATTGTGATGCCACCAACGTTGGCTTTCTTTTTCAATATTCCTTTGGCTATTCGAGGTCTTTTCTGGTTCCATATAAATTTTAGGATTATTTGTTCCATTTCTTTGAAAAAAATGGATGGCATTTTGATAGGGATTGCATTGAATGTGTAGATTGCTTTAGGTAGCATAGACATTTTCACAATATTTATTCTTCCAATCCAGGAGCATGGAACATTTTTCCATTTTTTTTTGTGTCTTCCTCAATTTCTTTCATGAGTACTTTATAATTTTCTGTGTATAGATTCTTAGTCTCTTTGGTTAGGTTTATTCCTAGGTATCTTATAGTTTTGGGTACAATTGTAAATGGGATTGACTCCTTAATTTCTCTTTCTTCAGTCTTGTTGTTGGTGTACAGAAATGCAACTGATTTCTGTGCATTGATTTTATATCCTGACACTTTACTGAATTCCTGTACAAGTTCTAGCAGTTTTGGAGTGGAGTCTTTTGGGTTTTCCACATATAGTGTCATATCATCTGCGAAGAGTGATAGTTTGACTTCTTCTTTACCAATTTGGATGCCTTTAATTTCTTTTTGTTGTCTGATTGCTGAGGCTAGGACTTCTAGTACTATGTTGAATAGCAGTGGTGATAATTGTCCACCTCTTATTAAGTTAAGTGTAAATTTACCTTAGGAGCTACCGTTCTGCACCTAAATATTTACTCAGAAGAAGTAAAAACATAGACTCACACAAAGACTCGGACGTGCATGTTTCGAGCAGGTTTAATCACAATAGAAAAACCCAGAAATAATCCAAATACCCATCAACAGGTGACGAGATGAAAGAAATGGGGAGGTATTCAGATACCAGAGAACGAAACAGTAGTAAAAGAAAACAACTTATTGATACATAATGATGAAGATGAATCTCGAGAACATTACGATGCAGGAAAGATGTTGGGGTTCAAAGCTGATGGCCAAAAAAGAATTCTTGAGATGTCTTTGGTGCATAAAGCACAGGGACAGGACCCATGGGCAGAAAGAGCTACCATGGAGTCATGAGGAGTGGCCCATTATATGGGGGTGGGTTAGGGACAGCATAGATCTCTAAGGAATTCTGAAAGCAAGGTTTCCAGGACCTTGAGGTGCTAGCTGTTGTTAGGAAAAAGCCATTTATTACCACCTAATAAAACCTTAGTCATGAGACCCTTCAGATGTATGTTTGTTGGTCATATGCTTGGGGGATGATTGGTAACATGTATCTTAGGGGGTTGGTGGTAAAGCTAAAGGAAGTTTCCAAAGCAATTTTATATGTTAAAGTAGACTTATAGGATCTTGGGGGTCAGGCTAAAATTGCCTTTTGGCCTTAGCAAAGTATTAACATCAAAGCAGTTGAGTTTCTAGAGGAATGTACTCTGCCTATTTCAAGGACCTGTTAGTGGGCTATACATAGTAAGGAAATTTAATTTTTCTTTTGCCTTTGTTTCCCACATCACATTATGGTGAACAAAGGAAGCCGGGTGTATGTATAATTCCATGCATGTGAAACCCTAGAAAATACTAATCTGATCTATGGTGCTGTTTCCTGGTTTCCCAGGGTGAGGTAGGTTGGGAGCTCACTAGGCAGGGTGCAGGGAACTGTGCAGAGTGATGATTATAGTGATGGGTGCACAGGTGTATACGCGTGTCAACTCTGTGACCTGCACACCTCAAAGCTGGTGCAGGCAAAGCAGTGGGCAGTGTCCCTGGGGACCCCCTGCGGTGCCACAGCTCCCCTCTTCTTTATCTGCTGGATTATCATGAGGCCCAGGGCTTCCCAGGGGAGGGTCTAGTGTCACCAAGAGTGTTACTGAGGGGTACTGTATTAAGGTTCTCCCAAAACAGAGTTAATAGGATGCATATACATGTATAAAGAGATTTATTGTGAGGAATTGGTTTACCCGATTATGTGAGGAATTGGCTTACCCAATTATAGTTAGCAAGCTAACCAGGAGAGCCAATGATGTAATTCCAGCCTGAGGCCAAAGGCCTGGGATTCAAGGAGAGCCAGGGGACAAATTCCAGTGTGAAAGCCAACAGACTGGAAACCCAGAAAGAGCTGATGTTCAGTTCAAGTTCGAAGCCTGGAAAAAACCAATATCCCAGCTGATACAGCCAGGCAGGAGGAATTCCCTCTCACCCAGCCTTTTAGTTCCAGTTCATCTTCAACTGATTGGACTAGGCCCACCAACATTAGGGGAGTCAATTGACTTTACTCAGTCTATTGAGTCAAATGCTAATCTTAGGGGTGCCTGGGTGGCTCAGTGGGTTAAGCCTCTGCCTTCAGCTCAGATCATGATCTCAGGGTCCTGGGATCGAGCCCCGCATCGGGATCTCAGCTCAGCTGGGAACCTGCTTCCCCCCTCTCTCTCTCTGCCTGCCTCTCTGCCGACATGTGATCTCTGTCAAATAAATAAATAAAATATTTAATTAAAAAAATGCTAATCTCATCCAGAAACACCCTCATGGGCACACCCAGAATAAC
Organism: Meles meles; assembly: GCF_922984935.1. Taxonomy (NCBI): domain Eukaryota; kingdom Metazoa; phylum Chordata; class Mammalia; order Carnivora; family Mustelidae; genus Meles; species Meles meles. Next base: position 44,262,153 of record NC_060078.1, on the reverse strand, counting down.
CATTGACCAAATGTCTGGGTGCCCATGACCTAGTTAAGTTGACACATAAAATTAACCACCACGGGGCTCATCAAGGGGTTTTGGAGCAGCAGATGGGTGCCGTATTACCTATTGTACGTGCTCAAGTTCAGTGTACCAGGCTCCTGGTGGGGGCGGGAAGGTAGCTGGTAACAACCCCCTCCCCCAATAGAATCTGATTTGCCCGCAGCAGCACACATGTTTTCTATCCCACCCCTTCAAGCCATGTTTAGAATTGCTGCTGCACAATTGAAAAGAGTTGGCATTTTCTATAGAACCTTGGCCAGTTGAGATAGGAGTGATCCATGGATAATGGGGCTATGGAACCCAAGCAAGTCAGGCTCAGTTTGTCCATTCATTTATTCATTCATTTTTTTATTCAACACATGTTTCCCAAGTTCCTACTTCTGTGGATCAGATGCTAAGCACTGGGGACATTTGTAGGAGCAAAGACCGGCGAGGGGTGTGTCCCTGCCTCTGAGGAGAAAATGCTCCAGTGAGAGACTATCAGCAAAGCATAGTCACCCAAGGAAGTATCATTCAGACTGTGTCCTGTCCACGCAGGAGTTGCGTGGGATCTGGGAGTGTATCTGTTGGCCTGTCCTGAGCACGCTGGCCCCACAACTGTGGGGTTTACCTGAGTTATCCCCTGGCTGGGTTCTGCCATCATGAGCTTGACTAGCTAGTGCTTTGCCTGACCTCTCATGTTCCATTTTCACTTTAATCCAAAATTGTAATCTTCCGTTTGGGGCAAGGTTCCTGTTTCCAGCTGGTCTCACCATGGCAGGTGACTGCTGAGTGTGCAAAGCTGCCTGAGTGACAGTTTCACCTGATCAGATAGAAAAGACATCCCCAGCCTTGCTGCCTTCCCATTAATCCCTCATCTCTCCAGCTCTGGGGAAGCATTTGCCAGGGCAAGCACGGCCGACCTTTAGGATGGGTGCTGGGAGACAGCAGTCTGCACGGCAGGCTTGGGGGCTGTGAGGCAGGGTGTCCGAAGCAGGGTGTGACTCTGCCAGGTGAGTTCTGGGTGTCAGGACTCTCTTGTCTTCATTTTCAATGGGGGGCATATTCATCATTTCCTCTTTCCCGTAGCTCTCTGATTTCCTTTTGGAGAGCTGCCACTTGCCACTACATAGAGTCTGGGGGGCGGCGGTTATTTTCCACTGATAGATGCCAGAAAGCCCCAATATTTCATCTCACTGCCTAGGACAACCAGAAGGAGCACTAAGATCTAACCTGGCTGATCACATACTTTCTGTGGGGCTTGGAAAATTGGAGGACCGAAGACCCAGCTAGGGTTCCTTCATCTGGGGGCATGGGGCTGGGGACAGACTGGTCACACTCTTCCTACTCCGAAGGCCATTTCCATAGTTTGCTCTTCAATCCACTGGAGCTGCCTTACATCCCAGCTTCATTTGCCAGCCTTTGGCAGTGATTCTGTGAGCTCCCAGATTCCTTCCAATAATTCCCCAACTTTAATTAGAATTAATTTCTGTTGCTTGCCCTAAAAAGCCCAGTAGTCATGGTAGCTTCCTGGACCCTTTTCAAACTGATGCTTCTTGTTCCCACCCTGTTCTGCACTGACCTCACCAATGTGAGAAGGGCAGTTTGCGCCCAGCTCGATCGACCTGCCTGTGTTCGTCCGTCGAGTGCTGGCCTGCATGGGGGCTGCTTCGGGGCTACCAGCAAAGGTTTGGGCAGCTTATGGTAATCAGACCACATGTGTGGACACAGACGAGGCTAAGATGGCCTCTCAGGGTCAAAACTGCACTTAATCCCCATCTGCTCGCATTTGAAAACCGAAATCCGGGGCATCTATTTGATACTTTCTTAATACGTGACATTTATGTAACGTATGGAAGTTGCACACCTGCTCCTGAACCTTGAAAGAATGAGCATTAGCCGCTCGTGAGTGTCTGGGAAGAGTATCGGGAGGGGTGCGCTAGAAGGAACTTGCTGGAATAGGAATTGTATGGGAAGGGAGTTGGCACAGCCGAATAGAGGCTCAGGTGGTCAGCAGTGCCCAGTGGTAAGGACCTTGCTCTGGACTTCTGGAGCTCAGGATTTGTCTGGCTGAAAGAGATCCTTTGAGACAGTAGCTTACTGTCTGATTCAGGAAAGTTATTTTGGTTAAAATTAAAATGAGAAAAAAATACGTGTATAATGGAACATGAGCATAACAGGTGTTGAAGGGAGAAAGGATGAGATGTCTGGCTGGTAGCGAGGCTGTCCAGTATACCAAGTAGCATGTGTCCTAGGTAACCATGTCTGGACTGTGGTCCTGACTTTGAAGACCAGGATAGAAACTCAGTTCTGCTGGGTATCTGGAAGTGAATCAAGTTAGTCAAGCTCACAAGAACTGCATGTCTGATCCCAGTTTCCTTATTACGCCGAGAATTAGGAATGGCCTGGCGGCCCACGACACCTGGAGGCTGGCCAGCAGGCCCTCTTGTGGAAGTCGAGTTGGAGGAGCTCCCTGGGGGGTCCGACAGCATATGGGTGCGGTGGGGGTGGTGAGAGGGAGAGGACTCAGGGACAGGTTGGCAGTACTCTGTGTGCTGTGCTACTGCAGATGGGGCAAATTGCCTGGGATGTAGGATGCCCAGTAAAGCCATTAACTAATGGGTGGGCTGAATGAAGGAATCGGGGAGGGGGGTGTGTATACAAAGCCTCCACCTGTCTGCCTATAGAGACCTTTCTGCCCCACTGGACACTTTTAGGAGCTGGCTAGAGCTGGGCAAAACTGGAGACCTGGGAACACTTTTCTTTTCTGCTCACGTCTTTCGACAGAACAATCGCTTAATGAGTTTATGTTCCTAGACCCTGCTCTTCCTGCCCTGAACACAGAGACCCTTCTAGGCAGAGGGCCAGGTAGAGGGCCTGCCGGGCCCTTCTCCACTGATTTCATTAGTTGTACCCCTCAAGGAGGCTGTTGCATGCAGCCTTCCAATCCTCGAATGGCTACAGGCTAGCAACTGAGATGCAGATTCCCAGGGTCCTCTTGGTTTCACCATATGTTGCTTGCTCATGGCTAGAGGTTCACCTCCTTGATGCTGCCACTAGTCCCTGTGAAATGGGACTGGGGCAAGGTCACAGAAGCTTCCATCGTCCCAGTTCCTGCTGGGTGAGCAAGTTCCTTCTGCACCATCCGAGGGACAGGGTGATGGATTCTCTCCTTCAACCCCCAGCAGCTTATTGTCTGAAGCCCTGAGTTACTGGGAGCAGTCAGCTGCCCTCTCCCTCCATCATGGGCATGCTCCACCCGGGGGGGCGGGGCTGAGCCCCCACCCCCACCCCAGTCATATGTAGGAGCATTTGGGTATACTTGTACCTGTAGACTCCAATCTTTGACACCTGTTCTGGAGGATGTGCTAGAAAGGGAAAAAAACCTAACATTTTCGAGCATCTGCAACAGGTTTGACACTTTGTATCCAGGACCTCATTTAAGATTCACAACGACACCTTGGGGAACTGTGGCTCAGAGGGACTAAGAGACTTCTTGTAGATCACACAATTAGTAAGTGTCTGAGTTCACAACACTTCAACACTCCTTAACGTAATTTACTCCCTTGATCTGCATTTTGGGGGTTTAACACAGTTCAGCAAGTTTGTGAGGACCTGGGAGGCTGATGTTGGGATGAATATCACCAGATTTTATTTTCTGCCCCTGTTAGAGTACGGAGTTTATCAAAAGAGCTGCATGGCGTAGTGAGATGTTGTCAATTTGAGGACGGATTTCTCAAATGTAATCAGGGCCAACTCTTTGTACTTGGTGAGCTGATTTCTTTCTTTTATAATAAAAAGATATAAAGATTTTTTTTTTTTTTGGCCTGCCAGGAGTGCTGATGAAAAGGTCATTTGTATTTTCTGTGTTTATGACTTACATTTTCATGTAGACTTAATTTCCTAAGATTTCCCATTACTATCGGTTACTCTCAGCCTGTTAAATAGGGCACAGAATAAGGAGCAGTGATGTTTATAATCCCTTGGTGTACTTGTTTGAGATAAAATGATTGGCATCCACTGATTTACAGTGGAAGTACAGTTTCTTCTGTTAACATTTGTATTTAATTGAATATCCTGAGAGTACCAATTATTATCTTCATTAATGGCCTTTCATGGCCTGGTTTTCTGGGGCTGGGGCTTCCCACTGGCTCTCCTCCTTGCCTCCATTTTGTACACTTGTTAATTCTGGGTCAGATTCAGCGGTTCTCTAATTTGTGGAGCAGTCCTCACACCCCCTTCTATCTGACTTGGTTGTGAAGTGCCAAAGCCCCAAGTTCAGAAGAATTTGTTATTTGCAAATTATTTTCCCTCTTTTGTAAATTAATTTCCTTTCCTGCAAAGACAGCCAAAGCACCACAGTGATCTTCTACCACAGAGAGGTAATGAGGCTTAGGGGAAAATGTTTAATAGGAAAACATTGTCCCACACTGAGAATTAGGAATTCTGGGTGGAGAAGGCGCTGATGAATATTAAAACCAAAGAGTATGATGTTTCTGTGTGAAGATTTCCGTGAGATTGTGCATGTGTTTTCCTGGGAAGCAGGAAGACAGCATGGCTGTGTCTTCATGGATATTATCGATGTCCCTAACTAGAGAGATGTGACATGGTTGAAGATTTTCCTTTTTTAAAGATTTTATTTATTCATGAGAGAGAGCATGCATGCACAAGCAGAGGGAGAGAGAGAGAGAGAAGCAGACTGCTGGCTGAGCAGGGAGCCCAACATGGGGCTCAGTCCCAGGACCTGGAGATCTCAACCTGATCTGAAAGCAGAGGCTTAACCCACTGAGCCACCCAGGCATTCCTGGTTAAAGACTTCAATGTCCACAGGGTCTAAGGCAAGGGAGAAAGGTACATGCTAAAAGTTTAATGTTGGGAAGCCAGGAGTACTCCAGAGCTCAGGGATCTCCCCCCCCCCAGTCCCCCAAGTCTTTTTCAATTTTACGTATCTGGAAGTTTCTTCTTACAAAATATCCTATAAGCTATGCAGTTGTCTCAAGATGATAGCTCAGCTCAGTGCAGGGGAAAATGCATATCAGAGAGCCCACAGCACAATGATACAGTTCAGTGCACAAGACCTCCGTTATTTATTTATTTAGGTGGCAGAGACCTTATTTGGAGGGGGAGGTAAGTACTGACTGGAGGAGATCAGAGCTCCCGAGAAACCGGGTGTCGTGCAAGTGCTGGAGGCCTTGCGGCGGGATACCACCGGATACCCAAGGGCCCATTTCATCACGGATTAACTGGGGAATTCACGCGCCTCGGGAGTTCACTTGAATTGGGAGATTTACGAAACACTGAAAAGGATCAGTGAAAGAAAAGAAGAATTTCTAAAACAGTACATTTGTCTCGGTTTCCCTCTGGATAGAGCTTTTAAAAAGGCCATTTTCCGTTGTTCTCGGAGTTGATTTGAAATTTCCGCCCGCTCTAGAAAGCTTGCTTCCTTCTGGTGGTGCGTGGGCGGGTTTAGGCCATGCCGCTGCCATGGGCTGACTCCTCCTCGTTTACTCAAGATTGTTAACTCCACTTAGTGCTCCCTCTTGCCTCGTTCACACAACCCCTGGTGTTTGGGCTTCACGGTTCCGCGAAAGCTCTGCGCTGCAAGAGAGGGAAGGGGGTTGACGTTCAGCTTGTTGTTAAGAGATTTGTTGGGGAGATGGGATGTTACCTTGGATTGTATTCTTTAAATGCACAACGGGGTTGGCAGATCCCTGAGTGCTTTATTTTTTATTTATTTTTTCATTTTATTTTATTTTATTTCTTTTCAGTGTTCCAGCATTCACTCTTTATGCACCACACCCAGTGCTCCATGCAATACGTGCCCTCCTTAATACCCACCACCAGGCTCACCCAACCCCCTATCTCCTTTCCCTCCCGAACCCTCAGTTTGTTTCTCAGAGTCCACAGTCTCTCATGGTTCATCTCCACCTACAGTTTCCCCCAACTTTCCCCCAACTCACTTCTCTGCATCTCCCAATGTCCTCTGTGTTATTCCTTATGCTCCACAAGTAAGTGAAATAAGTCAAGCAGAGAGAGTCAATTATCATATGGTATTACGTACCTGAGTGCTTTATTTAGTGGGGAGGGGAGATGTTCTGAAGGAGGGAGGGCATAGAGGAGGGGGTGGGGCTCGGGAGAAGATGGTGACCCCTGGAGCATGAATGGTGCTGTGGAGTGTCACCTTGGGGTGTGAGAGCCAACTTTGGTTCTCCAGCCAGTGAGCCCTGGGATGTAGCCCTAGAGATAACTAACTCCTAAGCACCTTAGGCCTTCAGTTGTCCCCTGGGGAATGTTGTAGGTCTGAGCCTTTAGCCTGGCACCTGTAGCCTCTGGGGCAGGCTCATAGCAGCTGGACCAGTAGAAGGGATTCTGGGGTGTGTGTAGGTGGGACACCATGGCCATCTGCTGCAGCTGTGTCAAGAAAAGAGCCTTAGCTCAAGGTAGAAAATCCCAAATGTTTCAATAGTGTGAGATTGCAGTTTAAAGGCCTAGAGGGGGTGCACCTGGATGGCTCAGCGGGTTAAGGCCTCTGCCTTCAGCTCCGGTCATGATCCCAGGGTTCTGGGATCGAGCCCCGCGTCGGGCTCTCTGCTTAGCTGGAAGCCTGCTTCCATCTCTCTCTCTCTCTGCCTGCCTCTCTGCCTACTTGTGGTCTCTATCTGTCAAATAAATAAATCTTTGAAAAAAAAAAAAAAGGCCTAGAGGGTACCTTGATCTGGGAGCATCTTGGAAGACTGCATGAGAGAACTGGCATATGAAAAAATCTAGAGAAGTTTGAGCTTTTGAGCATGTATCAGGGAGGGTCTTTTGGTTATATGTGACAGAAGTCCAGCTCAAATTAGTGTATACAGAAATGCAGAAATGGAACATGTGAATGCACTTAATTGGTGGGTCCTAAGGGCACCTGTTCAGGAATCTGTCCTATTATTTGTGTGCTGGTCTGTTTGATCTGGTTACATTCACTCGTTGAACAAATAAGCATGCACTGGGTGCCAGACAGACCCCACCCCCCCATCCTTATGGAGCTCAGGGACCCAGTTTTACCCAAGGTGGGTGTAGGATGGTGGTTGGTAGCCCCGGCCCACATTTTATTTTTATTTTTTTAAAGATTTTATTTATTTATTTGACAGACAGAGATCACAAGTAGGCAGAGAGGCAGGCAGAGAGAGAGGAGGAAGCAGGCTCCCTGCGGAGCAGAGAGCCCGATGCGGGGCTTGATCCCAGGACCCTGAGATCATGACCTGAGCCGAAGGCAGCGGCTTAATCCACTGAGCCACCCAGGCGCCCTTAATGGCTTTTCATCCCAAGGAATGTAGTAGCTGAATCTGTTCCCACATTCATCTGTCATCACTCTTAGAAAGGCTGGGCTTGGTCTGGCTTTGGTTATGTTTCTATTCTGTGAGTTTCTGTTCTATGGTTGGAATCCTCCAGTGGCCAGCTCGAGTAGGATCTTCGGAGTGGCATTTGCTCAGGACCAGATGAAGTCATAGGGACCATTTCCAGTTGGAATGGGGGTGCTAGGTAGGCCCCAAACTCTAGGTGTCTACCACATATACTCCAGGCCCAGGGCACAAGTCAGGCAGTGATTACCACAGAAGGGGGCTCTGTGCACTGGAGTGATCAGAGTGAGGGGGTATGTGGAGGGAGGGAAGTGGTACAAATCAGGCTGGGACCAGATTTAGGAGGATTCTGAATGCCAGGCCAGGACTTCAGACTTCATTCTGTAAATCACAGAGGAATATGGGGCCTGGCATGGTCAACAGTGGGTTCAGGAAGTTCACTACAGCAGGACGCTTGTACGAGGCATAAGGTTTATGGGATTTGAGAACTGATTAAATTAGAGGATGAATCAAAGGTGGTTGCTAGGCTATATTCCTGCTTTTAAATATTTTGAGATATTCCCCCTTTTGAGATATTCCCCTCTTCTGCTCCTTGCTAGGACTATTTATTATAGTCCAGTCAGATTTGGATTCTGGGAGCCTCCCACATCTGAAGCTGTCTCATTTTTAAGAGTCTTAGTCTTGTTTTTCTCTAGGTGTTTTACAATCCCTCTGGCTGAAGTCTGGGCTACATTTGCGATTATATAGAGTTTTACCCTCCCTGGCTCACACATGCTGTTAAAATGACAGGGCCACTTTTTCTCAATGTTCTTGCCATTCCTATTTCCTGAACCACTTCTCAGATCCAGAAGAGTGCCGTCTCCCCCACCACTTCCTCTACGCTCTGAGGTGGGTGACTGTCACTTCCAGGCATCTCATCGCTACTCTTGGTGTAACAGCCCTTCAAGCAGATACCTTAGATGATTTAAATCCCCTCTTGCTTCTGTGTTTTGTCAACTCCCTATTTCTGTGAGTGGTAAAAGAAGGAACTTAAGTTTATCTTTTTTTTTTTTTAAAGATTTTATTTATTTGACAGAGAGAGAGAGAAGGAGCAGGGAGGAAGGGGAGAGGGAGAAGCAAGCTCCCAGCTCAGCAGTGCTGAATCCCAGGACCTTGGGATCATGACCTAAGCCGAAGGTATACACGTAACCTGAGTCACCCAGGCACCCTGAAACTTAAGTTTATGGATCATTGAAATTCCCCCCATGTCCTGTGAGTGAGTTATAATTCTTGCAAGTCTTCCTTAATGACAAGGGTCTATCCATCTCTCTGCTTATTTGTCTCACCATCCATCCATCCATCCATCCATCCGTTGGCCATTAATTTTTCTCTCTGTATCCTTCTGTCTCTCTCTCGCTCTCTCCATCCATAGACACACACACAGGGAAACTACCCAGACATTTTCTTTCATTCAGTTTCACTCATTAACATAAACTCATTTAATCCACACAACCTCCCTATAAGGTAGATATTATCTCCAATTAAAATGAGGGCACTGAGTTTCAAGGAGGTTCAATAATTTGTCTAAAACCACAGAGTTAGTCTTTGAAAGTACATGGAAGCTCAGAGGGCTTGATGTAAAGACTGTGCTCATTAGAGCACAAACAATGTGGCAGCATCATCTATAATAGCAAGAAACTGGAAGCACTGTAAATGAAAATCAATAGGAGAGTGGATAAATAATTTAAATTTATCCATAAAATGGAACACAACGCAGCTTCTCAAAAGAATGACTTACACCTATGTACACAAAGGGTGGGAAAACGTCCGTGATCTGTTTCATGAAAAAAAAGTGAATACAACAGCATGCATTGCGTATATGATCCCATACCTGTGATTATCTTTGTATCTTTACATATGCATAGAAAGGGTCTAGATGGATGCCCAAAAGTGTGCAGTTATTAGCGGTTTCTTCTGGGAAATGAGATTAGGGGATAGAAAGGAGTTTAAAATTAACACTTGTTTGGAATTTTTATAAATATTATTATTTTAATAGTAATAATAATTATTATTAGAGAGAGGGCATGCATGAGCAGTGGGGAAGGCCAGAGGGAGAGGGAAAGAGAGAATCATAAGCAGGCTCCACACCCAGCATGGAGCCAGACATGGGGCTCAATTTTGTGACCCGAGCAGAAATCAAGAGTCGAATGCTTAACCTGCTAAGCACCCAATGCCCCAATAGTAGTTATTTTTATGATAAGACTATAAAAGCATATTTCTGATGTTAGTGTTCTGCTACTGAAGAAGAGCTGGCATCGCTCCCTGCCTTCCTAGACATCTCTTCTGTTCTCACAGAGAGGGCTGTCCCTTTGTCCTCTCTGCCCAGAGTTAGGCCTTGTGTACGCATGGCTCCACTTGCCTCCAGTTCTGTATGGGCTCAAAGCTTCTTGTCTTGGATACATTTCCTGATCATAAAAATAATAATAATATAAATTAAGACAAGGCACTATCGGGACGCCTGGGTGGCTCAGTGGGTTAAGCCTCTGCCTTCGGCTCAGGTCATGATCTCAGGGTCCTGGGATCGAGCCCACATCCAGCTTCCGGCTCAGCGGGGAGCCTGCTTCCTCCTCTCTCTCTGCCTGCTTACTTGTGATCTCTCTCTCTCTGTGTGTGTGTCAAATAAATAAATAAATAAAATCTTTAAGGAAAAAAAAAAGACAAGGCGCTATCATATTACCTTTCAGAATGGTCGAGGGATTTGGAGGGGGTTTGTTACCTACAAAATTTTTCCCATAAAACACATGTTTTTATTTAAAGTATTCCGTGTCAACAAGACAGCTGCAACTTCTTTTGTTTGTTTTAATAAACTGGTATTCAGTTCACAGAGCCATGATTTAACATAGGCTGCCTCAGAGGCGAAACTACCATCCCATGTATAATGTACATTATACATGACCTGCTTTAAATTTCCATGCCAATTTATAGCCCTCATCCTGTGCCATACAATGTTAATGACTATTGCAAGTCTCCCTGAAAGACAGGGTTATCTTAATGCTAGATTTAGTCGTAGACAAACAAATGATCTCTCATATCCTTGTGATTCCAGTAGAATTTTGTAAAAAACATGTGAGATGTGTACATGAGTTAATGCCTCTGGGAAAAAGAAAGACCTGCTGTAGAACCAACTAGTTCATCAGTTTATCTTCGGCCACCTCATCTTCGTCTTCTTCTTTTTTAAGTTTTTATTTAAATTCTGGTTAGTTAGCATCTTGTGTAATGTTGGTTTCAGGAGTAGAATTTAGTGATTCATCACGTCCTTACAACACCCAGTGCCCATCACAAGTGCCCTCCTTACTGCCCACCCCCCATCTAGCCCACGGTCTGCTTCTACTCTTTGACAACTTCTCTTTTTTAAGACTAAGCTTTATTTTGGAATAAGTTTTGATCATTAAACATAGTACAGCGAGTTCTCACATCTCCCGTTACCCAGTTCCCCCTGTTGTTAATTATCTAATCTCATCAATCTTACATTACCAGGGTACATTTGTCAAAACAGAGAAATTAGCTTTGGCACATGACCGTTTATTAAACCCCAGACTTTATTTGGGTTTCACTGGTTTTTCCACTTATGTCCTTTTCCTGGCCCAGCAGCCCACCCGGGATACCACACTGCATTTAGGCCAGTTTCCTTTCTTCCCAGGCCAGAGTCTCTTTTGACACAGCAAAGTGATACCATTTTCAAAATTTTCTTCAGGAAAGCAGACTTACATAAGGTTGTTCATTGTCCCCAGAGCTGTTCACCATTAGCCCGTTCTTCTGCGACATCTCCGAGATGCTCTCCCGTGATGTCTGGCTGACATGCGAAAGGAAACCAGAACAAGGTCACAGGAGGCCGTTCTTTATACGTTCGGCATAAGTCCAAGTTCTCCTCTTCGGCACACGTAGTGGTTTTCTCTGTAGAAAGCGTTTGGGAGAAAATTCCGTGCGGTTGACTGAGGCATCTGCGTGCTGTTCCTTGTACATCTGCCTGTAGAACAGCATCGCTGAAGCCACCGCCCAGCTCCCCACACAGTGCTGCTCGGTCGGGGCTGCAGGGGCGAGCCATAGACTACCTCAGCACCTCTGCTGGGGCTCAGGGAGGAATCTCGGAGCACAGCTTCCCTCACAAAATCAGCCAGCCTGTAGGTAACCGCTCTCCATATATATTTTTAATTATATTTTATCGGCATTACAAAGTTATAAATGGCTATCAGGACCAGGAAAACAGTGTAAAGAAGCATAAATCAGTGACTCCAGCCCCACTGTATGCCACCCTCCAATCCCAGCCTGCTGAACTTGCCCCCGTACCTCTCTGTGTAAGTACGGATGTCTGACACGCATAGGGCGTATTCATCTCAAACCACAGATTCCTAGGTGAACACAGTGTCACTCTCTGTGTCTATAGACATCCTTAATTTTTACCTTGAACTTCTGGGGGCAGAGGAAGGGGTCATAGCCATGTTGAGTTCCCCCCTTGCTCTGACTGGAGGAGGAAATGGTGGTGGAGGAGGGGTATTGATGGTGCAGATGGCTCTGGTCCAGGCTCATCATCTGCCTTTTTCATCTGAGCCTATGCACCTGTCCTTCCAGAATTTACTGCCTCTCATCTCTCCTAATGTATTCCCAGTCCCACGTTTTGAGCTGGTGACACGTTGTGCCCTTCTCATCTGCATCTGGGATATTGTCTTCCACAACTTTCAGGTCACCAGGCAGCTCCAGGTGCCACCCTGGGGAGAGGGTGTGCGGTTCTGTCTCACACCGACCTTCCTGATGTCTGGGAACACTAGGCTTCTTGATGTCCTAGCCTCCCAGTGAAATCAAAGGGCAGCTTTCCTTTACTCAGAGTCATCTGGGATTGGCCAGTACCCTCAGTGTTCTTCCCCAGGGCTGGCTTTGGGCTGGGTGCCAGGGCCCAGGGAGCTGGCGCAGCACACCCATCACCCACTTCATTGGACTCTGTTGCTCAAGGGCCTCATGCCATCTCTTCTTGCCTCCGTGAGGTGTTTTTATCTGCTTGTGGCACAGAAAGTATTTTTCCAGAGGGGCTATTTAAAGCAGTGCTCTCCAAAGTGGGTTGTACAGAGGTGCCTGGGTAGCACAGTTGTTGGAGGTTCAACTCTTGGTTTCGGCTCAGGTTGTGATCTTGGGGTTATGGGATCGAGCCCTTGTCGGGCTCTGCACTCAGCACAGAGTCTGCTCCCTCTCCCTCTGCCCCTCCACCCCCTAAAATAAATAAATAAATCTTCTTAAAAAGTGGATTGTACAATTGATTTTCTGCGGTATGGGAGGAAAATATTAAAACTTCTTTTTTTTTTTTAAGATTTTACTTATTTATTTGAGAGACAGAGAGAGAGAGAGTGAGAGCAAGCATGAGCGGGGGGAGAGGGAGAGAGAAGCAGACTCCACGCTGAGCAGGGAGCCCAACACGAGCTCAATCCTAGGACCCTGAGATCATGACCTGAGTTGAAGTCAAATGCCTAACCGACCGAACTGCCCAGGTGCCCCCAAAACTTCACTTTAATTAAAAAACAAAGGAATTAAACTTCCCAAATATTTGATATTGAGTTGGTGCTTGGGCCAAATGGAGTGGACAGAGTGCACAGTGAGGAGTGTTTGGAGCGGCAGCCACACCCATCTGTGTCTTCAGGGTCTCGCATTCCATTTGACCTGCCGTGGGATACCATTCATTGATTGTTTTGCTAAAAACAAGACCTTTAAAAGGTAGAATTCTTTACAGTACTTTGTAATGAAATGGGGAGAAATTTTGAAATCTTTGGCAATATGCAGGGCTTCAGTGATGATCTTATGGCAAAGTGTTTAAAAGACTTGTTGAGATTGATGTTAAGATATTTCTTGTTTCCCAAGATGACAGACATTCACGTTTACTGACCTCTCTTTGAGATGACAGAATTAGTTGAATGCTACCTGGAAGCTATTCTTGAAAAATTAAACATATTTAATCTGTTCCTTCAATGGGAGATCCTGTTTTAACAATGCATGAGGAAGTAATTGCTTTTTGAAAGAAACTCTTGCTCTTGAGCATTTTGAAAATGAATGTTTGGAAATATTTCTATTATTTTGTTATTGTTGTTGCTGAAAGCAACATATGTCATTCACAAAGAATAATTTAAAACCCCCCTCTCAGGTCTGCCAACTGAAAACAAAAAAAATCGCAGGAAACAGTATTTTCTAACCCATATATAAAAATCTTCCAAAGTGAAAGTTTCAATGTGTTTTGAAATGATTTCCTACAAACATGAAATTTCAGTGTGTTCTGAAGCCTTTGCAAGAAGAAATGAGTAACATATAGGAAGAAGAAAATGTATTAGCCAACTTTGGGCATAATTTTTGGTGGCTGAGACTAAGCAACCAATACTACCAAAAATGAACTTCTTCCCTTTGGCATATGAAACTCTGCAAGTTACTGCTTTCAGTTACATTAACCATTAAAATCATGTACTACATTAAATGGAAGGTGGAATTAGGACTTTGAATTACTGTATCACAAAATGTTAAACCAAGGTATTTTTAAAAAGTAAAGCATTTTGGGGTACCTGGATGGCTCAGTCGGTTGAGTCCAACTCATGGTTTCAGTTCAGGTCATGATCTCATGGGTTGTGAGATGGAGCCCTGCATCAGGCTCTGTGCTCAGCGAGGAGTCTACCTGAAGATTCTCTCCCTCTGCCCTTCTCTCAAATAAGCAAATCTTTAACAAAAACAGTAAAGCATTTTCAATTACATTAGTAATTGTTTATGATTGAGGATATGTTTTTAGTAATAGCAGGACAATTTTGTACTATGAATGTACTATATATAAGAATATAACTTATTTAAAATAGTTTATTTCCCTTTTTATCTCTCTTTTGAATATTCATATTTATGCATAGTTTTATACTCTAATTCATGTACCTAATTTTAAAATACCTAATACACATACAATGGGGCACCTGCTTCAAAGGTTTTACTGATACATGTACACAGTTAAGATGTTAGTAGTCATGGTTTAGATGAGGACCTCAAAATCTGAAACTTAAAAGCCATGAATTGACCTCTGTTTCTATGATCTGCTGTGGCATACATTATTTTCATGTCTTAGGGGGGGCCACTGCATAAAGGAATTAGTGAAATGAAAGCCTGTCAATAGTATTCTGCTAAAGCTTGTACACATATATCATCTTTTTTTATTTTAGAAAAATAGAATTATATCCTTTACATTGTAAGCTGCTTTAAAAAATATAATAGTAAATAAAATTCATTCCTCCAAATTAGTAGCTATAGCTTGAATTCATTCCTTTAATATTTATATGATAATCCATAAGATGCATGCCTTGCATTTTATTAAACAGTTTCCTATTGATAGATACACATGTTTTCCCTGGATTTCTTTCCTTTCCTTGTTTCTGTCCTTCACTCTCTTCTTCTCTATCCCTTCTTCTTTCCTTCTTTCTGTGATGATTCCCCCCCCCCCCATGCAAAGAGTGCTCCAATAAATATTCTTACACATTTTTTTTTCCCTGGAAGATAAATTCCCCAGAAGTGGCCAAAGGGTACATGTATTTTCAGTTTTAATCTGTATTGCCACATTACTTCTCAAATAAGTTTGCAGCAATTTACACTCTTGTCAGCAATGAATGAAAATATTTATTTCTTCACATCCTTGCCTGAACTGAAGTTACCATTCTTCTTCATTTTTGTCAATTTGATGGGTAAAAAAATGATGTTCTGCTTTAAACTGGCTGCTTGTGAATTTGAACATTTTATTTATTAGCTGCTTTTGTTAGCTTTTGCTGCATAATGAACCACCCCAAAACTTGGTGACCCAAAGCAACAGCTATTTATTTAGGTTATGATTCCATGGGTCAGCAGTATGGGCTGAGTTCAGTTTCTACTACTGGTCTTGGCTCAGCCCTCTCGGGGGTCTTTGGTTAGCAGTTGGTCAGTTAGGCAGCTCTGGTGCTTGGCAGTTACTAGTCATTGCCTAGGGTGAGGAGATGAGTGGGCCATGTGTCTCTCATCATCCATCAGAATAGCCTGAGCCACAGGGTGGCTGTGGGCTGGGTCCTTTGGAGCAGCAACACAGGGCAAGCCCCAGTACCAAGTACTTTTCTTTGCTTGCATTATATGTTAGTTTCCCATTGGCCAAACCAAGTTGTGTGGCCAGGGGGCTGGAGGTGGGGCCAGGGACACAGAAAAAGACTCCATCTCCTGATGGGTGGGGGGAGTCCTGTGGTCAAGGTTGGCAATCTCCCACATTAGCCTTTTCTTATCTTTTTAAAAGATTGTATTTATTTATTTATCTATTTGGGACAGGGAGAGAGTGAGCACGAACAGGGGGAGGGGTGGGGTTCAGTATGAGAGTATTTTTTATTGCTGGCATTAGCACATTTTAATTTTTTAAAGCTTTTTGAGTCAAAGGTTAACTGACTATCTCTGATTGTCCCACTGGGGCCTAACAAAATTGGTTTCTGGCCTATTTCCCCACTGTTGCTACATTGTTACAGGTGATGTCCCATGGGGGACTGGGTTGCTTACAACCACTTGGACCTTCCAAATGTTATGGGTCATAACTGGAGAGGCTTTTGTACATTTTCAATGTGTTTACTTACTCTCCCTGCAGTGAAATCCTGGCTGTGTTGTATCATGGCATATTATCATGTGTCTGAGCTTCCCATTTCTCATTTGTATAATAGGTATAATAGTAGAAACTACCCCATAGGGTTGCTTTGAGCTATTTAAAGAGCGAAGCCATATAAAACATCAGGTAGCATAGAGAAAATGCTCAAATAAAAATAACACTTTCTCTCCTTGTTCTTCTAAATTTAGAATCTATAATATGAAAAATTAAAGAATACTTGCTGTATTGAGGGTCAGGGTAGGGGTAGAGGGTGGAGTTCCATCCCACCTGAGTATTTAGATGCTGGTGATCCAGTGGGGGGGGGGGGGCGGGAGGCGGGTCTCAAGTGTGACCTAAATCATTCCCTTAGTATGGCACCCTACATAGGGACACATGCTCGGATGTTTTCCTCTTTAATGCAGGTGGGTTTTCCTGGAGAACCAGCCCTAAGGAGACAGTCTTTCCCTTCCACATTTCCTCTGGCAAGAGTTTGGGAGCATCCCTGGAATGGAGGCCTTCAGACCTCCTGAAGAAACTCTGCTGGTTAACATACTAAGTTCAAAATCTTGTCGAATTGAGACCAGATAGCTAATGAATCTGGCAATGTGATAGATCACATTGGCCTTATCTGGATGATGCATATGTATGGGAAGAAGAAACTTCTTTTTTGTGGGGAGGCAGCGGGGAGAAGAAAGTTCTGGATGGGAATATCTTTCTGATATTTGGTGTCACTCTGTCTACTGTTGGACTAAACTAGGGTTTCTCAGCCTAGGTACTATTGACATTTTGGACATGATAATTCTTTGTGGTGGACTGCCCTGGGCATTATAGGATGTCTAGCCCCATGCCTGCCTTCTACCCACTAGCTGCCAGTTTGCATCCCCCTCCCCAAGTTGTGACAACCAAAAAAATCTCCCAATATTTCCAGATATTCTTGGGGGGGGGGAATCATAATTGCTCCTGGTTGAGGCCCACTGGACTAGGTGATGGTGTTAAAGAACTTTATCAGCCTCAGCCTTTGCCATCAAAATCTCACAATTTTGGAGCACCTGGGTGGCTCAGTGGGTTAAGCCTCTGCCTTTGGCTCCAGTCATGATCTCAGGGTCCTGGGATCGAGCCCCACATCGGGCTCTCTGCTCAGCGGGGAGCCTGCTTCCCCCCGCTCTCTGTCTGCTGCTCTGCCTACTTGTGATCTCTCTCTGTCAAATAAATAAATGAAATCTTTAAGAAAAACATCTCAGTTTTGAGGGGAGACCCTCCTCCCCCACCATGAACAGTGGGCCATAACAGTACAGTCAGGCTAACCACTGGGCTGAAGCCTTATGGAAGGTAAGAAAGACTGAGATGGGCCAGGGGCTGGCCAGTACCTTCACTATGGCGACCAAGTTTTTATAATTATAGGTCAGCGTTTTGAATATCAGTTTTGGTTTCCTGATACCAATTACAGATACAGGGGCCAGTCAGAGGGCACCTGTTTTTGTCCCTGTAGCGAATGCTCTACGGTTTGACTTCCTGCATCTGTTTTGTGTGTGTGTGTGAGAGAGTGGGCACTTTTCACTTCCTGTTGCTTCCTAATGCTCGTCTGTCTCTAACATTCCTGCTCTCCTCTCAAAGTGCTAGTGCTTGCTCAGACCACACTTGGGTTAATTAACTCCAAAGAGTTGGAGCCTGGATGCATGTATATATTTTTAAAGCTTGCTGTGTGAATCCAACGTACTTGAGACTGCCGATAAGAGACCAAGGAAGCGTCTGGGTGAAGCAGATGGGGTGTGGGCTCGCTGAATCTCTCCAAGTCTGTGCTCCAGGGTTGCGCTGGCTCATGTCTGGAAACCTGGGGAATGGCCACTTCTAGGCAACCAAAGCATTGTTTTAATTTATAAAATTAAATTCCATTGGTCCAAAAAACAAATGTGAATCAAAAGGAACTTACTAAACTACTCTTAAAACTTAGTCCCAGAAGAGATTTTATTAATGTCATTTTCAAGCAGACTGTCTTTTAACTAGATGTTTTTTTTAATTGAACCTCAAAATAGCTCACTAAATATATTGAATGTCAGCTTTTTCTCTCAAACCAAAGTCAAGTTCTTCTCTTGAATAGAGTCTGTGAGCCAGTTTTCAAAAGGTCCAGTTTTCATGAACACGAACTCAGAAATAAGGAGTGAACCATATCCACTTCAAATCAGTTCAGCTGCACTGGGGTCCAGACAGCTCTCTTCAGTTAAACAGGACTCTATAGTGCCCACTATGTCCCCAGCACAGTCCTAGAAGTGGGGGGTAAAGACCAGATGGGTAAAGAACAGACTCTTGAGGCATGCGTGCATAAGATGCAAGGAACATACACTATGCCCTAGGTCTGTTCATCCTTCCAAGTATCCAGTGCCAGGCCAGGAGGTATGTAGAGGAGACAAGGGATCTGACCACTTCCTAATATCTTCTGGGAAGGGTAGAAGACAGCTGGGTTCAGAATTGCCATGGAGAAGGATGAAATGTCCTTTTGCAGGGGCAAGACTAGGTAATCTGTGATCAAAGGGAGGACATGGCAGAAATTCTAGAGAAGTCTGAATGTCATGGGAGCCAAGTCAGTCTGGCAAGACCACCAGGTCTTCACCCAGCCGGGAAACTGACCACCAGCCTCGCCAATGAGACCAGCACGTAGGTTGAGGGAACAGAAACTAGACCTGATGAGATGGATCAGAGGAGAATACTCCTTTCCAGGAGACTTCATACCACTAGGTCATGAAAATCCAGAGCAGGGCCAAGGAGAGGATATCTAGAAGACATCCACAAGAGACAGTTGAATATAAAATACTAGAAACATGTATATGGACCCTTCAGTTTCCCTGGTGCTCAAGGGCGGGGATGGAGAATTGTGAGGAACATTCTGGAGAAAAAGAGGCTATGTTATCTTTACACACTGAGTAAAGGAGTAAATTTGCAACGCAGCTATATATCATGTCATCTGTTCAGATCTTTTGTTTGCTGTCATTGATTTATTCCAGCAATATTTATCAACAGAGCACTGTGTTCTCAGCATGGGTGTGTGGTTGCTTTTACAGGCCAGGATTTGCATTAGGCACTGGGGATTAAAACAGTCAGTGATAGTCCTCATCTTCCTGGAGACCAGAGACTGCAGTCTAGCATGGAGAGAACAAATAGAGAAAATCTTTATTAAGGGCCGGCTGATACCAGATGCTTCATAGGTATCATCCTTGTGATGCTTCATATAAACCTCGTTTTGTGAATGGGGATCAAAGAGGCCTTGGTCATGCTAAAACGGAGGAGAAGGGTTAGTGTGGATTTGGTAGGCACAGACACAGACACACGTGTGGGCACACACAGATGTTGTGAAAGAGGGCCACATATACCTTTTCACCAGAGTTATCTCACATGCACTCAGCAGCTGACCCTGATGCTTGGCATTCCAGAGAAACATGTCCTCAGGGTTTTCTTGATGTCCAGGAGAGGCTCATACCTGCAGAGGTGTGACGTCCAACCCTTCCTTCTATTCTGAGAGCAGATGCCATGTCACAGATCCTGCAGGCAGCGGGTGGGGGCCATTTTGGCTCATGGACCTTTCATCTTTGACTGTAGATCTAGACCCATCCCTTCTGGGTATGGAGAGACACTCAGGTCTTGAAGAAAATAAATAATGGGAAATTGTAGGTACCAGCAAGTTGGTGAGCAGGGGCCTTGAGTGTCCAGTAAGCCTGCAAAACTGTTTTCCATACACCAAACTGTGTAACAGTAGTGTTGATAACTAGAGGTCTAGTTACAAAAGATATAAAACCTTAAATCATGGAATACTACATCAAAAACTAATGATGTACAGTATGGTGTCTAATATAACATCATCCTTATAATAAAAACCCTTAAAATAAAATTAAATTAATCCATTAAAATGAAGGTACAGTGTTAAAAGCCAAGTAATCAAGGGCCAGAAGACATAGGCTGAAGGAAACTCACAGTATAGACCTCCATTCTGAGCTTCCTGGTAGGCAAGACGATGACAAAATCGGGTAGAATGTATAACCCACAGTGTTTACTACAAAGAAGAATACCAGTCCATGGGGAGAGAGGTTTCTATTCTGTATCTTATTTTTTAGTTTAGTGCTTTGGGAGGCATTTATCACATCAGTCTATAGATAAGGGACATAGAACAACATAATGGATAGTGTCTTTGCTAGCAGTTTTACAAACAATGCAAATGTGATTCATATGACTGCTTCTTATATCAGCCCTGGCTGAAAGCCAAAGGCATAAACAATGTGATATTCTAGTTCAGTGCAAATTTTCCTGTGGAAAGCTGAAATGATATCATTCAGACTTGGGGCTTCCTAGGGATTTGATTTGGCACAAGGTAGAGCTTAAAAGCTTTAGAAGAATTAAAATGTGTTTCTTAGGTTGCCTTGCCTGCTAGCTGCTACTTCATTTTTAAGATACAACTCAAGCATCATCTGCTCTAAGGAACCTTCCCTGATTCCTTGAGGTCAAGTTCGAGGCCCTGCTGTGTGCTCCCTGGATGCCCTGTGAACTTCTCCCCTCTGGAGACCTCCTACCTCATAATAGCTGCTTATGGGTCTGTGCTAAAGGCAGTGAGATCCTGAAAGGTAGGCATGGCACAGTTATGGTGTATTCCCAGCTCACACAGTGACTTTGGCTGTTGTAGGCCTTCATGGATATTGATTAGGTATGCCAAAACGCAGAATAGTTCTTGGCTTCTTGGCTTAAGGAGAGGTGGTACAGAGAGTGGTTAGAATCTGGGCTTTGACACCTGATTGCTGGGTTCAAATTAGGGCCTCTATCAGTATTTAGATCTGCTACCATGGAGAGTTAAAGAATTACTTGTGCCTCAGTTTGTTCATCTGTAATATGGGGCTAATAAAAGCACTTAACCTCATAGGATTGCTGGGGGAATTAAGGGAATTGATATATGGAATGCACGTAGTACAATGCCTGGTGCGTTGATATTCCTACATGTGTAATTGGCTCTGATGACTGGTGTCTTTGATGTCCCAGCAGCTCTTCTACCAGGGTTAGCCAACAGATGGGCTGAGCTGTGGTCCACACTGGGCCTGGCGCACAGGCTGCTTGTTGGTCACTCAAGAGCAGCTTCTGTGCCTAGGGAACCAGGCTGACAATCTGTGCTTGTTGGCTTTCCAGGCCGTCTCTGTTTAGAGGTCGGACAGCCCTATGTGACCTTCTCAGAGTTCCCTGTCCAGCCACACTGGGGCATGCTTGTGGAAGGATTTCATGATTCCCAGGTTGGAACTCCATCTCTGAGGCTTTCCAGCCTTCTTCAGGTGCCGTGTCCCCTTGCCTCAGTTTCCCTCAGGAGACACTTGAGAAATCTTTGGCTAGGAGCAGACTTTGGATCTTCTCCTGGCTCAGTCTCTTATTTTCTGTGTGAACTAGGGCGAGTAACATAACATCTGCAGCCTCTACAGTCTCGTCTTTAATGATAGGGTTGATGGTGCTGTACCTACCCCCCACCCCATGTGGTGGCTGTTGTAAAGATTCAGTGAGGTTATCTATCTATAATGCTTGGCTGGGAACTGCCATGTGGTTAGTGCACGTTCTATGCAAGAATCTACTGTTCTAGACCTTACGAAACTCACTTCTCTGAAGTCTACACCCGGCATTTTTCTTTATGATATGAACTCACTTTAGAATTCATCTTGATCAAAATAGCTAGGAAATCTCAGGGGGTCTGAAAGTTCCCAGATGGATTTATCCCAACCAAGGTCCTTAGGGCTCATTTGTGGGGAGGGGTCAGTGTCCACCAACTTGAGCCTAGAGGTGTAGGACCTCCCTGCATGCTCCTCCCACAAGGCCTTCCTCCAGCAGGTAGACTGCCTGGGGCTTGGAGCCAGGCCTGGGCCTTCCTGACTTCCCATCTGCTGGTGTGCATCCAGGAGGAGATTTTCACTGTCCTGTTTATACTAACTCCGTTTTCTGTTCAGAAAGACACACAGGTATTTTACTAAGAAGGATTGGGGGGAAATTTTAAATACTTTTTATCATACTTGTACAGAAAGTGATATGTGAGGTGGTTTTGTTGAGAAAAACATGATTTTGTTAATGTATAGTATATTGTGTGCTAGAATAAAAGAAGAAGCTGTAAGTTTAGGCTTTGCAGAGAAACCTTAACCCTGAAGGAACACATACACACACTCCTGAACAGTCACGGTCCTGGGGATTCTACACGAGATTCTAGACTCTCCGAGACTGAGTGGCCCAGGCTCTAGCTCTGACCTGCCATCTTGGTTGAACAGCTCTAGGTGAACAGCTTTCTCTACTGTGGATTTTTTGGTGTTTCCCATCCTTGCCACTAAGGACATTTCCACCCACTATTTAGGGGCATACTGTAGGCACTTGGGATTCAGAGGGATTTGTCTCTATACTTGTTTTTTTTTTTTTAAGATTTTATTTATTTATTTGACAGAGATCACAAGTGGGAAGAGAGGCAGGCAGAGAGAGGGGGAAGCAGGCTCCCTGCTGAGTGGAGAGCCTGATGTGGGGCTTGATCCCAGGACCCCGAGATCATGACCTGAGCCTAAGGCAGAGGCTTAACCCACTGAGCCACCCAAGCACCCCTATACTTGTTATTTTTGAGAGCTGAGGGATGTTTTGCTCTCTTGCCTTCACAGTTTTGCTCATCCTTACTCTTCCTACCCAGGATTTTAATGACCTTCTTCTTCCTTCAAGTCTCTCTAAACCTCCTCACCCTTCTAGCCCAGCCCAATCATGAAGCCTTTCCTACTCCTCTAGCCTGCTCTCACTTCCCTGCCAGAGGCTCACTGGACAGCTCGCTTGTCCACAAACAAGACACTTTATCTGTTTCTCCTCTCGCACCTCCTAACAGAACCTGGTCTGACTGGGGAAAGAGACATGTTTGGCTTCCCTTGTTGCCCCAGGCTCACCCTCACCAAGGGCAGGATGCCTAGGAAACCCTCAGCCTGGATTTTTGTTGAAGGAGCCTGGATCCCTGTATCTGTAGATTTTTAGATCAGTCCTCCTTCTAGAGGGATGTGTTGATCAAAGTGAGCCAGTATGTTTGAACTATTTCTTTGAACAGGCTATTATAAATCCCCAAACCTCATGCACGTCCATTGATACAATGTCAATCATGAGGTTGCTGATGGATCTTTACCTCATCTTACCCTGGGTAGCCTGTTCATTTAAATGGGCTGTAGGATGAAGTTGTCAGATAAGAATCCGACATCCTTCCCCTCTAGAGTGATAAACAGAGCTCAAGCCTAAAATGGGCTGTGGGTTTGATCAAGAATTCTCTGTGAAATCATACCTGTAGCTGCATGTTCTCCCAAAGAACACACCATCCCAAACAGCTTCCAAGGGCTGTAGATTGAAGTAGAGAAGGCAGCCATCCCTCTCTCACCCCAAAGTCTGGGCAGGCAACCTCACCACCGCAAAGCTTACAGAAATGTATTCTTATGAGAAGTTTTGGAGTTTGGGTTCTCTGCTAGGTTTTAAGATTGGTGAAGGAAAACAATATTCCCTTTCTTTCTGGTTTTGCCTGGGAGTTGCCCTTCTCCCTCAGCCCTGGCATAGGGCACACCCGTCCCTATTGTGTCCCCCTTCAGCCTTTTGTATCCATCAGTGGTCTCAGTAACCCATAAGCACGTACTCTAGCTAGCTTGAGCACAAAGGGAATTTACTGACTTCTGATCAACTTCTGATTAATGAGTTTTTGACTAATGAGACAATTAGACATGTTCTTCCCCTCTTTCCTCTAAACAATTCTAAATGACGGTAAAGTTAAATGTTATAAACCAACAAGATTGAAGAGTACATGAGAAGAGACAACCGTGGGTGAGAGCTTGGGGCTAGTTTCTAGAAAAGAAGAAATTAGGTGGTTCAACAGAGTAAGGATATTACAACTTCAGTGCCTGATAATAGAGATGTAGGGAAATGAGCTGGTTTTCCCAGTCCTGAGAGCCTCGGCACCCAGAGACCCCAGAAGGTGGGGATGAAGCAGGTAGCAGAAACCAGGGAAAATTCAACAGAGATTTGCATGATGCTTAGTTGGGACATCTACTTCTTTTGCCTGTCCTGTTCTCAGAATGCCAGCAGCTGGAATATACCATTCAAGCAGAATGTTCAAAGAATCTTTTCTGGAGAAACTGAACAATTCTGGAGAAAGGACCTCAAAGAGCTGAGATTGTAGAGAAGAGAGGTGGGTCTTCCAATGCAAGGGCAAGGAAGCCCACCAATCCATCCATGCTCAAGCGGGACCCATGCCAGTCAGGACATTTTGAATGCCTGGGCGGTTCAGTTGGTTAAGCAGCTGATTCTGAATTTTGGCTCAACTCATGATCTCAGGGTTGTGAGATTCAGCCCTGTATTGGGCTCCTTGCTGGGCATGGAGCCTGCGTGGGATTCAATATTTCCATCTCCCTCTGCCTCTCCCACTCCCTCTCTTAAAAAAAAAAAAAAAAGCCAAAACAAAGAAACCCAAAGAAAAATATAAGAGCACAGCTATAGATCATTATGCATTTGAGGAACTTATAGGGATGAAAAAATACAAAATAAACATAAAAAAGGAATCCAGGACAAATTTAGTTTAGGGAACTGAACATCAAATGCCATATCACTGATAATCTCAAAAAGATTTTAAAAAATTATATCCTTAACACATGAATAGGGACACTATGATAAAGAATAGAGAACACAAAATGGTAGCTGAAAATTTAAAAAATGCGGCAACTGCAATTGTAAAAATCCAATTGAAGAATTAGAAAAAATTGAGGAAAATAAAACTGAGGGTAAAGTCGTATAAAATGAGAGAGAAAAGTTGACAAAAATGAGTGACTTCATCCAAGAAGTTCAGTATTCTTCTGAGAGAAATTCTGAAGAGAGAACAGAAAACAGTGGAGAAAGAGCAAATGTCAAAGAAACAAACAAGAATGTGTCTCAGAGCTAAAGGACCCATGTCTCCAAACTAAACAGTTCTACCAACCATTTAGCTCTTAGCCAAAATAAGTGGAAAGAACCCACATATCTAAGGAGTGCAATGACAAGTGTCAGAAGACCAGGGAGAGACGGGGAGGCAGAGGGAGAGAGAAGAACAGGAGGAGGGGGAGAATGAAGAGCAGGTGACATTAGAGGAACAGAAATGAGAGGAATTGGAATGGAATTAAGAGGCTTAAGAATAACACTGGATGCTAGAAGATACTGGAGAAACACTTTCTGTGGAAGAATTCGGACTGCCATAGTCTATGGGTACTAAGTGGAACAATCAATATGGCAGCAACATTTGTTTTAAAGGTGCTATTTATTTATTTGAGAGAGAGAGAGCATGGGTGGGGGGAGGGGCACAGGGAGAGGGAGAAGGAGACTCCCCACTGAGCAGGGAGCTAGAGGACCACAGGGCTCAATCCCAGGACCCTGAGATCATGACCTGAGCCAAAGGCTTGACCTACTGAGCCACCCAGGTGCCCCTATGGCAGCAAAAATTTTTGAAAATTCTGTAGAGGCAAAGATTAAGAAATTTACACCTCATATATATTTTCTTAGGAAGATACTCTAGGATGAGCTTCAGAAAAATAAAAGCCAAAAAAAAAAAAAAAAAAAGAAAAAGAAAAGAAACAAGAAGAAGTAAACAGTAAGAGGCACAGAGATTCCAGACTGCCTGGTCACTCAACCTGAGACCAAACTTCCACATAGGAGCCGGGGAGACAGGGCTCTGACTGGCCGTCTCTGAGGGGTAAGGAAACTGAAAGACTATTTTATGTTGTTGAGCATTTGGACACATGTAATATAGCACTTGTATAAATAAATACAAATCGAGGCAATTGTTGACCCAAGAGAAGTGGAAGTTATATAAGCAAGGAAATAAAAATCATAGTCTACTACTTGGCTTAGTAGGGAAGAGTATCCATTGTCTGAATGGCGTCAACAGTTTTTATTGAAAAATTGTGATACAAGTAGATGGGGGATATTGGGACAGGAAATGAAAGGATGAAGGGTTATATTAGAAGGTAAGTCCTCATTCCCATATCAGGAGGATAATGGATAATGCTGATGTCTAAAACTAAGCAACCAAGTAAAACTGTGTGAACGTAAGATCGAAAAATATGGAAGTCAGTCTCCAAGACATAGCTAAAAGAGTTACAAGTGTTTGCTTCTGGAGGGCAGGACTGGGAGCAGGGTTAGGGCCAGGAGCTGCTGTCAATGGAAGGCTTTTAATACCACTTGATTTTAAAGTATGATTTTGTATAGAATAATAGGTTTATAAACTGTGGTTTATTGTTGCCTCACTGTGCTTTGAAATTACTCCATTTCTTTTCCCTTAAAAATTTGATTATGTTCTTATTTAGCATGTTGGTCTTACTAGTATTTGATATTCAGATGTTAAAAATAAGCATTATTTTCCCTATTGCTTGTAAAACATTTTAAAATGGAGTTAATAGGAAATGAAAGGAATGTATTCAGGTGCTAGTGGGCAGCCCACAAAGGTGGGCAGGAGGTTGGGAAGTCAGAGCTGGGACATGGCCAGTGTCACTTCTAAGGCTGGATAAGACACCATCATTGGACTCATGTAACACTACCTTCATTGCTAGGATTAGTTTTTCAATTAGATCTTTGGGTCACTTTCTCACAACTCAGAGGAATTCACTGTGTTAAGCTTCGGTCCTGTGCTGGCCTGTGTAGGCTGGGGAGAGGGACCTTCTCCTTCCTTTGCAACACCTTCCCTCTGGCCAAGACACATACGATGGGAGTGTCCACAAATCAATAGTGTTCTGATATTGGGTGGCCAAGACCCTACAGCTGTCTCTGACTCCCATATGGGATAACTCTTTTCTCTTCTTCCAAACTGCTGAGCTCCCCAAACCACTGGGAACCTGCTCACTGAATCTTAGAATATACTGAGAACCAACCATCACTCTTGTCTCTCTCTCAGACTTTTCAGATGAAGAAAATGAACCCCAGAGAAGTTAAATAAGGTGCAGGAAAAGCAAAAACTAGGACCCAGGTCTCCTTCACATAGAATGTCTCCCTTCCCTGACCACCATGAGGCTAGCCTGATAAAATTCCCCCCTTTAATAAATCCACCATGAAGAATCAGGAAGAAGTTCCAAAGTGGTCCGAACAGTTTGGATAGAGTGGCAGACTGACTCCAACAGCATGAAATTTATAAGGATAACGGAAAGTCTTCCAGTTATGTTTAGAACCCTCTGGATCAGTGCAGGGTGTAGAGGGAAGGTAGAGGAGTGCGTGTGTGTGTGTATGCATGTGTGTGTGTGTGCGTGCGCACATGTGTGTAACTCGTAATTAAAAGAAAATACATTCTTGGCGGTTGAAAGTGGCACAGCTGGGTGTGTGCCATGTACTCTCCAAGAAGGTGGTGGTTGGCTGGCACCAGTAGAAGCAGTAGTGGTCCAAAGGCGAAGGTGAAGAAGTTCCTGTCCTCCTGCTATGCCTACCTGGGCCCCAGCCTCCACAGATTACTGGTCCTATGGCTGGAGCCACTTGAATGTGTCTGTAGATCAAGCCAGCCACTGCTGGTTCTTACACTGGAGGATGGGGTATCTAGATTAACTCGATACTGTGTCATCTGCCTTGTCCTGTGCACCTTCACCTTTTGCCTGGCGTAAGCCCTTGGCTTACCCCTGTTCACTCCCATGATCACCTATCTCTCCCAGACTTCTAGGACTTGCCTCTCCGACTTCCCACTGTCCAGGATGTTACGCCTGAATTCATCTTCCTCACTGAGCCCACTCCACCTTCTGCTTTTATGCGATCGCATCTAGCTGTCATGTCAGATTTCTTTTTTGTCCTTCACACTTCACTCACTTTCCAGCGGATGACCATATCCTATTAATGTTTTCCTTCTAAACATTTCATACTCCATCCTGTCCTCTCCAACCTGGTGACCTCACTCTGTTCTGGCCCTCACTGCCACTTTTCTGGACCACTGGAACTGCTTCCTGGCTGATTCCCTGCATTTCTTGTTCTTGTGACCTTCTCCTCCATGTGGCCAGTCTGGCCCATCTGGAATCCAGATGGACCAGATCCTTCCCATCTGCATGTCCTCTCCTGGGCCCCCGAGGCCTGGACTACCATTTACCCCACCTTGTTCTGTTGCCACCTTAGTGTCCTGTGAAATATCCGTGTGTTCCTTGAATGAGGAAATTTATTGTTCTGGGGAGATAGATTGATAAACATGGGGTTCAGCCAAGTTTGATGATTTTCTGTGACAGGAGAACTTTTCTGTTAGTGTGCTTCGTGGTTCTTCAAGGTGGGGATATAAATGCATTTTATCTCAAACTTTCTGACCACAGTTTGTTTGCTTGATCTTACGAGAACCTTTAGCATCCCCTGTACTAGTTTGCTAGGAATGCTCTAAGAAAGTACCATGGACTGGGGGTTTTAACCACAGAAATGTATCGTTTCATGGTTCTGGAGTCCAGACATCCAAGATCAAGGTGTCAGCAGTTTTGGTTTCTTTTGAGGCCTCTCTTCCTGCTTGGTAGATGGCTGCCATCCCATTGTGTCCTCACATGGCCTTTTCTCTAGGTATCTCTTATCCCTGGTGTCTCTTACTCTTTTCTTATAAGAACACCAGCCACATTTTATTAGGCCCACCCTAATGGCCTCATTTTAACTTAATCTCCACTTTAAATACCTTATCTCCAAGACAGTTATATTCTGAGGTACTGGGGATTGGGACTTCGACACACGAATCTGGATGATCCACAAGGTAGCCTGTCACATTCCAACAACATTTCTGTTCGTGCCCTCCGTGATTCTCCAGGGTGCAGTCGGTATACCTCAGACTTCCTGAGCATAGATTTTTTTTTCTTAAATTGGAGAATTCTTAGCAACTCCTAAGACTCTTCTATCCCACAGTACATAATCTGGGGGCTCCTGATTTACAAGATAAAAGCTCGGCTCCCTGGCGTAGGCCCTGTTGTTCGGGACCTGGCAGTATTTCAGCTCCTAGCTCATTCCTCATGCTACTGACCCTCTCACCTTTGGTTCTGAGTCACAGAATGACCAGTAGTGGGAATGCTTCGTGTGCAGATTCAACTCCAGTTGATAGGAACGTAGGCCAGACAATGCCACATTGGCCTCGTCAATAGGCAATGGACATGGTAAAGCTTGACATGGTAGAGAATGTGCTGGCAAGAATGTGTGCATGGTCTCAAGGGCTTCTCCACATGGCCAGCCTGACCTCTCCAGAATGTGGGTCTGACCATACCCTTCCCTGCGAGGCAGGAAGAGGTTCCAAAACTGTCCGGTCCGTGACTGACTGGATAGAATAGTGATCTGACAGGATAGGATAGGGAGCATGGCTTTCAGGAGCTAGGCAAGTGGGTGATGGTTTTGTCAATACACTCAGGGAAGAAAATGAAGCTCTAATTGCAGACCATAGAGAAACATTGATTAGTAAAGGTCAGAGGAACAGATCCAGGATTCTTTACACAAATTATATTTTCTGTAGTACACTTTATCCATGAGCTAAGAAGTCTTTGTGGCTAATTTTGAGTATAATTGATTTTAGGATCCAATCTTTATTCATAAGATGTGAAGATGTATCTCAGCCACCACTCCCTAACCTAATGTCCTTTCTTGCCTCCAGGCTTACACATGCTGTCTCCTCAGACTGGAATGCTCGGCTGCCCCGCCACTGCTCACCCCCAACATGGGGACTTCCACTCTCCAGGAGGGAGTTGGTACCTGGCTCCTCGTTCACTGAACATTCCCTGATCACTGCATGTTCTCCTTTTATCCTGTACAATATTCTCTCTGTGTGGAACTGTCTCTCTAAGTAGGCCGGAGTCGCCTTAGGATAGGGCCCCAGACTTCCTTACTTCCTTGTCCAGATTGCTCATAGCACCTGGCATCTAGTAGGATGCCAGGTCCACGGATTTTCAGTGGGTGGGTGGATCCTGCTGTTGTCTCTCGCACCACTGGTCATGGATTTTCTTGAGGTTGACACCTGCTTCTTTGACTTTTTAATTCCATGATTCTCTGAAGTGGACGGGTCCAAGCAGCCTGTTTTTCTCCTTTGGGCCTCCCTCCTGCCTTGCTGTTTCTCTAGATCAGGCAAATTCCTCAGGAAGCGTATGGGGCAATGTCCCTTTCTAGCTTGAGGCCTCTAGTCCTTTCCCTGAGCCCAGAC
Source organism: Meles meles (assembly GCF_922984935.1). Lineage (NCBI taxonomy): Eukaryota > Metazoa > Chordata > Mammalia > Carnivora > Mustelidae > Meles > Meles meles. Next base: position 44,232,011 of record NC_060078.1, on the reverse strand, counting down.
CAACACTAGTTGGCACTTGGCCTTCCCCCAGGGCTATGGCCAACCTGGTCCCAGGGAGCATAGAGTCAAGAAGCATCAAGTCTATACTGAATGACCACAGGGAAGGGCCTGAGACCATCACGAGCTCCTCATTCTCTGGATCTGGTGGGACAGGTGGCTATTGCAGAAGTGTTCTGTCTCCTTCCGTTGTTAGTTAGGCTGGACTTCTGGGTTCCCAGTCCAGACAGAGATGATGCTGTTTGTCTGTGAACCCAAAGAGCTGGGTAGTCAGTCATTTCCTGGTTTGCTTTCCTCTTCTTTTCAAGGGGATCAGAAAGGGTCATTTTCAGGATTTGTTGCAAGAAATAGTGCTACTATCAATAGAGAATTTACATTTTGGAATAAGCACCTGGGAGGCCATCTGGAAAATCTGGTCACGAAAGCTAGAAAGACGAGTGTGAATCTGAGGTAGGAATTTGAGAGAGATGTGATAAGGGCTGTCCTGGGCATTTTGTGTTTGTTGATTCATTGATGTTTTTCTTTATTTGTGCCCCACATCCCCCTACAAAGGTGTATGAAGTGGAATGTGTGTGTATGTATATATATGTGTGTGTGAACACATGCACACACAGATGGAAGTTTTGGGGAAGTTCAAGGCTTAACGTTGCCCTGGGGGCCAGAAAACGTCGCTTCCTGCCTTCATGTCTGTCACCAAGATCATCAAAGTAGATGAAACTAGTGTGACGCTTCCGACCTACAGCTCTAAGACAAGTGTAGGACATGGTTATGGTGAGTTTTGTCACTGCTTTTTCTACTCCAGATACTGAGCCTAGAAGCCCTGTGCTCCCAGTTTTCTCTTCAAGCAATGCCATTCAATGCCTAGGGCCTTTCCAACGGCTTTGTGCTGGTCCTGAGAGTGGAGGTGGGACAGGTCAGCCACACCCCTGCAGCAAAGTGTATTTATTTGGCTTCTTTGTCAAATGTAGACTTGTAGCCACTGAATGTAGAGTTCTGTGACTTGAACTTGATTGTTGGGCCCAGAGGAGTTTGGGCAAAAATGAGGTTCTTGGCCATGCCCAGGTCTGGGACCCAACAGCACAGATGCATTGTACTTGGAGAGAAGCTGTCTCAAAGCTGGTATAACAGTTTATATTGTGGATTCTAAAGATTATAGACCCTCCCCTTTCTCTTTTCACTGAATTTTCAATAGCCTCTCCTTACTCCCAGGACCTCACAGTCCCACCCATGGCCTCTCTGAATCACTTTAAGTGGGGCGAGAATGTCGAGATACGCTTCATGCCCCATTTCCTGTGCAGGGCACCTCCCTGACTTTCCCATGTCACAAATCAGGGACTTGTTTCCTGACAATTGCCAAGCCAGAGAGCTCCTCCCCAGCACCCTGAGGAAGAAGCACCTCTTGTCTCCAGAACTGAAAAGAAGATATTTTTCTTTCTATTCCATTCTCTAAAAAGTCAGGCTCATAAAAAAGAATACAAATTACACCCAGCAGCTCTTATCAGCTTGGTAAAGAATTGCTACTTTCAACTTTATTGCCTTAAAAAGAATTCAAACGCTTCCATCTTTTAAAAACAATTTAGGTTGAGAAAAGGAATTAGATCCGTGTGCAAAAGCCGCTTGCCTGGCAGGATTTGAAGGGGTCACGGCATTAACCTTGAACGTTGATGCTTTAAATGAGTAGCCCGGGAGTGTAAATCTTCTCCCGGTGGATATGTGCTGTGGGTCCGGTCTCTGGGTCTGAGCCACACGAGACGGCAGGCCGGTGGGGCCTTATGTGACCCAGCAGCCCTGGGAGGGAGTTTTCTGCCCCAGATGGTCCCCACGCCTTCCCTTCCTTCTGCAGCCTCTGATGCCGTGAGTCCCCAGAGCCAGTCTTTGGATGCCGGCAGTGCCGTCTCAGATTCTAGCATGAACGTCCAAATACTCATGGGAGGGAGAAGAAAACATTTTAAATCAGTTTTGAACTTTGCTTTGCTTATATCTGAAAATCACTTGAAGCTGGAGCAGAATAGCAGGTTGTATGAGAAATGGCTCAGCGCAGCCACCTGCCACCCAAGAGCTGTGTCCCTTGGCCTCTGGGGGACCGTGTCGTGAGATTATGCACAACCCGCTGCAGAGGCTGGTGGCTGTTCTCTCCAAACCAGAGCGTAAATAAGCTCAGAAGTGATTTGTTCTATTGTGCATCTCGGTTCTCGAAAGAAATGGTGCCACAGTGTCCGTGCAGCCAATGGCAGGAACACCTTTCTTTTGCATGACAGAAGATCTGACAGAAAACCTGCTCCTGTCGCCTCCCAGCAGGACAAAGCCTGGGAGTCTGTGAGAGTGGATAGAACACAGAGGGCCTTACTGGGCGTCCGTGCCCTCCAGATGGCAGGGAAATTATGGACCACTTATTAAAATCCGAGTATCCATCATTTGCTACTCATCGGCAGCGCCTGGCTTTACTTCTCCAAGTTGCCCTTATTAAACAGGTCGTGCCTGTGAGCAGACTCCATTTCATTTTTCTGCTGATATTAACGCTTCCTCGTAAATTGTCCGCATGTAGCACATTCTCACTTTTTATCACAGTAAATTGCACTTCCAGCACAGCCCTGGAGCCTGTCTCTATTTCATCTGAAGGATCCACAAATGATCTGTAATGAATCTTCATCCCCAGAGGCTGTGGGCTGGCACTCCTGCCCTCCGCACAGAGTGGGAAGGCGGCTGGAAAGAGCTGTTTATCTCAGACTTGATCAGCAGCGAGGACCCAGGCCAGGGAGGTCTAATGATTGACTAAAAATTGTTCAGTTCTATCAGATTTTTACATGTGTCTAGTCAATTATGCATGCTTTTTTTTTTTCACTAACAATGTAATAGTTTGTCTGAGATCAAAGGCAGTGTAAAAAAAAAAAAAAAAACCGCCTAAGGATGTATACCCTCTCGCCAGTATTATGGTAATATCTTTTAAAATGCTGCTGATTGACCAGACTAGTCTGGAACTTACCGTGTTGTTAAGCAGAATATATGGGAGCTTGCCTCAGGAGTTCTGTCGCTCAGCACAAATGAAGACACAATTATATCCCCATAGCAAGGCTCTAAAATTTGATCATGTTTCCATCAACTTCCAAAGGTCACGATGTCTTGCATTTATCCACCTTTCAAGTTCACTTTGTTTCATTGCACCTTCTTTCAGATGTGTCGAAAAAGGGTGCTATTCTCCAATACAGGCAGTACTTTGCACAGCACAGTGTTAACCAGAAATCAAGAGTGTATCCAAACTGTGCAAAACAAGGACACAGGTCCTGTGTGTATGGGTTTCTGTGAAGGCAGTACTAAGGGAAGAGAAAAGGAAGAGTAACCTGCATGTCAGTACCCCTCTGACTATTTGGGGCTTCCTTTTTATGCTCCTGGCCTTTGTCATTCTCAGCTTTGGGGAAATACGAAGGATTGTGGGCCCACCCATTCATTGACTCCATAGACATCTTTCAGAGCTCCATGTCTGCTCATTGTCTGCCAGGTGCTATGTGGGGAAGGGTATCTAGAATAGGCCTTAGTGAGGGCTCTTCCCCACAGATAACTAGAGGACTGCCTGATCCCAGGGTTTAGAGGGGTGGTGTGGGACGGGGTGGCAGGAAACTATAGAATCTGGGACTGAACTTTGCAGAAATCCCTGTGTCTTCTCAGATGTTCTACCCAGGCTTCCTCACTCTCTGTATTGTCTCCCAGCTTGGCTCTCGCATTTGTGTGAAACATCCCCAGAAGTAAGCAGAATGGGTTTGTCTTCATGTTGGCATGACACACACTAGAGGGGCTAGCTGTGTGCCTCGGTGACACTGACTTGGAGGCAGCCTTTGGGCAGGTCTCCCCATCTGGCTGCTCAGATCAGAAGCCTCTTTCAGCAGCTCGTCGTGAGGACTCACTGTATGCAGGGCTTCCCTCAGGGTCTGGGGAGAGGAGGTGTTCAGAAAGTGCCAGCAATTGCTCCCAGTCTACAGATGGTCCTTCCCTCCAGCCTTTTCTAGCCAGCACCTTCCCTGAAGTCATGACAGCAGGCTCCCATTCCCCTCGGGCAAGGCCCTCTTAGTGTCCCCGGAGCTGTGTTTGGAAGCGACACAGGCTGAGTTCTGCCACACTTTCTTCCCCAGATGGCCTTATGTGGCTGGGCGCCATGCCCCCGTCTCCACCATCCTCCAGCAGCCAACCTGCCCACCAATACTCACATGCTAAGTGGCATGTCCGTGTGCTCAGGGCACTGTGGTTCCTGCTCCCGCTGGGGGCCAGGGCCCTTGGCTTCAAGGAAAACTCCAGCAGAGTTGGGGTGAGGTAGGAACACATGACACATGCTTAGTCACAAGGGGTTGTTTCTTGGGAAGAGCCTGGGACAAGAAATAGGAAAGGAAACCCACATACAGGTCAAGATTCCCTGGTGGGACCTAGAAGTAAGGATGGGCCCGCAGTAGGAGCCATCAGCTTGGGGAGAACATTAAGGCATTTTCCAGTGAGAACAAGGAGATAGGGCTAAGGTAAACAGGAGAAGGAGCTGGGCCAGAATCTCAGGCCCTTTTTTCGGGGAGGCAGGCCTCTCGGAAGCCCAGAATGACCAGACATAGTTCAGTGATAGCTGTCCTTTATGGGTTTCCTTGTGGTTCTGTGCTATTGCTTCTGAACTTGGAGGCCTGAGCATGGCGGCTGCTTTGCTGATTTCCTTATAAAGGGGCTCCTCGATCACCCATGATCTTGTGGCCAGCGACTCCCCTTCTTTGCAGATCCGGGGCACCACCCTCCTTCACTCTCCAGAGGCGTGACAAGTACAGAGAGAATTGTTCCTAAATAGCATGCTGTTGCAAAGACTGTGGTGGGTCTTTAAAGTTAGTGTACTACCCATCCTTGGGAAAATGCCAGCTCTGCGCTCCATGGGGGGAATGCTCTGAAATGTTACGAGTTGGGATTTTTAAAAGATGCTAATTGTCGACAAGTTTTCATTCTTTCAGGCTCCCAGTGTTGGGGGGTGCCTAGAGAAGTGGCCAACAATTAACACATACATAAATAATTGGTGGCATTTGCACTTTGTGGAATAAATCCTCCGCGATGCCGCTGGAAGGCTTCCATGTGGAGGTTTTTTTCCACTCCCCTTGTGGTTCCTTTAGGCCAAGATAAAGTGAAACGGGCTCATGCTTAAGAAATGCAAGTGGCATAATGGTCTCAGGCTGATGAGTACAAGTTAACCTGGAGAAGGAAGGCATTGTTGCTCGTCAAGGCATTTTCTCCGCTATGAGAAAAAAGATAATTTTGTCCCTATTGTGTCAAGGGCTGGGCCCAGGCCTGAAGGCTTGCTTGCTTGCCCTGACAGCTGTTGAGGCCTTTTGAGGAACAGCATGACCGAGAGAAAAGAACTCAACCTTTGGAGACAGACAGACCCAAGTTCAAATCCAGCTCCTGCCAAGTACTAGCGGAGGGCCCTGGGTGAGCTGCGAGGCCAGATATAGGTCCTGGCTCCCCGTCCATGGGATGGGAAGGAGAATGCTGCCTGAGTCAGTAGGCTGTGTGAGTAAAGGGAGGTGTGTGTGTGTTTGGAGTGGGGGAAATGGAGTATTGAAGTATCTGGAGGGGTGCTTGACCAAAGGAGATGGCTCAGACTCGGTCCTGGGTGAATGGCTTAGAACAGAGGCTGGAGACCAGGCTGGAGGCACTTCCTGCAGTTGCTAAGAACAACTGTCTTCTTGGCCTCTTTTTAGGCATTTGGATATTAGAGCTGATCTCCACCTCCATATGGCCAAGGGGACTCTCCCATCCTGTCCAGGCAAGCCACCCTGCATCTACCATTCCTGTCAGCACTAGGAGCTGCTTTCTGTCTAAGCTTTGGGGAGCTAGGAGCTGCACCTACTTCTCTATGGAAGCTGTGGAATCAGGGTGGCTGAGGAGCCAGGATGGGATCCAAATGTCCCCTGGCCCCCAGGGCGCCTGCAGGAGGGCATGTTAGTGTCCTGTGTCACTTATATTCCAGCTCTGTGATGCACTTGGCCATGGGAAAACTGCACTTGGCCGGAGGTTTAGACAGGGGCTGCTGCTCCTGCAGAAGGAGACGTATTCCCTTCCCCAGGTTTGGGAAGGACAGCTGCCTTGCACTCCCTTAACCGATGTCAGCTGTAACCGATGTCTTTCTGTGTGCTGGTGTATGGGTGTCAGACAAGTGTAGACACCTAGCTCTGCCTCTGGAAGGGATGCCGTCACCACTGGCAACCTGTGTCCACCATCCCAGCCCTTTCTATGGGCTGCGTGCCACAGTAAGCTCCCTGGGTCTCCTATTGAAAGGGGGCTCAAGGGGCACCTGGGTGGCTCAGTGGGTTAAAGCCTCTGCCTTCGGCTCAGGTCATGATCCCAGGGTCCTGGGATCGAGCCCCGTATCGGGCTCTCTGCTCCGCAGGGAACCTGCTTCCTCCTCTCTCTTTGCCTGCCTCTCTGCCTAATTGTGATTTCTCTCTGTCAAATAAATAAAATATTAAAAAAAAAACAAAGAAAAGGGGCTCAAATAGGAATCAGCTGAACCTTCATAAGTTTCCACCTTCTCAGCTCTTCTTCTAAAGTTCTCTGTTGGCCAATCTACTGATGGACACAAGAGCTGGGGAGCCGGTCACTGATGGTTTGGTAAAGCCTTGCAAGACTCACAGCAGCAACTTAACCAGTGTTGCCAGTTTGGGTCTACCGAGACGTGGTTCCTGCCTCCTGCGGGGTTTAGGTAGAGAACCTGCAGTTGCTCAGGACTCTGTCACCTGTCACCGCATTGTTTTGAGAGTTGTCCCGTGGCCATGGTGCCCAGCTCTGGTAGAGAAACCCAACTGCAGGAATGCAACCTCCCTACTTGCTGGAGGCAAGTGACTGGAGCCCACCGTGGCCAGAAGGCCAGCTGCACTCCCTTCCCCACCCATGGAAGGGAGGGCCGCCCTCTATCTGCCTGGTTAGCTCAGTGCTTCTCTGCTCATGCTAATAGTGCTACAGAGCAGACCTGCTGTGGTGCCAGCGTGAAGGGAGCCCCACATTGTGTTGCCTCGAAGGGTCTGTGGACTCATAGCGGAGACAGCACTCATCACTCTGGCCATGTTGTGTTTATTGTCAGTCGTCTTGGCACTGTTGGCTCCATGATTCCATGGACAAGGCTCTTGGCTCACACCTGCCTTCCAGAGAGGTAGGACAGTAGCTGGTGTGAGGCAGGCACAGTCTGTTGAAGGAGTGAAGGACGGAGTGGATGAGACTATGTACGTCTACCCATTCAAGAAGCCACTGAATGATGAGCAGGCTGGAGACTCTTGAGTGGAAGGAATGGGAAGGACCTTCATGTTCACTGCTTATCTATAGTGAGCTCCTTTCTGGGCCAGGAGCCTCACATGTAATTTCATTTCATTCCCATGATAACCCCAGGGTGGGAGGTGTTTGTCTCCGGTTGGGTTCCCGGAAGCGGACTCTGAGGCAAGGATTTGTGTGACAATGATTTATTAAGCAGTGTTCCCAGGGGAATTAAAGGAAGAAAAGAAAAGGAAAGGCAGCAAGGGAGTGGGAATGTGGGACAGGGAAACGAAGGAAGCCAGAGTTGGTGTGCCTGCAAGTGACGCAGTTTGGGCGTGGTTGCACGGACAGATTCTGGACCCGGTGGCACTCACATGTGGAGCAGTCCCCATCTGGGAACGGGGCAGCTGGGATCTGTATATGTGACGCTCTCAGTCCTCCATTAGGGGTGTAAATTCCCAGGCAGCGTGAGAGCTGTGCAGGGTTCCAGCAGCCCGAGCCACGGGTGCCTGGTGCTGGGCGTGAACACACACAGGGAGCCAGTGTGCTCAGAAACCCTAATGGAATTCGGGGGGAATGTGGGCAGAGCATCGAGAGCCCTGTTGGCATTGGAACACCTTACACGCATGGAGCTGCCGCTCAGGGTGGCGGAGTAGCTCACGCAGGAGCCCACAGCTAAGCTGTGCCAGAACTAGGATTCGAACACATTCTGCCTGCCTGCTTCCCCCTGACCCCACTGGCTCTGCCATGGAAGAGAGGGCTTGGCTGCACCTGCCGCAGACATGGCTGGGGAGGAAGACGGAAGGATGGCACTTAGATGGGGAATTAGAGGTGCTGGGAGGGACACTGCCCACTGTGCTGTGAGCATTTAGGGCTCTTCCCATGGAGCTGGCAGCTCTCCAGTAACTAGTGGGTGGGTGGGGGTTGGAGAGAGGTGTTCCTTCTAAATCTGCAGTAGCTTCTCCTTTCTATCTAGCCCAGCTTCTGTGTAAATTGCATCCTTCGGAAAAGGCTGCAGCCAAGCGCTATTTATCTCTGTGTGGGGGAGAAGAGGCTTAACAAATTAACAGAGCTTAATTGGTGAGGAAAGTAGGACAAGAAAGTTGGCCAGTTGTCCTATGGGGTTTTCTGATCAATTCTCTCCATCAATATCTTTCATGCGTGCGTCTGAGACCAGGTGGGACAACTCCTGAGAGGAGCCAGGGTCCCACCTGTTCCCTGGGACTTCCCAGCAACTGTGTCATGTCCTCTGCACGGTGGGCTTTCTTGGGTAACAGAGGACTGGTCACCCCGCACAGGTGCACCTCTACCTTCAGATTCGCGGAACTAAACATTCTGGAGCAGGGCTCCCAGCTGCGGAAGCCAAGAGTCAGGTTGGGAACTCTGAAATAACACAGGACCTCAGGCAGATCGCTATTCCCTGTGTACTGGGACCCCAAGGAGTGGGGCCCCAAGGTCTGCATTTTTAACAGGTTCCTACATGCAGCCAGACTTTCCAATCATTGCTTCAGAACGGCTGTGTTGAGGGAGTCTTGCCCCTCACCCATGGTCAGCCTTCCTGCTGATACTTAAGTCCTTTCAGGGACATGCTATTCACCTTCCTTCTGGCACATCCCCTCCATGAGACTTTACTGCTCCCGAAGCAGCCCGTTCCATCTTGAACCACTCGGAAAGTCAGAAAGTTCTGTCTTCTATCGAGCTGATACCTCCCTCCCTGGTTCCTGGAGACCTTGGTCCTAAACCAACTCTGAGAGCCCACCAAGAGCAGCTCATTCTCTCTTGAACACGACAGTGCTTCATGTGCCTAGAGGTGCCTGTACTTTCCCCGCCGCACTCCATGACCAAATCCTGTCTGCAGTGTGGTGGCCCAGTAGTGAATGACCAGCCCCTGCCTTTCCAGGGCTCCTTACTCGGCAGTGTGACTTCCAAGTCTCATCTCCCCAGATGCCCTTCTGTTCCTGGAAACCAAGGGCTTTGAGCTCAGCCTTGTTAAGCTGCCTCTCTTTAGAATCAGTTCAATGTTCTAGCTTTCTGAGATATAATGACACACTCCCAGCGCTATGTCCTATACAGATCTGTTGAGCGTGTCGCTGGTGTCCTCCATGTGAGCATTAAGGGAATGCTGAGGTGTTGGCAATGGGGGCAAGCCAGAGCCCAGCAGAGTGCTGCAGCACATTCCCAGAGCACCCTGTGTCCACATCTCCCGTCCACACCTCCTCCCCAGGACTCCGGGCTTCTGAAGACATTCCTGAAGGTCTGTGTGGGGAGGCTTTGAGCTGGGTGGCTGGGACTGCATCTGGAGGTGCTCTCTCTTCCCCTCATCTGAGGGTCTGAGGCACCTTAGAAGGCGGCTGGCCTGAAGTCCTCATAGCTTCTGGGGAAGGGAGGCTGGTGTATAGAGTGAGTAGAATTGGGGAGAAAGCATCTTCAGGACGTGGCTCCACAGGGCTTGGCATCTCTGGAGTTCCTTTCTTCCACGTACAGGAGAGAGAACACTTGGAGCCTTCTCCCTGGGGTAGGGGACGGAGCAGCCTAGGCATTCTTAGACATAACTCATTTATCCTGAGGAAGAGAGTGTTTCGAGGGGGCATGGCTCATGAGGAGGAGGACTTGTGTGGCTAGAGAAGATTTTCAGGATCCAAGCATGTGGGCGAGTCAATGAATAAGGGTGGAAACTGCAAAGGGTGGGGATGACCACTTCCTGCCTCTGCTTTGTGGGAAAGGCTTGGGACTGGGATGGATGCCATTCCATTTTCTGTATTTACTGCTTCTTGAGTTTGAGGACTGAAGATATTGGCAGGAGAGAGGAAGCCAGCGTTATCTATTTTTTTATAGCTGAACAGAGACTGGAGTGGCTAAAGGACAGCCAGTGAAGGGAGTCCCCTTCCAGCCCAGTGTAGACTCCCCTCCTCATCTGTCTTCATAGGGGCCAGCACCCTCTCAATTCTGGAGAAGGACAATTCATGTCCTCCCCCACAGATGGTCCAGAAAGAATCCTCTGTCCACCTCGGTGCCACATGGGAGCTATCTGTGAAGGACTGGGCTACTGGAGCTGGCTGGGGCACTCCCACGGGCTCTCTTTCCACATGCTTGCTGTCTTGGTCAGCAGACCGATTCATTCTCCATGTAGATGGCGTCCTAACAGAAGCCCCGTGCACCGGCAGTGCAACGATCTAGCTCCCACATATAGCTGGGTCGCTGGTACAGGCAGGCTCTTTACCCCTCTGTGCCTCATGGTTAAGAAGAATGAGTCATATCTCTGTGTACTGATGAGTAAAGATAGTCTTGATACACTGATAAGTAAAAAAAAGACAGATGCAACCTGATGTGTAGGTCATGATTCCAGTTTAATAGAAGCACGTGCCTGATAGGTGCATGTAGATATGTACCACAGCCTTCTGGAAAGGGACACCTCGGACAACCTCTGGAGGATGAATGCAAAGGGATAAATGGGGCATTTTCACCAATTTAGCATGTTTTTAAAAATGGGGCAGGGTTATGGGATGATTTTGAACATTTTTTTATATTTTTGCAAATAAAAAAAGTAATAAAAATTACATCACAAAAGTACACACACACACACACACACACACACACACACACACAGAGGACAACAATCTGATAGCTCTCTCTGGGTTCCTAGATGACTTGGCACAGTGCCTGGCACTCAGCAAATCCTTGACACATGCTAACTGGGAGAATTCTTACGGGACATGTTTGACAATGACCAGTTCTTTCTCTTCTTTCAATCTGCTGGATTTCCAAATAAAGGGGGGTAAAAGCACCCATAAAACACCTGAGAAACAAAAAGTGGGGTCCTATCTCCCTTGCCCTCTTACGCTTCCTTCGTGTGTTCGACAGCAGTATTCAATTCGTATATTGAACACTATGTGCTGGTTATAGTGTAAGGTTCTGGGACAGAACCGTGACCACCCAAGATGCGGACACCCCAACTTGGTGAAGGAGATCTGCAATATGAAATAGATAGGCTGCTAACTATTCACGCACCAGAATTGGAAGTGCGATCAATAAATAGAACAAAGTGCTGGAAGAGAGAATGATGGGGGAGTTGTCAAGAAAGAGACAGAGACAAGAAAGAGTCAGTTCTATGGGTCTTTTGTGGTTCTTTAGAACTAAAGGCAGCTCTGAGCCCCAGCAGAGGTACCTCTGAGTCCCAGGTGTTGTTCAGCATGGCTGGATGAGCTGAAATACATCCCTCATTCCAGATTCCTGATGCTCTATCCTCTGGCAGTCATGAGAATCATCCCTCAAGCTCCCCTCTAGAAAAGTGCTCTCCAGGAGAGGGGAGGAATGCCCCAACCTGTGGTGGCCTTGGGATGCCTGCAGGAACTGGAGCTTCTGACGTGCTTCTGGTGCACGAGAGCTTGGAAGAACAGCAGGAAATCAGATGTCTGTGTTCAAATGATGCCTCTTGTAACTAAGGCAGCCAGAGCTGACCCCAGGGGATAGCATGTTTTGCAAAGAAAAAAATCTCGAAGAGCAATGTTTATCAAACCCCGTCTCGGCAATCATCCTGCGTGTCTGCCAGCTTCTGGCTTGCTTCTGTTCATGTTTGTTTACTTTTTCTCTCTGCAGGCCGTGGAGACCAACCTGGCTTCCAAGGACAGCCACTGGGTCTTTGTGAATGAGGTAAGAACCCCAGAAGGCCGAGGGGCACAGCATGCACTGAGCCCCCTTCCCCTTGGGAAAGCTCAGAGGGATGCCGTGGGGCCCAATTCTGCCCTGGGGTGCTGGAGTGAATTCCAGGGCTCCACTGTAGGACACAGGGGTTCAGAGAATTGGATGTGACCTGCCGAGATGCTCACCTGGAGCAGGTGGGAACCAGAGAAGGAGTCGAGACTGGAGTACATGAAGAAGGCAGAAGCTGAAGGGCAGTGGCTTCAGGCATGGGGTATGCAAAGTGGGGGAAGGCAGCCGGTCAGGGATCAGGGACTGGAGCAATTAGGGCAGGTTAGAAAATGGGGCTCAGAGTGGGGCAGAGGAAGCTGAATTTCATGCAGAAGGTAGCAGGTGTGTGTGTTACCTGGGTGAGTGTGTGTATGCATAAGAGTGCATGGGTGTGAGAGTGTGTGAGCACATGTGTGTCAGCCTGTGTGTGAGCACGTATACGGACATGTACATGAGTGTGTCTGTGCATGCACACACCCGTGTGCAGCTGGAGGGGGCAGGAATCTGTATAGCCATTTAAAGGAGGTAAATGGAAAGCGTCTTCTATGACAGGCCATCCCACTGCTTTGGGCCCTGGGAGGAAGGGGAGCACCGATAGTTCACTGTGGCCTGGTCTGTTCTTCATCAGTGCCCTGTGACTGGCCCTGGCCTCCTCCATGCTATGGGCATGACATGCGACTGGCCTGTGACCACCTGCCCTGGCTCTCCTCAAGAACCCCCTGTGCCCACATGCCCATTTGGGAAACACCACCAGGGCAGCCTGTGTGACCCCAGAGTGCTGTTAACAGAGCTGATTCTAGACGGTAGTTCCTGGTGCCCCTTTCAGCAGGCCTTGGGCCCTCAGCTGCTCCTAAATTAACTGATCAATTTCTGATGGGCTCATTCAAGGAGATGCAAAGTTTATTATGTAGGCAATTTATTCTTTTATGATGTGTGTTTCTTCATTAGCTCAGTGCTCTATGGTTGAAAGAGTTCTGGGTGGCTTATTTTAATAATTTTGCAGGTAGTATCAGATAGTAACTCTTGCAAGGCCTACTTTTCATGGCTCTTCTCCATAAATTCACATCTTATTAGCTCTTCAAGCCAGGCCAGTTGGAGACATGCAAGGTAACCGTCCATTTACCTCGGGTTGTGGATAGTTGTGCTCCTAATGAGCAGGGACGTGGTGGCCACCGACCTATTCTTCAGAGCCTGGTGGAGTGCTCCTGGGTCCTGGGGAAGTTCTGATCCTCTGGGCTTCACCAGCTTCTCTCCAGGTTTCTCCAAGTCTGGGTTCCTTTGTCCCAGAGAAGGGAGCATTCCATGTGCCTCTTCGGGCAAATGTCTGGTGCTGGCTGCTGTTTTATGGTGACTCCTCCAAACTGGATAGCCAGTGTTTCTCTGTTGCCAGTCTTCAAAAAGGGCTCTACTTTTATGTTTCTAACTTGCATTTTTTTCCTTCCCTGCATCTGACCCTCTCCAGGGCCCTCTGTCCCTCCTGATTCCTTCTTCAGGGCTGAGGGTAACTTAGGCATGACTTGTGATGACATGCCCGCAAGGGCATTGCTGGGGCAGCTGGACACCAGGAAGGGTTACCAGGAAGGGTTACCAGGAAGGGTCAGGTGTGGACACGGATGTCAGCCACACTGGAACAGCCTCACCCAAGAGGATTGCTATGTGACTCCCTTGGCTACGTGTGTCCTCCTCCAGAAGTGACCTCCCCTGCTTCTCGGCTTCCTTTTCTATGGGGAGGCTCTTCCTCTTGAGAGTGAAGGATATCGCCTACTCTATCGTGATCACCCATTATGTGCCAGGCACTTGTCAGGGCATTTTATGTTTGTCCTCAACGACAACCCTGTATAACAGTGGTTATCATACCCATTTTACGGATGGGAAAGGGCAGGCTCAAGAGGTTAAATCATTTTCCCGAGGTCATACAATTATTCAGTGGTGCATTTGGGACTCTGTAGGAAGACTTTCTGACTCCCAAGCCCTTTCTGCTGAAGGACGTCATCATGCACGAGGTTCTGACTGAGATCCTTAACTCGTGTTTGGGGTCTGATTCTGTAAGGCCAGCAGGTAGGGCTCAGGTATGCCACTGATGAAGACACTCCTTGCTTTCTTGTCAGCTCATGGACATTCTTGAAGTCTATGATCTGAAGTTTGGTTCCCCCTATAAAGCTTGGACCCTTGGACCCCAGTGTGGTCTCTGGTTAATGACCAAGATGTTCTCTTAATTGCGTGTAGACGTATCGTCAGGATACAGCCATATTCAGAACTTGCCTTTCCTGTTACAGTCTAGCCCTACTGGAAATAAGAGTCCTGTTATTCTCATGACAGTTGATAGTCTTATCATTCTGGGCTCTTTCTAAATACAGAGCCATGGACAAATTTTCCCAGTTGCTTTTCTGTTTGTCATACATGATAGGTAAAATAAGGCGGAAAGAAGAGAAGTAGGGGAAGTCCTTCGTGGTTCCAACATGGTCTCCAGAATTCAGAACCTCTCCTAGGGCCCCATCTTCTCATTTCTTGAACTGCTCCCACTTTCTGGAAGAAGTTCAGTTTGTCTGACAGGGTCAGTTTTATGCCTATTGGTTCCACATCTTTCTCTGGGAAGGCCTGCCCTGTGGTCCCCAGCTCTGCTCCAGCTTCTCTCATTCCTCATAAACTCTGTCCTCCAGTTTCTCCCTCTGTATCTGACTCACTTAATGTGTTTTCCTGTATTCAAGATAAACACTCAATGACACAGGCCTTTTGTTTTGTTTTGTTTTTGTTTTGTTTTTTTTCCTTAACGGGGTGGTTTTCTTAATATATCTACCCCTTCACTGGTGAGTATTGGTGTTGTATGTTTGAGGTCTGTTTCATTTGGAGAGTGGGTAATTGGATGCAGAGAAAGGCTTGTGAGTATATGAGCCTCACTGACAGTGTCTAGTTTCTGCAGGTCTCTGGGTTTGATTGTGGGGATACTAGCAAGCAGATGTGCTTTTCGTTATAAACTATATTTTTATTGATTGGTTGAATCATATGTTAGCTTGGAAGAGGGTAGGGATTTGAAAGAACCGTGGAAAGCTGAGTGAACCACTCATCAAGGTGGCTACTAGGTCACGAGTCCCTTGAAGACATGGCCAGAATTCAGCTCGTCACTGAATTCCCAGTGTCCCATGCAAGGAGTGTATTCTTAGAAAGCTTTGGTTGAAGGTAAGTCAATATACGTAGGGTAGAGCAAGTTCTTTGAAGAGCATTTCCCAGGAGGCCTTTGAGGAAAGCCAAAGTAGGGAAAAATTAAAAAAATTAAAATTAATTTAAATTAATTAATTTAAATTTAAATTTAATTTAAATTAAATTAATTAAAATTAAACTGAAGGCTCAGGGATGGAGGGGACCACTCTGTGACATTCATTAGAAGCTGCCAGTTGAGAACTAGTCAGACTTGACCGTGGATGAGCTAGCCAGTTTCTGGAACCTCTTCTCTTGCTGCTCTGGCATACTTCCTCTCCATCTGCCTTTCAGCAGATCCCAGGTGAGCCAGTGCTTAGGACAGGTGTCCTCAATGCCAGGTGGAGTCGGGGTGCAGAGGGGAATGGCCTCTCCACGAGGATCTGTCTCTTGGGAACCTTTTGGGGGAAATTCTTTTATGGAGTATATATACAAATTTCCAGACTCTTCCAGAACTAAGCTTGATTGGGACTCTGGTGCTCTGTTTGTTGCTGAACAGCTCAGATTGTTAGACTGATTCTTCCAGACATGGGACCAAAGCATGTTTTGATGGAAACGGTTGCAAATGTTTAGAAAGTACTGCAGAAGCTCATACGTAACCCTTGTGCTTAGATTTCTCATTGAGTGAGGCTCTGAGCTGTGGTCTGTGGAAGAGACAGAGGTGGGAGGCCCCTCACACCCCTGCCCCATTTCCAGCAAAGGTCAATGACCCCCACATCTCATGTTCATTCCAGACCTTGCCTCTGAGCTCCAGACCCAGAGATCCAGATGCCTTCTGGAGTCAGCTGCTTGGAAGCCTCTTGACCACCTCTAGCTCAGTGTGTCTTCCTCTAAACTCATCAATGCCCCATATCCGGTTCTCACTCAGGATTCCAGTCCCAGGAGGCAGGGACCCCTCCACATCTTCTGGTTGGCCCTCTACGCAGTGGAGAAAAACCAACATCATAGACCCTGCCTCAGAACCTGTCCAGGATGACTCTGACCACACACACCTGTGCACCCTCATTTACTTCTTACCCTTCTCTCACTCCTGTGGCTCATCCCTGCAAGTAGATGAGTGACTTATTTCCTATATTTATTTTCTTCTCCTGGCTCTAGATTTTGCTTTTTCCTGGCATGCTCTTCCTGAGTTGCTGATTGCCAAGGACTTACCTTTCCTGCAGGGGTCTGCTAAACCTCTCCTTTGCCAGATGGTCTTCCTGGATTTCCCCATTATTCATTCTCCTACCGTTGTGCCCTCCTTGGCCCAGTTATGATACATTGGGACTTTGGTACATGTGCCTGATTCCCTGAGCAGCCTGTAAGTGTACCTCCTTTCCCTCAGGCTTCCTAGAGTTTCCAACACGAGGGACTCACACACAGGCTCCTCCTGCTGCTGGTCTGCTTCCTGCTTCCTCACCTTCACTCTGCTTGTCTAACTGCCTGTGTGTGGGAGAAGAGCATTTATAACCATTCCAACCCTTTACAGACGCAGAAAGCCATCATCATGCTCTGTGAGCTACAGTTGACAGCACCCCCTTTCCCTGTGCTTGCGTGTCCCATGGGGTACAAGCTCTTCCTTTGAGGTGCTCCCCCCAGCCCCCGGTCCAGGCCATTAGCCAATGACAGAGCAGCCAAGGAGAAAGGCAGAGGAAATGTTGGCCGGGTTCCTACAGCAGTCTCCAAATTGCATTTGGGAACATATGTTCTGCTAATCTCTAGGTGCTTTGTGGAAAAAGGCTTCTGTGGTCAAAGAGGGTGGCTAAGCTCAAGTTCAAGAGTGAGCGACAGGTGTCTCCTGCAGGCCTCTTCAGTCTCAGAGGCAGGCCTTGCTTTCCAGGGTTGAGGCTGTGCACTCTTTCGGCTGCATATGCTTTTGTTCCAAACACACTTGGGCTTTTTCTCTTGATGTGCTCCCCTCTGCTCTTGAATGGGTCATTGGAAGGCAGTGGAGTGTCAGGGCCCACAGTATCGAGTTCATTCCTCCATGTGACTCATGATGTTGTTCAGGAGTCGACCCCAGAGCCCTCCCTGATCTTAGTTTCTGCCCTCCCTTGTCATACAGAGCTGCCCTGAGTGTATCCTTAGAGATCGCCGCCAGTACCTGACATGTGGGGTCATCCCAGTGTCAGGACCTCTCCAGCCAGCCTTTGTCTGGAATGCCCTTGTGTTGTTGACCCTCGAGCTTCAGCTCCCACCTTGTTGCTTTCACTGATTTGCCACCAACATCTACTCCGTGAGGATCCTCCAGGTGCAGACCTTGACCTGGCCCAGAGGGGATTTCCCTCAATGGTCCAGAGAATGAATGTCAGTCCAGACTTCCAAATCTCCTACCCTGCCCCCAACACACACTGAGTTAAAGCACATGAAAATGAGATTAGGCTACACACGAATAATGTGGGGGAAGGAAATGCTAATGCACTAATTGAAGAAAACAAGAAGAAAGACCATGATATGAATGCAGAGTCAAATAGCTTTAAGAAATCTTTATTTGGGACACAGAGAGAGGTCGGGAAAAGATTTAATTTTTTTTCTTCCTTTCATTTTGAAGACTCCAATTCTGTTTGGATATTAAGTCCCTGTACCATTTACTGTCTACAAATTTAATTTAGTAACACTCCAAACCAATTATGTTTGTTGTAATTGAGCTGATTGTTTGTCTCTTCAGCCCCACTGAGGAGCCCTGGAGGACAGGGACCGCATCCCACCCACCTCTGTAGCCCCAGCTGGAAACCTGGAGCAGAGAGTAGGAGTCGCCATTTATCAGACATTGCAGTTCTGGCACTGTTTTTCCAGCATCACTCCCTTCATCTATTTTTTTTTTTTTTTTTACTTAAAAGTGTACAGCTTTATTGAGGTTTAATTCACATACAGTAAATGCACATATTTAATGTACAGTTGACGTTTGACATATGAGTGCGCCATGAGCTGTGACCACAAGGAAGATAGTGAACATGTCCAGAAAGTATTCTTCTGCCCCTTGGTAATCCCACCCCCAGCCCCTTCATCTCCCACTCACCAGACAATTACTGATCTGTTCCCAGCGCTATAGATTATTTATATTTTCGAGAGTTTTATGTATATGGAATCATGCAGTATGTACTTTTTTTTTTTGTTTTGCTGTGGCTATTTCCATCCAGGTAATTATTTTAAGATTCACCCATATTGCAGTATATACCAGTAGTTCCTTTTCTTAATTGATGAAGGATATCCAAATGTATGGATACATCACAATTTGAATATCTATTTATTCATCGATGGACATTGGGGTTGTTCTAGATTTTTAGTGGTTACAAATAAGGCTGTAATCAATGTCCATCCACAGGCCTTTTATGGACATTTACTTTCATTTTTCTTGGGTACATATTTACAAGTGAAATTGCTGGACCATGTGGTAGATGTATGTTTAACTTTTTAAGAAACTTTCAGGTTGGGTGAGAATTCCAATGGCTCCACATTGTGTTAAGTAGTTGGTTTGATCAGGTTTTTGATATTAGCCATTGGACTGGTATGTAATGGTTCCTCATTATCATTGTAATTTTAATTTCCCTAAGGATTCATGATGCCGAGCATCTTTTCTTGCATCTATTTGCCATCTATGTCTGTATTTTTCTTAGGGGGGAGGGAAGCTGAGATCATCGATTTGAGAACTTTTTCTTCAGTGCTATTAACTTCCCCTCAAGTGATTTAATGGCATCCCCCAAATTTTGTTATGTTGTGTTTTCACTGTTATTCAGTTTAAAGTATTCTCCGTGTTATCTTTTGGTTTCCTCTTTGATCCATGGGTTGTTTAGAAGTATATTGTTTAGTTTCCGAATATTTGGGGATTTTTAAAGGATCTTTCTCTTATTGATTTTTTTTAAAGATTTTATTTATTTATTTGACAGAGAGAGATCACAAGCAGACAGAGAGGCAGGCAGAGAGAGAGAGAGGGAAGCAGGCTCCCTGCCGAGCAGAGAGCCCGATGTGGGACTTGATCCCAAGACCCTGAGATCATGACCTGAGCCGAAGGCAGCGGCTTAACCCACTGAGCCACCCAGGCGCCCTCTTATTGATTTTTAATTCAGTTTCATTATTGCCAAAAAACATAGTTTCTATTACTGTCATCTTTTAAAATTTATTGAGACTTACTTGATAGTCTAGTATATTGTCTTCCCAGATAAATGTTTTATGTGCACTTGAAAAAGATGTGTTATCTATTGTTGTGTGGAATGTTCTATAAATGCCAATTAGGTCAATTTAGTTGGTAGGGTTGTTTATGTCTTTTGTATCCTTGATTTTTTTGTCTACTTGTTCTATCAATTATTGAGAGAGGAGTATCAAAATATTCAACTTTAATTGTGAATTTGCCCATTTCTCCTTGCAGTTGTAGCTTAATGTATTTTGAAACTTTGTTACAAGAGGCATAAATGTTTAGACTTTTATGTCCTGTTGATTAATTGATCTGTTATCATTACAAAATGACCTTCTTTATACTTCTGCTCTGAAATGTTCTCCACTCTGAAATGTAATTTGATGTTACTGCAGCTATTACAGATTTATTTTGACTAGTGTTAGCCTAATAAATCTTTTTCCATTCTTTTACTTTTAACCTACTTGTTTCTTTGTGTTTAAAATACAACATGTTTCTTGAAGGCCATTCATATTTGGATCTTGCTATTTTATCTGTTATAACACTCGGCCTTTTAATTGCAGTGCTTACATAATTTACATTTCATGTGAGTATTGCTATGATAAGTAGGTATGGCTTCTTCATCTAGAAGCCAAATGAAGAAACCATTTCTTCCTTCCTTCCTTCCTTTTTTCTTTTTGTAAAGATTTTCTTTATTTGAGAAAGGGAGAAAGAGAAAGAGAGCAGAAGCAAAAGGGGCAGAGGGAGAGGGAGAGAGAATCTTAAGCACCGTGCACTGAGCGTGGAGCCTGATGTGGGGCTCGATCTCATGATCCTGAGATCATGACCTGAGCTGAAATCAAGTCAGAGGCTTAACTGTCTGTGCCACCCGGGCACCCCTGAAGAAACCGTTTCTAAGTGGAGGGAGAGACCACTGGTGTCAAGTGCTGCTGTCATGAGGATGTGATGACATAGGGGGTTAAAGGTAGGAAGGAGTTGGAGAACCAAGTCCCCAGGTACTTAACCTGTATTATTCCATTTTACAGATAAGGAAACGGGGGCCAGAGAGATGGGTTGACTTTTCAGTGTCACTTAGGAAGTGACAGAGTCAGGATTTGAACTTAGGGGTGGGTGACTCCAAATTTAAGAAATATATACCCTCTGCCATGCTGCTTCTTCCTTACCTTCCCGCATTATACTTAGCACTAACTAAACACTAAATGCATGGCTGCATGACTGAACACCAGTCATATTTGAATGTTTTCATCATTTGGAAGTGGTAGAAAGTCTTATTATAAAACTTTTATTGTTTATTATTAGAGTTCTTCCCTTTAGGTGATTTTACATATTAGCACCTTGTTTTCCTAGACCTTCTGTGGAAATGATGAAAGTCTCCTAAAAAAACCCACAAGATTAAGCTAATACAAGTCCCATGAGTAGTATTTGAAGGGAACAAACCATATTTACTAGAAATGTACTTCCGCTTTCTACTCAGAGTGAATCTATTTTCCTTTCTTAGCCCAAAAGGAATCTGTGAAATTTAACACTTGTGGTAATATATGAGGAAATCGTCATTGTGAGACATCCTTCTCTGGCCTTCTTCAAAGCACCGTGGGAAGGGTGCTTAGAGCTGCACTGATGGGTTTGGGACGGTATTAGAGAACAGTGACGTACCATCATGTTTTAGATCAGTCACCATGGATACCTCTTTGACTCTGGACAAAATGTTTTACTTCCTTCCTTGAGCCTTATTTTCTTCATCTGCTCAATAGAGTTCCTGATAGCTACCTCTTAAGACAGGTGTGCAGATTAAATGAGATAACTCACCCCAAGTGACCCATCACAGGGGTCTGGCCTATAGCAAGCACTCTTGAAGGAAAGTTCCTCTTACCAAATCACTACTGTCCTGTGGGAAAGTTCATCCTTGGAATTTAATCAAGGAAATATGTACCAGGTCAGTGCATGACTTTATGAGTAGTGCCAGGGGATGGAGACATGGCTTGACTCATCATTGAGGTGAGCCTGAGTTATAATATTTCTAACCATTGTTTGGCTTGCTGGGGCTCTAGTTCTCCCTTTAAGACTCAGCCCAAATGACCCTCCCCTCACTTTGCAACACCTATGAATTGCTTCCATACCTTTCTTTATTCCAGACACCCCAAAGAACTCGGGCTGTGATTCTTCGGTGGTCCTTAGCTCTTACCCCCATGTCCTGTCTCCCTACCAAAATTTGCAACTCTTGCCAATCTGTAATTCATTTCTCATGCATGTACCAAATACCTGTGAGGCGCTGGGGATGCCCATACACCTTGGAGAGATACGCTCCTCACCTTCAGAGAATTTATGGTATCATGGGGGAGAAAAGTGTGCTCATGGATCACTGACCTACAGCAGCTAGGCAATGCTTGTAGAGGCCACTCCAGATCCTCTGTGATTTGCAACCAAGTTCAAGCTCCCTGCAGACAGAAGAGCGCATCCAGATTCCTACCAGTGGTGTGGAATCAGACTCCATGTTTTAGATGTGAGTCAATTGTCCCCAACAAGTACATTGTCGTTTTGCACAGTTTTGACAGAAGGATGCTTGGGAAAGGGAGTGCTGACACTTAGGGAGTTTTAAAAATAGCTTTAATTACTGCGTGCAGCAAATGTATCTGAAAACTAAAGGTTAGTGTTTACCCTTGTGCATTCCTATCATTGCTTTTCCCACAAATGGGTTCTGATGGATTCTGATGAACTCAGTACTTGTGCCAGAAAGATCCTATTATCTGTGCCTTCTACCCTGTTATTACACCTCCTTTGCCAGGCTGGATAATCACCATGTACCACACGGAGAGGCGAGAAGTTAGCACGTGTGCGCATGTGTGCACGCAAAGGGCTGCTCCCATTGCGCAGCGTGGGGCCTCACAGGCCCTTGGCAGGAGGGTGTTTTCAGAACCAGAGTGTGTAAGCAGAGGTGGAGGCCAGAGACAATTCAGACCAGAGAAACTTCTCCTGAAGTGTCTTAAATAATGTTTGAGGGCTCATAGAGACTGGAGGCTTGGTTTGGGTTATTTCTCCCACTGTCTCAAACCGGAGGGTGTTCTGTGCACTGGGGCCACCTGTGTCTTAAAGCTGTTGGAGAATCCCAAATGAATACTGTCAAGATTCAGAAAGGGGAGTGAAGAAACCCTTTATTTGTCAGTGACCAGAACTAGGATGTGGTTTCCTGTAGCCTTGCAGACTGGCTTGTTGGCTGCAGAAGTGACGAGGGACTGCGTCAGGTGCTCCCTGTGCCTGGTACTGCTCCCTGGTCAGGTGCAGAGTGGGGCTCCTGGGCAAGAACTGGGGAAGAGCCCACCTTCTGAGGCTAGTGGGGGTCTTAATGGCCTCTTCTTTACTCTTAGATCTCTGCTTATTTGCTCTGGGGCATTGCAAGAACAGTGAACCGGGTTGTTACCTTCAAAAGCAGGGAAACTTACATTTGAGTACCTACTGTGTGCAGGCCCTGCTTTGGAGCCTTGTAGATGTTATTTCAAAACAAATTATATTTATCCATGAAATCCCACTTAAAGGGATTTTGAGAGAAATTTGAGAACCCATTCAAAGTGAGAATTTTCAAAGTGAGAAATTTGAACCCATTTATAACAGGTATCTCCCTCCTTGCCCACATGAAGATCATGCAAAGGTCCCTGGATTCTGTACTGTCAGTATTAATCATAGAAAATCTCTGTAGATGATACTCAGGAAGTTCCAACACTTAAGGTCTCAAGCCTGGGCATGGTGATTTTTTCCCCTTTTCTGGGTGTGAAAGACCTCATGCATTGAGCACAGCCTTCCTAAGTGACTATGACTACCAGCTAGGGGTGCCTGGGTGGCCCAGTGGGTTAAAGCCTCTGCCTTCAGCTCAGGTCATGATCCCAAGGTCCTGGGATCGAGCCCCGCATTGGGCTCTCTGCTCAGCAGGGAGCCTGCTTCCTCCTCTTTCTCTGCCTGCTTCTTCTCTGCCTACTTGTGATCTCCGTCTGTCAAATAAATAAATAAAATCTTTAAAAAAAAAAAGTGACTACCAGCTACTCCTTTCTGACACCCTACCTTGGATTAATGTGTATCGGGATGGGTAGACCCACAAACCCCTCTTCTGTCTCCTTCCCATCTCAACAGGAAGTTTCCTGGCTCAAGCCACTTTGACCACTCCCATACCCTAAGCCACAGAGGCTTCCCCCACCAATATCACTGCCACGTTCACGTATTTGTGGAAAGAAAGTATCTTGGGAGAAAGAAGAGCATAAACTTCCTAGTGCATAGGGTGTTGCTTGCTTCTGTGTGTGTATATGGGCACATGCATGGTAGTGAGAGAGGGGGAGGGATAGAAGGAAAGCAGTGGAAAATTGCTCTTTTTTTGGTGACTCTTCTACAATAGTAAAACAGAAGACAGATTAACGTTCTAATAAATTATCCTTTCCAGTCGCCTTATATATGTAGTTTATTTTGCCAAATTGAGGTTTCTCTGTTGTGTTTTGTATCCTACTGCTTTCAATTAATAATGTGTAATTCATTTTATCATGTCAGTAGCCAGCATGGGGAATAATATTTAATGGTCTTGTAGTAGTCTGTCATTTGGAAGAATCATAATTTATGCAAATCATCTCCATTTTTGGAAACTTAGGGTAATTAATGCTGTTGTAAATAACGCTGCAATTGACGTACTTGTACCTGGGTCTGATGTGTCTGATTCCTAGTGATGGTGAAAGTACTGTTCCAAGGTTTGAGGACTCTCAAGGAGCCTGAGCCCCTTTCATCAGAGTACTCTGTCTCATCCCACTCTTGTGTCTTGTGAACATGAATATAACCATTTGTCATCTTTACCAATATTATAGATAAAAAGGCTCACTGCATTGTGTTCATTTGTATTTCTTTGCTTATTAGCCAAGCCAAACACTTTGAACATAAATTTTTTGATCATACTTGTTTCTAATTTTGTGATTTAGCTGCTCATGTCCTTTGTGCAGATGTATTCATCCTTTTTTATGTGACTGGATCCTTACCATGACCTTCTGAGACAGCTATTACTAACACTGGAGTCAAGAGTACAAACTTGAGGGTCAGGGAAGGTCTAAGGTATCACCACCATATAAAGACAAGCAGGAATTTTCAGCTCACATTGATTTTTTTAAAGATTTTATTTATTTGAGAGAGAGAGAGAGAGAAGGAATGAATGAACGGGAGAGGGAAAGAGAATCTGAAGCAGGCTCCGCACTGAGCAAGCCCAACATGGGGCTTGATCCCACAACCATGAGACCACCACCTGCATTGGACATTCAGTCAACTGAGCCCCCCAGGTGCCCCAGGCTCATATTGATCTTGTTCAATGTGGTGCTGCCTTTGAGCCAGCCTACTCCTACATTAAAGGGAGATACAGGCTCATTTATGTATTTTAAGGGTCAAAATTGGTCTTCCAATTCTTATATTGGGTTAGAGCATTTTAATTCCTGAATCAAAACTGGTTTTTGCAACTTAAAGTGACATCAAGTTTTCTATTAACCATAGCTAATACACAGAAAGACATGACACTTTCTCTAATTTGTATCCAGTAGAAGGGAATGAGCAATGCCAGTG
The DNA here is from genome assembly GCF_922984935.1 of Meles meles. Taxonomy (NCBI): domain Eukaryota; kingdom Metazoa; phylum Chordata; class Mammalia; order Carnivora; family Mustelidae; genus Meles; species Meles meles. The sequence continues at coordinate 44,207,185 of NC_060078.1, read as the reverse complement.
GGCCCATAGTAGGCTCATAAAGTAGTTTTTATGATACAACGCAGAGAAGCTTATGGAAGGCCCTGGCTCTGTTTTGTGGTATTTGTCAATGGCTCCAGGGAAGCCTCTCCAAGAAGACTTCTAATGAGGGAGCAAACACCCTCCTTTCTCTTATGGGGAGTGGAAGCATGTCCATGTTCTCTTTTCCTCCTCAAAGAAATGTTCCTCACTAAATCCTCTTTCCCTCAATTTTGACTCTTCTGATTGTTGTTGTTGCTCTTGTTGTTTATAGCCTCCTTGTAGGTGAGAATATTAAAATATTAATATAAAGTATAATTGACATTAAAAATACCACACAATTTAATGGGTTATGATTTGGAGTTTTTTTTTTTAAAGATTTTATTTATTTATTTGACAGGGAAAGAGCACGAGAGAAAGAGAGCACAAGCAGGGGGAGAAGAAGACAAAGGGTGAAGTAGGCTCTGCTGAACAGGGAGCCCGATGCAGGACTTGATTCTAGGACCCTAGGATCATTACCTGAGTTGAAGGCAGCCACTTAATTGACTCATATGCCCTGATTTGTAGTTTTGACATACACTTGTGAAACTATGATCACGGTTATGATAATGCACCTTTCTATTACCCACAAAAGATGTCCCCACGTAACCAGTTTCTCTTTATCCACTGCAATCCCAGGCAACATTTGATATATTTTCTGTCAGTGTAGATTACTTTGCATTTTGAGGACTTTATATTAATTTAATCATCCAGTACATACTCTCTTTCTAGCTATTTTCACTCATCATAATTTTGAGATGCATTCATGTCGTTAATGTAGAGTGATGGTTAATTTTTGTGGTAAGGGTTGAGACTAATTTTTGCTTTGCTTTGATTTATTTCTGTGGATGAATATTTAATTGTTTCCCACCATTTGTTGAAAATAATCTTCTTTCCCCTTTGGATCATTTGTAGAATATCAATTGGCATTCAATGTTTGGATCTATTCCTAGATTCTCTCTTCTGTTTCATTGACCTATATGTCTATCTTATCGTCAGTGCCGCACTTTCTTCATAACAGTAGCTTTCTGAAATCAAGTGGAGTAAATTTTCCACCTTTTCCTTCTTTAAAAATTTGCATAAAGCCTTCTATATCCTTCACATTTTTATAGTGCTGGGACTAGAATGAGACAAGCAAGGCACCTAAGGCACAAAATTTAGGAAGGAATTCACCCTTAAGTTTGTACAAGCACCACAGCTTAGTTCTGGCCCTGCATTTCCATACAGATTTTAGGAAAAGGCCTGCTAGGATTTTAATTTCATTTGTATTGAATCTAGAGATAATCTGAGGGAGAATTGAGAGCTTCACAATATTGAGTCTTCTGATCCTTGAACAAGGCTTATCTTTTCATTTATGTATATCCTCCTTAATTATTTTCAGCAGTGTTCTGCAGTGTTAAATGAATAGGTCTTATTAAATTCATCCTTACATTTCTAATATTTTTGATACGATTGTAAATGGTGCTGCTTTTTCAATTTAAGTTTACAGTTGTTTGTTGCTAGTGTGTAGAAAATACAAATAATTTTTGAATATTGACCTTATATCTCACAATCTTGCTAAACTTACATATTAGTTTTAATGGCTTTATTTGCAGATTTACTGAGACTTGCTCTACAGTCATGTTACATGTGAATAAAGACAGTTGTATTTCTTCCTTTCTAATCCAGATCTCTTTGATTTCTTTTTCTTGCCTTATTGCACTGGCTAGAACCTCCAGAGCAATGTTGAAGAGAAGTAATAAGAGTGCACATCTTTGTTTTTTTCCTGATTTTAGGGGGATAACTTCAGCTTCCTGCCATTATTTATGATGTTACAAATAAGTTCATCATTGATACTCTTAATCAGGTTGAAGAAGTTTTCTTTTATCCTTGGCTTACTGAGCATTTGTAATAGAATTAGTAATTGGATTTTGTCAAATGTTTTTTATGCATCTATTGATGTATTCACATGGTTTTCCTTTTTTGTATTCTGTTGCTATGGAGTACTAAATCGATTCATTTTCAAGTGTGAAACCAACTTTACAGTCCTGAGATGAATCCCACTTGATCATGATGTTGCTGGGTTTTATTTTGTTTTGTTTGGAGTTGTTGAATTTACACTTAGCTAAAGTATTAGCTAATATATCTTTTTTTTTTTTAAGATTTTATTTATTTGACAGACAGATCACAAGTAGGCAGAGAGGCAGGCAGAGAGAGAGAGAGAGAGAGAGAGAGAGAGGAGGAAACAGGCTTCCCGCTGAGCAGAGAGCCCGATGCGGTGCTCGATCCCAGGACTCTGGGATCATGACTTGAGCTGAAGGCAGAGGCTTTAACCCACTGAGCCACCCAGGCGCCCCATTAGCTAATATATTTTAAGGAAGTTTTGTATCTATGTTCATGAGGGATGTTAGTTTGTAGTTTTCTCATCTTGTAAACTCTTTGTCTGGTTTTGTTATTAGGGTAGTACTGACCTCCTGGAATAAGAATGTGCTTTCTTCTCTTCAGTTTTCTGAAGGAATTTTTGTAGTATTGATATATCTTCCTTAAACATATGTAGAATTCATAAGTGAAGATATCAGGCCCTGAAAATTTCCCTACATATCCACCCATCTCCACGATGCAAAGATTTCTAACAACAAATTCAGCTACTTTAGTAGAAATAAGGATAATTAGCTTATCTTTGTTTTCCCTAAGTGAGGTTTGGTAGTTTACATCTTTCAAGGAAGCTGTCCATTACATCTAAGTTTCCTATAGTTCTGATATGCTTGTAATAAATTTCCACCTTTTGTTTTTCATTCCTTAAAGATGTCATTTTAGTGACTTATGGTTCACTTTGTTCCTGATGGGAGATCAGCTGTCATTCTTTAGTTTTCTCTGCATACTGGATCTTTTTCCTATGGTTGCTTATAAGATTTTTCTTTCTCTCTGATTGTATACTTGGGTGTGGATGTCATCAAATTTAGAAATTGTTTGACCATTATTTCTTCCAATATTTTTTCTATCCTTCCCTTTCATGGATTTAAATAACATGTATATTAGGTTGCTTGAAATTGTTCCCCTGCTCACTAATACTCTCGCTTTTTCTCAGTCTTTTTTTTTCTTTCTCTGTGATTCATTTTGGGACTTTTTGTTTTGATACTTTCAGGTTCATTTATTTTTCTTCTAATCTGCTGTTGATTTCATCTAGAGTAATTTTCATCACAGACATTGCATATTTTATTTGTAGAGATTCAATTTGTGTCTTTTATTTTTCTCCCTATCATGTACATACTTTACGTTCTTGAGCATATGGTGTGTGTTTATACTATTTATAATATCTGTTTTAATGTCCTGTTCTACTAATTCTGCCAGCTGTATTATTTCTGGGTCTGTTTCCATTGATTGATTCTTCTTCTCATTATAGATAGCATTTTCCTGTTTCTTTGCATGCCTGGTAATTTTAGATAGGATGCCAGACATTGTGAATTTATATAGCTTGGTGCTTGATTCTTCATTTAAATACTTCGTTCCTCTGATTCTCCCCCCTTGGACAGAGTTAAGTTATTTTGGAGCATTTTGATTTTTTCAGACTTTCTCAGAAGCTTTGTTAGGTCAAAACCAGTTTTAGTCTGTTGCTAATTTGACCCATTATGGAGGGTTGGTAAACCTCATCCTTCCTGGTGGTTCTTTCCTTAGATACAAAGTTACTTTACTCACATGCACTAATCAATACACTGCTAAAGACTTAAAGGGAACTTTCAGTAGATTTCTGGAGGGCATTTTTTTTGTAGCTCTCTCTTCTCTGGAATTCTGCCTTATGAATTGCAACTGTGTTGGCTTCCTCAAAACCCAAATTCTCTTCAACTCATGGAAACATTAGGTTTTGCCTAGGTTTCCCCTTCCTCTGTTGCCAACTGGAAAGCCTATTAATGTTAAGTTCACACTTACTTCATTTATTTCTTTTCTCTTGGGTATCACTTCTCAGCTATGCCTGTTGTCTAATGCCTGAAAACTGCCCTATCATATGTCTTGTTTTTTAAGGTAAATGGTTATTTCAGTCCCTATGAGTCCATCATGGTCAGAATTTATACAGTTAATTACCATGCTCTATATCTTATACTCCTCTGAATTTATATTCTCAGATCTTTACACTTGAGTCTACACAACTGGATCCAATTCAAATATAAGGGTTTTGATATGATAAACATGAAACTATGAATTTCAGAGTCTTCCACTTCAGGCTCTGGGTCATGCAATTTTATTTTAACATCCTATTTGGAAATTTTAAAAACAATATTTCAGGATTTTAAATTATAATGCAATTAAAAATTATAATTTTCTGCCAGTTCCTTGGGGATTAAAAAACCATGAAGTGTTAATGTGAAACATAAGGTCTCATTTTGCTAGTGGTCGGGATAGTTGCGCACAAATAAAAGCAGATTTAAATATTCTCCTGAGACAAATAAATAGGTATTGCAAACAAAATAATTAAAGTGGTTTGTAGCAAGCAAGCAAATGAGTGCCGTGAAGGATCATTTGCTATTATATTTATTTTTCTGTTTGAATATCTGCCTGGGAGTAAGCTGCAAATTGAAGTTCTGATCAGCTTTAAAAAATTTAACAGCAGAATGAAGAACATTGGCTTTATGTTATAGAATTATTTAGGTCAGAATTTCAAATATTAAAATTTTGGGGGTTCACCTTTTTTTGGGTGTGGAATTCTAAAGAACTCCATCTGCCCTTTGCTCCCTTTCTCTCTTCCTCTCTCTTTTCCTTCTTCAATCCTTTCTCCTTCTCTACCCTTCTTTGTTCTAAAGTATTTACCAGGCCTGGTGCTCAATAGTAGAAAGACAAGAGAATATAAGAAACATACGCCTTGCCCTCAAGGAGCTGGTTCTGGTTCCAAGCCCAGCATAGATGGAGCAATGGATTACACCTGCAGTTTTTTTCTGGTTGTACAAGGAACACAGAATTCACAGTAGCCCCAGATTTGAATCAGGGTTGTGGATATATAATAAAGGGCTAGAGGATCCTTAGGGATGTTGGATCTGAGTAAATGGAATTACCTTATTCAGCTCTTGAGACTCCTTTTTCAGGTGAGTTCTGTAGTGTTCTACTGGGCTCATAAGATTGCATGAAGTTCTTTTCTGACCGTGACTGTAGAGCCTTGTTACCTGGACCAGTCTTCCTCAGACTCTGCCTGAGTCTTTGAACTGTGTACACCCTACACTACTGCCCTTCCCTCCAAGTGGCAGACAAACCTATGTTTAGCTTGTTCCTACAGTTATTAGTGCTTTTTTTTTGAGATTTCATTTATTTATTTATTTATTTATTATTTCTTTTCAGTATAACAATATTCATTGTTTTTTGCAACACACCCAGTGCTCCATGCAATATGTGCCCTCCCTAATGCCTACCACCTGGTTCCCCCAACCTCCCATCCCCTGCCCCTTCAAAACCCTCAGGTTGTTTTTCAGAGTCCATAGTCTCTCATGGTTCATCTCCCCTTCCAATTTCCCTCAACTCCCTTCTCCTCTCCATCTCCCCATGTCTTCCATATTCTTTGTTATGCTCCACAAATAAGTGAAACCATATGATACTTGACTCTCTCTGCTTGACTTATTTCACTCAGCATTATCTCTTCCAGTCCCGTCCACGTTGCTACAAAAGTTGGGTATTCATCCTTTCTGATGGAGGCATAATACTCCATCGTGTATATGGACCACATCTTCCCTATCCATTCGTCCGTTGAAGGGCATCTTGGTTCTTTCCACAGTTTGGTGACCGTGGCCATTGCTGCTATAAACATTGGGGTACAGATGGCCCTTCCTTTTATTACATCTGTATCTTTGGGGTAAATACCCAGTAGTGCAATTTCAGGGTCATAGGGAAGCTCTATTTTTAATTTCTTGAGGAATCTCCACACTGTTTTCCAAAGTGGCTGCATTAGTGCTTTTAATACTCAGGCCCAGACCTGCAGAAGAATATATTTCTGGTCCAACTTAGAGCATATTTCAGGTTTATCACATCTGGATATGGGGGTAGGTTAGCTATCACTGACCCACTTCTGGGTACTGCTTTGACCTACCTTGGATGTTCAGAGACCTTGGAATGAAGGAAAACTACCTGAGTGGAGGGGCATGACGTGGGGGTGTGAGAATTCAGAACTTGCAAGCTTACTGGGAGCAGGAAGGCCAAAGAAGATGGGGCAAGGAAAAGAGGGAGGGAGGAAGAGTGAGATCCAAGGGAGGGAGTAGAAATGGGAAAGGAGAAAGTGAACGTAAAAGATAAGGAAGAAAGGAGAGGAGAGAAGGAGAGTGTAAATCCCGCTGACAACCCACTCCAGCCCAGCCGTCATCCATAAATAACTCACAGCCAGAGGAACTTCACCGACTGTCTCCCGTAAATGCTGGGGACATGTGTGGGTCCCCTGGCTCATTGGAGGACAGATGTCCACCTTGTGCTCATGGTCAAATATAATAGAATAAAATGTGATGAAATAAAAGCTCAATTAAATGAAATAGAATAAAAGAGCCACTAAATATGCAAAACCCCAGGGGACTTGTTTGGGCTTTCTGGACGAGATAGCAGATTCTCCTGTAAGGCAGCAGGCCTGGGGAGGGCCTGAGGGGACATCTGTTTCACCCTGTGGTCATGGCCAGGTGTGGGTCTTTAGGAAATAGGGCCAGCTGCTCACTGCTAGCTGGTCTGACTGGGCCACTCGGGGGAATGGACTGTGATGGAGGAGGTGGGGACAGCTCTGCCACCTGTACCATGGGCAGTTCTGGGTAAAAAAGGGCAGGCAGAATGCTGGCTTTACTGTGAGCAGAACCCATTTGTGTCACTTATCAAAATGAAGGAAGCCATGCCAATTTTCAATTAATGGGCCATTTTATTTAATGATAGGATGGTTGAGTCCTGGTTTGATGTCTTGGCAGGGAGTCAAGTATACCACGGGGTCTCTTGGAGATGAGGAACAGGAAAAAGCTACATGCAGATTGAGATGGTCTGCTGTGAGCTCCCTTAGGGCTGTGCGTTAGGCATGGTGTGGAAAAGGGCAGAAAGATGGCTGCTCTGGCTTGCCCTGAGGCCAGGCTGTGGCCAACATTTTGCTGGACCTCAAAGGATGTATGAAGAGCTTTAGCTTCTGAGTTAGAAGGATAAGGAGTGCTCACCGCAAGACTCTGTACTGGACACATTGAATCCCATTGCATTAAAGTCACTGAATGCAGTCAAAACCCTGGGAAGTACTGCTACCCAATTACAGATGACACTTAAAGGAATTAAATGCCTTGTCCAGGTTATGCAGCCAGGAAGAGAAGCCAGGACTGGAACCCAAACCCACTGGATTCCAGATCCTATAATCTCTTCATTTCACTGCATAATACCCTAGACCAGTGCTTCTGAAATTTGAGTGTGCCTATTGGTCAAAATGCAAATTTTGATTAGATAGGACCAGGGGGAAGCCTGAGATTCTGCATTTTTTAACAAACTCAGAGGTGATGCTGATGCTGTTGGCCCATGGACCATACTCTGGGGAGCAAAGTCATCCTCTATGGCAATTTCCTACATCCCAGGTAAAACAGGGAGACTCATGCATACCCCATGAGCTTCCAGGGGGTGATGAATGAGACGGGGTGTCTCTGGTCAGAACCACAACTCAGGAAGTGCCTTCCTGGGACACGGGGGTGGCTCGGTCGGTTAAGCAGCTGCCTTTGGCTTGGGTCCTGATCTCAGGGTCCTGGGACTGTCGAGCCTGCTTCTCCCTCTGCCTGCAGGTTCCCGGACTTGTGCTCTCTCTCTCTGACAAATAAATAAAATCTTGAAAAAGAAAAAAGAAAGAAAGTGCCTTCCTGCCACTTTTTCTGTCCTGCAGTTGTAACCAGCACCAAGCTTTGACAGCTTCCTCCCACACTCTCTTTCTCACTGGGATGTTCTGGTCTCTATGGAGCCTTGGCTTTCCTGGCCTTCAGTGTTCCATAGGGATCTGAGTGCAGCAGATATTCTAATGAGTCTGTTGACTTGGTTGGGAGGAAATCTTCCATCATGACTTCATTGAATCCTCCTTTTTTCTCTCAGTCTATGTTTGTCTGTGAAGTTTCCTTACTATCATCAACTTTAGATTAGTGGAACCATGGTTGTTAGAAGGGAAATAAACTTTATTATTTCTCCAGAGATGAAATAATGCTGGTATCACACAGATATTTGATAGATCTAGGCCTTTGTAAAGAATAAAAGGAAATGACTAATAATGTGATTTCACAGACCTATATGAGTTTAGAGCTCTGTATAAATGTTTAATAATATTTTCCCGATACCAGAAAGTTCTGAAATTTTACTGAAGTCTTAAAGATCAGACAGAAACTTACTTGTTCATGAGTTTTGCATTGGATTTGCCAAAGTGTATATTTAGAAAAAGGAGATCCTTACCATGTTAATTGCTGTTTTGAAGATTCTCCTCATTATGAAAATTTAACCTCTCTGCTGCTTCAACAGACATGGAGTAAGACTTCTGCAGTGATTCTCTCTATTTTAAACAAAAATTTCCAAGAGGCATAGAAGCTGTAGGGCATGACATCACAAACCCCTACATGTCCACTGTTCAAACTTTGCCATATTTGAGATCTCAGTTTTTAAGAGGCTGACCATTTCAGATATAATTAAAGTCTGTTTTGTACCTGCTTACGTTTAGTCCCATTAAATTCTGTGTCAGCCAGATTTTTTTTTTGTTTTTTGTTTTTTTTACAAGTAACAGAAAAATATGAACCCAGTTTCCTTCAGTGATCATCTCAGTTTATCTCAGTGATCATCATCATTTCCTTCAGTTTATCATCTCACCATAGAGAAGGCTCAGAGGTAGGCCATGAGGTCATAGGGCAGGGTAATATAGCCGCTAACTAGTTTCCTCTGGGATCCTTGGTCTATCTATTGTGTTCTGTGTGCTCAGACTGCCATCAAGTGGAAGTTCCCCCATGACTCAAGCCTCCAGAGGTAGAAAGGTGCCATGTTTTCTTGGTGGTCATCTTAGGATTGAGCAAACCTTCTCAGAATTCTTCTAAGAGAACCCTTTCACATCTCAACGAACAGAAATAGAGTTGTGAACCTTCTCTTCGAACTGCCTGGGGTAGTAGGACCACCCAGGTTGGCTTCAACCAAGCAGGATGCACCTGTGGTTCTGGGTCCAAGGGATATATCCCACCATCTCAAATCCCAAGGTGGAGGGAAGGGCACCTGTTCACATAGTATAGAAGAGGAGGGGTAAGACTGTCAGCAAATCGGTTTGCCAGCCCCCTCTATTTCCACAGTGGCAGCCACTGTCCTGAAGCTGGTGTATGTCCTCCACATCCCTTTTTACTGTTGCACATGTCTCTATTATACATGTCCTGTATTCGAGGTCTCAAGAGAAACAGGTGTCTGTTTTCCTTACCTCTAGTATCTGCGTGGTACAGGTAATAATGCAGTACTATAGGTGTATCCAGTGATTTTCACAGCTGCATAGGAGTACCTCACACAAATCCCATTGCCTCTGGTTGTACTTTTTTTTGTCATTGTTATTACCTCGGAGGCCAGAGTGGAAGTGAGGAAGAAGCAGCTGAGTGGGACAGACACGACAACTCGTGCGTCTCCCAGTTATCCTGTTGACGTTGTCCTCATTATTTTCATTCTTCTCATGGTTAGTGATAAGCAGAACTTTTAAAACCATTACTGAACTCAGTATTGGTTTTTGTCAGCTTTTTGGGGTCAAAGGCTTCGTGGAAAATCGAATACAGCTCACAGGCTTTCTCTACAGGCAAATGTACACATACTTAAATTCTTAACATTTTTTGGAATGGTGAGCCTCCCTTGAAGCCCGCTAGAGGCCCTACCTGAAGACACACATTGCTTCTGAATGGAGGCAGTCAGGTCTTATTCTGTTCCTTATTGTGTTCTCTAAGAAGAACAGTTTGGCTTTCAACTAGGGGATTAAGTAACACCTGAGAGGATGGGAGCATTGGCTTTTCTTTAGAATTTGTCTGACTTTTCTTTAGTCTTAGCTCTTTGTACATGGAGATTCGTAGAGGTTTCCTGATAATTTATCTGACCCAAAATGAAGATGGTCTAAGTTTCAGTGTACATGTTCAGTACAAAATTAGATGGAGTGAGCTTTTTTATTATTCGGTCTCACATTTTATTTCTTTCATAGAAATCTTCCTTTAAGAATGCTACAAGGCATAAGAGTCTCCTGCCGCCCTCCGCTCCCCATCCCAATGACTAGAAGAATGGATGTTCCCTGGGAATTCTATCCCTGTTTTCTTCTCTACTTGTTTTAGTTGTTACAGTATTTTTGTTATCAAACTACAAGTATTTCTTACATTGAGAAAGGATTCAGTGATACTTTGCCATCGCTCTGTTCCAGTCTCATCAGTCAATCAACATGTGCTCTAGGTTCTGCATTTCGGCTCTATCTAAAGATGATCCATTTGCAACAACCCCAGTCTAAGACACCATCATCTTTCACAGAGATGATCTTTTGAGTGAGCAGTATTGATGAGAGAGGATTTATGGGGAGAAGCTATTAGATTGTAGGAGGGCAAGGTAATAGAATATTTCAGGGGGGATATTTCTGGAGTAAGAGATGAAATAATTTGGAACCTGTAGAATGTTTACCTCTTTGGACACACAACTGGGAGATAACTGAAGAATACAATTGGGATTTTACCAAAAGGAGAAGGCTGTACATACTTCTCTTGGGCCTCTCAGAAATAGCCTTCCTTCTGATATTAATGACAATGAACTTAGGGAAAGGCAGTCCGATGAAGCAAATAGAAATTGTAGCATGATAATTTAGTTAGTCACAGAGCCAAAAGACATGAAGAGTTTGGGAGATAGGTGTGTGTCCCAGGAAAATAATGGGGTCATATGCTAAAGGAAGAATATTCTAAATAAGAGGATTAATAGTCTGTATTTGTGGAGGAGTAATTAGTCTGGATGACACTCCCAAATGGAAAAGAATAAAAAACCTGGGTATAGTATACTATAGTATACTTTAAAAATACTTTTAAATGGTCACTTAGCAGTCAAAAGCCATGTCCACAGAGGCCAGATATAAAGTGAAAATGGAAACTTTGGGAAATACGTGAGTTCCGATTTAGTTTTTGCCTTGAATCTATTGGCCAAACTGTAGAAACCTTGAGCTTTTAATCTTCTCTCTTTGTGGGGACCAATCAGATGTGAGGCTTAATGAGAGACTTTTGTCATAAAGCTAGAAACTTAGATTCTCGGTATAAAGGTTAACTAGAAATGAACTCACTGTGCAGAAGGGAATGGCAAGAAAAATGTTCTCTCTTGATCTTGGAGTTGCAGAGAGGGGGTAGGTTTTCTTGAGAATTGATGAGGCCCTGAAGGTTTATGACCCAAGTCATACTACCTGTGGTGCCTAATGAAGCTCAGATGAAAGTTTAATATTAACTTCTGGGGTTATAGATTGGTAATGCTCCTAGGTAGGTTGTAGAAGCGAGCACAAATATTCCCTGAAGTAATACAAATTTGAGTCAGACTTCAAGGGACTCATAAGGAAGTTCTGAGGGAAATAAGAGTATACACAAGAAAGGGAGAGGAAGGAATGAAAAAAGGAAAGTAAAAGGGAAAGAAAGAAAGAAAGAAAGAAAGAAAGAAAGAGGGAAAGAGGGATGAAAGGAGGAAGGAAGGAAGGACTGAGAGCTGGGGGTGGGGGGCAGGGGGGACAGTTTAATCAGATCTGAAATGAACTGTAGATATTAGAATTATCTGACATGGACAATTAAATAAGCATGCTTAGATATGTTAAAAAAGATAAAGAGATGCTGGAAAATATAAGCAAGGAATAAAAGCCATTTAAAAATGAAGAAAATTGAGAAATAAATAGCTTCTGGCAATTAAAAACCTAATCATTGAAGTTAAAAAATTTAAAGGATAAGTTAACTACCAAAGTGGACACATATAGAGAGAGAATTGTGACTGGGAAAATGTGAAGAGATTATTTAGAAGGCAACCCAGAGATACAAAGGGATGGAAAATGTGAAAGGGAGGTGATGGCACATGGAAGAGAGGATAACACTGAACTTCTAGAAGGAAATAGGAGATGATGGGGAAGAAATAATATGAAAAACAGTATATTCTAGAATTCTCTGAAATTGTTGAAAGAAACCAAACCCCAGATCTAGGAGACCTAAGGATAAAAGTAAAAATAAAAAATCTATACCGAGAGACCTCTTTTAGCATGATACTGCAGAACGCCAAAGACAAAGAAAAATCTAGAGAGCATCCAGGGAGCAAACACAGGTCTTCTTCAAAGAAATGGCAGTTAAACAGATTCCTAATACCTGGAGTTAGTGGGCTGCATAATAGCACCCAAAGATACCCAGAGCCCAATCCCTGGAACCTGTGTTACCTTATGTGGCAGAAGAGATTTTGCCAAAGTGATTAAATTAATGATCTTGAGGTGGGGAGATTATCTTAGGTTATCTGGGTGGGCCCTAAATCCAATTTCAAGTGTTCTTATAAAAGGAGGCAAAGGGAGATTTAAGAGAAGAGAAGGCAGTATGGTCACAGAGGAAGAGCTTAGAGTGATGTGACTATAATTATGCCAAGATAGACTGGCAGCCACCAGAAGATATGAGAGACAAGGAACCGTCTCCCTTAGAGCCTCTGAAAGGAGTGCATCCCTGCCAACATCCAGTTCCAGCCTATGGAGACTGACTCTGGACTTCTGGCCTTCAGAACTAGGACAGAATACAGTTGTTGTTCTATGCCACGGAATCTGTGGTAATTTGTTATTGCAGCCAGAGGAAACTGACAGAGGGGACAAAATGGAGGCCAGAAGACAGTGTCATAGAAAATTTAGTGTGCTAAGAGAAACTAGTTGTCAACGTAGACTTTTATCTTTTAAGAGTAATATTAAAAAAGACACTTTCCAGCACACCAAAACTAAGTGTATCACTCACAGAATGACATTAAAGGAAATTCTAAATGATGTACCTCAGGAGTGCATGAGTCCAGAAAAGAATGCCTAACAAATACACTGATAAGTCTTGGTTAAATGGAAAAATATTAACTCCACAAAGTACTAGGACCTTTATGTCTTAGGAAGGCCTAAAGAAAAATAGAACTACAATACTGGATATTGTTATCACATTAGTTGGGATGATGGTGATTAGAAATAAATGCTGGGGGGTGCCTGGGTGGCTCAGTGGGTTAAGCCTCTGACTTCAGCTCGGGTCATGATCTCAGGGTCCTGGGATGGAGTCCCACATTGGGTTCTCTGCACAGCGGGGAGCCTGCTTCTCTTCCTTTCTCTCTGCCTGCCTCTCTGCCTGCGTGTGATCTCTGTCTCTCAAATAAATAAATAAAATCTTAAAAAAAAAAAAAAGAAAGAAATGCTGGAGAAGAGAGTAGGAATATGGATTCACTTCATGCTTTGTTTCATATGCATTTTAAAGTATCAGAGATAACCAAGAAAAGAATAACGTAAACAATATAACTTCCAAAAGAGGGTAAAATAATGAAAATAGGAAGAAAAGTCATTCCAAAGGGAAGTAAAAAAAAAGAAAAAGAAAACAGGAAGCTATGTTATAGAAACAATATGATAGAAATCAATGTAGGTGTAGGTAATCATAGTCCAATATAAATAGATTAAGATTTCTACTAAAAAGTCAGAGATGGATATAAAAACCATGTGAGTGTATTTTGCTTCTCATAGTCTCCAACTAAAGTGTGAGACAGAGAAAGATGGATGGCAAAGAGACAGAAGAAGTTAGAGCAGGCAGCTAGTAATAAAATAAAGCTAGTGTCGCTGCATTAATATTGGACACAATACAGTGGGAGGCAAGATGAATTACTAGAAATAAGGGGGATATCTAAATAATGGTAAAAGATTCAATTCAGCAAGGAGTTATAGTCCTCCACATGTGTGTAACTAATAAAACACTGAAAATACGGTTTTTGAATTTTTGAAAATATCGACTGAATTCAGACAGAAATAGACTAATTCCTAATCTGATGGACCTAAAAGTAGGCCACTGAAACCCACAACATCGGGACAGTTAATGCACATGAAACATTCACGCAGACTAACCACATGATAAGCCACAAAGCGGAGCTCAATACATTTTAAAGGATTACCTTTATACAATCCATGTTCTCAGGTCACAGTGTGTTTAAGTTAGAAATCAATAGAAAGATACGAAGAATACCCTCATGCTAGGAAGTTTTTGAAAAATCCATACTAAATTACTTATGGGTCAAATATAAATCAAAATGGGATTTTTAAAAAGAGTGGTACAATTTATATGTATAATTTGTGGGACACAGCTAAAGCAATGGTTGGGTGTAGATTTCTTGTTTTTACTTTCTTAGAAAAGACAAAAGGTGTAAGATTCTACAGCCGAGCTTCATACCTAAAAAGCTGGGAAAATAGCTACCTAATAAATCCAAAGACAATAGACAAATAATAAAGATAAGTGTAAAAATTAATGAAATAGAAAACCATAGAAACTTGTAAGAGAGAATCAGTTAAGCCAAAACTTACTTTTTGAAAAGGATTTATGGGCACCTAGGGCTGAGTTGGTTGGGTGTCTGACTCTTGGTTTCAGCTTGGATAGCGGTCTCAGAGTTGTGGTATCAAGCCCTGTGTTGGGCTCCGTGCTCTGTGCAGAGTCTGCTTGGGATTCTCTCCCTCCCTCTCCCACTGTGCCTCCCTCCACCCTCCTCTCTCTCCCTCTGTCTCTCAAATGAATCTTAAAAGAAAAAAATATTTATAAAATAAATTTCTAGTATCAAAATAAGAGAGAGGGCACAAATAAATATTGTTAATAGTATATGAGAGCAGGTAGCTTTAGATGCATTAGAGAAGGTGAAGAAGTAGAGAGACATTGTGAAACACATAGGCCAATCAACTGGAAAGTCTGGACAACACAGGTGAATTTTTAGAAGAAAAAATGACTTTGGGCAAAGAAGGAGAAACAAGCAAAATCCCTATAAAAAAAAAAAAGAAATTTAATCAGTAATAAGAATCTTCCTACAGAGAAAACACCAGGTTAGAAGAGTTTATAGGCCAGTTCTACCAAACATTCTAGAAAGTAGAGAAGATATTTATGACATGTGGTGAAGAATTATCTAGAATTTTTTTAAAAAGTTCTCACAAATCAATATACAAGGGACCCAACCCAATAGAAATTGAAGAAAAACACAAATGCAAGAAAGGAAACAGAAATGATTCATACATAGATACATGAAAGATATTTAACTCTATTAAGAATTAGAGAAGTGGAATCAAATCCAATAATGTACCAGTTCCTACTCACCAGGTTGACAAATATTAGGAAGTCCTACAATAATGTCAGGTGCATGCAAGGGTGTTGGAGCTCTCTTTACCACACATGATCATAAATTGGTACGATCACTTTGGAAATTTGTCATTCCTTCGTGTATTTGAACATATTCATATTCTCCTATCGAGGAATTCTGATTCAAGGTATATACCCTAGAGAACTTCTTACACAAGTGCACCAACTCATATGCACAAGAAAAATGTGCACAGAAGCTTTATAATAGCAAATAAAAAAATTCCAATGGGAAGGAACACCAGGGTATGTAAATGGTGGCATAATCATACTGGGAAATGGGGTACAGTTGTATGAAGAAGTAAACTAAGCAGTACCCCCATCACCTGGACAGATTACAAAAGTGTTCAATGTTCATGAGTATTGGAATTATCTGGGGAGCTCATGGAGAACACAGAGGCTTTGCTTGATAAAGTGGAACGGGGTTAGACCTCTCTATATTTTATCAAGTTCCCAAGGTGATGCAGATGCACAGCAAAGTTTGAGGAACACGACTGCCAACATTTTAGCTTGCACGAAGCTCAACAAAATGTAGAAGACAAAGTTATACATTATTTGGGCTACATACATAACTCATAGCGTGATGAAGTTAGCTGCTGGTGAGGAGGAAGGTGTAAGTATTTGGGGAGGAGGCAGCCAACCAAGATGCAGGATATACTTTATTTCTCAGCTTGATAGAAGACCCGCTGATCCTTTTATTATTCATACTTAATGTGATGTTTGTGCCTAAGATCTATTTCACAGTATGAGCTTACAAAGTCATAAAAGCAAGATTTATTTCAAGCCTGTGCGTCCCGGTCGGCATCTGGGTATGACACATTATTGCTGCCACTGCAGAGTCTCTGACTTTAGTGAGGGTAGTGCAGGTCACATGGTGTATACACATTGTCTTTCTTCTGCTGCTCATCAGCAGTGCTCTCTGGAAGGAATAGTCAACTGGGACAAAGGGAGAGTTTGTTCTCCAAATGCGTGGAATAAATTGGCTGCTTGAATTGCCCTCTGCATCCATAGGAAAGCCCAGAAGTTGCATGTCTTTACATGGGTCCAGAGACTGACCTGGTGGGAAGCCTGGAGACAGCGCCTACAGCAAGCAAGGAGTACGTGGATCCCTGTGTGTAGCCCTGTGATACTGAACGGACCCAGGGGGACCAACAGCATAGGAGAGGGCCTGGCACAGAGCTCCTGGAACTGACTGATGATGCAGGGTTGGAATTTTCCAAGGGGAAGGACACATCCCTGGTAGAAGAGGTGACCCTTTTTCATTGTTCCCAAGGGATCTGAGGGAATTGTTTCTGTGGATTCATAGATTCTGATTGCAACTATTTCTGTACTGGAGGCTAAGGATGGGCCCAGAAGTGCAGGGATCAGGGAGGACTGCACTGGGAGACAGTGTATGTGCTTGAACCCAGAGTGAGTGGATGAGAACTGGGCCACAGGAACGGGGTGTGTAGAGATCCTCACTAATGCAGCTAATGGGTTGGATTGAGCTGTGCCAAGTTTGCAAGGAGTTCTGGGCAGGCAGAACGGAGAAGGAACAGCATCGGGACCACAGCAGCTGGGGGCAGGGGAAAAGCCGTCCTCCTGCCCCCCAACATACTGTTTAGGTTGTGGCTGCCCTTGGCTCACTATACACTCACCCCAGGTTCTACTGCAGGTTGCTAAGAAAGATGATGGCTGTGCTTTCCAGAAAGGTACTGTGCACCCTGGAAGTCAGGCTCCCTACAGAGTTCCAGGGTCCTGCTCTGGATGCAGTGGGGAGGGCTTGTGCCACTGACAAGCCAGGAAGTTGAGAATGCAGGAAAGGTTTAATCAAAGAGCGTTTATAGTGGCTCTGCCATTAGGAGTAAGTGAGAAAAACAAAAGGTTTGTAACCTCCCCATTTCCTCTCCAAGGTGTGGGGCTCTGGTGAACCCTCTTATGCATAGTTCAAATTATGTTCTTCCTGTCTTCACAGAATTCCCCTCCCAATCCTCTATATTCCTTGTCCAAGGAGAGCTAGCTAGTCCATCCTTGCCCTTTCCCACAGTCCTACTTACTGTTAGATCAGAATGTGGTTTCCCTCACCCCACTGGCCTATGCTCAGGGCAGGGCCTCTGCTAGGAGGGCCGCTAAGAGCAGAGCGCAAACATCCTGCTCAGCTATGGTCTCTACCTCTGCTCGGTTTACTGAAGCCTAGCTCGTTCTGGGCACATTCTGGTAGTCCTCAGATGCAAACACTTTGCCCTTTCCCCATCTCCCGTCTGTTGATCACCTTTCCCTCAACAGTCTTTTGTTTGCAATACAACGTTTAGTGGTTCTAGCCCAGATTCACTTTATTTTATTTTTATTTTTAATTTTTTTTAAGATTACTGCAATTCCACATCTCTGGGAGCTATCTGAAAGGATTCAAGTCTTACTGTTTCCCTTTCTCCCAGATCTGCATATGGTTTCAACGGGCCAGTCTTCACGCTCACATCAGGTTCCTAAGACAGTTCCTGGAATAGATACGTTAACAGCTCACCCTTCAACATGTTGTGTTCTGGTGTAAGTGATCTGAAAGCCCGGATCACTGATTTCTAATCTTCTTACCTTCATTTATACCAGTTCATCATCTCAAAGCTAGAATGTATCATCTGCAAGGAGGAAGATTTAAAACCTATTTTAAGACATAAGTTATTCACAGTCAAAATCTTGACTTACAACCAACCACCGATTTAGCCACATTTGAGAGACAGTAAACAAGCACTTTTCTGAACCTGACTCCTCCTCCCGAACCCTTGATTTCTGTTAGTTTGTATTGTTTGTCATTGCTGGGTTGCTTCTAGCCTTGAAGCAGTTTGGTTACTGTCTTGCCATCAGGTCTCTCCCTAAGGCAAGCAGACACAGGCTTTTGTTAAGAAAAACTTAGCATAGCTGAGTAGCCCCGCTTTGTACCTAAACCTTTCCAGGGCTTCTCATTGCCCTTGGCTGAGTATGAGGACCCCGCCCCACCACAGCTCTGTGGCTGCCCCTGACCACTCCTCCTTTCTGCCTGGGAAGCCATGGGTAGGGGTTGGAGGACAGGGGACTTCATGGGCCCTGCTGCCTCTGCTGGAAATCCTGTGCCACGGGGTGCCCTGTCGTGTCCTCCCACCCCCCAAGCCTCGGTCTTCAGCACTCCCAGCAACTCAGCTCTGCATCCCCCTGGCCCCACATAACACTTCAGCACTTTGCCTAACAAGTTCATCCTTCAGGTTCAGGGTCAGTGCTAATTCCTCTTCGAAGCCCTTCCTGGAAGGAGCTCCCTGTGGTCTGCTGCCTTTGCTGTTTCTCTGCTTTCAAATGCTCAGTGAAAATGGGGTAATAATGGGATTTATCTCACAGAACTTTTGCAGTCGTGAGCAGATAATAAATGAGATAATGAGTGTAGATGTCCACCATGGAAGCACAGTGGGTTTCCTTGGCCCCTAGATTTCCTTATGGTGGCACTTGCATATTTCATGCTATGCAGACTGGAAACTTTACTGGGTGGGGTTAGGCCTGACTCATTCAAGGTCATCTCCCCAGTGCTCAGTACAGAAGAAACCACATAGGAGATGCTGGGTAGGTTTTATGCAAGGAATGAGTGGGTATATTTTCAAAATTTGAAAGACCTTAAGAAAAAAAAAAAAAAGCAAATCTAATTGAATTAAGGAAAACTTAATTGCATTTTGGCCAAAATCAGGTTTGTTTCTCTCAGGTAGATGATGACCCCCAATAGGAAATGTAGCTTTGACTTCCAGCGGCTGCCTACTATGACATTCAGCAGGATGGATTCTTCAGAGCTTGACCCCAAGGAAGCCAAGGCATGGTGGTTTGGCGGTCAGATATCTTTTTCTGGCCTGCAGGAAAGCTGTTGAATAATCTTATTTGCATTTTAGGGTTAGCGAGTGTTGTTTATAAATAACCAACTAATGGACTGTGTGACGTGGGCCCAAGCCCTTGACCTCTTCAGCACCAGCTGCTGGGGAGGTTGGCCATCGATACCTCCCGAGGGGCCTTTTGCAGACACGGTTGGTGAATCAATGGTGAGCCTGAGTCTGGTTGTCTTCCTAGGAAATCAGCGACCCGGAGATCCTGGATCTGGTGCACAGCGCCCTTGGCCGGATGACCGTGGTTCGGCAGATTTTCCCATCTGCAAAGGACAACCAGAAATGCATGAGGAACAACCACCGCATTTCCTCCCTGCTCTGTGACCCCCAGGAAGGCTACCTCCAGATGCTGCAGGTCAGTGCTCCCCTCCCAACCTCCCTCCAGAAAGGGGTCTCACCTGTGCCCTTGGCCTGCTGCAGGCGAGGGGCAAAGATATGCCTCAGCTTCAGCTGAGCACTGTTTCCCACCAACTTTAATTGCTAGAACCCTGTCATTTGCTGAAATTGAAACCAGTCAATTGGGCAGTGCCTCTGAGCAGCGTTAGCAGGCAATTATGCCTGTTGTCAGCAGACAGGGCCTATTAGCTCACTGGGTGTCTCTTGTATTTAAAAGTTACATGTTCAGGGACGAAAGCGATCACTGTGTCTTAGGCTTCTGTGCTGACTACTTTGTGGGTGGTGGGTTTGCTTGGCAGGATTGGGGATGGGGAGTCTGTTTTAGGGTCTTCCCTGTGGGAAGTCAATAATACAGAAATAGGTCCTGTGAATCAACTGGAGACTACCCCAGCTCATCCGCTGAGGGCTAGTGTTTAGGTCAACTATGACAGTGCCGGAGTCCCAGCTGAAGAGGGAGAGGCAAAAGGTAGGACCTTGACTTGCCTAGGTGTTGCATTCCTTCCAAGGCAACAGGTCCGATGTTTCTGGACAGTGCTTCTGCCACACCTTGTACCATACATGCAATCAGTGTTAGCTTCTCCTGGGGCCAGGGAGGAGGATGTGGGGTTGTGTACCTATTGGAAGAGGTGGTTTTCTCTCTGAGTGTTTGGGAATAATGATGAAGCATGGTGAAGACTGTCCTCTGGCAGCCCAGAATCCACTTCTTCATTAAGAATGTTGTGTATAAGAAAACTTTCATATGGGGTCACCTGGGTGGTTCAGTCGGTGAAGTGTCCAACTCTTGGTTTCAGCTCACATCATGATCTTGTGGTTGTGGGACTGAGCTCCATGTTGGGCTCTGTGCGTAGTGCAGAGTCTACTTTAGATGCTCTCTCCCTCTCCCTCACACTCATGCTCTTTCTCTCAAATAAATAAAAACTTAAAGGAAACTTTCATTTGATGCTGGGTTGCTGACCCATAACAGAAGGAAATTTCCCCCAACTGGGTTTGCAACAATTGCCCAGAAATTTGTGCATGTGATATGCTTGCATTCAGTGTTTGAAAATAATTGTACCTCCTCTACCCAGCCAGGCCTGAGGAGTAGAAATCAGGGTTCAGGACAGACATGCTGTGTCTGCTGCCTGAGTATCCATTCTGTCCCAGGACATTTTGGTATTACCTTACCGGGGGCACACATTTTGGGGAGGGGGATGATTAGAATCTCTGGAGTGGGCTGGGTCCTGTGGAATCTACCAAAGCATCCAATCCATTCTGTAATCTTACGTTTAGGGACGGGGGAAGGAAATGTGCCCCAACAGATGGTAAACACTAGAAATATATTCTTGGTTGATGAGGAAACATAGCAGACACAGATTTTAGCTGGAGTAATTCCCACTACTCCCATATACACTGGTCCAGGAAGCCACCACAATGTTTGAGGGCTTCCTAAGGTGGTGAAGGATCAGCCAAGGGAGTGGACAAAGGCCCCTGCAGGGCCTGTGGACTCAAGAGCCCTGGGCATATGGGCCAGGGGTAGAATGTGCTTCATACAAGATTTTATATTTTTGGGTGCTGCTGGGCTGCTCTACCTTCCTCCTTTCTAGAGCTTAGAAGAAGTAGGACCAAGTAAGTCCCCCTCTCTGGGCCTCTGTTTACCACCCCTACTGATTCGGTGGATTGGAGTAGGGTGAGATGATGCGGCTCAGACAGTGTGTGCCCAACACTGTGTCCTCACCTGGGGTAGGAGGGTGAGGGGATCCTGTCATTCTTTGTGTGGCCAGACCCTGGGAGGGTCTTACTCCCAGGCTGTTCTCCCCAGGCTTTCACCCCTTGAAGGTCTGAATCCCTCTCCAGCCTTGCCCCCACCCCACCCCTTTGCCCCATCACTTTTTCCGGTTCTTGCCTGGTCACACTGCACTCCTTCTCTTTGAGGAGCCAGAAGGGGCCCCTTACAGGACTCAAGTCTGTGTGGCATGCACTGTGGGCAGCAGGAGAGGGGGAGTACTTCTCATCAAGGCCTCTGATCACCTGTCATATTATGTACTAAACGGTGCTGTTGGGTTCTTTAGTGGCACGTCAGACACACTAGATGCAAAGAATGCATCCTGGAGGACAGGAGAGCAGAGGAGATTGGTAGGACGGATGAGACATCTGGTGGAGGGCCTACTAAAATGACCCATAGACTTTAAGAGGGTAAACAGAGGCATAGCTCTGAGATGTGTGGCTCGTTATCATCAAATGTGGTAAAGGCAATATCAGACTTAGAAACCTGACCATTCTGTCTGCCTTTGTCTATTCCTGCTGACACCCAGGCCCTACATCAAGAGCAGGATGGAAGAGGCACATCACAGGGATCTTGTGGCAGGGGGACTAGCAGTAACAGTGGCAATAATCGCAGTAGTAGTAGTAGGAGTGCAGTAACTGTACTATTAGTAGCAACAGTAGTCAGTAGTGATGGTAGTAGCAGCAGCAGTTTTAGTAGTAGTGACAGTAGTAATAGTAACAGCAGTAACACTAGCAGTAGTAACAGTACAGTAACAGTACTAGTAGTAATAATAGTAGCTGTGCAGTAACAGTGCTGTTAGTAGTAGCAGTAGCAGCACTAGTAACAGTAGTAGTAGTAGCCGTGCAATAACAGTACTAGTAGTAGCAGTAGTAGCAGCTGTGACAGTAGTAATAGTAGCAGTAGTAGCGGTACAGCAGCAGTAGCAGTAGCATTCTGTAGTAACAATGCTAGTAGTAATAGCAGCAGCAACGATAGCAGTAATAGTAGTAGCAGTACAGTAACAGTGCTACTAGTAGTAGCAGAAGTAGTAGTAGCAGTATCAGTGCAGTAATAGTACTACTAGTAGTAGCAGTAGCAGCAGGAGCACAAGAGCCGCATCCCCTCGGTTCAAATCCCAGTAACTCTAGGTACTAATGAATTATTTCATTATTGTTATTTATTTGTCATTGTGTGCCTCAGTTTCCTGTTCTGTAAACTGGAAGGAAAATGTCTATCCCTCAGAGACATAATGAAAATTAAATGAGGGAGCATACAGGAAACATCTAGAACAAGATTGAGCTGTTAACTGTGTCACTATAGAGGAGGTGGTCAGATGTGTTCAGTGTCTGCTGAAAGGCTGACCATGGCCTCATTTTTTTTTGGAAGGTATAGTCCACTTGTCTTTCTGAGCAAGCTCTTTAAATGCATCACAGCCGGTGGGAGAGCAGTTCCCCAGTCTGGCCCCATCTCGCGTCTCGGGCTTCATGTACCACTTACTGTCCGCACCACTCGCGCAGGCGCTCCATCAGAGCTGCCTGGCGTCGGGGAGGAGAGGCCATGTCCGGGAGACCCACTCAGCCCTCCCAACCTGCTTGTTGGAGACCCTCCATAAGGACTGATGGGCTAGATCTGTTAATGATGCAGGTCTTAACACAAGTTAAACTGTTTCTAGAAGTCTCCTTATATATCTATAAATAAAGCACTTTATTAAAGGAAATCTGTCTCTATTTGTTGCCTCTGCCTTGAGTGGGGGTGTGAGGAGAGGGAAATGTGGATTTACTTCCTCATCCGGCCCAACTCCTAGATTCATTTACAAGCCATTCTCTTTGAGTTTCCTTAGTAGCTATTACCACTTCTTTATTTCTTAATGACAGTATAGAAAACAAACTAATTTCTACTAGCCTCTAGCTGTGAGATTTATTGAGAAGACTCTAACATGTTTAGAACAACTAACTCAAGAAAAAATAAAACATTTATGTCATGGATTATTAACTTTGTCTTGATGGAATTAATGAAAATCCTTTTGGAAGTGGAGTTCTCAAGTCCCTCTTTTCGTTCTTCCCCCAGACGGCTGCTAATCTTAGGACAATAACTCTGGGTTAGAAGTTTTCCTGAGGACCATCATGAATGGGAAGTTTTTACCAGATCATCTGTCTCGTGGCTCCTCCACTGAGCTGGGCTCAGAAACCCTATTTTCTTCTATTAGGCCTGTGGTCAGGGTTTCCTGTGCTCCAGACCCAAAGCCAGCCCTCTTACAGCAAATCAATTTGGTTCCTATTTATTACAAAGAAAGACCCTTGGAGGAAAAATACCTAAGTAAGTGACTTATCGGAGCTCCAAAAGCATTGTATTCACCCGTGTGCTCTTGTCTATTTTCCCCTACAAAGCACTGTCTCATTTGGGTATTTCTCATTCTTATTTTCCTGACAAGTTAGTTTAGGGCCTGTCTGACTCGGCCAGTAATAAAAGTGATAACTAGTCTCTAAGAACCTTGAGACTTTGCTAAGATTTCATAGACAGCCTTGCTCAGAGGAGAATCTAGAAAGTACTCCGTCTTCAGAACGTGCTGTCTGGTGACTTCAGGGCTGCAATGGAGCTAACAGATATATTGTCACATTGTGACCCCATTTATATTCAAATGGTTTTTCAAAGGGGAACAGGCACGTGATAGGAGCTGTGTCATCTGGTCAGTGTGGAGCCTGATTCTTGAATTAAGCTATGGGGGCGGGGCTCCTGGGTGGCTCAGTGGCTTAAGCTACGGGGGCTAATGCGGTATTATTATAAATGCCCCCTCAGGTTGGAATTTCTCCTCTTAGGGCATTTTTAAAGTATCCAGTGACTTGATAGATGGATTCACTCTTCTCTCGCTGAGTCTATGAAAATATTTCAAAACTCCCCCTCCCCACCTGTCCCTATTTCTTTAGGGCTCTCTGGATTATTCTCTGGCTACAAGTTGTTTGCCAGTCTGCCAGTAGAAGCCTTTCCTCTGGAGTGACAGTGAGCTACCCCACACCATAGCTATCTTGGACTTCATGTCACTTTCAGTGCTTTCCATTTTTCACCCTAAACCCTCAGAGGGAACATAGAGCAACCGTCGGTCAGGAGACCTGTCGGGTGCACGGTGAAGCATGATCCTCACTGCCGTTGTCAGAGACAGTCACACAGATGGTCTCTCTGGCTGCAACCAGCTGCTGTCCTGGCCACACATGGCCACCTGCGCATCTGGAGCCCAGAGAGCCTCAGGTATGGACCAATGCCTCTCCCTACGCTGCCATCCCCTGGGCTTGGGTGGTGAGCAGAGCTCCCCATCCCCTTTGCCCTCTGCCCCATCCCCTTTGCTTTCTGCTCCCTCCTCAGCCTGGGCTGTGGTGGCCTCTCTCAGGATGGGCAGGCTGGCAGCAGTTGGCCCGAAAGACCTTGCCTGGGGATGGATTTCTCAACCTGTGACATCTGGGCGTCAGCTTGTCCTCCCAGCAGGACCCTCTGCTGGCTGCTTGTCTGACTTTGCTGGATGACCAGAGCCTGTTTGAGGATCTGGTCAGACGTTAGTTCCTGCTGTTTGCCCCTGTGAGGTCTCCCTGAACAGTCCCCTTGGCTTGATTAATGATGGAGGGAAGAGGAAACTGGGCTCCTTAGGAGCCTGGAGGAAATGCAGACTTTCTTAATGAAAACATCTCTGAGGTTTCTCTCTCCGGCGTTGGGGGGATAATGGTCTGGTGTCAAGATGGACCTGGCTTGTGTGGCTGTGACCCTGGCCTGCCATTCATCTTCCTTTGCCTTCAGGCATGTTTCTTCTCTTGATAATTCAGGCACAATTCCCTGGGCCCTGGCGTGGAGACAAGGCTGGAGCACCCTCAGATTTGCTACAGGGAAACGTCTCCCGAGAGCGGGCTTCACAGCGGGGCCATTGTCCCTCAGGGGTCTCTCCCTTCCAGTCTGAGGGTGGTGGGCACAGGTTTCCCCCTGCTGGGGTCCTGATGGGATCAGGAGAGGATAGCTTTCCTGAAGAGCTTAGCGTATTTCCCAGGGAAGGGGGATTGCTGGGGAAGCTTATATTTTCATTTCTCCTGGCCCTAATCCTGCTTCTGGGGAGTCAGGTAAGTAAATAGATCATCCAGGCTTCGGAGGGGATGGCCTGCACCTCACTCAGTGCTGACCCAGATGCAAAATCAGTGCCTTTCTTGGCTTCACGCACAAATCCAAGTCTCAAAGACGCTGTCACGTATGGTAGGGGCCAGGGTGGGGCATTGGCATTGTAGTGGCACAGACAGCCTGTGAGGTCCTAAGTCCCCTCCTGCTGGGGAACGTTCCCTGCTTGTCCCCTCCCCCTCAGGCTCTATCCTCTCTTTCCTGCTGGCCTTCCTATCTGTCCTCTATTTTCTCTCTCTGGGTCTTGACTCCAGAGTAAATTCTCATTTTTTCATGAAGATCAACTTAATGGTTTCACTGGTAGCCTTTGTTCCTGCTGACGCAGGTAGTTTCCTAAATAAAATGTAGTTACTGATGTAGTGGGGATTCTGGTGCTAACTCTTAAAAAAATGAAATCTGTTTTTCCATCTTGAGTCCTCGGTTGGCTTCATGTGATTGGTCTTTGGTTATCCAGCAGCCAGGAGAGTCTACCTGGGTTTCTTAAGAACTTGCAGGCCCTCGTCAAGAGCTCCTGGCCAATTTCTGTCCTCTACCTCCCAGACATGTGTCCTCACCTTTCCCATTTCCCTCCTGAGGACCCACTTCCTGCACAGGTTATTGGCTTTGGAAATGCAAGCCTTGCCGTGATCCCTGCCCCTACCTGCTCCCTAGTCTCCTGGAAATGCCCAGATTCTGACTGGAGATGGACACTTCCCATGGAACATATCATTCCGTGGAACATATACCCTTTTCCCAGTGTGGCCTCTGTCCTCTGTCAGTCATATTCTAGGAAGCATTCTCTTTTCAAATACCTTGATATGTCTTTACCTTGGCGTTTTTTTTTTTTTTTTTTTTTAAAGAACAGACTTAAATCTAGTCATTTAGCATTCACTAATTCTACAAACACTCCTTATGCACTCATTATGTGCCACTTCCTATTTTAGACATTTCACAAATGCTCTGTCTTAATTCCCACAAGCTCTAAATCAATGGGGAAATTTCATCTCTCTTCGCAGCATGGACAGGTTAGAACAAAATGGCATATACAGAAACTCAGAGGCCCAGGAAAGCAGGGGTCATGTTCAGTGTCTGAACCCTAAAAGGTGGGGGAGGAGGTGAGAAGTGTTGGAGTTCAGTCAGGGCCGAGGGTAGCCGCCAGGGTACTAAGGAGGAGGGGGCTTGGGTGGGTGGGCTGGGAGACAAGGTAAGCAGTGGTTGCTGTTTCTCTAGGGAGAAATGAGGGCACCTGAACCATGCTGTGGTTGTGGGAAGTCACCACATAGAGAGGACATAAGGAAGCTTCCTTGGGATTGAAGCCCCTAAGTCTGGTCAGGAGCAGGTAACAGGTAACAGGTGATAGAGTATAGAACAAGGAGGTTCCTACAGGGTTGGGCTGTAGCTGCCCCTGTTCTAGGCATACTTGCCTGCCTCCGCTTTTCTCCTGCCCACCTGGGTGGTCTCATGGCAGGGTGGGCTGCAGAAGGCTCCTGTGGCTGAGCCAGCCCTGCAGTGCCAATGTCAGACCTTCCCCTGTAATGGGCCAAGCCACCTCCCTTTCAGGACTCTGAGTCAGGGCATCGTGAGGCCCCCACTCTGGGCCTTCCTATGTTGGTACCTTTTCTGGAACTCCCTGAGGGTAGAGAAGTAGCCTTTCCCGTGACAGGCAGTTCTGCATCACTTCAGCCCGTGCAGCCCCAGAAGGCCTGGCTCAGACCCGGGGACTGTGACAGCTGTACCTCGCTGCTGGGGCAGGAGGAGACCAGGAACACGGGTCCAGGCAAGCTGCTTTCAGGCCGAGCTGGGCACATAATGCTCAAGGGGATCCTCGCTCAGACTTCCCAGTCACCAGCTGCAAAATCCAGATATGACTCCTGCTCACCCTTAAGCAGCTTTCAGACCAGTGGGCCCTGGGGGAGAGGGTAAATGGTGTTGGCAGAACAAGTTTGGTTTCCCAGTAGTCCCGAGGCTTCAGTGTACCAGACCTGTGCTAGGCTCAGAGACGGGCACATGCTGGAGGAGCTCTCAGACCATCCACATCAAAGTCAGGAGCCTGTGTAGATCCTTCATTCCCCCTTGCCTTTCTTCCATAAATAAAGCTGCCCCCAGAGAGCGTGGCACATGGGAGTACTGCTATCCGCAGTTCTCGGGGAAGTAAGTTCGGACCACCCCCACCGCACCTCTCCGGGGACAGTGATCTTATTGGATTTGATTGTCCTTGAGATGAATCTAGAGCATTAAATGGCTTGTTTAACGTGACTTTGTAAGTGAGTGCAAGATTCAAGTCACCGGTTGAGGAAGCATGTACTGAACACTTGCTAGGTCCATGCACTAGAAGAATGAATGGCAATGAGCAAAGCTGGCCCAGGCTGGGATGAATCCAAAGCTCTTGCTCTTCCTACCAGGCCACCTGGCTAGGCTGCACACAGAGTTGAGTCAGAGTCGTACGGTGTGACATTGAAAGAGGAATCGGGCATGTATCTCTCAGGTGGGGAAATGAATTAGCTGGCCTCCGTTCCAGCTCTGTCCCCACTTAGAGTGGAGGCCACAGGCTCCAGCCTCAGGCCCCTTGCGTGGCTCTGGCTCTTGTCTTCCTCTGACTTTACTCCCTCTGGCATCTCTGACCTGGTTCCAGGCCTTTTGCTTTGCATCCAGGTCTTTACTCTACCATGTCCTTGGCTTCAAACTTCAGTCTGTCTTCTGCTTCTCATGCCTGCTTTCACCTGAAATGCTTTTTATTTATTTATTTATTTTTTTTGGTTTTGCTTCCTTGTCACTTTTGTGCTGTAATGTCCCTAGGCCATCCAGAGGGGATGAGGGTTTAAATAACGACAGTCCCTTCTCTGCTTGTCTCTCTTCTGTGAATGAGCTCTGTGCTGTACCTTAACTGAGAAGTGAGGGAAAGAGACAAGGATTCCTTCCAACCAGGACCCTTTTCTCTGCTCCTGTGGCCTGGAACTCAGCTTGGTCTGTTAACCCCTTGAGCCCAACTATGAGTGAGTGTTCATGTAGCTAGGAGTCTCTCTCCTTCCAGACCACTTTTCTTGGTTTGACGCCCATCATGACCATCCCTTGACACTTGGTCTCCACCCACCTCCCCTGAGAAAAGTCTTGCTTTATGTTTGTCATGACCCAGATGAAGCCCCAAGCAGAGGCTGCCTTTCTACTACCTGCTCTTGATCTTTCCCCCAAAGGTCCCATCTCCAGTCTGCAAACAACTGGACTGTAAGGGTAGTGCCCTCCCTTGGTGTCCCCACCAGTAAACCTGGCAAATCACCTAATTGGGAGGATGCTGAGGTAGGACAGGAAAGACAGGGCCACGGATCAACACAGGGTGTTAGTGTCTGCCTACAGTAGGGAGGAGTACTGACATAGCATCTAACCAGGAGAAGGGACAGGAGTAAGAGGATGTGGAGCTCCAAGTGGGGATCAAGAAGACATTCTGAGTAGGCTGTAGATGAGAAGCAAGTTGTGTTTGAACAAAGGAAGTTCTCTCCCAAGTCAAAGTAGAGGTGGCCCGTCTCTTCTTCTACTGTTCTCTCTTTTTGGGAACCAAGATCAGTGTTTATCCTCTTAGCAAGATATACATCCTCCATTCACCCATCTATCTGTCCATCCATCCATCTCCCCCTCCATCCTTCCATCCATCTGCCCCTCCTCACTCCCACCTACCCATCCCCCAATCCATCTATCCATTTATCCCTCCATCCATCCACCCATCAAGTATGCATTAAGCACCAACCATATTCCAACCATATGGTTGGTGCTGGATTCTGTGGTTAGAGATGGTAAGAAAAGTTATACACACACACACACACACATAAAAGTTTCATATATAAAAGTTATTTACAAGTTATATATGAATATGTGCACATTTATCGATATATGTATATACATATGTGTATGTGTATATATATGTATTCATGCATGTATGTATATATGTGTAAGTTATATCTATAACATTTCCAGATATATCTACCCGGAAAAGAGAATTGCTGAAGCCTTTAAACTGAAAGTTTTTTCCTTTGACCTGAAATGTGGTCACCCTTCCCAGCAGACATACTTGTGGAAGGACCGAGGGCTTCCTCTGGCCTTTCTGAGTCACATCCTGTTTTTGCCTCTTCGT
Source organism: Meles meles (assembly GCF_922984935.1). Classification (NCBI taxonomy): domain Eukaryota; kingdom Metazoa; phylum Chordata; class Mammalia; order Carnivora; family Mustelidae; genus Meles; species Meles meles. The sequence goes on along the minus strand of NC_060078.1, from coordinate 44,177,572 downwards.
TGCCAGCCTCTCTGCATTCATACACTCGTTAAGTACCTTAATTCATTGTGAACAGAAGTGCTGGAGGTAAAAAGGGATATTCCGTTGGGTGCTGGTCTGGGCCATGGCTGGGGCGGTGCTGTCCCAAGTGGTACGTGCATGTGCATGAGACGGAATATGGGTCAAAGAGTGTCAGTTGCTTGAATGCCGTCAGCTAGGAGTGGGTGCCTGGGAACCCCATGAATGTCTTGAGAAGAGAAATCTTCACATTATGAAGGACTCTCCACTTTGAATTATTCTTTTGGAAAAAATAAAATAAACCGAGCTAACTCTAAGTGGCTGACATTGTCCTGTAAAAACGTCTCATTATGAGTTTGTATTCCAGAAGGGAGGTGGACTTGTCAGCAATCATTCTGCAGTGGTAGGAGCTCCTGAGAGGGGGGATCTGACAAGCACAGAGAGTGGGTTAGTCTTTCTTATGGAGCAAATGTACCCCCAGGGCTCGAGGACTAGGAGACCCAGTTCAGGGGTTCCCTGTAGGACAGGAGGTGGGTTCTCGGTGATGGAAATGACTGCTTTCTGCTGTCAGGCAAGCCCCTGTGTACCACAGGGCTCTGGAACAGGACACCGACCACTGACACACCTGCTTCCCCTAGGCCTGAGGCCTAGCTAAGTTGACAGTGTCCATGTCATCTAGGCACACTCCCGCACACTCCTGCCACATCTGAAACATCGCCTGTCCATCCCCCACCCTCTTCTTCCACAGGCCTTCGTGACCCACATCTCTGTGGCCACTGTAAGGATGCAGGTTGCACGTGCTTAAGACAGGGCTCTGCAGGCAAGGCCAGGACATGTGAACACCTGCAGAAGTGGTCAGCTCTGCTTGACGTGCGGTGGCGGGAATGCCCCAGGCAGTTAGCGTGAGTTGCTGGACAGTCAAGATGAAGCATGGAGCAGATGGTTTGAGGTCCTGCACTATGTCAGTTGCAGGGGACATTCCATGCTACCCCAGCTCTTTTCTGGAGCTCTGCTTTGGGGGCACCCAGCCCAAGACACGTGAGGCAAGAAATTGCAGGTGGAGAGCAAGGTGTGTAGGTACCAGGGGTGTGAGGGCCAGCCTGGGGAGTGGTGAGAGGTAAGGCTGGGTGACAGTAGGGGTTCTTCCTGCAGCCCAAGGATCTTATTTGATTCTCCCAGGAGTCCTGTGAGGTTGACACATTCTCCTATTTATATCCAGTGATTTTGTTTTCCTGAAATATTTTTAGCAGAAATCTTGCTGCTTAGGTGTGCAGAGACTCATCCCCTTGACCCACTTCGGCTGTTGGTTGTTTGTGCAACAGTGACCAGGAGGGACCACACACCTGAACAGAGGCAGACATCCCCTCCTTCCCACCCCCTCCCCTTACACTCTCCTCCGTTTGTGCTCCATGACCTCCCCTTGGAGGAGTGGGCTGACGAGAAGAAGTACCAGGTTGCCTTCCTTCCTGCAGAGGGCTCTGGAGGGGCCCCTGAGAGGGTGGATGCTGGTGTTCAGGCTCAAGCACATCAGGGTGTTGAGTTGCTGTTAGGACGGTGAGCCAGATCTGTCTCATCCCTGGATACCAGCGTGATGGTCATGTTCTCCTCACTGTTGTCCCAGTGTCTCCCCAACACTCATGCTCTTGGGAGTTCTGAGGTGTCTTCTGTGAGCCATCTCTCTGTAGTGGCTCAGCATGGGGTACTTCTCATATGTGCACAGTTGCAATCCCCAAGTGTATCCTGGGCTGGCAGTGATGTCCCTGCAGGGCAGGCTCTGCGGGCTCAGAATCTCCATTACCATAAGCTGCCAGTGTCACTCAGGCCACTCTTTACCCATCTGGGGACCAGAGCGATCTTTCCAAGACACAGATCTGACTTCTGGACACAGATTCGCCAATGGCATCCTTCTCCCAAAGTCACCTATGTTGTTACTCTGTGGCATGACCCACAAGGCTCAACATGGCTAGATCCCTGATCCATGCCTCCCTCTTGATCCCACTTCCTCTCTGCGCTACCCATGGTTGCAGACATTTGGTACTGGATTCAGTCCCTCTAACCCAGGGCTTGGCCACTTGTGGTCCTTGGGCTGGATCCAGCTCATTGCCTATTTTTTTAAATCTAATTTTATCTAAGTCTTTATTTTTTAATAAAGATTTATTGGCACATCCCTTGTTTATGTGTTGTCTGTGGCTGCTTTCCTGCTGTAACAGCAAAATTGAGCCCCGTGAAAGAGACTGGAAGGTCCATAAAGCCTAAAATTTTTCATAGATACATTTTTCATAGCCTAAAATTTCAAAGCCTAAAATTTTTCATAGATAGTGCTGCTAGATCCTGCCCTACCTGACCCTGCTCCTTTGTACCTTCGTGCCTTGGCCTAATGCTGCCTCCCTGTAATGCTCCCCATCCTTTATCCTATGAATCCTTTGAGACCAAGATTTCTGCCCATCCTTCCCCTATCCTGTGTTACCTGAGCAGGACATCCCCTTGCAATCTTGCACAAAGCCCGTGTATAAGTCTCAACCGTGGTGCTGACCATGCTGGTTCTCCTAGTGTTGTACAGATCCACTGCCCACTCTAGTTCCTGAAGCAGAGCTAGCTCTTATTCTACTTAGGACTCCACTGCCTGGCCTGATTTTTGAATGAAGCTAGGAGACTGTGGTCTACATACTGGGCACCACTTGTTAGTGTTGGCCCCCTGGATCACCCAGACCCTCTGCTGGTTTCTCCCATTTCCGAAAATGCATCAGTGGAAAGGGTTTCACTGCCTTTGTGTTTGCAGATCTCCAACCTCTACCTGTATGACAGTGTCCTGATGTTGGCAAATGCCTTCCACCGGAAGCTGGAGGACCGGAAATGGCACAGCATGGCAAGCCTGAATTGTATACGCAAGTCCACCAAGCCATGGAATGGAGGGAGGTCCATGCTGGACACAATAAAAAAGGTGTGTGTAAGGGGACACCCAAACTGGGCGAAGGCTGAAGATAGGCCCTTCTTTGTGCACAGACACTTCCCCACCCCCTTGAGCAAGTGCTCTAAAGCTTAACTTTTTTGCGTGTTTGCTCCTGCAGGCCTCTCCCAGGCCTCTCCCAGGCCTCTTTCCGTGCCACTCTTCCTTTCCCAGCGTTAAAGGCTGGTGAACTGGGCTTCATGGATATATATATATATTATTATTATTGTTATTGTTTGTTTTTCTACAAGGAGATTGGACTTAGAGAGGTTAAGTAACTTGCCTAAGTTCACAAGTAAGCAAACAACCGAGGCAACTGCCCAGCTTATGTGTGTCAGATGGCCATTGTTCCTAAGAGAGGCTGTCTCAGTCAGCAGTGTGTGTGCTGATTGCCAAGACCTTAGTTGGTGTGTGTGTGTGTGTGTGTGTGTGTGCGCGCACATGTGTTCTGCATTGATGATGTATTGCACACACTGAGGCATGGCATCAACTTGAAGGGCTGGATTTGGAGTAAATTGGGTAATCACAGACTTGTTAGAGTGAGTTGGCTTCATGAGGCTTCAGAAGAGCATTTAGGAAAATCTACGGTGCTAGGAGTTGCAGGCACAGTAAATGGTGCTTGGTGGCATTAGCACTGAGCATATTCTGTGTTGGTTGAATTTACTGCAGCCTGAGCCAGAGCTGGGGCACCTCTCTGGCCAGCTCAGGCTCTGGGACTCCCCCGGCTCACAGTCTATGGGAGATCGAGGCTGGATGACACCCCCACCCTAGGCTTGAAGAGAAAGGGAACTCACCACAGCCTCCCTCGGCCTCTCTGCCACCTGCTCTATGGAGCAGTGCATGGCCAGAGAGAAGGGCAGGACTTCCACACCCACCACGTCCCATCTGTGCTGGACACCGTGATTCATACACATTGCATCCTTCAAACCTTGCAGGCTCTGTGATGCGGAACTTATTAACTCCAGGCTGGAGATGATGGGAGATGGCTTGCCCAAGGTGGCACAAGCAGCAAAGCCAGGACTTGAGCTAGTATTGGCCTTCAGAGCATAGGCTTGCTGCTCTGTAACTTACCGCCTTATGTCTGATGTGGCTCTGTTGACCTTTGACCCCCACCCCCTTGGCTCAGGCTAAGGTGACTCCTGGTGCAGATGGCAAGGGAAGACTGTGAGCTCTAGGAGGGTAGAAACAAAGCTGTCATCCTTTGATCTCATGGCTAGCATGATACGTGGGAAGGAGCAGGTGCTCTTATCATACTGCCCATATGAATATCAAGTACAAGCCTTCAAAATTTCCCTTGTGAGCAGACGTCTGGGAAGTGTTGATCTTACTCTGGGGCTGTAGAACTGATAGCAGCCTTGTCCTCATTACAGCCTGTCCAGTGCGTCCTCAAGACCTTGATCATCCCATTCGTGGGGACTTCCTCTTTCTCCTTGTCATGGGGATTCCATCCTAGATTCTCCTCAGTGAGCTTTCCTTCTCTTCTGCAGGGCCACATCACTGGTCTCACGGGGGTGATGGAGTTTCGGGAGGACAGTTCGAATCCCTACGTCCAGTTTGAAATCCTCGGCACAACCTACAGTGAGACCTTTGGCAAAGACATGCGTAAGGTAAGTCTTAGGGCCCCCACCTGCCTCTTTTCCTGCAGTGGTGCCCCTGGCTCTGTGTTAGGAGCAGGTGTTAACCACCACCAATGTCCCCTCTTCCTGTCTCTCTCTGACAATGCTACCATTTATGTTGGTGTTTATGGGGCACAGTGTGGAGAAGGCTCAGAGAGTTTTTCAGTCAGGAAGTTCTACTGATTCAGTCTCTGAGTACAGCAGGGGGCACCACCTGGTCCTGCTATTTAGCCTTGGGCAGCCAACCAAGCAGGCCTAGGCTGAGACTGGAAGGGGTGTAGTGTTTTCCCCGAGTGGCTGAGATCAGCCCAACTGTGGGACAGGTGTAACTGTGGCTGAGGCAGGAGTCTGAGGTTACAGCCAGTGTCCCCTAGATCTAAGAGCGAGACAAAGCCATGAACAGAAAAATGAACCACAAGGAGGGTGAGAAGCAGGGAAGGGTGGAGCCTAGTTGGGGGGAGAAGGGAGAGGTAGACAAGCTGTATAGCTCAGGGTGGGGTTTGGCTGTTTTATTTGGTGCTAATGAGAGTGGCAGACCTGGGTCTCTTTCCAGTAATACTTTGCCTCTTCCTCTCTCTTCCTATGAAGGATTTTCAGGACTGAAGACTTGGGGGTGGAGGAGGCAGCCTTTGCCCAGAGTTGGAACCCCCAAAGTTAAAGGGAGGATAGCAAGGAAGGTATTGGAACAGTTATCCAAGAACCCCAGATTTGGTCACTTTGAGCCTGTGTGGAATGGATGGTGGGGTTGCAAGGCTCGGTCATGCAGCTGGCTTAGATGCATTCCCAGGAATGGCCCACACAGAAGGCGCATGTGTTTGTTGGGGCATTAACTGATTGCCATACACTCAGGCATGGGCTACTATTATCACACACAGACACACTCATACACATGCATTTCTATACAATTTAAAGGAGGGCATCTCTACTAATCAGTGCCCAAGAGAAGAAGGACACAGTGAACTCTTACTGGGGCAGGATAAACCTTTAACAAAGAGGCCTCTAGCCTGGCTTTGGGCATTGGCTGGGCAGTGGAGAGGCAGGAAATGCTAACACGCTCTTGATAGGTTGCAAATCTGGGTGACAGACTTCTTTGGCTATACTCCTTGAGGAGCAGGTAGAAGGATGCATGTGTGGAGTGGCCGAGGGTGTGAGGGCTGGCGAATGTGCTTGGGGTGGTCATCCTTTATCACATGGGAAGAAGACCAGTTTCCCACAGAGGGACTGGTATGGCCGGGGGTCCATGTGGGATGTGAGAGTTGGGGAGCTTCAGCTTATTTTACGACAGAAGGTGGAGTCACTGGTTGGTCCTATAAATAATGGGAGGTTGAATAATTGGTTGTGATGCCACGCCAGGTTGGGTGATGTTTTGGAGGTTAGTTTGTGGCATCGTAAAGGGTGTTGGCAACTATGGTGTAATACCCCGGAGGGCCGAGGTGGGATGTGCAATGTCAAGGGCATCAGGGAGCCCTCGTGATGTCTCTTAGGGATGCCCAAAGCTGGGAAGTTTGATGGGGGACCAGGAATGGGGGGTCAGCATTGGTCTTTGTTGTTCAGGACCACAACAGAAATCAGCTTGTGTTGGGACTCCCACCTGGTAAGGAGCAATGAGAATCAGGAAGCCACTTTAGTCACCCTGATACCAAAGGGATTGCAGAGTGTAGCTACCTGCCGAGGCAACTAGTCACATTTGCCACCGTGCTTGCTTTCATCCCCCAGTGATCCTCAGAGGCTAGAGACACTCAGGCCCTGCCTGCTGGCTCCCTTGCTGCCCCCAACCCCCTTCTTTCAGCTCAGCTCCAACAACAATGTCCCACAGTAGGTGAGAATCTTGTCGGTGGGGGTCCCCGCCTGCTAGGCCCCCCCCCCCCACCCGCTGACCACTCCAGGTGCCTGAGAGGGCAAGAGGCACTGTGTCCTCCACTTCCTGTTTCAGGTGTCTGGGCCTTCCCTGTTGCCATGGCAATGCTCATCCAATACCCCGAAGCCAATAGGAGCTGGAATCTCTCTGTGTAAGGAGCTTCGGAGTGCAGGAGGCCTGAATGTAATTGAGTTAGAAGGGAAGCTGATTTTCAAGTGGGCTTTATTTTAAAGCGTATCCTTTTGTCATTTTAAAATCTGACCTTAATAACTGCATATCCCAGTTGTTATCTGTCTGCCTGGCAGCTTATCTCTGTTGAGGAGAAGTTATCTGGAAAGCAGGGAATAGGATTTACCATAGCAAATATTTGTTATTCAGGCCCATGGTGCAATCAAGCAAGGTCTGGGAGGCTTCGGGATAAAGCCAGGTGAGGGAGTTGGGACACAGTGTCACAGGTCTAGGGCGGCCTTTGAAAGCAGGACTGAGCTATACGGTCCCGGTGGAAGATGGGGCTGTGAAGGATAGGGCCGGGAAATTGGGGTGACCTAAAAGTAAAGTTTAGGGTGAGCACCCGACTTTGAGGGCAGGGTTAGGATGCTGAAGCACACAAGGGCAGTGCAAAGATCATTCATGCTAAGGAGGCAGGGGCACCTCTGATGACTGTCCCCCAATAGGATCTCTCTGGCCACACCCACTTCTGAATGGTGAAAGGAGCTGACTGGGCAGATTGCTAGATGCTGTCATGCTGGAGCAGGGTCAGGGGTTTTCTACAGAGATGATCTAGGTCTTGATATATGTGCATTTCCTAATCTCTCTCTATTATATATATATAATAGGCATATATAATATAACTTCTGTATATTATATATTATGTGGCCTCTTATAATCTCTCTTTATTCTATATGTAGACATATGTATATATATGTCTATGTAGGTATAAGTTTACATATGTATATATAAGATTAAAAACAACTACAGCAAACAAACACAGGCACACAAAAACAAAAAGCAAGTAGCTTAAGATTTAAACCAAGAGGAATTGTTTAAATTAGGGAGCAAATGGATGTTTTCTTAAAGTAAATATACTCTTGGGGGAATGGCAGGGAGGGGTGAGTCACCCAGACGTTTTAGATGAAGTGGCATCAAGAGACCGTGGATTACTCAGCCCCTTCAGGGGGTGGAAGGAATAGGTGATTGCCTCGAGCTGCAGGGTGCGGGACAAATGCTAATTCAATTATCTCATCCAGGAAGTGCATTCTTGTTGAGGGAGTGCTGGATGGCAAGATCAAAGGTCTATGTCACCAGCCCGCTGTGTAAGTCCAGGCAAAATATCAATCATCTCTGTGTTCTGCTTGGAGCTGCCTGGTACGGGTGGTCATCAGGCAGCCTCACGGGGGGCAGGCTTTGCTGCATAGTCACGTCAAGCTCCCACAGGACTTGGCCTGACATTTGTCCTGGAGGTGTGTGCTTGTTACCATCAGAGCTCCACAAATTTCTTCTCGGTTTTCTCTGTGCTCAGACAGAAATCTGTGAAGGGGAGTCCCATGGCCTTACCTAGGCAAATGTCCTTAGTGGATAACATGAGCTGGGGTGGGATTGTTGGAAGCCCCCTGGATGGAGGTTTCCGAAGGTGGGGGCATGGAAAGCTGATTTGCAGTGGACAGAAGGGAGCAGAGCAGGAACTGTGGAGCTCCTACTTGTAAGCAATGGTGCCTTACAAGTCTGTTGCCTCACTGATTGGGGGATTTTGTGTCACTCCTGCCTCTCCTGAGATTTTGCAGCCACTTCCCTTCCCCGAACCTTCATTTTCTCAGATGGGAGGTGCAGATACTGCGAGCCTCCTGGTTGAATCAAGGGGTCCGTCGGTATGATGACCCCGATGCCACTCTTGGCAGTGAGTGCTGTCCTGTGTGGTGCAGGCCATCAGCTTCTGCCAGGCAGAGCTGTACCCCTACTGCAGGGTGTGTACCTCTACTTCGGACTGTGTAAAAGCAGAGACATGGAGGCAGGCTTAGAATGTGGCCTTCCACCTTGAAGTGCCCTGAACCCCACTACCGAAGCCTGAGGCCAGAGACAGGAGGGAGGCTCTGTGTGCCTGCGCAGTGCCCACTCCGCCTTCACGCATGGGAGCACGTAGCCACTCTCTATAAAGACCCAGTGGGAGAGTGTGCTGGGAACGTGGCCTCTGATGAAATTTTGTTTTTAGGACTGTTTTGGTGTGATTAAAGGAAGAAGGAAAACATGGTTGTCGTTTTGCTTTCTTTCTTTTGTTTGTTTGTTTGTTTGTTTGTTTTTCCTTTCCCACAAGCATGAGTTGCCTGGAGTATAACACCTGCTACAGCCCTGCAGAAACGTTTTTCCATGACATGATTACTGAAGATATCTGCGCTTTTCTATCCTAGTGATACTGATGTGGGAGACTCTTTCCCTTCTACCAATGAAGAGTGCCTGTTACACTGACACCCTGGGGAGACTGCCAGCTGCCCACAGGCCCTTTGAACCTCATTTCCCATGGGCGCTATCCACCTGATTTACTGGCTTAGTGGAGAGTGGCCTGTCTCCTTGGCCAGGATTAGGGGGCGGGGAGTGGTGGGAAGCATCGGGAAAGCCTATGAATTTGCTCTATGTGTTGGTGTTCTAGGGCAAAGAACACTCTGGTGTGGTGAGAGAACAGGACTGTTTCTGATAGAGTAGAATCCAGTTCCAACCCAGAGACTGAGGAATTTAGTCTGGAGTCTTCAAGCTTTTCTTTGGTCCTGGAAAATCTGTTCCAGCAGAATCTTATTGGAACCCAGACACATTAAACAGTTGTAGAAGCCAACATGCAGTGGTTGAGATAGATGGGAAATTGGGGTAGAGGGTCCTGAGGCTTTCTGCACCATCTCCCCCATCTCAGTATTTCTGTGGTTTTCTGAGCAGTTCCACATGGCAAACTGAGGCTCAGAGATCGGAATGACTCAGTTATGTGGCACCAACAAGCATGTATCTGTGCCTGGGCTGGAAGGCAGATTTCCTGAGGGTGATGTGTGGGGCCTGGAGCCTTCTTTCTGAGCTCAGGGCAATGCAGTTCCATGACCCCAACTCCAGGCAGCCCACTTTTCACCCCATCCTCCTATCACCCCACTCTGCCTGCCCCTACAGAGCCTGCAGTAGGGCCTCAGAGTCCATTCCTGTTGGAGCCTGCTGAAGTCCCACCATGGCCCTTGGCTCGGCCTCCCCATTCCAGCCACGACCAAGAAGTGGGAGGGCTTCATTCTCCTTTAACCAGTTTAAGATGCTTCTTCTGTCTTTGTCAATTTCCATTCTTCATGAAAGCTGGCTTTGGACAGGAATCAAGTGCCCTCCTTGATGTCATGTCCCTGGGAAGGCCTTGTGGTTGCTGATAATTCATAGAGCAATAATTGCTCATCATGTAGTGATTGTCATGCCATAGGACCCCGGCCCTCCCGGGGCTTGAAAGTACATCATTAACATTCTTGCCCAGGTCTGCTACACTGTCTTACAAATCTTCCCGCATTCTCAGGGTTCAGAAGTTCTAAGCTGTGAGGCCAGGTGGAAAAGGCACCAGCCAGCAGACAAGATAGCCCTGGTGATGAAGTAGGCGCTGCCACTTAGAGCACAGGAGGAATCCTTTACCTGGGGTCTCCAGCAGCTGGTGCCCGGAGCTGCATGGTAGATTTTGCAATGAAGGAGGGGAGGTGGGCAGTGGTGGGGCTGGGAGAATCCAGCGGGAGTATTGTGCAGTGTCTCTATTAAGCAGCTCTGATAGAGGCTCCCAGCTGTGCACAGTGAGTCACGGAAGAGAAATAAACTTCAGTCTCTTCGTGGATTAGCATTCTTGCAGCATATTTCCCAAGTAAAATGTCAACCGTTCCGAACCCTTGTGCAGAACTGCGTTTGATAGAGCCGAGAACCAAAACAAACCCTGCTGCTTCCTCTGGGTAAAGGGATAAGGAAAAGATACAATTAAGTGTTTCATTTTAAGTACGTTTATCACTTCATTTTGAAGATAGCATCAATACATGCTCATTTAGGGTAGAACCATTAGAAAATATAGATAAATGAAAAGAAGAATATAAAAGTCAGCCATAATCTCTGAACCAAGGAATAAATACTGTTAGCATTTCTGGTGCATTTACCTTCCTTCTTTCTTTATTTTTGTTTCTTTTTTCCCTTGCTCTGTACATGAGGGTAGAGAAAGTGATATGTTTATTTATCAAATTGCTACTTATTGTGCATACATTTTTATATCCTGACTTTCCACTTAATGCTGTATTGGGAGCACTTTTCCTTCTTTTATTCTTTACTCTTATTTTTAATGGAAATACATTACTCAGTTTACAGGAAGCCAACTTAGTTTATCTTCCTATATGATGAATGTTTTGCATTTACACCATATTATGATGTAATAATGTAGTAATGAACATCCAAAATATATACAATTTTATTTTATCTATATTTCCTTCTATTTTTTTAAGAAGTGAATTACCAAACCAAGGATAATAATTTTTTTACAGTTCTTTATATTGTTGACACCCATTTTTCAAATTGATTATAGAAAGATATAACAATTTGCATATCCACCAGTAGTATAGGGAAGTCTCTATTACATCCTGTGCTCAAAACATTGTGTGTTATATTAAACATTTTTGCTACTTTGGTAGCAATATGGAAACATAATGTTGAAAAATTTGCATTTCTTATGGGATTGTGCATTTAAAAATGCAGTCATTGGTCAGTTATATTTCACATTTTGTAAATTACATCTCAGGTCCTTTGCTCTTTTATATTGGGGATGAAGTTTTTCTTGTCACCTCCTATAAACTGTCTTTCAGAAGGGAATTGATAGTTATCTGTGTCAGATATTTTGTTCCCATAAATTGTTTGCCTTTGAAGAAACTAATTTCACACAGGGACATCTAACAATTTAGTATTTGTATTTTTTTTAAGAAAGTCATACCCAGTTCACAAAGTAGAGACTATTCATCCATACTTTCTTCTAGTATTTTTATGGTTTGATTTTATTTCAGTATAATCTGCCATCTCCTTGGGACTGATTTGGGATGAACTGTGACGTGATGACCTAGCTTTTACGTTTTTCAATATTGGTTTCTACTATCCAGGAATCTTCCCTTTCACTGTTGGCTTGAACATCACTTCTACCCTATGCCCTGCTAAATTTCCCATATCCGCCATTGATTTTTAAAACATTCTTAGACTCTTCTTTTTTTTCCCCTCTCAACTGAAATTTAATCAGTCTTTGTACACTTTTAAAATGTACTCATCTGCAAGTAACAGAATGTTCATCTTGAGTGGATTAAACAATAAAGAAGTCTTATTATCTCACATGAAAAGAAGTCTGGAGCTAGGATGGTTCCAGAGTTGGCCAAGGCAGAATTCTGTGCTTAGATCAAAGGCTTGGGTCTTTTTAATCTTCCTACTTGGCTGTGCTCAGGGCATAGTCTGAGCTCTCTTCTAATTTCAGGATGGCTGTGGTGATTCTAGCCATCATACCCAGAAAGACAGTAGCAAGTGAGAGAAGAAGGTCGTCTCTTGCTGTGCGTTTCTTCCTTTTTACAAACGAGGAGACCTTTCCTGGGAGTTGAGCCTGGCTGCTCGTTTTTACGGAGCCATGCTTTTGCTTTTTTATTGTGACAGTTGAGGTTTTCCACCTACATATATGTGACATTGACCTATAGCTTCCCTCTCGGATGCTTGTGTTCAAGTTGTATGAGGCTTGTACTCCCTGCTTACCATGGATAGAGAATCACTCATTCTTTTGTACTTGTAGGGACAGAGCTCTTGAAAGTTGGAAATAATTTAACTTGTAAAATTGCCTGGGCTGGTTGTTGGTCTTGGAGCTATTACTTTGATATCTTGGAAATTCTCTTTCCTGGTTTCTACATTTCCTTGAGTAATTTTTTGTAATCTACTTTATAGAAAATCTTGTATAACCCTGGCATTTTCAAATTCATGACTAAAGCTCTGTATCGTTTTTGCAAATTTTCAAAGTATCTGTCCGTTGAAATATTTCTCTTTTCATTGCTACTCTTGTGTATTTGTGTTGTCTCCCTTTATTGCTTGATTAGACTAGACAGAAGTTTTTTTTTTTATTGATTTTTTTCAAAGAACTAGGTCTAATTTGCTTAATCAATTTTGTTGTATTTTATGTTTCTGTAATTAATTGATTTGTTTTTCTTTCTGTCTCCCTGCTGCCTAGTGTTTGTTTTATTGTTAATTTTTAAACTTATTATAGGAGGCATCAGATAATTTATTCTTTCCCATTTTGGAATGCTCTCTATTTTATCCTGAATATAGTTGCTGCTGAATCTTGGTGGTTTTTCTAATGTAAACTGACATGTAACACTTGTACAGAAAAGTGCCTAAACTGTCAGTAAATCGGTATATTTTCTTTTCTTTTTTTTTTTTTTTTTTTAAGATTTATTTGACAGAGAGAGATCACAAGTAGGCAGAGAGGCAGGCAGAGAGAGAGGAGGAAGCAGGCTCCCTGCCGAGCAGAGAGCCCGATGTGGGGCTCGATCCCAGGACCCTGAGATCATGACCTGAGCCGAAGGCAGCGGCTTAATCCACTGAGCCACCCAGGCGCCCCTATATTTTCTTTTCTTTCATTTTTTTTTTAGACTTTATTTATTTATTTGACAGAGATCACAAGTAGGCAGAGAGGCAGGAATAGAGAGAGGAAGGGAAGCACGCTCCCTGCTGAGCAGAGAGTCCAATGAGGGGCTCCACCCCAGGACACCTAGATCATGACCTGAGCTGAAGGCAGAGGCATTAACCCACTGAGCCACCCAGGCGCCCCTCACAGTGCATTTTCAAAAAGAGAACCCACCCATGCAAATCTACACCCACATCGAGAAACAAGGCATCATAAGTGACTCCAGGGGTCACCCCTGTGCCCTCTTCCCGTCACGACACCCACCAGCAGAAACACTGTTGACCTCTAATGCACGCACTACACACACTGTTGTATCTGCTTTCTTTTGCTCAACATCATGTTTGTGATATTCATGATTACTGTTGTATGTACTTTAGTTCATTCATTCTTACTGTGTTCTAAAATGTAGGTTTTATTATTATCCCGGTATGGTGAGGACAACAGATCCAGAGAGATGCCTACCACTGAAAAGACAGTTTGTTACAGTTCCCAAGAGTTGGGCGCTTGCCCCACATACCACACAGGGCTGCAAAGAGAAGCACCAGAGTGAGTCAGGCCCCAGAGCAGGCAGGAGAAAGAGCTTTTATTGTGGTTCTTGCAGGAACAAATAGGTGAGGCAGAGGAAGCAGGCTCAGGATTGGTAGTTTGAACTGACACAATGTCAGTGGGCTCTGGGGTGTAGGGGCTGCTCCTGGTTGTCAGCTATCTCCCCCAAGGATGCGGGCAGAGGAATAGTAGCTCAGAGTGGAAGAGCTCCATAAAGCAGGTGGTTGGGGGTGGGGGGGTGGCGGGCTCTGGATTGGTTAGTTTGCATATGAAAGGCACTCCTGCGGGAGAGTCATTTATGTTCCCTGGGTATTGGTCAGCCCTGGGAGGAGCAGTTTCTCTTCAAGGATTAGCAGGACCCTAGGTGGCAAAGCTTCAGAAATACAGAAACTAAAAAGACATGATTAATATATGTTGATGTATAATATGCCTCCTAAGACTATTTCACGCTGGGTTTAGGAATTCTGTTGTTGAAGGCACTGGAGCTGTTTGCAGATTTTGTCTCTCACCAATAACATGGCTACAAACATTCTTAGATACATCTTTTAGGGGGACATATATATGTCTTTCTGTTGGGTATATCCCTGAGAGTGGAATTACTAGGCCAGAAGGCATGCGTATGATTAACAGATCCCGCAAACATTTATCTAAAGGGCTCGTTAGCAGTTTTATTCCTGGAGGTGGTTCCTAAAAGCTGTGGTTGTGCTTCACTGACCCTCCGCGAACTAACACGGGTTGTTAGTCTTTTTACAGGCTGGCCATACTGGTGGGTGGGTAATGGTTTCTCACTGTGGTGGTTTCATTTCCATGATGGTTAATGATGTGGAGCTCCTTTTCATGTTTTTCTTGGTCATTTGGAGATCTTTGTGAGGTGCCTGTTTAAGTCTAAATGACTTTTTAAAAAAAATTTGGCTTTTGGCCTTTTTCTTAGTAATTTGTAGGTGAACCAGATATATGTCCTCCGCAAATATATGTATATATATATATATATATATTGGCATTGTTCTCACACACTGTGCCTTGTATCTTTCTTGCTCTTAATGACATCTTCTAATGAACAGAAATCCTGAATTTTAATGTAGTTCATTTTATCCAATTTACCACTTAAAAATCTATTTGTTTATTAAATTTGGTGTGCTGTTTAAAAAAAGTGTGTACCTATTTAAGAACACGAAGCTGTCATCCTATGTTTTCTTGTTTTACACTGCTCATTTGTGTCTGCATAACATCTGGAAGTGATCTCTGTGTAATGTGTGTTTGGAGGCAAGATGCATTAAAAAAATATAGGTATTTGATTGACCCAATACTATTTATTGAAAGAATAAACTCTTTTCCCTACTGCTTTATCATACTCCCTTTCTCAGAGGTCAGGTAACTGTATGTTGTGGGTCTGGTTTTGGACATCCTCTTCCATTTCATTTGGCCATTTGTATGTGTACCAGTATCATACCATTCTAACAATCAACGTTTTTTCTTTTTGTTTTGTTTTGCTTTTGAGAGAGAGAGCATGCAAGCAAGGGTGGGAAGGGGTGGAGGAGGCAGAGGGAGAGAATCTTAAGCATGACTCCATGCCCAGCACTGAGCCCAATGTGGGGCTCAATCCCATGATCCTGAGATCTTGACCTGAGCTGAAATCAAGAGTTGGACATGTAACTGGCCGAGCAATCCAAGTGCCCCAACAATCATAGTTTTATAATAGCTCTTGAGTGCTGATAATGGAAGTCCTCTAGCTTTCTCTTTTTTTTCAAGATAGACTTGACTATTCTTGGCCCTTTGAATTTCTTCATACATTCTAAAATTCGATTTTTATTTTCTGCAAAGAAACCCTGAAATTTTGATTGAGATTGCATGGACTTCAGATCAATTTAGGGAGAATTAACATCTTACCAACATTGAGTGTGTGAACATACTATACCCCTCAATTTATTTAGATCTTCTTCAGTTGCTCACAGGAAATTTTGTGGTTTTTACTTAGAGATCTTGAGTAACTTTTGTTTGATTTTTTCCCCCAATACGTTATTATTTGTGATTATATTACAAATAGTATATATTCAAAATATTTTTTACTTGTTTGTTGTATGTATATAGAACTGTTATTGGTTTTGCATATTAAACTTGCTTTTAGTGAACTATTCACTGATTTATTCTAATAGTTCACCTGTAGATTCTTAAGATTTTCTACATACATAGTCATATCATATATGAAGAATGGGAGTTTGATTTTTTCTTTCCCATTTTTATGCCTTTTATTCCTTTCTCTTTCCTTATTGCACTACTTAGGGTCTTTAATTCAAGTTGAATAAATGTAGTGATAGTGGGCATTCTTGTCCTTTTCTTGATCTCAGAGGACAGCCTTTTTATAATGCACAATTTTGCATTATGTTTGCTACATATTTTTGGTATGCGCTTGTTTTAATATTGAGAAAATTCCCGAGTTCATGCTTTGCTAACAGTTTTGTCAAAAAGGAGTATTAAGAGGCACCTGGGTGGCTCAGTGGGTTAAGCCTCTGCCTTCGGCTCAGGTCATGATCCCAGGGTCCTGGGATCGAGCCCCAAGTCCGGCTCTCTGCTCAGCGGGGAGCCTGCTTCCCCCTCTCTCTCTGCCTGCTTCTCTGTCTGTTTGTGATCTCTTGAATAAATAAATAAAATCTTTTAAAAAAAAGGAATATTAATTCAGTCAAAGGTTCTTTTGCAACTGTCAAGATAATTATATAATTTCTATTTTAACTTTCTCCTGTAAATGTGGTAAGTTACACTGACTGATTTTTTTTTTTTACTTTTTTTTCCCCAACAAAAATTAGAAGGATTTTTAATTTCCAAGTGTTCTGAGAATGCAAAATTAATGCAACATAAATTGAAAGATCTAATTAATAAATTTAACAAGCCAAAATAATTTTGTTACACAAATTAACCCATTTGTTATAAGCTAGCAATGTTTCAAATGATGGCGCTTCTACTGGTCTTTCAACTCCTTCAGTCTTCTGATGGCAGACTTTACTGTGACGGGAGAAGTGGTGTTGTAGGTCCAGGAGCCACCAGCGACGGTTTTCATGCAGGAGCCACAGTGCCAGATCCCCACAGCTCGTCTTTTCATCTTGGTTTTGCCACAGAAGGAGCAAGTGTACCTGGCGTGCTGGCTTATCTCAACCTTCTTCACCATCTTCCTGAGGGAGGCACCATAACGGGTCCTGCATTTGCCCACGATTCCGACCTTCTTTTTTTTTTTTTTTTTTATTTGTTTATTTACAGCATAACAGTGTTCATTGTTTTGGCATCACACCCAGTGCTCCATACAGTACGTGCCCTCCCTATTACCCACCACCTGGTTCCTCAACCTCCCACCACCCCGCTCCCCCGCCCCTTCAAAACCCTCTGGTTGTTTTTCAGAGTCTATAGTCTCTCATGGTTCATCTCCCCTTCCAGTTTCCCTCAACTCCCTCTCCTCTCCATCTCCCCATGTCCTCCATGTTATTTGTTATGCTCCACAAATAAGTGAGACCATATGATACTTGACTCTCTCTGCTTGACTTATTTCGCTCAGCATAATGTCTTCCAGTCCCGTCCATGTTGCTACAAAAGTTGGGTATTCCGACCTTCTTGGTGCGTTTAGCCATGTCGCCTCAACCTAGGTCTGAGCCCCAAGAGCTTTTTTTGACTTTTTGAGGCCACTCATTATTTCTCTTCTCTGGATCAGTTCTACACCTTGCTGTTTTGATTCGTACTATTTTACAATATGTTCCAGTATTCGGAAAGGTTGATACCTTCTGATTTCTCTTTTTTTTTTCAGAATATTCTTTAAATTAAACTTTTATTCAGAGATTAGCAATAATTCACCATCCCTTGTAAGAAATAATAGAGAAAAATCCAGAGATCCAGGACAGCCTTTATTAAGTTTCTCGCAGTGGCGGCGCCTTATAATACTTGTGTACAGTAACACAATGAGGATATTGATACTGATAGAGTTAATGAATCTGATTCAGTTTTAGATTTCCTCAATTTCATTTGTACTTATATCTGTGTGTGTTTGCTCTGGGAGTTATGATAAACATATGTGACTTATCAGAGTCTACGCATATCAACATTTTGTCACATCAAGTGATGTCTGGAAATCTGACTTTCATTTAAATGGCTTTTCCTTCTTCACTTTTTTTTCTTTTTTTAAAGATTTTATTTATTTATTTGACAGACAGAGATCACAAGTAGGCTCCTTCTTCACTTATAAATATCATTGTTTTGCTTCTTAGCTGGTGTTGTAATTTATCCTTTAATCATCAAATATGATTTATAAAACTCATGGGGAAGACAGTCTATTGTATATATTCCTATGATTGCTCTTTTTTTCCTCTTCTCTCATATTTCCGATGCAAGAATTATTCTGTAATTCTAAATATTCTAAATTCTAAATTCTGTAATTCTGAATATTCTGTAATTCTAAAATAAACTTCCTTTGGCAATCTTTAAGGATCTGCTAGCCATACATCTTTTAGTTTCCCTTCATTGGATCATATCTTTATTTCCCTCTTCATCCTCGAAGGGTAGTTTTGCCAGAAACGTAATTTGTGGATGAGAGTTCTTTTTTTCCCTCCCGAGAACTGAGAAGTGGAGAAATGTTGTGCCATCCTCTATTGGCCTCCGTGATTTCAGACGAGAAAGTCAATGTCATTTAATTGCTTTTCTTCTGGATGGTTTTTCTCTGGATGCGTAAAAAAAAATTTTTTTTCATCTTTAGTTTTCAGAAGTTTTATTATGATGCCTCTTGATGTAGATTTCTTTGAATTCATTCTCTTGGCAGTTTCTGTGTTCTTGAATTTATAGGTTTATATGTCTTTCATGAAATTCAAGAAATTACTAACAATACTTCTTCAGCCCCATTCTTTCTTTTCTCCTTCCAGGATTCCAGTGGAATGAAGTTGAGGTCTTTTGTCCCTCAAGTCCCTAGCAGAGGTCCTATTCATCTCTTTTGCAGTCGGTGTTCTCTCTGCCACTCATGCTGAGGAAATTTCATTGCTCTGTTCTCCAGTTGCTGATTCTGTTTTCTGTCATTTAAATTCAATGATTGATTCCATCCAATGGGTTTTTAAATTTTTATTATATTTGTTTCAGTTCCATGATTTCTTTTTCATTCTATTTTGTATTCTCTTTGCTGAGCTTTTCTACTTTTTTTTTCATTTGTTTCAAGAGAATTTGTAATTGCTTGTTGCAACATTTTTATGATGACATTTAAAATCCTTATCAAATAATTCTAACATCTCATCATCTTGGTCTTAGCATTAGTTATTTTTTTCTCATCCAATTTGTGATTTTCATGGTTCTTGGTATGATGGATAATTTTTTTTTATTATATTTTGAACATTGTGGTAATTATCTTACAAGGCCATGTTCCATTTAAATCTTTTATTTTACTAAGGAGTCCCCCTCTTCAGTTTTGGCACAAACGTCTGTCCTACTTTTCTCTCCTATGCTTCCAATGACTACTTAATTTTAAGAGTTGATAGTATTTGGTCTACTTAATTTATCTGGTGCTTTTGGGGGAAAGCGAATGGGTTTCTCTGGATGAGTCACCTGGTACCTCTTGTTGAAGGAAGGGAGTCTCTGGCCTATGAAGCTGAGGACCACTTCTCAGGCTAGACATTTGTGGTCAGATTGCCCTGCCTCTGGGGAAATGAGGGTGCCTCCCTGGTTGAGCCCTGACTGTGGGAGGATTTACCCTTTTGATGCCACCTGGTGGCTGTCAGTGGAGGAGGGCATTCTCAGGCCTATAGGGACAAAGATGCCTCATGGAACAGGCACTGGTGGAATCACCCCTGTTACTTTTGCCCAACTGCCCAACTGTGTCTCACAGTGCTTCAGGGGAGGCTCAGGCTAACGTGGAAGAGAAGGATTGTCTAGGCTATGCCATTTGTTGCTGAGGAGCTCCTGGGGGGTTCCCTGGCCAGTGTTTCTGGATTGGACTGGCTGGGGAAGCATGAACATCCTTGGGCTACCTCCAATTGCTAGATTAGGAGTTCCCAATTCCAGGCCTGAGATGCTTTCTTCTGTTGGTTGGGGACCAAAAGACCCTCTGCCACTCTGTGCTTCCAGTCCTGAGTTCCCTAGCCCATGTGCCTTCATCTCTCCATCTTTCAGAGGTCTCCTTTTGTGTTCTCCTGCATCATGTCCAAGGCTTCTAGTTGTACTTATGTTACTGTGATATGCTATTCTTTTCAGTGGCTTCTTGATATGTTTGGTTACATAAAGTATTTTTTGGTTTTCTTCTTTTCGTTTAAAGCTACTAATAACCTTCTTAGTACACTACAATCTAGGTTTTTGATGGGTGATATTTTGTCTGTTTACATTCCAAGTAATGGCTAATCTCTTTGCGTGTATGGTCATCATTTTCCTATTCATTTTCTATTCGATCCACATGCTTCATATTCTTTTTTTTCTCTTCTCTCTCTCTCTTTTTTTGCCTTGATCTGGTTTATTTTTATTTTTAATTTTTAAAAAACGTTTATGTGGTTTATTTTAAAAATATTATTTTATTTTCTATTTTATAACTGTTGAATCTACGTGTAGTTTTTAAACCCCGTAAGTTATTACTATTCAGTTTGTACAATCGATATTTTTATATTATATACACGTAAGTGCTCCCTCCTATTTTCTGGAAGAGATTGTGTAAAGTAGTGATTATTTCTTCCTGAAGTGTTTGGTGGATTTCATCAATGAAATCATCGATGCCTGAAATTTTCTTTTTTGAAAGTTTTTTTTTTTCCTTTTCGTTAAAGATTTTATTTATTTATTTGACAGAAAAAGAATGGGCACAAGTAGGGGGAGCAGCAGACAGGGAGAGGGGAGAAGCAGGCTCCCTGCTAAACAGAATACTGGAGGTGGGGCTAGATCCTAGTACCCTGGGATCATGACCTAAGCCAAAGGCAGATGCTTAACTGACTGAGCCACCAGGTACCCCCCCAAATATATATTAAACACATAAAATTTGTCATTAAAAATCCTTTCAAAGGGTTCCTGGATGGCTCAGGTAAGTTTCTGCCTTCGTCTTAGGTCATGATCTTGGGGTTCTGGGATCAAGCCCTGTGTTGGGCTCCCAGCTCAGCGGGGAGTCTGCTTCTCCCTCTCCCTCTGCTCCCCTCTGCTCTCTCACTCTCGAATAAGTAAATAAAATCTTTGAAATATATATTGATATTCAGGATATTCTGGTTATCTATTCCTTCATGAGTGGATTAGGGTAGTTTATGCCTTTCAAGGAACTGGTCCTCCCTACTTAAGTTGTTTAATTTATGAGCATATAATTATTTATAATATTTACTTGTTATTTTAAAGTCTGTAGTGATAGCTCATTTTCACTGAGGATATTGGTGATTTGTGTCATTATTTCTTCTTCAGTCTGACTAATTTTATCAAAAGCCTGAGTTTTTCAAAAGCCTACTTTGGGTTTCATTGATTTCTCTCTATTGTTTTTCTGTTTTTCAAATTCAATGATTATTTCTCTTATATTTATTATTTACCTTCTTTTGTTTGTTTTGGGTTTAATTTGCTCTTCTCCTCTAAGGTGAAAAATTAGATTACCTATTTTATGTCTTTAGTCTTTCTCTACTACGAGCTTTTAATGCTATATATTTCCCCATAAGCACTGCTTTGGCTACCTTCCATAAAACTTGATAAGTTTTGCCATTATCCATCCATTTATTTTCAATTTGTCTAGCATTTTTGTTTTAATTATAACTTCTATGGGGAGCTCATCGTAGAGTCTTACTTTTTGTCCACCCTGTCAATATCTGCTGTTAAATTGACGTTTTCAGACCATTTCCACCTTAGCTAATTATTGATAGAATTGGATTTATGTCTACAAGTTTGTTAGTTATTTTATTCTCGTTTTATCTTGGTATTTTGTGCCCCCTTTCTTCCCTTCTTTTGGATTATATATTTGAATATTTTTAATGTTCCATTTTAGTTTATTTATTTGATTCTGGGGGTTAGCTCTTTGTATCAATATTTAGGGGCCTTATTTAGGGATATATTGCTCTATATATCTATAGGTCTGTATCTGTATCTATCTGTATCTCACAGTTTACTTTTTGAGTTAATACTGTTCTGTGTTACATAAACTGTAACATATAGGTTGTAACATATAGGTTCCTATGACTCTCTCAGTTTATCTTTAGTTTACTTTGTGTTACAGGTGTCACATATATTTGCATACGTTGGTAACCCTCCCATACAATATAATGACTTTTGAATTTTAGCAGCCATACACATTTAAGAGTACTTCAGGTGGGGGAAAAAAGTCTTGAGATATTTACCACTTGTTTTATTCTCCTTTACCCCCAAAGAGCCATGTTTCCCTTTGAAATTGTTTTCTTTTAGCCTGAAATGATTCCTTTAGCATTGTTTATATGTAGTGCAGGTCTGCTGGCAAAAAATTCTCCTAGTCTTTCTTTTTCTGAGATTTTAATTCTTCTTTATTCCTGAAGGATATTTTAACTTTGTAAAGAATTTTAAGTTGATAGTTTTTTTATCCTGGCCTCTGCATTCTCTGGGAGAAATCCATGGTCATCCCACTCCTGATTCCCTTGTATATAATGTGCTGTTTTCCTCTGGCTGCTTTCAATTTTTTTTTCCTTTTGTTTTCAGGAACCTGTTTAAGATGCATCTAAGCAGTTTTCTTTGTGTATATGCTTTTTAGGAGTTTATTGAGTGTCTTGAAATTGTAACTGTCTCTTTTACCAATATTAGGAAATTTTCTGCAGTTATTACTTTAGATATTTTGTGTATGTGTTGGGAGAAAAACTTTTTCTTTCCTTCTAGGGTTCCAACAGCACATATATCAATATGGATATTTCTAATGTCCAACAGGTTTCCAGGCTCTTTCCTTTTCAACCTTTTCTGCCCCTATTTGTTTTTCGGGTTGAATAATTTTTGTTTCGTCTATGTTCAGGTTCACTAACTCTAGAGCAGTGATGGGTTTCCATGCTGCCTTTAGGTATCACTGCTGTCACCACCACACTGATCATAGTAAGGACTCTCTTAGGGGTAAAATGGAGCAGGAATAGAGGGGAGAGAAATATATATAATTTTATGCACATGCATACACATGCAATTAATATAACATATATCTCTATCTGTGTCTAGGCTACATGTTTGTCTATGTCTGTATGGGGTGGGGGGAGGGAAATTCATCTGTGTATAGTTTGCTTCTCTAAGTTTTTATTCCCGTTCACATTCTGCCTACATATTTTGTCACCCGTTGGAGTCCTCAGGTAATTGTTTTCTGCATTTTCTCTAGAAATTAGAGTTCCATCAAGCAGGAGTTATGGGCTATAGTAGATTTATGGCAACATTGCAGAACTAGAACTCCAGTCATATGTATTTTAAATAAATTAAGAAAAGAAAATAAAAAATAAAAATGCTTCAAATTGCTATCTATAAGAGGGTTTCTACAACCACTTTATTTCATGGCCATTATCACAAAGTACCTCGCCATCATTTCTTGAAGTGTATTTTCACTGGGTACCAAATTCAAGTTTCCAGTTATTTTAAAAAATACTTTACAAATGTAATCTCATTAGTCTTTTTTCTACCTAGATTTTATTTTGAAAAGTCAGTCATCAGTCTTACACCTCTTCAGGGAGAGTGTGTGTGTGTGTGTGCGCGTGTGTATGTGTGTGTGCGTGCGTGCATGTGTGTGCGTGTGTGTGCGTGCATGTGTGTGTGTGTATTTCCAAGTTGCTTTTTTTTTTTTTTTTTTTAAAGATTTTATTTATTTATTTGACAGAGAGAGATACAAGTAGGCAGAGAGGCAGGCAGAGAGAGTGAGAGGGAAGCAGGCTCCCTGCTGAGCAGAGAGAGCCCGACGCGGGACTCGATCCCAGGACCCTGAGATCATGACCCGAGCCGAAGGCAGCGGCTTAAACCACTGAGCCACCCAGGCACCCTCCAAGTTGCTTTTAAGATTTTCTCTGTCTTCGATTTTCAGAAGTTTGAGTGTAATGCATCTAGGTAGGTATAGTTCCCCCCCCCCCACTTTATCCTGCTCTATTTGTTGAGTCAATGGTTTGATGTATTTCATTAGATTTGGGAAATTCTCAGCCTTTATTTCTTTTAATATTGCTTGTGACACTTTGGCTCCCTTTTTCAGACAATTAAACATTTATTAGACATGGTTAACAAGAACCCACATCTTCTGTACTATATTTCCCTCTTTTTTTCCACTCTCTGAGCTTCATTTGAATATTGGGTATAAACATGTCTCTGAGTTAAATAGTCCCATCTTCTCTTGGGTCCTGTTTTTACACTGATTCAGTGAATGTCTAATTTTACATTTTTGTTTTACAGTTCATGACTGTCTTTATAATTCTTTTTTATGGGTTCAAATTATCCATGCAAAAAATTTCAAATTTATATCCAGGTTCTTTCTCATTTCTTCTGTTTTTCTTAACATATAGATGTGACCTAGATTTACTGTTCATTTTTAAATCTTGGTCTGTTATCACCAATATTCATCTACTAATGATTTAATTTTATTAGCTGTTTTATCCCTCGATTAATTTTTTTAAAAAAATTAGACATGTATAGTAATAATTTTTGTTTTATCCTCAGCTGTGGGAGATATTTGTAGGGTGTAGTTTATATTATGTTTCTCTGATGATTGTGAAGTGCTGTGCTCAAGAACATCTGAGTTACTAACAAATCATCTTGATACTATTGAGGTTTGGTTTTAGAATTTGTTACAGTGGTTCTTTTTTAGATTTTACTTATTTATTTGAGATAAAGAGTGAGAGAGAGAGAAAGCAAGCATGAGTAGGGGAAGGGAGAAGGAAAAACAGACTCTCCACTGAGCAGGGATCCTGATGCGGGGATCCATCCCAGGACCTTGGTATCATGACCTGAGTTGCAGGCAGATGCCTGAGTGACTGAGTTACAGTGATTCTATTGGAGGTCTTTCCCTCACTCTTGTAACAGGATTCTTAAACTTAGGACATGGCCTCCTGGGGTTTCAGTTGAAAGTGACTGGTATTCATCAAGATACTGAAACTCAAGTTTTTAGCCTACAGTTTAACACGTCTCTAGCATTTTATTTTATTTTATTTTTAATATTTTATTTATTTATTTGACAGACAGAGATCACAAGTAGGCAGAGAGGCAGGCAGAGAGAGAGGGGGAAGCAGGCTCTTCCTCTGCCGAGCAGAGGGCCCAGTGCAGGGCTTGATCCCAGGACCCTGAGACCATGACCTGAGCCAAAGGCAGAGGCTTAACTCACTGAGCCACCCAGGCACCCCATCTCTAGCATTTTATATCCTCTGAAATATCTGCTCATTTCTCCATCCTCCCAGTGGGTCAATCACATCCTCTTTGCTTCTTTGCAAGCTAGATACACATTTTAGGAGTGATCTAAGAACTTGTGGATAACCTTTACAGAGATATTTTGTACTTTCTCACTTCAGCTTCTTTCCCTCTCTTAACACACTTGAGAATTTTATTTTACCTCCGTACCACAAAGTGTTCCCTCCATCTGGTGAGGCTGCCGTTCCATGCTGTTGTTTGATTTCCACGGAAAATGGATTAACAGTGTCTTCAGGTAAGTAGATCTAGTGTGACTATCAGGCTCTTCTCATGTTTTTTTCATTATCTCAAATGCAGTCTCGTATTGGTTGATATATAAAGGCCTAAAAACAATTATTTTATACATTCGAATAAGTTTTATAGTTGCTTACTATGGTAAGTTATGTTATTTTATGATTCTTCCACATATTTACTCATGCCCCCCCACCCCAACTTGACAGGTTGTTCAGCTTCAATAGTTTTGAACTTTCCAATAAGGGTATGGTGTTTTATACCTTGTTGTCTATATGGTTTCCTGTTGTATACAACTTAACTTTTAAATTCAACATTATGGTAATGAAGTTTGTTATATGTAGCCAAGTTGTTTACTTTTTAGGGATGTCTAATATTTTATTTTCTGGGTATATGATTTTTTTTTATCTATTTTCCTGAACATGGACTCTTGATTTATTTCTAGTTGTTTTTGTTCCTTCTTATAAACCTTACTGTTAGGAGCATTATTTGGCATGCATGTGTTTAGATGTAAGAGCTTCCCTTGACTGTGTATAGACATGGAATTGCTGGGTTATGAATGATCAACTTAAAAACCAACTTATGACAATAGTTTATTTTCCAAAGTTGTTGTATTAATTTATACCACCGGCAATGTATATGATAGCCCTTTGATCCACATCTTCTTCACCCCTTACTATTTTTTTGACTTCTTACTTTTGCCAGTTAAGACTGTAAAATAGGGGCATATTTTGATCTTGATTTGTATATTGCGGATCACTGTAAAGAATGAGCATCTCATCACATTTATTTAGCATTCATATTTCCTATTAATGTTTATTTCTCATTTTTTCTCTTTATTATAGATTATTGGATTATTTCTGACTTTCTCACTATTAAGTACCTTGTTCTCCAGTGTTTTTCAGTTGTTCCTGGAGCTTACAACTTTCTGGCTTTCAGTCATGCACCTATCATCCATGATTTGTATCAGGGTTTTTTTCCCTCCATCCTCTCTTAAAAAAAAAAAAAAAGATTTATTTATTTAAGAGAGAGAGCATGAGCAGGAGGGAGAGGGAGAGAGAATCTCAAGCTGACTTCATGCTGGGGCCAGGAGCACAACATCAGGCTTGATCCCCTGACCATGAGATGATGACCTGAGCCGAAACCAAGAGTCAGGCATGCTTGACCGATTGCTCCTCTCAGGTGCCACATTTTCCTCCACCTCTTTAAGGTATCTTTAAAATAATAAATTCTTAGTGAGATTGATTTCTCTTTACTTTTAAAATTTAAAATTTAAATTTAAAATTAAAAATAAAAAAAATATATATGTATTTATTTATTTGAAAGAGAGAGAGAGTGTGCATTCACACATGGAAGGGAGGGGCAAAGGGAGAGAGAGATCTCAAGCAGACTTCATGTTGAGTGCGGAGCTCCATGCAGGGCTTGATCTCACAACCCTGAGATCTTGACCTGAGCAGAAACCAAAAGTCTCATGCTTAACTAACTGTGCCATGCAGGCGGCCCTAAAATTAGTACTTTTTGTCTAAATCGAAGGTAAAAAGGTATTTTCAAGAAAAAGCTTTTTAAATTTTATTGAGATACAATTTGCAAACAATAAAATGCACCCATTTTAGTTGGACAGTTGGATGAGGGATGATAGAAGTGTTCATCCAGATATTCACCACTCTGTTGAAGGAGTGGAACAGTCCCATGCCCCTTTGAATTCAGTGTCCGCCTCTGTTGAATACAAATGTTGATCTCATGTCTGTCACTACAGAATAGTTGTGTCTATTCTGGAACATGTAAATAAAGTGCATAGTCATCATTTTTATCAATGTTCTTAGCCTAATGTTTTTGAGTTTTTCTATGTAGTTTTGTATATGAGTAGTTTGTTCCTTTTTATTGATGAATTGCGTTTCATCATATGAATATAAGCACAATTTAATGGACATTCAGAGTCTTTCCAATTTTGGATCATGAATACAGCTACTAAGAACATTCACATACAATTTATCACATGGATGTGAACTTAAACTTTTATTTCTCTTATGTAAATATCTAGGGGTATGGCAATTGTGTGTCTAGCTTTATAAGAAACTACCAAACTGTTTTCCAAATTGATTATACCATTTTGCAATACCATGACAATGTGTGAAAGTTCAAATTGCTCCTCATTTTGCTAAAACTTCGTATGGCTACTAAATTTTTGTCATTCTAGCAGTTGTGCGGTGGTACCTCTCTTTTCTTTTTTTTTTTTATTTTATTTTATTTATTTGACAGAGAGAAATCACAAGCAGGCAGAGAGGCAGGCAGAGAGAGAGGAGGAAGCAGGCTCCCTGCGGAGCAGAGAGCCCGATGCGGGGCTCGATCCCAGGACCCTGAGATCATGACCTGAGCCGAAGGCAGAGGCTTTAACCCACTGAGCCACTCAGGTGCCCCGGTACCTCTCTTTTCAAATTCCTCTTCTGTAATAACCAATGATGTTGAGCACCTTTTTATGTACTTCTTTGCAATTCCTAATGTGTTCTTTTCTGAAGTATCTATTCATATTTTTTGCCCGTTTAGAATATTGGGTTGCTTGTCTCCTTTTGTTGTGTTGTATGATTTCTCTAATATTCTGGATACCAGTCATTTGTTGATATAGATATAAATATAGATATATTCTAATCAATATATTCTCTTTTTATTTCCTTAATGGTGTTCTTTAAAGGCTGTAAGTGTTTAATAGTTACGCAATCCAAGTTATCTTTTTTTTTAAATGACCAGTATCTTTTGTTTGATATATATATAAACAAATCTTTGCCTGCCACAAAACTACAAGTATTGTCCCCTGGATTTTCATCTAGAGGATTTATGGTTTTAGGTCTTACTCTTCTGTCTGTGATCCATTTTGAATTATTGTTTTGCATATGGTGTGAGGTAGGCATCAAGTTTGTTATTTATTTACATATGCTATCTAACAGTTGAAAGCTGCCCTAATGAATTACTTTGGCATCTCTGTTGCAAATCAGTTGAGCATGTATATGGGATCTTTTTTCTGTACTCTCTCTTCTGCTTCATTTTCTCTATATCTGTCTCTATGCTAATATCACACTTCATTACTGAAACTTTATAGTAAATCTTGAAATTAAGTAATAAAAAATTGTCTACTTTTGTTCTCCTAGGTAAAAATTACTTTTTCTATTTTAGGTCCTTTTAATTTTTAGAATCACAGGGGTGCCTGGATAGCTCAGTTTGTGGAGTGTCAAAGTCTTGTGATCTGCTCAGGTTGTGATCTCAGGATTATGGGATAGAGTCCCATCTTGGGTTCCACACTGAGCATGGAGACTGCTTGAGATTCTCTCTCTTCTACTCCCTTTGTCCCTTCCCACACTTGTGCATGCTCTCTCTCTCTCTTAAAAAAAAAAGTAAATTCTTAGAATCACATAATTTCTTTAGAATTATACTGTCAATTTCTCAAACTACCTGCTGGGATATTTTGAAGGACTGTCAAAACTTTTGATCCATATGAGGTTTATTAGACATCTTAACAATGTTGAGTATTTCATCCGTGAACATAGCAACCTTTCCATTAACTTAGGTTTTATTTCTCTCAGCAATATTGTATAATTTTTAATGTATAGGTCTTGCATATATTTTATTTAACATATCATTATGTATTTTATATGTTGTACAGTTTCAAATGTTATGTTTAAATTTCATTTTCTGATTTGTAATTGCTGGTATGTAGAAATACACTAGATTTTTACATTTTGACATTGTACCCAAAGATCTTATTAAAATTATATCTTAGATCAAATAGTTTTTTCCTAGATTTCTATATACATGACCAAAAAAGGAAGTCTTCTTCTTTCTACCTCCCTTCCTCCTCCCTCCTCTCTTTTTCCTCTTTTCATTCTTTTTTTCTCCACTTTTCCTTTTATACCTCTAATAATATGTTGAAAAGACATGGTGAGGGGCACTTGGGTGGCTCAGTGGGTTAAGCATCTGCTTTTGGCTCAGATCATGACCCCAGGGTCCTGGGATTGAGTCCTCCATCAGGCTCCATGCTCAGCCCGGAGCCTACTTCTCCCTCTCCCTCTCTCCCTCCACACCCTCACCCCCACTTGTGTGTTCTCTCTCTCTCTCTCTCTCTCTCTGTCAAATAAATAAAATCTTTAAAAAAAAGAAAAGAAGAAAGAAAAGACTTGGTGAAAGTTGATATCTTTTCCTTGTCGTGATCTTAGTGGGGAAGCATTCAGACTCTTACCATAAAGTAAAATGTGAGATGAAAATTTTTTTTTTTTTTTTTTTGGTGAGATGAAAATTTTTTGAACATGCTCTTATCCACTTCCTACTTTGCTGAGATTTTATCGTAAATAAGCTTTGAATGTAATCAAGTTTTTTAATGAAACTATTGTGATTATTATGTTAATTTGTGGCTTTATTCTATTAATGTGATGGATTATATGGATTGATTTTGAATGGTAAGACAACCTTGCACTTCTAAGATAAATTCCCCCATGGTCACGATGTACCCTTTTAAAGTGGATTTGATTTACTTTTATGAGCGATGTGGATCTATCATTTTTATATCTTGTAATGTCTTTAGTATTAAAATAAGAATAATGCTGACCATATGAAATGAGCTAGAAAGTATCCTCTTGTTGTCTAAAATTGTTTGTGTGAGATTGGTATTTTTTTCTTCTTCTTCAAATGGGTGTTTGATAAAACCATCTAGTTCTGCAGTTTTCTTTGTGGGAAACTTTCAAATTATGAATTCAATTTCTTTAATAGTTATAGGCCTATTTAGAATTCCCCTTTCTTCTAGTGTCAGCTTTGGTCATTTCAATCTCAAATCTTTTTTTTTTTTCCATTTCATATAGGCTTTCAGACTTATTGACATATCTCATTTTTAACATTTCTCCACTCTTTTTCTCTCTGTAGTATCGGTAGTCGTGTCCCCTCCTTTGCTCCCTAAATTGGTAACTTATGCTTTCCTTCATTTTCTTTTTCCACTTGATCAGTCCAAAAAGTGTTTTGTCACTTTTCATTGACATTTTCAAGAACCAATTTATGACATCACTATTTTCCCCATTTTTTCAATTTCATGTATTTCCCCTTTTAATATTCTCTTAATTCTATTCTGCTTTATTTTAATTTGATCTTCTTTTCATCTCCTAAACAAAAGCTTGGGTCGTATGCCTTTTTCTTTTTAGAAATGTGTACTTAGGACTGTCATTTTTTGCTAAGTTTCCCGTAAACTTTGATATATTTGGGTGTGCATTGTGTTTTAGTTCAAAATGTTTTCTAATTTTCACCATTATTTTTTGACCCATCATTTATTTATTTGTGTATTTGAACATTTTCATTATTTAGAACATATTTCGAATATTTTGTTACTAATTTTTTAACTGATTTTGTTTCGGTTATGGAATATTGTGTGTATGATTTTCTTCCTTTTAAACTTATTGAAACTTGTCTGATGGAAGAATAAGAGTTCATGTAGGTGAGTAGTACTTCTTTTGTACTGTAGTGGTTAGATGTGTGTTCCATAAATGCCGGTTAGGTGAAGTTTGTACATAGTGATGTTCCAGCCTTCTGTATAGTTACTGATATTTTTTACATATCAATTGCTGAGAAAAGAATATTAGAATTTTCTGTCATTTTTGGTACATACATAGATGAATTATTACTTTTATTTTATTTTTGGAGGGGGGAGGGGCAGAGGGTGAGGGAGAGAGACTCTTGGAGCAGGTGCCACACCCGGCATCCACTGTGGGGCTGGATCTCTCAACCCTGAGATCATGACCTGAGCTGAAATCAAGATTTGGACTGAACCACCCAGATGCCCTTCTTATATTATTATAAAAGACCTTATACACTGGTGCTCATCCCCTGACTTCTTGATCCACTCTAATTCTCATTGCCCTCAGATATCACCTCTGCTGGGCTTCCTCGTTTATCTAGTGGTATGAACCAAACACTGACCCTGGTAAGTGTGAGCTTCTAGGGATAATACTTCTCAGGCTGGGTAACTGTACTTTGTAATTCATTCTTACTTGATCAAGGCAGCACCAAGAGACACCCAGATAGAACACAGGCTTTTCTCCCAGCCCCGACTATGTAAATAGGGTTATACCCTCCCAGTAAGCTTCCTGTCTTCTCTTTTCCCTTGCTGGTCCTTGGACACAAAGAGTTAAAGAGAAGGAAGGAAAGTAAGCAAAAAAGGAAGGAAGGAAAGGGAAGGGAAAAGGAGGGGAAGGAAGAAAAGGAGTCTTTATTTCTTGCTTTCAGAATACTTGTTCAGATATTAATATAGCCACCACACCGTTTCTGTGTGTGGCTAGAGTTTCTGTGCCTGTCTTTTTTCATCCTTTTATTTTTAACCTGTTTCTTTACAGGTAAACACATAGACAACGAACTTGGCTTAAAAATATCCGTTACAATAATCTTTACCTGTTATGTGTGTTTGTATTTTGTTTGCATTTGCTGTAAGTATTTATATGCTTAGATCTAGGTCTGTAAGTCTGCTCTTTGTCTATTTGTATCATCTGGATTTTTTGTTGTTTCTTTCTCTTTTACTATCTTCTTTTGTATTATGTCTAGTATTCCCTTTTATCTTCTCTATTGGTTTATTAGATACATGTCTTTAATATCTTTTAAAGATTTTATTTATTTATTTGACAGACAGAGATCACAAGTGGGCAGAGAGGCAGACAGAGAGAGAGGAGGAAGCAGGATCCCTGCTGAGCAGAGAGCCAGATGCAGGGCTGGCTGGATCCCAGGATGCCTGGATCATGACCTGAGCTGAAGGCAGAGGCTTTAACCCACTGAGCCACCCAGGCACCCCATGTCTTTAATTTTTAAATGTATTTTAGTGCTTGTTATAAGGTTTATCATAACTATTTTTTATTTTATCACCTTCTACCTTCAAATAATATACCAAGTCATGTGTAAATAAGAATCTTAGGATAGTATACTTTCAACTTCCAGTATCCCATATTTTATTATCACTGATTTTGTTTTTACTTACATTTTAAGGCCACAGTTTAGTGTTATTAATTTTGTTTTACACACTCAAATGTCTTTTTTAAAAATGTTTCTTAAAAATGAAAAAAATTTAAAAATCCATTTTATATATACAATTTCCTTCACTCTTTATTGATTGGATAGATCTACGTTTCCTTGTGATATTACTTTCCAGCAGCCTGAAAATCTTCCTTTAAAAGTTTTTGTTGGGAATTTCATCGTCTGTAAATATGTTTTCTTTTTTCTAAAAGGATTTTGTTTTTGCTGCGTATTGATAATTAAAAAAAATTTTTCACCGTTTTGTTTCATTATCTTTTGGCTCATATTATAGTTGGTAAAAAGTCTGTAGTACATTTTATATGTTTTTTTTTCTACTCTAAACAGTATTTTTTCTCTGCCTGATTTTTAAGCTTTTCTCTTTATTTTTTTTCTTATTTTTTTTTCATTTTATTTATTTTTTCAGTGTAACAGTATTCATTCTTTTTGCAGCTTTTCTCTTTATTTTAGTAGTTGGATTATAATGTGCCTTGGTGGTGTGTGTGTGTGTGTGTGTGTGTGTGTGTGTGTGTGTATTTACCCTGCTTGGGATTCTGGTGAGGCTATAAAGCTCTCTTCATCTTTCTCTTTTCTCTCAAGGGTCACAGTCCTGCACTGCCTCTTACTAAAGACTTAAAATAGTTGTTTCCTATTATTTAGTGCAATTTTTTAGTTATTTATTCCTAACTAACGTGAAGTTAGTGGTATGAACCAAACCCTGACCCTGTTAAGTCTGAGCTTCTAGGGCTATCGTGATACTGATTACTCTGTTATGACTGGGATTAACAGCACTTCTTATTAAAGTTCAGATGTTTTTCTTTTAAACTTAAGGTCTGAATCTATCAGGAAGTGATTTTTGTGCATAATGTAAGTTAGATATAATTTTTTTTAAGTTATGGACAATCACTTACCCCAGTTCCATTTATTGACTAGTACTTTCCTTAATGAATTATCATGCCTGCTCTTCCCCCATGACAAATTTCCATATATATGTGGGTCTGTTTCTGGGCTTTCTATACTATTCCATTGGCCAATTAATTTATCCTTGCGCTAATACTGAGCTCTCATAATTTCTATGGCCTAATAATATGTTACATGGATTATACTATCTGTTAAGTTGGGTCCTTTCTCTCAGTTCTTGAGAAATTTCTTAGGTATTCTTAGCTCTTTATTCTTTCAAGTACCTTGGAAAATACTGCTTTTTTGGTTAGCATTTCTTTGCCTGTATGGATCAACCTGGGGAGAATTGATATCTTCACCATTTTATGTCTGTCTTTCCTTCAACATGGGTTAACTGTTCATTTTTTCAGTTCCTTAATGACCTTCAGTAATTTTTTATAATTTTCTTCATATGGATCATGTAAATATTTTGTTAGAATTATCTGCTATTATAAATGCTGTCCTTTAAAGATATTTTTTTCTAATTGTTTGGTGCATAGACATACAATTGACTTTAGATGAATAGATTTTATAATCATTCTTCTTGCTAAACCCATCTATTATAGCTAGTAATTTTTCTCAAGATTATTTTGTTTTATATATATATGAACATGTAATCTAAAAATAATGACTCTTATTTCCTCCTCTATAATCCTTAAGTCTTTTTTTTTTTTTTTTCCAAATTTCTCTTATTGTATATTCTATAACCTCTAGTATAATGTTGAATGGATTTGGTAATAGTGAGTATCCTCTTGTCTTTCTGATTTTAAAGTAATTGCTTTACTATTTCCCCATTTGGGATTATGTTTATTAAATGTACTTTGCAGATACCTTTTATCAGATTAAAGAACTTTTCTTAATATATCATGATTTTCGTCATGAATAGATATTGAGTATTATGGAGAGCTTTTTCTGCCTCTGTGAGGTAAGAACATGGGTTTTTTCCATTAGCTGTTTAGAACTTTGTTTCAGATATTTTTGTTTAGATTTTTTGCACCTATGTTTATGAATGAAATGGTTTGGTGACATTTTCTAGTACTATTTTTGTATATTTGGGGATCAGAATTATAGTGGACCAGAAGGTGATTTAGGTCTGCTCCTCCTTCTTAGGATTCTTTAAAGAATATATTCTCTATAAATTTACTATAGGTTGCTTGTAAAGATGCCAAGAGATTATTTGTGGGTAAAATATAAATTACTGCTTTAAAATTTCTTGAAAAGCTATAGAAATTATCATGTATTATTTCTTCTTGGCTCATTTATGTATTAGTTTTAATATATTTTAGTTATTAGTTATTTAGTTTAACAAATATATTTCTAAAATTTTTAGAAGTTATTAGTGTAAAAGAGTTAATATTCTCATATTTTAAATCTCTGCTATATTAGTAATTGAGAGAGTGTGTGCATGTATGTGGGTGGGGGGAGGGACAGAAGAAGAGAGAGAATTTTAAGCAGACTCCACACCAAGCCTGACATGGGGCTTGATCTCATGACCCTGGATCATAATCTGAGCAGAAATCAAGAGCTGGACACTTAACTAACTGAGCCACCCAGGTGCCCCTCATTCATGATATTTTTTATTTGTAACTTTTTCTCTAAAAATTAATAATCCAAGAATCCTGTTTTGTTACTCCTTAAAAAAATAGATTTCATCCTTGATTTCATTCTCTCTATTTTAACAAAGCAAATAGCCCAAAATTTATAGTCAGATTCTAGCTACAGTGATTATTAATTGTGTGGTTTTGTGTAAATTACTTAAGCTCTCTGTGCTTCAGTTTCCATCTTTTCCTAAATAATATGGCTGTTATAAGGATGAGTTACTAAAATGTAAGACACTTAAAACAGTATGTGGCAAATAGTTATATAAAAATAATTTTTTAGTAAGCAAATCTTTTGTCCTTTTCTGTTCTTACCTTTATCTCCTTTCTTATGTATTTTGAGAATTATTGTTATCCTCTTTCTTAATGTTTAGGTCTTGTTCCCCTTCTAATATAAGAATTGGAAACTATATATTTTCCTCAAATTACCACTTTTGCTACATTCTATAAATTTTGTTATGTGGTAGTGCTGATGGTTATTTTATTAATATTTAGTGCTCTGTGGTTTTGAGCTATCCATTATAAATTTTTTATGATCTCTGAGTTACTTAGAAGTATTTAAATTTTATACACACACACACATACACACATATGTGTGTACATATATGCACATACACATACAGGAATATCTTATGTTTTTATTATTTGTAACTTTTAGCAAAAAACATAATTTGTTCATGTTATGTAGTTGGTTTTTACAATGTCCCATAATGTATCTGAGAAGAATGTATTTTTAAATTATCCAGTGCATAATTATATGTTTATTAAATCATACTGTTCACATCTTCTATATCTTTGGTAATTATTTGGTCCGCTTGACCAGTGATTGAAGTAGCTTCTTAGAAATTAATCACTATGTTACTAGACTTTTACATTTCTCTTTGCAGTCCTGTGTATGTTCACTTTATACATTTTGAGGCTAATTATTAGGTACATATTTATGTAGACAGATCTTCTTGATTAAGGTCTTTAACATTTTGTAGTGATTCTCTGTATTCTTTATATTTCTGCCTTAATGTTTTTGCGTCTGATATTATTTTTATATTTTTTCTTAATTAATATTGCATGGTATATTTTTTTCTCATCCTTTTTCTTTTAACCTCTCTGTGTCTTTTGAATTTTCCTATCATTTGAAGATTTGATTTAAATTATCCATCTTTTTCTGCCTTTTAATATATCTTCTGCCTTTCCCAAATGATAAAAATGTACCATTACTTTCTCCCATTGCCCACATCATCTTGTTATTTTCTAGAATTTTCATTTTGGTTTCTTATGAATCTACTTTGTTTTTTTCTTTTGGGGGTACTCTTAGTCCTTTGAATACAAAAGGCAACTTTATAGGTATTTTTCTCCCCTTCTTTATGAATCTCTTAGAACATGCTAGATGTGTTTCTTTTCTTGTTTGAATACTTTCTCACAGTCTTTTAAAAATGTCCCTTTGTGTGACAAGCCTAATGAAGCTTTGTATGTCTGACAGTTACTTTATGACATTTGAAAGGCAATTTGGCTGGATATAAAATTCGAGATTTAATGTTCCATTGTTTCAAAGCCTCGAAAAAGAGACTCTATTGTCTCATGAGCCAGTGTTGCTGCCGAGAATTCTGATGTCTAGTGGTTCTCATAGGTTATCTGTTCTTTCAGGAAACAATTTGAAGATTTTCCTTTGTTTTGGGTATTCTTCAATTTCATTATAATATCTATTCTTACATTTTCTTATTTTCATATATGCCATCCTGTGGTGCTTTCACTCCAGGGTCATTCAGG
This sequence comes from Meles meles, assembly GCF_922984935.1. Taxonomy (NCBI): domain Eukaryota; kingdom Metazoa; phylum Chordata; class Mammalia; order Carnivora; family Mustelidae; genus Meles; species Meles meles. The sequence continues at coordinate 44,141,037 of NC_060078.1, read as the reverse complement.
ATCTTTATTAAAGTCTTAGAAAATGTGTCTCCAGAGTTTCTTCATTATTTCCTCCTCCACATACTTCATGTTCTCACCCACAGACTTTTTTTCTGTTTCTTCCTTTGCTCTTCTCCTTGCCTTTTCTGGGGTGCCCAGTGTGACCCAGGGTGGTGGTGGTGGTGCTTCTTCTTCCTCCTCCTTCTTTTCTTAAAGATTTTATCTATTTATTTGGCAGAGAAAGACAGAGAGGGGACACAAGCTTGGGGAGTGGGAGAGGGAGAAGCAGGCTTCCCGTTGAGCAGGGAGCCCTGTGTGGGACTCGATTCCAGGAAGCCAGAATCATGACCTGAGCCAAAGGCAGACGCCCGGCTCACGGGGCTTCTACTACCATCCTAGACCCTGCTTTCCTGTTTCCCAAAGAGGGCACTTAATAGCGGTTGTTTGTTGTTTTTTGATATTCTACCTACATGGGGGAGGAAAGCTGCAGATTGGCATGTAACTATCAGAAATGCAAAGATTCAATTTAAAGTAGATAAACTATGTGCTTAAGTAATTTCAGTGTGCAGTGTCATCATTTTTCGTCTGTGATTTGCCAGTCTTGATTTCTCTACTGTGCTTGATTTCTGTACTATGTTATCTCTCTCAGGTGGCTGGATTATATATTCATGTGATTTTTCCAAGTATGTCCCTTTTTATTAATTTCTGAGCCTTTACTATCTGGCACTGCCCTTCTTAACCTATAACGCACTTCTTGTGTTATTACACAAGCTGAAGACAACACTTCTTTTTTCGTTTATAATGTAAGAAAGGAGAAGTCTGAAATCACACTGATTTTAGTCAGTGTAATTTTTTTCTGTAAGTTTGTTGTAGCATATATCCTTTCTTCAATTAAAGTATTTTTTTACCAGAATATATCTTGATTTATTTGAAATGATTTTGTTTTGAACATTATAAGTTCCTTTGATTTACTGTTGATTCACTTAAAACTCAGAAACCATTTCTTTGTGTCTTCTTTGGTTTTGTTAAGTTGTGTGTGTGTTTGCTGGCTTGTACATCTATTTCCCAAGAGTCTTCTGCAATTCTGGTGTTGCTCCCCATTCTCTGTCCTCCCATACTTTTCATTTGAGCCCTTGTCATTGCTGTCTCTCACATTGCCAGGAAGACGAGGTGTCACCTCACCAACTCTGTCTTTGCTTCATTGATCCCAATGTAGACTTGAACTTGGAAATTAGAGGTTTGGTTTTATTTGCAGCCCTTCCTTCTTTAATTCACCAACTCCCTTCTTAAGCTCAGGTTTTATATTTGTGTCTCTTCCTGTGACTTTTTTGTCTTAGCTCATTTTCTTTTTTTAGTTCTTTCTAACAGTTTCATAAAAAGAGAAATATCCTCTGAATTATTTTGCAAATGTTGTTTGCTACATTGTACATTGTTCTGTCTATGGCTATTTTCTCCAGCGGTGGAAATAGATTACTCAGGAAACTACTATAATGCCTGCTGTAAGATGTTAAGATTCTTTCTGAAAGTGTCTTGGCCAAATGAGCTTTGCTAGTGGGGACTACATTTCCCAGGATTCAGTGTATCCTCACCTGTTCCATTTCTTCTCCACTTCTTGCCCTGTAGTTCTCTGGCAGTTGTTTTTCCTGAATGAATTTAGAGCATTTTCTGAAAGTATGTTTGGGGGACAGTAGTTCTTCTGAATGTGTATAGACGTTATGTGAAAAGTAAAAATGTCATGTATCCAAATGTATTTAAGAAATATTGAATGAAACAAAACTATAAAAGATTTTTTACTGAATGACTTCTGAGAGTCTTTAATGGCACTGTAGCTCCTTGGGATGGGGCTAGCTGAAGCTCTTTGAGCTGTACCTTATACGATGGATGTTCTGTAGAATACTTTTTGGGAACCTTTGCTGTCACAAGTGGGGGGAGATCCAGGAAGTCATCTGGCTGCCCAGGAGCAGGAAGCACTGGGAACTGATGCATACTCTTCAAGTTAGCATAGACCCTGGGCTCCAATCTCAAGGGCAAGTGCAGAAGGGGAGGGTAACGTTAGAATATCCCCTGGAGATAAAAACACATTATATGTTTACAAAAAAATAAGAAATAAATTTAAAAAAATTTTAAAAAAGAATATCCGCTGATGATGTTTCAGAAAGGTGAGGCTGTCCTATCTTTTGCAGAAGAGTACAGGTGGTGCACTGATTATTATTTCCCCATTCATATCCCACAACCTTATATTCAATGGCAATTTCCCCAGTATTTACAATAGGATGGTTGCCAGTATTGTCCTCCTCTTTTTTCCTTGATTTCTTAAAAAATCATTCTTGTATCTTTATAAATATTTTAGTTAGAAGTTGGGGGAGAATATGCCATCTGCCATTTTAAATCAGAGACCTACCGAAATAGTGCAAGAGGTTGGTAAATAATCCACATTGAATTTGCTGTCTCTTTGGGGGCAGGGCAGGCAATCAGTTGGAAGTACGCTAGCTTTATGCATCTCCATGAGTGTCTGACCTCAAGGGCACGGCTATGTTGCCTCATGATTACAGCAGGCAAATGCACGGTCTTATCTCTGGCTCAGCTGCTTTCACAGCACGGGGTTCTATTGGCACCCAGTGGCAAGGACTGACTGCACCCCAGACACTTGTTTAGAAATAAAACTTTGAACTTGCCACTACTTAAGCCCCATTAGAGAACCAGCACATTTAGTAGATTATCTGAAAGTTCTTCAATGTATCCATCCTTTAGGTACTCTAATGCTTATGCTCTGGGAAGGCTGGGCATCGAGGATGCCTCCTCTGTTGAGTATTTCTGGTGTGATGTCATTGGCTGTCATTGAGGGGCAGGGTTAAAAGCATGCTTAAGAATTAAGAAACTCGGGACTCCTGGGTGGCTCAGTGGGTTAAGCCTCTGCTTTCGGCTTAGGTCATGATCTCAGGGTCCTGGGATCGAGCCCTGAGTAGGGCTCTCTGCTCAGCAGGGAGCCTGCTTCCCATCCCTCACCCCACCTGCCTCTCTGCCTACTTGTGATCTCTCTGTCAAATAAATAAATAAAATCTTTAAAAAAAAAAGAATTAAGAAACTCATGATTGACTTTATTGTAGGCATGAGCTTGAAAACACTCTCTGCCTGACATGGGTTTTCTTCCATAAGCACTGACACTCTGAGATTCCGTCTCAGGGATGGAATAGCTATGCTTGTTCTTGTCCTACGATATTATAAATCATGTAAATGATTAAGTTACTGATCACGTTAAGTACCTAAAATGATGGGTGACAGAGCTGATATTCAAATCATTATGGCAGACTCGGGGAGGCTAACGAAATAACCTCAGCAGGGGAAAAATCTACAGCCTTCATTTGGATAAAAACAATCCATTGAAACACCTGTCCTGACAGAGAGATTAATACGTCATTTCCAAGAGTCTGTTCTGAGCAACAGTACTTCAAGAAGATGCTTCCCAAAGGAGGGGGCTCCAGGGAAAACGGAGTATGAGGAATGCTATATGTTAGATCTATCTTATGATGATTCACAGCACACGTTAGCATATTAAAAGTCTGTAGTAAAGAAATCTGTTTAATTTTTGCTGGAGCCATTTTTTTTTCTTCCCAAGTTGATTTATTAGAGGACTTTCTTTGTTACTGCTGCCGCCGCCACCCTTCGCCATCGAATCTAGTACTGTTTGAGGACTGCTCTGTAGAGTTTGCTTGGCAAATGCTGGTTTCAGTCTTCCAACCTAGGACCCCTGGGTTTTTCCTCATACCATGGGTTGTCTCCCAGTGTAATCATGCTCTGATTTTTCATAGGTTCGTCCTTATCTGCCTGGAACTTTGTTTTCTTGGCAATAGTAGCAGTAGTTCCCACCTGCGGGGTGTCTAGAACATGTTGCACCTGGGACAAAGTTCATATCGATTGGTAAAACCGGAAAGCTGGACTATGGCACCCTGCACTAGGGTCCGGCACTAGGGTTGGAGAATGTCTGTGACCACTGGCGGTCTAGAAGCAGGACTAGATTCCTTCCCTGGCTTCTTCACAGACCTTCTGGGCCCATGCTAGATTCTGTGAGTGATGTTACCAATAAGATAGAGATGTTGACTCCAAGGGCCCAACATCTGGAATGGGGACAGCTAAGCGAACAGACAGTGGGCTGGCATGTGGCTGGGGTCTGGGGTAGGAGACCCCGGAAGAGGAAGTGATTAGTCAAGGTGCAGATCAGATTGAAGAGCACACCGCTGCACTGCTGGCTGGACAGGAGTTGCCAGCTGGTGGCAGGCTGCGGATTCCCGGCCGGGGGAGGAGAGACCAGGAGGAGACAGCTCGTGACACAAAGCAAGTGCTGATAGTTGGTTCTTCTGGGGGTCAGTGCACTCAGAGTGGCCAGACCCAGAACCTTGAGGAAAGGAAGCCCAAAGATGGAAAATGGATCTGGAGGGGCTGTGAAGGCCCATCTTCTGGGGGCTGAACTACATACAGAACTACATACAGAAAGTGGCCACTCTGTCACAAAAAAAAAAAAAAAAAAAGAAAAAGAAAGAAAGTGGCCACTCTGTGCCAGGGACACTTGAGCTGAGCTCTAATATCTGGCATTTGCCAGACGTTTAAACTTGAGAAAGCCTCTTAGAGATGTGGTAAAGGTCCTTTTCTTCACTTGTTAAATGGGGACTATTTGTAAGGTGTACCTAAGGTTGTGTGGGCCTAGCCCAGTGCCTGGCATATCTTCTGAGCTCTGTGCAGATTACCTGCTATATAATAGCTAGGTTTCATTGTGGAAAGATCACTCTGTGCAGTGAGGGGTCAGGAGAAGAGGGCCTGGAGTCATGAGGGGAGGGAAGGTGGCCACTGAGATAGTCTGAGAGAGAGATGTTTTGAGTACAGAGGAAAGCTCTAGCAGGGGAGACTGGAAAACCTTGAAAGGTTTGAAGGAATCCAAGAAGGGAGGTGGCACTTGAGGGCTGCTTGGGAGGACTAGTGACCTTGGATAATTGAGACCTTGCCTCCTAAAAGCACACAGGACCCTAGAAGTAGTCAGGACAGTATGTCTTCTAGAAGAGTGGGGGTGTGCTCTGTGTTGTTCCAGAAGGAAGAGCTTGTAGGAAGACAGCTTTCAACTAAAGTAAGTTTCTAACAGAGCTGTCAGAAGATAGATATCATAGGCTGCCTTGTGAAGTAGTGAGTGTGCCCCATCACTGGGGTGATTCAAGTGGAGTCCAGATGCTATGGAGGGGATTTTTGTTGCCCATGGGATTTTTGACTCTCTGTCATCCAAAGGGCCTTCCAGTTCTAAGTTTCTGTAATTCTGAGCCTTAACCGGATTTTAAAGTAGTCACTGGTTTCTAAAACCAGTAATAAAGATGAGGGCAGATTTAAGACTGCACCACACAAATAACACACAACACAGCATTTTCCTTTCTGTCACGATAGAGGGATTTGCATATTTGGATCCAAGCTGGACAATCTCATATCCTTGATCTTGAAAGCCTTTTGGAAGCCTCTTAACACCTGTGTCAGGCCATGTGGGTGCTTGGTGGCTCCCACTCAGGGTAAGGTGCTCAATTCAGTGCCTGTTAAAGCCAGGAGTGAGGCACAATGGGCTTTCCTCCTGCATCACCCAGAAGATGCCAACACGGAGTTCCTTCTTAGTACGTCTGAGCATCAGGCACGCAACCCATCCACACTTACCTTGTTTGAAGGTGGTGGAAAGAAAGGGAGCACCTTGACCATCCTCGGGGGTGTAGGACTCGGCGGTGCCAGGGCTCCCAGAAACCTGAACATCCTGACCTATGGGAAACACCCCTGTCCACAAGTAGTTCTTCCTGCTGGATGCCTGCCTTAAGTGGGGCCACTATGAGACCCAGAATTGTAGTGGAGCCCCCAGGTAGGCATCTGACTAAATCAGGTTGTAGGTAGGACCTGAATTGCTCTGTGCTTTGCTGGGCTGCTCCCTCAGGAGCCCCCACTCTGGTGTGATTTTGTAGAAGGTACATTAGGTACATTGCTGTAGCTCCCCCTGTGGAACTCTGGGGTGTTCTTTCCTGCCATGCCGTTTGGGTGTCATGGGGAGGAGCTTCCATTTTGAGTGGAAAAGGGCGACTTCCATGGAGGAGGCACTGGGGTGACCCTGCCTCGGACCCTGCCCCACGGATCTGGGTGCCCAGACAGAGCTGTCGCAGTCGCTGTGCTTGGACTGCACCGGGAGGAGGGCAGGGGGAGACGGCGCCCAAGGCCTTCGGCAACTCTCAGCTTGGATCGTGAGCTGTATTCCAGACTAATAAACCCTGCATCCTGCCAGAGAACAAATCATTTCAGCAAGAAAGAGGATTCTGGCTTTCAGTGTCTGATGACTTACTATGAAGTACAGCCAAGAGGAAAAATCATTTAAAAAATATTGAAAGGCACCTCGCCAGGGCTCCCTCCACTGGTGGAAATATCAATACAAGATTTATTTGAGGCCCGGAGTCTTGTGGCATCATCCAGAGACAGGGACAACACTGTCTGCATTTCAGAACTGACAGAGAAGGCGTGTTTCTCCCACGGCAGCCCTCAGGAGCTTTGCACGTCAACGTGGCACTGACGGTGGGGACAGGGTCATCCGGTGGGCCGGGCAGCCGTTCCAGAGAGGCCGAGGGCCCAGGCCCGAGGAAGGATGGCTTGGGGAAAGGCACGCTCTGCGGCTCGGCCGGAAGACCACAGAGAATTTGAGTTACACCCTTGTCCGTGAATGTGCTTGTCCTCTCTGACTGGCCGGCAAGCTTGTCCGGGACCCCCCAGCGCCCCTCCTGCCTGGTGCTGCCGCCCCCCCACCATGCCAGCTTTCTGTCTGCGGCCCCTGCACAGAGGACCCAGGGTCTCCCACCTTCTCTTTCTCCAGCCCCACCATTTTTCATTGTCTTTGTCCGTTGTTTTAGAATCTCTCTTCTTTGAAATCTTGTCTCTCAGATTTCTTTCCCTTTCAGAGACTGGGAGAATATCTGTCTGAACCCTTCATCTTTTTTCCCTCTCTCTAAGGGATATCCCTTCTGGTGGATTGCACATTTTCATCGTCTGCTCTTTTAGGTGTTCCTTTCTTCCCCATGCCTGCCCCTCTACCCACGTCAGGGGAAATTCTGTGCATCTTTCTTTCTGGTTGTTGCCCATCTTTGAGGAGCGCTGGCTCCCTGTAGGGAGTGAGGGGAGGGATCAGGGCTGGGGAGAGAGGAAGGGGGCAGTCCTCCATCTCCATGGGAACTGGTGATCCCTCTCATAGACTTTGGGCTCACTTGTCCAAGGCATGTGTTTCTCCACCGTTTTCAGGATTCAGAATTTGAAGGGACTTTCAGAAAATTGCTTTCCAGTCTACATTCTCCTTGGTAGGACTTGAGCTCTCTGCCCTCAACTCCTTCGTCCCACCTCATCTTGAGGCGTCTGTCCTGGCTGAGGCTGGGAGAGACCACAGCATGGCTGTTCCCCTGCTTGTGCCCTGTTGTGTTGTGTGTGGTCTGACCTCTTCAGTGATGTAGCCCTTGTGTGGGGAAACCCATGTTCTGCTCATTAATGCCTGTCTCTTTACTCAGAGGCCACCACCCAGCAGGTATTGTCTGGTCACTGTGGTTTGGAGTTTCTGGAGGTGAAGGTCCCTCATTGTGTCTGAGAAAGGCAGGGTTAGAAGGGAAGCAGATTATGAGGGCAATAAAGCATGTTTCCCCCACTTCCCCCAGGCCCTCAGGAAGACCAGGGCCACAGCCAAGTGAGCTTCTCACTGGTGCTTAAGACATGCTAGGATGTGGCTGACACCTCAGAAGGCTTCCCTAACAGGAGAACAGGAACTGGGTGGTGGAAGGCTCTGTCCAGGCCATGATGAGGGCTTGGTTCAGGGCAGTAGGTAGGGGGAGGAAGGAGGGATTTGAGGAGGAGAAATGACAAGCCAGGTGCCCCTTAAAGTGACAAGGTGCCTGACTCCTTTAAAGCTGGGTGTCTCTCTGCAGCCACCTCCATTCTCAGCCTCTGGATGTCTAGTCATTGGGCAGGGCATTGTGTCCCTGTGTGTGCCTGACCAAGCCAGAAGGCGGGTTGGACGAAGCACCTGGCCACTCCTGCAGGGTGTCTCCTGGTCTCAGGTGATAGGTTCAGACAGGAGCATCCAGCGTGTCCTGGTCCTCTTCCTCAGGGCGTTTGGACCCTCCCCACCTGGTCTCACCTGCTGCCCTCCCCTCTGGCCAGCTAGTCCATTCCTTCTGACAGAGCTTCCATTCTTCCCAGGTCTTCTCCCCCGTAATTTCTCCGTCTTGCTGTTTCCTCATAGACATAGACCTTGTTTGTTTCTTGCCAGTTTCCCCCTTTGAAGGCCTGAAATGGCCCGTGAATGTAGAGCCGGGTCTCTTGAGGACAATTGCCTAGTGACAAAGTGCTGGTGCTTGGCGGACTGTCACCTCATTCCATCATTCTTCTGCCCCATGTATTTTTATTGAGTTCCTGCTATGTGCCAGTCATGGGGTTAGCTGCTGGGGAAATGACAGGGGACAAAAGGAGACAGAGCCTTACCCTCCCACATTTAGGGGGTGGTCCTTCCCCCATCCAGGGGACATTTTCAGTGGTGCTCTGAAGGCTGTGGCTGCAGGAGGGCAGGGAGGACCAAACACACAACAGTGGTCCTAGCCTGGCTGGGGGGTGAGGTGGGGGGTGGCCTCAGGAAAAGCTTCTGGACAAAGTAACATCTAAGCCAAGAGTCCTGGTGCAGATTCAGGCAAGGTTCTGCCGGAGGGAGAGGCCTCTGTACAGATGGCAGAGCAGGTATGAATGCCCAAGAGGCACAAGGCAGGTGGGTGCCGCCTCACAGAACCAGCGGCTCGTTGGGGTGGGTGAGGCGGCAGAGCAGCCTACCCAGACCACTCGGACTCTTGGAAACCACGCTTGTGCACATGGACTGTATTCCTGCGGTGGAGGAAAGCTTTGCATTTCAGCTCGTTCTGCCACAGGGTGGGGTTGTTTAGGATGGGCTGAGGCTGGAGCTCGGGGTGCCTGGCTGCTTGTGAGGCGCTGAGATCGCATGAGGGCCTCGGGGACTGTCACTCGGTGGGCAGGTCTGAAGTCCGCCCACCCTCCCTCTCTGTTGTGAAACTCCCGAGTGCTTGCAGCTTTAGCTGTGGCAAAGGGATCCATCAGGCCGTGCTCAGAGGGTGGTGGCTGGAACACAACCGTACCGCCAGATGAGGTGTTTGGTACCAGGGGCCATGCCTTGTCCCAGACGCTGCACCAGGAGCTGTGCCATCCATCCTTCCTCGCCCTCAGAGATGGTCTTTATCCCAACCCCACTCTTCCAGTCCAGGGAGAGAGGTGACCCTTGATTATTCCTCTGGCTTTGCTGTGCTGCCATTCCCAGTGTGCTTTCTGTCCCTCTGGCTACACTGGCACTTCCCCGGTCTCAGCCTGCGTGCTAGCAGCAGGAACCGGCCGAGTGTCGGCTTTGGCAGGTGTCTCGGTCCCAGAGCCAGCTCCGTGGCTCTTGCTTACACAGCCAGAATCCTGAAAGTCGAAAATAGATCATAGGCATGTGGATGACCTAAATCCAAGTGGAGTGGGGGCACTTTGGGGGGAAGATGAAGCTGATTTATGTATTTTTATTTATTTATTTATATCCTGCCTCATGCCAAAAAAGGATTAGTGGCAGCTTACGGAAATATTAATGTACAACTGGCAGTTGGTTCCTCCTGCCCCCCACCCCATTCAAGAACTGGAGGGGGGAAATCAGGGCAAAGAGAAATGAGGGCAGGAATGTGAGATGAAGCCATGTGCCCCGCCCCCTCTGCCTGCCACTTCCCACGTTCTCCAGTCCAGCTGTATTTCCTGGGCAAGTTCTGGCTTGAGCTGAAGACTTTAAAGCAGCCCAGACCCTCCCAGCTGGTTGAGTTATTAGAGTTTGCCTCCAGATACCCCTTATATACCTGGGAGCCTGCCGCTAGCCACACTGAAGAAGGAAACAAGTTCTGGGCAGAGGGCCAGGTGATTCTATAGCAAAAATAAACCGGGTACCCGGGGAGATGAGCCTTCTCAGATACTCAGGACCTAAAAAATCTTCAGTTGATGATATTTATTTATTTATTTATCTATTTATTTATTTATTTGACAGACAGAGATCACAAGTAGGCAGAGAAGCAGGCAGAGAGAGAGGAGGAAGCAGGCTTCCTACAGAGCAGAGAGTCCGATGCAGGACTCGATCCTAGGACCCTGGAATCATGACCTGAGCTGAAGGCAGAGACTTTAACCCACTGAGCCACCCAGGCACCCCTATTTTGTTATTTTTTAAAGATTTATTTATTTATTTGAGAGAGAGAACGCACGCGCGAGTGGAAGGGGCTGAGGGAGAAGGGGAGAGAATCTCAAGTAGACTCCATGCTGAGTGGAGCCCAACACAGGGCTTGATCTCACGTCCCTGAGATCAGGACCTGAGCCGAAACCAGGAGTCGGTCACTTAACTGACTGGGCCACCCAGGAACCCCAGTGACTTATATTTAGAAACATTTAGTGTTTGCCTTCCATCGGAGAATAAATTCATGTGACCTGCCAACAAATGTTCACGGACCTTCCTCTGGGCTAGCCAGGTGCTGCAGAGAGGACAGCAGGGAGACAAACCATAGCAAGAGCACCCTAACTGTAAGAATGGAAGGTTGTGGTAAATGCTAAGAAGGAAACGGGAGGGGTTCTGGTGGTGATGGGGCAGTGCTGGTTGTAGGGCCATGCTCTGCAGGGTTCTTTCTGAGGATATAATATATGAACAGAAGCCTCAACATTGAGCAGGGGGAAACCACACAAAGAGCCAGGGGAATGTGCTGCAGGCAGAGGAAAGGGGAGGCAAAAGTCTAAGGTGTGACAAGTCTTGGAGAGTTCTAGGGATTGATGCAAGTTGTATGGCTTCAGTGATGTCTTTGACTTCACAACTTCCGTTTTGACTCTAGGGCTCTAAGGGCTTCTGCTGGAGGGCCTGACTCTGAGACTAGTCCAGGTGAGAGTTTGGGTCCTCTTGGAGGCATGGGGGGCTCAGGAGGATTCAACAGTTCTGCCTCTTAAAGCAGAGGGAACTCATCAGGCTGGATGGATGCTGGGTTAGGACAGCTATGCTTCAGCAGGAGGACTTCATCTTCTCTGGTCAGGATTGGCTCTACCTGAGGAGAAGAGGAAGGTGCTAGAATTGGAGCCTGGATGCCCAAGGGGGCACTTGAGGATTTGGGGATAAGGATTAGAGTAGAGAACCAAGGCCAGGAAATCAGGCATCCTCTAAGAGGTGTGTCATACCTAGTGATCAGGGGGTTTGTTCTAGAAGTATCCATGGTAAGCAGTTTCTAACTCATGGTCTCTCTGAGGATTGCATGACGAGAAACTGCATGCAGTTCACTGTGTCCGCTTACCCATTACTGGGAGACACCCGGTCCCCAAGATAGAGAACAAGGGGTCAAACTCAGCAGTCTATTTAGGACATGAAAGAAAGTGACTTTGCCTCTTCCCCCTGCCAGTGAGATCTGATCATGGGCATCACATCATATAGAAAGGCCCATGTCCGTCTTACCTTTTCACATATTATCTTTGAGAGAGGCCAACAGGGACATCAGGAGAATGTGAAGGGCAAACAGAGAGGCCGCCTTGGGTGGGATCTGTTCCATGGGAGGCAGGGTCCCAAGATTTTCCACTGAGCAGTTAACCTTCTGAGGCTCTATATCGCTGCAGATGCTCCCGGGTCAAGGTTGGCTGAATATGTTGGAAGCACTAGCCATCAGATGTGTGGCAGTGGGAAACAGGTGGGAGCTTGAATGTCAAGGTGACCATGGACAATGGATTGTCTCAGTTCATGGACACAGCAGTACTTTGGTTTTCTCTCCCAATGGCAGAGACCAACAGGTAAACCACTGAGCCTGAAAACAGAAACTGGCTTGGTCGCAACTTACAGATTTTCAGGAAAGCCTTTAAGTTGGATCCAGTTCTTCTTGCTGAATGTTAAGGAGCGGAGGTGATAAGCAACACGAGCCAGGCTTGTACAAGCCCTATGTCAAGCCTGGGGTTTTCACCCTTAACAGGGAAGAGGAGGCCACGTGGAATCTCAGATCTGCCAGTTTACTTATATCGATTAAGACCTCATCTCCAGGGCTTATGATAAGCCTTCCATAGCCAAGATTTTCAAGTGCTTTCCAGCTCCGTTTGGTTTTGTTCTTTCTGGTCTTTGTAATCTGTCACACCCTCCTTCCTTCCTTCCCTGCTGGGCCCAGGTCAGTGTCTGCCAGGGCACTGTGTAGCAATGCCTAGGAGCACCTGCCTGTTGTGGCGAGGCTCACTGCACCTCCCTACTCCTGACTGTGTTCCAGAAGGAAACTTTCCCCCCACAGAGGAGTAAATGAAGAAAGTTAAAGGCTGGCAAGCTCTAGGCATTAATACTTTCTTATTTTTTTTTCATTCATTCATCAACTCTTAATTGGAGACTACTGTGTGTCAGACACTCTGCTAAGGGGTAATTAAAGGCAAAATAACTTTTTTTCCATGAAGTTTATAGCCTCCTGAGGGTGACCGATGAGTAAGCAGATACTTATGATGTGATAAGTATTTTGCAGGGGTAGTAGGAGATGAGACCAGAGAGCATAAGCAGGAGCAAACCCTAGGGAGTGATTTTGGAATGGATTCTCTGAGCCATAAGGCCCCTTCTCAGATCTGGAAGCAGAAGTATCATGCATAGAAAGAAATTCTGGTGGGAAGTACCTGGAAGCACAGGCCATCAGTGGATGGGTGTCAGTAGGACAGAGCATCAGGGTTGATTGGGCTGGAGATAGCTATGACATGAGCTCCCAGTTATCCCACCCCAGGATTCAAAATAAGGCTGTAATTCCTATAGGAGAGATGAGTAAGGGGGAAACACAGGATCCTAGCTCCTATGGGGGTACCGAACCCACAAACAAGCCAGGAGCTTCTCAGGGGTAGCCATACCCACAGTACCTTTTATGAATGGGCTCCAAGTAGACAGTAGAGCCATTACTCAGAGGGAAATGCCGATTTCATAGCCAAGGCCACTGTAGGCTATGGTCTTCCACCCAAGGTCAGCATTGTTCAGATCAGGGGGCCAGGCTGCCCCAAGGATGACAGCACCAGTAAATCCAATGGACTCAGCATTGGCCGGAACATGGGAAGGACTTGTCACATTTACCAGGCTCTTCTCCTTGCCAGGCCCAGTCTTTCCTAGACACTATATGTCTGTGATCTCACTACAACATTACATGAATGGGAATGGTCTTTGCGTTGACCAAAGAGCAGGCTCAGAGAGAGTCTAAGTCACTTGCTAGTTTCTCAGTCACCCTTGGTAGGCCTGGTGCTCCAGGCAGACCTCTGTGGCCCTGATGGGAGAGGGCAGACCAGAGCTGAGAGGCAGAGGCGAAAGTCTCTCCATGGGAGAGAAGGGCAGGGAAGCCCAGCCATGGCTCTGCCCCTTACATAGGCTGCAGTTGTTGGCTGGGTGAGTCCCGTAGGCAGGCTGGTGAGAGACCTCATTCACTAACAGCTTGTTCATGTCCAGGTTGAGAACGTCTCCCTCCCACTGCCCCTCCTCAGACTCCCTACCCTTTGCAGCCTGGGCCCTGGGAGGCTGGAGTGACATCCAACGCTCACAGCAGGTTCATTGCCCCATGCACAAGTCTGCTTTCTGTCAGCCGGGTCCTGGTGGGGGTGGGCGTGCTAATCTAATCGGCCCTTTCCCCTCTGTAATTACTGTAATCTATAACAATAATTACAGTCCATTTTATTTTAGTGCCACTTAGCTAAATGTGGCTGTGCACCACTGAGATTGCCAATAGAAATAAGCCCCTGGGGGAGGTGGGAGGGTGGGGAGGGGCGAGGGGGGACAAGGCTGCCTCACAGCTCATGGTGACTGACTGTCTTGGCCTTTCTGAGCTCCTCACAACCCTCCCAGGACACCCCTGGAGTCCAGCGACCTGCAGTTAGGTGAGCCAGCGAGCCATTGGCCAAGAGGCAGGACTGTCACATCAACTCTAGGAGTGACAACCCAGGGACAGGGTACTCTTGGACCTGAGAGCTGGAGTGACCCCTGGCTCCAGCTCCTGGGAGGTGGCCGCTACACTCTAGTCACAAAGTCTGCAGAGGATGGGGATTCCTTCCTCTACACCTGGTTTCTCAAATGCCTCACGTGCCGTCTGGCACAGGGTAGGTGCCTAACCAGCACTGGGAGCCTGATTCTCTCTCTGGAGGTCTGTCCTTTTCCCATCAGCCTCCATGGCCCCATCCAAGGTGGGTGCTGTGGGGTATGGGTGTGTGATTATGGGCTTGAGGATTGGTTTATATAAACCAAGGTCAGAGCTTGTGTTTGACTAATAGGGAAGCTGGAACTCTGCTATTGAGATGAGGGTCAAAGAGTTCTTTAACATGGAGCTGACATGATTTTTTTAAAAGAATTTTATTTATTTATTTGACAGAGAGAGAGATCACAAGTAGGCAGAGAGGCAGGCAGAGAGAGGGGGAAGCAGGCTCCCCACTAAGCAGAGAGCCTGATGTGGGGCTTGATCCCAAGACCCTGAGATCATGACCTGAGCCAAAGGCAGAGGCTTAACCCACTGAGCCACCCAGGCGCCCCCTGACATGATTTTATTTTATTTTTTTATCTTAAAGCTTTACTTGTTTTAGTGAGAGAGAGAGAGAGCAGAGGGAGGGGCGGGGGGAGAGGGAGAGAGAGCATCTCAAGCGGATGTGTGAAGCCTGACACAGGGCTCGATCCAAGGATCCTGCTATCATAACCTGAGCCGAAACCAAGAGTCAGACACTTAAGTGATCGAGCCACCCAGGTGCTCCGGGGAGCTGACATGCTGTTAACATCTTGAACCATGAGATACTTGGTCAGACAATAAACCCTCCAAAAGAGTCCTCCTGAGACAAGGTCATGTATCTTCAACTTTCCTAAAATTTATGTTATTTTCTTTGCTACCTGTTCTCCTGCTCTTTTTCATCTGGAGCAGATTTGGGGGAAGGTCAGACATGATGGAAACATTACAGTCCCATGCAGGAAACCACCCAGAAATTCAACATTGCATGTTCTTGTCCTTAAAATGTCCTCACCTACCCCTCCATGCTGGGCCACCCCTGACCTGAACCAGCCAATCCCTTCCACATAATGTGGTCTCCTGTGTGTCCTGGTCTGGCTGTCCTTTCTCTAAGGCTGCACCTCTCTGCCTGCTTTTCAGGGGTGGGGGGTGGTTTCTTTCGACTCACACAAGTCTCTGGTGGCAGTGACTTTATATTTTTTGAATGCAATGATTCTGGCCATGCTAGTTGAAAGGAGCATTCATCAGTCCCTGAGTGCCCATTTGTCTGAAGCAGATTCCCAGCAGTTTCCTGAGGTGACTCCTGGTCCCACCAGTGATAATCCTTGGCTTGCCTCATGGCACAGGTGAGATCTGTTCCTAGTAGCACCCATGGTTTCTATAGAAGGATGTCATCTCTCCCTGGCTCCATTTCCTGTGAAGGCTTTGAGGTTGCTCCTAGAGTGGCAAGAGAGAGCTGTCCTCCTGAAGATTGCTGGGCAGTACCAAGCCAGTCCAGAGGTCACACTCACTTTTTCTGTCTGTAAACCAGATGTAAGAATCCCCACTCAGGATGGCATGAAGACAAGAGGTCTGTCCTCTCTTCTTGATACTATAAAATCCACTCTGAAGTCAGTCCGGGCATCTGCAGGTGATACCCTTAAATGCCCCCCCCCCCCCACACTTGGCGGAAGTGGCGTGGGTGCCTTGTAGTCTGCCACCTGAGCAACAGGATCTGGAAAGCCTTTCACCACATTCGTTGCAAGGAGGCTGCTGCTGCTGCTGGCCACTTTTTCTCCACAGAGTCTGGGCTTATGATCCCCAGGAAATTCTTCCTGATTATCATGCCAAAAATAGTCATAATCCTCAGAGCAGTTTGTTTGCAATATCTTCTGGATATTACACCCCACACCTCATATCTTCTGGACATGAGGTGGGGGGTGACTAACAGCATTCCCATGTTTGGGCTGCTTCCTAGGAGGTAGGGAGCAAATTTGGGGCTCACATGTTGGAGAGGTACAGACCATCTTTGATTTCTGGTCAGGTGCTGGCTCCAGGTTATTTCCATCCTTCCTTCCTTTCTTCTTTTGATCCCATGAAAATGTATGCTGTTGCAGTTAGCTTTGTAGGCTGCCCAAAGTCCCTCCTGGAAAAAGGTTTCTACATCTGTACACACACTCATATACACACACACACAGAATCTTGCATGTGAATCTCATCTAGAACGGCCCCCAAGGCCAATGTGACTTGTCCCCCTGACCTCCCTGACTCTGTTACAGCTGCCCTCCCTTCCTTGCTGCCCCTTCCACTGGGCACACACTTCCTCAGGGTTTTTGCACTGCTGTTCCTTTAGCCTGGAATGCTCTCCTTCTGATATTCATTGGGCTTCCTTCCTCAAATTCTTTAGAGTTTTACTTAAATATCTCCTTTCCTTCTATTTATTTATTTTTAAAGATTTTATTTATTTGAGAGAGAGAGCGTGCATGAGTGGCGGGGAGGGGCAGAGAGAGAGAGAAGGAGAAACGGACTCCCCGCTGAGCAGGGAGCCTGATGTGGGGCTCCATCCCACAACCTGGAGATTATGACTTGAGCTAAAGGCAGATGCTTAAATGACTGAGCCACCCGGGTGCCCCAAATATCTCCTTTTCAATGGGTCCTTTTTTGTCCACTTGACTTTAAATTTTAATACCTGAACATTACCTATCCCTCTTCCCATATAACCATTTGCATTAGTCTGCTAGAGCTCTCTGGAGAATCAGAAGCAATAGGAGAAATATAAATATATATAATTATTAAATATCTTAAATATAAATGTTACTAAATATATATATATATATGTACAAATTATATGCACGAATTAGCTCACATGATTATGGAGGCTGACAAATCCCAAAATCTGCAGGGTGAGTTGGCAAGCAGGAGAGTCAGGAGGCCTGAAGGTATAATTGCATTCTGAAGGCTTGCAGGCTCAAGACCCAGGAGAAGCTGCTGTTTTACTTTGAGCTCAAAGGCAGGAGAAAGCCAGTGACCCAGTCTGAAGGCAGTCTGGCTTCAGGAGGACTTCTCTCCTTCCTGGGAAGGGTCAGGCCTTTTGTTCCATTCAGGCCTTCAACTGATTGAATGAGGCCCATCTCACTGGGGAGAGCAATGTACTTTACTCAGTGTGTAGATGTAAATGTGAACCTCATCCAAAAACACCCCCACAGAAACACCCAGAATAATATTTGGCCACCCTGTGGACCCATCAAATTGACACATAAAATTAAATGTCCTGCTCTCTACCACACTCTTTTTTTTTTTTTAAAGATTTTATTTATTTATTTGTCAGAAAGAGAGAAGAGTGAGAGTGAGCACAGGCAGAGGGAGAAGCAGGCTCCCTGCCAAGCAAGGAACCCGATGTGGGACTTGATCCCAGGACACTGGGATCATGACCTGAGCCTTAGGCAGCCGCTCAACCAACTGAGCCATGCAGGTGTCCCTCTACCACACTCTTTATTTATTTCTTTGCTGGATTTTTGGTCTCACTTCCTCCACTAGATTGTAGTGTACAGGGAAGCTATGATTTTTGCTTGCTTTGTTTAGGTTTAAAACAAAGCCTGGTTGGCTTAATCAACATTTTTCAAATGAAGAGGTTCTGTTTTCAAGCTGACAGCAGACAATAATACAGTCCATCCCACAGAGATCTCATGAAAGACACTGGTTGCCAACAATTCCAGCATTTTCTTGGCGTGATGATATAGATTCAGACTACTGTGTTCGTGCACCTTTCGGATCTGAAGGTTAATTGTTAAGTGTTATAATTAGTATTGTTGCTGTCATTATCATTTTGTGTTCACTCTAGTGACTCCCAGACCTGGCTGGCTTTTTAACTTAGAAATGTCATGAAATTCTTAAAAGAATATTAATTTGGATTTATTATAATTAAACTTCTAATTTATGCCCTGAGGAAGATTAATTTTGAGACAAAAGACTAACAAAAATAGGTCAAACCCATTCTAAACCATTGAGAATTCCTAGCCTCTAGCATGAGGAGGAAGGTCTGTAAGACCTTGTCAGGGCTTCTGAGACCAGGCATTTCAGGGTTCAAATCTCAGCCTGATCAGTCACTGACTGCGTGAAAACTAGTCTGCACTGCTTTTTTTTTTTCTTTAAGATGCACAATAAATCTCTGTTTCTTTGCTGCAAATTGGAGAAAGTGGTATTTACTTAACAGTCTTATGGAATATGATTCTTGGTGTAAAATGCCTGCTACGAGGCCAGTCTTGTAGTGTGTGTTCATTCAGTATGAGTTTTATTAAGGGGCTGAAAGGGATGAGTTAGCATTTCATGAGCCAAGCCCTCTGGGTTGGAAAGTATACCTCGGTAACATGCCTCTTAACTAACTACATCATGTAGGCATTTTCTCATCTGAACTACATGTTTATGCTGGTTGATCAGCACTGTATTATAGCTTGTGTCATCAACAATGCCACATTTTATTTTTTTAAAGATTTATTTATTTATTTGAGGGAGAAAGAGAGAGCGCGTGAGTGGGGAGAAGGGCAGAGAGAGAGAGAGAGAGAGAGAATCCCAAGCGGACTCCCCATTGAATGTGAACTCTGACCTGGGGCTCAATCTCATGATCCTGAGATCACAACCTGAGCTGAAATCAAGAAACAGCTGCTCAACTGACTGAGCCACCCAAGTGCTCCAGTAATACCACATTTTAAAAAAGCAAAGATTATTCACTTGTCAGAGACACACTATAAAAAAAATAACAGTATGGATTTCGGAGGACAAAGAATTAATTTCTGGAAGTGCTGGAAGTGTGCACATAGTGTAGCAGAAGCAGGTGGAGGTATCTCGATATTTGGAGGAAAATGTTCTCCAAATGATACTAGGACTTAGGAGTCCAAGGGCATTAGCTTTTGTTTCTTCCTAGATGAGGAAGAATCATCCTTGATCTGATACTGATTTTGTAAAATTGGGTTCTGCTGCCTTCACACTCAATCTGAGAAGAGAGTTTTGGATGCCAGCTCTTAATCCTGGGCACACCTACCTTTTCATCTCCCCGTCTGGTTGGGGTGTTAAGAAGAGGCTCCCAGCACGCCACAGGGACTGGAGGAAACGTTTCCTGGGATACAGAGCATCCTTTATTTCCCTTGCTGCCTGGGGTTCCGAGCACATATGTCCCCATGTGGAACCACCCTCTGGGCATCCTGGGCATCCTGGTCTCTCTAGACAAGACCACATACTCTGGAGATCATACCAGTACCAAACCTTTCCTAAGCCTTTACCAAGTACCAGAAGTTCTTTGAAGGACTTTATATCTTTACGACTGATTGAGTCTTCCCAATACTCTTGTGATGGAGGAACTGATGCTTCCCTCCACTTGTATAAAAAGAGACACAGGGAGGTGTAGCTCTCCCAGGATCACACAGCTCAGAAAGGCATGCACATGGGGCTGGACCCAGATGGTCTGTCTCCAGATGGGGCGTTAAGGAAGTTGGCACGTGCGTGTCACTGAAACATCTAATCTCCTGTCAGGCCTGCTGTGTGCCGGGCACGTTATACATACCACCTCTCAGTCCTGGCAGCTACCCCCAGGATGGATTATCATCTGCATTTTACTGCTGGGGGAACTGAGACCGGCTGAGTTTAAATGATGCGCTCGGGGTCAAGGAGCAGTAGCTGGGAAGGACTGGACCTTCACCGAGTGGGGAAGCATGAGAACCAGGCTCTTGCTCCCTCTGTAACACTGATTCTCGGTAGTTCTCCTCCCTCCAGCCCTCACCCGCCATCTCCTGCAAGCACACTTGGTTTCTGGGTCTGAAGGGATCCATTGGAAGTCGAAGGTCAGTGTGTTCCAGAATCCTAGCTATTGGTGTCCTTGCCTTTGAGTCCATTTGGGCTACTGTGCCCATGGGAACAAAGCATGAATGGAGGGGGTCTAGCAGACTCTCCTTTCCCGAATAGCATAGGTGCTCTGAGACCTTGGGATGGGGTTAGGTGAGGGACCCATGAGGCTCTCCCAATTCTGTGCCATGCCACGAGGTGGAGCATGCTTTGCTCCTTTTATTTCCCCCAGTTTGGCTTGACCTGGTATTATCTAAGTTGTAACAGAGCACACAGTCTGGGCTGGTGCCTGTAGAGGGTAGATAAAAATCAGAATCTGCATAAGGCTGCAGCCTGCCCTTCCCGGCAGGCATCTTTCCATCACCCCCAGACTCCAGTGTGCAAAGCCAAGCAGGTCCCGATGCAAACGGCCACCTCTTTGAATACCATGGCATCATGGAGCCACCCATCATTTTGGCATTTAACTTTTCCCCCACCTTTCCATCCTCATCTCTGCAGGTGATGTCTGCTCACTTGAGGACAAGCTGATAGGGGAACAGGCCTGGAAGGGGCAGTTAGGACCTCTTTAGATGGCCTGATTTAACCTCATCACATTTCTGCTTATAGATCAGATAATGCTGTCAAATGCTGTCCAATCTTTCTGGTATTCAACATGTTTTAATTAAAACAGAAAAGTGCGGGCAGGACCGGGAGAGGAGTGGTTGAGCCCGTCCTTCTGGACTTCCCCGGGAGTTTATTGTCCTATTGATCTCTGATCTCTGTCCTTCTGGAACATCTGGGAGTAGTGTCTGCTGGGAGTGCTGGGCCTGGCACAGGGTAGATGGCGAGTAAGCGCCTGAGCCCAGTGACAGGGATGAAACCCTGGCAGAAGCAGGAAGGCTCCCACTGGGCAAGGCCATTTGCACTTTCCCAAGGCAGGCTTTGGATTTTTCTGAAAGAGTAGAGCAGGGAAACAGAAATCGAGACTCGTTTCCATTTATGTGTTTTGCATGCCTGCCCCAGGCAGCAAACAAGACAAGGCGCTCCTGGGCCAGCGGATGGCGAGCCAACGGTTTCCCTCACGTGAAAGGTGTTGGAGCTCTCCCACCCAACTTTTTCTCCAGCAGCAACTCAGCTACAGGAACAGCAGGAAGCAAGAAAGGTATCTTACTTTGCCAAAAACATTTTGAAGAATGACAGCTTAAAAACATTTCTGTTTAAATAGTCAGCTCCTTGTCAGACTTCGATGCTTTCTTCCCCTTCACATCCTTCCAAATATTGCCATTCCCTGGGGATAGTGGATTGTTCCACACGCTTCCCAGTTAGTGCCTGTCACACCCCAGCTTTGGGGAGCTTTCATGTTCTTTGTCTCCAGCTCAGGACTCTTTACATAGGTCAATGCTAAGAAAGGTCTTTCTTTTTGCTTGGAATTCTTGGTTTCCTACTGATTATAAGTTAAAATCCAAAATATCAGCATGGCACGTGTGGCATACTTGTCCCCGTGCCCAGAAATTATTTCTTATGGGTTCTTCCCATCCTCTAGAAAGTGAGCTTTCTTAGGTCAGAAATCGTACCATTTTTGCCCATCACAGTGTCTCAAGGGCCTATAGTGACGAGCTGTGAGAAGCAACACATGTATAGAAGTATGTATGTACGTGTATGTGTGTCGATACATACGAAGAGTGCATAACGACATCATTCTTGATGACCTGGCCCTGGAGTCACCTTGCCAGGTTTTATCACCACCATCCTGCCTTGGATTCCCTTGGTGCCCCTGTCTTCCCTCCCTGAGCCATCAGCTCATCACCCCGTCACTCCATGTCCCCGCTTCCGCACCCATGAGCCCCACTAGGTTCCCCTGCCTCACAGGATGGAACAGCGTGTCAGATGTGCTCACCCCCCCAAATTAAAAATAAACAAGTAAATAATTTTAAAAAATGTGCTCATCTCAGGAGCCTGAGCTTACAGCTATTCTCATGCCTTTCGGACCCCTCCTGCTGGAGCTGGGGTTTCCTGCGCTCCTCAAAACCCCCTCCCTCCTCTGTGATCACCCTTATCCCATTGTTGCCTGCTTTCATCCTCTGTCTACCCATCTCTGACATTCCACGGGAGGCATGGCCTCTTCCTGTAGATCCCGTGGGCAACACGGACCTGGCACGTAGACACCCAAGAATTGGTTAAATGAATGAGTCCCCAGGTGGTGACAGACCGTGGACAGAAATACATTTGGGGCATGGATTTGTTCTTTCCTCAGTACATTCCCCATGATTTCAGGTATAAATTTCTGCATGTACATGTGTCTGATGATGTTAAATGTCTGCCTGTGACTGCTGACTGGTGTGATACCCTGTGCTATGGTGACCAGCTTCCCCAGTTTGCCTGCAAGATAGGGTTTAAAAAGTGCTGAAACTGGCAGAGTCCTAGGGTTGGTTTGTCCTTCTCTCCTGAGCTTCGGCCAATTAAGAAGTCTCTTTAGTAGATGAAAGGCTGGGTATTTGCTGCTGTAACAATCTTTGGTGCCTCTGTCTGTTTATAATAACCATGAAGACAGAGAATGACACCTTTAAAGAAATAAAATTAGACAGCAATAGGATCCAGGTGGAGTTGTGAAGACACAACTGTGAATGGGTTTGATGATGAGTGGACTGTAGGTGGAAGGTAGACAAAGCACTTCTGGTAGTAGTGGTAACAAGATTGTTGGCTGGCTGGGAGAAAAGAGGTGCCCGGACACTGTGGAACCCTGGTGTTGGGCACTCCAGTCACCTCTAGCTCTTCTTGTCACATCCAAGTGTGACAGCCTGAGTTGGGACTGTGGCCATCCTGTTGGGTGGAAACCCTCCATCTGTGGCTCTGCAGCTTCCCTTGGGCCCTGGGTATGGTAAAGTCCCAGCACAGGCCATGCCAGCTCATGCCCATGCTTTACTGAGGTGACCTTCTGTCCCAGCCAGGACAGCCAGGACAGCCAGGACCTCATCTTGTAAAAGCGTGTTTCTGTTTTCCCCCTAAGTGGAGAGAGTGAGGAAGCTTTTCTTATTTATTTATCAACCTTGTTTATTTTATCTTCTCTCAGTTGTCTCCCATGTCCTTTATTGAGGAAATCACGTAGTTGAACTGAGCTTCAGTTTTCTTATTTATAATACAGGATTGCTTTGAATATAAATTTTTACTTCACATACATACATGCTAAGTGCTCATTCTTGGCCTGTACTGTCAAGAGCTGCTTGCTAAATCTTTACAGCCTTCCTCAGAGCAGCAAAGGCCTTACCCACCAGCTCCTCCAACATGGGAGGCCCAGGAGTGTCGAGTGAGCAGGTCAGGAACGAGGAGGTCTTAAGGTTAGGAGGGGCGCCTCAGGCTCTCTGTCCGTAGTTCTAATTAGCCACCTCACTGACACCACCACCAACAGAAAGTATTTGACTGTTTTTCTGATGATATAGAACTCAGGCACATATTGTTTTAAAAGTTTATCAGGTTAGAATTTCTTTTGTAGATAATTTGATTAGTCATCTATTTACATGGCTGAAAAAATCCTTTTTTTTTTTTTTTTAGGAGTTAGAAAGGTACGTAGTGAAAATTTTCTTCATACTAGTTCAGAAAGAACTTCTCGATTTATTTCTGTAGGGGCCTTACAGCAAATTTTTTGTTTGTCTATTTACCACTGCAGTACTTTCCTGTGAGTGAATGGAGCATGATTTATTTTACCAGTACTCAATAGAGGGACATTTAAGCTATTTCCAATCTTTTTGCTACTGGAAACATCACTGAATGAACAACACTGCACGTATATTAATTCACAAGCGTGTGAGAATAACTTTAAGAGAAGTACCTGGAAACAGGATTGCTGGTGAAAAGAGTTTTTATGCGTGCAGTTTTACTAAAGATGGCCAACTTGCCTTCCATAGCGGTCAAGTCAATATTCTCCACCCACCAACAATAAACGGAAGCAGTGATTTTCTCACAGTCTTGTTCACACAGAGCCTTACTGAACACTGAGATGTTTGCCACTGTGGTAGGCAAAACATTGTAACATAGAATATTTAGAATTTATGTTTTTTATTATCCTCCACAAGGCTGTGTATCTTTCCAACTATTTTAGTACCATTTTCTGTTAACTGCTATTCATACACTTTCCCATGTTAAAAATTGGGGTTTTGATGTGTCTCATTCTTGTTCATTTGTAGGTGTTTTGATATATCAGGAGATTACCTTTTGTGTTGTGCTTTGCCAGTATTTTCTCCGGAATATTGGTAGTTTACTTATTACCATCATTATTGTTGTTATTATTACTTTCATACCACATGGAAGGCTTTTATGTAGCCCAATTATCATTTTTTTCTCTTTATAGAATCCAGGTTTAAATAATTTTCTGTGTTTTTTTCTAGTATTTTTACAGTTTTAATTTGCTAGTTTTTTTTTTAAGATTTTATTTATTCATTTGACACAGAGAGACATGGCGAGAGAGGAGACACAAGCAGGGGGAGTGGGAGAGGGAGAAGCAGGCTTCCCGCTGAGGAGGGAGCCTGATGCTAGGCTCAATCCCAGGACCCCAGGAACATGACCTGAGCCAAAGGTAGACGCTTAAAGACTGAGCCACCCAGGTGCCCCAATTTGCTACATTTAAAGCTTTGGTTCTTTTATTTATTTATTTTTAAAATTAACTTATTTATTTCCAGCATAACAGTACTCATTGTTTTTGCACCACACCCAGTGCTCCATGCAATACGTGCCCTCTCTATTACCCTCCACCTGGTTCCCCAACCTCACACCCCCCGCCCCTTCAAAACCCTCAGGTTGTTTTTCAGAGTCCATATCTCTCATGGTTCAACTCCCCTTCCAATTTCCCACAACTCCCTTCTCCTCTCCATCTCCCCATGTCCTCCATGTTCTTTGTTATGCTCCACAAATAAGTGAGACCATATGATACTTGACTCTCTCTGCTTGACTTATTTCACTCAGCATAATCTCTTCCAGTCCCGTCCATGTTGCTACAAAAGTTGGGTATTCATCCTTTCTGATGGAGGCATAATACTCCATTGTGTATATGGACCACATCTTCCTTATCCATTTGTCCATTGAAGGGCATCTTGGTTCTTTCCACAGTTTGGCGACTGTGGCCATTGCTGCTATAAACATTGGGGTACCAATGGCTCTTCTTTTCACTACATCTGTATCTTTGGGGTAAATACCCAGTAGTGCAATTGCAGGGTCATAGGGAACTCAACCATTCTCTTATACCGTACACAAAGATAAACTCGAAATGGATAAAAGACCTCAACGTGAGACAGGAATCTATCAGAACCCTAGAGGAGAACATAGGCAGTAACCTCTTCGATATCAGCCACAGCAACTTCTTCCAAGATATGTCTCCAAAGGCCAAGGAAACAAAAGCAAAAATTAACTTTTGGGACTTCATCAAGATCAAAAGCTTCTGCACAGCAAAGGAAACAGTCAACAAAACAAAAAGGCAACCCATGGAATGGGAGAAGATATTTGCAAATGACAGTACAGACAAAAGGTTAATATCCAGGATCTATAAAGAACTTCTCAAACTCAACACACACAAAACAGATAATCATATCAAAAAATGGGCAGAAGATATGAACAGACACTTCTCCAACTAAGACATACAAATGGCTATCAGACACATGAAAAAATGCTCATCATCACTAGCCATCAGGGAGATTCAAATTAAAACCACATTGAGATATCACCTTTCACCAGTTAGAATGGCCAAAATTAGCAAGACAGGAAACAACGTGTGTTGGAGAGGTTGTGGAGAAAGGGGAACCCTCTTACACTGTTGGTGGGAATGCAAGTTGGTACAGCCACTCTGGAGAACAGTGTGGAGATTCCTCAAGAAATTAAAAATGGAGCTTCCATAAAGCTTTGGTTCTTTTGGAATTCATCCTGGTGTGTTGCATGCCTCGTGAGAAGAATGGATCCCACTTAATATTTTTCTAGATGGTCACCCAGTTGTCCCAATACCATTTATTGAATAATCATATTTTCTGCACTTTTCTTAGGGTTTGGTTAAGGGCAAAACAGTCTCAGCTTTCATTCTGCCTTAATGGATTTTAGCCTAGGATTTCCTGGGAAGGTGATAAATCTCTTTGTTAGGGTCTCTGGTGTTTGCCATTCCTGCTCTGTCCGGGATTACTTTGTGCTTCTTGACAATTAGTTTTGTTTGTTTGTTTGTTTACAGCATAACAGTGTTCATTGTTTTGGCATCACACCCAGTGCTCCATGCAGTACGTGCCCTCCCTATTACCCACCACCTGGTTCCCCAACCTCCCACCCCCCCCCCCCTTCAAAACCCTCTGGTTGTTTTTCAGAGTACATAGTCTCTCATGGTTCATCTCCCCTTCCAGTTTCCCTCAACTCCCTCTCCTCTCCATCTCCCCATGTCCTCCATGTTCTTTGTTTCTTAACTCCAGCACCTGCTGGATTTCCAAGGCTTCGTGGCTGCCTCCCTTGGCAACAAGACTCTTTTCCTACAGAAAAGCAACTCAAAGGCTCTATGGGTGTGATGTGCCTTCACAGTGCCTACAACACCAGTACCAGCCAGGGCCATTTGCAAGCAGAAAACTTTCAACAAATACCCGTGGCTTGCCAGGCTTGCTAGACTTGCTAATTTCTACCAAATGATTCTGCCTTGGGACAAAATGGGTCCTGCCAGCCAAAAGAAATATTTGCAGGTGGAATGAGGGCTACACTGGGGAAGTGAGAGCATAAAGGTGCAGGAAAATGTCAGCTGTCAAGCATATGAAAAGACAGGGGATGGAATGAGCAGTCCTGTCCCGGAACTCTACCTCCTCCCCTTCCCATCCCCCATCCCAAACTCTGGCTGATGGAATGATTGACATGGAGCTGAAAACTCCAGCAAAATGTACATGACTCGGGACTTCTGGGTCCTGTTTGTCTATTGATGTATTTCTATGTAAAGTTTATTTCCCCTTGTAAAAATAAGCGTGCTTATTGTGTATAGATATGCTTTTTAACTTCTTTGCCCTTTTAGTGAATCTCAGTCAATAAAGAATAGGAAGCAGCTAAAGAATGAGCCTACATAATGAAGGAAAAGAGATTACTAAAGCCTGCGGGTGGGGGATGGTAGTGGGGGAGGAGGATGGGCTCACAGAAATGTAAATTAAAAGAGTTAGGTCTAGGCAGTATAGACATTTTAACAATGTTTATTCTTCCAATCCATGAGCATGGTATGCTTTTTCATCTTTCTGTGTCTTCTTCAATTTCTTTCATGAGTGTTCTGTAGTTCCTCGAGTACAGATCCTTTACCTCTTTGGTTAGGTTTATTCCCAGGTATCTTATGGTTCTTGGTGCTACAGTAAATAGAACCGATTCTCTAATTTCCCTTTCTGTATTTTCATTGTTAATGTATAAGAAAGTAACTGATTTCTGTACATTGATTTTGTATCCTGCCACATTACTGAATTGCTGTATGAGTTCTAGTAGTTTGGGGTGGAATCTTTTGGGTTTTCCCTATAAAGTTTCATGTCATCTGCAAAGAGAGAGAGTTTGACTTCTGCTTTGCCAATTTGAATACCTTTTTTTTTCTTTTTGTTGTCTGATTGCTAAAATAAATAAATAAAAATAAAACCAAGGTACAGTTCAAGAAATGAAAGTGATTAGATAATAAGCAAATTTCTCCTACTGTTATCCTAAAGTAAAATAAATTTTACTCAGACACATATATAAAATAAAAAAAAGAGGTCAACAGCTACCTTTCAAATTTGGCTGTACATTTGCTGTACATTTGTACAGCAAACCAAAAATGGAAATACTAGTCACAACCTTTACAGTAAGATAAAGAACTGTGCATGAGAAGCCCAGATTGACTTGATGTCACAACCTAGGGCCTAGTTCTCCCTAAGGTCCAAATACTCTTTATCAAGAAATCCTAGAACTCATGGGATTGACAGTTACATGTGTGGATTTGATTACAGGAAACAGGAGGAGCATAAATGTATCCTTAACCTGTGGAGGAAAGATCCTTTACGTCTAGTTAGGTTTGCGGACTGGGTAGATCCCTGTTATGTGAGACGTGAAAGGTATGTCATTTCAAAGGATCTTTTTTAGGAAAAGAACACGAAATTATGAAGATAAAATCCAGGGTGAAATTGAATATTTATACACTGAGAATATAAATCATCACACAGATTATAAAAACATGAAAAAGTTGACAAACATGACAAAACCATATACACACACTGCCTTGTGCACGGTTCTATAATCCTTTTCCCACTTTTTAAAAAAAGGTTTTATGTAGCATCTCATTGTTGTGGTTCTGTACATTTCAGAGTATGGCATGAGTCATATTATTGTCCAGTTTGGGTTTTTATATGTGAGTTATAAGATCTGGAGCATTTTTCCATGGCTAGCTTTTGACTTGATTTATTTCAAACCCAGTTTGTCTACCATGCCCATGTTCATCCAGTGGGCAGGGGCTGCAAGGCACACATGGCTATGACATGGCCTTACCTGGGCACCTTGGTGGTCGGAGAGCAGGTGAAATCCAGAAATCCTGGATTGCCACCCTGAGACTGAGGATAGTAAGTTAACTCTGCATAGCAGTGATGTTAGACCACAAAAATGTGTCCCACTAAACTCAAACTAAATGTACCAAAATGTGGCTTCCCTAAATTTCTCCTAGCCACTCCACCAGCAGTAGATGTAAGAACATGTGGTTAAAAAGAGTTGGAGTGGAGAAGTGGTCTGAATTGATTTCAGTGAAGTATCTTACTTTTGCACATTTTATAAAACCAAAGGGGCGTGGGAGCACATAGCCAGAGCAATAGAAGGACCATGGGCCTACGGAATCCCCTTTAATTGAGGAGCCTGATGCATGCAGAATTCCCACGGGGTTGCCATGATCATTCCCCATGCCTCTGTGGGCTTTACCATAGGGGATTTGAGCAGATACCACATCCCAATTTATGGCGGTGTGACCATGCCATACTCATTTAATATCTGTGATCCTCTGCTCATCGGCTTGAACATTGAGAGCCTCATCATAATATGAATGCACGGGGTTGCAGGTTAATGAGATATAAATCCGTTGCTTTGTTCAGCATCCAGAACATCACAAGCTTTAAATAAACACCGCGTATGAAGATACACCAGGCATTTTGAAAGAGACCATTGAACCACTACTTTGTCCTCTGTGGGACCAAGAAAAACCCTGCTCCATCTGTGCTTGCTATATAGTCAAACTGTTCTTGATATTTTAGAACCATAAAGGTCTTGCCTTCAGACAAGTAGATCCTGATTTTTTTTTAAGATTTTATTTTATTTATTTGACAGAGAGAGAGATCACAAGTAGGCAGAGAGGCAGGCAGAGAGAGAGGAGGAAGCAGGCTCCCTGCGGAGCAGAGAGCCTGACGCAGGGCTCGATCTCAGGACCCTGAGATCATGACCTGACCCGAAGGCAGCGGCTTAATCCACTGAGCCACCCAGGCGCCCCAATCCTGATTTTTGTTTTCAATCTTCTTCCCTTTTCCTTGAATTACCTTTATGTCCCTAACATTTAACATTAACCAGAAGTGTCAGTTAAAATAAGACCCAACTCCAGCTGCTTTTTGGGAGGGAAGGGAAGTTACTAACCTAGTGTGAGAAGGAGGAGGGCCAAGCTGAGGGCACAGGTTTACCAACTTAGAGCAGATTCAGAAATCAAGTCCCAAGTGCATTTTCAAAGGCTTTGGGCAACCCCTTAGCACAGGCTGGGTATTCATCTGCCTCTTTCTCCCCACCATATCATGGACCCTAGTTTGCTCTGGGCCCTAGGATGCCTGTGGATCACTACCGCAGCCCAGAGACTGAGTTTCTCCACCGTGAAGGCTGGCTCCTCAGGGGACCACGAAAGCCTTCCCCACCTGGGTTTGCTCTCTCTGTCGCTGGAGGATCTTACTGAGGGCTTGTGAATGCTGCCCAAAAGTGCCATGTGGGGCCAGGCAAAGGCCTTGCATCTGTTTTCGGCCTTTTGATGGGTTGTTTTGCCAGACAGACCCCTGCTAAGAACAGTGCTCATCAGGGGACTCTGTGTTGCCCTTTAGAACAGTGACTTGGCAGGACGACACCCAGCAGTGTAGAGAGACACTCGAGTTCTCTGATTATTAAATGTGGCTGCCCCTTGGCCTAGGAAAGATTTATTGAGCATTTTGGATCACCTCTTGTCACCCTTCATGGAAAGGGTCCCCATTTGAGAGGCCTGTCATCCTTTTCCTGAACACAGTGGATTTCTGCGGGCAAAAAACATATTTATTTAACTTTTATTAAGAGCTAATGTGGGAGCATCTGACAGTCTCCAGAGGTCTTCTCTGTGGCCTCCTCTGTAATTTATGTATGATTTAATCTTCAAATGCAGCCTCATAGAGACTGCGGGATTTTCCTCATCTACCTTCTCACACAGAGATGAAATTATTCCCCAAGCATCTTAGATCACGAAATGGTACCTTTTGGAAATGAAAAGATAATACTGTTTATGTACGAGTACGAGAGAATTACTTTACTTGTCTGTAGTAACACTGATTAAATTGAAATGTCAGAGCTAATGTTACAGTTAATAAATGTTATACATATTCAAATCTGTCTAAATACTGAAGATTCTGACTGAAGCGGGGGAATGCTATTTAAAATTGCGGGAATACCCCAATCTCCTTGTGAATGCCATTTGCGCTCTCCATTTTCAGTGAAGAAGTTACAAATGTGTATTATAAACGAGACCCGTGTTGGTGGTATCTGCCAGTGATGTTTTGTCACTTGGAGTTTTCTTAACCAGATAAATGGGTACTGTTAGGAAAAATCGACCTAGCATTTGGGAGCTGTTTTGTGAGATATGTCGCAGTATGGAAATCAGAAGGTGGGGGGGATCGCGGTGTGTTGTCGGATGTGATGGGAGAGTGGAGTGTTGGATGTCACTATGCCAGGGGCCTCGCCATATCCTCCCTTCTCACAGCCTCATAAAGAGCTATTGTTGTGTCTTCTCCTCTTTGTAAGACAAAAGGTAGCTGACTGCTGTCTCAGTGGGCATCCTGGGGCAGATGACCATAGCATCCTTTCTTTTAAGGAGTAGAACACAGAGAACACGAGGGGAGGAATGCAGAGGAAGAGGGATGAGGGCTATGGACAGGCAGCTGGCTCAGGGTGACTGGCAAACGGAGACCAAGACTCCAATGCCCTTTGCCTGTCCTCTGAGAGTCAAGTCTCAATTTGTGAGGAAGGGTGGCACCTCTTGCTCTGGCCATAAGAGGGCTTTGCCAGCTTGCTGCCCACCCACTCCCCTCTCCTCAGACGCTCTCCATTCTGCTGCGGTTTCCCAGTTTCCAGAAAGAGTGTGTGATTTCCAGCCCCATAGGCACAGGGGCAAATTCTAGCCTGCCCTGCAGTAGGTGTGTGACTTTAGGCTGCGTTTTAACAGTGAGGCTGCTCGGGAGCCTCATGCGTTAGAGAGGGAGTAGAGAGATCTGTCTCCTGAGACCGTGCTGCTTCGTCAGTGAGCTAATGGGTCTCAGGCACCTGGCAAGTCACTGTTTCATAGTTGGCACTCACTCCTCCCACGTGGCTCCAATGTTGGTGTCAGGTGTTTGTATAGCCTCAGGGTGGAGGGTCCTCTTCTCCTCCCCTCTGCCCTCCCTCTGTCCTAGCAAAGCCCAGCCAACTTTTTTTGGCCAGAAGGAAGGGAGCAAGCAGTCTGTTCTCTTTCTTGCTGGCCGGTGGAGCAGTCCAGGGCTTAGACAGAAAGGAAGAGGCCAAATGAGGCACAGTCCCTGCGTCAGGATGGAAATGGGAGTGACTTGAGTGAAGAAGCTCTTCATGGGTGGAATGTCTGTGACAGAGAAGCTGGCGTCGGCGGACAGGTAGCTCACCACCCTAGGAGGATTCTAATTCAGCTGGATTTTACCAGCAAATGACTGTATCAAATAAAGGATATATTAAAGTGTGCATTAGGGATGGTGGTTATTATAAATTCTTTGAAATCTCATTTAGATCCAGGAAACAAACTGTGTTTGGAAGGCTCTGAGGATTAATCCTTTTGGAACAATGGAGTGTCAGTGATCATTTGGAAAAGTAATTATGCCAAATTTAATTATCAGGCACGTGCATTTCATCAGCATCACGGTGCACGCCCAGAGGACGGTCGGGGAAAGACTGCCCCAGCTCGGGCCCTTGATTGAGGAACGTGGTGCAAAATTATGCACGTCGTAATGGAACGTCATGTAATGTGAAGCTTGATGGATGCGGAGATGGTGGGTGGAGTGAAGGGGAGGGGGCGTTTGGCCCACTCAGCAGATGTTTGAGATATTTGTAAAGGCTTTTCAATGATTTCAACATGCTGGAGAGGAGCAAACCACATTTCAAGTAGGCTGATAGAAATGTTTCCCTGTCTTAAGCATTTCTTTTGTTCTGTGTTCTTGTGGTAGCCTCACCTCTTCTGAATTGCAAAATTCAGTTTGGAATAGTCAAGTGAGCTGCTAACGTGGAGGACAGACGGACCAGGGCCGTGTGGGTCCCAGAGTTCTCAGAGTTTGTGGTATCGGAGGCTGACCTATCTGTCTCCTGGCCCCCGTCCCAGTTTCTTCCCTTCAGCTAGCTAGCAGTTATTCTTTAGAACCTACTCTCACGGTCCCTTGTTCAGAGGGCTTCCCCTGATGGCTTTTGGTTGGCTTGGATACCATGCCCTGACCCGCACCACATAGCCAGTACCTCTGCTAACTCATATGCCTCTTACTTCTGTTCCCTGTGGGTGTCCCCAGTCAGGGAAGTGACCACACCCTTTGCTCAACACCAGCCCCCCAAACCCCCAGCACCACACTTTCATAGAAAGGGCTCAGTAAATATGTTTGAATGGATGATCAAAACTGTAAGGAACAGAAGTTAGTTCTTCCTCTGTACACATCCATAACTGTGCTGAAGCCTAAACGAGCTTTTAGGGGTGTGATCTAGAACACTCGAGACAAAACTATTAGGGTTTGGAACATGGATCTTCCACTTGATGTGTGACAGGAGCTAATGGGTTAGCCTCTCTGGGGCTCAGTGGGGATTATAACATTGGCCATAGACATTCTTAAGAGGACAAACCAAAATAGCATAGGACAGGTGCTCTGGCCTTCCTGGGGTACTCATGAAAAGTTACTTTTTATTTGCTCAGCTGAGCTCAGAATCTCTATTATCTTTTGAAGAGTTGGCCAAAAGTTTATTAGGGACCTCAAAGCGAGCACCTTTAGCTTCAGCGTAGAAGTGTTTTTAGTAGCTTATCAATGCCGTGGGGCTGAAGCCATGTGTCATGGATGTGAGTGGTCAGTGGAAACACATGTCCATATTGTAGAAAGAATTTCGGCCTCTGCTTTGGGCTGAGAACCTCACTGCCACAGGTAGGATTTGATGGCACTGCTGTGGTTTGGTATCCACAAGATGCAACTTTCCCTGGTAGGGTCTTTGACCAAGGCCCATGATCCTCAAATTGCTACAGCCAAGCAGAATGCTGCCCCACTGGAAACCCAGGAGTACAGCCTCCCTCGTGGAGCCCTTAGGAGAGATATAGTGGGAAGGTTATGAAGGGGGTTCTTGAGAAATCATGGAGAGCGTTGCAAATACACATCATCATCAACCTTTGCCTCACTAGCTAATACAATGGGTGTGACCAGTTGCAACTGCTCTTCAGGGACACCAGCAGGCTTAAAGGTAGAGGGATGCAAGTCTGCTGTGACTTCTGTGGAGTTAATCCCATTTTGCTGACAGCAAGCAAGTAAAGCCAACCCCAAATTGGCAAAGCGGGGGAAAGAAATTACTTGGAAATTGGCTGGTGTGTCAGGCAGAGTGCTAAGTACATTACCTCTTATACTTTCATTTGATTCTCCCGACAACCTGAGAAGTAGGTGCTACTGTCTCAATTTATAAGTGAGTTTCCCAGATCACACAGTTCATAAGAAGAAGAATACGAAAAATAGCTGACATGTATCAAGTACTTGCCATAGGTAGGCATTTGGTAGAGCTGAGCCCTGTAAAATTGCCTTGTGTGTAGGTCAAAAACAGTTGATGGTCAACACGTTCATGTTTCTCATCTGTGGCTGAACTAGCAGGGCAGAGAGGGCCAGTGGTCTCTAAGTTTTCTATTAGGACAGCCCTTCCCAGAGAGGTAAACTACAGAGCTACTAAGAGAACCGGATGTCATCCGGGCATTTTATGGATTCATAATCACCACCAATGCTATTCTTAAGGCCCCCATGGAGAAGGGGACCGCCTGGGGACCAAAGGAGACCAGGGGTGGGGGATCTGGGGCATGAGAGCACGTCCTCAGGCACCATGCTTTAGGGACCAATTTCTTCCACTAATTCTCCACCTGGCATGGCCGGGTGCCCTCAGAGGTGAAAGATGGTTTTGTTGTATTAAGTTTAAAATGTCATCACTAATTAGCTAGGATTGCAGGCTGGAGAGATACAACACCAGGCCTGGGGACTTAACTTTATAGACACAGAATTGAAGGGAAAAATACATTTTGCAAACTCATTTTAAAAATAGTTTCCCTAGGAAATTAAAACCATTAAATGTACATCATTATGCAGATCAGTATTCATGCTTTAAAGAAACATAATTTTGCCTTCATTTAATTTGTTTCTCCTAGACCTAATTATGGATTGGATAAAAATGTTATTTTTCTATCACTGAGCAAATCGCCTTTTACCACCCAGGAGGACAGTTCTCTCTGGTTTTCCAGAGTTGTTTCCATGCTGTGATTAGTGAAGAAGAAGTCAGGGAGATGTATTCCAGGAGGGAGCTGCTTGTTCTTGAAGAAGAAGAAACACAGCAAGTGCATTCCTTCTGAGGAAGACGGAGTGATGGGGACAGGCTGGGGGTGGGGCTCCATGTCCTTCCCCGGGAACAGGTGAATTCAGCCATTCGGCCAGGCCCTGGGGTTGTAAGGATGCAGCAGGCCAGGGGCAAGTCCCATCAACCTGGACTGCCTGGCAGGGAGCACTAGGATAGTGGGCAGGAGGACAGGAATAGCACTCAGTGACCTTGACTGACCTTCAGACATCTGTGGATATCACTTTGCTTGGTGGGAGGTACTGATGCTAGTGACTTGATCCAGGGGAAGATTCTGAGATTAGAGCTGGCTCTGATCAGGATTATAATAACAGCAAGCACTTCTATCGTGTGCACACTCTGTGTGGAAAGCACCCCAGGGTTGTTAAACACTAGTGCTTGTTCATTTTAGTGTGAAAATGCATCTTAAACACTTTGCAAACACCCACTTACTTAGTCCTCACAGCAGTTCTGGAAGCAAGTGCTGTTTTTGTCTACATGTTATGGATAAGGACTTCGGGGTACCCAGGGGGTAAGTATACGTCTTGGGTCACCTTGCTGGTGGGCAGTGGGACTCCAGCCATTTGGCTGTGCTCTTTAGCTTTGACACTCCACTGTCCCACCTCTCAGTACGAGCAGGTCACTTGTGACTTGCCAAGAACTGTACGTTCAGGTGTACACTTAATGCTCTCAGTGAGGGAGATGGGACTCTGGTGAGCTGTTACGCTGGTGGTCCTTGATGAATCACACCTCCTGGTACTCATGCCTTTTTGTTGTCCCTTCCCTTTGAACTTGAACTGACCTCTGACCTGCTTTAATCAATAGATGGCAAAACTGACACTGGGACAATTCTGGGCCTCCTTATGACACTCATCAGCCTCTACTCTGTGTTCTGGCAGAAGCCAATGGCCCTGTCAGAAATCTGATCATCCCTGAGAGCCGCCGTGCTCAGCAGTGAGGAGAAGCTCTGTGGAGGGCTCTATGGAGGTAAACTGAGGCCCCAGCCAGCAGCTCCTGCTGAGCTCCCAGCCAATAAGCCCACCATGTTGCAGCCCATGAGAAAGGCCACCTCAGATGTGGATCCTGACACCCCGGCGAGCTTTCCTGGCAGATGCCACATGAAGCAGAGATGAACTATTGCCGGACACTGTCCAAATTGCAAAAGCATGAGCAAATCAAAAACTGAACACAATTTTTGTCTGAAGTCACTAGATTTTACAACTGTTCACCAATGCAGCAGAAAATTGAAGCACCTATTAACTTCACTTTACAGATGAAAAAAATCTGAGGTACAAAGAGGTTATGGAACTTGCCCAAAATGATGTGGCATGCACACAAGTTGAATCAAGGAGAATGGGTGCAGAGATATGCTCTGACTGTATTCTCTGCTTCTTCTGTGAGTGCGTCTTCCAGGATTTCCTCTGTGCCTAGGAGACTGGTCTGTATGAGGCTGTGCAGGGAGCGCTGTGATAAGTGGCCCCAGCTCCTGCCTTCTGGGCCTTCTTGGTCTGGTTGGAGCTGACATTCCCCCTTAGAATAATTCCCAGCATAGGGGTGTGCTATGGGCTTTCCTGAATGGCAAGGATGTACTTTTTAGCACTCTTATCATATAATCTGAGAGCAGATGAGATGATTGCTCCCACCTTGCAGGCAGGGAAACTGAGGCTTGGAGAGTTAAGAATTTGTTAAGTTAACACAGTATGTTTGGAGTGCTGCTAGAATTGGAACCTGGTTCAGCTCTACCTCCATTCATAATACATGGCCCAGCCTTGCCTCCTGTACCCACTCTTCTGTGTCCCCGGGCAGGCTGACACACCATCTCACCAGCATCCAAATTCAGCTTCCTCCCCACTTCCTACAACATCAAGGGCAACTACACCCTGGAGAAGCTTTTGCAAGTTTGTGAGACTGCCCGGACTTGGTACCTCTCCTCACCTCCCTAATCAGACACTGTTGTGTCTGTTTTCCTGTGAATGCCAGCTCCCTCAGAGGACAGATGGAGGATTTCCTGCCCTCACCCTACCTATGCACATCAGCTCCACTCAGCATCAATAGAGCTCAGCAGGGCTGTGTCAGGATGGGGCTCTGGCTGGGCCATGAACTCTTTCCTTCAGAGAATGAGCAGGGAAGTGCTCTTTTTTTTTTTTTAAGTTTTATTTATTTATTTTTTTAAAAGATTTTTATTTATTTATTTGTCAGAGAGAGAGAGAGCAAGAGCGAGCACAGGCAGACAGAGTGGCAGAGACAGAGAGAGAAGCAGGCTCCCTGCCGAGCACGGAGCCGGATGTGGGACTCGATCCCAGGACGCTGGGATCATGACCTGAGCCGAAGGCAGCCACTTAACCAACTGAGCCACCCAGGCGTCCCGAGCAGGGAAGTGCTCTTAAGTGAAGGTCTGGTTCTTCCTAGGGAGGAGGGCAGCAAAGCCTCCAGGGGAATGAGAGGGCTTTTGGGCTGGAGGCCAGTGAAGGAGCACCTGCCGAAGGGGGAACCAGAGTCCCCAGACTTCTCCTCTGTTGGCTTCGTCTGTTTCTCATACCTCAGCTCCTGCTCTGAGGTCAGGAAGGGTTTGTGTGCCAGTAGCCAGAAGACCACGAGCACATTTTGATCAAAAAGGTGCAGTCACCCCCCTTATGCCTCCATCTCCCCACAGTACCTGGAGTTGGTGGTGGCACCCACCTCCTTAGATTGTCCCGAGGAGTCGGGGGTTCATGTTTGTGCAGTGATCAGCAGCGCCTGGCATAACCTATATATTTGCTGGTTCAATCAGTTAAGAAGGGATAGACAGCCCAGTGTATAGGACAGATGGACAAATGGCTGATGCTTATGTGTACACGGAGCTGGGGGCGAGGGCAAGTGGGATGGAGTGGGTGGGAGGGAGAACAACACAGTAAGGGAAGTTCAGAGCTTCTGCCAGGCATATCCAGCTCAGAAGGTATGTCCTTGCATTGGCATGGAAGGACTCTGAGAAGTCTGGATGCCATCCCCTTGTTTAGGATGAGGGGCTAGGCCCCAGGCCAGGGGAGAGGCCTGTATTATTTGGAGTGAGGTCATGTCAGAAATTTCCCTGTCCAGGTCACCAGGATGGGTCCTTGGAGGGATCTGGGGGTCAGAACCCCCATCATGTGTGTTTTGGGGTCTGCTGTGCCTTGAGCTTCCTGCAGTAGGTGCCCAGGTGGGCCTGTACAGAAGAAACATGCCAGAGCCTGAAGGGTAAGAATGTCACCGTCCCCTGCTGGGTTAGGCTAAGGGTGGCAGGTTCCTCAGTTCAGTATGTATGCCCTTGGCATTTGCCCTTGGCTGCCCCTTCCAGACAGGGAGTCTCTTATTCTCCCGTAGGAGACGAGACTGGCCAGTGACATGCTGAGACCCATAGAAAGTCGTTCAAGTGACATTGCAGAAGTTTCAGAGTCTCAGGAGGCTACTTGGCTTCTTAGTGCACCTGGGTGCTGCCCTGAGTGGGCCACCCCTGGAGGAGCCCGGGTTGGAACGACAGGAGAGCAGGGCCCACTGCTCCCAGCCCCCTATTGTTCCCCAGCTGAACACAGCCAATGAGCCTTGTTAGCCCACTGACTTGTTAGAAATAATATGAGATCTGAAAAAGGCAAAGTATGGAAACAAACAAACAAAAAAATCACTGGTTTTCAGTGATTGTTGGGCGGGGGGGAAGAGTCGATGGAGCACACAGGATTTTTAGGATAGTGAAAATACCATCATATCATACTATAATGGTGGATGAATGTCTTTATACATTCATTCCAAGCCCACAGAATATACAACACCAAGAGTGAACCCGAAAGTAAACTACAGACTTTGGGTGTTTATGATGTGTTGATGTAGATCCATCCGTTGTAACATATGCACTGCTCTGATGGGGGATGTGAATAAGGGGGGAGGGTATGCATGTGTGGGAGCAAGGGGTATATGAGAAATTTCTGTGCCTCCCTTTTAATTTAGCTGTGAACCTAGAACTGCTCTAAAGAAAAAAAAAAAAAAAAGTCTTACAAAAAAAAAAAAAAAAAGAAATAATACATTTGTAGCTGCTTTAGGCCACCAGGTTTTGGGTGGTTATTTGGCTGCGGTATGTAAATGAAACACCTACCCAGATCGGACCAGATTTGGAGTCTAGGTCCTTTGCTAGGTGCTCCTCTACCAACGGGTGAAGTAAAATTGGATTGTGTTTGGCAAAGGGCCACTCTGATACATGCCTCATGAGGACCCATGGGAGCTGCCGGGGAGAAAAGCCTGAAACCTCCCAGGTGCACGATCAGGCCGTTTCAAATACCAGCAGGGCCGTCCTGTGCCAGGAAAACTGGATTGATTCCGAAACAGCCAAGCAGTTTGAGAAAAATCGTTAACAGTGCTAAAAAGAAGTTTAGTACCTCCTATATGCCAGTTATTTTATATGCAGCTGACCTTAATCCTCTAAGTCACTCTTCTAGCTATTTGATTATTTTGCAGATGAAGGAACAGAGAGACTAAGTTACTTGCCCAAGATCACACGTGTGTAAGTGGGGGAAGGGCACTAGCATTTGAACCTGAGCTGTTCCATGGATGACACTTCAAGCAACACTCATTTGTGGAATGGGGGGAACCCCAAGGGGAAAGGAGGGATTTCAGAACACAGATGGTTTATGCCAGAATGCCCAAGTTTTTATTTGATTTCAGTAAATTATAACATACTGTCATTCATATTTGCCCATTAAGGGATTTATGGATAACACCAAATTTAGAACTAAAACACTCCTTAGAGAATGAGGGCAAAATGGCTTAAAAGTTACCTGTTAATAATTTACAGATTAAGGATAATACTAATATGGCAAACACAGCTAACAATATGAAAATGGCAGAGTGGCTGTTTTTCCAGATCTAAAGCTGAGCTTGCCGTCAGCCATAATGGGAAGGGAAAACAATGACAGCACATTCTGATATTACAGGAAATGGCTTTAAAAAATTCCAAGTTGTGTATTTATGATAACAAATTAAATTTATAGTGGTTAATAATGGGCATCGCCTTAAGTGTTTATTGACTCTTGAAATATTCCCTAATGATAACATGACCTATCAAGTCCAGCAAGACATTTGACAATAAATATTACATCTGTAACTCTACTTGTGGAATTCTACTTTATATATAGTTTATAATATATACAATATGTTTGTACATATGTATATTATACATATTATATTTATACATCATAATTAAGTATTCATATATTGTTTTGAGGTTAACATTCTTTCACTGAAGGAGTAGCATCCAGGAAGTATGGAGACCCTGACATGAAGTTACCTTCAGGGCCTTTCCAACGTTGGAAAAGGTGGTTAGAAATGTCTCAACCTTTACCCTGCACCTGCAGGTCGAGATTTCTGGACTTTCTCCAGTTGGAGTACGTCTCCAAGAGCAGGAGCTCAGTGCTGGCCCTGGGTTGTGTTTCCCAACAATCCTAGCTCATAAAGGGCCTGAGTGCTGGGATTGTGTGTGCTTTGGTCTTGTACCAATTATAAGGATCATAAAGATACACTCAAGGGGCACATCGACTCTTTCTACAGTTTGTCTATTCCAAGCTTCATTAAAGAATGTGAATTAAAGAAAGGCTGTTTTAGGAGGGCTGCTGTGGCTCAGTCCCGGCCAGAGTGGGCTGGCTAGTGTCAGTGTGAGGATGATAGCTTTCAGCTGGTCACTGGCATGGCGCTATTCCTGGGCTTTTCTGCCAATGAACGCTGAGCTTTCTTCCATAAAAGCAGGGCCCAATTTAAAATTACAGTTTATTTTTCTTATTGTAAAAGCCGGTCAAGCTCATTACAGAAAGTTTCAAAAATGCATTGAATTCTAAAGAAACAAAATCAGCAATAATTTCATTACTTGAAGGAATCATTATTAACTTTTGTATCAGTATCTGTCTCTCTATGTAATATATATCCCCATATGACATACCATATATATATAATTAAATATATATTGTTGTAATAAGAATATAAACTCATCACTGACTTTTTTCTGTTTCTTTTGAAATCATATAATTGTGATTCCCCATCTTTATCTACAATGACCACTGGGGACAGTGAGCTGTACCATTCTGAGGAGATGAGGTTTCCTTTCCCTGTAACAAAAGGCACCAGACTCAACAGGTGTGTGTGGACCGAGGCTGTGATGGGACCACCTTGGTGGGAGTGACAGCAGATCTGGTGTTCTCCAGCTTTGGGATAGCAGCATATTCATAGGTGGAATGAGCCATTGTGTCTTCTCAACATCACCTTTCGTGTCCTGCACAAACCCTTCCCAAACTTCCCCAGACCTGTCCCAAAGCAGAGCTTCCTGGAGCCAACCTCTCTCTTCCCCAGTATCTGCTCGCTTCATTTGCATGTGATTTGGCCCATTTATAATGTCATTATCCAGAGAAGGAGGCCTGTAACCCCGGCAACCAGAAGAGGTGGTTTTGCAATTCAGACTTTCTGCTCCATTTAATTGGATTCTGGTCCACTCTTGGCTCCCTTCTCTCTTGAGAGTCTAAGAATGTAAACACCCAGAGCCTTGCTTCATCTCCTGTCCTTTATCTCTCAGGGCTTCCCCTCAACCCACTGACACAGAACATTCTATTTCTACGGACTACATATTTCTTCAACAGTGACAAGATTTCCTCTCTCATTACGACTACCCAACATTTAGGATCATATTTTCTAGTGTTATTACAATCTCTAATAATCACTTTTAATGCCACATAATATTACACCTGGGGGCAGACCATAACTACTTCACAGTCTTCATATAATGGACTTTTAAAGTTTTCATTTTTATTTATTTTCACTATTATATTTATTTCTCTGAGGATCATGTTTGTGGATTTTTTTTTTCTTGTCACTCGTATATAGAACTCCTTCCCTACGAAAGTCCCCTAGAATTGAAATGACTGGTGGAGAGGTATGTTTGTTCGGCTCTTGATGAATACTGCCAAGTACCCTTCACACAGTGTCAATGTAGCTTGTATTACGATTGTACTCATTTTACCATAACGGCACCAGCTCGTTTACTATTTAAAAATGTTTTTATAAGCAAGAAATAACATATCACTACAACTTGGTTTTTTTGGGGGATATTAAATTGGACACATTCCCATGCTTATTAAGTAACTGCATATTGTCTTTTGTGGAAATATTTATTTATTGGGGGTTTTTACCCCCATAAAATTACTGGCTTCCTTTCTTTTCAGTTCTTAATAATGTTGCAAGGCATTGTCCGCAAGACCAGGGCATAAGCCCTGTTTTTTTGACATAAGAGTATCATGCCTTTCAAACAATCATGATGGATGATGAGATGCCCAAACTTGATACTGGGTCACAAGAGTCATGTCCTTCTGAGCAGAGCCAAACCTTCTCTGAATTTTAGGTGAGGGAAGGCTGCACATGACCTTATGTTAGGATTCTTCCACGTCCACACTCCAGTCACCTGTCTGCACTGGGAGAGATGTTCCTGTTGGAATTCAACTAACTATAAAAGTAGGCACATGTTTCTGCGTTGTTTGTTATAATGCTAGTAATAATCATTAGCTTTTATTGAGTGCCTGCTCTGTGCTCAGCACTTTAATAAGTGCTGAGCCTACTGCTGCAAAAGTATTCTGTCCTCATGCAGCTTATATCCGAGCAAGGGGAGATATGCTATATACGTTCATATAAATTTTAGTGATTAAATAATAAGGTAAGTTGGATAATACAATATAGCCATCCATACTCTTTGGCAATGAACTAGGAAAACAGGATAGAGAGGGACTTCGTAGGGGAGTCTGCTTGGACAGAAGTGGCAAGGAATCCCTTCCAAGGAAATGAGGACTAAATAATGCACAGAAGCCAACTCAGAATAGTTCAGGGTAAAAATGCTTCTAGAAGAAGAACATGTACAAAGGCTCTAAACTAGAAATAGTTTTGGAATGTTTGAGAAACAGAAAGAAGGCCAGCATGGCAGTTTTAGATAACGAGGAGGAAGTGGTAGGATGCTATGGGAGAACTAAGCCAGGACAAGATCTTGGAGAATAGGTCATGCTTAGGTGCTTGGATCTTATTTTAGTTGGGAGCTCAGGGAGCCTTTTAAATGAAGGGGTGATATGAAATCATTTATGTCTCTGAAATGTCACTCTGCCTGTTATGCGGAGGATGGGCTCTGGTTGGGGTAAGCTGGAGTGTGTTACTGTGAGATGCTTGATATCTTAAGTTTATTTCTTGGTCATGCAAAGTTGGTTGCTTAAGCAGTCTTCAGTCATCCTTGATTTTGCCTCTTACAGAAAGCCGGGCATGAGTCACGAGGTTCTGTGCCCGAGTTCTAACAAATGAAATGTTTGCAAAAAAGATTCTTACTTTTGGTCCAGCATGTATAACTGTTTGTGTGTTTATCTTTCCATCTCTTTATTGGTGTCATGGAGGTCACATGCCAAGAAGGTACAATCACAGGATAGATGATGCATGGGTCCCTGAGTCACTGCATAGAGAAGATGTTCCCTAGAGGTGGCCCAGAGACTTCACTGAAATGAAACTGAGAAATTTAGGGGAACATACTGATATTTGATAAATAAGAACAGGTCATGAGCCTAACCATGAACTTAAGGAATAATAGGGATTCCAGTCATTTTACAAAGTGCTTTCACTGATCTAAATGATAATGGTGGTTGAGATTTGTGAGGTGGCGGTAGAGATGGTTCAATTTTGGGATATAGTTTAGAAGCAGAGTCAAAAGCAGATGGCTTTTTCATGGGAAGTAGAATCAAAGATGACGCTGCCACCTTTGGCATAAGCAACTGGGTGGATGATGGTGCTTGTCACAGACACAAGGAAGAAAGCAAAAGATGAGCTCATGCTGTTTATTTGGGGAGTTTGAGGATCAAAAGTTATGTTTTGGAGATTTTTGACTCTGAGTTGTCTCTTAGGTACTAAGTGGAGATGTCAAGTGGAAATCTGAGCACTGCAGTCTGGAGTCCAGGAATGCTGATCTAGGGATAGAAATATGGAAGTGATCAGACATTGGTGGATTTTAAAACTCATAAAAACCTACCATCAGTGCTATTATAACCTCAGCTTTAAAGAAGTAAAGCTTGGGGCGCCTGGGTGGCTCAGTGGGTTAAGCCTCTGCCTTCGGCTCAGGTCATGATCTCAGAGTCCTGGGATCGAGCCCCACATCCAGCTCCCTAATCAACAGAGAGCCTGCTTTTCCCTGTCCCTTGGTCTGTCTCTCCAACTGTTTGTGCACTCTCTCTTTCTGAAATAAATAAGTAAAATCTTTTTTAAAAAATAAAGCTTGAGGCTAAAAAGGGTTAAGTAGCTTGCTCATGATCTTAATTAGCATATGATTGAGGTAGGATTCAAATTCAAGTCTGTCCATATTCATTCTGCTAATGATAATGATTGCTTTAGTATTATTAATATAGTATCAACTTTTTGTTCCATTTTATAGCTCTTAACTCTCTTTTTCATACATGGTTTCACTAGTAGAGAGAGAGTAGATATAAAAAATTCCTACCCCCGGGGTGCCTGGGTGGCTCGGTGGTTTAAGCCGCTGCCTTCAGCTCAGGTCATGATCTCAGGGTCCTGGGATCGAGTCCCACGTCGGGCTCTCTGCTCTGAAGGGAGCCTGCTTCCCTCTCACTCTCTCTGCCTGCCTCTCTGCCTACTTGTGATCTCTCTCTGATAAATAAAAAAAATCTTTAAAAAAAAAAAATTCCTACCCCCAATTTTCAGGTGATGACAAGGAGACAGAGGGTATGCAAGGTTATTGACTAAGGTCATATAATATTTTCTAGGCAATCATACCTTTGATTTGCAAGTTTTTCAACCATACCACAGTATAATCCACTATACTGCCTTTCCATCAATAAGGAGTCATGAGAACATTCTATACCATTCTATTCTTTTTAGTTCAGTTATAAATGTCCTTTCTGAAATGTCCTTACCAAGTTATTTGCTGTGAGTCCAGAGGCTGTGGAGGCTGGAAAGAGGTGCCCTCAGTTGCAGCCTTCAGCCACACACAGCCAAGATGGCCAGATGTCTTTCACTCCTGTGACTTATTTCCC
Source organism: Meles meles (assembly GCF_922984935.1). Taxonomy (NCBI): domain Eukaryota; kingdom Metazoa; phylum Chordata; class Mammalia; order Carnivora; family Mustelidae; genus Meles; species Meles meles. The sequence goes on along the minus strand of NC_060078.1, from coordinate 44,096,339 downwards.
TGTATGTAGCCTTGAAGTTCATCAAATGCAAAGCTCCCTCCAAATTACAAAGTCAAGTACTGATCATCTTCTGTTTTCACTGTTGTAGAAGTAAAGATTCTTTATTTGGCTACCGTCAGATCTGAGTTACATGTATAATCTAAATAAGAATCATTGGTATAGAAGCCAGTATCATTTTACTTTCTGATTATGGGCTATGAAAGGGAAAATTAGAAATGGAAAGAGTCATCTTTCTTCCCCTGCTTGGTTTTTGTAGCAGCTCCAGGCTTTCACTATCCCCCATAACATGAAATCTCCATCTCTTGGTACCTATTTCCTAATATCACCCCTAGGTTATATATACAGTCACTTTCAGGGGTAGGTTTTAGCTTTCTTCTTGCTACTCTTAATATACATTTTCTGGGTATGAATAATTGTTTGACTCTAGTGCTAATGGAATGAGAGTCCATTTGCCTTCTGTGCAGTGGGAGAGACCTCTAAAGTATGGGGCTAAGAGCCAGGAGCAGGAAAAACGAGGTCTGAGGCCAGTGAGGTTTCTAGGCTATCCAGTGTAATGATCTGGTTCCCAGAACATCAAATAAACTTTTAGGAGAATGGAAGTTGGCAAAATGCTGACCTCAAGGATGTCAGCCTTTGTAAGCCTGGGTTCAGTGCCTCATCAGTAACTTTAGAGTCCAGATGAGATTCCATTACCATCAAAGTTAACAGCCATGGGCACATTCATTCTTTCTTTCTATCTTTATGAAACGACTAATGCTTGTGTAGACCCTACTGTGTACAAAGGAAGCATTTTACAAAAGAAGTCCGGTAGACTTGGGTTCAGAAGTCTAGAGTTTACAGCCTCCCCAGACTACTTAAGAGACCCACAACAAGTCATGTAACTTCTCTGAGCCTCAGTTTCTCCACTGGCAACACCAAGGATAATAATTCCTGTTCTCCTTCACTCAGAAAGTGTTGGTAGCCCTCGAATGATTATGCATGGCAGTGCTTTGTGGAGTATAAGCAAGTTTACCTGCCTTATGCCATTAGTCCATCTGTTGGATGTTGTAAAAATGCAGAAAGCAGCTATCCAGCCATTCCTGTAGGATGATCATGAGGACAATGCTTGGGAAACTGTTATTATTGATGCCTAACAAACTACCTCAAAATTTAGCGGCTTCAAGCAACAATCATTCTATTGTATCTCACAGATTTTGCAGGTCAAGACTTCGGGTAGAATTTGGCTGTGTGACTTTTTGCTCCTTGTGCATTAACTGAGATCATTTAGTTGGACACAGCCTGCTGATGGACCAGGTTGGGGAGCTTAAGAGGGCTTCAGTCACATATATAACACTGTGGCGGGGATGATGGAAGGCTGAGCTCATCTAGAACTATCTGCCAGGGCACCTACGTGTGGACTCTTCACTGTATGGTGCTCAGGGCTGCTTGACTTCTTACATGGTAGCTGACTTCCCCCAGCACAAGTGTCACAACAGAACCAAGTAGTTACTGCATGGCCATTTAGAATGTAGCCTCTGAAATCACACAGTGTTAGTTCCACCATAATTACACATGAAATAAGTCAAGACTCAAGGGAGAGGAAAGGGTTTAGGCTCCACATGTTTATGAGGAAATGGTGAAGCCATGTTCCAGAAAAGCATATGATAAAGATGATTTGGTTGTTCCTCTGGGGACACACCATCTGGAAGATTCATTCCTTCCTCTGGCCACAATGATCCACACCCCTTTATATGAAAAATACTCTCATTCCTTTCCTCAAGACCCCAGAGCCTTGCTCCATTGTGTCATTGGCTCAAAACCCAGGATCCTATCATCTAGATCAGGTCAAAGTAAGGATGACGTTCCTTGGTACAGATTCGTGGATTTGGCTCTCTGAGTATAGTTCATCACAATCTGAAGACCTCAGTCTAAAGAGACAAGTTATCTGACCCTGCACACTCAGTATATGTAAAGATAAGACCATGATAGTATAAACTGAAATATCAGTATATACTATATATATTAGTATAACTGAAATAAACGTTCCCATTCATAAGAGAGGGAGGAGAAAGGAGGCACAGAGTGTTCACTGGTCCATAGCCATTCTCATCCACCTGGGCTTATGTCATTAGCTCCTTAATTAGGGCCTGTGACTACTTCCTGGAAGTGATTCTTTGTTTGATCTCCTTTGAATCTTGATTCTGCCTCCTAAGTCATCCTTACATTTCCATAAAATGTATACTGTGTTTGTAGCAGTATAGTTTTCATAGCTGCTTCCTACCCCAGTCTCTCTTCCTTTTGCATCCCCTCTGTCCCACTTGGTCTGAGCTGCCTGTGCTTCTGCCATTACACTTCTTTTAAAAATCATGTGGCTTCTTATGAAGTTTATTGTCTGTTCACTACATGAGATGAAAACCATGCTCACAACTTGGAGTTAGGCCAGTCTCTATCTGGAGCTCCCTAATGGTCTACTATGAGGCTTCAGAAGCTCTGTTGTCTAACAGAAGGTCTGAGATACACACCTTGCAGATTGTAGAGACTGATCTCTCAGAAAGGTCTACAAGACGCTCTCCTGTAATTCTAAGACCTTAAGAAAGGGCATTGTAGTCATACCCTTGATTTCCTGGGGTCACATTTTCTGGGATTTGTTCTTTGTTTCAAGCACCTCTGTTATTCTAGAATTTTCTGCTAGAAGAGCCCAGGGTTGAGAAAGTTCCATTTCTGAATCCAACAAATCATGGCTTCTATCTATTTACCCTAAATTTTGCTTGAAAACAGAATTCCTCCACAAATAAGTGAAACCATATGATAATGGACTCTCTCGGTTTGACTTATTTCACTCAGCATAATCTCTTCCAGTCCTGTCCATGTTGATACAAAAGTTGGGTATTCATCCTTTCTGATGGAGGCATAATACTCCATAGTAGATGGAGAGGAGAAGGGAGTTGGGGGAAATTGGAAGGGGAGATGAACCATGAGAGACTATGGACTCTGAAAAACAATCTGAGGGTTTTGAAGGGGTGGGGGGGTGGGAGGTTGGGGGATCCAGGTGGTGGGTATTACAGAGGGCACATATTGCATGGAGCACTAGGTGTGGTGCATAAACAATGAATTCTGTTACACTGAAAAGAAATAAATAAAAAAATTATTAATTAATTAAAAAAAAACAGAATTCCTTCTCCAATTCATCTAGGAATCATCTACGCATCTATGCTTACAGGATTATATGCATCTAAGAGAAAAGAGAATACTCTAAAATTTTGCCTGATACTTTCTTAGCCAGATCTACTAGCTTATTAAGTAGATATTCTGTTTTTCTTATTCTTGAGGATGACGGTTTTGCTAAATATTTGCCACTATATTACAACGGTATTCTTTCCTGCAGCTTCCAATAATATTTTCCTTGTGTTCCTTTAAACTCTCATAATCTGTCCCCGTGGGGCTCATTTTGTTTCCAACTAAAAGTCTCCTCAAGGCACTTCTAGGTTTCCTCTGCTATGTGGCCCCAAAACCAATTCCGTATACTTTATATGTGTGTTGTAGTGACACCACGTTTCTGGGTACCAAATTCTGTTCAAGTTATTATTGCTGCATAACAGATGTCCTCAAATTTACTTTTATAAACAAAAAAATTCTTATGTATTCTGCATGTCAGACATTTGTTCAATGCTTGGCTTAGCAATTATTTTTTAACATTAATGGAGATCACCTGATGCTACTTATCTGGCTGATGGGCTGATCTTAAGGGTTCAAAATGGCTTCACTCACATGTCTAGCACTTTGGCAGTGGTAGCCGGAAGGCTGAATTCATTTGGAACTGTTGCCCAGAATACCTACATGTGATTTTTCAAGTGGTTTCTCCATGTGTTTTCAGGGTGTTGAACTTTTTCCATGGCAGCTGGCTTCTCCTAGATAAATGGTTCTAAATGGGAGACAGTTATGTCCCCCAGGGGATATTTGGCAATATCTGGAGATATTTCTGGTTGTTATTCTGGGACGAGGAGAGAGACTAGTGACATCTGGTTTGTAGAGGTCAGGAATGTTTCTTAAAAAAGTCCTAAAATGCGCAGGACATCCCCTTTCCCCCAACAAAGAACTATCTGGCCCCAAATGTAAATAACATCAAGGTGGAAAAGCCTTTTCTTACAGCAAGCAACTCAAGAGGCAGGTAGAAGCTTCATGGCCTTTTTTTTTTTTTTTTAAAGATTTTATTTATTTATTTGACAGAGAGAGATCACAAGTAGACAGAGAGGCAGGCAGAGAGAGAGAGAGAGGGAAGCAGGCTCCCCGCTGAGCAGAGAGCCCGATGTGGGACTCGATCCCAGGACCCTGAGATCATGACCTGAGCCGAAGGCAGCGGCTTAACCCACTGAGCCACCCAGGCACCCCTCATGGCCTTTTTTTAACCTCACCTCAAAGAGTAGCATTAGATACAGACCAGACGTCAAGAGAGGAATTAAACTTCACTTCTTGATAGGAGGTGGTAAAGTCACAATGTAGAAGAGTGGGTGGGATGGGAAATGTTGTCACAACCATCTTTAGAAAATACAGTGTGCTACAGGAACTGTCAAGGAAACCTGAATGCAGTCAGTGCTGTGAAAAAGGGACAGGCGTAAGGCTTTAAGGATGCAGGAGGATCTGCCACTTTTGATTGGAGGGAAAACATTAAAACATGACAATTGCACATTTTTTAAGTGATAAATTAAATCTTGAAAGAAGGATAGTGTTTTTAAAAGTTCAGTTGCAGGGGAAAACATTCTAGATAGAGGGAATAAGAGAAATAGAGGTGTCAATTATTAGGGATTAGTAAAGTATATATAGCCTTTTTGGCCAAATCCAGCCTGCCCCTTCTTTTGATTATTGGACTCCAACCACACCCCATTGGGTGATGGACCACAGAGACCATATCGCCCAAGAAGATTAAAATATTTCCTGTCTGGCCCTTTCTGGAAAAGTTTGCTGACCTCTAACCTAGTTTATTAATTGATTTGTTTATACAACAAAAACTTGTCAAGAGCCCGCTGTAGGCCAGAAATTGTATCAGATGTTTAATGGTGATGCTGAGCAAAAACAGGCAAAACAAACATAATTTCTATTGTGGAGGGTGATTTCAGAAATTACGACATTTGAGAGTGATAAAGAAAATAGCAAAGAGTTGAACACTTGAGAATTTAGGAAGAGTGATCTGGGAGGCTTTATTGAGAGGATAACTCAGTGGATAAGACCTGCCAGGTGGGAAAGAGCCAACTACAGGATGTGAAGGATGGAGATAAGAGTTATCAGAGAAGTGGGGGGGTGGGAGGTTGAGGAACCAGGTGGTGGGTAATAGGGAGGGCACGTACTGCATGGAGCACTGGGTGTGATGCCAAAACAATGAACACTGTTATGCTGTAAATAAACAAATAAAAATAAATATTAAAAAAAAAGAGTTATCAGAGAAGCGAAGGATGTACACAGAATTCTGGGGGCAGAAAAGATGTTAGCTTGAGAGAGTAATTACAGAGTGGTCACCATCTATGGGGTGCAGTGAGCAAAGTGGGACTCATGGCCTGAAATGAAGTTGAAGACCAGGTATGGGCCACGAAGACCAGGTATGGGCCACGTCTCAGAGACTCTTCTAGGCCATGAAAAGGATATATGCTTTTACTCTGAGTTTAACAGGGAACCACTTGAGAATTTTAAGAAGGAGAATTAAAAGAAGAAAAGAAAGGGAAACTCTGGCTGCTGTGTGGAGTTTCACACAGATCAGGGAGGAATGGTGAGCTAGGTAAAAAGCAGCTTATAATGATTCCAGGTAAGAAATAATGATGGCAAGATCTAGAAACTGTGTTTCTCAAACTTTACTGTGCCTATGCATGACCTAAGATTCTTATCAAAATGCAGACACTGACCCAGTAGACATGGGGTGGTGCCAAGATTCTTGGATTTAAACAAGTTCCCGGGTGACTTGGCATGGACCACACATTGTGTAACAAGGGTCTAGAGGTGAAGACAAAAAGTGGGTTTTAGAAAATGTTTTCTTGAATCATTCATTTTACTAACACTTTTTCATGACTCAAAGTCTTAAAGTAAGTTTGCAGAACAAAACCATGCAAAAGAAAAAATCCAGCCCAGGCACATTCAACCATCATAAATAAACCAGTGCTAAGAAAACCTTTTTCAGGGCTTAAGAGATATGATATACCTGGAAGCTTGAGTTTGAGAAAAGCATGACATTCCAACCAGTTAATGAGGGAGTGCCCAGGTCATGATCAATTTTATTAATTTTTCCAGTAACATTTTATTGAGTGAGTTGACATGAAGAACAGATCATCTCTGCCGTACAAGAGATATAGTATACTTGTGAATAGATAGCCATCGAATTTAATGTACCATGAAAAACATTTCTACCAGCAAGGGAGCCACTTACTCTCAGTGTAGGGTGCAAGGCAGGACCCTTAAAGGGTGATTCAGAGTCAGAGAACAAAGAAAGAAGAGAATGTTGTAGGGAGAGGAAGAGCTAAAAGTTTCCAGAGAGTATAATGAGAGACACCTGCTTTTATATTGCAAGGTCTCCTAGCGCGGGCTGTCAGAAGGTATCTTGTCAGCTTTCAGAATGATGTATAGTGTAGCTAGTGTGTATATTGCCATTGATTCTAGTCAATTCTAATGGGCAAGAGTTCTTTAAGCTGCTAGTATGGGCCTGTGCCTAGTAGAAACCCAAGAGCAAAGAACGTATTGCCAGTGACAATAACTAATGTCTATTAGTAACTAATAACAGATGAGGACACTTAGGCCAGAGATAGAGTATGGCCAGTTCAAGTCACTTGCCAGAGACGTTCAGCACCCAAGGTGGAAGAACCAGAATTTCAGCCTGGCTTGTCTTGCTGCAGACACTGCCTTTGCTAGAATGTACTATTTATTTTGAGAGACAAAACCAATACATCTAAAATAGTTAAAGATACAAAATCAACATTATAGTTATAAGCTAGTTGGCAGTGCCATTTCAAAAGGGAAGTAGCCTTATTGTTTTTCCTCTGATTATACAAACAATGCTTCCTATCTGTAAAACATTTCAAACATTACTGGAGAGTATAGTGCAAGAGATGAACATTCCCACAGTCCCGTTGCTCTACCTAAGGCCAGAAGTAGCTACTTAAACCCACCTTTTTGTCTTGGGCGTGCTTTTATACCATCGCACAAAAAGAAATAAGCATTAAAAAGGTGTATCACTTTTGAAGGGTCAGGGGTGGGAGGTTGGGGCAACCTGAGGGTTTTGAAGGGTCAGGGGTGGGAGGTTGGGGGAACAGGTGGTGGGTAATGGAGAGGGCACGTTTTGCATGGAGCACTGGGTGTTGTGCAAAAAGAATGAATACTGTTACGCTGAAAAAATAAATAAAATGAGAAAAAAAAAAAAAAGGTGTATCACACTACATATAATGTTAGGAAATCTGTTTTTCCCCACATGCTAAGAAGCTATCCAAAGGCAAAACTGCACTTCTGTTCTTCCTAAATCCTTATAAAGATACATTCAGTTCTTCTAGATTGATGGGTAATTTCTTGCCTGCTTGATACCTACTTAGCTTCAGCTAGTTCGAGAATGATGACACAAGTGTACTAACATCAGTCATAGTATCTTATCACCATCCTTGCTTTATTTATTTTATTTTATTTTTTTTCAGTGTTCCAAAATTCATTGCTTATGCACCAGTCCCAGTGCTCCATGCAATATGTGCCCTCCATAATACCCACCATCAGGCTCACCTAACCTCCCCCCCCCCAAAACTCTCAGTTTGTTTCTTATGGTTTGTATCCCCCTCCCATCCGTCCTTACTTTAAAAGTCACATCCTTGCTGGCAGATCATAGGGGATGCCCTTAGGACATGAACGCCGTAATGCCACGACTTAGGCTCTCCAGCACGTGGCTTCATCCCTTTCCAAATCACTGGCAATGTGTGTATGTCCTGTGCATGTACATGTATTTGTATAAAACAAGTCAGTCAGGTCTATTTGGGTGCGATTATGTGCAGTAAACTCACTCACTGGAGACGTACACTATTCGATCAGCTCTGACAAATGCATGCAGTGGCATAATCACCACAACATAGACTACTTATTTACCTCTGCATAGCCCTTCTTCCCCTTTGGGTTCAACTCCTTCCTCCCATTCCTGGCCCCAGGCAATGGCCGATCTATTTTCAGGACCAATAATATTGACTTTTTAGAAAGTCATGGAGATGGGATCATGGTGGCTGGCTTCATTCACTTGGTGTGATGTGTGTCCATGCTGTTGCGTGGGTCAGTAGCTTGTTGCTTTTTACTGCTGAACAGTAGTCACGTGTGGCATAAATATGCTACGTTTTGTCTCTCCAGTCACTGATCACCATGATCCACATTTGGAGTGTTTCCATTTGGGGGGCATTAAAAAATAAAGCCTCTAGGACACCCACTTACTGACCTTCGTATGGACATACTTTATATTTCCCCTAGGGAAGAAACTAGGAGTGGAACTGCTGGGTGGTAGAGTGTGTGTTTAACTTGAGAGGAAATTGACAAACTGTCTTCTAGTGTGACTGCACCTTTTGTATTCCAGGTTTTTACCCACAGTTGGTAAGGTTAGTCTTTGATTCGCCACTCTAGTGAGGTTTAGTGGTATGTCTTGTGGTCTTATTTTGAATTTCTCTGATGACTTATGATGTTGAACTTCTATAGTTTCATGTTCATATTATCCTTTCACATATTTCTTGGAAAAATAAGTCCTTTCTCTATTTTTAAAAATTGCAACTTCTTCTTATAATTGAGTTATAAGATTTATTCAGGTATAGCAGATATAAGTCCTATAATAGATACACCTATATCTCATATTGTCCTATAACTTTTGGTTGCCCTGTTCCTCTGTGCTGTTTTGGTTTCTCCCATTCCACCCCCTTGGAGATTCGGAGGAAGAACTGATGAATGGATATGGCCTCCCTTGCGTCTGGGCCCCCAGGGAAACTTACCATCACTTGGCCTTTAAAAGTCTGGTAAAATTTCGGTCTTTTTTTCTTGTTATCCACTGTTATAACTACGACTTCTTTTCTTCCATGCTCTATTGAGGATAGAACATTTCTTGTGTCCTGTCTGTCCTTGGAGAGGCTTCTCATCTTTTGACGTTCCCACTCCGCTTTACCTGCCCACTGGTGTCTTCTGTCCCCGTAGAGATCCAGACATGTATAATTCTGATCTCAGGATGATTTCATGGGTGATCAGAGTTCTTTGGTAGGTAATCAGCTCACTTTACAGTACAGGTTGAAACGGCGCCTCCTCCTACTTCCCCGCCATCTTGTACAAGCTCTTAAGAGATATTTTTCTTTCTGGCCTGCCAGGTCTCTGTGGATAAGTCTGCCGCCAATCTAATATTTTTACCATTGTATGTTACAGACTTCTTTTCTCGGGCTGCTTTCAGGATTTTCTCTTTGTCACTAAGACTTGTAAATTTTACTATTAGGTGACGGGGTGTGGACCTATTCTTGTTGACTTTGAGGGGGGTTCTCTGCATCTCCTGGATTTTGATGCTTGTTCCCTTTGCCATATTAGGGAAATTCTCTCCAATGATTCTCTCCAATAGACCTTCTGCTCCCCTCTCTGTTTCTTCTTCTTCTGGAATCCCAATTATTCTAATGTTGTTTCGTCTTATGGTGTCACTTATCTCTCGAATTCTCCCCTCATGGTCCAGTAGCTGTTTGTCCCTCTTTTGCTTGGCTTCCTTATTCTCTGTCATTTGGTCTTCTATATCACTAATTCTTTCTTCTGCCTCATTGATCCTAGCAGTGAGAGCCTCCATTTTTGATTGCACCTCATTAATAGCTTTTTTGATTTCAACTTGGTTAGATTTTAGTTCTTTAATTTCTCCAGAAAGGGCTTTAATATCTCCAGAGAGGGTTTCTCTAATATCTTCCATGCCTTTTTCGAGCCGGGCTAGAATGTTCAGAATCGTCATTCTGAACTCTTGATCTGACATATTACCCATGTCTGTGTTGATTAGGTCCCTAGCCTTCGGTACTGTCTCTTGTTCTTTTGTTTGTGGTGATTTTTTCCACCTTGTCATTTTGTCCAGATAAGAGGATATGAAGGAGCAAATAAACTACTAAAAGGGTGGCAAAGACCCCAGAAAAATGCTCTGTAGCCAAATCAGAAGAGACCCCTAATTGTGGGGGCGAGAAAGGGGATAAAAACAGGTTCTGAAAAAAAAAAAAGGAAAAAAAAAAAGAAAAAAAATTAAAAAATAAAACAAATAAAAAAAATATAAAAAAGAAAGAAAAAATATATATATTTAGATGAACTAGTCAAAAAACATTAAAAAAGAAAAGGGTAAAAGTTTTAAAAAATTTAGCAGAAGAAGAAAAAAGAAAAAAGAAAAAAAAATTGAAAAAAGAGAAAAAAAAATTGAAGTAGCCGCAAGACTAAAGAATCATGGGGAGAAAGCCATGAGTTCCGTGCTTTGCTTTCTCCTCCTCTGGAATTGCTCTGCTGTCTTAGGAATTGAACCTACTTTCTCCTTGATAGATGAACTTTGTCCTGGCTAGATATTTTGTTGATCTTCTGGGGGAGGGGCCTGTTGTAGTGACTCTCAAGTGTCTTTGCCCGAGGCGGGATTGCACCGCCCTTACCGGTGGCCGGACTAAGTAAACGGCTCGGGTTTGCTTTTGGGAGCTTCTGTTCCCTGAACGCTTTCCGTAGAGTTCCGGAGGACGGGAATGAAAATGGCAGCCTCCCAGTCTCCGGCCCGGAGGAGCCGAGAGCCTGGGGCCCCACTCCTCAGTGCGCCCCCAGAGGACAGCATGATATATTCAGAGCACTAAACGAGAAAAACATGCAGCCAAGAATACTCTATCCAGCTAGGCTATCATTGAAAATAGAAGGAGAGATCAAAAGCTTCCAGGACAAACAAAAACTGAAAGAATTTGCAAACACCAAACCAGCTCTACAGGAAATATTGAAAGGGGTCCTCTAAGCAAAGAGAGAGCCTAAAAGTAGTAGATCAGAAAGGTACAGAGACAATATACAGTAACAGTCACCTTACAGGCTAATAATGGCACTAAATTCATATCTCTCAATAGTTACCCTGAATGTTAATGGGCTAAATGCCCCAATCAAAAGACACAGGGTATCAGAATGGATAAAAAAACAAAACCCATCTATATGTTGCCTACAAGAAACTCATTTTAGATGAGAAGACACCTCCAGATTTAAAGTGAGGGGGTGGAAAACCATTTACCATGCTAATGGGCATCAGAAGAAAGCTGGGGTGGCAATCCTTATATCAGATCAATTAGATTTCAAGCCAAAGACTATAATAAGAGATGAGGAAGGACACTATATCCTACTCAAAGGGTCTGTCCAACAAGAAGATCTAACCATTTTAAATATCTATGCCCCTAACGTGGGAGCAGCCAACTATATCAACCAATTAATAACAAAATCAAAGAAACACATCAATAATAATACAATAATAGTAGGGGACTTTAACACTCCCCTCACTGAAATGGACAGATCATCCAAGCCAAAGATCAACAAGGAAATAAAGGCCTTAAATGACACACTGGACCAGATGGACATCACAGATATATTCAGAACATTTCATCCCAAAGCAACAGAATACACATTCTTCTCTAGTGCACATGGAACCTTCTCCAGAATAGATCACATCCTGGGTCACAAATCAGGTCTCAACCGGTATCAAAAGATTAGGATTATTCCCTGCATATTTTCAGACCACAATGCTCTGAAGCTAGAACTCAATCACAAGAGGAAAGCTGGAAAGAACCCAAATACATGGAGACTAAACAGCATCCTTCTAAAGAATGAATGGGTTAACCAGGAAATTAAAGAAGAATTGAAAAAATTCATGGAAACAAATGATAATGAAAACACAACAGTTCAAAATCTGTGGGACACAGCAAAGGCAGTCCTGAGAGGAAAATACATAGCGGTACAAGCCTTTCTCAAGAAACAAGAAAGGCCTCAAGTACACAACCTAACCCTACACGTAAAGGAGCTGGAGAAAGAACAAGAAAGAAACCCTAAACCCAGCAGGAGAAGAGAAATCATAAAGATCAGAGCAGAAATCAATGAAATAGAAACCAAAAAAACAATAGAAAAAATCAATGAAACTAGGAGCTGGTTCTTTGAAAGAATCAATAAGATTGATAAACCCCTAGGGTTTATCATCAAAAAGAAAAGAGAAAGGACCCAAATAAATAAAATCATGAATGAAAGAGGAGAGATCACAACTAACACCAAAGAAATACAGACAATTATAAGAACATACTATGAGCAACTCTACGCCAACAAATTTGACAATCTGGAAGAAATGGATGCATTCCTAGAGACATATAAACTACCACAATTGAACCAGGAAGAAATAGAAAACCTGAACAGGCCCACAGCCAGTAAGGAGATTGAAACAGTCATCAAAAATCTCCCAACAAACAAAAGCCCAGGGCCAGACGGCTTCCCAGGGGAATTCTACCAAACATTTAAAGAAGAACTCATTCCTATTCTCCTGAAACTGTTCCAAAAAATAGAAATGGAAGGAAAACTTCCAAACTCATTTTATGAGGCCAGCATCACCTTGATCCCAAAACCAGACAAGGATCCCACCAAAAAAGAGAACTACAGACCAATATCCTTGATGAACACAGACGCAAAAATTCTCGCCAAAATACTAGCCAATAGGATTCAACAGTACATTAAAAGGATTATTCACCACGATCAAGTGGGATTTATTCCAGGGCTGCAGGGTTGGTTCAACATCCGCAAATCAATCAATGTGATAGAACACATTAATAAAAGAAAGAACAAGAACCATATGATACTCTCAATAGATGCTGAAAAAGCATTTGACAAAGTACAACATCCCTTCCTGATCAAAACTCTTCAAAGTGTAGGGATAGAGGGCACATACCTCAATATTATCAAAGCCATCTATGAAAACCCCACCGCAAATATCATTCTCAATGGAGAAAAACTGAAAGCTTTTCCGTTAAGGTCAGGAACACGGCAGGGATGTCCATTATCACCACTGCTATTCAACATAGTACTAGAAGTCCTAGCCTCAGCAATCAGACAACAAAAAGAAATTAAAGGCATCCAGATCGGTAAAGAAGAAGTCAAACTATCACTCTTCGCAGATGATATGATACTATATGTGGAAAACCCAAAAGACTCCACTCCAAAACTGCTAGAACTTGGACAGGAATTCAGTAAAGTGTCAGGATATAAAATCAATGCACAGAAATCAGTTGCATTTCTGTACACCAACAACAAGACTGAAGAAAGAGAAATTAAGGAGTCAATCCCATTTACAATTGCACCCAAAACTATACCTAGGAATAAACCTAACCAAAGAGACTAAGAATCTATACACAGAAAATTATAAAGTACTCATGAAAGAAATTGAGGAAGACACAAAAAAATGGAAAAATGTTCCATGCTCCTGGATTGGAAGAATAAATATTGTGAAAATGTCTATGCTACCTAAAGCAATCTACACATTTAATGCAATCCCTATCAAAATACCATCCATTTTTTTCAAAGAAATGGAACAAATAATCCTAAAATTTATATGGAACCAGAAAAGACCTCGAATAGCCAAAGGAATATTGAAAAAGAAAGCCAAAGTTGGTGGCATCACAATTCCGGACTTCAAGCTCTATTACAAAGCTGTCATCATCAAGACAGCATGGTACTGGCACAAAAACAGACACATAGACCAGTGGAACAGAATAGAGAGCCCAGAAATCGACCCTCAACTCTATGGTCAACTAATCTTCGACAAAGCAGGAAAGAATGTCCAATGGAAAAAAGACAGCCTCTTCAATAAATGGTGCTGGGAAAATTGGACAGCCACATGCAGAAAAATGAAATTGGACCACTTCCTTACACCACACACGAAAATAGACTCCAAATGGATGAAGGACCTCAATGTGAGAAAGGAATCCATCAAAATCCTTGAGGAGAACGCAGGCAGCAACCTCTTCGACCTCAGCCGCAGCAACATCTTCCTAGGAACAACGGCAAAGGCAAGGGAAGCAAGGGCGAAAATGAACTATTGGGATTTCATCAAGATCAAAAGCTTTTGCACAGCAAAGGAAACAGTTAACAAAACCAAAAGACAGCTGACAGAATGGGAGAAGATATTTGCAAACGACATATCAGATAAAGGGCTAGTATCCAAAATCTATAAGGAACTTAGCAAACTCAACACCCAAAGAACAAACAACCCAATCAAGAAATGGGCAGAGGACATGAACAGACATTTCTGCAAAGAAGACATCCAGATGGCCAACAGACACATGAAAAAGTGCTCCACAGAACTCGGCATCAGGGAAATACAAATCAAAACCACAATGAGATATCACCTCACACCAGTCAGAATGGCTAAAATTAACAAGTCAGGAAATGACAGATGCTGGAGAGGATGTGGAGAAAGGGGAACCCTCCTCCACTGTTGGTGGGAATGCAAGCTGGTGCAACCACTCTGGAAAACAGCATGGAGGTTCCTCAAAATGTTGAAAATAGAACTACCCTATGACCCAGCAATTGCACTACTGGGTATTTACCCTAAAGATACAAACATAGTGATCCGAAGGGGCACGTGTACCCGAATGTTTATAGCAGCAATGTCTACAATAGCCAGACTATGGAAAGAACCTAGATGTCCATCAACAGATGAATGGATCAAGAAGATGTGGTATATATACACAATGGAATACTATGCAGCCATCAAAAGAAATGAAATCTTGCCATTTGCGACGACGTGGATGGAACTAGAGCGTATCATGCTTAGTGAAATAAGTCAATCGGAGAAAGACAACTATCATATGATCTCCCTGATATGAGGACATGGAGAAGCAACATGGGGGGGTAGGGGGATAGGAGAAGAATAAATGAGTATCAGTAACTTTTAATTGTTATTAATATATCACAGCATTCTCAATTACATAAAAATCAATTAAATAGTTCATGCTACAAGTAAATGAACTTTTAAATTAGACCTTACTTTAGCAATCCCGGCTATAAATAATATTCTATGTTCAGATTCTTACATTCTGTTTCCAAGATGCTCTTTTGTGTCTAAACATGTTGTCTCTGCATTTAGCCAAAGCTTAAAATGTGCAATTGATTATCTGAAACCAGTGCTGGCTGAATGCCCCAACTCAGGCTGGTTCAAGATGTGGGTGCCCCCTTGGCTCCAAAACCAGCCAGGAATGTGATCCTTTGAAACATACCCTGAACCCATCTATTCTATAGAAATGGACAATGGAACAAAAGCTAATAGAGGGATTATTGTTTTAGAAAAGTCCATGCACTGCCGTGATGATAAACCCACTGTGGCTTTCACTACTGAAGCCCACATCCCAGCCAAGTCTTGTGTGCCCAGATGAATGTGGTCACTGGTCAGTGAGGGTATGGCTCAAATTGGACTCTAGCAAAGGCTGTGAGGTATGACAGACATGGTCATCAAAACTTCACTTCCTGCCTTTAGTGCTCTCTTGAGGTAAGCTCATCACTGAAGTGGTTGGTCACTTAGTTGTGAAATGTGACTATAGGTTATTGATCTTTTGTCTTGCTGGATATAGTTAAATATGAGATTTGGGGTTAAATAAACTTACCTTCTTTCGTTCCCTCACTCCCTCCCCAGAAACTGGCGAGGCTCTATGGATGAAACTGGTCGTATTCTGTCTCTGGGCTGTAAAGCAGTTGGATTGCCTCTCCTCTCCTTCCCCCTTCCCATGAAAAGAGATGACAGTTTAAGAGACCTCTGTCACTAGATCATAGACCACAAAGGCCATTCTGCCAAAGGAGGCCTATCTATCCCATTGATGGTTAATGGCCCCGCATTTATTAAAGACAGGGCCACAGAGTCCCAAATCCCCACATCTCACAACTCAAACGCTAACATGAAGAACATCGCGATTGACTTGGGAAATGTATTTTCCTGAGACCAGTGGTTTATGAAATTTATTCTTCAATTGGCTGATCCCTTGAATAGTTGTTTGTCATAATCAGATTTTGAAACCATAGATCTCCTTTCTAGGGATGATTGTGCTGTAACCTCTGGCTCCATCCAGGCTTCTGGTCTGGGTCGAGCAGACCTCCTGGATGAATGAGAACCAGAGCTGTCTTATCAAATTGTGGCAGTTCTTGTTTTGTTTAACCGTGCTGGAAATTAGTTTTTCAGGCACTGATCTTGACAGGTCAGCTGTCAAAAGTGGGTGTCTGTGGTCATAAAATTCATCGATCCCATAAACAACATTCTGTCTACAAAATACAAGGAGAAGTCAGAATCGACGCCCTCATATATAAATGAAATGGTCTACAGCTGTATGACTGAGTGTCAGGACTCGTATGGGGGAAAGGTTTTTCTGGCTTCCCATTTGTCAAGCCCATCAGCCTCATGTGGCGTTCATTGACTGAAACTTTTTCCTTGGCATTCCGAACCAGGAGAACCAGGCACCCTCAGGAGGGAAGGCAAATACAGTCTCTCCTAATCTGGGTCAGCTGCAAGTTTGGGAATCCATTTAAAGGCTTTATTTCATTTAAAAAGCAAAAGGAGAAGAAGAAAGAAAGAAAAGAAATGTCCACTGGAGTCTATTAGACTGTGCTTTTTCTGTGTTCTGGTCTTATGTATCAGGTGTTCAGAGGGATGGTCTCACTCAGAAATGAAGGGTTACTACTCTGGTCTTAAGATTTGGGCAAGAACACAAGGCTTTGTGGAAATGGGGGGGATTCACTCAGCCTGCGGCGCTCAGCTTGAGGCTGATGTGAGGGAATAATAAACTTCCCTGCCCAACTCAAGGATCCTGGTTCCTGGAACATGGTTGCACTTTGATGTGTTTGAAGGCAGAATTTTGGTTTCACTTTGAAGTATTTTTTCTTTCTCTGTCAGAGTACAGGATGCCCTGAAGGCCAGGGAGAGAGGTCTGTATTAAAAAACAAAAACACACAAAAATAAAAACCTTTAAGTCCTCAATACTTTCAGACCAGAAAAAAAGAGGTAATTACAGGCTTGGAGGAATTTTTTCTTTTCCCCCTCTCATGTACTTGCACTTTGATTTAAATGGTTTTTGCCTTAGGATTACTGTTCTTCTTTATTAGTGGAGAAAGACTGTCCTGTCTTCATGGAGCTGGACCTCAGCAGTGGCCACTTCCCTGTCTCCAAACCCAACAGGTGTACCGGGACCCATATCATCCTGGAGACATCATAGAATGGGACACGCCATGCTAGATGAACCTGTAATTTGGCTCTTCTAGGAGATGGGGATGCTGTGGCCATAGCTCTTGGCAGCCAGAGGACTGAATTTTTGGGGATTCTTACTCTCAGACTGGTCATGACACATGAACAGATTATTTAACTCTGATCACTCCCCTTTATTCAGTCCTTAGTCCTACAAAGCATGTGACAGGATTTTGTCACCCCTGCTAGTTATTTTCATCAAAAGCTTATTTTCCTTTCTGTGACAGTAGTGAAAAACCTGTTGAAAACACAGAACAGTGTCAAGAAGTTGCAATGATTATTCATAATTCCACCACCTGGCTATATTCACATATTACATTTTAACAAAGCTCCTCCCATGTTTACCACCACCCTTTTAAAAAAACATAATTAGGCTTTTATTGCACACATGGGTTTATATCCTGTTTCTTTAGTCTGTGATTATTGCTTTATAGCAGATTATTTCAAAGCAATTTTTTCTTTTGAATAGCCCCCTAATTGTTCGGTAGGCAGGGAAGGTATTCTTATTTTACTTTTTAGATAAGAAAATGGAATCTCAGTGGAGTCAAGTTTATTCAAAATTTTAAGCACCATGGTCAAACGTGCTTTCTGAGGTCACCCAGGTAAGTGATGGAAACACAACTAGAATACAGGTTGGTTGACTACAAAACTTATGCTATTTTCATACCCTCAAGTTCCTCTCTTTTTC
This sequence comes from Meles meles, assembly GCF_922984935.1. NCBI lineage: Eukaryota > Metazoa > Chordata > Mammalia > Carnivora > Mustelidae > Meles > Meles meles. The sequence goes on along the minus strand of NC_060078.1, from coordinate 44,078,412 downwards.
CCCAGATCTTTACCAGGTATAGTAAGTTGATCTTCAAGAGGAGAACATGGTATTCAAAGCAAGGTTAGAAACCCTGAGCTGGGAATACTCAAGGCAAGGTCTAGTCCAAGAGGGAGAAGTTCTAGACAGTTTATGAAGGGTTTTGATCTCAGGGGACAGGGTGACAAACCCAAGTAGCACACACAGTAGGGTCACAGACTAAGGTCCAGTATAGAAGAGAGTGGAGGTTATTTTTACCTCAGCTCTGTATAAATGGTGGCCATGGGACTAATAAACACTGCATTAGCTGTGAGGAATGCATTATGTCAATGTACCATCTTAAATGGAGAAAACTGGGGGTAGACCAAATTGGGCAAATTCTGCACAACCTCTACAACTCTTCTGTAAATCTAAAACTATTCTAAATTGAAAGCTTATTTAAACAAAACATGAATAAAAGTATACCAGACCCAACCAAAGAGGGATGGTATTACAGGCTGGAGGGAACTGGAGAAAGTGTGCTGTGTGAGGTGCGTGAGGGAGGTGAGGGATTTGGTGGGGTTGGAGTGGACTGGGCCTACGTAAACTTAAGTGAGGCTGATCATCAGGTTTGGATCTCCATAAGGAAGACCTTTCTTTTAGGCCAAGCTTCAGAGTGTTAAGATTTATTCTGCAGGAAATGGGAAGTCATTCAAAGATGTTCATTAACACCTTCTTGTTTGAGTTTATTTATTATAAAGGTCCAAGTCAACACAATGGAAGAGGCTGTAAGAGAGAGGCTGGGAATAATGAGATCAATGGGGCATGGGGGCTGCTGCCTTGAGCCAGGCAATGAGCAAGAAGAAGAGGGTTGTGTGGGAAGGCGTTGAGAGACAGAGCCTGTGTCACAGCTGAGCTTAAAACTCTACAAGGACAGGGCTTCATCCCAACTGGTTTTTCCTGCCTCCATTCTCCATTGCCACGACTGACTACAATCACAGTCAGTGACAGACAGTGGGTAAAGTTTGTTTGGTCAGGGCCAGGCAGAGCCCCATCCTGGGTCTTACTCAGGCAGGTGCTGGCACAGAGTGGAGATGCCGCTTCACCTGCACCACAGAGGTTTAAAGCAGCACATGTTAGGAATTCAAGCTGTGCTACAGGGCAGAATATCTGGTACCTGAAACAGCGTGTCATCATGAGGACAAGAGCGCCTTCATTTTGACTTTGTCAATCATCGGGATGGTTCAGGGACCTTTTCAACACCACCCCACCAGGGGGTTGTGGTGGATTACCCATCACGGTTAAGCAGTTCCAATGCCTGGGCTAACCAATTAAAGGGATAAGATGCAAGCAGCCCAAACACACAACATGAGTCCCTTGGTCCATGTCACAGGGTCCAAAAAATACAAGGAATCAACACCTTTTGTCTTGGTTTGTCTCTTCCCTTTGACCAGCATTTTAATCTGATGCAGGACTTGATCCTGGGTCCCAGTGCTGTTTCCGAGACCCAGAGGGGAAAGAGCCATGAGCTTTCCTTCTCACTACGCCAGTTCCCAGAGTGTGGCATCTTTGATGTCCTTGAACAGGACTTTGGGCAGATTTTAACTTTGCCCTTTCCTGCAGTGCCCTTCCAATTAATTGGTGGTGGCTGTGAGGAGCTCCTCAGAGCACACGGCCATGCTCTTAACTAAATGATTCATTCATCACTGCCAGGCATCCTATTACTTAGGATGGAGTGGGTCTTAGTTGGTATTGTATCCAAAGTGATAGCTGGAGTTTCTAGGTTCCTTTTAAACTGCTTCTACAACCTTATACCTCATTCTGATAGTCCTGCCTTAGGCCTGAGGGTTCTAGTACCTTCCAGGTAGTCAAAGCTCAGAGCCTAGAGCTTGCTGCAGATGTCAAGGCTTAGGGATCAATGCTGGAAGAGCCATTGGTCCTTAGGTAGCACTATTGGTGGCTTCTTTAGGGCACCTGGTGACATTTCTCCAACAGAGGGATAGTTCTGCTCAGCCTAAGCAGGACAATTGTGGGTTTTCTCCGATGAAAAGTAGATGCTGCCCACAGTGGTCTGCTTCAGTGGTGGTCCTGGATCTGCAGCAGCAGCCTCACTTGGGAGCTTGTTAGACAGGAATAATCATAGGCCCCAGAATCAGAAAGTACGTATAAAATCTCTGGATAATTTGTGTGCATATTACAGTTTGAGGATCCCCCGCTTTAATCTATAGCAGAGGTTTACAGTCCTGGCTGTGCATTAGAATCACCTGGGGAGCTGAAATATTCCTATCTAGCCCACTATAGACCAATTAAATTCAAACCTCTGGGGGCGAGGCCCCACCTCCAATATGCTTTAAAAGCCTTCCTACGAGAATCTAATATGCAGTAACCTAGAAGAACAGGGTTTCTCAATGAGGACCGCTGGGGAAGCATTACAATTCTCCATGCCTAAGTGCTGAGATCCTGATTAAGTTGAGTTGGGGGCTCATATCTGCATTTTTTTTTCTTTTTCCATTTCACCAATTAGTGATCGAGAATCATTGATCAGAGGAGTTCATTGTGGTTCCCCCCGGGCCCTGCAGAGATGCAGCGAGGGGAAGCAGTCTGGAGAATGTGTGTCTCCTGTTGTTCCTGAGCTAGCAGAGGGGCTCCATAACCAGCCTGGGGGGCCTTCTCAGAGATGCGTCAGGCTCTGGGAGAGACTCTGCAGGCCTGGGAGCATATGGCACAGCACGCATGGTCTTGGCCTTACCTGCATATCAAGGAAAAATTATGAAATTTGCCCTACAGCGAAGACAGGCAGGGAGCTCTTGACCCCACTTGCAGCAGGCATCAGGGTGCAAGACAAGCCACAGAAAGGGGTCTTTGTTACCCGCTTCCCTGCTGAGCCCCATTCTGCCTTGGTGGCAGCAATGGGTGAACCCAAGGGGCCATCTGGCCTGGGCAAGTCAAAGGAGTAATTACAGAAAGAAGACACAGTGACATGACTTCAGTGGGTAGACAGGGTAAAACTAGAAATATTCATCCTAGAAACAGGTTCTTACCAATTGGTTTTATTTTAAAGATGTGGCAAGTCCTCAAGTTCCAGACAGGCTAATGGAGCAAGTGGAGCTTTCTGCCACACCTTTACTCTTTTGAAAGTTTTAAGGGACTGCTGTCCTCCTAGCTGCCTGTTTCAGGATCCCAGTTTGAGAGGCGAGTTCCTGAGGTGCACACAGGTGCCCATTCTGTTCCTCATACTCCCTTTTTCCTTCACAGCTGGCGACGTGGGACTCAGAGAAGGGTCTGAATGGCAGCCTGCAAGAGAGGCCCATGGGCAGCCGCCTCCAAGGACTGACTCTCAAAGTGGTGACTGTCTTGGTAGGATCATGGGCATATTGGGGAGTTTACCAGTCAGGCTTTCGAGCCAGAGGCTTCTGTTTGGCTTAATGCTGGGGTTTGGAGAAAAGGGGATCTTGAGTCATGGCTCGAGTGTTCATAAGGCCGTTATGGCAAATAATTTTGCAAATAACGAAGGAAGAGTAATGTTGGAGATTCTGCCCCAGTGCCTTCCACGGGAGGTGACTGGGCTGCTCTAGAGGAGGATTACCAATCTGGAACCATGGCTAAGCTTCCAAGCAGGCACAGCTCTACTCGTTCCTGGATATAACCAGTATCTTCACCTACTGCTGGTCCTTAGGAGAGCTTTGCTCATAGCCAGTGTGCCCAGACAGTTGCTTGGCCGAACACACCCTTCCGGCTCCCCTGTTGGCCCCATGTGACACAAACTTCATAACAAAGACCCTTTGTTGCCATTTGTCTGCATGGTTGTCCTGGCATCATGGATTTTTACATCTTTAAGAGACCTTAGAATCATCTTCTATCAATTTCTTCCTTCACCTTTTCGGGGCCCTAGGCGACATTTTCGATTTACCTCTTATTAACTGGTCAGACCTGGTTCAAATGTCCCCTCGGTCACATCAGGCATTGTCATCTCCTTGGCTGTAGAACCCTTTGGTCACAGTGTTCCTGCATTCCCTGTGTGCACATCACAGAAGAAGCATTATGCCATAGTCCCCCACGTCCCCGGTTAAACTGAGATCTAGTCTCTGGGGCTGGTTGCCAAAAGCCCCCTTCTTGTTCAGTTTTATACGATTGTGGTGGGGAAGGCTGAGGTGTTTTCCAGAGAACCACATGCCCTACAGGAGTGCACAAGACACAGCACAAAATGTGTGAATGTGGCTTTGGGCTTGGGAATTGTGAGGTTTAATTATGTCCTGTCCTTTGACATACGGTGTGACCTTCTCCCATGAATCAGAATCCATTTTCTAGTACAATCTGATAGATGTAATACTGTCTTCTCTCAATCTAATATTATAGAGCTTTTACTGTCGTTCTTTATCCTGGATGAGAAGTAACCACATTTCTTATGTGGGTCCTGAAGAATTATGGTATTTCCTAAGGACAGAGTCCTGAATGTCACAAATAAAGGAATGAAAACAAATCACGTCATTCTGGCTATAGGATTCTGAGCAGAGGTTGGGATAGCATCATACATAACAAGTAAATCTCCATTCCTCCATCAATATGTTGATTGGAGGGATCTTCCTATCCGCTGTGCTGAGTGTCCATAAACTGCTTTAAAAAAAAAAAAGGGCAGAGATATTCAGACTCCAGGAGAAAATTGGGTAAATACATGCCTGTGCTCTCAAACATTCTAGAGCTATGATTCATCACATTAGTCACTCCACCAATCCCCTGGAAACATGTGTGTTAATAACCTGTTATTTAATTGAAGAACATCCATTCTGTTGTCCTCAGGAAGAGCCTTTCGTGATGGTGGCTGAGAACATCCTTGGACAGCCCAAGCGCTACAAAGGGTTCTCTATAGATGTCCTGGATGCACTGGCCAAGGCTCTGGGCTTCAAATATGAGATTTACCAGGCCCCTGATGGCAGGTATGGTCACCAGCTCCATAACACCTCCTGGAACGGGATGATCGGGGAGCTCATCAGCAAGGTAGGTCCCAAAAGCAGGGTCATGGGGAAGGGCACCCTAGTCTGCTTCTGGGGTGATATCTAAATTTCGCCCATTAGGCAGTTAGGACCTTGGAACTAGCTAAGGAGATCACAGGTTACCAGTCTTCACTCACCAGAGCTCTCTTTTCTTCAACCACCCCTCCCCACCGTACCCATCACTGTACCACTCCATGACTATGACCTGTTGTCCTGAGTCTTTTGAACCTTTGCTCCTAGAACACAGGTCCTTTGCTTTATAAACCCATAAAGGCAGACACAATCTCTCCAATTTCTCCTAAGCTTTAAAAAAAATTTTCCTGCAGTACTACTTTATATAAAAAATTCACCCATTTTGGAATATACAATTCAGTGACTTTTAGGAAATCTACTGAGTTATGCAACCATCATCATCTACTTTTAGAATAAGTCCATCAACCCAGTGAGATCCCTCATACTTATTTACGGTGAAATCCCATTCCAACTCCTATATTTCCTATCTCCATAGATTTGCTTTTGTGAACATTTAATGTAGATGGAGTCCTACAATATGTGGTCTTTTGTGTCTGGCCCTTTCCACTTAGCACATGTATTTGAGGTTCATCTTTCTTTAAGATTTCTGTGACCTTGGGATACTGCCTGGATACTTTCCTGCCTGGTGTACCCTCGGTGTTCAACCAGATAATCCTGTTCCCTTCATCTTTTGTGATTCTCTTTGTTCTTAGTTTCTTATTGTACTGAAACTCTGACTTGATTATATTATCTACCCTCTGACTTTGACCTCCAAGTTGCTACATACAATTAGAGAAGAAAATCACAAATTTGCCCAGATGGATATATGAATAGTGTGTGGGCTCCAAACTCAGATAGGCCTTCAAGACAGCCCGAGTTCCTTAACTTGTCCTTTGTTGGACCCCTTGGCTGTGTCCCTTAGAGACTATTTCAAAGTTTGTTTTTCACTTCAAGCAACCCAAAAGTCTTCTCTCCTAAATTAAAACAAAGTGCTCTTATATTAGGCAAAGAAATGAAGATTTGTGGGCTTGAAATAACTACTTCAACTACCTGTAAAATTCACATCTGCAGACACCTGCTCATACTCCAGGTTCAGAAGTGGCAGTGTTTTTCCTGGTGTTACAGGTCACCTCTCTTCCTGTGTCATAAGTCAGTCCCTTTGTCCTTCTTCTGGACCTGGCTTCATAAATTACTTTCCCTTCTTCCTATGTTGTAAAGCTATCTTGTTCCACTAGATCTCTTCTGAGTCCTTACATATGCTCCGAATGACCCAAATCTTTAAAAAGAAATCCCTGGATCTTGAGTTTTTGAAAAGAGAGGCAACAACCAGAGATACAAATGTGACAATTCTATAGGAGAGCTTCACCATCATTACCTCCAGCATTTTTTCTTTATACTCTAGATATGTCATTGGATTTCACGTTTATTATCTTATTTTTTTTGGATTTCATAGTTAACATCAATGTATCTGCCCCTCTAGCCCACATATTAAATCTGATAAAAATTTTCCTGATAAAATCTTTTTATGTATGTTTTCCCAATTTATTTTTTTTTAAGATTTTGTTTATTTGAGAGAGAGAGAGACATACAGTGTGAGGGAGAGGGAGAGAGAATCTGAAGCAGACCCTATGCTGAGCACAGAGGCCGACTTGGTGCTCTTTCCCATGACTGCAAGATCATGATCTGAGCTAAAACCAAGAGTCAGCTGCTTAACCGACTGAGTCACTCAGGTGCCCCTAAAATAAACTTAGTTCTGATGGTATCTCCTCCTTAGAAGTCCAAGAGTCAAAGATCAGGATAATCATTGCATATTTTGGTTCTCTTGTGGTCGAAGGGGGGGCTGCTGGCCTATTATTGCCACCATTATCCATCTAGTCTTAATTATCCTAACCTCCACCAGTCTTGACCGCGTTAATCTCATGGTCTAGTTCCATCTTAATGGAGTCTTTGTCTATTTTTAAAATTAAGCCCATCTTGGAAAGCAAAAGTCTTACAAGGTACTTTTGGGGTCAAAGTAAGGCATGCCCAGAGAGTCCCCTCCCAACATGGCTTTACTATATGAAGAATTGACCCATATGTTTGAGAGGCCATGAATTAAGGGCCATGGAAGGTCAAGAAAAGTAGATAATCCTTTTTTTCTTGGAGGATATTACTCTCTGGCATAGAGTTTGCATATAAAATAACCAGGGACTGTGACATTCATGAGATTTCAAGTAGTTGTACAACTCACCATATAACTTCCAAAGCATCTCAGGAAAGGGAGACATCCATGTGGGCTAAAGAGAGTTTGGAGAGGCTTGATGGCAGTATAGAAGGATGCAGATAAGCCTAAAGGAAGATAGAAGGGACTTCTTGGTTGGGGCCAGTGATGGGGAAGAGGGAAATACTGGCAAAAGAAAGAAGAGAGTGAAAGTTTATGAGGATAACAAGAAAGTAAAGGAAAACTACAATTCAAACAGACAATGTTGATTTTTTTTTTTTCAGTATTCAAGGTCAGTCGCAGGCTGTCACCTCTTGAATCCATTTCCTCTGGACAGAACAACCCAAAGGGTAGAGGGCAGCCCTTGCCCCAGGGTGGGCCCCAGCAGGAAGCTGAGGACTACTGTCTGATGAGTTGGTTTTGCCTTTCAGAGGGCAGACCTGGCTATTTCCGCCATCACGATCACCCCGGAGAGGGAGAGCGTTGTGGACTTCAGCAAGCGGTACATGGACTATTCGGTGGGGATCCTAATCAAGAAGCCAGAGGAGAAAATAAGCATCTTCTCTCTTTTTGCTCCGTTTGATTTTGCCGTGTGGGCCTGCATTGCAGCCGCCATCCCTGTGGTGGGCGTGCTGATATTTGTGTTGAACCGGATCCAGGCCGTGAGGGCTCAGAGTGTGGCCCAGCCCCGACCGTCTGCTTCGGCCACCTTGCACAGTGCCATCTGGATTGTCTACGGAGCCTTCGTACAGCAAGGTACGTTCCTGGTTTCCTGATGTTGCGGTCACATCTTCCCAGGGGCCTGGAGGAACGTGTCCATTGGCAGAGTTCTTAGATGCGTTTTGGCAAAGTCATTTTAAATGCAATTTTATTTAATCTCTAGGACAGTACTAATATCAGTCTGTACCCGATTTCTCTGAGTAATATCAGATAGAAATTAAATGAAGTGACAAGGAACTCAACTTCAAAGCCTGATTCTCCGCTTTAGATAAAATTAACTTTGGAGTTCTGCTTTGTACTTTTCTCCCCTCCCACATTAGGTTGATTGTTATGCACATGGGGTTGTCAGATGAAATTGAATCTTGCTTAAATTTGAAATCTTAATAGAAAAAAAAAAGTCACAATTGTTTTGCAATCATCTAAGCAGCCCTCCATCCATTCTTGAGATACAAATTCTCCTTTCTCTGTGAAGTCTGGAGAGCACTTTGTAAGTTAGAGGATCTTGCAGTTTTGACCCAAGCAACAAATTGCAAAGTTCCTAACGTGAGTGTTGGCCTTGTTTGCACCATGGCAAAACATGTATTGCCTGTTTGCAAGGTTATATAAGAAGAGTCAGTGAAATGCTTTCTTCTGCTACCACCTAAGGGACCAAGGAGAAATAATTGGCCTCCATGGGGCAGCTACTGACTGCAAGTCACAGGCAATGGTTTCTGAAAATCCTAGGAAAAAAGTCATCCAGTGAGGGCTGAATATTAATAAAAGTGAGATCTCATTTCTGAGGTTTAAAAGAAAGCTAGGGAATCCTCCAGGTGGGAGGTAATTCTATATTTACAGAATTCCTGAGACTACTCTCTATGAACTTGAAACTGAAAAAGGATCTTACATCAGATTGCAGCCCTGGAAGTAAGCAACACAGGGAGATAGAATCTTCTAACTGGAAGATTTTGATATTCAGAACTCTACCCTTGGTGTTTGGCAAACATCACACCACTAAAAGGCCAATTCTGGATTTTTCGTATTTGGTGGTCTTCCATCCCTTTCAAAGACTGGTGGTCTTTGGAATCTTTCCCCAAATTGTCACAATCCCCGCTAACTAGCCACAAACTCACTTCCCTGCTCCCCAGCCCAACCCCAGTGGTGGTTCCCTAAGCCAGGCGGTGGGTTGGAGTTGCTGGAGCATTTCTGGGGTGGGGCAATGGGGGGGCAGGGGTGATGCAGGGGAGAGCAGAGGCCCAGGACCAATCCATTTTGCTGGCCTCCTGTAGGTGGCGAATCCTCAGTGAACTCCATGGCCATGCGCATCGTGATGGGGAGCTGGTGGCTCTTCACCCTCATTGTGTGCTCCTCCTACACGGCGAATCTTGCGGCATTCCTCACAGTGTCCAGGATGGACAACCCCATAAGGTAAGATCCATTCCTCCTTCCAGGTGTGGGACCATTCAGCCCCGAAAAGCTGTAAAGGCAGAATGCAGCCTAGTGTCATGGAGGCAGACGGACTTAGATCCCAGATTTGCAGTTTGATTATCGTCCTCTTAAATGCATGAAGAGCACCACTCCTCTTGTAGTTTACTTCATACACAATTATATAAATGCATAAATGAATTAAATAATACTTCTCTGAACATTTAAATGCTGCTTATAAGACTAAGAAATCAAAACATTAAAAATTAACAAATTAAATTTCCTCAGGCATTTAAATGTTGATTACAAACTTATTTAATCAAAATTTTCTAAACATTAAATTAAAATTAATTAAGACCACAAGTCTAAGGTATTTTTTCATATCTTCAAACACCTTAAAATTATTTTTAAAAACATGTCATTATCACAGTGATTAGAAGACTTATTTTACTTATATTCATAAAAGTATAAAATTACTGAAGCCAGGGAATAAAAACATTTCTTTGTTTTACCAAAGTGTTAAAAATATGGCATGAAAGAATGAGTTCAACATAGTGAAATAACTGGGGAATGCCTTTGTTTTTTGGAGCAGATTTCCACAAACTGTGTGAATTGTAAGAGAACTTGGGCAAAGTGAAAGGGTATTGGAAATGTGGTTACTAAAGTGATGAAAGGCACAGATATAGTTTACATTTCATTGGGTACTATATTGGCTTCAATATCACCTCTCACTTGATCCCTGATTATAGTGTTGTGTAATTTCTCCTTTATCATACTCACTATCATTACATGGATGCTTTCTATCTACTGCCCTAACTGGTCATCCATACTTAACCAGCTTCTATGGCTCCCAATAGCCTATTTAAAGGAGTTCAGACTCTGGCCAGGATTCAATATTTAGTATGATGTTATCCAGTTTTATTTTTTAGTTGGCATTTTTATTGAGATAATTATAGATTCACATGCATTTGTAAGAAATAATGCAGTGAGATCTCATAATATCCTTTAACTGGTTTCTCCCAATGGTTACATTTTGCAAAACCATAGTATTTTATCCCAACCAGGGTATCAACATTAATACAGTTGACTGATTCTATTCAGATTTCTTCTCTTGTACTTATTTCTCTGTGTGTGTGTGTGTGTGTGTGTGTCTGTGTGTGTGCATGCGCGCATTGGATTCTACACAGTCCTAACCCATGTTGTAGGGATAGAGCCCTGCTCCAGGCTCATGTTCTGTGTAGAGTCTGCTTGTCCCTCTCCCTCTGCTCCTCCCCCCTGCTCACTCATTCTCTCTCTCTCTATCTCTGTAAAATCAATAAGTAATAAATAAAATCTTTAAAATGTCATTTTAAGTATGTTATATAGATGGAATTATAGCTCTTGGATTGCCTTTTTCATTTAGCATAATTCTCTGGAGGTTCATCCAGGTTGGTGTGTGTCTTAGTCATTCATTGCTTTTTTCTGCTTAGTAGTATCCCATGTACCACAGCTTGTTTAAATGTTCACACACTGAAGGACATCCAGGTTGTTTCCCTTTTATGCAATTATGAATAAAGCCACAATGAATATTTGTGTGTAGGTTTTGGTGTGAAGACACGTTTTCGTTTGTTTGTGATACATATCCAAGAGTGCAATTGCTGGGTCATGTGGTAATTGCATGTTTTATAAAAAAATATGCTTTCTAAGAAAACTATCAAACTGTATTCCAGACTGACTCTGCCATTTTGTATTACTGCTAGTGATGTGGGAATGATCCAGTTTCTTTGCATCTTTGCCAGCATTTGCTTTCGCATCATTTATTGGAAAGCAATCATTCCTTCATTGAGATGCTTTTGTAATTTGTCAGAAATCAGTTGGGTATATGTGGTCCATTTCTGAGCTTTCCATTCAGTTCCATTGATCCGTGTGCCTATCCCTTCAGCAATACCACATTGTCTTGGTTACTATAGCTTCACAGTAAACCTTAATATTGGGCAGAGTGATTCCTCCCATTTTTTTTTCTTTGTTCAGATTGTTGTAACTATTCTACGGCCTGCATCTTTCCACAAAAATTTTAGAATAAGCTTGTCTGTGTTTACAAAAAATAATTTTCCATCGTTTTGATAGGAATTACATTAATTATAGTTGAAATTGCATTAAACCAATAGATCATAACTTGCTGAGACTATCATGAATGGGTATTGGCTTTCTCAAGCGCTTTTTTTTTTTTGCTTTGCTTGACATGGCCATATGATTTTTCCTCTTTAGCCTACTAATATGATAGACTACATTGATTGTTTTTTTTTAAATTATTTTTTCAGCGTAACAGTATTCATTGTTTTTGCACAATACGTGCCCTCCCTATTACCCACCACCTGGTTCCCCCAACCTCCCCCCCCCCCACCCCTTCAAAACCCTCAGGTTGTTTTTCAGAGTCCATAGTATCTTATGGTACACTGATTGTTTTTTAAATGTTGTGTACCTTGAATAAATCTCACCTGGTCATGAACTATGATTCTTTTAATATATTTTGGATTCTGTTTGCTGATACTCTGATTGAGGATTTTTGCATCTAAGTTTATGAGAGATATTCATTTGCACTTTTATTTATTGTGCTGGTTTCTGTCTAGTTTTGGTTTCAGGGTAACCCTGGCTTCATAAAATGATTTAGGAAGTCTTTGCTCATTTTCTATTTTCTGGGAGAGATTATAGAAAGTTGGTGTTAATTTATCTTCAAATGTTTGGTATAATTCTCCAGGGCAACCATCTAGGAGATTTTATATTCTTGGAGTTTTTAAATTAATAATTAAAATTTTCATAGCTATAGGGCAATTCATATTGTCTATTTCTTCTTCAAGACTACTTGGTTTATAGTGTTGTCATGTTTTCCATTTACTTGCTAATCTTCTGTTGTTGTTTATCAATTATTGAATGTGGGATATTAAAGTCTCCAGTCATTTTTTCAGAACTGCCCATTTCTCCCTTCAATTTTATCAATTTTGACTCATATATTTTGGTACCCTATTGTTAGGTATATATATGTTTCTAATTGTGTTTTATATTCTTATCAAATGACCTTTTTATCATTGTATAATGTCCTTCTTTTTCTCTTATAAAAACTTCCATTAATGATTACTTTAGCTGGTTAGTTCTCTTTTGGTTATTGTTTGCACAAAATATTTTTTTATTCTTTAATTTTCAATCTATTTATCTTGGAATCTAAAGTGAGTCACTTCCATACAACATATAGTTCAATTATGTTTTTTAATCTGTTCTATCCATCTCTGTTTTAATTGGAGCACTTAACCCATTTACATATAATGTAATTAGTGATAAGGAAGAACTCACTTCTGCCATGTTGTTGTTTGTTCTCTTTGTGTCTTACACCTATTTTGTTCCTCATTTCCCCCATTACTGCTTTTTTTTAATATTAAGTAGATACGTTCTGTATATTATTTTAATTCCCCTGTTGTTTCTTTTACTATATATATATTTAAGTTATATTTTTAGTGGTTGCCCTAGGCATGCCAATTAACATCTTAATTTATAACAATCTTATTAGCCAACTTTATTTTAATAGTATTAAAAAATGTTTCTCCTGTATTACTCTGTTCCACTCCACCTCTGCCCCCAACAACTCCTTTCTGAAGCAGTCTGATCCCTTACTTTTTAGGAAGTAATTAAAATTTTTTTCTCCAATTTATTCAATGGATAGTCTTCTATATTCAATTTTTAAATTGTTATTTTTTATTTTTTTTTACTTATTGAATGAGCTTCATTATTGTTTTAAAACAACTTTAGCTATTAGAATGTATTATTAAAATGCATGTTTATGGTTTTCAACTTTAATTTTTGAATTGTGATAAAATATGCATAACATAAATTTTATCATTTAATCATATTTAAGTGTACAGTTTAATGTCATTAAGTACATTCACATTGTTCTGTAAACATTACCACCATCCATCTCTACAACACTTCATATTGCAAAACTGAAAGTCTAAATAATATTTCCCATTCCTCACTTCCCCAGACTCTGGAAACCACCATCCTTTTTTCTGTCTCTAGGTACTTTATATAAGTGAAATAATACAGTTTTTGTCCTTTAATGACTTGCTTATTTCATTTAGCATGTCTTAAAATTTCATCCATGTTGTTGCATCTGTCAGAATTTCCTTCCTTTTAAAGCTAAATAACATTCCATTGTATGTATATAGCACATTTTGTTTATACATTCATCTGTGGAGAGACACTTGTGTTGCTTCCATCCTTTAGCTATTTAATAATGCTGCTATAAACACGAGTGCAGATATATGTTCAAGTCCCTGCTTTCACTACTCTTGGGTAAATACTCAGAAGTGGAATTGCTGTATCATAAGGTAATTCTATGTTTAGTGTTTTATCAGGAACTACTTTATCATATTCTACAGCAGTTCCACAATTTCACATTCCCACCAATAACTCACAAGGATTCCAGTTCCTTCACATTCTCACCCAAACTTATTTTGTTTTGTTTTGTTTTTATAATAACTGTCCTAATGGGTGGTAAGTGGTATCTCATCTTGGTTTTGATTGGCATTTCCCTAATAATTAGTGATGTTGAGCATCTTTTCGTGTGTTTTTGGCCACTTGCATATCTTCTTGGAGAAATGTCTATATAAGTCTTTTGCCCATTTTTAGTTGGTTGTTTTTGTTACTGAGTTATAGTTTTTTATGTACATTCCAGAATTAATCTCTCATCAGATATTGATTTGTAAATATCTTCTCTCACTTTAAGGGTAGGCTTTTAATTCTGTTGGTAGTATCCTTGGGTACAGAGAAGTTTTTAATTTTGATGAAGTCCATATTATCTATTTTTTGTTGTCACCTTTGCCTTTATTGTTATATCTAAGAAATTATTGCCAGATCCAATGTTGTAAAGCCTTTCCCATATGTTTTCTTCTAGGAGTTTTATAGTTTTAGGTCTTACATTTAGGTCTTTGATTCATCTTGTTAATTTTTGTATGTGGTGTAAGTTAAGGGTCCTGCTTCATTCTTTTCTTGAGAATCCGGGATCATGACCTGAGCCAAAGGCAGATGCTTAAATGACTGAGCCACCCAGATGCCCATTCTTTTGCATGAGGATACCCAGTTTTCCCAGCACCATTTGTTAAAAAGACTGCCCCCTCTTCACCGAATGGTTTCAACATCTTTGTTTGAAATCATTTGAGCATATACGGGATAGTATTACTGAGCTTTTTATTCTATTCCATTGGTCTATGTGTCTGTCTTCATATCAGTACCACACAATTTTGAGTACTATAGCTTTGTAGTATATTTTGAATTCAGGAAATTTGAGATCACCAACTTTATACTTTTTCAAAAATTGTTTTGGCTATTTGGGGTTCCTTGAAGGGGAATTTTATTATTTTTTTAATTTTAATTTTAATTTTTTAAATTTATTTTTAGTGTTCCAGAATTAATTGTTTATGCACCATACCCAGTAGGGGAGATTTTAGAATAGATTTTTCTATTTCTGCTTGAAACATAATTGGAATTTTGATAGATACTGCATTGAATTTGTAGGTTGCTTTAGGTAGTATTGACATCTTAACGGTATGAAGTCTTTCAATCCATGAACATAGGAACATAAGATGTCTTTCCGTTTATTTGTGTGTTTAATTTCCTTCAGAAACATTTTTTAGTTTTCAGTATACTTGTCTTTGCCTTTTTAGTCAAGTTTATTCTTAGGTATTTTATTTTTTTGATATTATTATAACTAGAATTGTTTTGTATTTCCCTTCTGGATTGTTCATTATTATCGTATAGAAATGCAACTGATCTTAGTGCATTGATTTTTGTTTTAATCCTACAACTTCGCTGATTTATTTGTTAGTTCTCATTGTTTTGTGTGTCCAGTTTTAAGGTTTTCTACTTATCAGGTCATGATGTCTGACAGCAGGTATACATCTACTCCTTTCTTTCTTTCTTTTTTTTTTTTTTAAATTTTATTTATTTGACAGAGAGAGGTCACAAGTAGATAGAGAGGCAGGCAGAGAGAGAGAGAGGGAAGCAGGCCCCTGCTGAGCAGAGAGCCCGATGCGGGACTCGATCCCAGGACCCCGAGATCATGACCTGAGCCGAAGGCAGCGGCTTAACCCACTGAGCCACCCAGGCGCCCTACTCCTTTCTTTCTGATTTGAAAATATTTTATTTCTTTTTCTTGCCTAATTGTCTATGGCTTCCAGTACGATGTTGAATGGAAGTGGTAAAAGTGGACATTCTTGTCTTAGTCCTGACGTTGGAGGAAAAGCCTTGAGTAAGATGTTAGCTTTGAGTTTCTCATATATGGCCTTTATTATATCAACATTGTTTCCTTTCCTTCCTAGTCCATTGAGTTTTTACCATGAAAGTGTATTGCATTTTGTCAAATGCTTTTCCTGCCCTGAGATGATGATGTGGGCTTTTTTCCCCTTCATTTGGGTAACAAAGTATTTTATACTAATGGATCTTTGTATGTTGAACCATTCTTATGTTTCAAGAATAAATACTGGTTGGTCTTGGTGTGTAATTTTTAAAAAATATGCTGTTGAATTCAGTTTCCTAGTATTTTGTTGAAGATTGTTTCATCCATATTACTCAGGAATATTGGTCTGCAGTTTTCTTTTCCTGTAGTATATTTTTGGGGTTTTGGTGTCAGGGTAATGCTGACCTCATAGAATGAGTTAAGAAGTGTTCTGTCCTCTTAAATTTTGGGATAAGAATTTGAGAAAGATTGCGATTCATTCTTTAAATATAGATTGTATGTTTCTAGGAATTTGTTCATTTCATTAAGGTTTCCAATATATTGGCAGACAATTGATAGGTAGTATAATATAAATATATTTAATCTTCTCTCATGTCTACTTATGCATTCTAAATTATTTTCATGATGTTCAGCATTCTATTACCATTATTACTGTGACTCCTCACCACCACCACAGTTGGAAGTTAAGCATCCTCTTTTAACCTTTAGGCTTAAAAATACAGGCTTTAGGCTTAAAAATATAGGCATTGCTGTTTCTCTTTCAGAATCAAGCATGAAGCCATATATTTATATCTTTCCCTACGTAAGATGATACTGGAATATCTTTTTGTCCTCCCCTCCTTCCACCTACTCAATCATGTTTTGGTATTATAATCTGAGATTTTAGGCCCAGTTTACTATTATTATTCCTTTCCTTCTCCTCCTTCTAATATTTGATGATTTCTCTCATATATGTATTTGGCATTTTCATTCTTCTGTTTTATCGCATCTACATATATAGTCATTACTTGGATTAAAGTCTATGTTCCAGGGATTTCAGTGATTGTTGAAAGTCCCTCTATTCTGTGATTTAGCAATTGTTCATATCTTTATTTTGGTGAATTTTTGTTCAGCTAGAGTAGTTATTTGAGCAATAGACCTAGCAGGAGTGGTATATTTTGTGAGACAATATATCTGAGAATCTTTTTCTGTTACATTTATTCATGAGTTAAAACTGATCTGGATATAATATTCTTGTGTTATAACTTTCCCCCTTAATATTGTATAGAATTTGCTCTATTGAGTAAATTCTATAAAATTTCCCCATTGTTCTTCCTGTATGTAACGCTACAGAGAAGCATGAGAATACGTCATTCACCTCCTTCTTCTCCCCTCCTCTTCCCTTTCCTATCTTTTGTTCTCACTCTTTCCTCTATTTTTTCCCTTTTTTCTCCATCTCCTTTTTCTCCCTCCTCTTCTCCTTTCTCCTTCCCTTTCTTTTGTCTTGTTCCTCCTCTTCTTTTTTTTTAATGATTCTTTTTTAAATTTTATTATTATTATTATTTTTTTTTATATTTTATTTATTTAACAGAGAGAAATCACAACTAGGCAGAGAGGCAGGCAGAGAGAGAGGAGGAAGCAGGCTCCCCGCGGAGCAGAGAGCCCGACGCGGGGCTCGATCCCAGGACCACGAGATCATGACCCGAGCCGAAGGCAGTGGCTTAATCCACTGAGCCACCCAGGCGCCCCTTTTATTATTATTTTTTTATTTGTTTATTTACAGCATAACAGTGTTCATTGTTTTGGCATCACACCCAGTGCTCCATGCAGTACGTGCCCTCCCTATTACCCACCACTTGGTTCTTCAACCTCCCACCCCCCCCCCCCTTCAAAACCCTCTGGTTGTTTTTCAGAGTCCATAGTCTCTCATGGTTCATCTCCCCTTCCAGTTTCCCTCAACTCCCTCTCCTCTCCATCTCCCCATGTCCTCCATGTTATTTGTTATGCTCCACAAATAAGTGAGACCATATGATACTTGACTCTCTCTGCTTGACTTATTTCGCTCAGCATAATTTCTTCCAGTCCCGTCCATGTTGCTACAAAAGTTGGGTATTCATCCTTTCTGATGGAGGCATAATACTCCATTGTGTATATGTACCTCATCTTCCTTATCCATTCATCTGTTGAAGGGCATCTTGGTTCTTTCCACAGTTTGGTGACCGTAGCCATTGCTGCAATAAACATTGGGGTACAGATGGCCCTTCTTTTCACTACATCTGTATCTTTGGGGTAAATATCCAGCAGTGCAATTGCAGGGTCATAGGGAAGCTCTATTCTTAATTTCTTTTCATGCCCGTCTTCTTGCTTTTCTCTTCCTCCCTCTATTTTAATTCTTCTCCTCTTCCTTCTTCTCCACCTCCTCCTTCTCCATGTCACTTTCTTCTTCCTTTTTCCTTTCTCCTCCTCCTCCTCCAATCTTCATTCTCCCTCTCCTCTTCCCCACTATTCCCCCTTCTTCCTTCCTTTTCCTGTTGTCCTCCCACGATTTCCCACTTTTTCCTTATCTCCCTGCTCATCTTCTTCCTTCTCCCATTCTCTCTGCTTCTGATCCCTTTTCTTTTTTCTTCCCTCCTTTTTCTTTTCTTCCTCCTTTACTTCTCCTTTCTTATGCTTTCTTCTTTGTAATTAACCTTAATATCTTTGAATTTTAAAACTGCCATCAATATATAATGAGTTGGCTTACATCTCATTATGATTAGAGTCCTGAATTCTTTTTACATGTAAAAACGACCTGATAACATTAACTCAATAATTTTGTCATCTATTGAATCTTTCCTTATCTATTACATCTTTTGCATTTGTCTTTATCTTGTTTCCAGGAATGTTAACTTTTCTTTTTTTTTTTTTAAGATTTTTATTTATGGGGAATGTTAACTTTTCATTTGTTAATTCTATGAGTCCTCCATGTCTGTTGTACTCTCTTTGATAATTTTCCATTCATTATCCTTTTTCTTTTTATTTTGAGAGTACTTTAGTTTGTCTTTCAAATTTCTGATTAGACTTTCTCCAGTGTTCATATGTTTTTTAACAATGTTAATGAATACATAAATTGTCCTTGTATATTTGTGTTTCTCCTTAGTTTTTCCTCCCTGCCACTCCATTAATACATCTTTCATGTCTCAACCACTCTTTATGGAATTAATTCTTAGTTTTTTGTTATAGTCATTACTATAGTGAATTGTGCCAATAGAAAAACAAATATTTTTAAAACTTCATTTCCTTTAGCATATACTTTTCAAACAATTTGTTTTTAGTGTCTTTGATGCAATATAATATATTTACACATTATTTCTTTCATGCTAAATCGTTTCCTTATTCTTCCATGTTGTTGTTTTGATGTTTAGTTTGCTCTACCTTGATTCTGGAGAACTCTTTCCATAAACAGGTAGGTATAGACTCCCTGAGTCTCCTAATAGTTCACCTGGATGCAAATAGAATCATCCTCTCAGATCTTCACCTGGTCTTCTGAGTTTAGCTGGAGACTGTGATGTAAATTCTCATTACAAGCCCTGTGCCTTAGTGGAAAACTTCTTTTTTAGAGGTTTGCCCTGATAAGGTTTCTGTTTCTAGAATCCTGATTGACGCAGCCCCTACAACAGTAAGAAAGGCCACTGTATTTTTTAACCTTTTTCCTGGCAGTGCTCTTCTTTCTGTCAGAGACAAATGCCAGTGAGCTGGCGTTTCTGAATACTGTATTCTGCAGAGACTAGAGTAATTCAAGGGTTTTCCATTATTAATAACTTGAACTGCTTTGTCTATGTAGATATAAAGTGAGATGATGCACTTTCAATACAAGATGAATTTGAGTCTTGCTGTGTCTCACTAATTTGCTTCCCCACAATATGTGATAAGTGGGTGGCATCCTTTCCTAGGTTCATGATATGTGATCCCCTGTAGTTTACAAAATTACATGGTCATTTCAGTAGGTATCTAGAAGGCTTAAAGATGGATATCTGTCCTCTCTTTACTGATGAATCTTTCTTATTAATCCAAATGGTCTTCAGCCTATACATTTCAAACTAACATAAAACCATTCAATAATGATTATAATATGCCTTATAAATGTTCATATTCACTGTCCATGTAAGTGCCCTAGTCTTTAAAACCTATAAATTCCTTTAAAGGCATAGGGAAAGTTGGTATCCAAGAGAGACTGAATTTTTTTAGAGAACAAACATATACTTAACAATTGCCTTAAGCAATTTTTAGCTCTTTTGTTTGGAGTAGGTATGAGGTCCATTCAGGGAAGGGGGCATATCTTATAATTACTTTTTATCTCCATTACAATTACAAAAAATCTTTACCTGTTATCATGATGAAAACAGGCATTTGAAAAAAGGTAGCACTGGCAGGTGGTTTGACACTATAAGCATCAATGCCCTGTATTTAGGAAATGCTTTGGTTAAAACTTCTAGGTGAGTAGAATTCAGAGGGTTCACATTTAGAAGGATTGAATTTGGCCTAGAGGCTCGTGTTGGCAGGCAGAAGCACAGTGGCATGACTAAGAGATATAACAGAGTGTAGTTGTAATGAGCATTGACATTGAAGCTTGATTGCCAGCCTTCAAATCCTTTCTCCCACTTACTATGATCTTGGGCAATTACCTAATCTCTGTGTACTTCACTTTTCCCATCTATATGTAGGAGTAAGAATAGTATTTATCTCATAGGACTATTGAGGGAGATTAACAAACATATATTTAGAACATTTACCTGGTATGTAGAAAAGACCATGTAAATCTAGATATGATTGTTGTTGACAAGGACCTTGGTAGTCAAAGTAATAGCTCTGAGATTTGGAGTCCTGGACTGAGGAAAAGCAGCATGACTGAGAGATGTGGGCAAGAAGATGCTAGTCTAGGAAACAGACCTCTGTTTTGGGAATGTCACCATCTGGCTCGGTGACATTAGTAACTTGTCCTTTCTCATTCTTAGTTTCTCTATCTGTAAAATGGTGAGGTTGTTGTAAATGGCCTCATCATGATATTTAAGATGTTTGTTCATCTTTCCATTGAATTTGGAAACATATAATTTGTAAACTAAAATGAGAAAATGCTTCCTACAGAAAAATTCTTGTGCTAAGCTTGGGAAAGATAGGCATTCCATAAGAGCTTTGTCTTGTGTCCACACATTTATACAATTTCAGAAGGGAAAATAAAAAGATTGAACACCCCAGCAATCTAATTTATCCCAAGGTGATTTTCCCTCTAATCTTCTTGACATAAAAAATGACCTTTATTCACACAAACTTGCTGTAAGCTTTTTATTATAAATATCTTTATTATTGGGACACCTGGGTGGCTCAGTGGGTTAAAGCCTCTGCCTTCAACTCAGGTCATGATCCCAGGGTCCTGGGATCGAGCCCCACATCGGGCTCTCTGCTCCGCGGGGAGCCTGCTTTCCTTCCTCTCTCTCTGCCTGCCTCTCTGCTTACCTGTGATCTCTGTCTGTCAAATAAATAAATAAAATCTTTAAAAAATATATCTTTATTATTATTTGCAGTCTTACGATAAACTGAAGATTCGATGACCTTGGGTGTGGCGATGACTTCTTAGGGACAACACCAAAAGCACAATCGATCAAAGAAAAATTGATAACAGTTGGTCTTTACTAAAATTTAAAACTTCTGTGACAAAGATATGTAAGAGAATGAGAAGATAAGCTAGAGATTGGGAGAAAATCTTGGCAAAATCATATAAAATAAAAGATTTGTATCTAAAATCTATAAAGAACTCTTAAAATTAAACAATAATAGAATAAATAACCCATTTAAAAACAGGCAAAAGATCTGAACAGTATCTCACCCAGAAGATTTTCATATGGCAAACAGCCATATGAAAACATGCCTAATGTGATATATCATTAGGGAACTGAAAAAATAAAATAGCAATGAGATACCACGACTTTAGGATGGCCACAGTGCAAAACGCTGACAGCACCAAATACTGGTGAGGATGTGGAGCAAAAAGAACTCTCTTTTGTTGCTCGTAGGAATGGAAAATAACCACTTTGGAAGAAAGTTTGACAGTTTCTTACAAAACTAAACCTACCTTTATCATATGATCCAGTAGTCACACTCTGGTATTTACCCAAAGGAATTGAAGTCACATATCTACACAAAAACTTGCACATGAATTTTTATGACAGCTTTACTTGTAATTACCAAAATGTGGAAGCCAGAAGTGAATAGATAAATTCAGGTACATCCACACAATGAAATATTTTTCAATACTAAAATGAGCTATCAAGTTATGGAAAGACATGGAAGAACTTTAAATGCTTACTAATTATAAATTATTTATACCTATAATATTAATTTGTGGTATTATTTATATGTAATTATACATAAATATTACATTTATTTGTATATTGATAAATTATTAAGTATATTTTTTAAATATAGAGAAAGAGAAAAATATATATGGGTTTTACTAAGACCTATCTTACATTTAATATATATTTGTAGATAAAATGAGAAGTATATTATATATATTTGTGGATAAAATATGAAGGGCCAGGCTAGTTGTCAATTAGGCCAAATGAAGCCAACTTACCAGTTTTTCTTTTATTGATCACGTTTTTGGTGTTGTAGCTAAGAAGTCATGGTCAAGCTCAATGTGGATCAAGCTGTTTGCAAAGTGAACTTAAGGGTTGTTTACATATGGATTATTGTTAATTTGGATGTGAAGTTGACATTTTAAAAATTAATATATGTTTAAAGACATTGAACAGGAATCATAAACAGTTGGATATGGTGTGAGTTTACCTCACAAGCTGTTTGTTTGTTTTTAATATGTCAGCATAGTGTTTTTTTTAATTTAATTTTATTTTTTCAGTGTTCCAAGATTCATTGTTTATGCACCACACCTAGTGCTCCATGCAATATGTGCCCTCTTCAATACCTACTACCAGGCTCACCTAACCCCCCTCCCCTCTAAAACCCTCAGTTTGTTTCTCAGGGTCCACAGTCTCTCATGGTTTGTCTCCCTCTCCAGTTCCCCCCAACTCATTTCTCCTCTCCAACTCCCAGTATCCTCCACGTTATTCCTTATGTTCCACAAGTAAGTGAAACCATATGATAATTGACTCTCTCTGCTTGACTTATTTCACTCAGCAGATTATTCTGAGGATAAAGTTTTAAATATTAAATTTCAATGATGGTGGTGGTGCTAGCACTCCTCTGGTTCCCTCTGGTCCCATCATCCTGTTGTGTTTTTGTTTCTGTTTTGTTTCTGGTTTCTCAGTCTCATATACCACATTCCACCATCAAGTTACTCAAGTTGGTCACCTGTGACAGAGATCTGAATGACTTTTTGCCAGTTAGCAAGTCCTGTATACATTCTCGCTATTCAAACCATGTCCCACAGACTGGGTCTCATCTCAGATCTCCTGATTCAAAATTTGTATTTAAGTCTCCAAGTGATTTCTATTTACATTAAAGTTCGGAAAGCATTGCCTTTAATTAGAAAAAATGATCTGTAAAATTCTAATAAGGTGAAGGGATTGGCTGCATCTAACAAATGCATTTTGGCAAAGCTACACATCAGTTCCTGCCTTGGGGGCACCACAAACTGGGAAAGGATGGGAGTGTACATTAATGGTACTCATAAAAAAGAATGTGGGACTTCTTCTACCTGTCATGATGGAGTAGCAGGTATCTGACTAAACTTTCCAACATCAACAACAATAAAACCTGAGGAAAAAAACTGCTGTCTGTAAGCGTTTTAAACTTAAAGGCACAGGTAGATTAAAAGGGAAGGGAAAAGATATACCATGCAAACAGTAAGCAAAAGAAAGTTGGTGAGGATATCTCAGTATTTAAGTAGACCTCATAGTTGACCCTTGACCAACGTGGTGTTGGGGATGTTGACCACTGCACAGCCAAAAATTTGCATGTAGCTCTTTTAAAAATTATTTATTTTTTTAAGTTTCTTTTCAATGTTCCAGAATTCATTGTTTATGCACCACACCCAGTGCTCCATGCAATACGTGCCTTCCATAATACACACCACCAGGCTCACCATATAACTTTTGACTCTCCAAAAACTTAACTACTAATGGCCTACCATTGACCAGAAGCCTTACTGATAACATAGTCAGTTAACACATATTTGTGTATGTTATGTGTATTATATGTCATATTACTACAATAAAGTAAGCTAGAGAAAAGAAAATGTTATTAAGAAAATTATAAGGAAGAGAAAATACATTTACAGTACTATACTGTATTTATAAAAAAAAATCCATAGATAAGTGGACCCATGCAGTTCAAACCTATGTTGTCTAAGGGTCAGCTGTATACCATACAGTATTATAAGGAATAAAGAGGGATAGTATATGATGATAAAGAGAACAATTGTACCAGGAAAACAATTCTAAATATGTACGCATCTAATAAGGAAGCATCAAAAAGTCTATGATGTAAAATTTGACAAGTCTAATGGCAGAAACAGAAAAATCTAAAATAGTTCAAAATTTAACTTCATTCTATTAGAAATTGACCTCTCAAGTAAACAAAAGACCAGTAAGGCTGTAGAAGATCTGAACAACACTATCAACTAACTTGACATGGTTGACATTTATAGAATACTACACCTAACAATTGCAGAATACACATTTCTTTCAAGTATACAGGGAGCATCCAGCAAGACAGATAATTTCTTGGGCCATAACATTAAATCTCAATCAATTTCAAAAAAGTAAAATCTTACAGAGTATATTCTACCAGTATAATTAAGTTAAATTAGAAAATAATAAAAACAAGCAATCTAGAAAATCCCCAGTGAAATTTAATAACGTAGTTCTAAACCTATGCGTTAAAGAAAAAAAAATCACAAAAGAAATATAAACAATATTTCTAATAATGAAAATAAAACATATCAAAATTTGTGTAATACTGCTAAAATAGTGCTTAAAGGAAAGTTTATGGTTTTAAATTCCTATTAAGAAGCCAAAGAATAGGGGCGCCTGGGTGGCTCAGTGGGTTAAAGCCTCTGCCTTCAGCTCAGGTCATGATCCCAGTGTCCTGGGATTGAGCCCCACGTCAGGCTCTCTGCTTAGCAGGAAGCCTGCTTCCTCCTCTCTCTCTGCCTGCCTCTTTGCCTACTTGTGATCTCTGTCTGTCAAATAAATAAATAAAATCATAAAAAAAAGAAGCCAAAGAGTACTTAAATTCATGATTCTTAGTTCCCCCTTTAAAAGGATAGAAAAGAAAGAATAAGCTAAACTTAAAATAATTTTAAAGAAAGAAATGGAATATGTACGATCATATAGAAAATAAGCGAAAACGAAAGTTGGTTTTTTGATAAATTTAATATGTTTGTAAGCCCCAAGCAAGACTAATCAAGAAAAATAAATAAAAAAAGAAGAAAAATAAATGAAAGAAAACTGAAATGATCAATATCAGGAATGCAAGCGGGGATTTCACTTGTGGACATTAAAAAGATAATAAGGCGGGGGGCGCCTGGGTGGCTCAGTGGGTTAAGCTGCTGCCTTCAGCTCAGGTCATGATCCCAGGATCCTGGGATCGAGTCCCACTTCGGGCTCTCTGCTCAGCGGAGAGCCTGCTTCCCTTCCTCTCTCTCTGCCTGCCTCTCTTGTGATTTCTTTCTGTCAAATAAATAAATAAAATCTAAAAAAAAAAAAAAGATAATAAGGCAATATTTTGAAAGTTGTTTAGCAACTTTATGCCAATAAATTAAACAACTTAGATGAATATGGATACAGTTTTTTGAAAAACACAAGTATAAAAACTGATTTGAAAAGAGATAGGAATCTGAATATCTATATATCAAAGATAGTGGATTTGTAAGCCTCACCACAAAGAAATTCCAGGCCCAGATGGCTTCACTGGTGAGATCTATCCAGCATTCAAAGAACTGAGACTAATAGTAAGCTCTTTCAGAAAATAAAAGAGCAGGAAATGTTTTTAAATTCATTTAATGAAACTGCCATCACTCTATATCAAAAACTGAAAAAGATAGGACAAGAAAAGAAAATTATTGGCCAGTATCCCCCACAAACTTAGATACAAACATACTCAACAACACAGGAGCATATTGAATCCAGCAATGTATAAACAGAGTACGTCGTTTTCAAGTAAAGTTTTTTCCACGGGGATACAGTTTTGTTTCAGTATTTAAGAAACAATCAATGTGATTCATCACATTAACAAAGTATAAAGGACAAAAATGTGATCTTCACCTCAAGTGATATAGATAAGCATTTGACAAAATTTAACACCCAGTCATCATTTAAGAATAAGTAAATAAAAGGAAACTTCCACACCCTGATAGGCCTAGGGAATTGATTGCTAATAATATACTTAATGATGACATTTTTATTGTACTTCCCAACATTGTGGTGTGTGTCCCTGCCTGACCAGGGAGCAATAAAAGAAATAACAAATGTACAGACTTGGGGCTCCTGGGTGGCTCAGTCATTTAAGCGTCTATCTGCCTTTGGCTCAAGTCATGATCCCAGCACCCTGGGATATGGCCCTTTTGGACTCCCTGTTTAGCAGGGAGTCTGTTTCTCCCTCTCCCTTTACCCCCCCCCACTCTTGTTTTCTCTCTTTCTCAATTAAATAAATAATATCTTTTTTAAAAAATGTATACAAAAAAAAGTATACAGACTTAAAAGGGAGAAGTAGCCCTGTCTTTGTTTTCTGATGGCATGAAAGTCTTTGTAGAGAATGTTAACAATCTTCTAATAAAATTAAATCTAATAAATAAATCTTTATAATTTGCAAGAAACAAAGTCACCATACAAAAATCAATTATATTTTTATATACTAACAACTGAAAACTGGCAAAGAAAAATTTTTAAAAATTACAGCATCATCAAAACCAAAAACTTTTTAGGGATACATTTTAAAAGATGTTAAAGAATTATATCCTTAGTGGAAAAATTACTGGAGGATATTGCCGAGAGAAATTAAAGATCTAAAAACAAATGGACAGATGTCCAATATTCATGGATGGAATTGGAATACTCAAAAATGTGGCAATAGAAGGCCTTCCTAATTAAGCTATAGATTCAATGAAACTACCATCAAAAGTCCAACACAAAATCAAAACCACAATGAGATATCACCTCACACCAGTCAGAATGGCTAAAATTAACAAGTCAGGAAATGACAGATGCTGGAGAGGATGTGGAGAAAGGGGAACCCTCCTCCACTGTTGGTGGGAATGCAAGCTGGTCCAACCACTCTGGAAAACAGCATGGAGGTTCCTCAAAATGTTGAAAATAGAACTACCCTATGACCCAGCAATTGCACTACTGGGTATTTACCCTAAAGATACAAACATAGTGATCCGAAGGGGCACGTGTACCCGAATGTTTATAGCAGCAATGTCTACAATAGCCAGACTATGGAAAGAACCTAGATGTCCATCAACAGATGAATGGATCAAGAAGATGTGGTATATATACACAATGGAATACTATGCAGCCATCAAAAGAAATGAAATCTTGCCATTTGCGACGACGTGGATGGAACTAGAGCGTATCATGCTTAGTGAAATAAGTCAATCGGAGAAAGACAACTATCATATGATCTCCCTGATATGAGGACATGGAGAAGCAACATGGGGGGTTAGGGGGATAGGAGAAGAATAAATGAAACAAGATGGGATTGGGAGGGAGACAAACCATAAATGACTCTTAATCTCACAAAACAAACTGGGGGTTGCTGGGGGGAGGTGGGATTGGGAGAGGGGGAGCGGGCTATGGACATTGGGGAGGGGAGGCGAACCATAAGAGACTATGGACTCTGAAAAACAACCTGAGGGTTTTGAAGGGTCAGGGGTGGGAGGTTGGGGCAACCTGAGGGTTTTGAAGGGTCAGGGGTGGGAGGTTGGGGGAACAGGTGGTGGGTAATGGGGAGGGCACGTTTTGCATGGAGCACTGGGTGTTGTGCAAAAAGAATGAATACTGTTACGCTGAAAAAATAAATAAAATGGAAAAAAAAAGTCCAACACACACATACACACATGTACATACACATACACATACACACATATACACATAAACACACACACACACATAAAGGGTCTAGAATGTGGAAAGAATTTTGATGAGGAACAAAGTTGGAAGACCAACACTATTTCAGGACTGTCTACAAAGCTGTAGGGGCATTCTGCATGCCCTCCCTAACTTTATCTCCTATAATTTCTCAGTCTTCTTGCTTCCCTGGCTCCTCTGTCTGCTCATCAAAGCTCACAGGTCATTTCGTGCTTTGGCTCTCACTTAAGCTAATTCATGTTTTTGGAATGCTGTTCTCTGCTTTTTGACCTGGTCAGCTCTGACTCATCTTTCAAGCTTCTGCTGAAATGTCATCTCCTCTGAGGGGCCTTCCTGGATACACCTCAAATTAAATCACCCTTTTCTGTTTTTCTCTTCATAGACTCCAGTACTTTTCGTTCTAGGCAGTTATCACATTGTGTAACTATGTGTTTTTGTGCATATTAGACCTATGCAATGAGGGAGCTGACTTTGTCCGTTTTGTTTTTCTCTATTTTTATCTTGAGGGCAAATGCTTATACCTGGTATACATATCGGTCTCCTGCTGGGCAAAGTGTTGACAGAACACCTTTTTCTAAAGGTTATATTGGAGATTTTCCACACCTTTTGCATTTTTTTCATCCTTCTTATTCCTCTTTGCTCCTATATTCATGGATCCATTAGCATTGTGTGAAATGCAGTTTGCGGTCTGTGTACTGTTTCACATTTGAACCATGAGATTCATGAATTGAAAACCTCCAGACTTTATAGCTGTGCTAAGTCATCTGTAAACACAAACTGGCTGTAGAATTGGGTGTTCACGCTCTAGCTTATAAGTACAAAAATCAGATGATTCAAGGGAGCTGGCTTCCTCGGGGGCAAATGTACTGTGCCACTCCTGTGATGGAGTGCATGCCTAGTCCTCCCCTGTCCCATCTACAGCTGCAGCGTCCTGTTAAAGAACTTCAAAGATATGGAGTCCAACCCTCTGAGCAGACACTGGGCTCCTAAGGAATTATGGAGACAGGGCTTCCCCAGACTTACTCTGTAGACTGTGCTCGAGAGATGACCTGCCTTGGGATGCCTGTGTGGCTCAGTTGGTTAAGCAGCTGCCCTCTGCTCAGGTCCTGATCCCAGGGTCCTGAGATCAAGTCCCACATTGGGCTCCTTGCTCAGTGGAGCAAGGCTGCTTATCCCTCTGCCTGCAGCTTCCCCTGCTTGTGCTCTCTCTCTCTCTCTGACAAATAAGTAAATAAAATATATTTTTTAATTAATTTATTTTTATTTGTTTATTTACAGCATAACAGTGTTCATTGTTTTGGCATCACACCCAGTGCTCCATGCAGTACGTGCCCTCCCTATTACCCACCACCTGGTTCCTCAACCTTAAAAAAAAAAAAAAAAAAAAAAGATGTGCCTAATGTGCCATGCCCATGGTCCTGGGAGGTCTCAAGTTGGTACTTCCTGTACCCTCTATTTTGTTTTTTAACAGTAGACTATTTTCTTGAACAGTTTCAAGTTTATAGGAAAATTGAATGGGAAGTATGGAGGGTTCCTTTGTACTATCTCCCACCAATTTCCTCTATTAGTAACATTTTTTGCTAGTGTGGTGCATTTGATGAGCCAGCCCAGATACATTCGTATCAACTGAATGTCATGGTTTACTTAAGGCTCATCCCTTGTGCTGTACTGTCCGTAGATTTGGATAAATGTGTAATGACATATGTCCATTATAGCCACATATACCATAGTTTCACTGTACTAAAACTTTCCTCTGCTCTACCTATTGGCCCTCCTTTCTTTTTCCTTGAATACTATTTTTAACTAAACATAAATTGTGATTACTCTAAATACCAGCCTGCTCCATATTCTCTGGGACTACTCTGTTGATAGATGATATCCATTCTGCCTCCTGAATCTCTCGAATAGTTGTTATTTCTATATTCTCTGTACCATATCCAGGTCCTGATGACTACTGAGCTTATTACGACAGCCTTCTGATTTCCTTTTTTTTGGTCCTTTTTTCACTTCTTCAACCCTTTCTTTATATAGCCAGCAGAAACACCTTTGTACAATAAGTGCTGGTCAAAACCTTGTGTTTAAATAGCCACATACAAATAGCTCCACATACATTTCCGGTTAAAATTCAGCTTTCTTAGCATGTTATCTTCACTTGGCCTTGGCCACCTTTCCAGCTTTACCTTTATTTAACTACATGCATGTTCTGTTCTGCCTCAAATGGTTAAGCCTTGGTGGGTATCTTAGTATATGTCCTGTACTTAGCTAGTTTAAGAGTTGCATTTTTCAAGTTGCAATTTTGTTTTCTTTTGTTTTTTTAAAATCTTATATGGTTTTCTTTCTTTTTTTTTTCCTATGGTG
The DNA here is from genome assembly GCF_922984935.1 of Meles meles. NCBI lineage: Eukaryota > Metazoa > Chordata > Mammalia > Carnivora > Mustelidae > Meles > Meles meles. Next base: position 44,048,442 of record NC_060078.1, on the reverse strand, counting down.
TTTTCTATATAGAGCTCCTTAAATTCAGTTTTAACTCTCATTTATTTGTTTTCTTTGTGTTTCTATCCTTTGATTTATTAAATGGACTTATTATATGTTATTCTCTTAATTAGACCACAAGCTCTTTGAGGGTGGACACTATATCACATTCATATTAGAATTCTCCATAGTAAGCAAAGGACTTGGCACTGGGCTAGAATTTAATAGACGTGGGGTAAATGCATGAGTGAATAAACAAGGGAACTTGACAGACCCAGGTAACCTAGAGTCAGTGAGAGAATAAATAATACTAAAAAAGAGCACTGAAAGTTGGAGGACAAAATGGATGGGTGTGGAGAGAAAGGAGGCTGCAGTGGGCTGCTGATGAAACCAGTGACAATGTTTTCTGCTGAGAACAAGCTCCTCATTGGGCTTGTGCTCTATGATGGAGGACATCTGGGGTGTCAGAGAAGCTATCTCAAGAGCTACGGAGAGGACCCAGTAACAACTTAAAGTGAGACCACCCAGTGTGCAAAGACACCCACGTCCAATATCCCCAAAGTGGAAACAGGTAGTTTAAATGAAGTGGTCATTGCTGTTGGTGTTCAGTGAGTATGGAATCATTTATCATCCAACAACCCAGGTGTTTTTGGTGTCTAACAAGACAAGGTCAAGTATCATGGAAAATAACCAAGATATTTATGGCAAATTTGACACCATGTGGAGCTGTTCTCAATTTAATTATTATGAAAAGAAAGTGATTTGTTGATAATGCAAGTAAATGGGAAGTTTGGGAGGAAGAGAAACTATCTTACTGAAATTTATCCTACCAGACATATGAAAAAGAAGGAAGAAGCTACGCATGTTAACTAAGACTATAGGAAATTTCAGAGGGAAGGGTCTTTAAACAGTGAAGTGGTAGTAGTCCAATCACAAGTTATCCCAGTGAGGAGGGATAGGGACAGCCCAGGGGCTCTCCTGTGGAGTCAGATGGCTACAAGTATAGAAGTTGGAAGGCAATACATGGGGTTGTAAAACAAAACAGGCACATCCTGTCCTTGAGGGTAGGGCCTGCTGAAGCAGCAGGGGAGCCTGCTGAAGAAAACAGTTGTAAAGTTTTGATAGGATGAATTTCTAAGCCCTAATTTTGATTAAAAATGTGTCTCAAGGAAAGAGAAGGTGAGGAATACTGACTGTGTGGTGTTAATATTGTAAAGTAGAGTAGAATCTCTGCTGTAATATAAAAATCACTGAATTCAAATGGTGTTCTAAGCATGACGGTGTGCTTTCTGTATGATTTTAGGTGGTCATTTGATGGGTCAGAGCCTTAGCTTTCTCACCTCCAAAATATACACAATTCTGCCAGTTCAGTGGTGTGCTATATTGATTAAAGTGAGCTTCGTGAAATCCACCATGATGATGGCACTCCGTTGGTCCTCAATAAATAAATTCATCTTTCCCTTGATGCCTTTTAAAATCTTCCTTCTAGATGCAGTTGGATAATTATTCCAAGGCATTGGAAACTCACAGAAATATATTCAAGTACACTGTTTGTAATATTTGAAAATGGGAATGGTGTCAAATTATCTGTGATGTTAAATATTTGAAAAACAGTTGAATTTTTAAATTTTTTACTTGATAGGCCAGTGAATTTGATGTGCAACCATGGGAAAAGTTATAAATGATCTATTTGAAAGGAGAGTTGTGAGTATCTAGGAAAGATCCCTAGGAGGTAGTACCAGTTCCCCAGTTAAAAATCATGTTGGGTTAGGCTGACCTCTTTGGATTTGTTTTTGTTTATTTTTGATAGGCTTATGAGACTGGCAAATTAGAGTAACTCTATAAACATAGTATATCTTGATTTCAGCAGTAGAGTTGATGGGTTTACATAGTAATCTTGTAAATAAGATGGAAAATGTGGTTTATAGTCAAATAGATTTACAATTGATTAAAATTGGTCCCAGAGCATTAATAATACTTGGTTTAACTTGGCAGATGATTGCCCAGTTGAGTAGCATAAAGTTCTGACCTTGGAGCTATAGCATTAAACAATCATCAAGGACTTAGATTAAGATACAGATACATGCTAGTCAGTTTCACAGATGATACACAATTTAAAGGACTTATAAATACATTTTATACAAATCTTATTGACAATATAAGTACTTTTTAAAGGCAAATATACAAATCAAGGCAGAAAAATTAGAGACTGTATATTTCAATGTGTAATTATTTTATGACAGATTCAATTCATGACTAGTTCTAATAGGTGTGGATCTTAAAAATCTTTCTCCTTAAGATAATTTTGATTAGCTGGGTGTGGCTCCTGCTGGTAGGTTTTTTAAAATCTAAATATCATCCTGTGTCCAGTTTTTCTATATTTAGGTTCTTACTGTCAATTTAACTCTTGGTTGGTTGAAGTATGTTTTCAGTAGGTGATTCAACAACAGAATATAAATATTTTCTCTCCTAAACTCTTTCTTTTCTGCAGACGTGTTTGGTTTCTGGTTCTTTAGGTATGAATGATAACCAGTTGGATCTAAGTTTATATTCTCTACCATGCAGGACTCCACTGGGTATGAATGACCAGCTCTATTTTTCTTCCTTTGGCTCTGTACCCTTCTCCCATTTTAAGCTTGAATTTCTGTAGTTGATTTTTGATAAGTTTTTGTTAGTGTGCCTACAAGTAGTGTGTTTCTTTGCATTGGATTTCCTTCGAATGTGGTGAGCCCTCCCAATTTTCATGCCTGTTATTAAAAAAAGATGTTATTTGTTTATTTGAGAGAGAGAATGAGAAAGGGAGTGAGAGAGAGCATGAAAGGGCGGAGGGTCAGAGGGAGAAGCAGAGTCCCCACTGAGCAGGGAGCCCAATTCAGAACCCTGGGACTCCGGCATCATGACCTGAGCTAAAGACAGCCACTTAACCAACCGAGCCACCCAGACACCCCATTTTCATGCTTTTATATTTTGTTGGTTTATTGTACTCGGGGATATTTTCTTCAATTATAACTACAATTGTAACTTCAGTTACAATGACAATCATACTTTGATTATAAATACAATTTACATGTGTCTTTGCAATTGGTATATTCTGAGGGTGGTGTTCTGATCTCTCGTCTCTGTAATTTTAGCATTTTCCTTTCACTTGCCTTCCATTTCTTTGTTCTTTTATTCTGGATTCAGAGGCAGCTTTTGATGTATGTTCTTCTCCTTCATGCCATCTATTCTGTTTTCTCTATTGTCAGTGTGATTTCCATTTGAGTAACTACGGTTTTTTTCCCCCTGCAGTTCATTTTTTTAATCATTTTCCTTTACACATCATCCTGTTGACCTTTCACTTCTGGCTCTTATCTTCTTAGGCTCTAGGTACCAGTTCCAAAAATACATATAAAAAAGTGGCATTATTGAGTGATTGTGTGACATTTTACCCCTGTTATTTTATTAGGAAAATGAGAGTGTAGTGTGTGCCAGTGAGAAACCATTTTATACTGGAAGGTCTGGGATGGCTAATCTGTTGACTGATAGAATCAAGACTCTAAATGATATCAACAAGATGGAACAAAGTGCTAGAACCAACCAGACGGATAAATGTAATCTGACAGGCTGCCTAAAAATAATCAGCCACTTAAGTACAGGACAGGCTGGAGGATGCCTGACATGGTAGATTTCCAAGCTTACACATTCAGCTCACTGCTTAGCTCACTCCCCTGCCCTTTCTGGGCAATGTTATCTACTCTGAAGGCTTCAATTACCAGCAAATACCGAAGATGTGATATCTGTGGCCCTGGTCCAGGCCAGACACCTAAACTTGACATGTTCAGCACTGAGCTCATTAGCTTGACCCTCAAACCATCCCACCAACACTATTCATTAGTTGAAGAGTATCGCCGTCCACCTGGTCACAGAGTTTTCCCTAGCCAAGTCTGCCCCAATTTCCCACAGGCAATCATTTGCCACCTTTAGATTCTTCATAAATATTTCTCAAAATCTCCCCTTCTTCATTGTACTTGGGGTGCAGGTGCTCAGACACTGGATGAGTTGCTCCCTGCCTTTGGATGTTTTAAATCCATCTTTTCTGTTTTTCTCTTACCAGTACATTCCAGGTATCTTTTTATTGTTTCACTTATTTATTTTTAAAGGATTTATTTGTTTATTTTAGGGAAAGAGAGAGAGAGAGTATGAACAGTGGGAGGAGCAGATGGAGAGAGAGAATCCCAAGCAGGCTCCATGTCTAGCATGGAGCCTGAGATGGGGCTCAGTCCCATGACCTTGAGATCATGACCTGAACCACAATTAAGGGTCAGACGCTCAACCCACTGAGCCACCCAGGTGCTCCCTGAGTATCTTTATAAAAGGCAAATTTGTTCATGTCATTTCCGAGCACGCAAGAAAGTCTGTTAGGGTTGCGCTGCTAGCAGTCAAATCTCTTTCAGAAAGCCCCAGAGGGGGGAATAACCTTACAACCTTGCTGCCTCTGAGTCCCTGCCCTTCTCCATTCCTCCTCACAGATATTATAATTCCAACAAGTTGTCTATTTCCTGTGCTTTTTTTTTTAAAACACATCTTGGAATACTTTATTCCTCTCGTCTTCCTGGAAAACTCATCATTTTCCATTCAAGAGCTACTCAAGTATTGTATCCTCTGTGAATCTTTCTGTGATCTGGCAGACTCAGTGAACAATCCCATCTTCCTGCACTTTCCCAGCACTTTGCACATACAGTATTAATAGCCAACTTCCTCTATTGAAACTGTCATTAACATGCTATAATCTATCTCTACACCTTTTTTGTTGTTGTTGTTATTAGTTTCAGAGGTAGAGTTCATTGATTCATCAGTTGCATATAAGACCCAGGTCTCATTACATCAAACGCCCTCCTTAATGCCCATATCCCAGTTACTCCATACCCCGACCTCTACAGCAACCCTCACTTTGTTTCTTATAGTTAAGAGTCTCTTATGGTGTGCCTCCCTCTGCAGTTTTATCTTTATTTTTCCTTCCCTTCCCCTATGCTCCTCTGTTTTGTTTCTTAAATTCCACATATGAGTGAAATCATATGATAGCTTTCTTTCTCTGATTGACTTATTTCACTTAGCATAATACCCTCTAGTTCTATCCACTTGTTGCACATGGTCAGATTTCATTCTTTTTGATGGTTGAGTAATATTCCATTACACACACACACACACACACACACACACACACACACACTACTTCTTTATCCATCTGTCAATGGACATCTGGCCTCTTTCCATTGTTTTGCTTGCCTTTTGTGAACATTGGTGCTATAAACATTTAATCTCTACACTCTTAAATGTAAGTGTTTCACTGTCCTGTGAACCAGTTATTTTCAGATTTGCTTTCCTCACTTTCCTCCACTTCCCACCACACATTCCATCCTTCAGTTCTTTGGGAGACTTGATGGTTCCTCTCAGTCTGGGTACAGCTTGCTCTTCCTTGGATTGTTCTTGAACTTTTCCAGTTGAGTTAGTAGTCCCTTCCTTAAAATTCCTCTTCATGTACTGTCTGGTTCTTGCAGGTTGAACCTAATTCTCATTGCCTTATGAGCCTTAAAATAATAATGGTTGTATTTTTAATATATTTTTTTATTTTTATCATAAAAATTCAAATAAAAAATGAAAAAAATTTCACCTCTGCCTCAAATACTCAATATCTTTTTTTAAATATATTTTAAAAATTTATTTGACAGAGAGAAATCACAACTAGGCAGAGAGGCAGGCAGAGAGAGAGGAGGAAGCAGGTTCCCTGCCGAGCAGAGAGCCCGATGTGGGGCTCGATCCCAGGACTCTGGGATCATGACCTGAGCCGAAGGCAGAGGCTTTAACCCACTGAGCCACCCAGGTGCCCCCTCAATATCTTTATTTGGAGAAAATAATTTTAGGTATCTGGCTCTGCATTTTTATAGATGGATATAGAGAGGTAATGTAGGAAAAAACAAGATCATATGATCAAATCTATTTTTAGTAAAATGATTACATTTATTATTACTTTTAGGAAAAACAATGTAAGTGAAACTAAATGTACTACTGAAATTTGATAGCTTTTTTTTTCTATCACAGGAAACATTAGTTTCTAAATTATTCTTCTGTGGTTATACAATTAAACCTGAAAACTGAAGAAATTCATGTACATTTTAAATGCCTGCTTCCATTATTTGAATCTCTACTAGGAAATTACCATACACAGGTTGCCTCCCATTTCCCTTAACATTACTTTTCATTTTTGCTAGTTAATATATTTACATTGTAAAAAAAATTATGACATTTGCATTCCTTTTCTGTAACCACAATAGCTGAGAATTGCCAAATATTGGTTCTGTGGGTAAATGAATTCAGCACTTGCTCAATATTTGTATTTTTATCACTGTTCACATCTCATTATTTACCTTGGATTTTGTACAAAACATTTAAATTGTGAGATATATTTAAAAGTAATATAACAAATATTTATGTGACCAATGTTACTTAATCAATTTCCCTTAAATTATGCTTTTGAAACAAATTTTAGAAAATTCAACACACATTCAAACTTATCTTCAGTTTTATTTTTTTTTCTATCCAGAGGCATTTATTGAAATGAATTCAGACTCTGTCAAGATCACATATATACTGTATAAATAAAATTGTACCATATGTATTATGCATCTGTAAAAAATAGGATTATATTTAATATATTGAGTATATTTTTAGTATCTTAATATATTCAATACTTAGCTCTTTCATATCTTTAATATACTCAGTATTTCGGTATGTAAATATATAATCTGTAATTTTAATATGTAAGTGTATGATATATTTATATTTATGTTACCTGTCTCCCTACTAACATTTGGATTATTTCCAGTATTTTGCCAGAATTGACAGCCCCGCTGTTTGCATTTTTGTATGTGTTTTGCGAGCACGTGGATGTATTTCTATGGATCCAAACTTTGAAACAGAATTGCTGGCTCATTGATGTAGGCCTATTTAATTTTATTAGCTATTGCCAAATTGCTCTCTAATGCAGTTTTGCCAATTTACATTCTTAATAGCTGTGTAATAGTACCCATTGTTTATTAACCTTGTGAATAATTGATGACTTCATACTTTTAACTTTTGAAAATCTGATGGGTATGACATGATATTTTATGTCTATATTAATTTGCAGTTGCCTGGTTATAAGGGAGGCTAAACGTTTTTCCATAGGTTTGTTTTCACTAGGTTTATCCTTCTGTACATCTTTTGTTCATAGTTTTTGCTTTTGTTCGATTAGATTATTTGTTTTAATCTTATCAATCATACATTTATCTGTCACATTTGTGCAAATATTTTTTTCCTGTCTGTGGCTTATATTTTATTTTACTTATAGTGTCTTTTACTGTCAAGATTTAATAGTAATATAGTCAACTTTATCATCAGTTATTCCCATTGGGGTTTGTTCTATTAGGGTGCTATTTAACAAATATCATTCCTAACACCAGATCATATAATTTGCTTTAAAAATTGTTCACTATCGAGTTTTCACAAATGTGTTTTTTATTCATCTTGAATTTATTTTGGAGACTATCCTTTAATCCATATGAATAAACAATTTTGATGTACGATTTATTGCAGACACCAAGCTTTCCCCTCATGCTTTTAAATAAATATTTTAGAGTAATTAACATTTATGTAAAAATTGCGTAACTAGTGCAGAGAATTTTTGTGTACTCCTTACCCAGTTTCCCCCATAGGCAACATCTTACATTATGATGCTATTTTCTTACAACTGAAATCCAACATTAGTATATTACTGTTAACTACATACCACAGTTTTCCCCAGGGTCCTCCTTCTGCACCGGGATCCCATGCAGGAGATCACGTTACATTTAGTTCTCATGTGTCCTTTGTCTTTCTGGTCTATTATAGTTTCTCAAACTTTGTTTTTCATGACCTTGCAGTTTGGAGGAGTGCTGGTCAAATATTTTATAGAATGTTCCTCAGTTTGGATTTGTCTAATTTCTTTTTTCATGGGTTTTTGGAATAATACCCTTCTCATCACCTCGTGTCATGTTTACATTCTATGGACATTACTTAATACTGGTGCTCTTGGTTTTGTTCTTCTGGCAAAAGTAGGGTTCACCAGGTTTCTCCAACATGGAGTTACTTTTCTTTCTCTTCCACACTCTACCCATTAGAGGCAAGTCATTAAGCACAAAGAGTTCACTTCCACTTCCTGGAGGAGGGTATATCTGCGTAAGTTATTCGGAGTTCTTTAAGGGAGATTAATTCCTTCTCTCCCCATGTATATATTCATTCAATCATTAATTTGTGTTAGTATGGGCTCATGAATATTTTACCCTTCAAGTTACAATCCAGTACTACTATATTTATGTTGTTGCTCAAATTATTTCAGCTTTGGCCATTGGGAGGTCTTTTGGGTTGGCTCTTGTGTCTGGTATGCCCCTATTCTTGTGATTTCTTAGCACTTTTTTGCTTTCTGACATTATGGGGGTGCTCCACAATCATCTGGTATATTCTTGGCCTCAGTCACAGAATCAGGGATTTATCCAAGGACCTTTATTTAAGAATGGTATTAGGAACTAAGATATGGGCTCTGGGTGTGCTCATTGCTATCAGGCATCACTACTTCTAGACCCTTTCGGAGGTTAGAGCTAGGAGGTGTCTGTATGTGTGCTAACTCACATATCGGTAGTTGTTTCATCTGTACCTTTACTAGGCTAAACATGTTGTCTCTGACTTGAATCTGGTATCACATGGTTCATTCTAGTTTCCTCCCTTTGCTTCTCTGTAATCTCTCTCTCTAATAGTCAGAAACATGGATCCAACTATACACCATTCATTTACTTATGTGTGGAACTCTGGTATGTGTGCATACCAGTTTCAGAATTATTAACCCATACTCCCATGAGAGACAAATTTATCAACTAGAACACAGTGTTTTTGGACTCTTCCTTTTGTCTTGAGCCTTACAATTTCTAGTAAAACACTTTTTTCCAAAGTTACTTAGGTTAGCTCATTCTTCCCCTAGCTTTTCAGAGGTCGTGCCACACATTTGTATTATAGTTAGATTCCTGTGTTGCCATTTATATTCCTTTCTGGATTCCCCTCAAATCCTGCTCAATCTTTAAAAACTTGTATGCATTAAAGTTCACTTTTTGTGCTATAAAGTGTTAGGGGTTTTGACAAACCCCACTAGTTTCCAGTGCCTGTTCTATCGTGTAGGAAGTTTTTGTATGTCCTAGAGATTGTTGCTGGGCTTTGTTTCCTCTTCCAGTGATCTCTGTCTATCCTTATGCACCATAATACCTTTGTAATTGCCACACTCATCTTGGCTTTTCTTTTCCAGAACTGCTTGAGGCATTATTCTTTCATATACATTTTTAAATCAGCTTCTTAGATTTCACAAAAAATAGTAGATACACTTGCAGGTAAATTTCAAGATAATTGGCCTCATTATGACATGAGCCTTTCTACTCATGAACATAGTATATCTGTCTTTCCATTTCTTATTTATCATAATTTTCCTCAATATTGAATATTACAACCCATGTAATGGTAATCTTTCTATTTAAGTATTTTTCCCTCAGCTTAATTTCTCTCAATAATAATTCTGCCATAAAGACAGACAACTTTTTTAAGAGTTATTACTTGGTACCTGAAATTTTCATGACATTTTAAGTAATATCTTGTAATTTTTCACTTTATTTTGAATGTTTATGTTGCTGGTATGTAGAAAAATAATTCATTCACATATTGATTTTTAAATCTAATTATTTTGGGGGCAGTCTTATTAATGCTAATAATTTAACTATAGATTATCTTGGAATTTCTATGTACATAATCATATCACTTATGCAAAAATCAGAATTTTATTTTTTCCATTCTTTAGAGTTTTATTCCCTCTTCCCTTTAAGGGACCAAAAGGACCTCCAGCATAATATTGAATAAAAGCAGTGTTAGTGGTGCTATAGACTGAATGATGTCGTCTCAAAATTTGTATGTGTGTTGAAGCCCTACACTGGATTATGACCATATCTAGAGGTGGGGTCTCTAGGAGGGAATTAAGGTCCAATGAGGTCATAAAGATGCGGCTCTAATCTGATAGTATTGTGGCCTTGTAAAAGGAGGAAGAGAGATCTCTCTTTCTCTATCTCTCTGACATGTGAGGACACAGTGAGAAGGTGGCTATCTACGAGCCAGAAGAGATCCCTCAAAAAAATGTGACCATGATAACCCCCTGAGCTTGGACTTCCAGACTCCAGAACTGTGAGAAAGTAAATTTCTGTTTTTCAAGCCATTCAGTCGATACTTATGGTAATCTGAGCTGACTAATATAGATATTGGTATGAGAAGTGAGGTACTACTGTAACAAATGCGTAGGCACACGGAAGCAGTTTTGGAACTAGGTAATAGTTACAGGCTGGAAGAATTTTGAGGTTCAGGCTGGAAATGTAGATGTTAAGGACAATTCTGGTAAGATGTCAGATGAAAATAAGGAATATGTTATTGGAAGCTGGAGGAAAGGCAGCTTGTAAACTGGCAAAGAACTTGCCTGAACTGTGTTCTGGTGTTTTATGAAGCTAAAACTTGTGAGCAATGAAATAGATATTTAGCTGAGGAGATTTCTTTCTTTTTTAAAATATTTTATTTATTTATTTATTTGAGAGAGAGAGAGAGATCACAAGTAGGCAGAGATAGAGGGGAAGCAGGATCCCCACTGAGCAGAGAGCCCCATGTGGGGCTCAATCCCAGGACCCTGAGACCATGACCTGAGCCAAAGGCAGAGGCTTAACCCACTGAGCCACCTAGGCACCCCCAGCTGAGATTTCTAAGCAAAGCGTTGAAGGAGCCTCTTGGTTTGTCCTGACTGATTATGGTAAAACAAGAAGGAAGAGATGAATTGAAGAAGAAATTGTTGGAATCAAAACGCAGAGATTTGGAAAATTATCAGGCTGTCCATATTGCCAGAAATGAGAGAGCTTATTCTACATAGAACACTAAGGATGTGGCTGAGCAACCATTTAATAAAGAGATCAGGAATGTGACTCATGGACCTAATCAGCCATCTCAGCAGAAGCCAAGAATAGATTGGGAATATACCAGCAAAAACATTTCCAGTTTGAGCTAAAGAGTACAGAGAACATGGAGTATAATGAAGGAAGTCATTTTGGACTTCTTGGATTCTACAGGACTGAACCATAGAGCCTTAAGATCTAGTGGAATTTACCTTGCTACATATTAGACTTGCTCAAGACCCATCATCCCTTCCTTTCTTCCAGGTTTTCCCTTTAGAATGGGTATGCCAATCCTATACCTGCCATACCACATATTTTGGAAGCACATAATTTGTCTGGTTTCATGGGTTCACAGTAGGAGAGGAATTTTGCCCCAGGATGAATCATACTTGGTCTCACCCATATCTGATTTAGGTGATATTGAGATGTGAGATGAGACTTTGGGCTGTAGACTTTAGACTTAATCCTGAAATGAGTTAAGACTTTTGGGGTTCTGGGGATAGAGTACATATATTTGGTATATGATAAGGACATTCATTTTAGCAGGCCAGGAATGGAATTGTGTCCCTTCAGAACCCAACCATGGTCTCAGACTTCCAGTCTCCAGGACTGTGAGACAATACACTTCTGATGCTTAAGCCAGGCGGCCTATGGTATTTTGTTATGGCAGCCCAAGCTGACTAATATAGTGGGCCTGTTCATTTGTTTCTTGTCTCAGATGGAAGGCTTTTTCAGTGTTTGTCCATTTAGAATTTAGAATGATGTGTGTTATGTTTTACAGATAAAGATTATTACATTTCCTTCATTCCTATGAAGTTAGAGTTTCTGTTTTGTTTTTCTTAAGATGAGGAGATATTTTATGAAATCCTTTTTCTACCTCCATGAAGATAATCATAGGGTTTTCTTTTTCTGCTTTAATGTGTTAAATAGGAAATTACATTGATATTTCTAACACTCTGCCAACTTTGTATTTCTGAAAGAAACCCAATTAGGTTACAATGTTTATCTTTAAAAATATATATTACCGTGTTCATTTTCCTGGTATTTTGCTTAAGATGTTTACATCTATATTTATGATCAAGTTTGACCTATAATTTTTCCTTTTCTTACTATCTTTGTCAGATTTTATTATCAAAGTTCTGCTGGTTTCATAAATTGTGTTGGGGTGTATATATATATCTGTCAGGTTACTCTGGGCTCTACTGGGGTAGTAATCAAATGCCAAAATGTCTTAATACAGTTCATTCTGGCTTTCATTCAAATCCAGTATATTTCAGGGGACTTTCTACATAGAGATGACTAAGAGATCCATGATATGTGTATATTGCAAAACTCTCATTTTATATGTGTGGTTTCTGGGAATTATACAACATTCTGCCCATAGGCCATTAATTTGAATTTAATCCGATGACTCCCAACCTAACTGCCAGGAGTGGTAGAGGATGTACTGTTTGGTTGTGTCCAGTAAGAGGAAATGGGTTTAATAAGCCACTGTTGATCACAGGAAGAAACCTTCATTGGCAATTATGTACAGGTGTTTGTTGAAGACTGGAGCTATTTAGTTCTTAAATATTTGGTAGCACGCTACAGTGAAGCTGTCTGGGCCACAAGTTTTCAATGTAGAAGATTTCAAAATATGGATTTGGTTTCTTTAATACTTGTAGGGCTATTCAAGTTTTCTATTTTCTCTCACATCAGACTTTACTAGGGGCAGTTTCCAGATTTTAACTTTAATATAGTTTCAAGCATTTGTTCCTGGACTGTTGTCATGAAAAGCAATAGCCCTGAGGGTTGTATGACAAGTTTCTGCTGCCTCTAATGAGGAAAGGAGGAAACACATATGACTTAGAGTTGATTTCATGACCTTTGCAGGTCTATAGCACCACATCTCAGCGCTCTGGTCCTCAGGACACCTCATAGGCCCTATATCAAACCTTTATTAAAGTATAATATTGTGAAATAATATTGTGAAGATCCCTTCATAGTCTTTGTCAGATCAAAACTTTAAAAAAATTCCTCTCTTAAGGTTTGGGGGTTCTCTCTCCAATGGTATTTGTATATTGCCATTGAGAGAGACTTGGTTTTCACCCTGTTTTGACACTCATATGTCCTTCAAAATATATGGCAAGAGATAACTTTCACTTTTGCCCAGTGAAATTTTGTTTTTCAATTTTTTTTTCTAGATGTCTACAACAACCTCTAGAACTTTGTATAAAGTGAGGTCTCTCTTGTTGAGGAGGTTTCAGTTAAAGATGGGAGGAATATCTGTTGAAATTGTTTTTCTGGGGTGATGGTGAGCTGGGTGTGTGAGGGCTACTAGCCCAACGTGTTGCTATGGGAACTAAGTGCCACTTAAGTACTGATTGTAGAAAGAAGATGCTTTACCAGACTGTCTCAGACTGGCTGAGACAAACTGAGAAAAAAGTAGAAATGAATCGTGAAGGAAAATGCAGGATGTTCATATCCTTGGAGAGTTGAGAAATTTCTGAAGGGCTTTCTAGCTGTGAGCCATCTTCCTTGGAGGATGCCGGAAGAAGCCTTCAAAGAGAATTCTCAGAACAGACAGGCTTGTGGTTCTTTCTAGGCACCTATAGTCCGTGAACTTGGCTACACCCCACACAGGGACTAATCCCGTCTGGTCTCTGGATTGCTGAGGTGGTGCAGGCTGTCTGGAAGGAGGCCTCAGCCCTGTTGGCAAGGGTGCCTGAGGTCTCAGTCTCCTCTTTACACCCCATTGGATGTCATGGTATTTCTTTTCCACCTAACAAAGAAGTCCGTCTGTGTTTACAGGGTGGTGGAGGGAGTGGCAAATGGAATTAATGTTTGTTTTTGTTGTTGTTTTTGTTTTGTGAGCCACAAGCAGGGCTGTGTGGGAGGTGGCTAGCTATAGTTCTGTTATATCATTTGGTTAGCTTAGAACTGGTCATCGTAGGAGTGTCTCTACCACAGAAATTGGTGAACTCTATGATTCAGGGCTTCTTATTTATTATTATTTATTAACTAATTAATTTACTTTTATGTTTGCTAATGTACCTTTAATTTTCCTCTTATAATTTTCCTCTTTCCTTTTCGAGAGTCTATTGTTGAATATTCACCCTTGTCAACCATAAAACATAATTGTTGCACACCTACTATGTGCTAGATTCACTAGGAGATGTCTTATAAATATAATCACATCATCATAGTTCTCTGGGAGGATTGTACTTTATTTCCCCCATTTCACTGAAGAGGAAACAGAGGATATAGATTGGAAACTGGGAGTCTTGCTCACTGTTACCTGACGCTTGTGGATGCGCTGGTCCTGGGATTCACCTTGTACGCTTGGTTGGGATCCTTGTCTCTTGCTGCAGAGAAGTCCGCTGATTCTGAGAGGGCAAGTTGGTCTTTCTAGTCACCATCACCCAGCAGCTGTTGCTCCGTACTGCATCCCCACCTCAGACCATGATGAGAAAGGGAAAGGGATGCCCTCCCCATGCCTGCTAGTACAGGACCTCTTGCAGGGATTTTACTGAGCACACTTCCGAATGAATTGCCTGAGCTGCCCCAATGTTCATTCAGCTCTAGTTGAGCATCAGCTTTGTGTAAACACTACGCTGAGCATGTGTGAGGAGATTGGAGCATCCACTGTCATCCTTGGAAGGGACCCTGCATCAGAGAGATAGTTGTTTGACATGGGAAGTAGGAGAGAAGCAGAAATGCCAGTGGAACAACCCAGAATAATGTGTCAGGTGCGTGGGCCGTAGGCAGTGTGGGGGAAATAATTATTCTCAGCTGAAGTAGCAAGAAGGGAGCTGGGCCGTGAAGGAGGTTTAAGATTTAGAAAGTGATGGTGAGCAGCAGGGCATTCTAGGTAGAGGCAATGCATGTTGGGTAAAAGCAGGGGTGAATCCACTGTGTATTCAGGGGAAGCATCAGGTTGGACTAAAAGGAACAAAGATGTGGAAACTGTCAGACCAAGGTCTGAGCTGCTGCCCTAAGAATTAATAAACCCTGTGAAATTAAAGTTTTCTTATCTTGCTTTTCCTCCTTTTTTCTTTTTCTACAAATAAATGGAAGTGCTGATATCTGCTTTATGAGGGTTTTTTGGACTGGGAAGAAAGCTAATGCATTTAAAAGTGTTGGATGTAGTGCTGGACCCCAAGGAGATGCCAGAGAATCTATTCAGTGCTCCTTTTCTCTCTTCCTGGGTTCAGATTAGGTGAAGACCAGGGCTTACAGGGGAGCTTGAGGAATAAATTTGAACATGAGGTTGGACTGGGCCCCTGGACAAAGAGCCTTGCATACAAGATCCAAGATTTCTACTCTAATGACTAAGCTAATGAGGGATTCAATCAGGAGTTGGCCATGATCATTTTTTTTCTTCCATTTTATTTATTTTTTCAGCGTAACAGTATTCATTCTTTTTGCACAACACCCAGTGCTCCATGCAAAACGTGCCCTCCCCATTACCCACCACCTGTTCCCCCAACCTTCCACCCCTGACCCTTCAAAACCCTCAGGTTGTTTTTCAGAGTCCATAGTCTCTTATGGTTTGCCTCCCCTTCCAATTTTTTTTTTAATAAACATATAATGTATTTTTATCCCCAGGGGTACAGGTCTGTGAATCGCCAGGTTTACACACTTCACAGCACTCACGATAGCACTTACCCTCCCCAATGTCCATAGCCCCCTCCCCCTCTCCCAATCCCACCTCCCCCCAGCAACCCCCAGTTTGTTTTGTGAGATTAAGAGTCATTTATGGTTTGTCTCCCTCCCAATCCCATCTTGTTTCATTTATTCTTCTCCTATCTCCTACCCCCCCATGTTGCTTCTCCATGTCCTCACATCAGGGAGATCATATGATAGTTGTCTTTCTCCGATTGACTTATTTCACTAAGCATGATACGCTCTAGTTCCATCCACGTCGTCGCAAATGGCAAGATTTCATTTCTTTTGATGGCTGCATAGTATTCCATTGTGTATATATACCACATCTTCTTTATCCATTCATCTGTTGATGGACATCTAGGTTCTTTCCATAGTTTGGCTATTGTAGACATTGCTGCTATAAACATTCAGGTACACGTGCCCCTTCGGATCACTATGTTTGTATCTTTAGGGTAAATACCCAGGAGTGCAATTGCTGGGTCATAGGGTAGTTCTATTTTCAACATTTTGAGGAACATCCATGCTGTCTTCCAGAGTGGTTGCACCAGCTTGCATTCCCACCAACAGTGGAGGAGGGTTCCCCTTTCTCCACATCCTCTCCAGCATCTGTCATTTCCTGACTTGTTCATTTTAGCCATTCTGACTGGTGTGAGGTGATATCTCATTGTGGTTTTGATTTGTATTTCCCTGATGGCGAGTGACGTGGAGCACTTTTTCATGTGTCTGTTGGCCATCTGGATGTCTTCTTTGCAGAAATGTCTGTTCATGTCCTCTGCCCATTTCTTGATTGGATTGTTTGTTCTTTGGGTGTTGAGTTTGCTAAGTTCCTTATAGATTTTGGATACTAGCCCTTTATCTGATATGTCGTTTGCAAATATCTTCTCCCATTCTGTCAGTTGTCTTTTGGTTTTGTTAACTGTTTCCTTTGCTGTGCAAAAGCTTTTGATCTTGATGAAATCCCAACAGTTCATTTTTGCCCTTGCTTCCCTTGCCTTTGCCGTTGTTCCTAGGAAGATGTTGCTACGGCTGAGGTCGAAGAGGTTGCTGCCTGCATTCTCCTCAAGGATTTTGATGGATTCCTTTCTCACATTGAGGTCCTTCATCCATTTGGAGTCTATTTTCGTGTGTGGTGTAAGGAAGTGGTCCAATTTCATTTTTCTGCATGTGGCTGTCCAATTTTCCCAGCACCATTTATTGAAGAGGCTGTCTTTTTTCCATTGGACATTCTTTCCTGCTTTGTCGAAGATGAGTTGACCATAGAGTTGAGGGTCGATTTCTGGGCTCTCTATTCTGTTCCACTGATCTATGTGTCTGTTTTTGTGCCAGTACCATGCTGTCTTGATGATGACAGCTTTGTAATAGAGCTTGAAGTCCGGAATTGTGATGCCACCAACTTTGGCTTTGTTCTTCAATATTCCTTTGGCTATTCGAGGTCTTTTCTGGTTCCATATAAATTTGAGGATGATTTGTTCCATTTCTTTGAAAAAAATGGATGGTATTTTGATAGGGATTGCATTAAATGTGTAGATTGCTTTAGGTAGCATAGACATTTTCACAATATTTATTCTTCCAATCCAGGAGCATGGAACATTTTTCCATTTTTTTGTGTCTTCCTCAATTTCTTTCATGACTACTTTATAATTTTCTGTGTATAGATTCTTAGTCTCTTTGGTTAGGTTTATTCCTAGGTATCTTATAGTTTTGGGTACAATTGTAAATGGGATTGACTCCTTAATTTCTCTTTCTTCAGTCTTGTTGTTGGTGTACAGAAATGCAACTGATTTCTGTGCATTGATTTTATATCCTGACACTTTACTGAATTCCTGTACAAGTTCTAGCAGTTTTGGAGTGGAGTCTTTTGGGTTTTCCACATATAGTATCATATCATCTGCGAAGAGTGATAGTTTGACTTCTTCTTTACCGATTTGGATGCCTTTAATTTCTTTTTGTTGTCTGATTGCTGAGGCTAGGACTTCTAGTACTATGTTGAATAGCAGTGGTGATAATGGACATCCCTGCCATGTTCCTGACCTTAACGGAAAAGCTTTCAGTTTTTCTCCATTGAGAATGATATTTGCGGTGGGGTTTTCATAGATGGCTTTGATAATATTGAGGTATGTGCCCTCTATCCCCACACTTTGAAGAGTTTTGATCAGGAAGGGATGTTGTACTTTGTCAAATGCTTTTTCAGCATCGATTGAGAGTATCATATGGTTCTTGTTCTTTCTTTTATTAATGTGTTGTATCACATTGATTGATTTGCGGATGTTGAACCAACCCTGCAGCCCTGGAATAAATCCCACTTGATCGTGGTGAATAATCCTTTTAATGTACTGTTGAATCCTATTGGCTAGTATTTTGGCGAGAATTTTTGCGTCTGTGTTCATCAAGGATATTGGTCTGTAGTTCTCTTTTTTGGTGGGATCCTTGTCTGGTTTTGGGATCAAGGTGATGCTGGCCTCATAAAATGAGTTTGGAAGTTTTCCTTCCATTTCTATTTTTTGGAACAGTTTCAGGAGAATAGGAATGAGTTCTTCTTTAAATGTTTGGTAGAATTCCCCTGGGAAGCCGTCTGGCCCTGGGCTTTTGTTTGTTGGGAGATTTTTGATGACTGTTTCAATCTCCTTACTGGTTATGGGCCTGTTCAGGTTTTCTGTTTCTTCCTGGTTCAGTTGTGGTAGTTTATATGTCTCTAGGAATGCATCCATTTCTTCCAGATTGTCCAATTTGTTGGCGTAGAGTTGCTCATAGTATGTTCTTATAATTCTCTGTATTTCTTTGGTGTTAGTTGTGATCTCTCCTCTTTCATTCATGATTTTATTTATTTGGGTCCTTTCTCTTTTCTTTTTGATGAGTCTGGCCAGGGGTTTATCAATCTTATTGATTCTTTCAAAGAACCAGCTCCTAGTTTCATTGATTTTTTCTATTGTTTTTTTGGTTTCTATTTCATTGATTTCTGCTCTGATCTTTATGATTTCTCTTCTCCTGCTGGGTTTAGGGTTTCTTTCTTGTTCTTTCTCCAGCTCCTTTACGTGTAGGGTTAGGTTGTGTACTTGAGACCTTTCTTGTTTCTTGAGAAAGGCTTGTACCGCTATATATTTTCCTCTCAGGACTGCCTTTGCTGTGTTCCACAGATTTTGAACTGTTGTGTTTTCATTATCATTTGTTTCCATGAATTTTTTCAATTCTTCTTTAATTTCCTGGTTAACCCATTCATTCTTTAGAAGGATGCTGTTTAGTCTCCATGTATTTGGGTTCTTTCCAGCTTTCCTCTTGTGATTGAGTTCTAGCTTCAGAGCATTGTGGTCTGAAAATATGCAGGGAATAATCCTAATCTTTTGATACCGGTTGAGACCTGATTTGTGACCCAGGATGTGATCTATTCTGGAGAAGGTTCCATGTGCACTAGAGAAGAATGTGTATTCTGTTGCTTTGGGATGAAATGTTCTGAATATATCTGTGATGTCCATCTGGTCCAGTGTGTCATTTAAGGCCTTTATTTCCTTGTTGATCTTTGGCTTGGCTGATCTGTCCATTTCAGTGAGGGGAGTGTTAAAGTCCCCTACTATTATTGTATTATTATTGATGTGTTTCTTTGATTTTGTTATTAATTGGTTGATATAGTTGGCTGCTCCCACGTTAGGGGCATAGATATTTAAAATGGTTAGATCTTCTTGTTGGACAGACCCTTTGAGTAGGATATAGTGTCCTTCCTCATCTCTTATTATAGTCTTTGGCTTGAAATCTAATTGATCTGATATAAGGATTGCCACCCCAGCTTTCTTCTGATGCCCATTAGCATGGTAAATTGTTTTCCACCCCCTCACTTTAAATCTGGAGATGTCTTCGCGTCTAAAATGAGTTTCTTGTAGGCAACATACTGATGGGTTTTGTTTTTTTATCCATTCTGATACCCTGTGTCTTTTGATTGGGGCATTTAGCCCATTAACATTCAGGGTAACTATTGAGAGATATGAATTTAGTGCCATTATTAGCCTGTAAGGTGACTGTTACTGTATATTGTCTCTGTACCTTTCTGATCTACTACTTTTAGGCTCTCTCTTTGCTTAGAGGACCCCTTTCAATATTTCCTGTAGAGCTGGTTTGGTGTTTGCAAATTCTTTCAGTTTCTGTTTGTCCTGGAAGCTTTTTATCTCTCCTTCTATTTTCAATGATAGCCTAGCTGGATAGAGTATTCTTGGCTGCATGTTTTTCTCGTTTAGTGCTCTGAATATATCACGCCAGCTCTTTCTGGCCTGCCAGGTCTCTGTGGATAAGTCTTCCGCCAATCTAATATTTTTACCATTGTATGTTACAGACTTCTTTTCTCGGGCTGCTTTCAGGATTTTCTCTTTGTCACTAAGACTTGTAAATTTTACTATTAGGTGACGGGGTGTGGACCTATTGTTGTTGACTTTGAGGGGGGTTCTCTGCACCTCCTGGATTTTGATGTTTGTTCCCTTTGCCATATTAGGGAAATTTTCTCCAATGATTCTCTCCAATAGACCTTCTGCTCCCCTCTCTGTTTCTTCTTCTTCTGGAATCCCAATTATTCTAATGTTGTTTCGTCTTATGGTGTCACTTATCTCTCGAATTCTCCCCTCATGGTCTAGTAGCTGTTTGTCCCTCTTTTGCTCGGCTTCCTTATTCTCTGTCATTTGGTCTTCTATATCACTAATTCTTTCTTCTGCCTCATTGATCCTAGCAGTGAGAGCCTCCATTTTTGATTGCACCTCATTAATAGCTTTTTTGATTTCAACTTGGTTAGATTTTAGTTCTTTAATTTCTCCAGAAAGGGCTTTAATATCTCCAGAGAGGGTTTCTCTAATATCTTCCATGCCTTTTTTGAGCCCGGCTAGAATGTTCAGAATCGTCATTCTGAACTCTTGATCTGACATATTACCAATGTCTGTGTTGATTAGGTCCCTAGCCTTCGGTACTGTCTCTTGTTCTTTTGTTTGTGGTGATTTTTTCCGCCTTGTCATTTTGTCCAGATAAGAGGATATGAAGGAGCAAATAAACTACTAAAAGGGTGGCAAAGACCCCAGAAAAATGCGCTGTAACCAAATCAGAAGAGACCCCTAATTGTGGGGGGAAGAAAGGGGATAAAAACAGGTTCTGAAAAAAAAAAGGAAAAAAAAAGAAAAAAGTTTAAAAAATAAAACAAATAAAAAAATATAAAAAAGAAAGAAAAAAATATATATATTTAGATGAACTAGTCAAAATCGTTAAAAAAGAAAAGGGTAGAAGTTTTGAAAAATTTAGCAGAAGAAGAAAAAAGAAAAAAGAAAAAAAATTGAAAAAAGAAAAAAAAAATTTGAAGTAGCTGCAAGACTAAAGAATCATGGGGAGAAAGCCATGAGTTCCGTGCTTTGCTTTCTCCTCCTCTGGAATTGCTCTGCTGTCTTAGGAATTGAACCTGCTTTCTCCTTGATAGATGAACTTCGTCCTGGCTGGATATTTTGTTGATCTTCTGGGGGAGGGGCCTGTTGTAGTGACTCTCAAGTGTCTTTAGGAGTTGGCCATGATCATGGTGGCCCATCTGGGAGATGAGTTTTTGTGACTAGCCTGGACTGAGAAGCTGTGAACTGGACTAGGAAAGGGTTGAGGGTATGGTCTCCAAGTTCAGCCCTAATGGAAAAAGGGCCTGTAGAAGAAGATGCAGCAGAGGATGACTGGTAGAATTTCAGTGCTGGTTGTGGCCTGGAAGGAGGAGGAGGGTGAAGGGTGTTAAGATTGCCCTTGTCAGATATCCTTACTGTCTGGATCTGTTGCCACCTTTTCTACCCTTCTACCCCTTTCGGCTCACTTATCCTCACCTTGACCCTTCAGTATTGTTGGGAGATCCAAGACCTTTCTGGAATGACCAGAGGAACAGGCTTAGGCATAGAAAAGAAGAACAGGTTGGTAGTACAGGCCACCATGTAGTCCAATGTGGTCAAGGTTATGGATACAGTGGAGCCCAAGCTGCCTTTCCAGTACCACATGTCACCTCTATAACCATCCACACTGACCCACTCCACTTCCCTTGGCCTTCACAGTCATTACCTGCTCAACACTCTCAGGCTGTTCATTATAGCGGGTTGGAGCTGCCTCAATGGCAGGGATTGGAATGAATTAATATCACTGCTGTGACTCCTGGGTGTCATTGGCCATTGTATCCTAAAATTAGTTTAGAGATACTTTCTGCCTTTATTGTATCACCAGATTGTCTTTTAGTCACGTTTCAGATAGCTGGTAGCAGTTTGTCTAGAAACATGTTTGCCTCATGTACTTCCCTACCCCTGCCAGTAATAGATTTTGCCTAGAAGACCAGAGGATCCCTGGCTTTATATCCAATGCTCATCACCCTTTTCCTTTTGCCTGGAAGGCCCTGCTCTCCTGCTTCTCCAAGGCACTGAGATCTATATCTGTTTCTTAAGACTCAGTTCAGTTGTTAACCTTCTCTAAAAGGCCATCCCAGATTCATCCTGGATGGATTGAGGAATAGCTAGAAATGTGCACCGGTTGATCTGGGAGAAGTAGAGACTGCTAAACCCAGAGCCTTCAGAGTCTTCTGCTAAGACATATACTCATCATTATGGAAGTTGATGAATTTCCAATGGAGATACTATACATTGTAAAGCAGTGGGGGCTTGGACAGGACCTTGGACAGCAGTAACATAAGGTATGTCTGAGGAAGAGGAGGGAGGTCTATGGTTAGGGAGGTAGGGGAAGAGGCCCAGGGACCTGGATTACCATGGTGTTCTAGGGGACAGGCTTTGTGGGGATGCAGCAGGGGTAGTTGAGGCAGTTGGTCTAGGGCTGATAACTGTTTACCTCTGGGGTTTTGAGACTATGCTCCCTCCACCACAAGAACCAGTGCCATGATTGTTAGGCCTTGCTGCCAACAGGAGGATGTTCTCTCCCTGGATGTCATGGGGCATGTGAAACTAGAAAGAATGCTGGATTAAATAGCAAATGAAGTCATCTGCATTCTTTGAGAGCCTGTTTTCTCTTATGGCAGGTGTAGATTACCTATAATGAGGCACATTAAGCAGCAGCGTGGGACTTGGCTGAGTGTAGCTCGATCTCCTTTATCCATTGAGAGAGAAATTTAGTTGCATACTAAGGGTGTAATTTAAATTTCAAGGAGTATAAACCAAAGTTGAAGAAGTGAGGATATTTCATTATTGAGACCTCAAGTGGTAAGAGTCAGGGGAAAGGAGGCAGTAGCTTGCAGGGGTAGTGGTGGCAGGGTGGGGGGTAAGGAGGGGGAGCTGTCCAGGGACATTTGGCTATTGTAGTTATGGTTTTTGGATGAGGCAGACCTGAACATGCTTTTAGATTGAGAGGAACCAGAGGTAGGAGAAAGAAGAACTGGCTCATCAAGGGGCAAAATCTGTAAGACTAGATAAAATGAGATTAACAGTGAGATTCAGGCAGAGAAGGGAACCAGAGAATAGAGGTACAAAGACCACCTGAGGAGATGAGCCCTCTCCATGGGCTACGAGCTGCAGAAAAAGCCAAGTTTCAAGACTGTCCTTGGATATTCATCCTTCTAGAAGTCCACATTCACTATTTTTGCTCCTAAGCTGAGAAAGGGTAGAAGGGAAGCCTAAATTCATAACTATCTTTGAACATGTTTGAAGGAGGCTGGAGGAGAAATCAAATGAGTGTGTTCTGTCCAGCCTTTGTTTGATCTTTTCCTTCAGGACATCTTCTCTGCTGAATCATTCCAGTTGAGCTTTCGTCTCAGGGCACATTGGTAGTAGGAACGTGGTCATTCCTCCTGGCACTCAGCAGGCCCTGAGCCTCCTGCTCCACAGAAGCCTCAATTGGAAAGTTCATTAGAGGTGACTCCATTCTTGCCAGGAAGCCTACCTTAGGCCTTGCGTTTCTGGCCAGCTTCAAGTTTGGGTGCAGGAGTGGGGTAGAGAAGCAGGAGAAATGAGTTCTTGGCCTTTGAGTGCCATGTCACTGAGGAATGAGAAACAGCAACCTGCTTGCACAGGTTAAATCCCTCTGCAGATTCCAGATCTCTTAGTGTCAGAAAGGGCCCTGGCACCCCCATGCTTTGGAGCATCTTGATTTTGTGTCTCAAGATGCAGCCCAATCAACTCACTTCTCTAAATCTCACCAGTCTTCAAGTACATCATGTCCTTTACCCCATCATTGCTCATGTTGCTCCTGTTTCCTGGTGTGTTCTTTGCAGCTTATGTACCTCTAATATTCTACTTTTCACTCACAGCTCAGCTCATAAACACCAGTTCCTAGGAAAGATTCAGGGTCAGAGCTAAGACTCCATTCTCTCCGGAGAAGTTCCCATCCAACTAATATTCCGGAAAAGTATTGAGTACAGAACTATGGTGGATGAAAATCGCCTTGATTGATGTAGGCTTATATCTTCTCAGATCTGTTTCCTTTTCTTCGACAGAAATATGAATCCCTTCTCTATAAGGCTGAAAAGTTTAATAGAGATGACTATGTGAACGCATCTAGCACATGGTAGGTCCTTCATTAGAATTAATGCCTCTCTGTTCTTCCCCTCTTCTTCAGTTTCCAATTCTTTTTTATTTATTTATGTATTTATTTGACAGATCACAAGTAGGCAGAGAGGCAGGCAGAGAGAGAGGAGGAAGCAGGCTCCCCACAGAGCAGAAAGCCCGATTCGGGGCTTGATCCCAGGACCCTGGGATCATGACCTGAGCCGAAGGCAGCGGCTTAATCCACTGAGCCACCAAGGCGCCCCTTTCAGTTTCCAATTCTTGACACATCCAGGAACTCATTGACTTCTGACCTTACTCTTACACCGAATCCCAAATCACAAGGGTGACTCAGGCTGCACCCCCCCACCTCCTGCTTACTGGCTACTTGGTATTGGGTATAGTGCCCAATAGGGACTCCATCTATAGCCGTCACCCCTGCCCTAGACCCACTTTATTTTTTGTCCTATTGAATTCTTTGACTCCTGAGATTTTTGCCTTAGAAACAGATTCCAGGCTTAACATTGAAGTGACTCTGCTATTCCGGGGGTCAGGAAGCCCTGCTCTGAGATTACCAGAGGCGACCTTGTCACACAGTCCAGAATCATCAGGACGGCTTAGCACGTACAGTGCAAACACAGGGCTAAAGAATTGGTTTCTCGAAACAAAAAGAGGATCATAGGGGAAGGGAGGGAAAAAAAATAAGACAAAATCAGAGAAGGGGACAAACTATAGGGGACCCTCTTAACTGTAGGGAACAAACTGAAGGTTGCTGGAGGGGAGGGGCGTGGAGGGATGGGGTAACTGGGTGATGGGCCTTAAGGAGGACATATGATGTAATGAGCACTGGGTGTTATATGCAACTGATGAATCACTGAGCTCTACCTCTGAAGCAAACAAACAGAAGAGAGAACTAGAAATGGTTTTTCAGCTTGTCTAAAAGCAGGATCCATGGTGGAGCCAGGTTTTCTCCTAGGCCTTATTTATTTATTTAATTTCTCCGCAAGCAGACAAATGATGGTTCCGATAACTCTGCCTGCCATTAACTAATGGCGAACTCAGTGACTAATTGTGCTTGAATCTGGTGAGCAAATGAAGTTAATTGTTCATTGTGGATCCTGGCTCCAGAGGACTTGGGGGAGAATGGAGATGTCGGTGTGAGGAGAGCCAACAGTATGAAAATATGGAGTTTTATCAATCAAGTCGGGCCTCTGGGATTTAATGGGTGCTTATGACATGCTCAATTCTGTGCCTTATAGCTTGGAAGTATATGCCTTCCTAGCTTCTACCTGCCTTCCTGGGGCTGAGAGAAGCTCATTGGAGTCTGCTTCTTCATTGTGGTGTGTTTGACCCCATTGCCCCAGGCCTCTTGTCTCTCATTGGGACCCCTACAAGCAGACCCCTACAGGTTGAGGACTCTTGCACAAATGGTTTAAGCGGGTGGGTTGGGGGTGGACAGTCAGAGGGTAGGGTCTCAAGAGAAGTAGAATTAGGGAAATAGGGTCGGACAGGAAAACCTTGCTAAGAAGGATGTTCTGATAGCTGGAAACTAGCTCCAGACAGATCCCACAAGAGCTTTGATGTGAGAGTCACCCCCACAGAGCACAGAGTTGGTCCTACCGTCAGGCAAAGAGGCTGGCCTTTTATAGTCCCAAGTCATTCAGTTGTTGGCTGTGGGCTGCCCCCTGAAGAGGAGATGGGAAAGGAGGTAGTTTCTAGGGAAATTACCCCCTCTCCCACCTCCTCTGCAACCCTCCAGGGAGGGCAGTTCTTCTGACCATTAGCAGCCAACACTCACACAAGGATGGGTACATCCTTGCAAAATGGGATCCAGGCAGGACAAAAACAGTGTCCCCTGTAGGTCTGACTGCCCTTCCTTCCCTGAGCAGGGACTCAGCATATACCCATGTTCTTTGCTGCCATGAAAATCCTCCTGTTATAGCTGTCCCCTGTGGCACTGAAGCCTTCTTAGCAGAAACCTCCTGGCCACAGGCAGGAGACAGAATTTGACAGTTGTGTTTTGACCAAGCCCAGGATTCTGCACCCAGGGCCTGACCCTGGAACTTCAGCTTCCTGTCACGGCTTCACGTACAGGTCCCAGCCCTCACAGGGT
The DNA here is from genome assembly GCF_922984935.1 of Meles meles. Classification (NCBI taxonomy): domain Eukaryota; kingdom Metazoa; phylum Chordata; class Mammalia; order Carnivora; family Mustelidae; genus Meles; species Meles meles. The sequence continues at coordinate 44,022,223 of NC_060078.1, read as the reverse complement.
ACCTGGAATGCTCACAGTGCCTCCCCGGCCACCTGACCTGGACTCCACACCCTGGCCTCTGACTTGGCGTCATAAGTCAAGACCCTGCCTTTCTTGAGCGCACACCTGCAGTGGACCCCTCCAATTTTGTCTGTACTGTCAATGCCCACTTGGCTCTGTGTTTTTACACAGGGGCCCTGCTGTACAGTGAAAGGACATCATTCCTCTAATCCCCGAAGTTTGAATGCTGGCTTCATTGTGTTTATGATCTTCCTCTGTTTGGGAGAGATAAAGATGGAGAGAGGGATAGGGATTCACTCTCCATCACATAAAATGCATTTTATTGTATTTTATTTATTGATTTAAAATGCATTTTAATTAGTTTACTTTGTCCTTCTCTCAGACATCTCCCTTAAGGATTTTGAGCCATAGTCTTCAAGACTGGATCAGGCAGTCCCTCAAGTCACACGCATATGGGTGTCATTCCTTAAAGCAGCCTTGTCTCCAACAGTCAGGTTAAGGGCCCCCACCCCCGCATTTGCCCCAGGTCAAGTTCTTTATTGTCCCCTGACCTGGGAGAAACTGGGCAAAGGGGAGGAGGCACTCAGATGCCAGACTGTCCATGCAGGGTCAGTTGCTGGCTCTGCTGGTTCCCATCACTCCCTCCCAGCCATTTCTCTCCATGTCTGCACTGCCCCAGGGTAGACACGAGCAGTAGACTCCTCCTGGACGCTCTAACAGTGTGAATAATTTCTGGAAACTTTTCCTGAGATAGGTTTCTCTTTTTTCTGGGCAATTTTCCTAGGAGGAAATGACACAAACCAGCAGCACTGAGCCTGATGGATGGTCTCTTATCTCCTCCGAAACAGCTGTAAAGCCATTGATAGAACATTGAACATGAACCTAGAAATGAGCTCTAAAAAATAATTTTCAATAAGCGCCAATGGAATATATCAGCAGTTAAGGCAGAACGATTCTCTACATTTTCTTCATTCCACGCTCAGGGTTTGTCCTATATATATCACTCCTCCTGGGGTGAAAGACCTGGTGTGCACCGGGTTACGATTTGCACTAATAATGAACGAGCATCCTATTAACATACACTGGGTTTGTCCGTGGCAGGTAATCCATTAGTCTCTGCTCTGGATGGATTTGTGTAACACCTGAAAAACGTACGGTGCCAACTCTTAACTTCTTTTGTGTTAACTGGGGTGGCAGATTTCACAAAGTACCAGTTCTGTGATCCAGAATAACCCTTAACCTCTCTGAACTTTCATTTCCTTATCATTTGAAAAAATGGGGATAATTAATGGTAGTTGATCTCATAGGATAGTCATCTTGATCAATCAGTGTCATCTAGATTCCTGGAACATTATAAAATGTCACATGAGATAGAACATAAGCCTTTATAATTTATCAATCTTTAAAATAGGACTTTTATAATTTCGTCTTTCCTGAGTTTGAGTTGTGCAGCAGGATATGCTGAAGGTGTTCCCAAGTGGAGAAAGATGCAGACATTTTCCTTTCGGTAATACAAGGGGAGAGCCCACCAGCCCACAGCTTTGTAACTAATAGGCCAGTCATGGCACATGATCCAGAGAAGAGGCCCAGAGATAAGGGCAAGCTCACACACTCAGTCTGGAAAGGTGGATGGAAAGGAAAAGAGAAGAAGTTACCTCTGAGCTGGAACAGGTGTGGCAAGTAGAACACACAGAGATGCAGGAAAGAGGAGTCAACAATTTTTAATGTTGAGCCAGATTAAAAAACTGGATCTGCCCAATGGCGCCATGATTGTGAAAAGAGATGCTGTCTGTAAAGTGCTCTTTACAGTGCCTGGAATATGGGGAGTCTTCAATAAACAGGAGACCCCCCAACTCCTTACCAACCTCTCCCTCTGCCCAACCTGCGGTAGACTTAGTGAAGCCAGAAGAGAAGACAACGTCATGGCTGTGGGTTATGGCCTGAAATAGTTACTGGTCATGGACGTCAAGTCAAGCTTGGTTAGCACCTCAGGCTTGTTGAGGCCTGGACCCAGGAATCCTATCATTAGCCCTGTGTTGCCCTATGGAAATCAAGAGGATTCCTAACTCAAGGTATTTTCCGAACAGCTGACTTTGCAGGTACAAATCCACTGTGGTTCCCATCCTCAGTCAGTCTTTTCTCTCTGGCCTCCTGAGATCTGGACCCCTTAGACCACAGTCCACTGTCATGAGTTGGTTTCTGGACTCACAGAAAGGATCATGAGTGGTTGAGAACACAGTGACCCATGTGACTCTTTGACGTGCCACATTGAGTGTGAATACTGGTGGCCTTCCTTTGGAAGCCTTCTCTTACTACATTGCAGAAGTGTGGGATAAAGTCTACCTTTTAGCTGTGGCAGGTTCCGTAGTTGCCCCTCAGACATTGTACAAAGTCTCCTGAATAGGGGCTGAGGGTGTGGGCATCCTCCCCAGCCATGTGTCCTTGAAAAAGTGACTATTCTTTTCTGGGTCTGTACCATGAGGGGATTTTACAAGATTCTTAAAGTATCCTCCCACTCCAACAGTTTGTGGGCTGATCAACAACTCAGCTCTGACTCTGGTCTTACAAACAAGTTTCTGTAGAACTTCTCAGAATTGGCTTCTCTTGGCTCAGCACGCTAAGAAAATCCGGCCTCAGTCTAGGGTCAAGAACAGACACATTTTCTTGCCTCTGCTGCAGAGCTCTGCATCGAGAGGACACACATCAGCCCCCACACACCGACTCAGAAGTGGCCACACACACACACACACACACACAAATGTCATAAACACATACTCTGTTGCTCATACACAGAAGTGAATGTAATCTCCGTGCATTGCCTCTTTTAGTTCCCTTTCCACTTTTGGCTGCAAAGGACAGGGTTGGAGCTGAACTTCTCTGTCTAGGACTTCACTTGGGGCCTCTGCATCAGAGCATTTCCTGTGTCTGATGGGCTGTGGGATGCATGTGTACGTCTGATACCCTCACATGGCTAATGTGCCTTATATCATAACAATGGCATTCAAAATACACAGCACGTTAGCACAGGGTTCTCCTCTGAGCATGGGGAGAACTCAGCTGGCAAGACGTATGGGATCTCTGCAGGGCTGGGCTTTGCCTGGACATGGCGGTGGTACTCTCCCACTGAGGACAGTGGCTCAGCCTGAGTTGATGGAGAGGTGAGGAGGGAGGATGTTTCGTGTTTTGTAGTGGAAGGAAGGCTAGTCACGCAGCAGGGCCAGGAGCAAAATGTTGCTGACCCATCACAGGTTTATGTAGTGATGTGCACTGTAGTGGGGCAGGCTGGACTCACCCCTTCATCCACGGACGGCTCTTTTGATTACCTCGGTGCCAGGCACCCTGCTCAGTTTTGGGAGTGCAGTCGGGAAGCAACCAGATCTGTCAAATATTTTCATGGAGCTTAAAACACAGAAGCATGGCTAGGAATGCAGGCTAGGGAGCCAGGGGGCCTGATCTTACATCCTGGACCCAGTGTTTAATGGATGCGTGACTTTGGGAAACTTAACTTTCTGGGCCTCCAATTCCTCTTTTGTAAATTGGGAAGAATAACCTTACCTAAAACCTGTTCTGCAAATATTCAGAACAGTGTCCTGTACTGTCTAGTGCTCTGTGCAGTAATAATCTTCTCTTGTTTGTCTTTCTTCTTCTTCTTTTTTTTATTTTATTTTATTTTTTTTTCCATTTTATTTATTTTTTTCAGCGTAACAGTATTCATTGTTTTTGCACAACACCCAGTGCTCCATGCAAAACGTGCCCTCCCTATTACCCACCACCTGTTCCCCCAACTTCCCACCCCTGACCCTTCAAAACCCTCAGGTTGTTTTTCAGAGTCATAAAAGACTATGGACTCTTCTTCTTTTTAAATTTAAAAAAAAATTTAAAAGATTTTATTTATTTATTTGACAGAGAGTGATCACAGGTAGGCATAGAGGCAGGCAGGGGGGCAGGGGGGAAGCAGGCTTTCCGCTGAGCAGAGAGCCCGATGCAGGGCTCGATCCCAGGACCCTGAGATCATGACCTGAGCCGATGGCAGAGGTTTAACTCACTGAGTCACCCAGGTGCCCCTCTTCTTCTTTTTTAAAACAATAGCTTATTAGGGGAGGAATCAAGCAAATGTGAGCATATACTATATATAAGACTTTGGTTAAAGAAGAGTATGGTACTTGTCAGTTCGTCAGTCTCCACCTGGGGTCATAGAAGGATACCGGAGGGGTGAGGTCTGTATTAATGAGACACATCTCTCCTCAATCTGTCTTTTCCTCTCTGCCTCTCCTTGGTTCTCCTCTCCTACAGCCCTGTGAACGTTCTCTGTATTTTTCTCACTTAGGGCAATGACATTATGAGGAGGAGAGAGACCTAAGAGAGATGGAGGAGGTTGACTTGGTTGTGATTTTTGGGATGTGACAGGTGGGAGAGAGGCTGAAGTGAGGAGGGAGGGCAACGCAGACTTGAGGCTGAGATGGGGGAGTAGAGATGCCTGGACCTGACATGAGGTGTACAGGGGAAGAGCAGGGTCAGGTGGGCACAGTGAGGTCCAGTTGGGACCAGGTGTTTTGGATGCTTATAGATGCCCAACTCAGCTCAGGATAAGCTGAGGTTGCATCCCTTGCAGTGTAGGGAATCAGGGTGCACAGCACAGTGGGCTGTGAAAACTGATTCAGTAACCAGAATGAAATTGACCTAAATAAAACAATGCGAACACAAGAATCTCTAAAATCATCCATCATCTCCTGATGTCTTCTAAGTTAATACCAACTGAATCTTGTATTTCTCTAAATATTTCTCTAAAAATTTCTCCAAGGTAGCTGGTATTTCTCTAAATATTTCTCTAAATATTTCTCTAAATATTTCTCTAAAAATTTCTCCAAGGTAGCTGGTATCTGTCCCTCCCTAGAGAAGGGCCTCCTTGGCTGGTAAGTAAGAGTCCCACTGCTGGTGGGAGGGACAACAGCAGGTGATGGTCTTGTAGAGGGAAGCTCTGACCTTCTTCCAGGACTGCTCCCCTGGATAAAGCCTGTTCATTCTACACTGGCCTCCCATGTCTCCTGTCTTAACACAGCAGTGTGGGGGAGTGGTCTTAGCCAAGCATGCTTTTGAATCCTAGCCGAGATACTGAGTAACCGTACTAGGCCTCATTTTCTTCATCTATAAAATGGTACCACTCTATCTCTGTCAATGTATTGTGACAATTAGTTGAGTATATAATACCTATCCATTAAATATTAGCTACTTCTGGGCGCCTGGGTGGCTCAGAGGGTTAAGCCTCTGTCTTCGGCTCAGGTCATGATCTCAGGGTCCTGGGATCGAGTCCCGCATTGGGCTCTCTGCTTCCTCCTCTCTCTCTGCCTGCCTCTCTGCCTACTTGTGATCTCTCTGTCAAATAAATAAATAAAATCTTAAAAAAAATAAATAAATATTAGCTACTTCCTGGGCCATATCAGGGGACATTTACAGAAGTGATGGTCTAGTTTCTTACAATAAAGGGGACTTATCAGATAGTTACTCTTTGTCTAGTTACTTTGTCCAGTCTAGGGAAGCTGTCACCAACACCAGAGCCATGACTTCCAGGGGTAAGCTGCGCGCTCTTCTCTCCACCTTCCCCATGGTAAAATTATGCTGATCCTGCCCGGCCACGTGCCTCCCTTCCCAAGACAGCCTGGAGATGCATATTTATGTATTTCTAGTCATCACCCCAAGAGCTCAGATTTTCCTGTCCTTGGTGTCACTTTAATTAATACACTCCCATGTGCTGGGTGACAAAATTAGGTTGCAGGGGTGGCAGGCTTTTATATCACGAAAGGAGAGAAAAAGGTGTTTTGTACCATTTTCCTTCTTAAGCTCCATTATTAATCTCTGCAATCAATACTCCTTTATTTTTGGCTCCAGGAGGTAGTGGGTTGGAATCAGACTGTCAAGCAATTTAAGGCCACATCTGCATAAGTAATAGAGATGGTTTGTTACTTTCAGTCTAGGTGAGAACGTGTGTCCCCGGCCAGATGTGGCAGGGCTAGGCTCTGTGATTCTCATGCCAACTTTATGATATGTTTGATTTAGGTAAAGTGTCTGGAACCTGCTGGGACTGAGTTGTTATTAAACACCATCTGCGGTTTTCACTTTAATTAATATCATAAGAATTAGGATCTCATACTTTAATTACCATGGTAACCCTTTACAGTCACGGGAAGAAGGAGAGAAATGTGGCCAGAGTGGTCCTTTAGTGGCCTTTGGATCTATGTGTTGATGCCTTTTATCCTGAGCCCCAGAGCTTGGAGCACATGCTCTGGGCTGGTCACTGCCTTCGCATGGCCCTGGGCTACTGGGGTTTGCTGATGCAGGAAGGGAACTGAAGTATATGGTCCCAGTGGAGAAAGGGGCTACTGAAATATCAGCCACCTCCATTCCCATCAATGGGTATTAGTTATCGAAGAATTACTATTATTTTACGATATTATCTGATATACTGTATATTCTCTCTGTATATATGTACATCATATATACCCAATACACATTATACAATATGGATATGTGCTATGAGTTGTCTAAGTACTCGGCATGCCTTTTATCATATAATTTTCACTACATTGAGCTATTAGGGCAGAGAAGGAAACCAAGGCAGAGAACCAGTCCATCCAACTGGTTTGTAGCCGAGTCTGGATTCAAATGTCTATTTGTTTGCATCAAAGTCAGTGCTTTTCCTGACGGACACCACTCAACAAAGTATTCACGTTGAAAGTTGAGAGGAAATTCTCCAAGTTGAGAGGGGACCTGTTGCGCCCTCCTAAGTTTCATTTTCTTTGATTCTGGTATTGCTGCCACTGCCATCTCCTCCAGGGTGCCCATAGCTGTGACTGCTCCCTCTACTCTCAGCAAAGAAGGAGCTCATCACTTGGGTTCCCCAAGGTGGGCTGGGACTTTGAAAATGCTGCATCAATCCATGTGGAAGGAAAAAACACGAATGCATTCAGACATTACAAGAGATGAAAAATTGAAAACATACACTGCGAAATCTGAGATGGAAGTCTAGCCTCAGAGTCATCCTCCAGGTCCAAGGGAAGAGCATTTTGGAGTCAGGCCCTGCTATGAAATCTTTGCTCACACCCTTGCCAGCTGCAGGACCACAGACAAGGCACTTATCCCATTTGCCTTGGGTTCCTCGTAGGAAAATGGAGATGCTCATGCTTGGCTCTCTTGAGATTCATGAGGATCTGACCTGTTGCCTGACACATAGTAGGTGATTCCACTTGCTGAAGGCTTGTCCCAGTGCACTCTCATACTGACTGTGCAAGGGGGCTGTGATCTTGGCCTCCCAGGGAGGAGCTCTCCACTGGGCATCTACACATCTCTGCATTCCTGCTCTGCTACATGTCAAGATGGAGCAACTATTCCACATGGCTAGGTTCGCCTCTAGAAGCGTGACACCAGAAATGAACTTCTCCTAGAGGGGAAACTGTGCTTTGTACATTCCAGGAAAGCCCAGGTCTCTTCACACGTTAGTTGACACAGTTGTTCATTTACTTGTTCATCACACAGTTATTGGGCTGGGTATTAGTGGGTGGTAATACTGCGGTGATATTACCACGTAATTGACACAATGACCATGAACTAAGAGTTGCACGTAGCCAGGGGTTTTGCTGTACGTTTGTTAATTCACTCACTCATTCCTTCATTCACACGTTCCTACAACAAAGAGATCATGCGTTCCTATTGTATGCCTGGCGTTGTGTTAGGCTCTAGAGAAAAAAACATGAATGAGAAAAACATGCTGTCCACCTTTGTAGAGTGGCCCTGGTCAATTCAGAGGAGCCAACAGACCAGTGACTCAGTACAGTACAGTGAGGAAAGAGCTGTGATAGAGGAAATGTTGGTGATTATCAGAGCACGCAGGAGGGATACACATTTCCTAGGGCTGCCATAACCGAGTCCCAGCGCACCTCACACATACGGGGGTTCTGTTCCAGGCTGTCATAAAACGACAATGAAGTGAATCAAATGAGTTTTGGGGGTTCCCAGTGCATATGAAATTATGTTTACACTACAGTGGTAGTCTATTAAGTGTGCAATAGCATTATGCCTTAAAAGACAGTGTGTGTACCTTAATTTAAAAATACTTTTTTAAAAATTTTATTTTATTAACATATAATACATTATTTGCTTCAGGGGTACAGATCTGTGAATCCTCAGTCTTACACAATTCACAGCAGTCACCATGGCACTTACCCTCCCCAATGTCCATAACCCAGCCACCTTATTGTTATAAAATTCTTACCATCATCTGAGCTTTCAGTGAATCAGAATCTTTTTGCTGGTGGAGGGTCTTGCCTCCGTGTTGATGGCGGCCGACTGACTGGGGTCGTGGCTGCCGAAGGCTGGGGTGGCTGGGGCAATTTCGTAAAACAAGACAATGAAGTTTGATGCTTCAGCTAACTCTTTCCTGAACAATAGCTCTATAGCGTGCCATGCTCTGTGATAGCATTTTATCCACATAACTTATTTCCAAATTGGGGTCAGTCCTCTTAAACCCTGCTGCTGCTTCATCAGCTAAGTTTGTGGAATACTCTCAATCCTTTGTTGTCATTTCAATCATCTTCACAACATCTTCACCAGGAGCAATTTCCATCTTAAGAAATCCCTTGGTTTTGCTCATCCACAAGAAGCAACTCCTCACCCGTTCAGGTTTTATCATGAGCTTTCAGCAGTTCAGACACACCTTCAGGTGCCATTTCCAATTCTAGTTCTTTTGTTCTTTCCACCACATCTGCCCTTACTTCCTTCACAAAGTCTGGAATCCCTCAAAGCCATCCATGAGGGATGGAATCAACGTCTTTCAAACTCCGGTTCATGTTGGTATTTTGACCTCTACCCATGAATCCTGAATGTTCTTAATGGCCTCTAGAACGGTGAATCCTTTCCAGAAGGTTTTCCATTTACTTTGCCGAGATCGGTCAGAGGAATTATTATCTATGGCAGCGATGTATTACAGAATGTATTTCTTAAATAAGAAGTCTTAAAGGTTCAAATGATCCCTCAATCCATGGGCCACAGAATGGATGTTGTGTTAGCAGGTGTGAAAACAACGTTAATCTCATTGCGCATCTCCATTAGAGCTCTTGAGTGACCAGATGCATTGTCCGTGAGCAGTAATATTTTGAAAGGAATCTTTTCTTCTGAGCAATAGGTCTCAACAGTTGCTTTAAAATATTCAGTAAACTGAGCTGTAAACAGATGTGCAGTCATTCAGGCTTTGTTCCGTTTATTGAGCACAAGCAGAGTAAATTTAGCATCATTCTTAAGGGCCCTAGGATTTTTGGAATGGTGAATAAGCACTGGCTTCAACTTAGTCACTAGCGGCGTTAGTCCCTAACAAGAGAGTCAGCCTATCCTTTGAAGCGTTGAAGCCAGGAATTGACTTCTTTCTAGCTACAGAAGTCCTGGAAGGCATCTTCACTGACAGAAGGCTGTTTTGTCTTCACTGAAATCTATTGTTGAGGGTACAGCCACGTTCGTGAATTAGCTTAGCTGGGTCCTCTGGCTACCTTGCTGCGGCTTCTCCATCCACACCTGCGGCATCACCTTGCATGTCTATGTTATGCAGATGGCCTCTTTCCCTAAACCTCTTGAACCAACCTCTGCTGGCTTCCAGCTTTCTTCTGCAACTTCCTCCCTTCTCCCAGCCTTCACGGAATTGAAGAGAGCTAGGGCCTTGCTCTGGTTTAGGCTTTGGCTTAAGGGAATGTTGTGGCTGGTTTGATCTTCTATCTGGACCACTCAAACTTTCTCCCTATCAGCAATAAGGCTATTTCACTTTCTTATCATTTGGGTGTTCACTGGAGTAGCACTTTTAATTTCCTTTGAGAACTTTCCCTTTACCTTCATAGCTTGGCTGTTTGGTGCAAAAGGCCTAGCTTTTGGCTTATCTCAGCTTTCAACATATTCTCCTCACTGGACTGAATCATTTTTAGCTTTCGATTTAAAATGAGAGACATGTGACTCTTCCTTTCACTTGGGCACATAGAGGCCATTGTAGGATTATGAAAAGGCTTAATTTCAATCTTGTGTCTCAGGAAATAGGAAAGCCCATGGACAGGGAGAGAGATGGGGGAACCCAGGGACAGGGAGAGAGATGGGGGAATGACTGGTCAGTGGGGCAGAAGAACACACATGTTTATTGATTACGTTTGTCATCTTCTAGGGTGCAGTTGTGGCACCCCAAAACAATTATAATAGTAAATCAGAAATCACTGATCATAGATCACCACAACAGAAATAATACTAATGAAGTTCGAAATGTTGTGAGAATTACCAGAACATGACAGAGACACGAAGTGAGCCAGTGCTGCTGGAAAACAGTGCTGACAGTCCGGTGTGATGCAGGGCTGCCAGGAGCCTTTGTTTATAAAACACACAGTGTCTGCAAAGAGCTGTAGAGTGAAGCATGATAAGACGATGTATGTCTATACTGCCCATACTGTAAACCGGGGGACTGAACAGAAATTCGTTGCCTCCCAGTTCTGGAGGCTGGCGGTCTGCAAGTGAGGTGTTGGTAGGGTTGGTTCCTTCCCAAACTGTGATGGAGAACCTGTGTCCTGTGCCTCTCTTGGCATCTGGAGGGTTGCTGGAAGTCTTTGGAATTTCTTGGCTGGTGGATGCGTTCATTACTCCGATCTCAGCTTCATTTTCATGTAGCGTTCTCCCAGGGTGCGTGACTGTCTGTGTCTAAATTTCTCTTTTCGTAGGATGCCAGTCTTTGGAGTATGGCCCATTCTAATGACCTCATTTAAATTGACTACCTCTGTAAAGACTCTAAACTCCAAAGAAGATCACAGTCTGAAGTACTGAGGGTTAGGACTCCGTATCTATTTTGGGGGATACAATTCAGTCCATCACTGAGGGAGTCTTAAATGGGATCCTGGAGGTAGTGATATGTAGCCTAAGACCTGGACTGTCTGAGGAGATAGCTGTGTGTTTAGGAAGGAAAAGTGATACATAGGGCAGAGAGGAAGGACGAGAGGTGAGGGAAAGCCCAAGGGGCTTGGGGAACAGTGTGGCCAGGACAGAAAGTATAGAGGTGCTGGCCAGATAGACATGACTCCTGGAAGGCTTAGGGAGTCATGGTTAGGAGGGTCTACTTTGTTCTGAAAGAAATGGGAAGCCACGGAGTATTGTCCAGAAAAGCATCATAGTCAGAACTCATCATAGCCTCCCACTCAGAACATTGTCACGCATGCAGCGGGGAGTCATGCCTCCTACAACTCAGGGTGCAGCTCTGTTCTGGTCAACCGAGTCCCCCGTCAGACCTACATCAGAAAAACACAGTACATGGCTCCTTCAGGCATGGGGGGAGTGTGGCCTCTTTACTGGAGACAAGTGCTGTGTGCAGGGAGCTGGAAGACTGCCTCTGGTTGGCGTTAGACACATCAGGAGGGAGGAGCCCTGGAAGAGGGATGATGAGTAAACCGTGTGCGGGGCTGAAGAGGTGGGCTCCACTGGATGGCCCTGCCCTTCCCATGGCGCCATTGCTGAATCGGATGGCACGTGAAGTCTCTCCTCCTTGCATCCAAGCCCCCTCTTACTCGGTGGTCTCCTCACATCAGCCTCACTCTGATCTCTTTACTTTTGCTTTTTCCAGCCTGGCTGGTCAGACCCGTAACAGTTATTTTCAGCAAAGCCTTTATAGAGAGAGCTTTAAGCATCCCCTGTTTGTTTATCTGACCAGAGCTTCCAGAATGGAGGAGAAGGTGCACAGGAAACATGCATGAGGCAGCAGAGGTATGTGGTTTGTACATCGTTCATCCACTCAAACAAATTGAGATGCGCTGTTTATTGAGTGACTCCTCTGATCTGGGCATAAACATCCAGATACAGTTCGGTCCGGGTGCTCCAGGCTCTAAATCCTGGACAACAGGAGGCCGCCTCTGTCCTGCCTGGCCCCATGCCCCGTGAACGTGGCAGGAGGGAGGCATTTCAGGGAGACCCAGCTATCTGAAGGAACAAAGAAAGCACACTGACTTTGAATAACAGTCCTTTGAGGGATCCCATGGCAAGCTCATTTCTCTTGAAGATTGAAGGCCACTTCTTCCTAATACTCACTGTCAAGTCTTCTTGCCAAAGGACACTCTTGCCCTACTGAGGAAGGGATTGGGTCTGCTTTGGGTTTATTGGGTTTGGTGTCCTGTCCTTTATCCCGAGGCCCTCTGGGGACAATATTATGTTGCTAAGAGTCAGGGAGGCCCACAGAGACCTTTAAAAGGAGTTAATTGGCTTTGTTCTGTTGGGTGTGGTATGGCTGTGGCCTTGGTGTATCTTGGAGGCAAGCCCTGGCAGCCCCAGATTCTGGGGAGGTAGCTGCAGGCCCTCCATAGGGGCAAAGCTCCTGGTATACAGACAGAGTGAATTTTAATTGCTAAAGGTCTATTCTTTGTGAGATCCTCCCCGCTGTAGCTCTGAGTCCTGACAGACGCTTCAAAATGAGATTCCAATTTTCAGAGAAAAACAGCCATGTTTCAGGGAAAACAGTCCACAGTGCTGCTTTGTGGAAGAAGAAATCCTAAATAAGATAAGGATTTAGTGCCAACCCAGGCCATAGAATCTTGAAATATCACAGTGGGAAGCTCTGAGAGCTCATCTTGGCCAGGGGTTTCAATCACACATGTTAACACGGCAAGGCAAGGAAGTCAGCGTGGGCTTAAGACCAAGGAGATGCTGGGGTTTGCGATGACCCAGAGACCGCATGCTTGTATTAAAAGCATTCAAATTCAAAGCAAACAAACCCTGGCTAGCCAAATCTCCATTTCTGGACATTTGACGAAGACTGGCATTTTATAACGATAATACGACACACATGTCTCATTGAATAATTGGGATCATGGAGGTGACCACATAGTAAGTGTTTCCCATGGGCCAGCACTGTTCTCAGTGCACTGCCTGAATTCACTCAATCTGTGAACATCCCTGTTGCATAAAGAAGGAAACTGATGTACAGAGAGGTTGAACTTGGATACGGGCCACGGGGCTAGCAAGTGGTAGGGTGAAATTTACACCCACAGTGACTCTGATGTCAGAGTTCTGGACCCCAGCCTTACATGGCCATGGATGTCCCTCAGAGCCAGAACCCAGGTTCTAGACCTCCAATCTGGTAGCACCAAACTGGACCATGTTGCTCCTGCTTCTCAAGAGTGTAACAAACCAGGGTAGAACCAGGCTTTGCCGTCATAGTGGAGGAGTTTGCGTGCCCAGCTCTAGTGCTGGCTGACTGGAGGGTCCTGGGTAAGTTGGTGTGAGTCTCTAACTCTTGGGTGAGTCCGTTCACCTCTCAGGGTCCTGAGAATGAGGACTGTGATAGCTTTCTCCAGGGCTGTCGGGAGGATCCAATAAGGAGGGAAGAGCATGAGGCATGGCTAGGTCTGGTTGCCCTCTCAATGCCAGTGTCCTTCTCTTTGTCCTCTGGGCTGTGGAAGCCACAGCATACTTTTCCCACAACTGCTCCTTGGTGGTTTATTTTGTGTTCTGCAGCTGGGGGTTTTGTTCCCATCAGACAGCTTACTGTTGGACACAGGCAGTGTTGTCCCAAGTGTCCTGCCTAAACCCTAAGAAGTTAATGGGATGGATAATTATCACAAGCAAAAAGCAGAATCATGCTCTGTTCTGCCAGCATCCAGCTGATGCCATGTAGGCCCCGTTTCTCTGACCAAGGCACCCACTGCTCTCAGGGGTGCCTGCCAGAGAGAGTGCCAGCCCAAGTCTTGTGGGGTTCCTGGGGTGCTGTGCCTGGCACCTGGCATTGTTCATGGCACTTGAAGAGCCTTCTGTCCAAGAGACAACTGGCTAGGATGGAATGGTCCATGGCACAGACACCATCCTTGATTGGAGCTGGTACAGGAAGCCCCCTCCGGCATCTGTGAGGTGCAGGCCTGAAAAGGTCAACGTCAGGCAGACCAGCAAACTCAGCCTGGCCCCATCACAGCTTTGCCCTTAAAACCTTATCATTTCCTTATGTACCAGGTGGGATGAATAATTCATCATGAAGGTTGATTCTAAAGATGAAACGAGCCAACCCTTCTACGGCACTTGGCACAGAGAGGGGCACCTGCCATAACTGCCCCCAAACAAGCCTTATCAATAATAGAGTATACCTTCCTCCTTGCAGCTCCCTTCCCTAACCTTTCCATCAGTCTTCAACCTTGTTAACGTGATTTTTCTGCACGCCGATTCAGAACTGCCAGCATCTTGTAGCTTCACATGCAATTGTAGTCGGCTTTGTGTTGTACGGTAATGGGCATGTGCTAGCATTTTCTTTCCCACTTTCCCATGCAGGGAGGGCCCGGGTCCCTGCTTTCTTGCCCTGTGACAAGGCCCATCAACAAGGTCGGGGGTAGATGTCTCATGTGCTGGGATCCTGCTGGGACCCCCAGCATTTTGTGGTTTCTCTGTCACACAAATCTGCCTCCCAAGGGGTCACCATGCCACCACTGAGGAAGCCCTAACTGCTCCTTTCCTTGAAAGTCTGTCACAGGGCACAACATCTCATAATCTGAGCGTCCCAGCCCTCCAGTGTTTCCCCCTTCCATCTTCCCTGTCTTCTTCCTGCCCTGGGTCCTTCCACGTGCACTCGTATGTGCACACACCCAGGCCCTACACATGTGAGCACAAGCATGCATGCACAAACACATGCACAGGGGTTGACCATGGCTCCTCAGCCCTGCCTTGTGGAACACATGTGAAAGCTTCCTGCTCTAACTTCCCACTCCCCAGTGTACAGAATGCGCCCACCTGTTCCTCTCACACCTTCTAGGGTGCTATAATCTTCTGGGGGGACGTCAGCATTTCATCTCCCATCATTTTTGAACTTCTATCCCATGACACTGTCCTCAATATTTTATAAGTAATTGTGCCCTTGGTCCGACCGTACCATTTCTGCTCCCTTACAGTAAACTATTGGTAGTTCCCAGAGGTTTCCCTCTCTCCAACGATCCATGGCTTGAAAATATCACCTTTGCACAGAACATCTTTCATTGCTCTCCTCTATGCATCAGTTTGCATTTTCTCCTGAAGTCAAAGCTTCAGCCTCACCTTTCCCCACCCTCTCCTCTGTCTCTCCTGTGCTGAGCTGCGGTTGGTTCAACGGCATGTTCCAGTAACTCTGAGTTTCCTTCAGACGGTGGGTCTCGTGTGATATTTCTGAGTGTCTGTTTGCTTGCTAATCCTGTACACTTGGCTGTGGGCTGCTTGACACACTGCAGGGTGACAGTCAAGTGTATGGGTTTGGGAACAAGCAGTCCTGAGTGGAAAGACAGTTCTTCTACTTGCTGCTTCTCTAGCCTTCCCTAAGTTACTAATCTCCCTGAGCCTTGATTTCCTCATCTCTAAAATGGGGAGATGATAAGAACTTGAGGTAAGAGTGTGGCCAAGGTTAAGGAACAATCACAAATGAAGTATTAGCACAGTGTTGGTAAGTCAGCATTATGACGGCTTTCTTCTGGCATATCAAGTGACGGACTGCCTGGGAAGCTGACATAATGGAGGGGCTCAGGCAGACATCTAGAAAGGAGAAGAGGGAGGGAAGGACAGTGAAAACAAAAGCCAGCAGGGACAGAAGAGGCTCAGGCTGTTTCTCTGGAGCGGAGGGGGACGCAGGCTGTGCCAGGAGGCAATGAAGGCACCTTCACATCCTCCCGAAGGGCTGCTGCTCTGATTTGCATTTCAGTCACATTTATGACAGCCTCATAATGGATTAAGAGCCCCAGCACTGATATATTAAAGGTTAATGGTGCATCCTGCTTTTGTATTGATTTGTGGCAGCAAATATTTGCGGGTGTTGAGAGCGGGGCGTCCGCCATATTCTTGGCGTAGAGCTGCTGCGGGCTGGCGAGGCTGTTTTGTGCTCCCACTGAGCGCAAGGGGCATGGGGGCTGGGGAAGCAGACAGCTGCTGCTTGGAGGGTTCAGGCCCAGAGGATTCTCTCAGCTATTGCTGATTTCTGTTAGATCCACAAAGAAACCAGATCTTGAAGCTTCAGTGCCCTGAGGAGGAAGCCTGGGGAGCACCTGGCCCCATCCCTGAGTTCCTTGGTGATTGGTGCCTGGGCTGGCCCTGACCACATAGCTCTGTGCTGTGTTTCCTGGCTCAAGGCTACAGGTCTTCTATGCAAGCTCTCACACTATCATTATGGCTGCTTCTCTGCAGATGACTGATCCACATTTGTCCTGAAAGGAGACCAGTCAACTCAAGACAACACTTTTCCAACACAATATCCAACCTAGACATTGGGAAAGTGAGAAGAAAAGCCAATTCATGAATACACTATTCATGCACATAATAACCCATATTTATTCAAGTGTCTACTATGTGCCAGGCACTGTTGCAAGTAAGGAGGTGAATTATCCCTGTTTGGCCAGAACTTTCCTGGTTTTAGCACTGAATGTCCTATGTTCCAGGAAATTTCTCTACCTTGTGCAAACCAGGATGATTGGTCACACAGTTGTGGGTATGGGTGATGTAGCAATAAACCAAATGACCAAGTCCCGTTCTAGGGGAAGAACTGACATTAAAAAGCCTGTGATATATTTCTTTGCTTTTATCATATAATTTAAGAAGGATGGTATTTTATATAGGGTTGTCAGCAAAGACCTCATAGAGAAGGTGACATTTGATCAGAGACCTAAGACAGCTGAAGAAGTGAGCCAATTAAAGATGAGAGGGAAGAGGATATCAAGTAGAGGGGAAAACAGCTCCAGAAACTCTGAAGTGGGAAGGCAGGGACAGCCAGCATGGTAAGAGTAGAGGTGTCGGGTTCTGATCATGTGGGACTCTTCAGCCCGTGTGAGGATTTGGATGTTTCTTTGAGAGATAGGATGCAACTGGAGGATTTTGGAGAAATAGGTGATGTAATTTCACTTAGACTTTGAAACAATCATTCCTCCTGTCCCCCTGAGGAATAAAGTGAAAAGTGGAGGTAGGGAGGGCATTAGGGAGACAGTCTCAGTATCCACCTGAGACACAGAGTGGTACATGGTGAAGGTGATGAGAAACAGTCTGCTTCTGGAGCTCCCTCAATGGTGGGAAAGAGCAAATATGCAGAGGTAGTACGTGAGAGATACAAGGAAGAGAGGAATCAGCAGTGATACCCAGGCTTTTGTCCACAGCATCTCAAGAAATAGAGCAATGTTTGTCTGAGATGGACAAAGGTGAGGAAGAACAGGTTTGGTGATGGGTTCTGTGGCTCACAATTCAAGAGATTGGGACTTATTGCCATCCAAATGGAGATGTCAAGGGGGGGCAGTTGCCTGGAATTGGTGGGGTGGGTCAGGACTGAGGTGGTCCATTGGAGGCATCAGCATATGGATATTTTTACAGCCAGTTGACTTGACCAGATCATGGTGAAAGGGATGTCACTAGAGAAGAGAGGGAATCTGTGGGTCGAATCTGGGACACCCCAAGATTCAGAGTCTGGGAAGAGAAGAGGTAGAAAGGAGAGGGATTAAAAAAGCACCTACAAGGTTAGAGAACTAAGAAAGAGTGATATCCCAGAAGCCAAGTGAAAGAAGGACTTCAAGAAGGACAAAGTGCTCAAGTTTGTCAAATTCCACTGGTTGGGGCAGAGTGTGGAGTGATCTTTAATGACTTTGACAAAAACAGCTTCAGTTCAGTGTGGGGATGAAAACTTGATCAAGGTAGGGTCATGAGGAATGAGGATGGAAGAACTGGAGAGTGGTTGGAGGAGGGTATGATCCCAAAGAATGAAGGTTTGTGGTTTTTTTTTTTTTTTTTTGACAAGATAGAATATGTATGTGTTTTCATGCTGATGGAAATGATCCGTATAGGGAAGCGATTTCCTGATGTAGGAGACAGAGGAGATTCCCGGAAGAGCAGTGTATCTGAGAAGGTAGGGAGGTCTGGGCTCTGGGAGACAGACTGAGACATCAGTAGGAGCAATGGCAGACCACAGTTTAAAAAGTAGGACCAGTGGGTATTCCATGGTTTTAGGAAAAGAAGTTCTTTATAGAGAGGCAAAATTCTCTATTGATTGCTTCTAGTGTCCTAAGAAACGGGAAGTAGGATTACTGTCTGAGAGTCATCGAAGAGACTGGGAGCATCAGTGGAGGAGGGGAGTTGGGAAGTGTGAGGCAAGTTGACAGTCCCCCTGAAGTTAATGGTTGTGATTCTAAAGGTAGACCCATCACCGTGCTGGTCTCCAGCCTGGATTTTTCCCCCACCATATTCGCTATAAACAGAGCTGTTTTAAACCAGAGTTGATTCTTGCAGAAGGCACAAAGCCCTCCCCTATTTTCTGTCAGACCCTATGTGGAGTGACAGAGATCCAGACCTGGACAGAGTCCAGCCCTGAGGAAAGGGAGACCAACATGTCACTGGTCACATGAATTCCAAGGAAGTAGAAGTTAGGATTGGCTATACTGGGAGCACAAAGACAGGGCCTGAATCTCAGGGAGTGGGGATCTGCTCTTCATACTGGAGACATCGGCTGAGGTGAGCCCGGAGGGCAGGCAGGTTTTAGTCCTGTGCAGAAGGCAGGACTCAGCATGGTGGACAGATAACGAGATGAGGGAAGGCTCAGAGGCCTGAGAGCTGAGTAACCTGAGAAGAGACTGGAGGAGATGGATCTGGAATGCAGGAGGCTTCGAGACTGAGCATCCCCTTTGCCAGTGGTATTAGAGGTCCGCGGTTTTGCCTTAGTGGAGGATGTGGCCGTTCAGCCTCTGACCCATGCCAGAGATTCGACTTGGGACCTGGCCCAACATCATCTGATCCGGCCCCCTCCCTCAAGTCCTGTTCCTGAGCCCTGCTGACTTCCAGGGTCTGGGCTGAGTTCGGCAATCAGAAACAGATGACCACATACATCCACCTTTCAGAAACTTCAGCCACCAGGGCACCAGGCCTGGGCTCAGTCCAGGCAGAACGTGCACCAGTGAGAGAAACTCCAGCCTACCTGGGTGAGGGAGCCTCAGTCCTAAGACCCTGGATGCCCAGGATGGCTCAAGCTGTTCTGGATTACACTGGACATTTTTGTCTTATTCTGGGGCCTGAAGATGGAACTATCACAGCCCCTCGGAGCCTGGTCCTCCTAGCCAGCAGTGCCGGTGTCTGATGGAGTAGGACAGGAGCCTTTCTCCTCCTTGTGGATCACAGCTGCACTGGGCACCTGGCAGAGGGGGTGGACACTGGGAGAACATGGAGCCTGCAGAGCTAGGATCTCAAAGCCCAGAGCTGGCTGTCACTTGGGCAGCAGAAGGATTTTCAATTTTAAGGATTTGTGCTGTGTTTACAATGTAATTAAAAAATGCAAATTTTACAGAAACACATTTGTAAAGAGTGGAAGTCTCACAACTGTTCTTATTCCCCTTGTTTTTGTTCCTATATTTATTTACATTTAATAATGGTTACTTTTTTTACCAGAATGCAAATATACTATGTACAAAACAGTTTTTTTTTAAAAATAGGAGTTTATTTTGGGCATCTTTTTATTTCCATTGCATTAAAAAAAATGAAATATAGAGAGAAAACAATGTAGGGGTGGGTGGGGAGGGAGGTGAGTGCCGTCTGTGACCAGCAGCCTTGGGGCTCATGATTCAAGAAGGGCTTTGTGGTCTCCTATATCTTATAAGGATATGTCTTCCTCTTTTTCATTTTTTAAGATTTTACTTATTTATTTGACAGAGAAAGACATAGTGAGAGAGGGAACACAAGCAGGGGTAGTGGGAGAGGGAGAAGCAGGCTTCTTGCTGAGCAGAGAGCCCGATGCGGGGCTCGATCCCAGGACCCCGAGATCATGAGCTGAGCTGAAGGCAGAGGCTTAATGACTGAGACACCCAGGTGCTCCAAGGATGTGTCTTCTTGTCCTGGGCCATGTCACCCTTATCCCGATGGGTCACTAAGTGTATGTGTCCCCAGAAGGTTTTAACCTGACAGTTGTCCAGGGCTGGGATTCAGACCTGTGGCCACTCTCAGAACCAGATGGCTACAAAGGAGTTTGTGTAATTCCACCACCACTCCCCCTCGTCGCCTACTCTCAGGTTTCCCCAGTGGGCCCTGGGGAGTATTGAGGGGACTGTCCCAGGGAAGGAGACGCTCACAAGCTTGGAGCCTGCCCGCCTCTGCTCCTTGGAAAACACTGTGTCTCTAGGTGTCAGGCCCACCCACAGAGGCACCGTCCAGGTGCTGAAGAAGGACATGCCCTCAGTGTCAAGTCCAGTGGCTAAAACACCCCCCTGCACATTTGATCTAATCACTTCCTCCATTGTTCTCTAACGTCCTTTCTCTGCTTTATTCATCTTCATAGCACTTTAGATCACTAGCACTGTGACATAAGAGGTCTGCCCACTACGCCCCCACAAGCCACATTAGCAGCCTACAAATGAAGACTGTTTTTCTTTTCTGAAGCCTTTCAAAGTGGTCTAAAAAAAACAAAAGCGCAAAACCCAGGGGTATGCCCCAGAGTGGTAGGTGGCCCTTATAGTCCGCATCTGCATACGCTTCCCTTTCCGGAAAGCTTGCGGATCCTGGCATTCCGTGGTTGTTTGTGGTTTTGTCGCTGTCCCCCTACCTCCACAATAGCGGGAACTTTGTGCTGTTCCTGCTATATCTCTACAGAAGTGCTTGACATGAGCAGATGCTTAGGAAAATGTGTTTTGGGATGAACGAATGAAAGAACGAAGGCACCTGTGGAGCCTTTCAGAGCCTGAGGTTAAGAGCCATCTCGGGAGTGTCTCAGCCTTCACCTGAGATCCTATCCACCTTGAAGAAGCCGGGTCTGGGAGAGGAGAGAACCGGAAATGTGGCAAAGCCCTGGGTAAGGGAACACTACATGTGAGAAGAATCAGAGAGACTGGAGGCACAATGGGGAGCACTAGGGAAGAAACCAAGGAAGGGCAGGGAAATAGGGAGCTGGGAGCACCGATGCTGGAAGATTCCAGAAGCAGCCTGTGGAAACCCACCCAGGCAATCCCAAATGAGTCATGCAGCGCCATCTCCGAGAGACTCAGGTGGGAGTGCTGGAAAAGAGAGGCTGCTGGGATCCCAGTCAAGGCATCTGTGGGCTGTAGTTCAGACAGCTTCCTGTTATGAGGGTGGGTATCCCCACCCTGCCGGGCCTTTTGGGTCACTCCAGTACTTTCTCTTCTTTTTAAGGCACAGTAATAGGTTTATATAAATTTAGATTTATCAGGCCTGTGATTATGGCCACCCCACAGTTGTTAAAATCTCTTTTACATATACTGTATATTGATTTTGCTCCTGCTATAAGTGTATTTATCTCTATTGCCAATGTAAATAGTTCTGTAACATGCAAAGATGTATTTATAAATTCTGTGTTATTGATTTTTCTCATGCTGCAAACACATTTATCTCTTTGTTAATGAAAATGTATCTAGGAAATAGTAAGACTGATTTATGGAGAAAGGTATGGGGCGGGAGGGAGGTGGTGCTGAGCTGGGTAGGCTGTCCTTGGCCACAGCCAAAGGAGACATCATGGGATGTCAAAGGTGCATGTATAATTGGAGGAAACTGCTCTCAGAGGCAAAGGATGTTTGGGAAATCCTTTTACAAGACAGTCTGCTGTGTTCGTGGGAGTTGGCTATGCTTTCAGCTAGGAGAGACCCCCAAAATTACCTGTCTGAGCCAGGAGATAGAGAGGAGCAGCTCCCCTTGGTCTCAAACCCAGTTTCAGTAGGGCACAACTAAGTGAAAGATATTGGCTCAGTAGTAAGCTTAGAGATAGGGCCAAGCTTTGCCCTCAGAGGATTCCAACACTAAACGTTGTCAGAAGATGAAAAAGCACGGGGATAGACAGCAGACTATAGGGACACAGGGTAAGCTGCAAAGTGCATATTCTTGCAAAGTGACACTTCATTAGTGAAGGCAGACCCAGACAGGGCAGCCTAGGAAGATGCTTTTAAAGACTTCCTTCCCTAATACAGACAATGGAGTCATGAAAGCATTGTATGGTGACAGATGGTAGCTCCACCTGCGCTGAGCATAGCCTCATGTATGAACTTGTTGAGTCACTGTGTCATACACCTGAAACCAATGTAACAGTATGTGTCAACTGTACTTCACTAAAAGTAAATACATTAAGACATCCTTCCCTGGAAGCTTCTGCCACCCAGGCACTCACTGCTTTCCAGGAAAACCTCTGCCGGGCAGTTACCATCGTGGTTCCCCAAAACAAGGGTCCATACGGCCTGCCCATGGTGTGTTGGTGTCTCCATGCTCGGTCTGGGTTCTGACTTCCTCAGGTTGTCCCTTTAGGCCTCCCAGGTACCTAAAACATGTATTGTTCGCAAGGTGACCCATTGCATGCGGATGAAGAGGCATCTGCATGTACCTTGACAACAATATGGAAACAAGAAACAAGCTCCCTACTGGGGATGCATTTGGGCAGATACCAAGACAGGCTTCAATCTCATGAGCCTAGGAAAGTCTAGAGAAGCTGCCTGTCCTTGATTGATTCTATCCAAGCATGACCATCACCACCCCATCACTGATGACTCCTCTACACTGTTCTCTTCTTCGACCATTTGTACTCCTTACTGGCAGCCTAATAGAATGGCTAGCATCTTTAAACATTGCCTATGTGTGGACATACGTCTATGATCCTTAATCTTCACCACACCTATGAGAAAGTTCTGAGTCAAGAGAACTAAGGCCTCAGTTGGTGGTTCTGAAACCTGTATGCACATCACGATCCCCTGGAGGGCTGTGAAAGCACAGATTGCTGAGTGACACCCCAAAGTTTCTGGCTCAGTAGTTCTGGGTGGCCCAGGAATCTGCATTTCTTCGAGAGTCCTGAGGGATGCTGATGCTAGGACTCTGAGGGCCATACTTTGAGAACTATAGGTCTGCCTCGTATAGTGAAGGTATTCGCAGGCAGGATTCACATCCACGCCTCTATGATTCAAAAACCTCCATCATTTGAGCTGATATGAAGTGCCCCATGGTGTGTGTACCAGAGGGACCACCAGTGCCTTCTTGGGTAATATCTTGTCTTGCTGGCCCACCTTCCCCCTTGATTCTCCATCCAGCTCCCTCCACCCATCCTTCACAGCTCCGCTTATCATTTCCTCTTCTACAAAGCACTTCTGTAGCTCTGGCCCTAGCCCACTGCTCCCCCTCCATGCTTCCAGGATCCCCCAGGCAGAGCTCTCCTGCAGTTTGCTCATGTTGTTTCATTACTGCCGGTTTACTTCTCTGACCATCCACCCCCCCCATGAACCCCACGAGGATGCCCATCATTCCTTCCTTGCTCTCTGACCAAGTGACTGCTCGATGGAGCTGTTGATGGAACTAGTAACTGGTTGAATGACCTCAGCCAGAGGCAGCTTGCTTGGTGGAGGTTTATAGAGATAGCCCTGTGACGGACAGATCTGTATCTCTCTGTGGTGGGGGTGCGTGGACGCTTCCTAGCACTTGCTGCTGAAGAGATTAATTGGAGAAACATGCTAACTTAAGTGTTCTGGTGCTCCCTTCTCCAAGCTAAGCATCTCTGGCTTGTTTGGACAGGTGTCCTATCTGGTGTGTGCATCTGTCTTCCCCTGCCTGCCAGAGTTGGCTTGGAGCCTAGCTGGCTGGCCTCTCCTCGTCCCTTTTATTCCTCCACCGGTGTCCCTTCCAAAACTGTACCCTCTGATGAGAGAATGAGTGCCCCAAGGGGATGATGGCTTTGGCATATGAATAGTTGGGTCCTCCTGCTTGAACCTCCAAGTCCTTTAGTAGCATTATCTACTCTCAGATATGATGGCAGTACCTAGTGTGTGCTGGGCATGTTAGTGAGCTTGCAAGCTTTCCTTGAAAGAGGATGTGTGCATCTGAGATGGGAGAGATCCATCTGCAATGACTCGTGGCTTTGCGAGGTGATATATGGAGGCCGTGGGGCTGAGCCGTGAGGCCGGCTCAGCGAATGGAGGTGGTGTTGGGGGTGGGAACAATGAGGTCTACTGGGACAGACTTGGACATAAAGCCATAAACATTCGGGCTGCCTACTTGTCAGAGATGATCCCTGAGCCTCTGGCCAGAGGCACAGTCATGAATAACTACTAGGAGGAGAGAGGAAATCTCCATTTCAAACGTGGGGATGGAACAGGAGTGCTGAGCTCCTTGGCAGTTAGGCATTCAGGCCAGACTCATGGAAACTGCAGTAATTTAGAACAGTTCAGTGTTTAGACTCAACTGTGTAATTCATCCTGATGTTTCCCATTCATCAAAGCCTCGTGTTTGTTTGTATTACCATGAGAAAAATAAAAAACGTGGGGAAAAAAGATCCCCCTGCCTTTCATTACAGGCAAATTACGACAGAGTTACAACCCTTGGGGCCCTTCAAGCAAAGGAACATCTTGCTTCAATTAGATATAAATAATGAACAATAATTAGAAAGATTTCTTCGTCGAATTTATTTTATGTTTCCTTTCATCTGTAATGTATTGAAACAAATACTGAGCTCCGTTTCTGGGCCATGTAGCAGGGCCTAAAGGAACTCCACGGAGTGTCTCTCCAAAGCAGGAGGAAGCAGCCATCACTGGTTCTTCCGTGAGCATGCTGCGAAGATGGCTGTCAGCCCTGGGTCCAGCACCACAATGCAAACCGGAAGTAACCTTGGGTCCAGCCCTCCAGCTTCTTACAGTCTACTATGCAGAATAATTGTTCCTGGTGACTGGCCCTTGAGTTTGAGTCAGCTGCTTAACACCCATCCCCTCCGTTAGTCATAACAGTAGCCCCCTACCACAAGCTTTACTTCTTGCCCTAAGAGATTCAGAAATTGAGGCACAGAGAGTTTAGCTAACCTGCCAGTCCTGCATTGTCAGCGATGGGGGAGCTACGACGTAAGGCAGGTGGTTGGACTCCAGAGATGTGGCTTCTGCTCACCCTGGTATGCTTGCTCGGAAATCACAGTGCTATTATGCTGCCATAGAAACCACACGGTGTAGATGGCATGGGGAGGAAAGCGATGGCCATGGCTTTGCATGGGGAAGGGAGGCACTGAGATCTTCTGGGTGTTTGCAGAAGACCATCAAGTAGATGAGTGAGATAAAGGGGTTCCAGGCAGAGGAAGCACCATGATCTGGTGCTATAGAGGGGGGACTATGTGGGATTTCTCATTTCAGCCTTGGCTTTGGGGCTGCGTGGAGACAGAAGCAGTAGCTGGAGATGAGACCAGAAGATGGAGGGTTGTGTAGATCAGGTTGAGACGATTGGATCTCCTGGAAAGGGTGACTGAGATGATGATCCTGGTTGGTACAAAGGAGAAAGAGATTTCTGGAAGAGAATAAAGAGTGATTAAGTTGGAGCCTGGACAGGGAGAGCCTGGCTCACCACTGAGCATTTGGGGGATTTTTGTTCTTTTTGCCATTTGACTGTGTATATATAACATCCTCTCAGCACACTGAACTAGGTGGTACCTGTTAAAGGCAGGTGAGGGCTTTGTGCCAAGTGGTTCTTCCCAGTGTGACTAGTGCCCCTACCCCAAGGAAGACTCTCATTCTCCACCCCCAGCTCAGACATCTGCTTGGGAGCCTTCTGGATGTGCTCCCTCCCTTCAACATGCATGTAGCTTGAGCTACCTGCTTCTCCTTTGCATAAAACCAACCCCGGGCTCTCAGAAGTGCTTTGTTTTATCTTTACCATCTTTTAATAATTGCCCACACCTAAAAATCAAGACACTTCATTTAAAAACACAGATTTCTTTATTGGAAGACAGATTGAGAGGGAGGTGCTCAAAATGCAACAATTGGGTCGAAATCTAGAAGAGCCACAAACTTTGGAGGAGACCCACCTCTTTACGGGCATAACCCGAGTGCGTGTCTCTGCCCACGCCAGTTCTCAGTGGCAGAGACTAGACATTGTCATCAGTCTTACCAACGTGTGTTTCCTTCTGGTGCTGTAGGCGTTGGAGTTGGAGACTTTTAGTGTCCAGCCGCCCGTGTTGTTCTCTTACACTGTGATTGTATGTGTCTGTGGCTAGACTATAAGCTCCCTGAGGGCAGGAATGTTGTCTTAACAGATCCTTTTGTCCCTTGACCTCAGCACAGGAGCTGATTTTAGGTGTTTGGTAACCTTATTGAATTAATCTACACTGAGAAAATATACCTGTGTTAGGATTAGGCCCTGGCAAGTTACAGTCTGGGCCGAGGAACTGGAGCTACTCGGGGTTTGGAGTGCAGAATGGAGAGAGTGGGCCACAGCTGGGCTTGGTCCTCAGGAGAACCTTGCAACCCATTTTTATCCCTGCAGTGGTATCAGGTACCCATGTTTCACTGTCTTTTTGCATTTTCAGGACGTTCCAGGACCTCTCCAAACAAGTTGATATATCTTATGGCACCGTCCGGGACTCTGCTGTGTATGAGTACTTCCGAGCCAAGGGCACCAACCCCCTGGAACAAGACAGCACGTTTGCTGAGCTCTGGCGGACCATCAGCAAGAACGGAGGGGCCGACAACTGTGTGTCCAGTCCTTCGGAAGGCATCAGGAAGGTAGGCGGGTGGCCACCTGGCTGCGTGTGCACTGTGACTGACTATGGGCACTGTCATCTCCAAGGTAGGGGACACTTTCCCAGAGCATCTCCTTTGAGTCACCCTGTCACCTACAGGGTGATCCGTCTTTAGCCAGTTGGACAGAAATTTCTCACAGGCCTGTGAGTGTCCATAGGAGATGTACACGTTCTTTAGGTAAGATGCCTATTCTTGGCAACAGAAAGAGAGGGCTGCTCATTAGGTATCTTCTGAGTTTCCAAAAAGTCAGTGAAGAGCAGGCCGATGAAGCCCGAGGCATGGACCTCCCTCCTCATGGGCTCGTAGGATGGAGGTTCAGAGGGCCCTGCCATCCCAAGTGAGAATACTCAGCCAAAGCAGAAGCCGAGGAGCAGGTGAGAGGTGGAGGGACTGTGGGGACAAGGTTGAGGAGAGGGCGGGCACACAGTGGGCACCCAGGGGTTAGAATGGGAAGACCACACCTAAGGGGTGGAAGGTCCAGAGCAAGGGCTGGTCAGTTGACCTGACATATCTGTGAGACTGTGCTTCAGCAGAGAGGTGTGCTTGGGGAGTGCTGGGAGGGGCAGCAACCCCAGGATGGAGTCCACAGTGAGGGAACCTAAAGGAGCGCAGGGTGAGAGGAAGCCAGGGCCAGAGAGAAGGAGGAGGCAGAAAACCCATCATCTCATGCTTCAACAGCGGGTTAGACTTTGCTCATTTATTTCACTGAATTGCCCACAGTGACCTGAATTAATCATACTATCCCATTATACAGATGAGGATCAGAGACATGGGGTCACACTCCTAGTTAGGGTCTGATGCCTGGGGTTCCGGGCTGTGTTTGGCATTTATCCACCTTGTGCTTGCAGAGCCCTTAAAGGAGGAGGAAGATGATGGGGTGAAGGCAAGTGTCATATAAGGAAGCAACTGGTGGTGGTGTCCTGTCCAGTGACCCTTATCTGCGGTAGCTGCTGTCCCTCAGGTCGCCAGTGAATGGTGTGAGAAAGATGTGCTCTTTGAGCAGACAGGCAGTCCAGCCTGCCTCGGCATCTCCTCCCTCCCCTTGCGTTCTCACAGAGCAGTTAGCTCAGGATGGCCTGTCCTTGCTGTTTAGCCGCACTGAGCTGCAGGAAGCGTCTGGGCTCCGAAGCCTGACACACGTGGGCGTGAATCCCAGCACCACACTCGCCAGCTGTGTGAATTTGAACACACCACTCTTCCTGTCTGGAACTTCTCAGAGTTGAGAGATGTCTATTGGGGGTCTCCTTAGAAACTTAAAGGCCTCGGATGTACACGTTACGGTTGATACCACAACCAAGTGATCACAAAAATAACAGAATGCAATATAAATGCATTATTCCCGTCCTGACAAGATTTATTAAAATCCCTTTGTTTTAGTGAATTACAAAGGATGGCGCTCTAGCCTCCAGCTGCTGGGTCTTCTTCCATCCCTGACAGTGAATCTTTGGGGCTATAGGTGATAATGAATATAAAGGTGACTTAAGGCATTTTACAAGTGTAAGGCCTGGGCCAAATGGGTTTTGAGTTTCCGCTCTCTGCTTTCTTTGTCCTCATGGAGAGCAGATACTCCCATCCACATGGGATTCTTGTGATGATTCCGTGCAACAGTGCTATGAAAAGTTCTTCTAATAAAGGAAAAGATAGCCATCTTTTGACTTTATTAAACTTCTGTTCATTGTAAGACAGTTTAAAGAAAAAAAAGACAAATCACATACTGAGAGGGGATATTTACAGTGTGTTATAACCAAGATACGATTAATTTCAAGATTATTGGAAGAATATTTATAAATCTGTAAGAAAAATTCAAACAATTCAACAGAAAAATGAGCAAAAGACTTGCATAGGCCTTTCACAGAAGAGACAATGCATATGGCCAGGATATCATAGGAAGAGATGTTCAAAATCATTAGTGATGTAGGATATGCAAATCAAGACCATAAAGGTATATCATTTTACACCAATTAGACTGGCATAAAATGAGAGGTGGTGGAGAGGACGCGAGTAACAGGTGGTTAATTGCAGGTGGAGTGTACCCAGTACAACCACTTTGGAAATGAGTACGCTATTCTCTTATAAAACGTAACATTCATATACCCTATGACCCAGCGAGGCCACTCTGAATATCTACCCAAAGGAAACTCCTGCATGCACTTCAGAAGTGAGAAAGGTCAGGGTAGTATCGCTTATAAAGTCAGAACCCTGGAAACAATCCCGATGAGCCTTAACAAGGTGAAAAAAATATGACCTGCAATGAAATGAATGGCCTACAGCTTCATGTAATAGCATGAATGAATCTTAGCAGAATAACATTGAATCTGAAAAAGGATCGAAGGCAATTTTATATGGGTCAACTAATAAAAAACAATATACAACTTAGGACCCATTTAAAATGTATGAAACACATGCATGCACACAGCCAAAGTAAGGATGAAGTACAAAATTCACGATTGTGGTTAATGCAGATGGGAGAGGCAGAGCAACGGGGAGGAGAGAAGCAAACAGTTGAATGTAGGTCAAAGTCAGTGCTAGCTTTAGATTCATAGGGTTTAAATTTTTTTTTTCATTTCTCATTGTAATAAATAACTAATGAGTTAATTAAAAAGAGGGCCATTCCTGGACAAAGGTTGGGTGTCCTGAACCCAGAGTTGCAATTAATCCCACTTAGTGCACCTACCTGCTCTTCCAAATACATAAGTCCCGACCAAGCCAGGCAGAGTTTGACTGCCACAGACGCCAGGCCCTTTTTGTCCTTACAAGCTCCCATGTGCCTGGCTTGTCTTGTTCCTGGTGTACCGTAAGAGAACAGACACCACCACGGAGCCCTCTGGAGGGTGATAAATCTAGAGATGGGTCATTGGGGAAATATCTCCTCGTCATCCTACTTAGCCCTCGTCCATCGCTGGCACATTAGAAATCATTCACCCTCCAGCGATATGATGAAAACCATGTAAAAAAGGTTAAGTAGGGGAAGATGCAAAGAAAGGAGTCCTCAGAAATGCCTAAAGCTTCGGGGTGCAGAATCTAATCTCCTTTTCAGTACATAGGATGTGTTACTTTTATGACACCTTCATTTTATAAACCCCAAACCAGCTTTGGGCTCACAAATCTCCCTCTTGCATTTGGATCTCTAAGAAAAAAACCGACTGCCAGCACTAGACAAATGTTAAGGGTTTTATAACTACTGTCATAAAAGTGAGTTTATGGTATTGTCAGAAAATGGAGTGTGCTGCATTTTTTTACTGGAAGGAGAGCTCAGATTTACTCTCAGATCCTCTTCATGGGCCTGTCTGGGGGTGGGGGGTAGCTCCTGCCCATAAATGCTTAACCATGAGAGACTATGGACTCTGAAAAACAACCAGAGGGTTATGAAGGGGCGGCAGGTGGGAGGTTGAGGAACCAGGTGGTGGGTAATAGGGAGGGCACGTACTGCATGGAGCACTGGGTGTGATGCCAAAACAATGAACACGGTTATGCTGTAAATAAACAAACAAACAAACAAAAAAAATGCTTAAGCAGTGCCTGCAGCTCAGCAAAGGTGAGGAGGGGCGCCCCCAAGGGGCGTTGCCAGAAGCTTCCTTAGCAAGGGGAGGATGACCTCACTTCTAATTTCCAGTTACTCTTTGGTGACTCTGGCTCCATTTCTGGAGAGTGCTTGGTAGTGGAGCAATGTCTAATTGGTCCTGAAGTCAAGGAGCTTGGTGTAGAGGGTAACCTCAGAGAGCTGTTATGTTTTCCTAGGGAGTGCTGCAGCTTTTAATGACCTGAAACCAATTTAGGTGGGAAATTGCTTAGCAAGAGGTGACTACTTTTCCACAGTCTCAGAACCAGGGAAAGGGATTATGTCATGGTTGTCCCACCTCGGTGACCCATGCCTTCATGCTAGTGGCCCCTCAGACAAGGAGGGGGGCAGCCCTTTCTGGGCTCTGGTGAGGAGAACAGAAGGAATTCGTGAGACAAAGGAAGTTTTACTTATTTATTAAGAGCCCACAACATCCGGTTTTTACAACAGACCTGCCTGGCACCCAGTAAGTCTCAATAAATAGTGGGTTGTCCCTAAATGAGTCGTCTGTTTGCTCTCTGACTGAGCAGAGACACGTAAATCTGAGCCATAGTTGGTACCACCAGTTAGCAGGTTACCCTCCATGGATCCCTTGATGGGATGGGTAAGGGAAGTAACTCTGGGGTCCCTTGCAGGCTTGTCTCTTCATAGCCTTCTCTTAAGAAAGAAACCGTGCTGGTCCTCAGAAAGAGGAAAGAGGCTGCCTGCCTTTCTCTCAGCCACCTGCTCCTGTCAGCCATGAGGAAAGAGTGGACTAAGTATCGGCGAATATGGTCCATGGGCTAAATCCAGTGCACGGCCTGTTTTTGTAAACAAAGTTTTATTGGGACACAGACACACACTTTCATTTACATACTGTCTATGGTGTATTTCCTACTACTTCAGCAGTGTTGAGTAGTTGTACCAGAGACCATATCATCCCCAAAGCCTGAAACATATATGGCCCTTTTAGAACAAATTTCAGGATCCCTGGTCCAGAGCAATGGGTGGTCCAGGGATCCTACCCCTAGGTCCATATCATCTAAAGGCACATACACCTATCCAGTTGCTCATTGTGGTGGCTCTGTACCATCCAAGAGTGCCTATAAGCACATCAAGTAAGGAGTCCGTCTCATAGTCCTGCATCATCTAATAGCCCACAGACACATGCAGTAACACGTTTCTTAGCTCCAGGCCACCGAGTTGCACGTTGGCGTATCTAGTACTGTATCATCTTAGCTTTGTACCATCCAGTAGCTTACAGGTTCTGCCTACCCACTGCCCTTTCTTGTCCTGTTCAGGTCTAACTCTAGTGGCCCAGGACTTCTCCCTCACTATGCTGGGACCCAGCTCTGCTCCTGGCCTGGCCTAGACCCCCCGACCCCCCCCCCCCACTGAAATCTGCTGAGCAGTCTCTGTGTTCCAGGCACTGGGCCAGGTGATATACATATATTATGCTTTTCATCCTAAACAAATCTCTTGATTATCATTATCTATATCATGTAGAAATGGGGCCTGAGCCTCAGAGAAATGAAGAGGCTTGCTCAAGGTCACATGGACCTGAGTAAGTCATGGCACAGTCCAAGCCGAAGCTCATTCCCACCTTGTCTCTTCGCATGGAATAACCCTCCCATTTCTGTGCCTCATGGTACCTCTGCCCCTTGCATACTCTTTACTTTATGTTTTTATTTCTGTTCCTCTTTTACACCGGAGTAATGAGACACATACCTGAGCCCCTTTTTAAAAACCTTACCTGCCCTTCCATGACCTAGCAAAGGTTTCTTAAGTCTGATTTTATTTTTTGGTTTCCAAACTACTGAAAATATCAAAGAAATTTTGAGATGCAGAACTGGGCTAGCAAGTGGCTCAGATTTCTATGATAATAGATTTCACATGAAATCAGACTTTAATGTTGGTGGAAATTTTTTTCTTGAGTTTGATCAACATTATCAAGTAATATCCAGTGTAACCCAATTTCTGTGCAGTGCTGGGGCTGACCTGGCCTGCCAATTTATTAAGACTTTCCATAAATCAGACCTAATGTTTAATAACATTGTCAAATAGAATACAATGTTAATAGTTCAAATGTCAATCTTCGCAGCTCATTGAGCTCTTTGAATAAATAGACAAGTAGCTTGTTTTAGAACTATTTAGAAACAGTATTTTTCAGAGGGAAGTAGCTTTTGAGTCCAGCAGTCCTAACAGAAGGTGGTTTTTTTCCACTCAGTAAATATCGCTGAAGTCATAAAGTGTGAATGCAAATGCAGGAAGAAAGCAGGCCCACAAATCTTATTTATTTCCACACTGATCTAATGCTTGCCCTGGACCAGACTGGGCATCACCCAACAGCCCTTGCATTTTGTCCCTTCCCTTGCACTCTTCTCTGTGGCAAGGGTTATTTCCTTCGCATGCACCCTTTGCTGAATGTCAGGGGCTGTACTGTGTGACAGAAAAGGATAGGGTTGGGGGCCATACCCTGAGGCTGGTAGGTCCTTCTTGGGGTCCCCAGAAGGACTGTAGCCTGCCATGGGAGGACAAGGAACTTTGGTCCCCCACAGTACTCTTCATTTGGAAGGAGCATGGTGAGGAGGCATCCTGGTTTCATGGCCTGCTGTATGCTCCTACTGAGGAGGGGGAAGAAGCTCCTGTGGAATGGTAGTCCTTTGCATTTGGGGGATGCTAGGCGCAATGATCAGGAAGATTTGGGGAGGTTGATCAAAAGGAATGTTGATGTGGGTCTGGCCCCCTGGAAAAGAGACTGGTACAAACTAGGCAGCCCTGTGCAGAGGAAAAGAGCAACATTCTTTTGGCAGAAGCCGTTGTCCTTATAGGCACATATTTTGTTCTTTCTCTGCTTCTGAGTCAATGCAGACCAGGGATTCCGTATGCCTCTTTCCTTCTGAGATACTCATATTGGATAACTATTCTTCTCTATATCTTTCCTACTTGCTCAAAAGCACTGTATCCATTTGTCAAATTGGAAAGTCTCTTCTCTTTATATGTTCACTTATTTACTTACTCATCCACTCAAGAAAGGTAGTTTGAATAGCTTAATGCCTAGGAGTTTGGAGATGTGAATTGAAGTCTCACTTTTGGCTTAATTTAATCTGTGGCTTGTCTTTGGTCAAGTGAATTCACCTTTCTGAGCTATCTTTGAGTCTGAGAAGGGCTTCCCAGATTAGCTGTGAGCTTATCAATGCATTAAGCAGACAGTTTCCAGTATGGTAACATGAGGTTGTCTTTTGGTAGACATCAGCAAACTGCCTCAGCACCTACTGTTTGTTAGGAAATGAAGATAAAAAATAAATAAAGACAAATAGTACATAATCCTTTCGTGAAGTGTAATTGACATAAAATGAAATGCACATGTATTAAGTGTTTGTTTCATAGGTTTAGACAGTTATCTACAACTGTGTAATCAACACCCAAAACAAGCTATAGAAACTGTTCATCATTTTGGAAAGTTTTCTCATGTCACTTTCTGGATACTACTCCCTATCCCGAGAAGCAACCACTTACAACTTTCTAGTAACACAGATTAAGTTGACCTGTTCTTGTAATTCATGTAAGTGGAATAATATAAAATGTATATATTTGTGTTCTGTCTCTTTCACCCAGTGAAACACCAATGAGATTTAAATTGTGGATATCAGTACTTCTTTTTCTTCCTTCCTTTTGAGTAGCATTCCATTGTATGAATAAATCTCAATGTCTTTATCCATTTTCCAGTTGACATACATTCAGCTGTTGCCAATTTAGGGCTAATAAGAGTAAGACTGTATGATAATTTTTTTTAAAAAAGATTTTATTTATTTATTTGACAGACAGAGATCACAAATAGGCAGAGAGGCAGGCAGAGAGGGGTGGGAAGCAGGCTCCCCACTGAGCAAGGAGCCTGATGTGAGGCTCGATCCCAAGACCCGGAGATCATGACCTGAGCCGAAGGCAGTCTTAACCCACTGAGCCACCCAGGCGCCCCGAGTATGATCATTTTTATACAAAATCTCTTGTGGAGATATGTTTACAATTTTCTTTACCAAATATAGAAGAGTGGAATTCCTGGGTCATGGGGTAGATGTGTGTTTACCTCTACAAGGAATTCCCCAGGCACCTCCAACTCTATTTTATACTCCCACTGGTAATACCTGACTTACATACTCGTAAGCTCCAGTTGCTGAACATCCTAACCAACATTTAGTGTCATAGTGTTTTTGACTGTAGACAATTTAGTGGATGTGAAGGATGGTTCTAGGTAGTTTTGCCACAGATATCTTGCTGCAAGCATTTTCATTGCAAACCTTTTCGCCATGTAACTAATTGGCTGTTGGGCAGTTTTGCCATAAAAGTTAAAATAGTTGGTGGACAGTCTGGTTTCACTTCTCTGTTGAAAATTTTTCCTTTTTTATACTATATAAATCTTAGCTAGCCCTCGTAATGATCTATATAAATCTCAGCTAGCCCTCGTAATGGTCTATACAGCAACATGTAGAGATAATGGTCTTAAAATAGTGTATGATGATAAATCCGTATGTTGACTTGATAGAAAATACAGTGATAAAACTTACTGGAAGTGTGAAATAAGGGAGTGTAAAGCCAGATTGCACTCTAGACTACACTAGAAAACGATGACAGATCAGTTACAATGATCACAAAGCTCAGTTACAAATGCATTACAGCTTTAGCATTTCTTCCACATTTTCCATAGAACTTTGGAGCATCTGTCAGTGGACATGTGAGACTCTGCCAAGAAGGAACAATAGTGTAGAAGGCTCTCATCATGCAGTGCAAAGCTCAGTTACAAATATGCATCCTAGTATTTGGAAAACCGATATCTGTCTTAATGAAGGAAGAAATTAATTTTAATAATTTTTTCATGTTTCATTATGTCCTTTTTAATGTCCCTCTTTTCTTTTTCATTATTTTATCTTTTACAGCAAAATTCCCTTATAGCCAATTAGCTATGCGGTAGAAATGCTTTCAGCAAAGATGTCTATGGCAAAGACGCTTATGGCAAAAATGAGAACATGGTGAAGGATATCCCATTTTTTAATTGGCACTTTTTTGGTGGCTAATGATGGCTAGTACTCTTTCATGTGCTTATTGGCCATCTGCATAGCCTCTCTCTCTCTCTCTTTTTTTAATTTGAATTCAATTAGCCAACATATAGTACATCATTAGTTTCACATAGCCTCTCTCAAGCAGTGTGTGCTCAAGTCTTTTGTTAATTTTTACTGGGCACTGCAGCTTTTCATTATAGATTTAGATGAGTTTTCAATATATTCTAGATATAAGTCCTTGATCAAATAGAAGTACTGCAGTTATAATTTCCAGTCGGTAATTTGCCCATTCATTTTCTTAATGGTGTTTTTTTAAAGAGTAGAATTTTTAGATTTTGATAAAACCCCATGTACCAGGGGTTTTTTTCTTTTACAGTTTTAATGCTATTTGTGTCCTATGTAAGAAAGTTTCCTACCTTAAAGTTGCACATTTTCTTCTGGAAGGTTTTTACATTTATGTCATCTATTTATGTTTGTATTTATGTTGCATATCAAATTAGTTTTTGTATATGGAATAAAGAAGTGGTCCATGTTCTTTTTCTCCCCCCATACATATATCCAATT
Source organism: Meles meles (assembly GCF_922984935.1). NCBI lineage: Eukaryota > Metazoa > Chordata > Mammalia > Carnivora > Mustelidae > Meles > Meles meles. The sequence continues at coordinate 43,986,575 of NC_060078.1, read as the reverse complement.
GATCTAGCATCATTTATTAAAAAGATGAAAAATAATAATGTGTTTACTTAACAAAGAGAATAGATGTATTGATTGAAAATTAGCTGACCGTGTATTTTTTTGTCTATTTCTGGATTCTTTATTCTGTTCCATTGATCTATATATCTATTCTTATACCAGTATAAAAGTGTCTTGATTACTGTAGCTTTATAATAATTCTAATTCCTTAAATCAGGTAGTGTAAGTTCTCCAGCTTTGTTTTTCTCTTACAAGAGTATTTGGGCAATTATAGATCATTTCCATTTGAATCTTAGAATCATGTTGTCAAATTTCTTAAAAAATCCTTGAGATTTCAATAGCTATTACACTGAATCTATAGGTCATTTGGGGGGAAATTGATATCTTCACAATATTAAGTCTTCTAATCCACAATCTATTAGTCCAATAATCGATTTCCTTTCAAAACATCAACTTTTGACTTTATTGATTTTCCTGTGTTATATAGTTTATTGATTTCAGATTTTTTGTTAAATTTTTTCTCCTGTTCACTTTGGTTTTAATTTGCTCTTACTTCTTCTTGCTTCTAAATGTTGAAAATTTGACTATTGGATTTTACTCTTTCCTGACATAAGCATTTAAAGCTATAAATTTGCTTCTGTGCACTGTTTTAGCTGAATCCCATGGATTTTTATGTGTTGTATTTTTATAATCATTAAGCTCAAGACTTATATAAAGTGTCAGACTCAGTCTTTGTCTTTATGGTGTCCCTGTTGAGTTCTGGAGGGGAGCAAATGGCTGTGGTTTAATGTGGGAAGAGGTTATGGGGACAGAGAGTGGGTATTTATTCTGTCTAGTGAGGTCAAGGAAAGCTTCTTAAGGTACTTCTGTCAAATGCACATTTACAAACCAAACGCCTCAATTCCTTTTCAGTTTTGAGGATGCAAGGGTGAGAAGGTGAGAGAAAAGTAGCAAGCAGGAAATCAAATACAGAGAAAAATAAAGGAAACCAGAGAGGCAAAAAAAAAAAGGTTGAATGGCACGCATGCAAACAAAACCCATTTTTATTTCTATTGAATGCATAGTGTCCTCAAAGGAAAGTGAAGGTAGGCTTTCCCTGCTGAACTGTTGTTGTCTGCAGAGCCCTCCCTGGGGTCTTGGGCTTAATTCTGAGTGTCTTGGCCATGTAATAATATACCTGAACCGTCTTCTTTTGCATGCTTTAACTCTGTGGCCCAACCCAACTCCAAGTGCTTTAAGGTTAAATACCCCAATCCATGCCAATGTTTAAAGTAATAGGAGCTTTTAAGAGGAATCTTAGGTTACATACTTATAATTTAAATGTAATATATCACCATTAAGAAAAACTTAAATAGTCCTAAAAAAATAAGCAGAAAAGAACCAGCCAAACTTCTTTTCATCACCTAAATAAGGCTCCAGGGATTCTTGTGTATATTTATGTCTAGTCTTTTTTGAATCTCTACAAAGATTTTATAGAATTATGGTGTTATAGAAAAGATATTTTATCCTGGGTTTTTCTAGTACTATTATAAAAATGCATAAATTATTTTAGTGGCTAACTAATATTTCATCAAATCAATGTAAAATAATTGACGTATTTTCTTCTTCATTTCTAAGTTTTCTCAAATATATGTGTGTGTGTAATTTTTATTTATTTAGTTTTATTTTTTTAATTAAAGATTTTATTATTTATTTATTTGATACAGAGAGAGAGGGAACACAAGCAGGGGGAGTGGGAGAACAGGGAGCCTGATCCCAGGACCCAGGATTTTTGTTTCCTTTCTTACTTTATCCATGGCTTTCCTTCTTTCCACGGGCCATGTTTGGATAATCAGGAGATCAATATAACATGATGGCTACCCTTAGAGAGACCTAGGATGGCTCAGGTGCGGTGTTAGGCTTCTGCCACGCTTTAGCTCAGGTATGTTTTAACACAACCTGTTCATTAATGAGGAAACTGAAGTTCGAGGAGGACAAGGGACCTGGAGATCAATCTTGAAGTCAGTTTGAGACCCAGGGTTTGAGCTCAGTACCTTTCTCACTCCAGCTCCTGTCTCATTATTTGTGGCACATTGCAGAAATGGAGGGAGAGGCAGGATCAGAGTAAAACTTTGGCTCCTGCCTTCCTTTGGCTCATCTGGAAGCCAGAGTGCTTCCTTTCCCTTTCCCCTCCTTTATACATCCCCATGGTACCTGCTGCTTGGAGCATCATTCCCTTTCTTGGTTGGCCAGGCTGATTCCTAGTTATTCCTCCAGCCTTAGCAGAAGCATTCACACTTCCAGAGGCCCCCCCAACACCCCCCCCCCCAACACCAGGTCCTCCTACCCCCCCGGGGGGGGCAGGGCGAGAGGCTCCCTTGTCATTCCATGTAGCCTAGGGTACAGCTTCATCAGATGCCACCCCATCCTTAGTGCCCTACTCTGACTCAGCCCCCACTATACTCAGAGGCTTCTTAGGGTCAGGCCTGTGTCTTAATCTTCTGTCTGTCCTCAGGGCCTAGGCATAGCCACAAAGCACATGGACATCCATATGCTTCTATCCTCTTTAAAATCAAACAAATGCTCAGTGAATAACAAATGAGAGTGTGCAGAAATGTGGGCATGTGCATCTTTCTTCAATACAGATGAGCAGGATTGCTGGTACCCAGTTGCGGAGAAGTCAAGAAGGGGTGAGGAGGGGCAGGGAGGGCCCGGGGTGGGGGGGAGGCTTAGTCAGTCTCCTGGAGCAGGTTCCCATACAATTGAGTAAGTTGGCTCCTTTATAATGCCCTACTGCTTAATTCTGTTTGATGATGATTGGTTTGGGATAATACAGTCCAAAGATCAAGGAAAGCCCCCACTGTGCCTCTCTTATTAAATTACTTTGCTTTGGGTTTTGAGCATTGCCAAGCAAATCTCGTTATGAATTCTTCAATTACTTTCTTTTGCGATTTTAATAATTTGGTAGGGTAAGCTCTGGAATCAAACCAATATCTGTGCCATCATGCTAACTTTGATTATTTTCAAACTCCTCATTAGAGGGGTGGGAGGATGTTCACTCCCCTTAAATCTGATTTTATTTTTTCAGATTTGCTCTGCCCCATAATTTGCTTTGTACCCAGGTCTGATATGCTTCACCTTAGTGCTGGCTGTAAATGTGGGCTGATTCTGTTCTGTTTGTTCCACTGAGCATTATTGCTTTGGGTTTTATGATTTAAGTTTTTACATTTTGAATTGAATTGTTTTGTTATTTGATTACATTAAAATCAAGAAGCGATTGCTGATGAAAACAGTTTTGATTTATTGTGTCAGTCAGATTGTTGGCAGTTTTTGTTTAGCTTATTTTTATTTCCATTTTGTTGGTATAATGTTGTTCGTGCAGAAACAAAAAGAGAGAAAGGGAGGGCGGAAAATAGCATTCATAAAGAAATTATTCCATGTGGCATTGTGCTTCTGTACTCTATCTTCACCATTGATGTCATTTTGTGATATTTCCATTTTGCAAATGAGGAATACAAAAACACAAAAAGGTTGAACAGTTTGTTCAAAGATTATCAGACTCTTTCTCTGCCATCCACGTGTTCATTATTATTACTACTATTATTACCAGCACGATCATCATTATCATCGTCAATAATATAAAACCTATTTGAAGGTCTCCTGGGTAGCTCAGTCGGTTAGTGTCTCCTTTGGTCAGGTCATAATCCCACGGTCCTGGGATCGAGTCCCACAATGAACTCCCTGCTCAGTGGAGAGCCTGCTTCTCCTGCTCCTGCTGCTTGTGTGCTGTCTCTCTCTCTGATGGATAAATAAATAAAATCTTTTAAAAAAACCTATTTGAGTAGAAGTAGTGGTATCCACTGGTTGTAGAGCTCTAATGAAGAATCTCTTTATCTTCCAATGTAGAGATATTAAGATTGGCTTTGAACCTGACATTTTAAACTTTTAGTATGTGTTTATGTATGTGTGTGAGACACACACACACACACACACACACACAGAAATAGAGAAGAACAATGAGGGATAGATGAATTTAAATCAGGAACGGTAATAAGAACAGTAAAAACTCTGAAGATCATGCCTCATGCCTTCCAAGGATCAGATAAAGGAACCAACCAGAAATGGTGTGAAGCCTGGTAAAGACAACTCTGAGCAGAGAAATTTGGTATCTCTAGTATTCCTGAACCTTTGTCTGGAAGAGGTCTCAGACACATTCTGTATGGCCCAGATCTCACACCACAGCTTAGTTACACAGGGAGTGATGAGAAGTGAGCTCTGCGCTTTCTAGTAAGGGTTCAGCATCCCTGGGCAATGTGACAGGCTCATATTAGGCAGTGCCCCTGCCGGACCCCTCTGGTGGCGAATCTTTCTGATTCTTTGACTTTACAAAGCTGTACGTCCTGCCAGGTGGAGCTCAGAGTTTGTTCTGTGAGGCATGGGAGTCCATTTCAATCTCTTTGGTCAGAGTGTGACCTCTTTTGTAGCTCCTCAAAGTGCTTTCAGGCTATTGTGTGAGCTTTTTCTCTCAGGGCTGACATTTCAGCAGAGGCCATAAAGGAATACCTCAGCTGTAAATGGGGTTGGAGAATGAGACTCTTCTACATAAAACCCACAGAGAGGTCCTCCCAGCACTCTTAGGGGTTGTCTTTAATATTAATTATGATCACACACAATTTTACTGCTTCTGTCTCCTTCAGGCACAGTCTGAGTCGCCAGTGCCCAACACCGTTTATGGCTAAAGAAACAGTGAGAGGAAGTGGCTTGCAGATGGCAAAGCCACCTGGCCTCAGGGGGTTAGTTTCAAGGGTCTCCTTTGAACTCTGTCTCAATGAAGTCAAATGCTAGTTAAAGCCGCGTTTGTGTGGTGAGTAGAGTGTGGGATCTCAGTTAACAAGAACCGGGTTTGGTTCTTGCATTCTTCTGGTGCCAGAGGGAGACCTTGGTAACTTAACTAACCCCCAAACAAAGTTAGCTCCTCTGAAAAATAAGAATCGTCATCCTGGGTCTTCTTGCAGTTACCACAAACTTTAGAGGTGATGTGAAAGGATGGGGGCGACGGCTAATAGAGTGTATTTTAACCACGTAGTTCTCAGAGTGTGGTTGTTGCACCGGTAATGTCAGCACTGTCCAGAACATGTTAGAAGTGAAATTCTCGAGCCCCACTTTCGATCTAACAAATCAGACACTGAGGGAGAGGAGCAGGGTGGAGATTACTAATCTGTATTTGAACACACCCTCTGAGGGATTCTTATGCCCTCTTCAGTTTGAGAACGTGCATTTGAACAAGGGATGTTTATTGTTATGATCGTTGTTTTATTAGTATTAATATCTGATTTATTCCTGAACCTTAGAAAGTGACTCTTAGAGGCCCGAGGGTGGCCTTTGATGCTGTCCTGAAGGTCACCCTCTGGAGGCGTGAACAGGATGGAGAGGGGCAAACCTGGTTGTGTGTACAGGATATATCCAGCCCAACTTGCTTTGATTCAAGACCCCAGGCTTCCCAGATCCTAGCATTCATGCCATCAGTTCTTGACTAATCACTTTAGGCATATTTATTCAGCACCAACTGTATACCAGACATCATGCTAGGGCAGCAAACAGGACATGCATGGCCATGGGACTTACCTTCCTTTGTGGGTGTGTGAGCACCCACGCATGTGCACACCGGGAGTATCTGCATGGTCCTAGCCCAGTGCTTCTCCATAGAATGTTTAACCGCATACTTGTCCTCTGTGTTGCCCGAATTCATGTTTTTTGTTTGTTTGTTTATTTTTGTTTTTTAAAGATTTCATTTATTTATTTGACAGACAGAGATCACAAGTAGGCAGAGAAGCAGGCGGAGAGAGAGGAAGAGAAACAGGCTGCCCGCTGAGCAGAGAGCCCAACTCAGGGATTGATCCCAGGACCCTGGTATCATGACCTGAGCCGAAGGCAGAGGCTTTAACCCACTGAGCCACCCAGGCACCCCAAATTCATGTATTCTTGAGTCTCTCAGATGACATTTTTCATTCTGTATTCTTTTCTCTATGTGATCTATTCTGTATCTAAGCGAACCAATTCAATCTTTCTTTTAGATCATTCTTAATATTTCCCATGGAAAAACTCAGATTAGATTGTTGTTTATCATGGTCCTTGGACAATTTAAAGTTCTGACAAATCATTGAAAATCAATGTGTCCCTTTGCCCTGCTGGGAAGGTTGTTTATGAAGTCCCTGGTTTTGCTGATGGTATGCAGTTTGAGACTTTGAGGAAGGATCCATTGATCCTTCTAAGTTAGGACTTTTCTTCCTCCTTTGTACTGAACCAGCTCCTTCTCCCTTGGAGATGTGAGAAACCTTCTCCCACGAAGACAATACATGATTCACTAAATAAGACTATTTCTCCCAGAGTATTAGAGGCCCAAAAAGGGAACACAGCTGTAAAGCTTCCATAAACTCGGGTGCTGGAGGCAGACATCTTTAACAAAACCTTGGCCAGAATCTGGCTACAGAAGAGAAAAAAAAATCAGTATGGTGACAGAGACAGCTGCTCAGGTGGCCCTGTGTCACTCTTCAGGGCTCCTGAGGTAGAACTTTTCATGTGGGAGAGTGGAAGGCCATTTGCAGTCAAGGCGACCTGGGGAGACATCCAGTCTCTGTCAATAGCTGATTCTGTGGTCTTGGGCATGGTCCTTTTTGAGCCTTAGTCCTCTTGGGAAATTGACAGTTTGTGCTATGGAAGTTTATCCCGGACTTTCTAAGAAGAGAATGGTTGGTAAAGCACCATGTAGAGTACTTTGCAGGAAGGAGATATAAAGTATAAATTACCTTTAGTGTTTGTTTTCAGTAGTCTTGCTCTTTCAACTCTATAACTTCCATTCCTGTTTAGGGCCCCAACCTGAGACCCTAGAGCCATAATACTCTCCCCTTTGCAAACCTACTCTCAAGAGAAGATCAGAAATTAATTGACACTGAGGTCTATACCACACGATCTCTCAGCTTTACCACACATCAGCACTGCCTGGAGAAATTATTAGATGGTTGGGCTCTACTCCCAGAGTCTCTTCTTCAGTGGGTCTGGTATAGACCCTGAGAATTTATATTTCATTTCAAGTTCTCCAGTGATGTTGATGCTATAGGTCCAGGGAACACACTTTGAGAACCACTGGTCTATATCATAGACTTTGAGGATGTTAAAGCCGGAGAAGACCTTAAGGACAATCTCGGCTCATCTTCCATTTTTACAAATCAATAGTGAGTTGGTGGCTGGACCAAGACTGTGACCCAGGCTTCTAATTTACCAGGCTGATGACTGAGGATGATCTCAAGTCTTATTTCCCCCAAGGCATTTGCATTTTAATGAGGGTCCAAACTCTGAGCTATAATGATGATGCTGGTGATGATTATCATGATCATGAGGACAGTGTCTTATTGTTTGAGTTCCTTCAATGCATCAGACACCTTCCATGCTGTCTGCTCCTGTGATGAGCCTGTGAGGTGGGCTTCCAATTCCTGCCTTGTAGATGAGGTCATGTAGGCTTAGAGTTTCGGGTGGCTGGCCAAAGACACTAGGGAAAGGCATAGCCCACCTGTGTCCAGACCCTTGCTCTCACTGACATAACATGCCTTGCTCCGTGTGAAATGGAGCTGAAGATTCTATAAAGGAAGTTAAGGAACCAAAGAGAAGATAATGTAAGAGTAAGGACATTGGTAGCTTGAGGAATTACATGCCATTCATTCTCTGTACCCTTGTCATGCTCCTCACAACTGACTATGTTACTCTAGGATACAGGAATACCAGGATGGGACAGGCCATCATTGCAGATATCTTGCAGGCATAATGCTTGGCTATCAGGAGTCATTTTATGCTGTTGTGGCCTCAAGACATTTTCCTTATCCCTGTCCTCTCATACAGGTAATGGACAACACCACTGGGGCCACCATGACAAACCTATAGCATTGCCCTCTTACCTGAGCTTGTGTACACACACACACACACACACACACACACACACACACACACGACATCCTTGTACCAGATGGCCTTGCCGCCTCTTCTGTTGTGTTATCTCATCATCTAGCTCCATCCTGTTCATGCTAGTCTGAAGCCAGGAGCCAAATTGACTGTGTGCCCCATCGACACTTCAGAAGAGCAGGCATAATGCTAATTGTGGGAATGTTCAGTTGTCCTCTCCCCTCCCATGGAGGCTTCTTGGTTTGCCTGCTTTTGCTGGTCCAGGGGCTGATCCAGGCAAATGGTCATGATCACTCATTCCTTGAGTGGCATGTTTCCTTCCAGTCTTCTGAGGTTGGCTTGTGAACAGCTCTGAGAGTCCTACTGATTGTCTGCCCTGCATTGGCATGTCATTTGGGACAACCTATCCATGTTTCTGACCAGGAGAGGCAGGTTCCTTACCGGCCGATAGTCTACTTATTGTAAACCCTTTGTAGTTCTCCAGGCACTTGGTACCTGAGTTCACTTCTCTACTTCTTTCCTATGGGCTGTGGTGTTCATACACACACACACACACACACTCACAGACACACACATACCCCACACGCTCCCACAGAGCATGTTGATGACTTGGTCAAGGTGCAGGAATGACTGGCAGGGGATGAGGGGGAGTGCATGGGAAGAAGGATGTTCCCTTAAGAGCTGACAGATTGGTCTCCTGAGTCAGGCTGAGGACTGCAGAAAGGAGGACACGGAGCTTGCACTGAGCCCTCACTATTGCCGGAAATGGTGTATTGTGCCTATAATGTCACACTCAGTGTAGTCCTCTAGGAAGCCGTTAATTAGTCCCCAAGATTGTGGGTTCACTGAAGAGCTGGGATGTGGCCCTGTGTTTGTCCATGTCTAGAACTCAACTCTGTTCACTACACTGTGCTGAAGGAAGGAGTCCAGATTGTTAAAATTTCCCTGTTGGAAAGCTGCAGTCACAGAAGAAATGCTTGCTGAGCTGCAGAAAACAGGTAACACAGCAGAACGAAAGAAACTGCCAGAAGTCACCTGTGATGACCTCACCCCAGATGACCATTGTTGGTATTTGGTGCTTGGTTTTGATTCTTCCTAAACATAAAAATATTATTTTTATGTAAGATTGAAAAAGGATATACAAGACAAATACTCTAGTGTAACATTCTTTTTCACTACGCCACATAATACTGGTTGCCATTTATTTAGCTTCTACTACGTGCCAGGTAAGGCCCTAAGCACGTCACATGTATTGAGGGGTTTAATCCTCATTGGAATTCTGTGAGGTACAGACCATTTTGCATCCAGAAGAACCGAGGCGCAGAGATGTTAGGCAACTTGCCTGCGGTCACACAGCCAGCAAGCACTGGAGCTGGGATTCACATCGATACAGTTGGAGTTGAGAACGCAGGCTGGTCCTTGTTTACCATGGACAGCCGTTTCCCTTAGCAACCAATGCTCTCTTAAAACTCCGTTGTAACAGTGATGTAATATTCCATCATTTGATACCATCATTTACCCAGTTGATTCTGAAGTGTTGAACATATAGATTATTTCCAATGCTTGCTAGTTTAAACGGTGTGACTCTGAAAATCTTTGTACAAACAACTTTTCAGAAACTGAATAATTCCTTAGGATAAATCCCTAGGGGTACAATTGCTGTGTATGCACATTTTAAAAGTGAATCTCCCCACCAAATTGCCATTCCAGAAACATCGTGCCAGCCCACATTCCCACCAGCAGACTGTGAAATTCTCCTTTTCTGCCCAGATGATCTGGGTTTTCACTGTGCTCCTTGTGAGTTGCTACAGTGCATAATGCAGGTGTCCCTGTAACCGGGGTCCAGGCTGTGCATGGCAAGGCACTTCCAGGTTGTGAATGAGACCGTGGGAGCTAAGACTTGGGACTCTTGAGAGGACCAAGCTCTGCTTTGTTGGGATGAGAGGTGGATGCAAAGAGAGGCACTGGGTGTGCCCCTGGGTGGTGAACCAAGAGTCCAAGGAGTCCCCAGTATCCTGACAACCCCATCCAAGGACAGATAGTGTGGATCCCTATGAGGTCCATCTCACAGAGTTTCAGCAGTTCCACAAGCCACCTCTGTTTGCAAAGCTGGAGAAGGCCAGCTCTGAGCACTCTGTCACCAGCAACATTGCCCAGGGATGGGATCAGCAGGCAAGGACACTGGGAGCAATTTCCTCAGCCATCCTCTTCCCAAGTCCAAGCAGGGCAGAGAGGAGAGCCCAGGCCTCTTTGGAGCCAGAGCCACAGGGATCTCACCTGGACCTGGCTCTGCCATTCGTAACCTGGGTTTGTTTGGTGCAATTCACTTTCTTTCCCTGAATCTCAGTTTCTTTGTCTGTAGAAGGGGATTAATGTTTGGCCCTTCACACTTACACCAAGGATGGAAAAGGAATTGGGTTTCTGAAGGTCCCAGCACCAAGCAGGGACTCTCCACCTCCCCCGTCCCGGGCACAGCAAACACCAGACACCTGATTTCCTTCAGCGCTTCCTTTCCCATAACATCTGTGTTTGATGTTTGCAGTACCAGCATCCTTGTTTTGGGGAACAAAGTGGTTGCTTGTCCCTTTCCAAAAGCAGTCAGAGTGGCGGAGAAGAGTACAATGAAGTTCTTCATCTGAGGCTGTTGTCTCTGAAAGCTGGTGCTCCAAGGGACTTCTGGGAAGGGTGGAATCAGTGGTGCAGCAAAAGGCAAAGCAATCTCATTTTATTATCAGTGTGGAGCAATGGAGAGTGAGTCATCCCATATTCCAGCTCACTCTTGGCCTTGTTTGTGGTGCCCCAATCTTCCTCCAGCCATAGAGGCTGATCCCCTTCTCCCAAATATTGGGGAGGGTGCTTGAGGTGCTGGGACCAGACACCTCATGTCTCCATCCTTTTCCATGCTGTAGTGTTCCAGTGTGTGTGTGACGGGGCAGAGCAGACTTCAGGGAAGAGCTTGGATCCTGTTTGCTAAGAGGCTTTCAGGGAGACAGGTCAGGGTGGGCCAGTTCACCTCCTGCTATCCTGACATCCCGGGGATGGAAGTCCAGAGGCCTTTGACTTTCTCTAATGTGGAAGCTCTTCTTTTCCTCCTGTCCCTGAGTCTTCACATCTTTTCATTTCATGTCTGAACCTTGTGCCTTTCCTTTTCCTTTTAGGGAAAGGGGAAAATGAAACAAAGCAAAATGTTTAGATGCAGGCCAGGAAAATAAGGGTTGTATTTGGGTAATGTCTGGGAAATTGGAGAGCTCTGCCGGGCCTCTGTGTTCTATTGATGGACAAGGGCACACAGGGGAACAGAGATCATACTTGGTGCCAGTGTGGTGTGTGGTAACAGAGACTGTGTCACAAGTTTAAAGAAGAACCTTTAAGCAGTTTGCCCTAAGAATCACTAATAGCACTCCGTTAGGTAATAATCCTATCCAACTTTTGGCATATTACATTTCATATATCTGCAGAACAGTAATAATATTGTATCCATCCTATGGTTTTCTACTACTTTCCTTTTGTATATGTATGCTTCTGCATATACATATGTTTCTGTATACATACATACATACACGCACACACCAAAAAATATCCCAAGCTTTGTGGATAAGCAGCACAGAATAAGAAGGTAGATAAGGGACCATGGAAAACTGTTTCTGACCCTACGAGGGAGAAGTATATCTTAGAATTTGGTGGGAGCCTTGCGTAGCTCATTTTACATGGGGATAAGAGGGTCCCTATCGGGGACATAGCCATGATGGGTGGGATGTTTGGGCTCCTTATAACTGGCAGCTGAAAAGTTCCGAGAGCATAGCCAGACCAATGAACGCTTCTTTGGTCTGTGATCCACAGACCCACAGGGTCTCTGACCCACAAGGAAGATGGGGAGACATCTGTAAGATCCAAAAAATTTCCCTCGGAAGCTTAGAGAAGGTTATGGTGTTGTATTTTACTCGGTGTAGGGCTAAAAGGAGCATGTAGGAAGCTCTTGGGTGCTGAGGAAGTGGGCAGGGGTGTGAGGAAGGGAAAGTATTTCATAAAGATGGAGCACCATTGCTGCTGGGTCTTCATACTGGCCTGCATGCAAGATGGGGCACACTGGCCTCTCCAGATCTCCTTGTTCTGGCATTGCCTGGTAGACTGGGACTGGCCACATACTTCTTGAAGCAGACAGGAAACATAATAGTGTATTTAGTCCCTGTTTGCAAATGGGAAGACTGAATGTCTGGGGTCACTTGGCAGCTCAAGAACATGAACCACTTTCCCCACTTTTCTTGACTGCCTTCCTGGTGTGCAGGCATTTGCAGCTGAGACATTGTTGGCATTGCTTCTGTGTCTTTCCTGCCTTCTCAGCTTAGGCCAATGAGATAATAAATGCTTCCTTCATGGAACCACGCTCACCTATCACTGAGCCCCATATGGAGCCACCCATGCTTGTGACTCAAGGAAACAAAGTACCCCCTCAGAATGGCCGTGCCAAGCTTTTGTCAGAGTCGGTTTCCACTCAGTCAAGGCCAGCTTATTTTCTTTTCCTTCTGGGAACATCCCTTGAAAGGTGGAAACGAACATGATCTTAATTCTTCCTTCAACATGACATGCCCTTTTGAAATCGTACAAATAACAATGTCTGATTGTCATGTTGAATTGCGAGTGTAGATGTGAAATGCTCCAAAGTCAGACCGAAGCCAAATATTAGGTCATAAGTCAACATTTTGCTGAGAAACTCGGATACTAAGAGGTTGAAAATTTATATCTTTTCATGGGAAAACTTGTTTGCCAGCAGGAAAAAATTTCAAAGACTGTTATCTTCCCGTGTGGAGAGAGAGAGATGAGTGTAATTTTGCAACCAGGGTCAAAGTCCTTTAGGGACCTCTGAAATTGGCTTGGCCAAGGAGTGAGGCTTTGATGTTCTATTTGGATTGCTCCCCGATGTGAGAGTCCACGGGTGGCACTGGTGTGTGGGTCAATTCTTACAGGGTCCTTGGGCCACACTGTGGGAATGGCTAGGAGCAGCCTCTTCCTGCCGGGCGGGGGGATGCCATGCTCTACCTACTAATCCCTTTGATGGAAAACTTCTGAAGAGAAAATGACCTGTTTGGACCCATGTGTGCTTTGGGTCCTGAAAGAAGTAAAATCTCAACTACCTTCATCTAAGCAACTATGGCGCTCCGTGGAAAGTCTCAGCGGACATGAAGACTGAGCTGATGTGAGAGATCGGAACGATGCCCGTGACGATATGGTGAAGCTTGTAGCATGCCAGATTGGCCTCTTGAATGCTGTGCTTCAGGCCTGCCTCCAAGCCCAGACTCAGGGCTTCCAGCTCCTAGTGTGAGCTGTGGGAGGAGGGAAGAAGTGGCAAAGAGGCATCCGCGTGCTCATTATAGAGTTAAAACTAGGTGCAGGGCTACATTAAGAACATTATGCTCTATTTTAAGCTGGTCAAGTGACAATGTCTAGTTTACATCCCTTTCCAAGAAGCGAAGCAGCTTACATTTCTTCTCTGTGCCCAAACTCCAGGCAAAGTCAGAATTAAGGCTCAGGATAAAATAGAAAGTCTGCTGTGGATGGGTGTGATGGAGTGGGACTTCAGTGTGCCCACGGGCAGATTCCTGATGGAGTAATCCACAGTCATTGCCTTAATAGAGAAACCTGCTCCTGTGTGTGTGTGTGTGTGTGTGTGTGTGTGTGTGTGCGTGCATGCAGTCCCACACATATGTATATGTATGCTTGTGTGCCTTTGCGTCTGTGCATGCATGCAGATATGTGTACATTTAAAATGTGTGTATGCATGTGTGTATGTGTTTGTGCATGTTTGTATGCATGGGGACACTCTGGTGTGAGCAGGGAAAGGCAAATAGCAGAAATGCAGCCTGACACCATAATGATCAGGACTCTGTCCTGGATCCTTCCAATATGCATAGCAAGTTCATGACCTAGATATTAGGTCATGGCCACTCAGGGCCACTAAACCTAGGGCTTTTCTTGTTCACCCGGAGCAGGGTTCAGTTGGGTTCTAAGTACAAATACTAAATGGGGACTATTATGTTTCCCTCTAAATCTCTGATCAGAAAACCTCAATTCCCAGGGTCAGCCTTTCTGCACTTTCCAAGGTGAGCCTGCTAATCTGAGAACGAGGTCCCTGCCACTGCAAGCTGGAGGCTATCGGGAGAGCCCACCTGTTGCTTCCCTTCCCCACCTCTCCGTGTGACGTGAGCTGCCCTGGAGGCTCCTGGAGGCAGCATCATGGCCTTTTATGTCTAAGCACAGTGGGTGGCATCAGCTTGCAGCAGGATTTGTTGCCAGAAAATAGGAGAAGAGCTTGCTGTGCTGGCTGGCGGGCAGGGGGCCATGTAGAAGGGCCCTGCAAATCCCACAATTGTAGTCCTCACCACTCAAACCTGCTGCAAGCCTGCCTGACTTCATGGTGATTTTGGTCTTTCAGGCCAAGAAGGGGAACTACGCCTTCCTGTGGGATGTGGCGGTGGTGGAGTACGCGGCCCTAACGGATGATGACTGCTCCGTGACGGTCATTGGCAACAGCGTCAGCAGCAAGGGCTATGGCATCGCCCTGCAGCATGGCAGCCCCTACAGGGACCTCTTCTCCCAGAGGTAAGCACCGCCAGCCATGGGGGACTTGGCGGGTAACCTTCTTATTATAACCTTCCTCAGCCCTGACTGTGTCCCAGCACGGCTTCCCCCACCCCATCTAGTCCCATGCCAGCCCAGGATAGAGAAGAGCAAGTATGTGGTCCCTTCCCGTGAAGATGCACAGTCTCGGTCGGAGCCATGATGTGGGCAAAGGATGCTGGCCTGGGGTGTTCAGTACAATGGAGAGGATTTTCTAGAGGTGGAGGAGAGCAGAGGAAAGCAACTGCCCAGCCCCCCAGCGAGGCCAGGGAGGACTTTCCAAAGGAGGTGACACCTGAGGCCTAAAGGATGAGTATGAGTTAGCCAGATAGGCCCAGTTATTTGAAATTAAGTGAATAATGAATTGGATCTAACAAGGATGCAGTAATTACTTATTACTATAATAGGAACTTCCAACATTGGCTTTCAGTGGGAAAAGTCAATGTGGGAAGAGTCAAGGTGGAGTCCTGAAAAGAAATGTGGTCAGAAAAGCATATTGACCCTGTCCTCATGGGCACGTGGGCTGAGGAGGCCGATGGCACCTGCTGGGGCAGGCAAGGGACCTGCCTTCCCCTGCAGAGTGGACAGTGGCTTATGACTGCCTCCTTCCCATACTCCCCAAAACAGCTTCCTGGTAATTAATACTAGCAAATGCTAGGTGTAAGGGGCGGGGTAGTGGGGGAGGAGGACTGAATAGGGGTGGGTATTCTACCCGAAGCAAAGGCACATGGATACCCTACAGCAGAAATGAAATAGCATGTCTAGCATGTATTGGCTTTTTTAGCTTCCCATGTAATTTGCTGGTGGGAGTCCATCCTTTGTTGAGCCTATTCTTCTCAGGACACCGGGGCATGATCAAGTTTCCAAGTGCTCAGCCTGCACACCTGGCCAGATTCCTTGTGAAAAATAATCTGTCATCACCACCCCACTTCTTCTGCCAGAGAAGCTTTCCTTAGTCTTTGACTAGGTGTATTGTCCTTACCAGACAAGGTGGAAGTGAGGGCATGGGTCAGCTCAGTGGCCTTTTCCCAGTAGCCAGTCTGCTACCTGGGCTCCTCTTCCCAAGGACATCTGTGCCTCTGGCCCACTGCTGACACATGTCTATGAAGTGACATCCTGGTGAGTAAAAAGCACAGGACTAAGAAGCCCAGAGAGGAATCCCTAAGGACAGGCTCTGCCTTGGCCCACCAAAATCCAAAATGGTATCCAAGTGAAAAAACTGGCATGGTACCCAAGCTTAGGGGCAATACCGGTTGGCTGGTAAACACAGATATCCCATCATTTAGGATGATCTATTTGGAGGGTCAAGAGTGGTTAGAGATTCGTCGTTTAACACCTTGAAGCTTGCAGAGGGTCACTCAGCCAGCTCCTGGCAGAGTCCAGAGGACAATACAAATCCCTGAGTCCCACTCCTTCACCCACATTGCTGTCAGATCTCCAATCCCTACTGCCTTCCATCTCCTACCTTGTAGGTGTGGGTTAGGGCTTTGTGACCATGAGCACTTGAGCCTAAACCCCATCAGAGATAGGCTGAAGAGGGTACCCTGTGAGCTATCCATTCAGTAGCTTGTTTGCAAACTGGGGAAAAGGGTAGAACTATCTAAGTTAAATGAGGCTTTTGTGGTTTTTTTTGTTTTGTTTTGTTTTGTTTTTCCTAGAATTTAATCAAGTATACATTCTGTGCCTCCCTTTGCTCCCTGGAGTAGAGATGACCAGGGAGAAGAAGGGATAGAGTTTTATCAAGTATTACAATTAAAGGCATGAAGAAGGAATGACTTCTGTCTAGGATGTGTATTGCATTGGTGTTCTTGAGGTGTACTCCAGTTGGTTTTCTGAGACAGGAGGCTCAGGAATCAACCTGTGAGCACCTTTCTGGTGCTTTCTGGAACAGATGGTAAGGGAGCTGGGGGTGGGGGGTCAATCCAGCAGCAGCACCAAGACACCTAACGTGCCCCCAAATCACAGTCATGGAAGCCCAGGGTCCCAGTGAGGGAAGCATAGGGTCCCCATGTACTTGAACTGTCTACAGAGCTCCGAAGTCTGCTGAAGTGACTGTTGGCACACTGGAGAGAAGAGAGGAGAGAGCTTGTTTCCCAGCTGGATTGTTCAGCAGTCCCAAATCAGATCAGGAGGAAACCTAAGGATACACAACCCAGAGCAGGAGATGAGCAGGGAGAGAGTGGTTGGTCACTTTCAACATTGTGACTGCTTGCTGGGTGCAGAAGTAATTCCATGCCCTTTGTATGGCCCTACAGGGCAGTCGACCAGGACCGGCGTGGGGGTGTAGTGTCCCAAAATTCAGGCTTGCCCTTGAGCAGGCCTGTTCATTATCTATCAAAGTGCTGACCCTGAGGGTCTTTTCAAAATTTCTCCCAATTGAGACTCTGTTGGCTGCTCCCCCAACACCAGAAGTAGACCAGAAACAAAAGTGCCTAATCCAATTTCCTGGTTAATCTGGTTATTACTCTTTGCTTTCATGAGAAGTCCGTGTGCTCTGTGACTGTAAGTAAATGTTCCCCGTGGGCTGTGCTGGCCTCCAGAATTATCATCACCTGGCTCTTTGTTGCAACCCCTCTTACACTAGAAGCATCCTCCCTCCCTGACCTGGGCAGATGGGTCTCTACTTGGAGGGAACCCTCAGACCTTGGGTTGCCAACTTACTATGGCCAGTGGTTCTTCAAGAGGTTCTGTTGTATGGTGCATACAGAACTGTGAGGTACCCCTAGTTGGGGACATCTTGCCTGAGAGCAGGAAGGGGACAGATCCAGAAAGCAATGCTCCATGCCATTTACAGAAAAAAGGTCTTGTAGAAATAGACTCCCAGTCTTACCTGGAACTGCAGTAACTTTCTTTCCCTTAGACCTGTGAATTAAGCTATTTCCTTGTGCACAGATATGCTCCCTTGCTTTGGCAGAGGACGGGGTCTATATGCTACACCTTATAAGTGTGTATGGTGGGGGTTGAGTGCTGTAACCTGTTTGTGAACCATGGCGTGCAGAGCAGGCATTCAATAAATGTTTAACAACTTAAGAGCCATTTATGGAGCACCTACTGTGTAGCAGGGCTCCACAACTATTGACCAGAAGAAAGCACCTGCCATTACATCTGTCTGGAAAAATAGAATGACTGGCTTCAGGAAGCGGCTATGATCACTCCAGCTTACTCGTAAGCAGGAGTATAGATTATTCTGGTGTGCATTAATTTAGTCTTGTTCTAGGACTCATTTGGTGCCCATGACTTGTTTTATCTTTCCTCCATTGCTTACATATTTAAATTTTCCTTTTGATTTGTTTGTTTTTATTTTATTCTTTGTTTTCCTATAAATTGCCTTCCATTCTTCCTGGAATAATATCAGGCATAAAAATACATACAATTAAAAGGAGCAGGAAGAAGGCAAGCATCAGCAGAACTTAGCAGCCTGCCTAATGCGGCAGTCAGTGAGTGGAGGAGTAGGAATCAGACCCTACAGCCATCCTCTGGCCAGAGTCTCATGGTCCCCTAAAGCAGAGCCTGACTCTCCAAGAGCAGGCTGACTGCACTTAGCAATCTGATGTTCTGGAAAGAGCATGGCCTCCCGGGTCAGCATGACCCAGCTCTGAAGAGCAGCATTGCCACTTTCTGACTGCTACTGTGGGCCAGTCATCTAGATGTTCATTCTGCCTCAGTTCTTCAAGATGTGAAACTGACATTATAAGAACGACTTTATAGACTGTTAGGAGGATCAAGACAATGGAAAATGATCAGTCCCTTCTATGTTCTCAGTGAAGGGCAGCGTCGGTCAATACCAGACAGGACAGGGCTGCTGGTCCACATGGCCATCAGACCATGCCACTGGAACTGGCTTTTAGGGAACTCTGATTACTTGCCAGATCTTGAGCTGAGGGGTGGCCATGTGTCCCGTCTTTTCATTTTGTCACAATAATTCTGTGGTAGGAGTCATTATGATCTCCGAATTTAGTAATAAGCGTGCTAAAGTGGAGAGGTTGCCTGACATGGTTGGTGTGATGGCAGGTCTGGGTTTGGACCATCAGTGCAGAATCTATACGAATACATATATAAAGTTCTGCTGTCTCTCCTTGGCGAGCCAGGAGACTACCCACGAGGCTTCTCACAGCCCAGAGATCCTGCCCACCCAGTCCTGGGGTTCCTCTAACTGCCAGGAGACCCAGCTTCCTCGGACCTACCAATGGAGACTTAGATGATGGCCTTTCAGCCTGAGCCAGTGGACAGCTTCCCTAACATGTCCAGAGCCACACAGTGGTGGTGGGACACTGCTACTGCCCAGTCCGTCACGGGATGCGCCATGTGAGAGGTCTGTGGCACTCAGCAGCATATGGATCCCAAGCCCAAACCACACAGATTCACACGTCAATCACGGATCTGTGTCATCACCAAGCCTCTACGTGCACAGCGGCATTTTAAGTCTTTTGTGCCGACTTGTGTCCTTGGCCCTTAACAGACATCATCTCCTTATCTCACCATGACCAATTTTTGTTTAGTTTTCACGATTCAGTTAATACATTCATTTGTATGTTGATGCAACAAAAATTCATGGATGGCCCAAGTTGGGTTGCCACTGTGATTGCTCAGGAGAAACCATGGAGAGTACCATATACATAGCGCCTGTCCCAAAGGATTTACTCACCTGGAAGGCTCGTGGGTCTGTCTTGCAATGATGATACAGCCAAGGTTAACAGGGGCAAGTCATTTGTCCTGTGATACTCAGCTGAGATCTGGTACCTTCATAGCCTGCTCTTTGCCCTGAGCCAGGCTGTTCACAGCCTGTCAGAGGCCATGCTCTGCTGGGCCCATGATGCTGACAGGTCAGAGGACAACCCCCCCACCCCCGCCCTGGCTGTCACCTTCCCTCTCCACCAGTCACAGTTCATGCATGGTCACAGAGCTCAGCCTCAGCCTGTAGTCATAGCTGGCCTGCAACACAGGCCCAGGACAGAAACTGCTCAAATGGCCAGTTGGAAGTGAACTTCTCCTGGCTATAAAGAACCACTGTCCTTGAAATGTGCACACCTGGGGGGCTCAGAGCGGTCACTGCAGGTGTTATCACATAGCGGTATCATTATGAACCAGGCTGAAAAAACACCCCCCACCCCAGAAGGAAAAGCTTGGTTATGAGGATCCTAGGACTGCCAGCTACTACTTGCTCACTGTTCAGACCCCTGGATTAGAGAGGGAGTCCATCACATCCCACAACAAAGGAAAACCACCATCCGGACACCTACATGGGGAATAAGGGAAGAGCATGGGTTGCCCTACCTTGGTGAACAGGATAGAATCTAGATTCCTCTCACACCTTCTCTAAGCCCACATTCCCAGCTCTTCCTGTTTTACTGTCTTCATCTCCTACCATCCTCCTCCTCCCCACTGCCCCTCTGGAGCCTCATTGGCCATATTGTAGCATCTCAGACATACAGATCACATAGCTGAGAACAAACTTACAAGCATGGCTGTTGTCTGTCCTCATTCAATGCCATCCCTGCCAACCACAAATTGACCTTGGCAAGATACTTTACCTCCCTGTGCCTCCTTTTCCTTCTCTGGAAAAATGGAAGGAACCATCTCAAAGGGTTGACATGAGAATGAAACACTATTTGTCAAGCGTTTAGGCTATATCCTGGCACTTAGAATGTGTTAGACAAGTGGGAGCTATTTGATACTAACCTTCCTTCAGGTGTGCACTCATCCTGTCACCTCCTTGATGAGGTCCTCTCTGTAATACCCCCATCTGGACCACCCTCCCCATGCACCATTTCTTAGCACCTCTATCTTCGTATCACAGTATTGATCACAGCCTCTGTCTGTATATTATTGTTTCAAAGTCCGTGTATAAGTCTCTGGACCTCACCCAGCGGTGCTGAACATCATACATAGCCTAAGGCAGATGCTCAATGAATGAATGAATGAATGATTCAGTGAATCCTAGTAGGAGAGACTTAGAATGTGGTTATCGAAGTTTGAAAGGAAGCATTTTTTAAGTCCGTGGTCTGAGTGTTGCCTCAGCCAGTTCTGTATGTTGCCCCTGATCCCATGTGAAGGGTCCTTATGTGCTTTGCCACTGAAGTTTATCCACTGGCAATGAGACAGGGTGGGAGGGAGCTTTGAGGCTTTTAAAGGAGGAGAGAGAAGAAACCTGGAGTGTGCGGGGGGAAGAGCACTCTGCCTGTGGAGGGGAGGGTGGGTTGGGGAAGGGGACAGCTGGGGCAGAAGAAGAGCTGCCATGGCTCAGTATTTTCTGTGGGAGGGCCAGTGTGCTGCGGAAGGGGCCGGGGTCCCCAGGACCGCGCCGAGGAGGCCAGGGCCATGGCTCCCATGGCTGGTATCTTGCAGGATCCTGGAGCTACAGGACACCGGGGACCTCGACGTGCTCAAGCAGAAGTGGTGGCCTCACCTGGG
Organism: Meles meles; assembly: GCF_922984935.1. Classification (NCBI taxonomy): domain Eukaryota; kingdom Metazoa; phylum Chordata; class Mammalia; order Carnivora; family Mustelidae; genus Meles; species Meles meles. The sequence goes on along the minus strand of NC_060078.1, from coordinate 43,965,620 downwards.
CCGCTGTGACCTCACCAGCCCTGCCAGTGCCCAGGCCGACGGCAAAGCCCTCAAGCTGCACAGCTTCGCGGGGGTCTTCTGCATCCTGGCCATTGGCCTCCTCCTCGCCTGCCTGGTGGCCGCCCTGGAGTTGTGGTGGAACAGCAACCGGTGCCACCAGGAGACCCCCAAAGAGGTCCGTGCCCCATGTCCTGCTTCTCCCTTCTGCAGCCCAGAGGCAGGAGAATCCCCTGGGGTGGGCTTTCTTCCAGTTAGTACTTACCAGAGTTACCTGTGTGCAGACAGCCATGTTTTACTGGGGGGTGTGGTGGGGGGATGGTGTCATTGCTTATGTTCAATTTTTAAAGCAAGAGAACAAATGGAGGGGATGTTTTGATGCTTGACTGAAGGGCCAAGGCCCCAGCCGTGGCCACTAAAGTCCTGTATTTATCTGTAGAGCGGGTGCAGCATGAGCAGCGCCAGAGGGCCCTTCCCTACCCTGCCCCGCCCATGTGCCTCCACCCTGACCTGGAGAGAACAACTGTAGGGTAAGAGAGGAGACCTCATTCCTTCCTGGTTCTCTTTGCTTTCCCATCAAGGGCCACAGGGCTCTGCTCTTCTGGCATGCAAGTAGGGACCGGCCCCTGCCTCTCCCATCCTCCCTTCCTCCCTCTCCTCCCTCATCTTGATAAGGCCCAGCCTTGCCTATGCCCCTCCAGGTCCGCCCAGCACAGGGAACATGGCGGCTCTGGCCAGACTCCGTGTTCTGGCACATTCCCCACCTTATCTGTGGTGACCATGAACTCATTCTGCCCACGACACTTCCTTCCATTGGGGTTTTGCTCTTCTTCAAGCTCTTTTTTGTTTTTTTAATGTGAAGGCTTCACACCCTGGAGTCAGTTCCCCTAAGGGAGGGTGGCAAGGCAGGCCATTTGGCTATTTGATATTCTGCCAGCAGAAATCTCCACACCCGCGCGGAGGCGTAAGCCCAGCCACTCCATGGTAGGCCTGCCACTGTGTGCTACATACAGCTCAGCTTCTTCTGAATTACCATCAACAGATCATGTTGACATAAACAGGTGTACATTTCAAACACGATGCAGCAAAGTAACCAGCCCCAAATCCAAAGAGGCAGCGTCGTCATGGCCACCGTCTCTGTAGCCTGGAGGGATGCTTGGCCACAGCCCATACATCAGTCTGTCATGGAACCCTTGGCTGGGTGGGGGAGGGGGACAGACTCTCCATTCATACCAGGCATCCAGCTCTCTGTCATTGCACTTAGCTTTTGCTGGAAGGACATTGCCGTTTGAATCTGTGTTGGAAATGTTCCGGGGACACCCGTCTTCCTCTTCTGCATTCTGTGTGCCTCTCTGCGAGGAAGTGCAAAGCCTAGGTCTTCCATGGCCTCATGCTTCTCCTTGTTACCCCTGGGCCACAAGCAGGAGTGAGGAGATTTAAGGGAAAGGCACTGAAAGGAATGGTGAATGGTTCTGCCCAAGCTTCTTTTGCTACTAGAAATTTGTGTGTGTGTGTGTGTGTGTGTGTGTGTGTGTGTGTGTGTGTAAGTCATGGGGAGGACCTGTGAATTATGTTGATGAGTAGTTTTAAGGAAAGGTCACAGATCTGTCTCGCTACCAACCTGCTTCTCACCACCAAGGCTATATGCACAGAGGCATCAGTGTACACACCCAAGGAAGGGTGGCCCTGGAGTTACCTCCAAGTGGGACCAGAGAGGACCAGATCCCATTGTATCCAGGCTCCATGTTGTTTGGTTTGGGTCTGGTGTTTTTCCAAACCCAATCAGCCATAGCCTGATTTCCTTTGTGCAAATGTCCCTGGGTCAGGGGAGCAGGAGAAGCTCTCTGGTTGGGTGAGCATCTCACCATCATGGAGAGGCTGACCTGGGATGGCATGGGCAGAGCAGGTGCCCAGGCTTAGCCTTCTAGAATGTCCCTTATGAGCCAGCTGCAGGGAGAGGCCTTTCTTCCTCTGGATTGGGTGTCCTCATCTGCTTCCAGTCTTCATGTCCCTTTACATCCCCTGTCTAGGGTTTAGTGATAAGGCTAGCCTAGGCATCCCAGAATGAATAATCACCATGTGTGTATGTCTGTGTGTGTGTGAGAGAGAGAGAGAGAGACAGAGACAGAGAGAGAGACAGAAGGACAAGTATTTGGATCGATTGTTGGAGAGACATAGAAGGCAGAGGTGAAAGAGAAAAACACAGAGAAAAGACCAGGAAACCAAAGAATGACCTAGCTACGAGGAACAGCTCTCTTCTTGCCAGTAAAGCATCCTACCTTCTCTCTGGCTTCTACATAAGCCCAGGACCTTAGGCACAAGAGAAGAGGATGAAGTACATTGGTCCTACCTAGAAAACGTGGAAATTCTGCCCCTGCCACCAACCTGCTTCCAGGTAGGAACGAGGACCAACGAAGAGGCAGGTTAAAAAGCATAGTAGCTGCCTTTCTTTCTGCCGGCTCCTTCTGGTAGAAGAAGGAAATATCCCCCTTTTCTTGTTTTTGTGGGTTTCTGATTTTCAAATGAAATTTCTCCCTCCTCTTTTTCCTTTCATAAATATGCCTATAGGGGCACAGCCCATGTCCTCAGGGCGTTCACCATCACGGGGCAGATGTGTCAAGCAGAGAGGTTGACCAAAGCAGTCTTCATTGGTCAGGACCATTCTCAAGTGAGCAGAAGGTACCATGTATGTACTGAGGTGCACCCAGCCCAGCCTTGGCATGGCGGGGACTTAGGAGACTTAGTCCAGTCCCAGCCTTGGCATGGCGGGGGTACTGGTTAGTGAAGTGTTCTTGGGGGCTTGGAGCTGTTAGAAGTCAATGTTAAAGGGTTGGTAGAGATCATAGAGCTGGAGGTGAGATCGGAAGTTTAGGCAAGGTGAACAGCATTGAGGTAAATAGTCCTAAGTGGCCTCCCGTCCCCCGGCCCCCACTTGGAGCTCTGGGGACTGGAGGGTCAGCAACAGCAAGGGGAAGTGAGTGGAGAAGGCTGGACCAGGGAGCAGGGGCTTTCTCTTGACGGATCTGAGTGCGAGGCCAAGTGATTGGGACCTCATCACAGAAACCAGGAAGGCAACACAACACAATATTAGAAGCATATCTTTCACAAATAATAATGATCCTTAATCCAGAACCACTTTGTGGTACTGGTTACCTGTGTTTTATGGAGCAGCGTTTGCAGTTAGGTGAGAGTGTCTGGTTAGTCTTAGAATGCTTCATTCTGAGGCCTTGGCCATATTTCTTAAGAGCCAGAAAGCTGTCTTTGGGTGTAGTTCTAGTTGTGTTTAATGGCTTGTGTTGAGATGCCTGATTCAGACTTTAGACACCTACTTGAGGAAGAATAGTAATGTGCGCTCAACCCCTTAATATTCATGTGGATTGGGGCTCATATTTTTTCTAAGGAATCAGACTATTATGTAGTTACCCAGTGCAGGTGACTGCGGCAGACTCTGTGCTTGCTGTAAAGAGCCACCCTCTAGATTTATGGGGGAAGTGGAGCCATTGCTCGGAGAATAAAATATTCATGAAATAAAGATGAGAACCGCACAAATGGGAGATGACATGAAGAGTGAGGGATGAATCATCTGTCACAGGGCTGGGAGCTTGGAATGCTCATACTGCCTGCCTCGCCTGCCCTCCCCCAGGCCCTGCTTCCATCGCAGACGGGAGCTGACCGAGGCCCGGGTGGTCGGGCACCATGGCAGGTGGCTGCACTCGTGGGAGATTTGTTTCAAGGGGCTCTCCCTCTGGCTGCACGCCCTTCTCTGCCTCCACTCCTCTGACGCTTCTTCAACTCCACGTAGAGAATTTTCTCTCCTGTACCTTTTCCCTCTTCCTTTATGCCAGCCTCACAGCATTGCCCTGAGGTTCAACAAACAGAGGTGTGCAAAGTGCCAGAAACAGCACCCGCCCACGGGCCGTTGGTGAATGGCAGCCCGGGGGCTCCTCCCTCCCAAGGACCTTGTGATGGGCAGTCATGGGCACAGGGGAAGACAAGTCACATCGTGTGGCACCTTGTCTGTGCTGGGAAAGCTACATATTATCTTCTTACCTGTCCTGATTCTCTTCAAGAACATTGGAGGAAGTCATCCTTCGCCCTGGAGAAAGAGGAGGCAGAAGTTACAGGGACAGAACTGGAATAAAAGGATGTGTCTGCCCCTGCGAGGGGGGGGGGGTATGTGCAGGAGCAGGGGTTCTTACCTAACATCTTCAGGATGATTTGGCACATGAAAGGTGTAAGCTGGGCTTCTTCTTGAGCCAGGACCCTGGCTCCTAGCTAGGTGTTGACATCTTCTGAACCCCAGTTTCTCTCTTTTGCTGAAAACCAAGCCTGGCCCAATGGCTACACTGCCGATATCAGACCTCTTAGCACGAGGGGGAGAAGAGTGAGTGTATGTTGCTGCCCTTATTCCAGGGCCTCCCAGCAGGAAGGCTGTGAGTGCTTATCATACACCAATGTGGACCTCACAACCTGTTCAGACATCACTCCCCTCTATCTGATCTCCCCTGCTCACCTCCACGGGCTGTCCCCCTGCCCCACCACCGCCATGCATATGCACTCAGGCTGGCTGCGATTCCAAGTTGTTATGAATGGTTTACCTGCCTGTGCCTGGTCAGAGTCTGCTGGCGCTTCTCCACCTCTGCATTCCCATCACTTAGTCCAGTCCCTGCAACAGCGGAGCCTCTCATTACGAGGTGACGGATCTAACTGAAGTATGGAGTACCTTCTATATGCCAGGGACCGAGATGGATGCTTTACCAAGAACATTAGCTCATTTGGTAGTAGGAGCTCAAAAGTGTTTATCAAATGAATGAACCAGTCTGGGCTCCTATAAAGAAAACGTTATTAATGTTAAATTGTTGTGTAATCATTGCAGCTGGATCAATGGCTTTCAGTTCTGGCTGCACATCAGAGGTGATTAATCCTAGAGCTTTTTAGAAATATAGATGCTTGGGCTCCATTCCCCAAAGGGTAGGGTTGGGTGGATCTGGACAACCATAATTTCTAAAAGCCCCATGCCTGCTTCTGATATCCTGCCAAGGGTGAAAACCACGGGTCTACACCATCCTTCCAAAGGGAAATTGGGAACATGTAGCCTGCACAGTGGGAGAGAGCCCAGGTTTGGGAGCAGGGTAGATTGGACTCTGATCCTTATACTCCACTTACCATGCAGTTGTGTGACCTTGAACAGATCTCGTCACCCCTGCATCAGTTCACCCCTTTGTACACCTGCTGCTACCACCTCTGATGGAAGGTGTCCAATAGCTCTCTCTTCTTTTCACCTTCCCATGTGAAATGTGTGAGTGAGCCTAATGGAAGACTTTCTCGTGATGCTCTGAAAACTGCCCGTCATCTCTTGAGACCACTTCATTAGCTGTTGAACTTCTTTGCTCTTACCCAGCCACTAGTTTCAGACTCCAGCCTAGGCCTTTGGGGCTGGCAAGTCTTTGGAGCAATTCTTTTTTTTTTTTTTTTAAGATTTTATTTATTTATCTGAGAGAGAGAGAGAGAGATAGCAAGAGAGAGAGCACAAGCAGGGAGGAGAGGGAGAAGCAAGCTCCCTGTAGAGCAGGGAGCCCCATGTAGGACTCGACCCCATGACCCCATAATCATGACCCCAGCTGAAGGCAGACACTTAACCTAAAGAGCCACCTAGGTGCCCTGGAGTAATTCTTAAGAAGCTCATACAGATGGTATTTCTTCCAGCTGTTGGGTCTCATTTACAACCGGGGTGGTCTCAGTGGTAACAGAAGGATACCTCTACAACCATCCCAGTCAGGTGTGAAGTCCCTCATCCCATTTTTGTTTCATCCCAACTTAAAGTAAAAGCCGTTGGACACTAAACAAAGTCTGTTCTAACAAGTCCCACGTGTAACTGGCTGTTACATAGATGATAGTTTAGTTAATTACCGTTTTCCAGTACACTGAATTATTTCCACATTGGTGAACAGCGGCTCAATTACAGAACTTTATCTCTCTGCAAGACAATGCCTGGGAGAGGATCCCCAGTCACCTCTGTTGGTGCATCTGTCATCATGTTTAATATGAGGGGAGAAATGCAGAATTCAGCTGATTCAGGGATAAATGCAGTCTGTAAATTTTATGTCATATTCAGGGATGTTTGACTAGGTCAGTTACCTACAGTAAATTAATGAAGACAGCAGCAAGTTTCCATGCAGTTGAACACCAAAACCTCGAGATAATGAGGATGTAAACTGATGTAGTTCACATAAAAAAGTCCATTATTTGAATTTGCATAACATAATAGAATGTCCCATTTTGTCTAAAATATCGATAATTATTCAAATCAGTCGCCTCTTTCCTTGAGTGGGTGGATTATTTCCGCCTCCTCGTTCCTTGGCCAGGGGCCACTGGAAATGACTTCATGTATGCTAAATCTGTGGCCCTGGGTGACCCAAGATTATGCTTCCAGGCTTTACCACCCAAGGTGGTTTTCTCCACCTTGCACTTGGACTAGACAGCGGCGGAGGAAGCAGGCAGCCAAGGGATGTCGTGGCTGACTCAGAGCCAGATTGCCTGTGTTTTCATGGGGGCACGAGGCATTTTCTTTAGTTCTCCTCATTTTGCTGTCCAGATAAACAATCACATATGGGCAGCTCACGATGGCACCTTGTTCCTCCAGAGTTTGTTTGTGTTGGATCTACTGGCAGTAATCGAATTTGAATAGAGTGAGGTTCCTCTGGGGCAGAGAGGGTGAATTACTTGACTGCATTTGGGGCGGAAATGTTTCCCTGGGAAGTCTGTTCAGTTGGTATGGACATTTTCTCTGGGTCCTGACCTGGAGAGGTTACGGGCTCATGACTGACCTCAGCTGGAAGTCGATCCCCACAGCACAGCTTTATAGTTCTTCTTGAAGTTTTTTAATCTGTCCTACTTAACTTGAGGCGTGAGAAAAATTATTTAGATTTAGGAAACTATTCAAGCTCTTTCCTCCAAAAATACTGATTTGGGGGTTAGTTGGGCTGTTTCCACACCTACACTCTGGGCTTGCTTTTATTCTAAATGCTTTGGTATTACCAGACCAAGTCCTCACAGCTGTGATTATCATGCTAGATTGGTACCTATACCCAACCACTTTGAGAATCCTACTCTCCGAACCTTTTCTCCCTCATACTTCTCTGGTGAATGACTGCATCTCAGAGACCTCTTTTGCTCACATTTTTCTTCAGAAGATTTTGGGTGGTTGGTCTTCTCCCAAAGCTCTCCTTCTGTTTTGTGTCTGTGGCATTAGGTAGAGAGGGCTCCTTTCACTCGGTCTCCACTCTTGACTCTTGTGCCCTTCTTGGGCAGGAAGTTCCCCCTTTCTCTTTCTCTAGACCCCAGAAAAATGGGGAGCACCTCCTGAACACTTTTCTGATAAAAAGGATCATGCGCTTTCTTCTCACCACCAGAGTGAACAGGGCTGGGGCCAAGATGCTTGCCTTCCCCTCCAAATTAGTCCACTCCTAAACTTGACTTCTTTCCATCCCCAAAAGGATCCTTAAAGCCCTGGAAAGAAAATCGAAAGGAAGAAAAGATGAGATTATGTAACTAAGCAGTTCTCCTCATGATCCCAAGTCCAGTGGCTATTGGTTTTCCTTCAGTAGAAACTGAAGGCACTGCCAACAGCGACACTCAGCTCCTCCAACCTTCTACAAGCTTTGCTGTCTGCGAAGAGAAGGGAGGATTATATAAGTAAACCCCAGAAGTGTCTGAAATTCTCTCTCAAATTCCCCAGCTTCCAGGATCTCTGATACTTTTCTTTCATCCTTCCCATACTTTGAAATGAAAATAACCAATAGATATGGAGATTTACCATCATAGTCATGGCACAGACTTCGGCCAATGCAAATGAAAGTGCTGTATCAGCAGTTTTTCTGGAGCAGATAGCAACCATGAGAAGACTGGAGAAGCAGGATGGGTGGGGGGCAGGGGTCAGGCTTGTCTACAGAGCTGGGAGACAAGCTATATGATGGTCATGGAGCAGAAATTTTGTTGAAGTATTCCTACTGTATTGGAAGGATAATCAACTCTTTTCTGTCTCTTTTTATCTCTTTGTTCAGGATTCAGATTCAGTCCTATTGTCCTTGCTTGGTCATGGTCCTGCATCTTAGCTACAGGTGGGGCAGGGCACCTGCCAAACTGTTATCTGGTGAGGAAGAAGTAATTCCCCAAAACACACAAACCATGGTCTTCTTAGGAAGAGATAATTGATCCATGGTGGCCTAAAACAACAAGGGGCTAATATAGCAGTTTAGAAAACCATTAAAAAATAGATTCATATGCAAGAATAAAAACCAATAGATAAAACACAGAGAAAAAGGCAAGGTTGCACAGACCTGGATCGATATGCTGTAAGGTAGTTGAGAGAACTTGAATTTGGCATCTTGTCTTTTTTACAAACTTTAAAGAGTCTGTGAAAGACAGCCCATGCATCACATTTAATTAGGCTGAGTAAAGGTCTGGTCCCCTCCAGCCACTTTTTCCAGTGTCACCCACGACACTTGCTACCCCGAGGTGTCCTCAACTTGAAGCTGGTTTCCCAGCATCAGTGAGCTGAGCTCTGCTTGTGGGGCTTCAGATCCCTGGAATGTTAGTTCTGCCCATGGGGCCCGGCCAGCAATTTCTGATGTTTCCATCTGGGACACAGTGTCAAGCCCCATGGTATCTTCCATCCTGAAATCAGTTGGCTTTCTTATTCTCAGCTTTGCTGTTGGCCTGGGATGAGTTCTTTACTCTCTTGTGGGGGTTGTTAGTTTTCTTATTCCGGGAACGGTTCTGGGAAAGATGGCAGGTGTCCCACAGAAGCCAACCTCTGTCTATCAGTCATGAACTTGGCAAAGGTGTGGAGAGAGCAGTGGCCCTGCCTTCACCACACCAGGAGGCATTGGGAATAAGGAGCAAAGTGCAGAAGCAATTTCCTTGCTCGAGGAAGGCTGGGTTGAGACTTCATGGGGGTTAACCACCCACGAGAGAAGGGTGTTCACGCCAGCTACTCAGGGTGGCCTCTTCCTGGGGAAAATCTCCCACCAGCCTCCTAGGAGCTCAGAGCAGCCACTGGAATGGCCCTTAAATGTGTATGGTTCCTTCTTTTGCCTTTTGAAAAAGCATTCAGGGCTTCTCCATTGTGTGGTATTTCTAACCAAGCTACAAGACAGGTTCCTACCAAATGGATGCTACCATTAGACAGCCCACAGTGTTCTGTCTCAGACCGGAGTTTTGACATGGCATTTCTCTAGCAGTCTGACTTCAGAGAAGCATAGCAATATCTATGCACTTGCCTACCATGTTGGCATTCATGCCATCTGAAAATAGGAGTGAAACTTTGAGCACTTCATCGAGGAACTGGTGTGGCTTCTCTGTGGACACCCGGTCTCATGCCCCACCTCTTTGGGCGAACTGAACAGCTAGAGTACATCTTCTTTGTCTTTTAGGAGCCTCCAAGTAGTTTGGTCTCCTTGATTTATTTTAATGTTGTAGAAAAAACATCAGGTTTTTGAAAAGAATGATATTTGTTAAGCACACAAAAACCATTTCCTTGCTACCATTTACCATATGGAGAAAGAGTCAAGTGTGAGGGTCACCATCTTGGCGGTCTCAACCCTCTTGATACTAGGAAAGTCACCCGAACCCTGAGAAGTCCCCTTCCTCACCATCTCCTCCATCTTCCTCATCCAGGAACCAGCCCCATGAGCCTTGGAGGCAGGGGCGTGCCTGCTTGCTGGCATCTCTGGACATTGTGCACAGAGAGAACGGATTTTCAGGGGCAGCCAGGGCTTCACTGTCTACTCCAGGCTTCCCAGGCTGCCCCTCACAGGGTTGTGATTCCAGGGAGACCACTGATCTTCCCGAACCCAGGCTTCCTCTTGTGGGTGATGGGATGATCACACAAGGCTTTCTGAGCATTGTGAACTCTATGGCAAATACATGGGGCCCACCAGGGGCTCGAGGATTAGTTCCCTTTATTCCCACGGGAACTCCTTTATTCTCCTTCTGTCTCTGCTGGTTCGTCAAGGCATCTTCTCACAGGGTTGCCTCTGGGTATGACAGGGGTTCTAAGCAGAGTGAGGAGGGGAGGCACGCATTGCCAAGGCCTGCTTGCTGGGTCTATGCTACCCAGGGCCAGTATCCTAGGCTACTGGTTCCCCAGAAAACAGAGAGCCGGCCATCCAGGTGAAGGGGGTGGGAGGATTGGGGGGATGCCCACCCAGTGTCCGCAGGCTGAAAAGGCCTGGGGTCTCCAGGCCTCCCAGATTTGGTGGAAAGCCCACTGTGGCTCATCTCAGGGCTCAGCCTGACCTTCCTGTGCTTTCCCTCCAGGACAAAGAAGTGAATTTGGAGCAGGTTCACCGGCGCATGAACAGCCTCATGGATGAAGACATTGCCCACAAGCAGATTTCCCCAGCGTCCATTGAGCTTTCCGCCCTGGAGATGGGAGGCCTGGCTCCAAGCCAGGCCTTGGAGCCCACGCGAGAGTACCAGAACACGCAGCTCTCCGTCAGCACTTTTTTACCCGAGCAAAGCAGCCACGGCACCAGCCGGACACTGTCGTCAGGGCCAGGCAGCAGCCTGCCACTGGCCCTGAGCAGCTCCGCCACCATGCCGTCCATGCAGTGCAAACACAGGTCGCCCAACGGGGGGCTGTTCCGCCAGAGCCCAGTCAAGACCCCCATCCCCATGTCCTTCCAGCCTGTGCCGGGAGGCGTCCTTCCAGAGGCCTTGGACACCTCCCACGGCACCTCCATCTGACCGCGCCGCCCGCCCCGCCGCCTGTCCACCCACCCACCCGACCAGCAGAGCTTTTTAATACAGGAAAACCACAACACAAACCACACACACTCACGCACACACACACACACAGAGACTCTTTCATTTTTCTTGTACATACGTGTAAATAATGACAGAATGGAGTGGGGTAAAAGTGTATTTTGAATATTCCCAATTTTCGAAGTCAGTAAAAAAAAAAAAACACAAAAACTGTATGAATGACTTTGTAAATTTTGTTCTATATGAATAAAAAGGCAAATTACTTGTGATCATTCTGAAGTGCCAAAGAAGCCCCCTATTCCTGGGCCTTTCTGAAGGCAGGAGGGGGTGATCAGATAAGGAGCCCCTTCCTGCTGGGGGAGAGGGGAAGATGAGCAGCTATTCCCTTTAGAGGAGCCCCAAATGCTGCTTGTTCCCATGTCCCATGGTTTCCTGCCACGTTCCTCTGCTCCTGACCCTTTGTTCCTCTTTAATCCTCTTGGGTAGACCAACAGTGAGCCAGCATTGGCATGACCCCAGGCCACTGTGCTATAGGGTGATCAGCTGTTCCTGTCAGCCTGGAACTTAGGAGGATCCTGGGACAGGGGACAGTAGGTGACTTACCACATGACACCATGTGCTGTGGCCCAAGAGAAGCACCCCCCAGTGAGGTGACCGTCTCTGAGAGCTTTACTGCTGACATACAGAGGGGTCATAGTATTGGCCTTGTTTTTTACTTTCTTTCCTCAATTAGAAGAATCAACAAGTGATAGAATATGGAAAAAGGCAGACAGGCCCCATCATTGGCTCTGGAGGCTTGGCAGAGGTGGGCTTGTCCTTGTCCATGGGTATAGAGAAAGGCTAGGTGTGGTGTGAGGGCCAGGTGAGGTGGTGAGACGTGAGGCCAGGGAGAGGGAGGATATCCCCTTGGGTTTGCGACCTGTAGTTTCAGGTCAAAGGATTCTGTTGGAGAAGTGGAGGGAGGCACCCTGGTGAGCAGACCAGTGATCTAGGTGATGGTGAGTGCTGGGCATAGATCAAAGGGACCATGTTTGTTCAGATAGGAAGGAGCCTTGGCTCCTAGAGAAGGAGCAGCATAACTTGGTGTGATGTGAAGACAAGTAACTCATCCCCCAGGGAAGCAGCCCCAAAAGTAAGAGGGTGTCTTCAGGTCTAAAATCCTGCAAGCAGTCTGCCAAATGGCCAGAACCCAGTCCTCCCCACCTGCCTTGCCCCCTTCTCCAGACCAGAAGCCCTCAAGCAGTGAGCCAGCCCATAGCAGGGGTCCCTCTGGCTGGGAGCATCACATGGTCTCTGAGATTCCCAGAACTATCCCTGAATTGGCCAACCTGCTGGGAAGCTCTGTTCCTTGAGGCCAGAACAACCAGAGAGCCACGCCCCCCCACTCCGTCTTTCCTGGGGTAATTACACTGTAGAACCAGACAGAGAACTATTAGAAGCAGAGCAGTTCCCGGTAATCCGGTAATTAGAGCTGTGTCACTTCAGTTCTTCTGAAGACAAAGGTGATTCTGTTCTCCTAACCTGCCAGGGTGGTGAACACAGCCCATATCGGGGGCCCAGAGGACTGGGCTCCCTGCCCCTCACCCCCTCTCTGGGTTAGACGGTAATCAGGGAGCTGAGAGCCCATCTGTGGTCATGGAGAAATACAAAGACTATTGACTGCATCTCTTTTAGCCTTGTAGAGTTGGTCCAGAGTTGTGTTTAGGAGAGTGATAACTAGCCCCGGATTGATTTCTCTCCTGAAGTCCTGACTGACATGATTGAGCAGAAAGGAACGGCTGCATCACATAGCTAAAAGCACCCCGGGGAGAAGAGTGTTTATAATTATGTTATTTATCTCTGGATACTGAGAATGGCCTGATATTAGCGCTACCAAGGCGATCCATTGACATTTCTCCAATGAGAGTGTGGAGAGCCAGGAGCCGGGCGCATGCGCACAGCGAAGCCTGGGTGGGCGGCGGTTTCCCCGAGGGAAGGCAGGCTTCGTTTTCTTTCCATCAGCACTTTGGGGGCCTTGCCCTGGATGGTCAGTTTTTCATATATATCTATTTTTTTAATCAAATTCTGGTCTCACTGCCTTATCTCACTCCCAAGTCTGTTTTGTGCTGAGAATGATCTGTCTTCTGGGGTACACCATGGATGTCTTCTTGGATAGCTTTGCTTAGAATGGGTGTGAGGGACAGTAGAGTGAGGGCAGGTGTGTGTGCGTGCGTGTCCGTGCGTGTGTGTGTGCGTGTGCGTGTGTGCGCCTGTGAGAAAGAGAGCACACACATCTTTGAGGAAAAGGTATTCTGCTTATATTAAAAAAAAAAAAACCCTTAACATCTTATGGTGTTATTCTTCACCATGTTTATGTTATTTTTAAAATTTCCTACCCTTGGCATGAGGGGAAATGATTGATATTCAAGTAAGTTCTCCAGAAAAAAAAAAAATTCCCAACTCGGATTTCTGTGTCAGCTCAGAATGTATCTTTTTTTCATGCTTTGCTCTTTGGATTTATAACTCTGTTTAGACTATTCCATACATTTTAGGTATATTTTGTGCCTTCAGACACTGCAAATAATAATCAGCATTTGGATTAAAGTTGTTTAATAATAAAACTTGACTTTGCTCCCTACCCTCTTCTTCTCTGGGATGAGGAAATGCTATCTGCTTGTTCCCAGCATGCTGTGGTCATGAGCTGAGTTCTGTCCCATTGGCATGGGTGGTCATAAGGGAAATTTCTCTGACCAAGTGGATGTCAGATAGGCCTGGGGTGTGGAGGCACACTCTCCTTATCTGGTCTATGTCCAGAGTCCCCCATATCAACCAGGGGGCAATGTGAGGGACAGACTGAGAAGCAACTCTAATTTTCAGTGAATCTAACAATTTCCTGTATAACATGAGTTACTAGAAAGCTGATAGGAGAGAATACGGCATGGAGAAGTGTTCCCCTGGCCTCGTGGAGTGAAGAACCTCTTAAGTGTCAGTTGGCTTTGTTTCTTCTCATCCCTACACACACTCTGACCACAGATAAGTTGTTTCTCTGTAGCCTCAGGGCTAAGGGGCTGTCATTCTTTGGGGAGTCACAGCTTGGCTTTTCAGTATCAGACCCTCAGAGGCTCTGTGGTTATCATTCTTCGATGAATATCCATCTGCCTGGAATCACCAGCCTGGGCCCTGGACCCCCAGATTCATATGCTCCCCAGCCCCACCTTGTGCATCACAAGGTTCTCCTCTGACTTCTAGGCCTTCCAGGGAGAAATGACTCTACTGTCAGCCTTGGGTCAAAGAGGAGTTTGGTTTTCACTATCAAGATCTCAACTTCTAAGAACTGAGAGGAGAGCGTCTGGTCCTGGTTCTTGTGGTCCCACACCAACAAGAGGCATCTCCAGTGCTGAGTACAAACTCTAAAGGCTAGGAGGCCGGGAAGCAGAGAGCCAGCAGACGTTCCCACGTTATCTGAATAGACAGAGCTGGGTAGAACTCCCAAAGGCTACATTTTCTTAAGGAACTGCCCAGTTCCTAAATTCTAAATCTTCCCAAATCTTGCCAAGGTGGAACTAATTCCATACTTAATCTTGTCTTCTCAAGCACTGAGAGAAGAACAAAGACACAAAGGAAGACAAGATCACTGAGTCTGAAGGCCACGATGGCATGGAAGGGAGAGTTGGTACCTCTGGCTCATGTCTTCTCCTTCAATAATCAGAGAGATGAAGAAAGTCTGGTAGATAATGTGGGGGCCCTGTGTGAACTATGCTTCTGAGACAAAGGGGTTATTTACTCATGGGCCTCTGTCTGCCTGCATTTTCAGTTCCCTTTCTTGAAGAACTCACCTTCCACTCCCGTAGGTACATGCTCATGAATTAGCACCTGTCTCAGCAAAAGCCTTGTTTTGTGCTCCTGGCTTCGGCAACAAAAGATAGATAAAGGCTCCAAGAATTCTTCACTGACCTTTCCTTGCTAGAGACACAATAAAAGAGAGAACATTTCTGTTCCTGATGTAACATTTCTCATATCTAAAACATTATTTTATTTCACCCCATTAGTTGCTTTTAATAAATGAAATCAGTTTGATTCTTATTATGCTCACCCTTCATACCAGGAAACTTCAAACAGGTAACAATTTTCTATGTTAATATCTTTAATTATTGTCTTTTCCCCTGCTGCATGGTATGTAGTCAGAGAGGTTAGTTATAAGAAAAGTGCACAAATTGCAAATAGATCAGGTAAAAACTCCTACAAAAGAGGAAGGGAAAATTATCAGTGATATCAGTCAGACCCTCCCTACAGCTTTCATTCTTTCACCTCGAACTTGACTTTGGGTACTGAACTCCAGGGAGAGGAGAGGTTCTCTCCACAGAAAGAAAAACTCCTGCTATGGAAATTCACAGTGACCAAAGGCTAGGATCTGGGAGAGGGGGCGCCAGGGTGAGCGAGCAAACATGTCTCAAGGAGGGTCAGCTGCTGGCAGATTCAAGCATACAGTTGCCAGGGCAACCAGGTGTCCAAACTCAGAGGAAAACAAAATATTCACCAACAATAAGACTTCTCAAACCCACAAAGTAAGTATACCCAAGCACATGTACGCCTGTACATTGCTCACATGCAGACACTGGGGTCCCTCCCTGCACACTCATTAGTTCAATCACAGGCATATAAAGTTCTGGAAAGCATGCAGCCACACACTTGGGCAATGCAAGCAGAGGAAGTCCCGCTGGCCAGACATGGAAAAAGAATCCAGGGGAAGAAAGAGGCTGTTTCAAAGCTGCCCTTCCCAGTGCATAATCTCATAGCAACAGTCAGCCAAGTGATGCGGTGCCATCAGCTGCTGTGGAAGGTCATGTGTCTCCCGCAAAGTGGCCTCTCTCTGGCCAGTGTGTGCACCATGAGCCACCCTCTGCCACCAAACACTGGCTCTGAAATCCTCCCGATTTTCCACTCAAATCCCCAAATATGCCAAGAAGTCTCGAGTATTCCCCAAGGCATCATAATGTTTTCTAAATTAGAACACCCATTATCATATTCATATCAGCAGCTGTTTATTGATCAAGGATAATGGTGCAGGGATTGTATTACACCCTTTACATCCCTCTCTCATCCTCAGACCAGCCCTGCGAGGAAGAACGTATGATCCTAAACGTATAGGAAGGAAAAATGAGACTCACAAAGGCACGGTCCCCAAGCTGGTAAGTGATAGTGCTGGGATTCACACCTCCCCATCTGCCTGCCTCTGTAGTGCGTGTTCCTGTCAGAGCTGCTGGTTCTCCTGGGTCAGGAGCATGGCCGGCCCCAGCCGCCCAGCACGTGCTGGCCTTCTCTGCCCCTCAGCGAAGGCCACCAGCACTGCCACCTTCCCTGGCCTCCATGTCTGCTACGTCCTCTCCGGCGGCCTTGGGGCATGCTGGTGAGTATCTGGTTTTGCACCCCCGCATCGGCTGTGGCTAGCCTGGGCTGGCAGGGTCATTCTTCACCACAGCACCCGGACCAGGCACCTGCTCCCCAGCGATCGCCCTCAGCCAGGCAGGACATCCAGGTCTGTGAGGTTCACTCAAGACGGCAAGATGGACTGCTTCTCCTGGGGGTCTCTCTTCCCCTCGTCTCTCCCCAGAGCCTCTCCTTCTGCCAACAATAAACTGTGCATCAGGCCAAGGGAAGCTCTGGGGCTGACGAGTACCCTAAAGGACTTCAGGATTCTCCCTCAGAGCAGGAATGCCTGCCCTGAAGTCCTTGGGTAGATCTCAGAGGTATTTGAGAACCTCCTAAAATTACTTGCCAAGGGGGGCCTGGGTTGGTTTAGTTGGTTAAGCATCGGACTCTTGGTTTCTGCTCAGGTCATGATCTCAGGGTCATGAGATGGAGCCCTGTATAGGGCTCTGGGATCAGCGGGGAATCTGCTTGAGATTCCTTTCGCTTCTCTCTCTGCCCCCACCACCTGCTTGCGGGCACACACTCACTCTCTCTCTCTCAAATAAATAAATAAAATCTTTAAAACTGCTTGTCATATTGCTGAGTATATAGTATGTATTTTTTCCAGAACAGGGAAATCTTCTGATATATTCCCATGTAGGAATATATAGGAATAAAATCCCATATTTTCCAATATATTCTTTTTTTTTTAAAGATTTTATTTATTTATTTGACAGAGAGAGAGATCACAAGTAGGCAGAGAGACAGGCAGAGAGAGAGGAGGAAGCAGGCTCCCCGCGGAGCAGAGAGTCCGACGCGGGGCTCGATCCCAGGACCCTGAGATCATGACCCGAGCCGAAGGCAGCGGCTTAATCCACTGAGCCACACAGGCGCCCCTCCAACATATTCTTAAAATTCTCAGGGCACCAGGGTGGCTCAGTGTGTTAAAGCCTCTGCCTTTGGCTCAGGTCATGACCTCAGGATCCTGGGATGGAGCCCCGCTCAGCGGGGAGCCTGCTTCCCTTCCTCTCTCTCTGCCTGCCTCTCTGCCTACTTGTGATCTCTGTCAAATAAATAAATAAAATCTTAAAAAAAAAAACAAATAAACAAAACTCTCTTGTAAGCACTCTAAGCCAGTGCCTCGAAGAGCTGGGAGTCAGGCCACTTTGTCTCATTCTGTCAATGCCAGTATTTAGGTGCACTCCTGTTTCAGTGCTTATCTGGGGGAGGCAGTAATTAAAGAACAGTAGCCAGAGAAGGGAGCATGGGAAATGCTTTGCAAGTGAGCCCCCCGCCCTAGAAGCAGGGAAGTCCCACCGACAGGGCACTAGGGAAGCTGCAGGGTGCAGGGGAAATGGGCCAATGCTGATGTCTTAGCGTGCAGAAAGGTAGCCCTGACGAGGCAAGGGATACTGAAACTTGGCCAGGTCTGGGCTGGAGCCCTACTTCGGGCATGTTTTGGCCGGGGTACCGTGAGCTCATTGTTTTTTTACTTTTTCGAATTTCACTGCTTCAATCGGATATTGATGATAGTAAACTCTATCTCTGTCTTTTTTGAGAATCTCATAACTAATAACGATAACAAAAGCTGGAAGGGCTCGAGTGTTTACCATGTGCCAGAGCTTTCCCTGTAGCATGACATTTGCTCCTACTATTCCTGTCCACAGTAGCTGATGAGGACGACGAGACTCAGGTAAGTGTAATGACGTGCTTCTGTGGTGGAGAAGGGATAGGATGTCGAGGAAGTCTGCACAGAGCCCGAGCTTCACCTTGTGACCTGGTATCAACACCTTTCTTTGCAAGCATTAGTGCGGTGCCAATGTCCTCTGCACTTGCTTTGTTCTCTTGGGTCTGGCTCCTGGGGTGGCAGGCTCAGGAGGAAGGGATTGGTGTCTCCTAGACCCCAAGTTAGACAAACACCGAGTGTCAATAAAATAAGTGAAACTTGGTTTATATTTTGGTTCTGATTTTCTAGCTGTGTGACCTCGAATTTGAAATGAGGAGCAGGTGCTATCTGTGATCCATAGAGTGAAGTTTGCCCAGTTTATAAGCTCCTCTCTTCTTACATCTGAGCCTCTTGTGAAACCTACACAGATCCCAAAGGCCAGCACTGGCTCCTGACAAGCAAGGCTATGCTTACTTACCTTTGCTTTGTGGAGGTCAAATTACTTTCTTCTGCATGCGGGTAGAGTCAAATGTATAGTCTTGTGCTCATACAATAGGTGCAAACTGGGGATGAGACAGATCTTGCTTAAAATCTGTTTTTTTTTTTAAGATTTTATTTTATTTATGAGAGAGAGAGAGAGAGAAAGCATGAGCAAGGGGGAGGCAGAGGGAGAAGCAGGTTTCCTGCTGAGAAGAGAGCCTGATACTGGGCTCGATCCCAGGAGCTGAAGGCAGATGCGTAACCAACTGAGCCAAACGGGCGCTCCTAAAATCTGATTTTTTGTCACTCACCAGACGGGTATCCACAGTCCCACCGTGATCATTTCCAAACCTCCACTGTGTCCCCTCACCCACAGGTGAGTCTTGCATCCTGAGCCATGGTGAGAATCCATGCTGATGCAGGAAAGGGGCCTGTGCAAATATCCTCTCGCCCACGGCAGCTCTGGGCATGATCAGCATACCTACAGCACCGCATGTTTCGGCGGGAACCGCAAGGCTCTATTAACCTTCCATGTCCTCCGAAGTGTTCACGTCCTTCCAGCTTGGGCAGGAGGTGGAATTACCTGCCTGGGCAGAGAGAAACAGTGTTTGCACTTCTACCCTTAGCACGTGGATGTTGGCCGAGTGCTCCCACTCCTGCCCCAGGGAGCTGACGGTGTCAGCAGCACCCCCATCTGTTCCTGAGACCCACTCAGATAATAATTCTGAGTGCTCCCAGAAAAAAAATGAAAACTAGCCTGGCATTCTGGAGAGGCATGCTTTGGTTGTAAACTCTTCAGCCCGTGCCCTCCCAGCACCTGACTTTCAGGTGTGCTCCTAATGAGATGCCGAGGAGGAGAAGCAGGCTCTGGGGCCAGAGAAGCTCCAGAGTTAGTAGAGCCCCTGATGAGGCAGGCTTGGGGATATGTTCCATAAAGCCTCAGACCTTCAGGGGGCCTCATGGCATGACAGCATTTTGCTTCTGAGGTAAGACCCAACTTCCTCACATTTTGTGCAAAAATTAAATGCATAAATTTAGTGTGACCCAAAGTATATATGCTGAGATGATTTTACATTTACTCTCTCTGTGCCTCATTTTTAGCTGCTGCCACTTTCTTCAGTCTGAAGCACACAATAGCCATATCATCCTCAGTCAGCAGCTTGTGGCCTGGACAAGCTACGTTATCTCGTGGAGAAGATGCTTCTCACATTTGGGAGGAAATGGCAGAGCAGGCAGCTGAATCAACATGGGTCTTGCCTGCCCAGTTAGAGAGGGCACACTAAAACGGAAGAATCTGGGGAGAGGGACTCTTCAGAAAGATGTGCTCTTGCCACAGGTCATGGAAAGCTGCAGGATAATGGAAACGCCTGGGAACAGAAACAGCTGGGTCCCTTAAGTCCTCACAGCCAAAAAGGAAGGTCGGAGGGGGCGTGTCTTCTCACTGCCAGAGAGGAGGTTGGGAAGGGCTGTCCGTCCCTTTCCCAAGAATGAGCAATCGACAGTGATCCAACAGGGAGTGAGCTGGGGGAGCGCATCCTCTGAAGTCTCCCGGCCCCACCTCCAATCTCCTGCCAATCACAAGAGCAGAGGAAAGGGAGCCCATTTAGGCAGGTTGCCCTGACCAACTTGGGGTACAGAGCAGGGTGGAAATGGATGGGAAATTAGTATGGAGGTATGGCAAAGATGGAGAGATCAAAGATATTTAATACGGGGGGGGGGGGGTTCCAGAGAGGAAAGCAAAGGGATTCACATAGGTTATATGCCTATCATGTCCTAGGAGAATTAATTCATTTCTTACATTGGAAAATTATGAAATCTCTTTCTGACAAATGAAAATGAGACTCAGAATAACTAAGTGGTTTACTCAAGGTGATCCAAATCATCCGTCAGTCTAAATAAAATCTGTGCTCTTTCTACCCTGAATTGGCCTGTGTGTTCAGGAGGTATGGATGTGAGAAATCATCAGACAGAGGGTCACTTCCCAAGATCTGGGGCTCAGCCATCCAGGGTTGTGAGCCTGTGGGGAAAGGTAGGCAGAGTGGAATAAGGAGCATGTGGAGAAAACACTCATTTACCTTTTCACAACGAGGGCAGAGTGACTGTATCCTGCACAACTAACTTGGTTGTTGGCCAGTCTTCTGAACAGATCCCCCCCAAATATAACTGCAAACTGGGGATGAGACAGATCTTGCTTAAAATCTGTGTTTTTTTTTAAGATTTTATTTTATTTATGAGAGAGAGAGAGAGAAAGCATGAGCAAGGGGGAGAAGCAGGTTTCCTGCTGAGCAGAGAGCCTGATACTGGGCTCGATCCCAGGACCTGAGCTGAAGGCAGATGCGTAACCAACTGAGCCAAACGGGTGCCCCTAAAATCTGATTTTTGTCACTCACCAGACGGGTATCCACAGCCCCACTGTGGATGGAATCAGTATGTTGGAATCAGAAAGGTATACTTTTGAAGTCAGGTTCTTCTAGTTTCCAGCTATATGACCAAGAGTAAGTCACTTAACCCCTCTGAACATCAGCTTCTGCATCTTTGAAATCTATACAATACGGGCAGTAGTCCCATTTCAAAGGATGAAATAAGAAAACTTGGAATAAAGCCCCTCGTGCCAGCTTCAGTGGCTGGCTCAGAGCAAGTGTTCATGACTAGGGTAAGAAACAGGGTTGCAAAGGGCCTGATGATCACAATTTTTAAACATACTTTCTTTAAAAAAAATCATAAAATACATGCAGAAAAATGCAGAAATCATAGCTGTATGGCTCAGTTAATTTTAATAAGCTGAGTGCTCCTGTATAGCCACCAACGAAAATAAGAGTAGAAAATTATCACTTTCTTGATTGAACCCTCCAGAACCCCAATGGTCATCATGACCATCAGTTCTATAATCACTGACTAGTTTCATATACATTTGAAATACATATACTTAGAATCAATTATCTCTTTTTGTCTATTTTTTTTTTCACTCCACATTGGCTTTAGAGACTTATCTATGTTTCTGCATGCAGTTCGTTTTCATTGCTGTTGAGGATTTCACTGTATGGACATCACAATGTATATATTTTACTGGTGACAGACTTTGGGTCCGTTTTCATTTTGAATTAGTTTAAGTCGTGTTTCTATGAACGTTTTTTGTGCATGATTTTGGGTGAATTGATGTATGCTTTTCCGTTGGAGTGTCAGGCCATGGTTTTGGGTCTGTGTGACCTTAGGTAGACACTGCTAAAAAGTTTTCAGAAATAGTGGTAATGATTTATGTACTTTATCTGTGATGTTTGAGAGCTGCAATTGTTCCCATATCCTCACTGTTGCTAGTGCTGTCAAATATTTTAATTTCAGCTCTTCTAGCGGGAACGTATTTGTGCCCTTAACTTGCATTTCCTGATGAGTAATGAGATTGAGCCCTTAGGTATGCTTCTGGGAAATGTGTCTCTTCCACACCGCAGCTTGCCTTCTCACTCTCTTTCTGCGATCTTCTGATGAAGAGAAATTCTTCATTGTAATGTAGTTTCACGTATCAACTTTTCCCTTATCCTCAATGCTTGACGTGTGCTGTTTTGAAAGTTTGCTTAATGCAGGCCAGGGAGGTATTCTCTCTGTGTTCTTTGTTTTTCTTGGTTGACTTTTGTTTTGCCTTCCTCATTTACATCTATAACCCTCCTGGAGTTGATCTGTGAGTATGATGTGAAATAGAGGTTAAAAACATTCTTAGAATATAGATCTTTGATTATTCCAGCACCATCCACAGGGGAAAAAAAAGTCCCTTTGCCATCAATGTCGCAGGGTCACATTCATCTTAAGTCAAATATCTTGTACATATTGGCCCCTTTTCATATTCTGTTCTGTTGGCCCATACATCCATTTGGCACTGATACGGGCCTATCTTAGTTACCATGAGGTCAGTCTTGATACTGACGTGTAAGCACGTCCTTTGCACTCACACATAAATTTTAGAATCAACATCTCATTTCCACAGAAATCATCTTGAAATTTTAGCTGAGACCGCTCTGAATCCAAAAACAAACTTGAAGAAAATGGACACCTTTCCATTCCCTACTTTTCAACTTTTCTGTGTTCTTGTACTTAAGGTCTGGCATCTGTAAGCAGATGGAAGTGTGTGTGTGCATGTTTAATTTATTATAGTTTCTTAAATCCTTAATTGAAGTGGTTAGTCCATTCACATTCAATGTAATCGATGATGTATTTGGGTTAGATCTATAACCTTACTACTTTTTTCTATTTGTTCTTTTTTTCTAGGTTAATTATATCCCTTTTTGCCTTCTTTGTAGTTAAGATAAGCTTTGTTTTTCAATATCGTACCTCTGTTAACTTGTGGGTTATGCGTTCTTATATTCTCCAATTTCTTAGAGGAAATATTCTAAATATTCTAAAAACAGATATAGTATTTTTACTATGCCCAAGACAAGGCTGGGACCTTAAAAATACTTTAAATTCATTTATCACTCTATTTCCCAGCTTTTGTTATTGTATTTTTCCATTTATTTTTAACAAGATGTGATGGAATCATTGCTATATACACTCAGGAATTATTTGAGTTTATCAATATATTAATCTTTGCTGTGCCTTTTCTTTCTGAAATTTTTTTCTGCCTCAAGAATTCCCTTAAGATTTTCTTTAGCAGTTGGTCTGTTGATGACATTATCGACCCCCTTTTTTGGGAGAAGCCTGGAAAGCCATCTTTTATTTTTCCTTTTAGGGGATGTTTTCACTGAGTACAGAATTCTAGGTTGGTTCTTATTTTCTCTTGACACCTTAAGAATATCACTCTTTTGTCCTCCTCTGACTTCCAGATTTTCTGCTGAAGTCTCTTTTCATTACCTGTTGTTTTTCTTTGAACATAATATGTCTTCTTTTCTGGCCGCTTTTAGGATTTTTATTTGTGTTTGGTTTTTAGCAATGTTACTATGATATTCTTAGATGTGGTTTTTAATAAATTTCTTATGCTTGGTGTTTAGAAGTTTTTGAATCTATGAGTTATTGTCATTCATCCATTTTAGTAAAACTTCAACCCCTCTTTTCTGTCTGTGGCTCTATGTGTATTTAAACTTGTATGTTTTAATTTTTATTTATTTTTTAAAAATTTATTTATTTGACAGAAAGAGAGATCACAAGTAGGCAGAGAGAGAGGCAGGCAGAGAGAGGGGGAAGCAGGCTCTCTGCTGAGCAGAGAGCCTGACTCAGGGCTCAATCCCATGACCCTGAGATCATGACCCAATCTGAAGGCAGAGGCTTAACACACTGAGCCACCCAGGTGCCCCTGAACCTGTATCTTTTTTTTTTTTTTAAAGAAATCATGCTATATAGGTCCCTTAGGCTTTTTTTTGCTGCATTTTTCATTTTTTTAAAATGACCATCTTTAGCTAGTCTTGAAGACTGATTATAATTTTTTTCTTTGTCTAAATCCTAGATCACCTATGGGTCTGATTTTATTATTTATATTTTTCATTTTTATGTTTTTAATGTGATTTTTTTGTTTTATGATTCTAAAAACTTTTCCTACCTGTCACATATTTACATATTCATCCTTATTAGAGTAAGTATTACTATTTTTAATAGGCTATATTTTTAGAGTACTTTTAGGTTCACAGAAAAATGGGGTGGAAAGTAGAGTTTCCATATATTCATCGTTCCCACATATGCACAGACTTCTCCACTATCAACACTCCACACTAGAGTGGTACATTTGTCATAATCAATGAATATACATTGAGACATCCTGTCACCCAATGTGCATTGCTTACAACAGGGTTGATCATATTCTCTGGTTTAATAAACGTTCAATAACATGTACCCACCACTAAAGTATCACATAATCATTGCACTGCTCTCAAAGACTGTGCTCCCACTATTCACCCCCTAACCCTTGTCTTCATAGCTTTGCCTTTTCCAGAATGCCATATAGTTGGAATTATACAGTACATATCTTCTCAGATTGGCTTCTTTCACTTAGTAATAAATACGTAAGTTTTCTCAATGTCTCTTTATGATGTGATAGCTCATTTCTTCCTAGCACTGAATAATATTCCATTGCCTGCATGTATTACAGTTTATTTACTCATTCACCTATTGAAGGACATCGTGTTTGCTTGGTTATGACTAAAATTGCAATGAACATCTGTGTGCAGGTTTTTGTGTGAACATAAATTTTCAATTCTTTTGGGTTGAAATATCAGTGATTATTAGCTCCTTATACCAAGATATACCAAACACTTTGCATTTTGGCCATTCCAAATGGTCAATGTAGTAGTATCTTGTTTTAATTTGCAATTCCCTGATGACATATGATTTGAGCATCCTTTCATATGGATTCCTTTCATAAGGATTCTTCAAATATTCTTAGTTGTGGGGAATCCCCTTGCAAGAAAACTGGGAGCTGGGGAAGAGGAGCTGGAACATACCAAAGACTGGGCAAACCTAGCAGTAACACCAAAAGAGGACCCCACTTTAAGGGTCTGATAGACTCAGTATAATACTCAGACCAGCAGAGCAGGGCCCTGAGTCAATAGCCATCAGTCCAATGGCAGCTATCCTTGAACCTGAGCATTTGACATGAGTATGCTTAAATTGGGTTAATTATGTCTTCTCTCCTTGTTTTTAAATAATATTCTATTGGATGCATTTCACATGTGACTTAGCAGAGCTTAGCAGAATCCATTCTTTGTTATATGTGTCTTGGAGATCTCAGATGGATGGGGAGAATGTACCTGAAGGGACTGCATGGTCCATTCTGACCACAGAAATAAATAAAAAGCAGGATGGGCCAAGAAACTCGGTCAACTTTTATAAAACACAACAACATTCAGGGCATCAGCTTCTTCTGGGGATGCAGAGATGCATAGAAACTCCCATGAAGATATCAAAGCATACTGTAGGGAGACTATAATGGGAATGACCTTGCATCCTAGTCTGCCAGAGACAGTCCTAGATTATGCCTATTGTTTCAGAAGTTATTACCAGCTTCAATTAGAAGAACAAATTACCTGGCTACTCTAGCTACCATGGATGTATTTGTTACTTTCATGGTCAACTTGTCCTGCACACAGCTCCCAGCTATTTAGTCAAACACAGGCTAGATGTCATTGTGAAGGTATGTTTTAGAACAGATCAACATTTAAATCAATAAACTTTGAAAAATCAGTTACCTTCCATAATGAGAATAGGCCCCATCTAATCAGTTGAGGTCCCCAGGGAAGAAGGACTCTACCTCCCTTCTGCCTTCATACTCGAGTTGCAACATCCACTCTTCTGCATCTCTAACCTGCTAGTTTGTCCTGTAGATTTCATACTTGTCAGCCTCCTCCATAAATGCTTGAGCCAATTCCTTAAAATAAATCTCTCTTTCTTCCTGAGTACACCCCCCCCCAACACACACACCCTATTTTTGTTTCTCTGGAGCATCCTGACTAATACCATGGACTTACTTATCAGGGCCTTCGGGGACATAATTGCAAGAGGCTTTGTTCCTTCAACACTCAAGCATTTGAAGGGCAGGCTGTCTAAATAACAAGGCTGGTGAGGGAATAGCTGATAGAAGAGCCTGGGGATTCTATGGAGTTCTGTGTCCCTGGTAACTGGTGGGCAGGCCCTGGAAGAGGAAGTGAGGTGTAAACTCCGAAGGACCGAAGCCTAGTTTGCACTTCTGATAAAGGGTCCCCCAGGTAAAGTGAACTACTAGGAGGGTTAATCAGAGCAAAACCTGGGTCAGTTTACTTTTTCCTAACGCTCTCTCTAGCAGCAGATCAGGTGGTGGGATGGAGAAAAGGATGACAGTGAGATAGTGAAGGGGTGCTGGCCAGAGCTCAGAGAGTGAGATCATGATTCTGAGTGGAGGCAGCAGCCGTGAGCATGGAAAGGGCAGAGATAGATTTCAGAAAAGTTGTCCTTCCTTTCTTGGTATTGTGGCACCTGTTGGGTGACACCTATATCCTGAATAAACCCAATCACCTGCTTTCTCTATTCCTACATCCAGACAGTGGAGTGCAGGTGCTGAAAACAGCACAGCTGAGCAGATTGCTGTCCTCACAAATGAATGGTCCCCAGTCTCAAAGAGACCTGAAAATTCTACCAGGACTTTCTGGCAATCTTCACTTTCTTCCAGAAACTGTTCATATTTTTAAAATTTTTAAAATGCATGAATGTGACTTTTCTCCCTCACTCAACATTTTTAAAACTAAGCTTAAATTTTTTTTTTAAGATAGAGACACCTGAGTGGCTCTTGGGTTCAGCTCAGGTCTTGATCTCATGGCTCCTGAGACTGAGTCCCATGTCCAGCTCCCTGCTCAGTGTGGGTCTGTTTGGGCAGTCTCTCCCTCTGCCCCTCATACATGCACTCTCTCTCTCAAAGAAGTCTTTAAACATTTTTTAAAGATGATTACAGATTCACACAGAGTTGTGAAAAAGAATACAGAAAGATCCAAGGTTCCCTTTGGTCAGTTTTCTCTAATGATAATGTCTTGCAAAACTACAGCAAGGTATCACCATAGGATATTGGCATCGATCTAGCTAGGATAGAGAATGTCATTGCCATCACAAGACTTTTTATTTTATTTTTTATAGCCACACCCATTCCTTGTGCTACTCCTTAACTCCTGGCAACCACTAATCCATTCTTCATTTCCATAATTTTGTCAAGAATATTATGTATGTGGAATCATGTGTTGTATAACTTTTGGGAATTGGTTTTTATCACCCGGGATAATTCTCTGAAGATTCTCCCAAGTTGTTATGTGTATTAATAGTTTTATCCTTTTGGTTGCTGAGTAATATTTTGTGATGTGCCTATCCCACTCTTGCTTTAAACATTCACCCACTGAAGGACATTTTGGTTGCCTCCAGTTTTTGCCTATCACAAATAAACAAGCTACAGAAATACATGCACAGGTTTTAATGTGAACATAAACATTCATTTTATTTAAGATTTTATTTATTTGTTTGACAGAGATCACAAGTAGACAGAGAGAGAGAGGAAGAAGCAGGCTCCCCGCTGAGTAGAGAGCCCGA
Organism: Meles meles; assembly: GCF_922984935.1. Classification (NCBI taxonomy): domain Eukaryota; kingdom Metazoa; phylum Chordata; class Mammalia; order Carnivora; family Mustelidae; genus Meles; species Meles meles. Next base: position 43,938,301 of record NC_060078.1, on the reverse strand, counting down.
TGCGGGGCTCGATCCCAGGGCCCTGAAATCACGACCTAAGCCAAAGGCAGAGGCTTAACCCACTGAGCCATCTAGGTGCCCCATAAGCATTCATTTTATGGAATAAAAATCCAGGAGTGCAATTGCTGGATTGCAATCGCTATGATGGTTACTTGTCGGTTTTATAAGAAACTGCCACATTGCTTTCCAGAGTGACTGCACCATTTTACATTCCCACCATCAATATGGAGGTGATCCAGTTTCTCCACAACCTCTCTAGCATTTGGTATTGCCATTATTTTTTATTTTAGTCATTGAGGTGGTTTGTAGTGAAAGCTCGTTGTGATTTTACTTTTTATTTCCCTAATAGCCAGTTATGTTGAACATCTTTTTTTTTTCCCATCTGATTATCCTCTTACTGAAATATTTCTGTGTCTTTTGCTTGTTTTCTAATTGGATTATTTTACTGTTTAGTTTTGAGAGTTCTTTCTATATTCTAGATACTAGTCATTTGTCAGATATGTGGCTTCACTGGGAGAGGTTTTTGAAAAGACATGACTGCCTAGTGACTTGTGAGCTGGACCTGGGCACTTAGAGGCCCCCTCACTCCTCCCCTGTCCTTGGGCTATGGGTTCTGCTTACCTTTCCCACTGCCAGGGACTTCTCCAAGAGCACAGACTTGAGAGATAGTGATGTGGTATTGAAAACATCTGCAAGGTATACACGACTGAGCCCGATTAAGGCCTCTCTATAAACTCTGAGATTCTGGAGGGCAGGCGAAGGGACCCATTAGTCTGGCTGCAGCACAAGACCAGCATCCTATGTAAGTTCCCTTTTCTTGTTAAAACTGCCACTTGTCAACCTGGAGTGGCCTGCCTCTTTCCTTGGTTTCTTCCTGCCCCTCATGTAAGGGGTTCAGTGATAGACTTCACCCGGAAAGCTCCCAAAAGGGTTTTGAATCAACAGGTTTGCAAATATTTCTTCCAGCCTGTCACTTATCTTTTCATCCTCTCTGTGGGGTCTATCATATGGCAAACATTTTAAATTTTGTTGGAGTATAGGGCGCCTGGGTGGCTCAGTGGTTTAAAGCCTCTGCCTTCGGCTCAGGTCATGATCTCAGGGTCCTGGGATCGAGTCCCACATCGGGCTCTCTGCTCGGCAGGGAGCCTGCTTCCTCCTCTCTCCCTAACTGCCTGCCTCTCTGCCTACTTGTGATCTCTGTCTGTCAAATAAATAAATAAAATCTTAAAAAAAAAAATTTTGTTGGAGTATAATTTATCAGTTTTTCCTTATATGTATGGAGCTTTGAAGTCAAGTTTAAAAGCTCTTTGCCTTGCCTTAGATCTCAAAGATTTTCTCTTTTTAATGAGTTAGTTTGTAGTTTTATATTTTACACTTATGTTTGTGATCCATGTTTACTTACTTTTTGCATAAGGTATAAGACTTTGGTTGAGTTTTTTTTTTTTAAGATTTTATTTATTTATTTGACAGAGAGAGATCACAAGTAGACAGAGAGGCAGGCAGAGAGAGAGAGAGAGGGAAGCAGGCTCGCCGCTGAGCAGAGAGCCCGATGCGGGACTCGATCCCAGAACCCTGAGATCATGACCTGAGCTGAAGGCAGCGGCTTAACCCACTGAGCCACCCAGGCGCCCGAGTTTTGTTTTTTTGCCCGAGGATGTCCGCTTGTTCCATCACTATTTGTTAAAAAGGTTACTTTTCCTCTGTTGGCTTACTTTCATTCTTTTGTCAAATTCTAGTTGGGCATATTTATATAAGTGATTTCTGAGTTCTCTATTCTGTCCCACTGATCTCTATGTGCATTCCTCCATCACTATCACATAATCTTGGTTACTGTAGTTATATGATAAATCTTGAAATCAGACAGCTGAATTTATTACCCTTCATTCTTTTTCAAAATTATTTTGGTATTCCAGTTCTTTGCCTTTCCATTGCATTTAGAACAATCTTGTCCAGGGGCACCTGGGTGGTTCAGATTTTGGCTTGGGTCATGATCTCAGGGTCCTGGGAATCCCCGTCAGGCACACTGCTCAGCGGGGAGTCTGCTTCTCCTTCTCCCTCTGCCCCCCCCACTTGTGCTCTCTCTCTCTCTCTCTTTCAAAATAAATAAATAAATAAATAAATAATCTTTAGGGGCGCCTGGGTGGCTCAGTGGGTTAAAACCTCTGCCTTCAGCTCAGGTCATGATCCCAGGGTCCTGGGATCGAGTCCCGCATCAGGCTCTCTGCTCAGCAGGGAGCCTGCTTCCCTCTCTCTCTCTCTCTGCCTGCCTCTCTGCCTACTTGTGATCTCTGTCTGTCAAATAAATAAATAAAATCTTAAAAAAAGAAATAATCTTTAAAAAAGAACAATCTTGTTCATACACAAAATTCTTGCTGTGAATGTTATAGTAATTGCATTAACCTTGTATATCAATCTGGAGAGAACTGACATTTTTACTTTATTGATTTCCAACCTATGAACATGGTATGTATCTCCCTTTATTTATCTCTTCTGTGATTTCATGGACAGTTTGTAGTTTTTTTTAGCATAAAGTCCTATACATATTTTACTATATTTACACTGAAGTGTCTTAGGTCTAAAATAAATAATATTATATCTCAAATTGTCATATCCATGTGTTCATTGCTATTATACAAAAATGATTTTTGTATGTTTATTTTATATCCCACAACCTTGCTGAACTCATGTATTAGTTCTAAGAAGGTTTTTTGTAGATTTCTTGAAATTGTCTGGGTAGGCAGTCATATCACTTTCAAATAGAGATAGTTTTATTTCTTCCTTTCCAATCTGTATGTCCTTTATTTCCTTTTCTTGCATGGCTAGAACACCGAGGACAATGTTAAATAAGGTACTTTGTTCCTGATTCATTCTTTGATGATTAAGTGTAATGTTAGATGTAGTTTTTTGTATTTTTAAAATCAAGTTGTAGACTCCAATATGCCCCCACTCAACAGTCAAAGACAACCTGACAAGAATAGAAGTCTAGAATCCTCATTTGACTTTCGCTGGCAAGGGTTGAGGAAAAACCATGGTTTTGAGGGTTGGTTTTTATTCTGTTGTTTTATTTGGTTTGGTTTAGTTTGGTTTTACTATAGTAGAGCAGTTATTATCTATAGTTTTCTGTCTTGCTAGGCTACCTACTTCTTGGTTCTTTGGACAGAAAGAGTAGGCTTTTGTTGAAAGCTTTTTTTTTTTTTTTTTGGTCTGCTCGTATTTGTGTCTAGGTTGCAGGCTTCTTCAGCAACAAGTCTGGAATGTATAACACAAAAAGAAGACACAGGGAACTCACTACTATGTTGTTCCTTCTCATCCTAATGCCCAGTCTGCCACCTTCTCCTCATACTTGAGAATCTTCTTCTATTTGCGTTCTGTATAGTGTAGAATACAATTTAGAGGGAGCAATAGGGAAAAATATATCTACTCTATCTTCCTTGAAGCAGAAGTTCTTGCTCAACTGATTTGACTCCATGTCCACTTTACAGGAAAAATGAAACAACTAGAAGTTACCAGAGAAGAATTCCCTTGTCTTCTCAATTACAAACCTGTAAAATGATTTATATCTCCCACCAAACTGCTCTTCCTTTTGTTTTTCTTGTTATAACAGAGGAGACTTCTCACTTTGGAGCCAAAAACCAAACCTCCTACAGAACACTAGATTCCATCTGCTCCTGCCTCCCAGGAACATTAAAAAACAGATTATTTTTCTTTTTCTCTTATACATGGATTCCTCCTGTTAACTAGATTTTTCTATTGGATTTTAATTGTGTTCATGCCCTTTCCATTAAATACAGTCAAATCCTGGTTGCACATTTTGCTCAGCTATTGCTCTGGCTCTTAAATTTCTGTTTTAGCCACACTAACCTTTGAGTGACAAGTATGCTTCACAGTGTTTGTGCCCCAAGGCATTTTATCCTTCTCTATTCAACTCCTTATCTTTCTGTATTCTTCAATTTCTGGCTCACTCATCATTTCCTGTTATATTATTGCAGTGTCTCATTTATTTGATAGCCACCTTATTTATGCCTATGCTATTCTATTGGATTTTAAGAATTATGAAGGGAGAGAATGCATTTATTTCATGCCCTTATATTCCCTATGTGTAGCATAGTATCTCACAGAATCATTGAGAAACACAAAATGCATGATGCCCCTGAACTGTGCATTGTTGCAGGTGGAATTATTTACTTCATATGCAGGGGGCTTCAAATAAATACTTTGGAATGAATGAATGAATGAGTGAGAGTAAATCAATGGGACTTAATATTGATTGCATATGTGTATGGGAGTATCTAATACAAAAAAGTAAAATGTCCTTCTTAAGTTTTGACCTTGAGCAATTTTATCAATTTTAATGCCATTAACTAGAATAGAAATTACAGGAAACTAAATTTTTGGCATACAATTTTTGCTATGTAAGTGAAGATCTCTGTCTTAAATTGAGGTCTGGGCTTGGGAAATTGGTTTGGAATCATCAGCTTATATATGGTATTTTCAGATATATATGTAAATAAAATATATTCAGTGGAGGAGAGAGAACAGGTAAAATGAGAAGAAAAGAGGGTCAAAGATACAACCCTGAGAAGCCTGCCCTAAGATTAAAAAATTGAATCATCATAGAAGTCACAAAAGGAGGAATTTTCAAAAGGAGGCTATGATAAGCACTATTAAAGTTATAATTTCCATTAAGATGAGGAATGGAGTGGGGACTATAGACTTATCTTTCCAGAGGGACCATGGGGAGATGGCAGGAGACTCTGAAGTGAATGGAATGATTGATGGTAAACATAAGTCTGCAGTGGACACTTAATGGCATAGCAGGGTCCAGGGAGCTCTTTGACAAAATGAGGTCCTACTGAAGACTAGGATATTTGAAATCTAGGGGACAGGTGGGTACATAAATAGAGAAAGTAAAGGGATTTTAGAGGAAAGTGGAAGGAATTCATGCTTAATGATCTCAATTTTCTCAGTGACACATACTACTTATTCATCAACTGAGAGAATGAGGTCAGGAACCTGGTGGGGTGCCTGAAGATAAAGACAAGACTAAGTGTTGCCCCTGTGGTGAATAGGAAAGGGATCCAACATGAGCAGGGTAAAGGATTTTTGAGTGAAACTGATAGCTTAACAATGGCTAAATTCATACATCTGTCATGGATTTTATCCAATAGCACTCTGTATCCCCAGGGTGACTGAGGGAAAAACAGACGGTTGTATTAATTCAGGTCTGGACATCATTAGAGTATGTGCTGAGAAAGATTAAGGGATCAGAGGAGTAGAGGGAGTTGGTAAACATGCAGTTGAAATGACCGACATCATAACCAGGTTGATAGGGAAGAAAGTAAAGCTGGGCTGAGATTGGTGGATTGGGAAGATAAAGCAGGACATTGGAATGGAGTTCTCCGTGAGGCTTAAATTAGAGCAGTTTTACTGAGATAGGTGAAGAGAGAGACTTTAGGTAGATTCTGCAATGTTAAATCAGAGATTGCAGAAAAGAAGCAATGAGGAACTGATAAAAACATATACTGTGGTATTAGATGCACCTAGGTATAAGTCCTGTCTCTTAGTTATTAGCTATGTGAATTTGGAACTCAGTTGTTTAATCTGTAGAAATAACATTAGTTCCTATGTCCAAAGCCTGCGGTGAGAATCGAATGTGATAATGCACGTGAAGTGTAGGATATGGTAAGCTTTGTAGGAGTAGGTAGGTATCTTTCCTCTTACTATATGGTGATCATAATGTGACCTCAGAGTGTGACTGTGAGTGAGTAGTTGAAGATATGCAGAGGTACAAGATTTGGGAGTGGAGAAGACTTGAAACCAGGAGTACCAGAAGGATGATTCACATGGGTAGAAAACAGTATCCTTGCTTTGTCTCTAGGGTTAACATGAGTGTCACAGTTATAGACTAGAGATGGTCCTCATGTTTCCCCCATGTCACACACACACACACAAAAAAAATAGCAAAGGCATCCCAAGGTTCAACCCAGCTGGGACTTCCTTGCAACTGAAGGTACTTGTGCTTGTACATGTGCCACTGAAGGTACAGCTTTGCTTGTTCATTGCCATTCCATATAGATCACAGAGCTTCATTTGCATAAAAGGATGCCCAGGTTTTAGTAATGGGACCTTTTTAATTGTTTGGTTTCTGCACATAAACTGGTTCTGAGTCAGCCAAATATGCTCATAATTAGGAGACAAACAGCAGAGGCCAGCGAGTAGCATTTTCTTTTGCTTATTTAAATAGTTGGCTAACTTGGAGTCAAGCCATATTGATTCTGAGAAAGCTTTATTCAATTAGTGCCCACATGTGCCTTCAGCACTGTTTAGTCAGTGAGGACCCAGGTATGCCTGAGAGTGACTCCAGGTACTTCTCAGGAGCATGGTCACCTTGTGTCCTGCATAGAAGATGAAGAGAGTCTGGCCCCTGCAAGATGTCACTTTTGTTACTTCTGTAGAAACCAACCAAATCAGCACCTGTGGAACCCCTATAGTCCAGCTGACAACCCATTAAAGCCCACAGATCTTGGTGATGAGCATACCCTGAAAGACCTGGGGAAGATAAGTCCTGGTACCTAGCTTAAGAGAAGAAAGAAAACTAGCAGTTAGTAAGTGCCTACTGCTTACAGGTACTCTTTAAGTACATTACTGATAGAAAATCATTTAATCATTACCCTGTCCTACAGCAAGGAGAACTAGACTTGAAGAAATAATTGCCTGGCCTAAGATTACACAAAGTGGTGAAACTGGGAAATGAATCCAGGTGTTACAGAATCTAAGGCACATATGCTTCGTGGACTGCTAGTGTGTTTTCTTCTTTTGTGTGTATATGTGTGTTTTTGTTTTTCAGGGCTTACTGGGCACTTTGAACAAATTACATAAAGTATTATGTATTTACAGATTGAAAGACTGCCTATGTGGGGATTATCCAGGGCCAAGGTGAGAGTCTGGCATGTAAGAGCAGGGTACTCAATGTCCAAGAGTCAAAAGCCTATTGGAAGAGTGAGGATGAGACTCACTGGGGCTGATAGTTATTCACAAAGTTTCTAAGAAGTCCCCTGGCATGTTTCAAGAAAATCAAAGTTCAAGGTCTGCCATCCTTGAATTTAACAGGAGATGGACACACTGGAGGTATAGCATCCATCTTTCTCTTTGTTTTATAGAACCTAAGAAAAATCAAGAAGACAGACAAAGACCAGAAAGACACAGGGATGGTATAAGGATATAATGTTTGAAGGTACATGAGATTCCTGCAGAAGTATTTCATTGGGTTAATGGATAGAATCAATGAGATATCCCCTTAGCAGGGAAAGGAAACAAAACAGAAATGGCAATTAAGTCCAAGAGCAGGACTTGAGGGTATTCAGCCATCTAGTTTGCCTAGGACTGTCATGGTTTTGCACTGAAAACCCTACTTCTGGGATTCCCTCATTCCAGAATGAGTCAGGAATGAGTCATCAATGTAGATTTCATGAAAGGCTCAGGGAAAAGGTAGGGAGAGATGATAGCACAGCTAAGAGCTTGTCACTATAATGGATCATCTCTCTAAGCTTCAGCATCCTTAAACATAAAGTAGAGAGAGGGATTCCTCTCTTGTGTGGTTACTGTGAGGTCAAGGGTATAAAAAGGATTGGAAGAAAAGGGACAAGGGACTAAAATCATGGAACACTCAAAACCATGCTGGCACTACACAGTCTCATTCTGCACTCTCTTGTACTATTATTACAATTTTCCTTGTTTTATAAGAAAGAAATGAGTTAAATGAATCAAGGTCTTAAGTAGTTTATCCCAAGTCCTATGACTGGGAAGTGGTAGAGTTACATTTGAGAGCCAGATAGTAGGGACAGGGAATTACACATAGCTGAAAGAATTTACTTGCCAGCAGGACTTGTGAAAAATCTAGAGTTGGTTACCCCACTACCCCAGTGAGGCCCTGCTACTGGGAATAATGGCTGGGGATGATGTTACTCTCATTTGAAGTGTCTAAGCTATAGGGTGATGGATGGATCTCAAAGGAGCTGAATTTTTTGACCTGAAATTTTGTATTTCTTTCAAAGGAGAAATAATCACTTTTGGAATTTTTGTTAAGGAAAGAGTTGGCTATCCCAAGCAATAAGGCAGAGATAAAATGAAATAGGATCTCCTGCAGTAATGCATATGAGTGTTTGTCACGGATTATTGCTTCTTAGCTTGAAAGAAGATAATCAGCTCAGAGAAGAGAAGATGTCTTTGGGTTTGAAATCTTTTTACAGAAGCTGTTTGGCAAGCATTTAACCAGGTGGAGATACATATACCTTAATCCACTGCAATCCAGAAGCCCACTCACTGGGAGTGTTTCCATTGGGAAATTAATCATTTCTAACTGAATTAACAAGTGAGGGACCTTCCCAGACCCAGCTCATGGGAACTTCAGAGCTCCATGGGATATCTCTGTGTCATGGCTCTTGGAACTTCATGGAGGCCTGGAGATGCCACACTGATTTGAGGAAGGAAATTCCAATCAGACTGGCCTTTACACATAGTACTCCAACATTACTACAGGACATCTCAAAAAGAACACATGACCTGCGAATGTTGATCTTTGAAATGATAATCTTCTAATTTTTATTCATTAGCTTTTAATTTCTGTAGAGATGTTTCTTGGGGGGGGAAGAGTGACAGCTAGTCAATATAGAATTTGAAAATTATCCATTCGCAACCCCCAATATAAAACTTACTGAAGCAAATATTGGCAAATGGATGCAAAATCCTTTGGGTAAAATATTCTTGTAGAAAAAAGAATTTCATGTAGTGACAAATATTACTGCTCAGTTATTTACCAATTATATAGATGTAGGTATATAATACAGTATTATATTACACATATATGATAATAAAAGTGCAAAGGACAATGAAAAATAAAGCTATGCTATGTCTAGTTTCTTATATTCATGGCAAAGTTGTATAATATTTACTTTATTTTTAATTTTTTTAAGATTTTATATATTTGATATAGAGAGAGAGCACAAGCAGGGGGAGCATCAGGCAGAGGGAGAGGGAGAAACAGGCTTCCCCACTGAGCAAGAGCTCAAAGTGGGGCTCAATCCCAGGACCATAAGATTATGACCTGAGTTGAAGGCAGATGCTTAACTGACTGAGCCATATAGGCACCCCTAATATTAACTTTTCTTGCTATAATTTATAGAACAATTACTAAATGTAATACAAAGATGTATAGCTGAAATTCTGACAGAAAAATTAAAATCAATCATTAGAAAAGGAAGAATACATTTTTTCTTCTTTACTCAAAGTTATTTAATCAATTTTTAAAATTTTATTAACATATAAGGTATTATTTGCTTCAGGGTACATACCTCAAAATCATTCTCAGTGGGGAAAAACAGAGAGCTTTTCCCCTAAGGTCAGGTACACAGCAGGGCTGTCCATTATCACTACTGCTATTCAACATAGTACTACAAGTCCTAGCCTCAACAATCAAACAACAAAAAGAAATAAAAGGCATCCAAATTGGCAAAGAAGTCAAACTCTCACTCTTTGCAGATGATATGATACTTTTTGTGGAAAACCCAAAAGCTTGCACTCCAAAACTGCTAGAACTTATCCTCTTCAGGATATGAAATCAATGCACAGAAATCAGTTGCATTTCTACACACTAACAGCAAGACAGAAGAAAGAAATTAAGGAGCATGCCTAGAGATAGTACTCTTGGGTGCATATTTTTCTCATTTAGTACTTCGAATATATCATGCCAGTCCTTTCTAGCCTGCCAGGTCTCTGTGGATAGGTATGTTACCAATCTAATATTTCTACCATTATATGTTATAGACCCCTTATCCTGAGCTGCTTTCAGGATTTTCTCTTTGTCACTGAGACTTATAAGTTTTAGTCTTAGATGACAGGGTGTTGATCTATTTTCACTGATTTTGTGGGGGGTTCTCTATGACTCCTGGATTTTGATGCTTGTTTCCTTTGCCAAATTAGGGAAATTCTCTGCTATAATTTCCTCCAATATGCCTTCTGCCACTTTCCCTCTTTCTTCTTCTCCTGGGATCCCAATTATTCTAATATTGTTTCATCTTATGGTAGCACTTAAATCTTGAATTCTCCTCTGTGGTCCAGTAGTTGTTTATCTCTCTCTTCCTCAGCTTCTTTAAATTTTCCATAATTTGGTCTTCTATGTCACTAATTCTCTCTTCCACCTAATTTATTCTAGCAGTAAGAGCCTCCATTTTCGATTGCACCTCATTAATAGCTTTTCTGATTTCAACTTGGTTAGATTTTAGTTCCTTCATTTCTCCAGAAAGGAATTTTATTTCTCCAGAAAGTGATTCACTAGTATCTTCCATGCTTTTTTCTAGCCCAGCTATAATCTTGATAATCATCATTCTGAACATTCTGACATCATACCAATGTCCATATTCATTAAGTTCCTAACAGTTGGTACGGTCTCTTGTTCTTTTTTGTGAGGTGAGTTTTTCTGCCTTGTCATTTTATGCAGATAAGGATAGATGAATGAGAGAACAAAATAGTAAAAGGGTAGCAATCACCCCAGAAAATTATATGTTAATGAAATTGGAAGAGACCTGAGACCTAAAACTGGGGGGGGGGGGGGTGGAGGAGAAGAAAGGAGGGGGAAAATATATATATATATATTTTTTCTATTTTTATTTTTATTTTATTTATTTATTTATTCAATTTAAATTTTATTTATTTTTTATTTTTTTTATTTGTTTATTTACAGCATAACAGTGTTCATTGTTTTGGCATCACACCCAGTGCTCCATACAGTACGTGCCCTCCCTATTACCCACCACCTGGTTCCTCAACCTCCCACCACCCCGCTCCCCCGCCCCTTCAAAACCCTCTGGTTGTTTTTCAGAGTCTATAGTCTCTCATGGTTCATCTCCCCTTCCAGTTTCCCTCAACTCCCTCTCCTCTCCATCTCCCCATGTCCTCCATGTTATTTGTTATGTTCCACAAATAAGTGAGACCATATGATACTTGACTCTCTCTGCTTGACTTATTTCGCTCAGCATAATCTCTTCCAGTCCCGTCCATGTTGCTACAAAAGTTGGGTATTCATCCTTTCTGATGGAGGCATAATACTCCATTGTGTATATGTACCACATCTTCCTTATCCATTCATCTGTTGAAGGGCATCTTGGTTCTTTCCACAGTTTGGCGACCATGACCATTGCTGCAATAAACATTGGGGTACAGATGGCCCTTCTTTTCACTACATCTGTATCTTTGGGGTAAATACCCAGCAGTGCAATTGCAGGGTCATAGGGAAGCTCTATTCTTAATTTCTTCAGGAATCTCCACACTGTTCTCCAAAGTGGCTGCACTAACTTGCATTCCCACCAACAGTGTAAGAGGGTTCCACTTTCTCCACATCCTCTCCAACACACGTTGTTTCCTGTCTTGCTAATTTTGGCCATTCTAACTGGTGTCAGGTGGTATCTCAATGTGGTTTTAATTTGAATCTCCCTGATGGCTAGTGATGATGAACATTTTTTTTTTAAAGATTTTATTTATTTGACAGAGAGAAACCACAAGAGAGGCAGGCAGAGAGAGAGGAAGGGAAGCAGGCTCTCTGCCGAGCAGAGAGCCCGATGCGGGACTCGATCCCAGGACCCCGAGATCATGACCTGAGCCGAAGGCAGCGGCTTAACCCACTGAGCCACCCAGGCGCCCCGATGAACATTTTTTCATGTGTCTGATAGCCATTTGTATGTCTTCGTTGGAGAAGTGTCTGTTCATATCTTCTGCCCATTTTTTGATATGATTATCGGTTTTGTGTGTGTTGAGTTTGAGAAGTTCTTTATAGATCATGGATATCAACCTTTTGTCTGTACTGTCATTTGCAAATATCTTCTCCCATTCCGTGGGTTGCCTCTTTGTTTTGTTGACTGTTTCCTTTGCTGTGCAGAAGCTTTTGATCATGATGAAGTCCCAAAAGTTCATTTTCGCTTTTGTTTCCTTGGCCTTTGGAGACATATCTTGAAAGAAGTTGCTGTGGCTGATATCGAAGAGGTTACTGCCTATGTTCTCCTCTCGGATTCTGATAGATTCCTGTCTCATGTTGAGGTCTTTTATCCATTTCGAGTTTATCTTTGTGTACGGTGTAAGAGAATGGTCGAGTTTCATTCTTCTACATATCGCTGTCCAGTTTTCCCAGCACCATTTATTGAAGAGACTCTCTTTTTTCCATTGAATATTTTTTCCTGTTTTGTCAAAGATTATTTCACCATAGAGTTGAGGGTCCATATCTGGGCTCTCCACTCTGTTCCACTGGTCTATGTGTCTGTTTTTATGCAAGTACCACGCTGTCTTGGTTATCACAGCTTTGAGACCTAAAACTCGGGGTGGGGGCGGGGGTTGGAGGAGAAGAAAGGAGGGGGAAATATATATATATATATTTCTATTTTTATTTTTATTTTATTTTATTTATTTATTTTTATTTAGTTTTTTCCCCCTCCTTTCTCCTCCCCAATCCTCCCCTCTCCCCCTCCTGGTTTTAGGTCTCAGGTCTCTTCCAATTTCATTAGCATATATTTTTCTGGGGTCATTGCTACCCTTTTAGTATTTTGTTATCTCATATATTTTATATATATGTGTGTATATATATACACATATGTGTATATATTTAGACTGGTGAATAGAACAGAACCACACACTTGGTTTTGGGTGTATTTTAAAGAATGAAAAACATATATAAATAAAAATAAGGGTAAATGATGAAGCAATGGAGTATGACTGTAAAGATGAAAATTAAAATGATTCTTAAAAAGAAATCAATAAGAAGTTATTTGAAAAAAGAAAAAAAAAGAGGAAAGAATGTGATCAGGCTGGAGACTAGAACAATGCCATGTGCTAGATTTAGGGTATATTTTGATCTGTTAGAGGAAACTGTATCCCAAAATTCTAAAGAAAGAAAAACCTACGTGTATGCAAAAAATAAGGTTAAATACAATGAAAGGATAGAATATGCCTATAGCAATGAAAATTTTAAAAGATTTTTTAAAAAGCCATTTATATGATAAAATAGTTCAAAAAGGTTAAAATAGGAAAGAGGAAAAATTAAAGAAAATAGAACAAGAAAAAATAAAATAAAAAAAAAATTAACTTTGAAAGACTAAAGAATCATGGTGGGGGGGGGGGGACCACAAATTCTATATACCTCATTTCCTTAACTCTGGAGTTCTGCAGTTCTCATTGATCAGTGAACTTGGTCTTGGCTCGATATTCTTGCTGATCTGCGGGATGGGCCTGTTGCTGTAATTGTCAAATGTCTTTGTCTGAGGCAGAATTACACCGCCCTTGCCAGGGACCAGGCTAACTAATCTGCTCAGGTTCACTCTTGGTGCTTTTGTTCCCTGAATGCTTTCAGAACGTGGCGGCCTCCCAATCTCCTGCCTGGAGGAGCCTCAGTGCACCCTCAGAGAAAAGCAGTCAGTCCCTCCCATCTCTCTGGTCTCTGGCCACGCTCCATGCTCACCCAGCCTGTAACCAAGCATTTCTATCTCTGGTGCATGGCCCCATTTGGAGTCTCCAAACCCAGCCTATTCCTGCACCGTGGTCCATGCCACTCCCCCCAGGGAAAGAAGGTGAGTCTCCCTGGAACTGCCACTTGTAGGATCCCTGATGGAGGAGCAGTGGCCTGACTGTGCCTCGGATCATGATTTAAGGTAACCCTGAGCTGAGAGCCCCCTCCTCAGCTCTGTCTCTGCAGCTGGCTTCCCCGCTCTGATACCTAGGCGCTCTGCCACACTCAGACACTTCCAGTCTTTTTGTGACCCTGTGGGTCCTGAGACCACACTGTCCCTGCAAGGGCTCCACAGGCCCCCCTCTCCTGCTTAGCTAACTCTGGAGTGATGTCCCTCAGTGGAGCTGACAGTAAAGATTCCTGTTTTGTGCTCCGCTGCTGTACCACTTGCTGGGAGCTGGCCCTTTCCCCGCCTCCCCCACCCCCCGTGTGCTCTCTTCCCATATGTCGCCTCAAATTTACTTCTCCATTTCTCCATGCATCCTACCTTCCAGTAAGTGATCACTTTTCTGTTCTTAGAATTGCTGCTTTTCTTCTCTTCGATCTCCTTTTGAGTTTGTAGGTGTTCAGAATGGTTTGATAACTATCTAGCTGAACTCCTAGACCCTAAGGATATTTAGGTCTCTTACTGCTCTGCCATCTTGCTCCTCCTCTGAAGAAACACTTTAATTAAAAGGCACAGCCTATCAAGTTAGGCTATTTAAAAATGACAACAAAGTTTAGCTATATACCATCTATAAAAGATGAAATTTAAATATACTTAGATAGTTGAGTAAAAATTGATAAAAAAATAATACCATGAAACCAATAACTGAGAAAAATATAGTGACAATATTCATCATAGACAAAATAGGCTTCAAGTTATGGGAACTTGTTATGGAGAAAGAAGAATATTTCATAATCGTGAAAGAATTGCAAGTTGGTGCAGCCACTTTGGAAAACAGTGTGAAGTTTCCTCAAAAAGTTAAAAATAGAGCTACCATGTGACGCAGCAATTTCACTCCTGGGTATTTACCCCAAAGACACAGGTGTCATGAAAAGAAGGGCCATATGCATGCCAATGTTTATAGTAGCAATGTCCATGATAGCCAAACTGTGGAAGGAGCCAAGATGCCCTTTAATAAATGAATGGATAAAGAATATGTGGTCCATATATACAATGGAATATTACTCAGCCATCAGAAAGGATGAATCCCCATGATTTGCACTGACATGTTTGGAACTGGAAAGGATTATGCTAAGTGAAATAAGGTAAACAGAGAAAGACAATTATCATATGTTTCACTTATATGTGGAACATTAGGAATAGCATGGAGGACATGAGGAGAAGGAAGGGAAAAATGAAAGGCGGGAAATCAGAGAGGGAGATGAACCATGAAAGACTATGGACTGTGAGAAAAAACAGGGTATAAGAGGGGAGGAGGTGGGGGAATGGGTTAGCCCGGTAATGGATATTAAGGAGAGCACGTATTGCATGGAGCACTGGGTGTTATGCACAAACAATGAATCATGGAATACTACATCAAAAACTAATGATGTACTGTATGGTGACTAACACCATAATAAAATAAAATAAGTAGAAAGTATCAACTCATTAGAAATCATCATCAATCATAAACTAATAGTAATAACATTATTAAAATAATAAGAGCAGAAAGCAAAGAACAGAGCAACAAAACAGGATATCAATAAAGGAGAAAATTGTCTTTAAAAAATGTTCATGAAGGGACACCTCAGTGATTCATTCAGTTGAATGTCAAACTCTTTCATTTCCACTGGGGTGTGCTCTCAGGGTTGTGGGATTGACCCCAAGTCTGACTCTGTGCTCAGTGAGGAGTCTGCTGCTCTCTTAGTAAATTTCAATTATTGATACAGTATTACCAATATAGTTACCAAGTTATACATTAGATCCTCAGACCTTACTCATTTTGTAATTGAAGGTTTGTCCCCTTTTACCAACATCTCCTTATTTCCTCCACCTCCAGCTTGGGCCTGGTAATCACGTTTCTATTCACTGTTTCTATGAGTTCAGTTTTTTTTTTTTTTAAAGATTCCACATATAAGTAATAACATGCAGAGTTGGCATGGAATCAATAGAATACAGAAAAGAAAATCTTTTCAAAAATTGGCGTGAGAACACCATTGAGAGAAACGTCCATAAAGGAAAAGCAAATTAACATCAACTCTTACTTCATAAAACTTACTTCAAGAAGGATCAAGGATCTACATGTTAAAGTTAATCATAAAAAGCATTTAGTAGAAAAGAGAATATCTTTGCAATATGGATGTATACACACATTTCTTAGAAAGGGCACAGATAACAAAATCCGTAAAAGGAAGCTGCATGGATAAATCGTACTTCATCAGAATTCTGCTGATTAAAAACATTCTTAATAAAATGTAAAGGCAAACCAAAGGTAGAAAATATTTTGTTTCTATTTATAGTACAGAGCTGACAAAGACTTGCACCCAGTATACATAAAGAACAGTAACAACTTCATGAAAAAAGTCAATAATTAAATGAAAATATCAAAAAATGATAGCAGAATGATTAGTAAGGCCATGTAAGAGTGTTGCCCATCATTGGTCTCTCCCTCCCTCCCTCTGAGACTCCTCTTTTGCTTTTTTTTTTTTTAAAGATTTTATTTATTTGACACAGAGAGAGAGAGAGAGACCACGAGAGAGGGAACACAAGCAGAGGGAGTGGAAGAGGGAAAAGCAGGATCCCCACAGAGCAGGGAGCCTGATGTTGGGCTCAATCCCAGGACCCTGGGATCATGACCTGAGACGAATGCAGGTGCTTAATGACTGAGTCACCCAGGTACGCTTCCTCTATTGCTTTGATGAAGCAAAGCTGCAGTGTCCAGAACTCCTCTTTGGAGAGGCCAATGGAAGGAACTGAAATCCTCAGTCCAACAACACAATGAGAATTGAATCTTGCTCACAACCAAATGAGTGAGCTTGAATCCCATCCTTTCCCACTAACATCTACAGATGACTAAGGCTGCAAATACACTTACACTTGCTGGCACTCCAGAGAGAGAACCACTCCAGAACCAGCTTAGCAGTGCCAAGATTGTTAACCCACAAAAATTGTGAGATAATATATGTTTGTTGTTTTGAGTTACTATGTTTTGTGGTAATTTACAATACAACAATAGATACCCAATACAGTGACTTTGTAAAAAAATCAACTGATTTATTGGCTCCATTTCCTGTTTCTCTGTTGACCTATTTGTCTATCTTTATCCCAAGAATACACTCCCATGATTTTTGTAATTTTCAAACTTAGTATTGCAAGTCCTCTAATTTTTTTATTCTTTCTCAAAATTGTTTTAGTTATTCTGGGCCCGTGTTGATTTTAGAATCATACTACCAATTTCTGAAATAAGTAAGTAAATAAATAGTAAAAGCCTGAAGTGATTTTGACTGAGATTACATTGAATTTAGGTCATTTGGAAAGAGTTGACATCTCAACCACATTGAGTTTTCTAAACTATGAATATGATAGATACCCTTCTCTCACTCTACTATAATTTTTTGTCTTTAATTTTTTTCTGCAATGTTCTCTAGTTCCTAGTGTTTTCTTTTTTTAAGATTTTATTTATTTGACACAGAGTGAGTGAGCAAGAGAGAGAGAGACAGAGCAAGCACAAGCAAAGGGAACGGCAGGCAGGAGAGAAGCAGGTTCCCTGCTGAGCAAGGAGCCTGATGTGGGGCTTGATCCCAGGACCCCAGGATCATGACCCAAACCAAAGGCAGCTGCTGCTTAACTGACTGAGCCACCCACGTGCATTTCTGTAGTCTTTAGTATAGGAAACATGTATATTACATATTATGTAGTATAGGAAATTTACATATTTTAAGTTTTCCTACATATGTTTGATATTTTTGGTGGCATTGTTATTTTATTAATTTTATTTGTCCATTGTTATTTGCTAGATTAGAATTAATTGTATATTCACATTGCCTTTTGGGACCATGCTAAATTTAATTTTTACTTGTGGTACTTTTTTAGTAGATTCCATAGAGAATTGTGTAAATCATTTTCTGCAAACAAGTCAACAATATTACCTTTTCTGTTCCAATCCTTACTTTCCTTTTCCTCTTCCTCTCAACACCTCCTCCTACCCTTTATTTTCACTAGATTGGACTTCCAGTAAAATGTTAAATACAAATTAGGACAGCAGATATTTTTGCCTTCTTCCTGATCTTTGTGGATAATCATTCAATATTTTACAATTAAGCATGATGATAGCTACAGTGAGTTTTTTGCTGTTGTTGTTTTTATTTTTGTTGCCTAATTGTGCCTTATCAGAATGCAGAATTTCTCATCTGTTCTTGGCTTCCTAGGAGTTATTATCATGAAGAGGTGGTAAATTTAAGCAAATGCTTTTCTGCATTTACTGAAATGATCATTTCCCCCACTCTTCATTCTATTAATGTGAATTGTGTTGCTTGATTTTCAAATGTTAAAACAACCTTGCACTCCTGAGATAAATTGCACTTGATGATTTATTATCCTTTTTAAAGACTGCTGGAAAGATTTACTAATATTTTATTAAGTATTTTATGTCCATGTTCATGAAGGATATTGATCTGCAATTGTTTTTCTTTTATGTCTTTGGTGGGTATTGGTATCAGTATTATGTCAGTTTTATAAAACATATAAGGAATTGCCCTTTGCACTTTGAAAAATTTTATGTTGAATTTGCATTTTCTCTCATGATGTTTCATTGAATTGTTGTGAAGTTATCTGGGGCTGGATTGTTTTTTGTGGAAAGATTTTTTATTATTATAAAGTTATAAATTATTAAAATGAAAAAAATAATTTTATAATAAATATTGAGATTTTTAGATTTCTAGATTTTTAGATTTTCTATTTCTACTTGTTTTTAACCTTGGTCAGTTTTCCTTTCCAGAGGTTTGTACCATACCATAAACTATGATAAGGAATCTATTGTCATAAAGTCTCTTTTTTTTTTTAAGATTTTTTTTTAAAGATTTTATTTATTTATTTGACAGAGATCACAAGTAGATAGAGAGGCAGGCAGAGAGAGAGAGAGGGAAGCAGACTCCCTGCTGAGCAGAGAGCCCGATGCGGGACTCGATCCCAGGACCCCGAGATCATGACCTGAGCCGAAGGCAGTGGCTTAACCCACTGAGCCACCCAGGCGCCCTTTAAGATTTTTTTTTTATTTGTTTATTTTCAGCATAACAGTGTTCATTGTTTTTGCACTGCACCCAGTGCTCCATGCAGTACATGCCCTCCCTATTACCCACCACCTGGTTCCTCAACCTCCCAGCCCCCCGCCCCTTCAAAACCCTCTGGATGTTTTCAGAGTCCATAGTCTCTCATGGTTCATCTCCCCTTCCAGTTTCCCTCAACTCCCTCTCCTCTCCATCTCCCCATGTCCTCCATGTTATTTGTTATGCTCCACAAATAAGTGAGACCATATGATACTTGACTCTCTCTGCTTGACTTATTTCGCTCAGCATAATCTCTTCCAGTCCCGTCCATGTTGCTGCAAAAGTTGGGTATTCATCCTTTCTGATGGAGGCATAATACTCCATTGTGTATATGTACCACATCTTCCTTGTCCATTCATTCGTTGAAGGGCATCTTGGTTCTTTCCATACTTTGGTGACCGTGGCCATTGCTGCAATAAACATTGGGGTACAGATGGTCCTTCTTTTCACTACATCTGTATCTTTGGGGTAAACACCCAGCAGTGCACATGAAAAAATGTTCATCATCACTAGCCATCAGGGAGATTCAAATTAAAGCTACATTGAGATACCACCTGACACCAGTTAGAATGGCCAAAATTAGCATGACAGGAAACAACGTGTGTTGGAGAGGATGTGAAGAAAGGGGAACCCTCTTACACTGGTGGGAATGCAAGTTAGTGCAGCCACTTTGGAGAACAGTGTGGAGATTCCTCAAGAAATTAAAAATAGAGATTCCCTATGACCCTGCAATTGCACTGTCATAAAGTCTCTTAACACTTGTCCCTTATTATCTTCTAAATCTTTATAGATCTATAACGATATCCCTTCTTTTCTCTCTTTATCTTAACCATTCTTGCTAGATTTTTGACTAATTTTATTACTATTTTCAAAGCACTGAGTTATCAATTTTTGTATTTATAATTTTTTTTCTATTTTAGTGGCTGCCAGTATTTATTTTTTTCCTTCTACTTACTTTTGGTAGAATTTGCTTTTTTTCTAGCTTCTGAAGGTGAAGCTAAAGTAATTGGTTTCAACCCTTTTTTTCTTGTCTATTGTAGTCATTTAAAGCGATTTCATTTCCTCTAAGCACCTCTTTAGCTATAACCTACACATTTAGGAATGTCATGTTTTCATTATCACTCAGTTTGAAATACTTTTCAATTTTCTTTTGATAACTTGTTTGACTCATGAGTTATTTAAGGTGGTATTACTAAATTGCCACATAATTGGGGATTTCCTGGATCTCTGAATGCTGTTTATTTCTAACTTAAAATCCTTTTGGCCAGAGAATACGCTCTGTGTGATTCCATCCTTTTATATTAATTGAAACTTATTTAATGACCTAGAATATTGGTCTACCTTGGTGATTGTCCCATATACAACTGAAAATAAGGGATATCTGCACTTTTGAGGTGAGAATTTCTATAAATGTCAATTAGGTCAAGTTTCATGATAGCATTTTCCACATCTTGTCTTTTACTGGCTTTTGTATACTTATTCTATCAATTACTCATAAAGGAGTCTAAAAATACCCAGCTGTAGTTTCTCTTAGCTTTCTGCTCTGCCCTTAAGTTTTCATTTGAAAGTCTGGTCTTGATCCTTTAATTTCACCCCTCCCACCCACCTCTGCTCTTGGAGGGTATTTGTCTCGCAGCAGGGGAAGGGCCCATGTACCTTACTGCAGTATCTCCCAGCACTTGTCCTGCATCCAACCTTTCATATGCTATCCTTGAGCCTTCAGTGAAGATCAGTTTCAGAGAGTTGGTTGGTGGGATGGTGGCTAAGGTGGATCAGAACTTCAAATTACCATGCAAGTCCACTCACAACCATAGCAAGTATGTCAAAAATTTTTGTATATTCTGGGGGGCCTGAATGTCTCAGTCAGTTGAGTGTTTGACTCTTGGTTTCAGCTCAAGTCTTGATCTCAGGGTTTTGAGAGCAAACCCCACATGGGCTCGGTGTCCAGCGGGGGTCTGCTTGAGATTCTCTTTCTCTCCCTCTGCCCCTTTCCCTACCTCTCACTCTTTCTCTTTGTCAGATAAATAAATATTTAGAAGTTCCTGTATATTCTCCTAAACCTCCTCCATGATAGAATATTTTCCCCTTTATAACTCTCCATGAGCCATCAGCTTCATTTATCCTATAATGTGTTTATCCTTTCCTGGAATTTAGTACATTTGCATTCTCAAGTTTCTGATTTTTTTTTTAACTTTAATTTTGTTGCATAGCCAGCTTGTTTTGGTTGGTAGTGTAGAAACAATGGATTTGTGCAATTTCCTAAATACTAACAGGAGGAGAAAGTCTATTTCAGTTGATTTTTCATTTTAGGTATTACTTTTTAAAGTCTATTTTTGAATATGTAAAACATTTACTTGGTTCAAAACCAGAAGTATGTAAAAAGTATAATGTGAGATTTTTTATTTTAATTCTTTTTTCCTTTTAAAAATAATATCTGTGTTTTGCTTCTCTTTTTTAGTATTTCTATTTTTCAGTATAAATGTGTGTGTATGTGCGTGTGATATGTAGATAGATAATGTAGCTAGATTAATTTCACATCCATTCTTACATAAAAGTAGCATTCTAAAAATTGTTTTTTACTTTGTTGTATAATAAACAACAACAAAAATTAAAGATGATCATAACATAGAAAAGTAAAATAATGGTAAGAATAGAGACTAGTGAATAACAATAAATGAACATATTTGTGTAATCACTATAATTGCCAAGAAATAAAGAATTAATTGAAACCCATAACTCTCCTGCATGTCCCCTCTAAATTATTACACTCTTCTTTGCCGCAAATACATCAAATATCCAGGATTTTACCATCACTAATTAGTCCTTCCAGCTTTGAAATTTTATAAGTGAAAGTGTACAGACTTTCTTTGTGTCTGGCTTATTTTTTCAACAATGTATTTGTAAGAGCCAACAGTGGTTTTATGAAAAACCTTAGTTCATTCATTTTTTTTTCATTTTATTTATTTTTTCAGCATAACAGTATTCATTCTTTTTGCACAACACCCAGTGCTCCATGCAAAACGTGCCCTCCCCATTACCCACCACCTGTTCCCCCAACCTCCCACCCCTGACCCTTCAAAACCCTCAGGTTGCCCCAACCTCCCACCCCTGACCCTTCAAAACCCTCAGGTTGTTTTCAGAGTCCATAGTCTCTTATGGTTCGCCTCCCCTCCCCAATGTCCATAGCCCGCTCCCCCTCTCCCAATCCCACTTCCCCCCAGCAACCCCCAGTTTGTTTTGTGAGATTAAGAGTCATTTATGGTTTGTCTCCCTCCCAATCCCATCTTGTTTCATTTATTCTTCTCCTATCCCCCTACCCCCCTATGTTGCTTCTCCATGTCCTCATATCAGGGAGATCATATGATAGTTGTCTTTCTCTGATTGACTTATTTCACTAAGCATGATACGCTCTAGTTCCATCCACGTTGTCGCAAATGGCAAGATTTCATTTCTTTTGATGGCTGCATAGTATTCCATTGTGTATATATACCACATCTTCTTTATCCATTCATCTGTTGATGGACATCTAGGTTCTTTCCATAGTCTGGCTATTGTAGACATTGCTGCTATAAACATTCGGGTACACGTGCCCCTTCGGATCACTATGTTTGTATCTTTAGGGTAAATACCCAGTGCAATTGCTGGGTCATAGGGTAGTTCTATTTTCAATATTTTGAGGAACCTCCATGCTGTTTTCCAGAGTGGTTGCACCAGCTTGCATTCCCACCAACAGTGGAGGAGGGTTCCCCTTTCTCCACATCCTCTCCAGCATCTGTCATTTCCTGACTTGTTAATTTTAGCCATTCTGACTGGTATGAGGTGATATCTCATTGTGGTTTTGATTTGTATTTCCCTGATGCCGAGTGATGTGGAGCACTTTTTCATGTGTCTGTTGGCCATCTGGATGTCTTCTTTGCAGAAATGTCTGTTCATGTCCTCTGCCCATTTCTTGATTGGATTGTTTGTTCTTTGGGTGTTGAGTTTGCTAAGTTCCTTATAGATTTTGGATACTAGCCCTTTATCTGATATGTCATTTGCAAATATCTTCTCCCATTCTGTCAGCTGTCTTTTGGTTTTGTTAACTGTTTCCTTTGCTGTGCAAAAGCTTTTGATCTTGATGAAATCCCAAGAGTTCATTTTTGCCCTTGCTTCCCTTGCCTTTGCCGTTGTTCCTAGGAAGATGCTGCTACGGCTGAGGTCGAAGAGGTTGCTGCCTGCATTCTCCTCAAGGATTTTGATGGATTCCTTTCTCACATTGAGGTCCTTCATCCATTTGGAGTCTATTTTCGTGTGTGGTGTAAGGAAGTGGTCCAATTTCATTTTTCTGCATGTGGCTGTCCAATTTTCCCAGCACCATTTATTGAAGAGGCTGTCTTTTTTTCCATTGGACATTCTTTCCTGCTTTGTCGAAGATTAGTTGACCATAGAGTTGAGGGTCGATTTCTGGGCTCTCTATTCTGTTCCACTGGTCTATGTGTCTGTTTTTGTGCCAGTACCATGCTGTCTTGATGATGACAGCTTTGTAATAGAGCTTGAAGTCCGGAATTGTGATGCCACCAACTTTGGCTTTGTTCTTCAATATTCCTTTGGCTATTCGAGGTCTTTTCTGGTTCCATATAAATTTTAGGATTATTTGTTCCATTTCTTTGAAAAAAATGGATGGTATTTTGATAGGGATTGCATTAAATGTGTAGATTGCTTTAGGTAGCATAGACATTTTCACAATATTTATTCTTCCAATCCAGGAGCATGGAACATTTTTCCATTTTTTGGTGTCTTCCTCAATTTCTTTCATGACTACTTTATAATTTTCTGTGTATAGATTCTTAGTCTCTTTGGTTAGGTTTATTCCTAGGTATCTTATAGTTTTGGGTACAATTGTAAATGGGATTGACTCCTTAATTTCTCTTTCTTCAGTCTTGTTGTTGGTGCACAGAAATGCAACTGATTTCTGTGCATTGATTTTATATCCTGACACTTTACTGAATTCCTGTACAAGTTCTAGCAGTTTTGGAGTGGAGTCTTTTGGGTTTTCCACATATAGTATCATATCATCTGCGAAGAGTGATAGTTTGACTTCTTCTTTACCGATTTGGATGCCTTTAATTTCTTTTTGTTGTCTGATTGCTGAGGCTAGGACTTCTAGTACTATGTTGAATAGCAGTGGTGATAATGGACATCCCTGCCGTGTTCCTGACCTTAACGGAAAAGCTTTCAGTTTTTCTCCATTGAGAATGATATTTGCGGTGGGGTTTTCATAGATGGCTTTGATAATATTGAGGAAGGGATGCTGTACTTTGTCAAATGCTTTTTTAGCATCTATTGAGAGTATCATATGGTTCTTGTTCTTTCTTTTATTAATGTGTTCTATCACATTGATTGATTTGCGGATGTTGAACCAACCCTGCAGCCCTGGAATAAATCCCACTTGATCGTGGTGAATAATCCTTTTAATGTACTGTTGAATCCTATTGGCTAGTATTTTGGCGAGAATTTTTGCGTCTGTGTTCATCAAGGATATTGGTCTGTAGTTCTCTTTTTTGGTGGGATCCTTGTCTGGTTTTGGGATCAAGGTGATGCTGCCCTCATAAAATGAGTTTGGAAGTTTTCCTTCCATTTCTATTTTTTGGAACAGTTTCAGGAGAATAGGAATGAGTTCTTCTTTAAATGTTTGGTAGAATTCCCCTGGGAAGCCGTCTGGCCCTGGGCTTTTGTTTGTTGGGAGATTTTTGATGACTGTTTCAATCTCCTTACTGGTTATGGGCCTGTTCAGGTTTTCTGTTTCTTCCTGGTTCAGTTGTGGTAGTTTATATGTCTCTAGGAATGCATCCATTTCTTCCAGATTGTCCAATTTGTTGGCGTAGAGTTGCTCATAGTATGTTCTTATAATTGTCTGTATTTCTTTGGTGTTAGTTGTGATCTCTCCTCTTTCATTCATGATTTTATTTATTTGGGTCCTTTCTCTTTTCTTTTTGATGAGTCTGGCCAGGGGTTTATCAATCTTATTGATTCTTTCAAAGAACCAGCTCCTAGTTTCATTGATTTTTTCTATTGTTTTTTTGGTTTCTATTTCATTGATTTCTGCTCTGATCTTTATGATTTCTCTTCTCCTGCTGGGTTTAGGGTTTCTTTCTTGTTCTTTCTCCAGCTCCTTTACGTGTAGGGTTAGGTTGTGTACTTGAGACCTTTCTTGTTTCGTGAGAAAGGCTTGTACCGCTATATATTTTCCTCTCAGGACTGCCTTTGCTGTGTCCCACAGATTTTGAACCGTTGTGTTTTCATTATCATTTGTTTCCATGAATTTTTTCAATTCTTCTTTAATTTCCTGGTTGACCCATTCATTCTTTAGAAGGATGCTGTTTAGTCTCCATGTATTTGGGTTCTTTCCAGCTTTCCTCTTGTGATTGAGTTCTAGCTTCAGAGCATTGTGGTCTGAAAATATGCAGGGAATGATCCTAATCTTTTGATACCGGTTGAGACCTGATTTGTGACCCAGGATGTGATCTATTCTGGAGAAGGTTCCATGTGCACTAGAGAAGAATGTGTATTCTGTTGCTTTGGGATGAAATGTTCTGAATATATCTGTGATGTCCATCTGGTCCAGTGTGTCATTTAAGGCCTTTATTTCCTTGTTGATCTTTGGCTTGGCTGATCTGTCCATTTCAGTGAGGGGAGTGTTCAAGTCCCCTACTATTATTGTATTATTATTGATGTGTTTCTTTGATTTTGTTATTAATTGGTTGATATAGTTGGCTGCTCCCACGTTAGGGGCATAGATATTTAAAATGGTTAGATCTTCTTGTTGGACAGACCCTTTGAGTAGGATATAGTGTCCTTCCTCATCTCTTATTATAGTCTTTGGCTTAAAATCTAATTGATCTGATATAAGGATTGCCACCCCAGCTTTCTTCTGATGCCCATTAGCATGGTAAATTGTTTTCCACCCCCTCACTTTAAATCTGGAGGTGTCTTCGCGTCTAAAATGAGTTTCTTGTAGGCAACATATAGATGGGTTTTGTTTTTTTATCCATTCTGATACCCTGTGTCTTTTGATTGGGGCATTTAGCCCATTAACATTCAGGGTAACTATTGAGAGATATGAATTTAGTGCCATTATTAGCCTGTAAGGTGACTGTTACTGTATATTGTCTCTGTACCTTTCTGATCTACTACTTTTAGGCTCTCTCTTTGCTTAGAGGACTCCTTTCAATATTTCCTGTAGAGCTGGTTTGGTGTTTGCAAATTCTTTCAGTTTCTGTTTGTCCTGGAAGCTTTTGATCTCTCCTTCTATTTTCAATGATAGCCTAGCTGGATAGAGTATTCTTGGCTGCATGTTTTTCTCGTTTAGTGCTCTGAATATATCATGCCAGCTCTTTCTGGCCTGCCAGGTCTCTGTGGATAAGTCTGCCGCCAATCTAATATTTTTAACATTGTAGGTTACAGACTTCTTTTCTCGGGCTGCTTTCAGGATTTTCTCTTTGTCACTAAGACTTGTAAATTTTACTATTAGGTGACGGGGTGTGGACCTATTGTGGTTGACTTTGAGGGGGGTTCTCTGCACCTCCTGGATTTTGATGCTTGTTCCCTTTGCCATATTAGGGAAATTCTCTCCAATGATTCTCTCCAATAGACCTTCTGCTCCCCTCTCTGTTTCTTCTTCTTCTGGAATCCCAATTATTCTAATGTTGTTTCGTCTTATGGTGTCACTTATCTCTCGAATTCTCCCCTCATGGTCCAGTAACTGTTTGTCCCTCTTTTGCTCGGCTTCCTTATTCTCTGTCATTTGGTCTTCTATATCACTAATTCTTTCTTCTGCCTCATTGATCCTAGCAGTGAGAGCCTCCATTTTTGATTGCACCTCATTAATAGCTTTTTTGATTTCAACTTGGTTAGATTTTAGTTCTTTAATTTCTCCAGAAAGGGCTTTAATATCTCCAGAGAGGGTTTCTCTAATATCTTCCATGCCTTTTTCGAGCCCGGCTAGAATGTTCAGAATCGTCATTCTGAACTCTTGATCTGACATATTACCAATGTCTGTGTTGATTAGGTCCCTAGCCTTCGGTACTGTCTCTTGTTCTTTTGTTTGTGGTGATTTTTTCTGCCTTGTCATTTTTCCAGATAAGAGGATATGAAGGAGCAAATAAACTACTAAAAGGGTGGCAAAGACCCCGGAAAAATGCGCTGTAACCAAATCAGAAGAGACCCCAAATTGTGGGGGGGAGAAAGGGGATAAAAACAGGTTTTGAAAAAAAAAAAAAAGAAAAAAGAAAAAAATTTAAAAAATAAAACAAATAAAAAAATATAAAAAAGAAAGAAAAAATATATATATTTAGATGAACTAGTCAAAAAACATTAAAAAGAAAAGGGTAAGAGTTTTAAAAAATTTAGCAGAAGAAGAAAAAAGAAAAAGGAAAAAAAATTGAAAAAAGAAAAAAAAATTGAAAAAAGAAAAAAAAATTGAAGTAGCTGCAAGACTAAAGAATCATGGGGAGAAAGCCATGAGTTCCGTGCTTTGCTTTCTCCTCCTCTGGAATTGCTCTGCTGTCTTAGGAATTGAACCTGCTTTCTCCTTGATAGATGAACTTCGTCCTGGCTGGATATTTTGTTGATCTTCTGGGGGAGGAGCCTGTTGTAGTGACTCTCAAGTGTCTTTGCCCCAGGCGGGATTGCACCGCCCTTACCGGCCGGGGAACTAAGTAATCGGCTCGGGTTCACTTTTGGGAGCTTCTGTTCCCTGAATGCTTTCCGTAGAGTTCCGGAGGACGGGAATGAAAATGGCGGCCTCCCAGTCTCCGGCCCGGAGGAGCCGAGAGCCTGGGGCCCCACTCCTCAGTGCGCCCCCAGAGGACAGCACCCAATCACTCCCGTATCCCCAGCCTCTAGCCGCGCTCCGAGCTCACCCAGCCCGCGACCAGTTCAAGGTAACCCCGAGCTGAGAGTTCAGTCCTCGGCTCTGTCTCTGCAGCTGGCTTCTCCGTTCTAATACCTGCGAGCTCTCCGACACTCTGACACCCCCGATCCTTCTGTGACCCTGCGGGGCCTGGGGCCACGCTGGCCCTGCGTGGGCTTCACCCTGGTTTAGCCTCTGGAGCAATGTCCCTCAGTGGAACAGACTTTTAAAAGTCCTGATTTTGTGCTCCATTGCTCCGCCGCTTGCCGGGAGCCGGCCCCTCCCCCCGCGGTCTATCTTCCCATCGTTTTAGATTCACTTCTCCGCCAGTCCTACCTTTCAGAAAGTGGTTGATTTTCTGTTTCTAGAGTTGCTGTTCTTCTTCTCTTCGCTCTCCCGTTGGATTTGTAGGTGTTTGCAATGTTTAGATAAGCTATCGAGCTGATCTCCTGCTACCTGATGTAGTCTCAGGCTGCTACTTCTCCGCCATCTTGACTCCTCCCCCATGCGTTTATCAATCTTATTCTTTCAAAGAACCAGCTCCTAGTTTCATTGATTTTTTTCTATTGTTTTTTTGGTTTCTATTTCATTGATTTCTGCTCTGATCTTTATGATTTCTCTTCTCCTGCTGGGTTTAGGGTTTCTTTCTTGTTCTTTCTCCTGTTCCTTTTGGTGTAAGGTTAACTTTTGTGTTTTCTTTTTGGGTTTAATTTACTTTTGTTGTCTCTGATTCTTGCCCATGGTCACTCATTTCTTATTTTATGTAAGCATATCTTCAGCACAAACTATTTTTGTTTGGAGACCTCTTATACCCTCTAATTTATATAGCACTTAAAATGAATTGTTTTGCTTTTGGTTTTGCCAAAGAGTTTCAATAGTTTTCCAAGCATTTCCATTTTACTTTTGTTTTTCTCATTTGTGAATTATCATGAGTTTCATTTCCATAGAAGACAGAGGACATTTTTACCCACCCAAAGCTCCAGACAGGAGCATGCTCACTTCTCATTTCCCAGGGCCATAGGGAAAAAGGCAGGTATTCTCTTTCTCTTGTCATTCAGGTACAATACTTCCATGATTTGGATTCTGAAATAGGCCTCATTTGCTTTCCTTGACTCATTTGAACCCAAAGCCAAGTATTCGGTTTATTTATTTATTTGCCAAAAGAATAAAATCATGTTACGCAATTAATTCATTTTGTCTTGTTTTCTGATCATCCAAATGTATCCCTTCATTTCTATCATATCCTCATTGACATTGTCACTCCCCTCATTTGAAACATACAAAATAATCAGACTCCAGTTCAACTTTTATAAAGGTATCCCAGAATCAGAAGTCCAGCAATATGATGGATGACTTAGTACAACCCTCTATCCCAACAAAAGACCTATTCCAAAACTTAAGAGAAACTTTAGGATTTTAGTTATTTATTTGTCAGAGAGAGAGCGAGCACAAGCAGACAGAGTGACAGGCAGAGGCAGAGGGAGAAGCAGGCTCCCTGCTGAGCAGGGACTCTGGGATCGTGACCTGAGCCACAGGCAGCCGCTTAACCAACTGAGCCACCCAGGCATCCCCACAAGTATTCTGTTTCTAAGACAGTACTAAAATGCCAGATCTTCCCTCTGAGGCTTCAATCTGTTATGCTTTACTGCAGGCTTCTGCAGTGATATCTAAGGGCTTATTATTAATTCTACTTAATTTTGCTCCTTGTGTCTGGGTTTTCTCTTAAGTTTTGGAATAGGTCTTTCGTTGGGATAGAGGGTTGTACTAAGTCATCCATCATATTGCTGGACTTCTGATTCTGGGCTACCGTTATAAAAGTTGAACTGGAGTCTGATTATTTTGTATGTTTCAAATGAGGGGAGTGACAATGTCAATGAGGATATGATAGAAATGAAGGGTTACATTTGGATGATCAGAAAACAAGACAAAATGAATTAATTGCGTAACATGATTTTATTCTTTTGGCAAGATAGCCGACATAGAAAAATGCCACTCCCAAGACACCTTGGATATAAAAAGACTTAGCAAAGAATGTGTCTGTGGAATTAGTATAAATAAATCAGAACATAAGAATTATACTTCTCCATAATGCAAATTTATGTGGAATTTGAAGTTTAATATAAGTCTACACTTGCGAAAAATTTAAGCCTTTCAACATGTATTGGGTTTTAGTGAACTTGGCTTCATTCACCCCTAATTTAGAGTGTTATAAAGTTTGCAATTAAAAGCTACAACTGAACGGTGGCTGAACACAGACTCATTAGTACAGAGTTACAAAAGCTTTAGAAAAATCACCTAAATTGTAGACCTTGGCTATTCACCAGGCTCCCTTGATTTTGGCAAATCAATGTTTTTAAAGTGTTAAGTGTGTGGTTGGGGAAGGGATTGTGTATTTATTGCTTACAGTCTTTTATTCTATCTCAGACTCAGAGATGGGCATCACTAGAATGCCGCCACTCAATCACCCAGTATAAAACCTCCTCCTTTTTTTTCTTCAAAATTTTGGAGCAGTTTTGAGTTTACTGCAAAATCCCCCAAAGCCCCCTGCCTCCACTCATGCATAGCATCCCTTGTTATCAACATTCTCCACCAGAGTGGTTCATTTGTTAAAACTGATAAACCTACACTGACACATAAAGACCAACCAAAGTCTGTAGTTGACATTAGGGTTCACTCTTGATGTTGTATATTCTACGGGTTTAGACAAACATATAATGACATGGATCCACCATTATAGTATCATAGAAAGCATTTTCACTTCCCTCAAAAATCTGTTCTCTGCCTCAACACTTTTGCCTTTTCCAGAATGCCATATATTTGGAATGTATTGTATGTAGTCTCTTAGATTGAATTAATTCACTTAGTAACATGTCTTTGAGTTTTTATTTCACAGATTCCTAACTCCATTTCTTTTTCCCAGAACAGGTACCATAATATATAAAACATCACATGGTTGGGAGCATATATTCATGCTTAAAATGATCAGATTGTAGTAGATAATATTGGTAGCCTGATGAATCCCTAAACTCCATGAATGTTGACTGATAATACTCCCAGTTGTCCCTTGTCTGGAGAATTGCTCTTACCTGCATGGGATACCTGTCTCTTACCCTGTTTGTTCCCATCATTCTTTCCTCACAAGAACCCGTCTCTCAGGCTCTGCTTTTAGAGAATCTAAACTAAGACACTGGTTTGTCTAGAAATTAACAATGTGATTCATACATACACACACACATATATATAAATGCAAATATTATATGATTTATAGGTTTTACAAGTTTAAAGTGTATATGTAATTTGAGTATACTCTAAATATTATAAATAGAACAATAACTGTAAATTTTAAATATATCAAATATTATATTTATACAAAGTTATATAATATATGATTTATTATAAAATATAAATTATTATATAATATATTAATTATATAATATATTATACCATATATTATATATAAATATATTATATATGTTAATATATAATACATATAAAACAAAAGAACCAAGAATAATCAGAATAATTTGGAAAAGAGTAACAAGAGGAGGGATCCTCTCTGATAGATGTTATGATTAAGCAAATATTATATCATTTAAAGAGAGGTTTAAAGCTCTGAGATTTTCAGGAAAAGGGGTATCAACTTAAATAAGGGAACAGAATAGAGAATACACATATATGCATATATATATATATATATATATATATAGTTATACAAACATATTCAAACACATGGTAGGTAACAGAAACATGCCGAATGAATGGAAAATTGATATGTAATAGAATTGACTTACAAATAAGTTGGGAAAGAAAGGCTAATTCAGTAAATGTTTCTGGAACAATAGTTTATGTGAAAAAAATATTATAGCCCATCTTCACACTATAAAAACAAATCAGTCCCAGTCAGTTAAAAAATCTAAATGTGAAAAGTAAAACTCAAAAATGTTTAGCAGAAAATATAGCAAAATATCTTTATGATCTTGGTATAAGAATATAGTTGGAGGGAGACAAACCATAAATGACTCTTAATCTCACAAAACAAACTGGGGGTTGCTGGGGGGAGGTGGGATTGGGAGAGGGGGAGCGGGCTATGGACATTGGGGAGGGGAGGCAAACCATAAGAGACTATGTACTCTGAAAAACAACCTGAGGGTTTTGAAGGGTCAGGGGTGGGAGGTTGGGGCAACCTGAGGGTTTTGAAGGGTCAGGGGTGGGAGGTTGGGGGAACAGGTGGTGGGTAATGGGGAGGGCACGTTTTGCATGGAGCACTGGGTGTTGTGCAAAAAGAATGAATACTGTTACACTGAAAAAAATAAATAAAATGAAATTGGGAGGGAGACAAACCATAAATGACTCTTAATCTCACAAAACAAACTGGGGGTTGCTGGGAGGAGGTGGGATTGGGAGAGGGGGAGCGGGCTATGGACATTGGGGAGGGGAGGCGAACCATAAGAGACTATGGACTCTGAAAAACAACCTGAGGGTTTTGAAGGGTCAGGGGTGGGAGGTTGGGGGAACAGGTGGTGGGTAATGGGGAGGGCACGTTTTGCATGGAGCACTGGGCGTTGTGCAAAAAGAATGAATACTGTTACGCTGAAAAAATAAATAAAATGGAAAAAAAAATAAAAAAAAATAAAACAACAACAACAACAAAAAAATGCAAAAAAAAAAAAAAGAATATAGTTGGTTATTTAATCCATAAAAAAGTACAAATAGAGGAAAATGTGGATTAGTTTTACTATTAAAAAAGTTTTTGTATCTAAAGTGTAAACACATTAAAAAGATAAACCGCAGATGAAGAAAGCTATTTGCAATATATAAAACTGACAAAGGACTAGTTTTTCCTATATATAAAAGTTACTATAAATCAGCGAGAAAACAGATGAAAATGGAAAAATAGACAAAAGATATGAAAAGGCAAATCCAAAAGAGTAATAAAAACAAGATTTTCAACCTCAGATAATGCTTCATATTCATCAGATAAATGAAGTTCTAAAACAACAGCTAACAGTCCCTGAATGTGCCACATGTTGACAAGGATGTGGAGGAACAGGTACATTCATGCCTGGCTGCTGAGAATGCAAATCAGTATTACCACTTGGGATAACCATTTGCAATATCTAGGGAAATGTAAATACCAAAGCCATAGGAATTCCAGTTTTAGTTTTATACCATAGGTGAGCCCATGTGTAAAAAAAAAAGTTCATTTCAACATTATTTGTAAGTCAGAAGTATTGAAATAATCTGCCCATCAACAAGACAAGGAAAAATAATATATGTGCCTTTATACAATGAAATACTCTACAGTCAAAATGAATATACCTGATGTGCCAGGAACAACAGAAAAAATTTAAATGTAATGTGGAATACATCAAGCTAGTTTCAAAAGGATATACATAGTATGATATCTTTTTTATAAAGCTTTAAACATGGAAAGTAATACTATGTGTTACTCCTGCACAAATACACATTTGGTAAAAATATAGAAGCATGAATGGAAATGATCAGTAAGGTCAGACTTGCTTTAAACTCTGGTCAGGGGAGGAGGGAGTGTGTTCTTAGAGGTTTAATTTTCAGCTACATGTGGGTTGAATTTTACCAATAATGTTTTATTCCTTAAGCTGAGTGGTGGTATATGGGTTTTTTGTTGTATTATATAAACATTTCTATACTCCAAACTTTCTTGGAAAAAAAGTATATATTTTTTGCTGTTTCCTATGTATTTAAACTTATAGACACACGCTGCTTTGTTTTATACTTTATTCCAAAGTGATTTGTTTTGTTTCATTTTTAGTATTACCTGTAAAGCTCTATGTAGATCTTCCTAAATGTCTCTGAGTACTGTGTCCATCGCTCGCATTTTACTTTTATTCTTCCAGCAAGGGACAGATAATTCCCTTCCACCTTTTTGCCTGTCCTCTTGTAGACCTGTGTAGGCGGTTGCTTCGTGTATTGCTGGATCATAGAAGGTTCACGTATGTAGTTTCACTTGGTATTCCCAGATAGCTCTACATCAGATAGTCCCAAATAACATCTCATTTTTTACTTCTACCAGAAGTGGGTGAGGGTTTCTATTTTCCCACAAACTTTTAGCCCATCATTGGTTAACAAAATCTACAGCATCTTTTGTCAAACAGGAATTCTTAAATGTGATGTAGAAGAATTAATTCGTCTTTACCTCATACTATGTGGGGTTTTTTTGGTTTGTTTTGTCTTGGTTTTGTTTTTGTTTTTTTTTGCATCTGATTTAGGAAGTTCATGGCTACCCCATGGTTGGAAAGGTATTTGGGGTTGAGGACAGGTTGTTCAAAAGGTTCTATCATTCTACCAGGGAAGTGTAGCTCTTTCAATGTTCTTGGTTCAAGAACTGTTCTATATCTGGGAAAATGATCCTTCTCAACCACAAGGGAAGTTGCAGGAGGAATGTCCCTAGAGTTTAAGGGGAGAGGACTGCATTTAGAACACCAGAGCACATGAACTGTCTGGGACACTCAGTGGAGTATGAGTTGTTCCAGAGAGGGCATTCTCACCTGTGAGTGAGATACTTGAAAGCAAGACCTAACCCAGCCATACTGGGCTCAGCCTTCCCCTTTCTGCACCTCAGGGTTCTCATGGATAGTATGAAAAGGGATGGACAGTAAAATCTCTGTTATCTCCTTAGTCTATGATAGATACTTTTTAAAACAATTTATTAATTCCATCATTCCAGAGCTGCAGGAATCAAGTTTGGTGATAATTTTTCACATGCCCTAGACCAAGCCATTTATGAATCAAGGTGATCTCAGAATCTAAGTGAGACCATATTAAACTGTTCACAATGTGTATTACTTTAGCTTAACTGCCATACATATCAAATCTCAAACCTCAATAATTCACTGCAATAGAAACCAATGTCTCATCCATTTATTTACTTATTTATTTTTTAAAAAGACTTAATTTATTTTTGAGAAAGAGAGTGAATGTGAGGGGGGGGGGAGAGGCAGAGGGAGAGAGAGAGAGAATCCCGAAGCACACTCCATACTGACATGGAGCCCAAAGCGAGGCTGGGTCTCATGACCCTGAGATCATGACCTGAGCTGAAATCAAGAGTGGGCACTTACCTGACTGAGCCACCCAGGCACCCAAATGTCTCACCCATTTAAAGAACACTAAAGTGTTTCTAGTTGGGTAGCTTTGAAAGCCATCATTCAAGGACCTGGGATTTTTCCATCTGTGGTTCTTCTCTTCTTAAGGTTCTTGAAGTTCTTGCTAGTCACCTTCCAGATAGCAAAGAGAACAGAGTTCACTGTAGGAAGCTATTCTTGGCCTAAGCTTTGAAGTGGCACACATCACTACTGTTCACATTCTCTTGGCCAGGACAGAGCAGTCTCTGACACAACAAGAGTACCCGCCAGGCATCTGCAGAAGACAATTAGTTTTGTTTTAATTTTAATTTTTTTTTTTTAGTTTTTAAAGATTTATTTATTTACAGAGTGAGAGAGTGTGCAGATGAGTGGGGAGAGGGGCAGAGGGAGAGAGAGAATCCTGAAGCAGACTCCCCACTGAGTGTGGGGCCCAACATGGGGCTCTATCCCAGGACCATGAGATCATGATCTGAGCTGAGACTAGGAATTGTCTGCTTAATGGATTGAGCCACCCAGGCACCCCAATTTTGTTTTAATTTTAGAAGGAATGTGACAATGGTAAATAACAGTGCTTCAAAACTAGGGGGGGAATCACCCATAATCCCATGCCAGGAATAAAGTATCTGTTAGTATTTATGCAGTCTTACATAGCTGTAATTTAGAGGGATTGTACTTGAATAGTCCCCCCATAGTTCCCCCTCCCTCTCTCCTTCCTTCTTTCCTTCTTTTCCCTTCCTTACACTCCCTCCTTCCTTTCTCCTTTCTTCCCTCCCTCCCTCCAATTTTCTAACTTATTTAAACATTTTTGATTATCTACTTGGCTAGATACCAAGAACACGGACATCAATAAGACACAACATTTTAAATTTGCCCTTAAGTTCCACTAGTGTGAGAGCAGGCAAGTAACCAATCATTATACCATAATGTGATGAGGGCTGATAGAAATAAATATTGTGGCAGCCCTTATCCCCCCCACAAAATGTTTAGAGAAGGTGGTATCTGGACTGAGCAATAAAGGATACATAGACACTAGTGTAAATAAAAAACCTCAGAGTCTTCTGGAATGGGGCACTGTTTTCAAAGCCCCAGAGGCATGAGACAGAACAGTGAGCTCTGAAAACTGCACATGGTTGAGATTGATTGGAAAATAGAGTGTGTTGGGAGACTTCTGATGAGTCAAACTGTGAAAGAGTTTTAGTTCTGGTAAGGAGTTTTTAGTTTAAACACAAGAAGTATTATTGAATATTTTCATCAGAGAAGGGATATGATCAGAACCTTTTTGGAGAAAGATAAACCTGGTTTATCTGGTTTCCTGTGTGGAAAAAAAAATGCAGGGGGAAGAATTTGAAGGCAACATCCCAGTTAAGGAACTAGTTTCTCAATTCATATGAGGTATGATGGTGGGGGGACTTGTGTTTGATTGACTCTGGAGACAAACATGTAGTATTCAAGAGATATTTCTGTGGTAGAACAAACAGGGCTTAGGAATTGACCAGATATGAAGAGTTGGGGAGAGAAATATGTTTGGATTGCCCCCCAGGATTCCAGGTTGGATCATTTGATTGATAATTATTCCAGGAATGATTAGGGAAGAAGAGTGAATAATGACTTCAGATTTATATTTTAATTTTTAGGTACTTTTGGAAATATAAGCAGAGGAAAGTGGTAGGAGGTAGATTGTAAAACTGAAACTCAGGAGAGAGACCTACAGGGAAATTAATGTTCTTAATTAAATGTATAGGGTGAAAGAGTTTGTCTGGAGACCATGTGTAGGGTACGAGGACCAATGTTTAAGTGAAGAATAAAAGAATAAAAATCGGCAATGGAGTCTGTGATGAGGCAAGCAAATAAAGATGAGCCATGGAATAAGAGTATCATTTAGTCACAGAAACTAAGGGGAGAAAATTTTAAGGGCTGAGAAGAGATCAAGAAAAATAAAGATGAAAAAGTGTCCATTAGGTCTGGCATCAAACTGTTCATTGGCACCTTTGTGAGTACAGTTTTTATGGAAAAGAACCAGATAATTTGGATTGAGCTGTGAATGGAAAGTGAGAAATCAGAGATAATGACAGTAGGTAGATATTAATAAGGAAAAGAGAGAATAAGATAAAAGCTCTAATGTTAATCTGAAGAGGGATTTTTTCCCCAAGTGGAAAAAAATTTTATGATGTATAAATGCTTTCAGGAAAAATCTTGCAGAGAGGGGTCCTTTGAAAATAGCAGAATGATAATAGAAGGAAGAGTAATTAATAGACTGAAGTTTTGAGGAGACAGAACTGGAGGAACAAACTTTTCATTTTAATAGGCAGAAACAAGAAACAATGATTCTGGATAGGGCTTCCTTTGTCAGCTCAACAGTGGGAATTGGTAGTGGATCTCATGTGATGACTCTTACTACATTTGTGATGAAACGTCAACTGCTGAGTGAAAGCAAGATGGTAGGGACAGTTATTTAAGAAAAATGGAGGTTTAAAATCACCATTGTGGACAAAGATCTCATGGGAAACATATAATAGGAACACTGAATAGTGCTGGTCACTGGGCACCTCCTGGAATTCAGAGATGCTGCGATGGCTACCATCCCAAGGATCTGCTTTGGAGGCTTTCTCCAGCACTGTTCAGTGTCCTCTGTGTGGAGGTGGTAAAGGAAGATAGTTGAATAGTTGCACACTTGTCAGGTGGGTTTGGCAAAAGAAAGCAAATAAAAGGATCAACTAGAAAATCTAAAATGACTATGGAAGAAGGGAAAAACCTCCATGGGACTGGTGAGTCTTATAAGATGGAGACCAACTGACACTAATTAGTGAAAGAGAAAGAATGCATGACTTTCATTATCAACTTGCTTTTTAAGTGATCAATATAGTAAAGTGGATTTTATTTTAGTGTACCGTTCTATGACTTTTTAATTAAGAGACTATTTTAGAGCACTTTTAGCCTTGCAGAAAATTCAACAGATGGTACAGAGTCACCCATATACCCTCTTCTACCCCATCCCTCATACATAGTTATCAACATCTTATATTAATGTGGTAGTTTTGTTTGACTTGAAAAGTGATATTGATACATTTTAACTAATGAAATCCTATAGTTTACATTAGGATTCACTTTTTCAGTTGTAAAGCTCTATGGGTTTTGACCAACGCAAATGTCTTGTATTCACCATACACTATAGCTTTACTGTCTTAAAAATCTCCTGTGCTCTACCTATTCATACCTTAGTCCCTAGCAACCACTGATCTTTTTTTCTCTACAGTTTTACCTAAAATTCATAATGTCATATGGTAGGAGTCATACCAGATGTGGCCTTTTCAGACTGATTTCTTTCACGTAATAATAGGCATTTAAGGTTCATCCGTGTCTTTGAGAATTCTTTTCATCCATGTCTTTTCATCTGTGGCTTGATAACTCATTCATTTTCAATGCTGAATAATATTCCATTATCCAGGTGCACCAAAGTTTACTTACCCATTTATCCACTGAAAGACATCTTGGTTCCTTCCATGATTTGGCAGTTATTAAATTCATGTGTAGGTTTTTGTGTGGCCAGGAAGGAGAGTTATTGCTGGAATGTATGGTAAAACCATGT
Organism: Meles meles; assembly: GCF_922984935.1. Taxonomy (NCBI): domain Eukaryota; kingdom Metazoa; phylum Chordata; class Mammalia; order Carnivora; family Mustelidae; genus Meles; species Meles meles. The sequence goes on along the minus strand of NC_060078.1, from coordinate 43,899,908 downwards.
TTACTTTGTAAGATACTGCTAGACTATCTTCCAAGTATCATTTTGCATTTCTACAAGAAATGATTTGAGAGTTCCTGTTGTTCTGAATACTCACTAGTGTTTCATGTTGTCAAGTGTTCTAGATGTAGACTATGCTAAAGGGTGTACAGTGGTATATTATTGTTATCTTAATTTGCCATACTTAGGGACATGTGATTTGAACATTTTTTCATGTTTATTTGCCATCTGTTTTTCTTCTTTGGTGAATTCTCTGTTCAGATCTTTTGCCCATTTTAATTGAGCTGTTTGTGTCCTTGCTTTAAAGTTTTAAGAGTTCTTCATAGCCCTTTATTGGATATGTATTTGGCAACTATCTTGTCCCAGTCTTTTACTTTTTGCATTCTCTTAACAGTGTCTGTCTTAGGGGGGAAGTTTTACATTTCAATGAAGACCAGTTTATCCAGTTCTCTTCTATTCCTACATTTTATCATGAATTAATACCGAATTTCTTCAAACTAGTTTCCTTCATCAGTTTATCTGATAATGTATCTTTTCTTCTTTGGACTTTGAATATGGTGTGTCACATTGATTGCTTTTAAAATACCAGCCTTATTCTCTTGGGATAAATCCTACTTGGTTGTGGTATATTATGATTATGCATACATTACTTCATGTAATCTGGTAATATTGTGTTGATAGTTTTTGCATTTTTTTGGTAAAGATTTTATTTATTTATGAGGCTGGGGGAGGAACAGAGAGAGAGGGACAAGCAGGCTCTGAGCTGAGCACTGAGCCTGCAGTGGACTCTATCCTAAGTTCATGACCTGAGCCAAAACCAGCAGTCAGATGCTTAACTGACTGAGCTACCAACTTGTCCCAGTTTTTGCTGAAGCCACCCAGACATCCCAGTCTTTTGAGAAGGATATTGGTCTATAGTTGTCTTTTTTTTCTATGGTTTTTGTCTAGTTTTGCTACAGAGAGATGTGGGCTTCATAATATGATTTATGAAATGTTTCCTTTTGTTCCATTATCTGAGAGACATGGTGTTAATTCTTTAAATCTTTAATGTAATTCACCTGTAAAACCATCTGGACCTGAGGATTTCTTTTTCAGAAGATTTTTAAACTACAAATACCATTTCTCTAATATTTATTCCATTTCTATAATATTTATAAGACTACCTATTTAACTTGTGTGAATTGGGTAATTTACAGTTTTCAAGAATTGTACCATCTTAAGCAAATTTTTGACCAGAGTGCAGAGTTAGGCAGAATATTCAGTTGTTATCCTTTTAAATGTCTACAGTATCTTTAGTGAAAATTCTTCTTTCATTGCTATGATTGGTAGCTTGTGTCTTTTTCTTTTCTCAGTAGTTTTGAAAGAGGTTTACCAATTTTATTAATCTTTCAGAGAATCAACTTTTGTTTTCATTATTTATTTTTTGTTTTCAAGTTTATTAAATGTTATTCTTTATTATTTCCTTCTTTATGCTTGTTTTGAGGTTTTTTTTTACTCTTCCTTTTCTCACTTATTATGTTGAAAGCACAGATTATTGATTCAAGACATTTTTTTTTCTCCAATAAAAGCTTGTTGCTATGAATTTCACCCCAAGCATTGTTTAAATATACCTCAAACTCTAGATATTGTATTTTAATTTTTTAATTCACTTTTTTTCCCTAATTTACCTTGGGATTTCCTCTTTGACCTATGGATTATTTAGAAGTGTTCTACTTGATGGTGTTTGGAGATTTTCCAGTTATCTGTTATTGATTTGTAGTTTAATTTCATTAAGATCTGAAAACATACTTAGGATTTCATTATTTTAAATGTATTGAAATTTGTTTTTATTACCCAGAATATGGACTAGCTTGTTCTATGTGGACTCAAGAAGAATGTGTATTCTGCTATTGTTTCGTGGAGTGTTTTATAAACATTATTTTGATCCAGTTGGTTAGTGGGTTTGCTTAATTCTTCACAATCCTTGCTAATAGTCTGACTTCTAGTTCTATTACTTAGGGGCATGTGTTGAATAATCCAAATATAACAGTGAATGTTCCCATTTCTCTTTTAATTTCTGTCAGTTTTGCATATGGACTCTGTTCTTGGGTACATATGTGTGTAGGATTGTGTTTCTTTTTCATGAATTGAATCTTTGATCAGCATGCAATGACCCTCACCATCCCTGGAAACTTTCTCTATTCCAAAGTCTTCTTTGTCTGATTTTTTTTTAATTTATTTATTTTTTTCAGCATAACAGTATTCATTGTTTTTGCATAACACCCAGTGCTCCATGAAATACGTGCCCTCCCTATTACCCACCACCTGGTTCCCCCAACCTCCCACCCCCGCCCCTTCTTTGTCTGATTTTTTTAAAAAGATTTTATTTATTTATTTGAGAGAGAAAGAGAGAGAGAGTGCAAGTGCACTCGTGAGGGGGAGGAGCAAAGGAAGAGGGAGAAACAGGCTCTCTGCTGAGCAGGAAGCCCAGCGTGGGGCTTGATCCACAGACCCCGGGATGATGACCTGAGACATGCTGGTGCCCCCATCTCATATTAATATAGCTATTCTAGCTCTCTTTGGATTAATGTTTTCATGAAACATAACTGTCTTTCTTTTTATCCTTTTTTTTATATTTAAAGTGAGTTTATTGTAGGCAGCATATAGTTGAGTCATTTTAAAAAGTCCATTTTGAAATGGACTTTTGAATTGCTATATTTAGACTGTTGGCATTTAATATAATTATTGATAAGTTTAGATTTAGGTCTACTATTTGATTGTCTGTGTTCTGACTGTTTCCTCTATTTTTCATTCCCCTGTCATTGGGTGAATATTGTTTTCTAAATTACATTTTAATATATCTATTGTGATTTTGACTTTATCTGTTTATATAGGTTTTTAGTGGCAATTCTTACATTTACAATATGCATACTTTATTTTTTATTGACTCCAAAGTATTTTATCACATCAAGTGGAATTTGTAAAATCTGTCTTCATATAGAATCTTTACTCTCTGCCTTTTATGTTATAGGAGTCTTGCATTACTTACTACAATTTACATTAAAAACCTAATTAGACAATGTTAAAATTTTTCATTTTCAACCACTGGATATATTTTTAGAACTTGAGAAGATAATAGTCTGTTGCATTGACCAAGATATCTACTATTTCTGTTGCTCTTCCTTCATCCCTAATGTTTGAAGTTTCCTTCTGATACCAATTCTCTTCTCCCCCTCCCCCCCCAATTCTCTTCCGTCTGGAGAATCAGCAATTCTTTTTAAGCAAGTGTGCTAACAAAAGTTGTCTTAATTTTTCTTCATGTGGGTCTGTCTTTATCTTCACTCCAGAGGAAAATTTCACTGTAGGTAGAATTCTTGGTCAATAGGACTTTTCTTTCATCATTTAAAAAAATATGGTACTTCTGGCTGGTCTAAACGTATTAAGTTATCTCAACTGATTGCTCATTGTCAGTTATAGATCAAACTCCCTGTTCTACTCTTTCCCCTCTTCTCACTACTGCACTTGCCCCCCCCCCCCCAAAAAAAATTGGGATGCCTGGGTGGCTTAGTGGATTAAGCCTCTGCCTTTGGCTCAGGTCATGGTCTCAGGGTCCTGGGATGGAGCCCCACATCTGGCTCTCTGCTCAGCAGGGAGCCTGCTTCCCCCCCTCCCGCCCACTGCCTCTCTGCCTGCTTGTGATCTCTCTCTCTCTGTCAAATAAATAAATAAAATCTTTTAAAAAATTCAAAAAGTGCTACTTCTTTCTGGCCTTCATGATTTCTGAGAAATATACAGTCATTTGAAATCATTGCTTCTTTAGTGATAATGCATTGTTTTCTTCTAATACGTTCATAATTTTTTAAATTTGCTTTAATTTTCAGCAGTTTGATTATAATGTTTAGGTATGGATTTCCTTGGGTTTATCCTGCTTAGGTTTTACTGACTTTGGATCTATAGACTTTTATATCTTTTGCCAAAATTGGGACATTTTCAGTCTTTTCTTCTTCAAATGCTTTTCCAACACTGTACTTCTCTACTTTTAGCATTCCAGCGACATGGATGTTAATGTTAATCTCTTGTTATTGTCGCACAGTCTCTGGAGCTCTATTCATTGTTTTTTCAATCTGTTTTGTTTCTGTTGTTGCTATGAAGTCCATCCAATGAGTTTTCAGTTTTGGTTATCATGCATTTCAGCTCCAAAATTTCTATTTGGATCTCCTTTATATATTCTATTTCGTTGCTGACTTTCTGTTTTGCCCTTTTTTGGAGTGTCTACTCTTGTTTATTGGATCACTTGTGTAATACCTGCTTTTGTACTCTTTTCCAGGTAATTCCAACATCACTGTCATATTGACATTTGTTGGTTATTTTTTCCCATACAAGTTGAACTTTTCCTGTTTTGTTTTTATTTTTTTGTAAGGCAAGTAGTTTTGGACTGTTTTCTGGTATTTTGAATATGATGTATATATTTCTGGACCTTATTTAAATTCTATGGAAAATGTTGGTCTTATACTTTTAGTAGTTAATTGCTCTGGCTTGGTACAGACAATGAATTTCAACTTTCCTTCCATGGTCTGTGCACCCAATCTCAGTTTAGTGTTTAATGTCTTGCAGTGCTACTCAGAATTGTGCCAGGTATGTGGCACCCTGTATTCAGTCAGGGACATGGACAATGATCTATTTGTTAGTTCAGTTCTCTAACTCTTTCTTATACTCTGTTGAATGGGATCCATGTCTGTGTGTAGTGTGAAGTGAGCCCAGGAGTTCCAATACCACTTTGTGGGGTAGTTTTCTTGATATCCTCCTTCTCCATAGTCTCCTGGTTCCAATATATCCATCAGTTTTTAACAGATTACAAAGGGCCCCTCTGGAGCACCTCCTTTTTATCCCCCAGACAAAGTGCTGTGGCTTTATTCTCCCTCCTTGCCCTGCACTATGTCTGGGGTCAAGTGGAAAGAGGACATGGGGGGAAAAAGCAGTGGTGGTTCACTCTACACTCCTGCGGTCCCAACCCCACTGACTGGAGGGGCCTCTGCCTCTGCCACTTCCACCATATTATTGTTTGGGGGCTGGGCATGAGACGGCAGAGAAAAGAAAATGAACAAACAAAACAACAGCAAAACTCCAGAGGATTTTCCCATTCTCTTTGCAATTTCCACCTTCCCTTTCCAGCTCTTGGAGTGAGGACCAGAGGGCTCTTCCTAGAGGTCTCTCTGTGCTGATGGCCACTGCTAGGTTTCGGCTTGAATCACATGCAGGCCAAGGGATCTTGGAGGAAAAAAAACATGTAAACTCACTACTATCTTGATGGCATTTTGAATTCTGGTCTTCTTTCCCAATCCACCTGCTCCTGTTTACTTTTCAGAGTCATAAAATAGCTCTACCAGGTATTGAATCACAGCAGTGTGAGAGATGTGGGGGCATACTGACTCTACTTAACACAACTGAAGACTTGCCATCAGGTGTTTTTTTCCAGCTTTTTAACTTTTTTATTTTATTTTTATTTTTTATTTTAAACTAACTTTAGTTTAACTCACAGAAGTTGCTAAAAGAATAGTGTCTGTGTATTCACCCTGCTTTCCCCAGGGATAGTATTTTATATACCGTTGTGCATTTTCAAAACCAGGGAGTTGGCAGTGGCACAGTACTATTGATTAAACTATAAACCCAATTTGGTTTTCATCATTTTTGATGGTGGAGGAGGTGGTATATAGTACTATGAAATTTCAACACACCTCAGTCAAAACAGAACTCTTCCATCCCTACGAAGAAACTCCTTCATGTTACCTCTGAATGGTCATACTTTTCCCCATACCTAACCCCGGGCAACCACTGATCTGTTCTCCATCACTATAATTTTGTCATTTCAAGGTTATTCTGTAAATGGAATCTTATGGTAGATCCATCAGTTTTTTAATAGAATCCAATCTTGGGAACCATGTGTTTTGCTGCTATTAGGCATTCAGACATTCAGCAATTTACGCTTACTGGGACAAAAACTGCAAAAGATTGCTCCCTTTCCTCAAGTCCCTTTAAAATGTACAAGAGTTTAAAAAGAAGGAATTATAGCCCTGGATATATAAAGTGACTAGGGTCTGTTAAAGGACCAAACTCTCATTACTGCCCATTTCTGAACATCCAACTGCTGGCCTTTGGGGGTCAGAAGGAAACCAGTTTCCTGGACATAATCCATCTGAGTCATTGCCTCAGCTCACAAACTATGACCTGGGGTCCAAACCTGCTCTCTCCCTAGCCCCAAGTGGCTCCTCTGCCTTCATATGGCTGAGAGGACTGGAGGAAGGTATGCTAACACGCACATTGACGCTGTGAAAAAAGAGGCACATTTAAACACACCTATTATCGCTGTGGCTTTGTCAACAAAATATTTCAACTCTTGATGAATCTCAGTGTTCCTGGATTTATTTTTAGGGACAACACAACAGATTGTTTCTTTGTTTACCCTTCTATTTGCTCAGGAACCCGAATGGTTCATCATAGCAGCAGTCATGCAGGGACCATCAGACAGTATATTATTATTTATTCTGTATCTAGTGTCATAAAGCTTCATAAAGCTCACAAGTTGCCTAGAATGATATGAACCAGAGACTACAGACCTTACTGATACATTTGGGTACTCAATGGGGAGAAGGAACTGGAAGCCCAAAGATGAGGCAGGCAGTCCTGGGACTAAGCTTTGTCATCCTGCCTCCTCTTGTTGGTGGAAATGGACATAGAGCTCAGGAAGATCTGTGTGGCCAGGACACACAGGAGGAAGTAGACTGCAAGAAATCTTGATGCAGATTTTTCACAGGCAAAGGTGGTGGTCCCTGTCCTATCATGGATGGCTTGGCTTCTTCAATTATGAAAATGCAAGTCTGCTTGTCCTGTCTTCTGAAATGAGATCCTAGGGGCTAGGGCATTGTGAGAGAGGGTGGGGAATGATAAAAGGAGAGCAAAGCTAACCCACATTTATAGATTATCTCTGTCTGCCTGGACTGGACTAGACATTGGTGTACAGAAGACAGAACCCACAGTGTGTTACAGAAAAGAGACAATAGGTGAAAAATAAATGTATAATGTGATGTCTAAGAAAGTGATGAAATTGGGCAAGGTGATTAAGCATAGACAGGTAGTTATTTTTGATAGCTTAGTCACTGAAGTGTTCTGAAGATTGACCTTGGAGCAGAGACCTTGATGAACTAAAAGAGTGAGCCATGTAAATATCTGAGGAAAAGTATTGAGTAAGAAGGAACAGCACGTGCAAAGGCCCTCAGTTGGGGCACACTTGGCAAGTGGGGGGAAGGGCAGTGATTCCATAGGTGGAGCGGTAGCCCATCAGGCAAAGGGGAGGGGGGATGAGATGGGATTGGAATAGCAGCTGTGCACAGGCTATGCAGACCACAGGGAGGCCTGTGGATTTGCTTCAGGGTGATGAGGAACCATGCAAGGGCTGGAATGGGAAAACTGCATGGTCCTGTCCATGACTTTAAAAGTTCCCTTTGAGTGTCGTCCTGATGTGTGGAAAATAAACTAGAGTGGACAAAAGTAAGAATGGGTGTGTGTGCGAGTGACAGTCACTTGCTAGGCTAACATCCCTGTAACATTTGATTCCTATACCAGCCCAGGAGCTAGGTAATAGTCTTCCCACGCAGAAGAGTCTGCAATAAGTCCAGCAACCTGGTCCAGGTCACGCATGTAAGGAAGAGTCGAGCTGGGGTTTGAACCCAGGTCTACTTCATTTCAGAGCTCTCCTTGAATCCCATTCATAGCCCGAGTGTGGCTGCCTTGCTTCAGAGAGCCCAGGAAGGCCAGGGCCTCTGCATTCTCCTCTCTGCCTGTGTTCCTTCCTTGAGCAATGGGGACAAGATGCGTTTCTGTCATTGTCATGGTTAGAGCTCCCAGCTACTTTTTGCCTTTTGCACAGACTCCCAGCTCCCTCCAGGGTGCCCACGGTGGTTGTCAGAGAACACGTGCTCTGACCAGGGGAGGCTGGCCCTCTGAGAACTTGCTTCTCTCTGGGGATTGCCACCTCCCTGATGAAGACACTAGCCACAGGCAGGGCTTTTCTCTATTCCTGATTCAGTGCTCTCTTTTCAAGAAGTGTGGTTTCTCTCAATATGCTCACTCTTAGAGCCTAAATCCTGCAATTAGCCAGTATTGTCCTTCAGTGAAATAGTAACTGATGTGAGTTATTAGAGAATTATGATGATCTCTGACCAAATGCTCTAAGGCACACAAAAGAAGAAGTGTTCTTTCTAATACCTGATGAAAAAAATTCAGCAATTTTGCAGCCTTGAGCAGAGTGTGGCGGGAGCCATGGCTTCCACAGTCCCATTAGACCGGTATAATGCCTATGATTCTTCTTTTTCATTGGTGAGGTGACACCAGGGCCAAATTTCTGCCATGGCATGTGCCTGGCTACCCTTTGTAGCAGTGCTCGGTGTTCTTCGTGAAAGAGGCAACATAGTGTAGTCAGGAAGAGCCCAGCCTCTGAGATCTGATTGTCTCATTTAGAATCCTAGCTCTGTAACTCACTGACTCTCTACCACCTGGGAGGGTTTGTGGTGTATCCTCATCTTCTCTGTAAGGTGCAGTGTACACCAGGTAGGTAAAAGCTCCTTTTGCTCTGTGGCTGTTCACGATCCCATGCCAGAGCCCAGGCTGGCTGCAGTGGCCACTTCCTCCAAGCTCTGAGACTGGGGCACTCAGTGCAGTTGCTTTCAAGGACAAAAGGACTGGAGGAGGAGAGCAGCCCGAGACCCATCCTGACAGGGGAGTGACACTCCATTAGGGTTTTCTCACCTCCCTCACAGGGACGGACCAAACGCAGGAGGGCAGCCATGTGCTCCTTGGGGGTATAACGGGTTTTTTCCCTTCTCACTCCTGTGCTAGGTTCAAGGTAGTATTTCCCTGTTGTTCCCCCGTCTTTCACCTGGCATCTGCAAGTCCCAATCAGCCAAGATTTGTCAAATTTAATTTTTGAAGTTTGTTTATGGACCAATTCTCTCATTGACTCTGCTTTCTAAGCCTGCTCAATGACCCTCTGGGGATTCAGGCTCACCTGTTTATTTCTCCCTGGAAATAAGGTATAATTTAGAGATCCCTGAAGTTTATTTTTTACTTTTGATTGCAACTCAAATCTGATGAGACATTTTCCATATTTTTACTATGTATCAATCATTCTAATGAAATTAATGGAAATAGAAGCACTTAGTTCCCTGTGCTCTAATCACTATCTTACCCAAAGTCCTAGGCAAGACCGGATTTTGTTATGTACTTTGAATGATATGATGTGCCTACATTTCCTGGATAAAGCTGCTTGATGCCTCTAAGTTAACTCTTCCTGTGGGATTCCATCACCTTCCCAGGCAGGGTCGGGGGAAGTTTGGAGTTTCCAGGGGTTTCCTCTCCTCATGCATAACAAGGACATTGCCTTGGCTTTAAATATCTTTCTGGCCAAACTCTGGGCCTGTCACAGGATCACTAGTACTTGACACATGTCTACTTTGGACCCAGTTCTGACAGCTGCCACTGTTCTGTAGGCCTGAACTTTGCACCGGTGTGGCCACTTACTTCATTCACAAAAGTCTAGAATAGAAGTTCCAGGAGGACAGGGACTAGGCTGGATGTTGTTCTCTCAGACCCACACTGGTGACTTTCCCAAACCCACATCAGTGTGTCTCCCAAAACCACATCACCGTCTAGCATATTGTAAACCTTGGACATTTACTGAGAAATGAATGCATGTGGTCAGAATTATAGGCTAGATACTTTTCATGCTATATTTTGTCTGCATGAGGGAGGCTTTGTCTGCCCAGAGCACACGGAAGATTATAACAAACTATTTCAAAAGCTTTGATGATAGCGCACTGTGGCATATATTTAAATATAAATAAATAGATAATTAAAATAAATGTATAAATCAAGTCCTAAAGAAATAAACCTCTGGTTTTAATTAAGAACTTTCTTACTTTGCTCTGGTCCTGTTTAACTGATCGAATAGTTGATAGACAAATGTTGACTACCTACTCCTATTAAATGGCATTGTCAGTCATTATATACATAATCTAGCACCTCAGACAACCCAGCTAAGTCATCAGGTTCCATGAGATTCTTCCCAACCCGAGGAAACGTGGACTTTGTATATGTTTCTCCTCGATGTTAGCCAGGTACTTCAGAAACTGAGTCGACTCCATCACACCAGTTCTGATTTTTGTGATGTTAACTCAAGAAATTGTTGCAAATCTCTTTTTATTTGATTTCTCACTCTGCCCTGCTCACTTTTATTCAATCTTCTAGTCATTCTTTCTTTCTCTCTCTTTCTCTTTCTTTGTCTCCTCCCTCCCTTCTTTCTTTCTTTCTAAATATTTTATGTATTTATTTGAGAGAGACAGAGAGCATGAGGAGAGACAAGGAGAAGGACAAGCGGACTCCCCACTGAGTGGGGAGCCCACTGCCGGACTCCATCCCAGGACCCTGGGATCATGACCAAGGCCAAAGGCAGACACTTACCCAATTGAGCCACCCAGGTGCTCCAATCTTCTGGTCTTTCTTATCTAGCAATGTGAGGTATTCTCTTTGAGAACATTTAAGAACATGGAAAAGGAAGCAAGGAGGAAAACCATCCTTCTGTAGAAACATGGTAGAAAATAGAAATAGAAAACTGGTAGGCAGAAGTTCTAGGAAGGGCAGTCAAGCCCTAATCCCTGGAACCTGTGGATGTGCAGAGATATTTCCATGGCTGTGGTGTGTTATATAGCACACTTGACCTATGTAGAGAAGTAAAAATTCTTCCTCTACCCTTCAAGATCTTCTTTAACGAAGAATTAAACTGACATAAGACAGACTAACAGGAGAAAAAATTGGAGTTTCATTGCTTGCACACGGAGGCCCAATAATGAAACTGAGACCTAAAGAAATGACCAAGGCAGGCATTTTAAAATATTTTTTAGACAAAGAGACAACAAATCTTCAAGGAATTGACAAGACAAAAGAAACTTGGGAGTTTCACTTAATAAGGAATTTACACAGAGGTTGGGCTAGGGGAGTAAATTAGTAAAAATAACCAAGGTCTTTGATAAGAGACTTCTTGGCTCTAAATTTCCTATCTCAGGCCATAGGGTGTGTCTTTACCTCCTAGTAAGGGTACCTTTCCCATAGGAGATTTCTTTCCTAATTCCAGAAGGGAGATAGAGGAGGCTCTGGATGTCCTCATCCAGGCTGTCTCTTAAGCAACTTTTCTTTAAAATAATCAATATACAAACATGGCACATTTTGAGGAGGCCTGCCCTTGGCCCCTACACATAGCAAAATGGAGATTATTCAGGTAGACCTGATCTAATCATATGAGCCTTAAGTCATAGACCTTTCTCTGGCAGCAGAGAGAAAATTCAGAGAGCTGTGAAGAGTGAGAGGTAGGAGACCTCATGAGAAGGAAACTTGGTGGCTTCCAGAAGCAGAGAGCAGCCCCGACTGAGAGCCAGGATGGACTTCTGTCAACAGTCTCTGTGAGCTTGGGAACAGATCCTTTCCCAGAGACTCCAGGAAGGGCCTTTTCCAGCCCCTATCTTGCTTTCCCTTGGTGAGACCCAGAGCCTAGAGCGTAGAGGAACCCTCTTAGACTTCTGACCTACAGAAGCAGGAGCCAATAAACAAAATTTTGTTTTATGATGCTGAATCTGCAGCATTTTATTACAGTGGCAAGGGAGAGCTCATACATACTCTTTCATGTGTAATTAAACTCTACACAGAAGAGTGAATGGGGCCCCTGAATATACTGCAAGCAAAAGCTAAATTAGTGGGTGTGGACTCATTTGCAGGAGGGAAACATTCTTTATATTACCTAAAGATGAAGAAGTCCCTCTAAGTAGCACTTCTTTAAGCCTTTGTTTACAGATCATTACCTGCTTAACAGGGGAAGAGACAGAAAGCTGACGTGTTCCAAGCTATTGCTGATTAAATAGCAATCAGAAATGAAGATAAAGTATGAAATCATAATAATGCATGGACATTTACACACGCATTTCAAATATTTTCACTCTGCAAAACTGAAAGCAGAAATACCAGCATCTCCAGTTCTTTCTAGGACACTGGTCCTTCTCATCCGAGTCATAGCTAGTACCCTCAAGAAACTTTGCTTCTCTGCAGTGTGGAGATTCCTCAAGAAATTAAGAATAGAGCTTCCCTATGACCCTGCAATTGCACTGCTGGGTATTTACCCCAAAGATACAGATGTAGTGAAAAGAAGGGCCATCTGTACCCCAATGTTTATTGCAGCAATGGCCACGGTTGCCAAACTGTGGAAAGAACCAAGATGCCCTTCAACGGATGAATGGATAAGGAAGATGTGGTACATATACACAATGGAGTATTATGCTTCCATCAGAAAGGATGAATACCCAACTTTTGTAGCAACATGGACGGGACTGGAAGAGATTATGCTGAGTGAAATAAGTCAAGCAGAGAGAGTCAAGTATCATATGTTCTCACTTATTTGTGGAGCATAACAAAGAACACGGAGGACATGGGGAGATGGAGAGGAGAGGGAGTTGAGGGAAACTGGAAGGGGAGATGAACCATGAGAGACTATGGACTCTGAAAAACAACCAGAGGGTTTTGAAGGGGGGGGGGGGTTGAGGAACCAGGTGGTGGGTAATAGGGAGGGCATGTACTGCATGGAGCACTGGGTGTGGTGCAAAAACAATGAACACCGTTATGCTGAAAATAAACAAATTAAAAAAAAAAGAATTTAGGTGTAGAAAGAAAAAAAAAGAAACTTTGCTTCTCTGAATACCTTGAAAGGACAAAGAGGAGACAAGGAATACTTGCCCTTGGGTCCTTGGCTCCAAATTATTGTGCCTCTTTATTCTTTCTAACATGGAACTTTTGGTTGGAGGAGCAGGTAGGAAGCAAAAGCACAAGAATCTCAAAAGGTGAAGTCAAGAATCCCAATAGCAGGGATCTTGCTTCTGGGGAAAGGAAAAGGGGAAACTTTTGTCAGTCCCTTACTCCCAGGGTCTGACAGTAAGGAAAAAAAATCTAATGACATTTGCCAAAATGATAAGGCTGACTTTATTTAGGACCATTGCCATGGGCTCACGGTAATGGGATTTTACAGCAGGGGGATGGGGAGAGAGGTTGGACAGAACTCTGAATACAGATGTCCAAGGGGGAATTTATAGCCAAGGAACAGGCTGAGGTCAGTGGAAAATTACTTAAAAGAAACTTCAGGAGTAAGGGGTTTCTGGCTAGTTGGACCTCACAGGACTCTTGCTGAAGGCAGGGCAGGTGGATCAGATATGGGGAACAGCCAGTGCAGGATAGGATATAGAGGCTGAGGCTGATGAGTTACAGAGGGTAAGGGATTCTTGCTAAAGTGATTTAGCAAGGCTCTTGTTAAAACTGGATTTTACAAGCAAGTGCATATACATGAGGCCAGGAGAAGGTTCAGAAGCCTGACTAAAGTTTGGCCATCTAAAGAATCTTTGTCACCAGGCCAGACCCCCTCGGTTTATCTCACATTTCAGGTAAATAAACCAAGGTTCCAAGAGGAAAACCAATTTGCTTAAGTTTGCTTTTTATTTACGAACATGTAAATAAAAGGCAGACTCAATTTGGTTCCTAAACCCCTGCCGTTCCTGTTTGAGGCTCCAGACATTTGCAGATGATGAAGAGAAGTTACAAAATCAAAACTAGGGCAACATCAATTCTACCTTTGGACCTTGGCCAGGTAGCAACAAATTAAGAATTTTGTCTGAAGATTCCTAAGTGTTTTGACACTTCCTTCTTCTATCTGCATTTAACGTAACTGTGGTTAGTCCTGTTTATTTTCACAATTATCCTTAATGGTTAGACTCAGGGTTAGGTTGAAGCAGACAAGCATCAAGCACAAGTGACCTGTGTCAGTTAAAACCTGTGGTGGAACTAGAACGAGTCACGGGCAGGATCTCCTACTGCCCTGAGCTCAAATTTTACCTTCAAGATAGTAAATTTTTAAAACTTTATTCAAACGAAATATGCACATTCTTTTACTCTCAGCTTGGTGAATCCTGAGATAGTTTGTCATAAAAGCTCAGTCCTACTAAGCATTTCACCTGGCATAAACTAGGCATCCCATAAATATTTCTTAAATTAATACTATTGGTCTCTAGCTAATTCTGGCCCTTTCTTGAAACCCGCTGGGTTCCATGAAGCGGTTGCTCATACACTCACCCACACTCTGACTCATTAAATAATTAAAGCTCTTATGATCAGTTCTGTTGCATTTATATTCACTTACCTCACTCTCTTGAGGGTTTTGTGTCTGTTTTTATTTTTCTAGCTCAAATAAGAGTTAAGCATTTATTGAATGATTTCTATGTGGCAAATACATTCTCATGAAGTCTTTGCTAATTTTGGCACTGGTCGTAGGCAAGATGGTGTATTTGGCAGCAATAGGATTCTGAGCCTAACTGCAAAGCACTCATTCATTCGACAAATATTTATCAAGTGCCAGCTGTTTGTCACACACTAGCAATGCAAATATAGAGATGACGGACACGTCTTCTGTCCTTTATGGGGTTTTCTATATATATATGTGAGAGAAAGAAGATCTTACTGATGACAAGAGAAACTGGTAAGTACTTCTATGCTGGTGGGATTCAAAGAAGAACGCGAACACAGAGAAGGGACTTAAGAGAAGTAGGGAGGTGAAGGATAAAAAGCTTTCTAGAAAAGTCACAAAATGAGTTGAATTGTGAAAAATGAGTAGCAATCAGCCAGGTGGAGAAGGGAAGAAACAAAGGACAAAGCATAGGCTTTTGAGAGCATGATATTCTGAGGGATGTATTGAGAAGCTCAGATATGGCTGAATGATGTGTAGGAACAAAGCAAGAGAAGGAGATGGAAAGGTTAGCCTAATCCCATTGTACTTCTGGCTGTGCTTACACACAGACTGAGCAGATAACTGTGGTGTCCGGCAAGGACCTGGCCGAGAAGCAAAGCTGACTGATGCCTGGCTCCTGCTTGAAGTGGAATGCTGTCCCTCAAGGTGAGCCTGAGCATATGTGAAACTGTCCATTGCAGCTGGGGATGAAATGAGAGACAGGTCGGGAGCACATGATGGGAGCACTGGGGGCACCTCTGCGTGTACTTGGTATATGTGAATTTGGGACTAGGTTCTCTGGGATCATCAGTCACTGCCAGGAAGCCCAGAAGGCCCAGCTCATATCAAGATAAAAGCAGGGAATCTTCAGGCCTGAAAATTGTTTTTAGGCCTGAAACAGTCCTGCCAGATGTCCAAGGAAAGTGGAGAAAGATGAGCTGCACAGCTGCATGGCAGCCTTCCTGCTGCACCTGCTGGGCCCTCTGGCTCTCAGCCTGCCTCATAAACACCTTCATTCTCCTTCCCCAATCCTTGAGGTGCTAGAGTTGACGACCTCTGCTGGAAAACAGATAATGGAACTCTAGGAGACACTGGCTCAGCTTGGGGAACACCAAATAAAAAGGGACAGAGGGAAAGCAGTGAGAGCATTATGAGAGAGGCCAGGAGAAAGCATGGTCCCTTAGCGGAGAGGAAAAGGTGAGAACCACAAGTGCAGTGTCAGAGGATGATCAGGCAAGACGCTTATCTGCAGCCTCCTCTGGGTGCAGCACTGAGCAAAACCAAATCCATCCTATTGGTCCCCATGGCATTGACAGGAATATTAAATTTCAAGAATCAGGTTTATGAGAGTCAAGTTACTTCATTATTGATTTCTCCACCAGAATTACGATTAATAAAATCAAAATTTTATTTCAATTGTCAAGAACCAAGTCTAGAGGGAGACCCCTAATTAGCGATTTCCCCCATGGGTTTCTGTCCCTTCTCCTCTGGCCTCTGCCTTCCCCAGGTGAACTGGATTATCTTTGTCCACGTTTCCCAACTTGGACCCATTCCATTCTTTACCTTCAAGCCCGGTCCCCCCTTCCTAGGACAACTTCCTATTGTTTTTCTTCAAGGCTGAGCTGATCTGAACCATTTCTGAAAGGTTTTCCCTTATCAATTCTCTGTCCAAGACAGTTGGCCACTTTGCTTGACCGCTGATGAGACCTGTGTAATGCCTAGACATTTTCTTCCTTCTTGTTCAAGGGCATCAAGGTAGAGTCTCCTCACATTGGAAAATGGAAAAGGTTTGCAAAGATTACTCACCCACAGCCTTGGGGATGAGCCAATTGTCTGGTAACGGTCCCCAGGGATGGGCAGGGACAAATTCACCATAATTTTCCTTAAACTCTCCTCATAAGGAAATCTAAAAGGAAAAATCCTCCTCCTGGGAGAACAGTGAGGGAAGCCCTATGGCTAAGGCGCTTTCATTCTGCTGGGCTCCGCCCGGCTCCTGCTGATTCCCTCTGTGAGATCTGGTGCCCAGAAACTCAGGGACTCCAGTGCACCTATATTTTCTGTCTTTCTCCCGAGCTAGCATTTCCCAGCTGGCTTTCTAGATAAGACTGATTCCTCACGGGGCGCCTGGGTGGCTCAGTGGGTTAAAGCCTTTGCTTTCGGCTCAGGTCATGATCCCAGGGTCCTGGGACCTAGCCCCACATCGGGCCCTCTGCCCAGCAGGGAGCCTGCTTCCCTTCCTCTCTCTGCCTGCCTCTCTGTCTACTTGTAATCTCTGTCTGTCAAATAAATAAATAAAATCTTTAAAAATTTCCTTTAAAAAAAAAGACTGATTCCTCACATCTGTAAAATAATTTCTCTTTACATCTGCGTATGAATTTCTTACATCTGTAGCAACCTTGGATATTCATTATCGTATTTGATCCTTATAACTGTCATGTATAATCATAATACTGATGATGAAAATTATTGAATACTGAATCTATTCCAAGTGGTATCCTAGAGGTTTTATGCTCCCTAATCCAGTTCTCTCAAACCCTATAAGTTCTCTTAAACCCTAAAATAAAAGAGATTTTATTATCCCCATTTTTCAGATGTGGCAACGAAGATCTGAGTTCATCATAACGCTCAGTCAAGAGTGTCCAGTTTCTCAAGGTCATGCTGCTTCTTGGTTCCAGAGCAGTTAAGGGTGGAAGAATATACCACTCCCAAATTTGGCACTTTGGTATATTAAACCGAAGGCAATTGAGAAGAAACAGGTACAAGAAAAGCTCTCTGCCTTCCCCCCTGTGGCCTAAAAGTAGGATAGACATTTGTAAAGGTGTCCTTACCCAACCAGGAAGGAGAGAAGTTAATCATCAGAGGTAACTCTAGACCCTAATCAGGCCAGAAACTGCACCAGATGAATAGAGATAACAAACCTGGCTCAAACCAGCCCCTATTTACCATTAGTTCCCCCATATATTTACTTCTCCATGGTTTGCCACCCCTAGAAGCTCCAAGTCCTTTTCTCTGGTCATGCTACTTCTCCAAAAATGTGTTGTTTTTTTGTGAAGATTCTACATAAGTTCAAGTCTTAACCATGCCATTGAGTTACTCATAACTGATACTCTCATGTGCTTATAAACTTCTGTTTTTCTTGTTCACCTATATTTTTCAGTCTAAGTTATAGGGCCCCAACCAGTGAACCTAAGAGGGCAGAGGGAAAAAATATCATTTTTCATGCCTGTAGCTGGTACAAGGATCAGATATCCCATCTCATCAGTTTGTGCTTATTTTATTGTACAATCTCATTGCTTGAAACATATCCTATAGAACAATACTTCTCAACTTTAATGTGCACAGAAGCCCCTGGGATCTTGTTAAAATGCAGATTCCAGGTTAGTAGATCTGGGATGAGGGCCATGAATGTGTACTTCTCACAAGCTCCTGGATGATGCTGTTGCTGGTCCAGGGACCACACTTTGAGTAGCAAGGTTTTAGGAGCCTGAAAGTGTGACCCAAGTCTTCACTTCCCTTTTGAGATAAAAACCACTTCCAGAGGAAGTGCTGCCTGATCCTCATCTTGCTTGCTCTGACCACTCCCCCCTTTGAGCCCAGTGGCCCTCTGAGAAGCAAAGAGCAATTTCTAGAGAACCTCAGAGAATCTGCATGATGGGGCATCAGAGCCTCCTTCTGGGAGCTGGGGAAGGCATTGATTATAGAGAATAAGTCTAGGGCCCTTTATCGCAAAAGCAGCCTTACTTAGTGTAGCAGAAGGATGAGGCAAGGCAGCAAATACATTTTTTTCCCACATGATGCATTTCCCTTCAGTTTATCAAAGCATCATGTATCTTTTATAAATCATTTGCAAGATACTTAAAATAACAAAAGAACTATTTAGCTTACTCAGAGCTCAAAATCTAGTAATAACCGCCATTTATAATTTTTATGTAATTGGCAGTGAGTTTTTAAGCTAGATGTAGCCATCAACTGGTAGATAAAACAGTTGAGATGACATAGCACTGTTAGATTTACATGTGGCAATAGGTTTAAAATTCTGCTAGAACATCTCCTTATGTTATTAAGAATACTTTGTAAACATCATTTTTGATGGTTGTATAATTTTCCACCATGATTTCCTTAACTATTCCCATCTTTCTATTCTTTCAAGTTATTTTTAGTTTTCACTGTTATGATCAATGTTGAAATAAATCTCAGCTTACGTTTCTTTATGGTTTCCTTATCATAAACTCCTAGGAGTGGGAACTAGTAGGGTAATAGTTTTAGACATTAAGATTTTGGTTGCATATCACCAAGTTGCCTTCCAAAAATGCCTTTTCTGGAGGTGACATTTTACAGATGTCTTCTTCGAGATGTAACCCTGCATCTTGAGACTGAGCTCACCCACAGAGGCTTCCGCCTGCAGAAGTTCACAAAGGACTCCAGCCACTCGCTTTGTGATTGTTTTCCCAGTCTTTCCTCCCTCTCATTTTCTGGAAAGTGCCAGTACAGGACCAATTTGATCCTTAATGCACTCTTACTAATTGCACCGTATGTCACACATTCAGGTCACAGTAGTTTTGGATTCTGTTTGTGTGTCTTTGGGGAAGGAGATGAAAACGAACCAACAGAGGAAGGAACCAGTGATGTGGGAAGCTCAGCTCTGGGCCTCCAGCTGTGTTCTCCATCCTGGTAGGCTGTGAGATGCGCTGAAGGGGCTTAGGCAAAAAGGCCTACATGAGATTGTCTTTTTGGTCTATCTTCATTTTCTGGCATCTAACTGTAGATAAATTTAACTGCAATTAAATTGCCTATGATATGCTTGTGGGTTCTTCTCCACCCTTGATGCTGTGTTTTGCTTGTCCAAAGTCATGTATCTTATGACACAGTTCCTTGTGGAAACATGAGTCACACTTTCTTGTGGAAGATGTGAGCATAGCATGGGCTGTACAGGGGACAGTATCTATCACCTGGTTATTTCCTGTGTCTTCCTGGCATTGTCATTTTTGGAGTAGAGCCTTGTCTGTATTGGGCATAAGGCAGGCTATAGTGCTGGGAACCCCAGGAAGGGTATGGTGTGCAATGGGGCATGGACCCTCATAGGAGAGGCAGGGGGCACATGATAACGACTGCCAACTCAGGGGAGCAGTTGAGACGCAGGGACAGAAATGAGCTCTAAGCCTGCAGGATGTCAACATATAAATTTGGGGGCACACCAACATTCAGTCTTTAACGTTCCCCTTTGACCCTGGACAAAGATCTGTATGGCCGACCTGGGGCAGAATGTAGGTAGAGGTTGCCACCTTTGGTGACTCTAAGTGATCATTTCTGATTCATTTATAATTCAGTCAGTGGTGCTTGGCTTCTAGTGGTATATGAGAGCCTGTGACATCATCAACCTGGCTTCCTCCCTTAAAGGTAAATACCTGGGCATTCTGAACATTTCTGCTCTGCATGGTACCCACTGTTCTGGCACATTTCCACCAGGCATCAAACCCGAGGGCACATGGTCACTCTCCAATAACCAAGAGGGACCCTGTATTCCAAATCGGCCCTCACTAATCAGATCTCACTGGGATTGCATCTGCAAGAATTGTTCATCTTTCTCTTGGAGACTTGAGGAATGGCAGGCATGGGTGAATCCCCTTCTCATCTTCCACAGAGAACTGGGCCAGCAGAAACAACCAGAGTGGGGCTCCTTTCTTGTTAACAACAGACGGACCCAGATTCATGAAGAAGAGGGAGGAAGGGGCTGTAACCTTTTTATGCAAAGCAATGAAAATATCATATTACTCAATCCTTAATACTTAATCCTTAATCCTTAATAAGTCAGTGCAGTTATCCCCATTCGGTTGATTAAGAAACTGAAGCTCAGACACATTAAAGAAATTGCAAGCTCATACAGTACCAATTCAAGTGAGGTTTGAAGGGCTAATATCTGAATTCAAGTGACCATGCTTTTACACAGAGAACACCACAAATCAGTTTTGTGGGACACAAAAATGAACCTCAATTTTTGAATATATTTGTCATGCATTTTAACTAGCCCCTCTCCCCTTGTCCTTGCCTGAACTGTCAGAAAATTTGTCATAAGATGAGGTCTCACAGATGCCCTAGGTCAATATCCATGCTTCATAGAATGGGAAACCAAGGTCAGGTTGTTTACGTGACAAGCTGATTACCAGCAGGAGGGATTTTCCAGATCCAGGGTGATATATTAGAAGGGGGGGGGAACCAAGAAATTTTGTAATAGACCATAGACACTTTTCTTAACATCTTTCAAACTCCTCTGCTTCCTTATTTGTAAAATGGGAATAATAATATCTGCCATCCAGGCCCATGGAAAGAATTAAATCAAAGTACATTTCTGAACCATCTGTCACTGTGCCATAAAAGTTTAAAGAAAGAAAATGTTCCAACTTGCAGAGTGATTCTAAAATCTAAGAAGATGGGGATCCAGATCAAGTCCTCTCTATACATCTCTTCTCTCGCAGGCTTTCTCTGCCTGCTTCCTTCCTGCTGTCACCCACCCGCTCTCCCCTCCCCACCTGAAAGGGCACATTAGTTACATTCAGTCTCCAGGTGTCCTCTCTTTCCACCAGTTTCTACTTGTTTAAACTGTTTCTAATGCCAGAGAACACCCATTTGACCAGTTCAAAGCCCAAGATCTCTGCCTTCTTTATTGTTGGCTGTATAGTCAAAGTCCACTGATGGTGCTAACCAGTGCTTGGTGTACACCGGTAGTGTTAGAGCTCTTTTCTCTGAGGCATTATAAGGCCCTCAAGGGAAGAACTTTCATTCTCAGCTCAGTGGAGTGCATGCCTCAGTTCACGAGAGCAGCTCTAGGCCTGCTGCCCCTCCAGCTGATCTCAGACCACAATAGTTTAGGATAGCACATAGAATATGAAAGAGAGGGCTGTCTGGGTGGACGTTAAGTGTCAGACTCTTGGTTTCAGCCCAGGTCATGATCTCAGGGTTATGGGATGGAGCCCCACATCAGGCCCATACTCAGTTGGGGTCCAGTCGAGATTCTTTCTCTCCCTCTCTCTCTGTTCCTCCCACTCAGGTTCTCTCTCTAAAATAAATAAATAAAACTTAAAAAGAATACAGAAGAGAAAGGGAGGGAGAGGTTAGCATCTTCTGCTGTGATGTTCCTCTTTTTACTGCTCTCCCCCCTTGCCTCGCATGCATACTAACACACTCACACACACCCTCATACTTAGCAAACAGAGCACAGGACTGGACCCATTTCACAGCAAAGTCTTGTGACTAGTTTCTTTGAAGCATCTTCTTAGGAATCTCCACTAATGTGAATTCAGGCTTTGCCCATGACCTAATTTATCTAAACAAGTCAGTCTTATTTTGTCACTGAAGACTCAAAGACTCTGGCTGATTGCTTAGTTCTCTGACTGATGGAAAAGTGTTTCCTCAGCCACATGAGGTACCTATGATGAAGAGCACGAATAAAGAAACTAACCCACTGGGTTAGTTCCCCTGATGTTGAAGGATTGAGAGAAAATTTGAACCTAAATACTTTCCAGAAAATTCCATAAGGCTTGCTTTAAACACAGACCTATCCTGAAGCTACACACGTAAAATCTGACAGAACACACTTAATTTTCCCCACTCGGAACAGTCTCTCAGTTGTTCCCAATTGCCTCAGAGAGGATAGAAAAAGGGAGTCAGAGCAGAATAAGATTACTTCTGATTTGATTTCTTTCTCAGTTTCATGGATCATAGGTTTAGGTTATTTTAAGAACCGCTGTTAAAGAAGAAAAGGCAAGGTACCCAATATAATAACACTAGTGACATGACAGAATGGGTCTGTGAAAATTTCTACTTGCCCTTCCTCCTTCCCTTTGTCCCATGCATTCCCTCTTCCTTTCTCAAACACAATCTGTGGAGCATGAGGCCACAAACTAGGTCCCGAAGACAAGGAGATAAGCAAGAACAATACCTTCTCCTAGTTCACAGGCCAGGTGGCAGAGGGGACAGTGTAGAAGGACCCAGCTGCAGACCAGAGCTCTGGCCATAGCTTCAGAATAACGCTGAGCATGTCCTCTCCTTACTCCACCCCAGCATTCCCTCTGTGATTACTGTTACCTTTCAGAGTCAATGACATCAAGAAAGGGTGAGACCTTGATGAAAAGAGGAGGTTCCAGCAAGAAAGCAGGGACTGGAACAGCAGGATTATAGCCAATTCTGAATTTCAGGATTCTTCTGCATTCATTCCTTTTTGGCATTATTTGTTTTTAATAGACTTTCTCTTACACACAAAATCTCATGTTAGAAACATTATTTAGAAAAATAACCACTCATATCAACTAAGTTCCTGCTTGGTTTCTAGGCTCTGCATAGAGTGCTGTCTGTGAATTACGCATCTCATTGCTGCTGAGACTGAAAGATAGGGTTACTAAGGTGGTAGAGCAAGTAAATGGCAAACCGGGATTCTAATCAGGGTGTGTTAATGTTAGAGTACAGCATTTAACTTCTAACCTATTCTGTTAAGAAAAACACTAAATCCCACTGTGAAGTAATTTTGGTTAGTATGTTTTCTGCTTTCTAACATTTATGGCTCTTATTTTGACACCAATTATGTTGGGTTCCACTTCTGTGTTGACATTCAGTACCACTGGCAATAGAACATTGCCTTGCCTGGTCTCAGATTTCAAAGTTTAGATTTCAAAGCATAGATGCTTAATTTTATCAAAGTCTTTCTTAGGAATCATTAGGATTCTTTTGCCCTGCAAATGTAGTTAATAATGTCAATAAATTTGTGGATATTGAAGCTTCTGTGCATTTTATTCAAGGTGATGTGAGAGTGAATGGCTGATGTACCATCCTTCCTTCCTGGATCATACATTATTGTGAGGGAGGTCCATATCTCTCCTGGTAGCAGGAGAAATAGATAATGCATGAAAAAAGAAATACAACACTTAGCCCTGTGATTAGTTCCACCAAGGGAATAGATAACATCTGTGACAGAGGATAATAGGAAAGAGTTTTTGCTACATTTATAATGTAATCACTGGAAGACTTCTGAGAAGGTGATATTTAAGCTGACTTCTAGAAACCAAGAAAGAATGGATCAGATGAAACACCAAGACAGTTGAAATCCAGGAATCTGGCAGGTGCAAATAGACTAATTACAAATTTTAGAAATCATCATAAGATGCTAGAGAGGCAGAGTTCTGACAATGACCTAGCAGTCAATGGCAAGTTTTTCATGCTACATACAACAGGTAAACTCTGAAGTGTTTTAAGCAAAGGAAGGGTAGGATATAATTAATGTCTTTAAAACATTTATTTGGTTACTGTGTGAAATCAGCACTTCTTCCGATAAGGGATTGATATCCAGAATATATAAAGAACTACAACTCAACCACTAAAAACAGCTTAAGTCAAAAATGGACAAAGAACTTGAACAGACATTTCCCCAAAGAAGACACACAAATGACCAATTAACATAAAAAGATGCTTTGAACATCACTAATGATTAAGGAAATTTAAATCAAAACCACAATGAAATACCACCTCAAATCTATTAGGCTGGCTAGTGTTGGTGAGAATGTGGAGAATTTGAACCTTTATTCTTTGCTAGTGGGGATATAAAATGGTGTAACTGCTATGGAAAAACAGTATGGTATTTACTAAAAAATTAAAAATAGAATTAATATATGATCTAACAATTCCATTTCTGAGTATATATTCAAAGGAATTACAAAGGTACTTGGGATATTATAAATGACAGCTTTATTTAAAATAGCCAAAATGTGGAAGCAACACAAATCTCCAGCCACAGATATATGGTTAAGCAAAATGTTGTCTATACATACAGTAGAATATTATTTAGCCTTAAAAAGGAAGGAAATTTTGACATATGCTATAACATGAATGAGCCTTGAAGTCATTAGGCTAATGTTATGTTAAGTGCAATAAATCTAGTCACAAAAGGAAAAATATTATATGATTCCATTTATATGAGGTGCCTAGAGTAGTGAAATTCATAGAGACATAAAGTAGAATAATGGTTGCCAGGGGTGAGAGAGAGAAGGGAACGGGAAGCTAGTGTTTAATGGGTCTAGAGTGTCAGTTTGGGAAAATGGAAATATTCTGAAGATGGATGATGGTGACGGTTGCACAAAAATGTGAATATATTTAATACTTCTAAACTTTACACTTTAAAAAAAGGTTAAAATGGTAAATTTTATGTTATATATATTTTACCACAATAAAAATAATGGGACTTCTGCTTCTGATTATGACAGAGGAACTGGCATTAGATTATCTCTTTTGCCACAAACGTAAAACTGGATAAAATATATGAAGTAATTTTTCAGTCAGGGCAACACCACACCTGGAAAAGAAGGAATATTCATTAGGCAAACCCCATCGTGGCTTCAGGTCTCTTCTGGGGGATAATTTCCTAATGGCAGTGCAGTGAGCTAGAGCCCAAGAGGGAGCAGCATTTCCACTGATCAGAGAAGGCAAATATTAAGGTTGGAGGAAGTTAAAAGTGTTGGAATTTGAGAGGCAGGCACTAGAGGGTAGAACCTGAGCAGGTTTCCTCATGAGTTCCCATGAATCCTTGGTGAAGAGCTATGGTTTTGTAAGCACTAAGTGAGACTTAGGGGATGTAGCTGCTACAGGGTGGAGGGAGAATGGACCAGACACTGGAGTTCAAGCAGTGCTCAGGGATGCTGGAGGCATCCAGCAGAGACACCAGAAAGGCCTTGTCTCCCAAGGAAGGATTGCCCTCTAAAGCAAGACCTACTTTAGATAACTCTAACAAAGTCCAAAAGCAAACTCTAATAAGATTCTGAGAAGAGACAGAGTTTGGAGGTTGAGACTTGCCAAATTAGAGAGGCTAGGGAAACAGATTTGGCTTTCAACAGATCTTCCATAATAAAATCTAAACCAGACCTCCTCAATCCCAAGGTGAGCAGCCAAAAGTCAGACTACATACTAGGACACTCTTCAGAGGAAGATAACAGAATCCAAAGTCCATACAACTTAAAATAGCCACATCTAGACTACAGTAACAAAAATGCTGACTGCAGAAAAGAACCAAGAAAGTATGACACAGAGTTAGGGGGAATTGTTGATAGAGACTGACCACAAAGTGGCCATTAACATGGATTTAGCAGCAAACAACCAAAGCTTAAAGCAGCTACTATGAAAGTGTTAAAAAAAAAAACTAGTGAAAATATTTTCAAAGAATTTAAAGAAATTACTTACTGAGTGAGGATATCAGGGATCTCCATAGAAAAATGAAAACTATAAAAATTAATCAAATACAAATTTGGGCATTGACTAAGATGAAAAATTCATTGAATGGTTCTATTAGCCAATTAGAGAGAAGGCAGGGGGTGGAGCAGGAAGAGACAGTGACCTGGATTACAGAGCCAAAGAAATAATCTAATCAGAAGAAGAGATAAAGTTTAGAAAAAATTCAACAGAAACTTAAGGATATGTGGGGTCAATATTATATCGTCCAGCACATACATAAGTAGGATTTCCAGAAGGAGAAGAGAGTAATATAATACAGGAAAAAAAAAACCCACTTGAAATACAATAACTGAAAGGTTATAAAATGTGATGAAAAACATCGACTTATAAGAAGCTCAGTGATCTGTAAGTAGCATAAATACAAAGAAATGTGCATATCCTAGTCAAATTGCTGAAAACCAAAGAGAAAGACAAAATCTTGAAGGTGCTCAGTGCTAAAAAGTCTTATTCTGTAGATGAGAAAAAGATGAGTCTATTAACTTCTGGTGAGGATCAGAGGCCAGAATACAGGGGAATGTCATCTTTAAAGCACGGGGGAGAGGGGTGGTTGGAGCCAGTCTTCCAAGCATTCTATATAAACTAAAACATCTTTTAAAAATGAGGGTTTAATAAAGAAATCCTCTGATAAGCAAAAGGTGAGAGAATTTGGGACCAGCTGACCAGCAATAGAAGAAATTCTAAATACGATCCCCAAAGCCAGAAGGAAATGATATCAGAGAGAAACCCAGATATCTAGGAAGTAAAAAAGGCAACAGAAATTGAAAATAAGCAGGTTAACACAAAAGAATGTGCATTTTTTCTACTTATAACAACTATAAATATTAACTGTTTAAAATGAAAATAGTGACATCAAAAGGAGGAACTTACTGTGTCTAGAGAAATAAACAAGCCCAGTAGCACTAAAGAAAGGATTGTGTACATAAAATTACACTTTCCTTTAGTTATTCCATTTGAAAGGTGATAAGTAGGAGGTGTGAAGAGTAACGTGAAAAGTTGTAACATCAGAAATGGAAAGCCTCAGGTGTGAAGTGGCACAATATTCATTTAACTAGATAGTGAAAGTGAAAAATACATGTTGTTGCCCTATAGCCACTATTGGAAGATAACAAAAGAGATATGGCTAAGAAGTTAAGAGAAAATAAAACAGATTATTATATGGGACGAATTCCCCCCACTTCTCCCAAAAAGGAGAGAACAAAAGAACAATAAAACAAAAACAGTAGGTACAAGTGACAAACGGAGAGGAAGACTATGGGCTTTAACAACCGCAGGAACAGTCATAAGGAACGTAATTGGACCCAAAGCTCAAAGTCAAAGCTTCTCAGACTGGGGTTGGGGGAGAAGCAAGATGCAACTCTACGCTCCACAAGAGAAATGGATACCAGGCCCACGTGGTCTCACCCATGAATTCTATCGAGCATTCAAGGAAGAATGAATCCCAGTCATATGCAACTCTTACACAAAGCCTGCGTCATGTTACGAATTCAGCATTGTCCTGATTCCAAAACGAAGCACATATATTATTCAGAATGAAAACGAAGATGAATATCCCT
This sequence comes from Meles meles, assembly GCF_922984935.1. NCBI lineage: Eukaryota > Metazoa > Chordata > Mammalia > Carnivora > Mustelidae > Meles > Meles meles. The sequence continues at coordinate 43,872,749 of NC_060078.1, read as the reverse complement.
CCTGAACCTATATACGAAACCCTTAAAATATCAGCCAATTGTATCCATAGTTGGGCCTGCTTCCTCATTCCCAACATTTTCTCCTTTAGCCCTTAGTTGAATGTGTCAGAATGTTGTTTGTTTTATTGATATTTACAAAAGCTTGTAAAGGTGTTCATTTTAATTTGGATTTCGTTTTAATATAATTTCAGGTTTTACACTGTATTTAAGCTCTGTGTATGTCTAGAGTGTAAGATTATGTTTTATGTTGTTTCCAATACCATATCATCATTTAAAAAGATTGTGGAGCACAAAGTATATACGTCTAGCAAATTGGTTTTATTTACTGTACTATCCCGTTCCCTTAAAATCCATTGTTCCTGTCTATTTGATGTGTTAAAGATTTAGAGAATTGGCTTGGTTTCCTAACTTGATTATGACTCCATTAATTTCCCCTCATATTTCGGCAGTTGTTATAGTCCTATTAATGCAGTGTTATTCAACATACACACTTTGTGATATGTCCATTGAGAGCAATTATCATTATCAATAATGCTATTAATACTAAATATACTTCCCACTTATCTTTAAATATCCTATTCAGGAAGTGCCTCCTCTCAGAAGCCTTGCCCTGGCCCCCCAGGCTCCCTTTTCCTACATCGCTCAGCCCCCTGTGCTGAATTCTTTTTTTTTTTTTAATTGAAGTTGAATTGACTTGCTCTGTGACATTACTCTCAGGTGTACAACATAGTGATTTGGTAAGTCCAGCTGTGCTTAATTCTTCGGTTGTACTCACAGTTCTTTATTAATAAGCTGCATTGTGTGACATTCTTCCTCCTTAGGTTACGAGTTCCATGAGAATGTAGTTCATTTTCTTTTAAATTCCAATTCTTTTTTTTTTTAATTAATTTATTTATTTTTATTTGCTTATTTACAGCATAACAGTATTCATTGTTCTGGCATCACACCCAGTGCTCCATGCAGTACGTGCCCTCCCTATTACCCACCACCTGGTTCCTCAACCTCCCACCACACCCCACCCCCTCCCGCCGCCCCTTCATAACCCTCTGGTTGTTTTTCAGAGTCCACAGTCTCTCATGGTTCATCTCCCCTTCCAGTTTCCCTCAACTCCCTCTCCTCTCCATCTCCCCATGTCCTCCATGTTATTTGTTATGCTCCACAAATAAGTGAGACCATATGATACTTGACTCTCTCTGCTTGACAGATAATCATATCAAAAAATGGGCAGAAGATATGAATAGACACTTCTCCAACGAAGACATACAAATGGCTATCAGACACATGAAAAAATGTTCATCATCACTAGCCATCAGGGAGATTCAAATTAAAACAACATTGAGATACCACCTAACACCAGTTAAATTCCAATTCTTGGCAGAGTTCCTGAATTGGGGGTGGAGCTGGGTAAAATCTGTTGAACTGCACTGAAAGAAAGGTGACAAAAAACAATAGCATTTAGAAATAGTCATCACAGGCCTTAGAGGGGGTGCTGTGTATGTCAGACAATGTGAAGAATTTGGAAACAAAGAGAAAAACAGAAGGAAAACTGCATTCAGCTGAGAATCCCCCATCCCCCTCCCCTGCCCCACCTCATGGCCAGCACCTTCCCAAATCCCTCTGTGGGCTCCTTCTTGCCCAGTGTCAGTCTCCTCCTGCATGCTCCTCGCTCCCCCCTCACCCAGGAGAGCAGCAGGTCAGATGGCATGCAATTTGTGCAGCAAGTCTCCTGGATTTAAAAAAAAAAAAATCCACAAAGACAGTGTTTTGACAGCTCCGTGGTATGAAATCATTCCTTACAAGCCACCTCTTTCGGGGCTTCTGCCTTACATGGGAAGTGAATACAAGGCAGTAGCCGGGACGACACTCTGTGAAGACAGGGACGGCAGTGGGAGAAGCGAACATTCTTGCTTCAGTGTCAGACACCACGCACACCCGGCTCAGAGAGCATTCTTGGATGAAGCCAGTGACAAGCCTGGGACTGGAGAGCAGCAACATGGCACCTTCCACCCCAGTGTTCCACCTGCTTCCGACCTGTGTGCTCCTAAGATCTCCTGAGCTATAGCCTCCCCTGTAGTCAGCCTAAAGACATAGGAGTCCCAAACCGCTTCTCCGGGCCTAACCTTTCCTTCTCAAGTTCATTCTCTCCCAGGAGGGGCAGGGATCTGACCAAGAGGACCACATTCAATTCATAAAAAGAGGATGAGGTGCTTTTCACTTTCACCTCGGCACCTTCACCTGCTCTTCCTTGATCTGAAAGGCTCATTGCCCTCACCCTCTCCATATACTTGCAGGACCAGCTCCTCTATGAAGACTTTTTTTTTTTTTTTTTCCCTAGGGAGTGTTGATACTCCTAGGGAGTCCTCCTGAGTGCTTCTCCCGTAGCTTGGTCATTTAGCTATCATAATAAAAGCCTAAGAGACTGACAATAGTGAACATTTTTGCTAAGAAATCTTTTTTCTCAGCCTGTGGGATTCTTACAGACAGCAAGATTTTATTCTTTTTTTTTTTTTTTTTTTTTTTTGCATTCTCAGTACCTAATACTTGGTAAGTATTGACATACAATGAAAGCTGTGAATGTATTAGACTTGAGGGCGTAGATGCATTAACTCACTGATAACTGTAGTAAGGAATGCTTTAGTACAGAGGACTAGCCTTTCTGGAAATGTATCTGATATTTGTGATTTCCAAGATCTTGCCCATTGTAAGTTCCCTCTGTCTAAAAAGCCCCCACTCCTCACTCATGTTTCAAGGGCTGATAAGGAAGATCATGTGCTCTTGCCTGGAAGGAATTCCAGTTCCCCTTAACCACTAAAGCAACATTGTCTACAGACTCTGGATCTCAGCAGAGATGGAGTCATGTTTCTGTTCTGATATTAGTAAAGCCTTGGTCTTGGTCAGGTTATGATTTTTTTGAGCCGATTTATTCAACTGGTAAAATACAGAGATTAACTCCTACTTGTTGTGGTATAACCAACTGCCTGTGAATTTTTTATTCTAATAATTTCCGTATGAAATCTAGCCTATGACTTATAGCATTCCTGACCTCCCCAGAGTATGGGAGGGATTAAATGAGATGGTGGAGCACACTGATCAGGACGGCTCTTCAAGGTCATGCTGTGAATCTCCCTTTGCTTTAAGCACATCAACGATGGATGAGCTGTATTCTCCAAACAAGAGCAAACTCTTGGGAGCCCAGAATATAACTGAAGCCCTCTGTGGTGAAGTCGCAGGCCTGCTGAGCCCAAGTCAGGAAGCAGGCAGAAGCAGCCCGGAGTGGGGTGGGACATCAGTGGGATAAGGGGAACCAAACACACTCCATGTCGTTGGGGGTCCCAAGCCAGCACATTGCATGAAACAAGGGTAATGGCAGCATTCTTGGACCTGGGAAAGAAGGTTGGAAAGATGCTATGGACCCTGTCCTGGGGTGTGGCTTATATAAGTGGTGCATGCCCCAGCTGAAGAAAGATTTTGAAGTTTCCTTAGGAGCCCAGCTCCCTACTAACACAGTTGCAGGATCTGCCAGGTGATCTTTACAACATCAGTCCTGGATGGAGCCCCGAGCCACCCAATGTAAGATGTGCTTATGGACTGGATGACACAGGGGGACATAACAGATATAACTCTGAAGCCCTTAGATTGCAAAAGGGGTGACTATAGAGAGAAGACAAATAAATTGCCAAAGAAAAGAGTCTCTCCCGATGAGTCTGCAAAGAGCAATACCAGACAGTCTGAATGTACTACAAGCTCACAAAATATTAGTACCATCTCTCCCTCCCTGCAGTGACCCTATCACTTTCTACTTTTCCTTATATACCTTAAGTACTCCTGTTTTCCTTCTAGACGGCATACTTCTCAAGGACAGTGACGTTTTCTAAGTCCCCCCTCCTCCCTGCAGGGTACAGGACAAACAGTGGGAGCTTAAGAACTCTTTGCTTTTGGCAGAACTCTGTGTATACCAAACACTGTGACTTTGTAGCAGAATCACTGGGAAGAGCTCAGTGGGTGTGATCAATGTCTTTGTGAAAGGGAGCTTCAGACACTTTCTTTTCCTTGGACCATTTCTGAAGATTGGGTAGTTGCTTGGGGGAGCTTTTCCTATTTCTTAGCACTAATAACATTCTCTACAACATAGCCTCAGTGCACAGCATCCTTCTGGCCATGGATGTAGCCTCCATCACAGAGCAGAAAAGTCCCAGGCCAACCGCCTCCCCCGTTCAAGGCTCATCAAGTGTATTTCATCTTTCTGGCTGGCCAGCACTGTTTAACGTTATTCTCCCTGCTGACTTTTCATATCTTTCTTTTCTTCTCCCATCTATTTTGCTTGCATGGGCTGGCACCTGCCTGCTCTAAAGTTGAGGAATGCAGTTGCCTCCAAAACAGTAGGATAGTTTCCTTTGTTTTTTTTTTTTCCTTTTTTTCCCCCTCCCAAGTGTTTGATTTGATATTTTCTGTGAATTTTATATCCTTTGGTAGCACTATATTGGTGCATGCCCTGGGGCTACAATTTATCTTCAAATGAAACTAATTTTGCCTCTAAAATTCTCTCCATTAACTGTTGCTGTTTTGATCCCTGTCTGTGAGCTCCTGTCCATTCAATGGTTCCAGTCCTGGTCACCTCTAGCTCCCCACCACTTCCTTTCTGTTTTTCTTTCTCTCTGAAGGGCTTGGTTTCCAGAACTCTGTGTCTTGCTAAGGCGGTCCTTTTCTGTTAAACCACCTCTTGCTTGTATCTAAGTCTTGGCCAGTAGTCACACACTATTTACATCCTCCTTTGAACTTGTAACATTGTCATCTGAGTACAAATAAGTCAAAACCCTTGTGGTTTTGTAGAAGGCAAGCTACTACAAAATGGTTGTTTTTAGACTCCAGTTCAGAACGACCTGGCCCTCTCTCTGACGCCGGTACACTGTGACCAGCCTTCTCTGCTTTACCGTGTCAGACACCGTGTTTCTTTCTGGGGTTGCCAGTCCATTCTGCTTAGAGTGCATCATCATTCTTTGAAAGAAGGATCTAAATCTTCTGCCTGGGTTGACATACTCACTCAGGGCTCCATTGCTTGGCCGTCTGCTCCTGCCCTGACAAATTCATTGGAATTATAATCCTGGCTTTTTCTCCTCAATCCTCACCCTACTGTTGAAAACATTATTCCTCTCTGTCCACAGCTTTGCTTCTTCTAACCCTGCTTCCATGCCCTCACATGGCTTCCTTTCTGGACTCTGGTCTGAAAGCCAGCAGATGTTAGACTAACACAGTCTGCTTTTCTGCTCCTCAGCATTCACTCTTGACTTCTGTCTTTGTTTAACTTGCATACAGCAGCGACTTCATGAGATGGAAGGGAAAACAACAGGTGCCCAGCTATACCCTGTCAGAGGCTAACTTCTCCGGGTATATGCTGTCTTCCCTATTACTTCTCGATGTGGTTTTTATATGGTCTATTGATCCACAACATGAAATGTAAATGTGAGCACCAGTTAACATACCTCAAAATAATAGGGGAAGAGAAAAAATAAAAGAATTGATTGATGTGTAATTTTATACTTAAAAACAGGCATAGCTGCTATAGTCGTATTGCTGTACTAAGTCATGGGCTAGTGTGTCTTCCCTACAACACTTTTCATATTCTCTTTGCTCTTAGCCAGCATCTTGGCTGGTTGGATTTCTTGAACTGGTAGAATAATGCAAAGCTTCATTCAGGAAAGATCTCAGTTCTTAGTAGCCCTGCTTCTGTTGGCTCCTTTTTGCCGTGTGCTAAATTTTCCTCTTGGTTATGGCTGCTGTGTTAAATATAGTCCTTCCTGCCCTTATGTGGGTATGTGTATGTGTGGATTTGATTTGATTTGTAATAAATTTTAAAGGATTTTTTGTACCTCTGCTTATAAAAAACACATAATTTTATTTTTCATAATGTTCTTATCAGTTTTTGGGTCAAAGTTTTGATAGACTTATCTAAATGGTTAGAAATTTTTCCTGGTTTTGTATGCTCTGAAATGACTTCTATAAAATTGATATTTTTTTTTTTTAAGTTTTGAGGAATTTATGAATAACATCTTCTAGGTCAAGTGTTTTGTTTTTGTGAGAAGATATTATTTTATTTATTTTTTAAGTAGGTTCTGTGCCTAATGTGAAGCCCAATATGGGGCTTGAATTCATGATTCTGAGATTAAGACCTGAGGTGAATTCAAGAGTCAGATGCTTAACTGACTGAGTCACCCAGGCGACCCAGAAGATTTTAAATTTAACATTTATATTATTATTCTTTCTTTCTGGGTCATGTTTTGTAACTTGTGATTTTCCAAGAACTTTGTTCATTTTATGTAAATTAACAAACGTATTGTCATAAGCTTGTTTATATCATGTTATAATCTAACACCTATAGGATTAGTAATGAGTTCCTTTTGAAGTTTCTGATGTCCCTAAATTTCCTTTTGTCTTTTTTCTTCATCATTAGTCTTGCTAGCATTTTACCATATTTGTTTTTTTCCCAAAAACAATATTTGACTTTCATTATGGATTTTATTATCATTCAGTTCAACTCATTTAAGAATATTCCTTAATGTACATTGGGATTTCCTCTTAAATATGGGTTATTTCAAAATGCTTTATGTGAATTTCAAATATTTAGAGAACTTAAAATTATCTTCCTTCTTATTTCTCACTTAAATTTACTGTGGTTAGAAAACATTTTGTTTTTCATACTCTCATAATGATTTAGGCGAGGAGTACTACTTCCATTCAATAAAGGAAAGCTGGCTTTTTAAATAAATGGTACTAGAACAATTTGATATTTGTATAGAGAAAAAACAGTAAATCTCAGTAAATCTTAACTCTGACCTCATACAACATCTACAAAATGATTGAAGTAGGTCATAGACCTAAATGTGAAAGATGAAACAATGAAGTCTCTGGAATAAACTGTAAGGCCATATACACAACTGTGAGATGTGCAAAAATTTTCATAAGCAAAACAAATAATTAAAGAAAAAATCAATAAACTGGACAAAATAGCAACAAGAAAATGGATATGCATGCCTGAAGGAAGACATTCTATCATCCATCTATCTATGTATCTATCACCTATTGCCTATCAATCTATGATCTATTATATAAAAATTTACATAAGAAAACATATGAATCAATAAGAAAAAATTAACTTAACGTATAGAACTAAAAATGGGAAAAATACTTCAACAGTCATTTTACAGAAGAGACTCTCTAAGTGTCCAATGGATACATGAGAATGCGTAATGCATCTTTAGTCACTAGAGAAATAAAAATTAAAACCAAGATGGAATACATCTCTATCTTACCAATATGGCTAAAACTAACAACACTGGTGATTTCAAGTTCTGATGGGAACTTGAAATAGTCAAAACCATCTATACTTTGGATAACTGGCAGTTATCTGTTAAAACTAAAAATCATCTAACCACAATTCTACTTGTAGGTATACAATCAAAAGAAGTGTACTTATATTCCCTTTAAAACACACACAAACACACACACATGCTTGCTAATAAAAGATGTATGTAATAGTCTAAAACTAAAAAAAAAAAAAAATTCTATGGTAGATTATTATTTCCCAAGATGACCAAAGCAATATTTCCCCTTTTTTAAAAATTTTAATTCCAGTATAATGAACATTATAGTTTCAGGTGTACAACATAGTGATTTTAACAGTTCCACCCAATGCCCTGTGCTCATCGCAAGTGCCTTAATCCCAGTCATCCATTTCACATACCCCCAACTCACCTCGCCTCTGATAACAGTTTGTTCTCCATAGTTGAGAGTCTTTTTCTTGGTTTGTCTCATTCTCTCTCTCCCTCCTTTTTTTCTTCTGCTCATTTGTTTTACTTCCTGTTCTTTATACCTTCTGAAATGAAACTGCCACTGCTATCAAGTCAGTAGGGCCTGTTTATTTCTTCTCTCCTGAATTTGCACTGCTCCTGTGATTTGCTCAAACCAGTATCTCCTATTTTCTTCTTCTTGGAGTCCACACAAAATTATGTGGAGAAATCTAGACTACTCTTGGTAAAGAGTACCAAAAGGGAGAGTAAAGCCTTCTTAGACCTTCAAGTTCAACCCAGCTACAACTGAATACAACCAATGAGGGACCCTAGCCAAAGCTATTTGGATCAAGCAGAGCCATTCATTTCTACCCTACTTGAATGGCTGAGCTAGAGAACAAAAAGAAAGAATATAAGCCATTGTCGAAAGAGCTAAAAAAGCTAAATAGAGGACAATGAGGTGACCTAGAACTAACCACTGCACTCCAAGTGATAGAAAGGAACAGGTAATATTATCAAAGCCCCAGAGCAGAGGCCAGTCTATGGAAGGTGGTGCAGTGGCAGGCTGTTTTGTGGTCCCAGGACCACAATGGGAGCCTTATGGAAATGGAAATCATGGAGAAGATGCAGCCTCAGAAGGTTTCTGCTTCTGATGGACATAATTTAAAACAAAGAAGAGAAGAAATACCTTGGCTTCTCCCTCCTTCCTATCTTTCAGTATCCCTCTTAATGTTTCTCTTTGCCTGAATCTAGCTGGAAACCAGGTAGAGGGGAGTTTTGGAAAGGTAGTTTGAAGACTTTATGGAGCATCTTTGCAAAAGTTCATGTAAGAATATTTTATTTAGGGAAGGAGAGCAAATCCTATTTGAAACACAATTTCCTACTGACAATGGTGAAAGAGCTTCTTATTCTGCTGAATATTTTGAAGGTTGTTTTGAAGGTTGTTTTAGAGATCAGGGTGGGGGGAATTGAATGACTGCTTAACGTAAGGAGTAAAATATGGACTTTCTTGGAATAAACTAGAAATAGGGGAAGAAACCTGAAAAAAATAGTGTGAGGCTAAGAGCTCTGTGAGAAAAGTGCCAGTGATGACTCTGTGGTAGTGAGTCAAGTGAAGAAGTTTTACCACTTCGAGTGAAGTGTGGAATTTTTGTTTCAATTGTCAAATGTGGTTTTAAAAACTTATGAAGACCATATCCCAACCTGAAATCAGGAGTCAGAAGCTTAAGCAACTGAGGCACCTAGGTGCCCTTATAATGCATCTTCTTTGACCATTTTTTAGTCAATGGAGATTTGGGCTCTTTCTGTCATTTGGTTATTGTTGATAAAGCTGCTATGAATATCAGGGAGCATGTGCCCCTTCAAATCTGTATTTTTTTTTCCATTTTATTTATTTTTTCAGCGTAACAGTATTCATTCTTTTTGCACAACACCCAGTGCTCCATGCAAAACGTGCCCTCCCCATTAACCACCACCTGTTCCCCCAACCTCCCACCCCTGACCCTTCAAAACCCTCAGGTTGTTTTTTGTATCCTTTTGGTACATGCCTAGGAGTACAATTTCTGCATCATAGGTTAGTGCTTTTGACTTTTTCAGGAAGCTCCATACTCTTACAGACTGGCTACACAGTTTGGTCTCCCATCAAAAGTGTAGGAGCATTCTCCGTTTCCACATCTTTGCCAACATCTGTTGTTTCCTGTATTGTCAATTTTGGCCATTGTGACAGGTGTCAAGTGATATCCTGTTGTACCTTTAACTTGTAGTTCCCTGATGACGAGTGATGTTGAACATCCTTTCATGGGTCTGTTGGCCATCTGTATGTCTTCTTTGGGAAAATTTCAATTCATGTCTTCTAACCATTTTTAACTGGATTTTTTGCTTTTTTGGGTGTTGTGTTTGATAAGTTCTTTATAAATTTTGGATACTAACCCTTTATCAGATATATCATTTGCAAATAAATTCTCCCAGTCCTCAAAAAAAAAAAAACTTATGAAGAGAAGGATAGTCTATTGTATTTATCCATACTTATGTTCATTCCATAGTTTTTTTCTTCCTTCAAAATGCTCCAGGTCTCCTCCTTTTTTCATTTCCTTGTTGTTTGAAGAAATTCCTTTAGTTACTTTTTAAAGACAGGACTGTTAGTGAGAAATTCTTTTAGTTTTCCTTCATCTAAGAATGTCTTTTGCTTCTCTTTATTTTTGAAGGAAACTTTCACTGAATGTAGAAATATAGAAAGCTCAGTAAATAGTTCTTTCCTTCAAGCACTTGAAAATTGTGCCATGTTCTTCTGTCCTCAGTGATGTCAGAAAAGAAAGCAGTTTTGTTCAATTTCCCCCTTTAGGAAATGTGTCGTTTCTCTTTGAGTGGTTTTAATACTTTGTCTTTAGTTTTCAGAAATTTAAATGTTATATGTCCTGGTGTAGATTTCTTTAGGTTTATCCTATTTAGGCTTTGATCAGCTTCATGAATCCAAAGGTTTATATCTTTCACTAAATTTGGGAAATATTCAGCCATTATTTCTTCCAATACCCTTGTAAAACACTCTCTTTTTCCTTGTCTTCTGGTACTCTGATCATATAAATGTTGACTATTTTGTTACTGTTTCATAAATAGCAGAGACTTGTTTGTTTCTTTAATCTGCTTTTTTTTCCTATCTTTTCAGTTTGTGTTGATTATATTGATATCTTCTTTTTTATTTTTTATTTTTAATTTTTATTTATTTTTAATTTCTTTTCAGCATAACAGTATTCATTGTTTTCGCACCACACCCAGTTCTCCATGCAATACATGCTCTTCCTATTACCCACCACATGGTTCCCCAACCTCCCACTCCCCGCCCCTTCAAAACTCTCAGGTTGTCTTTCAGAGTCCATAGTCTCTCATGGTTCATCTCCCCTTCCAATTTCCCTCAACTCCCTTTTCCTCTCCATCTCCCCATGTCCTCCATGTTCTTTGTTATGCTCCACAAATAAGTGAGACCATATGATACTTGACTCTGTCTGCTTGACTTATTTCACTCAGCATAATCTCTTCCAGTCCCATCCATGTTGCTACAAAAGTTGGATATTCCTCCTTTCTGATGGAGGCATAAAACTCCATCGTGTATATGGACCACATCTTCCTTATCCATTTATATTGATTTCTTCTTAAATTCACTGACTCTATCCTTTGTCATATCCACCCTAGTATTGAGCCCATCCCATGAATTTTTAAAATTTCTGTTACTGCATTATTCAGATCTACCATTCTCTTTTCTTTTTTATAATTTCTTTTTTTTTTTGCTGATATTTTTCTATCACTTATTTCAAAAGAGTTATTACTTGTTGAAGCAGTTTTATGATGGCTCACTTAAAATCCTTGTCACAAAATTCCAACATCTGATTCATCTCAATGTTGTTATGAGTTAATTATCTTTTTCTTTCAAACTTCTTGATTCTTGGTATGAATGGGCAATTTTTAAATTTTATTCTGACATTTTTATTATCATGTTATGATACTCAGGATCCTATGGAAATCTGTTTTTTTTTAAGATTTTATTTATTTATTTGACAAAGAAAGATCACAAGTAGGCAGAGAAGCAGGCAGAGGGAGAGGGGGAAACAGGCTCCCTGCTGGAGAGCCCGATGCAGGGCTTGATCCCAGGACACGAGGCTCATGACCTGAACTGAAGGCAGAGGTTTAACCCACTGAGCCACCCAGGAGCCCCTGGCAATCTGTTATTTTAGTAAGCAGTCCCCTGTTTAGGTTTCACATGCAGTTTTTGGACAATTTTGGTGGCTTTAGTTTCAAAAACAATTTAATTTGCAGAGCCATTTTGGTTTACTTGGTTTATCATGTTTGGTGGGACTTTCACTGGTCTCTGCTGATACTGCTTGAGGAGGAATGCAGGAACACCTGGTGCCTCTAGATGAGCAAAGGGAACCTACAGCCCATGGAAATGAAGAGTGCTTCCCAGGCTAGACCTCTTGTTATGGCAAGATATCCTTTGGCACAAATTTACCTGGTGTTGTGAGAGGAACTTTCACTCAGTCAGATGGAAGAATGATCCTACCTGGACTATCTGTTGCTAAGTTGGAGGTTAGAAAGTGCTGGGTCTGAATTGGTTTCTTTTGTTGGATGGGATGAGGGGACCTAAGAGTACCTGGCCTTACCTTCTTCTCCAGTTACAGGTTCCTTAACCAATTTGACTTTCTCTTTCTACCTTTCGAGTTCCTGATTGGGTCTTGGATTATTTCTATGGGTTATGGTGTTTCGTAGTGAGAAGAATCAGAGAGAAACAAGCTTATGACATCTTCTTTGAATAAGAAGTTCTCAAGAGAAGAAATTTTAAGAACAAAGTGTCTGTTGTGTTACATCGTAGCGAAATTAAAATCTTTTTAATCTCTCCATTCCCATCGACAACCAGTTTTCATAAAATCTATCATACACTCAAACATACACAATTGTCAGTAAAATCCACACCTAAGAATGAACATGTGTGTTTGTGTGTATATGGGAGAGTTAGAATGAGAGAGTGAGTGTGCCAGAGAGAATAATCTAAGAGATTTTTTTTTTTAATTTGAGAGTGAGAGAGAGCATGAGCCAGGGAGAGGGGTAGAAGGAGAAGGAGGATCAGGCTCCCCACTGTGCAGGGAGCCTGAGGACATGGGGATCATGACCTGAGCCAAAGGTAGATGCCTAACTCATGAAGCCACATTCCTAAGAGAATGCTTTTCACAGCAATGTGCTATAGAACCAGAACAAACAATTACAGAAGACAGCATTAATCCAGAAACTATTGAACTTCAGTATTAGCTGAAATCAGAGGAAAGGTCATCATCAGAACCTCAGTCTCTTGTATATTTAAAAACAATCTCTGAGAAAACGAACAGTTCGCTAAATATGGAATGGGGATTCTAGGTTATCTTAATAAGGTATCAAAAAGTCAGAAGATGCCATTGATGTTTGAGTTAATGTGATTTTCCTTATCATGGAGTCAGGATTGTGCTGTTTCTAATTGTAAAATTGCTAACATGTTTGAAAATAAGTTGGACATGTAGGTAAAGTTGCCCTGGATTCATTATAATCATCTGCGTTTGTGATGCCTACATTTGGTTGCAAGGTAGCGAACCAATGTAAATTGTCCCTTTGATACCATGAGCTGTCAAGAGAATAAAACCTATGCTCACTTGTCTATTTATAACCCAGGTGCATGAATTTTTAGTAGGAACAAGCATTTCTACAAGAGTGTTCAACATCTGGTTGGTGGCTGGTTCTGTGGGGGTGGTTGGAATTACTTTCAGAAAGATGCAAAGAGAGAAGAAATGAGACACAAAAGTTGTCTCAGGAGACCAGCACATCTCAGAGGCAGGCAAGGGCAAAGATCTGAGAATGGAGACTAAGAACAGAAAAAAAAAATAACAATAAAATGGTACTTTGTTTATCATATTACTAAGGGAGAGAGAAATGGTAAGAAGGTCAAGGACTTGCTTTCACAGCAGTCTGAGGTGGCCTTGGGGAGGCCAGTCTCAGTGAGTGGTGGGAATGAAAGACAGATTGTAGTGGTTGAGCAGGGATCATTACACAAAGAAGCCTGATCTTTAAGGACAGAGAGCATCTCTTGCTGAATTTTGCATTCTCAATAATTTCCTGAGGAGAATTGTCATATGGCAGATGTTTAATAATATTCTCATTGGCCCCTCAGAATCTGGGTTTCTTTCTCTTCTCTAGGGAACTGATCTGCGCCCTCCTAGGACTGGCTAGGTTTCCTGCAGCAAGACTTGCGAAAACGTCTCCTAATGGTGTTTGACGTGCACCATTGTGTGCTCTTGGTATTCTGCCATAAGCCTGAGCTCTGCTGTGGTTGACCTCAACCCACTCACGAGTCAAGGCTTGATGCTTATTATCCCACAGAGGCTAGAGAGGGCATTGCAACACACCCAAGGTTTTGCTTAGATAATTTCACAGACTGATGACAAGTCATCAATTATAAGTACAAATGTTAGAATAAGGGAAACACACCATTTAACAGCTGTAGGTTTAAGAGATAGTGTTGTCAATCATGGCTCTCACTGGGCAAAGACATTTTTAATTAGCTAGTTTGGGAAAATAATCAAATATAGGACATTGTTCTAAAACTGACAAATGAGAGTTGGATGCTATCCAAATTATACTTTTCCCCTCTGGGATGCTGACCACCTGATCAGCACATCTTTGCCACCATTTTTTATCTCAGGGCTCCGTCTCTTCTGGGGTGGGGATTCTTCCTCAGCCATGACTGATTGCCACCTAGCCTTACCATTCAGTCTCTCCCATCAACCGCAGATAGGTGGTGGTTTCTCTTGATCTTTTCCTCTGGCTCCTCTTTCCTGTGTCCCTTTGAGTCTTAGGAGTGTGCTTTTGAAATAAAGAATTGCACCAGAGTAAGCATTATGTTCCTCGTCTTTCCAAGGAAAAGAGTCTAAAATGCATTGCCTTTCCACTGCATGTCAAGCACTTCCACATATTTTAATCTAATTTAATCTTCACCACAACTCAGTGAAGTACACTTTATCCCACTTTAGATATAAAGAAATTGAGTCTCAGGTAAGTGATTTGCTTATCCTGACATGTCCATTTTACAATACAACCATCATGTATAACCAAGTCTGTCTTATCCAGTGCATTCCATACAGCATTAAATTCACGTGATAACACAGTGCCCTGTACCACTTGCTATTCTCTTTGCCTGAATGCTCTTCTCCTGTGGCTGGATTCTTCCTTTCATTTAGACATAAGCTTAAAAATCATCTCCTCGTAGAGCCTCTTAGGACCATTCTAGGGCTCCACTACTTTCTGTTACCAGCACTCGACAGTTTGGTTTTTTATTTTGGGTCTTTATCATGTCTCTTCACCTTTTAGGATGGAAATTAACTCGTCAACAACATACCTAGTCTCTATAACAGTGTGTGGCACATCCTAGCCATTCAGTAATTTCTTGGTTAATGTATGAATAAGTAAATGAATTATGGATTAAAAAATGATGGAATAAATGAATGAGTAGAAATTTTTCTTTTCCGTAAACTATACATTTAAAGTTTTACCCAATAATATGAATTGTAAACCAATAGTTCGGGGGGGGGGGATGAAACATTCTTTGCAAAGTGAATGAAGCTTAGTTGATTTAGAAAATATACAGGTTTGATGAATAATGGCCAGTAGAAAAAAAATGAGCACTGAAGAGGACATAATAGGACCTGGGTTCTTTTGCTAATTTAGCAATGTCTGGCTGATTCAAATAAGTAACTTCTGTGGAATCAAATTTTCCATTCTTTCTTGGTTTTAAAATCTAAAAATATGTGTAAATATTTGCCTAGTTTTCTTTTTTTTTATATTTTTATTTATTTGACAGAGAGAAATCACAACTAGGCAGAGAGGCAGGCAGAGAGAGAGGAGGAAGCAGGCTCCCTGTGGAGCAGAGAGCCCAATGCGGGGCTCGATCCCAGGACCCTGGGATCATGACCTGAGCTGAAGGCAGAGGATTTAACCCACTGAGCCACCCAGGCACCCCTTTGCCTAGTTTTCTAAGGCAAAGCCCCAGTTGGCATGCAGGGACTTCAGCACTTGGAATGTGTTTCTTGAAAAGAGTCATTGCTTATGAATGCAGAACACGAAAAAGTGTGTATTGATTTACATACCTGGGTATGTGGGCATATTAGTTTCCTATTGTTATTGTAATAAATTATCATAAACTTATTGACTTAAAATAGTACATGTGTTTTCTCTTACATTTCTAGAGGTTAATATTCCCAAATGAGTCATTTTCTATGTAAGGTAACATATTTATAGGTTTAGGAATTAGTATGAGGGCAGGTTTGAGAGTCTGCCTCTTGAACTTTGAGTCTTCTTAGTATGGCTGCAAAGCTGTACAGGACCTGGCCTTCATGTTACCTACTTTATTTTGTATTGTCTCCCCCTTCATACACTATATTTGCCACCTTACTTTTTTCAATGTTCCCTCCCATGGTCTTTTCCAACATGGGAGATTTGTTCACACAATTTCCCATTCTTGCACTCCCCCTCCATTCTACCTGTCTGCTTATTCCCTTAAATATCTCATTCTCTTGTTTGTTCCCATTATTGTCATTATATCTTAGAATTATTTTATGTCTTCTGCTTTGCTGTTTTCTTTTTCATTTTTGATCTCCCAATAGAAAGCAGCCACTTAAAAAAGAAGAACTGTGTATGCTTTTCTCTTTTGCTCAAGCCACCTCCAGTGCCCTGAATAATGCTTAGTACAAATCATGTAATCAACAGATATCTGTTAAATAATGAACCAACAAATAGCTTGACGTCCTTATAAAGACTTTATGCTTTGTTTTAATAGTGAGGAAGATTTTAAAGGGAGTAAGATTGAGATAAATTTGACATGATATTTTTACATTTTGAAAATATGATCTTGATTGATGTATGGAGAAGGGTTCCAAGAAAAGCAAGAATGGGTACACGAAGGCCAGTCCACATAAGAACTGATGTTCACTTAACCTAAGTGTATGAGAGTGAAGAGGGAGGGAAAACTTGATGTCAAGGAGAAACAGATGTAAAGAATAACAATTAGTCTTCTTCTTTATACAACTGAAAGTTGATGCTGTTTCCTGAGTTAGGCAACACTGGAAGAGATTGCTTATTGGTAGGGAAGACTGAGTTTAAACTTGAAGATACTGAGTCTGAGAGATCTCAGGAACATCCAAGTGGAAAATTCGAAGAGGGGATTGTTATACCCTAGGTGACCACATGTTCAGGTTTTCAGGAAGAGCATAGAGTGAGCCTAGAGTGAACAAGAAAAAGATCAAGTACCAAGGCTTTGAAGATTCCATTGATGGCATTGAAAATATTCATCCTGCATGGAGACAGAGAAGATAGGACTAGTCTTATGGAAGATAAGGAAAAATACAATAATTCTTATATTTCTCTTTTTTATAGATTTTTTATTAAGTAATTTCTATGCCCAATGTGGGGCTTTAACTCACAACCCTGAGATCAAGAATTACATGCTCTACAGACTGAGGCAGGCAGGCTCCCCTCTTATATTTCTATGTAAAAAAATATCAAACACCTCCAAGTTGACAGCCTTAGATTTCAGGTCGATATGTAACATTAACACATTTGATTCCAAGACACCTGTCTTTTCCAAAGTAGTACTCTTGGGAGAGTCCTACCATATGATTAAAAGGAAGGAATCCAGAGCGTGGAAAAAATAATACAGAAGAGAAGGAGGGAAAAATGTTGATCTAGGGCTGAGGCAGGAAGGATATCTGGTGATTCTGTTTGGTGAAACAAACTGTGAGGAAAATTGGAGAGGTTTCAATTTTAGGCCATAAAGACTTCAAACCACCTTGTCAGATACCCACAGCACACACAACAGGGCCATGAAGACAACAGAACCCCTATAAATGTTGGTTCATGGAAGAAGTATTTTGTTTGCTTGGCTTTTATGGTTAAGTTTTTGTTTTCACACCAACTGTGGTAGGCAGAACAATGGACCTTTGAAGAAGTCTGGGTACTAATTTCCAAACCTGTGAATATGTTACTTTATTCGGAAAATGGAATTTTGTATATGTGACTAAGTTAAGAATCTTGAGGTGGGAAAATGACCCTGCACTATCTGAATAGGCCCACTGTATTTGCAAGAATCTCTGTAAGCCAGGGAAGCAGAAATAACAGAGTGGGAGGCATAGTTAAAGTTGGTAGCCTACTGGCTTTGAAGATGGAAGGAAGGACCACAAGCCAAAGAGTGCAAGCAGCATGTAGAAACTGGAAAAAGACAAAGAAACACATTTCCCCCTAGAGCCTCCGGAAGGAATGTAGCTTGGTCAACACTTTGGTAGTAGGCCAGTAAATTAGGGAGAGAGAGAGAGAAATCATGAAGCACTTCTAAGTTTATGGTTTAAGTAACTGGAAGAGTGGCAGTGCTCTGAGAGAAATCTAGAGGAAGAGTGAGTTTTTCAGATATGTAATGCCCATTACACCATCAGGTAGAACTGTTGAGTAGGCAGTTGCCCTAGGAATCTGGAGTTCAAGAGAGTGATTAGGTCTGGAAATATCCAGGGAGAAGACATTTCATAATGCTAACAGTTTAATTATCAATTCTAATATGCATGCTCCTACTAACAGAGCTTTGAATTTAATGCAAAACCTGACAAGTACAAAGGCAAAAAGACTAATCTATATCATGTCTGGAAATTGTAACATTCCTCTCTCAGTAACTGGTCAAAGAAGCAGGCAAAATAATCAGTAAAGATATGAAAGATTTAAACAGAATGATTAGTAATGTTGACAGAAATGGCTATCTATAGGACATTCCATGCAGCACAGAATGAACCTTATTTCCAAATGTACATGGAACACTGAACATGTGCTGAGTGGCAAAGGGAACCTGAACAAATTTTAAGAATTGAAATTCTATAGAGTTGTCTCATTGACCAGAGTGACATTGAGCAAGAACTCAGTAATGGTTAGGAAATTCGCAGATGTCTTCAGATTAAGGACTACAATTCCAAATATCCATGTATCAACATAAATATCCAATAAAATTAGAAAATGCCTGTCTGAATGATAATGAAAATTTGTATCAAAATTTGGGGGATGTAAGTACACAATCTGAACATAAAATTTATGACTTTATATATGAATATCAAAAAAAAATAAAAGCTGAAAAGTTAGTGTCCTAAGCATCTTTCTCAGGAAGTTAGGAAAGTAAATCAAGTTAAACTCATATAAAGCTTAGAGAAGGAAACCATAAAGAATAGAAAATAAGTGAAATTGAAAACATGTAGGAGGGGATTAAAAGTAAAAGTTCTTTCCTCTCTCTCTCTGCCTACTTCTTGGCCTACTTGTGATCTCTGTCTCTCAAATAAATAAATTAAAATCTTTGAAGGGGCACCTGGATGGCTCAGTGGGTTAAAGCCTCTGCTTTTGGCTCAGGTCATGATCTCAGGGTCCTGGGATCGAGCCCCACATCAGGCTCTCTGCTCAGCGGGGAGCCTGCTTCCCCTTCTCTCTTTGCCTGCCTCTCTGCCTACTTGTGATCCCTCTCTGTCAAATAAATAAATAAAATCTTTATTAAAAAAATAAAATAACATAAAATGCTAAGACCAATAAAAAGAGAAAAATAGAAGAGTACTGTAAATGTTAAAGAAGGAGAATCGGGAATTTAGAAACTTCTAGCAAAGAAAAGCTC
The DNA here is from genome assembly GCF_922984935.1 of Meles meles. Taxonomy (NCBI): domain Eukaryota; kingdom Metazoa; phylum Chordata; class Mammalia; order Carnivora; family Mustelidae; genus Meles; species Meles meles. The sequence continues at coordinate 43,853,768 of NC_060078.1, read as the reverse complement.
ATAACTATGTGGAATGTCTGGAAAATTCCATCAATATTTAAGGAAATATAATGGTGAGAGCCAAAGCTTGCTTTCTTTTTTCCCCCATTAATGCTGTATTATTTTTATTTTTAGAGATTTTCAAACCCATAAAAAGGCTAAAAACTGTACAGTGAACACTTATTTACCCCTTACCCAGATAGTTCTTAATGTCTTGCCATACCCATTCCACCCCATTCCACCTCTCTTTATATACATAGGCACTCTTTTGCCAAACATTTGGACATACACTGCAGGCATCATGACTCTTCACTCCTAAATATCTTGGCATGCTTTTCCCTTGAGGAAGGACATTTTACTACACAACCACACCATTATTATTATACCTTAAAAAAAAAAAATCCACTTTTTTTTTTTTTTTTTGGAGAGTGTGCTGGGAGGTGGGGGTAGAGGAAGAGGAAGAGAATCTTAAGCAGACCCCACCCTGAGAGTGGAGCCCCATGTGGGACTCAATCTCACAACTCTGAGAACTGAACTGAAATCATCAGTTGCTTACTCAACTGACTGAGCTACCCAGTAACCCCCAAAACAACATTATTTTAATCTACACTCAAAATTTCCCTAAAATATCCTTTATAGTTGTTTGGTTTAAAAAAACTAAAATGAAAGCTTTCTTTCTTAAGATTTGGAATAAAACGAAATTTTTTCCCTCAGAATAGGAACATACTGCTGCATTTGTTTTGTGTGTCCCGAATAACTGTAATAACACAGTGTGACAAGTACAATACATAAATGAAAACAGAAGAAAATTTCACTTGTAAAGGTAGATCCAGAGAGCCTACCAAATATTTGCAAACAGATCCATTATGTGTGTGTGTATGTAAATGTAAATGTATACACGTACATATGCCTATGTGTGATTTATTACACTAACAGAAGAAATAAGAACAAATATATGATCATTGCAAAAGAGGCAAAGATGCTGATAAAATTTACCATCCATCCATCCTTGATGTCTTAGCAACCTAGGAATAGAAGGGAATTGCCTTCATCCGATAGAGAATATCTTTAAAGAATGTTATTCCAAATATCATACATAATGCAGTATGATATTTTATAAATTATACAAGTAGGCCAAAGGAATAACAAACAGCCCAGATTCATACCTACTCATAAATAGTCACTTGATTTAGACAAATGAGGAATTACAGAACAGTAGGAAAGAAACATAAATATAATACATAATAGGTGGTAGTGGGTCAGTTGTCCAAGTGGACAAAAATGAAACTTGAATCCTGCCTTGTACCTAGCACAAAAATAAATTTCAAGAGGGTTGTAAATCTATATATAAATTATAAAACAATGGAAATTTTCTAGAAGATAATGTATGAAAGTATGCTCATGATCTTGATATAGGAAGAGCTTTTTAAAATAAGACATAAATATCTCTTAAGTCTAAAGGAAAATATTGAAAATAGGACTGTATTAAAGTGAAGCACTTTTGTTTAACAATAGTCACTATTAAGAAAGGGGAAAAAAGGCGTGTCTTGGTGGCTCAGTGGGTTAAGCCTCTGCCTTCAGCTCATGTCATGATCTCAGGGTCCTGGGTTTGAGCCCTACATTGGGCTCTCTGCTCCTAAGAGAGCCTGCTCCCCCTTCTCTCTGCTTGCCTCTCTGCCTACTTGTGATCTTTCTCTGTCAAATAAATAAATAAAATCTTTAAAAAAAAAAAGAAGGGGGAAAAAAAAACCCCAAGCTTACAAAGTGGAAGAAGATATTTGCAGCCTGTATAACTACTAAAGTGCTTCTATACAGAATCTGTAACTATTTCATTGAGAAAACATAATAGACTACCTGGTAGAAAAATCGGCAAGAGACCTGAACAAATCACAAAAGTTGTTTGTCCAGTGTCTGTATTGGCCATTAATATATTTCACAAAGTCGTCAACTTTATGATGATAGAGAACTTGCAAATTAAATCACAATCCAATACAGCATTCCGTTCACCAGTATAGCTAAGAGGAAAAGAAAAAAAAAGACTAAGAAAAAGAAAAAAAGACTACTATTTCTAAGTGTTGACAAATACGATGTGGAACAGAAGGAACTCTCCTATACTGCTGCTGGGAGTGTAGGCTGGTCTAGGCATTTTGGAAAACATCTGGCATTATCTATTAAAGTAGAAGATATATAAAGCCCACACTACCTCACTTTTATATCCGTACAGCCAAAGCGAATCTCTATAGGTATATACCAGTAGACTTGTGCAAGGATGCTCATAGCAGCATTCATAAGAGCTCCAAACTGTGAACAATCCAGTGTCTACCAAAAATAGAATAAAGAATCACATTCATATGATGAGAGATTTTTTAGTAATGAAAATGTGTAAGTTACAGCTTTGTGCAACAACGTGAAGAATCTCGGGGACATGGTATTGATCGAAGCAGGCAGATTCAAACCATTTCCTACCATATGGTTACATTTATATAAATATAAAACATCAGGCAACCTAAACTATCCATTTAAGGCTGCAACCATAGGTGGTAAAACTACAAAGCAAAGTAAGAAAGTGTTAAGTAAAATAAAAATAGTTAACTTTGAAGTGCAGACAGAGAACAGGGGAGAATGCGGGAAGGGGAGTAGTTCTTGTGAGGTGGTGACACTGTTTCCATTACTCTGTTTTTGACCTGGGTGGTAATTAATTGGTTGTTGGATTTACATAAATGTGCGCTATATTTTCCAATTAAAAAAATTGTGCCTCTCTTTGTGTCTGTGTGTGAGAAAGAGAGAGAGAATGAAAAGTGGGAGATTACTCATGAAGACCATTTAAAAAGGAATCTCACTTATAGGGGTGCCCGGGTGGTTCAGTTCGTTAAGCATCTGCATTAGGTTCAGGTCATGATTCTGGGGTCCTGGGATCCAGCCCCTCATTGGGCTCCCTGCTAAGAGGGGAGTCTGCTTCTCCCTCTCTCTCTGGCTCCCCCTGCTCGTTCTCTCTCTCTCTCTCTCTCTCTAATAAAAAACCAAAATCTTAAAAACCTTAGAAAAAGGAAAGCATTATGGCAGATGTTAAAGGAATGTGTGTCTCAATACAGTTATTGTTTAAGATAGGAGACGATAGGGTGTGTTTGCACACTAACAATAATTCTGCACAAGATAATAATACATTATATGTTAATAAAAATAAAAAATTTAAAAAAATTCTACACAAGAGAAAGGGAAATGAGTGATGTTGAACATAGAGGAAACAATCAAATGCAAAGCCCTTGAAGATGGCTGGAGTGAGCCACAGAGCATGAATGGAAGAAACTGCCTCGAAAAGAAGGAGCCCCCCCAAAGTAAGGGTTCCTGAGGGGGTTGAGATGAATGTAAACATAGCAAGGTTTGCAGGTCATTGTATTGGAAGGCCTCTTCGTTCCCTAGTGAAATGTGCACCTCCCCTCCCTCACAGGCTCACCTCTCCCGGAGCTTCCTTTCTATTCCTGTAGAGACTCAAGCTCCTTCCTCCTGAAACACCCCGCACATGCTCCCTGCTGCACCCACTGTGCTCTCTGCCCCCTCCACTGCGTGAATGCCTGCCCGTTGGGCCAATCTCAGCTCCACCACCTTATACATGGAAATGCCAGACCCGACTCCTCAGAGCATACTCTTAGCTCCCAGGGCAAATTTCCCTCCCAGCACATACCCCTATTGTGACTTCACATTCATTTGATTTAGGCTGTCCTCCCACAAGACAGTGTGTGTTATGTATTCAGAGAGCATTTCTTCTTTGGACAAACCCTTGGCACAGTGCCTCCGTCTTGTAGGTGCCATTTTTTAAACGCATGAACGCGTGAATAGATGAAGGTCGCCCAGAGTATTTTTAGAAATATTATTTGAAGAAGTCAGAATGTGTTGGCAAAAATGTTATTAGCAATAATGTTTCTGCTCACTGATCAAACGCTCTAATATATTTAACCTAATAAATCATATGTTCATTTAGACAGCCATTCATTAATAAACATGTATTTAGTAATGACTTTATGGGAATGGTCACAGAAGCATTTCAGCTTTCATGTAGGTAGAAGAGCTCTGTGTAAACAGCCCCTGGCTTTGGAGTTTACTCCCTAAATTTTAATTCCAGCTCTTCTTACAAATTTGTAGGCATTGGGTAAGTCCTCTAAATTCTTTGAGCTTCTCTCTCCTTGTTAGTAAAATGGGACCCCTCGTTCATCCCTTGCATTATTTTTTGTGAAGATGGCATATGGCAACCTCCATAAAGTCACGTAAGGTGCCTGGTACGAAGCTGTGTGCTGCCCTTGGTCAATATCTAAGTGGAGAAATGAGGCAAGAAGCACGTGCCCTAAGTATGTACATATGTTGCACATTCCTGGGGATGGGGGCTGACGCTGACGCAGGTCCTGAGTTGATCCTGAGATAAACGTGGTGTCACAGCTAGAAGGAACTTAAGATTTGTGTCAGAGTACCTTCTCTACAGGTGAGGCCTCTGTGACTCTGAGAGGGGAAGGGCTACTGCAGGCCTATGGCTTCCTCTCCAAGCAGAGGGCAGCCTGTATCTTAGAGACGGCACGCTTCTTCTTGCTCTGCCTGTGGGGGCTCTCGGCTGGGGTGCTAACAGACAAGCTATTTTGGGCCAGGAATTGTATAAGGAAAGGCTCACAGCAGTGCCCAGCCTTGGTCTTGCCATTGTATTGGCCTCCTGTGATGCTTCCCTCCTTGCAAGGCACTTTGTGTCAGCAGGAACGGGAGGCAAGTTGTGAAATTCAATTAATTCAACAGTCAGCCCACACACCTCCTTCTCGGGCTGTCCAGCCAGGGCTAGGAGGCCCTACCCACTCCAAAACCCCAGGGTTTCTGACACCCCCTTCCCTTCCCTTCCATCAGCTCTCTCTTAGGTCGTCCCTTACTCTCTCTCCATTCTGTTCTTGATCGAAGATGAAGCTGATCTACGGGGATATGTTGCAATATTAAAACATTCTTTCATACCTAATTTTGATCTGGAATCTCTGAAGGCTTGAATTATAGAAGTGCTTTTGTTGAAGTTGGGAAAGCGTGACTAAGATATCCTCTCCTTCTCCAGTTCTAACAGAGTAAAAGCAAAAACATGAATATCTTTATGACTAATGTGTTTCTGGGATGCACCTGTAACCTTAAGTATCAGGGTTCCAGTTAACTAAAGGCAAAACAGGGCCACCAGTTTTCTCTCCTGTGAAGGAGGGGACAAGGAGCAAAGACTTGCTCAGGTTTTAGCACATGAGATAAGAAAACAGAGTCCAATGTTCTTATAATAGATCCACATGTCAGGAAGTAAAGGGGTGTGTGGGGGGAAGGTGAGGATGAGGGGGTGGTTGTGTCTTATTATAGTTTTGGAGCAAATTAAGTGCTCCCTCAAAGCTGGGGAGTGTCCTAGACTCTAAGTATAGCAAGAGAAAATATGAGTTTGGAGAAGAGCTCAAGTGTTCACTCCAATATTTTCTTCTTCCGGGAAGTTAAAGAAAAGTCCCCCTTTTTATGGATAAAGTGAACACAGGGAAATACTAGGTATATATTCATCGACATTCTCCAAAACATTTCATGGTCACATACTGAATTTGAGTGCATACAGTGAGTCAGCACTGTGGCTGTCTTTTGAGGCTGGAGCTCTCTGACTTTTCAGGGCAGGCCTGTCTTTCCTTTCGCGAGGTCACTCTTGATTAGGCGTAGAAGCTCACATATACTCTCCCACCCAGAAGACTGAAATGGGTTAGAATGAGTGGTTAATTAAATTAAATTTTAAGGTTAGTTTTTACCCTTGGCAAATGGTTTACCCATGATTCTGTTTCCCACCCCACACTAAGCCCAGCAGAGAAGACCAAGGAAGGTGGTATTATGAACAGTTTATGAACAGTAAGCGTATTACCGGCGCCTCCAAAGCCGAGTTATCCATCTTCAAACCTCTTATACCCCCACATTTGTGAAAGTCCACAGCAGTGTTCATAACAGCATTGTTCATAATGCTGCAAAATGGAAACAACTCAACTCACGAACAAATAACGCATATGGTGTATCGATACAATGGAGAAGTTATCCATATCTGTGTCTGTAGCTATACAATAGAGTCAGTAATAAAACTGTGTAAAGTACTAATACATACTATAACATGGATAAGCCTTGAATGCATTATGCTAAGTGAGACAAGCCAGTCACAAAATGACATGTATTATATGGTTTCATTTACATGCTATGTCCAGAATAGGCAAATCCATGGACACTGTAGATGGTTTCGTTGTTTCCAGGGACTGCAGGGAGGGGGATATGGAGTGACTGCTAGAGGGTTTGAGGCTTCTTTTTTTGCATGTGAAACTGTTACGGAATTATATAGTGATGATGATTTCACAAATTTGTGAATATACTAAAATCCACTTATTATTCACTTTAAAACTTAATGGTGAACTTTATGTTATATGAATAATGTCTCAATAAAATAAATGTCTTTATTGACATTTCCTCACTGAACAGTATAGAATGATGATCCAGATTGATTCTGTATTTTCCTCTTCCTCCATCCTGGAACCTAACTGTTCTTCAAAGAGCTCTGGTTCCTTTTAGTTGAAAACGTATTTAGAAATTATGATGTGGGTTTAGGTACGCTTATTACTATAATGGTGGTATTGCTTCTAGGCAATCTTCCTTCCTTCCTTCTCCTCTCCTTCCTTCCATCCATAACTATCTATCTATCATCCATCTATCTATCCGTCAATCATTTACTTATGTTATCTATTTATCTATTTTTATGTTAAAAATCATAAGTTTGTATGCATACTTCCCAACGAAAATCAAATCAGTGTTTTTTCTAGTTTCTTCTGCTTTCTTATTTGTAATTTTCTTTCCTGAAGAGAAACACGAGTCCCATTATCTGCAATATGATTACTTATTTGTTTAAATGAAAATACATAATTCTGTCAGTATTTGCTACTTAATCTTCTTTTGAGAGTATATGACTGGGCTCATAAATTGAATTTTTGTATATTTCTAGATATATAGAATTGTTATATGACATTTTTATCATAATAAATTATCATTTTTTTCTTTAATAAATCTGTCTTTGGTCTTTGTCAGGCTAAGAGTTTTGGTTAATTTACATAATACATGATTTTATTATTTTTACTTTTAAACTCTCTATGTCTTTATATTTAACCTGTGAAATCTTAAAACTAGTTAATCCATCCTGCTTCACACCCACACAACTCTTTACGCTATCATATAGCACAAGCCTTTTCTTAACCCCAGGTTGTTTTAGAGTTCTGTTTCCAAAAATGTGCCTTTTCTCTGTTGACCTTCCCTTGAGCCTTTAAGGTCTTGTTATATATGAAATAGGTATATGCCCATTGTCAAAGTCCTCGCTGAATCTTCCCTCTACCCAATAAAATGAAGATTCCACATCACATATTTCTTTTTTTATTGATTGTTTTAATTAACATATAATGTATTATTAGCCCCAGGGGTACAGGTCTGTGAATCGTCAGGCTTACATATTTCACAGCACTCACCATATTACATACCATCCCCCATGTCCATAAACCAACCACCCTATTTCTTTCTTTTCTTTTCTTTTTTTTTAAGATTTTGTTTTTATTTGAAGAAGAGAGAGAGAGGGAGGGAGGGAAGGCATGAGGTGTGAGAAGGGGCAGAGGGAGAGGGAGAAGCAGACTCCCTGCTGAACAGGGAGCTGGACTCTCTTGGGCCCTATCCAAAGACCCTGAGATCATAACTTAAGCAAAGGCAGATACTTAACTGACTGATCTACCCAGGCACCCTCCACACCCCCTATTTCTGGCCACCCTCTTCAGCAGGTGTTCATCATCCCTTTACTCCGCCTTTCCCCTTTCAATCTCTCACTCTATATTCACATTCACCTCACCTCCCCCTGCCCCCCATTTGCAGCAGTGGCTAAATGTGTCCAACTTGGAGTCAGATACCCTGGAAGAAAATCCTGCTGTACTGCTTACTGAGAGGTTATTTGACCAGTGTTCATTTGTAAATTGGGGAGAATAACAGTAGATCCCCCATAGGGACATTTTGAGGATTAAGTTAATAGAGGTATTACTGCCTGGCTCACAGAAAACACTCATAAATGTCAGCAATTATGGTGGTTATTGTTTGAGGTTCATGATGTCCAAATACAAAAATTTCTGCTTCTTTCTTTTTAGCATCAGTTTAGTTATTCATCACAATTTGAGCCATTTGGACACCTGGTCTACAGTCTTCAATACCTCCAAGACCTGCTTTCACTCAAGGTCACATGCAGAAATATCCATCCGACCTCCTTACACCTGGGATCATCCCATTCCTGGAACCTACTACTCTCTGAACTCCAATTTCTATGCCTTCTGTCATTTAGGCCCTTTCTCACATCCTTCAGTTTATTAATATGACAGAACTTTGCCTTTCTATGCTATCCCATCTATCAATGTCCTTTCAAATTCATTCTTTTTCTATAGAGCCTTCTGGCTAATACCCTCATCCCTTTATCCCCTCTGTCCCTAAATGATTCCCTAAGCCTGAGTAAGTAAAAATATCTGCCTTCATTTTTCTTGCACTGGGACTGCTGGGTATACCTACAGAACATTAGACAAGTCAGAACATTGGTGCTACTTTGGATTCATGGTCACCATTATCTGTTGGGACACTAGTATTTTCTGGTAATCCTTCCAGATGGCCCTGCCTTAACTGATCTTTTAATTTATCTTCCCACTCTCATTTAAGAATATAACTATTTAGAAAAAAATTTCTCTTAGGTGGGTGTTCCCTGTTCATGCTTTTATAACATCCTAGCTTATTTTTCCCACAGCTCACATTGAACAGGGTGCTAATTTCTTCCTTAATTATCTCAGTCTACCACTAGACTGTGAACTCCTTAAGAGCAGTGTACTTACTTGAATAGTGTTACCCCCAAATTGTTATCCACCTGCAACATCAGAATGTAACCCATTTGGAAATGGGAATTCTGCAGACATAATTAATTAATTTAGGATAAAGTCATATTGGGCTACAGTGGACTCCAAATCCATGAAAGAAGATTCTGTGAAGACAGAGGCAGATATTGGAGTGATGCGTTTGGGAGTCAAGGAATGCCAGGGATTGCACCAGCAACAACCAGAAACTAGGACGAAGCAATGGAACAGATTTTCCTCCAGAGACTCCTGAAGAAACCAATCCCATTTACAGGCTGATTTTGGCTTTCTGGACTTAAGAAGAGTGAGAGTAAATTTCTGTTATTTAAGCCTCCTAGCTTGTGGTACTTTGATAAAGCAGCCTAGGAAACTAATACCAATGGAAAAAATATCTTTCATAGCCATACATTTAGCTTCTAACTCAGATCATGGCACAAGGTGAATTTTCAGGAAATGATTGTTGAATGGATGATCAAAGCAAAAAGGAGATCTGACAAGTAAGCTTGGTGTGAGTTTTAGGGTTGATTAGTAGTTTGCTGAGTGCAATAAAGATTGAGGACCAAAGGGATCGGGAGGGAGACAAAACATAAGAGACTCTATATCTCACAGAACAAACTGAGGGTTGCTGGGGGGTGGGGTGTCAGGAGAAGGTGATTGGGTTATGGACATTGGGGAGGTTCTATGCTATGGTGAGTGCTGTGAAGTGTGTAAACCTTGCGAGTCACAGACCTGTACCCCTGGGGCTAATAATACATTATATGTTAATAAACAATTAAAAAAAAAAGATTGAGGACCAAAGATTAGATTAGAAAGAGCACATGTCAGCCTCTGCTTAAGGGGATTCTGGGAAAGAGGAGATTTTTCCCTACTTCATAGTCATGGAAAGAGTTGGGAGGATGCATAAATGTGGGAGCCAAAAGAACTGGAACATCACAACAGGAAACTAGGAACCAATGTGGCCAATGCCTGGGATTGATTGAGAGAAGACAAGACCGTGCAAAAGACCAAGTATTTTTTTTTTAAGACTTTTTTATTCATTTATTTGTCAGAGAGAGACACAGTGAGAGAGGGAACAGAAGTAGGGGGAGTGGGAGAGGGAGAAGCAGGCTTCCTGCTGAGCAGGGAGCCCAACACGAGGCTCGATTCCAGGATCCTGGGATCATGACCCGAGCCGAAGTCAGAAGCCCAACAACTGAGCCACCCAGCCGCCCCAGCAACAGGCTGAGTATTATGAGGGGAGAGTGGGAGGGTCGTCACGACCAGGGAAAAGGAAGAACAAAGAAGGATGGCAGTTCTTAGCCATAAGGTGAATATATTTAAACACAGATAAAACAAACATGTCACAATCATGCCATGAGTATGCCTTAGGAAGAGAAGAGAAATTGTTCCTGGAATTCCCAGGATTCTGAAACTGAAGGAGATACTGCTCCTGTTATTAGGCTTTCGCTTTCATAAAACTGAGTGCCACCTGTGATTCAAGTACCCAGACCCAGAGGCCCATGCAACTTACAGATAGAATGAGAGCTCACTTCCTAGCACCGAGGAAGGCTTAACCTCTCTAATGCAGATGAGAACTTGACTAAAAACACTTGGCTTATCTTACCTAGAGAGGCAAGCACAGTTATCCCACTGAGTGTTTGTTTCACCACTAAGTGTTATTAAAGGAAAGCATTTGTTTAGAACTTCTGGCCAGTCATTCTCCCGTTCCTTTTGTTTGCTTTGTCTTTTTGCAAATGCATCCCTGGGCTAGAAGCCATTCTTGTTTCCCTTTTGCTAAAATCCTAAATCCAGACAAATAAAGGTGGTGTTTGGCATTTTCACACGTGAAGCCATCTTCGTAATTAGTACAGCCCATGGATTCAAGCAGAACAAGAGGACTACTGGACTGAATCCTGGGGACTTGTGAAAGACCACACCATCCGTGAATCTATTGTTTTCTTGCTCAGACATCAGTGACAGTGGAAATCCACTGTAGTTTCCCTTTGAGCCTGTGCAAGTCCCATCAGAGAATTTTGATTCACGCATACAACCTCCTTATCTGTTGATGGATTGGGTTCAGGAGTGTCCTTGCTGCACATACACTAAGGTTGAGGCACAGATTTGGCAAATCAAGCAAAGACACTCACAAATGGAGCTTAGCTTGCCACAAGACAGGCTGAAATACGAAATATGAAATACGAAAGGAATCACAGTACCTAGAGATATAAGGAAGAGAAGGAAGTTGGTGGAATTCAAGTTGTTAGCCATTGGCAGTTCCCATGTTTATGGAAACAGGGCTTTAGGGACATCAGTATGAATGGAAGGGAGATGGTGGATAGCAGAGAATTCTAATGAGGCTGTAATAATGTAGATATTTGGATTATAAAACTGAGATCGGCCCACTTACTGTGTTCTCACTATGCGCTATACACGGTGTAAATGCTTTAGATATATTGATTGATTTGATTTTCACAAGGTTAAGACTATTCATTTACAGGTGAGGATATTAAAGCAAGGTCACAGAGCTAGAATGTGGCAGTTCTGGGGCGGCCACAAACCCCAGTGGTATGGCACCAGGATCCATGTTCTTAAACCCTCAAGCTATATTCTCTCTCATGCTTTATGTTTATTTGTATTTATTTAGCTGGTCATAGAGATAACATGATGATCCATCTTTGGCACTGGATTATTGCTAGTTTAAGGTCAGGCATTGCAGAGGTTGATGGCTAGGCTGACCATATAATTTACTGAATAAAATTCAATTGTTTCTGATGAACAACTTGGATTTACTTTATTCTTAGACATATAAAATAGTTCTTTTTTTAAAAAATTTTTTAAGATTTTATTTATTTATTTGACAGAGATCACAAGTAGGCAAAGAGGCAGGCAGAGGGAGAGGAAGGGAAGCAGGCTACCTGCTGAGCAGAGAGCCCGATGTGGGGTTCGATCCCAGAACCCTGAGATCATGACCTGAGCTGAAGGCAGAGGCTTTAACCCACTGAGCCACCCAGGTGCCCTAAAATAGTTCTTTTAAAATTATTCTTCATTAGTATTTCTAAAACAAAACAATGCTGTCTTTCTGTGTACATTAAAACAAGACAAACTTTATATTGATTATCAGAAACGAAAAAAGTAACATTAAACAGAATAATGTATTCTTGGCATAGGCTCCTGTACCTTAAGCAATTTTGTAGCTTTATGTGTCTCACTTGGATTTTTAAACACTGATTTTTTTCATATAGTCTTAATTACATTATTAAAATAAAATTATCTGAAAAGTTCTTCAAGATTGCGTTTTATGGTTAATAAACTTTAAATTGTGATATTTTGAATTAGTGTACTTCTGTTGACCATAATATTTTTAAATGAAAAAATACTGTCTTACAAGCATTGAGATACTTGCAATTTCAACGATAATGTTTCCATTTAGCAGTCTAAATGGAAGCTATTCATAATTTTAATCTTTGCAATGAAACTGGTGTCTATTTTAGAATACATATTTTCACAGGACTGTTCCTTTGCCTCAGTCAAGTGTACCTTTCTTTGAAAATTATTTTTACAACTAAAATCTTGTCAAATTCTGTTCAATGTTTCACCAAATGCAGATGCTCCAAAACCAGAGGCCATCTCAATTTCATTCTGCTCTGGTGTTAAATATCAATTTATTGAAACAAAAATAGGAGCTCTATCAAAAGATCCTTCTTACAGTTGAGATATTTGAAAGAGTAATTACAGAATTTGAAACTTAAATCTTGAACACCATTTGAATTATCTTTGTATAATTTTTTCAATTTCACTTCTGCTTTTGTAGGATTAAATTTAAATACCTGTTTGCAAGCTTGACTTTCAAAAGTCTCAATTTACTGAAAATTCAAAGACTGAATTTTTTTGTACTCCCCGTGTTGAATATGCTGATTAAAGATTTATAGCTGATTTTTAATAAAATGCGTATCAGATATAGAAAGTTGATTTAAGCCATGTTTAATACCACTGTAGGATATTTAAGTTGATTTACAAAGTAGTTCTTCAAAAGCCCAAACATCACTAAAAATTGGCTGCTGTTAAGAAAGGAAGAGTGAAAATATGTGCTGTCAACCTGAATTTTTGTAGTCAACAGTTTTGTCACACTAATTCTGTAATTCATTTCTTCTGTGTATGTGTAAATTTTTTTTATAGTTTTTACCCCAATCTTTAGAATATTGGCGTTTATTTGAAAGCAGTGTGTTCTGCAAACAATTCTGAGTACATTTTTGTTCTGTTGGAATATTAAATTAGTAAAAATACTCTATTTGTCATGAGGCTGTGCTTCCCTGAAATTTTTATTTGTATATTTACTGAAAAACAAATTAATTATTAAAGTTGAATTTTTTAGCTGAAGTTAAAATTGCATTCATAGTAACATCAGATGTTTTACCTTCCACAAAATGAACTTCTAACCAGCTTTTGTTTAGCTTCTCTGGATAGACTAAAATTTGGCCCATTATTGGAATTGACTGGGTTTTTTTTTTTTAAGCATCTGATGATACTTACATATGTCTTACCTCATTTGACTATTTGCAAAATCTACCTTTTGCTATTGAAGATAACTTATTAGCAACTATTTGCACCCCTTTTTATATTCATATGAAAATCAGATATAAATGAAATCAATTTAGAAAAACAGTCATTTGATGTATGTGAAAAGTCACGTTCATTGTATAAATATAACTTTCTTATGAATGAATTACATAATCATCCACAGGCATCATTTAAAAAAAATGCTAACTTTTGAAGTTGTTACTAAAGCTTTATCATATTTTTGTCTTCTCACTTTAATGTGATCGATATCAGTACAATCCCCATTGTGAAACAGAAATAAAGGGCAGGAAGTGGGAGGTAAACACGATGAAATGACCGAGGACTGACACATGGATGAAGTTTCCAGAGATATGTGGTCTATGACATGCTGAGTTATTTTTTCCAAAATAAGGGACATGTTGTCCCTATCCATGGAAAGAGACACAGAGCCATGTTTTGTGGGTAGTTTGGGATTATGGAGGCTAAATATACCTCATTTGAGTGTCTGCTATGAAGCATTTACTGAGTAATCTAAGAATCCCATTTTTTAAAAAATACTTTATTTATTTATTTGACAGAGAGAGATCACAAGTAGGCAGAGAGACAGGCAGAGAGAGAGGGGAAAGCAGGCTCCCCACTGAGCAGAGAGCCCGATGTGGGGCTTGATCCCAGGACCCTGAGATCATGACCTGAGCCAAAGGCAGAGGCTTCACCCACTGAGCCACCCAGGCACCCCAAAAGTCCACTGGCTTTGAGAGGACACAGCAAAAGAGATTCTGTAGCCAGGCTGGACTCCTGTTTTATCACCTGTGCCTTACAATGCAGCAGATTTTATTTATTTATTTGAGAGAGAGATTGAGCAAGCACAAGTCAGGGGCAGAGGCAGAGGGAGGAGAAGCAGACACCCTGCTGAGCAGGGAGCCTGATGTGGGGCTCGATCCCAGGCCCCTGAGATCATGATGTGCTTAACTGACTAAGCCACCCAGGTATCCTAACAAGGTTGCTTCTTACTGTGTTTGCTTGTTTGTCAGTATTTCTGTAGAGAGATGGGAGCCTGTAATTGCCATAGTTGCCAACTTCACCCTTTTCTTAATGGCTCTCATCAAGTTTTGTTGCTGGTGTTGGGTTGTTTTGTTTTGTTTTTGAGGAACACCTTCTGATTCCCTACTGGAACCTGGTAGTAACTGACTATATGACAATGATGTCTTGAGTTACTATCTAAGTAATCATGCTGTAATGTCAGTCATGTTCTGCAGTGTGTTAATTGTGCCTGGAAGTGGTTTATGTGAAATCATGATTAAGCAGACACTGACAAAAACAAGAAAGTTGAATGAACAGATGATTCCGATTCCAATGGCATTGACTGATTTCACATTAACATCTCTCCTTCAACTCACATCTTCAATCTTTGAGGAGTTTCCTGTGGCCAAATTTTTTATTCCTGATTTACAGTTGGTTCTGACAATGTGCCCACACCAGCCAGTTTTTAATAGCCCTAATCAGAAGTAGCCCTAAATTACAGTGGGGAAGGTATATTCTCTCAGTGAGCAAAGCTTTGGTCAGTGATATGTTTCCTCATTTTGAAAGAGGAAATTTCCAGAGGTATAAATGTGCAGTGCTTCACAGGCAATGGATAATGGTTATGCCTACTGGTCAGGAATTGGAATGACAAGATTTGAAGATCAGTGACAAAGAATCTTAAAAAAAAAAAAAAAAAAGGCATAGGGAAGGATCTCTCAGCATGGGTATGGGTGAGAATGTACTTATTTTCTTTGTGTGAATGCACACCAGAAGGGATCCACTGTAAAGGGAACTTTCAATATTCAGGGTGACAAAATTTCAAAACTGTAGCTGTAGTTGACCTCTCTCCTTGGCCGCTAACATACTTGTTCATAGAATTCAAGAACCAAAGGAGCAGGGATGGAGAATTATATATGGACTCGACAACACAGTTTTACCCTCACCAAAACTGACCTGGACGTCTTTTCTTTTATGTGTTTACCTGCCAATGACAGAGACCAATGTTAAGCCTCCAATACAATCACCTCTTACAGAAGGATCGCTCATCTACATAATGGCAGATTAATTACAATGACCTCTTCCATCAATAGTGGACTTTCCACCATGGATGTATTTGCAGTCAGTAGAGAGCCTTTTGCTTTAGGTATGGACTTGCTTTAATATCCCAATACTTTCGCTAGCATTACTACCAAGAAACTTATGAAATAACTTATTCATTCACTATCCTTTTATCCCAAACAATATTGCTTCTGAGCATGGGACTCATTTCTACACTGTTTTTCAAAGTGGTTTTTATCATTATATGTTTCTGTTCAAGTAGATGATAGTCTTCATTGCTGCACATCCCCGACAGCACTGATTATCATCCTATTCAATTTAGGGGTAGACAATTTGTCATTTTCTGGTGAACCTGAAAATGAGAATACCTTAAAGCTTGGCAAATAATTTCACTGGTATATACTCTAAAATACTCTTGAGAAAGTTCATGAGAACATACATAACCAAATGTTCATATCGCCATCATTCATAATACCAAACAAATGGAAAAAATCTGTATTTACTCAACAGTAGAACTGACAAATAAATGTTGGTGTATTTATACAACACAATATTGCCAAGCAATGAAAATAAATAAATTAGAGCTATATGTTTCAGTGTGAATAAGTTTCAGCAGCATAATATTGAGCCAAAATAGCAGCCATGAAAGAATATATGCATTTTGACTCTGTTTATGTAAGACTCAAGAAGAGAAAATCTCTCTCTATTTTTTAGAAAGTATAGACAAATGTTAGAGTCTACAAAGAGGAGTAAGGGATTGATTGGTCAATACAAAATTCAGAATGCATTTTCCTATGGGAGGGTGATGAAATGGAGCACATTTGAATTTCTATGATACTGTAGAAGTTTTTATTAAGTTGAGTGATAAGTACCTGCATATTCATTTTATTATTTTCTTTAAGCTGTATTTTCCAAAGAATATACTCTGTGTCACTAAATCTTTTCCTCTTCCTGGTTACATAAGAGTACAACATTTCCTAGCCTTCTTTTCATTAGGGAAAAACATGACATCAGTTCTAGCCAAGGGATTGTGAAGGATGCACTTCATTTCCAGGCTGAGACAGTAAAAGCAACCACATGACTCCCTTCTCCTGTCACCTTCGCTTCATGTCAGGATAAGGACAGCTTGGACCTCTGAGTTACTCAGAAGGGGTGCCCTGTGGAACCTCTGGACCTGTAGTGGACTTTGTGTGGGTGAGAATTATGGTTTATGTGCTAAGCTACTGGATGTGTTTTTATTGCAGTATAAACTAGTTATTCATCTATTGCAATGCACTTAGATGACTTATGTATTTATTCTTATATATAGTAAGTTTCTCAATATAAAAAAAAAAGCTTATGCTTTGAAGCCAGACATGGAGAGAGAAGTTGTAGGGAGGGGCAGAATCACTCAAAGCTCCATTCCATAGTAGGCAAGTTCTTTATTCAGGTAAGGAATTCCCTAGAGCTTCAGTTGCTTCATTAAAAAAACAAACAAACAAAAAACAAATTGAATAATAATGCCTACCTTGCAGGGTTGACTGGGTATTACATGGGATAATGTATGTCATTGGCTTGGTGAAATGACAGTATATAGTGAATAGTGAATGAATAAATATTAATTTGTTTCCTTCTTCTCAGAAAGGAAGTAAGAGATGGTACAGAAAAGGTAAAAGGCCCATGGTTTATTAGATGAAGATATTCTGGTGGCTTGACTGAACTATGACCAAAGGATGGAGGCAGACAACTAGAAAAAAAAAAAAAAAAGAATCAGTCAAAGGGAAAAGCCCAATTAAACCTCAGGGATGGATGGATGGTTAGGGTATTCCACTTTTCTATGCTATAATCTGGTACTGGGAAAACATGAGAGTCATCACAAAGGTGATATTGGGTCATGACTCATAATCCCCACAACTGGAACTAAATCGGATGCTATGAAATTCATTGTGACTTCGAACAAGACTCTCCGAGTTATGTCTTTTCTGGGGTCTTCCTGGTTAAAGCTGTTTACTAGTGGGCTTTGGGATAGGGTCAGCCAGTGGTCTTTCTTGAGCCAGCCAGTTCCCAATGACCATGAGTTCTCATCCTTCACTACGCGTACTTCTCTCCACAGCTTTCCCTTTCCCCTAGAGTCTTAGCAACTTTGCAGAGAGCTAGGATTTCTGGACCAGTGGATTTCAAACTTCAGTGTACGTAAGAATTACCTCGTTCGGCTTCTCCCTCAGAACTTTGGATCCAGTAGGTTAGACTGAGGCCCCAGAATTTGCATTTTCAATCTGTTCTCCTGTGATTCAGATGCTGCTGGTCTGGGATCCTCACTGTGAGAAAGGAACCAATGCTAAAGAGCATGTCCTCTCTTGATTTTCTTTTATGCTTAGAAAGGTTGAGGGAAAGCAGGAGCCCCAGCCGCATTAGAGGGTCATATTCGCCGTGGCTATGCGTTCCAATCCGGATGTGCATTTTGCCAAGATCTGTGGTCTGGGGCTGGATGTCTGCCTTCCTAATTCAGAAGTAATCCCAGTATCTACTTTGGCTTCTTTCATGTGATTAAACAGCAGGAAGTGACCAGGGAGGAAACCAGGGAAGGGATGAGAGCTGGACTCCTTGAAGTGGATTTTTTCATGAGAAAATCTGTTAGCCTTTGTGATTCTCAGAAACTACTGCTGTAGGCTGATTGTGGAAACAACCCTTTTTAGGAAATGGGAGAAGGAAATTCTGGGCACCCCATGGGATCCTCCCAGCTCTAATTTCTCTCATTGTAATGAAGACTGATGGGTAATGGGATCAGCTTTTTGCCCAGGGGCCTGTACGGTTCTGCAGGAACTCTCTCCCACTGTGGCACATTTAGTCCATGGGGAGAGGATGGATGCTGGAGGCAGGCTTCCTGACAGGAAGCCAAATTCAGGCTGGCCTCACATCATCTGATTCCCTGTGTACTTGGCTGGCCCAAGGGAACCACATGCCCTCTTTCTTACTCAAGGTCGAGTGGGGAATAGCAAGGGCTGATGGCTGCCCCTAGTTACAGCCCTTCTGGGTAGGCGCTGTGGAGGAATGTGATTCCATTAAAACATAGCCATCCCCTTGGGACAACTGAAGGAGACAGTAATAATTTTGAGATCCAACCCTGAAGTTTAAAGAAATTACTGAGAATAAAAACATGTTAGCACACTTTGCAAAACAAAACAAAACAAAACCCAAAAAAACAAAAAACAAAACAAAAAAAAAAACAAAAAAATGCGAGACTGAGTCTAGACCAGTTAGGAAAGTTGGGATGAAGGGGAAGAACTAAGCTTTCTTGAGCATTTTTCTAAGTGCCTGGTGATTTAAATAAACTTCTCTAACTGTACATTTGGGAAAACCCTGGAAACTAGAATTTATCATCTTAATTATATGAGAATGTAAGCTGGGGTCAGAGAGAGTAATTGATTTACTAAAGTTTGATAAGCAGCTGAGTGTCTCTATGAAGCCTAAGCTGGCCTGGCTCCAGAGCCACATCCATGGCTGCACAGTCCGCTTTCCAGAATGTTTGGTGTCATTTGGATCAGAATTAAGCTGGCCAGGGGACAAAATGCCTATACACCTTGAGTACATTTCTTTAATGTTCTATGGAAGGTTCACACATTTGACAAACTCCATACTTTGGTCCTGGTGCAAATGGAATATTCCACTTGTATTATCCCTATTCTTACCTTACGAATCAGCACAAATGCATAAAGCATAACTTCCTCCTTAGCTTGTTCTTCCTAGAATCTTTCCCTCTCAGCTTTTGTATGTCACGATGGTATTTTTCACCTCATTCATTCAATCATTGAATGAATATTTATTGAGAATCACCTACTATATTCCAAGACCCGTTTTAGGTTTTAGGGATGCATAAATGCATAAAATCTATCTAGTCCTTGCCTTCCTGTGCCTCTATTGTCATAATAAAAAATACATTATTTGATTTCAGCTGATAAAACTTGATATGATGAAAATGCACTAGAGTAAGAAGTTTGACAGTATTGGGGGGAAGGACCTATTAGAGAAAATGTCATTAAAGGCCTTGATAAAGAGAGGTTATTTGACCAGACAACCTAAAGTTATGGAATAAGTGATGTGAATATACAAAGGAAGGAATATTCTGAGCAGATAGAGCAACACATTCAAAGGGACTATGTTGGGAATGAGTTAATGTGTTTGGGACAGCATGAAATCTTGTGTGGCTGGGGTGGGGTCCACTAAGGGGATAATGTTGACAATAAGGTGGTAAAGCCAGGCAGGCTGTGGACAGCTCCGAGTTTCCTAGCTCAAACTTGGACAAAGCAATTGTCTTTTCTGAGCCCAGTTTGCTCATGTGTAAAATAGGGGTTACAATTCCTGTTATGCTGGATTGTTTGGAGGATGAGCCAAGAAAATATACTAAAGGCCTGGCTCAGGACTCTACCACTTTCACGTTTCTTCCTATTTTTCTCTTATTTTCCATTTTCTCTTCTTTTTCTATCCTTTCTATCTTCCTAAAAAAAAAAAAAATCTATCCATCCTGAAAACCAGAACTTGGGCTGGTCCTTGGGCGTATAAAAATGATTGAACCAAATTCCTGGCCCTCACTTATCAGAGGGAACCGTCACAGTTACAGTAGAACTTGCCTGGTGATCTGAAAACTGAATCCAAACCTGCCATACCAGGGAGAAGAAAGGAAATAACTCTGCCTGAGGGTGTCATTGAATGAATGCTAGAGAATGTGCTCTTTGAGCTATATGTTGAAGAGTGTGTGGAATATTCCAGGACATTGCAAGTAGGGAAGAGTGTATTCCTTATGACAACAAGAACAGTGGACTCCCAAAATATTTGCATCTTAATCCTCAGAACCTGTAAACAAGTTCTTCTCCATGGCAAACTGCATATGTTTGAGGTTAGGATCTTAAGATGGGAAGATTATCCTGAGTCATCCAGGTAGACCTAATATAATCACAAGCATCCTTGTAAGTGAGAAAGGGAGGCAGGAGAGTCATAATCAGAGGGGAAACAGCAGATGCTAGTTTGTTGACTTCAATGATGGAGGAGAGGGGCTGTCAGTCAAAGAATGCTGGCAGTTCCTAAGCTGGATAAGGCAAGGAAGTGGATTCTCCTCTAGAGTCTCCAGAAGGAACGTAATACTATGGAAACCTTGGTTTTGATCCTGGAAGACCCATTTTAGACTTCTGACCTCCAGAAGCACAAGATAATAACTTTGGATTGTTTGAAGCCACTCTATTTGTGGGAATTTGTTACAGCAGCAATAAGAAATGAATGCATTCTCATTCCCAAAGCAAGGAAAGAGTGAGTTGGATCCAGAGAGATGGGTGGACTTCAAAGTGGGAAGGGTATGGTCTTCCATGCTTTATCCTATAATCCAGCCCATTTACCCCTTTCCTTCTCTTTACCTTAGAGCATTTTAGCATCTAGCAAATGGCACCTTTAAATCCTGATTACCTAGTTCAAAACCCTCTTCACTATTGGACACTTCCTTCCTCACTTCCCCTTCAACATTCTTCATTGTATCTGCCAGGCAATCTGTAGTAACATTCCCAGGCCAGAGCTGCTTTATGTCAGACATCTCAAGCCTTTAACTTGTCCCAGACTACAGCTTCCTTGTCTTGCTTTTCACTCTTTGGAAAAACCCATCACCACATTGCAGGTTTTCATATCAGATCCATACTTTTAGCCACCAAATTTAGCATCTCACTTTGGAAATCTTGAAGCAAATAAATTCTATAACTGAATTGTACGTCCCTCCCAGAAAACCCTGCTATAATAATAAACATCTTCATAGAAAGATACTCAAATTGCAGAGGCATGCTTGGTTTCTCCCTCTCCACCCCACCTTGGTGTCTAGGTGCCAATGTGCTTTGATGCCAACCTTTTTTGTTTCTTGCAGCTGTCCCTCCTTCCTCCTTTACTGTCCACAGTCATTTTCCCTTTTTACTGTTTGCCTCTTGACTGACCTTCTGCAGCCAGCCATCAGTGTCCTCCAATCTGTCCTACACTGGAGATATCTAGTGAGTTGTTTGCCACAGCACATCTCAGACTGAGCAAGTCACTCCCCGCTCAGGCACACCCTGTCGCATACATAATAAAGTCTCTTATTCTTTGTCTGGCATTTCAAAATCTTCCCAACTTGGCACCAGTCTACTTTTTCATATGAATCCCACCACATTTCCCTCCCAACATACTATGCATTGCACCATTCCTGGCAATTCTCCAAACCTTGAATAAACCTTTATTCTTCTGATTCCATGCCTTTGTTCAAACTACACCCTACATGCTATAACCTTCTACCTATTGAAGATCTTCCTCTTCCTTTCAGACCTACAGGAAATATGAAAATTTTTCCAAATCTTTATGAGATTTTCTTATTGATCTTCTTAATTAATGTCCCTCTCTTATTTCCCAGTACTGAATATGGAAGTGGAGTTCTGGTTGTAATGAGAAATGAGTCATTTCTCCTAATCCTTCAAGTTCATAAGCACATTTTTTAAATTAATTAATTTATTTTTTCAGCGTAACAGTATTCATTGTTTTTGCACAACACCCAGTGCTCCATGTAATACATGACCTCCCTATTACCCACCACCTGGTTCCCCCAACCTCCCACCCCCGTCCCTTCAAAACCCTCAGGTTGTTTTTCAGAGTCCATAGTCTCTTATGGTTCGCCTCCCCTTCCAATTTCCCTCAACTTCCTTCTCCTCTCCATCTCCCAATGTCCCCCATGTCAGTTCATAAGCACATTTTATTTCATTTGAAAGAGTACTAGGAACACTAGGTTAGGTTGTTATTTATTGGGGTAAATTCCCACTTCTCCCCACTTCCTATCTGGAGTCAAATGTCCTCAGGATTCCTTTTCTTTTAAATATAGTGCTAGTCTTTGGGAAATGTGCTGGGCAACTTCCAGCTGCCCCCTAATTCTGCTCCTCATGTTTCTCTACCCTGCTCTGTGTTCTTGGAGGTTGAGCTATATGGATTCCATTGATCATTTGCTTTGCCCACTGGCTTTGGGTTGAGTTTGTCCAATGGGGAACCCCACTAGAAGATTAGGGAGAAGAAGAAGAGAGGTATTTATTCTGGCTGTTCCTTCTGGTGGCATCATTGCATGCTGGCTACTATCTTGTTTGAAGATCCTTTCAGGTCCTCTTTTCATACTTCACTGTTTTATGGGAGGTGAAGACTCATCTTGTTCTTGCAAACCAAATAGGACACCGCACCATGATTTGTTTCATTTTTCCTAAACAACGCCTGTGTCTTTTCAAATAGTCCTATTGCTAAGCTCTCCCAAAACTATCAAAGGTGAGTGTGCCATCTCTTTTCTAACAGGACTGTAACAGACAGTATAATTGTCTGCTGTTCTTTGAGCTCCTGCTCTATCCTCTCCAGATCTACAGTGCACAGTGCAGGGCCCAGCATGTAGACTCTAGCAAATCTTTGTGGTGGGAAGGCTGTGTGGACGACACCCAAGCAGTCCTGTCGTAACGGTGGTGCAGATTTCACTTAGGTCACTCTTATGAGCTTCTGGAGCAAGAGTCACCAAGCGTCTCTGGGTCTCTACAGTGCATGGTACATGATGATTGCATGGGAAAGCATGGCAGAAAGGAGTGGAATCAGAGCTATGGCTGACTTCTCTTTTTCCTGTAGCTATTGGATCTTAGAAATGCCTATTGCTAGTGGCAGAATTATATACTTGGGTCACATAATCTGATTCTTACCCAAACCTCACTGCTCTCATCTATGGAATGAAATTCCCCAAAGGCCATTCTGTTTCTTTCTTGGATTAAAAGAGCATGGAGATGCTCCCAGAGGCTTCTCTGGGACACAAGGCTAGCGACTTCTGAGAGAGTGAAATAGACAGATCTCTGGAGACATGGAAGCCCAGCTCTTGGCTGACACAGAATTGTGGAGAACAACGTCCTGGAAAGAAACCCCACTCAAACTGCCAAATAAAGATGCTCACTTCACTCCCACTCCTCAACCACTACTTGTGCTATTCACAGGGAGAGAGGAGTCGCTCAAAGAAGCCCCAGAATATTGTGTTGGGACAAGGAAGAAACATTTCTGGAGGAGTTAGTGTAACAGAAGGCCAAAGTCTCTGAGAGGAGCCCCATGGAACAAGTCTGAAGCAAAGACATATGGGTTAGGCCTGGCATGGCCTCCAGCATGCACTGTGATTCTATTCTGAAGGGAGTTCTAGGAGTGGCTCTCAAAGTGTGGGCCTAGAACAGTAGCATGGGCATCGCCTGGGAATGTGGGAGGGAGGCAGATCTCAGGCTCCATGCCTAATGTATGGAATCAGAAGCTCTGAGGAAGCAGTCCAGGGAGGGTGTTTGCAGAGGTTGTCCAGTGATTCTGAGGCTGCTAAGGCATGAGAACTGAGTAAGAAGAATGTATTCTGACAGTGTCTTTTGGGATCCAGGATTTATTAGGTACCCTCTTCCTATCTCTCCAGGGAACAGGCACCACAGTCAAGGAGAACATGATACAAAGGGCTTGGTGTGGGAAGGTAGAAGGCACTTATTAAAAAAAAAAAAAAAGTCAGCCTTCTTGCCTTAAATTCCATCCAAAATCCTTTCTTTGTACAGCCTGGGCTGACTGAAGGCTAGGGATTCCTCAACAAAGATGGATGAGTTGGTAATAGTTCTGTGGGGACCCAGGCCCCACATATTAGGAATGGTCCCCTGGGCTCTGCCAGCCCCTTGCTTAGCATTCCACAAAGGGCTCTAGGTCATGTCACATTTCCGAGACTGAGAAGCTAGACAGAGCTGGTACAGCTTTGGTCTCTAGTGATTGCTAAACAAAACCAACCCAAGGGAGATGCTCAGGCACAGACATCTCAGGGAATGAGTCGAGACTCTGGCATCAGGATGGGACACTCACACTCCAGAGGCTGTGAGCAAGGGAAAGGACACTGAAGGCCAGAAGCCCAAGGACACACCATCAGCTGAAGGCTTCTGGCTCATGGGTCTCATTAGGCAGATGCAGCTCCGGCTCTTTGGCTGATATATGATGTGGGACAGACAACGATCAATGCACAGATCAGTAAAAGCTCAACGCTGCGTCCTCGGAATCCCTCAGCTTGGTCGGAGGTCCTTTTTATTGGGGTGTTTGAATAGATGCAAAATGTTAATCCCATTATAGCTGTAACTGTGCTGGATGTCGGGCTGATATTTTTGTGATATTTGGGAAAAGGATGCAGGAACAATCAAGTCAGCTGTAGATGCCATTGACAATCACCTCTCCCTGCAAGGTTCTCATGGGAAATACGTGTGCAAAGAATAAAGCCAGGCAAAGCAGCACTTTTTTCCCAACACAGTTTGGTTCCAATCAATCGGAATAAGGGCAGAGTGTCACCTGCACACTGGGGAATCTTTGACCTTGGGCGGGTCACCTGTTCCAACCTCCTCCTCCTGAAAACCCAAATGTGCCTCAGAGGTTCATTCCATAGTCCTGGAAAGGTCATCCATGCAGGAAAGAAGAGAGAGGAATGCAGAGATGGGGAGAATTTGTCCTGGGAGACAGATGCCAGAGAAAGCCGTTGGGTAGAGGAGAGATAAACTCCCACGGGGTCGCTGAGAAGTTAATCGAGGTCTAAGATACTCTTATTTTTTAGGCTCCTAATATAGTAAAAACACGGAGAAATTGAAAAGAGGGTCATAAAAATAATAGATTATTAAATGTTTCCTTGGAGCAAATTAGTGGTTTAACAAAAACAAAGCAAAGCTAAATCTGTGCAATATAACCCCAGAATTTTAAAAACCATCTGCATGGAGACGATGTCATAGGATGGTGAGGCAGGAAAAAACACACATTTAATGTTTTATGATGGGTGTCTCCTTCCTTTAGTTGGCCAACTTAGTTCTGTAACTGCACGTGTAATGGTATTTGAGCATAACATCAAAAGTGTTCATAGTCTTCCTGTATCGCCAGTCTTCCGATGGGCTCAGAGCAGTCCCAACCACATCTGTCGCTGCAGGGTGGCAGAGAGGACGGCATTTGTATTGAAATGCCATAACAGCGTGCCACAGACTGGGCAGAACTTCCCTCTCGCTCAGTCCTGGAGGCTAGAAGGCCAACATCCAGGCATTGGCAGGGTTCGTTTCTCCTGACGTCTGTCCCCTGGGCTTGTCAGTGTCAGTCTCTTCTCTGTGCCCTCCAGTGGTTTTCCCTCTGTGCAAGCCTTTGTCCAAATTCCTCTTCTGATAAGGACGCTAATTATATTGGATTAGAGCCCACCCTAATGACATCATTATAACTTAATTACCTCATCAAAGACTCTAGCTCCAAATACATTCTAAGGTACTGGGCGGTGGGGGGGATGGGGATGGGGTGGGGGTAAGACCTGAGTTTTGGGAGGACACAATTCAACTCATAAGAGTAAGTAGAACAAATAGCATCCCCCCATGTATCCTAGCCCTGACCCAGCACTAAACTACTTCTCCATCTGTAATGCCTGTCCAGCTGGAGTCTCCTCTGTGATTCCTCACCCCATCCACCCAAGGGCGAGGAATGAGAGGCAGGAAGAGGAACTTTGGCTTCTGCTCCTAAAAGCCCAGAAGCCTTGTGGCACTGCAAGTCTATGGGAAGCCAGAAGATGTGCTTTGGGTGGAGGCCACGAAAGGAAAAGCACCACCACTGCACCAGGTCTCCCTTGGCTTGTGATTTCTCTGAGCAGGGATTACACCAGTGACCTTCCCGGAACTGGCCACATCTTGTCATTGTCACGTGTTTGAGCAAACTTGAATTTGCCTGGTGTTCGGGGCACAGGCAACATTTTTGCTGATTTGTTTCATGCAAGATGGGACTTTGCCCTTCCCTCTGTTCCTTCGTGGCTTCCTCTACAGTTGCAGTGCCACGGGCTGTCACCTGAGAGCCAGGGAGAAGCTGAGGATGACAGAGACCTGGCTGTTGCCTCCTCTGCTGTCTGCTCAGAGCTCTGGGAGCCTGCTGAAACATTTGACTGCTTCCCCAGGCAGCAGAAGCCTGGCTGGCAGCCTCCTGGGAAGGTTTCACCAGGAAAGAAGGGAAGCAGGTAGGGCGGGCCATCCTTTCTTCGGTGCATTCGGCTCCGGCACCGGCTCGTTTATCTGCCGTAGTGAAACCCTGCTAATGCAAAAGGAACACATTCAGTACAGAGCGCCCTGGAGAGCAGTGGGGATAATAATGCCACTATTCATTATTTTAAAACAAACACAATTTGGAGTGTGGATCTATCTGGAAGTGTGAAATTGGTTCCTCTTTAAGAGCAACTGGCAAGGGAAGAGCATGTGACCAGCCCAAGGGCAAGGATTCCACCTGGGGCCAGAAGTGCAGTCTCTGAGTCCCGCCAGCCCTGCTGGCTCAGCTGCAGCCACGAGAAAGGCAGGAATATAAAGAGAGGTGTCTAACATGGGATGGGCACCTACTGGGTGCTCCGTATGCTTGATCTCATCAAATCTTCACTATTGCCTTGTCAGATGAATATCCCCCCCCGCCCCAATTTTCTATAGAAAGAGACTGAGGAAGAAAAAAAAGAGAGACTGAGGGTCTCAGAGAAGTTAAGACACTTGCCCAAAGTAACACAGCTCAGCTGTGGCAGAGAGAAATTGAATCCAGATTGATTCCCTCATCTGTAAAGTGGGGATATGAATGGGATGCAAACTCTGCTCTTTGGGTTCCCTGTATGCCATTCTTATGTCAGCTGGACCATTGCTCCCTGATCCATCCATACAGATGCATACAGGTTCTGGAAGTGCATACCATGTCGGGGGGGGGGGGGGTCAGACTTTCAGGTGGTCTGGTTGGGGGTGGCCTGAATGGACTTGGTGGATTGATGGGGTCATACCCTGAGGTCCAACTTCTCTGCCCCCTTGCTACTGGAAAGTATCACCACGATTAGGTAAGAAAGGCAACGTTTAGAATCAGACAACATTCTGTGTCCAAATTCTATCATAGACTGTGTCCGCCCTGGACAAGCTACTTAACGGCTTGGAGCCTTAACTCCCTTGTCTATAAATCGGGGAAAATAATGCAACCTTGTAGCTAATGGGGGACAATTGAATGTGATGCCAGGTGTGAAGCAGCTGGTACAGTGCCTGGCCCATTGTCCTTCTTCACTTCCCAGCCCTTCAGCGGACAGATCCCTCTCCTGAGAAGTGATTCCCAGGCTCTGGCTAGCATCTGAAATAGTGAAACTATATAAGAGCCACACTCTTAAGGTTCTTTTAGATCACAGGCCCTTTTGAGACAACATGAAATTTATGAAACTTTTCCCCAAAGAAGGATGGCAGTGAGCTATCCGTATCGGTTCTTCCTTTCCGGAAACCCCTCCCTGGAGCCTCTGCTAAACATTCCAGGCCACATCCTTGCCCTTGCAGAGGGGAGGGCTTTGGGAGGTCCCATATGTCCTCCTTCATAGTTTTCAAGAATTCATTTGCTGCCTGTGATCCAGCTCACAGGAAACCAGCAAATCTTCCCCAGATCCCGGGAAGGCACTTGGAGAGGAGGCTGAAGGCCAGGCGGTCGCCTGCTGGCCTCTCCTAATTGATCTTCTCCTGCTTGCATGGGCATGTGCACGTGTTAACCTGTGCTTCCTGAGCCCATGGCCCTGGCCCCTTCTCCCTGATCCCTGACACCAGCAGTAGCACCATCAGTGGGCAAGAACAAAGGCTTGGAGGGGCCTGGCCTGGGCCCTGACCTCACCAGATGTTCTGGCTTGGCCTTTTTCATTTAGCTTCCTGGGGCACATGGGAGGCTGCTCCCATGCACAGCCCCGCTTGGTCCACGGAGGGGGCCATGTGCCTCTATTCTGTTATCCTGTGCGGTGACAATCATATGTCCTCAGGCACTTCACTCACACCAAAGCCAGGGATGCCCATATTCTGAGATCAGTGCCCCCTTGCTTATGACCTGAGAGGAGAACAAAACAGATGGCTGTCCTTTAATGTGAAAAGGGCCCCTTGGCTCACAGCCAGCCGTGCTCACATGAAGCCCCACAGTCCTGGCAGTGGGAGAGGTGGTGGCAGGTGCAGCGTCGCTGAAGGTAGGGGACGGCCTCCACAAGCTTGCCTTCAGTGCCCCCCTTGCCCCCTGCCCTCCCAAAGGGGTGTCTGCAATTTGGTGTTATTATCTGGCTCTTTCTTCCCCAGGCCAGAAACTCTGCCTGGGTGACCTTTGATGAAACCTCCACGGATTCTGACACAATAACACCTGTATTTTGTGGAGTTCCTTCAAGATGTCAACACAGAGCAGTGCCCTCCCTCCACACTGCCCTGCTTTCGTGTGTCCTTGTCCCATGCATACAAGCTTTAGATGTCAGTGGTTTGTGTCTTCCCTGTGGCCACGTTCTCCTCTGTCCCCCACCTGCTGAATGATCCCCTCTCCTTCTAGCCTTCTCCTTCTCACTACCCGGCTCTGTTTCACCTGTAGATCTGATCGTCTTCTAAAGTTCCATGACTTACTTATGTCCCACCTATCTATTACATACCCCTCTAGCTGAAGGGTAAGTCCGCAGAGCAGGGCCTTCATGTCTCTCGGTCACGTTCTATCCCTAGGGCAAGGAGGAAGCACTCAAATCCAGGTTTGTTGAATCCAGTGTTTGTGGCAAATGTAGTGCTAGAGATGGATCCAGAACTTTCCCCTGAGTCTTATTTTACCAGGGATTTTATCCACCTGCAAGAAAAGGATTCAGGAAGCTTTGCAGGCTTAGGGGCTGGGTTGGTTGTATCTCTGAGGTAGAGGTACTCCTAGATCTTGTTCCTGATACCTGCCTGCTTCTCCTGCTTTTCAAACTCAGCCTCATCCATGTGCCTGTGGTTTCTGGCTCCCTGGGAATGGCCTTTCATGCCAGGCTGTGACATCTGATTCCCAACCATTGCTGTGTAAGTGTCATGGTGCTAAGCCTGAGGGCCACGGGCTTCGGGGCCGGCATGCCATTTTGGGGCTTGTGGGCAAGAGCTTGGAACAAGATTATCTCCTTCCTAAATTTGTGATGCATGGAGGTTCACAATGCTCTGCGGCCAGATGCCAGAAGAGGCTGGGCTCACTAGTATTCCGAGCATAAGGTGGTGGTAATGATGATGCAATGGTTGGATTATGTTGAACGCTTACGCTTTGATGGGAACTCTGGTAACTGTTCTATGCATCATTGCATCTAACAATCACAGCAACTAAACAACATAGGTCTTGGTATTATTCAGATTTTTTCAGAGGAGGAAACTGAGGCCCAAAGAAGTTAAATAACTAGGACTTGAGTGTGGCTCTGAAGCCAGCACTTTTAACCACTGTGTTCTGTGGCTTCAGGTCCAGTGGAGGTGAGGAGCTGGGATGGGCGGGACCATGCTTGAGTGTGGAGGGTGCCAGGAGGCTCCCTCAGCCGCTCAGGTGGGGTTGCTGGGGACTGGGGCCAGGCAGGAGAATGACATGGTTTCCCTGAGGTACCACTTTTGACCAGAGTGGTAGAATTAGGGAAGAAAAAATTTGGTGAGAAAAGAATATTGGGGAAATGTCATAAGATGTGAAGCAGAGAATGATTCCTTCTCCTACTGATGTTCCCTTGATGAAGTCACATTCTTTCTTAGGCTCCTACATCATAATCTGGAATAAAGAACAACATCCTCCCTCTCGGGTTTGTTATGGGGTTTAAATAAGATACAGCTCGTTTGTATTTTCTCTAATTGAAATCCTTCCATGTAGGCAAAAGGGAAAGCTTGGGAAAATCTCTGGACACCCCTATCCCCATCTATCCCAGACATAGTCTTCTATCCAGGCCTTGCTGGATGAGAATGGGCAGTCAGCTCTGCCAGTCCCAACATGGGCATTACCATTCCCATTGCAGATGAGGCCCTACAACTCAAATGTCGAGGTGCCAATGGGGCAGATGTTGGTGGATGAACATACTGTTGCCATGGAAGCTTGCATTTTGATACAGAACATCTACCATGGAAGATGCAGGGGTGGGACTTGCCTGTAGCCCATCACTCTAGCTCCAGGCCCTTACATGAGGTCTGAGGATGGGCTTCACATGGGGTGTCTGTGGCACCCACATTGCATGTATACAGCTACAGAAAACTTTGTTTTCTTCTGTCTGAGGTAAGGAACCAATGCATTCTCCAGTTTCTCAAGGAGCTCCATGATCCAGAAGAATTGAAGGAATGCCAGGTCCTAGGTGACAATCCATAGCACAGAGAGAGCAGCCTGGAATCCAGAAGCATTGGGGGCTCCAATAAACATGGAAACTGAAAGGAGAGCGGGCAGGGACATGAAATGTATGACAGCCTCCTCACACTCTGATGTCTTCTTTTTTTGAAGATGTCTGTGGTAGAAGAGGCCAGTCGAAACAAATCTGGGGGGCAGGAGTGACTGAATGAAATTGGCATGCAGCATCACTGTATCTTCTGGGTCAGCCTTTTGCCTCTGTAATCCCACTGGAGCCTCATGAAGACCCTCTTGGAATGGTGCTGTTAGCTGTACTGCACAGTGAGGACAACAAGATCAACAGACAAGACAAATTTTTTAAAGACAAACAGCCAAGAAGTGTAAGATCAAGGATGTTCAACTCAGATACGCCTGACTCCATTGTCAGAACTTTCAAAAAGAGAAATAAAAATATAGGATAGTTCTCATCAGTAGAGGCAACCCCTCAGATCTCACCAAACATGAACACTGTGATAGACCAGGGACAAACATCTCCGTCCTGGCTAGTACAGAAAAAATTAATTTTTAAATAAAGGGTGAGAAACACATTTCTAGTTTTTATTCCTTCTTTCCACCTATACCTTCCCCCTCCCCCCTTTTTCTCTCTTCTTCCTTCTTTCTTCCATCTCTTTTCCTTCCCTTTTTTTCCCACAAATGTCTCCTGTACCACTTTCAGGTGCAATACAGAGTACAGGGCATTAAGGGTCAGACGGACCTGAAAACATGTTCAATCCCTCCTGCTCTCAAGAAAATCTTAAACTGTTAGGACACTTATCTCTAACCCAATATACCAGGAGAAAAACTACCTAAAGAAATTCTAGGTGAATATTTAGGAGAATTCTTGTTGAATGTTTGGATGGAGGCATATTTTAGGGACGAAAACTCTGAGTGTATAACTGGAAAAATACTCTTAGAGCAAAATAGATAATATATTAGTCAGGTGCAAGTGACAGAATATAAGTAAAACTAAGTTAAAAGAAAATTTAGAGGCATTTGTAGCTGGTAATTGAAATTACACACAGTACTAAAGGTTAATTTCCTAAATATATCAGAAATTCCCACATCTTGATATGCTGCCTAGCTGGATAATACCTAGTATGAGTTTAGTTATGGGGCAATATACACATTGCTGATGGATCTGTAAATCCACGTAACTTTTTAGGAAAGTAGTATTGGAGCTTTAAGTGCAATTGAAATATCTATATATTTCAACCTTCTGGGAGTTGATAGTGCACACATACAAGGATGTTTGACATGCCAAAGTTTACAGTATCCAAATGAAGGGGCGCCTGGGTGGCTCAGTGGGTTAAAGCCTCTGCCTTCAGCTCAGGTCATGTTCCCAGGGTCCTGGGGTGGATCCCTGCATCGGGCTCTCTGCTCAGCAGGGAGCCTGCTTCCCTTCCTCTCTCTCTGCCTGCTTCTCTGCCTACTTGTGATGTCAGTCTGTCAAATAAATAAATAAAATCTTAAAAAAAAAAAGCAAATGGAAAAACAAAAAACATAAAGATAAAATAATCTAAATATCCACTGGAAGGGGGTAGTTGAATAAGCCATAGACCATTCTTACTCTGAAATTTCATGGTATTGTTTGAAAGGAAGAATGAGGTACGTGTGTGGGTCAGAGGGCTGGCCATAAGGGATTAGTATGTGAACACAAGTCAAGGTGCAGAGCTGTGTGTACAAGATCTTCACATTTCTGTAAAATACTGCAAATGGAAAACAACATTTATACATTGTATATATTTTTATATCTTCATCCAATCAGAGAGAAAGGCGAGGGAGTAGACACACAGCCCCCACTGCTAATGCTCCATTCAGTGGGATCCGGATGTGGGGAGAAGTTGCAATTCCGGTATTTTTATTTTTACAACTGCATTTGTAAATGTGCTGGTAGTATCATGCCTTGGTTTTTTTCCTTTTAATTTGTACAACCAACCTAAAAAGGGAAAAATAGAAAATCAAACAGGGAGGTGAAATTCAGCATATTTTCCACATTGAGAGGGAGCGGGGGACAGCTGAGGCTCAGGAAGACTGGGCCTTTTGCGGAAGTCAGTGTGGTGTGATTATGAAGTATTGGGGCTGCTGCACTGACACGGGACCCACCTTGCTGACAGGAAGAGGGGTTGACTGTCCAGAGATCTCGGGGTGGGGAGAAATGCAGAAAACACCCCACATTTCACTGCCTCTTAATGTCAAGAAATGACAAAAATGGTGATATGCTGTTTGTCATGTGATTGAAAAGCTCCCAATTTCAGCTGTAATTGGTTAAAAAAAAAGTTTTTTTAATCTTTGTTAAAACTCAGCATAATTTCACTGTTGTCCATTGCAGACCATCCCTTGTAAAGCAATTATATTCTTCAATCCAAGCAAGTCTCTAGCTTACCTTCAGTAATTGCAACAAGTTGGATCACAATGGACGTCAATTTAAAAACCATGAGACACTTGCTGAAGTGAGAAGACTTGGGGACATTTTTTTCAAACTGCAAATTAGACGGAAGACACAGGTCCTAGTTGGTTGTATTGGTGCCAAAGGACAAGTTGATTTTCTCAGATGCTACTGAGAAGCATAATAAAGGCTGTGTCACAGGCTTCTGCTTCATGTAAGCTGTTTGATTTCAAACCCCACCTGTCTTATAAGCAACTGGATCATTAACCTCAAAAATGTCAACTTGTTCATGTTAATGTGAAGTGAGTTCCAAGCCAAGGGATCACCCACGGAACCGGCAGGTATTACAGACTTGCGCATAACGTTCTGCCTTCACGCTTCTTTAGGTCGGAAGTCAGGAGAGAGGCTGAGAGCAGGGATCACCCATGGGAGTCCCTGTCTGTCAGATGGGCTGTGTCCAGTGGGAGAAGAACAGGAAGGCGTGTTTGGGAAGAGCGGGACTGGTGCCAGAGTGGAAAACCCAGGACGTGGGCTGAAGCCAAAGTCTGACCATGAGCATAGACCAGGGAAGGAGCCCAGAAATAGGGTTCAACCTGCAGGAAAAGGGGGGTTGTATCGGAAGGACCTCGCAAAGTGAGGAGGATGGAAATGGGCCTCCAGCTCAGCCTTTCCCTCCAGTTCTGTGGGCCAGACCCTCCACCCTTTACTTCAAGGATCTGTAGCACTCCTGACCTGGGAAGAGCAGGCAGAAGTTCTTTACGGGAATTTGTGATAGAGTTAATGGCCAATTATTGACTGTGTTAATTTGCTCAGACTGCCTTAACATGGTACTACAGACTGAGCGGCTTCAACAACAGAAATTAATTTTCTTATAGTTCTGGAGGTAAGAAGTCCAAGATCAAGGTGTCAGCAGGGTTGGTTTCTTCTGAGGTTTCTCTCCTTAGTTCACAGATGGCCTCATCTCCTTGTGTCCTCACATGGTATTCCCTCTGTGCATGTCCATGTCCTAATATCCTCTCCTTATAAGGACACTGGCTATGTTGGGGTAGGTCCCACCCATACGACCTCACTTTAACTTAATCACATCTTTAAGACCTGTCTCCAAGTACAGTCACATTCTGAAGTTCTGGGAGTTAGGACTTCAACATCTGAATTTAGGGGGATGCATTTCAACCGATGGCATTAGCTAATCCCATTTTCTCCTCAAATAATGCCAAGTGCCCATTTAGAAATGTGTGCATTTGTGTAGATGTGTATGTGTTTATGCATGAATATGAAATGGTTATTTACTTCCTAATAATACTCTATTCCCCCTAGTTTTCAGCAACCTCACAAAAACAACCCCCCTGAGCTCTGTACCTGAGCATGACAGTTACATGCCTCAGAGGGACAACAGAACTCCAAGCATATTCACATAAACCAGCTTTAAAACCCACTTCCATCACTGCCACCAAACTGGGCAAAAGCACCAACACTTCACAGAGGGCCTGAGGTCAGGGTCTGATTTTGACTGTCAGCCCGTCAGTCTGCTCAGACCATAAATGTGCAGCCATCATTTACCAAGTGCTCACTCTGTGCTCAGCCCTTCACCAGGTTCTTTATAGGGTTCACACATTGATGTTGTCTGACTCTTTCTAACACTGTGTCCTCATAGATATGTACACATATTTGCATGTTGATTGTTATATGCCTCTTTTTGGGATTCTGGACCTAATTCCAGAGTGAGGGGTCCCCCCTCTGTAACACCAAGCAATTCAATAGGTTGTCCTCAAATTCAACTCCATTCTGATACTGTCTACTTGGAAATAGCATCAGATTCTAGAGATGAAGGGTTCAACCTTGTAAGATTGCCTACCAGACATCACTTTAGACACAAGTCAGGAGACCCAGAGATTTACCTGTGCTTCTGACTGACTTCCTACAGATTGGAGGTTCTAATGATTTCTTCCTTAGGTTCAATTAATTTGGTGGAGCAACCCACAGAATTCTGGGACACACTCCTGTTTATCAGTTTACTAAAAAATCCGATAAAGGACACCAATACTAGCAGATGAAGAGATACATAGGGTGAGGTCCTGAACAAATGAACTTCCACCTTCATGGTGCTTGGGGCCCAGCTCAGTGGCACAAAGAAGCATTCTTGTTCCCCAAGTATGGGAGCTCTTCAAGAAGGGCCAGACAGCTGTTCTCTTGGGTTTACCGGAGGCTTCATTATATAGTCATGATTGACTGTCATTGATCATTCTCGGATTCAACCTCCAACACTTCTCCCACCCCAGGAGGTCAGTGCAACTGAAAGTTTTAACCCTCTAATCACATGGTTAGTCCTACTAGCAACCAGCCCTCATCCTTGGATGGGGTCCAAAGTCATCTTTATTTATTTTTTATTTATTTTTTTGGTCATCTTTATTTATAAGAAGACACCCATTTCACCTTTATGGATCTGAAGACTTTTTAGAGACAGTGGATGAAGACTAAATATATCTGAGAAATATAGTTTGATCATTGAATGACCAACTATATATTTCTTATAAATCATTATATTACAATACCACTTACTTGGTTCCAGATATTCTAGGTGCTGTGTACATGTTAATCTATTTAATCTTCACCACGACCTTGGGATACAAAGCTACTTGTTATGCCCACTGTGTAGCTGAAGAAACTGAAACAGGGGGAAGCAAAGCACCTTCTCTGAACTTAGACACCCAGCAGGGGCTGGAGCCTGCACCCGATACCAGGTGGCCCAGAGCCTATTTATTCTTCCTACAGTCTTGTGAGGGAGTATCTGCTATCACAGTCTTGCAGATGAAGAAAGAGATTTATAGCTGTTTAGACCCAGGGGTGTCTAATTCTAAAGCCATTTTTCTTTCCATTGTGCTGGCCTGTTTGCTTGGACGCTGCCTATTCCCCAGAGCCTACGCTAATCCTCCCCCTTGTCATACATCCCTCATGAACACCCAGAGCCAAGCACAGTGGCTTCTTCACATCAATATTTCAGACTGTAGAGAGCTGTCAGGTCCATTCGGCGAAACGGAAAAAGCACAGGCTTTAGAGTCAAGGAAATCTTGCTTCAAATCTCAGGACTCTGAATCTCCAGCTCTGTGGTCTTGGCCAAGTCGCTTAGCTTCTCTGAGTCGCAGTTTTCTCATCAGTACAGATAATAATCACTAGGTAAACAGAAAGGGGACACAACTAAGGATTTTGGAATTCCAAATTGGAATCCTACTCCGCTCTGATTGCCCCTAAAGTTAGTGACAGGAAAATAAGCATCACACCACAATAGAATTGATCTAACATCCGAGAATATATTGTGAGTATAGGTGTGTGTGAATCCCTCTTACAAATTATTTTGTAAAATTCCAGTAAAAAAGATTTCAGTACAAAGAAAAATTAATAATCACTAGGTAATAGTGGGTCTTAAGTGTTTCACACACAGTAATTAACCCACTCATCCTGTCACCGGGGACATCTGTGGTAGACTGATGACAACATGACTCTGCAGGTCTCCCCAACAAGAAATGACACTCACCTCTCTACCCTGAAAACTGGGTGGTTCTTGGGGCTTGTTCTGGCAAAAGGACAGTAACAGAAGTGATGGTGTGTCAGTTCTAAGTCTCAGGAGGTCTTTACACAGTTCAACTTTTCTCTTAAACCCTCACAGCCGCCAGGAGAACATGCCTGGTCTAACATGCTGGAAAACAAAAATAAAAACAAAACAAAACAAAACAAAACAAAAACAAACAAACTAAACACATGGAACAGAACAGAGTCATTTCAGCTGAGGCCATCCTGGATCAGGAAGTTGCACCCGACCAGCCAGCTGACCACACATGCGTGAGCAAGTCCAGCTGAGATCAACCCACCACCCAACCAGCCTGTCCGACTCCTGACAAATAAGACGTTTGTTATTTAAGTTATTAATTTTGGTGTGGTCTTTTATGCAACTATAGCTAGCTGATAACCACCAGAAATTAATATCATCAGTACTATTTAAAAGAAGCTCAAAAACACGCTCACCTTTCCCTAGAGCAGTGTTCCCTCTCCCGTGAGTAATATCATAAGCAAACTCATGTTCTTCCCCCATGTTCCTAAGAGAAGACCCATACAGGTTACTGGGTGATGAGTCTAACAACAAAGGAGAGCAGGGAATTTTTGTTTCCATGGGCTCAAGTAAACTCTCTTTACACATGCTTCTCATTGTCCTTATGTCAATACTGGCTTATGGAACTAGAATATTTTGATGAGCCCTTTAGATTTTAGCAAAGAGGCTAACATTTCTTTTGGCAAAAAGGAAACAATTCCAACGGCATGAAAGCGTCAGAAAGTGTCAGCTTCCTTCTAACCTGGTCAGTCCGGCAGGCCAGAGGCCCGCAGTCATGTTTCTGAGTCCCCGATGGGCCTTCTGGTCCTTGGCTACAGTCAGAGCAGTGGGGGTACTTTCTGGATGGCCAAGATATTCCCCAAGTCTTTTGAACCTTGGGCGGTCTCACATGAGCCTGCAGGGCTGACAACCTTCACTTGCTTGAGGTAACCATTGCTCGCCTGTGTGTACCTATGTGCATGTGTCTTTCTCCCACGTTCTACTACATGACAATAGGACAGAAAATTGCCGTCCTTCCTGGAGTCCTCTGTATTTACCATAGACAGTTGTTATTGCAGTGGGAGGATGGATCAGGAATTCCCACCCAAACTGCTTGATTTTGGAGAGCCTGGCAGTCCCAGCTCTAGAAGAACATGGAATCACACACAGCACAGTATCAACATAGCTCCCCCCCACCCCCGCTCCGGCCCCACTGAAACCACAGTCCATGCAGAACCGCTCCATCTGTCCCACCCTCAAACAAAATGTTCATTTCTCAGAGACCAGCATGAATGTTAGGAGCCTGGGTTGCCTTCGGATTCCTGCTCTCGCACTGTGTACCTGACACGTCATTTCTAAGTACATTAATACCGATGAGCCTCAGGATGCTCACACGTAAAATACCTGGTACTGTTTACAGCCTTGGGGTGAGGAAGTAGGTGCGGGGATGAGTTTCTACCTGCCTGGCACACAGATATGTAGACACACCACCTTCTTTCCATTTATACATCTGTTTAAATCACATTTTCAGAGCAGCAATTACTTGCTACCTGCAAACCAGGCGGAGATGCTGAGATTAGCGCGCTGGCCCCTCCACGCATGGCTCTCCTGGTAAGGTGGGAAAATGACAGGAAAGAAGTACATCATGATTGATGGGGGGATCGCTTCAGAGGTGAAAATGGGGGTTGAGGCATCTCGGAGCAGAAGCATCTATTTCCCTCTCTGGCCCTAGTCCAGAGTCGGGTGGGGGGAAGTTGCAGAGGAGGTAGTATTTGAGCTCTGTTTAGAAGGGTGAGGGGAATTTGACAGTTGAAAAGGTCAGGTATTCCAGGCAGAGGGAAAGGCCCGTGGGAAGGAGCAGAGCCCTGCAAGGCCTGTGCTTTGTTCTGGGGAATGTGAAGTTGTGCCTCCAGGCAGAAAGGTGGTCAGAAGGGATGTGCCAGGGGACAGGCCTGCAAAGGAGAGCTGCGACAGGAAGAGGTCCTGGACCTCTTCTTCAAGGCCTCATTTCCTTCAAGTAGTGTTGCAAGTGGGGAGGGAAATAATGTTCTTCTGGATGCTGGGAGCAGAATTCCATTCAGGGAGAGAATGGTGCTTGTTTAAAAACAAGCCTTGGGTGCCTGGGTGGCTCAGTGGGTTAAAACCTCTGCCTTCAGCTCTGGTCATGATCTCAGGGTCCTGGGATCGAGCCCCGCATCGGGCTCTCTGCTCAGCAGGGAACCTGCTTTCCCCACTCTCTCTCTGCCTGTCTCCCTGCCTACTTGTGATCTCTCTCTGTCAAATAAATAAATAAAATCTTTTAAAAAAATAAAAACAAGCTTTAATAGGCCCTTATTAATGTGATTGGCAACCTCGTAGAGATCGTCAGAATGGGTTGAGGTGTTTCGGGGAGAGGTGTGGTAGAGGGATTACAGGAAGTGTGGGTTGAAGAGCTGAGCAGGAGCGAGGAGCAGAGCCACAGGTGGAGAGACCCAGGAGGGAGGGTGAGGAGAGGGAGAGCTTGGGGTATGGTGACCGACTCTGCCACGGGGGAGAGGGTTGAGGGTGGCCAGGGATATTCACGGCTGCTGAGAAGAGGATGAGCTATCTGTCACTGGCTTTTAGGCTGTTGCTTATGCAGTTCTGCACATCCCTTCAGGGAAAGCAGCTCCACAGCCCAAATGCAGGAGCGATGTCTGTGGGAATTCAAGGGACAGGGGCTGAGATCCAGGGCAGGGCAGCTCAGGGCAGAGATAAGTAAGTCACTTGAAGTGTGAGGTATCAAAAAGGCCAGACTAGAAATTAGGGGACATAAACACAAAAGCCCCTGGGAAGTCACAAAAATATAGAAGTATTAAACTTCAGAACAGAAATAGCATAAAACTTTGAATCCATTTTACTTACATATTAATAGAGAGACACAAGCTGTCACTTCTGCCTACACATGTATGTCCTATGTCCCCCATGATATTTACCTGCATGGTGTCTTTTTTAGAACACAACATACAGCTCTCACATCTTCAGGAGAAATGAGGAGGGCTGATTTTGAGGATATTTAAAACTTGGGATCCTTAACTGCTCGTTATATTGTCATGGCATTTTTCTTGCTCATTGATGTTAGGATACCCTAACCTTTCAAATTTTTCTACTAAGCCCAGAGACTACATAGTAAAGAACACAGGGGTGCCAGACTTGGTGTGTCCCTACCAAGAGTAGAAGAAAATGCTAGGAATGGAGGAGTCAAGATGGCGGAGAAGTAGCAGCCTGAGACTACATCAGGTAGCAGGAGATCAGCTCGATAGCTTATCTAAACATTGCAAACACCTACAAATCCAACGGGAGAGCGAAGAGAAGAAGAACAGCAACTCTAGAAACAGAAAATCAACCACTTTCTGAAAGGTAGGACTGGCGGAGAAGTGAATCTAAAACGACGGGAAGATAGACCGTGGGGGGAGGGGCCGGCTCCCGGCAAGCGGCGGAGGAACGGAGCACAAAATCAGGACTTTTAAAAGTCTGTTCCACTGAGGGACATTGCTCCAGGGGCTAAACCGGGGTGAAGCCCACGCGGGGCCAGCGTGGCCCCAGGCCCCGCAGGGTCACAGAAGGATCGGCGGTGTGGGAGTGTCGGAGAGCTCGCAGCTATTAGAACGGAGAAGCCGGCTGCCAAGACAGAGCCGAGGACTGAACTCTCAGCTCGGGGTTACCTTGAACTGGTCGCGGGCTGGGTGAGCTCCGAGCGCAGCTAGAGGCTGGGGATACGGGAGTGATTGGGTGCTGTCCTCTGGGGGCGCACTGAGGAGTGGGGCCCCAGGCTCTCGGCTCCTCCGGGCCGGAGACTGGGAGGCCGCCATTTTCATTCCCGTCCTCCGGAACTCTACGGAAAGCGTTCAGGGAACAGAAGCTCCCAAAAGCGAACCCGAGCCGATTACTTAGTCTGGCCGCCGGTAAGGGCGGTGCAATCCCGCCTCGGGCAAAGACACTTGAGAGTCACTACAACAGGCCCCTCCCCCAGAAGATCAACAAAATATCCAGCCAGAACGAATTTCATCTATCAAGGAGAAAGCAGATTCAATTCCTAAGACAGCAGAGCAATTCCAGAGGAGGAGAAAGCAAAGCACGGAACTCATGGCTTTCTCCCCATGATTCTTTAGTCTTGCGGCTACTTCAATTTTTTTTTCTTTTTTCAATTTTTTTTTCTTTTTTCAATTTTTTTTTCTTTTTTCTTTTTTCTTCTTCTGCTAAATTTTTTAAAACTTTTACCCTTTTCTTTTTTAACATTTTTTGACTAGTTCATCTAAATATATATTTTTTTTCTTTCTTTTTTGTATTTTTTTATTTGTTTTATTTTTTAAATTTTTTTCTTTCTTTTTTTTTTTTTTCTTTTTTTTTCAGAAGCTGTTTTTTCCCCTTTCTCCCCCCCACAATTTGGGGTCTCTTCTCATTTGGTTACAGCGCATTTTTCCGGGGTCTTTGCCACCCTTTTAGTAGTTTATTTGCTCCTTCATATCCTCTTATCTGGACAAAATGACAAGGCGGAAAAAATCACCACAAACAAAAGAACAAGAGACAGTACCGAAGGCTAGGGACATAATCAACACAGACATGGGTAATATGTCAGATCAAGAGTTCAGAATGACGATTCTGAACATTCTAGCCGGGCTCAAAAAAGGCATGGAAGATATTAGAGAAACCCTCTCTGGAGATATTAAAGCCCTTTCTGGAGAAATTAAAGAACTAAAATCTAACCAAGTTGAAATCAAAAAAGCTATTAATGAGGTGCAATCAAAAATGGAGGCTCTCACTGCTAGGATAAATGAGGCAGAAGAAAGAATTAGTGATATAGAAAACCAAATGACAGAGAATAAGGAAGCCGAGCAAAAGAGGGACAAACAGCTACTGGACCATGAGGGGAGAATTCGAGAGATAAGTGACACCATAAGACGAAACAACATTAGAATAATTGGGATTCCAGAAGAAGAAGAAACAGAGAGGGGAGCAGAAGGTCTACTGGAGAGAATCATTGGAGAGAATTTCCCGAATATGGCAAAGGGAACAAGCATCAAAATCCAGGAGCTGCAGAGAACCCCCCTCAAAGTCAACAAGAATAGGTCCACACCCCGTCACCTAATAGTAAAATTTACAAGTCTTAGTGACAAAGAGAAAATCCTGAAAGCAGCCCGAGAAAAGAAGTCTATAACATACAATGGTAAAAATATTAGATTGGCAGCAGACTTATCCACAGAGACCTGGCAGGCCAGAAAGAGCTGGCATGATATATTCAGAGCACTCAACGAGAAAAACATGCAGCCAAGAATACTCTATCCAGCTAGGCTATCATTGAAAATAGAAGGAGAGATCAAAAGCTTCCAGGACAAACAAAAACTGAAAGAATTTGCAAACACCAAACCAGCTCTACAGGA
The DNA here is from genome assembly GCF_922984935.1 of Meles meles. Lineage (NCBI taxonomy): Eukaryota > Metazoa > Chordata > Mammalia > Carnivora > Mustelidae > Meles > Meles meles. The sequence continues at coordinate 43,811,717 of NC_060078.1, read as the reverse complement.
AATATTGAAAGGGGTCCTCTAAGCAAAGAGAGAGCCTAAAAATAGTAGATCAGAAAGGTACAGAGACAATATACAGTAACAGTCACCTTACAGGCTAATACTGGCACTAAATTCATATCTCTCAATAGTTACCCTGAATGTTAATGGGCTAAATGCCCCAATCAAAAGACACAGGGTATCAGAATGGATAAAAAAACAAAACCCATCAGTATGTTGCCTACAAGAAACTCATTTTAGACGTGAAGACACCTCCAGATTTAAAGTGAGGGGGTGGAAAACAATTTACCATGCTAATGGGCATCAGAAGAAAGCTGGGGTGGCAATCCTTATATCAGATCAATTAGATTTTAAGCCAAAGACTATAATAAGAGATGAGGAAGGACACTATATCCTACTCAAAGGGTCTGTCCAACAAGAAGATCTAACCATTTTAAATATCTATGCCCCTAACGTGGGAGCAGCCAACTATATCAACCAATTAATAACAAAATCAAAGAAACACATCAATAATAATACAATAATAGTAGGGGACTTGAACACTCCCCTCACTGAAATGGACAGATCATCCAAGCCAAAGATCAACAAGGATATAAAGGCCTTAAATGACACACTGGACCAGATGGACATCACAGATATATTCAGAACATTTCATCCCAAAGCAACAGAATACACATGGAACCTTCTCCAGAATAGATCACATCCTGGGTCACAAATCAGGTCTCAACCGGTATCAAAAGATTAGGATCATTCCCTGCATATTTTCAGACCACAATGCTCTGAAGCTAGAACTCAATCACAAGAGGAAAGCTGGAAAGAACCCAAATACATGGAGACTAAACAGCATCCTTCTAAAGAATGAATGGGTTAACCAGGAAATTAAAGAAGAATTGAAAAAATTCATGGAAACAAATGATAATGAAAACACAACGGTTCAAAATCTGTGGGACACAGCAAAGGCAGTCCTGAGAGGAAAATACATAGCGGTACAAGCCTTTCTCAAGAAACAAGAAAGGTCTCAAGTACACAACCTAACCCTACACGTAAAGGAGCTGGAGAAAGAACAAGAAAGAAACCCTAAACCCAGCAGGAGAAGAGAAATCATAAAGATCAGAGCAGAAATCAATGAAATAGAAACCAAAAAAACAATAGAAAAAATCAATGAAACTAGGAGCTGGTTCTTTGAAAGAATCAATAAGATTGATAAACCCCTGGCCAGACTCATCAAAAAGAAAAGAGAAAGGACCCAAATCAATAAAATCATGAATGAAAGAGGAGAGATCACAACTAACACCAAAGAAATACAGACAATTATAAGAACATACTATGAGCAACTTTACGCCAACAAATTGGACAATCTGGAAGAAATGGATGCATTCCTAGAGACATATAAACTACCACAACTGAACCAGGAAGAAATAGAAAACCTGAACAGGCCCATAACCAGTAAGGAGATTGAAACAGTCATCAAAAATCTCCAAACAAACAAAAGCCCAGGGCCAGACGGCTTCCCAGGGGAATTCTACCAAACATTTAAAGAAGAACTCATTCCTATTCTCCTGAAACTGTTCCAAAAAATAGAAATGGAAGGAAAACTTCCAAACTCATTTTATGAGGCCAGCATCACCTTGATCCCAAAACCAGACAAGGATCCCACCAAAAAAGAGAACTACAGACCAATATCCTTGATGAACACAGACGCAAAAATTCTCGCCAAAATACTAGCCAATAGGATTCAACAGTACATTAAAAGGATTATTCACCACGATCAAGTGGGATTTATTCCAGGGCTGCAGGGTTGGTTCAACATCCGCAAATCAATCAATGTGATAGAACACATTAATAAAAGAAAGAACAAGAACCATATGATACTCTCCATAGATGCTGAAAAAGCATTTGACAAAGTACAGCATCCCTTCCTGATCAAAACTCTTCAAAGTGTAGGGATAGAGGGCACATACCTCAATATTATCAAAGCCATCTATGAAAAACCCACCGCAAATATCATTCTCAATGGAGAAAAACTGAAAGCTTTTCCGTTAAGGTCAGGAACACGGCAGGGATGTCCATTATCACCACTGCTATTCAACATAGTACTAGAAGTCCTAGCCTCAGCAATCAGACAACAAAAAGAAATTAAAGGCATCCAAATTGGTAAAGAAGAAGTCAAACTATCACTCTTCGCAGATGATATGATACTATATGTGGAAAACCCAAAAGACTCCACTCCAAAACTGCTAGAACTTGTTCAGGAATTCAGTAAAGTGTCAGGATATAAAATCAATGCACAGAAATCAGTTGCATTTCTGTACACCAACAACAAGACTGAAGAAAGAGAAATTAAGGAGTCAATCCCATTTACAATTGTACCCAAAACTATAAGATACCTAGGAATAAACCTAACCAAAGAGACTAAGAATCTATACACAGAAAATTATAAAGTAGTCATGAAAGAAATTGAGGAAGACACAAAAAAATGGAAAAATGTTCCATGCTCCTGGATTGGAAGAATAAATATTGTGAAAATGTCTATGCTACCTAAAGCAATCTACACATTTAATGCAATCCCTATCAAAATACCATCCATTTTTTTCAAAGAAATGGAACAAATCATCCTAAAATTTATATGGAACCAGAAAAGACCTCGAATAGCCAAAGGAATATTGAAGAACAAAGCCAAAGTTGGTGGCATCACAATTCCGGACTTCAAGCTCTATTACAAAGCTGTTATCATCAAGACAGCATGGTACTGGCACAAAAACAGACACATAGATCAGTGGAACAGAATAGAGAGCCCAGAAATCGACCCTCAACTCTATGGTCAACTCATCTTCGACAAAGCAGGAAAGAATGTCCAATGGAAAAAAGACAGCCTCTTCAATAAATGGTGCTGGGAAAATTGGACAGCCACATGCAGAAAAATGAAATTGGACCACTTCCTTACACCACACACGAAAATAGACTCCAAATGGATGAAGGACCTCAATGTGAGAAAGGAATCCATCAAAATCCTTGAGGAGAATGCAGGCAGCAACCTCTTCGACCTCAGCCGTAGCAACATCTTCCTAGGAACAACGGCAAAGGCAAGGGAAGCAAGGGCAAAAATGAACTGTTGGGATTTCATCAAGATCAAAAGCTTTTGCACAGCAAAGGAAACAGTTAACAAAACCAAAAGACAACTGACAGAATGGGAGAAGATATTTGCAAACGACATATCAGATAAAGGGCTAGTATCCAAAATCTATAAGGAACTTAGCAAACTCAACACCCAAAGAACAAACAATCCAATCAAGAAATGGGCAGAGGACATGAACAGACATTTCTGCAAAGAAGACATCCAGATGGCCAACAGACACATGAAAAAGTGCTCCACGTCACTCGCCATCAGGGAAATACAAATCAAAACCACAATGAGATATCACCTCACACCAGTCAGAATGGCTAAAATGAACAAGTCAGGAAATGACAGATGCTGGAGAGGATGTGGAGAAAGGGGAACCCTCCTCCACTGTTGGTGGGAATGCAAGCTGGTGCAACCACTCTGGAAGACAGCATGGATGTTCCTCAAAATGTTGAAAATAGAACTACCCTATGACCCAGCAATTGCACTCCTGGGTATTTACCCTAAAGATACAAACATAGTGATCTGAAGGGGCACGTGTACCCGAATGTTTATAGCAGCAATGTCTACAATAGCCAAACTATGGAAAGAACCTAGATGTCCATCAACAGATGAATGGATAAAGAAGAAGTGGTATATATACACAATGGAATACTATGCAGCCATCAAAAGAAATGAAATCTTGCCATTTGCGACGACGTGGATGGAACTAGAGCGTATCATGCTTAGTGAAATAAGTCAATCGGAGAAAGACAACTATCATATGATCTCCCTGATGTGAGGACATGGAGAAGCAACATGGGGGGGTAGGAGATAGGAGAAGAATAAATGAAACAAGATGGGATTGGGAGGGAGACAAACCATAAATGACTCTTAATCTCACAAAACAAACTGGGGGTTGCTGCGGGGAGGTGGGATTGGGGGAGGGGGAGCGGGCTATGGACATTGGGGAGGAGAAGCGAACCATAAGAGACTATGGACTCTGAAAAACAACCTGAGGGTTTTGAAGGGTCCGGGGTGGGAGGTTGGGGCAACCTGAGGGTTTTGAAGGGTCAGGGGTGGGAGGTTGGGGGAACAGGTGGTGGGTAATGGGGAGGGCACGTTTTGCATGGAGCACTGGGTGTTGTGCAAAAAGAATGAATACTGTTACGCTGAAAAAATAAATAAAATGAGGAAAAAAAAATGCTAGGAATGTTCTGGAACTCAGAGTCCCCCAGAAATGGCTGAGAGTTTTTTATTCAGGCACCACTGAGTAGCAAGGAACAGAACCCCCCTCAGAATACAATGAACAAAAGGGAGGCTCTTTTGGAAAGATATTGTACTTAGCTTGTGGTAGGGGGCTGCATCTGGGAGCCAAACAGAACTAGAAAATCAAGAATCCTTGCCTTCTGTCTAGGGACCATACCATCTCTCGCAGCTGCATATTTGTCTTCCTTTGTGGACCTCTTCCCATCCCAGCATGCGTAGGATCCCCAGCCCTGCTTGAGACAGGCTCCGGGTGAACGTGGCAATCAGATGCTTCGCAGACGCTGGCGCCCCTCCAACCCCCTGGTTCATCCCTGTGGACTGGCCGCTGACTTGTGTGTCTTTCTCCCTTCCCTGTACCTGGGCATGGAGGCAGGTCATATGGAAGTGCGATCTCATACAAAATGAACTGGTTCCAAAGGAATCAGACAAAAGGAAAATACCCTCCTTGCTATTGGGCAGAAGCTCTACAGTTGACCACGTCTCCTCGGCAAGAGAAGGACATTGATTTTTAGAGCACCATATGTGTATGGCCTCACACCAGGTCCTTCTCTCTTAGCTCAATTTCTCCCACCAGCCACTCTAGGTGGAGACACGGTGGTCTTCCTTTTGTGATTACTGCCTCGCTCAGACCTGATGACCTCACTTTAGGGGGGATAACACTTCATCCTGAAGATGTCCCCCTCCTTCATGAATAGGAGCAAGCTGACAGGACTGCTCTGTTGCCAGAGATCATTCCTTGAAACCCCCGGCCCTCCTAGCCTCTGGCGCTGCAGGCTTCTGGAATGTTCTAGAAGTGTGGTTGGGGCCTTGCCACCATCTGACTCTGGTGGTTATTGGTGCATTTGCAGCAGCAGCTCTTAAAGGGCTACAGGGCTGCAGACAGACATCCTGTGAAGGGACAGCCGAGGGGAGGAAGGGCTTTGTGAAAACTATATGGATCAGAGAGTGTGGGTGGCTTAGTCTACAGGGGCATGCAGGTAGGGTCCCCATTTGCATGCATCTGTCAAGGCCTGTCTGTGCACACAGACTCCAGTGCAGGGGACCTCTGACATGCACACATGCATGTACACACACACACACACACAACATGCCTGGAGATATATACACATGTCTCCGACATCTCTCACACAAAATCACACCACATTAGATGCACCAGGTCCACAGGGTGCCAGACTGGGGATTTAATCTCATCTTTGTCTCTTGCTCCCTGGGTGATCCTGGACAAATCTTTCTAGTTCTCTGATGTTCGCTTTCTGCATCAATAAAATGAAATGAAAGTAGTTATAGACTTTCAAAGGCGATAGGAGAATAACCTGAGATGGTGCCTGTAAAAAACTTAGTGCCTACCAGATATTTAGCCACATATGCATTTAAACTAAATATAAACTCTTATTAGATTACATGTACGTAGGCCCTCACACACATTTATTCACGTGCACACATACACATGTTTCCATACACATTTGTCTCTGCATATATAAAGCACATACACAACCGTAAATACCAATATGCGTAATGATTGTACACACACCCGTGTATTAACACTACCTTTCATATACATGCATGTGCATATATGTTCTTAAACATAGCTCACTCTCAAATGCACCACCACATTAGACATACACACACACACATAATACATACATATCGAACACATAGATATGCATTACATCTGAATTTGTGTATACACCTATACCTATAATACATGAACACATTTTACATAGTAAGAATTTATCTCTAATACAAAGACAAGTGGAGATAATTCACAGCTCTGAAAATAACACTCTGATCTGTTGATCTTATCAGGTGAGCTGCTAGAGATCTGCAGTTTGGCTTCCTGAGTGTGTGTTTACAGTGGGGTTGGGGGAGGGATGCGGTGCGGTGCGCAAGGCACCCAAGTCTTCCCACTAAGAGCAGAGTCCCAGAGTCCCTGGGAAATTGAATTCTTGTTCAGTGACTCCTGGGCTAGGGCGTGAGGCTGTAATCAACACAGCCAACTGCAACCTGGGCATCTGGGGGCCTCCCCACCCGTGCCCCTGCACCATGGCCACGAGTCTGTTGGGGGATGGTCTGTGGGTTTGTACTGTTCACTCTGGGGAAGACATCCAAGCATTAGGGACTGGAGCTGTAGGTGGAACTCCATGCAAAAGGACAGCGGGCCGCCTCATTTATATGATCACACTTCCACTTGTAAATTATGAAAGGGATGAAGAAGGAAGAATTTGATCCATCAAATTTATGGATTCAATAACTGTTGCCGTTTCAGACAGCAAGGATCCCTGGGGATTATTTTTCCATGTATGCTTAGGTAGCAGAGAGGGAGAGACAAATGCTAAATATCCTGCCGTATTTATGAAATGTCAAATGTGCTTTCCGGGGTAATTACATGAATATTGAATAGCCTCGCTGAAATTTACAACCCTGCAACTGAGTGTTTGGGGATGCTTCTTGCCAGCAGCTTCCCTGTAGACAAGACAGCAGCCCTGGTACAAAGGACCCAGATGGATCAGGATCCAGTCTGGCCCTGCTAGGCCTTCCGTTGCCGCTGCATCTGGATGACTTGGCCTGATTTCATAAATATTGACCATCAAAGGAGTCCACGTCAGTCCTTGTGGACATCAGTGCCGTAAAGAAGAGACTGGGTTGACGTTAAATATCCCCTGACAGTTCTCCCAAAAAAAAGGTGATTTTATGGTAATTTTCCCCAAAGCTGGTGGAATAGAATATAGCATATTAAAACCCAAAGGTATTCTATGGGGAGATGAATCATTCCTTCCCTGGTTTTTCCAAAATCTTGGCATCTTCTTGGACAAAGAACATTCTAGATTTTGGCAGGCAGAATAGCCTCAGCGTAATCTGAGTCAAAATCATGCAGACTTTTCCATTTGCAGGCTTGGAGAGGTATTAAAACATGGGGGTGACTTCCAGCCCTGTTTTTTCTTTAGTTTCGGTTAAATCAATTTAATAGTCTCAGGGGGCATTCTCACGTCCTCTTTCACTTTAACCACTGTTAACTTTTCTATCATGGCTGCGACTGCTCTAATCTCAGAAGTGTCTCTCAAAGCCCTCATTTGCTTTGCCACTGTCTTTTCTCAGGCCTTCCAGGATTATTTGAATAATACTCTATTTATCTTTCTGCCTCTAGTTCATCCTTCACAGTCTCTCCCACAGTGACTTTGTCTTTTGGGTGTCATAGTTATATTTTACATACACACCACTCCCTACCCTCCTAAGCCCTGTGCTATAGCTCCTTCTTGCCATTCAGTCCTGCCTCAGCACCCATGCTCTTCCCAAATCTGGGTACCATTTTACATGCTACCTTCACTGCCCAGAGGACCTTCTTCCTTTTCTACACCCAACACATTCCTGCTGACCCACTGAAGTCTTGTTCAAATGCTAAAGGTGAGTGATATGCTCAGAACACTTGTCCACCAAATACAAAATCCTTTTTCCCAGGCTTACTCAGATCTGAACAAATTCAAGACCTGAGTGAGAATTCCAATTATTATGCAAAGGTACCAGGAATCTAGGGGCAAAGGGAATAGAAGGGGGGGCAGTCCTAAGGGGGATGATGGATGTATGGAAGCAGAACGGATCACTGCTCACACTGTAATAATAGTGGAGGCAGGGACCTGGGAGGGAAGGATGGTGTGGAAACAAGGGTGGGATGAAGCTGGGGAATGTTGGAGAAAGGACAGCACCTGTATTCCATACGGGCCATCTGAGAATACCAGAGGTGAATCAGAAGGAAGAGGGTTGGTAATACCAGGAAACTATCTACTATTACAATTTAAAGGCCTAGGCATCTTGCTTTGGCTTGTATTGGGTAAAGCGTTCTAGCATTCAGTTCCAGGGATCATAGCCCCTAGCTGTAATCATCCCCTCTTTTAGGATAATTATAGGATTCCTCAGTGGTTATTCTTCCCTCTGATCCCATCGCACTTCATCCATGCTGAGAGGGCTCCAGATAGACGGAGCTTTGCTAATCTCTGTGCTAAAGCTCTGAGCACCTGGCATACAGCTGCCTTTGATAAGACCGTGCGGGTCCTAGCGCTGTAGCCGTCTTCACTCACCTACGCGTTAAAGAACGCCACCCTGTGATCATCGAAGCTTCTCATCCCAGGAGGCTGTGCCTACACCTCTGCGTGAGGTCTCAGGCCGTGCTATGGACTTTCCTCCCTCTTGTCTACTGTTGTTCAATTTGGAGGCATTTCTCTTCTCAATACCGAGAAAGTAGAGAGTTCTTACTTAACTGAAAAGCAAGAACAAAGACAAACTGAATTCCTCTAGCCATATGCTACATTTCAAAAATGCTTAAGGCCTTCAAGTTGGCAAATTAGATCACAGACAAGACTCTAGAGTACAGAAGTCTTGTCTAGGGGTGGAGTGAAATTTATGCTTCAGACTTCACTCTGGATAATGCCCCAGCAACCCATAACAGGATGTGGGTGTTAAAATAATGCAAGAAACCTGAACCAGGAGGGGATCATACAATACTGAAGGGCAGATATCAGATTTCTTTCAGTATTTTAATACCTGAAAATCCTCATTCCATGACAGTAATACACATACATATGTGTGTAGATACACACACACACACACACACATGCATGTGTGTACTTACATGCATATAAACTATATATGTTTATATAAATATAAATATAAATATAAATATGTATATAAATATGTACATACATATACGTTCTGCTAAGAGGGAGTACTTGGAGCTATGATCCAGTCTGCTCCCATGATGGCAAAGAGCATCATGAGATCAAAACAAATAAGAAACAAAGCAAATAAAGCTTCCAAATGACCACAAGACAGATTGATCTTTCTGTTCCTTGCATGACCAAAGACTCTCTAGGACCTTGACCACCAAAAGATAGGATATGAGGAAGGTTGGGTTCCCTCTGGCACCAGAGACCCCTCTGGCACAAAGGACCCAAATGGACCTAGCACCTTAACTCCAGGACTTTCAGTATGTCGGAATGGAGATGCTGCTTCCCAGTTCTGTTTTCCTCAAGCTACTGCATCCCCTTGAGACTGGAATGTGACTTTCTCACCTCTGCATTCCTAATGCTAACTATAGAACTTGGTACCTAGTCATCCAATACATGTATTTGACTGAAAGAATATCCTTGGCTAATTGCCATATATTTTCATGAAATTTTATCTTGCTAAATTGTATATGCACAGATGGAATTGGGTCTTACTAATAAAAATTTAAAACAATTTCCTCTTCCATGAATTTTGAGGAAAGGCAGTGAAGGACCAGCATAAATAAGCTTTGGAAAATGGAGACATTATAGATCCTCTTAATGCCTTCCAACTTGAATGTCCAACTTAATTTTAAAAACCTTCTGTGTTTATGAATTTCCCAAGGGGCACAAAACTTCATATCTCTGAAGGGCCTCCCCTCCTTCCCTGGGTCACCCTATTTTCCTTTGTCTTCCTGTATACTTCTTGTTTGCAGCCGTCTCCATCAGGTGACTGCCTACCAGCGTCCTGAAACACGTTGCCTCCCTGCTATTCGACAGCGAAGTTAGTCTTTCCAGTCTTTAGGTCCTCTTATGTCTTAAGAGTCCCAGAGCCTCACAACACATCCTGTTGATTCCAAATCAGCTCTGGACAAGAAAATTGGTGATGGTCAGGGAAACTTCAAACTGGGCTGTGCCTGAAAATATTAATTTTATGAGAATGAATTGCATTCAGAAGACCATCTAGCCTAGTCTTTTTTCCTAACAATGGCCTTATGGCGCTAAGGACAGAGTCCCGTCTCCTTACCCCAGGCTGTACTTTAAAACCATCTAGAATTAATAGACCACAAATGTACCATGCTCAAACTGTTTCTGGCAGATTGATTATTGGTAGGAAACAGGGAACAATTCTGATTTCCAAACCCAAATCCTCCCAGTTCCTTTTTTTCCAGAGCAGTGGGTGGTGGAGTAAGACTTTCTCTTTGTGAATCAGACAGCCATTAACCATAAGGTTACTGGCTGGCCCTTCAAGCAGATTAATAGATTGAAAGTCAAGACCCTCTTCCCATAGATTCTTGCACTGCTGGTTCTGTGCAGATACAATGGGTCCAGATTGCGTTCTCAGAAATGTATGGGCCGTGAACAATCGGCTGAGACCAAAGAGAAGCAGAGAAATATTTGCATCCAGCAGCTGAGATTCATGCCGGGCCTCATGGAGAGTGGCAGAGCTTCCAGATGGCTGAGCAGGCTGCTGCACACCCTGTATCTCTAGTGCCCTGCACAATTAACTTCCTTGACCAAAATTAACCAGTGAATGAATGGATAAATGGATCAAAATTTAGTGCCCTACTTACCCTGTCCCAAGGTGATTGCTTCTAGGAAAATATTGCTGTGACCAAGGAGAGTTAAAACATTTATGATCTTTTGACAGAAATCTTTCAGTCTCTGGTGGAAACAATGTGATTTGATCTATGAGCAATCTGCTAAGGAATCTTACTTCCAGAAACTGAATTTGCCCAGGAAAATCTGCCGGGAACACATGACCACGAGATAGCTTGAAACAGCACTTTTCAGACTGTAATGTACACTTGGATCATCTTGGAGATCTTGTTTAAAATGCACATTCTGATTCTGTAGGATCAAGAAGAGGCATGAAATGCTACATTCTTAATAAGCTCTTATAGGATGTGGAACCTGAAGCTGTTGGCCCTGGGACCACACTTTGAGTAGCCAACCTTTAGATGCAGCTTGCTACAGGGTCTCAACATGGGGTTGGAAAAAGGGGGTTTTCCACCCCTCCTTGCAGATATTTGGTGATGTTTAGGGATTTTTTTTTTGGTTGTCATACTCGTAGGATGTTACTGTCATATGGTAGTACAAGCGAGGAATATGGCTAAACATCCCACAAAGCACAGGACGGTACCCACACAAAAGCATTATCCAGAATGCCAATAGTGCTGAGGCTGAGAAATTCTGCTACAGAGGAAGGAACATAGATATGTGGTCTGCTTGACCTGGGATCAATCCGTGAGCATTTCACTTCACTACTGTAGCCCTTACAATACTCTCAGAAGCTCAGTTCTTTGGAGAACTATGTAACTAGGATCAGTAGCATGCCTGGATATGCAGTAAATTGTTCAATAACACTTGATATCAATTAAAAGAAGGTCAAAGAACCGTCTTCCTCAGAGACCTACAGAAAAACAATTACCATTACTGAGTACCTTTTATTGTATATCTAGATAAATATTTGGGGTATTTCAGAGATACTGATGATCATACAGGCTGAGCCAAGGCCATAGACTGCCTCTTGACAATCTCTTGAGTCTGTAATATTAGATTTCTTTAAAAAAAAAATAGTGCTACAATCCCCATTGTTGGGCAGATATTGACAGCAGTTGTTTTCACAAAGTAGCCAATTGTAATTGCCAATTGATTGAGAGAGCTGGGTATTGTGTCTTTGACCATCCCAACGGCAACAGTGTTTTCCCATCTCAGGGACACCCAGCTTTGATTTGGCAAAAGCATGGATACCACAGAGCCTCATTGCTGGTGATTTTATGGGTCTGGCTTGGTTTGGTCTCAGAACGGGAGCAAAACTAGCCCAATAGAGAGGTCCCAACCAGGGTGGTAGGGTAGGAGGGGGCTGGGACTGACCACTCTTGGCACTGGTTCATGCGTACTTCAGGGACCTTCTGAGGCCTGGTCTTTCCTATGTGTCTCAGAATATTCTCCACAGGTTCTTCCCACGCCATACCCACCCTACAGCTCCTCTGCTCAACACATAAACAGATGGGCACAAACATACACAGACTCCATCCTCCGTCCTCCACACCGCCCCATCTATGTCTCAACAGATGAGTCTTTCTGCTGACTGCATGTAAAAAGAAAAAAAACAACCAGATGGCACAGCTGGAAAAAAATGTCTGTGTTTTAGAGGGTCTATAAAGCTCTTTATCATGCCAGCAGGAATGGGCAAGGGCCTGGCAGGACACGGGAGTGCTCAAGAAGATTGTCGAGCATCTGTCTGACATGTTGGTAGAGCTTTCAAGAATCATCTCCAGGCTGCTCTCTTGCTCAAGATATCTGCATGACAATCCTAGGACCTGAGGGTTGCCTTTTCCTTCTTCCTCCATCCTTTACCATGCTGCTCTCCAGCTTGTCTGCCTGCAGAATTTCATGGAGACAGTTGCTCTAAAAGGTTTTTTTATTTGCCTGGATGGAGACAGTTAGATCATCCCGCATGGTATAGTGGTAGAGTAGAAAGGTCAGGGACTTGGGACTGACTTTGCCAGGAGTACTGGCAGGACTAGCACATCGTCATCCTTGTGGCTGTGAAGTACTACAGGCAAAAGGATACTAAGTCTAATCAGCAAAGGAAAGAGGCATGGGAAGCAAAGTCTGAAGGAGGCCAGCCTCAAGCCTTCAGGGTCCTCTCCCACTGGAATCACACAGGACATACTTCATCCCCACGGTAACATGTGTAAGGTGTTGTCAACAAAGAAAACCCAGAGACTCAGGGCAGAGGTTTTTATTGGGGACTGATCCCATTGGGAGGCTTTACTTCCCAATTCTAGACTCCCAGAAAGAAAGGAGGTGCTCAGCATAAACCACACTGTTTCACAAACAGCACAGTGAGCCACTCTTATCAAGTTATGGCTGGGAACCTTCCTGAAATATAAGTTCCCAGACACCAGCCAGGAGCCCACATTGCAAGCAGCCCTTTCCAAGGATCATAGTTGAGACACGAGATGTTTTCTGCACAATCATGGATCCTATGCTGGTTTCTCTCATTTTCCTCCGTGGGACAGGTGGCAGCTCAGTGGGACCCCAGGGCTCCAGAGCTGTGACAAGCTGCCTTGGGGCCCACATTCCCCCCACAAAGGCAGAGGCAACTTGTTCTCAGCCATGCTGCCTGGACTCTTTGAAGATGTAGGTCCTGTGGGAGAGTACCACAATTCCCAGGGATAACAGGTTATGCCAAAAAAGGCAATCTCTTCTCAAAACCTTGTCTGTCTGTAAGATGAGCTGCTCCATTTTCTCCTTTGTTGAATTAGGAACACTCAGGGTTTTATTCTTGTAAGTCAAAGGATCTTTTTGAAGGATGGCTTGTAAGTATTTTTTCCTCTTATTTGGTCTGAAAGCTTCCAGGAGTCTTTCTTTATCTTTGAAACTGAAAGCTTTTCCCTCCTTCCCATAGGATATACTTGGGCATATTTCCTTACTATTAACTCTGTCCAGCATGTGAAGATCCCTCTAAATTTCTCATCTCATATCTTTTAAAATATTTTATTTTCAGTTCTGCAAAGCTTCTTTTTATTAGATCTATAATTATCAATGCCTATCCTTGGGATACTGACCATTTGGGAGCTGAATGTTCATGTCCTGCTTTATAATTCATTCCCTACTCCCATTCATGTATTTAAGCCAGAAATTTGCTCATCAATTCAATAAACAGTTCCCAAACATCCATATCCATTAGAGGTACTACCAGATACTGGAGATTCAAATATAACTGTCTTTTTCAGGTTCCTATAACAAACTGGGTGGTTTCTACAGCAAACATTATTTCTCATTGTTCTAGAGGTTGGGGCATCCAAGATACAGGTGCCACCAGATCCAGCATCTGGTAAGGGCACAGATGACTGTCTTCTTGTAGCCTCATAGGGTGGAGAGTAGAGTAAGCTAGCTCTCTGGTCTCTTATAAGGGCACTAATCCTATTCATGAGGACTGCATCCTCAAGACCTGGTTACCTTCCAAAGGCTTCACTTCCAAATACCATCACATTTAGATAGAGTTTTGACATGCAAACATGCAAGTCACACAACATGCACAAACATTTAGTACATTACAATAATTAAGGTGTACAATTGGTCACTTATGATCTCAAGAGTAAAAACACATGTACACAAATCCCTGGAACAAAGGAGGCTTGTTTTAGTGGAGGTTTACCCAGCATGCCGGGAACACAAAAGATGGGGGGCTTCTGAGGGACACGGGACTGTGTGTAGACTGTTTTTCTCAAGTTTATCTTCTATGTCAACATTTGGTTCTCTGTGAGGCTGCATTTTGCTTATTCCAAGATCATTTTTATTTGGTTGGTTGTGGTGTCTATGCTTTCATGTTTTGTTTATAAAAGCCAGGATTTCATACTTGGTGTCATGTGTAGGTCTTCTTTCTTCCCTAGTTATCTTAAGGTGCTGCTTTGAAGCTTATTCCTACCCTACCCTGCATGGGTCTAGTCCTAAAGAAGAAGACAATGGGGGAAGCCACTGTTTGCTCTTTCTTCTATACCTTGGGGCTGATAATGCCCTCACCTCAGCCTAAATGCTGAAAGGAAGACAGCTAGATGCTTGAGTGTTTTTACTCATCTGCCTGGTGTGACCAGAAATATAAAGTGCTGCCTGGAACTGAGGCTGGAGAGATGGCTCTGATAGCCCTGAGGAGAAAGCCACAGAGACATCCTCACTGTCTGGCTGCACTAGGGAACTCTATCTGGATCACAGGTGGAATGAGAGGTAGGAGCTGCTCCTGAACCTGCTCCAGGAGCAAACCACCTTCAGATGGTCTCCCAGAACCTCCACGCCTGGGTATGGAGCACCTTCCCACCACCACAAGGGAGGAATGATTGCATAGAGACACTGTTCTCCAGTGCTGTGGAAGTGGTGTGGCTGAAAGGAAAAATAGAGTGTGCCTTCCATCCCTGGGAGTCCCCATGAGTCCCTGCTGTAATTGCTGCTGCTGTAAACTCCTCGGATTGGGTGATTTAATAGTAATAACGATGAGCATTAGGGGGAACAGATTCCTTGTTATTCATCTTCTTCTGCCATCTCTTTGGGATTCTTTTTACCAGTTTATCTTCAAGTAGAGGTAATTGAAAATTAATTTTTGCCATAAAAAATAAAAGCTCTCTTGATATAATTGGAGCCACCGGAGAGGTTCTTTTCAAAAAAGCAATCCTTCCCAGTCACGGCTTTCCGATGGTGTTTGGGATATTATTTCAGGATATCTTGCGAGAAAGAAAGATGGGTTGCCTTCTGTTGAGAACATTGGGTGCTGGGAGCAAGTCTCTACCTGTGTTATTTCATGGGGTCCACAAAATAAGCCAACAAATGAAATAAGAATACCCTTATCTGGCAAATGATGAAATAAGTTGGTAAATAGGTAGCAACATCTATTCTTGAATAAGGTTTAGGAGTTTAGGAGTTTCAGTGGTTTCTGGTCCACTGTACCTAGAAGCACACTAATCTCAGAAAGGTTAACTTACCTCTCACATGCACAGGTGATGGAGATCCTTCCCAAGAGCTTTGCTCCATTTGCTTCGCCTGGCTGTGGA
Organism: Meles meles; assembly: GCF_922984935.1. Lineage (NCBI taxonomy): Eukaryota > Metazoa > Chordata > Mammalia > Carnivora > Mustelidae > Meles > Meles meles. Next base: position 43,796,037 of record NC_060078.1, on the reverse strand, counting down.
TCAATGTCCCTCTTCATTAGGGCTTGCAGTGTCATTTAGGGACCACTCAGAACGTTCACACTACTGCTACCCCCTAAGCCAAAGCTCGTGTTTGGCTCTCCCATCCTAACCCTGGTACTGGGTTGTAGACGGGCTGGGTTTATCATGTACCTCTTTGTCACTAAGGCTTATCATGAGTGGCCATTTTTCATTAACTTCCATTTTAATTACTTATCTGGAACTGTTTTTTTTTTTTTTTACTAGATTATTTTCAGATGCATTATCACTGCATTTATTTTCCTAAAAAGCTCTTTAGCTGAGGTATCTCATTGCTTGCAGAGGTCATGAGGGCTGGTCTGAGTACCCATGCCCTAGGTGAGGCTAGCTCTGGGAAACAGGAGACTCAGAACATGCTCATGCATGCATTACACAGATGCCATGTAAATGGGGGAGCTCTGTATTTGTTTCAAGGGTGAAAAGTGTTTTTGGTCCTATCAGGAAAAAAAGGGGAAAAAAACCCAAAAACATTTGGAAAAAAAAGTCCAAAACAAGGCTCTGGGGTGTGTGGAGATGGTGAGTACGCTCTCCTGTTGTTGGAGGCAGGTTGGAGGCTCCATCAGAGGATGCTTTGGTTCCCCTAGAGTAGGACACACTTGCCACTCTAAGCTGCTGCTTTCCCCACTAACAATGCTAGCCTTGGCCTAACATGAGAAACCTTACCATCTATGTGGCTGGAGACTGTCAATTCAAGACATTGTTTGGTACTTTGCAGGGAGGAAACATCTTTGCTGAGGCCAGCTCTGAAGATTGCATTAATAGTCTTTTTTTAAAAAAAAGATTTTGTTTGTTTGGCAGAGAGAGAGAGAGAAGGAGAAAAGAATGCAAGCAGGGGAGCAGGCAGAGGGAGAAGCAGGCTCCCTGCTGAACAAGGAAACCCCCACCCCCCCCCACCAATGTGGGACTCAGTCCCAGGACCCTGGGATGATGACCTGAGCTGAAGGCAGATGTTTAACTGACTGAACCACTCAGGTGTCCGTCTTTTTTTTTTTTTTTCTTAAAGATTTTATTTATTTGAGAGTGTGGATGAGTAAGAGCACTTCTAGGAGTGGGGGAAGAGGCAGAGAGAGAGGGACACAGGGAGCCAGAGGCAAGTCCCTGTCCCACACGATTTGATGATGTGTTTATCTGCCTGATAAGAGTGAGGACAGACACTATATGGAGTGTCTTTGGAAGACGAGTTAAACCTTAACCACAGTTTTAGTCATTCATTCCTACCAGAGGTCACAAACAGGGACGACCTGTTAGCACTAGATGTTATAATAGAGCATCGGTTCTTTATCTTTTCATTTTTTTTAGTGGAATGGATCCATTCTAGTGCCCAACATCAGCAGTAAGCAGCATTCTACTTTTCAAGGTGTTTATGATTACCTTGACACTACTTTATGGACCCAAATCAAGAAACCACAGGCTAGATAAACTCTAATATCTCTTCTGGTTCTTAGTTCCTACCATTCATTTTAATTTTAATTATACAGATATAAATGATGATTTCCAGGCAGGGAATTAAAAAAGAAAACAAAAAGACAAAAACTAAAAACCCTCCTCTCCATCCTTACCATCAATACTCAACTTTAAAAAAACCGAACCTCAGGGTGCTTGGGTGACATAGTCAGTTAAGCATCTCACTCTTGGTTTCAGCTCAGGTCATGATCTCAGGGTCTTAAGATCAAGCCCTATGTCTGGCTTCACACCCAGCATGGAGTCTACTTGAGATTCTCTCTCCCTCTCCCTCTGCCCCTCCTCCCCCTCTAACATAAATAAATAAATCTTAAAAGAAAAAAAAAACAACTTTTTTTGATTTGACTCTAAAAGTGGCCAGCTTCAATGTATGAAATCTAACCTGTGGATTTGATAATGTAGAGCAGAAACTGTCCAGAGTCTCCACGGGGAAAGGCTGAAGGGGAAGCTAGCATCACACCTGTGCAAAGAGGTGGGGGGGTGGGGGCCACTCTGCTGAAAGCCTCTCGCCAATCAGTCCCTTCCACTCAGAGCCAAGTGCCCCTCATTATGTGTGTAGGCGTCAAAAAGCAATGAAACCTTAATTAAGGAGCTGCTACTGCTTTTCAAGTACAGGCACACAGGCCTAGCCTGCTGCCATTTCAGAACTAATCCAGACCGTTCATCTGGAGGGGAGGAAGCCCTGGAAATTTTAATTCCCAGCCAAAACATGCCCTGATTGGATCCTCTCCTTTTCTCTCACTTGAGCTTTTTGAGATGAACCTTCCAATTACTTGGGAAAGTATCAGAGGCTTGTGGAGGGTAGTTGGGGCGGGTGGGGGCTCTTAATTGAGAAACACATATGCATGTTCACTCCAAGGGACAACTGAAGGGAAATGAGCAGAAGAGAAAATTTTCCCTTCAAACCAGTTGATTCTTCAACAACAACAAGAAAATTGAAGCTGAAAATCGATGGAGCTCTAGCTCCCGAAAGGCTCCAGTGAGGGCTGTGTGGATGGGAGACCCCTGCTAATGAGAAGAGTTTAAAAACAATTGCAAGCCAGAGTTTTTATTATTTAAAACAAAAACACCCCTAGAATGACAATTTCTAAAACTGGAGGGGAAGTAGAAATGGTTGAGATTTTTTAAAGATGGAATCTCTTGTGGAGACAAACTGTCAAATTTTTCATTATATCCATTTCAAGGTAGGCATTTATTACCTTTCCAGTGACTATATATCTCCTGTAATGTTCTTACTGTGGTTTGCCTCTTAATTACCTGCAAAATTTGCATTTAAACGGAGTTAAAGTGTGCTATCCACTCTTCCTCTTCCCACAGCTGTTTCCATGGTAACCAAAGGGGTCTCCCAGTGCCTGGCTGGGCAAGAATATCTGTTTCAGCAGGCCTGGAAACATCTCGCCTTCCTTGTAGATCCATCTCCTTTACTGCACTGAGGAAGTGAATGAAAGGCACCAAAGGATCCACTGACCCCTGTTGGATTTTTCTGGAAACTACGGTCAGCAGCAAGATTTTTCCTTCTTTGGATGAGCCTTTCCAGACGGAGGTCTGGGTTGATTTCTCCCTGTGTCCTCTGCCCAGATTGCTCCCTTTAGCTCCAGATACATGAACTGAGCAGACCTCATGTCCAGTCTTATCTGTTGACCCAGAGAGCTTAGCACTGGCCCTAAGTCAGGGCCCCTCCTTGCCTGGAGAGTGTAAGCAGACCCTCCCGTAATGGGGAAGCCCCATGACCCTAAGCATCATTATTAAAGACAGTCATAGCAGGACTTGTACAAAATGGGTTCACTGCTCCAAAGCTAAGCAAAAGTGAAAGGAAGGCAGATTTATATTGGATGATTTTCCTTGATCCCTTTGGCACTGAAAGCACAAGGTCACTTTTTTTCTCGAAAAGAAGTAGATTAAAAGCAAACAAACAAAGGTGGAGTCTAACAATTTGGAGGAAAAAATAATCTGTGGTATGGCCCTGCATATTCCACCAGGGAAGAAACAGAGATCCCTCACACAACCTGGACTGGGACTTGAGAAGCAAGGAAGCAAGAAGGAAACCACACAGCTCTCTGTGTGATTCCCGACCTCAGCTCTCAGAAAAGGCTAAGTGGGGATTATGCTCACACTTCTGATTGCCCAGCCCCTTAATATTTCCCTCTAATCCTCTCTGCTAACCGGTTGCCGGGATTGGGCTGAGAAAAGGCAAACATCTAAGTTTGCCTGTGATTTGTTATATACAATCTCATAATGGAAGAAGCAACCCATGTGGGTGTGGGGGTGGTAAAGAGACCCCCAAATCACATGGATGGCAAGTCCATGGGAATAAGGGGCCCAAGTCTGGGATTTTAACTAATTCTACTTGATCATCCTGACAACCAACTTTCTAACACAACCGAACTTCAGAAGGTAAATGTACAGGGGCACATCAGTTATTGTAACTCCATATTTATTAATGTCCTTCAGAAAAATTGCTTTGTTGGGGGCCACTGCATGACTCAGTCAGTTAAGCATCTGACTCTTGATTTTGGCACAGGTCATGGTCTCACGGTCATGAGAGCCCCACATCAGACTCTGTGATGGGCTTGGAGCCTGCTTAAGATTCTCTCTGTCTCCCTCTGCCCTGACCTGTGCTGCTATCAAAAAAAAAAAAAAAAAAAAGTTGCTTTGTTGGATCAGAGCACTTAATCTAGTTTATCCTCATGATTAAATGTGAGTGGACCTGTAATAATGGTTTTACTATAAAGCCTTATTTTCTTTTCTCATTGGATGCTGCAATAAACTTATTTCAAGTATTTCCATTTCAACTTCACCAGTGATTTAGACTGAATGCCTGTGGCCTGTGGGGTTGTTGCATATCTTCTCAGCATAATTCCCTGGTGATCTCCAGGCTGACTCCCGGGAGGGAATGAGTTCCCTGTACTCATCTTGGCCTGTTTCCATTGGGTCCCAGGGTAGACCACAAATGGTGTGTATCTGCATGCTGTGTGCCTATCAGGCCGGTAGTTATGAAGATTAGACTTTCATTACCTTGGATTTAGAAAAAAGCCTGCTGGCAAGCACTTCAGCAGTGGGCTGGTCCGGGGAAAATTTGGGAATCTCCAGGGCCTGTGGGCATGGAGGCTGAGAGTTCTTTTATGAACTGAATAATCACACACTTTTATCCACCATTCTTGGTTCTTCTCCGTTCTTACAACTACTTGAAGATGAAACTGTCACTAGGGTTTTACTGCCCAGTAAGCTTTAGGTGTCAGTGTTCTTAGGCCTGACTTTAATGGCTTCCTTTTTGGTTTCTGCCCCAAGGGGATTCAAAACAAATATAATGCTACTGAAGACTGGGAGACATACACACAGGCTAAGGTCTTGTCTTTTTTATTTTATTTATTTATTTATTTTTTCAGCGTAACAGTATTCATTCTTTTTGCACAACACCCAGTGCTCCATGCAAAACGTGCCCTTCCCATTACCCACCACCTGTTCCCCCAACCTCCCACCCTTGACCCTTCAAAACCCTCAGGTTGCCCCAACCTCCCACCCCTGACCCTTCAAAACCCTCAGGTTGTTTTTCAGAGTCCAAAGTCTCTTATGGTTCGCCTCCCCTCCCCAATGTCCATAGCCCGCTCCCCCTCTCCCAATCCCACCTCCCCCCAGCAACCCCCAGTATGTTTTGTGAGATTAAGAGTCATTTATGGTTTGTCTCCCTCCCAATCCCATCTTGTTTCATTTATTCTTCTCCTTTCCCCCTACCCCCCCATGTTGCTTCTCCATGTCCTCATATCAGGGAGATCATATGATAGTTGTCTTTCTCTGATTGACTTATTTCACTAAGCATGATACGCTCTAGTTCCATCCACGTCGTCGCAAATGGCAAGATTTCATTTCTTTTGATGGCTGCATAGTATTCCATTGTGTATATATACCACTTCTTCTTTATCCATTCATCTGTTGATGGACATCTAGGTTCTTTCCATAGTCTGGCTATTGTAGACATTGCTGCTATAAACATTCGGGTACACGTGCCCCTTCGGATCACTATGTTTGTATCTTTAGGGTAAATACCCAGTAGTGCAATTGCTGGGTCATAGGGTAGTTCTATTTTCAACATTTTGAGGAACATCCATGCTGTTTTCCAGAGTGGTTGCACCAGCTTGCATTCCCACCAACAGTGGAGGAGGGTTCCCCTTTCTCCACATCCTCGCCAGCATCTGTCATTTCCTGACTTGTTAATTTTAGCCATTCTGACTGGCGTGAGGTGATATCTCATCGTGGTTTTGATTTGTATTTCCCTGATGCCGAGTGACGTGGAGCACTTTTTCATGTGTCTGTTGGCCATCTGGATGTCTTCTTTGCAGAAATGTCTGTTCATGTCCTCTGCCCATTTCTTGATTGGATTGTTTGTTCTTTGGGTGTTGAGTTTGCTAAGTTCCTTATAGATTTGGGATACTAGCCCTTTATCTGATATGTCGTTTGCAAATATCTTCTCCCATTCTGTCAGTTGTCTTTTGGTTTTAGTAACTGTTTCCTTGGCTGTGCAAAAGCTTTTGATCTTGATGAAATCCCAAGAGTTCATTTTTGTCCTTGCTTCCCTTGCCTTTGCCGTTGTTCCTAGGAAGATATTGCTATGGCTGAGGTCGAAGAGGTTGCTGCCTGCATTCTCCTCAAGGATTTTGATGGATTCCTTTCTCACATTGAGGTCCTTCATCCATTTGGAGTCTATTTTCGTGTGTGGTGTAAGGAAGTGGTCCAATTTCATTTTTCTGCATGTGGCTGTCCAATTTTCCCAGCACCATTTATTGAAGAGGCTGTCTTTTTTCCATTGGACATTCTTTCCTGCTTTGTCGAAGATTAGTTGACCATAGAGTTGAGGGTCGATTTCTGGGCTCTCTATTCTGTTCCACTGATCTATGTGTCTGTTTTTGTGCCAGTACCATGCTGTCTTGATGATGACAGCTTTGTAATAGAGCTTGAAGTCCGGAATTGTGATGCCACCAACTTTGGCTTTGTTCTTCAATATTCCTTTGGCTATTCGAGGTCTTTTCTGGTTCCATATAAATTTGAGGATGATTTGTTCCATTTCTTTGAAAAAAATGGATGGTATTTTGATAGGGATTGCATTAAATGTGTAGATTGCTTTAGGTAGCATAGACATTTTCACAATATTTATTCTTCCAATCCAGGAGCATGGAACATTTTTCCATTTTTTTGTGTCTTCCTCAATTTCTTTCATGAGTACTTTATAATTTTCTGTGTATAGATTCTTAGCCTCTTTGGTTAGGTTTATTCCTAGGTATCTTATAGTTTTGGGTACAATTGTAAATGGGATTGACTCCTTAATTTCTCTTTCTTCAGTCTTGTTGTTGGTGTACAGAAATGCAACTGATTTCTGTGCATTGATTTTATATCCTGACACTTTACTGAATTCCTGTACAAGTTCTAGCAGTTTTGGAGTGGAGTCTTTTGGGTTTTCCACATATAGTATCATATCATCTGCGAAGAGTGATAGTTTGACTTCTTCTTTACCAATTTGGATGCCTTTAATTTCTTTTTGTTGTCTGATTGCTGAGGCTAGGACTTCTAGTACTACGTTGAATAGCAGTGGTGATAATGGACATCCCTGCCGTGTTCCTGACCTTAACGGAAAAGCTTTCAGTTTTTCTCCATTGAGAATGATATTTGCGGTGGGTTTTTCATAGATGGCTTTGATAATATTGAGGTATGTGCCCTCTATCCCTACACTTTGAAGAGTTTTGATCAGGAAGGGATGCTGTACTTTGTCAAATGCTTTTTCAGCATCTATTGAGAGTATCATATGGTTCTTGTTCTTTCTTTTATTAATGTGTTCTATCACATTGATTGATTTGCGGATGTTGAACCAACCCTGCAGCCCTGGAATAAATCCCACTTGATCGTGGTGAATAATCCTTTTAATGTACTGTTGAATCCTATTGGCTAGTATTTTGGCGAGAATTTTTGCGTCTGTGTTCATCAAGGATATTGGTCTGTAGTTCTCTTTTTTGGTGGGATCCTTGTCTGGTTTTGGGATCAAGGTGATGCTGCCCTCATAAAATGAGTTTGGAAGTTTTCCTTCCATTTCTATTTTTTGGAACAGGTTCAGGAGAATAGGAATGAGTTCTTCTTTAAATGTTTGGTAGAATTCCCCTGGGAAGCCGTCTGGCCCTGGGCTTTTGTTTGTTGGGAGATTTTTGATGACTGTTTCAATCTCCTTACTGGTTATGGGCCTGTTCAGGTTTTCTGTTTCTTCCTGGTTCAGTTGTGGTAGTTTATACATCTCTAGGAATGCATCCATTTCTTCCAGATTGTCCAATTTGTTGGCGTAGAGTTGCTCATAGTATGTTCTTATAATTGTCTGTATTTCTTTGGTGTTAGTTGTGATCTCTCCTCTTTCATTCATGATTTTATTTATTTGGGTCCTTTCTCTTTTCTTTTTGATGATAAACCCTAGGGGTTTATCAATCTTATTGATTCTTTCAAAGAACCAGCTCCTAGTTTCATTGATTTTTTCTATTGTTTTTTTGGTTTCTATTTCATTGATTTCTGCTCTGATCTTTATGATTTCTCTTCTCCTGCTGGGTTTAGGGTTTCTTTCTTGTTCTTTCTCCAGCTTCTTTACGCGTAGGGTTAGGTTGTGTACTTGAGACCTTTCTTGTTTCTTGAGAAAGGCTTGTACCGCTATATATTTTCCTCTCAGGACTGCCTTTGCTGTGTCCCACAGATTTTGAACTGTTGTGTTTTCATTATCATTTGTTTCCATGAATTTTTTCAATTCTTCTTTAATTTCCTGGTTGACCCATTCATTCTTTAGAAGGATGCTGTTTAGTCTCCATGTATTTGGGTTCTTTCCAGCTTTCCTCTTGTGATTGAGTTCTAGCTTCGGAGCATTGTGGTCTGAAAATATGCAGGGAATGATCCTAATCTTTTGATACCGGTTGAGACCTGATTTGTGACCCAGGATGTGATCTATTCTGGAGAAGGTTCCATGTGCACTAGAGAAGAATGTGTATTCTGTTGCTTTGGGATGAAATGTTCTGAATATATCTGTGATGTCCATCTGGTCCAGTGTGTCATTTAAGGCCTTTATTTCCTTGTTGATCTTTGGCTTGGCTGATCTGTCCATTTCAGTGAGGGGAGTGTTCAAGTCCCCTACTATTATTGTATTATTATTGATGTGTTTCTTTGATTTTGTTATTAATTGGTTGATATAGTTGGCTGCTCCCACGTTAGGGGCATAGATATTTAAAATGGTTAGATCTTCTTGTTGGACAGACCCTTTGAGTAGGATATAGTGTCCTTCCTCATCTCTTATTATAGTCTTTGGCTTGAAATCTAATTGATCTGATATAAGGATTGCCACCCCAGCTTTCTTCTGATGCCCATTAGCATGGTAAATTGTTTTCCACCCCCTAGGTCTTGTCTTTTTTATCTGTCTCTCAAAGTCACTTAAAATCTAACCTTTGAAGGTACATAGCTTGAGTCCCAGGCTGTAAGTGAATTTGTATGGCTCATGTCTACACGAGTGAACAACTTCCCATCCAGGAATGGAGGGTTCCCTTGATCTTCCAATGAAACAGTCAGTACTATCTTAAAGGTAATCACTTTTAATAGCCCACTCCTAATTCTAATGACTTTGTTAATTATTTCTCTCTCTGAAGCAATTAAGAGAGAGTCAACCTAAAATATCTTAAGAAAAAAAAAAGAAGATGGGAAGCAATTTATTGGTTCATGTAGTTTAAAATACCAGAGAAGAGTTGACTTAGAATGGATGGATCTATGGACTCACATGAGGCCATTTGGAGCTCGTGTCTCATCTCCTAACCCTGTTTCCCTTTGCATTGCTCTCATAGTCAGGTAGGTTTTCATTTGAGATGGCAAGATGGTAGTCACAGTTCCATGCTTATGGACTATTGTCCTTCCAGAAACAATAGACAGAAGAAAGGTTAGGTCTCTTTCTCACTGAAAGTTTTAGATGTACTTTCACTGGATCAATTAGGTTTTATATATTTATGCACACACACACACACACACACACACACACACACACACACACACACACACACACATTTGATCCAATCATCATGGCCAAAGAAATGAAGAACACTGATTGGTTTAGGTTTGGTCCCTCTGACTATTTCTGGTGAGTAGGCTTGGGACAGTGCCACATAAACAATATAGAACAGAAAAATCAGAATACTACAATAAGAAGTGTAACTACTCCAACTATTTTATTTATTTTAGTGGTGTGAAAAAAGAGTTATTTTCCTTATCCAAATGAAGCAAATGATGTCACATGAAGTAATATTACAATGCCCCATAGCTAATGGATTATGATTGGAACACCTGTCTTTCTGACACCACAGTCCATGTACCTGGTACTTGGTTCACATGCTCAGTTTTCTTGTGGCTACATTGTGGAGCTTAGGCTCAGAAAATTTTCAGGTTTGGTTCCTCAAAGTATTGTAACTTTAGTATTCTGAGTCTTACACGGTGATAATAGCTATTTCTTTAATTTGTATTATAGTATGCATTTCTAACTATGTTCCCATCAATTATTTTCTCACTCGCTGGTGATTTAAGCAAGTATTTTTGTCCCTGTTTTTTTTTTTTTTTTGAAGCTGAGCAAGAGGTAGGCAGTTTGCATGGTTACCCCATTAGTGAGGGGGCAAGCCAGGATTACAAACTGGGTCTCCAGTTTTTGCTTTCAGAACTTCTTCCAAACTTTTGTTTCATTTCTTTTCCTTTGCCTAGCACAGACACCCTGAGGAGTCAGGTGGGTGAAGCCCTACACATCCACATAGAAGGATTCCTTACCAGTCCTGTGGGAAAAGCCAAGTGAAATGGTCTAGAGGTAAGTAGATGAATACCTATGAAGGTTTGGAAATGACCATATGACCTGAGAAACCACTTTCGTTATGAGGCTAAGAGCTCCAGATCCCATCAGACATCTCTATTGGCCCTAGTTTGTTTTTGCTTTTCTGAAGGATTTCTATAATACTACGAGGAATAGGAGCTCTTAGCTTCCTCCCCTCGCCTTGTTCTCAAGACACCTCACTTTCTGCAGCAACCCCCAGTGGTCTACACCTTAGGAGGAGAATGTGCCAGTCTGAGAGGTCTGATCCTTAGACAGGGACTGTTAACTCATGAGCAAGGTCACTGACATCCGGGTGGAAGCAGTGTCTCAAAGGTAAAGCAGTGGGGAAGTCGGCCTTGGCTGGACAAAACAAGGGGATACTCTGTATGTAGTGAATTGAAAAACAATGCTAAAATTGATGACTAAAAGTTAGTTTGCTTTTTATTATCACCATCCTCCTGCAATTCTACACTCAAAGTCAGTGATTAAACCCTGTTCCTTTAGAGGCATCTGTTCCCCCTGCCACTTCATCCTTTAGATGCCACTGCAGGTGGGTCAAAGTAGGTGTAGAGGTTAGGGGGAGTAGGACAGAAACCTGCAATGGTTAGCATTTACTGAAGAAAAGCCCACCCTCCTCCCCTAGCCAGCCCCTCCCCCAGCTTGCCCACAGATGTTCTGGAGGAGCTCACTCCACAGGAGATTTCTACTGATCTATAATTGAAAACTGTCTGAGCTCCCTTTGGGGTGTTTTCCTCTCTCCAGCAACTCCCGGCCAGAAAACACTCAGCAGCAGGATTCCCAGGAGCAAAATAATGGCCCAGACTGTAAATGCAGTTCTTGCCACTGCCGTACTGGAGAGGAAGACAGGGACAGGGAGAGTAAGAAGGGAACTCGGAGTTGAGTACAGGGGTAGGGAGCACAAGGGGGTTGATTCAGGGAGAGACAGTGAGTGAGGGAGTGTGGATCCAGATGTCTACACCAGAGGGATGGGAGAAGGGGAGAGATGGAGAGAGAGAGAGGAAGAGAAAGAAAGGGTCACCGCAGGTGTGAGCCTACCCTGTCTTCTGAGTATCAGCTCCTGGGTAAACTGTGCTTTCACTTCCTGTTCTTTGCCTTTCTCAGCAACCCATCCTGGGTCAGGACTTATGGCTCCTAACCCAACTCTGTCCTAGAGAAGGGCTGACCTAACTTCAGAAAGACAGCAGGCACTGTGTTGAAGGCTCCAGGGAGAGCATCTGGGGTCTTTTCAACCTTGGTGTGCCTTCCTGGGCTTCCTCTGTGCTCTGCAAATCCTCATTCCTTGTGAAATGGCCTCAGCACCATGCTTTGTGACAGTGGGTTTCCTTCTTCTGAAGTATGCCCAGGGGAATGAAGACAGCACCCTCAAGTTCTGGAGGCTCTAAGTCCAAGATCAAGGTGTTGGCAGGGTTGGCCTTATCTGTGGATCCCTTGTTGGCTTGGAGATGGCGTCTTCTTTCTTTGTCCTCACATGATCTTTCCTCCGTTGGACATGTGCCCCTGGTGTCTGCTTTGTGTGTTCAAATTTCCTCTTCTTATAAGGACATCAGTCAGATTGTATTAAGGTCCCATTCTAAAAGCTTCATTTTAACTTAATTACCTTTTTAAAGGTCCTATCTCTAAGAAACAGTCACATTCTGAGGTGCTGGGGGTTAGGGCTTCAACATATGAATTTTGAAAGGACACAATGCAGCCCATAATAATATTATTCTCATGCTCCAGCAATTCTAAACAATTTCAATAATAACATTTTCTTTCCCCAAGAATCTTTTTATGATCTAAATTCTAAGCAATTGCTCTAGTTACTATTGAATTTTTATTACTTAAACTTCAATAAAAACATATTTAATATTGAAATTAATTTAAAGAAAGACCAGTTATATGTTTGACCCCCCACACATTGACCGAAGCTATATATCATCAATTTTAAGAATAAGGTTTTTTCTTTTTAAGATTTTATTTATTTGAGAGAGAGAGAGAGTGCTCACAAGCAGGGAGAGGGGTAGGGGTAGTGGTAGAGGAAGGAGGAGAAACAAACTCCCCGTAGAGCAGAGAGCCTGATGTGGGGCTCAAACCCAGGACTCCAGTATCATGACCTGAGCCCAAGGCAGATACTTATCCAACTGAGCCATCCAGGCACCCCTAGGAGTAAGTTCTTAAAAGTTTGGAATCCTTTGAGCTACTATCTGGGACAGTTTATGTCTCCAATCCCTCTGTTTCATCCATACACCAAATTTAAACAATCATTTAGAAATTAAAGATAATTTTAAAGATGAGCAAATAGAACCCAAATTACTTCAGTGGAAATTCGTGTTTAAATTTTAAAACAGATTTACAGGGGGAGGAGTCAAGATGGCGGAGAAGTAGCAGCCTGAGACTACATCAGGTAGCAGGAGATCAGCTCGATAGCTTATCTAAACATTGCAAACACCTACAAATCCAATGGGAGAGCGAAGAGAAGAAGAACAGCAACTCTAGAAACAGAAAATCAACCACTTTCTGAAAGGTAGGACTAGCGGAGAAGTGAATCTAAAACGACGGGAAGATAGACCGCGGGGGGAGGGGCCGGCTCCCGGCAAGCGGCGGAGCAACGGAGCACAAAATCAGGACTTTTAAAAGTCTGTTCCACTGAGGGACATTGCTCCAGAGGCTAAACCAGGGTGAAGCCCACGTGGGGTCAGCGTGGCCCCAGGCCCCGCAGGGTCACAGAAGGATCGGGGGTGTCAGAGTGTTGGAGAGCTCGCAGGTATTAGAACGGAGAAGCTGGCCACAGAGACAGAGCCGAGGACTGAACTCTCAGCTCGGGGTTACCTTGAACTGGTCGCGGGCTGGGTGAGCTCGGCTAGAGGCTGGGGATACGGGAGTGATTGGGTGCTGTCCTCTGGGGGCGCACTGAGGAGTGGGGCCCCAGGCTCTCGGCTCCTCCGGGCCGGAGACTGGGAGGCCGCCATTTTCATTACCGTCCTCCGGAACTCTACGGAAAGCGTTCAGGGAACAGAAGCTCCCAAAAGCGAACCCGAGCCCATTACTTAGTGCGGCCGCCGGTAAGGGCGGTGCAATCCCGCCTCGGGCAAAGACACTTGAGAGTCACTACAACAGGCCCCTCCCCCAGAAGATCAACAAAATATCCAGCCAGGACGAAGTTCATCTATCAAGGAGAAAGCAGGCTCAATTCCTAAGGCAGCAGAGCAATTCCAGAGGAGGAGAAAGCAAAGCACGGAACTCATGGCTTTCTCCCCATGATTCTTTAGTCTTGCAGCTACTTCAATTTTTTTTTTCTTTTTTCAATTTTTTTTCTTTTTTCTTTTTTCTTCCTCTGCTAAATTTTTTAAAACTTTTACCCTTTTCTTTTTTAACGTTTTTTGACTAGTTCATCTAAATATATATATATTTTTTCTTTCTTTTTTATATTTTTTTATTTGTTTTATTTTTTAAATTTTTTCTTTTTTTTCCTTTTTTTTTTCTTTTTTTTTTTTCAGAACCTGTTTTTATCCCCTTTCTCCCCCTCACAATTAGGGGTCTCTTCTGATTTGGTTACAGCGCATTTTTCTGGGGTCTTTGCCACCCTTTTAGTAGTTTATTTGCTCCTTCATATCCTCTTATCTGGACAAAATGACAAGGCGGAAAAAATCACCACAAACAAAAGAACAAGAGACAGTACCGAAGGCTAGGGACCTAATCAACACAGACATTGGTAATATGTCAGATCAAGAGTTCAGAATGACGATTCTGAACATTCTAGTCGGGCTCGAAAAAGGCATGGAAGATATTAGAGAAACCCTCTCTGGAGATATTAAAGCCCTTTCTGGAGAAATTAAAGAACTAAAATCTAACCAAGTTGAAATCAAAAAAGCTATTAATGAGGTGCAATCAAAAATGGAGGCTCTCACTGCTAGGATCAATGAGACAGAAGAAAGAATTAGTGATATAGAAGACCAAATGACAGAGAATAAGGAAGCCGAGCAAAAGAGGGACAAACAGCTACTGGACCATGAGGGGAGAATTTGAGAGATAAGTGACACCATAAGACGAAACAACATTAGAATAATTGGGATTCCAGAAGAAGAAGAAACAGAGAGGGGAGCAGAAGGTCTATTGGAGAGAATCATTGGAGAGAATTTCCCGAATATGGCAAAGGGAACAAGCATCAAAATCCAGGAGCTGCAGAGAACCCCCCTCAAAGTCAACAAGAATAGGTCCACACCCCGTCACCTAATAGTAAAATTTACAAGTCTTAGTGACAAAGAGAAAATCCTGAAAGCAGCCCGAGAAAAGAATTCTGTAACATACAATGGTAAAAATATTAGATTGGCGGCAGACTTATCCACAGAGACCTGGCAGGCCAGAAAGAGCTGGCATGATATATTCAGAGCACTCAACGAGAAAAACATGCAGCCAAGAATACTCTATCCAGCTAGGCTATCATTGAAAATAGAAGGAAAGATAAAAAGCTTCCAGGACAAACAAAAACTGAAAGAATTTGCAAACACCAAACCAGCTCTACAGGAAATATTGAAAGGGGTCCTCTAAGCAAAGAGAGAGCCTAAAAGTAGTAGATCAGAAAGGTACAGAGACAATATACAGTAACAGTCACCTTACAGGCTAATACTGGCACTAAATTCATATCTCTCAATAGTTACCCTGAATGTTAATGGGCTAAATGCCCCAATCAAAAGACACAGGGTATCAGAATGGATAAAAAAACAAAACCCATCTATATGTTGCCTACAAGAAACTCATTTTAGACGCGAAGACACCTCCAGATTTAAAGTGAGGGGGTGGAAAACAATTTACCATGCTAATGGGCATCAGAAGAAAGCTGGGGTGGCAATCCTTATATCAGATCAATTAGATTTCAAGCCAAAGACTATAATAAGAGATGAGGAAGGACACTATATCCTACTCAAAGGGTCTGTCCAACAAGAAGATCTAACCATTTTAAATATCTATGCCCCTAACGTGGGAGCAGCCAACTATATCAACCAATTAATAACAAAATCAAAGAAACACATCAATAATAATACAATAATAGTAGGGGACTTGAACACTCCCCTCACTGAAATGGACAGATCAGCCAAGCCAAAGATCAACAAGGAAATAAAGGCCTTAAATGACACACTGGACCAGATGGACATCACAGATATATTCAGAACATTTCATCCCAAAGCAACAGAATACACATTCTTCTCTAGTGCACATGGAACCTTCTCCAGAATAGATCACATCCTGGGTCACAAATCAGGTCTCAACCGGTATCAAAAGATTAGGATCATTCCCTGCATATTTTCAGACCACAATGCTCCGAAGCTAGAACTCAATCACAAGAGGAAAGCTGGAAAGAACCCAAATACATGGAGACTAAACAGCATCCTTCTAAAGAATGAATGGGTCAACCAGGAAATTAAAGAAGAATTGAAAAAATTCATGGAAACAAATGATAATGAAAACACAACAGTTCAAAATCTGTGGGACACAGCAAAGGCAGTCCTGAGAGGAAAATATATAGCGGTACAAGCCTTTCTCAAGAAACAAGAAAGGTCTCAAGTACACAACCTAACCCTACGCGTAAAGAAGCTGGAGAAAGAACAAGAAAGAAACCCTAAACCCAGCAGGAGAAGAGAAATCATAAAGATCAGAGCAGAAATCAATGAAATAGAAACCAAAAAAACAATAGAAAAAATCAATGAAACTAGGAGCTGGTTCTTTGAAAGAATCAATAAGATTGATAAACCCCTGGCCAGACTCATCAAAAAGAAAAGAGAAAGGACCCAAATAAATAAAACCATGAATGAAAGAGGAGAGATCACAACTAACACCAAAGAAATACAGACAATTATAAGAACATACTATAGCAACTCTACGCCAACAAATTGGACAATCTGGAAGAAATAGATGCATTTCTAGAGACATATAAACTACCACAACTGAACCAGGAAGAAACAGAAAACCTGAACAGGCCCATAACCAGTAAGGAGATTGAAACAGTCATCAAAAATCTCCCAACAAACAAAAGCCCAGGGCCAGACGGCTTCCCAGGGGAATTCTACCAAACATTTAAAGAAGAACTAATTCCTATTCTCCTGAACCTGTTCCAAAAAATAGAAATGGAAGGAAAACTTCCAAACTCATTTTATGAGGCCAGCATCACCTTGATCCCCAAACCAGACAAGGATCCCACCAAAAAAGAGAACTACAGACCAATATCTTTGATGAACACAGATGCAAAAATTCTCGCCAAAATACTAGCCAATAGGATTCAACAGTACATTAAAAGGATTATTCACCACGATCAAGTGGGATTTATTCCAGGGCTGCAGGGTTGGTTCAACATCTGCAAATCAATCAATGTGATAGAACACATTAATAAAAGAAAGAACAAGAACCATATGATACTCTCAATAGATGCTGAAAAAGCATTTGACAAAGTACAGCATCCCTTCCTGATCAAAACTCTTCAAAGTGTAGGGATAGAGGGCACATACCTCAATATTATCAAAGCCATCTATGAAAAACCCACCGCAAATATCATTCTCAATGGAGAAAAACTGAAAGCTTTTCCTTTAAGGTCAGGAACACGGCAGGGATGTCCATTATCACCACTGCTATTCAACGTAGTACTAGAAGTCCTAGCCTCAGCAATCAGACAACAAAAAGAAATTAAAGGCATCCAAATTGGTAAAGAAGAAGTCAAACTATCACTCTTCGCAGATGATGTGATACTATATGTGGAAAACCCAAAAGACTCCACTCCAAAACTGCTAGAACTTGTACAGGAATTCAGTAAAGTGTCAGGATATAAAATCAATGCACAGAAATCAGTTGCATTTCTGTACACCAACAACAAGACTGAAGAAAGAGAAATTAAGGAGTCAATCCCATTTACAATTGTACCCAAAACTATAAGATACCTAGGAATAAACCTAACCAAAGAGGCTAAGAATCTATACACAGAAAATTATAAAGTACTCATGAAAGAAATTGAGGAAGACACAAAAAAATGGAAAAATGTTCCATGCTCCTGGATTGGAAGAATAAATATTGTGAAAATGTCTATGCTACCTAAAGCAATCTACACATTTAATGCAATCCCTATCAAAATACCATCCATTTTTTTTTTCAAAGAAATGGAACAAATAATCCTAAAATTTATATGGAACCAGAAAAGACCTCGAATAGCCAAAGGAATATTGAAAAAGAAAGCCAAAGTTGGTGGCATCACAATTCCGGACTTCAAGCTCTATTACAAAGCTGTCATCATCAAAACAGCATGGTACTGGCACAAAAACAGACACATAGATCAGTGGAACAGAATAGAGAGCCCAGAAATCGACCCTCAACTCTATGGTCAACTCATTTTCGACAAAGCAGGAAAGAATGTCCAATGGAAAAAAGACAGCCTCTTCAATAAATGGTGCTGGGAAAATTGGACAGCCACATGCAGAAAAATGAAATTGGACCACTTCCTTACACCACACACGAAAATAGACTCCAAATGGATGAAGGACCTCAATGTGAGAAAGGAATCCATCAAAATCCTTGAGGAGAATGCAGGCAGCAACCTCTTCGACCTCAGCCATAGCAACATCTTCCTAGGAACAACGGCTAAGGCAAGGGAAGCAAGGGCAAAAATGAACTCTTGGGATTTCATCAAGATCAAAAGCTTTTGCACAGCAAAGGAAACAGTTAACAAAACCAAAAGACAACTGACAGAATGGGAGAAGATATTTGCAAATGACGTATCAGATGAAGGGCTAGTATCCCAAATCTATAAGGAACTTAGCAAACTCAACACCCAAAGAACAAACAATCCAATCAAGAAATGGGCAGAGGACATGAACAGACATTTCTGCAAAGAAGACATCCAGATGGCCAACAGACACATGACAAAGTGCTCCACGTCACTCGGCATCAGGGAAATACAAATCAAAGCCACAATGAGATATCACCTCACGCCAGTCAGAATGGCTAAAATTAACAAGTCAGGAAATGACAGATGCTGGCGAGGATGTGGAGAAAGGGGAACCCTCCTCCACTGTTGGTGGGAATGCAAGCTGGTGCAATCACTCTGGAAGACAGCATGGATGTTCCTCAAAATGTTGAAAATAGAACTACCCTATGACCCAGCAATTGCACTACTGGGTATTTACCCTAAAGATACAAACATAGTGATCCGAAGGGGCACGCGTACCCGAATGTTTATAGCAGCAATGTCTACAATAGCCAGACTATGGAAAGAACCTAGATGTCCATCAACAGATGAATGGATAAAGAAGAGGTGGTATATATACACAATGGAATACTATGCAGCCATCAAAAGAAATGAAATCATGCCATTTGCGACGACGTGGATGGAACTAGAGCGTATCATGCTTAGTGAAATAAGTCAATCGGAGAAAGACAACTATCATATGATCTCCCTGATATGAGGACATGGAGAAGCAACATGGGGGGGTAGGGGGAAAGGAGAAGAATAAATGAAACAAGATGGGATTGGGAGGGAGACAAACCATAAATGACTCTTAATCTCACAAAACAAACTGGGGGTTGCTGGGGGGAGGTGGGATTGAGAGAGGGGGAGGGGGCTATGGACATTGGGGAGGGTAAGTGCTATGGTGTGTGCTGTGAAGTGTGTAAACCTGGCGATTCACAGACCTGTACCCCTGGGGATAAAAATACATTATATGTTTATTAAAAAAAAAATTTGGAAGCGGAGGCGAACCATAAGAGACTATGGACTCTGAAAAACAACCTGAGGGTTTTGAAGGGTCAGGGGTGGGAGGTTCGGGGAATAGGTGGTGGGTAATGGGGAGGGCACGTTTTGCATGGAGCACTGGGTGTTGTGCAAAAAGAATGAATACTGTTACGCTGAAAAAATAAATAAAATGGGAAAAAACATTTAAAAAATTTTTTAAAACAGTTGTAACAAATGGGTATTTTATTCTTATCTCCAGAAATTCATAATTGAAATTCAATACAAGATTTTCATTGTCTATATTTTTAATTTCTGGCCATTACTATCATCATGATTAATACTGAAAATAACTTTGACATATAAAGGAGGGGAATGTTTAAAAAAAAGTCAATGCTTGACGATCTTGAGCTCTGGGAAAGCTGTTGGTATTGGAGACTTGGAGAAGTTGAGGGGGAGACCACAGGTGGGCACAGATCCAGATGAAGGCAGAGTAACTAGAGTTTAGGCAGGAAACCCAGGATTCAGTCTTCTAGTTATCATGCTTCACACATGCGTGCATGCCCCCGTGTACACACACACGCACACATGCAGGTGCACATGGAGATGAATGGGCTCTTAGCTCTGACACAAAGACATAGGTCCAATGCCCTGAAGTCAAGCACAGGGGCCCTAAAGGGGCTCCCATTTCTCACACCATCACAGCAATGTAGCAGATGATCTGTCCCTCCAGAGAAGGTGGAGCCCGAGGACCCACGGACTAGGGACTCTCAACTCTACTTTCTACTTCCATTTGCTCCTTATTAGAACCAAATACCAACCTCCCCTCCCACACACACACAAACACACACACACACACCAGCTGGGAGGTGCTCTGCCAGGCATGGTCTCAACAAACAACAGGGAAGGGTCTTTGCCCTCAGGGACCCCGTATGCTGGAGCAGTCAGAAATGTAAATAGACACATTTCACCTGGTGCCAAGTGCACCCCCTCTGGCCAAAAGAAAGGTGGGGAATGTGTGTGGCTTTAGTAGAGACTTTCCGTCACCCGGGGTATGATTCCAAACTCTGGAGAGCAAGTTTTGCCGAGAGTCTACCTGGGAGTCATGTCCCTCCGGTCCAAACACGTGCCCAGATCTGTTGGCCAGAGTGGACATGGGGAATGGGATACTCCCGATGTTAGAAAGATGGCAGATTCAGGCCTTGGGGGTCCAGGTGAAAGAGGAGCTATGCACTGCAGACCCATCTTGAGTGCTGCTTGGAAGGCGTGCTGTTTCTGTATTAGTTGGTGGCTGATTTTTCTGTGCAAGTGCTCGTGTGCCTATGAAAAGGCCAGTTGTCTTCACCAATCCAGGTGGAGGATGCATGACTTACTTTAGCTGAGCATATAAGGACAGGAGGAAACGGAAGAGGGTGCCCAGGAAGCTTCTTGCAGTGGTGCTTCTCAAGATGAGTCCTAAGGATGCAAAGAATTTAACTTGGTCAACAGCAGGGAGAAGTTATGTATGTTATAGGAAGAAGCATTCAAAAAAACTAACCTGGTTGCATGAGGTAACCTGAGCCAGCTTGCAGAGAACTTGAAATATTCCCGGTGTAATTAAAGTGGGGGTAAATGCCCATGGATCAAACTGAAAATGCAAAACCAGGGCTGGCTCCAGTCTCCAGAAGCATTCCATGCTTCCTGCTGAAAGAGAAGTAGTCAGGCCTGCAGCGTTGGAACTCGGTGTTCTAGGTCAGTCCTCAGGGAGGGTGACTCAGGGCCCTGCCACCTGACAGCCCCAGGAATTGGGGCAGGACAGTTCCTGCAGGTGGAGAGATGAGAGGCTCAGCAGGAGGAGGCAAGGCAGGACTGGCTGGCTTCTGTAATCACCTCAGTGGGGTGTATCCAGCTTGTTAAAATGCAGGTTGAATTAAGCTCCAGGCGTTATCTCCTTTCCGTCCTCTGATCCTGGGTTAAATTTCTTCAATTACTGCAAGAGATAAGAAAAAGCTCAAATGAGAGAAAGGCAGGTGGAGGCCAGTGCCTCTTCACCCTGCTAAGAAGAAAATGTAGGGGGAAGAAGCCAGACCTTGGGGAAGTAGATTCACTCCTGAGCAAATTAAAATCAACAAATTGGCCAAACTCTAGGATGTGCTCATTATATCTGCTTGAGATGGGAATTCCCAGGAACCTGAGCATTCACCGATGACCTCCAGAGATCAGCTAGGTCGCTCCTACCTACTGTAAAAATTTTAACTTTTACTTAAAATTTATGTCTTTTAAAAAAATAACATTTTTTCTTATTACTCAAGAAATCTATGCATTGTAGTATCTTTGGGAAATAGGAAAGATTGATATCATCCACAATACTTCACTTGGTAATAACCAGTGTTAAGATTTTTGTTTTTATCTTTCTAACTTTCTACAGATACATCCCCACCCTCCATAAGCGCGCGCGTGCACACACACACACACACACACACACACACCACTCGCACTCATTCAGGATTTCTTGTTTTTACCAGTAGATTGGGGTGGTACTGTTTAGAAACCTGATTTTTAGCATTAATTAATTCATTCATAAAGCACATACTAAAGCCTCTTTGTGCAGACTGCCTCTTAGGCTTGAGGATACAGTGGCATCAACAGCCTTCCTGGAATTGAATGTGTATAGAAAGATACAGTATCCTCTAAACCCCAACCTAGAGTTCACAATTAATTATTCTGGTGGAATGAGGTACCGAAGCAGAGCCTAGCAGAGTTGGAGCCGAGCTTCTAGAGCCAGGTGATAGGACACCATTTGAGATGGGATAGTTAGAAACGTGTCCCAGGTAGAGGGAACAGCAACCCCAAGCGAAAGACAGACAGTGTGGTGGAGCAAAGGGAATTACAGAGTTAGAGATACAAGGTCAAGTTGGAGGGGGAGGCCAGGGTTTGGTGAGCCACAAAAAAATTAATTTAAATAAAGCAGGAAGACATGAATGGATTTTAAGCAAGCGAGTTTGTTACATAATCTTATAAATTATTTTAAAATGTCACTTTGACTTGCTGTGTGGGGAACATAGTGAAGAGGGCTTATCAAGAGCAGAGAGACTAGTGAGGAGGTTACTAGAGCAATCCAGGTCACATGCTATGCACTGTGACTTGGTCTGGAGGAAAGTACATGCGTCTGAGATATACTTTGGAAGGGAGACCAAATGTCTGTGCTAATGGCTTGGTGAATGGTCAGTTATGTCCTCAAGGTTTCTAGAAGGGTGTGGTATTTACTAATATGGATCAGGTTGAATGAAGACTAACTTTGAGTTTCTTTCTTTGAGTTACCTACAGGGGGGTAGGAAAGGGGAAATTGAGATATCCATTTTGGGCATTTGTTATTATTTGAGATGCTATGAAACACCCAAGTAGAGATTTTAGGGAAGCAATTAGATCTGTTCATCTAGAGTTCATTGGAGAGACCCATATAAGAAGTTGGGACATTGACCTTTGCATTTGTCTTGACACTGGAGTTGGAGAACAGAGTATTGTATCAGTGGAGACCCTGGAAGGAGTTCTGCAGTTGACAAGGAAGGAAAGGTCAGAGAAGACAGAGAAAGGAGAGGCCAGTGGGGTCAGGATGAGGGAAAGTATGAGAACATGGTTTCATCAAGGCAGATAGAGGAGAGCGTTTTACCTTTCGTGTGACTAAGTATCTCAACCTTAGATTTTAAGACTTGCTTTACCTTTCGTGTGACTAAGTATCTCAACCTTAGATTTTAAGACTTGCACAATACTTTATTGAATGGTGTACCACAAATTATTGAAGTCCTTCTCACTCTCCCCACCTGCATGTACACACCTGGATTAGAGAATAGCTTAACAGTTTACAACCATTTTGCTCTGGGATGAGATGAACATTATGGCAGTAAACCTTTGGGCACATACATGGTTCGTTTTGAAGGTAGATATTTCGAAGCAGGATTGTAGAATTAAAAGGAATGCATGATATCTTGTCAATATTATTTATGAAGGCATTGAAGATATTAAATGGCATAATTTCCATTGGTAAAATGCTCTATAGCCTAACAAAGCCAATCCAGAAAGGACACAGAGAAAGCACTAATTAAATACCTATCGTATCCTATATATTGTGAGATACATTAGAATTCCTAACTTCTAGGTATAGCACTGAAATTCAGGGATCTCCTTAACCCTCAAATTACTTATTTTGTTGTATAGTTGCAAAGAGTGAAGCCAATGTGTGTCTCTCTCTGCATTATTAAGCTAACCTAAAGTTCTCTAATCATGTCTTTCAGTTGTTTTTCCTTCATCCATTCCAAGCTCTGCATTTTCCCTTCCCGTGGTAGGTACACTCATGCTTCAGTACCTTCTTTTCAGTATTGGACAGTTCCTTCTTCATGTCCTTGTCAGTCTCCTGCCCTCACCCACTTTTATCAGTTCCTCCTTATGGTCTCGTCTCCATATGAGTTCATGTTCTGCAGGTTATAGTATTGTATGCTCCTTACCCTTACATCACTAGACAGGGAGAGCCCCCAAACCACATCTAATTTGTCTCTATAAGACTTCACTAATTCTAGAATGCATACATTTTTTTAATAACAAATCAATGTACATCTTACAGATCAGCAAATATAATAGCCATCACATAATGACAATCATTTCTCCAGTGTGCCATGCTTTGTGCTCATCAGTTTATATATAAAAATACTAATCCTAGAATCAACACTGTAATACAAATGAGATCTCCATTTAAAAATAAGGGAAGCCACACTTGCAATAAAAAAAAAATACAACTGTCTTCATTTTAGATGAGAAAAGTTAAGAGACAAAATATATTATCTGAGGTGTTACTGGTTCTCTAGGGATGGAATTTAACTCGAATCTGCCTGACTCTGAAGTCCATGCATTTTATTAGCACACAACCTTTCTTGCGTGCATACAGGAAGTACCATTTACAGTTTACCATACAATTGTTATAACTGAGAAAAACCTTGAAATTTTCAATTAATACAACCCTATTTCATATCTTCCAAAGAGTGGAATCTTTTTTCATGAATAAGTATAACAAAATGCCTTACTGCCTACTCTGAAACCTG
This sequence comes from Meles meles, assembly GCF_922984935.1. NCBI lineage: Eukaryota > Metazoa > Chordata > Mammalia > Carnivora > Mustelidae > Meles > Meles meles. The sequence continues at coordinate 43,771,910 of NC_060078.1, read as the reverse complement.
AGAGATAAGAGCCACTCTGAATTAATGTTTTGTAAATGCATGATTATAGCCGTAACAATGGATTTATCACCTCAGGGGGGACCTGTCCATTTTTCCCTGAAATAACCTTTCCTTTTCTCATTCTGGCCATGATGCCCTTGGCCCCACTCTCTCTTTTAGGGTCTTAGAATTCTGGGGTACATTTGAAGAAAATGGAGCAGTATCTTGTAGGACTGGTAAATGTAACCCTTGCATCAACAGGCAACTCACTAACTGAGATCCATAGAAACCCTCATGTCCATAGAAACCTTGCAGTGGGAAGATATTAAAATATTACCTCCATATAGATAAAATAAATAGCACTTCTCCAAATTAATTAGGGTTCTCTAAAGAAACAGAATCAAGAGAAGATTTTAAAAAAATAAAATCCTTCTTTTAAAAATATTTTATTTATTTATTTGACAGAGGGAGAGAACTAGAGAGAAAGAGAGGGAGAGAGCACAAGCAAGGGGAATAGCAGGGGAAGAGGGAGAATCAGGTTTTCTGCTGAGCAGGGAACCTGACATAGGGCTCGATCCCAGGACCCCGGGATCATGATCTGAGCTGCAGGCAGACTCTTAACTGACTGAGCCACCCAGAGGCCCCTCAATAGGAGATCTAGATAGATAGATCGATTGATAGATCGATCGATCCTTATCAGAAAGATAAAGACAGATGTATTATAGGAATTATCTCATGTAGTTTTAGAGGCTAGAAGTCTCATAATCCGCCATCTGCAAATCAGAGAACCGCAAAAACCATCACTATAATTCAGTTCAAGCCCAAAGGCCTGAGAAATAGGGGAACCAATAGTGGAAACCAAGACTAAGACTGAAGGCCTGAGAAGCAGGGGAGCCACTGATACAAATCCCACAATCTAAAGGCTGGAGAGCAGGAGCTCAGATGTCTGAGGGCAGGAGAAGTGCAAGAAGATCATTTGTTCTTCCTCTATCTTTTTGGTCTACTCAGGCACTTACTGGATTGGATGATCCCCATGCACATTGGTGAGGGCAGATCTTCTATACTCAGTTTACAGATTCAAACACTAATCTCTTCTAGAAGCACCCTCACAGACACACCAGAAATAATGTCTTACCAGTAATCTGGGCTATCTTTAGTGCAGTCAAATTGACACATACAATTATCACAATAATTCCTGCCAGGTGGGCTGAGGATGTGCTGCCATGATTCTTGATCAGATGGAGGTTGGCACTTGTCTTGATGCTAACCAGGATTATTATCAGAGTTTCTCACAGATAGCCATTTCTCTCCTCTTTCCAGACATGTGGAGAATGACACCTCTGGGCCCTTGAAGTTGGGCATGACTATGTGAATAGTTCTGGCCAGTGAGTTTTAATATATTTTAAGTATATATATGATGTATATATATATATATGTATTATATATATATGTATATATATATGTATATATATATATATATATCTCATATTGACTGGAATATTTAATTCTCAGTTTGAGAACAGTGATTTCTCTTCCTCTGACATGGCAACTGGCCACATTCAAGATGGTAGCTGCTTGGTCAGCCAAGGTCTGAAAATTAGAATGGACAGAATTCTCCAAATGATCCTTAACGGTTAAACATATGTATATACATTTAAGCCTTTGAGATCTGGGGGTTGTTACTGCAGCATAACCTAACCTATTCTGCAGCATAATCCTAACCTATTCTGACTGAGTCACTATTTCTTTTTCTTCCACTTTGTCCCCTTGAGGTCTGGTCACCTCAAGTCCAACTTCATCAGCCTCTACTCTAGGCCATGTCCCTCTTAGCCTTTTCCCTCTCCATGACTTGGGAACCTTGTCTAGCATGTGGCTGGAGGTAGAAACCATATTTAGATCAAAATGCCTTTCTTTTCTTTTTCTTTTGATGTCCTGTGTCCTCTCAGGATTAAGCTTTTGAAGCTTTATAAGGCTTTAATAACCCTTCTCTGAGGCTTAACTGGGGAAAGCAGGGAATAAAAAATAGAATCAGGAAAAAAGATACACACCACTTAATATATTAAAATGTTGTTCCAGCTCAGGTATATTATACTGAATCCCTATAAACCACTTTATTAAACTGTGCTTTTGTGTGGCACCATTTGATTAAATTTAAGGACACTATAAGGAATAACCCTGTGAAATTTATTACTGTGAGTGCTGTCAAAATGTTGCTGAGGACACTGTTTATTTGATCATATATGGTTCTCTGTGTGAAGATACTCAGGAAAAGTTCTGAACCAAGGATGGCCATAATTTATGACAATTTTTAAAACATTATTGATATGTGAACTCTGTGAATAATTAGATGTAGATCCTTTTATCTATCTCTCTACCTATGATTATGCAATAAAATAATCCTCAGTGTACATACAGTAAAGCAAACCTAGTAGTAGAATTGGACTTGGCTATTCCAGCTCTACAGTGTACTGTAACACTGAATTGTCCTCTGAGCCAGGGCCAGCTGGCCTTCAATTCTCTACTTTTGGAGGAAGGGCTCTGTCAAACTTGACTTTGAGTCTACTTCTCAGCAGCTTGAATGGATTAACAGAGGCTGTAACATCTTAAGCCCAAGATTTGAGTGCTCCTTATTAAGAGTAATGGATTGACTATAGAATTACCCCAGGAAATCCAATATTATTTTCATGCATCAGGTATCAAGCTACAATAACAGTAATCAAACCTCAGAGGTGCCAAGATCCTCTTCTTTAACTCCAACATCAACATTTCTGGGTGTAAGATGGTGTCAATGTGAGTAGACTGAATGACACTTCCCCAAATTCCCTTTCATCTATGTTTTCAGTTAGGGTAGGTGGGACACAGGAAGATTCCTGAAATATATTGGGGCAGAAAGGAAGCAGCAGCCATCTGGCAGCTCACACACATTTTTCCTGATCAAATGACTCACTTTGTGGACATGAGGCTTCAACTGGGTCTGCCATTGCTCTGTCTTCCCCTGGAACCTCCTTTCCATCTCTGACTTGTGGGCCAGACCCATAACAAAGGGCCTTGGCATCTGCTGGACATCTATACCTCTGTGATTCTGCTCCTCCGCTTGAGCCCTGACTGGTATATTGGGATCCATCTAACACAGAATAAGGAATCTGCAGGACATGGCTGCAATAAGAGGTCTTCTAAGTCCTTGTTGGGTAGCTCCATTCCCCAGGACATTCTATTTCTGCCAAATGTAGTGTTTCATTTCTGGTTCATGGCCTTGCCTGCTAATGCATAGATTTGCATGTGTCTGTTAATTCAGGAGATAGGTATTCAGCATCTAATATTTAATGTACCTCAGTCCCTTATCTTGGAATACAAAGATGAATGATGTAGGTAAAGATAGTATACAAATAATTTAAAATGTGGTGGGAGCTAATAACAGGAAACGGGAAAGAATGGCTGCTGCTTCTTAGGAAAGACCTGATATCAGAGAGGACTTCACAGGGAGATAAACAATGCCAGGCCTTATGTGACCCATTCATCTACCATTATTATTCTTTGAAATGACAGAAAAATCTAGCAGTGCAAGATGACCCTGTTAAGTGAAGAAGGGTACATAGGAAGAACAATGGGGTATAGAATAAAAGATGCTAATTCTCTTTTGTACAAGTAAATTATCAGATGCTGGGAGAGCAGCCAAATAAAGATGACCCAGAGAATGCTGTTTGTCTCTGTCCAGGTCTTCAGAGAGAGAGAGTTCTGAGCTGGAGGTGTAGATTTGAAAGCTTTCAGCACAAAGGTGGGAAGTAGAGTCATTGACAAGGACTTAGTCCAAAGACGAACAGCTTGCCTCAACCTGTGTCTCTGCAAACTGCAGTAGGAACCACAGACCCTAGCTCCTTGCTCATTTTCATTGGATCCGTGTCCTCCTGTTCTTCCTGGGCTTTGACTCCCCAATTTCAGACTCTGTTGGCTTTATGTCTTGGTTCATGCTTCTTATCAAATGCCTTCCTGGTATAGTGCCCTAGATACAGTGTCCTCTTACATATTCCATTTGGAGATCACACGGGGATCCTTCTCTTGGAATGTCCCCTAGCATTGCTGGAATCTGGCATTGGTGAGTCTCCTGTTCTCTGCTCCCATCTTGAATCCATCCCATCTGTCCCATCTGTCCTACTCATACTACTTCCAAACATGCCTCTGCTACTCTAAGTGATGTTGCTGCTGTCCTGGTCTAAGCTGCCCATCACAGTTTCTTAGGATGTGACTGTGGCCTACTCACCACCTCCTGGCTGCCAAACATAGGCTCCTATAATTCACTCCCTACACAGCAGCCAGAGTGATCCCTTTAAAAATAAATTTGGTCATTTCCTTCCTTCACTTTAAAACCATTTAGTGGCCTCCCATTACAACTAAGATAAATCTAATTCTTCGCCATGGCAGGAAAGGCCTTGCATGATCTGTCTCCCCGTGTCTTCTCAAGGATCGTCAGGTGTCTCTTCTATTCTGGAGTGGCACCTGCTTTGGTCACACTGGCCCCTTTTGTTCCAGGTCTTGGAACATGTTAAGACTTTTTTCACTTCAGACCTTCACATTGGTTGATTGCCCTCCATACAATCTCTTCTCCTAGCTCTCTGAAAGGCTTCTTTTCATTCTTCAAATATCTGCTTAAATATCCCTTCCTTACTACCAGGTCCAGAGGAATCCCACCACATTCCCCAGTTGCACATTTCTCATTGCTACACTTATTTCTACCAAACTTCTTAGCCAGTGAATACCATGTCCATTCACGTGTTTTCTTGTCGATCTGCTATGTTCCACACTCCATGGACTTTATGAAGACACATATCCTTCTCATCTTTGTGTCTCCATTGCTCATTTCAGTGTTTCACATATGATGTTGCTCAGATTTTCTGCCATTTTGTCAATTGTTTGGAGGTAGTAAGGTGTGTGTGATGAGGGGGAGTAACCTTCCCCATATCTGAGGAAGATGATTTGACTGTTTATGAAAATATGAAGAAAAGCTGAGTCCTAGAAAATAATATGTTCTTACCACTTTGTGGTCTATGATTTTCATTTCACTTTATTTCATATTTATTCTGAGCTGGACATAGTCTTAATATTTTTTTATTTGGAAAAGCAACCATATTTTCTTATGTTGATTTATCATCCTCTCCCTTTGCTTAGGAATTAGATTATTTACCATTTTTTTTTCAATCTTCTATGAATACCTAAATTTTTGTTTACTTTATTCAGGAGAATTTCTTTGGGATATAATCACAGAAGTAGAATTTCTGGGTCAAAACGGTGAACAATTTTAAAGGTTTCATTTCACAGCAACAGATTTCTCCTTAGAAAGATTGAATCAATTTGCTATGCCAAAAATGATGCACAACTGTGCCTGTTTCCCCACCATCTTGTCAACATTGACTTTCAACATTTTTTTTTATCACTTGTACCTTGTTTTGCTAATTTAGGTATGTTGAGAGGCACCCATGGACAATTTCACAAGGGAGAAGTCACACAGCAGTCACTGTGTTCTGTACCAAGGCCGTCGTTTCCACAATTTTGGAGACTTGATCTTGTCAGATGTTGTATCCGTTAAAATGTTCTAAGCTATGGAGAACAGAACAAACAATTCAGACTGGCTTATTTCATGAAGTAGATTTCCTGAGTCAGGTAACAGCTCTGTTTAGCAGGGCCCTGGCTGCCTATCTCTGTCTTTTCTCTTGGCTTTGCCTTCCTCTCAGTGTCCACTTGATAGAGGAGAAAAGCCTGTTGAAGCCACTCCCTACCTCACATCTGCATGACAATCCCCAGCGAATGAATGAACCTTGATCTCCAGTGACTCTTCAAGGTTGAGGAGACTTCTCAGAAGTCAATACTCTCCCATCTCCAATACATCCCTTGTGTCTCATTGAACTGAAGGGGGTCTCTTGCTTATTTCTGAACTAATTACTGCATGTCAGCAGTAAATGTGGGTATTATCTTAAGCCTCCTTTATGGTTCTTTTTTTTTTTTAAACTGCTCACAACTCTGACTTTATAGGTTTCTCCACTCTGGCTTTAGTATCTGTGGATGATTCAAACTCTGTAACCAGAGTTTTCTGGCGAAAAACCAATTTTATTTTTATATTTTTCCTATTATTTATCATCTTTGAGATATTTGGCACAAACAGGGAATTTTCCTTGCCATAGTAGTATCAGTAAAATTACTTTCCCAGTGTTTTTTTTTTTCTTTAATAGAATTGTCGAGATTTTCTTCATGATTTGTAGAAATTCTTTATTCCGGATGCAAGTCTTTTTGTTGGATATATGTGTTGCAAAAAGTCTTATCTTTTCACATTGAAAAGTCTGTTTTCCAGGTTAATCTCCTGAAAACATCTTTACTTACTCCAAGTCATGACAATATTTTCTTATTTTTTCCAGTTTTGTAATATATGTGTGTTTTGGAGTTCAGTGATATATGATAAACTTCAAAACTTGGTAAGTTTTGATGTATGTTAATGTAAGGGCCTATTAAGCCAGAGCGGCCCCACTCCGGTTGAACAGCCATTTTGTTGTTTATGCAGTAAAACTTAAATTGACCCTGCCCCCACCCCCCCAGGGGAACTTACTTAAAAGCAAGTACAGGAAACCAGTCCCTGATTACAGAGCCCAAATACAAGGGTGGGTCAGATCAGGTGGAGATAACAGCTGGAATGCAGGGATGAGTCAGCTTAGATGGAGACATCCAATCAGTGGGGCACGCATACTGTCTCCCTAGCTACGAAGGAGTGTAGGTCCCGCCTTTTGGGTGCCAATTCTGACCAAGGTGATAGGCTAGTTCAAATAGCTACTATGGGGTGAATTATAATTCAATCGGCCACCTGTGTGGGACCTAGCATGAATGTGCAGCTTTCTCTGTGTGTTACAATCTCATTGGTCGACTGTGTGTGGCCAGGCCCAACCACATGGCCTTTGCTCTATAAAAGTTAGTCTGTAAGGCAGGGAGGGGGTCGCCTCTTTGCAAGGGACAGCCCTGGTGGGTCAGTTTGATTCTTGATGCTTGGTGCGAAATAAAGCTTTGCTTGACCTTCGCTTTGTATCAGTCTCGCTCCTTTAATCATGGACCCATTATTGGGGGACCTAACATTTATACCTGTGAAACCACTACCAAAAAAAACACCTTTTTATTACCGCTAAAAGTTTTCTCCTACACCTTGGTAACTCTTCTCTCCTTTCCTTACCAGATCCACTGTCCTCCTTAGGCTTTTTGCCACCATTTATTTCTGTCACTGCTCTGCTTTCCATCATTGGTTATTAGTTTTATTTGTTTAATATTTATTATATATCATATAAATGGAATAACACAGTATGTAGGGATTTTGTTTTTACTTTTTTGTTTGTTTTGGTTTTGCTCCTTTCCTTCAGTATAATTATTTTGAAATTTATCTATGTTTTTGCTTTTATTGCTGAATATTCACCCTTGCGTAGACATACAACAATTTATTTATTAACCTGTTAATGGACACTTAGGTTGTTTCCATTTGGGGGCTGTTACAAATGAACTTACTATAAACATTTGTGTAAAAAGCATGCTTTCATTTCTCTTGAGTAAATACTTAAGATGGGTAACACTGAATCATGTATTAGGTATATAATTAGTTTTTTTTTTTAAAAGATTTTATTTATTTGACAGAGAGAGATCACAAGTAGGCAGAGAGGCAAGCAGAGAGAGAGAGAGAGGAAGAAGTAGGCTCCCTGACGAGCAGAGAGCCCAATGTGGGACTTGATCCCAGGACCCTGAGATCATGACCTGAGCTGAAGGCAGAGGCTTAACCCACTGAGCCACAGAGGTGCCCCAGGTATATAATTAGTTTTAAAACTTCCAAACTTTGGGGTGCCTGGGTGGCTTCAGTCGGTAAACATTGGGCTCTTGATTTTGACTCAGGTCATGATCTCAGGGTCCTGAGTTTGAGCTCCAAGTCAGGCTCTGCGCTGGGCATTGGAGCCTACTTAAGATTCTCTCTCTCCCCTCTCTCTGCCCCCACACCCCTCTGGCTCCCCCGCTCCCCCACTTGTGTGCACATGTTCTTTTACTTTCTCTCTCTAAATAACAAACAAACAGGGTGCCTGGGTGGCTCAGTGGTTTAAGCCATTGCCTTTGGCTCAGGTCATGATCTCAGGGTCCTGGGATCAGGTCCCTCATCAGGCTCTCTGCTCAGCAGGGGGCCTGCTTCCTCCTTTCTTCCTCTCTCTGCCTGCCTCTCTGCCTATTTGTGATCTCTGTCAAATAAATAAACAAAATCTTAAAAAAATAACAAACAAACACTAATCTTTTAATTTTGGGCTTTATTACCTCTTCTTTAATTTTAATTTTTATTTCTTTTGTTTCCTAAAATTGACATTTAGGTCATTGATTTGAGATTTTTATCCTTTTATAATATAAATGTTTAGTGCTATAAATTTCCCTCTAAGCACTGCTTTGGCAGTATCCCACAAATTCTATGCTGTATTTTCATTTTCATTAATTTCAGAATGGATCCTAACTCCCTTTTTGATTACCACTTTGACCCATTTACTACTTAGAAGTGCATTAGTTAATTTCTAAATATTTAGGAATTTTCCAGATAATATTTTGTTATTGATCAAATTTAATTCCATTGTGGCTAGAGAACATACTTTGTATGACTGAAATCATTTTTAAATGTATTGAGACTAGATTTATGACCCAGAATATGGGCTATCTTGGTAAATGTTTCATATGTACTGGAAGGCATGTACAATTTGTTGTTGTGGGGTGGAGTGATATATAAATGTCAATCAAGTCAAATTGTCACTAGGGTCACTCAAGTCTTCTATATCCTTCATAGAATTTCCATCTAGTTTTCTTATCAATTATTGAATAAAGGGCATTGCAGTCATGACTATAATTATGGATTTGTCCTTCTTTACAGTTGACATCAGTTTTTGCTTCATGTTTGTTGGAGCTCCTTTATTATGTGCATAAACATTTAGAGTTACATTTTTTTTTTTCTGGATGAACTGACTCCTTTAACATGATGAAATGCATTTATTTATTACTGGTAATATTCTTTCCTCTGAAATCTGCTTTGTTTACCATTAAGGTAGCTATTCCAGCTTTTATTTAGCTTGACCATGGTGTATGTTTCTTCATCCCTTTACATTTAACCTGGTTGTTTAATGATTTTTAAAGTGAATTTTTGTATCCAGGATTTCTATGTTGCTTTCTCATTCCATCTGAAAATTGCTTCTTTGTATTTGGGAGAGATATTGGTTTAAACCATTTAAATTGAATGTATTTATTGATGTGCTTAGGTTTAAACTTACCATCTTGTTGTTTTCTATTTTTTTCTACTCCTTTTCTTTTTTTTTGTTCGCTTTTTTGAAAAAAACTGAATATTATTTGGGTTTCTATTTATTTCTTTGTTGACTTACTAGCTATAATTCTTTGATTTGTTATTTTACCTTTGCTCTAGAGTTTGAAGTATACATTTTTCCTTTAACATTGTCTACCTTCAAGTTACATACCATTTCCAGTGTGGTATGAAAACCTAATAAAAATATACTTCATTACTCCACTCTCCAATATTCTTATTTTTTCATTCATTTTACTTATATCTATATTATAAGCCTCACACTACTCTAATGTGTACCTAACACTAATATGTTATTATATTTGTTTAAATAATTATCCTTTAAATATTTAAATATTAAACACTTATCCTTTATTTGCCCCCAGAATAACCACTTTTATTTTCCTCAATCTTTTATGAAAATTATTATTTTCATCTGGTATCATTTTTCTTTTTGTCCCAAGGACTTCCTTAACATATTTTTGTCATGTATGTCTGCTGGTGATGAATTCTTTCAGCTTTTGTATGTCTGAAGAGAGTCTATTTTTCTTTTGTTTTTGAAGGATATTTTTTAAATGCATAGAATTTTTGTTTAGTAGAATAATTTCTTTAAAAAAATTTTTTTTAAATTTCTTTTCAGTGTTCCAGAATTCATTGTTTATGCACCACACCCAGTACTCCATGCAATACGTGCCCTCCACAATACTCATCACCAGGCTCAGGCAACATCCCACCTCCCTCCCCTCTAAAACCCTCAGTTAGTTCCTCAGAGTCCACAGTTTCTCATGGTTCATCTCCCCCTCCAATTTCCCCCAACTCCCTTCTCCTCTCCATCTCCCCCATGTCCTCCGTGTTATTCCTTATGCTCCACAAATAAGCGAAATCATATGGTAATTGACTCTCTATGCTTGACTTATTTCACTCAGCATAATCTCCTCTAGTCCTGTCCATGTTGATACAAAAGTTGGGTATTAATCCTTTCTGAGGGAGGCATAATACTCCATAGCATATATGGACCACATCTTCTTTATACATTTGTCCACTGAAGAGCATCTTGGTTCTTTCCACAGTTTGGCAACTGTGGTCATTGCTGCTATGAACATTGGGGTAGAGATGGCCCTTCTTTTTTTTTTTCCCCATTTTATTTATTTTTTCAGTGTAACAGTATTCATTCTTTTTGCACAACACCCAGTGCTCCATGCAAAACGTGCCCTCCCCACTACCCACCACCTGTTCCCCCAACCTCCCACCCCTGACCCTTCAAAACCCTCAGGTTAGGGGTGGGAGGTTGGGGCAACCAGATGGCCCTTCTTTTGACTATGTTTGTATCTTTGGGGTAAATACCCAGTAGTGCAATAACAGGGTCATAGGGTAGCTCTATTTTTACACCAAAGAGTCAATTAAAATGTTAAAAAACACCGTTGGGGTAGCTCTTTTTTTAATTTCTTAAGGAATCTCTGCACTGTTTTCCAAAGTGGGCTGCACCAACTTGCATTCCCCCCAACAGTGTAGGAGGGTTCCCCGTTCTCCACATCCTCTCCAACACTTGTTGTTTACTGTTTTGTTAATTTTGGCCATTCTAACTGGTGTCAGGTGGTATCTCAATCTGGTTTTGATTTGAATCTCCCTGATGGTTAGTGATGATGAACGTTTTATCCTGTGTCTGTTAGTCATTTGTATGTCTTCACTGGAGAAGTGTCTGTTCAAGTCTTCTGCCCATTTTTTGACATGATTATATGTTTTTTTTTATTTTTTTCCATTTTATTTATTTTTTCAGCGTAACAGTATTCATTCTTTTTGCACAACACCCAGTGCTCCATGCAAAACGTGCCCTCCCCACTACCCACCACCTGTTCCCCCAACCTCCCACCCCTGACCCTTCAAAACCCTCAGGTTGTTTTTCAGAGTCCATAGTCTCTTATGGTTCGCCTCCTCGTCCAAATTTTTTTTTTTTAATAAACATATAATGTATTTTTATCCCCAGGGGTACAGGTCTGTGAATCGCCAGGTTTACACACTTCACAGCACTCACCATAGCACATACCCTCCCCAATGTCCATAGCCCCCTCCCCCTCTCCCAAGCCCACCTCCCCCCAGCAACCCCTAATTTGTTTTGTGAGATTAAGAGTCATTTATGGTTTGTCTCCCTCCCAATCCCATCTTGTTTCATTTATTCTTCTCCTATCCCCCTAACCCCCCATGTTGCTTCTCCATGTCCTCATATCAGGGAGATCATATGATAGTTGTCTTTCTCCGATTGACTTATTTCACTAAGCATGATACACTCTAGTTCCATCCACGTCGTCACAAATGGCAAGATTTCATTTCTTTTGATGGCTGCATAGTATTCCATTGTGTATATATACCACTTCTTCTTTATCCATTCATCTGTCGATGGACATCTAGGTTCTTTCCATAGTTTGGCTATTGTAGACATTGCTGCTATAAACATTCGGGTACACGTGCCCCTTCGGATCACTATGTTTGTATCTTTAGGGTAAATACCCAGTAGTGCAATTGCTGGGTCATAGGGTAGTTCTATTTTCAACATTTTGAGGAACCTCCATGCTGTTTTCCAGAGTGGTTGCACGAGCTTGCATTTCCACCAACAGTGGAGGAGGGTTCCCCTTTCTCCACATCCTCGCCAGCATCTGTCATTTCCTGACTTGTTAATTTTAGCCATACTGACTGGTGTGAGGTGATATCTCATTGTGGTTTTGATTTGTATTTCCCTGATGCCGAGTGACGTGGAGCACTTTGTCATGTGTCTGTTGGCCATCTGGATGTCTTCTTTGCAGAAATGTCTATTCATGTCCTCTGCCCATTTCTTGATTGGATTGTTTGTTCTTTGGGTGTTGAGTTTGCTGAGTTCCTTATAGATTTGGGATACTAGCCCTTCATCTGATACGTCGTTTGCAAATATCTTCTCCCATTCTGTCAGTTGTCTTTTGGTTTTGTTAACTGTTTCCTTTGCTGTGCAAAAGCTTTTGATCTTGATGAAATCCCAATAGTTCATTTTTGCCCTTGCTTCCCTTGCCTTTGCCGTTGTTCCTGGGAAGATGTTGCTACGGCTGAGGTCGAAGAGGTTACTGCCTTCATTCTCCTCAAGGATTTTGATGGATTCCTTTCTCACATTGAGGTCCTTCATCCATTTGGAGTCTATTTTCGTGTGTGGTGTAAGGAAGTGGTCCAATTTCATTTTTCTGCATGTGGCTGTCCAATTTTCCCAGCACCATTTATTGAAGAGGTTGTCTTTTTTCCATTGGACATTCTTTCCTGCTTTGTCGAAGATGAGTTGACCATAGAGTTGAGGGTCGATTTCTGGGCTCTCTATTCTGTTCCACTGATCTATGTGTCTGTTTTTGTGCCAGTACCATGCTGTCTTGATGATGACAGCTTTGTAATAGAGCTTGAAGTCCGGAATTGTGATGCCACCAACTTTGGCTTTCTTTTTCGATATTCCTTTGGCTATTCGAGGTCTTTTCTGGTTCCATATAAATTTGAGGATGATTTGTTCCATTTCTTTGAAAAAATGGATGGTATTTTGATAGGGATTGCATTAAATGTGTAGATTGCTTTAGGTAGCATGGACATTTTCACAATATTTATTCTTCCAATCCAGGAGCATGGAACATTTTTCCATTTCTTTGTGTCTTCCTCAATTTCTTTCATGAGTACTTTATAATTTTCTGCATATAGATTCTTAGCCTCTTTGGTTAGGTTTATTCCTAGGTATCTTATAGTTTTGGGTACAATTGTAAATGGGATTGACTCCTTAATTTCTCTTTCTTCAGTCTTGTTGTTGGTGTACAGAAATGCAACTGATTTCTGTGCATTGATTTTATATCCTGACACTTTACTGAATTCCTGTACAAGTTCTAGCAGTTTTGGAGTGGAGTCTTTTGGGTTTTCCACATATAGTATCACATCATCTGCGAAGAGTGATAGTTTGACTTCTTCTTTACCAATTTGGATGCCTTTAATTTCTTTTTGTTGTCTGATTGCTGAGGCTAGGACTTCTAGTACTATGTTGAATAGCAGTGGTGATAATGGACATCCCTGCCGTGTTCCTGACCTTAACGGAAAAGCTTTCAGTTTTTCTCCATTGAGAATGATATTTGCGGTGGGTTTTTCATTGATGGCTTTGATAATATTGAGGTATGTGCCCTCTATCCCCACACTTTGAAGAGTTTTGATCAGGAAGGGATGCTGTACTTTGTCAAATGCTTTTTCAGCATCTATTGAGAGTATCATATGGTTCTTGTTCTTTCTTTTATTAATGTGTTCTATCACATTGATTGATTTGCGGATGTTGAACCAACCCTGCAGCCCTGGAATAAATCCCACTTGATCGTGGTGAATAATCCTTTTAATGTACTGTTGAATCCTATTGGCTAGTACTTTGGCGAGAATTTTTGCATCTGTGTTCATCAAGGATATTGGTCTGTAGTTCTCTTTTTTGGTGGGATCCTTGTCTGGTTTTGGGATCAAGGTGATGCTGGCCTCATAAAATGAGTTTGGAAGTTTTCCTTCCATTTCTATTTTTTGGTACAGTTTCAGGAGAATAGGAATGAGTTCTTCTTTAAATGTTTGGTAGAATTCCCCTGGGAAGCCGTCTGGCCCTGGGCTTTTGTTTGTTGGGAGATTTTTGATGACTGTTTCAATCTCCTTACTGGTTATGGGCCTGTTCAGGTTTTCTGTTTCTTCCTGGTTCAGTTGTGGTAGTTTATACGTCTCTAGGAATGCATCTATTTCTTCCAGATTGTCAAATTTGTTGGCGTAGAGTTGCTCATAGTATGTTCTTATAATTGTCTGTATTTCTTTGGTGTTAGTTGTGATCTCTCCTCTTTCATTCATGATTTTATTTATTTGGGTCCTTTCTCTTTTCTTTTTGATGAGTCTGGCCAGGGGTTTATCAATCTTATTGATTCTTTCAAAGAACCAGCTCCTAGTTTCATTGATTTTTTCTATTGTTTTTTTGGTTTCTATTTCATTGATTTCTGCTCTGATCTTTATGATTTCTCTTCTCCTGCTGGGTTTAGGGTTTCTTTCTTGTTCTTTCTCCAGCTCCTTTACGTGTAGGGTTAGGTTGTGTACTTGAGACCTTTCTTGTTCCTTGAGAAAGGCTTGTACCGCTATATATTTTCCTCTCAGGACTGCCTTTGCTGTGTCCCACAGATTTTGAACCGTTGTGTTTTCATTATCATTTGTTTCCATGAATTTTTTCAATTCTTCTTTAATTTCCTGGTTGACCCATTCATTCTTTAGAAGGATGCTGTTTAGTCTCCATGTATTTGGGTTCTTTCCAGCTTTCGTCTTGTGATTGAGTTCTAGCTTCAGAGCATTGTGGTCTGAAAATAGGCAGGGAATGATCCTAATCTTTTGATACCGGTTGAGACCTGATTTGTGACCCAGGATGTGATCTATTCTGGAGAAGGTTCCATGTGCACTAGAGAAGAATATGTATTCTGTTGCTTTGGGATGAAATGTTCTGAATATATCTGTGATGTCCATCTGGTCCAGTGTGTCATTTAAGGCCTTTATTTCCTTGTTGATCTTTGGCTTGGCTGATCTGTCCATTTCAGTGAGGGGAGTGTTCAAGTCCCCTACTATTATTGTATTATTATTGATGTGTTTCTTTGATTTTGTTATTAATTGGTTGATATAGTTGGCTGCTCCCACGTTAGGGGCATAGATATTTAAAATGGTTAGATCTTCTTGTTGGACAGACCCTTTGAGTAGGATATAGTGTCCTTCCTCATCTCTTATTATAGTCTTTGGCTTAAAATCTAATTGATCTGATATAAGGATTGCCACCCCAGCTTTCTTCTGATGCCCATTAGCATGGTAAATTGTTTTCCACCCCCTCACTTTCAATCTGGAGGTGTCTTCGCATCTAAAATGAGTTTCTTGTAGGCAACATACTGATGGGTTTTGTTTTTTTATCCATTCTGATACCCTGTGTCTTTTGATTGGGGCATTTAGCCCATTAACATTCAGGGTAACTATTGAGAGATATGAATTTAGTGCCAGTATTAGCCTGTAAGGTGACTGTTACTGTATATTGTCTCTGTACCTTTCTGATCTACTACTTTTAGGCTCTCTCTTTGCTTAGAGGACCCCTTTCAATATTTCCTGTAGAGCTGGTTTGGTGTTTGCAAATTCTTTCAGTTTTTGTTTGTCCCGGAAGCTTTTGATCTCTCCTTCTATTTTCAATGATAGCCTACCTGGATAGAGTATTCTTGGCTGCATGTTTTTCTCGTTGAGTGCTCTGAATATATCATGCCAGCTCTTTCTGGCCTGCCAGGTCTCTGTGGATAATTCTGCTGCCAATCTAATATTTTTACCATTGTAGGTTACAGACTTCTTTTCTCTGGCTGCTTTCAGGATTTTCTCTTTGTCACTAAGACTTGTAAATTTTACTATTAGGTGATGGGGTGTGGACCTATTTTTGTTGACTTTGAGGGGGGTTCTCTGCATCTCCTGGATTTTGATGCTTGTTCCCTTTGCCATATTAGGGAAATTCTCTCCAATGATTCTCTCCAATAGACCTTCTGCTCCCCTCTCTGTTTCTTCTTCTTCTGGAATCCCAATTATTCTAATGTTGTTTCGTCTTATGCTGTCACTTATCTCTCAAATTCTCCCCTCATGGTCCAGTAGCTGTTTGTCCCTCTTTTGCTCGGCTTCCTTATTCTCTGTCATTTGGTCTTCTATATCACTAATTCTTTCTTCTGCCTCATTGATCCTAGCAGTGAGAGCCTCCATTTTTGATTGCACCTCATTAATAGCTTTTTTGATTTCAACTTGGTTAGATTTTAGTTCTTTAATTTCTCCAGAAAGGGCTTTAATATCTCCAGAGAGGGTTTCTCTAATATCTTCCATGCCTTTTTCGAGCCCGGCTAGGATGTTCAGAATCGTCATTCTGAACTCTTGATCTGACATATTACCAATGTCTGTGTTGATTAGGTCCCTAGCCTTCGGTACTGTCTCTTGTTCTTTTGTTTGTGGTGATTTTTTCTGCCTTGTCATTTTGTCCAGATAAGAGGATATGAAGGAGCAAATAAAATACTAATAGGGTGGCAAAGACCCCAGAAAAATGCGTTGTAACCAAAAGATAAGAGACCCCAAATTGTGGGGGGGAGAAAGGGGATAAAAAGAGGTTCAGAAAAGAAAAAAGAAAAAAATTTAAAAAAACAAATAAAGAAAAAATATAAAAAAGAAAGAAAAAATATATATATTTAGATAAGCTAGTTAAAAAACGTTAAAAAAGAAAAGGGTAAAAGTTTTAAAAAATTTAGCAGAAGAAGAAAAAATAAAAAAGAAAAAAAATTGAAAAGAGAAAAAAAAAATTGAAGTAGCCGCAAGACTAAAGAATCATGGGGAGAAAGCCATGAGTTTCGTGCTTTGCTTTCTCCTCCTCTGGAATTGCGCTGCTGTCTTAGGAATTGAACCTACTTTCCTTGATAGATGAACTTCATCCTGGCTGGATATTTTGTTGATCTTCTGGGGGAGGGGCCTGTTGTAGTGACTCTCAAGTGTCTTTGCCCAAGGCGGGATTTCATCGCCCTTACCAGCGGCCGGACTAAGTAATCTGCTCGGGTTCACTTTTGGGAGCTTCTGTTCCCTGAACGCTTTCCGTAGAGTTCCAGAGGACGGGAATGAAAATGGCAGCCTCCTAGTCTCTGGCCCAGAGGAGCCGAGAGCCTGGGGCCCCACTCCTCAGTGCGCCCCCAGAGGACAGCTCCCAATCACTCCCGTATCCCCAGCCTCTAGCCGCGCTCTGAGCTCACCCAGCCCACGACCAGTTCAAGGTAACCCCGAGCTGAGAGTTCAGTCCTTGGCTCTGTCTCTGCAGCCGGCTTCTCTGTTCTAATACCTGTGAGCTCTCCGACACTCTGACACCCCCGATCCTTCTGTGACCCTGCGGGACCTGGGGCCACGCTGACCCTGCATGGGCTTCACTCTGGTTTAGCCTCTGGAGCAATGTCCCTCAGTGGAACAGACTTTTAAAAGTCCTGATTTTGTGCTCTGTTCCTCCGCCGCTTGTCGGGAGCCGGCCCCTCCCCCCGCGGTGTATCTTCCCGTCGTTTTAGATTCACTTCTCCGCCAGTCCTACCTTTCAGAAAGTGGTTGATTTTCTGTTTCTAGAGTTGCTGTTCTTCTTCTCTTCGATCTCCCATTGGATTTGTAGGTGTTTGCAATGTTTACATAAGCTATCGAGCTGATCTCCTGCTACCTGATGTAGTCTCAGCCTGCTACTTCTCTGCCATCTTGACTCCTCCCTCTTGACATGATTATATGTTTTATGCATGTTAAGTTTGAGGAGTTCTTTATAGATCTTGGATATCAGCCCTTTGTCTGTACTGTCATTTGTGAATATCTTCTCCCATTCTGTGGGTTGCCTTTTTGTTTTGTTGACTGTTTCCTTTGCTGTGCAGAAGCTTTTGATCTTCATGAAGTCCCAAAAGTTCATTTTCGCTTTTGTTTCCTTTGACTTTGGAGATGTATCTTGAAAGAAGTTGTTGTGGCCAATGTCAAAGAAGTTACTTTCTATGTTCTCCTCTAGGATTCTGATGGATTCTTGCCTCACATTGAGGTCTTTTATCCATTTCAAGTTTATCTTTGTGTATGGTGTAAGAGAATGATAGAGTTTCATTCTTCTATACATAGCTGTCCAATTTTCCCAGCACCATTTATTGAAGAGACTGTCTTTTTTTCCACTGCATATTTTTTTCCTACTTTGGCAAAGATTAGTTGACCATAAAGTTGATGGTCCATATCTGGTCTCTCTACTCTATTCCATTGGTCTATGTGTCTCTTTTTGTGCCAGTACCATGCTGTCTTGGTGATGACAGCTTTGTAATAAAGCTTGAAAACATGCAATATGATGCCCCAGTTTTGTTCTTCTTTTTTGACATTTCCTTAGCAATTCAGGGTCTCTTCTGATTTCATACAAATTTTAGGATTGTTTGCTCTAATTCTTTGAAAAAATGCCAGTGGAATTTTGAACTACAGAACACTCATGAAAGAAATTGAAGAAGGCACAAAAAGATGGAAGACCATTCCATGCTCATGGATCAGAAGAATAAACATTGGTAAAATGTCTATACTGCCTAGAGCAATCTATACTTTCAATGCCATTCTGATCAAAGTTCAACTGGCATTTTTCAAAGAATATTTTCTTTTAGAGTTTAAAAAGTTTAACACAATAAGAAGTCTGCTGTTATCTTCATCTTCCTCCTCTTGTACTTAGACTGTTCTTTTTTTCTGGTTACTGTTTTGAATTTCTCCTTATCATTGGCTTTGCACAGTGATATCTATCTATCTACCTACCTACCTACCTACCGATCTACCTACCTATATTTGGGCATCTTTGCCTAGGTCCTGCTTCTCTGGTTATTTTTACTTCGTTATCTTACTTTTCTATTCTTGGAAATTTTCATTCATTCTTCAATATCCCCTCTATTTTATATATTCACTCTCCTTTGGCCATCATATAATGTAGTGTTTATTACTGAGATGATAACTCTTCTTATTTAATTTTATTTCCTGAATTCAATCAGCTTCTTATTCATATGTTTTTTTGTGTGAACATCTTTAATTCAAGTGTGATATCAACAAATTAATTTATATAATTTTGTTTATAACTTTCAATTATTTGTCCCTATTAACTTCTTCCACTTAAAATAATGTTTTTGAGAGTTACCCAAGCAGCTGCATGTATCATTAGCCCATTATTTTTTATTGTATGGATATGCTAAAATTTGCTCTCATCTACCAGTTGGATAGAAATTTGAGTTGTTCCCAGTTTGGGGTGGTTTTTTATAAAGCTTCTATAAACTTTTGCATGCAAGCTTCATGTGGACAGAAGTTTCATTTATTTTGGAATAAGATTCCTGGGTTTACTCTTGCAAGTGCATTTTTAACTTTATAAGAAATTACCAAATTGCATTCTCACTAACAACAGATGAGCTGGTTACTCCAGACAAGAGTCGATACTGTGAGTCTTTCTAGTTTATCATTTCTAGTGACTGTGTGGTAGCAGTGACTTATTGTGGTCATAATTTAAATTTTCCTAGTGTTTAATTTTATTTTTAATCTTTTTTCTTGCTTATTTGTTCTTCATATATCTTCTTTGGTAAATTTCTATTCTAATCTTTTGCCTGGTTTTTAAAATTTATTTTTTAATTTTTGCTTCTTTATATTGAAAATTCCTTTACATATTCTGGATAAAGATATTTGTGTTATAAATATTTTCCCCTACTTTGTGACTTGTCTGGTCTTTTCATTACTTGACTAGTAGTGACTTGAAAAGCAAAGGAAAACTGGGTCATAAGATTTTCTCCTCTATTTTCTTCCAGAAGGTTTATAGGTTTAAGTTTTACATTTAGATCTTAGCACCTTGGATTAGGTGAAGATTTCTTAGATAAGACACAAATACATGAACATTAAAAAAAAAGAAAAAATATATTAGATGTCTCCTTAGAAACAATATAAAGCAGAAGACACTAGAGAAATATCTTCAAAGTTCTGAGAAACAAAGCAAACAAAACTGTCAACCTAGAATTCAATGCCTAATAAGATATTCTGCAATGTTGAAGGTAGAATAAAGATTTTTTTTCTGGGTATACAGAAGCTGAAGAAATTTATGAGCAGCAGACCTACGCTAAAGAAATATTGAAGGAAGTCCTTCTGACAGAAGGAAAAATTATGTGAGATGGAAGTTAGATTTCCACAAAATAATGAATATTGCTGAAATGGTCAAATATGTGGATAGATGCAAAAGAATTTTTTCTAGTTTTATAAAAATCTCTTTAGCACAAAGTCCAGGAAGGGGAAAACAGAACTGTACTATTGTAAGATTCTCATACAATATATCAAATGTTATAATGTTCTTTGAAGACAGACTGCGCTAACTTGAAGATGCATGCTGTAAATTCAAAAGCAATCATTAAAAACACAAAATAAATAAGTATAGCTAACAAACCAATTGGAGAAATAAAATAAGATTATAAAATCTTTTATGTCTGAACACAGGCACACAAACACAAAACTTAGAACTCGAATTTTTACATGTTTAGGAATTTTTCAAATATAGAATTTCAATGAATGTTGAGCAAATTTATTAAAATAGAAAAATGAAATATCTTCTCATTACTGTGTGGGAACTGCTGATTGACTTCAGGAATCATAGAAATATACAAGTCCAATTTCTGCAAATACCACTGCATAATTGGAATGGAAAATGATGCTATGATTAATTATGCACAGCCAATGATGACCTTCTTCATTTAGATTCATGAATGTTTGTGAGCCATCTTTTTCAGATACTGTAAGCATTAAGCCAAGGATCAAAATAAACTGAAGTTGGAACCAGACTTTTGAATTTCTACATCACCAATAGTGAAACAAGTATTATTAAAAAATGACACATATTCAAACACATTGTTCCTATTACAATTTTATTATTTATGGGACAATTTACTGTGAAAAGGTCTTACATATATTTAGTATGTAAAAACAAATTTTAAAATATAAACATTGGTTATTTCATCTTTATTTCATTGTTTTACTTTTAATTTTATGTGATCTATAATGTACATAATATAATAACTACTTCCATATTTTACAACTATAATTTATTCTATTATGTATTACTTATCCTAAGAATTGTTTTCCATGTACCATACACATATATAGTGTAAAATGCAAGTAAAATATGTAATATACATATACTTTATAATCTCACATAACTGTAAGAATGAGCATTATATAATATTAATTATTTGAACAGTAAAACAAATAAGCGTAGTAAGGTTTTAATATATGAGTGGCTCAGTTCTGAAAGCTTGGCCCCTTCTCCTGTGAGAGACAGTGTAACTGGATGGTCAAGCATGAACTTCCAGAGAGAAACTTGCATGGATTCAGATCCAGTGTTAGCACTTTCTAGCTATGAGAAGGAGACTTTTCAGGTCTTTAATTCAGAAAGTACCTCTAACTCATGTGTTTAAGCCTATTTCCCCCCTTTATAAAAAGGAGCACGTGTTGATACCTACCTCAGTGAATGAGTGAAAGGATTAAATAACCTATGCAGAATAACTAGTATTTGTAATCAATATATGTAAATGAACTAGAATAGTGCATGATACACATGATACACATGCTTAAGGCTATGCCTATTGTTACTACTATTAATAATGATTGTGAATATTTATAGAGCATTTATTAAGTGCTAGGCACTATTTTAAAAGAAATTTACATATCTAACTCACTGAATTCTCATTTAAAATAACCCATGGTATATATGCATGAGACAGTATTCCAACTTTAGAGATGAGAAAATTGGGATACAGAACTTAAATTTTGTTATAGTGTGCTTGTGTTAAAACAGCCTTCTATTTGGAGAATGAGTGATTTCTGTGATAGCAGATAAATAAGATTTTAGGTTGGTTAAGATAAGCTTGAAAAATAGTTTTGCACTAACTTGCATTCCCACCAACAGTGTAAGAGGGTTCCCCTTTCTCCACATCCTCTCTTAGTGCAGCCACTTTGGAGAACAGTGTGGAGATTCCTCAAGAAATTAAGAATAGAGCTTCCCTATGACCCTGCAATTGCACTGTTGGGTATTTACCCCAAAGATACAGATGTAGTGAAAAGAAGGGCCATCTGTACCCCAATGTTTATTGCAGCAATAGCCAAGGTCACCAAACTGCGGAAAGAACCAAGATGCCCTTCAATGGACGAATGGAAGAAAGGAAGATGTGGTACATATACACAATGGAGTATTATGCCTCCATCAGAAAGGATGAATACCCAACTTTTGTAGCAACATGGACGGGACTGGAAGAGATTATGCTGAGCGAAATAAGTCAAGCAGAGAGAGTCAAGTATCATATGGTCTCACTTATTTGTGGAGTATAACAAAGAACACAGTGGACATGGGGAGATGGAGAGGAGAGGAAGTTGAGGGAAACTGGAAGGGGAGATGAACCATGAGAGACTATGGACTCTGAAGAACAATCAGAGGGTTTTGAAGGGGCGGGGGGGGTGGGAGGTTGAGGAACCAGGTGGTGGGTAGTAGGGAGGGCATGTACTGCATGGAGCACTGGGTGTGGTGCAAAAACAATGAACACTGTTACGCTGAAAATAAACAAATTAAAAAAAATTACATAAATAAAATCTTCAAAAAAATAGTTTTGCATTGATCGCCACAAGTTAGGTGAGAATATAATGTTATTTTTTTGTTCTTAACATCATATTTGACAGTCAAAGTCAGATTTACTTAATAACAAGTGAGCAAATTAGCCCGAATATTTTATTTTATTTTATTTTTTATTTATTTATTTTTTAAAGATTTTATTTATTTATTTGACAGACATAGATCACAAGCAGGCAGAGAGGCAGGCAGAGAGAGAGAGGAGGAAGCAGGCTGTCCGCAGAGCAGAGAGCCCAATGAGGGGCTCGATCCCAGAATCATGACCTGAGCCGAAGGCAGAGGCTTTAACCCACTGAGCCACCCAGGCGCCCCAGCCCTAATATTTTAAATCTACTTTGAAATGGTTTGTGTAATATAGGAATTATTTCATCTTTGATATTAAAACAAATCCAGAATAAATTAAGGCCAGCTGCGTGTGTGTGTGTGTGTGTGTGTGCACTCATGTATGTGTGTTAACACACAATTAATTATAACATGCTGTGAGACACATTTCTTTGAACTCAAATGATGATAGAAAAATATAACCACTCCATACATATAAGCATCCAACAACTGAAGATTTTTTTTTAAAGATTTTATTTATTTATTTGACAGAGAAAGATCACAAGCAGGCAGAGAGGCAGGCAGAGAGAGAGGACTCGATCCCAGGACCCTAAGATCATGACCTGAGCTGAAGGTAGCGGCTTAACCCACTGAGCCACCCAGGCGCCCACAACTGAAGATTTTCAAGGCACCTTTGGGTATACTGTATGAGTGAGCATTATGACTTCTATTAGCTCTTAATAATTAGTGTTTCCCTAGCCAATGACTTATTGAAGGCATAGATCCATGAGATCAATGCCTGCAAACTTTATTTTTAGAAATAAAGAAGCAGATGCCTCATGCTGTCTTTTCAATTAGCATTTCTGTGCACCTATTTTTATTCCTAGCACTGTAAAAAGTGTTGGGCAGTTAGCAATGGGAGGAATCAGAATTCTTATCTGGAGCAATTCACAGTAAGTGAGACAGTATTGCAGGAAGACCATGACAATACAGAGTTACAGGTGCTACAGCAGATAAATACAATTATGGATTCAAGATGGTCTCCATAAAGGAGAGGATATTTCAGGTTCATCCTCAAGACGAATTGCCCCCCGCCCCATGAACTAGACATTCAATATAGCAGGTGTTAATAAATGTCAGATTTTGAAAGAGCATGACAGGTATAGAAATAGTACACAGTGACTGGAGCAGGTTGTTGGAGGTAAAGATGGACAGACAAGCTGGGGTTCATTCATGAATGGTGTAGCTTTTTTCCTGTAGAAAACAGGAAACCAATTAAGGTAATTTCCACTATCAGATGAGTTCTTTTGGTCAACAAAAAGTTACATTGAAGCCTACCCTATTCCAGGCACTATGCAAGACCCTGGAAGGACAGTAGTGAAGAACACAGAAATGCTTTCTGCCTTTGGGGTACTTAGAAGGGTACTGAGTGGATATTGAGCTGTACTGTACTATGTCCCAACAATAGGTGTTGAGGACTGCTGAGATTTTTGATGAGGCAGACTCAAGAGTATTTAGCTGACAAATGTTGCTAGTGAAGGAAGGGAAGAATGGAAGGTTTCTGTTTGAGAGGTGAATTGGATAGTGACATTACTATGACCTCTAGGAAGAGCACCAGAAGTAGAGAGGAAGATGCCAGCTCAGTCTTTGATATGGATGAGCAACTCTTTCCTAAGGCTGGACACAGTAGAGCTGATTAAAATTATACTTTCTACCAAAAAGGTGTCAATTCAAATGTCACCTCCTCAAAGAGGGCTTCTCTGACCACCTTACACAAAGAAAATGCTCTCCCGAGTCACTTTCTACCCCATTACCCTAATTTATTTTCTGAACACTTTTCCTTATCTGGAATTATCTGATGCATCTATTTGGTCATCTCTTGTTCTCCTCAGTCGGAATGGTAATTGCATGAGAACAGAGAATTGGTCTGCTCTGTTTCTGCTCACCACTTTAGCCCAGGGATGGGAGCATAGCAGGCTCTCAGTACGTTTTTTTCTATGTTGAGTTGATGGACATAAGAGGGGCTTCAGGTTAAATTGGAAGTCATTGGTGTTTAAGCCCCCTGTGAGTGTAGGCTGATGAGTATAAAGTTGATCAGTGTAACACTGGTCTTTTGAGACACATTTCTAGTATGTTTTATGTCCTCCTCTTCTCCAAAGGGCAAGATGATGTACAGAGAAAGGAATATATGAAGCGTCATGGGGTGAGATGGAGGGACCTTGGTGCCACATTTGCAGATCATGTGTTGTTCTAGGATTTTTTGCTCCATCCCCATCCTTACACCCTTGGTCTCTGCAGGAAACATTGTGGAAAACATGACCATTGGCAGCCTGGCATTATTCATCAGAAGAAGAAAGACAGCCAAATATACCACCAGTTCTAAAATCCTTGGTGAAAGACTTTTATTGGTCTAGCTTATATCTGGCACCGACTTTTGATCCAATCCAAAGAAGTATTAAGAGTTGTGTGACTATGTATCCTGGTTTGCCTAAAATGGTTCTGTTTAAACTTGTTATCCTGGTTTAATTATTAATAGAACAATTTCTCACTCTCAAAAATCTTCTTGTTTGGATAATGAATGATATGGTTCCTCTAGTCATGGTGAACAAAATGGCTTCCCCCATGGTCACCACGTAGTTGGTGGTCAACCCCTAGAAACATGGTTGGGGTGGGCAGAAGTAGAAGCTAACCGAAAACATTAGATGACCAAGAGGTGGGTGGACCCTTCAGGAAGGCTGACTGCCTGCCTCTGTCCTTTTGACCATCAGTGCCACCCCCAGTGTGCCTCTTCCAGACATGGTATCTGGAGTTAGCAGAGCCCTGGCATACTGCATGATATGCCCATAGGTGTCTTGGTCACTTAAAAACCTCGCTCTTCCCGTGATACCACAAGGAGGGGGTTGGATAGCAAATCATACAATAATATTCACTTGAGGTCTGCTGCTAAATGTCTTCTTCACTTTAGGACTTCCCTGTCCTGAGGAGTCTGTACTTGTCTCTCATGAGTGAAATGTCTGATCAGGATTTCCCCTAAAAGTCTCCTCTCAGGCCTGAGGAGGATTGAGATTCCTGGAAAACAACTTAGAAGTAGTTTTAGGGCATTATCTAAGATATCACTTACATTTTCACCTCATCTCTTACCCCAAATGTGTGGGCCTGAAGGCAATCAAGAGTTCTGGGTGAGCTCCTATGCTTTCCCTGGAAATCACAAAAAGACAGAACCGTCAAGACAAGAAGCAGCCATGAGCACCACCCAGCCAAAGAGAGGGAACCAGAATCCTGGGACATTTGCAACGTCACCTAGTTGTTTGCATTTTCTTTCCTTAAATGCTTTTCAATCCTCATCTTTTATTTTATGTTCTCTTATTTTTTATTTCCCCTCTCTCTAATTTCATTCTCTTTGTCCTTTTTTTCTCTCTCTGTTTCTTTGCTGTCACACTTTTATTTCCCTTCCCCTATTCCTTTACTTCTTCTCTTCCTTCCTCCTCATTCTCTCTCTATCCCTCTTTTCCTTGATGAATAGACTCTATCCACTTACCAAGTACATTTGCCCCTGGACATAACCACTGCTTGTAAGAAGATGCCCCCCTAGCTCTGAGAACACTGTTTTGCTTCACCACTTAAGGGCCATGGTGTCAGCATTGGTCTAAGTTAAGTAACAGGTGGTCTTGGAGGAACACCATCCCCAAAGGTACTTTAGAAAGAACTCTGTGAATCATGCAATGCTGGTTTCTTTCTACAGAACTGTGCTTGGAGGTCAAAACTGATTGCCTGGTGCTCCTTTGGGGGCAGGCATGTCCTGCTGCCTAATCCTTTCCACAGAGCCTGCTTCCTGAGCTGAACTCCAGCTCTGATGGCTTTATATTTGGTGTATGATTTGTCCATTGCCCAGATGCATATAGACTAGTACAAAGTCAGCACAGATCTGAAGTTGTCACCACAATTTCAGTAAAGTAGAAGGAAGTGAGCAGAGAAGAAAACACAGAAACTCAGTAATAGCTGTGATAACTAGGAAAAGTTAATTTGGAAAAGGAAAGAAGAAAATGTAAAGAGATGTTTACCTTCTCCTGAGAAGAAAAACCTATATTCACAGACTTTATTGTTGAATTTGAAAAATAATTCATAATATAATTTTCTCTCATGTTACAGTAAAATTCTACATTCAAGACTTTGGACGTAGCATGTGCTTTACTACTTGACCTGATGAATACCATTTATTCATTTGTTCAAAAAATACACCTTGAGAATTCATAGTGTGTTGGCTACTATAACACACATAGGGTTATAGAGGCAACCAGAACAGATAAGTTTTCTGCTATTCAAAGAGTTTTTGTTCTGTTGATTGAAGATACAAACAAATGAATCAATGTGTGATTTCAGATTACTGCATTTTTGAAACAGAAGGAAGGCCAATGTGGCGGAAGTATTGTGAATAGTGTCTTGATTACACAGGATGAAGTTGGAGGAATAAACAGGGACAGGTCATGACGTGTCACTATAAGTATATTCTTTATTCTAGGTGTAAGTGATGCTTCAGAATCATGACTTCATCTTCAAGGCCAAAGCTAGGGAGCAGGTCCTCTAAAAACTCTCCTTCTCTTCACTAATACCTCTTTTAACTGAATGTGACCAAAACTACCCACTTGAGAACACCTTGTAGCAGAATTAATTCCAGTGGCTCCTTGATCTCCAACAACCTGTTTCACAAAACTCAGCTCCCTTCTTGAATGTCTGCTTTCAGCACTGGCTTGCAGGGTCTGGTTATCACCTCCTGATCTCCTGTTCACCCTCTGTCTCTGTGATTATGGATAAAATCTGTTATGTGCATTTTTCTGGCTTTTCCTTCACCCAGTGCTTGAGGTATAAAATATGAATTAAAGTATCAGCCGTTTCAGTTACTTTTCTTTTAATCCTTACAGACAGTGGGGGAATGTGCCATATCAAGCATCTTGTTTTGTGTCCCCTGAGAGGCACAAAATATCTGTAGTTCATCAAATGTCAGAGGTAGAACAAAGTGGATTGAGCACGTTTCATGTCTTGACCCCAAATCTGAAAGGTATTTAAAATTTTTATAATAGTTCACAATAAAAGGTAAAACTTGACTGCCATTTCCCAATAGTCAGAATGCAGTTTAGCCTATCTTGGCTTTATGTTTACTCGGTTTAGCTCTTATAGAATTTTCAAATTTCTGGATTTTTTTAAATGAAAGAAAGTTGCAGAATTTTTTTTTTTTTTTTAAAGATTTATTTATTTGACAGATAGAGATCACAAGTAGGCAGAGAGGCAGGCAGAGAGAGAGAGAGGAGGAAGCAGGCTCCCAGCCAAGCAGAGAGCCCGATGCGGGGCTCGATCCCAGGACCCTGGGATCATGACCTGAGCCGAAGGCAGAGGCTTTAACCCGCTGAGCCACCCAGGCGCCCCGAAAGTTGCAGAATTTTGATCCTGTGCTCAACTATTCTTCATGAAGTTGTGCCTTTTGACAGATATCTTCTCATTTTAAGAGCTCTACTCTGAGAAACTGCTTAATGGAGGACCCCTTTCTGGTAAGATCAAGAGTCAGTAGATGCAAGCAAACTGCAGCAGAATTCAAGCTTTCATGTGTGTGGATTTCTATGAGCCATGCATTGTTCCTATTGTTCTGTAGATCTTTGCTGGAATGTTGTTGATAGCCATTCATTTCTCAGAGCAAGTACTGGAGCTCAGTGAAATTTCTTTCTAAAAAGAAAGTGTACAACAGGAGAGCTCAGATGTCCTTACACTGACTTCTTTGCACTTCTGACTTCCACCTCCCTCTGAGGAAGGAAAATTATGTGGGAAACAGAAAATATGGAATGGTGGGTAAAAAATGGCTTAAGGGAACGGAGGGAAAGGGGAAGAGTCTAATGGACAGGTAGAGAATGGGGAAGAGGGATGTGAGAGGCAGAAGTTGGAGGAGGGTGGGTATAGGACCATTTCCAAGATTGGATGTGGAGGAAAGTGAGAGGGAAAAGCTGAGGGAGGTTATGAGGTCAGCAAAAAGAGATTGAGGATTTAAGAATTAATGGGAGAGTGGTGCCTGGGTAGGTCAGCCAGTTCAGCATTTGTCTTTGGCTCAGATCATAATCTGGGGTCCTGGGATTGAGCCCTTTGTCAAGCTCCCTGGTGAGACTATTTCTCCCTCTCCCTCCACTCCCCCATCCAGCCTGCTCCAGCTCTCTCATGCTCTCTCTACCTTTCTTAAGTAAATAAATAAAATGTTTACCAAAAAAAAAAAGAATTAATGGGGGAAAGTGTGCAATTTTTGGTCTAAAACAGCCTCCACCCTTATATTAGTATCCTGTGGCTGCTATAACAAATTATCACAAACGCAGGGGCTTAAACACCGCAAATACATTGTCTTACATCTTCTGAGTACAGATGTCTGAAATTGGTCTCAGTGGGCTAAAATTAAGGTGTTGGCAAAGTTATGTTTCTATTTTGAGGCGCTAAGGGAAAATCTGACCCCTAATCTTCCAACCTTCTGCAGGATGCCCACAGTCCTAAATGACCAAACCAGCAACGTCAGGTTGTCTTTCTCAAACTAAATTTCTCTGACCTCTGCTTTACCTCTCCATCTCTGAGTGTTTTGCCTCCCTCTCCCACTTATAAAGACACTTGTGATTACATTGGACCCATTCAGGCAATTCAGGAAAATCTCCCCATCTCAGGATCAGATGATTAGTAATTTTAATTCCATTTTTCACCTTAATTCTTTTTTTGCCATATAAACTAGTGTATGCACAGATTCTGAGGATTAATATGTAGACATCTTATTCTGCCTGTAGCAATCCTGCTATTATGACAAAGATCTGCCTGATCTTTGGACTTCTCAGGCCAACAACCCCACCATCAATCTATTTTTTGTCACATCTTCATCTAGAGAATGGAGGTTGATACAAGTTGGTCGGTCTTCATTGGTGTCCTTATGAAGGCCACAGGGAATCACTCTTCCCATACATCTGTTATCTGGAACACATTCTCCAAGTTCTACTTCTATTCACAACCTCTACCAAATGTGGTACAATTTTTAAGCAAGATGAGTCTTCAATTAACAAACTTAATTCTGGGAAGGTCAGGATAAGGTGAAGGATATAAAAATGCATGTGGGTATTTTGATCTCTCTCTGACTGGTCACCATGTTCTGCAGAGAGAAAGTCCTTGCATTCTATGTGGAGGGTTAGAGAGAATGGAGTTAGAGGAGGTGCACTAATAAAAACCTTAGGAAAATATCAGAGAAAGTGTTACATAACTGCTTTCTCAAAAGATATAATTATTATTTAATAATTGATGCATTAACTAATAAAATAAGAGAAATTATTATTATTATGGTTGAGAACATAATATTTTAGATAATAGAAAAGCAAAGTAGAATTTCAAAATTAATAGGGATATTGTCTCTCCAATATCACAACAAAAATCGGGATAAGAAAGGAACAGACAAAAACATCAATAAGTAACAGATAATTTAATAAATAGAAAATACAAATTAGGATGAAAGGAACTAAATTAAATATATTAGCTAGCATGATAAATACTAATAGATGAAATCATCTATTATGATGTTGGTTTTCAGAATATTATACACAAATATACATACACATATACAATTTGCTAGATATTTTCAAGTAGTGTGCTCAATGAAACTATCAAGGAAAAATTTTAAAGAAACAGTCTAGCAAGAATAAGTCAAACAAATGTAATACAAAAAAAGTAGGATGAATGACCATGGCCAGAGCTAAACACAAAGCCAAATGCATCATACAGGAAGAAAAAAGATATGATGTGTTAAAAATTATGAATACATATTTCTTTATGAAAAAAACAAATGGCAGCCAAATACATAAAGGAAAAACTACAGGAGCTCGACAACATAAAATTATATGGAAGATACCAATAAAACTTTCAGAATGGAAAAATTAAGTAGACAATAAATTGACACAGATAAAAAGAGTGTAGATGATCAAATAAAAGAATGTCATAGATTTAGACAGAGACAATTTTATTTCTTCTATTGATTATGTATTGTTTTGCACATACAAAATAAGTAACATTTAAAATTCCAAAAAGTTGAGATCTTATTAGCCTCCTTAATTACTCTTAAATTTGTAAAAAATGCCAACCTTAAAATTAAATGAAAAATTAATGCAGCAATGAAGATATGCCTTAAATAATCTCTGAGACAAAAAGGATATCATTAATGGAATGGCAACTATCTGAAAAGGAGAAAAGTACTCGCTAAAATATATACAGCACAGCAAAATATATGCTTCTAGGAAATTAAGAATGTCATTATTATTATTATTTTTAAACATTTATTTATTTATTTTAGAAAGAGAGTGTGTGCATACGCAGTGAGGAGAGGTGGAGGGAGAGGGAGAGAAAATCTCAAGCAGGCTCTCTGCTGAGCATGGAGTCCAAGGCAGGGCTAGATCTCAGGACCCTGAGATCATGACCTGAGTGGAAACCAAGAGTCCTATGCTCAACCGACTGAGCCACCCAGGCTCCCCCCCTTGCATTTTTTATTATTAAAAAATGATTAAAAATGCATTGGATATTCACCGGGGAATTATTCAAGATTAAGAACTAAAATTGAAGGACTAGAAAACAACTAAATAGTGAGACAGGACAATTAATAAAATCCCTTCTCCTCCAGCAATAGTAAAATAAATCTATTCCTAACAGGCTCAGTTTACAAGACAAGACTCAAACATTAGGAATGATAAGGGAGATACAAACCCCAATACAAGTAAATTAAAAGATTTATTTAAAAAATTATTTAGTTTAGCACTTTGAATGTGACAAATCACGTAGAAATAGATAATTGACCAGCAGAAAAAGAAATCTTCCTGTTTTAAGATGACAGGGTGAGGTTTATGACAATTGCTTTACCCCACCTCTGCCACCAATGGCTTCACAGAGTAGAGGATATTAAAAGAAAAACCGACCAAACTAAACTAAATAGCAACACATTAACAACAAAGAGTGGAAAGAAAGAAGAGTTAATCTAAAAAGTCGCCGAAATCATAAAAGGTTTTATTGGGAAGGAAGTAAACAAATACCTGAAACCCATAAGAGAGATACTTTCAGATGGATGGATGGATGGGTGGATGGGTGGATGGGTGGATGATGGAAGGAAGGAAGAAAAGGGGG
This sequence comes from Meles meles, assembly GCF_922984935.1. Lineage (NCBI taxonomy): Eukaryota > Metazoa > Chordata > Mammalia > Carnivora > Mustelidae > Meles > Meles meles. The sequence continues at coordinate 43,740,171 of NC_060078.1, read as the reverse complement.
ATGGGAGGGAGGAAGGAAGGAGAAAGGGAATGAAGAAAGGAAGGAGGGGAGGGGGAGAGAGAGAGAGAGAAAGAAGGAAGGGAGGAAGGGAGGGAGGGAGGAAGGAAGGAAGGAAGGAAGGAAGGAAGGAAGGAAGGAAGGAAGGAAGGAAGGAAGGGCCACAGGCAAAAAGCGGGCACGGAATATTGTTAACATGGTGGAAGTGTTTCCAGAATATCTCTAGGCTGCAAATGCCAGATTCTGGGAATAGAAGGGGACCCGGTGTTCCTAAACTGTATAATCAGTTGCGACACCCAACCAGCTTTTTGACACCTGTACAATTCATCTCTCCCGTGCAGCATTTGTGACACCACAAAGCTGATTCACTCAGGGCGGGAGCAGTGGGTTGGGGGCCGCTCTCCACAGGGTGGGACTATCCCAGAAATCGGGAGGAGGTGGTATGCGCTGCGCTGCCTTCAGGAGCACTGCGCAGACTCAGAGCACTCCCAATCTGGCCTAAGAACTGTCAAAGAAACAAAACACTCAGAATAACCAGCTATATAAAAAAAATTTGTACCATAATAGAAACCACATTCAGCCAATGCAAAAACCTTATATCTGGTTGAAAATAAAAGGGGTTATGTTTTTGTCTCCCTGGATAAGGATTTAAAAGGGTTGGTGGGAGGAGGGCAGCACAGATCTGGATTAATGTTCCAGATTGTGTTTGACAAATATAACTTCAGGTACATGTGTTAGCACCTTAGGGCAAAAACTTGAAAAATGGAAATAGAATTAATAACTTGCAGATCATTAGAGGAAGAAAAACAACAAAAAAAATCCTTGAAGGAAGTATGATAAGTAAAGACATATATAAAAATCCACAAAGCGGGGAGAAGGGGGAATTAGATATCAGGATAAATATAAATCACTAAATAGGAAAAAGAATATATCCAAATATATTAATAATCACATTATTTTTGAGTAAATAAAATTCATGTATGAAAAACATTTTTAAATTACAAAAAAATAAAGCAAACAGTATTAAGTAAAATTCAGGATGAAAATCTTTAAAGGCAAAAACAAAATTTTTCATTTTGATGAAAGGAACACTCCAACATGAAAATAATAAACAGTCAATAATATTTATGTACCCAAAAACATACCTTGAAATATATAAAGGAGAAATGATTAGCCATGGAGAACAAATTGACTAAGCCACAAACCTAGTGAGAGAGTTTATTACACCTCTCAGAAATGACAGAACAGGTAAGTAGACCAAAATAAGTCTAGGTGTACTAGAAAATAAAATGTTTGAACAAACAGAATTTGAATTCAATAGAAATTGCACATTGTTTTTTGAATCTGAATAATGAAAAAAATTAAGCAAATAAATATGTATTACCTCAAATTTCACAAAACTACACTTCTAAAAAATACATATGAAACATTCACAAATATTATTATGAATTAGAACCCAAAGGAATCTCAAATAAATTACAAAAAACTGATTTCATGTAATCTATAGCCAATAACAAAGCATAATACAATTAAGAATGAATAAAATATGAGCAAAAAACTGCATTCCATGAAAAATAAAGCATATAAATATATAAAACACACAGTTTTATAGAACTTTTACATTGAGTTAGAGAAAATATAAGAACGGAAATTATTACTTATAAAACTTTGGTCAAAGATAACACTTAGATATAAGTGTTATTTATAAAATATACCATAGTTAAAAAAACAATAAACTTTGAATAATGTATGACCTTAAAATTATATATTAGAAAAATAAGAAATTTGGGAATAAAGGAACTGAGCTTTTAATTTAAAAAGTTAGAATAGAACAATTCAGTGATTTTAAAAAGCAGAAATAATAATGATAATAGCTAAAAATAATAACATAAAAAGGTAAAACAAAGTTAAACAAAAAAGGCAGAAGTATTTATATTAACATTCATAACATTAACAAATAAAATTTATAAAATTTATACCACCATGTTTGAATTATGAAATCAATTTGAGGTTACTTCTTAGTGTCCTGACACTCAGGAAAGTGACTGGGTTGCATAATCCTTGGCATAAATTGATAGCTTACAGTAAATAATTGATCAATCATCTGATTGAGCAATCTTACTTTCTATAGGTCCAACGTACTGAACTACCCTCGTCCTTACAGAGAAAAGTAGAGAAGGTGAGGAGCTCCATTCACTTGCTGAAAATGCCAGATGATCAGACACAAAACCAGACTAGTTGGGGAACATTGGACAGGGTGATGAATTGCATTTCATACAACCCAAAATACTCTGTGTCCATTTACCAACTTGAAGGGCCCTCGTCAGGTCCAGGGAGCTGTGCCAGGAAGCAGACACTAAAACGGTTACCTTGAATCTTGGCTGGCTGATAATGGACCACAAAGAATTGACAAAATCCAACAGCTTGTGTGAAGATACATGGCTTTCCTCAGCAGACGGTGGAACATGAAATAGATTGGCTTGAAAAAAACACCAAAGAGCTTTGGGCTTTATTGATTTTTATAAACAAAACCCTTTGGGTGCCCTATGAATAGAAAGACACTATGACAATTCGTCTTCCTGGAATGAAAATAGAGATGTATAAATTAAATATGCTTTACCCCTGAAATATATGCTATGGTAGAAGTAGAGCTAACTCCTACTGGACCTTCTCCTTTCATTTTTTTGTTAAATCACAAAGAAACTTGTTTAGCTCTTTCTAATGAAATGGAGGGCAAGGCAGCAACGTCTCCCCAGACCCTTGGCTTTCAAAGAGACCAAGAGTTGGATTGAAGCTGGGTCTTTCAGGCAGGAGTCCCATCTTCATCCGCCCTCATTCTTCACTGGACACACTCGTATACATTCTATGTTTTCATTTAAATGGACACTTTTGTAGAATCTTGGGTGGTTAAAATGTCCTTCATTTCTGGAATTGTTCATTTCTCCAGTGTATAATTTGTTAGATGCTATTGCCTGTCAACCCACTCCCCCCAAACACACAGTCCCCTCCTTGAGGAAGCAAACTAAGTCACTGTGTGCACCAGAGGTAAAAATTGTTGGGAGGTTGGGGAACCAGGTGGAGGGTAATAGAGAGGGCACGTATTGCATGGAGCACTGGGTGTGGTGCAAAATGAGTACTGTTACGCTGAAAATAAATAAATAAATAAATAAATTTTAATAAATAAATAAAATTAAAAAAATAAAAAATTCTTATTTTTAATAAGATTTTATTTATTTATATGAGAGGGAGAATGAGAGAGTGAGAGAGAGAGAGTGCATAAGTAGGGGGGAAAGGCAGAGGGAGAGGGAGAAGCAGCCTTCCCGATGAGCAAGGAGTCCAATGGGGACCCTGGGATCATGACCAGAGCTGATGGGAGACACTTAACCAGCCAACTGAGCCAGCCACCCAGGTGCCCAAAACCAAATCTTCCATCTGTTTCTAAGACCAGGGAGGAAGAGAGCAAGGAAAGGAGGGAGTGCAGTCATGAAGCTAAATTTTGTGAGTGATTACTCTGTACAAGAAATTATCCAGGTCATTTCACATTATATTACATTTAATCTGCACACCAGCCTTGCTATATTGACACTGATCTCTTCAGATCACATATAAAGCTTACAAAATTTAAGGGCTTTTGCCCAGGTCACAGAGTTGGTTAACATTATACCTTTCATCTCATCCCAAAGCATGTGCTCTCTTTGCTACTACATAATTGTGCCAAATTTAAAAGCAAAATAAATTCCCTTCAATATTGTCAATCCCTACAGGAGATGAGTCTAAAATGTACAGTGGACCTTTCAATTGCCAGTGATCATGAGAAAAATCAGAGCAGGTGATATGGCATGTCCTGATGATGGTGTTTATTTAAGTGGACCAAGCCTGACTTTAGAACAAAGCTGAGAAAAGATAGAGAACGCTTTGTTAGCGATGAATGGAGTTGTCAAAGGAAATGCACAATTTAACTGTTTGTCACTCAACAAGACATGGAATACAAATCCATTTAAGGCCTTTCTAGATCTGATTTAATATGCAAAGTTATAGCAAGATCATTCTCCTTGACAGGATATTAAATTAATAAAATAAAAAATATAAAAATTAATCTATAAAATTAATTTGCTAACTCCATAGCTTTTGAATAATGATAAAGCTGAATGCATGCATAATTTTTTTCTGGCCACAAAAAGATTTTGACCACTTGATTTTAATTATAAATCTTTTAACCTATTATTAAATATATATACGTATTGTACACATACATATTTATATACACATATACATAATATATACATACATACATGCATTTAGTATACTACATCTATAAAAGTGTATATATATGATGTATATATGTGTATGTATGCATACATATATATATTTATATACATATATATATAAAGATCATTTTGTTTCAAATGACATGAAGCAATTGTAACTAGTGTAAGCATAAATGGAAAATTTGGAATTACACTCTGTTGTCTCATGGAATCAAAGAAAGTAGTGAATCAAACACTATTATGGAGGAAACAAGAGCTTATCAACCTGTGTGTTTGGTATCAGAAATACATCAAACTTTTGCTTAAGTATTAACATAAATAGATTCAGCTCAAAATTTGATCAACCTATCTTAAGCACAGTCTAGTTCTGGACCTACCAGAACAACCTCCTGGTGCAAAATCATTTAATATGGACATGGCTGATGGGGGTGGGAGAGAGTCCCCTTTGTTTCAGGGGTGGTTACCAGAGGAAAGGGAATCATAAACTTGAATGTATATCCTGTAATGAGAATTTTGATGAAAGGTTTCTCCAGACTTTGTTTTTATGTTTCCAATATGTCACACATTCTAAGTTAAACATTCAGTACGCATTTTGACTGAACTAGAAATTTGATTCTACTTAGTTGGGACCACTTAGCTTGGCGATTGTTGCAACAATGACACGGTCTATGAAAAAGCCAAAATGATGCATTCAGAACAACTAAACCCGTAATAACTGTCTAGATTGCAGTCCTTAAACTTTGGTCATTTCTGTCTTTTTTTTTTTTTTCAAGCCATGCCTAGCATGCTTGTCTTCTCTACCCTGTGCATTGTAACCTGCTGACTTCCCACTTCTCTCGTCCGTGCCTGGTTGAAGGTGTGACTCTCTGTCCCCTTAAAGTAAGAGCTCTGTCTCTGTGTGGTCTCTGGCGTCATCAGCATTCTGCTGTAGCTTTGGAATAGAAGTAGTGCTTTACAGTAACGTCAGCAGGGAGAAGCTGGTATGAGAACAGATGCCCACTGTGCAGAACACTGGTGCCATTTGCATTCCGCCTTGAAACAACCCTCCAGAAGCCACTGCTCAAGGGCATCATTGCTTGTTTTATACCCAGTGTCATGGTCGGTTTCATGTGCAAATACCTTTGCTTTAATCAAAGTGTTCATTCTATTTTCCACCTTTTTCCCCCAGCTAAAATTAGTGTATGTCAATTTCCTACATGATTTTTGAAAACATAATTTTAACAATTGCACATAACATTTGATTTACTGGATCAACTGTAGCTCACTCAACCGTTCCACTCTTGTTGAAACAGTAGATTAGGTCCTTTCACCACTGTGAATCCTACATGCATGCAAACCTGTGTAACATAAGAGTTCCTTCCCAAATAGTGGACAATTTATTTAATCCTGTCAAAAGCTAAAAGTCTATTCATGCTTCCTAACACTTTCTGTCATTTTTTATTCCTTGACATTTTCTGTTCTCATTTTCATTGTCACCTTCATTATGCAAGAAAAAAATTCTTGTTCTTCCTAGGATCACCTATTTACTGTATTTACATTCTGCCTGTTTCATAAATGAAAAAAAAGTACTGGTTGCCTTTTTTTTATTATTAGCAAAAGTAAACTTTTTTTTCATGTCCTTGCTTAACATTTTTACTAGTTCTTATTTCTTCTGTGAATTGTCTGATTTTGTTGTTGTTGTTGTTGTTCAATGGCCTTTGCCAAAAGTCAATGGAATGACTTACCTGCAAAGTTCAGATTAGAAGCCAGGATTGTAAGACCTTGGGCAAGTCATATGATGTCTTTTCTCATCTATGTACCTCAGGGACATATGGTATTTTAATGAGATAACAGATATCAGACTTAAACTCGAAAACAGGGGATATTCAAGAAATGATTCTTGATAATAATATTGTTATTTTTGTTGTTTTTAATTACACGAGTGATTTGATTATCCAGAGAGTCATAAAGAGCAGTGATGGCACAGTTGTTATTTGATTGCTCATGTTTATGGAAATTCCTTTATTGCTTCACACTGGTAATTATCATCTTGAATCTTGGCTCTTAGTATATAGCACTTATTAGAAAGAATTTAATAATTTAACAAGGCTTTTGGGTTTCTATTGAGATTAATTTTGTTTTGCTTTGTGTTTGATTTAACCGATTGATCTGGTGTTTGTTACAATAAAGTTCTTGATATTTAACCATTTTTGTGCTTGAAAGATTAAAACTTATTTGGTCGTGGTGGAATTGTTTTAGTGAGACACTAGCTGCTATTAAGAAAGAACTGAGGGTTTTCAAATCTATATTCATTGATCTGTTTTTGACTTGTATTATCCTGGTATTTTTTTGATATCAGGACCATATTTCCTTTATGAATCAAATTGGTCTGCTTTATTTCTTCTGGGTGTTAGATCATTGTCTGTTATGTGAAAATTTTCTGCTGCTGAATATTTAGAGGAACTAGCTTTTATAACCAACAAGATCTGAGGCTTCACTTGGGTCACTCTTTAACACATTTCTGAGCCACCTTTCATGTTATGCATTTATACTGTTTTTCTACCTCATTTGGTCATCACTTAGGTATTTTGAATTTTGAATTTTTAACATTCTGTGAAAATTATCTGTTACATAAAATTTCAGCTCAATCAATATACGCTGTTGTATTTTATTATAAATTAAACATCTCTTCTGAAATCACTGTCCCATCTCCTTTCTTCTTACTTTATTTGAATATTTTCCCTTCTTTAAATCTTGTTTTGTTGGCTGTTTATTTTTAAAAACACAAATTATTGTAGCTATCTAAATCACTTCAACCTTTTTAATATTCATTTTTATAAGCTCTTTTCTTTTTTAAACATCCAGTGCCTAACATTATTATTGTATATTGTTATTATTATATATTATATATTATTATTATTTCATTATCGTTATTGATAAAAATGTTAATCTGTAAATTCACCTTTTCTTGCACCTTTGCTGTAAGATGTAACTCTAGAGAAGGTGCTTTTATAAATTGCATTTATTACTGACTCTGTACTAGGCCATTACTAGGAATTTATAGTATAATTATGACTATAATTTATGGTATAATTATGACTATGATGTTTATCTTACCATTTGGAGATTACACAGGAGAAAAAAGATTTCTAAGTAGGGATGCCTAAAACACCATGGTAAGTATTAAAATAATAACCACATGGTCCCACGGAAACACAGAAAAGGAAGCATATTTGAGCAGTACCATAAAATGCTGAACAAATATTAAATATTGCTTTTGCTTTGCTTTTTTTGCCCATGTCATCCTTAAGGCATTACACAACATACTTAACTCCATGTTTCTCCTCTGCCACCCCTCTCTCGCTCCTCATTTGATAGGATACTAATGAAATGTGTCCAAACAGTGGCTCTTACCTATCCATCTACTCTCCCAGCCTCCTCTCTACCTACCTACCTATCATTTATCTGTATATAGAGTCTGTCTATCTGTGCAGCCACAGGCTCAGAAAGCTTTCACGCATGGACTGGCCACCATGAGCTATAATCCAGCGTAGAACAGCAAGATTCCAGTTTGTCCCTTTTGGTATATTCTTTTTCTTACAGCACAATGTTTCCCAAATTGGCTTCCACAACCGATAGGTATTATATGAAAAAATAAGCTGGGAATCTCTAAGTCAAATAATTATATTTCCTATTAGATTTTTAAGGGCTTGAATGTGCTTTGAAACCCCTATAAAAGAATATAATATGTAGAGTTTTTACATTAATTTCATCATGGGTTTCTTTGATTTGGGACCTTCTTGCAAGAATAATGTTCCTTGCAACAGACTTTGTGAAGAGCTCTTTTATATTACTGTGGGTATATTTGGTTTGGAATTCTGCCAGCCTCAGAAAAGGAGACATAGAAAGGCCACTGAATGTATCTACATGTATTAGGAAATGTTAATTATAGGATAAATCACAAGTAAAACAAAAGACATACACACAATAAAATGTACAATATAATATGTAAACATGTATACTATTTATATTACAAATCCTATAGTGCCTTGCAGTACCATACAACAAAATTTTTTTAATGAGACATAGCATGTGTGTGATGCATTGCCTAGAGAATGCCTATTAGACCATTTAGGAGAAAAAAAAAAGTAGCTCTTTCAGGGAACAGTCAGTAAAATGGCCCAGCCATTGTAAAAAATGATTGGAAGACTGACTTTTTATTTTTAAATTGGTGAGACTTATGATTCACGTTTACAGGAACCAAACTATATCCAGCTGGGTAACAGGTGTAACAAATTGAATCTACTCCTACTTGGATGACACCAAAGAGAAATTCATAGTGAGAAGAGAATTTCTATACTCTTAGGACATAGAAACCACTAGGATTGTCTAAAGTTTGGTGATAATTCAAAACAGGACAACCAAGCAGAACACCAACTCAGGAGATCTTTATTTCAAGTAGAATATTATTAGACTCCATATCACTTTTGTCTTTAATTTTTTTGAAATTTCTTTTTCTTCAATTTTTTTTTTTAAATTTTGGACATAGAGGGGAATTGCAAGATGGTTTCTGTACACCATGCAAACAGCTTCTCCTGATGTTACACCTTACATAACCATGGTTCAATCACTAAAACTAAGAAATTAACATGACAATAATACTAATAACAAAAAGTACAGACTTTATTTAGGTTTCCTCACTTTCCCCAGTATTTTTCCCAGAATTATTATTATTTTTTTAAATTCTAGGATCCTATCCTGCATTGTACATTGCATTTAGTAGCTAGATAGCCTTAATCTAACCTATGATAATGCTTCAATTGTTCCTTGTCTAGTGACCCTGCCACTTCTGATGTGTATTTTATAAAATGTTCCCTGATTTATGCTTGTGTATTGCTCATGGTTAGATTGAGGTTATACATTTTGAGGAAGAACATCTGAGAGGTGATGGCCCCTTGCTATGGCATCATTATCAGACCCCGGTGATACCAATATGACAGGTGATGTTTGCTTGATTATTTAGTTACAGTGTCCCCCAGGTCTCTCTATTGTAAAGTTATTTTTCCCTTTCCTTACTCTATTTGTAACTGACTAAATCTAACCTATGTCTAGTGATGAAGAATTAACTGCCACTACTTGGAGGGAGTATCAGAGAGCAGGCAGATATATGTTAAAATCACCATACTAGTTAATAATAAATATTTCAGGAGACATACTTTGCAGATACGAAAATACCCTAATTCTCTTTAACATTGCTTCTACTAAATTTAGGATAGTGGATTTTGTTCACAGCAATTATTATTGTGGCATTTCAATAGTCATTTTACATTTCTCTCATTTTTTTATATTTATCAATTAGGATTTTTCTATATGGACATATGGCCCTTTATACCTGATTTATTTATTCAGCTGTGTACTTATATATGTATTCTTTGAGTTGAAACCCAAAACTACCATTTTTCATTTTGTTGTTCACATGATTCCAATTTTGGTCACTGGGAGCTTTTTAAGATTGCTTCCTGAGACCTTGGAATATGCTTTGTGTTCCTTCTTTTTAAATCATTCCCTTAATTCTGGCACCAAAAGATGCTCTGGGTATATCCTGTACTCATCCTTTCCCCACCCTGGAATGGTCCATTTCCCCATGGAACCTCGAATGGTAGTTAGAAACCAAGGTCTCTGTTTGTCTATTTGTCCCTCATTTTTATTCTGTTTCTAGAAATATATATACTCTTACTTATGCATCTCCATATTTGTGCATACTTTAAGAGTCTTGTGTTCTGAGCTAGGCAGGCAGCCTAAGTACACATATTAATAAAATATAAATTCACACTGATATATTCAACTCCTACCCAGCATCATGGGTTCATTCTAATATTACCTCATTACTTATTTGTTACATCTTTCTCTGACACTGAAAAACCTGGCTTTCACTGTCTAAATAGATATTGTTTTGTCCAAACTTAGTGTAAATGTAACATAGTTTCAGCATCACTAACTGTGTGCCCCTGCGAGAAACAAATTTACCAGTTAGAATACAGTCTTTACATACAGTTCTGGGTTTTTAAAAGATTTTACTTATTTATTTTAGGGAGATATAGAGAGCTCACACATGCAGGAGCCATGGGAGGGGCAAAGAGAGAGAGAGAAGGAGAGGCTCTTAAGCAGATTCTGTGCTGAGCCAGACTCTGACGTGGGGCTCCATCCCAGGACCCTGAGATCATGACCAGAGCTAAAACCAAGAGTCAGACACTTAACCTACTGAGCCACTCAGGGGTCCGCTCCATATAATTCTTTTTGTTTTCAGCCTCATGATATAGCTGGTTGAGCTCATCGTTTCTCAGAGATAATTAATTAGGTCATATCCTTTCTTGCCTACACCCTTCAGTGTGGTTATGTTATACATTTGTAATACAGTTAGAGTCATCTGTCAAAGTCTAGATTGCACTTTGGATTGCTATGATCTACTGATTTTCTGCCTACGTGTACTATAAAGAGAGAAGTGCTGAAGCCTCTGATCCCAGGCATGGATTTGTCTATTTCTCAATACAGTTCTACCAATTTCTCCTCAAGTGTTTTGAAGCTCTGATATTAGATGTACATACTTTTAGAATTAATACATCTTCTTGGGGGCCCTGGGTGGCTCAGTCAGTTAATTGTTTGTCTTCAGCTCAGGTCATAAATCTGAGGTCCTGGGATGGAACTCTGAGTCGGACTCCCTGCTCAGCAGGGAGTCTGCTTTTTCTCTCTCTCTCTGCACCTCTCCCTGCTTGTGCTTTCTCTCAAATAAATATATAATATATCTTTAAAAAATATATGTCTTCTTGGAATAAATAAATAAAATGTCTTTTAAAATATATCTCTTCTTATGTGGTATATATACACAATGGAATACTATGCAGCCATCAAAAGAAATGAAATCTTGCCATTTGCGATGACGTGGATGGAACTAGAGGGTATCATGCTTAGTGAAATAAGTCAATCGGAGAAAGACAACTATCATATGATCTCCCTGATATGAGGACGTGGAGATGCAACATGGGGGGTTAGGGGATAGGAGAAGAATAAATGAAACAAGATGGGATTGGGAGGGAGACAAACCATAAGTGACTCTTTTTTTTTTTTTTAAGATTTTTTTTATTTATTTGACAGAGAGAGATCACGAGTAAGCAGAGAGGCAGACAGAGAGAGAGGAGGAAGCAGGCTCCCTGCTGAGCAGAGAGCCTGATGTGGGGCTCGATCCCAGGACCCTGAGATCATGACCTGAGCTGAAGGCAGAGGCTTAACCCACTGAGCCACCCAGGTGCCCCAAGCCATAAGTGACTCTTAATCTCACAGAACAAACTGAGGGTTGCTGGGTGGAGGGGGGTTGGGAGAGGGGGAGGGGGGTTATGGACATTGGGGAGGGTATGTGCTATGGTGAGTGCTGTGAAGTGTGGAAACCTGGCGATTCACAGACCTGTACCCCTGGGGATAAAAATACATTATATGTTTATAAAAAAATAAGAAATAAATCAAAAATTTTAAAATATATATATATATATAAATATATATATAAATATATATATATATATATATATATATATATATATATATATATCTTCTTGGACAACTAAACTCTTTTTATCATTAATTAATGTCCATCTTTGTTCCTGAAAATATTCCTTATTTTGAAGTCCAGTTTGTGTGAAATTATTAAACTTCTGTAGCTTTCTTTCAGTTAGTCTTCGGATGGTATATTCTTTTGTCCTTTTACTTTTAACTCATCTATTTTTTTAATTTAATGTGACTTATTGTAGATAGCAATAGCCAGGTCTCTCTTTGCATCCACTTTGACAATTTCAATCTTTTAAATAATTTGTTTATACCATTCATCTTCAATGTGACTGTAAATAGGATTAGATTGATATCTACCACCTTGTTCGTTGTTCCATCTCTTCTTTTTATCCTCTTTTTCTGACTTCTGTTGGCTTACTTGAGAGTTTTATTTCCTTTATTGATTTATTATTTATGCCATTTAAAACATTTTTGGGGTAGACCAAGGGTTTACAATGCATATTTTTAATTAATCTGAGTCTACTTTGAAATAACAGTACACTACAGGAATATATTCTCAACCCCCATCATTTGTGAGATTATTATCATATATTTTGCTTTTACACTTGTTATGAACACATACAATATTTATATTAAAATTACCTTAGGAAGTTGATTTTCTGTAGAAATTAGAAATAAATTTAAAATGTGATTTTAATTTTACCACTATATATTTTATTTCCAGTGAGATCTTCATTTCTTTTTCTAGATCCAAATTTCCAAACAATATTTCATTCCTTTTGCTTAGATCTTCCATTAATATTTCCTGTTGAATAGGTCTACTAGCAATAATTTATCTCAGGGTTTGTTTTTGAAAGAATGCTTTATTTCCTTTCCCTTTAAAAAAAATTAGTTACTGTGCAGCCAAACTGACCCTCTTTTGGTGTCTATTTCAATGTATTCATTTATGTAACCACTTACACAATAAGGAAACAGGATAATTTTGTTTCCCAACAATCCTTCACCCCTTTGGGGTGATTCCTTGGGTTTAGGTTGTGGTCTGGTTTTCCAGAGGTGATTTCTCGATGTCTGCTTTGTATATAATGTCTTCTTGGCTTTGTATCTTCCCTTTTGCTCTGTGCTTAAGGAGGAATTTGTCTCCTACAGTTAGCTAGCATTACATTGTTATTTTCTACTCCACACTTATTAGCCTCTTGGAGGGCAGCAAGTGAGGGGATCTTCTCTAATGTTCTGATTAAGCATCAATCTTAGGTAGGCATTATATCCCTACCTTCCTAGGATGGAGACTTTCTCGTGATCTTGTACCTCCTCCAGGTTTTGTGCTGTGCCTAACATATATTCCTGCCCCTCACACTGAGTTAGTTTATTTTTTTGTTTTTCGTTTTGTTTTCTCTGTCTTCTTTACCCAACTGTCATGAATGCCTGTTAATGCCTCCAGGCAACACTGAATGACCACCTCTCACTGCAGACAAGGTTTTTAATCTGCGTAGGCAGTAGGGGAGATGCAAAACCTAGAACTTAAACAGATAATTGAATTTTAAACTTTCCATTTGGGTTGGTCAACAAGTTGGTCACAGGTGAAGAAAGAATTAGTCAATGAAACATCAGAAGGAGATATTCATGCTGGAAAATGGGAAGGTAAAAGCAAACACAAAAATAGACTAAAAAGCATATGGAGTACAGTGAAAAGCTGTGACATATGTATAATTCAACTCCCAGGAACAGAGGAGAAAGAGAAAATGTGGACGATTAGTATTTTAGAATATATGGCTTAAAAATTTCCATAAGCTGACAAGTAATAAAAAGCCACATATTCAAGAAGCTGAATCTCAAACAACAAAAGTGCTTTGGAAACCATACAGATGCACATAATAATAAAACTATGATCCAAAGACAAGGAAAAATATCAAAATCAGTCTGGAGAGGTATATTCATTTAAAGCTTCAATGAGACCAGCTGATGATTTTTTTAACATAATCAATGGAAAAGGGAAGATAACTGTATTATAGATTCAAAGTGCTGAAAGAAAACAAAAATCTGTCGATTTAGAATTCTAGACCCAATACAAATAGCCTTTAGATATAAAGCAAAAATAAAGATATTTTCAAATTTGAATAAACATGAAAATCTGAGAGGGTTTATCACCAGCAGGCACACCCTAAACCAGATGCTAATGCCAGTTTTTGAAGAAGAAGGGAAAAGTAATCCCAGAGAGAAGTTTAAGAGAACATAAAGGAGGGGCACCTGGGTGGGTCAGTGGGTTAAAGCCTCTGCCTTTCGGCTCAGGTCATGATCCAAGGGTCTTGGGATCGAGCCCCGCATTGGGCTCTCTGCTCAGCGGGGAGCCTGCTTCCTCCTCTCTCTCTGCCTGCCTCTCTGCCTACTTGTGATCTCTCTCTCAGTTAAATAAATAAATAAAATAAAATCTTTAAAAAAAATAAGAGAGAGAACATAAAGGAATAAAAGACAATGCAAAGAGGGAATGTAGATAAATCTAAATGAACATTACATTTATTAAAATAGTAATAATGTATTATGGGAATTAAACATATACAGAATTAAAATAATTTTAAAAATAGGAGAAGAATAAATGAAACAAGATGGGATTGGGAGGGAGACAAACCATAAATGACTCTTAATCTCACAAAACAAACTGGGGGTTGCTGGGGGGAGGTGGGATTGGGGGAGGGGGAGCGGGCTATGGACATTGGGGAGGGGAGGCGAACCATAAGAGACTATGGACTCTGAAAAACAACCTGAGGGTTTTGAAGGGTCAGGGGTGGGAGGATGGGGGAACAGGTGGTGGGTGATGGGGAGGGCACGTTTTGCATGGAGCACTGGGTGTTGTGCAAAAAGAATGAATACTGTTACGCTGAAAGAATAAATAAAAAGGGAAAAAAAAATTAAAAAAAAAAATAAAAATAGCATGTATGGTAGGGGAAGATCAGATATAGATACAGGGTTATGATCCTCTTGCCTTGTCTAATAAATGCTAGAAGTACATTGGACTTTAATTAGTCAAGGATACATGCTAGATTTTTAGGGTAACAAGATAATAAAAGTGAATGTGGGAAATGGTAAATGATGATAATAATTCCCTAAAAAGAGAAGAAGAGAGACGGGAAAAAAAAAACAAACAAACAAACGAGGAATTGGTAGAATAGCAAATAAGAAAACCCTATGCTTAAACCCAAAATTTAACATTGGAGGTAAGAAAACTAAGTAATTCAATTAAATGACAAAGATTATTGGACTTATTATTTTTTAAATCTTATGAGACGAATGTATATATAAAGTTTGAAAATGAAAAGATGCAGAAAGATATACCATGGAAGCACTGAAAAGAAAGATGGAGTAATAATAATATCAAGGTCAACTTTAAGGTAAAAAGCATGAGTACACAGGAATATATAATCATGATAGAAGTTTCAGTTCACCAGAAAAGATACAAACCTTGAATTTCTATGCATCTGTAACACACCCCATCCACTGGTTCCCAGGGGCTGCTGTTTAACAAAGCGATTGACTTCAAACAACAGAAATTCATGTCTCGTGGTTCTGGAGGTTGGCAGTCTGAAATCAAGGGGTCTGCAGGGCTAGTGGTGCCTCTGAGATTCTGGGTGGAAGCCTTCCTTGCCGTTTTCTAGCATCTAGTGGGGACATTCAAGCCTTGGGATTCCTAGGCTGGTAGCCCTGTCACTTCAGTCTCTGCCTGCACCATCCCATGACACACCCCCTGTGCACCTCTCTGCCTTTACATGCTCTCTTCTCCCCATGTCTCTGTTTTCTCAGGACCATCATTTTGGGTTAGGGCCTGCTCTAATCCAGTATGACTTCACCTTAATTTATATCTGTAAAGACCCTATTTCCAAGTAAGTTCACATTCACAGGGTCCAGGGGTTAGGGCTTCAACAAATCTCTGGAAGGACTCAGTTTAACCCATGATAGCCTCAAAACATGTAAAGCAAATATTGATGGAACTAAAATAAGCGAAAGAACAAAAAGATGAAGCCAAGATTAATGTGAGTGATAACTTACTCTTCTATTACTGTTAAGAATAAGAATCCAACAAATCAGCAAGAATCTTGATTAAGATAATGATTAAAGGAATGCATACAATAGCAATACAATACACATTCATTTTTTAGGAGCACATGGGTTATTAACCAAAATTGGCCAATTGCGGGTATAAATTAAGATTCCAAACATTTGAACTTTTCAAAGCCCTTAATGGAAAGGAGGTTTAGAAACTGACATTCACTGAAATGCCTTTGGAAACAATGATTTGAAAGATACAAATAAAAAATTAAAAAAAGAGAGAGACAGAGAGAGAGAGAGAATATAAAATACTCTCTCTGGCCAGACAGGAATTAGGGCAGAAGTCAGTAGCAAAAGGACAATTAAAATTTCGTTTACGTTTGGAAATTAAGCAGTACAGTTCTAAATAATCACTAGATAAAAGAAGACATGAAAATGGAAATTGGAACAAAAACAAACCAGGGGTGCCTGGGTGTCTGAGTCAGTTAAGCATCTGACTCTTGATTTCTGCTCAGGTCATAATCTCAGGGTTGTGAGATGGAGCCCTGTGTCAGGCTCGGCATTCCGTAGGGAGTCAGCTTGGGATTCTCTCCTTCTCCCTCTGCCCCTCCCTTGCTCTAAAAAATAAGAAAGCAAAAACAAAAACAAAAACAAAAAACAAAAAATTCCCAACCAACCAAACAAACAAAACAAAAATCATGAACTGAATGATAATAGAAATATTTAAATTTGTGATACATGAGAGCTGTGATTATGGGTACATTTATAACCTGAAAAGTAGAATATAGGCTAAGGCCTTTATTTCAAGAAGTTCAAAAGAAATGATCACATTAAACTCAAAGAAAGTAAAAGGGGGTTACAGTGAGGACTAGAACAAATATACTAGAATCAAAAATAAATCTATCATCCAGAGACTAAGCACAGGCTAAGCTATTTGAAAAGACATAATTGGTAAATTTCTACAGGCAATAAACACAACAGACATGTATGGATGGCATAAATGACTCCAATGTTGGAAAAGAAAACTGTCCCAACAGCATTCAGAGTCATTTTTATTTATTTACCTTATTTTAAGATTTTATTTATTTGGGAGAGACAGAGCAGAAGCAGAGGGAGCAGCAGGCAGAGGGAGAAGCAAGCTCCCCGCAGAGCAGGGAGCCTGCTGTGGGACTCGATCCAGGACCCTGGGATCATGACCTAAGCCGAAGGCAGATGCTTAACCAACTGAGCCACCCAGGCATCCCTCATAGCCACTTTTAAAAGGTAATAAGAGGGCACTCTGGACCATTTTCTGCCTATAATGTTGAAAAATTTGGTGAGATAAATTCCTAGAGAATACAACTTAACCAAACATGACACAGAGATCATAAGTAATCTTCCATAAATAAATGAAAGAAATTAAATCTCCGGGAGATACACTTCCCACCAAATGACAGCACAACCACCACACAAGCATTGACTAGTGAAATCCAGCAGACATGTATGAAAGCAATGACCCAGATGTTAAAAAGGTTGTCAAGGTAATAGAATAAGAGAGGCTCCTTCCCTACTCATTTTATGAGGTCTGTATCACTTGATATCAAAAGCTAACAAGGAGTTTGCAAGGAAGGGCAACTTCTTGAGGGACGTAGGTGCAAAATTCTTAAACATTCATTATTAAACCAAATCCAGAGTTACAGAAAAGCAAAGGTACTCTTTCAATGAAGTTAGGATTTTTATTCCAAGAATTAAAGTTTAGTTTAACATTGTAAAATCAATCACTATAATTTACCACATTAATAAAGGACAGAAACCACGTGATCACGTTAAAAAGATCAGTTAAGTTAGCAAAAAGACTTAATTAGGACATTATAAAATATGCATGCTCATGAATGCTCATGCACACGCACACACATACACATTCTACTCATCAATCCTTTATTTCATGTGTGAATTTTCAAAGTTTTAGCAAAAAGAAAATCTGGACCCTAAAATTTGTATCCACTTGCCAGAACAGAGTGGATGATGTTGGGAGCAAGGTATTTAGTTAAACTTTTGGAAAAACTGCCACTTTTGATATGATCAAAAAGAAAATTCCAAGTGAAACGATGCCTGTTTCCTCAGATAAGTCCCAGGAAAGTGATCAAATCCAGAACAGAAATGGCAGCAGGCACGTGTGTGCAGGCGGCCGTGAAAGAGTCTCAGAGTTTTTCTACCAAAGGAAACTTCCAGTGAAGGAAAACATCCCTCTGCATCGGGAGTCACATGACCACAGTCGAAGGCCAGTTTTTCAAAGCTGGTGTGGTGTGGTCACAAGTGCCGTTTCTCCTGTGCATGAAAGGCAGCACAGCCAGCTGAGGGAGAGCTGCACAGTGAGGACAGGAAACCAGAAACGGTAGTCCTCTGTGTGGACTGACAACCAAAAATCAAACACAGTCACTAAGTCTGAGCATGAGCACTACAGGATACGATTAACTTGGACAAGTCTCTCGCCACCCACTCCCTCTAAAATCTTGATGTTTGCGGGGCGCCTGGGTGGCTCAGTGGTTAAAGCCGCTGCCTTCGGCTCAGGTCATGATCTCAGGGTCCTGGGATCGAGTCCCTCATCAGGCTCTCTGCTCAGCAGCAAGCCTGCTTCCCTCTCTCTCTGCCTGCCTCTCTGCCTACTTGTGATCTCTCTCTGTCAAATAAGTAAATAAAAAATCTTTAAAAAAAATATTTTAAAATCTTGATGTTTGCAAAACTTTGGAAACCTAGACAGGCGTTCGAGCTAGGGTGGTGGGTATCCCTGAATTGACTGTTATGTCTCCAACTCCAACCACGCCTCATTAGAGAAAAAAACAATTAAAGGGAAAGCTGTGTATTTCATCCACCTAACTTGGTGAACTGCTAAGTAAGCATTCTGGGACCACGAATTTTGGTAGGGTAAGGGGCCCGAGTTATGGAAATCCCTATAGAACTTCAGTCTGCAGTCCTAATTGGACCTCCTACATCAAAAGTTGGTCAAGGTGAGGAACAGGGATACAGCTTGGACACAGAGAAGGGCTAGAGTCTGGGGTCTTGGGACAGAGACTTGCTAGTAGCACCCTGTAACAAGGACTGTGAGAACTAGCTCACTTTCATTCATGGGAAAGATAGAGAGGATTTTTTTCTTTTGACTTTTCAAGTGTGTTTCCAGCTAGCCTACCAATAGGAATGACCCAATGGTCTGGGGAGCCCAAAGTTTGGCTCATACAGAGCACTGTTCCCCCTGCTGGGGCCCAGGTGCCACGTCCCCAAAACTAGTCTTCAGCAGCATCTGTCCTTCAGTCCAGCACTTGCAAGCACTCTTCTATCAACCTGGGAACTTGGCAGGTTTCATCTTAGGGATACGCCAAGTTGTTAAAAGGTGATCCTTTTAACATGAATCCAAATGAGATTCATCAGGAGAGGTAAGTACCCTGACCCAGATTCTCATCTGTACTTTGCTTTTAAATAGCTGGGTGACCTTGGGCAAGGCCCCTTGATTTCTTCAAATCTAATCTGAGAAATGGGCACATGGCTTCCACACCACTGATGGCAGGATAGGCCACCAAGACCTTCTAACGTAGCTTGGCTTCTCTTTTTTTTTTTAATCATTAATTATCATCATATGGAAGTCAGTATTTGTCATCCTAAAATAGGAATGGCCCATATGTTGGGATTTAAACATAGAATAAAGTTTGCCTGTCTCGCTCCCCTCTTCCCTCTAAATCCATCCCCTCTGGGCTGACATATTTTTTGTTTGCTCTGAACTTGGAAATAGAATGTTTGTGGCTCTGACACGCCTCTTGTTTCCTTCTTTTATGGGAACAGTGTAACATACACTTCTATTTTGGAGGGAGGCCTTCTGTTTTGAAAGTTTTGGGGAGAGAAAGGCCTGCGGCCTTTTGTCAGTACAGCATATGTCTGTGTGAAGCAGAATTAACTTTCTGAGAATGAGAACGTGTTTGTCTTCAGCGTCTTAAGGAGCCATAGCCAAAGACCAATGGTGGTTTCAGGAATTATAGGAAAGTTGGTTCTGGGATGAGTGAGGAAGAGAGAGGTACGGGGGAAATCCAGGTTGAGGTTTCTTTGGAGGGGGTCTGGGTGTGAGGTGGGATTTGGCTGCCTCAGCAGCATACCTGCTAATGAAGGCAGCTACGCAGCTGACGGGCCCCCACGTCCAGAATGCGGGAGGCTCAAAGATGGACAGATGGCTTCCACCGCCAAAAATGGTGCCACCATCTTGACAGGTCTACATTACCTAAGAAAAGGAGCTTCTTTGGAAATGATGAGAATGAATCATGTTTTAACTCTTCGGATTCTGGTGTCTGTGCAGGGGGTACAGTGATAAGTGTGTCAGAATCAGGGCCTTAGAATCAGGCCAGAGGCTTTGGGTACACAACTCATCTTAACTGAGCTCCTTTTCTTGTTCTGTGTAACAGGAATTGTCATTAATAATAATAGCAACTTGCTGTGCAGATTCCATATGGGAAGCCTATAACATACCTTTCAAAAGCAGAAGGAAGGTACAGAATACACGAAATAGATGTTGGCTATTTTTATTATGAGAATAAGATGGGCATCCTCTGAGAAATCCTCTTGCTATCCGGCTGAGAACATCATTGCTGGTTGTCATTTCTGATCCATCTAAGTAGGATAACCACGCTTTTCTCTCCCACTGGTTTTATTAATCAACCAATCATGGGTCAGGAAATACAATCCATCTCTCCGTTCTCTGATGACTGTGGTTAGCTTGCTGAGTGCAGCTGTGTCA
The DNA here is from genome assembly GCF_922984935.1 of Meles meles. Classification (NCBI taxonomy): domain Eukaryota; kingdom Metazoa; phylum Chordata; class Mammalia; order Carnivora; family Mustelidae; genus Meles; species Meles meles. The sequence goes on along the minus strand of NC_060078.1, from coordinate 43,719,576 downwards.
TGTGGTGTCTGCACGAAGTGGACTGCAATGTAGGTTTCATTTACGGTATCGCTTGCTCTCACATACACTCAGATCTATGAAATCTGAAGCACTAGTATAGTCTCGGGAAACAGCAGCATTGAGCGTTCAAATACAGAGCTGGCGCTCCCCTTAGTTGGAAATGACCCCAAGAGAAGTAGTAGCTGCTTGTAGGTTGCAGTCCTTCTATGTCATCCTTGACAAGTCTCCTCCTTTCCTATGCTAAGTCATTTGCAGAAACAGACTACTCCAGAGGCCGGTCCACTGTCTGAGAGTGCCAATGGCCCAGTCGTTTCCTGTGGGTATCAAATGAAAGCTGATCCCTGAAGCTCTCACTCTCATTCCAGCTCCAGGTTCCCTGAAGCACGAGGGTGACCCTCTCCCCCATTCTGGTGCCTCCATGATTTCTTGGTGGCACTGAGCCCTGCTGTGTCTTTCCTTCATCAGGGTCTTTCTCTGTCATCTTCCCCAGGCCCTCAGAACTGGCACAGCTTGTGAGAACGGAAGTAAGCAGTGGGGATTTGACATCAGACAGAAACCATCAACACAGATTTCTGATTTGTGAAACGGCATTAAGAGTTACCACCTCACATGTTGGCATTTTGTGGGGAAAATGCAGCAAACTCGTACCTTTCTTTGCCTCCTCCCTTGTCTGAACCCATAAGATTTAACCAGAATGTATTATTAACTGAACTATGGAGGAATGACTGGTGGAAATTCAGGAGTTAGCTTTTCTTCCACAGTTAAGGGTAAAGCCCCAAATTAAGAAAATAAGAGAGAAAGAGAGATCTTTTGTGTTGCATTCATTTTTTCCCAAAACTGTTGCATAATTACATTGCCTCAAAGCTATATAATTAGAGCTTATAATTCTTATCCCATTATAGTAGTTTTGAGCTTTAGTGAATTTTAAATTTAAGCAATATTTATATGGCCTATTATGTTTATAAAAATAAGAAAAAATAAAAATACGATAAAGCTGCAATTTAAGTAATGACTGTTTTTATTGATCTCCTCTCCCCCCCCTCCATATAAGATACCTTCTGGATACCCTCCCCCATAAGGCAGAATGTTATGGTTGTAGATGCTTTCCATATTTTGGCTATATGGTTCCTTTCTTCGGAAAGTCACAAAAAACAAGACCTTAGCAAATGATGTGAAATTTAATTTTTTTTCTTTCTTTCTTTTTTTTTTTTTTTGGAGAGAGAGAGAGAGTGGCGAGGAGGGCCATAGGGAGAGAGAGAAACTTGAGCAGTCTCCATGCTGATGCAGGGCTCAATCTCACTACCTTGAGATCATGACCCGAGCCAAAATGAAGAATCAGATGCCTAACCGACTGAGCCACTCAGGTGACCCTGAAATTTAATTTTTTAATCAAACTTTACTGAGGGTCTATCAAGCTCCAAACACAGTGATGATTGTGCTGAATTCTTTTTCTTTTTCTTTTCTTTTCTTCTTTTCCTTTCCTTTTCTTTTCCCCCTTCCATTCCCTTCCCTTCGTCCCTCTTTCTTTTTTTCTCTCTCTCTCTTTCTTTTCTTTTCTCTCCCTCCCACCCTCCTTCCTTCTTTCCTTCTTTCCTCCTTCCCTCCCTCCCTTCCTTTCTTCTTTCACAAGACTAATGTGGTTGTGACATCTGGGAACAAGAGGGGCCTCTGCAGCCACTAGGCAGTATCCAGGACAAAGAGCAGAGGAGCAGGGTACATTTCCCTTTTGCCTGAGACCAGAGTCCCAGTCTGGGCCAAAGGCTCTTGCTTTAGCTGGGATGAAGGAGTTCCAGCTACACAGCCAGATGGCTGGCAGTTCACAGGTCCCACGTCCCACTGCCGTTGGCAGTTCCTGGGCCGGCCCGACTGGACAGATTCTCCCCAGGCTGCCATGTCCTGAAACCCAGGGACTAGACACAGGAAGCAGCTTCTGCTTCAATGATAAGGAGTGTGGCTTCAGCACCTCACCCTCCCAGATCCTCTGCCCCCCTCCAACTTCATGGTACTCCCCTTGCTCAGATAAGATGCTCACACAGGGGTGCCAAAGATGAATTATTTAGTGTCAGGAGAGGGTGGTATTTCTGATGATGAAGAGTTTCATGTAACTGCTAAGTATTATTATAATTAGGGAACTAAGCAGATACATTTATCCTGCATCTACTAATTAGGCAGGGAAGTAAATTAATTCTCCCCTATCCGTGCTCATTTTCTTGTTGGTTATTTTTATATCTAGTACAAGGAGAAACCCTTATCTCTTTCCGTATGGATTATATACGCTGTGCTCCTCTGTCCAACCAATTTAGATAAAGCTGGATCCACCCCAGAGAAATTTCATTTGAGGAGGGGTAGGAGGAGGAGATAAGACCTCCTTGTCTGAGTGAGTTATAAATAGCAGACAAATAAATAGAAAGACCCAGCTGCTGCTGGGGAAAAAAAAAAGTGTATTTTTTTTCTTCTGTTACTGTATAATTAGCATGAGTCACTGTCCTCTCACTGGGAGTGTGCAAGGGAGAGAGAGAAGAGGTGTGGAGGAAGACAGCCATGCCTGGGACTGGGGACAGCGCTAGTCTTCATTAAGTTTTCTGGAGACAGGAGACCAGAAGGGACAGTGCCCAAACAGCATTCTGGTTCCCAGGAGAGATGCTGGGGAAGTATCTATGAGATGTAGAACATCTGACTTTCATTTTCTCTGGGAGGACTCATTCACCAGGAGGTTCAGTTGCTGCCAATCTGCAGTCTGTCCACCCCCTTGCCTGTCACATGTACCTCCCAAGGGGTTTTCATCTTTTCCTTGGAGGCGTCCGTGTGGGCAAGTTCTAAGAGTGTCTGTTTCCCACCTGGCCCGGGATCCCATTCCCAGACAGAAGCAAGGCCCCATCATCCGAGTGAAACCTGTTCTACTGGTTTAAAGGTGTTACTACTTGTGCTCAGGGGCATTGTTCTGCAGCTCCCCTGATCTTCTTCCTTGTCTATTACTCTATGTCCTGCTACGCACAAGCACACACACACGCACACACACACATGGGTGCACTCACCCACACACATATGTAAAAGCTTCCCAGCTTCTGGAAACAACAGGAGCTCTACTGGTCTAGCCTTACCGCCTAGACATCCGGCCACCTGCATGTATCTCCAGCTCTGCTTTGCCATGCTGCAGCACTGAAGCAGTCCAGGATGGGACCTGGACTAGGTGAGGGGAGTAAGGCACACAGTGCATAAAACTTAAGGAGCTGCCCATTTTCAGGAGCTGACTGCTCACTCAGGAGGACCTGAAAGCAGGAGCCTCCTTAAGCCAGGTGCCCTGAGTGCCTTGCCTTCCTCACCCTAGTTCAGCTCTGCTCCAGGGCTCTGGGTGCTCTACTCATTGAAGGAGCCCTAGTGGGCTGCCTGCTCACTTTGAAAGATGTCCTGGTTCTAGTACCTATAATGTGTGAAAATGTTACCTTAAATGGAAGGAGACTCAGTGCCCCTTAACAGATGAATGAATAAAGAAGATATAGCATATACTAGATAGATAGATATGGTGGAATATTACTCAGCCATAAAAAAGAATAAAAATTAAGAAAAGAAAAAAAAGAATAAAAAAGAAAAACATCTTGCCATTGTGACAACAAGGATGAATCTACAAGGTATGAAGTTAAGCGAAATAAGTTAGACAGAAAAAGACAGATACCATGTGATTTTACTGATATGTAGAATCCAAATACAAAACAAATTAAAAAAACAGAGATGGACCCATAACTACAGAGAGCAAGCTGCTAGAAGGGAAGGGGGTGGAAGGAGGGGTGAAATAAGGGATTAAGAGGCACAAAATTCCAGATATTAGAAAAATAAGTCACAGGGATAAAAGGTACAACATAGGGAATATAGCCAATAATACAGTAATAACTTTGTATGGTGACAACTTACCGTGGTGAGCACTGAGTAACATACATAATTGTCAAATCACTATGTTGTACACCTGGAAATGAATATAATATTGTATGTCCAGTATACTTTGATTAAAAATGAAAAACAAATAAGAAAACAAACGATAAACAAAAAGGTCTTTGTAGATGTTGATTAATGTAAGGGTCTTGAGATGGGGAAGATTATTTGGACCTACTTGGACCCTAAATGTGATCACGGTGTCCTTATAAGAGGGGAGCAGAGGGACATTTGAAGACTAGACAGAAGGGAGGAGACAATGCCATGAACCCGGCCGAGAGATTGGGACAGGAAGATGTATTCTGTGGGCTTTGAAGGTGGAGCAGGCGTGGGTTAAGGAAGCTCTCTGGAAGAGAGCTTCCAGAACATGGCAAGGAAACACCATCCCCTAGGGCTCTCAGAGGGAGCACAGCCCCTTTGGTTATGATCCACCAAGAGTTGTAAGAGAATAAATGCGTTCTTTTAAGCACTGAATCTGTGGCAATTTTTTACAGAAGCCAGAGGAAATGAATCAGGAGCGCGGGTCCCTCTACCCTTGACTTCCCCAAAACACCCAGGAAGCTGATCACCATGTCCCCAGAGCAGGGAACAGGATAGAAGGACATGGCTACCTCAGCCACATTAGAGCCCAACACTGGCCTCCCTCCACACACTGACTCCTGAACTTCAGCCTGTTGCTAGAGATGTGACTTCTGCGCCTCCAAAGCTCGGAATTGACGCAGGTGGCGGAGGTGGAAGCCCCGGAAAGGGGACAGTGATGAGGGAATCTGGGTAAATATCACAGTGTGCTTTATCTCCACGAAGGCAGCGAGCAAGGCATTTTATACACTGAGATATTTACCTATCAAGGCAGCTCAGTTCACCCTCAGTATGCAAATAAGTAAACAGAGTAGGAGAGAGTTAATTTACTTGTTCTGGTCTCCCAGTTAATAAATAGCAGGGCAGGGATTCTCTTTTCTCTTAACTCTTATTTCCTCCTTCAGACTAGGAATTCAGAGCCCCCTTCTGGAGCTTGCAGGATCTGGAATTTAACACCCACCACCCATCAGGAGCTCTGGACCAGGAAGAATACAGATCTCACAGCCACCACCAGCAAGGCAGCTGTGCTCGTATTGCCCGCCCTGTTAGTGAGCAGGAGGGAAAGAGAAGCCCTTACCACTGCTTAGGGAGTTCTTTGCGGTGTGACCCCAATCTGTTGCCTCATTGGGCATGATCAGCCCCCATGATCGTTGTGCTGCTCCCCCACAACTTCCCTGTGGTTTCTGGCATCAGGCTCTGTCAGCACGAGAATCATGCATTGCCAAGGCCCCTGGTTCCGGAAGACACATTCACTTTTGTACATGCTCCCTCTAATTTATTCTGCAAGTACTAAACCCAAAGTGTGTTCTCTGGCTATATCTCTTCCAGTAGCCTCTGGGCAGAGGTTGGGTGCCCTCTAGTCTAGGCACTCTGGAGTTTTCATCTGAAGCCCTATCTCACCCCTCTATGATTATTTACTTTCCTTCTTCCTACAACAGACAGAATCTCTATCTTACCAGTTCTCTATCTTTTCCCTTCAGTGACTTGCACAGTGCCCCATACATAAAGGTCGCTCCATAAATGTTTGCTCAGTGGGTGAATGAATTAAGACACAGATATAGTAGAGTAGAATGTTATTATTGATGGAAAATTAATTCTGGCATCTCCAAACAACACCATCAAAGGCATGCCCCTGGGATGAGATAAAGCCTGAGAGAATACTTGGTAGGATAAATTCCAGGCTGACCCTTTGAAAATGGGGTGAGGGAGCAGGGCAGTGATTTTTCCTTCTTGGTTTTTACATTTCATTTCAGTAACTACATCCCATCTCGCTCACAGTGGAGCTGTACGTCTTGTAGAGCACATCGACATAGAATGAGTGTGCCTGGGAGATTTTGTGGGCAATTGGAGATGAACATCAATTTACTTGGGCTTGAAAATAAAAGTTTCATGGTAAGAAAAATCAGTAATGTGAATCTTTCCTTGAACTCAGAGGTAGATGAATGGATGAATTGAAGAAGTGGTACTTGAAAAAAAAAATTCAGCAGAATCTGGGGGAATGGAAGACTCATTTTGACCTATCACAGTGGAAGTCGGGTGGGGTGGGGAGGTCTCCACATAGAACCACAATCCGAAGGCTCTTGCTTCTTTCCCCTTCTACTTCTCTTGCCTTCACCATGAGGCTGCCTTAAAGGCGGACGTATCTCAGAAAACTCATCTGTGGAGAGCCTTGTCCCTTCAGCCTTTCGTCTTCATGATGATATATCTTCATTTCAAAATTCTGCAATTTCAAAAGCTACGAAGTTAGGGGGATAATGACAAACTGAGTGAGGAATAGGATTCAATCCTTGATCATAGAAAAACAAGCCCTACAAAATATACTTGGCTTAAAGATAAGACAGAAAAGACAATGTGTACAGAAGCATTTTCTGTTTCCAGATTTAGTGCCAATAGAACATGTGTAAGTCAGAGGGAAGAAGGGAAGGCGCATGGTCCCTGGGATGCCTCCAGGCTCAAAGTCCCACTCTATAGCTTGCTAACAGAGAGACTGCTTGCTACCCTGGTAACATTGCCTCAGTTTCCCTCAGAGGGGGAAGGATGCCTGTCCCTACCACAAAAAACCTCTGTGCCTGTCATCCACGGAGGACACATGCACCAATATGGACGCATAGAAGGCACACTGAGGAATCATAACCAGTAAGTTCTCACTTCCCTGTGATCACCTGTCTGCTAATTCAGAGGCAGAAATACAATTGTGCAGCACATGAATGGTTTATTACAGGCTTCGTTGTTTTAACACTGTGACGTCACCCTCCCTGACATTTTTTTCCCCAGGAAGCTAATTTTAAATTTCTCTGGGTTAAGTTATAGATTGGTTACAAAATTCTTTTACAATATTTCCAGAGGTGGGGTAATAGACTTGCTTTTCATATTCTTCTCTCTTTGGGTTTCAGGACCCGGAAGGATAGCATCAAGTCCTACCTGTAGGTAACTAACATTGGCCTTCAAATCTTTGTTGGGTCTTTCCATCAGAAAACTAGCTATCAGTGTGTATGTATATGTAAATATATATGCACACCTACATGTGCATAGATGCATGTTATAACAATATGTGTATATTATACCAAAAATATATAGACGTAGATGTTACGTATATACATAAACACACACATATGTAAGTGTGTGTGTGTTTATACATAGAGACTGAATGAGTGGCTCTCAAGTTGTTGCAAGCCCCAAAAATGTCGTCCTATATCCATTACATTTGGCTTCTCTGGAAGCTCTGGAAAAATTGGAAACAGTTATATATAAAATGCTGTCCCTTTTGGCACTGGCTTGTGCTTTGTCAGGGATTTTCTGTTGCAAGGAGCAGAAACTTAGAGAAGCTTAAGGAAGAGGGGAACATGAGGCCAGACCTCATGGGGAGTGCAAATCCTCCAGACTGACATGATTTTCTGTCTCAGGCTCTCCTTGCTTCTGGGGCCACGTGACCTCTTGTCGGGATGCAAACCAGCTTCCCCAAGTTTCCTACTTTTCTCCTGTGGTTTCTGTGTCCTCGTCCCCCATGTCTTTGGCTTGCATGTGCTGTGATTCCAGCCAATCCTGGCACCACCACGCCTACTGCAGAGCAGAAGTCTACTGTGTTTTAGGTTTCTTAGAGCAAAATATAATGCAAAAAAAAAAAAAAAAAAAAAAAAGAGAGAGAGAGATTTTTCTTGGGTTGGTTCAAGTGCCCTCTGTTGTGGACAGGGTAAGTTTAAAGTCAGGGTGATGGCATATGTTCCATGAGAGACTCAGACTTGAGGAATTTATTTGAATTTCTATTACAGGAGATAAAAGCACATGGTCAAACATTTTTGAAAAAAGAAAAATTGGAAGTTTGAGAAAGGAGTTTTAAATTTCCTCATCTTAGACCCATACATTCTACTGGTGGGACTGGAGAGTCAGAACATTATCCTGAATTCAGAAACCAACAGTCACAAAAAAGTTCAGTGGAACATTGGTGAAAGTGCAAAGGAAACTAATTTTAAATTCTCAGCAATAAGGAAAAGCTCACTTAAATTATAATCTGCTCCTGATGCATTACTTAACCATTAAATGTATAAGGATGAGGACTACACCTTGAGTTAGTCTTTTAAAATTGCAAAATTGTACATACAGGAACATCTAAAATATGCTAGGAATAAGCATAAATGAAATATAAAATATAGTACATCAAGATGTTTGCATATGATGGCTTTGGTATATGGACTTATGTTTCTCCCCCTTTGTCCCTCTACATTTTCATGTTTTATAAATTCTGTGTTATGAGTATGTATATTGTATACTACAAATTTACCCTAAGTTCTGTGACTGTTGAAGAGAGCCTTTTAGCTTCCTCTTCCATTTTAGCTCCTGCACTGGGGTTGGAAACATAACCAGACGTGTGAACAGAGGAGGTAATGAGCAGACTCATTTTGATACGAGGTTCGAGGACTACATCTCCAATTTGTGGCAAGAAAAGTATACTAAACAGGGCTTTCATTTTGCCAAATATCAATTAACCTTAGGCCCTTTTTAGATATGTTAACACTATTTATGTCAGCTAAATGATGATTACTCAGTCTGTGTGTCTCCAAACCCTCATTAAGTCTTGTGTTGAAGCCCTCACAAATTATAGCATTTGAGAGACACATTCCGCTACACAATCAAGAGAAACTTTAGAAAATGTCATTGATCACTTGTTTCTCCCCCGGGGAGGAGAAAACTTAATTATAATTATTGGAGATCTATCAATATTAGTCTAAAACGGCATCTGAGCTGACACAATTTTTGGTAGTCTCTAAAAAAAGTGCTGGTGATTAGTTTGCATGAAAAAATGCCTTCCCTCCCCTTCTTCCCTCCCCCTCCCCCTACATGCATTCCCCTAGAAAGTCAGTCCTTCATGAATGAATCCCTCATACTTGCATACCCCTTTGGGAACCTGAGGGTCAATAAGATAAATTTTAATACCACTGGGAAGAAAGAAATGTCAACACAGTACTGTTAGAGGCCAAATAGTACTTCTGTCTCTCTCCAAAGCACACCTAGTACCAGTACCACTGTGATTTGCAAAGTTTCACTTTAATTTATGCATCGATATATCCACTCATTTACTCAACAAACATTTGTAGAAACACCTAGGAAAGCTACGGCAAACACCTAGAAAACTATTAGAAAGAACTATTTGATGAAGTATCAAGAATATCCTGCAATCTTAGGCCAAGCAGTCCTTTAGGTCCTGGTCGTGTCATAATTAACAAGGCAAGATCACTGCCCTCGGGGAGCTTGCATTCCATGGAGGAGATACAACTAAGAAGCATATACATATAATACATAAAAGGCATATAATATTACACATTCTCTATATGGTAATATATACATATGCAGTTGACATATCTGTAAGCATGAATGTACTTATGTTGAGCCTCACACCATGGAGACTATATGCTACTAGAATGAATGAGTGTGAGAGTCACAAAGGCATGGTGAAACCCTGGGTCAGTTAAGTACTCAACCCATGGGCTTCCACATGAGTAATGATGAGCTTGAAGCAGGAAAGGAACAGAGGACACCCAGAGCAGTGTTCTCAGCATCAGAGGACAGGCGAGATCCAGAGTGGCAGGCCAGAGTCCTGACAAAGCAGATACAATCCTCACCTTAGCCATCATGCTATCCATGAACAGTGCCCGCTATTCTTTGAACACTTCATTTAATAATAACAATCATCTATTATGAAGGTGTTGTGTATTCATGTAAGCCTCTTTCTGAGGTTCAGAAGGTTGAATTTCCCAAAGGCCAAGGAGTCCACTTTTGTCCACTTCAAATTCTACACTGAAATATTAATTGCACTTCATTGATTCAAACAGATTCCCAGACACTTGCCCAAGGTACAAAAGAACCAGAGATATCGTTTAAAGATGTTGGAGATTAAGCCACAAAATGAAAGAAACAGGCCAAATGAGCAGAATTCTCAAGTAGTGCAAAGTTATTGATGCTGAAGTGTCTGGGCTGATGTTTCTTTTTCTGATACCCCATCTGTTGGTCTAGGTACCTTTGGGCACCTGGTGGGACACAGCACCCCCAGGTTTTCAGTGAGATCTCCAACAGTCTCCCTTTCTCCGTAGCCTGTGTTGTACATTGTCTCAAATGGAGGAATTGATTGTAATTATTAGTTTTTAAGACTGTGCATCTTGGTAACTCTTTTTACTTATCATGGAAACCAGAGAGCCTCTCTGAAAGATTGACATGTCGATGAATTGGAGAATGGAAGTGTTTCAGCTTTTAAGCTGTTCTTGAAAAACACTGCAAGCCATCTGCCAAAAGAGGTTTTAGTTTGGAAAACCAGGTGGTCAATATCACCATAAGAGATGTGATAAAGAAGAGGATTTAGTGAAAGGTTAAGGAGGAGAAAGACTCTTTGGTTTCCATGATAATAACTACCAGGATATTGCACATCATTGAGGAGGACTCGCAAGCACTTTGTAGATTTTAACCTGTGTACAAGTCCTTGTAAGTGGGAAGGACTTTTCAAGAACACTCCCAACACTGATACTCTGTGTTTCCATCTCTCTGTATTTACAGTGTTGAGATTTCTGATACTCACTATTTTTATAATCAGTGTTTCTGGTATTCTGTACTTCCATTTGTGGGAATTCTTCTACTCAATATTTTAATAGTAAACGTTTCTCTTATTTGAGATTGATAGTTCTGAGACTAGGAATTTTTTCTTTAGTAATTTTTTTAAGGTCTCTGAGTCTTCGTGTAACACTCGGGTCAAGTGTATTTTAATTTGGGGATCCTCTAGGCCACTAGCTTAGATGTGTCACCTTTGTGGGAATATTTCTTTCTCAGAACTCCTAGAAATATCTATAAACTGGCACAAATATAAGTTTCACTAACATTCTTGGTACTGGGTACCAAGCACTTGAAGAAAATATCAATAGACAAAATATATTTGAAGAAAACTGAGTATTTGAAGAAAATATCAATAGACAAAATATAACCACATTATGTGATAGGTGTAAAATCCTCACTAAATCTCTATTCTTGTCTGACCACCATTACAGAAGAACGGGTCAATGTCTTGGGCGCCAATGCCTCTCAGCTTCATGGTGGAGTCTCCCTCTGTTCTCAGGATGGCATACACCCCCTAAGGAGTCCCTTTATGAGGACAGATCACCAAATATAAGGGGTGTTTCAGTAGGGGTGCCAAGTTGAGCTGTAGAGTGCAGTATTTTGAATTTATTGTATTTTAATCTTGGAATGGTGCTAGGGTTCTGCAGCATAACACAGATCTGAATATTCCTGGTTGCTCTCTGAGCTGGCTTCTAGATCTGTAGGCTGACTTGTGGTTTGTGACTTGTGCCTGGGCTTGTGCTTCACTTAGAGGAGTTTGAGCCCTTTTTTTTTTTTTTTTATTTGTTTATTTACAGCATAACAGTGTTCATTGTTTTGGCATCACACCCAGTGCTCCATGCAGTACGTGCCCTCCCTATTACCCACCACCTGGTTCCTCAACCTCCCACCCCCCCCGCCGCCCCTTCATAACCCTCTGGTTGTTTTTCAGAGTCCATAGTCTCTCATGGTTCATCTCCCCTTCCAGTTTCCCTCAACTCCCTCTCCTCTCCATCTCCCCATGTCCTCCATGTTATTTGTTATGCTCCACAAATAAGTGAGACCATATGATACTTGACTCTCTCTGCTTGACTTATTTCGCTCAGCATAATTTCTTCCAGTCCCATCCATGTTGCTACGAAAGTTGGGTATTCGTCCTTTCTGATGGAGGCATATATTCCATTGTGTATATGGACCACATCTTCCTTATCCATTCATCTGTTGAAGGGCATCTTGGTTCTTTCCACAGTTTGGCGACCGTAGCCATTGCTGCAATAAACATTGGGGTACAAATGGCCCTTCTTTTCACTACATCTGTATCTTTGGGGTAAATACCCAGCAGTGCAATTGCAGGGTCATAGGGAAGCTCTATTCTTAATTTCTTCAGGAATCTCCACACTGTTCTCCAAAGTGGCTGCACTAACTTGCATTCCCACCAACAGTGTAAGAGGGTTCCCCTTTCTCCACATCCTCTCCAACACACGTTGTTTCCTGTCTTGCTAATTTTGGCCATTCTAACTGGTGTCTGGTGGTATCTCAATGTTGTTTTAATTTGAATCTCCCTGATGGCTAGTGATGATGAACATTTTTTCATGTGTCTGATAGCCATTTGTATGTCTTCGTTGGAGAAGTGTCTGTTCATATCTTCTGCCCATTTTTTGATATGATTATCTGTTTTGTGTGTGTTGAGTTTGAGAAGTTCTTTATAGATCCTGGATATCAACCTTTTGTCTGTATTGTCATTTGCAAATATCTTCTCCCATTCCGTGGGTTGCCTCTTTGTTTTGTTGACTGTTTCCTTTGCTGTGCAGAAGCTTTTGATCTTGATGAAGTCCCAAAAGTTCATTTTTGCTTTTGTTTCTCGGCCTTTGGAGACATATCTTGAAAGAAGTTGCTGTGGCTGATATCAAAGAGGTTACTGCCTATGTTCTCCTCTAGGATTCTGATAGATTCCTGTCTCACATTGAGGTCTTTTATCCATTTTGAGTTTATCTTTGTGTACGGTATAAGAGAATGGTCGAGTTTCATTCTTCTACATATCGCTGTCCAGTTTTCCCAGCACCATTTATTGAAGAGACTGTCTTTTTTCCATTGAATATCTTTTCCTGTTTTGTCGAAGATTATTTGACCATAGAGTTGAGGGTCCATATCTGGGCTCTCCACTCTGTTCCACTGGTCTATGTGTCTGTTTTTATGCCAGTACCACGCTGTCTTGGTGATCACAGCTTTGTAGTAAAGCTTGAAATCGGGGTAACGTGATGCTGCCAGTTTTGTTTTTGTTTTTCAACATTTCCTTAGCAATTCGGGGTCTCTTCTGGCTCCATACAAATTTTAGGATTATTTGCTCCAGCTCTTTGAAAAATATCGGTGGAATTTTGATCGGAATGGCATTAAAAGTATAGATTGCTCTAGGCAGTATAGACATTTTAACAATGTTTATTCTTCCAATCCAAGAGCATGGAACAGTCTTCCATCTTTTTGTGTCTTCTTCAATTTCTTTCATGAGTGTTCTGTAGTTCCTCGAGTACAGGTCCTTTACTTCTTTGGTTAGGTTTATTCCCAGGTATCTTATGGTTCTTGGTGCTATAGTAAATGGAATCGATTCTCTAATTTCCCTATCTGTATTTTCATTGTTAGTGTATAAGAAAGCCACTGATTTCTGTACATTGACTTTGTATCCTGCCACGTTACTGAATTGCTGTATGAGTTCTAGTAGTTTGGGGGTGGAGTCTTTGGGGTTTTCCATATAAAGAATCATGTCATCTGCGAAGAGAGAGAGTTTCACTTCTTCCTTGCCAATTTGGATACCTTTTATTTCTCTTTGTTGTCTGATTGCCGTTGCTAGAACTTCTAATGCTATGTTGAACAAGAGTGGTGAGAGTGGGCATCCTTGTCGTGTTCCTGATCTCAACGGGAAGGCTGCAAGCTTTTTCTCATTGAGGATGATATTTGCTGTGGGTCTTTCATAGATAGATTTTATGAAGTTCAGGAATGTTCCCTCTATCCCTATACTTTGAAGCGTTTTCATCAGGAACGGATGCTGGATTTTATCAAATGCTTTTTCTGCATCAATTGAGAGGACCATGTGGTTCTTCTCTCTTCTCTTATTGATGTGTTCTATCACACTGATTGATTTGTGAATGTTGAACCAACCTTGCAACCCAGGGATGAATCCCACCTGGTCATGGAGGATAATCTTTTTAATGTGCTGCTGGATCCTGTTTGCTAGGATCTTGTTGAGAATCTTTGTATCCATATTCATCAGTGATATTGGTCTGAAATTCTCCTTTTTGGTAGGGTCTTTGCCTGGTTTGGGGTTCAGGGTAATGCTGGCTTCATAAAAAGAGTCTGGAAGTTTTCCTTCTGCTTCAATTTTTTGGAACAGCTTCAGGAGAATTGGTGTTATTTCTTCTTTGAAAGTTTGGTAGAATTCCCCAGGGAATCCGTCAGGTCCTGGGCTCTTGTTTTTTGGGAGGTTTTTGATCACTGCTTCAATCTCATTACTAGATATCAGTCTATTCAGGTTGTCAATTTCTTCCTGGTTCAATTTTGGGAGTTTATAGTTTTCCAGGAATGCATCCATTTCATCTAGGTTGCTTAGCTTATTGGCATATAACTGTTGGTAATAATTTCTGATGATTGTTTCTATTTCCTTGGTGTTAGTTGTGATCTCTCCCTTTTCATTCATAATTTTATTAATTTGGGCTTTCTCTCTTTTCTTTTGGATTAGTGTGGCCAATGGTTTATCAACCTTATTGATTCTTTCAAAAAACCAGCTTCTAGTTTCATTGATACGTATCTCTCGTTTCTACCTCATTGATCTCTGCTCTAATCTTGATTATTTCCCTTCTTGCATGTGGAGTTGGTTTGATTTGTTGTTGATTCTCCAGTTCTTTAAGGTGTAGAGACAGCTGGTGTATTCTGGATTTTTCAATGTTTTTGAGGGAGGCTTGGATGGCTATGTATTTCCCCCTTAGAACCGCCTTTGCTGTATCCCATAGGTTTTGGACCGAGGTGTCTTCATTCTCATTGGTTTCCATGAATTGTTTAAGTTCATCTTTGATCTCCTGGTTGATCCAAGCATTCTTAAGCAAGGTGGTCTTTAGCTTCCAGGTGTTTGAGTTCCTTCTGAACTTTTCCTTGTGATTGAGCTCCAGTTTCAAAGCATTGTGATTGGAGAATATGCAGGGAATAATATCAGTCTTTTGGTATTGGTTGAGTCCTGCTCTGTGACCCAGTATGTGGTCTATTCTGGAGAAGGTTCCATGTGCACTTGAGAAGAATGAGTATTCTGTTGTTTTAGGGTGGAATGTTCTGTATATGTCTATGAGGTCCGTCTGGTCCAATGTTTCATTCAATGCTATTTCTTTATTAATTTTCTGCTTCGATGATCTATTTCTGAGAGAGGTGTATTAAGATCTCCTATTATTGTATTCATATCAATATGACTCTTTATCTTGATTAATAATTTTCTTACGTAATTGGGTGCTCCCATATTGGGGGCATAGATATTCACAATTGTTAGATCGTCTTGGCGGATAGTCCCTTTAAGAATTATGTAGTGTCCTTCTGTATCTCTGACTACAGTCTTTAGTTTAAAGTCTAATTTATCTGATATGAGAATCGCTACCCTGGCCTTCTTTTGAGGCCCATTGGCATGAAAGATGCTTCTCCATCTCTTCACTTTCAGTCTGGGTGTATCCTTAGGTTCAAAATGGGTCTCTTGTAGACAACATATGGATGGGTCCTGTCGTTTTATCCAATCTGCAACCCTGTGTCGTTTTATGGGTGCATTTAGGCCATTCACATTGAGAGTGATTATTGAGAGATAGGTTTTTATTGACATCGTGTTGCCTTTGAAGTCTTTCTGTCTGTAGATTGTTTCTATATTTCTGTTCAATGATATTCTTAGGATTTTTTCTCTTTTATAGGACCCCTCCTTAATATTTCCTGCAGTGTCGGCTTGGTGGTTGCATAGTTTTTTAAGCCTTGCCGGTCTTGGAAACTCTTTATCTCTCCATCCATTTTAAATGTCAGTCTTGCTGGATAGAGTATTCTTGGTTGCATGTTCTTCTCATTTAGTACTCTGAATATATTTTGCCAGCCCTTCCTGGCTTGCCAGGTCTCTGTGGAAAGGTCTGACGTTATTCTAATGGGCTTTCCTCTGTATGTAAGAAGCTTCTTTGTCCTAGCTGCTTTAAAGAGGGTCTCTCTTGAAACATAATTCCTCATTCTAACTATAAGGTGCCATGAGGACTTTCGAGAATCTAAAATCTTGGGAGGAAATCTTTCTGCCTCTAGTACATGAACGTTGTTTCCATTCGTGAGATTGGGAAAATTTTCATAGACAACTTCTTCCACTATATCTTCTAGACTTCTTTCTTTTTCTTCCCCTTCAGGGATTCCAATAATTCTGACGTTGGAACATTTCATGGCATCGTTTATTTCCCTGATTCTGTTTTCATGGCTTCTGAGCTGTTTGTTCCAGGCTTCCTCCTGATCCTTTCTCTCTATCTGTTTGTCCTCCAGATCACTAATTCTATCTTCTGTCTCAGTTACCCTAGCTTTTAGAGAATTTAGATTAGATTGGAACTCATTGAGAGCATTTTGAACATCATCCCTGGTGGCTTTCAGTTCTGCCCTAATATTGTGAACATCATCCCTGGTGGCTTTCCGTTCTGCCCTAATCAATTCTGTTTGGTCATCCATGGCTTTCTCCAACCTAGCTATTGCCTGGATAATTGTTAGTCTGAATTCCTTTTCTGACATATTGTCTATGTTGATAGCCATTAGCTCTGTTGCAGAAGGCCCATCCTCTGTATTTTTCTTCTGTTGGGTATTCCTCCTCCTAGTCATTTTGGTAAGAGATGACTAAACAGATGCAGCTGGACTTATCGATTGTGGTGCAGTCAATGTGCACCCTGGAACGCTTCTGTGCAATCAGGATTCCCCACCCAAATGAGAGAAAAAAGAAAAGAAAAAGAAATAGAGAAGAAGAAAGAAAAAAAAAAGGGGAAAGAAAAAAGGAAAAAAAAAAAGAGAGAGAGAGAAAAAAAAGGAAGATAAAAGATAAGGCTCAGCCCAAATTGGCCACAAGGTAAGATTTGTGGAGTATACAAACAAAAACAGACAAACAAAAAGAGTGATAAAAGTATATGACAAGAGAAAAAAATATGTATATATAAGGAAAAAAAGGGAAGAACCTCATCAGAAAGAACCCCAAGTATAAGATTTATATATTATCAGGACAAACACAAATTCACAGAAACACTGACAGAAGGAAAAATTGGGAGAGTGGTTATAGATTCTCAGTGTGGGTGAGGAAGGTTATTTTGATTCTTCCTGAAGGTATCTTGATGTTTTTGTTAAGGGACTCAACTTTCCTAAGTTACAGGGGGATTAGAAACTGGTTTGCCTATAGGAGTAGCATTGAATGGGGAAAGGGGATTACCTTGAAGTTTAACTCTATATGTATTGTAGAAAATAAAAATTAAAAAAGAATAAACTAGACTAAACTAAGTTAAAATTAAAAAAGAATTAAAAAAATAGAAAAGCAAAAGAAAAACACGGGTGTATGTATCAAAAGTTCAGGTTAGAAGGTTATTAAAGAATTTGATGTACTGGACATCTCAGTGTGATGGTAAATAGGTTAAAAATTATCTGTATGTATAAAAAAAAAGAACCAAAATATTGGTAAAGAGTTAAAAATAAAAGTTGTATTTATGAAGTAGTGATGGTTGTTCTCTTGTAGTCTTTTTTTTTTTTTTCTTCCTTCCTGGTTGGTTTTCTGGGGGAGGGGCCTGCCACGTGGGTTTTCAGACAATGATGTTCCCTGAGTTAGGTCCTCCCGCTCCCCTCAAGGGGGTGAGCTCTTTTTTTTTCAGGAAACTGTTTTTTTCAGCCTTTTGTTCTCTTGGGGTTTTTATGTTCTTTCATCTGCTTTCTCTCGCCTTGACAGCTTTTGATGATTTTTGGAGGTTTAGAGGAGAGCATACAGCACCCCAACCTCCCTCTCAGAGAGAAGCCTCAGACTGTTTTGCAAAAGCTGCTGGCTGAGTTGGTTCTGAGTCACTGTCCCTGGGGATGCAGGAGCTCCTCGTTGTACCCAAAACCAGGGCAGCGGTGGCTGTCTAGGCAGCTCCAGACCGCCAGAGAGGTTCCGAGCAGAGATCGCACACTGAGATTTTCCCGCTGTCCCGGGCTGGGAATGTCTGTTTTTTCTGGATGCCAGAGCTCCAGGCTAGCGCCTATGAGCACCTATCCCAAGGGAGGGTGTGGGACACGTGCGTTTCAGGATTGCCGTCTGGCCATGCTCCCAGCCCCTCAGGGGAGCCAGACCCCACTCGTTCTCGGGCGCGCTGGCATTCCGGCGCACTGGTGGCTCAGGGATGGAGACCTGATTTCTCCGCCATACTCTCTCTGACTCCGCGCCAGGGGAGGCTGTCCTGGGTCCGGGGACTTAGGTCCCTGACCCTAACCGCCCAGGTTCCCACTATTATCCCCCGTGATCCTTTGCTGTTTGTTTTTTGAGTGCTTTCAACCAGACTCCAAGTTAATGCTGGTCCCCAGACGCAGAGCACTCTCGTGTTGGGGTGTTACTTTCCAATCGGTCACCTCTGGTGGCTCCCTCCCCCTTTTGTTTATCTTCCGATATCAGTCCGACGCTCCCAGTCTGCTTTACCTGCCACTGGCGTCTTCTGCTCCTGTAGAGATCCAGACGTGTATAATTCTGATCTCAGGCTGATTTCATGGGTGGTCGGAGTTCTTTGGTAGGTAATCAGCTCACTTTAGGGTACAGGTTGAAATGGTGCCTCCTCCTACTTCCCCGCCATTTTGACTCCCCGAGTTTGAGCCCTTCTTAAGCATCAGAGTGGGCAGTTTTATATCCAGCACAGACCATACAGCCATGGAGCAGAATCAAATTGCAGCCCTATTTTCCACTGTCTGGTAACTGTGCAACTATGCTGGAGTGTGTCATATTTCCACTTTTTTAAAATGGAAGTTCAGGACACGATTGTTCCTTGTATGGCCTCCACCTTTCTTTATTTTGCATTATTCTTTTAAGGTAGTATGTTAAGCATGTCATTTAGAAATTCTCTTTCTGGGGAGACCCCTGTTGTCTTTATTCAGAATTACTGATCTTGGACTTCTCAGCCTCCAGAACTATGAAAAATAAATGTTTTTTCTTTAAGCTTTTTAAATGGACTAAGAGACTAAGTATTCTCATTTCCTTGATACGAATTTATTAGGTACTTTAGATATTGTTACTGAAGCCTTTTGATACAAGGCCAATCAGAACTTTTTCTACATGCATGATAGCAGCATTCATATCCTTTGGTGTGTTGACTCCTTTGTGGTGTTTTGTTGGTAATAAACTTACCTTTTGACTTTGTGCTCTTAGGAAAGTTATGTATTTTCTCATTAGAAAAGATGGGATTGGGAGGGAGACAAACCATAAATGACTCCTAATCTCACAAAATAAACTGGGGGTTGCTGGGGGGAGGTGGGGTTGGGAGAGGGGGAGGGCGTTATGGACATTGGGGAGGGTATGTGCTATCATGAGTGCTGTGAAGTGTGTAAACCTGGTGATTCACAGACCTGTACCCCTGGGGATAAAAATACATTATATGTTTATAAAAAAAAATTGGAAGGGGAGGCGAACCATAAGAGACTATGGACTCTGAAAAACAACCCAAGGGTTTTGAAGGGGTGGGGGTGGGAGGTTGGGGGAACCATGTGGTGGGTAATAGGGAGGGCACATATTGCATGGAGCACTGGGTGTTGTGCAAAAACAATGAATACTGTTACGCTGAAAAAAATAAATAAATAAATTTAAAAAAAAAGGAAAAGAAAATGTGGTTGCCAGGTGTGCCTGGGTGGCTCAGTTGGTTAAGTGCCCAACTCTTGATTTCAGCTCAAGTCATGATCTCAGGGTGGTGAGATCGAGCCCCATGTTGGGCTCAGCAACTGCATGTGGAGCATGTTTACGTTTCCATCTCTCACCTCTCTCTCTCTCCCTCTGTCCCTACCCCACCAACCTCTCTTTTCCTCTCTCTTAAAAAAAAAAAAAGTGTGGTTGCCAGAAATCTTCCCTTGCTGCCCATTGTTCCCTTAATGAGAGGGTCTATGGTCAAACTTCTTGGCTAATATTTAATATCCACTTCCCTATGAATCATTAGTGCATAGATAAACTTATTCTAGCACTTGATGTTTCAAGCTTATGCTGTTTTTTTTTCTCTATAATTCTATGGCTGGATTTAGGACCCTCATGAGTTGTGATGTGCAAAGTATATCTGATCCTTGTTTCGTAAGTTAGTTCCACAGAACTCATCTCATTATTATTGGTGACTATATTTCTGGTAATCAGAGTTTTCATTAACTCTGCTTTAAAAACTCTGTATGAGCATCACAATTAATAGAGAAACTTGAAGCTTTCTCGCTAAGATTAGGTACAAGACAAGGATGTCCTTTCTCACCACTCCTTTTCAACATTACACTGCAAGTTCTGGCTAATGCAATAAGTCAAGAAAAGAAAAGAAAATGTATACAGATTGAAAAAGAAGAAATAAACTGGTTTTGTTCACAGACAACATGATCATCTCTAAAGTCCCAAAGAATTGACAAAAACACCTGAAACTAATAGATGATTAGGGGTATGCTTGTAGGATACAAGGTTAATATACAAAAGTCAATCACCTTTCTGTATACCAGCAGTGGACAAGTGGAATTGGGAATCAACAATACAATAATGTTTACATTAGCGCTCCCCAAAATGAACTACTTAGGTATAAACCTAACAAAATACATGCAAGATCTATATGAGGAAACCCACAAAACTCTGATGAATATAATAAAAGAACTAAATAAGTGGAGAGGTAGTTCATGTTCATTATAAAAGGACTCAACATTGTCAGGGTGTCTGTTCTTCCCAAACTGATCTATAGATTCAGTGCAATCTCAATCATAATCTTAGGAAGTTATTTTGTAGATGTTGACAAAATGTGTCTACAATTTATATGGAGGGACAAATGCCCCAGAATGGCAAACACAATATTGAAAGAGAAGAACAAAGTGGAGACCCGTAGTACCCAACTTGAAATTTACTATATAGCTATAATAATCTGGACAGTTTGATATTGGCAAAAGCATAGACAAATATATGAATAGAGCAGAATAGAGAGCCCAGTGATAGTCTTACAAAAATTTCATTAACTGATCTTTGATAAAGGACCAAAGACAAAACTTTGGAGCAAAGACAGTCTTTTCAACAAGCAGTGCTGGAACAACTGGATATCCACACGCAAAAAATGAATCTAGATACAGATTTTATACCCTCCAGAGAAAACCAATTAAAATTGGGTCACAGATCTAAATGTAAAACACAAAATTATAAAACTCCCAGAAGATAACATAAAAGAAAACCTAGATAACCTTGGGTTTGGTGATGACTTTCTGGTACAACACAAAAGCCATGATCTGGGAAATAGATAATTGATAAACTGAACTTCTTTAAAATTAAAAACTCTATTCTGTGAAAGACAATGTCAAGAGGATGAAAGACAAGCCAAAGATTGGGATAACATTTTTTTTTAAAGATTTCATTTATTTGAGAAAGAGAGAATGATTGAGTAAACAGGAGCAGGGGGAAGGGCAGAGGGAGAAGCAGACTTCCGGCTAAGCAGGGAGCCCAAGACGGGGGTGGGGGGTGCAGCTCAATCCCAGAATCCCAGGACGACAACCTGAGCCAAAGGCAGATGCTCAGCCAACTGAATCACCCAGGCGCCATAAAAAAAATGTTTTCAAAAGACACATCTGATAAAGAACTGCGATTCAAAATTAATGAACTTTTAAACTCAAGAATAAGTAAACAAACATCGTAACAAATGAGCCAAAGACCTCAACAGACAACCTCACCAAAGATGATACACAGACGGCAAATATGGATATGAAAAGATGCCCCACATCATCTGTCATCAGGGAAATGCAAATTAAAACAAGATACCACTACACACCTGTTAGAATGGACAAGATTGAAACCACTGACATCAAATGCTGGTGAGGAACGATGCTTTACTGATGGAGGGAATGCAAAATGGTACAGCCACTTTGGAGGAGAGGTTCTTAAAAAACTAAACACACTCTTGCCATACGATCCAGCAGTTGTGCTCTTTGGTTTCTACCCTAAGGGGATAAAAGTTTATGTCCACACAAAAACACATACATGGTCATTTATAGCAGATTTATTCATAATTGCCAAAACTTAGAAGAAACCAAGATGTCCTTTGGAAACTAAATGGACAAATAAACTCTGGTACATCCAGACAAGGGAATACAATTCAGTGCTAAAAGGAAATGAACTATTAGAACAGCCAGGAAAAGTATGTGGGAACCTTAAATGCATACTGCTAAGTGAAATAAGCCAATCTAAAAAGGCCACATACTTTATGATTCTAACTATATGACATCCTGGGAAAACACAATTTGGAGACAGTGAAAACCTCAGGGGTTGCCAGGGGTTGAGAGGAGAAGAGGATGAATATACAAAGCACAGAGGATGTTTAGGGCAGTGAATCTCTCCTACGTGATATCGTAATGATATATACATATCATTATACTTTTGTCCAAACTAGTATAATACACACCAAGAATGAACTGTAGCATAAACTATGAACTTTGGGTGATAATAATGTGTTCATGTAGGTTTGCAAATTGTAATAAATATGTCACTGTGGTCAGAGAGGTTGGTCATAGGAGAGGCTGTGTAACTATGCAGGAAAGATAGGTAAGAAATCTCTATACCTTCCCCTCAATTTTTGCTGTGTATCTAAAAGTTCTCTACAAAATTGTCTTGAAGAAGTATGGTGTTGACTGGTCCTTTGGTATAATTTTTGGAGGAGAGTATTGCCATCCTCACTCCCCACATTCCTAAGCAGGTTTGCAGTAGTAGGACATAATCAAACCTTAGAAAAGCATGCTTAAATATAAGCTGTTTGTCCTATTTCTCCTCTTTGGCCATACCTACATCATTAGACTCCTATTTCTCTGCAGAAAACTCAATTTAGAAAACAGAATGAATTGCTATACTTCAAAGATAATATAGTTTGTCATTAATTCAGTCATCTGACAATCTTGTATGTATACTATATGTCAGGTCCCTGCTGTAATTGGGGGGGTTCTATGTAAAATAAACCATCATCACTTTTCTCAAAGAGGATAAAAAAGAGAAATATTAGAATTAGAATTTGGAAATAAAACACAAAAACAATGGAGAAGATTTTAAAAAGACCAACATTTGTTATTTGAAAAGATTAACAAAACAGACCTCAGGCAAGACTGAACAAGAAAAATTAAAAAATACAAATAAATAACAAATGAAATGGGGCAATAATTTAGAGACATTAGAGATTTAAATACATTAAAACCACAATTAGAGAGAGGAAACCAGATAGCATGTGCATGACAAGCTGCTCCAACTCATTAGTAATATGAAAAATGCAAATGAAAACAACAGAGACCTCTCTTTAAACTTGTAGACTGTCAAGATTAGAAAGTGGGGTGACACCAAGTGTTAGCAGGGATTAAGAACCCTGATTTACTGTGAGTGGGAGAAGCCTAGGTCTACCAGTCAGGAGAGTACATTGACAGAACCTGGTCAAAATAAGGGTACACACGCTTCATGACTCAGCACGTACACTTTTGGTTTTATGCACTGTGATAGTCAATTCTACGTATCAACTTGATTAGCTTATGGGATGCTCAGATATTCGGTCAAGTGTTATTCTCAATGTATTTATGAAGGTGTTTTTGGAGGAGATTAACATTTGAATTGATAGACTGAGTAAAGCAGATTACCCTCCACAATGTGAGTGGATCTCATCCAATCAGTTGAAGGACCAAACAAAAAGAACAAAAAGACCAAACAGAACAAAAAGACTGATATTTTCTATCCGATTTTTCCCATCTGATAGCTCTCAAACTAGGATATCATTTTTTTTTTTTTTTGCCTTTGGACTAGAATTGAAACATGTCAATTCTTCTTGAGTCTTGAGCCTGATGACTTTCGGTTTAGTGCTACACTGTCAGGCCTCCTGAGTCTCCAGCTGGTGACTCACCTTGCAGATCTTGGGACTTACCAGCCTCCCTGATCATGTGAATCAATTCCTTAGAGTAAATATCTACACACACACTGATACACAAACACAGAGATGCACACAGATATACACACGTACACACACACACATATCATTGACTCTGTTTTTCAGAAGAAACTTGACTAATACACATGCCAACATCTTCATTTCCCAGTTCACAAGAGGACACAGGTAAGGCTGTCTTCATTTTATTTGTGTAGGTAGTGAGTACACGGGTCACATTCATACCACGGAGGACTATACCATAGTTGGAAGCAATGGACCAAATATAGCAAAATGGATGGATAGTGAAGAATAAGTGCTTAATGAGAAAGGTTGGAATGAGATTATATTACACAATATCATTAGTGCAAATTGAAAATGCATGCATGTAAAACAACAGTATACATTTTGTAAAATGAATGCCTATTTTGCAAGGATAAAGTTTTTCATATAAATAGGAAGATATATATTAAATATATTAGAATTTTGTCTAATGTGGGAGAAGGAAATGGGAATAGATCGTGTAGAAAAAAAGAGGGAATAACTAAATGATTGAATTAATAAACAAGAGGAGAGCTTTGCATAGACCAGAGAAAATACTGTACCAAGAACTAAGTAGTATGATCAACTCAACTCTCTGCCCTTTAAAAGAGGATAAGAAAAATCTAATATAAGCTAGTATTTAATTAGATTACTTTAGACAAGGCAACTAAAAAAAAGAAAAAAAAAGTCAAGCACTTCAGGATGGGAGACTCACTGATTCTGAGTTAGAGAGGTCCCTTGAGGCCACAATTCAATGTGCCACGATTCCAACTTGCCTCTCAAACCTTTCTGGGAGTGGCTGTGCCACCTGCAACAAGCAGTCTGGTGAAGAGATCACAGCCACCCACAGCAGAGACAGTTTTGTCTTTGGATGTATCTTCTAGAAAGATCTCCTTCAAATGTGATTGAAAATCTACCTCCTCAAGTTTCCTGGCTGGTTCTAGGCTTTGGCTTGTAACTTCTTGGTTTTCTTTTTTTCCTTATAGTCTCAACATACCACCACAGATGTGAAAAATTGTCTTTGTTCTTAAATCTTCACTGTCATGATGCTAACTGTCTTAGGAACGCTTGGATAAAGGATTTTCCCCCAATCTCCCGACCTCACTGTTCAACATGAAAACATATTTCTGTAGCTCACAAAAGCCCTGGGAGGCATAGAATTACTTTTAATTCTTTCCTAATTGGATTAGAAGTGTAATGAAAACCACATAGAAGAATAGAATTGGAGATCAGTATAGAAATAATAATTAAAGGGGCTCTTGGGTGGCTTCATTTGTTAAACATCTGAATCTTGATTTTAGCTCAGGTCATGATCTCAGGGTCATGAGATAGAGCCCCACCTTGGGCTCTGTACTCAGCAGGGAGTCTGCTTCAAGATTCTCTTTCTCCTTCTGTGCCTCCACCCCTGACTCACTCGTGCCCTCTTTCTCTCTCTCTCTCTCAAATAAATAAATAAATCTTAAAAAGTACATTAAAAATACAAAAGTCTAATCTCAAATTTATACCTATGATTTATTAAATATTTTTTATTCTGTTGGGTCATGGCATCTAGTCAGGACTGAAACATCAGTTAGAAATGAAGATGGATAGGGAGAGGGTGGTGGGGTTATGGACATTGGGGAAGGTATGTGCTATGGTGAGTGCTGTGAAGTGTGTAAACCTGACGATTCACAGACCTGTATCCCTGGGGCTAATAACACATTATATGTTTATAAAAATTAAAAATTATTTAAAAAAAGAAATGAAGATGGATAAATGTTTGGAACTGGATCAGCAATTATGAGATGTAATCAATCATGAAGGGAATCAATCATTCCCTATCATTGCTCTCCATTCATTTAAGAGTACAAATGACACAGTTTTGCTCTTAAAAAAGTTAATTTAGATAAAATAGTATCCAGTAACTATAGTAAAAGACCAGGTAACTGAAACACCAGTAAAGCATAGCTATGCTATGTCATACCGGGTTTCAAACTAATAGTTTGACTAACAACAAATAAAAATGGTGAAAATATTCAGAAAGTTTTATCTTAACAACATCATAGGACAAGCAAGATACTGAAGTTTACTGGACCAAGTCCCAGGCTGAAAATAAGAGCACAAAATACAGAGCAAAATGCTCTGCCCACGGACATCTCAGGAACTCGGAGGGACGACCAACAGGTGGCACTATGGAGCACACAGGAGGCAGGACAGTGTTGAGCCAAGGAGGCAACAAGATAGAGATGAGAGTCCTCTGAGTCACACACACACACACACACACACACACACACACACATACACACACACAGACTGATCCTGTCTTCTATCTGTGCATCCCTGATAAACAGCTGAGAGGTGAGTAAGCTCTAAGTTGCCACTTGCGGTTGACAGGATAGAAGCTCATATCCACCAAAGGCAGAGGCCAGGGCAGTACCCTACATTGAAGACATTCTTCATCTTTTTTTATTTTGTTTTTCTCATGGACCCCTTTAAAAGTCGATCAAAGTTGATGGATCCCTTCTCAGAATAATCTTTTTTAGATGCATATAATGAAATACTTGCAAATACAAAGAAGCCAATTATGTTGAAAAATTTATTGAAGTGTGTTTTACAGTAAAATGTATTTTTGCTAGTGTATAATTCTATGGTTTTTGACAAGTACATATAAGTTCAGAAACTACCATGACAAACAAGATACAAAACAGGTCTGTCACTTCAAAAAATTCCCCACATGTCTTTTTTCTTAGGACCTCCTCTGAACCCCAATCCTGACAACCACTTTTCTCTTTCTTCCTCTATAATTTTGCCTTTTCCACAATGTTGTATAAATGTCAATGGAATAGGTATATAGTCTTTTCAGCCAGTCTTCCTTCATTCAGGACAATGCATTTGAGATCCATCTAAGTTTATTTCTCTGCAGTACTCCATTGTGTTGATGTCCCATAATTTATTTATCCATTCACCCTTTGAAGGGCATTTTGTTTTTTTGCCAAACTTTTTTTAATTAGGAAAAGGAGATACTATAAAAATTTGAGATCATAAATTTTCAGTTCTCCTGGGTAGTAAGGATTGCTGGGTCTATTTATTTGTTTCATTGAAAATCCTAAGTTTTAGAGTATTATTGAAAAAATGCAGAATTATTTTTTCCAAATCTTAAACAAGTCTTAAAAAGTGAAACTACTTTTATCCTTGGATCTTCTATGTTCCAATCATTAGACAAGGGGAATGGTTTAGAAATTAGCAAAGTCACTGTCTGCTTACAATAGCTCTATTCATAGTAATTTCATTAGCACTTAAAGTTTCTTGGTCTTCATTATGAAAGATAAACATTTTCCTTGTTTGCCTATTGATTCAACTTGTAAACACTTCTCCATTTCAACAGTGTGATTATCTTGTTGTGGATGAGGTCTTACTGGCTCTTATTGGTTGTCATGTCATGATCAAATTGGGGCTCAAGGTCTTATCCAGGTTCAGGAGCTGACCACTCTGTCTTGAGAGAATTTCCCTGGAGCAATGCCGAGGGTGACGGCAATCTGATACAGAAGGCAAGATCCCAGATCTGTGTTAGAGAATCTCCGTTAGTTTCAGCTCTCTCACCAACTAGCCACATGAACTAACCAAACACTTCGTATCCACGGGCATCAGTTTCAAAGCTCAAACTAAGGGAAGGTGATAAGGTGCTTAGGGCACAAAAACTCAGAGGGCAGTCACTGTCAGGACCGGCCATGTATGTGTCTATCCTGTATGTAAGCAAGTGCCTCTCAAATGTTGCTCCCCAGGTGCCTTACTTGCCCAATCCCAGGCCAGGCTGTGCCCATCTCACTCAGCCCAGTAAGAATTGCTAACATCTCATGTCCCAACCAAAATCTTAGGCCAACATATAGAACTAGTCAGATTAAGACTTAGAGAATTACTCAGTTGAGTTTGGTCAACAGCCAAGCTCAATAATTCAGACCAAAATACTGTCTCTTCCTGTAACAGGAGGATGGATTTTCTTTCCTCTCCATTTCAGAAATATTGAATGTATGAAGGTTGCTCAAACACCTTATGACTTAATTATATCCATAGTTCTCAGCTTACAGACTCCAGTACTTTTCTTTGATGTTTAGCCCAAGCCATACCTTCTCTCACCCCATGATGATATATATTTACCTGTGCAGTCTAAAAGAATTCCCAAAATGTGTCTGTGTACATATGTATGTGTGTTGGTGGGAGAAAGAAAGCTTAAGAGGTTATGATAGCTGCCCCTCTCAAGAATGAGACTTATTTTATTTTGAATTTCAAATAACTAGAAAAAGGGTATAAAAATATTTTAAAAATCTAACTTGTGATATGATAGTATATTTGCTTTTAATTTAGGTATTCAATGATAAGGTAAAATGCTGAGACTTGAAACTATAAAAATTTCAAAGCAGTGATAAGATACATGATATTTTAGAAATTTGTAATCACTGTAATGTTTATTTTCAGGAAAGATTCTAGAGGATGAATTGCTGGGTCTCAGGGTAAATGTGCATATGTAATATTCCTAAGTATTGTCAAATTCCTCTACAAAGAGATCATACCCTTTTGCATTCCCATCTGCAGTGTATAAGAGTGCACAGTTTCATCGTGCAGTATGTTGCCAAACTTTGAGGTTTTTGTCATTCTGATGGACGAGGAATAATATATCATTTTAATTTTAATTTATATCTCTCTTATTGTATAAACAAGTTTAAGCATCTTTTCATTGGTATGCAAGTCATTTTCATTCCTTTTTCTGTAAATTTTCTGTTTATTTCCTTTGTCTCCTTTTCTTTTTTTTTTTAATATTTTATTTATTTGACAGAGAGAAATCACAACTAGGCAGAGAGGCAGGCAGAGAGAGGAGGAAGCAGGCTCCCCGTGGAGCAGAGAGCCCGATGTGGGTTTCGATCCCAGGACCCTGAGATCATGACCTGAGCCGAAGGCAGAGGCCTTCCTTAACCCACTGAGCCACCCAGGCGCCCCCTTTGTCTCCTTTTCTATGAAGTTGCTGGCTTTCTTCTTCCCTATGTCTGAAAGCTCTATGTTAAGAAGACCCAAAATTTGTTTATCTCATTAGTACTAGTCTTTTTTCCCTCAGGATGTAATTTTCCCTTTTATTTTGAATAAGTAATTTTTGTCACAGAAAGTCCTCATATAATCAAAGTTGTTTGTATTTATTCCTATCTGTTGCTTCTGGAATTTGAATAATAGATTTAAAAGATTTCCTGCAGTGCCTGGGTGGCTCAATCAGTTAAGAGTCCCACTCTTGTTTTCAGTTCAAGTCTAATCTTGGGGTAGTGAGATCGAGCTCAATGTCTGGCTCCACACTCCACTGGGCAGTGGGGAGTCTGCCCGGGTTTCTCTCTCCTTCTTCCTCTGCCCTTCCCCCCTACATATGCTCTCTCTCTCTCTCTCACTGAAATAAATAAAGATTTCCCAATTCACAGGTTATAGAAAGATTTACTCATATTTTCTTCTGGTTCTTTCATGATTTCATTAAAACTTTCTGATCCATTTCTATTGGTCTGGGATTTTTTTTTAAATTTTATTATTTATTTTATTATTAATTTTTAATTTTTTTAAATTTTAATTTATTTATTTTTTCAGCGTAACAGTATTCATTGTTTTGGCACAACACCCAGTGCCACATGCAAAACGTGCCCTCCCTATTACCCACCACCTGTTCCCCCAACCTCCCACCCCTGACCCTTCAAAACCCTCAGGTTGTTTTTCAGAGTCCATAGTCTCTTATGGTTCGCCTCCCCTTCCAATTTTTTTTTTTATAAACATATAATGTATTTTTATCCCCAGGGGTACAGGTCTGTGAATCGCCAGGTTTTTTGATGTAGTGTTCAATGATTCATTACTTGTGTATAACACCCAGTGCTCATCAGGTCTCATATAACAAATTTCAATATACAGTAAGTTCTACTTACAGATTTTCTATTAAATTCTAATGGTGTCACTTCCAATACATCACTATTTTAACTATAGGAGGTTTGTAGTATGTTTAAATGTCTGATAAGACTGAACCTACTCATATTCTCTCTCTCTCTCTCTTAAAGAAAGGAGAGAGAGAAAGGAGAGGAAGGGGCAGAAGGAAAGGGAGAAAGAGAATCTTAAGCAAACTCCAGGTCCAGCATGGAGCTCTACGTGGTGCTTGATCTCCCAACCCTGAGATCATGACCTGAGCTGAAATCAAGAGTCTGTTGTTTAACTGACTGAGCCACCCACACGCCCCTCATTGCTCTTTATGAAAAAGAATAAACTGGGAGGAAATCAGTCCACCTGATTTTTATATTTACTACACACCTATAATAATCAAGGCAGAGGCAGTGTGGAATTAGCAGAGGGATAGATACAGAGATGAATGAAAGAAACAGAGATCCAAGACAGTCCCATGTAAGTACGTGCAACTGATTTTTGATGAAGGAGCAGCACTTCAACTGAAGAAAGCTACCCTTTCAACAAATGGTACTAGAAAAATTGAACATCTGTGGAGAAAGAAAACGAACCTCAACCTAAACTCATTTTATATACAGATTAACTCAAAATGGATCACATCCTTAAATATAAAATGCACACACACAAAATTCTTTAGAAAAAAACATAGGAGGAATCTTCAGGACACATGGCCAGAGAAAGATGCCTTAGACATGATGTTCAAAGAATGATCCTAAGAGAAAATATTGATAAAGCAGGCTTCATCAAAATTAAAGCTTTAACTCTCTGAAAAAGAGACTGTTAAGAGAATGAAAAGACAGGCTACAGACTAGAAGGAAATGTTTGTAAATTATATACATGGCCAAGCACTCATATTGAGAATATATAAAGGTTTCACAACTGAACAGAAAAAATAAACAACCAGAAAATAGTAAAATACACGAAGAGACATATCACTAGAGAGGATATATGGATGGCAGCTAAGCCCATGAAAAGAGGCTCAACTTCATTAGTCATTAAGGAAATGCGTTAAAATCATGATGAGATATTACTATACATCTATCTCAACAACTGGGAAGAAATTGTGACAGTATCAAATGCTGATAAGGAGGTATAGAAACTAGATCTATCACACACTGCTATTGAGGCTATAAAATGGCATAGCCACTCTGGAAAATAAACTGTCTGTGTCGGCAGAATAATGGTCCCCAAACATGTTCCCACCCTGATCCCTAAATCTGTGAATATGTCCCATTACTTAACAAAAGGGACTTTGCCGATGTGATTAAGGTTAAAGACGTTGAGAAGAGATTATTATCCTGGATAATCTGGATGGACTCAATCTAACCATGGAGCCCTTAAAAGCAAAGAACTTCTCCCAGCCTTATTCAGAGGTAAAGTTGGAAGGCAGAATAAAAGTTGGAGGGATGTGACATTTTTGTCTCTGAATCTTGAGGATTAGAGCTATGAGCCAAGGAGTACAGGCAGCCTCTAGGAGCCCAAAGAGGCAAGGCAATGGATTTCCTCCTGGCACCTTCAGAAAAAAACACAGTGCGGGCACTTGCTTGACCTGAGTCTAGAAAGACCCATTTTGGACCTCTGGCCTCCAGAACTATAAGATGAGAAATCTGAGGTATTTAAGCCCCTAAACTTATGGTAATTTGTTAAAGCAGCAACCAAAAACTAATAAACCTAACAAATTTTTTAGTGTTTTTTGAACACTAAATATAGTGTTCAATATAAATAAATATAAATTTATATAGTGCATGTGCTGCCAAAGTGAGCACAGTATAAATTTATATATTTATACATAATATGTATAAACATAAATAAATGTAAATTTACTATACAACTCAGCAATCACACTCCTGTGCATATGTATCTCAGAGAAAAGAAAATTTGTGTCCACACAACAACCTTTATGTGAAAGGTCATAGCAGCTTTATTTGTAATAGCCAAATATTGACAACAACTCAAATGCTCTTCAGTGGGCGAACTCTTGAACTGTATTACATCCAAACCATGGAATACTATTCAGCAATAAAGCAGGGACAAACTATTGATAGGAACAACTTGGATGTATCCCAATGGCAATTTGCTGAATGAAAATGCCAATCTCAAAACATCATATACAGTAGGATTCAGGTTATATAACATTCTTGAAGTGACAATACTGTAGAGTTAGAAAAAATGGGTCTGTGGTTATCAGCAGTTAGGGACAAGGTGTCTGGGGAAGGGGATGAGCATTTCTATAAAGAGGAAGTTTACATAGGATATTTGAGGTGATGAAATAACTGTGTCCTGAATGTGTTGGTGGTGATGAAATAATTACACACACACAAATGAATGCATATAAAACTGATGACATCTAAATATGGTGTGGATTGTACTAATGTTAATTTCATTATTTGGATATTGTACTATAATTATGTAAGATGCGGCCATTAGGGGAATCTGGGTGGAGCGCATGTGGGACCTTTTTGATTAATTATGCAATCTTTTTGCGCATCTATAATTATTTCAAAATAAAAATTGAAAATATAATAGAAGAATTTTGTAATAGAAGAATTTGTAATAGAAGAATTGTCATTTGAAACTGTGAACAACCTTTCTAACTTTTAATCAAATTCTGGAGGACCTGAGTGAAGTGATAGATGAACATAGTACCACAAAAACAAAAACTTCTGCCTGGTCACAAAAAAGAAAGCCAAAGAAAATAAAATGAAATTTGGCAATTGGAAAAGTATTCACAACTTAAAGCTCAAAAGCTCAAAATTTTTAATATATAAAGGGTTCATAAAAATAGAGAAAAATGAGAATATCTTTAAGAATGATGAATTAACAAATGAACTTTAAGCTCATAGAAAATTTATATAAGAGGACCATTTGAAAATATGCTTACATCCTCTCACAATAAGAGAGATGAAAGTTAAAATTGTAATAAAACACCGTTTCTCACCTGATAGATGGGCAGCATAAGATGCGTTTGGCAACACACTCTGCTGTCAGAGCTATGGGGGAAATCAGTCATTCTCATGTGTCCCTGGTAGAAATGCAGATTAATAAACACCTGTAGGCATAGGTGGTAATTTCTAGGAAAATTACATATTCATTTACCCTTTGACCTAGCAATTACCCTTTTAGGAGCTGGTGCCAAAAAACACACAGGTGAAAATATGAAAAGTCATATGCTCTAGGCATTCTTTGCAGGAATATTCGAGATATCAGTAGAATTGAAACAACTCAGGGGGCCAACAGTCTCCAAATAGGAGCTAGAATGAAGAAACCTGTGATACTCCACAGTGGAGTGCTAACTAGTTATGGAAAGCAGTAAGTAAAATCTCTATAGCTTCGTTTGGAGAGTTCTTGAGAGTATCTTATTGTTTTAAAATAATGAGTAGAAAAAGGTATAGCTTGTTACTCCTTATCTAAAGAAAAGTGAGGCGTGTGTGTGTGTGTGTGTGTGTGTGTGTGTGTGTGTGTGAACTTAACTGTAGTTGAGGGATGAAATAAGAATCTGATAAGAGGGACTGAGTTAGAAAGCTATGAAATTGATTTTGGAATCAATCCTTGAGAACTTGAAAAGGGACATTGAACAAATAATCCTAAATGTTTCCCTGTTTGGTGACAAATCACTCAGAGTGAAACTGATTCTCAAATCTTCTTCCCTGGACTGAACATGTCCTAGTGGGACAACAACACAAAACATATCAAGTAAGTATATTGTTAGTAATAGTGCTATTATTTATTTGTTATTTGTCTTTTTTTTTAGAATGTTGGGTGTGTGTATTTGGGGATTCATCAAATGGCTAAGTATATGGTATTCTATCATTCCTGTGTTCTGGAGTCCTGGGATTCAAACTAAAATGTCCAATCAATTGATCAATCAATAAATGGATAGCCATAGATAGAGGTAGATACATATTCATACACACATGTATATATAAAAACACATACATATATAAATATATGTAAATGTATATGTATGTATATTTTTAAGCAAGTTTCCCCGAAAATGCCTTGAAAACATGTCATAATATACCAGTAGCAAGGAACCCCATAGTTCACAGATTGTAGTCTTAAAATACTATTCTCATCAAAGGAAGCAGAACTCCTTTCAGAATGACTGATTCCAAGCAAGGGGCAAGAAATGTACAAGGGGATCTTGGAATATATTGTTATATGGGATAATAAGAACCCTATCAAGATGAGTAATACTTTATCTAAACAAAGTTGAAGTCAATTCAAGGAAGTCTTTATTGGCCCAAAATGTTACAATTTCAGAATTACTAAAATTAATTTCTGCTATGAATTTAAGCACATGAAATATGTATAAAACTATAGAATGCAATATGATACTGAAAGAAAAAATAACCTTGGTTACCATTGGAAACTTGAAGATAAAAGGAAAGAATTCAGCATTTTATCATGTCTTCCCACACTACTAGGTCAACAAAAAGTAGATGAAGCAAAGTTTCTCTTTATAGAAGTATTCTAGCAAACGAATAAAGAAGAAATGAAAGAATTGGAACATCATCACTGTGTAATACATAATGAATTCTTGTGCTAAGCACTGGTCATTAACTACTGCTAACACTAGAAAAAGTGACAAGTAAACACTTCGTGTACCCCAATGGAAAACAAACAAACAAGCAAACCTGTGTATAGACCCGTCTTCCAAATCAATCCTGAATCTGATGAAGCCCCCAGATTCAATCTAGGAAAGAAGAGAGGAGAACAATCTGTTGAACAATATATTTTATGTTGAACAGCTGATGCAAAAAACAACCATAGGCTGTAATCAGCAAGATTCAGGTTATGGGAAGCTCTGCAGGACAAAATGATTTGGATTTTCAACAAATAACATTGCAAGGTGGATAGGGAAGATGAAAAGGAACTTCAGGTCTAACAAAAGTCTTAAGAAACACAACAACAAGCTCCAACATACAGAACTTACCAGTATATCTGAATGCTGACCCAAAGAAACTTTTAAAATGACTCTTATGGGACAATTGGAAATGTGAACACTGCCCATTATATTTTGGCTTGTGACGGTGGTTACACGACTCTTTATATTTGTCAATACTCAAAGAACTCTATACCTAGTAGAGTGAATTTTCCTATATGTAAATTTTTTAAAGCTCTAAACTAATGAGAGAAAAACATATCTAGCAATATGCAAGACAGATAATACATATGGTCAAATTAAGCTTATAATGTGAAAACGGGGGTTTATTTTTTACCATTAGAAAAACCAAACAATTTAATATAGACATTAATAAATTAATAGAAAAAATTAAACACCTTAATAATGTTTCACGGGATTTAACATTTGTGTTAAGACTCTTACTAAAAGATGAATAAGACTTCCTTCATTGGACAAGTAAATCTACGAAAGTCATACAACAAATATCACATTTAGTGGTGAAATTTTGAAAGCTCTTTGAGATCTAGAGCAAGACAAGCATACCCACTGTCACAGATTGGGTCTTCTGGAAAGCAGACACTGAGATAAAATCATAACCAGTATCTAAAACATGAAATAGAGTAAAAAAATAATAACAACTTGGATGCTTAATGAGGTTAGAAAGTATTCCGTGAAAATTTTGTTTCAATTCTATGTATGTCTAGTAGATCCTGATGTAAAACCTGTTTTTTGTTGTGGTTCACATCTCAGAAGTATGAGGAAAACTGCAGAGAATAGAGCCCAAACTACCTGCATAAATTAGGGAAGATTCTCCCACCCCCAGATTCCCTCCATCCCCCCATTTCTGTACCTCCTTTAGCTTTCTTTCCAACATTATTTAACTACTTGCAGTTCCTTTTAAGTTGTTATTTAGATTCCAGTTAGTTAACATACGTGTAGTACTAGTTTCAGGTGTACAATATAGTGATTCACCACTTCCATACAATACCCTGCGGTCATCATGACAAGTGTGCTCCTTAATCTCCATCACCTACTTCACCCATCCCCCCACCCACCTCCCCTCTAGTAACCATCAGCATGTTCTCTAGAGTTAGGAGTCTGTTTGATGACTTGCCTTTCTTTTTTACCCCTGAGGTCGTTTGTTTTGTTTCTTAAATTCCACATATGAGTGTGATCATATGGTGTTTGTCTTTCTCTCGCTGACTTATTTCACTTAGTGTAATACACTCTAGCTCCAACCACATTGTTGCATATGGCAAGATTTCCTTCTTTATTATGGCTGAGTAGTATTCCATTGTATATACCATTCATCGGTCACTGGACATTTGGGCTGTTTCCATAATTTGGTTATTGTTGATAATGCTGCTATAAACATTAGGATACATGCATCCCTTTGAATTAGTTGTTTTGTATTCTTTGGGTAAATACCTAGTAGTATGATTGCTGGATTGTGGGGTAGTTCTATTTTTAACTTTTGAGGGGAAACTCCATGTTTTTTCCCAGAGTGGCTGGACTGGTCTGCATTCCCACCAAGAGTATAAAAGTGTTCCCCTTTCTCCACATCCTCGCCAACACCTGCTGTTTCTTGTGTTGTTAATTCTAGAAATTCTAGAAATTCATGTGAGGGGATATCTCAATGTGGTTTTGCAGTTTTTAGAGTGCACAGTATAACTTCAGGTCCTGCATGTTTGCAAATTCGAATCCTCCCCCAAGTCACCCACCTAGTGCATTTCTCCAGGTGGTTTAATTCCCAGTGTTAGTGCATTCCTTGCCAAGCTGACTCGCTTCTACCTCTGTGTGCCCTTGAATAACCCCCCACTCTACTTGGCTCAGGATGTTTCAATTATTTGCGACAAGCTTCTTTATGTCTGCACCGGGTGCTCTTTGAAGCGTTTTGAAGTATTGTACCTCAACTGTCTTTTTCATTAGGATAATAGATATTTGATGAAAGTGGGAAAGGGAGAGAGGGAGGGAAGAAGGAACTGAGCCCAGAGTAGCAGAAGAACATTTCCAGTAATGTCTTTATTTAGGCTTGAGCAGAGGGTGTGGGCTTGAAGAGAGCCTGAGAACGGGGATTCCTCCCAACACCGCCTGTCACTCACTGCCTGCCAAGCCCAGCAGCAAACACGCTGAGCTGTACTTTCCCACATGGAGCCCTGTCACCTAGACAATGACATGCCCTCACGGGGCTACTTTCTGTAATAAGAAATGAGCCACAGAAGTATTTTGGCAAACAGGCAGGGTAGAACTGTCAAATTATCCTCTGCTCTAGGGTAGCTGGAGAAGCTCAGCTTCTATAGTCATCTGTGTCTCATTACTTTGTTAACTTTATTAGCTTTGTGAATGCTGTGTCGACCCTGATGGTGACAACCTGCAGGGAGCTACTTGAACATGAACTCTAGCATTTTCCTCACCAAAGTTCCAGAGGTGTTTCACTAGTGAATTGGAAAAAGAAGCTCTTCATGGGAGATCGTAGAAACCACTCTTTCTCTAGTAATTCTGAAAACATTTTCTAAGATGAGAGCTCAGAACTTTTCCTTTGGAAAGGAGCTATGAACCATAATGACCCAAGTTCTAGTGACTTTATGAAATCTTATTTGTAAATAGGAAACAGAGGAAAAAGCATTAAAATCAGTTCTGTTAGTAAAATTATTCTTGAAATTCATTTAGGGAGGTGGAGGTAAAAGGCAAAAGGTAGCATTTAACCAAGACTGAGTAAATACCAGATTGACTCTCCTTGCATAAAAAAATAGAAAAGTGGACAAAATTGGTGAAAGAATTGTTTCATGTGGGCAGGAAAAGACTGTGATCTTTGAGTGAGGAGAAAGAAATGATGTGAGCCCTACAATCATTCTAGATTTCTGAGCCACTTTCCAGAGAAGGGCTTTCTTATGGAAGGATAGGAGAGTCCAAGCACAGAACCGTGGTCTCAATTAGTTGAGGGCAGATACTAGAGTTCATGGAGGCTGAGACAGCTACAGTTTCCAGGGCAGGTACCACAGAGGAAGAAACCAGAGAGAAAAAGCAACAGACCTTTTTATAGGTTTCCCTTTGAATCTTTGTGCGTATAGAGGGGGGTTCCCCACAAAGCCAGGCAAAGAATGACTAAGGACTTGTGAGCTGAGGAATTGTGACTAAGGACTTGTAAACTGAGCAATTGTCCACACTCACGCAGGGACAAGAAACTTCTTAGCTCCCACCAGCCAGAGTAGAGGGTCCTCCCTGATCGTCGGGGATGTCCAGAAAGCATCCCAGGAGGAAATCTTACTAGTAGGGCTAAACTCTTTAAAAACAAACCTAGAGGGGCACCTGGGTGGCTCAGTCAGTTAAGCCGCTGGCTTCCACCCAGGTCATGATACCAGGGTCTTGGGATGGAGCCCTGAATTGGGCTCCTTGCTCAGCAGGGAGCCCGCTTCATCCTCTCCTCCCTACTCATGCTCTCTCTCTCTCTATCTCTGACTGTCTTTCTCTCTCTCAAATAAATAAGTAAAATCTTTGAAAAAAAAAAAAACCTAGAGAGAAAAATATTCAACATCTTAAAAGCTTTACTGAGATATAGTTCCCCAATTAAGATTACACAGTTTGGCAGTTCCTTGAAATGTTAAACATAAGGTTGCTAGCATCCCAACAATTCCACTAGTAAGTATCTACCCCAAAGAAAAGAAAAGCACAAGTCTACACAAAAACTTGAACATAAATGTTCATAGCAGCATTAGTCATAAATACCTAAAAACTAGAAACAATCCAATAAACATCAGCCAATGAATGACTAGATAGAAGGTGTTCTAGCTATCCAGAGAGATATTATTTGGCAATAGAAAGGAACAAGTAGGGAGGAGTCAAGATGGCGGAGAAGTAGCAGCCTGAGACTACATCAGGTAGCAGGAGATCAGCTCGATAGCTTATCTAAACATTGCAAACACCTACAAATCCAATGGGAGCGCGAAGAGAAGAAGAACAGCAACTCTAGAAACAGAAAATCAACCACTTTCTGAAAGGTAGGACTGGCGGAGAAGTGAATCTAAAACCACGGGAAGATAGACCGCGGGGGGAGGGGCTGGCTCCCGGCAAGTGGCGGAGGAACAGAGCACAAAATCAGGACTTTTAAAAGTCTGTTCCACTGAGGGACATTGCTCCAGAGGCTAAACCAGGGTGAAGCCCACGCGGGGTCAGCGTGGCCCCAGGTCCCGCAGGGTCACAGAAGGATCGGGGGTGTCAGAGTGTCGGAGAGCTCGCAGGTATTAGAACGGAGAAGCCGGCTGCAGAGACAGAGCTGAGGACTGAACTCTCAGCTCGGGGTTACCTTGAACTGGTCGCGGGCTGGGTGAGCTCGGAGCGCGGCTAGAGGCTGGGGATACGGGAGTGATTGGGTGTTGTCCTCTGGGGGCGCACTGAGGAGTGGGGCCCCAGGCTCTCGGCTCCTCCGGGCCGGAGACTGGTAGGCCACCATTTTCATTCCCATCCTCCGGAACTCTACGGAAAGCGTTCAGGGAACAGAAGCTCCCAAAAGCGAACCCGAGCCGAACACTTAGTCCGGCCGCCGGTAAGGGCGGTGCAATCCCGCCTCGGGCAAAGACACTTGAGAGTCACTACAGCAGGCCCCTCCCCCAGAAGATCAACAAAATATCCAGTCAGGACCAAGTTCATCTATCAAGGAAAGTAGGTTCAATTCCTAAGACAGCAGAGCAATTCCAGAGGAGGAGAAAGCAAAGCACGGAACTCATGGCTTTCTCCCCATGATTCTTTAGTCTTGCGGCTACTTCAATTTTTTTTTCTTTTTTCAATTTTTTTTCTTTTTTCTTCTTCTGCTAAATTTTTAAAAAACTTTTACACTTTTCTTTTTTAACGTTTTTTAACTAGCTTATCTAAATATATATATTTTTTCTTTCTTCTTTATATTTGTTTTATTTTTTAAATTTTTTTCTTTTTTTTTTTTCAGAACCTGTTTTTATCCCCTTTCTCCCCCCCACAATTAGGGGTCTCTTCTGATTTGGTTACAGTGCATTTTTCTGCGGTCTTTGCCACCCTGTTAGTAGTCTATTTGCTCCTTCATATCCTCTTATCTGAACAAAATGACAAGGCGGAAAAAATCACCACAAACAAAAGAACAAGAGACAGTACCGAAGGCTAGGGACCTAATCAACACAGACATTGTTACTATGTCAGATCAAGAGTTCAGAATGACGATTCTGAACATTCTAGCCGGGCTCGAAAAAGGCATGGAAGACATTAGAGAAACCCTCTCTGGAGATATTAAAGCCCTTTCTGGAGAAATTAAAGGACTAAAATCTAACCAAGTTGAAATCAAAAAAGCTATTAATGAGGTGCAATCAAAAATGGAGGCTCTCACTGCTAGGATCAATGAGGCAGAAGAAAGAATTAGTGATATAGAAGACCAAATGACAGAGAATAAAGAAGCCGAACAAAAGAGGGACAAACAGCTACTGGACCATGAGGGGAGAATTTGAGAGATAAGTGACACCATAAGACGAAACAACATTAGAATAATTGGGATTCCAGAAGAAGAAGAAACAGAGAGGGGAGCAGAAGGTCTATTGGAGAGAATCATTGGAGAGAATTTCCCTAATATGGCAAAGGGAACAAGCATCAAAATCCAGGAGCTGCAGAGAACCCCCCTCAAAGTCAACAAGAATAGGTCCACAACCCGTCACCTAATAGTAAAATTTACAAGTCTTAGTGACAAAGAGAAAATCCTGAAAGCAGCCCGAGAAAAGAAGTCTGTAACATACAATGGTAAAAATATTAGATTGGCGGCAGACTTATCCACAGAGACCTGGCAGGCCAGAAAGAGCTGGCATGATATATTCAGAGCACTCAATGAGAAAAACATGCAGCCAAGAATACTCTATCCAGCTAGGCTATCATTGAAAATAGAAGGAGAGATAAAAAGCTTCCAGGACAAACAGAAACTGAAAGAATTTGCAAACACCAAACAAGCTCTACAGGAAATATTGAAAGGGGTCCTCTAAGCAAAGAGAGAGCCTAAAAGTAGTAGATCAGAAAGGTACAGAGACAATATACAGTAACAGTCACCTTAGAGGCAATATAATGGCACTAAATTCATATCTCTCAATAGTTACCCTGAATGTTAATGGGCTAAATGCCCCAATCAAAAGACACAGGGTATCAGAATGGATAAAAAAACAAAACCCATCAGTATGTTGCCTACAAGAAACTCATCTTAGATGTGAAGACACCTCCAGATTTAAAGTGAGGGGGTGGAAAACAATTTACCATGCTAATGGGCATCAGAAGAAAGCTGGGGTGGCAATCCTTATATCAGATCAATTAGATTTGAAGCCAAAGACTATAATAAGAGATGAGGAAGGACACTATATCCTACTCAAAGGGTCTGTCTAACAAGAAGTTCTAACAATTTTAAATATCTATGCCCCTAACGTGGGAGCAGCCAACTATATAAACCAATTAATAACAAAATGAAAGAAACACATCAATAATAATACAATAATAGTAGGGGACTTGAACACTCCCCTCACTGAAATGGACAGATCATCCAAGCCAAAGATCAACAAGGAAATAAAGGCCTTAAATGACACACTGGACCAGATGGACATCACAGATATATTCAGAACATTTCATCCCAAAGCAACAGAATACACATTCTTCTCCAGTGCACATGGAACCTTCTCCAGAATAGATCACATCCTGGGTCACAAATCAGGTCTCAACCAGTATCAAAAGATTAGGATCATTCCCTGCATATTTTCAGACCACAATGCTCTGAAGCTAGAACTCAATCACAAGAGGAAAGCTGGAAAGAACCCAAATACATGGAGACTAAACAGCATCTTTCTAAGGAATGAATGGGTAAACCAGGAAATTAAAGAAGAATTGAAAAAATTCATGGAAACAAATGATAATGAAAACACAACAGTTCAAAATCTGTGGGACACAGCAAAGGCAGTCCTGAGAGGAAAATATATAGCGGTACAAGCCTTTCTCAAGAAACAAGAAAGGTCTCAAGTACACAACCTAACCCTACACGTAAAGGAGCTGGAGAAAGAACAAGAAAGAAACCCTAAACCCAGCAGGAGAAGAGAAATCATAAACAATCCAATCAAGAAATGGGCAGAGGACATGAACAGACATTTCTGCAAAGAAGACATCCAGATGGCCAACAGACATATGAAAAAGTGCTCCACGTCACTCGGCATCAG
The DNA here is from genome assembly GCF_922984935.1 of Meles meles. Classification (NCBI taxonomy): domain Eukaryota; kingdom Metazoa; phylum Chordata; class Mammalia; order Carnivora; family Mustelidae; genus Meles; species Meles meles. Next base: position 43,677,763 of record NC_060078.1, on the reverse strand, counting down.
GGAAATACAAATCAAAACCACAATGAGATATCACCTCACACCAGTCAGAATGGCTAAAATTAACAAGTCAGGAAATGACAGATGCTGGAGAGGATGTGGAGAAAGGGGAACCCTCCTCCACTGTTGGTGGGAATGCAAGCTGGTGCAACCACTCTGGAAAACAGCATGGAGGTTCCTCAAAATGTTGAAAATAGAACTACCCTATGACCCAGCAATTGCACTACTGGGTATTTACCCTAAAGATACAAACATAGTGATCCGAAGGGGCACGTGTACCCGAATGTTTATAGCAGCAATGTCTACAATAGCCAAACTATGGAAAGAACCTAGATGTCCATCAACAGATGAATGGATAAAGAAGAAGTGGTATATATACACAATGGAATACTATGCAGCCATCAAAAGAAATGAAATCTTGCCATTTGCGACGACGTGGATGGAACTAGAGCGTGTCATGCTTAGTGAAATAAGTCAATCGGAGAAAGACAACTATCATATGATCTCCCTGATATGAGGACATGGAGAAGCAACATGGGGGGTTAGGGGGATAGGAGAAGAATAAATGAAACAAGATGGGATTGGGAGGGAGACAAACCATAAATGACTCTTAATCTCACAAAACAAATTGGGGGTTGCTGGGGGGAGGTGGGCTTGGGAGAGGGGGAGGGGGCTATGGACATTGGGGAGGGTATGTGCTATCGTGAGTGCTGTGAAGTGTGTAAACCTGGCGATTCACAGACCTGTACCCCTGGGGATAAAAATACATTATATGTTTATTAAAAAAAAAAAAAATTTGGAAGGGGAGGCGAACCATAAGAGACTATGGACTCTGTAAAACAACCTGAGGGTTTTGAAGGGTCAGGGGTGGGAGGTTGGGGGAACAGGTGGTAGGTAATGGGGAGGGCACGTTTTGCATGGAGCACTGGGTGTTGTGCAAAAAGAATGAATACTGTTACGCTGAAAAAATAAATAAAATGGAAAAAAAAAAAAGAAAGGAACAAGTACTGGGATATCCTCCAATGTGGACAGCCCTTGGAAACATGATGCTAAGGGATGGAAGTCAAACACAAAAGCTACATACATTGTATGGTTTAATTTATATGAAATGTCAGAACAGGCAAATGTACAGAGACAGAGAACAACCTAGGGCTGGGGAGGGCCAGGTGGGGAATTGGAAGTGACTGGTAATTTAGGGAGTGATGAAATATGCTAAAGTTAGATTATAATGGCTGCACAATTCTATGAATATACCAAAAAACATTGAATTGTACACTCTAAACAGGTGATTATATGCTGTGTAAATTATGTCTTGGTAAAGCTAAAGGTTTTTTGTTTGTTTGTTTGTTTGTTTTTGTTTTTGTTTTTTTTTTCCCCATGAGTTTTAAAGGGTATAAAAACTAGATACAGTACCTGGTCCTGCATTGGATGTTCTCAGACAAATGATGAATTATTAAGGATGGCTGGGGACATTTGAAAATTGGATGGGCGTTATTGAAACAAAAAATACTAAATATTGGCATGGCAACCGGGAGAGGTAAATGTTATTCCTCCCAAATAATAAAATAAATGCAGTATCCATAACAGAAAAATCCCAGGTAATTTTCTTAAACACATATTTGAGACAATTGGTTAAATAAAAGACAAAAAATAACAATTATGTGTGTGTGTGTATGTCTATGTGTATGCATGAATGAAAGTTTGGAAGGACACACAAGAAATATACATTTAACTCTGGGAAACTTGAGGTAGCAGGAATATCATGTTTCAATTTTCTCATCATTTCTTTCCTTTCTTCTTCAATTCTTTACACTGTACACGTTACAAATGTTATAATACTATGATACTTTATTTTTATGTTTTATATATTTCCAGCATATGCACTGTAGAGGACAGAGTGACAAACTTCCACAAACCCCCAGGCTGCTTTGACATTTATCAACACAGCCCACTCTCTTTTATCTGAAACCCACCAACCATCTCTTCTAATGACTCCTTGTGTTATTTGGAAGGAAATTAAAACGTTATTTTTAATTCAAAGATTATTATCGACTTGATACTTAATTAACTTCACATAAACGCATGGGCGAAGGTCTATTAGGGTACATATGAAACTGTGACTGAGAATGGAATAGGCGGACAGCGGAAGGAGCGGGTCTTTATGATGAGAAAGCATTTGGGTAGAATTTTTTTAAATCACGAAGCATGGAAAAATAACTTAAAAAAAGAAACATCCCTCCCTATGCACAAGAGGCAGGAGATAAATTAATGGAAGGTGCCCTGAACTAGAACTCAAGGCATGAGCATTTTACTTCTATCTCGGTCACTGTAGCCATTGTGTCTCTGAGTCATTGCCTGTAATTGCTCCGGAGGTTCAAGTATATTATTCACGCATTCCAATAATATCCTTGAGCATCTACTCTATGCCCCACGTTGTCCTCGTTGCAGGAGAGCCAGCATGACTTCATTTCCATATTAGGCAGGACTCTTTCGGTTGTAAGTAAAAATAATTCAAACCCCAAACTAAGCAAAAACCACAGAGGAGATGCAGGGGCTTGCACAAGCACAGAATCCAGGGATGACCTGACTTCACACGCACCTGGACTGAGGCTAACAGAGCTTCATTGCAACCCTGTCTCTTAGTCCTCCACCCTTCTCCACAGCTCTGCTTTTCCTTGTGTGATCTTCTGTTTTATGCAGGCTCTTTCACTATAAGGGCCCCTGGTGGCTCCAGGATTATATCCTCATTGCATCAAGACCTAGTGCTCTGGGGAACGCCCTTCCTCCTCTAGGTTTATCGTGATCCTGTCTCAATCAATATCCTCTTGTATGAAGTCCGATCAGCGTGCACCAAACATAGGGTCTGGCACCTTAGCTGCTATGTAAATGTTACCTCCTTCCACCTTCTGTCTCCAAGGCTGCATTCCTCATGTTTGCCAGCCACATTGTTTCTTTGTTTGATTTTTCTTTTATTTTTAAAAATGAATGTTGGTATTTTTATTTTTATCTATGATCTGTTTTCTGAGGCCACCATTTGGGAAAGATCCATGGCTCACTTTCTCATGAAGATATTCCAGGCTAATTTCCAATTGGATGCTTCTGCTTTGAACCATCAGAGATCCCACATGAGGCTACTTTGCAAAACGTCCCATGTTATGCATGCTCAGCACTGATGAGAGAAGCTGAGCTTGTGTTCTCACAGCTATCATTTCAGGCCGTACGTGCCCATGGTTCCCATCCCTCTTTACCAGAATTGCCTATAGTTTCCCTATTATCCAATGAAAAGGTATGGCAGTAGAACAGTTCTTCCCCCCCGCCCCCCGCCGCCCCAGGGCCCATATAAACATCTTTCCTCTCTATTTTCTCTCTCCTTAGAGTCAATGAGGTTTTCCAGAAAGGGTAGAACTTAAGAGGCAGACAATGTAAAATCCCTTTCATCATTTACTAGTTGGGGCTTTTTAGAAAGCCCTATGGTTCTTCTGAGCCTTGAGTTCTTGCAACGATCAATGGGGACAATAATGGACCTATCCCACAGCGTAGCTGGGAGGGTTCCATGGAAAAGAAAGCTTGCAAGCTTCTAGTATAGTGCCCAGAACAGAGTAGCCACTCAGCACACAGAGGCCTCTGTCCTCCAACAGCACAGCACTTGCAGATTTCTTTCTATAGATCTCACTTTACTTCTTGTCTAACTATTATTTTTCTGATCTCTGCTGCTTATTCACTAATCCCTAGAGCTCGTGAATCAGGCTTTGTTTCTTTTTCTTGTCCATGGAGCTGAGTACCATGTCTTTTCATGAAAGCGGCCACCCTAACAAATAAAATATGGTTAAGTTCGATACTCTTATTCCTAAACTAGAGGTATGAGGACATAAGCATCTAATAATCCTACTATTTGGGAGACTGTGTTACATGATTTCTACTTATATTCTCATTTAATCTAAAGTGAATCTAGGTGTGGTTCCTTTCCCATTTTACAAATGAGGAAATTGAGGTTTGAACATACTAAGGACTTGCTACAAAGTCATCTAGCAGGTGTGTGGAGGGCCTTGTCCTTAAGCTCAGGTCTGGTCACTCTGGACACTCAGCCCCTTTCACCCAATTGGACTGCAACACATCACCCATCTTCCAGGTAGGCCCGTGTCTAGGACATCGGCATCTCAGCCAGCTACAGTCTTAGCAGGATACAAAGATAAGGCTAAGCCACGAAGAGACTTTAAGACCTTTACTCCATGGTACCATTGTGTAACAATGTGGAAGCAAAGATGTGAGTTACTCACAAACACAGTTTGTGGAGAAACGTAGGCGACAAGAATTCCTCTCCAGCCCGGAAGCCCACTCAACTATACACATATAACCTCTTGTTCTAAGGCTCAGGCACAGTATCCATCCCTGCTTTGTTCCCTCCTCCAAAGAACCTTGCCATATTAGCGTCTCAGGCCTAGCCTAGATTCTCCGTGGCTAATTTGAGGCTTAGGTCTGTGCTCCACAATGACACCCGCCCTGCCCTCCTGCTACACTCTGATGGCTCAGCTCCTTTCCAAATTTTTCCTTCCCCGGTGATCTAGTTATACTCTAAATTGTTGTACGAACCTGTTTTCCCCACCTCTTTTCCATAAAGTAGCATCATGCCTCATTCCCAAGACCTAAAACTTAACAGCAGGCATATTCCTAACAGCAGGAAAACATTTTAACTCCCTTTCCACTGGGTTTTTGCTACTTTAAACCTCTGAGCTTTCTCTTCTCAATATCAAATTGGGTCACTGCAAGCCCAGCCCGGTGGCAGGGTGGATAGAGTGTGATCTAGGTTTCCTATCACCTTACAAATACTATTTCTTTTCATCTTGTGAACAGTTCTTTGATATACATTCTGATGAAAAATTTGAGATTCGGGGAAGTTAGGTAATTTGTCCAACATTTTAGTAGATTGGTCTGGTTCCAGAACTCGGGCTGACATTCTGGAGACATTCAGGGGGCTGCACTTTGGCCCCTGGAAGCAAAGATGGGTTCCGAACCGATGAACCAGTGGGGCAGGAGTTTGCTGCTGTGTTGCCCAGTCAGATCTCTTTGCCATGGTGCTGCTCAGGTGACTGAGACCACGTATGGCCAGAGGAGACAGGACTGGAACCTGTGGAAGCTCATGCACAGGGATAAAGGAGGAGCACTAGAGGCCTTGACCGGAGCAGAGACATCCCACTTAGGGTCCCTGGTACCCCCCTTATTCTCCCACTCTTTGACATTTCACTCCCCTTGCAGGCTTTCCCTTTCATGCCCCCATAACATGTCTGCAGTGATTTAAGAAGGTTCATGTGCCTTCCCGTGTCCCTCCAAGCTTGTAATTCCACAGGGCATGTTCTAAAAATGAAATGAATCTATTCTGAAGTAGGAACATTCATTTGCTCAGAGCTAAGCTTCTGGGAAGCTCCAGGCAGTCACCGACATATTTGCAGAACCTGGCCCATCTCTTATCAGCACTATATCTACGCCCCTAACCTAGAAACATTCCAGCTGGAACTCGTAGCTCTGCGTGATGGCTGCAAGCTCTCCCTCCATTTTATGAAAGATAAAATACAGACTTAGTAAGGATCAAAGCAGATACCACTCTAAGCATCTCTAGAGCAGTGACAGTAACTTGGAAGCCCCCAGTGAATAATTTGGGGAAGGGGAGATTGTAGGGAAGGGAAGCCAAATGGGCCTGCAGAGCCAGGAGCTATGGACAGATGCCACAAAGAAGCTGACTGTGATCATATGCAGACACTCGAACAGCTAGCTCTGTTCCAGCATGAAACCACTTAGGAAGGTGGTGAGTTTCTTGTGGCTGGGAGTGGAGCTGGGGCAGCTGGAGCATAGCTGTTGTTGGGGATCTCCCAGTGAAAACCCGGTCCATAGGCAGGCTGAGTTTTCCATGCGGGGCTTGGCCCAGGGACTTAAGTCACCAGGCAAATGTGGATGGGTCTAGCAATTAGCCCAATCTTGCCATCTCCAGGGGCCATTCTGGACTGGGGTAGGGGAAGGACAATAGTTCTCAGCATCAGGAATCTGGCAGGTGATACTGACCGACCTTAGCAGGGAGCAGAAGAATGAATGAAGCACAGCAGGACATTTGCCAGAATCTGAAAGAGTAGGACCAGCTTCTCATTCTGAGCAGAGTACTAGGTCAAGTCATAGACCCAGCCAAGGGCAACCAGAATGTTGTGCCCTCCACCAAAATGGTGTGGAGGAAGGTGAAGGAGAATGGAAGGGAGTTTTGGAGGCAGAGATGTCTTCCTTTACTCAGGTCCCTTGGCAGTGGGCATGAGGTTCTTCCAGAAGGACGGCTGGCATGACATTGCACCAGGAAGAGCCTTTGTGTCTGTGCGGAGTGAGGCAGGAAAGTGGTGAAAGTCACTCGGTGACTGCAGCTGACCTTGCCTTCAGCTCTGAGACCACAGCATCTTGTGGCCTAAGGAATTTGGGATTTAGCCTAATCTGTGTTAGATTCGCTCAGTGGTGTCCGTCCTGCATCTAAAACAGTGATTCTTAAAGCTTAGTGTGTGTCAGCCTCACTTGGAGGGCTTTTTAACCTCAGATGGCTGGCTTCTCCCCAGCATTTCCAATTCAGCGTGTCTGGAAGGGCTTGAGAAACTTCCTAACAAGTTCCCAGGGATGCTCATCCTGCTGGTCCAGAGAACACTCTTTGAGTAGCTCTGGTATAAAGGAATGCTAAGCCAAAGAGCACCCAGAAAAGTGAAGCTTACTTTCCTCCAAACCTTATTCAACAAATGTAACGCCTTCTTGATTTCAGTTAACATGCCAAGAACTAGAAACATTACAGGATACAGAATCCCTGATGTCAGGTGCCTTAAAGTCTATCAACACATAAATGGGCAATGACAAAGCAAGTAATTGCCAAGAGAGGTAATTACTGGGGGCAGTAAAATGGTGAGAATTTTTACACATGGGTACTGAGACATACAGTCCTGGGGATGCTAGAGACAATTTCTAGAACATGTGACCTTGAACCTGGGAAATTGCTTTTAGGGACAAGAAACACTGCATCAACTCCTGGCTCTGCCCCATGGTACCTGGTTGACCTTAGGCCAGTTAATTTTCTTTCAATCTCAGATTCCTCATCAACGAAGCGGTCCTGAGTCATCAACACCATGACCATGGGCAGGTTCTAAGCACAGGGCCACAAAGTGAACAGACCTGACAATCTGTCCCTGCTCGCAAGAAGCTCACGCTCTGCTAGCAGCAGCAAGACTAGAGACAGAGCATTACCTGCAGAGGCATAAATGAGTTGTGACAAAATGCAATCAGGATGGGAAGGACAGGGAACAAGAAGGAAGACCAGATGATTTTAGGGGGATTGTCATGGAGAGCCTTTTGAGGAGGGAAGCTCTGAACTGAGACCTGGAAGAGAATGAGGCTTTTTTGCCATGTGAGCTGTACTATGCGGGGTGGGCATGCAAGTGGATATGACTTTAAGAACTCTGGTGGTTGGGTTGCCTGGGTAGCGCATTTGGTTGGGTGTCCGACTCTTGGTTTCGGCTTGGGTCTTGATCTCAGGATCTGGGATTGAGCCCCATGTCGGGCTCCACACTTGGTGTGGACTCTGCTTGGGATTCTCTCTCCCTCTCTCACTCTCCCTCTCTCCATCTCTCTTCTTTCCACTCTTCCTCTCTTCTTTCTCTCTCTCTCAAATAAATAAATCTTTAAAAAAAAAGAACACTTATGTTCAACTGTCAATAAAATATGCTTATATTCATCACCATCATCCTTCTTCTTCATGATCATAACTGTTGCTATTACATCACAATTTTTACAGTTACTGTAAGACCAGGAAGGCAAGCACATGAGCAAAGGCCCAGGGGCATGTGGTCTCCCAGGCACATATGGAAAGGTCAAAGTTCAGTAGCACTAAAGCACACAGAATTCATGGGGTGGTAAACAGCAACACTTGAGAGCCCAGTAACACTTCTGTGGACCAGACCAGACCCTAGACTTTCTCTTCAGAAGCCAATGGAGAAATCTGGGTAGCAAGGTGACACGTTCATATTTGTGTAGGAAAAGTCCTTGTAGGCTCTCTCTGTTCTGCCTGCAGCGTGGGAAGTAGGGGGAAGTGAACAAGACTGTGGGTGAGGGGGAGAGGTCAACAGTGTGCACCAGGGTGCAGAGGTGGGGCAGAGAGTGACAGAGATATTTCCGAGGAGTCAGGAGCAGAGTACCATTGTCCATGGGCTTGGAGGGTGAAGGGGCGTGGCCAATGGAGAAATCACCATCGGAACAGGACGCGCCTCTCCCCCACCCCACGGAAAGCTACAACTGAAGGAAGACAGACCCTGGAGGCAGGACTTTGGGGACCCTGCTGCGGGATGTCGGGCAGGTGATTTTGCCACGCAGTGCTCCTTTCTGTCAGATAGGATATTCTCCTGCTTCACGGGAAAGGGTATTGTGAGGACTGAGTCAGATGACAGGTATGAAAAGCACTTTGGCAATTGTAAAACACTTTTCAAATGCAAGGTGCTATTTTTATTACCCTCGGTTTCCCTGTATAGATTGTGACCCAATAACTGGATGACGGCGTCTATCTGCTCCGGAGGGAGCGACAAAGGAGGAGATGGCAGGCCCCCAGCTGCAGCTGCTGGGGCCTCTGGACCAGGCCTGAGCTAGACCCCCGGGGGCCCACCCTTTCCAACACTGCCCTTAATGCGTCTCTTGTTTAAAATGATTTGCTAGGCAAAGCTGTGTACATCATCAGAGAAAGGCGGCAGCCCTGGATGATTCAGTGGCTGCAAGGAAATAATCCCCATGGTCTCTAATGGGAGCTAAGACAGCAATGACATGATTACCATGCATCCTCCCCCTATGAAGCCACGCAGGGCAGCTGGCGCCTGGTGCAGACAGGCGCTCTCAGCGGGGGCATTCCCTGTGCAAAGCATTCAAGAGAACTTAAGATGAATTCCTCTTTGCTGGGCTTTGGAAATGGAAACCTATTTAGGGCTAGGCTGGGCACGTGGTGCTGTGGAAGTCCTTTTGCTCCTTGCTGAGCTCCCCCAACCCCCGCCCCTCCTTTCCTTTCCTTTGTTCTCCGCCCCCCCCCCCCCCAGCTTCTACTTCCCTTTCTGCTCTGCTCCTCAGGTCTGTCCATCTCCTACTGGGACAGAGCAAAGTAATCCCACAGGCACGTTCCCTAATGCGTTCAGAGCCCAGCCATTTAGTGACTTGGGCCTCCCCTGGAGTGACGAGCTCCAGCCTGCCAGCCACCGTGCAGGTGCCGCGGATGGGTAAGAAGCCTGGGTGGGAAGCCTGTCTTCACACTAACACTTGCTTCTGTCCCGTGGAATGGGATCGCACAGATTGATGTGTGGCTCCGCCTGTCCTTGTAGGTGTGTTTACAGGTGTATGCCTTGTGGCTCAGCGTGGCCTTCTGTCCTGTCCTTCACCCCAGCCAAGCCTTCTGAGGACTTGTTCTGAGTGCAGCAATGTTTGTACTGTGAGTCTCCTGAGGTTCCACGGGAATCTGCAAACATTGGCAAACTCATTTGCTGTGAAGGATTTTGTATCAAGACTCCTCCAAGGGCCACAGCAAAATAGCTCAATCCCAAATTGCAAAAGGAGATGTGGGTCTGCTCCAGGTTCTCTCCTTCCCTCCCCAAGAGCTGAGCTGTCTTGCTTAGCTAGCCCAGCCCAGCTCCTCAGAGCTCTGCACACACTGTCTCTCAAATTGGAAACTTGAACCATAGAGAAGTCCTGGATCTGGGCAAGCAGTCCCTGAGCTGGTTCCGCTCTTCTCTTCTCTTCTGAGCTGGTGCCTTGCCTTCTCCCAGGGCCTCAGTTGGAATAGGTTATGGCCTTTCCCCCCAGAACCTCATCCCCTTTCCAGGCTAAGCCATTGTCCATTCAAGGCTTCCCTGTTTCCTGCAGTAGGGACCACTGTCCTTGTTTGAGCCTCTGTACATAGCTGACATTTGCATTAGTTCAACAAATATTTACTTCTTAGCAATTACTGGGGATACAAATGAAAATAAGACATAGCTTCTGCCTGTAAGAAATCTACAATCTAGAGGAGTGAGCAAGCAACTGAGAGATGTAAACAAATAAGGACAGTCTATTATTTTAGGATTGCTTTGTAATTTGAAAATGTTTGCATTTACTGAAATTTGTCTTTGAAGAAGTTGAATGGAATAGAGCATCTGATTCAGAATTCCCAGGGATCTCTTGTTATTACTGAGAGTTGCAATAATATCACACGCCTTACCACCATGTCACCATATCTGGAGCACTAGCTCCATTATACAGTGGGGAAACTGAGGCACAAAGCATTTAAATGACTTGCCAAAGTCCAGACCCAGAGAAAGCAGTAGAGCTATATATCACATCCTTGTTGATTTGATGCTAATAGCCTCCCTCTTTACCCTGCTCTAACCTGTCTCCCTCTGACACTCTCCTTTTCCCAATGGGACTTGTCACCAGCCTGCCAAATGGTGGAGAGTGACCCTTTTTAGGTCATCGACATGCAAGACTTTAACTTCTGAAGTCAGGCCAGCCTCAGACATATGACATGACAGGAACATTTCCCCATTCAGAGGATCATTAAAGGAAATGAAAGCCGGCAGATCATTGTTATGCACGAGGAAACAACATAAATGGGAAAATCTATGAACATCATATCCATAAGTCTCTGGGAAATTTGCAGCGGAAACAAATGGGCCAGAGTATGAATGGGTAATTCTTCACCAATGGGAACCTGGGAACCTTGGGGCCAACCTCACAGCAGAATGATCTATTTGTTCAGCATGAAATGAATTGTCTGCTGAAACAGAGGAAAGGCAGTATAACCACCTGCTCCTTGACCGTAAGATCTGTGCATCTGGGTTTTGACTTCTGGAAGATGAAGGAATGCTTAAGCATATTCCTCTGCACATATGGGAGATACATGGTGGATTCTTCCACAGGTGGGCAAAAACCCTTGGACCATGTCCCTGAGATCCTGGCAGGGTTTGGAGATCGGTGTTTGTTCCATGCTCCTCAGGTTCCCCCTAAAGATGGGAATTAGGAGATAAGGCTACTTTAGGAAGTTGGACATGGCATCCAGCACAATGCCTCAGAGGGCAGGGATTATTCAGCAAGCCCCAGTCCTTTCTGATAAAAGGACAGTTCCTGGTCAATCGGTGGGATATTTGATTGTCAAGATTTCCATTCTGTCCCTACTTAAGCATATTCTGAATTCTCTCCAAATCCTTATCTACTTGGGAATACAGTTCCACTTCTACTCTAAAATGTATCTTCCTCATGCAGATGTGATTGATCCATTAGTGGCAAGCCCACAGTCCCTCCCCTTGGGGTCCTTAGGCCTCCTCTGAGAAGTGTGAATCACATGCAAAGCACACTGGAATCAGTTTGTCCTTGCCCAACACGTACTGCTCCAGGATTTTCCAACAAGAATCCTCTGGACGGTTACATATTCTCTTCTTTGGATTCCATAATTTTACAGAGGAGAGGCTCAGGGAAACTTCTATAATATAGTATAATCTCATCTCTTTTTTTAAAAAATAAGAAGAACCATGAGTTAACCTTTAGTGAATGTTTAAGTGCACAAACTATAGGAAGTACTTATCGTATATTATCTCATCTAATCCTCACACATACATTCATACCAGAAACACTACAGTTTCCATTTTGTAAGTGCAGAGACTAAAAGTCAAAGAGCTGATAGTACAGAACCAGGCATTTGCACCCAGGTGCCTCTGACTTCAAAGTCTGTACCCTTGGCCACTATGCTCCAGGCTGATTCAGAACTCCTTTTTACAAATTAGAGGATTAAATGCGCTGAGATGCACTCAGTAAAAAACCCTATTTAATGTTGCTTGGCATGAAACAACATTGACAGCTTTGCTAAGCTCTGCCAGGGACCATTGCTATAGTCAGCAGGTACATCCCTTCCTGACCTATGTGCTCGGAACAGGACAATTGAGTAGAAATTGGAATAGTCGTATTGCTGGTGGTAGTGTTGATAATGACAGCAGAATTTACTGAGAGACTAGTATGTGCTAGGTGCCTCCCATGCTGTAGCTCATCTAATCTTCCCAATTACGATAAAGAGTGAGTCCTATTATTATCCTGTTCAGTAGATGGGGACACTGGAACAATCAAGAGCTATCTTGCCCAAGGTTTTACCACTAGGAAATGGTAGAACAGGGATTTGTACCCAGACTTGCCTGAATTCTCAGTCCCTTGGATGGTATCTGCTTTTGTCCTTCCCTGGGAGGGTGGCCAGTCCAGCCTAGTGGAGCCCCACCCACCCTGATAGCTCATACTCTCAAAAGACCTGATGATTTTCTTTCAAGGTTTTGAGCACATCAGAAAAGGCAGGCCCCCTTGTCCATCAGTCCGTCTGCCTTCTAGAATGCAAAACATCAGAGCCTGTGGAGGCTCTGCTGTCAGCCAGAGAACTCATCTATGGAGCCTGTTGAGGGAAAGAAAGTCCCACAAGCCCCATTGCAGCAGCGTGGGCATTACTCTGTGTGGAGCCCTATAGACCGGGAGTAGATTAAAGCTCCAAGATACACGAATTTCAAAATTGAAGCAATAAAGCACATTTTTTTTCTCGGCTTGCAATTGCCCCTTAATTGGACCATGAATAGCAATTACACTATAAAGCCTAACAGGAATGTGTGGGTAATTAGAGTATGTCTTGGGCGGTGGGTTTTAATGGAGGAACCCGGGTAATCATTGAGTGACTTTCACCCTCTACCAAGTGATAAAATCATCATGAAACGCCTATCAATCACTCAGAAAAATTGCAAGTGTGATTTTAATTCCTGCTAGAATAGGTCTAAGAAGGCTGGAAAGCCTCTGTGCCCAGAAGGCTCTGTGTGTGTCCTTGAAGAAGTGGGACAAGCAGAAACAGAGGTGTCCCCATGTTTTGGGAACTTACAATGTCCTGTCTGCAGCTGCTTGCACACATCACTTGTTTCGGTCCTCAGTATGGCTTTGTGGGGAGTATATCTTTATGCCCATTGCCTGGATAGAGACAGTGAGACTCATAGTAATTTAAACTCCTACAGCTAGGAAGGGACTGATCAGAATTTAGATCCAAGTGTTTCACTTAGGTCAAGCTTAATATTCATGACCTTTCAACGCGACAGCTGCTCAAGACTTACTGAGCACTTATGATGGGCAGCGCTTTCTATAAATCATGTGATTTTGTACTTTCAACAGCTAAGTGAGGTAGGTTTTTCCAAAAAATCACATTTATGAGCAAAAAAGTAGATATTTGATAGGAATGGTAATTCTTATCTTGGACTATCAGCTTCCTCTACCCTTCTCATCACACTCACACACAAACACACACTCACACACACACTCTATTTCTTCTGTCCCCCATGTCTACTTTCCAGTAGCTGAAGCCCCATTTTACAGATAATGCAAGAGATAACTTCAAAGATTGGAGAAATGGCATGAGAAATGAAAGTCTCCCAAAAAAGGATAAACCAGTGAAGCAGCTACCAATGTCAGAAGCCGAGTCACCTCCCAGGGACTAGAAAACAGGGTAGACTGTACACACCAGCATAATCTCAACCCAGGAGCAACAGAATGGGTATTTACCTATCAACTATTTATCTGCCAACTTCACTAGTCATGGTTGGGGATCCTGGAGGATCCATGCTTCCAGCTCACAGTGAACATAGCAAAATGGGTTCCAGAGAAGGAGAAGCCCCTCAGCAAACCAGGTCAGGCACTTACAGGTGGTAAGTCAGGGGCAGGGCACCAGTCCAACAGCAAAGGAACAAGCTGGTCTTCAACGGACCAAGAGCAATAGAGAGGCAACAGAAAGCAGAGCTTTGGAACCAGATAGACCTGGCTAGGTGGGTTTGCTATGTTGTCCCCTGGAAGAGATTAACCTAAGCTAATGGGCTCGCTATTTTTCATTCACTTCAGTTCAACTCACATGGGAGCCAGGGGATTGATGCCCACATCACAGGGTAGAGTAGAAAATTCCAAGGGATAAAACTTATCAGATCTTGATTCTGCACTTATCTGGCATACAGTTCAAAATATTAATTCACCCATGCCTTGGAAACTGCCTTAAGACCTAACAATAAGAGGCAGTTTCTGCTCTAGTCAAAATATCAAATCATTCTTCACTTAGGTCTTCTAAAGTAGAAATGTGTAATTTGTAACTTCTCTATCTAGGGGGTCATAGAGGCCTTAGACAGTCTACTGAAATCTCTTAGCTCCCATCCCAGAAATACACACAGAAGCTACAAAAATACATCTACAGAAAGCAGATGGGACATTTCCACAATCATCTGGGGGAATCAATACGTTGGTCCAAGGACATTTATTTGCTGGGTTTTTGCCTGCCATGTACATTCTCAAGTCCTAATCCTGGTCTTGATGTAAGCCCACCACGTGGGACTCTCGGGAGAAAAGCATCCTGAATGGTGTCTATGAGTGGCTGAGGGCCAGAGAGGACCCTTATTATTTCTCCCAGTTCCCAGCAGCATCGGGACCATATGCTTCAGTAGGGACAAAAGCATTTCGTGAATCATTTGCTCAGTTGGGCTTTGGGCCATTGGTTTCTCTTCATGTCAGCGTCCTCCCAGAAAATGATTTAGGTCAAACTCAAGGATAAATGCTGACTGGTTTATTTCAAGCTTTCAAGTATAAGAAAAGCAGTGATGGAAAATAGAAACCAAGATTGGAGTTACTTAACCTGGCTAAGAGATGTCAGTTTTCCATGGGAAAAACAAACAAACAAACAAACAAACACACACCAATCTGCTAACATCTTGGCTGTAATCTTGGCTTGTTCCTTTTGGGAAAGGAAATCTCCACATGGGGGGTGATATAATGTTTCACTATCTTTTTATAATTGAATTCCTAAATTTTGCTTGCTAAGATTCTTCTTCCTTATGAAGCAGAATAGGTCAGAACTACGCAGCAGCGGGACCCATAACTTGACATTGCCCTGTGTCCTCATTTTCTTCTCCCTTTATTCCCTCCTACAGTATTTCAGGACGGAGAGACCCATTCAAAGCTTCAGAGGAGGAGTCCTAATATTTCTACTCTTTCTCAAGGGGCTCTTCAATGTAAGAAAAGACTCTGTCCCACTGGGACTTCAGGGGACTGAGGAGGATCACTTAACCACAGGTTTACTGCAGAGCAACCTCCTCCCCACCCCCACCACCAAGCTCTCTTTCTGTGGAAGAGGAATCTGCTACCATCTGTATGTGAAAAGAGCAAGTGGCTAGGGGACAGTTTGAGTCACTGGTAAGGATTTATTCCTCCTTTAGAGATTAAAATAGAGGCATATTTTATATCTTTTCCCCATCTTCCCTGTTTCTCTCTTACCTTCATTTGTCCTCCATAAAGTATATAGTTATCAACAGGCCTCTCAAATGTCATACAGTCAGGGAACACATTGAAGACCCAAGAGTGACAGAAAAATAACAAGAATTTTACCTGTCCTCACACCCCCAATCTCCA
Source organism: Meles meles (assembly GCF_922984935.1). Taxonomy (NCBI): domain Eukaryota; kingdom Metazoa; phylum Chordata; class Mammalia; order Carnivora; family Mustelidae; genus Meles; species Meles meles. Next base: position 43,662,295 of record NC_060078.1, on the reverse strand, counting down.
GATACACATCTCTACAGATCAGCACATTGTGGAGTTATGGACACAAGGTCTTGGGAACCAGGTAATCCTGGTCAGAGAGCTGAGCTTCAAGCTACCTGGGTGATGCTGGGCAAGGCTTTCTCTGAGTATCTGTTTCCTCAGAGCAAAGTGGTGACACTCAGATCTGTTGGGGTTCTTGAGAGGATCACATGAAATAACATATGTGAAATACTGGATTTTATGTGCCTAATAAAGGTGAGGACTCCTCCCTACTGCTCCGGGTTTCTGGAAATCTCTGTCACCTTTCCTGTGCCATGGGTTAAAGCATAACCACATCACAATGGATCCCACAAAAGTAGAAAAAGGGACACGTTTTTAAAAAGGATATATAGCCAGAGGAAACATACCTGACTTCCGAGATCTTACTGAGACATCAGATAGGGTTGCCAGGTAAACAGCCAGTTAACCAGGTTTTTAGTTTGAATATGCCCAAACAGTGCAGAGGAATATATTTGCGCGTGCGCGCACACACACACACACACACACACACACAAATCTATTGTTTATTCAAACTTCAAATTTAGCTGGAAGTCTTGTATTTTTCCTCCCTAATTCTGGCAACCTCCTTGTGCACGCATTTCACTGATCTGAGCTGCCCTACCTGCCTGATGAGTGCGAGAGCTCAAGAGCATCATTTAAATTAGGTAGCTGTAATTTGGATCCTGAGCCATGGTGACTGTCCTGCATAATCTTATTCATGTTTTAGGCAACTGCAGAAAGGTATTAACAAGCTTCAGGCAAGCAGAAACAAATATCTTCTTATGATATGTAGATTTGCCAAAAGCAATACAATAGCGAAATGAAAACAGAGCAGCCAGAACCAGATAAACACGTTACCTCTTCATTCAGTGCCATTAATCTATAAAGGGAATTTAAAATTTTTGTCATAGGAGTATGGCGATACACTCTTAGAATATGTAGATTTGCCAATAGCAATAGAAAAGCAAAATGAAAACAGAGTGGCTGGAGCCCATAGAATGTTTTTTACTTCTCTATCCAGGAGCATCAGTCTCCAAAGGAAATTTCAATATTTTATTTTGTTTTAAGAGAGTTTCTTTGTCTGTGCTAACACAAGAAGTTGGAGAAGGACAGAGAAGATTTGTCCAGACAGAGAGAAGGTGCAGTGTGGCTATCCAGATGCTGGATTTGTGGCTGCCCCTCCTTAGGGGAAAGTGGTTCTTTGGAGAGTAGAGACAGGTAGACTCGTAGAAGTATATGCAGTAGAAAAATCTGAGCTCACAGGGTAAATTCTATAATCTTGTCTTTAGATTAATATATTTGAGCCATTTCCATGTTTGCTGTTTTTTTTTGTATTCCATCTATCTCTTGCTATGTAACAACTCTCCCTCCCATTGTTTAAAAACAATAACCACCGTTTATTATCTCTCAAAATTCTAGAGCCCACCTGGGGTTAGCTGGGGTGCCTTTGTTCCTCATTCAATTGGCGAGGACTGCAATTATTTGCAGGCTTGACTAGGCTGGACCAAGCAAGATGACTCACTCAAATGATTAATGTTTGGGAGCACTGTTGGCTGGAAACTCAGTGGGGTGGTCAGCCGGAGAGCTGCCTGATCCTCTACCCAGCCTCTCCATACTGCCTGATCTACTCCCAGTGCAGCAAGTGCATTCCTAGGGCACACAAGCTGTATATCTCTTTAGGTCTAGATTTGCAAGTTATGCAGGGTCACTTCCACCACATTCTAATGGTCAAAGCAGATCCAAAGGCCAGCCCATGTTCAAGGGAAGGGGATTTGTTCTCACCTCTAGATGCAGGGAATGGCCAAAAAAAAAAAAAATTCACCACCATCTTTAATTATTCAGAGTTCATCCGTGGACACAGATTATTTACATTACTCTCACATGCAAAATACACTTCTCCATAACCCAGTGGCCATAAAAATCTTATTCAATTTTAACATCATACTTGGGCTTGAAGACCAGGATCTTATCATATTATCATGTCCAAAAGTGTATGAAAAACACCCTGATGGATATGCCATTCTTTGAGGGTAGGTCTTTAGTGTGGTTCTTCTTGATTAGATGGCCTATGAATTAAAGAGAGCCCAGCATGCAGTGGTAATAGACATATGATATCAACTATAGAAACTCGTGTTCACAGGGGGAGGAAATGCCAGGCTTATAAACGTCATCATTTCAGAGCAATTCTGAATTCTGACTTAGCACATGTCACAACTCCCCCTGCTCTGGGGGTAAGGGAGGTATACTGATCAGGACCTGGGTTTGTTCCCTCAGATCTTAGTTGTGTTAGATCTATTTTTCCTCAGATCTTAGTTTTGTTGTCTGGGCCACTGGTTTCACCCTGAGTCATCTCTTCTGTATTGACTATATTTTCTTATTTCCTGTATTCTCGATGCCCTGGCAATTGGAACCTTTAGACTAGAGAGATTGCCCCTCCCAGGGCTAACCAACTCTTAGAGATAGGAAACTCCCTTCTCTTCTACTATACCTTCGACATCAACCAATCCAGAGCCGATACCCACAACCATCTATTTTACCGAACCCTTACACACCCATACCACTTTTGCCCTAAATCATACCAGGGCCAACTAGGGACCACTTGAATACCCCAGAGTCCACCTGAAATTATTCAAACTATCTAATCCTGGGCTTACTCAGCTTATCTACCCTACCTCACCCATTCCCTCCTCCAAAAAATCCTCATAAGGCTCTTTGGATCATTCTTTCCTTTCTAGCCCTTCTCTGCTTCCTGACCATCTCTGGTCTATCTCCATGGCCCCGCATGGTTTGGCATGCTTCCTCTTGCTTTCTGCTTTAGGAATCTGTGAATATAAGCTATTCCCTTCATGACAGTTATTCCATGTCTGCTATCTTATCATACTTGATTAAAAAAAAATGCTGGGTACATTTTATTACATCTCCTTTCACCTAAAAAAAATGATCCATGTTTACAGTGGAATAGCTTTCTCAGGCTCCTTCCTGTCCAAAAATGATTGGGTTATAGAGGTCTTCTCATTACCTGTTAGTCAGGGTTTGATCATGAAGGAGATCTATGGCAAGTACTGTAGAATGTGAGATTTATTATAGTAACTAACCTCCACAGTTGTGGAGGAACTGTGTCAGTGAAGGTCTAACAGGGAAAGTTGGATGAACAGAGGAAAGGCACAGACTGAGTCTCCTGGACATATGGAGCAAGTGGACAAGATGAAGTTGCTGGAAAACTTTACCAAAGTGGACTGTGGAGAGGACCTGGGGGAGACTTCCAGTGAAAGCTATCACTTTTATGTGACTGCTGCCTTTGAGGGACCATAGAGCTGTGTCTGATGGGACCACTGGGACACTATTAGCTCTCAGAGCCAGGGTCCAGAAGATATGGACACAGAGCAGATGAGACATAGGATCAGTTGGAAGCCATCTGTGTTTGACCTCCATCCAGTCTTTGGCATACTTGTCTTTACTCCAGATACTCAGTTTTGTTCTCCTTTCCAGAGGACAGGCCTTCCTGCACCTGTGACAGGAGACTGTTCCTCCTTCTCTGAGTCTTTGTGGACAGAGTTGGTTTGTAGTGCTTGAGTTACTCTCACTGTCTCAGTATTATCTACTCCCCGCCTTCATCCTGTGGTCCAAGACAGAACATGAAATTGACAGACTATAATAGAGGACCCCCTGCAGTTCATTCCTCCATTTCCTCCTTCCCTTTCTTCTTGCTCTCTATGCTCTTTATACCGGGCTCATGCATTGAGGACCTGTGATGCACCTAATGCTGGGCTGGGTGCTGGAGCAGATCACAGCAGGGGTGACTGAGTGAAGATGCAGCTTCGTGTATCTGTGGCTGCCTGTCTTATTCATTCACCTAACAGTTGTAATTTGAGATAGTGTTTGCGGGACTTTGTGTGGGGGTGAGAGAGTTACCCATCTCCTTCTCTAGCAGAGGACAGAAGACACAGACACTTGCAAAGAGGCACAGCAGATATTGCAAAGACCACAAGCGAGTTGAGGACAAAGTGCTGGAAGGTATTAAGGTTGAAAGGATACATTAAAGTTAGATTATGGGAGTCCTTTAATGCTTGTCTAAGGATTTGGACCTGTTTCTGTACCTAATGGGAAGTCATTAAAGATTTTTGAGATGCAGATGCCTATGGTAAGAGCTGAATTTTAGGAAGTGCTATGCCATGGGAGGATTCGGAGCTGGAGACAGTGAGTTAGGCTTATCAGCTGGGGGTTGAGGAAGGGGAGCTATCATTGAGTTATTTGTCACATGAGTGCTGGAGCTAGAGTCCCCGTGGTGTGCATACTCTTGGGCTAATTGCCAGTAACTCTAAGGTCTCACAGTTGCGGTGTGAGAGGTACTGAGAAAAGGTTGTACCATCCTGTTGGTGGTGACAGGGTCTCAAGCTTGTAGGCTGAGGATGCTGGAATGTAAGGCCTGCTGGAAGGCAGGGTATATGCAGGACTCAAGAGACTGTATCACACAAGACAAATTCACTTGGTCACACAAGGCCAGTAAACTGTTCTTTTGGCCATGTCCACTCTGACAAATGAAACTTTTCTTGCTACCAGATCAATAGTCACTGAACTAAAGACTTGTTGGAGATAATTTTTAACTCAGTGGAGCCTATTTCCTATAAACCATGTTTATTTACACATCCATTCCTTCACAAATATTGGTTAAGCATGTGCTGTAGCATCATGATAGGTAGCACATTAATGGTGGGGGTGGGAGTGTGTGCCTGTCCTTTCCCCCATGAAACAATGGTGATGGTAGATGGCAGTATATTCTTTCCTTTCATTTTCTTTTCTTTTTTTTTTAAATGAATAATGCCTTTGTTTGGCAAAATAAAATATTGACAACCTATCCCACATCCCTCCCTAGTCCATGATTCTCTGGATAGAAATCATTGCTTTGTGACAAAGGCTGCACATAGTTTTTATCCTGTTCAAATGTTTATTATGGACTTATAAAGGCAATGATGATATTCCTATCAAGTTTCTGCATGACTGCAATAGGAAAGTGTTCTAATATGCAGGTATCCAATATGCCGGACCACGGTCCAAAGCTTTCTGGAAAAAATGGCCCATGCCGTCAGGAGATGGATTAGGGAAGCAGCTGCCCACACAGAGGAAGGTGCTGCTGAAAGTAGAGGCACCATAGTTCAGAGGACAGCTGGACTAGGGGTCCGGAGCTGGCCAGCATGCTCTGAAGAGTAACACTGACAGACCTGGGGAGTGTAGGAAAGAGTGGTTGGTATGGGGAAGCCATTCTTTTGGAATAGAAACAAATGAAAGACAGGTGTTTCATTAAAAAGTAAAAAAAAAGTGATGGCTGAGACAAAAGGTAAAAAGTAGCCTAAGAGTGCTTATAAAAAGAACAACAACAACAACAAAAGCCCACAAAGTTCCACTGTTATATTATAGAGACTTCAGGACTGTTTGTGGATCCCACCAGGAGGCAGAACTAGGGATAGTGGGTAGAGACTACAAGAAACCCAGCTTGTCTTACTGTCAGAAGGAAAAAAAAAAAAAAAGCCAACTCTTGGCATTTACCCCATATGGAATATACTGCTGTTTGTCCTACTTGCTCATTCCGTGTATAGCTAGCTCCTCAACGAACACTCCTCATGTTGGAGCATTTGGTGCATCTCCAAACCAGTAGCCACTAACATGCCTGGCTCCTAGTGGGGGACAGTTAAGCATGTTGAATGTAATTGAATGATTCACTGCTCAGGTGTTGATTGGCATCCAGCACGGCAAGTTCTCGTACAATTCTTTCCAGGCTCACTCAGTTTTGTTGATCCACAAGTAGGGATTGCCCAGCATACTAAAATCTCAACTCATATTCCCTCCAGCACAGGACTTCTTGAGGCTAAAAATAGCACTCTGCCTCAGTTTTTCCATATGTACAAAAGAAATTCCTAGGAGTCCATAGCCTAAATGGTGACTAGTTGAAGATATACAAAGATATGCCCCTTGTGGCATGACTGACATGACAATGATTGATTGACGATGATTGAGGCTCAACAGAGTAGGGCAGAAATGGCAGGGAGGAAGGACACAGCTCCTGTGGGATCAAATAAGGTTCCCAGGGGAGATGGTATATGTGCTGAATTTGCTAGCTGGGAAAGGGGTAGAGGGGTGAGGCAGGAGATGAGACAGGAGAGCACGGTTACACCCAACCTGGAAGTATAGAAATAAGAAGGCATGGGGAAACTAAAGACATGATTTGACGTGAGGGGAACACAAGCTTTGAGAGGGAGGGTTGAAGTGACAAAAGACAAAGCTGGACAAATACATCATGGTCATGGTAGTCTTCTGGGGCAGACTAAGGGGCTAGTGACATCCCGTGGCTAGCTGGGCTTCTTCTCAGGGTGGCCTATTCTGTGGGCCATGGAGCCTTCTAATGATGTGAGTTTCCCATCTTTAACCCACATCTACTTAGATAATCCACATCCAAAGGAGCTGGCATATAACAACTCAGATTTTTGGTGTGTTGTCTGCCATCAGAGAGATAGGACATTGGTAATCATGTTAGAAAGAGATCTTTATTTTCCCCTTCAAAATAAATGCTTTCTCTCCTCTCTTTTCTGCCTGTTTCTCTCATTTTGTTGGTAGTAAAAATCACGGCTTTGACAAATGATCAGGTGAGCTGCCTTCAGACTAAACAACAAAGGCAGTTTTTTAAAATTATCATTTTATATTTAAAAATAAGCTTGGTTTCTTCCAGTGTTCCTGTTTTCTAGACTGATGACATTTCAGGTGGGCCTCCGTTGTGAAGAGTAAGCACTCCAAATTGCTCCTTCTCCTTGTCGGCTTCTTAAAGCTGAGATTGTTTGCTTGGAGAATCGTATTTTGATAAATATATGTTTTAAAGCGAAGTTCCCTTCACCTCATACTCAACAGCAGGTATTAAAAGTCACCGAAAATTGACATCAGAAAGTAGGAAGATTGTCTTAGGGCCATGGGCATAACAGGCTTAAAGACTCCAGATAGTTTTAATAAGATAATTAGACGTCATTGCCTGAGTTGAGGATTAGACTTCTGTCTCTCTCTCTCTCTTTTTTTTCCAGTAGAAAGCACAGGAGAAATAATGATTCTTAAAACCATCAGAGCAAAAAGATATGGGAGGGGGGAATGAAGGAGAGGGAGGAGGAGGAGGTGGAGGAGGAGGGATGCCAAGCAGAAAATTTGCAACCCTTTGCATGATAAACAAACACAACCAGGAAGCTTGTCCTTATACAAAGGCTGGAGTAGAGGGCTGGCTGGCCTGAAAGGACATGGTTTGGAATCTTGATAAAGCAGAAGGGAACATGAGTCTCTCAGTCAGGTCACCCCCAGCCAGGCCTAAACCCTGCCAAGAGCTGGGCTTCCAACACTTTTCCTGAGAAAATGACCTTGCAGATGAGGTCCTTTACACATTGCTCCTGTCCCAGGTGGTCTGGATGCTCACCATATCACTCCTGGGACGCTACTGTCTCCTGGAAGGGCAATCCTGGCTGCCAGCAGCCCCCTGGACTAAGGTGGCCCCACACATGGTAATGGGGTCCCACTCATTTTCTCAAGCATCGCCCACTGGCTTCCCTGTCCTTAGTCTCCTGTTCCTTTTCTAACCTTCTCATCTCTTCCTTCCAACGCTAAATAATTCCAAATAAACATGATGACTCTGCAAAGCAAAGTGCTCCCAAGTGAAATGACTATGGTTAAAAGTACTAGTGAGTCAACAGCCAGCACTACTGCTAGGCCCTCCCAGCACACCACACGCACAGGACTCAAGGCGATAGGGCAGTGTCTCCTGCTATCCTCATACAAAACCTGTGAGGAGGCAAGTTCTTATACCCAAGACAGTTCGAGGCTGAGAAACACAAAGACCATGCCTGTGGTCACACAGCTAGTGACTGGCAGAGCCAGGTGTTGGGGCCCCATGCACGTGGTCACTCTCTACAACACTGAACAGTAAGGGGCTGACCATCCACCCTCCTCATTGTTCACTTACCTGTGTGAGCATGAAACCCAGGATGCCTCTTTGGTATTTTCTGACCTCAGCGATTCTGACAAGTCTGATTTTCTGAATTTAATTTCTATGATTCTTGATGAAAAGGATCAAAGAGTTGCCTTTCTGACCTTGCCCAAACCAACAGAACTCTCCAGGGCTCAAACAACAGTGAACATGGAATTTGGAAACAGGCTTCTTTGGGACTGTGTTCACCTCTCCCAGAAGCCACTGACAGGTTCTGGATAAACATTCTGCACTTCAGTTTCCTCATGGAAATAACGTCTTCCTCGTGGAGCTCTGATGAGAGCTAAATGAAATCTTGTACCTAAAAGACCGAAGACAAAACCTGTCATAAAGATGTGCCCAGAAAATACAAATCGCTGCCCTCACTCCCTCACCTCCTCGTAATCCCAGGCTTGTGCCAGGCGGTGCTGGGGATGGCAGCAGCCTAGTGCCGCTGCTTAGTGTGTAATGTTCCCGGTGGCACCGCCAGAGAGAGGGACAGGCTGACTCTCCCCTGCTGAGAGCCCATACTGCAGGCGGCGGGGTGAACTGGGTGATCATGTTGTTGAGGGGTGACATTAGAGTAGAGCGACCTGGACAGGACTTTTTCAGTTCATGCACTAGTCACCTTCCAGCCCTGGCCTCTGACAATTACACATGGGACGTATTTGGTATGATGCCTGACCGAGAGGAAATGGTTAATGCATGTGGGTTCTTCTCTCCCTTTTATTTCCTTCCATGTTTAGATTTCAGGCCTCTACAAGGGATTGTACTCTGGCCTGAAGGATTGGGAAGATGAACAAAGCGACCTCTGACTGTCGTCGGATCCCGGGACTCTGTCCAGGTGAAGGATGCCCACCGCCCTGAGGTGAGAGCCGCAGAAGAAGGGGCATGAAGGATGAGCCGTCTCCCTCCTCAGCGCTGGGTCAGGGAGGCAGAAAATCACAATCACCAGGAGCCGTTCTTCATTTTCTGCAATGAAATTTGGGAGGATCATCTTCAATCAGTGTCATTGCTGGGAAGAGAAGGAGCCACTTTATATGTTAACTCTGATTTCCCACAAAAAGAAAACCTTGATGAGGCCATCCCTCGGCATCTGCCATCGGCCCTTCTTCATACCTGCCCCACCTGAGTCCCCTCCTCCCCACCATGCACGAAGAGCAGCCCATCCACTGGGCTGTCACTCTTTGTCAGCCTCATCTTGATTCTTGGGGGTGCTCCTTTCCTGACACCCTCTGTCAGCAGGTGCAGCTCCCTGAGGTTTCTTGTTTTTCTTTCCTCCTACACATATGCCCTCTAAGGGGCTCCGTAACACCCCCCCGACACATGGGTCATCATGGTTGGTCTCATTCCTGAGTCATGATGCTTCTCATATCCTTTATTTCCTTTTTGCCTCATTTTTAAAACTTTTTATTTTTTTTATTAACATATAATGTATTATTATCCCCAGGGGTACAGGTCTGTGAATCGCCAGGTTTACACACTTCACAGCACTCACCATAGCACATACCTTCCTCAATGTCCATAACCCCATCACCCTCTCCCTACCCTCCTTCCCCCGGCAACCCTCAGTTTGTTTTTTGGGATTAAGAGTCTCTTATGGTTTGTCTCCCTCCCAATCCCATCTTGTTTCATTATTTCCTTTCCTACACCCCAAACCCCCCACTTTGCCTCTCAAACTCCTCATATCAGGGAGATCATATGATAATTGTCTTTCTCTGATTGACTTATTTCCCTAAGCATAATACCCTCCAGTTCTATCCATGTCATCGCAAATTTGCTTCATTTTTAAAGCTTGAGAAATTATACATTTGTCCTCTAGGCTATGGTTCCAACATGGAGCTTTGCTAAACTGCCTTGAGGTGCTCGACCTGAGACCCTGCCAATTTTATTCAAGTCATTAGAACTTCTCTTCCAGAGCTTTTCTAGTGGGATGACCATGTGTTTTACCCCAGTCCATAGGTGAAGACTGAGTACAATCTAAAATATTCTGTAAGGATGAGTCGTCCCTCATCCTCTCCATAGCTGCCATCCCGGTATAAGCCGATTTCATGGGTCATCTGCATTGTTGTAATAACTACTTGCACAGTCTGTCTGCTCATGTCTTGCTTACCCTCCCCATGCACTTCCAGAGTTTGTTCTCAGAGCAGCAGCAACAGAGGGTTCATTAAGCCTATGTGAGAGCTGCTCAATGGCTCCCTCCCCTTGGGAGGAGAAAGCTTTTGGCTTTCAACTGCATCCCACTTCACCCCATGCTGCCTACCCTCTGACCTTGCCTCCTACCCTCCTACTTCACCCCTTGATTCCTTCTGGCTCTTTCCAGAATTTGAGGCAGAACTTTACTTCAGAGAAATGCTCTTCTCCCAGAAATCCACACAGGTTTTTTTTTTGTTTTTTTTTTTTAAAGATTTTATTTATTTATCAGAGAGAGATCACAAGTAGGCAGAGAGGCAGGCAGAGAGAGTGAGAGGGAAGCAGGCTCCCTTCAGAGCAGAGAGCCCAACACGGGACTTGATCCCAGGACCCCGAGATCATGACCCGAGCCAAAGGCAGCGGCTCAAACCACTCTGTTCACTTTCTTTCTTTGTTTCCCCACCAAAAAAAAAAAAAAAAAAAATCATTGAGGTCTTCAGTAAACACTCTTTTAAATTGCAACCTTTACTTCCTGCACACTGGTATCTATCATTCTTATTCCTTTTCCTGGCTTTATTGTTTTCTTCACAGGGCTTATCATCTTCTAACACAAGATATATTTTACTTATGTTTTGTCTGTCTCCTTCCAATCTATTTTACGCTCCATGAGGATGCAAGTGTTTTCTGAACCCCAGCACCTAGACCACTTTCTGTTGCAGAGTGGGTCCTCAGTAAATGTGTGCAGAATAAATGCACCTCAGCCAAGACCAGGGCCTGGGCCTCTCTCCATCCATCCCCTTAGAGTTTGATTCTTCCCAACAACGCACATAGCCCTTGACCGGCCCCCTAGATTGCCCTTCGCAGGACTACAATAAAGTCATAGTCCCTTCTTTTGGGAAAGAAATCTATTCTAACTTTTTTCTGGTCATTATTTATACCCTAACTCCAACTAGATTTTTCATTACCATGTGTCACCGACTTTAAGCAACTCTTTCGAGTGTTGACAACCTTGGACACACCTGTTCCCCATTCAAGAGCCAGGATGGAGATGAAGGATGGCCCTGTTATTATTACAACTTGTCAAGAAACCTCATTGGTTTGATCAATCCAGACAACCTTCACTCAGAGAGAAGAGACAAATCAGTCATACTATTATTTAACAAGATGTCAAAGGCACAATTGGTTATTTGGCTGAAATAAAATAGCCTATCAGGTGGGTTGGTTTTGTTTAGAAACATGGCTTCCTTCTAAGACTCTACAAAGTCTACATATATACCCAGTTATTCAAATCCTTAGACAATAAGCCCAAATTTGTCTTGTTTACTTGTCCTAAAATCAAGAACCTCTATTTCTGAGTGGACACGGAGGGGAATTCCTAGCCACTGTCCTATAATAGTATTTGTGAGTTTCAATAGCCAGATCAGCTGCATCCGAGACAGGGTAGGGAGCTAATAGTATTTTCATGGAATGGCCATACTGGCTGAGCACTCTGCATGCATACTGTTACTTACTTCTCAGAATAGCCCTCTTAAATATGCTCTAACATCCCATTTTACTGATGAGAAAACTGAGGTGCAGAGAGGTTCAGTAATTCTCCAGAGTTATTTGGTATGTGGTATCAGAGCTGAGATTCACATCTAGCACTATCTGATTCTAAGTCCAGTTCCTTTAGTGTTTCACTCCCTATTCTCATTCTTTCTCTTGTAGGCTAGTTCTGTGGCCAGTTGGATAAGAGTTATCTCTTGGATATGCTCCTTTTCTGACACCCTGTGTCACCCATTGGAACTCCCTGAAGTAGCCAAAGAATTCAGAAGGAAAAGTAGATTGAATATCCAATGCCTTCCCCTTGTATGATTTTTGGGATGTATCTGCTTTCCAGCTACGTACACGAGCATTGAGGGATCAGCCATTCTTCACTTAACATCCAAGGTCAACATTATTTACTTAATTCTATATTAAGATTTAGTCAGTTTCTAGAAAGAGAAATCCACATTAAATGTCTTAAGGAATAAAGCAAATGTATTGTATTGACCTCCTAAAAAGTCCCACGGGTAGCACCAATTTCAGCGATGGGGGAATACAGGTGCTCAGATGATGGCCCCAGGAATATGTCTCTCTTTTATCATGTTTCCATTTTCTTTCATGTCAGCATTTTGTCACTGAACTCTCCCCATCAGGTAGCAACTTGGTTACAATTAGCTACACGTATCTTACCTGAGCAATGCCAGAAGAAAAGGCATTTTCTTTTCTCTCATTTCCAGGAAAACTCGGGAACTGAGTCTCACTGGTCTGGCTAGGGCCATGTGGCCATCCTGAACTCACAAAATGGCCAGGATAATGGAACAATTTGGTTAACTAGACATAGAACAGAATGGGGTCAGCCCCGCTCAGTCAACATGGATCAAAAGTTGGGAAAAGGCATTTTCAAAGGCAACTCAGAGTGTTATGTCTTCAGTAATGGCAACTGGATACTGGACATCCAAAGAAAGTAATGCAAAACAGTACAAAACATCCAGCCAAAACAATAAATAGCCACCAAACCAACTGCGTGATATAGGGTAGCTTGCATATGGTCTGTCCATCAGTTTGCACATCCATAAAGCAAATGTACAGTGTATCTCTCGCAGCATTAGTTAAGGATCCAATGACACCAAATTTGAAATTGGTTAATTTCACAATTACTGATGCTTTGTAAATCCTCCAAAGAGCCTTTTATTATTTTGGATTATAATGCCCCAGGCCTCATGAGTCTTCTTACACCTTCCTGTAGGCAACTTGATTGCCTTATTTTCCTTATGCCGCTGGCTCCTTATTTGAATGGCCCAGAATTTTGCAGACAATTTTGATGATTTTTTGATGGCTACAAGGTCCATAGGAAGCTGGAACTTTGAGAAAGACTGTTACAAAAGCTGTTGGCAGTATCATTTTTCAGTGAGGGGTGCGTGTGTATGATTTGTGTGGACCCAGTATAAGGCAGAGGTACACAGCTCATTATCCTGTTAATCCTCTCACATGTTGCTATTTCTCCATGATCTCCTTTCCCCAAAGACAAGGAGGAAGAGGGAGACAACAGTAACATACATAACAGATTGTGCTTTGATATACATGAAAGATCTGGGGTGGGGAACAGCATCTTCTGTAGAAAATAACTTCATAAATTGTGGCCCCAGTAGCAATTATCTGGTCGAGGTCTATCTTCCGGGGGGAGTCATGTTAAATAAGCTATGGGGATAAGCTTCTGGGGACAGCTTCTTCTTTTTCTTTCTTCAGATCCGTTCTGTAAATATTTCAGGAAAAGTGATGAAAGCTGCCTCCCTGGTGGGGGATAGCATTGTTTTAGAAAACAGTTTATAAGCAATGCTCTTTGGAATGCTTAAAAAAAAAAAAGTCAGCCAACTTTCCACTGATGGAACATGAAAATGGCACAGAAAACAAAGGAACTCCAGGGAGCAGGTGACCATGACATGGAGAATTTAGTCTTTTCCTTTTGTTTTTGACATGTTCTTTGTCTGAATGTAAACTTTTTCCCATGTCAGAAGAAGGCAAGTGAATGGCAATTAACATTCACTCATTGAACCAGGATTTGTTCTAGAGTCAGGAGATAAATCCAAAACTGACAAGTCTGTTGCTCTCAAAATCCAATACTCTAGTCAGGGAGACAGCAAATCAACAAATAATGAAGCAAGAAAAATACTGGAGAATAAACGTAAACCACAGAGTTGAACCAGGTTTAGGTGATGGAGCGTGTACATGGCAATGCTGGACCAGGTGGTTGTAGCAGGTGAGTTGATGTGCTGCTAGAGCCTATTTACAAGCCCGTACACACATCTTCCAGCTGCAGGAGGCTAATTCTGTGGCCAGTGGCTTAAACCTGCAACTTCTTCCTGAGAATTGTCCTTGACTGGTAGGAGATGCCTGTGAGGCAGCCAATGACTGACTGATTCCATGGTACAAAAGCTTGGCTCCTTACTTCAAGGCAGGACACCTATGAGCAATGATTCATGCACCAAGTCTTTACCCCAATACCCCAATAGATCAGCCCAAGCCTAGATCAGCCCATTACCTAAGACAACATCTAAGACTCTGTCCTTGTTCTCTTTTTCTCTTCCCCTCTCTGCTTCCCTCACTCCATCGCAGGCTTCCCATGAGCACACCTTTAAATAAACCATGAGTTCCCAAATCTCTCTCTTAAGCTCTTTTCTAGGAAACTCAAATGAGACGGTGGTCAAGGAAGACCACTTTTGAGTTACTATATTCAAATTGGGAAATGAGTGATGAGAAGGATCCGGGAAGGCAGACACTAAGTGTTTGCCTTCCTGGACAGACTTAAAGAACCAAAAGAGAATCTTGGGTGGAGGGCAGTAGAAAGGGGGAAATGGAGAAGAGGGGGTTGGAAAGTCCTAAGAGCTGAGCCTAGATCTTATAGGATAAGGATCCTGGACTTTAATCCAGGTGTAATATGAAGCTATTTGAAAGTTTTGATCAGTTCTCTGTTCTGAATTATGTTTTAAAAAATTCCCTCTGGAGAACAGATAATCCTGGGATCAGAATGGAAGCAGGGAGAGCAGGTGGGAGATTGCAAACACTGAACCTGGTTTGAACTAGAAACGAATTGTGGGCCAGTTACATGCTAGACAGTTGACTTACACTTTCTAAGTTTTACTAACAACTCCATGAGGTCTTATTCTAGCCATTTTAGAGATAAGGAAACAGATTGCTTAAAAAACTAATGTGAAATCACCCAGCGGTTAAGTAGTCAAAACCAGTCTATCTGGTTCCTAAACCCATGTTTTTTCTTACTGTACTGTCCTCCTCATCTGATTTCCATCTGTATCATTCTCTCTGAAAATAGCTCAATCTCTTTGGCTTGCCATGTTTGGGTTATCAGAGGTGTTGGAGCATCTCCGTGCAACAGGGGAGAGGAGTCCTTGCTGAAGCATCAGTGTGTTGGGCCCCCTGAAAGGCCGGTTGCCATTATTCAAACACATCTGTTTATAATTATGAGGTGCCCTTACACTTCCCCTCTTTGTCAACATAATTACTCTCAATTACATGAACACTCTGCCCTGACCAGCCCAGGGATCCACTCCCCTGCCAACTACAATGGTTGATTTCCAAAGCCCCTGACATCCAGCCCAAACATATGCATCCTTCTCTCAGCTCCAAGCACAAGAGTGTTCAGGTCCAAAAACAGTGTGAATAGAAGCTACTTCTTGTTTTGTCTGGATCACTGTGGTAATGCAAGAGGTGGTTAAATTACCTAGGGCCGGGTTTGCAATTTGTCATGACTTTGTCAACTAGAGGGAAGTGTTTAATGGGTATTTAATTTGAAAGTGGTTCTCTTGCCATGAAAAGCCATCACAATCCCTAAACTCCTCCTCCCAACATGATTCAGCTAGAAAAAGGGAAGCTGAAGCTGTTTCCGGGAATCGTTTTAGAATTAGGACAGAGGAGATCTCCCAAAGTTTAATTAAGGAAGGCACAGGTCTGATGAAAAGCAATAGTTAGAGCTTTTTGCCTGGTTGTTGAAGATTCCAGATTGATACCCAAACTTTGAGAAAGGGCAGGTTGAAAAGTTCTCTGTAGCTAGTATGTAACTTTGAAGTACATAGAAGATAAGTCCAATGTGCCCTAGAATATGGTGGGGGTAAAAATGAAAATTATCATTTACCTAGCTTTCCTTTTGCCAGCCATGTTTTCAGGTGATTTACCTCTATAAAGACATGTAATCCTTACAGCAATCCTCTGGGGGTGGGGGGTGGGGACTATCATTCTGGTTTTCTAGTGGAGGAAATGGACTCAGAGTTTCACAGTTTTTGCCAAAGGTTATTCACTTAGTAATTTCTGTTGTTTCAAAGGCTACCGTAACTTTCCAATCTGCAATGGTGAAAATGGAAAAGTATTCCAGCAAGGGAGAAGTCCAGAAGAGGAAGAAAACATGACTACAAAAGAGAGGTTGTCTTTGGAGATACCTGACCAACAGGGTCAAGCAGCTCTTTAATTTGATGTTGAGAGAATGGTTAGGAAAAATACATAGTCCCAATAATACAGCCTGATATGAGAGAGAGAGAGAGAGTGTGTGTGTTGTGTGTGTGTGCATGTGTGTGTGTGTTCACGTAAGCACACAACAGAAATAACTGCAAATAATTGCCTATCATTCATTTCACAGTGTATGGTTTTGTTGCTCTCAAATATTCCTCTTTGACCTTATTAATACAGAAAAACCATCCAAGTCTTTGTAATCCATGTTCCATGCAGCTTACAGAGTAAATTACCACCTCCCGACACAAAACGGGGCCTAAACAGGGGCGCCTGGATGGCTCAGTCCATCAAACGTCTGCCTTCAGCTCAAGTCATGATCCCAGGATCCTGGGATCGAGCCCTCCATCACGCTCCCTGCTCAGTGGGGAGTCTGCTTCTCCCTCTCCTCTGCCTATCCCCCACTGTTTGTCCCTGATACTTCTCTCTTTCTCTCTCTCTCTCTATTGCTCTCAAAAATCATAAATAAATAAATAAATAAATAAATAAGAAAGACAGGGCCTAAACAATTCCATATCCCCTGGAGTAAGGCAGAGCTTAATCCTGTACTACTCAAAGGAAGTCATTAATTGTCCCAGGTCAAATTCCAGACCTGAGTGATCACCTGGAGTTAAATCCACATGCAGAGGTGTTCGTAGACCCGTATCTTTCCAAAGAATTTCCAGGAATCTACTTGGCTTCTGTCTGCTCTATCTTATTATTATTATTTTTTTTTTTTTTTTCAGAATTTCTTTAAGCAATTCCCCTCATTCCAGCAGATAGAAAGGCACGAGTCTTCCTGGCAGGTTGATGGTGCAGGCCCTCTGTCTGAGAATAAGGGAATGCTGGTGGGCTCCCAGCCCTCTCTTTGTAATGTCCTATTTGGAGAAATGTGTTGAGAGAATCTTGACTTTAGCAAAGACTCCTCCCTAATTCTAGCCATTAAGGTGGTCCTGCCTCTATTTGGGAACTCAGATACAGTCTGTCCCTCATGGCAAAAAGTATATGTTTCCCTTTAATTCTTTTTTCTTTCCCTCCCTTCCTTCCTTCCTTCCTTCCTTCCTTTCTTTCTTTCTTTCTTTCTTTCTTTCTTTCTTTCTTTCTTTCTTTCTTTCTTTTTCTTCTTTCCATTTCTTTCTTTTTTCCACTTTCTTTGTTCTTCTGTTTGGCTCATCCTTCGCAATTTTTTCCTTGTCCACCTAGAACTCAAGCTGGTCTCCTATGAACTCTTTTTTGAGTAATACATAGCCAACTACAGTGGATAGAATTTTCCTTTATCCTCTGGTGTGTCCTTTGAGAATTGAGAAATGCAATTGCCAATCTTAGCAGGGTTCAAAGAGCTGTATTCAGAAAGAATAAGTGGGAATATGATCAAGCAAGCATTTTCAAGTCTCAGTAAAATTCATTTTGCTGAATAGACAAGGCTGAGAAGCCAACTTACAAAAGGCAGTCCTCTAACCAAAACAGCATGGTGATGGTCCCCTGGCTTTGAAGGACCTCTCTCCTGGCCAGAGAGATAGCCATCTAGTTGACTGAACTATATGGGGTTCTAACACAATATTTGGCTCACTACAAACTCTGGACCAGTTTTCATAATTCCTCTCCCATGAGTTTCTAATTAGGTCCCAGCAATAGAGATAAATATAATAACAGCAAACACTAATTTCAAACCACCACATGTCAGGGGACTATTCTAAGCACTGTTCCACGTGTGATCAATGGCAACTCTGTGAAATAAGTATTGTTACTATCCTCACTTTACAGGTGAGAAAGTGAGGCTTAAGTGAGAAAAAGTGTTATTGTGGCCACACCACAGGTCAATCTGACATCAAAGTCAATGCTGCTGGTGCTTTGTGTCTCTGTTAAGGTTAACTCCAGATTAGAGCCCCATGCAGTGGGAAGAAGGTATGGGCCAGGTACCATGGGAGGAAATTTATAAGTGATGTATGATTTACTGTTACCACATCCCTCTGGAAGATTACTTTCATTATCTTCCTTCTGTTCTGCATATATGGAAATATATAGGCTCTGTGCTGTTAGTGTGGTCCCCAAGGGTGTTAACTGATCCCATAGCTATTTGCCGGACCTCTGTGAGGTAGCAAGTCCTGTGCTAGATGCTGGAGTGAATGGAATAAGCAAAGTTATAGCTCAGAGAAGGATATGGACACTAAGCAAGTAGTCACACAAAGGGGTGTACAATTACAACGGTCACAGGTGCGGGCCAGGGAGCTCTCAGAGTGAGAGCATCATCAGCCCATCAGAAGAGAAATTGCCGAGGAAGTAATGAATAAGCTGCAATCTGAAGGATGCCTAGGACACGTGGGGAGGAGAGGGAGGATCCTATCAGGCAGACAGAAGAGCAAGACTAAGACCCTGTGGGAGGAGGGAGTGTGACCCATGTGAATAGCTGAAAGGGAGTTTGAGGGTGAGGCAGTATCCGGGAGCCATGCAACCAAGGGGGGGCCAGAGAGGAGCAAGGTTTGGCTGAGCCAAGTAAAATCACAGCACCACACCTAGCCCTTGTTGTTTACTCAGTCATTTTCCGTGGGGCTCCAGGCTTTGCAAAACTGCCTACAGTCTACTCCAGAGGTCAGAAGGAGGTTAAGGAGCAAGCACAGTGTAGACAGAGGCCAGCTTAGTGGAGGAGGGGGAGAAGGGAGACTGAAACATGCCTGGCAGGAAAGGTGGGGTGTAGCTAAGAAGAAAAGAAATAGAATTCCTATAAGGGAGAACAGTACCAGTTGTGGGACAGTGTGCACATTCCCAAAAGGTACAGAAAGTGTGTGTGGATAGAAGAGTGTGGTGGGGGAGATTCCTGCTTTGATTTCCTTTATTATCAAATATGGCAACATTGGAAAAAAAAATCAGAGAATCTCTTAGGACTGAGGCTTGGATCGACCATCCTCACATCAGCATTGTCCAGAACTTTGTGCTGGGTGGAGTGCCACATGACTCTGAACAACTCGGAAGCTTCTTGGGTCTGGCGTGTAATTATCTTCTATTGGTTTGGGTCCATGCCTCTCTGTGCAGGCAGGGCCTTGGGCAGTGTGGAGAACAGGGGCACAGGGAATTAGAACTTTAAATAATCATATTATCCAGTGGATTCAATGCTGTAGCCTGTCTGACCTGCCCATAGGGTTGAGAGTTCATGGTCAAGTCTATGTAGCACTTATTTGAGAATCCTTTATTCACTAACCTGGCATCTGGTCCTTCTCTGTCCTTCCAGTTTCAGGATAATCTACTCCACAAAACCCAGTCTCCATAAGACTGGGTCCCTGATACCAGAAATCCTACCCATCCCACTCTATTCCAGACTAGGGTTTGGATAACAGAGAATTTGGATAATGAGACATACATATACTGATTGATGGGCTCCCACAGTGCTATCTGAATGCATGGTCATTCCGTGGTGCCATCTCTCTGTTCACTGTGCCTCTGCTGATCTCTGACCTCATCAGTGAGTTTCCTGGGCCCCTTGTAGACCACAGTCACTTGTTGCCAATTGTCTTTTTACCTGTACCTCTGGTAATCAACAGGTACCATCTGGCTGCCCACCTGTAGGTTCTCTGAATACCTGATGTCACCCATCTGCCAATTGTCTGTTCATCCTCTGCTTGAATGCCACTCTGGATACTGGATTCCATCTCAGCCGTTTGCCGGGACCACTTGCCTGACACCTGTTTTCCCTTCCCTTGGACAGACAGCTTACCTTCTTGCTTTCCCATGCATACTTACATTGGGTTCTGCCCTCAGCAGTCATGCTCTCTCTGAGTCCTTGAGACCAAGAGCCTTCACAGAGAGGCCATTCAGACCCTGAGCAAAACTGGCCGAATTTCAGCAGGCCAGGTCATTTGCAGACAGAGACTGAATTTGTCTTGCTGCCCTAACCTTGGATCATAACTTATACGTGGTAGATTGTAGGCTTTCATTAAGCCCCACCACATGTTCCCAGGGCAATCTGTCTTTCATTTCTTGCTTTGCTTTCTGGCTCTCCACACTTTTCTAGCATCCTAACTTTTTGCTAAAATACCATATTTCTCTAACACCCGCCTCTTACAGGGGGAGGTCTTTGTTCCCTGAAATCCAATCTCTAGCAAGGGTTTTCTACCAAACTGATGGATTGCCTTGAGCCACAAACCACATCCCACCTGACTGAAAGTCAGTCATTTCCTGGAAATTCTGGCGTCCATGTTCTTCCTCAAGGACAGCCTCCATCTGGTTATGGTATTCAGACTGTGGTTACTGCTATCGGCATCAGTCCTAGCAGGGGGTATTTGAGCAACTTATTTAATTTTTCTGAGCTTCAGTTTTCTCATCTGTTAATGGGGTTAATAACTGTGTCTATAACACAGAGGTGCCGTGAGGACTAAAAGGTTAAGACATGAAGTACATTTGAAAGAGAGCCTGGGAGACAGTGTGCTCTGGACCAGTCTTAGTTATTATCCCTGCTTTCTGTCTTTCCACACTAGTATTTCTGGGCATGGGGACCTGGCTAGGCTAGGTTGATACTGTAGACCTACTGTCAGCTCCGGGGTGATTGGCCATCCTAGCAAGATCCCTTAGGATCCTTGCTTGGTCTCAAATACATAGAACCTACAGGAATCAGAATGAGTAAAAGGAATAAACTTGCATCCATCCACCCACTCATTCTTTAAATCATCCAAGAAATATATACTAAGTCTCTGCTCCATGCAAGGCATTGGGCTCACTGGTTTGCATGTCTCATCTCCTATACACCACTCCTTGGGTTAGGCATTTCCCAGGAACTGGAATCCCTGTATGTGGAAAATTGAATTCACGTATCCTTTCCTAATAAGATCTGCTTTGTGACCCAATGAATGTCCTGTCAGATAGTGGGGTCTGTCCAGGCTGAGAGAGCTGAAGTGCTCCACACATGCCACATGCTCTCCATCCTTCCTGATGTCTCCACATCCAGAGTTGGAGTGGGAGGGACATTTAAACCAAATCCTTTCCAGAGCTCCCTTCATCTTTGGTTTCTAGCATCCGTGAATTTCTGACTCATTTCTATTCTTTCTTCCTGAAGGATTGCTCCCTGAACCACACCGGGCTGTCCTCTGGCTCTGCTTGTCTGAAGCCATGCCTGTGTCTCTTTGCACCTGTAGGGCCCTTCTAGGCAGGGTCCCCATCTGTCTGAATTATGCATGTCCTTCACCAATTCAATGCCCTTGATGGTCATTATGCTAAATAAGAACTCTGGGCAAATGGAAAGTGACATTTTCCCTCCTGGAATAAAACATAAAGCCACAGTCGAATATATGTTGGATACTCTAATCAAATTTGGAAATATGTACCTAATTAAAACTGCCAAATTGAACACTAGTTCTAAAAATTGGTTTCATTGGTAATGGGGAAAACTATTTTAATTCATCAGATTATAGATAGTTTTGCTGCTCTTTAAAAAGAAATTAATTTTTAAAAGAAAGAATAGAATAAGAAGCTAGAAAATAACATATCCAGGCAATGAGTTAGAAAGTTCCACTGAAGTTTCTCATGCCTGCCTCTTCATGCTTCTCTTTAAAAAACAGGCACAAATGGGGTTAAACCTCTGCCTTGGGCTCAGGTCACAATCCCAGGGTCCTGGAATCAAGCCCCACATCGGGCTCTCTGCTCAGCAGGGAGCCTGCTTCCTCCTCTTTCTGCCTGCCTCTCTGCCTACTTGTGATCTCTGTCTGTCAAATAAATAAATAAAATATTATAATGAAAACAAGCACAAATGTTCTGCAGGCATGGAGGTCCTAAAAGAAATGACTGGAAGACAAGGATGTCCTTCGGAAAATTATGTCTTACTAATTGACAAAGTTGCTTAATTGATTGATGGAAGGATGGACAGTACTTAGGAAGAGTGAAGAAGTTTTCAGAGTGGTCTACCAACGGATCTGGGTTGGCAAACATCCATCTGGTGCTTAAGTGAGTATTAATCTAGACCATACCTAAGAGCAGCTGGAAGGCTCAGGGACATAGTGGCTGTTGTGAGCATCTCTGGTCGGAGAGGGGTGAGTTCTCTTCTAAATGCAGAGTCAGTCACAGGCTCGCTGGGGATCAAGGTCAAATTGCTTCACCTCACTTGGTCTTGTTAACTCAGATCGAAAATTGGGTTAGAAGCAGATCACACACATGGAGGACAGTGGCAACTACCCAGGGCAGCTTTCATAGGGTAGTGTGGTCTCTGAGGAAGGATAGATTAGGTGGATGGATAGACAAGAATGAGAAAATGGTGCAGTCTCTCTAGGGAGCACGAATCCCCATTACCACCAGGAGCATCATGCAGGAAAATCTTTTACATTTCCCACTGTGAGTTGTTGTCCAGAGTCTCTGCCTCCTCTTAGACCCACAGTGAAGGTTACTGCCCAGACTTGGGTTGGGCTCCTGTGGGTTGCAGGAAAGGGAGGAGATCTGGGGAGTGAGCACTGCTCTTGGGAAGAAAGGTACTCGATATATGTCTGTCCAAGGAAAGCAAAAGGAAAGGATTCACTTCTCCCTCCCCCTGTCTCACAAATTAGCTCCAGTATGAAGTTCTGGTTCCCTGGCTCTTGCTGGAGTGGCTCTGAATTTCTCAGGTGTAATTTTTCTCAGCACTGATTCTGTCCCACAGATCTCAGAGCATGACAGGCGACTGTGTGCTCTGGCTGTATCTTCGCATCCTCTCCTATTCCTACCACACTCATTTCTGATCAAGGGATCTGGGGCCCACGTCCGAGGGGAATACCATCACAACTGCTCGTATGAAGCCAGTGCACTGCTGGATATTTTCCTAAAGTGGATTTATCGAGTCCCTTTCTATGAAGATCGTGATGGCAGAGCCTAAGGTAGGTGTGCTCACTCTCTGCACCTCCTGTCAGGCGTAACCTCCGAAAGAGAGATAAATTGGTGTCCTCCACTCACCATAGAAAATGAAAATTTTCTGCCGGGTACCTAGAGCCGGACAGGAAACCATTGATCATCCTGAACAAACATCCTTCAATAAATCTTTACCTCTTCCGAAGATAATTGGGAGGACGGTGGCTTTTGAGTTTACTCTCGGCAATTGCCTCCCTTTCACTCTTCTGGGTATATTTGTTTTCAAAGCCAAAATGTACTACACAGCCCCATCCATCAAGGCGGAGGTACCCCCAATGATTTCCTGTTTCAGCTCCAGTGTGTCAAGCTTGAAAATTCTCTTAATCCACTGGCTTTGTGAGATGCCTGGCATTTTCTATTACAGGTAAGCACGTCATGTTGCCTCATCCCTTGTGAAGGAGGTATCCGCACCACTAACCCCATTTCTCTGTTTGGATTCAGAACTTCCACTCTTTCTCTTCTTTGACTTCACTTACCCTTGTACTCATTTCACATGTAATGCATCCCATGCCCAGCACTGTGCCAGGATACCCCGTCGCTAACGTGGACCTGGTCACAGATGTGAATGTGCATGACGTCTAGGCAAAGAAATGTCCCTGGGGTCTTGGCTTCCTTGTTAGTACCCCCCAAGGTGTGCAACTAAAGCAAAGAAAATCATTTTGGTAGGCCACGTTCATAACCAAACCTGTACATTTTCAGTTCTAAAAATCATTCAAAACATTCAACATCTTAATCTTGGTATATTTTTTTAATTTTCCGAGCTTTTAATTAGCCACGTAGCTGGCACATCAATATCCTAAGATCCACATTCATGTTTTAAAAAAAAAACCTAGGTTATTATAATGTATAACTTTTAATAAAACCATCCTTACTATAGTAATGCAAATCATAGCAGCCCTGAAAGGTCTATGAATCAAAGCCACCTCACACCCAGCAGTGGTAGTTATTTGGTATTCGCACAATAACCTTTAAATTAGGCCATCCCAGGTGATGGGCTTTTTTTTTTTAATATTTTATTTATTTGACAGAGAGAAATCACAACTAGGCAGAGAGGCAGGCAGAGAGAGAGGAGGAAGCAGGCTCCCTGCAGAGTAGAGAGCCCGACGCCGGGTTCAATCCCAGGACCCTGGGATCATGACCTGAGCTGAAGGCAGAGGCTTTAACTCACTGAGCCACCCAGGCGCCCCTCGCACAATAACCTTTAAATAGAAGAGTGTGTTCTTAAACTTACTGGGTCTCTGCAAGCCCCACCCCCCCACGATGAAAAGGCCCAGGCTTTGTGTCATACTGTATGTGCAAATGTAATGGAAAGAGTTTTTCATGTGACAGAAACAAATGTCGACTCTTACAGGAAGATTCCACAAGCATCTCTTGAGTTCAAGGTCACCAATACAATGCATCTGGTTCCTTTTTGTACATGTATAAAATGCAAGTAATGATGGCTCCTCTGAATGGAGGAAGATGTCAGATTTCAAGACGAAGGCTCTTTCAGTAAATTAGAAAATAATAAATGAAGAATGCTGAAGCAAGTTACCTTTACAGTGGATAAATCTGGAAAACCCCACATTTACCAAATGATCAATGCTAACATCACCAATCATGGAATAAATTGACATCATGTGCCTCCTGATGGGATGTGCTGAGTGAGACAGAATACCGCTTTGATAGTAGTTCTACCAAAAATCACAGTGTGAATCTAAGCCCAAAACAAATACAGATTGAGGGACAGGTTACTGAAAAAGCCTACCTTGACTCTTCAAAAATAGCAAAATCATGAAAGAGAGAGAGAAGAAGAGAAGCCATTCTCTGTTAAACAAGATGGAATGAGAACATGACCTTGGATCAGAGTCTGGATCAGAAAAAGAAAGAAAGAAAAAGAAAGATCTGATACAGATCAGATAAAGATCTATCTATTTCTCCATACATAATATTCTCTCCGTATCTCTTTTTATGTGTGTGTGTGTGTGTCTCCTAAGAAGGACGCTCTCTTACATAACCATCATGTAGTTATCAATTTTAGAAAGTTTAGCCCTGGCAAAACAAAATAAAAATATTATCTGATCCTCTATCCATATTGAAATTTTACTAACTGTCCCAATGCCCTTTAGAAGTAGGACCTGCACACTGCCATCTGTTTCCAGAAGTAAAGTTTTATTGGAATAAAATCTTGCCCATTTGTTTACATGTTGTCTATGGCGGCTTTTGCATGACAACCACAGAGTTGAGTAGTTGCAACAGAGACCATATGGTCCATACAGCCAAAAATATTTATTATCAGGCTCTTCACAGAAACAGTTTTCCAGCTCCTGCTTTAGAACTCGTTTACTCCAGCTCCCTCCAGATGAACGCACTGCACTAGGTTCTCAGGTCCTTAACAACTCCTTTAACCAGGATTCGTTCCTCACCCTCTCTTTGTTTCTTAACCTGGACATTTTTAAAGAGTGCGAGCCAGTTATATTGTAGAATTTTGTTCAACTTGGGTTTGTCTGATGTTTCCTCATAATCAGGTTCAGGTTATGCATTTTTGGCAGGAACACAACTGAAGTGACATTGTATCCTTTTCAGTGCATCATATCAAGAGGCTTGTGATACGGTTTTGTCCCAATATGGATGATGTTACCTTTGATCAGTTGGCTAAGGTTTTATCTACCAGAAGTAAAATAATATTTTGCTCTAAAGCACATTATTAACATTAGTAACATGAACATACGGGCTATATAATTGGTGATAACAATCTACCGATATTACTTTTCATTGTTTGCCAATTACACTGTATGCCTCTGTTCTTAGGAAATGTGTTCTAAGGTATTTAGGGACGTAGGTCATTATAATTACCCTGTATCAAATGCTGCAGGACACACACACACATTCACACTGAAAATGTGGAAGATGTTACCATGTGGCCATTCTAGGTAAAGAGTATGTGGATGTCCACTGTACTATAACTTTTGTATAGGTTTAATTTTTTTTTATTTTAATTTTAAATAATTAAATTAAGTATGGGGTGCCTGGGTGGCTCAGTGGGTTAAAGCCTCTGCCGTCAGCTCAGGTCATGATCCCGGGGTCCTGGGATCGATCCTCACATCAGGCTCTCTGCTTAACAGGGAGCCTGCTTCCTCCTCTCTCTCTCTGCCTGCCTCTCTGCCTGCTTGTGATCTCTGTTTGCCAAATAAATAAATAAAATCTTTAAAAAAATAATTAACTAAATTAAATTAAATTAACTAAATTAAATAACTAATTAATTGATTTAGGAGAGAGAGAGTACAAACTGGTGGGGGCAAAGGGAGAGAGAGAATCTTAAGGAGACTCTGTACTGAGAGGAGAGCCTGACATAGGGCTTGATGTGAGGTCTATGAAATTATGACCTGATCTGAAATTATGAGTCCAAGTCTTATTCGACTGAGCCACCAGGCACCCGTTTAATTTTTTTTTAATAAGACATTAAAATAATAACAAAGTTATATTACCTGGCACACAGGACAGAATGGAGTGGCAGAGGACCGTTAAGAACTGAGGTTGAACCTGAAAAACACCCCCTTAGTCCTACAAGGAGCACTTGGGGTGACAACGGTGGATGGTAAGGAAAGAGCCCCGGCCATTGTCACATTTCCAGCCACGGCATCCACCCACTGCCTGGATAAAGTAGATTTTTATCAAATTGAATAGAATGCTCAGTGCAGTTTTGATGTACCCACAAAAGCTACAACTTCAAAAAAAAAATCAAGAAGGAAAAGAAAAAGGAAAAAGAAAAGTGATAGTAAGGAATTATAAGACAGTTTAAGCCAAAACATATCTGTCATAAAATTGGTGCAAATTAGGAAAGAGTAATGTCTCAGGCAGGGTTCAACACAAACAAACTAGAATATAAAGTATCTGCAAACAGATAAGCCTGAAACATAACTACAGAAGGGACAGAGCATAGAAATGTGGTTGCCAGGGGCTGGGGGACAGCATGGGGAAGTGGGGAAAGGTTGGTAGGGGGCACGAACTTTCAGCTATAGGATGAATAAGTTCTGAGAATCTAAGGTATAACATGGTGACTAAGCATGATAACACTGTATTGTATAACTAAACTTGCTAACAGAGTAAAGCTGAAATGTTATTACCCAAAAAAAGGTAAGTATGTCAGACGATGGATGTGTTAATTACTTCGATGGAGGAATCCTTGCAGAAAGCATATGTATATCAAATCATCATGTTGCACTCATCAAATATTTTACAATTTTATTTGCCAATTACACCTCAGTAAAGCTGGGGGAAAATTACAGAAGGGAAGAGTAGCAATAGATCAGGCAAATGCAAATGCAGAAAACAGGTGTAGCAAAATTAATAACAGACAAAAGAGAATGGAAGAGTCGAAGTATAAAAAGATACCTAAGAATGTTACTTTATATTTAAAATAAATAATTCATAACAAAGACATAATATTCACAAAATGAATAATAAAATATCCAAAAATGTGAAGAAAAAACTGTTAGAAATCTAAGGAGAAATTGACAACACCGTAGTTATAGTAAAAGTCAAAAATGCAAATTTTAGTGTTTGACACACTCAGATGACAAATTTTTTTTTTAAAGATTTATTTGAAAAAGAGAGAACACGCATGAGTGTGGGGGGAGGAACAGAGGAAGAGAATCTTTAAACAGACTCCCTATCGAGCATGGAGCCCAAGGTGGGCTGGATTTCATGACCCATGAGATCATGACCTGACCTGAAACCAAGAATTGGCTGCCTAACCCAACTGAGCCAACCTGGCACCCTGACAAAATTTTTAAAAGTTAGATAGAGCTTCTTTAATCATTGTTTAATTATATATTGAGTGTGTATATATCAAATATGTAACTACAGGAAATATCAACAAAAAATCCATTTTTTGATGTCCCTGTAGTATATACATAGGAAGATCAGATCCAATACTAAAAAGAAATAGAACCTCACTGAGTCCAAGAGCAGAAATTCTACAAATCATAATTGACTTACTATAGTGCAAACAAAAAACTAACATTAAATAACAATCTTTGACAAAATACCCACTTAATAATTATAATTATAAAAACAATCAATATATTTAAAACTAAATAACAGAGGATTAAGCAAACATCTCCATTTAATTTTTAATTTTGATTGAAGAATAAAATTAAAGATTCTGTCAAAATCAGTGTGAAGCAATCATTATACTTTAGATTATCTCACAAAAAGCTAGTCTCAAGAAAATTCATATGCTTATTCAGTGTACTATTAAGTATGAAAAAAAACCTGTAAAATAAACTTTCATTCAATTCTAGAGGCAAAGACAAATGAAAAATTTCTACAAAAGTCATAAAAACATTTAATAAAACCAAACATAAATAAACTAGACTATGGGAGGAGGAGTCAAGATGGCGGAGAGGTAGCAGGCTGAGACTACATCAGGTAGCAGGAGATCAGCTCAATAGCTTATCTAAACATTGCAAACACCTACAAATCCAATGGAAGATCGAAGAGAAGAAGAACAGCAACTCTAGAAACAGAAAATCAACCACTTTCTGAAAGGTAGGACTGGCGGAGAAGTGAATCTAAAACAAGGGGAAGATAGACCGCCGGGGGAGGGGCCGGCTCCCTGCAAGCGGCGGAGGAACGGAGCACAAAATCAGGACTTTTAAAAGTCTGTTCCACTGAGGGACATTGCTCCAGAGGCTAAACCAGGGTGAAGCCCACGCGGGGTCAGCGTGGCCCCAGGTCCCGCAGGGTCACAGAAGGATTGGAGGTGTCGGAGTGTCGCAGAGCCCGCAGGTATTAGAACAGAGAAGCCGGCTGCAGAGACAGAGCCAAACCTGAACTCTCAGCTCGGGGTTACCTTGAACTGGTCGCGGGCTGGGTGAGCTCGGAGCGCGGCTAGAGGCTGGGGATACGGGAGTGATTGGGTGCTGTCCTCTGGGGGAGCACTGAGGAGTGGGACCCCAGGCTCTCGGCTCCTCCGGGCCGGAGACTAGGAGGCCGCCATTTTCATTCCCGTCCTCCGGAACTCTACGGAAAGTTTTCAGGGAACAGAAGCTCCCAAAAGCGAAGGAGTCAATTACTTAGTCCGGCCGCCGGTAAGAGCGGTGCAATCCTGCCTCGGGCAAAGACACTTGAGAGTCACTACAATAGGCCCCTCCCCCAGAAGATCAACAAAATATCCAACCAGGACAAAGTTCATCTATCAAGGAAAGTAGGTTCAATTTCTAAGACAGCAGAGCAATTCCAGAGGAGGAGAAAGCAAAGCACGGGACTCATTGCTTTCTCTCCATGATTCTTTAGTCTTGCGGCTACTTCAATTTTTTTTTCTTTTTTCAATTTTTTTTTCTTTTTTCTTTTTTCTGCTTCTGCTAAATTTTTTAAAACTTTTACCCTTTTCTTTTTTAACGTTTTTGACTAGTTTATCTAAATATATATATTTTTTCATTCTTTTTTATATTTTTTCTTTATTTGTTTTATTTTTTCAAATTTTTTTCTTTTTTTTTCTGAACCTTTTTTTATCCCCTTCCCCCCCCCCCACAATTTGGGGGTCTCTTCTCATTTGGTTACAGCGCATTTTTCTGGGGTCTTTGTCACCCTTTTAGTATTTTATTTGCTCCTTCATATCCTCTTACCTGGACAAATGACAAGGCGGAAAAAATCACCACAAACAAAAGAACAAGAGACAGTACCGAAGGCTAGGGACCTAATCAACACAGACATTGGTAATATGTCAGATCAAGAGTTCAGAATGACGATTCTGAACATTCTAGCCGGGCTCGAAAAAGGCATGGAAGATATTAGAGAAACCCTCTCTGGAGATATTAAAGCCCTTTCTGGAGAAATTAAAGAACTGAAATCTAACCAAGTTGAAATCAAAAAAGCTATTAGTGAGGTGCAATCAAAAATGGAGGCTCTCACTGCTAGGATAAACGAGGCAGAAGAAAGAATTAGTGATATAGAAGACCAAATGACAGAGAATAAAGAAGCCGAACAAAAGAGGGACAAACAGCTACTGGACCATGAAGGGAGAATTCGAGAGATAAGTGACACCATAAGACGAAACAACATTAGAATAATTGGGATTCCAGAAGAAGAAGAAACAGAGAGGGGAGCAGAAGATCTATTGGAGAGAATTATTGGAGAGAATTTCCCTAATATGGCAAAGGGAACAAGCATCAAAATCCAGGAGATGCAGAGAACCCCCCTCAAAGTCAACAAGAATAGGTCCACAACCCATCACCTAATAGTAAAATTTACAAGTCTCAGTGACAAAGAGAAAATCCTGAAAGCAGCCCGGGAAAAGAAATCTGTAACATACAATGGTAAAAATATTAGATTGGCAGCAGACTTATCCACAGAGACCTGGCAGGCCAGGAAGAGCTGGCATGATATATTCAGAGCACTAAATGAGAAAAACATGCAGCCAAGAATACTCTATCCAGCTAGGCTATCATTGAAAATAGAAGGAGAGATCAAAAGCTTCCGGGACAAACAAAAACTGAAAGAATTTGCAAACACCAAACCAGCTCTACAGGAAATATTGAAAGGGGTCCTCTAAGCAAAGAGAGAGCCTAAAAGTAGTAGATCAGAAAGGTACAGAGACAATATACAGTAACAGTCACCTTACAGACTAATTCTAATTCATATCTCTAATTCTAATATCATAATTCTAAATTCATATCTCTCAATAGTTACCCTGAATGATAATGGGCTAAATGCCCCAATCAAAAGACACAGGGTATCAGAATGGATAAAAAACAAAACCCTTCAGTATGTTGCCTACAAGAAACTGATTTTAGACACGAAGACACCTCCAGATTTAAAGTGAGGGGGTGGAAAACAATTTACCATGCTAATGGGCATCAGAAGAAAGCTGAGGTGGCAATCCTTTTATCAGATCAATTAGATTTTAAGCCAAAGACTATAATAAGAGGTGAGGAAGGACACTATATCCTACTCAAAGGGTCGGTCCAACAAGAAGTTCTAACAATTTTAAATATCTATGCCCCTAATGTGGGAGCAGCCAACTATATCAACCAATTAATAACAAAATCAAAAAACACATCAATAATAATACAATAATAGTAGGGGACTTGAACACTCCCCTCACTGAAATGGACAGATCATTCAAGCCAAAGATCAACAAGGAAATAAAGGCCTTAAATGACACACTGGACCAGATGGACATCACAGATATATTCAGAACATTTCATCCCAAAGCAACAGAATACACATTCTTCTCTAGTGCACATGGAACCTTCTCCAGAATCGATCACATCCTGGGTCACAAATAAAGGTCTCAACCGGTATCAAAAGATTAGGATCATTCCCTGCATATTTTCAGACCACAATACTCTGAAGCTAGAACTCAATAACAAGAGGAAAGCTGGAAAGAACCCAAATACATGGAGACTAAACAGCATCCTTCTAAAGAATGAAAGGGTCAACTAGGAAATTAAAGAAGAATGGAAAAAATTCATGGAAACAAATGATAATGAAAACACAACAGTTCAAAATCTGTGGGACACAGCGAGAGGAAAATATATAGTGGTACAAGCCTTTCTCAAGAAACATTAAAGATCTTAAGTACACAACCTAACCCTACACGTAAAGAAGCTGGAGAAAGAACAAGAAAGAAACCCTAAACCCAGCAGGAGAAGAGAAATCATAAAGATCAGAGCAGAAACCAATGAAATAGAAACCAAAAAAAAAAAAAAAAAAACAATAGAAAAAATCAAAGAAACTAGGAGCTGGTTCTTTGAAAGAATCAATAAGATTGATAAACCCCTGGCCAGACTCATCAAAAAAAAAAGAGAAAGGACCCAAATCAATAAAATCATGAATGAAAGAGGAGAGATCACAACTAACACCAAAGAAATACAGACAATTATAAGAACATACTATAAGCAACTCTACGCCAACAAATTTGACAATCTGGAAGAAATGGATGCATTCCTAGAGACCTATAAACTACCACAACTGAACCAGGAAGAAATAGAAAACCTGAACAGGCCCATAACCAGTAAGGAGATTGAAACAGTCATCAAAAATCTCCCAACAAACAAAAGCCCAGGGCCAGACGGCTTCCCAGGGGAATTCTACCAAACATTTAAAGAAGAACTAATTCCTATTCTCCTGAAACTGTTCCAAAAAATAGAAATGGAAGGAAAACTTCCAAACTCATTTTATGAGGCCAGCA
Source organism: Meles meles (assembly GCF_922984935.1). NCBI lineage: Eukaryota > Metazoa > Chordata > Mammalia > Carnivora > Mustelidae > Meles > Meles meles. Next base: position 43,630,100 of record NC_060078.1, on the reverse strand, counting down.
TCACCTTGATCCCAAAACCAGACAAGGATCCCACCAAAAAAGAGAACTACAGACCAATATCCTTGATGAACACGGACGCAAAAATTCTCGCCAAAATACTAGCCAATAGGATTCAGCAGTACATTAAAAGGATTATTTTTTTTTTCATTAAAAGGATTATTCACCATGATCAAGTGGGAATTATTCCAGGGCTGCAGGGTTGGTTCAACATCCGCAAATCAATCAATGTGATAGAACACATTAATAAAAGAAAGAACAAGAACCATATGATACTCTCAATAGATGCTGAAAAAGCATTTGACAAAGTACAGCATCCCTTCCTGATCAAAACTCTTCAAAGTGTAGGGATAGAGGACACATACCTCAATATTATCAAAGCCATCTATGAAAAACCCACCACAAATATCATTCTCAATGGAGAAAAACTGAAAGCTTTTCCGCTAAGGTCAGGAACACGTCAGGGATGTCCATTATCACCACTGCTATTCTACATAGTACTAGAAGTCCTAGCCTCAGCAATCAGACAACAAAAAGAAATTAAATGCATCCAAATTGGTAAAGAAGAAGTCAAACTATCACTCTTCGCAGATGATATGATACTATATGTGGAAAACCCAAAAGACTCCACTCCAAAACTGCTAGAACTTGTACAGGAATTCAGTAACATGTCAGGATATAAAATCAATGCACAGAAATAAGTTGCATTTCTGTACACCAACAACAAGACAGAAGAAAGAGAAATTAAGGACTCAATCCCACTTACAATTGTACCCAAAACTATAAGATACCTAGGAATAAACCTAACCAAAGAGGCTAAGAATCTATACACAGAAAATTATAAAGTACTCATGAAAGAAATTGAGGAAGACACAAAGAAATGGAAAAATGTTCCATGCTCCTGGATTGGAAGAATAAATATTGTGAAAATGTCCATGCTACCTAAAGCAATCTACACATTTAATGCAATCCCTATCAAAATACCATCCATTTTTTTTTTCAAAGAAATGGAACAAATAATCCTAAAATTTATATGGAACCAGAAAAGACCTCGAATAGCCAAAGGAATATTGAAAAAGAAAGCCAAAGTTGATGGCATCACAATTCCGGACTTCAAGCTCTATTACAAAGCTGTCATCATCAAGACAGCATGGTACTGGCACAAAAACAGACACATAGACCAGTGGAACAGAATAGAGAGCCCAGAAATCGACCCTCAACTCTATGGTCAACTAATCTTCGACAAAGCAGGAAAGAATGTCCAATGGAAAAAAGACAGCCTCTTCAATAAATGGTGCTGGGAAAATTGGACAGCCACATGCAGAAAAATGAAATTGGACCACTTCCTTACACCACACACGAAAATAGACTCCAAATGGATGAAGGACCTCAATGTGAGAAACGAATCCTTCAAAATCCTTGAGGAGAATGCAGGCAGCAACCTCTTCGACCTCAGCCGTAGCAACATCTTCCTAGGAACATCGGCAAAGGCAAGGGAAGCAAGGGCAAAAATGAACTATTGGGATTTCATCAAGATCAAAAGCTTTTGCACAGCAAAGGAAACAGTTCACAAAACCAAAAGACAACTGACAGAATGGGAGAAGATATTTGCAAACGACATATCAGATAAAGGGCTAGTATCCAAAATCTATAAGGAACGTAGCAAACTCAACACCCAAAGAACAAACAATCCAATCAAGAAATGGGCAGAGGACATGAACAGACATTTCTGCAAAGAAGACATCCAGATGGCCAAAAGACACAGGAAAAAGTGCTCCACGTCACTCGGCATCAGGGAAATACAAATCAAAACCACAATGAGATATCACCTCACACCAGTCAGAATGGCTAAAATTAACAAGTCAGGAAATGACAGATGCTGGCGAGGATGCGGAGAAAGGGGAACCCTCCTCCACTGTTGGTGGGAATGCAAGCTGGTGCAACCACTCTGGAAAACAGCATGGAGGTTCCTCAAAATGTTGAAAATAGAACTACCCTATGACCCAGCAATTGCACTCCTGGGTATTTACCCTAAAGATACAAACATAGTGATCCGAAGGGGCACGTGTACCCGAATGTTTATAGCAGCAATGTCTACAATAGCCAAACTATGGAAAGAACCTAGATGTCCATCAACAGATGAATGGATAAAGAAGAAGTGGTATATATACACAATGGAATACTATGCAGCCATCAAAAGAAATGAAATCTTGCCATTTGCGACGACGTGGATGGAAGTAGAGCGTGTCATGCTTAGTGAAATAAGTCAATCGGAGAAAGACAACTATCATATGATCTCCCTGATATGAGGACATGGAGAAGCAACATGGGGGGTTAGGGGGATAGGAGAAGAATAAATGAAACAAGATGGGATTGGGAGGGAGACAAACCATAAATGACTCTTAATCTCACAAAACAAACTGGGGGTTGCTGGGGGGAGGTGGGATTGGGAGAGGGGGAGGGGGCTATGGACATTGGGGCGGGTATGTGCTATCGTGGGTGCTGTGAAGTGTGTAAACCTGGCGATTCACAGACCTGTACCCCTGGGGATAAAAATACATTATATGTTTATTAAAAAAAAAATTTGGAAGGGGAGGCGAACCATAAGAGACTATGGACTCTGAAAAACAACCTGAGGGTTTTGAACGGTCAGGGGTGGGAGGTTGGGGGAACAGGTGGTGGGTAATAGAGAGGGCACGTTTTGCATGGAGCACTGGGTGTTGTGCAAAAACAATGAATACTGTTACGCTGAAAAAATAAATAAAATGGAAAAAAAAAGAATTAGGTAAAATGTAAAAAAAAAATAAACTAGACTATGATCCAATAAAATTGAGAAATCAAAGACCTGTTTCTTTTTTTTTAATTCCTTTATTTGTTTATTTACAGCATAACAGTGTTCATTGTTTTGGCATCACACCCAGTGCTCCATGCAGTATGTGCCCTCCCTATTACCCACCACCTGGTTCCTCAACCTCCCACCCCCCCCACCCCGCCTCTTCAAAACCCTCTGGTTGTTTTTCAGTCCATAGTCTCTCATGGTTCATCTCCCCTTCCAGTTTCCCTCAACTCCCTCTCCTCTCCATCTCCCCATGTCCTCCATGTTATTTGTTATGCTCCACAAATAAGTGAGACCATATGATACTTGACTCTCTCTGCTTGACTTATTTCGCTCAGCATAATCTCTTCCAGTCCTGTCCATGTTGCTACAAAAGTTGGGTATTCATCCTTTCTAATGGAGGCATAATACTCCATTGTGTATATGGACCACATCTTCCTTATCCATTCATCCATTGAAGGGCATCTTGGTTCTTTCCACAGTTTGGCGACCGTAGCCATTGTTGCAATAAACATTGGGGGTACAGATGGCCCTTCTTTTCACTACATCTGTATCTTTGGGGTAAATACCCAGCAGTGCAATTGCAGGGTCATAGGGAAGCTCTATTCTTAATTTCTTCAGGAATCTCCACACTGTTCTCCAAAGTGGCTGCACTAACTTGCAATCCCACCAACAGTGTAAGAGGGTTCCCCTTTCTCCACATCCTCTCCAACACACGTTGTTTCCTGTCTTGCTAATTTTTGCCATTCTAACTGGTGTCAGGTGGTATCTCAATGTTGTTTTAATTTGAATCTCCCTGATGGCTAGTGATGATGAACATTTTTTCATGTGTCTGATAGCCATTTGTATGTCTTCGTTGGAGAAGTGTCTATTCATATCTTCTGCCCATTTTTTGATATGATTATCTGTTTTGTGTGTGTTGAGTTTGAGAAGTTCTTTATAGATCCTGGATATCAACCTTTTGTCTGTACTGTCATTTGCAAATATCTTCTCCCATTCCGTGGGTTGCCTTTTTGTTTTGTTGACTGTTTCCTTTGCTGTGCAGAAACTTTTGATCTTGATGAAGTCCCAAAAGTTCATTTTTGCTTTTGTTTCCTTGGCCATTGGAGACATATCTTGAAAGAAGTTGCTGTGGCTGATATCGAAGAGGTTACTGCCTATGTTCTCCTCTAGGATTCTGATGGATTCCTGTCTCACGTTGAGGTCTTTTATCCATTTCGAGTTTATCTTTGTGTACGGTGTAAGAGAATGGTCAAGTTTCATTCTTCTGCATATCGCTGTCCAGTTTTCCCAGCACCATTTATTGAAGAGACTGTCTTTTTTCCATTGAATATCTTTTCCTGTTTTGTCGAAGATTATTTGACCATAGAGTTGAGGGTCCATATCTGGGCTCTCCACTCTATTCCACTGGTCTATGTGTCTGTTTTTATGCCAGTACCACGCTGTCTTGGTGATCACAGCTTTGTAGTAAAGCTTGAAATCGGGTAACGTGATGCCGCCAGTTTTGTTTTTGTTTTTCAACATTTCCTTAGCAATTCGGGGGTCTCTTCTGATTCCATAAAAATTTTAGGATTATTTGCTCCAGCTCTTTGAAAAATACTGGTGGAATTTTGATCGGAATGGCATTAAAAGTATAGATTGATCTAGGCAGTATAGACATTTTAACAATGTTTATTCTTCCAATCCAAGAGCATGGAACAGTCTTCCATCTTTTTGTGTCTTCTTCAATTTCTTTCATGAGTGTTCTGTAGTTCCTCGAGTACAGGTTCTTTACCTCTTTAGTTAGGTTTATGCCCAGGTATCTTATGGTTCTTGGTGCTATAGTAAATGAATCGATTCTCTAATTTCCCTTTCTGTATTTTCATTGTTAGTGTATAAGAAAGCCACTAATTTCTGTACATTGACTTTGTATCCTGCCACGTTACTGAATTGCTGTATGAGTTCTAGTAGTTTGGGGGTGGAGTCTTTGGGGTTTTCCATATAAAGAATCATGTCACCTGTGAAGAGAGAGAGTTTGACTTCTTCCTTGCCAATGTGGATACTTTTTATTTCTCTTTGTTGTCTGATTGCCGTTGCTAGAACTTCTAATACTATGTTGAACAAGAGTGGTGAGAGTGGGCATCCTTGTCGTGTTCCTGATCTCAACGGGAAGGCTGCAAGCTTTTTCCCATTGAGGATGATATTTGCTGTGGGTCTTTCATAGATAGATTTTATGAGGTTCAGGAATGTTCCCTCTATCCCTATACTTTGAAGCGTTTTCAGCAGGAACGGATGCTGGATTTTGTCAAATGCTTTTTCTGCATCAATTGAGAGGACCATGTGGTTCTTCTCTCTTCTCTTATTGATGTGTTCTATCACACTGATTGATTTGTGAATGTTGAACCAACCTTGCAACCCAGGGATGAATCCCACCTGGTCATGGTGGATAATCTTTTTAATGTGCTGCTGGATCCTGTTTGCTAGGATCTTGTTGAGAATCTTTGCATCCATATTCATCAGTGATATTGGTCTGAAATTCTCCTTTTTGGTAGGGTCTTTGCCTGGTTTGGGGATCAGGGTAATGCTGGCTTCATAAAAAGAGTCTGGAAGTTTTCCTTCTGCTTCAATTTTTTGGAACAGCTTCAGGAGAATTGGTGTTATTTCTTCTTTGAAAGTTTGGTAGAATTCCCCAGGGAATCCGTCAGGTCCTGGGCTCTTGTTTTTTGGGAGGTTTTTGATCACTGCTTCAATCTCATTACTAGATATCGGTCTATTCAGGTTGTCAATTTCTTCCTGGTTCAATTTTGGGAGTTTATAGTTTTCCAGGAATGCATCCATTTCATCTAGGTTGCTTAGCTTATTGGCATATTCTGTTGGTAATAATTTCTGATGATTGTTTCTATTTCCTTGGTGTTAGTTGTGATCTCTCCCTTTTCATTCATAATTTTATTAATTTGGGCTTTCTCTCTTTTCTTTTGGATTAGTGTGGCCAATGGTTTATCAACCTTATTGATTCTTTCAAAAAACCAGCTTCTAGTTTCATTGATACGTATCTCTCGTTTCTACCTCATTGATCTCTGCTCTAATCTTGATTATTTCCCTTCTTGCATGTGGAGTTGGTTTGATTTGTTGTTGATTCTCCAGTTCTTTAAGGTGTAGAGACAGCTGGTGTATTCTGGATTTTTCAATGTTTTTGAGGGAGGCTTGGATGGCTATGTATTTCCCCCTTAGAACCGCCTTTGCTGTATCCCATAGGTTTTGGACCGAAGTGTCTTCATTCTCATTGGTTTCCATGAATTGTTTAAGTTCATCTTTGATCTCCTGGTTGATCCAAGCATTCTTAAGCAAGGTGGTCTTTAGCTTCCATGTGTTTGAGTTCCTTCTGAACTTTTCCTTGTGATTGAGTTCCAGTTTCAAAGCATTGTGATCTGAGAATATGCAGGGAATAAAGTCAGTCTTTTGGTATTGGTTGAGTCCTGCTTTGTGACCCAGTATATGGTCTATTCTGAAGAAGGTTCCATGTGCACTTGAGAAGAATGAGTATTCTGTTGTTTTAGGGTGGAATGTTCTGTATACGTCAATGAGGTCCATCTGGTCCAATGTTTCATTCAATGCTCTTATTTCTTTATTAATTTTCTGCTTCGATGATCTTTCTATTTCTGAGAGAGGCATATTAAGATCTCCTACTATTATTGTATTCATATCGATATGACTCTTTATCTTGATTAATAGTTTTCTTATTTAATTTGGTGCTCCCATATTGGGGCATAGATATTCACAATTGTTAGATCATCTTGGCAGATAGTCCCTTTAAGAATTATGTAGTGTCCTTCCGTATCTCTGACTACAGTCTTTAGTTTAAAATCTAATTTATCTGATATGAGAATCGCTACCCCGACCTTCTTTTGAGGCCCATTGGCATGAAAGATGCTTCTCCATCCCTTCACTTTCAGTCTGGGTGTATCCTTAGGTTCAAAATGGGTCTCTTGTAGACAACATATGGATGGGTCCTGTCGTTTTATCCAATCTGCAACCCTGTGTCATTTTATGGGCGCATTTAGGCCATTCACATTGAGAGTGATTATTGAGAGATAGGTTTTTATTGACATCGTGTTGCCTTTGAAGTCTTTCTGTCTGTAGATTGTTTCTATATTTCTGTTCAATGATATTCTTAGGATTTTTTCTCTTTTATAGGACCCCCCTTAATATTTCCTGCAGTGTCGGCTTGGTGGTTGCATAGTCTTTTAAGCCTTGCCGGTCTTGGAAACTTTTTATCTCTCCATCCATTTTAAATGTCAGTCTTGCTGGATAGAGTATTCCTGGTTGCATGTTCTTCTCATTTAGTACTCTGAATATATTTTGCCAGCCCTTCCTGGCTTGCCAGGTCTCTGTGGAAAGGTCTGACGTTATTCTAATGGGCTTTCCTCTGTACGTAAGGAGCTTCTTTGTCCTAGCTGCTTTAAAGAGGGTCTCTCTTGAAACATAATTCCTCATTCTAACTATAAGGTGTCGTGAGGACTTTCGAGAATTTAAAATCTTGGGAAGAAATCTCTCTGCCTCTAGTACATGAATGTTGTTTCCGTTCGTGAGATTGGGAAAATTTTCATAGACAACTTCTTCCACTATATCTTCTAGACTTCTTTCTTTTTCTTCCCCTTCAGGGATTCCAATAATTCTGACGTTGGAACGTTTCATGGCATCGTTTATTTCCCTGATTCTGTTTTCGTGGCTTCTGAGCTGTTTGTTCCAGGCTTCCTCCTGATCCTTTCTCTCTGTTTGTCCTCCAGATCACTAATTCTATCTTCTGTCTCAGTTACCCTAGCTTTTAGAGAATTTAGATTAGATTGGAACTTATTGAGAGCATTTTGAACATCATCCCTGGTGGCTTTCAGTTCTGCCCTAACATTGTGAACATCATCCCTGGTGGCTTTCCGTTCTGCCCTAATCAATTCTGTTTGGTCATCCATGGCTTTCTCCAACCTAGCTATTGCCTGGATAATTGTTAGTCTGAATTCCTTTTCTGACATATTGTCTATGTCGATAGCCATTAGCTCTGTTGCAGAAGGCCCATCCTCTGTATTTTTCTTCTGTTGGGTATTCTTCCTCCTAGTCATTTTGGAAAGAGATGACTGAACAGATGCAGCTGGACTTATCGATTGTGGTGCAGTCAATGTGCACCCTGGAATGCTTCTGTGCAATCAGGATTCCCCACCCAAATGAGAGAAAAAAGAAAAGAAAAAGAAATAGAGAAGAAGAAAGAAAAAAAAGGGGGTAAGAAAAAAAGGAAAAAAAAAAGAGAGAGAGAGAGAGAGCTAGGAAAAAAAGGGAAGATAAAAGAGAAATCTCAGCCCAAATGGGCCACAAGGTAAGATTTATGAAGTATACAAACAAAAACAGACAAACAAAAAGACTGATAAAAGTATATGACAAGAGAAAAAAAAATATATATATATATAAGCAAAAATAAGGGAAGAAGCTCATCAGAAAGAACCCCAAGTATAAGATTTATATATTATCAGGACAAACACAAATTCACAGAAACACTAACAGAAGGAAAAATTGGGAGAGTGGTTATAAATTCTCAGTGTGGGTGAGGAAGGTTATTTTGATTCTTCCTGAAGGTATCTTGATGTTTTTGTTAAGGGACTCAGCTTTCCTAAGTTACAGGGGGATTAGAAACTGGTTTGCCTATAGGGGTAGCATTGATTGGGGAAAGGGGATTACCTTGAAGTTTAACTCTATATGAATAGTAGAAAATAAAAATTAAAAAAGAATAAACTAGACTAAACTAAGTTAAAATTAAAAAAGAATTAAAAAAATAGAAAAGCAAAAGAAAAACACGGGTGTATGTATCAAAAAGTTCAGGTTAGAAGGTTATTAAAGAATTTGATGTACTGGACATCTCAGTGTGGTGGTAAATAGGTTAAAAAATTATCTGTATCTATAAAAAAAAGAACCAGAATATTGGTAAAGAGTTAAAAATAAAAGTTGTATTTATGAAGTAGTGGTGGTTGTTCTCTTGTAGTCTTTTTTTTTTTTTTCTTCCTTCCTGGTTGGTTTTCTGGGGGAGGGGCCTGCCACGTGGGTTTTCAGACAATGATGTTCCCTGAGTTAGGTCCTCCTGCTCCCCTCAAGGGGGTGAGCTCTTTTTTTTTCAGGAAACTGTTTTTTTCAGCCTTTTGTTCTCTGGGGGTTTTTATGTTCTTTCATCTGTTTTCTCTCGCCTTGACAGCTTTTGATGGTTTTTGGAGGTTTAGAGGAGAGCAAACTGCACCCCGACCTCCCTCTCAGAGAGAAGCCCCAGAATGTTTTGGAAAAGCTGCTGGCTGAGTCGGTTCTGAGTCACTGTCCCTGGGGATGCAGGAGCTCCTCGTTGTACCCAAAACCAGGGCAGCGGTGGCTGTCTAGGCAGCTCCAGACTGCCAGAGAGGTTCGGAGCAGAGATCGCACACTGAGATTTTCCCGCTGTCCCGGGCTGGGAATGTCTGGTTTTTCTGGATGCCAGAGCTCCAGGCTAGCGCCTATGAGCACGTATCCCAAGGGAGGGTGTGGGACGTGCACGTTTCAGGATTGCCATCTGGCCAGGCTCCCAGCCCCTCAGGGGAGCCAGACCCCACTCGTTCTTGGGCGCACTGGCGTTCAGGCGCACTGGCGGCTCAGGGATGGAGACCTGATTTCTCCGCCGCACTCTCTCTGGCTCAGCGCCAAGGGAGGCTGTCCTGGGTCGGGGGACTTAGGTCCCTGACCCTAACCGCCCAGGTTCCCACTATTACCCCCCGGGATCCTTTGCTCTTTGTTTTTTGAGTGCTTTCAACCAGACTCCAAGTTAATGCTGGTCCCCAGACGCAGAGCACTCTCGTGTTGGGGTATTACTTTCCAATAGGTGACCTCTGGTGGCTCCCTCCCCCTTTTGTTTATCTTCCGATATCAGTCCGACGCTCCCAGTCTGCTTTACCTGTCACTGGCGTCTTCTGCTCCTGTAGAGATCCAGACGTGTATAATTCTGATCTCAGGCTGATTTCATGGGTGGTCGGAGTTCTTTGGTAGGTAATCAGCTCACTTTAGGGTACAGGTTGAAATGGTGCCTCCTCCTACTTCCCCGCCATCTTGACCCCAAAGACCTGTTTCTTATAAAAGAAAAATAATATGGATGTATCTCTGGAAATACGAAAAATGGCAAAAATAAAACACAAAAATGTATAACATCATGTATTCAAAGTAGGATATACACATGAAAATGAACAAAATAATTACAATAGTGTGTAATATGTTATTACAAGTTTAATAATATACAGCTCATTGATAAATGCATGACTTTCATCTTGAATTATGTAAATTACCAAAATTTATTCAAGAAGAGTTAGAAGAGGGAAATAGGCTGTTAACTGTGGTAGAAAATAAAAGTTGTCAATGAACTTTCTCCAAAATGAATGTTCAAGCCAAATCATTCTTTGAAAGAACTTTAATTCAATGTTATTTAAAGTGTCAGAGTATAAGAAACTAATGCAAAACTTCTCAATTAGCTATACAAAACTGGCCTGAAACTGGTGCAAAACTTTACAAGAAGATAGCACCAAAAGAAAACCTGTAATCAGTCTCATTATGAATATACATATGTGTGTATTCATAAATAAAATATTCAAAACTGTAAAAATGATATCGACTTGCAAGCGTAAATCTAAATAAAACATCAAGGCAAAGGAATTTGAAGTTTTGGAAATTCTCCAGTAGGAAAACAACGTCCAATATGATGATCAGAAAGATAAGTGGAAAGGGAGGTGGGTGGAGGGATGGGGTAACTGGGTGATGGAAATTAAGGAGGGCATGTGATATTTTGAGCACGGCGTGTTATATCCAAGTAATGAATCATTGAACATCATAGCGAAAATTAATGATGTACTTACAATACCTTGGTTAATTGAATTTAAAGAAAAAAAGGAAAGATCAGCAGAAAAGGTATTTTATAAAAACTTGCATCCAATATATTATTTTACTATAGACCACCAGGAAGATAAGAAAAAGTCTTCAGTTTGAAATCAATAGCCGTCATTATGCTTAAGTGATGTACTAGTACCACTGCCACTAGAGCCCCAAAGGGTCTCAGGTGTGCTGCTGTTATCATTGCTACAGCCAGTGTAGGAAGCCAGGAAAAATCAATATGACGTGCATACAGGAAAAATGGAAAAGGAATAGGCAATTGACTATCTGGCAAATCAAAACAGTTCATTCAACAAATTTAGGCATCATGAAGTTATCTAAGAAAGCTACTTTGCATGTAATTACGTATAGAAACTTATCCTATGATTCAGAAGTAACCATTTGGAAAAGACGACAGAAGTCCCTTTTCTATATCCAGTATATATGATATCCAGTATGTGGTATATACAGAATATGTATCTGTATTATAAAAATTTTGTAGGTAGTCTTCAGAATCCTTTTGTGTGACACCATAAATTTTTACTGAAGAAAATGAACACATTATATGCATTATATAATGTAATCCTTCCAAGGAGACTGTGAGATAGATACGATTATCTTCATTTCACAAAAAAAGTACTGAGATTCAGAGTGATTCAGGAACCTGCTCAAAGTCACAGGATTGAACCATCATATTATAGGTTTACTTAAGATCAGTAAATAAAAAAAATAGGTAGTAACCCATATAGGAAAAGGCAATAATGAGCAATAAAAGGAAATTCAAAGGCATTCAGCAAAGTATTTAGATAATGTAATTATGATAAAGAGGTTTTGGCTGTTGTTACACAGGAATAGATCTCTTATTGTTAAAATTAAGCGATCGGTACGCCCCTAGAGAAAATTATCATCTAGATGCTCATTCCATAATATACACCAAAAATTTTCCGTTAGGTTATGGGTTAGGTGATAAATACAAGCATGAATACAATTAAATAATGGCAAATATAAGCTAAATGTCAGGCTGAGAAAACTTTCTAGGCATAACATCAAAGGCAGAATCCATGAAGAAAGACATTAACAGATTTTACTAAATAAAAATGGAAAAGTCGTACAGGAAGAAACTCACTATAACTCAATTACAGAATAAGGAGAGAACTGAAACATCATTGTAAGACAGGCAGAGAGTCTATGTGTTTAATCTTATTTTTTTTTTAAATATTGCAAGTTAATTAGCAGGAGACCAATATAAAAATAATCCAGCTAACCTACCTTTTTTGGTAACTAGGCTAGCTAAATATCTTTGTCATTTACAATCAAACTATAATGTGCCCCACAGTCTTCCCCTCGGCCTCTGGACATGACATTGTGGAAACTAATGATAGAGTTCTCATCAAGGTATACACTCTCCTTGTCCTTGTGGGGCTTCCATTTCAGTAGGGATGCAGCCAGCAAGCAACAAATGAAGAAGTTAGTAAGGCAATTAATTACAAATGTGTACAAGATCTATGGAGGTATAGGTAGAAGTAACCGGGTATTCCTTCAGATAACATAGTCAGGGTGGATATGCTTCTCTGAGGAGGCAATTGCAGAAATGAAGATGAGGTACAATCTTCCTGGAAGATAAGTTTAAATCACCTATAGAGGATGTTCCGGGAAACGTATGGGGGCCAAGGGAACAATAGGTATCAGGCCTTGGGGAGGCAGTGGTTTGATGTGTTGCAAGAAGGGAACAGAGACAATGGTAGCTGGGTGGTACGCGGTGTGGTAGGAGTTTAGTTTATATTCCAACTTGACAGGAAGACGTTTGGAGTAACACGGGATTTGGCTCACCCTGGAGACTGTGTGGAGAAAACTCAGTGGTAGAGGGACAAGAGTGGCCATGTTGGCTAGGAGGCTATGGCAGTGGTCCTGTGTGAGGTCTGTGGTCAACATGGTGCAGAGTGTCAGGCAGCAATGGAAATAAGATGCGATTATAGGTAATGCGATTCCTGACTGCAGGAAAAAAGAGTAAATATTATAGCATGAGAGGTGAGTCTGTCTAGAATTCCCTTTTCAACTCCACCTGGTAGCTTTTGATCATCCTGAATGCCAATTTTAAAGAGAATATAGACAAACCAGATGTATCCGGGGGAAAAAAGCTGAGGTGAGCAAAGGGCTGAGAGGAGATGACAGGACTGAGGATGGTCGGCCTGGTCTGCAGGGAAACCACATGAGGGACATCATCATTGACAAGCGACCATGGCTTAGAGCACTTCCATGGCTGGACTTGAATTGGGGCCAGTGGTTAGAAGCTCCAAGAGCCTAACTGAGCTGTAGATAATGAATAAGCTCATAGGTAAGTAGCTCAAAGAGGGGGCAGTGGTGAGGGAAGGCCTGCAGGTGAAGAATGGATTTGACCACTCAACAGCACTGTGAGAAGAGAGCCGAGTTCCCCCCTCACTAGCCCGTGAGTATTCACCATCTCTGGGACTGGCCATTCCATCATTGCAATGATCTGGGCCAAGATTTTGGAATGACCCTTCCTTATTTCCCAAACCTTTCTCTTTCTCTATGCCACTCATTCAATCTATAGGCAAGTCCAGTTAGCCTCACCTTCAGAATAGACCCCGAATCCAATTACCATCTGTGCAATTTTCACTCTCATCTTGAAGTCTCCCATTTCCTTCCTTCTCTCTTCCTAGGCTTTCATATACCAGCCTGCACAGTCCTTGGAAAACCTAAGTCAGGACCTGTTACTTCTTTGTTTAAAATCCTCCAACAGTATTTTGTCTTATTGAGAATAAAACCCAAACTCTTTGCATTTATCCACGTGTCTCCTCTACTCCCCTCTGGAGGACTTTATCATGTCCCCTTCCCTCCACAGCTCATCTCCTCAGTCACACCTGTTCCTTACTCTTCCTGGAACCCCACAAGCATGGCTTCACCTCAGGGAAGGAACTAGATCTCCTCCTGGGGTACTCTTTCACCAGAGGTTTGGAACACCTTATTTCCTCACCATTACCAGGTATCTGCCCAATGTGGAGGCCTTCCTGTATACCTTACCTGGCATTACCCTCCCTTAGTTCCTAGGAGAGCTCTGTGAGGGCCATGAGCTCTCCTTGGTTCATGGCTGTATTTTCAGTGCCTAGGACATTACCTGAAAGCAGTTCTCCTCAAGTAATGGTGAGATAGACGAATTCATCGCAAATATTTCCTAAGTACGTATTAGGAGCCAGAAACAGAGAGGGACTGGGGAACAGCCATCCACTGGTGGCTGGCTTATGGACCCTCGTCTCACCACGGCATGTCTTTAACCCTCATCGTTCCATAACATAGAAACATGATCTTCATCCTGAAGAGAAACCTGGGGACCATGCTAGGGTTTCCTTCAGGGGAAGTTTTGTATTTTATTTTTAAAAAACTTTTTTAAGATTTATTTATTTTAGAGAGGAAAGGAGAGAGTAAGAGGAGGGGGTATGGGAGAGAGAATCTCAGGCAGATTCCCCCTGAGCACAGAGCCCAACGCGGGACTCCATCTCTCCACCCATGAGATCATGACCTGAGCCAAAATCAAAAGTTGGACACTTAAGCTCCTGAGCCCCCCAGGTGCCCCGGGTCAGTTCCATAGTTTAGAAAGAGTTCTAAGGACACCATGGAGCTGGGAGGGCAGTGGGTAAGGCAGCAGGCAGCTGTGATGGTCCCTATGAGGAAGCCCCTTGTGTACACTAAAACACCGTGTCAGTGGGAATGGAGAGAAAGGAAAAGAAATGGCTTTTAGAGACAAGTGGAGGTGGAACCCTAACATTCAGTCACGCAAAACCATAAATCAAACATAATCCTGGGAGGCAGATACTATTCCCAGAAGCCATCTCACTGTATCTGCTGGAGTTGTTTCTTTTTATCCCTTTCAATAAAAGCAATTAGAAATACTTTCAGAATGTCTTCTTCATCAACACAGAGGTTGTCATTCCGCGCACTCTGGAGAAATAAATGTGACTTTAACAACCCAACCTCACATTTCCCGGCCAGGAGAACCCTGCATCTCCCAGCCCAAGGCCTGAGCCGCAGAACAAGAAATGCAGACGTTGGGGGAAGGAGATACGTTTGCGGATGTGGTGTGTGTTGTATCCCAACGAAAATCGAAATCTGTTGTCAGACTGAATGGAGATGCCCCTTTCTCCTCCTGAAGCACCTGGTACAGCCAGAGCCCCGCTTGCCACCCATCCTGATTGACTCCAGATCCCAGTCCACTTGTCTTGGCTCTCTGCCAAAGTGTCTTAAGTCAGAAGGGCTTGGGCTGTCACATGGAATGTTAATGTCTGGGCAAATCAGGTGCCAGAGCAGCAGCCAGAGGAAGGAGAACCATTGCAAAGCTGGAGAGGATTTTTCTTTGAACCCACGGATGGCAATAAATCCTGGGGAATTTGGTTAAAAACAAAATATAACCAAAAAGATAAGCCTGAGTGCAGATGAACTCAGCAGTGAGGAAACAGACAAACAAGCAAATATCAGGGGAGCAGAGAGACACAAAATCGGTGGACAACCAGGGAAAGTTCTATACACTTTACAGGCGTGATCCCACTTTCTTGGCCCCACCTGGGCTCCCGGTGGACAAGTCTGGGCTGAGCTGGGCAGGAGGTCCACGGCCTTGATATCCTTATTGTAGATTTCCCCGGAAGGAGGTCTAGACTCTAAAGCCAGGTCTTTGGCTAGCTGGGAGACAGGCAGAACAGAGGAGACCCAAGACTAGACGACTACCTCAGTAAGGGGGGCTCTGCATGATGGAACCACTGGCAGGCAGGCAACTCACAGTCAGAATCCAGAGTACAAAAGGTGGGGGTATAGCTCTGTGGTAGAGCATTTGACTGCAGAATACAGAAGTTGTCCCCAGCATGCATTTATTCATACAACAAAGCCCTAATGTGCACTCACTTGTGGGCAAGAAATGGGTCAGAGAATCATCCTTTTCCTGTTTCAGCTTCCCTTCTAGAAGCGGGGTGACACCGCTATCCAAGCAGCTCCCTAGAAGATGCCATCACTTGTACCAAAGACCATGGGGAGTTCTTTCCTGAGCCCTCCTGGGCCCTGTCTGGAGAAGTGCTTTCTTTGTTTGAGATGTAAGAGACAACACGATCCGTGACAAGGCAGTACAGGGCTGCATGGATTTGATGGGAGAAGTTCAGCACACTGCTTATCTACACTTTATTTTCTTGCTTTTGAATTCGCAGGTCATAATAAAGCATCGCATGTCCACAGTCCAGCAAGAAGAATTAATTAAGGGGAGACTTTTAATGTAGAAAGCAGCTTACTGAGATAATGGAAAAGGCTTTGGTAAGACTTGGCTTAATTGGAATTTCAAGCAATTCCTCGCTTGTTGTACCAGGGATTTTACTGTTATAGACAGGATGAGCAAGCTGTTTAAAGAGCTTACGGGCAAAACTGGACTCTGAGGTTTGGGGGAGAGATAGATTTGGCTCAAACAATCAGGGCAACCTCAGAAAACAGCAAGTAGGGAGCATGGACTTGTTCTCTTGTCACTGAATGGACATGGATTGGTTTAAGCCTCTATTGTCCCAGATAACCCAGAAACCAGGAGATGAGCTGGAGGGTCAAGTTCCAGTGCATCAAACTTGCTGCCCGTTTTTAGGTATGAATAGGGGATCAGGAAAAGAGGGGCCAAATGCAGAACTTGGGCTTTGGAGTTTGAAATGCATGGGTTTATGTCCTAATCCTAGCTCATGCATGCTGATAAATTCCAAGTAGTAATGCTTTCTTTTCCCAGGAGCAGTGGGGTTATTAACTGTTAATAGAATGTGTTAAATGCATAGGGCTCTGTTGCAATTTGTGGCACTCTCTGGGTAGGACACATCAGTGGACAAGACACAGACACTTCCCTAAAGAAGTTTATAGCAGAATACAAATGGCAGACAAATTATATTAGCTGAGATGAGACCTTTTCCATTTGAATCACTAACTGATCATTACCTTCACTGAATGAGTGGGGGGAAAAAAAAACCAATTGAAATTACTGCCTTTCAAGGACTTGACAGAGCTTCAGGGAAGAAGAAAGTGGCGCTGCCTTTTTGTGGGTTCACGAAGGTAGGTGGGATATCAGAAGATAACTGAGGATTTCGTATGGCTTCCCAGTCTGCTGCCCCATGGTTCAGGTCTTTGCTTTTAGCCTGGGTCTAAATGCTGTTCGTCATAAACACCTATGCCTGCAGTTCAACGCGACCATCAGAAGGGCTGTTTGCCTGGAAATTCACATCTGAATTACCAATGATTACCAATGATTAGTTGATTATGTCCTGACTTGAACTCCAATTGCCATAAAGGGCTTTATGTCACCCCAAAATACATTCCATTAAAGGCTGATTCTATTTCCTCCTTGTTGTCTCACTGGGGCTAAGCTTTTGAAAATTCTCTTAGCACACTCATGGGGCAGCTTTGGGGAACAAGTGGATCTTCACATCTTGTGACATTCAGTCCATTTACTGGGTTAAGAAGGGCAAAGAACAATTCCTTAGTTCCAAGACAGGGATGAGAACTCTTTTGGGGGTGGCAATTTCCCCAGTAAAAATACTATTTCTGTTCTTGTGATAACAAAGAGGATGAAACTGAATCCAGGGCATTGTCCTGAAGCTTTTTTCAAGTAGCACATACTTTTGACTTTGAAAATAAGCAGTCTTAAATAAGTAAGACCCCCAAAGCAAGAAAGAATCCAGAAGAATATTCATGTTCTGGACTAATAACCTTCTAAATATAGCAGCACAGAGCTTCCCCAATGCAACAGAAAATTCCAGAACAAACCTTTTAGAAGATGCTGGATTGTAGCAGTTTATGTGAAGGAGAAATGGACCCACATTTATTATTCTCCTCGGTGTATATGTACCAGGCCCTGATTTGACCCCATTATTGTAAACAGCTTCCATGCTTGTCCTCTAATTGTATGTGCATAGCAACGTTGAGAAGTACATAGTTTTATTCCCATTTACTATCCAGGGCTGAGAAAGGCAAATAATATTCCCAGATTCACACAGTCATCAACAGTGGTGGTCCAGATGTGGAACATGGGCTTTTCCCTCCAGTTACCGAGAGCTTTTACTCCCTGGTTTCCTCAGGACTCTTTGCTTCCATTCTGGGATTCCCCAGAGCAGTTTCCTGAAGTTTCTATCCTAAAACTCCTAGCAGGACCCCAATCCCAGTATTTTCCTCATTTCCTCATTTCCTCAGGACTGTTTTGCTTCCATTCTGGGATTCCCCAGAGCAGTCTCCTGAAGTTTCTATCCTAAAACTCCTAGCAGGACTCCAATCCCAGCAGCAGGCAGCTCTCAAGACCCTCCCAGCCTAGACTGGGGATTTTCAAATGTGAGTGCCCTTCACAGTTGCCGAGAGGGCTTGTTAACCACATTCTCAGGCCCTACTCCAGTCTTTAAGTGGGTTGGGGAGGCCGGTGGTGCCCAGGGAACTTGCATTTCTTTTTTTCTGTTTTAACAGCTTCATTGTGATAGACTTTACATACCATGAAATTCAACCGTTGTAAGTGTACAATTCAATGATCTTAATAACTTGACCTCCTATTACAACCATTACCACAGTCTCACTTTAGACCATCTCCATCACCCCAGGAAGATCCTTTAGGCCAGGTCGATGTCATTGCCAGATCCCATCCTCTGCCCCCAGCAAACATGAATCTACTCTCTGGCCCTACAGATTTGCCTACTCTGGAATCATTCAGTATGTGGTCTTTTGCATCTGCTTTCTTTACTTAGTGTAGTATATTTGAGATCCATCCATGTTGAAGCACACATCAGTACTTTGTTCCTTTTTCATTGCCGAGTAATATTTCATTCATTGGATATACTGCAATTGTTTTCCTATTCACTGAAAATTTGCATGGCTAAAGAGTCCCCAGATGACACTGCTGCTGCTGTTCTGGTGACACCTTGAGAACCACTGATTTAGGCCAACATTCCCAACCTTGGCTGCCCACTGAAACCTCCGGGACACATCTCACAAAATACCATTCCCAGGCTTCATCCAGATTCTGATCTAAATGGTCTGAGGTGTGGGGTTCAGGAACTCGTACTTTTATAAAACTTTCCAGGTGATTTGACAGCACAACTGAAGCTGCAAATTACATAATGAAATCCTGCTACTCGAAGTGTTGACCAACCACTGTAGTGCTTAACCTGGAAGCTCCCTGGAGTTTTCAAATCTCAGAACCCATTCTAAAACTCCTGAATCAGAATCAGCATTTTAGCAATATGCTAAGTAGGTCATTAATTTTTATATGTATAATGTCCATTTATTTCTTTTTTTTTTAAATTTATTTATTTTTATTTGTTTATTTACAGCATAACAGTGTTCATTGTTTTGGCATCACACCCAGTGCTCCATGCAGTATGTGCCCTCCCTATTACCCACCACCTGGTTCCTCAACCTCCCACCCCCCCCACCCCCCCGCCACCCCTTCATAACCCTCTGGTTGTTTTTCAGAGTCCATAGTCTCTCATGGTTCATCTCCCCTTCCAGTTTCCCTCAACTCCCTCTCCTCTCCATCTCCCCATGTCCTCCATGTTATTTGTTATGCTCCACAAATAAGTGAGACCATATGATACTTGACTCTCTCTGCTTGACTTATTTCGCTCAGCATAATTTCTTCCAGTCCCGTCCATGTTGCTACAAAAGTTGGGTATTCGTCCTTTCTGATGGAGGCATAATACTCCATTGTGTATATGGACCACATCTTCCTTATCCATTCATCCGTTGAAGGGCATCTTGGTTCTTTCCACAGTTTGGCGACCGTAGCCATTGCTGCAATAAACATTGGGGTACAAATGGCCCTTCTTTTCACTACATCTGTATCTTTGGAGTAAATACCCAGCAGTGCAATTGCAGGGTCATAGGGAAGCTCTATTCTTAATTTCTTCAGGAATCTCCACACTGTTCTCCAAAGTGGCTGCACTAACTTGCAATCCCACCAACAGTGTAAGAGGGTTCCCCTTTCTCCACATTCTCTCCAACACACGTTGTTTCCTGTCTTGCTAATTTTGGCCATTCTAACTGGTGTTAGGTGGTATCTCAATGTTGTTTTAATTTGAATCTCCCTGATGGCTAGTGATGATGAACATTTTTTCATGTGTCTGATAGCCATTTGTATGTCTTCGTTGGAGAAGTGTCTATTCATATCTTCTGCCCATTTTTTGATATGATTATCTGTTTTGTGTGTGTTGAGTTTGAGAAGTTCTTTATAGATCCTGGATATCAACCTTTTGTCTGTACTGTCATTTGCAAATATCTTCTCCCATTCCGTGGGTTGCCTCTTTGTTTTGTTGACTGTTTCCTTTGCTGTGCAGAAGCTTTTGATCTTGATGAAGTCCCAAAAGTTCATTTTTGCTTTTGTTTCCTTGGCCTTTGGAGACATATCTTGAAAGAAGTTTCTGTGGCTGATATCGAAGAGGTTACTGCCTATGTTCTCCTCTAGGATTCTGATGGATTCCTGTCTCACGTTGAGGTCTTTTATCCATTTCGAGTTTATCTTTGTGTACGGTGTAAGAGAATGGTTGAGTTTCATTCTTCTACATATCGCTGTCCAGTTTTCCCAGCACCATTTATTGAAGAGACTGTCTTTTTTCCATTGAATATTTTTTCCTGTTTTGTCGAAGATTATTTCACCATAGAGTTGAGGGTCCATATCTGGGCTCTCCACTCTGTTCCACTGGTCTATGTGTCTGTTTTTATGCCAGTACCACGCTGTCTTGGTGATCACAGCTTTGTAGTAAAGCTTGAAATTGGGTAACGTGATGCCGCCAGTTTTGTTTTTGTTTTTCAACATTTCCTTAGCAACTCGGGGTCTCTTCTGGCTCCATACAAATTTTAGGATTATTTGCTCCAGCTCTTTGAAAAATATCGGTGGAATTTTGATCGGAATGGCATTAAAAGTATAGATTGCTCTAGGCAGTATAGACATTTTAACAATGTTTATTCTTCCAATCCAAGAGCATGGAACAGTCTTCCATCTTTTTGTGTCTTCTTCAATTTCTTTCATGAGTGTTCTGTAGTTCCTCGAGTATAGGTCCTTTACTTCTTTGGTTAGGTTTATGCCCAGGTATCTTATGGTTCTTGGTGCTATAGTAAATGGAATCGATTCTCTAATTTCCCTTTCTGTATTTTCATTGTTAGTGTATAAGAAAGCCACTGATTTCTGTACATTGACTTTGTATCCTGCCACGTTACTGAATTGCTGTATGAGTTCTAGTAGTTTGGGGGTGGAGTCTTTGGGGTTTTCCATATAAAGAATCATGTCACCTGCGAAGAGAGAGAGTTTGACTTCTTCCTTGCCAATTTGGATACCTTTTATTTCTCTTTGTTGTCTGATTGCCGTTGCTAGAACTTCTAATACTATGTTGAACAAGAGTGGTGAGAGTGGGCATCCTTGTCGTGTTCCTGATCTCAACGGGAAGGCTGCAAGCTTTTTCCCATTGAGGATGATATTTGCTGTGGGTCTTTCATAGATAGATTTTATGAAGTTCAGGAATGTTCCCTCTATCCCTATACTTTGAAGCGTTTTCAGCAGGAACGGATGCTGGATTTTGTCAAATGCTTTTTCTGCATCAATTGAGAGGACCATGTGGTTCTTCTCTCTTCTCTTATTGATGTGTTCTATCACACTGATTGATTTGCGAATGTTGAACCAACATTCGCAAATCAATCAGTATGTCCATTTATTTCTTAAATATTTTTCTTTTTTTAAGTTTCCATTTGAATTCAGTTAGTTAACATGCAGTATAATACTACTTTCAGGTAAACAATATAGTGTTTCAACATACCCATACAATGCCAGGTGCTCATCACAACACGTGCCCTCCTTAATTCCCATCACCTATTTCACCTAGGGCCTCCCCCCCACCCCCGCACCTCCCTTCTGGTAACCATCAGTTTATTTGCTACACTTAAGAGTCTGTTTCTCTGTTTGCTTCTCTTTTTTTCCTTTGCTCATTTGCTTTGTTTTTTACATTTCATATATGAGTGAAATCATATGGTATCTGTCTTTCTCTGACTTATTTCACTTAGCAGGATACTCTCAAGCTCTATTCATGTCATTGCAAATGACAAGATTTCATTCTTTTTTATGGCTGAGTAGTATTCCAGTATATATATATATGCCATAAATAAATAAATAAACATAAACAAACAATATTTAATTTATTTATTTGAGAGAGAAAGAGAGCATAAATACAGAGGTAGGGTGGGGCAGAGGGAGAGGGAGAAGCAGGTTCCCTGCTAGGCAGGGAGCCCAACACGGGACTTGACCCTAGGACTCCAGGATCATGACCTGAGCTGACGGCAGCTGCTTAACTGACTGCGCCACCCAGGCGCCCCTATACTATATCTTTATCCATTCATCAGTCGATGGACATTTGGGCTGTTTCCATATTTTGGCTATTGTAGGTAATGCTGCTGTAAACAGTGCATGTACCCTTTCAAATTAGTGTTTTGTATTCTTTGGGTAAATACCCAGTACTGCAATTGCTGGATCATAGGGAAGATCTATTTTTTGACTTTTTGAAGAACCTCCATATTGTTTCCCAGAATAGCTGCACCAGTTTCCATTCACACCAACAGTGTAAGAGGGTTCTCCATTCTCGGCATCCTCACCCACCCCTGTTGTTTCTTGTATTGTTGATTTTAGCCACTCATTGTGGTGTTTGATTTGTATTTACCTGACGTTCAGAGACGTTGAGCATCTTCTCACGTGTCTGTATGTCTTTGTTGGAAAAAATGTCTATTCATGTCTTCTACCTATTTTAATTGGATTAAATAAGTGATTCTTAGACCTATGGGAGTTTAAGAGATTCTTACTCTAGAGCACAGCAAAATGTCAAAGAGCAGAAGACATGAACAAGGGGAAAATTTCACTTTCAGAATGCATGGTAACAAGATGCAAACAAAAGGCCGCTAGTGAAGAGGTGGTTTCTTAAGCATGCATTGTCAAGATTAGTTCTCACATTGATTAAACTGTGGGACAATTGCTGGCCTTACTGTTTGAGTCCTGTGGCTACTAAGGAATCCTTCTCTAGTGAAGGAAGTTGGGTTAACCTGCCTGCCCTAAATCTCATTCTTTTTTAAGAAAGCACATTTTCTAAAAGATTTATTTATGTATTTCAGATGTGGAAGGGACAGAGTGAGAGGGCAAGAGAATCCTTAAGCAGTCTCCTCACTGAGCGCAGAGCCCAAGGTGGGGCTCAATTTCACAACCCTAAGATCATGACCTGAGGTGAAATTAAGAGCCACGTACTTAACCGACTCAGCCACCCAGGTGCCCCTCAAGAGAGCACATGTTAATGAGTTCCATCTGTGTCCATCCTAATGCAGATGGCTAGAACTCCAACAACTTCTTGTCTGAACTGTTGAGGGCATGTTTAAATTCCATGGAACCTCAACATCTTGATCACATTGATTGTGACAACTTTTCTGAAGAACCTGTTTAGTTCTGGGCATGGGTAAGTAGGTATTAGGGCACAGAGACCAAGATGCAGTGTCTACCTGGAGGTATTTAGTATATGGAGGGGTGCAGAGACTGGAAGAGACAGGTGATGCTTGGCCCCAGAAGGGAAGATGGCTCCCTTATGGAACCAGATACTGAGGGGAAAGCATAGTAGTCAGGGAAAGCACCCAAGGAGGTAATTATTGGCATAATTATTGAATAACTAAAAATAATTAACTGCATTAGGATGATGAGAAGGTGCAAGGGGCACTAATGAAGCATAGGGAAGAAGTAGGGCAAAGACCTAGAAACTTGAACACTTTGAAATCCTGCTGCATTTTTAGGACACAGATACAGAATCTCAAATTAATATTGTTTGTGGAGCATCTCGAGAGGGACTTATGCTAAGTTTTGAGCTTGAAACCAGAAGAGTTTTCAATACAAAGATAGAGACCCAACTATATTTCTAAGAAGCCAGTGTGCTGTAAGATGATACAGGTGTGGGGGATCTGGCATATCATGGTCTATGCAGGGTCACCTCCCATCTTCTCACCCCAGGGTGACAACCTATTTCTTTTTTGGAGCCTCATGACTTGTGGACACCCAAGAGCATGTTGTGGGCTGGTGGAGCAGAGAACCGAATGGACAATCTGCTCTGAGGACATTAATAGACCCAACAGGCAAAGGGAAGCTGACGGTCCTGACTACCAGGATTCTAAAATCAGAGATTGAGATACAGATTCACATTAGAGCCTTGTACTCAGCAACTGTGTGAAAGGGTGTGAGTTAAACATCAGACCATGGGTCGAGTTTGATATAGGTAATCAATTGGTGATAATTTCCTTCTCTGTAATGACTCCTTTCATGACAATATCCTGGAAATCATATGCAGATTCCAAAGGTCACTTGCACTATTCACTTTCCTTATAGTGTCCTGTACATTTATAGCCTGACCTTTATCCATACAACCAGAGCCTCTTCACGCTGGTGACCATAGATCCATGCAGAACTCATGAATTTTAAGTTCGTTTTCCTTCCTTCCCTCCATCCCTCCCTGTCAAGTTAAATTTTCCTGCGGCAGCTATCTGAGTACCGAGGGCTTAAAAAAAATTCCAAATGAGGGGAAGGGAATTAACAGTCAAGGGATTATTTCATTTCAATCCTCAAAATAGCCCCATGAAGTATATGATAATATATGATCTCCATTTTGTAAGTTTAGAAACACTGAGGCATATTAGCTTGCCCAAGACCACCCAGATACTAAGTGGTAGAAACGATCAGTCAAAGGTTTTCCCTATATTGGGCCACCCCTCAAAGGGGCTGTTTTATGTGTCAGTGGCCCAGCAGACACTAGAGGGACGTGTGTCTCAGATTCCCTAATTGCTGTACTGGTTGGGCCACTACCCTCGGAGACAGACTGAGATAGTCTTGGAAATAGTCCTGGGCATGTGAACTGTTGCCATTAGTCTAAGCAAATAGGAGAGTCTCCCCAGTTTTCTAGGACTGTGGCCCTGGGCCAGGCAGCTGTGGTGCTGGCTGGTGAGTATGCTCATTCCCTTTCATGTTTTCATGTGTTCTATTTAGAATCTCTATTGTAGGGTCAGTGCACGACTCAGATCCAGGGAAAGGCCAATGAATCACAGCTGCAAAACAATTCCATTTTGTTGGATACTAGCAGGTGAGGTAGCTTGGAAACAAATTATGTGTGCGAAGGGGTTGGATGAGTCCATCGTGGACAGGCCTGTAATATAGCAGGTTATTTCTTGTCCTTAATTACACTGTCCTCTGGTGGGGACAGAAAATAAGGTAAATCTATTACGTTCTGTCCTAAGCACTGAGACCCCCCCACCGATTGTTTCAACTTTTAAAATACTTATTTTGTTCGCATGAATGTGATTGTTGTTTTAAATTTGTAAATTAATATAATTAACGAAGAAATCCTAACTGAAGTGTGGGATTACATTTATTTGGCATCTACTCCATTAATGTCTAGCATCTAAAAAGCATTGTTAATTGTGTGCACACTGTTAATTATCTCAACATGTTTAATTGCTGTTTTCTTAAATAACTAGTAGGCCATATGTAAATGATCTTTCAAGCATTAACATTTCATTTTGTGAAAAACTAAAACACTGATTGCATGATACATTAGACTGAACATGATCTTGGGGCCATTCATGCTGTATTATGAAAACAGGAAACCAAGCAAATGATTCCCCTTACTACCCCAACCAAAGACCCCAATGGCCCAGAGGGGCAAACATAACAACACTTAAAAATACTACAGGATTATCAAAAGAGCAGTGTATCTGCAGCATGAATTGTGAAACGTATGTTAGAATTATAGTTTTCCTGTTACTCTGCAACTTTTTGTCAAGCTATGAAACAAAAGTAATGATCTCTAATATTCAGAGATATTATTCAGCATTATTCAGCAAATAATATTCAGCATTCGCAATATTCCAAGTCTTGTGCACAAGCTTAGTGCATTTTCTTTTTAAGATTTATTTATTTACTTAGGAGAGAGAGAGAGAGTATGAGCAGGGAGAGCAGCAGAGGGAGAGAATCTCAGGCATACTCCCCACTGAGCATGGAGCCCAACTAGGGGCTTGATCTCGCAACTCTGAGCTCAGGACCTAAGCTGAGACCAAGAGTCAGACACTTAAACAACTGTGCCACCTAGGCACCCCAAGCTTAATGAATTTTCACTTTTCCATTTCATTCTCCCAAGAGACCTATGATGAAGATAATGTGATTATCACTCCATTTTATAAACCCAGGCAGGGAAAATTAGATAGCTTGCCCAAGGTCACATACTGGTGTGGTGGTCATTTGGGATGCTTGTCTAATTCTTTCTAGTTTTCTCCTTTCATGTGGGATGGCCCTGTAGCCTCATGGGTCTGGCATAAAGGAAGACTCACAAACACAGGTTTTAGGAGGCCAAGAAGGACCCGACCAGGCTCTAGGCTCTAATCCTGCCCTACTAAAAATAAGTCAGTGTTCTCCCGCAACTTCCAAGCATAATATGGATCATGCCCCGGATGACTGCTTCACAGGGCTTACTGGCTCATGGGGTGCAGTCCTGCCTTGGGTGAGACTATTTGAAACCCTGTACTGTTTCACAACCCTCTGATTCTCTCTGTGCACTTCACTCCACCTTGGAGAGAGTTTCTCTGCACACCCTTATCATCCCCATCAGCCCATTCTGCCCTGCTTGGAAGGCTCCCAACATTCTTCAAAGCTCGGTTCACAAGTTCTATACTCTGTGAAACTTTTCCTAATCGACCCAGATTGTGTAACTTGATTCTTGTGTCGAATGTTTCTCAGACAATAAACTTGTTGACTCTACCTACCATACCGTATTTCTCCATGTAATCCTGCGACCTAGCAAGAGATCCATAAAGTGTCTTGAATACATAAAGAAGGACAGTTAGGGAAGGAAAAAGAAAGTAAAGGAGAGGAGGGAGATGTGGGAAAGGAGAGAAAGAGAGAGAAAAGAAGGAAAGAAAAGAAACTTAGGTTCCAGTCATACCCACTTTGTAGTACTGACTGGGGCACTGAGCTGTAGGCCAGACAGCCCCAAGAGGCTGTCCCCAGTGTGCAGAGCTGCTTTCTCTGTGACCACCCTCTGACTACTGCCCCGAGGCTGTCAGTATCTGGGGAAAGACGTTTCTCTCAAATCCCTAAAAGATTGTGGCAGTCTCTGGAGTTCTCATTGACAATAAAAATGGCTTATGACAGTCATTACTTTGTGCATCAAGAACTCAGAGCAGTCATGAAATCCAACCCTCTCTAATGAGAGCACCCTGCAGTCTCTGAGGTGTGCTTGTCTTGAAACCTGAAAGCAGCCTCCCGCTGAATATTGGTAGAAGGAAAATCTCGTGGTGTTCTCAGACAGCTCTGGAGCTCCTGGCTTGTGTTCTAGGAGCCAAGGGTGTAAACTCTCCAGAGCATTGAAATCTTTATTCCAGAATCTTGGATTTGTTGTCAAGATGAGTCCTCCTCTAAGTGATTAATATGGCTGAACTATAAATTACAGATGGTCTGACCGACATCTCTTTGTCAGAGAATCTTCGAGAAGGAGAAGTTTTTCAAACCTAAGACCAGGCGCACTTCCTGGGGCCACAGGCTTGGAAACTAGACTTGCCCAAGCAGCCAAATGCTGACGGAAATTGGAGTGAGGCAGAATGGATCTCTTTACTTAGAGGAGATAACATAATGTGAACCTTTCCAGTCTTTACTACACTAATGACATGGCAGGGGTGTTGCTGTGCTAAGTGTTTTTTGTTTGTTTGTTTGTTTGTTTTTAAGATTTATTTATTTGAGAGAGCATGTGGGGGAGGGGGAGCAGAGGGAGAGGGAAAGAATCTTGGGCAGACTCCCAGCTGAGCACAGAGCTAAGTGTGAGGCTTCCTCCCACGACCCCAGGATCACAACCCGAGCCAAAGGCAAAAGTTAGATGCTTAACCAACTGTACCACCCAGGCGCCCCATCCCCTGCTAAAGGTTTTACACAATTATCTTGCTCATTCTCATAACAACAACAAATTACTTTTCAAATTAATTATGCCCAATGTACAACTGAGAAAACCGAGGCACAGGGCCATGGCACTGATAGGGCTCTGGGAAGCAGATGTTGAGATGGGGTTAGGAGTAGACATTAACTGTGGAGTTACACATGAGAAAGAACCAGGAAGGCAGCAGGACTGGTTAAGGGGAGTCATTGGGCAACTGTGTGGACTAGACAGAGAATAGTGTTAGTTCAACAGGGAGCAGAGCCAAGACTGCCCAGCAGAGGAGGCCCCATGCTGAAGAAATACCTAGGCCCCTGCACACCATTGTACTTGGTCACGGGCAGGGGCTGTTTCTGCGGTAGCATGATCTTGGCCTGAAAGTCAAGGTAGATCCCGATAACAGCTGGAGAGTGTCAGCTCTCCAAAGTCCTCCCACTTGAGCAGGAGCCCCCAGCTGAAGAGGAAGCTGAGAGGCATATCTCCATGTCTGCCACAGGCAGTGAACTTTTCCAGTCTAATAAATGGCAGGGAGCGGCAGGGCCAGCACGTGAACCCAGGTGGAGGACTCAAGCCCCAGCCCCCGTAGCCATGGCTTTACTCTTGTTGTCCTGGTTCAGTTGCCAGTCCAGAAACTGCAGAAGCTTCCACCTCACTTCTCTGCTGAGCTCTCTTGCACCCACTCGGCCCATGGAAAGGACATATGGGTCTCTCTAATGGCCAGGACAGCTCTGCTGCTGGCCACCAATGGAAAGTGCTGATGTGGCCTTTTGGCCACTTAAACTTTGTAGCTGCAAAAGATGGGACCTGAGCTCTTTGCAATGATTCCCTGCTTTGTTAGCAGCTCTCTAGCCTTCCTTTCCTTCTAGATCTGGATCACCCCACTTTCCAGCCTAATTTTTTCCAGGCAACAGCAAAGAAAAGCTTTATCTTAGCCTTTGTCGGTGTCTTGACACATGGAACTCTCTCTTCATTTTTGCAGCAGTTCTATTGGAGTTGCAAGCCTGCTTTTTCATATCACCCCTTCTCTCAAAAAAACACAAGAACTGGTCTGAAGAGAACACTTGTGCCTACCCCACCCCATTCAAAGTCAACCCTTCTGGCTATCCTGAGTCCCAGCACCATCCTTCTTCTGCAAAGGGGCCACATTTACATCAGAATCTTACTGACCATGAATTAAACTTTAAATTGCCCAGTGGCTGCTCTCTCTCTCCCAAAATGCCTGTAGAGCCCTTCTACAAATAAAACCCTGGTAGCCAGCCCTGATCCAGTACAACATGGCAGGGTCTCTACTCGGAAGGAGTCACGGAAGAGAAATAGCCCGGGAACCCTTGCTACATGTCAGTGAGCTGACCAAGGAGCCATCAGAGAAAGAGATGGAGAGGCATGTAGGGGAGATTGCTCCCCCCACCCCCCGACTGGGTATTGACTAGTTTCCAGCCAGGGATGACTTTCTACCCAGTAGTTCTCCTACCGAGTCAGCTGTCAGTGTATTAATGGGATCCCTGAGCAGCCCCGAGTGAATAATGATAACCTGGCACAGACGCGATTACGCATTGACAATTGCCAGCTCCATCCGCCTCAGCCACTCACAGCTTTCAAGCCTCAGTCCTATGTGGTTTCTCAGTCATTCATGACCTGGAGAGGGGACAGCCACCTAACAGGGGTGTGGCTCTAGCTTCTGTAAGGTCAACCTGAGCATGATGGGGCTGTGTCCCTTGAATATCCTAGCACCTTCCCCACATGGCAGCAAGGCACCACGGAGCCTGTCCACAGCATGATATGTTTTTCCCAATTGTTTTGACATTGAGGCTAGGCCTACAGCAATAACCCAGTGGAAAATGTAGCTAAAGAGATGGTAACGTGCCACCCAGGGAATGAAGCAGCATCAAAAAATCTAATTTCCATGAACAAATTTTCAGAGCACTCACTGATGGGACAATCATATTCGCCTAAATCTTTAACTGAGCATTTACAAACTATAATTCCATTTAGATTTTAAAAACCAGATGATACTTGCAAATGTGTTTTCATAGAAATCTAATTAAAATAACCTGATACCTTATTGTGTGAGAATTAAAAAAAAAAGACTATAAGCTACAGAACAAGAATAAGCAGTAGTTCTATTTTTCCTGGTGAATATTGAACCAAAGAGATCTTAAAGCTGTACTGGAAATTAGGATAAAACCTGAAAAAATTTTGTGTGCCAGTTTTCATCTTCTGGTTATAGTCCATGTGCTACTCCTTTCACACAAGGGTATTGTCTTCATGGCTTTTGTGAAGGGCACACTCAGGGCCCAGTGTCTCCTCAGGGACTTTGCTTCGATCTCTGAATGGGGCCTCAGGGCCCAGTGGGGAGATCAATCACTCAGGCATCTCCCGGGACATCAGGTCATGTGGCAAAAGTTCACCCTCCAGGATTCCTGGTCCTCAAGACCTCTGTGGCATCGATTGTCAACTTGACAAAGCAGCTGACTTTTTGTGTGCAATCCACAGACAGCATAATGCAGAGCAAATCACAAGAGGCCAACACAAAATCTCAGGCTTTCTCAAGAGGAAGAAGGATGGGCATCTTTCGAGGTAGGAAAAACTGCCAATATTAGGCACTATTTAATAACCGCATGAACGTGAAGCAGTTGGATAACACTTCAGGCCTCTGTTTGCTCATCTGTGGATGGGGTGGTTGCCCCATCTGGCAGTGGGTGAGCTGCCTCTGCAGAGCTCTAGCCCAGGATCTTGGGGCCCTGCTGTATCGTTCCAGGGAGCACTGTGAGGGCCTCTGTCATTGACAGTCCCCTTCACCCCACATCCCCAATCATTCAGTAACACAGACAAAGATCACATCAAATCTTTATGTGATAATAACGGAATATGGTGGAAGATCAATTAGACATAGGAGGAGAGTCTTTGAATAACATCCTCAACCCATCATTGCTCTAGGAAGAAAAGTATCCATTGCCAAAAACCAAACATGTCCTATCAAATGATAAATGCAGGAAGGCCATAGTGGAGCATGGTCACTTGTGCAAAGATTCTCAGATTAGCAGGCCATCCTGGAAAAGAGCCACTAGGGGACGCCCAAAGAGAGTTCACAATATTTTGACATCTCGCAGAGGTTGGCTAGCCTGAGGCAAAAGAATTGTAATGTCCCAACCTAAGGTTCTGTATCGTATTCATACAGGAAGAAATCACGCTGGGCGAGAATGGGAATCAGCAGATATGGGCAACTGGGGTTTTCCTAAGTATTTCTGGTCATATCAATAGCAGTTCGATGAGAGAGAGAGAGAAAACCAAAGGGAGCTCTGTAGTCAGAATTCTTTAATTCCACACAGTCAACTCCTTAATGCTGGATCAAGGAAAATGCTAGACTTTTGACATATATCATTAATTCCTCGTCCCAGCATTTCAAAGTCCAAGTTATATCATATCTCTTTCTCTACACCGGGAAATAGAAGCATGACTTGTCCAAGGTCATGATTACTCAGATTTTACCTCAAGTCTGCCTCACTCCCACACTGACAATTTTCTCTAAGATTATATTCCTTAAAGAAAAGGAAGAGCAAGGAGTTTTTTTGGGGTGTGTGTGTGTGCAGTGTTTCAAGAATTAAAAAGAAAACTTGCCAAGAAAAGCTATAGAAATCACAAGGCCTGCATGTGTATGGGCAATGTTATCTGATGGTGCTCCTATACCTCCAAGCCTGGGCAAAATTAGTGTAAGTCTAGTGTAAGCCTAGGACAGAGCCGAAGCAAATGATATAATCACTCTACATTGAGCACAGAAGCCTCACCCAAATAGGAAGTGTCATTAGAGAATTTTTGCCCTGCCTTGTAGCCAATCCCAGGGTAAGCTCCTTCCCAGCCAGGTACCATGATTAGTCAGGTGGCCACAGGAAGGACCACCCCTTTCCAAACCTAGAGCTAACAAGCCTGTCAGGCCTCAGGGTCTTGCATCTAAAGGATGTAGAGCCTCCCACATTCAGGGGGGCAGCCCAGGCTTCTCTCACCCTCTGGTTCTTTGAAATCTGGAGAAACTTGTGTCCTGTCATTCTCCCTTCTTGGGAAACCCACCGTGCTCTTTCCAGCCAAGATTTTGTTTTTCACCATCCATGCTGAATCTCCAATGGGCATCCCCAGACACAACTTAGCTTTGCATGACTGGATACCCTCCTCTCTTAGAATTACATCTCTCACCCCACCTCCACAGCAAATCGGTGTGCCAATAAATGGGCTCAAGCTTTTTCATGCCCATTGGTCTTCTTTTGCTGTGACTGGGGTCTCCCTGGTTCTGAATGGCGACAAGTCTCATCTTTCCTTCTTAGTCTGTACCCCTCCTTTCTGATGGTGCACGCGGGTGGTACAATCCTCTCCTGCATGCAGATGTTTCTGGGAATTCGGAGACCACAAATGGTCAGTACCTTTCCCCTGGACATGAGATCTCATAACTGGCTGTAGTTTCTCAAAGCAAATTTTAGTATCCAGACAGAAGTTTTTTTTAAGAGTTTGAGCCATGTTGCGGTAAATGTGTTTATGTGAGAAACCCACTATGTCTGAAGCCTCCAGAGGACAGTATTCCTGTCACTCAGGTGACACATCAGTCGTGTGGAGGATGCTTGGAAATGCTCCTGTCTGAGGGGACAGCAAAGACTCTCTGAGTCTGGGGTTCTCAGAGGTGAGAGCAAGAAGGAAGCAGGGCACCTGGCCAGTATTGCTCCTGAGGGATGGGGTAGCTCAGGAGGCCCCACAGTCCATAAGTTACTAGAGGAAACAGGTCTCTGTCTCTACCTCCACATTGGGGGGAGATAAATGGCACAAGCATTAGGTGGAAGGTGGGCAAAGTCATTGGCCAACTGCTCATTATTTGGAAATCAAGTGCAATTTTCTAATATGGAAAAATTGCAGGTTGATGTGATCCCAGTGGAAACAAAATATAGTGGCTGATCTCTTCCATCATTCAAAGCCTGGTGTCAGCAGGAAATCCCTTTGCCGTGGGTTAAAACATGATGGCTTGAAAGGGTAGACTTTAAAACATAAATATCAGGTATTTGTGTTTTACTTTATGGAAATTCTTGACCATTTAGCTGTTTGGTAATTGCTATGCACAGCTGAGTAAATATATAGTAAGTTCCAAATCATTCAATACTGAGAAAATGGATATCTCCCTCTTTACCCTTGTTCTGTGTGTGTGTGTGTGTGTGTGTGTGTGTGTGTGTGTGTGTAATTTTTCCTTAGAACAACTTCTTTTGACACTGTGGTTTTCCATTCTCTCTAGCTATGACTGGAGGTCAGCTAGAATGTTGTGAAATGTCAGAACTGCCAAATAGTCTTCTTAATTTCCAATTCAGAAAGCACTGAACAAAGTGATGAGAAATAGGAAGGAAACTAGATTTCTCTGAGCACTAGTTGATTTTTCCCATTACTCCAGCCCTTTCTTCTGAGCATATCGGACATCTCTCCAACTAAATCCTTGCATTCCCTTCCTTTCTCCCCTTTGGCGGCTGTCTCCAGGGCCAGACAGTGATTATTAGGAAGAACATACTGGGGGGAGGTTTACCAGCTGCCTTGCTATATTGTGACTCAGGATCTTTGCACTGGCCATACCTTCAGAGTGGGAACCTGTCCCTACCTGCCACCCTTCTGGCCAAATTCTCTCTCATCCTTCAGATCTCTTGTTAAGTGCCACACCAGCTTTACCTGACCCCTACAGACCAGACCATATTCCTTGTGATTGGTTCTCACTGTACTCTAGACTTCTCTTTACAACTTACCATGAGAGGTAGCAAAGAGAGTGAGTGGCTGGCAAGAGCCAGAGAGCAAGAACATTGGGGGGGGGGGTGTCTTAGAAGGCCAAGGGAAACAACTGGGATCCAAACAACATGCATACAATGGTTCAGCCTCTTCTACAACATCAGGATGAAAGCAAGACATATGGGGGACAATTTCCAAATAAAGATAGCTGGGATAGACCTTTGGGGAAACATTTCTGTCTTTTTGCTCTGTGGAAATTTTTATTCTCTAAGCATCCCATCACTGCCCTAAACCCATTTTTATACTTATGCTGTATTTCAATCAAATTCTGCTGGATATATATATATCTATATATCTATCTATATATATATATATATATATTCTGCTGGCTTTAAGATAATTTTCTGGCATAGATCTATTTCAAATTCCCAACTCATCTTCTTTACCTTTGTTCTCAGAACCTACATCCCCTTACAAGTTAACTCAGCTCCTGAGTTAACGTGTGTTCCTTGATGTTAAGGTGTGCTCCTTGATGGCCCTGCACGCACCCTTCATATCCATAGCTGGGGTCTGGCCCACTGCCAGCCATTCTCAGCTAGACCTTAGAAAAAGTGGTCAGGCCTTAGTTTGTGCTCTGGGCTTTAGCGGAGAATTAAAATCTACGAAAATTAAAAACAAGACAAGGTCTCAATCTTTGAGAGGACTGATCTTTAGAACAAGTAGTTTTCTTTCTCTACTATGAGGCAGACACTCACCTCTTGAATTAAATAACCAGAGCTCCAAACCACCTAGATCAAGAGTCTTATAGACAGGTTCTGAGGGTGGGAGAGGAACTCCTGAGTCTAGAATTAATCCTGAATCAGGTTTCCAAAGTCTGACCTCTTCAACTGTGCGTAGGCACAGATGGTATGTTCTCACGACGCCGTCATCTTTGTATCTTGCCAGGTTGGCTCTCCCTCTGATGTCCAAGTCACACCCCTGGGGATTACTGACAACTTCAAAAGACCGGAAGTCTCAGCCGGTGTCATTTCTTTCTAAGGGAACTTGTGGCAGCGAATACCAGTGATTTTATTGCTACATACCAGGAATGACTGTGCATGTGGAAATGTGCCTTCCTCACCTGATAAGGAGTGCTACCCAACAGTTCCTTTGGGCTTTCACAGCTCATTATCACCTCGTTAGAGAGGATTGCAGGTTAAACTCTGGCACCAAAAATCCACTGTAGATAGGTCCTTAGTGACATGATTATTTGTGTTCTCCTCTTCAGAATTCAATTTACATGCTAATTACCTTTTGTGCATCTAAGCACATTTAACACATTTACCTGTATATAGTAGTGATTCTCTTCTTCCTCTTGAACTTCAATTTTGTTACGTTACCATCTCACTGAGAGGCAAGCATACTCCTTGGGCCTTTTAAGCCCAAAACCGGAAGCACTCCTCTTTCAAAATTCAGGAAGTCCTGTTCATTAATTTGGCTTCCAGAAATGAGGAGCAAGGACAGAACTGTCTGCATTCGTCAACACGAGGGGGCCTTTCTCCTGCCTGAGTCATTTCACAAGGCAATATGGAAATTGGTTGTCTAACATTCAGTCCTGGAGATCAAGTGACTTCTCTCTATCCAAATGTGGCTCCAAAGTCTTCAAACAGTTACTAAGGGAACCATTTTGGCCTCTTTAGTGTGTTTGTGTGCAAGTGTTCTGAAGCACGAAATGCCAAACTGTGTGCATTAACCAAGGTCTGGTCCATTGCAGATTTTATTCTACAGTTTTAATTCAAATGTAATTGACCATAACAATGCTGAAGGCGCTAAAACTCGTCCTTTATTGGAATTAACTGCAAAACATTTCACCCATTGGTGAGATATGTTGCATAGGAAAAGCTTATGCAAACATCCTGTTGAAAAGTCATACATAGGAAAATTTCCTGGAAGAGTGTAGAAATGGAACTCAGGGATAGTGGCACAAAAGTGAGGCCTGAAAACCACGTGGGTCAGCTCTTACTGCTGTTTGATTTCCATCCTATGTTTTTATGGACATTTAATAAGATGGGCTCGCTGTGACAAGAGGAGCCACTCTTGTGATGCCGATGCCTCCCAATTGTCTTTATGCTGCTTTTCCCTGAACGATGTATAGATTCTGCCTACACCAGACATTCTACTAGGGACCTCAGTGTGGGAGTGAGAAGAAGAAGAAGAAGGATGACATATTTGGGATTCTATGAAACCACTTTCAGCATTTCTCCTAAATTGGATCCTGCGAGTCTTTCTCGGAATATGTAATTGAAATTGGAGCCTGTATCTCCGGTTGAATGAGACATTTTATGAGGAACCTATCAGGACCCCAAAAGGCCAAATGGTGTTTGGATGTGTGTTTCAGCAGGGTAAGAAAGCCCTGATGTTGAACATGAGGTCTTGGAGACACCTGTTAAAGCATGCAAGTGCAACAAACCACTATTTGTGACCTAAGTGGATGCCCTGAGAAGAACGCATTTCTTGATCACCACCATCCTCACCACCACACTCTGCCCCAAATGATCTCCCTGAACATGCCACTCCTCAGATTTCTATCACAACAGCTATGAACTAACCTGCACTTAGCTTTTTACACAAAGATCTCTCCCACTAGAAATAGAGCTCTTTGATATCATAATTGTGTTTCCTTTGTCTTTATCTTTCCATAGCTTAGAACTTAGTAGGTGCTCAATCAATGCTTGAGCTGAATAATAAAACACCCTCTATACTTCCTATGATTTATGGAAATAGACTCTTGTTATAATCCTTGCTTAGGTTTAATTTCCTGCTCCCCCATTTCCTAGGCAGGTTAGTCTTGAGGGAAAATCTCTTACAAACTTTGTGTGATACTCAGTTCTCTGGCTCTCACAACAGCGAGAACCGTCACAGACTCGTGCGTCCAACTGATGATGATGGTATAGTGTCTGATATTATGAAAGGAAGGTGGGGCATTCCACATAGGAATCCACCCAGTTTCCAGTTCCAGAGTTGTCTGGAAGAGGATTACACAATCTAAGGCAGGGGTCTGTCTGCCATAGAAGGAATGGAAGAACCACAGGTCTGGACAGTTAAGAAAGGAGAAATAATATTTAGTACTAGTTGATGCCCAGGAACCATCAATGCCCAAGATTCCAGAAAAGGAGCCCTTGAGTTTTTGTAAATGGTGTTGAGCAATCCCTTCATCAGAGACCTGGATTCCACCTGAATCTGGAAAACCTCACACTCTTACCATCTCTTGGGTAAAGAGATGAAGCTGGTAAAATCGGAGTAAATGAAGTAGGGGCAGGTGGGAAGTTGGGAGTTGGGTGGAGTAACAGGAAGGGTAGTGGTATTTTGAGGGTCAGAAACCAATGTAGAATACCTCTCATCTTATCCTCCACTCTCTGCTGCTGGGAAGTTACTGGACACTTCACAGATTTGCTTCAGGCAAGTAGGGCTTGATGGCTTGTCAAGCCTGAGACCCCCAGAAAAAACTCTGCCTAATAGTGAGCCTGGGAGGCAGGTGAGCTGTGAAGAAAAAGGGACCTATTATTTTCTGAGCTCCTACTGTTGTTGAGCATTTTACATGCATTATTTCATTTAATAACCACAAAGTCTTAACAGCTGACTATTCTTGTCTCCATTTTACAGAAGAGAAAACTGTGGCTTCTAAACAATTTATGTACTATTTAAAATTTGTTAAGTAGCAGAACTGACTGTACTGTCTCATTCCAAAGTCTATGGTCCATTCATTTTACAAGGAGAGGAGAGAGGCAAAAATTAAAAGGAGAGAGAGAGAGAGAGAAGACAAGGGACAAGGAGGAGAGAAAATACAGAAAAGAATAAAAGAAGAGGCATCTGGACTAGCCCCTTCCCCTGAGTATGCATCAGAAAGAGGTCTCAGGATAAATGACAATGAGCAGATCTACTGGACTTCTAATTCCTCCTGCCTTAAACTAAGTTTTCATCTACATTTGGTTCTTCATTTTCTTCAGGAGGTCATCTGAATTTTGGTGAATTTCTGTACAAATATGATTGGCAAATTAGGCATAATGACTGCAAAAAAAGGCCACATTAATTTTAGGTCATTTGAGTAAATACACTTATAGTTTCATAATTCCTTATGGAAGAATGGTTGTTTCATAACAACCATAACACTTTTGTCTTGAGTTAAGGGGCATGACATAGGGTGACCTTCAGCAATGTGGACTTGTTCATGGTCAATTCACACTGTCTAATCTATTCCTGAACTTGGGAGTTTGAGTCCTGGTTCTCACACCCATCACTGCTTAAATAAGTTCATTTAGGAAAGAACATTGAGATCCCCTTGTTTGACATATTTACTGAAACATCATTCCCAGACTGATTTCGTCTTTTTAAACTTGAATATATTCTGATTATATTAATTTTTAATTTTAATTTAGCCACATCTGTCCATTTTTTTGAGAACTCTTTTAATGAACTGAAGATTAGAAAATTCTCCTTTATGCATAAACTTTCTAAACATTTATTTCTATTTTAATCAATTTTTGTGCAATTTTTAAACTAAGTCCATAAAATTCATTTTGCAGTATTGTATGAAGTGGGAATCTCATTTATTCCAGCAATAGTTGTCAAATAATCAACTCGTCCCTATTAATTCATGATGCTTCTTTTAGGCCGAAATACTCTTTTTCAGCTCAGATTTCTGGTCTATTATGACGTTATTCTCCAACCATTCTGATTCATTTTATAGAGGGAGATATTCTATAGGAATGCCAGAATTTATAAGTGGTTTCCCATTATTTGCCTTTTCCATCTCTCTCTCTCTTTTTCTTTCTCTTTCTCTATTTTTCTTTATTGTCTGTTCCTCCCCCATCTCAGACACTTCTAGCCAACACTGCAAATCTTTGTCTTCCTACTATCATCTTTGGTCCATTCCTCTGATTTCTGGAATAATTTCTCAAACATATCTATCAACATTAATTCCATTTTCTACACTGTCAATTGTATTCCTTTTTGATACCAATGCCAATTTTAAACATGTGTATTAAACAAACAAACAAACAAATCTGACATATAGCTTTGGGGGAGCATGGTTGTGGCAAACTTTAAAATTTTTAGCTTATAATATTTTATCTCAAAATTTTGCCTTTTTATCTCACTTATTCTTTCCTTATATGTCATTTTCTTCTTTCATGATTCCTCTATCTCACGGGGAATACAAATCAGGTATTTTTAAAACCTGATCTATTTTCACAGCAACTGTCCAAGATGTGCTTTTCCTCTGAGTCCACCACATCTGTTATGCTGCAGAATTTTCTCATAAGGCACAATGTTACATATAACAGGCAGCAAAATAGTTGGCAGAGATCCAAATTTCTTCAACACTTTCTCTGTAGCTTGTGGCCTCTGAAAGTTCTCAGAGAAAGACTGCAGAGAACACACTCATATCTAATTTGTCACTAGTCTCTACTTGGCCCATCTAGGTCTAGAGGCACTCTCGAGTAAGAGGTCAGCCCAGGTCTCTGGCCCCAAAGACACTTAAGAAATTTGAAGTTTTGTACGTGACCCCTCTGCCCTCCTCCCTAAACAGAAGACAAAATTTGAACCTGTTTTCTTTCCACAATCAAAGCTCCATCCCCAAATCTCTTGTGAGGGTATTATCAGCCTGTGAATAGGGAGCCACATTCAGCGAGTACTCCTCACCCATGGGTGGGGTACGAGGACACCCCTGCATGGCCACAGACCCATTTGTATCCTAATAGGAAATCCCCCTTTAAGACAGAGCTGGAGGGAGGGTACCCATCCCCTGGCCCACACTCTGTTGCAGGTGATTTCACTAGCCTGAAATGCAACTGAACTGTGCTGCCAACACCTAATTCCCCCAGTAGAGAATGAAAATTAGGCCACAGAGAATATGCGGTGAATGAAATCATTTTTCTGTTTCCCTTTTTAAAATAATTGTGCACCCAAAAGACTATTTCTGTGCTCCTCCTATAGATCTCACCATCCCCACCCAGTCTAATATACTGACCATGGGAGGACTCTATCCCATAATGGCCCATCCCACCTTCTCTCGTAGTAGAGATGCTGAGTATGGAGGGCTACTTCCATGGGGATTTAGGAGGCCAAATGAGCAGCAGGGATTAAACATGGAAGGCAGACCTAAGGCTTATGCTCAGTATGCCATTTACTGCTCTACTCCACATTCCAGTATAGTGTGGGGCAAATTCAATGTATATAACCATCATTAGGAATCTAGTTAAAATGAAGATTCAAATTCATAGATCTGGGTGAAGCATGAGATCTGGGTGTTTCTGAGAAGTCCCAGCTGATCTTGGTGCTGTTGGTTCATGAAACATACTCTGAGTTATAAGACTGTGAGTTCCTTCCCGGCAGGAACCATATGATGTGAATTCAGCTCAGTGCCAAGATTACGATAGACACTTTTTAAGTTTCTTCCACTGAACTGAAATAGTGTTCTGGATATGAAAGAACACATGGAAAACACAAAATGTAGTTTTTATTCTGGCCATGTTGTTATCACACTTACATCTCTTTGTCTTAAAAGCTGACCTTCAGGCACTTTCAAATCTTAATGGCTGTGAGTAATGGATTTAGGGGAGAATTGATGGGGATATGCTAAATTGATTTGATCTCAAGACCAATTTTTCTTTCCAGTATATTGAGTCCTCAGTGACTCTCTGGCCTATGTGTCCCTGGACTGGTGATCACTCTACTGAGCACAGGCATGTTTATAAACACATGTGACCAATAGGTGTGTTCACACAGATACACACTGACCAGTCACATCCCATCACCAACCTCACAGTCCTGCCGACAAAGGGTGCTGTCCATTGCGGCTTTCACACAACACTAGTCCTGGGGGAACTTGAATCAGTTTTGATCCAGTAAGGAGATTGAAATCATACTAGTAACTTTAATAGAGAATATTCAATATACAGAATTACATGCTAGGTATAAAGAAATCAACTAGATATCACAGAGGGAGCAAATGCAAGAAGCGGCTCCTACCCTAGAGTTGGGCATCAGAGGGAAGAGGTTGAAGATATTTAAGCTTAGAAGCGTCAGAGGGGACCTGAAAACCGAAACTCAGACCCCCAGCTCTGGTGTCTGAGCACCAAGGAGAGCATCCATGGGCTTGGGCGTGCCTGTCTAAGGAGATGGTGCCTGGTCAGTGCTGGGGTCTCTGGGAGGGATGTAACAAAGTTGGCTCTGCAAGTGTTGGGAAAACTACAAACTGACAAGAACTGCTGTTATACCCTGTGCTCAGGAGGGCAGTGTGGCTGGGATGACACAAGAAAAGGAAGCAGAAAGGAAAGGAAAAGAAAGTGAAAGGAAACAAACAGGAAAGAGCACACCTGCCTTTCCTTCCTCCAGCCCTGTGTCTTCCTCTAGGGTCCCCTACTTGAAGAGCCTAACAAGGAGCAGTTAGTAAAACAGGACCATGGTTTGCAGAGACCCTCCCTCAACAGCACAAAATACAGAAAGTAGAGAAAGTGTTTGGAGACATACCATAACTAGGATCTCAACAACTGAGTCACACATGGAAAATACATAAATACGTAGATTTGGGGAAATTGGGTTAAGTAAATGTGAAAAATCAAACTAAACTGTAAATTATCCTATTTATTAAATCATGACACCTTATGGACTTTTACCAGCTGAACAAAGCTTTTTATGGCTGTAGAGAAAAAGGGATTGCCATCTAAGAATGCAGAAGCCCACTGGAGGAAAGAAGGGGAATAGGACTTAGAGACATTCTCATTTTCCACCAAAAGAGAAGGGGAGATAAAAATTCTTCAGGTTCTGGGAGGTGGAAATGAGAGAACAATAGGGCAAGAAGGCAAGAGATCAGATATGAGAATCTTGGTTGCTAAAGCTCTAGAAGAAGATCAAAGAGTGACAGACCTCAAGGACGTTGAGGGGAAGCTATGTTTGGAATTCCTGGAGAGGACCACCATACCACAGTTCTGGGAAAGGGCATGGGAGTAGTCTTCTGTGTGTTAAGGAAGAGGGACATCCAGAGACAACATTTTGCTCTGTCTGCACTCATGTGGCATGGAAGAAACCCAAGATTCACTGTGCTTCCTTCCAGGATTTAGGAGGAAGGTGGTCTAGAACAAAGATCCATGGGCTTTCTCTGGATCAATGTGTATAGAAAGGGAGTTTTTGTATTGTATTGTATGTATTGACCTACATACGGGGATTTTGAAGGGCCAGCAGGAACCATAATGAGGCTAGTTATCAACAGACCTCCAAGGAGCTATGATATAAAAATAGGTCATGAATTGCAACAGCCATGAACTTGAGTAGCTGATGCTAGCTGGATGCCAAGTGTCCAGGCAAAGTAATGGACATCACCAGAGAGGTGTCATGAATCCAGAGGATGGGTCAAGCAAGAACCCTCGTGCATAGCAGTGGATTCAGCCTCCCTGAGGACCTAAGGAAATCTTCACCAAAAGAAAAATCAACCCTGGCAAGGAGTCTGAACTTTGAATTTGACTGAATATTTATTAGTTTTTCAAATAACATTCCACTGAAAGTGATTCTTTTTTGAATGGGGAAAAATGAGATAACAGATGACAAGATTTGTCACCACCCCCTACATACTCACACAATCTAGGTGTTTATGGAGGATTGGGAATAAGAGGTAAAAAACAAAATTAATCATTTAGAAAGGTTTCTCCCTTTTTCTACCCCTGAGTATAGCATGCAAGTTTCAATACATTTACCACACAATCAGTCAGATGTCTGCATCACCCAACTTTTCCAAACCTTTAATATAATAGTGAGCATGTGACTTTCCAAGAGAAGAAGAACTCCATTCCCCCAGGAAATGTCCTCAGACAAGTGTACCGTTGACCACCATTTGAAGTCTGGATCATAATGAAAGATAATACCCACCACTGGCCGAACACCTACTGTATTTGAATCACTGTGGAATTTGCTAACATGAATCATCACTAATCTTCAAAGAGGAGAGGTTGTGTTATACCCATGCTATGGCTGAGGAAAATGAGTCTCAGAGAGGGTAATTCTTAGCCAAGATCACATACCTTTATTTCAGTGAAACTAGAATTTGAGTTCA
This sequence comes from Meles meles, assembly GCF_922984935.1. NCBI lineage: Eukaryota > Metazoa > Chordata > Mammalia > Carnivora > Mustelidae > Meles > Meles meles. Next base: position 43,587,562 of record NC_060078.1, on the reverse strand, counting down.
GATCTGTCTAGTCTCAAACACACTCTGTAAGCCAATAGACCTCCAAAATAACCACAGGTTCCCAAAACCAAACCAAAAACCCTCAGACCATATGCACTCTATGAATGGTCAGCCAATATTATCTTCGTCTTTAAGACAAATACAAGAAAATAATTTAGAAATATAATAGTATAGAGGTCTAAGAGAAAGCATTTACTACTTCATCCTAGATCATTTGCAGAAAAATAGTTTGCATTCTTATCTACCCAATTTTTCCTTCACAGTTGTCAAGTATTATCTCTAGATCTAAATTAATTAAAGTTGGCCAGAGGGGACAAAGACAAGGAAATACATTTCGTGAGAACATATTAGATGCTGTTACCCACCGGTGCTGCTCTCAATCATTGAGGGAGTCGCAGAAGGCACCATCAAGTTGATTTTTATTCTCTGTCTTCCCCAGTATTCATATTACTATTATCTCTAGCATCTCACATTCTTTCAACTCTTCCATTTTAAACTGGCACATCTATACCCATCCAGTTGTCTGCCTCTCTCCATCCCTTCCATGATATTTTAGGGAGCCGAGACAAGATTCCCTGCTTTTAATTCGTTGCCTTCCATTCACTCCCCATGGAACCCTGACTCCTGAGCTCCTCTCTCCATTAAACAGCTCAGGCAAAAGCAGTCTATGACTGACTAATAATCAAATGCAGTGGACTCTGTTCAGTTCCTATCTTATTTGGTTTCTCTGTAGAAGCTGACCCTGGTGCCGACCCCATCATTTCTGAAAACTTCTCTTTCCTTCCTCGACGCCTTTGATGTGATTCTCCCCTGCTTTTCATACCTCTGACAGCACTTTTTTTCTGTTTACAAGCCTTCTTCCTTTCACTTCTCTAAAATGATTCTCAGTATGTCTCTACCTACTTAAAACTAACCTTATAAATACCAATCTTTCCCCAACTCTTAGCTCCTGAATCAATGAAATCTCTAGTTACCTACTGAACATCTGCATTTGGCTATCTTCCAGCCGTGCGGACACTAATAGCTTTAAAGTCAGTCACATATTCTACCCTTCAAACCTGAAGTTCATCCTTTGCCCAATTTTGCGAAAGCAGTCTTATGAGACAGCTGAAGTCCTCAAACCAGATAATCGGAGTGCTGCTCTGAGCTACTCTTTTTTGGTTATCCCCCCTTTCTGCTCAGACCCAAGGCTAGCAAACCCATCTCAATGGCCTCTGTCCTCCTCCAGGTGAGAATCACCTTTCAACAGCACTGTCCCAATTGCTTACCAAATACGTCTCCACCTCTACCCTTCATCCCTCCCGTATTTCCTACAGTGTACTGACAAGATGACCTTTCTAAAACACAAATACTTTCATAAAACTCCTTGATAACTAGGAATCTGATAGCTTCCTGCTACCTCATTATTATGTTGTAAATTTCCATGGCACAAGGGATTCTTAATATACTGGCTTCAGGTTGCTTTTGCAAATTCACCTTTCTCCTCTTCCGAGCCTTCCTGTCTATACGTATCATAATTCTCCTTGTTGCCTATAACATGCCGTGAAACTTCAAAACTGCAGGTCTTTGCTCATATTGCTTTCTTTCTTTATGATTCAACTCTGTTAAGACCCATTTCAAATGTCACATCCTTTCTGCTGTTCTCCGGGATCCTCAAACAAAATCAATCTTCTCTGTGTAGAGTGTCAGCATAGTGCCCAAATACAAACTGTTGTATATAGTTAGAAAAAGGACTGTTTTTCACTCTTGTATCTCAGTATTGGTTAAACTCCATGACCAACTGTTTTACTCTTAGGTAATAATAATTTCTCTTGTTTCTTTAGTTTGCAAACATAGCCTCAATTCAGAAATTAGAAATGTCAAGTTGCAAAACTGTAATAATCTTCAAAGATATTATCGGCTACTTGTGGTGGAAGAAAGAAGTCACAGTTCTCTTTTTATTAATCTTTTGAGGGAGACAGAAGAAGAAAACATGACAGGGAAGTTCTTAGTGGAACTGGTACTTCCACCAAAAGTCTTAGCAGTCATGGGCCCCCAGCAAACGTGGGCAGTGACTCCCATGGGTACTGCTCCACAACTTTGGAGGCCCCCACTTTTCTCCAGTGCACTGTCATCAGAGGTCCACTTTCGATCGTGTTACTGGAATTCCACCACCTTTTTACGTAGTGTTCTGAGAAGGCCATCAAATAGCTCTGGGCAGGTTTTCTCTTCTGTGAAGTACGCATCTAGTTCCCAGAAAAATGCCTATTCCTCTTTGAATTGCCAACAGAGGTGAATTACGTTGTTTCCCAGAAGCACCAGCAACCACCCTTCTTTGTTACTAGGGGAGGGTTTGTTTTTCCTGCCCTTCACATACCCTGACAGGATTCAGTCCCCTTTCAGCCTCTCTCACTTTTCAAGCCCTGTGTGAAGTTCCTGTGAAAGTCCCATCTCCAGCTTCGAAGGGAAAGAGGAAGCATCTTCACCCCCCCATGCCACCCACTCCTACCCCTGGTGGGTACCAAGGAGATCAGGTACCACATCAGTTCTTGCCAAAAATATTTCATCATGAAATCTTAACTTTTTCTCCAGTTTCTCAATTTTTATAGTCTAGATCTGGGTCTGGATTTGCTCTTTAAGATGATCCTGAGTCATGAAATCAATTATCAGCTGTTTATTATGAAATTCTGCCTTTTAGCATGATATAATTTGCTTTTTAATTAGCATCTTTAGTACTTTGGTTTCTTGGTTAAAATTTTTATTTTAATATCCCGTTACATGGAAATCTACACACAGGCTTATAACACAGCTGGGAGCACACAAATGATTCTTCTAAGTAATCTTAAATCTGGATTAGCTCTACTTCCTGAGATTAACAAGAAATCTAGTATCAGCGAATCAGTTATGGCATGAAGAGTGCGTAGATTTTTGCTCCTGGGCTGTGACAGTTCAAAAAAGTCTGGGATTGGCCTCCAGTAAGGAGGAATGAGTTCTCTCTCTTTTTTTAAAAATAGATTTTATTTATTATTTGACAGAGAGAGCATAAGTAGGCAGAACAGCAGGCAGAGGAAGAAAGGCCCCTGCTCAGGGAGCCAGATGCGGGGCTCGATCCCAGGACCCCAGGATCATGACCTGAGCTGAAGGTAGCCACTTAACTGACTGAGCTACCCAGGCACCCCAGGAATGAGTTCTTAATAAACTGATGTACCTCAAAGTATTAACTATGGACTCTGAATTAGCCTAAAACCAAAACAAAATGAGAGAAAACCAAAATACTCTCTTTTGACTCTACCACTGAATTTGATTCACTATCATTATGTTTAGGATTCTTGCATTAAAACTATTTTATAGATGTTCAGTATAATAAAACCAACTTGTCCACTAATATAAAGATATGTTAAATGATGTAATTTTATCATGTAGGTACCTTCTTTCTCTTTCAAAACTGTCTTATTGTGAGTGATAACTTACAGGGTGACTCTAACAGTAAATAAAAGAGGGGAAAAAACCACACACACAACAAAGGCACCTAACAAACTACCACAGAGTGAAACAGGAAGAACACAGCCCAAAGACTCAGAGAAGGAGCAACACTCTGGGCACGATAAGGAAATTGTCAATAGTGAGTTGAGAATTAAATATCAAGAGAATTTTGGCATCTTCAATAAAATAGAAGAAGACATGTATCCTCAGTGAAACAAGGGTAGAACATGTTAAGACAATGAGAAATAGAGACAATAGTGAGGTTTACAGGGAAGTGGATGATTGGAGAAGGACTTGCAAGTCATCTAAACAAACAATAGAATTAAAATTCATGTTAGGGAGTAAAAAAGAGCAGAACTGAAGTGATTGAACATAGTATCAGTAGGTGATTGGTGACAGTGAACTTTGTGAACCTAAAAAAATTAAAGGAAAAAAAAATCTGAATTCTCATTTAAATGACTCACTATGCATAAATATTTTCCTCTTCCTTCTCTTAGAACTTTATGAAAATGACAAAATTATTCTGAAATGGGAGAAAATGGTCATGATACAATATGAAGATGAATGCCTTCAAAATCAAAGAAATATAGAGTATTTTTAGAAGATATTTTGCTAATGGAATTACACTGATACCTAAACTTAATGTAGCCAAGGATCCTTGAAATCTATCAAATAGAGCAAGGAATCTCTGAAAAATTGAATTTTCAAAAAAAAAAATCCCTCAAAAACAAGAGCACAGAGATCAAGACCATGGAACTGGAACAGTGTGAGCAACCTTACTGTGTAATTTTAAAATTACAAAGTATTTGCAGCCATCCCCTGCTCTCAGTTCTGTTGTCCAAGTGGATAAAGCCTGCAGGACCACTTTTTATAGACTGTGGGAATTCTGCAAAGGGGCCTATAAGATGGTGATTCTGGGCTCTTGCGGTCGGGGACAGGCCTCTTACATTGTCCAGATAGTCTTCTTCTGCACCTCTAAGTAAAGAAAGTCTACTTTTACCTTCCAATCTAGTGGGTGCAGTTGGTTTCAGCATTCATTACTGCAGCAGTAATAACTGTCACATGTGCCAGGAAACTCCCATGAACAACGATCACAGCTGAATCTATAAGCTCATTAATACATGGAAATGAAGAAGAAAAAAAAAATCAGACATTGGAGGAAAAAAAGCAATTTAAAAAACTTAATACCACGAAAGGAAGAAATCAAATAAGTTAGGGTAACTAATATCAACAGAATCAGAGTGTTACAGCATTGAGCACAGAAAGATTTTAACTATTTTATATTCATATTTTCATAGAGGTGAAAGGATGCTCAGAAAAATAGAAAGTAATTATTTATTTCTTTAAAAACATGATTACTAAGATTAAAAATTACGACAACAATACAAATATTGGATAGCAGAATTGTCAGGGATAAAGATTATTTTGGTGATTGGGAAGATAAAACTGAGAAATTATTCCAAGGGACAGTTAAAAAAGTCAAATCAATAAGAATTAAAAGACACAAAGCAGAAGACATGGTGGTTATATCTATAATAGTCAATATCCTTTTAAGATTCCTACTGACATCCAACTTTTTATCTAAAATCCCAGAGTCTAGGGGTACCTGGGTGGCTCAGTGGGTTAAAGCCTCTGCCTTCGGCTCAGGTCATGATCTCAGGGTCCTGGGATCAAGACCCGCATCGGCCTCTCTGCTCAGCGGGGATCCTGCTTCCCCCTCTCTCTCTGCCTGCCTCTCTGCCTACTTGTGATCTGTCTGTCAAATAAATGAATTAAATCTTAAAAAAATCAAATCAAATCAAATCCTGGAGTCTAGAAAATAGTAAACAAGAATAAAGTAGTTTGAATGAAAAAAGTCTTATTCCTATCAAACTTTGATATGACTAGGGGGAGGTGAGCATTTTAGACATCAATGAAAAGAAACTACATATTGCTTACACTTACTTTTTGTCAAATGTATTCACTAATATATGAACTGAGAAATGAATCTTTATATGTAGAGGATGTATAATGACAAAAGTAACTAACTTTAAATAGTTACAGATAATGAAGCTTTGGAACTTAAATGAGTGTTCTCTTTCTGAAAAACAAGGATCCAGGAGGAAGAGAAAAATTCAAAACATACTAGAATTATTGCCTTGTTACAGGATCCTAGGGATAGGCTATAGTTAGCAACCTACTTTGACATTGGTGGGAAATTCCAAGTTTAAAAGCATTTGCTTCAAAGTCAATGTAACAACTAGTAAAACAGATATGTGGAGCCCAGTCCACGAAAACAATAGCAGAAGAATCAACCTGATAAAACTCAGGTGGAGGAACAAGAATCCATTGTAACTTAATGAAACAAAACCTGATAAAGAAGAAACATATCCTGCATCCAGAAATATTGTTGATTGTATTTGATGAAAGTACACTGGAAATATCAGATAAAAATGCAATAAAATTTCTTTTATTTGCTTAGCTGAATTCTCAAAGACATTAGAGAAATATTCATAGCTTAACATCTAAGGGGAAAACTATAACGGGAATCATAACCTACAGCTGAAGACCAGGCTGTTGTTCTAAGGGCATTATTTCAGTAATAACAAACCCCGGTTTGACCCTAACCTCAGGAGAAAATGTCTTTGGTGCATATATGTCAGGGTTAGACTGAATCTAACATATGAATCCCTCAGAGGGTTAACAGCTTCAAAGAGTTACCTGTTTTGAAAGACAAATAATAAGAAATTTTGATTGCCTGGATCACGACACTGGGTAAATAAAACAGTCCCTTCCAAAAAGTCATAATTGACAGTATCTTGCCCATACACAGGTAAGGGGTTAAAATTTACCTGAATGTTCCAGAAAATACAAATTCTGGATATGAACTTAAAATGATTCTAGGTCCTTGAAATCCTTTTCAGGAGAAAAAAGAAATCAGCTTTCTCAACTTAGTCAGAAATAAATACTTGGTAAAAATGAGCTACCACATAGAAAGTCACTGTGAGCTAAAGTGAGCCGAAACAATAATCAAGAGAATTAAATCTTCAAGGAGTTCAGACAGAGGAATTATTAGATACAGAACATAAAACCTTTACTTAAATGGTTTAAAAAAATAAAAGAAAATCTAAAATATGCAAAAGAAGATTCTATTTATGAAGAACAAAAATATTTGAAAAGTAAGCCCCAAATTGAACTTTTGGAAATTAAAATTTATATTCCCTTAAATAAAAATTCAGTGAAGAGGTTAAAAAGCAAAATAGATAACCGGATAGAGAAATAGTCAAGTTAGAGAGCGATCTCAAGAAATTACCCAGCAGCACAGAAATGAAACGAATGAAAGACAGGTTGAGAGACAATGGTGGATAGACTGATAAGGACCAACTATATGTAACTGGGGTCTAGAAAAAAGACTATAGAGAGTGAAGCAAAAAAACACTATTATTAGGAGTTAATTCTAGAATCAATCAAATACATTGATTTTCAGATCTTAGAACTGAAACAAATCCTAATCAGGAAAAATAAAATGAAAATGATAGCTGAGTGTTAGCTCCTGTAACAAACCCTAAAATTTTTAATGACTCAAACCTGATAAAAATTTATTTCTTGCTCATATAAAATCCAAACTGAGAATGGTGATTGTTAAGCGCCATTTATCATTTCTGCTCATATTCTTTTAGCTAGAAAACACACAACAATTTTCCAAAGAAGGATGGGAAAGGCAGTGTATCTTTGCAGCCAGGAAAAGTAAGAAAAGGACAGTGATGAATGCATAGCTCTTTATCTGATACATCTTACCTTTCTCATCATGAAATATTCATTTTATCCTTCCCCCGTGCACAGAGATAACCCAAATGCCTATCCAGTCCTTGAATCTGGTTCAATGTTGAGTATTTCCAGATAATTCTCATTCCTCCCACCAGGTTTGTTTGTAGCTCCCTATAGGCCAGTGATCTATGAATAAAACTAATATGTTATCTGCCCCCTCTTATACACAAAGGTGGGGAAGGCACAGAGTATCCATAATAAACACTTTCATTGTGAAAAGGTGAGTCACTTGTTCCTAGGACTAATAAAATCTGACTGCACAGGCTTTGTGAAAACCACCTTCTTGTCTGTGGGCAAAGTTCCTTGGAGTGATTTTCATTCTTCTCTCTGGCTATGTGTGAAATGGGTGAAGGCACACAGGTTCGAGCAGATATTAAGAGTTATTATAAAGTTATGTAGTAATCAAACTGGACTACTAATACTTTACTCATAAGGGTGCCAAGGTTTTGATGGTGGCACTTGATGATGGAACAAGTGTTTTTGTATTATTTAAGGTGCTTCGGAGCATCAGAAAGAATTCTAATTTATTTGTAACATAAAAGGTACAAAAATGCATAGAAATGGATGAATAAATATGTCATTGAAACAGAGCAAGAGAGCGTAGGTATGTATGTCAATTAAACACATGCAGAAAGAGCTTTTTTCAAATCAGTGAGAAAGGAATAGATTACTCAATTATTCAGTAAATTGCACTGGAACAACTCATGATTCATTGGGGAACAAGATATAAATACTTCACACCATTCACAGAAACAAATTCTAGGTAAATGACTTTCCTTTTTTAATGCTATAAAATACACTATAAAATGCATCAGAGAATATTCTCATATTCTTATATAGGGTTAGATCTTTCTTAATCAATATTAAAAAATCCCAGCAACTAGAAAGTAAATGATTGGCCAATTTGATTATAAAATCTTTTAATAATTTTTTTTTTCTTTTTTTTTTTTTTTTTTTACAGATGATTTAATAGGCAAAACCAGCAGGCACGGAAGCCTGGAAAATATAGTCCTCTGAAATACAGAGCAGGGAGAATAAGAGGAATGGATTTGATAACAAACAGACAAATAGAGCAGGCAGAGCTCATTCTAGACTGAAGAATGGAGTTAATTAGATGAGCAGGTCAATTCACACAAAAGGCAACTCTTATGGACATTCCACCAAAGGAAAAAGCTAATCAGGCCACTGGATCTGTATCAATGTTATCACTTATGGAAAAAGACAAGATTAAAAACAATGACCTCAGGTTTAGTGCTTGAGATCATCCAAGTTTCAAATGTGCAACATTTTGCTTACATGAAAGACAATGGTTGTCTCTATTTCAGGCTGGGAAACACACCAGGCCCTGTTGAAAACCATGTAATCACAACAGGCCACTTAAATTTGAATGGTGCTTTGATACCTGCACAGAGCTTTCTTTTGTGTTATCTCATTTAATCCTCTCAAAACTTATAGTCTGATAATATCGACCTTCTTTATCTAAGAGAAATAAAATCTGAGAGAGAGTTAGACAACTTCCAGAACGTCAGACTGTGAGCAGTCAGGATTCAAATTCAGATCCTCCTCCGACATGACATTAAAACATTAACATTTCTACCCTGTCACAGTGACCTCTCACTGTTCATCCAAGGGAGTTTAGATTTTTTTTTTTTAATTTGATAGAGAGAGAGATCACAAGTAGGCTGAGAGGCAGGCAGAGAGGGGGTGGGGAAGCAGGCTCCCTGCCTAGCAGAGAGCCGGATGCGGGGCTCAATCCCAGGACCCTGAGATCATGACCTGAGCCGAAGGCAGAGGCTTAACCCACTGAGCCCCCCAGGCACCCCTGTTTATCCAAGGGAGTTTAAAAGAGTCTGTAAACAAGCTTAAAAGACATCACAGTTAGAAATGAATGATTCACAACACATACAACCCACAAAGCATTTTTGAGCACATTATACACTCTATAATGTGCCCCTTTGTACCAAGATAAAAGGCAAACAGACAGAAAAATAGGTAAATGACAGAGATAGACAACTTGAAGATAAAATATAAAGGCACACAGAAATATATTAAATTCTGTTCTCCCATACTGATAATTTAAAAATGCAAATTGAAAATTTGTCTTTTATGCCTATCTATTTGGTAAAGACCAGGAGGTCTGGTTCTATTCTGTGTTGAATATTTACATATTTGAATTTTATAATGTCTCATTTTGGTAATCAGAATTCAAGAGAAGTTCTACCGATTGATTAGCAATTGATTAGAACGCAGCTTATGTCGTATTTTCTACTAACCAAGACCAAGAACTTGCCAGAGAAGAAAGTAAGGCTTTGGCTTCCATTCCCATTTCTACTAGAAAAGATCTGAGTAGATGTTAAGTCTCTGGATAAGAGTTCATGAAAAATACAAAAATTTTTCTGTCAAGGAGGAAGAGGTAAAAGAGGAGGAAGAAAAATAAGGAGGAGGAAAGGGAAAGAAAACAGTGATAAAGGAAAGATAGAGGCTTGGGACATCCCTGCTGTGTTGGAGGCACAAGGAGTGTGGGAAGCAGCTTCAGTATGAAATCTCTTCCACCTCCAATTATCAATGTGGACATGCATCCTTTGTATAATGTGTATGGCTCCCAATCTATTCATCTACACTGGTATTATGAGATTCCTGTGAAAGCTTAAAAAAAAAAAAAAAAAAAGTCTGAGCGAGGCCCCTGTATGGTGTGTGGGAGACAACTCCTTTTCCCATTGTGTAGGGTTCCTTCCAACCTTTTCTGCAGAAGGAACTTGCCTTCAAGGGTCTCCTCCCTCAATCCTTAGGTAATATGGCTGCAAGGACCCTAGGCTCCCTTCCCCTTCCCTCACCCCCGTTTCCCAAACAGTCAATCATTTTCTGTCTCTTCTCTGTCCTGTGCCTGGGTCTGCTCTGACTTTCCTGGTCTTACTGAGGACGCGTTTCCACAGGGCACGTGAGAAACGGGCTGTGGGTCCTGCAGTTTGTATCTGTCAATTTAGATATCGAGTGAGAGACGTTTTATCAGAGCCACCTCCAAAACTGCTTCCTGGGCGCCAGTGCTTCCAACGCCAAAGACAATGACTGGGGTCAGACTCCTGCTGTGGGGCCAGCCGCCTGGGGCTGCGGCTGCTCCCTAACATCAGGGCTCCCGCCGTAACTGTGCTCCTGGGGTTTGGAAAGGAAGGTCTATTCCCGGGAAAAGAGGGCACTGGAAGAACGTCTCAGGTAGGTGCCAGCCAAGAGAGAAGCCTGGAAATAGAGTGCCATGAAGACAAAGGAAGGAAAACGCAGGATCCTTTCAGGAAGGATAGAAATTGGTAACGGCAACAAAGCCTGCAGGGTATGCAGGGTTGACAGCAGTCCCTGGATTTAACAGGGAGGCGGTCACAAGTGACCTTGGCGAGAAGGTTTAGGCGACCCATGGGGAAGAAGTGAGAACGCAGTGGGCTGAGCCCGGTGTGAGGGAGACTGAGCTGACCAGGTCCGAGGGGGCAAAAATGCTATTAACCCAGACAGAAAGAGCTACGAGGTTTGACAAGAATGCTATCGAGTTCGTTTGTTTTCTTGCTAAAGAACGACCATGGTCAGAGGCTAATAATCTCCTGACTTTACAATCCCTCATTTTCTACTGTCTGAAACTGGAAATAGAAGAGGCCCTGATCTGATATCAGAGAGAGGACCACCCTCTTGTGTTTCAGGGATTCAGAAATTCCCACACGCTCTTACGAAAGCACGTCCCTTCGCAATCCGAAGAACATATGCAGAGACCACAAGAAATAAGGAACCCTCGCGACAAAACTTCTCACAGTATCCATACCAATAAGTTCATTTATACTAACAATGCCATGTTTGTTCAATTCCCTGAGCAAGGCATATTCCTTTACAGTCACAAAACCTTTTTCTTTCATCTGTAGCCTCTTTCTCCATCAGTCTGACAAAAACAAAGAACAAAACAAAAACAAAAAAAACAGCCCTCTCTCCCTTAACACTTGTCTTTGTGGAGGTTTTCTGGAGTTAACAGGCATTAATACTTCTTTTTCCTCCTAATTCTGCGTCTCCGGTTGCCCCTGATTCAACAGAGGCTCTGTACTAGGTAGTTGGTGCTCTCGCCTGAGGGACACCCCAGCTGTTACACTGAGCAGGTCAGCAAGCAGCACAGCCATTATAGGAAGCTCGGTGTGAGGTGTGGGGTGTGGGGTGGGGAGCAAGGAGTGGAGCAGGGTTCAGGGACAGCACTGCACTTCTTCCCTAACCCGCTGACGTACAGGTGTTAGCCCACCTATAGGAAATACCTGTGGCATGAATACACCTAAATTAGATGCCTTGGTCCCAACCCCCTGCCAGGAACCATCTCATATTCTGTCTGCCCTGCTGAGCTTTCCCTCAACACCTATAACACCCCCTGGATCTTCCAGCTTGCTTTGGTTACTAGAGAAGAGAGATCAGGACCCAGCCCCACCCACTGTGGTCCATTCCACTGAAGAAAGGTGACTAAGATGGGGCACCTGGGTAACTCAATTGGTTAAGCATGGACTTTGGCTCAGGTCATGATCTCAGGGTTGTGGGATGGAGCCCTATGTTGGGCTCCATGCTCAGTGCAGAGTTTGCTCATCCCTCTCCTTCTCCCTATGCCCCTGTCCTCACTTGTGCACTCTCTCTCAAATAAATAGATAAAATCTTAAAAAAAAAAAAAAAAGGTGACTAAGAGCTACAAGAACAGATGGGATTTCCTGGCATTTTGGCTCAGTACAGGGGAATGTTATACATGCAACCAGGACACTTGAGGGGAAATGCCTGAGCCTCTGCTGGGAAGGCTACAGACCACAATTAAGCTTCAGCCCTGCAGAGGAGGGGGTGGGCCAGATCTTTCTAGAAATGGTGGGATGGAGGAAAGAAAGGCAAAAGGCAGGTTAGCAATAGTCTGTGCTTCTACGTGACACAACTCTGACCTTCTGGAGAGTAAGCTGGCATTTACCTAGGGATCAGTGACAATAGTCCCCATTAGGAAGGGGTGAGCTCCACAAGCCTGGCAAAAAAACACCTTATCACCTCTGTTCAGGGGATTTGACCTGACAACTTAGATCTCTCAATGGGAGAAGCAGGGTGTGATGTTTAAAGGCATAAGCTACAGAGTTCAGTTCTCCCTCTTACCACCTATGATCTTGAACAAGCTATTTAAATTATTCACATTTGGTTTTATCATGCAAAAGTTAAGAATTAAATATCCTGGGCACATGGGTGGCTCAGTGGCATAAGTCTCTGTCTTTGGCTCAGGTCATGATCTCAGAGTCCTGGGATCAAGCCCCACATCAGGCTCTCTGGTCAGCAGGGAGCCTCCTTCCCCCCTCTCTCTTTCTGCCTACTTGTGATCTCTGTCTGTCAAATAAATAAATAAAACCTTAAAAACAAAAGAATTAAAAGTCCTAGCTGATAGGGTCACTGGCATTATAAAGCATATGAAACACTGAACAGAGAAGTGGTTCACCAGTACCTAGTAGGTGTTCAATGGACAGTTACTATGTGGAAGGTTTGCAGATTTCAGGATTTCCAGAAATTTGTGTTTTCAATTTGGGGTAACTTTTGTGTTTGTTTGCTATGTTTTGTTTTCTTATGTCATCTGTTGTGATTTGGGTGGGACACTGGGAGAGGCTGACCTACAGAATATCTTACTAGATATACTATCTAGTTATCTAGTAAGTAGATAGTATATAGACAGATAGTAAGTGGATAGATATATCTAGATATACTATCTACTATTTAGTAAGATGCCGTACTTAACTGGAGCCTCAGAAAAACTATATTACTATGGTTCTAATTTTTTACATATTTAATTATATTTTAATTATTTGCAATTTGATCATCCAAAATGGCATAGCTCATATAGCCAATATATTTAATAATCTACAAATTACATTTTCTCTTTGGTGTTCAGAGCACACAATTTCCAACATGGGTAGAGGGTTTCCCCCAGACCACCAAAAAGCAATTCTCAGAATACCAGTCTGAGAAATAAGCTCATTTCTGACACTATTTACCCGGAGACCTCATCAGATTCCACAGGTCAAGGGCTCAGTCCTACAACACGGGGTGTGTGTGCATGCATATACACACGCATGCGTGCACACACACACACACACACACACACAAACACATCCCTACACACTTCATGTGGCCCAGACTGTTACCTGCACTTTAGGCTCCTGACAATTGGCTATCAATCAGAGGACCCCATAACTTCCTCAGGTTCAATGAATTTGCTACAGCAGCAGCTCACAGAACTCAGAGAAACATGTTATGTGCTAGACACCGGATTAATATAAAAGGATATAACTCAGGAAAGAGCCAGAGGAAAGAGATGCACAGGGCAAGGCAGGTGGGGAAAGGTTCTGGACGTTCCATGCCCTCTCAAGGCCCACCACTCTCCCCACATCTCCAGGTGTTCACCAACCTGAGAGTTCACCAACCTGGGAGTTCTTCAAACCTCTTGGGTTTTTGTGGAAGCTTCATTACAGAGGCACTCTTGGTTAGAACCCTGGCCATTGTAATTGATTCAGCCTCCAGGTCTTCTCCCCTCCCAGAAGGTCTGGAGGGGGACTGAAAGTTCCAACCCTCCAATCACTTGGTTGGGGGACTCTTGGTGATTTCCAAAAGTCACCTCATCAGTGGAACAAAATATAGCTTTATAACCCTCATCAATTAGGAATTTCCAAGGATTTGGGGAGCTGTGAGCCAGCCAAGAACTGTGGTCGAAAACCAAATATATTTGAGATATTCATATATTTTGGTCATCTGAACGACCAATTACATATTTCTTATAAATCACAAGATCACACATTTCTTTACTCAATATGCTGGGAAATCTGACTTAATTGATTTTCTGACTACTGATGACATTTGAGCACTTTGTTCTGCTAAAAATCTATATGAAAGAATATAAAGGACTAGTGCTATGTAAAATGACTTGCCACAGAGTTAAAGTACTGTCCATGCCTATGTTTATAAAGTTGTTTTAAAAAACAAACCAGTTGGGATGCCAGGGTGACTCAGTCGGGTAAGCCGCTGCCTTCGGCTCAGGTCATGATGCCAGGGTCCTGGGATCGAGTACCACATTGGACTCCTTGCTCAGCCGGGAGTCTGCTTCTCTCTCTGCCTCTGCCTGCCACTCTGCCTGCTTGTGCTCTCTCTCTGATAAATAAATAAATAAATAAATAAATAAATAAATAAAATCTTTAAACAAACAAACAAACCAGGGCCATCTGGGGGGCATAGTCTGTTATGCATCCAACTCTTGGTTTTGGCTCAGGTCATGACCTTAGCATCCTGACATTGAGCCCCACATCAGGCTCCATGCTCAGCGTGGAGTCTGCTTGACGCTCTTTCCCTCTCCTTCTCTCCCTACCCCCGTGCTTGTATTCTCTCTCTCTCTCTCTCTCTCAAATGAATAAATCCTAAACACACACACATACACATACATACACACACACACACACCCTAACAAACAAACCAGAGCCCTCAGCACCTTTCAACCTTCTAGAATCTTCCAGACACATGGTCTGGAACCTGTCTGAGTTTTTCTCCATCTGCATGGATTATGGGCTCTTCGTGAGTGCAGCTTGCCTGCTTATCCACCTCCTCTCTTGCCTCTCAGCCTGGCTCTCCACGATCCAGTGACATCGGCCTTCCTCACTCCTGGTTTCTGGATCTCTGCCTGGCACAATCTTTCCCCTTCTTTTGAAGCTGATGTCTCCCTGGGTTTAGGTCCCCCTTTGGGTGCCTCTGATACCATATTCCCCTCCTAAATCTTGTTATAACACCCTGTGCTCTTCATCATGCTCTTATCACAAATGCATTTACAGTTGACACTTGAACAACGTGAGGGGAGAGGAGCACGATTCTCTCTGCACGGTTGAAAACCTGCCTATAATTTTTGACTTCCCAGAAACTTAATTACTGATAGCCTCCTGTTGATAGGAAGCTCTACCAATAACATAGTCGATTAACCCCTATTTTGTATGTTATATGTATTATATACTGTATTCTTAAATTGCTTAAATAAAGCAAGCTAGATAAAAGAAAATGTTAAGAAAATCATAAGGAAGAGAAAATATATTAACAGTACCATACCATGAAAAAGCCACAAGCAAGTGAACCCATGCAGTGAAAACCCATGCTCTTCAGGTCAGCTGTAAGTGGTTATTTATGAAACTTTAAGTTAATTGCAGCCATCCCTATTAACATGAACATTTCATACTGAGGGACACCATATCTTTTGGTTTACTGCTATATTATTCTCAGCATTTAGCCCAGTACCTCTTCAAAAAATATTTATAAATTGAGTAAATAAGTGAGGAAGAAGGTATGAGAAGCCAAAGCTGATTCACTCTGAGGCCAGGTCTCAGGCTTGGGATACAAACACATCTTTGCTATTTTCCTTGTCCTGTGGCTCTGAGCAAGAAACTGAACATCCTTTTGACCTGATGTTTTCCCTTCTGTAATATAGAGATATTATATTATCCTCTCCCAAGTTAATTGTAAGATATAAATTAGGTTGCATCATGTTCACAAAACTTATCATCCCTAGCACATAGCAAGCACTCAAAAAGTTGTCAGTGCTCAGGATGCCTGGGTGGCTCAGTGGGTTAAGCCTCTGCCTTCAGCTCAGGTCATGATCTCAGAGTCCTGGGATCAAGTCCCGCATCGGGCTCCCTGCTCAGGGGGGAGCCTGCTTCTCTCTCTCCTCCCCGCTTGTGCTCTCTCTTGCTATCTCTGTCTCTTTCTCTTAAATAAATAAAATCTTAAAAAAAAATGTTGTCAGTACTCAAGGGTCACTACTATTCCAAGTGCAGTAAGAGAGAAGTCTAACTATGTCCGTGATCTATGCCTTGCCTGGGTCACTAACCCAAACAGCTGATGGTAGGGCAGAGTCAACAGCAATGGCAGTTTAAGTCTTACTCAAAGCAGATCAAGAGTGTGCTGATCCCCCTGTAGCCCTGGAAGAGCTTCTGCCTCCTCTTCACGTAGTCTGAGAGACAAGTTATCATTCGAGTTGTGGCATCACACAGCATCTCTCAGGAGAGCTGCTGGCTTTGCAAACAGAGCCAAAATCTGATCCTCAATTACATTGTTTAAAATAACGGATAGTGTCTCTCATTCGGGGAGGACTCAGCAGGATCTGATAATCATCACCTTAGCAACTTCTAGCTACCAGCCAGCATTACAAAGGAAAGAGAATATTCCAGTAACATGTGGTCTGGGCAGACACTTAGACTTCACATCTAAATTTACAACACATCACGCTCTGCCACCCCCAGGAGTCCACTCACTCTAGTAGCACACGCGCATAAGCCTAGCTCCTTAGAACCCAGCCTCTCCAACGTTTCTGTTTCAGATGTGCTTTGTCCTCCACATTTGCAAAACAAAATCTTTTCTAAAAGTCTATGTAATCACTTTTCATTTCTGATTAAACCTTGTTGAAGATTATGTTGTACCAGGAAGAGTACTTTTCTTCTTAGAATACAATCTCTGAAAAACTTTGAAGGAAAAAGCAAGTTCAAAATGAAACGTTCAAGGAGTCAACTATTATTACTACATGAATTCATTTTATAATAAAATTTCAAGCAGTACATCCGAAAGAAAACCATGGCTAAATAGCTATGAAGACAAGGCAAGATTCATTCAGACAAGAGATGGTTTTGGAAAAGGAACCTCTTGGCCAATTTCCATCATTATTGAGAACAAATACATTATATGCATAAAAAAGGGAATTTCATATTGAAGCTAGTCTCAAGATTTGGAACTACCTAAAATGGAGTAAAAAAACAAAAACAAAAACAAAAACAAAAAACAGCTTTGCCATAGAGTTGATGTAGAAAGTTGATCTCCATTAGGGATTACAGCTGCGGACTCTCTGGCCTCTTGAATCTAGATGAGGTCATGTGATGACCAAGTCTTACCAAGAATAAATGAGCAGAGGTGCTCCTTGTTACTTTGGGGCAGAAACATTTAAGAAGTGGGGAAGCCGTCTTCATCCTCTATTCCCCATCTGTTCTGTGAGGAACCCGAGGGGATGGGGAAACCACAAGTTGAAAGAGTCTGGATTCCATAATCAGTGTCTAGGTAAAAGCCACTTGCTGACCAGGAACATCCACACTCTACTGTTTCCTTATGAGAAATACATTTCTCTTGTCTAAAGGCATTGAAATTTTAGGAGTAATTATCACAGCAGTTAACATTGTCCCAATTAATAACTTCTTTTAAAAGGAAATAAAGTCATATATTTTTCAAAGGTTCTTGAGAACTTGAAGTCATGCAAGGAGTCTGACAGGGTGAGTGGGATCCGAATCCTATAAAGTGGCAGCTGTGTGTTTAATATACAATTATCACTATTCATATCACTGGTGCATGTTTGCTCTACTCACGTAATTTCTCTGGTGTTTTCGACTTTGCCACACTTTGGAATTCTAATAACTATTTCTGTAATATTACCAGTTACTAATTTGCGACACTTCCTTGTTTTTGACATTTGGCCCCTTGGCTTCATGCCCCTGTAATGGACATTAGGGACCAGAGAGTCATCGTGTGGGAGCTCATTATTTCTTCCCAAGTGCATAGAAGGTACGATATGGGCAACAGTCAGCACTTTTGCTGAGACACAGGCCAAAAAGCCATACCTCTAATCATCCAAATTATATGAAGCAAATGAACAGCAGGCAGGCAGATAAAACCCTTAGCAACTCTCAGAAGCAGCAAGAACTTGGAGAATCTGATCCTAGTCCACTCATTGGATGTTCTCGGTTCCAGGACTGAAGGTAGGATTCAAGTTGATAAAGATAGCGATGATCATCAGAATCTGAATTATTATTGTTATTATTATTATCTTTTACATCATCTGTGGTTAGTTTGGAGTTGGGCTTGGGTTAATTGCACATTAGACCAATTTCTTGTGTGCCTATCATATACATTATCACTGCAGAACCATTATATTAAGCTGTAAGTTAGAATACATAAGCAGCCATGAGAAGGTAGTCTAAAAGCTGATACAAAAACGTAAATAGAAGTATTTTGTTCTAACATTAAATAGGAAATGGAGGGCTACAGTTTTTTAAAGGGAAAAACACATATCCTATCATCCATTAGAAGCTACCTGAATTATAGGTCCTGTCCTTGTATCACACAGTCTTGCCCAGGTACCTCAGCCCCATGGAAACAGCACACTCCACTGTAGGCTCTTAAATGGGATGAATTTCTGTAAGGGAGAGACTAAACTCTGAAACAGTATCAGGATCCATGATGGCACTGGCATAAGGAGAGAGGATATCCAGGGAAGGATGGAGTGCCATAGGACTGTCCATTCTTTCTGGACACATTTCAACCTGGTGCTAAATTGGTTTCCATAAACTCTCTATTTAAAAACCCTAGTGTATGGGACACCTGGGTGGCTCAGTGGGTTAAAGCCTCTGCCTTCAGCTCAGGTCATGATCCCAGGGTCCTGGGATGGAGCCTCACATCAGGCTCCCTGCTCAGCGGGGAGCCTGCTTCCCTTCCTCTCTCTCTCTGCCTGCCTCTCTGCCTACTTGTGATCTCTGTCTGTCAAATAAATAAATAAAATCTTTAAAACAAACAAACAAGCAAACAAAGTCCTAGCGTAGGGACACCTGGGTGGTCTAGTTGGTTAAGCATCTGCCTACAGCTCAGGTCATGATCCCAGGGTCCTGGGATTAAGTCCTGCATTCTCCCTCTCCCTGCCACTCTCCCTGCTTGTGCTTACTCTCTCTCTGACAAATAAATAAATAAAATCTAAAAAACAAAACAAAACAAAACCTAGTGTAGTGAAGAAATAGAGTCATTAAGAGTACAGATGTGGAACTTCAGGTCTAAAACACAAGCTTTCATGCCCACTACAGAGAGTTGGTCTAAAGGAAAAGGTGGGATAATAATTACCTTGTTCTAGGGGCACCCAGGTGGCTCAGTTGGTTAAGAGTCTGTCTTTGGCTCCAGTCCTGATCCCAGATTCCTGGGATAGAGCCCCCATTGGGCTCTCTGCTCAGCAGGGAGTCTGCTTCTCCCTCTGCCTGCTGCTCTCCCTGCTTGTGTGCGTGCACTCTCTCTCTGTCAAATAAATAAATAAAATCTTAAAAAAAAACCCACCTTATTCTATGCATTATGCTGAATACTCCATCCACTATGTAAGATGTTACCTTCCAAAAGTAAGTACTATATGTAATTTAACATACATATTTATACTATATATACAGATATATATTCTGAACATCTGGGATGTTAGCCCTATCCTTCCATAGATGAATTAAATCAGTATTTGACAAAAGTTCTTTCCTAGTCCCAGAAGTTCATTGATATGCAGCATCCTGTCCATCCTCCTTGCTAACACCTTAAAAGCAACATAATATCAAGGGGCATATGTAGTAGAGAATAAACAACAGTATGCAGAGTACACATGTTCACTCAAAGCCTCATTCTTTCTTTTTACTGCTCCTATTAGGCTCACAAAACCACTGCCTTTGATGTGAGGTTTCGCTTCTAACATTCCTAGGTGATGTCAAGATTCCTAAACTATGTGGATTAGTGGCTTTTTGACTCAAAATCCAGAAATCAAGACCTTTCTCTGTTGCAGAGACAGCCAATGGTAAATATTTATTCCTTAGGGGTCGATCTTTTGTGTGCAATTTCAATGGATTGTTTATCATTTTCTCCTGATCCACAACTCCCTTTTTGCTACCCTGTCTTTCCGATTCATTCTCTCTGGAAATTGCAGCCCCACAGCAAAAATGTGGCCCAGAAATTGCCATCACTCATTCCACTGAGTGCCTTGCTGGCTCTGGCTCCTCCCTGCACACACCCCACCATTACCCTGCTTACCTATAAGCGTATCTACATTACAGGTGCTTATCTAAAAGCGTATCTACATATTTTCTACAACCTTGCTGGGGCTCGGGCGAGCTCTTCTACGTGATGATATATTCAGAGGAACAGCGCCTGTTGCGGTGGTCGGGCACAGGGTGGGTGTCACTTGGAAGAACACTGTGTTCTTTTGGGTGAACTGCCGTGTCAAAAAGCCGTGAACGCGGCTGAGGGTTGCTCACCAGGGCCAGTGAAAGGCAACATCAAAGGAATGATCTGAAATGTGAAAAAGAATCAATAATCATTCTTCAAAATAAGGCCTTTTCAAACATGGCAAATGTCACTGGCTTTTGGCAACACTATTGGGATTTATTCTCTCAGAAAGGGCACCACCACAGGGCTGGAAGAAAAAGCCCCGGTATGTTATTCTTTGAAATGGCAAAACGACAGAAAAGCAGGCACGGGAATTCAGAGCCAGATGCAAATTAAATGCGCATAATTCCTTGGGGTGTTTTGATCCATCTTCTCTTAAGGGTTGTGCTGTTAAGGGTGGGTCATGGGAGATGTCACTTGGGTGCAGGGAGGGTAAGGACCGGAGGTGTCCTGGCAGAACCTGGATGCCCTCACTCACATCCCAGTTTCAAATGAACGTCAAGTGTGGGAGCTAATTTCTTGTTTCCTCAGCAGCTTCTGTCTCACATGCCAGAGCTGAGCAGTTGACTCCTCCCTTACCCTCCTTTCCACCACTGAACAGTTCCATCTGCCTCTGATTATTCCTCATCTCTCCTTCCCTTGACCCCAAATCAAGCCCTCTGGCTTCCTCTGATGGCCTCTCCTTTAGTTTCCTAATGCTAGTTTCTCATTGTTTCCATGTATTCATCACGTTCACATCAGAATAATGGGTCCAACACAGGTCGGATCATACTACTCCTCCTGCTTACCTCCAAATCTGTTGGGGTGATCTACAAAAACAGTACATTCTGCATCCTTCCCGGGGTAGCTCGGGTCTTTTTTTTTAGTACAATCTCCTCTATGAACCCCCAAGTCCCTATAACATCATGCCACCTACCCTCCAAATTTACCACGCTTAAAGTATGCCGTGCCTCCTCCCATCAGTCCACTGGGGAGCGACTTGTACCCAACCTTCAAATACCAATGTTTATAATGAAAGACTTCATAGTGGTAAACGGAGCCACAGGTACACACTGTACATGGAGGGATCGCCCAGACAAATGCTGAGCTAAATTAAAGTGTTACAAAAGAGAACAATACCACATAAAATCCACTTCTATGAAACTCAAAACCAGGCAAAAGTCCATAGTGATACATTACCTCTTGGAGACGCAGAGAGTTAACTCAGAAGGGGCACAAAGAAGACTGCTTGGGAGATAGAAATGCCTCATGCAAGACTTTGATTTGGTGGTAATCACATGGGCACATACTTACATAAACCCGGGTAGTAATTACATGGGCGTATAATATGTAAAAATGCACTGAGCTGGCCAATGAAGATGGGTCTGTTATGCCTCCCTTAAAAAGGAGACAAACAGGGGCGCCTGGGTGGCTCAGTGGGTTAAGCCTCTGCCTTCAGCTCAGGTCATGATCCCAGGGTCCTGGGATCGAGCCCCGCATCGGGCTCTCTGCTCAGTGGGGAGCCTGCTTTCTCCTCTCTCTCTCTGCCTGCCTCTCTGCCTACTTGTGATCTCTATGTCTGTCAAATAAATAAACAAAATCTTTAAAAAAAAAAAAAGGAAACAAACACCAACAGATAAGTGACATCTGGGGGGAAGCGTTTCTTACGTTCAACCGGTCACCACATCCCAACCTCTGCCCATAAGACAAATAACTCTCTTCTTCATGTTCCTACTGCCTATTACAGCGACAGATAAACAGATGGTTCTTGCTGGTGTCTCTTTTCGCTCTTAGCCGGTGGCATCTTTATAAAAAGGGACTGAGTGGCATTTTCTTTTCATCCCCAGCACTTAACACAGAGTTCGGTCAAATGTTGCTGAATGAATGTAATAAGAATCACAAATAGAAATGAGTGGGCCCCGTATGCGTGTGGGGCCATTCCTGCCGCAAATGTCCCTTAGCTCAGCTGTGTGCTTCTCCACAGGCAGAACTCTAAACCATCATCCTCTTATGGCTCCCACGCCTGTTCATAACTGCACTGTCTTCCCCATTAAGAACCGAGTGAAGGTAAAGTGATTTGCACCCCAGACCATGCTGCACTGGGCCAAGAGAGCACACACAGTGGGCTCACACACAGTCAACTGTACAAACACTAGGCTGGTTCGTTGTGGAAAGAAAGCAAAATTAATTTGTAGCTGTCAGTCAGTTGCACGAGATTTTCTCCACTTCTGAAATTTATTGACAGGCTCTAATAACTGGCACTTAAATTGTCTTTTCTGGAAGCAAGCGACAAAAGGCAGGAACTGGAAATAGGATGTTCACCTCCGGTTCCCAAGCAAGACAGAAAGAGGCCATTGTGGTCATATAGTTTTTATACCATTTTCAAATCTTAATAGACATTTTTGCTATTGGAAGTTTCCCAGATTAGCTTGCTGTTTTTCTTTATTACTGCAGGGTTAATGTAGTCTGAGTGTTTTGGCAAGGTTTACAGCACAGAGAGTGAAGGGGAAAAAGAGAATCGTGATTGCCTGTAATAAAGAGGGTGGCGAAGACTTGGAATCAACAGCCGTTTTATTGAGGGACTTCTGGTGATCGGCACTTGGACGTATTTTAATTCAAATACTCTTCACAATAATGATGTGAAGAGGGATTTATGAGGCCAAATTTACAGATGAGAAGAATTGAGAGTGGAGAGGTAAAATAATTGCCCAAAACCCGTAGTAATGCTAAAGTCAAAATTTAAATTAATATTTCTCAGGCTAACTCTTATGAAGTCTAATGAGGTAATAACTTGCAATTTTATAGATGTAATTTTTAGGAAGGAAAAGGTCCTTCCTAACTTCCCTCAGAACTCATCACCTATGTTTACTTTACTTCAATAAAGCCAGCCTCCTAGACCAAGATGTGTAGATATATGTCTACCATATCAATCAACTCAAGGCAATATTTACAGACAGCTACTAAGAAATAATTATACATATGTTTATTTTTGTACACATAAGAGGAAGAGAGAACAGCCTTTGCCCTCAAGGAGCCCTGCAGCATAAAATTAAGAGATCTGGCCAGTTCTCCACTATGTACAGAAAGTCAGGAAGGGCATTAGCGTGATGATCTCTGCACTTGTTTCTCAAGCCAGCAAAAAGCAGCAGCCTCCTCGGGAATCTCTCCTGTCTGTGCCCAACACTAGTTGTTGCTATTGTAGATCATGAGTCCTCAAGAGATGGCCATGGGCTGCATGATCTTGGGTGCCAAGGGAGCCATCTCTGTCTCCTGGACTTCATGCTGGAAGGGAGAACAACATTCTAAATGCAGAGAATTGCTAAGGTCGTAATGCTTGAATGTCAGTGACCCCAGTGGGGAGGGTGCAGGACTTGATTTCTTTTTGAAGAATTGATTAAATCTACTGCATACAGGAAGGATTAAATGGGGAGAAGTTACTTGTGCGTTAAAGATATACCATTCCACAAAGATTGGCTGAGGACCCACTGGGTGCTAGTGTTGTAAACTCCAGTGAGAAGGGCAGATGTAAGTAATTATCACTCCATGTGGGAACTGTCCATATAAAATAGGGACCAAATGTTGTGGGAGCAGAGAGGTCACATCTAAATCTATCCAGACTAACTGAGAAAAGTCAGGCAAAGAAAAATGGAAGAGATTTCCAAGAAGAGACACCAGCATGTACTCTGGTACAAAGATGTTAAAAAATGTCTCATGTATCTAGAATGATGGGGGCTTTGATATGGTTATAACACAGGTTTGTGTTGGTGGTTCTTTTGAATTTTTTTCCATTCATTAGTTTTTGGTTTGGCTATTTTTATTCGATTATTTATCTTACTGATTTTTCCTTTCTTCAATAAATATTCAAAATGTGAATGAACCCATTTAAGAGTAACAGATCAGATACTGTATTAGGGTTCTCCAGAGAAACAAAACTGAGAGAGAGAGAGAGAATGAGAGGCAGGAAGGGAGGGAGGGGAGATTTATTGTAAGGAATTGGCTAATACAATTGTGAAGGGTTGTAAATCCAAAAATCTGCAAGGTAGGTTGGCAGTCTGGAGATCAGAGAAAAACCCAGCCTGTAATTCAAGACCCAAGGCTATCTATTGGCAGAATTCCTTCTTGCTCAGGGGAGGTCAGTTTTTATTCTAATCAGGCCTTCAATTTATTAGATGATACCCACCCATACTATGAAGAATAATCTGCTTTACTAAAATCCCATCAATTCCAACGTGAATCTCATCCAAAAAACACCTTCACAGAAATATTCAGAATAACATTTCACCCAATGTCTAGGCACCGTGGCCAGTCAAGCCAATGAACAAAGTTAACTATCAGAGGACCATGAAGAAAAGAGATGTGTTCGAAGTTTTAAGGATTTTGTTTTTATCTTTTGGGTAATACAGAACCTTGAAAAGTTTTAATCAACTTATGATAAAACCTCTAATATAACTGCAGATGATGCTGAAATTTTTAATTGAACAGATGCTAATGATATTAATGGAGACAAATATAGAAAGAGAAATAGGATTGGGTCTAGTTTGAAATAGCAGCATGACAGCCAGGTATAAATATGCACGAGGCACTGGAAACACAGGTGTGTGTGTGTGTGTGTGTGTGTGTGTGTGTGCACAGCTTAAGTTAGAAGATAAAAATTTTGAGGGATGCCTAGGTGGCTCAGTCAGTTAAGCTTCCACCTTACCTCCGGTAATGATCCCGGGTCCTGGGATGGAGTCCCACACTGGGCTCCCTGCTCGGCAGGGAGCCTGCTTCTCCCTCTGCCTGCCGCTCCCCCTGCTTATGCTCTCTCTCTGACAAAGAAATAAATAAAATCTTGAAAAAAAGATAGAAATTTAAAACTATTATTATGTAGTGATTGCTAAAATCATGCATTTACAAGGGATAGAGAATGAGAAAGAGCTGAGGGCAGTGCTCTGGAGAATACCAGTATTTTATATAGTGAGAGAGAGCAGGAAGAGGGTAAAGGAAGAAGAATTATGACAAAATACCTAGAATAAATGGTAAATAGACAATAAAGAAAAAGTCCCTTAGAACATGGAGGGAGGGGACACCTGGGTGGCTCAGTGGGTTAAGCCTCTGCCTTTGGCTCAGGTCATGATCTCGGGGTCCTGGGATAGAGCCCCACATCGGTCTCTCTGCTCAGCAGGGAGCCTGCTTCCCCCTCTCTCTCTACTTGCCTCTCTATCTACTTGTGATCTCTCTATATATATCAAATAAATAAAATCTTTAAAAAAAAAAGAACATGGAGGGAGGAATGGGTATGGACTCAAAGGACGTATAATAAATTATGAGCAAAACAAAGTCATGAGGGTCTTCTTAGTAAGTTATCCTGAATATTTATGGGTACAGAAGTATCTCAGCTTGAAGGCTAATGGCGGAAGACAGGGGGTAATAGGGGAAGCCATATATGGAAATGTGAGAACTTGGAACTCCAAGAAAGCTGCTACTGCATCAGTATCCATGACCAGGGCAAAGGGGAGGAAGAAAGAATATGCGATACGCTGAGCAGTTGAGGTGATATGAAAAAGTTGACACACTATCAGATGAATCATTTAAAACCAAATGGTGGGGGAAGTGAAGGTACAACATTTTAAGGATCTCAGGGGAGTTCTCTCTAACAAAGAGGAGCCAGCATTTATTCCCCAACCCTTCTCTTCCTTCCTTGTGGAAGATCATCATTAACAGAACACTCCTGGCCTCTCTCTGCAACCTTCACTTACTCTTCCCCCGTGGTGTACGGAGTATAATACACACACACACACACACACACACACACACACACACACATATATATTTATATATATGATTTTATTTATTTATTTGAGAGAGAGAGTGGGGGGTGGGGGCAGAGAGGGAGACCGAAGAGGGACACATAGGGAGAGGAAAAAGCAGACTCCCTTCTGAGCAGGAGGCCCGACGTGGGGCTCGATCTCAGGACTCTGGGATCATGTTTGAGCTGAAGGCAGATGCTTAACCAAATTAGTCACCCAGGTGTCCCTGGAGTAACTTATTTTATTGGTAAAGATGAAAAGAATAAAGTCCATGCTTATGACTCAGAGCCTCCCTCTTTCTTTTAGGAGCTGGTCTTACCAACACAGGGCTCAGGCTTTCCATGGCACTCTGCCATGTGTCCAGCCTCACAATGAATGGGCTGACCTATATTATCTAATCCTGGGGGTCAGTATTAGGGCCCTGACTTATGAATATCCGCCTTCCTCTTCAGTGCCACTATTATAGGCAAAAGAAGGGCAGTTTTTTTTGTTGTTGTTGTTGTTGTTTTGTGTTTTTTTTTGTTTATTTACAGCATAACAGTGTTCATTGTATTGGCATCACACCCAGTGCTCCATGCAGTACGTGTCCTCCCTATTACCCACCACCTGGTTCCTCAACTTCCCACCCCCCCCGCCCCTTCAAAACCCTCTGGTTGCTTTCAGAGTCCATAGTCTCTCATGGTTCATCTCCCCTTCCAGTTTCCCTCAACTCCCTCTCCTCTCCATCTCCCCATGTCCTCCATGTTCTTTGTTATGCTCCACAAATAAGTGAGACCATATGAAACTTGACTCTCTCTGCTTGACTTATTTCACTCAGCATAATCTCTTCCAGTCCCGTCCATGTTGCTACAAAAGTTGGGTACCAACTTTTGATGGTACCACATCTTCCTTATCCATTCATCCTGTACCACATCTTCCTTATCCATTCATCCGTTGAAGGGCATCTTGGTTCTTTCCACAGTTTGGCGACTGTAGCCATTGCTGCAATAAACATTGGGGTACAGATGGCCAAGAAGGGCAGTTTTGATATCCCTTCTGCTAACTGTTTGTCTTACTGTTCAATAGATCCGGTTAACTGTGCATGAAGGTGAGATGCTGTTATTAGGCACTTACTTCGTAACCAGGGTTAGAGTAAAGGCAATATAGGCATGTTTTGTCACCCACATCTAGACTGAGCCACCTGAGGACAGGGAGGGGCTCTCCTCTTACCACATTTCCCACAGTACCTACATGACCTATAGGAGGCACCCAGATAAATCAGGTTTAATTAATGATGAATTAAATGTTTCCTAACTTCTACAACCTTCAATTTTTCTCTGTTCCTTAAATGGTTAGGTAGCAGGAAAAGTAGACAAACAGGGCTCTCACATATCCAATAAAAAAAAATCATAGATAAGAGGAGTTTCTACATCATTAAAGAAAAAAAAAGCAAGAATCAGGAAGAAAATGGAATAAGAATACCAATAAAACATTTCACAAAAAGGAAATAAAGTGGCCGATTCACAGCCAAAGTGATGCTCAACCTTATTCATATCAGAGAATGCAGCTTAAACAATAATTTCATTGGTTCACGAGATTAAAAAGATTGATGATATCTAATGTTAGTGAAGGTTCAGAGAATCAGTCACTGTCCGTTACACTTTCAATGGGTGTGTAAATTAAGGAAGCCCTTTTTGGTAAGTGATTTGGCAGTGGCATTTAAACATTAACTGTGCATATCCTTTGTCTAAGCAATTCCACACATAAAAATTTATTTTAATATATCAATATATAATCTCAAATATATATAAGTAATGGTGGTCT
This sequence comes from Meles meles, assembly GCF_922984935.1. Lineage (NCBI taxonomy): Eukaryota > Metazoa > Chordata > Mammalia > Carnivora > Mustelidae > Meles > Meles meles. Next base: position 43,559,726 of record NC_060078.1, on the reverse strand, counting down.
TTCCAGTAGTTTAGGAACAATCTTAGTTTTGTTTAGTAGGGGTTTTTTAAACAAATTATGGTGCAACTATATTATGGAATGATCCTTAGCAAGGGCTCTCAAACTCAGCATTGACACTGCAGTCTGAAATGCCTTTGGACTGCAAAATTCTTTCTTGGGGGAGATGGTCCTGTGCATTGTAGGATGTTTAGCAGCATCTCTGGCTTCTATCCTTCCTGGGTCCCTCTTCCCCACAGTTGTGACAACCAAACATGCTTCCTGACATTGCCAAATGACAGCACGTCTCCAGGCATTGTCAAATTACAACATGCTTCTAGACGTGGAAGCTAAAAGACAGCTTGTGGAGCTGGGGCAAAATTATCCCCATTTAAAAATCATTGTTCCACAATAGACAAAGGAGAGCACCTAGTAAATATCAAAGTGTTTTAAATACTAGGGTTCCAAATAATAATTTCACACAAGTGAAAACAGCATGTTACAGAAAAATAGAGCATGTCACTCATTTGCTAAAAAGATAGAGATGGGGCGCCTGGGTGGCTCAGTGGGTTAAGGCCTCTGCCTTTGGCTCAGGTCATGGCCCCAGGGTCCTGGGATTGAGCCCCACGTGGGGTCCTCTGCTCAGTGGGGAGTCTGTTTCCCTCTCACTCTCTTCCTGCCTCTCTGCCTACTTGTGATCTCTCTGCCAAATAAATAAATAAAATCTTAAAAAAAATTAAAAAAAAAAGATAGAGATGAATATATATATATATATATTTGCAAAGGAAGCAAGCATAAAGTGAGTGTAGGAAGATGTATTACCAGTCTCCAGTTGGCAGTGGTTTCCTCTGAGTGGAGAATAAGAGTTTGGGAGCTTTTCCCTTTTTTTTTTTTTTTTTTAATGCTTTAGTGCATCTGTCTAAAGAAAATTAGAAATTACTTTCTACCACATGTAACGAAGCCTTGAAGTTGGTGATTTGAGCAAGTCCAAAGACAGATAGTCCAGGGCGAGGATCACAGGTCCACTATGTCTTCTAAGACCAAGGTTGTGTATTTGATCTCAGGTAATCATACGTGCCCATCACCTAGTACTCATAGGATGGCTGTTCTACTTAGAGCATCAAGTCTTCCTTCCAAGAAGGGGAAGCACAGCCAGATTCCAGCTAAGCTGAGCTCATCCTCTCCAAATATATGTCATTGGCCAGAACTATGTCACATAGCCACAACCATCTCAAAGAATCTATTTTTAATTTTTTTTATTTCAAGTCAATTTAATGAACATATACTGTATTACTAGTTTCAGAGAGAGAATTTAGTGACTCATCAGTTGCATATAACACCCAGTGCTCATTCCATCAAGTGCTCTCCTTAATGCCCATCACCCAGTTACCCCATCCTCCCACCCTCCTCCCCTTCAGCAACTCTGTTTTTTTAATTAGAGTTGAGAGTCTCTTATGGTTTGTCTCCCTTTCTGATTTCATTTTATTTTATTTTTCTTTCCCTTGCCCCATGTTCATCTGGTTCTGTTTCTTAAATTCTACATATGAGTGAAATCATATGGTATTTGTCTTTCTCTAACTGACTTATTTCCCTCAGCATAATACCCTCTAGCTCCATTCACGTCACTGAAAAATGGCAACATTTTACTCTTTTTCATGGCTGAGTAATATTCCATTGTATATGTACACCACATCTTCTTTATCAATTCAGCTGTTGGTGGACGTTTGGGCTTTTTCCACAGTTTGGCTGCTGTGGACACTGCTGCTATGAACATTGGGGTGCAGGGACCCCTGGAACACCTATATTTCTTTTAAGCTGCCATCTTACCACCTTGAATACAAACAATGTAGGCAGCTTACAACAATGCCTTATGTGAAATACTTTCAAAATAAAGAAAAAGGAAAGGAAAGAAGTAGAGGAATGGAAAGAAGGGAGGGGGAAAGGGATGAGTACAGAAGAAAAGACTGAATGGACACAGAGCTTGAAGACAACAGGCTTGGGTCTGAGTCCTGCTGTCATCACTTCCACACTTTTCAGTGGAAAGTAAGTTAGTTTCTTTAAGGCTGCTTTTCCAAATATAGAATGCCTATCTTACAAAATGGCTATAGGACTAACTGAGATCATTTCAGTTATGTTCTTAGGTGAATGCATACAGTAGGTGTTAAGTAAAGTGGACTTTCTTCTTCTTCCTAGAATGCCCACAGCCTATTGAATATGAAAACATTCAAGTGCACATAGATAGTTCTTTAGTTGTCCCATGGATATCATGTTGTACCCTAAGGAGAGCTTCTGCTCTTCAAGGGCAGGGACTTTGGGTTCCTGTGGGATTTCATAAAAAGTATGGGTATCTTTTATATCACATCCATACTCATTGGGCATCACATACCTTCTGCCCTGGACACTTGGCAAGGCTGATGACACAGCGATGCTACACAGAAATGAGGATGGACCTTTGAAGTGAGGCCCAAGAATTACTATTGTGGAAGTGAGTCCCTCAAAACATAAATAGTCCTGGTCTGCAGTAGCTGGATAGGTTGTGAGACACTCAACAGGGGAAATGAAAGGCAAAGGGGAGCTCAGAAAGAAATGGAGAGAACACTGTAGTCTTTGCAGGGTGGTACTTTTGCTGAGTGGAGGTTGAATTTATGTGTCATGGGGAATTATGGAGGGTACCAGAAAACCCTGGAACATGTATGCACACACACACACACACATGCACATACACACACACAAACACACACAGCACTGCATAAATACCAAGGCTTGAGGACTCCCACTGATTACTCTTTTCCCCTTAGACTGTCCACTTCAATCTCAGCCCAAACACAGCCCACATCACCACACCCTCCCCTCACAAATCTCACCTTCCTCCTTAACTTCTCAGTCTCTGTGAAGGCCATCTCCATTTTTTCCTACTCATAAGCTTTTTTTTTTTTTAATGATTTTATTTATTTATTTAGAGAAAGAGAGCAAGAGCAAGGAAAGAGAGAAAATCTTAAGCAGACTGCACACAGAGCATGGAGCCCAACACGGAGCTTGATCCCAGAACCCTGAGATCATGACCTGAGCTAAAATCAGGAGTCAGAATCTTAACTGACTGTGCCACTCAGGCACCTCACGGCTTCACAAGCTCCTGAGTCTCTTTCAATTCTCCAGTCATAAAATCACCTCCCAATCTTGCCTTTCACATGTGTTCCTCTCTTTGCATTTCCACCACCATGGCCTCAAGGTCAGTGGGTTACTTACCCAATCCTCTTACAGGTCACATTCCAACTGTGCCTCCATGTTGCCATGTAAAACTCTGTCCAACAACTTCTGAAGCACAATTCTCTCATCACAGAGTGCAGTGTTGCCCTTGTTTCAAGGTAAGTAAACTAAGGTACAGAGAAGTGAAAGACATTGACGAAGATCATGTGGCTTGTACATTTCAGATACAGAACTTGGTCTCTCCAGCTCCAGAACCACATTTTTTTCATGATATCACACTGCCTTTCAGACATCAGGGAACTCTCCCCATGCTCCTGGAAGGGGATCCACTTCCTGCCTTTCTCAGCAGCCTGTGTTCCAGCTGCTTCCGCACTGCTGACAAGCAGGCCTGGTACTGAGATCCCTGCTGGAAGCTGTCGTGAAGCCAGCATCAGGTCAGGGTGCTATTTACTGGGCAGTGGAGTTGAGGAGGGATGAGTGCCAGTGCCTGTGACTTCTGTGTTTTAATATTCACTTAACTTTGTGGAGAGTAATTATATTCCACTCATTCTACACCAGCTGGTATTTACTTCATCCTCCATCAGGCATCAACAGAGCATGGGGCTGCAAGACAGAAATATTACTCTGGCGAGCATAAATATTTCATTTTTCACACCACAAATGCGTTGATGATTTATTAATTAGCCTAAAGGCTGCTGCCTCTGTAGAGCTGAAAACGAAGCTTTTCTGCTGTGTGGATTGGGCTTGTCTGGGGCACAGAGCCCGTGGGTGATGCTCAGTTGGGAACATGGCCCAAGTTTGGCAGACAGCCTTTGGAATGTCCAATCCAAACTTCACAGGCCCAGCCTTGCCTTTTGACTGCTCACAGAAGGCTCACAGAGTACTTCTTCCGCCTCAAAAAATATTTTATCTCCACTTTTACAGAAAATAAAGCTGGGACTACAGCCAACTAGTCTACCTACCGGTTGGCTACTGAGATGAGGTTGCTAACCTGCTAAGAGGTCAGTACCTGCCATTGACCCAAATTTTGAAGCTATGTGATCCATGAGATTTGGATATTCAGGAAAACCAGCAGAGCCTCCCCTTGAAATTTAGCCACAAATGTTGGGCTAGTGGTAGGGTTCAGGGCCCTTTCTATTTATAACTGATCAAACACTGTCTTTGAGAGGAATAATTATCCTAGGGATGAAGCACTCATGGCACAGAAGTCCACTCCAACTGGGATCTGTGCACCCACCCTAAGGAACTCCCTGAGATCTCTGAAGAGACCTTCAACTTAGTTCTGAATAAATTGTGAATTGTTTAAAGGAAAAACAAAAATGGAGCCCAAAATATAAGCTTTGTTGTTGATGAAGCTATAATAGAGGACACAATTTGGTGTGGGGTCCAGTAGCCTGCCAATCCTCCACATTTTTCTAGAGCACTGATTCTTAAGGAGGGAAGGATGTAATTTTGCAATGTTTTAGGATTAGATGTTTTAGGTTAGTCTAACTGTGGGGGTGCTATAGGCATGAAGTGGGCAGAAGGGTAAGGATGTTGTTAAATATCCTACAGGAGGTTGCAGGAGAGCTCTCAAACTGTCCTCTGCTCCCAACAAAGGATCATCTGGTCCAACGCATCAATAGTGCTGAGGTTGAGAAACCTTTGGTCTACTCTTACAAGCAGCATATCTGAGGTAAACATGGGTCTGTAAAGTAGACAAATTTGCACAGGTCACTATCTCCCACTTCTCCTGGGGAAGAAGGAAGAACAAAATCCCACAGCTCATGCTTAGAATCTTTGATAGATTATCGATTGAGTAGAATATCTATGAGAAAGTGGACTGGTGGTTGTTATCTCTTTCCTGAGTAATCATTCCATCTTAATAGGTATGAGTAAAAGGTGTGACAGTAGGTCAAGAGCACCCTTGGGGGAAAATTACCTCAAAGATACCAAGAATGAAGGAAAGTCTCTCTCTTCTAACAGTATACGTTCTCAGACTCTAGTCAGATATACAGATGAACCTCAAATGCTAGCAAGTGATCAAGGTAAAAAATAGGAATATATCCTGCCCCATCCCTTAACTTGATCTCAATGTACTTTCCTTTGGTGCCAGACCTCAAGTCCCTGGCTTCCTGATCTGACTTAGATATCTGTCTTTGGTCCCACTGAATTGCCCTAAATGCTACTCTGGACCTCTGTCTGATGATCTACTCCTTTCTCTTTCTGGGGTTTATCTTCACTTGTCTGACTCCTCGGATATGACTGAGCCCAGACTCTGGCCTCTGACTAGGGACAGCCTGGTAAAAGTTAGAAAGCCCACACATAGAAGTTCCCTGGCTTACACCTTTACATATTTCCTACTGACTTTTCTCAAACATTTTTCAAGGTAGGAACTACCATGATAATTTTATTTAAGAGCAAGTTGATATTCAAATGGATAGGGTGCCTAGGTAGCTCAGTCATTTAAGTGTCCAGCTCTTGGTTTTGGCTCAGGTCATGATTTCATGGGTCATGGGATTGAGTCCTGAGTGGTGCCCTGAGTGGAACCCTACATGGTGTCCAGATTAAGCCTGTCTCTTGCTCCCTGCTCAGTAGGAAGTCTTCTTGAGATTCTCTTCTCTCTTTCCCTCCCCTGACTCACATACCCCCACCCTCTCTCTCTAAAATAAAGAAATACTTTTTTTTTGAAAGAAGGAAAGAGCAGTTCCTGGAACACACCAGGAATGTAACAAACATTGACTAGATATGGATCAACTATTGACTGAATGAACCAGCTAACAGTTGGCAGAAGCCGAATGAGAAAGATGATCTGCCTTATCCCTAGGTTTGGCTTCCCTACACAATGTGGCCTCCTGACTCTCCTGTTACTTTTTCCAGGGCATATGACCCTTATCCAGGAACATTATAATGCACATCTTTCTATCTATCGTATCCCCAAGCCATCACTCCATGTCCATGACTATTATGTTTTCGGTACCAAACACAAAGAATTCATAAATTGCAAAGTTCTAATGATCTTTTGGGTCAGGACATTGCTGTAATCTCTCACACTATAAATATCTAGATCTATATAATCTAGAGAGAGGCAATCTACATATCATTTTTAAAATTCATTAATTCAAGAAACATACATTGAGGAAGTAACATAGTGCTCTGGGGGAGGGTTTGTAATAGTGATTAAGAGTGAAAGCTCTGGAGTCAACTGCTCGCAATCAAATCCCCCTTCACCATGGATTTGTCTTATAACTTGGAACATTTGTATTAACTTCTCTGTAGGTCTCATTTCTTCACACGTAAATGGGAATAATAATAATAGTAGCACTTCCCTCACAATTCTGCTATGACAATTAATGTGATAAATTTTTATATTCTCTGCCACAGTGGCATTGTTCAGTCATGTGCTAGAGATTTCTATCATCTTACACAAAATGTGTATCTAATTTATTCAATGATGTTCTTGATATTAACAAAAGATAACAACTATTGGGTGTTTACTCTGTTTCAGAGCTCTGCAGTACTTGATCTGCTTTATAATTAAAGAGCAGGTGATGTCCCTGAGTTGCATGCATCACTATCCCTGTTGTACAGATGAGGAAGGTGAGGCAGAGGCTGAGAGCATACAACCTGCTCAGGATGGCATGGCCAGTACACAGCACAGTGAGGATGAGAATTCAGGCTGGCTCTAAATCTCCCTTTGCTAACCACTACCCCACACCATGCTGGGGATGGGCAAAGGCAAGGAAAAACAACATTGGTGGATGTATAACTAAGGCACACACAGGTCACCGAACGGAGAAAAAGGCCACCTTGGGCAAAAGAGGGGGTTTCCCAAAAGATACAATGTTTGGTTGAGGTTTGATAAATGAGAGTCACTGGAGAGAGGAGCTGGTGGGACTCCTTCACAAAAGTACGAGAACATCAGAAAATAGGGACAATTTTGTCCTGCTAGCTGGAGCATGGGTTGTGAAAACCAGCAGGAAAGAAGAGGGGCTGTTGAGGAAGGCATTGTCTAGGTTGCAGGAGATATGGACACTATGTAGGCATCTGACTTCTTCCAGAAGGCAGCAGCAGAAGGCCACAGGCACACTTTTTACTTAGAGAGAGTCATTCAAGTCTGAGTGGGGTAAACATGTCATGGATGAGACTAGTAAACTAGCGTCCAAAGAAATAAGTTCCCGTGAAAAGGCCTGAACCAAGACAGAAGTGATTGGCATGGATGACAATAGACAGACAAGAGAGCTATTTAGGGGGTGAAAACCCCTTCATGTTTGAGTAAAGAAAGTTAAAAAACAAAATCTCTGTGTAGAAAAAGGAGGAGTTTCCTAATGAACCTGGAGCCACGTGATAGCAAAGCCCCAGCACAAGGGCCACCAGTGGGCCAGGTCATATGAGGCGGGAAGAAAAGATGTCGCCCCTGGTGGCAGCAGCACCCATTCCCCAGGTATCAGACAGGCTTTCCTGCAACCGATGACCCTGTCCACAGAGTTGTCAGGCTAGAGCCAAAGGCCTCAAGACTAATAACCAGAGCCTTAGCATTAGCCGACGTAGCTGGAGAGGTGTGGACTGCATTGAACTAAATGAGCAATTCCTAATTCTCATTTTAGTAAATAAAGAAAATCAAATCATAAATTTAGGTAATATTTAAAATGATTAACACTAGCAGCTTCCCATGAAATAATTTAACCTACTTTGATTTAGGGTATCTGGAAACTTTCCATAAAACTATGATCAACATATGGGTATTTTTCATTATTATTAATAAGAATCTGTTAGGCAACTTGCATTTGAAAATGTTCCATGGATCAAATACCCATATAGTATTCTCAGAGGTGGCTGCCAAAGCCTGGACACACGGGTATAGCATTAGCACAGACCGTGGGATGACTAGCTTCCTTCCCAGAAGACAAACACTTTGTAGGCCACAGGGATTTTAAAGGGAAATTCATGGAGATCAGATGTAGCAAAACCATTTCCTGAGGGAAAAGTCTAAGAGTATTTGTGGACCCTGGGAGTCGCTGAGCATTCAAACTCTAGGTCAATTTGTCTATACAAGTTCTACTAAATTCTAATAATAGTTTGTTAAATGAGACTTTTATTTGAGATGCCTGTGCATCAAATTTATTTCTTATATGATAGGCTGATTTTAGAACAGCTAATGAGAATCTCCTTTTTTATAGTCTTTTAGGTGTATTTTTTTCCATCGAGCCTATTTTTAAACATTTCAAACCAAAAGCAAATTTGAATGTAATAATCAAGAGTGTAGGTATTTAGAAGAAGCAAAGTAAATGTACGAGAAGTGGCATTATCTTTCAATAATGAGCAAAACAACAATTATCTCAGAAAGCACATTTGTCTTACTTTCTGTTAAACCTTGAGGAGAATGAATAATCAGGATGTGAAGAGGAAAGAAATGGGTTGAATCACTATGGCTCCTTCCTCGGGAGGCTGTAAACAGGGATTTGCTCTGTGACTGACGTAACACAAAAAGATGAATTCCTGATAGCTGAGTAGTTAAATGTTTAAAAAAATAAACAAATCTATATTTCACTTTAGAAGAGTTAACAGTAGGATTACTGAAATATTCTTCTTTTGGGAAGCACCTGTTATTTCCTTGCTGCTTAGGCCCCTACCCCCTCTCCTCTCCTCCCCTCAACCTATTGTAAGAACTACTGGGGAGCTGGGTCCTGGCAATTTTGAAAAAGTTCCCTAGGTATTCTGATATGTAGCTAAGATTGAGAAACATTCAGGTATGAAAAAGAACAATGGACTTGGAAGACTTAAACTCAAAACTTGCATTTGTCACTTTAAACTAATGTGGGCTTCATGTTCTCAATATACTTGTGAGGATTAAATAAGATAACATGTAATATCACTTCATATATTTTTAATGATGGGAATATTTCTTGGAAAAGTTATTATGTTCCTAAATTTATTCCTAAAAATCTCACTAGGGACATTCATTGACTGCTCTAAGCCTCTGGAGAGATACATGCCCCTGCAAGTACGCATCACAATTTACAAATGGGTGGATCAGCCATTTGAAATGGTCATACTTATTTCTAATGAGAATATCCTCTCCTTAAATAAAAAAAATAAAATAAAAAAATAAAACAATAGCTCTCTAAAAAAAATGGAAGTGTATATTTCTTTAACTTCTGCAGGAAGGACCTTTGAAGTCACAATTCAATAGAAGAGATGACATAGGAAGAAAAGACAATTTTGATTATTCCAAAATAAATATCACATGTCCAATAAAAACTTCAATTAAAGGACCAATAATGATTTAGGAAATACTAGTATTAAACTATTGCTCTATTTATCATGAAAAAAATGTCTGAGTTATTATTTACTGGGTATTCAGCAAAATGAGTGAGAACATAAGACCTCTAGTGAAGAGAGAGGCTTAAATATGTGCCTCTTCAGTGAGGTTTTAACATATCATTGCATCCTTGGCACATGAGTCATCAGACAAATTGCTATATAAAAAACAAAAGCCTAGATGTTTCTATTTTGGATGATCTAAGAAGTAGATGGCTTAGTAAACTTAATTGCTGAAAACTGGTAAAAGTTTTTGATGAATACAGCAAAAATTCTTCTTACATGTATCAATGATATTGGTTTAAAAAAATGAAAAAAAAAAGGGGGGGTGCGTAGGTGGCTCAGTTGGCTAAGTGTCTGCTTTCAGCTCTGGTCATGATCCCGGGGTCCTGGCATGTAGCTCCACGTTGGGCTCCCTGCTCAGCCAGAACTTGCTTCTCCCTCTACCTCAGCCACTCTCTCTGCTTATGCTCTCCCTCTCCCTTTCTGTCAAAAAAATTAATAAAATCTTTTAAAAAACTTTCTTTTAATTTTAAAAAATGAGAATAAAAGCAGAAAACCTCGTTTGATAGAAAAAATGGCAAATCTGCCCTGAAACAAAGAAAATTCAAAATAAATGTAAAAGAATTTCATTATATAAAGAACGAGATTTCCTGATTAAAGATGAAAACAAAAAGAGATCTTGCCATTTGTGACAACATGGAGGGACCTAGAGGGCGTTATGCTAATTGAAGTAAGTCAGACTGATAAAGACAAATATCGTATGATTTCACTTATTTGAGGAATCTAAGAAACAAAACAAATGAAAAACACACACACACACACACACACACACAAAGCAGAATCAAACCCATAAATACAGAGAACTGATGGTCACCAGAGAGAAGGAGGTAGGGTGATGGGCAAAATGGGAGTGAAGGGGAGTGGGAGTCACAGGCTTCCAGTTATGGAATGAATAATTCATGGGAATAAAAGGCACAGCCTAGGGAATATAGTAAATGATATTGTAATAGCATTGTATGGTGACAGATGGTAGTTATATTTGTGACGAATGTAGCATAACATATAGAGATGTTAATTCACTATGTTGCACACCTGAAACTAATATAACATTATGTCAACTATACTCACATTTTAAAAATGAATAAATAATGATAGCTAATCTTAAAAGAAAATGGAAAAGAAAAAAATCATGATTAAAGAATAGAAGAAATAAGATAGCCAAATCAGATATATAAAATGTCCAATATTATAATTACCAATTCAAAATATAAGCTTGAAAAGGAAAAAAAAATGAGCAAGAAAATATAACTAAAATAGATTTTTTGAATTATCAAATTGAAATTTGAGAAGTGGAACAAAATTAGTAATTAAAGTTAAAAATGCAATATCTCAGTTCCACAGTTAATTCAACAAACCTGAAGGGTCAAATAAAATGTGGGATCAAATAAAATGAGAAGGAATGAAGAACAGTAACAAAGACATTTGGAGAGAAATTTGATAAACATACAAAATTAAAAGCTCTTACATAAGATCCATTGGAGTTCCAGAGAAAATGAGAGATATTGATAGAATCGATTTGAGAGGAAAGCTATAGCAGTCAAGACAGTGTGAGATTGTTATAAAGATAGACAAAATCAAGAGTCAAGGAACAGACCCACATAAATATGGACAATTGATTTTTGACAACAGTACAAAGGCAATTTAATAGAGAAAGGATAGTCTTGTCAAAAAGTGCAGGTAGAACAATTGGATAATCATACACAAAAAATAAGAATTTTATGCATACCTTACAACCACACACAAAGATCAAATGGATCATGAATGTATAATTTAACACATAAAGCTGTAAAACTTCTAGAAAAAAAATAGAATAAATCTTTGTGATTTAGGTTAGGTGAAAGTATCTTTTCTTTTTATTTATTTATTATTTTTTTAAGTATTAGGCTCCACACCCAGCACGGAGCCCAATGTGGACTCAAACTCACAACCATGAGAAGAAGACCTGTGCCAGAATTAAGAATCAGACACTCAACTGAGCCCAGGTGAAAGTATCTTATATACGGTTACTGTTTTTACTGTAAATACTGTTAGAGATTTAATTGTGCCTCTCCCCATCCCCGATAAAAAGATATGTTGAAATCCCAATTCCCAATACAGGACCTTATTTAGAAATAAGGTCTTTACCGTGTGAGTTGAGCTAAAATGAGATCATTAAGGTAGGCCCGACTACAATGTGACTGGTGTCTTTGTAAAAGGGAGAAATGTGGACGCATAGACAGATATGCAAAGAGGGAAGCCTTGGAGAAGAGACACAGAAAATGCCATGTGAAAACAGATCACTGGAGTGACAGAGCTACAGGGTAAAGATTGCCAAAAACTGCCAGAAAACCACCAGAAGCTCAGAGAGACACATGCAAGGGATTCTTCCTAACAGCTGTACAAAGGAAGCAACCCCAATGAAAATTTGATGCAGTCTTCAAGGCTCCAGAGGGCTAAGACGATAAATGTCTATTATTTGAAGTCAACCAGTTTCTGGCATATAAACACCATAAATGTAGTCCACAGAATGTTTAAAAATCATGATAAATTGGATGTCATCAAAATTAAGAACTTCTGCTCTTCAAATGTATTTTTTAATAGACTGAAGAAACAAGCACAGATTGGGAGAAGATATTTGCAAACTACATACATGTAAGTGAATCATATCCAGAATATATAAAGAAGTCCCAAAGTTCAATGATAAGAAAAGAAACAGCCCAATTAGAAAAGGGCAAATGTCTCAGGAAAGAAAAAAATGCATGATGGCAAGTAAGCAACTGAAAAATGTTCAACATCGTTAGTCTCTAGGAATTGTAAATTAAAACTATAATGAGATGCCACTTCACATCTGTTAGAATAGGCAAAATTTGAAAGACTGGTCATACCATGTGTTGGCAAGGATGTGGAGCAACTGGAACTCTTATACACAGCTGGTAGTAATGTAGAATGACACATTTTGGAAAACATTTTTACATTTTCCTAAAAAGTTAACATACACCAATTTATAATTCAGTCATCCCATCTCTGGGTATTTATCCAAATAAATGAAAGCATAAAAACACACTAGAAATTGTGTCTGAATGTTCATACACTTACTTGAAATAACGAAATCTGGAAAGAATCTAAATGTACATCAGCAGATCAATGGGTAATATATACGGCCATATATCCAAACAATGGTATACTATTCAGCAGTAAAAAGGAATAGACAATTTTTGCAAACAACAGCAGTTTTTAAATAATTGTGCTGAAGAAAGCTAGATATAAAAATTATATACTGTATGATTCCATTTATATATAGCTCTAGAAAGTCCACGCCAATCGATAATGACAGAAACTCAATCCGTGATTGCCTGGGGATGAGGAGGAAAGGCCTTGAGGAGTATCATGGAGGGATTAGGGCCATGAAAAAATGTTTTTTCAGGGGGCAATGATGGATGTTTATTCTGTTGTTTCTTTTGATAATTTCATAGATGTATATATGTCCCTGAAACTTATCAAATTATATACTTATGTGCAATTTATTACGTCATTATACATATCATACAAAATCATTATCAAATTATATACTTACATGTAGTTTATTATATGTCAATTATCCAAAAATATAATAAACAAGGTGTTCAACTGGAACACTTTGGAACACATTATGTATAGTTTCTTGTACATCAATTGCATAAAATATAATGTCAATTATATAAAATCATAATCAAATTGAACTTAACTAAAAAAAAGTATAAATGTTGAAAAAGTTGCAGAACACCCAGTGTATTTATATACTTGTGGAATGCTATATCATTCAGAAAAAAAGTCTTACATCAACTGACAAAATTAGAAAAAAGCATACCCTCTGACCCATGCATTTGCAAATAAGTCTACCTTCTGATCCTTCTCATTATATATGTATATATAGATAATATATATCAATATAACATATGGATAATATATATTATATATCTATATATTAGATAATGTATATTAGAGGTGTATATATAATATATAACTAAGTACTACCTACACATTAAGTAAACATTAATATTCCTAGAATAAATCTGTCTCTTAGCAAAAAATAATATTAATCAATGGTAGAACATAACCAAATTTCTTTAGTTACAAAATGGAATACTGTTTGGCAGGAATGTAAATGAACTAAAACTACATGATGAACCTCAAGGGGAAATATACATATTATATAGTTTATAAATGCTTGTATCAATGTAATATTAAATAAATATAATTTCTATGCAAACTAGAAATGATGTTAAATAACATAACAAATAGTAAATGATAACATATTAAATAATATTTGCACCAATGATCATAGAAAAATTGGAAGAAAATTAATCTTGATAGTATGGATTTTTTCAGGGCACCTGGATGGCTCAGTGGGTTAAACCTCTGACTTCGTCTCAGGTCATGATCCCAGGGTCCTGGGATGGAGCTCGCATCAGGCTTTCTGCTCAGCAGGGAACCTGCTTCCCCCCCTTCTCTGCCTGTCTCTCTGCCTACTTCTGATCTCTGTATGTCAAATAAATAAATAAATTTTTAAAAACTAGTATGGATTTTTTTCAAATGATAACAACTTTTATTTAATGCGTGTACACTGTGTTGATAGTGAAAGCAGTAGCCAACAAATTTCAAAGTGTTAGGTTAAATTTTTGCCCCTGTTTGTTGACCCAGTATTACTTTATGACATAGAGTGTTGAATAAAATAGAGAAATGGAGCTAAATGATCTTCAGTCTTAGTGTCAAAGTGTGATGCTCCAGTAAAATGGCCAGCGGGTTTCAGCTGATTTGCTTCATAGGTCCACAAGGTGCACAAATTCTCTTAAAATAGTCCTTAAACAGCAAAATGTAGGCCAGGACACCAAGAGGGACACATTTGACGAATTGCATATGACATAATGTAAAATTCATAAATAGAAGATTTTGAATCTGAAACTACTTGAAATACTCAAAACTAGACAAATGGATTACAGTATTTCCAAAAGGATGCAAGCAAGCACTCATTCGAACAATTGTAAAACGGCATACGTTCCAGAAAGTGCTTTGTGTAAATACGGATTTAAGGTGAATGCTCTTAGGAAAGTTTCCATTAACCAAATTAATTTTACTCAGATGAGCTGTAGGCAAATGCCAGTGGGCTGATGGAACCCATTGGCAGCGCTCAGATCCTCGGAAGAAAACAAGCAGATGTCCGAGTGGAAAAGGAGGAGTCACCAGACCTGCCTGGCCCAGTAGGGAAGGGGATGGGAGGAAACACCGTCGGAAATAATGCCGAAATGCCGTCGGAAATAATAATAGACGTTCGGTGTGTAATAGTATGTGCCAGAAGCCACGGCGGATGCAGGGATAAGGGATCACTGAGAACCCCCAGCTAAGAGAGACCAACAGGAGTAAGTAATACTGTACTATCACAAGTTCACTATCCAGGTCCATACAACGAGCAGACAGAGCGCAGAAGAGCCAATGGGGTATCTTCCTTGGGCATCGCGGGATGGAGCTGGCCCGGAAGCTGCCCTAAAAGAGACATATTTATTCTGGACCTTAAATCCGAGTAAGAATTTTGTCAGAGAAAAGGGAAAAACAATAATCAAGAGAGATGAAAGGGTGTGACTTGTCTGTAAATCACAAATCTTTTTTTTTTTTTTCTGTCAGTCCCAGGGATTTAGATATTTCAGCTGAAAAGTGGTAAATGCGAGTTCAGATGTGTGAGGGGCAGTTTTCAGGGCTGAGAAGATGGGGCTGCACTGCTGTCCCTGCCTCCTTTAGGTACCAGAGACCCCAGGAAGGTACTCCTGCTGTCGCTGTCGTTTTAGTTGTTTATTTTCTTTTTTAAGAACAGGAATGAAACATGATCATTGTTTTAAAAAAAAAAGAATGGCGCACCTGGGTGGCTCAGTGGGTTAAGCTTCTGGCCTTCGGTTCAGGTCATGATTCCAGGGCTCTGGGATCGAGCCCCGCATCGGGCTCTCTGCTCAGCAGGGAGTGTGCTTCTCCCTCTCTCTCTGCCTGCCTCTCTGTCTACTTGTGATCTCTGTCAAATAAATAAATAAAATCTTTTAAAAAAAAAGAAGATTTGAAGAAAGGAGTAAGAATAGAGAGAGGAAATTACTGTAATAGTCCAAGTAAGAGATGGTAAGGGACCAAACTGCAGCTTTGATGCTTAAAGAAGGATTATGAAAAAACTTAAGAAATATTTTGAAAGATGAATAGTCAGGGCTTGGTTCACAATTGACGATGGAAGGTGAGAGAGGAGTGAGAGATAAGGACTTTGAAAATTCTAATTATGACGAGCCAGCGGATGGCAGCATCCTTAACCCAGATACGGAATGCAGGCGAAAGAGCTGGTTTTATTTAAGAAGGAGATAATGAGTTTCGCTTTGGACAGGATGCTGATTTGTACGTTCCTCTGGTATATCCGGGAATGCAGAAAATGGAAATAGGGGTCTAGGGCTTAGAGGTGAGTTTTAAGTTCCTGAAATAGATTTGAGACTCAAGAGTATAGAGCTGGTAGTTCAAGCTCGTAGAAAGGAGGAGAAACCAGTAATCAAAACAGAATACAGGGACTGGGTGCTCCCCGGTGACCACTTCACATGTAACTATTTATTACAACACTCCTGTAAGTTAGGACCTGTGATTTTTCCTCTGCTGTGCGGGAAACTGTCTCACAAAGAGGTTAAAAACTTGTCCAGGAATTCAAGCTGGGATTCACACCCAAGCAGACTGGTGTCAGAGTACAGATACTTAACCAAGGCTTATACTTACCTTCAGCCAGTGACTGACAAGAAAGAAACCTGGGGGATGTGGATGTTTGGGGTGCAGGTGGAGGAAGAGAGACCAGTGGGGGCCACAGAGGAACCCTCTGAAGAGTGTAATGTTAAGAAAAGGAAATGATAAGAGGGTTTCACTGGGGAGCAGACCACTGTGTCAAGCGCAATAGGGAAGTCTCAGACACTTGTAGATTGTCAGGGGCCAGAGAGCTGTTTTCTGTGAGGTGTTGGGAAGGGAAGCCAGACTGCAGTGGGCTATGGAAGCAATGGGAGGGAAGGGACTAGAGTAGTTGGAGCAGATAGCTCTTCTAGAAAGGAGAGAAAGGAGCAACACACTGATTGCTAACCAAATGGAAGAGAAATTTACGGTATTTTCGAACAAATGTGTTGCTCTTTCCCAGAGGTCTGCCTAGGCTCACATGCAAAAACAGAAGTCTGTGAAAAGGATCATAGTCCTACCACCAATCATGGCTGAATATGCTTCAGCTGAGCACCATAGGTCACAGGGAAAGGACAAGTACTTAGGATCAGGCACAGACACTCCATAAGGTTGACGAAGCCTAAAGTCTCCACTGGAGACAGTGCCTTCCAGAGTAAAGATCTTGAATGTCCTAGCCAGAAGGAAGCATGAATGCAGGACCCCAGAGACCTTGAAGCAGTTGCCTTAAAGTTGCCTAAACATTAGGGTCTGGGAGTCCAGGTTGAGGAATGGCCCGAGGGCCACAAGGTTGGCGGGGGTACTAGGAATCTCTAGGAGAGAAAATGGTTCTTAACATGAATAACATATCACTTTAAGCCTCATTTCATCCCACTCTTAGGAGTTTTTGTGGTTGTGTCCTCTTCACTGAATTAATATCCAAAGGGATCTGTGCTCAGCCCCAAGAATACTGAAGATCATGGGCGCTTGGGGGCCAGTGTCAGAGCGGCAGCAGTCAAGCTAGATGGACAAGTAGACAGACAAACACACCAACTGTATCTCTAAATATAAATAATTGGGAGGTCAGAAGTTGTCACAGACTGATAGAAACTTTACTCTCTTTTCCAGTGAAGTTGTTTTTGGTGCGTAATTATTGGGTTTCCTCCCACCAGCCTTAACTTCCTCCTAGAAAATGACAGCTAAAACCTGCATTGGACACCATGGGGCAAGGAAGACAGGGGACTTTAATAGTGGGAAAGAAGGACCTCTCTGGCACAGTCCTTTGAATTGACCAAAAAAAAGTCCTATAAACCCGTGCAATCACCAATCAGCCAGGTATATGGGAACTTTGACAATGGAATTTCCGTGACCACCTTTTATTTACGTACCCTAAATCCATTTCCCTTACTATTAACATTCTTGGTTCTCTAAGATTTCCTTTCCTCCTACTAGGTTTCCAGTATTTTTCCAAGAATACCACTTTCATGCTATCCCCACCCCCTTGCCGGACGGCCATGTTTAGAATTACCTGTCTGGATTAAACCCCACCACCTTCAAACAACATAAATTTAGTATTTGCTTTCTGGTCCTTGAAAGATATGTCACTTTCTGTATGACTCCAGGGCCCAACTGGCCAAGCCCACCTTTTGTCTGGCTTTCCACCAAGGAGATGGTGGACAGACAAGAAAATGAGTGGCAGAAGCTTGGGGATGGGGTTTGTATTCCTCCCTGTCAGCTGTCCTAAATGATTCTCTTTTTTCTTCCCCAGCAGAACCACAGGGAAGCCTTCTGTTGTCACTAATCATCTTTGGTTTAGAAAAAAAAAAAACCCAGAACCATTTTGCATAATGCATGGATGTCCCTAAATTATAAATATGCGGTGACTGAACATTTTCCCACTGCCTTTGTCTATACCTTAATATCAGCTTAAAAATCCTCTTCCCAGAATCAGGAAGATGAAAGGCAAATTCAATGCGGCAAGATCAGAAGTCAGAGCAAGGAAGTACCCATGTGTCTCCTGGACAGCTTCCAAGATGTAGGATGATAACTTACCCAGCTAGAAGCTCCCACGGTTCATACAGGTCTATGTCTCCCCTTGTGTATCCTGCCTCCCAGACTCCTGCCCAGACGGAATTCTGAGCCATGCACTTAACCTGGTAAGATGTTTAAATGGGATTCTTATTTGACTTTAGTGGTTTGCTTTCCTGGAAACCCACTTTTTATATGGCTATTTGATGAGTATGCTTCTTTGTTTGAAGTAAAAAGTTTCATAGGATCTGCTCATATCTGGGTTCAAATAGAAAATATTCTTAATACTCTTTGCCTTTAGTTGCTAGATCAAAATAAACTAAAGCAAGGATAGATTTAGAAAAAAAAAATAGAGAGCTCATGGAAATAGCTGGACAATATAACTGTAGCTCTGATCTTCAGTCTGGCAGTTTCCCCAAAGGTCCTGACACCCACTTCTGTTCAGTGCACTGATGTTGGCAGAGCCTCTGCTCGGGGCTTTTCTCACCTCACATGGTGCATATCTCCTATCCTTGTTGATAGGTCAGGCTGAAATTCTGCTATACGTGGTTGTCTGGATTTTCTTGGTTCTGAACTTGAGAGCTAGTCTCAAAATAAGATCAAATAGCAGACAGACGGGTAGAAGAGTCCCTGAGAGATTAGGTGCTTGAGTAAGGAAGAGCTATTGTCCTTAATCTAAGAGTGGCAAAGACCGTATCCAGACACTCTGCCCCCTTCTGCTCATCTCTGTTCCTACCTCTAAGAGATTAACATTACAGGGACTCCTATAGTATCCCAACAGCTCACTCTTGGCAGTGACATGATGTTTTCATGCCCACTGGTTTGCTTTGTCAATGGGAGAGACCATTTGAGGCAAAGAAACTGAAGCATACAGAGTTTAAAAATGTGTTTGTGAACACTTATCCTCACTAACCTCCATGGAGAGAGCCCCATTCTGTTATAAGATCATGTTCCCTCCTTGCTGATGGAGCTTATTATGATCATGAACTTCCCAGGCATTTACCGTCTGTGTACACACTTTGCAATTTAATGGTAAACTTCCAGGGTACAGGCACTTATTTTCTTTATTTTATATTCTACAGTTCTTTGTAGGAATTTTGTGCTAAAACTTGGTTCTCGAGTTCAATGGAATTGAAACTAGCACCATGTTTCACATGCTTTTTAATATAATATTCTAATTATAATGTGCAAGTCTCCATCATCAGTCAGATTCCAGCTTTCCCAAGGCAGAAAAGTCTATCTTTGCCTTTATCTTGTGTAGTTCTAGGCATATACTGGGTATGTGAGAATTTCTGGGTGAATAAAAATAAACAGAATCTTTATGAATATATTTGACCTCTTCTACAGAAATTTGAGGTTTGGTGGTGGTGGTGGTGGTGGTGGTATGTGTGTGTGTGTGTTGTTTTTCTTTCTTTGATTTCTTTCTTTCTTTCTTCCTTCTTTCTTCCTTCTTCTTCTTCTTCTTCTTCTTCTTCTTCTTCTTCTTCTTCTTCTTCTTCTTCTTCTTTCTCCTTCTCCTTTTCCTTCTCCTCCTACTTCTTCTTCTTTTACTTTTATAGGAGCAAAATGTGTACTGGTATTCCAACAATTTTCACTTTCTTGACCCATTGAGGATTCCCCTCAACCCTTTGAGACTGAGTGTGGTATATGTGATATGAAGATATTAATCAGAATCTTTTCCACTTTAACAAGCTTCCTTGTCTAAAGGCATGCATCCCTAGAAATTCATGTTTTTCTTCCTGTCTTATGGGGCCCACATAATTATGGGGTCCAGCAAATTATTTGGGCTGGGGGAGAAGAAGGCTGGTCTCATCTGCTATGAGTCCTCCAGAATGAGAACTAGAACTAAGGAGATCCAGTATCCAGCTCAGTGCTTTAAAAATGACAGCATAGGTATGCTGTTAAATTCCAAGCATCTGGTAGTAGTCATGGCTCTCCTTCTATTAGTGCCAAGGTGTTCCATGTCTTTGGACAGAAGATAATATAATTCTGGCATTCTTAAGAATGTTGGAATGAGGCTGAGGTTGTCTTTAAAGATGGTTTGAGTTCTTCCACGGAAGAAGATGTAGTTTGACATGTAGTTTGTATTATAGTCCTTCGTAGTAGTTTGGGTGGTTAACATAAAAGAATTATACATATGTTGTGACTACTATATTATATTAAGGTTAAATCAACCTCTGAAAAATCTTCCTTCTGTATGAAGGGGCTATCTTACTTGAAGGAACCAATGTACCAATAAGTGCCAATAGGCCACAGATGATAAGCTAAGCCCCAAAGAAATAACACTGAATATCTCATTTAATGATCAAGTCACTGCTAACAGAACAAAGCTGACATATGCAAGGAAACCTGCATTTCATCACTGGAGACCATTCCTTGGGCAATCATCATTTTCTATCAATAAGCTGGAGGGGAGAAATGCTCACATCAGTAAGAAGTCCATAGATGATCTAAGAAGTGCACACCCAGGAAAGACTGGAGTTCTACCAAGGAGAAATTGTCCTGGTCTATGGATGGAAAAAGGTATACTCGGGCTCCCGTGGACAAGGAGGTTAACAGTAGTCAATAAGTCAATGCCCAAAAGTCTGCAAGTTAAGAAGGGTCTTTGCATTCCATGGTGTAGTGTATCTGTTCATCCCTTTAACACATATTTTTTGAGTGCCCACCCTGGGCCAAGAACTGTGTGAATTGGTAGAAAAACAAACATGTGAAAAATAAACATGGTTTCTGTCTCAGAAGAATTTTGCAACACATGTAACAGACACAAATTCCTTATCCACGACATGCAAAACATTCTTGCAAATAGAAAAAGCACCAATACCAATTCAGTAAGGGAAAAGGGTAAGCAATTTCATTAAAAGTTTGGTAAAAAGATATATCAAGAATTAATAAATTATGAAAAATAGTGCTCTAACTTATTAAAAAATAAACACAAAATATTTAGATATCGATTGTCAGATATCAGATAAGCAAAACTATGAAAGAATCATAATGCCTGCTTTTGGTGAGTCAATGAAGGTCTTTCATGCACTGACTGATGAGAGTTTAAATTGCTATAGAATTTTCAGGTTGTAACTTTGCAATATCTACTTTAATTAAAAATGCACGGGATGCCTGGGTGGCTCAGCCGGGTTCGCCTCTGCCTTCAGCTCAGGTCATGATCCCAGGGCCCTGAGATCGAGTCCCACATTGGGCTCCTTGTTCAGCGGGGAGCCTGCTTCTCCCTTCCCCTCTGCTGAGCCCCCTGCTTGTACTCTCTCTCTCTCTCCTCTTTCTCTCTGGCAAATAAATAAATAAAATCTTTTTTTAAAAATGCTGATGACCTGATGATTCAAATTTTAGAAATCTGTGCTAAGAAGTAATAGTACAAGTTGTAATGCTAGATGCATATGGGAGCACTGTTTCTAATAACAACGAAGGATAAGAGTCTAAATGCCCACTAATAAGGGAGGAGTACAGTGCTGCAAAGTATAATCACACAATACAATACTGTATATCTGTTTAAAATACTGAGAACTGTATAAGGCAAAGCATGTAAAAACTATGCTCCATAAAAACAGACCGGAGTGACCAGCAGAATTCTTTGCTGAACAGCTTGGCCCTTGCCTCTGTTTTCCCAATACTCCGAAGTCCTCCTGTATTTGGTCGCACGCCTCAGCAGCATGCTTTGACATTCCGAGGGAAGGTTGTCCATGCCCCCTGGTGAATATGTCTTGCCATCGATCCCTCTTTCCATCAACACTGTGTCTCACACAAGCAAGCAGACACGTGGCATGTTCCTGGCAAATATCTTGCTCTCTCAGGCCCTGGCTTCTGTCCCATCCCAGTCCATATTGTGCCAAGAAACAAAGTGAGGGCCAGCTTGGTGGGGGCTGGTGAATGGTTATCGTAGGAAGACGAACCCAACATCCAGAAGAGTCCTTCTTTATCTTGGACACTGAGATCGTCAGGATCCTTTTCTTTTTAAGTGGCACTTTTCCGCTGTTACCATTTTTGTACTTCTTATTTAAACTATTGCTGAGGGAGAAGAGGGATGAAGGTGGAAGTATGGCTCACGGACTGAGGCTTGCTTTCAGCCTATTCTCTGTTGGGTCAGGGCTGGGGTCCAAATCCAAGCATCTCAGGAGGTGGGACAAACTCAAATTCAGGCCTGGCATTAGATCATGTGTGGACATGTAATAGCTCAGCCAGAAAGCTTGCAAGTGTTCATTCAAACAGATGGAACTATAGTGGCCCTGACCATTCTCTCTGCCTCCATCAATTCAACACACCTGACTCTGGCAGGATCCCTTCAGAGGGTACAGAAGTGAGCATAGTAAACATGATGCCTGTCATCACAGAGCTTGCTGTCTTCCAAGGGCAATGCAGAATTCTGCTTTGGAACAGGACACTGGAAAGGATCAGGGCACGTAGCAGAATTAACACACACATTACACACACATACACATCAGACACACACCCACAAACAGCCTTTCCTCTTCTGACCACTCATTTTTAAACATTTTGTATTTTTTCCTAGAAAATGGGTCTCCGTAACCATGGAAATGGCTGTTGTTTTCAGCCTAAGGGGATAGAGGATTGTGTGTTTAAGGAGATACTAAATAAGCTTTGATTGCCGCTAGTATAAAACCTCCAGCTTCATCCCTTCTCCACTGTCAGTGCGCCTGGGGGACAAACGCAGCTATGGCAGACCCTTGCCCCTCCACGTCCTTAAGTCCAGTTGAAAGCTGACTTCTGCCCTCCGTGCCTTGTAGCTCACAGAAGGCATGGGGGTAACCAGCCACCCACACCCCTGACCAGACTGTGCACAACACAGGTGGGAGAAGGCAGCAACCATTTCAAATCACAGCCCCTTGCCCCACAGAGGCTCAAAGTCAACTTTGGCCCACAGAATGAGGCACCTCGGGAGCCTGGGATTCCTTTTCCTGGAAGCTCTCTGGGGGTTGAGGCTGGGCCCAGCGAGACTGTCGCAGGGCCCATGGAATGATTGCCTGGGGAGGGCTGACTGGACAGGAGTTGAGACCGCTTGGCCTGAATTTAACCTTGTATTTTTATCTTTCTCACACTTAGTGCTTTCTGATAAACCTAATAAATCTCCTCTTGTTTAAGTGACAGGCAGTTGAGTTTTTTTTTTGTTTTTTGGGTTTGGTTTTTTTTTTTTTTTTTTTTTTTGCTTTTGGCAAATCCTCAAAGAGGAAAATAAACCCACTTGTCCCAGAACAGAGGAGAAATGGGTTAAAACAGAAACAAAGTTTAATTCCTTAGCAGTGGACAGGGCATGGGGGGAGTCCATACTTTTGATGAGAAACCCCTCTATGAACCCAGGCAGACATGAGGACCCAGAAAAGGATGTGTGGGCTCCTGGGTGGCTCCTGGCAGAGGAAGAGAGTTGAGGGCACATACAAATCTTTGCAGAGTAAGCAGGCATATGCAATGGATAACTGTGCACCCTTTTCCCGACTCTTTTACCCTTTAAAGAGATTTCGATGTTTGCCTACCAAGTCTCCAGCCTTTGCTTTATTGATCTGGGCAATGGTAGAGAAGAAAACTGAAAGTCCACCAGGAAGGCTAAGTTAATCCACTGTGGACAGGGCAGAAAATTATGCATGATAGGAAAATAAAGAAATAAAATAGACCATAGACCCAAAGAGGCAGGAGAGGGGAGTGGATAAAGAACCAGCCTCCGCCATGTTAACCAAGGGTTTCTTTCTTTCTTTTTTTTTTTAATTAATTTATTTTTTTCAGCGTAACAGTATTCATTGTTTTTGCACAACACCCAGTGCTCCATGCAATACGTGCTCTCCCTATTACCCACCACCTGGTTCCCCCAACCTCCCACCCCCGCCCCTTCAAAACCCTCAGGTTGTTTTTCAGAGTCCATAGTCTCTTATGGTTCACCTCCCCTTCCAATTTTTTTTTTTATAAACATATAATGTATTTTTATCCTCAGTAACCAAGGGTTTCTTAATGGGAGTTTGTAACTGTGAGAGGAGAGTTTGACAGGCTGCGGCAGCCCCTTATACATGAAAGGGTAAGAGAGAGACTGAGGAAAGGGATTTCAGAATTTTGGATTTGTGTTAGCAAGTAATCCCCATTTAGTGCTTCTTAAAGAGCTGTCAATAAAGAATTCAGTTGCTTCTCAGGGCTCTTTAGATGTCATACTAACTTTACTTCTGAATGCAACTCCCTGTATTTGGGCCAGTTTTATGTGGATTATGTGATTAAGCAAACACTGCTCAGAGGGTTAGTGAGAGCCTGAGACCTAGCTATCCAAAAGGGCCTCCGGACCCCACATGCAGAGTCTCCGACAGCTGATAGCCTGCATTTCAGGGCCAGCATTGGCTTGGATGTGCTCGTTCTGAGAATCCTCAGGGCCTATAGCTGAGAGTGTTGAGAAAGGCAGGGACCTTCTGCTACTCTTACCCCTAGAGACCCTCTGCACAGGGCACTTTCCTCCGCCAGCTTTGGCTTCTTGCAGTGGCCATGCTCTGTTCCCGCCAGCCTCGAAACCAATCCATCAAACAAATTCATTGTTGGGACAGCTGGGTGGTGGCACAGTTGGTTGAGCATCTGCCTCTGGCTCAGGTCAGGATCCCAGAGCCCTGGGATTGAGTCCAGCAGCAGGCTCCTTTTTCAGGGGGGATCCTGTTTCTCCCTCTCCCTCTGCCTGCTGCTTCCCCTACTTGTGCTCTCCCTCTCTCTGGAAAATAAATAAATAAAATACTTAAAAAAATAATTTAAAAAAATTCATTGTCTGTTTTCAAAATGTGCTCAGAACATGACTACTCCTTACAGCCCTCTCACCATCACCACTACCTTGATCCAAACCACTGCAAATGCTAGCCTGAATTCTTGCAAAAGCCCTCAGCCTGATCTCCAACCTCTACCTCCACCCTCCAGCAGCATTAGCTTTCAAAACATCAGTAGGATGATGCCGGGCTGCCGCTTAAGGCCAGCCAACAGCTTCCCAGCCCTAAATAAAACATCACAGATGCACAAACACATATGCCAGAACTTTCTTTCCCTCTTACTTTTGTTGTATTATTTTCCATTGCACTGATGAAAAATATACTATATATTCATTTTCTTTGTTTTCTGTCTCCTCCTTAGAATATAAGAGTAGGAATTTGTCCTATTTTGTCTGACCCCTGATGCCTAGACTAGATAAAGGTCTGATATATGGTACAGGGTCAATGGATACTGGTTAAATTAATAAATAGATTCTTTTCTGAGGTTTATGCTTCCTTCTCACAAGGCAGTATATATCCGGCAATAAATATGGGTGTGAAATAGTGCTATCCTTCCCAAGCAGTCACTATTCCTGTAGACAAGACTATTGTGTTTCTTTTCCCCAGTTTTGTGCTGTAAGCCACTGAGATGTGGGATCTGTTCTGCAGCGGCATAAGGGGGCCTCCACTTGGCTGACAGGGGTAGAAGAGAGGGGAATGTTCACTGGCCTGTGGCAGTTTCTGATGTGTTCTTGCCTCGGAGAGTGTGTGCTCTCTGGAATGAGTGTGCTTGTTCTAGTTAGGAATCCTCTGGGGAGAATCTGCCATTTCTCCAATCTGAAGGGGACAGGTCGAGGGGCTACTCTGGGACCTTAGCGATACCATGCAGGTATAGTGTGGCCCCTTCACTTTTCCAGTCCCTGGGTCAGGGATTGGACACACATTCACAATGCACCAGCATTACACACACGCAATGAATCGTTGAACACTACATCAAAAACTAATATGCTGGCTAGTTGAAAATAATAATAACAATAATAAACAAATAAATAATAGAAAAACACGATATACATTGCCTAGAATTTCCAAACACGCTGCTAGCCCTTTCTCATTCTGAGAAAAACAGAGAAGGGAAGGGTCAGTAGATAAGCTCCTTGCCCTCTGCCTGGGCCTAGGGGCTCTGCTGGTGACTCAGAGCAGAACGGGAGATGCACCCATCAACCTCTGAGCTGCACGAGAAAGGAGAAATAACTAGAGCTGATGCCAGGTGGCATGGAAGTCATGGATCTCCTCTGTCTGCTAGTTCATGAGTGAGGGATATATCCATGGACACTGAACCAAGCACAACCTCCCAGAGGCAGTACTCCAAATCCTGAGCTCTGGCTGTGTGTGTGTGTGTGTGTGTGTGTGTGTGTGTGTGTCCCTCTTGCCTGGGCTTCCTCAAAATGCAAACTTCCAGGGTTTAGACTAGAGATTTCTACGGCTCCAATTCAAACTCCATGGGATATCAGAGATCTCTGTCTTAGAGGATGTTCAGCCATTCCCCCAAGTCCTCTTGGACCACAGCAGCTGAGCCACAAGGCCACCGGCCGGACTAGTGCAGCCAGAACACTCTCCTGCCATTCCCTGAGCTCTGGCTGGCCTCAGACAGATGCTGGGATGATACTCTGCATTCCATTCTCAACACACAACAATGCCTCTTCTTCTTTTCCAACAAAGGAATTTTCCATCGAGTGAAACCAAGTACATTTTGTGCATTAATGAGACAAGGAAGAAGGACTTGAGCTTCCTGTGGAGGCTCTGAGAGGGGCCGAGCTGCCCGTGAAATATTTAGAGGCATTTTCCCAAGGTAGTAGGCCATAATGAATGGGTAAAATCAAGAGCTGTTTTCCAGAGCCCGCAGAGACTGAAATCCACAGCTGGGGCATAGGCGTGGTATTTAACCTTTGCTTCTTATGCTGCCCTCCCTGCGTGGAGCTTCAGCTCCATCCTCTCCAGGCTGTGAAATCTCCTGTCTTTACAGATGGATCACATGTCTGTTGGAATTACAAGCCTGGCCTGTGGACCTGAGGGATTTGATCAGATCACGCCGAGATGACAGAGAACATACTAGATTGTGCTCATCATACATACATGGCTGTTTTGTAAATTCTGAAGCAAAGACCCTCTGCATGCTCAGATCTTGCAAGATGGGTTGGTCCCTGGTGCCCCAGGGTTGAGACACCTTAGTCACATAGAACTACCTCCAGAGATGAGAATCTGTCACATTATTCTAGTATCTAAGGAGCTTACAGCCAGGTCATCTATTCACAATCTCATTTGCTGTGCATAAAACTCACTTTGTGGCTATTCTTACCAGCCGACCTAGAGTCCCACAGAGAATTGGATTGGATTAGAGTGAGCAGGAAAACCAGGACATATAACCATTATCTTTGCAAAGCTCCAAGTTACAAATGATAGCCCCCAGGACAGGTAGAGCACTGCAGATGTGTTAGGTTCTGTCCATGCCATGTTTTCAACAAAACTACACAATAAATTTTAAAAAACAGGATATGCACCTTAAACCTTAAATTCTAGATACATAGCTATTCTTTTTTTTTTTTTTTTTTTTTTTTTTTTTTGAGAGAGCACAAAAGCAGGGATGGGAGGTGTTGGGGGAGAGAGAAAATCAAGAGAGAATCTTAAGCAAGCTCCATGCCCAGCATGAAGCCTGATGTGGAATTTGATCTCATAACCCTGAGATCATGGCCTGAGCCAAAATCAAGAGTTGGATGCTTAACCAACTGAGCCACACAGGCACCCCTGCACAGCTATTCTTAAACCTTGAAAGATCCAGTAATACTGGCCCTGCATTTTAAACATGGCCACAGCTTGCCAGAACTTCTCATGGCTGGGCTTCAAACTAACACGTGCTCCTCAGTTGAGAAAAGTTGCCAGCACTCCATAGTATATTATTCTCGTTCCATCTCTTGCAGTCATTTGAGTCTATGACCTTGAAAACTTGTTTTGTGATACAATGGCTAGCTGAAGATACTCAGGAATAAGCTCTATTTAATATCTAAGCTTTCTCCCATCAGGTGGGATGCAGGCATGCTGAGCTGTGGTCAGGACGCAGTCACTGTCTTCCCCCTCTGTGCTGTGCCATCATCAACCCAGAAATCAGCACTGCAGATCAGATTATCTTTTTGTTACCCCAGTGAAGACTTTAATTGCTACAGATCTCTTTCTTATGGTACTTATGACTACAGAGGGCTTCTCTGGACTCCAGTCTCATCCTCTTTCTTTGAGTAGTGGACAGTCCTGTCTGCAGCATTTCAAGAAGGAAATATAGTAGTCTGGTCGATTATTTCAGTGGTTGTCCCGTGTAACATCATTTCCTGCCTGTGAATGACTTGTTCTCTTCTCTTGAGCAGGAAGATCCCTGTTGGGGAATTGGGGTGTCCCAGTGACACCTCAGCACCATGCTGCTGTCCATTTCAGACTTTACCCCAGGCATAGAGAGCAGCACCATCTATATGTACCTTATGGCAAAAAGCACCAGCTGGAAATAGTCTACCAGATAGCCACATTTTGCTGAACATACCCAGGATTATTATTTCACCCCCTACCCTGACCCCT
This sequence comes from Meles meles, assembly GCF_922984935.1. Taxonomy (NCBI): domain Eukaryota; kingdom Metazoa; phylum Chordata; class Mammalia; order Carnivora; family Mustelidae; genus Meles; species Meles meles. The sequence goes on along the minus strand of NC_060078.1, from coordinate 43,531,137 downwards.
GTACCATTATGTGAAAAATGGAGGAAAAAAAAAAAAGCTGTGCTCACTCTCTTGCCCTCTGAGACATTTTGACCTGACACTTTCAAATGTATTAGGTAAACAAAAGCAAGCACTGGATCTCCTCCCAAGGTCAAAGTGGAAAGCATCAGTGCTATCCTATTGTCAGAAGTCACTTGGCCCCACAACTTGAAGATTCTAGCCCAGATTAACCGCTCACATTTACAACTTACCAAGGACCTAGCCAAAGAAAATGAATCTCAGCAAACCACAGGACAGCTAACCCTGGATCCGTAGTATTTCCTAATCCTGCCCACAATTTGATCACTACCCCAGATCCTAACTGATCTCTAATTCAAAACCTAACTGAACTTTAACATAGAAGAAACCCCAATTCTGACTTCACATGCAGTCCTACAGACTTCCTGCAGATCCTGGGGCTTTATCTAGCTGGTAAGTGCAAGATGGCTCTCTGAGCCAAAGGTAAACTCTGCTCCTAGGAGCCATCTTTAGCCTAATATCTTCTCTTAAAACATCCATTTTTAACATTGATTAAAAAAATTAACAGAATAAATTCTCCAAATAAATAGCATATATATCTATATAATGAATCATCTTTTGTTACCCTCATTTATTTGGGACAAGGAAGAAGGAGAAAAGGAGGGGGAGAGAGGGAAAGAAGTGTAGGGGAGTAAATAGAATGGAGGAAAGAAGAAAGAAGAGGGAGAGGAAAGGAGGAAAAAGAAGGAGGAGGAGAAGGAAAAGGAGAAGAAGAATGAGTATCATTATCTTGTAAAGAAGATTATTTCAGAAAGACAAAGATTGAGGACCACTCCCAATTCTTCCCCAGCCCCACCCAACTGCCAGCAAGGCTGACCTCACTATATACAGGCTCAGTCTGGACACAAACTTGATCCAAGCAGACCTTTGGTTAGAAGTAAATAGAGAGCTCTTTCTCCACCCCTCAGTGGGAAAGAAAGTAGTCTTCAACCTATGCATTCATGACTGGTCCAGGGAGCCAAATGTTCACTTGGACTAGATGCTGTTGCTTCCTCAAAACCAAAACCATGACAGGAGGGATTCACCCACTAGAACGCCCCCCTGCCCTGCTCCTCTGCTCACAGTAGCACTCGCTGGGCTAAAAGTCTTGACCTAACACTCATCTAGCCAGTGGCAGGCTTGATTTTGCCAGTTCACACCTGACCCCAATGCATCAGTATAGACAGTTCCTTACGGTCTTGGGATTCTATCCAACACTAAGATTGGCTCCTAGAGGGAGGAGTCAAGATGGCGGAGAAGTAGCAAGCTGAGACTACATCAGGTAGCAGGAGATCAGCTCGATAGCTTATCTAAACATTGCAAACACCTACAAATCCAATGGAAGATTGAAGAGAAGAAGAACAGCAATTCTAGAAAAAGAAAATCAACCACTTTCTGAAAGGTAGGAATGGCAGAGAAATGAATCTAAAACGACGGGAAGATAGACCATGGGAGGAGGGGCCGGCTCCCGGCAAACAGCGGAGCAACGGAGCACAAAATCAGGACTTTTAAAAGTCTGTTCCACTGAGGGACACTGCTCAAGAGGCTAAACCGGTGCAAAGCCCACGCGGGGTCAGCGTGGCCCCAGGTCCCGCAGGGTCACAGAAGGATCGGGGGTGTCGGAGTGTCACAGAGCTCGCAGGAGTTAGAACGGAGAAGCCAGCTACAGAGACAGAGCCGAGGACTGAACTCTTAGCTCGGGGTTACCTTGAACTGGTCACGGGCTGGGTGACCTCGGAGTGCGGCTGGAGGCTGGGGATACGGGAGTGATTGGGTGCTGTCCTCTGGGGGCGCACTGAGGAGTGGGGCCCCGGGCTCTCGGCTCCTCTGGGCTGGAGACTAGGAGGCCGCCATTTTCATTCCGGTTCTCCGGAACTCTACAGAAAGCGTTCAGAAAACAGAAGCTCCCAAAAGTGAACCCGAGCAGATTACTTAGTCCAGCCCCCGGTAAGGGCGGTGCAATTCCGCCTCGGGCAAAGACACTTGAGAGTCACTACAACAGGCCCCTCCCCCAGAAGATCAACAAAATATCCAGCCAGGACCAAGTTCATCTATCAAGGAAAGCAGGTTCAATACCTAAGAGAGCAGAGGAATCCCAGAGGAGGAGAAAGCAAAGCACGGAACTCAGGGCTTTCTCCCCATTATTCTTTAGTCTTGTGGTTAATTCAATTTTTTTCAATTTTTTCTCTTTCTTTTTTCTTCTTCTGCTAATTTTTTAAAAAAAACTTTTACCCTTTTCTTTTTTAACGTTTTTTAGCTAGTTTATCTAAAATATATATTTTTTCTTTCTTTTTTATATTTTTTCTTTATTTGTTTTATTTTTAAAATTTTTTTCTTTTTTTTTTCTGAACCTCTTTTTAACCCCTTTCTCCCCCCCACAATTTGGGGTCTCTTCTGATTTGGTTACAGCGCATTTTTCTGGAGTCTTTGCCACCCTTTTAGTATTTTATTTGATCCTTCATATCCTCTTATCTGGACAAAATGACAAGGCGGAAAAAATCACCACAAACAAAAGAACAAGAGGCAGTACTGAAGGCTAGGGACCTAATCAACACAGACATTGGTAATATGTCAGATCAAGAGTTCAGAATGACGATTCTGAACGTTCTAGCCGGGCTCGAAAAAGGCATGGAAGATATTAGAGAAACCCTCTCTGGAGCTATAAAAGCCCTTTCTGGAGAAATTAAAGACTAAAATCTAACCAAGTTGAAATCAAAAAAGCTATTAATGAGGTGCAATCAAAAATGGAGGCTCTCGGGGCGCCTGGGTGGCTCAGCGGATTAAAGCCTCTGCCTTCAGCTCAGGTCATGATCCCGGGGTCCTGGGATCAAGCCCCACGTCTGACTCTCTGCTTAGTGGGGAGCTTGCTTCCTCCTCTCTCTCTCTCTGCCTGCCTCTCTGCCTACTTGTGGTCTCTATCTGTCAAATAAATAAATCTTTAAAAAAAAAAATGGAGGCTCTCACTGCTAGGATAAATGAGGCAGAAGAAAGAATTCGTGATATAGAAGACCAAATGACAGAGAATAAAGAAGCCAAGCAAAAGAGGGACAAACAGCTACTGGACTACGAGGGGAGAATTCGACAGGTAAGTGACACCATAAGACGAAACAACATTAGAATAATTGGGATTCCAGAAGAAGAAGAAAGAGAGAGGGGAGCAGAAGGTCTATTAGAGAGAATTATTGGAGAGAATTTTCCTAATATGGCAAAGGGAACAAGCATCAAAATCCAGGAGGTGCAGAGAACCCCCCTCAAAATCAACAAGAATAGGTCCACACCCCATCACCTAATAGTGAAATTTACAAGTCTGAGTGACAAAGAGAAAATCCTGAAAGCAGCCCGGGAAAAGAAGTCTGTAACATACAATGGTAAAAATATTAGATTGGCAGCAGACTTATCCACAGAGATCTAGCAGGCCAGAAAGAGCTGGCATGATATATTCAGAGCACTAAATGAGAAAAACATGCAGCCAAGAATACTCTATCCAGCTAGGCTATCATTGAAAATAGAAGGAGAGATCAAAAGCTTCCAGGACAAACAAAAACTGAAAGAATTTGCAAACACCAAACCAGCTCTACAGGAAATATTGAAAGGGGTCCTCTAAGCAAAGAGAGAGCCTAAAATTAATAGATCAGAAAGGAACAGAGACAATATACAGTAACAGTCACCTTAGAGGCAATATAATGGCACTAAATTCATATCTCTCAATAGTTACCCTGAATGTTAATGGGCTAAATGCCCCAATCAAAAGACACAGGGTATCAGAATGGATTAAAAAAAACAAAACCCATCAATATGTTGCCTAGAAGAAACTCATTTTAGACACGAAGACACCTCCAGATTTAAAGTGAGGGGGTGGAAAACAATTTACCATGCTAATGGGCATCAGAAGAAAGCTGGGGTGGCAATCCTTATATCAGATCAATGAGATTTTAAGCCAAAGACTATAATAAGAGATGAGGAAGGACACTATATCCTACTCAAAGGGTCTGTCCAACAAGAAGATCTAACAATTTTAAATATCTATGCCCCTAACGTGGGAGCAGCCAACGATATCAACCAATTAATAACAAAATCAAATAAACACATCAATAATAATACAATAATAGTAGGGGACTTGAACACTCCCCTCACTGAAATGGACAGATCATCCAAGCAAAAGATCAACAAGGAAATAAAGGCCTTAAATGACACACTGGACCAGATGGACATCACAGATATATTCAGAACATTTCATCCCAAAGCAACAGAATACACATTCTTCTCTAGTGCACATGGAACCTTCTCCAGAATAGATCACATCCTGGGTCACAAATCAGGTCTCAACCAGTATCAAAACACTGGGATAATTCCCTGCATATTTTCAGACCACAATGCTCTGAAGCTAGAACTCAATCACAAGAGGAAAGCTGGAAAGAACCCAAATACATGGAGACTAAACAGCATCCTTCTAAAGAATGAATGGGTCAACCAGGAAATTAAAGAAGAATTGAAAAAATTCATGGAGACAAATGATAATGAAAACACAACGGTTCAAAATCTGTGGGACACAGCAAAGGCAGTCCTGAGAGGAAAATATATAGCGGTACAAGCCTTTCTTAAGAAACAAGAAAGGTCTCAAGTACACAACCTAACCCTACACGTAAAGGAGCTGGAGAAAGAACAAGAAAGAAACCCTAAACCCAGCAGGAGAAGAGAAATCATAAAGATCAGAGCAGAAATCAATGAAATAGAAACAAAAAAAAAAAAGAAAAAAAAAGAAAAAATCAATGAAACTAGGAGCTGGTTCTTTGAAAGAATCAATAAGATTGATAAACCCCTGGCCAGACCTATCAAAAAGAAAAGAGAAAGGACCCAAATAAATAAAATCATGAACGAAAGAGGAGACATCACAACTAACACCAAAGAAATACAGACAATTATAAGAACATACTATGAGCAACTCTACGCCAACAAATTTGACAATCTGGAAGAAATGGATGCATTCCTAGAGACATATAAACTACCACAACTGAACCAGGAAGAAATAGAAAACCTGAACAGGCCCATAACCAGTAAGGAGATTGAAACAGTCATCAAAAATCTCCAAACAAAAAGAAGCCCAGGGCCAGACGGCTTACCAGGGGAATTCTACCAAACATTTCAAGAAGAACTAATTCCTATTCTCCTGAAACTGTTCCAAAAAATAGAAATGGAAGGAAAACTTCCAAACTCATTTTATGAGGCCAGCATCACCTTGATCCCAAAATCAGACAAGGATCCCACCAAAAAAGAGAACTACAGACCAATAACCTTGATGAACACAGATGCAAAAATTATCACCAAAATACTAGCCAATAGGATTCAACAGTACATTAAAAGGATTATTCACCACGATCAAGTGGGATTTATTCCAGGGCTGCAGGGTTGGTTCAACATCTGCAAATCAATCAATGTGATAGAACACATTAATAAAAGAAAGAACAAATTGATACTCTCAATAGATGCTGAAAAAGCATTTGACAAAGTACAGCATCCCTTCCTGATCAAAACTCTTCAAAGTGTGGGGATAGAGGGCACATACCTCAATATTATCAAAGCCATCTATGAAAAACCCACCACAAATATCATTCTCAATGGAGAAAAACTGAAAGCTTTTCCGTTAAGGTCAGGAACACGGCAGGGATGTCCATTATCACCACTGCTATTCAACATAGTACTAGAAGTCCTATCCTCAGCAATCAGACAACAAAAAGAAATTAAAGGCATCCAAATCAGCAAAGAAGAAGTCAAACTATCACTCTTCGCAGATGACATGATAATATATGTGGAAAACCCAACAGACTCCACTCCAAAACTGCTAGAACTTGTCCAGGAATTCAGTAAAGTGTCAGGATATAAAATCAATGCACAGAAATCAGTTGCATTTCTGTACACCAACAACAAGACAGAAGAAAGAGAAATTAAGGAGTCAATCCCATTTATAATTGCACCCCTAACTATAAGATACCTAGGAATAAACCTAACCAAAGGGGCTAAGAATCTATATGCAGAAAATTATAAAGTACTCATGAAAGAAATTGAGGAAGACACAAAGAAATGGAAAAATGTTCCATGCTCCTGGATTGGAAGAATACATATTGTGAAAATGTCTATGCTACCTAAAGCAATCTACACATTTAATGCAATCCCTATCAAAATATCATCAATTTTTTCCAAGAAATGGAACAAATAATCCTAAAATTTAGTGGAACCAGAAAAGACCTCGAATAGCCAAAGGAATATTGAAAAAGAAAGCCAAAGTTGGTGGCATCACAATTCCGGACTTCAAGCTCTATTACAAAGCTGTCATCATCAAGACAGCATGGTACTGGCACAAAATCAGACACATAGATCAATGGAACAGAATAGAGATCCCAGAAATAGACCCTCAGCTCTATGGTCAACTAATCTTTGACAAAGCAGGAAAGAATGTCCAATGGAAAAAAGACAGCCTCTTCAATAAATGGTGCTGGCAAAATTGGACAGCCACATGCAGAAAAATGAAATTGGACCACTTCCTTACACCACACACGAAAATAGACTCCAAATGGATGAAGGACCTCAATGTGAGAAAGGAACCCATCAAAATCCTTGAGGAGAACGCAGGCAGCAACCTCTTCGACCTCAGCTGCAGCAACATCTTCCTAGGAACATCGGCAAAGGCAAGGGAAGCAAGGGCAAAAATGAACTATTTTTGATATTTTGATTGATTTCATCAATATCAAAAGCTTTTGCACAGCAAAGGAAACAGTTAACAAAACCAAAAGACAACTGACAGAATGGGAGAAGATATTTGCAAACGACATATCAGATAAAGGGCTAGTGTCCAAAATCTATAAGGAACTTAGCACACTCAACACCCAAAGAACAAACAATCCAATCAAGAAATGGGCAGAGGACATGAACAGACATTTCTGCAAAGAAGACATCCAGATGGCCAACAGACACATGAAAAAGTGCTCCACATCACTCGGAATCAGGGAAATACAAATCAAAACCACAATGAGATATCACCTCACACCAGTAAGAATGGCTAAAATTAACAAGTCAGGAAATGACAGATGCTGGAGAGGATGTGGAGAAAGGGGAACCCTCCTCCACTGTTGGTGGGAATGCAAGCTGGTGCAACCACTCTGGAAAACAGCATGGAGGTTCCTCAAAATGTTGAAAATAGAACTATCCTATGACCCAGCAATTGCACTCCTGGGTATTTACCCTAAAGATACAAACATAGTGAACCGAAGAGGCACGTGTACCCGAATGTTTATAGCAGCAATGTCTACAATAGCCAAACTATGGAAAGAACCTAGATGTCCATCAACAGATGAATGGATAAAGAAGAAGTGGTATATATACACAATGGAATACTATGCAGCCATCAAAAGAAATGAAATCTTGCCATTTGCGACAACGTGGATGGAACTAGAGGGTATCATGCTTAGTGAAATAAGTCAATCAGAGAAAGACAACTATCATATGATCTCCCTGATATGAGGACATGGAGATGCAACATGGTGGCTTAGGGGGATAGGAGAAGAATAAATGAAACAAGATGGGATTGGGAGGGAGACAAACCATAAATGACTCTTAATCTCACAAAACAAACTGGGGGTTGCTGGGGGGAGGGGGGTTTGGAGAGGGGGAGGGGGTTATGGACATTTGGGAGTGTATGTGCTATGGTGAGTGCTGTGAAGTGTGTAAACCTGGTGATTCACAGACCTGTACCCCTGGGGATAAAAATACATTATATGTTTATTTAAAAAAAAAAAAAAAGGATGAATACCCAACCTTTGTAGCAACATGGACGGAACTGGAAGTGATTATGCTGAGTGAAATAAGTGAAGCAGAGAGAGTCAAGTATCATATGGTTTCACTTATTTGTGGAGCATAACAAATGACATGGAGGACATTGGGAGATGGAGAGGGGAAGGAAGTTGAGGGAAATTGGAAGGGGAGGTGAACCATAAGAGACTGTGGACTCTGAAAAACAACCTGAGGGTTTTGAAGGGGCGGAGGTGGGAGGTTGGGGGAACCAGGTGGTGGGTAATAGGGAGGGCACATATTGCATGGAGCAAAAACAATGAATACTGTTATGCTGAAAAAATAACTAAATAAATTTAAAAAAAAAGAAATACAGGGGGAAAAAAAAGCATTGGCTCCTATATTGAACATGTGACTGTGCCTATAGATGATAACTTCTGATATATCAATTCCAATTTCACTGAACCCGAGTTGGGATTTGGATGTTCCCTTCTCTCCAACTCTTTTGTTTCTTTCTTTCAGTCTCTACCCCCCCTACCTCTCTGAGCCCAGGTCACTACCTTCTGTTTTGAGGAGATTCCATCATGCCATCTGGGTGGGCTAGCCCTGGTAACAGCAGGACTATGTTTCAGAATTTGAGTGGACTGGTTCCCAAGAATTCCTTTCTCTGTTACCTTGCTCATCAGAGATTCCAATAAATGTAGAAAAAAGAAATGTCGCAGAAAGAAATAATTAACAGTCCATTATTGGAATATATGATTACTGGCTCCCTGGGAAAGAGTCCCTGTACATTTCATTATTATTTAAACCTTCCCAGAAAGGTGCTGAGGATCAAACACCCACCTTATCCACAAATTACTATTTAAATGTAAATCAGATTTTATCACTCTTTTTCAAGGAGCCTGTATCAGCTACCTACTGCACTGAGATTATGAAACTTTGCACATGGCCCACAGGTACTGCACGCTCTGGACCTGATTTATTTCCTCCAGCCTATCCTTGCCACGACTGCTCTTTGATCCAATACAATCACTTTCTTCTAGCTCTTAAAAGGCAATACATATTTTCCCTCCTCTAGACTTTCCATCCCCACAGATCTTGTATCTTTGCCTAGATCATTATTCTCATTGCTCCTTGTATCACTTAGTTCTCAGCCTCATAGCAAGATATTTTTCTGCTGATCCTCTTGGAATAAGTAATACTAATCCCCCTCATTCACTCTATGAGCTTTTCTGTTACTGGAATTGGTATCTTCACAGCAATTTTTTCTTCAGTTGTGTATTTTATGTTTTCCCAACTAGACTATCCATGAAGACAGATCACACCTTCTTTGTGTACCAATATATCTTCATTACTTGACACATAGTAGAAGCTCCATACACAATTTTGGATATATGAACAAATTAGTGTATTAATAAAACAGTAGAGCTAAATCAAATTTTATTTTCCAATATTTAATTTTATAGATACCATAAATTGATACATGAGTACAGATGCACAGAATCCTAGAAGGTTTTCTTTCCATTCTCTGCTATTTTCAGGCTGGAAATTATTTTGTCCACTGAGCTTTGTGTTAGTCCCATTTGTCATGTGTTGTCACTTGTTTTCATCTACTCGGGAGTAATGTCTGTAAAGGGGAAGGCCTCAGGCCCTTCTCTTTTGTCTCTCAACTGGAGTCTTAGAAGTACAACTGTAGCACCATCTCATTCAAACTGTCTTAAGACACTTTTGACTACAGGGATTGGCTGCTAAGCTTTATTTCAGAACGATTACAAGATGAAATGTCTACAGCTTCCCCCAAGCCATAGGCTTGGTTTTTCTTTATGTTGACATTTCTTCTGTAGGTTGGAGAAAATAAAAATAGCACTTTAGAGAAGACCAAGAATAACAAAAATATTAATGACAAATAATTTCCTCTGAATTTCACCGGGATCTGAAAAAAGCACTGAAGAGCAGTATGGAGACCAGAGCTTTGGCATTTGACACACCTTTTTAAAAGTATGACTCAGTGTACTAACTGTGAGAAGCTTACTCAAAATTTATCCTTTAAAGATGAGTATATACTCATCTGTCAAGGTAAAATAATACTGTTAATATTTAGGATTGTTTTGAAGATAAAAAGAGATAGTAGGACAACCAAAACAGTGTCTCACTCAAGAAGACATTAATTTCACTCCCTCTATGGTCTTTAAAGCTCACACTTCATCTCCAATTGCAAAAGGAGTAGAAGTCTTCAGGAAGTTTCTATTCCTGCCTGTGGAGTAACCCAATGGAGGAGGGTTTCTAAGGCATTACAGAAAACATTCTTTCCCATTGTGGAGAAATTGAGAGTATGTAAATACTACTTAGAGAGTGTCTACATACTACTTAGTAAGACAACCTCTGAAAATAAAATACAATGAAACTGTATCACCCCATGACTGGGCAGCTTTGTTACAAGACTTATCCCGCCTCTTGCTACTACAGTGATATGTTCCTGGTCATTTGAGGAAGGATCTACCCAGTTCTCTCCATTAATTTTTCCAGAATATTCAGGGAAACACAATCTTTGCTCTAGTCTGTAGGTAACAACCTTCGTCAATGTTTTCTATTAATCTACTGGTGATAAAATGATTGGTTTTTCCCTTTGTTTTGATATTCAATATATAGCCCTCTTGGATAGATCCTCAAGGGCAACTGGAGACAAAGAGAACTTCTTGACCTGCTGGTGCTCATGTACTTTCTGAAAGAGAAAACACCCACAGAGAAACATTAGCCATTCTGGCTCCATGTCCAACTTCCACTTTGCCTCTGTGTATGTTTTCTGCAGTCCCAGGGACCTTCTTCAGTTATACTTTCAGCAGTGGCTTTTCTGGCGCTTCCTGGCTTGCCTGGAGATTCCAATCTTGTGTTATCTTTCAGGTATATTATGTTTCCTGAAGTTGATTGGAACACTCCCATCCCACATCTTTTCTCTGACCTTGCCTTTCACCATCAAGAGGTAGATTCTAATTCCCCTCCCCTTCCATCTGGGCAAGAATGTGGCTCACACAGAAGCAATAGAACATGGAAGAAGTGATTTTGTGTGACCACTAAATCATAAAATCTGATGTAGCCTCCATCTCATGAGCTGGGACACTCACCTTTGGAGCCTGAATCTTTGTGTAAAGTGTCCACCTATGCTGAGATAAACATAGTGGAAAGGCCATGTGAATGCACTCCAGTACAATGATCTCCTAGCAGAAAACCAACAAAAACCTACAATAACCTGTGAGTGAGGTATTTTGTAGGCCTAGCAAATTCCACAGCACCAGTCAACATTTGATTGCACCTACAAGAAAGAACCTAATATGAGCCCTTTCCAGATATCTGATTCACAAGATTGTGAGAAAAATAAAAAGGTAGTCTTAAGTCACTAAATTTTAGGATAATTTGTAGTAACTAGAATAATTCTCGATGGGCCACAGTAAAAGCAGATTTCCTGGAACATCTGTTTACCTGGATTAACTCTATTTCCATTGTCCTATTCTCCAAGGAAAACTATACTTCAGTAGAATTCTCATTTGAAGCTCTCATCTTGTATGCCTGGAATTAAATTTTCATATCTGAGCTATCATTAGAGATATGAAGCATGTATAGCCATGGTAAAATTACACTGAATAGTAGATTAGACGAGCTAGTTAGGAACATTACCATCCACTTTTTATATTAGATCCTTTATCCTTTATTGGGAAGATTATTTGGCTTTCTTACTTCAGAAGGCTTCGTGCCATAGTCTTTGGAGGTTGGGAAAGGTGGTTTTGAAGACTCAAACATCTCTCGACTTTGCAGAGTCTTAACAAGAAGAGATTAGCAGAAGCTTATTTAGCTAAGTAGAATGTCACCAAAAGGAGGCTTCTGAATGAAAAAGGAAGAAGCCCAGCTTTTTGATTCATTATATGTTCAGGCTAGAACAGATAGATCCCACGAGCCTCTCTCACATCTGAATACAGACCACTATCTGGCACTGGAAAAGACAAAAAAGTAAGAGATGGGGAACAAACATTTCTGCACATTTAATGTCCATCTGAGTACTGTAATCACCATATCATCTTAACTCTAAGGACCAAAGTAAATGGACTAGGAGTCTGAAATAGAAAATAGAAATGTGTCCTACTGTTCCAATAAAATTAAGTACTCAATGCAATCAGTGAGAATATGGCCTAGGGCATACATGGATGGCAACAAACTCAAATTACATTTCTAATTAGCTCACTATAAAAGAATAATTCTATAAAAATAAACAGAGGTAGGCAAGAGTAAAGATTTATATTTTACATTCAAGGCATTTGAAAAATGTTTCTTAGTGAGAAAGTTTAGTACTGCTGAGTCTTCTTAATTGTGGAAAAGTGAGACAATACCATTTAGGAAAGCTATCAGAAATCATGGATTTAAAACATGTCTTGGAATATCTTCCCCTTAAATCCCACTGAAACATGTATAAAATCTTCCAAAGCAAACAAACAAGTGAAATACTCTTGATTTTCACAGATGATTAACAAAATATCTGGCCTGGCTCATATTTAAATATGACTCTCCAAATCCTATTCTCTTGCTGGCAAATGTTTTCACAAGGCATCTTCATCTAAGAAGTTCTTGAGTCACAATCACATTAAGGACACTCTACTATCAACTAAATAACAGGAACTCTATTTGAAAGTATAAAAAATTAATGAAATCTCTATATTAATTATATATAAAGATATAAAACAAGACTTGAAAATATTGTCAAGCCAAGTTTGATTATTAATGAGATGTTAATCATTTTTCTTTCCTCCAAGTAATTCACTTTTTCCTCCCCTCTTCATTAATGCAGATAGACTGTGTGTTGTGTGTTCATTGTGTCAAGAAGAGAATGGGATGAGATGACCCAGTGGGAATGAGTTAGGGCCAAATTCTTGGCTTTGATTGCAATAGCATTAGTCTTAGGTGGTATAGCAGTGTCTGGGCATAAGCATCATATACAGAGGAAGCATGATGGGGGACAGAAGTGTCCTACTAGATTCCTCATAGGCCAAAGTGTGGTTAGGAATTAAAGAGAGATGAAAGGGATATTATGAGAACAGAGGGGTTAGTGGATCCCCAAAAGAGAAGTAGTAACTGAAATGGGACAGTAGTTCCCTATTCCATTATACTTTATTTTACCCTAGACATATATTGCTCTACTCAAATCTATAAAATATATATATATAATATAAATAAATAAAAAAATAAAAATTAAAAAACAAAATACATATAAAATATATATTTTATATATATCTCGATTCTGATATGAAAAAATCTTCCTTTTCTAAGTATAATAGCCTATCCATGCAGCTGAATAGGTTTTGGGCCTTCTTGTTACCTATAGAAAGTTGAGGGCCCAGAATCCTTTTTGCAATATGAATGATCACAGTCCCTTTTAATTCAAACTGTCAGTGCTTAAGGCTGTATAATGATTTTGACAACTTTGTGGGTTTCCTATGTATCTGACTACATTCAGTGAAACCACACCCAGAATTCTTTTTGAGATAGGCTTCTCTCTTTTTTGGCTTGTCAGAGTACTATATAAGAACACTAGCAAATCTTGGAAGCTCTTTGATGCAGCCAAGAGGGTCACTAGACACCATTTTACCTATCCACAATCTTTACAAAGGGTCTTAACATCATTTATTTGATCTTTACAGTGAGATCCTTCCTCACCTTATTTTGCTGCCTGAATAGACTAGAAATCAAACAGTTTTATTTTAAAACCCAGCAAGAGCTCCCTATTTCTTCTAAATTCTTGTAGATTACTTTTCATCTTAGCTTATCTCTCTTCCTATATATTTACCTATGCAGCTAAAATAAGCTAATTGACACTTTTTAAATTCTCCCTTGCCAAGAGGACCTACCTAAATTTCATTAAGTATACTTTCTATCCTCTAATTACCAAAAATAATAGTTTTGCCTATTTTTATGTTGTTACATGACACATACTACCTTACTTCAACTTGTGAGAGCCTCCTGTCATTAAATTTCCTGTTCTCCACTAACGGTTTGTTCACAACTTTGCCAGCCTTCTCCACCTGGTCTCAGGTCACTTGTTGAGCTTTCACCTATCACCCAGCCCCAAAAGCAATACTAAATATTTTATGTTTGCATTATGGTAGCCACTACTTTTAGGTACTAATTATTGTAAAACTTAGCTTTTGTTACATAATAATAACCACATAGTAAACCATATAATAAACCACAATGAAACTCAAGAGTCTAAAGCAACAAATAAATTTTTTTTCATGATTCTCTTCTTAGGTAGTTGGGACTGCATGGACAAATATCTGATGGTTGACTCAACGTTACTTAGGGTGATAACTGCCATATCTCACATCATTGAGCAAAATAACCCTGGCTCAAACATATGGTGAAGGGTGATGATTACAAAGGCAGGACATTTCAGTGTACAAGTACTTTTCATATCCTTGTTTATATCACATTTTTAAAGTTCCATTATCCAAAGAAATTCATAAGGCCAAGCCTGGATTCAAGGATGCAAAAATATGTTTCATTTCTGGGTGGGGAAATTTCAAAGTCAACTAAAAAATATCATGACTATGTTGAACATCTGGGTGGCTCAGTTGGTTAAGCATCTGTCTTCAGCTCAGATCATGATCCCAGGATCCTTGGATCAAGTCCCAATTGGGCTCCTTGCTCAGCAGGGAGTCTGCTTCTCCCTCTGCCTACTCTGCTTGCTCTCCCTATTTGTCCCCTCTCTCTCTGACAAATAAATGAATAAATTTAAAAAAATTATTACTACAGAGATAAGAAAATTGGTGGCCTTTTTCCCCACCTATACCTAAGTGTATAATGACCAATATTAATTAAAATAATATTATTCTTTATAAATAACAAAACCTAAATCAGTAAAGAATACAGGATCCAGAACTAGATCCAATTTTGAAAAATAGATCAACTTACTTCTACTACAAGAAATGAGGAATTAGTTGAATTTTCATTAATCTTCTCATCCAAAACAACCAAAAATTCTTGACAAAATATGGAAGAATCTGCTTGGTGGAATGTGACAATTACCAAGACAATTATGTTTGGTTAGTTTAACAATCTAAAGAATAGAGAGGCGCATAGGGAAAAAGAACATATCGTCCAGATCCTCACATTATTTTTCCAAGTTTTTATATATAATGACTGAATCTATATGGAAAATAAATTGACATCCAGAACAAAAAAATTACCCAAACCAGGTAATAAATAGACACTCAGGATATTCTAATATGTATTAGATAAATGTTTTACACTAATTATCATTAATGTGGTCTAGAAATGAAAACACAAGATGGAGAATATTGACAGATTAACTGATAATGCAAAAAAAAAAAACAAGAAATAAAAACTAGAAGCAAAATACATGAATTTAAAGTTATGAATGCAACAAATAAGATTACTATCAGATACAGTGAAGACAGAATTAGGGGAAAGGAAGATAGGTCAAAAGAAAATATAATGATGTATAAATATTCAAAAGCATGGAAAACAAAGAGGATAAGAAGCATATAGTAATAGTGGAAAGGTTTAACATAGGTGTAATTGTCATCCAAGAAAGAGATAAGAGAAAATGAGTCAGTAGCCATATACAAAGGGTTAATTGCTGAGATTTTTCAAAAATATGAAGGACATCAAGCAATAGATTTAAAAAGCATGATAAATATAACCGGACTAAACATAAACAAAATCATACTGAAACACATGGTAGCAGATCTACTGAAAACAGAGAAAAACAGGATTAAAATCAGACAAAAAATAAGGACTTTCAATAGAATGAAATATGGAGGACTGTGACTTCACATATATAGTAATACTCTTCTAGATAACCCAAGGGCAAAAGAAGGAATTGGAGGAGAAATTTTTAAAAAAATTTTAAACTCAGTGACAATAAAAGTAGGTATATTAACATTTATGGCTTTAAAAACCTGCAATTAATAGGACAATTTATAGCTATAAATGCATGAAATAAGTGCTTTCAGTGTATTCTAATACATACATTTATGAATATATATAAAGAAGCTTTGTGTTCACATTTTAACATATGCATTTCAATGAATGACACCTACGATTTTCAATATATGTATCAAAAATGAGTCTTATAGTGCCTGGGTGGCTGAGTCGGATAAGCCACCGATTCTTGATTTTAACTCAGGTCATGATCTCAGGGTTGTAAGATCAAACACTATGTGACCTCTGTGTGTTCTATATGGAGTCTGCATGAGATTCTCTCTCCCTCTCCCTCTGCCCCTTCCCCCACGCACACACATGCTAAATAAGTAAATAAATAAATATCTTTAAAAAATAAATAAAAATAAAAGTGAATCTTAACCCCATTTCATGCACTTTACAATAATTAATTTCACACAGACTGTAAACCAAAATATAAAACGAACAAATCTATAATATTTAAAGGAAATAAACCTTCCATAAGAACATAAGAAAATATTTTCATGATTCTGGAGAGGCCAATATTTTTTAAACAGGACACAAAAAGCATTAACTAATGAGAAAATTATTGATAATTTGGGCAATTAATAATTAAGAATCCATTCGTCCAAAGATAGCATTATAGGCGTCAAAAGGCATGCCACACAATTAGAAAAAGTAGCAACAGAGATAAATTTACTATGAAACTAAAGTTTAGCTACACTTTTACAAGACTTTCCAAGGATTTAGGAAATGTTCTGGCAAGGTTTGCATGAAAAAAAAGTTCTTGTAAAATTCATAAGACCAAGTGTTCTGTTGGTGATCCCAGTGACGTTCATTTTCAGATCAGGTGATACTGAAGATGTCTTATATCTCTTTGAGATTCCCCCTCAAAAGACATTGAATTAGGGATACATTTAATTTGAGTTCATTCAGAAATATTTACATTGTTCACAGTCCCTTCTTTGTAAAATTCTACTGCTCACCTCCCTGTGTTGAAATGACTTCCAGGAGTACTCCCATGACCCACTATAATGATTCACCCAGAAGCATGAAACAAAGGAGCATGGTTGAGGACCTACACTGACTTCTCCCCTTACTTATCTGTAACTTCCCACTCCAACAGTCAGAAACCTGGTTTCCACCCTCTGCCAAGCATTTACTTAATTATTGCATTCCAGTATACATGTGGGACACTTTCGTGTTAGCTATTTCCCTGTGGGAATATATTTTGACCAACTAGGGTGCAAGGCTTATATAGCATTCCCTTTACCTTTGGTCTTAACAGATTCCACTCATTTCCAAAATTACTTATGTCAGGAATTTCCCCACCTTGTTTGTTACAATGAATTTTTTACACGCATTTATAGTACAGATTATTTTGTCACAATCTGAATGCTCCTCTGGGATCCCTTGACCTCCTAAATAATTTTTTAAGTGTGCATACATTAAGACTCATTCTTTTTGCTGCAAATTTCTGTGAATTTTAACAAATGTCACATATCCTGTAGACTAGGATAGTATTATAGCGTCATACAGAATAGTTACACCATCTTATAAGTTCCCCTGTACTTCACCCCCCAAATATTACCAACCAGTGTTTTGTTAGCCATCTCTAGAGTTTTGCCTTTGCTAGAATGTCATACAAATGGTATTGTATGTTATGTAGCCTTTTCAAATTTCCTTCTTTTCCTCAGTCACAGGAATTTAAGACTCATTCATGGAATTGCATGGCTTGATAGCTCATTTTTTATTTCTGAATACTATTCCATTGCATGAATGTGCCACAGTCTGTTTATCCATTCACCTATTGAAGAACATCTTGGTTGCTTCCAGTTTGGGATGATTATGAATCAAGATGTTAAAAATATTTGTGTGCTGGGGTGCCTGGGTGGCTCAGTGGGTTAACGCCTCTGCCTTTGGCTCAGGTCATGATTCCAGGGTCCTGGGATTGAGCCCTGCATCGGGCTCCCTGCTCAGCAGGGAGTCTGCTTCCTCCTCTCTCTCTGGCTACCTCTCTGCCTACTTGGAATCTCTGTCTGTCAAATAAATAAGTAAAATCTTTAAAAAAATATTTGTGTGCAGATCTTTTGTGTGTGTGCACATAAGGTTTTAGCACATTTGAGAAATATCTAGGAACATGATTGCTGGATTATATAGTAATAATATACTTATCTTTATAAGAAATTGCCCAGCTGTCTTCCAAAATGGTTACAGCATTTTGCACTCCCATCATCAATGAGTAAGGGCTCCTGTTGCTCCCTATCCTCTATTGCATTTGGTTTTGCCAGGGTTTTTCAACGTTAGCCATCTTAATAGTGTAAATGGTGCCTCATTGTTCTTTTAATTTTCAATCCCCTAATAACATAACATTGAGCATATTTTTATGTGCTAAATTACCACCTGCATATCTTCTTTGATTAGTATCTGTTCAGATCTTTTATCCATTTTGAAAGTGAGTTGTTTGTTTTCATATTATTGAGGTTAAGAGTTATTCATATACTTTGGACACACATTCTTTATCAGATCTGTTTTGCAAATATTTTCTTCCAGTCTAGTTTGTCTTTTCATTTTCTTAAGAAAGATTTTCACAGAGAAGAAAATCTGAATTTTAATAAAGTCCAACCTATTAATATTTTTCTTTCAAGGATGGTACTTTTGGAGTTGTACCTAAAAACTAATCAGCAAACCCAAGGTCACCTAGATTTTCTCAGCACTTTTTAATGAAGAGTTTTATTGAAATATAATATACAGCTTTAAGATAAAATCTTAAGTTTTCAGCGTAATGAATTAGTACAGAGTGAACATATCCACTTATGTACAAACTAGATTTTAAAAACAGACTACAACCTGGGATCAGATCTGGTCTGCTACCTATCATACAGCTTGCAGTTTAAGAAATTTTTTAATGGTTGGGAACATTTTTAAGTGGTTGGGAACATCAGGAAGAGAATTATATTTCACAAAATTTACATGAAGATTATATGCAATTCAAATTCTGATGTTCATAAATATTCATACTTGTTATACATGTATGGCCTATAGCTACTATTACTCTAAAGGGCAGAATTGAGTTGTTGCAACAGAAATCATATAACCCACAAAGCCCAAAATATTTACTATCTGGTCCTTTACAGAAAAATATATAGAATATTACCAGCACCTCCAAAATCCCCCCCATGGCCACTCATGTCATTATACTTCCAAAAATAATGACTATTTTGACTTTGATCACCATGGATTATTTTTGTACATTGTATGAATAAGAAGTGTATGGCATTTACTATTGTGTCTGGCCTCTTTTACTTAATGTCTATCAGATACATTATGTAGCTGGAATTTGTATATATAAATATGGATATATAAAATCTTTTAAATATATACTATACATTCTTTATTCCACCATTAATGGATATTTGTATTTTATCATTTAAGCTATTGTGATTAATGTTGCTAGGAACATTCATTCATGTCTTATTCATCATCTACATGTATACTGGTACTACACATTTTTGTTGGCTACAAAGCTAGATGTGGAATAGCTAGGTCAAAGGGTATACAAAACTTTAGCCTTAGTAGATTTTATCGAAGATTTTCCTAAAGTATATTACAGGTATCTATACCCACCAGGAATGCATTCACATACCAGTTACATAATATTTTACTAACTTGTACTGTGAGTTCATTTTCCTATTATTGATTCACAGGTATCAAATCCAATATACAAATTTACCCATTTAGGTTGGTGCCTAAAATTATATTTCCCTGATGACTAATGATATTGATCACTTTTTCCTATACTTATTGGTGTTTGGAAGCCTTCTTTTCCAACATGCTGTTTTTAAGCTTATAGAATTCAACCCCCTTTTAAAGAGATCTATCTGCACATATATATGCATTTATATAAACTCTATCATTTATCTATCTATCCCTTTTTAAAATATCTTATTTATTTATTTGACAGAGAGAGATCACAAGTAGGCAGAGAGAGAGAGAGAGAGAGAGAGAGAAGCAGGCTCCCTGCTGAGCAGAAAGCCCGATGCAGGACTCAATCCCAGGACCCTGGGATCATGACTTGAGCCAAAGGTGGAGGCCTAAACCACTGAGCCACCCAGGTGCCCTCTATCTATCCCTTTTAAAAGATATCTATCTATCTATCATCTATCTATCTATCTATCCAGCTATCTGAAACATGTGGAAGATATATTAAAAAACAAATGTATTTTGGTATCCTGCTTTTTTCATTCTCTTCTTAAAGCGTATTTTGTAAACTAGAATTCCTAATTAAATGAATCTACTCCAATCTTTCTCTTCTTGGTTAGTGCTTTCTAAATACCGTTTAAGAAATCCTGGCTTTGTTAATCGCCCTGAAGACATCTCTAGGTTATCTTCCAAAGGATTTCTTGTTTTACCTTTCATATTTAATTATAAGCCATCCATAATTATTTTTATATGGGTTTAATAGAGGTTAAATTTTCTTCAGTTACATCTTGATTTGTTTCATCATCATTTAGGGAATACAGTCATATATCTGAATTCTCCATTCTGTCCCCTTGGTACATTTCTCTATCCTTGTGCAATATTACAGTTTTTAATTATTGTAGCTTTGGAATTCTACTTGGTTTCTGGGAATACAAAGGGCTCAGCTTTACATTTCTTTTGAAAAACTTTTGTTCTTTTCATTCTTTTATGTTCCTATATGAGTGATAGAATCAACTTGTCAGTTTCCACTAAAACAATTGCTGATTTTGATAGATGATTTTGATGATTTTAAATGGATTGCTTAGTGGTGATATATTTGGTAGAAATTACATTCTTTTATTCCATAACCATAGGAATATTCCATGGTATACTCTTCTCTCATTTGTTTTATTTAATTTCTATATTCTGGCTAACTGAACATAATAAAAAATAAATAAATTCATTCTAATACATAAAAAAAATTTCTCTCAGCAGTTTTTTTTTTGGTATAGTGATTTTGGATATAGTTTGTAACATTCATAGGAATAGAAACACCTATTTCTATGTGGTTGATATTTTTCACACTAAATGACTTTTTACATTTTTGCTTTGAAATAATTTTTATTAGTGTATAGAAATCGACTGTTTCTATATGCCCTTTATGTCCAACAACTGGATGATAAATTTATACATTTTAATAATTTATCTATAGATTATTTTGAATTTTCCATATGTACAGAAATGTCAAATGCACTTCTTTTTCTACTCAAATATATTTTGGTTTTTCCTTTACCTTATTGCACTGGCTAGGAACTTCAATACAATGATGAATACACGTGAAGTTAGCAGACAACCTTGGAAAAACTTTACAGTGGGTTTCTTATTATCATTTTAATAGCTGTGGAATCTACAGTAATACACTGTTTTTCATTCCTGATGTTGGTAAACATCTCTACTCTTATGTTTGTGGTCTTGCTAGAAAAATACATGTCTAAATGATGTTTTTGAGGTAATAATATTTGACTTTATTAATTTTTATTCAGGTATTACAAATAAAATACTCATATTTAGTATCTTTTTTCCTGACTTCTTGGGATACATGCTTAGAAAATCTATTTTCAGTCTTATTTTATAACATATACATTCAAGTTGTAAGTTTTCCTCTAATCATAGCTTTAACTATACTCTACAAGTTTTTTGTTTTTTTTATTTTTAATTTTTTTAATTACTTTTCAGTGTACTAGAATTCATTGTTTATGCACCACACAGTGCTCCATGCAATATGTGCCCTCCATAACACCCACTACCAGGCTGGCCCAACTTTTGACCCCCTGCCCCTTCAAAACCCTCAGACTGTTTTTCAGAGTCCATAGTCTCTCATGGTTCATCTCCCCCTCTAATTTCCCTCAACTCCCTTCTCCTCTCCAAATCCCCATTACCTCCGTGTTATTTCTTATGCTCCACAAATAAGTGAAACTATATGATAATTGACTCTCTCTATTTCACTTATTTCACTCAGCATAATCTCTTCAATCCCATCCATGTTGATACAAAAGTTGGGTATTCACCCTTTCTGATGGAGGCATAACACTCCATAGTGTATGTGGACCACATCTTCCTTATCCATTCGTCCGTTGAAGGGCATCTTGGTTCTTTCCACAGTTTGGCAACTCTGGCCATTGCTGCTATGAACACTGGGGTACAGATGGCCCTTTTTCACTACATCTGTATCATTGGCGTAAATACCCAGTAGTGTAATTGCAGGGTCATAGGGAAGCTCTATTTTTAATTCCTTAAGGAATCTCCACACTGTTCTCCAAAGTGGCTGCACCAACTTGCATTCCCACCAACAGTGTAAGAGGGTTCCTCTTTCTCCACATCCTCTCCAACACACATTGTTTCCTGTCTTGTTAATTTTGGCCATTCTAACTGGTGTAAGATGATACCTCAATGTGGTTTTAATTTGAATCTCCCTGATGGCTACTGATGATGAACATTTTTTCATGTGTCTGATAGCCATTTGTATGTCTTCATTGGAGAAGTGTCCATTCATGCCTTCTTCCCATTTTTTGACATGATTATCTGTTTTGTGTGTGTTGAGTTTGAGAAGTTCTTTATAGATCCTGGATATCAGCCTTTTGTCTGTACTGTCATTTGCAAATATTTTCTCCCATTGTGTGGGTTGCCTTTTTGTTTTATTGACTGTTTCCTTGTGATATATTTTCATCATTACTTGAATAAATAAATTTTCTAATTTCCATTGGGATTTATTTTGGGGGTCATGGTTTATTTAGATATGTTTTGCAGTATACTCAAGTATTCAGAGATTTATTTATTCTTTAAGATTTTATTTATTTATTTGAGAGAGAGAGAGAGAGAGAGAGAGAGAGAAAGAGAGTAAAAGCATGGGCGGCAGCAGAGGGAGAGGGAGAAATAGGCTCCTTACTGAACAAAGACCCCAAGGTGGGACTCGATCCCAGGACTCTGGGATCATGACCTAAGCTGAAGGCAGAAGTTTAACTGACTGAGCCACCCAGGCACCCTGGAGATTTATTTTTAGATGGATTCCACTTTGGTCAGAGAATACACCCTGTATGATTTCAAATATGAAATTTGTAGGTAGGGCTTTAAGACCATCAGAAAGTCTGTTTTGGTAAAAATTCCATTTGTACTTTAAAATATAATATATTAATAACATGTTATGGAGGTTTTTGGTGTAGTGAAATACATACATACACACATACACACACACACACACACACACACACACACACACACACACACACACACCCATATGATGGCATTCGCTTATGGTGGTATGAAAGTCTTCTATAGCTCCACTGCTTTACTATCTTCTTATTAGTTACTGTGAGAGAGATGCTAAAATCTCCAACTATGATTTTGGATTTGTTGATATCCTTTTACACATTTCATTTTGCTTTATGTACATATTTAAGCTTATATTATTAATCTCATTAAGTGCGGACAAATTTGTCTTTATAATCTCCAGTTGAATAAACCTTTTATTTGTTCTTATTTTTTGAGAGAGAGAGAGAGAGATCTTGGAAGCAGGCGGTGGGTAAAGGGAGAGGAAGAGAGGGAGAATCTTGTGCAGGCTCCATGCCCAAGGGAGAACCTCACAAGAGGCTTGATCTCATGATCCGATATCTTGACCTGAATCAAAATTAAGAGTCTGATGCCCAACCAACTGAGCCACCCAGGTGCTCTGAATAAATCCTTTAATTATAACACATTATTTTATTGTGGGACCACTGGCAATAGATTCTTTTTATTTATCAGAAATGTGTTTTACCATCATTTTTAAAATATAGAACTCCAGGTTAACAAATGTTTCTTTCAGAATGTGTTCTTGCTTTACCTTTTGTGTGTATCTGTCTTACGTTTGCTCCATTTAGGCTAAAAAGCCTTTCCCCCTCATCTGGTTGCTTTCAAGATTTTCATTTTGACCTTGGTTATAACATTTTTACTGCAATGTGTTCAAGTATAGGTTTCTTTTTACTCCTTTCGCTTATGTTTGCAAAACATCTTGAACTTGGTCTTGAGGTCTTTCATTAGATTTTGAAAAATTCTTAGGCTATAAATCCTCCAACTTTTCTTCTGCCTTTTCTCTCTGTTTCTCTCCCTCTCCCCTTCCCTCCTGAGACATCGATTACACACATTTAGACTTTTTGGCATGCCCCAATATTTTTCCTTACACAATTCCATCCGCATATTTTCTACTAC
This sequence comes from Meles meles, assembly GCF_922984935.1. Lineage (NCBI taxonomy): Eukaryota > Metazoa > Chordata > Mammalia > Carnivora > Mustelidae > Meles > Meles meles. Next base: position 43,507,149 of record NC_060078.1, on the reverse strand, counting down.
ATATTTTAGTTCACTATCACTCAGTTCTGTTGCAACCAAACTTCTGTTGAACCCAACTATGGGAATTATTTTGGTTCTAAAATTTCTATTTTACTCTTTTTATAGGAAGATTCAACTTCTCCATTGAAATTTTTTATCTATTTTCTTGAAAAAGTGAACTATGGTTTCTTTAAAGTATCTGGCTGATAACACTAAGTTCTGGAGTTACATTGTATATCTGGAGTTTTATTACATTATAGCTCTGTTCCTTGTCTCCCCCCCCCTTTTTTTTCCTCTTGATTTTCAGCCACATGGCCACTTTTCTGTCACATTTAGTTAGTTTTATTTTATATTTGTTTAAAATGTAGAGGTTTGGGTGATTTATATACCTCCAGATAGAATTTAATTTTCTTCTGACAGGCTACCTTGGGAAGATTACCTGGATTTAATTAGGAATTAAGATGGCTTGAGGTTTTGTTTCAGGCTTTGTGAGGTTTGGCTTGCTTCTTTGTGAGAGTTGGTTTGCTCTTATTCCTCGACTATATCTCTGTGTTGCCTCCAAGATTCCTCGTTGATGGCAGAACTCAAAATTCTTTTTTCTCTCTCTCTCTTTCAAGCACCCTGAGATTACATAAATCTCGTAGCTTTTTAATATCTTAATATCTGCTTAGTTTCTCAGTCCATTGGGAATTGACAAATGCCTCAAGAGACAATTTTATGCAGAATGTTGGTCTCACTTTTCTGATACTCCTTTCTCCAGAATTTTGGATCCTCAAATCTACTCATTCCCAGACTACAATTCAAGGTGAGGAACAAATTAATAGCATTGTAACTCAATCCTGGTATAGTGAATTTCTTTCACTTAAAAAAAAAGTGAATATCCAATAGTGCTAGGGAAGAAATTTAGTTTGAGAGAGTTGACAAAGCTTTTGGAAAGCTCATAAAGCCAAACAAGGGATGGGGAAGCAATCCAGGGATTAACAACAACAAAAAGCTGCTTCTATTCCTAACGCAGGAGAACAATGTGAGGAGATATTTGCAGGGACCAGGAGCCAAGTCTAGCAGGTAGAAACCAGAATCAAAACATAGGCTTCTAACAAGAATGGGGATCACATAGGAGATGCAGCCAATGCCAAGAAGAAAGAAACTAATGTGACTTTCTGCCTGCCTTGGTAATGCAGCCTTCTAGATAAAACTAACTGGTAGTTGAGAAAAGAGTCAGAGAAATGTAGAACCAGTCTTCTTCGTGCAGAGCAGAAGGATAGTAAATGTATCTAAGTGCAAAAGGAAAAGATGAAAAATCCCTTTACAGCCAGGTGCGGGGAAACTGATTGAACTCGCACAACTCCCAGGTCCCGTTACCTTCGTATACTGGCTGGAAATATTCTTAGGTTAGAAGTTATATGAAAGAAGTTAACAAAAAAAAAAAAAAGATTTTTCTGATTCAAAGATTTTCCTAAACAAATATCAAACAACTCTGGAAGAGAGAAGTTATTTCAGTAGTAGCCAATTTAGTGGGTCTTGACCAAGACATTTTAAAATAGAATGGAATGGAATAGGATAGAACAGAACATCACAACATGTAGGGACTTTGAGAGAAAGTATTTGTTCAAAAAGTTTTAAAACTCAGCTGTCTAGGTGAGTTATTTAAAGTTGGTTTCATTTCACTGAAGAGGAAGCAGACAAGGATAATTTCATTTAAGAATAGCAAGTCAAGACCTTTTAAAGAACAGAAAAAGAGGAAAGAAGATTAAATGCTCTTGGAAAAAAATTTTAAAGTGGCAAGTGAAATGCAAATTTTAAATATTCCCCAGCTAGTCAATAAATCCTTACAAATGGGTGGATTGTTCATCAGAATTGAAATAAGCCCTTGAACTTTGATTTTCATTAGTCTGGGTACATGCTGTTTAAAGAATCTTTAAATTTAGACCTTCACCTGTGTTGCGAAACATCTGACAGAAGAAACAAATTACCTCCTCACGGACTCATCTCCTTTTCCTTCATTTTTCTCAGATATTCAAAGTGAGAATAACAGTGACCCCCTCACTGGGTTTTCATCAAGTGTTTTTGGCTGGCGTAAGTGTCTCTAGTCAAAAGAAGGGTTTAATTTCTGGGAAGGCAATTTTAGTTGTTTTGATTAGGCAATTCTGTGACAAAAGGATGAGGTATTAGATCTGAGTGGAGCCAGCTGTGTTTCCTTCATTAGCTGCTGAAGGGGTTAGGAAAGGCTTTCAGGGGAAATGATGACCTGGCAGGTGGGAGATAGGTAAGCATGGACGGCACAGTCTTCTCCCTTCAGCCAGAATTGTGATTGCTTATATTGCTAAAAGGAGGGTTCATCTTCATATTTCATTAGTAATGAAAGACTTATCAGTTAGGATCATTTTGGTTGCAAGAAAGGGAAAAGTCAAATCATATTCATAAGGTGGGTGTATTAACCTTCAGTTCTGAAGAGCTCGGAGGAGGGGCTGGTGTCAAACAGCTTGACTAGAGGGTCTGATAGATCATCCAGGACCTAGTGGCTCCACTCTGTTTATTCACTTAGATTTCTTCCTCACAGCCTTCATCCTCAGACTAGCTGGAGAGACTTTTAGTCACAAAGAGGCCTAGGCGGATTTGGAGTTTGCATTCTCTCTCTGTCTCAGCTAGTGGAAGAGAAAAAAACAAGAGGCCCTTTCCAATGACTCCCCTCAAAGTTTTCTGAAGGTCATTGATTTTGATGAGACCATATATCCTTGAATCAGTAACTGTAGCCTGGTGACCAGCTTTGACTTAGGTCATATCCTCCACACAGGTCTATGCAAACACGGGGCTTATGATTGGGGGAAGAAGGGTCCTTCCAAGGGAAATGAAGGTATTTAATAAAAGGTTTAAAGGAGAAGGGAGTTGAGGGAAATTGGAAGGGAAAATGAACCATGAGAGACTATGGACTCTGAAAAACAATCTGAGGGTTTTGATGGGACAGGGGTTGGGAGGTTGGGGGAGCAAGGTGGTGAGTATTATGGAGGGCACGTATTGCATGGAGAACTGGGTGTGGTGCATAAACAATGAATTCTGTTACACTGAAAAGAAATTAAATTAAAAAAATTTAATATATAAAAAAAAGTTTAAACACACATGACAAAACAAATGTCCTCTTTTAAGATGGTCAGAGGCCCTTACCTGTGGCCTAGCATCTTCCCAGTGTGAAATGGGTTTTTTATTTGTTGTTTGTTCTCCCAGTTCTCTTTTCTTATTGTATCTTTGGATTCTATAGTTTTGGGAAAATTGTGGAAGATGTTCCTGAAAGCAATCATTTGCTCTAAAGTAAAGGGAATAAGAGCCTTACCATATATGTGACATTAACTACCATGACTTCTTTCTTAAAGCTAATTTGCTATATTTAAGGTATACAAATAGATATTAAATTTACACATTGAAGATCTATGCACTCACATCCTTTATAAGGCACAAAACATTGTCAGAAGAATGAAATACCCCTTTGGATATCTCCCCCACTCTTTTCTTTCCTAGAAATACACTATCCTGAATTTGGTGGGTTTTTTACTCTGCCTATATTCATATCTTAACTAAAATTTTTATGAATCGCCAAGCAATGTGTAATATGGTTTTATATATTTTTCATGTACATAAATGTGTATTTCTTATGTGAAATATATATTTCTTATATACTTAGTTGTTAGTTTATTATAATTTTCTTTCTCAATTATGTTTGATATATGTAGCTCTAGTTCTTTCATTTTACTCGTGTTATATTTCCTTGTGTTTTTTTTTAATGTGTGAATACATAATTATTGAATCATCTACTCTCCTCCAGGTGATAGATTTTTGATTCGTTCTAGATGTTGCTACTAGGACCAATGTTATTGTGAGTTCTTTTCTACATACACGTTCTAGGATAGCTCAATGGTGTCAAGTGGAATTAACAATTTGGGAAATTTGGATGCCTTCAACTTCACTGGTTATTGTCAAATTGTTTCTCCAAAAGTTGTAGCAATGTACATGTCTACGAGCAAAGTATAAGCATCCCTGTGGCTTCACATCATTGCCAACATGCTATTGTCAGACTTTTTAATTTTTGCTGGCCTGATTAGTGTGAAATTTGTGGTTTTAATTTTTTTTAGAGATTTTTTATTGTTTTTTTAATTTATTTATTTTTTCAGTGTAACAGTATTCATTGTTTTTGCACAACACCCAGTGCTCCATGCAAACCGTGCCCTCCCCATTACCCACCACCTGTTCCCCCAAACTCCCACCCCTGACCCTTCAAAACCCTCAGATTGTTTTTCAGAGTCCATAGTCTCTTATGGTTCGCCTCCCCTTCCAATTTTTTTTTTTTATAAACATATAATGTAGTTTTATCCCCAGGGGTACAGGTCTGTGAATCTCCAGGTTTACACACTTCACAGCACTCACGATAGCACATACCCTACCCAATGTCCATAACCCCCTCCCCCTCTCCCAATCCCACCTCCCCCCAGCAACGCCCAGTTTGTTTTGTGAGATTAAGAGTCACTTATGGTTTGTCTCCCTCCCAATCCCATCTTGTTTCATTTATTCTTCTCCTATCCCCCTAACCCCCCATGTTGCTTCTCCATGTCCTCATATCAGGGAGACCATATGATAGTTGTCTTTCTCCGATTGACTTATTTCACTAAGCATGATACGCTCTAGTTCCATCCACGTTGTCACAAATGGCAAGATTTCATATCTTTTGATGGCTGAATAGTATTCCATTGTGTATATATATCACTTCTTCTTAATCCATTCATCTGTTGATGGACATCTAGGTTCTTTCCATAGTTTGGCTATTGTAGACATTGCTGCTATAAACATTCGGGTACACGTGCCCCTTCGGTTCACTATGTTTGTATCTTTAGGGTAAATACCCAGGAGTGCAATTGCTGGGTCATAGGATAGTTCTATTTTCAACTTTTTGAGGAACCTCCATGCTGTTTTCCAGAGTGGTTGCACCAGCTTGCATTCCCACCAACAGTGTAGGAGGTTTCCCCTTTCTCCTCATCCTCGCCAGCATCTGTCATTTCCTGACTTGTTAATTTTAGCCATTCTGACTGGTGTGAGGTAATATCTCATTGTGGTTTTGATTTGTATTTCCCTGATTCCGAGTGATGTGGAGCACTTTTTCATGTGTCTGTTGGCCATCTGGATGTCTTCTTTGCAGAAATGTCTGTTCATGTCCTCTGCCCATTTCTTGATTGGATTGTTTGTTCTTTGGGTGTTGAGTTTGCTAAGTTCCTTATAGATTTTGGACACTAGCCCTTTATCTGATATGTCGTTTGCAAATATCTTCTCCCATTCTGTCAGTTGTCTTTTGGTTTTGTTAACTGTTTCCTTTGCTGTGCAAAAGCTTTTGATATTGATGAAATCAATCAAAATATCAAAAATAGTTCATTTTTGCCCTTGCTTCCCTTGCCTTTGCTGATGTTCCTAGGAAGATGTTGCTGCAGCTGAGGTCGAAGAGGTTGCTGCCTGCGTTCTCCTCAAGGATTTTGATGGGTTCCTTTCTCACATTGAGGTCCTTCATCCATTTGGAGTCTATTTTCGTGTGTGGTGTAAGGAAGTGGTCCAATTTCATTTTTCTGCATGTGGCTGTCCAATTTTGCCAGCACCATTTATTGAAGAGGCTGTCTTTTTTCCATTGGACATTCTTTCCTGCTTTGTCGAAGATTAGTTGACCATAGAGTTGAGGATCTATTTCTGGGTCTCTATTCTGTTCCACTGATCGATGTGTCTGTTTTTGTGCCAGTACCATGCTGTCTTGATGATGACAGCTTTGTAATAGAGCTTGAAGTCCGGAATTGTGATGCCACCAACTTTGGCTTTCTTTTTCAATATTCCTTTGGCTATTTGAGGTCTTTTCTGGTTCCACATAAATTTTAGGATTATTTGTTCCATTTCTTGGAAAAAAATGGATGATATTTTGATAGGGATTGCATTAAATGTGTAGATTGCTTTAGGTAGCATAGACATTTTCACAATATGTATTCTTCCAATCCAGGAGCATGGAACATTTTTCCATTTCTTTGTGTCTTCCTCAATTTCTTTCATGAGTACTTTATAATTTTCTGCATATAGATTCTTAGCCTCTTTGGTTAGGTTTATTCCTAGGTATCTTATAGTTTTGGGTGCAATTGTAAATGGGATTGACTCCTTAATTTCTCTTTCTTCTGTCTTGTTGTTGGTGTACAGAAATGAAACTGATTTCTGTGCATTGATTTTATATTCTGACACTTTACTGAATTCCTGGACAAGTTCTAGCAGTTTTGGAGTGGAGTCTTTTGGGTTTTCCACATATAGTATCATATCATCTGCGAAGAGTGATAGTTTGACTTCTTCTTTGCCAATTTGGATGCATTTAATTTCTTTTTGTTGTCTGATTGCTGAGGATAGGACTTCTAGTACTATGTTGAATAGCAGTGGTGATAATGGACATCCCTGCCATGTTCCTGATCTTAGCGGAAAAGCTTTCAGTTTTTCTCCATTGAGAATGATATTTGCGGTGGGTTTTTCAGAGATGGCTTTGATAATATTGAGGTATGTGCCCTCTATCCCTACACTTTGAAGAGTTTCGATCAGGAAAGGATGCTGTACTTTGTCAAATGCTTTTTCAGCATCTATTGAGAGTATCATATGGTTCTTGTTCTTTCTTTTATTAATGTGTTCTATCACATTAATAAAATGTGGATGTTGAACCAACCCTGCAGCCCTGGAATAAATCCCACTTGATCGTGGTGAATAATCCTTTTAATGTACTGTTGAATCCTATTGGCTAGTATTTTGGTGAGAATTTTTGCATCTGTGTTCATCAAGGTTATTGGTCTGTAGTTCTCTTTTTTGGTGGGATCCTTGTCTGGTTTTGGGATCAAGGTGATGCTGGCCTCATAAAATGAGTTTGGAAGTTTTCCTTCCATTTCTATTTTTTGGAACAGTTTCAGGAGAATAGGAATTAGTTCTTCTTGAAATGTTTGGTAGTATTCCCCTGGGAAGCCGTCTGGCCCTGGGCTTTTATTTGTTGGGAGATTTTTGATGACTCTTTCAATCTCCTTACTGGTTATGGGCCTGTTCAGGTTTTCTGTTTCTTCCTGGTTCAGTTGTGGTAGTTTATATGTCTCTAGGAATGCATCCATTTCTTCCAGATTGTCAAATTTGTTGGCGTAGAGTTGCTCATAGTATGTTCTTATAACTCTCTGTATTTCTTTGGTGTTAGTTGTGATCTCTCCTCTTTCATTCATGATTTTATTGATTTGGGTCCTTTCTCTTTTCTTTTTGATGAGTCTGGCCAGGGGATTATCAATCTTATTGATTCTTTCAAAGAACCAGGTCCTAGTTTCATTGATTTTTTCTATTGTTTTTTTGGTTTCTATTTCATTGATTTCTGCTCTGATCTTTATGATTTCTCTTCTCCTGCTGGGTTTAGGGTTTCTTTCTTGTTCTTTCTCCAGCTCCTTTACGTGTAGGGTTAGGTTGTGTACTTGAGACCTTTCTTGTTTCTTGAGAAAGGCTTGTACCGCTATATATTTTCCTCTCAGGACTGCCTTTGCTGTGTCCCACAGATTTTGAACTGTTGTGTTTTCATTATCATTTGTTTCCATGAATTTTTTCAATTCTTCTTTAATTTCCTGGTTGACCCATTCATTCTTTAGAAGGATGCTGTTTAGTCTCCATGTATTTGGGTTCTTTCCAGCTATCCTCTTGTGATTGAGTTCTAGCTTCAGAGCATTGTGGTCTGAAAATATGCAGGGAATTATCCTAATCTTTTGATACCAGTTGAGACCTGATTTATGACGCAGGATGTGATCTATTCTGGAGAAGGTTCCATGTGCACTAGAGAAGAATGTGTATTCTGTTGCTTTGGGATGAAATGTTCTGAATATATCTGTGATGTCCATCTGGTCCAGTGTGTCATTTAAGGCCTTTATTTCCTTGTTGATCTTTTGCTTGGATGATCTGTCCATTTCAGTGAGGGGAGTATTAAAGTCCCCTACTATTATTGTATTATTATTGATGTGTTTCTTTGATTTTGTTATTAATTGGTTGATATCATTGGCTGCTCCCACGTTAGGGGCATAGATATTTAAAATGGTTAGATCTTCTTGTTGGACAGACCCTTTGAGTAGGATATAGTGTCCTTCCTCATCTCTTATTATAGTCTTTGGCTTAAAATCTCATTGATCTGATATAAGGATTGCCACCCCAGCTTTCTTCTGATGCCCATTAGCATGGTAAATTGTTTTCCACCCCCTCACTTTAAATCTGGAGGTGTCTTCGCGTCTAAAATGAGTTTCTTGTAAGCAACATATAGATGGGTTTTGTTTTTTTTATCCATTCTGATACCCTGTTTCTTTTGACTGGGGCATTTAGCCCATTAACATTCAGGGTAACTATTGAGAGATATGAATTTAGTGCCATTATTAGCCTGTAAGATGACTGTTACTGTATATTGTCTCTGTACCTTTCTGATCTACTACTTTTAGGCTCTCTCTTTACTTAGAGGACCCCTTTCAATATTTCCTGTAGAGCTGGTTTGGTGTTTGCAAATTCTTTCAGTTTTTGTTTGTCCTGGAAGCTTTTGATCTCTCCTTCTATTTTCAATGATAGCCTAGCTGGATAGAGTATTCTTGGCTGCATGTTTTTCTCATTTAGTGCTCTGAATATATCGTGCCAGCTCTTTCTGGCCTGCCAGGTCTCTGTGGATAAGTCTGCTGCCAATCTAATATTTTTACCATTGTATGTTACAGACTTCTTTTCCCGGGCTGCTTTCAGGATTTTCTCTTTGTCACTAAGACTTGTAAATTTTACTATTAGGTGACGGGGTGTGGACCTATTTTTGTTGACTTTGAGGGGGGTTCTCTGCATCTCCTGGATTTTGATGCTTGGTCCCTTTGCCATATTAGGGAAATTCTCTCCAATAATTCTCTCCAATAGACCTTCTGCTCCACTGTCTGTTTCTTCTTCTTCTGGAATCCCAATTATTTTAATGTTGTTTCGTCTTATGGTGTCACTTATCTCTCGAATTCTCCCCTCGTGGTCCAGTAGCTGTTTGTCCCTCTTTTGTTCGGCTTCTTTATTCTCTGTCATTTGGTCTTCTATATCACTAATTCTTTCTTCTGCCTCATTTATCCTAGCAGTGAGAGCCTCCATTTTTGATTGCACCTCATTAATAGCTTTTTTGATTTCAACTTGGTTAGATTTTAGTTCTTTAATTTCTCCAGAAAGGGCTTTAATATCTCCAGAGAGGGTTTCTCTAATATCTTCCATGCCTTTTTCGAGCCCGGCTAGAATGTTCAGAATTGTCATTCTGAACTCTTGATCTGACATATTACCAATGTCTGTGTTGATTAGGTCCCTAGCCTTCAGTACTGTCTCTTGTTCTTTTGTTTGTGGTGATTTTTTCCGCCTTGTCATTTTGTCCAGATAAGAGGATATGAAGGATCAAATAAAATATTAAAAGGGTGGCAAAGACCCCAGAAAAATGCGCTGTAACCAAATGAGAAGAGACCCCAAATTGTGGAGGGGAGAAAGGGGATAAAAAGTGGTTCAGAAAAAAAAAAGAAAAAAATTTAAAAAATAAAACAAATAAAGAAAAAATATAAAAAAGAAAGAAAATATATATGTATTTAGATTAACTAGTCAAAAAACGTTAGAAAAGAAAAGGGTAAAAGTTTTAAAAAATTTAGCAGAAGAAGAAAAAAGTAAAAAGAAAAAAATTTGAAAAAAGAAAAAAAAAATTGAAGTAGCCACAAGACTAAAGATTCATGGGGAGAAAGCCATGAGTTCTGTGCTTTGCTTTCTCCTCCTTTGGAATTGCGCTGCTGTCTTAGGAATTGAATCTACTTTCCTTGATAGATGAACTTCGTCCTGGCTGGATATTTTGTTGATCTTCTGGGGGAGGGGCCTGTTGTAGTGACTCTCAAGTGTCTTTGCCCGAGGCGGAATTGCACCGCCCTTACCGGCGGCCGGACTAAGTAATTGGCTCGGGTTCGCTTTTGGGAGCTTCTGTTCCCTGAACGCTTTCCATAGAGTTCCGGAGGACGGGAATGAAAATGGCGGCCTCTTAGTCTCCGGCCCGGAGGAGCCGAGAGCCTGGGGCCCCACTCCTCAGTGCGCCCCCAGAGGACAGCACCCAATCACTCCCGTATCCCCAGCCTCTAGCCGCGCTCCGAGCTCACCCAGCCCGCAACCAGTTCAAGGTAACCCCGAGCTGAGAGTTCAGTCCTCGGCTCTGTCTCTGTAGCCAGCTTCTCTGTTCTAATACCTGCGAGCTCTGCGACACTCCGACACCCCCGATCCTTCTGTGACCCTGCGGGACCTGGGGCCACCCTGACCCCGCGTGGGCTTCACCCCGGTTTAGCCTCTGGAGCAATGTCCCTCAGTGGAACAGACTTTTAAAAGTCCTTATTTTGTGCTCCATTCCTCCGCCGCTTGCAGGGAGCCGGCCCCTCCCCCCTGCGGTCTCTCTTCCCCTCATTTTAGATTCACTTCTCCACCAGTCCTACCTTTCAGAAAGTGGTTGATTTTCTGTTTCTAGAGTTGCTGTTCTTCTTCTCTTCGATCTCCCATTGGATTTGTAGGTGTTTGCAATGTTTAGATAAGCTATTGAGCTGATCTCCTGTTACCTGATGTAGTCTCAGCCTGCTACTTCTCCGCCATCTTGACTCCTCCTGGTTTTAATTTTTTTTAAGGTTTTATTTATTTATTTGAGAGAGAATGAGTGAGAGAGAGCATGAGAAAGGAGAAGGTCAGAGGGAGAAGCAGACTCCCCAAGGGGCTGGGAGCCTGATGCGGGACTCGATCCTGGAAGTCCAGGATCATGACCTGAGCTGAAGGCAGTTGCTTAACCAACTGAGCCACCCAGGCACCCCGAAATTTGTGGTTTTAATGATAATTTTTGTACCTGCTAATGACCCAGAGTATCCCGTCCTATATCTACTGGCTACTCATATTTCTTCTGGGAATTTTCTGTTTGCCTATTGCAGCTCCCCTGCCCTGCCCAGCTTATTTGATTTCATAGTGCTTTACAGACTTTAGTATTATTCTGTATATGATTTGTTTGGGGGATAAGGGGTTCATAAGTGTTGTGAATATCCTTCTTCTATTTCTTGAACTGTCTCTGTGCTTGTGTGGATTTCCTAATAAACTGTAATTATAATGTTATCAAAATTATCACTTTATTTTCATGGTTTGTGTTCTTTGTATCCTAGCTAAGGAATGTTTTCTTACCGCAAATTTTGAAAGATGTTTTTCTGCATGGCTGCTAAGCTTTCCCCATTACTGGGGATGGCCTCAAGATGGTGGTCCACAGAAGAAGAAAACCTATCTGGGAGAGAGATGGCTGGAAACCTTTGCTAAATTAATTGTCTTTAGTCTCTTCCAGGCAAATACCCAACGCCAAGAAGGAAAGGTCTTGGAAAGATATTTTACCCTCTAGAGGAGGCCTACAGATCTTGTACAACAGTCCAGAAAGAGTGCCCCATCCGAGTTGCTCAGAATGTGACACCTGCAGGGGAGCTGGAACACAGGCTTAGACACCCACAGGCCTGTGCCTGAAACTTTGATGCATTTCTTCTTTCTGCCTCACATTCATGTGCACAGGTGTGTGGACATGCACACACACACACACACCATGTCCAGGTAGGCTGCCTGGTCTGTGCAGTTGAGGGATCCACATTTGAGTAGCTGATAACTCCCCTCCACTATATGATTTCACTTTTGACACCAAAACCCCGGTGTCTGCTAACCCCAATTAAAATCAGCAACTCTTTTTGCTTGCTCTATCTCTCTCACCTACTCAAGAACAGATTCATTTCTGTATTTGATGATTTTCTCTCTCTCTCTGCTATGAGACTTGTGACATGAAGAAAACAGTGAAGAAAATAGGAGCAAAGGTACTAGAAAGTAAAGCTTTCAAAACTAAAAAAATATTTCCATCTGCCAGCCAGAGAAGTGTTCTGTGATGCTTCTGGGGTGGCCACATACATCCCTGGCAGAACGTCTAGAATCACATGACTTTAGGAACGTTTCTCCAGCATCAGTACTTACGCTAGTTTGTTGTGGGCATTTGAGGCATTGTGGTAATTAAGTAAAGAAAGAGGTCATCTTGACTATCAGGAACTAGGGTATCTTGTCACCTCATTTAAGCCCATCAACATGGGAAAATAAGCTCAGGTGTGTATCATGCTTAGATGAGACCGTAGGAAGTAGGATCTCTGTCAAAATGCAACAAAATCTCTGTTCTGCTCCCAATTCTTTCCCCCTACCATCACTGTAACAACTCCTCTCTAATAATAAGCAATCAGCTCCCCCATTGTCTCAATCTACTTACTACACCACCAATCAGTCTGTGAATGACCCAGGTGCCTCTGGAGGTTTCCTAATCTGCAAAGACTCTCTGAGTGGAGAGGGAGAGAGAAAGGCTAAAACGTTTGCTGTGGGGCCTAGAGAGAACCTAATCTGGTGTGACTGGCTTGATACTCAGTATTTCTTCCTTTGATTTGGTTTCTATTTCTCCCTATTATTTAAAAGTTGTTTTCACTAAATTGAGCAATATAACAGTGATTTGTTTCATGATTCAAAAATTGACTTCATAAACCATTGTATTTCAAGCAGTTAACATATTTCTCCCTCTTAAACAACAGGATAAAGAAATTATGTTGGGATATTTTCAGGGTGATCATGCCCCTCTTTGTCCCTTTTTTCTTTCCCCATGCTATGTTCCTCCCCTTAAGTTAATGAATTCTGAAGGCCTCTATTGAAATAAGCAATGGGGGTGTTGTCACTCAAAGCTCAAAGTGAGATCATGGTGTCTCTTAGACCTTGAAGAAAGTCTTACTTATTTTAAGGGCTGTTATCCTTTTCAAAAAAGAAAGCCCTGAAAAATCTTTCAAAAATCCTTTACCTTTCATTCTAGCTACCCAAGGCAATTCATTTTAATTCTGATTGTGCATTTTCCTCTGCTCTCACTTAACAAATTTTAGAAAGGTGAATGTTTGGCTCCCTTGGAGAGTCTTTGTCTGACTCTACAGAGCTTTACACCATTAGCCTGACTTCTCCCCTTCTTATAAAAAGCAGCGTGCCTGGGTTGCTGAGGGAGAGCTGAGTATAAGTAGAAAGGGCACACCAGCTACTCTTCCTACCAGAGGGAGTCAGTGTGAGTATTCGTCCATAGAAAAGTGTGGAAATTCTTCCAAAAAGCTAAACCGTAACTATAAAGTCTTCTGACTGCAAAGGATACACTGTTCACACTATTTTCATCTCTGCCATTGGACAAGAATATGATTTTCCCCATGGACACAAGTCTGGACTCAATCAGAACGAGGAGACCATATAGTGTGGTGTGGGGTAGGAATGGGTGAGGGTGAGAGCCTGAAGAACAATGAGTAGATGAAAGGGGTGAAGAAGATTCTTGGCAAACTGATTCTTGCTGTGCCAGCTCAGTCCTTCAGCAAACCACACCCTTCAGATGATGCTGTGTGTCAAGATGAAAGAAGAGTCCTTGAGGTCTAAAAGTGAGGATTTGAGATCCCAGATAGAATCTGGATGACCAGGTCCAGGATCTGTCCTTTTGCCTAGAATGAGGGCTTATGACACATAGGTTTTCATGAATCAAGTCAATACTCAGATCACAAACTCGTAAAATAAACTTTTTTGTTGTTTTTTTGGATAAAGTAGTCCATTTAGATTTAAGGCAACTCTCACTCATTCTTTTCTGTGGTGTTTTTTTTTTCCAGTGTTATTTATTGAGTCCTAGAGGGCCAACCCTTTGCAGACATAGTTTTAAAACTCAGAAAACAATGTTTTCTGGAGTCAGACAAGTTGAAAAGAGGTCCCAGTGTGGTTCTTCCTGAGATGGTTTCCCTCTCTTCACATGAAACTTTCCGACCTTTCACCTTTTATCAGCCTCAGATTCCAGGCAGCTTACTTTTCAACAATTTTCACTCTGCCTCTGATTTTTTACTTAAAGAAACAAAGACACCTTTCCAGAATGTCCTGTATATAAAGGAATCAGCATCCTATTTAAGAGAAGGACTAAAATGCCCAATATGAAGCAACCTAGATCCCTGGATTGGAGCTCCTGGGGACCTCGTTGTCTTTCTTCCATTCACACTTCTGTCCCACCCCAGTCTCCTTAATGGCTCCAGTGACATGTCACTTCCATATGTTACTTTTAACCTCTGGCCAACTATCAATGCAAGTGTTCTAATACTCAGCCCCTAAGCATACAAGACAGCACAGAATTTTGAAAAAGGCTTGGCAAAAACTAAGAAGGAAGAGGAAAATAAATAATCATAGTGAGGATACAAAGCAAAAAACGTTATTCAACTTTCATGCATTGTTCAATCTTTTATTCAGCAAGCATTTATCAAGCCCTAAGTGCCAGAAGCTAGAGAAACGAAGGTGGATGGCACAGAACTCCTGCCTTCATGGAACAAATGGTCCAGCAGCAGCCTGGGTTTATACTGCAGAGATTTGAGGCTCTCTCATTGGTCCTTGCTTCCAGGGATCCAAATCCCTCTTCACTTCCATACTCTTCCAAGAAAAACAAAGTCCAGAAGGAAAATACTAGCCCATGACTTGGCATCTAATCCCAAATACCTAAGAGCTTCCAACTCTGATTTTCCTCTAGCTTCCTCCCATTTGGTCTTCATCACTTTTCATCATGAACTGCAGAGTTGCTGAATGTTGGAGCTTTGAACCTTGGGCTGGGCTGGGGTAGGGGGACAGAGGAACAACTGTTCTACCTGTCAGCTACAAACCTGGAACTCAGTCATCTACTTAATGGACACGTAGGGACAGGGCCTCTAGCAGTGAGTAAAGATATGAAAATTCACAAAAGGAGAATCAGAGTTTAGAAATACTAGATCTTTCAGCCTGGAGAAGAAATAAGCAATGCTAGACTTCAAAACCAAACCTTCCTCAGTGTTCTTTCTCATGTGCATGTGCATGTGTGTGCATTTGGGTAGCGAAGGCATGAATAGAGACCATATACCATTTCCTATTATAAATTCCTATTATATGTTTCTTACTATATACATTTAGGGCTGTATAAACCATGCTCTGGGGATGAAATCTGGAAAACTGCTTCTGCATTTGGGAGTGCCCATCTTCCACGACCATACAGGCTACCTAAGCTTTCCTTTCTACGTCTACGATATTCTGGGTAATCAAAGTCATGAAAAGACTGGGATCTGGGGGCTAGGAGATGACTGAACCTGAAACTTTAAGCACTGGGACAAGTACAGGAATAATGAATTCAGTTCACACTTCAACAAGATAATTCCTGGGATACCAAAAAAGCACAAAAACAGAAAAACCAAACTTCTAGAGGGAAGACAGTCATGACACCTGGAAGAACTGACCTCATAGAACAGGCTATGGTTTTTCTACCACTCAAGATTTGGGGAGTGGATGTTGTTCTAGGCCATATTATAGATTCCATCTAATCCCTTGAAGCCAGAAAATCTCCCTTTGTACAAATATGATGAAAGTACAACAAATTTGCAATTTGAGATAATGGTAGTACAAAATGAGGTAGATTAATGAGGTATCTGCATCTTCTGCAGGGTTCAGCACTGCTTTCTTCATCCATTTCTC
Organism: Meles meles; assembly: GCF_922984935.1. Classification (NCBI taxonomy): domain Eukaryota; kingdom Metazoa; phylum Chordata; class Mammalia; order Carnivora; family Mustelidae; genus Meles; species Meles meles. The sequence continues at coordinate 43,491,558 of NC_060078.1, read as the reverse complement.
AATTATCTCTAATGAGCAACTTAAGAAGATTTATATTTTGCCACCTAATTTCAATCCAGGAGAGCTATTGTATCAAGATGGTACCAGCGGCATGTGCCAGATGACTCATGATAGCAAAGAAATGAAGATCCCCAGGGTAGACTGTGAAAGAGCAAATACTGCCTTAGAAGTCATTTTCATTTTATTAAGTCTGTATGTTTTCCCTTTTTAAAAATTGTGAACATTTGCTTCTTGGGAAATAAGAAAAATTGAAAAGAGAAATTGACAAATGTCACTAACTGAGAAGTCTGGTGAAAGTATCCATAGGCCTCATGCTTGAGAGATGGCTGAAGTAACTACAAGTGTTTACGTTGGAAAGAAAAAACTTAAGAGGCCATAATGTAAGAAGTTCAGTAATGTGAAATAGGGATTGGACATAGTCTATGTCAACTCAGAGAACTGACCTTACACAAGCATTTCATTATAAAAAGCCAAGTCTAATAAAAGGGTTGTTTTGTCATGGACTAGAAGAACTTCCAGGAAAGTGATGAGGTACTATGACTTGAGGTAGCCAAGATAACGGGTGACCTTTTGAAGAGAAATATAACAAAAGAAGAGAAAACTAGGAATAGTTCTAAATTAGAATCTATTTATGCTTAGACTTTTCATATCTTATATGATTTAACACATTCCTCAACGAGGGGGATATTCTTTTCCCAGTCTATAGATGAGGACACTGAGGCTCAGAGAGATGAAGTCACTTACCTAAGATGAAATGGCTAAAAAGTCATAAGCCAGGAGTAGAAATCCAGCTCTGTTGGTCTTTATGAAGTACTTGTTTTATATAGCAGCAACAGATGATGAGTCGATCTTGAACATCAGAGCTGACAAAATTGACTCACATTTCTGACCTGACAACTCTATGTTCTCCCATTCCAGCTATTAGGGCTAGCTATCATGCTCCTTGCCCTCAGCTCCAGATTAAAAAAAAAAAAAAAAAAAAAAAACTAGCAGGGTGAACAGCCATGCTTTTACCACACTGTTAATGCCCATTACCTCATGGGCCTGCTGAGGTGGCCTGCTGTCCTCAGCCTCCCTGTCCACCCACCTTTCTGCAACTGAGCTGTTTCAGAGTTCCAATCCCATTTAATCCCTACTACTCTTTTCATGTTGGACCTATCCTCTATGCTACTCAATTTGAACTAAGAAGGCTCCTAAGGCAGGTTGACTACACAGGACCATGAAGTGGCCCCTGCCTGAGGCTGAGCAGCTGAGGTGGGTGGAAGAGTGTGATCAGCAACTAGTCCATGCTTACTTGATGCTAAGCATAGAACTGAGCTAATCATTCTACCAAAGGGATCTTATTCAATGTCTCATGACAGTGTTTCAAGATAAATACTGAGAGTGTCCCCAGTTATTGACAAGAAAATTCAAGTTCAGGGAGGCAAAGTAACTAGTAGTGTAACTACTACATGACAGAAAGAGTATTTGAGTGTAAGTCTTTCTGGCTCTAGAGTCCAAGCTTTAGGCCACCATGTGGTAACTGTTCTTAATCAACATAACAGCTTAGAGTCAGGGTGGGTAACATTTGGGCACAAGGGCCATTCAGGGGGAATAAAGGAGGGGCTTATGAGAAGCATTACTTAATTATTCAAAATAAAGAAAACTATTGGATTTCACTAGTGAAACACATATGTTTAGCATCATGAACACATGTTTAACTTAATATGTGTGAATGGGAGATGCTTATTTCCGGTCTGTTGTCCTGAAAGTGGATGGACTCTGGAAGCAGTTCTTACTTCCTTGCATATAAATTCCAGCCTGGGTCATGCTCAGGTTCACCACAGACTTCTGGACACTATGATTTGGATTCCTCCCATCACAGTCCCAGTAGACCATTTGCCTTAGTCATCTCAGCTTCCTCTCCATTTCCTTACATACTGCTGAGCTCTTACAATGCTTTGTGGGTAAACATCTCAAGCTGTAACAACATCATCCCAGTCAATACAAATGATTTTCCTGAGAAATTAAGTGCATGTTAATTGACTTACAGAGAATAAGTAAGAATAGAAATCTGACTTAGTGATTTATTTTGTATCAGTCAGTTCCTCTGTATGCAACAAATAGTATATTCAGGCTACTTTGAAGATTTATGAACAAATAATCTTGGAATAATGAACTATTCTCAAATGTGTCTGCTGAGTTTCAAGGAACTACAAGACATAGTGCCATGACTTGAGCTTAGTAGCAGGGACTCTGTAGTCACAAAAGGATGAGGGGAGTTCTTAGACTCAAGGCGGAGAGAATCACCTAGAAAAAGTTTCTTTCAGAAGAGCAGGACCTTCTGACAATCAGTAAACCTTGCAGCAAGGGAGTACAAGGATTAATACCCTGGCCTTATTCCTCTACCTTTTTTCCAGTATGGCTTCCAAACCATAGGAAGGCAAGAGAATTAACCTGATAACTTTCCAAGACAGAAAATAGTATAGAAAAAAAAAAAGAATAGATCTGGAAAGTAACAAAAAGAACCAGAAAACCATATGTATAAAAATTTATGAATATAATTATACATCAAAAATGCGTAGCTTAATAAGGCTTATAAAAAGTGCTGTAAGAGGTTTGAATAAAATGTTATTAGAGCAGAATCATACTTGTAACTTTATTCAGATACTTCTTAGAATGTCTAATTCAGAGAGAATTGATTCTCTTGCAGTGCAGGAGAATTAGAGTAAGACCAGTTTCCAACATGCCCAACTGAAAACTGAGTGATAGGCAGGAAATCCAGTGGTACACAGTGTATGGACTGGATTGTATTACCTCAAATTCATATGTTAAAGCCCTAGGTGTTAAAGTGACTGTAACTGAAGATAGAATCTTTTTTTAAAAATTTTTTATTTCTTTCTTATTTGTTTATAAACATATAATGCATTTTTATCCCCAGGGGTACAGGTCTGTGGATCGCCAGGTTTACTTACTTCACAGCACTCACCATAGCACATACCTTCCCCAATGTCCATAACCCCCCTCCCCCTCTCCCGACCCTCCTCCCCCCAGCAACCCTCAGTTTGTTTTGTGAGATTAAGAGTCACTTATGGTTTGTCTCCCAATCCCATCTTGTTTCATTTATACTTCTCCTATCCCTCTAACCCCCCATGTTGCATCTCCACATCCTCATATCAGGGAGATCATATGACAGTTGTCTTTCTCCGATTGACTTATTTCACTAAGCATGATACCCTCTAGTTCCATCCACGTCATCGCAAATGGCAAGATTTCATTTCTTTTGATGGCTGCATAGTATTCCATTGTGTATATATACCACTTCTTCTTTATCCATTCATCTGTTGATGGACATCTAGGTTCTTTCCAAAGTTTGGCTATTGTAGACATTGCTGCTATAAACATTCGGGTACACGTGCCCCTTCGGATCATTACGTTTGTATCTTTAGAGTAAATACCCAGTAGTGCAATTGCTGGGTCATAGGCTAGTTCTATTTCCAACATTTTGAGGAACCTCCATGCTGTTTCCAGAGTGGTTGCACCAGCTTGCATTCCCACCAACAGTGTAGGAGGGTTCCCTTTTATCTGCATCCTTGCCAGCATCTGCCATTTCCTGACTTGTTAATTTTAGCCATTCTTACTGGTGTGAGGTGATATCTCATTGTGGTTTTGATTTGTATTTCCCTGATTCCGAGTGATGTGGAGCACTTTTTCATGTGTCTGTTGGCCATCTGGATGTCTTCTTTGCAGAAATGTCTGTTCATGTCCTCTGCCCATTTCTTGATTGGATTGTTTGTTCTTTGGGTGTTGAGTGTGCTAAGTTCCTTATAGATTTTGGACACTAGCCCTTTATCTGATATGTCGTTTGCAAATATCTTCTCCCATTCTGTCAGTTGTCTTTTGGTTTTGTTAACTGTTTCCTTTGCTGTGCAAAAGCTTTTGATCTTGATGAAATCCCAATAGTTCATTTTTGCCCTTGCTTCCCTTGCCTTTGCCAATGTTCCTAGGAAGATGTTGCTGCAGCTGAGGTTGAAGAGGTTGCTGCCTGCGTTCTCCTCAAGGATTTTGATGGATTCTTTTCTCACATTGAGGTCCTTCATCCATTTGGAGTCTATTTTCGTGTGTGGTGTAAGGAAGTGGTCCAATTTCATTTTTCTGCATGTGGCTGTCCAATTTTGCCAGCACCATTTATTGAAGAGGCTGTCTTTTTTCCATTGGACATTCTTTCCTGCTTTGTCGGAGATTAGTTGACCATAGAGCTAAGGGTCTATTTCTGGGATCTCTATTCTGTTCCATTGATCTATGTGTCTGTTTTTGTGCCAGTACCATGCTGTCTTGATGATGACAGCTTTGTAATAGAGCTTGAAGTCCTGAATTGTGATGCCACCAACTTTGGCTTTCTTTTTCAATATTCCTTTGGCTATTTGAGGTCTTTTCTGGTTCCACATAAATTTTAGGATTATTTGTTCCATTTCTTTGAAAAAAATGGATGGCATTTTGATAGGGATTGCATTAAATGTGTGGATTGCTTTAGGTAGCATGGACATTTTCACAATATTTATTTTTCCAATCCAGGATCATGGAACATTTTCCCATTTCTTTGTGTCTTCCTCAATTTCTTTCATGAGTACTTTATAGTTTTCTGTGTATAGATTCTTAGTCTCTTTGGTTAGGTTTATTCCTAGGTATCTTATAGTTTTGGGTGCAATTGAAAATGGGATTGACTCCTTAATTTCTCTTTCTTCTGTCTTGTTGTTGGTGTAGAGAAATGCAACTGATTTCTGTGCATTGATTTTATATCCTGACAATTTACTGAATTCCTATACAAGTTCTAGCAGTTTTGGAGTGGAGTCTTTTGGGTTTTCCAAATATAGTATCATATCGACTGCGAAGAGTGATAGTTTGAATTCTTCTTTGCCGATCTGGAGGCCTTTAATTTCCTTTTGTTGTCTGATTGCTGAGGCTAGGACTTCTAGTACTACATTGGATGAATACTAGGACATCCCTGCGGTGTTCCTGACCTTAGCGGAAAAGCTCAGTTTTTCTCCATTGAGAATGATATTTGTGGTGGGTTTTTCATAGATGGCTTTGATAATATTGAGGTATGTGCCCTCTATCCCTCCACTTTGAAGAGTTTTGATCAGGAAGAGATGCTGTACTTTGTCAAATACTTTTTCAGCATCTATTGAGAGTATCATATGGTTCTTATTCTTTCTTTTATTAATATGTTCTATCACATTGATTGTTTTGTGGATGTTGAACCAACCTTGCAGCCCTGGAATAAATCCCACTCGGTCATGGTGAATAATCCTTTTAATGTACTGTTGAATCCTATTGGCTAGTATTTTGATGAGAATTTTTGCGTCTGTGTTCATCAAGGATATTGGTCTGTAGTTCTCTTTTTTGGTGGGATCCTTGTCTGGTTTTGGGATCAAGGTGATGCTGGCCTCATAAAAGGAGTTTGGAAGTTTTCCTTCCTTTTCTATTTTTTGGAACAGTTTCAGGAGAATAGGAATTAGTTCTTCTTTAAATATTTGGTAGAATGTCCCTGGAAAGCTGTCTGGCCCTGGGCTATTGTTTGTTTGGAGATCTTTGATGACTGTTTCAATCTCCTTACTGGTTATGGGCCTGTTCAGGTTTTCTATTTCTTCCTGGTTCAGTTGTGGTAGTTTATATGTCTCTAGGAATGCATCCATTTCTTCCAGATTGTCAAATTTGTTGGTGTAGAGTTGCTCATAGTATGTTCTTATAATTATCTATTTCTTTGGTGTTAGTTGTGATGTCTCCTCTTTCTTTTTTTTTTTTTTTTTTTTTTTTTTTTTTTTTTTTGATGTCTCCTCTTTCGTTCATGATTTTATTTATTTGGGTCCTTTCTCTTTTCTTTTTTATAAGTCTGGCCAGGGGTTTATCAATCTTATTAATTCTTTCAAAGAACCAGCTCCTATTTTCATTGATTTGTTCTATTGTGAGTTTTTTTGTTTTTTTTTTTTTTTCGTTTCTATTTCATTGATTTCTGCTCTGATCTTTATGATTTCTCTTCTCCTGCTGGGTTTAGGGTTTCCTTCTTGTTCTTTCTCCAGCTCCTTTAGGTGTAGGGATAGGTTGTGTACTTGAGACCTTCTTGTTTCTTGAGAAAAGCTTGTACCGCTATATATTTTCCTCTCAGGAATGCCTTTGTTGCCTCCCACAGATTTTGAACCATTGTGTTTTCATTATCATTTGTTTCCATGAATTTTTTCAATTCTTCTTTAATTTCCTGGTTGACCCATTCATTCTTTAGAAGGATGCTGTTTATTCTCCATGTATTTGGGTTCATTCCAAATTTCCTCTTGTGATTGAGTTCTAGCTTCAGAGCATTGTGGTCTGAAAATATGCAGGGAATTATCCCAATCTTTTTTTTTTTTTTTTTTTGGAAATCATTTTTTTTTAATTTGTTTGTTTGTTTGTTTACAGCATAACAGTGTTCATTGTTTTGGCATCACACCCAGTGCTCCATGTAGTACGTGCCCTCCCTATTACCCACCACCTGGTTCCTCAACCTCCCACCCCACCCCACCCCCGCCCCTTCAAAACCCTCTGGTTGTTTTTCAGAGTCCATAGTCTCTCATGGTTCATCTCCCCTTCCAGTTTCCCTCAATTCCCTCTCCTCTCCATCTCCCCATGTCCTCCATGTTATTTGTTATGCTCCCAATCTTTTGATACCAGTTGAGACCTGATTTGTGACCCAGCTTGTGATCTATTCTGGAGAATGTTCCATGTGCACTAGAGAAGAATGTGTATTCTGTTGCTTTGGGATGAAATATTCTGAATATATCTGTGATGTCCTTCTGGTCCAGTGTGTCATTTAAGGCCTTTATTTCCTTGTTGATCTTTTGCTTGGATGATCTGTCCATTTCAGTGAGGGGAGTGTTCAAGTCCCCTACTATTATTGTATTATTATTGATGTGTTTCTTTCATTCTGTTATTAATTGGTTGATATCGTTGGCTGCTCCCACATTAGGGGCATAGATATATTAAATTGTTAGATCTTCTTGTTGGACAGACCCTTTGAGTATGATATAATGTCCTTCCTCATCTCTTACTATAGTCTTTGGATTAAAATCTCATTGATCTGATATAAGGATTGCCACCCCAGTTTTCTTTTGATGCCCATTAGCATGGTAAATTGTTTTCCACCCCCTCACTTTAAATCTGGAGGTGTCTTCGTGTCTAAAATGAGTTTCTTCTAGGCAACATATAGATGGGTTTTGTTTTTTTATCTACTCTGATACCCTGTGTCTTTTGATTGGGGCATTTAGCCCATTTACATTCAGGGTAACTATTGAGAGATATGAATTTAGTGCCATTATATTGCCTGTAAGGTGACTTTTACTGTATATTGTCTCTGTTCCCTTCTGATCTACTACTTTTAGGCTCTCTCTTTGCTTAGAGGACCCCTTTCAATATTTCCTGTAGAGCTGGTTTGGTGTTTGCAAATTCTTTCAGTTTTTGTTTGTCCTGGAAGCTTTTGATCTCTCCTTCTATTTTCAATGATAGCCTAGCTGGATAGAGTATTCTTGGCTGCATGTTTTTCTCGTTTAGTTCTCTGAATATATCATGCCAGCTCTTTCTGGCCTGCCAGGTCTCTGTGGATAAGTCTGCTGCCAATCTAATATTTTTACCATTGTATGTTACAGACTTCTTTTCCCGGGCTGCTTTCAGGATTTTCTCTTTGTCACTAAGACTTGTAAATTTTACTATTAGGTGACGGGGTGTGGACCTATTTTTGTTAACTTTGAGGGGGGTTCTCTGCATCTCCTGGATTTTGATGCTTGGTCCCTTTGCCATATTAGGGAAATTCTCTCCAATAATTCTCTCCAATAGACCTTCTGCTCCCCTCTCTGTTTCTTCTTCTTCTGGAATCCCAATTATTTTAATGTTGTTTCGTCTTATGGTGTCACTTATCTCTCGAATTCTCCCCTCGTGGTCCAGTAGCTGTTTGTCCCTCTTTTGTTCGGCTTCTTTATTCTCTGTCATTTGGTCTTCTATATCACTAATTCTTTCTTCTGCCTCATTTATCCTAGCAGTGAGAGCCTCCATTTTTGATTGCACCTCATTAATAACTTTTTTAATTTTAACTTGGTTAGATTTTAGTTCTTTTATTTCTCCAGAAAGGGCTTTTATATCTCCAGAGAGGGTTTCTCTAATATCTTCCATGCCTTTTTTGAGCCCAGCTAGAACCTGTGGCACAGCCTGCATGAATTATGATAAGCTGCAAAATCTATGACTTGAGCATGCTGGCAAGTTTGATTATATTTTCTACAATTCCAACAAATGGGTGGAATAATAGAGTTATCTATCTACAGGATACAGTTGGGAAATGCATTTCCTTAAAAAAAAAATCAAAATGTCAGCATAAGATAAAGCATGTAGACTTTGTTCAATTCTTCAAAATTCTCTCTTATGCTTTTAATTTAGAGGAAAGAAATGTCAGTTGTGACCAGTGCCTCCTAGATCAGTATTACACTCAGAGCTCTGTGAAGAGACTTACAGAGGCAAAATGTGACAATCCATGGACTCTCCTTACTTTCTCACAGGGGTCTCTGGTCCTGATGATGTGCAATGGTCAAGAAGGAGAAGTCCATGGTGTTGCCATAAGAAGGGTCCTCTCCCAGGCTACCAAGGTCTCCCCAGCCTTCACAACCACCAGGGTATGGGGAGAAAGGAGACATGGCTGATCACGACTATTCTATACCTTCAGTTATAATTTCAGGCTTGACTGAGAAGCCTGAAACATAATTTGAAGCTTTGAATATAATAATAATTTGACCTTGAAGCTTAAATAAATGTCTAGGTTTTTACTTTTCTAAGTCCTGCTTCCAAGCATTAATGCAGGTGTCCTTGTTGGATGCAGTTGATGTCACAGGAAAGGAGTGAACCTACATGCCCACTTCAAACTCAGGTGTGCCTGCACATCCCACATCGTGCTCTGCTTGGTTGCTGGGACTGGTATGTGTCATGATATTTACCCTCCTTATAAGGAAGAGATAAAAGAGCAATTGAAGCTGAAGATCTGTTTTCATTCTGGGGCTCTTGGGCAAAGGGAATGAGAATAAACACCTTTCTCTTAACTGCAAACATTAAAGTCAACAAGAAACTGCTCTCTGCCCCAAATTCCTTCCCTAGGCAACAAGTCTTATAAAACTACTTTTGCCCATAATCACTAATTTGGGGCATTCCCCACGGCATCTTCTCTCATAGTGTCCTGTTTTTTGTTTTTTTTTTCTTTTAAGATGTAATCATTTATTCGAGACAGAGAAAGAGCGCAGGAGAGGCAGAAAGAAACCTAAGCAGACTCCAGGCTGAGTGCAGAGCCTGACTTTGGGCTTGATCTCACAACCCTGAGGTCACAACCTGAGCTGAAGCCAAGAGTTAGCCGCCCAAACTGACTGCACCACCCAGGTGCCCCCATAGTGTCTTCAGTCTTAAAGGAAGAGATTCCAGTTTCCCAAGGATAAACTGAAAGTTAGAACAGACTCAATAATAATTTCTGGTTTTTTGCTCTAAAATCAGAGTATAAAGCTTATCTTGTGGCCCAGCGACAGAGGTGTATTCCTGATGGAAGAAAGTGTTACTGGCCATCTCAGAAGGACAGCAGAATAACCCTTGGTAATAGAGAGAAACACAAGAGAGGGGGAGAACAAGAGAGTTTTGCAGAGAGTAGGTTGCAGGAGAAGGGCAATAAAAAAATCTCTCCAATACAGCAGTATGACTCAGCACCAAGTATGTGGAACCCCCCACTGGAGCAAGGGGGTCTTTTCTTCTTGAACTTCAACTCAATTAAAAATGTATATCAGATCAGATCAATTTATTACTGATACAGTATCTATTAAAGCCCTATATCAAATAATTCTAGATATTAAATGATCTTGTACTAAAACACAGGACTACCAGGAGAGATGGAAGATATTAATTACCCCAAATAAGAAAACATGACTGGGCTAGATCACCTGTTAGAGACTCTACTCACTCCTACATCATAAGGGCTACAAGTCTTGGGCTGCATTTCCTAACCAGCCAGCTTCTGGTTTAGATTCTGTCAGTGAGAGGCATTCATGGGAGAGACAGAAGGTAGAAGAGAAGCTGAAGTCATATCGTTTTTGTGGCAGATACAGGCAGACACCTGACTTTCAGTAGATGTGCCAGGGCTTTGGAACACATTTTGGCAAATTACCCGTGTTGATGCTACATGCATGGGAGGTCATTGTTAGTGGTCTGTGGTTATTCTATCCTGTATTGGTTTCCTAGAACCCATTTGAAGCTTTCCCTATCAGTCCCCAACTCCATCTAACAGTATAATTGTTTTCTATATGCTATACTTCCCTGCTTGGAATCTGGCAATGTTTTCTGTTTTCCTGGCCAAAATCCCATTTGGGGAAAGGATATTACTGGGCTGAGAATGAGGTCAATGGTTTATGAAGAAGAAGCTGTTGGGAGGTGGAGAAAACACAGGTGGGGACTTCATCTACTCTTCTAGGGACATAGATCTGGAATCTTCTTGATACCCTACTCTTTCCACATATGACTTTGCATCTGGGGACACTAATGTTGTATTCTGGTAAACATAATTGGTTCAACTGGTGTACATCTTTCCTACCACCCCCATCCCTACCTTGTTCTTTCTTAATGAGAGAGAGAGAGAAATGGAGGAAGGGGGAAGGAAGAGAAGGAGGAATGGAGGGTGGAAGGAAGGAAGGAAAGGAGGAAGGAAGAGAGAAAGGACGGAAGGAAGGAAGGAAGAAAGAAGGAAAAAGAGAAAAAGAAAGGGAAAGAAAGGATTAACAAGGAATCATTGTTCTTTGTTATAGGTTTGTCCCTGCTCCTCCTCCCACCTTCACCTTTCTAAGGAATTATAATTACTTATATATTCTATCTTCCTTTGGTTGTTTCCAGTGATTATAGTAGGTAGCTTTTTTCTGAAATTTTCCAACTCTCTGAATCTCTGTAAATTATAGTAAACAGACCTGTATCATCCCAGCAAGAAGGCACATAACAGGTATTCAATTAATGATTTGCTATATTTAGTTTTAACAACAGAAGTTGTTTACAATCCCTCTCTTGACAATATCTCACATTTTACTGGCCTTTATGTTTAAATCAGCACTTCAAAATTAATGTTGCCACTAAGTACTCTCTAATTCCAAGTTTCACGTCTCACTCTTGATTAAAACTAAGAACCATGATTTCATTGTTTAATGCAGTTTAATCTAGGCTGTTGTGAGACACGAAACCGTCTACCCATCCACAGTGAAGATTTTTTCTCCCTCTTTTCCAGCCAGAAGAGTCTCTAGAGAAGATGACATGTCCTGAAAACTTCACAGCTTCACTGAGGTCTCCCTCCTCCAGAACATGTACGACAGAGTCCAACTGGCCCAACTCAATGAATGCTCCTGAGCACTGTAACATACACCCACTTCTGCAAACATGGAAGGAGAGCATATCAGTGCGTGGTGAATAAAGCCCAATGCCAAACATAATCCAATGTCCCAAGACATCATAAAGAGGCCATCTTTTCCACTTGAGGAATATGAATTTACTCAACTATGAAACTTGACTTTTGTGATATTTTATGAAAGAAGTGATTAAAGTAATCTCTCTCACCTCATTTTACAATACAATGACAGATAGAGTGGTGGACTAACAAGAATCATAATTCATTGACATTGGAATATTTTATCTTCTCATGGTCATAATTTCCTAAAGCAATGTGTTCATAATGCTTTCCATCGGTACAAGTCTTTGAATATTTTTCAACATCTATATGTGTGTATATACATATACATATATATATAAATGTATATAATGCATGTCTCTACTAGTATGTTATGACTTATAAACTATACATAAAAATATAAATTTTAAAAGGTTAAGATGAAATAAACCATATTTTTAAATATTTTGCTTATCATGTGAGCTCTGTGCTGTCATTAGCTAACATGTAGTCAAAGCATAGGGCAAAGCTTATTTAGATCATATTGTTTTTAAAAATATTTAAAATAACCTCGTGAGTAATTTTTTATTTCTTATTTTTGGTTGATTCCTTTTCAGATCCTATTGTATCACTACTGCTTTTACCTCTTTTTTTTAAGATTTTATTTATTCATTTGACAGACAGAGATCACAGGAAGGCAGAGAGGCAGACAGAAAGAGAGGAAGGGAAGCAGACTCTCTGCTGAGCAGAGAGCCTGATGTGGGGCTCGATCCCAGAACCCTGGGATCATGACCCAAGCCAAAGGCTTTAACTCACTGAGCCACCCAGGCACCCCTTACCTCAATTTTTAAAAAGATTTTATTTATTTATTTGCCAGAGAGAGAGCACAAGCAGGTGGAGTGGCAAGCAGAGGGAGAACCAGGTTCCACACTGAGCAAGTGGCCCGACGTGGGGCCCGATCCCAGGGCCCAGATAATATGACCTGAGCTGAAGGCAGATGCTTAACTGACTGAGCCACCCAGGCATCCCACTTTTGCCTAATTTTTAAAAGATTTTATTTATTTGTTTAGAGAGCAAGCAGGTGTGTGTAGGGGGAGGGGAAGTGGGAGAGGGAGAAGAGTCTCAGGCAAACTCTGCACTGAACATGGAGCCTCATGCAGGGCTCAATCTCATGACCCTGACTGAAATCATGACCTGAGCTGAGCTCTTCACTGGCTGATCCATCCAGGCACCCCACTGCTCTTACCTCTTAATTTTGATAACCAAGAGCTCATTCTATGGGTGGCAATATCCACACTATCATCTTATCACCATTCTCTTTTGCTTGCAATCTAAGTAGTACCTTCCTCTTTACTCAATCTGCAGTTTCTTTGCAGGAATTTTTAAAGTCATTTGTTGTTTATAGAAAGCTAGTTTGGTCAAAACTAGATGGGTAGCAAATCTGCTTAATTAGGCACACAGAAACTGCAGAACATCACCACATACCAAAAGTGAACAAAGTGTAAAGTACCATTGTGAACTCTCTCCTATTTTGGAAGCCTGATAGTTCATTAGCTAAACTTGAGGTGGGATCATCTGACATGTGGACCTAGGAAAGACATCCATGTTGGCCCATATAGTAAATACTATCAAAACTTCATTTTTTTCCTTTATTTGGTGAAATACAGAAGTCCTAATGTTTTCTATCCACATCATAATGGATGATCTTGATCTTGTGTATCCTGGAGTGTGTACAACCCATTTAGAAACCGCTGGTCAAGAACACTGCTTCTTACCAGGTAGTTCCTAGACTGAGAAGACAATACTGTTTTGTCTTTCACCTATTCCTGACTTGGTCCACTGCCCCTTTCTGGCTTTTAAACAATGGCTGTTAATTCCTGCATTCTTCCATGATATCCATTGTAAAGTGTGTTTTGGGCTGAAAAACATGTTTATAATGCACTTATGAGCCAGCATTCTACCCAGAAAATATGTCTTTTCTCCCAGGTAGTATCTTTGAAAAACCAGAACCTAAAGGACTGTTTTGACTTCCATACTCAGAGTTCATTGTGATGCATCTCAGCACCCTATGAGAAAGAGAAGATAAAGATGTTTCTTTTGGGTCAGCTGACCAGCAGTTAGGAGCTCATTCTATGGGTGGCAATATCCACACTATCATCTTATCACTGTTCTCTTTTGCTTGCATTCTAAGCAGTACCTTCCTCTTTACTCAATCTGCAGTTTCTTTGCAGGAATTTTTAAATTTTTAAAGTTCAGAGACCTGAACACGAGAAGGATGACCAGCCTGTTCTCAGAGAAGGGCCTGAGTGAGTAAATGCACGCGTCTGATTCCAGGTTCCCTGGGGCCCTCAGCCCCTTCAGCTAAACACTACAGAGGATCTGCAAATCCTCACAGGCCACTCTAACGAACCAACAACAAGGACAGGCTGCCAGATAACTAACACTCTGCTTCAGAACAGCTCTCTTCAATTCACCGTGCATCCCTTTCCAACTTCAGCTCTACACAGAGATCTTAAGGACCCAGAGAAGGTTAAGGGGAAGACAAGATTGGTCCTTAACACCTACATCTAGTGTACGCGGAATTAACTCTGAGCGCATGAGTTTCACTAGCATAAAAAGAGATTTAAAACTTTATATTGAAGTCAATGAGCGGTTAAAGAAGGTTTGTGCAAATGAGCACGACATAATCAGACCTGTGCTCTAGAAGCACCTCTGGCAGGGACTTTCTTGAGAGAATGCCAAATGGTTAAGGTTCATTCTCTTGAAACACTCATGTTTCCAGAGTTTCTCGCATCCCTGTTTTTAATTAAGTGCCCCTTTGAAAGTATAAGCTCTCTGGTCAGCAGTTTCAGTCTTTCGTATAGCATCTGGTTTTATCACACAGTAGGCCTGGGAGAATCACAGTCCCACACCTACACCATGGGGCCACACAAAGACCCCAAGGGAAATAAAAACTCAAGTCAAGACTCTGTGAATACATACTGAGTTCCTAGGCTTTTGGAAACTTCCCTACCACATGTCTCCTTTTATTTCCAAAGGAAAGAGTCTGTCCCCATTTTCCTACCTTGGCATCAGTCCTCCTAGTAATAGACTTGGAAATTGGCTCCCAGAGCAAATAACAGCCTCCATGTGTGACAAGGAGGGAAAAGGTGGTCAGGAAACATATTGCAGTTCCAAGGGTTTACTGTCAACAATCACAAGGGTGAAAATGAGCTGAAAAAAATTTAAAAGAGCCTGTCACACTTATTTCAATGCATGAGTTTTGGTAGATACAAATTCAACAGCTTGCTTGTGAAAACCCCTATCTAGATGGATATCTCCCTTCACCATCAAAATAAGAAGGAAAGAAGAATCAAAAAGGAAGAAAGTAAGAGGTAAGGGGGGTAAAAAAGGAAGCAATTTTCTCATTCTATATTATGCACTAGATCCTGTGATGGGCACTTTCTCATATGTAATTTACTTATTCCCTGCAATGGCCCAGTGAAGTCAATATTCATACCTTAGCAATTTCAGATAAATGCAATCATATTAATCAAAATTGGAGAAGCTGCACAGGTTCTGTTGGAATTATGCCTTAGTATAGTTCTCACTTTAACATAATCCAGAAAGATAAAATTCCATTTTCCCTTTTTATTCTTCATAGAAAAACCCTCTCCTTGCCTTCTAATAGTCCAGATGGTACACTCCTTCTATTTGGAAGTCCTTTTTGTTGTCTACTTCAAAATGTACCTTGGTCCACTTAACATTATTGTTTTGAAAACTGCAATTCAGAGCTACTTCTCTCGATAAAGGCAAGGCTTCTCACTCCAGTGGCAGACTCTTCAGCTACACCAGGCTCTCTGGGATACGCTCTTCTGCATCTCCTGTATCTGTCTACCTTTGCTCTGTGGTAAGATGTGTATTTTGATCCAAGGAGTAGGGACAAAGTAACCAAAGCTGAAGAATGAAACACAGAAGGCTTTCTGATAGGCCATCGTCCCCCTGCACCCACCCCCCCACTCTTCAGGCATTACTTCCTGTCTCCCTATATACAAATCCTGACTTCCAACTGCCCTGATAACGTCTTTTCTCATGTTGCTCCTTCCAGCGGAGATCCCTTACCTCACTTTCCCCTCTGCCATCATGACAGCTCACACACGACCTCCCTGGAAGCTCTCCCTAATCCCCCAGGGTAGTTACACATGGTACACTCAGAGTGTTCTTTCACTGCATTGTTGTCACTTTGCTTGGTAATTATTTATGTCCATGTTCGTGAACAAGGAGCTACCAGAGGCCAGGAGGCTTATTTGTCTCCAAATCTTGGGGTGACTGTACTCAGTAAATATCCTCTCACTGTCTGAAGCAATGGATGAAAAATGCCACTGGTAACTCCACAGAAAGTATAGTACTGTGTACATGAAACTGTATCCCAGAGTCCAGCTCTTTTGGACACTCTCAGAGGAAGACTTGCATTTGGTGGCCTGGCTGTTGCTAAGGGAACTTCAAGCTCTCTGTTATTATTCTCTGGGTAGCCATGGAAAATGGACATAAAATCCATTTTGTGGAACAACAAACTGCAATAGGTACCTTGAGAGTCTGGTACCTCAGACCCAAGACATAAATCTGACATTTTACACAACTATGTCAGTGTCAAAAACACTTGTCTTTGAAACTCCCTTTCTATTCCAAATTGTTCTCCACAATTAAGGACATGTAGGTTTGAGTTCCAGTAAATGGTCCTAAGTGGAGAAAAGCCAGTAAGACTTAAAGCATTTAATTTAAGAAGAAATAATAGCAAATAACCCTTTAGACTAATGACCTTCTAAGAACTACGGGAAAGAGAGTTAGGGGTACAAATTGTACAGAGCAGGTGGCCAATAAGTACTTATTACTCTTCTCTTGTCCCCAGGAGTTTCTGGATGGTAGAACCCAAACCTTGCTGTCCGAACAGGTGTCAATTCCATTACCTGAGTGACAGCAAAAAACAGTTGAGGCAATATTAGGAGTTCCAGAAATCTCCAGTGTACTCTTGAAGAAGAATAATTTCACTCCAGAGTAAGTGATTCAATTATTAAAAGAAATGGGAAGTCAATGTCATTCATTTTATGATTTTCCAGCTCGTTTCACCATGAGCACTCCCATAGGTGGAAGCAAACCCTTCTCAGAAAGACAAGAATCCCAAAAGAACTGCTTTCTGGGAGGTTTTGATGGACAGTGATATCATCCATTGGGGTCTTTGTCTTACTCAGAAGTCTTGCTGAGGGCCAATGTGCATCCTGACTACCCTCAACTCAAACATTAGGAAGGGAGATCAGCTAGCATTGCTTCTTCCACAGCTTGTATTGGGCCAAGTGTTCCAGATTTTTTTTCCCTCAACCAATGACTCCCAGCTATGGAACTAGAAGCCCCCAAACCATGTCACTTTTACTCTGGCCATTCCACTGGCTCCAGCTCAAAGATATTTTCCCTCCTTGTGAGCACTCCAAAAATATGTCTATGGTTCTTGTTTTGCAGGAGAAGCCACCCTCTGCTTTGGACTTCTCTGTGTAATGACATGCTGACCTGTTCTTGCCTATGCCTGACAGACTAGACAAAAGACCTCTGTGGATATTCCTGGCTCTTTGTAGCCCTGCTGTCTGCCTATAATGGTGAGAAAGTCCTCTTGGAGGAGCTATTTGCACAGCCACCATCTTTAACTAGCCCAGGAGCCACCATTCACACTAAAATTGGTATGAATGGTGTCCCTCACCATCTTCAGGGCTGCCACAACAGTTCCATGTTTGGGTCCCCTCTAGTGATGCCTGATATTTGGACACCACAGAGCAACAGATGTTCTTGCTCCTTCTGAAATATATTCTCCTTTAATTGTGAATAAGAATCAGGAACCAAGACACAGTAAAGACAACTTTCCCAGAGCAAGGTCTCCCCCAAAATGGTCCTCACCTTCCTGTACCCATGTACTTTAGAACTATGTCTTCAGGGAGCCTGGGTGGCTCAGTGGGTTAAGCCTCTGCCTTCAGCTCAGGTCATGATCTCAGGGTACTGGGATGGAGTCCCAAATCAGGCTCTCTGCTCAGCAGGGAGCCTGCTTCCTCCTCTCTCTGCTTGCCTCTCTGCCTGCTTGTGATCTCTGTCTGTCAAATAAATAAACAAAATCTTTTAAAAAAGAACTATATCTTCAACAAAGTCAGTATTTCCTAATTGTCATGTCATGTCATGTCATGTCCTGTCATGTCATATATAGATGAGGAAGAAGGCAGCATGCAGTCCTGGGAGAGGCACATGGATGGATCTCAGGCATTATCAAGCCTATGGATGTTACACAAAATCTTTAACAACAGGAATCTAAAGACTGTTCGTGTCTCATAAGCACATTTGGTCATGAGAGCTTGTCACTCTTGGGCAGCTTGTAGGGTTTACTAGTTAATTTTGTCCTCAGGAAGCACCAACTATTTTTTTTTTTATCTTTCTTTTACTATACTTGAATTTCTCTTTTCCCATTTCCAGTGTCCCTCTCTAGGCTTTCTATTTATCTATGTACAAACACAGCTGCTAGCCCAAATTATCCCACAAAAGAAACATTTCATTTCTCATTCTGGGAACATTAATGGCAATAGAGTCTGTATGCTTATCTTGTCTGTGTCCAAGAACAGGAGAGTCCTCCAACAAGGCAAGTTTTCTTTTTAAATAAAGCAACCTTATCCTTGTCATATTCTTCCCTGACAGAAGAGTTTATTTTCCCAAGCGTGTGTGCCCCTCATCTCTGGAAGACATTTGCAGCAAGGAGAAGATGCCCACAGCGGGACCAGCCACTTGAGTCCATGCTTCACACTGGTACCTTTGTCACCCTTAGTAATTTACGGCAGTTCTCTGAGCAGAAGAAATATCAAAATGGGAAGGCAAAGCTTTTATCAAATCCCCTCACAAATATGTACAGAATACTCTTCTATAATAAACTCCCCAGTCCAGAGCACAAAACAGTAGTATCTATAGGTGGTTTTCTTTTTTAAGTTTTTTTCTGTAGTCTAATCTTTTGTCCAGGGTCGATTGGCAGATAGAGTAGCTATGAGCTACCAGTACAGACCCTTCCCTATTAATGCAGCAAAACCCACAAGTAATTAATTTTGTAAAATGGTTGACTATATAAAAATAACTAACCCAACACTGTGACATTGCTGTATAGTTTTTAGGTTTGCATAAATATTTTCAATTGTTGTTGATCTTTACAACAATCCTATTAAGTTGGCAGAGAATGGGTAGTTAGTATTATATTATGTAGGCAAAGACATCTACAAAGAGGTAAAAGTTATCTCATATGTTAATAGCTAAGAAAGATCAGACCTTGCAGGATTTTCTTAAATAAAATTCCAGTGCTTATTCCATGAACACGTTGCCAAGAAGTCTCAATTTTGTCTGTAGGCTTCAAATATAAGAAGGTAGAATTTTCTTGGGGTCTTGGAAGGTATAACTTTAGGATAGTTATAAAATCTTAACAAACATCAGATTCCTATAAGATCTGTCCCTTTTTGAAGTCATGAGTAATCAAAGTAATTACAAAAGTGAATCTATATTCTCCTTTGTATCTCTCAAAAGAACACAAAGAGGGATCCAGGTAATACTTCACAGCAGTTCCTCTGATGACAATAGGGTCCTCTGCCCTAGAAATCCCAGAACCCACAGCTACTACAGAGCAGCCTCTGTGTCAAGCTCCTAACACCCTTTCTTGAACTCAAGGGATATATATTTACCCATCTTTTCTTCCCTCCTTTAAACACCCACCTTCCCATTTCTTGTTGTGTTTACTGACTCAGACTCTCTGGCTAAATACTTCTGACTTCTTTCCTAAATATCAACCCAAAGGCAACATAGAAGTAAAAGGAGTGAGAAAAATAAAGAAGAGAATTTTGCATTCTTTCTGGTGTCTTATGTAATTATCCTGCAGATACAGGTACATTGCAGGGACACTAAAACAAGAACAAAAAATATCCTTGCATGCTAATTAAAGCATTCCACTTCTTCCTCTTGTTAGCTCCAAATAGCCCTCTATTTGTAGTTTTCTCTTACATATTTTATGAAATCATCTGATTCAGATGACGTTATTTAGATTGTAGTAGGAAAGAACTGTTTATTGAAACTAAAGTCAATGGTCACTTGTCCCTTCTCTATTCTAATACAAACAGCAGCACCGGTCAGTCCTCAGTTCCCTTGTCTTTCTCACCTTCCCAATTCCTCTGCTAATGAATATAACAGAAACTTCAACTGCCAGAGCCAAGGCTCTGCTGCCCTGTCAGAGAGATAGAAATAAAGTAAATTTCTAAGTATGGATAGGCTTTAGGCTTCTGTGCAAATGCAGATGGAGAGGGAACTTGAGGGCACAGAGAGGGACAAAGAGTTACTATTCTTAGCAATTTGCAGAAAAGAAAATTGAAATGGCCAAGAAACATACAAAAGATGCCCAATCTCACTGGTAATTAGAGAAATTACAATTTGAGCCACATGCCATATTATTCCCCACCAGCGAATCAGTAAAAATTTAAAAACATGAAATTCCAAGTAATGTTGAAGGTGTAGAGACATGGAGACAAAGATTACACTGTGGATGGGAATGTGAACAGATGTCACCACTTTAGAAACTATTGGGAAATACCTAATAAAGTTGAAAAGTTAGATACCCCACCACCTAGCAATGCAACCAGTGTATATATTCTATAGATCATCTTAAAATGGTGTCATAAGGAGCTGTATATAAAAATTTTCACAGCACAATAGATAAATTGTGATAATAGATAATAGATAAATTGTAATATATTCACATAATAAAATACCATATAGTACTGAACGTTAATGGACAGAACTAGAAAAAATCAACATGAATAAATAAGTCTTAAAAACAAGGTGTTGAGGGAAAAAAGGCAATTCATAAAAGAATTACTTTCAGCATAAAACAATTCACAAATTTGATACCACATATCATTACTGATTACAAATTAATGCCACATATTATTTATGGATACCTAGATGGATAGTAACAGCATAAAGAAATGTTATGGGTATGATAACAGCAAATGTATACTGGGCACATTTTGGAGGGAGGACCTCTGTATATTTCAACTGCTAAGGGGTGTACAGGGGCCTCAACTAATTCTCTGCTTCTTGGATGCGCTGTGCATAGGTGTTTATTATATTTTCCCTTATAGTTTTATATGTATAAAATTTCTCATTATTTGCTATCTTAAAAGGCTCAGTGCTTTGACTGTATGTTGGACCTTACCACACTAAGCACAGCTTGATTTCTATCACTCTGGTTCTGAAATTTGGGATGGTGTTCCTGCCACTGGTAGGAGGGAGGTTGGAGTGGTCACTGGTCAGTGCTAGAGGAAGCCAAGTGAAGATGTTGTTAAGATGGATGTTTTCCATTTGTCTGCCAGAGAGAAGGTCAGCAGTTCCTCTTAGAATGAGAAGGTCATGAGTGGAAAAGGAAAAGAAGACAGGAAAAGACGGAACACAGTGAATGTGGTTTAATGCCATCTCTGAAAGCTTAGTTGCACTTCCTGTTAAAGGGGAATTCATTCTGACACGGAAACTAGGTTTCTGTGCAGATGTTTGGTTTTAATGCACCACTTAGGTCGCCATAAGGGAGGCCACACCTAGAAAACACAGCTGGATCCTCTTGGCTAATAGGTCCTACTCTCCATGTGAAGGGACCACAGAGTAGGAAGGGCTGTGACACTAGTTTCCAGCTCAACAATTTAGCAGTGCTTATTTCTCCACCCCTACCCTTAGTAAAGAGGACTGCAAATTATCTTTCTGGGGCCTCAGTGGCCCTGAATCACAGATACATGTGGGCCCAGGACAAGAGTCTTTTGTTAAACAAGCTGTTCTTCTGCCAAGTTTGAGGTCCTCATTTGGAAATGACCTACTAGATCTATAATCCAAGCAAAATCTAGATGAAGAAAATGCACAGAGGATTGTTCCAGGGGAATAGGGTGAAGGTAGAAAGGTGGGGGAAGTTTGGGGAACCTATAGAGTAAAAGATACCCATCTGGTTGGTGAAACACTTGTAGAGAAGTGTGATCATCAAGTGGTACAAGTGGAAAGGATTGCAACAGATAGTGGGAGGACAAGACAAGGAATCCAAGGTTTGACTTACGGACAGTGGCAGGATGAGGTATGGAGCTGTGATTAAAAGGCACTATGATAAACATATAATCATAGTGCCTTTTAATCACAGCTCCATACCAAAAAAAAATTTGGAAGGGGAGTCGAACCATAAGAGACTATGGACTCTGAAAAACAACCTGAGGTTTTGAAGGATCAGGGGTGGGAGGTTGGGGGAACAGGTGGTGGGTAATGGGGAGGGCACGTTTTGCATGGAGCACTGGGTGTTGTACAAAAACAATGAATACTGTTACGCTGAAAAAATAAATAAAATGGAAAAAGAAAAGAAAAGAAAAAAAAAGGCACTATGATGAAATCATGGTATTTGTCTTTCTCTGTCACTTAGTATTATATGCTGTAGGTCCATCCATGTAGTTGCAAATGCCAAGATCTTATTTCTTTATGACTGAGTAATATTCCCGTGTGTGTGTGTGTGTGTGTGTGTGTGTGTGTGTGTGTGTGTGACATCTTCTTTACCCATTCACCTTTCAAGGAGTATACTTGGGTTCTTCCTTCCATACCTTGGTTACTGTGGATAATGCTGTAGTTAACACAGAGGTGCATGTATTTCTCCTTTTAGCATAAAAGGAAAACAAATGAACAAATAAAAACAGACTCTTAAATACAGAGAACAACCTCATGGTTGACAGAGAAGAGGTGGATAGAGGGATGGGTTAAATAAATAAAGGGATTAAGACATATAAACTACCAATTATAAAATAAATAAGTCATGAGGATGAAAAGTACAGCACAGGGAATATAGCCAATAATTTGGTAATAGCATTGTATGGTGACTACACTTATCACGGTGAGCACTGAGTAATGTATAGAACTGTTGAGTCAATATGTTATACACCTGAATGAATATAACACTGTATGTCAACTTAAAAAATAAAAAAGGTACTACAATGAGCCGGAACTTATATCTTCCTATGCTACATCTTTTGCTGTATTTTCTTATGAATTCATTTTCCCTACTTTGCTTAACACACCTCATTAAACATCAGAATGGAACAAGTGAGCAGGGGCTAGGACTCTGCAGGGACAGCAGTCACTTAACAAGTGAGCAGGTCAAGGAACCAGCCATCAGGGTGGAAAGCAATGTCATTTCACTACAGAGGAAAACATCCATCTCCTCAGCCAATGAGCTGGGTAAGCTTTGGACAAATGACTTCTGACCACAGGCAGTTGTTGATTTGAAATGAAATGAACCACCAAATCATTGGGCTTTCAGGATCCCGGCTAATTGGTTATACTCTCTGTAAAGGCTTTGCAAGATGCCAAGTGAAGAAGCGAAGTAGTCTTCTGCTCTATCATGTTTTGAAAGAACAAAGCCCCTTCTAGCTGTTTAGAGTTGGTCCCTGTTGTAACAAACCATGCCATGGGATCCTAGAGAGGTGGGACATTTCCTTTCCTAGGATGAAAGAGAAATCCAAGAGAAAAAGAAGACACAAAAACTGAGTCTTCTAAATAGTCATCCAAAGCCTTAGTATAAATATTCTCAAGGAGACATTGGACATCTTCTCATCTCATCTTTGGTTTGAAATAGGAATAGGGCTCCTATTCATTTGATTGCTGAGAAAAGATAGAGAAATCTTCAAATTCTTTAAGTTTGATATGACTGGTTTCCCATGAAATTCTGGCTTTGAATCTTCCCAGTCAAAGATGACTTTAACAAAGAAGAGTAGAGAGTTTGGTACAAACTACATAGGTTTGCAACATGGTTCTACCATGTTCCAATTCTATAATCCTGGACATATAACCTCCATCTGACTCAGTTTCCTCATCTGTAAAATAGGAAAATTAATGATCCCTACCTCCTTAGGACTGAAGCAAGTGTCTCCAAACAAACCCATGAAAATCATCAGTGATCTGTACATGAGTGTTCAAGGTGAAGATAAATGGGTTCCATCTCACACCACAAAACAAGTAAGTTAATAATACCTAACAGCAGATATATTTGTTCTCCCTCAAATCCTTCTTTGGCAGCTAGGGTTTGGAACTCCAGTGACTGGAAGTTCTAATCTCGCAGACCTAATTCTCATGCAGCTTGGGCCTCATGCTATGGTCTTCACCATTCCTCCTCAACCCTTTCTTACTGTGGGAAACTAAATTCTGTCCTAGCCCTCTAGTCCCAAGAGTCCAAACCCATGGCTTCTATTAACCTCCACAGAAGTGGAGGGAAATTAAAATAACACATTCTTTGTCTTCCTAAATAGGAAGCTGTTAGAATTTGGACATTGCCCAGCTGCTTCATTTAATGTTTTGCTCTCAACCACCTGTCGTCTATTTATTTTTAAGCACTTACTGTTTACCATTATTTGATTTTTTGTAAATTAGCTTGTTTTTCATGTTACCGTCATTATCTCATTTCCTTCATGATTTAATATTTTTACCTCTCATATACTTCAACCATGCTATCGATTTTTAAAATACTGTTTTATTTTTCTTATGCATGTTTCCTTCTTTCCTCCTCTGGTGAGAGTGTTGATAATAACCTGAATCCAGACTTCCAGAATTAGCAGAGAAACAGACATTGATTTTTGCTGTTGATTCAGTTTTAATTTGAAAAGTGTTCTCCCAGGTGCCTGGGTGGCTCAGTAGATTACGGGTCTGCCTTTGGCTCAGGTCATGATTTGGGATCCTGGACTCAAGCCCCACATCTGGCTCCCCACTCAGTGGGGAGTCTGCTTGTCTCTCTGCCCCTCCCCACCTGGTCATGCATGCTTGCTCGCTCGCTCTCTCTCATATAAATAAATAAAATCTTAAAAAGAAAAGAAGAGTGTTCTCCCTTATATGCATTTCTTGTTTGTTTGTATTTTGGAATAACTGACAGAGAAGAAAATGTCTAGATTGAATTCATCTTCCTTTATTATCAGTATGAGACACAAATTGTTACCACAACTATTATCCAAACCTGGGCATTTAGGGGGCTGCTCCCTTTTGCTTAACTTTAACAATCAATAAAAAAAAAAGTGTAATCTTGGATTATTTTTCTTTTATATTTTCCTTTTAAAATTTTATCTAATCATTCCCCCTCCTTTTTTTAAAGATCGCATGTATTTATTTGACACAGAGAGAGATAGATCACAAGTAGGCAGAGAAACAGGCAGAGACAGAAGGGGAAGCTGGCTCCCCACTGAGCAGAGAGCCCTATGCGGGGCTTAATCCCAGGACCCTGAGACCATGACCTGAGCTGAAGGCAGAGGCTTAACGCACTGAGCCACCCAGGTGCCCCTAATCATTCACTTCTTTGCCATCTCATAATTTTAGTATTTTTCACATTTTTCTTAGCATATTCCATACTGATCTAGCTTTTTCTTTAAATTTACTAGTAAATTTTCATATTTTAAACATTTTCTATTTAGGTAAATTTAATTTTCTCTTGTGTAAATATATACTGTATTCTTTGGGTAAATATTTTATTTTTATTTGTTTTAGCTTATCACAACTCTTTAATCTTTTAAATCTCATAATCCCTAAGAGTTTCTGTCTTGTTTTGTCTTATTTGCTTTTATGCTCTTTTGAATTTTAATATATTTTAATTATACATCTGCCTTTACCTGTTATTTTTACATTATATGTTTTTGCAGTTAGGCCATTTTATCCATTTGTAGAGCAGTAACTTAAAAGGGATTTAATATTCCTACATAAGGGAAATATTGAATGATCAAAAATATTAGTTCTCCACTCATTATCTCTAACCATTTTAGATCTACGTCACTGTGTCTACTTTTTGTTTTAAATCTATGACTACTTGTTTTGTGTAATTGTAGTTTTTTCACTTTATTTTTATCACATTCTGTATTTACATATATTTTTTTAAGAGTATCCACATCCAAATGTGAGCTATTATGTGCAAGTATGCCAAATTGTACAAAGAATGAAACATAGGCTATGAGCTCTCTACTCAGATAACCCCTATTGACAAGTATTCATGCAGTATGAATATGAGAATATTCAAAGTTTAGAAAACTAGAGAATAAAAAGTAAAACTACCTCCTGTCCATTTGCATTCCTTTTGCAAGGGCTCACCACACTTGTATCCGCTAAAACTATATTAATAGTAGGTTCCAATCACTCCAGATATTTATTTATACAAATGTAGCAATAAAGACAATGAGAGAATTTCTCCCTTACTTGAATTTAGTAGGAAAAAATATGCTAATGTGAAATCAAAAGACTTGTCAAACTTCAAGTAAATATTTCTTCACTAAACAGATATTACCTTATTAAAGGTTCATTTTTTTTTCCATTTTATTTATTTTTTCAGCGTAACAGTATTCATTCTTTTTGCACAACACCCAGTGCTCCATGCAAAACGTGCCCTCCCCATTACCCACCACCTGTTCCCCCAACCTCCCACCCCTGACCCTTCAAAACCCTCAGGTTGCCCCAACCTCCCACCCCTGACCCTTCAAAACCCTCAGGTTGTTTTTCAGAGTCCATAGTCTCTTATGGTTCGCCTCGCCTCCCCAATGTCCATAGCCCGCTCCCCCTCTCCCAATCCCACCTCCCCCCAGCAACGCCCAGTTTGTTTTGTGAGATTAAGAGTCATTTATGGTTTGTCTCCCTCCCAATCCCATCTTGTTTCATTTATTCTTCTCCTATCCCCCTACCCCCCCCGTGTTGCTTCTCCATGTCCTCATATCAGGGAGATCATATGATAGTTGTCTTTCTCCGATTGACTTATTTCACTAAGCATGATACGCTCTAGCTCCATCCACGTCGTCGCAAATGGCAAGATTTCATTTCTTTTGATGGCTGCATAGTATTCCATTGTGTATATATACCACATCTTCTTTATCCATTCATCTGTTGATGGACATCTAGGTTCTTTCCATAGTCTGGCTATTGTAGACATTGCTGCTATAAACATTCGGGTACACGTGCCCTAAAGGTTCATTTTTAGTTTAAGAAATAATATTATGGAAAAAAAAACAAAGAATCTGAAGTCATTGCTCATTTGTTAATATCAGGTTTAAGTTTGAGACAGTTTGCATCCCCACCATGAAAGAGAAGGAAATTATCTTCCGTACTTTTCCCCAAGATCTTCCCAAGTTCCATGCATTAGATTATTAATCTTATAATTACTTATAACACTTATTTCTCCTTTTGTTCCCACTTTATTGCGATACAACTCAAATAGAAATTGTTTATATTTAAGTTATACAATGCGATGTTTGATATACATATGCATTGTGAAATATATCACAAATGAGCTAATATTTCCATCACCTTAAAGTTAGCTTTGTGTGTGTGGTGAAACTATTTAGGATCTGCTCTCTTCTCACCCCTCTCCAGTAACATTCCCACAGACAGCTGGCTCTGCACTTCTATTATCTTTGAGAACTCAAATGCTCAATGCTTTTTTCTGCCACAGTTCCTTTGTTCATTTTGATTCATCTAATAACTTATCAGAACCCAAGTTTTGTCTTGATTTATTTATTTTTTAAAATATTTATTTATTTTAGAGAGAGTGTACAAGTGATCAGTGGGGAGGGGTGGGGGGAGAGGAAAAGAGAGAATCCAAGCAGACTCCCTGCCAAGTGCAGAGCCCGACTCGGGGCTTAATACCAGGACCCTGAGATCATGACCTGAGCTGAAATCAATAGTCAAATGCTTAATGGACTGAGCCACCCAGATGCTCCTTAGATTTCCTTCTTTAAAAATTGCTCTATTTAAGTTCTTCAAGAAAGTTTTCTTTTCTACTTGTCTTTAATTTCTTAGCTGATTAACACCTTGAAAGAGTTAACAGAATATGGATAAGTATAGGAACATTCCATATTCTTGGAAAACCTGGACAGTTTTTCTGGCTGTTAAAGCATTGCTGTTCCAACAATATGTGACAATAAATGATGTGAGCACCCTGGGAGGCAAAACATAATGGCACGAGTAAAGTATTTTCCCCTGGACCACCACACGTCATAGGTTAAATCAACTCCTAGAATGTTAGCATAATTTCTCAAAAGAGTCTCTTCAATGTCTAAGTCCCCTCAATTCCTCTGTTTAGTTGTAAGAGCCTAGAAGAATTACCTAGTACTAAGATCATCCCGTGAAAGACATTGGGAGTGATGATAGTGACTCTTCCTAAGATCATTCTCATCGACAAAAGCAGAACTCTTGGGGAACCTGGGTAGCTCAGTGGGTTAAAGCCTCTGCCTTCGGCTCGGGTCATGATCCCAGGATCCTGGGATCGAGCCCTGCATCGGGCTCTCTGCTCAGCAGGGAGCCTGCTTCCTCCTCTCTCTCTGCCTGCTTCTCTACCTACTTGTGATCTCCATCTGTCAAATAAATAAATAAAATATCTAAAAAAAAAAGCAGAACTCTCCATAGGAAAAATCTGCTTGCTTAGAATACCATATAACCCTAGGAATGAGACACCAACCTCATCCCTGACTCTGGGTCTCCATGTCACACTACGCACTACCCGTTCACGTGAATGACAGATTCTTAATGACAGATTTTTGAGTTCCATTTAAATGCCCACATCCCAAATGGAGAATTTGATCCTATTTTGGGCCACAGTGGAGACCCTTAAAATAAGCATGACAGAAAAAAAACAAAACAAAACAAAAACAAAAACAAAATACCCAAACAAACAAAAACACAAAATCTCTTCTGATCAGTATTTGTTCAGTTCGCTTCTACTATATGCAAGGTATTACACTACATACTTGAATGTTATTTGTCAACACGAAATAATTATATTATTACAATTATATACACTGCTGCAATAGATTCAGGATACTCAAAATTAACTGCTTGGTATTAGTCTGGGGTTTCAGTGAATGCTTCCCCTTTGACAGTATTGATTTGAAAGCTGAAGAATAATTAAGACATTGTTAGAAAAGGGTATGGGGGTGGTGAAGGCACATGTAGAGGAAGCACTTATACACAGGGCCCAAGACACAAAGAACTGCAGCCCTCTCAAATACTTGATTGCTAAAGCTAATTAGATTGGATCACAGAAAAAAAATTTAAAAGGACTTAGAATAATGCTAGGGAGATAAATGAATTCGATACTCTGGGCTCAATCATTATGTTAATAATCTTGCACTACAACCGAGAGCACCAGGAAGACACTGAAAGGCCATAGCGTGGGACTCACCTAATCTGTAACACGTACCATGCTGGCTGGGATTGGGAGCCTGGAGTGGAAGGGGCAGGAGCAGACATGAAAACTGTGCTAAGGACACTTAATGCAGGAAAAGAGATGACAGTAGCTGGCAGGTAAGGTCACAGAGGACAGAGGAAGAGCAGCAAAGTGCACTAAAAACTGCTTGAGGTATAGAATCACAAAGATTGGGAACTGGTATCTGTGAGGACTGAGATTTTAAGACTGACCAGTTTCCTGTTCCAATCCCCAGATCAACTAGATGAACAACTAGGTAGAAAATTCACTGAGAAGAAGGAACTTCAGCACTAGGAAGAAAATCATCTGTTCGGTTGTGAACTTTCATGCTGGTTAACCACAGATTAATGCTGATCTCATTATCTAGACATTAGACATCCCACTCATCTCATCTGGGAGACCTCTGGGACTGTTCACCACCATCTGAATCTTCTCAGTTGACAGCTCCTCAGTTGACTTCTATTCAGATTCCAGGTTATTTCCTGGATATAATTAAAACTAAAAATGTAGATTTAGAGGTAATTAGTACAGCTTAAGTTCAAGATTCTTAGTAGTACTAGAGAGGCATATTTAGCTCAGAGTTATATTCCCAGGAAAAAAGGACCTTCCACCTTTAAATTAGTAAACTCCTCAACCATAAATTCTCAGGTCAAACACTTTCAATCAAATAAACCTTTGGATCATTTTCTTCCCTCACTGCTATTTGTTTGTTTGTTTATTTATTTATATTTCAGCTTTACTGAGGTATAATGAACTAGTAGAACTGTAAGATAAATTGTACACTGTGGTGATCTGATGCATGTACACATTATGAAAAGAGTCCCTCCATCTAGTTAATTCACCCCTCTATCACCTTACATATTTATCTTCTTGGGTTTTGTTGAGAATGTTTAAGTTCTACTATCTTAGCAAATTTCAGTTATGCAATACAGCATTATCAACCGTAATTACCATGTCTTATATTAGAACCCTAGCCTTTATTCATCTTATAGTTGAATGTTTGTACCCTTTTATACCCACCAGTCCCTGGCAACCCCTCTTCTCTATTACATCTATGAGTTTGCCTTTTTTATCTTATCTCATCTCATTTGATCTTATTTTGATTTCAAATATAAGTGATACTATGTAGTATTTGTTTTTCTCTGCCTAGCTTACTACACTTAACAAAATGCCCTCAAGTTCCACCCTCGTTGTCACAAATGGCAGTAGGTCCTTCTTTCACATAACTGAATAATATTCATATAAACACTTAATTTGCTCCCATTTCTTGGTTATTGTGAATAATATTGCAATGAATATGGAGTGCAGATATCTCTTTGATATCCTGTTTTAATTTCCTTTAGATATATCCCTGGAAGTGGATGTATCATATGGTAGTTCTATTTTTCATTTTTTGAGGAACCTCCATGCTGTTTTCTGTAGAGGCTAAATGAATTTACACTCCCACCAGCATAACACAAGTGCTCTCTCTTCTCCACATCCGCACCAACACTTGTCATCCTTTGTTTTGCTTTTTATGATAGTCATTCTAACTGGTATAAGGTGATAGTTTATTGAGGCTTTTATTTGCATTTTCCTGATGATTAGTGACATTGAGCACATTTCATATACCTGCTGGCCATTTGTATATCTTCTTTGGAGAAATGTCTATTCAGTTTTTCTGCCCATTTTTAAATGAGATTGGGGTTTTTTTGTTTGTTTGTTTTTTGTTTTGTTTTCTTTTTTTTTTTTTTTTTTGCTATTGAGTTACACAAGTCCTTTATATAATTTGGATATTAACTCCTTAGCATTTATATTTAAAAAAAGCCTGGATTTGGCTTAAAGATAGACACATAGACCAATAGAATAGAACAGAATAGAGAGCGCAGAAATGAGTTCATACATATATGCTCAATTAATTTACAACAAAAGTGCCAAGAACATACATTGGGGAAATGATAGTCTTTTCAACAAATGGCACTGGGAAAACTGGACATTCAGAAAGCAAGAGAATAAAGCTAGATCACTATCTTACACTATAAACATACACAAAAAATCAACTAAAAATGGATTAAAGACTTGAATGTAAGACCTGAAACCAGAAAACTCCTAGAAGAAAACATTATGAAGTAAGCTCCTTTACGTGGGTCTTGGCAATGATTTTTTGGATTTGACATCAAAAACAAAGGCAACAAAAGCAAAAATAAACAAGTGAGACTACATCAAACTAAAAAGTTTCTGCATAACAAAGGAAACCATCAACAAAATGAAAAGGTAGTCTACAGAATGGAAGAAAATATTTGCAAATCATATATTTGAAAAGGAGTTAACTTTCACTACCATTTAAAAGCCTTTCGTGATTTAAATTGCTCTAATCCTTGCAAAAGTATTTACTTTTACTTACTTTTAATATATGCTGCATTGTGAAAAGATTTAAAGGCATATATTTCAAAGGCTTCCAAAGGGAGCATTCTACTCTCTCAAACTATGTATCTGTCAAGTTGTGGGATAAGTTCTCAATGATTTTTCTTTTAGAAAGAGACGTTTCTACATACAATTTTGCACATAGGAAGCTGCCAACTACCAAACAAAGAGATTTTGCTATTGCTCACTTTTATACCATTTATCAATTATCTGATCTTTGTAAAGAATATGTAAGACTCTCTGATGCCTTTGTTGACCTCTCAATGGTTATTCATGAACAGGGAGTAGTCAGTGGCAAAAAAGTCTTAAGTTCAAGACACTTGAGCTGTTGTCAGGTCAATGAAGAAAGAGTAAAATTCTTCAAGGGCTACTGTAGGGTTACAGGGGTGTATTCCTTTAGGAAGATTAATGTATAAAAAAAGACTAATTTACATCATAAATTGGATTAACAGTTGCTCAAATAATCAAAATCCAGGTATGAGTGTGTTTCCTAAGACAAGGTGTATTAGTCAGCTCAGGCTACCCTAATAAAACACTATAGAATAGGTAACGAAAACAATAGAAATTATTTTCCAAAACCAGTATTATAGGTGTGCATGCATGTAGTAGAAATTATCATGTTCTCTTATCATTTATATTGGATTTAATAACATTTGTAAGTGTTAGGCCCACATCAAGAACTGACCAATTCCAGTATGGAGTGCTGTGAGCCTCCAAAATAGGCAACAACATTTGATTATTAAGGTGGTTATTTAAAGTAGAAGTAAGAGAAAATTACTGCTATAGTTGAAATAATTTATTCATTAGAATCTAAAGAATTTAAGTTATGTGTAAGAAACTCTACATAGGGTAAGGATAAGGTGGTAGTGGTATAGAGGTACATACTTGTGTCTTTCTCAAAGAAATTTTTTTTTTCTGCTAAACAATTTACACTCAGCAAGTCATAGATAGAGACTATATCTAAAGTTGATATTCCTATAGAAACATTGTTTTTCAGGTGGGGAAACTAATAATGCCTTGACAGGGATGACTTCATTCCTGCCCTAATTCAACTCCAAGTCTAACTCAGAAGTGACTTAAACCCTATATTTGTAAAGAGTGTTTGGCTGTGTGTTTTCCCTTCCACACCAGAAGGCTCTTACCTCTGAGATCACAAAATATTCTATGCATGTCCCCACCAAAGTACTTCTATTTATTTATTTAAATGCCTGATACCTCCTGCCAGATAATGTCCTTGATGATAAAAACTGTATCTTATTGTTCTTTGCTACAGTGATAGGGGTCAAGATGTTGAGATAGTTCTTGGATTAGTCCCAACATATGTGATTTTCTGAAGTTATACAGTGGAGTTCAAAACTGGCATGCATTTGATGCCATGAGCACAAGGTCAAAGGAGATAGAGATGCAGGGGACTGACTTCTCCATTTGAGACAAGGGTTTGACACTAGCTAATTCAGCACTCTGGATAGTGCCATGGGGGCTTCTAATAATATTTGACATAAGCTTTCATCTGTAAAAAAGCCCACAATGAATGATCTTCTGAAGTTCCATGATTGGCAAGCATATGTTTATAATGAAATTTTTTCTAATGGTTCTTTGGATCTGTCTTCACCACTCTCTCCACCACGTTACATTACCAGCTTTTAGTAATATCTTCATCAGAAACGAAGTTCAGATCTTATTGCCCACTCCATTAGGATAGCCACACCCTTGAAAGGATACAACTAATTGACAGAATGGTCTTTTACCTTTCATAGAACCTTTTTGTCCCCTTTATGAGCTTAGATATTGCTAATTTAGGAATATAGACGTCATTCCTTAAAAGATATGAAATGGATAGGAAAAGACTATTTGGCAGAATTTCCATAATGCAGTTAGTCCATGAATGATCCCTTCTATATGTTTCACAGCAATGATAGTACTTGTTATTTTAATCCTTTGTGCTGTTACACTTCTTTGAAGGTTCTGAATTTTTAAAGGAAATAACCCCAATTTTTTTTCTCACTTCAAAACATCTACTGTCTTTATAGATATTCCTCCCAGCTCCTTTCAGCTTCATAATACAGCTTTATTTCTGGTAAATCATAACTGAGACATAGCAAATACATCATTAGGTAAGTAACTTGAGCTGAAAATTGGCTATGTTTTAAAAACGCTGATGTATGGGATTTGGAGGTCTTACCTTACCTGACAGATGGCAAAAGAAAATTAAAGAAAATAGTCACAGCAGATCCCTTCCTCCACACTTCAGTGCTTTGTTAAGTAAGAATAAGCCTATTTAATTAATATTGATTTAACACTGACTGTCCTTGAGATATATTACCCTTTGACACATTTTTACCTTCAAAACTGCCAAAATTGCAAAATGCATAATAACAAAATTCAAATCCATTTTTAAGCTCAGAGTTATTGTGGTTTGTTATCACCAATTCCCAGCTACTCCAGGAAGAAGCTACGTGTCTTAGCAAGTGGCAATGTCTTTATTTATGACCTCCAGTGATTAATTAGGTTTGCCAGACATTTCTCAGAACATGGCCCAGGTCACCCAGGAGTAGGACTCTAGAGCAGGATAAAAATTCTGCTAAATTTGGCTTATGATCTTGGCATTTGTTAGAATATGACAACCTCACTTTGATAGAAATATTAGGTAGTTATTTCTTTCTAAGTAAATAATACAAAGGAGACATTTGTTTATCAGCTAGAAGAAGAGGAAACATTTATTACTCTTGACACCTTCTATCTGGTCATTTGAATAATGGGTAAATAACCAGAAACCTTGTTTACCTATGTTTTTTTTTTTTTATTTGAAAATTTGCTTACTCAACTCTCACTCTTTTATTTCATCCAAATTTCAGAGTAGGCCTTGTGTATGGTCCCTTCTAATAAAACCCCATCCTTTTGTGAGGGGAGATATATACATCATTAGATTTGGAAGTTCCTCTGAGATTCCCACCTCACTTTCAGTCTCAGGACAATAGGTCAATCATTCTACATATAAGTTATACCTAACTATCTTAAGTAACCACCACTCTCCTTTGTGTCATGATGCATATCACAATATTTTTCCTAATGCTGACCCACCCCTCCTCAATAAGTGAATGACAAGAAAGGAGGGCAAATATCCATTGAACTTTTCAAGTAGACACTGATTGGAAAAGGAGACTGAAAGCACTCATTTTTGCTCTCACCACCATGGAAGTCATTTTCCCTTGGAAGTCCTCTGTCCAGATATGAGGAAAAGTGTTTGCAGTTTTCAGAACAGCATGATCAGAGGCTCTCTTCCTGGGGTAATGTGCAGCCAAAAGTTAGAGCCTTAGAAGTGAAAATCTCAGCTGCCTTCTCTTTGAATTTTCTTCTACTTTTATCTCTGGTAATAATGGAATGGATTTGTAAATAATGACAGAAAACAGAAAAGTCTGGGACTAGGGCAAGCCAGCATTCCATCTAGCTTACAGGAAAATGTGTGGTTACTCAGACTGGTGTGATAGTCCTGGTAGGGTCGAGGCTAAATGGTTGGGCATGAAAAGGGGTCAAATAAAATCAGTTGACAGAACAAAATGTACTTCAACTTTCGAGTTGAAGTACAAAAGTCAGGGCTGGTAAAAATGAAAATGCCCTCTCTGGAGCAACTTGCACTAAAAGCATCAGGGATAGTTCCACTAATTGTTACTGCTGTGAGAATGGGATTTTATAGAAACTGGTGCCTTATTTTCCTTTTTTGGTAGTTGTGCTCTTCTTCTCTGCTTTGTTCATAGGGTGATCCATAGCCCCCCTCTCTTGGTCATAACCCTATTCTCCCTCTAGTCTTAACGTGTGGCTACAATTTATTTCCACACTCCCATGAAGTAAATCGTCACAGAGAATCAATAGATTGTGTTGGGGGCAGAAAAATAAAAAGAAAAATAATATTAAACATGCCTCTTTCTGAAAAAAAAAAAAAACTGTAAATTACTCTAGCATCTGAAGAGTCATGCTCCCATTCCATTCTCTATGACAGCTCATCTGCTTGGCACCCTCCTCTAGGAACACAGGGAGCCACACCTCAGAAAAGGCTTCTTCTAATGCAGAGATCACAAGGAAGGTTTTAGTGGAGTCTCCCACATGTGCATTGCCATTGTCTTCAATCCTAAAAAAGGTAATTGTTATAATTCCATATGTGGGTATCTTCTAGACGTCCCTTGGGCACATACACCATCAGTTCTGAAACCTCTGACTCTCCCCAAATCTTTCCAATAAAAAAAGGAAAAATTATGTTTGGGGAAAAAAATAGAAATAATAAGTTATGACTGTTAACTATCATTATCAAGTAAATCACCTCAAGATATGTGTGCTTCCTTTTTTCTAGAAGATGTTTGATATTATTTCTACAAATATAACATGTCACACTAGCAAAATTCGCATTTGAAATGTCTGCGTAAAGGTGTGCCATCACCTTGTTTAATATTTCTATAAAAGAACAGAAAGAAGGAGCTCCACCTTGACTCTGCCTCAAGTGAATCTTGGAGTTTTGACTTTACATCATTGCTGCCAATCATTTCTGCTCCAGAGGAAACTATTAAAGGAGTTAGAAAAATCGCACTGTTAAAACTTCCCATGGTTATAGTCAAACTTTCCATTTGACTGCTCCTAAAAGATAAATACTTGAAACAAAAGAACCTTACAAAGTATAGGGAGAACTGAAACTGATGGGGGTTTTCAGAAATGGTGGTAATATTGGTTGGATTGGAAAATGCAAACGCAATCATATGAGTTCTTAACTAAACTCTAATCTCTTGCTCTCTTAAGACCAACTCTTTGGTCATTGCATACAAAGAAAAATTAAACCAACACTAAAAATTGGAGCCATCCGGATTTTGGCAAATACCTAAAACAAGAAATCAGTTCTAGGCCTGAAAGAACCATGGGCTTGGCATTCTGTAACCCAAAGATGAACTTCACATTTCTCCACCTATTTGCCAATCTGCAAATATCTTAGCCTTCTGGGACTTTCTACATACACGGTGTCATAATTTCCCCTTATGTAACAAAAAAGTAAGACACTTATATGTGAACAATGCTCAGAAACACAAGAACAAGCATTCCCTGAGCATTCTGTTAACCACCCCCGGGTTCAGATTGATTTATGGGCTTCGGGTCCATCATTTCCTCACCATTAGCCGTCATTAGACCATTATGACTCCCCATCGTCCCTCAGCTTACTGCTTCCAGGGAGGTGGTGTAATCTTGCCCAGCTGTGTTGAGCTCGTATTCACTACCACTAATTTTCTGACAGAATCTATGAGTAATATTACATTTCATGCTGTTCCAATAAAAACATTTGCTCCTTGACAGGGCTAGTAAAGAGCTTGATAGAGAAACTGTAGCAAGTCCCTAAGGGGGCAAAGGTGACTGAGGGACTTTGTCATGAGAAAAATTGAGTACCTGCCTAGGCCGACACAGCAGATCAAAATAAAGAAAAACGGAATGAGGTAATCAGGTCATGACCTAAAGACTTTTAGACATTTATTCATTTACCCAACAATATATTTTGAGCACCTACAATGTGCCAGACACTGTGCAAATAGAATTGTCATGTCTGTTGGACACAATCCCTTGGAGACAGAAGGTCTGGGATCTGCTCCATGTTTCCACTTTACTGAGCTGTGCAACCTAATAAAAACTGCTTAACTTTGTGAGGTCCCTGGCTTCTAATCTTCTAATCTACATAACAGACATTTGTTTCCTCATATCTCCATGTAATAATTTATGCAATATAATCTACATAATAATCATGTAGGTCTTAATTTATTAGAAATTCATGGAGAATGGTATTATAATTGGAGGCATTTGGAAAAACATTTTTTATATATGTATTGTGTGTGTGTATATATCTGTATCCATATCTATAGAGAGAGAAGGAGAGAGGGAATGGACTCTTGAGAGGAGGATATTTTCCTATGCACACACTCATCTGTTCACTGTAGCAGAAAGGCAGGTCCTCACAGCATTCAGCTAACACATAACTGTCACCTCCACATTGCCATACTCATGAACCAAACACAAAAGTCAGCTGGACACCAGGCAGAATAATGGAAGCACCCAGTTCTCTAGGGCATAATTTTAAGCCTTATGCTCAGGTGATATTGAGACATCAGGAAATGTGCCT
Source organism: Meles meles (assembly GCF_922984935.1). Taxonomy (NCBI): domain Eukaryota; kingdom Metazoa; phylum Chordata; class Mammalia; order Carnivora; family Mustelidae; genus Meles; species Meles meles. The sequence continues at coordinate 43,454,289 of NC_060078.1, read as the reverse complement.
GAAGTATTACCTCCAGAAGAAGGCACTGTCAATCACAGAAATCTCTAAGACCATCCCATCTGTTTCTATTTACAGTCATTGAGAAAAATCTGAATATGCTGATGTTTCACTGAAGTAACATTCCCCATCTCTGCATTAGCCTCCAATATGTTACTGCTGCTCTGAGGCTTTGAACTCCATTTATATGAAAATTGCTGGAACCTTAGATAAAGTAACCATGGTGCTTACTTAGTATATTCCATACAGGTTGCCCTGCATTCCTTCATAGACCCCATTAGCTGTGTCTCAAAGTAGAAATGGGATGCCCAGACCTCTAATTCCCCAATCCTCAAATGACCACCATGAGGGAATCTACTCTCGGTAACTACCTAGAATACACACCATGAAATGCCCTCTGACCAGGGCTCTGTTTCCAAGTGCCCAATCTGTTCTCCCATCATGGTTCTAGAACTATATGACCTTCACTGCCTCTAGTTCATGTCCTGGCCAAAAAGCTCTCCAAGGAGCTTGCTTACTGCTCTCTTTTCCTCGAACCCTACTCTGGATATTTCTTGATGTTGGTTGTGGGTTCCTCTTGAGAGGGAGGCATTCCCAGGCCCATTTCTTAGGACCAAACAATATCCTTGATAAAGATCAAAAACACTTGCAGAATGAGTTGATCTAAAAATTAAGAGAGGAATAGTGGAGCCACCTTCCACCAAAGCCCCTCTGTGGGCTCAAGAACTCCATCCTGTTCCTGAGACCATGTTAGAACTCTCTTAAGAATGAAGGCTAAAAGATGGATGAAATACAATGAAGAAAGAAAGGGCAAAATGCGTGAAGGTGGTCAAATGTACGAATGGCAGTTATAAGATAAGCAAGTCCTAGGAATGTTAGTATGGTGTGGTGGCTATCGTTAACAATACATTGTATATTGGAAAGTTGTTAAAAGAGTAGATCATCAAAGTTCTCATCATAAGAAAAAAATGTAACTATGTGTGGTGATGGATGTTAACTAAACTTATGAGGTAATCATTTTGCAATATATACATAAATCAAATTACTATGTTGTATACCAAAAACATACACTGTCATATGTCAGTGTCAATTAAAAAAAAAAAAAAACTCACACAAACAGAACAAAGTTTGCAGGTGATGGTATTTTGAGTATCCACTTAAAATTTCCTACTAATATTATCCATCTACCTGTGTCTCACCTTAGTCTCACACTCTTGCAAAGGAGCAGACTAATGAGCTAATGATCCTTTCTCCCCAGGGGATAATTAGAATTTAAAACTAAGACAATTCAGATTGTTTGGAACGTTCCTTGTAGGGCAGGAGGTCTGTGAGCAGTATTTTTGGTAACAGGCCCACCTGCTGGGCCATCACAGCTTGTATGGCTAGAGGGGTCCATCTCAACTTCTGAGGGCAAGTAAAGCCAAGGTAGAATTGCTTACATATTATCTTGTTCTGCCCAATACTCCTGCCACCCTGTTTTGTACTTCCAATACACACATCCCTGTTTTCATGACAAGATTCACATGATTTTAAAAAAAATCTACAAAGAGGGGTGCCTGGATGGCTCAGTGGGTTAAAGCCTCTGCCTTCAGCTCAGGTCATGAACCCAGGGTCCTGGGATCGAGCCCCGCATCAGGCTCTCTGCTCAGCGGGGAGCCTGCTTCCCCCTCTCTCTCTGCCTGCCTCTCTGCCTACTTGTGATCTCTGTCTGTCAAATAAATAAAAAAAAGAAAAAATCTACGAAGAAATAGTCTGAATTTGCTTAGTTCTTGCTTGATCATGATTTGCCATTATTAACTTCTTCCCATGATTAAGCACTGTACACTCACCTCTCAGCCCTCCAGCCCTCCCATTACCACCCCACCATCCCCAGATCTGCCAGTTCCTTCCATTTCTCCAGGCCTACAGCGACTTCAACAGCACATACAAGGTGTGCAGTCTTTCCTGGGAACCAGTAATGACATGGATTCTCAATTTCCTTGATTCCATGACATCATCATGCCAGTCTGATGTTCTTTAAAAACATAATATTGACCGAGAGAGTGTTTATGAAAGAAATGATTACTTTAAACCTCCATTTTATGCTCATTCCCTACATGTTGGTGAAGACAAAAGAATAAGCTAATTATTATCCAGTCAGGAATGAAACCCCATAGACAAAGAACAAAGCTTTAGTTAGCCAATAGACTACTTGCCAACATTGATTTATGGCAATGCCTCTGTAACTTTTAGTTTGCATAAAAATTATCTGGAGAGGGGCACTGGGGTGGCTCAGTTGGTTGAATGTCCAACTCTTAGTATCAGCTCAGGTCATGATCTCAGGGTCATCAGATTAAGCCCTGCATCAGAATCTGTGCTGGGCTTGGAACTTGCTTGGGATTCTCTCTTCTCTCCTTCTGCCCCAATCCCATGCTAGCTCTCTCTTTCTCTCTCTATCTCAAAAAAAAAAAATAATAATAATTAATCTGGGGATTTTCTTACAAATGATGAGTCTATACTCTCAGAACTTCTGAGCCTTGATGGTCCCCAAAAGGGGGTTTATCAGGAATTTCTGAAGGACGTGCTCTGTGGGCCACACTTTATAAAATACTGGATTACAGTTAGGGGAAAAGTTTGACTTTATGATTTCCTATTCAACTGATACTGGTTTTGGGTTCTCTTCTTTTGTACTGCCTTTATGTGGTATTGGTATCAGGTAATATTGCCTTCATAAAATATATGGGGAAGTATTCTCTCTTTTTCTATTTTATGGGATGGAGTATGTAGTATTAGTGTTAACGATCTTTTAAATATTTACTAAAATTTTCCAGCGAAGATAGCTAGCACTACAGATTTTTTTGTGGGAACTTAAAATTCAGTTCCATTGGGGCATCTGGGTTGCTCAGTCAGTTAACCATCAAATTCTTGGTTTCAGCTCAGGTCATGATCTTGTGGTGGTGGGATCAAGCCCTGCATTGGGTGTCTGGGCTTGGTGATGATTGCAGAGTCTGCTTCAGATTCTTTGTCCCTTTCCCTCTGTTTTTCCCACATCCCTGCTTACTTGTGCACTCTCTCTGCTGCTCAAATAAATAGATACTTAAAAAAAAATTCAATTCCCTTAATAGTCATAGGGTTATTCAAATTATCTATTTCATATTGGGTGAAACGTGGACATTTGTGTTTTCCTAAGAATCAGTCTGTTTCATTTTACATTACCACATGAATGTGTGTAAGTTGTTCGTGGTATGCCTGTATATGTTAGTTTTCTATGACTGTGGCAAATTTCCACAAACTCATTTGCTTGAAACAACAGAGATTGATTTTTTCATACTTCTGTAGAAAATTAATTCAACATCAGTTTCACTTGACCAAAATAAATTCTCACCTGGCCCATGTTCTGACAGTTCTAGGGAACAATCCATTCCTTGTCTTCTAGCTTCTGATGACATTCCCTGACATGAGGCCACGTCACTCCCTCCCTGACTGTGGTCACATTGTCTACTCCTCTTCTGTGTGTATCCAATCTCCCTCCGCTCCTCTCTTTAATAAAAATACATGCAACAGCATTTAGGACCCATCTGGATAATCCAAGATAATTCTCCTTCGCGATCATTAATTTAATCACATTTGCAAATAACTTTTCCCGAAATAAGGTAATATTTACAGGTCCTAGGGATGAGGACACGATATTTTTGAGGCTACCATTCATCCACCACACCTTATTATCCTTTTGATACCTCCATGGTCTGTAATAATATCCCTTGCTTCATCCTTGATATTGGTAATTTGTGTCCTTTTTCTCTCAATTGTTCAATCTGTCTCTGTCAGTCTTATACATGTTTGTCAATTGTATTCAGTTTTTCAAAGAACCAGCTCTTTGTTTTATCTACTATTTTCAATTTCTTTGATTAATCTCTCTACACTATTTTTCCTTGTAATTACTTGCTTTAGGTTTATTTTCCTACTTTTTTTTCTAGGTTCTTGAGATGAGAATTTCAATTATTAATTAGAGATTTTCTATTTTCTTATATGTGCATCCAGTGTTATAAAGTTCACTCTCATTATTGCTTTATCTGTATTTTGTAAGTTTTGTACTTTTGTTTTCATAGTTCAATATACTTTTTTTCTTTGAGACGTCCTCTTTGATCCATTGAATATACACTATGGAGTATTATGCCTCCATCAGAAAGGATGAATACCCAACTTTTGTAGCAACATGGACGGGACTGGACGAGATTATGCTGAGTGAAATAAGTCAAGCAGAGAGAGTCAATTATCATATGGTTTCACTTATTTGTGGAGCATAACAAATAACATGGAGGACATGGGGAGAGGGAGAGGAGAAGGGAGTTGAGGGTTGGAAGGGGAGGTGAACCATGAGAGACTATGGACTCTGAAAAACAACCTGAGGGTTTTGAAGGGGCAGGGGTTGGGAGGTTGGGGGAGCCAGGTGGTGGGTATTAGGGAGGGCACGTATTGCATGGAGCACTGGGTGTGGTGCAAAAACAATGAATACTGTTACGCTGAAAAAATAAATAAATTTAAATACTGAAAAAAAAAAGTTTTTTTTTTTAGTTTCCAAATACTTGGTAATATTCCCTTTATCTTTCTGACATTGATTTCTAGTTTGATTCTATTGTAGTCAAGGAGCACACTCTGTATGATTTCAATTCTTTTCAATTTGCTGAGGTTCATTTGATGGCCAATGACAATTCTACCTTGTATGTATTCCAGGAACACTAGGGAGAATGTACAATCGGTTGTTGTTTGGTGTAGTGTTCAATGACTGTCAGTAAGATCCTGTTGTTAGCAATGTCATTGAGTTCTTCTAAGCCCTTGCTGATACTCTGTTTTATCAATTGTTGAGAGCAGGATACTGAAGTGTCTCCAACTGTAACTGTGGATTTGCTTGTTTCTACTTTCAGTTCCACCTTGCTTCACAGAATTTGCTGTTCTTTTTTTTTTTTTTTTTTTTTTTTAATTTATTTTTTCAGCATAACAGTATTCATTCTTTTTGCACAACACCCAGTGCTCCATGCAAAACGTGCCCTCCCCATCACCCACCACCTGTTCCCCCAACCTCCCACCCCTGACCCTTCAAAACCCTCAGGTTGTTTTTCAGAGTCCATAGTCTCTTATGGTTCGCCTCCCCTCCCCAATGTCCATAGCCCGCTCCCCCTCTCCCAATCCCACTTCCCCCCAGCAACCCCCAGTTTGTTATGTGAGATTAAGAGTCATTTATGGTTTGTCTCCCTCCCAATCCCATCTTGTTTCATTGATTCTTCTCCTATCCCCCTACCCCCCCATGTTGCTTCTCCATGTCCTCATATCAGGGAGATCATATGATAGTTGTCTTTCTCCGATTGACTTATTTCACTAAGCATGATACGCTCTAGTTCCATCCACGTCGTCGCAAATGGCAAGATTTCATTTCTTTTGATGGCTGCATAGTATTCCATTGTGTATATATACCACTTCTTCTTTATCCATTCATCTGTTGATGGACATCTAGGTTCTTTCCATAGTCTGGCTATTGTAGACATTGCTGCTATAAACATTCGGGTACACGTGCCCCTTCGGATCACTATGTTTGTATCTTTAGGGTAAATACCCAGTAGTGCAATTGCTGGGTCATAGGGTAGTTCTATTTTCAACATTTTGAGGAACCTCCATGCTGTTTTCCAGAGTGGTTGGACCAGCTTGCATTCCCACCAACAGTGGAGGAGGGTTCCCCTTTCTCCACATCCTCGCCAGCATCTGTCATTTCCTGACTTGTTAATTTTAGCCATTCTGACTGGTGTGAGGTGATATCTCATTGTGGTTTTGATTTGTATTTCCCTGATGCCGAGTGACGTGGAGCACTTTTTCATGTGTCTGTTGGCCATCTGGATGTCTTCTTGGCAGAAATGTCTGTTCATGTCCTCTGCCCATTTCTTGATTGGATTGTTTGTTCTTTGGGTGTTGAGTTTGCTAAGTTCCTTATAGATTTTGGATACTAGCCCTTTATCTGATATGTCGTTTGCAAATATCTTCTCCCATTCTGTCAGCTGTCTTTTGGTTTTGTTAACTGTTTCCTTTGCTGTGCAAAAGCTTTTGATCTTGATGAAATCCCAATAGTTCATTTTCGCCCTTGCTTCCCTTGCCTTTGCCGTTGTTCCTAGGAAGATGTTGCTGCGGCTGAGGTCGAAGAGGTTGCTGCCTGTGTTCTCCTCAAGGATTTTGATGGATTCCTTTCTCACATTGAGGTCCTTCATCCATTTGGAGTCTATTTTCGTGTGTGGTGTAAGGAAGTGGTCCAATTTCATTTTTCTGCATGTGGCTGTCCAATTTTCCCAGCACCATTTATTGAAGAGGCTGTCTTTTTTCCATTGGACATTCTTTCCTGCTTTGTCGAAGATTAGTTGACCATAGAGTTGAGGGTCGATTTCTGGGCTCTCTATTCTGTTCCACTGGTCTATGTGTCTGTTTTTGTGCCAGTACCATGCTGTCTTGATGATGACAGCTTTGTAATAGAGCTTGAAGTCCGGAATTGTGATGCCACCAACTTTGGCTTTGTTCTTCAATATTCCTTTGGCTATTCGAGGTCTTTTCTGGTTCCATATAAATTTTAGTATTATTTGTTCCATTTCTTTGAAAAAAATGGATGGGATTTTGATAGGGATTGCATTAAATGTGTAGATTGCTTTAGGTAGCATAGACATTTTCACAATATTTATTCTTCCAATCCAGGAGCATGGAATATTTTTCCATTTTTTTGTGTCTTCCTCAATTTCTTTCATGAGTACTTTATAATTTTCTGTGTATAGATTCTTAGTCTCTTTGGTTAGGTTGATTCCTAGGTATCTTATAGTTTTGGGTACAATTGTGAATGGGATTGACTCCTTAATTTCTCTTTCTTCAGTCTTGTTGTTGGTGTACAGAAATGCAACTGATTTCTGTGCATTGATTTTATATCCTGACACTTTACTGAATTCCTGTACAAGTTCTAGCAGTTTTGGAGTGGAGTCTTTTGGGTTTTCCACATATAGTATCATATCATCTGCGAAGAGTGATAGTTTGACTTCTTCTTTACCAATTTGGATGCCTTTAATTTCTTTTTGTTGTCTGATTGCTGAGGCTAGGACTTCTAATATTATGTTGAATAGCAGTGGTGATAATGGACATCCCTGCCGTGTTCCTGACCTTAATGGAAAAGCTTTCAGTTTTTCTCCATTGAGAATGATATTTGCGGTGGGTTTTTCATAGATGGCTTTGATAATATTGAGGTATGTGCCCTCTATCCCTACACTTTGAAGAGTTTTGATCAGGAAGGGATGCTGTACTTTGTCAAATGCTTTTTCAGCATCTATTGAGAGTATCATATGGTTCTTGTTCTTTCTTTTATTAATGTGTTGTATCACATTGATTGATTTGCGGATGTTGAACCAACCCTGCAGCCCTGGAATAAATCCCACTTGATCGTGGTGAATAATCCTTTTAATGGACTGTTGAATCCTATTGGCTAGTATTTTGGCGAGAATTTTTGCGTCTGTGTTCATCAAGGATATTGGTCTGTAGTTCTCTTTTTTGGTGGGATCCTTGTCTGGTTTTGGGATCAAGGTGATGCTGGCCTCATAGAATGAGTTTGGAAGTTTTCCTTCCATTTCTATTTTTTGGAACAGTTTCAGGAGAATAGGAATTAGTTCTTCTTGAAATGTTTGGTAGAATTCCCCTGGGAAGCCGTCTGGCCCTGGGCTTTTGTTTGTTTGGAGATTTTTGATGACTGTTTCAATCTCCTTACTGGTTATGGGCCTGTTCAGGTTTTCTATTTCTTCCTGGTTCAGTTGTGGTAGTTTATATGTCTCTAGGAATGCATCCATTTCTTCCAGATTGGCCAATTTGTTGGCGTAGAGTTGCTCATAGTATGTTCTTATAATTGTCTGTATTTCTTTGGTGTTAGTTGTGATCTCTCCTCTTTCATTCATGATTTTATTGATTTGGGTCCTTTCTCTTTTCTTTTTGATGAGTCTGGCCAGGGGTTTATCAATCCTATTGATTCTTTCAAAGAACCAGCTCCTAGTTTCATTGATTTTTTCTATTGTTTTTTTGGTTTCTATTTCATTGATTTCTGCTCTGATCTTTATGATTTCTCTTCTCCTGCTGGGTTTAGGGTTTCTTTCTTGTTCTTTCTCCAGCTCCTTTACGCGTAGGGTTAGGTTGTGTACTTGAGACCTTTCTTGTTTCTTGAGAAAGGCTTGTACCGCTATATATTTTCCTCTCAGGACTGCCTTTGCTGTGTCCCACAGATTCTGAACTGTTGTGTTTTCATTATCATTTGTTTCCATGAATTTTTTCAATTCTTCTTTAATTTCCTGGTTGACCCATTCATTCTTTAGAAGGATGCTGTTTAGTCTCCATGTATTTGGGTTCTTTCCAGCTTTCGTCTTGTGATTGAGTTCTAGCTTCAGAGCATTGTGGTCTGAAAATATGCAGGGAATAATCCTAATCTTTTGATACCGGTTGAGACCTGATTTGTGACCCAGGATGTGATCTATTCTGGAGAAGGTTCCATGTGCACTAGAGAAGAATGTGTATTCTGTTGCTTTGGGATAAAATGTTCTGAATATATCTGTGATGTCCATCTGGTCCAGTGTGTCATTTAAGGCCTTTATTTCCTTGTTGATCTTTTGCTTGGATGATCTGTCCATTTCAGTGAGGGGAGTGTTAAAGTCCCCTACTATTATTGTATTATTATTGATGTGTTTCTTTGATTTTGTTATTAATTGGTTGATATAGTTGGCTGCTCCCACGTTAGGGGCATAGATATTTAAAATTGTTAGATCTTCTTGTTGGACAGACCCTTTGAGTAGGATATAGTGTCCTTCCTCATCTCTTATTATAGTCTTTGGCTTAAAATCTAATTGATCTGATATAAGGATTGCCACCCCAGCTTTCTTCTGATGCCCATTAGCATGGTAAATTGTTTTCCACCCCCTCACTTTCAATCTGGAGGTGTCTTTGCGTCTAAAATGAGTTTCTTGTAGGCAACATACTGATGGGTTTTGTTTTTTTATCCATTCTGATACCCTGTGTCTTTTGATTGGGGCATTTAGCCCATTAACATTCAGGGTAACTATTGAGAGATATGAGTTTAGTGCCATTATTAGCCTGTAAGGTGACTGTTACTGTATATTGTCTCTGTACCTTTCTGATCTACTACTTTTAGGCTCTCTCTTTGCTTAGAGGACCCCTTTCAATATTTCCTGGAGAGCTGGTTTGGTGTTTGCAAATTCTTTCAGTTTTTGTTTGTCCTGGAAGCTTTTGATCTCTCCTTCTATTTTCAATGATAGCCTAGCTGGATAGAGTATTCTTGGCTGCATGTTTTTCTCGTTGAGTGCTCTGAATATATCATGCCAGCTCTTTCTGGCCTGCCAGGTCTCTGTGGATAAGTCTGCCGCCAATCTAATATTTTTACCATTGTATGTTACTGATTTCTTTTCTCGGGCTGCTTTCAGGATTTTCTCTTTGTCACTAAGACTTGTAAATTTTACTATTAGGTGACGGGGTGTGGACCTATTCTTGTTGACTTTGAGGGGGGTTCTCTGCATCTCCTGGATTTTAATGCTTGTTCCCTTTGCCATATTAGGGAAATTCTCTCCAATGATTCTCTCCAATAGACCCTCTGCTCCCCTCTCTGTTTCTTCTTCTTCTGGAATCCCAATTATTCTAATGTTGTTTCGTCTTATGGTGTCACTTATCTCTCGAATTCTCCCCTCATGGTCCAGTAGCTGTTTGTCCCTCTTTTGCTCGGCTTCCTTATTCTCTGTCATTTGGTCTTCTATATCACTAATTCTTTCTTCTGCCTCATTGATCCTAGCGGTGAGAGCCTCCATTTTTGATTGCACCTCATTAATAGCTTTTTTGATTTCAACTTGGTTAGACTTTAGTTCTTTAATTTCTCCAGAAAGGGCTTTAATATCTCCAGAGAGGGTTTCTCTAATATCTTCCATGCCTTTTTCGAGCCCGGCTAGAATGTTCAGAATCGTCATTCTGAACTCTTGATCTGACATAGTACCAATGTCTGTGTTGATTAGGTCCCTAGCCTTCGGTACTGTCTCTTGTTCTTTTGTTTGTGGTGATTTTTTCCGCCTTGTCATTTTGTCCAGATAAGAGGATATGAAGGAGCAAATAAACTACTAATAGGGTGGCAAAGACCCCGGAAAAATGCGCTGTAACCAAATCAGAAGAGACCCCAAATTGTGGGGGGGGGGAAGGGGATAAAAAACAGGTTCTGAAAAAAAAAAGAAAAAAAAAAAAAAAAAGAAAAAAATTTAAAAAATAAAACAAATAAAAAAATATAAAAAAGAAAGAAAAAATATATATATTTAGATGAACTAGTCAAAAAACGTTAAAAAAGAAAAGGGTAAAAGTTTTTAAAAAAATTTAGCAGAAGAAGAAAAAAGAAAAAAGAAAAAAAAATTGAAAAAAGGAAAAAAAATAAAAAATTGAAAAAAGAAAAAAAAATTGAAGTAGCCGCAAGACTAAAGAATCATGGGGAGAAAGCCATGAGTTCCGTGCTTTGCTTTCTCCTCCTCTGGAATTGCTCTGCTGTCTTAGGAATTGAATCTGCTTTCTCCTTGATAGATGAACTTCGTCCTGGCTGGATATTTTGTTGATCTTCTGGGGGAGGGGCCTGTTGTAGTGACTCTCAAGTGTCTTTGCCCGAGGCGGGATTGCACCGCCCTTACCGGCGGCCGGACTAAGTAATCGGCTCGGGTTAGCTTTTGGGAGCTTCTGTTCCCTGAACGCTTTCCGTAGAGTTCCGGAGGACGAGAATGAAAATGGCGGCCTCCCAGTCTCCGGCCCGGAGGAGCCGAGAGCCTGGGGCCCCACTCCTCAGTGCGCCCCCAGAGGACAGCACCCAATCACTCCCGTATCCCCAGCCTCTAGCCGCGCTCCGAGCTCACCCAGCCCGTGACCAGTTCAAGGTAACCCCGAGCTGAGAGTTCAGTCCTTGGCTCTGTCTTGGCAGCCGGCTTCTCCGTTCTAATACCTGCGAGCTCTCCGACACTCTGACACCCCCGATCCTTCTGTGACCTTGCGGGGCCTGGGGCCACGCTGGCCCCGCGTGGGCTTCACCCCGGTTTAGCCCCTGGAGCAATGTCCCTCAGTGGAACAGACTTTTAAAAGTCCTGATTTTGTGCTCCGCTCCTCCGCCGCTTGCCGGGAGCCGGCCCCTCCCCCCGCGGTCTATCTTCCCGTCGTTTTAGATTCACTTCTCCGCCAGTCCTACCTTTCAGAAAGTGGTTGATTTTCTGTTTCTAGAGTTGCTGTTCTTCTTCTCTTCGCTCTCCCGTTGGATTTGTAGGTGTTTGCTATGTTTAGATAAGCTATCGAGCTGATCTCCTGTTACCTGATGTAGTCTCAGGCTGCTACTTCTCCGCCATCTTGACTCCTCTCCCTCAGAATTTGCTGTTCTATAGCTTGGTGTCTAATATTTAAGACTATTATGTCTCTTGGTATATTGACACATCATTTTATTTATTTTTTTCAGTTTTATACCTTTATTTGACAATTAGCAATTAGTTCTCATCCACAGTAACTGTAGATTTTTTAAAGTGGTGACATAGGTAACCAATGTACAGGGCTTGTTTGGTGAATCCTCATCCTCAGTCCCTTTCCTGGACAACTGCACAGAGAAATGGTATGGAACGTTCCTTATTCCTTTGGCCCAGACAGCTTTGTTCAGGCTGGTATCAATGTACCCATATGAAGTTCCCATCTCCTTCATGACAAATTTCTAGATCTCTTTGAGAGCTCAAGGGGCACACTTCTAGAAACTCAACACATGCATGTACTTGCAAATATTAACAGTGTGTTTGTTCTATTTTTACTACCTCATTGGTGGCAGAATGGCCCTTCTCACCATGCTTCTTTATGGAAGCCATTCTGCCAGGCCCTGGATGGAAAGAAAGAGGGCACATCATTTTATAACACCCTTTGCTGTCTCTCGTAATTTTCTTTGCCTTGAACTGTACTTTATCTGGTATAATATAGCCACTCCTGCTTTCTTTTGATTTGTTTGTATGATGTATCCTTTTCCATCCTCCTATTTTCAACCTGCCTATATCACAATATTTGAAGTGAGATTGTTGTAGACAGTATATGGTTGAGTCATGTTTTTAATCCACTGTGCAAAATTATATTTTAATTGGTGTATTCAAATAATTTGCATTTAATGTAATTATTGCTTTATTGGGACTTAAGTCTACTATTTTATTTTTGTTTTATATTGTCTCTACTTTTCATGTCTGTTTTCTTCTGTGGTCACCGGAACATTTTTAGAATTCTATTTTGATTTGTCTGTAGTGGGTTTGAGTGTATATTCTGTTCAGTTCCTTTTAGTGATATTCTAGGTAATACTAGTATTACTCTCGTACATATATATGTGGAGATATATACATATATGGGTATATGTATATATATATAGATGGATGGATGGATGTGTATATGTGTGTGTGTGTGTGTGTGTGTGTGTGTATATTTGGATCAGTGGCTATTGAACTCAAGTTCTAACTGCTCAGTCTCCTTCCTGGGTTGCCTTCCCTTCTTATGTGTTGGCTCAATGGATCTTGTCATTGGAGTTTTATCTGAGCTTTGATAGTCCCCCCACGCATTCCCTCACACACACCATTGAACAACCCTTCTTTACTGAGGATTGCACACATCTCTCCCTTAGATGTTCCACTTCTTTAAAAGTACAATTTGAAGCATTTTTAAAAATTTATTTATTTATTTGAGAGAGAGAGAGAGAGGGAGAGAGAACACAAGAAATGGGGAGAGGGAGAAGCAGGCTCCCTGTTGAGCAGGGAGCTGATGTGGGGCTTGATCCCAGGAGCCTAGAATCGTGACCTGAGCCAAAGGCAGATCCTTAATCAACTAAGCCACCCAGGCACCCCTAATTTGAAGGATTTTAATTTTAGTTCCTTCATGAATCTGATTCTATCAGATTTGACATTTTCATAGGAACAAATCTCACTCCCCAGTGAAATGAAAGTCTCCTTATTTTGAGGTTGCGGTAATCTTGCTGTCTCCTTAAGAGTCCCCTCACCTCTTTGCTTCTGCATTTGCCTCTGACTTACCAAACTGAAAAGAACTACAAGTAAGCCACAATTGCATACATATTAACTTGGGTAACCCTGAAGTAAAAATAGAACCAAAATGCATGACTTAATTTGGGCGAGTCAATAAATGGAAAGCCAGGTAGGAAGTAGAGTGGGAGAATGTGAGAGCTGGTGGTTTAGAGTGAAAAGAGGTTTCAGGTGACAGGAATTCTAGAAATGCAACCCAGTGTACAGAGGGATTACTTCAAATCATGTTAGAGGTCATTTCATTTCTAAACCAATACCTTTTCACAATTTGACTATTCATCTTGACTTGAGCATAGACAATATTTGGAAAGGCAAATTTCAGAGGAATGTGATTTAATTGTTCTTCAGATTAGGCCAGTCTCCAAAATGTCATTTGCTGCTCTCTCCTGCCAACTAGAGCTAGTTTCACACTCAGAGGACTTTAATATCAGGGCCCAGGAAGATTGGCACCTTCCAAGATCTGAAGTGGCTCAAAGGGGATTTTCTCCTGGACACATAAACTTCATTAGGTAACCTGCCTCTCTGTAGTTCTCAAATACAGATACCACGTGGGGTATTAGCCTTTCTGCTTCTTTTCATCTCGGCCTCAATGAAAATCAAAGCAATAAATAAATAAAGGTTTGTGTCGAATTTCAACAGACTTTCTAGAGAAATCTTTCAGAGTTTATTTGACACTGGCTGTGTTTATAAAATAGGCTGTTTGGGTTTTCTTTTTTTTTTTCCTTCTCCTGTTTAGTTTCCAGGTAATCTTAGATTTAAGTGTTGGTCTAGGGACTTAACACCACCTCTGCTCTTCATGTATAAATCTCAGCCACAGGATCCCTCACCCTTCTCTTCCTTCTGCCTTGTAATGAGCTAAGAATGGGAAACAGATGTAATTTTGAGACTCTTTCATGCTGTGACACTTCAGCTGAAAATGACATCCAGAAAAAGGTTGTGTTCTGATCATAATAAATGTGTTACAGAAGGAAGAAGAAGCTACAGTCTCATGTATTGTCTGTGAAGTATATGACATAACTTTTCTCTATAATTATTTGCCTTCATTTTAATGTTTCTCTTTCATTAGCTCTCCTGGGCAAAGAAAGCTGGAACACTTAAAGCCAAGTTAATGCAAAATGTTTAAGCAATGTTGCTAGGAGCCAGTGTCCTGAGGATATTGATGGAGTCATTACCACCGAGTATTCCTCTGGCTCTGATGCAACAGATTTGACTTTGAGCATTTATAAGAAGCAAGTTTTGGATATGACCCCTTCCACCTGATAGGCTAGAGGCCAAGAGTTACAGTACTAGCCTTGTAATAAAGTAAACTAGAGTAAATGTAAACATGATAACATATGAATAAAAGAGGAAGAGAGATGATAGAGAGACAGATAGGCTGAAGTTAGATCCAATATATTCAAGTAACAAGTATATTGTCAGTAGGCTCAATAAAATGTTGCAGAGTATGCAAAATACAGGGCCATAGTGATAAATAAGTAATGAAAGATTGAGCTAAATTTGCAGACCAAAAAACAGGTAAGTTTTCATGCTTATCTTGACCAGTTTAGCAAGAATCCATGGAAGAGTTATTGTTTCAGGATTTGCTTGCAAGCATTGTAATAGCAGGGAGGATGTGTTTGGGATAAGCTGCCAAGTCAGAGGAACATTACATAAATTCATTGATGAGATGTCAACGGGTGGGGTTGAATTGTGGTTTAAGAGACAAGTGGAATTACGTAAAGATCAAACTATGGATTGTGAAGGTACAGGACTCAGTGGTTATCCAAACAATATGGTTAAAAATTTTGAAAAACAAACAAAGAGGTTACTTTATGTCAGAAGATGCTTTTGAGACAGAGCTTATCTAGCTCATGCCAATCAGTATGCCTAAGTCTGGCTATGTCCAGAGCCCATCCTTCACAGAATGAAGGCACAGGAAGCCTAGGCTCTGGTTTACTGAGTTATTTGTGTTCTGAAAAGCCTAGCTGGACTTGTTTAGAAGACCAGGATCAGAATCCAGGACTCCCCAAATGCAGGGAGTAAGCATTCGTGTATCATTCAAGTCATTCATAGCCAGTTAAGAATCTTTTAGAAGCACAATGGTGAAGACAAAGGAATCTGGGTCCAGAGTCTAGATTCTAATCTCATTTCTGTGATTATCAGATGTGTGCCCTTGGACAAATCATTCCACATGTAATGTCTCAATATCTGAACCTAGAAAATGTGGAGTTTGTTCTATATTAGCATTTCATAAACAGTCTTCCAAAACCCGTTTGTTCAGTGGCCTGTGATAGATTACACTCAAAGATAGCCACAACAATTCCTTCCTCCATTCCATGTGCCCTTTTGTGGTGTGAGTGTCTGTTCTTCCATCAAGTGTGGACATTAATTCATGTGTCCCTTGAATATTGCCCGGCTTTGTGACTTGCTTTGTTTAATATGATACAGTAGATTAATGTTGTTTGACTCAAAGACTAGGCCTTTAGAAGCCTTGTAGTTTCTGTTGTTTGTTTTATTAGAACACTTCCCTGAGCCCACTTTGAAGGGAAGACTTGAGGGTGATAAAAAACCACGTGGAGGGCCAGGCCATCTTGTACCTACCAACACGGAAATCCACAGAACTGTGAAAGATAACTCATCATTTTAATGAAGTCACTAAATTTTGGGGGGACTCACGATGCAGCAGTAGATAACTAAAGTGGTATTCAACAGAAATTTTGATTTGATTGATTTGATTTGATTGATTTTTACTATCAAATAAGTTTGGGTGAAGATCAAGTTAACAATGTCAATAGGTTTCTCAAACTGGAATGTCAGAGCTTTGAATATGCTAACATTGATTTAAAATGCCAAATTGTGAAAGAGATTTGTATGCTGTGTCTGCCAGACTTATTTAATCACAGAATATTGTTTTTCCTAGAAAACTGTTTAATCACTTGTGAATCAGTTTGAGAAACGCTGATGTAGTTGAATTCCAAAGGCCGTGCCAGCTGTAGCATTCAAAAAATCTGCAAATGAAGCAAGGAGTGTTTTGGTCACTATTTCTTCTTGATTATCTTGATGACAAGAAAACTCATTCTCTAGTTGGTTGCTACCAAATTTCATTATTCACTTCCATTGAAACCATTTTTTAATCAATTAACAGAAGAAAGCAGTATCAGAATTATTAATGAGCAATTAAATAGAGATTAAAGAACTATTAACCTGCAGCTTGGTGGTGGAAACTCGGCTGTCAGGTGGTGTGGGTGCCTGATGGATGTAGACCCATGAGAGACTGTCACAATGATGAAACAAGCAAAGAACGGGCTAATAGATTTATCTATTTCTTCTTGGCAGATTGTAATAGGATATGAAATTGTCCTGCTGATCTACGGATCTATAGAAAGCCCTTCATAAAAAGAATGTGAATAGAAGAAGACGAAGTGTACTCGCTATACTCCATGTGCTCACAGACTAGTCACATGATCAAAGTGTGTGCATGGGATGCTTGTGTGACATCCGGGATATGTGTGACAATGGGTATGGGTGAGTGTGTTTGAAAGGATTGTCTTTCATGCTGATTACATGTGGTCTGTCTGTGTATATTTATGTTGATCAGAGTGTTCCTGACTTAATGTATGCATATTTGTGTGGATATTTGTCTATGTCTTTTCTTTCATATTCATGTGGTTTTATCTGTGGAGGCAAGCATACATGCACACACAAATGGCAGGAGAGGATGTGACTGATAATGATCCATGGTTCTCTGTGTACCTAGAGGACATAATCCAAGGTGATGGGGATAAACCAGAGGGCAGAGAAGGGCGCCATCATGGTACAGCGATTTATTGAGGCTAGTACACTGCTTAAGTGGCTTAAGTGGCTCCACTGAGGGGAAGCTTTGCCTTTGTCTGGAGGCCAGTGAACTGGTTCCCTGTCTTGGCCAGTTCATCCCCTGTCGTGGTGAGGAAGATCACAGACAACAGATAGAAATGGACCAATAAGAAAATACAAGCCTATCAGGTCAGCATCTCAGGGTTCTGGGATCGAGCCCCGCATCGGGCTCTCTGCTCTGCAGGGAGCCTGCTTCCTCCTCTCTCTCTGCCTGCCTCTCTGCCTACTTGTGATCTCTCTCTCTGTCAAATAAATACATAAAATCTTAAAAAAAAAAAGAAAAAAGAAAATACAAGCCTAGGAATCAGATCATCAAATTCAATCATCTCCTGGCCCTGACTGGTCCAATATCTCCTTTGAAATAGAAAGCTGAGAAGTATAAATAAAACTTTTTTTTAAATAGCTTAAATGGGAAAGGGAAATTCCTCAACTTTCTCCCTACTTAATATTTGCCCCAAGCAAATTATCACTCATTTTTACTTTCTTGTTTTATTTTGTTTTTGATAAATCAACCCAATCCAAATCACTTGGGTTCCTATCATTCAGTAATTTCTAAACTTTGGAATTGATAGTGTGACATGGAGGCTGTCACTCTTAAGTAGTTTGTGGCATTTATTGAGTAGTGTCAAACCCTCCATTTGCATTTTACATGCATTGCCTCATTTAATTTTCATAGCAGTTGAATTAGTAGTGTTATTATGCCCATTACACAGAGGAAGCACATAGGATATAGTGAAGTTTAGAACCTGGGCCATGCAGCCACATAACCAAGCAGATTTCAACTCATAGCTATAGTGGATTGACCCCAAAACCCATGTTTATGATAAGTGTACCATATTGGTGCCTTTAAAGGGAAAATTGCCCAAGCTCTTTATCCATCATCTCTAACCCCTTGGGGTTGGAACATGAGCATGAAAGAACTTTAGTTTGGTTCCCTGAAGCTGATGAAAAATCTCCTGGCTTCCTTCCACCATTCCTGTTCCCCAAGAACATTTTGAGTAAAACTATGGGTGCCTAAGGCACACACGTGGACATAAGGAGAGGTGGTCTTCCTGGCTTGAATGGTTCCCTGAACTCTGTTTCAAGGCCCTCTACCAGAGAAGGAGGATACATTTTGCTTCAGGAGCAATGACTGGATAGATCTGGGAAAGAGAACCTGGGAGCAGGTCTAGGTTCTATGACCCCATTATATATATATATATGACTTAAGTCATATATATATAATGGAATACTATGTAGCCATCAAAAACAAAATCTTGCCATTTGCAACGATGTGGATGGAACTAAGGGGTATAATGCTGAGTGAAACAAGTCAACCAGAGAAAGACAATTATCATATGATCTCTCTGATATGAGGAATTTGAGAGGCAGGGTGGGGTGTCATGGAGGGAAGGGAGGGAAAAAATGAAACGAGATAGGATCAGGAGGGAGACATACCATAAGAGACTCTTAATCTCAGGAAACAAACTGAGGATTGCTAGAAAGGGAGGAGTGTTGGAGGGATGGGGCAGCTGGGTGATGGAAATTGGGAAGGATGTGTGCTACGATGAGTGTTATGAATTATGTAAGACTGATGCATCACGGACCTGTACCACTGAAGCAAATAATACATTATATGTTAATAAAATTTTTTTAAGTATCCAGATATCTAGATTCTGGCATTCTTTCTCACCACAGATTTATAATCTTGCTTTATATGGGAGGAAATTGAGGGTTCTGAAAGATAAGTCACATGAAACCAGGAAGTGATTGCACCAGCATTGCACCCAGTCTGAAGCTGAAGTCGGTTATCTTTCTTGGCACCCCCTCCACTTCAGTCTGGGAATCTGTTTGAGAAGGGCCAGGCAGTAGATTACCATTACTATTCCAAGACATGAATTGAGTCGTTATGTTCTGGACTGACATCGTGTTTGCATAGCATGATACAAAATTAAGTCTTATCCCTGCCCTCCAGTAGCTCCTGATCTAGTGGGAAAAACTCATTAGAGTAAAAAGCAAACCACAAGAAGAGGTATAACAAAGGCTATTATAGCAGAGATTCACAAGCATGAAAAACATTAAGTTTATATTCTCCTGGGAAGCTTAAAAGAACACTTTATTGTGAAAGCTGTTCTCTGAAGGAAGGGTCATTTCAAGAAATGACACTGTGTAGGACCTTTCAAGCAGTGAGAATAATATGAACAATGACATGGGTCTGAAAGCCTGGAGGACACATTCAGGAATAAGCAAGCTTTGTTGGGGCAGGGGGGTCACTGTAGCAGAGTGGAGCTGAAGCAAAAAATATCACTGAATTTGAAATCCATATTAACTGATAATAGAGATGTTTACATTCCAAGTAGTCTTGGAGTATATATCTTGCTTAGGACTATATTATTTGCATAATAGGGAAACCCAGAAATTCCCTGAATATGGACCTATAGGAACCTCTCTCGTAGCCACGTAAACAGTAAAGAGAGCAGGTGGAGACCCAGAGCCTGGGAGTTCAGGCAGAAGTGTTCACTTCCGTGAGGGTGAGAATGATGGGTCTGCTGCTTATTATCTTGTTCTGATCTTTGTTTTTCTGCCACTTTGTGAGACACAGGCCCAAAGCCCCAGTGTGTGCCTTTCACAGGCAATGGTCCACAGCTGGGAGGTAGTGATTTTGCTAAACATCCAGATTAAATATTTAGGGCAGGATTACCAGAGAATGTGTCAGAGTTTAAAATATAGAGTTGCACAAAGAAATCTCTATGTATTCCAAGTCACAGTGAGGAATCAAAGAGACCTGCCAAGATAATAGCTGTAACAAAGCAGAGGGGGATGATTCTCCCCTCCCTCTGAATCTAAAGAGAGAATCCTGATCACAGAATTCGTTTTGCAGAAAGGAAACCCAACCATTGGGACAGTGGCCAACTAGGGACATAACCCGGAAAGAGTTCACATAAGTTCAGGTACTGGCACTCATGGTCTACTGCTGTCTGTTCCAATGCCAGGATGACAGTTTTGAGCTTCAGATCTAACTGGTTCTAGTTAGTTCCTAGGCAGGCCTGGTTGTTGGTTCAGAGACTCATTCCCACTAGGAGATGGGCCAGGAATGGATCTTCTTTGGATCCCAGCAGACAGGCTGTCTTCAAATCAGACACCCCAAGTGTCTCCCAGTCTTGTCTGTGTCTATGTATTGGCTGAGTCTGGACTCCTGCCATGAACGTTTGTCCAAATCCCCTTGTCCTGTTGGCATTCACTGTTCTCACCACCCCTCCACCCCACAGGAAGGGCAGGTCTGGGTCCATCTGCCCCTGACAGAGGCAGATTTATTGGAGGCATGTCTCTACACATTCTTGCCTATTACCCCATGCTCCAGGGTCCTGATATTTTGCCATACCTGCCGGGTTAGACTCCTTGCTCACCCTACAACTTATGCCAGCCCAGCGGATTCTAAGTTTTTTAAAATAACGTATGTTAACCTATAGTCTTTCCTACTATGTCTTGATCTACCTTAGGATTTCATCCTACTCCTCACCGCACTAGACTTTATATCATCCCACCCCACTCTTCTTCAACCTGAAGTCATTTGGAGGCAGTGTGATCTTGGGTAAGTTAACAAACTGTTCTCTGTCCCCGTTTCTTATCTGTAAGTGTGGATAAATGATGATTCCTTCAGAGCACTGTAAGTATAATAATATCAAGCCTATGAAAGGGCTGGACACAATGGTTGACCTAACACTGACCATTGCCAGATAATGGGGAGTAGCATGGAGAACAGCACTTCTGGGGGAGGGGATCAGAATGTTTGGATGAGAGTGGAAAATATGGGGCCTTTTTTTTTTTTCTTTTCAGGATTGATCTCCCTGCAAAATACTTAGGTTCAAAACTCTGGGGTGTGACCCACTTCAGAGACTGTGTAGCCCAAAGTGGCCCAAGCCAGCTTTGAAGCTCACCCAACTCTGGATGGAGGGTTATGGTCTCTTCTCCAGCTGCCTTCACCCTTCTTGATGCTACCTAATTCTGGAGTGGAAAAATTCTAAAAGGAAGGATAGGAACTGTGCTCCCAAACACAAGTATCTTAATAATTTAGGCTGTCATGTATTAAGCGTCACGTGCCCCTTCTATCTGCAACCAGGATGCCCTGCACTTGTTTCCTCATGGGATTTTCTTTTCTTTTCTTTTTTTTTAAGATTTTTCTTATTTATCTGACAGAGAGAGATACAATGAGAGAGGAAACACAAGTAGGGAGAGTGGGAGAGGGAGAAGCAGGCTTCCTGTGGAGAAGGGAGCCCGATGCAGGGCTCGATCCCAAGACCCAGGATCATGACCTGAGCCAAAGGCAGAAGCTTAACAAATGAGCCACCCAGTCATCCTGTCCTCATGGGATTTTCACTGCTGCAATATTTTCTGCATCCCTGCGGCACTATGATCGCCAAACAAGCCGGGTGCCTGTTGTTTTCCTCTCTCACACCATATGGGAGAAAGTCTGGCACAAAGTAGGGCTCACTGATCCCTTGCAGAAATGAATGCATGACTGAATTAAAGCAAAGGGTCCAAGGGCTCCAGAGGCAGGAGACTCAAAAAAGATGGAAGGCAGAATAACTACAAAGGCATTCTATACTTCCTGTATCCTACCTCCAAGTTTCCAGAGAGCTGGTTAAGGTTTAGAGTAGACATGTTTTTCTCAGTGTTTTCCGCAAGAAAACTCCAAGACCTATTCTTGCCCTTCCATAGTACCTGGGGAGCACCTCTGGTCTTGCCCAAATACCTCAGCTCTCCGTCTGACTCCATTCCTCTTTTCCATGTGAGTCTTAGCAAGATAATTTAACCTCAGCCTCATTCCTATGAAATGCAACTCACTCCTGTGAGTGGTCCCATAGCCCTTGGGGGGTGAAATTATATGAGGCCTGGATGCAGATGAAGATAGGGACAGATAACCAGGAGTACTAAGAGGACAGCACACATTGTATGACTCTCCATCTGCCTGAATTAATTTTTAATAAGGCAAACAATGAATGTTTGAGTTTCCTCCTAAAATATTTTGACTAGCAATTCCATGAGTGGGAAGGTTTTAACCAGGCTGTCTCCAAAATAGTAAGTAAAGAAAACAAAGTGAAACATTCTAATTTTGGAGAAAATTAAATCACAACATGGCTGATATCAAGCAATGTTAAAAAAAATAATAACATGTAAGAAGAGAGGTAAATTCGATTTCCAAACTTGTCCTGTGAGGATCCTACTCTACTACCCTAGGATTTGGCCCCACTTGACAATCTGGAGTGCTAGATTGTACCCTGTCAGAGGAAGCAATACCTTTCATCAATATCTTCCCATAGCAAGACCAAGTATCTAAAACCAGAAGGTTCTGAATGCATTGGGTCTTAGCCTGTCTTTCTCCCTCACCAGCTGACCTGCACTGAACTTCTTCATTCCAAAAAAGTCCTCAAATTCATCAGCAGTCCTGTTTCTTATCCTCTGCTCATTCTAGTCTTTTCCTTTTGCTTCACTGCACAATGTATAAGGCATAGACTTCTCTTTACCTCAAGCCTAGGGCTTAGAGAATCTGAGGACCCCTGAGGGTTCTGACGACTGGAGGGAACACACTGCTTTTGATGGTCATGTTTCATTTCCTGGAGCTTGAAGGGCCTTGCTTGTGCTACATGGGGCTCAATGTATTCCATGTTCTTTCTAAGCAAAGCAGGATATTGTCCTTTAAAGTTCTTTTGTTCTATGTTTGAAGGTTTCAGTTAACATCTATATAGAGGCAAAGAGGCTGATCTTACAGTTAATCTTTTGTCCTCAAATATTCTATGAGAATTAAAATATTAAAATGCCAACTCTTAGAGCAGTCTATATAATAACACCATGTAACTGTAAGCTTCCTCTCCCCCAACAAATTTTGTGTTTCCATGTGCAATCTGGGAACCCTAACACTGCCAAGTAGACAGTCCCAGCCCAGCATGCTGGAAAACAACAGATATGTGACCCAATGGTCCCCACACTCACCCAACAGGCAGCTAACCACCGGAAATGAGCATGAGAGCATCCTAGACCAGCCAATCTTCTGCAACCTAAGCAAACCCAACAAACATCTGGGAAGCCCAACGGAGACCCAACAGAAGTGTTCATTCATAGATCTGTGATCAATAAAAAACATGTTGTTTGAAGCCACTAAGTGCTTAGGTTGGAGAGTTGTTATGCAGTAACAGGTAACCAATGCACTAAAATCTGTGATCATGTCATCGCCTCTCCTGCATCTTTGCCTCGGTTAATGAGAGAATTTGTGAGTATGCTAACTCCAGCCCAGGAGAGCCTGGGAGAGTGAGTGGCTCAGCAAGTTCAGAGAGAACAGCTTTGCAGCACAGATGGTACTATAACACAGATTTGTTTTTGTTTTTTGTTTCTTTGGTCACTATCTCTGCCTCCAAATACTTTTTGAGGTTGTTATGAATATAACACAATCTCTTTTTTTCCAATTTTCTGAATAAACATGATTATTTATAATGTTTTTTTCCATCTATAATTTTAGCATCAGGAAATATATAATAGCTGGGCTGGACAAGAATAATCAGAAAGGCTACTTGGAGGATGTAGAAAAGTACCTAAGTTCTGAAAATGGGTTAGACATAGTTAGATATTAAAAGGAAATTTCCTGTCCAGGGAAGGAAGAATTGGGAGGGAAAGGCATTGATTGATTCACCCAACATGATTGAGCACTACTCAGGGTCAAGTCCTATTTTAAGGAATATAGATAAATCAGTGGACAAAACAGACAAAAGTCCTACAGCCAGGGAGGTAGGGAGTAAATAAGTAAAAAAATTGTTAGATGGTGATAGGAGCTGAAGAAAAAGAAAAAGAGGGATTTCTAGGGTTTGGAGATTGGGTCACAATTTTAAATAGGCTGGTTAGAGAAGGCCCCACTCAGATGACATTTGATTTATGTTCTAAAGGAGACAAGATTATAAGTTTTGCAGATATACAGGGAAATAGCATCCCAGCCAGAGGAAAGAGCAAGAGCACAGGTCCTGAGGGATGAGCACATCTAAGGTTTTCAGGGGAAAATAAGGAAGTGAGTGCAGCTCAAAGAGGCTGATCAGGGTTAGCAGGGTAGAAGGCTGCTGGTTGTAATCCCTGACACAGATAATCGTACAGTCCTTGATTTCCTGAAGCTCTGATTCAAGTTTCCAGTCCTGCAGCCCAAGCCCCTCAGGGCATCCTGCCTTTTCTTACTTTTCCTTTTCCATTAGTCCCCCTCAGTGGATAAACTGTTGGCGGATTCATGGGCAAACATCCTTGGAACTTTGACAAGATAATATGGTCCTGGGGCCAATGACAGTACCAGATCTTCCTCTTCTCTTCCTGTCATGATTAGAGCTCCTGGCAATAAGGTTGGTAGTTTTCTACAGACCCTCTGCACACACTATTTCCTCTAGCAAGCACTACACTAAGGCTCCCTCTGCATGCAAGAGGACATGGCTAGACGTCTGGGGAATCTAAACCCCTGGAAAAGCCCTGGACCCATGACAAAGGGGCTTGGCACACATACATGTCGGCTTCATTGCTTTTTGCGTAGGACAGGTTAGAGGCACATTCTGCACCATCCCCAGCAGTCCCAGCCAGACTGAGCCCCAACTGCCAACAGTGGTAACCTACTTACTAACATACCCTCCACTGACTTCCTTCCCTTTCTTATCTCATTTTTTCACTCCATTCTTGGTGTATCCTGGCACAAATATTCACACTCAAGTCCTTGTCCCAAGCATCACACACTCCGGAGTGTGGCCGGAGAAAGAGTGTTATTAGGATGAGTACCAACATTTGCAGGCCTCTCAGCAGGGGCTGGGTCCTTAAGCATGCAGGGACTCTGTGACAAACAAGCTGATTTTTGCCCTTTCCAAGCCTGATTTTATTGACAAATGCCTAAAACTCTGCTTGAAACAAAATGTTTTTTAACTCAGTTGTAAACAAACTAATCCTCAAACAAAGCATTCCCTCTGTTTCCTCTCCCCTCAACCCCCAGCACAATTTGTTCAGGATCCTTGATTGACCTTTTAATTGTATTTCAGTGGTGGATGGAGGGAAACATAAATAAATAAATAAATAAAAAGCCTCCCATCTGCATTCATACAAGCAAATGGTTACAGCTTAGGACAGAGTCTGTGATCAAGACAGAGACAGGGCTCTACCAGCTGCCTAGATAAGCCAGTGACCTTTCCAACCCAACAGGCGCCCAACCTCTGTTCCCCAAGCACAGAGCTTTTAGGGAATCCCTTTGGCTGGCCTAATTGGGGGGTTACTTGCATCTGTTCATCCGGCATAAGAAAGAGAAAGAAACAGGAGAAAGACAGCTTAGACAAGCAATGGACTCAGCACAGTCCCTGTCCTGATTTCTGGAACCTTGGGAGGGGCTCCCTATAGAATCACATTTCTCCTACATCCTTAATTTCTCTTTACTTTTTCCCTGGGGTAAATGCTGAATTTCTCCTTATATTGTAGCACATACAGCCAAAATAAAGCTAGATCATAACGACTGTACTGGCAAAGAATGTGTGTCCTGTTTTCTAATGTGTCCTGTGTGCCTTGCACGAGGTCTGCACACAGTAGGCATTTAAACACTAAGTACCAAATAACTAAACAAGCAAACACATACATCTCAGGGAAGGAGTTTCAGTACAAAAAATGTATACATTTGTAGTGGCAAAACAAATTGCGGTTATAATGTCATCTGTTAATAGAGTTAAACGAACAGCAGACACACGTGCACGTGGCACGCACGCACACACCAGTTCCTGGTGCATGAAACACATAGCAATGTTCCAGATTCTGAAAGAAGGTCTAAGCAGTATGTGACAGGGATATTGTTGCTCAGCCTCCTTTTTCAGCTGATTCTCCAACGCTGTAACAAGTTCCCAGCACTTAAAACCCATGTTAAAATCATTTTTCCTTTTTGCTAACTTGTTAAGCCCCAATTGTCTCTGATTTGCCGACTCAGTGATTGCTCCAGCCCTCTCTCACACAGTTTTCTCACCTATAAAAGTAGTTATAATACCCACCTAAAGAGGTTCTTCTAAGACGGTTAAGTGAATTATTTCAGGAAAAATACAGAGAACAGTATGTGGTGCATGGTAAACTCTAAAAACAGCTAGCTACTGAGTTTATCTGACTCCTGAACAATGGTAGCGTGAACGAGATGACAGGAACCTTTGTCCACTCTAAATCCCATCAAATTCTTTACACCTTCCCCAAAAATGTCATTTCTCAGTAGTAGGTGTGAGTAAAACTGGTGACAACTTTACACATTTCAGAGAAACCAAACTAATAAGCATCTCTCGTCCTCTCTCTGGCCTATCCCCACGTGACCAGCACCACCTTGCCAGTTCCTGGCTCAGAAATAAACTCTCCAAGAGTAAGACAAAAGGAAAAGCCAGCCCTGCAGCAGCCTCCTTTGCTGTCCTTTGTGGGGATGACAAACCCCCACCCTCATGCCTGTAGCAGAAAGTTGCTCTGAGGGCCAGCCCCTCAGACTTACCCTTTGACGTCAGAAGGTCCTCAGAGGGCAGCCTCCAACCTCCAGACCTTGGGCTGGGAGGGCAGATCTCTGTAAAAAAAGAGAGCTACAGGTGAATATATGTAAGGAAGTAAGTCCAAGCCCCAGGACTCCCTAATATAAGGAAGTAAGTCCAAGCCCCAGGACTCCCTAATATCCATTCTTGAGGATGCACCTCCTTCAGGTTCAACACGAACCAAAAGATCCCACTCAGCCCCTCCCAGAAGATATGAATATTTTAGTTCTGGCTTTGGGGAACAGATAGATGGATGGGAAATGGAGAGATGGAATGAAGAGTTTTCTAACACTGTAACTCACCTTTTGTGACCTGATTATCTGATAGGCTATGCTCTAACTGCAGCTTCACTCACAACCCATACCAGTAGAGTGTTGTTAAAAGCAATCTTTTCTCTGTCATGATCTGCTGGGACTTTCTGTTACAGTTCCCCTAGAGAGAGTTGGAGAGAGAGAAAAAAATGTCAGTGAGAAAGACAGATAGACAGAGACACATAGAGAAAGACAGAGAAAGAGAAACTTAATCAGATATGTTAGCAAGGCAGCTTGCCAAATTAAACATAGAATTAGCTACTTTGGAAGTCATGAATTTAAGATTTAAATATAAACAAAATCCAAACAGAACAAAACTTGATTAAAATCAATTCCAGAGGGCAGTCTGAGCATTAGCCTCTTGGACTGATAATTAGGAGGACTAGAGAGTGTAGCTGCCCATGCTACAGTTTGGAAGAAAACTGTGATGGACAAATCCTCACTGATGTCTGTGTATCCATTTCCTGGAGCTGCCAAAACCATGCCTCAAAATGGGGGACTTCATCAACAGAAGTGCATCGTCTCAAAGTTCTGAAGGCTAGAAATCTTAGATCAAAGGGTCAACAGAGCTAATTCCTTTGAAGGACTGTGAGGGAAAACCAGTTGCCTGCCTCCCTTCCTGCTTCTGGGGCTTCTCTGGCAAGCATTGGTATTCCTTGGCTCCTGGGGCATCACTACGATCTCTGCCTCCACCTTCCCGTGCATTTTCCCCCAGGTGCATGTCCATCTCTGTGTCCAAATTTCCGCTTCTAATGAGGATACCAGTGATACTGGATTAGAACTTGCCTTCATGACCTCATTTTAGCCTGATCATCTGCAATGACCCTATTTCCAAATATGGTCCTATTCACAGGTCCTGAGACTTAGGACTTCAACATCTTTTTGGTGGTCACAATTCAACCCATAAGAAGCTGAAGGCCTTCCATTCCTATCTTTCAACACAAATAACTTTCTCAAGTGTGTAGAATTTTAGTTCCTTCAGTTTTATCTCCTTTAGGTCAGGCACATTTAGTGCCGACATTAATTCATATGATGGAGTATTGCACATTGAGCAAAATTTTGGGTTTGTTTGTTTGTTGTTGTTGTTGTTTTGGCAGAACAGAGTGCTGCAGTCTGTGGGTCAACATGGAAACTCAATAAACTTTTTCTGGTATCATTGATACTAGATTCCTATGGCACTGTAAAAAATTACCACAAATTTGGTGGCTTAAAACAATATAAACTTATTCTCTTACAGTTCTAAAGACCAGACGTGTGAAATGGGTTTCACTGGGCTGAAATCAGAGGATTGGCAGGGCCATGTGCCCTCTAGACCATCTAGGGGAGAATCTGTTTCCTCGCCTTCCATAGCATCTGTTGGTCGCCTGTACTCCTTGGCTAACCTTCCTTCACCTGCAAATTTCTCTGCTCCAGACCCCGCTCCCATCATCACATTGCCTCCTCTTCTGTAGTAAGTAATTACATATCCACTTTTGCCTCCCTCTCTGAAGGACACTTCAAATTACATTTAGTACACACCCAAATAATCCAGGACAATCTTCCCATTTTAAAAGCCTTGATCTAATCATAGTTCTAAAGTCCTTTTGCCAAATGAGATAACATCCACTGGTTCCTGGGATAAGGATCTAAATATATATGGGGAATGCTCTTCAGTTTACCACACAAACCATCCTAGATCAACTCATCCTAGCCTACCTCGTCTCCACAGCTGTGAACCTTTCCCATAAAAGAACATTAGTTTTCTTGGAAATTTCCTCAAACTTCAGTTTTCTTCTCAGATGCAGTTCCCTCTATTCAACACCATATCAAAGCAGAGTCTGATTTCCAGCACAGGGACGCCCCACTGATCAGAGCGTGGAGAGATCTGAACTGTAAGAATATCTGTAACTGTTATTAACCTTCAATTCTGCAGACACACTGTAATTTCTCATGCATTATCATTTTTATGAAATCTGCATTACAAGTTTTCTGCAGGATGCTAGGAAAGCAACAGAATCTTTTTGGCAAATCAAATAATTTCAAGTATTGTAAATTAGGGATGTTTAGTACCTCTTCTTTTAAATTTACTCAATAATTTTAAGCGATTTTTTACATGAACTCGGAGTATCCCCTGTCAAAGTGAATACAAGGATAAATGTGCCACACCTGCCACTCGTAGAGATAAGATTATTGTTCAGCAAATATTCTCTCTTACTCTCCCCATTTCAGCTTCTGTGGGGAAAGTCTACTCTCTGCCACTGATGTAGAACTTAACCATGTTGCCTATTTCCAGTAAAGATATGGGCAGAAATGACAGAGTATCCATTCTGAGTTTAACTCTTTAAATGCTTGTTGCAAATTCCTGAGGCTTGGTTGCACAGCATTTTATACCAATAGTAGGCAAACATAGCCACTGTTTCTTTTAATCACTATAAACAAAGAGAAGCTTCAAAAAGCAATTGACCCAGAAATGCCTGGGTGGCTCAGTAGGTTAATCCCAGGGTCCAGATGGAGCCCAGCATTGCTTCTCTCTCTGCCGGCCATTTCCTCTGCTTGTGCTCTCTCTCTTTTTCTTTCTGACAAACAAATAAAATTAAAAAAAAAAAAGCAATTGACTCTGGTAGTTGACCTTTAATTAATGTATGGGTAAGAAATATAACATCAAAACATCCACTTTAATTTCAATCAGCATATTTATTATGCCTCAAATTATGTTTATTTTTATTAATGTGTTATTCTTAAGCTATCAAAGAAACAGCAGGATGTGAAATTATACATACAATGTGATCTCAATTATGTAAAAAAAAAATCCATAGAAAAAATAATAGTGAATTATTTGGGGTAAATTGTATTTATTATCTGAGTACTCTGTTATTCACCAAATATGATTTATACTACATAACTTATAAAGTTATTATGTATTACTTGATATCATGTTTGTGATGTAGCTGAAATACATATTAACATTCTTGTTGAGAAAAAGAATCCAGATATTCATTTAGGAAACTGAACCATGGATAAATTTGTGAAGTTATGATAAGGATTATGATGAGGAGCAAAGAGGTATGTGACTATGATGGATATTAATTTTGAGTGAATATTTGAGGTTAAGTTTTTCATGTCTTTCTCTGCAAAAAAAAGTTCCTACTTAGTTAAGTAGGAACATTGTGGTTTTATTTTTTTTAATCAAGTGTTATATTTTTTTCCTTTTCAGCTGAAAGATGATGGTGTGTGATATGTTTTCAAATAATAGAAACAAGAGCTTCAGACATATTGTCCTGACAAAATGTACTATGACTTGACTCATATTTTTAAATAACTGAGTTTTTAACATTTATTATATTACATCTACAGAAAGTAAAAGAGGTGATTTTTCAATTGTGATTAATTACATGAGTTTTACCTTTTCCTACTTAAAAGAAAGGAGAGAAAGATTCCCACTTATTTATACAGAGAAGATCCAGGCTCTGATGTGGTCATGGCATGTATTTTTCAAATTCAGAAAAGAGAGTTTATATTTTCTGAATCTTTAGGAGCAGGAGACCATTAAGAGAGTAGGGAGATAAATTGTGTCAAGCCACAGCTTTCTAAAATTATCTTGGAATGTGATAATTTTCATTTATTAAGGCATCTAGGTACTCATTCAGCAAGACTGAGTTATATCACACACTGTTTTAAAGAGGGAAGTCCAATGGATAAAGAAGATGTGAGATATATATATATAGATATCTATATCTATATATATATATCTATATATATATATCCATACACACACACAATGGAATACCATGCAGCCATCTAAAGAAATGAAATCTTGCCATTTACAATGACTTGCATGGAACTAGAGGGAATAATGCTGAGTGATATAAGTCAATCAGAGAAAGACAATTATCATATGATCTCTCTGATATGAGGAATCTGAGAAGCAGGGCAGGGGGTCTGGGGGGTAGAGAAAGAAAAAAAAATGAAACAAGATGGGATCAGAAAGAAGACAAACCATAAGTGACTCTTAATCTCACAAAACAAACTGAGAGTTGCTGGGTGGAGGGGGGTACAGAGAGGGTGGTTGGGTTATGGACATTGAGGAGGGTAAGTGCTATGGTGAGTGCTGTGAAGGGTATAAGCCTGATGATTCACAGACCTGTACCCCTGGGGCAAATAATACATGATATGTTACTAAAAATAATTTAAAATAAATAAATAAATAAGGAAGTCTAGAGGTAAACAAGAGATTAGGATCCGAACTTTGTAAAGCTTAATTTTTTAGTGATTTAAAAGCTGTTCGACTTTTTGAAGATTGAGAAGAGGGAAATTATGATTCTAATGTTGCTACAAGTTTTTTTTTTCCTATTTAAAAGAAAAGAACAACAGAAAACACACACACACACACACACACACACACACACACAAAGCCAGAGTTAGAATATTTGGAAGTCATTTAAAAGTAAAATTTTTCTAAGTGTGGACAATCATTAGTTAAAATCCAAATTTTCTGTCGTTTTATTAAACCTGTAGATTCCTAGGTTCCACCTGGGGCAACTAAATACAAGTCTCCGGGAGGAGAAGCCAGGAATTTCCATTCTTAAGGAGCTCCTCAATGAGCATAACATCATGCCAATATCCGAGAATTTTCAAATGTAAAACTCGGAAGGCATTCCACTAAAAGGTTAAATCTGAATTTACAAATTACAGATTGATTTTGGTGAATCCTAAAACATAAATGTTTAAAATTAATATCCTTTTTGGTTTCAAGAAAGGAAAAATATTCAGGAACCAATATTCAGGAACAAATCTGCACAAGCACACTGAAAGGACAATAAGAGGACAAACACATAGTGACATATTCCTCAATGGAAATATTTCATACTGTAAAAAATGCAATTCTGCCCTGATTAATTTGTATTAATGTATTTCTAGTCCAATCACAATGTTCTTTGAATCCCTTTTATATGCACATTGAGTTTCCTAGATCTATCCCACATCTTGCACCCTTTATCTTTAAACTTCTCCCTCTCTCTCTTATTTTGAATTCTAGGATAATTATCCTGCTGGCAGAATAAGTGTGCTTAGGCTTCCTTATAACCAGATAATAATCCCAACACTTCAGAGTTTATTTTCAGAAAGGATTTTTTTTCTCATGCTACTTGAGCATTGCAGTTAAGCACAGACTCTCTAACTCCATGTTGTCCTTGGGAAGGGACCAGGACTGAAGGAGCAGCCCAATCAAGGATATCTCCAACTTGAGATGGTGAACTGTGTTACACTCTGGAAGCTCTGATTCACATGTAGCAATTCCTCTCACATTTCATTACCCAAAGCAAATCAGATGTCCAAGCCTGATGACAGAGGGGTGAAGTATAATCTAGTTTACGGGCAATATCATCTTCAGGGGGCCCACAGAGAGGGAAAGTTTTTTCGTTTGTTTGTTTTTGGTGGAACAGTAGTAACATATCATATTAGACTTGGAACTATCTGATTTGTGTTTTTGTTTGTTTTGTTTTGTTATGCAATATCTACTACCTCTGCTGAAATTTTAGTTTAATTCAATGATTTTTTTTTTAATCTACAGGATATTATTTTCTTGTTCTGAGATTTTTTAGGGTGCTCTGTCTGATCTTTCAAACTTTCTAACAATGCCATTTTTTAAAAATTTCTATTTTCTCAAGAGTTACTCATGGCACAAACTTGTAACAGATGTGATCTATTGAGAGCTTAAATAGACTCATTCAGAAAACAGTTATGTCATGGTTTAATTGATTCACTCTATGACCTGTTTTAGTGGAGGTGAGGTGGGAGAGGGTAGAATCCTTCTCCTTACTCCTTACTGAGCTTTTCTTCCCATATACTTCCCACCTCCAAGTAATCTCTCTACCATAATATGCCCAATTTATTGCTGAATATTTTACATATTTTTGGTGTATTAAGTATTACACTTTTTGTATTTTATGTGTTTATGTATTTTTATGTAATCTTATCTACTGTTTAGATTTTTCCTTGTTACATTAGCAGGACATTGGAAGTGGGAGAGAAATAAAATGTGAGCTATGGTCATACTATTGACCATCATCTTAGAGAATCAATGAAATGAACATTCAATCAAAGAAGCCGAAAATGTAAAGCCTTCAAAGTAAAACAAAGGGCATAGGAGGAAACATTACAGTTGATACATAATATTGGTTTTTAATTTGAGAAGACCAACAAAATATATGAAGGCAAACAAGTCTGATCAAGGAAAAATAAAAGGAAATAGAAATATGTATTTTTTGGAATAATAAAATAGGTATTTTCTCAGATATGGAGAAAAGATTAATTTCATGTTATTTAAAATATTTAATAACATTTTTAAAAATTGGAAAACATTTCAATTTATTAAACTAGCATAACTCTGATAATAAAATTTGTCAAATAAAGCACTTAGAAATTATCTACAGACCAATCATTCCACTAAATTTACAGACACATAAGATGATTAAAATTGTAGGCTTGGGAGATAAATAGATGTATAGGTAAATACTTGCTGTACTTTAAAGAAATATTTTGTGACGTGGATACTTAACTATTCTATACCCTTTCTTTAAAGTGGAATTACAATACCTACCTTAAGAAAACTGTGAGGCTGTTGGTGGGAATGCAAGCTGGTACAGCCGCTTTGGAGAACAGTGTGGAGATTCCTCAAGAAATGAAAAATAGAGCTTCCCTATGACCCTGCAATTGCACTACTAGGTATTTATCCCGAAGATACAGATGTAGTGAAAAGAAGGGCCATCTGTACCCCAATGTTCATAGCAGCAATGGCCACGGTCGCCAAACTGTGGAAAGAACCAAGATGCCCTTCAACGGATGCATGGATAGGGAAGATGTGGTCCATATACACGATGGAGTATTATGCCTCTATCAGAAAAGATGAATACCCAACTTTTGTAGCAACATGGATGGGACTGGAAGAGATTATGCTGAGTGAAATAAGTCAAGCAGAGAGAGTCAAGTATCATATGGTTTCACTTATTTGTGGAGCATAACAAAGAACATGGAGGACATGGGGAGATGGAGAGGAGAAGGGAGTTGAGGGAAATTGGAAGGGGAGGTGAACCATGAGAGACTATGGACTCTGAAAAACAACCTGAGGGTCTAGAAGGGGCGGGGGGTGGGAGGTTGGGGGAATAAGGTGGTGGGTATTAGTGAGGGCACGTGTTGCATGGAGCACTGGGTGTGGTGCAAAAACAATGAACACTGTTATGCTGAAAAGAAATTTAAAAAAAAGAAATCTGAGGGGAAAATATATATATAATAAAATAAATAAAAAAAAGAATAAGGTGAGGTTTATACACTTAAAATATTTTAGAATTTTATTTGCCAATTATATCCCCAATAAAGCTGAAAAAATCGAAGAAAAGAGTAACCATTATGATTAAGAAGTGATGTAAATAAGTTCAAAAATACAGTATGCATTCAGTTTATGGCTGATAATGCCTGCTAATGCATGGTGATGATAAGGATAATTGTGGTGGTGGTAGAGTTGCTGAGACATCAAAAATAAAATAGAGGAAACTGAATCCTGGCATGTGTTATAAAATAAATTCCAAGAAACATACATAGTTTATTCTGGGAATGTAAAAGGAGTTCAACATTAGAGATATATTTATTTAATTTACCACATTATAGGTAAAAGCAGAAAAAAATGCATGGACATCTCAATAAATGTTAGAAAGCATTTGATAAATTTCAGCATTCACTTCTAATTTTAAAATCTAAAAAAAAAATTCAGAATAGAAAGCTACTTATTTAGTATGATTTAAAAATAGCTATCTGAAGTCAAGAGAAAATATTGCCCATACCTTGAAGTATATTCATTAAAATCAGAAAAACGAAGAAACCTAGCATCATCGTAATTATTTTGTATTTTCTAGAACTTCTAGTTAACATCACAAAGAAAAATAATCTACTAGTAAAATGAAAGGGTCAAAATCATCATGTTTTCAAATATGATGGGTTGCCTAGAAGAAATTAAAAATAGCAGATTGAGAGGTATTGGAATAGATAAGGATATTACATTAGTACATATTTATATATATGCACAAAGATATATGTTCAAGAGACTCATTGTAAAATTTAACAAGTAGCAAAATTAGATATTCAACCTAAAAGCCTATTAATAAAGGACTGGTTAAATAAAACACAGCCATACCATTAAGGTTAGCATGCCTTAAAAATAATGGAGCGAGCTAATATTGTCAAAAAAAAAATGCTTTTTCAAAATTTCTAGATGATTTTCCAAAAGCATGTATATATTACTTTTATAATCAGAAAAACAGAACTTAGCTATTTATTTTTACTAATTTTGGCAAAAACATAGGAAAGCATATCATCTCATTAAAGGGTAAATTTGTTAAATCATTATGAGGGCAGCTTCGTCTACATTTACTAAAAGTCTTAAAAGTGTCCACACTTAAAAGGATAATTGCATCTCTAAGAAAATTTCTTAAGGAAACAATAAGAGATATCTAAAAATGCACATCAGAGATGTTGAGTATTTACTGAGTGAAAAATTCAAAGCCCTGAGACTAGCTCACGTTCACTGAGCTCTTACCCTTAGGGGGCGCTGCGCCAGGCACAGCCGGGCAGGGTCCCATTGCTTGGGGAGTGTGATAGCTGGGAGTAGAGGGCCTGGGGGATCATAAGGGTTCTTGTCTGCCAAATAGACTCTTGTCACACTGGTGGATTTCAGGGAAGGAGACTAACGAGGGGGCAGTCTCAGGCTCAATGAGTCACTACTAGAAAGATGGCCTGTGGGTGCTTTGCCGTATACCTTCTATCCCTTATCCTCACTTTACAACAATGCAGAAGAAAGGTGGTCCCTGAAGCTATTCTGCAGAGTGGGCAGGAAATGCCAGGACACTCAGATGGCCCCTTCTCCTTGTTAGAGTCACCCAGTTTGGAAGCAGGAGCATTTACTTTACAAGTAAATATAGAGATTGTCTTTCTTTTACTTAAACTGGGAATACTGGAACTTTAATTTACAAGTATTTGCAGTCTTTGTTTTCTGGTTCCTTGGTGAGCGAGGCTGTCAATCACTCTGAGGTGGGAGGGGTCACGGTGGAATGACAGCCAAGAAGACACTTGATGAGGGTGGAGGGTAGGCATGTGATTATGACTTGAAATATTACCCTGCGGCACGACCATCATTTTATCTTCTCAAAAGCCCTAGAGAGACAGTAGATAGTTTTCTTTTCTTAAAAACTGTATATAGATAGGGCAGACTTCATTTCCGTTTTGTAGACCAGGGAAATGAAGCTTAAGGAAGTCAAGACCCTTGTCTGGAGTCACACAGTAAGTAATAGACCCAGGATTTCAAACTCAGGCTGTCAAATCTCAAGGATTTTTTAAAAAGATTTTATTTATGTATTTATTTAGAGAGTATGCACACAAGCCGGGGGAGAGGCAGAAGGAGAAGGAGAGAACCGCAAGAGGACTCCAGGCGGTAGAAGCCGGCTTGATCTCACCACCTGGAGATAAGCACCCCTCGTGACCTGGAGATTGCCACCCAAGCTAAAATCAAGAGTGGGTTGCTCAACCGACTAAGCCCCCCAGATGCCGCTCAAAGCCCACGAATTTAACTGCTAACCCATACTGAAAGAACATAAAGGTCAAAAAAATAGGTAGTTGGACATATCATTTATAATAAATTTGTTTAGATGATTAAATCTCACCTAGTCATCCCAGATAACTGCTTGGAAGATAATTTAATTGCATAGGGATATGTCATAATAAATAAAATTAAAAATTAGATCAATATTTAAAAAAATAAATTGCAACATATAGGCACTGAAAAATATTGGAAACACTGTGAAATTTAATACTGGTGGGATTATAGGTGATTTTTATTTTTTCTACTATATTTATTAAATTTTCACAATACACATTAACATTTATATAACTAGAAGACAATAACAAAAGAACTACCCACATTACTTCTGTGCTAGCCACTATAAATGTCAGTGTGAGGCAGAGTAAAGAATTCGACCATTCACTTCAGAGCATGCATCTTCAAATGCTAAATAACAGAGCTGCAGGAATAATATCAGAATGACTATAAGTGAGATCCTAAAGGAACCTTAGAGACCAGCCCATTCAGCCCCTTCATTGTGCAGATGAGGAAACACAGGCAAGTAGGAGAAGAAAGTCAGCATCGTCATCCCAATAAATCATCATCTTAAAAAATTAAAAATAGATATTAATCTCTTCCAGTCATGAAATAAGTCAAGCAGAGAGAGTCAAGTATCATATGGTTTCACTTATTTGTGGAGCATAACAAAGAACATGGAGGACATGGGGAGATAGAGAGGAGAAGGGAGTTGAGGGAAATTGGAAGGGGAGGTGAACCATGAGAGACTATGAACTCTGAAAAACAACCTGAGGGTTTTGAAGGGGCGGGGGGTGGGAGGTTGGAGAACCAGGTGGTGGGTAATAGGGAGGGCACGTGTTGCATGGAGCACTGGGTGTGGTGCAAAAACAATGAATACTGTTACGCTGAAAAGAAATTAAAAAAAAAAAAAGAATAGACATTAATTCCTTAAAGGTTTTCTATATCTTGCCCTCTGAAAAAAATCAATGCCTTACAAAAATGTTATTTTAGCCTCTGCCCTGGGTGCAAAATTTAACTAGCACAGAAGAAATGGGTGTTTTGTAGCATTCACTTTCCCTTTAAAAGCTACAGAGATTAAAAGCAAAAACAAAAACAAAATTATCTCCTAGCCCCTCCATCAATGCTGTGTTGTTCTTGTTTGCACAAGTGGAGAAGAAAAAGACTCCTCGGAGGACATTTCTTTCTTCCATGCATGTGTGTGCATGTGTGTGTGTGTTGTTTCTGATTATGAAAACGTTAGTTATTCATAGTAGGAAACATGGAAAATACTGAAAATGATACAGAAAATCCTAGTCATGCATTTTGTGTTGTCACTCCAAAAAATATAGTTCCAGATTTCTCCCTTCTCTCTCCCCTTTTCTCTTTCTCTTCTCTTTTCTCTTTCAACAGTCTGGGTTTTTGTTTTGGTGTTGGTTTTTACTCAGTTGTTAGCCTGCTGAGAAAGAAGACAGTCTCCGTACCTGTGACTGAGTCTGATGGCTCTGGTTATCACCCTGCTCATCCAGACAAGATCTCATAGGAACTGAGGTGATACCACTTGTTCAGAATCATTCACTCCCCCACCCCAATCACAACCACTAGAGGAGTAAGAGCTTCCAGCCCCTGATGTGCAGCTAAGCATGTGACTGGCTTTGACCAACGAGGTGTTAGCAGAGGTGATGCAAAGAGAAACTAGAAAGGTGTCCACTGTGGATAGGCTTGTCCTCTCCTGCAGAGAACAGAGATGCAGAGTTACACCAACAGAAACACACCCAGAGAGTCAAGTATGGTTGCTTTAAGCCACTGAGCACTGGTATTCAGGAACCACACACAGAAAGGCACCTCAAGGCAGAGTGCCCGCTCCAGATGCTAACCAATGTCCCTACTGGTGGACAGCTTCCTGTCAGGAAGAAAATGTTCCTCTCTTATAGTCGCCTTGACTTTTCTTGAATGGGTGGTACTCATCTCAATAGATAAAGCGCCCCCTGCCAGAGTGGACTAAGAGCTATCTTCTTTTACCAGTCATATTCCTCTTTTCCCTGGGGCACCATGGTGGGTCTAAGAAAGTTTAATTCTTCATCGAGATAACTTCTTTTAATCTAACTTTCCTTGGGTCATTTATTCCTTCTACTGAGACAGTTTATAATGCATCTTCAGCTGTTTACTCTGCTTTGATGTATAACTGTCCTGTGTGTCCACTTAAAGAAGTGCACCTGAATTCCAAAAAGCAAGACTGGTGTGAAGGAAAAGTTGGGGCAGTGTCTGTTGGCCCTGAAGGAAAAGGAGTCCGGTGAATGGATATGGAGGAGAAGAAAGCAGGCTGAGTCCCTAGTGCCCGTGGGAAGGAAGGGACAGTCCAATGCACAAAGCCTTAGCAGCGGGTATCCCCTCAGAGGGTCCAGGCTCTGGTGGACTGTCAGCCTCTATGAGCCTGTGCATGGTGTTCATTTGTTTTAAACTTTCCAGACTGTCTACCCATTTCTTTTGGTTAATGCACCCCAGTCTCTCTTAGTAAATGGTCCCCCTGCCCTATTGCATTTAATCTTGGCAGGACTGAACCAAGTCTGACCAAGTGTTGGACCAGTGATCCCAACTTGGACAGTTGGACAATCCCCCTTAAGACTTCGAATCTTGTCCACAGTGACCCCAAGAAAGAAAACTCTAAGACATGATTCATCTTGAGGTACCAGGACATTGTTCATTAATTCCCATTTCCTAGACTTTGGGAGTTATGCATGCCCTTATCCTTCCAAAATGCTGAGGTAGAGCTTTTTCCCCTTCAACTCAGAATATTCTTTTTTTTTTTCCTTCAACTCAGAATATTCCAATTAATTCTCTGGTTTTTGTCATAAGTCCTCCAGTTTCTGGTGTTTCTCAGTCAAAGACATTTAACCAACATAGCACAGATTTGCAAAAGGCCCAGGCTGATACTTGCACTGGAATGACCCTATTGCATTTTGTTTTTTTTTTTCCCAATTTCCGTCATGAAAAAAAAAATTACCCTGTGTTTTTATGATCATATATTCTTGTCATAAACATTGTGAATAATTCACAAGAGGTAAAAATAAGAATGAAATCTCTGGAAAATCCCCCCTGACATCATGAGTACCACTAACAGGGCTTTGGCCACCTCTTCACATGTCTCTTTATGCAGCTCTGTGTAAATTACCATGAATGGGACCATGTCGTATGTGCTGTTTCTATGGTGAATAACATCTGAAAGCAGCCTTTTTGTTTGTTTTTTCTTATCTCTCCTTTTCCTCTCATCTACCACTGCCAATATAACCCAGCTGATATCTTTTATAGCTTTCCCTCTATTTAGATAATCATGTCCATATATATTATATGGACCACCACATACAGATAGTTTTTCTGTTGTTTTAGAAAATAGGATCACATTACTGTATGCTGCTTTTCTCACTTCACCTTTCAGAGTTTAAATCTCTCCAAGTTAAGTTATTTCCACAGTCAGTGAGCATTCAATTTTGTGAACCAGCCAACATTTATTCAACCATTCCCATACTGATAGGCATTTTTTTTGGTAGTTTTTGTTTGGTTACTAGATTAATGAAGCAATATACATTGCTTTGAAAATTAGGAGAAAATGGTAAAATTATTTTTCATCATTTATAAAATCATTTTAATAGGAGAAGAAAAGGATAAAAATTGTGTCTGCTGATAACACGATTATATGCTTGGAAAATTCAGAAGACTTCATCAAAAAAACATGAAATTACTAAGGGTAATTATACAGGTGACTAAGTACAAGCCTGATACACAGTCAATAGCATCTTTCTATGCTAGGCATATATGAAGGAAAGTAAAGAACATAAAGTATTAAAGGAATAAATGAAAATTTATATTTTGGATATAAGACCTAGTGTGATTTAAAACATGGTTTATTCCATAATTAATATAAAATATATAATAACTGTATTTAGTTCAGTTCCAATTAAAATTCCAATTTTTGTTGTTGTTCTTTTGAAACATGATAAAATAATATTTGAGATAACATGGGGAGGAAAGCCTAATACTATTTAAGAAAGGTATAAAGAGGACTAATGAGAGGGACCATGCTTCGAAGATGTCAGAAGGCATTATAAAGTTGATGTACACAAAGCAAGACACTGACATATGTTCCCTAATCCTCTTGCTAAGCAAAGCTAGAAATTGTGGACATTATATACAAAACAAACATAAGAAGACTCTGAAAGTTGGGGAAAAGAAGCCAGATGGATTAGGGATCTCAGGATCCAACAAGTAATGGAGTGGAGTTCTCTACATTCTCTTTTTGCTTCATGTACTCCAGATTTAAAGTTGAAGGAGCCAGCAACCTCAAAATTCCCAGAAGTCCCAAAGGGCACAGACAACCCCCACCAAGCCTGCACTTTCTAGCCAAAGGATCAGGAAAGGGGAAGACTTTCCTACTGCTCAACTCCCACCAAACGGTACAGGAAAAAAAAAAAAAAACCAACCCTCACCAAGAAGGTAGAGAGTCTAGATTTCCATACTTGCCAGATTATACAGGAGATGCCCCTATCCCCCCATGACCACCACAACCACAGTTATTAGAAAAGGCTAAGTAGGAAGCTAGCAGTGATCCCCTAAATCCCACCTGTGGTGTCATTGGAGATATTGTGGGAAGTCTAGACTTGGACCCCTCAATTGGCAATAAAGAAACATCATTTCCACTTCCAGTGGAGGTCAAGTGGAGGGTCAAGACTCTTACCAGTTTTGCCTGTGACATCTGTGAAGGACATGTAGGGAGCATTCAGGAGGCATTCCTACCCTTGCAGCCAGGATGAAATGATCCAAGGCTAGTGAGGAGCCAGAACCTCAGCCTCATATGGCAGTCATGCAGCATCCTACCACCCCCACCTTGGGTGCTGACAAAGGCTGAGTGGAAAACTTGGACTTCCACCCCAACCTGGCAGCAACTAGGCAACTCCCTTCCACTGCTGGAGCAATGTCGGAAAAACCCAACCTAAAGCAGGAAGTTCAACTAAGATGGACATAATACCCAACATAATACCCAAAATGTCCAGGTTTCATCTGAAAATCACTTGTCACATCAAGAACCAGAATATCCCAAAGTGAATGAAAAAAGACAATCAACACAAGTGCAGAGGTACTAAAATTATACAAAGATTGTGAAACAGCCATCATAAAATGCTTCAGAGACTAGGTGTCTCAGTCAGCTGAGCATCTGGCTCTTGATTTCAGCTCAGGGCATGATCTCGGGGTCATGGGATTGAGCCCCATGTCAGGCTCTGCTCTCAGTGCAGAGTCTGCTCTGCCTCTTTCCCTATTCATGCACTCTCTCTCTCTCTCTCAGATAAACAAATATCTTTCAGATAAATCTTTTTTTAAGAAAATAAAGTAAAATGCTTCAGTGAGCAATTATGAAAAAGCTTCAGAGAAAATGAAGGAAACAAAAAGTCTTAGAGAAGAAATAGAAGATATAAAGAATCACTAACTAGAAATCTGGAACAGAAAAATACAGTAACTGAAATTAAAAACTCAATGATGGGCTAAACAGAATAGAGGGATCAGGGCCAACAATTGGTGAACTGCAATGGGAGATAGAACAGTAAATCTTACCCAGTCTGAAAAAAGAGAGAAAATGACCGAAATTAAAAAATAAACAGAATCACAGGGACCTGTGGGACTATTAAAAAAAATCTAACATTCCTGTTATCACAATCCCTGAAGGAAAGAGGAGGGCAGTCCTGAAAAAAATACTAGAAAAAATAATGGCTGAAAAACTCCTAAATTTGGTAAAAGACATAGAACTACAGATTCTGGAAGCTGAGAAAACCCCTAAATAGAATAAACTTAAAAATCCACAGCAAGATACATCATAGTCAAACTTCTGAAAACTGAAGATAAAGAAAACAACTTGAAAGCAGCAAGAGATATGACACCTTACCTATAGGGGAACATCAACTCCAATGACAGTGGATTTATCATCAGAAACTCTGGAGGCTACAGAAAGTGGTACACTTTTTCAAGTGCAGAGAGAAAGGAAGAGTCACAAATTTCCATACCCACTGAAGATATCTTTCTGGAATGAAGAGAAAATCATGATATTCACCAATGAAGGAAAATTAGGAGAATTTGCTACCAGCAGACCTAATAAGATAATGGCTAAAGGAATTCTCTCAACAGAAAGGAAATGATAAAATAAGGAATATTGATGATAAAGAAAAAATAGGACATGGTAAGCAAAAAATACAGATAAATTCATGATGCTTGACCATTGAAGCAAAAATCATTACACTCTCTGATGTGGCTCTAAATGTGAATAGAAGAAGTGTTTAAAGACAATTTACATTATAAAGAAGGGAAGAATAAAAAGTCATAAAAAAGATAAAGTGTTTCAATTTTATTCCAATTAGTAAAATGATGAAACAAGTGGATTGTGATGGATCGATAGATATATATAACTAGAGCAACCACGGAAGGAGATATACAAA
Source organism: Meles meles (assembly GCF_922984935.1). NCBI lineage: Eukaryota > Metazoa > Chordata > Mammalia > Carnivora > Mustelidae > Meles > Meles meles. The sequence goes on along the minus strand of NC_060078.1, from coordinate 43,411,416 downwards.
GACATATACTCAGAATTTCTATAAATGAAAATAGAATGCTAAAATCTATTAATGAAATCCACAAGAAGTCAAATACATGAGAGATTATCCAACATTGTTAGCCCTTAGAGAAATGCAAATTAAACTCATGGTATGTCATTAGACACTATCAAAAGGACTAAAATAGAGGGAGAGGCAAGATGGTGGAGGAATAGCAGACTGAAATGACATCCGATCCCGGGAGTTCAGATAGATAGGTATCAAACCATTCCAAACTCAACAGGAGATATAGACTCAGCAGGAGACAGAAGAAAAGAAGAGCAGCAATTCTAGGAACAGAAAACTGACCACTTTCTGGAAGGTAGGATGTGTGGAGAAGTGAATCGAAAGCAACGGGAAGATAGACCATGGGGGGAGGGGCCAGCTTCTGGCAAGTGGCAAAGCAGTGGAGCACAAAATCAGAATGTTTAGAAGTCTGCTCCACTGAGGGACATTGCTCCAGAAGCTAAGCAGGGGTGGACCCCTCACAGGGACAGTGTGGTCTCAGGTCCCACGGGGTCACAGAAAGATTGGGGGTGTCTGAGTGTGGCAGAGCTGACAGGTATCAGAGCAGGGAAGCCAAAAACAGAAACAGAGTCAAAGAGTGAGCTTTCAGATCTGGGTTACCTTAAACCATGATGCAAGGCACAGTCAGGCTGCTGCTGTTTGAGCAGGGACCCCACAAGTGGCAGATCCAGGGAGATTCACCTTTCTCCTGTGGGTGGAAGAGTGCAACAAGAATCTGCTAGGTTTGGAGATTCCAAACAGGGCCATGTGCAAGAGACAGAAACACTCAGTCACCAGATGGGTGAGCACAGAATGTGGCTGGAGACCAGAGAGACAGGAGTGATTGACTGCTTATCTATGAAGGCACACTGAGGAGTGGGGCCCTGAGCTCTTGGATCCTCCAGGCCAGAGACTAGGAAGCCAACATTTTCATTTCTGTCCTCCAAAGCAGTTGGAAAGCATTCAGGGAACAAAAGCTCTGAGAGCAAACATGACCAGATTACTTAGTCCAGTCCCTGGCAAGGGTGGTGCAATTCCTCCTTGGGCAAAGACATTTGAAAATTAAGGCAACAGGCCCCTCCTGCAGAAGAGCAGCAAGAACATCCAGCCAAGACCACGCTCACTGATCAATGGAACAGCAGAACTCCAGAGATAGGGGAAAGCAACACATAGACTTCATGGCTTTTTCCCCATGATCCTTTAGTCTTACAAAGTTAAATTTTTTTTAATTTTATTTTTTTCTTATTCTATTTTTTAATTTTTTCCTTTACTCTTTTAACATTTTTTGACTAGTTTATCTTAATACCTTTCTTTAAAAAATCTTTTTAAACCTTCATTTTTATAGTCATATTTTACCCCTTCATTGTATTTAACCTTATTTTTTGTATAATATAGTTTTTTTTCTAAAAAATTTTCAATACAATTTCTTCTAATAGATCAAAACATACCCTAATCTAGCACATGGCTTTATTCTAGTCTCCAGCCTGACCACATTCCCTACTCTTTTTTTCCCCTTTTTCTAACCAACTTACCTTATCAACTTCTGTTTTAGATTCTTTTAAAAATTTTCTTCCTTACAGTCATATTCCATCCCTTCATTGTGTTTACCCTTACTTTTGTATATATCTAAGATTTTCTTTCTTTAAAATTTTGGGAGGTAATTTCTTCTAAGAGACCAAAATACACCCCAAATCAAGTGGGTGGCTCTCTTCTATTTACATATATATATATTTATTTATTTATATATAATTATTTTTTAAATTTATTTTTCCCTCTTTCTTCTCCCCCCAGCTTTGGATCTCTTCCTACTTGGTTAGCGTACATTTTTCTGGGGTCTTTGGCACCCTTTTAGTATTTTATTCTCTCATATATTCTTATCTGGATAAAATGACAAGTCAGGAAATACTCAACACACACAACACACACACACACACACACACACACACACACACACACACACACACATAATGAACAAGAGGCAGTACTGACAGCTGGGGACCTAATCAATGTGGACACTGGTAATATGTCAGAACTAGAGTTCAGAATAATAATTCTCAAGGTGCTAGCTGGACTCAAAAAAAGGCATGGAAGATAGAGATACCCTTTCTGGAGAAACAAAGGAACTAAAATCTAACCAAGCTGAAATAAAAAAGCAATTAATGACATGCAATAAAAAATGGAGGCTCTTACTGCCAGGATAAATGAGGCAGAAGAGAAAATTAGTGTATAGAAGACCAAATGATGGAGAATAAAGAAGCTGAGAAAAAGAGAGACAAACAATTACTGGACCACAAGGGGAGTATTCAAGAGATAAAAGTGATACCATAAGATGAAACAGTATTAGAATAGGGATTCCAGAAGAAGAAGAGAGAGAGAGGGGGGCAGAAGATATATTGGAGCAAATTATAGAAAAGAATTTCCCTAATATGGCAAAGGGAACAAACTTCAAAATCCAGGAGGCACAGAGAATCCCCCTCAAAATCAATAAAAATAGATCCACACCCCATCATCTAATAGTAAAACTTATAAGTCTCAGTGACAAAGCAAAAATCCTGAAAGCAGCTTGGGATAAGAAGTCTGTAACATATAATGGTAGAAATATTAGATTGGCAGCAGACTTATCCACAGAGACCTGGCAGCCCAGAAAGAACTGGCATGATATATTCAGAGCACTAAATGAGAAAAATATGTAGCAAGAATACTATATCTAGCTAGGCTATCATTGAAAATAGAAGGAGAATAAAAAATTTCCAGGACAAACAAAAATTAAAAGGATTTGCAAACACCAAACCAGCCCTACAGGAAATATTGAAAAGGGTCCTCTAAGCAAAGAGAGAGCCTAAAAGTGGTAGACCAGAAAGGAACAGAGACATTATACAGTAACAGTCATCTTACTGGCAATACAATGGCACTAAATTCTTATCTTTCAATAGTTACCCTGAATGTTAATGGGCTCAATGCCCCAATCAAAAGGCACAGGGTATCAGAATGGATAAAGAACCAAAACCCATCATTATGCTTAGTGAAATAAGTCAATCAGAAAGAAAATTATCATATAATCTCCCTGACATGAGGAAGTTAAGAGGCAATGTAGGGCGTTTGGGGGTAGGAAAAGAATAAATGAGACGAGATGGGAATGGGAGGGAGACAAACCATAAGAGACTCTTAATCTCACAAAACAAACTGAGGGTTGCTGGGGGTCACGGGGTAGGGAGAGGGTGGTGAGGTTACGGACATTGGGGAAGGTATGTGCTATGGTGAGTGCTGTGAAGTGTGTAAACCTGGCAATTCACAGACCTGTACCCCTGGGGCTAATAATACATTATATGTTAATTTAAAAAAATGAAAAAAAAAAACATCAATATGCTGTCTACAAGAAACTCATTTTAGGGCGCCTGGGTGGCTCAGTGGGTTAAGCCACTGCCTTTCGCTCAGGTCATGATCTCAGGGTCCTGGGATCGAGTCCCGCATCGGGTTCTCTGCTCAGCAGGGAGCCTGCTTCCCTCTCTCTCTCTGCCTGCCTCTCTATCTACTTGTGATCTCTCTCTGTCAAATAAATAAATAAAATCTTTAAAAAAAAAAAAAGAAACTCATTTTAGACCCAAAGAGACCTCCAAATTTAAAGTGAGGGGGTGGAAACAATTTACCATGCTAATGGACATCAAAAGAAAGCTGGGGTGGCAAACCTTAGATTAGATAAATTAGATTTTAAGACAAAGACAACAATAAGAGATGAGGAAGGACATGATATCATACTTAAAGGGTCTGTCCAACAAAAAGATCTAACAATTTTAAATATCTATGCCCCTAACATGGGAGCAGCCAACTATATAAACCAATTAATAACAAAATCAAAGAAACACATCAACAATAATAAATAATAGCAGGAGATTTAATACCACCCTCACTGAAATGGACAGATCATCCAAGCAAAAGATCAACAAGGAAATAAAGGCCCTAAATGACACATTGGACCAGATGGCTGTCACAGATATATTCAAAACATTCCATCCCAAAGCAATGGAATACACATTCTTCTCTAGTGCACATGGAACATTCTCCAGAATAGATCACATCCTTGGTCAAAAATCAGGTCTCAACTGGTACCAAAAGACTGGGACCATTCCTTGCTTATTTTCAGACTACAATGCTCTGAAACTAGAACTCAATCACAAGAGGAAATTTGTAAAGAACCCAAATACATGGAGGCTAAAGAGCATCCTACTAAAGAATGAATGGGTCAACCAGGAAATTAAAGAAGAATTGAAAAAATTCATGGCAACAAATGATAATGAAAACACAGTCTTTGGGATGCAGCAAAGGCAGTCCTGAGAGGAAAATATATAGTGATACAAGTATTTCTCAAGAAACAATAGAAGTCTCAAGTGTACAACCTAACCCTACCCCTAAAGAAGATTGGGAGAGGGGGAGGGGGCTATGAACATTGGGGAGGGGAGGCGAACCATAAGAGACTATGGACTCTGAAAAACAACCTGAGGGTTTTGAAGGGTCAGGGGTGGGAGGTTGGGGGAACAGGTGGTGGGTAATAGGGAGGGCACGTTTTGCATGGAGCACTGGGTGTTGTGCAAAAAACAATGAATACTGTTATGCTGAAAAAAATAAATAAAATGGAAAAAAAAAAAAAAGAAGCTGGAGAAAGGATGGCAAAGAAAGCCTAAACCCAGCAGGAGAAGAGAAATCCTAATGAGCAGAGCAGATATCAACGAAATAGAAACCAAAAGAATAGTAGAACAAATCAATGAAACTAGGAGATGATTCTCTGAAAGAATTAACAAGGTTGATAAACCTCTGGCCATACTTATCAAAAAGAAAAGAGAAAGGACCCAAATAAATAAAATCATGAATGAAAGAGGAGTGGTCACAACAAACACCAAAGAAATACAAACAATTATAAAAACATATATTGAGCAATGATACACCAACAAACTGACAATCTGGAAGAAATGGATGCATTCCTAGAGACATAGAAACTAACACAACTGAATCAGGAAGAAATAGAAAACCTGAACAGACCATAACCAGTAAGGAGATTGAAGCAGTTATCAAACATCTCCCAACAAACAAGAGCCCAGGACCAAATGGCTTCCCAGGGGAATTATACCAAGAATTTAAAGAAGAATCAATACCTATTCTCCTGAAAGTGTTCCAAAACATAGAAATGGAAAGAAAAGTTTCAAAGTCATTTTATGAAGTCAGCATTACCTTGATCCCAAAACCAAAGACCCCATCAAAAAGGAGAATTACAGACCAAGATCCTTGATGAACACAGATACAAAAATTCTCACCAAAATGCTAGCCAAATGATCCAACATTATTATTCATCATGACCAAGTGGATTTATTCCTGGGCTGCAAGATTGGTTCAACATCCACAAATCAATAAATGTGATACAACACATTAATAATAAAAGAGCAAGACCATATGACACTCTCAGTAGATGCTAAAAAGGCATTTGACAAAGCACAGCATCCTTTCTTGATCAAAACTTCACAGTGTAGGGATAGTGTACATACCTCAATATCATCAAAGCCATCTAAGAAAAACCCACCGCAAATATCATTCTCAATGGGAAAAAACTGAGAGCTTTCCCCCTAAGGTCAGGAACATGGCAGGGATGTCCACTATCACCACTGCTATTCAACACAGTACTGGAACTCCTAGCCTTAGCAATCAGACAACAAAAAGAAATTAAAGGCATCCAGATCAGCAAAGGAAAAGTCAAACTCTCACTCTTTGCAGATGATATGATACTTTATGTGGAAAACCAAAAAGACTCCACTCCAAATCTCCTAGAACTTGTACAGGAATTCAGTAAAGTGTCAGGATATAAAATCAATGCACAGAAATCAGTTGCATTTCTCTACACCAACAGCAAGACAGAAGAAAGAGAAATTAAGGAGTCAATCCCATTTACAATTGCACCCAAAACCATAAGATACCTAGGAATAAATCTAACCAAAGAGGCAAAGAAACTGTACTCAGAAAACTATAAAGTACTTGTGAAAGAAATTGGGGAAGACACAAAGAAATGGAAAAAAGTTCCATGCTCATGGTTTGGAAGAACAAATATTGTGAAAATGTCTATGCTACCTAAAGCAATCTACACATTTAATGAAATCCCTTTCAAAATACTATCAATTTTTTTCAAAGAAATGGAATGAATAATCCTAAAATTGTTATGGAACCAGAAAAGACCCCAAATAGCCAGAGGAATGTTGAAAAGAAAGCCAAAGTTGGTGGCATCACAATTCCAGATTTCAAGCTCTATTACAAAGCTGTCATCATCAAGACAGTATGGTACTGGCACAAAAACAGACACATAGATCAATGGAACAGAATAGAGAGCCCAGAAATGGACCCTCACCTCTGTGGTCAACTAATCCTCAACCAAGCAGGGAAGAAAGTCCAATGGAAAAAAGTCTCTTCAACAAATGGTGTTGGGAAAACTGAACAGCCACATGAAAAAGAATGAAACTGGACCTTTTCCTTATACCACACACAAAAATAGACTCAAAATGGATGAAAGACCTCAATGTGAGAGAGGAATCCATCAAAATCCTTGAGGAGAACACAGGCAGCAACCTCTTTGACCTTAGCCACAGCAACTTCTTCCTAGAAACATCACCGAGGCAAGGGAAACAAGGGCAAAAATGAACTATTGGGACTTCATTGAAATCAAAACCTTTCGCACAGCAAAGGAAACAGTCAACAAAACCAAAACACCCCTGCAGAATGGGAGAAGATATTTGCAAATGACATATCAGATAAAGAACTAGTATTCAAAACCTATAAAAAACCTATCAAACTGAACACCCAAAGAACAAATAATCAATCAAGAAATGGGTAGAGGACATGAACAGACATTTCTCCAAAGAAGACATCCAGATGGCCAACAGACACATGAAAAAGTGCTCCACGTCACTCGGCATCAGGGAAATACAAATCAAAACCACAATGAGATATCACCTCACACCAGTCAGAATGGCTTAAATTAGCAAGTCAGGAAATAACAGAAGTTGGAGAGGGTGCGGAGAAAGGGGAACGCTCCTACACTGTTAGTGGGAATGCAAGCTGGTGCATCCACTCTGGAAAACAGTATGGAGGTTCCTCAAAAAGTTGAAAATAGAGCTACCCTACAACCCAGCAATCGCACTACTGAGTATTTACCCTAAATGTACAAATGTAGTGATCCGAAGGGGCATGTGCACCCAAATGTTTATAGCAATGTCCACAATAGCCAAACTAACCTAGATGTCCATCAACAGATGAATAGTTAAAGAAGATGTGGTATATATGTCACATCTTCTTTATATATATATAATGGAATACTATGCAGGTGTCAAAATAAATTAAATCTTGCCATTTGCAACAATGTGGAGGGAACTAGAGGGTATTATGCTGAACAAAATAAGTCAATCAGAGTAAGTCAATTATCATATGATCTCCCTGATATGAGGAATTTGAAAAGCAGAGTGGGGGGTTTAAGGGGTAGGGAAGGAAAAAAATGAAACAAGATGAGATTGGGAGGGAGACAAACCATAAGAGACTCTTAATCTCATGAAACAAACTGAGGGTTGCTGGGGGGAGAGGAGGTGTAGAGAGGGTGGTTGGGTTATGGACATTGGGGAGGGTACGTGATATGCTGAGTGCTATGAACTGTGTAAGCCTGATGATTCACAAACCTGTACCCCTGGGGCAAATAATACACTATATTTTAATAAAAATAATTAATTTTTTAAAAAGGACTAAAATAAAAAAAATAGTTGACAACACCAAATGCTGGTGAGGATATGGAAAAACTGGACAACTCATGTGGGAATGTTAAAAATGGTACCACAGTCAGGAATACAGTTTGGTAGTTTAAAAAATAAAGAAAGTCATGGCTACTGTATAACTTAACAATCACGCTTTTGGGCATTTATCCCAAAGAAAATGAAAACCCAAAGAAAACAAAAGCCTATGCATGAATGTTTATGGCAGCTTTATTTGTCAGAGTCCCAGACTGGAAACCACCCTAGTCCCTCAAAGGGTAAATTGTTAAACTACGGTACATCCACACCACAAATGTTACACAGCAACAAAAATGAATGAACTCCTGTTACGCAAGAACCTGGATGAGTCTCCAGGGAATTATGCTGAATTAAAAAACAATCCCCAAAAGTTCAATACTGCATGATTCCACCTATGTAACAATCTCAAAATAACAGTTATACAAATGGAGAACAGATTAGTGGCGGCCATGGGTTAAAGAAGGGGTTGGATTGAAAAGGAGGGGGTGTGGCTATAAAAGAAGAAAAGATGGTTGAACATCTGACTCTTGGTTAGGGCTCAGGTCATGATCTCAGACTCCTGAGATCAAGTCCCTGTCCTGCTCCATAGTGAGGGTGGCATCTGCTTGAGATTCTCTCTTTCTCCCTCTGCCTCTCCCAATCATGCGCTCTCTCTCTCAAATAAATAAATAAATCTAAAAAAAAAAAAAAAAAAAAGGAAAGAAAAGAAAAATAAACCCTAAAAGGCCATATGGTCTTATGGTCTTCCCCTATGAATTTACCTGCTTCCTAGGATTGACAAGGCCCTATGAAAACATGATGATCCCAGAGGCTTGAATGCAGAGGAGGGCAATTTCCCAAACAAAGTGAGTACAGAATAGACAATAAAACACATCTCTTCCCTTTTAATAATGACCTTTTTTTTAAAGATTTTATTTATTTATTTGACACAAGTAGAGAGAGAGGCAGGCAGAGAGAGAGAGAGAGAGAGAGGGAAGCAGGCTCCCCGCTGAGCAGAGAGCCCAATGCGGGACTCGATCCCAGGACCCTGAGATCATGACCCGAGCGAAGGCAGTGGCTTAACCCACTGAGCCACCCAGGTGCCCCTACTAATGACCTTTTATCTAAAAAAATATATTTTTATTTTTGTATTATAACCATATAATGTATTATTTGCTTCAAGGGTACAGGTCTGTGGTTCATCAGTCTTACACAATACACAGCACTTTACTAGCACCCTTTTCCTCTTACTCTCCTCATCACAGGGTACAGTCAGACCTTTTTGGGTTTGTTTTTAATACTATGCATATGATCAGAAATCTAAGGTACTACACTGTTGTTATAATTTGCATTTTCCTGATTATTAGTAAAGTTGTTTTTTTCAAATGTTTATTAGTCATTGGTAGTTCTTTTGCTTGAATAAGTTCATCCTTTACCTTTTATTCTGTCAAGGTCTACTTTTTACTGATTTATAAGAACTCATTTTATATATATAAGAAATGTTAATCCTGTGCATAATATTGGTGTGGCAAATATTTTCTTTAAAATAATTAACTTTGTTTTCAGTAATTTCTGTTGTCCAACTAATTTAAATTAGATGTAGTCAAATACATAGATATTTATCCTTACAGCTTTTGATAAGTACTGGGTTTAGACCAAAAAGCCTTGCCTACAACCAAATCATTAAGATATTTTATAGGTTTTGTTTATTCTGTGTAGATTTTTATTCAGTCCTTTTATTCTTTATACATATAATTAAATAACCTCTGAAGTTGGGATACAACTTTATTTGTCCTTCAAAAAATGGTCTAATCTCATTTATTTTAGAATAGTCCATTATTGTTCACTAATTAAAATGCCATGATCTTCCAAAACCAATATCTCATGTATCTAGGAGTCTTTTCTATTTTGTCAGTTTATCTTTCTGTTCCTAGGCCAGTACTGTTTATATCTTAGAGCTTTAGGGGTCATTATAATTTGGACAACAGCCGAGCACATTCTGTATTTAATGTCTTCCAGGCATTTACTCCTGCTTTTTCATTTCCCTGTACTGTTAAAACCTGTGTTTCCAAGTCCTCTCCATCTTTAATGTGCAAATCAAATGCTGCCTTCCTGAGAAAACAGTTTCAGAGCCCAAGGTCAGTGGAAGATACTTGCTTCCTGAGTGAATTAAGAAACTCACTTTACCTCTTTTTTTTTTTTTTTTGGTTTGTCATTTTGTTTTTTATTTTACCTTCATGAAATAGGAAACATAAAAGCACCTACAATATACACACAGGTTGCAAAAATCAATTAAGAGAATATATTTAAAGTGTTTTGCACAATGCAGGGCACATGAAAAGTACTCAACAAATACTGACTCCTCATATTACTGCTACTATTACTCATAGCAGTATTATTTCCACAGTTATGGTTAATCTCTGTACTTCTGTTCCCATAATACTTAGTGCTTCTGTTTTCACACTAATTATATTCTGCCTTAAGCTATTTTCCTTTTTGAAATTGTCTTCCTCTCACACTAGACTTTAAGCCTTGTCTTTGCCTGTAGACAGATTAAGTTCTTTAGCACCTCGCACAGGTCTTAATATAAAGAGTAGCTTAATAAATGGTAAAGTAAACTACACTGATGATATGGTTAGGTAATGACTATTTTATTCATCTTGGGAAAATATGCTTAGCGATCATAATAAATATAATTCATTTCCTCGCTAGGACACTGCTCTGAACACAACCCTGTCTTCTAGGTTCCTGAGATGAAAGTCAGACTGCAACTGAGGGAGGGTGGGGTAGCTCAGTGGGAAGAAGGTTTAGGGAGATGGATGGAATTGAAATTTTGTTCTCTGAGGGAGGCTCCAACTCTTCATAGAAGAAACATGTTCTTCTGAGGAAGAAGATGTGAGGGCCATCCAATATCCTTACTGTCCCCAAATTTTGTAACAGCAAGAGGGCATGCTGCCTGCAGAGGGCCCTGGGGCCTTTGAGAGACAAAACAGGAGCTGGTCTCAATTCTAGGACAGTCCCAAAGCTGACCTGATCTCAGATCATCCCTGAATCCAGGGCACATGGAGCTTCAGCTCAAGGACAGAAGGAGATGCAGCAGGAAGAACAGGAGATGAGACAAGGAGGAGAAGAAAAGAGAACAAGGGTGAAATGGAATGACAAGCAGAGTAAGGACAATGATCAGACCAGGAAGGAAGTGAAGTCAAACCCTGGGATCTTCTCAGCTCAGACTTCCCAATTAGCCAAAGGACTCACTCTCTGTATGCTGCCAAGCTAAGTAGTGGTTGTGATGAGCACAGGATGTTACACACAAGTAATGAATCATTGAACACTACATTGAAAACTAATGATGTATTTTATGTTGTCTAATTGAACATCATAATAAAAAATTAAAAATAAAATAAATAAATTAAGCATCATCAATGGCACCAAAAGAAAAAAAAAAAAAAGAAAGGAAGAAAGAAAGAAAAGGGTGACACACATGATGCCTGCTAGCTCCCTCTGACTCATGCCTACTCTTGGAGCTTTTCCCTTTTTTTTTTATATATTTTATTTATTTGACAGACAGAGATCACAAGTAGGCAGAGACGCAGAGAGAGAGAGAGAGGGAAGCAGGCTCCTCGCTGAGCAGAGAGCCCAATGCGGGGCTCAATCCCAGGATCCTAGGATCATGACCTGAGCCGAAAGCAGAAGCTTTAACCCACTGAGCCACCCAGGTGCCCCTTGGGGCTTTTCCCTTTGATTCCAGCTGCTATCAAAAGCCTAGGCATAAGCAAAAAAATAATTGCATCCCGGTTATTATATGGGTTGGCTGAAACCAACATCCTTTAGTTATCCTTTTTTTTAAAAAATTTCCACTGTCATTTAGTGAGCAGCAACTTGGACCTGATGTGGGACTGGAGTCAGGGAGGATTGCAAGTTGATGCAAAAACCCATTGGTGTCTCCCAGATTGAACAACACATGGGTGGCCAGGAGGTATTAGGGATAACTTTAAAACAAAGGTAAGAACCCAAAAGTTATTTTAAAACATTGATATATTTAATTAGTACATACTTAATAGAAAATTATGATCGTTATAGTTGATAGACGAAAGATTGGGAAACTACTTATAACACAGATATGTGATAAAGGGTTAACACCTATAATATGATAAAACTTAACTGAAATTTACAATAGAAGACAAATGTCCAAAAGAAACATAAATACAAATAAAATGGGATGCCTCGGTGGCTCAGTCAGGTAAGCACACAACTCTTGGTTTCAGCTCAGGTCATGATCTCATGGGTCATGGGATCAAGTCCCACCATCAGGCTCAGGCTCCCTGCTCAGAGAGGGAGTCTGCTTGCCCCCTCTCTCCCTCTGCCCCTCCTCCTTGCTCATGCATTCTCTCTCTCTAAAATAAATAGATCTTAAAAAACAAAAAGATATGAAGAACAAATTCACAGAAGAGAAAATGTGGACAATCCATAACCATGTCAGGATACGCCACTGCCCTAGGAATGAAGGAAAGACAAGCTAAAGTAACAATCTCTCCCTATGTTCATCTGGGCTTGAGCAATCACAAGCCAAGTGCAGAGGAACTTGGGTTTATGTTGTCAGGAGAGCTCTTTTCAAGGCCCTGGACTTCTGTCCTATTTGCTCCCACCTTAGTGAAAGATCTGGTCAAGTCTTAGCTTTCATCTGAGATGGGCAGATTGGGAAGGGGGTGGAGATTGGCCTCCAGGAACTAGATGTAGGTTCTTTGCCCATCCCTCCCCACTGCAGAATTCAGGGGCCATCTCACTCTCTACCTCAGCGAGTCTGAGGCACAGGCTAGCAAGGGGAAGCCCCTCATATGCTACTCCTGTAAAGCAGTGCACTGTGGGCCACCTTGACGGCTCTAGGCAGAGAATGTGTAACTGCAGCCAGTGGGACACGATCTGGCTGGAGCTGCATTTTCATGCAGTGTGGAGGAGACTGTCAGGGTCATCACACACCCCAACATTATCCTCTTTCCCACATCCTAGCTTCCTCTAACTATCTGAGCTTGGGGACAAGCTTTTCCAACCCTGAAAGGTGGCTGGTTATTTTACTCCCAGCCCATTTGGATCGTAGGCTTCAGACAGAGTCTCTCTCAGTTCTTCCTACTTGAGGTCTCTCTTTTTCTCCTCAGGCCACAATCAAAGCAGGTGCCTCATTTTATTGGAGAGTCTTATGGTAGCTGGTCTCCAAATAGGCCTGTCAAATAATCCATATGGCTAGGTCTTATCACCCTAATGGGTTCCTCTTCCCAGAACCTGGGCTGCTTGTCTGGTTCTCTCTTAACCTACAGTCTACGGTGCAAGTGACTATGCGAGACTTCCAAGGCTTCAGTATAAGCAGTCTTTCAAGTTACACCCGGGCCTCTTTGAATGCTCAGAATGTTACCTCTTGAAAGTGAGCAGTCATGCTTTGAGAAGCTCAAGCCACATGAAGAAATCACATGAAGGCCCTCTGGTCAACAGCCAAACTGAGTTTGCAGAAAGCAACCAGCATTTGTCTTCAGCCCTGTGAGTGAACTATCTGCATGTTTGACCCAATGAACCTTCAGATGACTTCAGGCCCTCAGCCTGCAGCTTGGCAGAGCCTAAGCAAGAACCAATAGGCTGAGTTCAGATGACCCACAGAACCATGGCGGATCATAATAAATATGTTTTAAGCCACTGAACTTTGGAATGGCATGTGACATACAGTAGACAACCAGAACAAACCTTACTAAATCCCACAAAAAGTGGGCAAATTCAATTCAAGTTCCCTAATGCTACAACTGTGAAAGATGAGAGCTCTGAATCACAACAACAGAAACATGACAATTCAACCAGTTAACTCAGGACTGCACAACGAGTTGTGCCTATACCACTTCCTGAAATAGAGGGCTTCCCCTTCACGACCCTTCTTAATCCATCAAGTTGGTCAACTCCATGTCAGCATGAACATTTCCAAGTCCTCTTTCTTGGTACCAAATATGTGTTTGGTCCTTCCAGTTGAGAGGAAGCGAAGACTCATTACAAAATGGTTTATGCAATAGAGAAACTTACTGGTTCCCATCAGCCAATCCAGACTTGGATATTTCTGGCTCCAGGAAGAATGTAATACTGGACTCACAAGATAGCCCCTCTGCTTCCTCTGCATCCATTTCTCTTCAATCTCTAGATTGGGCTCCCAGTGGCTTCAGACTTACCATCATGTCTCAGCAGTTAGAAGTGTCACATAACAACAAATATTATGTCAAGATTAATATTCTGGCCCCTCCATTTACTAATTGTGTGGCCTTCAGCAAGATAAAAGAAACTCTGGCTTTAATGTCCCTTCTATAAAATGGGGACAATAATGGCCACTATCCCACAGGACTGTTGTAAGTATCAAACAAGCAACTCTACATAAAGAACTCAGAGTTATGTCCACTGTTGAGTGAGGCCCTTACAAGTGTTTATGGTGGTGGTGGTGATGTTAAGATTAGTGGTATAATAGCAGCGGTGGCAGCAGCCATAGTCTCTCCTACTATCCAAGTACTGCAAAGATGTCCATCAACAGATGAATGGATAAAGAAGATGTGGTATATATACACAATGGAATACTATGCAGCCATCAAAAGAAATGAAATCTTGCCATTTGCGACGACGTGGATGGAACTAGAGCGTATCATGCTTAGTGAAATAAGTCAATCGGAGAAAGACAACTATCATATGATCTCCCTGATATGAGGACATGGAGAAGCAACATGGGGGGGGGGTAGGGGGATAGGAGAAGAATAAATGAAACAAGATGGGATTGGGAGGGAGACAAACCATAAATGACTCTTAATCTCACAAAACAAACTGGGGGTTGCTGGGGGGAGGTGGGATTGGGAGAGGGGGAGCGGGCTATGGACATTGGGGAGGGGAGGCGAACCATAAGAGACTATGGACTCTGAAAAACAACCTGAGGGTTTTGAAGGGTCAGGGGTGGGAGGTTGGGGGAACAGGTGGTGGGTAATGGGGAGGGCACGTTTTGCATGGAGCACTGGGTGTTGTGCAAAAAGAATGAATACTGTTACGCTGAAAAAATAAATAAAATGGAAAAAAAAAAAAAGAAAAGAGAATCTATTCTCTAGCATTCTGTGAGGCTCCTTGGCTCCCTTCGGGTTTCCTGAATGCGTGAGAGGTCCCACAGGTGAGATACACTGATTGACTCAGGGCACTCAGAGCCACACCTGAAGCCAGGAGGAGGTGAGTCCTACAAGGCTGGGAAAGAAGAGCTCTGCCAGGAAGGAAAAGAAGGTGATGGATTCCAGAGAGGCCATAGACATCTCCTGGTAAGGGAAACTCTCAGTACTCAGGCCTCACTGTCGTATTGCTGAGCCAACCTTGGGAATGCCTCACCGTTTTCCCCCAAAGGCCATTTGTGAAAAGGCTGATCTGAATCCATGTGATTTGGTGCAATAGACACTTCTGGGCATCTCATTGTGTATAGACTATGCTCTTAGCAGAGATGAGACATGGATGCAGTGGCAAGGGAGACTGCCCCTCTGCTTTCCTCTCACTGACTCCTCCCCACACCCAAACTTTGCCACAAGCATGTAGACTGTGGAACAGGACCCTGCCTTCTGAGGTTTCTGCTAGGACCACACACATCCCCTGTGTAGGACCTTCCTCCTGGGGTGTGAAAGGAGCATGTTTAAATCCTAAATTCTCCAAGTGCCAGACTTCAGGTCTTTCCATCTATAGAATCCATCCTCCTAGTGGGTCCAGGTGGATTTGTATTTTTTAGAGCAAAACCGGTTCAAGCAATCTGTAGTCCATAAATCCCCTCCCTACGGTCTAAGGAGAAAACACCACACTACCAATGATACATGTTGTTTCTTGGTCTCAATAAAACATTTGTCTCTCTTGTGTGTAATTAATTGTTAATTGAAAGTATGATGAATTATAGCAGCCTATAATTAATTTAGTAAGAGACTTTGGTGAAATATGACTCTGAGTCTTTCTCCAGACCTATTTTCATTTTAGAAAGCAGAGGCAGAATTGGATTCTGAGTGAATTCTTCTGTGGCCTGCTGTGTTTTAAACATGACGGATTGGTAGTGTGGGTTGGGTGGGGGGAAAGCATAGATGGTAGCATAAGAAAAGGATGGTCTCACTGGAGACAGCATCTGGTGTTTGGGTTATCCATCTCTCCGCACAAGGGTGAGTGGCTCCTCAATTCTGAAGGATGAAGTCATCCATTTGGGAAGACATGTAGGCCCTGGGAAGGAGCTGAAAACTCACCTCAAGCCTCAAGCTGTGGACAAAAACCTTCAGATGGATTATCTTTGGGTTAGAGAGAGAAGTGTCCCATGAGGGCAAGGGCAATCTGATTTTTCTGGATATCATCTTCGGCAAGAAGGTAGTCTGGTCCAGAGTGTGGGTATCTGAAGGGGCTCCACTTTGGTCCAAATAGTTTGCAGAGGGCAGAATAAACACCCCTGAGGACAAAGGCCCCACTGTCTGGGAATGATCCTGGAGGTCCTGTGACTTGATTTTATAACATCCCACAGAGGGCCTTCAGAGGGATAATCACTCAGGATTCCTAGAACATCCTGGCTAGTAGCTGCTTACCTCTGCCTAGAGTACCTCTGGTGACCCCAAGCAGCCTACCCTTACCCCCTTGCAGCCTACTTTACCCTCAGAACTTCCAGACAGGGAGCTGTGCCAAGGACCGGGGAGAAAATGGACTATTTTTCACCACAGTTTATCAATAGCAGTGTAATTAAAATGTCCTCTGATTTTTTGAGCTATCAATATCTTTTGTTTCTCCCCATGTTGCCTGCATGTTAATTAGGTCCTTAATTTATGGAGTTTCTGGTTTGGTCAGTTCCATTGTCCCTGGATCACTGTCCATTCTCACGCAGGCCCTTTTCTATCTGAGGCCCTTTCCAGGCCTCATGTTCATCCCCCACAACATCAACACATTCGCATCCAGCACTCCTGCCTCTACTTCCCCATCCTCTCCTCTCCTGCCCTATCCTCACTTCCCCACCTCACAGCCTCCCTTACCCCCCTCCCTATCCTTATACTCCCCTTCTTCATCCTTACATCTTTACATCTGCTTTCTATCCCCTTACATCCTTACATCCTTATATCTGCTTTCTATGGAAAACTCACCCCCCACTCAGATTCCATCATATCACTGCACCTGGAGAGATTTTACTCCTTCTCTGTCTAAATATAGATCCTCTGCACCCTGCCCCATCCAGAGTTTTCTCCACCTAAAATGTCTAAAACCTGGAGACAGATTCCTGCCCTTTCATAAGGGGACCATGCAAAGAAACAAGGAGCAAGGAGCATGGATACCCCCAGGGCTGGGGAAAGTCTGAATGATTCCTGCCCTCCTAGGCCCATCTTTCCAGCTGACTCCTGGGACATTCGGGAGCCACAGAAGGATGCATGTGTCATCCTTTGGTATCATTACAGTCCCCAGAACAGCCCTGGATGATGAAGAATGAACTAGATGATCCATGTTGCTAGAGAACAAGCCTGAGGATTCTTTGTTTTGTCTTATTTTGAAGAGAAATGCACTCTGTGCCTTTACTGTCTTCCTAAGCAGAGAAGCATTCCAAACATCAATAATCACAGTTCACATAAAGCACAAAAAGTCTATTCCCACCAAGCAAACGTCAGACGCGAGAGGAGAGTATGAGCGAGAAAAATTTGAGCCAGGTGGCTTGAAATAAGGAGACATGATGAACAGCCTTGAGGATTTCTGGCTTAAAATGATGGCTGGGAGCAGCTCCCAGCACAGCCTCCTCCTACCTCTCCCTAAAATACAGATCAGAACATGGAGAAAACATGAAAATACAACATGGCAAACGAGGCTGTGCAGATCAGTACAAGAATGAAGAGAATGAACTGTAATGTTGCTGGAGATAAAGTGGGCCTGGGAAAATCCTACTAAGATGTGCATCAAAGGAAAACCCCACTTTTATGTTATAAAAGAAAGGCCATCTTCAAAACTGTAGTAAGAAAATGAACGCCTTCTCTCCTGTTTGTTGTCTGATTCAGAGACCTAAGTACATCCAGAAAACTGGGAAACAAACCAAGTCTTTCCACAGAAAATGGTGCTCTGTAAAGTAGGCTGAGCACTGATCCAATTTCCCTTCACCCTGACAGGTATTTTTAACACAGAGGTAAAAAAAAAAAAAAATGCAAATTTCAAGAAAATATTGAAGCAAAACTGTAGCGACAGGGAACTGATGTTGCCAGGGTATTCTGGGAAACATGGTACCCACAAATGAAGTGTTGTTAATACAAACTGAGATGCAAAAGACAGTACAGTCAAAGCCTGCTGAAATCCTAGTCCTTATTGCCTTGTCATGCCTCGTCCCAGGGGTTTGAGAAAGGAACCCCTTTGGCAGAAAAAAAGAAAGGTCATGTAAAACTATTGACATCAGCACCTCAACCTCATTTTAGCTGTAGAAGTAGGATGGGGATTGAGGACCCCATTCAACCACCAAGTGCAAGCCACCTGCCCAGCCAGTTTGACACCTCTGTTCTACAAAGCTTGCTACCATGAAATATCATGTGAAAGATACTCAAAAGATAATGGAATTACATGGAAATGTTATAATTCTTGGGATTCACTCTTGCCTCTCTCTCTGGCAGACTCTGCTCCTGGGAATGTGGTACTTATGATTTGTGCTGGCCACCCCTCCCAGCAAGAACGCACCTCGGGCCAACCCTCTCCTTATTCCTGGCATGGCGAATATGTGGAATTTGTCTCTGACTTGCCCCAGCTATGAGATTTAGGCTGTTGAGAAAACCAAGGGGAATGACACCATAAGAACCAGCAAGGAGAAAAGGTGTGAGGATAAAAATGTGAGCCCAAGCATGGTGGCTGAGCCTTTGTGTAAGTTGCAGAGCTGGACATCTGCTCTGGCCTTAACCTCAGTACAACTTGGGCTGAATTTCCCAGGCAATGAGCAAGAAAGGTTAAAACAGCCTGAAATAAGGCAATGAATGAGACAGTTGTAATATAAGGGCTATCAGTTTTTAAAGGGCCTCACTACTGAGGTCCTGATTAATTCTGTAACCCTGTCCCTGCAGCAGCCCTAAGAGAGATCATGCAGGATCAGCAATGATCCCATTAGCAAGTCATGGTACAGAACCCAAACTCTCCTGAGTCTGGGGGCAGGCATTAGCCCCTACAGCCAGGAAAAGAACAAATGGCCCCAATGGAGGAACGGTGTGGCAGGCAGGGATGAAGGGTCTCAGATCCTGGAAAGACCACACGGCTTTTGAGTAGAGTGTCTTTCCACCTGGAAGCCAACGGGACAGCTGAGAAGAAAAGAAGCAGGGAGCTTGGAATATCCTCTTTATCAAGGTATTTAGAGCTAGCCTACGCCGTTACACTTCCTCCCCAGATGGTAGGCTCACAGGAGTCTGAACTGCAGTGAGATGAGTTCTTTCTTCTACAGATGAATGAGAGGACCTTCAGCACCCAGGCCCCTTGGAGGTAGAAATCCATTTTGATCCTTTGGTCCAGAATCATAAAACCCTATCTCCATCTCATTGGACACATAAGAAAGTAGGGGTGCAGGAAAGCAAATGAGCCCCACCTCGAAATAGCGGTGCGTGAGACCCCAGCCTCCATCACCTCTGCTCCCACATCCCTAGGCTTGACAGCCCTCTCTGTTTTAAGGCCTGGTCACAGAGATTTTTATAACTGTCCCCAGTGTCATGGAGGTTAATCTGATGCAATAGTTTTCAACCCTGATTAAATGCTAGAATCACCTGGAGAACTGGTTAGGAAAAAAAAATTCCCAATCCAACTAAATTAGGGTCTCTGTGGTAGGGACCCAGGTATCTGTGTTTTCATAAAGCTCCGTGTGTGCAGCTGGCCTTGAGAAAGAGTCTCCTGGGGCTATCCTATCCTATTCTGCCCTTGAGGTCTTCTAGACTGTGCCCTCAGAACTGTCTTAAGGCCACTCTTACTTAAGAAAATGTTCTTAAGAGGAAGCTTTTGCATTTGGGATCTAAGCACTAGTTAACCTGCAGTCCCTTATCTTTCATGATTACTTCATGAAAAGCTTTCATGATATTGTCCCACGTTCTTGTTCCATGCTCTTTTTTCTAGGTTAACACGATCCATTCTATCATCCTATGCCATTACAAATTTTGCCAAAAAGCAGAGCCTGAATGAAACATACATACACACACACTACATAGCCATTTACTCTATTTTGCTTCAGTTTTCTTGGGAGAGCAACCAAGAGCTACTAGGAAAATGTGGAAGTAAAGAAGCTTGGGCAATCTGAGGAAATTGGAGAAATGACAAAATAAACTAGGAATGTGTAGGTTGTAATTTACCAAACTGTCGAAAATTCCTTAAAGAACAATTTAAACTGTAGTTAACAGGACCTACAACTACATACTAGAAAGTCTAGGTGGGTTTGTTTTGTTTTGTTTTGTTTTTGTCTTTTAAATAACTTCATCTGTTTAATGCTACAGTTTCCCTTGCAGTGTTTTTCCCCCCTCAGGAGCATTCAAGTCACTTACAGGGAGACCAGTAAATCTCAGATTTATTTTCAGTTTGCTCTCCCTACCTGTCCAGGTCTGTCCAGAGATGTGGTTGGCAGAATCAACACCCTGAAGTCATCCACATCCTAATCCCTGGAACCTGTGAATATGTCCCCTTAAATGGCAAAGGGACTTTGTAGTTGAGATGAAGGTAAGGACCTTGAGATGGGAAGATTATCCTGGATTATCTGGGCAGGCTGACTCTAATGTCATGAGTCCTTAAAAGGGGCAGAGGCAGGAGAGAGGAGGGAAGTCAGTTGCAATGTGAGAAAGACGTGATGAATTCTGAGAGGGAGGAATTGGGCCACGAGCTGAAGAATGCAGTGGCCTCTAGAAGCTGAGAATGGTCCACCATTTACAGCTAGCAAGAAAACAGGGCCTGAATCCTACAACAGCAAGACACATATTCAATTCTGCCAACAACCTGGATAAGAAAGAAAATGGATCCTTCCTCAACACCTCCAGAAACTAACTCCTTCCTGTCAACACCTTTACTCAAGCCCAGGGAGAACTGTGCTAGGTTTCCAATGTTCAGAACTGTAAGACACTAACTACATTGTATAAGCAGCTAAACTGGGGGCAGTGTGTTACAGCAGCAGTAGAAAACTAACCCAAAAGGGAAAGCTAGGGGACTTTGTAGTGTGGCAGACACACAGACTGGAATGTCAGCAAAGTTAAGGTCAAATTGGAGAAAGTCACTTTTTACATTTACAACTCACATTGCCATTTCTTTCCCCACCTTCTCCATTTCTTACCTTTAAGGAGGTAGAATGTTTTTGTTGGTTAAAAAAATAAATTGCTTAGACTTTTACCAAAGCCAAGTCAAAGAAGTTATCATCAACTAATCATGCTGATTGGGTGAGAAAACATCCCAATCTCTACCTTCAGTCTTATTTCTCTTCCCTGAAAATACTAATAAGGGCAAATGGGCAGGTCTGGGCCTGGGCAGTGGCCCAGTCACTCAGAGGAGAGAGTTTGTGCCAATATATCTGTGGGAACTGCACAGGGAATTCCTTGGAATTTGGAGCAGATTATCAGTAAGCCCACCCGTGAAACTAAAGGAAGATGAAAAGACCAATGTTCGTTTATCAATTACCACACTTGTTCTGCAAAGGTCCAGGGACTATGTTAAGTGTCTTATGTATGTCATCCTATTTAATTTTACAGTAATAAAAACTGAGAAACTGAGGCTCAGGAATATCCAGCAACTTCTAAAAGCCACACATAAGATTTGCATCTTGCCGAAGTAGGTCAAGGGGAAATTAACCATGTATTAGATTAAAGTCAAACAAACAAACCAACCTTCTCTCTGATGGGTATCCAGAAACCTCTATTCTGAATTTATGGACACAAACACCTATCTGGGGTATAATTTTACCTGGCTGAGCAGACAATCAGTCACTGGCATCTCTTCAAGTTCATTATTACCACTAAATGAGTAATACTCTTCAGTGTCAAGAGTGAAGTGACCTTACCATAGTAGGTCAAGGGGAAGCTAGGTAACTTACCTCTATTACTCTTCATTCTTGTAATTATTTCATTAGGTAGGTAATGTCTCCATATTCCGTAAGAGGAAACTGAAATTAAGAAAGGAAAGGTAGTTTCCTGAAGTCAACAAACCAATAAATAGCAAGGCAGAGTTTTGAACTTTGTCAGTCTGAGCCAAGATCACGTTATCTCCAGCCTTCCACAAGACCAGGCCCCTGTGAATTGGACCAGTGAGAACTTCCTTCTCTGAACCTCTCAGTGGTGGGAGTACTGACAGATTCAACAGCTTCTGCCTACATTTGCCCTCTGCCTTGAGGACACCCACCAAGGTTCAGACATCATGTGAAGGCCCATTTGAAATTATCAGGCAATCACCATTTCCTACATCTCCCCTCCCACCGATAGAAACAAAAGTTATGTCCTTGAAATTTCTACAGAGAGCTATGGAGAGAAAAGCAAAAGTACCAATCCATTAGGTGATGATAGCAGTCATTGGGTCAACCAAGCTTCACTGATGGAAGCTTCAGACTGAGTTGATGCAAACTTTAGCACCGTAATCTCAGCTTTCCCAGGATGTGCTGCAGGTGTTTGCCTTCTTGACTACAAGGGAAATATTATATGCCTGCATAAAACAAGTAGCATTCTGTTTCCAGAACCAAGAGTTCTCTCTGCCAAATACTAAGATTCTGCTAATTGATACACTGTGGTTTTTGGCCAGCCAGTGTCTTATTTCCATAATGTCAGTTGGTGGTTTAGTACATTTTATTTTTTTTTATGGTTTGCTTGCACTGTTCACTCTGGGTGTAGAGCCAAGTCATCCACCAGAGCATTCAGTGTGAATTGTTGGCCACCGAGTAGTGGCCTGCAGCTTCTGTGTCGATTTCAGATGGAGAGAGGCCAATTATTTTATGGTATTGATTTGCATTATATTTGCCTTTACTGTTTCAAAAGAGAGAGGGAGAAGCAATCTATAGAAACACAGCTGGATTCAACCTGTGAGAAAACTCCTAAGCAACAACACTTTAGTGGAAGAACAGGAGAGGAAGATGCCTTGTGAGTAAGAGAATGGAGCCCTCTAGAAAGTCAGGTGGCTCAGTGGTCAGTTACCAGCGACAGTAATATGTTATGCTGGGTTCTAGAAAATTGGGATATTCTTGTGGTAGATTCATTTGTTTATCTTGCATGATATCTCTTAGTAATATTTCTAAGAAGTTCATTGTCCATGGACAGGCATAATGTGAACCTAAGTCACTGCACTTTGATGACCTTATAGGTCTGGGGATCTTTGTTCAAGTTACCTAAATGAGATACTCAAGGTCATTCCCTTCTGAAGGACACAGCGTCACCAAACACCAGAACCATTACCCATGTTGAGTTAACATGTGTCAGATGTTATCCTGAATATGATAAGATCAAGGGAATTCATGAAAGTTCCAGTCCTCTCAAAAATTAGTGCTTATCAACAAGGCAATCAACATGACGATCTAAGCTCTGGATGTACAAATATATCTATATTATCAACATGATTCAGCAGGGAAAGCCATAGCCAATGAAATTGCCACTTTTGGTTAAAATAAGCATAATTTGTAGTGTGCTAGTTTTTTTGTATGATAACCTTGGCTTGTCCTAACAGTTTAGAAAATAAATCTTCATTATACTTTCTGAAGATCAGACACCCATCTGTCAGTTCATTACAGTGGTTGTAGAGAAACATTTGGAAGGGACGATTTAACAAAATGTAATTCTTGGCTAGAGGGAACTCCCCAACTGCAGAGAAACAGAATGCACTGCATCTCGGAAAACACAGAAGTTGGAAGGAACTCAGAACATTGCTAGAAAGGAACCAACCTGGAAAAGCCTCCTTACACTCAGAATAGCATTGCTAAGTCAGTATATACTGACTTGGACAGCTGCCAAACATAGAGGGACAATAGCTAGAGGTGTAGGACGTTCAGAGGTGTGTTGACAGGGATCTTCAATTCATATGTGGCAGCTGAGAAAGGATAAATTATACTGGGTATTGGAAAATAACAGCCCGAGTTAGAGAGAGTATGGAAGGTCTGTCCTTTCTCAGAACCCAAATTGTTGAGGACAGGCAAGGACATGGGCTCAGGGGTTCCTGCACCCAGAATAAGAGGAAATCCTTTTACTAGACATATACTCCTTTTGCCTCCCCAGTACCCATTCTCTCTGCTTCTGAAAAGAGTTCCCAACGTTTTCTTTTGTAAAATCATCCTTTCCCTTGCCTTTGCATTATATATTGGGTTGTGATGATCTCATTTAAGGTCCAAGGATGGGCATGGCATCCTTATAGTTATGATATCAAAGTCAGAGGTGAAGGAGTGTGGTAAACCATGGTCAGGCATGATCATGGAAAGACCATAAGTATATGAATAGAGACTCCCTAGACTCTGCCAAAGGAAAGAGGAGGCTGCTCAAAGTGCTAATATAGCAAGAATTTGAAGGTCTTGATACTATGCTTGGATCATTGCTTGGTAAGTAACATAATTCTTGCCTTGGATCACAGTAGAAGTTGCTTCTGGGTCCTGAAGTGTCTGGGTGAGTAAAAAGCATGTGGTCCTCTGACCTAGTGAACATCTCCCTAGGGGTTGCTAAGACTTTGGGCCTGACTGTGAGTAAAACAGGAACCTCACTCACAAACTCACATCCTCCTCTTACCTATATGTGTGATTTTTGTCCCGCTTACTTGATGCTTTGGAGGCAAAGAAAAGTAAAGCATACTTGAAATGAGCCCAAATTGACATTTCTGCCAGTCCTTGAACCCAAGCCAAATATTGTGGCTGAACCTAGCACCGTCTGACCATGACATGTTAGATCTAATCAGAGTTGACCCATGTCTGCATCTACATGGATGTTGATAACAACAACTTGGCCTACCTGGAATACAGCTACAGCTTTGTGGAAATCTTAAATGAGTATCTCCATAGTGTCTGAGTGATGGTGTTCAACTTCTACAAGGTTTACACAGTCATAGATGAGATGACCACAGCTGGTGAGATCTGAAAGACAGCCAGATGCTGGTGGTGATGCAGCTGCTGAAGCTGCTATCTCTGTAGTGAGGACATGTGAGCCTCTCCTGGCCCCCAGCCCACCCCAGATTCCCCTGCTTCCTTCCTCTTTCCAGGCCTGGGACCCACCACCAAGAGCCCCCTCCCTCAGCTGCCCAAGAGGCAGGGATCCACCTGGGCACAGGCCACAAGGCAGGAGACTGCACCAAACCACCTCTGGGCCACTGCTGTGGGCAGAGACCACCTTATGTGTACTGAGTAAGCAAACCCTTGTGCTGTGATTCTATCCGCAGAGCCCCCAGGAAACCTGTGGTCCCCACAAAAAAAAAAAAAAAGATGAGTTTTGGATGTTGAGTTAAATGAAAGAGAGAGGAAGATTACTATTTCTGTCATTCTTACAACTGCAACGAGACCACACTAAACCTGCTGGGAGAAACCTTGCTGTCATATTATGAGATCCTGCCAAAGAATGAAGAAGTAAAGAAAAGAATGTGAGATGGTGAGCGATCAGATCCTGATGACATTATTTGATCCTTTGCCTAAACTCTTCACTTAGATTAACATTTACCTTTTGCGTAATTTAGTTTGGGTTCAGATTATTTTGATTTTCAATCTCCCCCAAAAAACCCTAATTTATTGTGAGATGTGGACAATATTTTGAAGGATTTTCTTGACAATATCAGAGATTAAGTTTCCCAACAACATCAGTTAGGTACCTACTCTTTCTCATCTCTAAGACTGTTCCTCCTCCCTTCTGTGAGTCTAAAGCTGGGAGCCTAAAACTACACTTCCCAGGATTCCTTGCCTGGACTTGTAGCTTCGACTAATGGGAGGCAGGGGTAGGAGACTAGAAAGGAGGTGGAGGGAAGAAGGGATTCTTCCTGCTCTAGTCACTATCACTGGTGTCTTCGGCAGCTGAGCTGCTTCCTCTTGGTGGTTGGAGCACTGGATAAGGGTAACCCACCATAAGTCTGCACACCAGCAGCATAGCAACCCCCTGCACAGCTCAAGTACCAGTCTCACGGGGACCCCTCTCCAAGCTGTTAGGACAGTTCTGGTGTCCTCACTACTTCTCTTTTGTTTCCCTACGCCTAAACTTCTGAGATGAATGTATGCTTTCATATCACCAGATATTAGTAGGGGAGCATGGTGGACAGTATTACTGCGGTTATAGATAATTGTTACAACCTCATAACCAATTTAAACCTCCTTTATAAAATGTAGTTTTCTGTTTTTCCCTTTCAGATCCTGACTAATACACCAATTATCTCTGCCAAACTAAGAGATACAGAGAACAGTTTGATGATCTCCAATAAAACCATGAATGTTAATAGGTACACAGTTATTCTAGGGAGAGACCAGCTGGCCAGCTCCTGTTCTGGGGACTAGTCCCCAGCATGGTAATTCCCTGGAGATATTCCCCCTAAGGAATACATGGTTGCCTCTGAGTGAAAACATGCTTATCCATAATTAGAGCATGTATTTATTCCACCCCAACTCTAAGTGACTGGAAATACTTTGCTTTGCCTTATTCTCCCAAACATAGAACAAGAATTGTGCAGCATACAGCTGGTGATGTTGTGCAAATTCCAACTTAACCTACTATTCTGGTCATCTACTGCCGCATAACAACGTACTCCAAAATTTAGTGGCATAAGACAATGACCATATTACTATGCTCTCAGAGTCTGTGGGTGAGATATTTGGATCAGGAAGAACAGTCTCTGCTCCATAATGTCTGGGGTCCTGCTGGGAAGGCATGAATGGGTGGAATTGATTCAGAGGTTTGGAAGGTTGGCTCAGAGTATGTACCTGTGACCTCTCTGTCACAGCAGACTAAGAGTATTTGAAATCATTACAGTGTGACTTTGGGCTTCAAGAGTGAATGATCTAGAAAATGAGGCAGAAGCTTCATGGCCATTATGACCTAGCCTCAGAAGTAACTCAGAATATCTTCTGCCAGACCTTCTTGGTTGAAGCACTCAGAAGACCATCCAGTTTCTAGGCAAGGATCGTATATACTTATCTCTCAAAGAACACGCAGCCCAGTCTTTAAACCACCCATCATGCTCTTGGAAAACAGTATGCAGAGTTATTCCTCCTTTCTTAAATGACATATTTTATTGTATCATCAGTATTGTACAGGCGTCACTAGCTGTGGCTCCAGAGTTCACTGGGATAACCTAAGGAGGATAAAGAACTATTTGCCTCACAAAGTCTTGGGTAGTTTGACTGATCATGCAGGACCCTCTGTAAATATAGCTGTATGCAGTGTGACATTTCAACCCTCTATATAAAACACTATTTTTACAAATGGTAAAATCATTTTACAAATCACCATTTTACAAATGGTGATACTTAAGCTGTGTTTCCATGTTGTATCATCTTTTAAAATCTCTTCCAAGGTTAGCTCCCCACATCCCCCAAATGATGTACATCCCACAGTATAGAGCAGGGTCATCAGTAGATGAGGTGGGTGGAGTGACCCAAGAAAAGCAACCCCCATCATTGATTAAAAGGCTTCGGTCCAAGGGAGTCTTGTGACAGCCTAATAACCTACAGGGGACTCCTTGTAACCTACAGAAGACTCCTTGTAACCAACAGTTTTAGAAAAAAAAAAATCCACAGACAGATTCCCAGTGTATCTGGGAATTCATGCTGAGGGCATCCTTCAGATTTGGTTATGTCCTTCATTCACAATGTCCACCAGCCACACATTAGAGATTCAAATAAACATAAGCTTCTGTGAACCCACACATTAAATAAAGGGTCGGGAAAGAATCCCAGGACTAACTATCTAGCTCTGTTTGCATCACAAATGGAGCCTCTAAGAGTGCTCTAAAATTAAAGAGGCTGTGGATTATCACCATGTGGAACCGCCAATAGATAACAAAAAGTGGGCTGTTCAAAGACTGTCCGCCAGGAAAAGGGGGTGAGTATAAAGGCCAAAGCAGTTTGGAATATCTGCTGATTTTGGATTTGTTCTTATTAAAGAATGCTCTTAATGCTATTACTGATCCCAGGTTTAATTTAATATCCTCTCTTTAAGCCCTTCTGACATGGCCATTATGGAATTTTGATTGATTACCTTTTGATCTTACCTTTACTTCTAAAATCTGGTTATCTTCAGATCACAATCACGACCACTGCCTAAATACAGTGATCAAAGTTTAAACTTCCTCAAGGTTTTGTTTTGTAGCATATATGGAATTATAAGTGGACCCCAAACTATCAAAATTTTCAAGAGCACAACCAACAGCTTTATCTGACTGAGCCCACTGCCCCCCATTCCCTCAATCTGTTGCAATGTATGCCCTTAATCTTGCTCTTTTCTTCCCATCTTCCCTTACTCTCCCTTCTCAGAACCCCTCTACACCATGTCTGGAGGAGGCTAGACAGCACCAGAACTGGATGGAGAACAGCTGGAGTCCAAGAGATCTCAGCCAGAGATGCTCAGGAAGCACTTGGAGGTGAGTTGGTAGAGCCAGACGTGGTGGAGAAGGAAAAAAAAAAAAAAACTAAAACAGAACAGCTCTGTGCTAGGATAATGTTTTGTTTATCATGTTTTTCCTCCAAGGAGTGCAAATACCTTGCCCAAAAGAACATACTGCCATTTCTGATAAATTGCCAGAAATACTCTCTGCAAGACTCAGAAAGCAAGGTCTCTATTTGTTTCTACGGAAACCTCAGCTTGACACGAGGTACCTCACTGTACAGCAATCTACAGACACTAACAAGACCTGACTCATGAATTAGGAAAGAGTGGGAAAAAAGAGAAAGGCTTGTTAGAACTACAAAGAGAAATTAGAAATATAACTCTCTATTCCTAGGCCCTAAAAGGGCATATTGCCTGGCACATAGCAAGTATGGAGTTCTTGGTCATGGACTGAATAACTTCTCTTCCTCACCTCAGTACCAACACATCCATCATGTCTGCAGAAACACTCACCCTTCGGGCTAGAATCCAGGCTCCTCCCTCCATCCTTCCACAGAGAGACATCCCACCTCTGACACCTAGCAGGCCACGCCCACCTCCAACAGAACACCAACCAGGAAGCAAGAGGCTTGGTGAATGCTCCTTGTGATAGAGTCTTCTACAAGTCGACCAGAGCCAGTCTTGCTTAACTGTTCATAGGGGCTGCTGCTCTGTGTGCGGGTGCCTTCCTCATTGCTTTTACCTCTTCAGCTACTGTCTCCCTCTTCCTGTGACAGCCACCTCTGCTCAAGGCCCTTGTTGCATTCCTTGAGGTTCCTTCATCAAGAATGGTCTTCATCACACCCTTCTGCCCTGGGTCACTCTGCTCTAGGAGCCCAGACACCTCCAGCACTAGCAACATTACTTCTCCCCATCATAGTGGACTGTAGCTACCTGTTTCACACCCAGCCTCACACTGATCCTGAGTGTGCATTCACCCACTATCCTTAAGCAAGAGAATTTGTTCCAACACAAGCTGGACCATTTTCCTTCCTTACCTGTCTGAGGCTACTTTAACTCCTGCCCCCACACCTAGACTAATTCCCCACACCCCACATTAAAGACTAATTCCTTATTTACACTCCACCAAACACCTGTCAGTACAATGAAAAGGCATCAGAATTAACCTACAATAAGAAGAACCCTCTTTGCAAAGAAACACAATGACGAGCATCCAGGGCAAGGGCTCAGTGAACAAACTCGGGATAACTGAGGAGGTATGAACCCTGGATTTGACCATGCTGGGTAGGGAGGGTTGGTGAAAAGAGATTTTGATGCAAAATTTGAATGCCAGCCTCTATCTTGCTTGTAAAGTCCTCAATACATCAAAATGAGCCTTTTCCAGGACTTAAAACAGTGCTTCTGGAGGCTTAATGTGCATCAGAATTACCCGGAGAGCTTGTTAAAACACAGGTTATTGGGTCCCACCTCCAGGTTTTCCGATTGAATTTATCTAGGGTAGGGGCTGAGAATTTCATCTCTAAGAAGTTTCCACAGGATTATACTCTGAGCACCACCAGCAGGGAGTCTTGGCTATCCAAAGGCCTTGCTCTTTGGATAAAGGAGAGTTTGTAGGTTAGAAGAAGGAAAGAGTGTAGAGTCCACCAGGAAAGAAAGCAAAGTATGCTCAAACTCTTCTGGGGGAGAAAAAGACATCTGTCTTTCACAGCCTCTGCCATGGGTGTAAAGGAATGGGGTAGAGGAGTTGGCATGAATGCCCCCCAACTCTTCTTATCCCAGAGAGCATCCCAGAGGTCCTGGGAACCTAGCCATTGGAGCAAAGTCCTTGGCTATCCTCAGGGCCCAAAGCAGAAATCATGGCTTAATAGCTTCTCACGGAGGGCACAGTGCCCCCAGGCCAGTGAAATGCATACCTTATGTTGGTTCCAACCACCCTTGAGTTGAGGCTCAGATGCTGTGTTTCATGTGAATCACTTTCTCACAATACAAAGCATTTTCCTTAATGCTGGGATTCTGTTAGGCTGCTCCTCTTCTTCCTCTAAGGGAAGAGGTGTCTCCTGGATGATCAGGAGCATTAAAATTCAGCCCTAAATATGGCCTGTCCCCAAGTCCTCTTGTGCTGTTAAGGACACAGAATCTGACAACAGGGGCATGGGTCTGTGGTGTGGTAGCCATGATAATGGACTCTGATGCTCAGGGAAATATTAGTGGTGAAAACAAGGCTGGTGGTTTTATAGAATTTGAGTTGTACTGCTAAGGGGATAATGGTACAAATGCATAAATTGCAAAATGCAGGATAATAGTGAAAGTCTGTGTTCAATGAAGTAAAAATCAACCAATAAAAATGGAAACACCACTTTCTGTTACCCATTATCAAAGTATTAGAAGCTCAGATTACTCTTATGTGTTTTCTTTAATTATTTGAAAGATAACATGAGTCCAGTTTCCTTTGGTGCTTTTTTACTAAGCATCTGCAAGATACTGTGCCAGATGCTAAGGACCTGCAGAGGGAAGCAGCTGGTCCCTGCCCTCAAGCTGCTCACTGTCTGCTACCTTCTATCTAGACAGGACTGCACCTCTAGCCTCAGGACTGCTGGGGAGGAATGCTGCGCTACCACCAAGCACATGCGCTGTGGAACCAGAAACGCCAGGTGTTAACTCTGAATCTATAGCTCACTGGCCACGTGACTCTGAATGATTTGATTGATGTCACTGAATCTCAATTTCCCCACCTTTAAAATAGGGATAATAATTCCTCCCTAACAGGCTGTTAAAGAATCGATCAGAAAATGCTTGTGCAGCACCAAACACCAGACATGACACAGAGCAAGTGAATAAGAAACATTTTCTTTCTTGGCTCCTGTCCTCGAGGCTGCCTGACTGAGACTAACATCAAAAAGAAGGAAGCTGGCAGATGCAAGCCCCAGTCCCCATCTACCGGTATCCTGAAAGCTTAATTGGGTGGAAAAGTAAGAGGGCTTAAGGGTTTTCACTACCAAGTCATGCTGGATGTTGACACGATTCTAATCTGCACCTGTTTAGAGACTTGTGTCCCCTATGGTCCCTTGTTCAGCTGAGTCTTATCCCAGTCTCCTCCCTATGTCTGAGGTCCCATCTGTTTTCTACTTGGTCACCTGTGGCCTGCAAAAGTACTGGCATGGCTGGTTCTTTTGTTTTTCTCTTTTTTTAAGATTTTAATTTATTTATTGACAGAGAGACACGACTAGAGAGGGAACACAAGCAGGGGGAAAGGAAAAGGGGGAAAACAGGCTTCCCACTGAGCAGGGAGCCAGATGCGAGGCTCGATCCTAGGATCCTGAGATCATGACCTGAGCCGAAGGCAGACACTTAACAACTGAGCCACTCTGGCACCCCTTCTCTTCTTTTTTTACATGAGTCCTGCCTCTGTGGCCCCAGTAATGAGTTTTGATTCGCAGACTCATGTGTGACTTCTCAATTAATTTGCCTCCTAATCTAAATGGACGTATTCCCAGACATTGGGAACCACCTGTTCTATCTCAGCCTTAGAATTAAACAAGACTGGAGAGCTCTTGGCTGTGGATCAGATGAAGTTCAGGTGATGGGGCATGTGGATGAGCTGTAGGTAGACCAGAGCCCCTTGTGTAAGAATTAAGCGACTTCCTTTGGATCTTGGCCATAATTCCCACTCCAGAGAGCCTGATGTTTTCACTAGGAACTTGCCTTCTCTAGCATAACTGGTCTATGCTGCCAAGGGTATCCTGAAGTTAAAAACAGAGATATTCTGTATACTGTATGTTTTAGGTTTTGATGGTAGACTTTGATAGCACCAAAGTGCCCAGACTCCCCTAAATCATGCACCATTCCTAGAATGTGAACTTAATGAGAAAGATTTAGTTAAGTTGAGGTCAATTGCTTGTAAAAGTAGCAGGAACCATCCTATATAGGCATGAGGGCTCAGTTTAAATCTCTTACACACACAGCAGGGAGGTCCAGGTCCAAACAAGAGTGGAGGTGGCCCTGGAAAAGTCTTCTCAAAACCATGAACCACTGAAAATGAGATTTTTTTTTTAATTCTATAAAGAGACCTATCAACTATTTGGAGATTAAGATGTCAAGGGGAAAGGTAGAGGTGAGGAAATCCATCAGCAGACCATTGCAAAACTCCAGAAAAAAGAGGATGGTAGATCAGTCTATGGGGCACAAGCGGAAGTAAGGTAAGGCCACAGGAAATGTTGCTGTGCTGATGATATAGCCAGCAAAACTTGCTGTTGAGTGGGGTTTATTAGCAAGGAGAGGATTCAACAAGATCAAGGATTTGGTCTGAGGGCTTTAAAGAAGCGACTGCTTTTTTAATTGAGATGAGGAAGTTTAAGGGAGAAGCATCTATGGAAGAAATCAGGAGCTAAGGTTTGAAAATATTAATTAGTAGTTACATATTAAGTATCCAAACAGAGATGTGCAAAAGGCAGCTGGATACAATGGTCAAATCCGGAGTCTGGAAGAGAGGTCAGAATTGGAGACACAGATGCCTGAGCTGTCAGGCTGTAGAGAGTGTTTGAAGGCATTGGATAGGACGAGATGATGGTGCATGAGTCCACAGAATAGCAACAGTGTCTCAAAGAACACATCTTTATTCACAGCACTTCTGATACTAAATATGTTGGTTTTCCACGCAAAGCAATTCTCTAACTCTCTGCACACACCCCCTGGCTGTCCTACAATTTAATTCACTTCTGACCCTGACTACCTGGAGTTCATGCAAACCTCACAGATTAAAGGTTCAGAGCCACAAACCTGTCTCCCACTTCCTAGGCTACTCACACATATTGGGCACCAACACTTCTGTCCAACTTGGTTATTAACTGAAGGTTCTCAGAATGCCCTCCTCAGATTTAATAATTTGCTATAATAGCACACAGAACCCAGGACAACACTTCACTTACCTATGCCAGTTTGTTACAAAGGATACGAATGAATAGCCCAATGAAGAGTTATATATAGGGTGAGATCTAGAAGGGCCCCCAGCACAGGGGATTCTGTCCCCACGAAGTTGGATATGCCACTCTCCCAGCACATGGAGGCATTCACCAAGTCAGAAGCTCTCCAAACTTGAGTTTAGGATTTTTTATGGAGGCATGATGGCCTCCTTATTAACCCAATCTCCAGCCCACCCCCTCAACTGGAGGTTGGAGATGGGTTAAAAAATTTTAAGCTTCTAATCATGGCTTGGTGTTTCTGGTAACCAGCTATGGTAACAGCTTCCATTCTGAAGCTATGAAGAGCCCACCCAGAGTTGCCTCACTGGAATAAAGATGCTCCTGTCACCCAGGAAACTCCAAGAGATTTAGAAGTTTTGTGTAAGATCCTCCTAAAATATTTATTGATCAAGAAATTACAAGGGTTTTGGAAGCTCTGGATCAACTTTTAGGAGCTCTGTATACCTTGGGCAGAAGCAAAAAATATATAAATATACACATACGTAGATACACACACACACACACAGGGTATATGTGTGTATAGTGTATATGTATATATACTGTGTCACAGGGTCAAATGACTGAGCTAAAGAATACACCCAACATTTTGAGGCCTAAAAAAATGGAGCTCTGATGTGCTAAAATTGGTACAAAGGGCTGAGAATCAAGGACAGATTAGGTATTAGAGCTCCACGAATCACAGCCCAGACATGCCTCTGGATAATCAGACACAAGAATCCTTCTGATGAAGTACAAGACCAGATAATCTAGCAAGAGTGTTTGTTCAGAGACATCTAAGGCCACAAAGTCATGTCCAGTTATTACTAGTGGTAAGAGAATACAGAATCACAAGGGTCTAAACCAAGGATTCTTAAGCTCCTTGGTCTCAGGACCCCACTGCACTCTTCACATTTATTGTGGTTTTGATGAGGAGGGTCCCAGCTGTCATTGTTTAATGTATTAGAAATTAAAAATAAAAACATAAGCAAAAAACTAAAAGCATAAACATCAGAACAACAGATATCATCACTTACCATATAATGTCTGGAAAACACTATATGACAGTTAAAGAATAAATGTGAAAAAGGGAAGTAACATCTTAGTGTTGTTCTAAAAATGTGAAAATGTCTGTGACCCTGGGGACTCAAGAAAGGTCTTAGAGAACCTTGGGGATCCCCACATTGCAAACCATGCATCTCAAACAGCAGAAATTGGGTGAAGAATATTTAAGAAATAGACCAGAAATAATGTGGCTAATGAACTGTGAGGCTGGTAAGGGTAAGTCAGGGGTCTCACTTGACACCACAGTTGGGTCTGGAGACTATCTGTAAATGTTGTCTGTCACCGAGACAGGGCAGTGGTTTCCAAATGTGTGCTGTGACTTTCTTGAAGGCAGATAATTCAATCAAATAAGTGGCAACCAGAACTTGTTTAAATTAAATAGATTATAAAATGTCATTAATGGTCTTATATACATATGTACATAAGTATATAAATACTAAGTTGTAAAACATAGCCCTTAATGTGAATGAAGTTTGGGAATTCCTGAGATAGGGAATACTGGAAGAAACAGCCTCCTGACTGGGGTCCTTGCCTCTAGTCTTGCCCTCTATTCCATAATGACTTTTCAAACTGCCAATCTAGACATGACAATCCTTTATATGAAGTTTTCCCAATCCCCCTCTCCCACACTTAAGACAAAATCCAAACAGCCTAGTATTCTCCCACAAATGCCTTATTCTCAAGTCAAAACAAAACAAAACACAACAAATCTTTCAAATCTCTAAATATGTCTTGATTTCTCCGGGGCCCATACTGGACCAAATCCTATTATGTCACCTCCTCTGCCTAGAACTTTGAACGTTTAGACCCATCTTGTGTTCCAGGATCCAGCTCTCTCAGGCATGCTTAAACATGGCCAAATCCCCATCAAACTTTCCTCTTCTCAGACACACAGGAAAAAGTTTCCAGGCTCTTTCGGATCTAGGTGGAGCATGTGACCAACTCTGGCCAGCAGAGCATAGGTAGAAAGTGATGTATGTCACTTCTAGGCCAAGTGCCCAAACTATTCTGTGCCATCCTCCATGTTTTCTCTCTTCCTTCTTCAAACCACAGATGAAGAGAACCTTTGGACCTTAGCAGATGTTGTGACTGGTATAATGAGCACATCCCTAGTCCCTAGATTTTATATGAGTCCAAAATAAAGTTTTATAGTTTTAAAATACTAAGATTGAAGTCTATGTGTTTTAACTACCCTGACTCATATACTGGTTTGACCCTTTCACAGTTACCAAATTTTCTTGTAATTTTCCAGGAATGAAATTGGGAAATAGATATCCCTCTTTGTCTTAAATTCTGGTTACAGTCTACACGGATTCCAGTCTCTTTGAACCTGTCCAGAGTCACCAATAGGCGCAGAAAACTGGAAATGGAGCAATGGAAGCTTCAGTTCCACCAGGGCTGAAGATGACAATGCAGGAAACTGCTCACTGTTGTATCATGCAGGGCTCTCAGCCTAGGTCACAGACTCATAGGAAACAAGCATAGCTCATGGCAGGCCTTGTAGCCCATTGTCAAGAACTTGGAATTTGATATTGAATGAAATGGGGAGCCACTTAGGATTTTCAGCACCAAAATGGCATTATATGACTTAATATATTAAAGATGTACCCAGGCTGCTGTGTTGAGAATAGACTGTGTGGTGTGGGGAGAGTAAAGCAGGGAGACCAGTATGGAAGGCATTGGGTAACTCACAATGAGATTTTAATGGGGATCCAGTCCAGAGAGTTACCAGTGCAGATGGTAAGAAGTGTCTGGATTCTCGAACTATTTGGAAGGCGAAACCAAATTTAATTTGGTTAAAATTAACCAATTTAATTTTCACATTCACCTAAATGTCAAATCTTACTTCCTCTCTTCATCTAGCCCCCTGCCCAAATATAATAGCCTCAGAGCATTCCCCAAACACTCTATCTGAAATAGCCCTCTCATGCCTGCTCACTCTCCATCTTGAGTGCCTAAGATCCCATTTGTAATGTATTTTGTTGATCTATTAATTGTTCATCTCTCCAAATAAAATGTTATTTTCTTTAGGACATGGACTGGTCTGTGTCCTCATGTATACCCAAGAGTGCTAACCTATAGCTGACACTCAAATATTTGTCAAAAGTGCAAGTAAACTCATTCAATCAATCTTGTTGGAGCCACAGCTCTTGCTCCTAACATATCAAGCGACAAATACAAGGGCCTTTTCTAGAGAAAATTTCCTTTGATGCAGATACATCTCAGTGGTAAAAGAAAGGGATGACCTGGCCTAAAGCCTGGCCCCAATTTCCTCTATGTGCCTAGAGCCAGAATCTCACCAACAGACTCAGTCTCTCCCTATTTCTCATGTATTTTCTTTTCCTCATTCATCTTGCTCAAAACATCAAACAGACTTCCAGTTTTGATATATGACCTAGAAACTTCAGGATTGGAAAGCACATTGTAGTACTATTACGTAAGTCTTTTCATCATCAGCCAAGCATCTTAGAAATATTTGCCACTATCAAATGGTATGGAAAATTAGCAAAAGCCTTTTACTCTAACCAAACACACCCCAGAATTCTGGATCCTGTGGTTTTCATGGAAGAGAATTCCTGATTTATGAACGAATGATATGTTCTGGTACTCAACAGAACCACGGCTGTTGGCCTCACTGGCAACAGTTTTACTGAGAGTTGCAAGGGACACCCAGAGGAGTAAGAGACATGTGGATCCACTCACAACTGGGAAGCCAATAATGGAATCTCCTTTATCTGTCACTCTTGTTCATTGTGTGTCACCACATCAGTCTCAACAAAAATCATCCTTTTCTGAGAATTATTGATGTTGAATGGACTGCTGAGCTGAGAGCCACAGAGATGACATTAGAGAGGAGGAGCTAGGGAAGAAATGACTGCTTTTGTAAGTCTCATTTCACAGCTGGTGAGTGAGGCAGTTTGATCCACTAAGACCCTTGAAATGAACAATCCAGGTTATTAACAACCAACCTGGCCCCAAGGATTTGTCTGCCCCCCACCCAATTTCCTGCTTTCTGTCCTGCTCCTACAAACATAACCTCTTACAGACTACTTACATCAGAAGCAGGAGTATTTCATGAGGACTTACTAAATGTCATTTATCTTATGCTTTTTAGTCCTATAAAACTCTTAGACTAACAATCAGAGAAAGAAAATTATCATATGATCTCAATGATATGAGGAATTTGAGAAACAAGACAGAGGATCATAGAGGAGGGGAGGGGAAAAATGAAACAAGACGAAACCAAATAGGGACAAAACTGTAAGAGACTCTTAATTTCAGGAAACAAACTAGGGTTGCTAGAAGGGGAGGAGGGTTGGAGGGATGGGATGGATGGGTGATGGACATTGGGAAGGGTATGTGCTATGATGAGTGCTGTGAATTATGTAAGACTAATGAATCACAGACCTGTACTCCTGAAATAAATAATACATTATATGTTAATCTTAAAAGTAATAAAAAATATATTTTAAAAAAATCATATATTAAGACTTTATTATCCCAATTCCATGCATAAGGAAAGAAAGTTGCCCAACCATAGAGGTAAGTAATAGGGCAGTATTGGATTATTACTATCTAAAAGACCAGGATTTTGACAACTATTCTAACTTACCTTCACCTTAATTATTCTTTTTTTTAAAGATTTTATTTATTTATTTGACACAGAGAGATCACAAGTAGGAAGAGAGGCAGGCAGAGAGAGAGAGAGAGAGAGAGAGAGAGGAAAGCAGGCTCCCTGCTGAGCAGAGACTCGATCATGGCCCCGCATGTCCCATGCAAGACCCTGAGATCATGACCGGAGCCGAAGGCAGCAGTTTAACCCACTGAGCCACCCAGGCGCCCCACCTTAATTATTCTTATAAACTAGTCCTCTAATTTTAGTCTTCATTCTGGCACAGTGTCCCCTCTCAAGGCCAGGCCAGATTCCTAGCATTCCAATCATCTCACTGCCCTCCTCTTCCTTAGGAAGAAACATTCAGACTTTTTACCCTAAACCTCTAATAACAGCAGGTTCCCAAGGCCCTTAAGATCTTTGTAATGAAAATAAAGCCTCTCCCCTCTTCAAAATCATTTTTAAGTGTATGATTCAGGATTGTTGGCTACAGACACTATGTTATACAACAGATTTCCAGAACTTATTCACTTTAGATAACTGAAACTTTATGCCTGTTGGACAACAACTCCCCATGTCCCACTTCTCATTCTTACCTACAATAATGTAAAGAGAGTGTGGGAGGAATGGGGAGAGGGCAGGAGAAAACTTTTGGAGGTGACAGGTAAGTTTATTATCTCGACTGTAGTGATGTTTTCCCAGGTTTATGCATGTATCTGAATTCCTCCAATCGTACACATTAAAAATGGAGAGTTTTGTACATCACTTATACTTAAATAAATCTGTTTTTTTTTGAAAAGACGTTATAACTGTAATTTTTTTTTCAAAAAGGGGAAAAACAAAGAATCTCACTTTGACTGACAGGGAGGAGATCTGGCCAGAGGGATCATGGGCCTGCCTCCCCACCAAAAGGACTGACAGAAGTGAGGGAAAGATAGAAGCTTCCATGATTCAGGAATGCAGGAGTTTCCACTGCTGCTGCTGCTGCAGCTGACAGCGCCTAGCTTGTCATCTGCATCCCCCTGAGGTTTCCCAAATGGCCTCATTCCAGGTGTACTTGATTTTGCACACCAGAGCAGATAAAGCCAACGGCAGTATTTAAAAAGAATTAGTTTTGTTACGGTATTGCTTTATTTTTTTAATTAAAAAAGGCAATCTAAGATGAAAGAAAATGCTTGCAAGCCACCTGCAATCCAACCCACTCTAAGAAACCGTTTTCCTCTACCCTCCTTCAGACATATTTCATGTGGTTGTGATTGCAGTGAATTCAGGATGTTCAGTCTTCATTTTACTGCAGATCCCATCATAAACTTGTTTTTCAGTTTCAGAGTCCTCAAAATACCACCTTTGTTGTTTTATAAAATGGCATTAAGTCAGGGCAATATAATTTTTAAACAATCTTCCTGAGGTGGGGTACTTAAGTTGATTCTCTTTAAAAATTTTTTCTATATGGACCCTCAACTCTATGGTCAAATAATCTTCGACAAAACAGGAAAAAATATACAATGGAAAAAAGACAGTCTCTTCAATAAATGGTGCTGGGAAAACTGGACAGCGATATGCAGAAGAATGAAACTCGACCATTCTCTTACACCGTACACAAAGATAAACTCGAAATGAATAAAAGATCTCAACATGAGACAGGAATCCATCAGAATCCTAGAGGAGAACATAGGCAGTAACCTCTTCGATATCAGCCACAGCAACTTCTTTCAAGATATGTCTCCAAAGGCCAAGGAAACAAAAGCGAAAATGAACTTTTGGGACTTCATCAAGATCAAAAGCTTCTGCACAGCAAAGGAAACAGTCAACAAAACAAAAAGGCAACCCACGGAATGGGAGAAGATATTTGCAAATGACAGTACAGACAAAAGGTTGATATCCAGGATCTATAAAGAACTCTTCAAACTCAACACACACAAAACAGATAATCATATCAAGAAATGAGCAGAAGATATGAACAGACACTTCTCCAATGAAGACATACAAATGGCTATCAGACACATGAAAACGTGTTCATCATCACTAGCCATCAGGGAGATTCAAATTAAAACTACATTGAGATACCACCTGACACCAGTTAGAATGGCCAAAATTAGCAAGACAGGAAACAACGTGTGTTGGAGAGGATGTGGAGAAAGGGAAACCCTCTTACACTGTTGGTGGGAATGCAAGTTGGTGAAGCCACTTTGGAGAACAGTGTGGAGATTCCTCAAGAAATTAAGAATAGAGCTTCCCTATGACCCTGCAATTGCACTGCTGGGTATTTACTCCAAAGATACAGATGTAGTGAAAAGAAGAGCCATCTGTACCCCAATGTTTATAGCAGCAATGGCCACGGTCGCCAAACTGTGGAAAGAACCAAGATGCCCTTCAACGGATGAATGGATAAGGAAGATGTGGTCCATATACACAATGGAGTATTATGCCTCCATCAGAAAGGATGAATACCCAACTTTTGTAGCAACATGGATGGGACTGGAAAAGATTATGCTGAGCGAAATAAGTCAAGCAGAGAGAGTCAAGTATCATATGGTCTCACTTATTTGTGGAGCATAACAAAGAACACGGTGGACATGGGGAGATGGAGAGGAGAGGGAGTTGAGGGAAATTGGAAGGGGAGGTGAACCATGAGAGACTATGGACTCTGAAAAACAACCAGAGGGTTTTGAAGGGGCGGGGAGGTGGAAGGTTGAGGAACCAGGTGGTGGGTAATAGGGAGGGCACATACTACATGGAGCACTGGGTGTGGTGCAAAAACAATGAACACTGTTACACTGAAAATAAATAAATAAAAAAAATTTCTATAAATTTTTTTTCTATCATTATGGTTTATACAGCAGAATGCTTGCAACATGCCAGACATTTTCCAAATGTTCCACATTTGTTAACTCATTTGATCCTCACAACAGCCTACAATTTAGGCAACAATACTTAGTGCCCACAAAAAGACATGGAGGCATAGGGAAGTCACATTACTTGCCCAAGGTCACTAGGTAGTTGAGTGGGGAAAGTTCACTCATGAGTCCAAGGGCTCCCCATTCCTCAGTGTAAGCACCAAACTGCCACCCACCTGTCTTTGCTGCAATGAATCTATCTGTGCAAATATAGAGGCTTTTCCTGACAAATATTTCCTTAAAATAAATTCATAGGGTCAGAAATTATTGGGTCAAGAAATATGAATACACTTATGGCTCTTACTAAATAGTTCCTCAATGCTATTCAAAAGAGTTCTTTCCACTTCAAACTCCACCAGCAATGAATGATCATGCCAGTAGGACCATACACTGAGCAATTTCAAATTCTATTATAAATTTTCATTTTGCTTCTTTAATAGATGCATAATGATTTCTATAGGTATTTTACTTTAGCAACTCTTTGAATACTAAGAATGCTAGGCACTTTCCAATCACTTCTGTCCCAATTGTATATGTACTTTTGTTTGTTCATATCCCTTTCATATTAAACCATTATCTTCCTCAGAAT
The DNA here is from genome assembly GCF_922984935.1 of Meles meles. Lineage (NCBI taxonomy): Eukaryota > Metazoa > Chordata > Mammalia > Carnivora > Mustelidae > Meles > Meles meles. The sequence goes on along the minus strand of NC_060078.1, from coordinate 43,369,979 downwards.
ACTTATGCATTTGAAAAAGAAGCTCTTAAACCCTTTATCTTTTTTCCTTAACCTGTCATATTTGATATAAACATTTTCTAAGTAGATAGTCCTTTTACTCTCAATTTTATTATGTGCCATTGTACAGGGGTATTTTAAAAAAGAATCTATGTGTATATTAGATCCTGTTGCTCTATTAATTCTGAGATGAGATAACATGGTAACTCAGCAGCAAAGTGGCTTTTGATAGTCAAGATTCTTATTACAAAATAGGGATAATGTTGTATATTCCATAAGATAGCAAATAGGAAAAATATGAAATGAAATTCTTGAAACCACTAGTGTAAATCCATCTTATTTTCTATTACTGTGAATAGATTTGGGAGGAGGGGTATGTTTTACATCTTATCGATGGTGGTTGGAGGGAAAAAAATTCTTTTGAGTTTCATCTACTTTTTATTATGCCACTCCTCTATTTTTCAGTATAATAATAATAATTGTTGATTGCTTTAGATTTTATAGGTACTCATGTCACCAGCAAATCATCAGTTTAGCTTAGTTTATTTCCACATTTATGTCTCATTTCTTTTTCATGTCTTATTACAATACTTTTCAAAATAATATTAGCCACTACTGGGAACTGTGGGCATCCAAGCACTTAGAAATTTTCTGTCCTTCATGGAAGGTCTGTGGAGTGGTATTTTGAGATATTTTCTTCCAACAGCTGTTTCCACTCCCTGTACTTTCCACCTCTTCAGCTGGCAGCAGCATTGCTTTTTGGGGGAAACTAGCATACCACAAAAACAGTTAAGAGCTATCTGGGTTTCAAAAGCCCGAGTTTTGAGGATCTCAGTCCAATGTTTACATCATAAGCAAAATATTTGGAATATTGATAGAGTCTCACCATCAAACTAGATTGATTCTCCAATCAGGAGAAAGGAAAGAAACACGTTTGGCCCTTAAAAGGTGGTGATCCTTGAAGAGGGGAGTGACAGAAACTCAAAATTGGATGGCAAAATCCAAGAGCAAATTACTGAGTAGAGACAAGTGTACCCACATAAGCCTTAAATTTCTCTGACTGGAGCCAACTGTTCTTTCTCCCAAACTCAGCACAGCCTGATTCCTGTTTGATGTTGGTCTACATGCATCCAAGGTACCCTTCTGCAGCCTCAGGTACTGTGGAAAGAAACTTCTCCTCAGTATCAGAACTTTGACATTGAGCAAATTCAGGGACAGAAGAATAAGAAACACAAACATTAAGGTCTTCAGTCATTTAAGTCAGAAGTGTGAGGGGCTAAGTTCTCCTGACTCAGGGTTAGTGAAAGAAGTCATCAGTCCAAGGGTGAGGTCACTCACCAGCTCTGTGCTCCTTTTCCCAGGTCCTTGACTTATAACCATCATCTGGAGAAAAATTCTATATTCCCCAAAGAGGATTTTTATAGAGCATTTTTAGATCCTTTGGAATTTACAAACTCTTCTCAAGTGATTTTATAAAACATTTACTAGAATTATAATTGTATTTATTTTTTAAAAACTCCAGTCATGTGCTGGAACAGGTTTAGGTTCTAGGAGGAGGTGCAGAAGAACATGCACTTTGGTGCTTCTTCACACCAGGCAATGTTTGGTTGTTACCCCCTACACTAACAGCCAAACTATTGGGGCCATATACCCTACTCTCATGGGTACAAAGAAGTAGCGTCTACAGGAGGGAATGGGACCTCAGGTACAGATTGAGACGCATGGCTTTATTGGAATTCCTCCCACAATAGTCCCCAAACACGCTCCCTTTACTGCCTGAGGTATTCAGGAGCTGTGGGTGGTATAGGATTAAACAGTGAATAACTTTATTTACTATTCCTTGCCCATGGCCCTCACAGAGGGTTGGAATGGCTCCTCAGCTCACCAGGCCTCAGAGGTGCCTATGGGTCTGGACTATGGGCTAGCCTGTGGTTTGGGGTTTGTTCTGCTTTCATTGTGAGCCGAACTTCCAACAATTCCTGTGCCCCGGGTGGTTACTATTGATTTATGCTGGCTTCAAAACTACAGACTGAGGCAGCAGAGTGAATGCAAGTGCAGTGGCATACTAATGCCAGGGCTGGGATACTTCCGTCTTGAGGCATAGTGTTTTTTGAGTGCAGACCTGGCAGGCTCCCAATTAAGTATTTGATGACAATTAGAAGATTCACTTGTAAGATTTCAGAGGTTTCTGGGTCCTTTCCATCACTGGGTTTCCCTTTGTCGTGGTCAAGTGGTAATTACTGAGCTCTGTTTCAATGCCCTGCAGGGCAGCCCTCTCCTCCCAGCCTGGGCTCTCTTCTGACTCCCAGGGTCCTTCTTCCATTTATAACTTGAAAAATTATGTATTTTCTTCACTGTCTGTATAACTTTTCCCCAAAAATACACCCATGAAGAGAAGGAAAGTCCCAATGTCCTCTCACTTCCTCCATGCCACAGCCTCTCATTTCTCTGAGCTTTTCACTGTGCTCTCCCCTCAATCTGTAGGCGCTCCACATCCTGCCCATCTGAGCATTCCCAGATGGCCTGGGTCATTCACCTGCTTGTGAGGTCACCACTGGTGCTGTCCAGATAACTTGCTCTGAGAACCTCCTGTAACACCTATAAATCCCTTCCTCACAACCATTGTAACACACAAGTGCCATTGTTTTAAATGTACACCTTCAGCACTAGGAGTTACCAGGAAGACATAATAAGAATTATTAACCCTAGATTGTTCATACACGGTAAGCAGAAGAAGTCCTTGTTCAGTCAAAACATTGTCATATGCTGGGGCACCTGGGTAGCTCAGTCAGTTCACTGGCTGCCTTTGGCTCAGGTCATGATTCCCTGCATCCTGGCATCAAGTCCCGCCACAGGCTCCCTGCTCAGCGGGGAGTCTGCTTCTCCCTTTACCTCAGCTGCTCCCCCTGCTTCGGCTCTGTTGTTCATGCTCTCTCTCATTCAAATAAATAAATAAAATGTTTTTAAAATAAAAAATTATCATATGCCAAAATATGAATTTCAGAACCAGAAAGACCTGACATTGGCCAGGTACCTAACTCTCTCCATCCACATTGTCTCATAGACCCTCCAATTCTGAAAATCATATATTCTGGAGTAATTACCCTAATTGTCCAACGTCTAAAATATCTGGAACTAAAGATACTGTCAAACTAAGACCTGGTATCTAAATAACAAAATGGCAGGAAATGCAAAATGATGCCGGAAGTGCAGCCAGGAAGAGATGTACCCTCTTCCTGAGGATTAATGCCTTTTAAACAGAATGGAAGAAGTATTTTTAAAATCTTTTTATAATAGCAAATTTCATGCAGAACTTACTCAGATACTAGAAAAAAATTATTATAAGAAGAACATCTAGAAAAATATTTTTCCAAACTTTTTTTTATGATAGCTATGACATTTACTTTCATAAAGCTATGATCCCCATGTCCTTATCACACATGTACTCTATTCCTTCTAGTCCATTCTATTCTTCTCTATTTAATTCTTTAGGGGAACATTGGTTGTGAGTCCAGCCAAATGAAGTCTATACACGAGTTGTGCCAATATCAGTTTCCTGATTTTAATGATGTACTATGGTAATAGAAGAAGTTATCTTTGGGAGAAGCTGGGTGAAGGGTACGTGAGAATCTTTTGCAATGTATTGTTTGTCTTAAGAGAGTTTTAAAGAAGAACTTAAAAATCCATGGGTTGTGAATACAGAATTGGCTTTTTTAACCCATTAATGAGTTCTATAATGAGCATAAGCATTGGTCCTCCAAGGTAGGTTTATACAACATAAATCTATTTATTCCTCATATTCAGGACTAACCAGTTTTGTGAAATTGCATAAACAATAAAAATAAAAGAAATTACAGATACCTTAGGATGAGAAATGTGGAAAATTACATGGAAAAAAATTATGAAACATTATACAAAAAACTATGAAACATTATACAAATTTTTTAAAAATGCTCAAGACAGGGAAGTTTATTATATACTACATAACTTTTAATTGTTTGGTTAATGCAAGGACTTAATTTTGTTCTTACCAAAAAACCAACCAGTTTTGAGGGGAACTTGATGAAATGATCCCAAAGTTCACCAAGGCAAATAAAGCAAAGATGAAGCCTAGTGAAGCTCTCTAAAAAGAGTAATGAATCAGAAGAGGAAGTGATGTGCTAAAGCTACATGTATCAGCTTGCAAGAACATATTGTTAAATTTTCAGGAATTTTGTGATCTGACTGAGGTCATATTGGTAGCTTCGTCTCAATGGGAAAGTTAATTCCTTACGGGTGGCCATTTAGAAAGAAAATTGTAGAAAACTTCCTGTCACCAAAAAAATTTGGAGGAACGAAAAAGTAACATACTAAATGTCACAATTACTTTAAAACATATAATAAAATTTAACATAAACCATTTTAATCAAATATTTGCCTCTGGGAGAATGTTCTGGATTTCAAATTAATGAAAAAAATAAAGGATAAAACATAGGTATGCTGCTTAAAAACTTACAAGCTCTGGTTGACTACACTTTAATATAAAAAATAAAATAGAAAATAAATAAATATAAATAAGCAAATAAATTGCAAGTTCTGGGTTTGACCCAAATTTATATGTTAATAACTCATTTACAAATGCACAATTAAAAAGTAAATTTAGAAAAATATTTGTAACAAATAGCACAGCAAAGCTTAATAATCCTAATGTATAAATTACTTACACAGTAATAGATAAGTAGAAGCACTAAAACTTCAATAGATAAATGGGGAAAAGCCATTAACAGAGAAGTCACTAGAGGCTAATGCAATGTCGATAACAAGTGTGAACCCAGGGAGTCTGGTTAATCTTTAAAATGTACAAATTCTACACCTTTAAAATGTACCACTTGGAAAGGTACAGACAGAAATAATGAGGCTCAGCTCTCTGGCTGCACCACCATCTCTTCTTTTTCATTATCATCATCTCCTGACATCCAGTCATTCCCTATGGTTTCCCCACAGGCACCTTTCCTTCTGCTTCTTCTCTGGCTCAGCTACTAACATCTATCATTCCCAAGTCTCCACAAAGATGTTCTGTTCACTGAACGTTATGACTTTTTTGCTTCCTCAACCTCCTTATTTCTTCAGAACACGCTGCACATACCATTTCAGTCCACAACATCCCTAAATACACTCTGGTTTTCCTGTGACAATGCCTCCTCTGAGGCTTCAAGTGAAAAGGCCACAACTTCCTTTCTGCTCATTCAACAGTTGCTCAGACCACCGGTGCCTTGCCTCCATAATGACATTCAACCCACTGACCCTCCACGTTCTCTCAATCCTCTGTCCCCACCTCCCTCTACCCCAATTTAGATTCCATAGCCCATCATTCTTTCTTAAACCCTCTAAAATCCCAAGCTCCTATGTTCTCCCATCAAGCTTCCAGGCAAACCTACAGGCATTAACGAAACTATCATTTTCTTCATGCCCATACAAAACCATGCTTGGTTAGCAAAATCACACTGTAGGCAAGTAAACATCACTATAAACACATGATCACCAACTACATCTCCCCAGTGACCCAATTATGTTTTCATTACCAGCTTTTAAAATATTTTAATTATACTTCACAAATATCCAACTTGTCTGTCTGCCCCACTCAACCAATGACTTTGCTGCAATCTTCACTGAGATTATTTAAGTCAGCACATAACTCCTTCAAATTTCCAACACGAATTTCACAAAGTTATCTGCATGTAGACCTATCCTCTCCTCCCCCCACTCCTATTTTAAGAAAGTTCCCTTCCTCTTTTTTTAAGACTTGCTGGATCAGCACCTGGACTCACTCCTACGTTGTCTCCTACCTTTGCCAAATCTTGCTTCACCAGCTACCTCCTTTTCTTTTTTTAATCAGACAAAATAGGCTTTACTGTTTTTTTCTAATTTTAAGTTTTTATTTAAATTCTAGCTAGTTAATACACAATGTAATATTAGTTTTAGGAGTAGAATTTAGTGATTCATCACTTCCATACAACCCAGCGCTCATCACAAGTGTCCTGCGTAACCCCTTTCACATCTCTGGCCCATGCCCCTCCCACCTCCCCTCCAGCATCTCTCAGTGTGTTCTCTATAGTGAAGAGTTTGTTTATGGTTCATCTTTTTCTCCATGTTTCCTTTCTTAAATCCCCCATAAGAAGGAAATCATATGGTATGTAGACCTATCCTCTGACTTCTTTCACTTAGCATAATACACTCTAGTTCCACCCATGTTGTTGCAAATGACAAGATTTTATCTTTTTTTGTTGCTGAGTAATATTCCATCATATATATACACCTCACTTTCTTCTTGCCCCCCTCTCTCTCTCCACACACACACACTCACACACTTAATGTGTGTGAGTGTGTGTGTGTGTGTATATATGTTATATATATATAACACACTTCTTCATCCATTCATCAGTTCATTCTTCATTCATTCATCAGTTCATCAGTCAATGGACATTTGGGCTCTTTCCATGGTTTGGAATTGTTGATAAACATCAAGGTGCAATGTTCCCCTTTGAATCAGTATTTTTGTATTCTTTGGGTAAATACCTAGTAGTACAATTGCTGGGTCATAGGGTAGTCCTTTGTTTTAACTGTTTCAGGAACCTCCATACTGTTTTCCAGAATGGCTGCAGCAGTTTGCATTCCCACCAATGGTGTAAGAGGGTTTCCATTTCTCCACATTCTCACCAATATCTGCTGTTTCCTGCATTGTTGATCTTACCAATTCATACATGTGTGAGGTGATATCTCATTGTGGTTTTGATTTTATTTCCCTGATGATGAGTGATGTTGAGCATCTTTTCATGTGTCTGTTAGCCGTCTGGATATCTTCTTTGGAAAAAATGTCTATTCATATCTTCTGCCCATTTCTTAACTGGATTATTTGTTTTGGGGGTGCTGGGTTTGGTAAGTTCTTTATAGATTTTGTATACTAACCTTTTATCTGATATGTCATTTGTAAATATCTTCTCCCATTCTGTAGTTTGTCTTCTAGTTTTATTGATTGTTTCCTTCCCTGTGCAGGACTTCTTGATGAAGTCCTAATAGTTCATTTTTGCTTTCGTTTTCCTTGCCTTGGGAGACATAACTAGTAAAAACCCTGTTACAACCAAGGTCAAAGAGGTTACTGCTTCATCAGTTACCTTTTACATCTCTGGTTATTATGTCTCCACCCTTTTCTAGCTTCTCCTTTGCTATCTAATAATGAAATTTTGGAACATACTAGGGCTTTATTCCAAGCTCCCTTCTCATCTCATTCTACATTTGTTCCTAGCAATCTCATCAATTTCCATGATATGAAATACCATCTACACACTAATACATATCCCTACCACTCATGTACTAATGACTGTGAAGTTTATTCCACCCCAGACTTCTTTTTTTTTTTTTATTTATTTGACAGAGAGAAATCACAACTAGGCAGAGAGGCAGGCAGAGAGAGAGGAGGAAGCAGGCTCCCTGCAGAGCAGAGAGCCTGATGTGGGGCTCGATCCCAGGACTCTGGGATCATGACCCGAGCTGAAGGCAGAGGCTTTAACCCACTGAGCCACCCAGGCGCCCCCCACCCCAGACTTCTTATCTGGATTCCAGACACATATACACTCAGCTGACTCCCTAACTTTTCTCCTTGGCATTCTCAGACCAAATTCAGCACCTTCACACCTGAAGTCAAATCTTTTCCCTCAAATTTGCTTTCCCCACTGCATTCCCATTCATCTTAAACATCTACTCCACTGCCCATACCAGTAATTTGAAAATAATATTTAACTTACGCTTCTTTTTTTTTTAAAGCAAGTTTTTTTGTTTTGTTTTGTAAAGATTTTATTTATTTGACAGAGAGAAATCACAAGAGAGGCAGGCAGAGAGAGAGGAAGGGAAGCAGGCTCTCCGCTGAGCAGAGAGCCCGATGCGGGACTCGATCCCAGGATCCTGAGATCATGACCTGAGCCGAAGGCAGCGGCTTAACCCACTGAACCACCCAGGCGCCCCTACGCTTCTTTTTTCTTTCACTTTCCAGAGATAATCAATCACCCACTCTACCTCTAAATGTTACATATATGTATTACATATATAAAAATATATAATTGATATATATACACATATGTGTGTGTGTGTGTGTGTGTCACTTATGTCTGTATCTATAGCCACTTTAGCTCAACCTATCATTATCGCTCTCTTGACACACTTCAAAGAGTCTTCTCTCTCTGCTGTCTCCAAACCATTCGGTACACATTCTGACTAGATTGTTCTCTTTAAAACATTAATGTGATAATGTTACTTCCTTGCTAAAAATCAAGCCACATGGTTCCCATAATTCTTAAGATAAGGCCCTGGTCCTCACGACCTCCTCAGCCCACTCTTGTCCTCGGCTCCCTCCCTGAATCACAGCACCCCATCACAATGTCAGTTTCCTGGTATGTCTCAGCAAGACATTCTCCCCTTTCTTTCCAAGTGTTTGTCTATCTCATTCCCTCCGCCTGGAATGCCCTTCTGTGCAACTGCCCTTCGCCAGGTTATCCTTACTCATCTTTACGTATCAGATGAAGTATAACTCTCTTAGGGAAGTCTTTTTGATTCCTCAAGACTAAGTCAGTTTGCCTTCTGAATCTCTCAGAGCAGCATCTGCTTCTCCTTTACATCATTCTCCATATACACAGTTAAGTGACTGTTTGACTTACCACTTGTTTCTTATTCACAAAGCATAAGATCCATGAGAACAAGAAGTGGGTCCATCATCTCCCCACTTGATCTCAGTGTCTATGACAGTGGTTAGCCACCATAGGTTCCTTAAAATATGTGTTGTTTGAATCAGCATGCCCTTGCCTATAAAATTCAGGAATAATCTTTTTTTTAAAGATTTTATTTATTTATTTGACAGAGAGAGATCACAAGTAGGCAGAGAGGCAGGCAGAGAGAGAGGAGGAAGCAGGCTCCCTGCTGAGCAGAGAGCCCAATGCGGGGCTCGATCCCAGGACCCTGAGATCATGACCTGAGCCGAAGGCAGAGGCTTAACCCACTGAGCCACCCAGGCGCCCCGAAATTCAGAAATAATCTTACCGAGAATTCCAAATACTGTCAAGGGCAGTGAAATATTTCCCATCATACACTGCTCTCAGGAATATAATTTGTCACAACCCTTTTAGAAAATAATTTTTAATGATGTATTCCTTTTGAACTAGCAATTCCACTCCAAAGAAATAAGCCAAAGCACAGGCACAAAAGCTTACACACAGATGTTTCTTGTCTCATTATTTGTAATACTGAAAAATTATGAACAGCATAAATATCCAACAACAGTTAAGTAAATTAAGATTCAGCATCTAAGTAGCATGTTATTTCACTATTTTTAATTATGCATATAAAGAGTTTGCAGTAATTTGGGGCAATGCTTATTTTTTAAAACGTTTGGAAAACCAGTAGATAAAGTTATATAGACAGCATGTATTCAACTGTGTTGAAAAAAAAAAGCATATACAGAAAAAAAGAGTAAAACTATAAAAAAAATAAGAGCCATTGTTAGGACAATGATAATAATGTTAGCAACTAACACTTAGTGAGCACTTGCTGTGTGCCAAGCATTGCTGTGTTTTATACACACTGATTCATTGGATGCTCACAACAACCTTATTATCTCAATTAGGTTATAATTATCCCCATTTTTAAGATGAGGAAACTAAATCTCAGAACCTGCCTAGAATCACCCATGATGTCCAATGACCGAGTCTGAACATTTTAAAATAATGAAAAGAGTCCCCCATAGTAATCATTCCACTTCCTGGTGATATGATTATAAGTGATTTTTTTCTGTGTTTTCCTATTTTCTGAATTGAATATGAATAACTTTAATAAACAAAAATAAAAGTCTTATCTGAAAAGAATATGTTGTATATAATTTAAGTTGACCAAATTCTTAACAACTTTAGGATTAAGAACCTGACCACATTCTTACTAACTATAGGATTGTCCCATATTTAGGACAATCTTCATGCTAAAACAATCTTGGAAACAGAAGTATAAACTATTTCAGAAGCCCACTGTATCACCTTCCAGTGTCTATTATCAGAAGTCCCAAGACCACCTGGTCATTTTAGAAAATTAAGCCATGAGCATCACGTGTAATCCAAAGTACAACCCGCCCCCATCCTGTTATGTACCCATCTTTACCAATGAACTGATCAGGTAAGATAGAGATCACATATTTTTTATCAAGTCATTCTCATGGAAGTATAGGACAATATAGGATCTGGAGCAATGACACTTATTCATCAATCCAGGTGTTTTATTAACATATTAATAGATAGATTCCTCCTCTTGCCAGCATTCCATGTCAGCAGGAAAATGAAGATCCATTCAAAGGATCTATGATAGCTGAGTCAATTTAGGGTATAGGTGTGTAGCCTTCTTTGTTTAAAGAGAGACTGTCCTTCCAGCTGATCTCTTTCGAACAGGTTTCCAGCAGAACTTTTAATAGCTTGAGAATAAAATCTACCCATATTGAGAACTATATATATTGGCCATCTCTCCAAGAAAATTCTTCTACAGTTTTACCTTTACTTGAATGTCACATTAATGAAATCATACAATATAAAGCCTTTTCAGATTGGCTCCTTGCACTTAGCAAAAAGCATTTAAGATCCACCCATCTAAGCTTGTGCATGGCTTGATCGTTCATTCCTTTTTATGGCTGAATAGTATTCCACTGTATGGCTACTCTACTATCAGTCAGTCCTGAACTAGGACAACACTGTCTTCCCATCCCTGCCCTCACCACTAGCACTAAAAGAATTTGGAAGTTTTTGTTTTGTTCATTCCAGAGGATCCTAATGCTATAGAAACCTGATTGTCTTCTGGCCACACTTTGTCACCACTTCTGGGCACAGATATAGCAAAAGGCGAAGGGATCCTGAGCACCAGTGATCCAAGGTCATGACAGAGCTGTGCATTCCTATGCTCTATTGCTCAGAAACAATGTCCCTAATGCCCACTTGAGGAGAATGATGATAGTTAAAGTTGGAGAAATTTTCCACCTGACTTTTATAAAAGAAATGTTTTAAGCTTCTCCTCCTGTCTATGGTATAATTCAAAATTTTACAGCATTAAGAGTATCAGGCATCAAGAAAGATGATCAGGATCCAATATCCCCGGTGGCTTCCCACTTCAACAGGAAAATCTGAGTGCAGCTCAGGTAAGTACAGCTCGACCTGCAGCATAGCCTGCAAAGTCATGTGGTTGCCCCCTATTCTCTTCCTCTTGAATATCTCTGCTCCTTCATGCATCTCTCCTGCATGTGTGTCTGTCTGGATTTTCAAGGATCCAACTCTAGTCCCAACTATACCTGACCTTACAGCTATGGTCCCCACTACTATCTGACCCCCTTAGGCTGTCTCAATTCCCAATGTCTGTGTATAGTAGAAACCATCTGAAATGTCTGTCCAGAGTTTGAACATGACCTGTGATCTACAAACTGGGCCATCAGCACCCATGTTTGGAATCCAGTCATTGCTGATTAGGACAGGGGAAGGCCCCAGACCCCAAGAGAACTAAACATGTTCTCTTTCTTGAGGATTTTGGAATGTAAATTAATATCAAGGATTAGAAGCTGACACTGAATGATATCAAATGAAGCACTTTAGACTAGGAGTGTTTTTCACATTGCAGAACACAATATTTTTCATTAGATCGTGAAAAAAAATTAGTGAGTGATGACTACCACTTTTGACAAAAAAAACTATATGATAGAATAAAATATATGATATGAGAAAATATTATAGTGCATTTCACATAGTAAGGATACATATTATTTTGTGAAACGTTTGTCTTAATTTTATATGTGCACTTTCTAGGGCAAACATAAAATGTAGTTCTTCCTGTGGGTCAAGGTTAAAAAGAGTAAAACGACACTGATCTATAGGAAATGACCACAAACTCTAGATGCTACTTTCTCAAATCCTTGTAGTACAACAGTTCTTTAGTGCAAGGCTAAAAGGGGATAGTTAATCCAGCTTGCTTTGGTTCTATTATGGACAAAAATAACCTTAGCTAATACATCTGAATCAAGATTCTGTTTGGCTGAGCTCCATTCCAGGGTCCACCCCTTACCCAAACACCTCTGCTGCTATAATGAAATTACATGATCTGTACGGATGCCCATTCCAGGTCATGAGTCAAGAAAGTTTCTCCAAGGAGGTATATGCATATACAGGAAATGCCAGGGGTCTCATTGAGCTATTTTCTAACCAAAAAGAGTAATCATTTGATGATGTGGAAGTGAGCAAAAGTTAGAAGAAAAGAACCAGCTTCTAGAATATGTACATCTTAGGACATGCCTCACAAGATCTTTCTAGATTCCCCTAAGGACCTGGCCTTAACTTCTGTTTTATATTTGAATTCCCTTTACATGGAGTAAATCAATATAAGAATGGAAATGCCTAGTGAAGTTATGGAATTGATACTAAATGGATTACTACTTAAGTCAAAAATCTCCCATCTCTGAAAATGACTTATAAATACATGTTTAGGACCCCTGGGTTTACATCTGTGCCAGATATATGACCTGTTTCCTTGGTCATAATACAGTGGTTCAGGGGTGAGCCACTGGTCATTAGTCCCTTTCTTTCCAAATTCCCAAACTGGAACTGAGAAATGCAAGTCACCAAGACAATGGCAGGAGATTGGGTGCTGTAAGCGACTGAATTTCTCATGACCTGGACAGAGCGAGTTTCTAATAGGAGAGAATAAAGAAAGAAATTCAGGGACAAACAGAGAGAGGATCCTAGCAACACGCAAGTCTCGGATTCTAGTTGACTTAGGGACGCGCTGTACTTCTGCTCTACCCACAATTATAGAAACAATATCCCAAGGGTCTCTCATTGAATGTCACATCATACCTAAGTTTGGGAAGTCACCCTGTGCCACTCTGCACACAAAACATTACCATTGCTGCATTTGTCTCATTGCCTCTGAATTTGTTTAAGCTCTACAGGAAATAATCACTTTAAGGAACAAACTGACCCCCCAAATAAGTTTTACTACAAAATGGAATTTTCTTGGGAGACTCCACAAAGAGTTTTCCTAGAGACTCTTAGTAAGAAAGCTAATTCAAATTGGGTCTCTGTCACTTCAGAAAAATCTTCTGATTATATTATAGTGACCTGTCCAACACCTTTCTAAAAACAAATCTGTACCAAAGCTCAGAAAATCTCAGCAAGCCAGATATCAAAGGAAATGCAAACAATCAGCAGTACTAAGTGCCATGTAGTATGGTGGGCTGCTCCAGAACTCACTTTAATTTTTCTAATTTAATTTAATTTTTTTCAGTGTTCCAAAATTCATTGTTTATGCACCACACCCAGTGCCCCATGAAATACGTGCAGAACTCACTTTAAAATAAGGAAACTGAGGCACTCCTGGGTGGCTCGGTCGGCTGAGTGTCGACTCTTTTTGTTTTTTTTAAGATTTTATTCATTTATTTGACAGAGAGAGATCACAAGTAGGCAGAGAGGCAGGCAGAGAGGGGGAGGCAGGGTCTCCGTCGAGCAGAGAGCCCGATGCAGGGCTCGATCCCAGGACCCTGATCATGACTTGAGCCAAAGGCAGAGGCTTTAACCCACTGAACCACCCAGGCGCCCCCTGAGCGTCAACTCTTGATTTTGACTCAAAGTCTTGGGACTGAGCCCTGTGTTGGGCTCTGGGCTCTGTGAGAATCTCTACCTGAGATTCTCTCTCTCCTTCTGCCCCTTCCTCCCACCCAAATAAATAATAAATCTTAAGAAAAAAAAAGGAAACTGAGATCCTAAGGCAAGATTTTTGGGTCACTCAGATGCTAAATGGCTGAGGTGGGAGTAGAATGCAGATTTGTTTGAAATCAAAGTACAGGGGGTTTTGCCCCCAGTCACTCCTGGATGTCTGCTCAACCTTACCAAGGACAGTTCCTGGCTGCCTCACAAGCAGTTTGCCTTGTCACTTAACTGAAAAGGTAAGGTAATGCTGGCTCACTCACAGAATCTTCCAAGGGAAGACACCTTTTATCACAGTTGGTCTTGATTGGGCCCCAGGCTGCTGGAGCTGTTCATAATGACTCCCAGTTAGAACCATTACTGCATGATGAGGTGTTTAATTTATAATGTGAATCTGGGGCACGTACTGAATAAACCAAGAAGTATTTATAAGGTTCTTTCCAAGCCTACGGTGCCTACCGGCTCTTCTTAGTCCCCATCCCGCCACCCCCCAGAGTACATGTTTCCGTGGAAACGGATGCCTGGTGCTCTGAAAAGGTAATTTAAGTTGTGACTGGATCTTTGGATGAAGCCCCCAATGCCTGTGGAGGCAGCAGCAGAAATGCAGGCTTCGGAGAGTTGCTCCTGATGGGTTGTGAAGCCAGCCCTTGGGGTGCAGTGGGGTCAGGAACTGGAGCCCTAAATGAAATGGGTGATGAACCAAATTCAACAGTAATGTGCCTCCATCCTTGAGAACAGCTGAGGGCATGCTCTTCCAGTTTCCTTGTGGTTTATGGACTTGCATACCCTGAAACTTTCGATTATGGTTTCCATGGCACTTCCCTCCTCTTTTTCCCAGAAATCTCAGTGCTGCTTCCACAGTGTCTCCATATGCGCCATCCATCAGGTACAAGGCACAATCGCGGATGGGACCATGAGCCTCATTCTCCATAGTGTCCATCTCCCTATTCCCAGATTTCACTGCCACAGGACACTTCCATGTCTGACAAAGAGTTTATGAGGATTGGCCTCCAACAGACCTGTGCTCAAACTGCAGCTCTTTCATTAACTGGTTGGGGTAGAGAGCTGCTTGGAGGGAAGCTACAGCAGGTTAGGGGGTTGAAGACAGGAGGGAAGTGGCCCTATTGTAACAAGGGTGATCACACCAAGCAAGGATATCTCCCTGAGAACTCTCTCCTGTCTCTCACTCTCTGGCATCTGCTGGCTCTTCTTTGTGTTGGAGCCATAATGCCAGGGCCTACCTCTCCCAGTGAACCATACTGATCTAGATATCACTATCAGATCTCTGGGTCTTAGTTCCTTCCTGAAGCCTTCCCAGAGGCTAGCCTTACAAATGGGGCAGAATCCTTGTTCCCACTCACCCTTATTCTGATACACCTAAATATTTGTTCTGCCAGCCTGCAAGGCTCAGTCTCAGGCAGACAAGGTCTCTTACTAGAACTACTTACAAGTTTGAATGGGTTCTCAGTCTCTAAGTCCTAGACTGCATTCCAGCTCCTCCTGGAACTGGAGCCAGCCTCAGAAAGTTTGAGGAAAGAGCATATATGTCATATGCTGGTAGGCAATTGTGGGGAAGGGACACAAACACAACCACCACTGGCAACTGAGACCTCCCAAGGTAAGTTCCCAGACCTCTCTTTAATTTCTTGTACTACTTCTCTACCTTTCTCTTGGTTCTCACTCTTTCTTCGCTCTTCTCTTTACTCTGCTTCTCACTCTTCTCCCTTTCCCTCTTGCCATCTGTCCTTTTGTCATCCTTTCCCATGCTGTACCTATCCCTGCCACTTGCCCTTGCTCTGGCTTTGAATTTTTCTGACTCCTTCTATCTCCCACTTTTCCTTGTCTCCTGGCTATAAGCCGTCCTCCAGAAACCTGGCAGAGGCCTGCAGAGCCGCACCTGTTGGCTGAGTTCCCGCCTATCCTTCATACCCAAGGAAGAAACCAAGTCATCTCCCATGAGCAGCTCATAGTCCAGGGAACCACAGAGATCCCTAAGCTAAAGGAAGCTGGACACCCCCAGGCTCACAGCAGAGTGCCCTAGAGATGCTCACTGTACTCCTGAGAGAGGTCCATCCTAGGAAGGCCAGGCCATGACAGCTCAGCCCACAGGAGGAGTCTCAGGCAACTGCTAGTCCCCTTGCCCCCTCATAGTACCCTCACTGCTTACCACTTAATGCCAGTCTTTCAGGTGCTGTCACAAAGCTATCACATAGTCCTTTTCCCATCCCAATTTTCCGCCAACAAGATAGAAAGGATGACTCGTTACCTCCCTGTGAGCCTGACTAGACCTGTTTACAGCCTCATTTCCCAAAGGCTCCAAGGAGAGCTGTGATCTTAGAAGTGGCCTGTGTAATTATCTATGTGGAACAACCTACATAGGGGACCTTGACCATGGCTCTTGGCCTTCCCTCTCACATGTAATTTAAACAGAGGCATTTTCTTTTCTCTGTTGAATTAAAGCTCAAGGAAATGACCTTCTGTCAGCACGGACCATGAGGAGCCCTGAGGGTAAAGGGAGCCCAGCCCTGGTTTTGGGTATTGCTAATGATTTCCTCTCAGCACCAGGGACAGCATCTAGGTGCAGCTAGACCCAGCCTGGGGCCAGCATTCTTCCAGCCTTGCTTGACTTCCTAAAAAGAGACCATCCATGCCAAAACAATGAACACTGTAATGCTGTAAATAAAGAAATAAAAATAAATATAAAAAAAAAGATAAAAAAAAAAAGAGAGACCATCCAGATCAGGAGCCATGTTAAAGGAGAAAGGCATGTGGTAAGAGCCATCAGACTTCTCCAATCACAGATGTGGAAATCCAACTGGGAGGGACTGGGGGAAGTCCAGACAATCAGAGCCCTCTCCTAAGTCCCAGTTCTTAAACCTTGTACTCTGAGTTGCCACTCCAGATGACATATCTTGACAACCCTTAAGATAACTGTGGACAGGTGTGCATACATTTATGTGCATGCATTTTTCTGTGTTCCTAAGGGTAGTGTTTCGGCACGTGTCCACTTGCAGCGTTTTGTTTTGTTTTGGGTTTTTTTGTGTGTGTGTGTGTGTAGGATTTCTAAGACTCAATTAGATGAAGGCTGCTATGAAGCACTCACCATAGGGCTTGAGTAATAATTTGTCTCCTTCCTCCTTCACTCTCTTTGATCTCTTCTTTAGAAGTTGGGAGAGGGTTGCTTTATAAACTCTTTTCTGTCTTATAATTGTTGTCATTATCTAAATTACCACAATAAGTTGAAATAAAGAGTATTTTACCTCCCTGTTTCCCAACACAGGAGGAGAGCAGCAGAACAGAAGTAATTGGAGAGTAGAAAAATTATTTCTTATTCAGTAAGATAGCTGTATCCACTCAAACCTTTTTTCCCCTTTTTTTAAGTTTCTATACAAAAAAAGGGTTGTTTTATAGGATTTTATGTAGAAGGGAAATAATAGAAAAATTCTATAGAAATCATTGACAAGCTTATTTTGTTTGTTCCAAGAGGCAGGCAGTTTTCCTGTCAGATACCATAGAGAGTGAGTGCTTTGAATATACTCCTTTGGATATTGTGAGCAATTTTCAACAGCAATTATTTAAAATATTTATTAAAAAAATTTGGAGGAAGTTATCTCCCAAAAAGTGCATAGGTAAGTATCAAAATACCTAGGAGGGTATTTTGAAGGGTGGGTCTAATACTAGTGGGTCTAATAATAAAATATAAGTAAATAAATAAATAAATACTTCAAAACAACTGAAAGGCCTGCATTAAAACTATAAAGGAGATGCATAATAAAAAGTACTCTAAGAATATATAAGTGAAATTAAAACAAAAGTGTAGTTTCGCCTTTGTTATACACATCTTCTTTAGGTCAGTTTGGTAGTCAGAGAAGGCTAGCCATATCTATGAAATACAGTCAGAATTTGACACTTAAGTCAAAACCAGAATTTAGACTCTGAGTCTTCTATATTTTTTAATACCATGCTCCAAAAAGTAACTGATTAGCACAAATATTGATGTACATTTATGCGAAGGGTTGACCACATACCAGACATGGTGCCTTAATCGAATTCTCACAGCAACACTGGAGGTAGGAATCATACCCCCATTTCATAGATGAGGAAACTGAGGTTTAATAATCTGTTCAAGGTAAAAGAGTATGAAGCAGGGTTGGTGCTGGAACCCACGACCATCTGACCAAGAATCTAAGCCATCAAATTACACTCTTGTATTTGGAATAGCACTGTAGCTACCTTCAGTGGATGACTGGAAGGCAGGCTCTCCCTCAGGCCCAGCCATGCATCTAATGCCCCAGACTCTGCTTCCTGGACTGATGAAACTTGTCCTTGAGACAGGGACTGTACATCATGGTCCTGAGAGAGGAACATGCCTGTTTGTTGTTTCTGCAATTCCCAGGACCTCCTTACTCCCCACTTCCTATTCCTTCTGCCCTCCTCAGTTCTGCAACACCACCTCTCAAGGCCTCCCGGAGCCAGGAGGAAGTCATCTAGTGAAGCTGAGGGTCAGGGGTAAATCTCAAATATTCACTCAGAATTGTAGATGGAGGGAAACACAGCTGTAGACAGGGAGAACGGTGCTGCCTTTGGCAACTCAGAGGTTTGAGAAGGAAATGGAGAGAATGCTTTCTAATATAGTTTCTAATGCCTTTATTTCCTCCTGGAATTACAAAGAGGATGTTCATTCCGGAACAACACCCCAAGAGACCATTTCTGTTCAATTTTTTTCAACTGACAGGTTGAAGGTGAGGCTCAGAGGCCAAGTGAACTCCCGGGGGAGCAGAGCAGGTAAATAGATCACAGGTCGTTACACAGCACGGAGGTGGCAAAGCAGAGACACAGTGAGGAAATGGAGACCTGCTCCCCAGCTGAGCACATGATGCCAGCCAGCCCAGCCTCATGGCCTCTGTGATGGTTAATGTGTCAACTTGATGGGGCCACAGCTTGCCCCAGTGCCTGGTTAAATATTATTTCTAGGTGTGTCTGGGAGGGCATTTCTGGAAGAGATTAGCATGTAAATTGGCAGACCCAGTAGAGCAGATGTCCCTCCCCAGTGTGTTCTGACATTATCCAACTTGTTGAGGGCCTGACTAGAACAGAAAGGCTGAGGAAGGTTAGATTCTCTCTCTGCCTAACCACGTGAGCTGCGACAGGGATCTTCTGCCCTCAGCACTATAGGTTCTCACTGGAATCTACCTCAGGCCTCTGGCTCTCAAGCATTCACACTACACACCAGCATTCCTGGCTCCCCAGCTCAGAGATGGCAGATCATGGGATTTCTGGGTCCCCATAATCACCCGAACCAATTCCTTACAATAAATTTCATTTCTTGAAATTAACCTCCTATTGGTTCTGTTTCTCTGGAGAGCCGTAATACAGGTACCTTCATGGCTTTCCAACTCTCTCAGAGTATACATGAGAGACCACCTGGCACTGGTTTCAGCAAAAAGAGAATTTTATTGGAGGCTCTCAGTGGTTTGTCAACCTGAATTTAAAGAAGACTCCAGTAACCAAGTTTTGGGGAGAAAATATTCTGGATCATTTCAGCCTGAGATATAGAACTAAGAACAATATAACCAGGATTCCTTTTACCCATAACTTATTTCTGCTTCTTGGAGCATGGGCTCTATTCTCTCCTTTACAGAACTGATTTCTATGTGGGGCAAGGGACAGAGCTGCTGGGTAGTTCCACATCTATACCAAAGCAGAAAAACAAAAACAAAAATAGCCATTTCCAGAAGAATACTGGCTGCTCTGTATGTCATATGCCCAGCCCTGTGTGTAAGGAGGTCGGAATATTATGACAGTCATCCCTCATTAGACCCACATCATAAGACTGAGAAAGAATCAATTACTCCCAAAACAGGGATGTTTGAACAGAAAGAGGTTCTTCCCCACTCTCTCTGGGCCATGTGTATGCAAATGGAGGAATGGAGCACCCAACAGTGACTGCAACTGGGTAGGGCCTTGACATAAACTTAGAAACTGCACACTGAACTTGTTCATGTCATAACCTTTTATAGAACAATCTGAAGGTTCATTTGCCGGAAAAGTATGTGCATGTGTTGGCCAGAATTCCAAGGATAAATGTCCACACCAAAATGGTGAGTTGGTTTCCACATGAGCATTGAGACAAGAGATGAGGTCACAGTTGTCCTAGGTTCAGTACTGGATGGGGGTAAAGTGTTAGGTATGAGGGGTAACAGAGAATTTACTTCTCAATTAAACATTGTTGGAGTTCTAGAGCCAGAGTTGCCTTGGAAGTCAGTTTAAACCGTCTATTTCCCAGATGAGAGAACTGCAGCCCAGACAGAGGAAGCAACTTACCAAAAAATGCACAGATAAGTATTTGGAAGGCTTAGGACTAGAAGTCAAAAATTCCAGAGCCCAGAACTGTGTTCTTTCCCTGAAGTTTCTCCCTATGAAGGTCCATTACTCTGAGCCACCCAACTTGAAATGCTTTTTTCCAATCCCCTGAGATAGAACTGGGAGGAAAAATCAATAACCCTCCTCCTCTCTCTAAATCTCCCTATAATTTCCTAGGATTGTGGGACCCTGGCAGCAGCATGTTTATGGTAGGGATGGAGAAGGAGAGAAGGAGTAGCACTCTGCTGTCCCACCCCCAGAATGGGTGGGGCTTCCTACCTTCCAAGGCAGCCCCAGACAGTGACCAGTCACTTGTGCACCCAGCCCTGTTCCCTCTGTGGCTGTCCTCTCTCAGAGGAGGGAAAGAAGGTGGAGGTGGGAAAACATGTGGGAAGAAAGGAAAAGAAGAAATAAATAGTAAGGGAAAATAAGGGAGATAGAGAGGGATCAAGTGGAAGAGAAAGAAAGAGAAGAAGAAAAAGAAAGACAGAAAGGGACAGAGAGACATGGATGGCCACACACACAGGAAAAGACCAAAGATAACAATGAGTCAGAGAGAAGGAGTACCCAGCAGGGAGTCTGCTTCTTCCTCTCCTTCCCTCTCTACCTCCACCTGATTGTGTGAGTTCTCACTCTTAAATAAATAAATAAAATCTTAAGAAGAAGAAGAAGAAGAAGTCGTAGTAGTAGTAGTAGTAGTAGTAGTAGTAGTAGTAGTAGTAAGGACCACAAAGAGAATATGAGTTATAGAATCATGACTCTGCTGAGGATAAAGGTCTTTGTTTCTGACTGACCAGGAGGATAACCACCAATAGTCCTCTGCAGAAGGAGAATGAGCTGAGAGTGAATCTAGCCTACTTTCCTTCCATGGATCACCCAATTATAGCTGTTTACTAACACTTAGAGTGGCTCTGAAGCCAGAAGCTGTGAGTGATACAAAGCCACTCCCCTACATGCTTGCCCAAAGGCCCTGAGCCTAACTAGAGAAAGCTTCAGGCAGTAAATGGCCACTGAATGATGAGAATCATTCATCCAATATATATTTACCCTTCCAGTTGGCAACAACAGCATTATCATCATCATCATCATCATTTCCCCCCTCCTTCATGAATTCCTCTTCCTCCTCCTCTTTCATTAACATCACCATCATCACCATCATCATAATCACTATCATCATCATCACCATCATCACCATCATCATAATCACTATCATCATCATCACCATCATCATCATCATCATCATCTTCAAAGCCGCTACTCTTTCTTGAGTGCCTACTATGTGCTAGGCACAGTATTAAGTCTACTGTGTATGCTACATCTAATCTGGACAACAATTGTGTGAAGGAGGCCTGCCTATCAAATAGGAGGCCTATTTATATCCCAGTTTTGTACAACCAAGTCAAACAATCAGAAAGGTTAAGTAACTTTCCTGAGAACAAAGAGCCACTGAATGTCAGAATGAAGCCTCATACCCATGGAGCCTTTTCTATTCCCAAGACCCTAGAATGAGCTTTAAAAAAAGAACAAGGAACCTATAGCACCTTGTCCAGAACCCTCCACCACTACAACACTCTACCCATTTCAGATGCAGGGACATTGCTAAATATCAAAGGGGACACTTTGCCCAAAGGATTAACTGCCTTTTAGAAAAAGTGTGAATGAATCTAATTCTGTTGAGTATGTATATTCTTTGCACTGGGAGCCCACATGCTTTCCCAGACCCCAATTTACTTGTACCTTCATTCATTCAGTAAATATTTGTGGAGTGCCTGCTTTGTGTCTGACACTATTCTAGGTGTTTAGAATATATGTATGAACCAGCTCAAGGAGCTTAAAGTCTAGTGAAGAGAGATCAGATACAAACAAATAAACATATCAATATGCAAAATAAACACAGAATAACTGAACTAAATGTAGATGAACAAAAAAGTAAAAGGAGAGAAAGCAATGGAATATACTATTTCAGAAACTGTGGTCCCTGGAAGCTCTCTTGAGATGGGGTATTTAAAACAATGAACACTGTTATGCTGAAAATAAATTAAAAAAAAAAGATGGGGTATTTAAGAAGCCTAAATGAAGTGAGCAGCTGAGCTATGAGTATATCTGAGAGAAGATCAATCCAGGCAGAGAGAAGAGCAAGTTCAAAGTCCCAGAGGCAGAAGAATCCTGTTTGTGTTCAAGGGACAGTAAGGAAGTCAATGTTGCTGGAGAGAAGATGAGAGTCGAGAGGATGAGGAAGATCCAGCAAAGAGATAGTGAAAAAGCACCAGTGAGGCAGGAGAGCCAGAGAGTGCAATTTCTCAGAAACCAGGAGGAATAAGGGTTTCAAGGAAAGAGGGATTAAAAATTTCTCCAATGATATTAAATGCCCAGGTCCCATTTTTTTCACCTGGGCCTCTAGGAGTCCAGCTAAGCAGTCAGGTCATGTGATAGCCTAGGTGAGAAATGGAGTTCCTATAATCTGATGTCCTGACATCAGGCCTTTGAGTTTGACTCTAAAAAAATGTCATTCTTGAGAAACTGCAGGACAAAATTCTCCAGGCCTTGGATATTTCTCTAGGGAATCCACTACTCCCAGAATAAGGAATGTGCCTGTATGCCACATGGTTAGCTAGAAATCACAGATCCTGTGGCCGAGTGGACCTCAGCCCCAAGTGGCTTGGAATTTCAGAATATAAAAATGCCCCAGTGTTATTTAGGAATACTGTGGTTTGTTAAACAACATACATGTAATCAAAAAGTGAACCAAGTCTAAAATCTGGAATATACTCCCTACCTCCACAGGCTTTCTCTATCCCTTCCAGGTCATGGACCCTACTTCATGTCTATCACCTATAAGTCACTGCGTAGAATTAACTGACTTCAACATGGATGTTAGGACATAAGATTAGCTATAATATTATAAAGATAACTGTTATATTCCTCTTCCTGGTTTTAGCTCTTCCTTGAATAAGTTTCTTGGTTCTAAACTAACAAGAATAGGAGCTTTAATGAAAATTCTGAAGAATACAACTTCTATAAATGACCTCATTTCATAATACTACCACCACTACAAAATCAATGCACAGAAATCAGTTGCATTTCTATATACTAACAATGTGACTGAAGAAAGAAAAATTAAGGAATGATCAATTCACAATTGCACCAAAAACCATAAGATACCTAGGAATAAACCTAACCAAAGAGATAGAAATTACAAACCAAAGAGATCTAGAAATTACAGAACACTTGTAAGAGAAATTGAGGAAGACACAAAGAGATGGAAAAACATTCCATGCACATGGATCAGAAGAATAAACATTTAAAAACATCTGTGCTGGGGCACCTGGGTGGCTCTGTGGGTTAAAGCCTCTGCTTTCAGCTCGGGTCATGATCCCAGGGTCCTGGGATTGAGCCCCACGTCAGGCTTTCTGCTCAGTGGGGAGTCTGCTTCCCCTTCTGTCTGTCTCTGCCTGCCTCTCTGCCTACTTATGATCTCTGTCAAATAAATAAATAAAATCTTTTTTAAAAAATCTGGCAGCCCATAGAAATCTACACATTCAATGCAATCCCTATCAAAATACCATCAACATTTTTCACAGAACTGGAACAAACTATCTTATAATTTGTATGGAACCAGAAAAGATCCCTATAGCCAGGGGAATGTTGAAAAAGAAAACCAAAGCTGGGTGTATCACAGTGCCTGACTTCAAGCTCTATTACAAAGCTGTGATCATCAAGATAGCATGGTACTATTACAAAAACAGACACATAGATTAATGAAGCAAAACAGAAAGCCCAGAAATGGACCCTCAACTTTATGGTCAACTGATCTTCAACAAAGCAGGATAGAACATCCAAAGGATACAGTCTTTTCAATAAATGATGCCACATGCAGAAGAATGAAACTGGACCATTCTCCTAAACCATACACAAAAATAAACTCAAAATGGATGAAAGACCTGATGTGAGACAGGAATCCATCAAAATCCTAGAAGACAACAAGACAACAACCACTTCAACCACGGTCTCAGCACTTTCTTGCAAGACACATCTCTAAAGGCAAGGGAAACAAAAGTAAATAAACTATTAGGACTTCATCAAGATAAAAGGCTTCTGCATAGCAAGGGAAACAGTCAAAAACGAAAAGGCAACCCATGGAATGGGAGAAGATATTTGCAAATGGCATAACATATCCAAGATCTATAAAGACTTTATCAAACTCAACACCCCAAAAAATGAATAATCCAGTCAAGAATTGGGGAGAAGACATGAACATTTTTCAAAGAAGACACACAAAGGGCTAACAGACACATGAAAAAATGCTCCACATCAATACAAATCAAAACCACAATGAAATACTTCCTTATACCAGTTAGAATGGCTAAAATTAACAAGATAGGGAACAACAAATGTTGGTGAGGATGTGGAGAAAGGAGTAGCCTCTAACACTGTTGGCAGATGCAAGCTGGTACAGCCACTCTGGAAAACAGTATTGTGGTTCCTCAGGAGGCTAAAAGTAGAGCTACCTTGTGACGTAGCAATTGTACTGCTGGGTACTTACTCCAAAGATACAGATGTAGTGAAATGAAAGGGCAGCTACACCCCAATGTTCATAGCAAAAATGTCCATAATAGCCAAACTGTAGAAGGAACTGAAATGTCCTTTAACAGATGAATGGATAAAGAAGCTGTGGTTCATATATATTATGGAATATTACTCAGCCATCAGAAAGGGTGAATACCTACTATTTGCATCGATGTGGATGGAACTGGAGGGTATTATGTTAAGCGAAGTAAGTCAATCAGAGAAAGACAATTATGGTTTCATTCATATGTGGAATATATGAAATAGCTCAGAGGATCATAGGGGAAGGAAGAGGAAACTGAATGGGAAGAAATCATGGAAGAAACCAAATCACAAGAGACTCTTGACTGTGGGAAACAAACTGAGGGTTGTGGAAAGGGATGTGGGTTGGGGAATGGGGTAACTGGGTGATGGACATTAAAAAGGGCATGTCATGTGACGAGCACTGGATGTTATAAGCAGCTAATGAGTCATTGAACACTACACCAAAAACTGATGATGTATTATATATTGGCTAACTGAATTTAAATCAAAAAATAATAATAATTAAAACAAAGAAATATAACCACCACTTACAGAGGGTTTATGGGGGGAAGAGTGCACTTGCTTTACTGGAACCAACTAGACCAACCTCAAACTAAGACATGTGTATCCTTAAGAGACCAAGACTCTCCTAACTGGCATCCTCCATGGACATCTAGGATGTGTTTCTTATTATAAACCAGAGCCAATTGCTTCATCTTTCTCTACCTCCAATACCTCAGAAACTCCCAGTTTTCACCTACAACAACCAACTGGTAGAACTCAGCAGATTTTGAGTTCCCCTAAAAAGTCCAAACAAACAAAAGAATTTGTAAACTAGATAGATGCACCCTAGGCTATGCTGCAGGACAGAGAAGAGAAGGTTTACATCACAGATCCTACAACAAAAAACTTCAAAATCCCTGTGGGTATTTCTGTCCTCCCAAGTTTTGGACTTCCTAAACCTTCGGCCCATACCCTGGCCCACCCACGCCACCCTGGCTTCTCTTCCCCTACTTGGCTCTTGTTTCTTCAATCTCATCCTTGTCTTCTGCATAGCAGTCCAGTGACTGCCATTTTTTTTTTAAGAGTTGTTTTTGGTTCACAGCTAAACTGCGGGGAAGGTACGGAGATTTGCTACATACCCGCTGTCCCCAACACATGCACAATCTTCCTCATTATCAATATTTCCAACTTGATTGGTACAGTTGCTACAATCCATGAACTTACATTAACACATCATAACCACCCAAAGTCCATAGTTCAATTAGGAGTCACTCATCATGTTGTACGTTCTGTGGGTTTAGATAAATATGTAATGACGTGTATCCATATAATTATAGTATCATGCAGAGTGCTGTCACTGCCTTAAAAATCCCCTATAGTCTACCTATTCATCCCTTCCCTCAGCCCCTTCCCAAGCCCTGGCAACCACTGATATTTTTACTGTTTCCATAGTTTTGTCTTTCCCAAAATGTCATATAATTGGATTCATACTGTATGTGGCCTTTTCAGGTTGGTTTCCTTCACTTAATAATATGCATTTAAGTTCCTCCATGTCTTTTCATGGCTTGATAGCTCTTTTTTTCTTTTCTTTTCTTTTTTTTTTAAACACTAAATGACATTCCATTGTCTGGATATACCACAGTTTATCTATTCACTCACTTAATGAAAGACATCTTTGTTGCCTCTACGTTTTAGCAATTATGAATAAAGCTGCTATAAATATCAGCATGCAGATTTTTTTGTGGCCAGAAGTTTCAACCCCTTTGGGCAAGTATCAAGGAGTATAATTGCTGGATTAAATGGTAAGAGTATGTGTAGTTTGAGGGAGCCTCAGTGACGCAGTTGGTTAAGCCACCGACTTGATTTTGGTTCTGGTGGTGACCTTGGAGTCATGGGATATAGCTCTGTGTGAGGCTCTATGCTCAGCATGAGTCCCCTTGGGACACTCTCTCCCTCTCCATTTGCATCTCCAAGCTGTGTGCTCTCCTTCTCTCCCTCTCTCTCTTTCTCTCTCTCTCTCTCTCACACACACACACTCATTCAAAATAAATAAATAAATCTTTTTTTTAAAGATTTTATTTATTTATTTGACAGAGAGAGATCACAAGTAGGCAGAGAGGCAGGCAGAGAGAGTGAGAGGGAAGCAGGCTCCCTGTCGAGCAGAGAGCCCAATGCGGGACTCGATCCCAGGACCCTGAGATCATGACCTGAGCCGAAGGCAGCAGCTTAAACCACTGAGCCACCCAGGCGCCCCAATAAATCTTTTTTTTTTAAAGTATGCTTAGTTTTTTAAGAAACTGCCAAACTGTCTTCCAAATTTTGCATGCCCACCCGCCATGTATGAGAGTCCCCATTGCTAAATACCTTCACCAGCATTTGGTGTTGTCCGTGTTCTGGATTGTGGCCATTGTAAAAGGTGTCTAGAGGTATCTCATCATTGTTTTAATGTGCTGATTTTCCTGATGACCTAGGATGTACTTCCATAAGCTTGTTTGCCACCTGCATATCTTGTCAGGCAACCAGTGGGTTTTTTGGTTTTGGTTTTGGTTTTGGTTTGTTTTGTTTTGTTTTATGTAATTTGAGCATGTTCTTGAAGAGCTGTCTCCAGCTCCAGACACGTAGGATGTCTTCTTTTCTTATTACAACCAAAGACCACTTCCTCCCTTCTGAATCTGTGTGTTCACCTAAGATCCACATCTGAATAGCATTGCCTTTATCTCCTCCAGTCATAACCCAAAGACCTAGGAGACAATCCTTATTTCCTACAATTGATAAGGTTATTTGTAACATAATCTTGCTCACTAACAAGAATAGCTACCATACATTGGGCACCCGCTATGTGCTAGGCACTCTGCTAGTCACTGACAGCCCATAATGTTTTGTCACTTTTACAAAAGCTGCAGGATGTAACTTCTATCATTCCCACTTTATAGCTGAGGGATCTGAGGCCATACTGCTAATTAGAGGCAGAGCCCATTGTTCTGAGCACACTGTTTCTGGAAAAATAAGTTGAAGGTTCATACCCCTCTTCGCCTTTCAGTGGTCCAGAAGCACTCTGTTCACCCCTTGAAGAGATCAGGAAATATCTCTCACTGTCCTGACATTCATAGGGACAGATCTCTTGGCTCTGGAAGGCAACCTTTGCTACTTCAAAGCTCCTGGGTTCTATACAATGAAACAAGTTTCTCATTGTTATTTTTTGAGTCCATTTTTTTAAAATTATAGACCAGAGGTACTGTGTGTTCCATGAACAATCATCTTACTGACATGTTATTCTGAAGCCTGACTTCATTCACCAAGACACATGCTGGTTATGAAATATACAAGCAGAGTCGTAGTGAAGCCAGGCCGGGGAAGGATTAAATTGGAATCTGAACTAATGCCAGCTAAGAGACCCTACCTCTACTTTATTATTATTATTATGTTTAATAAACAATCATTCAAGCTCCACAGAAAGGGAAACAATCAGAGGCACAACAGGGGAGCAATAAAAGAAATGCTTTAAACCCTGAATAAAAACATGTTTGTTCAAATCCAGAGCTGGTCTTTTTTTTTTAAATTCAAAATGAATGTAGCGAACTGTTGAACACCTTAAAGGTACGGAGAAGCATGAACCTGGAGTGAGAGTTTGCAGAGAGGAGGCAGGGGCCCATTCTTCTCTTCCTCCCTGTAGAGTCCTGGCTCCAGAAAAGACGACATTTGGGCTTCAGGGAGGAAGTTGGAGCATAGGTCCAACAGGATCACCACTGGATGAATTGAACTGATAGCTCTTCCTTGTCTCCCAAATACTTTAAAATACTCTGATCCTCCATGAGGAAAAAGAGCATAATCCACCCAGAACTAAAGACATTTGCAGGAGCACCTGAAAGAACGGATATCACCTCAACTGAAGAAGGCAGACATGGGCCCAGACCTCAAAGCAAAGCCTGGTGGAAGGGGAAGCCATTATTGCCAAATTACCAATATATCTGAGGAAAATTGTGTGTGTGGAAAGAAGTTTGTTTGCATGAAATTTAGACAAAGAGAAATCATGTGCAACAATGTATTAACTTTCCTCAGTACTGCCTAGTAGACAGAGTACCCCTAGTGCATGAGTCATCATTGCTCACAGGAGAGATCACTCTCCACTGTGTGTAAGTGACATTGAGGCAGACCTAACCAGACACCACCTGTGCTGTGACTTTGCAGTTTTCCAGGCACATGCCAGAGGCGACTGCATTAACCAGGGTCCTGCCAACAGAGCACAGTGCACTCCAACCAAGACAATTCGAAGAGGTGTGGATAGGGTAAGGAAATCACAATTGACTACTAACATTGCTACCCTGGGATTGAAAGGGCAAGAAAATGGGGTACTCCTGAGAACCAAGAGGGAAAGAAAAGTGTGAATGCATATCTTAGGAAAGATCATGATCACCATGGGACACAGCCAGTCCCAGGCAAACTTTAGGGAAGGAGCCAAAGAAATAACTGTCTTGATCATACCCTCCACCCTCTGATCACTCCATGGTGCTCTTGTTGTACTACCCAACCCGAAGTCAGTGGGAAAGAGAACACTTTAATATAATTCCTACAAATCATCTTCCGGGGCAGAGAACGCTGGAGAGAGAATTTAAAAGGACAAAAGGAAAGTGTGTACTCTAGTATCATAGCAGAGCAATCTAGCCCATGCTGTAAAGTTAATATGAGGCTACATTTAAATTCTGTCCCTGCCATTTAGAGCTACATGACCATAAGCTGGTTACTTCACTTCTCCACCCTTCAGAGACTCCATCAGTGAAGTAACACTACACTGTATTATTTCCCTGTGGGGTTGCTGTAGGATTAAAAGTTACAATAGATATCTTGTCTGCCCTCTCTCCATCCTTTCTGATTACTTCTTTGGCCTGACTTTTGTTGAAGCAGGAAACCCAGCCTAAGATAAAGAACATGTCCGGGAGCGCCTGTGTGACTTAGTTGGTTATGCATCTGACTCTTGATTTCAGCTCAGGTTGTGATTTCGGGGTCATGGGATCAAGCCCCACCTTGGGCTCTGTGCTCAGCGCTGCATCTTCTTGTCCCTCATTCCTCTCCAACTGCTTCTCCCCCTGTGTGCTTTCTCTCTCTCTCTCTAACTCTCTCTAAAGTAAATAAATAAAATTGGGTGGGAGGAAACCATGTTTGTACTCAGCACATGGTGGACATTCAGTAAATGTTTCTGAAGATGAGAGTGATGGTCCCCAATTGCTCATAGAGTTCCCAGATACTTGCAAGGGTGTCATCTAGGTGGAAGGAATATCCGTCACAACACGAAGTAGTCTGGCATCTGGTCTTTGGTGAGTTTGGTTAGAATAAGTGAATCTCAAGGCTGATTGTGGATGGGAGCCCTGAGAGTATTCTTAGGGCTCAAACAGAGCCCTACGAGCCCCATGAGGCCTGCCCCTCCTAGGGCCTGGCCTGTGCTGCTAGTCCTCCATGCTCTGACATCTCTGCCAAAGCTCATATTTGTGTAATTCTAGAAGAAAACACCTGTCTCTAGAGGAAATGAACCCCACTTCCCAAGGACCGCCCCCCCCCCAAGCCAGCCCTATGGCTCTGGAATTCTCTCTGTTCCCTCAGCTGCCAAGATTGCAGGGTCTTGAGCTTTATCCACATGGGGCCTTAGAAAGAAGAGCCAGCAAAGAAAAGTCTGAGTTATTCTGAGAGTAACTGATGGCTTCCCAAAAGCTTCCATTTGCTTTCCCACTGTCCACAGAATTTTCCCACAGTCCCTGCCTTTGAAAGAGCCTGGACCTGGAATCTAACCACACGAAATGTCAGAACACAAACTTTTACTGAGGGTCCACTGTGTGTCATGCACTGGGCAATGTGCTCTGTGTGATAGATTTTATTTAATCCCTACAATGATCTGACTTACCCTGTGGTAGTAGCACTGCCCCTATTTTACAGAGAAGCTAGGGAGGCTCAATAGAATTATGTTATTTGCTCAAATAATGAAGTGGCAGATATGACATTTGAACCCAGCTCCATCTGACTCCAAAAGCAACACTCTTTCCCCTGTTTGGAGTAAGAATAGCAATGCAAATAACCACTTATGTTTTAATCTTATAATAAAGGATGCTGTGGAAAGAATAGGAAAGCAAAAATAACTCACTAAAGTATGTTCCACTTTTCTAACTTAGGTATGTTCAATCCTCTTCTTATTTGCACTTCCATGAGGAAGGGCAGATAGTGCAGTCCAAACAGCAAAGAGGGTGCAAGAAAGAGGTGTCCAAGCTTTTGGGGCATCCTCAGTGTAGACCTGGAGATGTCAGGTCCTAGGTCTCCTCCATAGGAGTTGTGGGAACTCAAACGTCAGAGGGAGAGGTACACCTACATTGTCTGAATGCAGCCTATACCCTGGTTTCCAGCAAGCAAACGTTGGCAAAATGCATTAATGATAGAAATCCTCCGAACCCCTTTCTGTTTATTATTGAGAAGCTCAGTGTGACGCTATGAAAGGATTGCAATTTCTTTCTTTCTCTGGAGATGTATGCCATAGCTCACGTTTCTCCATTCTCATTTCCTCTCATAAATCACAGCAAGAACTGTGATTTGGAAACTGCGCATAGCATAAGCTGAATGTCTATGTGCCATCTCTTTGTTCATAAAACCTTCACTAATTACTAATGAGGTCAATAAATTTGCACAGCAACTATTACCAAAAAAATATTTTCCCACTCACAACTTCCAAGAAGAGTCAGACCTAGCGAACATGTTTACCAACCGCTGATGGCTCTGTGGACTCCCCTCCCCATCTCTGTGAGCTACGTAGATGGGGATGCCATCCCAATGCGTTTTCTTGGTGTTCCAGACCAGCTCTGTTCATAATTTCTTTAGTTTCATCACTGTGGGCTTTGGGCCCCACCTATGTGACACCAACAATTGTACTTTTAAAGAAAGGCATTCTGTAGGATTCTGGTGTGATCTCTGTGTCCAAGAAGTGGAAAATAAGATTTAAATGTGGTGGTTTCCCAAAAACAATGAAGCACAAGTTTCCATTGGCATTCCTGGGAATAGCTTACTTTAATTATAACTATATAAACTTGTTTTGTTTTTGAAGAGTGGGGGGAGGGGCAGAGAGGGGGTCAGAGTGAGTGAGAATCTTAAGCAGGCTTCACACTCAGGTTGGAGCCCAGTGTGGAACTCAGTCTCACAACTCTGAGATCATGACCTGAGCCAAAATCAAGAGTCAGAGGCTTAACCAACTGAGCCACTCAGGTGCCCTTAACTACATAAATTTCTGATTTTATAATTCAGAGTAATTTTAACACTACACGTTTTTCATGATAAAGGTTTTATAATTCATTTTAGTATCAGAAAGGTCTAATGACAACATCTCTTCTAAACCCCACTCTTCCTTTTCAGACAAACTAAGATCTCCTTTTCTGTAAGCCCCCTCTATCAAGGCATGACACAATGATTATTGAGGATATGGGCTGAGCTAGACCATGAGCTTGGGATCACACTGTCTCAGAATCTCCTTCTGAATCATACTTTACACTTTGGCATCATACTCTTGCCTCATGTTCAGGCTACCCCAAAAAAGAGTGATAAAAAACCAGTCAGTATATTGAGTAAATAATTTGAGGAAGACACTGCCAATCTACCACTCAGTATCTCCTCATAGAAAATGAAGTTTATTACTATATTTTTGTGCTTAGTGTGGGCATTAGGAATCTCAGAAATGAATATTCAACTCAATAGTGAATATTTAGGATTCTCCAGTCTCTACTTGTGGATTCCAACACGCACACCCACCACCACTGCCCAGCCACTGTGCCGTGTGCTGATTTAAATTTTTCTGGTCCTAGGATTTATTTCTTTACAGCTCACCAGCTTTATTTTACATATTTTTGAAAGCTAACTCATGTTTTGTGGCATCAAATAAATAAATATTGTCTAACGGGTATTTATATTGTTTTCCTTTGTAACAAGAGCTGATTGAATTAGCTTCCCACTAACTTCTGTGTTCATTTCAACACTTCAAATAACTTAACATCAAGCACTTAGAATTAGACTCTGCTTTATGTTGGAAAACAAAAACATGCCTGAATAGGTTAAGAAACTTATTGAAGAAAATCAATAAGCCTAGAGATTGTTCCATTATTAAGGTTCCATTTAAAGCTCCAATTTCACCACAGGGAGTGAAGGAGAGTCAGGGAGCTGAGGTGTTCTTATTCACAGCAAAGGAGTCTCTCTGCTGGATTTCTCTTTCTCTGCCACTGTCAGTTTTAGGGTATTACATAAAATTTGGGAAAGTATGACAGATGCCTGTCATTTTGAGACAGTTTTTGCAACCTCAGCCTTTCTGACTTTAGTTTTCTTAAACATGATTGGCAGGTGAAAGTGGAGTTCTACCAACTCATATGCTCTAGGAATAATCCAACTCTCTAAATATTTCCCATGACTGAAGGGCTTATGGTTGCTGCAATACAGAAGATGCTACAGCCCATCTCTTGACTGGCAGCCTGGGAGTCCTGGCAACAGCACCCTGAACAACAGGCTCTAGGAGCTTTTGGAGCACATGGCCAAGGAAGACATATACCAAGTAATAGCAGTTTTCAAAAACAGTCCGCATAGAAGGCAGGATGTGTACATCTTTGGGTCTTGCACTCAAAGGAGGGATAGAATAGGTAACAAATTAGGCATCTCCATTTTAGAGGAAGTAAGTGTGATTCAACAAGATCCTCAGGTCTTCAAGTATGAGAGTAAAAAGTATAAAGGCAGGCTAGCCAAAGATGAAACTGGAGATGAAAACAAAAAAATTTGAAGTACTCAGCCATGAACAACTGGAAAGACATACCATGCTCTCAGAAGCAATCAGTATCACAGAAATCTTTCTTAATTAACAAATCTGATGGATTAGCAATCCAAAAAAATAGCATCAGACTTTTTTCTGGAGCCATACTCATTAATGATCGCATATATTTGGAAAAACAACCACCCAAGAATAGCCAGAAAAATCCTGAAAAGGAAGAGGGGGGTTTGGCAGAAATGTTGTAGTTAGCTCTTTGAGATACTAAAATTAATTACAAAACTTTTATCATTAAAACATTGTGTTACTGATGCATAAATAAACATATACCAAAGGACACCAGAAAATCTAGATACAGACCCAATTTTATATGGAAATTTAGTGTACAAAGAATTCAATATCTCAAATCGGTGGAGAAAAAAAAAGACTAATAAGTGCTACAGAGATAATTAAATAATGACAAAAGTAAGGTTGGGTCTATTCCTCATATTATGTTTAAATATATATTCTAAATGGATCAGGTAAGTAAATGTAAATAAAATAAAATAAAATCTTACAGGTACTAAAGAAGGGGGGATGGGAGTGAATGCCTCCATAATCTGAGAGTAGGGGAAACCTTCCTACCTATGACTTAAAATCCAAATGCAATAAGGGAAAGGATTTATAAGCTTAGTACTACAAAAATAGTAGTAAAGACAAAAATAACTATATGAAATTTCAAAAGCTGAATGGCAAATTGAGAGAAAGATTTGCAATTTATGCCACCAAGGGTTAATATCCATACTATAAAAAGAGGAAAAATGGTGCCTGGGTGACTCCGTTGGTTAAGTGTCTGCCTTCAGCTCAGGTCATGATCCTGGAGTCCCAGGATTGTCCAAGTCCCAGGATTGAGCCGTGCATCAAGCTCCCCACTCAGCAGGGAGTCTGCATCTCCCTCTGCCCCTCATCTTGCTCAGGTTCTCTCTCTCTCATCTGTCTCTCTCTCTTTCAAATAAATAAATAAATACAATCTTTAAAAAGAGAGAAAGGGAAAAAGACCAAGAAAAATCTCACAGAAAAATGGCAAGAGACTCAAACAGCCATTTTAGAGAATAGAAATATCCCTAAAACATTGGGAAAGATGTTCAATCTCACCATTCATAAGAGATATGAAAATCAAAACTACACATATAAAATTTTTCTGATTGACAGAATTCCAAAAAGTTTGATAACATACTCTTGAAAAATCTATGAGGAAATAGTCATTTTTATCAATTGTTGGTGGGAATACTGAATGAAAAAGCCTATGTGGAGGGTAATTTGGCAGTATCTAGTACAATTCCATGTACTTTTAACCTTTCATTTGGCAATCAAACTTCTAGGAATCTATTGGGTTGATATAATGGCAAAAGAAAAGAAAAGACAATTTCATAAGTTAACTGCAAAGATATTTGATCAACAAAAGCCTAGAAATTACCCAAATGTACTCCATTTACAGGAGATACTGAATAGATTATGGTGCCCTTACACAGTATATGAGATATATATATATATTATCTCATATATATATTTTTTCAGACAAATATATATATATTTTTTTTTCTGAAAAAATGCAATGCGGACAAAAGTATTTCTAGCATATGATTATTCCTCTAAGAACATGATGCGAGGGTGGAGGAGTCAAGATGGCGGAGAAGTAGCAGCCTGAGACTACATCAGGTAGCAGGAGATCAGCTCGCTAGCTTATCTAAACATTGCAAACACCTACAAATCCAACGGGAGATCGAAGAGAAGAAGAACAGCAATTCTAGAAACAGAAAATCAACCACTTCCTGAAAGGTAGGACTGGCGGAGAAGTGAATCTAAAACGACGGGAAGATAGACCGCAGGGGGAGGGGCTGGCTCCCAGCAAGTGGCTGAGCAACGGAGCACAAAATCAGGACTTTTAAAAGTCTGTTCCACTGAGGGACATTGCTTCAGAGGCTAAACTGGGGTGAAGCCCACGCAGAGTCAGCGTGGCCCCAGGTCCCGCAGGGTCACAGAAGGATCGGGGGTGTCTGAGTGTCACAGATTTCGCAGGTTTTAGAATGAAGAAACCGGCTACAGAGACAGAGCTGAGGACTGAGCTCTCAGCTCACGGTTACCTTGGGCCGGTCGTGGGCTGGGTGAGCTCAGAGTGCGGCTGGAGCTGGGGATATAGGAGTGATTGGGTGCTGTTCTTTGGGGGCGCACTGAGGAGTGGGGCCCCAGGCTCTCGCCTCCTCCGGACCAGAGACTGGGAGGCCACCATTTTCATTCCCGTCCTCCGGAACTCTACGGCAAGCATTCAGGGAACAAAAGCTCCCAAAAGCGAACCCAAGCGGATTATTTAATCCGGCCCCCGGTAAGGGCGGTGCAATTCCGCCTCGGGCAAAGACACTTGAGAGTCCCTACAACAGGCCCCTCCCCCAGAAGATCAACAAAGTATCCAGCGAGGACAAAGTTCATCTATCAAAGAAAGCAGGTTCAATACCTAAGACAGCAGCCCAATTCCAGAGGAGGAGAAAGCAAAGCACGGAACTCATGGCTTTCTCCCCATGATTTTTTAGTCTTGTGGTTAATTCAATTTTTTTTTCAATTTTTTTTCTTTCTTTTTTCTTCTTCTGCTAAATTTTTTTAAACTTTTACCCTTTTCTTTTTTAACGTTTTTTGACTAGTTTATCTAAAATATATTTTTTTCTTTCTTTTTTTATATTTTTTCTTTATTTGTTTTATTTTTTTAATTTTTTTTCTTTTTTTTTCTGAACCTCTTTATATCCCCTTTCTCCCACCCTCCCCCCCACGATTTGGGGTCTCTTCTGATTTGGTTACAGCACACTTTTCTGGGGTCTTTGCCGCCCTTTTAGTATTTTATTGGATCCTTCATATCCTCTTATCTGTTCAAAATGACAAGGCGGAAAAAATCACCACAAACAAAAGAACAAGAGGCAGTATCAAAGGCTAAGGACCTAATCAACACAGACATTGGTAATATGTCAGATCTAGAGTTCAGAATGACAATTCTGAAGGTTCTAGCCGGGCTCGAAAAAGGCATGGAAGATATTAGAGAAACCCTCTCTGGAGATATAAAAGCCCTTTCTGGAGAAATAAAAGAACTAAAATCTAACCAAGTAGAAATCAAAAAAGCTATTAATGAGGTGCAATCCAAAATGGAGGCTCTCACTGCTAGGATAAATGAGGCTGAAGAAAGAATTAGTGATATAGAAGATCAAATGACAGAGATTAAAGAAGCCGAGCAAAAGAGGGACAAACAACTACTGGACAATGAGGGGAGAATTCGAGAGATAAGTGACACCATAAGACGAAACAACATTAGAATAATTGGGATTCCAGAAGAAGAAGAAACAGAGAGGGGAGCAGAAGGTCTATTGGAGAGAATCATTGGAGAGAATTTCCCTAATATGGCAAAGGGACCAAGCATCAAAATCCAGGAGATGCAGAGAACCCCCCTCAAAGTCAACAAAAATAGGTCCACACCCCGTCACCTAATAGTAAAATTGACAAGTCTTAGTGACAAAGAGAAAATCCTGAAAGCAGCCCGGGAAAAGAAGTCTGTAACATACAATGGTAAAAATATTAGATTGGCAGCAGACTTACCCACAGAGACCTGTCAGGCCAGAAAGAGCTGGCATGATATATTCAGAGCACTAAATGAGAAAAACATGCAGCCAAGAATACTCTATCCAGCTAGGCTATCATTGAAAATAGAAGGAGAGATCAAAAGCTTCCAGGACAAAAAAAAATTGAAAGAATTTGCAAACACCAAACCAGCTCTACAGGAAATATTGAAAGGGGTCCTCTAAGCAAAGAGAGAGCCTAAAAGTAGTAGATCAGAAAGGTACAGAGACAATATACAGTAACAGTCACCATACAGGCAATATAATGGCACTAAATTCATATCTCTCAATAGTTACCCTGAATGTTAATGGGCTAAATGCCCCAATCAAAAGACACAGGGTATCAGAATGGATAAAAAAATAAAACCCATCTATATGTTGCCAACAAGAAACTCGTTTTAGACGAGAAGACTCCAGATTTAAAGTGAGAGGGTGGAAAACAATTTACCATGCTAATGGGCATCAGAAGAAAGCTGGGGTGGCAATCCTTATATCAGATCAATTAGATTTTAGGCCAAAGACTATAATAAGAGAAGGAAGGACACTATATCCTACTCAAAGGGTCTGTCCAACAAGAAGATCTAACAATTTTAAATATCTATGCCCCTAATGTGGGAGCAGCCAGCTATATCAACCAATTAATAACAAAATCAAAGAAATACATCAATAATAATAGAGTAATAGTAGGGGACTTTAACACTCCCCTCACTGAAATGGACAGATCATCCAAGCAAATGATCCACAAGGAAATAAAGGCCTTAAATGACACACTGGACCAGATGGACATCATAGATATATTCAGAACATTTCATCCCAAAGAAACAGAATGCACATTCTTCTCTAGTGCACATGGAACATTCTCCAGAATAGATCACATCCTGGGTCACAAATCAGGTCTCAACCAGTATCAAAACATTGAGATCATTCCCTGCATATTTTCAGACCACAATGCTCTGAAGCTAGAACTCAATCACAAGAGGAAAGCTGGAAAGAACGCAAATACATGGTGACTAAACAGCATCCTTCTAAAGAAAGAATGGGTCAACCAGGAAATTAATGAAGAATTGAAAAAGATCATGGAAACAAATGATAATGAAAACACAACGGTTCAAAATCTGTGGGACACAGCAAAGGCAGTCCTGAGAGGAAAATATATAGCGGTACAAGCCTTTCTCAAGAAACAAGAAAGGTCTCAAGTACACAACCTAACCCTACATCTAAAGGAGCTGGAGAAAGAACAAGAAAGAAACCCTAAACCCAGCAGGAGAAGAGAAATCATAAAGATCAGAGCAGAAATCAATGAAATAGAAACAAAACAAAACAAAAAAACACAGAATAGAACAAATCAATGAAACTAGAAGCTTGTTCTTTGAAAGAATCAATAAGATTGATAAACCCCTGGCCAGACTTATCAAAAAGAAAAGAGAAAGGACCCAAATAAATAAAATCATGAATGAAAGAGGAGAGATCACAACTAACACCAAAGAAATACAGACAATTATAAGAACATACTATGAGCAACTCTACGCCAACAAATTGGCCAATCTGGAAGAAATGGATGCATTCCTAGAGACATATAAACTACCACAACTGAACCAGGAAGAAATAGAAAACCTGAACAGGCCCATAACCAGTAAGGAGATTGAAACAGTCATCAAAAATCTCCAAACAAACAAAAGCCCAGGGCCAGACGGCTTCCCAGGGGAATTCTACCAAACATTTAAAGAAGAACTCATTCCTATTCTCCTGAAACTGTTCCAAAAAATAGAAATGGAAGGAAAACTTCCAAACTCATTTTATGAGGCCAGCATCACCTTGATCCCAAAACCAGACAAGGATCCCACCAAAAAAGAGAACTACAGACCAATATCCTTGATGAACACAGATGCAAAAATTCTCACCAAAATACTAGCCAATAGGATTCAACAGTACATTAAAAGGATTATTCACCACGACCAAGTGGGATTTATTCCAGGGCTGCAAGGTTGGTTCAACATCTGCAAATCAATCAATGTGATAGAACATATTAATAAAAGAAAGAACAAGAACCATATGATACTCTCAATAGATGCTGAAAAAGCATTTGACAAAGTACAGTATCCGTTCCTGATCAAAACTCTCCAAAGTGTAGGGATAGAGGGCACATACTTCAATATTATCAAAGCCATCTATGAAAAACCCACCGCAAATATCATTCTCAATGGAGAAAAACTGAAAGCTTTTCCGCTAAGGTCAGAAACATGGCAGCGATGTCCATTATCACCACTGCTATTCAACATAGTACTAGAAGTCCTAGACTCAGCAATCAGACAAAGAAAAGAACTTAAAGGCATCCAGATTGGCAAAGAAGTCAAACTATCACTCTTCGCAGATGATATGATACTATATGTGGAAAACCCAAAAGACTCCACTCCAA
The DNA here is from genome assembly GCF_922984935.1 of Meles meles. Lineage (NCBI taxonomy): Eukaryota > Metazoa > Chordata > Mammalia > Carnivora > Mustelidae > Meles > Meles meles. Next base: position 43,330,457 of record NC_060078.1, on the reverse strand, counting down.
AACTGCTAGAACTTGTACAGGAATTCAGTAAAGTGTCAGGATATAAAATCAATGCACAGAAATCAGTTGCATTTCTCTATGCCAACAACAAGACAGAAGAAAGAGAAATTAAGGAGTCAATCCCATATACAATTGCGCACAAAACTATAAGGTACCTAGGAACAAACCTAACCAAAGAGGCTAAGAATCTATACACAGAAAACTATAAAGTACTCATGAAAGAAATTGAGGAAGAAATGGAAAAATGTTCCATGCTCCTGGATTGGAAGAATTAATATTGTGAAAATGTCTATGCTACCTAAAGCAATCCACACATTTAATGCAATCCCTATCAAAATGCCATCCATTTTTTTCAAAGAAATGGAACAAATAATCCTAAAATTTATGTGGAACCAGAAAAGACCTCAAATAGCCAAAGGAATATTGAAAAAGAAAGCCAAAGTTGGTGGCATCACAATTCAGGACTTCAAGCTCTATTACAAAGCTGTCATCATCAAGACAGCATGGTACTGGCACAAAAACAGACACATAGATCAGTGGAACAGAATAGAGAGCCCAGAAATCGACCCTCAACTCTATGGTCAACTAATCTTCGACAAAGCAGGAAAGAATGTCCAATGGAAAAAAGACAGCCTCTTCAATAAATGGTGCTGGCAAAATTGGACAGCCACGTGCAGAAAAATGAAATTGGACCACTTCCTTACACCACACACGAAAATAGACTCCAAATGGATGAAGGACCTCAATGTGAGAAAGGAATCCATCAAAATCCTTGAGGAGAATGCAGGCAGCAACCTCTTCGACCTCAGCCGTAGCAACATCTTCCTAGGAACAACGGCAAAGGCAAGGGAAGCAAGGGCAAAAATGAACTGTTGGGATTTCATCAAGATCAAAAGCTTTTGCACAGCAAAGGAAACAGTTAACAAAACCAAAAGACAACTGACAGAATGGGAGAAGATATTTGCAAATGACATATCAGATAAAGGGCTAGTATCCAAAATTTATAAGGAACTTAGCAAACTCAACACCCAAAGAACAAACAATCCAATCAAGAAATGGGCAGAGGACATGAACAGACATTTCTGCAAAGAAGACATCCAGATGGCCAACAGACACATGAAAAAATGCTCCACATTACTCGGCATCAGGGAAATACAAATTAAAACCACAATGAGCTATCACCTCCCACCAGTCAGAATGGCTAAAATTAACAAGTCAGGAAATGACAGATGCTGGCGAGGATGCGGAGAAATGGGAACCCTCCTACACTGTTGGGAATGCAAGCTGGTGCAACCACTCTGGAAAACAGCATGGAGGTTCCTCAAAATGTTGAAAATAGAACTACCCTATGACCCAGCAATCGCACTACTGGGTATTTACCCTAAAGATACAAACATAGTGATCCGAAGGGGCACGTGCACCCGAATGTTGATAGCAGCAATGTCTACAATAGCCAAACTATGGAAAGAACCTAGATGTCCATCAACAGATGAATGGATAAAGAAGAAGTGGTATATATACACAATAGAATACTATGCAGCCATCAAAAGAAATGAAATCTTGCCATTTGCGACAACGTGGATGGAACTAGAGCGTATCATGCTTAGTGAAATAAGTCAATCGGAGAAAGACAACTATCATATGATCTCCCTGATATGAGTACATGGAGATGCAACATGGGGGGTTAGGGGGATAGGAGAAGAATAAATGAAACAAGATGGGATTGGGAGGGAGACAAACCATAAGTGACTCTTAATCTCACAAAACAAACTGGGGGTTGCTCGGGGGAGGTGGGGTTGGGAGAGGGGGAGGGGGTTATGGACATTGGGGAGGGTATGTGCTATGGTGATTGCTGTGAAATGTGTAAACCTGGCGATTCACAGACCTGTACCCCTGGGGATAAAAATACATTATATGTTCATTAAAAAAAAAGATGATGCGATATAGATAAAGAACTATTTGCTTTTATTTTTTAAATATAAGGATAAATAAATAAACAAAAATGTAATGGTTATTTGTAAGACTGAATGCAGAAACAGAATGGCAAAGGGGAAGAGAGAACATGTGCTTTTCGGATCTACAGCTCTGCCAGTGGAATTCTGTAAAATTTTTACATGATTATGAAACACAATTAAATTTTAAAAATTTAAAAATAGAAAGATGAATGAAACAAAGGGACACAGCTCTATGGTGGCTACTGCTATCATGGAATAACTCAAAGAAAGTACTTTTGGTGATTTCAAAACAAAGTACTTTGAGTAGATGCAAAATAAACACAGTTGTATAAAATCCTGTGGTCCTGAATTTGAATGGAACTGTCAACGTGAGCCCACAATTATTACAACTTTAAAATAATTCCCAGCTTTTTGGGCGCCTGGGTGGCTCAGTGGGTTAGGCCGCTGCCTTCAGCTCAAGTCATGATCTCAGGGTCCTGCGATCGAGTCCCACATCGTGCTCTCTGCTCAGCGGAGAGCCTGCTTCCCTTCCTCTCTCTCTGCCTGCCTCTCTTGTGATTTCTCTCTGTCAAATAAATAAATAAAATCTTTAAAAAAATAGTTCCCAACTTTATTTATATATAGAAAGGACTAGAAATAAAGATGAATCCAGCAGGAATGAACACCCTTTGTGCCCCGATTGTGGTCTCAAAATACAACTTCCCACTAAAAGGAAACAGGACTCCTTGACTCCAGGTCTAGAGCAAGAAATGTATAAGACACACTGAACATCTCTTCACACCTGAAACCAAAGAATATCTTAAAATTACCTGAGAGCTTGCCAAAACGACTGAGGAGTCACCTTGAAGAATTTCCCACTGGCCAAAATAGTACAATTTGAGCATCAAGAGGATATTAACACAATGGATTGAAACATTGAAAACATCAAGAGGATATTAACACAATAGATTGAAACACTTCAAATATTTTTTTGAAGATTTTATTTATTCATTTGACAGAAAGAGAGAGGCACAAGCAGGCAGATCAGCAGAGGCACAGGGAGAAGCAGGCTCCCCACTAAGAGGGAGTCCAATGTGGGGCTTGATCCCAGGACCCTGGGATCATGACTTGAGCCAAAGGCAATTAACCAACTGAGCCACCCAGGTAATCCCACTTCAAATATTCTTCAGTTCATTCGTTCAAAATTACTCTACAGGAAAAAATCCCTTGATTGGTCAATTTTGGGGGATACTAGGTGACTCACTATTTTGAAAACTAGTAAATGAAGAAAAATAATCACATACTTATTTCACCTTTCCTACATAAAATCTATCTCTGGGTAAAAAAAAAAATAATAATTGATGAGGGAAAGCTTCTCTTTAAAGAAATGTTCTAGCCAGTAAATGAAGAAGGATATAATTGTAAAATTCGATTCAGAGCACCTAGGTGGCTCAGTCAGTTAAGCATCCAAGTCTTGATTTTTGGCCCAGGTTCACGATCTCAGGGTTGTGAGATTATGCCCTGCCTTGGGCTCTGTGCTCAGCAGGGAGTCTAGAGATTCTCTCTCTCTCCCTTCCTCTCCCTCAGCCCCTCCTTGTGCTCACATCCCCCACAAAACAAATAACTTTTTTTTAAAAAGCACTATTTTACAAAACCCTAATGAAATGATAGATGTAGGCAATGATCATCAACAGCTGTTAACATCATAAAGGAGAGTCAATGTCATATTACATGGTAATTGAGGGAAATACACATTACCACCTTTGAATCAGTCTCACCAGAAACAAATCAAAACTAAGTCTGATCAAGCCTCTAGCTCTAACTACAAATTTATAGGAAATATAGGGGACAAAGTACAATGTAATCAGCAAAATCCAGTTTTGTTTTATAGAATAAATGACACAGTTCACTTAACAAACGACATAGGGGAAACAGGAGGAAGGGAGCATCTATGGATTAAAACAGGGGTCAGCAAGCTATGGTCTAGAGGCCAAATGTGGCTACCACACCGTTTTTCTACATAATTTTTTTTAGAACGTAGTCATGTCCATCCATTTATGAATTATGTATGGCTGGTTTTGTGCAATAATATGATATGGAGTTGAGTAGTTGTGACAGATCACAAGGCCCACAAAGACAAATAATTACCATCTGGCCTTTTACAAAAAAGCTTACCAATACTCTATTTTATTTTTTAAAAGATATTATTTATGTATTTATTTATCTATTTATTTAGAGAGTAGGAGCAGGGAGAGGGGCAGAGGTGGAGAGAGACTCTCAAGCAGACTCCCTGCTGAGTGCAGAGCCCAACATGGGGCTTGATCTCACCACTCTGAGACCATGACCTGAGCCAAAATCAAAAGTCAGATGCTTAACTGACTAAGCCACCCAAGTGCCCCTAATATCCTCTAATTTGTGGAGCATAGCAAATGACATGGAGGACATTGGGAGATGGAGAGGAGAAGGAAGTTGAGGGAAATTGGAAGGGGAGGCGAAACCTAAGAGACTATGGACTCTGAAAGACAACCTGAGGGTTTTGAAGGGGCGGGGGTGGGAGGTTGGGGGAACCAGGTGGTGGTAATAGGGAGGGCACGTATTGCATGGAGCACTGGGTGTTGTGCAAAAACAATGAATACTGTTACGCTGAAAAAATAAATTAATTAAAAAAACAAAAAAACAAAACAATGAATACTGTTATGCTGAAAAAATAAATTAATTAAAAAAAACTTTTAAATGATGTATCAAATAATTATAATATGTGGGCCATATTTGGATCATAATTTTGATCACAAAAGAGTTTGAAACATAAAAGGGATCAGAAAATGGTAATTAAAGGACATTTGAGAGAGTCTGATTAGTAGGAATGGTAAAGGAGTACTAGGCACTTGCATTAAGAGATCTGGGACTATGTGGTCATATAGCACAATTGCTGCTGGGAAGCCAAGAAGAGATGCAAAACCCCAAAAATCCCAGTACATTTGTTAAGGAGATACACTGAGTCCCCTTAGTGGGAGCAATGTCAGAGGCACCATAGAAGTTGAACCCAAAGCATATCCAAAGGAAATGAAATCACCATCTCAAAGCAATACTTGTACCCCCGTGTCATTTCAGCATTATTTGCAATAATCCCACAAATGCGGGAACAGATAAAGAAAATGTGTGTGTCTACACACACACACACACACACACACACACACACTGGAATATCACTTAGCCATAAAAAGGAAGGAAATCCTGCCACATGTGACAATGTGGATGAAACCTGAGGGCTTTATGCTAGAGAAAAAGACAAATACTGTATGATCCACTCACATGCAGAATTTACAAAATCCGAACTCATAAATACAAAGAACAGATTGGTGATTGTGGGGATGATGGCTAGGAGAAATGGGAGATGGTGGTCAAAAGACACAAACTGGGGCACCTGGGTGGCTCAGTGGGTTAAAGCCTCTGCCTTCGGCTCAGGTCATGATCCCAGGGTCCTGGGATCGAGCCCCACATCAGGCTCTCTGCTCCGCAGGGAGCCTGCTTCCTCCTCTCTCTCTGCCTGCCTCTCTGCCTAGTTGTGATTTCTCTCTGTCAAATAAATAAAATATTAAAAAAAAAAAAAGACACAAACTTCCAGTTATAGAATAAATAAATTCTAGGGGTATAATACACAACATGGTGACTAGAGCCAACAGTGCTTGTTATATTTGAAAGTTGCTAAGAGAGTAGATCTTAGAAGTTCTCATTTCAAGATAAAAATATAACTATGTGAGGTGATAGATGTTAACTAAATTTACTGTGGAAATCATTTTGCAGTATGTGCACAAATGAAGTCATGCTTTCCATCTTAAGCTTATATACAAGGTCATATGACAATTAGGTCTCAGTAAAGCTGGGGAGGAAAAATAGAAGCCCAAAGTACACGAGCACTTCTTTCTCAAGTACTCTCCTGGAGGGAAGAAATCCAGATTGCTCTTGTCAGAGTTTCAGCAGCTGAGAAAGGAGAGGGACGATCTGACAACTGGAGAAAGGATCCAGCCCCAGAAGCCAGGACAGACCTACAGGAAGCTGACAGTGGGAACTACAGGCCCTGAAGCAGGAGCAGAATGTTGTCTATTACATGTGGTGCCAAAGCCTACCAATTAAAATTCAAACCAAAACAAAAAAACACAAAACACCTTAGGATTGCAGTCTTTGTAATCACTTCAAGTATCAAAATCTGACCGCGTCAAAGTATCTGAGGTGGATAAAGACAGCCAGCACTTAGCACAACAGCTTGCACACATAGTACGTTGGTGACTTTGAATTAGAAGCCCAAGAAAGTAAGAACTTCCGCCTGCCTCAGAGTATAAACGTTCTATTTGTCACCATTTGGGCAAAGACCTCATACCATGAGGGAACACTTAGTTAAATCTGTGGACTTCAAAATCACACAGAGGGGCCATCTAAACTTCAAGCTCCTTTTCTCAAGGGGCTCCTGGTCTTCTTTTTTGTAGAAAACCCTGTGTTTGCAGACCAGCAAGATCCCAGAACACCCTCTGCCCTACAAAGCTGAAATAGAAAGCAATTTGCAACCGAATGGCTCTGCTTTGATGATTTGGGATCCCCCTTAACATTGCCTTTGATGGGTTTCTTTCTGTCAGTAGCTACAATATCACTTTCTCTAATTAACTCTGATGTTTCCTTTGAGCTTTTTTTCCTGAGAAGGAAAATCATGTTTAATTCAGAGGAGCTATCATTACCTTGATGAATGGAAAACAGCTCTAAGCCACAGGCTTAAAGATAGGCAATAAAATCAAAAATGATTACATCCCCCTGGTATGGCCCTATTCAAGTCCTTCCCTGGATCAGGGGTTGGGGGGCTGGGGTAGGAAGCATGAGGAGTAAGGGAAAGGTTAAGGAAGGCAATAGCTTTTAGACCAAAGTTTGCCCTGAGCTACAGCACCCAGCTAATAAAACAATTAGATAACCTGAAATATACTGCTTATAGAGGAAACTCAAGCCATACAGCTGCACATAAGATTTTTAACTCACTATGTCTTTTTTTTTTTCATTTAAAAAAATTTTTATTAACATATAATGTATTATTTGCCCCAGGGGTACAGGTCTGTGAATCATCAGGCTTACACACTTCACAGCACTCACCACAATACACATCCTCCCCAATGTCCATAACCCAACCACCCTCTCCCTACCCCCTCTGCCTGGCAACCCTCAGTTTGTTTTGTGAGATTAAGAGTCACTTATGGTTTGTCTCTCTCCTGATCCCAACTTGTTTCATTTTTATCTTCCCTACCCTCTTACCCCTGACTTTGCCTCTCAACTTCATCATATCAGGGAGAGCATATGATAATTGTCTTTCTCTGATTGACTTATTTCACTCAGAATAATACCCTCTAGTTCCACCCACGTCGTTGCAAATGGCAAGATTTCATTTCTTTTGCTTGGTGTATATATACCACATCTTCTTTATCCATTCATCTGTTGATGGACATCTAGGTTCTTTCCATAGTTTGGCTATTGTGGACATTGTTGCTATAAACTTTCAGGTGCACGTGCCCCTTCAGATCATTATATTTGTATCTTTAGAGTAAATACCCAGTAGTGTGATTCCTAGGTCATAGGGTAGCTCTATTTTCAACTTTTGGAGGAACCTCCATACTGCTTTCCAGAGTGGCTGCTCCAACTTGCATTCCCACCAACAGTGTAGGAGGGTTCCCCTTTCTCCGCATCCTTGCCAGTATCTGTCATTTCCTGACTTGTTAATTTTAGCCATTCTGACTGGTGTGAGGTGGTATTTCATTGTGCTTTTGATTTGCATTTCCCTGATGGTAAGGGATGTGGAGCACTTTTTCATGTGTCTTTTGGCCATCTGGATGTCTTCTCTGCAGAAATGTCTGTTCATGCCCTCTGCCCATTTCTTGATTGGATTATTTGTTTTTTTGGGTGTTCAGTTTGATAAGTTCTTTATAGATTTTGGATACTAGCCCTTTATCTGATATGTCGTTTGTAAATATCTTCTCCCATTCTGTCAATTGTCTTTTTAACCTCAGTAGTCCTTACCCACGCTCTCCCCACCCGTAGACTGTTTTAAGAATATATTGATAAATGACCTAGTTTTCATAAGACCCTTGGCATCCCATAAGAGCACAAGTAGTATTATTTCATTTTGCTCTGATTGAGTACCTCTTCCCAACCAAGTCCTGTTGAACCTCCACATACATATGACATGCCAACTCATTCAAGTGTTATACCCAACTCAAACCAAATAACTCAAACTTATTTATGAATATTCCCAATTTTGATCATGCATGGAGGGGTTAGGAGAGTAGATAATCTCAAAAGCAGATCACAAAGAATCATCTGCATTTGGCTTTAAAAACCGGAAGGGGAAAAAATTTTCTCACCCAGAGTTCCTTGCCTCATCTCTTAGGCAAGAATTAGTCTATTGGAATAATCTGAACATGCCAACTGCATAGTAGAGACAGACCAAGCTTCCACTGGCGTAGCCACAGATGACCTAGGGAGTGTTTAACCAACACACCATTGAATTAGAAATTTCTTCACCTTGGTCTGTTACAGTTCAAGGTCCATGTCTCAAAATCAAATGTTGTTCTTTCATTAACCAGGCCTAAACTATCATAGGAGTTTTGACAGCACTGGAGATGTGAGTACCTTCTCCAGATCAGATTCCTGCCAGCCTTTCCCTGGGCCTGAGCCAGGCCTGACTCCAATTGGCATGAAGGGCTTGACACATACATCCCTTGGGGAGATGGCATCCTTGCTCTACAGAATAAATAGGCCATCAGAAATGTATAATAATATGGATGCTTAAAGATAAGCCTTTTCTCTTTAATATTCTTTCCACCATGATCCAGTCTTCCATTTGAAACCAGGCCAGTACTTCATAGAATGCCCCCTATTGCTCAATCCTTGCATCTTTCTATTCTTCAAATTAGAAATGACTGTTCACTGTCCTGCACTGGGAGACTCAGCCACACGTCCACTCCCCAGACCCACCTGACCCCAGAACCCATGGTTTAGGGAAACTGTGCATCACCACTTGGCTATTAGCCCCACTTCCAGCTCCAAAATCCTCTGTTCATGTGTGAGCTTACCAGCTCAGGATAAAATGAGACCATCTCCTCTCCATTTCTACATCCTTTATCCCATTTTGCTGTTTGAGATCAAATCAGTGCATAAGCAGCCCCTTCAAATTGCTAACCTGTAATGAGCTGCGATCAGCCTCACATTCTTTCCCAGGAAGGGCTGACAAGCAATCTCTCTCACATTCTGTACTTGAAGAGCCGCCTGTTGTCAGCATTTAACACTATAAAAATGTTTATTTAATGTTCTCAATTTGATTAACATTCAACCTCATTTAGCATATTATGTGAGAGGGGCTCCACGAGGCACTGTTTTTCTCTACTTTTTTTAAGCACTTGGAGATAAGTAATAGTCTTATGACACAAGTAAGAAAATCAAGATCAATTTTAGTCAGCTTTGAGCTAGATCACTCTCTAACTTATTCTTCAGTCATGGAAGCATGAACCCAAGTCTCTCAAATAAGCACTGCACAGAGCTGCCTGTCACTGCTGCACTGGAGAATTTCAGGAGTTCCACTGCGGTCGTGAGCCGATCTCCCTCAGTTCATAGCTCCCCAGCAGCTCGTCCCCAGCAGCTCGTGATGGGTCTTGTTGGTAGCCAGCTGGTTTGGATCCAAGCCAGATATTCCTCTGGGACTTTAATCCTATGAGTTCTCCATTTTTAGCTATCAATTTTGCTTCATCTTTTAGTTGGGTGGAGTGAGTCCTCATGAGTACTTTATGAAATTATATGTATGTGGAAACTTTTTTTAATCTTTCATATCAAAAAAATGTCTTTCTGCTATGTTCTCTCTTGACAGAGAACTTGGTTTGGTTTGAAATTCTTGGGTAAAATGTTTCTTTCTTCAATCTTTGCAGAAATTGCTCATAATTTGGCTCTCATTGATGTATAAGAGAATCAAGGTAGCCCAAGCCTTCTTTCTTTGTGGGTGGGAACCTACTATAATTTCTTGTCCGGATACTAATCAGATTTTTTATCCTTTAAAAATGTGCCTATATATGTTTTTTCCACAGAGTTTCTATTTATGGGTGTTGTTTTCCACTGACTTCTTTTGAGAACTGGTGATGATTTTACATATAGTTTTTGTTTTGTTTTGTTTTGTTTCTTTGCTTCAGGAAACTTTCCATTATGGCTTTGATTATCACTTCTCTTACATTTGCTCTCTTAGAGAATTAATTATTTAACTGGCTACTCTTCATTTTCTGACCTCTCTCTGTAGGATTGTAGTATACCAACAGATAAGCTATGTGGACAGCCTTTGACCTGTTTTCTTCTTGAAGAGATGGTAAGTCTGTCTCCCTGAACTACAACTTAGGAGCCAGACTGATGGATACAAACTTTGTTCAACTTTAGTCCTCATTTGCCAAAAGCTTCTTGTCTATTATCGGTTTGTTTTTTACATAGATTTCTTCTATTTTTCAGATAATCTAAACAAATTGCAGGGCTCTTCACCTTCCAGGATACAAAGTGTTACCATGGATGTCCCCATCACCACTTTTTGCATAATTGTCTTCTAAAATTTGCTTTCACCAGGTAGCTAAGGAACAGAGGACATTATCTGTCACAGATGGGTTTTGTTTGGCCTTCCCAGTGCTTTAAAAAATGATAATACTGTTGAGCTATGAATACTATCTAAGTGGTCTACAGATTCACTGCAATCCCTATCAAAATTCAGATAATTTTTTTTTGCAGAAGTAAAAGAATCCATCTTAAAAGAGTCCATCTTAAACCCCAAATCGCCAAACAATCTGGAAAAAGAGTGAAGTTAGAATTCTTGCACTCTCTGATCTCAAAACTTACAACCAAGCTACAGTGATCAAAACAGTGTGATATTGGCATAAAGACAGACATGTACACTGATGAAGTAGGATAGAGAACTTAGAAATAACCCTATATATATGTCTATATTATATATATTACATATATTATATATAATTTTGCTTATTATAACATATACTATAAATTTTAATATAGCTACATATATAGTATATATTATAAATATTATATATAATATATATATGCACAATATGTATAGTCAAGTGATTTTTAACAAGAGTGACAAGACCATTTAATGGGAAAAAAACAACAGTCTTTTCAACAAATGGTGATGGGGAAACTAGATGTTCACATGCAGAGGAATGAAGTTGGACCCTTACATTATACCATATGTCAACTCAAAAATCTGAGACCTAAGCATGAGAGTCAAAACTATAAAACTCTTCAAAGAAAATATAGAAATAAAGGTTCATTGCATTGGGTTTGGCAATAATTTCTCACATATGACACCAAAAGCTCAAGGGATAAAAGTAAAAGGAGGTTAATTGGATTTTATCAAAATTAAAAACTATTGTGCATCCAGAAACAGTATCAACAGTTTGAAAAGGCAACCCATGGAAGAGGAAAAAATATTTACAATCCTACATGTGATAAGAAATTGATATCTGGAATATGTCAAGAAGTCCTACAACTCAACAACTAAAGACAAACAATTAAATTTAAAAAACCAAGGAAGGGATAGCCATTTCACCAAAGATATAAAGATGGTGAATAAGCACAGGAAGAGGTCAATATCACTAATCATTGGGATTTTGATTAGGTTTGATTTGCAAATCAAAACACAATTATATAACATTTCACACACATACTCACACACACATACACCCATAGGATGGCTACTGTCAAAAAACAAAACAAAACAAACAAACAGAAAACAGAAAATAACAAATGTTTGTGAGGATGTTGATAAACTGGAACCCTTATGCACCACTTATGGGAATGTAAAATGGTGTGGCCACTGTGGAAAACAATACGGCAATTCTTTAAAAAACTAAATAAAGCTATCCAACAATCCAGTAATTCCACTTCAGGGTATATTCTTAAGAGAATAAAGTGGGGACTTGAATGAATAGTTGTACACCAATGTTCATAGCAGCATTATTCACAGTAGCCAAAAGGTGGAAACGACCTAAGTATCTATCGATGGATGAATGAACACACAATTTGTGTTCACACAATGCAATATTACTCAGTGCAATATTACTCAGCCTTAAAAAGGAAGGAAATTCTAACATATGCTACAGCTTGGGTGAACTTTGAGGACATTATACTAAGCAAGGGAAGCCAGTCACAAAAGGATACTGTATGATTCCATTTATATGAGAAATCTAGAGTAGACAAACTCATAGAAACAAGAAGGTTGGCAGGGGCTAGAGGTAAAGGGAAACAGAAACTGTTATTTAATGGGTACAGCATTTTAGTTTTGCAAGATGAAAAAGTTCTGAAGATTGCTTATACAATGTCAATATATTTAACACAACTGAACCATACACTTAAAAATGGTAGATAGTAAATTTTGTTATGTGTATTTTACCACAAATAACATTTTAAAAATAATTTTTAAAAGGAATTAAATGCTGTTGGATGCTACAGCATTGTTGATTAGACACTATACTTAGTGGAATAAGTGGAATCATACAGTATTTTTCTTTTTATGTCTATAAAAAGAAAAATACTGTATGATTCCACTTATATGCAGTCCTAGCAGTCAAATTCATAGACACAAAAAGTAGAATCCTGGTTGTCAGGGGCTACAGGAGAGGGGGCAGGGGCTACAGAGGAGGGGGAATTAGGGATTTTTTGCCTAATGGGTAGAGTTTCAGTTGAGAATGAAGAAGTTCTGGAAAGGCATGGTGGTGATAGTTGCACAACAATGGAAATATACTTAATGTCACTATACACTTGAAAATAGCTAAAATGGTAAATTTTTTGTTATGTATGGTTTAGAACAAAGAGAAAAAGGATTTGAATATATTGCTAACATTTGATAATCAAAAGATTTAACATAAAGTAAAAGAAGAGACAATCTGATAATCATGTGCCTGTATTCAAAGACAGTTACAACTAGAAATGAGCAATGGTTTTCAGACTAGGTCTAGGATCACAAATTTTCAGCTCATGCCATTTCCTAGTTCCCCCACCCCCTGACAGCCCTCAGCATATTGCCTGCCTGGACTCTGGAACCATTTGAGTTTATGTCCCCTCATATAGAAAGATATAAGGAGGAGGCAATAATTTTTGACTCTTGGACCACATGGAGTCAGCCTCCTTGCAGAAAATTGATGGTGATCATTATGATGTTTTCAACTTTTGTCAAAACCCAGGATAAGAGTGAGGAGGCAGTATAAAGAGTCTTCTTATCTTTACCAAGCAATTACATCCTGAGGCCAACTTGAGCGGGACTTTTTCAAAACCACTTTCTTCACTTTGTGGTAAGGGGAAATACCCATCAGATTCAGCCTCCCTGTTAGAAGTTGGGGTGTGTGTGTGTGTGTGTGTGTGTGTGTGTGTGTGTCTGCAACTGATATCTTGGAAGTATTTCTTCTTGCAAGTTTCAGTCCGTTTTGTCTGTCAATGGAGGCTATCTAGATCCTATTTTTGTCACCCAATATTTTCTATCCCTTGTAGTTTTATGTCATAGGTAATATTTATAAATAGTCCTATTAGACATTTATTCACTTTTGTGATAGTCTTGGAACAAGACAGGAAAGAAATAAAAATGGTGGGCCAGTTTCCCAGAGGTTTCCCTCCATAATGGTGTCAATTACTTAATGACTAGCCTTTGGATACTACTGGGTCACCATTCATAATGCAACTAACCATGGTCTAAGTCAATTCCTATTTCTCCAAATTGTCCTTAAAGACCACATCAAATGGTCCCAGTTTTCTGATTTATCGGTGTTGTATTCCTATCAAAGACAGGACTTAAAAAAAAAAGTATTAACCTCACAAAATTCCTTTCATACACTCTATGATAAGTCTGGGAAAAGGACAAAAATTGTATGTAGCTGTAGCTGATGGAGTTTAAGGAGAAATTAATAGAGTTGGGGGCAGCGAGAAATAGGGTCAAGCCAGATATGTAGATTTTCTCCATTTACTCCGTTTTCCAGATAAGAAATTTATCTTAGGAATGATAAAACTATATATACTTTAAAAACCTCTTCAACATTTTTTTCAGATGTTAAAAAAAATCAGCAATTTAGGATCTATAAGTAACTATGAATAATGCTTTTAACTTAAGCATTAGAGCTGTCTCTGGGTGGGTGCAGGATTTATTAAATAATAGCATCCCATGTATCTTACCACCAAATATCTGGCCTTGTCAGATACCACCATCTATTCAAGAAAGCCAGACTGAGTCCTACCATGTCAACTTCATTGCCATTCGTTCTCTACTGCCGCTGGAGAGCCCCAGTGCTTTTGAACCCCTGGTAACCCTGGCAGCAGCCAGAGTGAACAATACCTTTGTTCCGCATCCTGGCAGAGGAGCACAGAAAAAGAAAGTAGATCGAGCCCTGGGAAGTGTCTCAGCTGGGGAAGTGTCTGACATCTTATTCTTCAAAAATCAGAGGCTCACAGCATCAACATTATCCCCAGACTAGGGAAGCTGAAAATACCTGCTCAGATTAGGTCTTATGTCAAACGGCAAACTAGAGATGAAACTAGAGAGCACAGTCATAGCCCTCCATGGGAGTGGCTGCGGCAGAAAGCATCCTGGACCCCACTTGGGTTGGCTAGTGGCCACAGTGGACCACATGAACTTAGGGGGAGTGAAGAACTCCGTGGAGTTGAGAATTCAGTGGTTCTCTCAAGGGGGAAATGGCCAAAGCTGGCACGTGACTCATGGGTGTGCACATGCCCACACTTGTTCAGACCAGACAGAACATGGACTTAGGTCTGAATCCACACGATTGGCTATTAAGAGCGATGTTATCTGCCCTATTCTGGCAGAAATATATGTCTTGCCCAAGTCAGAAAAATCCACACAGTGCTTAATAAAGGGACTACTGACAAGGGTGTGTGCAGCATGTAGGGAATGACTGAGGGAAACAGAATCTTGAGTTAGTAGAGGTACTCCCTTTAGGTCTGTAGGAACCAGGGGAAGGAACAGACATAGCAACCCAGAGATGGAGAGTACACCATGCTGAAGGCCCAGTGGTAAGGCCGAGCCTTGGGGCTAGAGGCAGGTGCTGCCATGCACGGAGGGAGCTGGGAAATATGGGTCTCTCCTCACTCTTGCCAGTGCTCCATGTAGGCCCAGCTCAAGGACCGGGGTCATGATGCAGCCAGTACAGCCTCCCTGGTCAAGAGCAAGGTAGACGTGGACAAAGAGAGGATCATGGGGAGCAAATATAAGCTCGTTAGCCCAGGGAAGGACAGCTGCTCCTTTGCTGTGAATACAAAGAGAAGCAAAAGACGTAAGCCAGGACTCACAGAGCAGTCCTAGACTCCAAACACTGAGAGAATAGTTTTACATAATTCCTAGCAATTCCTATTTTGTGCCAGATTTTTTTTAGATACTTTGCACATTTTATTTCTTTTAATCTTCACAAACTTGACATAAATATTACTATTGGCACATTACAAACGAAGAAACTGGAACTCAGAGATGCCAAGTAAGTGAGGAGGGAAAACTGAATTTAAACCTGAATTGGTCAGACCCAGGGTTTGTCTGCTGAACCATGTGGTAGGCCATCATTGCGCAGGAATGTAAATCATCAGTGTCAAGGGGACCATCAGCAGTAAGGTCAGCATGGCCTTTTAATCAAATGGAGACCATGAACTCTGTCCAGAGGCAGGGGGGCATCCTGGCTTTGGTGAGCTAGTTCTCATCAGCAGGTCTGGCTAGAGGGTGGCCAGGAGGAGTTGGAAGCTACAAACAGTTGGGTAGGAGGTGATGTCTTTGGATGCACTAATTACAGAACAAACCTTTCTAAGCCACTTTCTAGACATAAGAGAGGCTTTATGCCACTTTCACCTTGAAAAAGTTGAACATGTTGCCATATTATCATGAGATCTCCAGCTCATCTTGGTCATTTTACTAAGGTCACCCTGAACAAGGAGTGTGGGTGTGGTTGAAAGCTGGACTGTTCTCATAGTCTTAATAATAAATATTATTTTTAATAAAATGATTGATAATAAAATAATTTAATAAATAAGATAAATTTATTGAACACCTACTACGTGCTGGACAGTGTTATACACCCTCAATTTACAGTGGTTGAAAGACACAGTCCCTCCCAAACAGAAATCAGAATTTAGCTATTGAACTAGTCAAAAGCATTTCAAATGCAAATATTACTAGGAAGGCTATAAACAGGATATCGCAATAGACAGTAACTAGAAGGCAAGGTGGCTACTTGACACAGATATAAGGAAAGACCTCTGCATAGAAGTTATGCTTCTGCTAACGTCTGATGGATGATCAGGGTCAGCCATGCATGGTCCACTGGCAGAGAGAGCATCTCAGGCCAGTGTGGGGAGAACACAGCAAGCCAAAAGGAGAACAGGACTCAGAAAGGACAGAGAAGTGGAGTCCAAGTTACATGGACTCTTAGAGGTCTTTTTGGTCCTGTTAATGGAAATCCAACAGATTTTACATGAAGGAGTAACATGCTATCATTTATAATTTTTAAAGTTCACTGAGGCTCCTGTGTGAGGAGTGAGTTGAAAGGGATGAAAAATCCCAGGAAGAAGAGCTCCAGGAAAGCTACTGCCACGGTCCACATGCAGAGCAATTTGCATCACAGCTGAGCCCATGTTTGCTGGAGGAAGGTGAAGGGTCTGAGTGCATGTTGGAGGTTAAACCTCAAGAATTTTGTTGGGCTGGCTGTGGAGAAAGGGACGACATAGAGGCAGAAACCCAGAATGATACCTGGGTTTCTTGTTTGAATGACTGATGGGTGGTGGTGATACTGAGAAGGGGAAGGCTGGAGGGAATCAAGTCTGGAACTGTAAGAATTCCTGTTGCCAGCATTGAGTTTGCAATTGCTTTGGAGGCATTCGATTAAAGTCGTCAAACACGCACGTGGATATATACAAGTCTGAAGTTCAAGGGGAAGCTGGAGTCCTGTGATTTTACCTGATATAGAAGGCACGAGACCAGATAAGACTGCATTAAGGAATGCAAGCAGGTTAAAGAAACAAGCCAATAAATAAGCTCTGAGGTTCTCTCTGAAGTCTAAAGACATGGAAGGAGTGAGGGTCATAAGCTAGGTCTTCACGGATTCAAATCCACCGTCTGATACTTTGTTCTGTGATGCTGGCACTAGAACCCTGAAAACAAAATTCCTTCTTGGCAGGCTGGCTTCCCTGTAGGGTCTTCCAGTAGGAGACACTAGATGGAAACCGAAAGCTGAAAAATGCAGACAGTCTTATTCCCTCTTGTTCCCTGTGTACTTGCCGATTCTGTCAGTGTTGACTCCCCACAGCCCTTCCCTCTAGACAGCCGCAGATGGTTCCAGACTCCAGAGAAGCTGGTCCTCTCTGCAGGGTCATGCAGTAACCCACAGCATTCCCACTCCGCCCAGCCCCTACACACCTGTCTGAGCCCAGCTCTGTCTCAGCTCTTCCCAGAGCTTTGCAAGTGTCATCACTGGCCAGATGGGAACCGCCCCAAAGCTTCTGTCCCAGCTCTGCCAGGAAGGCTTCTCTGATATTCTAGTTCTGGTAACCCTACCCTCTCCCTCTGACTCCCTGCCCTTATGACCTAAAGCACTTCCTGCATACGGCTTCTGATCTCCCTCATCCTTTTGCTGCACTCTCACCCTCGTGCAGCCAGTTTTCTGTATTAAATTCTCTTCACGGAAATGCCTAGTACAGGTTCTGTTTTCTAGGATTGAGAAATAGAGCCAGCAAATTGCCCTGAAGAGGTAAGGAAACAAGAAATAGGGGAGTGTGGCTTAGAAGCCAAAATAAGACATAGTCTCAAGAAATTAAAGTAATTAGGAAGGAGATACCTGGCTCAGAGGTGGAAAAATAGGAAAAGAGAAAAACGATCATTTGGATTTAACTGTGGTTTGTTGAAGGCCTTCTCTACAGTGTTTAATGGGCTCGTTTTCTAGATGAGAACCAAGCACATGACACTGACTCATTCTAGCTGCCTTAAGAATTGGGATAACACGCAGTTTTGCCTTAGCTTTGGAATAGCTATTTGTTTAAATTTTTTTTCTTTTTAATACTTAAAACAAATCTGACTGAGTCATTCATTTCAAAGATTTCATTATCAAATATTTGATACATTTAAATAATGTAAGATATAAACATAACAAATACCCACAAAGTCACCATCTGACTTAAGTTCTAAAACTTTCTCAGTGTTATTGAAGTTTTCTGTGTGAAAATCTGCAGCTTTAGCCTTCTCTCTCCCACCTAAAGGTAACTCTACTCCTGAATTTTTTGAATTTATTATTCCTTTGCTTTTCCAAATAGCTCTCATACATACAAAGTTACCCCACTGTTTTTTGCTCTTATTTAATTTTTTTTATATATTTATTTTTATTTGTTTATTTACAGCATAACAGTGTTTATTGTTTTGGCATCACACCCAGTGCTCCATGCAGTACGTGCCCTCCCTATTACCCGCCACCTGGTTCCTCAACCTCCCACCCCCCCACCCCCCTGCCGCCCCTTCATAACCCTCTGGTTGTTTTTCAGAGTCCATAGTCTCTCATGGTTCATCTCCCCTTCCAGTTTCCCTCAACTCCCTCTCCTCTCCATTATTTAATTTTTTAATTTACAAAAGTGTTATTCAAAATAAGTTATTAAACTTTTTTTTCTCTTCCTTTTTTTGGAGACCCATCTATGTAATACATTTAATTCTCATTGATGTATTATATAGTATAATATTTCTTTGTATAATCATAACACTAATTTTTTGCCATTTTCCTCTCAATGGACATTAATTTACAGCTTTCTGATACTACAGATAATACAACTATAAAGCATTATTGTTCATGACTTCTTTTCCACGTGCACAAGAATGTCCCAGTGTTGTAGAGAATGTCCAGGGCATAGGAAAATGTTTGTTTTCAGCTTTGCTACTTAATGCCAAATTGTTTGCCAAAGCAATTTTATGAAATCAACCTTCCTCCAACAGTTTATAAAAATTAGCCTTACTCCACATTCTTAGAAATTTTTTGTATCATTTGACATCAACTTTATTAACTTCTGCCATTCAGGGAGATCAACATTGTTATCTGCTATTGTATTTAACATGTATTTCCTTGATACTGAAGAGTTTGGGTATTCTTTCATATGTTTATTACTACTGCATTTCCTCTTCTGTAATAAGACTATTTGTATCTTTTGTTCATCGTGTACTTTGTGGATCTCACTAATTCTTTGAGTTATTTGCATATTTGTATATTCTGTTATTTGGAGAGTTATTTGTATATTCTGGATACCAATATGTTGTTAGTTATATCTAGGAAAAAGTAATTTCTTGGGGTACCTGTATGGCTCAGTTGGTTAAGCATCAGACTCTTGATTTTTGGCTCAGGTCATGAGCTCGGGGTGGTGAGATCAAGCCCCACACCGGGCTCTGTGTTGGGCATGGAGCTGGCTTGGGATTCTCTCCCCCCTTTTGTCCCTCCCCCACCCGTCGTCCTGCTCCCACTTGCACATACTCTCTCTCTTTCTTTTAAAAAAAAAGAAAAAAAGTCATTTCTCATAGTTTATAACTTGTCTTTTTTTTTCCCCCTCTTTATGGTCTGATAAGCAGGGCTCTTAATTCTATCATAGTCACATTAATCAGGTTTATAGTTTGTGCTTTTTGTGTCTTGATTAAGAAATCCTTCCCTATCTCAGAGTCATAGAAATATTTTCTTATATTTATCAGAATTTTTTAAGTATTTCCTTTCCAATGAAAGTATTTAATCCACCTAGAATTGATTTTTGTGAACTATATATGAATCTAATTCCTTCTATCACAATTCAAGTCTGTTTTTTGTTTTTTGTTTTTCTCATTTCTGGAATCTGAGTCCTGTTCTCTTGTTTTGCTTATCATTCTTTAACCAGTTAATACTTAATAGCTTTGTAACAACTTATGACATCCCATAGGGAATTTTCCATCAGCTTTTTCTTCCTGTTTTCTTCCTGTTGAAGTGTCTTTTGACTCTATTCGACATCTTCTCTTAATATGTTTAGTAATCAGCTTATTTGGTTCAAAAAAAATCCTGCTAGGATTATTATTCAAATCAAAGGGGTTCTTTTGGGGTGGATGGGGAATTGGCATTTTAAAATTATTGAGTCTCCCTTTCAACGAGTTTAGTATATCTCTCCATCAATTTTAATTTTCTTTAATACAATAAAATTTTATAATTTCCTCAATAGAAGTCTTATTTACCCTTTGCTCAATGGATTCGTTGATCCATTACATTTTTGGTTGCTCTTATTAAATTCAACTTTAAAATAATGACATTTTCTCTTCTTTGTTGCTGGTATACAGAAATACAATTTATTGTGGGGTGTAAAATTTAATGGTATCAAATTCCAACTCATTCTCATTAGTTATAAATATTTGCCTTTAGAATATTTAGAATTAACTATATTTACATTCATAGCAATGTAAATAGCAACAGTGTTTTTCTACTTTTAAAATTTTTCTTGTCTTACTGCATTGGCTAGGCCTGCAGTGAGACTGAAGCTACTTAAATTACTTCTGATTTTAAAGATAATGGCTCTAGACTTTCACTGTTGACTATATTATATGTAATAAGTGATTGACAGTACACTTTATTGGATTCAGAAAGATTCTATTACTCTTGATTTTTCTAGATTTTTTTACTAAATGCATGTGGACAGTATGAATAGATTCTCTATTAATGTGCTTTTCTCCTTTAGTTCTTTAATGTGGTAAAATATAGTAATAACGATCTGATGTTAGGTCATCAATATTTTCATTGGACAATTCATATCAGACATGATATGTTATCTTTTTTGTATACTCTAGATTCATTTAACAAATAATTTAAGATTCTGCATTTATATTCATGAGTGAGATTGGCCTGTAATTTTCTTTCCTGTACTGTCATATGGTTTTGTTATTTTTCTTAGAAAATGAGATTATATTATCCAGTAGAATTTGTATATAATTAGAATTGTCTTGTTACTTGAGTGTTTGTCATAATTCAAATGTAAAAAACCATCTTGGTCTTTTGTTGTTGCTGCTTTTGTTTTTTAAGTGGGGAGATTTTTTTAGCTTCTGGTTTAATTGTGTTGGTTTTATTTCTTCTTGGTTCAGTTTTGATAAATTACATTTTCTGGTAGTTTTGTTTCAATTTTCAACTTTATAGACAAGTCCCACTTGTGTATAACTTAAAATTTTTCATTTCTGTGCACATCTGGGCATGCTCTCTTTTCATTGTTAATATTACTTTCCCGCTTTTCTCTTCAGTCAATCTTTCTGAATATTTTTCAAGTGATATCAAAGGAACAACTTTGAATTACATTTCCTTTTTTCTGTTATTTTCTGTCTTTAGTTTGTTATTTGCTTTCAAATTTCCTAAGTTGGATTCTTAGTTTATAGGTTTTTCAGTGCTCCCTTTCCTAACATGAGCTTGGAATACCACTCCTCTGCATCCCACAAATTTCAATATTAAGTGGTTTTATTATTTTTCCATTCTAAGCATTTTCTAGCATTCATTATGATTTTATCTTTGACCTAGGTGGTATTTAGAAGAGTATGTTTTTAATTTCTGAACATGTAGGGCTTTTTCAGTAAAAGAATAAAATGCTATTGAAACCTATTATAATTGCATTGTTGATGGAAAATATGATCTGTTCACTAATCATTCTTTTACATTTGTTGAGCTTGAGTAATAGGGACAATTTTGATAATTATTACATTGTATTTGAAAAAAAATACATATTTTCCAGTTACTGAGTGCACAGTTTTATACTTTTCCATTAGACCAAGCTTGTTAATTGGGTTATTTGAATGCTCACTATTCTAATTATCCTTCACTATCTTTTTGTGTATTTGACCTTGTACCACTAGGTTATACAACTCTAGGGTAATTGTTTACATAGAGCAGTCTCCCCAAACTGGTTGCATTATTATCACCAGTGAGGTTTTTTAAAATGCAGATACATGTTGCCTGCCCTCATTCTAATTGAATCTCTCTCTCTGTCTCTCTCTCTCTCTCTTTCTCTCATCAGGCCTAGGAAACTGCATTGTTTAAAGGCCCCATGTGATTATAATGAACAATCAAGATCAAGTAGCTCTGGTTTTTTGTTTGTTGGATTTCACTATATTTTATTCCTACCGATGACTTGCAAAATGAATTCACCTATCCATTAAAAGCCAGTCCTTTCATGAATCTATGCAATGGGCAAGAGATCATGGACATCTTTAAGACAGGTACAGATAGATAACCATGACTCGTGACTCTGCAATTTCCCAAAAAGAGGAGAAAAGGGAAATTTAGCCTAGGAATAAATACTGTAGACAAAACCTAGTCCTGGGTCCTCGGGAGGTTAGCGGGAGATTCTCTCCACTTATGATGCCTTACTGCTCCCTTTAGATATTTACAGGGAAACACAGGACCCTCGTTTGCCAGGGAATGTCAGAAAGTGTTCCTGCAACAAACACTTTCCAGAAGAAAACTGAGCAGAGGTGATCTGGTGCAAGGACCAGAAGCACTGAAATCACTTGAGAACATGTTAAAAATGTTCAATCTCAGGCCCTACCCCAGACTTCTGAACTCAAATCAGCTTTTAACAATATCTCCAGATACTTTTTATGTGTACACAAGTTGGAGACACATTTTAGAAATCAGACAGTTTCTGCATTTCTAATAAGTTCCTCAGTAATGTCAATACTGCTGATGCTAGGCTCACTTGGAACAGCAGGGTCCCTATCACAGGGCATGTAAACAGAGGAAGGAAACCCTTAAAACCATTTGAGGATCCCCACATCCTACTAATCGCAGCAAGGATGCTATGTGCACTGAGGATGTTTACAAAACTCAAACACAACCCCCTCCCTGAAAATTTAACATAATATGGAAGTGCACAGGCACTCTCTCCATCAACCAACAGAGGCATCCAATTACCCAAGGGAGAAAGCTGCAAACAACTAGAACTGCTCACCTTCTTTCTTGTTTCCTCTATGTATGACAGGCTGCTCTCATCTGTATGACTCAAATTCATTAATTTTCCTCCTCAAATTCTCATGGACAGACTACAGCCTCCTGCCCTTTTCTGCCTTTCATTTCTGTCATTCTGTTGTCTATCATCTCAAGCAACCACAGCTGGGGAAGAAATCCACAGAGACCACATGCTCCTATTTAAATGAGCAACATATTTTCAGATTTTTTTGTTGTTGTTTTTGTTTTGTTTTGTTTTGTTTTGTTTTAGCAACTGACATACAGGCAGCACTCATATAGAAAACAGCTCTGCCTGATTGATCTCAGGTCTACCCTTTTAGGCTGCATTTCTGAAAGTCAGGCCAGTATGAAGGGCAGGCAGGGCGGAATTCTGACCTTCCTCAGGGTAGGGGGGCAGTAAAGTGGCTCAGGGGTCTTGGCTATCACTAACATTTCACCAAAGTTCCCCAGTTCCTCCTGGTAGGGGTGAAGTTCATCTCTCAGATTCTTTAGGAAGGGCTCTACAGGAGTATTCCCTGAGTTTCTGAATATTTAAAATTGTTGTGTATAGCTCTGATACTTTGAGAACAGTCTGTCTGGACATAAAGTCCTTGGCTATCTCTTATCTCTCCTTGCATTTCTTGAAAATGACGTTCCTCTTTGTTCCTACTCCACGGGTTGCTGGAAAGAAATTTGATGCCACTCTGATTCTCTTTCCTTCATCAGTCATATGATCTTTTTTGCCTGGAGGCCCAGAGTTGTTTTGTTGTTTTTTTTTTCCTTTATTTTTAAAGTTTAACTTTCACCACGATATGCCCCAGAGCTGATGATTACTGATCAACTTTCCAAGCACACAGTGTAATATTTAATATAGAGAGAGCTTTTTCTAATTTATAGATTTTTTAGATTATAATTTTAAGTAATAATTTCATCCCAATAATGAAATTTCTTCCTTAGAGATTCCAATACTGGGTTCTTTCAATCCTTTTTGCCTGGCTTTTGAAACCTTGTCCTTATTGTTCTAAACTCTTTCTAAATTGTATTTACTTCTTTCTTTTCTTTTATTATTTCACTACATTTTCCTTTGGGGATGTATAATTCTATTTTCATTTCTTGGATTACTCATCCTTTTTCTTCAAATAATTTCCAGATTGGATCAATTGTCTTTTCATTTTTTAAAAGATTTTATTTATATGCCATAGAAAGAGAGCACACGCACATAGGGGAGCAGGCAGAGGAAGAAGCAGGCTCCTGGCTGAACAAGGAGCCCCATGCAGGATTCGATCCCAGGACCCTGGCATCATGACCTGAGCTGAAGGCAGATGCTTAACTGAGCCACCCAGGCATCCCGTCATTTCATTTTTGTTTTTGTTTTTAAATTGTTTTAGTTCACTTCTCTTATGACTTTTTAATTTTGACTCAAAGTTTTTAATTCTAAATCAAAGTGTTCTTTCATATCTGAAAGCCTTTTATACTCTTTAATTCCTGTCGGACCATGGCGTTACCATTCTGCTGTTTCATTGTCATTGTAGGGAAATGTTTTCATTAGCTTAATAATATGCATTTAGACTTTCTGGACTTTTTAAGTTGTTTTGTATGAATGTTGCTTTTTCTTTTCTTTCATTTTAAAATGTCTTCTGTTTTGGGGGGCATCTGAATGTCTCAGTTAGTTAAGCATCTGCCTTCAGCTCAGGTCATGATCCCAGAGCTCAGGTCATGATCCCAAGGTCCTGGGATCAAGCCTCACATCAGGCTCCCTGCTCAGTGCCTGCTTCTCCCTCTCCCTTGGCCACTTGTGCTCGCTCTCGCTCGCTCTCTCTCAAGTAAATAAAATAAATAAAATACAATAAAATAAAAATGTTTTAAATAAAAAATAAATAAAATATATTCTATTTTTCTAGGGCAGTAATTGACCTTCTATGTAGGGAGTTAAAACTTTCAGAGTCCACTGGGCTCCTTAGTTCAAGAGCATCCTTCCCTCTCTTGGTACAGAGAAAACAATTTCTTTGGGGATCGAATCCTAAGAGGTTAGAGTATTTTCTGATTCATTGATCTTCTTTCATTTGTGGAGCATGGTTTAATTTCTCTATTTGCTTCCTTCTTCATCTTTACCACCTAGGCACCCAGAGAGACCTATCCCTTTCAAGGGACCTGCAAAAAGTGAGCCTTCCCAACACTGCTGCTCAAATCCGTCTGTTTCACTTCTTCAGTGACCAGCATTCTGACTTATGAAGACTCAGACATGTTCTTGCATATTCCCACTTATGGTAAAACCCTTTTTCTGGAAGCAATTTTATCAGGGCCCCTCCCTCTGCTGGGATCCACTGCACTCCACTCTTTCTGCTCAGTCTCTCCCTGCCCACACTGACATGCCCTCCACCGCAAGATTTACTGTGGGGACTTATTTCTCCATTTACATTGAATTCTCTCTCTGAATCATGCTTCTAAGTAATTCAGGGGTCAAAGAAGAAATTGAAATGAAAAATTAGTATTTTGAACAAAATAAAGATAAAAACACAACATATCAAAAGTTCTGGGATTCAACTAAGGCAATACTAAAAGGGAATTTTATATCACTAAAGAGAGAAATTTTAAACATAAAGAAGTTCTCAATTCAATGACCACAGGTTCTATCTTAACAATTAGAAAAATAAGGGGCGCCTGGGTGGCTCAGTGGATTAAGCTGCTGCCTTCGGCTCGGGTCATGATCTCAGGGTCCTGGGATCGAGCCCCGCGTCGGGCTCTCTGCTCTGCAGGGAGCCTGCTTCCTCCTCTCTCTCTGCCTGCCTCTCTGCCTACTTGTGATCTCTGTCTGTCAAATAAATAAATAAAATCTTAAAAAAAAAAAAGAAAAATAAGAACAAATTAAAAGCAAAGTAAACAAAAGAAAAGAAATAATAAAAATTCAATTGAAACCAATGAAATAGGTAACAGAACAAAGAGCAAAATCAATGAGACTACATCCAGAATATAAAAATAACCAATAAAAAAGTTACTAAAAAATTCAAAATGGGGGGTGCCTGAGTGGCTCAGTGGGTTAAGGCCTCTGCCTTCGGCTCAGGTCATGATCCCAGGGTCCTGGGATCGAGCCCTGCATGGGGCTCTCTGCTCAGCAGGGAGCCTGCTCCCCCCTCCCCGCCTGCCTCTCTGCCTACTTGTGATCTCTGTCTGTCAGATAAATAAATAAAATATTTTTAAAAAATTCAAAATGGGCCAAACATTTGAGAAGATATCTCACCCAACAACATATGATGGCAAATAAACACATACACATTAGTCAATAGTCATTAGCTCTACATCATTAGTCATTAAGGAAATACAAATTAAAACCACAAGAAGATTCCACTATACACCTATTAGAAACTCAAAAATTAAAAGACTGACCATAAAAACTGTTGTCAAGAATATGGAGAAACTGGACCTCTCACTCACTACTGGTAAGGAATGCATACCAACACGCTATAAAACAGATTGGCAGTTCCATGAGTTAAAGATACATCTACCATATGATCAAGCCATTCAACTCCTAGGTATTTAACCAGGAGAAATTAAGGCATGTGCCCATATAAAGTCTTAGACATTAGTGCTATCAATCGCTTTGTTTGTTGTAGCCAGTAACTGGAAACAGTACAAATGTCCATTGACAGGATAAAGAAATTGGTGTATGTCCGTATGATAGAATACTGCTCAACCATAAAAATAGGGAAGAAATGAATACACAACCAGAGATGATTTTAAAATAATTATGAGTGAGGTCCGCCTGGGTGGTTCAGTGGGTTAAAGCCTCCGCCTTCGGCTCAGGTCGCGATCTCAGGGTCCTGGGTTCAAGCCCCGCATCAGGCTCTCTGCCAAGCAGAGAGCCTGTTTCCTCCTCTCTCTCTGCTTACTCATGATCTCTCTCTGTCAAATAAATAAAATAAAATAATTATGAGTGAAAGAAGCCAGACCAAAAAAGAGCACGTCCTATATGATTCCATTTATATTTAAATTCTGGAAAATGCAAACTAACGGACAATAACAGAAAGCAAATCAGTGGCTACCTGGGGTGGGGGGGGGGGGGAGGAGTTGGAAAGCCAGAAGGGGGAATTACCAATAAGTACACAATAGCTTTTCAGGGTGACAGATATGTTCACTATCTTGATTGCAAAATGTTTCATTGATGGTTTCACGGGTATCTACATCTATACAACCTGTAAAATTATATGTTCTACATATGTTCAGTTTACTATAAATCAAATTACCTCAATAAAACCATTAAAACGTTTGAAAATGTAATGCCATTCATACTAATGTTCTAAATATAAATAAAAGGGGAGCTTCAGTGGGGATATAACTCTATGTGCTGGGACAAGTGAATTTGCTCCTATGGTGATTTACCACAAGGACCTAAAAAATAAAATATGGCTAGAAAATAAAATGATTAATATCTGAAATCTGTTGATTGCAAATATCTTCTCCCATTCTGTCAGCTGTCTTTTGGTTTTGTTAACTGTTTCCTTTGCTGTGCAAAAGCTTTTGATCTTGATGAAATCCCAATAGTTAAACTATGTGATCAATGGTAAACGCCACTGATAATAATAAGACATACCATCATATGCTCCCTGAGAAGATCCCTGAGAAGGGCACACCCCTTCCGGGCTATCTTGGCCAAAAATGAACCATCTCAATCTAATCATGAGAAAACATTAGACTGAGGGACATTCCATAAAATTACTTCTGAAGTATCAAGAATATCAAAGGCAAATAAAGATGAGGACCTGTCACAGATTGCTAGCCATTAAGGAGAGGGTGAGTGTTAACTGGAATGAAAGAATGTGGATGGGCTCCTAGAACAGAAAATTAACATCTGTAGGAATCCTGATGATTTCTGAATAAAGCGTAGTTAACAGTTTGTATCAAAAAAAAAAAATATCTGAAATCTGAACTGATTAAACCAATAACTTTATCAACTCCTAGTTGATCAACTAGGAGCTAGTTCTTAGTGCGTTACTCCATACAAAAAAGGTTATAGATGTGTGGGAAGAGAGCACACCCATATATATACCACACACCTAAACAAATTTCTAAGATTTTTGGCAAAGGATATGGACCTTAGCCAAAGCACAAAAGCAGCCCCAGACAGAAACAGGCATAGCCTATCATGATGGACTGTTCTCTTGGTCTTGGCGCCTATATCTCCAGTGACCAGTGACACTTACAAGTCAGGGAGGGCCCAACCAGAAGTACAAAGAAGACAATTCTCATTTTAATTCTCATTTTTGCCAGTTTTCCTTTCTTTCTTTTTCAAGTACTTAATTGAGTGGCAATAGGGAACCATTTGCAGGATTTAGGGCTGGGGAGAGGGGTGCATTGAGTGGTGAGGAGGAAGGCGGAGAAAGTGGGTGAGGGGCAAGGAGACTCTGAGGAGCCTCCTTAATAATTTGGACTTACATTACCACTTCGAATAAACACACTGAGAAACTTTTCCCTTTTCTTGAAGGAAATATTTCCCTTTCTACAAATATATTTACTTTCTCCTCATTGCTGAATCATATTAAGCAAGGCTTGCAATTATAAGGTCACATGCTCATCAGGGCGAGAAAAAGAGGAAGCAGTGCCAGCTGTCCTCTCTCCTCGCCTTCTTCCAGCTCCCCAGGGACTCAGAAAAACCACACTGCTGCTAGGAGCAAACCTCAGCTGGTGGTAATATGAAGCCACTCGTGCCTTGGGTTCATTTTCAAAATCTCAGTCTCTTCTATGGAAAAAAATAGCAATAATAATAGCGAGTGTCCCCAAATTAATTTAGCCACTTAAGTCACGGAAGAAACCAAAAGAAAAGGGGCATTTTTCAAAGTTGTATTCCAAATAAGGAACAAAAGGTACAAACTATACTATTTATCGATAAGACTCTCATGGTTAATGCAGATTTAATGATAAATATATTGCGCACACAGAGAATCGGAACAAGCTTTTGGTCAATTGTTAACAGCAAATACCACTACATGATAGGACATGTGCATCCTTACTGTTAGATGAAACTGCTAACTTGCAAAGGATGCATTGGTTCTTGGCATATGTGTAGTGTTTATAATGGAAGAATGATAGACAAATACTTGTGTTCTTTTAGAAGAGATAGTTGTGTACATGATTATTTTAGGAGATGCATATGGGTAGAAAAGGTGTCTTACAATTACTATTATGGAATTTTAAAACGCAAACTTTCTTTTTCTTAAAAAAATTAGGACATAATAAAAAATAGGAAATAAAATGAAAAAACATCCTTCCTTTGATCAAGAAAAATATGAAATAAAAAATAATGAGTTTGCTTTCTAAGCAGAGACTCAGCTTCTATAGTAGGAAAATTGTAGAGTCTAAAGTCCTTTGTTTGTTCAGACCCCATGTTATAAATTGCTTTTCTTTGCTGATAAGAAAAGCTAAGAATTCAGAATATTCATGATCCAGGAAACTAAACAAAAACCTGCCGGTGAACTAATCAGTTTGAGACAAAACTAGAAGACTAAAATGTGATTCTATTCAATCATAAGTGACAAATTCCCTGAGTTGTGTTTTTCTGTCATTCAATATAAAGAGATAAGTATTTTCTTGTCAATTTTACTAATTAAGACTATTACATCTACAATGCAATCTTTATCCTTCAGTCTTGACAGAATTGCTAGGAAACACAGAGACGTTTTCGGAGGAAAAGCAGAATGTGAGTTCAAAGGGTGGCATGCTTTTTTTTACCTCCCCTTTCATTCATTGGGCAGAGGCATCACCAAAGCATTTTTCTGTCTTTCTTTACTCCAGAAGGGCAAAAGGAGTTAGAGCAGAGTCTGCCATACAAGATAGCTATCAGAATCAATCATCTTCCTTTTGCCAAAGAGTTAAAAAATTATTAAAGGCATGTGACAGCATCAAAATCGAAATTTACTGGGAAGCTTTCTAGGTCTGAAGTCTCTGTTGGAGCACCCCCCCTAGGTGCTCAACGCATGGTGCAAGAATTTGTACTGAACACCAATCCTCAATTTGCTAAATTCTTAGAGATGGGCTGAGGTTAATATTATTTCCTGATCTGGATTCTGTGTTAAAGAAAATATGGATTTGATGATTTCAACCCAGAAGTACATGCCTGTTTAGTATTCTACAAGAAGAAATGGACAAAGGACATGAATCTCTTTTCCAAGGATAACAACGCACACATGAGTCTTCAAAATGAAAGGTGTGATAAAAGCAATGCTTTTGCGGCACTGATAATACCAGCAAAGAGGGCTGCTATGACTCCAGGTGGCTTAGTCAACTGGCATATCTTGGTGATAGAGTCAGTTATCTCAAATACCCTGAACCTAGCATGTCAGTGCTGTGATAGCTGATGTTCAATGTGGAGAATGATACACCCAGGAAATCCTAAGAAGACCAAAGTGCGGTGCAAGCAGCTTGATCACCAGGAGGCAGACTCCCCCCTAGACATCTGAGTGTCTCTTTTTTCTCAAAGGAGGGAAAAATGATGATGCCATTTTAAAAATATATCTAAGCTCTGCAGTAGACTGTGACAGAGCTGAGCAAAACCACCAAGTGGGTTAGGAATGCACTGGCCATTCCCTTTCAAATTAAAACTCTGAACCTTCCAGTATTTGAAAGTGATGTAGAGAATGCATGGAATTGTTGGATTCAGTCATCGAACAAACTTACTGAGTGTCCACCATTTCCCAGACACTTTTCAATGTACCTGTGATACAGCAGGGAACAAAGCAAATAAAAATCCCACCTGTAGGGACCTTGCATTCTATCATGTGTATGGAAGAGATGGTCCAGGGAACAGAAACAGCAAACATAGTCAATAACTGAAACCATAGCAAATTGGAAGACAGTAATTTCTATCGTTAAAAGAAAAAAACGCCTGCCAAAGGATGGTGGTGGGGAGGATGGTGCAGGTTTCAAATTAAAATAGGGTGACTTGGGGCGCCTGGGTGGCTCAGTTGGTTAAGCATTTGCCTTTAGCTCAGGTCATGATCCCAGGGTCCTGAGATTGAGTCCCTCAGTAGGGAGTCTGCTTCCCCCACACCCTCTGCCCCTCGCATGCACGCTCTCTCTCTCAAATAAATAAAATCTTTAAAAATGATAAAACAAAATAAAATGGGGTGATTTAAGCAGGTTATATTGAAAAGGTGACAACTGAATAAAGACCAGATGGAAGTGAGAAAGGAAAGGATACAGATAATGGAAGGAAAGCAGAGGAGGCAGCCAGTTAGAGACCAGGAGGCTGTCTGGGTGTTTGGAGGGCCAGAGGTGTGGAGTGGAGCCACCGTGCATAGAGCCTCAGGAGATGAGGTCTGAGAAGTCACTGGCTGGACCATGTAGATCTTCATATGACCCTGGCTTTCACTGTGAATGGAGACTTTGCAGGGTTTCCAAAGACTGGCATGATCTGGCTTAGATATTACATGGATCATGTTGGCTACTATATTGAAAGTTGTACAGGAGAGAGTCAGGGCAAGAAGCAGTTAGAAAATTATTAGCGTACTCCAGGATGTTAATGAGCTAGGGAGGGCTTGAGCCCCGAGATGGTAGCAGAGGAGGTGGAAAAAAGTATTGTTCCCTGGATATGTTCTGAAGGTCAGAGCCAATGGCATTTCCTGATGGAACGGATTTCATATGTGAGAGAACGAGAGGAACCGCGATGGCTCAAGTCTTCTTTCCCTGAGAAGACCAAAAGACCATCAGCTGAGATGTGGGAGACTGCAGAAGGAGCAGGTAGAAAGGAGCTCATGTTGGACCTGTGGAGTGTGAGAGGCCCAAGTGGATCTGGGTAAGCGAATCTGAAGTTTAGAACAGAGACCTCAGCTAGAAGTCTACATTTAAAAGTTGTTTGGATATAGGTGCTCTTCAGTGCCAAGAGACTGCTAAGGGGGTGTCAGTGGAGAGGGGATCAAGCCCTGAGCCCAAGGCATTCCAGCATTAAGAGGTCAGGAAAGGAGGAGGAAGTAGGAAGGGAGACTAGGAAGTGTCGTCACTGAGGTAGAAGGAAAACCAAGCTGTTTGGTGTCCCAAAAGCCAAGCGACATAAGGATATGAATGAAAATAGGGTGATAAGTATAATGTGAGA
This sequence comes from Meles meles, assembly GCF_922984935.1. Taxonomy (NCBI): domain Eukaryota; kingdom Metazoa; phylum Chordata; class Mammalia; order Carnivora; family Mustelidae; genus Meles; species Meles meles. The sequence goes on along the minus strand of NC_060078.1, from coordinate 43,298,421 downwards.
AAAGTAGTGATGCCTCAACTCATTTCTGCAGATAAGACTCTGACAGCCTGCTTCACCCACACTGCTTCAGGAATCAGGGTCCTGACTTGCTACCCCTGACCAGTCATAAGGGCTGTGTCCACAATGACAAATCATGTACCTCAAGGTTCTCCATCCCTAGAACTTCAAGAACTAGCCTGGCCCAGAGTTGCATTCCTTCGGCTACTAACTAAAACTCATTTTATGCAGTGTACTACAATGCTGGGCACCTGTTTAGGGAGGAAATACCAGAGCCGGTTCACTTCCATAATCAGCCCCCACTCTCTCCCTTCTCCACTGCCGATGTCACTTAGTCCAGCACGTTCCCCATCCAATTCACTCAAGTTATGACACCTCATGAGCACGGACTGTCTTATCACTTCTTCATCTCACTAATCCAGTGCAGCAGACTCTCAATGAGCATTTTGTCAAATTGAACTGAACAACTGGTACTTTGATTATCGTATTTCTTTCTACTGCTATGGCAGAAGGGGGGTGGGTGGGAAAAGCTAAGCTGTATGGGGGAATCTGCATTCTTTATATGACCTTGAATGGAAAGAGTACATGTGCACTCCTTTCTTGGCCTGTGAGCTGTAAGGTTTCTGATCTAGATACAAACAATTCAGGAAAGGCAGAAATGCCCCTGAAGCAGGGCGGCATCTGGGGATAAATTCACTCAGCCCCTCTGGTTCCCTGAAAACAGGGAATGTCAGTTACACCTCAGGCCTAATGAAAGCTGGCCCCATCTCCAGGAATGATGCCTCTCGCACATCCTGGATTACACTTCCGCTGAGTCACCCACAGGAGTCCCAACATAGCTGTGTTCCTTGGGGCCTGGAATCTTGACATGCTCTCAATCCCCAAACTCACTTCCACTTTCATGGAGCAGCACAAAGGCACCATGGTGTGCAGATGATTGCCTCAATAATCCAAGAGAGGCATTTGAAGTCTCTGATTTGAGGACATTATTGTAAATGTCATTTGCATGGAGCAGAATAAACTGCCTGCATTCCATCCCTAGCAAAATGCAAAGAAGAAAATCAGGGTTATGAAAATTGTTTGTCAGAGGATGGATGAATTCTGATTTAGGAGAAGGTATACAGTCCCTGAGTTCTAGCAAAGGCAAAGAGGAGACAGGGCCATAGTAAAGAAAAATATCACTTGGGTTACTCCCAACTAATAGGATCATATAAAAGTGAAATGGAGAATAAAAGTTCGTGATGTTGATGGATTATGATGAGAATTGAGTTAAAGAAAATAAATGCTTTAAATCATCCAATTCCCCAAATAACATTAGAAACCAGGGAACCAGATGTGTTCAAGCTTATCTGCACCAAATCTGAAAAACATTGGCAAGATTACTAACTGCAATTTCACAATGACATGCTGGGGCCCCAAAAGCAATTCTGAAGACAGCTTGTCTCCTCGCAGAGATAACAGACTCAGACATAATCCAAGTTCCTTCAAAGGGCCAATGCAGGGGTCATAGCCAAGATCAAGTTTGTAATTATAATTTCACCTTCTGCTGGCATAGAGCATAGCGTCAGAGGAGACACTACCCAGAGAGGAGCAATTTTCTCTATAAAATGATTGTCATTAACAGCATTTATAAGGAAAATGACCATGCCTTTGTTCTTTTCTAAGTTCTGACTTTATGCTACTGCGTCAAGTAGTAAACCACAAAATTTAAGAGAATCCAAGCTATTATCACGTTGCCACATCTTTACGATCTTATAAATACTAACTAAAATACCCACAACAGGGCAACATTTGTCTTCTTTCATGCAAGAAAATTTAAGAGTGTGTTGGTGAGTGCACTACCTGGGCAACCCTCCTGTTTGAGATGGGGAGGGTGTGTTTAGACTCTTGCTGCTACACTGTGGAAGCAGGACAAGTGTTCTAGTCCTCATGTGTCCTTGTGGTTAGGGTGGGAAGCTGGAGCAGGGTCTTCCCTGCCCATCCCAGAAGGAAACATTCACTCAGCTCCTAAAGGCTACATGGCAGGCTTTAAACCTGCAGAATCAAAAAAGGAAACTTGTGCTCAATTAGATCAACTCTTTTGTAATAAAGGTGGTGAAACCAAGGGCCAAACAGAGTGAGTGGCCCTCCCAAGATCATAGAGTCAATTAATGGTAGAGCCACATGCAGTCTGATATCCCAAACACTGGGGTACAGTTTCTACTGCAATATATTTGATGTGGGCAATCATGCTGCCAACCACCCCATCTCTGGTGTCTGATATTAAAGGTTATTGGAAGAGAGAGCAGTGGGGACAGATATTTGAGTTGGGCTTGCTAGTTCCTGTTTTTATTGTACTAATTACCACCATTACTGCAAATATACCAAGAAAGGGTTTCTTAGCATAATCTTTATACAGAGCCACATATTATATTACTTTGGGGATATATATAATTACTGTCCCCCCAGTTCCATCCATGAGGCCAAGTAATATCTGTGTCTTTCCGTATCAATACTGTTAGCTTCTTTGCCACAAGCAGAGATGTGATAATTATCACATGCACTCAGATCCCGAGCATAGAATGCAATTTTCAAATATTGCTGAAAACCAAATGCAGTCAAGTTTGCTATATTCTTAGGAAACCAGACTTAACTGGAGAACTAACAATACTGGTTTCTGTTGACCTACTTATGATCTGACATCTAAAAGAAAGTAAAAAGAGCAGGATGCCCCAAACTCAGAAGTCAAGGAGGCACCAGTCTTTACTCTCAGTGTGGGGAATTTGGTTTTCAGTTGTCATTGGGCTATCTAGTGGGCGAGGCAAGGACAGACTCGATTAATATACACTTTTGACTCTTTGTATGTACCTGACATGGTTCATGGCCACTGGGGCCTCACTTTGCAGACCAGTTTGAAAAAAGTCATTCCTGCCTTGCTATTAATGATACCCATGATAAGAGGGATAAGTGTTTCTTTTGTCAACTGCAACTCAAAATAGCATGCTTGGGTAAAAATAAGCAAATACGTACACGTACGCTTTCAACAGAAAACAAATAATAATAGCCAACCTTGGAACCAGCTTTCCTTCTGACTGTGGTTTCTGTGCTGACTATTGATTTGTATTCTCAGAGAGAGTCAGATCCCAGCAGTTGGCCTCAGATGGCAAGTCAGTCTAAGCAAAAACCATGATTCTTCATTCCTCAGCAGCTGACATTAAAGAGTGATGTCTAATGAAGGTTTCTTGTCTGAGCTACCCCATTAAAAGAAAAGCATCTATTAGTCAGTCAGTGTAGGTTCACAATACCAAAGAGCCCTGGGACCCAGTAAGAGAAGGGGAAAATCTGATGGGGAGGTCCCATCAGACCAGCCACCCCACTGGGATGCAGATAAGGTTGTAGAACTGAGGCTCCCCTCCAATAGCCTCAAATGAACCACCATAAGTGACTCTCCTAATTGTGTTTCTGCTCAGCACTACAGGACCTCACTTTTTTCCTTTAATGTAGAAGGAGGGGGGGAAAAATCTGCCCGGTCAAACCCACACAAGGGAATTCTCTTAAACAGCGAAACTTAACCGCAGGCTTTTCCTTCCATGGACATATTTTAAAAGTATATAATGTTAGATGGCTGCTGGAAAAATGACAAGTGTCTGTTTTCATTAGACTCCCCAAGTGCATAGATCTAATTGACAGCCTCTCCTAGGCATGGAAGAACTTCCAGCTTCGGGGTTTCCATAGCAACGTGTCCCCACTGCAGGCGCTGCAAGGCTCCAAGTCATCATTCACAGGAACCCACGTTCTAGACACCCTGTTAAGTCATCCAGGAATTTCAACATCCCAAAGGTTACCAAATCCAATTTCCCAAACAGGTCGAACTTCCTGAATTGGGGGCTAACCTTCTAGTTCAGAACTCCAAGAATTTTTTTGTGTTTTTTCTTTCCTTCCAGTCTGGCTCTGCAGCCTAAGTATTGTGTATTTTAAGGCTATACATCTTAAATTGTCCTGGTTAACTCTCTTTCCTCTCCCTATGATGAAGGAACATGACCCCTTCTCCTCAGCCACCCCACTGGGTGGTACTTGTGGGAGGTACCGCTCCCCATGTTCGGTCACCTAAGATGAACCATTGCAAGGAACGCCAGGTTCACAGGTCCCCAGGTGAAGTGGGAGGAGGGAAGAAGCGAGGCCTCAGAGGCCCTTAGCCCAAGCAGGGGCCAGTAGGGGCTGCATTTCTAGAAGGCTCTCCACCTGCCCCACACCCACAGGCTGAATGAGGAGCCGCAGCCCCCCATAACGGTACCCTTTCCTAATGCATGCAAAGAGGATGGGCATATGCACAGACCTGACAGTGTGTAACACACTTAGCACTCCTTTTTTTCATTTCATCCTCAGAGCCTGACGACACAATTCTTATTCCTCCTAAATTATGCTGAGCAAAACCAAGGTTAAATACCATGCTCAGGGCCACACAGACCATGAATGGCAAAGCCAGGATTTCAAAGTAAGTCCTCCAGCGTCCATGCCCGCATTCTGCCCACCATTCTCAACAGTGCAGGAAAATACGCAGCCTGGGAGTGCCCTGACCTCTCCAAAGGGGAACGCCTGCTGGACACAGAAAGGGTGGGTTCTGCTCTTAAAACCATCCAATTAGAGGAGTTTCTCACTAACTGCTACCTGCACAGGGCCCATTGGCACTGAAAATTCCATTGTGCCTTAAATGGGTATATTGCCACCTTCTGGGCGCACAGAGGATCTTCATTTTTTACCGAGACCAAATGACAACCACCCTGTTAGTTCTCTGTGCCTAATGCTCTGTGTTCAAACAAGACGGTTTGGATCCGTGCTAATAAATTCTTATCAGTTAATTGAATCAGTCACTGTTCATTTACCTGGGCACCTCTGACGGGATCTATAAACAGCCCTTCGCAATCAAGATCTTCTGGAAATTAGATGGATACGTGAATGGCTTCCTTCAAACCATAACATGCCCACACTGGGAAAGGAATGTTCAGGTCTCATATTCCTATGTGAGGGGGGAAAAATGGATTTGTTAAGCCTAGGATTGAGGGTAAGTTTAGGATTTAGCTACTGTCGCTTCTCTTAATTGAAATGTTGTATCACAAGGGCTTTGTTTTCATTATTTTTTTTTAAAAAAGGAAGATTTTAATACATAGGGGAAGTATCTAAGAATGAAGTCAGTAGCTGAATGAACTGGAGAGACTCATTGGCCACTAACGGGTCGTCATAAATGAGGGTGTCCAATGTATGGCCAAGCAAGGAGGTGCTGATGACCATGAGTGACAGTTCAACCACTCAGCACCTCCCCTCGTAAGTCACACACAACAGACAGGGATGAGGTTAAAAGCAAAAGGGCTGTAGACACAGAGGTCAGTGTCCAAAGCTTTGAAATGTGACAGCTCAAATAAGGCAAAGGAAAAAAAAGTTAAAGAAAGAAAAGGGAGAAGAAAAGAGAGAAGACTATTTATTCTTCATTTCCCCTTGGGAAAAAAAGGTTTTTTGTTTTTTTTTTCCACCAGGCATTCTTCCAAGAATCCTACCTCTTCCCCACTCCTAACTAAATCATCTGGTCAAGAACATATTTCAGAATGTGCTTTTTCTTGTTGGAAATTCCAGCCACCCAACTGCAACCAAATGGGAAGAGGCATGGGGGTGGGGGAGAAAAATGCTTGTAGGCTTTGATCAGGAAAGCAGATAGAATCCACTCATTTATTCATTCTTTCAACAAACATTTATTTAGTTCTTACTCTGTGCCAGACACTGGGGACAGAATAATAAACAGAATATTCCCATGGAACATGCACATTGGTAGAAGAAGACATAGTAAACAGAAATATTTCTGTCAGGTGGCCGTAAGGAGTGGAGGAAAATAAAATAAGGTAATGAGGAAAGGGTTTTTATTTTATACAGGGTTGCCACAAAGCCCTGCTTGATGAGGTGGAATCTGACCACTGACCAGAAGTAAGGAGGCAAGCTATCTGGATATCCAGAAGCATGACTAATATGGCAGAAGAAAGAACCCATGCAAAGGCCCTGAGGTGCTATCAGAGTTGGTACTGAGCCAAGGAAGAGGGCCAAAAAGGTTGAGGGAAGTGACCATGGGTTATTGACTGGGATCCCTAGGAGCAGACTGAGAATGAGGTGATCATGTAAGAAGTGTATTGGGATCAATACATGTGAAAGGAAAAGGGAGGAAGCAGCATTAAACAAAAGGAGGAGTTGGACCACGATGAGATCTTGACAGAGAACTCAGGCGGCCCCCCAGGGAGCTCATAAGCTGAGATAGCCCTTCAGTGTTGCCAAGCTCTATGCCCATGTATCTACAAGTCATCAGATGCAGGCTGCCCCAGGATGAGAACCTGGCCTTGGGAGAAGCAGCTATCTCCATGGGTGGGCGATTTCCACAGGGGTCTGGAGGCTGCAGGAAATAATTCTTTCAGTCCTAAAGAGTATTCTCTACACCAAGGGGGAGAGTGTCAAACAGGTAAACATAGAAATAACCAGGAACCAGATTCTTCCAAAGCTGTGGGTCGAATTTTGGCTTACCATGGGCAGTCGCTGGAGGATTTGAGGGGACTTAGATGTTAAAAGTGTCCTTCTAGCGGTTGGTCTGACATCTGACACAGACTATGGGGGTGGAATGTTACAAATAATCACATCATTGGTATAGCACTTCAGGAAAACAAAAAATTGTGAAAGAAAAAGAAAATAAGTTTTCAATAAAGGCAGCAAAGTCCCCACAGTCACAGGTGTCGTCAGGGAGCCCTCTGCCCGCAGCAAAACAGGATGGAAGGGGCAGCAGAGAGCAGATCTAGACAGGACAGGAGAACAAGGCTCAGCCATTCCCATTTGGAGAAGCACTGGAAAATCTTTCATGAAGATGAATCAAAGGTTCAAATAAATTTTTTAGTGTGTTTGGGCAAGAAAATAAAGAAGTTTAGACTCTCTTTGGGGTTCTCAGGACAGCTGAGAAGGTAGGTCACAGTGGTGTTCAGGAAAGGTGAAATTCATCCGGGAGCTGTAAAAGAGAGAATGGGACATCCTTCCAATTTGGGGCAGCAGTTCTCAGAGTTGGGGTGTATCACAACCATCTGAAGAGCTCCCAGAGAGCACAGCGGCCCAGGGACATGCCCACAGGCTTGGTCCTCAGTCCCCATATGGCTCCTAGTTTCCCAGGTGAGGCTGGTACCCACAAAAGTTATAGAACCATTGAGTTGGAAGATCACTTTATGGTGTGCCAGTATTTGGACGGGCTCCCCTCCCAGGGAAAAACCAACCAAAAGACAGCACTGCCCTTTGGTTCCCATTCAAAATCAGTGTCTATCAATGTCCACATATATGCAGCATTTCCGTCCTCTACAGAAAGGTGGACTCATCACTTCTTTGAAAAGCCTCCAAACTGGTGAGTCTCCTTGGTGACAGGAGCAGGTAACAGCAGAGTGGCCAAGACATTGCTGCTGAGTCTCTGTTGGCACAACCCAGTGACCTGGGGACTCACGGGTTCTACACAGAGTGGGGAACTGCGCAGAATGTGGTTCAAACCTTTAACACTTTCATAGAGAAAAATAAAATTGGGGCCAGATGTCCTCCAATCATGAAACTATTATTGGGATGTAAAGTGAAAGTTTCTCCTTTTTTATTTATTTATTTATTTATTTTGAGAGTGAGAGAGCACACAGGGGGAGGAGCAGAGGAAGAGGGAAAAAGAGACAATTCCCAACATATCCCCACTGAGTGTGGAGCTTCATGTGGGTCTTGATCTCATGACCCTGAGTTCATGGCCTGAACCAAAACCTAGAGACAGATGCTTAACCAGCTGAGCCACCCAGGCAGCCCCTCCGTATTTTTTGACAGAAAAGCAAAACTCAAGCAATCTGGTTTCTAAGCAGACAGTCTTGAAGCACACCATCTAGGCTCTCCTTCCATGTAATAATTAGAGGGATAGACTCAAGAGGCCCTGGCAAGAAACAATAGTGACAGACCACTCATCCCCTCTGTTCCAGTGGAAACGTAACACTCCTGCCTGGTGGTGTCACGGGTCTCAGGCTGCATAAAGGGACTTTTCAGTCACAGGAATACAACATTTTTTTTTAATTAAGAAGGACTAGAAGGGGATAGGAACATGAAAATTTACGACAGATCTAATTTCATTTTCAGAAATCCTATAAGGACTGACAAGGACTTCACTGCCTCAGTGAAACTCCCATGGATAAGTAAAGCTTACAGGGAGGCAAGTTGCCACATAAAACCTCAAAAATATGTCCACCAATTATCCAACCAATTGCAGAACATGTCTTTATCCAGAGGAAAAAGAGCTGAATTAAAGCACTGTTGTTTCAGCCACTATTTGACAAATAGGTAAAGAAAGAATCTAATAGGGGCACCTGGGTGGCTCAGTGGGTTAACCATCTGCCTTCGGCTCAGGTCATGATCCCAGGGTCCTGGGATCAGGATCCCTGCTTAGTGGGAAGCTTGCTTCTCCCTCTTCCTTTACCCCACCTCCCTGCTCACACTCATGCACTCTCTCTCTCTCAAATAAATAAAATCTTTTAAAAAAAAGAAAGAAAGAAAATATCTAATAGAGAACAAAAACCAAGAGAAGCATCAACAGAGGGTAAGGGTTTTTGCTAATATATTATATATTTGTAAATATACTATACTAGTTTTTAAACAAATTCATATTAACAATAGAACAACTGAAGTCACAGATTGAATTACTAAAGCAAAGAAAAGAAGTTACAGAAAGAAGCCAAAATGCAAGAAATTTTCATATGCCATCAAGAATTTAAAATATTGCAACTCACTACACCAGGATTACATGAGAGCACTCCTTGTTGCCTTCAAACAATTAATTGTTACAAACAGAATATTTATGCTCCAATTTTACTATGAATAAAGGCAACAGGGCCCGCACAACAAAAGGACTAGATAAAAGAAAAACAATTATGAAGATGTGTGCTGCTTGATGGGGTGACTAACTGGGACTGTGGAAAGAAAGGGAGTTGCACAGATAGGGGAAGGACAGTCAAGCAAATAGGAACCCCACAAAAGAACCCAGGACAGTGGCTGTGAATGCAGGAAAAAGGCTTTGAACAGAGTACCTGAGGGATGAGTGGCTGCAAACCCCCCCACTCCGCCCAGACGCCTCGCCCATGGCCACTACTCCCACCACTCCAAATATTCAGAGACCCTGGAGTATGCCCAAAGGAACTTTGCTATAAACATATGTAGAATGGCTTGAGCAAAACGTAGGACACATACTATCTATACAGTCTTTGCCACATAGCCCTGAAGGTCACATGTTGGTTAATTCGTATAGGAATTGGGTTCCTAACCCAGCCAATCTTATGCTAAATCTCCTTTTTAACTTATTTTTTAAAGATTTTATTTATTGGGGCGCCTGGGTGGCTCAGTGGGTTAAAGCCTCTGCCTTCGGTTCAGGTCATGATCCCAGAGTCCTGGGATTGAGCCCCGCACCGGGCTCTCTGCTCAACAGGGAGCCTGCTTCCCCCTCTCTCTCTGTCTACCTCTCTGCCTACTTGTGATATCTGTCTGTCAAATAAATTTTTTAAAATCTTAAAAAAAAATTTATTTATTTATTTATTTATTTATTTATTTGATTTACAGACCAAGACAGAGAACACACATGCATGCACGCACTCACAGGAGAGAGCAGGGAGGGGCAGAGGGAGAGAGAGACTCTCAAGCTGACTTCGCCCTGAGTGCCACGGGGAACACTGGGCTCCATTTCATGACACTGAGATCATGACCTGAGCCGAAACCAATAATAGTTGAACACCTAACCCAATGAGCCACCCAGGTGCCCCAATGTCCTCTTTTAACTTTTCACTTTCACGCCAGACTGTGTAATACAGATGAGAAAAGGAAAGCCATGCACAATAACTGTAATATTCAGAGAGAATTTTTAAAATTTTAAAATAGCAAAACTTACAAGATCCTCACCCAGCAGACCACACCTGTCAGATTAGAGCATTCGATGATTCTGTTACAATATAAAAGCAGAAATAATGATGCTAACCATTCCATTTCAAAAATCTTAGGGGAAAAAAAAGAGGAAAAGAACACAGACTAATGACATAATGAAGTACACATAAATAAATAGAAAAACAGTAAAATTAATCAATCTAAAACTTGGCTCTCTGGAAATACTAATGAAAGAGGCAAACTTGTGTTGGGATGAATCAAAACAAAGAAAGAAAAACCTAAGTCAACAAAATCTGAAAGAAGTATGGAGATGTAGCTAGCCATGTACAAAAGACTGCTTTAAATTATAAGGGAATACCCTGCGCACTTGTAAAATTCTGCCACTGAAAAGGATAATTTCCCATAAGACTATAAAATGCAAAAATTGACACAATAAGTAGAAATCTGAATAGGCTAAAAATTGATAGATAAATTGGAAAATATTTTAAGGGATTACTCAGAGAAAGGGCTGTTTTCCTCTATTTTGCACACTGACTTTTTTCCACACCTGGCCCTCCCCCCAAGTGGCAGGCAGGCAGCAGACATGGCAGACACTTTTGGTGAAGGACATTGAGGCTGGCTGTACAACTGAGAGGTCATGGAGGGAACGGAGATCACAGATTTTCTTCATTCAGTAAACATACTACTAACAAGTTAGATACAGAATAAGAGCTAAAGAGACACCAACGAATGGCCCTAGAAAGCTTTGGCTCCCCAAGGGGTCAACCAACGTACAGTAATTAAAGGCTCACTCAGGAAATCCTGGCAAGGTCTTCTCCTTGGCTCAGAGCTCTGCTTGGCCCTAAAACAGATGACGGGGCTAGGACCAGAGCAGCCAGTGAGCCACCAAAGCACCTGTCTTCCTCCAAACTCACAGAAAGAGGTCATGGGAGTGAATGTGGCTCAGTGTTCCTAAAAAGCAAGATGTGGGATCACAGTGGGGTATAACCTGCTATACTGCTCAGCCCTAGAACCCTAAAGTATCTTTGTTTTGTTTAAAATTTTATTTATTGTTTAAGATTTTATTTATTTTATTTATTTATTTATTAGAGAGGGAGAGAACATGAGTGGGGGAGAGAGAGAAGCAGACTCCTCCCTGAGCCGGGAGCCCAATGTGGGGCTCCAACCCAGGACCCCAAGATCATGACCTGAGCAAAAGGCAGACAATTAACCAACAAAGTTACCCAGGTGCCCCTCTTTGGGGTTTTCTTAAATATAGGAACATAAATACCAGGAAAGGGATAGCAGGAGCTAGTAAGCTGGCTCAGTGTGGGCTTCTCCAGGCTGCGTCCTGTCTCCAGGCTGAGGAGGTGGATGGTGGCAAGACCACTGGGCATGAGAACATGGGCAGCAGTCAAGAATTTTTCTCAGCTGTAACAGATTTTAAAGAAACAAAGATAAGGACCCAAACCAGATTATCAGTCCATGTTCTGAGCTATAGACAGCAGAGAGTTTTTTCTGGAATTTTGGAAATATCATGTACCCTTTGGAAAGGCAAGCTCAATGGATCCTTGGCTAGGCTTTGAGAAATACCACCCAGAGCCATTACGGTCCCAGTTAGAAAGTTGCTGCTGCCTAAACCCACAACCACATCACCTCTGACTCTCCTCCCACCACAGAGTGGGTGCCTCACATCCTGACGGGCTGCCCAGATGGTTCACATCTGACTGGCAGAATCTAAGTTGTATGTCTGCACCCTAGAGCAAGGGAAGGTGGAAATGTAAGGGGATGTTGGTTTTAAGATTTTTAAAAATTTTGTTTTGTTTTGAGATTTTTTTTTGTGAGAAAGGCAGGATTTACAAAACAGGTCATTGTCAAACTGTGAAGGGAGACAAAATATTTAGAGCATCTGTGAACAACCAATGTTGATTATTACAGCTGTGGGCAAAGTGCCTCTGTTCCTCTCCCATAAAAGGGAGAGTATAATAATCTCCCTTAAGTGACCTGAGAGTTGAATGCATCTGCGTGGCCCTCAGCATCAGCTCACAAGGACACTTGCCCTAAATGTACATGTGGAACTGATCCTGGCTCTTCCTGAGTGTGTTGCCACCACAAAGACACTGCATCTGAAAATGTCATTCCATATTCTATCCTGGTGTAGGACAAAATGTTACCCAAAATATTCACAAAAGAGTCTGGCTATAAAGTCAACCTAGCCAAGCAGTGACCCAAGAAGACACCCAGCGTAGAATTAGAAGCCACATCGCTCTTCCTTTAAAGGGCAAGGACATGGTAGTGCTGGTGAGTTCATGTCTGGCCAAGCCAGGGAACAGGCACTGTGACGACAATGGCAGAAACCAAGGAAGTCACCAGAAACAGAGTGTGTCTTCTGTGCCAAGCCCTATGACATGCTTTTTTCTTTTCAACATTTTCACGTTGACTTGGTGCACCAATCTTATAGGATGGACATTACTGGTTCCCTCTTTTATAGATAAAATGCAGAGGTTGAAAATGTTTGAGGATTATTCCAAGTGAGGAGGCATTAAGAGTCTGAATCCAGCTGTGGTGTGACCCCAAAGTTTGCTCTACCTCTTAGATGGAAGTCTCCTGGTCCTGGGCTCCTTGCCAGCTCTGTGGCTTTCTGTGGCTTACCTGTACCCACATTTCCACCTGTAGTGTGACAGGGCCTGCATGCCAGGTGATTCCTGCAACACTCTATTCTTCAGAACTCCACACTTCTCACTGGCACTGACATTTTGCTGTTTTCCAAACTTGGTGTCCGAGTGTGACACTGTGAGCCAGTCCCTTCCTCACCATTGAGCTTGATGATCCTTTTCTGAGTTCTCTCAGGGCTCTGCTGACCACTTTTGGCCTGAATCCAAGGAAGTCCACAGCTGGTAGCTGACCATAAAAAATGGATGGATTAACTACAAAAGAGGCAAAGTTCACTTTTGGTCTCTTGATTTTGGAGCATCCCTGTGTAAAACAGTTAAGCATTCCAAGCGTAAACTGTCAGTGCATTTCAAAGTTCAATCGCTCCCCCATCAAGGGAGTGTTCAGTGCTTATTCTCCTTGTGATTTCCAGCTTATTAGGGCTGCTGTGATAGCAGTCTGTGCTTCAGATCATTAGCTACTTGCTTCTGAAATGGAATCCATTTACTAAATATAACCAGGAACCCTCAGTAGTTTGCACTAATTATGTTGGGCTGTATTGTTAAGGTAAATAACAGAAGAAACTAACAGTGTATATATCTATGAAGGCCATGATTTTCCTGTTTGTCCCAGACAGTAAGCATTTGGGCCATTTTTTAACAGGCTTATCCAGCTGTCTGGTCAAGGGGATGATGGATCACGGGTTCTGCTCCACTGAGAGGCTCACAGCTGGGCAACACTCACTCACACTCTCCCCTCCTACTGAAAGGTGAGGAGCTAGGATTCCCCAGGGTGTAAATTTCAAGTTGGGAATCCAGTCACATGTTTCTCTTGGGATGAGGCCATGTTGTAGGAGACCGGTCTGATTGTCAGAGACTCGACCTTGTGTTTGAACATCCCAGAACCATAGAGGGGGGAAAGGGACCTATGTCTTAGTCTCTCTGCTATGCCATGAAGGGAAACAAGAACTGCCTGAGCCAGGAGTCCAATAGCCATCTACCAGACCTGTGGCTTTCTAACCTCTGTGGAGCCATAAGATCACAGAGCAGCATGGAATCATAAATGGAAGAGGAAAATGTAGAGACAAAATGCATGGATTGAGATATGAGTGGCTGGGCAGTCTATGGCTCTCCACCACTTTGTCACCCAGAGCACCCACAGGATGGCCCGCTTAAACACAGAATAGAGATTATAGTCAGTGGTACTATAATAGCATTGTATGGTGATGGCCCCAGCTACACTTGTGAGCAGAGCATCTTGTAGAGAGAAGGTGAATTACTATGTTGTAACCTAGAACAAATGGAACATTGTGTGTCAACTATACTCACATTGTAAAATTTAAAAAAAAAAAAAAAAGAACACTATTTGTTCCCTGTATTTGTTCCATTATAAAAATGTTGCTTGCCTTCCGGGACCTCTCTTTTGGACTTAGAACATACTTCCCCAAACTGTCTCAGTTTGGCCCATGGTTGCTAAGCAACTCCTTCATTCCAAAGTTGTGATAGATGGAGGGGATACTGAGGCTCTGCTGGGCTTTGAAGAGTGATTTTTCACAGGCAGAAGATATCTGAGAAAGACACAGCCCATATCCCAACTGGAGGTCAACATTAGACCTAATTCTAGAATAGGGATTGCTGGGCCTTGCCCAACAGTTCATTCCTCTTAAAGGAAACCTACAAATTGTTATTATTGTTATTGGGTGGGATAATTGTTCACTGTTATGCAAGGAAAAGTTTGTGTATTTTAAGGATGTATATCAAAGAAAACAGGAGTAAAATGATATGGTGTTTGAAATTTAAAATATTTCAGCAAAGAAGAAAGAGAGACTCACATAAAGCAAATGTGGCAATATCTTGATAATTGCTGAATCTTGATGATGAAATGCAAGGATTCGTTTTTTTTCTTCATTTTCTCAGGTCAAATTTTTAAATTTTTTTAAGTTGCTCTTTAGATTATTTTAAATCTTCCTTCAACTACAGCACGTCTACATGTATATGTACCTCAACAATCCTTGGAGGGAAGGCTCTCTCCTTTAGAAGAGAAATGATCTGGAACGCCCATAACGAAAATGCCCCATGTGAAATGCTCAGGAAAATCTGAGTGAGCTGAAAGCTCAGAGGTCTTTGAGGTGAATTTCCTCTCCATCCAGCAGTGTGTGATGAACAGACCAACGTGCTAAAACAACATTTCCCAAAAGCTCTTCTGCACAACACCTGGCTTATGACAAGCTCCAAGCAAGAAATGGTTCCACTGTCATGTTTCACTTAGGAAAGAGATGCACATGGGCTCCTGCTCAGCCATTAGCATTTTAAAGGCTCTGCTGAATCCTTCAGGGACAAAAGGAAAAACATCCTGTTGTTCTCTTACCCTGTTCTGTCCTAGAGACTGAGAGAGGAGGGAGAAGTCCCTGCACTGGGAAAGGAAGGGAAGGTATATCCGCCCATCCCTTGGGGCCTTCTACATACACCAGGGTTGTGTTAAGTGGCTTTCCTGGTGTCTGCAGTAAGTCCTCATTATGCATTCGCTCAGCACCCTGTATTTCCCCGACTGGAACATGTGTAATGCTTTACTCTGACTTCTTGTTCCGTAATTTATCTTTCCTGTCATATCGTGAACTGCCCATGGGTAAAGTCTATATCTTGTGTTCATCACTGATAACTATTATGGTCTCCTTTTCACTTAACATAATTCTTACAAAATTATGTATGCTCAATAAATATTTGCTGGGTAAATAGAGGAGCTATCTCATTGAATCCTCAGGATGGCCAGAGGAGATATCAGTCTCCCTATTTTATAGATGATGGCTGAAGACACATGGAGATGAAATAGTTTTTCTCACTCTTTACAACAAGGGAGTGGCATATCTGGCATTCAAAGTCTGTTTTGTTTACCCTTAATGTTCTTACATCCCTTCACGAATAAATATTATAAACCAAAATTGCAGCAATTCTGAAGAGTAGAGAAAGGAAAGGGAAAATTAGTAACTTTGCAATGGAAAAACTTGCAGACACTACCTTATCCAAAGTTGACATGGCCTGCGATAAGGACACCCCATGATATTATGTGATATCCTCTGATAGGGCATGATGAGAAGGGCACATCTCTGGATTTTCTCCCCGCAAGCCCAGACTTCCCTCTAATCATGAGAAGACATCAGACAAACCTACGCTGATGGACATCTACAAAATACATGACTGGTACCATTTAAAAGTGTCAAGGTCATATAAGCAGAAGACTGAAAACCGCCACAGACCACAGACTGGAGTAGACCAAGGAGAAATGGTGGAAAAATGCAATATGGAATCCTGGACTGGATCATGGAACAGAAAAAGAACATTAGTGACAAACAGAGGAAATCCAAACAAAGTCCAAAGCATAGTGAACAGTATTTTACCAATATTGACTTCTTGGTTTTAGTAATTGTACTTTGTTTGGGTAAGATTTTAACATGCAGGAATGCTGCATTTAGGAAGGATATTGTGTAAGTTGCCCATTGCCTCTGTAGCAAATTGCCACAAACTATGACTGAAACAATACACACTTACGATCTAACAGTTCTAGAACTCAGAAGTCAGAACTAAAATTAAGATTTTGGCAGAGCTGCCTTCCTTCTGGAAGCTCCAGGGGAAAATGTGTTTCTTTGCTTCTTTTTATTATGGTGAATTATACCTAGGATGAAACTGACCATTTTTGCCATTTTTTGTTGTAGAGTTCAATGGCATTAAGTACATTCACATTGTTGGTAACCATCACCACCTTCCATCTCCTGAATATTTTCATCTCCCTTCACTGCCACTTTGTACCCATTAATGATATGTTTACTTGCCTTTTCCAGCTTCTAGAGTTACCCACATTTCTTGTTTCATGGCCCA
This sequence comes from Meles meles, assembly GCF_922984935.1. Lineage (NCBI taxonomy): Eukaryota > Metazoa > Chordata > Mammalia > Carnivora > Mustelidae > Meles > Meles meles. The sequence goes on along the minus strand of NC_060078.1, from coordinate 43,281,985 downwards.
CTTCTATCTTCACAGCCCACAGAGCAAGCAAATCTCTTTGGCTCTCCAATCTGCCTCTCTCCCTTATAAGGATCCCTGTGCTTATACTAGGTCCACCAAGATAACTGTAGAATAATCTCCTCATCTCAAGATCTTTAACTTATTCATAGCTGCAAAGTCCCTTTTGTCATGTAAGGGGACATATTCACAGGTATGAGAGATCAGACTTGGACATACTGGGGGAAGGGCATTGTTCTTTCTCTACAAGTGTTTAGGAACCATCTGTATTATCTTTGCAACTTTCCTGTAAGTCTAAAGTTATTTCAAAATAAAATGTTTTAGAAATAGCAATAACTGCATGATCATCTATGATAGACATAGACTGTCTCAAAATACATATTCACAAATTCTCAAAGTTGCATAGGAACTTAAAGATTTTTCTGTTATTGACCAAATTTTGATAGTCCTCAAGGAATGATAATACGTGGAGTAAGAGTTAAGTTTATCCGAAAGTGACCCCTAGACATCTTTCTGGAAAATGGTTGGTGCTGAGTCTACTGAAGCCAAGAGCTCCTTCAGCAACCAAGTACAGTATTAACCCAGGGCAAAATGAAAGTAATCAATTTAAAACCTGGATCCTGCACAGCTGGAAAGATATTCCTGTCCCTTTATCTTCCTATAAAAACAGCTTCTGGAATCAGATGTCTTTGACCTCAGGCCAAAACCAAAGAAGTACCCTATAAAGAACTTTCTTTATACTATACTATAAGTAGTTGAGGGGTACCTGAGTGGCACAGTCAGTTAAGCATCTGACTTGTGGTTTCAGCTCAGGTCACGATCTCAGGTTCATGAGATCAAGCCCACGTGTTGGGCCCTGTGGTCAGAAAAAAGTCTGCTTGAGATTCCCTCCTTGCCTCCTTCTGCCCCTCCTGCTTGTTCATTCTCTCTCTCTCTCTCGTAAATAAATAAATAAGAAAGAAAGAATGAGTGAACAAACGAAAGAAAGAAAGAAAGGGAGGGTGTGTGGAAGGAAGGAAGAAAGAAAGAAAAAGTAGTTGGTGTTCCAGGGGGACACCTCCTAGGATGTGTGTGGGGAGTTTGGAAGGAGAAGCTGAATAGAGTGGAACCAACTCCAGAACTTTCCAATAGACACTGAGAAAATGGGGTAAAGTAAGGAACACTGGCAGAAGAGCTATACTGGAGAAAGTTCACCTCCCAAGCAACAACTTTATTATTTGGGCCATCGTGGGGGGTGCCCAGCCTTCCAGCCTGCTCTATTCCTACAAACATAACAAAGTAGCCAGCTTCTGTAAATGCCTCACCCAACTATAATGTAGCCACAATTTACCTGTCCAGGCAAAGAAGATGCTTGGAAAACAGACCCATCTTTACTCATAAATATGCAACCATTTGGGTGTATGGTGATGCAATTTACAGAGGTGAGGAAGATGAGGGCAACGTCAGTTCAAAGAAGATGATAAAGACCAGGAAACAGAGGAAATCCAGAATTCTCTTTTAGACATGTTAATGTGGCTATCAGAAACCAGCATCAATTCTGGGAAAAAAAATACAGCTGTTTTAAACACTTCTATCAAAATCAAAATCTCTCAGATTGAGTTAAAAGCAAAATACAATTATATGCTTTTATATGACACAACCATATCCATATAACGCTGAAAAATTAAAATTAAAATTTACTCCAGTTTACAGTGACTGCTTACAAAAGAAAATACCCAAGGGAAGTAGCCATTTTAGTATCAAAGGAGAATTCAAGGCAAAATGCATTAACCAAAGAAAAGGTTACTTTACACAGATAAAAAGTATAGCCTATAATGAAGACTCTAACAATCAAAAACTTCTGAAAGGGAATGAATTATACAGCATCAATGTGTAGGGCAAAAACCATGAGGAATGCAGGAGAAAACGGACAGAAATTATTACTGTGGAAGGCCTGGAGTGCTACCAGATATCACAGACAGATTAAGTAGGGCAAATACAAATAAAGGAAGTAAATAAACAAACAAGTAAATAAGGACATGATGCTGGTAACAACATGATGAAGGGAGGTGGAGGCACACACTTTCAAAAGTAACCTCAACCTAGCCCCTTCTCTTCTCTCTTGCCTGTTCACTCCATTCATGCCCTCCTCTCTGCTCCCCTGCTGCTTCTGGCTTACCTTTTCTTAGAAAAGTGAGGAACTTGAACCATATATACACACACACACACATACATACACATATATATACACACGCACCATATATATCATATATCATATGTGTGTGTGTGTGTGTGTGTGTGTGTGTGTGTGTGTACGGTTGCTCCAAATCCCATTAGAATGATGGGGAACACAAATAATAATCAAGTAAGTTAAGGGAAAAAAATGTTCTGAGTGGGTAGATGAAGCCAGTCTAGCTGCAGACCCCAAGTGGTGCTATTGCCCTTGACCCAGGTAGAGCCCAGAGCCTTCCGAGGAGATGGTTCTAGAACCTCTCTGTGACCCTATTATTTCTATTCAAGAAGCACAGTCTGCCTTGGCCACTGATGGAACTTGATAGTCCACTAGCCTTTGACTTTGCGATGAAGGAGGAACACTTATTATCTGAAAGTTGCCTTGCTATTTTTCCTCCCATGTGTGAGTTTTGTTATGTAGCTTATAGGAATTCTGGACAGTTCTTCCTGATCTAACACCTTCCCAGATGAAACCTTTGAAGAATTAGTTTTGGCCTTTTGAAGCCAGACCACTGTGAAGTTTGAGGGAACAGTCTGTCAGACCAACCTCACTTCTAATACCAGCTGCAAATGTTAGAGGTTCCCAAAACCAAAGTTAGGTTTGATGATTTGCTAGAAGGACTTACAGAACTTACTGATAGCTGCAGCAGTTATGGTTTATTACAGGGAAAGGATACAGATTAAAATCAGCTAAAGATTTCTGTATGTAGGACAGAGTCCAGGGGAAGAACCAAACACAGATGTTGACCCTGTCCTTTCCCCCCATGAAGCCAGGACACAATTACTCTTCTGGCAATTATGCCTGACAATGTGGACGGAGTATCACCAACTAGGGAAGCCTACCTAAGCCTCATATTCAGAACTTGACTGGGGCTCCATCATTTGATTGCCTACATGGGTGATCTCAATCTCTAGTCCCTCCAGAAGTCAACAGATCCTGCTTGTTCCAAAGCCCCCACCAAATAATATCTCCTTGCTGGTCTTTCTAGCTTGGCAGTCCCCACCATAAGACTGTCTAGTGTGGTCAGATCCCAATCTAAATCATTTTGTTAGACTGCCTGGCATGACCCAAGGCCTCACAGTAAACAAAGACACTCCTATCAGGCATGACATTGAGAGAAGACAGAGGCTAGATCTCTTTTTAGGCAAAATTAAATTCTTGACTTCATAGAGGTGCAAGGCCTATACAACTCAGGAACAGTGTCTGGAGAGTTGAAAGAGACCAGGGCCAGATGGTAATGACATGAATATTAATAGTACTAGCTTGGATTTACTAAGCTTTTCTATGGGTGAGGCACTGTGCTACCTCCTTTCACAGAGTACCTCACCGAGGTGTCAACACCCACTCCCCAGCCATGGAATAGATATTCTCCCTAGGATGTGTGGGGAGAGGGGGTCATAAGACCATATGATCAGTTGGTCAGTTGCGTTGAGACTTGGCTCCTCCCCCTGTGTCCTCCACTTTTTTTTTTTTTAAAGATTTATTTATTTGACAGATAGAGATTACAAGTAGGCAGAGAGGCAGGCAGAGAGAGAGAGAGAGAGGAGGAATCAGGCTCCCAGCCAAGCAGAGAGCCCGATGCGGGGCTCGATCCCAGGCTGGGATCATGACCTGAGCTGAAGGCAGAGGCTTTAACCTGCTGAGCCACCCAGGCACCCCCTGTGTCCTCCACTTTTAAAGAGATGGACTGAAGGTGCCTTATATAGCACAGTGACTAAAATCATGGACCAGCCTCAAATTTCTAGTGTGGTAACTTTGGACACCTGTTACTAGATGAAAGTCCATGAAGGTAGAGAGTCTAATCTGTTTTCTTCATTCATGTATCTTCAACCCTGAGAAACTACCTGGCACAAAGTAAATACTCTACACATCTTTGGCAAATAAATGAAACTTATCTAACCTAAGCCTCACTTCCTAGTGTTGAAAATAGGAGAAAACGTATCTGTCACTAGAGATGTTGGAAGGATTAGTGCATTAATGCGTAAGGCCTCTGGCACCAGGAAGTGTCCAGTAAAGGTACCAGTCACTGTCAGGGCCATGATTATTATCTAGCTCAGCAGGGAAGAAGGTTTAGAAACTGATAGAAGCCCCCTTCAGGAGTAGAATGTGCATCTGATTGGATGAGTCCTTCTTGGTGCCCCTGAGCCTGAAAATTTTGGCAGGGTCTGGGCAAGGCCCTCCAGAATTGAAAAGCAATCCCAACACAGAACAGACCCCGTTCCTTCTTTCAAACCGTGCTCAAGCAATTCCTGTTTATTTCCTAGTTCTTCATCTCCACTCACATCTTAATGCATCCTCCTAGTTCATTTTTTTTAAGATTTTTTTTAATTTATTTATTTGACAGATAGAGATCACAAATAGGGAGAGAGGCAGGCAGAGAGAGAGAGAGAGGAGGAAGCAGGCTCCCCGCCAAGCAGAGAGCCTAATGCGGGGCTCGATCCCAGGACCCTGGGATCATGACCCAAGCTGAAGGCAGAGGCTCTAACCCACTGAACCACCCAGGTGCCCCCTCCTAGTTAATTTTGATGTATCTTCTTGTTCTTGAATTTTTCAGACATGTAATAATTTTATTTTTAGCTTTCCTTTTTTAAAGATGATGGCATTTGGGGCTATAAACTTTCCTCAAAGTACGGACTTAGCTATCTATTATAGATCTTGCCATGACATGTTTTCTCTTTTTTTAAAGATTTATTTATTTATTTGAGTGAGAGAGAGACAAAGAGGGGGAGAGGAGCAGAGGGAGAGAATCTTGGAGCAGACTCCCCGCTGAGCATGGAGCCCAATGCAGGCTCAATGTGGGGCTCAATCTCATGACTGGAGCCGAAATCAAGGGTTAGATCCTTAACTACATGAGTCCCCAGGTGCCCTTGCCATGGTATGTTCTTATCCCTGCTTTCTAGTTAATTTGCCACAGTGTTCGCTTTGGCAGTGCATACATTCTAGTTAGTTTGCCGCTGCATATTTTATTTCCTGTCAAATCCTATAATTAGAGTTAATTCCATATTTCTTGATTAGGACACATTTGAAAGTATTGGTTGAGCTGGGTTCCCAGTAGAAAATATAAGTCTTGTAAAAACTAAAGGCCTGACGTTGAAAATGAGATCTATAACCCTTAGAGGCACAGTGAGGTTGGCTGATCCTTTCCTTGGGTCCATCCCCAAAGGCCCTCCTTTAACAGGCAGACAAAAGCCTCCACACCTCATTCTAGAGTGCTCCTGCACAGGGAGTGAACCCCAAACTGGTGCTCAGGGACTTCTCAGCTCACTGTGGTGGATCTTTTAGTACTTACAGAGAACACAATTTGCCACTGGCCATGAGAATGAGACAACTGAGAGCCATTCTCACTACACCTAGAAAGAATCTTTACCTTATCATATTGCTACTATAAATTCACCTTTAAAACACAAGAAATTGTGGGGTGCTTGGCTGGCTCAGTCAGTAGAGCATGTGACTCAATGTCAGGGTTGAGTTCAAGCTCCACGCTGGGCGTGGAGACTGCTTAAAAAATTAAAACACCAGAAATTCTATCTTTATAGTTAACTTGTCTTTTTAAATGTTTTAGGGGAGGTTTCACTGATCCATTTCTCCAGGATGGTGTTTCATTCCTGGGTTCATTATGAGGCAAGTTATTTTCTTCTTCCTCAGGCCTCAACCCTGGGTTGGGACCGTCCTACGTGGGCACTGGCTCAATCTATGAGATGAAAGGCCAGCACTGAATGTCCAAAGCCCAGTGCTCCGCCCAGGAATCAGGCCCCAGTAAATCAGTAAAGCTTACCTTAGCAAGATCCCCTGAATTTTCAAAACAAGAGACCCTGACCAGGGATGGAACCATAAAATTATTCCATCTTTCCCACACACTGAGAATTCTTTCATCACCAAGAAGGCCCTGCTGACTCACTACGTGAGCTTAGGCAAGTCATTTAACCTCTCTAGATCTGTATCCTCATGTACAAAATGTGTATAAGATCAATCCCTCTCAGTTGCTGTGATGACTGAATGGAAGAATGTATGTAAAACACTCAGCATCGTATCTGACACATAGAAAGCAACAAATGTTAACTTTTCATTATTATTGTTATGGTGGTGGTAGTTAAACTCGGACGAGATTCCCACATATGCTTTAACACATCCCCAGCTATGGAGTAGTTGCAACAGCCCTGAAAAACAAATATAATTTCACAGAAAAATGGGAAACCTTAAGTAGCGTGCTTAGAGGAATAAGAAAAAGAAAAACAGTATATATCTGCCTGAGAATATAACATCATTAAATATTTGTTAATATATGATTAATATAGATATAAATACAAGTAACATTTTGGCAGGATCTCCTTAGGGTCCCAGAGCACAAGTTCCCCAAAGTTGCTACTTTGGCTTCTTATTTAAAAGCTTTATATCAGTGTGATCAGCTGAGTGTAGAACAAGGAATCATTTGTGTGTTCTTTAAAGTGTATCACCGGGGGCACCTGGGTGGCTCAGTAGATGAAGCGTCTGCCTTTGGCACAGGTCATGACCTCAGGGTCCTGGGATCAGGCCCTGCATCAGGCTCCCTGCTCAGTGGGAGCCAGCTTCTCCCTCTTGTCCACTCATTCCTTCTATCATTATCTCTGTCACTATCTGTCTCTTTCTCCCTCTCTCTCTCTCTCAAATAAATAAAGTCTTTTGGAAGGAAGGAAGGGAGGAAGGGAGGGAGGGAGGAAGAAAGAATCACATGTAAATTTCGGTCAGGCCAGGAATTAACAAAGATGATATCTGTCCATCCTGTGTTTGTTTTTAAGGACACAGTGCTCTCTGTCTGACAATCAGATTCTGTACCACTATGGGTGATAAGCCAGGATCCCTAAAAAGTCAAGAGGGGGTTTCCTGCTTCAGCACCACCCGTCAAGGCAAGCTAGCAAACACACACACACACACACACACACACACACACACACACACACACGGCTCTCAGATGCATTTTAGCCTCAGAATGTTCTTGAAAAATATTTCACTTATTTGCCAACATAAAAATCAAATGTCATATAATTAACAAAGCTTGGGATGCCTGGCTGGCTTAGTCAGTTAAGCATCCAACTCTTGGTTTCTGCTCAGGTCATGATCATGGGGTCCTGAGACTGAGCCCCGCCACAGGCCCCAAGCTCAGTGCAGAGTCCTCTTGAGATTCTTTCCTCTCTGTGCCTCTCCCTGCTTGCACACTCTCTTTCAATCTCTCTAAAATAAATAAATAAAATCTTCTGGGAAAAAATTAGCAAAGCATATCGTTATAGTGGTGGGTATTTAATGTTGTCTATGAAATTTAGGAAAATGAATTTGAAGTGAATTCTGTAGATTAATGTGACCCTTTAAAAAAATAGTTTGGGGACAGCTGGGTGGCTCAGTGGATTAAAGCCTCGGCCTTCGGCTCAGGTCACGATCTCAGGGTCCTGGGATCGAGCCCCACATCGGGCTTTCTGCTCAGTGGGAGCCTGCTTCTTCCTCTCCCTCTGCCTGCCTCTCTGCCTACTTGGGATCTCTGTCTGTAAAATAAATAAATAAAATCTTTTTAAAAAATAATAAAAAAATTAAAAAATAGTTTGGTTACACACACATACACCCCCCCACACTCCTCTTGCTATATCAAAAGTATTAGGTACATTTATATACTTTGGCCTAATAATTACAAGACTAGCACTGTATCCTAAGGAAATATGCTTAAATATAGAAAAGTATTTATTTTAGGGTGTTTATTATACTCTTATTAATAAAAATGAATATTGAAAAAAAGCCTAAATGTTCAACAATGGGGAATTACTAAGTAATTTATATTATTCCCACCTATTGGAATATTATGTAAAACTGAAGTTGTTTATAAAGGGTTAGTTATAACAATAAAGTGAAACCAATGCAGGCTAAAAAACCATAATTATGAAAAAATAATTAGGCAGAGTAAAAAATTGAAAGAAAGTTGGTTCAAATGTTATCATGGTTTGTCTTGGGATAGGAAGCTTATGGGTAACATTTTCTCCTCTTCTTTTTTTGTTTTCTAAATTTTATTTTTTTCCTTTTTTTTCCATTTTATTTATTTTTTCAGCGTAACAGTATTCATTCTTTTTGCACAACACCCAGTGCTCCATGCAAAACGTGCCCTCCCCATTACCCACCACCTGTTCCCCCAACCTCCCACCCCTGACCCTTCAAAACCCTAAGGTTGCCCCAACCTCCCACCCCTGACCCTTCAAAACCCTCAGGTTGTTTTTCAGAGTACATAGTCTCTTATGGTTCGCCTCCCCTCCCCAATGTCCATAGCCCGCTCCCCTTCTCCCAATCCCACCTCCCCCCAGCAACCCCAGTTTGTTTTGTGAGATTGAGTCATTTATGTTTTCTAAATTTTATAAGGTAAAGGCTTTTAAAATAAAACAATAGACTTTATTTATTTTTATTACTTATCTTAGGATCTTTTGTTTATTTATTGGTTTGACAGAAAGATGGACAGAGCACAGGTAGGCAGGGTGGCAGGCAGAGGGAGAGGGAGAAGCAAGCTCCTGCTGAGCAGGGAGCATGATACGGGGCTCAATAGCAGGACCCCGGGATCAAGGCCTGAGCTGAAGGCAGATTCCTAACAAACTGAGCTACCCAGGTGCTCAGTTGATTTAATTTTTGAAAAGAAAAAAAAATGGAAGTCTAAGAACTAAATGAGAAAAGGAAGAAAAAAAAGGAAATGACATTTCTTTCTCCTTGCCCCTCCTCCTGACCTTTGAAATGTCCTAGCCCAAGGGATTTATCCCAAGGAAGGGCTTACAAGCTGTGGGTACCTCACCAAGGTTCAGCATCCCTCCCCATCTGGCTTACTAAACTCTCAATAACTGGCCAGCAGGGCCAGCAGCATTGTACTGTTTTCCAGCCCTAGTGCAGAGAACAGGGTCTGAGTACTTAATAAACATTGAATTGAACAGAGTGAGCCAACCTATTTTGACCTGACTCCAATCGTTCTTTCCGAAGAAGTTTTCCATTTCAGTACCCACTGCCCATCCCTGGGGCAAGACAAGATCAAAATTTCTTGCTGCCTTCTGGGCTGAATTACCCAGAAACCCAAATGTTCAGTCTCTCAAATAGCTCAGGACCCCCAAGACTGCCAACATGTCCAGTCCATCATAACGTACAGCCAAAAATACAAACTATTATTTGGATAGATGAAAGACAAATTCTTGATAATTCAAAGGAGGGACCAAACCAATTTCTTCAGGGTAAACTCTGCTGCTGTGCCACAAACCTTAAGTTCCTTGCCTGCAGATCTATTTACCACACATTCACCTCTACTCTCAAGTCAGAAGCATCCCTTGGACAGTTCACATTCCTGCAAATTGGTGTCTATTTGTAGCAATTTGGTTTATTATCCCTGGTTCAGGAACAATTTAGAGCAGATTTTGGCAGGCTTTTGTGATACCAATCTGCCCCGTTGTTCTCCTTATGGAAGACACCTGCTTTGCCAGGAAGATGCATTAGTTGTGGGTGACTGAGTAAGAACACAATTAAGCTGTCAGAGCTCCCATGGATCCCTGCTGAGCCTGGAAACCATGACTCTCAGGGATGCCCATTTCTTACGTTGACCAGAGGACCTGTCCAAAGGGTCCTAGTGCATTTATTCCCACATTTAGTGCCATAACATTCAGTAAAGACAAAGGGCACTTAGCAAAAAGATCAGGACTTGAGAGTTCCATGAATTGATTCTAAGATAGTTATTTCCACCCCATCCTCCCAGAATCATGTATGTCTAACCCAAGAGAACTGTGGAATCAGTTTACAGTCCCAAGAGCTCCCAGAAGTCTCAACATTGCCAGACAGGTTGAAATGTCCTTCAGCCTGGCTCCAACTTGGGTCTTCTGCTAAGAGAGACTCTTACTTTTTGATGGCCAAGATAATAAAGAGAAATGCATCACAAATGCCATCAGCAGAGGATGACCATCTCTGGAGATTGAGTGGGTCACACATGAGACTTCCTGAACTAATAAATGATGTCTTTCCATCAACTGTGCCAGAATAACTCACCAGGAGTCATTTCAATTATAATCAGAGAGCTTCCAAGGAGGAAAAGAGAGGGACCAATTCTTGTCCTTGGTTTCCCCCTCCTTATCCATTTCCCAAACTACTAGAGATGGCAGCTGCTTTACCCCAGGCCTCCCCGACATATGTGATGTGGGTTTGTGGAAAGAGCACAGGCTTTGAACCCACATCCACATGGTTACAAATGTGGCTCTGACCTTCACAAACTGCAAGACCTTGCAAGTTACTTAATCTCTGTACTAGGTTCCACCTGACAAACCCTTGGCGTGTGGGTTTTATTCAGCTCTATCCCCAAAGGCCCAGTAATGTCTTCAGAGATATTAAGAGAGTTCCTTCCTTCAACCTATTAGTCAACAAGGTCATTCATGTCTCAGCTCAAGCGTCATTTCCTCAAAGAGCCTTCCCTGATCACCCACCCTCAGTCAGTCATGAGCACATCACTTTTAGATGTCATTTTGTTTATTCATTCAATTCAATTCAATTCAATTCAATTCATTCATTCAATTCATTTATTTATTCATTCATTCATCCATTCATGGCTCATTTCATGCCCTGTGATTCCTACAAGCTTTATAAGAGCTGGGAGCTTATCTGTTCTTGTTGACCACTGCATGCAGTATATCCAGCAATTCCTGAAACACTGACAGAACTCACAGACATCTGTTGGACAAACAAAGTCAAAGCATGGGCTTTGCGGAGAGCATCTCACAGTGTGGAGAGCAAGAGGCACTGACACTCTACTTTGCTGTGGGACCAATGCTTCAGGAAAGCTTCCCAGCTAGACCACATGGCCCTCTCACCCTGCGATGGTGACTTTCATATGTCAGCTTGACTAGGTAAGAGATGCCCAGCTAGGTGGTAAACATTATTTCTGGATGTATCTCTGAGGGTGCTCACAGAGGAGATTAGCACTGAAGTCGGTAGGTGGAGTAAAGTCCACCCTCACCAATATGGCAGGCATCATCCAATCTGAGGGCCTGAACAGAACAGTAGGTAGAAGAGGGAAAAATTTGTTTTCCCTGCTTGAGCTGAGACATACATCTTCTCCTGCCCTCAGACACTGGCATTCCTGGTTGCCAAGCCTTCACACTTGGACTGAATTACATCAACAGCTTCCCGGGTTCTCTAGTTTGCAGATAGGTTCAGAGACTTCTTGGGCTCCATAATACATGAGCCAATCCTGTTATGTGTGTATATATACACACACATACACATACATACATGTATACATACCTATGTATACACACATATACATGTGCACACATGCATGTACACATACATACATATATATACACAGTTTGTACAAATATATACATTTATACATACTTATATGTGTGTGTGTGTGTGTGTGTGTGTGTGTATATATATATATATATAGAGAGAGAGAGAGAGAGAGACTCCTATTGATTATCTTTCTCAGGATAACCCTGACAAATATAAGTCCGTAGACAGTAGGTCTCAGCAGGTGGCTGAGGGGTAAGAGCTGCTTTGCACAGAATTCACCTTAGTATGCCTCCACAACCTCACAAAGTCTCTGGAAAGCAGTTGAGGGAGGGGAGAAGCTTCCATCAGATCAGACCACGCTGAGACCCTCTCACTCTGGACCCCTTAGAGGATATCCCCAGAGCTTCCCTGGATAAGTCCAAAAGTTAACAGAAGAGCAGGAGGAAACCTTTCTTGGAAGGGAAGGTTGGAAGCAGAAAGAGCCAATTGCGTGTTTTCCCAGCCACGGAAATGGAAAGCACAAGCCTTGGGCATGTGCCACAGAACACCTTCTGTCTAACTGGGGAGCCAGATCTGGGCTCAGTTATCAACTTCTGCTTAACACATATTTGTTGAAAAAGAGAAAAAGAAATCTACCTCTAGGAAGAATAAAGGATTTTGTTCTTTAGAGGGAACTAAACCAAAGTGACATTTTATTTATTTTTTTAAAGATTTAATTAATTAATTTATTTATTTATTTATTTTTTCAGTGTAACAGTATTCATTGTTTTTGCACAACACCCAGTGCTCCATGCAATACATGCCCTCCCTATTACCCACCACCTGGTTCCCCCAACCTCCCACCCCCGCCCCTTCAAAACCCTCAGGTTGTCTTTCAGAGTCCATAGTCTCTTATGGTTCACCTCCCCTTCCTATTTCCCTCAACTTCCTTCTCCTCTCCATCTCCCCATGTCCTCCATGTTCTTTGTTATGCGCCACAAATAAGTGAAACCATATGATACTTGACTCTCTCTGCTTGACTTATATTTCACTCAGCATAATCACTTCCAGTCCCATACATGTTGCTACAAAAGTTGGGTATTCATCCTTTCTTTTTTTTTTTATAAACATATAATGTATTTTTATCCCCAGGGGTACAGATCTGTGAATCAAAGTGACATTTTAAAACGCATAGGTAATCTAGATAAATACAAATATATAAATAAAGTGCCACTTTCCCTCATCAAATTATAATGATTAAAGTAATTCCCCACACTGATTCAGGTGAGATAAAACAGCATGCTCTTACTTGACTAGTAGGAGAATAAATTAGTATAGAATTTGTGGAAAGGCATCAGGAATCTTAGAAATATGTACACCAGGTCTGCCCCTTAATGGTTGTACAAGTTGCATTTTGCCTAACCCCAAGGGGTACAATTCACCTTGCAAGAACTGCAGTGCAGTTACTGAGACAATTTTTTGGTAGAGAGCAGCCAAGTGTCCAAAGGAAGGGCTGCCTTTTTTGAATGTGTGCAATGTCGCCCCATCAGCTATTGGCAAGGGCAGTTTACATACGTGGATACAGTGACTCCATCTCTGCAGAATCCACATGAAGCAAAACATTGCCCAATATGGAAAATGTTTTATTTACAAAGATGTTCATCACAGCATTATTCAAAAATTGCAAACAACCTAAATGTCCAATCGCAGAGAAATGATTAAATCAGCTGCAGTGTACACAATTGAAATTTATGAACTGCTTATAATAACATGGGAAAAAGCTTCTGCAGTCTTATCGTTATAATTTTATATGGATAGATACAAAATTGTGTATACACCATGATTACTACTATGTAAGGCAAACAAAAAATTTTAAAGGCTATTCATAATAAAAATACAGGACAGTGATAAGCCAACATATTAACAGTAGTTGTTTGGGGATGGTAGGTTTGCTGGTGCTTATTTTTTGCCTCTCTAATTTACTATATTTGACAAATAATTTAATGAGCATGTATTCACTTTATATTGAAATCCTCACCAATAACTATTTAGAAGCAGAGAAGAGTTAGAAATTAGAGGCAGAATCCAAACCTTTCCAAATTCTGTTGCTGAGACTTGAAGACATTAAAACACCTGATGTGGTATTTTAGTATTTGTGGAAGATCTTTCAGTACCTGGGCCAAGGAAATTATTTTACACCACCTGCTCCAAGAACCCCCCCCCATAAGAGCAGGAGCCAGGGACACAGGAAGCTCTAAAGAAGGAGAGAGACTGCAGATAACATGAAACTATATATAGAAAACCCTAATGACTCCACCAAAAAAAAAAATATATATATATATATATATTCAAATGGATGAACGAATTCAGTAAAGTTACAGGATACAAAATTAATATACAGAAATATATTGCATTTCTATTTACTAATAATGAAGTAGTGGGAAGAGTAATTAAGGAAACAATGCCATTTATAATTGCACCAAAAATAATAAAACACCTAGGAATAATTTAACCAAGAAGGTGAAAGACCTATATCCTGAAAACTATAAGACACTGATGAAAGAAACTAAAGATGACACAAACAGAAAACTATACCACACTCATGGACTAGAAGAATTAATATCATTAAAATGCCCAAACTACCCAAAGCAGTTTATGGATTTAATGTAATCCCTATCAACACATCAATAGCATTTTTCATTGTACAAGAAGAAGTATTTCTAAAATTAGTGTGGAATTCAAAAGACCCTGAACAGACAAAGCAATCTTGAGATAAAAGAACAAGGCTGGAGGTATCAAAATTTCAGATTTCAAGATATACCACAAAGCTATAGTAATCAAAACAGGATGGTACTGTTTTTGTGCCAACAAAAACAGACACATAGATCAGTAGAACAGAATAGATGGTCCAGAAATAAACACACATTTTGTGGCCAATTAATCTATGACAAAGGAGTCAAGAATATACAATGGAGAAATACAGCCTTTTCACGAGATGGTGTTGGGAAAATGGGACAGCTACAGGCAAAAGAATGAAACTGGACCAATTTCTTATACCATACACAATAATAAGCTCAAAATGGATTAAGGAACTAAATGTGAGACTTAAAGCCTTAAAACTCCTGAAAGAAAACATAAACAGTAATCTTTTGGACATCATTCTTAGGAATATATTTATGGATAAGTCTCCTCAGGCAAGAGAAACAAAAGTGAAAATGAACTATTGGGACTACTCCCAAAACAAAAGGCTTTTAAGCAGCAAAAGAAACCAACAACAAGAAAAAAAGAAACCTGGTGAATGGGAGAAGATATATTCAAATGATTTATCCAATAAGGATTGAATATCCAAAATATATAAAGAACGTATAGAACTCAACATCAAAAAAATGAACAATCCAATTAAAAATGGGCAAAACTGAATAGACACTTTCTCCAAAGAAGACATACATATGGCCAACAGGCATATTAAGAAGTGTTCAACATCACTATTCATCAGGAATATGCAAAACAAAGCCATGTAATGTAAATTGGTACAGCCACAATAGAAAACAGTATGGAGGTGCCTTGAAAAATTAAATATAGAAATAGCATATGACCCAGTAATTCTACTTCTAGGTATTTATCTGAAGACAACAAAAATGCTAATTTGAAAATATATTTGCACCTTCATGTTTAGTGCAGCATTACTCACAATAGTCAAAATATGAAGCAACCTAAGTGTCCATCAATGAGTGAATGAAGAAGATGTGATACACATCCACAGTGGAATACTACTAAGCTGTGTAAGAAAATGAATCTTACCATTTGTAACAACACAGATGGGCCTTGAGGGCATTATGCTAAGTGAAATAAGTCAGACAGAGGAAGATAAATACCATATGATTTCACTTATGTGTGGAATCTGAAGATAAAACATACAAATAATAATAGTAACAAGTTCGTAAATACAGAGAATAGATTGGTGTTGCAGAAGACACAGGGAGGGATAAAGGAAGGCAATCAAAAGGTACAAACTTCCAGCTAAAAAATAAGTCGTGGGAAGGTAAATGACCTGCATGGTGACCATAGTTGACACTATACTGAATATCTGGAAGGTGCTAAGAAAGTCGATCCTAAAAATCTTCATTACAAGAAAAATATATATAACTATGTATTATGACAGATGCTAAGTAGACTTATTGTGATGATCATTTGACAATGCATAAAAATTCTGAATCATTATGCTGTATATCTGAAACTGACATAATGTTAATATCAACTTGACCTTAGCCCCTTCCTTTGCCCACCCTAACACTGGCCAAGACACACCACTGAAGGAAATGCCAGAGAGATGCTCCAACACTCCAGAATGTCCATTCTGTGTTGTCTCAGCCTGTGAGACAAATTATTCCTTATGTCTAAGCCCAGCTCTTTGCATTTAAGCTACAGCTTTTCTCTTAACCCTGTCCACTTGCATACAACAAAACATCAACTGCACCTAAGCAAAATGGCTATAGACCCCAGTGTGGCTCCTGCCCAATGTTTCAGAAGACATGAGTACCATGCCCGCACGTGAATCCTTGTCACAGCTGGGCTGAGCCCCAAACACGGAATGTAGGCCTTAAAAACAGTGTAAACCACTTCCCAGAGGGAACCAACGGGAGGATCCTGCCCAGGTTAAGCCATTGTTCACCAGTGTAGGGGTTGTCAGGAGGGACCTTGCACTCACCTCTATTGCCCTGAGGGTCTCTCACACCTGGCACAGGACCCCTGTCCTGCCTGGTATAAAATGATAGGCTGTAATTGCTTCATTCTGGAAGGAATGGGAATTTGATGTGTGCAATTGTAATTTAGGGTTCCATTCCAAGACTTGTGGTTAATGCACCAGTCATGGCTGAACAAAAAGAAAGGGGGCAAAGAGGTCATTTTCTTCCACACTTGATGTCCTGTGCATGGGACAGCACTGCCCTCCTTCAGCTAAGTTGAGTGCTTGAGAGCCATGGGCCAAGAGATTGCTCCATCATAACAGTTCCTCTAATTGTGCTTTCTCATTCTTTCTCCTGCAGGTCACCAACCAAGATGATTTTGACTGCTTTACTTTAGCTAATGCATATAACGAGAAGCAACGGTGTGAATATGCTTTTACAAATTCTGCGAACTGCTTACCATTCAAGCTCTTGATATGCCTGCTCTGAGAGCCATTTCCTCCTCCCTCAGTTGAGAAAAATGACATAAAATTTGAGGCATGTCTTCTCACGGTAGAGGGAGGGAAAGGTATACAAGCATACAGCTATGCTCACTTTATTGCTCAGTGTGGAGATTGCATTTTTTACCAACTGAGGGACAGAGGCAACTTCGTACTGAGCAAGCCTATCAGCGCCATCTTTCCAATAACACTTTCTCACTTTGCATCTCTGTGTCACCTTTTTTATTTTATTTTTTTTTCTTTTTGGTGTCCCAGAATTCATTGTTTATGCACCATACCCAGTGCTCCACACAATACGTCTGTGTCAACTTTTGGTACTTCTCATGACACTTCAAACTTTTGAGTTTGAAGACTTTGAGAGATTCAAGACTTCAGAGGAGGAAGTACCTGCAGATGTGGTACAAACAGCAAGAGGAACTAGAATCAGAAGTGAAGCCTGAGGATGAGCCTGGATCGCAGCAACCTCCTGATCAGACTTTGAACAGATGAGGAGCTGCTTCTCGTGGATGAGTCAAGCACATGGTTTCTTGAGATGGAATCCACTCTTCGTGGAGACGCTGGGAAGATGGTTGAAATGACAAGAAAGGATCTAGAATATTCCAGAAACTTAGTTGATAAAGCAGCAGCAGGGTTTGGGAGGATTGGCTCCAATTTTGAGAGAAGATCTACTGAAGGTCAGATACTATCAAATACCACTGCATGCTA
Organism: Meles meles; assembly: GCF_922984935.1. Lineage (NCBI taxonomy): Eukaryota > Metazoa > Chordata > Mammalia > Carnivora > Mustelidae > Meles > Meles meles. Next base: position 43,264,646 of record NC_060078.1, on the reverse strand, counting down.
CAGAGAAATCATTCGTGAAAGGAAGAGTCAATCGATGCGGCAAACTTCACTGTTGTCTTACCTGGAAAAATTGCCCCAGCTGCCCCAGCATTCAGGAGCTGCCGCCCTGATCCATCAGCTACCATCAACACTGAGGCAAGTCCCTCCACCAGCAAAAAGATGATGACTCGCTGAAAGCTCAGATGATGGTCAGCATTCTTTAGCAATAAGGTATGTTTTTAATTAAGGTATGTACATTTCTTTTTTAGACATAATGCTTAGCACACTAAGTATGTTACAGTATAGTGTAAACACAACTTTTATATCCATGGAGAAATCAATAATTCACTTGACTCCTTTTATTGTAATATTCACTTTATTACGGTGGTCGGGAACTGAACTTGCAGTACCTCTGAGGTGTGCCTGTATAAAGTAACAGGACCTGAGCGAGTTGTTAATTGATTTTTCTACGCCAGACACCATGGCAGGTGCCTTCTATTAATTACTGCATACAATCCTCAGAAAGATGCCCATGAAATAGGATTATTTCCATTTGGTGATGAGAAAATTATAGCTGAAATACCTAACACTGCTTTTTCAAAATCACAGAGCTAATAAAAGGAATATTCAACCCTCCAACCCAGAGCTCTCTGCCAAATGACTACACCAACAGGTCTTTTACCACATATATGCACACATACACTTATAGGCACACACAGACACATGCAGGTACCCACTTAGAGGTAGACACAATGGGCAAAAATACAAACAGAAGTCTGTATGACTTTGTGTATACACACCTGTCTCTGTACACACTCTCTCTGAACAGTGGGAACATAGAAGGCTGAAGCTCTTCATCTCTTGAAGTATTCGTATGGGTAAGTGGTTCCACTTAGTCTATACACTAGCAGAAAAATCAAGTTGAAAGTGAGCAAAGCAGGCCCTTTATCTGTATTGCCCTGGACTCTTGGTTACCTGAGCTGAGAGTTGGTACATGAACCCCAAGGAGCCCTTGAACATCAGCCTGCCTGAAGGCAGTGGCTAGACCTACGGCCAGTCAAAGACTTATTCAGGGTTCTGGGATTTTCATTCTCCAATGTCCTGTAACCTAATGCCTGTCCTCAGTGCAGGTATGCTCGAACTTCTGAGTCAGAATGCTGAATTAAGGTAGGATTCTGGGGTCAAACACAACAGCAGCACTTGGCCTATAGGCACCATTAACGCTGGCACAGAATAGAAACCCAGTAGGGGTTTGCTGACTGGCTAATCAACTGACTAACCAACAAGGGAGATCAGCAGCTGAAGCAGCAAATTCACTTCTGTGGGTAAAGATGGTTTATATATCTCAAGCCTGCTTCTCAGAAGAAAACATTTGCAACTAATTTATCCTTAAACATATCATCTTCCCTAAGGATAGCAAGAGGCCCTGGCTCAGTAGGCTGGTTGGCTCTCCTGCTTTCCAGATGGCATGGGCATCCTTGAGCTAGATCCACCTGGTAAATTCCACCAGCCCACAGAGGCACCATTCCCCAGAAACTGCCTATAAACACAGGTACCTACTCAAGGCAAAGTACTGGTCTGCTCACCTTATGCCACTCCCATCTTCCTCATCCTCAGACTGCTGACCCCTCTCTATTGTATCATATCCAGCTCTTTCCATCTAGCTGCCCTTCTAATATCCTTTAGGCTTCATGAATCTGGCTTCTGCTCACATTCTGACTCTTTATCTGGCTTGGTTTGACATCATTTGAAACATCTGTTAAGAAAACCCTAGTTCAGCCATGACCGCTCAAAATCCCACTAAAAAAAGGCTCTTTTCCTGTTTCCAACCTGAATATCCGTCCTCTGAACACAGCACAGGCTAAGGGAAGAGCCCGCATGTACTCCAACACACACACAAACACCAAAAAGAGGAGGAGGTGAGAGTCTTCCAAATATCCCAATTGCAGAGGGAAAGCACACTTCCCCATGACTTGGCAGCTGTACTCTACTGTGATGCCTCCAATTTAAATGTCAGTACAATTTGCCCTTATAAAAACACAGCTCCCTCCCCCCTCCTTCACCAGGGACTGCATCTGTAACCACGGTAACAAAATCCAGGTGCAGCAGCAGAACTGCTGTTTCTATGAGGGTGGAGAGCACAGAGAGGGCAAAAGGAAATAGGTTCTGATGTGCATGCATCCTGGGGTCTGTCCTCACTGAGTCCTGCTCCAGAGAGACTAAGAACACTGCATCTATTTTATGAGTAAAACGATCTCTTGCCAGTAGTAATACCCTTCTACCTATTCTTCCACCTAATGTCAAAACCTCTATTCCATCTAGTTAGTTTACCTAAAAAAAAATAGTTTCAGGAACAAAACAGTGAAGTCCATTGGTTAACTTGCCTAAAGCCAGAAGGTCTCTCTGGACAACAGAGCCCAGTGTGTTTGAGCATGCTTTTCCAGTTGAGTGAGATACTGTGCTCTCTTGCTCTTGCTGACTCCTGCTCTCTCTCGCTCTCTTCTCTCTCTCTCTCTGTCACATGCACACACACAGGTACTCACGCATACATAGGCAGAGGGAGGGAAAAGGGAGAAGATGCTAAGAATTCCTGTTCTTTGATCACTGGGCATGACACTTGTGCTTTAAAAGTACTTATTTAATACTAGCATCAACTGTGCTTTTACATGTATGTTCCACGTTATGCATCTGTGTATAGGTGCACATCTCTGCATAACTGTGTGTGTGTGTGCACGTGCGTGCACAATAGAGCTTTAACAACTTACCTAACCTACAGTAAATGGCAGAAACAGGAATACTCAGAGTTTATGACTCCAAAGCTTTGTTTTCATCATACCATGCTGTCTCCCAAGTAGAATTTCAAGGACTACCCAAAGGCAATCAATCAATCAATCAATCAGTCAATCAATTAAATGAAATCTGGCTGGCATAAAAAATACACCATAACCTAGAAAGCACAAATAAAGAGCCACCTCTGTTGACTCTCCCATACAGGCTGATGGCAGTATCAACGCTGTCAAGATCAGTCTGTCTTGGCCCCTGAACAATCTGTGTGCCCAAACATAGGTGAACTTTTCTAGACGGCCCACAGGGAAGTTGTCAACTGTCAGAAATCCTGAGTACTTTTGAAGAAGTAGGGATATCCCCTTGAGGACAGAACACAAATAAAAGCAGCCAGAAATAAGGTATCAAGAAAGAGCCTGACAGACTCAGGGCACACTCCCAGAAAGAATCCTTTCCTTGACTTTGTTGGCTCTCCTGATATCCACTTTGGCACCCACCCTCTTTACCTGTGATATGGTAATACCCATTCATCCCATTGCTGACTTTCAACTTTACCTGTGCTACCTGAGCACTCTGACCTTAACCAGTTCTGTTCCTAACTCCATTATTGGCCTATCCTTGAAACTCCACTCGGCAGACATTGAGACCTAATTACTTCTGTGTTTGGACACAGAAATTTGGATCAACTCAGTCATGGCCAGGGCTCAGAACCCACCTCCTACGATGACCCACATACCTCAGTTTCCACAATGGATACAAAACTGACAAAGAAAATAGGACAGAACAACACTAAATACTAACCATAGAGGTGGCTAAATACCAACCAGACCATAACAGACATCTATAGAGCCTTCCACCCAATGACATCATTGTACATATTTTTCTCAACTACACATGTAACAATCTCAAGGGTAGACTATGTTTTTGGTAATAAAATGAGTCTTTTTTTATTATTATTATCTTTTCAGTGTTCCAAGATTCATTGTTTATGCACCACACTCAGTGCTCCAGGTAATACATGCCCTCCTTAATACCTACCACCAGGCTCACCCAACCACCCCCCTCCAAAACCCTGTTTATTTCTCAGAGTCCACAGTCTCTCGTGCTTCATCTCCCCCTCTGATTTCCCCCAATTCATTTTTGCTTTCCTTCTCCTAATGTCCTCCATGTTATTCCTTATGCTCCACAGGTAAGTGAAACCATATGATAACTGAGTTTCTCTGCTTGACTTATTTCACTCAGCATAATCTCCTCCAGTCCCATCCATGTTGATACAAAAGTTGGGTATTCATCCTTCCTGATAAAGTTGTAACATCCCATTGTATGTATGGACCACATCTTCTTTATCCATTAGTCTATTGAAGGGCAACTTGGCTCTTTCCACAGTTTGGCAATTGTGGCCATTGCTACTATGAGCATTGGGGTACATACAGATACTACATCTGTATCTTTGGGGTAAATACCCAGTAGTGCAATTGCAGGGTCATAAGATAACTCTATTTTTAATTTCTTAAGGAATCTCCACACTGTTTTCTTTTCTCTTTTTTTTCCCCACACTTTTTTTTTCCAAAGTGGCTGCACCAACTTGCATTCCCACCAGCAGTGTAAGAAGACTTCCCTTTCTCCACATCCTCTCCAACACTTTTTGTTAATCAACTGTCTTGTTGATTTTGGCCATTCTAACTGCTGTAAGGTAAATTTAAAAGTACTAAAATCATACAAACTATGTTTTACAATGAAATTAGAGATCAACATAGACAGAAATTTGGGAAATTCACAAATATATATAAATTTCATAAAACACTCCTAAATAACCAATATCAAAGGAGAAATCATTACAGAATTGGGGAATGGTTTGGGATGAATGAAAATGAAACACAACACGCCCAAACAAATGGCATGTAGCAAAAGCAGAGTTTGAAGGAAATTTATAGCTATAAAGATATATATTTGAAAATAAGAATGAAACCAAATCTGCAAAATAAACTCTATCTCAAAAAGCCAGAAGAAAAGCAAAACCTAAAAATAAAAACTGAAAGCAAGTAGAATGAAGGAAAATAAGATCAGAGAAATAAATGAAACAAAATAGAAAAAAAAATTATAGGAAGTCAATGAAACCAAAAGTTAGTTTCTTGAAAACATCAACAAAATTCATTAACTTTTAGCTAGAATAAACAAGAAAAAAGAGAAGATTCCAATTGCTAAAATCAGACATTAAAGAGGGTATTACTACTAACCCTACAGAAATTAAAAGGATTAAAAAGGAACACTATGAAAAATTATGTGCCAAAAAACCCAGAAAACATAGATGAAATTAACTCAAGACAAAACAGAATATGTCAATATACATGTAACCAGTAAAAAAATTAAATTAGTAATAAAAAAATTCCATGAAGAAAAAGGCCAGGACCAGATGGTTTCACTGATGCATTCTCCCAAACTTTTAAGAGATAATTAAAATAAATCCTTCACAAACTCTTTAAAAAAATATGAGGAGGAAAAATTTTCCTTCTTATTCTAGGAGACTAGTATTACCCTGATGCTAAATACATCAGAAGTTAGAAAACTACTGACTCAGGGTGCCCGGGTGGCTCAATGGGTTGAAGCCTCTGCCTTTGGCTCAGGTCATGATCCTAGGGTCCAGGGATCGAGCCCCACATTGGGCTTTCTGCTTAGCAGGGAGCCGGCTTCCCCCTCTCTCTCTGCCTGTCTCTCTGCCTGCTTGTGATCTCTGTCCATTAAATGAATTAAAAAAAAAAAAAACTTAAAAAAAAAGAAAGCTACTGACAAATATCCCTTACATAAATTTTAAAATCCTCAATACAACACTACCAAATTGAACCAGGGACACATTGAAATGATTATAAACCATGAAAACCTGGGATTTATCCAAGGAATGCAAGATTAGTTAACATATGAAAATCAATCAAAATAATAAATTGTATTAATGTATTAGTACAATAAGGACCAAAAACATAGACTATCTCTATAGACACCAAAAAGGCAGTTGACAAAACTTAATATTGTTTCATGATTTTAAAAAAACTCAACAAACTATGAATAGAATTCTTTAACCTGACAAAGAGCATATATATATATATATATATATATATATATATATATATATATACTCACACAGCTAACATTGTACATAAAGGTGAAACCCTGACAGCTTTGCTTCTAAAGGTCAGGATCAAGACAAGTATATTTGCTTTCATCATTTCTATCCACCATTGCACTGGAGATTTTAGGCAGGACAATTGGTCGAGAAAAAGAAATAAAAGGTATTCAGTTTGGAAAAGAAGAAGTAAAATTGTCTCTATTTTCAGATGGTATTAACTTGCATATAGAAAATCCTAAGAAACTGACAAAAAACTATTAGACCTAATAAATGAGTTTAGAAAGGTTGCAAGATAAAAGATCAATATAGGGTGCCTGGGTGGTTCAGTTGATTGGGCGACTGCCTTCGGCTCAGGTCATGATCCTGGAGTCCTCTGATGGAGTCCCACATCGGGCTCCCTTGTTGGCAGGGAGTCTGTGACTCCCTCTGACATTCCTCCTCTCACACTGTCTCTCTTACTCTGTCTCTCTCTAATATAAATAAATAAAATCTTTTTTTTAAAGTTCAATATAAAAATCCATTATATCTCTATATACTAACAATGAACAATCCAAAAATGAAATTAAGAAAACAATTCAATTTACAGTGGTATCAAAATGAATAAAATACTTAAGAAATAGTTTTTTAAAAAGGCAAAATGTGAAACTTAAAATATATAAAACATGTTTACAAAAAATTAAAGACCTGTATAAATGGAAAGACATCTGTGTTTGTGACCTAGAAGACCTAACATTGTTAAGATAGCAATACTCCCCAAATTCATCTACAGATTCAATATAATTTCTGTCAAAATGTTAGTACCTTTATCCCCCCAGAATATGACATATGGATCCTAAAATTCATAGTGAAATTCAAGGGAACCAGAATAGCAAAACAGTCTTGAAAAATGAAAGACAAAAACTAGAACATGCATCTCCCAATTTCAAAATTTAGTACAAAGCTAAAGTAATAAAGATTGTATGGTACTGGTGTAAGGATAGATATATACATTGATGGAATAGAATTGAGAGTCCATAAATAAACCAATACATTTATAGTCAATTGATTTTTGCTGACTCTATCAAGGCAATTCAGTAAGGAAAGAATAGACTTTGCAAAAAATGGCACTGAGACAATCAAATCCACATATAAAAGAATGAAGTTGAACCCCTACCTCATTATACAAATTAAATCTAACTTAAAATGTATCAAAGACCTAAAAGAGTTAAAACTATAAAATTCTTCAAACATAGGGGTATATCCTTATGACCTTGAAATAGGAAATAGTTTATTAGATATAACACTAAAACCACAAGTGACAAAACAAAAATTAGATAAATTTGGCTTCATCAAATTAATAACTATTGTGCATCAAAAGACAGCATCAAGAAAGTGAAAAGAGAGCCCACAGAATAGAACAGATCATTTGCAAAATATATCTGAGAAAAGTCTAGTATTCAAAATACAGAAAAAACACTCACAACTCAACAATAAAAGGATTAATAATCCAATTAAAAATGGGTAAAAAATTTGAACAGACACTGTTCCAAAGAGAACATGTAAGTGGCCAATTAACACATGAAAAGATACTCAACATCATTAATCATTAGGGAAATGCAAATCACCACCACAAGATGCCACTTCATACCCCTTAGGATGGATATAATCAAAAGGACATACAATAACAAGTGTTGGCAAGGGTGTGGATAAATTGGAACACTTATTCATTGCCAGTAGTCATGTAAAATGGTACAGTCACTTTAGAAAACAGTTTGATACCTCCTCAAAAAATTAAACATAAAATTACCATATGACTGGGCAACTCTACTTTTAGCTATCACGCAAGATAAATGAAAACATATATCCACAAAAAAACCCTACATGAATGTTCAGAACACCATTACTCATAATAACCACAAAGTAGGAACTCAAATGTCTATCAACTAATACATGAAGAAATAAATCTTGTCCTGGAAGCTTTTGATCTCTCCTTCTATTTTCAATGATAGCCTAGCTGGATAGAGTATTCTTGGCTGCATGTTTTTCTCGTTGAGTGCTCTGAATATATCATGCCAGCTCTTTCTGGCCTGCCAGGTCTCTGTGGATAAGTCCGCCGCCAATCTAATATTTTTACCATTGTATGTTACAGACTTCTTTTCTCGGGCTGCTTTCAGGATTTTCTCTTTGTCACTAAGACTTGTCAATTTTACTATTAGGTGACGGGGTGTGGACCTATTCTTGTTGACTTTGAGGGGGGTTCTCTGCATCTCCTGGATTTTGATGCTTGTTCCCTTTGCCATATTAGGGAAATTCTCTCCAATGATTCTCTCCAATAGACCTTCTGCTCCCCTCTCTGTTTCTTCTTCTTCTGGAATCCCAATTATTCTAATGTTGTTTCGTCTTATGGTGTCACTTATCTCTCGAATTCTCCCCTCATGGTCCAGTTGCTGTTTGTCCCTCTTTTGCTCGGCTTCCTTATTCTCTGTCATTTGGTCTTCTATATCACTAATTCTTTCTTCTGCCTCATTGATCCTAGCAGTGAGAGCCTCCATTTTTGATTGCACCTCATTAATAGCTTTTTTGATTTCAACTTGGTTAGATTTTAGTTCTTTAATTTCTCCAGAAAGGGCTTTAATATCTCCAGAGAGGGTTTCTCTAATATCTTCCATGCCTTTTTCGAGCCCAGCTAGAATGTTCAGAATCGTCATTCTGAACTCTTGATCTGACATATTACCCATGTCTGTGTTGATTAGGTCCCTAGCCTTCAGTACTGTCTCTTGTTCTTTTGTTTGTGGTGATTTTTTCCGCCTTGTCATTTTGTCCAGATAAGAGAATATGAAGGAGCAAATAAACTACTAAAAGGGTGGCAAAGACCCCGGAAAAATGCACTGTAACCAAATCAGAAGAGACCCCAAATTGTGGGGGGGAGAAAGGGGATAAAAACAGCTTCTGAAAAAAAAAAGAAAAAAAAAAAAGAAAGAAAAAAATTTAAAAAATAAAACAAATAAAAAATATAAAAAAGAAAGAAAAAATATATATATTTAGATGAACTAGTCAAAAAATGTTAAAAAAGAAAAGGGTAAAAGTTTAAAAAAAATTTAGCAGAAGAAGAAAAAAGAAAAAAGAAAAAAAAATTGAAAAAAGAAAAAAAAATTGAAGTAGCCGCAAGACTAAAGAATCATGGGGAGAAAGCCATGAGTTCCGTGCTTTGCTTTCTCCTCCTCTATGGTCAACTAATCTTCGACAAAGCAGGAAAGAATGTCCAATGGAAAAAAGACAGCCTCTTCAATAAATGGTGCTGGGAAAATTGGACAGCCACATGCAGAAAAATGAAATTGGACCACTTCCTTACACCACACACGAAAATAGACTCCAAATGGATGAAGGACCTCAATGTGAGAAAGGAATCCATCAAAATCCTTGAGGAGAATGCAGGCAGCAACCTCTTCGACCTCAGCCATAGCAACATCTTCCTAGGAACAACGGCAAAGGCAAGGGAAGCAAGGGCAAAAATGAACTATTGGGATTTCATCAAGATCAAAAGCTTTTGCACAGCAAAGGAAACAGTTCACAAAACCAAAAGATAACTGACAGAATGGGAGAAGATATTTGCAAACGACATATCAGATAAAGGGCTAGTATCCAAAATCTATAAGGAACTTAGCAAACTCAACACCCAAAGAACAAACAATCCAATCAAGAAATGGGCAGAGGACATGAACAGACATTTCTGCCAAGAAGACATCCAGATGGCCAACAGACACATGAAAAAGTGCTCCACGTCACTCGCCATCAGGGAAATACAAATCAAAACCACAATGAGATATCACCTCACACCAGTCAGAATGGCTAAAATTAACAAGTCAGGAAATGACAGATGCTGGAGAGGATGTGGAGAAAGGGGAACCCTCCTCCACTGTTGGTGGGAATGCAAGCTGGTGCAACCACTCTGGAAAACAGCATGGAGGTTCCTCAAAATGTTGAAAATAGAACTACCCTATGACCCAGCAATTGCACTACTGGGTATTTACCCTAAAGATACAAACATAGTGATCCGAAGGGGCACGTGCACCCAAATGTTGATAGCAGCAATGTCTACAATAGCCAGACTATGGAAAGAACCTAGATGTCCATCAACAGATGAATGGATAAAGAAGATGTGGTATATATACACAATAGAATACTATGCAGCCATCAAAAGAAATGAAATCTTGCCATTTGCGACAACGTGGATGGAACTAGAGCGTATCATGCTTAGTGAAATAAGTCAATCGGAGAAAGACAACTATCATATGATCTCCCTGATATGAGGACATGGAGAAGCAACATGGGGGGGTAGGGGGATAGGAGAAGAATAAATGAAACAAGATGGGATTGGGAGGGAGACAAACCATAAATGACTCTTAATCTCACAAAACAAACTGGGCGTTGCTGGGGGGAGGTGGGATTGGGAGAGGGGGAGCGGGCTATGGACATTGGGGAGGCGAGGCGAACCATAAGAGACTATGTACTCTGAAAAACAACCTGAGGGTTTTGAAGGGTCAGGGGTGGGAGGTTGGGGCAACCTGAGGGTTTTGAAGGGTCAGGGGTGGGAGGTTGGGGGAACAGGTGGTGGGTAATGGGGAGGGCACGTTTTGCATGGAGCACTGGGTGTTGTGCAAAAAGAATGAATACTGTTACACTGAAAAAATAAATAAAATGAAAAAAAAAAGAAATAAATCTTGTATATGTTTACAATGGTACGTTATCCAGCCATTAAAAAAACTGATACATACTACAAAGATGAACCTTAAAAACATTATGCTAAATCAAATAAACCATACCAAAAAAAAAGAGCCATATTTTTATGGTAACATTTATGTGAAATGTTCATAACAGGCAAATCCATAGACACAGAAAGTAAATGAATGGTTACCAGAGGTTGGGGCAAGTAAGGAATGGGGAATAACTAATAATATATATGAAGTTTCTTTGGGGGGGTGATGGAAATATTCAAAAATTAGATAGTGGTGATGGTTGCATATCCTTATGGCTACTAAAAAGTACTAAATTATATACTTTAAAATATAAATTTTATGGTAAGTCACCTTTATTGTGATTTTTTTAAAAGAATACATTAAATAACCTCAATCTAGTCCCAGGAAATATTAGACAAATGCAAAATAAGAAAGGTTTTCTTTTTTATAGGGAGGAATGTATTCTTCAAAAATGTCAATGGCATAAAACATTGTAGATTAAAGAATGATGAGTAGGCATAACAACAAAACCCAATACCAGCTACCAGACCAGATCCAATATTCCAGGGAAAATGCTCTTAAGGATACTAGATCAACAGCTTAAGTGGAATAAGGGGTGATAAGATAAGATGAAATAATTACATCAATATCAGTTTTTGAAGTTGAGAACTATGTTATGATTATGGGGATCTCCTTACCCTTTCGAAATATATACTGAATTAAGGAGAGAGAGACGTTTCTTTAATCATCTACAGAGTGAGAACATGCAAATGATACAGCACATAGGGTAAAAAGTTAATAGACCCTCCCCAATGTAAGTGCTATCGTGAGTGCTGTGAAGTGTGTAAACCTGGCGATTCACAGACCTGTACCCCTGGGGATAAAAATACATTATATGTTTATTAAAAAAAAAAATTTGGAAGGGGAGGCGAACCATAAGAGACTATGGACTCTGAAAAACAACCTGAGGGTTTTGAAGGGTCAGGGGTGGGAGGTTGGGGGAACAGGTGGTGGGTAGTGGGGAGGGCACGTTTTGCATGGAGCACTGGGTGTTGTGCAAAAAGAATGAATACTGTTACGCTGAAAAAATAAATAAAATGAAAAAAAAAGTTAATAGACAAAACTAGGTAAAGTGTGCATTGTACTATTATACTATTTTCATTCTATCTTTCTGTAAGTTTGAAATTATTTCCAAATAAAAAGTTTTTAGAAAGGAAATAATACAGAGAGTTCAGAGGCTGTGCTCTTGAGAAGAGCAAGTTACCATCTTAGTCTCTAGTTAAGAGAGTTTCTGGGCTGCAGAAACATGGAGGCTTGAAAGTTCTTGGCTAGAAAGTTCTTGGAAGAAGCTGAAAGGTACTCCCTAAAGTGTGGGTAGAAAACAGTTTGCCAGCTCTCACGTGGACAAGTCGAACAACTGCTGAGCAAGGAAAGAGGGAAATGGTGGCTCAGCTACATCTTCACCACCCATAGGAGAGAGAATGCAAGCATTCCCATGCGGCAAGTGTATGTTGTGGGAAGTGCAAATAAATAAATAAATTAATTAAAAAAAAATCCCAAGTTACTTTGAAAGGACTCTAAACAAGAGGGTTGTCTAGCAAGATGTAAGAATCCCAGGAGTTGGGGCACCTGGGTGGCTCAGTGGGTTAAAGCCTCTGTCTTCGGCTTGGGTCATGATCTCAGGGTTCTGGGATCGAGCCCCGTGTTGGGCTCTCTGCTCAGCAGGGAGCCTGTTTCCTTCTCTCTCTGCCTACCTCTCTGCCTACTTGTGATCTCTGTCTGTCAAATAAATAAATAAAATCTTTAAAAAAAAAAGAATCCCAGGAGTGTCCCTCACATAGGGACTGACAAGAGTCACAAAGGGGATAATGTACATCATAGGTCCTTGTGCAGGGATTTCCAAAGAACCCAGAAAATTATGTGTTGAAAAAGTCTTTATTCAGGCTGTCCAATGCAACAAAAGGAAAACCAAGCTGACTAGCCTTTGTTGAAATTTGTGACCACTAGCCTCAGGGTGCAATCAGGGCTGCTGCAGTCCTGCAATCACATTTCCCAGTCCCTCCTCTTCTTTATATCTTTACTCTTCTCCTCTAACCTCTAGCACATTACTCATTCTGAGAAGATAAACTTTGTAGTAGGCAGTGCCAGGCCCTATCCAGAGTCTCCCTACAAGCCTTCAGCCTAGATTCCTGAACTCCATTTCTCAGACTTAGTGAGTTCAAATAAAACTTCTGTTTTCCACCAACCCCCAAATGAGCCCTATTTCTCCTGCAGCCTTTCCCATTTCAGTAAATGACAGACCCATCCTCCCAGTTCCTAGTAGAGTTCTTTGGAGTCCCTTCTTTATTCTTAATCTCAAATGCTACCCAGAAACAAACCCTAAAGTATTTAGCTTCAGAAGACCCAGAATATGACTATTCCTCACTATGACTTCCTAAGCTATACCACCACCCTGTGTCATCTAGATGACTGCAATCACGCCCTAACCAGTCTCCCAACTTCTTTATTTTTTTTCTTTTCAGTGTAACAGAATTCATTGTTTATGTACCATACCCAGTGCTCCATGCAATACGTGCCCTCCATAATACCCACCACCTGGCTCCCCTGACCTCCCACCCCCACCGCCCCTTCAAAACCCTCAGGTTGTTTTTCATAGTCCATAGTCTCTCATGGTTCATCTACCCCTCCAATTTTCCTCAACTCCCTTCTCCTCTCCATCTCCCCATGTCCTCCATGTTATTTGTTATGCTCCACAAATAAGTGAAACCATGTGATAATTGACTCTCTCTGCTTGACTTATTTCGCTCAGCATAATCTCTTCCAGTCCCGTCCATGTTGCTACAAAAGTTGGGTATTCATCCTTTCTGATGGAGGCATAATACTCCATCGTGTATATGGACCACATCTTCCTTATCCATTCATCTGTTGAAGAGCATCTTGGTTCTTTCCACAGTTTGGCAACCGTGGCCATTGCTGCTATGAACATTGGGGTACAGATGGTCCTTCTTTTCACTACATCTGTATCTTTGGGGTAAATATCCAGTAGTGCAATTGCAGGATCATAGGGAAGCTCTATTTTTAATTTCTTAAGGAATCTCCCCACTTCTGACCTTGACTCTCTATAGTCTATTCCCTCAGCACCCAGGGAAGTCACAGTAAAATTTAAGTCAGATTACACCCTTCATCAACACATCCTCTCCAGTGGCTTCCCTGTTTACTCAAGTAGCAGCTGAAATTCCTGCCGTGACCTAACAAGTCTAACATGACTGCCCCCACCTCCAACTGCCTCTTGCCCCAACATCTGCTATTCTCCACCTCAATTGTTCCCCAGCCACACTGGGCATCTTGGGCTCCTTGGATATTGGTCTCCTCTGCTTAGAAGTTCCTCCCCATCACCCCCCAGAGCTTACTCCCTATTGCTCTTATGTCTCTTCCCAAATGTCATATTACCAGAAAGTCCTTCAATGTCTGCTTTATAAAAAATAGCAAACCCATTCGCAGAAATCCTGATTCCTCTTTCCTTCTTTACTTCTCCTCACAGCCCCAATTACACTCAGATATATTATATTTTTATCAATATATTTTGCCTTGCCTGCTTGAACATAAGTTTCATGAAGGGAAGGACATTGTTGTACTGGGTCATACCCAAAGCCCAGAACAGTGCTTGGCATGAATGAAGAACACTATGAGTATTTGTAGAAAAAATGAATTAACACCATCCTCCGTGCCTGAATCTGGAAGGACCCAGAGGCAGCGTGAAGTTGGGGAGGAAGAGCGATGCTGGTGAAGAGTTAAAGAACAAGAATCACCCCTACCCTAACACTGATCGATAAGCAGAGTCAGACCTGAGCAGACGGATATATGCAGGAAGTTTTGATTTAGACCAGTCTCAACTTGTTAATATCTGGAGACAAGACTATTCTAATATCCAAACCAGATCAAAAAGGCAGCAGGACTTCCCTCAATATGATCCTATGGTGGGGAAGGGAGAGTTGGCAGAACAGATTTAAAAGCAGTGTGGAAGAATATGAAAGCAATTTCCTATGCCCCCTGCCCACTGCAGTCCATTTAATAAACCAGGTACCCTTTGTCACTGCTGATGCAGGAGATGGTGCAGAGGGAATTGTCAGGACCAAATCGGCACACAAGCAAGTCCCCACTGGTGTGTCAAAATCCCCCTCCTTAACAAGGTGAACACATCTTGCACAGTGTGAAATAAAGCCACATGTGTCAACTGAGTCTGTAGGGGCAGGTGCCTTTCCCATCCTGCATTTGAGGCAAAGCCAGGATTTGTCAGCAAAGCCCCAAGTCTATCTTGAGCCTCCCTGAGCTGCAGGCAGTTACTGGGGCTTTGATGAAAGCATGATAGACTTGAAAGTGCCCTAGAGAGGAAGGGCTGATCATCTTTAAAAAAAGCATGTGTGAGAAGAAAGGATGGCATGAGGAAAGGGTATACAGATGGGAATCTACCGCGTATACAAGAAAATTCAAGCAGCATAGCATAGCAATGAAAGGAAAGGGATGTTGGGAGTTAAAGAGGCAAGAAGGGCTTGACCTGAAGAATACCTTTGGGGATCAGGATTCTTTAATCCAACCTATATGATTGAACACCCTGCAGAGCTCCACTGAGCATGCCCTTTATATCTTCACCAAAGTCACTAAAAAGTATGTACTGCAGGAGAACTGTAGTCTGTCGATGCACGAAGCCCCTGGAAACCTTCTTCCAAGTTGACCTCAATCAGGTAATATCAACTATGTGGAGGGGACAGTCAACACTGTCCCCTTACCATCCTGGATCCAACCCATATTTTTCAGTTTTGTCCACTGGAAAATCATAAGGGACCTTATCAAAGGTCTTGTTTAAACCAAAAAAAAAAATGTATTTTTGCTGGGTACTGCACTTCTGAAAATCTCCTCAGTGACACACTCAAAATCTCCATTGGAGCGCCTGGGTGGCTCAGTGGGTTAAGCCTCTGCCTTCGGCTCGGGTCATGATCTCAGGGTCCTGGGATCGAGCCCCACATCGGGTTCTCCACTCAGTGGGGAGCCTGCTTCCCTGCCTCTCTCTCTGCTTGCCTCTCTGCCTGCTTGTGATTTCTCTCTGTCAAATAAATAAATAAAATCTTTAAAAAAAAATCTCCATCAACACACACGCAATGCATATCCCCTATGTACATCATCACTCAGAGGGAGAAACCCACACTTACATATATAGGATTCATGTACTTATAGTGCTTACAACATGACAACACACCAGCCAGTATTCTAAGAGCTTTATAGTTATGAAATCATTTCATTCTTAGGCACAGAATGGTTAAGTAACTTGCCCATGGTTAAATAGTTAGGGAACAGCAGAATGGAGTTTCAGTCCCCAGCCATCTTTCCCCTAAGTCGTTTTCTTTTAAAGTTAATTACGCCTGAGATATAGATCCTAAATCCTGGTTATATAGCCATTCCTTTTCCAGTCCAACTGATGTCCAAGTTCTCATCAGTCTGGGCATTGCTTTGTCCCCCTTCACAAGCCTTATTTGCCTATCTTTATACCTTCTACACCAAAGATGGCCCTTCTTTTTATACTCCTTTACAAGACATAACCACTACTGCCCTTTTCCACTCAAGGTCAATGTCATGCCCTTGCTTTTCACTGTTTTCTAAAGGCTCTTGCATGCTTTGTACTGCATTTAAAGGTTTCTTTAAACTCTGAGCAAACAGGCTAGATTGGGTCTGAGTGAAAGTACAGTTAGTGCTGACCTTATAACCAGATTCTTGGGATCTCTGGAAGTCCAAGTGTCCTATAATAAACCCCTAATCTTTTTAGGTTTATAGCCCCCACAAAAGTTACCCCAGTAACTGAGGTTCTAAGAACATGTGCAGACCTCAGTATTAACAGCATCACCAATGTGACGAGGCACACATTTATAGTCATTGGACAGACTGTTATGGCTTTACCTATTATCTAGCACTGGGCCAGGCTCTACACAGGGATGGTCCTGAGATTGCTATTTCAAAAGCCTGGACAGCTAATTCTCTAGGCCAAGACAGTTGCTACTGATAACTCCCTTATGGAAGCCAAAAAGAGCTTAGATGTTTACTCTACCCACAGCAAAAGCCCCATGATAATTAAGGAACTACAATGGCTCATAAAAGAGTAAGCACAGCATATGGAACCAATGGAAAGCACCTCCATAAACTCTAACACAGAAGGCATAGAGGATACCTGGGTAGTTTCCAACTAGTCTCCTACAGCAGTTGTCTTCAACACTTGGTAAGTAAGTAAATCATCTCCACTTGAGGGCTCAAGTAGGGATCTCTGGAGAGACAATTCATGAGACCCATGCCATCCTATGCCTGCCTTGTTGTTCACAAAAATAAAATGTACAGGGCCCATGGGTGGCTCAGTGGGTTAAAGCCTCTGCCTTCAGCTCAGGTCATGATCTCAGGGTCCTGGGATTGAGCCCCACATCAGGCTCTCTTCTCTGCAGGGAGCCTGCTTCCTCCTCTCTCTCTCTCTCTCTGCCTGCCTCTCTGCCTACTTGTGATTTCTGTCTGTCAAATAAATAAATAAAATCTTAAAAAAAATAAAATAAGATAAAATAAAATGTACAGGGGTGCCTGGGCGGCTCAGTCAGTTAAGGGTCTGACTCTTGATTTCAGCTCAGGTTGTGATCTCAGGATCATGAGACTGAGGCCTGCATTGGGCTCCATGATCAGTGGGGAGTCTGCCTGAGATTCCCTCTCTCTCCCTCTTCTTCTGCCCCTCACCCTCAACATTCATGCTCACTCTCTCTAGAAAGAAAGAGGAAGAAAGAAAAGGAAGGAAGGAAAGGAAGGAAAGAAAAAGAAAAGAAAAGGAAAGGTACAGTAAAGGTAATAGAAGAGTCCTCCTGACTCATTATGTAAAAGGTCCAACACAAGCTCCAAAGTGAGCCTCAAGGGAATCCCAACATTTTGTGGCTGGCTGCCCTGCCAGCAGAACCAGCCTGAAAGGATAAGCTTCCTTCCTTACCACCAGGAGGAATGCCAAGGACTGACATGCCTGAAGCCACAGAGGAAATCTCTCATACTCTTAACACAAAGGAACAAAAGGAGAAGGAAGGAGAAGATGGTAAGGACAACAAGGAGAAAGATGAGCAGAGAGGGAAGGAAGAGACAAAAGGGAAAGGAGAAGAGGAGAAAAGAGAGTTTCACTTGAGTCAAAATAAACCATTATTTTAATAATTTATATTTATATTTAATTCATACTTATATTTATAAATACACATTTCTATTTAATTTATATTTATATTTATATTAAATTATAATTTAATAATTATAAACCATTGTCAGAAGTTAATAATTTCTCTTCCTTATTTCCCTTTTCTCATCATCCCAGTGACCATCGTCCTTCTCTTTTTTAAATTGTTGTTGACCTCTTCTTTGCTTTCTTTTGGGCTTACATTATCATGGCATGAATCATTTCCCATTGAAAAGTCTTCGGATTTCACTTTCCAGTGAACCTGAATATATATACACTATGAATACAAAGTGGAAAGCTTGGAAGTTCTATCACATTGATTGATTTGCGAATGTTGAACCAACCTTGCAACCCAGGGATGAATCCCACCTGGTCATGATGGATAATCTTTTTAATGTGCTGCTGGATCCTGTTTGCTAGGATCTTGTTGAGAATCTTTGCATCCATATTCATCAGTGATATTGGTCTGAAATTCTCCTTTTTGGCAGGGACTTTGCCTGTTTTCGGGATCAGGGTAATGCTGGCTTCATAAAAAGAGTCTGGAAGTTGTCCTTCTGCTTCAATTTTTTGGAACAGCTTCAGGAGAATTGGGGTTATTTCTTCTTTGAAAGTTTGGTAGAATACCCCAGGGAATCCATCAGGTCCTGGGTTCTTGATTTTTGGGAGGTTTTTGATCACTGCTTCAATCTTGTTACTAGATATCAGTCTATTCAGGTTGTCAATTTCTTCCTGGCTCTATTTTGGGAGTTTGTAGTTTTCCAGGAATGCATCCATTTCATCTAGGTTGCTTAGCTTATTGGCATATAACTGTTGGTAATAATTTCTGATGATTGGTTCTGTTTCCTTGGTGTTAGTTGTGATCTCTCCCTTTTCATTCATAATTTTATTAATTTGGGCTTTCTCTCTTTTCTTTTGGATTAGTGTGGCCAATGGTTTATCGATCTTATTGATTCTTTCAAAAAACCAGCTTCTAGTTTCATTGATATGTTCTACTGTATCTCTGGTTTCTACCTCATTGATCTCTGCTCTAATCTTGATTATTTCCCTTCTTGCGTGTGGAGTTGGTTTGATTTGTTGTTGATTCTCCAGTTCTCTAAGGTGTAGAGACAGCTGGTGTATTCTGGATTTTTCGATTTTTTTGAGGGAGGCTTGGATGGCTATGTATTTCCCCCTTAGAACCGCCTTTGCTGTATCCCATAGGTTTTGGACCGAAGTGTCTTCATTCTCATTGGTTTCCATGAATTGTTTAAGTTCATCTTTGATCTCCTGGTTGATCCAAGCATTCTTAAGCAAGGTGGTCTTTAGCTTCCATGTGTTTGAGTTCCTTCTGAACTTTTCCTTGTGATTGAGTTCCAGTTTCAAAGCATTGTGATCTGAGAATATTCAGGGAATAATGTCAGTCTTTTGGTATCAGTTGAGTCCTGCTTTGTGACCCAGTATATGGTCTATTCTGGAGAAGGTTCCATGTGCACTTGAGAAGAATGAGTATTCTGTTGATTTAGGGTGGAATGTTCTGCATATGTCTATGAGGTCCATCTGGTCCAATGTTTCATTCAATGCTCTTATTTCTTTATTAATTTTCTGCTTCGATGATCTGTCTATTTCTGAGAGAGGCATATTAAGATCTCCTACTATTATTGTATTCATATCAATATGACTCTTTATCTTGATTAATAGTTTTCTTATGTAATTGGGTGCTCCCATATTGGGGGCATACATATTCACAATTGTTAGATCATCTTGGCGGATAGTCCCTTTAAGAATTATGTAGTGTCCTTCTGTATCTCTGACTACAGTCTTTAGTTTAAAATCTAATTTATCTGATATGAGAATCGCTACCCCGACCTTCTTTTGAGGCCCATTGGCATGAAAGATGCTTCTCCATCCCTTCACTTTCAGTCTGGGTGTATCCTTAGGTTCAAAATGGGTCTCTTGTAGACAACATATGGATGGATCCTGTCGTTTTATCCAATCTGCAACCCTGTGTTGTTTTATGGGCACATTTAGGCCATTCACATTGAGAGTGATTATTGAGAGATAGGTTTTTATTGACATCGTGTTACCTTTGAAGTCCTTCTGTCTGTAGATTGTTTCTATATTTCTGTTCAATGATATTCTTAGGATTTTTTCAATAAGAGAAGAGAGAAGAACCACATGGTCCTCTCAATTGATGCAGAAAAAGCATTTGACAAAATCCAGCATCCGTTCCTGATGAAAACGCTTCAAAGTATAGGGATAGAGGGAACATTCCTGAACTTCATAAAATCTATCTATGAAAGACCCACAGCAAATATCATCCTCAATGGGAAAAAGCTTGCAGCCTTCCCGTTGAGATCAGGAACACGACAAGGATGCCCACTCTCACCACTCTTGTTCAACATAGTATTAGAAGTCCTAGCAACAGCAATCAGACAACAAAGAGAAATAAAAGGTATCCAGATTGGCAAGGAAGAAGTCAAACTCTCTCTCTTTGCAGATGACATGATTCTTTATATGGAAAACCCCAAAGACTCCACCCCCAAACTACTAGAACTCATACAGCAATTCAGTAACGTAACAGGATACAAAGTCAATGTACAGAAATCAGTGGCTTTCTTATACACTAACAATGAAAATACAGAAAGGGAAATTAGAGAATCGATTCCATTTACTATAGCACCAAAAACCATAAGATACCTGGGAATAAACCTAACCAAAGAGGTAAAGGACCTGTACTTGAGGAACTACAGAACACTCATGAAAGAAATTGAAGAAGACACAAGAAGATGGAAGACCGTTCCATGCTCTTGGATTGGAAGAAAAAACATTGTTAGAATGTCTATACTGCCTAGAGCAATCTATACTTTTAATGCCATTCCGATCAAAATTCCACCAGTATTTTTCAAAGAGCTGGAGCAAATAATCCTAAAATTTGTAGGGAATCAGAAGAGACCCCGAATTGCTAAGGAAATGTTGAAAAACAAAAACAAAACTGGCGGCATCATGTTACCCGATTTCAAGCTTTACTACAAAGCTGTGATCACCAAGACAGCATGGTACTGGCATAAAAAAAGACACATAGACCAGTGGAACAGAGTGGAGAGCCCAGATATGGACCCTCAACTCTATGGTCAAATAATCTTCGACAAAACAGGAAAAAATATACAATGGAAAAAAGACAGTCTCTTCAATAAATGGTGCTGGGAAAACTGGACAGCGATATGTAGAAGAATGAAACTTGACCATTCTCTTACACCGTACACAAAGATAAACTCGAAATGGATAAAAGATCTCAACGTGAGACAGGAATCCATCAGAATCCTAGAGGAGAACATAGGCTGTAACCTCTTCGATATCAGCCACAGCAACTTCTTTCAAGATATGTCTCCAAAAGCAAAGGAAACAAAAGCAAAAATGAACTTTTGGGACTTCATCAAGATCAAAAGCTTCTGCACAGCAAAGGAAACAGTCAACAAAACAAAAAGGTAACCCACAGAATGGGAGAAGATATTTGCAAATGACAGTACAGACAAAAGGTTGATATCCAGGATCTATAAAGAACTTCTCAAACTCAACACACACAAAACAGATAATCATATCAAAAAATGGGCAGAAGATATGAACAGACACTTCTCCAACGAAGACATACAAATGGCTATTAGACACATGAAAAAATGTTCATCATCACTAGCCATCAGGGAGATTCAAATTAAAACAACATTGAGATACCACCAGACACCAGTTAGAATGGCCAAAATTAGCAAGACAGGAAACAACGTGTGTTGGAGAGGATGTGGAGAAAGGGGAACCCTCTTACACTGTTGGTGGGAATGCAAGTTAGTGCAGCCACTTTGGAGAACAGTATGGAGATTCCTTAAGAAATTAAGAATAGTGCTTCCCTATGACCCTGCAATTGCACTGCTGCGTATTTGCCCCAAAGATACAGATGTAGTGAAAAGAAGGGCCATCTGTACCCCAATGTTTATTGCAGCAATGTCTACGGTCGCCAAACTGTGGAAGGAACCAAGATGCCCTTCAACGGATGAATGAATAAGGAAGATGTGGTACATATACACAATGGAGTATTATGCCTCCATCAGAAAGAATGAATACCCACCTTTTGTAGCAACATGGACGGGACTGGAAGAGATAATGCTGAGCGAAATAAGTCAAGCAGAGAGAGTCAAGTATCATATGGTCTCACTTATTTGTGGAGCATAACAAACAACATTGAGGACATGGGGAGATGGAGAGGAGAGGGAGTTGAGGGAAACTGGAAGGGGAGATGAACCATGAGAGACTATGGACTCTGAAAAACAACCAGAGGGTTTTGAAGGGGCGGGGGACTGGGAGATTGAGGAACCAGGTGGTGGGTAATAGGGAGGGCACGTACTGCATGGAGCACTGGGTGTGATGCCAAAACAATGAACACGGTTATGCTGTAAATAAACAAAACAAAACAAAATTTAAAAAAAAAAAAGAAAGAAAAGAAAAGCTTGGAAGTTGTTCCACTCCTCACAAGAAAAAAGCTATTCAAACTGAAAATCAGCAACTCTTCTTGAACTCATCAGAAAATGCAGGGCATCGGACAAATTGCCTGCCCCAATTTAGGAGAGATGAGCAAATACAAAGAAAGAAGGCTTACCAGGAAGGAGCCACAGTCAGAGCCTGGGAGGCTTTGTGTAGACAAGCTTGAGGGAAAACCTGTTAGGAGCCCACCATTTGGGGAATGGGGTGGGGAACAAACACCTTCATGAATTTTAATGCCAGGAACCCCAGCAGGTTATCAGGGAAAAATCAGAGAAATATCTCCTCATGTTTGAGGCAGGAGAAAGGAAAATAATCATTTCAAAACACCCCCAGAGCTTTCTGTTCTTATTAACAAAGGTCTGCCCTCAAGGGAAAGTCTTATAGCAGATCTCAACCAACATGAGATTCACCCAAGCCTAACCAATAATGAAGAAGGGGAATCCCCCAATTTGGCCACCTCTAGGCTTCCTGTGTCACCTAAGGGGAAAAAGGAAGGAGCTGAAATGCACTTGTAAAGGTCATAGTACAGTAACACAGGACCATCAAATACTGAGAATTTCTCATTAAAAACTAGAAGGCTGCTTCTAGAGCCCAACAGGGCTCCTCTATAATAGTAGGAGATGACAGCTGAGAAGAACTACAAGGCTCAGGTTCTTTCCCAGAAAGGTTTGTAAGGAAACTCAAAAATAATTTGCAAACCCAAACAAGAATACTAGAGGAAATTTGAGCCTCTGACACCTAAAACTATAGCACCATAGTAAGCAAACAGCCTAACTTCCAGCCAGATAAATTTAAACTTCATACTAATAACATATTTACCTCATTTCCTTTTACTCAATATAGCATGTTCAGCTTTAAAAAAAAAAATTACAAGGCATTCTAAAAAGCCAAAAATACTTAAAGTTAAAAAAAAATAGTCTGAAGATGCAAACCAAGCATCAGAACAAGAATCATGTGTGGTAGATATTTTGGGATTACCAGATTGGGAATTTAAAATGACTATGATTAATATGCTAGGAACTCTAATGGAAAAAGTGGGTAACACCTAAGAACAGAAGGGTAATGTAAGCTGAGAGATAGAAACTTGTAAGGAAGAACTGAAAGGAGGTGCTAGAAATCAAAAACACTGTAACAGAAATGAGTAGGGCCTCTGCTGGCCTCATCCATAGAGTGGACGCAGCCAAGAAAAGCACCATGAGCCTGGATATGTCAACAGAAAAGTCGCAGAATGGAAAAAAAAAATGAGAAAAGAGAACAGAATATCCAATACTATGGGATAATTATAAAAGGTATAACATATGTGTAACGGGAACACCAGAAGCAAAGAAAGAAAAGAAATATTTGAAGATATCATGGCCAAGAATTTTCCAAAACTAGTGACAGAAATCAAACCACAGATCTAAGTGTTCAGAAAACACTCAATACAATAAATGCAAAAACAAAAACAAAAAACAAAACAAACAAATAACAACAAAAAAACTACACCTGCATCTTTCATATAAAAAATGTAAAAATCAAAGCCAAAGAGAAAATTTGGGAAGAACTGGGGAGGTGGGGGGTGGGAGAAGGCGGAGGGACACTAGCCTACAGAGCAACAGCCATAAGAATTACTTAGAACTTCTCCTCATAAACCACAAACAAGAGAGGAGTGAAATGTTTACATGTTGAAAGAAAAACACCAAGCTAGAACTCTGTATCCTGAACTGAAATCATGTTTCAATAGTGAAGGAGAATTACTTGCTCAGACAAAATGAGGGAATCTGTCACCAGTAAACCTATTCAATTTGAAAAGAAATTCTTCAGAAGAAAGGAAAATGACAGAGGTGGGAAACATGGATCCACACAGAGATAGTAAAAGCATTAAAAAAGGAATAAATGAAGGTAAAGCAAGCTTTCTATTTTTCTTATTCTTTGTTGATCTGACAGCAGTTTGCTCAAAATAGTAAGAGCAAAGACACAGTGGGTGATTGTAACTTACAGATAAGTGAAATGAATTAGAAGGGACGTGAGGGAGGAATTTGGAAATCTCTAGCACCTGTGAAGGAGTGTAATATTACTTGGAAGTGGATGTAGATTAGTTGTAAATGTGTATCACAGACTCTAGGGCAAAGAGTAACATAAAAAACAACAATAACCACAATAACAACAAACAACTTCAGAAGCCCATTATTTACACAAGCACTTTCCAGGTAACAGCCTTCTCTCCCACCCCAGGATTTCTCTCACAACCCTGGAATACGCAGATCTAGAGTAACGGAGTGCTGGGTACCTAGGACACAAGGGCCCACACCCATGACAGGATCCTGGGCCGCAACGGGGGAGGCGCTGTTGGATGCCAAAGGAGACCAACGCAGACCAACCCCATCCACCACTTTCACAGCCTCTCAGACCAGATCCAGTCCAACCCTGGCTCATGGATATGTGTCTGCAGATTTAGCCAACTTTGCGCTTTCTGCACTCTTCTCCAGCACCTCCCGAATCTAACAGAAGCAATCAGAAGCCACCTTATCTCAGTGGGACAGCTTCGCACACAGCCCAGAATCCAGGCGCACACAGGTAGTCTCCCCTGCAGGCTCTCAGAGCGGGGGCTCTGACTCCTAGCCAGGAGGCAGCCCCTGGGCTTGCGCCCTCGGTCGCTGCCCCACTCACCCACTCACAAAGGGAGCCTGACAATTCTCCTCTTCGGCATCATCACTTCTCTTGGTACTAAATTATTCACAAATGTGATGCTATTTCTCCCACATTAAAAAAACATTTAAATAACTTCCTTTACTCTCTGTCCCCTTCCAACTACCGCCCTATTTCTCTCCTTACCCTTTACAATAAACTAGAAAAAGTAATTATATGGACTCGCTGTTTCTAATTTCTTTCCACAGATTCTCTTTTGGATCCACTGCAATCAGGCTCTCCACCCCCACCACCTTTGTCAACGTCCCCAGTGACCTCCAGGTTGCCAAGAACAATGGTCATTTCTCCACCTTCCTCTGACTCGAACTTCGCTTTTCCGCTTTTCCGTCTACACCCCTCTGTTGGAGTTCTCCTCCAGCACCACGGATTTAGACTCCGCCCATACCAACAGCCCCAGCCTCCATCTGGTGGACCTCCAGACTCGCATTTGTCATTGCCCCTGGGCCTCACTGCATGGATGCCTCAGAGGCAGCTTAAACCTAGCAAGGACTGAACTGCTGTCCTGATCTTCCTGGAGCCTTTCCCAGTATAACCACGGGCAATTCGTCCTGTGAGTAGTTCAGACCCACTGCTTAGCCTCATCCTTAACTCCTCTGTTTCTCTCACTTTCTACACCCCATCTATCAGCAAATCTGGTTAGCACTCCTTGAAAATATACCCAGAATCCGACACGTCCTCCCACATTTATTTGTGAACACCCTAGTCCAAGTGACTATCATGTGGAAAATTTCTGAACAGATCTTCCTGCTCACAGTCTTGCTGGCCTACCAGCATGTTTTAGCCAGAAGGAGCTTATATTCAGAAAGGCTCCATGGTCACAGACTTTGTAACTGCCATTCGCTCTGCTGGACCATTCCTATAGAACGTTGGCGCCCTCACATCCTGAAGTTCTTGCTGAAATACTCTTTCTTGGAAAAGCCTCTCTGACCATCCTATTTAAAATGGATTCCCCAACCCTAGCCTTCTTTCCTCACTGTTCCAGCTTTATTTTTCTCCATAGCATTTACCTACACACTGTGTTTCTCTCCTTTGTGTACAGTCTGTCTTTCTCCAGGGCATTGTAAGCTCCAAAAGGGTACGGATAGCTCTCAGTTTGGATTACTGCTTTACTCCAACTCCTAGAATAATGTTTGGCAAACAGACAAGAAGAAATTCATAATAAATGCTAATTATTTGCTGAATTAATGCTTCAGTCCTTTTGTTATATAATCCTACATGCCTAACTCTATTCTTCAAACACCTTCCATAAAATTCTCTTAACATTTTCTTGGAGATTTCTGGCACTTTTTAAAAATTCAGATGACTCAAAACTGACAATTTCTTAGAATCCATTAGCAACCTCTAGCCTTTGTAGAAAACTAATCACAGACATCAGTTACAATCGTAAATGAAAATTCTTTCCCTCCAATAAGATGGTGTTGTTGATGTGGCATTCCAGAAGGATGCTGGAGCAGCCTACTTACCTCTGCAGTTCTAGAAACATCTCCACATTTCATTTCCTTTAGGCATTCCTCCAAATTATTTAAATTGGTTTCCAGTCATCTTTGGTACAACTCTGGAGTCTTTTCCAAATATAGCAAATACACACATATATGCACCAAGGAAAAAGTACAGAATTAAAATGGCTTAGAACTTCTTAGCAAATTCTATGAGTCTAGTAGCAAGTGTTTCTAGGACAGTCTGTGGCTTTACATCCATAGTTTTAAGATCCATCCTGCCTTCACCCACCACCAAAGAGTAAATAAAATTTCACAGTAATCGCTCATAAAAAATTTTTCTCACTCAATCACCCAAATGAAGAACGTAATTATATAATTAAAATTTTATTAATATGGCCTAATTTCCATTCCCAAAGTGTCCTGACACATTTTTTTTCTTTTTTTAATCTTTTTGTTTTGTTTTGTTTATTTTCAGCGTAATAGTGTTCATTGTTTTTGCACCACACCCAGTGCTCCATGCAGTATGTGCCCTCCCTATTACCCACCATCTGGTTCCTCAACCTCCCACCCCCGACCCTTCAAAACCCTCTGGTTGTTTTTCAGAGTCCATAGTCTCTCATGGTTCATCTACCCTTCCAGATTCCCTCAACTTCCTCTCCTCTCCATCTCCCCATGTCCTCCGTGTTCTTTGTTATGCTCCACAAATAAGTGAGACCATATGATACTTGACACTCTCTGCTTGACTTATTTTGCTCAGCATAATCTCTTCCAGTCCCGTCCATGTTGCTACAAAAGTTGGGTATTCATCCTTTCTGATGGAGGCATAATACTCCATTGTGTATATGCACCACATCTTCCTTATCCATTCATCTGTTGAAGGGCATCTTGGTTCTTTCCACAGTTTGGCGACTGTGGCCATTGCTGCTATGAACATTGGGGTACAGATGGCCCTTCTTTTCACTACATCTGTATCTTTGGGGTAAATACCCAGCAGCGCAATTGCAGGGTCATAGGGAAGCTCTATTCTTAATTTCTTGAGGAATCTCCACACTGTTCTCCAAAGTGGCTGCACTAACTTGCATTCCCACCAACAGTGTAAGTAAGAGGATTCCCCTTTCTCCACATCCTCTCCAACACACGTTGTTTCCTGTCTTGCTAATTTTGGCCATTCTAACTGGTGTCAGGTGGTATCTCAATGTAGTTTTAATTTGAATCTCCCTGATGGCTAGTCATGATGAGCATTTTTTCATGTGTCTGATAGCCATTTGTATGTCTTCATTGGAGAAGTGTCTGTTTATATCTTCTGCCCATTTTTTTGATATGATTATCTGTTTTGTGTGTTGAGTTTGAGGAGTATGGAATCAGAAGAGACCCCGAATTGCTAAGGAAATGTTGAAAAACAAAAACAAAACTGGCAGCATCACATTACCCGATTTCAAGCTTTACTACAAAGCTGTGATCACCAAGACAGCGTGGTACTGGCATAAAAACAGACACATAGACCAGTGGAACAGAGTGGAGAGCCCAGATATGGACCCTCAACTCTATGGTCAAATAATCTTCGACAAAACAGGAAAAAATATACAATGGAAAAAAGACAGTCTCTTCAATAAATGGTGCTGGGAAAACTGGACAGCAATATGTAGAAGAATGAAACTCGACCATTCTCTTACACCGTACACAAAGATAAACTCGAAATGGATAAAAGATCTCAACGTGAGACAGGAATCCATCAGAATCCTAGAGGAGTACATAGGCAGTAACCTCTTCGATATCAGCCACAGCAACTTCTTTCAAGATATGTCTCCAAAGGCCAAGGAAACAAAAGCGAAAATGAACTTTTGGGACTTCATCAAGATCAAAAGCTTCTGCACAGCAAAGGAAACAGTCAACAAAACAAAAAGGCAACCCACAGAATGGGAGAAGATATTTGCAAATGACAGTACAGACAAAAGGTTGATGTCCCGAGACATTTTATCATATAGCATTTTTCTTTTTCCTTTTCCTTTTTGTGAGCAAAGGAAACGCCAACATAGCCATTCATTGGGACACAAAACTGAGCTCCCATTTCCCAGGATGCACTCAGCAGCAACCTTTTGTGGAGCGCCCCTCCCTGCTGTGCCTTATTCCCCTGGACACACCACAGACTATTTCTGCCACTGAAAAAGAAACCAGCCTCAGGGAGTAGGTCCTAACAGATGCCCCTCTCCTGAGCACAAGAACACTTCTAAAATGTATTCTCTTACCTAGACCCATAATTTTCCTCAGAAAAGTCCTAAAAGCCTATGAGTAACCAAGCCAACTTTTCTCCACATGACCCGACGTTCCTACCATCATCAGGTCTGACTTACCCCACCCCAAGGCTGAAAATTCTGATACAGGTGGAAAACCTTTCACCTCCCCCTTCCAGAAATGTTTTTTTTTCTCCCTTCCAGAAATGTTTTAAGGAGACAATTACCCTGAATTTAAGTAAGACATAAAATTTTTCAATTAAATATAAACTTTTAGAAAGTTATTTTATATAATTATTTCAACAGGATTCTAGTCATACCAGTTTGAGTTTCTGAGAGGTGTGATTTGGTCACCATATTTCCTTTAACAAAAAGAATTGGAAACATTACCATTACATATCAGAGAAGGGACAGTTACCCTGAGCTTTCATTTCCTTGCTTCTCCTGGATGGCACACTATCCACCCACACACTGTATCTGAAGACAGGGGTTTACCACCATGTACTCTGTAGGGCCACTACCTCAACTTAGAGAGACCGGCCTCTGTGACCATTGAAACTCATACTCCATCATCAAGAAATTCCCTGAGGGCTTTGATCTTTGACTTTCTTGGTTTCCTTCCCTTTCTTAATGTAACAGAATCTCTTGCTTGTTCACTGTGCACACCAACTACCCTGCGGAACCTCCCGGGGTAGCTACCTTCTTCCCCTTACAGGCCTTGTAGCACTGTGCGTGGAGGTAGGGTCAGGATCCTTCGTTCTCTTTGCTGAAATGCCTCCTTTCCTCCATCAAAAACTCAAGCTCTACTGAACCCCAAGTCATCAGACTTTACCCCCAGTGCCCTTCATCACTATGGCCATCTGCTGACTCATGCACACTTCTCATTGATTGAAGATTTTGGGCCTCAGACTTATCCTTTTCAACACTATCTACATAATTATTCTTGGAATACATTGGTCCAAGCAACAGTCTGTTCTCTCAGTTTCTGGACATCCTTCACTCCACTCATCTTTCCTTCCATGCTGCTGCTACCACTTCCAGACTATCTCACTTTCATGGATCCCCTTTCTATCTAGCCTCTCTACCTCTACACTTCCCAGCTCACTAATTTCGGTATTGCCATTTTTGCCAACTCTCTGATCTTACTGGGATCTGGTAGTCTAGATCCTTCCCTCTTCACATTGTCCATCACGGCTATCATGTCTTCACTCTTTCCCTTGCCTCACTTTGACCCATAATAACACAGATTTACCTTAATCTTTTGTACACTCCCTTAATCTCCTGGCCCCTCTCTAACTCCATTGTATTCATTAGGTGGAGGAAAAAAATATCTTTCTTTTACTATCCATATATCTTCTGCTTCACATGCACACTGATGCAGCTAAACCAGGAGTTGGCAAACTATAATCCTTGGACCAAAGGTGAACCTGTTTTTGTAGTTTTATTGGAATATAGCCACATTTATTCACTTACGTATTGTCTGTTTCTGCTTTCATGCCACAATGGCAGAGTTGAATAGTGTGACAGAAACCATATGGTTCACAGAACCAAAAATGTTTTATTACCTGTCCCTTTATGGAAGAAATTTGCCAAATACTGTGTCAAATCATTCTTTAGAACAACCCACAATAATGCTCACTGGCCTCACTTTTGGTTTATGTCTTTAAAACCCAAGTCAATATCTAATTTTAACAGTCATGACTGCTACATCCCCTAGTATATCTTACCTGTTCCCATACTTACCTGTGACCTCACCTTAAAACAGAGACAGAAAACAACATGCAATCAAATAAAAGCAATTTCACCTTGCATCACTAAATTCATCTCTCTCTCACTTCCAACTTTTCCAAGCATACATTGATATTGCCCATCATAAAAAGAATAATACAATTTCACTTGACCATGCATCCCCTTCTAGCTTCTGCTCATTTATTTCTCTGCTCGCCTTCATAGAAAAATTCCACACTCATTGTATCTACTTCCCCCCTCCAATTTTCTCCCCACTACTTGGCAAACGGCTTTTTATCAAGGCATCTAAGACATTCATACTGCTAAACCCAATGGTTTATGCTCAGTTCTTCTTGTATGAGGCATCTCAGCAGTGCTGCAGGAGCCCGATTTTGAAGTCTTTCTTGAAGGATCTTCTCCCGGTTCCTAGAGCTCTACCCCTAGATTCCTTCTACCCTCAGTAACAGCTCTATCCCAGTGTCTTTGCAACCTCCTCATCCACTGACAGATCTCTAAGTGTTAGTGTACCCCCAGGTTTTGCTCTTGGCCTTCTTGCTTTCTGTATCTTCCCTGTTGGCCTAAGTGAACTGATCAAGTCTCATTGGTGTGAGTGCCTTCTCCAGGTTCTTAACCCCCAAATTCCATCCTTGATTTCCACCTTGACCCACATATCCCACCAGACACTTTTACTTAGTAAAGTCCACTAATCACCTTGACTTCAGACTGGCCACAAACATTAATTTCCACACCCACCCTCTATAGCTGCTCCTCCCAGTCCTTCCTTTCAGAAAATGATAGGACCTCCCACTCAGTCCTTGGGCCAAAAAACAGATAGTTATCCTTGTTCCTTTCCTCCACAACTCACATCCAAACCTCATATAAATCCAACTTGTTCAATTTCACAAAGTAGTAGGAATCATGTCACTATTGACCATCTCTGTGGCTACATCCTAGACGAAGCCACCAGCACCTCCTATCTGGACTAAAGCAGCAGACTCCAGCTTCCACGCATGCTATTCTCCAGTCCAGGCCTCCCATATGGCCAGAGTGGTCATCCTAAACTGCAAACCACATTGCACCATCCCCTCACTGAAAACTGTCCAGTAGCTTCTTGTTGATATCAGAGTAAAACCAAACTCTCCATCATAACCAAAAGGCCCTGTGTTATTACATCCCTGCCTCTATCTCCAAAATCCTTCCCTTCTCCTTGCTCCTTTGCTCTGTCCACCAGCTAGTAGCCTTCCTTCCATCCTTCCAAGCTGCCTACTTCCTCCCATCAAGACCTTCTTGAAATGCTCTTCTGCTAGGTCTCCAAATAGCTGTTTTCTTCTCAAATGTCACCCTTCAGGGAGACCCTCCTTGACAACCTGAGTTAAAATGTCCCCTTTCTCCAATTTTTATTATTTTTCTTCATAGCACTTACAATTCTTCAGAACATGATACACACACACACACACTTGCATTTGTTTACAGGTTTATTTTCTCACCAAATTAGTCACTGGCTCTTAGAGGACAGAGATTTGATTATTCTTCTGCCACCTGCCTAACCTCTAAACCAGCACTGAAAACAGAGTAAGGTCACCATAAATAGTGTCTGACTGACAAATGTCAGAAAATGTGAAGTTGGTTAATTTAACGCCGAATCCTAAGGAAGTTATTTATAAGATTTATAAATTTATAAAGATTTAATTTATAAGATTTTTTTATTTATAAGATTTATAAATTTATAAGATTGTTTTATATTCAGGTAATGCTTGAACTTTCAAGTTTTGTTGCTCATGGATAGAAATATTGCAGCCTTGAAAAACCACTGATTCCTGCTCTCTTGGGTAGTGAAGACTCAGGAAGAAAATCACATATTTAAAGTGACATTGACCCTACATACACACATATTTATCCCAACCAGGTGCAAGCCGTCACAGGTGCAGACACGTTTAACACCCCTGAAAGCCGATTTTCCCCCTTGAGAGACAGGGACCTTTTAGGAGAGGTACCAATTCCTTTAACAAATAGACCATATAATCACTGATTCGCTCAACATTTATCATTCCCCAGGCAGTGTGCTTCTCTAACCCAATATTCTTCTCCATACAATTCTTCTCCCACATTTAAACACACACACACACAAAGTTATGTTTACAGAAATACACAGTCAATGACTTTAAAAGGTTTAAACCTCACCCTGTCCTCAAGCTAGTGGAGCTTTGGCTTGCTAAATCCACAGGGATGAGGATCCATGAGACAAAAGGGGTAGAGCTGTTACCCGAGGCCTCCTTCTGCCCAGAACAAACCCCATCAGGCTGATAAGCAGGGGTAAACCATTAGAAATCTCTCCCTAAAACACAATGTTGCCAGGTAAGGCTTCAGGGCCTGAGCCTCTCTGCTCCAGTCACTGGGCAAGGCCAAAACCTACCACACTGTTGAACGGGCCCCAAAGACTTAGAGATCACAGTGCCTCTTAGCCCTCAGATGCGTTAGCTGCTCTGTGGTACCACTTACTTTCTGGAAGGCACGATGCACACACACACACAAAGTCCTACACAGATTCCGGGGACCTTCATCTGTCATGTCTCCGGTCAGGAGCCTTTTGCTTCGAAAAGCCTCAGATCGTACCAGGGTGAAGACAGAAGACACTAACTGTGCCCCAGCTGCACCTGGGCAGGAATACGCCGATCCTGGGATACCTGTATCCCCGGAAGTTTCAATGCTCTTGGGACAAAACACACTACCTTTCCATGAGCATTCCCAGAACCAGCTAATCGCCTCCTAGTAAGAACCTATCCCTCTGAGATAGTTGAATCAATCAGGCAGCCCGCCACTGAAGTCTGGGAATGCATTTTATAATCTCATCTCTGTTTTGCACGCTCTCTGACAGCCTCGGTGGTTGACTCCATTTTCCCAAAATGGTCACAAGCATGCCTTTTATCCCACCCACTCTCCTGACAGTGTGACATGGACACCTCTCCCCTCATGAACTAAGGTCTACGTCTGCTCTTCTTGAACGTGGACAGGTTGCTGTAATGGACTCCACAAACAGAACACAGAGAATGTGACTCTGTGTGAGGCTAGGCTCGTCGAAGGCAATACATCTGGTTTGGTTCCCTGGGAGTCCCGCCAGCATACTGGGAAGGAACAGGCAGTCGGGGAGCCAGGGAGGGCTCTGCATAAAGAGGCCTGTGTAGGAAGGAACCCCGGACCCCGCCCTCAGCCCAGCTGACCCACTCCAGCTGATGGTGATTCAGCAGCACTGGCTTCCCCCACTAAGCCCTACTCAAGCTCTCGTGCTGCATCGATTCTTGTTTTGAGCCACAACATTTAGAGCTGATTTGTTACACAATAATAGTTCACCAAAACAGCTGCTGTCACATCCCCTTCAGGCACGTGCTCACTGTCACAAGGTCAAGGTGGTGCCTTATTTGTCTCCTTCTGTGAACCAGGTTTGGGCATGTTTGGCCCATTCACCTTACTCCAAATCAAAACGTTATTTGTCCTCTCAAGATACAAAACTTAGCTCTGCCCACCTACTCATTTTCATTCCCCTCTCAGCGACCAGCTATTGTCTACTCACCTGTCCAAGGTGGTTGTCAGGTTTACACAAGAGCCTGAAATTCAGGCCACCCTCAGAGAAGATGTAAGAAAGGGCATAACCAAAATTTGAGGGACTCTGTGAGTTATAAATGGGGGCAAACTGAAACCCAGAGCCAGTCATCCAAGAGTGAATGCATCAGGGGCTGGCTGCATCATATAGAGTCAGAATGTGAGAACCTACACAGGGTTGTAAGCAAGAGTCAGGGGTCAAATAAGTTAGGACATGTTTGCAAAGATGGGGAGTCAGTGCAACATTCTACAGGTCATCAGGTCATGAGTAGTGACCCACAGTCACAGTTGCTACTTCTGGCAACAATTAATTAAGGTCAGTCTTCACAACTTCTTACATCCAGTAGCTTTATAACCAAAAGGAATGAGGTTAATTGGTAATGTGTTCTCAGTAAACTCATCTGTGTCCTGGTAATCAGTTTCTCTACAGATGCTCTCAGGCCATTATTTGCAGTGTGTGTGTGTGTGTGAGAGAGAGAGAGAGAGAGATAGAGAAAGCAGATCCTATGTTCAGGGTCACCACTGGATGAAACTATGCATAAGACAATTTTTTTTAGATTCTTTTTTTTTTTAAGATTTTATTTATTTATTTGACAGAGATCACAAGTAGGCAGAGAGGCAGGCAGAGAGAGAGAGGAGGAAGCAGGCTCCCTGCTGAGAAGAGAGCCGGATGCAGGGCTTGATTCCAGGACCCTGGGATCATGACCTGAGCCGAAGGCAGAGGCTTTAACCCACTGAGCCACTCAGGCTCCCCTATGCATAAGACAATTAACACTGACCTACCATCTCCAAATCATGGGCCATGACCAGCTGTGTGACTTTAAACACATTACTGAATTTTTCTGAGCATCTGTATCCTACTTCATAAAATGGAGAGGAAAATCACAGTATTCATTCTGGAAGGGTTTTTTTAAGATTAATAAGATAACATAATTAAAACATCAGGCGTCTTTAGTTTGTGATTGGTAAATTCTGAATTCTCTCCTAGTTTCCCATTGTAAAATGTGGCAAGCCTGCCCAGGACTGCCACACGAAGCCATTTGTCCTCATGCATTATTCAAAGCTTCACCCAGGCTGTCCCTATTCCTAGGGTTGATCCAATTAGTCACTCACAGGCTGTAACTTTAGGGGTCTTGACACCATCCTAAGAGCTCTCATGAGAAATTCTCTCCTTTCCTCTTTTTCCCTGATAGCTACAATCTCATTTTATTGCCAAACAAAACCACATTCCCCTTCTTGGCTCTATCTAAAGTCACCAGTTCACCACAGAGCCTCTAAGAATATGTCTCCCTGCAAAGCAATCCCGCCCCAGAATCAGGGCCTGATTGAACTTGATGATGGTGACATTCTTAATGATAGTCAGACAGCAGGACCTTCAGAGGGTCTGTCCCCGGGTAAGCACAGCAATAAACAGATTGGGTTAATCTTCCATGTGGCTCCTGATTTTCCAAGCTTTAAAGCATAACAGAGCTGGAAAGAGCCCATTTTCCCCATATTTTCACTTAGGCATCCTTCTTAAACCAGCTCCTTTCCACAAATGTCTCATCTTTAGAGACATATAGGGTGGGGAAGCCAGGGGACACCCTAGGACAATCTTGATCTTCTCTGTCTTCTGACTCTGTTGCTATATTCAGCAGGTACTGGGCAGGTAGGGACCATCACACAGCAGCTCTCCCTTTCAGACAAAGTAGAAAAATATGTCCTAAAGAAAACATCATAGAAAACAGGATAGAAATGTGCTTTGTCCATGGCAGTGTCAGGACTCAAGCCGGTATCTTAATAAAGGATTCCTTTAACACCTGCCTCACATAAGAATGAAACTCAACAGTTAGCGCAGATGGAACTGGGCATTCAGGGGAACATCTCTACTAGGGAGAGTGGACCCTGGAGAGACAGCAACAACTTGTGCTCTATAGAACAGTGGTGAGAGCCACCCACAGTGAAGCTGCACAGGGTCGTGAAAACAACTGCCCTTTGATGTAAAGTCCACCTGGATTAAAGTCCCAGCTCCTCTCGTGACTAGCTATGTGACCTTTAAAACTCCACATTGACATCCATGGTATAAGGACATAAACTGGATTCTGAATTTTGGAGAAGGAATTGCAACTCCACACCACCAGGGGAGGCAGAACAGAAAATCAGCCAGAACTTCAGGAAAAAACAAGGACCCATGAGATGGGAGGGTCTGCAACCTAGAAGCCTGGGTTGTAATTTCACTTATCTCCCCAGTGAAGGTTTGCTTTAAGAGAGAGACAAGGACACAGGAACTGTGTAAACTAATTGGATTTGAACTTCTGGAGCAAAACTCAAGATAACAAAATTGTGAGCTCTAAGGTGTGGTGATGCTTAATTCCCAAGCCCACATCCAGAGACCAACTGGTCTCAGCAAGAGGACTTTAAGCTGGAAAACAAGAGACGTGGTTGCAGTGAACAGCAAATCTTGTCACGTACATATACATGTACACACACACACACACACACACACACACACACACCATGACACGGGGCAAATCTGTTCTTTTACAACCCAACTGCAGTACCCTTATCATTTCTGTTGCTGAACTCAGAGCACAGATAGAACTCAGAGCTTCAGCCCTCTTTGAGAGTATTTTTCCAGTGTCTACAACCCTTAAATTCTAACTATAAAACCCCAGTGCTTAAAGGTCTTTTTACCATTCTTCTATGTCACTGTCTAGAAAAACTGGTTTGAAGGATAAACTTTATGATAATCATTTGGATTGCCACTGAATGGCCAGAACCTTGCAGGTACCCATCTCCAACCTGGAGAAGGAAGGAAAGGATCACCCATGTAGCCTTGATTCTGAGCTGGTGCCAAGTACTTCTTTGTTAATCTTTGAATTGTTTTAGTTATAGGTAGTCAAGACTGGTGTTTTCAGGGATCCCTCAGGGAGAAATGCAGCCCGAAAATGCAAGAGTGGAGAGATAAGTATTTTAAATGATGACTAGTCTAGGACCAAGAATGAAATGCCTAAATAAGCCCATGGGAAAAGTGCCTGTACCAGAGAGCAGTTAGGACTTTTCAATAACAGTAGTCATGATTCACTCAAATAAACTAATTGCTTTAATCATAAACAATACTTACTGTTTTTGACATCCAACTAATGTATTAAGATAAATTAAAATAGCATGGGAACTATGCTTCTGTGGCATCACCAAGTCCTAGCAGGAAGGAACTCAAGTTGGGAACAAACAGATGGAAGAGTCTGTCCTACTTAAAAGATACTGAATTGGAGGGAGAAGTGGCAGATGGTGAAGGACGTGATCAGAACTGTCACCTTAGACTTTCTTCTGACCACCAAGAAGAAATGGCTGATGAAGTGTAAATTACAGAAACTTGAGAGAAAATTATCATATCATCTCATGGTAGCAAAGAAAGGAACAGTTGGGAAGATGAATGTAGGTACTAGATTTGGGAAAGCAGCTCTCAGAAATTTAAGAGAAAGAGTGGCCAGAATTATAAATCATGATGCTTTTTCAGGAAGGAAGTAATGCTCCAAAAAATGTGATTTCATTTTATATTTGTAAATGACCCTGGTGAGAAAGAAAATGTAGTGTGCTACATTGAAACATCATGCTAGGGTTCCTCATTAGGCAAGACAGTATAGTGTCATGGCTAAGAGCCTGACCCTGGGGTTTGATCAATGATATTTGATCCCTAGTCCTACCCCTTACAACAGAGATCTTGGGCCTATTAACTAACACTTCTACATTACGATTGTCTCATCCATTAAAAAATGATATGTAACACCCTTTCTTCCATACATTACTGTGATGATTGAATAAAATAATACATCTCAAGTGCCTGGCATTAGTAAAGCACAATAGATACAGCCACGGTCATCTTTTCTGGCCAGCCTCCATTCTAGACAAAGATGGCATAAAAGGATGGGTCTTGTTCCCTGCCCTCAAGCAACTGTCTGCTATTTTAAATAATGAAAATGCAGTGGGTAATGATTAGTACAATGTAGCTATAGCTGCCTCAAACCCCCCAGGAATTAGATGTAGAATAAGTTAATCATGTTGTCAGTCAACGAATCAAACTCAAGAAAACATTAGATCTGCCCACTGAGCAGTAATTAATTCAGATTATTAAAAAGAAAAACACTCGAAAGATGGATAGGAAAACATGATCAAGATTGATG
Organism: Meles meles; assembly: GCF_922984935.1. NCBI lineage: Eukaryota > Metazoa > Chordata > Mammalia > Carnivora > Mustelidae > Meles > Meles meles. The sequence goes on along the minus strand of NC_060078.1, from coordinate 43,226,458 downwards.
AACAGAAACATGAAAAACAGGGAACAGAGTGAGCTATTGTTTTCAAAATGTTAAGACTCTCCAAAAGGCTTTCTCAGTTACCCTTGAGAGTCCAGAAAAGCCCAAGGAAGAAACATAGAATTACTGGTGACGATGGATGGATGATGAAAAGTGAATTTCCTTACATTTCATTTGCTTGTCTCTGCTCTAAGAGCATGCACTTGGACTGAGAAGAACAGAATTAACCTGCCATGGAGAATAAAAGGTTTACACTTATTAGGAGACTGTAAAGGCACCCATGCTCTCTTAGTGTTTTCAAATCTTTTGGCCAACATATTGGAGCTCAAAGAACAAAAAGAATTTTCAAATGGAATCAACAAGCTTCTGTCAGTGATCTTTGGGAAACTAATGTAACATGGAAAGTTTCTCATAGATTGGAAATGGGCCAGTGCTGTTCTAATCTTCAAGTAGCAGAATTCTGCAAACCACAGACAGGGGGCTTGGCAAAGACAGTGTGCTGTCATAAATGTCACTAAAGAAAAGAAACCACAAAAAAGAAAATCATTCTTAAGGAAAAAGGGATAAATTAGTGTCCAGTGCAAGAATATGAGAGACTATGGCTCATATCCCTTATACCAAGCGCAATTCTAGATACTTTTATATACACAAACCTATTTAATTTCCCAAGAACCATAGGTATTATTATGTCCACTTTTTATAGATGAGGGAACTGGTATACAGAGAGAAAGATTAAAGGATGAGGAATCTCTGGCCATTTTGTGGCTATTCAGGATTCTGCCTTTCAAGAATGAGCACCTGGCATTCTGGAAAAATAGAAATATCCCAGAGTTGGGGTGCCTGGGTGATTCAGTCAGTTAAGCATCTGACTCTTGATTTGGGGAATCAGGTCATGGTCTCAGGGTCCTGGGTTCAAGTCCTGTGTGGGACTCAGTGCTCAGGCAGAGTCTGCTTGGGATCCTCCGTCTCTGCCCCTCCCCACCCATACACAGTCTCTCTCTCTCTAAGAGGCAGAAAGGAAGGAAGGAGAGAGGAAGGGAGGGAGGGAGGAAGGAAGGAAGGAAGGAGGAAAGAAAGATCCCAGAGTCTAAGGAGGAGTCAGATGAACAGACTGGGTAGAAAATTACAGTTGCCATGTCCGGGACAGCAAGACAATCAATGAAGTCTTACGAAGATGTTGTGTCAGAGACCTTTTGTGATTTCTTTCCAACCTATAGACTACTCCCTTTCCTGAGAACTACCACTGCACTCACAGAGATGTACCTTTGCACTCCTATTTGACATAAATGATTGACCCAAAACTGAGCCAACAGATTTTCCTCAACAGGAGTTTGAAATTTGGAGATAGGAGCCAACCTCTGCTATATACCTGAATGAGGAAATGATGAGAAACTCAGCTGGAGGCGGCCATAGTTGGCCTTATTCATATGCACAAAAGTGAAGTGTAGGTACAGATGACAGAGAGGCACAGAGGTGAGACAATTCAGCCCTGAAAAACCAGAATAACTCTGGTTCCAGATGTTCTCTCAGGTCTGGACTCTTGTCTCCTATATTCCTTGTTTCTGCATGCTCTTGGGATATTCCTACAGATCCTTCTAAAACTTTGCTTTCAGTGCTTACACTAGCCTGACTGAGCTGGGGGAAGTTATAACCAAAATGCCTGGTTTAGATACCATGTCTTATAATGGCAGATATGCTCTCCTTCTGAAACATGAGTTAGAACACAAAAAAAGCCTTAAGAAATGTACCCAGGACCTGGAAAATGAATTTCAACCACATCACCTGGGGGCCAAAAAAAATCAAAAGACAATGGACTTCACATCTAGGGACTTTGAAGACCTGGGGAAAAACCTGAAGAACACAGAGCAAATGATTATATTTTCATTTTCTTCTTTCTAAAGATCATAACTTTGTAGAATAAAGAAATATGGGGGCATCTGGGGAGCTCAGTCAATTGAGTGTCCAGCTCTTGTTTTCTGGTCAGGTCATGATCTCAGGGTTGTGAGATCAAGTCCTGCACTGGGTTCTTTGCTCAGCATGGAGTCTGCTTAGCATTCTCTCTCTCCCTCTGCCTCTGCCCCTCCCTCTGCTTGTGCTCGCTTTCTCTCAATAGAGAAATAAAATCTTTTCAAAAAAAAAAAAAGAAAAGAAAAAGAAAGAAGGAAAGGAATATGCAGCATCAAGAAAGGAGAAGCTAACACAAGAGTTAGTGTCCTGATCTGGGGCTTTGCACAAGAGAATTGTTGAGTCATGGCAAAGGACAGAGGGGATTTTATAAGCAGAAGGAATAATATAAGACAGTAGACTTAAAAATAGGATCAAAGATGATGATCCACAGTATTGTCAAAGAAGATGAAAACCTCATCAAGAATTATGCAAGTGGAGGGGCTCCTGGGTGGCTCAGTGGGCTAAACCTCTGCCTTCAGCTGAGGTCATGATCTCAGGGTCCCAGAATCGAGCCTGGCATTGGGCTCTCTGCTCAGCAGGAAGCCTACTTCTCCTCTCTCTATGCCTGCCTCTCTGCCTACTTGTGATCCCTCTCTCTGTGTGAAATAACTAAATAAAATCTTTAAAAAAAAGAATTATGCAAGTAAAAACTATGAAGTCACCAGACTTGACACAGACAGAATCCTCAGATTCAAATAATAGGTAAGGAAGTTAAGATAAAAATATATCATCATTCCAGAAAAATGGCATTGTGAGAAAATTCATGTAAGTTCCCCTCTCCCTATTACCTCTTTCTATCCAGGAAAACCAGGACAGGATTGGGAATTCTCACAACAGTGAGCTTACACTTCAGGTCAAGATCTAGTGATAGCCTATTTTTTCTCATGTGAAAAGCTTAAGGGAACAATGGACCAACACAATCCTATTACTGGAATAGTACTCTGCTGATATGATTACAGAAAGAGGTATTTTTTAAAAATATTTATTTATTTATTTGAAACAGAGAGTGCATGTGTGTTCAAGTAGGGGGAAGGGCAGAGGGAGAGGAAGAGAATCCTAAGCAGACTCCCAGCTTAGTGAGGAGCTCAATGGGGGGCTCAATCCCACAACCTATGAGATCATGCATGACCTGAGCTGAAATCAAGAGTCAGATGCTCAACCAACTAAGACACCTAGATGCCCCTAGAGAGAGGTTTTTTGATACTTGCTCCAAATCGAAGAGAACTCTTTGTAATGAGCCATATTCCATATTTGGAAACAGTTGATATTCTAAATAAATAGAAATAATAAGCATTTTCCATGGGGCAAATGAGATTATAAACTTCAGCAGAACCAAGAAGCCAGCATCATTCAATTCTGGTTGGACATGAGGATTAAGAATGTTCCTTCAAGGGCGGGGGGGTGGGAGGTTGGGGGAACCAGGTGGTGGGTAATAGGGAGGGCACGTATTGCATGGAACACTGGGTGTTGTGCAAAAACAATGAATACTGTTACGCTGAAAAGATAAATAAATAAATAAAAATTTAAAATGAAAAAAAAAAAAAAAAAAGAATGTTCCTTCAAGGGGGTCCTGGGTGGCTCAGTGGGCTAAGCCTCTGCCTTCAACTCGGGTCATGATCTCAGGGTCCTGGGATTGAGCCCTGTATCAGGCTCTCTGCTCAGGGGTGTGGGAGGGTTGGGGGTGGGGGAACATTCTTGAATGTTCCTTCAAGAATTACCCAACCCCAAATCCAGAACTTGGGTGATCAAAGCTCTTTCTTTAGATGACCAACAGAAACAGAACTTCAAAACATCTTCCTAGGAAACCTGATCTCTAAAAACACTTGAACAAACATGAAAGAAGCTTAAGACCATAATGAGCTATTTCCATCTTCAAAAGAGGAACAAAATACATTTGAATCGCACTATGGAACAATTTGAATTGGTATTGGATGTGGTTAATAATAGAATTTATTTTGCAGAAAATCAATTAGTAAAATGGAAAACATGCTTGAGATACATACAAATGTCAAAGAAATTAACACAATGGGAAAAATGTGAACAAATGTTTCTGACACCCACATTCTGCCTGACTCTTCTGGATGATGGGAGTACAAAAATCAAGAAACCATTTGCACCTGCCCTCAAGGTGATCACAGCCTCGTTAGGGAGGTAAAGAAATTAAATAGATAATAATCTAGATATTATTAACTGATACCAACTTACTACCCCAGAATCACAAAAATAATGTTTTCCTCACAGTATCCACAGATGCTATACAAAAAGAAAAAAAAAAAAGATACGAAGAATATTCTAATGCACTTAAGAAAGAAAAAATTTTATAGATTTTATTCTCAGGACAGACATTAATACCACCCAAAAACCTAAAACTAAGCATTGGCCTCCTAAAATACAAGAAAATAAAGAACACTTCAATAGCCTATTGTGGCAGAAAAGGTAAAATCTATAAAACTGTATATCACAATCTGTGAGATATAAACACAACTGTACACAGACAGAAAGATAGGTACCATCAATGTTTTTGCCATTTCTAATATTATAGCCCCACTAGGAGATAGGAGTAGTAAATGAACTATTAAAAAAAGAATAGAAAACCCCAGAAATATTACAATGCAAATAAAAAAGACAGTAGCAAATCTCTTCAAGAGAAAAGAAACATTATTTTTAAAATTATAAAGGGCTTCTCTTTTCATACCCTGGTAGCATAAGTAAGCCTTTACCTGGTTGAAGGAATTTTATTAATATTACTTACTATTAAAAGAAGAAAGAAAGCAAAGAAAATAAAAGGTTTGGGAACAAAAGGACATCTTGAAAGTAAACAAAATATGGAATTGCTGTAATAAAAAATTCAATAAAGGAGTTACATTTCTGGATAAGACAGACAAGCACAGTCCACCCTGTCTCTCCCACTGAATGTTGCTATAAAAACTGACAATGCATGGAGCAGTTACTGAAGAAATCTGAAAGGGAAACAGCCGGCAGCTGAGGAAGAAGGCCAGAATTCAAAGTGCCACCAAACTGGTGGTAAATTTCTCTTTTTATCCACTCTGACCTTTCATCAGCCTAGTGGGGGGGGGGGGGCAGGGGGGGGAAGACCTTAGTTCCAAAACTGGGCCCCAAGGTATAGAAAGAGCTGCAGGGAAGGCCCTTTAGTTCAGCTCACTAAGCAGAAAAGGAAATTCCAAATATTCAGAGAAAGTGTGGAAATCCTCTAGGACCAATTCTCTTCTTCTTTTTTCTTCCATTGACTGGTGGCCCAGCCTTAAGCCATCTCCTTGTGATGGCCACAGGAGCCCATAGAAACCAAAACTCTTGAGAGAGGGAGCCCTGTTTTGTAGGCCATGGAGCTCTGGTCCCAAGAAAACGGGTCAAACTCTTATTAATTTTTTTTTCCCTCCCGCTGCCTTCCTGCTGCTTGTCTCTGGAAGCAGCAGTTGAAGAATCAGGGTAGGGTAAGGAAGCCCCAGCGTTCTGGCCTAAGGATTAAAAAGGGAAGACTCAGGGATGCCTGGGTGGCAAAGTCAGTTGAGCATCTGACTCTTGGTTTTGGCTCAGGTCCAGATCTCAGGTCATGAGATGGAGCCCCTTGTCAGGCTGTGCACTCACCATGGAGTCTGCTTGGCTTTCTCACTCCCTCTGACCCTTCCCCCTTCCTTTTAAATAAAGATATCTTTCTTATAAATAAACAAAAAATAAATGGGAAGCCCCATGGAAGTGGAAAGTAACCGGCAAGAAATTGCAGAAAGGGAAGAGCTAAGGAAAGAGACACCCATGCAGTTTATTAATTCCTGGACTTACCCAGATACTGTTCATGCGCACATCAGATTTTAATCAACCTATCAAAAAAATTGAGAAAGGGACTAACATCATTGCCCAGCTCTCAAACTGACCACTAGGTGGCAGGCATGCGCAATAGCTCCAAGGAACACTGAAAAAGGTTTAAAAACTGAATTAACTTTGAAACCAGAGCTCACTGAAGATGGGCAGGGATGTGCAGCCTGAACCTAAATAGATTGGTTACCTGCTAAAACAAAAATAACATTCCCCTTAGGATTTTTTTAAAGATCCAGAACTTCACAACATATTCAAGCTGTCCAGGATAAAATCCAAAATTATTCAACATACAAAAGAACAAGAAAAATACCAAATCATAGGTGGGGAAAATCAGTTCATGCTAATGCCAAGATAAAACAGATATTAAAACTATGTGACAAAAAATCTGAGGCATCTATTATAAAAATGTTCCAGCAACCAGTACAAACATTCATGAAACAAATGGAAAAAGAGAGAGAGAGAGAAAATCATAAGAAATAGAAGACATAAAAAATCAAATAGAAATCTTAGGATTGAAAAATACAATCACTGCAATTTAAAAAACTCACATCTCCATATCAGAATGGAGATCACGGAGAAAGAAAGGAGGAAAGAAAGAAAGTAAGAAAGAAAGAAAGCAAGAAAGCAAGCAAGCTAGCTCCAAGATAGGCAGATAAAAATTATTCAATGTGAACAACAGGGGATAATATATTGAAAAAAATTCACAGAGCCTCAGGGATATGTGGGATTAATTTAAGTCTGTCATTGGAGTTCCAGGAGAGAAGAAAAAAAATGTATATCTGAAAAAAAATCTGAAGAAATAATGGCTAAAAACTTTCTATTTGGCAACAAACATAATCCTACAGATGTGAGAAGTTCAACAAATCCCAAGTAGGACAAACCCAGAGAAATCCATGCTGAACATATGATCAAACTACTGAGAACAGAACCTTGACAGCCACAGACAAGCAATGCATTATTTACAGAGAATGATGATTCCAATGACTATGGAAATCATAATCATAAAATAAATCAGAAAATATGATGATGTGAATGAAAACGAAAACAGAGCATACCAAGGCTTGTGTAATATACTGTATTTGTAGATAAATTTTATCATTCAATACTAATGTTAGGAACAAAAACCATGGTAGCTGTCAATTTATTACATCTAATCACCAATTTTACCCTCTAAAAGAACTAATTTAAGCATTTTTCCTTTAAAGTTAACATGATGTTCAACTTTCTCATAAGAGGACACTGGAGGGGCAGTGCAGGGGGGAGGCACTCTCCTGAGACTTTTAGCTGCTATGCAGAGGGAAGGGGATGAAGTGTGTGTATATCTGGTGGAGCTCTGTTCCAGTCACAGGCCAGAACATGTGAACGTTTGGTCACCTATTGCTCTCAGTCTATCAGTAGTATTTCCACTGTCCTCTTGACATAGAAATTAATGTCCTATAGATTTCCTTCCTTCACTTACACTTGAAGGCCTGTCAGCAGAGCTGGGGTTGTCTACTGTACCGGTACATGAAGGCCTCCCACCTACAGAGCACCTGAAGCCTCCCTGTCCATACAGGTACCCAAATGCCTCCTAGCAGCCCTCTGTTGCCCACCTATACTCCAGAAGATTGCCACTGTGCCATCTCCCTCTGCAGGTCCCACCTAGCTCATCTTTTCCCTGAAAAATTCCTGTTGACACTTCACACGCATGCCACTAGTTGATGATTCTCTAGGCATAAAGGTAGATTTCTTTAACTTGATAAAGACCATCTACAAAAAAAAAAAAAATCTACAGATAGCATCATAGTTAGTGGTGAGAGACCAGATACTTTCCCATTAAGATAAGGAATAGGAAAAAGTGTCCCCTCTCATCACTTCTATTCAATATCACACTGAAAGTCCCAGCTAATGCAATAACACAAGAAAAGGAATTTGGAAGTATACATTGAGAAGGGAGAAATAAAATTGTCTTTGTTTGCAAATGACATAACCATCTATATAGAAAATCTTAAAGAATCAACCAAAAAACTCCTGGAACTAATAAGTGATTACAGCAAGGTTGCCGGATACAAGATTAATATACAACAGTCTATTACTTTCTTTTTTTTAAGATTTTATGTATTTATTTGACAGGCAGAGATCTCATGTAGGTGGAGAGGCAGGCACAGAGAGAGACAGAGAGAGGAAGAAGCAGGTTTCTCACTGATCAGAGAGCCCGATGTGGGGCTTGATCCCAGGACTCTGGGACCATGACCTGAGCCAAAGGCAGAGGTTGGTTGGTTTGTTTGTTTGTTTGTTTGTTTAAATATTTTATTTATTTGACAGAGAGAAATCACAACTAGGCAGAGAGGCAGGCAGAGAGAGAGGAGGAAGCAGGCTTCCCGCGGAGCAGAGAGCCCAATGTGGGGCTCGATCCCAGGACCCTGAGATCATGACCTGAGCCGAAGGCAGAGGTTTTAACCCACTGAGCCACCCAGGTTCCCCAACAACAGTCTATTACTTTCTATATAAAGGCAATGAACAATTGGAATTTAAAATTAAAAATACAATGTCATATACAATAGCACAAAAAAACCTAAGAACTTAAAAATAAATATACAAAGATACATATAAAATCAATAAAAGTAAAACTATAAAACCCAGATGAAAGAAATCAAAGATTTAAATAAATGAAAACATATTCTATGTTCACAGATAGAAAGATTCAATATTGCCAAAATGTCAGTTCTTCCCAACCTGATCTATAGATTCAGTGCAATTCCAATCACAATCCCATCAGTTACTTTGTATCAACAGTAATTCTAAAATGTTTATGAAAGACAAGATACCCAGAATAGGCAATATTACCCAACTTCAAGACTCACTATAAAGCTATAGTACTCAAGATAGTGTGGTAAAAGACTAAGTAAGTAAACAATTGAAACAGAAGAGAGAGCCAAGAAAACACATACACACACACACACACACACACACAAGGATAGTCAACTGATATTTGACATGAGAGCAAACGTAATTCATTGAAGAAAAGATAGCCTTTTCAACAAATGGTACTGAATCTACCAGACATACACATGCAAGCAATCAACCAATTTAGACAGACCTTACATATTTCACATAAATTAACTCAAAATGGATCATAGAAATGAAAAGCACAAAATCATAACACTTCTAGAAAACAGGAAAATTTAGGTGACTTTAGATTTGGTGGTGGCTTTTTATGTATAACACCAAAAAGCACAATCCACTAAAGAAGAAATTGTTAAGTAGAATGTCATTAACATTAGTAACTTCTGTTCTGCAAAAGAGACAGTTAAGACTAAAAATATACACCACAGAAAAGGTGGCAGAAAATATTTTCAAAAAACATATCTGATAAAGGACTTGCATCCAAAATATATGAAGAACTCTTATATGAAAACTCAATAAGAAAACAATCTGGTTTATGCAGCATTGTTTACAACAGCTAAGATATTTATTTATATTTATTGTCCATCAATAGACAAATGGATAAAGAAGATGGGATACACACCATGTCTTTTTGTAGTTTGAGAGCTACACACACACACTCACACACACACCATGGAAAAATTACTCAGCCATATAAAAGAATGAGATCTTGCCATTTGTAACAAAATGGATGGACCTAGAAGGTAGGATAAGAGAAAGTCAAAACTGACAAAAGTTTAACTAAAGAGTTTTAATTTAATGTATACTTCATTACATTATATGTTATGTATATAATAGATACCTTATATTGTATTTGTATAAATATTGCATATACTATATATTATATACATTATACACTAGATATTTTCCCTCCATAGTCTGAATTTTAAAACTATGCACAGGCAAATTCTGAAGGTGACACACTCTTGTCAGCTGGACAGCAAGTTCTTTCTGTATGGGGACTCTGAGTGGCACGCCTCCATATCTACCACTGTCGGCCCGCACGCCAGCACATTCACTCATCCAGACATGGTCAGGGAGCACTTTCTCCAGGGATCCGGCCAGCCCCTCTTCCTAAGAAGAAACCCAGAAGAGGGAGGATAGTGGGACAAACTACAGACTCCAACACTAAAGGCTGAAGCCAGTACTCATCAGCTTCCATCTCTACTATCCACTCTAAGTTCTGTTTGCCATCAGCTCTCACCCCAATGGGACAACAGAAGCTTTAACTTTTGTTTTTTAAGATTTTATTTATTTATTTATTTATTTATTTATTTGAGAGAGAGAGAGCATGCATGAACCAGGGAGGGGTGGGAGGCAGAGGGAAAGGGAGAGAGAATCCTCAAGCCAACTCCCCACTGAGTGTGGAGCCTGACATAGGGCTCAGTCCCCTGATCCTGAGATCATGGCCTGAGCCGAAATCAAGAGTTGGATGCTTAACTGACTGAGTCACCCATGTGCCTGGACATTTAACTTTTCTTGCTGACCAAGGTTGGTTATGGGATGATAACTCCCCTTTTTGTCTGCTGGTTCTGGATGCAAGGAACTCAGGGAGTCTGGGCAGCCAGCCATAGTTTCTAGTTCAATGGACGCTTTTGACCTACCTCCCACACCCCAGACTTGAGCGTTGCACATGGGAAGCTCAAGTTTCTGCAGTGGATCATTGGCAATGAAATCACATGGGGCCACTCTTGCTCTCACACCTTGTTATCTATACTCATTAATTGTTGAGAATTGGAATAGAGCATCACATAAAAGTCTCTGCTTCAATGCATGTGACACTTTCTGGATGACGGTGCCCCATCCATGTAGAGCATTCCTCTTGAACTGGTGATTCAAAATTCCTGCTGGTAGCTCGTGGTGGCGAGATATATAAATACAACTAGTAAGTCCTATGGCCATGGATCTACTTAACACCTCCTTGACAATAAAGCTGTTTCCTTGGTCAGGTGTTATGGTATATGGGATCCATGGATAATGGTTCTGGCTAAGGTTCATGGGTTGGAAATATGAATCTACAACCAGAATAGGTTATCTGCTCTTGGAAGAATAAAATTCTGGCTCTTAAAGAGTAGAGGGGACTAATGGAGTCAACGTGTTACCCAGTGGATAATAGATAACAGATCTTTTCAGGGAATAGTGTAACCCGACTATAGAAAATATGTCACTGCAGGCAGATTGTACATTCGGGGGCAGCAGTAGCTGGAATGGCCATGTCGAGTATGCATAATGTCAGGGTCTTATATAGCCTTCATTTCTCTGCCACTGAGGTCACTTCATTTGTGTGCCGGCATTGTGCCAGGCACAAACAAAATTAGCATCAGCTGGCTGAGTAATTTTGTCTAACTTGTAGCTTAGTGCCTCTTCCATGCTGGATACTGCTCTTCTAAAGGGGAACTAGGATGAGGTTTGGGGTATTGAGGTATCAACGTCAAGTCGAAATTTCCCAAAATGCTTGGGTATTTCCCTTTCTTCAGAGTGTAGTCCCCTCAGGAAATGGCCATAGACCCTTTGGAAAGTGTACAGAATTGATCACAATGCCTACTTGTAGTATTGCAGTTCTTTCCCTGGTGGTCTGGCCTCTTCAATAAAGGGATTCCAGGTCAAAAAATTTTTGTAGGTCCAGAAACTGAGAAAAGATTGGAACTTTTTATTGCAATTACACTATCAGCCTCCTGCTTCTTCATTCTTGTGTTCTGATTATCGAGGTCAAGCAGCCCCCTTCTTGGCTGCCCAAGAATTTTTAGCCCTAGAGATGCCATGTTCTAGTAGCCATATTCAACTCTTTTTGCAAAACAAGTCTTCTTGGTTGCGCCTCTGACCCCTCCAACCATTATGTTCATCACAGCTCCACTCTCCTTCACACCCACACAGCCACTTCTGATAGCTAAGCACCATCACCCGGCCTCTCCGGCTTTATGGGGAAGGGAAGGGCTATCATTCCCATAGCTATTAGTGAGCCGCAATCTGTGACAACCTCTCCAGCCATTGGTCCCAGCCTGCAGAGGAGGGCTAGAGTGGAACTTCTCAGTAAGTGCATTCCTGATGAACATGTGCTCAAGGCCTTCTGAAAAAATATAATCCTCTGGTGGTCCTTTACCTCAGATAATATGTCTATTCCAGCATGCCCAGGTCTTAATCCTTTTAATCCCTTCCTAGACCATCTGGCACAAAAATTCAGGCATTTCAACATCACTCAATGTGGGCCATTGGTTTTTCCAGATTCGAAGAATTATCTTCACAACAATGTTCCCCCAACCTCTACATTCTTTCCAGGGTATCAAACCCTTTGTCCCTTATTCTAATCTCACGCTCTTGCCCCTTTGATTGAGCACATTTAGAACCCAGTCTCACAGATACTCCCCCAGCCCCTGGTTAGGATCTTCAATTCCCTTAGGTATAAATACTTGCCTTCTTTCTGAGGCTCAGCATATCCCCTATTGGATTATGCTGCAACTCAATGCTGCTTATAAGCTTGACAGCCAGGAGAGGAAGTATGTCATCTCCCAAGGGGGCAACTATGGCCTTATTGGGGAAAGAGCTCTGTACTCCCAGCCCACAGTGGGATAGTGGGTAGTAGCTCTTAATAGAAAGTGTTAAGGCACATCTACAACTTCAGAAGATTTACAGAAGTCTGAGGAGGAAAATACTTTGAGGGAATCCATCCATATTGTCCCTATCCCATGGGTCAGTGTCTTAGAATTTCCCAGCCAGGGACCTGACCTCAGCATAAAAGAGCCACTTTGGTTGAGCATTAAACCATCTTTGAAATATAGCCACTCTAGTAGATCTGGGGTTGATATTCAGCTTTTTCATTGTTCACTGCATGAAAAAAGAGCTTTTCTTCTTCCTACCAAAGAGATTGTCTGGCTCTAGAATTCAATATTCAACTGCTAATTAATTGCTCTCAGCCTTTCATTATCTATCTATAGAGTGCCAATGAAACTTAGTAACAACCACTCAATTCCATTATCCTGATATTTATCATTCCACCCATGTATTCCAGACACCCGGATCTTCATACTGATCAGTGCATTCTCCTACACTGTGGCACCAGGTTACCACACTGAAGCTTTAACAGTCGGGCTATGACTTCCTTCCAGAGCCTGTCTGTAATCCACTGATTCCCTGGGATGGGGTGGCATTGCCAACTGGGCAGTGACCTCATCTAAAACTCTACCTTACTGATTGTTCTCTTGGAACCACAGGGCCAGTTAGAGTTCTCTAGAAAGCAGGCACTGAGGTGAAGATAGAAATTCTAAAGATGTATTGGGGAATAACGCCTATGGATAAAGCAAGAAAGAACTAGGATAAGAAAGCAGTCCGATGACAAGGCCTATGTGACAGAGTCTCTGCCAGCTCCGCAGGGAGCTCCAGAGCAAAGACTGGACATTGGAGGGGTGCCAAATGAGGCAGAAATGTCTAGGCTCTCATACAACTGCTTACTCAGTCACTGGCTGAAGGTTAACCCATAAACAGCATGACCTCGGTTACCCTTCCCTTCTTCAGTCATTGGCCAGCATGCCCTGAGAAGATTGTGACCTCATTTCAAAAGCTGAAGTGGACACTAAAAATAGCTGGAGACTGTCCATCCATCTCACTCCTCAAAGTGCTGAAAGAAACCAGACTGCCCCTGCAGTCGAGGGCAGATATTGAATGGGAAGGGATAAGAGGGAACTTTCTGGAAAATTTCTGGAAAAATATCTCAATAGATTCGTGTTACATGGCTTCATACATTTGCCAGAGCCCATCAAACTGTACATTTCAGATTTGTGTGTTTTACTGAATCTAAATTATATCACAGTTTTTAGAAAAGAAAAAGACTATAAGCACACACACAATGCAATAGCATGACAACTCATGAGAATGGGTAAATGAAAAAGATGGACATTCCCAAGTGTAACTGTGGATGTGAAACAACCACATGTCTTCACACAACTGGTGGGAAGTGAATTGGTAGAAACACTTTAGAAAGCCGCATCAACGCTATACATGTCACATCCAATAGAACAGCTATTCTGTTCTAAGCATAGTTCCATTGGAAACATGGTGGGGGGCCTGTGTTTACATGGTGCTATCAACATTCTAGTCTACATGTACTCACCAAAGGATATGTACTAGAATGCCAATGGCAAAATGACTCGAACAGCTATCAGTAGTAGAATGCATGAATGGAATACTGTACAGGAGTGAGAATAACCCATCTACAGCTAAATGGAAGTATAGATGTGACTTTCACAAAGGTGATATTGAACCCAAAAAGCCAGATTATTTCTATCCATATAAAGTACAATAAGGGGAAACATAATCTGTACATTATCATTAGAGTATTGGAACAGTGACTGGAACAGAGAACAAAAGGGTTGCTTAGGTTTTCATAAACTGCTGCTTTCTCTTTTATCTTAGTCCTTGGAACATACATGTTAAGTTTGTGAAAATTCATCAGTTTATACACTTATTCTCTGTACATTTTTCTGTACATAAGTTATGCTTCAATAACAATTTAGGAGAAGAGAGGGGTAGGTTGCCTAATCTTACTGAAATATCCCAGGGTATTTCTGGCTTCAGGAGCAGCTAACTCCAAGAATTTAAATAATGGTATTATATTAGGAAAAGATCTGATCCCACTCTTCAACTCCTTTCCCATACCTTCCCCTCTCCTTCTTTCTTCTCCTTCTTTTCCTCCTCATCCCCCTCTATCCTCTCTCTCTTTTCCTCTCTTTCTCTCACATACACACACACACACACACACACACACACACACACCCCACATGCACACACACACATACCTCTTTCCCGTCCCAGGTTTCTTAGATTTGCCTCCTCCTGGGTGAGGTTCCATCTTCACCAGCCCCCACTAGCTGGTGACAGGATAACTCTGGTAGCTCCAGTCAGACCAGATCAGCCACTCCAGCAGAAATGGAATTTCCCATTCTCAGTAAATCTAATAAACATCCCAGGATCAAGACTCCCTGAACCAACCAGGATCCTCTATCTACTCCAGAATCAATCATTCAAGCCAGAAGAAAAATACCCTAAATGGCTAGCCTCTACCATGTGCTCACCCTCAGAGACAGTCTCACCCAAATAGTGTGGGCAAGAGTGGAGGAGGGATGGTATTCCTAAGGCAAGCAGAGGTGTTATTACCAACGGAAGAATGCAACAGCCCAGACTACAGAGTCCTCTGTTTTCAAACAGGCATGGGGCCTGATGGCTTTCAGGAGACTACTTACAACCTATCTTGCTTTCATTCAGTTTTAATATGGCTCTTCCTTGCCAATGAATCCATTTGCACCTATTTATAAGGGTAATCAGATACCTTTTCTTCAAACGATTTAACAGAATAAACACATTAGACTTAATCTATTATGTCCTTCCTATTTCTTGTCTGAGTCATAACCCTCTATGGTACCTTTTTTGAGTTCTTTCTCAAATAGAAGCCCCCAAGGAAATCCTCTCTGTCCTTCTACTTAAGAGTGAAATTCACAAAGTCATTCAGGACTTATTGTTGAAGCCATAAGGGTATAAAGTGTAACTGCTCTGGGAGTAAGTCATGTAATACCTTTTCATCACCCTGGTTTTCCTTATCTGTTAAACAGAATGAGCCAGTATTTACCTGGGTCTCAGAATACTCAGAAACACTTTGTCGTCTCAGAATTCTTTTATATTTTCTCCAGCAGGTCTACGTAAGAAACTGTATAATTTAGAGTGTTTATCTCTCTATTGATCTTGGATATAGGGGAGGACCAGAAGTGCCAAAATACTGAGTTGGAGGTCATAAGATACAGAGGGCTCACCAGGAGAAGAGGAGACATCCCTGAAAAAATGTCACTGGCCTAGAGGTGAGGCTTCCCAGAGCCAACTGCTATCCCTGGTGATCCTGGGGAGAGAGCCAGCGGGAACTCAGAGGTGCCTACTGGGAATGTGGCCTGCCAAAGATGTAAGGTAATGTTCCTTCCAAATCCCCAGTGCCCTCCTCTCTGGTCTCACCTGGCTCAGCCTCTCCTTGCCCCCCATCCCGTTGCCACTTCAGCTTCCTCAGGAATGTGCATATTCCCCAAGACCTTGCTCAGCCTCAGGATTCTAAACCCAGGTACAACCTGCCCCGGCAGACCTGGGGTCACCAGGATTGAGGTGACTCAGAAACCCAATCTGCCACTTCAGGGAACACGAGTCCTGGAAAGTCAGAACAGTGACCCTCAAAAGATTCATGCTGGGTCCACTGGCTACCAAGAGTCAATACTGACTCCTCAACACTTTCATTTTTCTAAGAAAGCTTTGGCTTTGGTTGCTTCCCTACCACACCTGCTGCACACTGTAGAGGAACCACCACCAGCCCGCACCCCACCCCTTCTCACTATGACACTCCCAGCGTAATAGCCTCATGCAGGAAAGAGAAGAAACCATCCACAAAGCTCCACTGTTTTGGGCACATTTTGTCTAGAATATTGTTCTATGTCTCCTCCTGTCCCCTCTGTAGATAGGGGCCCTCTCATTACCACCCCCATGAGGGAGACTCTGAGCCTTTAGTTAAGACAGATTAGAGCAGGAAAGGGATTTCTGTGTGTCAGATACTGTGGCTGAGCAAATCACAAACATTTTCACACTTAATCCTCAAATGACTCTGTGAGGCAGATTATCCCTAATTTATAAATAAACAAAGGCTCAGAGTAATTCTCCTAAATACACACGTGGGTGTCAGAGCCCCAATCCAAGCATGGATACACCTAACACTAAAGCTCATGCCTTTTCGTTCCTCAACAAGCAAGTAGTTATTTATTCCCATAAGGGCCAGACATCGTTAGGATGTGGTGAGAAACAGATGATCTGAGTGCTGGCCTGGCGAAGTCTCTTAGAGAAGGCAGGGGGAAAGAACTGCTGTAAATAGCTATGAGGACAGATGGCCGTCAGGGAAGTCCACTCCAAAGTTGCAATTCCTAAAAAATTATTGCATAATTGACCTACCGTAAACTGCACATATCCAGAGCATACAATTTGATTAACTTCTGACAAAGGTCTACTCCCATGAAGACACCACCTCAATCAAGATGATGAACATATTCAACATCCCCCAAAGTTTCCTCCTGCCCTTTTGTAATTCCTTCCTCCAGCCCTTCCCAACCCCCAGGCAAGCACCAATCAGCTTCTCCCACCAAAGATTAATTTGCATTATAAACCACTACGCTTTAAGGGAGGAGGAGTCTGGCAATGTTCACTCAGCATAATTAGTTATAGATTTATTGGAGGCATTGCACAGCTCAGTAGTTTCCTCATGTTATTGCAGAGAAGTATTCCACTGAATGGATATGCCACAATTTGTGCACATCCATCTACAGATGGACATTTGGATTCGTTCCAGTTTGGAGCTATTATAGGTAGAGTTGCTATTGGACATCTGTATACACTTAAGTGAGATGAACCCATGGGCAGGAGCTCCCAGTGACCCTATTAGATTTCTCTCTGCTAAAAAACTTTGGTCAGGAGGATGCCTCGTCATTGCTTAATTACTTCCTCCTAGCCCCATCCTGTACTATTTTCGAGTATCTCATATCTGCTGCCCAGCCAGTATATTCAATAGGTGTTACTGGGGACTATCAATTAGACAGTCACTGATCTCATGGTGATGCAGAGCCATGGGTCATGGTTTCCATTTCACAACTTAGAGAGATATTCCGTTGACATCTCCCACTAGGACTAGGAATCCAAGTCAACACAGAGCCCCAAGATCAGTCATTAACACAGCACAGCCAGGGAAGTCAGAAACCAAAAGCCAACTGATGTGTTAGTCAAAATGGGAGAACTGGCTGCAGATGTTAGGGGCCCAAACCCAGAGTGTCAGGGTCAGGATCCACTCCAGGTTATCAGCCAAGGGAAGTGGATGGTCGAGACCACAAGACAAACTCACCAATAGGCTTTGATCAAGGGCAGAGTGCTCCCAGATTCTGCCCTATCTTGTCGTATGTCCCTGCAATGTCTAATTAGACATATTGCACTCATCTCCGATAACAGAGGTTTGCTACAAATAGCATGGGAAGTCACCTGCTTAGCCACAGCCCTCCTGGTCTACCTCTACCATCATTGCCATCTGTAAAGCTGGCTTGGAAGCCAGAAAGAGGTTACACACTCTTAAAGAATCTGAGGTCAAGTAAAATTCTTTCTCAGAACTCCCCTAGCATATACCCTCCCCAATAGAGCAGATGTGATCAAATTTGATGTCTCCTACTCCAGCAGAACCATCGGAATTACAGATCAGACATCATCACAGTGGTAGTAGGCCTGCCTTCTGCCCATCTCATACATGGGTTCTTTTGTATCCACTTCAAGTCTGGTCAGCCCTGGGCTCAGTCAGATGATCCCAAATAACACAACTGATTTCGACAATAAATCATGCAAACATTTTCGTACAGCTTATGAGGGAAAAGTTGGTTGAGAGCACTTCCATAAATTTGGCTCTCTAGGGCACCTGGGTGGTTCGATCATTTAAGCATCTGCCTTTCGCTCAGGTCATGATCCCAGAGTCCTGGGATCAAGTCCTGTGGCTGGCTCTCTGCTTTACGGGGACTCTGCTTCTTCTGCCCCTCCTCTCACTTGTTCTCTCAATCTTTCTCTCTCTCTTTCTCATTCAAATAAACAAACAAAATCTTTAGAAAAAAATACTTGGCTCTCTACTGGTCCAGTAGGCACATAGTTTCATGGACACCCCCCTGCTGCCCATCTGCAGATCCCTCTCCAAGGTTATGACTGGTCCCTAAGAGGAGCTTCAAGGAGCAGGTAAGTTGGCTCAGCTACCAGAAACAGAGGACTATGGGACTGGAAATACCCATAATACACACTTAGCTCAGCGCAAAGAAACCCTATTTCATTTCTGTCACTAATGGATGCTCAAGGCTGCTGAATAATTGGCAGGGCTCCCTACCACTTACCCGGACCAAGAGCCCCTGAATTTTGTTAATCTTTAAGTCCTTCAGTGGACCTCTGGGCACAGGAGCATTCCAGCTCTAAGCACCTGCCTCCTAATGTTAGTACTGGATAGGAGACATAGCTTCTCTCATGTTGCAGTGTAATGACTAGCATAGCCAGTTTCACACTGAAATTTCAGAGCAGGTTTACTTTTGATGGTAGCATCCTGCTCTTTCACTTATGGACTAGACTGACCATGGTGTCTTTGGCATTCCAGCTGCAGGTCATGGGCAGACTTGCTAAGTAAGAGGTATGCTTCAGTGTGGTAAGGCAAAAATTGCCCAGGCTTCAGCGTTGCCTGTCTGGGATTTTATTTCTGGAGACCCCTTGTGTTAGTGACATAACTTTGGGCAAGATACCTAACCTCTCTGGTTCTTAGGAAAGATAAAAACAATGACATCCTCTCAAGGACTTAGAGGATTACATGTGAGAGCATATATAAAATGCCTGCCAAGAGGCCTGGTGTCAGAAGATACCACCTACCTGTGAATTTTCCTCCTCTCCTTCATTTCCTCCTCTTCTCTGGCCTCATATATCTGAGTTGGAAGCAGCCTCGTGATGTATTCCTGTTAACTTGACTATGGAAAGAATAATGTTAAGAATTAGGATACACTAGGCCCACTCGATACTCTGCACCAGACAGGTGTGTTTACAGGGGTCTATAGCTTTAGCGTGAGGGGAGCAAAGAGCTTAGACCCCTTCCCATATGGCCTGGCACCATAGATATCCTCAAGATACATTATGTTGACAAACAGCATGCTCAAGGTGACAGAGCCAAAGACCAATGCCAATGATGGCCAAGAATGATAAGATTTCGTTTACCCCTCATATTTCTGGGTGCAGGACTCCCAAAATGCTGTGCATATGTCACCGTCAAGGGCAGAGATGCCAAGGGTTGACTCTGAACACCTGTCCTAACTTGATCATGTAAAACAGATTATGGGTAAAGTAGAGGATGTGCTCCATGCTTGCACTACTAACAAAAACGAGAAAATGCAGGGGGCACGAGAAGAAAACTGAGAGCCATTCAGCAGTGAGAGAATACCCTCAACTTCCTTGTATTTTTTTTAAAGATGTACTTATTTATTTTAGAGAAAAAAAGAGAGGGAGAGAGATAGCATGAACGGGGGTGGGGCAGAGGAAAAGAGAGAGAGAGAATCCTAAGCAGATTCCCCACTTAGCATGGAGCCCACTGTGGGGCTCAATCTCACAACCCCAAGATCATGACCTGAGCTGAAATCAAGAGTCAGATGTTTAACCGACCAAGCCACCCAGGTGCCGCCCACCTTTCTCGTATTTTTTCCCTTATTCCAGCTCTACTGTTTGTCCTGGACCAGCGACCAACCTCCTTCTCTCTTTCCAGTCACTGTTGTGTTTCTCTTAGCAAACTGTGGGGAAGCAAACTGTGCCCCACAAGTCAAATTCAGCCAGCCACCTAATTTTTATAAATAAAGTTTTACTGGAAGACAGCTATGTCCATTAGTTTCTGCATTCAGCTTGCCTACTATTGTGCTACAATGGCAGAGTTGAATAGTTGAGCAGAGATCTTATGGCCTGAAAATACTAAATATTTAATATCTGGCTCTTTACAAGAATGTAAAGCTAAACTTAATCTGTGTTCTTTGGAACACTATAATCCTAAAAGTTGAATTAGTCTAACATTATTTTTAAGCCTCAAAATGTAATGAATTTAGAGCCCTCTGGATTATGCAGAGAAGTTTCTGGAAGAATTCTCAGAAAATATATTATGTTTATACATACTGTGACTCTCCAGAGGAATGGGTATTTTAGTTTGGGAGTTTTAGTCTCATTTTGAAAAGAAAATGAGCCCGAGGCAGAGGTTTTACATGCTATTACTTTATTAGGAAGTGCAAACTCAGGGAGCATGACAAAGGGACATGGGGGAAAAGACAGGGAAAGCCAAGAGGAAAAACAAGGCTGATCACCAAGCTGGCGGCCACCAGACAGGGCCAGTCCTGACTTCTGTGTATGCCGTATTTCAGGATTGCCTATAGTGAGGGGAGAAAAGGGATACATTTATCCATCAGCCTGTGTGGGTTCATAGTAGGGACCGATGGTGATGGCAGGAAGTGGAAAGTACAGGGGCATGCTTGAGATGAGGTACCAGCCTGCAGTCAGAATCCATGGAGAATGTTTATTGCAGCAATGGCTATGGTCACCAAACTGTGGAAAGAACCAAGATGCCCTTCAACGGATGAATGGATAAGGAAGATGTGGTCCATATACACAATGGAGTATTATGCCTCCATCAGAAAGGACGAATACCCAACTTTTGTAGCAACATGGACGGGACTGGAAGAAATTATGCTGAGCGAAATAAGTCAAGCAGAGAGAGTCAAGTATCATATGGTCTCACTTATTTGTGGAGCATAACAAATAACATGGAGGACATGGGGAGATGGAGAGGAGAGGGAGTTGAGGGAAACTGGAAGGGGAGATGAACCATGAGAGACTATGGACTCTGAAAAACAACCAGAGGGTTATGAAGGGGCGGCAGGGGGGTGGGGGAGGGTGGGAGGTTGAGGAACCAGGTGGTGGGTAATAGGGAGGGCACGTACTGCATGGAGCACTGGGTGTGATGCCAAAACAATGAACACTGTTATGCTGTAAATAAACAAATAAAAATAAATATAAAAAAAAATCCATGGAGAGCTGTTGACCAGAGGAGCAGCTAGATTAAGGGGTGAAGCAGAAAAGATCTGGGGGTGCACGTAAGTTCAGAATTGTCAGTTTCCCACAGCTATTGGGCCATGGAGTCATCTTTTCTACAAGTACCCTACTGCCATGTCAAAGTGCTCTACATTGCTCACAAGGGTCTTAGACTAAACAGGTTACATCTGCTCTCTGAACTTTTCCATCTCCCTGTACAACCTGCAGCCTGAAGCCTCCTTTCTCATCCCTGCACCACCACTCACCCCTCCCAAACCCCTGCAAAGCCTGTGACCTCTTCTCAACATGGACATTCCACCTAGAGAGAAAGCTTAGCTATGTGAAATGGGCACACACATACCCTAGGATGAGAGATCCAAGTTTGGAACTGTTTTCGCACTCACCAGCTGGGGGAGCTCCAACAGATAATGCAACTTGCATAAGTTTCAGTTTCCCGGCCTCTAGAGTGGGACGGGCAGCTCAGGGTGACAGCAGGAATGATGAAATAACTCATGGAAAGAGCCCTGCCCACCACAGTTGCACAATATACTGTAAATATCCTTTGTATTACTATTACTACTACTATTACTACTGCATTATTTGATTTCTTGGGCTTGTATGTTCACCAGCTTCTCTCTTCCCTATTTCCCTTTCATACCATGGTTCTCCCTCACCTCTTTTTCCCAACTTTCTAAGTCCCCTGCTGCTATGGACTGAATTGTATCCCTTCCTAAATTCATTATGTTGCAACCCTAACCCCCAATGTAACTGTATTAGAGATAGGGCCTCTATGGAGGTAATTGAGGTTCATTAGGTCAGATGGTGGGACACTGAAGGGACACTGAAAATCTGTAAGCAGGAAGGCCTGCAACCAGAAACCAACCCTGCCAGAGATTGACCCTGTACTTCCAGCCCCCCAGACCTGCGAGAAAATAGATCTCTGTTTTTAAGCCACCCAATGTGTGATACTTTGTTATGGCGACCTGAGCACGCTCATACACATCCCCCCCCCCTTCCTGCTCTGAAATGGAGGAGTCTTCAAAGTAATAATGCCTCAGTCCTC
This sequence comes from Meles meles, assembly GCF_922984935.1. Taxonomy (NCBI): domain Eukaryota; kingdom Metazoa; phylum Chordata; class Mammalia; order Carnivora; family Mustelidae; genus Meles; species Meles meles. Next base: position 43,204,062 of record NC_060078.1, on the reverse strand, counting down.
GGCATTCTCCCTCTTCCCCCACGCCAGTTCTAATCTCCCTCCCTCCCTTGACTTTACATGTGACTCACGAATCCGTATCTCCAATTCTGACCTCTTCTCTGAGAATTTAGAACCAAATTTTGAAATCTCTGTTTGACTTCTCCACTGGGGTGTCCCACCGGCTTAGCAAACTCATCATGTCTAAGATTGAACTCATCATTCTCTCCCTGAGAGCTCTTTGATATCTTTTCTTCCTGCTGAATCCTTTGTAGAACAAGGCAGGACATAAAGAGAAGTGGATAGTTGTACAGAAGGGCAGAAAGACAGACAGGCAGAAAGACAGACAGGCAGGTAAAATTTGGGCTAACATTCAAGCACTCATCTTATGCGCTATTTACTACAAAAAATTATTTATGTGGATCTGTTGGCTAAATTCGTGTCATCACTCCATTTTACAGGTAAGTTGAGGAAAGCTTAAGCAACTTGCCTGGGATCACAGAGTCAGTAAGGGATAAAACCAGGTTTGGAAAGCAGGCAGTCAAACTCTAGAGCATGGCTTCAAACCAGGTCGCTGAGTTTCATCCAAACAATCTTCTCTCCTCTGTCTGGATAACCCCATACCCACTCACGGCCTATCCCTGTTCCTGACATGTAGGAAAATAACAACACATGTTCACACTATTTTCCTGCCTGCTCTCCCTCCTCTCCCCTTCTCCATCACGCCCACTTTACCAACATTATTTCCATAGCCTAGAACAGCCATGGTCTCCCTTGAGAACTGATGCATGTGTCAGTGTGTGAATCTTCCCCTCATCCCTCCAGGCAAAATTCATCACTCCTTCCCTGTGCTCCCTCCCAGCGCATTTTATTTTTACTGCTATCAAAGCACATATTTCTTGGTATGACAGTGAGTTCAATGTCTGCCCTGCTGGCTCTTGAGCTCCAGGACAGCACGCACCTGACTAGTTCATCTCTGTATGCCCCCTGTGTAACAGAGTGCCTGTCACACAGTAGGAGGTCAGTCTGCATCTGTAACAGAGGTTGAATTAGCCACAAACTTACTAAGGCTCTGGCCACTTGGACCAGTGGTGTGGAAAGGAGCTGACAAGGACCTGTAATTACAGCCAGGAGACACAGGAAACTTCCACAAAAGGGGAAATTTTTTTAAAAGACAGAAAACCATCTCCCAACTAACCTCACAGACTCATGAAATCAAGCATGCCAATGACAGAAGGGTGCCAGCAACCTGGCCCAGCTTCATCCTAAAGGCAAAGAGGATTTATCTTTCTTTGCCAGTGGGGAAGCTGAAATTATAAAAGCTAATGGCCTTCATGGGATCAGGTAGCTCAGTGGTGGGAAGATGGCAGGAAGGCCATTCTCTGCTTAAGAGATATTTGCATGTCCCTAAAATGTCCACATCACAGAGACACACATGTGACTTCCTCAAAGGCATGAGAATACATACACATCACAGCATGTGAATATGGGATAAGTTCTATCCACAAATTTGGAGTTGGAAGAAACATCCATTTCCTGTAATTTATAAATCAAGTTAAATTTGTGTGCCACCAGGGTGGTAGAAATGTCTGTCTCAAGACTTCCAGGTAGAGACAGCAGATTCAGCACAAACTTACCTAAAGCACCCTTTCACTCAGGACCACTAAAACCACAGCAAAGACATCTTTGCCTAAAAAGAAAAAAATCAAAAAGACCAGGAGAAAAGGAGAAAAGACAACATCTACCTAATTTTGGAGGCTGGAAAGCAGATGGGTGAATGGAAACCGACTTGGCAGTTCTAAGCCAACAGTGGGGAACACCAAGAAACAATCTAAATAAGAATGCAGATTCCTCAAAGGCTTAGGAACTGGCAGTATCCCATATCACCTCTGCAAGTGAGGTAGAATGGTGGGAATGGCTAAGAAAAGGAAGAGCATTTGAAAGCTGTGTAACTGTCAGATTCCAAGCTGACAGTGCAATGTTGTCAAGATGACACATTAAGGAAACCAAATGCCTCACTGCAAGTCCCAGCTGGCCACTTACTGCCTGAGAAGATCTTGGGCAAGTTCCTTTACCACTCTATGCATTAGTTCCTGCAACTGAAAAATAGGGCATTAACACTTCCTTCCTCTTGATTAACTAAAATCTATTATATGTGTGTGTGTGTGTGTGTGTGTGTGTGTGTGTGTGTGTGTGTGTATACACATATGTATGTATATATGTCCTGGTATGTATGTATGTATGTGTATACACACACACACACACACACACACACACACACACACACATACATACACATACCAGGACTGGCACATAATACATTCAAAATAAATAAAATACATAGATCACCACTCCCATTACATACCCCTAGGCAATTGCTTCTTTTCTACCTCAGCTGGAATTGGAAATATTTTTTTCTGGAGACAACAAAAGAAACTGTATGTGAATAATAAAACACCATGAGGGACACCAGGTTGGCCCAGTAGGAAAAGCATGTGTGACTCTGGGTTTTGGGATTCTGAGTTCAAGCCCCACATTGGATATAGAGATTATTTAAATAAATAAATAAACTTCAAAAAGAAAAAAAAAAAAACCACCATACTCAGGGACAGAGTGGCACAAGGAAAACAGGGCAGTTAGGGAATCTTGCCTACTAAATATGGACCACCCTATTTCTCCTTGACTCCCAGAACTCTGGCAACCAACCCACATTTTCCCAGTGGAATTCTGGAACAGTATTTTCTGAGAAACTGACCAGCCCAAGAGGAAAGAACTAATCACACCAACACCAGAGGTTTGCCAGTAGATAATTCAAACTAATAATCCTACAGTGAGCCACATAGTTTAGAAGCCACACTCAAGTATTCAGAGCTTGTGATCATTTCTTAAACCACTTGAGTTCTAAACTGAGCAAACAACCAAGGACTCCCAGACATGGGAGACAGTCTCTAATACAGGACACAGAGAACTCAACACCAATCAGCAGAAAAGAGCAACTAGTGGGAGGCCTGGGTGGCTCAGTCAGTTCAGTGTCTGCCTTCAGCTTGGGTCATGATCTCAGTATCCCGGAATCGAGCCCATATAAACTTCAATGTCTGACAATATAGTATGAAAGTACGTTGTTATAAGATTCTTACACAATACATAAAATGGTATAATATTCTACTTGGAGATAGAATGTTATAGGTTATAAATATACACTATAAATGCTAAAGTAACTAAAATAACACAACAGAGATAGAGCTAATAAGATAAAGGAAATGAAGAGGGAATTTTAAAAATATACTCAATTTTTTAAAAGGCAGACAAATAAGGAAAGAAAAACAAGGAACAGATGAGAAAAAGGAAAGCAAAAAGAAAACTGGTAAATTTATTTTTTTTAAAGACCTTATTTACTTAACTGACAGACCAATATCACAAGTAGGCAGAGAGGCAGGCAGAGAGAGAGGGGGAAGCAGGCTCCCTGCTGAGCAGATAGCCCAATGTGCTATCTGCTGAGCAGATAGCAGGCTCGATCCCAGGACCCTGGGATCATGACCTGAGCCAAAGGCAGAGGCTTTAACCCACTGAGCCACCCAGGTGCCCCGAAAACTGGTAAATTTAAAACCAAGCACATTACTTATCACACTAAATGTAAATGGTCCAATGCTGCAATAAAAGGTGGAAATTGTCAAATTGGATTTTAAAAAAGCCAGACCAAATACATGCTGCCTATAAGAAATGCACAAAAAGGTTAAAAAATGAAAGCATTAAAAAAATGCCATGTTAACACTATTCAAAAGGATTTCATAACAAAGAATATTACCAATGTTATATGTTATAGAGATTTCATAGTGATAGAAGGTCATTGAGAGGATATAATTCTCCTAAAGGTTTATCTATCAAGTAACAAAATTTCATAATAAATGCAGCAAAAGTTGATAGAACTGCTTGGAAAAACAACAAAACCAGTTTTAGTCAGAGATTTCAATGCATCTATTTCAATAAATTGAGAGAAAAAGTACACAGAAAATAAGCAAGGATATACTAATCCAAACCACATTAACAATAAATTTGACTTAATTAAGATTTATAGAACAGTCCATCCAACAACTGCAGATTACACAATCTTTTCAGGTAAATGCAGAGTATTTACTAAGATAACCATATTCTAGGCAATAAAACAAGTTTCAATAAATTTTAAAGGATTTAAGTCATACAAACATACATATGTTCTATGATTAAAATGGCATTAAATCAGCAATCAGTAGAGAAAGATATCTGTAAAATCACTATTTGGAAATCAAGTAACACACTTCTGAATAAACCATGGGTCAAAGAATCGATCCAAAGGTAAATTAGAATGTATTCTGAACTGAATGAAACCAAAAACAGAAGAAACCAAGAGTTGTGAAATGTGAGTAAAGCTATCAGATGAGGCAGCCACTCCACTTCTAGGTATTTACCTAAAAGAATTGAAAGCAGCTGTAAAAAGACTTATACATACTCTATGATTCCATTTTATAAAATTCTAGGAAATTCAATTCTAGCCTATAATGATAAAAAGAATATCAGTATTTGTCTGGGGAGGGTGGATGTTGGAAAAGAGCAGAAGGAAGGATCACAAAGTAGCCCAAGAAAACTTCTGAGAGTAATAGATATGAACATATCATGACTGTAGCAGTAATTTAATAGGCATATTTGGATTCATGGGAATTTATGTGTTTCTTGTCCAATCAGTATACCATCTCTTCTTGTGAAGGTCCAGAAAGTATCTCTTCATGTGTTTATTGCCAAATGTACCATTTTAGCTAGGTTATCTCCTAACACACACACACACACACACACACACACACACACACACACAAAGAGATAGCAACACTACTATTACTCAGAAAGCATGGCCATGTTTTTTTTGGAATTCAATCGTATTGAAATAAGATATTTTTGCTCCAAAAGTTCCTTAGTTCTATTTATTTAATCCTTGTTACATCCTTACTCATCCCTTTACATCATCTATTACATCATCCTTGAATACTGGCTTTCAGTGACGTTCTTATAACTCATTACTGTGCTTCATTGTTAATGACCACAATTGCAAGTCTTAACCAGAGTACACAGGAAAATGTGAGAGATGATTCACGTTCTAATCATGTTTAGTTTACTATTTGGTATTTTATAGTGTAGAAGTAGAACATCACTTTTTCCAACCATGTCTCCTCTTGAATTTCTTAGGCTGCAATCACTACATACCCAAAGTCCTCCATCAGTGTTGACCACACATCTGTCTTCCGTATACTACCTCTAACAGAGAAGTAGGAAACAGGCCAATGCATAGAATAGTCATCTCATTTGCACAAGGAATTTCTACCCCTCATCCTGCATGACTTCAGACCATTTGGGAGAGCACATCACCACACCAATAAAGGGCACTAATAATAAGGCCTTATAGTATTGCAAAGCAAGAGTCTTGAAAGTCCTCAGTGGATATAGGCACATCCAACCCCAGGGATGGCCAGACACTTGCCATAAAGCCTGCAGAGGGGATGGAATGACAATGGGGTAGCCAGGGATGAATAAGTGCATAGTTAAAGGACACTTGCTGCCCTGCTGCTGAAGATCAGAGGCAGCACCATAGCTGGAACACACATCATGAAACACAAACCCTCACACAGGTCAAACACATCAGTCAGAAATAGACTGCCAGTAGTCCAGAACTATGAATTCATTTTGAATCTAACATAAGTGAGTGTCACCAAAACTCAGCATACTGATACCATTCTGGTGGCCCAATCTCACATAAACCCCTAAACAAATATCACCAGCAGGACTGGTCCTCTGGAACCTGAGTTTGGCCAATGAATCCAGGACAACCACATAGATGCAAGGCTGAGGTGAGAGGCCCCTTGGAGCATCTGGTTGACTCTGTATATTCCACATTGCTGGAAGGTTGGCAAGTATAAAAGACAGAAGCAGGGACTGGAACCACCATGAGTCCTGCTCCAGTTTCAGAGCACACAAGCAAGACTCCACCAGTTATGGCACAGTCAGTTCCAGGTACTAGAGGGGGACTTAGAAAATTTCCAGGTATACAATTCCAGAAACTGGGACCCACATGAAACTAGGTCTGGACTCAGAGGGCCCTGCCAACCCTGGCAGAGAGGGACACAGACAATTTCAAGGATAGCACCATTGTGAAGCAAAGGACTTGGGCAGTGTCCCCACTTCTCATGAATCATGGAGAAAGAGCTCCCTTCCTACCTCAGTAGGGATGACACAGAGTAGAGACCCAGGCAACCTGCAATGAGGATGTAATGTGAGAGAGAAATAAATGCTATTGTTTTGAGCCATTGATTTTCAGGGTTGTTACTACAGCCACTCAACCCATCCTGACTGATGCATGGGATGACAGCTATCACCAGACACAGAACTCTCAGTCCAGACCACAGCAATGTAATTCAACAGGAAGATATGTTGAGGGGTGTCATCACTAACAAGCCTTCTGTTGTTATCAGTTTTTAAATATTCTTGAATTGATAATGTTCTGGTGGGCCAAACCCAGATTCTTATATTTTACTTGGCAGATGATGAATTCCTTCCATCAGAACACTAATTTCACCCCCCACTGAAGTGTTCTTCTTTGTCCTAACCCTAAGAGCTAAACATCACTCATGAGAATTTAGAATTAGAGAATTGAGAGTACTTTGATCCTCCTGCCAATATTCCTGCTGGCCAGTATCTTACTCATAATACAACCCAGCCGCATGCTCCATACACTCCTGAGACCCCCAAAAAGCCTCTCCCACTGATTTCCCCAGAGGGGCTTCAATAGAACTTCATTGACATGGTAGCTGAATGATGAGTCAAAGGTCCCATTCACCTGATCTCCACCTGGATACTTTCATCTAGTAGGAGTAATAATGCCTTTCCTTATCCTAGTAATAGGCTTCACATGTATTTAAATCTTGCTTTGATAAAATAATAAAATATTTAGGAAAAAAGGAAATTTAATCTCATTCCTTATGGGGGTATCCTTCCCACCCAAGTTTGCAACAAACGGACCTATAAATGGTGCTAGTAAAATAGCAAGGAGGCCTCCAGCTCCCATCATGATGGCTACTGACAATCTCCCATCTTAAGGCCTAAGTGCACCCTTAAGAACCAGCCATACTTCCTTCCATGGCATAGGACAGGTCAAGAATTCCTGCATGAATGGAAACTATATATCATTCTTCCTGGACACAGACTGCAGCTGTTTCCCCTGAGGTCCTACTCTCTCTCCAGAGCTGCCATTAGGCATTGGGCAGGGGGAGGGAGAGGGCCTACACTTAACCAGTCCTTCCACTGCTGTCCTGACCTCTGATCTCTTTTCTTGACAGGGGCGGGGAGTAGGGGTAGGAAAAAACAGTCTTTCTTTCCTTATGTTTCCCTGAAAGGCCTTGAACGACATTCCTTCAATGTTTCAGGCTTCAGGAAAATCAAGGCCGCAAAGTGCTATGTCTTAAAGCCACTTTGGGCCTTGTAACACACAATCTCCCTTACTCTCCACATCCATCAACCATGTCAGGGACCTAACAGTCTATCTGCCTTCACGAACTGGTGTGCAATGGCGGAGAAATGCAGAGGGAATCCCTGAAATTAATGTCCCCACAAGAAGCAGAGAAAAAGAGAGTAGGACTGCCTCTGATGAGTACACATAAAATATATGCATGCGTATACAACTCAGGGACCCACATAAACAAGGATCAGAGAGGAAAGAAGAGATGATTTGCACCTGTAATTTTCAAGTCCAATCAAATCCATGCAGAATCCCTTGCACCATTTCTTCCAAAACTTTGTTAAGAATCTAAGTGCTCAGCAGATGTTCTGGTGGATCTGGAGCATTTAACAGGTACCTCTGATAAGTGATCCCTTTGTCTAATGCAGTCACTTCCCTGGATCGAATCCCATTTCAGGGCTGCAAAGTGCAGAGCCAACAATGTCAAATGTGCCTGCAAAGTGAAGTAAAAAAGGTTTATTCAGGGACTTCTGAGCTCAATTGTCTGTAATGAAACTCTCGTTTCTGCCTCTGGCGGGCCTCAGCTCTGACTCGGGAGCCCCAGCAGCACTGCCGCGCTCTCCCTCCGCACTTAGGGCTATCATTAGTTACAGCCGCTTTTGCCTCAAGTCCAGCACTTTGCCGGCTTCCTGCATTTCCCAGTGAATGTCTTAAAGAAAGAACATTTTGCAAATTACTATCCTGTAGGTCAAAATTGTCAATTCTTCCTTAAAAACAACTGCAGCACCCCATTTTGAAAATGACTATTGTTATGTAGCACTGTAAGGAAAAGACCAACATTATTGAATAGAGCCATCAGGAGCAATTTAGACCCATTTCATGCCTGCCATATTTATCCCTGCTCCTTGGTGGAGCTGTGGTATGTGAGTATTTAACATCCTTTGCAGTGAGGAGCATCAGGCTAGCTGTGCATTCTTAATGGGTCTGCCTCTACAGTCTGGAAATGAATGGGGGACCTAATTCCAAGTGCAAATACTGTCTTTGACATACATAGAAAATGAGTTGCTGGGCAGGGTCCTGGTGGGTGTTTCTAAAAGTGTACCTTACTGCAAAGAACTTACTCTGAATCTAGAAGTGAGAATACCTGGGAAGGTGTGAACTTTGTGTGCCATGGAGCCTGAGATACAGGGAAAAGAGGTGGGTATGGGACCATCCTGGTGCCATACTTTGATAGTAACATGTTCAACGTAGCAGGTATTGCAGAGATGTGGCTGGTTTGCAAACCATGCTCTGCCATGTGCAGACAAGTCACAGCAGGAACGCTTCACACAAAGTAATTTAAAAGGAATCCTATCTTTGGGGAGCAAAGTAGGTTCAAGAGCCAAGCCTTTGGGGGCAACTGGAGGAGATTCTCAGGACTTCTTCAGTTTTAGGGAGCAAAGCACCAGGCATTTGTGGTCAGGGTAGGTCTGCTAGGGGATGGCTTGCACGATGGCTGATGTCTTCACTCATGTGTCTAACAAGTGTGGGCTGGGCTGGTGGGCACTTGTTTCTCTACACTCTACAAGGTGAGTAAGGTCTTCTTCACAAGCTTGTACACGAATCCCAGTGTAGACGGTGCAGATCCAGGCTATCTCACATCACATTTGTTGGTGTCCCATTAGGCCAAGCAAAGTGATGACTTGGCCCTGACCCAACATGGGAGGGGTTTACACAAGGGCATGGATTCAGGAAGGTGTAATTCACCCGGGTGGGGGTGGAGGGTACTTTTCATGTAAGAACCAACCACACACTGTACAGTGCTATCTGGCCCTGCCTGGGAAAACCTTGTACAACAGGCCTGATCCTGCTTCCTCCTTACCCTCCAGCTCATGCTTCATTGTCCAGCTGGCGGAAAACAGGTAGAAGTTGCTTCAGGATGCCAGAGCTTTGTCCAAGGGGCTGGACAGAAGAAGCGCTCAGTAAAATGCTTTCCTGAGTTCTCTGACACAGCCACTGGATTATCACTCTGATTAACAAGGAGAGACATTTCTGTGGCATTTTCCCAGGGTGGCCACAGGCAGAAGCACAAGCAGCTAAAGATAACAACTTGCTACAAAGCCTGCCTCACCAAAGAGTTTTCCTGTGCATCCTAAAATACAGCTCACCAAGCCTTCACAATGCCATCAAAGGGGCTATGCTCAGTGTTTATCATTTCACTTAACTGTACATACACAACCCTGCCAAGTAGCAATTATTAACCCCATTTTACAGATGAGCAACCTGAGGCTCAAAGTATAGCAACTTGAACAAGTCACAAGGCTGGTGATTCTAAAGCAAGCATGTCTCTCTCCAAAGCCTGGGTTAGACCGCACACCTTTTTGCCTTTATAAGGCTGCTGAAGGTCTAGATTTCTATTCCACTCTAAAAACCCTAAATGTTCTAGCCCATGGCTCTGTTGACATTTGGGAATGATGTTAACATTTGGGAATAATGGAGCAAACGAAAACGTTGGCTCTGGAGTAAGATGACAAGGGTTAGAATAGATTGCCTCTCATTTAGGGCAGTTTTCTAATCTGTAAAGTGAGATCCTCAGAGTCTTACATTAGAGGGCTGTTTTGAGGCTTAAATAAGTTAAATGATAGAAAGTTCTCAGAAAAAAGTGCTGGACACTCAGGAGCACTCAGTAATATTTCATGATTATGATTATTATAGGTTGGGTTCCATCCTATCCCTCACAAGCAGGTAAATAGTGCCTTGTTCCAGCTGGGCATGGCAAGATTTTATTTTATTTTATTTTATTTTATCTTATCTTATTTCTTAAGATTTGATTTATTTATTTGACAGACAGAGTCACAAGTAGGCAGAGAGGCAGGCAGAGAGGGAGAGAGGAGGAAGTAGGCTCACTGCTGAGCAGAGAGCCCGATGTGGGGCTCAATTCCAGGACCCCAAGATCATGACCTGAGCTAAAGGCAGAGGCTTTAACCCACTGAGCCACGCAGGCGTCCCATGATTTTAATATTTAAAATAGTTCCTACCTGGTACAGGAGAAACAGTGACCACTCTGAACAGACTCAGCATTCACATCCAGCACGTCCACCCCTAGCAAGAGACAAAGCTGAGTCTCAAGCCCTGGACCTGACCTAGGGGGTGGGGAGAGGGCTGGAGGGCAGAGCTGGCCAGAGAGTTTGCAGAAAAGATTCCCAAAGGCTTCTAGAACTAAGAGTCAACCCCAGTGGGGGAGAGAGAGCTGGGAGCAGAGCCCCAGCCCTGAGAGTGAATGCCCTGGGCAGAGATCCTTGCCAAGAAAAGGATGGAGGCCGCAGAGGAAGACGAGATCCGCTAACACTGACCAGAGTCCTGGATGGGTCTGGAACCAAGAGCACAGCTGGAACCACACCCAGTGGGATCCAGGAAGGAGCCCCTACCTGGCTCAGGTCTGGATTGTCTTGGGAGCCTATCTGCCTACAAAGTCAGGGCGGTGGTGGTGGAGGGATGCAGGGGAGTGGCTTTGGGGCTTGGAAAGCCATTGAGGAAACAGGCCTGTCAGATCTTCCCTGGGATTGTGGACCCTGCCACAGATGGGGATCCTGATCCCACCCAGCAAAAGCAAGCTTTACTCTGCAGCTTCAGAATTCATCCCACCCCCTTCCCTTTGCCTACTCCAACCCTCCTTTCCCCCTCCCTGTGCATTTCAACCCCTGTTAATCACGTGGTCCTACTTCATTGATTACCACCTTCAGACTCTTCAGTCTTCTGAGGGCAGGACTCTTGACACTGCTCTGCCCCCCAAAACCCTGTCAGTCTCCCACATTAGATCATCACAGGCCTGGAGACACTCCAATGCCTCAGTGGGCACCACCTTCCCAGACCAACAGCTGCTTGCCAGGAGGAGTATCCCACTCTTCGTTTGGGATGAGATTGGGTGAAATCCTCCTAATTAAGCAGAATCACCCCAACAGAAGCTAAGTCTAGTTCTCCCCTTCCTGCACCCCACCCAGCCCCCATCTTCTGATTGACAGTTCTAGGTTACTGGAGTAGAGAACAGAGTTTGCCAGAGAGAAAAAGGCACAGTGATGGATCTTTGCATGTCTCTCTATGTGGTTAGGAAAACCTTCCTTGATACAGGGCTGGGGGGCTGTGGTTGGTGATTAAGGATTGGTAGGGGCAGGAGCTCTCAAATTCAGGGCAGCACAGCCAAAAGGCAAGCCCGCAGCAAATGCAAAAGGGCCTACCTCACTCCTGGCCAAGCAAAGTAGGATTTAGAGTAAAGGAAACGTGAGTCCCAGGCCCAGGCAGGCTGACCTTGAGCACACTCCCTAGCTGGAGCCTGTTTCTTTGTCAGCAAAATGCCACCCTCACCACCCCCGGGCCAGGATCCGAGGAGGATTAAATAAGATCAGCTAGGTAAAGCAGCTGGTGCGCCCTGGAGTTCCACTCCTGTCCTCTGTACTCCCTTCCCACCACTATGGCCGTGACAACAAATCCTCTCCTCTCCCTCCTCAGAGGTGCCATGGAGCTAGGATTTTAAGCAGCATCTCAGGCTTGTGCTGGCCGGTATTCCACTGCCCCAGCTACTCATCTGGCTCCATGGAGCCGCCCCCCCCACCCCCATTATTTAGCATAGTTTCCATCTTCCATCCAGGCCATTTACATGGTGCCCATGAGTGCTTCTCACCTCCCTAACCCCTCCTAAGCACCAACGTGAAAAGAACTGTCTTTTTTCCACTCTGCCTGACCACCTCTGGATGTACAAGTCACTTAGCACCAGGAGAAATAATGAATTTTCTCCTGTTCTGCTGAGGGTACCCACCATGGACCATTAAAAAGATACTCATTTTTAAAATATACTTGACAGTCTGGAAGATATATTTGAGATATCAGAAAACTGAACCCATTATGTGACATTTAGAATATATAGTGTGGTGATACATTTCTAAAATGTGCAATATACCTTATAAATTTATATTGCATACATGGCACTTAGATATTTGTATTATTTTTCCTCTGTGGATTCAGTTTCTAGATGATTTCCCTGTTTGAGCTTCCCCTCCTTATTACTGGGCCCCTGGCCAACATAGCAAGGGGAAAAAAATAAAGACTTGAATGCAGAGTTCAAGGTCAGTTAGTTGTTGATTTCACAACAAAGACCAGCAGAGGAGCCCAGAAAGTTAAAGTTTTTCCCTTTGCCAGGCATACTCATAGATAATTTTCCATTGATTACATGTGACTAGCAGGGGCTCATTTCCCCATTTCATAGATGAGAACACTGAGACTGCAGTAGTGAAGTCACGTTCTCAGTCATGCAGCTAATGAGGGGCAGAGGAAGGATGACAGCCCAGGTCAGCCAGATATCCAAAATGCATCTGTCCCAGCAGTGTCCCAAGGCCTTCAAGGAAGAGCCCCAGTCTGAAGGCCACTGTCTCTAATCGGGAAGACAGTGATAATGGAATAGAACTCAAGTCTGAGACACAAGAGGACAGGAAGGCCCCTCATCAGGACTTCTGAGGCTGGAAATCAATCATCCTGCCTAGAACAGAGCTGAGACTCAGGTGAGGCAGGAGGAAACCAACACACTAGCTAAACACGAAATTCAAACTCCTTTACGCGGCACATAAGGTCCTCTCCAATCTGGTTCCTAGTTTCCTGTCTCTCTGCCTCTCTCCTCTCCTCTGCATCCCTATGTCCAGACAGGTCTTCCCATCCCCCAGAAATGTCAAGTCCCATGGCTGAGACTTCCTTGCTGTCATTCCTGCCACTCTCTTACTCACTCCCTGTTTGAGTCCTGCTCATCAGCCTCGATCCTCCTCCAGGTCTCTGCCAGCCCTCCACCCACAGTCCCAAAGGCTTTCCCACAAAGGGGCATATACACCATGCCCCTGTTGTCCACACTTCACTTCCACACATCAGTGGGTACTAACGCTGAGCTCCCACTTCACCCAAGGACGAGGCCCAGAGTATGTGCTCAATTAACACTTACCAGATGAAATGAGTGAAGGCTCTGGAAACCAACTGACCCTTCCTCGCATTTTGGGTCTCTTCACTTTTTTCCCCAGTTGTTCAGTCATTCTCCAGGCCTTCCCAGAGAATGTAAACTTTTGAGAAAAACCCTTCTTCTCTGGGTAGTATATTCAATTCCAGTTTCTTCCCTGGATGCTGCAAAGACAGGCTCTCCTATTATCCTAAAGAGAGGCTGGAATCCAGGGCTACTGGAAGTGAAGAGTCAGGAGAGAGGAAATGCAGTGGGCAAGCATCCCTGACTGCCCAAGGTGCTTCTGCATTCTGTGGCCACTCACTAGCCTGGGGGAGGGGGAAGCCTCACCCTGCAGAAAAGGAACCCCACAAGTCTCCATAGCTCTGAGCCGGCTCATTCTCCCCAACATGCACCCCGTCTTTGATATTTTGTGGACTGAACCTTATTTCATCCATCCAGCCTCTTCTTTCTTATAGACCCACACTGCTGGGTCCCTGGGGATCTCTGGTGTCCCCTGGCTACCTGGGTGGTGAGGCAGTGAACTGTCTCATGTTGCAGACCTGGAGAGTATATTATAGGACCCAGTGGGCAGAGGGAAGCATAGCCATGATGACTTCACCTTTGAGCTTGCTGAGACTATTGGCTAAAGCAGAGAAGGGACTCGATACTTCTGGTAAGAGACCAGGTTTGATGTCTTGATTTTCCAACGAAATGTAAGCTCCTTGAGGGGAAGGACTTCATTATTCCTTACTGCTCTATGTTTCCAGTGAAAAGAGCAATACATATCAGAAGTTCAATAAATACTCCTATTGAATGAATGAAAGGAAGAATGAATGAATGAATGGATGAATGAATGAATGAAGAGATGGATGAATGAATGGATGGATGAGTGGATGGATTGCTTTAAGGGGGAATTTTGAATTGGGACTAAAGAAGGAGGGAAAGAGTATACAGAGCCCTCCTTGCAAAAGGAAAGAGAGGTCAAGGCTGAGCACAGAGCATACCCTAGCACCCTTCTTGATAATCTGGGGGTGAAAGTGTTTGGGACCAAAAGCGGAAGAAACTGGACTTCAAAATAAAGAGGTCTGGGGAGACTCCAGGAACAAGCAATGCTGCTTCAGGCCCAGGATGAAAAGTTGAACACAGCCAGTGGAGAAGGTCGTCTCCTCTTTCTGCATCAGAGCGGGGACAAGATGCTGCTCACCGATTGTCAGGACCACAAAGAGGCTCTGCCCCAGCTGGTGGGCAGCTTCTCCCCGTGAGGGGCCCCCAGCAGGGGCAACAGTGAGACAGAGGCCTCAAGTGGCAGAGGCCTCCATGAGAGTCTAGAGAAGAGCCTGGGATTTATTGCAAAGCCCAGGAGAAGCAATACTTGGGCTCCCAGAAATACCTGGGGAAGCTGAGTCACTGAGGGAGGCCTGCAGCTAGTCAGGGTCCTAGGGGAGCAAGGCAGAGACCTGCAGCCACACAAAGGCTCTAGGCCTCCAGCTGGTGGGACACACACTACCAGGATACCCTTAACTGTCAGGCACAATGGATGCCAGAGGAAGAGCCAGACTAAGAGAGAACCGCTTGTGAGCAGAGGCCCAGGCCTGGAAACCTTGCTCAGGCCCCAGGGGAGCCAGGGTTGGGGGAGGGGAGCAAGGCCAGCACCACTTGGTGTTCCTGAGCTCTCCCCACATTTAGCAGAGCACTTCCCTTTGCAGGATGTGCCCATAACCTCCTGGAAGCCTCATCCCTGCCCAGCAGCCTCCTCCCTGCCCTGCAGCCCAGTTATGAGAGTTTTGCCCACCAGCCAGCCAGGCAGTGTTCCAGACAGAAAGCGGGCCTGACAGCAGGAGCTGAGCTGGATAAAAATCGGGGTGAGCCCCAGGTCAGGCTTTCTGGAGCTGAGGCTCCCAGTGTCAACCCTAATGGAGATCTCAGGGTCTGCCCTACCGGGTCGCTGGTCAGGGTAGGAGGGGTATCAACAGCAGTAGGCCCCTGACAGGAAGATTTCTGAGATTAAGCTAGCAACTTTAGATCAACATAGGCCCTTCTGATGCTTGGACAATCATGCCCCCCCACCAAGAGCCCTCTATCCTACCTCCCCAACATCAGCTCAGCGTATCTGGCTACCACTGGCACTGAAGTCCAGATCAGACACTACGCAGCCTAGTCAGGGCCAGAATATCAGCTCAGGAAGAGGGTAGAGGCATAGTCACAGAGTCTGTGTTGGTCGCTGCCAGAGGGAGCATCACCCCCTCTAACGACCACAGCCCTGCCAGCCACCAAGAAGCGAACCCATTGTACAGATAGAAGAGTAAAGCCCAGTGAACTGCCTTAACTTAGCCAAGGCCCACACTTGTGACTTTTCAGCTTAAATAAGACTGACCTCCCTCTTTCTCCTGCTATCTGCAATACTTTCTGCTCCTCTGTGACCCCAGTCTTGGGCTGGGAGCCTGTTAAGAATGCCAGGCAGCTTTAGATGATATGGAACCATCTCCCTCCTCCCTCTCCCTTCTTCCTGCACAACATGCAAGCCTCTGCCCTCGTGTCTCCCTGAACCTCTCCAAGTCAGCACACGAGGATTTTATTCTGACTCCTCCACTGGTCATCTTCCCAGTGATATTCACATGTAGACCATGGGCTCTGCTCCAAGAAGCAGCACTGCTAATCTGAGGTTCGGATTAGTTCGAGGTGTCTTCCTCATGTCCTCCTTCTCTAGACATCCCTACACTGGTCTCCTAGGGAAGTGACCCTCTATCAGCCAAGTCATGTTCTCCCAAGCTGCCTTCTCTCCAATGGCAGGCTCGAGACCTGCTCTGCAAATTCAGTTATTAGATCACTTACTTACAAACTCAGTCTATGTACTCTCTCTCCCTCTCTCCTCTGGTACTTCTTTTATGAACCTCTTTTTCTATAAGAACAGCCTATCCGAAAAGTCAGCTCTGCTAGCTCCTGGTCTCTGAGGCCCACACCTGTCATGGCCAAAGCCACAGCTGAAGGAATCCTCAGGTCACTGCCATTCTCCGGAGGGCCCTGCTTGAACCCAGGGTTCACCACTCTGAGACTATTCCTCAGACCTCAGTTTGTTTCTACCAGGCCCTACCCAGGCCCACCTTCCACTTGGTTTTCTGTGAAGAGAGAAAGAACAGAAGTTTTGAGTGTGGATGCCATAGTGGACTTCAGGTTCTCAAAAGGATGGAGCCACACCTAGGGATGTCTGTTCTCACCCACAGACAGATACAACAGTCATTTCTGGTGGTTGCAAAGGATTGCCAATCTTCCAAATATAACATTGTGCCTGAATCCAAAGCTGCACACTTCTCCAAGATCTCAGCATGTAATAATAATAACGATAAACTTCTTCCTAGAAACATCGCCAAAGGCAAGGGAAGCAAGGGCAAAAATGAACTATTGGGATATCATCAAGATCAAAAGCTTTTGCACAGCAAAGGAAACAGTCAATAAAACCAAAAGATAACTGACAGAATGGGAGAAGATATTTGCAAATGACATATCAGATAAAGGGCTAGTATCCAAAATCTATAAGGAACTTATCAAACTCAACATCGGAAGAACAAATAATCCAATCAGGAAATGGGCAGAGGACATGAACAAATATTTCTCCAAAGAAGACATCCAGACAGCCAGCAGACACATGAAAACATGCTCAACATCACTCGGCATCAGGGAAATACAAATCAAAACCACAGTGAGATACCATCACACACCGGTCAGAATGGCTAAAATTAACCAGTCAAGAAACAACAGTGTTGGCAAGGATGTGGAGAAAGGGGAACCCTCCGACATTGTTGGTGGGAATGCAAGCTGGTGCAGCCACTCTGGAAAACAGCATGGAGGTTCCTCAAAAAGTTGAAAATAGAGCTACCCTATGACCCAGCAATCACACTACTGGGTATTTACCCCAAAAATACAAATGTAGTGATCCAAAGGGGCACGTGCACCTGTATGTTTATAGCAGCAATGTCTACAATAGCCAAACTATGGAAAGAACCTAGATGTCCATCGAAGACGAATGGATAAAGAAGACACACACACACACAATGGAATATATATATACATATATATACACACACACATATATATATATATACACACACATACATATATAATGGAATACTATGCAGCCATCAAAAGAAATCAAATCTTGCCATTTGCAATGACATGGATGAAACTAGAGAGTATATGTTGAGTGAGATAAGTCCATCAGAGAAGACAATTATCATATGATCTCCCTGATATGAGGAATTTGAGAGGCGGGCAGGAGGTTGTGGGGGGAAGCGAGAGAAAAAATGAAATAAGAAGGGATCAGGAGGGAGACAAACCATAAAAACTCTTAATCTTACAAAACAAACTGAGGGTTTCTGTGGGGTGGGGTGTAGGGATAGGGTGGCTGGGTTACGGACTATGGTGAGTGCTGTGAAATGTGTAAGCCTCATGATTCATAGACCTGTACCCTTGGGGCAAATAATACATTATATGTTAATATAAAATATTAATAAATAATAACAATAGCAACAACAGTAAAAATAACCCTGAGTCAGTGCTAACACTGTATCAGAACTGAGAATCAGATTCTAAGTGGCTTGCCACATCTAACAGACCAATGACAACAGACCAATGACTGTGGGCTGGGCACCCTTCCAGGAGCTGGGGGATACAAGAAGGAAGGAGCAAAGAGCCCTGCCCTCAGGGACCTTACCTTCCAGGACAGTACCTGAAGCAGGCTGTTGCCCCGGATGGATCCAGAGAGAAGAGGGCGGCAAGTCCGAAGTATAGGCTAAGCCCCAGGGAAGGCCAACAGTGGAGTGAAGGGCACGTTTGGGGCCAAGGGCAACAGCAGGGGGACCAGAAGTGTGAGGAGACCAGCCTCAGCAGCACGGGGAGCCTGAGGCCCGTGACGGCACTCCACTCTCAGAGATGGCTCCGCCAGCACCCACCTCATCACTCCAAAGTGTTTCGAGTCTCAAAAGATTTCCTGTTGCTTTCTCCTTAGAGTACACTCTGCTCCATTGTTGTTTACAAAGGATGGAAAATAAGCCTAAATGCACAGAAACTGGCACTCAAAAAGCTTTTAGGACCTCGGTGCTACACAATTGGCCAATCCTCAAAAAAACGCAGACTGTGTTTTGAGCAAAGCCACTCCACTCCTTCGAGGCCTAGCAGGAAGCGTTGTGCTGACCCAGAGAGTCCCATTTTGTAGCCACAAAGGAGAGGAAGAACACATGGATGGGGGACTTGAGCAGCCCCCAGGATGTCCAGAGTTAGGTGGGTTTGACCCATAGGGACTCAGATGGTCACCCGAGTTGGCATGGGGTTTGTGTGCACCCAGCTGAGCCTGAAGGCTGGTGGAGGGAGCCAGTGCTGAGCCCTTCCCATCTTGTGGTGTTGTTCATGCAGGCTCAAAGTGCAATACCCTCTGGCCATTTCTTTCCCTTAACAGAGAGCTGGAGACTCAGTAGAGCCCAGGAATGGGAGGAAGGAGGAGGTTGTAGGGAAGGACCTGCTCCAAAGGAAGAAGGCACAGTTGACAACAGAAAGAGGGCCTTGGAAAGAGCCGGAGAGGTGTCAGCCTTGAGAAGTCCAAGGTTCAACCACCAGAACAGAAGCAAGACACACAGAAGAGAGGTGTGGAACAATAATCCAATAATCCACAAGGCATAAAGCTGTGGAGCGATCAGGAATTGCTGAAGAACCTAACAGCAGAGGAGGAACTCTCGGAACATCCTCCCAGGGGCTCCTGGCTGGTGACTACATATGGCCCATGATGTGTAGGTTCCCGGTGTGAGAGCTTGTGGGGCAGCAGACTTCCTAACCCTGGGACTCATGAATGGCTGTTCTAATTAGTACACGAAGGTTGTATGCCATCGATCTGAAGAAGCTAAGTGTACATTTTTACACTGACCTCCCTTAATTTTCCTTTTAAAAGATTACACCCAGATTAACGCAAGGCTGCTGGTATTGTGCCTAACCGCAACTCTTACCTACCCACATGGTATGAACCAAGGTACGGACCAGTCTCATGTTGGCTGGACCTTTGTTTACTCACTTGAAAAAATTGGGGACACTTTGGATAACCTCTGCAAGAAGATGAGTTTGAATTTGCAGACTCGGTACCCCCTGCACCTGCCAGTCCTCTAATGTCCACGGACAGGGAAAACAAACCTGGGATCTTTCTGCAGTGATTCAAAATCCAGATTCAGTCACAGAGGCCAGAAGGCAGTGCTGATACTTTGTATCACTGCCTTCCATCCACAGCCTCTCCTGAAAAAGAAATCAGGCAGCAGGAAGCTGAATGACTGGGGGTTTTCAGATGGCATGGCAGACCAGGTTCAGTTTTGTAGGGATCGTGCTGGTTTGCCAACTGAGCCCCATACATGGAGGGCAAGGAAAAAGTGAAGAAAAAGGCCACTCCGGGTTGGTAGGTGGCAGGTTTAATAAGCAAAGGAACTTAGTTACGAGGCTTGCTTGGGTGGACACAAGACGAGTAGATCTCCGAAGTGACCCCCAAAATCTTCAAGTTTACACAGAAGACTTCACTGCATTCAGGCAGGCGTATGTATCACCTAGTCGGCCTTAACACTTTACTCTCTCCAACGATGTCCCTGAAACAGCTCTCACCTTGGGAATGGTGAGCAGAACGCACAAACCAAGGACAGGACATAGGGAGGAGCCCTTAATTACTGGGATCCAGCCCAGGGGTTAAGTGGAGGCTACACCCTCTTGACGACCTCCTCCAGCTGACTTGAATTAAAATGCTGAGACAGAAGGCCCCAAAAACTTTGGGAAGAGAATGTTTTTCCCAGGCCCAACAAACCAATGGAAGCACATTCATCTGAAATTTAAGGAGGATGGAAGAAATACAGTCTAAAACTAAATCTAAATACTCCAGAGGATAGAAACTTTAAGAGAAAGAAAAACCAACAAGTATCTTCAACCAAATTGATAGTGTATGTTTGTTTAAGCAGGGATATACCCTCATGGCTATGCATTGTAGGTACCCTTCTGCATTACTTGTGAATATCCCAAACATTTCAAAATAAAATGTTAAGAGAAAAAGGCCAATGAAAGAGAGAAAATGGGGGAAAGGAAGAAAATAAGGAATAAACAAAGAGCAAGGCTTCCAGGAAAATATCACTGGTTAGATGTTCTGAACAACACACAGCTATGTATTCTTTCTCAAACTAGAATCCAGATCCTGGAGATGAAAAACATTGGTTGTCACATCCAAGCCGTTCAACAAACTTCAAGTTAAACACAAAGACATCCAAACCTAGGTATGTAATAAATTGTCAAAAGCCAAAGACAAGTTGGCAAGGTCGCAGAATCGAGATCAATATACAAAACTCAATATCATCTCTATACCATAGCTGTGAACAATCTGAAGATGACAGAAAAAAAAAGAATAATATTCCTTGGTACGTATTATAGACTAAGAATACTTAGGGATGCGTTTAACAAAAGTACAAGTCTTGCACCCTGAAACTTCAAAATATTGTTGAAAAGAAATTAATGAAGGCCAAAATAAAAGAAACATTTCACATTCATGCATCAGAAGACTTAACAGCATTAAGTGGCGATATTGTCAAACCGAAATATAGATTTGATAGGATACCTATTGAAATTATAGCTGCCCTTTCCTTTTGGTTGCTGAAATTAAGAAACTGGTTCTAATATTCCTATGGAAGTCCAGGGGAAACTGCTGTAAAAGAGTAAAAGTGGATGGAAATTAAGATGGACACATTAGTATTTCAGCAAGGCTTGACTTTAAACTGAATGCTGTTTTCTCTTCCTCATTCTCAAAGCCTCCCCCTCCCTTTCTCTTGTTTTTCTCTACAATCATTTGTTCCAGGAACTCAGTATTGATATTGACATCTTGCTGACCTCAAGGTATACTTGGTAACGAGACTGGGAAGGCCAGCGCCAGGGCTAGGCAGCAGACAGACCTCCTTGAAGACCACAAAGGTGGCTGGCAGTATATGCCAGATTCTTATCAAAACTGCCTGGATTGGGGCACCTGGGTAGCTCAGTGGGTTAAAGCCTCTGCCTTCAGCTCAGGTCATGATCCCAGAGTTCTGGGATCAAGCCCCACATCGGGCTTTTTGCTCGGTGGGGAGCCTGCTTCCCCCTCTCTCTCTGCCTGCCTCTCAGCTTACTTGTGACCTCTGTCTGTCAAATAAATCAATAAAATCTTAAAAAAAAAACAAACCTGCCTGGATCCTGTTTTTTCCTATAAAACCCCTCAGCCTTTTACCCAGAGCAGGTCTTCAGTTTAGCCCTGCCACAGCCTCTTTTGCCTGGCAAAGGAATGAAACTATGGTTCCTCTTTATCCCCAAACCCTTCCCATTATACTTTAGCTCCAGAGCACAGAAGATGGTTTTCAACAATGCAAGGAATCAGAATAGCCAAAACAATCTTGAAAAAGAGAATAGAATCAGAATATCCTAATTTCCTACTCTTATAACTTTCTAATCAAGAAATTATTGGTCAATGTGGTCCTGACAAAAGGATAAATATGGAGACCAATGGAGTAGATTTCAGAGTCCAGAAATAAATCCTTATGTTATGGGCAACTGATACTTGACAAGGTGCCAAGATGATTCAACGGGGGTTATCATGGTCTTTTCAGGAACAGGATATCCACAATTAAAAAGAATGAATTTGAATCCCCATATCACAACCATATACAAAACAATTCAAAATGGATCACAGAAATATAAATGTAATAGCTAAAACTACAAAACGCTTAGATGAAAACATAGGATCTTTGTGACCTGAAGTTACGCAATGAATTAACATTGACTATTTCACTTGACAGCTGACCACAACATATCTCCTAGGATTTCACCTATATGAATTCCCAGGACTGGCAAACCTCTAAAGATAAGAAAGTAAATCATTGTTTGCTTGGGCCTAGGGGCAGAGAGGCAGGAATGGGGTGTGACCGCTAATGGGTATGATATTTCTTTTGGGGGTGATTTTGGGTTTTGACTTTTTTGTTCCAAAATTGGTGATAGTTACACAACTCTGAAAATACTAAAAACCATTGAATTCTACACTTTCAAATAGGTGAATTTTATAGTATGTGAATTAGATTTCAATGTAAAGAAGAAGAAGAAGAAGAAGAAGAAGGAGAGGAGGAGGAGGAGGAGGATGAGGAGGAAGAGGAGGAGATTTATGGTACAAGAGTCTTCTCCAGGGGACTGGCAAGCAGGTGACATAGTGGCGGTTCTCTGGGGCTTTTGAGGAGTTCCAACTCAGTGCTCCTTCCAGTGGCTATTAGAACTGTTGATTTTCGTAGCTGCTGTGGTTACAAAGGCCCTAGTTTTCAAGGCTCCTGTGACTCTAGGGGGAGGGAGTTGGGACTAGGGCAAGGGACCATGCCATAGAGTTCCATATTCTTACTAAGAGTCAGTCATTTTTCTTGAATAAACTTTTTTTAGATCCTTTCTAGCCTTTGATTAATTTCCAGAGTTCTGCAAAAGTTCATTTTGAGACAGTTTTTGCCAGTGTTTTTACTGCTTTAATAGAGGGGCAGATTATTATAAAGCTCCTCACTCCACTGTTCCAGAAGTTCTGGCCCCTCTTCTTCATGGCATTTATCATCGTTGAATTTTATACCTTTCTAGGTGGTTTCTTTATGGATGTGCGTCATCCCTACTGATCATGAAGTCTCATGAAGACAATGTCTACGAATCCACCAATATAACCCCATCAGTTCCCATAGTCTCCTCTCTCCCCGTTACAGGGAAAAGACAGTCCCTCTTCCTGGCAAATGTCAGTCCCCATGCAACCCTTCCTGTTCTTTGAGAATCTACCACAGTGATTCTCTCTCTTCTCACATGTATCTTCCCAGTTCCTCTCTACTGAACTGTTTCCATCTGCATGAGAACACATTTTGTCCCTGACTTGTTTTTTGTGGGGCGTGTGTGTGTGTGTGTGTGTCTGTGTGTGTTAATATGCACAGCTTGGACCTCACAGCCTGGTTCCCACAGATGCCTCCTTCTTCTATTTCCAAGCCAAACTTCTTTAAAGAGTTGTCTACAAGCTCTGGTTCCATTTCCTTACCTTCTACTTAGTATTTAAGCCATTCTTAGCTGTGTTCTTTTTCTTTTTCCCCAAGATTTATTTATTTATTTATTTGAGAGAGAGTGACAGTATTCAGGGAGGGGCAAAGGGAGAGAAATAGAGTCCACTAAGCACAGAGATCCACCTGGGGCTCCATCCGATGACCCTAAGATCATGACCTGAGCTGAAATCAAGAATCTGACACTTAACTGACTGAGCCATCGAGGCACCCCCTTTGCTGTGTTCTGTGTCCATTAAGAAGCTAAAACGAATCTGATATTTTCGTTCTATTCTTTCAAAAAGCAATTAATGAGCACCCAACATTAGCACCAAACACTGTTGTAGGAACAAGATATAGAAGACATACAAATTCTTTGGACATCTTCTTTACAGCTTTCATTTTTATTGGCCTCCCATCCATATTAGGCACAAATGGCCCCTGACTCAAAAGGCATGTGGCAATCCCTTCTTTCCCTGACTTCCAGGATCCGTTTCTCCCGTCTCCCCAGCCACTACTTTGCAGACTCTTTTGCAGGATCCTTCTCATAGTTGTAGGCTTTATGATTGAGGGGTTTGTTTTTTTTTTTTTAATTGAGGTGAAATTCACATCACTTAAAATTTACCATTTAATTCCAATCTTTAAACATGAGATAGCCTCTGGAATTTTCTTTTCTTCTTCCCCTCTACTTTTTTCCATAGAGGACCTCATCTGTTCCTTTCATTTCAAATGCCTTCTATTTGTATGCCCCCCCAGCTGAAATTCTCCTGAGGTCCAGACACCAGCAGCCTCTACACATGGATATATTTTTTTAATTTATTTATTTTTATTTGTTTATTTACAGCATAACAGTGTTCATTGTTTTGGCATCACACCCAGTACTCCATGCAGTACGTGCCCTCCCTATTACCCACCACCTATTTAACCAGGATTTGAAACATGCTATTTTTCCCTAAAACTTGTTCCTCCTGCAATATTCCTATGGCACCAACATCCCCCCAGCTGCTAAACTAGAAAACTTTGTAGATTTTCTGGATGCTTCCCTTTTCCTCACAATTCATGTCAACTTTACAAACCAAATAGCTCTCTGATTCATCCATGTCTTTCTATTTCTACCAAAGACACTCTGAATTCTCACCTTGCAAGATGTTCTCTACTGTTGTCCCCACATCCAGTGGCCTCACCCCCACCAAGTCCACTCTCCACATAACAAAATGAACTTCAGCCTCCCTGACCAAGTCAGGACTCCAAGTATAAGCTTTCATAGCTTCCTCAACACCTTTTTTCTTTTTTAAGAAGTAAAGCATATTTTAAGATTTATTTATTTGAGAGAGAGAGAGAGAGGGAGAAATAAAGAGAGAGAGAGAGAGAAGGTGGGGTAGGGGCAAAGGGAGAGAATCTCTAAGGGGACTCCCTGTTGAGTGTGGAGCCTGATGTGGGGTCCAATCTCATAACCAATAAGATCATGACTTGAGCCAAGAGTCGGATGCTCAACTGACCAAGCCATCTGGTCAACATCTTGATTTTTTTTTTTTTTACTATTGAAACTAATTAGTCATAATTAGTTATTTTTTAAGATTT
This sequence comes from Meles meles, assembly GCF_922984935.1. Taxonomy (NCBI): domain Eukaryota; kingdom Metazoa; phylum Chordata; class Mammalia; order Carnivora; family Mustelidae; genus Meles; species Meles meles. The sequence continues at coordinate 43,179,002 of NC_060078.1, read as the reverse complement.
TATTTATTTATTTGACAGAGAGAGCATAAGCAGGGGGAGCAGCAGGCAGAGTAAGAAGCAGGCTCCCCAGTGAGCAGGGATCCTGATGTGGGACTCAATCCCAGAACCCTGAGATCATGACCTGAGCCAAAGGCAGAAGTTTAACTGACTGAGACACCCAGGTGCCCAGTCATGATTAGTTTTAATTCTCCCTTTGCCCAGGAGAATGTAAACTCCATGAAAGTAAAAAGAGTATTGGCCTTTGTTTTCAGTTGTTTTCCCAATGTCTAATAAGATTTCTTAATAAATACTTGCTCAGAATGTTGAGCAAATGTATCTTCTTCTTCAGCTTATTTTACAATTTAACAAACAACACCAATCACAAGCAGCCAGTTATGGGAACAAAAGCCATGAATGTCATCCTTGATACAACTTTCTCCCTCATTCCTTACCCCGAAGCCATCATAGAGGCTTTTATATTTTACCTCAAAAAAAAAAAAATTATACCTGGGGCACCTGGGTGGCTCAGTAGGTTAAGCCTCTGCCTTCAGCTCAGGTCATGATCTCAGGGTCCTGGTATCAAGCCCCGCATTGGGCTCTCTGCTCAGCGGGGAGTCTGCTTCCCTCTCTCTCTCTCTGCCTGCTTCTCTGCCTACTTGTGATCTCTCTCTCTGCCAAATAAATAAATAAAATCTTTTTAAAACATTATACCTAAAGTCTAACTGACCATCTTGACATTCATTATCAGACTCTCTCCTGGACTTCCCAGATAGTTAATTAACCCAGTTCTCTTCTTGCCACCCTCCACACCACCCTCTGTTCAACAGACAAGTGTATTACTGCCTCCTTCCCATCCATGAATAGTCAGTCTCCCACTGCTCCTGGGAGAAAAGTCACGATCCTCAGAAGACACACGAGGTTCAACCTCACCAGCCTCGTCCGGAGGGTTTCTTTTTGTACCCTTTGCTTTCTCTCAGTACTGTGGATGTACAGCCATTCCAGGCCTCTCAGAATCCTCGAGATCCTCCCCCACACTGGTGACTCCATCTGAAGGGATCCCCTCCCAACACCTTTTCCTGATTATTTCCTGTTCATCCTTCATGTCATAGCTGAAATGCCACACTTCCTTCGGAAGTTGTTTCTCATCTTCCCAGGTCAGGTAAATAAGATCATCAGACACTCATAAGAGCCTGTACGTTCCCTTTTCTACATTTACCACAACTATCTTCAAATAGTTCACTCACTTCTGCATTCATTTTATCCCTTTCTCTTACCCTAAAATGGAATCTCATTTCCACTGAAGCACTATAGTTCATTGGTTAGGAGCACAGGCTCGAGAGCCAGACCTCTGAGTCTGAACACCACTTATGCCACTTACTGGTGAGGTGACCTCCACCAACTTACTCCAATTTTCCCTTTCTCAGTTTTCTTATGTGTAAAATGAATTAAAGTGTAATGATATCTTTCTCATAATGCTGTGTGGATTCAAGGAGCTAATTCATATAAATCTAATAGGATATGCCTAATATTAATATGGCAAATGCTAGGATTGCCTGGGTGGCTCAGTTGATTAAGTGTCTGCTTGCAGCTCAAGTCATGATCCCAGGGTCCTGGGACTGAGTCCTGTTATCAGGCTCCCTGCTCAGCAGGGTGTCCCCTTCTTCCTCTGTGTGCCATTCCCTCTGCTTGTGCGTGCTCTCTCCCTGACAAATAAATAAAATCTTAAAGAAATATATGGCAAATTCTCAAAAATACTAGCAATTACTACTATCACCTGTAGTAACAAGAAATACAGGGGATTAACTCCAATGTATAGTAGTCACTCATTAAATATGATGACTACTGTGAATAAGAACAGATCTCAAAGACCTGAAGGATGATATCCAGGAGAAATGACACCAAAAACAGCAACAACAAAAGCAATTAAAAATATGTATCTGTAAAATCCAAAAAGAAATACATAAAATGACCTATCTGAAAAAAAATTACCAAACATAATGAGGGACATAAAATAAAGGTTTGAATAAATGAAGAAACGGGCCCTATTAGAGGATTCAGTATTGTATAGGTATCAATTAGCAGGAGATAAAAGGAGATAAAATGTATAAAAATCTATAGGCAAAAAACATGAATTGGGTAATGTAATACCATGATAAACATAGATCACTTGCAGGAAGTAAGTGCAGAAGTCTTCACAATAGCTAGAACCCCTGAAAAGAGTAAAGAATTCTAACAGAACAGGGACAGAACAGCATTTTGGGATAAAAACAGAGAGAGAGAGTGGAAATGCAATAGAACCAGAGTTCTAAACCGGAAAGTTTTTAAAGGTCATTAACTCAGCCAGTGAGAAATAGGGAACCTAAGAACAAGTAGCTTAAACACAAAGGATATTTACTATTGTGCGTAAGGAGAAATCCTGAAAAAGGAGGTCCCCAGCCCAACACTGTCAAGGCCATAGAAGGCTTCCCTACCACTCTCTGACATTGTCCACATGGTCCGAGGATGGCTGCAGTCCTTCCAAACATCAAGTTCTTCCAACATCAGGAAAGGTGGGAAGAAAGGGGCATTTTTTTCAAACATTCTTTCTTCTTATGAGAGAAAAACCTTACCCACAACTCCCCCCCCCCAGTGAATTACCACTTGTGTTCCATTGCTCAGAACTGTTCATGTGCTGTTCTATTTTCTGTTGCTACATAACCAAGCACTCCAAAACATGGTAACATAGAACAAAAATCATTTCCTTTTACTTTCATATTCTGTGGATCAGAGCTGTGACAAGGCACAGCTCCATGGCATATGGCACCCTAGCTTAGAAGACCATCGTGGCTGGGGATGCTCTGAAGAGGTAGGGTCTCACTTGGAAGCTTCTGCACTCCCCTGCCTGACACCTGGGCTGGAAAGACAAAGTTTGGGCTCAGCTGGGAGTGTTAACCAGCACAACCAAGTGTACCTTCCCTATAGAACTTCAGCTTCTTCATTGCATAATGGAGGAATTCTAAGAGGGAGATAAGGGGTGAATAAAATGTAACAAGAGAACTGAATATAGGCTACAAGGTCTATGACCTAACCGCAGAAGTCACATAGTGTCACTACCTCCAAATCCTACTTGTTGAAGTGGTCACAACTCCCCAGCTACAAGAGGAGAGAACAAAAACCCTACCATTTGGTGGGAGACATGTCAAGGAATTTGAACTTACTTTCTAGATCAATCCCTAAATCCTGATAGGTTTGGTTTCACAACAAAGAGCATCTTGAGTCATTAAATCTGCCCTGCACACCACCAACAACTCAAGACATCAACCTCCTTTTCAAATACCATTACTTGACTCACCAACCTGCCTTCAATGACATGGATTGCCTTCTCTTCCTAAGATAATCACTTTACATTTGGACAGTTGCTTTACAGAATCAGTACGCATCTCAGGCAAATGATTTTGTCTCATGTTAGGCCTCTCTGGTCTGAGCTGAGGATGGGAAATGGGAAAATGTAGGAAGGTGAGATAAAATGATGGGCTGATGGATTAGGGTCATCAGATCATTAAAGGGTTTAGACACATTCAAGAATTGTGGTTTAGTAGCTTGTAGGGTCCTTTGTCTTTGTCAAAACCACAGGGTCCAGTGATCAGACACATTTTAAATAAATCAGTCTGGATTTTATTCACTTACCATCAGCACCACATTTATGATGCAGCCTTTGAAAGGCCATCAGTCCCTCCTGGAATCTGCTCAGTGCAAGGAGCTGTCAGATTTCCTAGCAAGGTCTGGATTGGGAGGGGGAGATACATCAGTCGTGAGCTTCACTCCTTCTCAGTTTTCCTTCTAAGTGATTCCTCAGGCATTTGAAGATGTAGACGTAAGAGCAGAGTCTTACCTGGCTATCCTGCAGGCGACTCTTACTGCAAGCATCCTAAGCAGAATTCATTACCTCCATCACTGAAACTTGCTCAGACTTCTCTGTTTTTAATCATAGTCAGAGGCACTGCTTTCTAGCTGGCAGTTAGCCTGAAATTCTGGAGGAGTTCTTAAATTCTCCCTCTCTTCTTACCTGCTGACATTTAGTCTTTCACTCAGTCCTAACCAGACTGCTTCATCAATGTTCCTTCTCCATCCCTGTTGTTACTGGTGGGCTCACAGCACCACTGTCTCCTTGCAAGCCTCTTGCTACCTCATGCCTGGTCTCCCTCCTCCAGGCCTGCCCCTCCACCCTGCTGCCAGAGGAATCTAAGGTTATGGCTTTCCCCACACATCTCTGCCAACCCCCCAATCCCATGCCTACAGGATTAAGCCCCAACTCTTTAACTCTTTACACAAAACCCACGATGTATGGTCTGGCCACAACCTATATCACAAGTCTCTTCTCCTGACACCCCCTCCCCCAACTCATGGGCCTTCTCACCATTTAGCAAATATGCCAGATTTCCAATTACTGCCTTCAGTTAATGTGTTTATTATCTCTGCCTGCAAATATGCATTACCTCTACTTTGAATAAGGCTACATGCTTACAGATATAATTTAAATATCACCATCTTCACTTTAATTATTGTTATAATAACTATATTCAAAATTTATTGAGCATGTCTGTTGCCCAGCCCATGCACTAAGCATCATATGTGGATTGTCTCATTTAATATTTATAGCAACACTGTGCATTATGCAGATGAGGGGCTGAGACTTGGTCAGGTTTGCTTGCTCAGGTTTACACAGCTGGAATCCTGAAGCAAGTGCTCAAAACCACTGCCAACCCCGCCGGAGGCAAATCCAGGCAGCGCTTCCTGATGATCTTGGCCATGAATGTCTACACCTCTGCTACCACCCCTAGCATGAAGTAAATATACCTGATTCATCTTGTTTGGATACTGATTTAAACAAATAATGGTTCAGAAACACATACATTTATGGAACAATCTGGAAAACTTGAATACTAATTATATAGTTGATGATACAAGGGAATTACTGTTCACTACTGGTACTGTGGTGATGTTGTTAAAAGTCACTGTCACATAGAGATATATTAGACTATTTAGAGATGAGATGATATGAAGTCATGGTTGCCTGAAGGGACAGTCTGCAGGGGTAGGTAGATAACACCTTCTGGCATTATCATGATAACTATTTAAAATAGAAGATGTGTACATGGAGTTTCATACAATTATTTATTCTACTTTGTGTATGTCAGGAATTCTCTATAGTAAAAGTAATCTGTAGATTTCCTCAAATCCAATGAGTGTATATGTTCATCCCCCTGCTTTTCAACCAATAGAAAGCAGAGGACATTTGAGTATTAGCTTTGAATCTGTAGCAATCACAGAGTAGAAACTCAGCTAATGTTTCTTGAGTGATGAGGTAGTAACTGCTGTGCAGGTCACTTTCAAAGGCACAACACAGAGTTGCCTATCCTCCAGATTCTCCGACTGTGGACCAACGACACCCATGGCCACCAGCATTATGGATGGGCCGTCTGGAAGACCAGAGGCCAGCTGCTAGGGTTGGAAGTGCTGCTCCTGTCTCAGCTTGCTTGAGTCTAATCTATTTCCACACTGATCTGGTTCCTCTTGAGTTCCTGCGTTATAACCCTTGGAAGCCAAACTGGCTATCGTGTGACACCTGGCACCCTCAGGCCCTGCAGCTTACACTGCTCCAAATGCTCTCCTTGCTTTTGTGACTAAGTGCCCAGTTCCCAGCCAGGTCTAGCTGACCCCCACAGTTGGATGAGAAAGGGATTTGGCTTTAACCCTTAAAATGTGATGGCTAGCCTCCTCCCAATAGTTTGGTTTGACCATGGGTCCTATTCTGGATGGGAGTAACTTGAGACTGGACACATTTTCCTTAGAGCGACATAAATTTGTGAGCAGAAGGCAGAGACCTCACTTCAGAGAAGAATGGACTCACTCAATACTTCTGGCCCCCACTCCTGTCTCTCCCTGGAGGTACTTCCGTCAGATGGCCAGAACCTGCCTATCTGGTGTGTGGACCTTCCAAGGTGGAGGCTGCCTGGGGAATGTATGGCAGCTTGAGCATTCCTCTAGCTGTGACAGGTCAGACTTTTGCTATGTTCAAGTCATGATGCTCTGCGATCACCAATAGCTGCCCTGGGGAGTGAGGCGAGGCACTCCCTGCTTGGGGAGGAAGGGGAGCTGGGATGGGGTTGTACTGAGCAGACTTGCTGGGGTCAGAGAGTGAGGTATTACTACAGCCCATCCGTCTCTGGGGTGCCTCACAACAACACCCAGAACAGAAAGAGACAGCCGCATGGGGAGGAAAGCATAGCAAATCAAGAAGCACTGGAATCTGGTGCACAAGCCCCACAAGCAAGATGCTTGCAGGGGCTTCCACTCTTTGAGGCACCATCCTCCTAGATGCTGGGTAAAGAACACAGGCTCCAGCTGTATCTGGTCCACACCTTCCTCTGAGAGAGAAGGGTAGCAGCTTGGAAATGCCACAAATAGCGGCATGTGCAGGGCAGGGTGTTCTAGAAAGAACGTGATGCAGAGTGGTGAGGTAGAGGCTGTGGGCAGCACCAGGTCCTTTCAGGAATGAAGGATTTATTCTCCCAACTGCTGGGGGCACTACCACCCCATTCCCTCAGCTGTCCTCTTCAGGGAGGGGTTCAGAGAGAGGAAGACTTCTTGCCCAGGCCATGCCCCCCTCCCAGAGCAGCCCGTATCCAATAATGATGCACACAGCAGTATAAGGGCTCAGCTCTATCTCCCCAAATGGGATCAGCTCTGAAGACTCATCCCACCTTCTGATCTCTTTGTAGAGTCATCTGAGGTTTCCACTGAGATTCTAACACAGATCAACCCACCCATCCTGCTTCCCTCCCTACTTCCCTTCCCTTCCCTGCCCTCTCCTTGTCTCTCTTCGCCTTCTCTGTTTTCCCTTCACTTCCCTTTCTCCAGGTGCTGATCCCAAAGCACTCCCTAATAAGCCTTCTGAGTTCAGCACTCATACTCTACATGTCACCCTGTGTGCCAAAGACTGTGAACAGAACAGGTGACACAGAGCAGGTAAGATGCAGTCTTCACCTTTCTAGAAGCTCACAGGGACACACAACTGTATAGACTTGATTGTTTGGTGCAGAACACAGCAAGACAGCTAAGAGTAAAGCTTTAGAGCGAGACAGACTTGGTCTCAAATACCATCTCTGCCATTTACTAGCTGTGTAATTTTGAAAAAGTCATTTAACCTTTCTATGCTTCAATTTCCTCAACTGCAAAATGTCAATAATAACACCAGCTGAACTGGTTGTCATAGGGATTAAATGAGATGTGTGTATAAAAAGAGTTTATTATAGCATTTGGCCGTATAAACAATGCTACACATCCAAAAATTGAAGTACGCTAAGAAGAAAACCATGTAGACAAGGGAGGTGTCAGTCTATCAGAAACAGAAAAGAAAGGCTTCCCAGAGGCAGTGAAGGCTGACAATTTGTTTTTGCAGACACATAGGGGAGAACATGATGGGGATTCTGGGCTAAAATGCCAGTGGGTAGTCCATGACACAGCTTTTCTCAATCTGCTATTAAAACCCATGATGGTACAGAAAAGCTGCACAAATATGTAACAAGGGGTTCCAGGCATCAGCCAGTCTGAGAGGAAGCCCCAAAACACACATTTCACAGTGCCAGAAATAGCGAGCATCATCAGAGGGCCCCAGCCCAGCGTCCTCTGCCTTCCCTCAGCCTGGAGCCCACCCTCCCTCAGCTTGGAAAGATTCCTGGGAGTGAAAGAGAAATGCAGTAAAGAAGACCCATCACTTAGAAAGTGCTCAGCTCCAAGTGACAGGAAACCCCATTGAACGCCTTCAAGCCTAAGGAAACGAGTTCTCATGAGACAGCAGTCCACACCTGGGGCCCCAGTCCTTACATCTGGTCAGAACCACTGATAGTAGTAACTTATCGTGTGTGTGTGTGTGTGTGTAATACATATAGTAAGTTTTCCCCTTACCTTTTCACATCTTCATGTGCTAAGTTAGCCCATTCTTTTTTAACATCTGTATAGGCCTTCACTGGGGGAATGAAACAAAAATGACTAATATAGACAAATTGAAATCTACCTTCCTGAGGCAGAGGATTGGGTCCATCTTCCCTAAAACACAGACTTCAGGCAGAGGGCTAACACATTCACAAAACCAGGCACCAGTATCAGGAAGCCAGGGACTTAAAAAAACAAAACAAAACAAAACAAAACAAAAAACCAAAAACCTAGGTCCGTATACAAAAGCTAGAAAGTTAAGGAGGAAATGTTACATAAGATGTATAAGTTACCAGTTACCTAAAACACAAACAAAACTCTGTGTGTGTGTGTGTGTGTGTGTGTGTGTGTGTGTGTGTGTGTCCATAGTAAAGGATGGAGAAAAGCCTTGAATGTCAAGCAAAGGAGTTCAGACTTGAAGAATCGTAAAATAAGAAGGAGACCACTAAAGCAGAGCTTTCAAACAGTTGCTGGGGAAAGTTGTACAGGATAAACTGAGATAATCCAGCTTGAGTCAGGGCAACAGAAAGTTGTGAGGGCACATATGGTTGTAGCGAGGGTCGATGAGACATGACAGGAATGGGTAAGAATTTTCAGAGGAGAGATCTCAAGTGATTTGGTGACTATGTATATATAACCAGGAAAAAAAACCTGACATTATTATAATAATAACTAACATTAATTGAAAGTGCTTACTTTATGCCTGATAGCGCTGGAAGATGACAGATGACAGATAGATACTCATTCAAATCTTTCACTTATTAATAAGTACCATTTTGGTGCTCATTTTACAAATAAGGAGACTGAGGCACAAAAAAAACTAAGCCACTTGCTCAAGGTCATGGTTAAGACATCAAGTTAGGAGATAGTGTCCCTTGAGCTGGAGTATGCAAATTGCGGGATTTGTCCTTGAAGGGAAGAGGGGAGGAAAGAGCACAGCCCTCACAGGACTCCCTCAGCAAGTGCTTAGGAGTTTTGTTTATTCATTTATTCCTTGACGTATTTGTTCTTTATAGCTTAGATATTCTTAAACCTATATCTACATCCTGCTTCCCAACAGTCTGTCTTTCTGGGGTGCACGCAATGTGAACTTCAGAGTGAATTTTCAAGTCTGATCCTTTTTAAGCCTGTGCTGTGGTCTACATCAGTTCCTCCTTCATGTCCCTGTCAGCCCCTCTCCACGGTACAAGTCCTCTGTGTTTCAGGCCTCCGGGCTTGTTTTGCTCTCTGTGAATGGTGAATGCTGTTTCCCTTGGGCTCTCAAAGCCTCTCAGGGGAGCCAGGCTGTTTCTCTCCCAAGGCCACTCAAGGACTTCTTACCAGTATCAAGGTAAGGTGGTTACCCCACCATCTTGAGTGCATGGACCCAGACTTCTTAGAGCTTTAACAAAAATGGCACCTGGCCTCCCACTCCCCACTTCTCATGCCCTACCCCCATCCTCACTCCCACTCCCATTGCGTACTTCCTATGTCCCATCCTACTACCTCTCACTTCCCATCCCTACTCCCCACCTCCCAGGCCCCACCCTCCCTTGCTCTGAGAGGAGTCTTGATAGAGCCAGCCAAAGGCACATTCCATGATAGCCATTTCGACTACTTCCTTACTAATGGCCTTTGCCATATCACACCTGCAAGGCAAGAGCCCAGCCTACCAGGGCTGGGGGTGCATCTGGAGGAATCCCACAGGCACACAGAGCTGACAAAACCACACACTTATGGACACTACCACTCCAGGGTCCTTGGTGCTCCCTGACTCCCCTGTTCCCTGAGTTGAGATGCAGAGAAGACCAAAGTAAAATTCAGTGGCAAAGTCTTTAAATATAAATGTGTCTGCTATTGAAAACGAAGAGCATAACTGAGTTGATTATTAACTTAAGGAGGTTTTTAAGAAACCAAAGGAAATCAAGAAAAAAATAAGTAAAAATAATAAACCCAAAAAAGGAAAATATTTTTTCTTACTACTTACAGGAAGGAGAGAATATAAGCAAAGCCAAGAGATTATATTTGGGACAAGTAATAAGAGAGGTATATTTCAGGAATATTAAATCAAAACAACAAATATATATATATATATATATATATATATATAAAACCAAAATTACAAACAAGAAATAATACGCAATTACATAAGAAGGATACTGACAAGTTACATATAAATATTTAAGTCTATGCTAGCAAAGTTGAGAAATACCAACATTTAATGAGTTCCCAGGAAATAAATAAATTACCAAAATAATCCAAGAAAAGTGGATATCCTGAATGGATCATTAACTGTGTAAGAAACTGAGTAAAGAATGAGTCCTAAACAGACTTTGAAGTCATATTTCAAATTTTTTTCCAAATAAATTAACTCCCCTGTTATTTAAACTATTCTGTAATTAGACATGTTAGAAAGCTAGCACAACTCAGATACCAAAATCAGATAAACACAGTTCATCGAAAGAAATCATAGAATAGGTGATCATCCTAAATTCAAAATTAAGTACCAAGAAAATTTAGCCATACAAAGAGAAAGATGGCATGAACAAGTAAAATTTGCTACCTATATGATCTGATACATAAAGTAGAATGTTTTACCAAGATGTTTGCAAATTCCCTGACACTGCTTCTATCGAGGGTGGGGTCTGTGTTCCCTTCCTTTGAACCTGGGCACACAGTCCTTTGTGTCAACCTCAACAAGTAGAATGTAGCAGAATGATGTCATGACTTCTTGCTAGGTTTGAAAAGGTGGGGCATATTTGATAGTTTCTCATGGGACACTCACTATGGAAACTTCCAGAAGAAGTCCAGTAACTCTGGCCCCCAAATGGAGAGACCACACAGAATCAGAGAGGCCCACAGAGGCCCAGATGCTCCAGCCCCTGCAGTCTGAATGCTTCCAACCCAAGCACTAGACACCAGAGGAAGAAAGCCTTCAGGATGTTGGTTCCAGCCCAGCCTCTGCCTGTCTGACTGCAGACACATGAGTTAGCCGAGGCTGGAACTGCCTCTCTGAGCTTGGTCAACACCCAGGTTCATAAGGAAAATAAATGGGGCTTATTGCTTGAAGCCAATGCTTTTGAGAATTTCATTACACAGGAATAAACTAGGACATATCTAACCATTAAACTTAATCAATTAATATAATAATGCAATAATATTCATATGTGACCCCTGCAATGGCATTTGATAAAATAAAAAATCCATTCTTTATTAAAAACTCTTGGCAAGGGAGGAAAAGAGAGTCCCTGGGGGTGCCTGCGTGGCTCAGTTGGTTAAGCATCTGCCTTTAGCTCAGGTCCTGATTCCAGGATCCTGGGATCAAGTCCCACATTGGGCTCCCTGCTTGGTGGAGAACCTGCTTCCCCCTTCTCCCTTAGCCACTCTCCCCACTTCTGCTCTCTCTCTCTCAAATAAATAATTTTTCTTAAATTTTAAAAAAGAGAGTCCCAGAACACTTGTGTTCTCTCTCTCTCAAATAAACAAATAAATTTTTTTAATTTAAAAAAAACTCTCTTAAATAAACAAATAAAAAAATTTTTTTAAGTTAAAAAAAAAAGAGAGTCCCTGAACACAATCCCAAATCTCTGTCCAAAATATGAACCAACATTGTGCACACTATGAACCACTAGAGACATTCAACTCTGAAGCAAGGAAAAGAAAATCAAAATTACACAACAGTGTTCTGGACATTCAAGCCAATATCCTAATAAGGGAAAAATAAATAGGAGATGTAAATATCACAAGGAGAGCAAATTATCAACATCAATAGATTATATGGTGTCTACCTTGAAAACATAAAGAAATTAAAATATTATGAAAAAAGGACCGAGTCACAATTATGAACACTTGTTTATGTGTGGGTCTGTCAAAACTTAGTTAAGCAATTCCTCACTGTGTTGTGCTTATCTGAGGACTTCTGCCTTAACACCAAACAAACTAGACCAAGATTTGAGATTGTCTCTTGTACGAAACCACTGAGGGGATGGAAGAATGCAACAAATAAAGGTCTCTAAATTTATGGGTATCCACACTCCCTAGAAAGCAGTAGAAAAGTACAGGGGATGGGGGAAGAGAAGAAATATCTCAGGCTGATAGTGAGTATAGCGGAGTACTTGGACCCTGGAGTTAGCCTGCCTCGGTCCAGGTCCTTCCTCCCCACTCACTCTCCCTACTAGCCTTAGGCACATTATTTAAATATGAGGCCTCAGTTTCCTCAAAGCAAAGTGGAGGCATTAACAACAATGACAAATGCATATGGTTGTGATAAAAATTAAGTTGTTCTCTATACATAAAGTATTCAGAACAATTCCTGGAAAATAATAAACAATAGTCATTATTAGGATAAATTCTTGGGCTAAGGTCCCCATCGGACTCAAAGAAGTAGGTCATTGTTTTGTCCGAGTAATGAACACTAGTGACTTTAGAATTAAATAAGAAATAATGGTGCGTATATCCATTAAAATTTAAAATACATATAACCTATGCTTAGGCATCTTTACATTTAAGAAGTTATCCTAGAGATATGTATGTACGTTTGCAAAATCTGTAGATACAAAGTTATTTACTATGGCATTGTTTGGAATAATCAAGTCCAACTTAAAATGTCCATTTATAGGGGATTCATTAACTACATTATACAGGACATGCATAAAATAAAATATGTTGCAGCCATTAAAAAGAAGAAGAAATATCTTTATTCCTAATACATGGAAGGAACTCTAATTTACATTGATTTTTTTAAAGTTTCAGAATGTCATGCATAGCATCCTATCCTTTGGTAAAAGTTATAAATATATGTGTGCCTACGTGTACCCGAATGTTTATAGCAGCAATGTCTACAATAGCCAGACTATGGAAAGAACCTAGATGTCCATCAACAGATGAATGGATCAAGAAGATGTGGTATATATACACAATGGAATACTATGCAGCCATCAAAAGAAATGAAATCTTGCCATTTGCGACGACGTGGATGGAACTAGAGCGTATCATGCTTAGTGAAATAAGTCAATCGGAGAAAGACAACTATCATATGATCTCCCTGATATGAGGACATGGAGAAGCAACATGGGGGGGTAGGGGGATAGGAGAAGAATAAATGAAACAAGATGGGATTGGGAGGGAGACAAACCATAAATGACTCTTAATCTCACAAAACAAACTGGGGGTTGCTGGGGGGAGGTGGGATTGGGAGAGGGGGAGCGGGCTATGGACATTGGGGAGGCGAGGCGAACCATAAGAGACTATGGACTCTGAAAAACAACCTGAGGGTTTTGAAGGGTCAGGGGTGGGAGGTTGGGGGAACAGGTGGTGGGTGATGGGGAGGGCACGTTTTGCATGGAGCACTGGGTGTCGTGCAAAAAGAATGAATACTGTTACGCTGAAAAAAAAAATAAATAAATAAAAAAAATCTCAAAAAAAAAAAATATATATGTGTGCCTATATGTGTGAATTTACATAGTATAATTCACATAAAATTCACATACTATAATTTACATACATTTATGTGTACATATACAGATATGCATATGTAATTGTATTTATTCCCATATATATGCCCAGAGATATAATTCAGTTTACATCTACATCCAGCCTTTCTGGAGTACACACTAAAAATAGGCAAATGGTTGCCTCCTGGGAGGTAAGCTGGTTGGCAGAAATGTGGAAAGGAGTCTTATTTTTTACCATGTATCTTTTTGCTCATTTTGAATTTTGAGCCTATATTATAATGGAATAACTATTTTTAAAGGCATATAAAGGAACTAAAGAAAATCACTAAGTTTAGCCCCATTGGTAAAACCAAAGAAAATATAAAATTACAAAATAATATTTGCCTATACAAAGGGTAAAGTCCTCTTGATTTGTTTTGTTTTAAGATCAATGGTTTGCTCTCTGTGCTCACAAAGTGGCAGAAAATGGGAACCCTCCTAGGACCCTGCTGGTAGTGCCTCACCACAACATTTGGTAAGGCAATGAATTCACAGTTCTACCTGGTTAACCCACTTGTAGAAACCTCTGCCTAAGGAGTTAACCAAAGTCGGGGGCAAAGATTTATGTGCACTTGTACATCTATAAGAATAAATGCACAATATTTGAAATAATGTTTTTGAACTATATATAACAAAACAGATATCATGCTTTGGGGTTTTTAATAACAGTAATATTTCTTCAAATTACTTCAGCTTATTTCTCATGACAAAAGTAATATATGAACACTTGAAATAAAGGATATTACAAGGGGACCTCATGAGATAACATTAAATAAATAAATAGTATATGAGACTATGCGGTGCCATTCTACTTTCTCATGTATTTTTTATGCAAGTGCATGTCTGTTTGTCTTATTGGCATCAGGAAGCTTCTTTCCTGCCACCTCTATGGTTCTTTTTTTTTTTTTTTAAGATTTTACTTGTTTATTTGACAGAGAGAGAAATCACAAGTAGGCAGAGAGGCAGGCAGAGAGGGAGGAAGCAGGCTCCCCACTCAACAGAGAGCCCAATGTAGGGCTCGATCTCAGGACTCAGAGATCATGAACTGAGCCGAAGGCAGAGGCTAGACCCACTGAGCCACCCAGGTGCCCCCACCTCTATGGTTCTTGACAATGAAAAAAACATAGCAAATCATTTAGATCAAAGAATCTTAAGGTTATTTTATCAATATAGCATCCCAGGAGTAAGCTATGCCCCTTCTAGAATCGGATGCTATGAAAGGGAAGCTTAATGAAGGACACCCTGCCCTATTGCACTAATCCTGTCCATTGTCTCAACCTGCATGATACCATCCTTCACAGCACCTTCCAGGGCTGAAAGTCTGGAAACTGCATTTCAGAGATGGCCTTGCCAGCATCCTCAGCGTTCAATTTGGCTGCCCAGAGGCATTCATGGGAGATCTGGAAAACAGAGGGTGGAGCCATTCTTCTGTCCCGCAGGAAGGTGGAGCCATTCTTATGTCCCTCAGTGGCTGCAGACAGGCTCATGGGCATCAGCAGATGGCTGATACGTGGCTGCACCAGCAGCTTGCAGGTCACCCCCTAAAACTGACACACATAGCAGCTACAAGGGATAGAGCTCCCCAGCAGCAAACCCTCTGGGATTCCTGCAGACTCTGGTCTCCAAGCAAGCTTCTCTATGACTCCTGTTTTCCAGATTTCTTGAAAGCCAGGAGCACCCTCCTTGACCTCTACTCTCGTGCCTGTTCTTCAAAGGGTTCTGGAAACTCGCAGTTCCCTACATTAATTATCTTTCTGGTTAAAATACCTAACATGTCCACTCTATCCCCGAATGACTCCTAGCAAATATAGGGCTTCCAAATGCAGATTTCTAGTGTCTCCATCACAATCCACATCCTGTTTAAAAAAGCACTGGCCAGAATGAAAAATAGCAACACAGCTGTTGATATCCATTAAAATGTTTATCCTCTTGACATTTCCTGATCTAAACTATGGTCAATTAAGAGTTCAGGAATGGTGGCATTCCTAAATCCTACGTGTTCAGCAAAACATGTTAAAATAATGGTCCTTATTCGGGGTGATCCTGCCCCTTCCTGCTCAGAGATATTTGGCAATTTTAGAGACATTTTTGGTTGCCATAACTGGGCAGAAGGGGTTTTGTTACTGGTGTTTGGTGGGGAAAAGCCAGAGATGCTGCTGAACACCTACCCTATAATACACAAGAAGCCCACTCAACAGAAAATCCTCTGACCTGAAGGGTCCCTGATACCAAGGTTGAGAAATGCTGCCTTAAATTTTTTTCATCAGTCTTCCGGGATCATTATATCAAAAGCTCAAGTTACGCAAGTTTTAGAAGAGAAATGTTTATAATTAATTCCAAAAATGGGCCACAGTCAGGACCCGTGATACAGATGAGAGAGAAACACAAATTGTAGAAAGGGATATCCTTCTTCAAAGCTGCTTTTAACCCAGGTAACAAAGGAACCAGAAGAGGGCTAATAAGAGAACAAAGAGAAGAGAAAAGACTCTCAAGCAAAGAAATTAGGCCTTCTCGCTCTTCTGCAAAATAATGAGTGTTTTTTTTTCTGTGTGACCAATTATGGACGCCTTTTCTTTCTTGCTATACACTTTTTTGTATTTTTCCAAATTTTACATAATGATCATACATTAATTCTATAATTGTAAAAAAAAAAATCCATGAGTATTATATCTAAAGTGGACAGAATGAGAATACGGAACCCTTTCAAAGAAATATTCTAGTTGTATTGCGGCAAGCACTTTACATCTTCTCTGAAATCCTCATGGGAATACAGACAAATAGAAAAATTATGAGACTCCCACCAACCTGATTGTTGTGCTTTATACCTACACCCCTTTCCACCAAGTTTTACTAACAAAGTTTCTTGAATTTACCCAAGACGGTCAGGAATGAATTGTAAATTTTCTCTCACCCTGTGTGGATCAAGAGTCAGTCTGTTGTCCAGGGCATGCAGAGGCCTCCTGCAGGAGGAAAAGAGGCAACCCCCTCCTCTGTACCCCACAAGAGGCAGGCCAGGCGATCAAACTTCCTGAGCATGAAATTCTGTTTGCTCGGATTTATATGTGCCCACTAATAGCAACATTTTACTGCGCAGTGGTATTTGTGACCCAAGGCTAGTTTTTAATCTATGGATTTCAAGGATGCAGCTCATTCCTGAAATTTAAAGAGCCATAAAATATTTATTTTGTTATTTTAAATATATGAATTATTTACATGCCATTGGACTGCACCTAGAACTAGGCCAACCGGCATTCTCTCTCATCTTTCCAGCAACTTCCTCCCTCCCAGAAATGAGAGGGAGAGAATAGTGAGAGCAAGTGCTCCTTAGCCATGAAATGGTCCATAAGATCCCTTATAAGCATCCTTCAGCCCCGCCTGACTGCTCACGAGGAGTGACTAACCTGTCCCCAGAGGGGCAGGGGGGTTGGTGTATCCACTGCACCACCTTGAGCTTGGAGTAGACCAGCATCCAGGGTGGCTGGACTCTCTAGTTACGGGTCCCACTCTCAGTGCCTATCTGATAAGAATGAATGAGTAGGTGGCAGGAAAACACAACTTATTGTTTACAATCTCTCCCCTATCTTCTAAGAGAAATTCCAAAACCCTCTGTGTTGGCTGAGGAGGTATAATGGGTGTGAGGATGCAAGATTGGAGACACTAGGAGAACAACAGAAAAATTGCTCACTTACCCTATGAAGGGGAACAAAGACGAGAAACGACAAAAGAGAAGAAAGGTGAGCCTGGACTGGCAAGGGAGGAAGAGGTTTCTAGAGCATTTAAAAGAGGGACTTGGTGAGGAGAGAGATGGGGAATAAGGACAGCTCTACATCAAATGCTCTTATGTGGTAAGTGATGTAAACCTTATCTCCCATTTCCCCTCAAGATCTTTATTAATATCTAGACTTCCTTCTAATGAGCAGGGCCTTGCATGTTGTAAGTATTCAATAAATATTTGTTGAATTAATAAAAAAAATCAGCGAAGAATTGTTTAATGGAGTTGGATTTTTCACTTCGTGGGGTGCACACAAAGTGCCGAGTCTTTCCCTTGCAGGCTGTTCTGCTGTCTTCATAATCATGGTTTTTAAGGCTGCATAAATTCCAACTTGCTGACATGCTATAATTTACTTATTCATTGTAATTTGATTGTTTCTTCTGTTTTTCTAACAGAGGAAGTGCTGCAGTGAACATCTTTGGACACAGCCTTTTTGCGCACACATACTGACAAATTGCTTTCTCAAAGGTGAGGGTCCCAGCATACACAGGCTTAGCCATGAGGTCGCTGGGGAATCACAGTTGGAGCCCAGTGGGAAACTCAGACTGGGAAGGTTTGGTTTGGGCCCCAGCTGTAGCCAATGGTCCTCACAGAAGCTGGGTAGACACATGTATGGTGATTACATAAACTTTTCTGATGTCACCCCAAGCTGAGCTCAGTGCTATGTCCTGAGACTATAGAACTGTATTCAAGAATCTTAGTCTGGTGTGAGAAGCAACATGTAGTGATTAAAATGACAAAAATCACCTTAGTGATTAAAATGTAGTAGGATGAGGACTATGACAGAAGTAAGCTGAGAGTGTTTTTGCCAATACAAGATACCAGTATCTTACCTAACCTGGAATGAAAAGAACAGAGAAAGTCAGAGAAGGCTCCTGGAGGAAGTGATGTCCACAATCTTTCTTACAGGAGAAATTGAAGAATCCAGATGAGGAATGGGAAGGGTAGTGATGACCAGGCAAGGGGAAAACCATTCACAAAGGAACAAGCAAGAAAGAGAAAGCACTACAGGGCAAAGAACATGAAAACAATCATGTGTATATTGGGAACTGGAAACAAGGAATAGGAGTGGCTAATAAGATAAGCAGAAGATAAGATATAAAGGTTCTTTTTTTAACAGTAGAAATATTTATTTATTATTTTTGCAGGGGCAGGGGTTAGACGGAGGAAGAAAGAGAATCTCAAGCAGACTCTCCCCTGAGTGTGGAGCTTGAAACAAGACTCAATATTACCATCCTGAGACCATGACCTGAGCCAAAAACCAAGAGTCAAGATGCTTAACCGACACCCAGGTACCCCAGATATAAAGGTTCTTGAAAACATCACTGGGAGTTTGGACAGCACACCATAGGCAGTTCGGTCACTGAGACTGACTGATAAGATCACATTTTCCTGTTGGAAAGACGGGTGGAGGGTGAGGAATGGCTAGAGCCAGGGAAGCAGATACAAGTAACCCAGAGCTATATATTGAGGGATGGCCTCAGTAACAAAAGCATCATAGAAGGTAATGATCTCCAATCACTTCTCAGGGAAGGCACACCCAGGTTCAATAGAACTGCAAAGCTCAGACACACTCACAAATATTAATTTTATTGACTTCCCTAAAGCAAATATCTTCCTCTCAATTTTCTGATTCAGTTCTAGTGTGATTCCTCAGATTTCCAGCTTTATGGACTGCTGGTTCCATTCTCTGATAATACCTTCTGATGATGGCTCCTCAATGCCACCGTGTTCCTTGGATCATGCTCCATAATTGCCTACTAATTTCTCCCTGTATCCTGACCCAATTAGCTCAGGAGGCTGTCTCTGCTGTACCTGGATATG
The DNA here is from genome assembly GCF_922984935.1 of Meles meles. Taxonomy (NCBI): domain Eukaryota; kingdom Metazoa; phylum Chordata; class Mammalia; order Carnivora; family Mustelidae; genus Meles; species Meles meles. The sequence continues at coordinate 43,159,982 of NC_060078.1, read as the reverse complement.
TGGAGATTGGATCCACCAACTGGTATCTTCATGGCTTGTTGAGGCATTAACATTACAGCTCCGTGTATTTGGTCTGTGATGAACTATATTGGTCTGTCTTCTCCAGGAACACAGAACTAATAGGAAATACATATATACATACACACACACATTTATGTATGTATATGTATATATACACACACACACATACATACATACGTACTCACACATGAAGAAATGTACTGTGAGAAAGTGACTCATGCAGTTATGGAGGGTGACAAGTCCTGAAATCCACAACCAGCAAGCTGGAAACCCAGGATAGCTAATGGTCTAAGTCCCAGACCAAGCCCAAGGTCCTGAGAGCCAGGAGGCTGATAGTCTAAATGCCAACCCAAGCCTAAGTCCAAAGGCAAGAGAAAAGCAAAGTCCCAGCATAAAGACAGGCAGAGAAAGAAAGAATTCTTTCTTACTCAGCCATTTACTCTATACAGGACTTCAGTTGAATAGATGAGGTCGATCCACTGTAGGGAGAGCAATATAATTTACTAGGTCTACCCATCCAAATGCTAATCTCATCCAGGAACATCCTCCCAGACACACCCAGAATTATGTTTAACCCAACATCTGGGTATCCCACATCCCAGGCAAGCTGACACATAAAAGGAATCATCACAGAAACTAAGAGGACCTCAGCCAGGATTTGGAGATCTTAGCTACACCAGTCTCTGGAGGGGTGCTGTTCCATAGGGTAGACGCATGCTTGAAATACAGCCAGTCGGAGCACCAAAAAAAAAAGGGGGGGGGTAAGATAGCTCATGAATATTTTATATTGATTACATGGTGAATGCCAATATTTGGATATACTGGGTTAAAGAAAAGATATTATTGGGGCGCCTGGGTGGCTCAGTGGATTAAGCCGCAGCCTTCGTCTCAGGTCATGATCTCAGGGTCCTGGGATCGAGCCCCGCATCGGGCTCTCTGCTCCGCAGGGAGCCTGCTTCCTCCTTTCTCTCTGCCTGCCTCTCTGCCTACTTGTGATCTCTCTCTCTGTCAAATGAATAAATAAAATCTTTTTAAAAAAAAAGATAGTATTAAAATTAATCTTACCTGTTTCCTGTTACTTTTTTCATGGGACTGCTAAAAATGTCAGATCATATATGTGGTTTGCATTCAATTTCCATTGTCCAGTGCTGCTCTGGAGGACTAGGTAGAAGTATCAGTTAGCAAGGTTTCGTGGTGGCATCAGGGGTCCAGATAAAGAAGTTAGAAATCTGGGGTACAGTTTTAAGCTTAACAAAGCACAGATGGACTAACACAGAAACTGAGGCTTTGGCCACTGCAATGGGTTGGACTTGCACTGTTGGGATGAGGGACCACTGTGGTTCCCTGGGCTGGGGACTCCCCCAGTGTAGGCCACCTCGGCTTTGACCTCATGACTCCAGGTGTCATGGACACTGATCTGACTCAGGGAACATCCTGATGAATCTTCCAGGAGGAGGCACTCCACGATGCCATCAGCACCCTGTGGTGGAAGGAAGAGGCTGCCACTTCTGCTGTCTGCCTCCTTACTTCTTCGAGTCAGGTAAATTCTACGCAAGAAGCCCGATCACCCTCTCTGAAGCAATTCTTGTCCCCTCTACTCAAATACATTATAAGTTTGTGTTTTCAACTGAATAAAATCCTAAGGCTTCCTGATTTGAGCCAGAGGCCCCAGTGCCCATCTCGTCAGACAAATAATAAGCCTTCCTTCTCTTCTGTTTGCTTTTCTAGATACTAAGAGGTAACAGATAGAATTAATTCCTTTTACTGAGGAAATTTCAAATCCATTTGTAAATACTGGTTTGGTTCTTAAATGGTGCTTGAGAAGTGATATATCATTAAAGGCTGTTTAGATTTCACTTAAGTGAGAAGCTTCTGAGGCAGGCAAGAGTGACGCTGCTGGAGGTGTGTGTTTACAGATCTTATTAAGGACTCTAAGCACCGAGCAGTACCCACTGGGCCTCAGTTGGCAAACACCCAGAGCATGAAGCAGGAAGCTACACAGGGGAGCTGGTGGGAGTTGAAGAGCTTCCCAGAAAAGTAGGAAGAAAGGAAGGATGAATAAATAGCAGGGGAGACTGAAAATGATCACAGAAAGCCTGGCTCCAGCCTATTTCTGCCACAGTGACCTCAGAGAGAGGTCCCAGCCATGGCGAGCTGGGGATCCTGAGTCCTACAACAGTGGGACTCAGAGAGGTGAAGTCCCCAGGATGTCCCAATGCTGTGCCTTCCTTGCCAAGCAGCCATCACCACAGAAGGGACCTCCTCCATCTCTCCAGGAACCCCATATCCCCGTTGGTCTTTCCCTGACAGGCCTCCCCTTCCTTGCCATTTCACAGGCGAAACACAAGCAGTGAGAGGTGACTATTAGCCTGTCAGCATTTCCAGCTTGGCCCCTCCCTGAGTTTGCTGAGGATTCTGTCTCTTTGTCTCCCCACTCTCTACTCTCCACCAAATGTCCTGCTCTGCCACGTGCATCCTCAGGCTTCTGTGACAGAACATGACAGGGAGTGGAGGAGGTCACAACAAGTGTGTGAGGTGAGCACTGGAAGGGGCTGGAAAGACTGTAATGAGAGCCAAGGGAGCCAAGCAGAGGGCTCCACACTGGGAACAGAGCTGGGGTTTCTGTGCCACATTATGCCACACTGCGGCACTTTATTGGTGGGGGAGGGAGGATGGCTGGGCTCTTTGGGGATGGACATACGTGCACACATCTGCATTTCAGATTAAGAACATCCAACTACGCATGGCCTGAAAGTTCATTTTGTCCAGGAGTGCACAAAGGTTGCAGTCAAGGTGTAAGGACTAAGGCAAGCATCAGTCGAGGGGGCTCCTGGAACACCCCCAGAGCCACAAGGACACTGTGGAGACCTCATTAGGGTTGGAAGTAAATTTGGGTGTTGAGATGTTCAGACTGACACATTGTACTTGGAGCACCAGAGTCCCATGTGTGACAGACGATGCAATGTGCCTATCCAAAGCCCACTATCCCCTTCTCTCTTACTGCCAGAATCCCTTAGATTGGCAATGTAACAGCTAGAAAATTCCTTTTTACAATCTCTCTCACAGCCTAGAGCAGGTGTCTGTGTGCCAATGAGACAGAAAAGAGTCTGCAGTAGAAACCTGGGTGTCTTATGTTTCCATAGATAGCCCTGTCCCTTTCCCCAAGTCATTTCCCTGCCCAGGATGTAAACAAGAGGCTAGAGAGGGAAAAGCCACTGTTTCATCACCAAATGGTGAGCCTGAGAATGAAATCTGTAAGCAGAGAACAGCAGGAGAGAAAGAGGAGGAGCCTGGGGTACAGATGCCACCATGTGGACCTGGACTCTGATCCCAGATGGCTAGCTCCATGAAAAATAAATAAATCCTCCTCCTCCTCCTTTAAGTTATTCCTTTTCGGATTTCTATAGCTATCCCCTGACAGACATGATGCTAGGTGCATTCACTAAAGAAGAGGAATTCTAGAACACTCATCTAAATTGCCAGCTCCACAGGCACCCAACTTCTTAAGAACTCATTGTCTGGGGACACCTGGGTGGCTCAGTCATTAAGCGTCTCCCTTCAGCCAAGGTCAAGATCTCAGGGTCCTGGGGCTGAACCCCACATCAGACTCCACAGGAAGCCTGCTTCTCCCTCTCCCCTCTCCCTGCTTGGGTTCCCTCTCTCACTCTCTCTGTCAAATAGACAAATAAAATTTAAAAAAAAAAAAACACCTCACTGTTGGGAGTTAGCACCAATAAACCCTGTCCTCTGCCCCGCAAAGCCATGGCCTGGGAGTATCAGTCAGGTCTCCATTCCCTGGAGACTTGGCTGTCACCATGTCACTTACTATGGAAGCATTGGCATCAAATTTAAGGAATCAGTGGAAAGTAGTATACCACAGTTCATAGAAAAGGATTTAGAGTGATGTTTAGACTACAGAATGGGAGAAGATATTTGCGAATGTCTTATCAGATAAATGGCTAGGATCCAAAATCTATAAATAACTTACCAAACTCAACACCCAAAAAAACAAATAATCCAGTCAGGAAATGGGTAGAAGACACGAGCAAACATTTCTCCAAAGAAGACATACAAATGGCTAGCACACATATGAATAAGTGCTCAACAGCACTCAGCATCAGGGAAATACAAATCAAAACCACAATGAGCTACCACCTCACACTGGTCAGAAAGGCTACAGTCAACAAAGTCAGCAAACAACACGTGTTGGTGAGGATGTGCAGAAAGGGAACCCTCCTACACTGTTGGTAGGAATGCAAGCTGGCTCAGCCACTCTGGAAAACAGTATGGATGTTCCTCAAAAAGTTGAAAATAGAGCTACCCTATGACCCAGCAATCACACTACTGGGTATTTACCCCAAAGATACAAATGTAGTGATCCAAAGGGACACATGCACCTGAATGTTTATAGCAGCAATGTCCACAATAGCCAAACTATGGGAAGAACCTAGATGTCCTTCGACAGATAAATAGATAAAGAAGATGTGGTATATATACATAATGGAATATTACACAGCCATCAAGAAGTGAAATCTTGCCATTTGCAATGATGTGCATGGAACTAGAGGGAATTATGCTAAGCAAAATAAATCAATCAGAGAAAGACAATTATCATATGATCTCACATGTGAAATTTAAGAAACAAAACAGAGGTTCACAGGGGAAGAGAGGGAAAAATAAATTAAGGTGAAACAGAGAGGGAGACAAACCATAAGAGACTCTCAACTCTAGGAAACCAACTGAGGGTTGCTGGAGGGGTGATGGGTGGGTGGATGGGGTACCTGGGTGATGGACATTAAGGAGGGCAGTTGATACACTGAGCACTGGGTGTTATATGCAACTGATGACTCACTGAACTCTACCTCTAAAACTAATAATACACTATATGTTAATTAAATTTTTTTTTAGATTTTTATTTATTTATTTGACAGACAGAGATCACAAGTAGGCAGAGAGACAGGCAGAGAGATAGAGGAAGGGAAGCAGGTTCTCCATTGAGCAGAGAGCCCGATGCGGGGCTCAATCCCAGGACGCTGGGATCATGACCTGAGCCGAAGGCAGAGGCTTTAACGCACTGAGCCACCCAGGTGCCCCTATATGTTAATTAAATTTAATTTTTTTTTAAAAAGGAAGATTAAATGGCAAGAACAAGGGTCACTCAGAAGACAACATCTGTAGCACATAGCAGAGGAGTGCATTAAGAATTCCTGTAAATCAACAACATATGAACAACCCAATAAAAAATGTGATTTTTAACTTAAAAAAAAAAGAGTGATATTTGGAAGGCACCAGAGAAACACCGAAATCAATAAGCAGCATTAATCTGGATTCCCAGGAAACACCCCCATTTCCCTATTATTGGCAAATCGATTCAGGACAGAGGAAGTAGGAAAAGGAATGGAAGCTTGGCAGGAAATATCAACTCAGGCAGAGCTCAGCCAGAGCAGGCTGGAGAAGCCAAGAGAGGCCACTGGGGTTTCACACCTCAGAAACAGAGCTCAACCAGGCATGGTTCTGGTGGACGGAGATAAGCTGGTCCTTGGCCAACACTGACTGAAGAGTTGGTCTATACTGTGCATCCCAGGCAGAAGAGGAGTCCCCAGCTAAAATCTTGCAGACATGGGTGCTGCCCCCATGACATGTCCTAGAATTGATTCAGGAGGTGAGGCTGGTCCCAAAATTGCTTTGGTTGTGAAGGGTCAAGTGGTTTCAAGTTCTCGGGTCCCTTGAAACTCCTCACAGCAGAGACATTGGTCTGAGAGGGGAAGGAGATTAGATGCTTCCTCTCAGTGTTATGGGCTTGTCCATCCCCCAGTCCTGAGGTTGGCAGTAAGTGTATGAGTATACTCAACCAGGCAGCTGGAGGCTCCCAAAATGCTAACACATATTCAGAGTGAAAGAAGACAATGTAGGCAGGAGGAGCATGTGAATGTGAGCAGAAGGAGGAGGTAAGAGCTCACAGAGTGATTGAACATCTTTTGCAAAGTCCGTTATATTGTTTAAGTGGTGATGGAATTAAAATATTAACTTTATTAATATAATGCAGCTTTGCCCCAGCCACGGGCCCATGCTCATTGACTAGCATTTGGGCCTGACCTGATGCAGTTTCCCCCCCTCCCCAACCTCCGGGCTCCCCCATCTTGCCATACCCCTACGAGGGCTCTTGTGTGGGAGAATGGAGAGGAAGAGACAGACACGGAGGATGGGGCCCCTGTGGGGGGCCTATGGCTGGGTGCAGGGCTTTTGAGGACCAAGGCCTGGGGAACAGCTGCACTGAGGGAACAATGTAAGGAGGAAGAAAGGGAGAATTTTGGAAGTATTGCCAGAGACCACGCTTTCCCTTTATGGGCCCACAGATGTACAAGAGAAAAAACATAAATTGTTTTGAAATTACTTTTGGCTGTATACGCTGTGTTCTTTTAACCACAACACTGCTTTGGGAATAAACCACGGGAGTGGTGGCTCTATAATGTCATAAAACCTATCTAAAAAGCCCCTCAGAGATATAGGAACTGTCAGAGAATCCCCTAAGCCTTTTCTACTTCTAGTCTCAGGCAATTTCTTTGGCCGGGCCAGCTCTGGGCTTGGCCTTCCTACTGCTGCCCACCTAGACTCAGATCCTTTCCTCTCCTCCTTCCAATCAGTTCTCTGTCCTTTGGGGACACTTCCCCTGCCTGACGATGGGGACAAACAGTGTCCTAGGCTTCCCTTGCTATTCCACAGGCCACCACAGCGGCCTTTCCCTATTTCAGGAGTAGACTGGTAGAGTCCCTACAGGCATGGACACTGCTTTCATTCCCTAGGGTAGTCATGATCAACAAATTGCAACACACACATATATACTTGGACTTTCCTAGATGTAAGTCTGCCAAGTCAGCCTGTGCAGAACAGTAAAGGGCAAGTAGCAATGGCTCAGGTGACACCTTTGTCTCACATGGGTCCATGGCTTCTCGGAGTCCCCTGGCTGGGAGATGAGACCCTGGTGCTCACTAGAACATCATCACTTCCTCATAAAAAGAAAGTAATCCAGGTCCTCAGGTGAAATTCCAGTCCCATCTCCTTGGGAGGAAGAAGGCGCCCTTGGGAAAGGTGCCCTTGGAACAACTGTGCCACTAGGAATGGAGGGTTTCTGAGAACCAGGAAGAGCAGAGGAAAGTGACAATGCTTGGAAACCAAAACCTAGCCCACCTTTCAAGTAGCAAGCACAGTTAACCTCACCCCCTTTGTGCCCATTACTCATCCATTCCCTTTCAGCTCTAATGTCTTGAGATCCTTCAACATTCTCACTCTACTCAACACACTCTCATTAGAGAAATTCTTTACTTTCCATCTCCCCCACCAGCCTGTGAGCTCCCTGAAGACAGGACCATGTCTTAGCCTTCTCGGAACACCTGGCACCTTCCCAGGCCTGACCTCTGCTAGGTCTTGAGTAAATTTGAGTTGAACTGAACTGACTGTCTAAGTTGGCCACTATGCCGCTCATTCTCAGAACTCTCCATCTCTGGCCTACATCAAACCTTCCTGCAACTGCCTCTTCAAAGGCAGGAACATTCCTTCCAGATGAAAGTCTTCTATTCCACTGTCACGAGCTCTTTTCCTACTCTCGTTATACGAGTTTCCACTTCACTTGTATGGTCCTCTAGATAGAGGTATTTTCTGGTTTTAAATAAAATAAAAGTCATCCAACACCCAAAAGTCATCCAAAACTATCTTTGTGTGATGGAAAGGACACTCCATGGGGCATCAGGACACTGGAGTTCCAGTCACTGCTCTGCAGCCGATCTACAGTCAAGACCCAGGCGCTCTCACGAGGGAGAACCAGGACCCGGCGGGGAAAGCTGGGATGGCAGACATATTGTGCCACACGCCAGAGATCTTTTGTTTGTGGTTTACCTTGCATCGTCACAAGCATGACATGACAAGACTTGGTTGTCAACGTGGCCCCCACGCAGGCACAGAGGTTGATAAGATGATAGGTTAGGGGACAAGAAGAGAAATAGAAAGCAGGATGTATTTGCTCCCTCTCAGGATGAACCCAAGACGGGGAGACCCTGAAGGAAAATATGGGCATGAAATGCAGGCTCTGCCCTGCTTGCCCCTATGCTTGTAACTCCACTGGACCCCTCACTGGCCAGACTTCTCTTGCTTGAACTTGTTCACTCCTCACTTCCTCTCAGCCAGTGCTTTTCAAATAAACACTTTCCTATAAAGCTTTCACTTTCATCTGCTCCATTACAAATGGCCCTTAAGCCAGAAGAGCCACAGCAATGAAAAGTCGATCTCAGCCCCAAAATCCTGCGTGGTGGCTGGGCACTCCTTCAGGCACATTCCGCCACCCTCACACGGCTGCCCTGTACTCTCCCCGACTTGTAAATCTCAGGAAGCGACGAAGGCCTGCCTAGCTCTGTGCTCCCACCCTCAGAGAAATCACAGAAAGGAAAGCAAGCTGGTGTGAAAACAGCCAGCAACCAGTCAAAGCTCCCGAGCAGGAGTGGAAAGGAGCTGACTTTCAGTAACTCAGCAACCACTCACTCGCCAAGAACGGAGCACATGGTCTACACTATGGGGAGTGTGAAATGATTTCTTTCACACTGCCTTATTGGAACATTCCCCATCGACAGCAATCACTCACCCTTTCCAAAGTTTCAGGCTAGAAGAAACAACAAAGGATAGAGAATATGCAGGATTTCACAGGGACATACATACAAACACACATAGGCACACCCAGAAATTCAAACACAAACACCCCAGTAAGCACACACTCAGTACATACAAATCCTCAGGCACCAGTTCACAGAGATGCTTAGGTCCGGAAGCAAACCAGCATTCATCCATTTAGATCTACGTACACAGCCTCAAACACACAGATGTTTAGTTCCAGACCCAGGCACACCACATGCCCCGCCACTCCTGGGCATGTCACAATCAGGTCCAGAGCCCAGAGAAACACAAAGACACTCAGAGAATTTAAAAAAAAAAAAAAAAAAGTGTAAAGCTATGGACAGCTAGCTTAAACTCCCAACATTCAGGTGCAGAAGCAGCAAAAGGGTTTCTAAGAGGGGAGTGATCTATCAGATGTATAGCTCAGTGATTACCTCCAGGGATAGTAGGAGGATGGGTTGTTGGAGATGGAGAGTAGGAAGGGCTTTTATTGTGTTCGCTGGAGATGAGAAATGAGCAGGATTTGAGCTGAGGCCAAAGGAACGGATTCCAGAGACATTTTTAGTCAAAGTCCCTGAACTGAAGAAATTCAGTCTACCTAGAAAAGGGGACAAGGAGACTGTCTCTTGGGCTTCTGGCTTGGGCAACAGGCTGTCCCTCACTGTGATGGGCAGTATTGGATGAAGGGTGGGAGGACAGCCAGAATGACCCCTATCAGTTAGATAAACAATGAACTAAAAGTATCCTGAGTACTGCTCCCAGGGGCATGGCCTCTGACCAAGATTTGGGGGCCTATAGCTACACCCTGAGCCCCAGTGAGCTTTCAGGTCCCTGTCCCTGGCATTCTGTCTGTCAGAAGAAGACAGACACATTGAGTTCAGATGACAGGAAAAGCAAGGAGCCGGCCCAAGGACCACCAGAGCTTTGAACCCACACATAGGTATGACTCAGGACTTTCCAGCCTGCAAGTCTTCTGATTGATCGGTTTCCTCCAGATCTCCCAGTCACTGGGGCTGTTGTGAATTGGCGACAGTCTAACAGCTTGATCCTCCCTGTCCCTTTGGACCCGGTCCTCTCTGGAGTCCCAAAGACACTTTGGGAGATGAAAGTCACCCTGTTCCTCAGCTCTCCCCCAGGGTTTATTCTGCTTTGGGCAAGAAGTCAATGGCTGCCCCCAGGGTCTTACTTTTTTGCAATCATTTTTAGCCTTAACAATGTACTTATTTAAAAGTAAGGGGAGGGGCGCCTGGGTGGCTCAGTTGGTAGGTTAGTGTCTGCTTTGGCTCAGGTCATGATCCTAGGGTCCTAGGATTGAGTCCTGTTTCTGGCTCCCTGCTCAGGGGGGAGTCTACTTCTCCCTCCCCACTGCCCCTCACCCCTGCTCTCCCTCCTATTCGTGCCCTCGTGCTGTCTCTCAAATAAATAAATAAAATCTTATAAATAAATAAATAAACAAACAAACGAACGAACACCTGAGCAAGGACCTAACAAATACCTAAATGCCACTTGGCCCCAACAAAGCAACGAAGAACACCCTAGAGCAGGCAAACCACCTCTGGGATGAGCTCTGATGACCAAGACTGAAGGAGAGCCTCCTTGCAAAGGCCCAGCAGCTAAGCTGCCTGCATTTTTGAGCATTAAATCTTCCCTTAGAAGGAAGAGAGGGAAAGCCTCCTCTCAAAGGCCTAATTCCTGGAAACTGGGTGTGACCTTAATAGAAATCAGATCCCAGCAGAGGAAACACCAGTGAACTTCTGAGGGCTTCAGATGCACTCAGCTCTTCCCAGGAGACTTTGGTTTCTGTTCAGCCTCTCCACTCTCACCTGCCCTACCTTTGGGCCCCTTTAGCTGGGAGTCCCTGTTGCTCTTAACACATGGGAATAACAGAGACAAGGGTCCTTAGGATACCAGTCCTGTAGAGGGACAGCAAGTCTTCAGCTCTGCCTCCAGCCCTCCAAACACCAAGCAAGTTCACCCAGAGAGACAGTCAAGAGGAAGGGAGAAGGGAGAGCTGATCTGAGGATAATGCTCTGGAGAGTGAGGGGTCCTCCTGTCCATCCCCCATCCTTCATTCAACAAACCTCTATTGAATGATGGCAGTGTGAAGCATAGGAGACAGAGAGATGCCAGGATGGGTTGGTGGTCTGCTGGTCCAGGCAGATTTATAAACTAATATTAGAAGACCGTGTGGTTAAGTACTAATAACAGTACACACAAGGAACAATGAAACTGCAGAGGACATGGTCAACGCCATTGTATCTGTGTATGTTGGGAAGAGGAGCATTATTTAGACTTCATGGAAGCAGAAGGGAGTCTGGGCAGGAGAAGGAATGTGCTGGAAAGCAGAGTTTAGGAGGTATATGATAAGGGGTCTGAACACCTGGAGCATTTGGCAGCTAATACCCAACCACACTGGGAGTTACACATCCCCAGCCCTATCGGGCAGTATAAGGAGAAGCTGCCATGGTCTTTCCAGATTCTTCCCTCGTAGGCCAGGCTGAGCCATTGAATCACCTTCCTGGGATAATTAGATTTGGGATGGAGAGAATCCATTCATCTTTAGTGGCTGAGGCCAGAAAATAAAAAGGGAAGCAAAGGGTCAATCCCAGAAAAGGGCACTCATAAGAGGTGGAGGGGCCCCAACCACATTCAGGTCCTGGCTCTGGTGGTTCCTGATGCCATGGCTACCCTGACCTTCTCCAAGGCTTGGTCATTCAGGAGGGGCCACAGAATCCTTAAATAAAGTCTTGTCTTCGATAAACCAAGCTCCGGTTGGGTTTTCCCATTTGTAACCAAGAGGTCTCAATGACAATGGAGAATGGTTAAGATGGAAATTAAGGCAACTGCACTGGGATAAAGGGAAGAGGGAATGTTGTAGAGATGTCTCCAGGGCAGAAATCAAAAGGGTAAGTGGAGGATGAAGAGGTGTGAGTTTCTGAAATGTCATGTAAGTCAAGGAAAAAGATCCTTTTAAGGAAAAAAAATCATACTCAATGACACACCCCCACAAAAGAGGAGGACCAACAGGTCAAATATTGGAAAGTGGTGATTCGGTGTAGCAATTCAGAAACTCCTAACCAGACAGCAATGGGTTAAGTAGGAAATGGGAGGAGAGGAACTTAAAAGAATGATTATTTACTCAGCTTCAAGTCCACTAAAAACATCAACCAGTACTATTTTCGTCCTATAATTCTGGCGTCCTGTGTTGTCTCAATACTTCAACTTGATCAAAGTAAAATTATTCTACTTTTTGACAGCAGTTTTGTTTCCCACTTTTGTTTTTTAAAATAAGTTAAATATTTTAGTTCATTCAAAGAAAAATGTGCTTTTTTCTCATCACCCACAATAACCCTAAGCTAATAAATCATTTCTCGATGTATATATTTATTATGTTTTTATTTTTTGAATAGTTAACACACACTCATGACTTCTTAAAAAGCTCATAAAGTCAATGAAAAGTACAAAATAAGATGTGAATCTTTGTGTCTCATTCGTTCTCCCATTAGAAGCAGTTACCCCTGTGTTCTGCCACTATGTAACAGTGCTATATGGTGACAGATGGTAGCTACTCTAGTGGTGAGCATAACATAGCATAGAAAGTTGTAGAATCACTATGTTGTATACCTGAAACTAGTGTAACACTGTGTGTCAATTAAGAAAATAAATCAATAAAGAAGATCAATAAAGAAAAAAACAATAACTTTACTTATTTTTTTTATTTTTTATTGAAGTATAATGTATGTACAGTGTTAATTAGTTTCAGGTGTACAATGTAAGGATTTGACAATTCCATGTATTACTCGGTGCTCATCACGATAAGCGTGGTCACCATCTGTCACCAAACAATATTATTACAGTCTTACTGACTCTATTTCCTACGCTGTACTTTTCATCTCCATGATTTATTTATTTCGTAACTGCAAGTGTATGCCTCTTAATCCCCTTTATCAGTTTCATCTATTCCCCCCCAGCACACACACCTGCCCTCTGGCAAACACCAGTTCCTTCTCTGTATTTAAAGGTCATCTTTTGGGGCACCTGGGTGACTCAGTCGGTTGGGTGGCTGCCTTTGGCTCCGGTCATGGTCCCAGGGTCCTGGGATTGGGCCCTGCATTGGGCTCCCTGCTCATCAGGGAGCTTGCTTCCCCTTCCCTCTGCCTGCTTCTCTGCCTACTTGTGATCTCTCTCTCTGTCAAATAAATAAATAAAATCTTTAAAAAATAAAATAAATTTTAAAAACATCATTTTTTATTTATCTCTTTTATTTACTTTGTTCATTTGCTTTATTTCTTAAATTCCACATGTGAGTCAAATCACTTAGTATTTGTTTTTCTTTGTCTGACTTACTTAATATTATACCCTCTAGGCCCATCCATGTTGTTCCAAATGACAAGATCTCATTCTTTTTAGGGTAAATAATATTCCATTGTACATGCCACAACTTTATCCACTCATCTATCAATAAGCACTTGAGTTGTTTCTGTAATTTGATTATTGTAAATGATGCTACAATAAACAAAGGGGTGCACATAACTTCTTTTTTTTAAGGTTTTATTTATTTATTTGACAGAGAGAGAGAGAGAGAGATCACAAGTAGAGAGGCAGGTAGAGAGAGAGGGGGATGCAGGCTCCCTGCTGAGTAGAGAACCCAATGTGGGGCTCGATCCCAGGACCCTGAGATCATGACCTGAGCTGAAGGCAGCGGCTTAACCCACTGAGCCACCCAGGTGCCCCCACATAACTTTTTAAATTCATTTTCTTTGGGTAAATGCCCAGTTGTGGATCCTAAATATTTCCATTTTCAATTTTTTGAGGAACCTCCATACTGTTTTCCAAGGTCTGTACCAATTTGCATTCCCAACAGTGCATGAACATAGAAAAGACTGAAACCAGACCACTTTCTTATATCACACACGAAAAAAACTCAAAATGGATTAAAGACCTAAATGTGGGACTTGAAACCATAAAATTCCTAGACAAAAACATAGGCAGTAATTTATTTGACATCAGCTATAGAAACGTTTTTTCTAGATATATCTCCTCAGGCAAGGAAAACAAAAGCAAAAATCAACTATTGGGACTACAGCAAAATAAAAAGCTTCTGCACAACAAAGGAAATCATCGACAAAAAAAAAAACGGGAACCTACTAAACGGGAGAATATATTTGCAAATGATATACCTGATAAGATGTTAATATCCAAACTATATAAAGAACATATACAACTCAATTCCAAAATGATAAATAATCCAATTAAAAAATGGGCAGAGAAGCTGGTGCAGCCACTCTGGAAAATAGTATGGAGTTTCCTCAAAAAGTTGGAAATAGAGCAATCGCACTCCTGGGTATTTATCCTAAAGATACAAATGCAGTGATCCAAAGGGGCATGTGCACCCAAATGTTTATAGTAGCAATGTCCACAATAGCCAAACTATGGGAAGAACTTAGATGTCCATTGACAGATAAATAGATAAAGAAGATGTGGTATATATATATATATATATATATATATATATATATATATCGGAATATTATGCAGCCATCAGAAAAAAAAAATGAAATCTTGCCATTTGCCATGACTTGGATAGAACTAGAGGGTATTATGCTGAGCAAAATAAGTCAATTAGAGAAAGACAATTATTATATGATCTCTCTGAATTAGGGGGTGGGGTTGTAAGGAGGTAGGGAAGGGAAAAATGAAACAAGATGGGATCGTGGAGGAAGACAAACAACAAGAGACTCTTAATCTGAGGAAACAAACTGAGGGTTGCTGGGGGTGGGGGTGGGGGGTAGAGAGAGGGTGGTTGGGTTATGGACATTGGGGAGGGTATGTGCTATGGCGAGTGCTGTGAAACCTGTAAGCCTAATGTTTCACAGACCTGTATTGTATCTGTATTGATATCACTGACCCCTATTCCGTGGGGCAAATAATATTATATGTTAATTAAAAAAACAATAAATTACATTTACAATTAAAAAAAAAAGAGAGAGAGAGTTGCCTGGGTGGCTCAGTGGGTTAAAGCCTCTGCCTTCAGCTCAGGTCATGATCTCAGGGTCCTGGGATCAAACCCCACATAGGACTCTCTGCTCAGCAGGGAGCCTGTTTCCCTTCCTTTCTCTCTGCCTGCCTCTCTGCCTACTTGCGATCTCTCTCTCTGTCAAATAAATAAAATTTAAAAATCTAAAAAAAAAATTAAAAATAAAAATTAAAATAAATAATTAAATAAAAATTTTAAAAAAGAAAAAAATGGGCAGAGGATCTAAATAGACATCTTTCTAAAAAAGACATACAGATGGCCAACAGACACATGAGAAGATGCTCAACACTACTCGTCATCAGGGAAATGCAAATCAACACTACAATGAGAGATTACCTTACACTTGTTAGAATGGTTAGAATCAAAAAGACAAGAAAACGGGGGCACCTGGGTGGCTCAGTGGGTTAAAGCCTCTGCCTTCAGCTCAGGTCATGATCCCAGGGTCTTGGGATCAAGCCCCACATCCGGCTCTCTGCTCTGCGGGGAGCCTGCTTCCTCCTCTCTCTCTGCCTGCCTCTCTGCCTACTTGTGATCTCTGTCTGTCAAATAAATAAATAAAATCTTTAAAAAAAAAAAAGACAAGAAAACTTAAAAAAAATTTTTTTAATTAAAAAAAATACACATCGGTATATGCATTCCCTTTGACATCTATATACACTGTTCCTTGCCTTGTTGTTTTTTTTTTCTATTTCATTATAGCCCTAAGATTGTTCTGTACCTGTGCATATATATAAGCCTTTCATTTTGAAATGGCTGTATGGTATTTTCTTGGATCGATTTACCATATTTTATTTCATTAGACCCCTGTGGGTGCACTTTTAGGTTGTTTCTATTATTTTGCTAATATAATCAGGCATGTAGTTAAGTGTTCTTTCTTTGGGCATATCCATAGGACAAACCCCTATAATGGAAACTGCTAAACCAAAGGGAATGTGCATTTACAATTTTGATAGGCAGGTTCAAACTGCCCTCCCAAGTCTACCAACATTTCATGAGAGTGACAGTTACATGACACTCTCACCCTGCACAGTGTGTCATGGTATTTTTTTCTTTTTTTTAATTGATGTTATAATGTGGGAGGTAAAGGGTTAACCTCAGACCTGGGCTTGGGATAAGGACCTCAGAGTCCTGTTTCTCCAGAAAGTACAAAGTTAAGCAAATGTGGAACATTGCATCTGCCTCATCTGCAGTGTGGTACTGCTCTCAGCCAGGGGGAAACATGAACCCTCAGGCTACCATGAGGACAAGGTTATAAAAGAGTGTGTCAGAGGGATCCACATGAACCTTGCCCACGTAGGAAGTTGCTTGGTCTTTTGAGGAGATGAAGATGTGTGCAGCTCTACTGATGAGGGAGCAGCGGCCTAGCTGAGGACAAAGCACAGGCTGACATCCTGCACCCTCTCCACCCACCCCCCCACTCCTGGGTGGGACATGTGTGACATTCTTCCAGGAAGCTCCCAAATGCCTAATGTTAATGCTTTACCAGAGGGAAAAACAACCTTAACTTGACAATGGCAAAGCCTCAGGTATCTTGTAGGTCCTCTTTAATATAAAAAAGTTCTTTTGAAGACTTCCCTTTTTTCTTACCTTCCCCAACCCCATAGAATATAATCAATTGCTCCTCATAACCTCAGCACAGTTCTTTCTGCCCAAAGTTCTGTCCCTGTGCTTTAATAAAACCACCATTTTGCACCAAAAATATCTCAAGAATTCTTTCTTGGTCTTTAGCTCCAGACCTCCACCCACTGAACCTCATGTATATCCTAAAATCACATCAATGATTGTCCCCTGCATCCCTTCAGAATCTAAGTGACATCAGTATTAGTTTAAAACCTGCTATAATTCATGAAACTATGCAGAGGCACAAACCAATGGTTTAAATTCACACTCATTTTATTGTGAGTGTTGAGCACTTCTCCTACAAGTTCAAAGACTATTTTTTAATCCACTTTATGAACTATCTATCATGTTCTTTGCCTACTAGGGAGGTAATGTATATATTCTTGATTTATAAATGCTCTTTATATGTTACAGGATAGATCGTTTTATCATATGTGTTGCAAATATTTTCTTCCAGTTTTCATTTGTCTTCTGACCATGTTTATAGTGTTGTGTTTTGTTTTTTTTTTACCATGGAGAATCATTTCATTTTATGGTTATACTTTCCATCTTGTCTCCTAAGACTTGTGGATTTTATGAAGTCCTGTGAAAGGTCTATTTTATTTTAAGCTTATAAAAGTTTTCTTTCATGTTTCCTTCTAATTCTTTTTTTTTCCTTTCCCTCCCTTATTTTTAGTACTCAATATATCAGGAATTTTTATTTTGGTATAAAGAGTTAGGTAAAATCCAACTTTATTTTTTCCAGATTATTCCCGAAGTCAGTGCCTTCCTAATAAAAGCTTTCAGACTCTACCACAAGGCACTGTTATAAGCCCTTTTTCAGAGCTAGAAATATTAGACTTTCAAAATCCTGATGATTTTTCTCAGCAATATAGAACAGATTATGTCAGTAGAAAGCTAGAGATATCTAATGCTCTATTCTACCTTTTTATTAATTATTTCTAAAAGGCACAATATAAAAGGATTTATAAATTTTCAACAGGTATTGAGATCGTAATTTAGGTGAACATCTACCAGATGTGCAAAGGATTGTCCACTAGCCAATACAAGATGAAGAAAAGCGCCTGTCCATCCACCCCCATGCATACGTCTTCCTCAAAAGGAAGAGGTACTCTCTGAGCAGATGGGAAAGCCCAGCCAGGCAGAAAAAGAGCCAACCTCTGGGGTTCCAAGGTGTGTGTGAGTCTACAGGCTTCCTTTCCCCATGTGCGGCTTCCTTTCCCCATGTGCAACTCCCCCCCCCCCCGCCCCCCGGAGAGTTCTAGACAGTTTAGTTCGAAGACACTATTTCTCAACCACATAAACCAGAGGTGTACGTGTGTTTACCATGAGTAGAGACTAAACCCCAAAGAGGTCAGCAGTAGGTAAGGGCTGGACTTTGGAGAGCCTGGTGGGTAGGACATGGATGGGTATACAATTAGGAGGTAGAGATGAGAAGTGGGGAGCATGAGTTTTTCAGTTCTGTCTTATAGAAACAAAGATACATTTTAATTTACCCTTTTTTAAAAGCCCTCTTGAGAGCAAATATCAAAGAAATCAAGCAAGACAATTCTTAGTTCAATAGATTTACACATCATTAATAATTGCTATGTGTCAGCAAACTTGGTTGGGGACTGTGTATGCCAGCCATTCCATAGCTTATGATCTGGGATGATGATTCTAATGGCAAGAAAATAAATGTGAAATAATCGATGCAAATTGATCCACCAGCTAATGAGGAAAGAGCAGACCTGGATAGACCTTTTACCTTCTAGGGAAACTGGGGAAACATCACAGTTTATAGGAAGATGCATGGTTTTGGTCAGAGATCTTGGTTGCATTAAATGGAAAGCTATTGTAATCACTTTAACCAAAACAGGAAACGTAGATGTAACCAATGGCTTGGGGATAAGGGTTGAAAAGGGGCAGAAACCAGCAAATTTGGAGACCTAAAGAGCAGAAGGCATCTATTAGACTTTTATTTCAATGCTACACGAATTGCCTGGCTGATTTAAGTGAAAATAAATTTGCTGGCAGTATCTTTGGGGGCCCCAGAACTGACAGAAAGACTGGAGGATCTGGTTCAGAAAATGATCAGGATCACAGGTAAGGGACACGTGAAATCTCTGCATTCACAGACACATGGCTTCTTTCCACAGGGTGAGTCTGAAGACAGTGCATCTGCCTCAGGGGCTAAAGCGGGGTGCCCAAGTGTCACACCAGTCCCAAGTGACAACAACCCAAATCTACCCCTGGTACCATCACTTCCACCCCTGAAAACTGGCCATGGCTGTCACCATTGCAGATAACTCGTGAATTCTCTACTGGTCCAGGTATTAGCATCACTAGCTTCAGAAGCAAGGTAAGTCCCTCTTGTTGGCCAAGTCATGTGTCCAGTTCCTGGCTTCTTGCAGGACCTGACACTTCGTATTTGGCTTTTTTGCTTCCACTGTGATAGATTGACTCAGCACCCCCCACCAGGACAATACACTGGGCAGTGAAGGAAACAGACAAATGACCACACAGTCAATACCCTAACATGAATGTTCTGGGAAGGACACAATTGCCACTCCTGCTGAACACCAATATTGTCACTCCTTGATACCTCTGCTACTGTCCCTGCCTCTAAAAATCATTTGGAACCAAGTCCTGGCTATCAGAGGAAGGGACAGAGGAAGCATCAAACCCTCAGGCTTCCCAAGAAAAAGACAAGCAATAAAGTTCCATTAGAAAGAGAATATAGGGGCGCCTGGGTGGCTCAGAGGGTTAAGCCTCTACCTTCGGCTCTGGTCATGATCTCAGGGTCCTGGGATCGAGTGACAGGGATTAAGGAGGCACTTGTGTTGAGCACGGGTGATGGATGGAGGTGTTGAATCACGGTATTGTATACCTAAAACCAATAGAGCACCATCTGTTACCCACACTGGAATTAAAATAAAAACTTTAAAAAAAAACCCAACACATAAATATATCCCAATATATCCCAGTGACTTCCAAATTACAAGACTAGAGAAAAAAATTCTATGAACATGAAGACAGGGAAAAACGGATGGCACAAAAAACAACCAGGATAAAATATGAAGCTAGATTCAGACTTTTCCTTTCAGTCACACCAGATGACTGCCCTATCCTTAACAAAACACTTCCTTTAAATGTACCGGAGCCGATCTAAATAAAAATCACACTAAGAAATTCAAAACTAAAATATAAATATTAGTAGTGAGCAATGCAATTCCATAAGCATAGCTTTGTATAAATACTCATTGTAAATAGGTTTAAAAGAACAAAATGGGGGCGCCTGGGTGGCTCACCTCAGCTAAGCATCTGTCTTCCCTTCGGGTCATGATCTTAGGGTCCTGGGATTAAGCTCTCCCTCTCCCTCCCTTTGCCCCTCCCACCTCGCCTCTACCCCTGCTCAAGCTCTCACCCTCAAATAAATAAAATCTTAAAAAAAACAAAAACAAAACAAAACAAACTAGAATAAAATAGGGGCACCTGGGTGGCTCGGTTAATTTAGGTGTCTAACTCTTGGTTTTGGCTCAAGTCATGGTTGTGAGATCAGGCCCAGCATGAAGCCTGTTTGAGATTCTCTTTGCCCTGAGCCTTCCCCTGCTTTGAAGCACTGGCACTCTCTCTGTCTCCCCACCCCAAAAAAGAATAAAATGAACATCAGAAATTATTTGAAAAGAGAAGATAAAGATTAACAAACTACTAATAATAATCTCAATCGAAGTGGCTTTTTTTTAAAGAACATAAAATTTAAGGGAAAGTAAATGTGTGTTTTCCTCATGCTAAAGTTAAGGAAAAATAGATACATTAAGTTTTTTTGATGTTAATTGAAGGAAACTATAATGAGGTATATTTAATTAAATGTATTTATTTGTAGAATTTAAACCAAGTTGTGTAAGTTATAAATCATTATATTTTTAAATAAAACAATACATACAGGATTGAAACAATTGGAAGTAGGAGTGTTAAAATAAAAACCAAACTGAGACCAGCCTCCAAAATTCCCTGAGCAAATAAAGCCAGTGTAGTCGTACCAATAAAGCTGAAGTCAGCTTATTTTGCAAGACTAACTTCACCTGGGCCATTTCTTGTTTTTGGTTCATAAGCAAAACTTGAACTGCTTCCCAACGTTGACAAGAAGTAGCCACTAACCAATTTCCTGTCATTTAAAGAAATTCTATTAGAACCAATCACTGTGAAGAATAAATAGTCACTGCTTTCTCACCATATAGCTTCTTCTTTAAATATTTTATTTATTTGACAGATAGAGATCACAAGTGTGGGGGGGGCAGGCTCCCTGCTGAGCAGAAAGCCCATTGCGGGGCTCCATCCCAGGGCCCTGAGATCATGACCTGAGCCGAGGCAGAGGCTTAACCCACTGAGCCACCCGGGCACCCACCATATAATTTACTTCTTTATGACAATAAACCCCCTAAGCCTCACTCTGTGTTTGGTTTAAGTGCTTCCAGTTTGCAAGCTGTCTTTTTGGAGTGTGTACACTACGTTTTAACTAATTACTGCTTTGGTGACTCATTTGTTTTACTTCTGTTATTTCTGAACGTCTGACATTGACGGCATCAGAAGTGGGACCCAAAGAAAACCCTCAATGACTCAGGCGGGTGAGCAAACAGGTGTTGGTAATTATTAAAGGCAAAAATTTAAATAAATGTAAGTAAGATAAAAGTTTACACTAAGTTAGTGGAGGTTCACTGAAGCTCTAAAACATTTCCAAATGAGATGAACATTAAATGTTAAATAAGTTTATCCACTTTTGGCTTTTTAATTTTTTATAGAGCGATAAAAGGTATTTGGCTGCATTGAATAAACACGTTTTGTTCCACACTGAAATATTTATTACAGGGAAGAAAATACTCCCAGGAATTTTGAAATGTATTTAAAATTGTTAATCTAGGGGTACTTGGGTAGCTCAGTTGGTTAAGCATCTGCCTTAGGCTCGGGTTATGATCTCTGGGTCCTGGGATCTAGCCCCATATCATGCTCTCTGTTCACCGGGGAGCCTGATTCTCTCTCTCCCTGCATATTCTCCCTCTCTCTCTCTCTCTCAAATAAATAATTAAGATCTCTAACAGAAGAAGTAAATAAATAAAAATAATAATAAAATAAAATAAAATTGCTAATCTACTACAGGATACTAAATAGATAGACCGTTCATAATTGCCTAATTCCTCATATTCACTGGAAAGCAAAGATTACCAATAGTTAAAATTTATAATCGATATGTAAAAATAAAATTACTAGAAATAATAAAGATAAAAAATGACTGCATGTGAAAAGCAAGTAAGGAAAATAGAATATGGTGGGGTGTTTTGGATAAGGAAAAATGAAAGTCACAAGTTGGGGGGGGAGTTTGTTTGCTTGGTATTTTTCTGGTTTGGTTTGGTTTGGTTTTCTAGTAAAGGGAAAAGGAAAGTAATTTGACCTAAAGTAAAATGTTTGTTCCAGAATAAGAAAGGAAAAAGAACAAAACCTGAATGGATATAGAAAGTTGTATATAGAAAGTTGTGGGAAAGGAATCTTGAGAAGGAATTTTATGTGTGGTCAATCTAAAATTGGGATGGATTTTTTTTAAAAGAGAGAATTTTAATGTCAAAAGTATACTGATGCAGAATTAGAATTTCGCTTTCTGTCTGTTAAAAGGATAAAGTGGTTTTACTCCTCTGCTTTTTATTAGGAATTATACATATAATTTCTTTACCTATAAAATAATCTGCCTAAGAAACACAGATTCTGTGTTTTATGAAAATATTTCCTGTGCTTCACAATTGTCTCTTCCAAGTCTTTGATGACTTCCAAACATAGCTGAGACCTGTCTACTAAAAGAGCTAAGATTTTTTACAACTATATAGCTTTCTATATTTGGCTTTGATAACTTTTAATTGTCACTTTGGTTGAATGAATAAGTCAATTACGTTTTGTTTTACAGCTTTAACTATGGCCATTTTTTACAGCTTTTGTCATTCACAATTATTCTTTTAGTATTAATTCTTCTCTAAAACCATTCAGATCAGTTACAAACAAAAGTGTGTCATCCTCAAACAGATTCATGGAAAAGACCCTAACAAGTACTTTACAATGCCGGTTTCAGGTTTCTGGTGACTTAAGACCTTAACATTGAACTGAGTAAGAATTTCTAAACCTTTAATGGAAAACTGATTGAATCATAAAGCTGCTAACCCTAGATAAAGCCAAACAAGAATTAAGAATATAATGCTGAATGAAGTGATGAAGATGATTATAATTTTTAATGACTTCATTTCAAAAACATTGCTAGTTCTCTCTGTGATAAGAACATTTCCACAGGCCTGTACTGAGCTCCAGGAGGATAAGAAACTCTAAAGGGGGAAAAAACAAACACACCCACAAACAAACAAACAAGCCATTGCTAGTTCTTTAGTGTTTTGTCTCCCAGATTCAGGGTTCCTTTTTCTCCTCTCTCTGTCTCTCTCTCTCTCTCTCTCTCTTTTTTTAAGATTTCATTTCTTTATTGGAGAGAGAGAGAACACAAGCAGGCAGAGTATCAGGCAGAGAGGGAAGCAGGCTTCCTGCTGAGCATGGAGTCCAATGCGGGGCTCAATCCCAGGACCCTGGGATCATGACCTGAGCTGAAGGCAGAGGCTTAACTGATTGAGCCACCCAGGTGCCCCCCTTTTTCTCCTCTCTTTTAAGCTATTAATAACATAAAACAATTTTGAAACAAAGTTTGAAACATTATCTTTGCTCCCAACCTGATCCCTCCAGAAGTTGGAAACTCTTACTAAATATTCATGTTTTTCATGACAATGTATGAATTTGCATACATTCAAAAAGAATCTGTTTTCCTATCAGTACACAATTGGACTGGTCCTGGACTCAGCTTCCTAACCTCAAGAGGGATTTGCAAGTCCACTCTGAAATTCCTTATGAAAAGTTCCAGCAAAGCAGATTTAAAATAGCCTGTATGGTCAACCACTATTCTTGCCACACTTATGTAAATAATCAGGCCAAGTTTATTGAAACTAGACTTAATTTGCAAACAAATTAATCTTACTGTGGTTACTTTTTTTTTTTAAGATTTTATTTATTTATTTGACAGAGAGAGATCACAAGTAGGCAGAGAGGCAGGCAGAGAGAGAGGGGAAGGAAGCAGGCTCCCTGCTGAGCAGAGAGCCGGATATGGGGCTAGATCCCAGGATCCTGGGATCATGACCTGAGCCGAAGGCAGAGGCTTTAGCCCACTGAGCCACCCAGGCGCCCCACTGTGGTTACTTTTGATAGAAATGGGGATGATTATAAAGAGAAAAATTGTCTCAATAATACACCTTTGTAGATAGCAGATTCTACTGTTGTTGTCTTTGAGGTTTTGTTTTCTGCCCATCAACTGGACTAGATCCTGAATTCTTCCAGGTTTCCTCCAGCACTTGGCTAGAACTCTCCAAACTAACATTTTCCATTTCCTTTCATTCTTCTGACTTGGAATCACTATAAAAGTAAAACTGCCCTTTTCCTGAAGCCATGCGACTAAAGCTGGGCAACTTGATAGAACTTTCAGAGAAATCAGCACAATAGCTCATGTGTGGACAATCTCCATGCCTGTTGCTATGCAGCCGCTCGGAAATCTCACCAGGGACATTCACACTGCAAAGCAGTGATATCTGTCAGATGGCCACTGACCGCCCTCACTCCGTCTAAAGATGCTTGGAACCCGACATCCAGAAATCGTCTCAGCTGGCTGCCCTCCAGACTTGGACGCTAAATTTATCATTTGCTTAAACTATTAACCTTTGTTTTTCTTCCGTTTCCATAGAAATGCCTCTCGTTAAATTACCTGATTGCTCACATCATAATGAGACCTCACAAAAGTGAAAATTCACCCACAGCGCGGCCTCCTTAGCTCAAACACCCTCGTCTTCATCCTGTCTTAAGTAATTGTGAGGATATGTGTTTGCCAAGAAATCATGTTGGGCCTATAAACCATCTGAGTTATTCAATTGGTTAAATGTTGGCTTCTAGGGTCTCTGCCCTGGAGATTTTCTAAAAATCCTTGTCTATTTTTCTCCTTGGGGTCATCATACGAACCCCTCTATTGTGTCATAAGTTCTCAAGGGTTTTAAATGCCCTGCCGGTCTGCTCCCACTCATGGACCACGTGGTATTCATGAGGATCAGAAAACCAGATAAAATCAGCAAGAACCATATAAATGATGAAAAAGTGACTGATGTAGGAAACAAAAGCAGAAGAAAAATTATTAAATTTCCTTATTATCCAGAGCCCACTGACAAGTCCTTGAAACAGGCAGAATGACATTCCTCTAGGGACTCAATTGCCTCCATGTTGACACTTTGCTAAGGGCAAAAACCAATCCTAGCCAGACCCCACCTCCAATTCTGGATCCTATAAGCCTAATTTAACATATAAAAATTCCTTTGGAAACTTCCTTTGTCTCTAAACCTCCCCAAGATATGTGTTGGTAATCACCCCCCACCAATATACATCTGAAGGGTCCATGACTAAGGTTTTATTAGACAGTAATAAATGACCTTTGCCCAACAAAAGCTAGCCCGTCAAGGTCCTGGAAACCTTGCTTCCAAAATTCCTTAGAGACTTAACACTATCTCCAATATCCTCCCTAGTTTCAAGGGAGTATATTACTGGGCCATTCCTCATGACCCCAATGCAGCTCTTTTTGCCCCGAGTCCTATCCCATGCTTGAATAAAACCACTTTTTTGCACCAAAGGCATCTCAAGAATTTTTTTTTTTTTTTTTTTTTTTTTGGTCCATTGGCTTCGAACCCTAACGTCTTTCCTACATCAGAGACTACACAGCCCTCTGGCCTGAGAGCTCAACTAATGGAAACAGCAAATATGTGATTCTTCAGCCTGACTACACCAACAGCAGTAACAAGAATAATTCTATACCTATTGATCATATTCTCAGCCTACTGAGAGAATGACCAAAGGGGGGGTATTATTAAAGGCAAAACCAAACCAGAGACCCAGCCTTGAAAATTCCCTGAGCAGATAAAAACAGTGTGGTCATACAAAGAGAGCCGAAGTCAGTTTATTTTGCAAGACTAACTTGACCTGGGTCATTATTTGCTTTTGGTTCTGGAAATCATAAGCAAAACTGGATCTGTTCCCCAAGGTTGATGTGAAGTAACCACTGACCAATTCCCTGTCATTTAAGAAAATTCTAAGATTATAACCAATCACAGTAAAGAATGAACAGTCACTGCTTTCTCAGTGTATAAACTTTATAAGAATATACCCCCGAACCTCACTTCATGTTTTGGTTTGAGTACGCCTGGTCTGCAAACTGTCTTTTTGCTGTGTGCACAGTAAACTTTTACTAGTTACTACTTCCATGATTAACTGGTGTTATGTCTCTAATTTTTGACAGGAGCTCACGTAGGCTTTTGGCAAAACGAAAAACAAGATGAAAAAATGAGACTGAAATTTCAACTTGACAGTAAGTGTAAGTCAGTTAAATACCATCCTGAAACAAAGACTACCTAATGCCTATCCAAATGAAAGAGCACCTACACCCTATTTTCAAAAATCTAAAACAAAGTAACACAGAAAGTATAAAAGTGAAAGACGCAACAAAGGTAAGCCAGCAATAAAAGTAGAGGCAGGGCACTCGTATCAGACAATGTAAATTCCAAACCAATGAAAATTGTTAAACTGAACAAAGGATTGTATTACTTTGGGTGAAGGTACACCTATAATGACATTCTGTTATGAAAAGAAAAACAGCTTATATGCCAGATAATAGAACATTAAATATAATGAAGTAAAATCCGTTGGAAATAAAAGATGTAAAAACAAAACAAAACAAAACAAAAAAGACTGTATTACATTATATTAGCTCCTATATGACTTAGAGTCTTTGAAAGGCAAAATAGAAAAGAAACAAATAAGGCTTAAAGTCATGGTTTTCAAACTGGGTCTCAAAGTGTCTGTGGTGAGGGACCATAAAAAATATTGAAAAGGCAGTTTGGACCATCCATTTTTATCTATCAGCATCCCACAGACCCTGCATTTGAAAAACATAGCCTGGAAAAGGCAATGAGGTTGAATATGCGTCGTTGTTTTTTGTTTTTTTTTTTTTTTAAGTGTCTATGACACTGATTCAAAAGTCAGGTTCTAAATTCAGTGCAGGTCCCTATTTAGTTTTAATGGCTGCTGTGGTCAAAAAGCTATGTACAAAAGCCCACAGAACCACATCAAAGAATCAAACATTGCCTGCACTCTCTGAATCGATTCTGCAAAGGTCTTTTTGCTAAAATTCTGTTAGTAAATTTCCATTATCCCAGCTGTCAATCAGTTATTCATACCAAATAATTGGAAGGTGATGTGCTTTGATTTTTTTCAACCAAATAAGCTCAAAAACAACAACATTCTTTGAATGATTTTTCAAGCAAGTTAGATTTTATTTTTAAATGAGGTTTTTGGGTATGCATATGTGAGAAGTATTGTAATGACCCTGTTTTCAGCCAAAAAAATCAGATAAGGATGAGACATTCCAGAGACCTGCTTTCAAAATGCTCTTTCCTTAGCACCAGGTTCTGTCAACAACCAGTTTCTCAACTTGTTAAAACATCACCTCAAACTTAAATGGACACATTAAATGGGGTAGTTTCTTCAAAAATCTCTGCTGGGTCACCAGAGGGGAAACAAATCATCAAAATTTGGAATGCTTATCTTTCTGCATGAGAAAAGAAATGTTTTTACTTTATCTTTAAGTTGGATGAGACTTTGAAACATTTTACCATGAGAAACCACCTTTCCTCCATGAGGGACAAATGATACCCATGGTCACAGCCCTTCTCTTCCGGGTTTGTTATAAGGATTCTCCCACTTTTTTTTTAAAGCTGTATCAAAAACACTTCTGATTTCAATCTGGTGTATTTCCTTATCTATGATGGAGGCAATAGAAAAATTTCACATGGATGCAGTCGGTGAAACCCTCGCACCCATTTTATTCGGTAGAAGCAGCTGCTCCAACTGTAACTACGCTTACTCTGTTTCCCTCTCCTCTCCTCCATAAAACAGTGGGGTTTTAAAAATTGTTATTAAAGAAGTAATGTACTGTTGAAAAACTATCTTCTCTAGCATGCTTAGAGAACGTATTAGAGTGGCTCACCATACATGCACAATGTGCTTTGTGCATTTAATTACTGAAAGATCATCCTGGAGACACTCACAACCGAGACATCTACACTTTTTTCCAACTAGATTTAGAAAACCTCCCATACTGAGCAGTTTGATCCAAAACTTGGTTCTTCAAATATATAGCAATGGATTTCACCTGTTTTCAAATACTTCTTGTTTGGCTTGGATATCATTATAACTTAAATATGGCTGAAAATATATAGACACTTGTCTTCATGTTCTAAATGTCTAGTTTTCTTTTCTTTTTTTAAGATTTATTTATTTATTTATTTGACAGACAGAGATCACAAGTAGGCAGAGAGGCAGACAGAAAGAGAGAGAGGAAGAAGCATGCTCCCCGCTGAGCAGAGAGCCCGATGCAGGGCTTGATCCCAGGACCCAGGGATCATGACCTGAGCCAAAAGCAGAGGCTTAACCCACTGAGCCACCCAGGTGCCCTAAATGCTTCATTTTCAATGCCTTCCTACTGTAAGGACTTCCCATCACTTACAGATAGCTTTCCCTGTACAGTGTGTATTTAGACTTCTTACAAGATCTGATTACATCATGGTTCGTCAGCCTCTTGGTATGACGGATGAAGACTTACACTGGGCGGGAAAGGGACATCATTCAGCCACTTTGGAGGTTTTGTGGGGTTTTTTACTATTGTTTACTTGCACTAGGGTCATTTTTGCCTAAAGTCAAAGAATCTTTATAGTCCACTTTCCATTTGGAGGGCAGAATTCGTTTTGTTAAAACTAGAAAATCTTTAAATCTACCTGGCCGGGAACAGGTAAATTGTAATGTATCACAATATGCTAAAAGCTAATAAAAACAGGATGGAAATGCCATCAACCCTCCTATTTGGAAATGTCCACAGATCTTTTAGGAAAATGTACTCACAACATATGACAGGTAACTTTCTGGCATCTTTTATTTAATGCCCAAGTAAAATTGTGTCACAACAACCACAAAACCCTAATGACACACAGCAGTAAACATCTCTTTAACTCAGAAATCTGAGTACAACAGCTGATTTGCAGCTGGATTTGGGCATTCATACCTCTGAGGTTAGCTGTGGGTCAGTGATGAGGTTCTGCTAATCTTGCAGAACGTGTCTCAGGGTTGACTGACTGTCAGCTGGTCTAGGGTTATCCGGCTGGGATTACTGGAAGAGCTTAGATCTTTCCACTTCTCAGCCTCCAGCAGGCATGCCCAGATAGGTTTTCATGGCAGTGACAGAGGGCAAGAGTGAGCGAACCCAGTTCTGTAAGACTCTGATTATTATGCATGCTTCTATCCCACTGGGCAAAGTAAGTCATATGGCTAAGCTCAGAGACAGGGTGAAAGAGACCATCGGTGTGAATGCAGGGAGTGGTGAAGAGTTGGATGAGCCTTAGAATCAATTTACTGCAACAGAGTGGTCATGTCAGGAGTACAGTAAATATTAATAAAACTTAATTTGTTAAAATAAAAACAAACAAATGTTTTATTACTTACTTTCTAAAACCTGCACATCCTCCGAAATATGTACAAACCACTTTTGATATTATTGGTATTCAAGGACCTAAATAGTTTAATGATTTAGTAGCTACATTGATTTATCTTTCTCCCTACTGACAATCCTTGTTATTTTTTTTATTAATTTATTTTTTTTCAGCGTAACAGTATTCATTGTTTTTGCACAACACCCAGTGCTCCATGCAATACGTGCCCTCCCTATTACCCACCATCTGGTTCCCCAATTTCAATAAATTTTAAATTTTAATTTTAAATTTCAATAAATGTTAAAAAGTAAAAATTTATGGGCAAAATACCCTAGTCTCAAAAGAAGTCACCAAAAATTAATAGTATTCCTTTTAAAAACAAAAGGAAAGAAAAGTCTTGATCATTTTAATATAACTTCTTGAAATAAGTATATGGAATCAAAAAGGAAATCAAAATCCCTATTATAAACTATTTCCTTAAACAATGCAGTGGAGACTATTACTACACGTACATACACAAGGGATGTGGCCAAATCTATCATTCAAATTTACTGCTTTAGGAAAGAAGGGATAAAAGTAAATGTACTATTTGACTTAAGAATTCAGAATAAGGGACACCTGGGTGGCTCAGTCAGTTAAGCTTCTGCATCAGGCTCAGGTCATGATCCCTTGGGTCCTGGAATCAAGCCCAGCATCCGGCTCCTTGCTCAGCAGGTAGCCTGCTTCTCCATCTGCCTGCTGCTCGCCCTATTTGTGCTCTCTCTCTCTCTTGCTCTTTCTCTGACAAATAAATAAATTCTTTTTTTAAAAAAAGAATTCAGAATAAAGGCACATCTAAGAAACACTTCTTAAACAATGAAATAATAAAGATCAGTAAATAAAAACAAAAGATAAAATAAAGTATCATAGATAAATAGATAAACATATATAAACATACATATAATTTATCTCCAAAGATCAACAAAAACCCATTAGAACCAATAAGAGAGCTCAGTAAGATAGATAATTACAAATAAATATGCATAAGACATTAGGTTTTTTTAAGCCATTAGATTTTTATACACCACAGGAAAATACCTAATAATTTAATATGTATTGCACATTCCATATCATAATCATAACAATGTAAAACATTTAATCTTTTATTAACAAAATGTGAAGAAACTTACTGAGTATTTTGTAAAAATAAAAGCTATATCACAAACATACATGAAAAATTAAAAACAAAAGTATTTTTAAAGCTTTTTAAAAACTTTTTTTTTTTTTTTTTTTTTTTAGGAATTTCTACACCAACATGGGGCTCAAACTCACAACCCTAAGAGCATGCTCTTCTGACCAAGCCAGCCAGGTGCTCCAAACAGCAACACTATTTTTAATTTTAATGGAATGCTAACCAAAATTGTGAAGGAGTGTTTGAGTATTTTGCTAAAATATATTTTATCACAAGAATAAAGAAAGGAAAGTATCTACTTTTCTTTTTTTTTTTCTTACTATCTACGTTTCTTGAAGAAGAGTACTATGTGTCACCAGCCATATAACTGTGGTACTAATGAAGACCTGAGACATTAATGAGGGGGAAAAAAATTGACAAACTCAGAAAATGAGCCAAGTATTTTTAAGTACTGCTTACAAAAGAGAAGGATGTGGAACCAGAGAACTAATACCAGAGTTTCCTTTAATAAATAATACTGAGAAAATTATTTAAGCACTTAAAAATAATAAATTAAATTCCTATCTCATACCACACACTAAAATAAATTCCAAACAATCAATAAGCTAAATCTAAGAAATTAAATCGCTGAAGAAAATAGAAGTGGAGAGCAATCTGATCTTAGAGTAAGGAAGGTCTTTGTAATCCTAAGAGCAAATGAATAAACAATAAATGGGAAATCTGACTGATTTTACCACATAGGGGTTATAAATGTGTATACACCTAAAAATGCCACAAACAAAACCTCTAACAAAATAGGAAAGACAAGGGTAACCTACTCCCAGATCAAAATTTTATGCTTCCTATGTAATAGAGTGAGGAAGAGCTCCCATAGATTATCAATGCTCTAATAGAGAAATGGGCAAAGGGCCTACATCAATTTACAAGGTAAGAAAATCAAGGAAAAATACAATTAGTCCCCCACTTATCATTGAGGACACATTCCAAGACCCCCAACGGATGCCCAAACTCACAGAGAGTGACAGACTATACAAACATACTGTGTTTTTCCCTCTACATAGGTACCTGTGATAAAGTTCAATTTATAAATTAGGCACAGTAAGAGATTAATAACAATAATAATAGAATAGAAAAAATTTTTTTAAGATTTTATTTATTTATTTGACGGAGATCACAAGTAGACAGAGAGGTAGGCAGAGAGAGAGAGGAGGAAGCAGGCTCCCCGCTGAGCAGAGAGCCCGATGTGGGGCTTGATCCCAGGACCCTGAGATCATGACCTGAGACGAAGACAGAGACTTTAACCCACTGAGCCAGCCAGGTGCCCCAGAATAGAACAATTTTAACAATATACTATAATAAAGGTTATGTGAACGTGGTCTTTCTCTGTCTCAAAATATCTTACTGTACTGACTCATCATGATGGTGTAAGATGATAAAATGCCTTCACGATGAGGGGAAGGAGGTGAATGATGAGGGCCTGGGAGGCAGTCCTAGGTTACCACTGACCTTGTGACCATGTGATTCTTCAGAAGGAGGATCACCTTCCAGACTGTGGTTGGTTGACTACGTGTATCTCAAACTGGGCGAAGCCAAACCACAGGGAAGGGGGCTACCGTAGACTCTAGACAAAATAGTCAACCTCATGTGAAATCAAAGAAACAGATCATAACAGAAGGATGATTATACATGTTTCACCCAGTAAATTGGCAACATTGTTTTGTTTGCTTTTACTTTGTTTTGTGTTGTTTGGTACCTAGGTTAGCAAAGTGCCCCAGAATGGCCATCAATCACTGATGAGAACATAAGTGTGTCCATTTAGAACCACAGATCTGGGTCTTTCACCAGGTCCTGCTCTTTCAGAAGGAACTCTGAGGAGATAGAGATGCACACAGAGGTATTTGTACAACGATGTTCACTACGGTGATACTTATCGTTCAAAATAATTAGCGGCAATCTAGATCTCCAACAATAGGGGAGTGCAGCGGTAGGAGGTAGGTTGAATCATCTGTGGTACATCTACATGCTGAAGGAGCTATTAAAATCATAAGTGGATGATTATTTGATGAGGTAAGACATTCTTCACAATATAGCATTAAATGAACAAAACTAACCCAGGCATGTAGTGCGATGGCTAATTAGTTTAAGAAAAAGATGGACTTAGAAAATGAAAGAATATGCCATAATTTTAATTCCAATGATAATTTTCTTTTCTGCATTTCTAGTTTTCACAATGAACTTCTATTCCATTTACAAATCAGAGGGAAAATAATAAATCTTCTAAATTTACTCATTCAACATTTTTAAAAGCACAATGTTGTGCAAGGTTAGCGGGCTTAGCAACTCTCCTAAATAATCCATTGTTCCTTCAGAGAGATTGAAGTCATCTGTCTGGAATTCCGAAAGCTGACAACAGCCATTTCAGATGCTCCAGTGTTCTTTCTCTCAGATGTAATAGATGGAGATGATCACAGACAATAATGGCAGAAAAAAGTATACAGTGAAGTTCAGATGTGCATTTGGAAAAAAAATATGTAATGAAGAGAGTCAAGTGGCAAATAAAAAAAAAAACCCACCAAATTAAAACATTTCTTGATCTCACACTGCCAATAGGTCTATCGTATTGGCGTTAAAAATTCTTTTTAAATCTCTTTGGCACAGATTTAATGCAGCACAGAGAACAGATAAAGCAGGACAAGCAGCCATCATTGGTCCCCAGAGGTGCTGCCATCCTTCAGTTGGAGAAAGCCACCAGGAGACAGGTGTAGGGAGCTGCTCTGCCTGTCCGGCTCCAACTGCAGACTCCATCTCCAGGCTGAGGACAATCCGTTCTCAGAGCAGCAGAGCTCTAGTTATAAGGAAACTGTTTATCAAGAATCCCTAAGGTATGAACAGCCCTGAGCCCAAAAAACAGGGAAAGGAAGAGGCTTGGAGAAGGTGAGGCCAGATGGGTAAAGGTGAAGTGCAGAGCAGATAAAGGGCCTCTGAGCCCCACATCAGTGTGAGAGAGAAAGACTGAAGATCATGCCTCGGGTGTGTCTGCAGGGAGGGGGAAGGCTTGCACTCCATATCTCAATGAGCCTCCTCGGTGGTGGTTCTGAGCAGTCAAGAGATGAGCGAGAGTCGAAGGAAGCATCAGGAGGATTGAAGACATTTACTCAAAGTCACACACCAGGAACCAGTGAGCAGGATCTGAATGCAGATCTGTTCCACTGCCTCACTGGGCCGATTTCATCCTCACCCTTGGCGGTGGGGTGGGGGCAGTCTAAGTGACACAGGGCAGTGACAGGCTGTGCAGATATCCTCCCTTCTAAGGCCAAGCAGGCTCACGGGACAGCAGTTTCACCTTCTCTGTCTTTTTCCTCCTCCCCTACCTTGCGTCTGTGTTACTGCAAGAGCCTCACATCTCATGGCTTACCTTTCCACGTCCCCACTGTGTGTATGTCTGCCCGCCTCTCGACTTCTCTCCATAACCTATTCTCTCTCCAGGCTGTGTAACTCCTTCCATGCAGCTAGATCTGCCAACCCCCAGGGTCTAGATCCTGTTCCCCAACTTCTCCTTTCTGCTCTCCATGTCCCCAACAAAGTTCTGAGCTATACAATGTATAGAAGCTCTCGTAATGCAAAACATTTTCAAGGGAAAGATAAGAAGACCTAAACTCTCTCCCAGGAATAAACTACATATATAATTTTACCAAATGAAAGAAACTGAAAATGAATACAGCTATAGAAAATAGAGACCAACCAAAACAAGGAGAGCTCCTGAGATCAAATAAATTAGGAAACAGAACATCCTCTCTCTCCTGTTCACGGTGCATAAGAGCCTGAGGCTTCAAATAGTCCTCCCGTTAAAGGGCCATTTTTTAAACCCAAATTTCTTTGAACACAGGAGTCTTTTGTTGTTCAGGACACATTTAACATTTCATAGCACTAGTTATATGGTAATAAATTACAGAGAGTTTGAGAAAGGCTGATGCATGCTGATGCGCATAATAGTGTAAATCATAGTATGCCGGGAGAGGCTAAGCAGTGCACCTGCTCCCGCCATGTTCTCCGCTTCTGGTCTGCCTGCCCCCAACCAACACCCACCTCAGAGCTACCCCCACCCATGAAGGGATGAATGGAAAGAGACTAGACTGCAGAGACATGGATTCAATCCTCTGTGACAGGACAGACTAACTAATTTCTCTGGGCATCAGACCCCTTACTGGTCAGATGCGCATCGTGATACCAAAGTCTGCAACATACCTGGCATGGCCTAGACCAAAAGAATATCCCTCCCTGCCACACACACACACACACACACACACACACACACACACACACACGCTGATAGGTCTGTACTGAATTGGTCTCTTTCCTCTATCAGGGTCGATACACTCATTGCAGACACTCTTCAAACTGTTTAAAATTGCTTCAAGTTTAGCCTCACAAGCACTAAGTTCAGCAAGTGGAAGTCTATTTCTTGAGCTATTTCCATTTTCCATTTGTTAGTGACAGATGCATGCAATTACTGGAAGTTCAAGAACAACACTTCCTTCCAAATCACTGCGCACACCAGAGACAGAACACCTTCTCCTCTTGGCTGCTACACTGGGGGAGAGGACCAGGGTTGCTGACGCTCCACCTTGGATGTAAGAGAACAGCTTCCAAGTTCAGTTTTCCTGGAAACCTCCTCCCTTCTTGGGATTTTTCTGTGTTCGATGATTGCGTCCCATGTTACTCTCCAACCATCTTTCTCCCCACCAATTAGTTTTAAAGCTGCACCTCTTGCCTTGTTGGGTTTTTGGCATCATCCCCCTGTCCTGGCACCCCTGTCCAATCTCACGGCATCCTGGCACCCCTGTCCCATCTCACGGCATCCTGGCACCCCTGTCCCATCTCACAGCAAGACAGGGCAGCAACCAGCTAGCTTGCAAAGCACAGTAACTCAATTTGCAACCCAGAACCAAAAAAATCACCCTTTGATCTCAGAAAATATAACACTAAATAATTACCCAGAAGACTGGAACTTGGAAATACAATTACATTTTCCTTGTTACTTATTAGGACTGGATCAGGCTCTCCTGTGCTCTTCAAGTCCTGGCATTTTCATTCCTGCATAAATAGAGTCACTAAACCACCATGCCATGCTCCTCTTGGTCTGGAATGGGGAAATAGCATCTCCTGACAGAAAAGTGCTGTCTGAAAACTCCCATCAGAAAGAAAAGTTGGGCAGGAGGTATCCAGGACCCTGCCTGAATGAGCCCCCTGGGACTTCTGGGTCACAATTTGCTGCAAAGTAGAATTGTAAGCAGCCACCCCCAGGTCTCCATGCAGAGGGCTTGGTCCCTAACTTCTGGCTGGAGTGATGGAGAAGCATGGGCTTGAGAGGGACCTGGAGGAGAATGCCTGCCCCACTGTATATTGCCTGTGAGATCTTCCAGCAGCCTGGTTCTAAGCAGGAATGGACTTCAAATGTCGAGGCCCCTCTTCTCCTTTATTATTCACAGGTTACCCAACACATTCAGCCACCACCATGGCAGGAAGTGCCTATAAGATCATTGCCAGGGGGGAAGTTGCTATCAAAGTGTGGCTTAACCTCTGCATTACACACCAAGACCCCAGGCCTGGAACTGCAGAAAGGGTGTCTTCTTATGGGCTGCTGATCCAATCTCCCCTCATAGTCCCTCAAGAGTACGGAGTGGCATGCAGACTGGGCAGAAGGAGCCAGGGAGCCAGGGAGAACCAGGTCTGGGTGAGAGATTAGTCACACCCATGGCTGGGCTTTCCTAGAAATGAGGCTCCCTCTGATAGCAAAGGTTCCCTTAGGAACAGCTTGTGAATTATTTCCTTTATGACCCAAACATCATTACAATCCATTCCTTTCTCACCACACTTATCACCAAGTCTGGAAACTCATCAGTTCTCCTCTGAACTCCTAAGTAATGCCTTAATGCCAAGCCTCTCCTCCCCAGACCTCCACCCTCAGCCACCAAAGTAAAGTTTCAAGAATAAGAATGTGGTCATGCCAACACTGTGACCCAGGCCCATCATCTCCCACAGGAACTAATGCAAGAGTCTTCCTCAGGGCCACCCATACTGACCCCTCTTAGGTTTTCTCTTGCTATATTCCATAGCCACACTCCATACGAGAGCCAAAATGAGGAGCTGGAAGATATAAATCGAGTTATGTCATTTTCCAGTTTAAACACCATCACACTCAGAAAAGAACTCAGGTCATGTGAATACACCCTCCCTTCCTACTGCTCCTTCCGCTCAGCCCCTCACTCCTCTACTCCTGCCACATTCAGATGACCCACCAAGTTCATTTCAACCTTTGCCCTTGTCACTTTGTCGGGCTAGAATCCATCTCTCCCAAGCGAACAGAGCAACCCAGCTCTTCCCAGACCATAAAGGATCTGCCAGAGACAGAAGTGTTAAGGAAAATCTCCACTTCTCAGAACCCAAGGACATTCTCCAAATGTTGGATCAGGTGGGGACTTTCCTTCCACAGAAGTGACCAACTCATAATACCCAGGGTCACAGAGGGGTGCACAACCTATGGAACTGGACTCCCCAGGTTCAAATCCTGACTCACTGCTTATTAGCTATGTGACCTTTGACAATTTACTAACCTCTCTGAGCCACAGTCTCCCCTTTTGTGGAGTGGAAATACTAATAATAGTATAGCTGTGTCCTCATAGGCTACCATAAGAATTAAATGGATTACTAGAAGGAGAGTATTTGGAAAATGGGGATGACAGTTATAGGAGTTACTCCAGCAGCAGGGGAGACGAGACCCTACATTCCCATTTGGAACATATTGTAAACAATTGAATCCCTAGTGCCCAAGTCCTCCCTTGACCATCCCTGTCCTACCATTCCCAACCCCAGCCTTAACCTTATGGGCAAGTAAAATCTTGGATGTTTTCAATGCTTTTGTATAACATTGACTTGGGGGCTAAAGGGTTGTTTCTGATCATCATTCATCTTTTCATTACTGTCATGTATTTTATTGATTTTGCATTGAAATATGTTTCCAACATTTTAAAATGAGACTCTTGCTTCAGTGGATCCCAGATCCTAACATCTGGTGAATTACAAACAATCATGTGGGTTTCTTTTTCTTCTTAATTTTAATTTTAAAAATCAATAAGTAATCTGTGATGCCTTTAAAAGATATTAAACAACACAATGAACTTGGGTTTTATTATGAAGATGTTTTCAGCAGTGATTCCACAAAAATTGCAGGATTTGTAAGACCTGAAAGTGTTGGGCTTTCTGAAAAACTTCTTGTTAAGACCCAGACTAGAACTGGAGGGCCCATGGAGACCATCAAGGCAATCAAAATTTATGCAAGAGAATATAGTTGGTGGGGTCCGTTATCAAAGGAGCGAGACTGATACAAAGTGAAGGTCAAGCAAAGCTTTATTTCGTGCCAGTATCGAGAATCAAACCAACTGGCCGGGGCCGTCTCTTATGGAGAGAGCGATGCCCCCCACCCCAGCCTCACAGACTAGCTTTTATAGAACAAAAGCCGTGTAAGTGAGCCTGGTCAATGAGATTGTAACACAAGAGAAAGGTGCATAGTCATGTTAGGTCACATGCAGGTGGCCAATTGAATTACAGTTTACCCTATAGTAGCTGTTGGAACTAGCCTATCACTCTGGTCAGAATTGGTGTCCTAGTTTGGCACCCAGAAGGTGGGGTTTACATTCTTTGGTGGTTAGGAAGATAATATGTGTGCTTTACTGATTGGATGTCTCCACCTGGCCTGACTCCTCCTTGTATTCTGGGCTCTGTTATCTCCACCTGACCTGACCCATCCTTGTATTTGGGCTCTGTTATCAGGGACTGGTCGGCCATATTTTACTGGTTTCTCAGACTTGCTTCTAAGTAAGTTCCGTGGGGGGGGGGGGGGGGGGGGGGCTGCCAGGGGCAGTTTAAGTTTTACTGCACAAACAACAAAATGGCTTTTTAACCGAGATGGAGTCTCTCTTGCTAAGTAGGCCCTTACAGTAGTCAAGGCAAATTAACAGATTTACTGGAAATTACTTATTTGTATTCAAAATAAACATAGCTTTGGGGGCACCTGTGTGGCTCAGTCAGTTAGGCATCCAGCTCTTGAGTTTGGCTCAGATCATGATCTCAAGGTCATGAGATGGATGGAGCCCCACATCGGGCTCCCTGCTCAGCGGGGAGTCTGCTTGGCCCTCCCTCTTCCCCTCTCCTTGCTCGTGTCCTCTCTCTCTCAAATAAACAAAAATCTAAATAAATAAAATCTTTAAAAATAAATAATTAAAAACAGCTTTTGAGGTAGCTTTGGAGTAGTCCTAACTTTACCCAACATCAATTAGAACACACCGCTGCTTTTAGCCTCTAAAATGTTTATATCTAGGCCATGTGTGAAGAAGCAGTGAGGCGGTGTTCCTAATCACTGGCCACAGAAACCGTGGAGGCCACCGGCAGAGCCACGCCCCTTGAAGGCAGGCAGCCCATTCAGGGGGCTGGAGGTGGGGGAGGAAATGCGAGTCTGAGGCTCAGAGGCTCAAGGAACAGGCAGGCATCTCACCACAGTTTTGAGGCATCAGGGGACAGAGGACAGAGGCAGCCCTTCTGATTTACTGCCTAGCACCCTCTCCATATTCCACGGTAAAGGTGGGAACCCAGAAGGGGGGCTGCTCCAGGTCGCCCCCTTGGGCTGACTGAGTCTGGACTGGATCTCGGGTTGAGCCCAGTGGTCCCTTGAGTTCCCCCCAAATACAGGCTGTCTCTGTAGAGTCCGTGAATTCAGGGGCCTCTTTTTCTCCGGCCTTCTGGATTTGAAGATAGGGGGAAAGATGATGCGCATGCACTCACATTTTGTTTAAATCTGGCTCGGCCGGGTGACTGAGTGACCCTTCCGGTCAGGGCAGGATAACAGGTGGACTTCTACATCTGTTCCAACTCCACTAACCCCTCTCCCACATCAAACGCAGCCTGAGACCACTCACTGGCTTACGCCTGTCCAGTGCCTTCCCCCTGACAGACTTCTGCCTTCAGCCTATCATTGACTTTCCTCCAGATCAGGCCAAGGCTTGGGAGGGGCATATGTCTTACATCCTGGTTCCTCCGGCCCGCCTGCACCAAGTGAGGTGCAGGAGTCGCCCCGCCAGTCTGCAGTAACTGAGACAACACTGCCATCTTGTGGTCAGGAATTCTGCCTGCCGCCAAAGCCACCCCAGGAGGGCCAAGAAGAGCCTTTCTCAGCCCCACAGGTGGGAGTAGGACAATCCTGGGGGCACCCTGCCTGCAGGAGGCAGTACATACACGGGTGATACAGGCCATGATGGCATCAGATGTACCACACACAAGGGCTCCAACCCAGTCAGCAAATACTCAGTGTGCAACACTCCAGAACCAGGTGGTAATGAGAGGCATGCCGGCAATTACAACCCAGTGAACAAAGTGCCAAGTAAAGTAGGTATGATAGCTGTGGGAGCTCGGAGAAGGAGGGACAAACAGCCCGAGGAGAAAAAGATTTCATAAGTGACACAGGGTCAGAATCTCGAAGGATACTCCAGCATCATCAAGGAAGCGAGATGAGGAAGGAGCACGTCAGAATTTCTGAGGCTTGCAGAATAGACTCAGTTTAGAGATGGAGTACTGAGTGTGGAGGGGACATGTTCATGGCTTGCTCGGCGAGAGCCAAGGGTGGGGGGCATGGGCAGGAAAAGAGTAGGAGACAAGTCTGAAAAGAGAGAGAGCTTTGAATGCCAGAATTAGATTGCTGGAAATCACACGACAAAGCTGTATCTAAGAAGAAATAAAGCAGGACACCAGAGTGGCACATTCAGTTGGGCATCTCTTGGGTTCAGCTCAGGTCGTGTCCTGGGGTTGTGGGAGGGAACCCCACATTGGGCTCCATACTCCACGGAGAGTCTGCTTGGGACTCTCTCTCTCCCTCTGCCCTTCCCACCACATTTTCTGTCTCTCTCTAAAATAAATAAATAAATCTTAAAAAACAACAACAACAAAGAAGAAGAAGAAATAATGCAGCAAAAAATAAAGCATGAACTATATGCTTAGAAAAACAACTGAACAGATATTCACCATAATGTTAGCAGTGGTTATCTCTGGGGCATGTGCTTATTTGTATGTTTCCGTCTGTCTGTCTAGCTGTCTGCCTGATCTGTTTTAATGAACTTGCATTACCTTTTTAATGAAGGAGATAACAAGGCAAGTTATGGGATCAGGTGTTTCTCATTGTGGTGGTCTCTTCCCCAAGAGGGTAGGTCAGGGAGTCATGTAAAATTCAGGATCAGAGACTCAGCATCTGTCATGCTGGAAGGATCTCGGGAACCTACCCAACCTTGTCCTTCAGACCAGAGAAGAGAGGTCTGTGGAAGCGGCAGGGACTCAACCAAGCACACACAGCCCTGCCTGGACCTCAGGATCAGGCTCATTCCTGCTTTCCCTTCGCTGCTCACCACTTCCCATTGCTGTCTGGCAAGGAGTTCACCACACACGGCAAGGGCCCACAGCTCCACGAAGCTCCCAGGTAGGTAGCAGCCAAGCTCAGGCGCTGCTGGCAGGTCTCCCTGTCCCTCGGTTGTACTAACATATTGTAGAGCTCCGCTTGAGAAAGGAGACAATTGAGTCCCAGGACTTTCATATGATTTCATCCAACAGTTCTCAAAGTGTGTGGCTGGCAGTTCCCATAGACCCCGTCTGTGAAGCCCAAACTTTTTCCATATGACTACTAAGGTATAATTTGGACCCCTGAGTGGCTCAGTCGGTAAAAGGTCTGCCTTCGGCTCAGGTCATGATCCCAGGATCCTGGGATCCAGTCCTGTGTCGACTCCCTGCTCAGCAGGGAGCCTGCTTCTCCCTCTCCCTGTTGTTCCCCCTGCTTGTGTGTGCGCTCTCTCTCTCTCTGTCAAATAAATAAATAAAATCTTAAAAAAAATAATTCAGGAGAGGGTGGTGGGGTTATGGACATTGGGGGGGGTGTGTGCTGTGGTGAGTGCTGTGAAGTGTGTAAACCTGGTGATTAACAGACCTGTACCCCTGGGGCTAAAAATACATTATATGTTATTAAAAAATTTTAAAAAAATACTAATGTACAGCTTGGCTTCTTCATTCTCATTCTTGCATGAGCGTACGAAGGACCTTCCCAAAGGCAGTGTGATATGTGATGGCAACATGATTGTCAAATAAATGATGAACAGGAAGGTGCAAACTTGATTCTATTGATCTCCATTGAATGCCAAGGCAGGGATGAGAACCCAGCGGTCTTCTCTCTGGCTAGGCATTAGAGAATGTTGCAAAGATGTAAAACAAAGTCACTCTTCTCATTTTGTATTCTAATTTTTTTAATGAGGAAATACAGTAATTTTAAATGTTACTATGTTTACAGTTTACTGTCTTATTTTAATAAGCTTACAAATAAATACATATAATTTTGCATTTCCAACTTATCATATCATAAATGTCATTGATGTAACTCACATAAACTAAAAGTCTTTGGTATTGCCATTAATTTTTATGAGCATGAAGAGATCTTGAGACCAAAAAATTTGAGAACCTCTAATCTGACCTTCCAGCTTATCACTCCCGTCCCTGACACGATCACCTACCCATTTCCCCCACCTGCAGGGGACGGTCCTCCTCTGTTGGCCCTTTATTCACAGAGGTACAAGGAGCACCTTTCCAACCAGTGTTCCCTCCTTCCCTTTTTTTCTCCCTCTCTCAGTCTCCCCTGTTCCTCTCTCCCCTACAGCCCTCCCTCTCCCTCCTCTCTCCCCTCCTCCAAGCTATGACCTTGGCCCCAGGCAGGGCTGGGCTGACAGACTTCTGGGCACAGAATATCTTTCTTCCCTCTCTCCTGTTTTCCTGCCCCTGGTGGCAGCCGCTGAGTCTGCATCCTGCAAGCTACCTGTCCCTCCAAGAGCTTCTCAAATGGCATTTCATCCCAGAAATTGGCTCCCCCAGACCTCTTGAAAGGGATCCCAGACTGAGGAACCCGATAGAACAAGGTTCATACTGGCCTTTTCATTATTCAGCTGTCATTTTGGGACCCCAGCTCCATGTCAGATGTAGAGAACCAAAGAGCATGACATGTTCCCTCCATCTGTTCACAGTTTCCGGGGAAATGAAGAAAGAGTGAATGGTTCTGCTGAGGAAAGCGGGGAAATGCTTCACGGAAGATGTGACATTTGACAGGGATCATACAAGATGAGGAGGCGTGTACGGGGTGAAGAGGAGTGTCCTTGCAAAGGCACATGAATGTGAAAATGCACCACATGCTTAAGGAACTGAATGGATCGATGTGGGTAGATTATAGCATGTGGGCATGTGTGTGTGCGTGCGTGGGTTTGGATGTGCACTGTGAGAACGTGCACATGAGCGTGTGGTATTGTGTGCAGCTGTGTGAGCCTTTGTGTCCATAAGGACATGTGTGCCTGAGTGCGTGCATGCATGTGGACATGGGACCACGTATGTCCCTTGAGTCATTAGGTGCCATAGTGCGTGTGTGTCCATGTGAGTGTCTGTATATGAACCTAGTGATGATGAGACAGGAGTGCCTGTTGGGAGAGAGGGGAGGAAGTGGGAAACATATTACCTGTTACCTCCTTCAGTCCTCACCCCAACCTTGTACCCCGAGTCTTATTACACCCATTCTACAGAAAGGACGAGTGAACTGCCAAAGCACACACCATTAGTATACGATGAAACTCTCATTCTGGCCACACCTGTAACCAAGATCAACCACAGAGACCTGAGATTGGGATCTGGAAAGTCTGAACAAAGCCCAGCTCTTCCCATACACCCATCTCTCAAGTGGAATCTCACTTAATCCCTGAAGAAGAGAACCTCAGTAGACATGGTTAATTTTCCAGAGTCCCTCTGGCACATGGCAGGCCAACCAAACCTGTCACTAATGCAGAAGCTGATACTTTTTACAATGCTTTTCCAATAATTAATTCAGAAAGCCAACAGGAAAAGCTAAACCGTATTTCAGTCTCTTGGAA
Organism: Meles meles; assembly: GCF_922984935.1. NCBI lineage: Eukaryota > Metazoa > Chordata > Mammalia > Carnivora > Mustelidae > Meles > Meles meles. Next base: position 43,116,854 of record NC_060078.1, on the reverse strand, counting down.
CAGTCTCTTTAATTGGGAATTAAAGAGGAAGGTCAAGGGTTTGAGGAAGCTGGGAAGGACCCTCACATCCTCTCCTGCTCCAACGGGCCTCCAAGAGCTTGGTTTAGCTCCACACAGAAATGTCCAGAAGAGGTCAGGCGTTGCCAGGCTCACTGACTGTCCTGCCTCGGCTGTTAAATCGAGTTCACTAACCTGGTGACTGGAACAGATGAGCCCCTGTGTTGACTCCAGCTCAGCGAACAAGGAGCACTCCTTCCAGCAGGCGTCAGGACGTGCTTCCTGCACCAGACACTGGTGAGGCTCTCATACGTTCTCTCCCTTAAGCTGTATCTGTTTCTTTATTTTCTCTCTTCCATGTCATATGGAATAAAACTGTGTCATACAGGACGGATTTCAAGTGATTTAATTTTTATATATTTAAATACTATATGGATCTTGTGTTACCTATTGTGTAGTTTATTCATATAGACACATTTGTGTAGTCATTTGGATTAGTTACTTGTCACCCCATTTTTCAGATGAGAAAACTGAAGCTCAGCGGGCTTGGATAACTTCAAGTACTGCAGCTAACAAGTGACAATCAGAATGCAAGTCTACCTCTTCTTGCGACACAGAGTCCGGCCTTTTCCTCTGTACTGGTTCTGTGGATTGGTCTCATTCTCAGTCACAATGAGGGTGTGTGACCTGAGGCTGCTTTAGATCCAGGTCCCCGCCTCTGGGCAACCTCTGCAGTGGTCCAAGCTGGACTCTTGGTCGAGCAGGGACACGGCCCTTTCTCCACCACCTGAGAACAGAGACAGCGCCGTTGCCGTACTTTCCAAATCCTGGCCTGGAACTGTGAGGCATCCAGAGATAGAATATTATGGAGCCCGTAAGAAGCATATTTAGAGTGTTTTTTATGGCCATGAAAATAAATGCTTCTTATCCAAAACTAATAATAATAACAATAATAATAACAGCAGTAGTAGACAAATATTTATATTCATAGCATGGATCACCAATATAAAAAAAAATTCAAAGGGGAAAAGCCAGAAAGGAAAGTCACCAAATGCTGACAGTGGTTATTTCTAGATGACAGATTTATGGGGTGCCTATTTCTTTTTTTGACTTTTCTGTGTCTCACAATTTCCCACAATAGACATGCATAGCTTTTCAAAGGGGGAAGGAAGGTGGTGGCATATTTAATACCTGACTGTGGCCTGAAAACTGTGACACCCCTTTCCCAGGCTCTTCAAAGGTCCGGACTGGAACAGTTCCATGTGGAGAGCCTTCCAGAGGCTCCCAGCAGGCATCCGCGCCTGGGAAAACAAGGCCTTCCGCCGGGGTGGGCATCGGGTTTCATTTCCCCCAGGCCTCCTGTTCTCCCTTCTCGCTTCACCTGAATATCCCCTGGAGAAGGCCCGGAGTGCAGCCTGCACCCAACCCTGCCCTCCCCCGCCAATCTCCATCTTCAGCTCCGCAGTCTCCAGCCCTGACTGCTCCCCGCAAGCCCCTGCCCGGCGGCAGCCTCACTGAGAAGCTGAGGGGGCCTCTGAGAACTCTGCTGGCGCTGTGCTGGCATGTGTTCAACCCACTCACAGGACAGTGCCCAGAAGAGCACCTGGAAACCCGGAGTGTAAAAGGGATTGTTGCTTCCCCCCGTCTTGCGGATGGCTGTCACCCAGGACCACACATGAGGCTTTAGCAACAGCCCTCGCCCATACACTTCTTCCTTTGACATGCATTTAATCAGAGTTTCCAGGGGCAGGATGGGGTTTGGGGGGTGGGACTGAGCAGCCCCTGCCTGGAGGGGTCAGTTCCACTGGGGGAGACTCATGATAACACACTGGCTTAGCAGAGGGACTGACGCCACTTCCAGCAAGGTGGCCTGGTGGGGGGCAGCACCCTGTCTGGGAAAGGCTGGCCAGGAACAAGGGTGTCTGGGCTGGATGCCTGATCAATGAGGGGTGATCGGACAGAGAGAGAAGTCTGCATTCTACGCAAAGGCAACAGCATGAGCAAGGGGACACAAAAATGAGAGCATGTGAGGTGTTTGGCAGGTGGTAAAGTGGTTAGAGCTGGACCTCCAGTTCTGCCTGTAGCACCGGGGAGGTAGGAGTCCCTCCTTCTGGCAGAGGGAGCTTGCTGGGTCCTTAAGCAGAGAACCTGGGAGCAGCCTTGTTCTCAGGAGACTGCAGCCACACAGGAGACAGAACTGAAGGTGGGACTTCCATGGGGCCAGGGGGGAGGGGGACAGGGTGGGGGGACAGGAGGCAACATTCTGTCTGCCCTGCCGCCTGGAGATCTAGCATGGAGTAAGAGCCACAGAGTTATTGGGCTCTGGTCCTGAAATGAGAAATTCCAGCCTTCCCCAGTCCCGGCACTGCCGGGGAAACTGCCCTGAGTGGCCAGAGAGTTCCATGCCTGGACACTTGACATTGGGAACCAGAGAAGGTTACCCCCATCTCCCTGGAGGCCCTTGTCTGTAACTATGAACCTGGAAGACCTGGTAGTCTTATTTGCCACCACAGACTAGAGCATAGACCAAGCTATTCTGCAAGAAATGAGACAAAGCTCTAGTCATCAAAACAGTATGGTACTGACACAAAAATAGACATGTAGATCAATAGAACAGAACAGAAAGCCTAGAAATAAACCCACAATTATATGGTCAATTAATCTTTGACAAAGTAGGAAAGAACACCCAATGGGAAGAATACAGTCTCTTCAATAAATGGTGGTGGGAAAACTGGACAGTTACATGCAAAAGAATGAAACAGGACCACTTTCTTACACCACACACAAAAATACACTCGGAATGGATTAAAGACATAAATGTGAAACCTGCAACCATAAAAATCCTAGAAAAGAGAACAGGCAGTAAGTTCTCTGACATAAGCCATAGCAACTTTTTTCTAGATAGGTCTCCTGAGGCAAGGGAAATAAAAGCAAAAATAAACTATTGGGACTGCCTCAAAATACAAACTTCTGCACAGGGAAGGAAACAATCAACAAAACTAAAAGGCCACCTACAGAATGGGAGAAGATATTTGCCAATGAGATACCCAATAAACAGTTAATATCCAAAATATACAAAGAACTTATAAAAGTCAACACCCGAAAAAACCACAAAGAATCTGATTAAAAAGTAGGCAGAAGATATGAATAGACATTTTTCCAAAGAAGACATCCAGATGGCCAACAGACACATGAAAAGATGTTCAACATCCCTCATCGTCAGGGAAATACAAATCAAATACAAAGAGATACCACCTCACAGCTGTCAGAATGCCTAAAATCAAAATCACAAAAAATAACAGGTGTTGATGAGGATGTGGAGAAAAGGGAAACTTCTTGCACTGTGGATGGGAATGCAAACTAGTGTAGCTACTGTGGAAAACAGTATGGAGTTTCCCCAAAGGTTAAAAATAGAACTACCCTATGATCCAGTCATTGTGCTACCGGTATTTAGCCAAAAATACAAAAACACTAATTCAAAGGGATAGATGCACCCCTATATTTACAGCGGCATTATCTACAATAGCCAAATTATGGAAGCAGCTCAAGTATCCAGCCATGGATAAAGAAGATATGGTGTATAAGGGCACCTGGGTGGCTCAGTTGGTCAAGTGCCTGACTTCACTATGGCTCAGGTCATGATCTCAGGGTGGTGAGATCAAACCCCATGTTGGGCTCTGCACTGAGTATAGAGACTGCTTAAGATTCTCTCTCCCTTCTCCCTCTGCCCTTCATATCGCCACTCATGCTTTCTCTCTCTAAAAAGAAAGAAAGAAAGAAAGAAAGAAAGAAAGAAAGAAAGAAAGAAAGAAAGAAAGTATATATGGTATATATATATATGTATATATAAATATATAATGTATTATATATAATACAGAAAACATTTACTTATATGAATTTTATATGTGTGTTATGTGTGCGTGTGTATGTTTGTGTATAATGGAGTATCATTCAGCCATAAAAAAAGAATGAAATCTTGCCATTTTCAACATGTGGATGGAGCTAGAGACACTATATTGTTGAACAAAATAAGTCAGTGAGAGAAAAACAAATACCATATGATTTCACTCATATGTGGCATTTAAGAAACAGAAAAATGAAGGGTATCTAGATGTCTCAGTTTCTCAAGTATCCAATTCTTTATTTTGGCTCAGGTTATGATCTCAGAATCATGGGACCAAGCCCCGAACTGGGCTCTACACTCAGCATGGAGTTTGCTTGTCCCTCTCCCTCTGCTCCTCTCCCTGTTCTCTCGCTCTCTAATAAATAAATAAATCCAATCACTGAGAATAAATAAAGAGGTCTATCATCCTCCTGCTCCTCCAGTGTTTTTAAATGTCATCTGGAAGTCATTTATTCCTTCCATTAGAGACCTCTGTATTCACACTTTATTTGTCAAGTTTAGCAGCTTGATTTTGAGAAGTACTCTTAAAAAAAAAAAAAGTTCTTGCCCAGATCTTTCACCTGTTCCAGATTTTTTAGACTTCAGTACCGCAGCATATTGGTTGGCCCCATTTAAGAGACAAGGAAGAGGGCGCAGCCAAGCTTTAGCCTAACAAAATTTGGCCCTGGAACTTTCTGGAAATGGGTTCCAAACCCAAGAAAAGGTGTAGCCTTTCCCAGACAGGTGGAGTTCTGCCAACTTTGACCCAAATCTCCATCCCAGGAATGCTGGATGAACAGGAAGATGTTCATCTTCCTGTTGAAGAAGAGGGGCCTGGAAGAGGCCCATTTCTTCTCTGCAAAAGCTTGCTGTAGCCTCAAGCCCCTCCATCCTCTGGATTTCTAACCAAAGCATCTCTAGTCGGCCAACACAAAGGCCCACCTCCACTTAGAATCAGACATCAGATTTGCAGCAGATTTTCTCCTTTATACACAAATCAGAGCTCCAGGAAATATCTCAGCATAAATGTCCTTCCTCCCTAAGCTGAAAATTCTCCCTTCCATTCCTGCAGAGCAAAAGAGAAAACCTGTTTTCCGTCCTCTCCGGTTTCAGGTAGGTTACTCTGTGAGGCCAATTCTCCTGGTCTGGGCAGAAGTTCCTTCCCTGCCTGTACAAATCCTTCTCTAATTAATGCTCCAAACCTTTCTACAGAAGCAGCCACAAAGTGCAGGCAGAAGGGAAGGTCCTGGAAGGGTCCACACAGCTGTCAAGACTGCAGGGGTGGAGGAGGCGCTGTTGGTTCAAGGAAGGTGGTGGCTTCTTCGATTCCTGTACTGTCCCCCTCGTGTCCTCTGTCAATGTGTGCACAGCCTCTCAGGGTGGTTGTGTGCTGCAAACAGGCAGCATCCTTTTCATCTCTTCTGACAAACCACACTCCGCTGCGCCTTCACTGGATGTTTGCTGAGCACTTGGTATGTACCAGACATCCTCTTCATTCCAACTTTGATGACATTGATTCCTCTCCCACTCCAGAGCAGTCAGACGTTGTCAGGACTCCAAGTCTCCTAGCCCTTCAAACACCTCCAGCAATGAAAGTCAAACCCTTCCAGCAAAGAAAGCCACACCAGAACAGGTACATATGATGAATATTCTGTCTGGTTTTGGTCTAGAGGAAGCCAAATGGTCAGCTTTGCGGGGTCAAGCGGTGACCATCCAAGAAAGAGACACTGAGGAAAGTGGCCAGATCTTGAGTCTGGCTCCAAGAGTGTTGTCTCCTGGGAACCAGCCTTCCTTTCCAGCCCCAGGGTTGTCCCACAATTATATGTCCCGCTAGAAGCTTCTTCCCCAAGAAGATTTACTGAAGCTCCTTGAGCTCTTCAGGTGCTAAACCTCTCCCTTGCCCCATGGAAGGTCCCACCCTGCCACCCATGTACCTGAAGGGCAGACCAGGAGGCCCACAAATGAGGAGGGAGGCCAAGGCACCAAGATCCCTCAGCACCTCCATAGCTTCCTCTCTGTCTTTCAGCCTTCCTCCACTGGACACCAGGGAGGCGCCAGGGCCTCTCTCTGTCACACTGGCACAGGCAACCCAAGGACAAGCACCACCCATTCCAGGAACACAGGGCCTGAGAGGGGCAGGTGACCACTTGAGAACGAGGCTGTGTGTAGTGTGTGGTGTATGTGTGGAGTACGTGTGTACAGTGTGCAGTATATGTACCTGTGCTAGATAGAGTCTTCTCCGTCCCAGCCCAGTGATTCCACAGTCATCATGGGAACTGGACTCTTGCAAGACCATTCTACATTCTGAAACTGTGTTTTTGATTTGGGCATTAAAAATGTTATTATTTAAGTTAAGTGATAGCAGCAATAGATGATAGGTTTGGGTTTTTTTTTTAAATGCTTACATGTGGCATAATAAAAGGCTGACAACCTTAGGTTAGTATCTTAAATTCTTTTTGGAAATGGGGCTGGCCTGTGAAAGCTAGATCTGGAGCCTCTTGATGTAGAAGATGTGTAGCCTTGGATTCCTATAGCCAGGGCTAGGAACCCTAGGTTCAATGCCCAGGGGTTTGCTTGACCTTAGGCAAGCTTATTCACTTACAGGGGATGGCTGGGGTAGCAATAGTTTTCACATCCTTAAAAAAAAAATTGGATGTTTTGATGCACAAAACTTGATTGGATCTTGATGAAAAAACAAACAAACAAAGGCCAGAAAAGGCATTTGAGGAACAACTGGGGACATTTGAGTATGAACTGGGTTTTAAATGATATCAAGCTATTATTAATTTTCTCAAGTGTGAAAACAGCATAATGGTTATGTGGGAGAAGGTCCTTATTTTTAAGAGATGCATGCTGAAGTATTTAGAGGTGAAGTTTTATGAGGCTTGCAATTTCCTGTGAGATGGTTCAGGGCAGAAAAAAAGGATGGAACAAGAAGCAGATTCAGCAAAATGCGAACAATTGTTGAATCTAGGTGATAGATATATAGGTATTCACTATGTTAGTCTCTTAAATTCCCTATCGTTTAAATGTTGGTATAATAAAAGTGGGGAAGGCTTTAAAAACATCTTATTTGCTGATTTGTTGGGCAGATTAAGTCAAACAATGTATCAGAGAAAATCTTGTCTGAGAATGAAGTACGAAAGGGCAAGCCTATGGCGAATCATACATTCAGGATCCACATTCTTGCCCTACCCCAAGATGGGCAGTAGAAGAGGGTTTTGGTGAAATCCTGTCCAGGAGATTTTTCACCTTCTAGAATGTTCTCAATTTTCAACTCCACCAATAAGCTTACCATTGTATTTCTGCAACCCCAAGTTACATAAATTTTATGTATCCCTGGGGCTGGGTACCCAGCCAAGAAGTCCTGGAATTAACAAAGTTCTTCTAAAGCAGTTATGAAAGACAGAGTAAGAGGGAGAGATGGAAACAGAGGCAGAGAGACAAAGAGACAAAGACAGAGAGAGAATAAGAAGGAAGAGGAGCAGCAGAAGCAGGGGACAGAGAAGAGAAAAGAGGAAGAGAAGAAGGAAGAAGAAGGAGGAAGAAGAAAGAAAGGAAGAAGAGGCAGAGGAGAGGGGGAGGAAGAGGAGAAAAGTCCCTGGGCACAACCATCACCAGAAGCTTCTGTGAAGGCCAGATAATCAGACCAGTGACAGATTTTTAAAATGCCCACTACCAACTTTGTTTATTTGTTTACTGCTAATCCTTCTTGTTATTGTTCATAAGCCTCATCATGGGTTTCTACCTTTATGAAGTGCTATACATCCTCTTATAAAGGGCTACACAACTAAGGATGTGTTGTCCTTGACCATTCAGAAGCTGGGCATGTGCCCGTCTGAGATCTACATGTCATGGGGATGACAGACTGACTTCCAGATGAACAGGGGGAACTACCCTGTGCTTCAGGGAGATATGAAGGCCCAAGAAGAGGAGATGGTATAGCTACTTAGGCATGAAGTGAAGATAGTGTATGTATTGCCATCTGATACCCTGGTCTTTCCCAGCATGGAAAAGTGTTGGTCTTAAATCTCCTTGGCAAAACTGAGTAGAGAATCAAAGAAATCTCAGAGTACCTGTGATACCCGATCTGGTCAGGAGGTCCTTGGAAGGGCTCCCTTCAAGGAGAGGAAAGATGGGCTCCTACAGTAAGCATGAAAACCAGACTGCCTTGGCCATGCCTTCTGGCATTAGTGCAATTCTCCCTTCTAGATTGGTAATAAGTTTCCCATTCTTGATCTAAGACCCAACCCCAAAGCCGCCTTAAGTTGGTGCTCAATGAAAGCGAAGAGTAAAAATTCCTACTGAGATGGTGGAAGAGTAAAATATCCTGCTGAGATTCTGGGTCCTAGAATCCTCCATAAACTCTGAGAGGGCTCAGCCCATCTTATTTCCTTTACATTCTCAGCTCTTCTAAGATGTGGCCATCAATGCCACTGCCTGCAGATCCCATACCTCCCTGACCTTAAGCTCCCTACAAATCAGGACTCCAGGAGCTGAGGTTGCTGTGTCAAGCTGGCCCTTGTCATTTAGTCCACCACCCTCAGTGCCTGTGTTGGTCCCACCCTTCTGGCCTGGAGTTTAGATGGCAAAGTCAAATATACCTCTCCCTGCAAAGAAGCCTCTATCTTCCTTTCCATATTCTTCCATTTTCTCTGCCTCTTCCCAGTTCCCCAGGTCCCTGTCTGAGTCATTCAAGGCGGAGAACAGACTCCATGTTGAGAGGAAACCAAGGGTAGGAGGAATTTTTGGTACGTAGCCACAGGGTATCGCTGTAGTCCCACTTCATAGGGGAACTGCCCAAGGTTACGGCCATTCCTGTTCATCTCCAGTCAGAGTTCTTTCACTTCTCTGAAACACCTTGTTGGGTGATTTGTCTTCATATGTATGGTAACATCTGTGATTCAAGGATTGGCTCTCCTTTCAAACTGTTACTCTAATTTCCCATTCTTTTTTTTAAAGATTTTATTTATTTATTTGAGAGAGAGAGAGAGAGAGAGTATAAGCCTGAGAGAGAGGCAGAGGGAGAAGAAGACTCCCCACTGAGCAGGCTGCCCAGGTGAGACTCAATCCTAGGACCCTGGGATCATGACCTGAGCTGAAGGCAGACACTTAACCAACTGGGCCCCCAGGCACACCTAGTTTGCCATTCTTATATGTACACACTGAATAAGCATGCATCAAGCTGTGACTGTGGCCATGCCTGAACTAGACCTTGAGGTTAGGTACTTCTGCCACAAACCAAGGAGCTCTTACCAAAGATCAGCACTAACCTGTCACTTTCTTACTCAAAATTTCTAGGCAGTTCCCTTTATCTTATGAAGAAGCTCTGTACCTAACGGAGTCATTTAGAAAGAAACTCACTGGTATTTGTGTCTCCTTTCCCAATCTCCACTCCGGGAAAGAAACCCCAGTCTTTTTTCTGAAACTGTAAGCTTATTCCTATTCTTGGGACAGTTTAAGAGTTTTGTGTGAATGTATGAGTGTGTGTGTTTCCACATGGATAAGTGTGTGTATATGTGTGTGCACGCGCGCACACACACACACACACACACACACATGCTATAGGTCAATTAAAGAGAATTAGTCTTTAATATGTCCAATAAGAGGAGAGGATAAAATGAAAGCTTTCTGAAAAGAGGCAGAAGCCAAAGAACGGAGATACTTCTAGGCAAGATCGCCAGAGGGAAGACAGAACTGAGTCCTCTTCCAATTTTTCTGATACCAGATAAGCTTGAGAGTCTTTGATGAAACCATGGAAGAAGGGATGAAGTCTCATTTTAATTGCTACTGGGTCTCCTCCCAGCCTGACAGGTGGGGCCTCAGGGCAAATTAATTCTGATGAAGAGAAATAAAGGAGGGGTGCCTGGGTGGCTCAGTGGGTTAAAGCCTCTGCTTTCAGCTCAGGTCATGATCCCAGGGTCCTGGGATCGAGCCCCGCATCGAGCTCTCTGCTCAGCAGGAGGCCTGCTTCTCTTCCTCTCTCTCTCTCTCTGCCTGCCTCTCTGCCTACTTGTGATCTCTGTCTGTCAAATAAATAAAATCTTAAAAAAAAGAAAAAAGAGAGGGAAATAAAGGAATATGTTGCTGCAGACTGATTCCCACTGCAGGTCAAAACCCCTGGCTGAATGCTTACAACTCTCCAGACTCAGATCCATCCTGAGCTTCTAGTCTAATCCACCCATGCACTGCCTAACTTCCACCATCTAGTATGTTTAAAAATACACTGAGCTTTCTCATTTTTGCCTTTCTAAGTTCATTTCCCCTGCATGTGATGCTCTTCATTCCTTTGCCACCTGTTGAAATCTCATCCAGTTCTTCAAACTCAAGTTGTGTCTATTTTATGACACATAACTAGATCCTAAGTCCAGGCAGAAGTGACCTCTCCCTTGCCTACCCTTGCCCTTGTCTCCTCTTATCTACCTTTGCCCATAGCACTGTGAGATTTATCATGGTCTGTCTCATTACAAAGAAATGTACATCTGTCCCCACTTCCCTACCAGACTGAAGAAAACTTCTTCAGAGAAGGATTAATATGAACTTTATTCTATACTATCTTTCAATGTCTAGGACAGTGTCCTGCACAAGACAGAATTGTAGTAAATTTCTTTTCAATATATTAGTGAAAAGTTCAGTGAGTAAACAGACAAGTACTTGGGTGGACAGATGGACAGATGGACGGATGGATGGATGGATGGATGGATGGATGGAGTAGTCTTTCAGTCCTATAGATAAGAATGGAGTTTAGCTTTGCATGGCCCCAAATTAGTGTTTGAAAAGACATCCCTATGTAAGTTGAATGCCAGGCCTTGGAATACCTTATGTTTGCAAAGGGAGAAACTAAAAAGAAATTTCTGCTCCTTCAACTGGGGAAGACATGAGTTTGACTTCATTTCTCAGGTTTTACCCAGTTCATATATGGATAAGCCCCAGAAAGTTGGGTGAGAAAAAAATTGTCTTACTAAAAGACGGACAGATAAGGCATGGGTACATAGACAGCAACTTTGCCAGGCCTCCAGCCATTATTTCTGCACACAGAGCTAAGGGATCCTAGAACATAAGCCACAAATAAAGTACATTTGTTGTAGAATATGGTCTTTCTGTACATCCTGCATTGTGATGCTGCCAAATTCACTGAATCTCTAGGAAAGAAAAGTAGCAGATGAAAACTGATTATATTTCATTTTGGAAATTCCAGAAAGCCCCTCGAGCTAAGCACTTCCAGAGTTTAAGCGTTACTGTTTTAATCAAGAGTCATAGCATGATGTGTAATATGGTCCTGTTTCAACTTCAGTGGAAAGAGTGGTGGGGAAAGGGAGGGAGAGACATAACTGAGTCAGAGAGAGGGGGCCAAGGCAAAGTGAGAGGAGAGAAGGGAAGAGAGGAAGACACCTTCAAAGCAAGGGAAGAGTGTGAAAGGACTCACCTCCCAGACCTGCCTGGCACTCTTAGGGATGAAGGGGCAGACTAATGGTGCCCTCATCTGATTCTTCCAGAGCAAGGTTAATGGGCTTTGGGTAGTCTTACAAGGGGAAACTATTTTGTTCAATCATTTTATTATTTTTATTCAGTAATTCAGGTGGCAATCTAGATGGGCAATCTACTGAGTCTGCAATTGTACTGTGCCATTGACTCATTAAACTCTCAGGACTTTATAAAGCAGGTACTAATATTAGTGTGTCGATAAAAACCTGGGGCTTTATGAGGTCAGCTGATTTATCCAAGGTCATCCAGTTAGTAAGTGGCAGTGTCAGAATCCATCTCCATTCTGTCTTACTTCAAACCACCCCACTGACAAACTGAGGCCACCTCCACAGCTCATTATGTCCAAACCCATAAAATAGACTTGATTTGTTTAGACAATTCCTTTAAGATTCAAATCTTGCCGATTCTTAGAGTAAAAATAAGGATAGTGTTTGGGAGCTGTTAAAGAATATCATGTTAAGGATATAGGAGATGTGAAAGTCTTGCCCAACTCCAAGGATCCTGAAGACTCAGATAATGGACAATAGAAGACTGGAACCAAAATGTCACTCTCTTATTGGCAGGGACAGTGTCCAGAACCCAGAGAGTAGAGCTCTGATATATCTGGCTCCAATATTTGGCTGAAGGTTGAGCACAAGCCAGCTGTTCAATTCTTTCCTATGTCACAAAGCAAAACTTGTTACCTTAGCATTGTCTGATCATCCTGTGCAGCTATGATCAGGATACTCCCGTGACAGCGAGTGATTTTATGGAGTGCAACTGGAAAGTGCCAAAGGAGATTTTCCCACTCCATGCATAACAACTAGTGAATGATGACCCTGTCCTCTGGTAAGCCAGGCAAAATCAGTATCTTTGCTTCTCCTTCCTCAAAGAAAAACTAAGAAGATTGTGAGCAGAGAAAAGCTTTGGCACATGGAAAGATAACTGTGTGTTTCCCCAACCCCACTTTAATATTCAGCTATTTTAATAGCATAAAAAATGGACCCAAATATGTATGGTACATGTAAAAATAGGAATGGACCCCAGAAAGGCAACAAGGGTATGGTTTTGTTAAGAACAAGCTGGCAATGTGAAACAGATAATGCATCTCTACGGTGGCTGAAGGCATTTCATCCTGTTTATTCTACCCCTGAGAGACGAATAAGCTCAACTCCCTTTGGTGGAAACAAGGGACAAAAGATAATTGAGGCAGCCAACCTATCACCATCATGAGTAACCCATAAAGACTAGAGTCACCAGGAACATGACCTCTACTGCTCCCAGGACAGAGTTTCCTCATGACATGGAGCTGACAGGTAGAACAGGTGCATTCAGAAACACTCAGTGGCCAGAGACCTAACTGGTAAGATAAACCACAGTCAGGAAGTGCTCAAGAGTTTTCAGTATCTCAGGTCCAGTACACTCCTTTTCCATTACCCTCAAATCAACTGGCCCACATACACATAGAATCATTATACACACTATTGTAGACTCCTCCCAAACTCTCAACCAGTTCCTCTCTCTCCTGTGATTGCCAGAAAATTTAAAACTCAGCCTCTGTTGCGCATTTTTTGGAAAAGTGTTAGAAGGCTATGTTGGTATCAATGAGACCAGAAATTTTCAGAGAATGGAGAATGGAGATACAGATATCAGGTTCATATGGTTAAGTAAAAATTCAATAATCCTAAATTAGAATTGGAATTAGCAATCTGAATTCATGATATCATTTATTTAAAAACAAACACACATTTCCTAGCTATGTTTACTGAAAACATCTAAAAACAACTGATCCAATAGCAATGAGCATCCCTAGCACTCAGATGGTGGTCTCCAAACAGCATTTCCCATGAACAGAGTCAGAGTCAGAGTTCCAAGGAGGAAGACCAGATTCTGTATCAGGACATGAACAAGATTAGTTTATTACATGTTGTCCAGCCAGAAAATAAGGAAGCTATCAGTGACTAGTCGGGTCACATCAACTGGACTCAAGACAATTTGAATAGGTTCTCACAGGCAAAGATGAGACAATTTGTGCATGAGTAAGGATAATGGCTTCAACAAAATACGTTTCAATCCATTGAGTTCCATGATGGTGCTCAACAGCATCAACAGCAGTATGGAACTACGTGCCATGATAATGCTGAACAGAAGGGAAAGCTCTACACTAGTTAACTTTGAAGGATGATATAGAATCACTGTTTTGAAAGTTTATATGTAAAGGAGACAAATTAAGCTTAATTCTCTTTCCTGTACAAACCTGATTTCTGGGCAATCCAACAGCCAATGAATTGAAGTTTTTCTTTGTAGAAGTTTTCCAGCTTATAAATGGAGGAAACAAGGAAGTTAGAATGACACTATGTTGCAAGCCCTAATGAATTAATGGGCCTGGGCTACGACCATCATAGCTGTTAATCATGAAAAGAAAAACCAGACTCCATGCCTTCCAACAGAAGTCACAACACACCTGTTTTGCCATCAGATCTCCCCTGTATCTTGTCAAACCTCTGTATCTATTTACAAGCAATGTAAGGGACAAAGAACATGAGGATGCCATCAGCCAAACTGAGTGAAGGAAACTCTGAAAAGAGACAACAACAACAAAAAGCAATGAATAAAAAAGAGGGGCTTAAAAGACTATAATTAATCTCAAAATAGGGACCTCATTTAGATCTTGATTCAAATAAACTATTTTTTTAAATAATCACATTTCTTAGGGATGTCTGGGTGGCTCAGTTGGTTAAGTGTTTGCTTCAACTCAGGTCATGATCCCAGGGTCCCAGGGTTGAGCCCCACATTGGGCTCCTTGCTCAGTGGGGAGCTTGCTTCTCCTTCTGCCTGCCATTTCCCCTGCTTGTGCTCTCTCTCTGACAAATAAGTAAGTAAAATCCTAAAAAATAAATAAATAAATAAATAATTTTAAAATCACATTTCTTAAACATTCAGGGAAGTTTAAATGTTAACTTGGATTTTATGTTGAAGGAGTTATTATTAAATTATTAGATATAATATTTATATATTTTTTATAAGTCCATATCCTTTGTCAGAGATTTGCTTCAAAAGAATCCAGAAATAGAATAAACAAGGTCTGCCATTGTTGATAATTATAGAAACTAAGTTAAGTGATAGATGTATAGAGGAGATGAATTTTTCCTTCTCTGCTTTTGTGTAGTTATTACACGTTACAAAACAGAAAGGTCTTTTTGAATAAAAGAAAAGATAGTTTCTTTCACTTTTTCGTCTCTGCCTCTCTTCATATATTGTTGACCTAGATAGATTTGTCTGATTCCACTGAATCAATACATCTTAATTCTACCCCTTAAAAAAGCATAATACACAAAACATTTCTAAACACAAACATCCAAAGAGAGAAATTTGCCATTCATATTGCCTAACATAAAAATTTCTATGTACTTAAGTTTCTTTTTCTGATTGGTGTCTCCTATCACCTCCTTCCCCGTACGTGTTGCAGATGTCATTCCAAAGGTGTGGCCAGCCTGTACAAGGAGCCAAATGTTGGGTGCAACCCAACTCTTCTCCTGACTGATATCCATCAATCTATGAGCACTACAACTGGAAGAGTGGCTATGTGTCAGTAAATAAAAGGGCAGATAATCACTGAGCAGAAGAAAGAGGAGGTGGTAGCATGCAACCTTTGCTATCATGCCAGCCTGGGTCTTCACTCTGCCTTTCACCAGCTATGTTCCTTAGGCAGATGATTTCAACTCTCTTACCTTTCATAGGCTTTTCATGAGGAATGAGATGATGTATATAAATATTGAGAAGAGGTCCAGACATAGGGAAAGTGCCCAAGAGAGGCAAGATTCCCTCCCACTGGAAATGGAAGACAGCAAAGACAATGGGAATCCCAGTAGTGACAAAGAAGAGACCCAGGATCAAATTGAGCCCAGAGACAGTGTTGAAGGTAGAGTACAATGGCCAAGATGACAGCAAAGAGAAAGCTACTGAGGGTAAATTAGGGACTACAGGAAATCTTAGTGGACCCATAGGGTAGGTCACCAGGTCCCAGGAGATGGGGTGGCCCCCAGCTCTGTTCACACACCTATTCACTTCATATCCAGTCACCCCAGCACTGACCCCATGCTGTTGAGCTCCTGGCCAACTCAGCCTCTCCAGTGCAACCCATCCTTTGGCCTTCCTCCCTATGCCACTTTCAGACTCCAACTGGCATTCTTTCCTGGCACAACTTTCTTGTGCCTAATAATCTCATCCATGGGGAGAAAATGCTTAGATAAACAAATTCAAAGGCTCCCTGGAATCAGCTTTGGAAGATCAAAAGCTATAGGCATGCACCATCCACACAGAGCCACGGTCTTTACCACACACAAGCCAAGACAAGCCAGCTCCCTTCCACCTATTTTTGCCTCAGGACTTTTTTTTTTCTTTCTTTCTTTCTTTTTTTGAAAGAGAGAGATAGTGAGAAAGCATGAATGGGGGAGAAGGAGAAGCAGGCTCTCAGTTGAGCAGGGAGCCCAACACAGAGCCTGATCCCAGCACCCCAGGATCCTGACCTGAGCCAAAGTCAAAAGCCTCACCCACTGAGGCACCCAGATGACCCTCTGCCCCAGGACTTTTGCATAAATTGATACACAATTTTCTAGGCAAAAGAGGAAAGTAGAGATGAAATAATGAAGGCTAGATTGATGTCTATTTCTAACTTAGCCTGCAGGGAAAAAGTGACCACAAGTAAAAGCCAACGGTTGTTTTCACAAGCACCTGCGAGGTTGCAGACATGGGATGGGCTGCCTGGGCCCCAGTGAAAAGGTGGCACTGAGTGTGGGCTTCGTTTCATCCTGGCCCAAGACCCACTTAGATTCAGGAAGTGTGAAGCATATGCAACACTGAACTCCAATTGGAAAGTACTGGGAGGCAGGAGGCAGAGCAAAAATGAGGCTCTAACAAAGGGCAAGGAGGACCTCTCTAAAGGGATACCCAAGAATGACCCCAAAAGGATATCAGAACAGAAGAAAATGAGCAGATGGGTTGAGATCACATCTGACACTCCCCAGGGATCCCAAGATCTCTATGCACAATTAGGTGTCTGAGATCCTGCCTTTGCTATGGAGGAATCATCCACCAGCATTTGGGTTATTAATGTTGAAGCTATCTTATTGCGATTGCTTGCTGACGGTCCTGGGAGCCATTCATATCATACACACATATGGGGTGAGCACCTCCTCAAGGAGATTCAAAGATAAGAAGCGCCATCTTAGGCACTGAGCTGTGGCTCCAAGGACACAGCTGCTTCCAGGAAGGACAGAGTTTCTATTTGGCCAATGAAACCAGCTATAACCACACATAACAGCCCACAGTCTAAGACCAAAGGAATAGCAGACAACAAGAAATTTGAAATTCAGAAAAGCTCAAGGTCAGGGTGTGCTGAGGAATCCAGGAAGGCATTTCGGGGGGAAAAAAAAATGTGTTTGTTCTTCTCTCTGAACATTTATGGAGCACCTCCCAGGAGTGTGTCAGGCATTGCTCCAAGCTCTGGGGACACAGAGAGAAGTCAGAGCTGCCCTCAAGAGGCTCGGAGCATTATAGGGAGAACTGACAATGGACTTGTGACAATCTCTCTGATTCAGGTCCCTAAGGGGGGCAGGGGGGTCACAGGAGAGGACCATTCATGCCACCCAGGTGGGAGGGGGGGCGCAGAGCCTTCAGAAGGTAACAGCTGTTCCAAGCTTAAAGCAAAGGAGCAGGGACAGTTCAAGCAGGGGGTGCCAAACAACAGAGACTCCAAGCTGTAATGGTCTGTCTGTGGCAGATCTGCGGGGTTAAGGGGCTTAGCTGGGGAGAAAAGGTGGGAGCGTCCCTGAGTCCCCATAAAGCAGAAACTATCCGGAATACCACTGGGACTCCTCGATCTGGTGAAAAGTTGCTCCAGTGAGAAGAGGAACATGGAACATCAGAAATGAAACGGCTGTGCCTTTGTGGGCTCTGGCCAGTCTGTACCTTCCCCTGGGCTCCCATCTCTTCCTGTTAGGTGGGAACCACCTTTCTTGTCCCCACCCCAGGTATAAGGACCCAGGGAATTGTGGTTTGTGTGAGTCCTGGGACGACTTTTAAGTGCCTACCAGGAGCTAGAGTAGCTCATTGCTGCAAGCTCTCCGAGCCGGCCCCATTTGTTCTGGGCAGTCACAAGCAAACAAACATCTCGCTTAATAACCATCCAGTCAGGACTATATCCAAGAGTGCCCGGCCACTCTTCTCTAGGTGGAAACCAAATTGAATTGATTTATTTTAAGTGAGAGTTACACAAGTCATCACCAAGTATGGATTTAAGCTTTAAGAATTAATGAAAGGAAAAAATTGCGAATGTGCCCAAACCACAATCCAAATGAAGCTTTGTCCTTGAACAATCGTAATTTAGGATTGTCATCTGCAGGTCTGATAATGAAAAGGAGACTTTCTCCAGCCCCTTCTCCAAATAATAAGAATTGATTTTTGACCAAGGCCAATCTATTGTTCCAGATCATTAACTTCAGAGAATAAATCATTTTCTGATGCAGTAAAACTGGTTTCTGGGGGTTTGGTGTTCCAGGAGGTCGGTAATGCAGAACGGAAAGCCTCTTTCAGCTGCGAGCAGCTCTGGGGAGAACAAAGCGGCCTGCCTGGTCTGATTCTTCAGGCTTCCTTTCAAGTGTTTGAATTCCAGCTAGACCTGGGTGCTTTCTAAACAATCTGGTTCTGGCGCTCTGGTCCTGAGGCCTGAATTTCTGCTTTTCCTTCAGGAATACCCTCTTCCCTGCCCCATACTGCACCAGCTGACCCACGGGGCCCTGGTCACACCAACCTGAACCCAAGAGCCAGGCAGTGGAAGGTGGCCAAGATCCCCTGTGCTCAGTCTGAATCACAAATCTGAAATGCTATAAGCAAGCCTCATTATTATCCATAAGAGATCAGCATGGTAAGACATTCAGGAAAAAATACATTCTTCTTCCCTCAACTGTGAGCGGGTGAGCACACAATGGTATTCTTCTGTTTCTTATTCCAAGTGACAAAGGTGTCTCCTCCACATGGGGAGAGAAAACTAGCACAGATTCAAAGGCTCTTAGCAAGTGACAGATGGAGAAACAGAGGGGTTCAAACAGCCATCCCATTTGCTTCTCACAATCATATCAGGAGAATATTGTTCAACCTTTTGTACAGATTGAAAAACTGAGGCTTCACAGGTCTTGGTGACTCCAGACCACATCTTTAAGGCTTAGCGTCACAGTTAAAATCCAGGCCTCTGGAGCCCCAGCCTTTGCTCCTTCCACCAGCCCAGGTAGAAAATACAGGAAGGTACTTCTGCAGCCCATCTGTCTGGAGACTAGGGTGGGAGAGAGGATGCTGTCCCAGGCACAGTGGGGACGACCACAGCAGGCCTCCTGAAGCCACTCCCAAGTGCCAAGTTCTTGTCAGACACGGGGTCACGTGGGTGGGAGCTTTATGAGACAGCACCAGCAGTCAGAGACCCACACACAGTGGGAGGGACCCACAGCATGGGAACGACCAGCTGCCCAGAGGGAACATGGCTGAGATGTCCTGCATCAACATTACACCCTCCCTCCCTAGCCCATCAGTCTCCCATGCAATCCTGGGATTGGCCAAGGTGTCTCCCTGGCTCCCATGGCGTCAATGTTCAGATAACCTCAAGTCTCAGCTCACCATAATCCCATGAACTGCCCCCTCTCCTATAGAGGTAACTCCTGGGAAGCCTTTTATATACAGAGTAAACCATGACACACACACACACACACACACATGCACACACACACACACACACACCACATACTCAGAGTCACATCAGGGTGACAGCTGACACATTTAACTACTCGTATGACATGGGACCAACCAATCAGACCTAACAATGCCATGAAAGTCAGGACACACCTCCCCAGTACACTCATCAGCAGAACACTGCGCTGGGCCCACGGCTGGTTGCAGCTGGTATGGACTCTAAATTTAAGCCAAGCTGATGAGATTCTGTCTCTGAAAATTCAGAATTAGGAGAAAGAGAGTCTGGGCTTTTAATGGAGAAGTAAACTGGAACTGTGGCTGACCAGTATTTTATAACCTATGGGCCAAGAAGCAAATAAAGACCAACTACAAAGGAAAAATAAAGCTGACAGATAAAAGAGGCAGAGGGGAGAGGCTCTTCTCATGGGCTTTTAGCTCAGGGCCCCCCTCCCTTCCTAAGCCCAGACTTATTTAAAAACCAACAATTTCCTTTTGCTTATGTATCAGGGTCAAAAATTATGTCCTACCACTTAGATTTGGAAACAAAATAGCTTTCTTGTTTTTCATTTCTATTCTCATCTTCCTTGAAGCCTCCTGCTGTTTCTGAAGCAGCTCTCCCTGGTTCTCCACGTCTGCACAGGTGTGAGTTGGGGGCCGGTTAATACTTGCCAGTCAAAGATGAGTCCATCTCTTTTGAGAGAAAACAGCCATTCTCAGGTTAATCTTAGGAGCCAGTGTTTAGTCTTGCAGGATAGGTCCTCCCCTTTTCCTAGCCAAAGTCACCTGGGTTCACAGCCCCAGTGGCCTTTGGGGTAGACTTTTCTTAAATATCTCCCCCCTTCTCATGTAAATAGGTGTGAGTGGCTTTCTATTACTTTTAATAATTCTTAATGAATACAAGACTAGACAAGAAGCTCCTGCTTGGATCTTTCCAAGGACAGTCCTTGGGGACTCTATCTTCTGAAGGCACCAGGGAATGGGGGAGGGGACAGAGGGGCTCGACCTTTGATTCCATTTGTCCAGTGACTCCTCTTCCTATGTGTGAAGAGGGGATCCCCTGGGCTGGCCCGCTGCATACGCTCCTTCTCAGGAGAGCAGGAGGTTGGCTGGACTCTGACGCGTGTGCTTGTTTCATTGCCTGCGCCCTGCTTATTGCTGAGCAGAGTTCTATCCCCAATGCCAGGTGCAAGATGGAGCTCTCTCCAACTGCCCAGGTGTCCCTGTCCAGTTCTGACCTTGTTCGTTGTGAGTCAAGCCGACATCACAGTGCCCCTTCTCTGCTCCACTGTCACAGATGCCACAGAGAGCCCTGGGAATCTACCTCTGGGCCCTCCAGCCAGGGGACTGGGATCACTGCCCTCAGGGAGTACCAGCTCTTTGGACACTGTTGCTAGAAAGCTCACCCCTTCTGCTTCCCAAGCGTCTCCCCGACTATCAGCTCTAGCTCACTGCCCAATTCTGCCCACTCCATCCCCCGCCCCCTTCCAGGGCTTTCTGTGGCTATGCCATCCCAAGTCACCAAGGCCTCCCTCAGCCAGCTCCTGATTGCCCTTAGATGCCCATAAATCTCTCCTCAATAGGAGATCTAGAAGGACACCACCAACAGCTTCTTATCTCTCCCCAAAGATTGTTTCTGGCCTTATCTACCTGTGGCTTGAGGGCACAGAAGGCAAGCCTGGAAACTTCTTTTTTTTTTTTTTTATATGTTGTCTTCTGCTGTCCACGAGCCATATTGGGTCGGTGGCCGGCCCTCGGTCGGCTCCTTTCTCCTCCCGCCTCGCCGGCACCCTCCTATGCAGCACGGGCCTGGAGAGGTGCGCCAGCGCTGCCGCGGCGTGGGGGACCAGGGAGACAGCCACCCGGACGCACCACCACCACCACCCCAGGCCCCAGTGCGACCAGAGGGCCCAGCCAAGCCTGGAAACTTCTTATAAACATCCTCTGGTCCATCAGCATCAGCTGCCTATTCCCAGTACTCTGTCTCCCCGAAAGGGGCTCTGCTCTTCCTCAGTATGGCTCCACTGTGGCTGGGTTGGTTGAATCCACTTCTGCAAATCCCAAAGGTTGGCCCCGGGGGAGGGGAGAGGAGGGACACTGAGTGACTATGGTGCCATCGATGGACAGCAGCAGCCATGAACTCTCTGGTTTGGGGGTTGCAGAGAAGGGCTGGGAGGATAGGAATACTAGGCTGCAGCACATTTGCTCCCCAGAGGCAAGCAGGATCTCTAGCTGACTTTCCCACAAATGCATCTCCATCTGGGACTGAGTGTCTTTGATTGAGTTTAATATCTGGACTGGAAAACGCATTACCATTTATAAAGTCATCTTTAATAATTTCATGCCATAATCTTCAAAATTTAATAAGCCCTCCAGAGATAATTAATAAAAATGTGACCTAACAAAAAGCAAAATGTAATAGTATAACATCTTTAGATATTAAAAGGCTACATGTCCAATGACCCTTCTCCCCCCTATCTGGGAATCTTGGCTTTTTCTTCATCACTGCCCTGGAGGAAGGAGGTAAGATTTAGACCAGAACAAAGAGGTAAGACAAATTCTTACCTTTGAGCCTCATTCCAAGAGCTAGATGCTTAAAAGGGAATGGTTTTCCTTTGAATTTCAAAGGATATATTTGACTTGGATAATCAGGAACCAGAGCTCTGTGAATGCAGCATAAAGTTGAATCAAAAACACAAGAAATAACAGGTGTTGATGAGGAAGTGGAGAAAGGGGAACCTCGTGCACTGCTGGTGGAAATGCAAACTGGGAAGCCACTCTGGAAAACAGTATGGAGGTTACTCAAAAAATTAAAAATAGAAATACCATACCAGCCAGTAATTCCACGGCTAGGTATTTACCCAAAGAAAATGAAAACACTAATTCAGAAAGACATATGCTCCCCTACATTAATTGCAACATTATTTATTTACAATAAGCCAGACATGGAAACAGCCTAAGTGTCCATCGATAGAATGGAAAAATATGTGATATACATATTCATATATATGTGTACATATATATATATACATATATACACATACACATATATACATATATACACATATGTGTGTGTGTGTATATATGTATATATATACATATATATAATCTTGCCATTTGCAACAACATGGATGGACCTAGGAATTACGTTAAGTGAAGTAAGTCAGAGAGAGAAAGACAACACATGATTTCACTTATTTATGGACCTCAAGAATAAAACAAACGAACGGGTTTGCCAGAGATTATTGTCAGAAGGGAGAGGAATGGGAGGAAGGGCAAAAAGAGGTGAAGGGGATTAAGAGGTATAAACTTCCAGTTATAAAATAAGTAAGTCACAGGGATGTAAAGTAAAGTACAGCATAGAGAATATAGTCAATAATATTGTAATAACTTTGTATGGTGACAGATGGGAACCCCACTTACATGGTGAGCATTTCATAATGTATATAAATGTCAGATGACTATGTTGTACACCTGAAACTAATATAAAGTATATGTCAACTATACTAAAACAATTAAAAACAAATAAAATATTTTTTTAAAAAAGAATGGGACATTATTTGTGTTCTTTTGAAGGGATTGAGAGAGCTGAATTATATTGATGGGGAACCTGAAAGCCAAGGGCAGGAGGCTGCTCCACTTTCAGCCTGAAATTCTGGAATATTATCACCTAGATGGGACCCCAGGAGAATAGAGGCTGGTGGCTCATGATGGTTGGTCAACACATTGATCAGGATTCTTGGTTTCAAACGAAGATGCCAATGCTGGCTAAAGATCAGAAAAGACATTGATTAGCAGAGTATCAGAGAACCCACAAAATAGACAGAAAGGATATGTGGCAGGCAAGCCTCAGCTGAGAGGTCAGCTAAGAGCCCTCTGTCTTTGGTCTCTGCCCTTAGAGATGCCATGGCTGATTATCCGCAGATGGTCCATGCTGGCTTCACAAAGCTGGCCCACCTTCTTCTGCAGATAAGGCCATCATTCTTATACTGCCAGCTCCCTGAGACTCAGCCATGCCCACACTCATCCCCAGGCCACTCCTTATTTTCTGATAGGACCATGTTCCATTCCCAGTGACCTCTGGCAGGCACATCGTCTCAGAATCCCTAGCCTCTATCTGCATCCCTCTCTGAGGGGTGCAGAAATTGTTATGGATTTTCTCCAGGCTCTGTGGGAGCCTAGAGAGAAACTAGGGTGGAAGAGCAAAGGCTAGCTCAGGCCCCTTCTGGCTCCAGAAAATATTTCTCATTTTGACTACCCAGAATCTAAACATCTGTCCTATTTGGGGGAATCCCAAGACAGAAGAGAGGCAGCTCTACCTCCAAAGCCATGGGGTGGAAGAAAAAGGGGCCAAGTACTCCCTTTCCCCACCTTCGGGCCCTTAGTGTGCACATGTGGCCTGAGTGTGGCCAATTAGGTGCTACTACCTGTCTTGGTTCTTGAGTGATGCAAGGGTTCAGGGTCAAGTAGCTGGTTTCCATGGTGGCTGAGGTGGGATGAAGTCCAGCAACATGGTGGCAGCAATGCCCATGGCCAAGTTGAAAAGGGCTCAGCTATCATCCTATCATCCACAAAGAGACAACTCTGTGTGGTGTCTTGTTTCACCCCACCTTCTTGGTATTTGCCTGGGCCCTGACCTGCAGCTTTCCTCCAAAGCCAGGACAACACAGAAACACACACTGAGAACTTATTTAACCCTACAGGGGAAGATAAGAGGAGGAGGAGAGGTCAATTCCCAGTTCAGTTGAATATTTAACCAAATTTACAATATCTTAAACCAGAAGAAACTGGTTTGAAGTTGGTTGGTTGGTAGGTGGTGAGAGGAGGTGGTCTTACCTTCAAAGGAAATGAGGGCTCCTGAACATGCTCCGTTCCAACTATAAAAATTAGATTGTTTTATGTCTGATGTAGACAGTGAGGATAAAATTAAGTGTAATGAGCAGTGACCTAGAGAGAAATCATTACATATCTGGGCAGGGCAGGCGTCTGTGAGTAGGTCCAAGGGGAAACAGGAACTCAGACAAGGCTGGGGATCAATCCACAGGCATGGGAACCACCCCGCCCCCACAAGAGCAGAAAAGATCCCTTGCCCACATGTCTAGTGGGAAACACCCTCCTCTGGAAGCTAGAGGAAGTTAGCCCTGCCAGCTTATCTCAGAGACAGCTTGGGGCATAGAACCAGAAAAGTACCTTTTTATTTTCTTGAGATGTCTTGCCTTTTCTGACACCCTTGGAGTCTCCCTACTGCCTTACCCAGAAATGCATTCTCTTCCCTGCTTTTGGATAATGATGCCTTTGGTACTGTGCCCTTGGATGACTCTCCTTAGTTCCATGCACCACACTGTTGCTGTACTCATTTGGACCCAGGAGCGAGGCATCTGCCCTGACCTGTGGGCCTAGCCTGCTTAGAGAGGTGGTCAGACAAGCGGACACCATCTCAGGAATGATGAATGGATCAGACTACAAAGGACAATGACAGGAGCCCCTGTAGAGCCAGGATGGGTGATTTTAGCTCAGAAAGGAGTGTGGACTCTTGGAAGCGGAGAAAAGAGGACCAAATGGCCTCCCAGGAACCCTCACCAGATCCCCCACAATTACCAGCAGATAAGAAAAGGGATGGTGGGTCTATGAACCAGACATCTCTTCACTTGGTAAGCATATTTCCTGATGGTTCAGCAGAAGGTGTGGCTCAGGAAGAAGGATAACCGAACTGTCTAGTTAGAACATGGGGTAGAGATGATTTCAGTATGTGATGTTGCCCAATTCCTAGATGGAGAGCCACATGCCTAGGGATAAAGCATGAGAACAAGAGACAGTGCTCTCTCCCCACTCACAACCACACCTGAGAGATTCCTTCCCTCTAAGAGAAACACTGTGGTTGAGGTGCGCACTGGGGTTAGACTTTGTTCAAGTTCAAACTTGGCTTTTTCTGCTTCTGAAAAAGGTGGAGTAATGAACTAAATTTACTTTCATGTCTGAAACAACCAAAAAAGAAGCAGATAAAATGTATGAAACAATGGCTTTCAAGATGTCGGCTATCTGGCTGTGAAGGACTGTGGTCTCTGAGAAATGGGAAACCAGCACACAGTGAGCTTATTGCCTTAAGAGCTTCAAGGGAAAGCCCAGGCAGAGCCCACCAGTCACTCAGAGTTGAGGAGACAGCAGTGAGAGCCAGGGAAGACAACAGAGCCTGGAGTTCACAGGATGGAGGGCCAATAAGGACAGAGGTGTAGGGAGAGACCCCTGGAGATGTATAGATGGCCTCTTCAGGTATTCAGCAGACTTCTGATCAATGTGTGTGTGTGTGTGTGTGTGTGTGTGTGTGTGTGTGTGTGTGTCCCCACATGAGTGTAAACTTCCAGAGGTATAGGTGGGAGGCATCAACAGAGATTAGAGGGAGAAGCACCCAACAAGGTCAGACACAGGGTCCATTCCACAACCCAGGCTGGAAAAACAAAACCATGAAATGTGGTCTCTGACTTAAGTTCTGCTTGTGAAATTCCCAAAAGCTATCCGTCAAGATCCTGCCTCTCATTGCCAAGCATCACATGGCGCTCCTTGGCAGCTGTCACACTTCTACTTTCACTGTCCCCATCTATCTCAGGCCTCCTGGGTGGCCAGTAAATGGATCCCACCCTTCCTGGCTGAACCTGTATCTTCTTTTGCCACCCCACAGCAGAGCTCGGATTCTCTCATTCCTCATTTCTAACCAGTGCACTCAAAAAAGAAAACATGTCCTAACACACCAGCTTTGGATTTTCTCCTCTTTGGTCAAGGTTGACCAGTAAGATAACTATTTCTTTTCTTTTTTAAAGACTTTATTTATTTATTTATTTGAAAGAGAGAGAGAGAGAATGAGGGAAGGAGAGGGAGAAAATCTCCAGCAGACTCTCGCCAAGCACAGAGCCTGATACGGGGTTTGATCCCATAATCCCAAGATCATGACCTGAACCAAAATCAAGAGTCAGACACTTAACTGACTCTGCCACCTAGGCGCCCAAAGAACTTTTTCTTACAGCACTTTCATTTGGCTCTGTTTTAGATGATTGGACACCTCTATTTAGGGACTTGGCACAGACCTTCTGGAGATTGATTAGGAAGTAAAAGATTAATGCTGATCGGCCACACTCAAGATTGTCACTCCACATGACCCCTGTGCAGTGTCTGCCCTGTGCAGTGCACATGAGGGCCACTCTTCTCTATAGTGAACACTGTCCACAAGGCCATCAGGAGAAGGAGAAAAGAGAAGAGGAGGAACAGAGCAAGGAGGTGAAACAACAGCTGATTTTCCAGGCTCTGCCCATCGCAGAGGTGGACTGCCGCAGCACTGCAGCCCACTTGGGTGGTCCTGAAAGACCAGACACAAGGGGATCCTCTCAGCTGCCCAAGCTTCCAGGAACATATCTCTGCGGAGTTTGCTTGAAAGGAAACATGAAAAAGCATACACGTCCAGTTCACCGAGTCTTCAGAAGGCACCAATTATTTCTACTCACACTGCAGCAGCAATCCTTGATCTCCATAAATTGTTTCCCCAACTGAAGTGGAACAGTGCTCAGGACATTGTCAGTGGAGAATAAGCCCCTTGATAATGGCTTTAAACAACTTAAAGAACCCAAAACATTAACTGTAGGAAGTCTAACGAAGAAAATGTACACAGGGAGGAGGGAGAAAAATAACATTTATTGAACACTTGCTCTTCGAGCCTTCCATTATCTGGCTAGGTGTACCTAATATATCTTAAATCGTTCCAGCAGATCTCAGTAGTTATTAATAGATAGTTCTGCAGGTGTTGGATGTGTTCGACTACTCTCTGCAGTGCCTTGCATGGCTGACTTTGGGATGGAACACATTTCCCTCATTGTTCTTCTCTGCTCATTCCACGTGATAATTTCAGACCCAGTACTGTCTCATTTGATTGGTCTTAAGGGACTCCTCATTTCTCTCTTCCCTAGGTATTGTCCTCCTTACGCAGTGTGCTCTGCATATCCTCACAACTCCGGCTTCATTTTACTTCATCTCTAACCCCTCATTTTTGTTTCCTCATAGCTTCTCAGAATTCTTCTTTGTGGAAAAGAAATGCTTCATCTCTTAAAATACTTAAGGCCTTGAATGAGGCAATATATTCTCAAAATACATAATATTATGTATTAATTGATTATTGAAATTATTGAAATAAACTCTCCAAAGCAGGCACTGGTATAAATACTTGTACAACTTCAGGTTTTTTTTTTAAATCAGAAGAGATTTTTAGGGAGTGATAAATAATGTTTCAATTATTGTTGACATACTCAAATACAGGCTACCTCTACTTCTTATCACCAAGTATGTGTGTAAGTATATGTTACTGTGCACCAAGCATAAAATTCACCCTTTCAAAGTGTACACTTCAGTGGGTTTTGTATATTCATAGAGTTGTACAGCCATCAGCACTATCTAATATTAGAATATTTTCATCACCCTAAGAAAGAAACCCTATACCCAATAGCAGTCACTACCCAGTGAACCCTGCTCCAAGGTCTAGTAAACATTAATTGGCTTTTTGTTTCAGTGAATTTGCCTCTTCTGGGCATTTAGTATAAATGGAATATACAATATGTGGTCTTTTGTGACTATCTCATGTCAATTAGAATAATGTTTTCAAGGTTCATCCATTTGAAGTGTGTAATACTACTTCATTCTTTCTTTATTGTTGATAATATTCCATTGTGTGGATATACAACTTTCGTTTGTCCATTCCTCAACTGATAGTCATTTCAGTGGGTTTTGCTTTTTGGATATTATGAATAATGCTGCTGTGAATAGTTATGGGCAAGATTTTGTGTGGGCATATGTTTTCATTCCTCTTGAGTATGTACGTAGGAGTGGAATTAGTGGATCATATGGTAACTTAACACTTTTAACTTTTTGAGGAACATCCAAACTGCTTTCCAAAGTGACTGCACAATTTTACATCCTTACCAGCAATGTATGAGGGTGATAGCCAGGGGTGTGGTTGGCTTAGTCACACCCCCTCTGTCAGCAGTGTGAAAAGGCGAGTGATAGGCAGGCAAAGGAGTCACCAGGTCACTAATGCTTATAGTGGAACGAAGTGAAAAAAAATGCCAATGATATTAATAAATAATCTCACTGAGCACCTCAGATTTGTGTCTTGACAAACAAACAAAGGATGTTTGTGGTTTTTTTTTTTTTTTTCATTTCTTTTCAGCGTAACAGAATTCATTGTTTTTGCACCATACCCAGTGCTCCATGCAATATGTGCCCTCACTATTACCCACCACCTGGCTCCCCCAGCCTTCCACCCTTCTGCCCCTTCAAAATCCTCAGATTGTTTTTCAGAGTCCATAGTCTCTCATGGTTCACCTCCCCTTCCAATTTCCCTCAACTCCCTTCTTCTCTCCATTTCCCCATGTCCTCCATGTTATTTGTTATGCTCCACAAATAAGTGAAACCATATGATAATTGATTCTCTCTGCTTGACTTATTTCGCTCAGCATAATCTCTTCCAGTCCCATCCATGTTGCTACAAAATTTGGGTATCCATCCTTTCTGATGGAGGCATAATACTCCATAGATATATGGACCACATCTTCCTTATCCATTCATCCGTTGAAGGGCATCTTGGTTCTTTCCACAGTTTGGCGACCGTGGCCATTGCTGCTATGAACATTGGGGTACAGATGGCTCTTCTTTTTACTACATATGTATCTTTGGGGTAAATACCCAGTAGTGCAATTACAGGGTCATAGGGAAGCTCTATTTTTAATTTCTTGAGGAATCTCCACACTGTTCTCCAAATTGGCTGCACCAACTTGCATTCCCACCAACAGCGTAAGAGGGTTCCCCTTTCTCCACATCCTCTCCAACACACGTTGTTTCCTGTCTTGCTAATTTTGGCCATTCTAACTGGTGTAAGGTGGTATCTCAATGTGGTTTTAATTTGAATCTCCCTGATGGCTAGTGATGATGAGCATTTTTCATGTGTCTAATAGCCATTTGTATGTCTTCATTGGAGAAGTGTCTGTTCATGTCTTCTGCCCATTTTTTTGATATGATTATCTGTTTTATGTGTGCTGAGTTTGAGGAGTTCTTTATAGATACTGGATATCAGTCTTTTGTCTGTACTGTCATTTGCAAATATCTTCTCCTATTCCGTGGGTTCCCTCTCTGTTTTGTTGACTGTTTCCTTTGCTGTGCAGAAGCTTTTGATCTTGATGAAGTCCCAAAAGTTCATTTTCGCTTTTGTTTCCTTGGCCTTTGGAGACATATCTTGAAAGAAGTTGCTGTAGCTGATAGCGAAGAGTTTACTGCCTATGTTCTCCTCTAGGATTCTGATGGATTCCTGTCTCACGTTGAGGTCTTTTATCCATTTCGAGTTTATCTTTGTGTGTGGTGTAAGAGAATGGTTGAGTTTCATTCTTCTACGTATAGCTGTCCAATTTTCGCAGCACCATTTATTGAAGATACTGTCTTTTTTCCACTGTATATTTTTTCCTTCTTTGTCGAAGATTATTTGACCATAGAGTTGAGGGTCCATATCTGGGCTCTCTACTCTGTCCCACTGGTCTATGTGTCTGTTTTTATGCCAGTACCATGCTGTCTTATCACAGCTTTGTAGTAAAGCTTGAAACCAGGTAACATGATGCTGCCAGTTTTGTTTTTGTTTTTCAACATTTCCTTAGTAATTTGGGGTCTCTTATGATTCCATACAAATTTTAGGATTATTTGCTCCAGCTCTTTAAAAAATACCGGTAGAATTTTGATCGGAATGGCATTAAAAGTATAGATTGCTCTAGGCAGTATAGACATTTTAACAATGTTTGTTCTTCTGATCCATGAGCATGGAATGGTCTTCCATCTTTTTGTGTCTTCTTCAATTTCTTTTACGAGTGTTCTGTAGTTCCTCAAGTACAGATCCTTTACCTCTTTGGTTAGGTTTATTCCCAGGTATCTTATGGTTCTTGGTGCTATAGTAAATGGAATCAATTCTCTAATTTCCCTTTCTGTGTTTTCATTGTTAGTGTATAAGAAAGCCACTGATTTCTGTACATTGACTTTGTATCCTGCCATGTTACTGAATTGATGAATGAGCTCTAGTAGTTTGGGGGTGGAGTCTTTTGGGTTTTCCATATAAAGTATCATGTCATCTGCAAGGAGAGAGAGTTTGACTTCTTCTTTGCCAATTTGGATATCTTTTATTTCTCTTTGTTGTCTGATTGCTGTTGCTAGGACTTCTAATACTGTGTTGAATAACAGTGGTGAGAGTAGGTTGTTGTGTTCCTGTTCTCAAAGGGAAGGCTGTCAGCTTTTCCCCATTGAGGATGATATTCGCTGTGGGTTTTTCATAGATAGATTTTATGAAGTTGAGAAATGTCCCCTCTATCCCTATAATTTGAAGTGTTTTAATCAGGAATGGATGCTGGATTTTGTCAAATCTTTGTATTTTAAAAAGGGTTGGTGGTGCACATAATCATTAATGTTGAAAGCAAAGATGGACAGCTGTCATAGCTCCCGTCTGGTCACACATAGACCCCAGAGAAAACCCTCTCCTAGTCCCCTTGTCTCCAGCCCAAACCACCCTTCTCTCAGCTCCCATGTGGCATGAGAGAAGCCTCCTCTACCTTCCTCTATTTTCTTTCCCATCTTAGCACTGTGGTAAAATTTGGTACCTTCACTTGGTTTGCCCTTTTGAACCTTAAAAGCTTGTTTGGAGAATTCTATAGTTGAATTTCAACTATCTCTTACTGGTTTCTTCTTCTTTATCTTATTCACCCTGAAGCCCATGTGAGTGTCTTGATACACCAGAGGTGGGGATCAGGCCATGTGTACAAAGAAATGTCAGGGGAAAGCAAGAAGAATAATATTTCAAATGATTATTATACACATAAGACACATATCTGAAAAACATTCATGTGAGAAAAGTCTTCAATAGACCTATGCATTTTAAGTGTGGTTAGGGGAAATTCCATCTTGGAGAGGAAAAATAAATATAGTAGGTAATTCCCAGTGACTTGTCTCAAAGACACAGCATCTTTGCCTCTGTTCCTTAAATCTGCTCTTCTCCTTCACAGCCAAACTCACAGTCAGCTGGTTCAAGTCCAGTAAGTATCTGATTCCGGAAAGAGTTGTATTATTTTTGATATGCCTAATGATTTTGGTTCTACTGTTTTAAACTTATGAAAACTATACTTCTTATCTGTACTTTCATTTTTTCCCATCTTCCCTTCATTTTTATAAAAGAGGAACAAAATTCTCAAGTACTTGCATAAACGTACACAGCTGTGTAGACTAAGAAGGTGTGCTGAGGCCAAAACCAGACCGTTGGCAGGTGGGCCACAGATCCCAGCTGGAAGGGTCATTTAAAAGCTAATGGGCAAATGTATAAGTTCAATAATGTAAGATTTCTTCCCTTTGGTAAATATTATATTAGAAATGTTTAATTTGGGGTGCCTGGGTGGCTTAGTCGGTTAAGCATTTGCTTTTGGCTCAGGTCATGATCCCAGGGTCTGGAATTGAGTCCCACATCGGGCTCCCTGCTCAGTGGGGAGCCTGCTTCTCCTTCCCAATTATGCTCTCTCTTGTTATCTCTGTCTCTCTCTCTCAAATAAATAAATAAAATCTTTCAAAAAAATGTTTAATTTTATAGACTTTCTAGAGTATCATTGTAAAAAGTTAAACAATAGAGTTGTGTAAAGGAAAAGTTAATTCTCTAGCTCTCCCACATGCCCCTTCACCTCCAGTGCCATACCTAAAGATAACCAATTTTAATTGCTTGGTGTGTTTCTTTCCACACCTCCTTTCTCTAAACAAACAAAAATGTCTATAAACATATGTATGCAAATGCTTGGTTGTATTATTTTTAATCTCGATGGATTTATACTATGGACATTATATTGCAACCTGTTCTTTTTGTCAGTAGTGTACAATGGATTCCATTCTAGACTTATGCACAGAAATATAGTTAACTTCACCTTATGCATAATATTTCCCCTTAAGGATTCTTTCCAAAATTTATTTAACTGTTCCCCACAATGAACCTACAGATTAGTTTCAGTTTTTTGCCACTACAATAAATTTGCTTGTACATTTACAGAAAAATAAATGACATAAAATTTCTGTTAAAAAAGGTAGCCAAAAGTGGTTTCCCTATGTTAAAGGATTTTTGTATTATTTATATTACCAGATATCATGTTATTACTTCCCCAAAGTTAGAGAAATTCAGAGTCCCACCAGCAATATCTAAAAGTATTTATTTCTCACTAGTAAGGTGTGTTGTCAATTGTTTTAACATTTGCCAATTGGATGAAGAATGGCATCTCATTTTCATTTACCTTTACCTGCTTCATTAGTAAAATGAAGCATCTCTTCAAATGTTAATTGAATAATTCCGTGAATTGTCTACTCATATCCTTTGCCTGTTTTCCTGTTGAGTTATTTGTCTTTTTCTTACTGTATAGTTTTCTATTGCCACCATATCAAATTACCACCAGCGTAATAGCTTATACAACACAAGCTCATTATCCCACAGTTAGAGGTCAGAAGTGAGAAATGGGTCTCATTGAGCTAAAATCAAGGTAGTGACCCCATTGTGTTCTCATCTGGAGGTTCTAGAAGAGAATCTGTTTCTTTGCCTTTTCCAGTTTCTAGAGGCAACCCACATTTGTAGGCTTCTGGCCCTTTTCTACATCTTCAATGACACCAATGACAAATCAAGTCCTTTCCCACACTGCCTTCTCCCTGGTTCTCTGCAGCCAGGGATAGTTATTTGCTTTTAAAGATTCACCAGATTCAGCCCATCTGGATGATCCAGGCATATACCTCCAACTCAGGGTCCATTAATCACATCTGCAAAGCTTTTTGCCAGGTAAAGCAACCTATTCACAGGTTCAAGGGATTACAGCATGGGTATCTTTAGAAGCCATGATTCTGCCTACTACATTTAACAATGTATGGAAATACTGTATTTTTTAAAGGTGTTAGCCATTGTCAGCATGAATGTTGCACACATGCTTTAACCCCACCCTTTGTTTTTTTATATTATCTAAGATTCTGCTCTCCTCAGACTTGCAAATAGCTTTCCATTTCATCCACCTTAAGGCTATGTAATTGTTGTGAGGTAAGCGATAGTCTCCTGCAGTTTTCTGATTCAAATGTAGTCTCCTGATTCATCAGTAGCTTGAAGAACAGAATCACAATGTAAGTTAAATTCACACCCCTGCCAGGTCTCAGAAGGGAAAGTCCGGGTAACAGTGGTGATGCACCCTGAGAATGGGGTCATTGGGGCAGACTTAGCTACATATGAACATCTGGAATCCCCCAATCCTTTTGAATCCTCCTTTGCCAAAAGAAGTCTCCCCTCTTCCCTCAGTGCCCATGCATATTCTGCCCTGCTTAAAGACCCTTGAACTTACTTGGGATCAAGAGGATTCTAAAAGCAAGAGGAGTCTCATTCTCCTTCAGATCTACTCTCCATCTCCATACACTCCTTCTTGTCTTGAACACCCACTACTAGGACTAGATCCCAGCATAATCCAGGGGTATGCGTCTAAATATGACACAACATGGAGCTCTAATGGTTTCAGTCTCATTAATACAAAGGGATAAATTATTCTGCCAGAGACAGCTGGAAGTTGAAATTCCCACATGACAGTTTTGAGCTCCACATGCCATTAAAGCAGCATGAAGTAAGGGGAATCAACTACATGGACTGCGCTGCCTGATCCTGATTATCAAGGGGAAAAGGATTGCTGCTCTCCAATGGGAACAAGAGAAGAATGTCTGAAATGATGAAATCATATATGTAAAGTGCTAAAGGAAAATAACTGACAACTAAGAATTTTCACCAGAATAAAAATACTTCATATCCTTCAAAATAAAGGCAAAATGCATCCTTTTCAGATAATCAAAAACTAAATAGAGCTGTACTAGATGAAACACCAAAATTCTTCAGGCAGAAGAAAAATAATTCTAAATGGAAGCATAGATTTCCAAAAATAAAGGAAGAGAATTAAATACCTACAGAAAGACAGACAGACAGATCTCTGCAAGCACTGACTATATAAGACAATAATAATAATGATGTCATGTGGAGTTTAACAACATACATGCAGGAAAAAAACACATGCACTTAAGACACTTAAAGAAAATAGTACAGGGATGCATGATGGCTCAGTCTGTTGAGCATCCAACTTTTGATTTCAACTAGGGTCATGATCTTTCTTTCCCTCTACCCCTCCCCCTGCCCTGCTTGTGCTCTCTCTCTCCCTCCCTCTCTCCCTCCCTCCTCTCTCTGCCTCTCTCTTTCAAATAAATAAATACATCTTTAAAAGAAAATAGTACAAAAGGCTAAAGGTACATTAAGGTAAAGTACTCTAGAGGGGAGGAGTCAAGATGACAGAGGAGTAGCAGACTAGGATGGCATAAGTTCACAGGAGTTCAGCTAGATAGTTATCAAACCATTCTGAACACCTACAAACCCAATAGGGGGGAAAAGAGAAGAAGAGCAGCAATTCTAGAAACATAAAATCAACCACTTTCTGAAAGGTAGAACGTGCAGAGAAGTGAATCTGAAGCTACTGGGAAGATAGATTGTGGGGGGAGCAGCCGGCTCCTGGCAAGCCGTGGAGCAATGGAGCACAAAATCAGAACTTTTAGAAGTCCGCTTCACCGAGGGACTTCGCTCCAGAGGCTAAGCAGGGGCGGAGCCCTCACAGGACAGTGTGGTCTCAGGACCCATAGGGTCACAGAAAGACCAGGGATGTCTGAGTGTGGCTGAGTTGCCAGGAATCAGAGCAGGGAAGCTGACTACAGAGACAGAGCCAAGGAGTGAGCTTTCAGCTTGGGGTTACCTTAAACTGTGATCTGTGGCACAGTTGGGCCACTGCTCTTTGAGCAGGGACCCCACAAGTGACAGATCCGGGGAGACTCACCTTTCTCTTATGAGCAGCATGGCAGGAATCTGTTGGGTTTGGAGACTCCAAACAGGGCCACGTGCCAGAGACAAACTTGCTCGGTCACAGGCTGGGTGAGCTCAGAGCATGGCCAGAGATAAGAAGGATGGGAGTGATTGACCACTTTTCTCTGAGAGCACACTGAGGAGTGGGGCCCCGAGCTCTTGGCTCCTCTGGGCCAGAGATTGGGAGGCCACCATTTCCCATTGCCCTCCTTCAGAGCTCTATGGAAAGCATTCAGGGAACAAAAGCTCCTGAGAGCAAACCTGAGTAGATTACTTAGCCCTGCCCCTGGCAAGGGCGGTACAATTCTGCCTTGAGCAAAGACATTTGAGACTCACTACAGTAGGCCCCTCCCCCAAAAGATCAGCAAGAACATTCAGCTAAGACCAAGCTCACTGCTCAAGGAAACAGCAGAATTCCTGAGGAGGGGAAAGCAAAGCATGGAATTCATGGCTTTCTCCCCAAGATTCTTTAGTCTTGCAAAGTTAATTAAATTTTTTTAATTTTATTTTTTTCTTACTCTAATTTCTTTAACATATCCTGTTTCCTCTTTTAACATTTTCTAACTAGTTTATCTTAACACTAGCTTTCTAAAAAAAATCTTTTTAAACCTTCATTATTATAGTCATATTTTATCCTTCATTGTATCTAACTTTCTTTTTTGAATACATATAGGATTTTTTCTTCTAAAAAATTTTGGGATATAATTTCTTATAATAGATCAAAATATATCTTTGTTCTAGTTTCCAGCTTGAGCTAATTCTCTCCACTTTCTTTTTCCTTCTTTTTCCAACCAACTTATCAATTCCTTTTTTAGAATTTTTTAAAATTTTCATCTTAATAGTCGTATTCCATCCCTTCATCATGTTTACCTTTATTTTTGTATATATATAAGTTTCTCTTTCTTTAAAATTTTAGGAGGTAAGAGTCCAAAATATACCCCAAATCAAGTGGGTGTATCTGTTCTATTCACCAGTCCAAGATATATTTTATATATATTTTAATTTTTAATTAAATATTTTAATTTTTTTATTTTTATTTAAATTTATTAAAATTAAAATTTTATTATTTTTAATTAAAATTAAATATTTTAATTTTTCAATTTCTTTTTACCCCCTTTCTTCTTCCCCCAATTTAGGGTCTCTTCTGATTTGGTTAGTGTACATTTTTCTGGGGTCTTTGCCACACTTTTAGTATTTTATTCTCTTGTTCATATATTCTTATCTGGATAAAATGACAAAGTGGAAAAACTCACCACAAAAAGAAGAACAAGAGGCAGTACTGAAGGTTAGGGATGTAATCAATACAGACATTTGTAATATGTCATATCTAGAGTTCAGAATGATGATTCTCAAGGTACTAGCTGACTCAAAAAAGACATGGAAGATATGAGAGAAACCCTGTCTGGAAAAATAAAGGCCCTTTCTTGAGAAATAAAAGAACTAAAATCTAACCAAGCTGAAATCAAAAAATCTATTAATGAGGTGCAACCAAAAGGGGAGGCTCTTACTGCTAGGATAAATGAGGCAGAAGAGAGAATTAGTGATGCAGAAGACCAAATGACAGAGAATAAAGAAGCTGAGCAAAAGAGAGACAAATAACAACTGGACTATGAGGGGAGAATTCGAGGGGTAAGTGATACCATAAGATGAAACAATATTAGAATAATTGGGATTCCAGAAGAAGAAGAAAGAGAGAGAGGGGCAGAAGGTATATTGGAATGAATTATTGGAGAGAATTTCCCTAATATGGCAAAGGGAACAAGCATCAAAATCCAGGAGGCACAGAGAACCCCTCTCAAAATCGATAAATAAGTCCACACCCCATCACCTAATAGTAAAACTTATAAATCTTAGTAACAAAGAGAAAATCCTGAAAGCAGCTCGGGACAAGAAGTCTGTAACATATAATGGTAAAAATATTAGACTGGCAGGAGACTTATCCACAGAAACCTGATAGCCCAAAAAGAACTGGCATGATATATTCAGAGCACTAAATGAGAAAAACATGCAGCCAAGCATACTATATCCAGGTAGGCTATCATTGAAAATAGAAGGAGAGATAAAAAGCTTCCAGGACAAACAAAATCTAAAAGAATTTGTAAACACCAAACCAGCACTACAAGAAATATTGGAAGGGGTCTTCTAAGCAAAGAGAGAGCCTAAAAATAGTAGACCAGAAAGGAACAGAAACAATATACAGTAATAGTCACATTACAGGCAAAACAATGGCATGAAATTGATATCTTTCAAAGTTACCCTGAATATAAATGGGTTAAATGCCCCAATCAAAAGGCACAGGATATCAGAATGGATAAAAAACCAAAACCCATCAGTATGCTGTCTACAAGAAACTCATTTTAGACCTAAAGAAACCTCCAGATTTGAAGTGGTGGAAAACAATTTACCATGCTAATGGACATCAAAAGAAAGCTGGGGTGGCAATCCTTATATAAGATAAATTAGGTTTTAAGGCAAAGACTACAATAAGAGATGAGGAAGGACACTATAGCATACTCAAAGGGTCTGTCAAACAAGAAGATTTAACAACTTTAAATATTATGCCCCTATCATGGGAGCAACCAACTAAATAAACCAATTAATAACAAAATCAAAGAAACACATCAACAATAATACAATAATAGTAGGGGACATTAACACCCTCTCCCTCACTGAAATGGACAGACCATCCCAGTGAAAGATCAACAAGGAAAGGCCTAAATGACACACTGGACCAGATGGACATCACAGATATATTCAGAACATTCATCCCAAAGCAACAGAATACACATTCTTCTCTAGTGCACATGGAACATTCTCCAGAATAGATCACATCCTGGGTCACAAATCAGGTCTCAACTGGTACCAAAAGATTGGGATCATTCCCTGTATATTTTCAAACCACAAGCTCTGAAGCTAGAACTCAGTCACAAGAGGAAAGTTGGAAATAACAAGGATGCCCACTCTCACCACTCTTGTTCAACAGAGCATTAGAAGTCCTAGCAACAGCAATCAGACAACAAAGAGAAATAAAAGGTATCCAAATTGGCAATGAAGAAGTCAAACTCTCTCTCTTTGCAGATGACATGATTCTTTATACGGAAAACCCAAAAGACTCCACCCCCAAACTACTAGAACTCATACAGCAATTCAGTAATGTGGCAGGATACAAAGTCAATATACAGAAATCAGTTGCTTTCTTATACACTAACAATGAAAATACAGAAAGGGAAATTAGAGAACTGATTCCATTTACTATAGCACCAAGAACCATAAGATACCTGGGAATAAACCTAACCAAAGAGGTAAAGGATCTATACTTGAGGAACTACAGAACACTCATGAAAGAAATTGAAGAAGACACAAAAAGATAGAAGACCATTCCATGCTCATGGATCAGAAGAATAAACATTGTTAAAATGTCTATACTGCCTAGATCAATCTATACTTTTAATGCCATTCTGATCAAAATTCCACCGGTATTTTTCAAAGAGCTGGAGCAAATAATCCTAAAATTTGTATGGAATCAGAAGAGACCCCAAATTACTAAGGAAATGTTGAAAAACAAAAACAAAACTGGCGGCATCATGTTATCTAATTTCGAGCTTTATTACAAAGCTGTGATCACCAAGACAGCATGGTACTGGCATAAAAACAGACACATAGACCAGTGGAACAGAGTAGAGAGCCCAGATATGGACCCTCAACTCTATGGTCAAATAATCTTCGACAAAGAAGGAAAAAATATACAGTGGAAAAAAGACAGTATCTTCAATAAATGGTGCTGCGAAAATTGGACAGCTATATGTAGAAGAATGAAACTCAACCATTCTCTTACACCACACACAAAGATAAACTCGAAATGGATAAAAGACCTCAACGTGAGACAGGAATCCATCAGAATCCTAGAGGAGAACATAGGCAGTATACTCTTCGCTATCAGCTACAGCAACTTCTTTCAAGATATGTCTCCAAAGGCCAAGGAAACAAAAGCGAAAATGAACTTTTGGGACTTCATCAAGATCAAAAGCTTCTGCACAGCAAAGGAAACAGTCAACAAAACAGAGAGGCAGCCCACGAATGGGAGAAGATATTTGCAAATGACAGTACAGACAAAAGGTTAATATCCAGGATCTATAAAGAACTCCTCAAACTCAGCACACACAAAACAGATAATCATATCAAAAAAATGGGCAGAAGACATGAACAGACACTTCTCCAATGAAGACATACAAATGGCTATCAGACACATGAAAAAATGCCATCATCACTAGCCATCAGGGAGATTCAAATTAAAAACACCAGTTAGAATGGCCAAAATTAGCAAGACAGGAAACAACGTGTGTTGGAGAGGATGTGGAGAAAGGGGAACCCTCTTACGCTGTTGGTGGGAATGCAAGTTGGTGCAGCCAATTTGGAGAACAGTGTGGAGATTCCTCAAGAAATTAAAAATAGAGCTTCCCTATGACCCTGTAATTGCACTACTGGGTATTTACCCCAAAGATACAGATGTAGTGAAAAGAAGAGCCATCTGTACCCCAATGTTCATAGCAGCAATGGCCACGGTCGCCAAACTGTGGAAAGAACCAAGATGCCCTTCAACGGATGAATGGATAAGGAAGATGTGGTCCATATATCTATGGAGTATTATGCCTCCATCAGAAAGGATGGATAACCAAATTTTGTAGCAACATGGATGGGACTGGAAGAGATTATGCTGAGCGAAATAAGTCAAGCAGAGAGTCAATTATCATATGGTTTCACTTATTTGTGGAGCATAACAAATAAAATGGAGGACATGGGGAAATGGAGAGAAGAAGGGAGTTGAGGGAAATTGGAAGGGGAGGTGAACCATGAGAGACTATGGACTCTGAAAAACAATCTGAGGGTTTTATTTTTTTTTATTTTTTTTAAAAGATTTTTATTTTATTTATTTGACAGAGAGAGAGATCACAAGTAAGCAGAGAGGCAGGCAGAGAGAGAGAGGAGGAAGCAGGCTCCCCGCGGAGCAGAGAGCCCGATGCGGGGCTCGATCCCAGGACTCTGAGATCATGACCTGAGCCAAAGGCAGCGGCTTAATCCACTGAGCCACCCAGGCGCCCCAATCTGAGGGTTTTAAAGGGGCAGAGGGTGGGAGATTGGGAACCACGTGGTGGGTAATAGGGAGGGCATGTATTGCATGGAGCACTGGGTATGGTGCAAAAACAATGAATACTGTTACACTGAAAATAAATTTTAAAAAGGTTTAAAAAAAGGAAAACAACACAACTGTTAAAAATCTATGGGACACAGCAAAGGCAGTCCTGAGAGGAAAGTATATAGTGATACAAGACTTTCTCAAGAAACAAGAAAGGACTCAAATACACAGCCTAAACCTACACCTAAAGGAACTGGAGAAAGAACAGCAAAGAAATCCTAAACCCAACAGAAGAAGAGAAATCCGAAAGATCAGAGCAGAAATTAATGAAATAGAAACCCAAAAAACAATAGAACAAATCAATGAATCTAGGAGCTGGTTCTTTGAAAGAATTAATAAGATTGATAAACCCCTGGCCAGATTTATCAAAGAGGAAAGAGAAAGGACCCAAATAAGTAAAATCATGAATGAAAGAGGAGACATCACAACCGACACCAAAGAAATACAAACAATTATTAAGAACATATTATGGGCCAAAATGCGCCAGCAAGTTTGACAATCTGGAAGAAATGGATGCATTTCTAGAGATGTATAAACTACCAAAACTGAACCAGGAAGAAATAGAAAACCTGAAAATACC
Source organism: Meles meles (assembly GCF_922984935.1). Classification (NCBI taxonomy): domain Eukaryota; kingdom Metazoa; phylum Chordata; class Mammalia; order Carnivora; family Mustelidae; genus Meles; species Meles meles. The sequence goes on along the minus strand of NC_060078.1, from coordinate 43,076,047 downwards.
CATAACCAGTAGGGAGATTGACGCAGTCATTAAAAATCTCCCAACAAACAAGAGCCAAGGAGCAGACGGCTTCCCAGGGAAATTCTACCAAACATTTAAAGGAGAATTAATACCTATTCTTCTGAAACTGTTCCAAAAAATAGAAATGGAAGGAAAACTTCCAAACTCATTTTATGAGGCCAACAATTACCTTGATCCCCAAACCAGACAAAGACCCCATCAAAAAGGAGAATTGCAGTCTAATATCCTTGATGAACATTGATGCAAAAATTCTCACCAAAATACTAGCTAATAGGATCCAACAGTACATTAAAAGGATTATTCACCACGACCAAGTGGGATTTATTCCAGGGCCTCAAGGTTGGTTCAACATCCACAAATCAATCAACATGATACAATACATTAATAAAAGAAAGAACAAAAGGTATATGATACCCTCAATAGATGCTGAAAAAACATTTGACAAAGTACAACATCCTTTCTTGAAAAAAAACTCTTGAAAGTGTAGGGATAAAAGGTACATACCTCAATATCATCAAAGCTATCTATGAAAAACCCACAGCAAATATCATTCTCAATAGGGAAAAACTGAGAACTTTTCTGCTAAGGTCAGGAACACAGCAGGGATGTCCACTATCACCACTGCTATTCAACATAGTACTGTAAATCCTAGGCTCAGCAATCAGACAACAAAAAGAAATTAAAGGCATCCAAATCAGCAAAGGAGAAGTCAAACTCTCACTCTTTGCAGATGACATGATACTTTGTGTGGAAAACCCAAAAGACTCCACTCCAAAACTGCTAGAACTTGTACAGGAATTCAGTAAAGTGTCAGGATATAAAATCAATGCACAGAAATCAATTGCATTTCTATACACCAATGATAAGACAGAAGAAAGAGAAATTAAGGAGTCAATCCCATTTACAATTGCACCCAAAACCATAAGATACCTAGGAATAAACCTAACCAAAGAGGCAAAGAAACTGTACTCAGAAAACTATAAAGTACCCATGAAAGAAATTGAGGAAGACACAAAGAAATGGAAAAACATTCCATGTTCATGGATTAGAACAACAAATAGTGTGAAAATGTCTATGCTACCTGATATGAGGAATTTGAGAGGCAAAGTGGGGGGTTTAGGGGTAGGGAAGGAAAAAATGAAACAAGATGGGATTGGGAGGTAGACAAATCATCAGAGACTCAATCTCACAAAACAAACTGAGGGTTGCTGGAGGGAGGGGAGTAGGGAGAGGGTGGTTGGGTATGGACATTGGGGAGGGTATGTGCTATGGTAAGTGCTGTGAAGTGTGTAAGCCTGATGAATCACAGACCTGCACCCCTGGGGCTAATAATACATTATATGTTATTAAGAACAATTTTTTTAAAAAAGTTAAAGGTCTCTAAAGCTCTTGACTAATAAGAATGCGAATGATAATTTCTTAGACTTTCATAAATCAAGGATGCCTACTGGAATGTCTCTATTAGTCATTTAAAAAACTGTAAAAGAATATAAAACTACTAAACTAATAGAAAAAAGAAATAAATAAAAACTGCAAGAAATAAAGAAAGCATGAAAGGAAAGGAATATAGAATTGCTGGAATCAATAAGAAAATGCCATTAAGATAATAGATTCAAATCTAATATATTATAATTACATTAAAATAAAGTAGCTAAATACTCCAATTAAATTAGAAAGATTAGCATATGAATTAAAATTCATCTATTATATGTTTCTCACAAGAGATATACCCAAATAATATTCAAGTATATGAAAGTAAAAGGGGAAAAAAATGTAGCATACAATTACTAACTAAAAGAAAGCTGGTATAGCTACAGTAATGTCAGAAAAAAATAAACTTCAGGGCCAATACATTATATGTGATAACATATAAGGATCAATCATCAGTAGCACTGGAAAAAGTCTAAAATTGTATGCATCTAATGGTATGGCATCAAAATACATAATTCAGTAATTGACAAAACTAGAAGGAAAAAAATGAATCCATGATTTTAATGTGAACTATTTTAAAATCTCTCTCCATAACCAAAAGAATAAGTAGACAAAAATTCAGAAATACAGAATACTCAACCTTATTTAAAACACTTTACCTGATATATGAAACACTGTACCACAAAGCAAAATACACCATTATTTTCAAGTGCATGTAGAAAATTTATCAATATCAACCATATATCTTTCATAATGTAAGTGTCAACAAATTTTAAGAGATTAAAATCTTAGAGTATATTCCTTGGCTGTAATGAAAGTTGAGTTAGAATTCAGTTGCAAAAAATAAAACTAACTGTAAATTCTCAAATATTTAGAAATTCAGCAGTATACTTCTAAATAGCACATGAGTGAAAGAAAAAGTTACAGTGGAAATTAGAAAATATTTGGAGCTGAATGGCAGTGAGAACATGGCATACCACAATGTTTTGCAATTCAGTGAAAACTTTGAATAGAAGGAAATGTTTACCATTAAATGTACACATGAGAGATAATAAAATACCAAAAGATAAGGATCTAGACATCCATCTTAAGAAGTTAAAGAAGAACAGCAAGTTAAACTCCAAGAATGTGGAAGAAAATAACAGAGCAGAAAACAATAAAAAAGAAACAAATGAGGAACAGAGAAAAATCAAGAAAGCTTAAAACAAAGCTTGCTCTTTGAAGGCACTAATAAAATTTATAAATCCCCAAGAAGACTAAACATGATGTCAGGGAAAATTCACAATAAATTGATATCAAGAATTAAAAGGAGGATATGCCTACACATCTGACAGATAATAAAAAGAAAATAAGTGGAAATAATGATAAAAAAACCCTTCTGCCAATATATTTTAATATGTAGATGAAAAGGACATTTTTCATCTACATTTTACATTTTTCATTTACATTTTCATCTACAATACATTTTTAAAGACACAACAAAATGGAAAATTTTAGTTGTACTATGCATTTTTAAAGAAATTTAAATCCATAACTAAAAACTTTTCCTCAAAGAAAATTTCAGGCCCTGAAAGCTGCATGGGTAAGTTCTTTTAAACATTTAAAGGAAAAATAATGTCAGTCATACCCAAAGTCTTCAAGAAAACAGCAAATAGGAAACACTCTCCTACTTCTTCTATGAAGCAAGTATAATCTTTGAGTCCAAAATCTGACAAGGTCATTACAAGAAATGAAAATCACAAGTTAATTTCTCCTATATACATAGAATCAAAAATTGTAGAAATCTAGCAATACATCAGAACCAAGGTGTGTTTATTCCGGAAATGGAAGAAAATTGGATATTAAAAAGTCAATTAATTTCATTTACCACATCAACAGAATAGGGGAGGAAAAAAAACACATAGTTTTTTTTAAAGATTTAACTTATTTATTTGCCAGAAAGAGAGCATGAGCAAAGCGGGGAGGGGCGGATGGAGAGGGAGAAGCAGATTCTTTGCTGAGGGAGGGAGTCCCATTCTGGACTTGATCTCAGGATCCCAGGATCACAACCTGAGCCTCAGGCAGTAGCTTAACTGACTGAGCCACACAGGTAACCCATAATTTAATACATAAAGATACGTCATTTGATAAATTTAACACCCACTCAAAATAAAAATGCATAGCAAACTAGAGTTAGAGGGGAATCTTTTTAATCTATTATAGGTACAAAAAACCCACAACCAACATTATACTTAGTGAAATCCTAAAAGCTTTCCCTCTGAAGTTGGAAATGAAGCAAGAATACTTGCTGTCACAACTCTATTCAGCATTAAAGGAGACATCCTAATAGTGCAATTAAGCAAGAACAATAAATGAAAGAGTTGAGGATTGAAAAGAAAGTTGCAAAAGTCATTACATGCTACTACATAGGCTACAATATATATGATAGAAAATACACGAAAATCTATAGACAAAGCATTAAAATTAATATGTAAATTTAGCAAAGACACTGGATACACTATTAATACACAATGCACAGTACATACCCAAAAAATAGTTGTAGCTTTATATTCCAATGAACAAGCAGAATATGAAATTTTAAAATATTCAAATTACAGTATTCCAAAAATACTATAACAGATAAAATATAAAAATAAACCTGAGAATAAATTTAATAAAGAAGTTATAAGAATTCTATGCAGAAAACCAACAAATATTGTGAGAAAATAAAGATGACCTAAGTAAATGGAAAGATACACTGTATACACAGACCAGAAGAAAAATCATCTACAGATGTTAATTTCTCTTCAAATTGGCCTATAGATACAATGCAACTCCCATCAAAATTCCAGCAGGACTTTCCAATTTGGTTTGGAAGTTGTTAAGCTGATTTTTAATTTTAAATGGAAATGCAAATATCCAAGGAAAGTAAAAACCTCTTGAAATAGAACCAGGTAGGATAATAAATATAAAAAATTAGAAAGCCAAAATAATTAAGGCAATAATTAAACCAATAGAACAGAACATGGAGGCTCAAAATAGGCCCATACAATATGACTGCTGGTTTATAACAAAAGTAACATTCTATGCCAGAGGGGAAAATGATGTTCTTTTTAATCAGTGTGGTGCTAGTTAAATTGGAAAAAAAAAAAAAAAGTTGGAAAAAATCAAATCCTGACCTCTACACCATCCACTAAAATGAAACACATTTGGATTATACATTTAAATAAAAACATAAATCAATAAAGCTTCTAGATGATAATATGAGGAAATTTCCTCATTATCTTGGAGTAAAAAAAGATTTCTTGAACAGGACCAAAAGGTACTAATTTTAAAGGAAGTAATTGCTAAATTCAACCTGATTAAAACTGAGAACTCATTTTCCAAAAGACACTATTAAGAGAATCAAAAACAAAAACAAAAGAAAATAAAAAACAGACCATAGAATGAGAGAACTTCTGCAATATACAAGTAACAAAAGACTTTAATCCAGAATATATAAAGATCTACAACAATAGGAATAAAACAATGCAATTGAAAATGTATATCATTAAAAAGTGCAAATGTCCAGTAAACATATGAAAATATCCTCAAATTCATCAGTGATCATGAAATTATACATTAAAATCACATGAAATCTGAGGTCACACCCACCAGAATGGCTGACTTAAAAAGATTAGCAATACCAAGCATTGTCAAGTATAGCAAGTGGAACCCTCATATATGTTTAAATAAATTATGGTTTGATAAATCCACACAATGAAATACCCAGTTTTTTAAAAAAGCATGAGGTATTGGGGGGTAGGAGCAAGATGGCAGAGGAGTAGGAGACCTAAATACCCTCAGATCCCAGGAGTTTAGCTAGATAGTCATCAAACCATTCTGAACACCTATAAATTCAACAGAAGATAGAAGAGAAGAAGAGCAGCAATTCTAGGAACAGAAAATTGACCACATTCTGGAAGGTAGGATGTGTGGAGAATTGAATCCGAGGCAACATTTGGGAAGATAGACCATGGGGGGAGGGGCCGGCTCCTGGCAAGTGGCAGAACAATGGAACACAAAACAGGAACTTTCAGAGGCTAAGCAGGAGAGGTGGACCCCTCACAGGGACAGGTCCCAGGACCTGTGGGGTCACAGAAAGACTGGGGGTGTCTGAGTGTGGCAGAACTCCCAGGTATCAGAGTGGGGAAGCCAGCTACAGAGACAAAGACAAGGAGAGGGCTCTTAACTCAGGGTTACCTTAAACCATGATCTGAGGCACAGTTGGGACACTGCTCCTCAATCAGGGACCCCACAAGTGGCAGATCCAGGGAAACTCACCTTCCTTCCCTGATAGGAGCAGCACGGGAGCATGCAGCAGGAATTGCCTGGGTTTGGAGACTCAAACGGGACCATGAGCCAGAAATAGCACCACTTGGTCACAGGCCAGGTGAGCACAGAGTACAGCCAGAGACCAAGGAGATGGGAGTGATTGACTGCTTTTCTCTGAAGGTGCACTGAGGAGTGGGGCCAGAGGTTGGGAAGCCACCATCCTTGTTCTCCTCCTCCAAAGCCATACAGAAAGTGTTCAGGGAACAAAGGCTCCTGAGACCAAAAGCATGCAGATTACTTAGCATGGCCCCTAGCAAGGGGGGTGCAATTCAGCCTCCAGCAAAGACATTTGAGAATCACTGCAACAGGACCCTCCCCCAAAAGATCAGCAAGAACATCCAACCAAGACCAAGTTTATCGATTAGTGAGGACTGCAGAACTCCAGAGCTCGGAGAATGTAATACATAGAATTCATTGCTTTATTTATTTATTTATTTATTTATTTATTTATTTATGTATTTATTTTACCCATGATGCTTTAGTCTTTCAAAGCTAAATTTTTCAAATTTTATTTTTTTCTTATTTTATTTTCTCTTAGTTTTTCCTCTTTCCTATTTTAACCTTTTCTAAACTATTTTATCATATCAATACCTTTTTAAAATTTTTTTTTTAATTTTCATTGTCATAGTCATATTCTACCCCTTCACTGTATTTAATCTTATTTTTGTACACATATAGTTTTTTCTTTCTTTAAAATTTTAGGATACAGTTCCTTCTAACAGATCAAAATACACCTTAAACCTAGCATATGGCTTTGTTCTAGTCTCTCATCACATTCTTTCCTCTATTTTATTGTTTTTTCAACCAACTTCTTATCTTTTCAATTCCTTTTTTAGAATCTTTTAAAATTTTCATCTTTATAGTCATACTCCATCCCCTCATCATGTTTACCTATTTATATATGTCTTTCTTTGAAATTTGGGGAGGCAGTTTCTTCTAACAAACCAAAATACGTCTAAAATCATGTGTGTGGCTCTGTTCTATTCACCAGTCATATATATATATATATATATATATATATATAGAGAGAGAGAGAGAGAGAGAGAGAGAGAATAAATATATATTTTATATATTTTTTCTCCTTTCATCTCCCCCCCCCCCCCCCCAGTTTAGGGTTTCTTCCAATTTGGTTAGTGTATATTTTTCTGGGGTCATTGTTACCTTTTAGTATTTTGTTCTCTCACTCATCTATTCTTAAACAGATAAGATGACAAGATGGAAAAACTCACCTCAAAAAAAAAAAAAAAGAGGCAGTACATGGCTAGGAGACCTAATCAAAATCGACATTAGTAAGATGTCAGAACTAAAGTTCAGAATGATGATTATCAAGGTGCTAGCTGGGCTCAAAAAAAGCATGGAAGATACTAGAGAATCCTTTTTCTGGAGAAATAAAATCCCTTTTTGGAGAAATAAAAGAACTAAAACCTAAGCAAGTTGAAATTTTAAAAAGCTATTAATGAGGTGCAATCAAAAATGGAGGCTCTCACTGATAGAATAAATGAAGCAGAAGAGAGAATTAGTGATATAGAAGACCAAATAATGGAGAATAAAGTAGCCAAGAAAAAGAGAGAAAAACAACTACAGGACCACAAGGGGAGAATTTGAGAGATAAGTGATACCATAAGATGAAACAATATTAAAATAACTAGGATCCTAGAAGAAGAAGAAAGAGAGAGGGGGGCAGAAGGTATATTGAAGAAAATGATAGCAGAAAATTTCCCTAATTTGGCAGAGGGAACAAGCATAAAAATCCAGGAGGCACAGAGAACCCCTCTCAAAATCAATAAAAATAGGTCAACACCCCATCATCTCATAGTAAGACTTACAACTTTCTGTGACAAATAAATAAATTCCTGAAAGCAGCTTGGAGCAAGAGGTCTTGTCTGTCAAGAACAGACCCATAACCACTAAGGAGATTGAAGCAGTCATCAAAAACCTCCCAACAAACAAGAGCTAGGGTCAGACAGCTTCCCAGGGGAATTCTATCAAACATTTTAAGAAGAATTAATACCTACTTTCCTGAAAATATTACAAAAAATAGAAATGGAAGGAAAACTTCCAAACTCATTTTATGAGGCCAGCATTACTTTGATCCCAAAACCAGACAAAAACCCCAACAAAAAGGAGAATTACAGGGGTGCCTGGGTGGCTCAGTGGGTTGGGCCTCTGCCTTCAGCTTGGGTTGCGATCTCCTGGGATTGAGGCCCACATTGGGCTCTCTGCTTGTCGAGGAGCCTGCTTCCCCACTCTCTCTGCCTGCCTCTCTGCCTACTTGTGATCTCTCTCTGTCAAATAAATAAATATTTTTTAAAAGGAGAATTACAGACCAATATCCTGATGAACACAGATGTAAAAATTCTCACCAAAATACTATAGGATCCAATAGTACATTAAAAGGATTATTCACCATGACCAAGTGGGATTTATTTCAGGGCTACAAGGTTGGTTCAACATCTGCAAATCAATCAATGTGATACAATACATTAAAAAAAGAAAGAACAAAACCATATGATACTCTCAATAGATGCTGAAAAAGTATTTGACAAAGTACAACATCCTCTCTTGATCAAAACTATTCGCAGTGTAGGGACAGAGGATACATACCTCAATATCATCAAAGCCATTATGAAAAACTCACAGCAAATATCATTCTCAATAGGGAGAAACTGAGAACTTTTCCGCTAAGGCCAGGAACACAGCAGGGATGTCCACTATCACAACTGCTATTCAACAAAGTACTGGAAATCCTAGGCTCAGCAATCAGACAACAAAAAGAAATTAAAGGTATCCAAATCAGCAAAGGAGAAGTCAAACTCTCACTCTTTGCAGATGACATGATACTTTGTGTGGAAAACTCAAAAGACTCCACTCCAAAACTGCTAGAACTTGTACAGGAATTCAGTAAAGTGTCAGGATATAAAATCAATGCACAGAAATCAATTGCATTTCTATACACCAATGATAAGACAGAAGAAAGAGAAACTAAGGAGTCAATCCCATTTACAATTGCACCCAAAACCATAAGATACCTAGGAATAAACCTAACCAAAGAGGCAAAGAAACTGTACTCAGAAAACTATAAAGTACTCATGAAAAAAAATTGAGGAAGACACAAAGAAATGGAAAAATATTCCATGTTCATGGATTAGAAGAACAAATAGTGTGAAAATCTCTATGCTACCTAAAGCAATCTACACATTTAATGCAATCCCTATCAAAATACCATCAATTTTTTTCAAAGAAATGGAACAAATAATCCTAAAATTGATATGGAATGAGAAAAGACCCTGAATAGCCAGAGGAATGTTGAAAAAGAAAGCCAAAGTTGGTGCCATCACAATTCCAGACTTCAAGCTCTATTACAAAGCTATACTCATCAAGACAGTATGCTACTGGCACAAAACCAGACACATAGATCAATGGAACAAAATAGAGAGCCCAGAAATGGACCCTCAGCTCTGTGGTCAACTAATCTTCGAGAAAGCAGGGAAGAATGTCCAATGGAAAAAAGACAGTCTCTTCAACAAATGGTGTTGGGAAAATTGAACAGCCACATGCAAAAGAATGAAACTGGACCTTTTCCTTATACCACACACAGAAATAGACTCAGAATAGATGAAAGACCTCAATGTGAGACAGGAATCCATCAAAATCCTTGAGGAGAACAGAGGCAGCAACCTCTTTGATCTCAGCCACAGCAACTTCTTCTTAGAAACAACCCCAGAGGCAAGGGAAACAAGGGCAAAAAATGAACTATTGGGACTTCATCAAGATAAAAAGGTTTTGCACAGCATAGCAAATAGTCAACAAAACCAAAAGACAACTGACAGAATGGGAGAAGATATTTGCTTATGGCATATCAGGTAATGGGCTAGTATCCAAAATCTACAAAGAACTTACCAAACTCAACATCTAAAGAACAAATAATCCAATCACGAAATGGGCAGAAGACATGAACAGACATTTCTCCAAAGAAGACATTCAAATGGCCAACAGTGATGTTGAGCACATGAAAAAGTGCTCAGTATCACTCGGCATCAGGGAAATACAAATCAAAACCACAGTGAGATACCATGTCACACCAGTCAGAATGGCTAAAATTAATAAGTCAGGAAAAGACAGATGTTGGCGAGGATGCAGAGAAAGGGGTACCCTCCTACACTGTTGGGGGGAATGCAAGCTGGTACAGCCACTCTGGAAAACAGTATGGACGTTCCTCAAAAAGTTGGAAATAGAGCTACCCTACAACTCACCAATTGCATTACTGAGTATTTATCCTAAAGATACAAATGTAGTGATCTGAAGGGGCACATGCACCCAAATGTATTTAGCAGCAATGTCCACAATAGCCAAATATGGAAAGAACCTAGATGTCCATCAACAGACGGATGGATAAAGAAGATGTGGTATATACACACAATGGAATACTATGCAGCCATAAAAAACTGAAATCTTGCCATTTGCAACAATGTGAATGGAACTAGAGGTTATTATGCTAAACGAAATAAGACAATCAGGGAAAGACAATTATCATATGTCTCTCTGATATGAGGAATTTGAGAAGCAGGTTGGGGGGTCATGGGTGGCAGTGAGGGAAAAAATGAATCAAGATGGGACAGGGAAGGGAGACAAACTGTAAGAGACTGTTAATCTCAGGAAAAAAACTGAGGGTTGCTCTGGGGTGGGAGGGTAGGGATAGGGTGGCTGGGTTATGGATATTGGGGAGGGTATGTGCTATGGTGAGTGCTGTGAATTGTGTGAGACTGATGATTCACAGACCTGTACCCCTGAAACATATAATACATTACATATTAATTAAAAAAAAAAAAACATGAGTTACTTCAATGCACCTACATAGAAGACCTCCAATTCCTGTTTTTAAATTAGAAAAGGAAAAGGAAGAGCAGTGTATTATCGCATATGTATTAAAAAATGAAAGGATACAGGTATGTGTATATATTTACATATATCAATACACTTATAATGATATAAACTTTTTTGTAAATATGCAAAAGAAAGTGTTAGTAGCAGTTTCTCTTAAGGAATAGGACTGAGGATAGAGACAGGCTTTTATAATTCATAGTGTTTGAATTTAACATGTGCATATATGTCTTCATGTGTGTTTGTGTGTGTTCATATTCATATACACCACAGATATGTACACAAACACACCACATTCATAAAGACATTCTTTGTTTATAATGTCTAACTCTTTTTTTAAAGTTACCATAAACTTTTAAATGTAGGCAGACATTTATTTTAAAATGACTTGGAGGGGAACTGCGTGGCACAGTCAGTTAAAGCGTCTAACTCTTGGTTTTGGCTTGAGTCGTGATCTCGTGGTCATGAGATCAAGCCTAGCATTGGGCTCCATGCTCAGCACAGAGTCTGTTTGAATTCTCTCTCCCTCTGCCTCTGTCCCTCCCACTTGTGCACTGTCTCACTCTAAAATAAATAAATAAATCTTTAAAAAATGACTTGGGTTTTAGAATATCAACCTAATGCCCTAATTCTGGCAATGATTAGAGATTAGCCTGATCTGCAAAGGACAGGCTTAGTTCAGGGCAATAAAGCATTTCATCCCATTCAGAAGCATAGTCCTGCTATAGACAGGTCACCAAGATAACTGCAGAGTGGAGAGTCAAAGCAGAAGTCTAGTCCTATTGAGGGAGTAGGGGTTCAGCTTAGTACACTCTAGATGCCTATGATTTGTCCAAATAATGCATACACTGTTCTACGGATAGTTAATAGAAGTGAAGCAATTCCAGATCCATCATTGCCTATCCCGTCCCCAACGACTCCCCTTGTTTTGATCTTAACCTTATTCCTGATCCATCCTAAACCTTCCTGGTTTCCTAACTTCAGGTTCACTTTCTTAGCTGTATCTCTGCTTTTACCTGAATTTTATTATTTCAACACTGCCTGTTTTTTTTTTTTTTAGTTTGCCTTTTATTATATCTGAAAACTTGGTTCCTTCAACTTTTAGCTGATTTGGGTAGGTAAGTACTCTCTACTATTTAAGGCTCAAATCACAGTCCTAATGCCCTTGGCCACCACCAAGCTAAGTCTACATAGCATCTACAAGGGAGTTTTAGTACAAATTATATCTGGGAAAGAACTTACTTTTCCCTAGGCCACAGCATCCCTGCTCTACTCACAGAACAACCTGCAGCAAAGGTGTATCAGAGCCTAGGATTTGCAGCCAGTTCAGCAGAACTCAGGAATGGTAACTGGGATAATTCCACCATCTGTGTTAGGCCTGATCTAATGTTAAAACCTGTTTAACTATTAGGGCCTGCTTAGCCAGAATGACTCCATATTACCTGGGTAGCCATATTGTTGTTTACATCTACGGACTTCATTCCGGGAATAAACGCCCCAGCAGTTCTAAATGCCCCAGCATGTCCCAGCAGTTCCAAACATCCCAGCAGTTCCTGGTATTGGTTCCGGGTATCGATTCTGGGAGTAAACGCCCTAACAATAGAAGCCACGTACCTTGAGGTCTGCGGTTATGCTCTATAAAACCAGCCTGTGAAATTAGGATGGAGTCATTCTCTTTGGAGGCAGCCTGGCCAGTCAGTCTGACTTCTAATGCTTGGCATAGAATAAAGCTTTGCATAACTTTCACTTTGTCTCAGTCTCATTCCTTTGATAACGGACTCCAACAATCTGTACTTTCACTGACTGTATTACTTGTAAAAAACAAACAAACAAAAACCAAAACTATCTAAATGTATATATAAAATAACATTATTCCTTGAAAATCAAAGAACTTTGTTTTTAAAATACTATTATGATGAATAAGTCAATGTGATATGGCGGCTAGATACAAGATAATTATACAAAGATCAATCTTTTTTCTTTTTTCTTTTCTCCTGTAGCAGTCAGAATTCTTAAATGTACACAACCAATTTGGGTTAGTTTAAACATAAAAGAAATGTATTTAAAGATATGAAATCTCTTAGAGGGTCAGAGAGTCAGATTTGGCATTTAGTCAGAGGCAAATTACTTCACAGAACTGGAGTGATGGAGTCACCAGTACTAGGAAAAACATTACGGCTTGCATCATCAAGCTCAGGGATACAAGGCATTGTATGAAAATGTGCTTCTGCAAACTTTGTGTAGCTCCTTCAAACCATGCCAGAATTCTTCAGTACATCTTTCTATGTCATTAGCTTCTGACTCAAAGTCTGGAGAAGTAAAACTAAGTGGCAAAACCAGAGTCAAATGCCTGAGTCTCAGCTACAAGGGAGGCAGGGAAATTTCCATATGGGAGATGGTCTCTGCCTCCCACCAAGGTGCATAAAGTGGGAAAAATTCCTCAAAACAAGAAAATAAGATCAGTGTTCCTGGGTAGCCAGAGAGAATGAGAAATGTCTATTGTATTCTACTCTTTAATTGTCCAACATCAACATATGGCTTTCTCCCTTAATCTTCCAAATCACAACAATAACGATCCTACCAAAAATAATGAAACCGTCTGCCCCAGAAAAATAGATTATGCTCTTCCCTAAAACAGAGACAATACAAAGCCTTATTAGATACTTCACCCAACCTCTTATCTAGGCTTATTGAATAATACCCATTTGTCCTCTAGTTCTGTGATAATCATGTGTTGACATTCTGTAAGTATGGACTGAATAGTAGAGTTCAACATCATAATATACCCTACATAAAACTACCAAAAAAGGAAGATGAAGGAACAATACAATTAGTTGAAATATGTCATTATAGGGGCAGCTGGGTGGCTCAGTGGGTTAAGCCTCTGCCTTCCGCTCAGTTCATGATCTCAGGGTCCTGGGATACAGCCCCACTTTGGGCTCTCTGCTCGGCAGGGAGCCTGCTTCCCCCCCTCTCTCTGCCTCCCTCTCTGCCTGCTTGTGATCTCTCTCTGTCAAATAAATAAGTAAAATCTTTAAATATATATATATATCATTATATCTACAATATTGCAAAGAGAAAGTGACTGAAAGTGTTTGAAAGTATTTATACTTCCAAACAATACCATGCTTCCACCTAACATAGTGCAACAGCACAAATAAGGGTATGTTAACCCTCTCCCCAAAAAAGGATGACCCAAAGCCCATAAGTTACTAAATCCATATTTGGGTGATATTTATTCATATCATTTAGTCACAATTCCCTTTTGTTGTCCTGGATAACCTAAAACTATATTATAAGATTAACTCTGAATAACACATATAATACAAACTAGTATGGAGAGAAGAGAGGGAAAATTGATCCGTATATAAAAATATGTATACAGATCAACATAAAGATGAATATGTATGGACACTGCAATCCTCATTTCTACAACTAGATATGAGGCCATATTTAGTGATTAAAGTTTTCTGTTTCCACTATCCACCCTTCACTTTGAGCCAATCTTTTAGCTCATCATAGCTCTGTCCCCAGGTATTTCCCAACCCAACCTAACTCCGTCCAGCAGTACGCAGCAAGCAATTGGAGAATGCTTGCTGGAAAAGAAGTCATCAGCCCGTAGCGGAAGTAGCTAAGATGTGGAATATCAGCTCTGCCCGCTGCTGGCACCTGCCCACTGCATACTCAGCCCTTCTCAGGGCTCAGCCCCTTCTGTCCAAGGCCTACGAATACCTGGAAGGACATACTGGCAGAGGATGAGGTCTGGTGACAACATGTGACTGCACATAAGCTCTATGAAACAGAAAACAGTTATGCTTGGTCTGTTCCCAGAACCCAGTTCAGTGTTTGATTCATGAAGGTCAGATGAGGTTTGGGTCCAAAGCATAGATCTAGGACCAGACAGAGCTAAATGTGAAAACAAGCTCTGACTCTTGTTGGCCTTGTAAATTTGTGCAAACATCTTTATATCTCTGAGCCTCAGTTCATTGTAAAATGGAAATAAAAACAGCAATTCCTTCCTGGAGTTGTTGTAATGACTAAGAGAGACAATGCACGCAAATATTTAGCATGGTTCTGGGACATAGTGAACACTCAATATAGTCTGGTAATATTTATTTTTGCCACAGATGAACACAACAGATTTTTTCCCCCTCAATAAGTAAGCCTATGTTCAGGGAGCCTGGGATACCTAGCTCAGCCTGGTATGCCAGAGCTGTCCCCACGTCCCTGCCAATTCTGTTTTGCTTCTAATAGGCGCTCTAGGGCTGAAGAGGGTACTTCCCCCGAGTCCTGCCTATTGTCTTGGGCTGGGGTCACCTCCTCCAGGCTTTTACCTGTCCCAGTCTGGGTAGTGTCTGGGTCTGGCACCCCTCTAAGAATGCCCCCAGGAACAGAGAACTCCTATTGATGTAATCATCAATCCCACCACTCCCCAGAGGCTCAGGCTGTTGAACCCTGATCCCACCCTCAGGATTCCCTGTCCAGCCCTTGCTAAGAATGAAAGCCTCCTCCCTCTCATTCCCTGTGACAGATGGCCAGCCTCTCCCCATTGTTCTCTCTCACTTCATTCTCAGCATACCTGAGGGCTAAGCTGTACTGTGGAAGAAAATGGACTAATTCACTGAAAATCAGTGAATTGCCAAAGCCAATTTGTAAATGAGTGAGCCGCCAACTTACTCAGAATTAATTTTTGTTTTTGTTTCATCATGGGTCTCTTGCTGCCATAATGATAGAGCAGTGTGTTCAGGTCAACTAAATATGAAATCCTTCTGTGTTTCATAGTTCAAAGGCAGAGCACTGCTTAAAATGAACAGCATCTAACTGTGAACAGCTGGACTTTCTCTTAAATTCAATTCCTATCTCTTTATTTTTAAGTATCTTTCCCTAACCCTTACTTTGCTTCTGAGTCTTCTTTCCACGTGCCTCTTGCCCTGACGGCATGATGTCTGCAGCCAGGCATCTAAAACACAGTGGAGGGTTGGACGGTATTCAGTGAATTGGGTCTGGAAGTTATTTAATGATTCAGCAAATTTATTTTCAGCAAATTAACTTTTGGTGAATTGGCAATTAGCCACTCAATAAATTAGCTTTCATCGAATTGACCTAGTTCCATCGGCAATCTAAGTTCCCAAGTGATATTTCAGAACAAAATGTCAACTGGTAGCAAAGAAAAAGTCACATTTTTCTTTTACTCTAAGAGAACTAGGACTCACTATCTCTTAATCAGCGTGTGTGCCAATATGTGAGTGTACACACACACACACACACACACGCACGCATAGGCTCTTTTAACAAAGGATGCAGTTGCCACATTGTAGCAACCCAGTCTATCTGAACAGATCTGGCAGTCCTCAAGAGAAAGGAGGTAAAGAGGATGGGATGAGGCCACTTAGTATGTTGCCACCCAGAAATAAGGGATTGTGGAAGCCTGGATATACTCAAGAGTTGGTTGCTAAAAAATAGACGAATCACCTGGTTGAGAATCAAGTTCAGTGGCTTCACACTGATTACTGGACCTGATGATTAT
Source organism: Meles meles (assembly GCF_922984935.1). Lineage (NCBI taxonomy): Eukaryota > Metazoa > Chordata > Mammalia > Carnivora > Mustelidae > Meles > Meles meles. Next base: position 43,059,834 of record NC_060078.1, on the reverse strand, counting down.
AATAACCAAGGGGCAGGCATCCTTCTAGTCCTTCCATCAACTCTGGAAGGGGAGTATTCTTATTACCCCCACAAAAACCAAAGAACAGAGAAATGAGGTATCTGGCTCAATGTCACACAGCTAATGAGTGGTGGAACCTGCACTTAAATCCAGAGCCCAAGATGCACTGTTTCTCTGGTGGTAGTCAAAACTTGACCTCTGCTCAGATGGGCCCTTGGGAAGATGCTGCCTGGGCCACAGTCCAACAGTGTGGAACAAAGCCATGGTTCAGGAATAGGAACAGGAAATCATAAGGGAGAGAGAAGAGATAGAAGAGGAGGCAAGGTGAGGTACTCAGCTCCTGCTCTGTGCTAGGAATTATAGCTAGCACTTTCTTCCCAATAGTCCCAACACTGAAGATCCATCGCAGTTGCATAGAGAAGAAAGCTCAAACCCAGAGAATTATTCAGGGCCCACAGTGATAAAGCCAGGCTTAGCATACAAATAGGTCTGACTCTAGAGCCTACAGAAATTAAGCTCAAACTTTGGTCTGAGAGATGACAGAAAACAGAAAGACGAGCTGTGTCTGAGCCGGGCACAACCTGGCACCATCAGGAAGACCACTTCTTTTCCCAGAGGCCGCATTCCAGGAGAACACAGACCAGAAAACAATCACTTGACTCTTGCAAGTGTTTCCTAAGGAGTGGCAGGTTGGACTAAAGACAGCCCCTGCCTCCTGGAGGCGGCTGGGCACTTGCAGTCCTTTTATAAACTCCCTCCCAGCTGTCAAACGCAGCCCACCGAACCATTTAATTTAGCAGAGCAAACATTGGTTATCAGTTAGAATGCTTATCAAATGTCAATTAGTACTTTGCGGTAATTGATGTCTAATTAACATGCCATTGCCTGTTGTTGGATGCCAATTAAATGCCTAAACAGTCCTTTCTATTTTATTGCACCAACAAGACAGTAATTGTACATTTCTCAGTTCAGTAACTTTGGAGTTAATTTTACTGAGAGCCTTTTGGAATACGGAAACCCAGAGAGAACTCTTCGGTGGATATTTAATTGATATGCCGCTTTGATACCGCTAAAGTCTACCTTATGTTCTCTACCTTCCTGAGAAATCAAATTATTCCTTTCTGCAAAGGTCAAACTCCACTGGAGGTGTCGGAGCCACGCTTGGGCGAACACATATGACAGAAAGGGGCTGGATAGGCTGAGGAGGGAAGGGAGAAAAGCATGGTCTGGCCTCCCTCTCTCCCTCCCTGCCCAGACCCAATGTCTCTGGGAAGGGCTTGCTTGTTCACTGCAGGGACTCACAGCCCAACACGGGCTCCGGGGCACCCAGGGGTCTCAGACCCTGCATGAGGACACATCACAGACACTCCTCATTTAGGTTTGGAGAGACACCCTTGGCACTAGGCCACCTGCATCCCATGCAAATATAACAACGTCTGTGTGGAAACTGAGGCGTTGCGCACTGCAAGTGGAGTCCACCCGGGTAAGGGGCATGTCCTGAGATATGAGAGACAAGGGATGATGGGCCAGTTAGGAAGTAGTCGTCCTTCAGCTCCAAACCCACCTTCCTGGCTCAGCGCTGCGAGGCTGAAGCGGGAACTCTGCCCAGGACATGCGAGCCTGGACGGCGGCTCCCATTAGACTCTGCCAGTATGGGACGCTGCGGAGACGGTGAGGCTGGAGAAGGGAGCCCGGCTTGCTCCTTCCCCTTTGCCTCCTGTTCCTGGGAGGGTCACCCCCGCATCCTGTCTTCACCCTAACAGAGGCAGTTCCTTCCTGGAGCAGGAGCTGAGTCTGCAGGGTTTTCCTCCCATTCTACCCTACCACGCAGAGACTGCGCCCGTGCCCAGCACCCCCACCCGAGGCAAGCCAGTTCCAGCTCCAAGATTGGAGTCTAATTCCATTCTCCACCCCTAGGAGTGGATGTGGCTTCTTCTAGTCTTTTCCTCCAGGACACCCTGGAGTCCTCTGACCCTTTCAGTCGCTCAGTAAACAACTTTGTATCTAGTGAGAATGCTTTGTATTCAATGCTCTCCGCTCAAATGACTCCTGTGACTTCTGTCTCCTAGAAGGCTCCAGACCCACAGAGAAGGACTGGACCAGAACCAAAGGTGGCCTTGCAGAGGGCCGTGTGAGAAACACCTGTACCAAAAGGAGAACAAAGGGATGAGGGTGAGGAAGCCACCTGCTCAGGTGTGGTCAGGGAGAGTTGGCCTCTGCCTCTTGTTCTCTGTGTGGCCTTGGACAAAATTCCTTAGCCTCCCTATGCCTCAGTTTACTCATCTGTAAAACAGGGGAGATATCAGTCCCTGCCACCTAAATTTGCTCTGTCTAATGATATGTTAAGTGAAGGCATTTGGCAGAGGGCCTGCCATGGCAAAGTGCAATAAATGCTGCCTATCATCGTGTTGATGGTCATCATGATCCTCATCCGAGGGCAGTTGGAAGGAGTAAGGAAAACAGTGTGCAGAAAGTAAAATAGCTTGCCCACAGCCTCGTGGCCAGCAACTGCCAGCTATAGCATTGAGAGGAAGTGACGAAACGCAGCTTGCCTGACCCTGAAGCCTGTGAGTGGGGGAGCATTTAGGGCCGTGTCAGTGCATAGCCCTGGCAAGAGCTCCCAACCCCTCCTGGAACCTGGGAGTTACCCTCCCGCTACCCAGAGGAGCTCTCTGTCCTCGGGGCTGAGGGCTGAATCTGTGGCCCTTCCCACCTCCTCGGGCTCCCCTAGTGGCAACTTTCCACTTGGAACAGAGCTGCTGGGCAGAGATAACTCCCGATCACCCGCCCTAAGGAGCTGAGGCAATGTGACCACCCCTCTGACCAACCTGGAGATATATCCAGGCAAGGACAAGCTCTTGGAAAGAGCCACCAAATGGTGGTAGCAGGGGCTCTGCAGACATGACCACTGCAGGGGACCGCAGCTCTGGGCTGTGTGGCTGCCAGTCACAGGGAACGCTTGGAAAAGTCTAAGTGATTCGGAGAAGGGAGTAGGAGAGGGTCTGGGTGTTGTTGTGTATGAAATGATGCGAGCTTGACGCCTGGCACGTGTAACGTGCAAGCAGTCAGTAACTGCTCTCGTTTCCTGGACTTCTGGGCATCACAACCCTCCTGATAAAACCAGTCCTCCCTCCCAGGCCCTGCACTTTACACTCCCCCCACCACCCAACCTTGCCCGTCAAAACACCACATTTACCCTGTCTGATCTCAAAATGAAATTAAAACTTCTGGGGTCAGAGTCCAGGTTTTAATAGGTCCAGAAAGCTCTGTCACTGTCATTATTCACCTCCACCCCAAACAGCTGGATATTCAGCCATGTCAGGGGACAACTGACATAGGGCTATGATTTCCAATGCTGGCTGAAACATTAGAATCACCTGGAGAGCTTTACAAAAATCCTAGTGTCTGGGCCCTACTCACAACTCCTCTGGCAAGGGAGGAGGTGGCCCCACCAGCCACAGCCACCAAAGGCCCTGGTCGGGGTGGGGGGGGGGGGTTGTTCTAGAAATCAGCCAAAGATGGGCTCTATGTATTGGCCTCTGGGTTGTGTCTTTCTTCACTGCAGGCTGAGACCACTTAATCAGATCAAAATCCTATAGGTAAATATGTACATTCCAATTATTTTAAAAATAGACTTCCTGCTTTGCATAGCCCACCTCACCCCACAGCTGTTACCTGTTGATAATATTGGGCTTTGCAGCTAGAAGGTGCCAAGCAGCTAAGGCCCTTCAGAGTTCAGACTCCCCACCATGCTGTGCTGCTCAGCACCTCAGCAGACACAACCCCCACCTTTCAGACTACTCTCTCCCCACAGAGTTCCCTTGCCCCCTCCCCTCTGAGTAGTGACCCTGAGCTGCCACAGCCTCTAGACAGATTCTTGCTGCAATGAGCTTCCTTCCCAGAAATGCAACCATGCCCAAGCTTCACCCAACAAAACTGTGTGTTACTGCATCTCAAGGTCATACCTTTTTCCTTGGTTGGCTCCCCCAATCCCTCACCCCCCTATGGGACTGCAGCCTCCTGAATAGAAAGGGCAGGTGTGGATCCAGGGACCCACATCCATCCTTTCATGACAGGCCAAGGAAGGGAGAGATAGGCCCAAGATCCCTCTATTGGGAAAGCTGGAGGCAAGGAGCAATGCAGCCTAGCCTGATGGGAATTGCAGATGCACTCTAGAAAACACTTCCTTTGGGACCTGTAAGTTATTTTTGTGCATGTGATGAAGCCAAGATTTAAACGTTCTTGTTTTCCAAATATTTTGCCAGGGGTTGCCACACTATCAGTTAGATAATAATTTTTCTACTGTTTTGAAATGCCATTTTTATTATGAACTGAATCCTGATATGACTTGAATCTATTTCTGCATTTTAATATTGTCCACTAATATAACCATTTCTCTCCCAATACTATATTCTTTCAATTACTGTCCCTTTACAATAGGTCTAATATCTGGAAGAAGCTTAACATCTCAAAAAATTTTCATCTCAGGGTTTTATTCACTGATCTGTGTTCATTATTTTAGATGAACATCATTAAATGTTAAAAAATAAAATAAGGGCCCAGTAATAGTTTAATTGAACTGGAATCCTATTTATAGACAACTCTGGGAGGACTGCCACCTTTAGAGTGTTGAGTGTTCTGGTCCCTTCATTCACTGACTGATTATGTCATTACTGGGGCTCCTCTGTGCCAGGTGGAATGGAGGTGCTGGGGCACTGTACAAGGTCAGTGATGATCCCTGTCCTCTCAAAGCATATTCTGAATGCTATACTTATTTAAAGAATTATTCTACACATAGGTAAAAGTTGAATTCTGGCTGTGAGTGCAAGTGGGTCTTGACTAATAAAGGACATGATCAGGACTCACGACTCCTTTCCCCACTTCTCCTATGGTGACAGCAGGAAGAGAGGGCTGTGCACTCACCGTCCCTGAATAGCACCCAGAAACTGCCCTCCCTCGAGTGTGATCAAATGGAGAGCTCACAGGAGCCTGTTTAATGACCCAGAACAGTAGCAAGATAGGAAGAAATTGGAAATAAAATGTCTAAATCTGAGTCCTGTGGATCATGGCAAATGGGTCACCTTACGGAGTGGATGGAGATCCTGGCTTGTCCAGGCACATTTCTTACTGCATCCCAAAGAGGTTAGGGAATAACTTGCAGACAAAGAAAGACCCAAAGACACATCATGGAGTCCAAAACTGTGAAGGGTTCCCTAGACTCTGTAGCCTCCCCACCTCCTGGCCTGGCCTCCTAGAGCTGTGGTCTCATTTTTCATTGTAGCTGCTCCTGCTTGACCCCTCAGGCTTCTCCTCCCCAACCCGCTCTTCAACAGAGGCTTTCGTTAAAGCACAGATTTTTACCCTTGGCTCAAATCCCTTTTCAGAGCCTCCACTTCTGTCTTCCTGCCCCCACTGACTATTACCTCCTTCCTATTCATTCAGATTATAGTCCCTAGCATGTGGCTTCCAGGCAGCCCCATCTAAGCAGGCCCTGTACTCTTGCAGGCTACCCCACATGCACAATGAGGCTATTAGCTTCTCTGGGTCCAGGGCTCACCTCCTTCATTCTCCCTGAGAATATTAATAACAGGAAACCTCACTAAAATGGAATCCAGAGGCTGGAAGGGGGAGCCAATGTCATATCAATTACAGGGAAAACTGTCAATTACAGACTCTAATAGAAGAATCCTAGACTGGGGGGTGGGTGAGACAAGATGGTGGAGAAGTAGGAGAAGGTACCATTTCCACCTGTCCCCTAAAGTGAGCTGATTACCTACCAAAGAACTCTAATGACCCATGAAATCAGCCTGAGATTAGATTTATACACTTCTGGATCTCTATGGGGGCAGAAGATGCCAGTGGGCAGAAGCATTCCAGGGTGCATGTTGCCTGCACCACGATCAACACATTCAGCTACACATCCATTCAGCCATCTCTCACCAAAATGACCAGGAGGAGGAATGCCCAACAGAAGAAAAATTCAGAGACTGGGCCTTCTGCATTAGAGCTCTTGGATATGGACACAGACAGTATGTCAGAAAGGGAATTCAGGCTAACAATTATCCAGGCAATATCTAGGTTGGGGGAAACCTTTGATGACAAAATGGAATTGATTAGGGCAGAATTGAAAGCCACCAGGGATGATGTTCACAATGTTCTTAATGAGTACCAATCTAATCTAAATTCTCTAAAAGCTAGGGTAACTGAGGCAGAAGATAGAATTAGTGATCTGGAGGACAAACAGATAGAGAAAAAGGATCAGGAGGAAGCCTGGAACAAACAGCTTAGAAGCCACAAAAACAGAATTAGGGAAATAAATGATGCCATGAAATGTTCCAATGTCAGAAGTATTGGAATCCCTGAGGGGGAGGAGAAATAAAGAAGACTAGAAGATATAGTTGAACAAATTCTCCACGAAAACTTTCCCAATCGTGTGAATGGAACCAGTGTTTGTATACTAGAGGCAGAAAGATCTCCCCCCAAGATCATAGAATCTAGAAAGACCTCGAGACACCTGATAGTAAAAATGATGAATCATAATTGTAGACAGGAGCTCTTGAGAGCAGCTAGGGCAAAGAAATTCCTTATGTACAGAGGAAAGCCCATCAGAATAACATCAGACCTGTCCACAGAAACCTGGCAAGCCAGAAAGGGCAGTCAAGATGTATTCAGGGCACTAAATGAGAAGAACATGCCAAGAATACTTTATCCAGCAAGACTGATATTTGAAATGGATGGAGAGATAAAGAGCTTTCAAGACCGGCAAGGTTTAAAAGAGTATGTTACCACCAATATGACACTACAGGAAATATCAAGGGGGGTTCTATAAAAGAGGAAAAATCCTAAGAATATCATTGAACAGAAATATATGGAGACAATCTATAGAAACAAAGACTTCACAGGTAACACGATGTCAATAAAAACGTATCTCTCAATAATCACTTTCAATGTGAATGGCCTAAATGTGCCCATAAAACGACACAGGGATACAGACTGGATAAAACAACAGGACCCATCCACATCTTGTTTACAAGAGACATATTTCGAACCTAAGGATACACCCAGACTGAAAGTGAAGGGATGGAGAAGCATCTTTCATGGTAGTGGGCTTCAAAAGAAGGATGGGGTAGTGATTCTCATATCAGATAAATCAGATTTTTAAACTAAAGACTGTAGTCAGAGATACAGAAGGACACTACATAATTCTTAAAGGGACTATCCACCAAGAAGTTCTAACAATTATAAATATTTATGCCCCCAATATGGGAGCAGCCACTTACATAAGAAATCTATTAATCAAGATAAAGAGTCATATTGATATGAATACATTAATAGTAGGAGATCTTAACACATCACTTTCAGTAATAGACAGCTCATCCAAGCAGAAAATCAATAAAGAAACAAGAGCATTGAATGGCCAGATGGACCTCATAGATATATATATAGAACATTCCATCCTAGAACAACAGAATACTCATTCTACTCGAGTGCACATGGAACCTTCTCCAGAATAGACCACATACTGGGTCACAAATCAGGGCTCAACCGATACCAAAAGATTGAGATTATTCCCTGCATATTCTCAGATCACATGCTTTGAAACTGGAGCTCAACCACAAGGAAAAGTTTGGAAGGAATTCAAACACCTGGAAGCTAAAGACCACCTTGCTTAAGAATGCTTGGATCAACAAGGAGATCAAAGATGAACTTAAACAATTCATGGAAATCAATGAGAATGAAGACACTTCGGTCCAAAAACTATGGGATACAGCAAAGGTGGTCCTAAGGGGGAAATACATAGCCATCCAAGCCTCCTTCAAAAAAATTGAAAAATCCAGAATACACCAGCTGTCTCTACACCTTAAAGAACTGGAGAATCAACAACAAATCAAACCAACTCCACATGCAAGAAGGGAAATAATCAAGATTAGAGCAGAGATCAATGAGGTAGACACCAGAGATACAGTAGAACGTATCAATGAAACTAGAAGCTGGTTTTTTCAAAGAATCAATAAGATCGATAAACAATTGGCCACACTAATCCAAAAGAAAAGAGAGAAAGCCTATTAATAAAATTATGAATGAAAGGGGAGAGATCACAACTAACACCAAGGAAATAGAAACAATCATCAGAAATTATTATCAACAGTTATATGCCAATAGGTTAAGCAACATAGATGAAATGGATGCATTCCTGGAAAACTATAAACTTCCAAAATTGAACCAGGAAGAAATTGACAACCTGAATAGACCAATATCTAGAAATGAGATTGAAGCAGTAATCAAAAACCTCCCAAAAAACAAGAGCCCAGGACCTGACGGATTCTCTGGGGAATTCTATCAAACTTTCAAAGAAGAAATAATACCAATTCTCCTGAAGCTGTTTCAAAAAATTGAAGCAGAAAGAAAACTTCCAGACTCTTTTTACGAACCCCAAACCAGGCAAAGATCCCACCAAAAAGGAGAATTTCAGACCAATATCCCCAATGAATATGGATGCTAAGATTCTCAACAAGATCCTAGCACATTAAAAAGATTATCCACCATGACCAGATGGGATTCATCCCTGGGTTTCAAGCATGGTTCAACGTTCACAAGTCAATCAATGTGATAGAACAAATCAATAAGAGAAGAGAGAAGAACCACATGGTCCTCTCAATTGATGCAGAAAAAGCATTTGACAATATCCAGCATCCATTCCTGATTAAAATGCTTCAAAGTATAGGGATAGAGGGAACATTCCTGAGCTTCGTAAAATCTATGAAAAACCCACAGCAAATATCATCCTCAACCTCACAGTGTTCCGTTGAGATCAGGAACACAACAAGGATGCCCACTCTCACCACACTTGTTCAACATAGTATTAGAATTCCTGACGGGGTGCCTGGGTGGCTCAGTGGGCTAAAGCATCTGCCTTCGGCTCAGGTCATGACCCCAGGGTCCTGGGATCGAGCCCTGCATCAGGCTCTCTGCTCAGCAGGGAGCCTGCTTCCAACTCTCTCTCTGCCTGCCTCTCTGCCTACCTGTGATCTCTTTCTCTGTCAAATAAATGGATAATAGAAAAAAAAATTAAAAAGGAAGTCCTGGCAACAGCAATCAGACAACAAAGAGAAGTAAAAGGTATCCAAACTGGCAATGAAGCAGTCAAACTCTCTCTCTTTGCAGATGACATGATACTTTATATGGAAACCCCAAAAGACTCCACCCCCAAACTACTAGAACTCATACAGCAATTCAGTAATGTGGCAGGATACAAAGTCAATATACAGAAATCCGTTGCTTTCTTATACACTAACAATGAAAACACAGAAAGGGAAATTAGAGAATCGATTCCATTTACTATAGCACCAAAAACCATAAGATACCTGGGAATAAACCTAACCAAAGAGGTAAAGGACCTGTACTCAAGGAACTACAGAACACTCATGAAAGAAAACACAAAAAAATGGAAGACCATTCCATGCTCATGGATCAGAAGAATAAACATTGTTAAAATGTCTATACTGCCTAGAGCAATTCATAATTTAATGCCATTCCAATCAAAATCCCACCAGTATTTTTCAAAGAGCTGGATCAAATAATCCTAAAATTTGTATGGAATCGGAAGAGACCCTGAATTACTAAGGAAATGTTGAAAAACAAAAAACAAAACTGATGGCATCACGTTGCCTGATTTCAAGCTTTACTACAAAGCTATGATCACCAAGAAAGCATGGTACTGGCATAAAAACAGACACATAGACCAGTGGAACAGAGTGGAGAGCCCAGATATGGGCCCTCAACTTTATGGTCAAATAATCTTCGACAAAGAAGGAAAAAATATACAGTGGAAAAAAGACAGTCTCTTCAATAAATTGTGCTGGGAAAATTGGACAGCTATATGTAGAAGAATGAAACTCGACCATCCTCTTACACCATACACAAAGATAAACTCGAAATGGGTAAAAGACCTCAACATGAGACAGGAATCCATCAGAATCCTAGAGGAGAACATAAGCAGTAACCTCTTCGATAACAGCCACAGCAACTTCTTTCAAGATATGTCTCCAAAGGCCAAGGAAACAAAAGCGAAAATGAACTTTTGGGACTTCATCAAGATCAAAATCTTCTGCACAGCAAAGGAAACAGTCAACAAAACAGAGAGGGAACCCACAGAATAGGAGAAGATATTTGCAAATGACAGTACAGACAAAAGACTGATATCCAGGATCTATAAAGACTTATAATACTCAACACACACAAAACAAATAATCATGTCAAAAAATGGGCAGAAAATGTGAACAGACACTTCTCCAATGAAGACATACAAATCGCTATTAGACACATGAAAAAATGTTCATCATCACTAGCCATCAGAGAGATATAAATCAAAACCACATTGAGATACCACCTTACACCAGTTAGAATGGCCAAAATTAACAAGACAGGAAACAACAAGTGTTGGAGAGGATGTGGAGAAAGGGGAACCCTCTTACACTGTTGATGGGAATGCAAGTTGGTGCAGCCACTTTGGAGAACAGTGTGGAGATTCCTTAAGAAATTAAAAATTGAGCTTCCCTATGACCCTGCAATTGCACTACTGGGTATTTACCCCAAAGACACAGATGTAGTGAAAAGAAGGGCCATCTGTACCCTAATGTTCATAGCAGCAATGGCCACAGCCGCCAAACTGTGGAAAGAACCAAGATGCCCTTCAATGGACGAATGGATAAGGAAGATGTGGTTCATATACATGTATAGAACTGTTGAATCAATATGTTGTATACCTGAAACTAATAAAACACTGTATTTTTATTACACTTCAATAAAAGAAAAATAAAGAAAACCTAGGAAAAGAAAAAAAAACAGAAAAACAAAAAGGAGACTGGACAGTCTTTTCAATGGTGATACTAAAAAAACTAGAATCCATACAGAAAAAAATGATCCTTTACATGGTACACAAAAATTAACTCAACATGTATCAAAGACCTAAAGGCAAAATGTAAAACTACAAGGTAGTGAAGAAGAAAGTCCAGGGGACATTGGGTTGAGCAATAACTTTTAGATACACACAAAAAGTATCATCCAGAATGGATAAGGAAGATGTGGTACATATACACAATGGAGTATTATGCTTCCATCAGAAAGGATGAATACCCAACTTTTGTAGCAACATGGACGGGATTGGAAGAGATTATGCTGAGTGAAATAAGTCAAGCAGAGAGAGTCAAGTATCACATGGTTTCACTTATTTGTGGAGCATAAAAAATAAAATGGAGGACATGGGGAGATGGAGAGGAGAAGGGATTTCAGGGAAATTGGAAGGGGAGATGAACCATGAGAGACTATGCACTCTGAAAAACAACCCGAGGGTTTTGAAGGGGCGGGGGGTGAGAAGTTGGGTGATCCTGGTGGTGGGTATTATGGAGGGCATGTATTGCATGGAGCACTTGGTGTGGTGCATTAACAATGAATTCTGGTACACTGAAAAGAAATTTAAAAAATAAAAAATTGAAAAAAAAAAAAGAATCCTAGACTGGAAAGGACCATCAGTTTCAGGTCCCAACAAGGAAAAATGTGGCTTTTCTGCAATACTCCACTCAAAGCAACCCCTCCCAGTTTCCTCCTTCTTCATAAAGTAACATTCTTCTCCTTTGTTCCTTGGACTTGTTTATGATTTTGCCACAGCTTGCATGTCCTAAATTGCAATCTCCTGCTTTTCCCAAATAAATATACTTTTTTTTCTGGTAAAACGGCTATTTTATTTTTAAGGTTAATATCCCTTTCCAGCAGACATCCACCAATGTCTGACCCTGTGTCTGCCATTGAGGGAGATGCAGAGATGCCATGATGGGTCAGACAGGGTTGTGTATAATAGACAACGAAGTTGGCCTCAAAGCACTCCCAGAATGACAAACAAGCCATTAGGAAAACCAGCAACTCACAGAAGAAAACTGGAGTGACCAACAAATATAAGAGGGAGGCTCAGCTTAATCGGTCATGAGGAAATGCAAATGACACAAAACAGCACTGCCGTCTAGTAAAAGTGACAAAAATTTAAAAGCTTCACAACAGTAAGTGTTGGTGAGATTTGACGGCAGCATGGAAATGAAATCCTTTAGGGGGTGTGTAAACAGGTAGAACACCCTGGTGAGAACTCAGGCGATGTTTACTAAAGTTAAGGGTGCAGACAGCCCTCTTACATACAGGCCAACAATTCCACCGCTCCTGGCGTATCTGCAGGTGATTTCCTACCTGTGAGCCCAGGAGACAGATGAGGACATTCACTGTAGCAAATATGCAATGTCGAAATACCAAAGATAAATCCATTCATGGGAAGGAGAAAGGGTAAGTGAGGTTTATTGTTAAAATCAAAAGCACTCCGTTGTTGCTCAAAGGAACAAAACATTTACACAAATCAACATGGATAGTCTCAAGAGCGTGACGTTGAATAGAGGCTCTGTCCCATTTCGGGAGCCTGGGAGCAGAGGGAAAGGGAGTGGGGGATTGGGATTTTAGTTGTATTTTCTAATTTTTATTTCTTCAAAGAGAAAGATAAAACAAATGTGGCAAGCTGTTGTTATCTATTAAATCTGGGTTGTGAATACATATTTGTTATTTTCTGCAGTTTCCTAATGTTTGAAATGTCTCCTAATAAAACATTTAAAAGAATTTTTTTATAACACAGTCCTTAAGAAGTTTCCGGACTCCTGGGGACATGAGATAAGGAGGCAGGTATTAAAACTGATAAATAAAGGGCCAGCACAGAGAGCCAGAGCATAGACAAGACAACTGCCTGGGAGAATCTGAAGGTGGCATCACAGAAGGAGTGACACAGTTTGGGTCCTGAGGGATACAGAGGAGTTTCCTAGCTTGCAGGGGTCAGGGCGATGGCTGGGCACCTCAGGCAGGTGCAGGTACAAAGCCCAAGCACGGGGAAAGCATGATGCTTAGAGGACCTAGATTGGTCCAAGAAGACTGGAGATAGGCTGGAGATGGGGACACACTAAGGTCCCGGGGCCTCATCTTATAGGAGTGGGAGCCACCACGGTATCCAAAGAGGAGTGGAATACTCGGGTTTTGTGTTCCTCAAAGGTTTCCCAGACAACAGTGAGTCAAGAGGGAAAAAGAAAAACAAATAGGCCTGTAGCAATGCACACATAAAAAGGGACAAACCTAAGAGCTGTTGGGAAGGGAATCCCCCATCTGTGGGACCCATGCTGGTGCACCTTCCTGAAACACTCCTGCAGGCTCTGGGCCTGACCCTGCTTCACCCAACCTGCCTCCCTGTCATCAAGTCTTGTCAGCGAGTACGAGTCACCAGACTTCTGCCAGTGACTCACGGAGAACCGCCATTTGGGGACCACGTTCAGAGAGAGTCCGTGGCCCCAGCCTGGTTGAGCACAGCAAGTATTTTGACTGGCACAGAGGTTGTTTCTGGGGTGAGCACATGGCCTGATCAGTGCCAAAGGTAGGCAATGGCACTTTTAGTGGGTGCTTAGAAAGGGACACTCCCTGATTGTCCAGAGCCTGGCGGGACAAGTGCCAGCCAGGAGGTGGAGCCTGACCATGACACGGAGCCTGAGACGAGACCCAGTGTGGAAGGGAATGGAGTACAAAGAAGGATAAGTGAGAACTAGCCCCCTCTTGGCTTCCTGTAGGCTCAAATCAAGCCACACCTGAAGCCCTTCTGCTTAAGCCAGCTTGGATCTCGTTTTCTGCCATCTACTTGAGTCAATCCCTTGGCTGCATCCCTGGCTCAGCTTGGAGTCAGTGTCTCTGTCTTCAACATCAGGGCCCTTGGATGGCCCCCAAGACCATGGTCTGTCTCCTCACTGGCCTGCTGGTGCCTAGGCTGATGACCTCCAGTGTGCAGCTCTCAAGGACTCTGCTTGGGTCATTGCCAGGAAACCCTGACCCTAGGCCTAGATGGCCAAATGTCTGTGGAGAGACCAGAGCAATGGCTTTAAAGACTCCAGGAGAGGGGGGCACAAAGAGGCAAAACACCCTCTTCTCCAAGAAACATGCAAGTCAGTGCCTGCTCACCCTCCTTATTGATATGGAGCCTTCCACCATGGCTGTGTTGCAACATGTATTTTACATCACTCCTTTCCAGCAGTGACAGTCACTTCTGCATTCTCTTCTCATCGCCATTAACATAGAAATAGCTCTATAATGACACCAAGCCTTACCGAGCATCACTATCCATTTATCTCATTATAAATGAAACTATCTTGTTCTCTGGGTAAACTGGTAACAGAAACGTCCTGTGTCAGATGTTACAGGGCAATTGTCCTATTATTTCATCATACCTAGAGGAGCTGGAGCAGCTGCTAAAATCTGCTCCCGTGTTTTTGAGTCTTAGAAGCCACATATCAAAATAGAAGCTTGGACAACACATGCAGTGAATCCTATGGGGCCCCTGCATAAGAGTACATATTCTGATGACAACTCCCAGGTATGCTTTGTCTTTGCACAAAACAACGCCCAGGGAAGACACTGTAGAAGGGCAGGGGGAGATAGGGGAAAGGTCCAGAGATAGCCAGAAAGTCCCCCAAGTCTCCCACTGTCCCCAGGTTGGCAGTGAGGTTGGAAGGGGAGCCCGCAGTGATGATCAAAGGCCAGCTGTTCACAGCCCATCTGTCAGACCAGAGAGGGCAGTCGTGTCAGTCTGCCTTGCCCCCTGCTTCTCTGAGTCCTCCCAGCAAATATGCATGGGGTGTGGCCTGTCCACCACACCTTGGCCCACTGCTCCTGTGATGGCTTTTCCTGGCTAGTGGAGAATTGCCGTGGGACACCTGCCTGCCCTGGGCCCTCAGGCCCCCAACCACAGGGCTTTATGGCTGTCGGAAAGGAAACCATGTATCTGGCATGTGAACTCAAAAGGCAAATTGGAACCTTTAGAACATGTTCCACTTAAATCACGGGAAGACCAGAGTTCATATTACTTGGAAACACTGATCCAACAGGCAGCAGTATCTCCTGTGACTTCAGAATGGAGAAAGGACAATGGCCCCATCTCCACCACCAGGGGAAAGAAGACAGAATCAGCATCTATCTGTGGGCCTTAGTCACTCCCTGAGCAGAAGGCTACAGGACTGCGAGATGGCTAATAAA
This sequence comes from Meles meles, assembly GCF_922984935.1. NCBI lineage: Eukaryota > Metazoa > Chordata > Mammalia > Carnivora > Mustelidae > Meles > Meles meles. Next base: position 43,044,738 of record NC_060078.1, on the reverse strand, counting down.
CGCTGTTGCAGCAGCAAGTCCCGAGCTGAGCTCATTTAGAAAGTCCATGAGGAGGAATTTCCTGCCAGCTGTTGCTGGGCAGGAAGCCTGCTCCTCACCTTGGGCTGGTGTGCAGGTCTTAACCTGAGCCCTGACTCCTCAAACACACACACACACACACACACACACACACACACACCACAGACCACACATCGTACACCCACACTATACATACACCCACACCCTACACAACTTCCATATACCCTACATGCACATCACACACACACACACACACACCGTGTGTACATACCATATACACCACATATGCACACACTGCACACATACACACACCATACAGACACACAACATCACATGCACACACCACATACACACAGACCACAAAACTCCTCTCCTAGGTAGGACAACAGCAATCTGGCTAGCACAATCTTCAAAATATTATTGTCCCCATGATGTCCTGTACATCATGGAATTGGGCTGTAACTCATTCAGGCCTGAGGAGGAAAGGACACCAGCCCGCTTTGCCGCACAACCAGCCGCATCTCTCGGTGTGTATGGCATCAGAGTTGTTCCTCACACTTATGAATGTGGGCCTCTGAGTACCGCTGGCCAGACTGGGCTCCACAGGGTAGCTCCACGGCAGGTGTGCTCTCCCCAAGGTAGCCTCGGGCCTGTGCAGCTACATGTGCTCTTTCTGGGGCCCAGCATCTACTCGGGTAGCTGGTCTCTGGGCAAGAGGGCAAAACCAATCTTTCAAGCACATTACAAAGCCTGGACTAATCTCATGCCTGCTAACATGCCACTGGCCACAGTCATATGGCCAAGGCCAAAGTCTGGGGCCAGGGAGTACACTCTGCACAGCATGAGGCCCTGGTAAGGGTGTATTACAGGTTGGTGAAGGGTTAGCGCCAGAACTTCAATCTACCTAGGGTAACTTCTCGGATTTTATGGGTGAGATTTTCAGATTCTTAAGCAGTTAGTTGACAACTTTCATAAGCACACAGGAGTTTAAAGCTAGGAATAATGCAGAAAACCAACTCTTTAATTGGGTACTTGTTGGGGGGTTTGGGCTCAAGAACTCAGATGCAGGAAATTTTTTATCACAATGGGTCATGTCAGGGTTCTGGAGAGCATGGATGGTCCAAGTTGTAAATGGTGTGGGGGACGATAGCGATGCCACAACCAGCCCTGGAACCCCGCACACATACACCCACTCACTCAACCTAAAAGGGGAAGAAGGGACTCACATGCAGCTAGCTGCCCCAGCTGGTGAGTTGTGTGTATGCATGGTGGGGGGAGGGGCAGAGCAGAGTCTACACCAGGGAATGTGGACAGGCCTACCTAAATGGGGCTCTGGGTCAGAGGCAAGGGAAGAGGTGAAGGGGGACCTGCCTGATCCATCCAAGCTGATTGCAGATTGCTCAACACTGCACCTCCAACTGCCAGCGAAGGACCTAAACTGGGAGCTCAAAGAACATGCCCCAAGCAATCTCCTCCCAGATGGTCCGGGGAGGAATCCTAGCTCTGTTGTTGCTACAGACTGAAAGTTTATGTCCTCTGGAAATTTCTTATGTTGAAACCTAAACCCCAATGTGAGTATTTGGAGGTGGGGCCTTTGGGAAGTGATTACATTGTGTGGATAGAATCCTTGTGAATGGGAGGCACCTGGGTGGCTCCCGCAGTTAAGGGTCTTCCTTCAGCTCAGGTCATGATCTGATCCCAGGGTCCTGGAGTCCCACTTCTGGCTCTCTGCTCCGTGGGGAGGCTGCTTTTCCCTCTGCCTCTGGAGCCCCCAGGGCTGGTGTGACTTGGAGAACCTGGCTCAGGGCTGCAGGTGGTGAGGTGAGTGCCTTTGATATCCACCAGGGAGAGGAAAGCTTAAGAAGTTTCCAGAGCTCAAAGAATTGGAGGAAAATGTCACAGGAACTTCACAGTATGGATGCTGGAGAGTCCACCGTGACGGGCAGGACTAGAGCCCGGCAACGTGTCTGCCTTGTGGGAGAGTAAGGCCAAGGGGAAAGCCAGGGGCAGACACAGGCACTGGGCACCCATCAGAGAGGGGGGCTCAAGGTGCGCTTCCCCAAGCAGAGCCCGGGAATGAGAACTCAGAGGAGGAGGTTCTGGAGGATTCCAGGCATAGAGCAGCAGAGATGGTGTGCCAAGCTGAGAGCCATTCTCAGATGGTGGGGGAAAGGGAGGCAGATGGGGCCCAAACATCTCCTCCTTTCTGTTCACTTTATTCTTGTTACTATCATGGGAATATTGAGGCTCAGAGACAGTAAGTAACTTGCTCAAGGTCACACAATAGGTTTGCACTGACATCTGTCAGACCCCAAAACTCAAAATCACATCCCTGCGGCTCTAGTCTAGAATGAGGCTTGTGAGACCCGCAGAGCCTGGGGCTTGGGTTAGGCTGTCAGCCAAGTTCACAGCCTTTGTACGAATGCAACTGCGTTCCTCGGGCTCTCAGGGGTTGTTGGGAGGCCACAGACGGGGCAGGGGCCCAGCAGGATGGCTGGTCTCCCAAGGTCCCTGGGTAGCAGGGTGACCAGCTTTTCAGGTTTTCCTGGGACTCGGGGACCTCCCTGGGGGTCAGACTGTCAGTCCCAGAGCTGGGCCAGATCGGGAAAAGATGACCAACCTCTGGGTTGTCAGCAGAGGACTGGACTCCTGGACTGCAGTCACACACAGGCCTGGGGCATCCACCTTTCAAGGAGATGGTGACAATCGCGCTGGCAGGGAGCCCTGACTTCTAGGGTGATGTCGAAGAGGGTGACCTCTTGTAGGCCCATCCACAGGAGGTCCAACGAGTTCCCAAAGTAGGACCCTTGGGGCACATACACCAGGCAGAGGGCTTTGCAAATGTCTCTTCAGCACATTAGCTGGCAAAACTTCTAATGCTTTTAAACAAAACGGGTTTTGAAGGTCAGATTCGAGAATTTCAGCCTGCTATCCAAAGTTTTAAATTCTGAGTGTCAAATGGTCAGATGTAACAACTGTAACCAGCGATGGGTTCTCTTGGAGACGCTCACTTTTTGTAGAATTTCTTGTCTCTGTGTTCCTGGCCTTGTATTTGCAAGAATTGTTGTCTCTGGAGCCTTGGAGGTCGTGACCCACCGTTCTTCTACAGATGCAGTGCTGAGGATTCTGGGACACCTTGTTACGCACCCCTCTGTACCGGGGCTTGGAACCTGTGCTTCCCTGCTCCTTGCAGCCTCAGGTCAGAGGACAGGGTGACCTGGCTCGCCACTGCACATCCCTCAGAGATCCCATGAGACAGCACTGTCTCAGGGAAGCCGGCCCTGGTCTCCCAATCAAAACAGGAATCCCACGCTCATGCATTCACTCTCCTGTCTTGCTTTTCTTCCGTAGCGCACAGCACCATTTAAAGTCTTTTCTCTTTTTTCCCACCAAAATGCAAGTTTCATGAAGATAGGGACTTGCACCTCCCCCCCCCCCCACACTGGTGCATCCCTAACACCTAGAACTGGATCCAACAGAGAACAAACACTTTATAAATATTTACTGAATAAATGAACTCCAGACTTTCATTTGTAAGACACAGAAAAATCCTCTGGGAATTAAGAGACACCTCCCTGGCCCTTTGCACTTGGAACTCCATGCCCTGTGTCCATGAGCTCTGGGCAGCTCCCTGCTGGTTCATGGGAAAAACTATTTCCTAAACCCCCGCTCCTGACCTGGACCTGCCCTCACAGACTTTCAAGAAACTCATGTCACCACAACATGACAGAATGTCTAGGCGATGTTAGACAAGCATGCTGAGCTCAGGTAATGAAACCTGAAAAGCTCCTGGCTTCGAGGAGAGCAGGGATTCAACCCTGGGCAGAGTCTTGGTCCTGCAGGGGTACCCCCTACAGCTGTGGGTGAGCACCTTAAGCTGACTGTGCTACTCCTTCCTCAGCTATAAACCGGAGACCAGGAGCACCTAAGTCTTGGGGTGATATGGTGGGATTAAGCCAGGACTCCTGGCATGGAGTGCTGGCGTGTGGCAACTGTCGGGTGCTGGAACTGTTATCATGAGGGCCCCAGGCTCTCCTGTGAGGGTCTGGAGGCAAGTTCCCAGCATCATTCAGGCTAGGAGTGAAGCTCAGAATCCTCTGCTTCAGTTGTCAACTGTGCAGCTAGTCTCTTTGTCTAACTGTGGAGGCTCCATGGCTCACAGCACAGGCTTGGGCGCTGTTAACCCGAGGGCAGACAGACAGACTGCCCTCGGGGATGTGGCCAGTAGAGCCAAGACGGTAGAGGATCCCTGACAGAGCCCCTGCCCAGCTGAGGTTCCCAGTCCTCATTGGCACCCTGCCCACCCTGCCATCTGCAGGACTGCCCCCCACAACACCCCCACCCCCCCCCACCCTAGCAAATTCTGTTCCGGAACAGACCCCCTTGCATCTTCCGTGCCCTTGACAAGGGAAACTAAGCATGCTCTGTTCACTAGTGAAATCTTTCATCTCTCAACAGCCCTGCAAGGAGGGCGTTGTCATCGCAGCTCCTGCACAAGCAGCTAGAACCCAGGGTGCCCTGCAGCTCAAGTGGCTATAGAGGCCAAGGGCAGGCCAGCCAAAACGTACCCGAATGGCATATTGATTATTTTAAATTGAAGCTACTTGGAAAATACCAAATGCAAGGACACTCACCCCCTCCTCTGCCCCCTGAAAGCAGGAAACAAATCTCCCAGACATAAGGTACCCTCCCAGTGCCAAGAAGTAAAAAGATATCCTGATCACCAGATAGGAACTTAAAATCTTCTTTTAAAGATTTTATTTATGTATTTTTATTTAATTTTGGAGAGAGGTATGTGAGTGGAACGAAGAGGCAGATGAGAGGGAGAGGGACAATCTTAAGCAGGCGTCAAGATAAGAGCAGAGCATGACGCAGGGCTCTGTCGCACAACCCTGAGATCATGACCTGAGCTGAAATCAAGAATCAGATGTTTAACCGACTGAGCCACCCAGGTACCCCAATTTATTACTTTTTTTTTAAAGATTTTATTTTTAAGCAATGTCTACACCCAACGTGGGGCTCGAACTCACAGCCCGAGATCAAGAGTCCATGTTCCATCAACTGAGCCAGCCAGGCACCCCCAGATAGGAACTTTAAAGCCAAGAAAGCTGTAAAAACTTACCTTGTCACTTTCTTCATAATCTACTTGGAATTCCTTACTAGGTAAAGCTCTCAAATGTCAATTTTCTTTATCCTGTCAATTCTTCACAGATTTATTGTTTCTGTCTAGAAAGTATAAAAATTGCCTGCCTTGGTATCATTTCTTTGGGTCTCAATTTCATTATTAGGCCTCTCTGCGAACATAATAAAACTGTTTTTTTTTATTCCTCCTGTTAATGTGTTTCATGTAAATTTAATTCTTCATCTCAGTGTAAGATCTTGAAGGGTAAAGAATTTTCCCCATCCCCCAACCCAACAGCGAGCAGTCCCCTCTGGGCTGTCCTTGGATCCTCGAAAACAAAGTAGGAAGAGAACTCAGGCACAGTGGCCCGGCCCCTCAGATGCTCAAGAACATCCCGCCCTCAGACAGGGCTCCGGGGAGCCTAAGAGAAGTCCTCCTCACACCCCGACCCCCTCTGCTACCCTCCCTTTCTCCTTCCTGTCTCCATCCAGACCTACGATGAAACGGCTCCGCAGGGGGAGCCGCGAGCCCTCTTGTGGCGGTGCCTGGGAACGCAGGTCCCGGAAATGGGCCCCACACCCCAGGCTCGGGCCCCTGGAGCCCCTCTCAAATTGAAGGGCACTTGCCAGAACTGGATCTCCTAGGAGAGCCACCTCCCCCCACCCCCCTCCCTCCCTGAGGGGAGGCCTGCCGGGTGGCGCAGCTCCCAATCCTGCATCCCAAGGTTCTAGTCCCCCAAGAATTTTGCCCTCCCGTGACAGCTTTAGCCTGGGCTGGGTACCAGTTTCCCTGGAGATTTAAGGGCTGCTCAAAAGCAATGGCCCAGAGTAATGGCAACAAGACAGAGCACAGCTCACTCGGCTTCCTTCATCCAGCAGTACTTAGTGAGCACCTACCTACCTCCTCAGCCCACTACCTACTTATAGAGCATCCTGCCACTGACTGTGACAGGCTTTCAAATCTATCCACTGAATTTTGGACTTCCCAAAGGAACAGTGCCCCACTGTGAATCCTGTGTACCTCCGCAGGGGGATTCTCATCACTCCCTTCCCAGGTTTGAGCCCCAAGAGGAGGTCTCATGCACCTCTGATACAGTGACTCATATTTAAGAAAGAGTTACCACATGGGAGCACACACAGCTCTCTGATAATTTGGGCAGTACTGCTCCTATCCATATATTACCTAAGAGTTGGTGTGTGACCTGAGATGCACTAGGAGTAAACCAGAAAGTCCGAGGAAGCCCATGCAGACAAGTTGCCTTCACATTTTGGCCAGTGTGCCCAGGATACACAGAAAAGCCTGGTGCCATTTTTGAGATTTTTGTGAAAGATTCCCAAATCTGTGATCCCTCATGTTCCAACAAGTCCCTAAAGGAATTTTGGCTTTTTTGCTGATTATGCAAACATGGTGCCCTGGGATCTGTTGACATTGACTTAATGTGACTGTGAGAGTTTGTTATTCATATAATTGGGGCAGTCGGAGAAAAAGCTGCTAAAACTTCTGAGAAACTGACTCTTAATAGTGTAATGTATAATGCAGAAAAAATAGAATCACAGCAATGATGAGCTCATGACTGGAGACTGGTGGCTCCTTCACGGTTGAAAATGAATGTACTTCGGACAGATAGTTTATGAAAGTTGTGTGCTAGAATCTCCCCACCTCCAGCCTTTTCAAAATCCAAAGGAAATTTGCAGATATTTGCTTCTGAAAGTTATAACTGCTGTGGTAGCAAATCAGAGCCTGCCTTAGCTGGTACAGTGCAAACCCTGGCCCCCGGCCTAGACCCTGCAGAGGACGGAGCAATTATATACCTGGAGACTGGGAAAGCCTTTGCAAAACAGAGACCGTGTTCAGGTACACAAGGTTATTCACTTTGGACCCCAGAAACACAGATCTGCTATCTCCTTCTTCCTCTCCCATGGCTGGCAACTCTCCCCTTCCCCAGCACTGTGCATACATATACAGCGAACCAGATGTCCCAGTGGGCAGAGCAAAGCTGTTTGGGAATATGGAACAGTTTAGCTAAATTCTCCAAATCTAACCCAGCTTTGGTGTGGCTCCTATCAAGGTCCTGAAAGTCCCCTCTGGAACTACCTTGTATTTAGAGGACAAGGGCAAAATTCCTCCCCTTGATAGCACAGGATATTTTTCAGGGTCCTGGGCATTGCACCTGACAACCACAGTGCCTTGTCCATCTGGCCTCTGGTAGGAGCCAGAGAGAGGTGGGCAAATGGCCTGGACCTGCTCTGTTTCACAGAAATACAATGCCAGACATGTAGGTAATTTAAAACTTTTTAGAGGACACATTTAAAATTTTAGAAAGAAATGAAATTAATTTTCATAACATATTTTATTTAACCTAATATGGAATAATTTATTTCAAGTATAATGGGTATAAAAATTATTAATGAAATATTTTACCTCTTTAAATATGAAATCTGGTGTGGATTTTAAACTTACAGGACATCTCAGTTCAGTCTGCAACATTTCAAATGCTCAGCAGCTATTGCACTGGCTTATGGCTACCACACTGGACTGCGCAGGTCGAGAGTCCAATTCTGGGGGCCCCTGGCACAACCGAGCAACATCACTGCCATCCCCCAAAGTCTTAACCAGGGGTTCAGGTCCTCAGTGCTGCTTTCAAAACATAACTGAGCCTTAAGTATTGAGATGTGGGGGACTGGGGCTGAAAGACCTACTGAATAGAGTTTGCTAAAGTCTTCACAGGACATTTCCATCCTGGGAGCCATCGCCCAGGGGGAGGAGGAAGAGGCTGAGCAGGTTGCTATACACAGGTACACCTGTTACCCTGAAATTCTAGAGTGGCTTTTCCAAGTTAATGACTGTCCGCATGGAGGGCATTTCTTAGTACTGTTGTTGTTGAATAACTGATCAGGTCCAAGACTAGGCAAACTCTTATGACTGACCTACTGTAATTTTTGGTGGGCAGTGAGCACAAACTTAAGTTTCCTTCTTTGCCTTAGCTACTAGGAAACTCAGAGTCAGGTCTGTTCTCAATGCAAAGATACTGCCTCAGTAACCCCTCCATTATTATATAATTATTCTTTCACTTTTATTTTAATCCTTTGGGGATTTTGCAGGGTTTCTAAGTCTTCTGAAACTTTAAGAAACCTTGAAGTCTTTTGGAAATGGGCAGGGTATGAAATGTGTAAGGAAGTTTCCATATGTTACCACTAGATGGCAGCATTGTGTAATAGACGATATTGGTTTCAGCCCCATCAGGCCTACTGGGCTATTTTATAACTGTGATTTGGGGCGAGTGACCTTTAATACCCCAAGTCTCAGTTTATTATGTGAGAAAGGAAGGGCTATTGTGAAAATGAACTGAGATGAAATACAGCTGGAGAAGTGGGAACAGCCTCGGGATTAGTTGCAAGTGCTCTGAACCAGACGGCCTGCTTTTAAATTCTATTGTGTTATTTACTAACTGTGGGGTCCCAGGTAGGTTATTTAACCTCTCTGAGCCTCAGCTTCTTCTCTGTAAAACAGAGATACTAGTGCCTGCCTCATAAGGTTGTTCTGAAAATTATACGGCACAGAATTCAGGGTTATTTCCTTTTATCATTATAATTAATACATAAAGCACCCATCAAAATGCTTGGCACAGTGTCTATTTAGACACCAAGGTTTATATTACTGTGCCTGTGAATATATAAGTTGTTTGAAATGGGGCCTCTACTGGGCCTTATTGTGTGTGAGGCTGTGGGACTGACCCCTGGCTCTGCTGCCCCGGGGTAAGAGACGTGGTGTGGAGGGACACCATGGGTGAACAGGGCAGAAAGATACCTCAGAGGGGCTCAGATGTGGGGAAGGCTTGTGGAAAATGGGCTGGACAGGTGGAGAGACATCTTTAGTAACGTTGCTGCAAAGACCTTGTATTTGGAATCTATCATAGTTTTTCCTAAGGCAAAGAATTTACACTACTGTGAAATTATTTTTGATAGCCAGACTGACTGTGTTTTGTATTTTCCATTTCACCTAGCACCAACACTGAACAAAATGGGTCCTTCATTTAAAACAGTCGCATTTACAAAACATTTACCTCTATTCTTGCAAACAGAAAGCCCTCAACAAACATTAAGTCTTACTATGTGCTAAGCTTCCTCATTGGGCACCAGCCTGGGGGCCACAGTAATGGTATTTCCCCAGCGTAGTCTCTATGAGCAGAACTATAGCAACCCCTACATTCCATGCTTCCTTTGAGACTCACTGTATCTTCTGCAGTTTTCAGTAGCAAAGATGACGTTGTTGAATTTATTATTTTTTTGTTTGTATTGCAGGGAAAGGAGTTGATTTGGAAAACAAAATTCAAATTATAGAATAGAATATTCTTTCTTTAAAGTGTACCCATCAGACATTGTAATTTGCCTCACTGAAGGGAGCTTAACCTTCCTTCAAGCTTCTTGGTTTCTGTGAAAAGTAATCTCTCACTATACCTCTTACTGATAAATATATCAGGCATGAGGTCTATTTTCTGCTTGGGGAGCATATATCTAAAACTATATAGTCTGACATGCTCGGCTTCCCAAATGCCTCTCTACTTTATTTCTAAGATCCCTGATATTTCAATAAGGGAAAATGTGAGATGAATTTTATTACAATTTGGGACCACCATTTGGGGCCTAAGCAGTCAGCACCTGTGGCAATGTGTATTTGGAGGAATGAAGGAGGAATAAAATACTTAAAGCCTTCAGGGGTCTTTCAGAACCAGGAGATCCCAAACTAAGGGGTCCGAGGCCCTGCATAGTTTATGTGCTTCCTGGCTCCGTGGACTTATGTGACAGGCCTCTGACAAAGAGAGCGTAGGCTTTATCCTCCTTACCCCCCACAAAGCCTGAAGGCTGTCTTGATTCACTGCTGCTGTCCTCCAGGCCACTGGAGACCATAGCAGGAGTTTGGGGCCACAAGGAGTCCGTGTCCCAAATGCATCCCACATCAGCAGCATCAGCCTAAAGAGGGCCATGGAATCAGACAAGGAGAAGAAGGAAAAGGCATCCACATTGGAAAGGAATAAGTAAAACTGTCCTTTTTTTGTGGATGACCCTATATGTAGAAAATCCCATAGAACCCACAAAAGTGCTATTAAAACTAATACAGAAGTATGGTAAGTTGTAGGATACCAGATCAAGATACAAAAATCTATTTCTATATATGAATAATGAATAATCCAAAAAGAAATTAAGAATGCAATTCCTTTCACAATAGTATCAAAAAAGAATAAAAAACAGGAATAAATTCAACAAAAGAAGTATAAGACCTAGACACTGGAAATTATAAAATAATGATGAGAGGAGTTTTAAAAAGATTTACAGGACACCTGGGTGGCTCAGTTGGTTAAGCGTCTGCATTCAGCTCAGGTCATGATTCCAGGGTCCTGGAAGAGAGCCCTACATCCTTGAGCTGAGCAGGGAATCTGCTTTTCCCTCTCCCTCTGCTCCTCCCCTTACTCATGCTCTCTCTTAAATAAATAAAACCTTTGAAAAAAAGATCTAAGTAACTGAAGAGCTATTTCATGTTCATGGATTAGAAGACTCGGTGGTGTTAAGACTATTCTCCCCAAACTGAATAGATAGCATGCAATTCCTATCAAAATTCCAGCATCCTCTTTTGTGGAACTTGATAAAAATGATCCTAAAATATATATGGAATTATAAGAGGCCATGAAAGGTCAAATTATTCCCCCAAAATAAATAAATAAATAAAAAGAACAAATTTGGAGAACTTTAACTTCCTAATTTAAAAACTTATAAAGTTACAGTTAGGGTAAAAGCAAGGCCGTTGTACAGACAAATGAAACCATAGACTATAGAAGAGACTTGACTGTCCAAAAAAATTCTTTGTATTTATGGTTAACTTATTTTCAACTAAGGTGCCAAGACAATGCACTAGGTAAAGGATAGTCTTTTTAACAAATGGAGCTGGGACAATTGGATATCCACACATGAACAGATAAACATTAAAACTTCAACTCACACCCTACACAAAAAATTAATGCAAAATGAATCACAGACTTAAATGTAAGAGCTAAAATAATAAAATTTTTTAAAAGATGACATAGGGGAAAATCTTCAAGTCCTTAGATTAAACAAAGATTTCTTAGATATGATACCAAAAGTACAATATAATTTTAAAAGTTGACAGTGCTGATCTCTTTAAAATTGAAAACCTTTGGACTTCAAAAAACATTACTCTGAAATGAAGACAAGCAGCAGATTGGGAGAAAATATCTGCAAAATACATATCTGGTAAATGACTTGTACCTAGAATATAAATAGAATCCTCACGCCTCAATAATAAGAAAAGCAAGACTGGGGAGGGGTGAAGGACAAAAGATTTAAATAGACATTTTACCAAAAAAGATCAATGAATGGTGAAAAAGCCAATGAGAAGATGCTCAGCATGGCAGTCATTAGGAAACCACAAAGCAAAACCACAACGAGAAACCATCTCACACCTGGTGGGGTGGCTATCATAAAAGACAAACAATAGCAAATGTTGTCAAGGTTGTGGAGAAATAAGAACCTTGTATGTTGTTGGTAGGGACATAAAATAGGACAGCAGCTTTGGAAAATAGCTTGGCAGTTTAAACAAAAATCTGTCCTACGGCCCAGCAATCCACTGTTTAAGGTAGCTCCCAAAGAGAAATGAAAACACATGTTCACACAAAGACTTACGCATGACTCTTGTTAGCAACATGATTGACAATAACCCTAAACTCAAAACAATGTCAGTATCTGTCAACTGCTTAATGTGGTGTTTACCTGAAATGAAAAACTATTTAGCAATGAAAAGGAATGAACTGATTCATGCTATGACTTGGAAGAACCTCAACACATTATGCTAAGTGGAAGAAACTATCCCCATGAGACTATATCTTTTCTTATTTCACTTATATAAAAAGTCCAGAAAAAGCAAATTTATAGAGACAGAAAGTACAACAGTGATGCCTAAGATAGGGAGCAGGGAGTAACATTAATGAGCATATGGGGTCTCACCAGGGGGAGGAGGAAATGTTCTAAAACTGATGTATGCTGAGGGTTGCATGACCTGGTAAATTCAAAAAAAAAAAAAAAAGGCTTTGAACTGTATGCTTGGAATGGGTGAATTATGTGATATGTAAAGTATGCCTCGATAAAGTAGCATGTAAATAAAGAAGTAAAATGAAGCTTTGGGAAAAACAACCTAGTTTCTCTCTTTACCAGTGAGTAGCAATTCTGGAAGGGAGAGGTGTGACAGGCAAGGGTAATGATACCTTATTTAAGATGCTTAATCAACATAAAACACAAAGAACTCAGGGAAGCTGGGGCAAAATCCTCTTGCCTATTGGGAACACTCAGAAGCTGGTATCTGGTAAACAGTTCTATGGTAAATAGAAAGTATAGGCAGCAGGAATTTTAAAGGGGGCTAACAAAGAGCATTGTGTCTTCTTGTCCAGTCATGCAGAAAGAGGAAGAACAGCTCCTCACCTCACTCCCCACAGAGCCACCTGCCCCTGGTCTGCACAGTTCACTACTCTGGACACTCTCTTCCCCCTCCTCAGGATCTGCAGAGAATCAGACGTTGTATGCATGTGGCACAAAGGCACGTGTCTTCCAAGTGCTGTACTTGTCACATACCATTTACAAGTGTTGAGTGGCATGAGGACAAAATGGTTAAATATGGGGGGGGTATTCAGATAAGAGGAAAAATCACCATTTCCGAAGGCCGAGAAACAATCCTGGGTCTAGTACCTCCATTTGCAGTTAGAAGCTGTGGGGGGCGTGGTGAGGAGGTTGGGCCATCCCACTACAGAAAAGCAAGTATTGATAATGAGACACAGTTGTCATGGGAAGAATTCTGTTTTTCTGGACAGTGAGTGCCTACATGCCTGGATTTTTACCAGCTTGCTTGTTAGGGATTCCTTTTCCTGTTCTCCTTCTCAAGAGTGTGCAGTTGTGTGTAGTGTTTCTTAGGGAGGAAGCTGTGAGCTGACCCTGCGCTGTTCAACACAGGGCATCTGGACTCAGGCAAACATTTCCAACTCAGTGAAAACTTAATGTTAAGGAAACCATAAATAAATGGTATAATAAAAGGCTGAGGTCCTCCTCCTTGGCTCAGAACAAACAGAGATGGACGGACTGTTCTTGAGCTTGACAAGTTTGGCCAAGATAGAAGGCAGCAGATCATAGCTGAACCAACCAAATGAATCTTTGGGTATATTAACCAAAGCATGGCCAGACAAAGCCCTGAGATGTGTGTGTTCTGGTTTCTAGCAACATTGAACCATACTTAAAAATCTATACAATTGTATGACCGGTTACATAGGGAAAGTTACCATCCCACAGCAAACAGCCCCAGTGATGCAGGAGGACCCAGGGAAAGACCAACCAACCTAGGCAGATTTTCACTCATGGCACTCACTTTTCAGAGGTTGTAAATAAAACTGATGACTAATAAGAAAATACTACATGGAGAAGAGTTGGTGGAGATATAAGATGAATGTTTCCAGGCTGAGTTAGTATATGCTAACTGTGAAACTATTCAAGTTCAGGAGAAATGTATTTTGTCTCTGATAGTGGCCCTACCTCCGATGCAAACCCCAATTACATGAATGCAAACTGGAGTAAAGAAATGACGCAGTAGTACTACACTCGGTGTCAAATAGATCTGCCATTAGCTGTGTCTTTGCGTAAGTGACTTAAAATTTGCTGACATGTCATCCTGTAACAGGATATTGTGAACAAAGATGGCTCACTCCTCCATGGCTATTTCCTTGTAACCAGAGACTGCTGGGCCTGGGGACTCTGCAGGGAGATGAAGGAAGCCCAGGACACATCCATTCCTGCTCCAGAGAAGTGCAGAGGAGCACAGGAGACGGGGAACAAGTGACCATAGGCAGGGGACAGGTGCAGGTAGACTTAAACAGGTAGGTGAGAAGGAACTGACTCTAATGGACACTGACCAACAGACTGATGGGATACCAAGGGTCATGCCAGGGCAGTGGGCTCAGAGGTTGGGAAAGGAAGGCTTCCAAAGCTCCTGCCATTTTCTTCTGGCTCTGACTCTCTCTGCATGTAAGGATCATCACTACTTGCCACATCTTTTTTTAGTTCCTTCCTCTTTAGGGTTTTATACATTTTGTTGAGTGGGGTATCATGGTTAATAAAGGTACATTAAAGAAAATGCAACAATTTTGTATGACATGGATTTTAGTAACATTTCCAGTTCCTGTCCAGTAGCCTCAAACACATGTCCTTGCTCCAGATAACTCTGGTGGGGCACAGGAATAAAATTTAACTGAGGCCAATTTACCATGTTGTGACATACTAATGATATTTCACATCCCATTATATCATGTTCCTAGAAAACTAAGTATCTTCCATTTCAAATGATTTAACTTGCCATTGCTAGTTAAGAAGAGAAACTTCAAAAATAATTAAAATGCCCCACTCCATCCCTCACCCTTTCCCAACTTTGGCTCAATTGGTTGGGGGTTTTCAAATTCATGGTCACTTTCTGCAGGCCCTATCCTGACCTTCCAGTTGTCTACTCATGTAACAATGTATCAGTAAGCAGATAGAGAGGCATTACTGTCAGTTCCAGAGCAGTTGTGGAGAGAGCCAGTTCCCTCTAGGGTGTTGAGGGCTCCCACTGAGGAGATAGATGACTTTCAGGTGCTTTGCTAACCCAGTGGAACCAGGAAAGGCTGGACAAGAAGAGGGAATGCTGAAGGGTTGAATAAGAGTTCAAAGACAGACCAGGCAGCACCAGGAGCTTGGAAGAAGTCTGGCTGTACCAAGGACTCCTATCCTCCTTAATTTTACTAAGTCATAGGCCAAGTCAGCTGGGCTCAGGGAAGGCTGTAGGTCTACTTCCAGGTTCAAAACTTAAATGAGGACTATAGGATTGTGGTGATAGCCATGAGTAAAGTCAGAAATTCCTAAGGGCAAGATGACCCAACTCTCCCTGTCCATAAAACTTTTTTCCCTAAGCTCAAAATAGTGTGTGTGTTAGGGGTAGTGGGCGTTTGGAGTAAGGAGGATCAATTCTGAGTGACTTTGTGCCCAGGTGTTTTACAAATGCTGCCTAGACAATAGAAACGACCTTGCTATTTAAAACAAACAAAAAAACCTCTTCTCTGATTACTAAGAGCACAGTCTCTTAATTTAAAAGAATAGAAAATACATAAGATGAAGATTTAAAAATAAAACCACTCATAAATCTATCACTATCTTTTGTCTAGGTGTTTATAAGCACATATATATGGGGACTATACTGCATTCAGTTTTATTTTGCTTTTGTCCCAGTTGTGGTGTGAATACTTTGAGTAAATGTTACAATGTGAACACTCTGAGTAAATATTCTTTAAGACATTAAGAGACTATATAATTATTTTTTTGATGAATTTTCATATGTGAATAATTTGATCACCCCCCTCCTACTAGAAATTTCTCATTTTCCATTCCTTTAAATAGCTCTTTGCATACAAAGGTATATAAGTGGCCTGCCATTTTATTTTGCCTCCCTCTACTAGCAAAGGTCACATTTTCATGTTTTATAATACTTTTGTCTGCGGTTGGTCCATTCTGCAACTTAAGTTATGCTTTTTGCAACATCCACAAATTATTCTAAGACCGTGGTCTCCTCTGCTTCTCTCTTAAATTCATGGGGAGCCTGAAAGGCAGGAGGTCACTGTGATCCATTCCTCTGCCCTCAGCCCAAGCTCCCTTTAGAAGGACAGCAATCAGACCAAGGTCTAGGGTTCTCAGGGAGTCCCGAGATGAGCTGCTCAGGTCAGGTGTAAACCCATGCATGCCTGAACATCTCCTCTAAGCTCTAACCCTGGCTCTCTGAACCTGAGATAGCAAGGTGCTTGGTGTACATGTGTTTGCATCTCAGCGTTAGTCTGGGACACAACTTAAGAAAAACCATGAATTGGGGCGCCTGGGTGGCTCAGTGGGTTAAAGCCTCTGCCTTCAGCTCAGGTCATGATCCCAGGGTTCTGGGATCGAGCCCTGCATTGGGCTCTCTGCTCAGCAGGGGGCCTGCTTCCTCCTCTCTCTCTCTCTGCCTGCCTCTCTGCCTGCTTGTGATCTCTGTCAAATAAATACATAAAATCTTTAAAAAAAAAAAAAAAGAAAAACCATGAACTAACAAACATTCTATTTTTTTTCTTTGCCGTTCATGAAAATTACTTTTAATTTACATTACATAAATGTAACATTTCACCTAAAACTTGTCATGAAAATTCCTTAGAACTCAAAAGTATTTTTAACTAATCATGTGCTTAAGGTATCAAGTTGGTTGAATATATCATTACCTAAAACATGTGATAATGATCTAATTTTTTCTTATAATTTAATAAAAAATTCTAACACAAATGCACATTTGTCAAGGGAGAATAGTTTTGGAGGTAGCTCTCCATTGTTTGGGGATCTGTCTTTTCTGCTGTAATGTGATCTCTTCCGTGGCAGGAACAGTCTCATTTATCTGCTACAAGATCAAATCCAGGGTCTGGCACACAATTTTAACAATTTTAAAATTGTTACATTTTAACAATATTTACTGGGAGGAATCAAAGAAAAGCTGGTGACTTTAACAGATGAACATTTGAGATGTACTTTTGCAGAAAACTATAATCACCTAAACTGTTACCAAAGCAGCATTATGCATACTCAAAATGAATGCCTGAGTAGGTTTATGTGTGGATTAGATCAGGTAACAGGTCATGTTCCCAAATCCAGAAAACAGCAATACCGTTTCTATAGCTGGAAAATCAGAGAAAGGCCTGTGAGGAAATGTTTCATTTTCTTTTTCCTTTTTTTAAAAACATGGATGCTAATTTGAGGATTTTGGGGGAGGAATTCATGAATGAAGAAAAGGCTCTTCCAGATGACCTATATTTCTCGTCACAGATCACATAGCAAAAGATGGCAGGTAACCAAAAAGTATCAACTGGGCCATACTAGATTTTATATGTGTATGAGAATGGGACAGAAGGAAAATGAAGCCTGGACATGAACTGTGTGAACTGATTAAAGAGAGGCTTCAGAACGTGAGATCCTATCGGCCAAGGCCTAAAAGGGAAGGTGGTTTAAGAAAGTTGAGAAGCTTCAAAATTCAATCCTGACTGATGACAGAAGAAGGGCAGAGAACTTAAGAATATTTGATATGGCTAAAGAAGGAGTTCCTGAGTCACATCAGATTATCAAAGGGAAATGGAGGCATGTAACCAATAATTAATACAGAAGCAAAGATGTAAATAGTAAAAGGCAGTTAAAGCCCAGAATGAAATGAAATGAGGGGGAAAGGAGTTTTCCTGTTACGTTCTAAACAAATGATGAATAGGGCCTTCCTGAATAGGATGGCATGATGTAAACCACCTGCAGCTCCTCAAGCTCCACCAGGCTGGGACCATGTGGTCTTTACCTCAGTACACCCAGGAGCTAGCACAGGGACCAACATCCATAAAGCATCCATAAAATTATTTAAACCCCATTAATAGAAGGTTAAGTCAGATTCAAACTCTACTTGTTTTTCTGTGGGGGAAAAAAAAGGATTTTCAGAATGGAAAATGTGTAATGAACATGAGAAACAAATGAAACTACTATATTTGATAACAGCCTAAAAGAGAAAAATTTGGAGTTAATCTAAGAAAGTACTTGCTAGTAACTCAGAGGGCCTTAAAACCGATACAGATAGCTTAAGAGGCGATAAATGCCATTATTAAATTTATTAGTAATGACATTTCCTTCATTCTTTTTCCAGCATTTATAAAACCATTCTGAATTATATCACTGCATCAATTTTTTATCTCATTATAATGATTACCACATATAGTTAAATTGGAAAATAAATTATAAATGCCCTGTTCCTTTTGTTCCTAAAAACGGTGTAAAATTTCATTAAACACTCTTGTTGCTTCAAACTTTTTTATATATATTTATAAAAATAAAAGTAAAATTACAATGTCTTCCTCTTAAATGCAGCATTCTCACCCAAGGTGCTAATATCTTTTTAAGTAAAAATTATCCATTTTCCCAATTATTCTTCTGAGATAAAGCAGGCATTTGATTAAAATGGAAACTGATACATTAGATCACTTACAGAGTCTGTGGAAACACTAAACTACTGTTCACCTCCTACTCAATCAGGGCTTGGAGTGTGATATGCGTAGAAGGGAGTGTGTAAAATGACACAGTTTGAAAATCAACCAAACGAAGAGCATATTGGATCTTTGTGGAAAAAAATTTCGGAGAAAAAGTACACTATGGAAGGCAGTGTTGAGGACAAGAAAACTTTCATAATTATGAACTTTATTTTTATTTACTATGCCAACATTTTCAGGAAAGAGACTTTACATCCAGTTTTTATAACTCATTTTACAAGCAAATTCTACTATACAGTATTTACTCTGGTTTTTAAAATCAATGGGGAAAACAATACTGCAGGTATTAGAGACTGTGGTGTTTTTGTTTTTGGTTAGTAATGACTTAGAGACTTCAAATTTGTAGGGTCAGTATTATTTTGTTATGGTGACTCTCTAACGAGGAAAGTGGGTAGCTTTTCCCCAACACAGTTAAAATATATGATGTAGCTTTAATTAATAGCATAGTTGTAGATTGGCACCCACAATCATCATCATTTATCCAAGTGTATTCTTTCAAATTGCTGCAGCAGAAAAACTGAAGGGAGGTGTGGAAAGAAAATTAGAAAATATAATTCAGGCATCAGAATGAAGAAAAATAGCAAGGCCATCATCCTCAAGGAAAAACACCAGGGATTTGTATTACAGCTATAATTAATTTTCAAATGTGTGCATAGGCATGCAAATATAACCACCCGAACTAATGCATAAATATGAAAACTACTGTGTAACAGGAAGAGTAAACGGAAACTATGCTGCAGTCTTACTGAACTTCGTTGCAAGTCTAGTTGGTGACTCCAAATTACATCGTCAGTGCCCCAGAGACCAGGAAACCATCATGACAACTCTGCTCAGAAACTGAAAAGTGTACTTCTGTGTCTGTAACAACCATCTATGCTACAGGAAGACCAGAAGTGACAGCTATGGTGGTGGGGGGGGGGATCATGTTCTCTTTGACACACTGAGTAAAATACTTAAGGGTACCATGAAACATTCAAAGAACTTAGTGCTTTAATGAGTAAAGTGACATGCTGAGGATATAATTCTGTGAAAGGCTGTACTTCAAACAGCAACAATTACAGAGAAATTCATTTCAACAAAGAAAGCCACGCCCAAGAGGCATTTTGATATTTCAGGCACAACTCCAAGCAATTAAGCTTATTTAAAGTGCAAGTCTGATACCTTCTCTCATTATTCAGATTTTACTTGTTAAAATACTTACTAAGTTCCCTAACATCTATATAAATACAATGAACAGTAGTCTAGATGCCTGAAAATATTGCACAAATTAAAATGAGACTCCAAAAGAAAAATGCTAGAGGGTCTCAGTTATTAGAAACATTCTAAATGATATAACTATATAATCCTTTGTTTAATGCCTTAAAATCATCTGCACCTGTACTGATTACTCCTTAGGCCAAGCTTTCTCTAACGAATCTGATATACATCCATCCCATCAACAGCCGAATGTCTAATTCTACATGCTCTATTACTTTTCTCACTCACAAATGTGAAACTTAACCAACCCCCACAAAACTTTTTCTTCAGGATTTATAATTCATATACTGCAGCCATCTTCACCAAAATCACAAGAACTCAGAAAAAAGGCGATCTGAGTTTTACGTAGAGGAGGATTTGGCACAGAGTTGACTTACAGAAGCACTAAACAGAGATCAAGCCAAATCTGAGAGTGATCCCTGATTATTCAGGTGAGTTACATCCTCACCTCATTTCTGACTTAATTGCCATGGAGCAGTTTTAAAAGAACTATTCATGCAGTTTTTAAAAGCAAACTGCAGGCAAAACTTGTTTTGTACAAGCATCCTAGATTTTTTTCTCTTAAATATATTATACTTCATTATTACATTGCTGAGCCAAGACTGTGGCTCAACAAAAGCGCAGAGAAGTTGATAAACTGATGGGTTAATATTTCTATAAATTCACCAGGAAGAAAATATAGAGCAGGAAAAAGACTGGAATAAACAAATTGCAGGAGTCAACATTTTTATATAAAAGCTATTTCCCTCAGACTAGGGAGTCAAAAATAAAGTGAAAGTTTTGAACTTTTCCCTTAAAGGACTACTTGTAAATAATGTTTCACAAGAGTCTACACCAACTTCTAAACAAACCAAAAACCAATTCATCAATGTTTACCTTAGGAAAATATAGTGCAATGACATCCCATCTGCAATATATGAGATCAGTTATCTTTCTCCTTCAAGATGACACACCACATGTACCCACTTATAGCTGCCAGCCATCACTTCCTGTCTCTAGGAAGAAAGAAGAGCTTTGCTGATATGTCTGAGTACTTTACACTAACAATATCTGGACTATGTGAAAATCTTTCTGAACTTTAGTGTTTCTCTGACAAAAGTGCTGCTGAATGAGACTCTGGTACTAGATTTGAGTTGCTCACCAGTTACCAATCCAAGAATGATTTTTATATCCAGTGAATGGCAGATTCACTTGAATGGTCTTGTCTTTTGGGAGGTTTAAGGGAAGACTGCATCAAAACGACAGTAAACAGCTCTTTCAAAATTTCCACTAAAGCACTTGCTGTTGTTTTTCTTAAAAAGGGCAATTTCACCAGTGAACATTTTTAAAATGAAATCCTTAGAATTCTAAGTGACTAAGTTTTTGGTCATAATCCCTTATGATACATTTTTGGTCAGCTGATTACAACAAAAGTTGACTTTGTAAAGGCTATCTGTCTGAAAAACATTAATTCTAATTAAAGCAGCAACAGGTGAACAGCCTCAAGATGACATGATTTGGGAGAACAGAGGGCAAATTTACTGAACCATCTGATGAGTGGCCTGCAGCATGATTGGGTTAGACCATATGGTCCCTTGGCGGTTCCCCAGCTACCTTCCTAGAACATTAGGATCACCTTTAATACCTTTTAATAAAATACAATGTCCCTCTCCAATTATATTTTTCATCCCAAATCTACTTCTCAAGAAACAGCCATTCAAACACACTAACATAAAAGGGAAACCTGGAAAACTCTTAAAAAAAAAAAATTAAGAATTTCAGCTTTCTCAAGATAGTCGTACTTAAGTTTATAATTATTCTCAAAATATTTTAACTGTTTTGCTATAGAAAATAGTTTTAATCCTTCTCTGTGGGGTATTTATAACTCATCAAAGTTTGTGCAAACATTTCAAGTCCATTATTCCAGTCTTCAGATATTAGCAGAAAGTCAATAAATATAAATATCATAATAAAGACTTAATTAAAATATAAGCTGTGGAACCTTAAAACAGCTCTCATGGATCCAGAAGCCTATAGGATTCAAAACAACTACCAGGAAAACTCTAGCACCAACAACACATGTTACAAAATGAATACACCTTCAGGTATAGGCTTCAAGATGTAATCCAAGCTTTCCAAAATCTATGGAATAACAAAATCAAATACAAATGGTGTGTGTCTGTCTGTGTATGTGTGCGCACGCACGCACGCAAAACAAGATACTAAAGCAACATATAATTGGTCTTTATATCACATGAAACATTTTTAGCCAGCAGAGTTTGGTAAATAAATAAATACTGAGACTAACTGGCTAATCCTAGAAGGAAAAACAAAACTTACATAGACTTCCCATTAAAAGCCTGATCTCTTTTATTCATCACAAAGCTTTTGCATAGACCTTTTAAATACACAAATCACTGGCCAGAATTTTACTTATAGTCTACCACCTTCAATTATCACCATATCTTTAACAGTAACCATACTCACAGGAGGGACAAGTGAAAAAGGGTGAGGCTCTAAGAACCACATTTAATACAGACCTTAAAAGGACTAAATGAGCAAAAAGCACGTTTCTTGCCTGCTAAGTGGAATATTATGAAGATGGATAACATGATTAGAGCCTTCAGTAGGCCTCTGAAATGGGTAAGCAAACTTTTGTGTTTACCTGAGACAAATATGCTCAAATGCCGTGTACTTCAACCAGGATATAAAATGGAAGAGCCAAACTATTAGAAGCTTCCACATTTTAATTTTAAGATTTGCAAGCTTTCAATGGAACCTCCATCACAGTAGCAAACTGCACATAAAGCTATTACAGAACAGATTGTTTTAAAAAAAAACAAATTGGCAGGTGATGGCTATGCACTTAATGTATCTTTGGTTTAGGAAGACGGGAGTATCGATTAGAGGCCAAACAATCCCCAGAATTCAAATTGCCATTCAGATTCTGCATGATTTCTTTTCTTCTTGTTAGAGGCCTTGGGATGCTTGTCTTGGCCTGGAAGTTTTGAGGCTCTAGTTGGGAGCTGCTTATTTGTTTTTGTCTAAAAGAGCCAGAAGGGGGGCGGAGCTTAGATGCTTTTGGATTTGGATTACTTGCAAGATTTGTTTGACTAGATGTTGGCTGAAGTTTTGATGAATTCCATGGTGTGGTTACTGATGACTTTTTATAAATGGGATTTCTACTTGGAGATGATTCAGAAACTGGAGGAGGTACCAAAGAATTTGAGATGGATTGCTTAAAGAGCGGTAAGGACTTGGGCTGGGATGTGTAGCCCTCCAGTGAAGACTGATTTCTTCCAACTCTCTTAGTCTGGTCTACTGTACTTGACTGGGGAAGCGTCTGAAGGGAAGCAGGTACAAATTGCATGTCACTAATTTGATTATTTGCCGAATGATAAGGCTCTTGAGCATTCGTGGTCATGTTCAAGTTTGCTTCAGAAGGTGTACTCTTCACCACATCCTCAGCGAATTGTGGGCTTGAAGAAAAAGGCCGGTCTTCCAGATCACAGCTGCTTTCTTGTTGTAAGCCGTGCGTAAAGCTTTCATCCAGATGTGCCACACTCTGCTGTACGCCCTGGACGGTGCACTCATTGTGGGCCTCGATATGCTGCGGCTTTATTAGTTTTCCCTGGGCGTGGTCTGTGGGTCTGGGAAGGCTGCTGGAAGGCTGTAGTACTTGAGGCTATTAAAATTAAAAACAACATTAAGCAACAATTCATTTTATAAATGCCACTCAGAATTTATGTAAGTTCCAATTAGGCTGTGTTGATACTTATGTATTAATATGAGAAGTATGTGGGGTTTTTTAATAGAAAAATAAACTGTAATATTCAAGTGAATTAATGAAACACATACAAGAGTGATAATGCAAACAAAAAATGATACAGGCAGTAAACACTAAACAAGATTTAAAATCAAACAGGGGAAAAGAAAAATCTTAAAGTACGTATTTATTGTACAAAAAAAGATTTCCTGCCTTGATTCATTAAGTATTTAAAACTTTGTATGTGATATAGCTTGACAGAATCATTTCTATAGCACTCTGCTTTAATCTTCAAAAAGCACAGATAAAACCTGTGACCATTCAGAATATTACCCATTTTAAAGACTTTTTATTTTTTAAAGGAAAGCTATACAACACTTTAATTTATCACATTTGGCTAGAGAAGTATTAATTTAAAAGTGTCAAGGTGCTGTACTTCTATCAAGAATTGAAAATACAAGCAGATAAACAAGGTTTAGATTGATCATATTCTCTGTTGATGTGAAATTCTAATTACTCAAAAACGGGTCAATACACTTAGTTAATACTAAGCTACCTTTAACATTCTCGTTGAAAAGTTTCAGAATAAAATGTTTTCACAGCTTATTTGTTCTGTCTCACTGCCATATGAGGGATCAAGTAAGGTTCTGGTAAATGGAAAACAGTTACCCTGTCCAGACTGAACATTCATTTAAGATTTAAAACAATTACCCTTTTGAATAACAACTGAGAGTAAAACAAATGTGAAATTACCTGTTAACTTGAACTAAAGTTGAGAAGCCTACAGTAACAAAATTCTTTAGGCCAATATGCCTCACACACACTTCTCTGGAGCTCACTGTGTGATTACATTCTACATAAATCAAGAGAAACATGCAACTTCTATTACTCTTGGGCAGTCAGTAAAGAAATATGAAACTTAAAGTTATCTTTCAATGGCCCAGATAGTTAGAGTATATGGGGCAAAGCCTATAGGTCATATCCTATTACAAGGGAGGTTGTTATCAATGTATAAACACAATACACATCATTTTCTACTAAATAATGTGGATTGAAAATATAAAAATGTTTGCCAAAGGGCTCTGAAACATAGACTTTAAAGGGTCAGCTTTAACTAATAAAATAATTTTTTTGCTACACTAATGCACAAATAAATCTACATAGTATCTCTAATTTCTCCAACCAAAGGGGCAAATCTATTTATACTACATCATTCATGTTTTGTCACTTTTTTATCTCCTTGGCCAGTACTAGATGATGGCCGCTCGGACCAAGAGTCAGGCAAATTATGGCAGGGTTAAGATGATTGTGAGCAAAGTTTAATGACTTGTAGAAGGATAAATGGCCAGGATGATGTAGGGCCAACTGGCTATTTTAAAAAACAGTAAAATCAAGATATTAACTACTCAAAATTAATATAGAATATTACATTAAACTCTTATTTTAGGATATTAAAACTAATTAGCAATCTCAGTTTCTGCTTCAAGCTAAATGTCCTAAACTTTAAAGTCCAGTGGGCATTTTCACAATAAATCACCACAGAGATGAATAAACTGTCCTTCAAGAAGGAAGGTACTAAAATCACCAGGTAATGACAATTAGTTGGGATTCCCTAGGGAAAAAAAAAGACAGTGCCAATCATCATACATTTTAGAAAGATTAGTAAAAATATAGAGCAGGACCATATTAAGCAAACCAAAAACTACCAAAAGGGGAAAAGGCAACTAAAGAAGGCAAAGGTGCAACATCAAATGGTTGACTAAAATGGAGATTTACTTTCCCTCTTTACCTCTCTTCAAAACCTTCAAAAGTATCAAAAGATATTCTAATCTTGAGTTAAAAATCATAAAGCAACTTAAGACATTTAAAAATATCATAACAGGGCGCCTGGGTGGCTCAGTTGGTTGAGCGACTGCCTTCGGCTCAGGTCATGATCCCGGACTTCCAGGATCGAGTCCCGCATCGGGCTCCCAGCTCCTTGGGGAGTCTGCTTCTCCCTCTGACCTTCTCCTCTCTCATGCTCTCTCTCTCAAATAAATAAATTTAAAAAAAATTCTTTAAAAAAAATATCATAACAATTTAAAAATGACTTTACTATAATATGCCTATTGCTAGTAAGAAAAAAAGGTATAAATATCTATCGGGTCAAAGCATTAAAAAGGTATGATTTCCTAATTAAGTAATAAATTTTTCATTAAGATAACCTCCACAAAAGGGGCACTGTGAACTGTAGATAAATTATCCACTTGCACTGATTATAGTAGTCCCCCCCTTATCTGCAAGAATATGTTCCAAAACCTCCAGTGGATGCCTGAAACTGCAGAGAGTAATGAATCCTATATATACTATGCTTTTCCCTATATATACTTACCTACAATAAAGTTTAATTTATAATTTGGGAACAGTAAGGGATTAACAAAAACTACTAATAATAAGAGAACAATTATAACAATAACTGTAATAAAAGTTATGTGAATTGTGGTCTCAAAATATCTTACTGTACTGTGTTCACCCTTCTTGTGATATGAGATGATAAAAGGTAAATGATGTAGGAGTTGTGACATAGCATTAAGACTACTATTGATCTTCTGACGATATGTCCGAAGGAAAATCATCTGTTTCCAGATGGCAGTCAACAGCAAGTAACCGAAACCACACAAACTACAGAAACCAAAACCGTGGATAAGGTGGGGGGACTACTGTACTTTGATTACCCAACTGACTACTGCTTATCACAGAACTAAATGGAAGTACAGTAGGAAGATGTGCTGCATGTATTAAATGCAATAAAGCTCCATATCAAATATTGAAAAACTAGGAAATAATCAGGTTTTTAAAAATAATAAAATTTTGAGTCTTCTGAGAGGAGTTAGGATGAACAGTTATACAAAGATGCCTATCACTTAAAGTGAATAAATCAATGGTTTCTAAGTGCTTTATAAATAATGCAGATTTTGTAGTTTTAGTAAACGTTAATTTTAGTGCTGTGATCTAATTTCCCTATCCCCAAATAAATGCCGTGATTTATTATTATTTGGAAACTAGTTTGGAAATCAATTCCACTACCATAAGAAGAAAGTCTCTCAAAGAAGATAAAGAAAGGACTACAGTGAGGACCAAAAAAATGACTTCTCCTGAAGGTGGATGACTGTGTAGAACTGCTTGCCCACTAAAGACTGAATTGTCACTAGTTACCTGCTGGTGACTTAAGAAACAAGTGCCTCTTAACCTCTAGTAAATAAAGCAAAGATGCATTCTGATAGCTTGTTGCTTGAGGCAGAGTTTCCCCCAAATTCTAAAGTCTCAACTGTATTAACATAAAGTCAAGATATTAATAATTCTTCTGCCCACATTCATTACTGCTTCTATGCTCTCAGACACCTTTAGAATATATTCTAAATAAATAAGATCTCATATTCTCAGAGATAATAAGACTAGTAGGAAGTAACATCAAAGACCATTCATTTTTTAAAGGTCTACAATATATCGTGCATTGTACTAGGTATAGAAAAATATGGAGCCGAATACAATACACTATTCCTGCAGGAGCTAGAGACCTAGTGAGGGAGATGGGTAAACAGATGATGACACCATGTCTCAAGCATAACAACATATGAGAACAAAAAGGAAAAATATGCCTGATTGTAGAGGTCATAGAAGGCATACAAGAGTTACAAATAATCTGAACTGAGTTTTAAGATGAGTTAAGAGTTTGCTGAGTAGACAAGAAGGGAAGAACCTTCAGGGTAAAGAGTCAGTACATGCTAAGCACAAAGGCAAAAAAAGAATATGCTAAGTTCTAGTAACTTCAAACTGTTAGACCGAATTTGGAGATCACAGTGTTGGTGGGAACGCATAGGCAAGGACCAGCTCATAAAGAAACTCATATCAGGCTAAGTGGTTACGACTTTATGCAACAGATGATGGCAGACACTGATAAATTTTAAACGGAGGAATCATAAGATCCAATGTGTATTTTACAATGTTATTTTAGTAGAATTAGTGAGTAACATACAGGAAGGGTGGTTGTAAGGAGCATGCTGTAACAGCCAAGATGATAAATTAGAAGGGTCTTAAATTAATATACTTCATGAAAGCAAAACTAGAAAGGATTGAAAGATTTTTTTAAAGGTGGTCAGGTAAGCAGCTGTTTGAAAGGAATTCAGGATGAGTTACAGGTTTCCTCCTTTGGAGATGGATGATGAGGTACTAATCTGTATCCAAAAAAAGTTGCCCACCAGCCCATTCATTTCATAGCCTCAGCAGTCCAAAAGACTCAAAAGGAATCCTAGCACCTACTTGGGGGGTGGGGCAGACTTTAGGAAACACCCTGTAGTCACAAATAAGTATAGCATTAGAACTCCATCCTTGCTACTTACAGAATGGTTGGTTATTGAAGCTTCAAAATGTGAATGTATCCCCAGACTTGACGAGCTAAGTGCTTCTAAGACTCAGTAAGTTCATATCTTAATTTAGTTAGGTCCATAAACCTTATCAGCACACCATTCTGAGAATTCTCAGAAGCAACAGTTATAGGTATCAAGGTCAAGAGTGTCAGAGGCACTACTGAGTACCTGTGCAAGCAACTGGTAGGATCTTCAATGATAATTTTAAATGTCTGTTTGGGGCTGCTTACAAAGATAACCAGAGATTTGAGCTCCTTACAGGAATGTACCATGCTTTGTTGTTCTTGTAGTTGGTATTCCTAGTATTTGGCACACAGTAAGGATTAAATATATATTTTCTAGATAAATTAACAAATAAATGAAATTAGTAAGCGGTATATTCCAAAAATTGCTTCTTTGGTAATAAATAATCAAAATGATAGTTCCCTCTTAGGTTAGTGATACAGCACTAATAACCAAATAAAAACAAGTTTAAAAAAAAACACTGATGAGGAGGCGAACCATAAGAGACTATGTACTCTGAAAAACAACCTGAGGGTTTTGAAGGGTCAGGGGTGGGAGGTTGGGGCAACCTGAGGGTTTTGAAGGGTCAGGGGTGGGAGGTTGGGGGAACAGGTGGTGGGTAATGGGGAGGGCACGTTTTGCATGGAGCACTGGGTGTTGTGCAAAAAGAATGAATACTGTTACACTGAAAAAATAAATAAAATGAAAAAAAAAAAGAATATAATAAAGAATTCACTTTATTTTACCCCCCCCCCAAAAAAAAAAAAACACTGATGAAAAAGAAATCTTATAGCAGAAAAAAAAGTTTTCTCTAAATAAATTTGGGATTAGCATAATGATTAATGTTTAGAAGGGCTGCAGGAAGAATTATAATTTAACTAGGACATAGCAACTCTCATGACCTACTAGCCAAGCTACAAATATTTTTTACCTGGAGATCGATCGACATTTCTGCATGAATTAAGTTAGGAAAACTGTCTTAACAAGAATTCAACTATTTTCCATTTCTTATCCTAATAATTAAATATGACTATACATGTAAAACATGTAGCATAGGATCTGTTAGCACATCAAAAGTGCTCAATAAATGTCACCGATGATTATTAAAAGGTGTGAGAATGATGAATTCAAGCTATGGTCCTTTTATAACTGGGTTTTGGAAAAAAAGGGGGGCAAGTTCTATAGCAGTATAATAAACTAGTTGCTATAGAATAAGAGCTTTCTAGGCTTCAAATAAGTAATTCAGTAATGTCCATTATATTGAAGTGTTTTAAATCCATAGCAGGCATATCTGATATGATACAGAAATCAAGGTTCCTCAAACAGAGCTAGGACATGAAAGGCACTTCAGAGTATAGAAAGAATTTATACATGACTATATGGAGGAGCTAGTACAATACAATACTGATTCACTTAGCTTTCGGAATCAGACTGATCTGGGTTTGAGTTCTGACTCCATCACTTACTACTGGTGCTGGGTAAATTATCTTACTACTCTGGGATGGAATTTCATAACTTATAAAATGAAGATAATAGCAGTATTTACACTTCACTGAATTGTTGTAAATAATAAATGATAACATGCATACCAAAGTGCTTAGTATAATGCCTGACACATTATAAATATTTGAGAAATGCTACATTCTGGGCTCTGAGAGAACAGCATTTCCCTTCTTCCAAGGGTAAACAGTCAAACACAGTTCGCATGTAAGCTTGCATATGTGATCTCTAATTATCCCAAGAGCCTCAGTGGAAAGCACTGTCTTATTTTTGTAGATGAGTAAACTGAGATTAAAAGAAATTAAGAAACATATTGAAATTCACATACTTGAGTAAATAGTAAAGCCAGAATTTGAAGTGACAGAGAATTTAAAATGCAGCACTAAAACTTTATTAATTCCAATGAGTTCACAGACTTTCAGAATATGCAGTAAAGCAGGATGAGTATTTTAAAAACTTAATGGACAAATTCAATACCAACATTCAGGTACTAACATTCCTGGATAATATCCTATGTCTTTCTCAGCTGATCTATCCTACACAAGATAAGTCCCAGACACCAAATTCAAGCCACACTATGCAGCAGTTATTTTGGGGTGAAAAATGTTTCCAAGTGACCTACTGGAGGAGATACATTGAACAAAAGGAAAGGCAAATTAGCATTCATAACTGAGAAAAACTTCATCTTCACTCTTTCTCATCATTTCAAAGATTTCTAGTATTAGCATAAGAAAAAATACTCAAGCAGTTTCTGTAAACATTTTGTTCTAGAATTACCAATGATAAGATGCCAGCTAGAAACGTCAAATCCTGAGAAAAATACGTCTAAGTGTGTAAGGTAGAAAGCAGGAAATGTTCTAAAGCATAATAATGCTACTGCATAGCAGATATAGGAATTACTTAAAATTATTTTCTCAGTACATACAAGTTTATTATTATTATTACTAAATACATTTTAAAGGCTAAAAGGAAGATGGAAATGGAGCCATCTGTAACATGCCTGTATTTTCATGCAGGCTCTGACATGCATCATGCAGATTGGAAAAAAAACAAAAACAGAAAGTGACTATGAGGAAGGTGGTAGGAAAAAATCTGAAATTGTACTGTACCACGCTTTGTCAGAGAAGTAATGGACTAACTTCTCAACTCCTTGCCAATAGCATAATGGGAGAGCAGAGACAAGAAAAAGACAGGACAATGGTGTCAGAGACCACACACAACACCAAGGAATTGCCATGACTGGGTATCGCAGCCAACAGTATTTGCTTAGCTTTTGTTGTGTTTTTCTAGGCAATATTATTTAGTATATTTATGTGAAATGAAAACATTTTAAATAAATTTAAACCTCCCTGCTAAAGAGGTTTGCAAGTTAATATAAATATTCATAACCACAGAACAGTATATGTAAAACTTCTCACACTTAAAAGAAATCATTTGAAGAATCTTACCAAATAAAATATTGGAAGGGTTTTGACAATTTAATACTCATGCTCCAAAGATCTAAAAAGGTTTAGCCACATGTACTCCCTTACAAACCAAGTAGAAATTATTTCTTTAATAATTTCAGAAAGCCTTGCACATTATAAACTAAATACAATTTAATATTAGTTTACTTTTATTACTACTGTTGCATTAAAGACCAATTAAAGTATAATCTGATCTTCATGTATGTCTGTCTTAAATATGATGTTCTAAATTAAAAGCGAGGCTCCACATATCACTAAAAAGATGGAAGACATGACTGGATTCCTAGTATAACTAGATATGAAGAATTTTGCTCTGTAATTCACATGAACCCAATCACCACTTCCAAAGTTTTCTGGAAACCAGGAATGCTCTTTTTCCTCTAGATCTCAGAATGGTATCTCTAGATCTCAGGGAATTTAGAAAAGATAACTGATTGACAAGTAGAAGTTATATATAAACAAATTCTGAGACAAGGAGTTCAATGGCTTTTCTAAGATGATCAGTTAACTTACTTAAAAACTATCAAACTGATTAATATTGACTTAAGTAATAAGGATTTATGACCCAGGCACAATCAGTGTGAGATGCTTAATTTTCATGGGTCTTTATCTCTAAAACACAGAACCCATTAGCATTTAACCTCTGGGACTCAGAATAGCTCAGAAAACAAAACTAAACATCATAAATAGTACTACTCCATTGCTGTGACCAATATGCATGGCATATTTATCCAGAGTACAATTTTGCAGGCATTATGGTACAACAGATATGGCTAACAATTCCACAATCTACAGAGCAGGTTGTTATAAAAGTCTTATGCAGAAAACAGCAATTGCTGTGTTTCTCATAATTACAAAGTGCCCAGAGAAACTGGTTTATGGGACAGCCTCCTGGACCATGAGTTTAATGCACATTTCTAGTCAATTAACCAATGACTAATAGCATTTGAAATTAGCTACAAAAATGGACAGAGTATCATATTCTGTATTATTTGTTCAGTTTCTCAGTTATCCTACTTTCCATTTCACTGAAAATATTTTATTTTTATGAAAAGTCACTCCCAGAGCTAATTTCTCATTAAAGCACTGAAGTTAACGCTACCCTTACATATAAAACTGATTAAAGTCACATGGTGGAGCCAATCATATTGAGCCACATTAACGTACACCTTATGAACATGTTTGGCAGTTCAACAGTACATATCAAGTGCTTCTAGAAAGTGCACACAGCCTTTGATTAAGCAACATCCTACTAGAAATCTACCTAAGAGAGATGGTGATACTGATCTATACACAAGGATAAACGGCATTGCAAGCATACCTCTATTTAATAGAGAAAAATGGAAACAACATCAATGCCCAACAATAGGAAAAGATTATAGTATAGCCACATAATAATAATATCATGTACCCATTAAAATGATGCTTTCAAGAAATATTACTGTTAACAAAAATGTTCATATGATAGTATGTGAAAAAAGGCAAAACCAAAAATTAAGAAAATATGAGAGTATTATGTGTTTCAAGAGAAAGTACTATTTCATTCAACTTTTATCTGAATTTTAAATACACTTACATGTGTGCTGGGCTGTTAAGTAAATAGTTTCATTTAGTAAATACATACTGGATTGTGAAATAAAATGAATTTTAAGTGTCATTTGCTTGTGAAACATCCTCAGAGGCTTATAAGAGAAGGAGGAGGATATATGACAATGTAAAATTCTGGGTGGAAAAGTTAGTTATTATAATATAAATTTAGAAATCAGGCAATACTAATGCTACATCAAGAAACTGTTAAGCTATTAAGACAAGTAGATGCACTTATGTTATTTTTGTTGTTTAAAAACAGTTTTTGTCTCACCTTAAGTTACTGCACATTAAAGGTAAAAGTTGAGAAGATTTCTAAATTCTTCCAATCAAGGTGTTAAAGAGCAAATTTAATAGTTTTTTTAGGCATGACAAGAAATAGGTATTACTTCAAAATATACTTTTTGAAAAGTCAAGGTATTCCTAAAAGTATATGCTCTGGCAAGAAGTGCTACTTGAGAATACCATAAGGGCTTTTTACTTGTCAAAAGCAATTAGTTTTGTTAAATTTTCCTACTATGAAGTAGGTTATCTATCATTCCTAATTTTATACAGTTGGAAATCAAAAAGACGAAACTAGTATTAGTTAAGTCAATTTGGACAAAAGCTGAAATCAGGACAAGAAGACCCCTTCTACATCCAAAGGTAGCTATTTTTAACCCAGAGAAAAATTTAATTTGAAACTGGGAGACAAGCATTATCAAGTTGAGACTAGTAATAAACTCAAGAAAAGAAATGGAAGTCAAAATTTCCTAAGATAAAAATATATAAAGACCAGGATTTTCCTTTTTTCTCCATTTTTCTAGAGTTATTCTTAAATTCAGCAAGAACATCCTTGGCCAATGCAGCTTTCCTGAGTGACCAGAGCTAAACACTCCCTGTAAATGTTAATTATTTCATTCTCCACATATCCAGAACAGGTTATCTCATTAAGCTGGAAGGTCTACTATTCCTATAAATTAAAAAACAAAAACAAAACCTTAGTGAAGCTTGCCTGACTTTTGCCTTTAAAAGAAAAGTCAGTTCACTTATGTTGATGTTCAAGATGGCCTCAAAAAAGAACTTATTAATGAAACATTATAATAAAGGAGAACTCTCTCAACTACCTACCATCACTTACAGAATTAACCTCTCCAAAACTCAGCCCTAGGAATCACATACTAACTAAACATGGAAACAAATATTATTTAACTAAATACAGGTTTAGTGTAGAAGAGGGAGATCTATTCCAAAACACTATGAAAACCACTGGACTCCGTACCTTTCTTTTCTATATATTTTTTGAAGATTTTATTTATTTATTTGAGAGGGAGAGTGTGTGCTTGAGCACACACAAATGGAGGGAGGTGCAGAGGGAAAAAGAGAAGCAGGCTCCCCACTGAGTAGGGAGCCTGATGTGGGACTCAATCCCAGTACCTGGAGATTATGACCTGAGCCTAAGGCAGATGCTAAACCAACTGGGTCACCCAGGTGTCCCTTTCCTATTTTAGAAAAATTCAAAATATTCTTTAAAAAACTAAAATTCTATATTTTAGATAATTTATACATAATTCTATATTTTATAATCCATAAAATTCTTTATTTTAGAGAAATTTAAAATATTCTTTAAAATATTAAAATAATGTTAATTTTATTAATAAACTCCTTTAGCTGTTCTCAGGGTAAATCCAAAATAGTGTAGTAGTTTAGAACATATTTTTCCTCTAAAGGAACCTCCCCCACTCAGTAAGAGATATCAACAAGTCATGAACTAGTCATGTACTATCACTTTCCACCAACAGGGTCCTACAAGTCTCAGTGATCAAGTTCCAGGGCCAGTTCTCTTAGCTATATAAGCCGTGAGAATATACGTACTACCTTCTGACACGTGGCTAACACATCCAAACTCTAGAGAACCAAAACTTTCTCCTTACTAATTAGAAGATGAGAAGAAGAAATGTTTGATCTATAAAAGCCAGAAAAAAAGATCCTGATAGTGTTACAGACAGTGCTTCTTTATAGTTGGGAAATGAACAAGGCAGCTCTAACCCAAGAGGAAAGAAGGAAGAAACATTTAAAAATGGAGGGCCAATGACCTAAGGGAGGGACGAGAAAATTCTAAAACTACACAAATAAAAAGCTAATGAAATGAGCATTTCTGAGACACATGTTTTCAAAATAAATGTAAATTTTTGTTTGCAATATGGAATAATTAACCTTAAACTTCACTTCCACATTATAACTAGCTAAAGGGAAGGAGAATGAGGGAGAAGAATGGTAGGGAAAGAAGACAGGAACTAAAAGGGAGCTACAGTAAATTCAAGGCAGGGATGTTAATCTGAGGTAAATCTGTCAAACCATGCAAATTACTAGCTGTAAGTCTAAAAATATATTATTATGTTACACCTGCCCTTTGAAAGTCAGATTAGTTTACTAGAGTTTTAAAGTAATTTCTTATGTGCTAGGAATACTTAAATAGAGGAGAAAGGAAAGAGAAGTATTTGAAGACAAAGAAGTAAAAAGGAGGCCTACAAAGGGGGAGGGGATGGAAAAGGAAGAAGAGGAGGAGGAGGAAGAATCTCTCTTCTCATTGCTTCCACTAAACAAATTAACTTGCTACTAAATAATCTGACATAAAAACCTATACAAACTTTCTGTTCTATTTTCTTTTAAACCAAAAAACAAAAGGGAAGCAGAGGCATAATAGCCAAAAAATATACCTCAAACCTTATCTCAAATTCATACTGATACCTCATTATTTTGCCTAATTCAATAAATGAATTTTTATTTGAATAAATCACATTTCTTAACTTTAGCTGCTTAAAACTATGGGACCTCTGATATTTCATACAGATAAAGATAATTTATTAAAAAATGATCTGAATCAAAAATCAGGGTAATTCCATGCAGGAGCCATAAAAGTGACTGATTGACAATATTAATTACCTTTTCACTAGTATTAGCTTTTTTGGGTGACTTTTCAAAAAAGATAAAATATAACCAACTTACCAGGTGTACTTAAGTATATAATATAAAATAATAAACACTGTTTTGGAAAGCAGAGTCAATGTAAACAAAAAATCTTTTAAGTCAAACAATTACTAAAATCATTAGAAATGTTAGTAAACCATGCATATTCAAGAGCCATTTTCTTTTGTACTGTAAAGCAGCTGATGAATTACAAAAACGTATTAGCTGTTAAAAAAAAAAACACCTGAAATTAGATTAAAAAGATTTCTTTTAGATGACAGTGAAATGCAATCAAAGCTTCTTGATTAAGAAATATTTAAAGAAATGTGCAATGGTCTAGTAAGCCTGCTCCCTCAAACAGTATGCATCTGTCCATATCATTACAGATAGTGTATATATTTTTGACATAACTAGATAAAAAATTTTGTTATTCATAGATCTCAAGGTCACAAAAAAAGAAAATACATTAAAGGCAGATGCATGGCAGTAGGTCTAGGGTCACTGGCAATAGGTTTAAACAGCATTAGAATTAAATTAACTTCAGGTAGTTCTCCTAAGGCTCTAAGTAGAAGTCTATTCACATGCAGTCAAAGGAAGGGTTAATTAAGAGAAGAGAACCCAGGGAGTGCTGGTTTAGCACATGCCTACAGGTCACTCTGGACAGGAGATGGGGTGCCGGGGGAGGGACACGTCATGCAGAAGGGAAATACCATGAATGGGAAGCCAGAGCAGGATAGGAGTGAGAGACACAGACTCACTCTGTCTGCGGTGCGGCGGAACAGTCCGTGGCATCCCCTGGAAGGAGCCCTGCCAAGGAGAGAAGGAGGGAGCAGAATACCCACCCTGTGCAGAGAGAGATGGGGTAGGGAGGTATAATAAAACAGGGAACCGAAAAATAGAGAAACCAAAGTCATACTTTAAAAAAAAAATAACAATAGTGTTAATAAGAAGACAGATTTCATTTTTTAAAATATATGTAGTTCAAATGATTAAAAATAGATCATAATACAAACCTAGGTATTATTCATATATTTTAAGAAAAAATTATTTTCCCCTAATATTTATAGTTAATGCATAAGAAATGAAATACATATTCTTTCTTGTATACATTACATTTATCATCATATAGTTCTTTTTTAAATAGCAGATTCCAGTCTTTCAAAAATGTGAAAACATTTTAAAAGGGAGATAGATTTTTTAAACAAGTGTTAAACAGAGAAATTGCATTAAAATATAAGTCAGGCAACAAAAAACTATATACAAAAAAATGTTTATTTCTTTTTAAGTCATAGGTTTTCAGAGGATTAGCAGATAAAATAAAGACCACTGGCTGAAAACAGCAGAACCAACACAGCATTAAAAAGACTTAGGATGTTTTGAGAGTGAGTACTGTCAAGAATGTGACATACAGGCCACAGGTTAAGCATGCATGCTTTTTAATATGAGTAACTTATGGCTTCTTAGATTTACGTAATAACAGGTTATCAGAATTGGAATACATCTACAATGGCATTTACTTCCATCTCCTCACTTCCCAGATAAAACTGGGTTAATAAGAAAAAGATTTCTTCGATGTCTCACAAATAAAACCAGATTGGGTCTTAGGTCTGTTTCTAGTGCTCTCACTAACAGAAATATATCTGCAAATACAACTATTAAAACAGTAACAAAATCATAAAGGAAATGAGCTATAAAATATCATCATATCCAGTTCAATTTGCAAAAGAAAGAATGCATAATTTTTCAGACAAATTAATCTGACATAGAAATAACTTATTAGAAAATTACTAATGTAGTTTTTAACTGGTGTTTACAGATTTCATAAACACTCCTCCAAATAAAATTTTTTTCTACTTCTGTATCAAGTTGATACAACAACTAGACAATATAATCTGTATCAGTATTTCTTGACTCGGTTCAGTATAATCAGATACTTGTTTAAATTTAAGAGTAATTATATCTACACTGCTCACTATTAAAAAAAAGAAAACAGAATGATCCACTTTCTATGTTAATGAAAGGGAAAAACAGCTCCCAGAAACTATGTGGAATTAATGATTTTTAGAAGATCCTATTAAAAGAAAGATCCTATCTTTTGAAATTATCATCTTTTCTCCACTAATTTAGCCACAGGTGTTTGTGAAAATAACTTAGAAAATACTTAAGAGGGTGAAAATCCCAACTGTTCTCCAAAGATATTGCCAGATACAATTCTATTTTGTTGTTTCAGAAATATTTTGGTTTAAAAGCTTTACACAAAACAAATCTTCAACCAAAAAAGGGCATGCACTTTTCCTATAAGTTTCACCAGAGCTAAGGTCCTAC
Source organism: Meles meles (assembly GCF_922984935.1). Classification (NCBI taxonomy): domain Eukaryota; kingdom Metazoa; phylum Chordata; class Mammalia; order Carnivora; family Mustelidae; genus Meles; species Meles meles. Next base: position 43,007,192 of record NC_060078.1, on the reverse strand, counting down.
TCACTGTACTGGGTAAAGACACTTTCAGATGGGAATTTTGTATATAAGCTAAACCAGCAGTCAAAGATTCCTTTTCAAAGAAATAAATTCCGGAGGTTTGTGAAAATAGTACTGACAGGGAACCAGGGAACTGTGTTTTTCTTTGGATCTTCCATAAGTCCTGCAACCTTAAAAAAGTCACTGATCTTCTCTGAGCCTCAGTTTCCTCATTTGTAAGACACAGGATTAGAATGTGCTAGAGAATAAATTGTGGTCCCCACAAATTCCATATGTTGAGACCTATTCGCCCAGTGTGATGGTATTTTTGGAGGTGGGGACTTTAGGAGGTGAATAGGTCAAGACGGTGGAGCCCTCTGAATGGGATTCATGCCCTTATAAAAGAAACCCCATCTCTTGCCCCATCCACTGCAAGAGAACACAAGGAAAAGATGGTTGTCTATGCAGGCCTTGCCAGACACTGAATCTTCCAGTTTGCTCTTGGATCTCCCAACCTCCAAAACTGTGGGATAAAGATTCCTATTATTTATAGGTCACCCAGTCTCTATGGTGTTTTATGATAGCTGCCCAAACAGACTAAGGCAGAATGGTTCATCTCTTAAGAAGATTCTCACTTTCAGTTCTTAGAATTCAGTTACTCACATATCTGTCCTTATCCCTACTCCAACCAGTTATCCTTCAGTTTTATAGCTATGTATATGGCATTTAAAACAATCAACTCTGTATTATATGGTGTCTCATGATAATTCATCAGTTCTTTGAAATAATTTAAGTGAAAGTATCCACCACAATACCTAGAATCTGGCAGGAGTTTTAAAGGATGTTAAATGTCCTACCTTCTTTGTCTAACAGTCCCTAACACACAGCCAACTCTAAATAACTGTTTATGGATTTAAACTGAATTAAATGAAGCTATTATGAAACAAATGAAGTTTTGTGTTTGACTATAGATAAAGCTGTAACATCAGGCCTGAATACACATTGCAAGTAACTAAAAATTTTAGAAACAAAAACAATGACACCCATCTTCACAGACCCAAGATCAACAAACCATGACTTCTGGGATGGGTTTGGGCATGAGATGGAAAGGGAGACAACCCTCCAAAATAAATACACAAATAGTCCTGCCTGCTCCTGCAAGGGGCACCTGTTTATTACTGGTTGAACAGCTGTCCTTTCAGTTTTGCCTAGAAAGGCAAAGAAAATTTCTCATTTTACTGACTTCACTTTAAATGTCTCCTTCCACTTCTCCATCCCCATCTACCTAATTCCTATCCAGGCTTCCATTTCAAACCCATTCCCCAAAAGCTTCTCTGGATCCTACCTGAACTGATTATGATCATTCTTGTTTATAAATATCTACATCATACAGTGCATACTTGTCTCAGGAAATTTTTCTTCTGCTTTTCATTTTGCTGATTTGACTGTTTCTCTTATTCTTCCATGAAATATCACCACTCTGAGAATAATAGCTTTCTCACTTTTCTTGGTGTCAACTATAAGCATCAGTAAGTGACTTTCACAGGGCAAAATATACTTTCGATTAAAATTTAATAGAGGCAGTACTTCCAGTTTCAGCACAAGATGGAACAGGTAACACGTCCTCCTTTTCCTTCTACAAAGTATAGGCAAAAACTCTCGACATTATATATAAAACAAACACAAAACTCTGAAAGGTGAAGCTAAAAAGATAGATCAGCTAGGGACCTTGAAAATCTGAGAACAAACAGTAGAAAATTCCTGGGGTATCTTTTTGCCTAATGTATCCTAGACTAGGTGATGAAGAAGTCAGCACAAAGATATGCCAATGGGCACAGACAAAAAACAAAAATAGAAATAGTGTCAAGAAAATCTTGAATTATGCCGAAGAACCAGGAGAGAGGTACCCTAGCAGTTCATAAAACCTGTACACAATTACCTGCTAAATGCCAAAGGCAAAAATCCAGCCCCAGACCTATTCCCAACAGAAAAGACTGAGGGAGCCGAGGCTTCCATCCTTCCCTGGCTCTAATGTTGTCTTATGTCATTCTTTATGTGTGTAGAGGAAATATTTAAGACACTTATAAATGGGGGAAAGAGGGTGCCTGGGTGGCTCAGTCATTAAATGTCTGCCTTCAGCTCAGGTCATGATCCCAGGGTCCTGGGATGGAGCCCCACACATCAGGCTCCCTGCTCAGCAGGAAGCCTGCTTCTCCCTCTTCCACTCCTCCTGCCCTGCTTGTATTCCCTCTCTCACTTTCTCTCGCTCTGTCAAATAAATAAATAAAACCATAAATAATAAATAGGGGAGAGAAAGGGACTTAAAGGGGCAGAGAGGTTCTCCACTTGGTAGACCACATAATACCTACAACAACCATAACAGTCCCATACAAACAGACACACTCAAAACACTTCTGTATAAACCAAAATGGAATTCTAAGAGGTATAAGTAGCACATAGAAAGGTGGGGAAAAAAAAAAAAGAAAACAGAAACAAATAAGAGAGGAAACAAAACAAAAAATAAAATGGAAGACTTAACGTACCAGTAATTACATTAAATATAAAGGATGTACAGACACACCAATTAGACAGACTGGCAGACTGAGACTGGATAAAAAAATCATGACCCAATCATAGGCAGACACAAAAAATTCACATTATATATAACAATATAGTTGTTTTAAAGTAAAACAGGAAAAAGTTATATCATGCCAAAAAATCAAAAGAAAGTTAAGAGTTGCTCTGTTAATATCAAATAAAGGAGGATTCAGAGCAAATTACCAGGTACAAAAAGTGACCTAATAAAATGATAAAAGGGCAATCTACCAAAAAAACATAGTGATCCTAAATGTGTACATACCAAACTACAGAACTGTGCAATATATGAAACAAAAACTGATAGATCTGAAAGGAGAACAGCCAGATCCACAATTACAGTTGGAAAGTCTAGTGTTCCTCTATTAATAATTGATACAACAACTAGACAATATAATCAGCAGTGATACAGAAGGACTCAAGGACACCATCAACAATCAGGATCTATTCAACATGTATAGAATATTCCATCCAGCAAAAGCCAAACAAACAGTCTATGCAAGAGTCCATAGAACATTTACCAAGAGACCACAGTGTAGGCTAGAAAACAAATCACAGCAAACTAAGGGAATAAAAATTGCACAGACTGTGTTTTCTGACCACAATGAAATTAAATTAGAAATCAGTAACAGAAAAATGATAGAAAAATTTCCAAACCCTTGGATACTAAACAACATAATTCATAGATCAAATAAGTTTCAAGGGAAATTACACACACACACACACACACACACACACACACACACACCCCAAATACAAAAGAAATACATATTGAAAGTTGTAGAACACAACTACAACAATAACAGAAAAGAGAAAAAAAAGAACCCTCAAATCAATAAGCTGAACTGCTACCTTAAGAAACTTGGGAAAAAATACCACATTAAACCAAAAGTAAGTAGAAAAAACGAATACAATAAAGAGCAGAAATTACAGAAACTGAACACAGAAAAAGAGAGGTAATCAAGGGGGGGAAGTTGGTTCTTTGAGAAGTTTGATAAGATTGACAAACCACTACAAATAGTAACAAGATCAGAGAGATGATTCAAATTACTAAAATCATGAATGAAACAGGGACACAATACAGATCCTCCAACCACTAAATGGGAATACTATGAAAAATTTTACAGTCATAAATTTGACAAATAAGAAGAAATGGACAAATTCTTCCAAACCACAAATTATAAAAACTCATCTGAAATTAAAGAGATCATCTGAATAGGTCTCTAACAATTAAAAAACTCCCCCCAAAAGAAAGTTCTGGGCCTAGATGGTCCACTGGAGAATTCTACCAATGTTTAAAGAATTAACACCAATTCTATACAATCTTACAAAAAACAGAACTAGAGGAAAGAATACTTCCCCACTCATTTATGAGGCTAGAATTACCCTAACAGAAAATCAACAAATACAGTACAAAACAAAAAACCAGAAATCAACAAACCATTACACCTCATGAATATAAACATAAACAAGCCTTAACAAAACATTATTAATTAGAATTCAGAAATATGTAAAAGAATTATACACCATGATCAGGGGAGGAGGTTTAGGTCAACAAGAGTGACTCAAAAATGATCAATGCAATCAATAGGCTAAAGTGAAAAAAATGACATGTTCATATATATTAGTAAAGCAAAAAGGACTGAACAAAATGTAACACACATTCATGATGAAAACTCTCTGCAAACTAGGAATAGAAAGGAAATTTCTCAACTTGATAAAAAGCATCTTTCAAATACCTATAGCTAACATTTATTTAATGGTGAAAGACTGAATGTTTTCCCCTGTAGATCAGGAATATGGCAAGAATGTTCACTTCCATCATTCTTATTCAACATACTATTGGAAGTCCTAGCGAGTGGCATGATGTAAGAAAAGGAAATAAATGACATATAGATCAAAAAATTGAGCAAACTGTTCCTATTTGCAAATGACATGACAGTCCACACAGAAAATCCAGATCTATAGGAAAAACCCAGAACTAGGAAGTAAGTTTATTAAGTTCATAGGATCCAAGATCCATATACAAAAATCGGTTGTATTTCTAAATACCAGCAATGAACATATGAAACTAAAATTTAAAAGACAATACCATTTATAATTACTAAATATGAAGAAATAATAAATCAAAGAAAGCATATGTAGAACTCGTTTTCTGAAAACTAGAAAATGTTGATTAAAGAAATTTTTAAAGTGATTTAAATTAATGGAAAGATACACCTTATTCAAGGATTGGAATACTCAACATACTAAAGATGTTAATTCCAAAATGATATTTAGGTATAACACATTTTCTGTCAAAATCCTGGCAAGATTTTTTTTTAGATAAACACAAGCTAATTCTAAAATTACACTAAAAACCAAATAAATTAGAATACATAAGCAATTATGACAAAGAAAAAGTAGGAGGAATCATTCAACTTAAGACTTTTATAGTTATAGCAATTAAGACAGTGTAGTATTGGTGGAGGGTTAGACACACAGATCAATGGAATAGAAAACCTAAAAGTAGATATATACAAATATATAGTCAACTGACTTTTGACAAAAACGCAAAAGGAATTTAATAGAGGAAGGATAATATTTTTAAAAATGGTGCAAAGCAACTGGATATTTGTAGGAAAAAAATGAACCTTGACCCAAACCTCAAATCTTACATAAAAATTCATGGAAAATGGATCACAGAGTTATCTATTTCAATGATATTTATTTATTTATTTATTTGACAGAGAGAGAGAGAAAAGCAGGCTCCCCAGTGAGTAGGGAGCCAAGAGGGGGCTGGATCCCAGGACCCTGAGATCATGACCTGAGCTGAAGGCAGATGCGTAACCGACTGAGCCACCCAGGTGCCTCGGGGATCACAGATTTAAATGTAGAATATAAAACTATAAACATCTCAGAAGAAAACAAAGTTTTCAGTGTCTTGGCCTTGGTTTATAAAGAGTTTAGACATAACATAAAAAGAAATCCACAAAAGAAAAAAAATCCACAAAAGAAAAAAATCCACAAAAGAAAAAGACGATAGATTGGACATCAAAATTAAAATCTTTTACTTTTGAATGACTCTATGAAGAAGATGGAAAGACAAACTATCGGGGGTGGGGGGAATTCCTGCAAACCACATACTTTACTTTTATGTAAGGACTTGGGGAGTATATAAAGAACTCTACATTCAACAGTAAAAAAATTAAAAATCAAGTGAGAAAATGGGAAGACGTGAACACGTATTTCAAGGAAAATGGAAAACAAGCACACAAGAAGACATTACTATTATTAGTTATTAGGGAAATAGAAATTAAAACTACACTGATATAGCAATATACACTTACCAAAATGGCTAAAATTAAAAAATAATAACACTACTAAATGCTGGTAAAGATGCAGAGAAACTGTCACTCATACAATGTTGATGAGAATCTGTTCAGGCATTTGTGATAAACAGCTTGGTAATTTCTTTGAGTACTAAACAGAGAACTGTCATATGCCCCAGAAATCACACTACTGGGCATTTATCCCAGAGAAATGAAAATTTACATCTACACAAAATTCTCTACACAAATACTCACAGCAGCTTTATCTGTAATAGCTAAAAACTAGAAGTGATCAAAATGTCTCTCAATGACCCATATCAATGGAACAATACTTGGCCATAAAAAGGAACAAATTATTGATAGACACAACTCTTTGGATGAATTTCCAAGGTGTTATTCTGAGTGAAAAAAGTAATCTCAAAAGCTCACACACTATATAGTATCACTTACATAACATTCTTGAAATGATTTGAATAATAGGTATGGAAAATCAGATTAGTGGTTGCCATGAGGAATGGTAGAGGAAGAAGGGAATGACTGTGATTATTAAAAGGCTGCGCACAAGGCAGAACTTTGTAGTGGTGCAGTAATTTTGCTTCTTAAATACGGTGTTGTTGCCAGAATCTGCACAGTAATAAAATGGCAAAGAACTACATACACACTACAGCCAATTTTCTGGTTTTGATATTGTACTATACTTATATAAAATGTAATCATTATGGGATACTGGGTGAACCATACAAAAGATTTTTACTACTTTTTATGGATCTATAAGTATTTAAAATAAAAATTTAAAAATAGAGGATTAATACCATAATGCATATTAGAATAATATAGAAGAAGATTACTTAAAATGCTGATTATATTGGTAGGGTCATATTTTCTTTTTTTTTTTTTTAAAGATTTTATTTATTTATTTGACAGAGAGAGATCACAAGTAGATATAGAGGCAGGCAGAGAGAGAGAGAGGGAAGCAGGCTCCCTGCTGAGCAGAGAGCCCAATGCAGGACTCTATCCCAGGAGGTAGGGTCATATTTTCTTGGGGAGGGATGGAAAACATGTCTAAGGTATTCTCATCTCTATAAACTGAAGGTAATTTCCCTGAGTATGAAAAGAAGAAAGATTTAGTCCTTTCGACAATAAACAACTGAAATAGCTATAAAATACAAGACTAACTAAACCCTGACACCAGACAAGTTCAGAAATACCAGACATCTGGGCAACACTAAGCAGCAGCACTAAGAGCAGGTATTGCCTCCCCATGATTCCCTATCTATTGGGAGTCTTTCTAAAACAAAAGAGAACTTGTGGAGAAGAACTTAACTTTGAAATTTAGAAGACTCAGGATTTATAAGATGTAAGGAAAGGGTGGGAGACCTGATCTTTAGCAAAAAGACAGCAGAAGCAACCCAAGTTCCCAGATGTACGATCTGTTCAAGCAGTGAGTGCTGGAACAGGCTACACTCCTGAACTGAAGTGTATCGTAAGTGACGGCTGTTTGAAGATGGATCTGAGAGCCAGAAGGTCTAGTCCCAAAATCTGGAAAACATGTCCACCTTTCTCTGGTCCAGAAATAGAGCTTCACTCTCCTATCATCTCAGATTTACCCTAAGAATCAAGCAATGTCTGTGATTTAGTATCCAAAACCCTTAGCACACTGGGATAGAAATACAAAATAAACTAGTCTAAGTTCACTGAATGAATCAAAAAATGAACCTATGGTTTAAAAGCTGAAGGAATGTACTTTGGTGGAGATCATTAATTCCTGCTACTTAGTTCAGGTTTAGAGCCTAATCCAATGACCATCACACAGAACTGAATTATGGACAGTCTAAAACGAAATGCTGTATAAATGTAAAATACCCCTAATGTCAAAGAATTGGTGACAAACAAAAACCAAAGCTCAGAATGTAAAAATTCTCAATATCTTTTTTATACTGATTCCACTTTTTAATGATACTACTGAGTTAATAAGATATTTTGTTAAAATTAACTCTGTGTTTCTTTTTACTTTAATTTGGATTCTAGGGCATTTACATTATATATGCAGCTCACAATATATTTCTACTGGAGCACTAATAGAGAGGGCAGAGTGTGCCTAATTCTTTCTTAGTTGACGCCATGAACTCATGAAGTTCCTTAAAGTCTAGCCAAGAAAGTACCTTTTGCTCATCTGCATCTACTTTAAATCTTCTGATGACTTTTAAGATGAAATGGCAGATAGGAGATGCTTTCTGCTAGAGAAATGTGGTTTCTCTAAAACACTTTATCACACAAAACAGATAATCATATCAAAAAATGGGCAGAAGATATGAACAGACACTTTTCCAATGAAGACATACAAATGGCTATCAGACACATGAAAAAATGTTCATCATCACTAGCCATCAGGGAGATTCAAATTAAAACCACATTGAGATACCACCTTACACCAGTTAGAATGGCCAAAATTAGCAAGACAGGAAACAACGTATGTTGGAGAGGATGTGGAGAAAGGGGAACCCTCTTACACTGTTGGTAGGAATGCAAGTTGGTGCAGCCACTTTGGAGAACAGTGTGGAGATTCCTCAAGAAATTAAAAATAGAGCTACCCTATGATGCTGCAGTTCCACTACTGGGTATTTACCCCAAAGATACAGATGTAGTAAAAGAAGAGCCATCTGTACCCCAATGTTTATAGCAGCAATGGCCACGGTCACCAAACTGTGGAAAGAACCAAGATGCCCTTCAGTGGACGAATGGATAAGGAAGATGTGGTCCATATACACGATAGGGTATTATGCCTCCATCAGAAAAGATGAATACCCAACTTTCGTAGCAACATAGATGGGACTGTAAGAGATTATGCTGAGTGAAATAAGTCAAGTAGAGAGAGTCAAGTATCACATGGTTTCACTTATTTGTGGAGCATAACAAATAACATGGAGGACATGGGGAGATGGACAGGAGAAGGGAGTTGAGGGAAATTGGAAGAGGAGGTGAACCAGGAGAGACTATGGACTCTGAAAAACAACCTGAGGGTTTTGAAGGGGCGGGGGGTGGGAGGTTGGGGGAACCAGGTGGTGGGTAATAGGGAGGGCATGTATTGCATGGAGCACTGGGTGTGGTGCAAAAACAATGAATACTGTTACACTGAAAAGAAATTTTTTAAAAAGTGAAAAAAAAAACCCCAAAACCACTTTGTTTTATATGAAACAAAGAGAAGTAGGTATGCATATGAATATATTCCTGGAATCCAAGCAGGAAAATAAAATCTACTTGCAGAAAAACATACCTGGGATATAATATGCACAATATTCTAATTTATACTTTAAATTCATGGGATATAAAAATAACCAAATAAAGGAAAAGGAAAACATGAAAAACAGAAGTGTCTGAAACTCAGGGTTTTAGAGGTAACTTCATTTCTCTCAAGATAAAGCCTACCAGGTCTTCACATAAAACACTCTGTGAACTCTGTGTGGGATTAGACAAGGAACTGTGAGCCAATTCTTCCAAGGACACTTGCAGCTCTTCCCTCAAATAGCTGCTTTTTCTTAATGCTGATGTGAGAACAGATGAGAGTTTTCACCTCAAGTAAGTTTAGGGAATTTTTAGCTTAACACCAAAGAGATAAAACTCTTCCTGATTCATGATTACTTTGCCAATTTCTCCCTCTTCTGGGATAGTCGAGGAAGCTCCCTGGAATAGTCTTACTTGCTCCAGAAGGGTCTGTGGCACTTGGCACTACAACACTGAGCTTTCCTAGTCGATGAAGCTCTATCACTAAAAAGATTTCTGCCTTCTATGCACTCAAGTCCCCTCCACACTCTGAATCTACCTCTCCACCTAACTTCACCTACCTTGATTTATCAAGTTGCTTTCTAAAAGTGAACAGGATTATACATTTGTCATCTGATTGCTATCATTAAACTTCTAAGAGTAAAATCTTTCTACATCCTGCCTACACCCTTGATGTACAAGTCAGTAAATTAAACTCTGTATGACACAAATGAAGTGGATCCCAGTAGTAGAAACTTAGTGCTGTCCTTTGTTTTCCAACTACAGCGTAGATAAACTTTGCTTCTTCAATGGGTACTTTAAACAAAGTTTTAAAAATGCTTTCTGTATTTCCGGCGTTTGGTATTAGAGGGTGCTGATTTAGATACCCCTAAAATTTATGACTAGATAAATCACTCAATTGCTAAAATGGTCATATTTAATTTGTTCTTAGCCTTGAAAAACAATTCTATTTTCAGTTAGTGGTTTCAGATGTATCCACAGAAGTTATAGTACAAATGTTTAAAAATCAGTGTTAACAATACACATAATAGGATTCTTGTTGTATTGTCATAAATACATATGGCTGGCATGTGATGTCTCAGTAAAGATGGCTCCTGTCAGCATTTAGCTCATTGAAACACAGACCATATTCAATGGTCCATATCTAAAAATGATCACACATAAAAAATTTTTTTTCTTTGACACCAAAAATTTTAAAATAATTACATGGTCACATTATAATTATTTGTTTGAACACCAATTTATATGTATATTTCACTTAAAAATACTTCTAGTGGCATATGCTTTATATAAACAACAGTGAATGTAAATAAAGACCTCCACAAAGAAATCCTTAATTCCCTCTGGAATATATATGAGTAGTAATATAACACTTCACCAATTGGGATAAAATGAAATGCCAAAGTATAAAACCAGGACATTAATCTCACATAAAAATTAACTAATAATGCTTCCCATTCTCAAATCAGGAAGGCATACAGTGTGAAAGAAAAAGGACTAAGGAGAGAGTCCTCTTAAGACAAATCTTTAGGTTATGAAGTTCCTTGCATGTAATATTTTATGTTATCTCCCAGGCAAGCAGAAAAAGGGAGGGAGCAGAGCTTTTTAATAGTACATATAGCATGCTGCTAGGAAGTTAGCAAAATCCTTCTCCTTGGGAAATTATGAACAGTTGACATGATTTCTGTGATATGTCTGTGATAAAGTTTTCTGATTTTATCTTTTCTATTTTATAAATAGCTATTATGGGAACATACTTGACTATGATATTTTGAACTATATGTATAATCTAATAAATCTGAGACATGAGAACCTAATTCTAAGCACAAAGAATTGCTGATAATGCTGACCTATTCTAATTGCTGAATTTATATGTCATTTAATAGATATGTATCTATTAAATACACTATAAAATGCATTAAATCTTTGATTCACTACTAGAAACTAATTCTAAGAGAACATTTTAAAATACATAGGAAATCATCTTTCCTCATCTCTTTGCTATATAATAAAGTGAGTTCTTAAGATATGAGAGAAAACTAGTAACATATCTAATTGTATATATTCTGAATTTCATCTGGTAGGCAACTTTCCCACTGATACTGATAAGACAGCATTTATTTCTACACTCAATTTTAAGAGTAATCCAGGTGAGCCATCCACTATCTGACAGGCCAAGAAGATCCTTTGCGTCCATTTTACAATCCCTTCTTTGAGATTCAAGGGATAAATAATAAGAGAGTTGATGGTCTGAGTCTAGAAATGTTTTCTTTTTCTTTTTCTTTTTTTAGAAATGTTCTTTTTTGATATTTTGGCTTCTCTAGTTCATTTAAGATATTTAAACAAAAACTGTAAAATGTATATATTGCAAAAATTTAGAATTTACTTAATGTGCAAATCTTCAGTGATGCTAAATGCTTTGAAACAATACTAGAAATACATTAAAAATATTTAATTCAGTCCAAGATAACGCTACTTATAAGAACATGCTTATACACAAATAATAATGTCATACTATCTTTAAAAATAAACTTTTATAAGTTTATACATTTTAAATGAATCTTCTCACATAATCACCATCTTCCTAGTATTCCTAGTCTCACTTCAACTATTTTTGTGTGAATGATTTAGATACCTTCCACACTATTGTTGTTCTTTTCCATGTTACCCATTTCACCACTTTATCTGGGTACTCTGTCCCTCAGAAGAATATTTCACCAGAAGCAGACTTATCCACTTTCCTCTTTTTTTTTTTTTTTTAAGATTTTATTTATTTATTTGACAGAGACACAGCGAGAAAGGGAACCCAAGCAGGGGGCAGCAGGAGAGGGGGAAGCAGACTTCCCGTTGAGCAGGGAGCCTGATGTAGGCCTTGATCCCAGGACCCTGGGATCATGACCTGAGCTGAAGGCAGCCACTTAACAACTAAGCCACCCAGGCACCCTCCACTTTCCTCTGAGGGTAGCATCTTTTCCGACAGCTCATTCATATCTCTTTTTCCTCTGTCTTTCCCTCCCTAAATCTGAAATCCAGCTTCCTTATTTTCCTTCATTTCTTCTAAAAATGTCCATTTTTTTTTTCAATTTTCTTTTCATGTCCTAAATGACTGCCAACAAGTATTATGAACGGTACCTTTCTCTTCTCTACCATCCTTCTCTGCCTTCTACTATAACCAGATTACTTCCCAGAATACTTCTGAGACATGCTTAAATATGCCTCATAAACCTCTGAAGGAGATCCTCAACTAAGAGTGTCAAGAAGGGCAATTAAATTTCCCAAGATACTCAGGGAATGGTAAAGAACAAGGATTCAGACTCTAACTTTCAATCTTTCCAAAGTCTTACTAGCCAGATCAAAAAATGTTACCTACACTCAACCTGGAGATTTTGAAATACAGCACATTTTGATTCCCCAAACTGCTACCTAACAAACTCACTGTGGTCAAAGAAGGATCCCACTGCACCTCCCCATCACCAACACCTTGCTTAAAGATGTTGGGTTCCTGCTAAAAAATGAACGTGCAGAATCAAGTATAACTTTTTAGAAGAGAAAAGAAAATCTTTATTATAGTAAAGAAGAAATACGCCTTAGAAATATACCTTATTTCTAAAATAAGATAATTTTATTTCAAATGAATCCTAAGTCCAAAAAACATAAAAATCAGAGAATAAACTCAAACAATATTTAATCTCAACAGTTAATAATTATCATTTAAGTAAATAAATATATGTAACTACCTCTTTAAATACAACTCAGTAAAACTACTTTTCCAGATAAAATTTTTAATTCTATTTTTAAATGGACTTTACACAACTTCAGCTACTTCCCTAAACATACAACTGTGTTGCAGCCAAAATCATATACTTACTATTGTCTAAATGTATCTTCCTACCTCATCACCTTTACTTGTACTGTTCCTTGTGTCAAGGATATTTCTTCCATTTCAATCTGCAAAACATCTCTCAGTCCTTTAAGGCTCCTCAGTGTACATTTGGGTGAAGGAATTTTGTACTAGCATTCAGTAGCCTATCTTAGCCACTAACTATGGAAATTTTAATATGCCATTTAACCTCCCTACCTTCTGTTAACTTGGATAACTATAAACAAAGGTGCTAAGCCAGGTGATTCCTATAGCAGTAGATAATAAGGAAGCCTAAAGTCTGGGTTTATTAACAGTGCTAGGCTGGAAAACTGACCTTCATTTCACCCAAATTAAACTGAGCAATGTCTTGGGGTTGGTTTTATACCATTTACTTTTGTCTGATTGACAGTTTTCAGAACAGAAAGATGAAGGAAACCAGAGAGGGTATTAAAAACTCCCATGAGGATGGGAAAATGGAACATCTCACACTTAAATCACCAATCTACTTAGTAATAGTGTCTGAAAATACAAACATCTGTGAGGAAAACTGAAGAAACAGGGAAACCCAAACCTTCATCTAGAAACAAAAGGCATAGTCTTGTTTTGAAATTTCCTTCAAACTAAGCTTCCACATCCTTTAAAGAAATACTCTATCTTCTCTGTCTACTGGCATCTTTTACTTTCTAGAATTCAACCACAACCTTCACCTTTTCCACCAAGCTCCTTGATTCTTCCGACTAGACTTTCCCAATCCTTTGAACCTAACAGAACTCACCACACTCTAATTGTATCACACCACCAGTCCCTTTAATAAACACCTGCTCATCAAAGAAGCAATCCTGAGTGGTCTGTGTATTTTCTTCCCCAATTCTTATTTCTACTTCAAGAGCCTAATAACTGAGATGGGAGAGGCTCACAAACTTTTGTTGAATAAATTATTAGCATCACACCTTATGTGAGCACACACAAAAAAGCTACTTATTAGATGAAAATGAAAAAAATATTTTATAAACTTTAAAGCCTATAGCTAAGTTTTAAAAATTGGGTTGTTGATTATAGTAACCATTATGGTTCCCTGTTCGTTTCTGTTACTAGGATTCCACTGCTAAAACAAGGCAAAAGAAGAGTCAAATGTGGCTTATTAGGCATTCTCTTAACCAAAAATGTCTATTAGTTGGCACCCAACAACAGGATTAGAATGACTAGAAGGTCATGTGATGACCTCAGGCACATCCTGAACTTAGTTTCAGAACTCGGATTAAATTATGGTCAGTGTACATTAGCCTAAATATGTTTTGAAAAACAAGAAAACTTGGTCACTTTATACTGTTTAGAAGAAACCATTCCCTAACCATGCCTAAAACGTAATCTTTACTATCTATATTTTAATGCATTTATACTTAACAGCCTCAACATCTAAGTAATTATAATAGAATATATTTGAAAGTTTCAACAACAACAAAAGAATAAGCTACATCACATATTTCCAAAGAGTCATGCTGTTAAAAAGGGAAGACTACATTTTTTTTTAATTTCTACTTTTTTCAGGGCATGGAGAAATACCACTCTCATAAATACATGCAATGAGAGGAGACTAAACATTCAAATAAAATGCTCTACAGTGTGCAGAACAGAAAAGCTATTAAATGCACATTCATTTATATAACACACACAAGAGAAGCTTTAGAAAGCACATAAACACCTAAGAGACAAGAAAAATCAACTTACCTAAAAAAAAAAAAAAAAAAAAAAAATTACAGCCATGGCAGATTCAAAATTATTAGATTGAAGTAAAAAGAGTGAAACAAACATCAAAATAGTAAATGACATGAGAAGAGGTTAAGGGCATATGTTACTTACAGGAATTCTTCTCCAGGATGTTTGAGTATATTTATCAGCATATGTGCATTTTTCCTCTTTAGAATTTTGGTGGCAGTTACACCGAGTTGCCTGAATAAAACCACAAAATTTACACCGGTATAATTCTATATACACATATATACATACAGAAACAATTAGAGGTTGGGGCGCCTGGGTGGCTCAGTGGGTTAAAGCCTCTGCCTTCGGCTCAGGTCATGATCCCAGGGTCCTGAGATCGAGCCCCACATCGGGCTCTCTGCTCATCAGGGAGGCTGCTTTCCTTCCTCTCTCTCTGCCTGCCTCTCTGCCTACTTGTGATCTCTGTCTGTCCAATAAATAAATAAAATCTTTAAAAAAATAATTAGAGGCTCTCTTAAAGGGTAAAAGACCACCATCACAAAAAAAAAAAAAAAAAAAAAAAAAGGCAAACACCCAGGTCTACTCATTAGTCTCCCATCTTATTCAGAGACTGGATTCCAGAGTCAGTCAGTAAAGCTAAAATTCTGAATAGTGAAAATTAACCTTGGGAATCTCTTACACTGTCCATAAATACACTATCTATGATCTTATGTGTATAAATATATACAATACTACATATATAATAATAGTATATATATTAATATATAGTAACATATATATAATCATGTAGAATATATATAACATACAGATTATAAGGAATACAACTGCAAAATATAATGTATTTCTCTAAACTATAATGGTATTACAGTCACTACACTACACCATAGTTTCTTAAATTCATTTTTGATGGCACTCTATAGATATTAAACACTGCCAGTCCACAGATAAGACTGTCTATTCACATGTGTGGTGCTTTTAAGCCTCCTTAATGATGTGTTAACCTTATGGAACTAAAGAATTTGAAGGACCACTGACTTGACAAGATCCATCTGACCATTCCAGTTCACAAATGAATTCTCTGCATATGATTCCACTCAAAGCATACTCATTTAGACAACATAAAGCAATGTATCTTTTGTGGAAACTTTGGTCTCTCAAATAAATAATGACCAAATTTTTAAAAAGAACGAGAAGACATAATGTGAATTTCTCCGTAGTGTGGAGTATGGTTATATTCCAATACATATATTGGAATATATGTATTATTTATTAAACAACCTCACTGGAGGGAAACATACTTTTTTTTTTTTTTTAATTTTTATTTCTTTGACAGAGAGAAATCACAACTAGGCAGAGAGGCAGGCAGAGAGAGAGGAGGAAGCAGACTCCCTGCCAAGCAGAGAGCCCGATGCGGGGCTCGATCCCAGGACCCTGGGACCATGACCTGAGCTGAAGGCAGAGGCTTGAACCCACTGAGCCACCCAGGCGCCCCGGGAAACATACTTTCTTGTAGGAAAACCTACATAACAAATTCTTAACTACTGCATCAAATTAAAATCAGGTGTCTTATTTTTAAAAATTTACCAAAATTCAGAATTTTTCTTATTTTCAATCAGATCACTCCATTTTCCATATATAAAATAAGATGTAATTAAAAACAAAAATCTCTGCAGAATAGACATTTTCCATTTCTTATAGTACAGACGTATTTCCCATTCCTAAAAAATGGGATAGTGAATGAAACAAAATTCACCATATTAAGTAGGCAACTTAAGAGTCTCATTGGGGGGCGCCTGGGTGGCTCATTGAGTTAAGCCGCTGCCTTCGGCTCAGGTCATGATCTCAGGGTCCTGGGATCAAGTCCCGCATCGGGCTCTCTGCTCAGCAGGAAGCCTGCTTCCCTCTCACTCTCTCTCTGCCTGCCTCTCTGCCTAGTTGTGAAATATTAAAAAAAAAAAAAGTCTCATGGGGCACTTGGGTGGCTCAGCTGGTTAAGCATCTGACTCTTGGTTTCGGCTCAGGTCATGATCTCAGAGTCCTGAGATGGAGCACTGCATCTGGCACAGTGCAGAGTCTGCTTGAGATTCTCTCTCTCCCTTTCCCTCCACCCCTCTCCCTGCTCATGCTCTCTTTCTCTCTCAAAAGCAAAATAAAATAATTTTTTTTAAAAAAATATAATAGGACGTAACTTTTAATATATATGGAAGGCATATAAAGAAAAAATATTTATCTTAGTGCAAGCACATTATGTATTCTATCCTGACTACTACAGTTCCAGAAGTAATTTCCTTTTTGTAGTCTATCTGCTAACTAACATATGAAGAACACTATTAGGCAAATGTTTGAATTTTTTATAATTTGAAAAACCTAGTTTTTAGTGACACTTCAATAGATGTAAAACAACTACCCAAATCATTCCCTGTCCACATGCTTTTCTTTTTGGTGACAGATTCTGTTTGGAGGCTCACATTCTATGTAGTCCCATATTCAGGAAAGTGTATCCTACCTTTTGACCCAATGATATATTTTGATTAGTCTGAACCAATCAGATTAATCCCATTCCACCATGCTTAGGAAGTGATAAAGAATCCAAACCTAGCCAATAAAACATATGCAAAGTCTGGGTAATTTCTGAGAATGTGCTCTTGATTTTAAAAATAGGCATGCTAGAAGGATGCCTGGGTGGTTCAGTCAGTTAAGCATCCAACTCCTGGTTGTTTTTTTGTGTTTTTTTTTTCAAAGATTTTTATTTATTTATTTGTCAGAGAGAGAGAGAGAGAGAGCACAGGCAGACAGAGTGGCAGGCAGAGACAGAGAGAAGCAGGCTCCCCGCTGAGCACGGAGCCCGATGTGGGACTCGATCCCAGGACGCTGGGATCATGACCTGAGCCGAAGGCAGCCGCTTAACCAACTGAGCCACCCAGGCATCCCCCAACTCCTGGTTTTGGCTCAGGTCATGATCTGAGGGTCGTGGGCTCCAGCCCCGCATCAAGCCCCATGCTTGAGATTCTCTTTCTCTCCCTCTCCTTACCTTTCCTTCTCTTTGAAATAAATAAATATCTAAAAAAAAAAAAAAGGCATACTAGAGAAAACAAGATCCTTTTCCTACATTTGGGGACTAATGCAGGAGTATGTGACACACAGAACTACAGAAGACATCTTGTAACCGGCACAGGACAGCCAAAAAGATTCCAGAAAAGCTAACCTAGAACTTCACTATTACCGAAATGATCATTTAAGTAACCATGAGATCTACACAATTTTGCTATTTGAGTTTACAAATGTTCTAACTTTTAAGTCTCTTTTAGTTAGAGACTTTTACTTGTTAACTTATAACATCTTAAGATACACACTGATTTACTAGATGGGTGATCTGGGGCAAATCATCAATAAGAGTTAATATTAGGGGCACCTGGGTGGCTCAGTGGGTTAAAGCCTCTGCCTTCAGCTCAGGTCATGATCCCAGGGTCCTGAGATCGAGCCCCACATCGGGCTCTCTGCTCAGCAGGGAGACTGCATCCCTTCCTCTCTCTCTCTGCCTGCCTCTCTGCCTACTTGTGATCTCTCTCTCTGTCAAATAAATAAATAAAATCTTAAAAAAAATAAGAGTTAATATTAATCATGCACCCATGGTCCAGGTATAGCATTACTCAGTTTTCATACATAGTTTATTAGACTATCATAATCCTACATTGTATTATTTTCATTACACCCACATATAGAAGAGGCTGAGGAGAAATAAAGTAACTTCCCTAAAACAAAATGGCTATTTAGTTTCAGGGCAGGATTTGAAACCAGGCATATAATCCAACTTTTCATAGCTGGTCACAGTTTTTCAAATATATGACACAGCTAACCTGCTTAAGCTGAGTTCTACTTTCTATGACTCTATAAAGAATATTCTACACTAATAATTTCACCAGATTATTCTGAGGGTCCAATGAGTAAATGTATCTAAATTAACTTACTACTTAGTATACTCAGGGGAAAATAAAAGGGCATTCTCAGCATTTTAAATAAGATTTAAATAGCTGAGTTTCTATACAATCCACTTAAATACTTGGAGCACTGCAATCTGATTTTATATATGAACATTTCACACAAAATATGAATTTAGTACTTTATATTGTCAATTTTCTGAAAGTGTACATGCAAACTCAGGTTAAGATAAAATGCATAGATAGCTAGAACTAGAAAGGGACTTTGAAATCACCTTGAAAATCCTTCACATTTTTTTCCCTTAAATTCCAGTGTAGTTAACATATAGTGATATATTAGTTTGAGATGTGCAACATAGTGACCACCAAGTCTATCCATTACTGTGTTCATCAAGACAAGCACATTCCTAATCCCCTTAACCTATTTCAACCCCCCTCCCCATCTACCTTCCCTCCCCTTTGGTAACCATCTGTTAATTTTTTATAGTTAAGAGTTTGTTTTTCCCCCATTATTTGCTTGTTTTGATTCTTAAATTCCACACATGAATGAAATCCGATGGCATTTGTCTTATTCTAACTGGCTTATTTCATTTAGCATTATACTCCACCTCTATCCATGTTGTTGCAAATAGCAAGATTTCATTTTTTCTTATGGCTAAATAATATTCCACTACACATACATATATGCATCTTTGTGTGTGTAATGGTATACATATATATTACATATATAAGTATACATATCCATCCATACACACATTCTCTCTCACTCTCATAAATATATATAAACCATATCTCTATCCATTCATCTATTGATGGACACGGGTTTCTTCTATAGTTTGGCTATTATAAATAATGCTGAAATAAACATAGGGGTGCATATATCCCCTCAAATTAGTGTTTTTGTATTCTCTGGGTAAATATCTAGTAGTGTGATTACTGAAGTACATGAATTCTATTTTTAACTTTTTCAGGAACTTCCACATTGTCTCTCACAGTGGTTGCACCAGTTTGCATTCCCAACAATAGTGTACAAGGGTTCCTTTTTCTTTACATCCTCACCATACTTGTTTCTTGAGCTTTTTATTTACCCGTTTTAACAGATGTGAGGTGATATCTCACTGTGGTTTTGATTATCCCTGATGATAAATGATACTGAGCATCATTTCATGTGTCTGTTGGTCACCTGTAGGTCTTCTTTGGAGGAATGCCTGTTCATGTCTTCTGCGCATTTTTAAATTGGGGGTTTTTTTGGTATTGAATTGTGTAAGTTCTTTATATATTTTGGATACTGACCCTTTCTTGGATATGTCATGTGCAAATATCTTCTCCAGTTCAGTAGGCTGTCATTTAGTTTTGTTGGTTGTTTCCTTTGCTGTGCAGAAGCTTTTAATTGTGATGTAATCTCAATAGTTTATTGTTGCTTTTGTTTCCCTTGCCTCAGAAGAATGTTGCTATGACCAATGTCAGAGAAATTACTGCCTATCCTCTCTTACAGGATATTTATGGTTTTAGATCTCACATTTAGGTCTTTAATCCATTTTTTAAAAGATTTTATGTATTGATTTGAAAGAGAGAGAATGAGAATGAGAATGAATGGGGGGAAAGGCAGAGGGAAAGGGAAAAGCAGAGCCCTCCTGAGCAGAAAGCCCTGGTCTTTAAGCCATTTTGAGTTTATTTCCTGGGGCACCTGGATGGCTCAGTGAGTTAAAGC
The DNA here is from genome assembly GCF_922984935.1 of Meles meles. Lineage (NCBI taxonomy): Eukaryota > Metazoa > Chordata > Mammalia > Carnivora > Mustelidae > Meles > Meles meles. The sequence continues at coordinate 42,986,798 of NC_060078.1, read as the reverse complement.
CTCTGCCTTCAGTTCAGGTCATGATCTCAGGGTCCTGGGATTGAGCCCCACATCGGGCTCTCTGCTCAACGGGGAGCCTGCTTTCCCCCTTTCTCTCTACTTGCTTCTCTGCCTACTTGGGATCTCTGTCTGTCAAATAAGTAAATAAAATCTTAAAAAAAAAAAAAAAGAAAAGAAAAGTCAATTTGAGTTTATTTCCCTTCTTGTGTGTGGAGTTGGCTTAATCTGTTGTTGATTCTCTAGTTCTTTAAGGTGTAGAGACAGCTGGTGTATTCTGGATTTTTCCATTTTTTTGAGGGAGGCTTGGATGGCTATGTGTTTCCCCCTTAGGACCGCCTTTGCTGTATCCCATAGGTTTTGGACCAAAGTGTCTTCATTCTCATTGGTTTCCATGAATTGTTTAAGTTCTTCTTTGATCTCCTGGTTGATCCAAGCATTCTTAAGCAAGGTGGTCTTTAGCTTCCAGTTGTTTGAATTCCTTCCAAACTTTTCCTTGTGGTTGAGCTCCAGTTTCAAAGCATTGTGATCTGAGAATATGCAAGGAATAATCTCATTCTTTTGGTATCGGTTAAGCCCTGATTTGTGACCCAGTACGTGGTCTATTCTGAAGAAGGTTCCATGTGCACTCGAGAAGAATAAGTATTCTGTTGTTCTAGGATGGAATGTTCTATATATATCTATGAGGTCCATCTGGCCATTCAATGCTCTTGTTTCTTTACTGATTTTCTGCTTCGATGATCTGTCTATTACTGAGAGTGGCGTGTTAAGGTCTCCTACTATTAATGTATTCATATCAGTATGACTCTTTATCTTGATTAATAGTTTTCTTATGTAATTGGCTGCTCCCATATTGGGGGCATAAATATTTGCAACTGTTAGATCTTCTTGGTGGATAGTCCCTTTAAGAATGATGTAGTGTCCTTCTGTATCTCTGACTATAGTCTTTAGTTTGAAATCTAATTTATCTGATATGAGAATTGCTACCCCAGCCTTCTTTTGAAGCCCACTGCCATGAAAGATGCTTCTCCATCCTTCACTTTCAGTCTGGGTGTATCCTTAGGTTCAAAATGGGTCTCTTGTAGACAACATATGGATGGGTGCTGTCGTTTTATTCAATCTGCAACCCTGTGTCATTTTATGGGCACATTTAGGCCATTCACATTGAGAGTGATTATTGAGAGAGATGTTTTTACTGACATCGTGTTACCTGTGAAGTCTTTGTTTCTATAGATTGTCTCCATATATTTCTGTTCAATGATATTCTTAGGATTTTTCCTCTTTTATAGAACCCCGCTTAATATTTCCTGCAGTGTCAGCTTGGTGGTCGCATACTCTTGTAAACCTTGCTGGTCTTGGAAGCCCCTTATCTCTCCATCCATTTTGAATGTCAGTCTTGCTGGATAAAGTATTCTTGGCTGCATGTTCTTCTCATTTAGTGTCAGCCCTTTCTTGCCAGCCCTTTCTGGTTTGCCAAGTTTCTGTGGACAGCTCTGATGTTATTCTGATGGGCTTTCCTCTGTACATAAGGAATTCCTTTGCCCTAGCTGCTTTCAAGAGCTCCTGTCTACAATTATGATTCATCGTTTTCACTGTCAGGTGTCTTGAGGTCTTTCTAGATTCTATGATCTTGAGGGGAAGACCTTTCTGCCTCTAGTACATGAACGCTGGTACCATTCGCAAGATTGGGAAAATTTTCATGGAGAATTTGTTCAACTATATCTTCTAGTTTTCTTTCTTTCTCCTCCCTCTCGGGGATTCCAATAATTCTGACATTGGAACATTTCATGGTGTCATTTATTTCTCTAATTTTGTTTTCGTGTTTTTGGAGAGAGATGGCTGAATGGATGTGTAGCTGAATGTATCGACCTTGGTGCAGGCAAAGTGCACCCTAGAAGGCTTCTGAGCAATCAAGAGTCCCCACCCAAAAGAAAGCTAAAAGAAAAAAAAGAGAGAGCGAGTGAGACAGGAAAAAAAAGAAAGATAAAATAAAAGAGAAGGCCCAGCCCAAATGGGCCCCAAGGTAAGATTTATGAACTATGCAAACAAAAACAGACAAACAAAAAGACCAAGAAAAGTAGATGACAGGAGAAAAATAAATAAATAAAAACAAAAAAAAAGAGAACCTCATCAAAAAGAACCCCAAGTGTAAGATTTATATACTACCAGGACAAAAACAAATACACAGAAACACTGGCAGAAGAAAAAGATAGGAGAGTGGTTATAAATTCTCAGTGTGGGTGAGGAAGGTTATTTTGATTCTTCCTGGATGTACCTTGATATCTTTATTAAAAGACTCAACTTTCCTAAGATAAAGGGGGATTAAAAACTGGTTTACCTATAGGGGTAGCATTGATTGGGTAAAGGGGATTACCTTGAAGTTTATCTCTATATGAATGTAAAAAAAAAATAATAAACTAAAATAAAATTAATTTAAATTTAAAAAATATAAAAGCAAAAGAAAAACACAGGTATATGTATCAAAAAGTTCAGTTTAAAAGGTTATTGTGGAATTTTATGTACTGGACATCTCACTGTGATGGCAAATAGGTTAAAAAGTTATATATAAAATAAATGAACCAGAATAGTGGGAACGAATTAAAAATAAAAGTTGTATCTATGAAGTAGTGGTGGTTGTCCTCTTGTCTTTTTTTTTTTTCTTTCTTTCTTTCTTTTTTTTTTTTTTTTTTTTTGGCTTTCTGGGGGAGGGGCCTGCTGTGTGGGTTTTCAGGGAGTCTTGCTAGAGTTAAGTCCTCCTGCTCCCATCAAGGGAGTGGGATCTGAGGAAACCGGTTTTTCAGGCTTTTGTTCTCTGAAGGTTTTTTTGGTTTGTTTTCTCCCCCCTTGGCAGCTTTTGATGGTTTTTGGAGGTTTAGAGAAAGCAAACTGCACCCAGACCTCCCTCTCAGAGAGAAGCCTCAGTCTGTTCCCCTGTGGGTGCTCCAGAGCACATAAATTCCCCCTTGGCCACTGGCAAAGCACATTCCTAGTCAGGGTCTCTGGGGTCACAGGAACTCCCACTTGTACCCAAAACCAAGATAGCTACGGCTGTCTGGTCAGCTCCAGACCACCAGAGAGGTCCCAAGCAGTGACAGCCCACTGAAATTTTCACGCTGGCCTGGGCAGGGAGTGCTCAGACTCTCTGGGTCCGAGACAGTGCCAACTGGCACCTGCGGGCACCTCTCTCAGGGAGGGTGTGGGGCGAGCCTCGGACTCTGGTAGCACAGCACCCGGTTCTGGTGGCTGGCGAGGCTCCCTCAACCTCAGCTGCGCTGCCAGACACTCTCAAGCGCACCGGCCACTCATGGACCAAGACCTGGCTTCTTCGCTGCACTCTCTCTGGCTCAACGCCAGCAGTGGCTGTCCTGGGTTGGTGGACTTAAGCCCCTGTCTCTAACTGCCCGATTCCCACAATTTCCCCCCACAATCCTTTGCTCTTTTTGAGTGCTTTCAACCAGACTCCAAGTTAATGCTGGTCCCCAATCACAGGGCACTCTCATATTGGGGTATTACTTTCCAATGGGTCACTTCTGGTGGCTCCCTCCCCCTTTTGTTTATCTTCCGATATCAGTCCTATGTTCCCACTCTGCTTTACCTGCCTACTGGTGTTTTCTGCCCCCGTAGAGATCCAGAAGTGTATAATTCTAATCTCAGGTTGATTTCATGGGTGATCAGAGTTTTTTCATAGGGAATCAGCTCACGTTAGAGTATAGGTTGAAATGGCGCTTCCTCTTACTTCCCCACCATCTTGTCTCCTCCTACCATTTTGAGTTTATTTTTGTGTATAGTGTAAGAAAGTCGTCCAGTTTCCTTCTTTTGCAAGTAGCTGTTCAATTTTCCCAGCACCATTTGATGAAGAGACAATCTTTCCCATCACATATCCCTGCTTTCTTTGTAGATTAATTGACCATATAATTGTGGGTTTATTTCTGGGCTTTCTATTCTGTTCCACTGACCTATGCGTCTATTTTTATACCAGGGGCATTGTTTTCATTACTACAGATTTTTAATATAACCTGACATCTAAAACACCTCCAGTTTTGTTTTTCAAAATTGTTTTTGCTATTTGGGGTCTTTTGTGACTCCATACAAATGTTAGGATTCCTTCTAATTCTGTGAAAGATGCTGCTGGTATTTTGACAGCAACTATTTTAAAACTGCAGATAGCTTTGGGTAGTATACACAATTTAACAATATTTGTTCTTCTAATCCACGAATATGGAATGTCTTTCAATTTCTTTCTATCATATTCAATTTCTTTCATCAATATTTCATGGTTTTCAAGTACAGCTCTTTCACCTCTTTGGTTAAGTTTATTCCTAGGGGTTTTTTAAATTATTATTTTTGGTGCAATGGCAAATGGGATTGTTTTATTAATTTCTTTTTGGTACTTCATTATTAGTATGTAGAAATGCAACAGATTTCTTTATGCTAATTCCGCATCCTGCAAGTTTACTGCATTCATTTATCAATTCTAGTAGTTTTTTGATGGAGTCTTTTGAGTTTTCTATATGGAGTATCATGTTATTTGCAAACAGTGAATGTTTTACTTCTTCCTTATGGATGAATGGCTTTTATCCCTTTTTGTTGGATGGATGGATGGATGGCTTTTATTACTTTTTGTTGCCTGATTGCTGTGGCTAGGACTTCCAGTGATATGTTGAATAAAAATGGTGAGAGTAGACATCCTTTCTTGTCCCTGTTCTTAGTGGAAAAGCCCCCAGTTTTTCCATATTGAGTATGATGTTAGCCATGGGTTTCTCATATGTGACCCTTATTATGTTGAGGTATATTCCCACCTACTTTGCTAAGGATTTTTATCTTGAATGATGTTGTAATTTATCAAATGCTTTTTATGCCATCTCTTGAAATGATCAGTTATTTTTTTCTCTTATTGAGGTGATGTATCACATTGAACCATCCTTGCATCCCAGCAATAAATCCCACTTGATCATGGTTAATGTTCATTTTAATGTATTATTAGATTCAGTTTGCTAATATTTTGTTGAGGAATTTTGCAACTGTTTATCAGAGATATTGCCCTTTTTGTGATGTCTTTACCTGATTTTGTTTGTTGGTAGTTTTTGATTACTGATTCAATTCTGTTCTGGATAACTGCTCTTTTCAAATCTTCTCTTTCTTCCTGCTTTCAGTTTTGCAAGGTGACATTTCTAGGAATTTATCCATTTCCTCTAGGTTGTCCAATTTGCTGGCATATAATTTTTCAAAATATTCTCTTACAATCATTTGTATTTCTATGCTCTTGGGTGTTATTTTTTTTTGTCATTTCTGATTTTGAGTACTTTTTTTTTTAAATGAGTGTGGACTAGGTGTTTATCAATTTAGAGCCAGCTCCCGATTCCATTGCTCTGTTCTAGTGTTTAAGTTTCTGTATTGTTTATTTCTGCTCTAGTCTTTATTATTTCCTTCCTTATGCTTGTTATGGTTTTTGGTTTTTTTAAAGATTTTATTTATTTATTTGACAGACAGAGATCACAAGCAGGCAGAGAGGCAGGCAGGGGTGGGGGAGGAGCAGGGAAAGCGGGCTCTCTGCTTAGCAGAGCCCCAATGTGGGGCTCAATCCCAGGACCCTGGGACCATGACTTGAGCTGAAGGCAGAGGCTTTCACCCATTGAGCCACCTAGGTGCCCTTTGTCATGGGTTTTGTTTGTTCTAGCTCCTTTGGGTTTAGAGTTAGATTGTTCAAGATGTTTCTTGCTTCTTAAGCTAGCAATTTTCCCATCTCCGTTTATTTTTTTCTTTTTTCTTTGATTTCTTGGTTGACCCATTCATTGTTTAATAGTATGTTATTCAACCTCCATGAATCTGTGCTCTTTCCAGATTTTTTTTCTTGTGGCTTATTTCTAGTTTCATAGTGCTGTACTCAGAAAAGATGTATGGTATGATTTTGATCTTTTTGAATCTGTTCAGATTTATTTTGTGGTCTAATATGTGATATATTTGGGAGGATGTACCATGTGCACTTGAAAAGAATCTGTATTCTGGTATTTTAGGAGGAATGGTCTTTTTTGGTTTTGTTTTGTTTTGTTTTTGTTTTTTATTGTGTCCAATTAGCATCAATAGTTTTTGATGTAGTGTTCCACAATTCATTAGCTGTGTATAACACCCAGTGCTCATCACTACATGTACCCTCCTTAATACCCATCATGCAATTACCCTATCCCTTAACCCACGCCCATCCATAACCCTGTTTGTTTCCTGGAGTCCAGAGTCTCTCACAGTTTATCCTCCTCTCTGATTTCTTCCCATTCAGTTCTCCCTCCCTTCCGCTCTGGTCCTCTGTGCTATTCCTATGTTCCACATATGAGCGAAGCCATATGATAATTGTCTTGCTTTGACTGACTTATTTCACTTAGCATAACCCCTCCAGTTCCATCCAAATTGAGGCAAATTGTGGGTATTCATTTTTTCCATTGGCTGAGTAATATTCCATTGTATATATGAACCACATCTTCTTTATACATTCATCTATTGAAGGACACCTCAGCTCCTTCCAGTTTGGCTATTGTGGACACTGCTGCTATGAACACTAATTGGGGTGCATGTGTCCCTTCTTTTCACTACATCTGAATCTTTGGGGTAAACACCTACTAGCACAATTGCTGGGTCATAAGGTAGCCCTATTTTTAACTTCTTGAGGAAACTCCATACTGTTTTCCAGATTGGCTGTATCAGCTTGCATTCCGACCAATAGCGTAAGAGGATTTCTTGACATCCTCGCCAACATTTTTGGTTTCCTGTCTTGTTAATCTTTGCCATTCTAACCGTTATAAGGTGGTATCTCATTTTGTGGTTTGATTTGTATTTCCCTGACAGCTAGTGATGCTGTACATTTTCTCATGTGTCTGTTAGCTATTTGTATGTCTTCTTTGGAGAAGTGTCTGTTCATATCTTCTACCCATTTATTGACTGGATTGTTTGGTTTTTGTGTGTTGAGTTTGGAAAGTTCTTTATAGATCCTGGATACCAGTCCTTTATCTGTAATGTCATTTGCAAATATCTTCTCCCATACCATGCTTTGTCTCTTAATTTTGTTGACTGTTTCCCTTGCTGTGCAAAAGCTTTTTATCTTGATGAAGTCCCAATAGTTCACTTTTCCTTTTGTTTCCCCTGCCTTTAGACATGTGTCTTGAAAGAAGTCACTGTAGCCAAATGTCAAAGAGGTTACTGCCTATGTTCTCCTCTAGGTTGATGAATTCCTCTCTCACATTTAGGTCTTTCATCCATTTTGAGTTTATCTTGTATATGGTATAAGAGAATGGTTCAGTTTCATTTCATTCTTCTGCTGTGGCTGTCCAATTCTCCCCATCAGCATTTAGTGAAGAGACTTTCTTTTCCCCCATTGGATATTTTTTCCTGCTTTGTCAAAGATTATTTGACCATAGAGTAGAGGGTCTATTTCTGGGGTCTCTATTCTGTTCCATTGATCTATGTGTCCTACTTTTGTGCCAGTACCATGGTATCTTGATGATCATAGCTTGAAGTCAGACATTGTGATGCCTTCAGCTTTGGTTTTCTTTTTCAACAATCCCCTAGGGTTCTCCTATGTGTGTTGTGTGGGCCCTGCTGTTGTTTCCTGGTCACTTTGCCTTTTAATCCAGTTACTTGCAGAGATTCTCTTTGCCTGTTGTGGGCAGTGTTTGGTCCCCAGTTGGGGTGCACAATTTTAACACCTAGGGTTTCCACAGGGCCTGCTGCCAATGGGCCTGATGCTAACCCAGCCTTGCAAAACGCCTGGGTCAGGAGACAGTGTTGGCAAGATTTGTGCAGGTCTTCTTGGGGAGGAGATCTGCAGTACGGGGACGGAGGCAAATGTGACTTGGAAGGGTGGATCCCCCAAAGCACAAGGGGGTGGGCAAGGCTTGGTGTTACCAAGTTAGGTAGTGAATATCAGTACTTGGCTACTTCACACAGCTGGCCATGTGTTTATACTGGCGGGATGGAAGAGGCAGATGTTACCTGCAGTCTCCTTTGTTCCTGTAAAAATCCCTCAGCAATCCCTGCTCCTCTAGGACATGCTCCAAAATAAATCAACTACTCTCTCTTTCATTCCTAATTAATCATATATCAATATAAAGTGACCTCTTTTCATAATTCCTCCCATCTTAGATTTATTTTTTTATTGCAACCCCTGCTTTTTTGATGAGAATAATTTCATTTTGTCTCACCCAACCTTTTATGTTCAACATTATTGTACCATTTTATTTGATCTAAATTTCTTTCTATACAAAGAAAATTAATGGATTTTACATTAAATCCTCAATGAAACTAAGAGAGATAAGACTATTTTCGTTTACTGTCATTACATTTGATCTAATTTCTGTCACCTTAGTTCTGCCGTTTTTAGATATCCCTGGTATTTTTCTGCTTTCTATGTCTTTTTTAAAAAATTTTATCTTTTGTATAATATACTATTCTAACCTAATAGTTATTTTAAAGCATTTCATAAACATTTTATAATTTATGTAAGTATATCAAAATATTTTAAAAATAATTTTAGATATCCGTTTGTAGAAGATAAAAACTTCAGTACTTCTGACTTCAGGATATTCCTTATTTCCTTCCTCAAACCTGTATTTTACTTAATTTAAACATTTCCAAGAATTTAATAGTAATTTAAAATTTAAAAACTAAAAATTTTTTAATTTCAAGAAAATAAAAATGTATAAACTCAAAAAAGTCCAACATTCAAATGATATATAATTACATAAAATAAAATAATGATCAATAAATTTTCTCCTATTACTGGCTGGGAAGTTCAGCTCATCCAGCCTACCTAAAAATGGTTTTCTTTTTTTTTTTAAGTTTTTGTTTATTTGAGAGAAGGAGAGAGAAGCACGAGCCAAGGGGAAGGGCAGAGGTAGAGGGAGAAGCAGACTCTCTGCTGAGCAGGGAGTCCCCATGTGGGGCTCAATCCCAGGACCCTGAGATCATGACCTGAGATGAACACAGTCACTTAACTGACTGAGATACCCAGATGCCCCCTCAACCTCCTAAAATTCTTGAGTTATTTTTAAATCTTCCTCTCAACTATTTGGTATGCATTACTAAGCAATTTTACAAAGATAACTGGATGGCACAGTTTTTAAGATATTCAAGGTCTGAAAACTTACCTTGGTATATGAATAAAAATTTGTTCAGATATAAAATATGAGGGCATAACCTTTTTCTGAAGTGTACTGGACACAATTCTTGTGCTCTGTAACACATTTTTCCAAAATCTGAAGCTTACTTAATTTCCTAATGCTGTTTTTCTTCTCCCTGAAAACTGGCTAGGTTTTTATCTTTAGTTTTGAAATACAAACATGAGGTCTTATTACTTTCTTTTTCAATTTTACATTTAGTAGGCCCTCAATTTGCAATATCCATTCATTTGTTTTTCAGATTTTTAAGTTTTCTTCATACTCTCAAAAATAACATCTGATCCATCTATCCTCATTATTTATTCATAAGTTGGATTTATGTGATCTGACCTCAGTGGCTCAGAGTTCAATATATTATATCCTTTATATTCTAAGTGATATTCATATTACTAAATACTTTGTTATGCCAAAATATGCTTTGACTTCCAACAAATATTTTCCTTGTCTTGTTGTCTTTTTTATGCCATTATGTTGTTATCCCGGCCTTTTTGATTTTATTAACTAAATTATAATTACGTTCAATATACTGCATATATTGATTTTAGATGAGACTAACATTTGAAATTATAACAATTATAAAGTTTCAAAGATTCAAACATGACTCTGAGGGATCACTCAATATCATCCACGGCGAAGAAGCATCTTCTTGGCATACTGTTCACTCTGACAGTCTTACTAACAGAAACCTAAGCCTAAAATCCAGCTTAATTTCTGTTCTCAGAGAGGAAAAAATGCCCTGTTCTCAACTCACCAGTTCATTTCTTTAAACACATATGAAGAAAGACACTTATTCTTCATCAATAACATGAATGTAAGTCAGAAGTCCAAATGAAGGCCACTGAAATGGACTGATGAAGACTTTCTTTACACTTTGAGTACTTAATATTTAGACTAAGCTTTCTTAATATTTAGACTGAAGTAAATCACATACTTTCAGAATTCATATAATATAAATATAACACAAAAGTACAACTTTGAAAGCCAAAAATAGAGTCAAATTTCAATTCTGGCCAGACTTTTTTAAAAACAAAACAAAACACATATATTGTGCACTTTGAAAAGCCTCTACTTTATGTACTACACTATAATACTTACAAGCTGATGTTCTAATAGTTGGATTTTTTCATCTTTTTTCTTTATTTCCTCTTTAAGTTGTTTTATTTCATTTAATAAATCTTCATTCTGAAATATTTTAAAAAATTAACAAGCATTAAATCAATAATGAATACTGAATAATGAATGGTTTTTGTTAAGAGGAAATTATGGGGAAAACTCTTCTTAAATATGCCAGCTATTAACCTATACACAAACAAAACAAACAAAAACCCATTTTGGTCTTCTAAGAACTCATAGTGTAGGGGCTCCTGGCTGTCTCAGTTGGTTAAGCATCTGCCTTTGGCTCAGATCATGATCTTGGGATCCTGGAGTGGAGCCTGGAGTGGGGCTTGATTTTCAGTGGGGAGTCGGCTTGTCCCTCTTCCTCTGCCCTTCACCCCATCATGTTCTCTCTGTTTCTCTCTCAAATAAATAAATAAAATCTTAAAAAAGAAAGAATTCATAGTGTAATGGAGTCCAACATGTGAAAATGAACAATAATAACAACACAGCTAACATTCATTAAGTACTTTTCAAATGCTATAAACAAAGTACTTTTAGATATCTAAGCATCTGATCCTGAGTATAACCCTGAGACCCTGAGGTAGATACTATTATCTATTAGAGATAAGGAAACAGGAAAAAAGGCCAATTGTAAAATAAATTACATATAAAACAGTAACTTCAGGTAAATTTAAAGGGATGTATGAAAGTTGCCTATCAAAAACAATGCAGGACACAACAAACAGAAAACAGCATAATTAAAGGCACAGAGTTATTTCACAGCTGGTTCAGAAATCTGCAGAAAGATAAATATGCCTGGCAGGGTAACAGAGAGATTTTTTTTCCATGAGCCACTTTCCTGAGAACTGCCTGACTCAGAGACAAAATACCCTGTCAGTTTAGTCTATAAGAAATTCCTAATAGTATTAAACAGAAACCTATTGTCAAGTTAAGCAGGGATCCAGTTACATTTCCAAGCGTAAAGTATCTTTACCTTATAGTTAGTCCATTATGTTTACTACTATTGAATTATCCAGAAATATATACTGAGGAAAGAGTATAAGCAAGGAAATAAGGATATATACACGTGAATGATATATCTTTCTAGAGAGAAAAATATGTAAGTAAATATGTTGTTACTGAGCAAAGTATACCATCTCTTGCAGACACACCAGGAACAAATACAAAATAATGCAGTCTCCTTAACAAGAAATCATAAACAGACATTTTACAAAGGCTTGAACATAACATATAAGTATCACAAAAATGGGGATGAAAAAATTTTTGTAATGTTGTTATGTATACTGAATTTGATACGACTGTTTATTATATATAAAAAATGATCTCCAGTTGAATTTAAAGACCTTAACTTTTTAAATCATAAATCAAGAACAAAAAAAGAGATAAAGAGATTGCAGATCATGAAGAATACACGTCTAAACTTTTAAGCTATGTGGCAAATGAATCTATTAAGAAATGGTAATTATATTTGATTATATAAAATTTTAAAGCATCTATACAATTAATATTAAAGTAAAAAGCTGGTGAAAACTTATGCAAATATGACAAATAATTTATACTCAAGTATATTAAGAGCCCATTCAAACATACAGGATCATTTTCTAGGCCCCAAAACAAATAAGACAGTTCTCACAAATATATAGGTAATTGGTAAAATGTTCTATATGACTTGTTGAAGAAATACAAATTTAAGTATTAAGGTATTATTTTATAGGTATTAAGTTGAAGAGAGAAATATTCAATGTGATTAACAAAATTGCAGGAAAAAATGGTACATTATCAGACATCAAAACTGGCCATTCTGGACAAACATATGGCTCTACATTGAAGAGTCTTAAAAATACTTGCACTCTGGGGGCGCCTGGGGTGGCTCAGTGGGTTAAAGCCTCTGCCTTCGGCTCAGGTCATGGTCCCAGGGTCCTGGGATGGAGCCCCGCATCGGGGTCTCTGCTCAGTGGGGAGCCTGCTTCCTCCTCTCTGCCTGCCTCTCTGCCTACTTGTAATCTCAGCTTGTCAAATAAATAAATTAAAAAAAAAATACTTGTACTCTGCTTCAGTTGTCCCACTCCTGGAAGCTATGCCAAAGAAACAATCCTAAGTATGAGAAAACCTACAAGAAGGTATTATCTAAAAATTTACAAGTTTATCAGTGTCCAAAAAGGGGGTAACTGAAATACAATGTAGCAATCTGATGAAATACTATGTAGCCATCATTCAGTCATTGCTAGGTCCCACCAGTGTTGGAGGAAAGGGACCCAAAAATGAAATTCAAATACCATGTGATAACATATTAACAACCAACATGTATATAGTTGTAATATAATTAACTTTATTACAGGCACTGCTCTAAGGATTTTACACATAAAGATGGGCAAAAACATATCAGGAAATGGGTAATTCTAGTGAAGTCTTAAAGGATGAGCAAAAAGTTATGAAAACACAGAAGTGTTGTCAGGCTCTGGATTTTAAAGTAAGAGATTCTCAGTATCATACAACAATACAGAGATGAAGGCAAGCATAGGATAGAGTATTTGGAGAATTACAAGCAGTGATGTTGTCACACAAAGGCTGTAATGAACAGTGGGTACCAATATGCTTAGTAAACCGGGCAAGGGCTAAATCATAGAGGGCCATGAACATTAAGCATGGCCTAAAAAGCCAGGGGAGTGACAGTGCATTTGAGATGTCTTTAACAGCTGTTTAGAGAACAAACTTGACAACCACAACAAAATTAGACTTAGGGAACTTGTTACCAAGATGTTGTAATACTTCAGATGACAGTAGGAGCCTGACTTAAGAGAATGGTAATAGGGAGAAGAAGGAAGAGCTGGAATCAAAATTAGGAGATTTTGGTGACTGTCTCCATGTGAAAGAACACAAGAGGCAGTCAAGAGCAATTTCCTATATTTCTAGCTTAGGTGATAAGGTGATTAGTATTGCCACCAAAAGAAATGGGGAATAAAGGAAGAGAAACACATCCAAAGGGGAATACTTGTGAGGTAGTTTTAGATATACTGTTAGAAGTACCTGTGGGTAACTGGAACCCCAAGTATGAAAAGGAAACTATATATGTTATCAACGAATATGCCATATATGAAATAATGACAGTAAAAAGTTCAAAGAGAACTGGACAAAATATATAAATCTCTATTCTAAAGAAGAGAAGGAACCTACAAAGGAAATCGGAAAATGGGAAAATGTTGAGGAGTATGAGAAATTTTAGAGACGGGGTGACTGGGTGGCTCAGTGGGTTAAAGCCTCTGCCTTCATTTTTTGATATGATTATCTGTTTTGTGTGTGTTGAGTTTGAGGAGTTCTTTATAGATCCTGGATATCAACCTTTTGTCTGTACTCTCATTTGCAAATATCTTCTCCCATTCCGTGGGTTCCCTTTTTGTTTTGTTGACTGTTTCCTTTGCTGTGCAGAAGCTTTTGATCTTGATGAAGTCCCAAAAGTTCATTTTCGCTTTTGTTTCCTTTGCCTTTGGAGACTTATCTTGAAAGAAGTTGCTGTGGCTGATATCAAAGAGGTTACTGCCTATGTTCTCCTCTAGGATTCTGATGGATTCCTGTCTCACGTTGAGGTCTTTTATCCATTTTGAGTTTATCTTTGTGTACGGTGTAAGAGAATGGTCAAGTTTCATTCTTATACATATCGCTGTCCAGTTTCCCCAGCACCATTTATTGAAGAGACTGTCTTTTTTCCACTGTATATTTTTTCCTGTTTTGTCGAAGATTATTTGACCACAGAGTTGAGGGCCCATATCTGGGCTCTCCACTCTATTCCACTGGTCTATGTGTCTGTTTTTATGCCAGTACCATGCTGTCTTGGTGATCACAGCTTTGTAGTAAAGCTTGAAATCAGGTAACGTGATGCCGCGAGTGTTGTTTTTGTTTTTCAACATTTCCTTAGCAATTCAGGGTCTCTTCTGATTCCATACAAATTTTAGGAATATTTGCTCCAGCTCTTTGAAAAATACCAGTGGAATTTTGATCAGATAATCATATCAAAAAATGGGCAGAAGATATGAACAGACACTTCTCCAATGAAGACATACAAATGGCTATCAGACATATGAAAAAATGCTCATCACTAGCCATCAGGGAGAGTCAAATTAAAACCACATTGAGATACCACCTAACACCAGTTAGAATGGCCAAAATTAGCAAGAGAGGAAACAACGTGTGTTGGAGAGGTTGTGGAGAAAGGGGAATCCTCTTACACTGTTGGTGGGAATGCAAGTTGGTGCAGCCACTTTGGAGAACAGTGTGGAGATTCCTCAAGAAATTAAAAATAGAGCTTCCAGGGGCGCATGGGTGGCTCAGGGGTTAAGCCTCTGCCTTCAGCTCGGGTCATGATCTCAGGGTCCTGGGACTGAGTCCCACATCAGGCTCTCTGCTTGGCGGGGAGCCTGCTTCCTCCTCTCTCTCTCTCTCTGCTTGCCTCTCTGCCTACTTGTGATCTCTCTCTGTCAAATAAATAAATAAAATCTTAAAAAAAAAAAAAAAGAGCTTCCCTATGACCCTGCAATTGCACTGCTGGGTATTTATCCCAAAGATATAGATGTAGTGAAAAGAAGAGCCATCTGTACCCCAATGTTTATAGAAGCAATGGCCACGGTCGCCAAACTGTGGAAAGAACCAAGATGCCCTTCAATGGACGAATGGATAAGGAAGATGTGGTCCATATACACGATGGAGTGTTATCCCTCCATCAGAAAGGATGAATACCCAACTTTTGTAGCAACATGGACAGGACTGGAAGAGATTATGCTGAGCGAAATAAGTCAAGCAGAGAGAGTCAAGTATTATATGGTTTCACTTATTTGTGGAGCATAACAAAGAACATGAAGGACATGGGGAGATCAAGAGGAGAAGGGAGTTGAGGGAAATTGGAAGGGGAGATGAACCATGAGAGACTATGGACTCTGAAAAACAACCTGAAGGTTTTGAAGGGGCGGGGGGTGGGAGGTTGGGGAACCAGTTGGTGGGTAATAGGGAGGGCACGTGGGGCGCCTGGGTGGCTCAGTGGTTTAAGCCTCTGCCTTCGGCTCAGGTCATGATCTCAGGGTCCTGGGATCGAGCCCCGCATCAGGCTCTCTGCTCAGTGAGAAGCCTGTTTCTCCCTCTCTCTCCGCCTGCCTCTCTGCCTACTTGTGATCTTTGCCAAATAAATAATTAAAATCTTAAAAAAAAAAAAAAGAAATTTTAGAGACAAATGACATAAAAATCAAGGATAAAGCTTTTAAGACAACAGTCACATCTAATGTTTATAGCATTAAAAAATGTAGCTCCTTTCATCTTTCCAAGTTTCCACGTTAACTGGAAAAAGGTTTAAGGAGAGTCAAGGAAAGGTTTATTTGGTTTACTGAATTTATGACAAATTTATGATATAGGAATTTATAAACTGATAATGAAGAGAAAGTAAAGAAAGCACACAGATGAGAGATGAGTGAGGAGGAGATAGTTAGGTCCTTAACAGCAGCAGAAGATAGTCAAGAACATAACAAAGGGTGGTTTTCCACAGCATGGTGGCCATTTTTGTCCTATAACTGGAACAAAGTGAATGAGAATGATAACAGATACAGGTAAATCAGAAGGCAGGAAGGCAGGTAGCAGATCTTGTTTGATGAATACAAGGCCACCTACAGAAAATGGGAAGAGTGGCTGAGAATGAGGCTTGAAGAGAGTGGTCCATGTTGAGACTAGCTCATCAGGGAAATAGGAGAGGTAGCTGTCTTAAGATAAAAGACAGATTAGAGACATGGCATGTCCAGTGGAGATTTTAGTTTCTAAACTTGCAATGATACAAGTCACCATATTTTTATCATTTGAAACTGTACTACTAAACCATCTTGAATGAACAGGGGACATAACTGGGAACATAACTGCAGACCTGCTGGTTTAGAATACTATACACACCCACAACAGGATGGAAGCACAGCAATGGGAAGAAATTTGTGCAAGAACAGGTAAGAAAACATGTTGAAAAACTAAGCCTAGATAACCAGATGTAACTGTTAATCCTACAGCCTCTTTTGATTTTGGTTGTTTTATATATAATCTTGTTTCAAATAAGTCACCCCACATCCTACAAGAAAATTATGCTTCTCTGACCTCTAATAACACCATTGGCTACTTGACTTGATCTGGAAGTGAAATACGCAACAAGCAAGCAGAATCCACATGTGGTTCTGCCAATGCTCTTTTCCCTCAGGTTCGAAAACATACCCCAGGATAGCTGATCCTTCAGCTTAGGTCCCAGAATGATGAGGAAGCATAGAGTCCCAGCTGATTATAGTCAATATGTAACATATTGAAAAATAACAAGTGAGAAATACATTTTTGTCATTATAAGCTACCAATATTTCAAGATTATTTGTTGACTAGCAAACCCAGAAAATAGAATATAAAAGAAAAAAATAATATTACTTGGAAACATTAAGCCAACAACACTTTATTGTGCTTAAGAAATAGGTTTTTCAGAAATAATTGCAAAAGAAAAGAGCTTTTTTTCTTTTTTCTTTAGAGATTTTATTTATTTATTTGAGAGAGAGAGAGATTCAGAGAATAAGTTGGGGGAGGGGCAGTGGGAAAAGCAGACTCCCCACAAATCAGAGAGCCTGACACAGAACTCCATCCCAGGACCCTGGGATCATGACCTGAGCCGAAGGCAGACATTTAACCAACTGAGTCACACAAGCGCCCAGAAAAGAGCTTTTTTCAAGTAAAAAGGAAAATTATAAAAAACACATTTTCAAAAACTAAAATGTATCCATTTCTATAATTATATTTTTAAACATGGGAAGAGATAAATTAATCTCATTTTCCATATATCTTTTCAATGTTGTGATTACGTATGAGGAGTACCTGTGAGTCATTTTAATTGGTAGTTATATTTTAAAAATTGCTATTCATAATTATCAAAAAGAACTTAAAAATTTAATAATTTCTTGATTTAAGAAAAAGAATCCTATACCAATAATAGAAAGACAAATAATTATCCAACTGATAAAATATATTCAAATTAAAGTACGACAGTGATATAATTTTAACTTAGTAGGGTAACAAAAGTTAAAAGCAGACCCAAGTAAAATTCAACATAGCAAAGTTTCAGATTTTAATACATTTATTATTAAATATTTTAATTGTTACTGCTTTATAATTTTAGTAACAAAATAATTTTGAAAAATTTAGCATGACTCCTAATCATACCTTATATATTTGATCACCATCTTCTGGTTCTGGACTGGACGGCAATGAGAGTTGAATATCATGCAGTGAACCACTTCCATCATGCTGTCAGAAGAGAAGGAAAACATGAGATTAATACCTTAACTGAAGACACTCATTTCAACCTGAATTCACCCCAACCAAATGCTAGCATGGCAAAGAACAAACAGGAAATAAGATTTCAGAAATCTCCTTTTCATCCCTACACACAGAAGAAAAGGTGGAAAAGGAAGAAAGAGAGCTAGGGCAAAAATCATTTATGGAAGTAAATAAGATACTACATGAGTGGATGAAGCAAAAAACCTTTGAAAGTTTTAGAGTGGGAAAAAGAATATGGAAAATTTCCTAGAAAATTTGAAGATTATATCACCTACAAGAAACACAAAATGAAAGTCAAATTAAATATGCTTTAGTTTAGATATAGTTTTTTGAGTATTTCTTTTTTAGTCAGAAACAATAACCCTACAAGGCGTGGCCACAAAAGTCATTTGATTAAAAATACTAGACAGGAGTATAGACATTGCATGACCCAATTTATATGAAGCCTGAGAGTAGGAAAAACTAATTTATAGTGCTAGAAATAAGAACAGGGGATGACTCAGGGGAATGGGGCTACTGACTGGGAATGAGCATTAGGGAATCTATTAGGATGCTGGAAATGTTCTGTCTTGACCCTATGGTGGTTATGTGGATAAGTACATATGAAAAGTTCAAGTAGTACACTTAAGATTGGTTTACCTTCAGTACCTTACCGGGATGTATGCTACACTTAAATAGAACTCAGAAAAATTAAATTACTCATTCTTAAATGGAATAACAAAAATGACAAAAATTAAGGCCTACTCCTTGCTGAACTGGTTAGGAATAACCAACCAAGAAATGTCATGTTAAATAACTCACAGACAACTTTGAGAAAGATGAACCAGTAAAGAATATGCCTGGGATGATGGTGAGGGACAAGCCCCCAACCAAGGCAGCACAAGGGTGGGTGGACATCAGGTTTGTTCATATGGTACCTAACTGCCTTGGGACACCCATTGAATCAACAACCTTCAGTACTGCTACCATCACAATCCTCTTCAAATATATCTGTCCTGAGGACATCTCCTAGACCATAGAAATGTCCTGTATTAAAGAAGAGTGTTAAAGTAGAAGATATAAACATGTAGGTCATTTTCTTTATTTGTTATACTGTACACCACTGAATCAGAATCTCTAGGTATGGCATCTACAAATGTGTATTTAGTAAAGTCAATAGGTAATTATTGACTGTCAGCAAAAAATAAGCATTTGTTAAAGCTCTAAGAAATAAATTATATTTTTACTGGTGATATCATATGGATATTAAGAATTTGACCTGAGAGGAGGCAATATCCTAATGAGTAACAAATGTCTTTAGAACACCACATTAAATGTTTAAAATAAAAAAGAAATTTTACAAGATTCATCTGAGTAAAGCTTCATCTCTGCTATAAATACCTTGACATATAAAAACAGTCTTACATATAACTATATATTTGAGAAAAGAGGAACTGTAAAACCTGACTTATTTTCAGACATCTCAATTATCTTCCTGCCCACTGCAAAGCAGGAACCCCAAAGAATAGGACAAAACACAAGTATACACCACTTTTGTCTTAGACATGGTTATAGCTGTGGAAAATAAGTAGCAGAGGAGGAAAAATAAAACATCAGCTTTTAGGGTGCAGGAACAAAAAGGGCATCCCCAGGTAAAGAGAAAATGTCAGGGAGACCATAAAGTACTAGCTCAGGAAAGTGACTCTGGAAAGCTGTATGTAAATTTCTAGGTTCACCTCTCAGCAGCACTTGGCTTCAATCTGATCCTAAACAGTATATCAAAGACTGAGAAATAAAATCAGACCATTGCCAAGACCTAATCTAGCCTCTGAAAGATGTATACTAAGAACATATCTGACGGGGCGCCTGGGTGGCTCAGCGGGTTAAAGCCTCTGCCTTCAGCTCGGGTCATGATCCCAGGGTCCTGGGATAGAGGCCCTCATTGCATCAGGCTCTCTGCTCAGCAGGGAGCCTGCTCCCCCCACCCCCACAACTCTCTCCCTGCTTCTGTGAATACTTGTGATCTCTGTCTGTCAAATAAATAAATAAAATCTTAAAAAAATATATACATTAAAAAAAGAACGTATCTGACAAACATGGGGAAAAGGCTCTGAAACAGAACTGACATTATAACCATAATCCAAACGTAGCTGGCTAGTTGGAAATTATAGCTTGAATCCAACCAGAATGTTTACCTGCTTTAAAATTAAAACAAAAACCCCAAGAAATCCCACAGTATTCTCCATATCATTTAAACAAAATTAAGTGTCATAACAAAACATGCAAAGATCTAAGGTACAATCCAAAGCTACTCAACCTACAAACAAGGAAACCTCAACTTCACACAGGAAAAGACAATCAACAAACACCAATGCCAAAACAAGACAGAAGTTGGAATTAATTGAAAGAGATTTTAAAAGGGCTGTTATAAAAATTCTCCCAAAGTAAGAAAGAACTGTTTTTGTGGGTTTTTTTTTGTTTTTTTTTTTACAAAACAAGACAGAAGTTGGAATTAATTGAAAGAGATTTTAAAAGGGCTGTTATAAAAATTCTCCCAAAGTAAGAAAGAACTGTTTTTGGGTTTTTTTTGTTTTTTTTTTAAGAACTCTTGAAGGGAATAGGAAGAGAAAGTCTCAGCAAAGACACAGGATATGGGAAATATATAAAGTGGAATTTTAAAACTGGAAAGATTCAATAATCAAATTTTAAAATGCACCAGCAGGACTAAATACCAGAATTTGAGATAACAGACTGAACTTGAAGACAGATCAACAGAAATCATGCAATCTGAGCCAAGGAGAGAAAACACACTAGAAGGGAAAAAAAAATAATACTATGAGTGACTCTATGCACACAAATTTGACATCTCACTGCAATGGAGAAAATACTCAAAAACCACGGACTATCAAAACTCACCCCAAATGAAACAGATAACCTGTGATTATTAATAATAATCAGATCTTAACAGATCTTAACAGATCTGTGATTATTAATAAATTTAATTCATTATTTAAAACTTCTGTAAAAGAAATACTGAAGGCCAGATGTTTTCCTAGCAAATTCTTCCAAAGTTTAAAGGAATTATATCAGTTCTATATAATCTCTTAGGGAAAATATAAATCAAATTAAGTTAGAAAATTAATCAAATTGAGTTAATGAGCCTTTGGTGCCTGGAAACAACAGGTGTTGGCGAGGATGTGGAGAAAGGGGAACCCTCATACATTGTTGGTGGGAATGCAAGTTGGTGTAGCCACTTCAGAAAACAGTATGGAGATTCCTCAAAAAATTAAAAATAGTTACCTTATGACCCTGCAACTACACTACTGGGTATTTACCCCAAAGATACAGATGTGGTGAAAAGAAGGGCCATATGTATCCCAGTGTTCATAGCAGCAATGGCCACAATTGCCAAACTGTGGAAAGGGCCAAGATGCCCTTCAAGAGATGAATGGATAAAGAAGATGTGGTCCATATATACAATGGAATATTATGTCTCCATCAGAAAGGCTGAATACCCAACTTTTATATCAGCATGGATGGGACTGGAGGAGATTATGCTGAGTGAAATAAGCCATGCAGAGAAAGTCAATTACCATATGGTTTCACTTACTTGTGGAGCATAAGAATAACATGGAGGACATTAGAAGGAAAGGAAAAGTGAATTAGGGGAAATTGGAGTGGGAGATTAAACATGAGACACTGTGGACTCTGAGAAACAAACTGAGGGTTTTGGAAGGAAAGGAGGTGGGCGGCATGGGTGAGCCTAGTGGTAGGTATTAAGAAGGACACTATTGCATGGTGCATAAACAATGAATCTTGGAACACTGAAAAAAATAAATAAAATTAGGATGTTGAAAAAAAATTAAAATTTAAATTAAAAAAAAGAGTCCAGAAATAGAGCCACAAATATGTTCAAAGGCACTTTTGACAAAAGTACCAAAGCAATTCAATAAAGGATAGTCCTTTCAACAAATGGTACTAGAACATCCATATGTAATAAAATTAATTTCACTCACACCTCACATCATACATAAAAATTCTCAAAACAGTCTGCAGACCTATACATCAAATCAAAACTATAAACATTCTTCAAATAAACAGAAAATTTTTGTAATCTTGGGTTGGGCAAAGATTTCTTAAATATGATGCTACAGAAATGACCATAAAAAATATTGACAAATTCGATTTCAAGAGAACTTCTGTTCTTTAAAAAATGATTAACAGAATAAAATGAGAAGCTATAAACTGGGAGAAAATATTTAGAATAATTCAGGTAAAATACTGAGCATAGTGTCTAAATCACAGAGAGCATTTACAGACTGTGAGCTATTTTTTAAACAACAGCGACAGTAAAAATAATGATAATGTGAAGCTCTAGGGTTTTTAACGGACTTCACTAACTCACAATTGTACACAGCTGCCTAAAAAGCAAATTCCATTTTTTTCAACATCTGTTTCATCATTTATATGCCCGTTTAAGTATTTATCTATAAATACATAAAGAAGTATTAAAAATCAATAATAAAACAGGCAACATCTTTGTTCATGGGCAAAATAACAGACACCATAGATGATACACAAATATTAAATAAGTACAGGAAAATATGCTCAAAATCATTAGTCATTAGGCAAATGCAAATTTAAACCACCGTGAGATACTACTACACATCTATGTGAAGGGCTTCTCAAAAATACAATACCAGGCACAGGCAAGGACGCAAAACAACTCCAACTTCCGTTAACCACTGGTGGGAACACAAAATCAGAAAGCCACTTTGGATAACAGTTTGACCATTTCTTAAATTACATATATTCTTACAATACAACCCAGAAATCCTATTACCAAGGTACTTACCCACGAGAAATGAAAACATGTACAACTGAACATCTGTGCATAAATGTTTATAGAAGCTTTATTCACAAATGCCCAAACTAGAAAGTGACACAAATATCCTTCAACTGGTAAATGGACAAACTATGATACATGCATACAATGGACTACCACTCAGCAATAAGCAGGAATAGATTAGTGATATGAGGACAGTATGAATGAATTTGAAAATTAATTATGGTAAATGAAAAAAGCCAAGACTCAAAGGACTATATATGATTCCATTTATATGTCAGCTTGAAAAGGCAAACTATAGTGACATAAAAAAACATCAGTGGTTGCCAGGAGCTAGCAGTGGATATAAGGACTGACTGTAAAAGTTAAAAAAAAAAGGGGGGGGTGGAATTTGGGGGATGACTGTAATACCTATGCAATTGTACAGATCTGCCAAGCTCACAGACTATACAACAAAAAAGGCTGAATTTTAGTGCATGTAAGTTATACCTCAGAGCTGTACTAGACTGAATAGTGTCCCCCTAAAAATCCATGCCAATCTAAAACTTGGGAATGTGACTCCATCCGGAAAAAAGGGTTTTTGCAAATGTAATCAAGTTGAGGTCATAATGGATTAGCATCAAGCTTAAATTCAATATGACTGGTATCTTTATAAGAAAAGAGAAATTTGCACACACACATATACAGGTCATGTGAAGGTTATGTGAAGATGGGAGGCAGAGACAGCTGTGATACATCTACAAGGCAAAGAATGCCTATGATTGCCAGCAACCACCAGAAGCCAAGAAGCAAGTAAGATTCCTCTCCTAGATCCTTCAGAGAGCACATGGCCCTGACAACACATTGATTTCAGATTTCTAGCCTCCAGAACTGTGAGAGAACAAATTTGTTGTTACATGCCACCCAGCTTGTTGTACTTTATTATGGCAGCCCTAGAAAATTAATAGAAGACATGATTTAAAAAACTTAAAAGCAAATAAAAGGAGAGTGTAACGCCAGATAAATCTCAACAATTACAAGAAAAATAAAATTGACATACAGTATTACTATTACTTAAGAGGCAAGGTAGAATTAAAGATAAAAAATATTAATGAGCATAAAAGAAGACTTTAGTCATCAAAGAAACACTCCACCAAGGCGATAGGCCAATCACAAACATTTATATACCTAATAAAATAGCCTGAAGATACCAAAACAAAATTTGACAGCATTGAGAGAAGAAATTGAAAAATCTGTAACTATAGCAGGAAATTAACACTACTCTCAGAAACTCACACATCAAAGATAAAAATTTAGTAAGAATGAATAAGAGATAAATAATACAATTAAAATGTTTAATAGAATAGATACACTGCTACCTAAAATACACAAAATACAATGCTCTTTTCAAACAAACATAGAATGGTCACAAAAACTGAACATACTCTAAGCCAGGGAATAAATAAATTATGGTCCACAGGACAAAACCAGTCAGATGTCTATTTTTATTTAGTACATGAGCTAAGAATGGCTTTTACATTTTTAAATGAGTCCATTTTAAATGATTCTATAAATATCAACTAAGAGCTGCAATTTTGCTTCTTGCCCAAAAAAGCTAAAATATTTACTATGTGGCCTACTAAGGAGACGTTTTCCAATCCTTGCTTTAGGACACAAAAGCAAATATCGACACATCCAAAAAACTTGTATCATATAGATATTCTTTATTATTAATGTACTAAGACTAGAAATCAATAAAAAATAAAAGCCCATACACAAACCAGTATTTTTGAAAACTGACGAAACATTATTCTAAAATCAAGTAAGTTAATAGGATAGGCCAAGACAACTGAGTTACTAATGTTTAAGTTATTTGCTATGCCTCAAAGAAAAAAAAATTTTTTTAACAGTATAGCAGTCTAAGGCAATCAAAGAGGGAAAAATTTATTTCTATCAGAGTATAAGAGCCCAAAGATCATGAATAAAACTTCCACTGAATCATTTATCTCCCCTCCAAATAACTCTGAGACTAA
This sequence comes from Meles meles, assembly GCF_922984935.1. NCBI lineage: Eukaryota > Metazoa > Chordata > Mammalia > Carnivora > Mustelidae > Meles > Meles meles. The sequence goes on along the minus strand of NC_060078.1, from coordinate 42,962,349 downwards.
CCAATGGTAGTACTCCTTATTAAACCTTGATTCAAATGAAAAGTGCCCAAGCCTAAATTGGGAAAAGCGTCTTTAAGCATTAGAGTGAGAAGAAAAACAAAATGGACAGAAAGCCTTCTCTTTTAAAAAAAATAACACTGAATAACAATCATGCATGCAATGTTCATGCTTCATATTACATATACTAAGAAGTTAACATCTATTGAACAATGCTGGCACTGTTCTAAGCATTTTACATAAACATATTTAACAGATGCAAAAATATATAATAACTATAACACACCACTGCATGAAAAACAATCAATTCATAGTTAACTGGTTGTCCAAGTATGCTGGGCCGCTTTACTAAATGAAGTATCTCTGAAGTTTCTATGGATTCTAGTTAGGATTTTTGAACTCTAAATACAATTAATCTTAATTAACTCTTATGCCATTCACATTTTATTTAAGATTCAAAAAGATAAACTTCCCTTTATTCTAAGAGCATTAGGAGACTACTGTCAGCAAGTCATCTTTCACTTTTCTCTTTTGACACAGCATCAACGTAAACTTTCATTCTAATATTATGACTCTTCCACATACTAACTTATTGGAAAACCCTATAACAAACTCCATCTTACCCATGTGGTTCTTCCATGAGTTTGCAAAAACTGGGATCTTCCTATGAGTTCCAGAGCAGCTGCAATGGACATGGATAGTTGAAATGACTAACAAAAAAGTTTGGCAGCGTTGACCAATCTCTGCTGACAAGCATCATCAGTGATGTCAACAAAGCTGCCTTGTTTTTCAGATATGCTACAACATAATCACAAGAGGCATCCTAGGAAAGGGAGTAGAGGAAGAGGAGAGATTGATTTTTTTCATTTTCTTTTTGAAAAGTTGTTTCTTTAAAAACAAAAGTATATGGATGAACAATCACATCACATCACATAGACTCTACAATGTGCATCAAAAATAATTTTTGAGTAATGCTGTAATTCACCTATGGGATTTAACATCTAATCATTCAAGCTATATTTGAGAGGATTTCTAAAATACAAATTTATAAAGACTGATTTTTAATAAGAGCTTTAGAGATGAGATGATCCTAACAAACGGTTGAGACAAAGATATTTTTAAAACAGAAAAATATGGCATTTCGACTGACTGGAACATTGTTATATGTAAACAGCTCTGTAATATTCTAAGCAAGTATTATTTATAAATTTCCTCCGTTTCAACTTTTATATTGAACATAATTATATATATTTGAGTCAGGATATCCTTTTCTGTAGATTTCTTCTGTCACACCTAAAAATATCAGTTGTAAATTTCTTCTAATTTTTTAATTAAAAAAAAAAACTCTTCAGACCACCTGTTTACTATAGTATGAGTTAAATAACTGCTTCTATACTACTGAATTTGTCCTCAACATTTCCTTTAAAATCCTTTTGTGTCCAATTGTTTTTTAGTAGATACTTCAGTGCATATGTCTGCATTTTCTGTTCTTTTCCACTGCTTTATGTTTGTTTGTCTCAGTATTATATCCTGCTCTAAAGAGTTCCCTCCCACCCCCTTTCTCTTTTTGTGTTTCTCAAAGAACACAGAATAAACTCTTTGGTGTTAACAGTTTTGGAGTCCCTTTCATGAATACCACAAAGGTGTTTTGATTTTGACTGAAATGGTATTATATCTATAAAAAAAATACTAGAAAAAAACTATAAGTTCCAATCATACACTCAGTTTGTATCTTATCTTCTGCCCTTTGTAACATATTTTTATAATTGCTTAATCCTTATATGTTCTCTTAGAGTATAAGGTAGTTGACTTGGTTACATTAATATCCATGGAGTAAGTTAATTTGCACATTTAGCCTTCCTACAGAACATAAAATTTTTCTTCAAATCTTTTATACAAAATTTTGGAGGGGCCTTTATAAAACATTGCATCTTTCAGCATATTTACTGATGATTAATGTTTTATTGATGCAGTGATCGTTCACATTATTTTCAATTTAAATCTGTGACTTGTCTTGGAGTTTTAAGTATAGCATTGTTTATGTACTAGAACAGGTTTATTTTGGGGGTTGAGAACCATAACCCACAATAAGAAATAATTTTTAATCCAACCAAGCATACATATTCACAAATATCTGTTCACATATGTGTGTGTGTGTGTGCATATATCTAAACAAGGATGGATGAGTCGATAGTGGACATACAGATATAGATATCACATCAAAAACAAGTTCCACAAGACATATTTGTCTTTGCTACATGTGATGCCCTCTGATAGTGCCTACACTATTCTACTTAATTAGCAAAAAGTCTAGTTATAATGGCCAAAATATATTTCAAAACCCACTAACCAGCTGTAATGTGTAGTTTTAAGAACAATTCACTATGTGTAAGACAAGAATTGTGTCGTCTTTTTTAACTTCATTATTACAATCTTAGTACTCAACAAGTGCTTAAAAAAATATACTGAATGATGGAATAACACTAATTAAATGAATACTAAAGTAAATGGAATTAGCTTTTTGAGTGGCCGCATAAAATTTTGAGCAATGTAAGCAACTAAAAACAACTGACCTTCACATTTTTATTGTTATTATCATTATTATTAGTAATACCTAACATTTATTAATTGCTTTCTATGCATCAGACATTATGCTTAGCACATTATCTGAATTTCCTCACGCATTCTTTACAACAGTCCTGAGATAGGAGCTATTATAATTTCTGTATTTTTTAGAGGGAATTTGTCCAAGACCACACAATAAACAAGTAGAAGAACTGGTCTAAATTAAAATTCTAATTTCTTGAAGTCACATTCACTCTTATTAATTTTCATCATTAATATCTAGAAATTCAGCATTATCCCAATTACCCCACAACTAAAAACAACTCAAGTGTCTATCAACAGGTATATGAATAAAAATAAAATTATGATATACACATACACAGACACACACATATACACAACAAAATGCTATTCAGCAGTAAAAAGGAATGAACTACTGATACTCTTCAAAACAGATGAATATCAAAACCATTATGTTGAGAGAAAGAACCCAAAAACAAAAAGAATACACACTGAATGATCTCATTTAGATGAATTTCTAGAAAAGACAAAATTTTAGTAACAGAAAGCAGAGCAAAGGCTGCCTAGAACAGGTTTGAGAGAGGACTGACTCCAAAGGGACATGAGAGGATTTCAACAGCTATAGAAACATTCTTTATCTTGATTGTGGTGGTGGTGGTTATACAACTGTAGAAATATTCCTTAAAACAGAAACTGTATAGGTAAAATGGGTACATTTTATTTGAATGTGAATACTACCTTAATGAAGTTGGTAATTTTTTTTTCTAACTCGCTTCTTCTTCCTCTTCACTATCCTTTCCCTTCCTGAACAAGCCATTAGGTGAGAGAGAGCAAGATAAGTCTCTACCCAAAAAAAGCCCAAGTAGAGAACAGGTCCCTGCAGGGGCGCAGCTTCACAGCTTACCAGGCATGTCAGAGTCCACAAGACTGAAAAAGCACATTCATAGAGGGAGTAGGGGAACATGTGAGACTGAGTAGAATAAGAAGGACACATGCATGCACTAATGGGCAGCCTGGTATGGACTGTCAGAGTCCAGCCTGACTGAAGTAAGCATCCACACATGACATTTCCTGGAGAGGACTACCAGAGCTGTATGAGGAGGGCATCTATATAGGAAAAGAACTAGTGTCAGGTGTCAGGAAATGTGTCCATGTGCAGGTATCAACTGACATGTGGTACCAAGCCCAAACAAAGTAAGGAGGCATCCATATAGGGAGAGAGCTTGGTGTGGGATGTCAGAATCCAGGGGACTGGTTGACAAGGAGTTAAAGCCTAAGTACAATGAGCAAGGTGTACACAGAGGATGATAAGAAGCTATGCATGGGGATCTCATTAAGACACAGAATTTTAATGGGGTGAGGAGAGGAACTACACAGGAGAGATGGTAACAGCAGTGGCAGGAATTGGTTGCACCCTTGATGATTGATTAAATGAATAAATATATTAAGGAAAACAGAAACCAATTTTCTCACTGTTGGAGGAGAGAATTATAAATACAGAAAAAGAGAAATGCTGTATTTAGACTGGAATTAAACTTATGAGAACAAGCTTTCAATACATACAGGCAAATTATACAGGCAAACATAGAGGCAGATATAGAAATACAGTCATAAGTATGCATATAAACATTCACAAATACACACATGTATACTCACACAACTTGAGAGGGCTTAAGGGCACTGACAACCCAATAGCAATAAGCACACTAACCCCCAGATATTGGCTTCTAAATACCATTCCCCACTAGAAGTAACCAGCATTTCTTGAAAAAAATGACCGTTCCCGGATAGGAAGAGGGGAAATACTAAATAAGAATGGGATATCTTGTGGGGCGCCTGGGTGGCTCAGCAGGTTAAAGCCTCTGCCTTCAGCTCAGGTCATGATCCCAGGGTCCTGGGATCGAGCCCCACATCAGGCTCTCTGCTTAGCTGGGAGCCTGCTTCCTCCTCTCTCTCTGCCTGCCTCTCTGCCTACTTGTGATCTCTATCTGTCAAATAAATTAATCTTAAAAAAAAAAAAAAAAGAATGGGATATCTTGCATTGCCAAAAACATACTCAAAGAATGATGGGTACAAGAAGTCAAAAGTACACAGAACCCAAAAGAGTTCTCAAATGCCAAATCTTAGACAGTGTGAGCATCAAAGTAAATTATAATTCACAGATTATAAATGATGACATAAAATAAGGAACCATGAGTACATGCGTAATTACATAAATAAGTGAATAAAGTGGAAATCTGACAAGGAATAGGGTATTTATATAGTTTCAAAATTCCTCCCTATAAAATACTAATCACAAAGGGGGATAGAATAATGTTACAGTAGAGAAGGCTAACAGACAATACCTTTATCAAGTGATCTGTGATAATATCACTAACGAGACAAACCAAAGTCATGAGTCACCTGACAATGAGAACAAAGCAACACTGTTTCTGCGACATTCCTGTTGAAGATATGTAACATAAATCCAATCATATGGCTACAAAGACAAACCCAAACTAAGGAGCATTCTGCAGAAATAACTGGCCTATAATATTAAAAAGTGTCAAGGTCATCAAAGGCAAGGGAAAACTGAGGAAGTATTGCAATTTGAAGAAAACTAGACACATGACAATTAAAAACAGTATGTAATTCTGAACTAGATCTTTTTGCTATAAAGGACATTACCAGGACAGATGGCAAGCCCTGAACAGGCTCTGAAGATTACATGGTAATAATACATTAGTGCTGACTCCCCTGATTTTGATGACTGCACTGTGGTTACACAGGAAAAAATCTTTATTTTTAGAGAATATACACTTAATATTTGGCAGTGATATATTTCAGCAGGCAACTTACTCTCACATGGTTCAGGGAAAAAATTATGAAACTTTAAGTACTGTATATGTTTTTGTAAGGATGAGAATGTTTTTAAAAGAATTTTCATATTAAAAAATAAAATAAAAAACAAATTTCCTTCATCTCATAAAGGGTATCCACAAAAAAAAATAGTAGATATCACGTTTAACAGTCAAACATTGAAAATACTCCAGTTAAGTTCAGGAGCAAGACAGGAACAACTCAATATTAAACTAGAATTTCAAGCCAGTCCATAAGGCAAGGAAAAATACAAACACTGAAAAGGAAAAAGAACTGTCATTAGTGCAGATTAATAAGTATCATCATTATCACCTAAAAAATTCCAAAGAAATCTATGGATAAATTATTAAATAAGTAATAATTTTATATAGGTTGCTGGATACAAACTCAACATAGCAAGAGTCTATTGCACTTCTGTAAACTAGCAACAATCCATTAAGAAATGATAGCATTTAAAATAGCAACAAAAACTTTAAGTCCTAGAAATAAATCTAAAAAAATTATACAAGCCTTTTAAATAAAAAAGTATAAAACCTTATTGAAATAAACTCTTAAAACTGAATCAGTGGGGGCCCATGGGTGGCTCAGTCAGTAAGCGTTTGACTTTGGCTCAGGTTATGATCCCAGAGTCCTGGGATCCAGCCCTGCATCGGGCTCCCTGTTTAGCAGGAAGCCTGCTTCTCCCTCTCCTACTCCCCAGCTTGTGTTCCTTCTCTCACCGTCTCTCTATCAAATAAATAAAATCTTTAAAAAAAAAAAAAAAGCTGAATCAATGGACCTATACTTATCATAGCTTTGAACACTCAGTCTAAATATTGTAAGCTGTGGGGGCGCCTGGGTGGCTTAATCTGCCTTTGGCTCAGGTCATGACCCCAGGATCCTGGGATGGAGCCCCATGTCAGGCTCCTTCCTCAGCGGGGAGCCCACTTCTCCCTCTGACTGCCACTCCCCCTGCTTGGGCTCTTGCTTGCTAACTTGGCTCTCTCTCTGTGTCACATAAATAAATAAAATCTTTTAAAAATAAACAAACAGGGCACCTGGGTGGCTCAGTGGGTTAAAGCCTCTGCCTTTGGCTCGGGTCATGATCCCAGGGTCCTGGGATTGAGCCCCGCATCGGGCTCTCTGCTTGGCGGGGAGCCTGCTTCCTCCTCTCTCTCTCTCTCTCTCTCTGCCTGCCTCTCTGCCTACTTGTGATCTCTGTCTGTTAAATAAATAAAATCTTATAAAAAATAAACAAACAAAATATTGTAAGATGTTAATTCTTTCTGAAATTGATCTATTAGTTCATTGTTATTCCCATTAAAATCCTAAAAGGATTTTTCACAGGACTCAACAAAATGATTCTAACATTTTATGAAAAAGCAAAAGACTAAGAATAGTTAAGATACTTCAGCAGAAGAGCAAGACTGGGAACCACGATGATGTATTATCAAGCCTTACTAATAATGTTAGATTGTGTTACTTGACATTGGGATAGTGTTACATATATGGACAGGCACCACATATCTGAGGAAAAAGAGTGGATTCTTAATACTTTCAGCACCGAATCCACTAATTATTCATATAGGAAAAAAATGAAAGTGGATCTCTAGCTCACACTTACACACACTGAAATCAATTCCAAGGTATTTGTAAGTTAATTGTGAATGTCAAAACTGTTAATATTTTAAGAGAAAGGGAGATTATATCTATAACCTCAGGGAAAGGAGAGATTTCTTAAACAAATATTTCTGAAAGGAAAACCCCCCCACACACATACACAAAAAAAGTCTGTTAAGTTCAACTATATTAGAATTGAGAATATTTGCTCATGAAAAGATACCACAGAATGAAAAAGGGGGCTACAGAAGGGAAGAAGATGTCTGTGACACATGTAACAAAATACTTACATCTAAAATATACAAAAAAATCTAAAACACAAACAGAAAGAAGACATGACCATGCAACAAACATTCCATAAACATAAGAAGCTCAAATTTCTTATTAGTCAAGGAAATACAGAATAAAACCACTATTAAATATCACTATATTCCTATCACATGACAAAAATAAGAAATTGGGTAATACCAAGGGTTACACAGATGTAGAACAATGGAAAACAGCATCAACTATTTATGGGGAGTGAAACTGAACAATTTTGGAAAATAGTATATTTCTGGAGTGCAATATTTCTATGTCCCATGATTCAGAAATTCCACTCCTAATTAATCCAGAACTTTCACACATGTGTACCAGGAAAATGTTCATATTATTTGTCATAGCAGAAAGAAAAACCCAAACTGGAAAAAAATAATGTGTACATCAAGAATAAAATAGGCAAAGAAATTATTGTTTGCTCATAAAATACAGAAATGAAAATTTATGAAACAACATAAATATGAATGAAACTTAAAATGTTGAATAAAAGAAGCAAGTCACAGAAACACAGCATAATTTCATCTATATAAACTTCTAAAAAGAGTCAAAACTAGTATCCACAGGACTACAAACATAGACAGTTAAAAATTAACAGAAAAACAAGGAAAATGTTAGATTCTGGACGTCCCTGCAATCAGGAAGGAGTACATAGGAGCTTCTTAATGCGTCATTTCTTTAAAAAAAAATTTTTTTAAAGATTTTTATATTCATTTGAGAGAGACAGAAAGAGCACAAGTGGGGGGTGAGGGGGGTGGAGGGAGGGACAAGCAGACTTCCCCGCTGAGCTGGGAGCCTGCCATGGGGCTCAATCCTAGGACTTAGAGATTGTGACCTGAGCTGAAGGCAGACGCTCAACCATCTGAGCCACCCAAGTACCCCTAATGCCTCATTTCTTATCCTGGCTGTGAGTACAAACCTGTTTCACATTATTTATTTGTACCCTTATGTTGTATATGTGCTTTCCATGTATATTTCATAAACTCCCCCCACCCCCAGAATGATGAAAGAAGTCCAGAGATAAAGAAGCATGAGTTCCCTGACTTTTCTATAGGGTTCTTTGCCACCAAGAGGCATTATTTCAGCAGCTCCTTAACTCTTAGTACACTCACCCAGGATGCTGCTGCTTTAAATACTCCATCACACACACACACACACACACACACACACACACACACCCACACCCACACACTCCCTCACTCATTTACGCAGACAGCAAGAGCCAAGGTAAGAGGACAGACAGGAGCATTAGAAGAACATTAGAAAAAGTATTGGTTCTATTCTCAACATTGGCAGTGAGAGGAAATAACGAAATAAAACATTTGTATATTACACTTGACAATTCATAAAACACTATTATATACTTCTTTATTTTTATCCCCTAAACAGGTAGATAGGATATGAATCAAATATTTTACAATCCCAAAGAGAACGTCACTAAGAGGTATCTCTCCCTGTTGCCCCCAGTCAAGTCAATCTCCTAAGAATGCCACTGTGCACAACAGGCCTTGGAGTCATGAAGATGGGGGGGGGGCGGGGGCAGTCCTGGTTTTATCACTAATTAGCTATCTCTCTCTCTCTCTCTTTCTCTCTCTCTCTCTTTTTTTAAAGATTTATTTATTTTAGAGGGAGAGCCCATGAGGTGGGGGGCGGAAAGGAGAGAAGCAGACACCTCGCTGAGCTTGGAGTCCCATGGAGGTCAATCTCATGACACTGAGATCATGACCTGAGCTGAAATCAAGAGTTCGATGCTTAACCAACTGAGTCACCCAGCTGCCCCACTAATTAGCTTTCTGAGCCTCAATGTCTTCAGCTGTGAGATGAAGCAGCTATCACCAGCTTTTCAAGAACTAAAGATAATGTACATTAGAAAACCTAGAAAATTGCCCAGTACACAATATAGACAACTATATAAGTTTTACATACACAACTCTGTAGGACATATGCATGAAAGAGAGCACAATTTTAACTATTTTCAAAGCAATTAAATTTAACAAATTTAGGCTAAAACTTGGATGTCTGCAACAGTCTCTTAAATATTATGATTTAAGTCATTCCCTCTGCTATTCATTTTCCACAAATCCCTTCAAATAACATTTTTAAAATATCAATTTGGCCATGTCACTCACCTGGCTTACTACTGCCTAAAGAGTAATGCTCAAACTCCTTTTGTGGCACATAGGCCCTTTACAATCTGTCCTAAACCTAACTATCACTACTGCCTCTTCTCTAGCATCCTACATTTTAACCATATCCCATTACGAACTGATCTTTGAATAGCACATGTACTTTTCCAATAACTTTTTTTTCCAAAATAGTAAATACATATTGTAGAAAATTAGAAATTAGAAAATATAGATGAAAGAAAAAGACATCACATTCTCATCAGCTGGGTATCATCACTATTAACACCTTAGTGCATTTCCTTCTGGAGATACACATATATGACTATAATGCACATACTGTTTCATAACCTATCTTTGGTCAACAATCTTTACCTTTCCATTTCAGTAAATTTCTACCTCATCTAAAACACAGGTCATATTCAAATTTCCTCCAATTGTCCAAAAATGCCTTCTATAGTTGATCTTCAACCAACATCCAATTCAGAATCTCATATTACATCTGGTTTTCTGTTAAATTTCTTTTAATGTAGCACTTTCACCTCCCCACATCAACTTTTTGGGATACTAACAAGCTAAAGGGATATTATTATTTTTCCTACAGAGGTTTCAACCATATGAATTTGTCTGGTTCCTTCCTCTCTTTTTCTTCCATCACCTGTTTATCCTATAAAAAGGAAGTTGTAAGAAATGGCGTGAGGAGTTAAAATTAAATGGTTTTGCTAGAATATATCATGCATAATTATGTATATCACATGAGCAGATACTATCTGGATAACTCAACTCATTAGTAATGGGAAAACCATCTCTGAATTAGGGTGATAACAGTTTGAGCTCTCCAGTGAACAAGTATGTTTTTCCTCTTGCAACCATTAATAATTTATATGGTGTTACTTTGGCACAGTAAGAACCGACCAGAAACCCACTGTCCAGTCATCTAACAGTTATAGCAACAATTAGTAATCCTGGCATAAAGCAGATTTCTTTTTTTTTTTAATATTTTATTTATTTTTGACAGAGAGCGAGAGAGGCAACACAGCACAGGGGAGCTGGAGAAGGGAGAAGCAGGCTCCCCGCCGAGCAGGGAGCCAAATACGGGGGCTCAATTCCAGGATGCTGGGATCATGACCTGAGCCAAAGGCAGATGCTTAATGACTGAGCCACCCAGGTGCCCCATAAAAGCAGAGATTTCTTTAGGGTTTGTATGTTTCTCTAATTTTATCACACTTTCTACATTTATTTGTTGGCATTCTTCAGCAAAATTCAATCCTAATTCATTAAGAATTCAGTTACTGAAATACAGATGCCAGTTTAGTTACTGAAATACAGATCTGACTATAAATGCAATATAAATGCTTAATTCTTATTAATAAACATTTTTAATGTAAAAAATTGTATTAAAAGTTACTTCAAAGTGTATCAAGTTAAACACTTTTTCTGACTTTCTCTTTATTATCTTACATACTCATGGGTTTTCTCATAGTCATCATGACAAATGCAGCTCATGCTCTGAAGAACCTGTAACCATGTTCATGCTGATTCCCCTCATCTCCCCCAAATCCTAAACTGATAAATTCAACTTACAGTTTCAAATCTCCATAATGCCACAGAATGAACTTCTTCATCTCCAATGCCACAGGAATTTTTCTATTTTGTATACTACATAAAAATACCTCTAGTGTAATATTTGGTTGCATATCTTTTTCATTTTCTGGACTTCTCTTTCACAAGTAAGGATAGTATCTTTCACCAGTGTTATTTACAGTTTGATTTGCAGATCACTTCTGGCACAAACTATTTTCTGTCTGCGACATAATAAGAAGCTTGCACGAGACTATAAATCAACTGGCTACTAAACAGTTTAGTTTTGGCTCAGTTTTTTTCTTTGATAGCAAAAATTTCTGGAAGAAGGATGAAATGTGTTTATTTCGATTCTGGCAAGAGTTCTTTAACACTTCATGGACTAATAACAAATACCTGTACAAGCTACTTTGAATAGCACTGCCCAATCATCAATTTGCTCTTAACTGCCAGAAACACAAAAGGAATATAAACAATTGTTTGTTGAGAAAGAAGGCAGTATGCAGGAGTAAAGACCATGGGTGTGCCAAAATATCCCTTCTAAGGTAAAGGATAAGTCATTACACATCTGGATCCTCCTATAATCAAAAAAGATGTATAGTACCTAGTGGGTATCTTTGGATTTTGGACGCAACATACTCCTAATCTGGGTGTGTTATTCTGGCCCACTTACCATGTGACCCAAATAGCTGCTAGTTTTCAGTAGGTTCAGTATATGTGCTGCCGAAGCGAGCACTAGTTTTCAGTAGGTTCAGAAGGTTCTGCAACAACAGGTCCTACTTGCTGAGCCCAGAAGGTTTTGCAATGGGTTCAGGCTGCTGTTCAAGCTGCTCTGCTGTGTGGGTCCTATGACCTAGCAGGTTTCATGGTCTGAAGTATCAATGACTGTTTGCAGACTAAAAGAGGCCTTTGTACATGAATCTCAGTGAAGGCCCTTACGATTCTGGAGAAAAACCCTGCCATCCTTTGTAGATGACTACTGTCCTTTTGAAATACAGCTTTTGGCCTGCTATCGTGTCTTAGTAGTGACTGAATGCTTAATCTTGGGCCACCAAGTTACCATGCAACCCGAGCTGCCCATCATGAATGGGGTGTTATCTGACTCACAAAGTCATAAAGTTGCAGCTGTATGAAACATTCCATCATCAAATGGAAGTGGTATAAATGTGATTAGGCCTAAACAGGCCCTAAGGATACAAATAAGTTACATGAAGAAGTGGCTCAAATGCCCATGGTCCCTGCTCCTTCTATACTGCCCTCTCTATCCAAACTACATGGCCTCATGGGGAGTTCCCTAGAATCAGTTGACAAAGAGAAGACAAGACTCAGGTCTGGTTTACAGTTCCCTATGATATGCAGACAACATCTGGAAGTGGATAGCTACAACACTACAGCTCCTTTCTGGTACAACCTGGAAGAATAGCAGGGAAGGAAAATCCTTCCAGGGGACAGAACTTCAAGCACTGCATGTGGCTGTTCACTTTACTTAGAAGGAAAAATATCCAGACATGCAAATGTATACCAATATATGGGCCAACAGTCAGGGACTTAGAAGAAACATGATTGAAAAACTGGTGACAAGGAAATCTGGGGAAGAGGTAGGTGGAGAGACCTCTGTGAATGCACAAAAAAAATATGAAGATATTTGTGTCTCATGTGAATGGTCACCAAAGGGTGACCTCAGCAAAAGAGAATTTAAAAAATTAAGTGGGTAGTCTGATCCATTCCTGAATATCAGTCAGCCTCTCACCCCAGCCACCTGCTGTCCCCCAACAGGCTCATAAACAAAATGGCAATGATGGCAGAGATGGAGGTTGACTTAGCAACATGGCCACCCTGGCTACAGTCATTGCTTTGTGTCTAACTTGCCAACATGAGAGATTAACACTGAGTCCCCGATGTGGCACCACTCCTTCGATATCTACCAGCTACCTGGTGGCAGGTTGAGGATACTAGATCACTTCCATCATGGAAAGAACAATGTTTTGTCCTTACTGGAATAGACACTTATTCTGGATATGGATTTGCTTCTCTGCTCACAATACTTATACCAAAACAATCTCCATGGACTGACAGAATGCCGCCCCAATGTGGGTAAACCTTATCCAACCCACTGAAGGCCTGAACAGAAGAAAAGATGGAGTAAGGGAAAATTCACTCTCTGTCTGACTGTCTTTGAGCAGGAATATTGGTCTTCTGCTGCTTTTGAACTCAGACTCATTCTGCAACTTAACTGCTGGCTCTCCTGGTTCCCAGGCCTTCAGACTCAGACCAGAATTATACTATCAGACCTCCTAGGTTTCTAGCTTACCAACCACTGCTCTTGGGATTTCTCAACCTCCATAACTATGTGAACCAATTCCTCATAATAAATCTTCCCCTCTCTCTCTCTCTCAGTTCTTTTTCTTTGGAGAACCCAAACTAATTCCAAAGGCAATTCCTTCAAACTGGTAATAGACACTAAGGGGAAATAGAGAAAATGCAAAGGTGGTTTCTCATTTGTCCTTATCAAGTATGGCCTCTTGATCAGGTCCTGAAGATCAAGAAAATAAAGACAGCAGTGAGAGGCCACTGGATTAAGGAATAACCAGCAACTAAGGCAGGTAAGGCAATTATAAAACTGTCTGACTAAAATCAATCTAACATACATTTACTGAGTAGTAAGGAATAGAAATTTTATATATTTATATATAAAGTTCTCAGGAGCTCTATAAAATTCTGTTGTTTCCACTAAGAATCAGGCTACAGAAATCATTTTTATGCCATTTATATTTTCATTAATCATTTCTCTTTAGTTTAGTATGAATTTAGTTCAATCTTTTTTTAAGATTTTATTTATTTACTTGAAAGAGAGAGAGAACACAACCAGAGGGGAGGGACAAAGGGAGAGGGAGAAGCAGACTCCCCAGATTGAGCCTGACACAGGGCCCAATCCCAGGACCCCGGAATCATGACCTGAGCTGAAGGCAGACACGTAACCAACTGAGCCACCCACATGCCTAATTTAATTCAATCTTAAATAGCCTAACAGTTAAACTGCTAAAAATAATCAAGGAAAAGATTTCTGTCTAAATTTAAGGAACACTGCCTTGAGGTAAAACTACTTGGAAGAGAGAACAGCAAAGTAAGAGAACATAAGAGATAATGAGACTACCTCTTTCTTTGTGGACATTCTTGTTTCTGAGCTAGTACTCAGTCAAATCTTGCAGGACTTCATATTTTATTGAAATCAGGGTAACTCCTCCCTATAATAATCAATCTCTTATGAGTCGGCCCAAGCAGATACTGGTTACCAGTGTTTACTTAAATTCTTATGTTTGCAAATGAGTGCAAAACCCCACCTCTCTAATAGCAAATCCAGCAAACAACAAGAATATCCAAAGAATAATCAAATTTTGAGCTGTGACACACTGAAATTTCAAAAGGAGGCATTCACATAGCTAAAGTAATTTAAAAAAATATTTTCCCTATATTCTTAAAAAGAAGAGAACTCCCCCCCACACACTTTCTTGGAAGTATGGGGGAAGGGGAAGAGCGAATCTTTTTTTTTTCTTTTAATTTATTTTTTGCCAGAGGGAGAGAGCACATAAGTAGGGGGAGCAACAGGCAGAGAAAGAGGCAGACTGCCTGTTGAGCAAAGAGCCTGATGCGGGACTTAATCCCAAGACCCCAAGCTCATGACCTGCACGGAAGGCAGATGGCTAACTGACTGAGCCACCCAGGTGTCCCAGGAGAGAGAAAGTTAAGCAGGTTCCACACCCAGTGCAGAACCTGAGGCAGGGATCAATCTCACCACCTTATGATCGTGACTTAAGCCAAAAATCAAGAGTGGAGATGCTTAACCGACTGAGCCATCCAGGTGCCCGAAAAGAAGAGGACTTCTGATTAGAAATACTTTAATCTTTTCTTTTAGTCCTATACTAAAATGATAGAGAAGAAAAATTTTTAAACATATAAACCATAATAATAAAGAGAATTACAAAAGGGACAGAAACTTTAATAAGTGATTTAGCAGGACTGGAAAAAGACATAACTGCAGTATGTATGGATGGGGAACATGGACAAAGAGAGAACCAATTTGCCCTACACAACCCCAATAAGGGTCAAAATGCTAGATACAGAAAAAAGTATGAATATGACCCATCAAGGTTAAAGATGATAGGAATTAACTAGAAGTCTACATAAGGCAAGAACAGACTTCCAGTCTTTTACCTCTATTCCAAGCAAAAAAATCAGAGGTTGCTTCTCTGGAGAAAACAGAACAACCTAAGAAGGAAAAATTCCTCCACTCAGTAGATACTGAGGTGTCCTCCAATATCCATCTAGTACTATAAAATCAAGCCAGCCAATTGACCAGCCTAGCCCACATATAAAAATGCCTGAATCAACTTTTTAATTCCTCACTCTTAAATATTAATAAACAGCAAATAATCATTAGATATTTTTTCCTTATTTTTATTTGACAGACAGAGACCACAAGGAGGCAGAGAGGCAGGCAGAGAGAGAGGAGGAAGCAGGCTCCCTGCTGAGCAGAGAGCCTGATGCGGGGCTCGATCCCAGGACCCTGAGATCATGACCCGAGCCGAAGGCAGAGGCTTTAACCCACTGAGCCACCCAGGCGCCCCTAATCATTAGATATTTGAAGAAAGATTCCAAAAGAAAGAAACCAGAATAAACATAAAGGACAAAATGCCTATTTGGAAAGAGAGAGATAATACAAGGAACCTAAGAAATCTTAACAAAAACTAGCAGGAACACTCTACCTAATATAGTTACTGATAAAACAAAAATTGAATGATATGAATAAGGAATGGTATATAATAAAAGAGTTCCTGGAACCTGAGGATACAATTGTCAAGATAAGTAATTCAACAGAAATGGAGAGCTGAAATATGTAGTTGAGGGAATATATGAAGAAAGATAATTAAAACCAAAGGAAAGTATAAAAGAAAAAGATAAAAGATTGAGAATCAATTCAGAAGCTCTAGTTTGTAATTAGCAAGAATTCCAGAAAGATATAGAGAAAATAAGGTAAAAACAAAAACCACAGAAAAAACTTTTAAAAATTTCACACAATATATATCTCCAAAGAGTCTACTAAATTACCCATACATTAAACAGGAACAAACTACTGTTTGTTGTACAAACAACTACAACACAACTCAAATCCCAGGACATCTCTGTGAAACTACATAGTGCCAAAAATAAAAGATCAAAGTGCCAGGAAAAAAAGGATTATACATCTCTCAGAAAAATAAAAACAGGCAATATAATATGTAAAATGGATCAGAACGTGGACTCTTCTCAGTGGCAACCTGAATCCTAGAAAAGCAACGCATTCAGATTTTTTTTTTAAGATTTTATTTATTTATTTGACAGAGATCACAAGTAGGCAGAGAGAGAGAGGGGGAAGCAGGCTCCCTGTTGAGCAGAAAGCCCAATGTGGGGCTCGATCCCAAGACCCTGGAATCATGACCTGAGCCAAAGCAGAGGCTTTACCAATAAGCCACCCAGGGGCCCCTCATTCAGATTTCTAACAAAAAAATCATTTCTTCCATTCTTGCCAAATCATTAATATCAAATATTAGAGTAGATAAAAGAAATTTTTAGTAATGCAGTAACTAAAAAAAAATTTACCATCCATTTGCCCTCTCTTAGAAAGTAAATTAAAGATATACTCTAGCAAAATGAGGGAATAAACTAAAAAGATACCCAAGAAATAGTGGACCCAATCCCACAATATGACAAAAGGAAGACTCTGAATGATAGTTCTAGAGAAATCTTCAGACAGTAATCTATTTAGAATAAAAAGGTTGATTGAGGTGGAGAGAAGAATAGAAATACTGCATTTTCAAAAGTATCTGAATACTATACGAATTTTTAAAAACTATGTATATGTATCACACTGAACTTCTCAAAATTAAGTAATATTAAATGCAGAAAAAATAGAGGTAGTTATATGAAATCTTAGACTCATTTAGCTTTTAACTTCTGTTAGCACTTTGGGAAATTTCAAAGATGCCCTAAAAAGATTCTGCAATTTCTCTTCTCATAATTTTGCTTTCATAGCATAAACAAAAAGTAAAGTAAACTTGACCAGTGTTTACTATAACATTTCAGAGGTGATAATGACAGAAAAGAGCCATTAAGAGAGTCACAGTTTTTCTGAAAAAAGTTTTGTTTTTATGGTATTTATCATTGGTTATCAATTTATATATTCTCTCCTGAATTATACTACTTCTCCTATTATTAGACGTGGCATGGTCTGATTAGCTGGTATTTATCATGCTTCATGTTTCAGAGCAATAAACCCAGACACAAAAGAGGGCATGTGGTATAGTAGTACAAGGACTGATTGATAGCATATCTTGAACATATTTTAACTATTCCCCTACCACTTCTACCTTCTCTTTCCTTTGACTCTGAAGCTTCTGATGAGAAAATCTCCCCAGACTAATGAGCAGAGAAACACTATAAACCAGAGTCTATCTCCTAGTTACAGTTAAAATTCTAAGCTCTATGTCTGGATATTTCAATCATGAAATCACCTTCCTCCCTTCGGAGAAGTCCCAAGATCTCAGATCTGAAAAAGATCTTCCACTTTCTTACTCCCAGGCATAGCACAGAAAAGTTTATTTTCAAAAAGTAATCCAACATCCACAAAAATGGAAAAGAGTAACCCAAAGAATACATTATCAAGTACTTACATAACAATTTTCATGACTTTAATAGGATATTTACACTAATTATCATTATTGTTACTAACACAGGAGCCATATTTCACTTCAACTAGCCTTTACTGAGCATCTGTCAAGAGTTTGGTTCTGATGGACACCAGGAATTCTAATTGGTCCCTGCTCAAAAGCTATAACATACGACCCTGAGGAAGGTAATCCAGAAAATAAGGTCAGCAGAGAAGCTAGACTGTTCGTTCTCAACCATAATTTTAAGCAAAATGTGGCTAGTCTACAAAAAATAAACACAGCTTTAAAACTAAACAAAAGATACCCATGATTTAAAATTATTCCTTAGTTTTCTGCTATTCATCTGACCTTGTCTGTAAGTTTGAACCAAAAACAGTACTACCAAATAAGAAGATAGCTTCTATATCAGCTCACCCTGTGTTTTTGGACTTTGGACAAGTCACATCACTGCTACAAGTCTCAATTTTCTCAAAAAAAAAAAAAAAAAAAAAAGGACTGAGGAAGACTAAACTTGAAGGTTTCAAACAGAAGTTAAATTATATGACTATGCTTATGTAAGTAAAAACTGCTGTTTATTTCCTACGTAGCTTAAATTATAGTAGCAGCCACTGATGACTGAATGCCTGACTATGATACTTCTAATTTTACAACTACTATTTCTAATTCTGTCAACAATTTTATAATGTACATACTATAAATATAAGGAAATAGGAGAAAAATTGGCTTGCCAAATATCACACAGCTCATAAATGTTGGGGACTGTACTGAAAGCATCACAAAAAAAATATTTTTTTCTCCAACATAAGTTTGTTATATATTATTTACAAGCATTATTTCTACAGAAATTTGAATAGGCATTAGAAACCCAATTAACTTAAAAGAAAGTAAAGTCAATCCATTTTACAGTTCAAAATATGAGAGCTAAAAACGTTCATATATACTCACCTGATGCAACAGACGTTTCAGTTTGAGTAACTGAGTTTTTACAGCAGTACAATCTTGGACCATGTGCCGGAGCGTCATCTCATCTAATATCACTGTATTTTCAGGTACATCTACAAACATCTTCTGAGCCTGGAAAAAGGGGGTCCCTCCATAGCTTTCAAAATGACCCAAAGGAGATTCTCTATAGGGAGAGCCTCTGGAAGGACAGGGGAAGAAGTTGGAGGGAAAAGATACACAATATAATTTCAGAAAGAAATAGGGTAATGAAATTATTGAAGTGATTATTACAAATCATTTATCATTATCACATAGCCTTTGACTTTTGTTTACCTCAGACACTGAATTTGTTTCCACCAAAATTTCCAATCAGTTCTAGTTCTCATTAATATAATTATCTTCTGCACTCCTCCCCCTTTTTGTGCTTTCTACAGATTGGTGAATAAATCTTATTCTTTAGGAAATAGAAGAGAAACAAAAAATTCTAGGGAAAGGCCTTGTCTGAAAAAAATTATACTTATTTTCTTGCCTGAACAGATTGTCCGCTCTTTAGCTTTTGACTTTAATTGGCCTCTTGAACTTCACATCTTTTTTTTAGCCCCATAATTATGTTACCTATGTTAATTCCCAGTTTGGTCACATACTGCTAGATTCCATTCTCTTATAAGTCCCAGCAAACAGTTAAGACAGATGAACTGTTACTTCTCGTTTTGTTTTTACATTATTGATAAATCTTCTTTTCCAATAAAGGTTAAACTTGGTTTTATAAAAGTCTTATACACACCACATATTTCCTAATCTTAAACTATATTTCAAAAAAAATCCACTCTAAGAAAATTTAAACTTCCCTTTAGTTTCATATAACATACATGCTGAAAAAAGCAGGAAAAAAAATATAACCTAGGACTGATTTGTTTCATGGATGTGAAAAACACAATGTTTTAATCAGAAGTCATTAGCTACATCAATTATGAAATTACTGCATTCACATAATACATAGTTCCAGTTGGTTCTTAAGACATGAAAATTTTATATATGTAAATAGATATATAAATACATATATATGGGGGCGCCTGGGTGGCTCAGTCTTTAAGCGTCTGCCTTCAGCTCAGGTCATCCCAGGGTCTTGAAATCAAGCCCCGCATGGGGCTCCCTGCTCAGCAGGAGGCCTGCTTCTCCCTCTCCCACTCCTTCTGCTTATATTCCCTCTCTCGCTGTCTCTCTGTCAAATAAATAAATGACATTTTAAAATATATATATGTGTGTATATATACACATATATAAATATAAAAATAAAAAACATAAAATATATAAAATAACACACTGTGGAGAGTATTCTCTCCAAATAATGGTTATGTTAACATATCAGGATTAAAGTTAAATTCATGATGCATTAAATTTGCAAAAGCCACACCACATTAATTTTTAATCAGACTGAAAAAGTAGAAACATGGTTTTCACTAAATTTTCTAGTTTTCAAACAAATATTCCCAAATCTCTAAACTCTTAAATATTCAATATAAGCTTGGTTTTCACAAGATTATATTTTTCTGAAACTATTTTTCATATGGGATTTCAGGTCTGATTCTTGTTTTAACCTAAAGAAAAAAAAATTAAGAACTTCTAAATTGTTGATCTATAGTTAAGATCTAATGTGTTTATATAGAATTCTGCTTTATTTTTATGGTTCAAATTATAGTTGAATTATTAAATTTCAAATACTGATCAATTAATTAATATGATTTAACCATTCATTACTGAATAGATGGATAATCTATACAGGAAGTGATAAAAATACATAGTAATAATAAAGTTAGCAAAGCAGGAAAACAAAAATATAGAATTATCTGGCACATGAAGAAAAGAGATAAGCGATGTTTTCAGGGAAAAAAGCTGACATACTTAGGAAGATTTTCTTGGACAGAAAAGAACCTGGGATGAACTATAAAGTTTGAATTTGACTGGAATGAAAAGTGAAGGCTTTCTGGAAAAAGAAAATAAAAAGCAATGGCACAAAGTACAAGGCATGTTTTTCAGGGACAGGGACACACTTAAATATGGCTTATGAGGCCAAAGATAGCCTAAATCCAATATATTCTTTAACTTTATCCCTTAACACATCTGTCTCCCTTAGACTGACTTCTTAATCCACAGTCAATTACCTGAGACTGCCTGAAGCACACTACAATCTCCCTCATCTCCAAACCTATGTCAAACTCTCTTTACTCCTGGCCAGGCTACCCACCCTACCCTCCATTGCCACTTGATCTAGAGAATGATAACTCTTCTTCATCTTAAATTAGTTGGCATTTCCTCAGGGAAAGCTTCCTTAATCCCCCAAAGCAGGGTTTGGTACTTCACGGGTGTCCTTATAGAGCCCTCTAATATGCCCCACCATATTACCTGACATAGTATATTGTGTTCATTGGCAATCTGTTATAATCTGTGCCAAATTATAAACTCCATGAAGACACAGACTGTATATTCTTTTCCTCTATATCAGAGACCAGTTAGCTTTTTATTTGTTTATTTTTGTTGTTGTTGCTTTCACTGAATGACTAAGGATCATGGATTTTAACCACTAGGTTATTTCTTTTCAAGCTTCCATTGCTGAAATTTTAAAGTTCTTTAGCTACTACTTTAAAATTATAATCTGGAAGCAGTTACATTAAAAAGTCCCAGTTAATAATCAAATTAAACTTTACTTGCTATGTTACCAAGTGAATAAAACAAAGAGTGGAGAGGAAAGAGACTGAAGGAGACTGGTCTGCAATCTACAATATGAGAAACAGGTACAGAGTAAGGCTTATTTTAGGTTGACTAAAAATTAACCACATGCAAGAAACTAATAAATTAGAAACATTCAAAAGAAGAGTCACAAGTCTTTATCATTAATAATACGGGGTCAAAGATTTGGTATCTAGAAAACCGTAATGGTATATAAGAGCCACCTCTCACCTAGGAGTAAGGTTTAAATCCTGACTGACAGTAACTAGCTACTAAAAATACTTAATGTCTTCGGGCCATAATTTCTTTAACTCTCAATGTTCTCCAGTGCAAAATAAATAAAGTTCATATACCTTAGGTTGCATTTCAAATACTTACACCATGAGACCCAAAATGAAACTTACATCTTCTCCTCATACTAAAATGCTACTTCCTCTAAAAGCCATTCCTGATCCCCTCAACTAGATAAAACTAGCACTTGAAGATCCTTAATTTATTTAGTACAAATTAAAGAAATCTATATAGCTATCACCTCTAATTAGATTACAAGCTCTTTGAAAGCAGGAGCATATCTTACTCATTTTTATATTACCTATACAGATTACCTGAGTTCAAATCTCACCTTTGTTACTTACTAGCTAATAACAGGACAAGTTACTTTATCAAACCTTCATTTTCTTAATCTATAAAATGAGGATAATAACAGTACTTATCTCATTAGGTTGGTATAAGTCTCAAATGAGGTAATATATGTTAAAGTGCTTGGAACAGTGCCTGACATATAGTAAATGTTAACTAATTGCTATTGTATTACTGTTGTTAGTATAATTCCCAACTTCTTTAGATTGAAAAAATTTTCTAACATAAAAGTCAAAAGAATACTATAATGACCTATAACCTTCACCTATATTCCTCAATTGTTAAATTTTAACACAATTTGTTTATACTCAGGTATTTGGTATGAAACCATCTGATAATACACTGGAAATAACATAACACCCTTACTGAACTTAGCTGGAAAAAAATGAAGATAACTGAGAAGGTCAAGAGGCAAAAGAAGACAAAGATGTAACAGAAAACAAATATACCAGGGGTTATTTTCAGAAAATAAATGGATACCATTAAAGATAGGAGAGGGAAAAAATAGGACAGAAAGATAATGAAGATTCTGAGATTCCACATTCTGAGAGGATGATGCAGTTCACACACGGGAATCTGAACCTTTAAAACAGTATGAGTTCCAAGAGTCCCAAGCTTGAAGACATAAAGAATGTAAAGAAAAATAAACATGGGACAATAGTGGAATTATTGGACACAGGAACCCATAATAAGTTGACAGGCATAAATCTGTTTGTATACAGACTTTAACAATCGTGGATTTCTGGTAGAGAACTTAAATGGTGAAAGCAAAAGAAGACTGCATGCTGTCTGGGGGAACACACTGGACTATTAGCAGTGTGTTAGTACAGGCAGACTACAGCTAACCACAGGCCAGGCAGGCTATGGAATAGGAAGAAGTGAACCAATATAGGGATGGGTTAAGGCAAAAATGAGTTCAGTAGTTACAGAAGCATGAGAAAGAACTGTCTACCATCACCAATATTGTTCAATATTGTTCTAGAAGTATAGACAATAAAGTCATCCCCCCAAAATGGGATCAGAATAACTGCAAAAAGAAATCTCTGAGATAAGCTTTTTTTTAACCCATTTAAATTGAGTCCATACAATAGCATTAACAATCCACACACCTAATAATCACATCACTGCATAATCATTATTGCAGTTTTAAAGAAATCCCTCCAAATACGTGGCTGTACCCACATACTTATACTCGTCACTTCTACCCGAGCTTCTTAATTTCTAAGATGTGTGATTCTGTGCTACTCTGAAGGCCTGTGATTCACACATTAGAACAGTAAGTGGAAATGTGTGTGTGAGAGACAGGGAGAAAGAGAATTTTTCATCTTCATTTATTTCCTAATCTGAGTTGCACTTTGACCTCACAAAACCTTTAGTGTTTCTTTTTTCATCTTTAATAAAAATTGTATATTAAAAATTAAGTATGTATTTTATATTCATGGTTATTATATTTTTTCAATGTTAGATTCAACACACTCTCAATCAAAATCCCACCAAATTATTTTGTGAATAACAACAAAGTCATTCTAAAGTTTATATGAACAGGAAGAAGAGCCAGAATAACCAATACAAAGAAAAAGAAAGTCAGAATACTGACACTATCTGACTTCCAGACTTACTACACAAAGTGACAGTAATTAAGACAGTAGTATGGATGAAAAAATAGACAAATCAGCGTAACAAAACAGAGAATCCAAAGTATATCCACACATATAGTCAAACGATCTTTGACAGAAGAGCAAAGGCAATTCAAAGAACACAGGATAACAGAAATACCATATGATCTAGTAATTCCTCTATTGACAGGGAAAACAAAAACACTAATTTGAAAAGATACATGCACCCTTACATTTACTGCAGCATACTTATAATAGCTGAGATATTGCGTATTGGGACACAACCCAAGTGTCCACTGATAGATGAATGAATGAATAAAGAAGAGGTGGTGTGTGTATGTGCATGTATGCACATAATGGAATATTACTCAACTATTAAAAAATAAGAAAACATCTTGCCATTTTGCAACAACATGAACAGACCTACAAGGTATTATGCTAGGTGAAATAAGTCAGACAAAGAGAGACAAATACCATGATTTCACTTATATGTGGAACCTAAAAAACAAATGAACAAACAAAGAAACAAAGAAACAGACTTTTAAATACAGAGAACAAACTGATGAGTGCCAATTGGAATCTAAGAAGGAGGATAAGGGAAACGAATGAAGGGTAGAAATGGGTACAAATTTCCAGTTACAAAATAATTAAGTCACAGAGATGAAAAGTACAGCACAGAGAATATAGTCAATAATATTATAATAATGTTGTTTTGGTGACAGATGGTGACTATATTTATGGTGAGTACTGAGTAATGTATAGAACTGTTGAATCAATATGTTGTATACCTGAAACTAATAAAACACTGTATTTTTATTACACTTCAATAAAAGAAAAATAAAGAAAACCTAGGAAAAGAAAAAAAACAGAAAAACAAAAAGGAGACTGGACAGTCTTTTCAATGGTGATACTAAAAAAACTAGAATCCATACAGAAAAAAATGATCCTTTACATGGTACACAAAAATTAACTCAACATGTATCAAAGACCTAAAGGCAAAATGTAAAACTACAAGGTAGTGAAGAAGAAAGTCCAGGGGACATTGGGTTGAGCAATAACTTTTAGATACACACAAAAAGTATCATCCAGAATGGATAAGGAAGATGTGGTACATATACACAATGGAGTATTATGCCTCCATCAGAAAGGATGAATACCCAACTTTTGTAGCAACATGGACGGGACTGAAAGAGATTATGCTGAGCAAAATAAGTAAGCAGAGAGAGTCAAGTATCATATGGTCTCACTTATTTGTGGAGCATAACAAATAACATGGAGGACATGGGGAGATGGAGAGGAGAGGGAGTTGAGGGAAACTGGAAGGGGAGATGAACCATGAGAGACTATGGACTCTGAAAAACAACCAGAGGGTTCTGAAGGGGCGGGGGGGGGGGGAGGTTGAGGAACCAGGGAGGGCACGTACTGCATGGAGCACTGGGTGTGATGCCAAAACAATGAACACTGTTATGCTGTAAATAAACAAATTAAAAAAAAAAAAAAGTACCATCCATGAAAGAAAAAAATTTGTAAACCTGACTGCATAAAATTTAAAATATCTGCTCTTTGAAAAAACACCATTAGGAGATTTGGAAAGGAAAATCATAGATTAGGAGAAAATATTTATAAAATATCTGATAAAGGACTGGTATCTAAAAAGACAAAGAACTCTTAAAATTCAACAAGAAAACAAAGAACAAAATTTAAAAACAAGCAGAAGTTCTAAACAGACATCTCACTAAAGAAGATGTACAAATGGCAAATAAGCATATGAAAAACTGCTCAACATTATATATTCTTAGGGAACTGCAAATTGAAACAATAGGATATCACTTTCCACCTATTAGAATGGCTAAAATTCAAAACACACCACCAAAACGCTGGTGAGGATGTGTAACAACAGGGGCTCTCATTCACTCCTGGAGAAAATGCAAAATGTACAGCCAATTTGGCAGTTTTGTACCAAACTAAACATCTTACTATATGATCCAGCAACTGTGCTTCTTGATATTTACCAAAATGAGTTCAAAACTTACACAGAAAAAGAGCAGCTTTATCCATAATGGTCAAGTTTTGGAAGCAGTCAAGATGTGTTTTAGGAGGTGAATGGACAAATGAACTATAGTACACTCACACAATAGACTATTATTTAGTGATCGAAAGAAATGAGCTATCAAGGCATGAAAAGGCATGGAGGAAACGTAAATGCATATTGCTGAGTGAAAGAAGCCAATCTGAGAAGACTACAACTATATGGCATTCTGAGAAAGGCAAAGCTATGAAGACAGTAAAAAGATCAGTGGTTGCCCTTAGTATTGGTGGAGGTTAAGGGAGAAGAAAGGGATAATACAAAGACAACATGGAGTCTAAGGGCAGGTAATGGTAAATATATATCATTAGGTATTTGCCAAAGGTTACAGAATGTATACACAAAGAGTGAACTCCAATGTAAACTATGGATTTTAATTAATAACGGTGTATCAATATTGACTAATCAATTGTAACAACTAATGCAAGATGTTAATAATAGTAAAAATTGTATAAAAGAAGGTGAGGGAGTATATGAGAATTCTCTGTGCTTTCTGCTAAATAGTGCTAAAACTAAAACTGCTCTAAGAAATGAAGTCTATTAGTTTAAAAAAAAAAATGACAGAAGTATTTCCACAATGGCAGAATGAAGATCTCCAAAAAGTCCACTCCTCCATAAAAGTACTGATGACACCAGCAAATTTGTCAAATTCAACTTACTCAGTACTGTGAAAATCAACCAAATTCCTGCCACAACCAAGGAACACTTGAAAGAAAGGCAGGCAGAAAGAAAGGGAGGGAGGGAGGGAGGGGAAAAAAGAAAACCCAGCTGAATCTTGGTAAGAACAAGCTCTGTGAATTTTAATTTACTCTGTTGCCATGCCTATCTTCCCAGCTCTGTGGTAGCTTGAAAAATAAAGAACCTTAAAAGCATAATAGCAGTGAAACTCAGCAATCACTAGGAGGAGGGGTGAATGGTAAAATGGGTTTGGAATTCTTGGAAAAGCACCATTTCCAGAAAATAGTTACTATTTGACCTAACTAGCACCTCCCTAGAAAAGGCCCATTCTCGGTTGTTGTTTTATTTGACCCAATTCCGAGCTTTCTCAGTGGGAACAGCCTTATCTCTAGCACATTTGTTGAAAAAAAATCAGTGCAACTGTTTAAAATTTTACGCTACCAGAGATGGCGATCAAAACAAGAAGGTGATCAAAAAAACTTAAAAGAAAAACCTGAGGAAGGAGATGCCCACAGGAGGCTTTGAAATGCCCCAACATATTCTTGAACACAGAGAAGGCCATACACCTTTGTAGGGCTGTGTGCATGCCAAGGAAATACCTGGAAAGTCCTTCACCTCTACCTTTGGCTGACCTAGAGTCTCTGAGCAAGGAGGAAATGAAGGCTGAGGCACAGCTTCAATACCAAATTGTTGAAAGTATCCCTAAACACATACACATATAGAGCCCCATGGCAAAGTCTGGGATACTTACTGGTTCGAGGCATTTAAAAAAAATATTGTCCAGTCATTAGCTCAACAAACTCCAAAATTTATTAAATTAAGAGAAACACATCATAAACTATCAAAAGCTAAAGAAAGGGGCACCTGGGTGGCTCAGAGGGTTAGGCCTCTGCCTTCAGCTTGGGTCACGGTCTCGGGGTCCTGAGATCGAGCCCCACATCGGGCTCTCTGCTTGGCAGGGAGCCTGCTTCCCCCTCTCTCTGTCTGCCTCTCTGCCTACTTATGATCTCTGTCTGTCATATAAATAAATAAAATGTTAAAAGAAAAAAAAAGACTTCAAATCTGCCTTTAAAAAAAAAAAGCTAAAGAAAAAGTGAGAATCCTGAACAATGCAAGAAAAATACGACTCATCAGAAGACACACTCAGTAAGATTAACAGTTGTTTTTTCATAAGAATGCATGGGAGAAGGAAGTTGAGAGAAATTGGAAGGGGAGGCGAACCATAAGAGACTATGGACTCTGAAAAACAACCTGAGGGTTTTGAAGGGGCGGGGGTGGGAGGTTGGGGGAACCAGGTGGTGGGTAATAGGGAGGGCACGTATTGCATGGAGCACTGGGTGTTGTGCAAAAACAATGAATACTGTTACGCTGAAAAAAATAAGTAAATTAAATACAAAAAAATAAAAAATAAAAACCTAAAAACAATTAAAAAAATGTTAGATGGAAGATTGTCAACCAAGAATTCTATATCCAGCAAAATTAGTCTTCAAAATTAAAGAGAAATCACCATATAAACAAAAAGTGAGAGAATGTGTTGCATTGAGACTTTCCCTACAATAAACTGTAGTTGGAGACTTTAATACTTCCTCCTCATTAATGAACAGAACTAGGAAAAAGGTCAGCAAAACAGAAGGCTTGAATAATACCACAGACTAACAAATCCCAATAGGTATCTACAGAATATCTAAAGAGATTAAATTAGTAATCAAAAAACTTTCCACAAAGAAAAGTCCAAGCCCAAATAACTGCACTGATGAATTCTATAAGCTCTTCCAAAAACAGAAATGAAAGAAACACTTTACTATTCAATGTATATATCATAATACCAAAACCACACAAAGACATCTAAAAAAAAATGAAATTAGAGAGCAATACTTATTATGAATATATACACAAAAATCCTCAACACAGTACCAGCAAATTGAATCTAGCAATACATAAAAGGGTTACATACCATGACCAACTAGAATTTATCTAAGAAATGCAAGGTTGGTTCAACATATGTAAATCAATGTCGTATACCACGTTAAGAGATACAAAAAAAATTATCTCAATAGTCAGAAACAGTATTTGACAAACTCCAACACTCTTTCATGACAAAAACACTCAACAAAATATGAACAGAAGGGAACTTCCTCAATGATAAAGACTACCTATAAAAAAACAGAGCTAACATCATACTTAACAGATTAAATGCTTTACCCCTAACATTAGAAAGGCATAAATGTTTGCTCTCACCACTCCTGTTCAACACTGTATTGGAGGTTCTAGTCATAGGAATTATGCAGGAGGAAAAAAGTACCCAGATGGGAAAGAAAAAAGTAAAACTATCTTGATTCTCTGATGACATGATCTTGTATACAGAGAATCCTAAGACACTAAGGAGCCAGGAGGTTAAATGAATCGTGTATATAAACACTGGAGGCGTTCAGGACTGCAGCAAAGCTTATGATGAAGAGGCAAAATGAGCCAAGGTCAAAATTTTTGTGAGCGAGGTGTAGGGATCAATATGGAGGATCCAATATAGCCAAATGCCTTAAGTCTCAAAGGAAAGAGACTGAAGAATAAATAACTTTGATGAGAAGCAAATAAGGAGTGAAGGCAAAGACCCTACCTCTACACAGTAAAGTACTAGAATGACTAGAAAATAAGAATCTTCATATAAAAATACTACTAGGGAATTAGTATATTTAGGAAAGAGTTAGACTTCAGTTGCAATCAGGAGAATGTAGGCGAAGAGGTAGAAAATGTGAGTTTGTCAGGATGTGAGAGAATTCCATATAGCGTAATGGAAAGTATAGGGAAAGAAGGAGGTTGCGGAAGAAAGAGGAGTGAAAGCTTAGGCCAGATGGAAAGAGAGCATGGTATTATCATAAAAATACAAAGGAAAATGATCAGTGGTTCAAAACCACCAGTCCCCTAAATTATGGATAAGACAGATTCCTATAATTAAAAAAAAAAAAAAGGACAATGATGGGAATTAAAGGACAGAAAGGAAAGGGAACTTACACTCAAGAAGTCATAGAATAGGAAGAGATAATTTTATACGTGTAATGTCAAAAGGCCCTGGGATTAGTGCATCCAAACTTTTTAAAATCAAGGCATAGAGAGAAAAGAATAGTTTAAAGGTATACTGGAGAGTAAGGCTTATCTTAAATGGGGTTTCTCCTCTCTGTACCATCCAAATTCATAATTAGCTCTAGGGGATCTAGATATCACAAACCCAGATGGCCACCCCAAAGCCTGAAAGGATCCATAAAATGGTTAACCTATAACTATTCATGACAAACCAGTGTGCCCACTTGTTGGGAAGTTCTGCATTGAGTTAAATGAGCAACCCCCAAGAATATGGTGCATTTCTCTCTCCTCCCTAAGAATCACCAGAGTAGATGATCCAAAAATCACTAGTCCCTCAAAATACACCGTGTAAAAGGGACCTGTGGTCGTATGTCTTACGAAATGGCTATATATTCTATCTTTTACCACATTTTGTAAAATCATAGTACTATATATTTTAAAGGCAATGCAAAGTCCACTTTACAAAAAACTCATTTAACATTGACTTGTTTATTCCTGTACTTATTTGATCAGATAATCATTCTTCTATACCTTTTAACATCTGGGAATATGGTTTTTGGAAAATGTTTTTAACTTTTCTGAAAGATGACTAATCAGTCTCAGCTTGATTATTCTCAGTGTCAGAGAATACTACCTCCATCCATGTAATTCATTCCATTTGGGACAGTCTAATTTATAATCCCATTTTAACTGAAATTTGCCACTCTTTATCTTAAACTAGAGAGTTTTGCTGTTAGAGATCACATTTATTCATTCCTTCAAATGACTTAGCAATCTAGCTATGAACTAAATTCTCTAAAAAGTCCATAGTACTGATACATGATTTTGCACATGTTAATTTTTCCATCTGAATACTCATCCTTCTCCTACAGAAACCACTCCTCTATAATCTTTACAGTCACACTTACCCCATCAATAGTAAGTTCCTTTACAGACCACTAACCTAGACAAAATCCAGACGCTGCATGTTTCTGGAGTCCTATATAAATCACTTTAATTAAGCACCCATCATCACTGTACTGCACTAATACTGTAATATACCTACCTCTCCCACAGAGTCAACATCCAAGAAGTATTTACTACTCAACTGCATGGGATGGAAGAGGCACATGAATTTCTACATAACCAATAACTGTCATGACTCCAACTGAGCTCATGCATTACATAATTGTTTTTAGCATCCTCAGAACAATGCTCTAAGAAGCCATTACCAATCCACAGCTATCACCTCTCACACTATCTCCAAATTCATCCCAGCTTTAGCATTTAGCACAGAATTCAACATATAGGTTCTCAATGAGTATTTGTTAAATGGATGACTAAATCTTATCAGCAATGGTTCACATTTTTAGTTAGGCTTCTAAATTTTCATAAGTTGGCCTTAAATTTACCTTCTTATAAACCAACCATCAAAGATGAGGGAAGCATAATCTTCATTATTTGCAATCACGACTATCTTTACATCATATTCTTGCCTGACAATAACAACTCTCTGATGACCATTCCTTATCAAAAGCCCAGCTATAAAAAACAATAGCCAACATGACTGGAAAAATATATATTCCATGTATTCTTCTAGATCGTCTACATTTTATCCTTTTATCAAATTATAGCAACAGAAGGATCCTTAGTTAAACCTCATTATTTTGTGACCCACTGCAGAACTGCCTTTTCTCACTACTTCTTTGTAGCTTGCACTGAAGAACATAAGTAAAAAGTGGACTTACGGAATTTATCATTTCTATTCTGGGAAGCTGTCTGAGACCTGTCCACTATATCACAAAGTATTCCCCTTGTAAGAACTCATGCAAAGCAACTTCTCTCAGGTTTCTGTCTCATGAAAGCAAATCAATTCAGAGAAACACATTCTTTATCTTATGTAACGTATAAATCTTGTAATGGACCAAAGTTTATTCTTTGTTTTTGCTGCAAGGATTCTTAGAGACAATTTTTTTTTTCTTATTTCAAGAACTATATGGGACCATACATTTCCCCTCCATTGTTTCCTTATCCAATTTTTATTATCTGTATGGTAACTATGCCCCAAAATGACCTCAAATCCCTAGTGAAATGAGACAAGGAAGGGAAAAGGAAATTAGTAATAACTACCACCACATTCGGTGCCTACTCTAAGCCTTATAATGCTCAAGCACTTTTGTCTCTCATCCTTGAACACAGAGAGAAAAGTATTATCAACTCTGTTTTATAGATGATAACTGAAGTAGAAAGGGTTTCAATAATTTAAGCTCACAAAGCTAATCTGTATCACGCCAGGGTTTGATCCCAGGTTTGATTGACTACAGAGCCATATTATGTATCTTATCAAATTCAAAACTATGCTATGCTTCAAAAAGGAGAAGAATCCTGGCATTGAACAGTATCTTGTGTTTTTATAATAGTACTTGAGAAACTTTTAAGTTTTAATTTATTATTTAAGCAAAAGAAGACAAATCACTTGGCACTAATTTCATACATTATTTTTAAAATAATTAAAAAATACAACATATAATCATTAACAATGGGAACTAGAAAATCACACCAAAACATAAAGTCTAAATAGCAGACATAAATAAGATATTTTTATTTATGATAAAGCTAATGAAAAATGATTTGGGCCAAAAGGAAAGAATTAGACAAATCATTCCAAATAGTATCATACATAATTTGAAATATTTCTGGTACATCTAAAAACCAAATTAAAAAATAGTTTTGAGGGGGCATGGAAGTATAAAATTCAAAATTAATCAAAAGATAGGAAATGTATCTAAACTAGACTCACCTGCTCAAGTCACTTTTTCCATGGTGATGATAGTGGTCAGGATGGCTGAGGTGGTAATGCTCCTGTCCACTCCACCTCTGGGGTGGCCTTTTCCAAAATCCTTCCTGAGACTGCCGAACATTTCTGTCTGACCGGTCAAAGCGGTTCATATTGTCACACTCCACTAGACAGATTCAAAAGCAAAACACAATAAACATGTACACACTCTGTAAAAGTTAACTACGTATAGCTTGATAATTAAATCCTGCTGAGAATATAAAAATGACATGCTAAAAATACCAGCCATTTGTATCAGCTAATCACAAAATCAAAATTTCCAGAAGAAAAGTAACGTTTTTTTGGTGAAAACCGAACTTTACAGCATTCAAATTGAAGTAAATTAAAAACTTTCATATCACAGGCACTTAAGTAACAACGGTCCCAGTGTTTTAAAACAAGCAAATTATCCTTGTTATCAACATTATATCCTTGTTATCCTTGTTATCAACATTTTAAATACCAGTAATAAGTTTTTAGTGGTTTGTCATTATCACTAGCTGGTTCTGAATTCAGAATGAAAATGATTAGAAAAAGTAGAAAATTTTAAGTCTAGTAGAGAACTCCTTCCCAAAAATAAATGTCACAATTAGCTTTCACTGATTTCAAGAAGCACAAATTAAGTTTTCATCACAAACAAATCACATTTTTAAAATTAAGCTCACAGTTTAGAAAGAAGCTTCATTCTGTCTACAGTAAAGCCTGTTCAAAAAGTCTAAAATGTCACTGAAAACAAAGCCAGCACTTTGCAGCAACAAATAGTACACTCCCTGAAATCCAAATGCCACAAAAACATGAAAAGAATCTCCTTGAAACACCCCAAGCTTCTCTTTCACTTACCCAAACACTTTTTTCCTCACATATCTGAGCACTCACTAAGAGAGTTACTTTGTACAAGGGAGACATTGTGTCGCCGGCTGCCTACTCAGACATAGTTGCATACAAGGCACTGACAAACAGGCCTTCCTTCCTGCTCAACTCCCAGCCCTCCCTGTGGGAAGCAAGCCCAGTTTACCCTGTGACTCCATCTTCGCTCACTGGTTACATAGCTACTGAGTTAGGACTGTTACTAAAAATACAACTAAACACTAACTCAAGCCAGGAACAGAAAAGGTTTCTCTAGTTTGAGAATTATTACATGAGAAAGTTCAAATCCAGAATGCTTTGAATTCCTGGATAAGGAAGTTGTAGAAATCAATGTAATCCCCAATTTAATTATTTAAATGATATTTTCACTTAATCTAAAACTTGAATTTGAAATATGGAAAGTGTTTCATTATAGTACCCCAGATAAAAACAAACTTCCCCACTCCAAAAAAGTAAAGTGCAGATGTTCAATTCTCATATACACTAACTATAACATATTTCTTCTAAATGCAAAATAAGTTTATACAACTTTTTAAAAACTTTGAAATTTTGTTTATAACCATTACAGAAATCAATTTTGGGGAAAAAACTATACATTTAATAGTTTAAAAAATTTTAAAGGAAAAAATTTTTTAAAGATGACTTACATTTGAAATTATTTCAGTTTCTTGTCATTTTATTGAGTTAAACTACAATCTATTTTTTGTCTATTTTTTTCAATTTCAATTACAGAAAACCTGTTAGGGTAAATAAAGGCATGGTGACCATTATAATGAAAAAAAAAATAAGGAGCAGAAGATGAAGTCAGAAAAGAAAAATTTTAAAATACTCTAAAAAGGCTTAAAACTGATTTTAGTTAACATTTAGTTACTAAATGTTAGTAACTAACATTAGTTAACTAAATGATTTAGTTAACATTTGTATCATACACAGAGACTCAGTTAAGCTCATCAAGTATTTTCACATGGCATTAAAATATTACTTTATCTATATAGCTAGAGATCATTTGTATCTAGTTTCATCTGAATTCATATTTAATTAAGGCAAGTAAAATTCCACTCACTCCCAAACAAGAAATTCTGTCATAAGAATCTTATATATAATTGGGATATCATCAATGCAGTGCATGTAGAGTAACAAGAAGCAAATGAACCAGGCAAATAGGCCAGGAGATAGGGTTATATACTGTAGAAATTAAAGTGCATAAAATTGATATGCCACTTTTGTTTTTACTAAAGAAATTGTTGATACTACACACAGGCTAGATTTTAAAGCACCTTTATTGAAACAAGAACTCAACCACAGGTACCATGGGCACATAAACAGTGGAAACAAACATTTGCCAAGACCACAAAAGACTACTGGTAGACCCTGAGATAGAGAGGCCTAAATTCTCAGATAAATGACTGCTATAAGACTCTTTAAAGATTCTGCTTATATAGCTGACCTTTGAACTATGTGGGTGTTCGAGGTATGGGACCCCCTGTATAGTCAAAAATCTGTGTATCACTTTTGATACACAAAAAATGAACTACTAATAGCCTACTGTTGACTGGACGCCTTACCAATAACATAGCCATTTAACACATATTTTGTACATTATATGTACTATACACTGTATTCTTACAATAAAGTAAGCTAAAGAAAATAAAATATAAATAAAATCATAAAAATATATTTTAATACTGCATTATATCAAAAAAAGAAAATGTTATTAAGAAAATCATAAGGAAGGGGCGCCTGGGTGGCTCAGTGGGTTAAGCCTCTGCCTTCGGCTCAGGTCATGATCTTGGGGTCCTGGGATCAAGCCCCACATTGGGCTCTCTGCACAGCAGGGAGCCTGATTCCCCTCTCTCTCTGCCTGCTCTCTGCCTACTTGTGATCTCTTCTCTCTCTGTCAAATAAATAAATAAAATCTTTTTAAAAAGAAAGAAAGAAAATCATAAGGAAAATAAACACATTTACAGCACTGTCCTTTATTGAAAAAACCCACATACAAATGAACCCTTATATTTCAACCTTGAGTTGTTCAAGGATTAACTATACTCTTATCTGAGGCATCCATTAAACATATGTTTATATACCTTAAAATAGGTAATTTTAAGCTATTGTGAAGTAACATTAGTGGTGCTTTCTTAGATAAGATTGGGGGTTCTCTGACAGAATGAAAGAAATAATATGGAAAAGAAAATGGAAAGCAAATAAAATTACAAGATGGAGATAAATCAAAACCATTTCCATAGCTAATAATGGAACAGAACAGAGAAGACTAAGAAAGGAAATAAATCCCTCTGAACATGAAATACCATAGGGCATGATGAGGCAAACAAAACATATCCTGGTTTGAAAAATTTTAACCCAATATGTTGATCACAGCACTCTATACATCAGATTTTGCCCTAACTATGCATTTAGGCCTAGAAAATAAAGAAAGGCCCCGTGAAGGAGATTTCCAGGTCTAAAAGTAGAAGGCAGCAGATTTTAGTTCTATTATTCTAAGTAGGAGACAGATATAATATCAGGACCCTTATTCTCTGGAGAGGGATACAGGATCTACTATATATAGCTAACTGAAAGGTATGGTACATAGGATGCCTAGATCTACCACTCATCACACTCTTTTCTTCTGATTTGATAAAGGATCAAAATATAACACCAAAAGTAACTTAGATTATTTCTCTGATTACTTAAAGTCATAGGAAGGTAAATGGATGACATAGATATTATTTCCACCTGTGAATAACAACTGGCTACAAAGAGGGCAGGAAGAAATTACACATTACAAAGCCTAGAAAGAATGTGCTCTCCAGGAGGTTTTACAATCTGATCAGAAAAACTTTGAACTAAAATTTGGTTTGAAAGAAAAGCTCATATAAAAAAAAAATCATGAACCTTGTTATTACTAAACACAATCAGCACTGAAAAAGAAAGATAAATTTCCAGAAGAACATACAGTAACTGGAAAGTAATCAAGGACAATACTACAGAGCTCATATGACTATATCTCAATAAAAAGCAAAAATGTTGTATTGCATGGAGCACTGGGTATGGTGCATAAACAATGCACCATATGCTGGATGCTGGAACACTGAAAAGAAATAAAATAAAATGGGAAAAAAAATTTTTAAGGGTAAAAATATGACCTTAGGAAATATAACACAGATTAAGTACAATTTAATAGGAATCATAACTTGGTGGTGTGGGATTCAGGAAGTAATCAGAAAGATCTTTCTTTTTTTTTTAAGATTTCATTTATTTATTTGAGAGAGCACAAGTGAGCAGGGCGGGGGGGGGGGGGGTGTTGGGGGTGGCAGAAGAAGAGGGAGAAGCAGATGGACCCAGGGATCATGACCTAAGTCAAAGGTAGACGCTGAACCGATTATGCCACCCAGGAGCCTCAGAAGACATTTTTTCAACAGAGAAAAGTTTAAAAACACAAGAAGTAGATGAAATAGCGCATGTAACAAGGTATATACTATGGAAACGTCATAAACCTGAGGATTAAACTATAAATATGCTGAATGCAAGGCTTTAAGCTATAGGCAATGAGTGCCCATTAGATGTTCTGGAGCAAGAGAATAAAGCCATATAATTGTGTTTGATACAATCTGAACATTCGTTTGAGAGACACTTCAGAATAAAAAAGGAACAAATACCAAATATTCAGCAGTCTGCCAAAAGAAATTCAGAAACAAAACTGCTTCCTTAAGGGATTCCCTGACAAAGGTAAAAGAAAAAATGTAAAAGAATTAAAAAGAGAATTTTATCTTTCAGATCCTTCCTAATCACAACTGAAACCTAAAGTCCTTTCTCATTTTATTCATCTTCCCTCATTCTATGATCCTCGATTCTGCTCTGCCCCATCTCTCCCTTGACCTGTTTCCTTACCCTGAAGCTGGCCAGAAACCTCAAAGATTCACTACCTCTTAAAGTTAAACCTCCTTCAGAAGAGAGAAAACCCCATAAGATTGATTTTTAAGACTTGGTCTCATTCTAAGCTGAGAAGCATGCATGTTTTCTAAGATCTAAATAAGACTGGGAGAAAATTGCAAAGGAATTTAGAATAGTTTCAGGAATTGATAATCCAGGATCCCTAATACCCATTAGTTCATATATAAGAGGGAACCCCAGGTGCAAAACATGAAATGGAAAAGGCACAGTGTGAAGAATTTGAAGGTGATGTAACTGAAGAAACTCATGTTTCTTTCAATCATTTGACTGTATAGGAGAGGAAGAATTTTTCTTGATCCTTGTAGGGTCAGAAAATTAAACTGACACAACAGATTAACAGAAGGAAAGCATAAAAACTTATTTAATATGGTATGTGACATGGGAACCTTCAGAAGGAAATAAAGACCCAAAGAAACAGACCTGTGTGTTTTTATGCTAGGTTTGATAAAAAGTGGAGGAATATGACAGGTTAAGGAGTATGAGGTAACTATAGTAAACTGAGGGAAATTTAGCAAGCCCTATTTTTTATGATTCTTCTTTGGAATCTCTTTGTCTTAGAATTAAGAATGTGCCTTTCCTCTGGATATAGGGAAGGTACCTCTCATATGAGGGTTTTATGACCTATTTCAGGGAAGGAGGATGAGGTGGGCAGATGGTCCAAGTGACTTTCTTGTTTCTGTACTTTTCTCAAACTTGAGCTTAAACTATTCAATATGCCAAAGTGCCATATTTTGGGGTAGTATCAACTGAATTTCCATCCATTGCATAGGAAACTAGAAAAGGGCTTTCAGAGGCTGTCAACAAAGTCTTCTCTATGAATGCAGACTGAGCTCTGATTCAGTTCTGTAAGCAAAGAAAGGTTAAATACACTGCAGACTTCAAAAGTAGACTAACACCTTTAGAAAGCATACAGGTGCCTCCAAAGACTACATATTTTAGACTTATGTTCTGCTTTCTTCAGTGTTCTGTTAGCTCAAAACAGTCAATACCAGTTTGCCTTCTCTGAGGAGAATCTACAATATATGTGAGATGTTATACCTCATGGGTTCCCTACTACTTTTCACAAGTCCCCAACCAAGACCTCAAAGACTTTAAATTTCCTTATGATTCTAATTTGACCTTACAGGAGGATAACTTTTGGCTGTCCACTAAAGATGAGGCAGGCTTTAATGCCAATTCCTATAGCTTAGAAAGGGTTTAAAGTTTCCAAAGAGAAGTTAAAATCTGTCAAAGTAAAATGCATTATCTAGGATGTGATTTATTCCAAAGAAGTATATCTCTCAATCCTAACTACCAGCCCTTAAAACTTCACATGAAATCTCTTCGATCATCATCTCAATCCCCCCATAATTGTTAATGGCTTATGTTCTCCCTCTGTGTTCTACAATTTTTCTGTATTTTTCCACTTGATCTTCCAGGCCACTAATTTGGATTTCAACAGTAGTTATGCTTTCTGTCATCTACTCAACTATTCTGGTAGATAATCTTTTATAGCTCCAGAAAGCACTGTGCTGCAACTATGTTTCTTTAAGTGCTTCCATTATTACTTCCTTGGGCCACTCTAATCCTGGGAGTTCTATTGTTTTCCCTATTCTTCTTCCTGGATGTTGGCTGTGATTTTTCTTTCTCAGTTGACTAGAACTCAGCTCTGATTTCCACAGTATCCCAGGTGACAGCAGAACCACGAGAAGGTGCTACAGTCTCAAACCCTGTGGTAGAGTAGATATTGTTCTCAGCTCTTCACTATCTCCTTTAGTAGAATTATATATTCTGCCACAGAGTTCCTCACCGTGAACAGAATACACTTCCCAGTCCCACTGGTATTAGGCTTGGCCATATAACTT
The DNA here is from genome assembly GCF_922984935.1 of Meles meles. NCBI lineage: Eukaryota > Metazoa > Chordata > Mammalia > Carnivora > Mustelidae > Meles > Meles meles. Next base: position 42,923,342 of record NC_060078.1, on the reverse strand, counting down.
GCTTTGGCCAACAGAATGTGGGCAGAAGTAACAGTGTGTTGGTTCTAAGTCAAGACTCTAAGTGAAGACCTTAAGATATGCATGACTCTGTCCAGCCTGTTGTCCTTCTCCATCTGCCATGAGACAAACCTGATCCAGGTAATCCTGGTCTCAAAATGAAGAAATAAGGAGTAGACCTGAACTCAGTCCCACAGCCTGAGCGGTCCCAGCTAATCTAGAGATCCATGAATAAGGAAAATAAATGTTTATTTTAAAAGCCACTGAGATTCTGAGATTGTTACAGAGCACCCTGGCAGTATGGGGCAGGGGGAGTGACAAATGTGAGCTTCTAGTACCCTCAATAGCACCAGAACAAACATCTGCCCTCTCCAGAATATCCCTGCATTTTTCTAGCATCATGTATAAAAGGACTTCACCAGCTTCTTTGGTTCATCTCTCCCTGGGAGGCCTGAGAGACCAGGCAAATGCAGAACTTCTGGAGCCATTCCTCTTTCCAGAGAATTCCCATTTCAACCTTTGCCCCAGGAGCTTTTTAAGGCTGGTCTCTAATTCTAGATCAGTCCTTAAGATAGAGAACGCTATAAATATTAAGTCAGTTGGGACAAGAGTACCTAGGCCCCTCTTGCATATGGATTGTCTAAATCCTTACTCCAGCAATTACTAGCATCCAGAGAGAAAGACAGATTGGGTTTGGGAGTAAATTTAAAAAAAAAAAAAAAAAAAAAGGTGGAATGATTTATTCAAAAAGTCACCATTTTCCCAGAAATAATCTTTTTAAAATTTTCAGAATTGACCTTTTAAAAATATTTATCCTTAGTAACACTTATTTATCATAAGTAAAACTTAATGAATTTTACAACTATTTCACAAGTCAAATTATATCTCTGTTTCTCTGAATGTGTTTCTTCTTAGAATCAAAATGAAACAAAGGGAGGGGCGCCTGGGTGGCTCAGTGGGTTAAAGCCTCTGCCTTCAGCTCAGGTCATGGTCCCAGGGTCCTGGGATCGAGCCCCACGTCGGGCTCTGTCCTCAGAAGGGAGCCTGCTTCCTCCTCTCTCTGCCTGCCTCTCTGCCTACCTGTGATCTCTGTCTGTCAAATGAATAAATAAAATCTTTAAAAAAAAAAAAAGAAACAAAGGGAAGAAAAGTTGGATATGTACACAGGGGCAAAAAGGACAAATCCTACCTACTACTTACTTTATAATATAGACATACAACTTCACTGGATCATACAGACTTATATCTAAGACCAATAAACTCAAGGTTTGAAACATTTAAATAAGTTTGCAAATGAATCTAATTAATATCATTAAGACTGATTCTCAGTCTGAAAGACTTCCTTCATTGAGATTAGGAAGTTTGTAAGTAACAAATATTAAATTGGCCCTAGACAAGCAGCTCAGCTATATATGCCTCTGGAGTTTCAATATCGTCGTCACTTACCATTTTCAAGAGGTGCATCCTCAGGCAGATCCACATCAAGCATAAGGTCATCGTCCTCAAGGTCACATGATTCAAGATTATTCAGAATATCCTGTGAATAAAACAGTAAAAAATGCTATAATCTACCTTAAAAAATGGATGTAATCATTAGTTTTGAAAATATCACTCTATGATAGACTGAATTCACTCAATGTTTATGTTGTAAAAATAAATTTTTAAGATAAAAATTTTTTAATAAAAAAGATTCAATTGGTTTACTTGTTAAACTATTCGTAATAGTCTTCTCCTACTCTTTCTCCCATGAAGAAATTTTTAAATCATTTTTAAAAACTTGCACAATGCTCACTGCAAGATATTGTTCTAAGTACTTTACAAATATTAATTCACTTATTCTAAGTACTTTACAAATATTAATTCACTTCAAAATAACCCTATGATTTAACGACTATTACAATTACTAGAAATTAATGTACAGAGAGCCAAAATAGGATGCAAACACAAAAGGTCTACCTCCTGAGTCCATCCTTAAACCAATCTCCTTGATAACATGAGCAATCAAAGATGGTTAAGAATCTCCCAAAATTTATTCACAGTTGGTGTGAGAGGTTGTGTTTTATTATACATAGGGACTGGACCACTCATGTAAAATAACAAAAGCATTTAACTACATGATTATTTCATTTGGACTCTTAGCCAAATCATTATATGACTCAATTAAAGGCCCCAATGAGGAACCTTTGTTCTGGACCAAAGCTCAGCAGACAGCCTTTCAAACATTAAAAACTAAATTTCTGTCAGCTCCAGCTTTGGCATTACCAAATTTGGAGAAACCTTTTACCTTATATGTGGCAAAAAAACAAAGCCAAGCCTTGGGAGTTCTCACCCAAAAATGAGGGAATGAAACAAGGCCGGTGGGCTATTTTTCAAAGTCACTTGACAGTGTAGCCCAAGGGTGGCCGGCTTGTCTTCGAGAGGTGGCTGCCATAGCCCTCCTAGTAGAAGAAGCCTCAAAGCTCACAATGAGAGTCCCTGACAGTGATGACTCCACATCAGGTCCAGAGTGTCTTAGAAACCAAGGGCCACCAATGGATGACGGGAGGCCGCCTTACTAAATACCAGGCTATGCTTTTAGATACACCTGAAGTAATACTTAAGACTTGTCAAAATTTAAACCCAGCTTCTCTGATGCCTGTACCTGACCATCCTACCTCCACAGAACATAACTGCTCAGAAATTATTGATCTTGTCTATTCTAGCAGGCCGGATTTAAAGGACTCTTCTATTGAAAATGCAGATGATAACTGGTTTACTGATGGCAGCAGCTTCATGGATAAGGGAGAAAAGAGGGCTGGATATGCTATAGTTAGTTTGATTAAAACAACTGAGGCAAAACCCCTTCCAACAAATACTTCTGCCCAAAAGACTGAAATAAGAGCACTTACTCGTGCTTTTCAATTGGCAGAAGGCCTAAGAATTAATATTTATACTGACTCCAAATATGCCTTCCTGGTACTACATGCCCACGGAGCTATTTGGAAGGAAAGGGGATTGCCCTCAAGCCATAACTCCCCAATCAAATATGGGCCCGAGATCATAACCCTTCTTGAGGCTGTACATCTGCCCAAGGAGGTGGCAGTAATTCACATTAAAGAACATCAAAAGGATATAACCTTAGAATCTAAAGGAAACAATTTAGCAGACCATACAGCTAAAGAAGCAGCAAAAGGTAAACAGATATTAAGCCTTATACCAGTCTTATCTCCAATGGAGTCCATAACGCCAGTCTATTCAGACCAAGAAACTCATATTGCTCAGGAGCGAGGATATGCTAAAAATGCACAGGACTGGCTTATTAACAATGAGGGAAAATTTTTTATGCCTAAAAATAGTCAATGGAAAATAATACAGGGCTTGCACCAGGCTACTCATTTGGGCAAAGACACTTTAAAACATTTAATTAAAAATATATTTGATGGAGTAAATTTGACAGCCACAATAAAACAGGTTTGCCAATCCTGTATTATCTGTGCCCAAGTAAATCCAGAAGGTGCAGCTCGCCCTCCCCCTTTCTTAAAACCAGTCCAAAGGCGTGGTTATAAGTCTCTATTAGTATTTGTTGATACCATCACCGGATGGGTCGAGACCTTTCCATGTAAAACTGAAAGGGCCGTAGAAGTAACTAAGATTTTGTTGCGAGAAATTATCCCTAGATTTGGCCTTCCTCGATCTCTTCAAAGTGACAGTGGTCCTTCTTTCACTGCTCAAATAACTCAACAAATAGCCCAAGCCTTAAAAATTAAATATTTCTACATTCAGCCTGGCATCCACAATCCTCCGGAAAAGTAGAGAAAACTAATCATACTTTAAAACGTCATCTTACTAAACTTAGTCTAGAAACCCAGGAAAATTGGGTTACTCTCCAATAGGACTTCTCAGGAGAACTGCTCCAAAACAACCTCTAGGGCTCAGCCCTTTCGAGTTATTATATGGAAAACCATTTCTTTCTGTAGATTTGCTATTAGATGCGGATATAATGCCTTACTAAATTATTCACTGGAAGCTGGTTTAATTCATAAGTTACTCAATGAGTATACTAATCGTATACTCCCCAAACCTGATTTAACTATAACTGAAAACCCACCCCATGTAAATCCCGGAGACATGGTTTATTTAAAAAATTGGAAGTCAGATACAACAGAAAACCTACATCCAAAATGGAAAGGTCCATATCGGGTCATACTATGTACTCCCACTGCGGTAAAACTAGAAGGACGACACTCTTCATGGGTCCATATATCTAGAATAAAACTTGTGCCTCCTTCACAGGAACTGAGTGAACAAGCTAACGTGACTTCTTACTCCTGTGAGCCCACAGAAGACCTCAAACTTCTCTTCAAACAAAAATGAAGGTTGTATATATTCTCTTTATCTTCCTTTCACCTATCTTAGCTGACAATTCCCTTCTACAGTGGGCACGGCATTTTGCTGAACTACAAAATCAAACAGATTGTTGGATATGTGGAATTTCGCCTATTTCAAGTACGTCTGGGTTACCCTGGTGGGTTTCCTCTTTACAGGGCACTGATTGGCATTCTCTGCAAAAGTATATTTCAGATATAATAGATGGAGACAGTACATACCAGGATAAATCTATCACTAATCAAAATGTTTCTTCCTGGCCCATGATCAGTAAAACATGGAATTCACCAGGACATAACCAAACTTTTTCATATTCTCAAACTATTAAAATCCTAACTGACCTTACAAGCTCATAAGTCAATACCCACCGACTAGGGCCTAAGCTATATCCTTATCCCTATACTGAGGATGGTATATATCAAATCTGGGATATATATTTGTGGCTCACACCCACGACTGGACGGCTCAGTCGAAAGGCAGTTTTATACTAGGAACACAGAAATCATAAGTATGGTACTTGGACAAATAACACACGATATCTAGGATAGCTATCACTAGAAATGTGTTCCCAAGTAATAGTACTCCAGGCTACTGACTGGTTTACTACTGATTGGGCAAGGCGACTTGGCATTAGATGGTCAACTCCAAACGGAACCTACTAGGTATGTGGAACTAACCTGTGGCCCTGGCTTCCTCCAGTGTGGATAAGTCGCTGTACTTTAGGATTTGCCTGGATTCATGGGCGCATTACTTAAACCATCACCACCCCAGCTAATCTCCCCAAGTTAAAGCAAAGATGGACACGATTAAATGGTATGATCACTTAGCATCCATTTTTGTTCCATCTGTGAGACTGGAGGATGTCATGTGGCATGTAGAAGCCCTTAATATACTACAAAGGCACTCAATGATTCACTAAATAGCATCTCCCTACTTAATACTGAAGTCTCACAAATACGCAAGGCAGTCCTACAAAATCGGATGGCCTTAGATGTCCTGACAGCAGCACAGGGTGGCACATACACAATTATCAAAACAGAATGTTGTGTGTACATCCCAGACTATCACAAAAATGTCACAGGACTAATAAAAGATATGAATACCCAGATTAAGGCTCTACAAGATCCTTCTCTCTCTCTCAGTGATTGGTTAAGTTCCTGGTTTGAAGGAGAACTATGGCCAACAATGAAAAATCTCCTTTTCGGGCTTCTCATTTTTATCGCCTTATTAATCTTAATTTGTTGCTTTGTTCAACATTTCTCTACTTGGTGCCGAAACTCCATTAGTACAATGACTTCACCACGACAGATGATCCGGACCACGCGCAAAGACACTTCTTCACTGTCAGCGCTGGATTCAGCTGCCTCCGCCTTTCATAACTCCCCTATATGTTCCTCAACTGATCAATGTTGACCCGAGTAGGTAGGGACAGCTCTATGCCCCTATTCAGCAGGAAGAAGTTATAGAAAATGAGACCTTCCACATTCAACTACCTTAAAGATTTAAGGGTCAAAATTGTTCAGGGTGGAATGATGAGGGAGCAGGAGGCTGGTTGAGGTCAAAGCAAAAGCTGGCACCCTGCACCCCCTCTCCACTCCCTCCCCTCGGTAGTATGTATGACATTCCTCAGGCACCTCTAACTGCCCTAAAAGAAAAACAAATAGTTAACTTGCAGAGATCACAATCCTGCAAGGCAGGAGTCTCCCTTGGTTTACAACTGTCCTTGAGATTTACAACAAAGAAGTTACCTTATCAACAGCCCAATTTCCAGAGGCACATAACTCAGTTCCTCAAGCCCTAACATCGCCCTCCCCTCCATAAGCAAAACTGAAGGAGGCTGAGGTAGAAGGAAAAGTAAATAAAGTTAAATTTCTTCTAAACCTAAATCTCACTAACAAGGACGCTTGATAGCAGGAACGTGACATTCCACCAGGAGACTCCCCAGTTGTCTTTATGTTAGTGCCTCATTAGAGGAAAAAAAACGGCCTTGGCTTGATAGTAACCAGGACTTCAATACCCTGACAGTCTTCTTTACCCTGATAGCCCTTCTGAACACCCCTTTGTCCTCACCTACCCAACTCCTGTGTATATAATCAGCCACTCCTCACATCCCCGGGGCAGCATCTCCGTCTGCCCACGGGTCCTGTCCCCATGCTCTAATAAACCACCTTTTTGCACCAAAGATGTCTTAAGAATTCTTTCTTAGCCGTCAGCTCCGAACCTCACCCCACCGAACCTCACCTAGGTTCAAGAACTTCATCAATACAACATCAGGAGTGGGACGGGAAGGAAAGTACAATCACAAGAAAATTGGAAAATGGGAAATTAGTGGTGGAATGCATCATGAACAATGTCACCTGTACTCGGGTCTGTGAAAAGGTAGAGTAAAAATTCCATCACCACTTTGGAGAGAATTAGCTGTGAGGATGAACAAGCTCAGCTCAATGAGCAAATCTCCATACTGCTTTTCTTTTTTCCATTACTGTGTTCAGTTATCTTTAGCACAAACATTTTACATGCAACTATTTCAAAGTGTTGATTTAATGAGGATCATCCCTTTAGTTAGTAAATAAATGTGTGCTTAAAAAAAATAATAATGATGAAAATATACTTATAGACAAGGAAGATGTCAATTGGGTAAAAAAACAGACGGGTTGTTTCTAATCTTTTGCTCTGACAAATGTTTTGATGAATCTCTGTGAGTGAAAAGTAACTTAAAATAAATGAGTCTAACTGTGTATTAAGTTGATGACATTATGCTCAGAGAGAAACTATTTCAAGTGAGGAAAAATTTTCAAACTATTTTCAGTAATTATATTATGGATGGTAGTACTGCCGTCATTATTCTGATTGTGCATACATGGGTATAAATGAAAGCAGTTATATTAATGTTTGTTGAAAAGTGGATTCTCAAATTAGGAAAAAGAGAAAAAGGATGTAAAAAACAATGAAATTAAATTAAAACCCTATGTTCCTGAATGTAAGTGCAAAGTACTGGTGTGAACACAAATGTTTTTAACTTTAAATGAAAAAATACATTTTTTTCCACTGAAAAGGCCTAAATATTAACTTTAAAAAAAATAGGTCTGTAAAATAGCATGTACAGAATTATCCATTTTATGAGAGGAAAAAAGAGAAAACATTGTATAATATGCAAAGAAAAAAAGTTGAAAGGAAGCCAAAACATAGGTTATGGATTTCTTTTTTTGTTGTTTTTGTTAGAGACTTGCATTTTCTCATTTTCTGCATTAAGCACTGACTTATGTAGTTTTACTAAAAAAATCTTATCTCCTATAAAAACATTTGGCTGTGTACATGTATGTATGTGTGAAACAAAATAATGTTGGGTGCCCCAAGCCAGCTCTGATAAATAAGAATGCAGCAAAGTATCAAAGGCAATAGAGAACATCGTTTTCTAGGTCCAGAGCAGGCTTTGGCTTGCTGAGACACACCTACCAGTAAAAGCACTGCCACACTACCAAAAAGATGTTCAACTTTTAATAACTAACTAAACCCTACATTTGTTTTGTGTGGTTTTCTGTAGGTTTCATTTTATAATGAAAGTGTTAAAAAAATAATCTGAATGAAAATGAGCCTGTTCCAACGAATGTAAAAGTAACAGAATAATTATATCACTCTGAGAAGGTACTAAGAAAGCACAGTGGAAAAAGGAAGGGGAACAGAGTTATCAGTAGCTACAGAAAAGAAGGGAGGGAAGGAAAACCATCCATATTTATGCCTCAACTAAACACCAATAAATCATTGCATATGATATTTCATAAATTTATCTAGACACATGGGAAGATGATGTGTAGCATGGGGACAGAGAAAAGAATTGCATATGTACAAAATGACTTTATCTTTAATGCTGAAAAATACATCAGGATGGTGATAAGCCAAAGAATTATTATAATTTTCCATTATGTGAGATAATATGGACTTATACTCTTTATATTCCTTTTTATTTTTCTGTAGTAAGCTTTTATAATATCCAAAACTTCATGTTGGAAAAAGTCTACCTTTCTTGGCATCAGCAGAGAAGTTCAAACCACATAAACCCAGCCTGAGTATGGGAACCCATCAACCTGGTACATCCCTTAACCACAATAAAAACCAGAGCTACCTGCCTCTCTTAACTTCACTCAAACTATTCTTGTCCACTTTAGGTACCTGCTCTGCTCTCCCCAGAAAGCATCATTACATGAGTAATAAATTGTTTCATACCCTCTTAGTATACAGTATTCACATCTGAACAAATTTGGGGGGAGGGAATATGAAGCTGTCCCTCCATGTGGCAACTCAAAGACATACCCTCAATAACTCAACACATACAAAAACCAGTATATGGAAGGCACAAGATATACCCACATCTTTGTCTTTGTCAAGAGTGTAGCTAAACTATGATATTGCTGCCTTGGCATCCATTTTGTGTGGCCAAGGGACCTGTAGGGGCCTTGAACTGAAACTAGCCCCTCCCATGAGTTCATGCCCTAGGTAATAACCCCAGCATCACAAGCAAATGTAAATTCCTGATAGGATTTCCCCAAAAGCCCTTGTGAGCTGTAATTACCCTGCCTCCCAGTGCCTTCCCCTTGCGCACCCCTTAAATAAACTCACTTGGGGTTATCAAAACCCTGCTCTTTTCGATTTGTACTGACCAAACCAGAATTAGTTCGGGAATCCCAAAGCACTCTAGTCATCAACCCTAACAAAGTCACATACCCCAGGACCTGTGACTCTCCTTACCTGCACTTTTATGGCCCCTTCAGGCATGCCAAATACTTCCTTCAGAACCTTCCTTCAGAAGTAATAAACTTCTCTATTGCAATTTCCCTTGGTCTCTTTTATTGAACTGGGGTTCACCATCCAACACTCCAGGGCTCTACTTTACAAATGGTAATTGAACAAAGTTGCAACAGCCCTCCAAGGGTACTTGTCTTCCCTCAAACAGTTTCTTTACAATATGGTAACGGCTCAACTACCATGAAAGCACAATGGATGGATATCTAAGTCTTGGTATGTCAGAGAAAACCTAAAACAAAATCAAATCAGAGAAAATCTAAAGAACAAACAAATATGGTCTCTAGAACATGGAAGAGGAAAATATCTTCTACATAAACAGTATTCTAAGGGCAAGGAATCAAAAAGCATAATCTACTCTAAGTGCAAGTAAAAAAAATAAATTTATTTTTAAAAGACAAAAAGTAAATACTTGGACTTTGCAGGGGCACAGACAAAATCAATATACTACATAGGTACTTATAGAGTCATTTAAAGAGTAACCACCTAAAATGTAAAAAAACATTTTTCAGGTTGTGAAAAACAAGGTGGTTGGCCAGATGTGGCTGGCTTATATGACAGAGTTTGCTGACCTGCTCAATGCAAATAATTGCAAGTAGTTCATTAATACTTGTTATGCACTATTTGTATTTTCCCAAAGTTCTTTTTTTTTTTTAAAGATTTTATTTATTTCTTTGACAGAGAGAGAGATCACAAGTAGGCAGAGAGGCAGGCAGAGAGAGAGGAGGAAGCAGGCTCCCTGCAGAGCAGAGAGCCCGATGCGGGGCTCAATCCCAGGACCCTGAGATCATGACCTGAGCTGAAGGCAGCGGCTTAATCCACTGAGCCACCCAGGCGCCCCTGTATTTTCCCAAAGTTCTTATACTGAAGCCCTAGCCCACAATATGAGTCTATATGGAGGTAGGGTCTCCAGGAGGTAATTTGTTCTAGACAGAGTCAGGATAGTGGAACCCTATGATGGGATTAGTGTCCTTATAAGAAGAGAAAGAAATCGGAGCACATACTCTTTCTCTCCCACCATGTGAGTATATAGTAAGAAAGTGGCTATCTGGAAGCAAGGAAAGGGGTCTGTCTTCACCAGGAAATGGATTTGCCAACACATTGATCTTGGACTTCCAGCCTCCAAAACTGAAATGTCTGCTGTTTAAGCCACTCAGTCCACTCAGTCTACAGTGTTTTGTTATAGTAGCCCTAGGTGACTAAGACAACACTCAGAGAAGTAGATCTATATCATGAACAACTATTTAGGTCATATTAAGGCATCTAGACTTTATGTCAATGAAAGAGTTATGACAGATGAGTTTTCAAAGTGGTAAATTGAGATTTACATTAAAGAAATATTCTGGTTGCTGTGTCCAAATGAATTTAAGTAGGAAAGAAAAAGCAGTTTGTGGCTACTGCAGAATCTACGTGACATGATGGTGGCCTGGTATTAATCAGTGTCAGTGAGAATGAAGGATAAGCAATTACAAAACATACTGAGGAGTCAGGATCTATAGAACAAAATCTCACTAGCAGTAAGGAAGGAGCCACAAATAACTCCTTGGTTCCTGGCTTGAGAAACGCATGGATAATTCCTATTCACTGAAAGAAAGTAAATATTAAAAAAAAAAAAAAAGAAAGAAAACCAAATCTGGTAGAAGGTAAAAGAATTAATACCTAATTTTAGAACCTGGTAATTTTGATATGCTTGCTGCATCTTTGGAAGACATGTTCAGCAGAGGACAATATATGTGAGATGGGCAAGAGATTTGAGGTGTAGGACTCAGCACCACAGAGATGACATACAAAGCCGAATAAGGAGTTGAAGACTGGATTCTAATATCTGTCTTAAACAATGTTCCCCTATTCATCTTTATGGGAGATCTATGCTTCTCAGAGTTATATCAGAGATATTATTGAGACCTTTCAGTAAGGAAGTAGGCAAAGAGAGGAAGTAAAAAAAAAAATTGATACTTGACTCTCTCTGCTTGACTTATTTCACTCAGCATAATCACTTCCAGTCCACTCAGCATAATCACTTCCAGGAGGTTGGGGGAACCAGGTGGTGGGTAATAGGGAGGGCATGTATTGCATGGAGCACTGGGTGTTGTGCAAAAACAATGAATACTGTTACACTGAAAAAATAAATAAATAAAATTTTTTTTAAAAAATTGATCTATTCTAATTTTTCTTCACCAGCTTAGAAATCTATCATCTGCACAGGTAAGGAGTTGTATTACTATAGAAAGAAAGAAAAAAAAACATGCAGCGTGGAGACTGGTTAACATGGGAAAGTGTTTCTGTTCCATGTTTGTTATGCCAGGATCCTCTAACTGGCAAGCCAAGACTTCTTGACAGCCAACATCCACATGTACCTGTTTAAGTTGGGAGACCATCTAATAAGACCATTAGCTGGGAGTATGACAAAAAAAAACACCTTAAATCTGTATATTCTGGCTCCCAGAGGTTTCCCACAAGCCTCACTGGAATTAAAACTCTGAATACATATTAGCAGAATCATCACAGAATTTCCTTGACCTCTGAGAATACTTTTCCATTCAAATAGAGCAAGCTATGAGATGGTAGGCCAGTTCTTTCTTCCATGAATCCCTTCTTCACTAATAAATTGAAGAAAGCCTTCACATTTTTGACAAATGAAAAGCACTATCTATTGTAACTATCATGCAGTAAAATTAACTTTTTATTATTGTACAGTTTATGATTTTTAAAATACATACTAATTTGTGTAAGTACCAATACTATTAGGACAAAAATAGTCTCTTCACCTGAAAAATCTTCCTTGTACTATCCAGCTACAATTACATCCACCACCCACTCATATCCCCAACAATGATCCATTCCCCAACACTACAGCTTTGTCTTTTAAGAATGTCATATAAATGGAATCAGAGTTTGTAACCCTTTTAGACTGGCTTCTTACACTCAACAGAATACCTTTAAGATTCACCTAAGTCGAGGCACCTGGGTTTCTCAGTCGGTTAAGTGTTTGCCTTTGGCTTAGGTCATAATCCCAGAGTCCTGGGATTGAGTCCTGCACTCAGCATCTTGCTTGGAGGAGAGCCTACTTCTCCCTCTGCCTCCTGCTCCCCCTGGTTGTACTTTACCTCTCTCTCTCTCTGTCTCTCTCTCTGACAAATAAATAAATAAAATTTAAAAAAAAAAAGATTCCCCTAAGTCACTGAATATATCATAATTCAAAGTATTCAGCAATACTTTTTATTGCTGAGTGGTATTCCTTTGCATGGATGTACCAGTTTGTGTATCTGTGTACTCACTGAAGGACACCAGTTTCTAGCTGTTATAAATAAAACTATGACAAACATTTATGTACAGGTTTTTGTGTGAATATAAACTTTTATGTCCAGGAGTGGTGGGACTGCTAGGTGACACGGTAAATATGTTTAAATTCTTAAGAAACTTCTAAGCCATTTCTGAGTTGCTGTATGGTTCTGCACTCTAGTTGTCAGTGAGACTAGCCTTTCCCATATGCCCCTCTACGGCCTGACTGCAAATCTGAAGAGAGCAGATCTTGTTCCCAGTTTAGAATCTCAGTCCCCGTTTCCAAAGAGCTCAGTGAAGACCTTATTCCAAAAAATTGTGTTTCTCTGTTCTAACCTGTCTGGGGTTACCTGAGTGACTGACACAAAATGCATGTTCATTTTGCCTAGCTTGGAATCACACAGCGTACAAAAGTAATAGGCATTGCTCAAAACCACTGGGAGACAGACAATCCACAATCACCCTGGAACAAAATATTATAGTTGACAAACATAAATGAATAGTGAAGCCACAAAAAAAGTCCACAGTAGGATGCATTCTCAGTAAAGACCTAAGAGGACCCAAAGCTTTCAACTCTAGATGATTTCTAGGCTCAGAAAAAGTAGTAAGTGAAGGTTAAGGCAGAGTTGTAAATCATCAGGCTAAGCACTGAAGGAGTACCCAAAAAGGAGCCAAAATGCAAAGATGAAAGATAACAAGGGTTTTAATTTTGACTTTGAGAATTTTTTACTCTCCTGCTTTGAATTCTTCCTTCTTTCTCTGTCATCCTTCCTTCTTCTTTCCCTCCTTCCCTTCTCTCTTACTCTCACTCTCCTTCTCTCCTCCTTTTGTCTCTTGTTTATTTTTGGCATTTAAGGAAATCCCTGCCTAAAAGACATGCTAAAGTAACACAAACTTCTCAGACTAAACATGATGAGCAAAAGACTTTACAAAAATTGTTTTAAAAAACTACTTAAAAAGCAAACACCTATAGCCTACAGCAAGTAACAAAACAAACCCTAAGGAGAGTGCAGAATATGATTTCCAGTGTTGCCACATTAAAATATTCAAAATAACAGAAATGATCCCTGATGAAGCTCAAGCACTGAACTTTGTCTACTGACAGCCTTTAAAACAACTGTCTTTGATATATTCAAAGAACTCAAGAAAACCATAGGCAAAGAATATTTAACCAAGTACAGAACATGGGTAAAGAGGAATATAAAAAACAAACAAAGAAATTCTGCAGTTAAAGTATGACAAATGAAAAATTCACTAAAACTCCTAAGTATACATCCACAATAACTGAAAGCAGGATCTCAAAGAGATATATATACACACCCGCATTCACTGCAGTATTAGTTAAAAAAGTCAAGAGGTGGAAACAATCCAAATGTCCATCAAAAGATGAATGGGTAAATGTGGTATATACATATAATGCAATATTATTCTCCTTTAAAAAGAAGGAAAGCTTATGATATGCAACAACACAGATGAACCTTGAGGACACTTTGCTAAGTGATATAGGCCAGTCACAAAATGACAATCCTGCATGATTCCATATATACGAAGTATCTAGAATAGTCAAACTCATAGAAACAGAAAGTAAAATAGTGGTTATCAGGGACTGGGAGGTGAGGGAAAAGGAGAGCTTGTTGTTCAGTGAATACAGAGGTTCAATTATGCAAGATAAAAAAGTTCTAAAGATCTGTTCTACAACAATATGAATATAGTTAATGCTACTGAACTATACTTTAAAATAGGTGAAATGGTAAATTTTATGTAATTTTTTACCACAATTAAAAATTAAGAAAGAACAATTAAGAGTTAATGCTTAAGAATTAAGAAATGATATAGTTGTAAACCCACATTTTCGCATACCTACTTGATGCCAGTATTGTGATAAGCATTTCAAATACATTATCTTGATTTGGTCCTCATGAAAAAAAAAAAATCACAAGAATTTCAATAGCAGATTTGAACAGAGAGAAGAAAGAATCAACAAATCTGAAGATTTGTCCATTGCAATTATTCAGGCTACATAGAAGAAAGAAAAACAATAAAATAAATAAAATTTATTTTATAAACAAAAGGCCTGACGAGAACCACAATTAGATACCACTTCATACCAGTCAAAATGGCTAAAATTAACAAGTCAGAAAACAACAGATGTTGGAGAGGATGCAGAGAAACGGGAACCTTCTTACACTTAGGTGGGAATGCAAACTGGTGTAGTCACTCTAGAAAACAGTATGGAGGTTTCTCAAAAACTTAAAAACAGAACTACCCTACAACCCAGCAATTTCACTAATAGGTATTTATCCAAAGGATACAAACAAAGTGACTTGAAGGAGCACATATACCCCAATGTTTATAGCAACAATGTCCACAACAGTCAAAATAAGTAAAGAGCCCAGATTGACAGATGAGTGGATAAAGATGATGTGGTAAATATATATTATTATAAACATATTATAATATAAATATATATATATATATATATATATTACTCAGCCATCAAAAAGAATGAAGTCTTGCCATTTGCAATGATGGAGATGGAACTAGAGGCTATTACGCTAAGCAAAATAAGTCAGAGAAAGAAAAATACTGTATGATTTCACTTATATGTGGAACTTAAGAAACAAAACAGATAAGGGGGAAGGGAAGGAAAAATAAAATAAGATAAAAACAGACAGGGAGGCAAACCATAAGAGACTTTTAACATAGGGTTGCTGGAGGAGAGGTAGGTAGAAGGATGCAGTAACTGGGTGATGAGCATTAGGGAGGGCACTTGATGGAATAAGCACTGGGTGTTATATGCAACTGAAAATGAATCACTAAATTCCACCCCTGAAATAATACCCTATATGTTAATTTAACTAAATTGAAAAAAAAAAATTGTTAAAAGCCTGAGAGATTTCTGAAGATACTGTCAAGGCATTCCAACATATGCATGATTAAGAACCTCAAAAGAAGAATGAAAAACAGGCAGAAAGAATATCTGAAAAAATAATAGCCAAAAATTTCTCAAATTTGAAAAAAGACAAGAATTTACACATTGAAGAAACAAACTGAATTACAAGAAGAATAAATGCAGACAGCATACCAATTTGAATTATATTCAAATTGTCAAAAGCCAAAGAAAAGATGTAAAGCACCAAGAGAAAAGCAAGGCACTGTATGCTAGGGATCCACAGTAAGATGAAAAGCCAAGTTCTCATCACAAAGCGTGGAGGCCTGAAGCCTATGGGATGGACATGTTTAAATTAAAGTGCTAAAAGAACACTCAACCAAGAATTCTCTACCCAAGAAAATTACCCTTCAAAAATAAAGAAGAAATTAAGAGATTACCAAATAAAAATAAGAACCAAAAAACTGAGATTGTAACCAATAAACTTGCCCTATAAAAAATTCTAAGGGGAGTCATTCAGGCACAAATACTTAAAACAAAAAGTATATGTTAATATGTGCACAATGTATTAAGATGTAATTCATGGCAATAACATGAAAAAAAGGGAAAAATTGTATAGAAACAGAGTTTTTGTATACTACTGAAGCTAAGTTTGTATCAATCCAAACTACATTGTTGTAAATTCAGGATTTTCATTATAATTCCTAGGTAACCAAAAAAATTTTTAGAAATAAACATTTGAAAAATCAGACAAGAATCAAAATGGTATATTGCAAAAATCAATTAACCTCAAAAAAGCAGCAAGTGAAGAAATAAGAAAAAGTGTAAGACATGCAGAAAAAATAGCAAAATGAGATAATGAAATCATTCCTTATCAAATCATATCCTTATCTGTTACTACTATAAATGGAAATAGGTTAAATATCACAAACGGCAGAGTGGTTTAAAAAAAAAATCAAACTTAGGCGCCTGGGTGGCTCAGTGGGTTAAAGCCTCTGCCTTTGGCTCAGGTCATGATCTCAGGGTCCTGGGATCAAGTCCCACATAGGGCTCTCTGCTCGGTGGGGAGCCTGCTTCCCCATCTCTCTGCCTGCCTCTCTGCCTACTTGTGATCTCTCTCTCTGTCAAATAAATAAATAAAATCTTAAAAAAAAAAAAAAGAATCTGCATTTTAAAAAATAAATAAAATTATAAATAAATAAATAAATAAAAAATCAAACTATATAGTAACCTTAGACTCACACTGCATCCAAAGACACATATAAGTTGAAAAGTAAACATGCAGGGGCACCTGGGTGGCTCAGTGGGTTAAAGCCTCTGCCTTCTGCTCAGGTCATGATCCCAGTGTCCTGGGATCAAGTCCCGCATCCGGCTCTCTGCTTAGCGGGGAGCCTGCTTCCTCCTCGCTCTGCCTGCCTCCCTGCCTACTTGGGATCTCTCTCTGTCAAATAAATAAATAAAATCTTTAAAAAAAAAAAAAGTAAACATGCAAACAGGAACCAGAAGATAGCTGGGTGGCCACACTAGTAGCAGACAAAATACTTTAAGTCAAAAATTATTAGAAGAAACAAAAAAGGATATTATATATTGATAATAGGTTAATTAGCCAAGAAGATATAACAATTATAGACATGTGTATACCAATCAACAGAGCAAAATATATGAAGCAAAGACTGACAAATTTGAAGGAAGAAATAAAGAGAGGTCTACAATAATACCTGGAAATGTCAATACTATGCTTTCAATAATGAACAGATTATCTGGATAGAAGATTGTTATGGAAATAGAGAACTTGAGCAATACTATAAACCAACTGGACCTGAAAGATAAGTATACATATAAGTACAAATACCGATATGTGATATTTAAGTATATACAACACATAATATAGATTTATATTTATAAATATTATATTACATAAATATATAATTACATAATATATAAATGTTACATTAACATAAATATATGATCACATTTATATTATACATTACATGTTATATATAAAAATACAAACATATATGTACACCTATACATACAAAATAAAAAAATTTACCCCACAAAAACAGCATACACATTCCTCTTATGTGCATGGGGCATGTTCTCCAAGATATAACATGTTATTCACAAAATAATCCTCAACAACAAACTGAAATCACAAGAAAATCTTCTTGGTCCAAATGTAATGAAATTACAATTCATAACAGAAAAGACCCGGAAAATTCGCATATATGGAAACTGAACAATGCCTTTTTTAAGAACTTTGCAATAGTTTTATATTTTTAATAAGAATACGGAATGCTTCACAAATTTGCATGTCATCCTTGCCTAGGAGCTATGTTAATCTTCCCCAAATTGTTCCAATTTTAGTATATGTGCCGCTGAAGCTAGAACTGAACAACATATTCTTAATCAATTGATCAAAGAAAAACCACAGGAAAAATCAGAAAATACTTAGAGAAAAATCAGAGCAAAAATACAACATACCAGAACTCATAAAATGGAGCAAAAACCAAACTCAAAGTGAAATTTTTTGCAGCAAATGCCTACCTTAAAAAGAGAAGAAAAATCTACAACTCAATAATCTAACTATAGCTTATGGAACCAGAAAATAACAGAAAACTGAATCTCAACGTTAGCAGAGGAAAAAAAAATAAAGATCGTGCAGAAAAAAAATACAATAGAAAACAGCAAAACAAAGAAAAACTAATGAAAACAAAAGCTGGTGGCATATTTATCACAAATATGACAAACCATTAACTATACTGACAAAGAAAAAAAGAAAGCCAAAACTATAAAAATAACTAAAATCAGAAGCAAAAATGGGGACATTACTACCAACGTTACTAAAACAAAAAGGATTTTAAGAGAGTATTATGAAAAATCTGAGCAACATTACACAAATTAGACAATTAAGATAAATGGATAAATTTGTAGATGCATAGAAATTACCAAAATGACTCAAGGAAAAAAAATAGAAAATCTGGACAAACTTAAAACAAGAGACACGATCAGTAATCCATAAACTTCCCAAATTAAAAACAAAAACAAAAAAAAACCTCTACCATATCAGATGGCTTAACCGGTGAATTCCACCAAAAATTTAAAGAATTAACATCATTCCTTTCCAAACTCTTCAAAAAAATATAACACTTCCTAACTCATTCTATGAACCCAGAATTACCCTGATACAAATGCAAACACTACAAGAAAACTACAAACCAGTATCCTTGTGATATGGATATAAAGATATACTAATAAATTCAACCAATCAGCATAATAAAAAGATTATATAACTGGGAGTTACCCCAGGAATACAAAAATGCCATGTGTAAAAATCAATGTAATATACTGCATTTACAGAAGGAAAGAAAATAACCACATCACCTCAATTAATACAGAAATAGCATTCAACAAAATTCATCATCCTTTCATAACAAAAATATTCAGAAAAGTAGAAATATAGTGGAACTTTCTCAACATGATAAAGGACCTTTATAAAAAACCGACACCTAACATACTCACTAGAAAAAGACTGAAAGTTTATTTCCCTAAAATCAGAAGCAAAACAAGGATGTACGCTTTCACCATTGCTATTCAACAATGTACTGGAGGTTCTAGCCAGACAATTAAACAAGAAAATTAACTAAAGAAGCATTTGAATTGGTAAAGAAGTAAACTATCTTTTTTCATAGATAACATGATTTTACTTTTTCATTACTGTTTTGATATTTGGGGCACCATAGGATGATACATATATGTCATATATATAAGTATCATCCCAAAGAATCCACAAAAGAACTACTAGAGCTAATAATAAACTGAGGAAAGTAGCAGGGTAAAATATAAACACTGAAAAATCAGTTATTTTTTTTCTATACACCAAAAGGAACAATAAAAAAAATTAAGAAAAACAAGTCCATTAACAATGGCATCCAAAAAACAAACAAAAAAAAAACCAAAAAAGTCTAGAATAAATTTAACCAAGGAGATAAAAGACTTATATGCTGAAAAGTACAAAATATTGCTGAAAGAAACTAAAAAAGACCTACATAAATGAAAAGACACTTTGTGTTCATAAACTATAAGAATTAATGTTGTTAAAATGTCTACTAATCAAAGTAATCTATATTTTCAATGAAACCTTTCAAAATTTGAATGGCCTTTGTTGTAGAAATGAAAAAACTAATTCTAAAATTCAAATGAAAGTGTGAGGCACCTCAAATACCAAAAGAGCATTGAAGAAGTACAACATACTTGGAAGACTCATACTTCATGGTTTCAAAACTTATCTTTGTGATGAAGTAATCAATAAGCAATAATTGCGCCTCAGATAAACATAACTGGCTACGATACTGCCACTGCGCAAAACTTGTGATGAAGTAATCAAAAACATGTGATTACATATTACTACAGTATTCAAAATAGTACACTGCTGACAAAATGACAGACATACAGATCCACAGAACAGAACTGAGAGAACCGAAATAAATGTATACATCTCTGGCCAACTGATTTTTGACAAAGGTACCAATATCACTCAATAAAGGAAAGAGTCATCTCAACAAATGGTGCTGAAAGAGGTAAACAGCCACATGCAAAAGAATGAAGTTGGACCATTACTTCACACCATAATAACCTGTACAAAAACTAATTAAATGGATCAACAACCTAAATATAATAACTAAAATCATTAAAATTTAGAAGAAAACACAGAGGTAAATCTTTGTAACTTTGGATTTTGCAATGAATTCTTAAGATATGACACCAAGAGCATAAGCAATGAAAGAAAATATAAATTGGACTTCAAAATTAAAATTGGACTTCATTAAAATTGTACATCTTAGGATATTATCAATAAAGCAGAAAGACAACCTACAGAATGGGAGAGAATATTTGCAAATCATGAATGTGATAAGTGTCTAGTATCCAGAATGTATAAAAACACAAGCAACCAATTTTTTTTAAAAATGGACAAAGAACTTAAATCGACATTTCTCTGAAAAAAGATAAATAGCCAGCAAGTAAATGAAAAGATGCTCAACATTACTATTCACTTGGGAAATGTAAATCAAAACCATAATAAAATATCACTTAACATCTAGTAGGATGGCTTTAATTAAAAAAATGTTTTAAAATAAAAAAAAGTTAAAGGAAAAAAGCAGAAAACTACTACTATCAGGGATATAGAAAAACTATAAGCCTTATATATTGCTGGTGGTTTATAAAAATCATTTTGTAATTCAGCTGCTTTAAAAAGTTCAGTAGTTCCTCAAAAAATTAAATGGAATTACTATAAAGTACATGCCCCTCAAAAATTTAAAATAGGTACGTAAACAAAAACATGTACATGTATGTTCATATCAGCATACATACATGTTCATATCAGCACTATTCATAATAGCCAAAGGATAGAAACCCATACACTCAATCTTCAATAGCACCCTTTAAGACCAGCCCTGGCTTCCATTGGTACACTCAATCTTCAATAGTGCTGCATTAACACCTCTGCTTCAACCTCATCAATGTTCAATATATTCATCCCATTTCTAATAAACATCCAGCCCTGAAAGGACAAGTCCCTAGACTTTCTCACCTTCTTTCCCTCCCTTCTTGTTAATGATTCTTTTTCTTTTTTTTTAAGATCTTTAATACCTAAAGGGAAATGGAGATAGCAAACATGACAAAGTGTCTTGAACAGTTGCTTGATTTTACAGCATGGTTACATGGGAGAGTCATGTAAAGAGGGCCCCCTTAATCACAGTGATCTGGGTAAGGGGTATACTCAGTAGATGACTATCCCAATCACCATAAAGCCAGTCCAGCATGGCTTGCTATAAGGGGTACAGCACTTCATCCAGGGTTTTCCACTAGGCGTTTATACAGGAAAGATAGTCTTAACTTTTCAGATAAACAAACTTGAGAACAGCTCTTATCCAGTCCACCAGGCTACTTGCTCCCTTGGGAATAACCCACCTCAATTCAGACACCACTAGCTAAAACTCAAGTGTTCCCAGGCCCTAAACTTCTGATCAAGTGGCTACAAATCTAGAGGTTCCCAATACTCCCTCAGGTTCAATAATTCAGTAGAAAAATTCACAGAACTCAGGAAGGCAATATAGTTTGAAATTACAGTTATATTACAACAAAATGTGTTATCAATCATGCCCAGCCAAAAGAAGACACACACAGGGCAAGGTCTGAGATGATCCCAAACAAAACTTCCGTATTCTCTGTGGAGCCAAAAGAAGTCACTATATAGTATAGCAATGAGTAACAATACACAGAGTATTGTTAACCAGGGATGCTCATCTGTGATTCATTGTCCAAAGTTTTTAACTGGCATTTCATTACATAGGCATGATTGATCAAATTACCGGCCATATACTGAACTTGATCTCCAGCCCACTTCCTCTGCTCCCTAGAGATGAGACTAATTTTACATGGCTCAATGCTCCAACCCTATAATCACAGGTGTGGTTTTTCTTGCATACTTTACCCCCATCCTGAAGTACCTCATTAGCATTAACTATTAAGGCCATCATGAACAAAAACACTCCTGTCACTTGAGAAATTCCAAAGATGTAGAGGTTTTCAAGCACAAACTAGATACAAAAGCCACCTGAATTCTTTGTTATACAACATAAGACTTATTAAAAGACAAAACAACACAATAAGACAGCATGTTATTGGCTGAAGAATAAACACATAGGAGTGCCTGGGTGGCTCAGTCATTAAGTGTCTGCCTTCGGCTCAGGTCATGTTCCCAGAATCCTGGGATAGAGCCCCGTGTCAGGCTTCCTGCTCAATGGAGAGCCTGCTTCTCCCTCTCGCTCTGCTGCTCCCCTTGCTTGTGCTGTCTCTGTCAAATAAATAAATAAAAACTTAAAAAAGAATAAACAGATCAATGAAACAAAACAAGGCTCAGAAGTAGACCCACACAAGTATATTAACTGATTCTGACAAAGAGGAAGTAGAGAGTGTTCAATGCAGAAAGGACAATCTTTTCATAGTGTTGCAACTCTTATACAAAAGTATATGCAAAAAAAAATTAACGCAAATCCAAGTATTAAACAGAAATTAACTCAAAATGGATCATAGACCAAAATGTGAAGTACAAGACTGTAAAACTTTTTTTTTTTTTTTTAAGATTTTATTTATTTATTTGACACAAAGAGAGAGGAGGAGAGAGCACGGAGGGGGGCGGGGGGCAGAAGGCAGAGGGAGAGGGAGAAGCAAGCTTCCCGGCTGAGCAGGGAGCCCGATGCCGGGCTTGATCTCAGGACCCTGGGATAATGACCTAAGCCAAAGGCAGATGCTTAACCAACTAAGCCATCCAGGTGCCCCAAGATTATAAAACTTCTTAAAGTAGAAAACCTACATGACCTTGGCTTTAATAATGATTTGTTAATTATAATACCAATAGCATTATCTTTGAAAGAAAACACTGATAATTTGGAATTTATTTAAAACTTCTGCTCTGTGCACTGGGTATTATATGCAAATAATGAATCGGGGAACACTACATCAAAAACTAATGATGTACTTGTATGGTGACTAACAGAACATAATTTTAAAAACGCTTCTGGGGGTACCTGGGTGGCTCAGTGAGTTAAAGCCTCTGCCTTCGGCTCAGGTCATGATCCCAGGGTCCTGGGATCAAGCCCAGCATCGGGCTCTCTGCTCAGGGGGGAGCCTGCTTCCTCCTCCCTCTCTTTCTGCCTGCCTCTCTGCCTACTTGTGATCTCTGTCTGTCAAATAAATAAATAAAATCTTTAAGAAAAAAAAAAAAGAGTTACAAGTTAGTACTTAAAAAAAAAAAAGGCTTCTACTCTGTGAAATACATTTTTAAAAGAATGAAAAGACAAGGCACAGACTAGGAGAAAATACTGTAGAACACTATATCTGATTTAAAAATTTATATGCAAAATATACAGAGAACTCTTAAAACTCAGTAAGAAAACAAATCAATTAAAAAATGGGCAATAGATCTAAAGTGACACTTCAAAGACATACAGATGACAAATAAGCATATGAAAAGATGCTCAACATTATTATTAGGGAATTGCAAATTTAAAAACAATGAGATACCACTGTACACCTAATAAAATGTCTAAAATCCAAAACAATGACAATACCAGCTGCTAATAAGAATGCAGAGCAACTGAAATTCTCACTCACTGTTAGTGGAAATGCAAAATGGTACAATGACTTTGCAAAATAATTTGGCAGTTTCTTTTGAACAAGGCTTTTAACATAGCCTTACAACATGGGTGAGCAACTGCACTCTTTGATATTTTCCCAGATGATTTAAAGAAACATCTATCCACAGAAATACTTGTATGTGGATATTTATGGCAGCTTTACTGATAACAGCCAAAAACTGGAAGCAACCAAAATTTCCTTTGATAGATGAACGGGTAAACGAACCATGGTACATCCAAAGTCATATTATTTCCCGATTTAAAAAATGAGCTATCAAGTCACAAAAAGACATGGATGAAATCTCAAATGCATATTGCTAAATGAAAGAAGCCAGTATGAAAAAGCTATAGACTGTATGATTTTAATTGATTTTAATTATATAGCATTCTCTTTTTTTTTAAGATTTTATTTATTTATTTGACAGAGAGAGATCACAAGTAGCAAAGAGATAGGAAGAGAGAGAGAGGGAAGCAGGCTCCCCGCTGAGCAGAGAGCCCGATGTGGGACTCAATCCCAGGACCCTGAGATCATGACCCGAGCTGAAGGCAGCAGCTTAACCCACTGAGCCACCCAGGTGCCCTATAGCATTCTTTAAAAGGTAAAACCTATATATCAGTGTTTGCTGGGGGCTCACTGGGGAAACCAATAAATAGATGAAGTATAGGGAACATTTCAGGATGGTGAAACTACTCTTTATGATACTGTAATGATGAATACAAAACATTAAGCATTTGTTGAAATCCACTGAAGTTTACAGCATAAAGAGTAAATTTAATGAATGCAAATTTGTTTAGAAATCTTTTAAGAAATCAGGGTCCCTGGAGGGAGTGCAGAATGTGTCAAAAGTCTAAATGGATTTATTACACATGTATGAAACAAACTCCCTGAAGATGATGAGTGGTATAAGGTGATGACCTAAGTAACTTCAGAAATGAAAGGAGTCTAAGACTAAAGGCTAAGAAATTCTATAAGCAGTGTACTCTAGTTGATAAAGGTGCTTCCTGTTGAGGTACAATTAATAATTCTGAAATGACTATAAATATATACTAGAGTTGAACAATTACATAAATGGATGGCTGATTAAAAAAAAAAAGTTTTCTTCCTCAGAGTGGGAGACTACAAACAAACAAGGGGAAAAAGCAAAAACGATGCATTTGGTAATGGGTTAGAATTGGACACATCAATATGTGAACTCATGTTTAGCTCAAAATATAAATGGTTACATATAGAAATATTTACAGATATGTGTATATACATAGGTTAGTACACACACATATATCTCCTCTTTCAGCTGACAAAAATCTAGAACCAAAACCCTGGCTGCCACATACCACTAACACACTTTTCCAATTAGAAACTAAGGCTTTTCGGGGTACCTGGGTGGCTTAGTTGGTTGAGTGTCCTGACTCTTGATTTCGGCTCAGGTCATGATCTCAGGGTCATGAGATAAAGCCCCACGTTGGGCTCCACACTCAGCAGAGTCTACTTGAGATTCTCTGCCTCTCTCTCTGCCCCTTCCCCTACTCATGCACACATTCTCTCTCTAAAATAAATAAATCTACTCATGCACATATTCTCTCTCTAAAATAAATAAATCTTAAAAAAAAAAAACTAAGACTCTTTGGAGAAGGGGCTGATTCTAAGACTGAGGCAGAAAATATACAAAATGAGTCTGAGTCTAGAGCATCATACAATGCCAGAAAAATTAAAAAAAAAAAAAAAAGGCACCCAAAACCAAAATAACAACAACAACAAAAAAATACAATGATAGGGGTATGGATTAGAACCAAAAATATAAAATATGTAAGTCCATACTGATATAAAGAAATGATGGAATAAATAAATGAGGAATAAGACAAATCCCTTTCCATCTTGCAGGAGAAATCCAAATAATTTATACAGAGATACCCTACACTTAATGAGGTGGGTTATAACTAGCTATTCCTTAAGTGTGGGATGCCCAAAGTGATATTTCCCAAAGAGTACAGTACAGAAAGAGAGAAGAAAAGGAAAACTTTATTGTGGAGAAACCAAAAAAACACTATCCCAAGCCAGGGTCAACAGCAACAATGCTAAGTCATACTGACGGTATATATCCTTGCTATGATGTGATGAGAATTCACTTTAACTCTGTGGTCTTCTGCCCAAAAACATATTTCCCCAGTCCAATCATAAGGAAAGCATGAAACAAATCCCAGTTGGGAAACATTCTAGAAAATCTGACTAGGAGTACTCTTCAAAACTGGCAAGGCCATCGAAATCAAGGAAAGTCCAAGACACCATCATGACCAAGAAAAGTCTAAGACATGACTACTACTTATAATACAGTATCCTGTATGGAATCCTAGAACAGAAGAAGGGTAAAACTGAGAATATCTAAATAATATGGACTCTAAGTAATAAGATACCAATATTGGTTCACTATTGTGGCAAATATGCTATACTAATGTAATATACTAATAATAGGGGAAACTGGATGTGGGATATATAGGTATACTTTACACTATCTTTACAATACTGTGAATCTAAAACTCAAAACTGATGAATTACTAAATTCTACATCTGAAACTAATCATGTACTGTATGTTGGCTAATTGAATTTAAATTAAAAAATCTAAAACTCAAAAGTTTACTAAAAATTGAACATTTACTAGGATCTTAATGATAGTAAGAAATGACTTAATTTTTTAGAGGTATAGAAATGAAATTTAGTTATGTCTGAACAAGAGTCCTTACCTATTAGTAAAACATTGAGAAATAAATAATTTTTAAGGCATAGTGAAATAGCTACATATAAATGTACAACTGTACATTTACATATAAAAACTTTATGGGTGGATGGGTGGCTCAGCCAGTTAAGCATCTGCCTTCGGCTCAGGTCATAATCTCAGGGTTCTGGGATTGAGGCCTGTGTCAGGCTCCCTGCCCAGCGGGAAGTCAGCTTCTCCCTCTCCCTCCTCCCCCCTGCTCATGCTCTCTCTCTCTCAAATAAATAAATAAATATTTTATATTACATTATTATATCACATAAATCATGATGATATGTAAGACTCACTCAAATTAATCCTATTTGGGAAGAGGAGTGGGTGAATAGGGATATAAATGAAAAAAGGCCATGATTCTGATCATCCTTTAAGTTGAATAACTGGTATAATGAACCCCCTTGATTCTTCTCTCTAGGTTTGAATACGTGTGAAATTTTCTATAAAAAACTAAGTAACTGCCTGATTTAAAAATTTAACAGAAAGGGCCAGATGATAGACTCTAAGAAATCTCTCAGAAAGACAAAGGACAAAATAATATTAATAATAATAGTAAAAGAAGAATGAACAGAAATAGAAAAATAGGAGAGAATAGAAGCTGATAAGCTCATGTGAGACATAACAACTATTAGAAATTCTAGGAAAAGGCACAGAAACAATGGAAGGGATAAAATAATAAAAAAAAAAGAAAAGAAAAATTTCCAGATTTGAAAAGGATAATGGATCAAACTCCTCATTTTAGACAGCTTCAAAAATTTTTGTTTGTGATTATCTCATAGATACCCAAGACATAGTGAGTAAAAATAAATACAGATTAACCCTCAGCCCCAGTAACTTCCAATCCAGAGTTTTTCCTTATCTCTCATCCCATCACGACATTGAAAAATCCCTGCTCAGAGAAATTTCAGAAATTTCAGCATTGCTACAAGACTCTACCTGAGTCTTAAAGGCTAAGGCAGTTAGTCTAACCACAAAGAAAACTCAAATAGCCAGATGTATGACAGTGACCAAGTTTAAATAAGCTTATAAAATGTCACTACAATACAAATATTTTACAGAAGAAATTTCCTTAAAATAGAGCTTGCTCCCAGACCGAGAGAACAGAACAAGGCTCTACTGACACGTCTACACAAATCCTTTATGAAGAATACCCTATCTGCGAAGAGTGATAGTTTGACTTCTTCTTTACCAATTTGGATGCCTTTAATTTCTTTTTGTTGTCTGATTGCTGAGGCTAGGACTTCTAATACTATGTTGAATAGCAGTGGTGATAATGGACATCCCTGCCGTGTTCCTGACCTTAATGGAAAAGCTTTCAGTTTTTCTCCATTGAGAATGATATTTGCGGTGGGTTTTTCATAGATGGCTTTGATAATATTGAGGTATGTGCCCTCTATCCCTACACTTTGAAGAGTTTTGATCAGGAAGGGATGCTGTACTTTGTCAAATGCTTTTTCAGCATCTATTGAGAGTATCATATGGTTCTTGTTCTTTCTTTTATTAATGTGTTCTATCACATTGATTGATTTGCGGATGTTGAACCAACCCTGCAGCCCTGGAATAAATCCCACTTGATCGTGGTGAATAATCCTTTTAATGTACTGTTGAATCCTATTGGCTAGTATTTTGGCGAGAATTTTTGCGTCTGTGTTCATCAAGGATATTGGTCTGTAGTTCTCTTTTTTGGTGGGATCCTTGTCTGGTTTTGGGATCAAGGTGATGCTGGCCTCATAGAATGAGTTTGGAAGTTTTCCTTCCATTTCTATTTTTTGGAACAGTTTCAGGAGAATAGGAATGAGTTCTTCTTTAAATGTTTGGTAGAATTCCCCTGGGAAGCCGTCTGGCCCTGGGCTTTTGTTTGTTTGGAGATTTTTGATGACTGTTTCAATCTCCTTACTGGTTATGGGCCTGTTCAGGTTTTCTATTTCTTCCTGGTTCAGTTGTGGTAGTTTATATGTCTCTAGGAATGCATCCATTTCTTCCAGATTGGCCAATTTGTTGGCGTAGAGTTGCTCATAGTATGTTCTTATAATTGTCTGTATTTCTTTGGTGTTAGTTGTGATCTCTCCTCTTTCATTCATGATTTTATTGATTTGGGTCCTTTCTCTTTTCTTTTTGATGAGTCTGGCCAGGGGTTTATCAATCCTATTGATTCTTTCAAAGAACCAGCTCCTAGTTTCATTGATTTTTTCTATTGTTTTTTTGGTTTCTATTTCATTGATTTCTGCTCTGATCTTTATGATTTCTCTTCTCCTGGATTGGAAGAATAAATATTGTGAAAATGTCTATGCTACCTAAAGCAATCTACACATTTAATGCAATCCCTATCAAAATACCATCCATTTTTTTCAAAGAAATGGAACAAATAATCCTAAAATTTATATGGAACCAGAAAAGACCTCGAATAGCCAAAGGAATATTGAAGAACAAAGTCAAAGTTGGTGGCATCACAATTCCGGACTTCAAGCTCTATTACAAAGCTGTCATCATCAAGACAGCATGGTACTGGCACAAAAACAGACACATAGACCAGTGGAACAGAATAGAGAGCCCAGAAATCGACCCTCAACTCTATGGTCAACTAATCTTCGACAAAGCAGGAAAGAATGTCCAATGGAAAAAAGACAGCCTCTTCAATAAATGGTGCTGGGAAAATTGGACAGCCACATGCAGAAAAATGAAATTGGACTACGTCCTTACACCACACACGAAAATAGACTCCAAATGGATGAAGGACCTCAATGTGAGAAAGGAATCCATCAAAATCCTTGAGGAGAACGCAGGCAGCAACCTCTTCGACCTCAGCCGCAGCAACATCTTCCTAGGAACAACGGCAAAGGCAAGGGAAGCAAGGGCGAAAATGAACTATTGGGATTTCATCAAGATCAAAAGCTTTTGCACAGCAAAGGAAACAGTTAACAAAACCAAAAGACAGCTGACAGAATGGGAGAAGATATTTGCAAACGACATATCAGATAAAGGGCTAGTATCCAAAATCTATAAGGAACTTAGCAAACTCAACACCCAAAGAACAAACAATCCAATCAAGAAATGGGCAGAGGACATGAACAGACATTTCTGCAAAGAAGACATCCAGATGGCCAACAGACACATGAAAAAGTGCTCCACGTCACTCGGCATCAGGGAAATACAAATCAAAACCACAATGAGATATCACCTCACACCAGTCAGAATGGCTAAAATTAACAAGTCAGGAAATGACAGATGCTGGAGAGGATGTGGAGAAAGGGGAACCCTCCTCCACTGTTGGTGGGAATGCAAGCTGGTGCAACCACTCTGGAAAACAGCATGGAGGTTCCTCAAAATGTTGAAAATAGAACTACCCTATGACCCAGCAATTGCACTACTGGGTATTTACCCTAAAGATACAAACATAGTGATCCGAAGGGGCACGTGTACCCGAATGTTTATAGCAGCAATGTCTACAATAGCCAGACTATGGAAAGAACCTAGATGTCCATCAACAGATGAATGGATCAAGAAGATGTGGTATATATACACAATGGAATACTATGCAGCCATCAAAAGAAATGAAATCTTGCCATTTGCGACGACGTGGATGGAACTAGAGCGTATCATGCTTAGTGAAATAAGTCAATCGGAGAAAGACAACTATCATATGATCTCCCTGATATGAGGACATGGAGAAGCAACATGGGGGGGTAGGGGGATAGGAGAAGAATAAATGAAACAAGATGGGATTGGGAGGGAGACAAACCATAAATGACTCTTAATCTCACAAAACAAACTGGGGGTTGCTGGGGGGAGGTGGGATTGGGAGAGGGGGTGCGGGCTATGGACATTGGGGAGGGGAGGCGAACCATAAGAGACTATGGACTCTGAAAAACAACCTGAGGGTTTTGAAGGGTCAGGGGTGGGAGGTTGGGGGAACAGGTGGTGGGTGATGGGGAGGGCACGTTTTGCATGGAGCACTGGGTGTTGTGCAAAAAGAATGAATACTGTTACGCTGAAAAAAAATAAATAAATAATTGGTATATTTAAAAAAAAAAAAAAAAAAGAATACCCTATCACACAAAAATCTTAAAAAAAAAAAATTAAATGACCATTCATCACTGCATTCCCTGTGAATTATGTAACTAGAAAGAGAAGACTTCGTCTATAGCTCAATGCTTTATAAATTTCTCTTTTGCTCTCAAGAAACACTCATCTTAGATTTTCCTCCATTCTTCCCAGGAACAAACCTATCTTAATACCGAGGAATACCTTACAAAAATAAACACAGTATATAAGGTCACAAATCTAAGAGCTCCAGAGGAAGAAATGACTACTCACTGTTTCATTTAGGGATCTCCATGCTGAAATTATTATTTCTCACAAAATATTTTAAGAATTCTACTGCAATAAAAAATAGGAATTTCAGAGAAATGAAATAATTTTCCTGATAAAGAGAAAATGCCTGGTATAGTACCCGTGACTATGTTAGGTTACACAGCAAAAGAGAAATTAAGGTTGCAGGTGGAATTATGGCTGCTAGTCAGCTGACCTTAAAATAGGGATTTTATCCTGGATTATCCAGGTGGGCCCACTGTAATCACTCTTTAGAGTACAAGAGGGAGGCAGAAGAAAGGCAGAGAAGGATGGTCAAAGAGATGTAGTGTTGCTGGGTTTAAAGACAAAGGAAGTGGAGAGGTGGTCATAATTCAAGGGCAGCTGCTTGAAACTGGAAAAGGGGGAGAAAAAAAAAGGATTCTCCCCTAGAGCGTCCAAAAAGAATGCAACCCTGCTGACACCTTGATTTTAGCCCACTGAGACCTGTATCTGACTTCTAACCTTTAGAACAATAAGATAATAAACATGGGATGTTTTAAGGTACTAGGTTTGTGGTAATTTGTTAAAACAGCAAAAGAAATCAAATATATTGTTTCTTTAAATTCTATAATAAGACTTATTTCTGTTTCTTCTGTTTTAATTCTAATCCTACTCCTATTGCCCGAAAACTTTAGAGTTTAAGTATCTATTCCCTTCTTTCCTGGTATACTTCCCAGTGGGCTAAGAGAAAGGCCAACACATAAGCACATGAAGAGCTGAAAAGGAAGCAGAGAAGAGTCAGAGTGTGACCTTGTGTGGAACTTCTACTGGCAGTAGGTTTAACTGTCTCGGCCCTGCCAGTCCTGTAATACGTTGTAGCCTTCGGCAAAAAATCCAAGTCAAGTTCTGCTTGACTTGACTTAGACTTTTTTTTTTTTAAGGTTTAAAAATACAGGTATTTTATTTTTTTAAATTAGAGACATCTGCAGTACCCCACTGCTAGTGAGACTGGTTTCACAAATTTAGTTTGACAAGTTATCGAAGGAAGAAACAAATAGAAAAAGAAACACAAAACAACAAAAACAAATTTCAGAGGGAAAATCAAATCTATAATTAGTACAACATGCTATGTAAAATATCCAATTTTGAAAGAAATAAGAAACAGTGATCCATATTTTAGGAGAAAAACTGTCCATAGAATTGTCCATAGAATTTGGAAGTTTCCAAATATTCTCATATGTTGCTTAATAAACAATAGACAAATACTTCAAAACAGCTACTATATTAAAAGAAGCAAAGGAAAGCACACTTAAAAAAATTAAGGAAAGTATGTAAACAATAGAGATAGAAATTATGAAGAAGACCCAAATGGAATTTCTCAAGTTGCAAAGTACAACAACAGTAATTAAAATTTAAAAATTTTACTAAGGCAAAGATGGTGGTATAGTAGGAGGCCCCCTGGCTTGCTTTGTCCCTCAAACATAGCCAGATAACTATCAAATCATAATGAATACTGAAGAAAGCAACCTGAGGACTGATAGAACAAACAGCACAACTAAAGGGACAGAAGAGGCCACTTCAAGGAAGATGGGAAGTATGGAGACTTGTTATGGAGGAGAAACAGATTGTGGGTACTGTGGAGGGGAGGGAACCCTGGTTGTGGAGAAAGGTGAGAGAGAGTGAGTCGAGTACACAGGGATAAGCACAAAGAGAAGAGTTCCCCCAAAGCCACTGGCTCAGAAAAGGAGAGGGCTTGTATCTCCTGTTTTTTTGCAACCAGTGGGTCTCAGAGACTGGAGTTTCAAAGGTCCCCAGACTTGGCTGTGATAGAGACCTGGGGACACTGGCCTACTCCTGAGCAGAGGCAGGCAAATGATCACAGGCAGACTGCATAAACTAAGGGGCACAGGGAAAGACAGTTCGTACTTTTTGGAGCACATCTGTGAGAGGTGGCATTGCTTCTCCACAGACAAAAGAACCAGCGGGTGCCATTTCCCTCTCCTGCCCCTAGGCATAAATCAAATTCAGTAAACAACACAGAACCGATACTGGCTATTTAATCTGCTTACACCAAGTCTGCCCCACTGTGCTCCACCGGTATGGCTTTTCTCAGGCACGCTGGCTACAAGTGTAATGGTCTCCCCCAGAAGACCGGCACATACCCTGCATGCACCACACCTACAGACCATAAAGCTTGCAAAGCTTCAATTCTAGTGGGAAGAGAATCAGGTCTCTTTTAGTAAGCAGATAAAAACACACCTAGTTAACACTCACTACACTGTGGTCAAGGTCCAAACACTCCCCACAGAGGCAAGGAAAAGTTTTGCAGAATTTCTCCTTGACTTAGACCTTTTAAAAATTTCCTTTAGCCTATACAGGTTTCAGATAAGTATTTTAGCCACATTGATTATAATGGCAGGTAGCAGATTTCAGTTAACATGTATGTTTGTTCAGAGTTTAGCTGAACTATTCCATCATATTGCTGCCTCGGCATACATTTTTGGCCAAGCTACCTGCAAGGGCCTTAAACTGACACTAATCCCTTGTACAAGCACAAGCCCTAGATAAGAGTCCACAGTCACAAGCAAATATAAGTTCCTTGCCTCCCAACACCTTCCCCTTGTGTAGCCCTTAGGAAAAACCCCTGTGAAGCTTCCCAAAACCCTTGCTCTTTATGGTCTAACTGGACAATCCACCTTAGCCCAGGAACCCCAAAGCACTCCACCCACAGACCCTAATAAATGCATGTGCCCCAGTTCCTCCCTCTTTCTGCCTGTACCTTGCCTTGACCTTCCTGTGTGGTACCTCAAGGCAAGGGGTATACTTCCTCCAGGGCTGGTGAGTAGTAAATTTCTTTTATCTTCGCTTCTCTTGTGGTCTTTTGGCTCACCATCCAAGCACCCTGGGGGCTCTACTTAAAAATGTTGATTTAACCAAACCATAACAATGTTTAATAAATTGAAATGCCAAATGCATTGGTGATTTAGTGTAGTACTCTTGTAGGATGATGGGAAAATGACTGTATTTAATGCCTCCAACTCCTTCAGTAGTCTGAATTTCCTTCTTTGAGATTCAATTTTCTGTCCTTAAAACCAGTCAAGTTACAGTGCAACAGTGACTGCCCATTTTAGCTGAGCATCAGACTTATTGCACATTACATCAAATGGAGCTTAATATGCTGTTTTCTAAGCCTAAAGTGAATGTTCACCCTCTCTTTTTCTTGGCCAATTGATTAACTTTGTATTCATTCTTTGAAACTGAACTCAGACATCACTTCCTCTTTGAAACCTTACACACACACACACACACACACACACACACACACAGACACACAGTTAACCTCCCCTTCTGCATTGAGACCACATGCATACTAATCATAGCATGCATATCACTTGTAAAATTACAGTATGATCATTTATTTATAATCTATCTGCCAATCATACTAGACTTTGTATTCATTAAGGACAAAGCCTTATCCATATCAGTATCTTTAGCACTCAACAGTATGTCTAGTAGAAGCTCTATACATAATTACTAAATTAAACTTCAGATTGTAATAAGCAACCTATAAGACATACAGTGAAGAAAATATTGCATTTAAAGGGTCACCACAACTATATTTGATAAATTTAAACTTGTTTTCATATATAAAATTTACATTAATAGTCAAAAAAGAACCTACAATAATAACTGTATGCAAATGGAAGATTTACTAGTTTGGCAAAAAAATACATAAATTTTTAAAAAATTTAGTTTCCTCATCTCATTTTGTCCCCTTAGCTTAAAAAACAAAAACAAAAACAAAAACTGAGTTGGATTAAAACCTTCTATGTGTTCAAGTTCTCTATTCTATATCACAGCATAGCTGAAAGTATCAGTATCAGTTTGAAATTTTCATTTACCTATATTAAGACGGTCTCAACTTTCTGTAAGCTGTCCCTCCACTATGACATCCATGCTAATGTCACATTTTTAGTTACTTGTACCTTGCTATTATGACACGTGGTACCTTAGAAACTTACTCTGTAAACAGGTTATGTCACAATATGAATGGAAAAATACTGAATAGTATTAAACAGTACCTTTAAGTTTTTCTATTTATCTCAAATTAAGTGGCAAGTCATCACAGCACGCATTTCAACAAGTATATATTGAGCCCTTACTTACTGCCAGAAGCCTAAGAGTGATGAGAGAAATCATGAAATATCAAGTCTGTTCCAGTATATTCTACATAATAGGAGATTAAAAGCAACCAGACAGACCAGCATAAGATGACAACAACTCACAAAGAACCAGTCAAAGGAGTTTAGATTTGGCATTACGAGATTAGATTAGATTTGACATTTACATTAATTGGAAAACCAATAGAAAAATAACAAGTCAAACCAACAATTTAGGATGATTTTGGCAGAATGAATAGAACCAACAATATTAGAACTTCTAAAGTCAGGAGGTAACACTTTTCTCCCCTGCAGTTAACAAATAATTCAATTTTGCCAACTGTACCCACTAAACCTGTTTTCAAAATCACCCACCCCTCTAGATCTCCACTTTGCCACCACTTTAGCTCAAGCCACTACTAACCTTCTTCAGGAACAGTAGCTTCCAGCATCTTGTCTAGCTCCCTTCTAATTCAATTTTCATACAAAGCATTTTTTAAATGAAAATCAAATTATGTCCCTTTCAAGCTTAAAACCCTCCATCAGTTCCCCTCCAGTTTTTAGGACAAAGATCCAAATCCTTAGAGCTCTGTAAGAGCTCTGTACTTATAGCCTCCTCTCTTGGCTCTCCTCCCTTCCGTGTCAGTACTCAAGCTATAGCAAGTAGCCTTCTCATAGTTCCTCAAATATTCCATAATCCCTTCCTGCCTCAAGGCCTTCTCATATGCTGTTTACTAAAACAGGTAATATCATCACAACTACAAATACCCTTTTAACCCTAGGGCAACTTAGCCTAAATATCATTTCCAAAAAATGCCTTACCTGACACCCACACTAGACCAGGTTTTCCAATAACATACATTGTAGTTCTCCTCTGCAAAACTTTCCCCACTTATTAAGTGAAGATAGTTACTAAGTTAGCTAAATATTTCAACTACATCTGCCTCATTAGGACACAAGCACCACTAAAATGAAAGCTATAGCTGCCTAATCAATGTATCCTCAACATCTTGCACATAACAGTCACTTAAATATGTTGAATAGATTGACAGATGACTTCCACTGAAGGCCAGATAAGGAATGGTACTAGAAATAACAACAAAAGAGCTTACATAGATTTATAGTGAGTTTGAAAAATTAATTTCTGAATCTTTAAATTATCTGTAGTGTTCTAATGCAGAAGACAATGAACTTTTTTAAAAGACCAAATAGTAGGGGCACTTGGATGGCTTAGTCAAATAGGCACCTGACTTTTGATTTCAACTCTGGTCACGATCTCAGGGTCCTGGGATCAAGCCCCATATTGGACTCCACTCCTCTCGGCACAGAGTCTGCTTGTCCTCCCCCCCAATAAATAAATAAATAAATAATTTTTAAAAAAAACAAATAGTAAATATTTTAGGCTTGTGGGCAATACGGTCTCTGATACAACTATTCAATCCTTCCATAGCAGCATGAAAGCAGCCACAGACTATATATAAATGAAAAGGCATGGTCGTACTACAATAAAACTTTATTTACAAAAATAGGTTGGCAGCCTGCAGCTACAGCTTTGCTGGCCCCTATTAATATATCCCAAAGGAAAAGGAGGCAGAAATTAAACAAATGTAAAAAATAAAACTGCTATTTCATTATAAACTCATAAAGAAGCTTTTCTTGAGATGCCATACAAACTTTGCCCCAAACTTTGAACTCAAAATGGGTTAACATGTATTAATTAAAAGCACACATGGAATCTTCCCTTAATGGTCAGAATTAAGTATATCTCCTCTCTTAATCTGGACCATAAGTTTCTGTTGAGGCAGCAACTGTCTCTTTACTCATATGTATTTCTTAGTAACTAGAGTACAGAGCACACAGTGGAAATTTAAAATACATGCTGAACAAATGAATGATCCATAGATTAGCCTTCCCCTTTTCATTCTTCTAGTCTACTATAGTTTGGTGCAGAGACAAGAGGAGAAGCAATTAATCTGTATGTTTTGATTTTCAAAAAAGGTATTCTCCAGTAAGACTGAAAAGGAACAATTGTACAAAAGGCAGACATTTAATAACATGGAGAAAACAGAATACAACAGTAAACATCACCTTCTTTACGTTAAAGAAGAAACCCAGTATAAATTTATGGTGCCACATCGTACAGTAGAGACAATAAGCAAACTGCAAGCCAGTTTATTCTAAATTTTAATTCCTCTGTGTCTCTTAAGTGAAAATGTGACTTAACTTTTCTACACTTCAGTATCCTTATCTATAAAATGAATGGATAAGAGTAAATGACCTCTATATCAATTCTATAGTGCCTAATTTTTCTATATATAAAAGACTCTACATAGCACATTGCCAAGTGGATGAATGGAAACAAATGAAAAATCTCATCAAACTGAATAGTGAAGGGTGGGAAAGGGTAATATACAATCTCCACTGAGATAGGTATGAGCAATAGATCTAAAATGAAAATTCGGAGTAAATGTATACATTTCCAAAGTATATATAGGTCCAATGTCCAAGAAAACAAAAGCTGGGAGTTACAAAGTAATGCCATCCTCCTTTTATTTAAAATTATAGTTCATAGCAAAGCAAACCTACCATGCTGAACAGATACATCTCAACAGAAACACAACAGAAATGTAGGATTAAAATAATCATCATTAAAATAATCAAAGCAGTGGAAACAGTCCACAGGGACAAGACAAAAATGAACATATAACAAAAAATGCTTTTAGAAATTGAAGAAGACACAAAAAGATGGAAGACCGTTCCATGCTCTTGGATCGGAAGAATAAAGATTGTTAAAATGTCTATACTGCCTAGAGCAATCTATACTTTTCATGCCATTCCGATTAAAATTCCACCGGTATTTTTCAAAGAGCTGGAGCAAATAATCCTAAAATTTGTATGGAATCAGAAGAGACCCCGAATTGCTAAGGAAATGTTGAAAAACAAAAGCAAAACTCGCGGCATCACGTTACCCGATTTCAAGCTTTACTACAAAGCTGTGATCACCAAGACAGCATGGTACTGGCATAAAAACAGACACATAGACCAGTAGAACAGAGTAGAGAGCCCAGATATGGACCCTCAACTCTATGGCCAAGTAATCTTTGACAAAACAGGAAAAAATATACAATGGAAAAAAGACAGTCTCTTCAATAAATGGTGCTGGGAAAACTGGACAGCTATATGTATAAGAATGAAACTTGACCATTCTCTTACACCATACACAAAGATAAACTCGAAATGGATAAAAGACCTCAACGTGAGATAGGAATCCATCAGAATCCTAGAGGAGAACATAGGCAGTAACCTCTTCGATATCAGCCACAGCAACTTCTTTCAAGATATGTCTCCAAAGGCCAAGGAAACAAAAGCAAAAATGAACTTTTGGGACTTCATCAAGATCAAAAGCTTCTGCACAGCAAAGGAAACAGTCAACAAAACAAAAAGGCAACCCACGGAATGGGAGAAGATATTTGCAAATGAGAGTACAGACAAAAGGTTGATATCCAGGATCTATAAAGAACTCCTCAAACTCAACACACACAAAACAAATAATCATATCAAAAAATGGGCAGAAGATATGAACAGACACTTCCCCAATGAGGACATACAAATGGCTATCAGACACATGAAAAAATGCTCATCATCACTAGCCATCGGGGAGATTCAAATTAAAACCTCATTGAGATATCACCTTACACCAGTTAGAATGGCCAAAATTAGCAAGAGAGGAAACAACGTGTGTTGGAGAGGTTGTGGAGAAAGGGGAACCCTCTTACATTGTTGGTGGGAATGCAAGTTGGTGCAGCCACTTTGGAGAACAGCGTGGAGATTCAAGACATTAAAAATAGAGCTTCCCTATGACCCTGCAATTGCACTGCTGGGTGTTTACCCAAAGATACAGATGTAGTGAAAAGAAGGGCCATCTGTACCCCAATGTTTATTGCAGCAATGGCCACGGTCGCCAAACTGTGGAAAGAACCAAGATGCCCTTCAACGGACGAATGGATAAGGAAGATGTGGTCCATATACATGATGGAGTATTATGCCTCCATCAGAAAGGATGAATACCCAACTTTTGTAGCAACATGGACGGGACTGGAAGAGATTATGCTGAGCGAAATAAGTCAAGCAGAGAGAGTCAAGTATCATATGGTTTCACTTATTTGTGGAGCATAACAAAGAACATGGAGGACATGGGGAGATGGAGAGGAGAAGGAAGTTGTGGGAAATTGGAAGGGGAGATGAACCATGAGAGACTACGGACTCTGAAAAACCACCTGAGGGTTTTGAAAGGGTGGGGGGTGGGAGGTTGGGGAATCAGGTGGAGGGTAATAGAGAGGGCACGTATTGCATGGAGCACTGGGTATGGTGCAAAAACAATGAGTACTGTTACACTGAAAATAAATAAATTAATTTTAAAAAATAAGTAAAAAAAAAAAATGCTTTTACCTCAGTCAGAAGAAATCCAGATCTATAGTTATTTTAGGCAGCTATTGATGTAAGGCAATCAATAATATCAAACAGATACACTTATCATGTGCACTGTTAGCAAATAAAGACATTATACTTTGTAATCAACACTGCTAATTAGTGTTACACTTTGTAATACTGGACACTATTTTCAAGTCAGTGTCTATAAATAATTTTTCTGAAAAATTTAATTGAAAATATCTAAATTTTAAGAGACCAATGATTCCATCATCCTTTAGTTGCTTTTCTTAGAAATCAGTCATCTTTAAAGTCCATGCCAATTTATAGAAAATACACACACATACACACACACACACATACACACAAGCTGCTGTAAGTTATTTCCAGTTATTGGAAGGTATCAAATTTAAGAGTAAAAATATTCAAGTATCTCCAGATAATAAAACCTATGATTAACTACAGCGATGACAAACCTTCGTGAAGGCCACTTCAATAACTATGTCATCAGTTTAGAATAACTTAAATTGAAAAAAATGAGTGTGGCTAAACTGTGCTTAAAATTTACTATTTTATTTTTAGTACGAGAGCTAAATTTGTCAACCTCAAAAGAATTTCTTTAAATGAATAATTGTATTATTAAAAAAAAACTCTATGTCTCTAGTTATACTAGGTGGAACAATGGTCACCTCAAAGATGTCCATACCTTAATCGCTAGAACCTGTGAATATGTTAGGTTACATGGCAAAGAAGAATTAAGGCTACAAATGAATTAAGATTGCTAATGAGATGGGACGCCTGGGTGGCTCAGTGGGTTAAAACCTCTGCCTTGGGCTCAGGTCATGATCCCAGGGTACTGGGATCCAGCCCAGCATCAGGCTCTCTGCTCAGCGGGGAGCCTGCTTCCCCCTCTCTCTCTGTCTGCCTTTCTGCCTACTTGTGATATCTGTCAAATAAATAAATCTTTAAAAATAAAAAAGACTGTTAATGAGGAGACCACAAAATAGGGCAGTATACTGGATTATCCAGCTGGCTTAGAAAGGCAAAGAAAGAGGTTCTCCTCTAGAACTTTCAAAAGGAAAGCTTCACACACCTTTTTTTTTTTAAAGTCTAGTGAGGGCCTGGGTCCTAAAACAGTAAGATAAGTTTGTGTTGTTTTAAGCTATTAAGATTTTTGGTCATTTGTCACAGCAATAAGAAAAATTAATAAACCTATAGATTTATCATTGTTTTTAATTAAAGTCTGAATCTGATTACAAAAACAACAATAAAAATCAGAATGCCTAGCATCCTTAATG
The DNA here is from genome assembly GCF_922984935.1 of Meles meles. Classification (NCBI taxonomy): domain Eukaryota; kingdom Metazoa; phylum Chordata; class Mammalia; order Carnivora; family Mustelidae; genus Meles; species Meles meles. The sequence goes on along the minus strand of NC_060078.1, from coordinate 42,882,868 downwards.
AGATTTTCTAATAATAATTACGTAGTTTTTTATTGCTACAAACACACAACAAAGATAGTATTACATGTGCTATGTTTTTTACAAATAAATACTATTTTTTCTCTTTTAAGTCGTTTTGCAATAGATGCCTCTTAAATTTTATGGTTGAGCCAATCCCAGGTTGTCATAAATCCTTCCAACATAAGACACTGCGCACTTTCCTCATTAATCATAATTAATTTCACTGACCATTATGATAAGCTAATTCACATTTCCTAAAAATCACACCAAACTTTGAATTTAACCAGTGTTAGAAAAATGAAATTTTTAACTGTCTGGACACTTCTAGACCCAAGTTTCCATATTAACCACATGAAATATAAATCACATATATACAGAAATCACATAAAATGCAGATCCTATAAAATTTACTACATATAGAAGCATTTTTCATGATTTTTATGAATTTTTTATCATTTGCTTTGGCAATAAAACAGATATATATACAAGTCTGGGAATGTTTATACTATACTTATATTATTAAATTAAGATGTCCAAGAGCATCTCCACAAATATTCTTTCAAATTGGCAGGTAGGATTGTGGGGAGGCATGAGGAGTCAGAAACTGAGCAAGCTAAGGAAGACATACATACAGAGGGGCAGTGAACATAGGAAATTAGAACTCAAGTAATGTGAAAAGAACTTCCATGCCCAGGTTGGTCTAGTTTTTCAGGACTTGAGCACATCGGGGTAATGATGAGGGTAAAGAGGGAGCATCTGAGTTGGTCTGGTATGAGATATGAGAATTTAAGTAGAATATATGTGGGGAATGGCCTGATATGGTAAGTCAGAGCCCAAACAGGGTAGAGACATTATCCATGCATGCTGGTAACCCACTGGAGGGATTTCAGAGCCCAAATAGGATGAGAAAGACATAAATGGGAAAGAGGAAGTGGTGGAAAAGAACAGATATCAGTTAAATAGAGGGAGATATATCAAGTAAGTAAATATTTTAAGGACAACAGAAGCAAGGTTTATCACCATCAGAGAAGGGAGGTTATAAATATAAGGAGAAAACCAGAATGAATCCTGTGGCATTGGATTGGAATTGGAGGTAATAGTATGAACCCACTGTTTTCAATATATATAGATAAGGTAGAAGTAAGTATTGATGTAAATGTATATGTATATAAATAAACACACACACACACACACACACACACACACAAACACTTATATTCCCTAGTTCAGTCTACTGAAGATGGCTGGGAGCAGCAACTTTTCAACAACAGTGTGTACACCTAGACTCCAGAATTTGGCTTCAAAAGTAGCATTTTCCATTAAAAAGAACCAGGGCTCTTGGAGGAATGGCTTTCTTTCCCTTTAATATATTTACGCATTTGTGAACAGTAAGTACTATTGTTTAACAGTAAGTACTATATGTGTTTTTACAACTTATATAAGTGATACATAATGTTCCGCAACTTTTTTTTTTAAGTTTTTTTTTTTTTTAAGATTTTATTTATTTACTTGAAAGACAGAGATCACAAGTACGCGGCGGGGGGGGGGGGGGCAGGCTCTCCACTGAGCAGAGGGCCTGATGCGGGGCTTGATCCCAGGACCCTGAGATCAGGACCTGAGCCTAAGGCAGTGGCTTAACCCACTGAGCCACTCAGGAGCCCTAGGGGTTTTTTGTTTGTTTGTTTTGTTTTAAGATTTTATTTATTTATTTGACAGAGAGAGATCGCCAAGTGGGCAGAGAGAGAGAGAGAGAGGAGGAAGCAGGCTCCCTGTTGAGCAGAGAGCCCCATGCGGGGCTCCATCCCAGGATCCTGGGATCATGACGGAGCCGAAGCAGAGGCTTTAACCCACTGAGCCACCCAGGTGCCCCAGGAGCCCTAGTTTTATATTTTTGTGGTACATGTGTACTATAAGTGTAATTTCATTCATTCTTACTGCTGTACAATATGTATAATATACTATATAACATCACTTAAATATGTTACTTTTTTTGTTTCCCCACGAATGGACATGAGTTATTATTATTCCAATAATGATGATGATGATGAGATAGTGCAACAACGAACATTCTTACTCACGTCTCTGATCATATATGTTAGGGTTTCTTTAGGATATAAACCAAGAATAACATTACTGGATCACAGCATATTGGATCTTCAACTTTACTAGATACTGCCAAATATCTTCCAAAAAATGATTTAGCAATTTATTCTTCCCAGTAGTGAAGAGAGATTTCTATTGTTCATCATATTCACCCCACTTGCTATTATCTGACTAAAATTTAAGTGAGTGTGAAATTCTATGTCTCAGTACACATTAGCAATTTATTATTTTATTATCTTCTATCTGTTGTATTGTTTTGCCTTCTCCTTATTGATAAGGAAAGTTTATCATGTGGTCTGACTTTGATTCTTGTTAAACGTGTCAAAAATAAACTCTTAGTGGCTTTTAACTGTGTTTATTATTATCTGTGTTTAGTTTTAAATGTTGATGTAATTAATTTTTTAAAGATTTTATTTAACTCTTAGAGAGAGAGCATGAGCAGGGAAAGAGGCAGAGGGAGAGGGAGAGGAAGAAGAAGCAGGCTCCCCACTGAGCAGGGAGCCCGATGTGGGACCTGATCCCAAGACCCTGGGATCATGACCTTTGCTGAAGGCAGTGCTTAACTGACTAAGCCACCCAAATGCCCTTAATGTAATTAAACTTGGTAATTTTTTTCTTTATGTTTTTTTTTTAAGATTTTATTTATTTATTTGACAGACAGAGATCACAAGTAGGCAGAGGGGCAGGCAGAGAGAGAGAGGAGGAAGCAGGCTCCCTGCTGAGCAAAGAGCCTGATGCAGGGCTCGATCCCAGGACCCTGGGATCATGACCTGAGCCGAAGGCAGAGGCTTTAACCCACTGAGCAACCCAGGCGCCCCTTCTTTATGGTTTTTAATGTGTGTTTGTATTTAAGACATCCTTTCCTATCCTAGGACCATACAGGTATTTTGCATATTAAAAGCAGTATAGTACAGTGAGTAAGAGCCAGGGCTCTGGAACAAGCTAAATTCAAAATCCCATTCTGTCATGTATTAGCTGTGTATCTTTGGATTCTCTACATTTATTTCTTTTTTTGTAAGATGGAGATAATTATAGTACCTACCTCTGGAGCTGGTATTAGGAAGGACATGCCTTAATAGTATAACAGCCATGTGATACCGGTACTGAGTATTTTGTGTATCATTTCTGACTATCTCATGGGGTTGCTATAAACATTAAATAAGGCCGTATATATAAGATACTAAATGCCAGGACTATACAAGAGCTCAGTACACATCACTACAATACCATAAAGATGTTAAAAGATAAGATAATCCTGGGGCATCTGGGTGGCTCAGTTGGTTAGGCATCTGCTTTCGGCTCAGGTTATGATCCCGGGGTCCTGGGATCCGGGCCCACATTAGACTCCCTGCTCAGCAGAAGGCCTGCTTCTCTCTCTCCTCCCTGCTCGTGTTCTCTATCACTACCTCTGTCTTTCTCTCAAATAAATAAATAAAATATTAAAAAAATAAAGAAAGAAAAGGTAATCCTGAATAACGTTTGTTTTTTTTTTTAAAGAGAGACAGCATGTGTGTGGGGGGGTGGGTAGGAGGATAGGGGCAGAGGGAAAGAGAGAGACAGAATCTTAAGCTGACTCCACACTCAGCACAAAGCCCAACACAGGCCTCAATATCATGACCCTGAAATCATAACCTGAGCTGAAATCAAGAGTCAGACAATTAGCTGACTAAGCCACCCAGGCACCCCCTGAACAACTTTCACCAACAAACAATAACTAGATGAAATGGACAAATTCTCAAAAAGCAACACACACAAAAAAATACCTATGTATCTTAAATGGCATATCTACTTAAAACATTTTATCTGTTAATAATAAATTATATATTTATATATAATAAAGATATAATAAAAGATATAATAATAAGATATAATAAAAACCTCTCACAAAGGAAACTCCAGATTCTAAAGTTTTCATTTGGTGAATTTTGTAGACATTTAAGAAAAAGGAACATCAACTGTCCATAAATTCCTTCAAAGGGCAAAAAAATAGGGAATACTTCTCAGCTCATTTATGAAGCCAGCACAACCCTGATACCAAATGTGAAAAGAAAAGAAAAGAGAGAACCATCCTACTCATGAACATAAATGCAACAAATCTAAATAAACTATTAGGATATCAAGCCCAACAACATTTAAAAGAATATCACAACCAAGTGAATTTATTTCAAGAACAAAAGATGGTTTAACATTTGAAAACCAAGAAATACAATCTACCACACTAACAGATAACATATAACAGGAAAAATTTTTTTGATGCCTTTCATAAATGTAGAGAAAAATTAACATCTACTCACACACACAAACAAAGAATCAAGCAAATGAAACAGAAAGGAACTCACTTAATCTGATGAAAGATATCTATAACCACCCCCACCACACACACAAAGAAATATTAATGGTGGACTATTAAAACTTTGCTGAAATTATCTCACCATTTCAATTCAACATTACGTTGGAGGTCCTAACACGTCCAATAAAAGAGAGAATGGGGAGATGGAGACTGTGCAAATGGTATGACTTCATAGTATATGTGGAAATTCCAGGTAAATTATTAAAACTAATAACTGAATAAGGTCACTGGAAAAACAGTTCAAAAAAAAAATCAAATATATTTGTACATATAACAAAAACTAAGAAAATAAAATTTTAAAAGTAGTACCATTTATAACAATGAAATCAATTACTTAAAAATAAAGTATATATGTACAAATTTTTATAGAATGCATTAGCAAGAAATATTTCTGAAGTCCCTAGTAAATGGAAGAATAGGGACACCTGGGTGGCTCAGTGGGTTAAGACTCTGCCTTCGGCTCAGGTCATGATCTCAGGGTCCTGGGATCGAGCCCGGCACAGGGCTCTCTGATCAGCAAGGAGCCTGCTTCCCCCTCTCTCTCTGCCTACTTGTTGATATCTCTCTCTCTCTCTCTCTCTCTCTCTGTCAAATAAATAAATAAATAAATAATCTTTAAAAAAAAAAAAAAAGGAAGAATACGCCATATTCATGAATTGAAAGATTCACTATAGTAAACATGTCAATTCTCCCCAAACTTATTTACAAAGTTAATGCAAACTCATTCAAAATCCCTAAAGGGTCTTTGTAGAAATTGATGTGTTCATTCTAAAAATTAAAGAGACTGCAAAAGGTGAGCTAGGGGAAAACTTGGAAAAGAAAAAGCTGTTAAGACTTAGATTACCAGATGTCAGTACTTAGAGCTAAAGAAATACAAACAGCGTAGCACTAACACAAGGACAGAAGAGGAGACCAATGAACTAAAAGAGAGTCAAGAAATATATTGATACAATTACTGATTTATGACAAAGGTAACTCTGCAGCAGAGTAGGGAACAAAAACTCTTCAAAAAAAGAAAACAAAATATCCTTGATTTCTCCTCATACCATGCACAAAAAATAATTTCTAGATGTCTCATAGATCTAAATGTAAAAGGCTAAAAAACAAAGCTCTGAGAAGAAAACATTGAAAAATATCTTCAGGACTTTAGGGTAAACAAAAATTTTGCAGTTCAAAACAGTGCTAACAACAAAGGAAAAAATGTAAACTATACTATACTGAAATTGTTAATTTCAATTCAACAAAAGATACTATTAAGAGATTTAAAAAGGAACCCATATATATTAAGTATATACACATATACACATATATAAGTGTGTATGTATATGTGTAAAAAAAATTTTATCCAAAATATATGAAGGAGTTTTTACAAACCAAAAAGAAAAAATACACACAGTTCAATAAAAGACATGTCACAAAAGAGGATATGCTAAGGGCAAATAAACATATGTGAAGGTGCTCAACAAACAGTTCTTGAAAAATACAAGACAAAAATCTCAGTGAGGGGCGCCTGGGTGGCTCAGTGGGTTAAACCTCTGCCTTCGGCTCAGGTCATGATCTCAGGGTCCTGGGATCAAGCCCCACATCGGGCTCTCTGCTTGGCAGGGAGCCTGCTTCCTCCTCCTCTCTCTCTCTCTCTCTCTCTCTCTCTGCTTGCCTCTCTGCCTACTTGTGATCTCTCTCTGCCAAATAAATAAATAAAATCTTAAAAAAAAAAACAAAAAAAAAAAAACTCAGTGAAATACCCCACTAGAATAGCAAAAATGCAAAAAGGCAGACAGCACCAAAAGAAAGTAGAATTTCTAGAATGCTCATTTTCTACCAGTGGGACTGTAAACTGGTACAACTTCGGAAAACTAATAGCATCTGAGCCATATACATAAATACCCAATATTTCAGTGGTGCCTCTCCTACATATTTTACCAACAGAAATGCATAAATGTTTACCCAAAAATATGTAACAAAATCTTCCCAACAGTAGCAGTTGCTAGAAACGAGAAACAACCTGAATGTCTATCAACAGCAGGATAAAGTAAGTTGTACTACCTTCACAGGAAGAAATATTATATTACAAAATAAGAAACAAACTATAAAAAGTATAAAATGTTGCATCAAACAAGTCAGACATAAACTAGGCATGTTTATAATTCTACTTATACGAACTATAGGCAAATCTAATCTATAGTGATATATATCAAAGCAGGTGCACCTCTGGGGGTGGGGTTGAGAGAATGACTGAAAAGCACAGGAAACATTCTGGGATGACAGAAATATTCTTTATCACAATGTGGTGTGACATTATATACAAACACTCAAAATTCTCTGTGCTGCATGAAAAATATTTATACACTTTATTTAATGTGAATTACACCTCAACAAAACACTATTTGTATTTAAACCAAAAAAAATCACCTAGATTCTAGATAATTGCTATGCAAAGTAGTCAGTCTACAAACTGTTGGGGTCCAAGATAAGGAGCTTCCACCACAATGCATATCAACAGTTTTTTTCAAAAAGAAAGTTTTACTGTGAAAATAGTATCAACTAAACTAAAGAGTGGGTTGAACTAAACTGTTGTAATAGCACAGTTGACTCACATTCTTTTTTTTTTTTTTTTTAGAAGATCAAGCAAAGCTTTATTTCGCACCAAGCATCAAGAATCAAACTGACCGGCCAGGGCCATGCCTCTTAAAGAGAGGGCTTGACTCACATTCTTAATGAAAGCTCCTTCTCTTGAAGCTCTCCCCACCTGGGCTGGAAGGAGCACTGCTGTAAAGAACAACCATGATGGTGGTTGGGGAACTGGAGGTGAGGCGGGTGGGGGGAGTGAGGGGATGGGACAGACATGGGCTTTGGTGAGAGGGATAGGGAGGCCAAGAAAAATGAGAATATGTTAAAGTTCTTTTTGGATTAAGTTTTAAATATTTATTTAAACTATTCTAGGCAAAAAAAAAAAAAAAGGCAAAAATAGTAAGATGGCAAAATGTTGTCCAAATATATTAATAAATGCAAACATAAAAGGACTAAACTCACTGGCTAGAAGACAAAGAGAAATTATAATTTTAAAAAAGTTATAACCTATTTGCTATGTATCAAAAAGTTCATAGTAAAAAGTTGGAACATACAGAAATAAAACTGATAAAATATACTAATATCTGAAAAAAAAGGCCTTAAGAGAAAAAGGGTAATAAGAAATAGAGATCACTAAATTATGACTTAAGTCCAATTTCAGCAAGAAAACAATTTTAAACAGGTACACACCTAACAAAATACCCTCAAAATATAAGAAGCAAAAAACTGGTATAATTTCAGAAAAAAAAAAGGTAAATCCTCTATCACAGTAGGAGATCTTAACACTTTTCTCAATATCTGCCATCAATTCTCCATCCTTTCTCAGACTATCTTCCTCTTATATCAGAATTTCTGAGATATTAAGATCTAGGTGCATTCTGAACCCTTTTAAAGGAATCATTAAGTTACAGGAACAGTGAACTGAAAAATGTCAGGTATTAAGTGAATTATTACTGCCATCTGCTGGACACAATGTTCATTCCCATTTTGAACACACTTGCTTTAAAAAGTCCTAGTAAGAAAGCACTTATAAGGCCCTTAAACTGTAATCATCTCTAAACTTCTTTTCTCTAATGAGATAGAGATACTCTCCCTAAATTAAATATGTGTCCTCTCTATGTCTGTGCAATTTAACAATCCTCTGGTAATGATGCTTAGTTTTTCCAAGTCACAGATTTATGAGAGTATAAAAAATTACATTGCCTAAAACCTACTTGGACTTTAGTATATCCATGAAGACTACCAACTTTTCATAGTTACTGGAAAATCATATTTTATTTTATATACTGAGTAATTACAATGAGTCACTTCAAACATACCAACTACACTTTACTCATACAGCATATTAGCCACATTACTGCAATGTCTCTTAAAATATGCACATAATAATGTATGGTAGGTCTCCTAGTGCTCATCCACATCTGGTTCCCCTGCCTTCCAAGAACACAGGAAAATTACACTTCTTGCCCAGTTACTACTAATCTTAAATTAGAGTCAATAGGTTGTCAGTAAAAATACAATGTGCCACCTGCAGGCCCTGGCAAGTAATTGCACATATAAGAGCCAGCAGCATTCTTCCTCTACACAGTGACCTTTTTTTTTTTTTTTTTTTAGATTTTATTTATTTATTTGACAGACAGATATCACAGGTAGGCAGAGAGGTAGCCAGAGAGAGAGGAAGGGAAGCAGGCTCCCCGCTGAGCAGAGAGTCAGATGCGGGGCTCAATCCCAGGACCCCGGGATCATGACCTGAGCCAAAAGCAGAGGCTTTAACCCACTGAGCCACCCAGGTGCCCCCACAGTGAACTTTTGATGGGGCCTCAAAAGGTAATGGTGAAGCCACCTTCTTCTGGTGATGGTGAAGATGGTGAGAGGAAAGCAGCTTAGAACACTGAAGTTGCCCTATAGAGTCTTCCAGACCCACAACAGACTTTGGAAGAGTAAAAAATAAGCTTTTATTGTGTTAAGCCACTGAGTTGTCACTTAAACGTTAACTTCAGCATAGCTTAGCCCTGGATTTCTCAAAAGTGGCACTACTGACATCTTTGGCTGGATAATCCTTTGCTGTGGATACTACTGTAGGGCATTAAGAAGCATCCCTAGCATCTTCCCACTATTTGTCAGTGCACCCCTCAATACGACAACCAAAATTAGATCCAGACATTACCTTCCTTCCCAAATTTGAGAACCAGTAGGCTATCTTAACCTGAATACAGTGTATCTATCCATATATGTGTGTACATAATGTATGAGAGTGTATTTAACTCATTTCATGTGACAGAAGTATATGGTTTATTATGTATTAAGGTCAGATGTTTTGTAGGCTCTTAACAGATACAAATTTCTTTCTTAAACTAGGAGAGCTATTTATAAACTTAAAAAAATCCAAGCAGCATTACAAGTCTTTTCATAGTAAGGTAAACAAAATATTTCAAAAGTATATATAAATTCATACATACTATGCTGTTCATTTCTGAGGACTCATAACTCCCAACTGGATGGACGTTTCCAATGGGCTCCAAACCCTCTTCATCCCACATGTATGTTCCATCAGAGCTATCAGATGGAGAGAGTTCAAATGAAGAACCAGCTCTGTAATCAGTATCTGGTGAAATCAAGTTGCTCCCAGAAGTATGTTTTGTACATTCACTCCTGTCTTCAATTGTTTTTTTTTTTTAAGAAGAAAAGGGAAAAAAAAGTTATTAATTCATAGAAATATATTGCTCAGCTTTTAAAAATATATACTCTAATAACAATATAGCAAAATAACTGGCAAAAAAGTATTAGTAATTATAGCATTTTCTAAATCCTAAACAATAAAAAAGATCAAGAGGTAAAATCTTAAATAACCTACTGAAATGTTTCCCAATACACATAAAGAAAGTTCACTGAGCCATCTTTCACTTCTGCAACATTTCTAGAATTATAAATAAAGCCTCACATTCTTTTAATATTTCCTAAGATATTTACTTTTACACACTGGCCATGAAACTCCTTTCTCTGTGTATATCATTTAACCTTGCAGTTGCCACCTTATAAGAGAAACACTTGTTCTGGCATTCACTTCTAACTAGAAGACCCTCAGACAGTCAAGGGTTTATGCATATCTCTAGGCATGGCCTACACTCTTGACCAGCTCACATGCCTACACCCAATCCCTTCAGTTGGCTCTTTTTTTGGGCTATTTGGGCACAAAGAGATATTTTCTCCAGAATTTTAGTACCAGGATTACCAAGTATAAGAGGAAATGTTTAAGAGGTACTAATCTCACTTTCCTCAGTTAAAAAAACAAAGTTCCTCTGAGTTTGCTAAACAAGAAATTTAAGCTCTACTTTTAAAAAGTGAAAAATTTCTAGGATAAAAATACTCATTAGATTGGACATAACCTATATTATTATTAGCTCATTTACCTTTTGGCACAGCTTCACTCTAAGCACATAGCATCTATTACCATAAAGGAAGAGACGGTTTAAAATGGCATGCCACTGTTTAGGAAGAGGGGGAAGAGAAAAAAATCTGAAGCAATAGGAATAGGCCTGTACATGAAAGTCACAGAAAAACAAAGGTAAGATATATTAGGGAAGAGTATTTTTATTGTTGTTTTAAATAGTGAAAAGTAAGTCTGAGGGCAAAAGTCACGGGAAGATCAAAGTTGCCCCACCTCAATTTTATTTAGATCCATCCCGCCACAAAAATGGACAGCATCCTGGAATTAATCAGAAGGTAATCCCAAGTGTAAGTTCAATTATATTATCTACGAAAAAGCCAACTTAAGAATATTAATATTTACCAGAGACACTTATATCTATCCACTCGTCAGTTTTACTTTTTTCATTTTCCTTGGGGGAATCAAATATATCCTTTGGTGGTACGTTTTCATGCTTTTCTTCTTTGAGAGAAATTTCCTCTGGAGTTATTCTAGTTCTGTTGGAGTCTTCTATATCTATAAAATCATCACTAAAGTCTTCACTTAAATCATTCTTATCAGAAGATGACAAAGAAGACAAGGAAATATCATCCACATCATCACTCAGGTATCTAATTTTAGCATTATGCTTCATGGTCTGGTCATTTTCTGTTCTATAACTATCATTTTCAATTAGTTCTTGGTCCTTATTAGTAGCTCCATCCTTAGCCATAAGTTCAGCATCCTCTTCTACACATGGATCAGCAGGTGAATTTTTATTACCATCAACTGTGATAGTGCCAGAAAATGGAGGTCGGCTAGATTTCAGTAGAGAGGGATGAACCATCCTATAACCCAAAGTGGAAGTTACACCTGGGCCATTTGGTAAAGCCAACTTCTTTCCACCAGCAGCATAAGGCCTATTAAATCCATACCCTAGGTGATCATTCCCATTGAGTACTTCTGACTGCCGGGAATTTCTTGCTAGCATACTTGACCTCAGAGGCACTCTAATGGGTAGCTGTTGGTTCTGATAAGGCTTTGTAAGATCTGCAGCTCTATTGAAGGAATGTGATCTGGTTATAGATGAAGGTGGAAGGAATGAATTCTGAATGGAATGTGAAAAACTTTGTGACCTTACCATTTTTTCACAAGTAAGAGATTTAATATTGTCTAGGGATTGTGCTAAGCCTTCTCCCGAACTGCTTCTCGTGGCACAGGAGTTTGCTCTAGGCCTTTGTATGGTACCAGCTGAACGGTTTCCATACAATCCATTCAACTGGGATTTTGGAGCACTGACTGAAGAATATGAAGTCCTTCCTAATAATGTGCCTTTGGTGAATTTACCCAAACTAGATGGTCCAGACAAAGACTTTTGGTTTAACTCCTCCGTAGGTGACACAAACATAGTGGATGGCTTTGCTAACTTTGATGTGAGTAAAGAAATACTTTTCAAGCCTCCCTTTATCCCATTTTTATCAAAAATTCCTTGAGTAGGTGCATGTTTTTCAGGATCAATTACTTTATCATGTGAAGTTTGAGTACTGTTACGGTCTTCAACACTTTGCGCACTGAGTTGGTATTTAGTCGCTGTTCTCCAATTAAATGAATGGGATGATGGGCAATCAGAGCCATTATTTTTTATGTAACTTTTGACGTTGCTATTCTTGGAAGTTCCCAATAAATTAACAGGTGTCCCATTTGACATTGGCTGCAGTGTACTCCTCACAGATTTTGTTCCATACTTTGGCAGTTTGGAACCCAAAAATGTCTTGATTTGTGTTTTTTCTTCCATGAGCTATAAGATGCATTTGTTCTTAAAATCTGACAGAATCTGAGGAGACAAAAAAGTAGATAAATGTTCCTAAATAAGCAGAATTAATGGATTATTATAGAATAAGAATATATACTCACAGACAATGACATGCACCAAAACCTACTTATAATTCCTACAAAATTCTTAATAAATATTGAGTGCAGGAATTAAATTAATAAATTAATGTTAGGAGAAAGTAAAGAACATTTTTATAAACACTTTTTTGAACTTGGGCTATGCATAATGATAGCAAATTCCAGAATTAATAAAACCAGACTGTCAATTCTGACTGAATTTTGAAAAAAAGAAATACTTCTATAGAAAACACATCTTCCAATTTCCAATCCATGTTATTTTTTTCACTTTGGACAATATTATCTCCTATAAAATAAGAAAATGTTACTTGTTATTTTTTAAAGTATATGTGATCTTATAAAAACTGGAATACATTTTAAAAATTCATTACTAAAATCACAGTAGGATATAGGAAAAAAATAAAATAGCACCAAAAAATTTTTTCTGACATTAACAGTAGAGATATCAGGTATCATTTTAAGCAACTATCTCAAACAAATTTCCAACTGGTAATATAGATAATACAGTAGGTGTCATGGTGAAAAGTATAATGGTTTTAATAAAGTCGGTTAGTCCACTAATCTCAATCTCCCAAATTTATTTTAAAGGTAACACAAAACAACAAACACAAAAAGGTTCAATGAACACACAAGAACATACTGAAACACCTACTGTCCTTTATTTAACTGTTTAATAAGGTATGACATATTCACGGTCACATGATGAGATCACAAAGATGAAGACAGAAATATTAAAATGCTTATCCTAATATTAACAGAAATACAATATGCTATATGCTTACTGCTCACTATATGCTCATTGTGATTATATAAAAATTCTACAAAAGCATACACAAGTGCAAAATGTGAATAAAAGAAAAATACATGCCCTAGGGTCACTGATGGTTTTTTTAAAATTATGTATCTTAAAACATCATATTTTGTCAGTTTTTTTTTTTTAGTAAAAACAAAAACAAAACAAAACCTGATTCAAAGCCATACCTATACTTTAAAAATTGAGAGTTTCTGAAGTATGTGTGTTATTAATTAAGTCAAAAGTAAATATTCAGGAAATCATACAGACATTCAAGTAAAGTTGGTGGAGTGAAGCAGAATTACAGAACTTCTTATCCCCAATAACTAATAAAAAAGAAAGAATATATATACGTGTGTGTATGTATATAATTTTTAGCCAAAACCTCACCAGCTTCAAACAAAAATTGTTTAAACTAAGCACCTCTATACTTTAAAAAGTAGTGGACAGAGAAAGATTCTGTACAATGAGGTCTGGCTCCTAGCATGATGACACTGACTGAGAGCAGAAACAGGGAAAATAGGTGAGTTGATAAAACTTCAAAGTTTTAATAAACATCCTCTAGTTTGGATAGAAATACCTGGTTTGGCAGGCCATAGTAAAGTCCAAGAAAACAACTTTGGCAGAGAAGCTCTGAAATCTCAACTGAGGCACAGTGGGACCAAAACCTATCAACTACCAAGGCACTGTTCTGACTTGAGGGGAGGGTCTGAAACCCCTCAAATTATACTACACAGGATGGAGTGAGGCCAGTATACATTTAACAAAACCTAAGGAGACAGGAAAGCCTGGAGCACCAGAAGAGTTCTTCCCACACTGCCTTATATCCTTCAACCACAAAGAAGCAGACAGAACAGCATACAACTGCTCAAAAGGTGTACTGAAGGTGTGCAGTAAAAGAAAGAGACAAAATCACAGCTAAGGTGAAAAAGGCATCAATGGGAATTCACTCAGGTTCTATCACTGCAAGTACAAGCTTGGTCTAGCTATTCAAGTCTCTACCTAGAAAGATAAAAAGAAAAGGGCCACACAACTGTATAAACAAGGGAGTAGAAGGAAGGAAAGAAACAAATTATGACTATGGCAAGCAGAACAAAGGAACGCAACAAGAATTCAAAGATAAAAAACAAAACAGGTAAGTTTAAATCAGCTAAGGAAATCAATTAGGAAGTAAAGAACCCAAGATGGAAAATCAAACTAATTGGCAAGGAGAGAAGTCTTAAAATAACCTGAGTACTGAGGAGAAAAATACCCTGGAGGGTATTAATAAATTAGATTATAAAGTCTTTTAAAGCTGCTCTGTTCTGATTAGCTTACAGAGATAAATATGCATTTATATAAATTGATTATCAAAATTCCCAGAAAGTAAGAAAATTGATCTCCTAATTTTTTTTAAATGTTCAGTTAATATTTTTTTAAAAGATTTTATTTATTTATTTGACAGATCACAAGTAGGCAGAGAGGCAGGCAGAGAGAGAGAGGAAGCAGGCTCCCTGCTGAGCAGAGATTCCCGATGCAGGGCTCCATCCCAGGACCCTGAGATCACGACCAGAGCCGAAGGCAGAGCATTAACCCGCTGAGCCACCCAAGCGCCCCGATCTTCTAATATTTTAAATGTGTTATACTTTTAAAAATTATTCTTATAGAAACTAACTCAGAAAGGTTTTAAGAACCAAATTCACTTAATTAAGGTTAAGTTTCTGGCAAACAAAACTAGTTTAATGAAACAAATCCATCTTCTGATTTTTTATCAGTATTAAACACAGCACAAGCGAATTATTTTTATTCCAGAAGAGTAACCTTACTGAAACATATATATGCTTAGTGATCAAATAAGTCATTCTTACTCATACAACAATGTTTAAGATCATAAAAATGTGTTTAAACTGAGTGATTATTTTGGGATGCCTGGGTGGGTGAGTGGGTTAAACATAAGCCTTTGATTCAGGTCAGGATCCCAGAGTCCCGGGATGGAGCCCCTCATCCCACTGGGCTTCCTGCTCAGCAGAACCTGCTTCTCCCTCTGCCTGCCTGCCATTCCCCCTGCTTGTGCTCTCTCTCTGGCAAATAAATAAATAAAATCTTAAAAAATACAATAAAATAAGAATAATAAATTGAATGATTATTCTGACAAGCTTTTTATTTCAACAGTAATTACATTTTATGGTATCAGCTTACACATAATTTTCAAGAAGTTTAAAGGTAACTTAAAAGTTGGGCTAATATTAAATTGAATTAACTAATGAATAATCATTGACTTACTAGATCATTTATATGTAAGATAGAATGCTCATTGATTACAAAGCATAATTTCAAGTTTATATGCTTTCACTTCTTGTTATTACAGAAGCTTCTTGCTATTCTAGAGAAAGACTATAAATCTGGGACATGTAAATGAACACACTATTTTTGCTACTTTGAGAAACTGCACACTGGATACCACTTTTGTAAAGGTAGTATGATAGAAATCACATAAAGACATGAGTGCACATATATATTTGAACACAACAAACTGTTAATAGAGGTTACCGTTAGGGAAGGGAGAATTAGGTGAAGGGAAGAATTCTTTTTTTTTGCAATTTAAAAAGTTTTAACTGACAAATTGTTTAAAAATAAAAACCATTTATTCCATATGAAAACAAGACTCTTTCTTTTAAAGATTATTTATTTAGGCAATCTCTACATCAATGTGGTGTTCAAACTCACAACCTCAAGATCAAGAGTTGCATGCTCTTCTAACAGAGCCAGCTAGGCACCCCTCTATATGAAAACAAGACTTTACAACAGTTCAATCTAACCAAAGACAATTATTCGAAACTAAGTTCCATATTATATAAAATAAACTTAAAAGGCATAAAAATAGAAGATGTCTGAGTAAACAACAAAACATTTTTTATTCAATATATAGAATGTCTTCATAAATTATCATTTCAATTTCTCCAGATCTAAACCTCAATTTAATGTTTTACTTATTAATTTTATCTTTAAAAATCTATTCTAAATTTATTATTTCCATTCCATAACTCTAATTCTTATCCTCATCATCTCTTTCTGTATTTCTACAAAGGCTTCCTACATTATGAAGACTCCCATCTCACTTTTATTCAAACTGTCAACAGTTAAACTCTTATAGCACAGATCTGATCATATCCTTCTACTGATGAAAAACCATGCATGGCCCAAGAACAACAAAATAAAACCCCAAATCCACTACAGAGATTAAACTTCTCTATTCGGTTCTATACTCTCTGCAGTAATATGCATTCAAGCCAAGATACATTGTTGGTCATTCCCCAAAATCTATTCTGCATTTTCTACCTTCTGTGCCTTTACTCTTGTAAAGACCACCTTAAAGGCCCCACCCTCAAAGTTCAAAATCTCTACACCCACAAACCTTTCCAGTTAAAACTGATTTCTCATCTTTCTCTATTCCCTTCACATCAATAATATAGCTGAGTCTGTCTTATATTGTGGGCATGTCTATTTGACCTGTTAGAAAGTAAACCTGTTAAGAGCATAAGCTAAGTATTATATACTTTGTGGCTTGCCACAGGACCACGAATTTGAAAGATTCTCAACTTTAAGTTAATTCATAATCTCTAAGTGCAAGTTAATTTAATAAATACTAAATCAAGACTGAAAAACAACTTTGTTGTGTGGGTCTGTGATTAACTGGTAGCAGCTTCCTCGAGGATTATGTTGAAAAAGATTCTGAAGTAAAATCTAGACTCTAAGATAAATTATCATGATCAAATAGCAATATATGCCATGACCAGAAAAAAGGACAGGGGCAGTATCCATGCAAGATTACTGCCATCCCATTTTTTTATAATAGTCTTTACCACAAAACATACTTCCACAACTACACTTTCAGGATAACCATAAGGAAACTGATAACGGTATTAGATATAAGGGTCATTTTGCAAATCACTAAATAATACACATTAAAAATTCTGTCCTCTGGTGAGTCAGTCTATGAGTCAGAGAGGCTTTAACATTTCCCTGCCTATCACAAGTAGTCTAAGGACAGAACATTCTATTCTTTCACTTCTCTCTTTATTTTACTGTCTAAAATGAGAATAATGTATATTACCTCCCAAGAGTATCTTAAGTATTAAAAACTTAGAGGTACAAGACAAGCCCACAAGAAAGACACACTACTATTACAAAGTGTGTTTAGGGTGTCACCATTCAGAACAAAAACAAGAAAAATTTATTAGAACCTGAATGCACTATTTCCTTTCAAGAGTACTTATTGATTTCTAAATGCTCAAATGATTGTAATAAACAAAATCAATCATCTTGGGTTGTGGTCTTAAAGTAATCTGATGGCTCAACTGTAAAGCTTACATATCTGCTTACATTATGAATACTATCACTTCATTAGTTGACTGACTACCTATTATCTTTAAATATTCATGAAACTTTCTCTTATATTTGCTTACATAACTGTAACATAACTTACATAATAAATGAAATAAAACAGACATTGTGAGTCTGCCTCATTTTAGTAGCTTATGCTACCTCTGATGAACTTTCCCTGATATGCAGTCTGTTGAGTGATAAAAAGAATGCAGTCATAACAATTTGAAAAAGTACATGCTGGCTACAAAATCTAATGATATCATCTTCTCTGAAACATTTCAATATTGTCAGTGAGCTTTAATTTAATGCTGAACAAAGAATAATACCTGGCACAGGGATTGGAAATGTCTGAGATTTTCTGATTTAATTTCTGTAAAATGATTTTTGAAACATAGCACATTTATAGTATTGGTATTTCACACTTGAAAGAATTTTCAAAACTATATATAAATTACTTTTTAAAAAACAAGTAAATCAGGGGCACCTGGGTGGCTCAGTTGGTTAGGCTTCCGACACTTGATTTTGGCTCAGATCATGATCTCTGTCCTAGGATTCAGCCCCATATCAGGCTCTGTGCTCAGTGGGGAGTCTTGCTTGAGACTCTTATTCTCCCTCTCCAACTTCCCCTCCCCCCATACATAAATAAATAAATAAATCCAGTAAATCAAGGTTTTTGGTTTTTGCTTGTATGTTTTATGCTTTTAAAAGGAATCCACAATAGGATGGGAAGAGAAAAGAAAAAGCAAACTTTACTGAGCATTTACATGATAGGTACCATGCTTATCACTCCTTCCCTATTTAATCTTCAGAACATTGTGGAAGTCCTCCCATTTTAAATAGACAAACCGAGATTTGGAGGGGGTAAAATACTTGTCCAAAAATTCATAAACTACTGAAAAGGATTCAGGTTCAAGTCTACCTGATTCCAGGATCCATGCAGACTGCCTTTCTGACAAAAGAATGAAATATATATATGTACATATATATTTTTTTAAGATCTGTTTATTTGAGTGAGGGAGAGAAAGAAAAAGAGCATGTGCAGGAGCAGGACAGGGTAAGAGGCAGAGGGAGAGAATCTCCAGCAGACTACCCACTGAGCACAGAGCCAGACATGGGGCTCAGCAGATCCCAGAATCCGGAGATCATGACCCTAACTGAAATCAAGAGACTGAAGCTTAACTGACAAAGTCACCCAGGCACCTCAGGAATGAAATATTCTGAGAGGCTTATTGAGAAGTACAAGAGTGAAGGAAAGAATTGGATAATTAAGGTTAGGGAAGCATAAAGACTGCGAAGAACCTAGGTATAATTAAATGAGAAGTTTTGAGAGCAATAGTAGAAGCTTTCACCTTTTCAAACTCCTTTCACATCCATTACCTTATCATCTGAGGAACTACCCACTCACATTCTTATTTTAGTTTTTCAAATAGCTTTTTGGGAAGTATGAACTACCTGAATTTTGGGGATTTACATAGGCATAAATTCACTACTGAGACCCAGAGCAATTAATTGAACAGCAATGCTGATGACTGCAAATTCACTACTGAGACCCAGAGCAATTAACTGAACAGCAATGCTGATGACTGCATACCCCTAACTAGTCACTTCTCAATATGTGCTTTACATTCAGATAAATATATCTTAATTTAAATTTTTTTAACCTGTGGTACTCAACCTATTCCCCCAAATCCCCTTCTGCCCTGTTTCTCCTAGCTTTCTTCTGTGCCATAAACCAATTCAAAGGCTTGATTACAATAATCAAGTGAACAAAAATGACACCTTCAGCCAAAAGTAAAGGTTTAAAACAGTACTTCATTCCTTGCAGATTGCTTGTGGTTTTAAAAACACCACATCAAGCTCAATACAAAGCCCCATTATTGTATCAAGCTGACTTTTTTGTCCTCCAGCTACAGCTTGTTAGGCAGATGGGGATCAAACAACTTGTGAAAGTGAGGCTTTAAATTAATTTGGGCTTAGGAACATTAAATAATGTTATTGAATGTAGATTCAAGGCATATTTCTTCCTGAAGTTTTAATAAGGAACAGGAGAATACTAGCAGATAAAGAGGAACTAGAAGCTCTCCTGGCCAAACCACAAAAATTCTCTGTAAATTTTACCATTTAGTTCCAATAAACTTAAATAACTGTGTGGGGCATGCAAATGACACTAAGTAAAGATGATAGGTGCCAAGCTGCTTGAATAATGACCAAGCCTAACACCTGAGTAGTTGCACTGCCTTTTAAAGATTTTTTATTTATTTGACAGACAGAGATCACAAGTAGGCAGAGAGGCAGGCAAAGAGAGAGGAGGAAACAGGCTCCCTGCTGAGCAGAGCCTGATGCAGGGCTGGATCCCAGGACCCTGGCATCATGACCTGAGCCAATGCAGGGCTGGATCCCAGGACCCTGAGATCATGACCTGAGATGAAGGCAGAGGCTTTAACCCACTGAGCCACCAGGCACCCCGTTGCACTGTCTTTTAAAATAGTATACAGGCATAACAATTAACCACAGACATTTTATAAAACACCGAGTATTAAAAAAAAAAAATCACAGCATGCAATCCTTTAGCTTTTTGATATATTTAGGACTTGCTCAAGCAAAATTCCTAAATTAAGTAGGCACTGAGAACAGGGTTATAGAGAATCAAGTGTCAAGCAGAAGGGTGGCAGGGCTAACATTAAGACAGATGGATCATTGCTAGGCTCTAAGTTCAAGGATGGCACAGACTGTGTTTGATACACTAGTATACATTACCAACCCTAATCTTGTTCAGTATAGGGCAGACAATAAATACCCCCAAAATGAAATATTTTGTTAAGATTTAGATGTACTGCGGGGCGCCTGGGTGGCTCAGTCATTCAGCGCTGCCTTTGGTCATGGTCATGATCTGCCAGTCCTGGGATCCAGCCCCGCATAAGGCTTCCTGCTTCGCAGGCTTCGCAGGAAGCCTGATTCTCCCTCTCCCACTCCCCCTGCTTGTGCTCCCTCTCTTGCTGTGCCTCTCTCTGTCAAATAAATAAATAAAATCTTTAAAGAAAAAAAAAGATTTAGATGTGCTGAAAGAATGATATCATAGAAAAATAAATTTTAGTAGTAATTTTGACTTAATAGAATACAACATCATAATTTACAAAAAGAGCTATTGGTTACATGCAACAATACAGATGAATTTACCAAGATCCTTTAAGCAAATGAACCTAGTTATTTAAGAGTACATATAGTGTATGATTCCATTTATAGAAAGATCAGAATGTCACTTCCACTTAGGATGCAGAAAGCTGCAATGACTATCAATCACTACTACCTAACAACCTGGTTGTTATCTTGTAAAGACCTATTTAACCAGAGACTTCCATTAAGGTTAAACAACAACCTTGTTTAACCCTTAAACTGTCCCTGCTGCCCTTCCCCCAGGGGACTGACTTAAAAACAAGTCCCGGAAACCAGCCTTAGGTAACAAAGCCCAGATACAGGGTGGGCCAGGCCAGGTGGAGACATCCAATCAGTGGGGGATGCATACTGTCTCCCTAGTTACCAAGGAGTATGGGCCCCGCCCTTTGGGCACCTTTTGGGCGCCAATTCTGACCAAGGTGATAGGCTGGTTCAAATGTCTACTAGGGCAAACTGTAATTCAATTGGTCACCTAGCATCACTGTGCAGCTTTTTCTGTGTGTTACAATTTCACTGGCCACCTGTGTGTGGCCAGGCCCGACCGCATGGCCTTTGCCCTTAAAAGCTAGTCTGTGAAACAGAGAACGGTCCCCCTCTCGTGTAAGAGGTGCGTCCCCAAACGTTCGGTCTGATTCTTGATGCTTGGCGCAAAATAAAGCTTTGCTTGACCTTCGCTTTATATCAGTCTCGCTCCTTTAATCACGGACCCATGGTGGGGGGGGGGGGAGATAACAACTAATAATCTTCAAAATCCTAACTTTTCTTGAGCCCATCAGAGAGCCAACAGCAAAAGACAACCCAATGAGCCAAATTCCAAAAGGGGCCAAGAACCTCCAAGAAGAGACAAGACATTTTTTTTTGGTTGTATTTTCTTTTCATTATTAATACATAATGTATTATTTGCCCCAGAGGTACAGGTCTGTGAATCATCAGGCTACACATTTCACAGCACTCACCATAGCACATACCCTCCCCAATGTCCATAATCTAGCCACCCTATCCCTATCCCTCTACCCCCCCAAACCCTCAGTTTGTTTCATGAGATTAAGAGTTTCTTATGGCTGAAACAAGACATTTTTTAACAGTTTCACTTTTGACAGAGCATAAAAGAAAGAAGTGAACCATCATAAGGAGTAATAAGCTCACATTTTCATGGATGCTTAAAAGCCAAATGTGGAGTAAAATGTCGTCGACTTGGAATAGCAAGCTCTTTCCTATGGCCCTCATCCTACTATCCAAGGAAAATATACCAGAGAGCCTACTCTGAATTGCACAAGCATACAGGAGATAAGGGGCTAAACTGCAACAAGGACAAAGCCCCACTAGTTTCTATGCATCCTTCTATTTTGGTTTTGTTTTGTTTTTTTATTTATTTGACAGACAGAGATCACAAATAGGCAGAGAAGCAGGCAGAGAGGGAGAGAGGAGGAAGCAGGCTTGCCGCCGAACAGAGAGCCCGATGCAGGGCTTGATCCCAGGACCCTGAGATCATGACCTGAGCCGAAGGCAGAGGCTTTAAACCACTGAGCCACCCAGGCGCCCCGCATCCTTCTATTTTATGCAGCAAAGCCTTAAACTGCTGGGGAAGGGGCACCAAACCCTTTGGTCCCTGGGACACAGGGAAAAATCCACTGCACCTGGGGAACATAAAAACTGTACAGTTGATCCATTTATATAAAGGGAAGATCAAGAACAGACTAATTATGGTGATAAGGATTAGGACAGAGCAATGGCTCACCAATGTTGGTGTGTATCAGAATAATCTGCGAGGGCTTATTAAATCAAGATTGCTGCCCCCCTCAGAGTTTCCAAGTCAGTATGCCCAAAACAGGTTCTTAAAACACGTATTTCTAACAAGTTCCTTGGTGATACTGAAGTTACCAATCTGAGGTTAACATGCTGGAATAGAGATTACCTCTATGAGAAAGGGCTGTTGACTGACGTGTTGGTAACAGTGAACACTATGTAAAAATTCACTAAGAGGTACACCATTTAAGATTTATGCACTTTATTGCATGTAAGTTATAACTCAATTTTTAAAAAAAAGCTTTTCTAAAGAATTAGAAGTCTTTACACTAGTATTTCCTGTATTTCAAGGCAATCAAATAATTGATGACAAAAGTTTCCTTACAGCGGGGGTGGGAGGTTGGGGGAACCAGGTAGTGGGTAATAGGGAGGGCACGTGTTGCATGGAGCACTGGGTGTTGTGCAAAAACAATGAATACTATTACACTGAAAAATAAATGAATTTTTTTTAAAAAGTTTCCTTAAAGAATCATAATAAATGCAGAAAAAATGATGGAAGGGCGCCTGGGTGGCTCGGTGGGTTAGGCCGCTGCCTTCGGCTCGGGTCATGATCTCAGGGTCCTGGGATCGAGTCCCGCATCGGGCTCTCTGCTCAGCAGGGGGCCTGCCTGCCTCTCTGCCTGCCTCTCTGCCTGCTTGTGATCTCTTTCTGTCAAGTAAATAAATAAAAATCTTTAAAAAAAAAAAATGATGGAATCACAAAATAAGACAATCAGATACACTTAGTTGGTTAGCAAGCAATCCCTAATGAATTAGTATATTCAGGTAGCAATCACTAATGACTATTAAATCCATTACATGAAAGGAACCTTGTTCTGAATCAATCTTAATGTCCTATTGTAAGACAAGAGGACCATCTATGAAATATTCTTGCCAAAACAAACTCAACTTGAATCTATTCAAGTCTCTAGATCTACCAGTTTATAGGAACAAGGAACAGAAAAACATGCTGAACAACATTAGGGCACCATCAGCCAAATCTAGAATATGAAAATGCTACAAGAGGAAGGATTAAGTTTCTTTCCTCAGCAAATGAATAGGAAGAAAATGTTGTAAGTTTAAGAGATACATTAACCAAATGCAATGTGTGGACTTTGCATGGACCCTAATTTAGTCAACCCCCAGTAATAATTGTTTTTGAAATAATTCAGGAAAATTAGCACAAAATGGGTATTGGATTATATTATTCATTTTATTTTTTTGTTGCTGGGAATGTTAAGAGTATAATGCTCATACCTTTAAAAAAAGTGTTATACATGAAACACTACTGACAACTGCTAAAAGCTGAGTGATAAGACACTGGAGGGGCAGGGAAAGAAGTCTGTTTGATACTTTATATACAATTTTTCCTTTAAAAAAGGAAACCTCGGGGCTCAGTTGCTTAAGCATCCGACTCTGGGTTTTGGCTCATGTCATGATCTCAGGGTCCTGAGATCTAGCCCCAGGTCCAGCTCCACACTCAGCAGACTTTTCTTTTCTTTTCTTTTTTTTAAAGATTTTAAGATTTTATTTATTTGACAGACAGAGATCGGGGGGGGGGGGGGGGCCAGCGGGGAGCAGGCTCCTTGCTGAGCACAGAACCTGATGTGGAGCTCCATCCCAGGACCCTGAGATGATGACCTGAGCTGAAGGCAGAAGCTTAACCCACTGAACCACACAGGCGCCCCTCAGCAGACTTTTCTTAGGAGATTATTTCCCCCTTCTCTCTCCTTCCCCTATGTTCCTCCCATCCCCCCAGGCATGCTCTCTTTCTCTCTTTCTCTATCTCAAATAAATAAAAATCTTTAAAAAATAAATAAAAAGTAAATTTTTTTTAAAATTCACCAAATAAGAATGTGTCCATAAGAGGAAGAGAGATGTAATAAAATACAACACATTCTACATGTTCCCCCTCCTCCTCTTAACATTCATTCTCTTTCTCCAACCCCCTCCCACCTCTCTTCCTTCCCTTCCCCTCAACCAGTTTAGGAATACTTCTCTTTTTCCCTCAGTAAGTCTCAGTTTGTACAACCATCCAGAGAACTACCAAAGTCTAGATCTCTACATTTAACTTCTCCCACAAAGGCCTCGTGATTCAGCAGTACCATAAGCCTAAAGGCTTGAAAGATACCATCAAGAGAAAAACTATCTTGTAAAGTAGTATAGGGTAATGGGTAAGAAGGCTGTGGAGTTCCCCAGATTAGATTCTTATACTCAGATCACTTTCTAGGATTGTGGTATAGGACAAAATACTTTGTCTCTCATTAAATCTCAGTTTTTCGTATGTAAATAATAGTACCTAATCAGGACTTTTCTCTAAGGCTGTGCTGTTTTTAGGTTAACACAACAATCTAATCTGATGTAGCCAGTCTGGACCTGTTGTTTTTAACATCTGCAAAGGGATATTTCCTAAAAACACTACCAAGTAAAAAGAACAGGCATCCTTGACCCTTAGCACACTGAAGTGCTACCATACTACAAAGCTCAGAAAAATGCAAAAGTGGTTATGTCACAGTTGACTTTGTGGTTCACAAAATTGAGACACATAATAATTTATTTTTTTAAGTAAAACAAAATGTTTTCACCAAAATGTCCAGGTCACAATGCAATGCATCCATTTACAGTTTCATCATCAGCATGGCACAGAACCACTCTATAATACTTCCAGCTCCTTTCCCATATTCAAGCTTTAACCAAATACTGAGTAATATACAGAATTAAACAGTATACACTTGGTGCAAGAGCTACAGTAACACCTAATGTAAGCTTCCTCTGATGATTCTGGAAGCATCTCAAGACCACAGGATTTGTCTCAGAGTTACCACAACAATTCAGTTATTTCACTGAAAAACTGGAATAGTTATTTCACTAATTAGGGATTTCTAGCTAAAAGAGTAGTTGGATTGCAGCCCTCCATTCTTACAGAATTTCAAAAGAATGGTCATTCATATTTTCTAGTTCCTTCAGAGTTGCAAGTGACCATAAAGCAGATAAATCAAATTTCTGGTCAATTCTTGAATTATATACAATAGTATTAGTAATGATGAAATTAACTAATCCTTTAAAAAAGGTCTACCTATAGCTGAGAGTTAGATGTTCCCATCATCTGAATCCATAATAGTGGGAGGAGGTTTCAGGAGTTCTTTTGAGGAGCAAACTTCACAAAGCCAATCAGGGTCCTGGGACCAGGAAGAAAGAATAAATGCTGAAGGTTCACAGATCTTACATACAAAGGCTCCTCCACTCATTTTCAACTCATAAGCTTTTATACATGTGAATGAAACAAAGTGAACATAAGATTCATATGAAGCTATGAATCTTTTCCCCTCAATAAGTCTGTTTCTACATGCCCATCAGCATGAGCATGTTACCAGGAATATGATACTATCTGACGACAGATTTTTCTTGCATAAGCCAACTACTTGAACTATTGCTTAGGCAAAGATGCAGAAAAGAACTAGGTTGACCTTTGGTCACCATCTGACTTATCAAGAATAACTATGACATTACAAGATTTTTAACCTCCATGATAACTAGAACCTAACGTCAAACAAGATGTCCTTTGTTGTTACATGTGTCTTCTGAGTCACTAGAGGTAAAGGAAATCAAAATAAACAACCGAAAATACATGTGTGCTCTCTATGAAGTCTAAATGGTCAAACTACAACCACCAGGTAAGGAAAGAAATCTGGCCTGAAATTAAAAGGAAAAGAACCCACAGCTAAAAATATGCATTAAATTACACTCCCTTCTCCAACAAAACTATTATTGTATGCTTTCTAGAACACTATTACAATATTATCTTTAATACCATTTATTTGTTGAGCTAATATTTACTGACCATGCATTATAACCCAATCACTGGACAAGGTCTCAGGGAAATGTTTGTGACTAAAACAGACATAAACCTTGCATTCACATAGGAAAGACTGAACATGCATGTGAAGACTACTGTCTTCTACTACATGCATAAAAATATAATTAGTGTTATTAAAGATGGTATCAGAACATACAATAGGAACCAACTCCAATGGGAGGATAAGGGGAGGATCAGGGAATTTTCAAGGTTTCTACGGTAAGTATAAGTCATCATCAGGCCAGAACAATTCCACTAATTGCTTATAAAGGCTCATGGTTGATTTGTTGAGTTTTGGGACCCACAGCTCCCACAACATAGCAAGATCTCCCACTAACATATGTTTAAACATAGAGTTTCTTCTGCCTGGAATGCACAACCCCTCACCCTTCACACATTCTTCATAGTATCAAGCAACCTTTGCAGGGCCCAGTCCAGCAAGTTAAAGTTCTGGGCTTCCGTCAACAAATCAAGATGCTCCTCAGACCATTTTAAAAGGTTTATGTTCCCTCCACTAGAGGCCAAGCTCTCTGAGAAACTGGACTATGGTTTTCACTCTTCTGTTTCTTCTTTCTAGCCCTAGGACATAGCCTGGCACAAAAAAGAGGCGTTTTTTAATGAACAGCACATCCCTTAATGGTGTCTTGCTGAGAATTGTTAGTTTTACTTCAAATCCACAATATTAACACTTTTGTATAAAAAGTATAAGACAGCTTGACAGAAAATAGACAGTATATTTCAACTAATATCTGAAGTCCCACAGAACTGGCTTATGGCTTCTGTTTATCAGCTCCTCTTTTCCTAGGCAAAAAAGGTACCCAAATTCATAATACTGTTTTTTTTCTCACCCCTCCACAAACCACATTCGGTTATGAAGCCCAGTTAACAAACCAATCTTTTTCCTGATAGTGTCTTTCTGGCTTAATAATTAATTCCAATTTGGAATCTCAATCCCTACTGATATCCATGATGCCTAACTCTTTAGTCTTTTTCAAGAAGACACCTACAATTTTTGGCATAAGACATTTTAAAAAACTAAATAACAAAAGAAATTGGACATAACAATTTTTGGTATAAGACATCATTTAAAAAAACTAAGTAACTTGGGGCGCCCGAGTGGCTCAGTGGGTTAAAGCCTCTGCCTTCGGCTCAGGTCATGATCCCAGGGTCCTGGGATCGAGCCCCGCATCGGGCTCTCTGCTCCGCGGGGAGCCTGCTTCCTTCTCCCTCTCTGCCTGCCTCTCTGCCTAGCTGTGATTTCTTTCTGTCAAATAAATAAAATATTTAAAATAAAAAACAAAAAAACTAAGTAACAAAGAAATTGGACATGACACAATCAGTCTCAGTCTGATTGTGTTTTTTACCTGCTGACTCCTAGTGTGATTTAGTTATAAAGTATTTTATTTTTTTATTTTATTCTTAAAGATTTACTTATTTGAGAGCACACACATGAGTAAGAGGGGCAGAGGGAAAAGGAGAGAGAATCAAAGGCAGACTCTGTGCTGAGCCTTATGTGGGGCTTGATCTCACAACCCTGAGATCATGACCTGAACTGAAATCAAGAGTTGGATGCTTAACCAACCGCGCCACCCAGGTACCCGTAGTTACAAAGTATTTTAGATAATTACCTGCAACTTTTAACAGCAACTAGGACACCCACATTTAACAGTTTTAAAAAGTAAAAATCCTCAACCTAGTTAATAGCATTTAATTAATCCCTAGAGCATTTACTCTGAGAATCTTCTTGATTTGGCAAATACCAAAGTGATTAAAGTTAGGCGCAATGTTGCCATCTAAAAATTGATCAAGATATATGGATAAAACATAAGGACCATTAAATATAAGAAAAATTTTACTGTGATTAAGACCAACACAACAGGGAAACCCTGCTTAAGCCACTGCATACCTACACCTCTGATTACTACACTTTCTTATTAAGCAGCTATGAGATAAGATCCTAAAAAATAGAAAAGGTAAGATAAAGTCCCTGCTAGGAGAAGCTTAAGATCTAGTAAAGGAATTCCTATCTAAGGAAAGAATATCTCATTATGGTAATAACTTATCTTCATTCAGTCATCAAACATTTATTGAAAGCCTATTACAAATCAGGCTCTATGTTTGAGGGTGCAAATACAAGACACTCCATACAGAAAAAAAGATATATAGACAAGAAAGGGGTGATGAAACTCTGTAATGGTTACAGAGGAGTGTACAGAGTAGTACATGGCGGTACACATACAAAACACAAAAAAAACTCCTCAACTGGGAGAAGGGAATATCACAAAAAGCTTCATAGAGGAGGCAATGTTTAAGCTGTCTCAATTAATAATAGCAAATAATAATAAAGACACTGAATGTGAAAAGTAATACAGCCTAGGAGCTAAACGAAAGCACAAAACCAACATGGCACATTCAAGAAAAAGTCATTAACTATTATTAAACAAGAGTACAGAACAGGATTCAAATAATGCAGCAGGAAAAGAGAATATTGGAGAGAAAACAAGCCCACCGAAAGCCTTATGTGCCATACTAAAAAGGGTGGACTTTACTACAGGAGTTAGGAAGTTAAGGGGTTTTTTTTTTTTTTTTTTTAAGATTTTATTTATTTATTTGACAGAGAGAGATCACAAGTAGGCAGAGAGGCAGGCAGAGAGAGAGAGAGGAGGAAGCAGGCTCCCGGCTGAGCAGAGAGCCCGATGTGGGACTCGATCCCAGGACCCTGGGATCATGACCTGAGCCGAAGGCAGCGGCCCAAACCACTGAGCCACCCAGGCGCCCAGTTAAGGGGTTTAAGTAAAAAAAAATTGTGATCTGACCTCAATTTTGAAATGTCTGAAATTTTGAAATGATTTTAGTATGGAGGATGGAGTAGAGGAAGAAAGGGAGATAGGTCAGATTATAACATAAGATGGCAAGGATTATAACAAAAGGTTAGAGAAAAGGTACAAACACAAAAGATATTAACTATTGAATCTTAAGAATTTTATCACAATAGTGGGCACAAAATGAGAGCACAATATTTAATTGGAATAAATGGATGAGTAATTGAGTAAGTGATTAAATGTAGAAGATGAAAGAGAAAATAGGGTTCAAAATTTCAGGCTGTCTGATCTGACAAAGAGTAGTACCTTTAACTGAGGGCAAACATTGTATCTGGAAAAAGAGATGATGAACTTAGCATGTCAACCTGACTTTGTGGTACCTATAGAGGGTACAGGTAGAGGTGTTTTCTAGTCATGTAAAGGAGTCCAAAATGCAAGGACAACGTTTCAATGGAGATGATGATTTGAGACTTGTCAGCACAGAGATAATCATCAAATGTTCCACCAGAAACAGTTAAGGCCACCTAGGGAAGATGTAGAACAAGGAGAAAAGGGCTAAGGGCACTGTCCAGAGGATCACGAACATTTAAGGAATGAACAGAAGAAAAAAAAAACAAAAAACAAAAAAACAAGAAGGCTGAGAATGTATAATCCAAAAAGAAAGAAAAGAACTGGAAGAGAATTTTTAAATGATAGTGACAGTGGTGTCAAATTGCACAGATAAGGCAAGAAAATCTAAAACCTAAAAAGAATAATTTGACTTAGTAGTTTACAGATTTGGTCACTTTTCCCAGAGCAGTTTCACAATGCAAGATTAGGCATAGACAAATGACCACAATGAGTAAAAGAGTAAAAAAAGATAAAGGAATGAAGTCAGGAAACATAACCCATTCTTTCAAAGACAAAAAAGAAAAAGGCAATTGTTTTTGGTGTTTTGTTTTGTTTTTCCTAATTTTGTGGTCTCTTTTCTGTTTCTAAAATGCAGGGAAAGAGTTAAAAGAGAAAGTTAAAAAAATTTTTTTTAAAAATGGTGGGGACAACAGCTAGAGCAAACGCACATAGGATACAAGATCTAGGTAGACATCGATCCCATTATAAGACTTGGAATGTTAGACAAGAAGACAAGGCAGAGGTTCTGATTTATAGGTGAGCTGCAAAGAACGTAGCAGCTTAACAGGCCCACTGTCCAGGGCTCTAGCCCCAGGAACACTTAACACTGCGACTACAGTAGCCACACTGATTGTAGGCCCCATGAGCTCACCTTAATGAGGACTAGTGGAAACTGTAGGGTATGGAACTGTACTTGCAGCTGAATGGTAGTAGATAAAGTAGGGACCAGGCCTTACTAAATGTTATGAGCAACAGGAAAACTGCTCAATATAAATAATTTCAAAAACATAAGTATAATGAAAATGCCTACAACATATAATCAGTAGTTTAATTAAAAGACTCATTTTTCAAATTCTCAGCATCTAGCACAGTGTCTGACATAAAAGACAGCAGTAGATACAAATGAATGATGTTCTAGGGCTAGCTCAGGCCAAAATCCCAAGAGACTGGAAAATCTGTAGAAGGTAGGCACTGCAGTATCCCCATGACTTGAACACAAGAAACTCTTCTTTTTATGGGACCAGGAGGGTGGAAAGACCTAATTGTTCATGCTGAAGACAAGAAAGTACAATGTGATTGTGAGGGGCCTTAATGATAACAACTAATTTTTATCAAGAATGGTATGTGCATCAGCAAAGGAAACAGTCAACAAAACAATAAGCCAACCAATGGTCGGAGAAGATATTCACAAATGACACTACAGACAAAGGGCTGATATCCAAGATCTATAAAGAACTGCTCAGGGCATCTGGGTGGCTCAGAGGGTTAAAGCCTCTGCCTTCAGCTCAGGTCATGCTCTCAGGGTCCTGGGATAGAGCCCCGCATCCAGCTCTCTGCTCAGCAGGGAGCCTGCTTCCCCCTCTCTGCCTGCCTCTCTACCTACTTGTGATCTCTCTCTGTCAAATAAATAAAATCGTTTAAAAAAAAAAAAAAAGAATTCCTCAAACTCAACACCCAAAAAACAGATAATCATGTCAAAAAATGGCCAGAAGACATGAACAGACACTTCTCCACAGAAGACATACAAATGGCTAACAGACACAAGAAAAATTGTTCACAACCATTAGCCATCAGGGAGATTCAAATCAATACCATATTGAGATACCACCTCACACCAGTTAGAATGGCCAAAATTAACAAGACAGGAAACAACAAGTGTTGGAGAGGATGTGGAGAAAGGGGAACCCTCTTACACTGTTGGTGGGAATGCAAGTTGGTGCAGCCATTTGGGAAAACAGTGTGGAGACTCCTTAAGAAATTAAAAATAGAGCTCCCCTATGACCCTGCAATTGCACTACTGGGTATTTACCCCAAAGAAACAGATGTAGTGAAAAGAAGGGCCATCTATACCCCAATGTTCATAGCAGCAATAGCCACAATTGCCAAACTGTGGAAAGAGCTAAGATGCCCTTCAACAGATGAATGGATAAAGAAGATATGGTCCATATATACAATGGAATATTACGCCTCCATCAGAAAGGATGAATACCCAACTTTTGTATCAACATGGATGGGACTAGAGGAGATTATGCTGAGTGAAATAAGTCAAGCAGAGAAAGTAAATTATCATATGGTTTCACTTACTTGTGGAGCATAAGGAATAACATGGAGGACATTAGAAGAAGGAAAGGAAAAGTGAATTGGGGGAAATTGGAGGGGGAGATGAAGCATGAGAGACTGTGGACTCTGAGAAACAAACTGAGGAGTTGGAAGGGAGGGGGGTGGGGGAGAATGGTTGAGCCTGGTGGTGCGTATTAAGGAGGGCACGTATTGCATGGAGCACTGGGTGTGGTGCATAAACAATGAATCTTGGAACACTGAAAAAATAAAATTTTTTTAAAAAGAATGGTATGTGCATGGTACTGTGTTAAACAGTTTATAAGAACTATCATATCTTAACCTCATGACAACATATTAGAAGTATATTTATTCTCTTTTCAAAGATGAAGAAACTGAGGTTTGTAGACATCACATAATTTGTCCAATTTCATATGAATATTACAAGACCAAGACCACTAAACTCAGGATAGTGCCACTCAGTATGGAATATAGTGGTAGTAGTAGTGGTAGGAGCAGGAGGAACAGCAGTAACAAAGTGAGGCAATTTCCAAGGATTTCACATATATTAACCTATTTAATCTCTACAACTACTTTAAGAAGTAAATATGATCTCTATTTCACAAACAAGGAAACTAAACTAAACTAAACAGAGAAGGGTTAAGGAAACTAAACTAAACAGAGAAGGGTTAAGTAGCTTTCCCAAGGTGAAACACCTAGTAGTAATGGGGCTAGGATTCAAATTTAACCATTTTATTATACAGCATCCCCCAATTCTTTACTTAAGCTAACACTCAATATACCTGTGTTTTCCAAACTGCTGATCATGACATAAATTTATTAGTTTATGACAAGAAAGTTTTGTTGTAAATGAGAAGACTAAAATAAGATGGAGCCCCTCCCCATTTCTTTCCCAGTACCTTCATTAGTGCTGGATGAGGCGGCTGAGATCCTGGAGTTGGCAAACTGCAGGAAAAGCATTAAGTAATGGATGTGTTTAGTTCTGTAATGGGTGGGAAGGAAACAAATTTAACAGTGGAAAAGTATTCAAGAACTTATTCATGGAGCACAAAACAGAAAATTTCTCTCCTCTTTTATGAGTATAAGTTTCATAGGATAGGTAAATGTTTAAGGGTTATTCAAAGTAACTGTAAAGAAACAAAAAATAACTCTCTCTCTCTGCCTGCTTCTCTGCCTACTTGTGATCTGTTTGTCAAATAAGTAAATAAAATCTTTAAATAATAATAATAATAAATAAACAGGAAGATGACAAAAGAGCACTAGAAGCAGAGGTGGCTGATCCAGATGATGCAAAGAAAAGTTTTGAAAAGCAATTTGAGGAGTGCCTGGGTGGCTCAGTGGGGTAAACCTCTGCCTTCAGCTCAGGTCATGATCTCAGGGTCTTAGGATGGAGCCCAGCATTGGGCTCTCTGCTCAGCAGGGAGTCTGCTTCCCCCTCTCTCTGCCTGCTGCTCTGCCTACTTGTGATCTCTCTCTCCCTGTCAAATAAATAAAATCTGAAAAAAAGAAAAGCAGTTTGAGAAAAATCTTATGCAAAGGGAAAGATACTGAACTGGAAACTAGTCAGCTCCATTATTTTCAAAGAAGGAAATAAGGAAAATAGAAGCTATAAAATAACAACTGGAAAATTTCAATGAGACAGGACAGATGAAGGAAGACTTGATATTTTTGTAAAGAGGAAACAGGTGAAGTTCAGAGAACTCTAAAACTTCTCATTAAAGAAGAAATAGATGGCAAAAAGATGCTAAGAGTATACACATACATGTAAGTATTCACTATACGAAAGAGAAAAACATCAAAGAGAAACTCTGATTGATGTAACTGAGAAATCAAAATCAAAACTGTCTGACGGTGAAAAAGAATTATCTTATTTGGGGTGAATTACAAAATAATACTGGAATGAGCCACCGTGAGGAAAAACACCAGCAAAGGAAAACAGAAGTTCTGGATTGCCTCAAAATTTTTTGATCTGAATTCCATAATCAGGCTGTAAATAAAAGATTAAAGTAGATTAAGGATTATAAAGTGGTGACAGTTTCATGTGGAGTGATTCCATTTGTGTGGTGGTACTGGTCTCTGAGAAAAGCAGATTCTCAGCACACAAGCCGGGTTCAATCTCAGAACCTGGAGATCATGACCTAAACTGAAGGCACACACACTTAACCAAGTGAGCCACCTAGGTGCTCCTGGTACTAGTCTTATTGTCAGATCAAAAAACCAAGGCATATCACATTCAGTGGATTCAGAGTAAGAAACTTGCCTGCAATGTTTCTTAAAACCTGAAATAGTACAATAAATTATTTTATGTAAAAATTTTTGCTTTTTTAAGTGTCTCATATAAGGAAAATCAATACAGAACCTAAGATGTTTATAGCTTCAGCAGTTTCTATAATGTTCAGATGGATTTTCAAAATTAATCTTGCCACATTTCACAGTCATTTTATGTTTTGGAAATTAGATTTATTGTAGTAGTAACCTAAAGTAGACTTTTCCTATTTAATAATAAATCAATATCCTTGCTACACATACAACAAGAATAGAACAGAATAAAAAATACCAGAAGGCATCATGGATACATACCATTTTATTACATGTGCAGCATGTAATATGTTCCGAACATTGTAGAATTAAAATACACAAGGATAAAACATTTTTATATAATGTCTAAGAAATTTTTTTCTGCACAGGTATTTCTTAAAATGTAAAGACCTTACCAACAAACTTTTGCATATACAGAAATCTTCATTGACTACCACTCATCCAGAGGACTGCTCCCTTCCTTCTTCCTCTTTCCACAGGGACTGTCCCATAACCAGCTGATCTAAGTGGACACTGCCACCTTATGGCCAGTGCAAAGAAATGTCTGTCTTTACACCTCTTCCTCATTCCACTTTCAAGATTGAGTCTCTTTTGCCTTAAAAGGATTGTGCAGACAAGTCACCACTTTGTCTGTCTCCACTCTGAGTAATCCTATCCCATACAATTTCCTATTTTAGCACTATCTACAGAACTTCCTGTGATAATGGAAATGTTCTATATCTGCCTTATCCAATATTGTAGACACTAGCCATATGAGGCTATCAAGCACTTAAGATGTGGCTTGGGTAACTAAGGAACTGAATTTTTACTTTTATTTAATTTTAACTCATTTAAATTTAAACAGCACTATGTACACAGCTAGTGGCTACTATAATGGAAAGCAAAATCTTATACACAAACATAAAAACAAAGTTTTTTTTCCTTCTCTCCTTCTGTCTTTTCAAATTCTTGCCTAGTTATTATTTCAGAGGAAAAAAACCTTTTATTTATTTTCATTCCAGTTATGAACCACAAAATGTGCCTGTGGGAGATAAATAAAGCTTGAAAAGTAGATAAACCACACCTGTCAGAATGGCTAAAATCAACAACACAAGGAACAGGTGTTGATGAGGATGTGGAGAAAAAGGAATACTCATGTACTGTATGTAGGCAGGAATGCAAACTGGAGCAGTCACTGTGGAAAACAGTATGGAAGTTTCTCAAAAGTTTAAAAGAGAACTACCTTATAATCCAACAATCACACTACAGAGTATTTACCCAAAGAACACAAGAACACTAATTCAAAGGGATACATGCACCCCTATGTTTATAGCAGCATTATTTATTATAGCCAAGATACGGATGCAGCCCAAGTGTCCATCAACAGATGAATGGATAAAGATGTAGCATATACGGGAGTCTGGGTGGCTACGTAGGTTGAATGTCCAACTCTTGGTTTCAGCGCAGGTCATGGTCTCAGGGTCCTGGGATCGAGCCCCATGTCAGGATCTATGCTAAGCATGGAGTCTGCTTGTCCCTCTCCCTCCCCCCACTTGCACTCACTCTCTCTAAAATAAATTAATAAAAATTTTAAAAATAAAAAAACAAAAGATGTAACAATATATACAATGGAGTATTATTCAGCCTTAAAAAATGAAATCTTGTCATTTGCACTGACATGGATGGAGCTAGAGTATAATGCTAAGTGAAATAACTCAATCGGAGAAAGACAAAATACCATATTATTTCCAGTCATATACAGAATTTAAGAAACAATACAAATAAGCAAAGGGGGAAAAAAACGAGAGAGAGACAAGAGAGAGAAATCAAGAAACAGACTCTAAATTACAGAAAACAAACAGTGGGGGGATGGGTTAAATAGGTGATGGGGATTAAGGAGGGCACTAGTCCTGATGAGCAATGAATGATGTATGGCATTGCTGAATCACACATTGTACACCTGAAACTACTATCACTGTATGTTAACTGGAATTAAAACCAAAACTTAAAATGATGAATAAATAAATAAAACTGTTTTGTCCAGCATACTTATTTATTATTAGAAGGAAGGTTGGCTGTAATGTCCTAGCTCATCAGAACCAGAAATGGAGTCTCCTCTTATACCTTTTAGGAAACTGAAAACTTTCCACACACAAACTTATTACTCTCTCCATACAAAAAATATAAAATTGACACACAAAAAATAGATAAAAACAACTTCTTAGCAAGAAAAATATTTTGAAGTGGGATTAGATGTAATAAATAAAAGGGCTATTAACCTCTATACCTTTGAAAATGCCACTCTACAGTGTACTTTAATATCAGAATTTTATAACTAGGAAATTACAGCTCATACAGGAAGTTGAGTCCAGAAAAGTTAAGAGAATTGACATTCAGAGTTGTGACTCTGTGACCACAGACCCTGCCTTTCTAACACAGGATGGGCCTAGCAATTCTTTCAGAATTCACTCAATGACCACTTAACATCAAATTACTGGAGACAAAGAACAATAAGAAACCCTGGTCCCATTCTTTCCAAGTGTCCACCTATCTCCTTAATGCTCCTCTAATAAAACTTGATTTCCTTCACATATCAATTAAAAGAATAATTTCAATTTTATTTTCTACATTTAATTACTAATAACCAATGGTATCATTTTCTATTATTTTTGGTTGACAAATATAAAATAATGCCTTTATGAGAAAAAAGCTTTCCAAGTTTGGACATTATTAAATAATTCAATTCTAAAGACATTTTTCTGCAAAAACAAGGTATGGGTTTATTTTTAAGTTTGCTCTTAAATATGCTAATTTTAACATATTAAGTAAGCTTTTTCTCAGAAATAACTCCCTAAATTCTAGTTATAATTACTACTTAATTATTAGCTTTGATTAAAAATAATATTAAATATGAACCTATTTCAGGACAATAGGAATTACAGTATTGGTACAGAATACTCAAATAATATACTAACAGTACCTTCAACAAATAATTCAGATGACAAAAAAAAATGCCACAGACAATTCCTTGGTCATTCATGTATCTCAGGTCTCTAACCCAATTTGAGACATCACCATGAAAAATTCAAATGTTTTTTAATCTGAAGGAAACAAATTTTGCTCCTCAGTTTAGCAATTTTAGCTGATGAGTTCAAAGGGGTTAAGTGTGATAAAGGCATAAAACAAGCAATCTTAGACTACACTAAAAGAAACACAGTAACTAAATCAGAAGAGTTAATGCAGACTATTGAAGGCTCCCTTTACCTCTAGCTGGAAGGACAGTAATAGTTCTTAGCATCACATTTTCCCCTTATTAAACTAACTATAAACTAGTCAGTTGGCTACAGTAAGTAGATATGACTTAACATTTGACTTAACATTTTTAAATTATTTTAAAGTATTTCCCACATTACAGTTACATTTATTATTTCAATAGCTATATTACATTGATATAATATGCTTAAATCTTTTAACCACAAATTACTAGACCAAAGATTAAGAACATCTTTATTCTTCAACATACCACTTTTGGACTCACCCTGACAAAAATGGATATATACAGAAGAGATAAGGGTAAAGAACCATGTTACATAATGTAAAGCATTTACAAATGTTTTAGCCTAACCAACAGAATATATGATTGTTACTATCAAATAGTTTAACATATCAGAGAGGGACAGAACTAGATGGATAAAAAATAACAGAAAGGCAGTTTTCAGCTCAAAGTAAAGAAAACCTTTCAAACTATCAGAATTTCTCAACAAGGTAATACATTACCACATAAAACACTAAGTTGTGGGTTGCCTGGGTGGCTCAGTTGGTTAAGCGACTGCCTTCAGCTCAGGTCATGATCCTGGAGTCCCTGGATCCTGTCCCTGGATGGAGTCCCACATCTGGCTCCCTACTCAGCAGGGAGTCTGCTTATTCCTCTGACCCTCCCCCTTCTCATGCTCTCTCTCTTTCTCTCTCTTTCTCAAATAAATAAATAAAATCTTTTTTAAAACAACAACAACACTAAGTTGTGCATCTGAAAACATTCGAAAACAAGCTGAATAATCACTTGCCAGAGAAAGTGCAGACTCTTACACTGGATGGGCAGTAGGACCAGATAACTTCTGATGTTTCCTTTCACTAAGCATATTCAAATATTTAATCTCCTGCCATGATTCCAGCAATGTGCTAGGTGCTAAGTATACAAAAGTTGACAAAAGAGACATGGTTTCTATGGTTTTTTGCAGTTACAGTCTAGTGTAGGAGACAGAGAAAAAGAGAAAGAAAAAAAAATGGGCAAAAGAGTAGGTACAAATCATAAGTCCTGTTGAAGGAAAACAACAAAATGCTATAGGAGAAAAACAGAAGAATGGACATCAAGAAAGGCATCTCAGCGGAAAAAGACTGAAGTTACAACCTAAAGAAAGACGAGCTAGCTAGACTCTAGTGCTCTGGCCCAATGGAAACCCATTGAAGGTTATGAGGAGAGTGACATGATCTGATTTTCATTTCTAAAAAATCATTCTGGTTGCTTTGTGACAAGTGAATTGGAAGGGAGAAAACACGGAAGCAGGGAAATTAGTGAAGAAGCTAGGTAGGAAAGAGCCCAGATGAGAAATGATGATGGACTGGGCAGGCTAAATTTGGAGGGAGAAGAGTAAAAGAGTTGAAGATGCGGGCAGGGGTAAACAGGAGCTATAGCACTCGGTGATAGATTAAATGCAAGGGATGAGGGAAAAAGGAAAGAGAAATCAAGGATGACTCTCAGATTTCTGGCCTGAACAACTAATCAAATGATGCTGCCATTTTCTGAAATGGAAAGAATGGGAGAGAGACAGATTTGGATTAAAAGGGGAAGCCAACTTAAAGTTTCTATGATTTTCTTTAGACTTTCTATCAAAAAAATCTAATTCTTCATTTTCTGCTCTTAAAAAGCCAGTCTGTGTAAGGGGAGAACTGCTATAAAGGAGACCCCATCAGTGAAAATTAAAAAAAAAAAAAAAAAAAAAAAGGAATACAAATGGTAGATTAGTGTTTCAGTGTTAAATTAATAAGTCCATAACTGCATAGTAGTTAATTTTTTTTAATCCCTATTCTTAGGAAATACATGTAGATGTATTTAGGGGTAAACTGTCATAATATACGCAACTTACTCTCAAATGCTTGGGGGAGTATGCATGCATTTATGTACAAAAGACCATATATACGTATACAGACATATATGCACATCCATATGTACATATGTATATGGAAGAGAGGAAATGATAAACAGCGTAACATTTTGACAATCAATGAATTTGTATTAAGACTACTTGAGGGGCGCCTGGGTGGCTCAGTGGGTTAAGCCTCTGCCTTCCGCTCAGGTCGTGGTCTCAAGGGTCCTGGGATCAAGCCCAGCATCCGGCTCTCTGCTTGGCAGGGAGCCTGCTTCCCCTCTCTGCCTGCCTCTCTGCCTACTTGTGAACTCTAACTCTCTCTCTCTCTCTCTCTCTCTCGGTCAAATAAATAAATAAAACCTTTAAAAACAAAAACAAAGGAGTGAAGAAATGAAAGTTACTAAAAAAAATCTAAATTTGGTCAGTCAATGGAAGGAACACTTCAATGACAAGAAAACACTGTCATAATATTCTAGGCAGACCTCTGTTGTTTATTATCAAAGAGTCTTTAAGTAAAATTATGTAAGGTAAGAATATTCAACTTAAACATATTAAAAACTAACCATTTTACAGTAAAAGGCAGCATTTTTTTTTAAGATTTTATTTATTTATTTGACAGATAGAGATCACAAGTAGGCAGAGAGGCAGGCAGAGAGAGAGGGGGAAGCAGGCTCCCTGCTGAGCAGAGAGCCTGATGTGGGGCTCGATCCCAGGATCTTGAGATCATGACCCGAGCCGAAGGCAGAGGCTTTAACCCACTGAGCCACCCAGGCGCCCCAAAAGGCAGCATTTTTTACATGCTACAATTAATCTTGCCAAAGAATATATGACTAAATGAGAATATGCAGAATACCAAATGCTTAAAATAGACTTCTGAACTTGTAAAATTAACAAAACTTAGTTAAGTCCTTAGTAGGATCTGAACTTCTTTTAACACTTAGAAAGGGTAGAACCCAGAGATTCAAATCCAAACATAATTCAAATCTCCTTCCAGTCCCTTAGACATTAGCTCTTCCTCTGTTTCAAGTCTAGTACTGTTTTTAGGTCTATTTGTGGCTTGCATCATGTCTCTCCTGCACTCATGAGAGCTTCCTGATACTTGGCACATTATCCCCGTGTGCTGCCCAATGTTAGTGTTCTGGACTCATCTTGAGTTGCCCAAATCCTCCAACCCCATCTAGAGAATAGGAGGCAGCAGAGCTCA
Organism: Meles meles; assembly: GCF_922984935.1. Taxonomy (NCBI): domain Eukaryota; kingdom Metazoa; phylum Chordata; class Mammalia; order Carnivora; family Mustelidae; genus Meles; species Meles meles. The sequence goes on along the minus strand of NC_060078.1, from coordinate 42,842,395 downwards.
GCCATTAGATTCCTGGCAATGGTGAGCAAGTGCCTCTAACCATCCTCTCTGCCTTTTCCTATTAATGAAAAAAAGAATACAGTGTCTCCTACCCAGCTGGGTACTCTGTCTACATCCTTGCTACTTTTCTAGTTCCCTTTAGATTTTCCCAACTCATAGAATATAATGCACATGTCAATTTTCTTTTGGGGTGAGGGGTGGTCAGAGGGAAAGGGAGAGAGAGAATCCTAAGCAAGATCCACACCCAGCCCAGAGCCCAAAGCAGTGCTCGACCTCACAACCCTGAGACCATGGCTGAAATCAAGAGTTCCATATTTAACTAAGTGAACTACCCAGGTGTCCCACACATGTCAATTTTTAATAATTCTCAAATTCATCCTGTCTCCTCCAACACCACTTAATCTAGACTCTTATCATCTCTAGCCAGCTTCCCAGCATTGTTTCCTTAATTCCCTACCTTCAGCTTCTTCCTCTTAATCCACCCTTATGCTTTTCCCAGACTTAACATTTAAAATTATAAACCTGATCACGTCACTCTTCAACTTAAAATCCTTCAATGGCTCTCCAAAAAAAAATGCCTTTAAACGGTACTAACAACAGCAGCTGGTACCTACTGAGCACTTGTGTACCAGGTACTTACATTACCTCATATAAATCTCACAACAATCCTACAACATACGTATCTTTATTATTCTGATTTTGCAGATTTAAGGAAATTGAAACATGGAGAAATCACATAATCTGTCCACAGACACACAGATAATAAGCAAGTACAGCTACGATTACAAAGGCCTTCCAAATATGGCTGTGGTATTCTTTTGCAGCTGTTCTCTCCTACCACTACCCAACAAACCCTGCTTTCCACTCATGCCAAACTACCCAAGGATCCATTCCCATACCATGACCTTTCAGGACTCCTTATTGGAGTACACACTACTCCTCTGGCTCAAAATGCCACTCTGATCTACCTTGAGAACTCTCTCTGAAGGTTTTATCCTTTCTTTCCTCTACAGAAGAACTCCCAGGCAGAACAGTATAAGGCAAAATGATACACACACCCCAACTTCAAAATGCTACAATACAGAATGCTCGAATAGATTTTCCAAGATAACTTCCAAGTGAGACTCTAGTGCCAGCCTCATAAACCTGAAATCCACTAAAAAATTAATAGAGATCAACAATACAGTAACAACAAAAGCTAACAAAAATACACTTAACTTGACAAAATATCTGCAATATATAAAATTCAATTTTTTGAAGTTTATGCTAACTCATTCAGAATATAAGTGACTCAAGCACATTATCTAAAATTTATATTTAAAAAAGGAAAAAAGAATATAGAGGACTCAAGTTTTCTTCTTTTGCAAATGTGACTTTTTAAAATCTTACAAGCAAGACAAATTCTATCTAAAATCTATTAGCAAACCAAGAAAAAATTCAAAAAAAACTAAAGAGCTCTTTTTTGACTATATCTGAATTCAGAAAATAATAACTGAATACTAAAGGACTTGTGCTTATGAAATATATTAGATGACAAAGAGGTAGTGAGTATGGTACCACATCTGTAGCATCAGCACATTAGCCCAGTATTTTCCAGAAACATGCAAGAATGATATCAGAGTCCCTCCTGGGTATTAACTGATGGTTAAACAATATCTCTTCAAAGTATTATTCCAATATATTAGCTTATAATTCCCCGCACTAAAGCTCTCATTTTTGTCTTTTCACAGTCTCAAGACCCTTCTGTAATTAACTGCTCTTTAACTGGCATTTGGATACAAAGTTTTACTTTCAAACTTCAATATCTCTTTTCTAGTTCATTAAGAAAAGGTCCTATAAGATCATTTCTGGCACTTGTCCCAGCCAGGCTTCTGTCTCCCTATATCTTTCATTGCTTTTTCCCCTTAACCCTTAGAAAAAATATTCTTAATCCTTACATAAATTTCTTGTACAAAGCATAAATAATTTAACAATACCACTTTATAGAGATATTAGGAAATTGACCTTTAATGAATACACACAGATTAATCCATGGTGAGGTGCTATTCTAAGGTAACAGACTTAAAATTATTTTGCTTCTGGCATTCCTCCAGAATATAATCAATCTGAACTTCTTATACAATATCTAGAATCAGGCAGAAGACTTACTTTAAAGAGACTTTTTACAATGGTCTGCTCAGGTTAATAGAGCCTGGCCCAAGGTAACAGTAAAGGGAATGGAGAGGGAACAACTCCCAACAGCAGGACTTCCCAGCTAATGGAAAATGAGGGATAGGAGAGATGGGAAGTCAGGATGATTCCCAGGTTTATAATTTGACTAACTGAGGAACTGGAAGCATCATTAACCAAGACAGGAAAATGAGATGAATACATGAATCTGGAGAAAAATATGTAGTTAATTTTTGATGTTTTTAAGTTTCAGGTTTTCTGCTAGACAATCAGCTGGGCATTCTAAGTAGCTCACCTAAGGACTGGAGTGCTCAAAATGAAAACAGGGCTGAAGAAATGAATTCAAAGGAGATAATGAAAAACAGCATGTGTTCCAAGAAAGCGTGACAGAATGAAGATAAAGAGGTCGGACTGAAAACATGGGAAACCTGAGCCATTTAGGAATGGGGTGGGTAAAGACAGCTGAGAAAAGAAGAATAGGCAAGAAGGAGAAACAGGAGTGATGTCATGAAGGCAGAGAGGGTGTTACAAACATGGGCATGATCATCTAAAAGGTTCACACTAGATTTAACAACTAGGAACTACACCCAAGTACAGATACAATTTCAGTAAGTAGAAGAACCAAGAGTAACAACACTGTTGGGATGGCAGAATGGCTCAAACAAGGCAAAAAAGGAAAAGTATGAAGCATGTTTGGATAGAATGTGAAAGAGTTTTGCTGGAATGGAGAGTTCATATTGCAGAAGAGAAGAAAGGAAGTCTGAGCCAAAGCCTTTGCATTCCAGATTGTATTCTATTTTGGATTTATTCCACAAGCAGGAAAAAGAAAGACTGGTAGCTTTTTTTTTCTTTTAAAGACAATGAATCAATCTGATGACAGCATTCATGATGAACGGGAATGTCAAGAGAGTTAAGGTAAGATAAACTATTAAGCAGTCTTAAAATTATCTAGGGCCTGAAAGAGGTTGGTAGCAGCCAAAGTAAGAATTAAAGAGTACATAAAAAAGAGAAATTATCCACTCCCAATGTGCCTAGATAATTCACTATTACTATACCGATCACGTACAACAATAACCTGTGGACTAAGACCTTCTCTTATTCAGCCTCTCATCATGAGTACTGACAAATCAGAACAAGGGAAGTGGCCAAAAATGTCTGTTGATTTAGAATTGAACTCAGTAATGAAAAGATACAGAAGTGAGACTTAAAAATACTACACAGAAACTTAAGTAACTTACAAGATGATACTACAGAAAATACTAGTCGAAGTCAAGATCAAGTTCAGACAATGAGTTTAAAATATGTTACAGGGGGGGCGCCTGGGTGGCTCAGTGGATTAAGCCGCTGCCTTCGGCTCAGGTCATGATCTCAGGGTCCTGGGATCGAGCCCCGCATCGGGCTCTCTGCTCCGCAGGGAGCCTGCTTCCTCCTCTCTCTCTGCCTGCCTCTCTGCCTACTTGTGATCTCTCTCTCTGTCAAATAAATAAATAAAGTCTTTAAAAAAAAAAAATAAAATATGTTACAGGGACAAGGGTGAGTAAGGGTAACCAAATATAAGTATCAAAGAGAAAAAATCAAAACCAGAGGAAAAATATTCAGATATTCAGACAAAAAAAAAAAAAAGATTTGAGATATATCAAATCAAATATATAATCAACAAATCTTAATTGCCCAGAATAAATATGTAATAAAATTTAACTTCCTAATACATTTTGTATGTGACCCTCTTTAAGAATGCTATCTGGGGGGTGGGGGGGTGCCTGGGTGGCTCAGTGGGTTAAAGCCTCTGCCTTCGGCTCAGGTCAGGATCCCAGGGATTGAGCCCCACATCGGGCTCTCTGCTCAGCAAGGAGCCTGCTTCCTCCTCTCTGTGTCTCTGCCTGCCTCTCTGCCTACTTGTGATCTCTGTCAAATAAATAAATAAAATCTTAAAAAAAAAAAAAGAATGCTATCTGGGGGCACCTTGGTGGCTCAGTTGGTTAGGCATCTGCCTTCAGCTCCCAGGGTCCTGGGATCAAGCCCCGCATTGGGCTCCTTGCTCAGCAGAGAGCCTGCTTCTCTCTCTCCCTCTGCCTCTCCCCAGATTGTGCTTGCTCGCTCTTTCTCTCTCTCTCTCTCTCACTCTCTTTCTCAGGAAATAAAATCTTTAAAAAAAAAAAAAAAAAGAATTCCTTATTTGTATAATCTTTATAAATTAAACTGATGTAAAAAGTCCAACCAAATGGGTCAATCAAAACTGGGTCAGTGTTGAATAATCATCTACTTTACTCATTCATTCAACAAAAATGTATTGAGTGACTATAAGTTTGGTGCTGAGGCAAGGGAGACCAGTCATGACAGCAAACAGAGTAAAGTACAACAAATATTACAACAAAATACCTGCAAATGTTACAGGAATACAGGTAACAAAAAATACAATGGAGGACGGGTAGAGGAGGCATGGTAAAAATATGCCTAGAAGCTTTTCTAGAAGAGGGGACTTATTTGGATTTTTATTTTTTATTTTTAACATTTTATTTATTTATTTGACAGAAAGAGATCACAAACAGGCAGAGAGGCAGGCAGGGGATGGGGGACAGGTTCCCCACTGAGCAGAGAGCCCGATGTGGGGCTCCACCCCAGGACCCTGAGATCATGACCTGAGCCAAAGGCAGAGGCTTAACTCACTGAGCCACCCAGGCATCCCCTTATTTGGATTTTTTAAAAGATGAGCTGATTTAGCAAAGTAGTTAAGGAGTTGGATGGTATTCTGGAAAAAAGGGGTATTATGTGCAAAAGCATAGAAATGTCAAAGAGTTTCTCGTCTTCATGGAACCATGACAGAAGATAAAGGGCACATCAAGGGAAGGACTTTCTGTACACAGACAGCAAATCAACCATTACCCTGTGATAAGAAACATCAAATATGCATTAGAACCCATAAGAAGCATTCTAAATCCCCTGAAGCAGAGTGCAGGTGTAGGCAGTAGGTGGACAAGAAGAAAAAAAAAAAAAAAAAAGGTGTCTGACTTCCACAGACAACAGAAAGCCACAAAAGATTTTTTTTTTTTATTTGTCAGAGAGACAGAGATCACAAGTAGGCAGAGAGGTGGGCAGAGAGAGGGGGGGAAGCAGGCTCCCTGCTGAGCAGAGAGCCTGATGCGGGCTGGATCCTAGGACCCTGAGATCATGACCTGAGCGGAAGGCAGAAGCTTAACCTCCTGAGCCACCCAGGCGCCCCACCACAAAAGATTTTTAAGCAACAGTAAGACCTTATCAGATCTGTGTTTCAGAAATTCAAAAGTCAGTGGTATGGATAAGTGGCTAAGGAAAGAAAATCTGGAGGGAGACCAATGAAGATTAAAAAGTGATTTCAGTTAATGCTTCAGCACTAAATATTGACAACTATTTACTCAAACATAAATGAACCACAGGAGGAGGCATATAAAGTAATGTAACTGTAATATGGGCTTTCAACATAAGTTTCTGAACTCATCTCAAACATCAACTCAGTAATTAGAAGCAATTACAGAAAAAGCGTGGTCAGGTACATTAGAAAAAAAGGAAAAAGAATGGCCATCAAATCTTTCTCTTAAAAATACTTCACTTACGTTTTTAAAAGTTTTTTTTTTAATTAAATAATTTTTTTTTCCTTTTTTAAAAAGTACTTAACAGTAAAACTACCATACTGGACAAAACAGAATTTAGAACCAAAACAGAATTTAGAACCACAGGGAAAACACTGTGCAAAAATGCTGAGAACGATAAACAGGGAGAAGTTACCAGACAAAAATAGGTTAGCAAAAAAACAAAAACAAAAAGCCCAAAAAACAAAAAACAAACAAAAAAAAACAAAAAAACACAATCTTTGTTACTCACATATAAAACTAGTTTTGAACTGATAAAAATTTGCCAAATTGGAGGTAGGAGGTGTTCTTTAACACCTCTCCCCACTAGCTGCTGTCTTAATTTGAAAGAAATAGGTCAATACATAAAGACATATATATATGATAATAATAGGCCTTGGGTTCGCAGATTAGGATTAGATTAATTTCATTTATTATTTTCAAAGAAATAGCTCCCTAATTTTTTTCACTGGATCATTACATCAGCTATAAATATTTTTGTATTTATTCAAATATACTAGAAAAGCACCCATCTTTAAAAAAAAAAAATAATAACAATTCCTTGACTCCACATCCCCTCTAGCTATTGCCCTCTTTCTCTCATCTTCAATTTATAGCAAACTCCTTGAAAGAATTAGTTGTCTCCAGTTCTTCTCCTACAGTTCTCTCTTAAACACCCTCCAATAAAGTTTTCATCACCACTAATCCACCAGGAACTTCTTACAGTCACTAATGATTTTTGTATTGCTAAATCTAACCGTCATATCCTAGTCCTGGATCTAATAACATCTGACACAGCTATTCATTCACTCCCTCCTTAAAACATTTACTTGGCTTCAGGGATACCATTCGCTCTTAATTCTCCTCCTTCTTCATGGAGTGCTTACTCTTATTCTCTTAGCTCTAGCTCATTACAGAAACCTAAGGCAAAATCTTTGGGCTTCTTCTCCAGCCACAATTCCTTCCTAGATTATCAATCAGTTCCTAGGGTATTAAACACTATGTTTATGTCAGTGACTGGAAATATGTTATCTTCAGCCCAGACCTCTGGCCTGAATCGCAGATGTATACCTCGTTGTCTGGACAAGTATCTCCACTTGAATTGCTAACTTAACACATCCAAATTAAGCCCATTATTTCCCAGCTGCTTTATCTGAAGTCTTCCGCAGCTTGGTAAATGGCCACTCCATTCTTCTACCTGTTCAGGACAAAACCAACAAATGGCCACATCCAATCCACCATCAAATGCTGTTGGCTTTGCTTTCCGAATGTATACAAATTGTTAAGTGCTTCTCCCAAACCCTGCCAAAAATCACTATGATCTCCCACCTTGAATTGCTGCTGGAGCCTCCTGAACAATCTCATTATACCTAGTCTTGGATATTCTCTACATAACTGTTGAGAGGTCTACTTAAAATTTTTTTAAAGATTTTATTTATTTGACAGACAGAGATCACAAGTAGGCAGAAAGGCAGGAAGAGAGAGAGGCGGAGGCAGGCTTCCCACTGAGCAGAGAGCCTGATGTGGGGCTCGATCCCAGGACCCTGGGATCATGACCTGAGCCGAAGGCAGAAGCCTTAAACCACTGAGCCACTCAGGCACCCCGAGAAGTCTATTTAAAACAAGTCAAAGAGCTTTCAGTGCTTCCCTCTTTCAGAGTCAAAGCCAAAGTCCTACTGGCCTACGAGGCCAAAAATGATCATTCATGTACCCTCTCCCCCAGCACGACCTGTGGCCCCCCCACCTCATCTTCCACTAATTACTCTCCTCAGTGTGCATTTCTACTTGCCACTTCTCAAACAATACAAGCATGCTTCAGCTACAAGATATTCACACTCACTTCATCTTCCTCATTCTCTCCCCTAATACCTGCACAAATTAGATCACTATCTCACTTCTTCCTTAGAACTGCTCAAATACCATTCTTCACTGCAGCCTTCTCTAACCATCTTATATAACACAGCAGTATCCTCCTTGCATGCTTCCTTTTTCTGCTTTTCCTCCAAGCACTATAATAACCCACATATTATATATACACTTATTCATTTTCTGTATCTTGTCATTAGGATGAAAGTTCCACAGGGGTAAAAAATGTGTTCTCTTCACTGCACTATTACTAGCAAGGGCTCAGTGGGTATTTCTTGAATGGCTGGATAGCATGAATCAGGAAAATCTAGACTCAATATTTCGTCTGAAAGCCTGGGTTGAGGTTTTTTTTTTTGTTTGTTTGTTTTTTAAAGATTTTATTTATTTATTTGACAGATAGAGATCACAAGTAGGGAGAGAGGCAGGCAGAGAGAGGAGGAGGAAGCAGGCTCCCTGCCAAGCAGACAGCCCGATGCGGGGCTCGATCCCAGGACCCTGGGATCATGACCTGAGTGAAAGACAGAGGCTTTAACCCACTGAGCCACCCAGGCGCCCCTGGGTTGAGGGTTTTATACAGCGGAACTTCTCAGGGCCTGGGAAAATGCTGAAAGCCAAAAGCAATCATGAAATGAAAAAAATAAATCTGAGGAATTTTTTAAAAATAAAAATAAAAGGAAATACAAAAGAAAAAAAAGCCACCTTTGCTTCCCCACTCCCTGGATATATCTCCTATAACCTGGCCTACGAACTCAGATCAAAACATCACCAGACCCATTCTATACTTAAATAGCTCTTACAAATAGTTCCTGCTTTTCTAAACTATGATTGTCAGAGAAAACTGTAACTGCCAACCCAACACTGGCTGCCAAGACATAATGGTCAGAGAAAGCTCTCAAATTTCCCCAAAGCACTCAGGCTGCAACCAAATATCATTAATATGATGACAACAAAACTCAAAGTACCTCCTGGTGTCTGCCTGAGTTAGCTGTCCCTAGTGTATTCTCTAGGGGCTCTGTCATCAAGATTATGGTCTTGGTATGGGGGCAGGGGTATATTTGAGGAAACTGAGAGGAGGACAGAGAGAGAAAGGAAGAAGAGAAGGAGGGGGAGAGAAGGAAGGAGAGGAAAAGGGAGAGGGAGGGAAGAGGGGGAGAGAGAGGGAGGAAAGAAGGGAGAGAGAGAATGAATGGGAATTAATTCAAAGAAAGAGGGCCTAAATTTATTTTTTGTATTTTAAAGAGAGGTGGCCTACTTGTGATCTCTGTCTGTCAAGTAAATAAAAAAAGGTTTTTTAAATAAATAAATAAATAAAATAAACATTTAAAGAGAAGTAGGTTGCCAGGGAATGGAAAGCGCCTACTAAGATATATCACATTACAAAAGGACCAAAACCCTGAGACATCCAGCATTCCTCAGCTAAAAAGCGATCTTGCATCTCCCATTCCCACACACAAAATTGAAGATATGGGGTAGGGGTCATGACAAATTGGACAGTTAGGAGCAGTGACTGTGGTGAAGAGTGTGGTAACAATTACAGAAAAGGGAAGAGAAAAGTAATCATCCATTTTTGTTTTCTCTTTTCCCCTTACTGTACTTACCAAGTACAGAAACCAGCCAGATGAAAACTGGGAAGAAGGCAGAGAGTGAAGAGTAAGGATGCTCTGAAGCAAATAACAGCAGAAGAAATCAAACATGAATTCCTTTTCTAAATGGCTCTTTGCAAACCAGTCATATGGGGCACCTGGGTGGCTCAGTGGGTTAAGCATCTGCCTTCAGCTCAGGTCTTGATCCCAGGGTCCTGGGATTGATCCCTGCCTAGGGCTCCCTGCTTAGCAGGGGGCCTGCTTCTCTCTCTCCCCCCACTTGTGTTCCCTCTCTCGCTCTCTCTCTCTCTCTCTCTGTCAAATAAATTAATTAAATATTAAAAAAAGAAAGAAAGAAAACCAGTCATACAAAATAAGTTACTTGGAACTGACCAAGGAAATTTAAAACAAGCTCCCACACCTTAGATAACTAAGAGCTGTTCAAAGAGAGCAGAGATGCTTAATTATTTGGAATGATGGTCCCGGGCATTTTTAAGATCAACAATCTTTCAAGATGACCCAACTATATTCAAACTGATCAAGATGGAAAAGAAAACAAGTGAAAAACTTCAGCTTTCACGCATCCAGTCTTTAAGAATCCTCTGGCTTCTCAAGGGTTCTAAATCTCAAAACAATCAGAAATCTTGAAAGCCAGAGAAGTAACTGGGGGAACACTGAAAAGCAATCAACTCAGCAGAGAAGAGCTGAAAACTCACAGATTACACCTAACATACTCATTTGTCAACTCACGTAAAAAGGAAAGAGACTTCTAACTGGTTGCTCTCCAGAGGGTGTGTCACATCCCAGCATCAGCACCAGTAGCAAGTGTTAGAAGCTTAAAGAAGCAGGAAACCACAGGATACTCTGAGAAAGGTATGGGAGGAAAAAGTAACAAAGACGACTGAGTTATATATAACTGCAGGTCATCAGCATATCACACTAGACACAACAACTAGAACTGTTTGTAGCCTGAAGTAGCATTCTGTATTTACTTTTTAAGTACTTCCCTCTCCTTAAAACTCCTCCCCAGTCTGGCACTGATTGCTCTCCCTGCTCCTCCCTGACAGCTGCCACTTTCTAGAGCTCCTCTTTCTCCAGGCACTATTTGATTTAGGTGGTTTGGTGTTTCCCACCCCCAATTCAGTCTTCTACCATCTTCCTGAATTAGCTCATTCTGTATTAGATCATGCTTTCTACTCTGTCCCTATCCTTGAGAAGCACATAATCCAGTGGGGCAGGTAGATGTGTCACTAGATTAGGTGCAATACATCATAGTCAATGCAATGAAAGAAACATAATGACGTGCTGGAAGTACATATTCATCCGTCATTACCCTATTTCATATTTTCCAAATCAACACTCCAGCTTCCCACACTCTTGTAAATCAGTGACTTACAAGTCCTGTATCTTTCCATAATATCCCCTGATCTCCAAGGCCACTTTGCATTTCAGGCTTCCTTTCTCATATGACCTCTTCAACCACTTCCTATCAGAAAACAGTTCAATATATTTCCACACCACTACATCAGCCAACTCCCTAAAAGACATATCCTATTATCCTCTTGCTTTGAAACATCTAATATCTTTCCAATGCCTACAAGATAAAGTTCGAATCCTTAGCACAGAAATTAAGATAATACAGTTCTCAAACAAAGCCTTTTAAAAGTAGGCAGACTGAGTTCCAGTTCCACTGCTTACTAGCTGTGTTACCTTTGGCAGGTCACTTTACCTCTCTAAGTTTCCTCATTTGCAAAGTGAGGATATGAAAACAACCTACTCATGGTTGTTCTGGGAACTAAGTAAGCAACTCAATGCCAAGTACCAGCACAGTATCCAGCATTCACTCGATGTTAACTACTACCCTGGGATATCTCATCTATCTAGAATATCTCACTCCTCAAAGGAAGCAGATTACCAAGTCTGACTCTCATATGTTTTAGAATGATTAACAATAAGAGTTAAATCAGAAATAACCTTCTGGTTAACCATGAATCAACAAAAACTTCAATTAACCAAAGTATGCTTTCCTGAAATTTTCATTTGTTGAAATTTACTATAATTTATTTAAAAACAAGTACCTATTTATTTAAAAAAAAAACTAGATTAGTTTTGTTTTGTTTTCTATCCAAGTTCAGGAAGGAAAAAAGCCGCTTAACCAACAGAAACTCAGATATTTTTAAGAAGGTGATTCTCGGGGCGCCTGGGTGGCTCAGTGGATTAAGCCACTGCCTTGGGCTCAGGTCAGATCTCAGGGTCCTGGGATCGAGGCCCGCATCGGGCTCTCTGCTTGGCAGGGAGCCTGCTTCCTCCTCTCTCTCTGCCTGCCTCTCTGCCTACTTGTGATCTCTCTGTGTCAAATAAATAAATAAAATCTTAAAAAAAAAAAAAAGAATGTGATTCTCTAGCATATAAAATTCACATAAATTAAATTCAAACTCAATTGCATATATAATTTTCTAAAGATATAGACATGTAACAAAACAAACTCTAGAAGCTTAAGAAAATAAAAGTGTATATCACGTAGATGGTGGACTGAGATTTATTCTTAGACCTCACAATCAAGTGATGAAATCACAAAAATTTTGTAAGTCAGTGATTTTAATAACTTAAAAAACTGCCAAACCCACAATAATAACAACAGATCAGATACATATTTTAAGAGATTCATATATTCATGATGTTAAGCGCTAATGAAAATTGGTAAAAAGATTCCAATAAATTCAGGTGCAAGAGACAAACAATTCACACAAAGGAGAAGGTAAAACTAGAAAAATACTGCATTTGCTTTTCTACTGTGGATAGTGATGTTAGACAGTAGATGCCCTTATACCTATTTTTAAAAAACAAACCTTTTTTTTTAAAGATTTAGATTTTATTTATATTTGAAAGAGAGAGATAGTGACAGTGAGAGAGAACATGGGTGTGTGTGTGTGTGTGTGTGTGTGTATGTGTGTGAAGCACGCTCACTACTGAGCAAGGAGCCCAGCATGGGGCTGGATCACAAAACCCAGGCATCATGACCTCAGCCAAAGGCAAACACTTAACTGACTGAGACTCCCAGACACCCCTAAAAACCAAACTTTTAAAAAAACAAAAAGCTGTAAAAGTCTGATGAAACTGGTCAACCATCATCACAACACAGAGGCTGTGTAAATAAATTAAAAAAAAACTTTTAGAAATAAATTCAGCAATATTTTTCAAAAGTGACAAAAACCTTCATACCCTTTGACCTTGTAATTCCCCCTCCTGGGTCGTTAGCCTAAAGTAAAGAAGCAAAACAGCACAGCTGTATAATAACTGCATTACTTGCAAAACAAGAAGCAACTTGGATGTCCAACTATTAAAAATAAGTAACTCAATTCACTGCAACATTGTATAACTTAAATGTATAAAAATTATAACAAAGGAAGACATTAAATATGAAAACAAATATCAAACATTATATTTATGCTTTGATTATAGTATAAAGTCACGTATACATGGTAAGAATTAAATGAGAAGAAAAATTATAAACTTTTTTTTCTTATTTCTTTCATCATGAAGTTGTTTATAAAATAAAAAGCCTGTTGGAGTTGATCAGGCCCACTACAATAAGTACACATTTCGAAATTGGCTTTTCAGAGGCAAAAACCACGACTGTCCATTTTCCCCCCAAAAAAACCTATCCCAGAGGGATAATCAGATAGGCTCCTCTCACATACAGACCAGCCATACATGTAATTTTAGCCATGTTACTAACCATCTGTAACCTTATTATGTTAAAATCTCATTTTACCATCAAAACGTAACTGTATGTGGGATCTCCATATGGTAAGCAGAAGCCACTTGTTATGTGGCATCTGGAGAGAGGGCCCCAAGCACTGAAGTTAAAAACTATCTGGCCAATGGAGTAATGACGGTCAGGTTTCTCCTCTATCCCCAGATGAATAATCATGTTTCTCACCACTCAAGGGCTCTAAGCTCCTAAGAGTGGCAGCTAAGCATTCATGGAGGGAGAAAATACAAGCTGATTTGTTCTCCCTCTGAAAATTGGCAGCTTCCTCATTTTCCCAAAAAGCACCATGAAGTAATGAAAAATACACAACCATGAGGTCAGGAGATGTGGGGTACAACTGACCCTAGGAAACCTCAAACCTCAAACCTCAATCTTCCGAGCTTTGGTTGTTTAATAGGTAAAATTTTTTTTTTTTTTTTTTTAAAGATTTTATTTATTTATTTGACAGAGAGAGATCACAAGTAGGCAGAGAGGCAAGCAGAGAGAGTGAGAGGGAAGCAGGTTCCCTGCCGAGCAGAGAGCCCGATGCGGGACTCGATCCCAGGACCCTGAGATCATGACCTGAGCCGAAGGCAGTGGCCTAAACCACTGAGCCACCCAGGCGCCCCGAATAGGTAAAATTTTACATCTGAACCAAATAATGTATTAATTCCTTCAAATTCAACATTCTATTTATTTACCCCCTTTACTAATACATGTCTGTGACTCTCAAAACCTTCCACTCAGACTGTAGAACAATTACTAAGACTTAGAATTAGCAAACTGGGGGCAAAGGAAATACAGATAGTCAAAATTGTATCCGAGGTCTGTCCCTTTCTACCTGCATGACCTCGGGCAAGTAACTTTGCCTCAAAATAAAGTCCTAAAATCAACGAAGCAGCAATCCTTACTGGGCCTGCCATTTTTACTCTTGCATCATAAAATGTATTGTTTTTTTGTTGTCATAACTGAGGTTTCATTCCCAACCAGGAACAATTCTGACTGTGTTCTTGGAAATTTAAAAATACCTTGCACATCCACCTTTTCCATGTTTTCTGATATTGAAAGAGACAGTTAACAAAGTTTGCCTATCTTAAATCTATATTCAGGATTAAGAGCATTCCTCAAAAATGTATTCAATAAATAGTTGAGTACCTGTACCACATAACAGTACATGCTAGAGTTGCAAAGGTCCTTCCCTGAAGAAACCTAAAAGTCTTAGGGAGAGAGACATAACCAAATCATTACTAACTGGCAAATACTAAATGTAGAATATATGATGTGCTACTGGATCAGTCAAGACAAGGGGGATAACATGTTTGGACCATTTTCAGAGGTGACATTTTCAGTAGGTCTTGAAAAACAAATTGTTTACTAGGGAGAGAAGAATTCTCAACAGAAGGAACAGTGTAAAACCACAAAGGAAGAGTCATCTTCAGAGAACCCTTAAGTAATCTTTGTATGGAATGTCAGGCAAGATGGTGGAAATGAAATCAGAAACACAAGTTATCAGAAATTGTGAAGGACTTTGACTTTTATCAAACACAGATAATGTAGAGTCATTGACAGACTCAATTACCTATACTGAGTCATTGATGGAAGCAAAGTCCCCTTGTCCAGTACACAAAGGAGTTGAGTCAAAGCAACAAACAAAAAAATGCAGGTCTCAATCTGGAAATACAGAGTAAGTGGTTGGTTGTTGCTGTTGTTTTAAATGGAAAGTTCCTGCCCTCAGGATGGCTTCTAGCAGTTTCTCACTATGGCATATTAATACCACACTGAAGTAAGAGTATGAATTATGGTAAAGGATTCAAGAAAGTGTGTGTTTTTTTACCTAAAGATTCTTTGAAGTCAATGTTGAGAACACTAAAGAAAATAATGAAATAATACTAAAGAGCTATAAGAAATCAGAAGAGGTAAACAGTAATTATGTCTTAGAAGACTGACTTCGGTGAAACCGTTCAGGAATGTTTAAATAGTTATCATATATTGACTGCAGATAAGACATGTTTTGTGCAGAAGGGTATCTTAAATTCCTTTTGGTTAAAGAAGAGCTGCCACCACTAAAATCTTTAAACTAGTCTAAAAGATTTTTTTAAAAACTGGCATAATTAATACGTTCCATTACATTTTAATGCTCAGAAAAAAAAGGGAGAAAAGGAATGTCTTCTCAAATGGCGACTCCGAAAAGGCTAAAGCTCAATTTTTATCTCACCAGTGGGAGCAAAACATTCACATTACAATTTGGGACCACGAAGAGTCCCTGCATCAGTAATTTCCACACTGCTAAGGCCTAGTCTTGGACCTGAAAGCCTAACTGGCTGGGTAGCCTACAAAGATGAATTTGCAATTATTGAAATTCAAACTCAAGCCTAGCCACCGACGACGACTACCTCAAAGGAATCATTCTTCCTTTTACTTTGATTTAAAAAAAAAAAAAGTAGGAGCATAAAAACCAAATACACGTATAAAAACAGGAGATGTCAAAAGGAGACAGAAGCAGCATCTGAACCTATATGGCAACGGTGTGGTCCACCAAAGTTTGATGTCAGGATGTGTTTCAGGGTGTGTCTTTGTTTTGGCCCAATTTAAAAAAAAAAAAAAAAAAAAAACGTCATTCAGGGCAACCGGGTACTTTCCCCTGTCAAACCTCACAAGCATCCTGGCTCTGAAATCACAGGGTAACTTGGCCTCGCCCTGATTCCTCCTTCGAGAAAGGCACAGCCCCGCGCCCGAGGCCCCCCGGCGCGCCTGTCACAGCCCGGGAGTGGGGGGGCGTCCGGCCTCCAGGCTCCACGCTCGCCCCTCCTCAGGCAGCTCGTGGAGAGCTCGAGATGGTGCGGGGAGGGCGGAAGGCCGGAGAGCGTCACTGTCTCACCCCAGGTGCCTGGGCCCGCGACCTGACGCGCCCCCCGCCCTGGACTGTGCCGGGCATCCGCCCCACCCCAACTCCGGCCCCGGCTCCCTCCCGACCCCCACTCTCACCGTGCGGAGGTCACGCTGCCTCCTCCGCCGCGGCCCGACTGCGGGCCGCTCAGTAACCTACGGGCCCAAGGACCGCAGGTGAGGCGAGGCACTGCCCGTCACATCCCCACCGGCCCCGCCGCCGGATCAGCAGCAGTCAGCATCGCGTTCGCGGCCTGAGGGAGCGCCTGACTCCGGAGACACCGTGCCCCCTCCCTCGGCCTGCGCCCGCCCTGGACTCCGCCCTCCAGGGCCCGCGCAGCGCGCGCGCGCAGCCCCGCCCCCCGGGACCGCCGTGCGCAGGCGCAAACCCCACGGGGCCAGGCTCCACCTTCAGGCCCGCCCCCGCCGCCTGATTCCGGCCTCATCCCACCTCTGGCCCCGCCCCCCCGGGCCGGCCTTTCCCAGGCTCCGCCCCCACCTCGGAATCCACCTCCCTCTCCACTGACCTTGCCTCTCTGCCCCCTGACTCAGGTGTCTGCTAGGCTGAACCCGTGATGCCGGCCCCGTGGCTGACCTCAGCTTTAGCCAGCACCTTGGACTAACAACATTTGCTGCTAGACCGCGGTCAAACTTGTCAGCTCCTCCTCTTGACCCGAGAAGTTCATAGCTTGAGCTTCGGGACTGACGTGGGCTCCTCTCCCACCTTTCGGTGGAATGAGCATCTCCAGCATTTGTGTCCATCCCTGTTCCCTGCACTTCCGTGCTGTGGGGCCATGCCTGAACCACACACCTAACCTACCACACCAAAACACGGGGTCTTGCTGAGGCTGAGGGGATGGAAGAGGCACCCCCAAATGCTGAGATCTGCAGCATCTCCATGGCACCATCAATCTGGGTTCCCTTTGCCACGAATTAGTTCCTACTTTCCCCTGGAACTTCCATCACCCACAGGCCTTCTTCCTTTCCTTTCCCTCTCGGTGGCTAGCTCTGCCATGAGTACTCTTACCCTGAAAGTCTCCGAGGTCTGGCTGAGTGTTAGAGCCTGCAAGCTGCACTTATGTGGCAAATAGACTAGCTGCTCACTGAAATCCTTTTAGGCCACACCAACAGATCGACAGCAACAAATGACATTTAAGGAGAATTCTAGTTTATTGATTACAGTTAAAAGTATAGTATACATATTAAGGGGGAAATATCCCTTAAGTATCTTAAAGCTCTGTAACTCCTTTTGTCTCTGCTTTTTCTCAGGTCAGGACTGTCCAAAATTTTAATTACCTCTGGGTTTTTTCCTCCAGACTTGGACATTATAATTAGTTTTATACAGTATACATTTTCTTATAATTACAAGTCTACCATTTTTCCTCATTAATTATTGCATTTAATATTTGCTTAAGGATCATACTCCTTTTTCTTGAGGTATATCCTTCAAATGTTCTTTTTGTTGAAGTCCATTAATAGTAAACTGTTACTTTTTTTAGTACAAAATATTTTATTTCATTTCATTCTTGAATTTAACATTAAGCTGTGGGTAAAGTTTAATGTGAGAATCTCCTTAAACTTTTGATAATATTCTACTGTATTCTAGCTTTCACTGGTGCTACTGATAATTTTTAATTGATTTCTTATTGTTTTGGGGTAAACTGTCTATGTGCTCTGGATCTTTTAAGATAGCTTTGATTTTAACATTCTGTAGTTTTATTATTATGTGGCTTACAATGGATTTTGTCTTATTTATATTGTGCAGGGTTTCTTGTGCTTCCTGAAACTATAAATTGAAATCTACCATCATTTTTGGGTAAAAAAAAAAGAGAGAGGGAGAGAGAGAGACAGTGTTTTTTAAAGTCCATCATTTCCTCACTGATTTTGATGCAGTTTGATGTTTGGGTCCAAGAGTGAATGGTCAAGAAAGAATTCTTGAAATGTTTTTGGTGCAAAAATGTGTTTTGTTTAAAGCATGTGACAGGACCCCTGGGCAGAAAAAGTTGCATTATAAGTCTAAGAAATGACTGATTATATAAGGTTTCTTATCCTGTGGAGGGGAAGGTGATGTTAGGGCTCCAGGAAATTGAATCTACAGGTTCCTGGAGGTCTGGCTATTATTAAGATTGTGTTTTTCTTGTAAATCATTAAGACAGTGACAAACTGATAGAATTTCTTGTCCTGAGTGACTGTGATCTTTATCAGTTGACCATTTGTTTTTCCTTTCTTTGTTCTTGGGCGGTCATGAGTGCCTGAAGAATATCATACATATCCCATTGCTACCTTGGGGCAGGGGCTGGTTATGTGGAGTGTCAGTTTGCCTTTTGCGCTCAGCTTCCCTTTTGTTATCTCCTCATTTCCCCCCACCCCCACCCCCAAACAATTTTGACCCTTAAATCTTTAAGATTGTTGAAGGCAGAAAGGTCTCATCTTCTGCAGCTTCTTTCCGCTGAACAGGGGCAGAGAGATGTCCCTACCTATGGGTCATCATCAGTCAGGGCATACAGGGGGGAGTTATGAAAGGTGGAGGTAGCTGAGTCCAATGTGGACAGCAAAGAAATATCTCTGTGGGTGGTAAGGACCATCTATCTATGTGAAGTTATTGTAGCGATGGAGTCTCAGCACCAAGCAGAGAAACTTTTAAAAAAGCAATATATTAAAATTAAAATGGTTATAAGAATGAGAAGTCCAACAAAGAGACCCTTAATAGTCAACCATAGTCCTTCCCCAAACCAGGAACGTAACCAATCATTGAAAGAGAGGGAAGGATTTTGTAGAGCCTTAAATTGGGTATTCATATCTTTTAGTAAACCTGTGACATTTTTGTGACGATCTGGGATGTATACAGAGCACTCTGTTTTAATAATGACACATGTACCTCCTTGTGCTGTGGTTAGGACATCTAGAGCTATTCTATTTTATAGAACCACTTTGTGCATTTGTGTAGTTTCAGTATTAAATAAGGAGATGTTGTCTTATGAATCATTGAGGGCTTTCATGGTGTACTTATTGAGGGCTTAGATATGCCAAATTATACTTTCTAATCCTACAAATGGAACAAAAATGGATACTAAATGGTCATACCATTGGAAAACAGATCATGTTCATCTTTATTTTAAATTGGGAAGATTATGGGCGCCTGGGAGGCTCAGTCAGTTAAGCGTCTGCCATCAGCTCAGGTTATAGTCCCAGGATCCTGGGATCAACGCCCCCATCAGGTTCCTTGCTCAGTGGGGAGCCTGCATCTCCCCCTTCCTCTGTCTGCCACTCTCCTTGCTTGTGCTCTCTCTGTGTCAAATAAATAAATAAAATCTTTAAAAAAATGAATTGGGAAGACTAGTTGGGATAATGATGATTTTGATAATGTGCACACGAATCCAGGCAGAACCTAAGGTGTAATGTCCTATCACTGGAGGAAGCCAAGGTCATAGGTTAGTTCCTCATAACCACTGGGGTCCATCTGGAGCTAGCCATCTGATACCAGTTTGCACAATCTAATCAGTAGCAAACCCATCAGTAGTCTGGAGTACAATTGTTTGAGAACATGTTTCCAATGATCGCCGTCTTAAATGTCAGGTATTATTTGGGGGTATAAAGATTTTTCCCTCATGATTAACAAGCCAGTCCTATGCATTTTTTTTTAATTTATGGTTTTGGGATTTTTTTTTAGATTTTTAATTATTTATTTGTCAGAGAGAGGGGGAGAGAGAGAGAAGGAGAGCACAAACAGGGGGAGAGGTAGGCAGAGGGAGAAGCAGGTTCCCCATGGGAGCCCAATGCAGACTCAAGCCCAGGACCTTGGGATCATGACCTGAGCCAAATGTGGACACTTAACTGACTGAGCCACCCAGGCATCCCTGCATTTTTTAAATATCCTCATTCCTGGGCTATGTAAATTTCTTAGTCTGAATAGACTGGGGTTAGGGACTTTACTGGAATCAAGACTAGTATGACGTAATATTTATTTTGTGCTGCCTACCTGGCTGCACAGTCTGCTAAGTTGTTTCCTTTAGATTCTAAGGTCATATCTTTTTGATGTCCTCAGAAGTGGATTATGGCTACCTTCTTAGGTAGGTGTACAGCCCCAAGAAGTGTAATTATTTCAGACCCATATTTGATTGGAGAGTTATGAGTTGATCATAATCCCGTTTCCTTCCAAATTGCCCCATGGGCACGTAGCACCAGGAAAGCATAATTGGAGACTGTATAAATATTAATTTTTAGACCTTGTGCCAACTGAAGAGCATAGGTAAGTGCTGTTAATTCAGCCCTTTGAGCAGAAGTGTTTATTGGAGGGGCTTTTGCCTCAGTGGTCTTAGTTAAACTAACTACAGCATATCCAGCATTTCTTTCTCCCTATTCATGAAGCTACTGCCTTCTACACCTGTGGATTTTAACCAGCTGTCCCCTACATTTTCATTAGGGGGAACTTTCAAATCTGGTTTGCTAGAATAAACATGAGAAATAATCTCTGAGCAGTCATGTTCTATTCCTGGAAGTATGATGGTCAGGTACAGACATAAGGATAGCTGGGTTAAAGTGTGACAGGTTTTAAATATTATTTTAGGTGTGTCTAAAAACATAGCCTGGGGGCACCTGGGTGGCTCAGTGGGTTAAAGCCTCTGCTTTCGGCTCAGGTCATGATCCCAGTGTCCTGGGATCGAGCCCCACGTCGGGCTCTCTGCTCCGTGGAGAGCCTGCTTCCTCCTCTCTCTCTGCCTGCCTCTCTGCCTAGTTGTGATTTCTCTCTGTCGAATAAATAAAATATTAAAAAAAAAATTTTTTTAAATAAAAACATAGCCTGGTATTTAGTAAGTCAGCCTCTCATCATCCATTGGTGGCCTTTGGTCTCTAGGACACTTTGGAGCTGATGTGGAGTCATCAATGTCAAGGATCATTCCATAATAAGTTTTGAAACTGCCTCTATCAGGAGAGCCTTTGCAGCCACTGCTCAAAGGCAAGCTTGCCACTCCAGTGCTACATTATCGAGTGACTATGAAAAATAACCCACCGGTCTTGTTTCACCTCCTGATTTCTGGGTAAGAACTCCTAAAGCTTATCCTTGTTTTTCTGGTACATATACAATGAAAGGTTTTTCTAAATTTGGTAAAGCCAAAGCTGGGGCTCATGAAAGCTTAGCTGTAAATGTTTGAAAGTCTGTCTGCTGGGCTTTAGTCCAGAGTAAAGGTTCTTCATCAGGGCCTTTAACTGAATCATACAATAGTCTGGCTAAGAGCCCAAATCCAGGAATCCAAGGTAGCAAAAACCTGCATGCTTAGGACAGTACAGAGTGGTTTTTTCATAACCGGGGGTCCATGATCTAATATAGCTTTTTTTCCTGTCAGTAGCCAGAGTGCAATGGCCTGGTATGGTTCATATCCCAAGTATTGTACTTTCTATTTAAACGTTTGTGCCTTTTTAGGGGAGAAATGACACCTTCTGTCTGCCAAGAAATTAAATAAAGTTATAGAATTACTATCAGATGTTTCTTTTGTGGGACTACAGATTAAAATATCTTCCACATATTGAACTATAGTCCCTTGAGAAAGGGAGATAGCATGGAGGTCCTTATCAAGTGCAGCCCTGAATAGGTGAGGACGGTCTAAATTCCTGCAGCAAGACTGTCCAAGTTCACTGAGCAAGCTCTGAGCTTGAAAGTGAGGTCCATTCAAAAGCAAGTAGTGGCTGTGTTTCTTCACTTAGAGGAATACAAAAGAAGGTGTCTTTTATTTTTTTTAAGATTTTATTTATTTATTTGGCAGAGAGAGAGAGCACACACAAGCAGCGGGAGCAGCAGTGAAAAGAAGAAGGAGTAGCAGGCTCCCTACTGAGCAGAGAGTCTGAGACCCTGGGATCATGACCTGAGTTGAAGGCAAGATACCTAACAGACTGAGCCACCCAGGTGCCCTAAGAAGGTATCTTTTTTTTTTTTTTTTTAAAGATTTTATTTATTTATTTGAAAGACAGAAATTACAAGTAGGCAGAGAGGCAGGCAGAGAGAGAGAGGAGGAAGCAGGCTCCCTGCTGAGCAGAGAGCCCGATGCGGGGCTCGATCCCAGGACCCTGGGATCATGACCTGAGCCGAAGGCAGAGGCCTTAACCCACTGAGCCACCCAGGCGCCCCAAGAAGGTATCTTTTAAATCAAGTACTGTAAACCAGTTGGCATCACCAGGGCCATGAGTGAGAATAGTATATGGATTTGGCACTAGTGAATGAGTAGGCACAACTATTTCATTTATAGTTCTTAAATCTTTCGTACCATTTGATATTCCCCATCTGACTATTTTACTGGTAAGACTGGAGTGTTATAAGGAGACTGACAAGGTTTTAAATTACCATGTTTAGTAATTATCAATTACTAAACTTATCAATAAGAGAAACTTATCAATAAGTGATTCCCAGCTTTTGTCTCAGGTTTTAAAGGGTATTGTTTTTTATGAGGTATAGTAGTTGAGTTCTTCGAGGTCATTTTAACTGGTTGAGTTTTAAGAGCCCATCCTGGGACACTGAAATCCCAGACCTGTGGATTTACTCCTTCCAGATATTAGAACGGATACTGGGGTAAGGTTTTAATTCTGTGGGTGTTAAAGAGAACATGCCATCCATCCTCTTCTTTAGTAGGAGCAAACTTGCTACCTAGTTTATACATCAAGTCTCATCCAAGTAATGGAGTAGGACAAGATGGAAAGACTAGAAAAATGTGAGTGGCTATGACTTCAATATGACTTCTAGATTTATAAGTTAAAGGCATTGTCTGGTGGCACATTTTAGTTTATCGTTCTATGCCAACAATTTTACAGTTAGAAAGACAAGTAGGGCCAGAGTGCTGAATAAGAACAGATTAAGTGGCTCCTATATCAATAAGAACATTGATAAAATTACCTCCCACCTATAAAATTACCAGGATAACACATGGCTCAGTCATCTTGATGGCAAAGGGAGCTGGACAAGCCTGAGGGCCCCGTCATGCCAGATCCTCTGGTTCCTGCTCTTGGGTGAGGAAGTGAGTTCCTGTCTTCCTCTTTCTCTGGAGTTGAGCACAGTCTGTCTTCCAATGTCCTTTCTTCTTACAGACAAGATGTGACCCTGATGGAAAACATTTGTTTGGACATTCTTTACTCCAGTGTCTGATTTGGCCACACTCATAGCATGGGGTCTTACCTGGTCCTTTCTGTGATACTGGCATCGTCTTTGGCCCCCAGTTGGTCTGGTGTTGTGGGGGAATCTGCAACACAGCAGCCAATATTTGAGCCTGTATTTTATCCTGCAACTTAGCTCCCCAGTCCTTTTCCTGCTGTAAGGCCATACCTCTATTATTAAGGACTCTAGTAGCTACCTCTAGTAGGGGCTGGATAGGGGCTTCAGAGGACCTAAAGTCATGTTAGTCATTTTTTGGCAAATGTCAGGGGCCAACTTACAAAATGCACATTTAATAGAGTTGTTCCCTCAGGTGAGATTGGATCCAGATTTGTATACTTACAGATGGCTTCTACTGAATGACCCTGAAATAGAGCTGGATTCTTATCAGCTCTTTGAGTAACTTCCTGAATTTTATCAAAGCTTACAGGTTTAGAGAATCTTTTTTCATTCCTTCTATTAAACAGGTGATTATGGTCTCATCTTTCCTTGTCCTGTCTCTTTTTGGTAATTCCTGGGAGGTTCATTATTGGGAACAGCAGTGCCCCCCTACCAGATAATGATCTCCATCTCCAGCTGCCAGCTCATCAGCAAATTCTTGAGGCCTTGCCCAGATACAGTTCTTTTCCTCAGAGGCGCAAGAATGAGTTAATATGATGTATATATCTTGCCAAGTCAAATCAAACGTAATAGATAATTGTTGAAAGCCTTCCATAGGTTGAGAAGGGTTTTTGGAATAGCGTTCTAATTGTTGTTTTATCTGAGTCAGGTCTGCCATGGCGAATGGGACATGGACTTTAATTGTGCCCATTTTCCCATTAACAACCTCCCTAAGAAGATGTAGTCCAGATTTAGGTGGAGCTGCCAGATGATAGGGGGTTCTGCCCCTGGTACGTCCAACTGAGCTGAGAGCAGAGGGGTCTTGGGGTTTATAAGGAAAAATAATAGTAACAGAGCCAGTGTTCTCTTTTTTTGGACTGGCTGGCGATTCATTGAGTAGCCCAGATAGGTTAGGAGGAAGGGGCCTATTTAAACAATCATCCTGCAATATGACCAGAGGGGGCTTATTAACCTGGTTGGCAGTTAAACACATTCTACAAGAGGTTCTCAGGGCAGGGTTCTGATTCAGGGACATGAAGGCCTGGACATAGAGTACCTCAGTTCATTTGCCCTGGTTTTTTGCAGAAGAGCTCTAACTGATAGCCATTAATGGGCCATTTTTCCTTGTCTCTTGAGGAGTACTGAGGCCATGCACTGTTACCTATGATCAGCTTTTTCTTTCTTAAATCTTGCAATTGAATTGATTCCAGGGTGTTAAAAAGCATCCTAAGGGAGAATTCTCTGAAACTAAAGAAGAGCCCATGCTCCTAGAAAAGTTGAGAAAGTCCATTACCAAAGAAAGAAAGAAAGAAAGAAAGAAAGAAAGAAAGAAAGAAAGAAAGAAAGAAAGAAGAAAAAAATCCACCCCTGACTCCCAGGCAGCATTCCATGCAGGATGTGTCAGAGATACCTGGTGTCAAAGAGACTGAAGGCACCCATCGAACAAAATTGCTGTGATCACCACCCTGCCTTATGGGAGGGATATTGGTGCCCCACCCCACTGACATCCCCATTGCATTCTAGGCTACAAATGGTGCCAGTGAAGAGACCAAAATGCCTTGGTGTGCCAGGAAGAACCTGCCATTTTTAACCCAGGGAAAACACACAAAAAAAGTTTTACAAGCTACCTAATTTTGTAATTTAAGTAGTTAGTAGGCGACACTGATGGAAAACAGTGAAGATAGAAATCCTCCATGATCTAAGCAACATTTCAACACATGTAGACCTTACAGCCAACTTCCCTAGGAAACATTCTCTGGTTGGGTTTTAATTCACTTTGGTGCTGGTTTCAACTGGCTCTAGACAGAGGCCAAAGTCGCGTAGAGCAGAGATGTGAAGGGGACCACATTAGACCAATGAGGAGGAAACCTCACATGGGAGTCTTAAGATTGGCAGCTGTCCCATTGACTTAGGTGGTGTCCTGTGCCTAGAAAAGACAACTTTTAATAAGTACAGAAATGATGAGAGGGCTTCAAGTTTCTTGGTCTTATTACCATTCTAGCCATAGTACTAACTTCCAACCAAAAGGTGGGCTTTTTTCCTCCCTATAGAGGAGGCATGGGATAGAGGATTGCAGCATGAGTAATCAACATGAAAGTGTTCCAGTAAGACTGTACTCCTTGAAAAGTCCCTGAAATTAAAGAAAAGGAAGAGGAGAGGAAATATTCACCAAGTTTGCACCCAGGCTGAGTCCAGATGAGAAGACATGAGCCCCAGAAGGAGCGCCAAAATAATGAGTTTTGCTGTTTGGGTCCAATAGCGAACAGTCAAGAAAGAATTCTTGAGATGTTTTAGGTGCAAAAAGGTGGTTTTATGGGGTGCCTGGGTGGCCCAGGGGGTTAAAGCCTCTGCCTTTGGCTCAGGTCATGATCCCAGGGTCCTGGGATTGAGCCCTACATTGGGTTCTCTGCTCAGCAGGGAACCTGCTTCCCCCTCTCTCTCTGCCTGCCTCTCTGCCTACTTGTGATCTCTGTCTGTCAAATAAATAAAAAATATATGTATTTTTAAAGGTGGTTTTATTAAAACACAGGATAGGACAACTGAAATCTGCATTATATACCTGGAGGTCTGGTTATTACTAAGATTGTGTTTTTCTTGCAAATCATTAAGACAGTGATGAACTGATAGAATTTCATGTCCTGCATGACTGTGATCTTTATCAGTTGACCATTTGTTTTTCCTTTCTTTGTTCTTGGGCAGCCATCAGTGCCTGGGGAAAGTCCCATCTGTCCCACTGCCATCTTACAGGCAGAGGGTATGTGAAATGCTAGTTTGCCTTTTGCCCTCAGCTTGCCTTTTGTTATCACATCAATTTGAGATGCTGCCTTTGTTGTCTATTACCTTTACTAATGGAATTGAGTCTATTTCTGGATTTTTAGATTCTGTTTTATTGATCTTTCTGCATATTAATGGACCATTATCAAAATGTTTTAAATATAAAAGCTGTATAAGGTTAACTCCAAGCTCCATTGCTCTTTTTTTTTTTCTTTTCCAGAGGTTTTTCTGGCTAATTTTGCTCCTCTTTCATCAAATTTTATAGTCAACTTATGTGGTTTCAGAAAAACAACAACAACAACAACATATTTTTATTGGAATTTATCTGTATTTATAAATTAGGGAGAATTGAAATCTCTATAAGGTTGTATCTGCCTATCCAGCAACTTGATGTCTTTCCATTTTTTTCACATTCAAATTTGTGATTTCTTAGTTATTTTACAGTTTTCCTTCTTAGGATATTATGTATTATATTTATGCCCTGGTATTTTATGTACTGTAATAAATGGGCACTTCTTTTCCATTATCTCTTCTGTTTCTCGTTTGCATGGATGAAGGTCTTTGGGCTTTATATGTTAATTTGATTACTTTTTTTGGTACCTTACTAAATTATCTTGTTTGTACTACTTTTCTCATGAATTCTTTGGGGTTTTCCAGGTATGCAGTTTGTTCTCTGTAAATATTCCTGGTTAAGGCCTCTAACTTTATGTTATATAATAGAAGACATGATGACATTATTTTGTTCATAACTTTAGCAGAAAGGCTAATAAGGGGCTAACCTTTGAGCTATGATATATATAGCTATATGATATATATAGATATATAGATATATATATCTACCATAGCACACACACTCTCTCTCTAATTCTCTCTCTCTTTCCATATATATATATATATACACACACACACACACACACACACATATATGTATATATATAGTATAAATGTATATTACTGAGTGTTTTGACTTAAAAAAACACACAAATAGATGTTGGATCCTGTCAAAAGTCTTTACTACATCTGTGGAAATGCTTACATATTAATGGATTTTCTAATTTTGCCTTCTTTTTCATTCTTTTTTTTTTTTAAGATTTTATTTATTTATTTGACAGACAGAGATCACAGGTAGGCAGAGAGGCAGACAGAGAGAGAGGAAGGGAAGCAGGCTCCCCGCTGAGCAGAGAGCCCCATGCGGGGCTCGATCCCAGGACCCTGGGATCATGACCTGAGCCGAAGGCAGAGGCTTTAACCCACTGAGCCACCCAGGCGCCCCTTCTTTTTCATTCTTGAAACAAACCCCATTGGATCACAATGCATCTTTTAAATTTGCTGTTAGATTCTATATTAAGTTTTTTGCATTGACATTCTTAAGTGAAAATGGTCTGTGGTTTCCTTTTACTGGAATAAAAATCTTTGGAACTTATTCCAAATAAATTTGAAGTTTATTGGAATAAAAACCTGGCATTCCTTATCAGGTTTGGGATTAATATTGTATGTGCTTCCTAAAATGAAACACTCTAAGATAACTTAATTAACAATGGATTATGTGATCCTTAAAGATTATGCAGAATTTCTTTATGAAACCATTTGTCTTCTTTGTACTTTCTTTGTGATTCTTTGTGTATTTCTTTTTGTAGAATAATCCTATAGCCTTTACATTTCTTTTACATTAACTGGTTTTTTAGACTTTATGTCTTTCTATTAAGATCAATTAATAGGCTCTTAATGGGGGCACCTGTGTGGCTCAGTCAGTTAAGCATCTGCCTTCAGCTCAGGTCCTGATCCCAGGGTCCTGGGATCGAGCCCCACACTGGGCTTCCTGCTCACCGGGAAATTTGCATCTCCCTCTCTCACTCCCCTGCTTGTGTTTCCTCTCACTGTTTCTCTCTGTCAAGTAAATAAATCAAATCTTAAAAAAAAAAAAATCAATTTTGGTAAGTTGTGTTTGCCTAAAAACATACCTATTGAATGTTCTAAGTTTTTATATTTATTTGCATAGAGTTATACAAAGTATTTTTTCTTAAAAACTCTGCTTTTATGCTATTTCTCTGTTTTTATGCTATTTCCCTTTATCATTTCTATTTTTGTATATTTGTTCTCTCTCCCTTTTTAAAGATTTTATTTATTTAAGAGAGAGAGAGAGAGAACGAGTGAGGGGAAGGAGCAGAGGGAGAGGGAGAAACAGACTCCCAGCTGAGCATGGAACCCACTGTGGGCTCATTCCCAGGACCCTGATATCATGACATAAGTGGAAGCCAGCTTCTTTTTTTTTTTTTTTTTTTAGATTTTATTTATTTATTTGACAGAGAGAGATCACAGGTAGATAGAGAGGCAGGCAGAGAGAGAGAGAGAGGGAAGCAGGCTCCCTGCTGAGCAGAGAGCTGGATGCGGGGCTCTATCCCAGGACCTGAGATCATGACCTGAGCTGAAGGCAGCGGCTTAACCCACTGAGCCACCCAGGCGCCCTGGAAGCCAGCTTCTTAACCCTGAGCCACCCAGGAACTCTTTTTAAACTTTTTAAAACTCAAATTAGCTAATGGTTTCTGTATTTGTGTTTTTCAAATAACCAAATTTTGGATTTATTAGTTCTCTTTTCTGTTTTCCAAATTATTATTTATAAGTTTATCTTTATTAATTCCTTTCTTCTTTCTTTTGACTTAATTTTTTTCTAGCTTGCTATTTTAGCTGTTAAATTAATTTATATTTATGTTTTCATTTTAATTGAACCAGGTATTTCAAGCTCTAAGTTTACCTGTGATATGTGCTTTAGCAGTATCACAAAGACTCTGTGTTTTGTTTTCATTATTATCTTCAAGAAATTCTACTATTTTATTTTTCATTTTCTCTTTATCCCAGTAGTTGTTTAACAGAGTGTTTTTAACTTACCAGGAAAAAGAAAATTAAAACATTTTTAAGAAATTCTGTCATTAATTTCTAAAAGTTTTATTACATTATGATCAGAGAATGTTATTTGTATATTTCTATTCTTCGGTATTTCTTGAGACTTTCTTGGTGGCCTGATATTTCCTCGATTTTCATGAATGTGCCACATTTACTTGCAAAAAAAGGTATATTCTCTTATTATAGGTACAGTATAGTTTTATAGGATCTATTAGTTCCTCTTTCCCACTTAACAACAAACAGAAAACCAAAATTGTAAGATGCTGGAGGACAAACTTTAAACATGGAAGACAGACACCCAAAACTAATAGACCTGAAAGGAACCAGAAACTCTGCAGGAAGAAGAAAACTCCTCATCATACACTCCCCTCCCCAAAAAACTATCAGTAATATGTGCAGAGAAGAAAGAATATTGCATCCATGAAACAAGAATATGTGGTATTAATAAGAAATTCTGAAAACACAATAGAGCCCTTGAAAATGAAAAAGATACAGCAACAATGAAACCACAACAGAGGGGATTGAAAATAAAGTTGCAAATATCTTCCATGAATTGACACAAACAGAAAAAGAGATTGAGAATAGGAGATAAAATGATTTAACTCGGTCTCCTGAAAGTTGCCCAAAGTCCTCAAATACTGAGAGGAATCCCCTCATTGCAGATGAATCACTGTGGGCTAAGGACTTACTAGGCTCTCCCATGAGGTTAGGCAGGCAGGGCAAGGGCCCATATGTAGTTTTCTTTCTCCTGTGTGCAGCCTGACCTGGCTATTTGCTTCTGGGTACAGGACAGCCCTTCATTGGTCTGATATCCTTCCTGGACACTTCAACAAGGCCCCCTATGGTTCTCTGACCCTGTTCACATGAAATCTGACCCTTTCCAGTCTACACACCACAGATGGGACCAGTCACAGATGGGCCAGGCACTGGAGGACCCCAGGACCCAAAGGCCTTCCTGTCTTCTACCCTCAGCCATTTCTTAAGATGCTGGCTCCAAATCCATCCAGTATCACTCCTAAAAAACTCTCATTTTCTTCTTTTCTGTTGTAATGTGGCTTAAAATCCTTTCAGGCAAAGCTTCTCAAAGAGGAGTTCTGTTAGCAATGCAAAAGTGTCTGCCAAGTTAAGGAGAGCCTACCAATCCTTAGAAAGACAATGGCCATTCTGCTCCTGCAGGGTTGAGAGGAAATGCCTTAATTCTTTCTAGATGAATCACAGTTCCTGAGGATGGGCACAAGACCACTTGCTAAAGCAACAAAAACACTAACTAATGCAGTCTTAAGTTTTATACCCTGGAATAAAACACAGAATAACCTATGGCTCTTCAAACAAATGCAGTGACTATATGTGTATTCATATGGAAAACTACCAGGAAGTAGGTTTAAGTTAAAACCAAGTTTCCCTGTGTTGATGAAGCCTGTGGCTCCAGAGCTTAAACACCTGACTCTCGACCCTGGCTCTGCCACTTGACACTTTGCTCTCCGAAGCTTGTCTCTCTCTGTCCTTCAGTGTTCATATCTGTAAATGGGGACCAAATGAGGGGGTTATAAAAAAAATAAGTTGATATCAGTAAGACCGTAGAACAATGTCTGGCCCTTAGGAAGGGCAAAATAACCAGATATTATTATAACATGCTTCAATGTATGTAAAAACAAAATAATGATATAATAGGGTTGTAAATTTATTTAAATTATTACTCAAATATGCAGATGTACTAGTTTGCTAGGACTGCCATAACAAACTACCACAGACTGGGTAGTTTATACAACAGGAATATGTTTTCTCACAGTTCTGGGGGCTGAAAGTCCAAGATCAAGGTGTCAGCAGGGTTGGTTTCTTCTGAGGTCTCTCTCCTTGGCTTGTATATGGTTATCTTCTCCCTGCGTCCTTTACATGATCTTCCTCTGTGTCTGTGTCCTAATTCCCTCTTTTTTATAAATACACACAATCTATTTAATTAGGGCCAACCCCAATGATTTCATGTTAACTTCATCACCACCTGAAATACACTATCTCCAAATACAGTCACATTCCAAGGTACTGAGGGCGAGGATTTCATTCAACATAGGAATTTTAAGGGGAGACAGTTCAGCATGAAATAGCAGAGAAATTTAAATTCCTTTGTTTGACTATAACTAAGCTGCCTTTTTTCCTGACTCCTTACGTGATGTTTTTTGGGGGAAAAAATTACTAAAATGTCAATCTGTTTAACACTTGGACATAGCTGATCTTTTAAACAATACCCTTGAAGAAGTCTGATCATTTCTGGGTAAAAGGGCCTAATATCTTCATGTCTTTCTCCATTCTCTGCCTCTCTGAGAGGGTATTTTAGAAGGTATGGTTGGTAGGGGAGGACTATAGCTTTCAAGACTGCATGGTGGTAGGGAACAGTTTTGGTCCCCAAATATGGTGTCTCCAGCCTCCTCTGCCCCTGTCTACTCTCCCAGAGAGAAGATTGCAGGAGAAGTAACAGGTGATATAGTTCTCTTAACTTATACAGGACTTATACAGGACTCAACGACTTAGCCTCACTTTAGATCCTGCAGACACAAAAGACCCTCTGAAGTGCGTCCATGATCCTGGGGAGGTGGTTAAACAACGGCCGGGGTAGGAAAAGGATGATGGGTGATTCCAAGGCTCATGTCACTAAGGACATTGTACAGAGGACTTCTGATAGAAGGGGCAAGGATTCTAAATTACATGCAGGGTACATAGCAAATATGAGTTACCTCATGAGCAGGCATACACCTCAGTCTGGTGTCATGGGTGGAATCACTTCAAACAGCTCCTCCAAACAGCTTCTCCAAGCAATATGGATGCTCTAAGTCAGGTGACAGCAGCTGAGCACTTCCGAATGACCCATCCAATTTAGAGCTAAGCAGAGTGCAGGTGGCCAGGCATCAGCAACCCAGAAAGGCTTCTCTCAGAAACGAGGCCAATTGCCCTGGATCTTTAAGGGTAAATATACCCATGCATCACCAACCGACAGTGATGTCAGTGGTAGGAAACCATCTTAATGACCCATGGACTGCCTTTCTCACTTCATCCCAACTGTCTCCTATGTCAAATCCCCCTCCAGTTCTCCTGGTTCTTGGGTTCAGTTATGGAGAGGATATCTATCCCAGACCACTGACCAGTAGCTGGTTCTTCTAACATATATAAGAGGATGTGTGCCTTTAAGAAGCAAGTGATCTGCTCATGATAGAGAGGCAATAAGTCTGTTTCCAACTCTGTGGGTCAGGCAGGTGTTAGGCTGAGGGTCCATGAATACATAGGTATACAGGGTGTCACCTCAGTAAGAATGGGCACATTGGAATCCAATCTCCCAAAAGAGCAATTTCTTTTTTTTTTTAAAGATTTTATTTATTTATTTGACAGCGAGAGAGCGAGATCACAAGTAAGCAGAGAGGCAGGCAGAGAGAAAGAGAGAGGGAAGCAGGCTCTCTGCCGAGCAGAGAGCCCGATGTGGGACTCGATCCCAGGACCCTGAGATCATGACCTGAGCCGAAGGCAGTGGCTTAACCCACTGAGCCACCCAGGCGCCCCAAAAGAGCAATTTCAAACTGCTCTGTAACCTCTGCCCTGCCCCATAAGCACACTATATGCCCTCTGCTTGGCTTACCCACTGACGAGGGCTGAGGTTTCAAGCTGGATTTACTATGTAGGTGGGAAAGGCAGGGACTAAGAATGGCTGGTAGCTTTTAAAATCAACATCTACAAACTAACCATTGCCATTACTAGCAGCAGAAATTTAAAAATGAACATTAAAATCTATTTCTTGAGAATTCTGAGAGGATGGGAGTTTCTTCATTAGGATAAAGTCAAGATGAAAAAAAAAATGTGAGCAAATTTCAATCTGACAGAGGTTACAACTAGAACAAAATAGATTCCTCCCTCATGGAAAAGTCAGGGTGTACAGTGGTATACCCTGTTGGTTGTTACAAGTTGGTAGATGGGTGTGAATCCAACCAGTCTCTGGAAGTCCCTTTACCATCCCTAGGGTGTGGCCCTCATCTTCAAGGTCTAAGTCAGCAACTGTGTTCTAGACAGCAGGGCAGAGAAAGGAAGGAAGACAGGGCAAGAGGCATAGTCCAGTAGTCTCTTAAGGTGGGTTCCTGAAGGTGGCCACAGGACACTTTCTCTAGCATTTCCTCAGCCAAACTTTAGTTCATGATTGCAGCTAGTTATGGGGAGGCTGGTAAATATGTTCTTTCTTTGCAGTTTTGTGCTCAGATACAAAACCTACAACTACTGAAGAAAAGGAGAGTGTGTATTAGGGACAGTCTCTGCCACAGATGACTTCAGTGCAGTGTCTGGTCCCTTCTCCCTTCATTTCCCTCCTTCGCATTATCTTCAGCACCAGGACACAAAGCCAGGGGAGGTGGAAGACTCTGTTTCCCCCTGGCCATGGAAATCATTGGGGGAAGAAACAGGAAGGGAAAGCAAGCAGAAAGATTGAGTACTTTTCCATCCTTCCTATCAAGTTGCTCTCCAGTGGAAATATTATACAAGAAGCAGCCACCAGGCAGGTTTTAGAGCATGTAAGAGGAAAGATTAGAGAAGAAAAAATCATTAGTTAGGTTGAGAACAGGGACCATGCCTTCCTATACAATTATATTCTTGGTGCCTAGAATACAACCCATAATGCAGTAAGGATTCAAAACTATTAGTTGAATTGGGGAGGAAAAGGCTAACATTTTAGGGAGTGATCGTGCAATAACCTACATGATCAAGGGGTACGAAAATTGAGATATCTTACAGCGCTGGATCCTGAGAAGGATGCTGACTGTTCCTTGTGGAAAGTGACCCCTTGTTTATCTTACATGATAAACACTCTGATAAAGCAGAAAGGATTGCTGATTTGATATTGCTGAGCCTTGCCCTCACTGTATAAATGCTATTTGTCTGCTATGGCTGGGGAGGTTTCGTGACTCTGGGCTCCTTGCCAGGCGTCAGCATGTCATTGTTGAAGGTCCACAGACTCCCTTCCAGAAAGAGCCATTTCCCTTTTCAGCTCAGCTGTTCGGGGAGAAATTAAAGTGCTGTGGTTAGAACTGCTTCATTCCTGTCCACCACTGGCAGGAAAGCAGGGAGAATTGCAGGGAAGGTGCCAGCTGCTGAGTGGGGGACTGGGGCAGGGGGAGTGTGTGGGGAATATTTGGGGGATGGGAGAACTCAGGGGGTACCTCTTACTGGAAGCTGCAATGTGGGGAGCAGAAGGCAGATTGGGGGGGGAGGGCCTCAGAATGACCCAAGACATTTTTCCAAAAGTCAAAGAAATGTAATGGCATTAACAGAAATGAGCAGCTCTTTATGTACTGAAATGGAGCTCTCTCCAAGTCATGATGGAAAGAGGGAAAAGCCAGGTGCAGAACAGTATGTATAATATGCTACAATTTGCATAGGGAAAATAAATATATGTATATACATAAATATTTGTAAATTCAAAAGCCATCTCTCAGAAGATACTCAAGAAAATGTTAACTATAGCTGCTTTCAGTAAAGGGGATTCTGTTACTAAGAGATATGGAACAAAAGACTTTATTTCACTTTATACCCTTATGTAGTTTGTCTGTCTGTCTTTCTTTCTTTCTTCATTTTTTTTTTAAGTAGGCTTCACTCACAACCCGGAGGTCAAGACCCACCTGAGATCAGGAGTTGGACACTTAACTGACTGAGCTACCCAGGGACCACCACCCCAACTATGAGAAACTATGCAAAACATAGTTTCTCAATGTTATGTCATGTGCAAAAAACAAAACAAAACAAAAAACCACTCAAGGGGCACCTTGGTGCCTCAATCAGTTAGATGTCTGACTCTTGATTTGGCTCAGGTCATGATCTCAGGGTTGTGGGACTGAGCTCCTTATCAGGTTCCCGCTTGGTGGGGAGTCTGCCTGAGAGTCTCTCTCTCTCTCCCTCTCCCTCTGCTCCTCTCTTAGCTTGGGTGTTCGTGCGCTCACTCTCTCTCTAATAAATAAATAAATCTTTTTTTAAAATACCACTCAAAATAGGAAATAAATAAAGATTATATAATAATAACACACAACCAAAAAAGAAATTATCAGAATCATTGGTTGAAGCAGGAAAAATTGAGGGAGGAAACGGCAGATAGGACTAGGAGCCAAGGCTATGAAGTGCAGAAAGGCCAGGAGCCAGGACAGTGTGATGGGAGCAAGCCAGAAGGAGAGCAGGAGCAGGAGAATATCATAGACAAGGAGCCATTCTCTGGGCTGGGCTTTCACAGTGAAGGGGGTAGGAGCAGACTTCTGTATTTCATCCTCCAAGAAAACCACTCCACAATTCACTTAGAAGAGCCCAAAATACTCAACTTTGTAAAATGCACGGAGTTATGTTACCGCCAGCTTTAATGAGAGGACAGGATGAGGGATAAGTCTTTTTAGCTGGAGCTTTACCATGTATATCTATCCAGGTCCTGGCTACACCCAGTGCACCTGCTAGCAGAGACTGTCTCAACCTAAACGCTCACAGGGGTGATTGTGGGTTCTGCGGCTGATTCAGACATCCAAGAAAGGAGGGCCAAGCCCAGGATCCCTTAGCTGGTTGGTATCTAGCTGACCTGGGGTGAAAGGCTGGGGGAATCCCAGGAAGTTGGAGGCCATATTCTCTTGATTTCACTGCGCAACCTGACATTTCCCCTGTCCCCTGAGGAAGATAAGCATTTTAGCTTGCCTCCTTTGAAAAGGAAGAGGAGGGCTGAGAGAGGAGAGAAAGGAAGCACCAATCTCCATAGATCTAAACTGGGGTTATGTCCAAATTCACGTTATCTATGGCAGGATATGAATGTCTGTAGAAATTAAGGACAGTGACAATGCTCCACGTTGAGCCAGTGAAATCCAGCCAAATGACATAAAAGATAAATTTCTGGCCTCAAATGTTTCATATTAGGAAAGGAAAGACTACGCAAGGGGTGAGACTAGTATGAGGGGATGGTGCAGAGGGCTTGCAAAGGTGTCTGTAATAAAAACAGCACATGAGACATGGTCCCATTTATGTAAAATTACAGATTTCTATGTGATGGTGAAGTATACCTTTAACATTGTTGATGAACACCAACGAAGCCTTCTCTTTGAGATGTTAGAAAGAAGTAACAGAGAAAGCTAAAAATGAAGAATACCATAAAGGTAATGAAATTACTCAATCTGAAAATAGGGAAAGAGTAGGATTAATGAATAAAACCAAATCAAGAAACACAAATAGAAGATTGTCCAACAAATGTAATAAAGAAAAAGGACAACACAATTTCTACATGCATCAAGGACAATATTTTGAAAACACTGAACAATGTATTTCTGAGTATTCTCTAAATCATGTTCCCCAGCAGCTGCGCTGCCATTAAGGCTCTGGGGAACGTGGCCAAATGGCTGCCATAGAAAGGAGGAGGAATTAACAGTGGAGAAGTGATTTCCAGAAAAGAGGGGAAATCAAAGAAAGCCCTTCTGGTTCTGGGGGGAAAGAGATGAGAGAGAGATACATATAATGTCAGGTGCCAGTGTCCGTATGTTTACCCGTCTCCTCATTTGGATTCTAATGTTAAAATGGGGGGAGACGATAGGGAAAAATCACCCCTTCCAATAGAAAGCCTAAAACAAAGGGAGCTTGTATTTCTGTTCCCCTTTGGTCCTCTAGAAAGATGCCTTCACAGGGACTCCCACATCATTTTAGGAGACAGGAGGTGGCACGGAATGCTCATCAGAAGGACAGCTAGAGGAAGTACTCCCTCATCCCCTTCCCCTGTTTCTCCTGTGGGTTGCAAGGACTCCAGAAATTCTCTTGAGCTCCCAGGAATGTGTGGGTTAGACAGCTGAGTTGAGAACCACTGAGCCAGCCATAGGACCATCACAGTGAGAGCCAAGTGACCCCAAAGAAGGGGCTATAGGGGAGATGTGGTCTAGGGCTCCACAAAGTATGGCCTTTGGACCCACTTCACTCAGTAGTCTGTTAGAATTGCAAGGTTTCAGCTCTACCCTAGAGCCAGAATCAGAATCTCTGGGTGTGGTGCCCAGGAATCTGTTTTGACAAGCTCTCCAGGGCATTTTTCTGCATGCTGCTATTCAAAAAACACTGGTGAAGATAGCCTGGTCAGGAGGCTGAGGGGAAAGTGTCTAGACTCAGAGGAGTTGGGAATGGGAGGCTCAGTTGGCAGAGAGGGGCTCACAAAGATTTCAGGTGCCTGCTGGACCCTGTAGCCAGATGTGACAAAGTACACAGCTGGTAGACGTGCCCAAGGACCTACCCTTCCATGTCCCCAGTGCATGCTGTGCTCCTGCCCATCCAGATCCCTCATTCAGAATAGAAGACTGAATATTGATGGATGATTTATCTCTAATAAGAAACATAACCCAGAAGAGAGCTAAACGTTGAAATGGAAGGTCTAACTTGCTGCCAGGTCACTTGGGCCCTAGCTGCTGCTTGTCATCTGAAACAACACCGAGATGATGGGGTCGTTTTGAGACCCCCCTCCTCTCCCACACACATAGAGACCCCAGGGCCTTCTCTCTCGACACTGGCCATACAGAGCAGGCACACTTCCATTTTCTAAATAACTTCATAGGTGTAACAGGTTTGGTTTTTTTTTAAGATTTTATTTATTTATTTGACAGAGATCACAAGTAGGCAGAGAGGCAGGCAGAGAGAGAGAGAGCAGAAGGGAAGCAGGCTTCTGAGCAGAGAGCCCGATGCGGGGCTCGATCCCAGGACCCTGGGATCATGACCTGAGCTGAAGGCAAAGGCTTTAACTCACTGAGCCACCCAGGCACCCCAAGTATAACAGTTTTTATAAAAGTCACACACAAACATGGCTAGGAGCACTAAGAGGATGATGATACAGTGAGAAAGCAAAACCTTGCCACCCTTCTGACCATACCCCAGCTCTCCCTGAACGATCACTTTTCATCCCAACATTAGTCTTAGACACTCT
Source organism: Meles meles (assembly GCF_922984935.1). Lineage (NCBI taxonomy): Eukaryota > Metazoa > Chordata > Mammalia > Carnivora > Mustelidae > Meles > Meles meles. Next base: position 42,804,678 of record NC_060078.1, on the reverse strand, counting down.
CTCAACTTGCTATAGATTTTAGCTCTCTTATGTCACCTTCTCTTCCCTCCACTCTCCCAATATAGCTCTATTACTACTTTTGGCTAAACCAATAAACAGAGGCTACCTTATTATGTCTACGTTGACAATGTTCTTTGTAGAGCTAGGGAGTATGTTATGACTACAGATCCTTTCTTGTATAGCTTTGTGTCATTCTCTCTGAAGTCCTAATGTGCTTTCTTTTCTTTCATTAAATGATAGCACCAAGACAAGGCCTCATAGTTAGAGGGATGGAGTTACCTCTTTTTTTCCCCAGGAGATAGATACACCTCCCTGTGCATATGTCTGTCTACTCTGACCTGGGCCTGCTGCCCTGATGTCATTCAGAGGCTTTGATCTGCGCAGTGGAGGAAGAAGTTTTGTCTCATAGAAGGTGGCAATTAGCACTTCTCCCTAGAATTCAAAGAGCACTGAGGAGATGAGCTCCTCAGAGCACAACCTTCCCTGAGGAGAGAAGGCACTTCAGGGCATGACCCATGTCCGAAACCTGCTGTAGGCCTCCTGCTTGCACCTGCCTCACTGTGGGATGTCTCTTTCTTTAAACCTCCACCACCCACCATTTGAGCAACACACCCCCTGTTTGAGGAATAAGGTCTCATTCCCCACACCTATCCTTTTATTTGGCTCTAGGACCCTTCCTCAAGGTTGGATCTTTCATCCCAAGCTGCCCCCTGGGGAACTCCTACCCTAGAACCTACTCCCCTCTGAATCCTGAGCCAGGAGGGGCTTTGGATTTCAGAGGCCAGTGGTGGAGGGGCAGGCTGCCCGCCATCTGGTCAGCTTTCCTTTGTTGCATTCCTACCAGCATGACCTTGGGCTCTTCTGCTTCCTCAAATGAGAGGCACCCATTAAAGCCAGCGCCAACACCCACAGGTCCCATGGACAGATATCAGTGCTAATTGTCAGGGACAGTGCCCAAACCTACAATGAGGAACAAGCTCTTCCCTGACTGGTCTTATAATTAGTAACATACCTCTCTTTTTCCTGGGAGTCGGTACGCTGCATTGTTATGGGATGTCCTGTTTGGTTTATCTTCTTGGGGCTGGCCTGAAAAATAAAGAAGCCATATTATGCTTTGGAGGGGGCTCCCTGGGTATCCCGAGAGGGACTGTGAAATGACCCTTCCAACAATGCCTTCATTTCATTCTCAGCCAAGAGTCTTTGGTCCCCCAAGTCCTTCTGAAGGAAAGGGAGATAATGGCCAGTTCTTCCCATTTAGGATGTGTGGTATGTTTTCAATTTTACATTTACTGGGAAAAAAGAAACTGGAAGGAAAGGCACCCATGTGTTAGCAGTTGTTATCTCTGGATATGGACATAGAAGTGATTGTTTTTCTTTTTTATTCTTTCCTGCATTTTCTTATTTTAAAAAAGATAACTACCATGAGATGCTATCTAACAGATGTTTCTAAATATTAAAAGATATCTATCATCTATCTATCTATCTATCTATCTATCTATCTATCTAGTAGCAGGAGTAAAAGGACCCATCCTGTATTTGAATTGGAAGTAGGTCTACGTGGACACCCTGGACCACTGGGGTGTTCGAAGCAGAGGTCACTTTGCAAGAATGGGCATCCCAGGACGGAAGAGATTGGTCACTGTTGAATGCCCTGTGAAACCCAGGTGAAGCCCATCCCGGTGGAGCTGAGGTGCTTGGGGAAGCAGCCAGCAGAGTGTGTGGTTCTGAGTGGCTCAGTTTTCCCTGCCTGGGGTAATGTCATTAAAATTCAGCAGGACAGCAGGATGCTCTCTTCAAATTTCCTGGTTGGGGGAGGGTAGTGGCATTTTCTATCTCTGAATCCCATTTTTAGAGAAGGCAATTCAGAGGAATCCTTCTCACTACAACACTTCTCTTTATAACGTAGAAATAAAAATGAGGTAGAAAATATTACCTTCTTGACCTCAAGTGGACATCTTATACCCAGAGACCCACTGGTCCAGGGACATCTGCCTCCTTCACACTGACTATTGAGCAATGATGTTTGGTGAAAATGATAAGAATACCTAAACAGGCATCACAAAGCTATTTAGAAGTAAGAACAAGGACAAATTAGGCCACAAATGTAACAATCAGGGATGACTGAAATGCCAAGTTCCACCACTGGGGTGTTAGAAACAGAGGTCACTTTGCAAGAATGGGCACCCAAGGATGACAGAGTCTGGTCACTGTCGAATACCCAGTACCTAGAGCAGTGCCTGGTGCATAATGGGCACCCAAATTATGATTTCAAAATGCACTTGTGAGTGAATGAGAGGGGCTAGGTCTGGCCTCCTCCCTGATGACCAAGTTCCTGGTTGGATCAGGCCCCACCTGCAGGAATTCCTCCCCTCTCATTCACTCACCAGTGCATTTTGAAAATATGCTTTGGGTGCCCATTATGCACCAGTCACTGCTCTCGGTACTGGGCATTCAGCAGTGACCAGTGTCTGCCATCCTTGGGTGCCCATTCTTGCAAAGTGACTTCTGCTTCTAACACCCTAGTCGTCAGATGTGTCCTAATAGACCTACTTCCAATTCAAACTCAAGATGGGTCCTTTTACCCCTGCTTCTTGATAGATAGGTAGACAGAGAGATACATTTTTAAAAATATTTAAAAACACTTGTTAGATAACATCTCTTGGTAGATATCTTTTTTAAAATGAGAAAATGCAGAAAAGTATTAAAAAGAAAAACAATCACTTCTATGTCTATATCCAGAAATAACAACTGCTAACACATGGGTGCCTTTCCTTCCAGAAGGGTTCCCATCCATTAGAGCTACCACCTTCCATCCTGTACCACACTTGAGTGTGGATGGGAACACTTCTGAATTCCTTTGATCCATGTGGGTAACTCAGACAGCTGGCTGCAGTCTCGTATGAGGTAGGGCCCAAGAACTGTAGAACAGGACTGTTTAATTACAACAAGCTTCTTTTGTGTATAGATGTCCTTTGTGAGGACATCTACAAGACCCACAGAAACTTCAGCGTTATCAAATTGTGGAGAAGATTAGGATGCCAGCTTAGGTCTCACAGGACTGGAGATCCTCTCTAGAAAGCAGCTGCGGATCCACAGGGGGGTGGCAAGTGCTCTTCTCTGGGTGAGGGAGTCACAGGGACAGCTGACACATTAAAGAGATAATGCCATCCTTCTTCTGGCAGTTGGTACTCACAGAGGAGTGAGCTCAGCTGTCATCTCAGGGTATAAGAGCCTCTTCCCCCAACCTCTTGACAAAGACCACAAGATTCAGGTAGGCAACCAGCCCCAGACAAGTGTCCCGCAGAGAAAGTGAGTTGGAAACCAGGTCAAATAGATAAGGACAAGAGAAGGGGTAGCCAGAGATTCAGTGGGCACCCGACAAGAGGCTCAACTGTGCACAGCTGGTGTGTGAGGCCATGATGTCCTCCTGTCCTGGCTGGAAATATTTCAGGACGTGGGTGGGGCTGCCTTTGCAGAGGAATGTCACTGACACTTCCACAGGGAGGGCCTGGGGCATCGAGGCCTTATCCATCTTGTCTTTCCAGCTCTACTACAGAGAATATGGAGACATGCTAAGGAGTGTCTCCCTTTTATTGTCAAAAATTTGCATTTTTTCCTTCAGTGACCTGCATCATTGCACAGTAATGATAGTAATAATACTGCTAATAGCTAAATTGTATTGAATACTTTCCACAGGCTAAGCACGTAACATGCATAATTGTGTACGATCAACCCTATTATCCCCATTTTACAGATGGGAAAGGCTCAGGCTTATAAAATTAAGTAAATGCCCCTAAATCACACAACTAGTGGAAACAGTGTGAATGCAGACAATCTGAGTTCACCTTTAACCACCATGTCATTATCTTCCCATAGAAGTTTCTTCCCTAAGTCCGTTTATTGCTAAACTGACCACATCTCAGGCTTCAAGGGAGGCTCCTGGTCTTAGCTTGTGAAGCCCATTCTATTCATGGGGGACCTACCCACACACCAGGAAATCCCTAGGTTGGCAGTCTTAAGTCCCTGTCTTAGGACATTGCCAGTCCATGTCTTCAGGGATGACCTCATTTTCTCTCACTGAGTAGGAATGTAGGTACTTGCTGGCTCTTTCGAGCACCAAGAGGAGCTCCCCTCAAGGCTGAAGAAGTGGGTATGGAAGAAACAGTATCCCCTGGCTTCAATCAGACCACTTCAATAATAAGTAATCAAAAGTACTTGCTAGCGAATCCAGATGCTTTTTAGTTCTGAGGTAGGTCAAGGGTCGCCAGTGCTGTCAGTGTTTTGGAAACAGCATCATCCAGGGTATAAGGAGCTGGTATTTTGAACGGAAAGAGACCTGGCCTTAAATTCTTTCCCCAGTGTTGGAGCTGACTCATAGAGGTTCAAGACGGCTAACTTTTCCCAACTGTGCTGAGAGCACGAGCTTAACCATGGCGGGAATATGTATACCATAGAACTAGGTAAATACTAAGACTCAGGGCTTTCTAAATTGTTCTAGAAATAAGGCTTATGAGCACACCACTGGCCCAGGCTGTCATAGCAAGATAATAGCCAACGTCAAGTTCTCTCATTTATGCCTCTGGCTTTTAGTTGGTGGTTTTCTGACTACCTCTATACCACACATGGGAAGTGGAAATCAGCATGATAGGTATGTTTGTTATGTATCGCTGTGTAACAACTTGCTCTGAAATGTATTGGCTTAAAGCAATAGCAGGTCTTATCTCTTGTAGTTTCTTTGAGCCAGAAATTTGGGAGAGATTTGGCTGTGTCATTCTGGCTTGGGGTCTCTTAGAAAAGAGCAGGCAAGATATCACCTGGATTTCCAGTTGCCTGAAGCCAGGGCTGGAGGATCTGAGCAAAGTTTATTCACTCCTATGACCAGCGACTTCATGTTGGCTGTTGCAGGAGGCACCAGTTCTTGGTCCCATGGACTTTATCATCGGATTGTTTGAAGGCTTTTACCCTTTGAGAGCTGGGTTCCTCCTGAAAAAATAATTCAAAAGAACAAGATAAAAGCTGCAATGTGTTTGATGACTTAGCTTGAAAGTCAGATTTAAATTCTGCATTTCCGCAATATCCCATTGGTCACACATCAGCCCCTTTCTATGTAGCAGAGGACTACAGCAGGGGGTAAATGCTAGAAGGAAGAATTATTTGAAGGTCTTGAAGCCTGCCTACCAAAATTTATATAGAGAAATTGTAGTTTGCTCATCCAAGAGGACTGGTAGCAAATCATTTTCTCCTAAATCCCATGGCCACCTGCCTAAGTCTTCCTAATATCTGTAGCAAATAAGTTTTTTTTTTTTCCTAAGCAATAAAAAAGGGGGATGGTGATTGGATGGGCAAACAAATGACAGTGTCTGCCACATTATACACTCTCCAGACAAGAAAGCCTTCTTGTGTCCACTGGACAATTGGCCTCTACATGTTTCCTCCAAGCTTATTAACCAGAATAAATTGCTCTTGTGTCTTTCATGCTTGGTTTGCACAAGCCAACTTTGTGTCTCTCTGATTGAATAGACAGCCTTTTCATGAGGTGGGGCTGGATCTCTGAGCAGAGAGAAAAAAAAAGAAAACGACTGATGTGCAAAAGAGCTTCTTTGCCTCTGAGGAGACAAGGGTAACTGCTTCTACCACATTTGGCCTGATCACAGGTGCATAATTCTGAAGCTGCTGCTTGCTGGGTTGATATCCAGGTGGAAGGAAAATGTTCTGTGACTGCTCCCTAGGCAGTTGTCTCTGGAAGTATTTGTAACATTTTCAGAACAGTGTACAGTGAAGGTAGGAGAGGTAAAAGCAGTTTTTATAACAAAGTAATTATGATTATTAACATTTGAGTCCTTGATAACATAATGGCACAAATGAGTTCCAAGGTAAGAAGATACTGTGCCCTTCACATCGCAGATTATGTTTTTCACTCAAAACTTTAATATGGAGAGCTCAAAGTTCCTTCACCTTGTAAAAAGATTTGGATAGAGCAGGAGCCACAAGGTCCTCTCTGTATTCCCTCCAATGTCCAAATTGAAAACTTAAATCCAAAGATTCTCAAATAGAAAATGCGATGTGTTTTCCTCCTAACAGACCTAGAGCTGGGATTGAAACAGAAGGCTTTGAAAGTAGCTTTCTTTATGAATTAGATCATTTGTACCAACCACCTATAATGAATGCACTGTGTAGAAAATCACACCAGGCCCAAGATGTGCCAGACTCCATTGAGCCATTTGTGATGGGATCACTAGACAGGCAGATTAAAGAACTGTGTTACACAGCGGTGTCTGGACTTCAGCAAGGCGCAAGGTGAGTCCCTCCTAATTACCACGAAGACCGAAGAGAGGGATGGGGGTTGGATGGCAAGATCACAGGGATGAATGTACCTGGTTGTTTTCAAAGGGTCCCAAATGAACATCTCTATCGACCTGAAGTGAAGTTCCCCGTCTCTTCCTAGACACTCTTAAATGTTCTTGTCAAAAATCCCTCGTAACAGGGTCTTTTGCAGAGCAAATGTTTTTAATTTTGATAAAGTCAGATTCATCAGATTTCCTTCCTTTCCTTTTGGTGTCTAGCGTAAGAACACTTTGGCTGGTTCTACAGCCTATAGTTTTTTCCCCTAAGATTTTTTTCTACAGGTTTTATAGTTTTACACTTTATATTTATAAGTCCATGGCCCATTTTAAGTTGATTTTTATACACAATGTGACACTTAGGTCAAGTTTCATTTTTATTTATTTGATTATGCTTACGGATGTCCAGTTGCACCATTTATGTATGCTTCTGTGTCCTCATCAAAAATCAGCACCTGGGTGGCTCAGTGGGTTAAGTGACCACCTTTGGCTCAGGTCATGGTCCCAGGGTCCTGGAATCGAGTTCTGCATTGGGTTCCCTGCTCAGCAGGGAGTCTGGTTCTCCCTCTCTCTCTACCCCTTCACCTTGCTCATACTCTCTCTCAAATAAATAAATAAAATCTCTTTAAAAAAAAAAAAGCAGGTGGGCGTATTGGTATGGGTCTTTTTCTGAGTTCTCTGTTCTGTTCCGCTGATCTACATGACTGAACATCCGTCAATACTAGTCTTGATGCCTATAGCTCTATAAGAAGACTTAAAATTGGGTAAATGGATTCCTTCCAGTTTATTCTTCCTTTTCAAAAAATTGAAGGTATTTAAGTTCCTTTGCCTCCATATATAATTTTTAAAACATATCTATACAAATTTTTGCTAGGATTTTAGTAAGAATTGCATTATAAGGGTGGCTGGGTGGCTCAGTGGGTTAAGCCTCTCCCTTGGGCTCAAGTCATGATCTCAGGGTCCTGGGATCAAGTCCCCGCATCAGGCTCTCTGCTCCGCAGGGAACCAGCTCCCCCCTCTCTCTCTGCCTGCCTCTCTGCCTACTTGTGATCTCTCTCTCTGTGTCAAATAAATTAAAAAAATCTTTTTTAAAAATTGTATTATACCTGTATATCAATTTAGAGAGAATGAATACCTTTATTGTGTTGAGTCTTCCCATTCATGAACAAGATGTGTTTCTCCATTACCTTAAGTCTTTTTTTATTTCTTTCATCAACATTGCAAAATTTTCAACATGTAAGTCCTATACATGTTTTGTTAGATTTACACCTAAATTTTCCATTGTCTTTGAGCAATTGTAAATGGTATTGTATCTTGATTTCACATGTTAGCTGCTAATATATAAAAACAGAATTGATTTTTGTATCTTTTACTTTTTCTTTTCCTTTTTTTTTTTTTTAAAGTAGGCTCCACGCCCAGCATGGAGCCCAACATGGAGCCTGAAGTCATAACCCTGAGGTCAAGATCTGAGCTGAGATCAAGAGCCAGACACTTGTCCAACTAAGCCACCCAGGCACCCCTGTGCATTTTTCTTTTATCCTACAATCTTGCTTATAGGATATTTGTTAGTTCTAAGAGTATATTTGCACATTTACTGGAATTTTCTGTAGACCATTTATCATCTGCAAATAGAGGCAGATTTATGTCTTCCTTTCCAATCTGTATGCTATTTACTTCCTTCTCTTGCTGTTGTTATGCTGGTTAGACCTTACAGCACTACACTAAGTAAGAGTTATGAAAGTAGACATCCTTACTTTGCTCATGGTCTTGGGGATAAAGCATTTATTTTTCATCTTTAAGTATGATGTTAGCTCTAATATATATATTTTTTTACCCCTAGAGAAAAGTCTATAGCTTTCTCGTTTTGTCTGTGGTTTTGGTATTAGGGTAATGATATCTTCTTAAACTGATAAGTCTTCCCTCCTATTGTCTACAAGAGATTGCACAGAATTGGTATTAATTTTTCTTTAAACAGTTAATAGAATTCTCTGGGTCTGAAGATATTGTTTCTGGGAGATTTTAAATTATAAACTCAATTCATTTAATAGTTGTAGGGCCTATTAAATTATCTGTTTCATGTTGGGTGAGTTGTGGTCATTTGTGCTTTTTAATGAAATGATCCATTTCATCTATGTTGTGAAATTTATGTATATATAACTGTGTGTGGTATTCCCATATTAATCCTTCTGCTACCTGCAGAGTCTGTAACAATATCCTTGTTTCATTCCTGATACTGATACTTTGCATCTTCTTTCTTTTATTCTTATCACTCTTATTAGAGTTTTGTCAATTTTATTGACTTAAAAAAATCTGTTTTATTGATTTTCTATATTACTTTTTGTTTTCAATTTCATTGATTTTTTTTCTCCTCTTTATTACTTGCTTCCTTCTGCTTGTTTTGGGATTATTTTGCTCTTCTACTTGTAGATTCTTGAAGTGAGAGCTTAGATAAGTGAGTTAAGACTTTTCCTCTTTTTCAAAATTGAGATATAATTGACATGTAACATGACACTCATTCAGATATACAACATAAAGATTTGATATATGTATATATTGTGAAATGGTCATCACAATAACCCCAATTAATATCCATTACCACACAGAATAACAGATTTTTTTTTCTTGGGTTTAGAATTTTTAAAACTCTCTTCCCTTAGCAAATTTCAAATGTACAATAAAATATTGTTAACCATAGTCACAGTGCTATACATTACCTCCCCTGATTTATTTATTTTATAACTGAGAATTTGTACCTTTTTATCACCTTCGGTCATCTTGCCCACGCCCTGTCCCCCGCCTCTGACACACACCAATCTGTTCTCTGTATCTGTGAGGTTGTTTCTTCAGAACTTGTTTTTTAAGATTCCACATATAAGTGAGATCATATGATATTTGTTTTTCTCTATGACTTGTTTCAGTTAGTGTAATGCTAAGTTCCATCCATGTTGTAGCAAACAGCAAGATTTCTTTCTTTTTTGTGGTTGAATAATATTCCATTGAACATATACCATATTTTCCTCATCCACTCATCCATAGATGGACACTCAGTTTGCTTCCAGGTCTTGGCTGTTGTAAATGATGCTGTAATGAACATAGGGATGCAGATATGTTTTAGAGTTAGTTTTTTTGTTTCTTTTGGATAAACACTCAGAAGTAGAATTGCTGGATGATATGTTCTTTAATTTTTTTTGAGGGAACTCCATTCTGCTTTCCACCTTTCTTCTTTTCTAATAAGTGCCTTTAGTGCTACCAGTTTCCCTCTCAGCATTGTTTTAGCTGAGTCTCACAGTTTCATATGTAGTACTGGGTTAAATGCCCTTTAAAATTTTCCCTTGAGACTTCCTCTCTGACTCATGGATCATTTAGAAGTGTTCTGTTTAGTTTCCCAGTGTTTGGAGGTTTTCCTGTTAGCTTTCTGTTACTGATTTCTAATTTGATTCCATTGTGATCAGAGAACGTACTGTTTATGATTTTAATTACTTTAAATTTGTTAAGGCTTATTTTATGTCCCAAGATATGGTCATTCTGGTGTGTGTTCTGTAACCCCTTGAAAAGAATATGCATTCTGCTCTTGGTAGGTGGGGTGTTCTAGACATGCTGATCAGGTACGTTCTTTGGTGTGTTGAGTTCTTCTCTATCCTGGCTAATGTTCTATTTAGTTTTTCTCTCAGTTACTGACAGGGAGGCATTGAAGTTTCCCACTGTAACTGTGTATATTTCTAGCTCTCTGTCAGTTCTATCAGTTTTCGCTTCACATATTTTATAACACTGCTGTTTGGTGCACATGTTTAAGATCGCCATGTCTTCTTGCGGAATTTATACTTTTTCTGCTATGAAATTCTTTTGACTCTGGTAATTTTCTTTGCTCCCAAATATCCTTTATCTGGCATGATGCTGGCACTCTTGAATTCCTTTGACAAGGTTCTCCTCTGTCCCCTCTGTTCTGCTGTGGAACTGATCCACTGAACGTTTCATTTCAGTCATTGTATTTTTCAGTTCTAAAATTTCCATTTAGCTTCCCTTTATATCTTCTGTTTGTTTGATGAGGTTTCTCTTTATGTGTTCTGTTTGCCTGATGAGTTTTCTAATTATTTTTACTGTTTCAAGCATGTGTGTAATTGCTTGTTGAAACATTTTTATCATGGCTGCTTTCAAATCTTCCTCGAATAATCCTAACTTCAGTCTCATCTTGGTGCTGGTGTTTGTTGATTATCTTTTTAAATTCAGTTTGAGATCTTTCTGTTTGTTTTTTTTTTTTCTTTTGTATGATGAGTGATTTTAGCTGAGAGCTGGACATTTTCATATGTTATGAGTCTCTGGACTTTCCTTAAGACTGTTTTATCTGGCTTTCACTGGAAGAGGATGGTGACATCTCCTGGTTATTTATAGGTGGAAGAAGGAGTTCAGGTTTTCTTTCTCTCTTTCTTTCTTTCTTTTTTAAGATTTTGTTTATTTATCTGAGAAAGAGCGAGAGAAAGCACAGAGGGCAAGAGAGAAACAGATTTCCTACTGAGCAACGGGCCGACACGGAGCTCGATCTCAGAACCCTGAGATCATAACCTGAGCTGAAAGCAAATGTTTCACTGACTGAGCCACACAGGTGCGCCAAGAGTTCAGGTTTTCTATGTGGCCTCTGTTGATGTTCAAAGAGGGGAGCAGGCTCTACACTGTTGCTGAGTGGAGGTGGGTGTTCAGGCTCCCACCACGTTCTCCACGGATACTCGGGGGATTGATTTAGTTGAGGAGGAAAAGTCCTTGCCTATCTGACCTTCCCTGATGCCATCTTGGCAGGGGTAGTAGGGTTACACCCTCACAAGAGTGGAAGGATAGCCTCCTCACTCAGTTTTTCCTGGTGTGGGTGGGGAAGGGGACCATAATTTTATCCATGTTGTTTGATGGAAGGGGGGGGTCAGTCACTGTCTAAAATTTTCTGTTTTGCTACCCTGTGTCTGCTATAAATCTGGCTAGACTATATTGTAATTACTCTGTGTGGCAGTTAGACTTATAGCAGTGATCATTTCATCATGTATATAAATGTCAAATCACTATGGTGTATACCTGAAACCAATAAAATATTATATGTCAACTCTACTTCAATTTTAAAAAGACAGGGAAAGGTAAAAAAATTAATAAATAGGACAATGAAAAATAATGTATTGAGATGTAGAAGAAATGTCCACTGAAACGTGGATGGACGAAGGAGGCTTGGATTGTGTGAATGTGATGTAAAGCCTGTACAGAGGAAAGAAAGACACTAGGAAGGAGTATCAGAGTATGAAGTGGAACCTTACGGCTCTGGAGAGGCATTGCTTCAGGACTTGATTATAAGCCAGCAAAACTCACAGACTTGAGAGTTAGGAAAAGGACTTGTGTCACTTCCTCGAGGACGCCTTCCTGGATCCTCCTGTTAACTTTTAACTTTCTTCTGATCTCCTGTAGTGCTTCCAATTCTCAGGCCATAAAAGTTAGACATCGGGTAGGATATAAATTGAGATATAATTCATGCACCATAAAATTCACCCTTTTAAAGTGTACGATTCAGTGGTTTTCAGTGATTCGCACAGTTGTGCAATCAATACCACGATCTAATTCCAGAACAGTTTCGATATCCTCAGGAGAGCCCTGTATCCATTAGCAGTCACTCTGCATTCCATGTTCCCTCCCTGCCCCGGTCAGGCAACCACTGATCTATTTTCTGTCTCTACGTGTTCGCCAATTCTGGACATTTCCTATAAATGAAATAGTATATAATGTGGTCTTTGGTGTCTGGCTTTTTCCACTTAGCATAGTATTTTTCAGGTTCATCCTTGTAGCATACATTAAGACTTTGTTCCTTTTTATGGCTGAATCCTATTTCATTATATGAACACACTACTTTATCCATTCATCAGTTGACGTTCAGATTATTTTCACATTTTGGCTATCATGAATAATGTTGCCATGAACATCAGCATACAAGATTTTGGGTAGAAATATGTTTTCAGCTCTCTTGGGTATATACCTAAGGGTAGCATTGCTGAGTCACATGATAACTGTAAATTTAACATTTTATTTAAGGAACTTACAAATTGTTTGCCAAAATGCTGCACCGTTTAGCATACTCATCAGCAATGCATGAGGGTTTCAATGTCTGCACATCTCTGTCAACACTTGTTATAGTCAATCTTTTTTACCATAGCCATCCTAGTAGGTGAGAAATGACATTTCAGGGGCGCCTGGGTGGCTCAGTGGGTTAAAGCCTCTGCCTTCGGCTCAGATCATGATCCCAGGGTCCTGGGATGGAGCCCCACATTGGGCTCTCCGCTCGGCAGAGACCCTGCTCCCCTTCCTCTCTCTCTGCTGCCTCTCTGCCTACTGTGATCTCTGTCTGTCAAATAAATAAAAAAAAAATCTTAAAAAAAAAAGAAATGATATTTCACTACAGTTTGGTATTATTAACTCATAACTAAAGATGTTGAACATTTTTTTTCCCAACATAATTGACTAAGCCACCCTGGTGCCCCGACTTTTTATAATTTTTCTTTACTGATATTCTATACGTGGTGAGACTTGATCTCATACTTTCCTTTGGTTCTCCGAGCACGTTTAAAATATCCAATTTAAAGTCTTTGTCTAGTAAGTCCCAATATATGAGCTTTCTCAACCAGTTTCTGTTGATCACTCACTTTCTTATTTCTTTGCATACCTTATAATTTTCTGTTAAAAATGATATTCAGGAAAAATTCCTTAATAAACACCTCTTGGATTGTTGGAAGATTTTTTTTTGTTTGTTTTTAAAGATTTTATTTATTTATTTGACAGAGAGAGATCACAAGTAGGCAGAGAGAGAGGAGGAAGCAGGCTCCCTGCAGAGCAGAGAGCCCAATGTGGGGCTCAATCCCAAGATCCTGGGATCATGACCTGAGCCAAAAGCAGAGGCTTTAACCCACTGGCACCCCTGGAAGATTTTGTTAATGTCCAGGGTTATGATAACATGGATTTTCTAATTTTTTTGCCAGTGTTCTCATTGTTTTTGTGGAGATTTTCAGAAACCCTTAATTCCATCATGTCTGCTGACACTTCAGAATTTTGAACTAACCTCTTTTTTTTTAAAGTTTTTTAATTTATTTATCTGACAGAGAGATAGAGAGAGAACACAAGTTAGCAAAGAGGCAGGCAGAGGGAGAGAGAAGCAGGGTCCCCGCTGAGCAGGGATCCTGATGCAGAGCTCAATTCTAGGACCCTGGGATCATGACCTGAGCCGAAGGCGGACACTTAATTAACTGAGCCACCCAGGCACCCTTTGAATTAACCTCTATTATAGCACTTAAAACAAACGGTATGTATGACCTACTTTATTCCCCTGCTAGGCTGTGAACTCCTAGAGGAAAAATATGGTGTCTTACTCACTTTATTTTTCCCTTCCAGAGCAAAGCCAGGTGCTTGGTAAATAGCAGTCTATTGTTGAAGGAATGAGGAAGTAACCATTGAGAAAAAGTTTATGTTGGTTTGAGATGCTATGGTCTTATTTCTTAATCCTAGAAAATTCTGGAAAAACTATTCTTGCATTTGTATCTAGATGTTCTGAGAATTTCTATCCCAATTGTATCATTTTTTAATAGAGCACCCTAAGGCAGTTTTCATAATCATTTAGAACCTCAGTTTTCCATATATGCAATGTGGATAATAATACAAGATCATAATATTGTGATCCTAATACGGTTCAGAGGATTAGATGAGATGACACATAGAAGGCCTATAACACAATGTTACGCAATGCTGCCCTTAATTATGAGTGTTTATTATTCTTGCCTTTCTTAACTCCAGGACGCTTTAATCATTTCCTGTTTAATTTGACCAAGAGTTTGGCAAATGCACTTGCTAACAGCAACCGATGAACAATCCTGTCTTCAACTCCCTCATGCCTGAGTCTCCACAAAGGTCTTCCTTGAAAGCCATGCAGGCAAAACAACAAAGGTGCTTCACCCATGGGGCTCATGCAGTCATGGAACTATGAACAGAAAACACCTGCTGCCCTGTGGCACTGGCCAGGTGTGGAAACAGGGCTAGGAAGCAGCATTCTGGGAGGTCTGGAGACTTTAAAGCCCGGGAAGATAGGCCACCCCAAGACTTACCTAGAAAAGGAAGCAATCCTATAGACTCCTGAAAATCAAAACACAGGGGTCTTCAGACCTTCCAGGATGATAGTCCTGGGGCAAGAGAATGGGGGACAAGTTGTGCTGGGTTCTCTCTAATTTATTTACACTTCCTAATATAGCTCTTCTTGGTGGGGGGCAGGTTTCCTTTTTTAAACTTTGAAAACAACTGACCTAACCCAAACCCCTTATTAGATAGATGAAAATGTAGGCCAGAAAAATTCAATGAGTCACCCAAGATGAGACAGGAAGGGAGCAGCAGAGCTCCAAGCTCGGTGTTGTTGTGACTGGGAGTCCAGGATTTTTTCCATCTTATCTGCTGTGACCCTGTTAAATTGCCTCTCCTATCTTAGTCATGTGCATATCTCCCCTCCAAGAATAATTTATCTGACCCTAGATACTTGGATCTACAGGGTTTGGAGGCTAGATTTAGACTCAAGATGTTGGGGTTCAAACACAAGATCTGGTGTCATCAGTTAACTTGTGTGAATCATTGTTTTCACTGAAAAAATGGGGCTCCAAATCCCTTTCTCACTTCCCTCCTCTGGTTGTTCTAAGTATCACAGAAATAAAAGACAAAAAAGATCTTTTGTTCTAATTTTTTTTATCCACATGTTTAGTAAGATACACCATTTATTCCCTTAGTAGCGGAATAGTGATACTCGTGGCTTTATTTGGTTTGGAAAATCACTAGCCCTAACCTTTTAATCAGAATCCTAGACCACCCCACTCCTCATGCTAATCTCCGGGCTAGGGGTCAAGGAGAGACTGTATCAGCGGCTTGAAGTTTGTCACTCTGTCCCACACCTACAGGATGCTCTGTGATGTGAGTGACTCCACCCAGGACAAATCCCTTTAGCTCCTGCTCATATTTCCAAATGCTCAATAGACTCAGATCCTTGAGTATCGAAGAGACATCTGTATTTATTCCCCGCTAAGCCTTTCGGTCTTCCCTATCTTAGCATGACAACTCCAAAAACTTAGGTGTCGTCCTCGTGTCTTTTCATGCCTTCAAACGGAATATAGTTTACAGTAATGGAAGTTGTCCATTTCTCCTCAACATCCATGTGGTTCTTCCCCCCCATGCATCCTCTGTGTTACTTGGGTAGGATGAATCATGCCAATACCTTCATTGGTCCAAGCCAACTCAGGTAATCTCATCCCTTATTCATGCTGATCATGTTTAGTAACCCCCATCAAAGCTAATCCATCCACTGGCAATGTAGGTATAGCAAGTAGGGGTATTGAGCTAACTCTCTGATCTGTTCTCCTGGCAAAGACATTTGTTCAAAGTTGGCTCAATGAATCCCCAAATCAAGATTTTTTGTTTTACAGTTGTTGAAAAAGCCCATGCAAATAAAACCATCTTGCCACCATGTATCTTGTCCTTGAAGCCCTCTTGCAACCATGTATGGACTCAGCTTAAGGATAAATGACACACAAAGGGTGGGGGACAGATGGCGCAGGACTGAGAATCAGAAAAATAAGGTTAGAGCCCTGATCAAACCTCACCTGAAGCCTACACCACCATAGTTTTCATTTTTATAAGTCTGTAAATTGTCCTTATTTTCTGAAGAAAGTTAAGATTAAGTTTTGTTTCCTGAAATCAAAATAACCAAACTAATGAATGTATTCAAACCACTAGCAAATTCTTATATTTGCTTCCAAAACCATATATCATATCTGTTCACTTATTAACATTAGTGCCACCATCACTTTCCTCATTTCAAGGTAATAGCCTGGGCTAGCATAACAGTTTCCATTTTACCTTCTTACATGCACTGTTGGCTACTCCAGGGTAGTATCCACATAGCAGAGAGATTAGTTAAAAATGGAAATTGGATCTGGCTATTTTCCTGATTAAAACCTTTCAAAGACTTTAATTTGTTCTTAAAAAACAAAAAAAATGAATCCATCTTTTCTATCCTCCACCTCCTACCCATCCTACCTTGCAGCCCTGCTAGATGTGGTCCCTCCATCTCCTCTTGCTTCTCCTTGATTCCATCTGTTCGAGCCTATGGGTCTTTTTATTCCTTGAGCAGCCCCGTTGTTTTCCACTTGCTGTTCCCTCTGCCTAGAATGCTTTTCCCCCTGCCCTCCTCCTGACTGCCTTATTCTCATCCTTTAAGTCTGGGTTCAAATATCACGTCCTCGGAGGTGTTTTCCTGACCACCCTCCCAGTCCCTTCCTATCTTATCCCTTCTCTCTCCTAGGGTGCCTATCACAATTTGTAATGATCTACTTTATACACTTACTTGTTGTTACTAGAATGTAAGCTGCTCGTGAGGACCTTGACTGTCTTATTTAGATTGTATCCTGATTTATACTTAGGTTCAATAAACATTCATTCAATGAACACCCAAGAGCTGCTCAGCAAGAAACCTGTGGGAGGTGTTCCCAGAGCGCCACCCAGGGGTGGGCTGAGCGCTGGCATGGGGGGTCCGCGGTTCTCCACAGTCAATGACACACCTTTAACATTGGTGAGAGAGACTGAATGAACACCCTCCTCAGCGGCTGGGACTTGAATACCAGGCAGCTGGTATCACGTTGTAGTGCACTGCTCTGACCAAACACACCACACCTTTCGCGGCATCCCCTTCACTTGGGAGCTTGTTAGAAATGCAGAACCTCACCCCGACCCCACACCTACCAAACCAAGAGCCTGAAGTTAAGATCCCGGGTGATCCTGTGAATTTTATGTTTGGAGAAGCCAGGCTCACTCTCCACCACTTCAAAATGCACCGATACCTGAAAATCTCTGAGCCGGGAAGCTTCCCCAGGCACTTACGACCTTAAGCAGTGTGTTCAACATTTTTATGCCTTAGTCTCTCAATTACTTACAAGACCTGACTCTATTATCTTGTAAATGACATCTTGGTGATAAAACAAAAAAACTTGGGCTGATGATCTCCTGCTGGTCTATGATCTTTGGGATTTGGGGAAATAGTAAGAGAAAGATGAAAGCAAGCTATAGGATGAGATGGAGATAAGTAAAAATAAAGGACTTCTGGAGGAAGATGTGTATGCCTATGTATGTGTATGTATGTGTGTATATATTCATGTGTATATATTATATATGCACACGTGTGTATTTATCAATATGCACATTAATATGCATATGATTGTATGTCATATATGCATATGTACACATTATATCTGCATGTGTGTATATATTAACATGCACATATGCAGGTATATTAATATGCATGTGTATATTATATGTGCACGTGTGTGTATCTTAATATGCATATGCACATACATTAATATGCACGTGCCTGTAATATTATATATGCAAAGGTACGTACATATGCATGTGTGTATATACTATATATGTGTGTGCATAGATAATATATGTTCGGGTGTGTGTATATATTAATATGCATACTTGTGTGTATATGTGTGTACATATATGCATCTGTGTATAGAGGTTATGTGCATATAAAACAGCAGAGAATGGCCTCAGAGATGACTCAGTAAGTCTCAGCTAAATCACTCTGTAAAATGGATGTCCGTAACACCCACCCCCCCATCAGAGGTTCTTAATCTTGGTAGCACATCAGGATCTCCTGGGAGCTTTTAAAAGTCTCCAGCTCAGCCAGCTCTTCAGACCAATTACATCATCGTCTCTGTGGGAGGGACCCAGACATCAGTAGTCTGTAAAGCTGCACCAGGCTTCTTGAGCTCTAAGTGCACACAAATTACCTGGTGCGGGGTTGTGAAAAAGCACACTAAGATTTGGGAGGTCTGGGGCAGAGACTGAGAGTCTATATTTCTAACAGGCACTTGGGTGAAACCGTTGCTTCCGGTCCAGAGACCACACTCTGAATCACCGAGCCTCAGATGACGCAAATGTGCAGATGAGTGAGAGAACTGTTTCTAAGGATGTGCGGGGAATTAAATGAGGTAGTAGATTTGATGCATGCTGCATACAGTTGCCTCTCAACCTTCATAATTTTCCTGTATACTCCTTTCTTGAGTGACTAATAAGAAAAATCAGGGGATAACAAGGAATAGCAGATAAGGTCCCTGATGGAGGGAATCGAATATCTGTTGACCATCCACCATGTGCTTTACATTTTATGCCAGCCGCGACTCCATTTTGGTGGGCATGGAACAAACTCAGAGATAAGAATCTTGCTCCAACTTGGTCACACACTGAATAAAAGGCAAATCCTGGATTCATGCCTCGGTCTCTCCAATGCCCACACTTAAGTGCTTTCCAAGCTGCCAGGCTGCCTCTTACCTAGAGGAGTGAAGGACTTGCATGTGTTTCCACAGCAGCAGAGGGAGGGGCAGCTGGGCTGAGGGTGCCTTGCAGGGAGATAATGGAGGCCATTGTAGGAGCAGCTGGATGGATGGAGGAAAGAACAGGTGTGAGCTGTCAGGGCCAGGGAGCAGCTTACGAGGGGAACAGAAAGTTACCACAACCAAGAGGAGAGGGAAGATTTAGGGATTATGATTTTGGCCTTCATCCAAGGCTTTTCCAGCACTCGTGATCTTAGGAACATTACCATCACCAAATGCCATTTACTGCACATTCCCAGAGGCTCAGGCTGCTTCTCTGAGCATAGTATTTAGAATGTCCTCCCGAACAAATCCTGTGTGCAGGAAGACTTGGGAGGTTTATATTTGATAGACTTTCAGTGACTCTTCTGTAGGCAAAGAAAAGGGGGACTCTGTAGGGTCATCTGGGCATTCTCTGGTCAATGGGCATGCAATTTTGTTCCCTTCAAGGAGAAATGGGGAATCACATCATCTGAGGTAGAAAACAGCTAGATATCAAGCTTCTGTACCAAGAGCAGAAAAGAAAACTTGCCTGAGATCCTGCAGGAATCAAGAATCACCCATATTGCCTCACTAGGGAACTCCCAGGCTCTTCCGAAAGGCACCTCCAGAGCAGTCGCTGCAGATAAATTTATCCTTGAGTTCGCACTGCCACCTTGTGGTAGATGCTAAGCATTGCGTGGTCCTAACCTGTCAAGTATTTATGCGTATCAGATCTTTGCTTTTTCTCATTTTCTTTTCATTTAGCTTATATGACAGGACAGAGAATAATGATATTTATTGAGGTAGGGAAAATAATACTGGAGGCAGTTTGATGGGAGGGAGAGTGAACTTGTATTGGAGCAAATTGAACCAGGAGTGTCTCTAACTGGAAAAACAACAGAAATCCTATGAATTTCATGGCAAGGAGAAAGGTATAAATAAATGAGGCCTGTTACCTTTCTATTGAATTTGTTTCTCTATGTGGAAAATTTGGAAAAAACTCCTTACTTTTAAGCAAAAGTATAGACGTATTTGAGCTATAATCAATTTATATTCTCTCTCTCTCTCTCTCTTTTTTTTTTTTTTTGGTTAATCAATCAATCACACAGTCCCTCCCCTCCCCAGAAAAATTGTTCCAGTGGGGATTTGGGGAGGGGAGGGAGGAGGCCAGGGGCTGTACTTTCCTATACCTCAGAGATAACTTGCTATTTTGTTTGTGATTTTAATTCAAGTCTATTTGTCAATAGGCAGAGCCATCTTTCCCAGTAAGAAATGGGGTGGGGTGGGGGACATCATTCTACTGTACTTATATTTCCTTACAAAAATAAACTCCAAAATAAATGGATCTGAGGGGGCGCCTGTGTGTCTCAGCTGATTAAGCACCTGCCTTCAGCTCAGGTCACGATCCTGGAGTCCTGGGATGGAGTCCCCAAGTCAGGCTCCCTGCTCAGTGGGGAGTCTGTTTCTCCCTCTGCCCCTTCCCCCTTGTGCTTGCTTGCTTTCTCTCTAATAAATAAATAAATAAATAAACAAATCTTTTTAAAAATGGATCTGAGAGAGGTAGGTGATCCTAGAAAACAAATTTTGTGCCTTTTAAATAGAATTTCATATAATTCCAGGTTCTGCAGAAGGGAGACTGGCTGGGTTCTCTGGGTGCTGGTGAGCAGGTGGGAACAGTTGGGCACTCCTTCCCTTCTGCTGTCATCTGTTTTGAACAATGAGCTTTGGTGTAACATGGTATTAGTCTGCTATGGCGGCTATAACCAAAGACCACTGGCTGGGTGGCTTTAACAGCAGACGTTTATTGTCTCATAGTTCTGGATGTAGAAGTCCAAGATCAAAGTGCCATCAGGGTTTGTGTCTGGGGAGAGCTCTCCTCCTGGCTAGCAGACATTCCTCTTCTCAATGTGTCCTCCTTTGGCCTTTGCCTGGGGCTTATGCAGGGGGGTGGGGAAGCACTCAAGTGTCTCCTCTTACAAAGAGATTAGTCCTATTAGATCAGGGCCTCTCCCTTATGACCTCGTTTCATCTTGATTATTTCTGTAAAGACTCTGTCTCCAAATATAGTCACGTTAGGGGTTAGGGCTTCACCATATGCATTTTAGACTTTTGGTAGAGTCTGAAAGCCTTGTGCCCTTGTCAGAGCCCCGCTCGAACTGAGATGATGAAGAAGAAGGTGAAATGAAGACAGGACGGGCCAGAGAGGGCTCGGGATTCACCCAGGCCCCCCCAGTAACAGGATGGCAGGGCTGAGGCCGCATCACCACGCGTGACGGCATGCACAGGGCTCTCTTCCCCCGTAGGTTACATTTTTAAATTACTGGAGACATAGAGGTTACCAAGTCAAGCCACAGAAACTTACAGGAAAATCCAGAATGGGGCTGAAATGCTCTGCACTTTGAGAGTTAGTGGGGGATAATTCTACTGAAACACGGCACTAAACCAAACATACAGAGACGCTCAGAGGGCATGCTTAATTTCCGTAGAATGGGGGAAACATTTCATTTTGATGTAAAATTTGCAAAGATTCTGAAGGAAACTTCTGGGTAGTGTTGATAATGCTGATGACTACGTCTGACTCTACTTGCGTGGACACAGCTGGATGGTAATTTCTACTTTTGAACCTTCTTAGCCAGATTAGCATAGTTTTTACCCACAAAAGCTAGGAAGAGATAAAGAGGCATGGACTTTTTCTGGGGTGACTGGAAAGGATCTCAGACCTGTCTCACCCCATCAGCCCAGGGTCCGACACAGACACGGCATGTTTGCCACCATGTGGTCCAAGCAGGAGCTTGGGGAGAGCCTGACGGAAACAGTGATGGATGGTGTGGGCTGGGGGACAAGGCTGGCATGTCTCCCAAAGCCAGTTGTGTCTGTGTGGGGAGAGCAGAGCACTGTCCCTACTAGTGGCCCTGGAGGAAAGGGATAGGACGGGTGGTGGGGGTGTAGATTGCTCAGCCTGAGCCTGGGGAGGTAGGTGAGTTGGGCGGGGGGGAGGGGCACTCACTGAAATCAATGAACAGAAGGGGCCAGGAAACAAACACATCAAGGAGACAGAAGTAACTGATTTCTTCATATGTTTTCCTGACTGTGGAAGTTCCCGACATAGTCTACAGTGAACATGGAGGAAATCAGCAGGCATTTTGAGCACCGTGAATGGGTCTTGGGCGGGGGGCGGCTGGTAGAAGAGGGGGAGCCCCAGAAGCTTCCAGGGCTTTGAGGGCTGGGCTCTAACTTTTTTCAGGTGCTGACTCTTCCAGGAAACAACTCTAATTCCTCTCCTAGCCCGGTGCCTGTCCCAAGGGCTTGCAGGGAGGTGGGTGTCAGAAAGGACCCAGCTACCTCTTTTGTCCCTCTGGCCTAGGAGGTGACTGGCTCCATGGAAGGGCAGGGTGGGTGCTGGTGGGTGGCGGCAAAGAGGGCAGAGGAGAGGCTCTGCACATAGTGTCCACAAGGACTCGAGATCCTGAAAATGCTTTGGGACATGGGCAGTAAATCTCAAAAGTGATAAGGTGCACTAAACCCATTCCGTGGGTGGGAGGCGGGGGTGTAAATAGGCTTGGGGCTTCTTTTGGGGCTTCAGTCATTCTCCATGGGGTGCTGCTTCGGCCCCTGCTATCTCCTGCCAACCCAGTCCAAGGTGGACATGCCCGGAGCCCACCTTCTCCCCTCTACACAGGCTTGGGATACAGAACAGGAGCTATGGGTGTCCTTGACCATGCCTGGACAACTTGCTCCCCCACCTCTTTGATCACAGGTAGGGGCAGAGTCTGTGTGGGGACACTGGCTACTCTCGCTGGGCATCTTCAGCCTTTTCATCTCTCCCCCTTCTCTCTCTGAGTCCGGGTGTCACCTCCCTTCTTTTCTCACTGTGTTCCCTTGTCCCACCTTTCGGAGTTAGTGTTTTTAATGGTGGAGTGAAGGGTGGGTCCTTAGTAAAGACAATTTAAGGATTCGTGAGCTGTGGGGGAAGGGTCAGTATCTCTGGGCTCTGGACACTGTCACCTTTGTGGCCACCCACTCAGCCTGTGTGTGAACCCAGCTCAGGCCCCAGGACTCCCCCTCTCAGTTCCCACTGCAGGGCCTGTGACTAGGAATCTGACTGATCACTGGATTGAGGCTGCATGGCTTCCTGTCTCTACAGCCTGCAGCTCAGGGCATGGTCTAGGAAACAGGGCTGTAGGACAGCGGCTTCCCTCTCCATTTCACCTGGTTTTGCAAAAAGACTGAGCCAGCCTCTGTGGAGTGCAGACTTCTTATGAGTCATGCTTATGTGACCTGATTTTCCGCATCTGCAAAGCTGAGAGGCAGGTGCTGGCACACAGGGCGCCCTGATGCTGTTCTCGTGACCACCCTATCCTGTTTCTTCCCTGCTCAGCATCTGGGGGTTGAACTTTCATTTTCCCTGCATCCTGGGTGCCTGGCGCAGCCGGCTCTCCATCATCAGACCTTCTGCAGAACCCACCACCTCCCTGCCAACCACCTCCATGTCCCTCTGGGACAGCACCCACCCCCCCGCACCATGTCTGTGCACCTGCCACACATTGCCCCTGAAACGCTGACTTTGCTGGAGGTGCAGATGTCCATCCAGGAATGGGGACCCCACCACTGTCACAAACCCAGATGCCTACAGGCTCTGCAGGGAACATACCAGCTGTCACTGATGGAAGGGGACAAGCCCCGGGCAAAGGGCAGGGCTGCCCTGAGTTCTACAGACTGTCACCATGGAGCCTCCCCCAGGCTGGTGGGACCTTATCCTTAGACATCTGGGCTTTTAAATGCATTATCTTGATTTTTTAATGCTGGCAACTAAGCAGCATGCAGCTGGCTGTCACTGGCTGGCGGGTGCTGGTGACTAACTGTCAGTGAGCACTTAATGCACCACATGATGTTCTGGTCCCTTCTGCACGGTGAAGTCACCATGCTGGTCACCACCCCTCCCAAGCGGGGAAACAGATGCACACACAGACGTGGTCGCTTGCACCAGATTTCAATTTAATAAGCGGCATTGGAACACTGACTGCCTGGGTGGCCCTCCCACAAGAAACCAGGGGCTTTCATGCCTTTCTATGTAAGACTCGGAACCCTGACAGCTGTTTTAATGAAGTTCCCTGTACATGGTAAGTAGGCATTATCTTGCTTAAACCTCACGGCAGCCCAGTGGAGACCTTATGTTACAGGTCAGGAAGCTCAGTTCAGAGCGAGTGACTTTCCCAAGGTCTCTCAGCCTCTGCTTGGAGGGCTGTGATGGAAACTCAGGTCTGTCTGGCTCCAAAGTCCCAGGTCCTCCCATCTTGTCTGGGTGCTCTCTGAATCCCCCATGTCTGACCGAGGGCCAGACCCAACAGGGCCATCCCGGGGGGTTGTGAACAAGTGTCTGGAGCTTGGCTTCTGAGACTGCTGGGCAGGACTCTGGGGCATCCTCCTAGCATGGGGCTCAGTCCAGGGTGTCGGGGTGGGCCTGGGTCTGAGCAGCCCCCCAGAGAACCTCACCGGGCTCGGTCCCGCTCACTTCTCTGGGGTGAGAGGCACTGCCAAATGCCCTTGTGGACCATCTCACTGCCCAGGGCATAGCTGATGGCATTAATCGTGGGCACTGTTTTGGCAATGAGGGCAGGCACCTGTTGGGACAGAAAAGTTCAGGGAAGAAGCCTCACAGCCTCAGCTCCTCTCCCTGGTCCCACTTGGTGACCTCAGTCCCACCCTCACCCCGCATGCCACAGGCACCAGTTATCATATCTTCTGGGCTGGATTCTGCAACTCCCAAGGCCTCCGTGACCAGTTGGCAGATGAAGCACGGAAGCACCCCCCATCCTGAGCACCAGTCTCAGCTTTGGTCCCAGAGTGTGGCCGTCCCTGTCCTCTCATGTGAGGCAATGTCAAGCAGCAGCCCCGTGTGGCCCCCAAGAGAAGCAAATTCCCACTGCAATATGGGTGTTCTAAGGAAAAAGGAAAAGACTATCGGGAGGCCAGAAAGCAGGAAAGAGAGATGGTGCAAGACAGGGAGACACAGAGATGGTGAGAGTTCTGACTCTGCATCCGGGAGGGCTTCGTACCATCTGCAGCTTGGGGGAGATGGAGCTCACATCCACGATCGTTGCAGAGAGATACAGGAGGGCGTAGGGGCCCCAGCCGAACAGCAGCGTCCTGGCCGGCAGAGTGGTGTTCACCTGCGGAGAGATGGTCGAGGGAGAGAGGCACTGACTTGCTCTAGCTGGCCACAGCCCCCCATGGGGAGGGACCAGGTGGGCACTCACAGGGCGGGGCAGTGTGACCCAGCTGTGGGAAGGCACTGAGCCTGCAGAGGAGCTCGGGGCCGGACGGACCTCTCTGGCAGGTAAACTGTGTGACCCTAAACCTGTCATTTAACCTCACTTGACCTCAGTTGTCTTGTTTGCAAAAATGGTTTGATAATGCTTCACTTACCTGGAGGCAGGGACTAGAGGGTGGATAATGAGTTCCCTTCGTGGTCCACGCTCTTTCTGAGGAACTCGGGGCTCCGTGAGTGTGGCTGGGTGAGCGAGGCTCCCCAGGCTGAGCTGCCTTCACAGCTCAGTCCCAGAACCCGCTCGCCATCAGCCTGCAGCAGCTGCACCCCCTGGTGGATCTACCTGTCTCCGGTTCAAAGTGGCTTTGCAAGGTGTGAGACAACCCAGGGAGCGAGCCCTGTGGTGCCGTCTCTGGCCACAGGGAGGCGTACGACTTGCAATCTATTCTCAGGGTGGAAGCTGCGGTTCCACCGCACATTCACATGTTAAAATGCTGAAGCTGGAAATCAGTACCTATTTTCTCCTTGCTTCTCCCTTTAACGAAGAAGGTGACTTAAATAGAAAGAGGGCACATTTCTTTCATGAAATAAAAATATGTTAGTTGGGAGACATTTATTCTCTTGAATTGCCCCTCCCTCATTCCAAAAGAGAAGAGAAGAGAAGAAAAGAAAAGAAAAAAGAAAAGAAAAAGTGCCTCTCACTGACAGAGGGGCTCCGGGCTGAGCTGAGGCCGGAGGAGCACTGAGGCCTCAGCACCCCCGGAAGCCGGCCTGCCCTTGACCGAGGCCCCTGGCCCGCGCGCCGCGACCTCTGCTGATGCTGCGGGAACTGATGGTTTCACGACAGGCCGGGGAGGGGAAAAAAGCACACCGGTGTGGCAGCCCTGTCTCCTGGCCGATTGAATTTCCAGTAAACGTGGCGACTTTGAGAACCCAGGTAGTGCTTGGGCGAGCAGCGCGGAGGACAGCCCGGAGGCGGTGAGGGGCAGGGTAGCAGGAGCCCAGAGCCACGCATGATTCCTGTCTCGGCCCAGCTCTCGTCCTCCCGCTGACTCTGAGCAACCTGGATCTCCGGCTAAAATCGATTTGTACAGTCATTTTCCAATTCACAGGGGGAAAAAAAATAATGTGGCAGATTAAGTGTCTCAACAAAGATTGAGTGTTTCTTTTATGCACTATGACCACTTGGGTCATGGAGTCCCAGACCTGGGTTTGATCCAATTCTGTTATTACTAGCTTCCCGGCTTGTAGCTGGTTACTTAACAAGCCCTTATTATAGCCTCCATTTTCTAGCCTGTGGCAAAGTGATAACAAAACCTTCTTTAGAGAGTAGTTGCAAAGATGGAATGTCATCATACACAGAAAAGTAGTATTAGTATCTGATTTTTTTTTTTTTTTTTTTTGGAAACTTAGGTGCTTGTTATGGCTCATCTGCTAGAGATTGTCGAGGGGACAAAAGAAAATTGTGGAAAGGGACTATTAATGCAGAAATTAAGGAATGGCCAGGAAGGCTTTATCTTTTTTTCTTGAAGGATTGTTTTTCTTGGACAAATGTGCTTGCAGGTGTGATTTTATGTTCTGGATAACAGTCTGTGATTAAACGAAACATCTTGGAGCAATTTAAAAGGAATATTTGAAAAGTATGTCATTTGGGGCCTACCCCCAAGTCCTTGGGAAGAATGAAATGCGACAGCATGAATGGGGTCTGGCAGGGTGCCCCGACTCTCAAGGTTCTGGGGTCCGGTAAGTCTGAGCAGTCCTGCCCCTTCCTCCCAGGTCTTGGCAATGCCCAGCAATGGGGAGGGGACATTCCTGACCCAAAAGCCCAAGTTCTGTGAATGCTGAATTTTTTCCTGATCACTGAAAACACAGAAAACCCCTAACTACCGTCTCTCCCATCAATCATGTTCCTTGAAAGGGACAGAGGGATTTCTTCCTCTCTGGCACTGATCCTCACCTGGAGGTGGCCCGTCTTCCTGAGTTTCTGCTCCATGAGCCGATATGATATGACTGTGATGAAGAGAGGCAGGAAGAAGTTGAAAAAGGCCATGGTGAAGAGGAAGCTGATGAAGTTTCTGCAGGCAGAGGGGGTAGAGGAGTCAGCGTCATCTCTGGGGATGGGGGGAGGTCAGCTGCCCTTGAAGGCATATTAGCCTTCGCTCGAGACAGCCACATATGAGGAACTGTTCTCATCAGACAAAAGCTCTGAGTGCGGTGGCCCCCAGATCCCACACAAACTCGCCTTAGAGACAGGGAGCCACTAGATCCTTCTTGAACTTGCCTTTAAGAGCCAGAGGGCTGAGATGAGAGGGAGTCCTCCTTCAACTTTCTGTTGGGCAGTTCAGGTACTCAGGTCTGCTTTCTGTATATGCCCCGAGCATGGAGAACGGGACACTTCAGTTTGGAAAACACATTTACCAAGGGGAAGATAGGTCAATGGACCAAGAGGAAGGATCATTCAAGGAATGCTCCTGGCACAGGGACTTGAAAGGGGTCTGGAGATGAAAAAGAGACTGGACAGTGTCACTGAAGAAATCACTGAAAGGACCACAGGAGAGTCTGGGGTCCCAGGAAGGGTCATGGGAAAGTGGGAGGGCTGATCAGGAACAGGTGGCAGTTCCAGGAAGGCAGACTCCCATTCTGTGAAGGGAAGACTGTGTTACCTTGGTGCTGCCCAGTAGGGAAGGTTAGGAGGAAAGGCTGCCAGAGGACTGGACACTGGCCAGGAGGACACCTGTAAGGAGTGCCCTGGAAGGACACTTTTACCAGACTTGGGGTCTCAAGCAGGTTTCACCTGGAAAGCCTGTCATCAGGGGCAGATAGGTCATGAGTAGACATGTAAAGCAGATGAGTGCAACATGGCTCTAGTAGAAGCAAGAGTGGGGCTGGAGCCTATGTGGCCCCTCCTCAGGGTGTCCCCTAAAGGGTCTCTCTAGGCCCTGGTGTCTCCAGAGCCGCAGGGATGAGGCAGTACTGGACACATGCTCCATGATGGTGGGGGCCATCATGCATCAATCTTGTCTCTCTAGGGCTTGGCCCAGGGGTTGGCTTGCAGCAGGTGCTCAGGAAACTCAAGAACTAAACTCTATGCCAGGGAGGTCCCTCCCAATGCAAAGACCTTAACATTCTTTGTATTGAACAAAGGACACAACTCCCTTAAGAAACTGGTCAAGTCTGAGCTGGAACAGCCTGGCTGCACTGAAGATGGCAAAGGGGTCGTGGGTCTCAGTGACTGCTGACTGTGACTCAGTGACTCACACAGGCCAACAGCTCACTGGGTAATATTCCTTTTGGGGCACAACTTTATATTTGTTATTATTTAATTATTTGCATCACATGCCCATCACTTGTCCGACTTGCAGAATGGGCATTCCCTCATCCCACTGTCAGCTTGCAAGTGGGTATCATGACCAAGGAGTTGAGATTATCTGGCATTTGTTGACATTTCCCCATGTGGATTTTCAGCTGTGACACTGTTGTTATAAGAACTCAAAGCAAAGATTCCCAAGGAAGGGAGCCTTGAAGCTGCTCCTCCCTCCTCACCTGTCTGCCCGGGAATAGTCCAGGGTGCAGCACGTTCCCAGAGGCTCGTAGTCATAGCGGCCCCAGCCCAGGAGGGGCAGTGCTGCCCAGAAGGCCGAAGACAGCCACACACAGATCACCAAGGAGATGGCAGTGTTCCATGCCAGCTGGCTGCCTGCATGGGAGAGTGGAGGAGGAGGAGGGTGGAGAGGAGGTACTTGCTTGGCGGTGTGCCAAAGAATGGACTTCATGGTCACACAGAATGCTCCTAAATCCTGGCTCTGATGTTCCTAGCTCAGTGCCTCGGGCAAGTTGAAAGTTTCTCTGAGCCTCCATTTTCTCCTCCACAAAATGGGAATGATCATCCAGGTCTCAGAGGATGGTTATGAAGAATAAAAGAGATCATGGGTGGCGAACGTCTCCTGGGAGACATTCTATACCACCTTCTTTAGAGCACAGAGAAGGAGGGAACAGCAAAAAACCAGGTATGCCTCCCCAAGTCAACTAGGGAAGAAGCATGGGCTGTGTAGTTCAGGTAAGGGTCACACGGAGGGAGGCAGAAGTCTGGACTTATCACAGTCCTTGGCTGTGGCTCAGACACAGGCCACTGTCCCGCTTCCAGGATACCTTCTGAGGACCTGGGGTGCCATCTCAGTGCTGATGTCAGGGGTTTGGTCCCAACATCATCTTTTCATGTGACCCATCCCACTGACCTGACCTCCTCCGTGTCCTCTCCTCCCATGCCCCTCTCTGTAGCAGCCTCCTCCAGCCCTTCCCATCTGGTGGTTCCTCCTGGTCCTGGCTTCGGAAAGCTTTTCCCTTGCACCTCATCTGTCTGTGGTTTATTTATCATGTTCTTTTGTGGACAAGACCCCAGGGCAGAGGGCAGGTCTCCAAGTAGGGTTTGATCCACAGAGAAGAGCAGATCTACACCTTCCTGCATCCGGACACTACTTCCCCAACAAAAGCCCTGGAGGCAGTTTGCTTGAATGTGCCCTCCTGCTATGGACTCAGTGTTTAAGCCTTGACCAAACTCCTGTGTGGAAGCCCTCCCACTCCTTGCCCCATGTGGTGGGGGGAAGAGAGAGCCTTTGGGAGGTAATTAGGTCACAAGGGTGGAGCTCCCATGATTTGATTAGTGCCCTTCTGTGAGAAGACACAAGAGATATGAACTCTCTTCTCCATGAGGGGACACAGCAGGAAGGCAGCTGACCACAAGCAAGGAAGATGGCTCTTGCCAGAAGCCAGCCATGCTGGAACCCTGATCTCAGACTTCCAGCACCAAGAAATTGGGAGAAATGCATCTCTGTTGTTTCAGCATCCGCATATGGCATTTTGTTATGGCAGCCCAAGCTGATGGAGACACCCCTCCCCCTGACTATGGACACATGATTAATAATTACCATGACCCATGAATTGCTCTTTTGGCTTTGAAAACAGATGACCACGGTAATATGTCCAGGGTCACCCAGTAGGGAGTGGATAAGCTCAGACTCTCTCCTTCCCCCTCCCCTGTTTTCATATTGTTCCACGGTGCCCTCCAGCTCAGGAAAGGCTTTCCTCTAGGGACCCCAGAATAGGGCTCAACTGCTCTATACTGAGGGAGAGAAGCGTGTTGCTGTCCGAGGAGGTGTGCATTGTGTATGTGCATGTCTGTGAGTGTGTATGTGTGTATATGTGTGTACACGGTGGTCTGAGGGAGGCTTGGGGGCCAGACTGGGATAGGAGTGGCAGGAGAGGAGCTCTGAGGTCAGGTGAGGCAGGTGGGACTCACCTACCTCTAGAAATGATAATCTTATCATTTCTATCAACTTTCTGGCCTGGGGAGAGGTGTGGGGGGGTGTGGGCTGTGTATGTGGGGGGGCGCGGGGTGAGAGCAGAACTGCAGATTCTAAAGGGGCCTTGCCCAGGGCTTCAGGCAATGCTGGCCACAGCCACCACAGCAGGCTCCATGCCAAGAAAGCCACAGGCTGGGATGTGGGGCCCAGGAGACAAAAGTTGTGACTGACAAGGGAGGCATCCTGGCCATGCCCAGTGCCTGCTCTGCCTCTCCTAGCTGGGTGACCTTGGGGAAGGGCTTAACTTCTCTGAGTCCCCGCTTCCCAGTCTGCAAGTTGGGGTTGGTGATAAGGGTTAGCAGAGTCACAGCTCCCCGAGGTCTGTTCACATATCCCTGGTGGGGAGCAGAATTCTAGATGGACAGTGGGTGAACATGTTTTTAAATTTTAATGTGTACTAAAATTGTAAGGACATTAAAGTTGTGATTTCAGACATTGTTTAGGATGAGACTAGAGCACGTGTTTGTGTTTTTTTAAATGAATCGCTTTTAAGGAAAAAAAATCAAGTAAATAACAGAGCGGGTCGTACAGTGACATAGCCAGTTATGAAGGTGGCATTTGACAGTGCAGCCTGGGAGATCTGGGGCTGGACTGGTCTTCATGAAGCCCTGAGATGGTGGAGGCCCCACGGAAGTGTGAGGTGCAGGGATACACGCCCACTACGCACACACACACACACACACACACACACACAGTCTCTCTGCCCCCCAACGGGGCCCGTCTGCAAGGCCATTTTCTGTATCTACGACCTTAGCTGATTTTCAGAATAAAACTGGGAGGTTGCTTATAAAAATCTGCTCTTAGAGGAGACAGAGGTTCAGAGAGGACTCCTGACTTGCTCGATGCTACATTGACGTTCCAGCATGGCCCTGGTGCACCTTTCCTGTCCGCTCTCCCCACCTCCTTCCTTTCTACATACTCACGGACACTCAGGCCCACCTAGTCTCCCCTGGACTGGCAAACACGGAGCAGACCTTTGCCCTGCTCACCCTCACCACACAGACGTCCCTCCCTCTGGGAGCACCAAGACTTACGCGTGCAGTAGTGGTGATAGCGCCCCCAGGCGACGGCCGCGGTGCCACAGATGCTGGCCAGCGCCGTCACAAAGCCCTGGAAACCGTGAGCCTGGCAGCCGTCAGAGCCATAGGGCCAGCTCCTGTGGGAGACACCAGGGCCGGCGACCCCTTCCCTCTGTCCCTGCCCTTCTCCCACACCTGCCCCTCAGGAGCTTGGAGGGCACCCTCCTGAATGTTGGCCCGGGTCCCCAGAAGAGGGCTTCATTGTCTGTTTTTCCTACAAGGAAACAGGGGCCCCAGAAGTCTTGTCCCTGGGCTGAACAAGTGAAACCCAATGCAAACTGCCTGGGCTCAGTGTCTTTCTCTGCAGCTCAGACCAAAGGGTCTTTCTGTGTGGTCAGAAGCCTCCGGCACAGGAAATGGGACATTCCTGGGAGAGAGCCCATGCCTTTATTCTACAGAGAGGGAAAATTCTACAGAGAGGAAAATTCGGCTCAGAGAAGAAGAGGCACTGAGCCTCTTCTTTTCGCCTTCAAAAACGCGAGTGTCTACTGGGAGGACAGGGTGTGGAAGAGCATTCAAGACAAGGGGAACAGCATGTGCAGGTCAGACAGCAGATGAAGGCAAGGTCAGAGGGGAGACCCCAGGGTTCCCCGCTCTCAGCCCCATGGGCCAAGCAAGTGTAAAAGCTTCTACTGCCTCCTCCCGGAACCTGGAAGGGGCAGGAGGAGATCAGGACAGGAAATCCTCACGGATCCCATCCCCACAGACTGGTCAGCCCTGAGCACACACACTCAGGTGGGTTCCAGCCTTCATTTGAGTGCCTGGAACCAGAGCAGGTTCACTTAAGAAAACAATCTGTAAACACCCGACACCATCTTGAAAGATCCTGGTTTGCACCTAAGGAGGTTTTAGACACTTGTGTTTGTAAAAGCCAACCGCATTTTGACGTCTGTTGGGCTTCCTGCGCGCCATGCATCATTTTCACTTATTTCCACCTAGTATCAAGTGAATACTTCCAGCCACCCTATGAGCTGGAGAATATTCAACTTATGGCAGAAACCAAGAGATAGCCAGCACTCACATCGAGGCAGCCTGTTTGCGGGGCCTGTGCCCTTCATCCTTATAGTCTGCCAGGTCTGCACGCGGGGTTTGAGCAGCTCCTGTGCTCCAGAAATCAGCCGTGGGTCTTCAGGGATAGTGTGGAATTCGGATTTAGCCGCGTACTGCCTGCCCACCCTGCCCGCTATGG
The DNA here is from genome assembly GCF_922984935.1 of Meles meles. Classification (NCBI taxonomy): domain Eukaryota; kingdom Metazoa; phylum Chordata; class Mammalia; order Carnivora; family Mustelidae; genus Meles; species Meles meles. Next base: position 42,772,040 of record NC_060078.1, on the reverse strand, counting down.
TTTTCTATAGGAGGGGAAAATGCCTCTGGCTTGGCTGCCCAGTGCCCAGTGCCCAGCAGTCAGGCCCCAGGGGGTGGGGGGAGCTGGTACCGGCAGAGGCTGGCTGTGGCTGCAACGAGGGCATTCAGGCTGATCCCAGAGTCTGCCAGAGCCAGGCTCAGCACCAGCAGGTGGGTGGGGGTCCGCAGCTCTGGCATCTTGCAGAAAGAGAGGATGGTGAGACTATTGAGGCAGAGGCCGGTGAGAGCTGGAAAGAAGGGGGAGGTAGGTGTCAGGGCTGGAGAGGCCGACTGGGGTCAGAACCAAGGTCCTGGGGTGGACGGAGCCTCAGCCTCCTGCCTCTTCATGCTCAGCAACCTTGTTGGTGCAGCTTGTCAAACTTTATCTGAGAAGCCCTGGATCTCAGATACCATCGGTCATAAGACGCGTATCCTGCCTCCTCCTGACTCAAAAGTAAGGAAGAAAGCAATAAGGTGCAGCACGGTTCACCGCGCAGTCACCGACAGCTGCTGACACTTATCTGCGCAGGGGACCGAGAACTTTCTGTGGGTTCTCCCGCTCCATCTTCACCTGGGTGCTGTCCTCTCCATGTGCAGCTGGGAAACAGGCTTAGAGTGACTAGTTGGCTTGCCCTAAGCACACAGCTGGTGAGTGTGGCAGAGCTGGGACTAAGACTCACATCTGTTTAATTCCAAAATGCCACTCCGAGGGCCATTCAGCAACATTAGGGAGAGCTGGGAGAAGGGTCTGAGTTTTGAGCTGGGGGCCGCCTGGGACAGCAGGTGGTGACGTGGGCTGGAGGGGGCAACCTTAGGCAGCAGACAGACCAGACCTGGAGCTTTAGCTCAGTCTCTCACTTGCTGCTCTTTTAGGTCTCTGAACCCTGGCTTCCCCATCAAAGGGGAGGAATGGGGAGGGATCCTGCCTTCAAAAACGCAAGTGTTTACTGGGAGGACAGAGTGCGGAAGAGCATTCAAGACAAGGGGAACAGCATTTGCAGAGACTTAAAGTGGTAAAGTTTCAAGGTATGACTGAGGACTGAGAGGGTTGCTGGATTGTAGGATTCCTAGAAGAGAGGAAGAGGGGCAGGGCCCCCAGGCAATGGTGTCCAGGGTCTTCGGGATGAGCCTAGTGGCTGCCACTCCCTCCCCAATGTCAGTTCTTCTTGGGGGAGGAAACGGGCTGACGATCTCTCTGGTTCAGGTGTGAACAGGGCTGCATTCCTGATTAACAGTTGTGAACTGACCCAGCACCAGGTCTCCAGGGTCAACTCTGGCCTCGGGGAGCATCTGAGGGATTCTGGGCTAAGACAGGCCCCTCAGGAAGTTAGGCAGCCCCTGGAATGGAAATGCTTAGAGCTGGGGAATGGAGATGATAGGATGGGGGCAAATGAGATTCAATCCTGAGTGTCTGTCGAGGCTAGACCTTCGCACCCATGACCCCTCCTAACCTTCATGATCACCCACGGGGGGGTCCAAGAACCTGGCTGACTTGGTTATAGTCACGCGGACAGCAGGTGACAGAGCTGTCTGTCTCCAGAGCCTGACAGAGGCCTGAGCTTACATGAGATTCTTAGCAGGATTTTCAGGGAGTCGGTTAAACTTTAACCCCGCTGGAGGGACAAGAAAAGGCCTGAGCCTGGTTCTTGGTTGTGCTCTGGGCAGATTCTCCCAGCCTTGCTGGTTTCTCTCAGCTTCCAGTCTGCATCCTACAGGTGCACCCATCAGAAGCCCCATGGGTGTAGGTGTAGGGTTTGGGGACAGAGGAGTAGGGTTTGGGGACCTCTGCTCGTCAGCTCCATAGCTGTGGCCTGAATCTGAGAGCCCACTGGGTCCCCTCTCCACCCCGGCCCTTCCTTGCTCACCTTCTACGAGCAGCACTGTCCCCACGGCCAACACCTCCAGCTCCCCAAAGCCGGTGGGCAGGGACCCAGATTCTGCCATGCTGGGCCCTCGTCCCTGCCGCCCAGTTCTTCTCTGGCTCTCTAAGCCAGGCCCCACCTTTTAAAGGGCCATTCCACGTGCTGGCACATGCAGGTGATTATGCTAGGCCTTGGGCTCCTGCTTGCTGCTAAACTGTGCTTTTGGCCCAAGGAGAAGGAACACATTCATCAGTTGGACAGTACAGCCTTTGTGAAGCTGGAATGGAACACTTTTTCATTCATTTCAGCCCAATCGGGCAGGATTAAGTTCCCAGAATCCAAACGGTTGTGGCTGAGCGCCAAATTAGAAAAAAGAGTTGCATAACCAAGGGAGGGGTGGGGAGCAGAAAGAGGGATTTGAGCGGCAGCTGTGCCTGAGAATTGGTTCCAGGCCGACCCCTCCCCCCATGTGTGTTCTCACAAGCCAAAGGTAAAGGATGATAATTGGCAAGCCAGTGTTGTCATAGAAAGAATCCCAATGGGGACCAGTGACGGAGTTTGTGGTTCAGAACCTGCCATTAACCAGCTAGGTGCGCTGGGGTGGGACCCCTGGGTCTTCTCAGTTTCCTCCTTTGCAAGGTAAACAAACATGTTTGGGGTGCCTGGGTGGCTCAGTAGGTTAAGCCTCTGCCTTGGGCTCAGGTTGTGATCCCAGGGTCCTGGGATCGAGCCCTGCACTGGGATCTCTGCTCAGTGGGGAGCCTGCTCCTCTCTCTCTTGCCTGCCTCTCTGCCTACTTGTGATCTCTGTCTGTCAAATAAATAAATAAAATCTTAAAACAAACAAATAAACATGTTTTCCTGTGGCCTGCATAAGTCTTGGTTGGAAGAATAGGGCATGCATATAGCCTCTGGGCTGCAGCTCCCAACTCCCACGAGGCATTTACTCTACACAAGCATAAAAATCTCCCAAGGCACGAGCTTGGCACAAGGGGCCTGCTGTCTTAGCGACCTCTCAACCCGCTAAGAGCCTTGGCTCTTACAAATGAGAAGTTATGTGTTGGCCAATGGTGAAATTGACATGGGGGAAATACTGATCTAGAGTGATTTCACTCATTTTCAGACAAAGAAACCAAGACCTGGAGCTCTATCAACAATATAGCCAATGTTGAGGCCCTGCTAAGAGCCAGACTCTGGGCTAATTGATCTGAGGATGATTCCTACAGCAACTCCATGAATTAGAGACAATCATCCTTTGCATTTCCTGTGAGAAGCAGGTTCAAAGCAGTTCAGAATTGACCTGAGGTCAGGCAGTGATTTGTGAATGAAGCTGAAACAAAGCCCCATCTCCTGTCCCCGGACTCTGGGTCAAGCAGCTCATTCTATCCCACAGATGTTCATTTCCCATGCTTTTCCTGCTGTCAGTCCCCACTTAATCAAACCCAACCACCCCACAGGGCTGAGCAGACCACCCATATCCTCCTGGAAAACTTTCTTTGATAACCCAGTTACCCCCCCCTTCCTAATTTCTATCTTGCATTACTGGTTCATACATATGTCAGGTTTTTTTCATGCCTACAAGATCACAGAAGACTTCAAGGGACAGGGGAAAGCAGGACATGGACAGGAATCAAGGGCTGAGCTCTGTTAGGCCAGAGAGAGAAGGGAAGACATCCCCAGCTGAAGGCGGAAAAGGCAGAGATGTGGGAATAGTAAGGAGTGCTCTTCTTGGTTTTGGGAGGAGGAGAGACAGGTGGGAAGCAGTGAGAAAATCATATTGGCTAGTTGGAAAAGAGGAAGAGAGGGAAACCAACATTTCCTGGATGCCAAGATTGTCAAAAACAGACCTGGCACAGAGCTAGGCATTTCATGTGTGCGCTAGGGTCCTAGGTATCTGCTTGGTCATACCTCACTGGTCTAAGGCTGCCTAGGCCTATAGGTTGGAGGAACTGGGGGATCTTCTGGAAAACCTGAGGGAACCAGGAAGGCCATGCCAGACCAAAGAGCAGAGTTTGGGGTCACAAGTGAAGAACGAAGGAGCGAAGGGTGATGTCTGTGATGCGACAAGGTGGGAGGCAGGCACCAAGCAGCAAAAACTCAAAGTGATTTCTCTAAGAAGTCCTGAGTTCCTGCTCTGGGACTTTGCTCAGAGTATGATAACCAGAGGAGAGGGATGCTCTCTGCCTTCATGCAGAGACACCTCACACCTTTGGCATTGATGATGATGGCCCCAAGGACTTGGCTTGGACAGTGTGTTCTGAGACTGAATGTCCAGGGGACATTCAGGGAGCCAGCTGCTTGCTCAGCAGAGTGGGAAAGTTCACGAGGCCATGGGACATGCCTCTGCAGTTTCCCCCAAGATCTCTGATTTCTAATACCTCTAGGAGCAAGTGCTTGTAAGTACTAGTGAAACTGAGTACTTACAACTTAGGAAGGGGCTTCTATTCCCACAGGCCATTAAAATCTGGGAAACGTAGGGTGTTGATTATTCACAAACAGGCGGGGTAGAGTAATACTACTTCCCTTTTTCAGATGATGAAGAGATGATGTAACTTATCCTAGTAAATGGGTAGATCTGGGATTTGAACCCTCACCCTTGAGCTGTCACAGGAGACAATTTCCAGTGGCCCTTATCAGAAGCCAGGTCCGTCTTCATCTTCTCTGAGCCCAGGTACCCAGGCAGGGATTTGTAGCCCACAGCCTGGCTGGCAGGGGGTGACCTTGCAGGTGGGCAGCCAAGCTGGCCAGTCCAGGAGGCACTTGCCCCTGAGTTGCTGGCCACCCGCCCCACCTTGCCACTCCCTGGCCTCTCTGGGCCTGGGGCTGTTGCTACCGAAGAGGATCTCTGCCCCTCACCCTCGGGACTGGGTGATTCCAGGAGCTATAAGCCGCTAAGTGCTGTGGCCAGGGCTCCCCTCCCTAATCCCTGGTCTGTCCCTGTTTATCCGATGGACTCAGGAGGGGTGTGGAGGGGGCTGATGAGCCAGTGGGCAGCTGCTGGGCTTCCTGGGCCAAGACGACAGAGCAGTGCAGGGACAGGCCCCTGCCCCGGCTACAGAGGAGCCGGGAGCCATGAGGGTGGCAGTGGGCATGCTCTGGCTCCTGGCCCTCTGGGGGCACCCCCAAGCCCAGGGCTCCTGCCCCTCTCAATGCAGCTGCAGCCTCCACATCCTGGGTGATGGCAGCAAGGCCAGGTATGGCATCAGGTGTGGGAGATGGGTAGCCTCCCCCCTCCCCGGGTCCCTGTAGCATCTCAGCTGGGTTGGGAGGCCTGGATGCAGGGTCCCCAGAGCATGGCTGGGTGAGATCTCCATCTTTGGGCCCTTGAGACCCAGGTGTCCAAGGGGGCTGGTCTGTTCTGCATTGTCCTCCAGCCAGCAAGGCATGGGAAGTACCAAGTCTCTTTACGCATGGGAGTGGGGGTGGGGCACCAGTGTACCCACTCCAGGAAATCCTTCCTGAGTCCTCTTCCAGGATCTTCATGGTGAGGAACCCTCTGAAGGGCGGGATGTCTCCCCCTTACCTCTTTCTTTTCCTCTCCTTCCTTTCTTCTTCCCATTCCACCATCCTCCCTATATCTCCCAGCTCTGTTTCTCCCAGGCCTCTTCCATTCTCTTGCCTCGGCTCCTGGGGGTACACAATCACATCCCAGCTATTTCATACCACCCCGCCCATAATGTGACCACCTGCCTTCTCCTGCTTTCTTCACTTTGGGCTCCTCTGGCCTAGCCCCCAGGAGCCTTGGCCTCAACCCATTTCTTTGGGCTCTCTGAAAGGCCAGGAATCCTCATTCCATACAGACAAGCACCCCTCCATTCTCAGCCTTTTCTTTCACTTCCCTAAGCCCCACCTGAGCCCTGAGAGTACCTCCATCCTCTCCTCCTCCGCTTCCATGGGATGTTCGAAAGCCCCTGTGATCTGTGAACCCTTGCTCTTCCACCATGGGCCACTCTCCTTTTTTTCTCTGGCAGTCTTTACACCATCTTTTCTCTGATATCTTCAATTTACCCACTAATGACCATTGCATTTCCCAACTTGCTCAGGGATTTTAGCTCCTGGCACAGGGTCTTTCCTAACATCTTTTCAATATCTTGGAATTGTATTCTCCTTTTATCCCTTGTTTTAGGTGGCTGCTGGGAGCCACTGAGGTTTCTGATCAGAGCAGCAAGCTATCAGTGTGACCCTTACAATGATCCTGGCAATGCATGTTGGGTTGATTGGGTGTGAGGGGATGGAGTGAATGGAGAGGCATTCCCATGAAAGGATATCCATGTGGTCTGAAGAACAAGAAAAGCTCCATTCTTGACCCAATTCTCTGATGTTCCAACCCACATGGATCATTAGATGTAAGGATCCTCTCCCCAAGGAAAAGCAGAGCAGAGCCCTGAGCAGGCCAAGAGATAGCCCACAGTGCAGGACAGTGTGACCAGGGTGATGAAGAGCCTCCCCTGCCCACCGAACCCCAAAGAAAGCACAGGGCTCAAAGTCACAGGGCATCGGTGACAGACCTGGTCTTAGAACTCAGGGCTTTAGTTTCATCTCCAGATCTCTTCTCATCTGATGATGCTGTCATGGGCAGGGATGAGGGGAGAGCACCCCCAGATTAACCTAGGATTGAAAATAAAATTCCAAGGTCACTTTCCAGGGCCCTCAATGTCAGCCAGTGGCCATCCCTCCTCTGAAGCTGGAGCTCTTACCATCTGTTGTACCTGCCTGACAGTTCCATGACTGATACGTGTGAAACCACCTGCCTATTTTGTCCTAGGAGGGCAATGATACTGTGAAAGGCTCTAGGGGCCCTGAGGTCCTCAGTGGCCATAGGCACGGATAGCGCAGTCAGAAGGAGGCTCCTCTTGTGTCCCAGATGTCTTCTTCAGCTTTCCTCCAACCAGTGCCTGTCAGAAGCGTCAGTCTTTATACCTGAGCTGCCCATACTCCCTGCCCATCCTCCATGCTCCCACTTTATGAACATGGTGTGTGCACTCTTGGTACTCTTGGCTACTGCAGTTTCCTAGGGGAGCCCGGTCTGGGCATCTGGACAGAGGGTGTCACCATGTTCTTTAGGCCCAGTTTGCCCCATTAGATGTGCTACTGGCCTGTGCTGGCTTCATAGGGATTTCTTTGATTCTTCCCTTGATGACATGTTTTCATGTTTTCCCACCTTTCAAGACAGGTTTTCTCACCACACCTTCCTCCCACCTACAACAAGACCTTCTTCCTTGCAGCAACCAAATCTCCATTATCATTGAAAATACCACGGCCTCCACTGTTCTTTCTTCCTTAGCTGGATTATAGGCTATATGGGGACAGGGACAGAGCATCAGTGAGTTGGCTATTCTCATGAATCTCTACAGCACCCATCACTCAGGAGGGGGTCCATGTATAGCTCAGGAATGTGAGTGGGTGGGAGTCACTGTGCCTTTTGTGGACACCACTGTGACCAAAAAAAGCCAACCAAGTCTAGCCAGTGGACTTTGAGCGTTCAAGCTGAGCTGATGGATGCTGGCAGAGGGTGCTACCCCAGGAAGGCCACAACGAACAATGTGTTGTGACATTATTACAATAAGAGAACCAACTCACCTAGCAAAGCAAACCGTGACTCCTGTCCCGGCCTCCTCCCCTGTGAGCCGAGAGGCCCTCCAGATGGAACAGGCTGGAGAAGGGCAGAGTCCCTCAAGGAGTTTTATCTCCTTGAGAAGCTTCCCTCTTTACCTTATGTGACTGTGCTGCTCTCCAGGATAGCATGCAACACAGCCTTGAATGGCAGGCTCTCGGAGGGCAAGCCCTGCTTCCTTCTCTCTCTCTAGCCTCTGCTTTAGTGTTAAATTTAAAAGAACAAGGTTTAGGACGTCACTCTCTGGGCAGAGGGATGGTTGCAAGGAGCTTGCTGTGCTGGGATGCCGAACTTCATGATAGCGTCAATAGATAGCATGGCACTCTGGCAGGTGACAGATACGCAGAGTGGGTACACAATGTGACCTCATTTGATCCCTGAAACCACCCTGAGAGGTGGAGTCTGTTACTGAAAACTGAGGAAATAGAAGTTATACGATGGACTCAAGGACACATAGCCCCAAGCAGATAGCCCAGATATGAATCCAATTGCAGGGCCTCAAAGTCCTAGCCCTTAGAGGCCTTCATCATCTTGTGGTCCCTGAGTCAGGGCAGTCCTGAGGGACCCAGTGTATAGCTTCCATTTCTGACGCCCACTGAGATAAATTTTATTATATATATATTATATAAAATATATAAATATATCTTATATTCATGTATTTAATATAATATATATAATTTATATTTATGTATTTTTAATGAAGATAAGCCAAAGCGGTCACCAAAACTGAGATATAATTTAACAAAGGAACACTTTTTTTTTTTTAAGATTTTATTTATTTATTTGATAGACAGAGATTACAAGTAGTCAGAGAGGCAGGCAGGGAGAGAGGAAGCAGGCTCCCCGCTGAGCAGAGAACCCAATGTGGGGCTCGGTCCCAGGACCCCGAGACCATGACCTGAGCCGAAGGCAGAGGCTTTAACCCACTGAGCCACCCAGGCGCCCCAACAAAGGAACACTTTTAATACCTACGTGCCATGCTGCAGTGCACAAAATGATCTAAGGTTTATGGATACTACTCATTCTTAGTGCCGGCAGGCGGTTTGAGCTGCAGTGAGAGAGGACAGTTTAAGCTTGAGGTCCTTCAGGCCAGTGACGAGACCAAGGGGGCCTTGTGCGAGGGACTGAAAGCAAGAACCACCCCTCCCATCCCCGCCCCGCGAAGGGAAATCAGGAGGCTGCTTGTTTCCTGGCCCATGCCCAGGGCCCACTGCAGCTCAGAGCCTGGGTTCGGGGGTCCGGTGTTCGGTGCAGACCAGAAGACACCTCGTGAAAGGAGGTCCGGGAGGGAGTGGGAGAGGGTATCGGATCCGACAGGACCGTCGCTCAAATGTCCCCCATTTCTGTGACCAGGACGGTGGTGTGCAGCGACCCCGACATGACCCTGCCCCCCGCGTCGCTCCCTCCGGACACCTCCAGACTGCGCCTGGAGCGGACGGCCATTCGCAGGGTGCCCGGGGAGGTCTTCAAGCCGCTGGGCCGCCTTGAGCAGCTGTGGCTGCCCTACAACGCCCTCAGCGAGCTCAGCGCCCTGATGCTGCGGGGCCTGCGCCGCCTGCGCGAGCTGCGCCTGCCGGGAAACCGCCTGGCCGCCTTCCCCTGGGCAGCGCTCAAGGACGCCCCCCAGCTGCGGCTTCTGGACCTGCAAGCCAACCGGCTCGCCGCCGTGCCGCCTGAGGCTGCGCGCTTCCTGGGGAACCTCACCTTCCTCGACCTCTCCAACAACCAGCTGTTGAGGCTCCCGCAGGAGTTGCTGGCCACCTGGGCTCACCCGCAGACCGGGCCTGTCCTTCCCGGGCACCGTACCAGGCTGGTTCTAGGTAAGAGGCGGCATTCTTCTTTTGGAGCCACCTTGGTGTGGGGCTAGGGGGTGGGGGGTGGGAGGAGGTGTCTTAACCAAATTATTAAGCCTCTTTGAGTCTGTGTTCCTTACCTGAAAAACAGAAATCACGCCTGCCTTGTGGGTTCGAGGGAAGATTGGGTAAGAGGCACACACTGGCCTTTCCACTGGACGCTTTGGAACTCAAGCTGCTGCCAGTGGAAAGCCCAGCGCTGCCTCTTACTAGCTGTGTGTCCCTGGGGAAATTGCTTAGCTTCTCTGTGCATTGGTTCCCCTCCGTAAAGAGAGAATGATAATAATTTCTCTCTCAAAAGGTTGTGTTGCAGGTGAAAAGACTGTCCTTAGCACATGGTAGGTACATGTGGCAGGCACAGTGATGTCCCACCCAGCTCTCTGACCAAGTAGGACTGGCTGCCCCACGTTTCCAGGGGCTGTCAGCAGCAGCCTTCAGCTGTCAGCTCTGTCAGGGACAGCTTTCACAGCAGAATAGCCTTGACCAAGGCCATGCACCCTTTCTGGAAACAGCCTCCATCGCAAGACCTGTCAGGTGGGAGTCTAAGGGCCCAGCCACTTGGCATAACTAAGATGGACTATTTCAGCTCCAGAACCCCCCAGGGGTTCACCAGACCCCCATTCATCTCAGCTCCATGTCTCCCTCCTGCTCCCTTCCTTCCTCTCCTCCTTAATGAACATGCTGCGTGCTAATCTTCATCTCGAAGTCCGCTTCCCGGAAACCCAACCTCTGACAATCTTCAAGGCTTGTGAACACCCCATCCCCTTGAGAGTCTCCTTGGAGCACTAAGTATGCATACATGGCAGGAAGGTGGTCCTAGCTCTTTGCTAACTGGTCAGTTCTTACAGGCCATGTAGCATTAGTGTGGCCCTGAAGCTTTCCTAATTTCTCGCCCTCTCACAGAACTTGACCCTTGCCACATCCCAGGGTAGATAGCACAAGTACAAGGCCCTTTGTTTTATAAAACAAACACAACCTAGGGATTAGTAAGCAGTGGTTTGAGCCTAAGGCTCATGTCAGATAGACTGGTTCTCTTTCCTCTGTCCTGTGAGGGGATGGGAACCTTGATGGCATCGTGGCAAAGGGTGGGTGGTAGGGAGTGGATGGGTAGTAGCAGGAGAGAGACCTCCTAGCAGGATGTGCCTGGAGCAGGCTCCTATGGGGTTCAGCACGAGGGGCTGGGGCCATCTTAGAATGGCTTGGGGCAGCTCCTGCCCTAAGGCCCAGAAGAGTCTCAGGAGGAGGGAATATTTATAAGCCCTACTGACTAGAAGCAGGGCAGGGAACAGCAAGCCCCATTCCAGCTCCATCCACCGGGCAGACTTTCTCACCCGATAAAGGATAGTGTATAGGATAGTACTTACATGGAAAAAATTATTTATTTGAAAATAAAATTAAGGGACACCTGGGTGGCTCTGTTGGTTAAGCAGCTGCTTTCAGCTCAGGTCATGATCCCAGAGTCCCAGAATCGCGTCCCGAATCGGTCTCCTTGCTCAGTGGGAAGCCTGCTTCTCCCTCTGCCTGCTCTGCCTGCCACTCACTCTGCTTGTGCTCTCTCTCTCTGACAAATAAATAAAGAAAAATAATTTAAAAAAAAAAGAAAATAAAATTTAACTAAGTGCCCTTTAAATTATATATTCATATATATGTGTGTGTGTGTATATATATATATATATATATATATGCTTTACAGAAAAAGCTAAAGACTTTTGTTCCTTCTTCTGATTCTAATTCCTACTCCCCCTTCTGACAGGTAGCCACTGTTACATTTGCATGCTCCCTATCTTTTAGAATGCATTTACTTGCATATATATGTATATATATGCACATAGAAATTCTTTGTGTGTTTTACATAAAATTTTATACTGTACAGACCATATTGTATATATCAACCAGCACTAACTTTTTCACTCAACAGTATGTCTAGGAGATCTAGTTACTACAAATGGATCCATTTCGTTTTTTATAAACTGCACAATTTTCCATAGTAGACTTACACACAGTTAATTTAGCCATTCTCCCTTTAATGGACCTTTAGATTCTTTCCATTATTTTACTAAAACCTAAGATGACACAGAGAACATTCTTGACATTGCCTCCTTGTGCATGCAAATGTTTCTCCAGGATAGGAACTGAAAAGGGGAATCCTAGGTCATGGAGTGTGCACATTAGGCATTTTGATACTAGTCTGATAGTCTCCAAGTGGCTGGGCCATTTCTCCCCCACGCCCACCAGTAATGCATGAGACCACCCATGCAGATGTTCACAGTCTGAAAGTTTATTGCCCATCAATGTGGGGTCTTAGTTCTCGGTGCTGGGGATATAGCAGAAAAGAAGATAGACGAAAATCTCTTCCCTGATGAGGCTAATAATGAAAATGGTTGGAACATTTAACTTTTGCCGATCTGAGGGGTATTCCCTGTCATTTAACTTTCCTGTTTGGATTAATTCTTTGGGGACTCTCTTACAACAGGTGAAAGCCAGCTAGCTCACCACCACAGTGGGGCAGGGACAACTCTCGGGGTGCATTTAACCAGTGACACAGGGTAGCAGCTGCCAGAGGGATGGGGTGAGGAGGTGTGGGGGAAGGAACTGGTATCCTCCCAGCAAGTGTTCAGAAGGACCTCAGAGTCATGGATGTACAAGCGGATGCAGTCAAATGCTCTGCCCCTGAGCTATACCCCCCTGTACAAGAGATGAATGTAATCCCCCACCTCCTGTTGTTTCCGCTTCCAACCATATCGAATATATGTATGTAAATAAATCATGTGCCATTGACTCTCCCACACACTATCAAATTTAGTAACAATCTTTGGAAAATAAAAAGATACCACATTAAGTGCATTCATTTCATATTTTAGAAATGCAAACATATAAAAAGGAACGGTGACTTAGAAGTGAGGACACATGATACCCCTCTATCTGTAGAAGGTTCTGGGGCAGGCTGGGTACAGATGTGTACTTTCATCTCTATAAAGAAGTTCAATTTTAAAGTAAAGAAGTCTGTGGATATGACATAGGATTTGATTTCCTGGACTCCTCACTCCTCCCCCTTTTGAGCTTGTGCTAAAGGGGTCATGGCTCAGAACAGTCACCTTCATTGCTAGCATGTTGCTGAAAGTGCCACGTAAGCCGGGAGGACAGAGGTCAAGGGTCAAGGGTCATGAAAAAACCTTGGGGAAATTTTGAATTTGAGAATTTTGGAAAAATGGATTTTGGCATTTGGCAGGTGTTGCTGAAATACTCACTGCCTGACCAGTAGCCTGAAAGGCTCAGTCCAAGGATGGCAGCAGGAATTGCCAATTTTGTCACCATGCTGCATGACTTACCCAAAAGCTTACTATGATGTATATTTGTTTATGCTTGTAGCAGCTCTGAAAGGGAAGTACTGCTATCATAAAATTAAGAACCAGCCTTAAGTTTCCACAGCTAGCGAGGCAAGGAGCTGGACCTGGAGGCCAGTTCTGCTGACTCTGAGCTCAGGACTTGCCTTGTCCTCCCTGAGGGGGAAGAGGAGCAGGGTGTGGGGATCTAAATATAGAGGGCTCACCACTTGCCTCCCTTCTCACCCCTGCAGGGCTGCAGGACAACCCCTGGGCCTGCGACTGCCGCCTCTATGACCTGGCCCTTTTCCTGGAAGGCTGGGCCCCACATCTGGCCTTCATAGAGGCCAGGCTGAAGTGTGCCAGCCCACGCAGCCTGGCCGGAGTGGCCTTCAGCCAGCTGGAACTGAGGAAGTGCCAGAGTCCGGGGCTCCGTCCAGGGGCGGCCAGCGTCAAGTCTCCGCTGGGCAGTGCAGTATTGCTACGTTGTGGGGCGACCGGCGTCCCTGGGCCAGAGATGAGCTGGAGGAGAGCCAACGGGCACCCACTCAAAGGCACAGGTGTGTGGGCTACAGAGACTGTGCAGACTCTGTCGGGGGAGGTCGGGGGACAGTGGCTCTCAACCTGTCCTACGTGTTCCAGGAGCCACTCGATCTGGGCCCACCTGGGAGGAACAACACTCTGCCATTTTGGTGGAAGATACTCTTAGTATATTTAATATTTGGAGTAAGTGTCCAGCTGTAATTATCACGAGGAGTAATTAACCACGTGAGTTACCATCTCTTGAACGCCTCACATTTAAGCGTGTTATGCACACAATGTCACTGAACTTTAAAGAATAACCTGATTATCCTTCTTGTTTTGTATGTAAACAGACTCTGAGAGGCTGAGCACTTGGCTTACAGCACACAGCCTGTGTTCTTTCTGCTGTGTAGACAGAGATGGTTCATCTCTGGTCTGGGGTGGTGGAGTTTGCAGGAGTCATGGCCCACCTATGTGCAGAAAGGGGGTCGAGGAGCGATCATTTTTTAGCACCTGACCAGAAAACCTTATGTCTCTGCCACTTTCTTTGGTGTCTCCTTCAATTAGGTTGGCAAGTGTTTCTCTAAGACTGTGAGTTTGAAATCAGTTTACAAGCAAAACTGATCAGGATCTCCGTTATGTAAAACAGAGTTGGAAATGCTGGTGTTGGGGTGGTAGTGGGTCTGGACAGGGTGGCCAAGCACTTCCAGCTGGGCCTCTGTCTCATGTTCACCTGACCCACCTATCCCCCGGAGCGCTGCCTGCTGCCCCAAGGAGTCTGTTCTATAGGACTCTGGAGCCCTGGAGAACATTGCTTGAATACCGCAGATTTTGGAAGGCAGATCATCTTTAGACTTGGCCTGAGCTAGGTCTCCCCACTCTGAACCCCGGTGATCTTGATCCCCTTGGCTAGTCTAAGGAAAGTTGAACGACTTCCAGTGTCTTCTCGGGATGACAAGGTCTGCTGTGTGTACAAGAGTATGCACAGCCCAGGGGGCATGAACTTGGCCCTGGCGAGAAGCTGGGGGCTGATGAGCCCATTCATTTTCCCCCTCATGCTTCTTTCCCCACAGTGCACCAGGAAGTCTCCAGCGATGGCACGAGCTGGACGCTGCTGGGCCTGCCTGCTGTGTCTCTCCTCGACTCTGGAGACTACATCTGCCAGGCCAAGAACTTTCTGGGAGTCTCTGAGACTGTCATCTCCCTGTCCATCACGGAGCCTCAGACTTCCACAGAATGGAGTGGGAGCCCAGGGGCACTGTGGACAAGGACAGGTGATGGGGTGGAAGCTGCTGCGTACAACAAGATGGTGGCCAGGCACGTCCCTGACATCCCTGGACCTGCTGTTCCGGCCACTGGGTCCCCTGTGCCCAACACGAAGGGGGAGTTGACCCTCCAGCACTCCCAGGTGGGGACTCCGGGAGAGCGATCGAATGGGCAGGCAGGACGCCAAGAGGCCCGAATGGTGAGGTCTCTCAAGGTGGTGGGAGACACTTACCAGAGCGTGACCTTGGTGTGGAAGGCCCCCCAGGCTGGGAACACAACCACCTTCAGTGTCCTGTACGCAGTCTTTGGGCAGCACAACATGTGGCGGGTGGTGGTGCCGCCTGGGAAGACCAGCGTCACCATCCGTGGGCTGACGCCCAAGACCAAGTACATAGCGTGTGTCTGTGTGCGGGACCTGATGCCCCAGAAGGAGCAGTGTGTCATCTTCTCCACGGACGGGGTGGTGGATGCCGAGGCCACTCAGCGGCTCATCAACGTGGTGGTGATCAGTGTGGCTGTTGTCATCGCCCTGCCCCTCACCCTGCTCGTGTGCTGCGGAGCTGTGCAGCGGCGCTGCCGCAGGTGCCACACGGGGGGCTCTGCCGAGGCCACGGGGGCCTACGTCAACCTGGAGAGGCTGGGCCACAGCGAGGACGGCTCCGAGCTGTCCCAGCACAGCCTCAGTGAGGCCGACAGGCTCCTCTCTGCCCGGTCCAGCCTCGACTCTCAGGTCCTGGGCTCCAGGGGGAGCAGGCGGATCAACGAGTACTTTTGCTGAGGGGGGGCACTCCCCTCCATTTGCCCACACACCTGCTCCCTTCCATTTTCCTTCTGTCCCTCCCACCTGCTTACCCTGACACCTGGGCCCACACTCACCCACTCTTTCCCGCTCAGGTACCCACTTCCTCAGACCTTTACCCACAGTGACAACCGGTAACGCTTATTAAGCGCTTCTGGTATGCCAGGAAGTGTTCTAAGTGCTTTATGTACATTAACTTAATTCATTCTCGTCACAGCCCTTTGCACCACGCGCTAGTGTTCCCCCCATTTTCCTGGAGAAGAAACCGGGGGATTAACTAACTTGCCTGTATCAGTCAATATTTTTTTCTGTGTAACAAATAAAGCAAAACCTCAGTGGCAAGCACTTATTTTCATGCAATGACAGGTCTGCGGGTTGACCCAGGTAGTTCTGCCCCGCGAGTTTTCTTTGGGGTCCCGGATGGAGAGTCAGTGGCTGCCTGGGTCAGGCAGCTTTCCTGGAGGGGTAGGATGATATCAGAAGCATGAGGAGAAATAGGCGACGTCTCTTGAGTTCTCAACTTTAGAACTGGCTCGCTGCCTTTGCCGCCCATATCCTACCTGCCAAAGCAAGTCCCAGGGCTGAAGCCAACTTTCAAAGAGCGGCCATATCCCTGCCATATTCTCGCAGGGATATGATGGTGGGGCAGGAAATGGCTTGCTGAGCAGTAATCTGATCCGCTGCCTTGCCCATGAGGTTCACAGCGAGCAAATGACAGCTCTGGAATCTGGACCAGGAATTGGTTCCACAGCTGACAGTCCTTACCACTCCCCTCACTGGCATCTTGATTACATTTATGCTAACTCACATGCCGGGGTCCAGCCTCAGCTGGGCCGGGTGTCCCCGAAGGAGGAGTGGTGTTGGCAAGATGAAAGGGAGAGCCACACAGCGAGTTCTGGTCAGTAGTCAGGCATCTCCATCTTTATTCTGATTATCAAGCTTCTTATATAGGCAGTTTAATTTGGGTAGGGACTTACAAGCGCTTATCAGATAATTTCCTCTTTGTTCATCACATATTATTTTAGTTAAACCATAATGGTACAGACTGCACCAGGGATGGGGGACAGGGTCTTGCTTCTTGAGTAATCATGTCCCTCAGAAAACCATGGGAGGTAGCACAAATATGTGCTTTTTGGTAACTTATTCTGGGGTCTGCAGGAAAACAAGATATAGGTTAATAGAAAATGAAGAGCTTTAGGGATAAACTAGATAATAAAGAACTGTAGGAAAACAAGAGATAGGTTAATGGAAAACGAGAAGCTTTCTGAAGAAACTAAGTATATAGGAGGGAAGTACAAACAAGAAGGCGTTACCTTTGCAGGAGGCAGGGTGTATTTTAATGGCTCAGTTTGGGAAAGCTTTGGACAAACATCAACTTAGGTAGGAAACCGTCTATTGTGGTACACATTTAAAGTTCTCCATTGTCCTAGGTACAGAATAATTTATCTCCTTGGAGTTGCTCTGGCCCATAAGCCTGAGAGATGTTTCTGGCAGATTAGCAAAGGGCTCTTTGAGAGAGATACAGGGATCAGAGGAAAAGGCAAGAGACTAACAGACCTTGCTTATCTGTGGGGCTATCCCGCCCTCAGCAGTCACCTGCAGTGGCAATCCCATGCCAGCAGGGTTAGGCCAGTATTAGTTCAAACCTTAACCTAGTGGGGCAATGCCCTCAACCAGGCCTCGTGGCTCCCCACACTCACGGACATGCACACACACAGTCTCTTTATGCATTAGCCACAATCGTTCAGCCCCACACACGCAGGGATGCATGCTGTGTCCTCGCTGTCTACACTTAGGGATTCTAACATTTTTGTCTCTGGGTGCCATTCTTCCTAGACCATCACTTGATTTTTAGTAAATTCTAGAGGTTTAGATGATGCTGAAGAGACTCCTGTTCATTTACTCTCAGGCTGGAGGAATGTGAGTCTGAGAGAGCATTCACGATGGGTGGCACGGTGCATTCAACACACAGCTCACCTCTGTCCCCATAGAGTGGCTTTTGTTATTTGACTAAACTTCCCTGGGTGCCTGAGGGTGTTTCAGGGCCTTCCCAGTTATTCAGGAAACCATTTCAAAGTGGGATTCCTGTTCAGTTTGCTTAAAACTGGGGAACCGCTGAGAGGTTGTCTCTGCACACAAGTGAGAGTGAGTGTTCCCAGCAAAAGGGTCAATGTTGTGTCTTGTCTGCAGGACTGAGCTCTAACAAAGGGGGCATCCAGGGTGTTTGGTGCCAAGGCCTTTAACTAACAAACTGAGGAAATTTGGGGATAGCAAGAGGTTCAAGGAAACTATTTTGCTGCTATCAACTAAGAGACTCGGTATTGTGTTGAACCATTGCCAAATATGAAACACTGTGATGTAGTGATTTCTTTTCTTTCTTGAAGATTTTATTTATTTATGAAAAATAGAGAAGAGGGAGGAGGAGAGAGAGAGTGAGCGGGGGTGGGGGGGAGGAGCAGAGGGAGAGGGACGAGCAGACTCCATCCTGAGTGCAGGGCTTAATCCCAGGACCTTGGGATCATGACCTGAGCTGAAACCAAGTGTCAGACACTCAACCAACTGAGCCACTCAGGTGTCCCAGTGCAGTGATTTCTAAAGTTTCTGTACTCCCTCTCATATTTACAAAAGACCTTACAACATATTTTCCTATTCTCTTCCATTTGATCTTTACATCAACCCGTTATGGAGGCTAAGCTACTTGATTTTACAGATGAAAACACTGAAGTCCAGTGAGTCGAATAATTCATAGAGGGTAGCAATCAGTTTTTCCTGGAGGGTCTAAGCCTTTGATAACGTTCTGCCAGGCTGAGGGTTTTTATTCAGTGTTGATCTCTGCAATGCAATCTACAGCAAGTTCAGTATGGAAATGGATTTTTTTTTCAAGTCACTGAAAACCATAAGAACCATAAGACCACCAGTATACATGTGCGTGGTATTTCCATATATGGATATTTTCTGGCCATCATCTGGAGGATACATCTGAACATACCTTAAGGGCCATAGCCATTGGTAAGAAAGTATTTGGTTGGGAGATGACAAGACCGCAGTCTACATCATGGGTCAACAAACATATTCTGTAAAGAAAATCAGATAGCAAATAGTTAGGCTCTGTCACTACTACTTAGCTCCTCTGATGGAATGTGAAAGCAGCCATAGACACTATGTAGGTTAATGGGCATGGATGTATTCCAATAAAATCTTATTCACTAAAACAGGTGGCAAGCTGGATTTGGCTTCCAGGCTGTAGTTTTCTAACCCCTGATGTAAATTTATCAAGGTATTTCTGCTGTTGAGACCCAAGACTCAATTCTGATTGTTTGATATATAAGATTGACAGGCTCTCCCCAAATTAGCACAAATATAAATGAAATAGATGAAAGCAGCCACCTATTGAAATAGTGAGGAAATTTCCTCTAAATGATTGACAGAACCAATCAAGATTGAGCAATTATTGGCCCAAAGACAAGTAACATCCAATTAGTTCTATTAAATCTTGTTTGATGAATATTCAGGAATTGAAAGCAAGAATTTGTTAGTGTTTATCCAATATTATGTGGATGTGTGTGTGAGAGAGAGACAGAGAGAGAATTCAAACTTTTCAATGATTCATTAAGACCTGCTTGGGTGGGTCTGGATGGAATGACCCCCAAGATGCTTTCAATTCCCCTTGTTGTTATATCTCTTGAGTTTAGGGACACCACTTAGTTATTTGAGGTAAATGACATAGCCCAGATTTAATTGTCCCAATCTCTTGCCTTAGTTGATAACACAGCTACACATCTGTGCCCATAGGCCAAATAAGAAAATCAGAAGATGAGGGAGGTCAAGAGAGAAGGAGCAATGCAGAAGTGGCCTGCATAATTCCAAAGATGATGTGCCAGCGGTTGTTCTTTTCAGGCTTTCAGCACACCAATGGAAGGTTAGGTTCAGCTGGATTCAATGGAAGAGGGTAGCCTGGGATGAACATAGAAGAAATTGTGGGGGATGGAGATATCTTTAGTTCCTTATATTTGGAGGTGAGAAAATGATTCACTAGTGGGTTGTGATGCAATGAATTAAATCAAATTTTTCCAAAAAGAAAGCTTGATAAAATCTTGGCCAACCTGGTGCAAACTGCTGGAGTGAGATCAGAGTGCCCCCCCGCCATTAGACCAAACTCGCTGGGCCCTTGGGATCTCTTCACCCTCGGTTGCTGTATATGGGTTGCTTTGCGAAGGGCATGATCTCATGCAAGCAATCTTTGCAGCTTTGCATGAACCCATTCCTTGAAGGGGGTCTAGGCCACACATCTCCATGTCTAGCACAAGCTTTGCACCCACTGCACTTTCTTTGTTTTGATTTTTATCTTAAGAGGACTTCAGATATCTAGCCATATTGTAGAGCTAGATAAGAAACTGGAACAAATATATCTGGCTTTGATGGAAAGCCTGGAATGTAATCAGCTTAGTTGGTGACCCATTTCCCTCGTCACTGGTTAACTACTAAGAGGATTTTCTTCCTTGAGGCCTTTTGTACAGTATAATGTATATCCTGAGTCTTAGGGGAACTCATGGAATGTCAATATTTACCAGGAAGTACCTTGTAATCTCTTGTAGACAGCATATGGATGGGTCATCCTTTAAAATTTTTTTTTCTTTATTTAAGAGAGAGAAAGAGAAAGAACAAGGAGGGGGAGCAGCAGTTAGAGGAAGAGGGAGAAGCAGTCTCGCTGCTGAGAAGAGAGACCGATGTGGAGCTTGATCCTAGGACTGTGGGATCAGCTGCTCTTCAAGGGTCTGTTGGTGTAGGAAGGGAAATAACATAATTACTGTATGCTAGATACCTTATTTTACATAACCTCAAAGTTTCCTAGAAACACAGTAAAATATTTATTAATTTCCTCACTTTGTAGAGGAGAAACTGAGACTCCTGGAGGTTAAGTGATCTTCCAAAGATCTCAAGACAAGGAAGCATCAACTAGAGAGAAGACTGCATGGTGTAGGGTCTAAAAAGCTTTGCCCATCTGTGGATTCCTTGCACCTAGAAAGTGTGTGAAGATGGCCAATAAATAGTTGTTGAATTATTAAGGAGTGGAAGAGCAAGTACCCCAAATCACATACATCTCACCTTAAAACATAAGTCTCATGTTTATCATGTGAAATACCCAGCATTCAGGGCAAGTTGTGAGATCCAGGATAAAAAACACACATTTCCTTAATCAGAAAATGCAGTCTTGTGGTTTAACCTCTGCACTGTGATGCTTCTCTGATTCTGCTCATCCATGTGGCAGAGACAGCTGTCTTCATGCAGTATAAGAATGAATCCATCACATGAGATGTGGGGAGAAAACCAGGGAAGGCAGTGGTCCCATCTTTGTTACCCACCATCTGCATTCACTTCTAGAGAGTGGTTGAAAATTTGAGCTTTCAGGAGCCAATTGTGATAGATGAAGTATTAGATGGATTCTGGCCCAATAACCAGAACCACAGTGCTCAGGATAGGATTACCTGCTTGTTTCTCAGATCATTTTGTAAGAAACTGAGGGAAGGCAGTATCTGTGCTGAATAGGACAATTGGTTTAGAGTTTGCTTTGCAGACTGAAGAACCAGACAAAGGGTGAATTCTGTGATCTTAGTTAAGGGGCATAGCTTCCTCTTCATGGGTTCTTATTGATCTTGGGATCTGGGCCATAACAGACCTATGAGCATCCAGGGGCTTTGCCACTGCTGTGCTGACCTACATCACCATGGATTACCAATAATAGGATCTGCCACTCGGAAGCTTGGGCTATACTTATTCAAAACCTGCAAGGTGGTTTCTTACAGAAGAATATGGCTTCAGTTTCCCATTATTTCCTGCTAGTTCTGGTCTTTCTGGATTCACATGCAGCTCAACCACCCTGTCTGCCAGGATGTACCTGCTCAGAGGACAGTTTCGGCAGGTGGGCTATGCTGGCAAGATGCCAGGAGGTTGTAGGGGGTGGGCTTTCTTTAGAGATGAAGTGGAGTGGGAACAGACCTATATTTGTCAGGAAATCAGCCAAATCTCTAGTTGGTGCTGAACTTTGGAGAACTGTGCACTTTTACCAAAATGGTTCTCTTTTATTTCAAGTGAATAACACCTATTTTTTCTTTAAATTCATATGCCTAATGCCAGAATAAACCTGATCTCACTTGCCTGATGTTCTTCTTTCTTAAAGATATATGTACTTATTTTAGAGAGAGACAGAGAGTAAGAGAATGTGCATGAGTTGGGGGAGGGGCAGAAGGAGAGAGAGAGGGAGGTAAATTAGACTTCCCGCTGAGCTGGGAGCTCAATTCAGGGCTTGATCTCAGGACACTGAGATCATGATCTGCATGTAACCAAGAGTTAGTCGCTTAACTGACTGAGCCACCCAGGAGACCCCCCACCCCCCAATATTCACCTTAAAGCTTTTGTGGTTTCTTGTACAGGGCTCTGCAGTGCATATCTATCTCTTTAGGAAAGATCCCAAGGAACCATCCTGAACAGTTAAAGTTGTTGAGAATTGAAAATTCACCCTTATTTGAACTGCTTCGAGGGTCCTTCATCAACATGAGCACGTTGGAATACCTTTGGCTTAATTTTAACAACATCTCTGTGATACACCCGGGAGCCCTAGAGCACCTGTCAGAACTGAAAGAGCTGAGACTGGAGGGGAACAAACTCCGTTCAGTACCATGGACAGCATTCCAAGCCACGCCTCTCCTGAGGGTCTTGGATCTCAAACACAACAGGATTGATGTGCTCCCTGAGCTAGCCCTTCAGTTCTTGATTAACCTGACCTACCTTGACTTATCCTCCAATAGGCTTACAGTTGTATCTAAGAGTGTCTTCTTGAACTGGCTAGTCTACCAGAAACACCTGCAGCCTGGCTGTGGAGTCAAGGTTCTCTCCAGCATGGTGCTAGCACTGCACAACAACCCCTGGGTATGTGACTGTCGCTTGAGGGGACTTGTCCAGTTTGTAAAGTCCATCAGCATCCCGGTCATCTTGGTGAATTCCTACCTGATGTGCCAACGCCCTCTCTCTAAGGCAGGGCAACTTTTTCATGAAACTGAGCTCAGTGCTTGCATGAAGCCACAGGTCTCAACCCCCAGTGCCAATGTCACCATCCAGATGGGACAGAATGTGACCCTGAGATGCCAGGCACAGGCCAGCCCTTCACCAACCATTGCATGGACTTACCCCCTGAGCATGTGGAGGGAATTCGATGGTAAGCCACAGACATCCCCTCAATATATCTGGGGGAATAGTGAAGTCTTACAGCAACCCAGTCCTCAGTAGGGATGTTTTATACTGGATCAATCGCAAAGTAAGGGTGCCGGTAAGATTGGGGTGGGCCTGAATTATACCCACCACAACAGAAAGTTTCCAAGACAGTGTTCCACTACTGGCATGATTTCAAATGGTTGCATGCAGATCTCTATGGGATATATATGTGTGTGTGTGTGTGTATATATATATATATATATATATATATATATATATACACTTGACATATTGTATAAATAATATAAAATTATATATGAACAAATATGTTCTTTGAGAGTCTTCTAGATGCAAAATATTATGCTGTGCATTTTTAAATCACAGAATTTCTGACTAGGACTGATTCTAGAGATTATCTATTAATTATTTCCTAAAATTTCTGGAGCAGACTCATCTGGGGTACTTGTTAGAAATAAGATTTCCAGGCCCTGCCCTGGAGATTCAGATTCCTTGTGTCTAGGGAAGGGTCTGAGGTTAATGTATATTGACTAGGGTTCCTCTTCTCCACTCCTCCTTTCCCAAGTAATTCTTACCCTTGGGCAAGGTTGGGAATTCCTAGATACTGGCTGAATTTTATACTTCTCACCACTGTGTTATTCAGATCTTGTTGGTTTGAAGTTGTAATACTGGGACCCTGGGTGAGGAAATGACCCCCATGGGCCCCAACATTGGGATTCAAGCCTACCTCTCATGTCCTGAAACTCTATGCTCTCTTTTCATACCTCAGCTGCAATCACCTTTATTGCTACCCTACAGGGTTGGGACACAGCACAAGGCCAAGGATGGCATCCCTGGTGTCATCTTAATGCTGTCTAGACAACAACTAGAAATATATGAGTAAAACTTGAGAAATACGTCAGTTACCCATATATTTGTTGTGCGTAGGGACAAACTGCTGGAAGATTAAAAAATACCCAACAAAATGAGCTGTTGACTTTTCCCTATCATTTTAATCACATCTTATTGGGTTGAGATTAAATACCAGTGAAGAAGAAATGTAGGATTTATTTTTGTAGCATCTTGAAGAACAGTGAGATGCATGCACATGTCTTTTTTAGTGTTCTGTAGTCAGTTTCTTTGGTACCATGTTATATGTATCCTCTCAGTAATAACACAGCTCACACTGAGCACTTACTATCAAACTTAGGGATTGAGTACTATTATCATCCCCTTTTACCGATGAGGAAATTGAGGCCAAAAGTATCTAAGCAACAGGTCCAAAACCATATACTTAGTAAGGGATGGAATCTAGGCATTTGGATCCAGACTCTGAGCCTCTCCAAATCTGGGAAGTAAAAAGGCAATTCTTTAAAATGTTTTTTAAGATTTATTTATTTATTTTAGAAAGAGAGAGAGCACTAAGTGGGGGGAGGGACAGAGGGAGGTGGAGAGAGAGGGAGAAAAGCGACTCCCCAATGAGCATGGAGCCTAACACAGGACTCGATCTCATGACCCTGAGATCATGGCTTGAGCTGAAACCAAGAGTTGGATGCTTAGCTGACAGAGCCACCCAGGTGCCCCAAAAAGGCAATTTTTGAAGCTCACAATATCACATCGTTGCAAGAGATCTCCCCAAAACCATGCTGTTAGCTCAGCAACACTTCCGGTGGTTTGCTACAAACAGCTAGTGAAGTTGGAAGTGTGGTTTTTATAGGCAGTAGAACGAGGTTCCTGATTAGTCACTACCTCTGAACATCTCTCCCTGCGGGCAAGTTGCTTATTCACGCCTATCCTCAGTTTCTTATGTGTAAAACTGCAGTACTTACCTTACAGGGGGGCTAAGAGGCAAATACACAGCACCAAACATTGCTTAATAAATGATCACCTCCAGCTTAAAAAGAAATAACTGGCATTGCTGAACTGTCCAGCTTTCTGTCAGAGATGTGTCTGTCGAGCTGCTTTGCTCTCTCTCCCCCAGTGTTGACTTCGTCTACTGCAGAAGACACTGTTCTGTCGGAACTGGTCATACCTGCTGCCCATCTGGTAGACAGAGGCAATTACACCTGTGTGGCCTCCAACTTCCTGGGCAGGAGCACCCTTGTCATCTTCCTCCGCGTCCAGCCCCAGGCCCTGCCTCCCTCTTTCCCTTCACAGGACAATGCCTATGTTGACCTGCGGGTCGTCAAGCAGACGGTGCACGGGATTTTGCTGGAGTGGTTGGCAGTGGCAGATGCCCCCGAGGAGAAATGGTTCACCCTCTACCTTACATCAGATGAAACGCTCAAGAAGGAAGTGGTGCACCTTGGCCCCGGAATCAACACGTACGCTGTGGAGGACCTCCTTCCTGGCACGAAATATGAGGCGTGCCTCAGCCTGGAGGGCCAGCCCGCACACCGGGGCCGGTGTGTGGTCTTCGTGACAGGCAGAGACCACCGTGAGCTAGAGGGCCGGGAGCGCCGGCTGCACATCGCAGTGGTCCTCTGTGCTGTGCTGCTTGTGGTGCCCGTGGGTGCCTACGTCTGGGCAGCCCAGGCTCCCTGCAGCTGCGGGGAAGGGACGCTGCACTGCTGTCCTCAGCGCAGCAAGGCCCCCAGGTGCCCACGTGCGGTGCCACAGCAGTGGGACTCCTCCTACAGAGAACCTATAGCAATCTGTGAGGATGGCCTCGGCCCCAGAGATGCTGAAGGGCATGAGGAGAAAGACAGAGAGGAAGACTGGGGCTGAACAGCTCAGGCTGGGCATGGCAGTCATGGGGGGAAGGCGTTGTGGCAGGGAACATGGGGCATTAGTCCCCAAACCCACCCTCTGTGGCAACTCAGCTTGCCTTGACCCATTTATTCAACACTATTTATTGAGCACTTACTCTGTTCCAGGCACTGAACTTGACACAATGATCAGGAAGACACAATTGTTCATGGAAGGGATGCTGGTGGAGCTTTGACCTGTCCAATTAATTATCTTACTATACATGATGGCTAGAAGTCAACACATGTTACTCTTTCCATAGATATAGCCCTGTAACAATTACATAGTACATGCTGCATGTGCTATCCTGTTGGAGAAAGGTAGAATTCCACCCCTTTCTAGAGGTGAATGAGCAGAAGCCCAGCAAGTTATGGTGGCTTGTGCAACATCACCCATCTAACCAGCTGGCAGGGGCACAGCTCGAGGGGCTCTCATTCCATTGTTTCCCCTAAATGTCTGCTCTGCCACATTCTTATGTCTCCTTCAGAAAGCATTCTTCTTCCTCTTACTGCAAACTCCCAATGAAATCACATAAATTTGAGGCTCCAAAAAGCTCCCCTACGGGGCAATGAGAATATGATGGGTGGTGTGACTCTCTGTTTGTGGGTGTCTGTGTCCCCATGAGCAGTCTTTGGGGCCATGGAGAGCCTGGAGCCATTAGGACGGAGGAACAGGAGACTGGTTGCAACCAAGGGCTCGTGCTCCAGGGATTGTTAGAAAGTAGAGTTGAGGGGAGCCTGGGTGGCTCAGTGAATTAGGGCCTCTGCCTTCGGCTTGGGTCATGATCCCGGGGTCCGGGGATCGAGCCCCACATTGGGCTCTCTGCTTAGGGGGGAGCCTGCTTCCTCCTCTCTCTCTCTCTGCCTGCCTCTCTGTGTACTTCTGATTTCTGTCTGTTAAATAAACAAACAAAATCTTTAAAAAAAATAAATAAAGAAAAGAAACTAGAGTTGAAAGGGTCATACCCAGAAGGAACAGAATCTATATAGAATCAAATGACCCTATAATCATTATTATTGTCACCTACAAATGGGAGGGGGACTACAGAACCCTGATTGCCATCCAGTCTCATGAGATTCTGAGCTTCAGGCTTCTTTTTCCAGCCCCATGTCCCTAGTGTCTCAGCTCTGAGGACAAGTGTTTATTACACGAATGAGGGTATAATCTCCCCTCCCTCCCCCTATTAAATGTTTCAAGTTCTCCTATTAAACCCCTGAGAGGTAATTGTCTCCTCCTATCTGGGTGCACATGGAGTGTACCCATGAACCCCAGAGAACCTCATTGTCCCTCTAGGCAGCCCTGATGGTTGGTGATCTTTCTCAGGATTTAAACCCACATCTGCCTTTCTGCAGCTTCTCATGGGCCACAGGAAAATCCCCTGAAGACTGTTGATTATAAACTGGTCTCCCTGTGACATTCCAAGAAATATTTTCTCCCTCCTTCCCACTTTCTTCACCAGTTCCTAGTCTCCTTCCAGGCTCATTTCATGTATCATGGTCTCCTAGGCTTAAAAAAAACATAGCTACAGAGACATGATCACACCTAAGAACATATATTTTAAAGTCATATATACATATGTATAGTTATAGGTATATAAACAAACACATACATGCATGCAATGTGGTAGAGAATTTGCTCATGAGTAATTTCCCATGATACATTTTGAAGACGTGTGGTCAGAGCAAAGCAAGAACTTGCACTTCTAGTAGCCTCTGTGTCTTTCCCGCCATAGAATCGGAGTCCGTCTACGGGTCATGCAGGTACAGCAATTCTGAAGTGACCTGGGGCTACCAGGAAGGGAAGAGTGGATGTTCTGGCCTCCACTTCCAGCAAAGAAAGCTTCATGGTGGGTGTGGGGCAGAAGGGACGGGATGAGGGAAGGGCCCTGGAGGACACGTGTAATATAGCATTGGGAGTCAGGAGTCTGTCAGTGAGTGGGGGCAGCATTCAGGTGCTTCTACGGACACGGAACCTCAGGGAGAGGATTCAAGGTCTGGAGAGGATTCCTAATTATTTCGAGACCCTTAGATTGTCCTTAAAAAAAAAAAAATTCTAGGGTAGAGATGCACATTCTCCAGCTCGATTAGGCAATGTGATGACAGCAGGGTTAAGAGCATAAGCTCTGGGTGCCTGGGTGGCTCAGTGGGTTAAGCCTCTGTCTTTGGCTCAGGTCATGATCTCAGGGTCCTGGGATCCAGCCCCGCATCAGGCTCTCTGCTCAGCGGGGAGCCTGCTTCCCCCTCTCTCTCTGCCTGCCTCTCTGCCTACTTGTGATCTCTCTCTCTGTCAAACAAATAAACAAAATCTTAAAAAAAGAAAGAAAGGAAGAAAGGAAGGAAGAAAGAAAGAAAAGAAAGAAAGAGAGCATAGGCTCTGAGACCCAGGAACCCAGGAACTCCATTTCCTGGGCTTAAGTTCTCGCTTTGCTTCCTACCTGACGATTAATGAGTTTTCACATGTAAAGCTCTCAGAACAATGCCTGGCACATAGTAAGCCCTCAATAAATGTCATCACAGTAAACGTTAACACCATTAAGAGTATCTCAATCTGTGTTTTTCTTGACTGTGAGTCAATATATAGATTAGGCCATTTGGAACACCAGATCTTACTAGGACTACATGTTTGTGTATGTATAGATGTATGTGTGATAATGTGGTAACTATGCCAATACCCTTCACATTCTGTTTAATTAATGTTTAAAAGCTACTGTAATTTCAGGGGCCCCTGGGTGGCTCAGTCACTTGATTTTGGCTCAGATGGTGATCTCAGAGTCATGAGACCCAAACCTGCATCGGGCTCTGGGCTCAACAAGGAGTCTGCTTGTCTCCTTCCTCTGCTCTGCCCTTTCCCCCACCCCAAATAAATAAATAACTCTTATTTTTAAGACAAGTTGCTATAGTTTCAGGTTCAGTTGTCATACTTTTGGGAATCTTATCTCTTAGAGTTTAGACCAAATGATTTTAAGGTGAGTGCCTTTGGTTCAGGAGACATTTGTAAGCAGAGTTACTTGCTTTTGGAATGAAGCCTTTGCTGGCCCCATGCATCTGCTATTGTCAACCTGAGGGAAGGATTTTGTCCTTTTTCTTTTTTCTTCCTTTCTTCTGGCTTGTTGGAGCCTGTAGATTTAACACCTGGAAGAGGGTCTGGCAGAGTACGCTCAGCATATGTGTTATTAAAAGAATGATTGACTATGTTATTGATTAATAAATAAATGACAGAACCTCATTCAGTTAAAAGCATGCATTTGCACAATTTCCTAATGTCCTATCCCAACATCACCAGCCTGTTGCTGCAAAATAAAGTCGCTTACTTTATGGATCAATTTACGGTGGGTTTACACCACCACCGCTTCATCCTGGAAACTACATCAAACCTCACGACACCACCCCCCACCCCACCCACGTTATTTCTGTGACTCTTCTAAGGGACCCTCCTTGTGTCCACATGGACTGTGGCAGCCTCACATGACATTCTCTCCATTCTCCCTGTCCTTCCCCCCTGTGGCCAGGGCTCTTGGGGACCATCAGAGGGCATTACTGTTGCCAACAGATGACAACACCCATGCTAGACGGGCTGAGCCTGGCTTCTCTGGAAGCCACCAGTCCTCAGAGTAGCAGTGTTGCAGAAGACCTCAGAGAAGCAGGAGGCTCCAGCTGTACCCAGGTTTTGCCACGTTTTGCTTGTTGGCCTCTGAAGGCAGCTGCTCCATACCGAGTCCCACAGGTTTTCTTAGGGACAGTCTCCTCAGTTCTTAACTCCTGCAGGATGCAGGCTTCAGGGCTGCACAGGGCCAGAGCTGTGGCCTCTGCCCTGCTCTCGTCCACCTCCCTCCGAGGCCCCTCTCCTCTCCTCTCCTCACCTCTCCTCTCCTCATACAGAGGAGAGGCTCCCAGGCTTCTCAGTGGATGGCAAAATCCAGGAGGTCAGCACGAGCAGGAGTCCTCGCCTCCAGGATATGGTGCTCCAGCCTGCGGACATCCTCAAATGTCCTCTCGTCCACCTGAGAATAGCAACTGTCACCTGAGCTTGTATCAGCAGATACAGAGCTGCTGCTAGGATCTTTACATAGAATAGCTCTCGGCACCTTCATAGCAATGATTTTGTGTTGTTGTTGTTTTTTACACCACGTATTGATGTGGGAAGTGAGGGCCAGGGAGACTTAGTCTCTTGCACAAAGTCACACGTAAACAGCAGAACCAGGATTCAGACCCAGGGCTGTCAGACTGGAAAGTACCATGTTATTTCACACAGTCAGAAAGTCTGACCTCAACCGTAGGGAGAAACACACAATGCCCAGCAGGTTTTCTGGAGACACATCTGGAAACACATCTGTTAATTACTCATCCATTTTTTAGGGCCCAGAAATGGGAGAGCCCTCCCTAAGCTGAAACCCTGTCTCCCAGCTCTGTAGCTAGAGGCTTAAAATTATGCCAGCTTAGAGGCCGGGCCCATCCCAGCGTGATTGGGCAGACAGCCCCTGGGCCCTCACCATTCCTTCATGCAGTAGAACTTGGCCCAGCCTCACTTCCACTGGATGGGGGTCACTTGCAGTATCTCCACATTTGCTGGAACCCTAGGTTTGGCTGTACCTCTTATTCTTTCTCAGTATGGCTCTTGCCAGCAAGTGGGTACTTTCCCCATATTTCTCAGTGCAGGAGGCTGCCCCACAGGCCCAGTTTCTCACATCACCTCTACCCTGGTTCAAGTTCTGGATTTGTCCCAGAGCTCACGCCCCTCCCAGGGCCTGGATGCTGGCCTGAGCCTCTATCCCAGAGGCTCTCATGACCACTGTCCCAGAGACTGCACGGCTGCCCAGGCTTTTGTGTCCATGTCGGGTGTCCCAATCCCTGCCTTCAACGGGCTGGGCTGGGGGTTAATTAGTTCTAGCTCCAGAGTCCATTCCCTCCCAAGCAACCCTGTTGGGGCTTGTCCTGCTCAGGAGAAAAGCCCAGTCCAGGCCCCTGAGGGGCACGACCAGATAGACAAGCCCTGCAAATATTATCACTAGAGGTATATGCATAGCCCTTCGCACAAAGGTTTGCAGCCTCCCACGGAGTCAGATCTGGGGGCTGGGGGATAAATCCACCTGCTGAAGGAGCCAGGAGGCAGGCAGAGCCTGGATGTCTGGGAGACTGATCCCTGTGAGTCAGCTAACACACACGTAAGGAGGGAACAGGAGGTCATCTTGGCCCTTGCTTAACAGATTTTATTGACCATTTACAAAAGAGGTTGATCGCATGCAAATTGGAAGGATGTTGCATTTCCCATGCAGAACTAACATAGTCCAGCGCAGTCCCCTCCTGAAATATATGCTGCAAAATGCCTCTTTGTTCAGTCCGGGATCCCAGCTTGTTAGTTTCACTTCTTAATACACTCTGGGGTGGGGACTGCAGAAACGCCAGCCAGGAGCTTACACATCGGCATATCTGAGTAACACCTTGAAACACAGACTCAGAGATCAAGAAAAGTGCATGTGCATATAATCGGTTTAAATAAAATCACCGACAATACTCCAGAGCAGTTATTAATGAGGGGAGCAAGATGCAAAGAACCGTTCTACTTCCCCCTCCCTACACATGGCCAGACTCCTCATAAAGCAGGGTTCCTTGAAGTTGGGCAGAACTTCCTTGTGCTAAGCATAGAGGCCTGTGCGTCTTCTCTCCTGCAGCAGGTTGTCACAAGCTGACGATGTGTGCCCAGCCAGGGGAAAACATAGAGAACCCAGGATCCTCTGACCAGGTCTATGCTACCAACCTGCTGTGTGGCCTCTAGCAATCACTCCTCCCTTGGAAACCCATTTGTCTTCTTGGCAAAACGGAGGCTTGGGCTTCATGTGCTGCCCAGCTTTGGTCCTTTCTGACGGTGGCTGGCCAGGGCTGCATGGGGGATGTGGTGGGGGAGAATGGAACTGGGGGATCCTCAGTCAAGGCCAGTGACATAGTCCAGCTCTGGCCACCATCGATCAGGGGCTGCACTCAAACCCAGCACAGGCCCTCCTGGGGGTGCTTGGCAGAACAGCTTGAAAGGCTCCTAATACTTTCTGGAAGAGTTTACCCCAGAGAATTGGCCTGCAGAAAAATACTCTGCATTTGTGGTGCTTTGCACTTGGCTAAAGCCCTTGTTATCACATTTACTTCAGTCTTCACCTTGGCCCTGCGAGTGAGGCAGTGAGGACTGATTGACTTCATTTTACAAATGAGGAAGTGAATGTTCAGGGAATTTTAACAGAATTCCCAAGGTTATATCATGTGAGAAGGATAAAAACAGATCTCTCTAAAATTCAGCCCTGCCCTGTCTCTTCCAGGACTCCTGGTGGGGCAGCGCCTTAGGGAGGGGCTCGCGGCTCTTTCAGGTGTCTCTAGGACCACTGCAGGGCTCCAGCTTGGACATTTCTGGGCCCACCTGGGACAGCCCTGGCTGGGGTCATCTCATACCTCTGTCCTCTGGTCCCGTATCGGTACAGCAGGGGCCCACAAACTCTGCCCAGCACCACCTCCCATCTTTCCAATAGCTCTGAGGATCAGCCCCACAGTCAGTGTTAGTTTTCAGTGCATTATGGCCCTGCCCTGATGCACTCACTCTCCTCCAGCCTGCAGGGGTCACTGACCACAACCTTAGCCAGGGCTGACTCCTTTTCCTGCTCCTGCTCTTAGCTGGAGGCTTCAGGATCCAGGTCCCCCTTGGCCTGGCCACATGTAGCCAGGGCCCTGGTCCTCAACTGAGGATGCTGAGGGTCCAAGAGGACTTGAGGGACTCTGTGAGGTCTGAGGTTGGTGAGCACAAGACACCCAGAGCTGGCTCTTTGTGGATTCCCAGCCTCTGTGGAATGAGGAGCGTCAGAGCTGTGCCAACGACTGGGTGATGAGGAAGTATTTTCCAGTTGCATCCCATAAACAGAGAAATCCCTCATCCAAGGCGTATCCAGAGCCATGGATATGGGGCTTACATCATGGTTCAAAACAGAGATGACCCTAAGAAGTGGGTGGCGGGGAGCATGGTCCAAGTGGTAGGACAACTGGGCTGGGGAAATGAGGATCCACAGGACACATGCTAGAAGTAAGCCTTATTACCTACATTCTTCTTCTCAAACTTCTGCCTGAGCTCAGAGACCAGAGCTGATTGGACAGGGCTTCCCACCTTGGGTTTTGGTGACCGTTGGGATTGATGAGGGGTGAGTGAGCCAGAGACTGTAGGCACAGTCCAGGGGGCCACGCCCATCTTGGGCGCCATTGTGGGTGGTGGAGGGGGAGCTGGGGCTTTGGGGGGCAGTGTGCTTCCTAGGCTGTTGTTGTTGCAGTTCTCATTGGAAGGATCCTCTTTGAGCACAAACTTGGCAGCAGCCTTGGTCCTTCTGAACTTGAGCCATTCGACGCGCACGGCTCGAGGCGCCGGGGTGGGCCGCTTACGGAGCACGCGCCGCACAGGAAGGACCTTGTTGGACTTCTTATTGCGCCAGAAGGTGGCGGTGGAGATGAGGACGGTTATGGCCACTATGATGGCCATGATGCCAGCCAGGACACCCACAGCCTTCATGGGGTTGTCTTTGGTCTGCATCAGGAAGGCGGCCATGGGGCTTCGGGACAGCATCTGGAAGAGAGAGCCCTCCCCTTGCCTTCCGTGGCTCCTGCCCGGTCCCTGGAGGACGGAGCAGGGCTCATGAGCTCCCTGAAGCCTGATGGTTTAAAAAACAATCTTTCTGGGGTCAAGCATCCCTGGAGAATCTGATGAGCACTATGGGCTTCGGTCCAGAAAAAATGCACACAGAGAAAATGTGACGCATACAGCTCTCCAGAAAAATGCACAGCAAGAGAGCATAATGCAAACAACATTTTTCAGATTAAGAACTCCCACATTAGCTGGACTCTTTCCTTGAGAGATTAGGGGATTGCTTACCTTGGTTATGGAGGGCCTCTTCTGTCCAAGTGAATCAGGACCCCCCTAAGTGATAATTTTCTGCCAGATACTGAGCTGATAACTATGTACCATGATTTTACTTCTGCCTTTTAACACCCATGCGAAAGAGCCATCACTATTCCCAGTTTACAGGAAAGGAAGAAGAGGCCGGGCAAAGCCCCAAATCACACTGTTAAAAGGTGTTGAAACTAGGATTTCTACTTGATTCCAAAGCCTATGTGTCTGATGGCAGAAGCAACCTTTGCTAGCATTGAGTGTCTTTTGGAGGAAGGCTGGGGATGGTCTTTGTTCCTCTGACGACACTGCAGCAAGGCCTCAGCTGGCCCTCTGACCCTCTCCCCGACGCAGACTTGGTACCCACCTCAGTGTCTGTGATGTCAATCTTGAGTAAGGCTGTGGTGCTGAAGGATGGGGAGCCACGGTCCTTGGCCTGCACCTCTAGGGACCATGTGAAGTCCCCGCCAGGGGTAATGTTGTGCAGGGCATCAAGGGAGCGGATGGAGTTCTTGAGCCGGATTTCCCCTGTGTGTGCATCGATGTCAAACACGTTGGCTGGCTTGACGTGGGTGATGGAATAGTCCACCAGATTGTTGGGCTCTTCTGCATCCTGGTCCGTGGCCTGTGTGTGGGGAGGGTCGGACAGAGCTGGGCTTCAAGGATGACACTTGTGAACCCTGGCTAAACCAAGAAATCATATGTGGCTTGCTGGGTTGAAGGGAAATGATCCTAACCCTACCTGGAGTGGACTGGAGTTGGGAGAAGTATTAAATGAGCCAGGGTCTGTGCCAGCCCCCCTATGTGTATTATACCATTCCATCCTCAGAACAAGTCTGGGTGGTAGGTATTGTTTAAAACAAAACAAAACAAAACAAAAACTTGGATAAGTGACTTGTCTAAGGATGGATATAGAGAAGGAGGGGAGATGGGATTCAAAGTCAAGTCTCTTGGGTTTCAGAGTTCATGCTTCATCCACATTAGGAAGACAGTTTTGCTTAGCACTGCTCTGAAAACAGGCAGACCACTGTGTGAACAAAAGCAACCCAAATACTTAAGCTACCCAAGCCTCAACTGCTTCTTTTGTAAAGTGACAATAATAGTTTCTCTCTTAGAGTTTATTTCTGGGTTGAGTTGGGGATGGGATGTATAATGAACCTTAAAATCCTCTGCTCATATTGGGAAGCCACTAGTTTTATTTTAAAATAAATTCTTCTGCTATGGTGCCTCTTGGAGCAGCTAGAACGAGGCTTTTAGGGAAGATTTGTTGCCTTCAAAGCTCACCTCAATTTTCACCGGGGTCCCCAGCACCATTGTCTTCTCCTGGATACTCTTTCCAAACTGCGGGTAGTGGTCATTGACATCCAGGAGAGTGACAAAGACCTCGGCCAGGCTGTATTTGCCCTCCATATCCTCTGCCTTCACGTAGAAGTTGTACCTGGCTGTGGCCTCAGCATCCAGGCTGGCCCAGGGCTGGGTGTAGATGATCCCAGTGGACGGGTGGATCAGGAAGCTGCCAGGCACAGGGAGCTCAGGCTTGGGTGTGCACAAGCACAGGTGCGTGCATACAGGCACGAGCGTGTGCGCACACACACACACACACACCTGCAGGAGTGACCTACCTCTAATGCATTATGCAGCTTCTCCAAAGTAGCTCACCTGATCCTTTCCCCAATCCTGCAGTCTGATGGAGGTAGGCCCACCCATCTACTCACCCACCTCTTAACCCTGAACTTACCCAGACTCAGACTCACAGCCCTTCCCTTTCCACCCAAAGCCTACCCCTCCCTAACTCCAGGCCATGACAGTGACCCTTCTTCTCTTAGATCCCTGAACCTCTGCTTCAGGCTCTCTACTGTTTTCCTTTCCCCCACTGGGCTTGTATTCATTTCTCCAACCCGGTCTAGGTCCCTCCTGCTTTCCGCCCAGATCCCCTCTGCCCCCTGCCTCCCAAATCCCTTGCCCAAGGCTCTTTCCAGAATTCTGGATCTACTTACGGGTCTGCCCCGGACCCATAGATGGAGTATTTGACTTCGCCCCACGGACCTGTGTCTGGATCTACAGCCTGGAAGAGAGAAAGCTCTTAGCAGTCCCTGTCCTTTGCTGGGGCATGTTGGCAGCCCAACATGTGTGTCGTGTGTCTGAGAGCTGCTTTCCCTGGCAACACAAGGGGATTTGGGGTTTACCCAACTGGGCAGAAACTTATCTGAAGGCCTGCTCCAGAGCCCTAGCTTTCTACCCAGGAGGTCTCAACTGTTGGAAGAACCAAAAGGTTTAGATCTAGAAGGTATATATCCCTCCTTTGTAAAAGAGAAAGGAAAAGGAGATGAGTCCTGTGCCCTGACTTCGGGGTTTTTGCCTACGTCCTCCTTAGAGTCCTGAGAGGTATTGTTATCCCCATTGTACAGAAGAAGAAACTGAGCCTCAGAGAGGTCAGGTAGCTTGTCCAAGGACACAGTTAATGCATTTGGGCTTTGTGGTTCAAACTGGAACCCAGGTCTCTCTGATTTACCAAGCCTCCTTCGTGGGGGTTCCTAACCACAACCCTAGTCCCTGGGCTAGTCCTCAACCCACTGTGACAGCCACCACGTTGGAGCCTCCTG
The DNA here is from genome assembly GCF_922984935.1 of Meles meles. NCBI lineage: Eukaryota > Metazoa > Chordata > Mammalia > Carnivora > Mustelidae > Meles > Meles meles. Next base: position 42,736,338 of record NC_060078.1, on the reverse strand, counting down.
GAGAATTCTCAGGGATTCTGGCAATGTAGTAGTGGGAGGTGAACTTGGGGACATTGTCATTGGTGTCCAGGAGCTGGATCAAAACATCTGCTGTGGAGCTGAACTTCTCTGGAGTGTTCACTTCAATGGCCAGTAGCTGAGGAAGGAAAGAAAATAAGGACTTATCTGGGTGGTGGTCACCAGGCAGAAAGCCTTCCCACTGTCCCAGCATGGTCGGGCGGACACCTGCCCTGTCCTGCTTCAGTCTCCAACATCAGCCTGTGATGCCTGCCGCCACCTGCAGGGGGCACCTCTAAGGCCCACTGTCTCGAAAGGCCTGCTTATGGTTGTATTTGGCCCAATTTCTTTTGTCCCATTGATTTGCTTACTCCTTTTTAGTTTCACTTTGAAAAATTATTTTGCTATATAATATAATTTAATATTTGTTAGGGAAGTTCTTGCCTCATATTCTTTCTGTTTTCCTATTCTTACAGGTTTATTCCTCCAGATAAAAATCAGTGTAATGTTAACCCTCCTCCCCATCCCCAAAGGAAATTCTACATCAGACTTAATCGAAATGATACTGGATTCTTTATTCATCTGATGAGACTTTGCATTTTTTAAACAAAGTACGCCTTTACATTTCTTGCTTTCTTTATATCCCTTTGTTAAATTCTTGTGTTTTTTTTTTTTTGTTATTTAGATGTTGTATATTCCTTATTATCCTAATGACTAGGAATTTTATCTTTTAGTTGTTATTATAAAAGAGGATCTTTTATTCCATTATTCTCTTTGCTATTTTTCTTATTCAGGAACACTCAAATTTTGTGTATTAAGTTTATAATCAATCATGTTAGCAGCTTTGCTGTGTTTGTTTTTCCAACGTTTCTTAGATTTGTCTAAGCAAACAATAACACCACCTACAAATAATGATAATTTTGTCCCTTCCTTTCTAAGGTTCATACTTCTTATTTCCTTTCTTTATGCAGGAATAACATTACTCCAGGAATAGTGCTAACTAACAGTGGTGATAGCAGGCACCAACAATTTTTTTCTGACTTCATACGAAGCTTTTTTTAATTTATTTTTATTAAAGATTTTATTTATTTATCAGAGAGAGAGAGAGAGAGAGTGAGCACAGGCAGACAGAGTGGCAGGCAGAGACAGAGAGAGAAGCAGGCTCCCTGCCGAGCACGGAGCCCGATGTGGGACTTGATCCCAGGATGCTGGGATCATGACCTGAGCTGAAGGCAGCCGTTTAACCAACTGAGCCACCCAGGCATCCCTCATACAAAGCTTTTAGATTCTCACTTCTAAGCATGATGTTTGTTGTGGTGGTATATGTAGGTATAATTATAAATAATTATAACAGTTTAAATAATATTAGTGAAGTATGTTTTTCCTTTTTATTAATATATAGTATTTATGTATATATCTAATATTCGTTATTTACATTGTTCATAATTTTAAAAAATCACAGATACAAAGGAGTATTTTTTCTTAACTTCTGCTAAAGTTTTTATCAGAATCGATGATAGATGTCAAATGCCTATGAGAAATACATTTATCTTGATAATCAAATAGTTTTTCTGTCTTAGTCTATTAACATGGCACCTTGAATGCCAGTGCTTTCCTGGGACAATGGTAATTTAGGAACAGAGGCTTAGTGAGGCTGTGTGAGCAGCGGGAGCAGGCCCTTGTACCCTCCCCTTCTTCCCTCCCCGCCCCCATTCCTGTTCCCCCAGTCAGCAGGAGGGGCAGAGGAACCGAGAGGGAAAAAGGAGGGCCAGAAGGGGCAGGAGGCGACAGAGACCCCTCAGGAATGAATCCAGGAGCTGCTATGAGCTCCTAGGACCCCCCATTCAAGGCGGTGCAAAGCATCACCTACCTTAAAGGTTAGCACTTTGAACTTTTCAAAGTCAATGGCGGCTGAGTTTTCCACAATGATGGTGACTTGGGCTTCATTCAGGACTGTCAGTGGGACCACTCGGAAGATGCCCCCAGGTCCCACCAGCCGCAGGTTGAATTTAGCATTGGCTCCCTGGACCACAGAGTTTGGAGGGAGGCAATGGGAAGATGAGTGAGAATAGAAACTCATTAGATGGTCATGCTAAGTGAGGAGCCTTCCTTATGCCCTTAACCCTGGCAGGTGAGTATTATTATTTCCTTCTGTCAGCCAGGCCATGGAGGATCAGAAAGACTTAGCAGGCTATGGAGACTAAGCCAGGTAACAAACAAACACAGCCTAGCCCTCTGCCGGGCGGAGGAGGTGATGGGAAGTGGTCACAAAAACTCCCCGGGGGATCTAATACAGGGAGGCTTCTGTTTGGCTGGCTTTACTTTTTAACTGATTGTGAATGTCCTTAGGCTAAGCAGAGAGTCTGTGGTTAGCTACTGTCCCCCATCTCTCTCTTGGTTACACCTTCTTGTTTCATTCATTTTGTGACCTGCCAGGCCCTTGGGACATAGGCAGTGAAGGTTGGTGAGCTCTCAGCTCAAGTCCCTTGGAAGACAAGGTGGAGGGCAGGACCACACACCTGGTCTGAGTCGTTGACGGTGATCTTGAGGCCCCGCAGGATCTCTCCCTGAGGTGGGTGCTCATACATGGACAGCTCAAATCTGTTCTGGGGTCCACTCTCACCATAGAACGTAGGCGGATGGTTGTTGAGGTCCACGATCCTGATGGTGACTGGGACCATGGCCTGGGCAGCTGGGATCCCGGCAGAGCTGACCTCAGTCACCTGGGGTGGGGGCAGGTGGCTATTGCTGTGTGGTAGGAGACTCCAAGATGGCCCCATGGATCCCCGCCTCCACATGTTCATCCTCATGTATAATCCCCTCTCTTTAAGTGTGGCCTGCCCTAGCAACTGACTTCGGATAGCACGTGGCAAAGGTGATGGCATATACTTAGTGATTTAGACGACAAGGATTATAACGTCTGTATTCCAGCAGACTGTCTCTCTTGCTGGCGCTGATGAGATGAGTAGCTATGTTGGAGAGGCTCATGTCTCAAGGAGCTAATGGGGATCTCTAGCCAACAGGACACTAGGAACTAAATTCTGCCCATAATCATGCGAGCCTGGAAGCCGATCCTTCCACAGTCAAGTCTTCAGATGAGAACCCAGTCCCGGCCAACAATGCGATGGCAGCTACATGAGAGACCTCAAATCTGTGGACCTGGCTTACCAGGAATCCTGGCCCACAGAAACTGCGAGATACAAATGTGAGCTGTTTTAAGACCCTAAGCTTGTGGAAATGTTACAACAGCCACAGGCAACAATATGGTGCTAGTACTGATCCCGTTTCTCAGATGAGGCACAGAGGGGTGAAGTAGTCACCTGGGGGTCACACAGCTAGTGAGTGGCAGAGCCGGAACAGGAAGAACACACAATTAGGTGTGTCTGATTCCTTCGCCAGTGCTTTCTCCATCTCCCCACACTGGCCCCTCTTTGCATCCAGAGACATACGGGATTGAATCCCAGCTCTGCCACATTCTGTCCTGGTGTCCATTTGGCCACGGGGAGGCTGTAGGGAGTGGAGGTGCGCCGACACAGCAACAGATAACTAACACGGGCAGCAAAGCCAGGGCTGAGAATCCACAGGCTCCATGTGAACCACTCCCTGTGACAGATACTATCAAGGACCTCCCTGCCCTTGTTCTTTAAGCATGCTCTGTCTTACCTATCCTAAAACTCTGCTCCCGGGACACCACTCCGTCACACCCTAGCTGCTATCCTGGATCCCTTCTCAGAAGCCTACACCTCCATTTCCTAATTCCTCCTCCGCTCTCAGCCCATCCCCAACGGAGACCTTCACACCAATTTCCATGCTGCGTGCACCACTGTCACCTCCTTTGCCTTCCTGAGTGTCCTCTGCTAATGTGACCCTGCTCTCTGCAGGCTCCTCTCTAGCTCTCTGATTGCTCCTGGGTTTCCCTCACCTGCCCACCCCCCCCCTCAATCCTCACTCAGCCTCCAGGGCCCCCACAGCTGCATTCTCAACCAGTGCTCCTCTGTCCCCACGGCCACTCTCTGGGTGATCCCATTCCCCAAAACCATCCTTCCACAGCCACCTGTAGGCTGACACTGTCTCCCCAGGTTCCAAACCTGTATATCCAAGTTGTGTGTTTCAACCTGAATGTTCCTGAGACAGAGAAGCTTTCCATGCCTGTCCTCCCTAACCGGCCTCATCTCCTGTGCTCCTGATGGTGTGACACCACCTCAAATGCCCCATCCCTGTCCCTTCCCTCACCCCTCACAGCCACATTCTGTGGAGTCGGCCTCCTTCATATTTTGCAATTTGTCTATTTATGCTATTCCACCTCCCTCCATCCCTAAGAGCCTTCTTCATTTATCGCCTTAACTAATGGCTTTGCCTCCCTGCCTCTCATCCAGTTTCCTCCAAACTCAAGGTGGGACCAGTGTTCTCAAACCTTAGGCTGGAACTGGTGCCAGAGTCACTTGGGAGATTAGAACATGCAGAGTCCTGGGTTTCTTCCAGACACACAAACTTCCTGTTGCCAGGACTAGGTCCTGGAAATCTTTGTCTGCCAAACTCTCTGAATCTGAGACCTGCCATACCCCTTCCCTGCCGCCCCTGGTCTAAAGCAGACAGATGAGCCTTTTAACAAGACTCTAATCATGCTCAAGACCCTTCAATGTCTCTTTACTCCTCTTGGAGAGAAACAGCTACATAATTTGCAGACTCAGTGAAAAATGGAAATATTTCCTAACAAAATTTTTTAAAAAAATTGTTTAAAAATCTTGTTAAAAAATTATTAAGGATTTTGAGACAGCAAGAGCAGAGCATTACGCCCAGCATGGGACCCTTCTGACGGTGATCCCTATGTAATTACATAGACCACACGCCCACAAAGCTGGCCCTGATCCAGGAAAAAAACTGTATCTCATATTCAGGACCTTCATTCCTCTGGCCCCAGCCTGGATCCAACCATTTCTCTGTCCACATGCTGCCCATGAACTCTTGGCTCTAGCTCACGACTCCTTGCTGCTTCGCTAGTCCATCATGTGCTCTCACCTCCTTGCCTCACATGGCTCTCCTAGCCCATGGTGCCTCCAGCCCACCCTCATCCCCACCAGTGATGCCCTTCACCGATCTCCAGTTGCTGGGTCCTCCCCATGTTCAAGACCTCACTGCTTCAGTCCTACCTCCTTGTGAATTCACGTCTCCCCTTGCCAGGGGCTTTGTGTGTCTGCTCCAACATTCACCCAGGCTACGTGATGTAGGTGCTCTTTGGAGCAGCAGCCAGCTCCCTCCCTGGGTGGAAGGTGGGGTGCTGGAGGTGGGCTGGGTCTCATCAACTTTGGAATCTCCCAGGGCCGGAGGGTAGGAGGAAGGGCCAAGCTAGAGGGAGGGTACCTGTACATGCAGCTCATACACCTCTCTCCTAAGCTGGGCAGGGCTCTGCATGACTGAGATGACTCCAGATGTCTCATTAATTTCGAAGGCTCCGTCACTCCCTGTCAAGGGGGAAAGACATGCCCTGCAGTTCCACACATGGCCAGGCAGCCTGCCCCATGCTCCTCCCTCATTGAGGTCCCTATAAAATGTAATTCCACACATGGCCAGGCAGGCTGCCCCATGCTCCTCCCTCACTGAGGTCTCTATAAAATGTAATTCTATCGGGGCGGCACCTGGGTGGCCCAGTGGGTTAAAGCCTCTGCCTTCGGCTCAGGTCGTGATCCCAGGTTCTGGGATTGAGCCCCACGTCAGGCTCTCTGCTCAGCGGGGAACCTGCTTCCCTCCCTCTCTCTGCCTGCCTCTCTGCCTACCATCTGGATCTTGCCAATGAGGAAACTGAGTTTCAGAAGGGCTAAGTCATCTGTCTAAGATTTCACAGCACGTGTAGAGCATAGAGCTGGGACTTAAACTCACTTCTGAGTCTGGCTTTCAGGTTTCATGGAACTGGCTTCTCTTACTGACGTATGTATGCATGTGTGTGTGCGTGCACACGCGTGTGTGTGACGGCAACAGAAAAGGAGAAACAGACACAGAGATAAGGAGACAAGGAGGGAGAGAGAGAGGAGAGAAAGGAAAAGAGGGAAGAAAGAGGCCAGAGGCTGCGAAAGGAGGACCGAGGAGGGAGAGGAAAGAAGACATGAGAATGGCAGGTGCTGGGTAATTGTGGGAAGGCTGCAGAGGTGGAGGGCAGGGACGGGGAGCAATGGGGTGGGGGGTGTCTGGGAGGGGAGTGTCTGTGTGCCTGAGGAAAGGAGCCCACAAGTGATGGGGGCACATTCACGCATACGTGAGCTGTTGGAGGGAGAGTGTGCACCAGGCATATCCCAGGGATTAGGTCGGGGAGGGGAAGGGGTCTGAGTGAGAGCACAGAGACATGTGCATATCTGTGATCAGGCACCAAGCATGACCATTCCATTGAGGGGCCTGGGCCTGTGGGGACTGGCCTGTGGGGCCACAGAACCCACCCACCCGGGGCCACCATGACCTGCTCAGTTGCTGCTCAGTTATGCAAAGAAGAGTCTTGGAAACAGGAGACTTAGGTTCAAATCAAATGGGAATGTGGGATGCTCCTTTAGCTTCTCTGAGCCTCAATTTTCTTGTCCATATTTGGGCTAATGGTAGGAAATGTCCTATCATCGTTGCATTTAATTCTCTTAATTCAACTATATGCTCTAGGCCAGAAATGTAAAAGAATGAGAGGGGTGACTGGGTGGCTCGGTCAGTTAAGCATCTGACTCTTGGTTTTGGCTCAGGTCATCTCAGGGTCATGGGATCAAGGCTCATGTCAGGCTCTGTGCTGGGAGTAGAGCCTGCTTAGGATTATCTCTCTCCTTCTGCCCCTCCCCTTTCTAAAAAAAAAAAAGGAGGAGGGAAAAAACCAGTAATTTTTAAAAGTGTAAGAAATGTGGCCACTCCCTCTTGTTAATCAGCGTGTGCCCAGGGTGAAGGGACAAGTTGGAGCCGCCCACATTGCTTTCAGTGCCCCCCCCCCCCATGCTTCTCTCGCTGTTGCTGGACATAGTGACAAACAGGAGCACATGCCCAAGAGACTTGTCACCTCCTGGAGGGACCCAGACCCCCCACCCAATATATCTTGTACTTCTGGCTTTACAAATGAGGAAACTGGGACCCAGAGAGACCTGGGCAGGTCACTCTGGTCACCCAGTGATGGGCCTGTCCTCAAAGTCGCCCAGACTTACCATTCAAGAGGCTGTAGACAATTTGGTTGGGTTTGCCTCGATCTCCATCCATGGCAACCACCATCAGTACCTCTGAGCCCTTTGGGGGAACAGAAGTAGCTGCCTGAGGACAACCGGTATGGCTGGGGCTCTCCCCTCCCCTCAAATACTTTCCCCCCTCAGAGGGAGGTGCTCCTGCCACCCAAGAAAAGGGCCAGGCCTCTGTGTGGCCCCACACCAGTTCTACAGGGAGATCGGAGCACACACTGGCTCCCAGGGCTGGAGGGACAGCCTGAGCCCTGCTTCTCCTCACCACATAGGTTAGCACATGGCCACCCAGGGACACTCAGGCCCCTCAAGTAGGCCTCCTCCTCACACCCCTCCTTTCCCACACACACACTCAGCTCTGGCCTCTACTATCCAGCCCTCAAGCCTCACCCTTGCTGCCTCATCCACCTTTTGCCTTTGGAGGTAGACGGAGGGAGAGTCAGAGACAGGTGAGAGAGGGGCTGGCCACAGTAGGGTCCGATGCAAAGTCCAGGTACTAGGATGTTTTCCTGGGCCCCGGCTGGGGCCTGTTCGAAGGGTTTGATCATGGATGGCACAACTAACAAGCATGCTCCACCTCAGCCTGCCTCCCCCTTCTAAGCCCTCTGCTCAGGCCCTTCTCCTCCGCCTGTCCACACTCATGGCTGCCTCTTGACTGTCCCCATGCTGCCTGCTCTCCCTCAGCAATGCTTTAGCTCCTGGCAGGACAGCTGGCCTCCCCCGGCCCTGCCTTTGGCCCCCACCAGAGGAGCCTGCCATTTCTCCCTCACTCTGTGCTCATCTCTATCACTCAGCTGCCAGCTTCTGGACAAGTGGTACCTTAGCTTGGGCCCAGCATGTGAGCAGTCCTCAGAAAGTGTTTTCATTATCTCCTCAAGTCTAGAATCATCAGACCAGGGAAAGGGAAAGTGACAATGCAGTTCAGTTCTACAGAGTCTTTGGGAAGTTTGGCTCCAGCCTGGTCTCTGCCTCCAGGGAGCTCTCAGTCTGTCCGAGATGAGGGGACATGTAAATACATGGCTGTATCCCAAGGTGGGATGGGCAGAGTGTGGGAGCGGAGAAGAGAGCTCCCATCTCAGCCGAAGATGTCAAGGAAAAGAGTGCCTGGGCTGACCTGAGAAGGGCAAGGAGCCTCAGGCCTGGGGGCATGTTTTAGGCAGAGGCTAAAGGCACAGCAGGGAGATTGGCTGGGTGCTTGGAGGCTGAGGACTCAGGGGTAGAGAGGAGGCCGGGCCTTAGATGCCAGGGTTGGGGGCAGGACCTTCCCTGAGAGGCTTGAAGACAAGCATAGTCACCAAAACACCAGGGGCAAAGACTGCATTGAGGGGAAGGAAGCTGAGGCTGGCCTTGAAACTGGGCCTTCAGGACAAACATTGGTCTGAGTGACCCCAGGCTATGGAGCTAGGGAGGCATAAAGGAATCTCACCTCCCTTGCCCACACATGGTGTAGAAAAGGCCCCACCCAAACCAAAGCAATGGGCCACCTGCCAGGCTCTCTTCTCAGCCCTTTTGAGGGGTTGAACATTAGCAGCTGGATTAGAGTAAGTTGGAATGAGGGAAGAAATGCCTGTCACAGTCTTGGCACCCAGCAGGCGCTCCACACACCAGCACCTGCTTCCTCTCCCTTCCACTCCCACTGGCAAAAGGACATGCACCTGGGCTGAGCCTGAGCCCATCCAGAGCCAGCCATGTGAGCCAAGCCACAGGGGATCCCGGGGCAGTGCTGTCTGGAGGGGACACTGGGCTGAGGGGCCAGCCACCCACCGGAAGGGTGTCCTCATACACATAGCCGTAGTAGGGTGTGCCCACGAAGACAGGGGGCATGTCCTGCACGTCCTCCACATTGACTGTGACTGTGGTGGTGGTGGAGAATACCACGTCGGCCCCTCGCAGCCTCCCTCCGCCATCCTGGGAGAGAACCAGAGAGTGAAGAGAGGTTGGGTCCTGGATGGCCCCCGGTGGCATCTGGCTTCTGCCACTTCCTGGCCTCAAGACCAGCTTCCCTCTCTGATTTCTGTCTGCTCCCCTGTCACCTGGAGATCAATTCCTCCTTGGCAGAGGTTACTGAAATGAGCTGATGCATGGAGGTCTTTAGTCAGCGCCTTGTAGGCCCTAGGCACTCAAGTGTTCCTTTGGGAAAAAAAGTGAGTTCATTCTCCTGGGAAATTATGTTGGACAAATGTCAGAGGAGGGGTCAGTGCCAAACTCCCCTTCCTGCCAGAAGCCAAGCCTCCAACTCCTGAGAACCTACTAAGAGCACGACAGGGGGCTGTATGATGCAGGTGTGTGCCCAGGAGGCCCAGCCCTCACAGAGTTTTGGGCAAGTGCTACGGGCTGCAGAGGGATGGCCTGCAGCCATACGTGACCAGCAAGGGCCATCCTATTCCTGGAAGAGACAATGTTGAGCCCAGAGGGGACAGAGCGCCACCTTGGGGGAGCACCAGCTGACTTGCGGCTCTGCTCCCTGCCCTTTAGAAATCTGAGGAACTGCTTTGCCTCGGGATGGGCAGATAAGAAACCCGAGGCACAGAGAGGGTCACTGATCACCCAGAGAGGGTGAGGTGAGCAAGCCCAGGTGGAGAAAGGGAAGTGCCTAGAGACCAGGCTGTGGGGGATGGGAGGGACCCGGGCCTCCAGGCCATGGTCACCTGGTTCTCAGGAGGGGAACCTGGCCTGTCACGGGACGTACACTATCGTCCAGAACCGAATATACCCTCTCCAGCCCCCACACTCCAGCCTCCCTGGAGACTACGTCCATGTCCGAGCGGGGTCCACATCAACATAGGTTCTGAGCAGCCTCACCCCCCCACCCCCGCTGCCATCATACCTTCAGCCCTCCAAAGCGCCCCCACTCCCTTACAGAACCAAACTCTGTTCCAGTCCCCAGGCTGCTTCCCTTGGCAAAGGCTGAAGAAAGACTGGAGGCTCTCAGTGCCTCCCTCTCAGTTACCTTGGCAACCACGGTGACAAAATGGGCCCGGGCCTTCTCGTAGTCCAGGGTGGCCCCAGCCCGGAGGCACAGCACGCCGCTGTGGTGGTCCAGGGTGAATTTGGTGGCGTGCACATTCTGTAAGAATGAGGGGCATGCTAGTCCTCGGAGGGGGACCCAGGCTGGCCCAGGAATGGCTGCTTTGCTTCTGATAGGGTCTTCACTGTCCTCTGTCACAGGAATGCTGGCCTTGCTGGCCCCGAAGGTCCCCCTCCCATCCCTCAACGTGCTCCCGGCAGGGCCCTAGGCTTCTCACTGCCCAGCTTCCAGGTCAGCTCTGGCCTGGACTTTCCAGCAGGTAGACGTGGCAGCAGAGTGCTCTAACCTAGAGGGCGTCGGGGCTCAGAAGCCACAGTGGTGGAGACAAGCTTCAGGATCATGAACCTCAACCAGGAAGGGCCTAGGGGCCAGTCACAGGCAGCCTGGGGGGTGGTGGAGGGTGGGTGGGGACAGAAGGTGATCCTCAAGCTGGAAAAAGGGTACTGTGTGTCACGAGCTGTTATCGGAGCTGCACGTGTATTTAATCCCCACAAGAACCTGTGAAGATGGGCTTGTGCCTTTCCGGTTCTGCACATGAGGAGGGAGAGCTGGGAGAGCTAGATGAGGGGGTGAAGGTCCCCCCAAGAGGGGGCGGCATCTTTCCGGTACAGGTGGAGCCCGGGGGATTTCTCCAGGAGCCTTGTCATCAACCACCAGGCTGTACTGCCTTGACAGTTGTGAGAGCCAGGGACTAACCCTGGGGGGAATTGAGGAGTGGCCCCAGGAACAGCAGCTGTGAGAGGTGTGGCTGATTCCTGCAGAGCCCAGGGAGGAGGACAGGGAGGAGGACGAGGTACGGGAAGGGGTCTCTGCCTTTGACAGGGTTGGGGGAATGGAACGGGGTGGGGGACAGATCCCCTTTTTGCCCTTTTGCCTCTCCTCAGTTCTAGGCCAGGCAGTTTTTTTTTTTTCCCCCACCCTGTGTGGGTGTAATGTGCCCAGACCTCTCCTGGGGAAGGGGTTGGGGTTAGAGAGCTGAGGGTCCTGGAGATCCAGGGAGAGGGTGGCGGGGAACGCAGACGGAGCCAGGGTGGGCCGGTCCGGGGAAGACGGCTTCCACCCACACTCCTCTCATCTCCCCACCAGCGCAGCCCCAGCCCCCGGAAGCTGACGTGACATCTCTGACTATCTCTGGGAAGAGTGGACATGCTGACTCAGAGCCTTGGCGATGGAGCTGGGGTGGTGGCCATCCAGGTGTCCCTTCTAACCCGGGCCTCTGGTAATGACCAGTATGCCCCTCCTTACCTGCAAGAAGTAGGTGACACTCCCTCCAGAGCCTGTGTCCTTGTCCACTGCATGCACCTTCATGATACTGCTCCCAGTAGGTAAGTCCTGAGGGGTCACAGCCATGGGGTGGGGGAGGGGTCAGTCCCAGGGCAGTGAGAGAACGCTCAGGGGACTGGGGGTAAAGGGAGCCATAGAAAGATGGAGTCAGGGAGTGAAGGGCTGAATAGAGGTGAAGAGGGGAGGATTACCCAGGGAACCCTGCTGGAGAAGAGGCAGCCAAAGTCAGAGTAGGTGAGTGGGTGCAGGGAAGAAGGAAGGGGAAAGAAAGGAGTGAACAGACATCCTCTCAAAATAAGACTCCAGTTAGACAAAGCGTTTAAACATGAAGTGCGGAAATAGTTAATAGACATATTTCACATTACCAGGGATCGCGTACATACCATTTAGAGCCCAAACGAAGTATCTTCCTCCTACTGAATTAGCAAACATTAAAAAATTCGAGAATCCCCAATGTTGGGGAAGGATGGGGAGACACACCCGAGGGGAGAGAGCCAGCTCGTCCCCCTCTGGTAACTCATGCTTTCAACCTCAGCACTTCACATCTTGGACCATTTCTTAAGGAAATGATTCTAATTAGCTATATGGAAGTTTTATGTTGATGTTTAATGTTCAGGATTTGATGTTTTTTATGACAGCAAAAATCTAAAGCATCTTAAACATCCAAATGTAAAGGACTCATCCAGTCAATGGTGGACTATGCACTAAGTGGAAACTATTAAGACGACAGTTACCTAAACTTCACAATTACTGAGGAAATGCTTATGTTGTGAAATTAAGTGAAAAATAGCATACAGAAAGCATATGTTTAGTATTGTCACAGTCATGTAAATAAAACAAACAAAATAAATCCAGTAATCCCAAAATGACTAGAAAGAATACCACCAAAATTTGACAATATTGTCTCAGGCTGGAGAAATTTGTTTTTTTCTACTTTTCTATATATTTCAAATTTCCACAATAAACATATATTATAACAGAAAACGGGAAATGGACATTCCTGTGGATAAAAACGAATGTGTGAGGGGATGGCAACAGAGGTGAGGGGAGGACATGAAGTGGGGGCTCTCCGGAGGGTAGAGGGCAGTTAGGATGAGGAGGTGTTCATCACTCAGGGGCTGGTCCCCAGGGGGACAGGTCACAGGGCAGCCCAGGGGTAAGGCTGGGCTGAGTCTGGGTCGGGAGTGCATCGGCTCTGCCTAGAGGCCTCTTGCTCACCTCAGGAACCTGGACAACGTAGGGTTCCTGGATGAAACTGGGGGCCTCATCATTGGCATCGGTCACCAGGATCGTGACTTTTTCTTTCACCTGAGAAGGAGCAAAGGGGACAGGAGTTGGGGCAGTGAGACTTTCTGGGCAATAAAGGGACAGTGGCCTCTAATAGCCCAGGTGTATGTCTCTGCCTGATGTCTCTCCTTCTTCATCCTCTCCTTCCCTCTCTCCCTTCCTTCCCTTCTTCCTTCCTTTCTTTTTTTCTTCATTCATGCAACAAATACTACGAAGCAACCACTAGATGTGAACACTGCCCTCCATCCCAGAGACAGAAGACACAGTCTGATGGTGCCTGTTTTGCAAAATGGGATGGCAGGGCAAGATCCCCGTAAAAAAGAAAGGTGGTGATCTCACGCAGGGTGCTAACAGTGGCAGGCCAGGCACTGTGGACAGCCCCCTGTGCTATCTGACTCTGGGGCATGATGGCCTAGGTAAACACACCCCTTGGGTTTGTGGGCACATGGTCTAAGAGGCTGTCTCCAGAGGCCCCGAGAGGAGGCACCTAGTCCAGCCAGTGGTGGGGACTGCAGGGAGGCTTCACAGAGGAGTGAGATTTAAGCTCCTCAGCAGGTGAGAGGGAAAGAGGTGGAAAGGTATGCCTGGAAGAAGGAACAGCACATGCAAAGGCAAGAGGAGTGGCATGTATGATGAGTTCAGAGAACATAAGCAGATTTGGGGCTAGATGTTCGGGAAGCTGAACATGAGAGGGAAGGAGGGCGAGGCAGATAGTGCTGGATGGGGAGGCTCTGAGGGCCAGACTGGGGCTTGGACCGCATCCTGAGGACAGTGGGGACCTGCCGTGAGTGTTTCTGCAGCCGGGCTATGGCCAAGCCTAACGTTTCACGGTGATGGCTCTGGCTGAACTTCAGAGATGGACTGGGGTCAGGTAGCCTGGAAGCTGGGGAGCCCCTGTGATCACCCCGGCAAGCTCTGATGAGGGCCGGGTGGGAATGGTGTCTGTGGGGGAGGAGGTTAAGGAGCAGCTAGGTCTGGGGCCCCAGGCGTTCATCTTGGGTGACTGGGCGGGAGCTGGTTGGAGGAGGCAGATGGGAACACATCCCCACTGGCCTCCTTTGGTGCAGCCCTGTCCTGTGAGCACACTGGAGGGCCTCAGCTTGGATTTACCAGAGAGCCCCTAGGAGGGAGGAGAAACTGTGGGCAAGCCTAGGGAGCAGGTGCTGCCAGGGGGCTGGCTCAGGGCCACACTTACCAGATTCACGCCATCGGAAATGCTGATGATGGCTTCGATCTCATCCTCCCTCTGTAAAGCATAAGGCTCCAGTGAGTGTCTGGGAGTCTGATGTACCTGGGGACCCTGAGGCGGGGGGAGGTTCTCCCTGCCCCCACTGAGCCCACCAGAGTAGACATGGGCATGTCAAGGGAGCCCTGGTGCAAGGCAGGGCGACCAAAATCTGCCTCTGGCCATGCTTGAGACCTTGTTTCGGGTCTTGGGACATCAGGCGTTCTCATAAACCCGCAGTAGTACTGAGGCAAAGAGAGAATGTTCCCCTGCTAGAATGAGGACAGACGCTAACCAGTATGCTGGACATCCCAGCAAGCTGGAGTCTTCCCTTTTTTCTTCTTTCCCCTCTCTTCCTCCGCATCCTCCCCATCTCTCCCACACCTCTCTGTGTTCCATGGTCCAGGTCTGCAGTGTCTCAAGCACTCCCTAGCCCATGGTGGGATCCCAGCGAGGAAGGGTATTGAGGTCAGCAGGCTCCCAGGGGTGCTGAGGAGGGGTGCATGGTGATAGGTCCCCCTCGTGGTCCCTACAGCAGCCTCTGAGACCCAACTTTCCTTTCTCAACCCTGGCCTACAGCAGGGTAAGTTGACTGTCGGACCAGAGCTGGCAGTAAGCCCACAGTGTAGGTCCAGTTATGGGGTCCACAAGGCCCAACATCCTGGTGTGAGGCTCAAAAAAGAAATGTAGCCCAGGTCCCAGCACCCATAGGTTCAGAAAGGTGCAGAGGAATAGAGGTGTGGAGGTTTACCAAACTCAGACCCACTCTTTAAACCACTCTTTCCCAGGCTGCCTCAGTCAGTAGAACATGCGACTCTTGATCCTGGGGTTATGAGTTCGGGTCCTGTGTTGGGCATAGAGGTTACATATAGAAAAAAAAAAAAAAAGTACTCTTTCCAGTCCTGATCTGCTGTCAGTTTTCTGTGGCTTACAGGACCTCTCCAGGAATGACCTCTAGGGAAACTTCCAGCCCACAGAGGTTTGTCTGCACACCTGAGAGATAGTACTTCTCACATCTCTCCATACCTCTCTGTCCAGCTCTTCAACCAAGGTGATGTTTCCAAAATTGGGATCAACAGAAAAGACACTTCTAGCACTGGGGTCAAAGCTGATGTGGTAGGAGACAGGGCCTCCCTCGGGATCTGTCCCATTTAGAGTATAAACATGAGAACCTGGAAAGAGACACAGAAGGGAGACTAGAATCTGGGACCCCAATTTCCTAAAAGTGGCATCTATTCAGACGAAGGATCCAGCTGTTTCTAAGGCAGGTATTCAATCCAGAGCTAAAGGTCCTGAGCCGAAGTGAGCACTGGCTACCGGCTCATCCCCGCGGGCTGCTTCCTCCCCTCCACCCTTATTCTTTACAACCATCAGGGAGATGTTAGTGTCAGTCACTGTGCGGACTGTAAGCCATAATACAGATGACAGAGGAGCTTCAGGGCTGCCTAACCCCAGGGCTTCTTCCAGTCCCGGGAGCCAAGACTGGGTTTCCCTGGTATGGGGGATGGGAGAAAAGGAAGGAGCCATTAAGACAGGAGGGGTGACCCAGGGTGCAGTGTTATGCCTCCGTATCTGAATTAGTTCTTCGGGGATTTCTAAGTAGATGCATCTTTTACACTGCTATCCTTCTGCTCAGTGCGCCCAACCCAGACAGAGAGAGAGGGAAGAAGGGAGAACCTCTTCTTTCCCCCTTCCCCCTTTCTCATGCATATCCCAGCAAGTTGGACTTTCTTAGGTCTGTTTAAAGCCTAAAGATCCCAAGCTCGGAAGCTCCAGGAGCTAAGTATATTTGCCCAAGGTCACAATAGTAAGGGGCGGTGCTGTGGCCAAGCTTTGGGGTTCTCATCAAGCTGCCAACTGCTGCCTGCTGTCTAGGGTGGCCCTGTCTCTGGGCCCTGCAGCCGCAGCTGGGTCTCCAGGACTGGCCTGGCTTAGGTCTCCATGACAGCCGTGACCTCCTTTCCTGCAACTGCCCAGGGGAACTCAGAGCACAAACAGGGCGCCCCAGAGGGCCCACAGCCTGGCACTGGGTGTCCCATAGGCTCAGAGGAGTCACGGGTTCAGTCCTTGTGTCCAGGGGAATGAGGGCCACCTTCTGAGAAACCAATAGAGGGTGGGTGCCAGGGGTACTCACCTACAGGGGTGTCCTCAGGAAGGCTGAACAGGGCCATGTTTCCATTGGTGCTGCCCACCCCGTTGTCGAAGAAGTGAGGGGCAAAATTGGCCTGGGCTAGGGAGAGAACAGGCAAGAGAACAGACACAAGGAGGGACAGCTTCACATCTGCGTGGTCCCAGGTCTGGACCCAGTCTGGCCAGGCTGGGAGTCCCCTCCCCAACCTCCAGCACACCATCAGAATGGGCTGGGAGCTGCGAAGGGGTCCTTCCTCCACCACCTCCTGCAGGCTCAGACTCCGCTCAGGCTTGTCAGGGACGCGCACCATCTGGGGCACTTAGAACCCAGTTAGCGGCCAATCTCAACCCACCAATGGACAGACCTGGAACCCCTCGCCCAGAGAGGGGCAGTGCCCTGGGCAGAGGAGGGTGCCCCAGCAGCCTTCAAAGCAATCACCAAACCTCCCTTCTGAAGAAGACAAGGGCAGCAGATGATCCTGGCTCCAAATCGGGGTGTCTCCAGGGTACCCGCCGAGCCCGGCAGGTGGAAGTATCGCCCCACCCCGCCGCGTCCGGTCTCCCCGCCCGAGTCCCACCGTGGAAATGAGCAGCCAGGGCTCTCCCTCGGCGCCCACTCGGGCAGTGCCAGCACCCGCGCTTAGCCCCGACCCCGCGCTCGGGGGCCCGCGGCCACTCACCTAGGCAGAGGCACAGCAGCCCAAGGGCCAGGACGGTCCCCGGGCTGCGTCTCATGTCTCCGCGGGCGGACAGAGCCGTTCGCCGCAGCCGGGCCGGGCGCAGGAGCGCGGAGCATGCCCCGGGCCGCGCGGAGTGCAGAGCGGAGAGTGGGGGCAGTGGCGGCGGGAGGGGCGCGGGGCGGGGGCGCTGGGTGGCGCGAGGGCGCTAAGCGGATGACACCGCTCGGATCCGCGCAGCTGGAGCGCTCCCGCCGGCTGTCAGAAGAGACCAATTAGTGAGCGCGGAGGTGAGGGGACAAGCTCCAGCAGCGGGCGGGGCCAGGAGGGGTGGTGGCAAACTCCTCTCCCTACCACGCCCCCTTCGCCCAGGTCTGGAGCGCAGGCGCCGAGGGGTCCTCAGCTCCGCAGCGGGGAGGAGCGGGGGAGAAGGGGGGACGAGGGCGGTGTCTTCCCCTAGATGGCCCTGAGCAGCACACTGGAAAATCGGGGCTTCTCGGGGCACCGCTGGAGGTTTCCCTTTTTATGAACTTCCTCTGTGACTTTGAGGGAGTTTGGCACTCTCTGAGCCTGATCATTCCCGGCTGTAAAAGGGCGGTAGGCAGGAAACAGACCAGCCAGAGACTGGAGGGGTCCCTCCCGGGAGGAGGAATGCACAGAAACAGATGGATTGACGGAGCGGGAGTGGCGGGTGCCCTCCAGGGCAAACAGGTTCCAGGGACAGTGTCCCGGGCTTGGGGTGGGGGCTGAGATCAAAAGACAAAGAGGAGGGTTAGGAGAGGAGCAGATGGGGAGGGGTATCAGGCCCACCTCACTGGGATCCCCACTCTTTTTTTTTTTATTTTATTTATTTCTTATTTTTTTAATAAACATATAATGTATTTTTATCCCCAGGGGTACAGGTCTGTGAATCACCAGGTTTACACACTTCACAGCACTCACCATAGCACATACCCTCCCCAATGTCCATAACTCCATTCCCCCTCTCCCAACCCCCCTCCCCCAGCAACCCTCAGTTTGTTTTGTGAGATTAAGAGTCACTTATGGTTTGTCTCCCTCCCAATCCCATCTTGTTTCATTTATTCTTCTCTTATGCCCCTAACCCCCTATGTTGCATCTCCACGTCCTCATATCAGGGAGATCATATGATAGTTGTCTTTCTCTGATTGACTTATTTCACTAAGCATGATACCCTCTAGTTCCATCCACGTCGTCGCAAACGGCAAGATTTCATTTCTTTTGATGGCTGCATAGTATTCCATTGTGTATATATACCACATCTTCTTTATCCATTCATCTGTTGATGGACATCTAGGTTCTTTCCATAGTTTGGCTATTGTAGACATTGCTGCTATAAACATTCGGGTGCACGTGCCCCTTTGGATGGGATCTCCACTCTTTCCTGTCCTAACCTCCAGGCACTGGATCGTTAATGTGGTCGCTAGTGAGGGTCCACATATGTGGTGGGCAGCAGGGAGGGTGTTCAAGTCACCGCTAAGGTGGGAGGTGAAAGTTACCAGGTAGCACACTGGCCTCACTCCCTAACCCCCGGGTCCAGTGGGTGCCGATGGAGAAGTAGCAGACCCACTCAAGCCTTGTAAGGAAGGATGAATGGCTTGAAGGCAGAATCAAGCCCCTCCCTGGGATCCACTTGCCAACAGAGCTGGCCAGCACAGGTATGGACTGCCCCAAGAGGGGTGAGCTCCCCATCCCCGAGGTCATTTAGTCAAAGCAAGGTGCTGCTATGGGGGCCCCCTGAACACAAAGCAGGTAAGCTCAGGTACCTTCCTGGTTGGTGGTAGCTTTTCCCTGGGCTGGGCACTCATTCTCTCGCTCTGACATTGGAGTTTGGTTGGAGAAGCGGCCTGGTCTCTTCTACTCAGAGGAGACACAGGGAGGCCACTTTAGGCCCAAACCTGGCCACTTCCCAGGATGGTCTTGGAAGGGTGTGTCCACAGACAGAGGAAACACCTTTGGGTGCTTCCTGGAGAGGCCTCCACCACTGGGGTCTCAGTATTCCTCCCCAGGGCCCTTCATCAGAGTAGAATATCACCCATCCCCCTGGCCAAGCCTCCTTGATCTACTGTTGGCAAGAGTTAGGGATTCAGAACAAGGAGATGAATCAGTAATCCCAGAGTGTTGGGCAATTTTCAGGCCCAGTTAACCAGAACCCTTCTTCAATCTCCATGGGTTTGGCCCTTTGGCTGGAAAATGAACTGTATTTTTTTTAATAATTTTTTAAAATGCACTGTATTTTATTTATTTGAGAGAGAGCATGCATGTGTGAGTGAGCTGGGGGAGAGGAAGAGAGAGAGGGAGAGGAGCAGACTCCCCACTGACATGGAGGTACTATGTGGGGCTCGATCTCAGGACCCTGAGATCATGACCTGAGCTTAAACCAAGAGTCAGATGCTTAACCAAGAGAGCCAACCACATGACCCTGAAAGTGCACTTTATTTTTTTTAATATTTTATTTATTTGTTTAACAGAGAGAGAGAGAGATATCACAAGTAGGCAGAGAGGCAGGCAGAGAGAGGGGAAAGCAGGCTCCCTACTGAGCAGAGAACCCGATGCGGGGCTCGATCCCAGGATCCTGAGATCATGACCTGAGCCGAAGGCAGAGGCCTAACCCACTGAGCCACCCAGGTGCCCCAAATACACTTTAAATTGCACAGACATTTCTGCATCTTTTGGTCACAAAATGCTGGGCCAAGGCCAAGGCAAGCTTCCACAAGTTCTGCATAGAGATGAGGAGATTGGGGCTTTCTGTGAATGACTCAGTGGGCCAGAGGCAGAGCAAGTGTGTCCTGGGGCCAACATCTTGCCCGTGTGCTGAGCAAAGCAGCTTTCCCTGTGGCCTGTCTGCCTCCTTCCTCATCACTGTTTCTGGTGCCTTGAATTCTCTGGCCTCAGTTCACTCAGTCAGCAGACTTGCACTGGAGAGGGATAGCGAAAGCGTATTCCCACATGTTGTGTGTGTGTGTGTGTGTGTGTGTGTGTGCACGTTCACCCATATTATCTTGTGTAACCATTATGATGTCTTCTGATGTGATTGTCCCTGCTTTGGAAGGGAAGAAGTAAGGCACAGAGAGTGTAAGTCATTTGCCAGCTTTACACCGCCAGTGAGGGACAGAGCCTAGAGTCACATCCAGTTTGGGCCGGCTCCAAAAGTAGTTGAAACTTTCCACGGTAGAGGGAGATGACAGTGAAGCTACTGAAGCTTCGGCTCTTGGGCCCCCGGTTCACACGGTAAACCTCTATTTGTGGTTTACATCTATTTTTTTTCTTTAAAGAGGCCACCCCTCCCCTTTCAACTGCATAAGCTCAGATCTGCTCGAAGGACTAGCTGTCCTGGTTTGCCTGGGACTGAGGGGGTTTCCAGGGACGTGGACATTCAGCACTCAAACTAGGAAGGTCTGGGGTAAACCAGCACAAGCTGGTCCCTGCAGATCAATCCCTGTCCACAGAGAATTTGAGAACCTGGGAGAACAGCAATAATTCATGGAGGTTCCCATCATGGACCCTGGTTTTGATCTTTAGTGAGGAGGTGTGAGAGGCTCTGTGGAGGACTCAGTGTGTCATAGCTGGGAAGGGCTCGCTTGCTGTGAGACACAGGGCTTGGCCCTCACCTGCTGATCCTGGGCAGCCTCAGACACGTTACCTTGTCCTCCACGGTCTATCACCCCGGCAGGGTGCTGGGCTCCCTCTCTACAGGGCCTTTAGCTAAGGCACCAAATCAGTTTCACCTCTTGGTCCTGTCCTGACAGCATTTCCTCAGGTAGATTTACAATAGCTGGTCCAGCTGTCAGTAAGTGGGAATTCAAGTGTTAGCTGCCAGCCTGGGCATGCGAGTGTGTGCTTCCTCTAGCTGCCAGCACACCAACCCAGGCTCTTACAGCCTCTTTATCCCCATCTGACCTACTGAATGTGCTAACTCACGGAGCCTTGCTCACTTATGCCCACACTCGGACAGCTGCCCAACTTGTCCCAGCCCGGGTGAGGTCCTGACTACTGTCCTCTGTGGTTGTGGGTCAGGGTGTACCCACCTGGCTGGAAGATGGGAATCTTTTGCCATAGCAGTGGGCTCTGGGGTTAGTAGCTGAGTGGCCTGGGAGCCCGGGACACCATCTACTCAGAAATGTGGCCTTCCCTGTCCCCTTGCTCTGTCCAGGCCAGGTGTAGGCTGGTTGTCTCTGTTTTCTCTAGCATGTAGATGGGATTCCTCCCCTATCTGTCCAAGGCGCTGCCTGCCCCCCTAACCGAGGTACTAGGCAGGAGTCTGGGGCTTCCACCTGTTCCCCAGTACCCATCTCATTGGTACTAGTACCCACTGGTTCAGACTTC
Source organism: Meles meles (assembly GCF_922984935.1). Classification (NCBI taxonomy): domain Eukaryota; kingdom Metazoa; phylum Chordata; class Mammalia; order Carnivora; family Mustelidae; genus Meles; species Meles meles. The sequence continues at coordinate 42,715,176 of NC_060078.1, read as the reverse complement.
TGGGTTGTAATGCTGGCTCTTGGTCACTGACACTCACACAGGTGGGCAGAAGCTCCATCCTGATGTCACCTGTCTTCACGCCACACTACTCTCCTCTGCCATCCAGCCTGCCTCCTGGCAAAGTCTAGGTAGGGGACACAGCAAAGAATGTCTTCTCCTCCAGAAGGGTTTTTCCCTCTGGCATCTTCTGCCCCCACAAGGAACTGGTCCCTACTTGGGACGTTGACAAGGTCTTTAAAAAAACTTTAGTGCTGTAATCTGTCTGCCTTGTCATCTCCCGCGGAGTGCTGTGAACCATTTAGGGCAGAGACAGTGGCACACATAGGTTTCTTCAGTGTCCGCACAGGATTTGTCACATCGTAGGTCCTCAGTGGGTAGTAGTTGACCAGCTGAAGGAGTGACTGAATAATGAATGCATGACGAGGTCCCTGATGACGTGATAACTCTTGCTTCCTGATCCTAGTCAGCCGTTAATCGTCTGCATGCCATTGACATGCTCCTTCCCGCTCCATCCATCCTTAAGTGGGTAGACTGGAGTAGGCACGAGCATCCACTGAATGCCTGCTGAGCCAGGCAGGAGGCTAGTGTGTGAAGAGGCTGAGGGACAGGCAGCAGAGAGTGCTGGAGACTGCCGCACAGGGATACATGCTCACACCCACAGTGTCTCTGAACACTGAGTCGATGGGGCCCCTGGGTGGCTCAGCTGCTTGGGTGTCTGCCCTCAGCTCAGGTCATGATCCCAGAGCCCCGTGTCTGGCTGCTTGCTCAGCAGGAACCTGCTTCTTCCTCTCCTTCTGTCACACCTCTGCTGCTCCCCCTGCTTTGTGCCCTCTCACTCTTGCTCTCTGTCAAATAAATAAACAAGTAAATAAAATCTTTAAAAATAATAATAAACACTGAATTGAACAAGCGACATGGCTGCCTTTTGATGTTTAGAAGAGCCTATTTCTCTGTTCTGCTCTCCCACCTTCTGGTTCACACTTTGCAACTCCTCAGGGGCAGTGCGGTTTGACAGATTAAACAACAGATGAGCCAAAGATCTTTTCCAGAGACAGAGCTGTTGATAACAAGTCTGCCAGTTGCCTCTGGACCTGTCCACATGGTACAAAGCTCTAGTCAACAGGCAAGGTCCAGCCACTGCTTGGGACAGCAGGCTCGAAGCCTGGACACATTCCTACCCTAGAAATTTTATGATGCTGTGGAGTCAGTCAGGGAAGTCACATGGGGGGTCCCTCGTGACCATTAGCCAGTCGGGGTGTGGCCTCTGCCGCGCTCCAGAAGGTGGTCTACCTTGCACAGTTTGCCCCCAAATCAGCTTGGAGCTGAGTCAGCAGAGCAGGTGAGCATGCAGGGCTGTGAAGGGCACGCAGCGAGCCAGGGAAGAGGTCAGTCCAGGAGGACCCTACCCTGAAAGGTGGTGGGGATGGGACCGAGAGCTGGATCCATCTAGTTTGGTGGAAGCAGGTCTGCGACCACCATTCGGCTTCTATTTCAGAGCCAGGCACTTCTTGCTTTCTTAGTCTCCCCAGCAGCCCTGTGTGGCAGGGGGTCAGCCTCATTTTACAGGTGGGGAATCTGGGGCTCCAAGAGGACACCTGACCTCCCTGATGTCACCCAGTAGGCACCTGACAGGACCCTCATTTGAACCCACATCTGTGAAGCCTGTGCTCTGTCACCTATGCCATGTGTCCGCCGCAGCCAGGGCGTTGCCATGGGGACGGCACACTTTCCCTAGTGACAGTAGAGCCAGCAGCCACCCTATCAAGGTTCTTCAGGGAGACAATTAAGGGCAAAATACGAATTTGAGTTTTATAAATTTGAGGCACTTCTGGATGTTTGGAGTACTCATGGGATCCCCAGTAGTCTTTTTTTTTTTTTTAAGATTTTATTTATTTATCTGACAGATAGATCACAAGTAGTTAAAGCAGCAGGCAGAGAGAGGGGGAAGCAGGCTCTCCGCCGAGCAGAGAACCCGATGCGGGGCTCGATCCCAGGACCCTGAGATCACGACCTGAGCCGAAGGCAGAGGCCCAACCCACTGAGCTACCCACGCGCCCCAGGATCCCTAGTAGTCTTGAATAACCTTATTCATCAGACGTTCCCCGTAGACTCGATCTACCCTTCGAGGGTGACGTTCTTCATGGCGCAACTTCTGGAGGTGACATCCCACAGGGGAGAGAGTGGGAAGGAAAGGTTTTGGCCTCTGGCCAGCCTCCAGGTCTGCATGGGAATCCCTGCTTGGGAGAGGGTCTCACACTTTCCCTCACTTCCCAGAGGAAGAAGAGATGGGGAGTTGGAGGGCGGAAAGGCCCTCAGCTCCCTTTTGTGCCTCCCACTTTTGGCCTGGGCTGCTCTGAGGGGCTGGTGTCCCTGAAGGTCCCTGCCCGTCCTACCTGGGGCTGGTCTCCCTGTAAGCCGGGGCTCAGAGCTGCAGGTGCTGCATTCCTGCCCCACAGACACCCTCCTCCTTTCCCCAGTGGCTGGCTGTGTCCTCTTCTTATTTGTGTACACTAAGAAACTGGTCTTTCCTGCCGACAAGGACGCTGAGGATCCTGGGGCTTGTGCTTTCTTGAGCATAAGGTTAGACTTCGCTCAGGGGTGGACACACAGCCTCTGAATTGTTCTTCCTGGCTGACTCTCAAGCACGCATGTCTAGTTCGGTGTGAGTGTTTTCCTTTTCTCTCTGTGTCTTGCACGGTGGGGGTGGGCGTGGTGGTGATGGAGGGAGAGGGGAAGGACTGGGGACGAGGACGTGGAATAGTCAGCTGTCCCCCTGCTGGTAGCTGGTAGGAACTCAAGGGAGTTCCTGGTGAGGGTCTGTCCCAGCAAGGCAATGCTCACCGTGGGCCTGTGTCCACAGCCCACCCAGCTACCAAGTCTGTAAGGCCACTCCGCTGGTACTCAGAACCCTTTAATTCCTCTCCTCTGTGCCCTGCCGATGGCCCTGCCTTGGTTCCAGCTCATTCCATCTCCTCCTAATGGTCCTTCCTCTCTGCATTCCCTCCTGCTTGCAAATACATGGGGCTCTGCATCATCCTTAGGATAAACTTTCAGCATATAATGACAGTCTGGATGCCCCAGATTCAATCCTCTGCTTTCCCTTTGTCCCCTGATCCTGCTGTCCAGTTGCTGGGAATTCTCCTCACTCAAGTCTTCTGCCTGGCCTTGACTGCTCCCTTCTTCACCCACCACCCCACACAGGCATACGTGCACACACACACGTGCGCATATCTACACATGCTTGTACTTACACACACACATCCCTTCTCCAGCTGGAACTCTCCCCTAATTCAACTCAAGCGTCAAGTCATCTTTTCCCTCCCTCTCTGGGCATGTCCCTCCGTTTCTGCCCCAGTGCTCACACCCCAGTGCCTCTCAGCCCGCAAAGACCACATTTGTTCATGTCTGAGCCTCAGAACCTAGCGCTGTCTGACCATTGCCTACTGCGGGGATGGGTGAGTGAGTGAATGAGCCAGCCCATGAATGCAGCCTCCGAAATGGAAGTGAAAGGTTTGGCCGATGGCAAGGTATGGGGTCTGGCTGGCCCTGGGACCACTGTCCCCAGAGCCCCGTGCCAGAGAACCTCTGGCCACCAGCCTTGCTCCTGGTGGGCCTGGCACTCACAGACATGGCTATGGGGGAGGCGTGGGAAGGGGTTTTTCACCTTGCTGGGAGAATCAGATAAGAAGGAAGCTTTACAGAGAGATAAGCCTCTTAGACCTGGGCCATCTGTTCCGTCTGAGTCACAGCTCCAGAGCCCTGGCTCCTTGTGGGCAGAAGCTCAGCCCTGGGGGAGGGCAGGGAAGGCAGGGACTTCCTGAAGCTAGTGCATCTGTGTGCCAGGCTCTTTGTGGGCCCTTTACATTCATTTGTATGCGGGAGCCTCGTGTCAGCCCTCCGAATGGGTCCTGGGCTCTGCATTTTACAGAAAAGGGAACTGACTTGCCCAGGTCACACAGAAAATCCTGGACAGGACTGGGATTTGAGTCCTGGTGTGTCAGACCAAGACCTTTGCCATTGTTAGTCGTGCCCATGCCCCCTTCTCAGAGTTAGATTTTGCTCTGATGAAGGGGTGGCCTGCGGGAGAGGCTTCGGGGCACAGGTCTTCTCTAGCAGGAAGCTGGGGCTCAGGCCCCATCACTGACTTTCTCAAGCTGGGATGTGCCATGGGTTTTATGTATTTATTTATTATTTATGAGCTTTGGTGTTCTTTCCAGCAGACTCACATCAGGAAGTTAGGAAGGGGTTCCTCCAGGTGCGATCGGGTGTGGGACAGTTAGAGGCTATGTGTATCTCAGGACGACTGAGCCTCTGCAGACTTGGCCTCTGCTCGTGGGGGCCTGTTACCCTGCACCTTAGCAGGTTCTGAAGTGTCTGGATCTGCAGCTGCCCCACGTCACAGTGGAATCTTGACCATCCGCACTGGAGGGGCCAGGTGGGGACTCAGACCAGGTGGGCTGAACCTGAATAGCTCTTAAAATTGGTGGCACAACTGGGACTGGCCTCTGGGAATTCCAGAACTTTCTCAGGGCCCTTCCTGCCCCAGGTGAATCCCTCCAACCTCCCAGCTTACTGTCATGAAGGTTGAAAAGGGTAGTGAAACCCACTGATGCCGGTGACTGAAGGGTCTTCCCTGGAGGGTTTTTTTTCTCTCTGAACTTTACATCCCTGAAGCCAGCATGAACCCAGAGAAGCTAACTTACTTGTTCAAGGTCCCACAGCAAGACAGGCATTCCAGAGTTTTGACCTTAGTATTCATGTTGTGGTTTTCAGAAAATTCTGGTTCAGGTTTTTCTAAAAGGCATTACGAGTACAGTCCAACACGGCAGGCAAAAAATTTTGTGTCTTTAAGAGAAGAGGTTTGTGGTTCATGGGCAGAAGCTTCCATGGGCCAAAGCTCTTGACATCTTTGCCATCAGTCCGAGCTTCAAGAGGAGCATCCTGGGAGAACCTGAGACTTCTGGATGTCTTGGGCACTTGGGCATGAGGGTCTCAGCTGCATGCAGCCTTGTCTGCGGAGCATTACACTTGCGGGAGAGCCCCAGGTACCACCCAAAGCCGGGACTCTGGCTTGAAGTTACACAGTTTGCAGATCCTCACACGGCGCCCTGGGAAGGTGATGGTGCAGACAAGACAAGAACCAGAGAGGCAGGCAGAGTGGGGGTGGAGAAAGGAGACAACACAAGTAAGGTTCATTTCTAGGCACAAAGAGTTTTTAAAAATCAAGGCAAGAAGCTTATCTCCTTCCTGGAGGCCCAGAAGCGATCTTTCATGGCAAACATGACTGGTTCATTTTATTTTAGTAGCATCAGCAGGAAATCTGATTTACCGGCAGAAGATGGAGAGAAGGCGGCTTATGAGCTAAACTGGCTCCGTCAAGAGCACAGTCCACTGAAGTTGAGGGGTCTGGGAGGCATGTTTCTGATGGCTGTGGTAGGAGGGTGCGCCTACATGTCCTCACAGGCCCTCGGACCCCTCAGGCTCTCTCCTCCCAGAGAGCATGTTGCAGGCAACGTGTGTCTCAAAGCTATGTTTCCATTTTGACAGACCAGTTCCCACTTATGGGAGGAATAATGCACGAGAAAAAACCCCGCAGGCATCAAACTGTTCTTTATAGTTTGGTTTTGAATACCAGAAAAAGGGGCACCTAGGTGGCTCAGTGGGTTAAAGCCTCTGCCTTTGGCTCAGGTCATGATCTCAGGGTCCTGGGATAGAGCCCCGCATCAGGCTCTCTGCTCAGCGGGGAGTCTGCTTCCCCCCTCTCTCTCTCTGCCTGCCTCTCTGCCTACTTTTGCTCTTTATCTGTCAAATAAATAAAAAATCTTTAAAAAAAAATGAATACTGGAAAAAAAATTTCTGAAAACAAGCTGAATATTGTGGTGGAGAAACAGTAAGTTAGTAGTGGTATCTTACGATGGCACATGGCTAGTGGTGATAAAATCCTGTGATTATGAAGACGAGGTAGCAACAGGAAGAAAAATGCTCATGGTGTAATGTTCATTTTAACATGAAAAAAATGAGATACAATAAAATAAAACATGGTTACATTAAGATAAAAACAAAAGAAACGAATGAGAAGAGTTACTAAGTTGCTGTGATGGGATTATTCTTTTTTTTCTCCTTCAGTTTCCAGATTGTTACTATGTGCAAAGTGGTGTGAGAGTTGAAAACAGAATCTGGAACCAGAGGGTTTGGTTTCAAAGCCCTAGCTTTACCACCTACTTACTAGCTGGGTGACCGTCAAACAAGGACTCAACCTCTCTATGCTTTGGCCCCTCATCTGTAAAAGTGGGGACAGTAATAGCATCTAACTCTTAAAATTATTGTGAGTTAGCAGATGTAAATGCTATACCATAATTGCTGTATAGCTACTAACTATAAAAAATAAATTTAATTATCATAATTTATTCATGGCCTCATATCTTAACCATAAATCTGTGCTAGTACTGGTATGGCTTTCTTTGTATTTTTTCTTCCTTATTTGAAAGTGCTTTCATCTTCCAAATGTGATTGTCACAGTATTATACAGTGTGAAATTATCTTTTCTATTAATATCATGTTGCAAGGATTTTTCACCAGCATTTCTGAAGGAGGACCATGATTCCTGAATGCTGTTTCCACCCCCTGTCCACCTCCTTCAGACCCCCAAGACTCTCTTCTCTGGCTCCTACAATAAATACAGTGGTTGACTTATTGCAAATATAGTTGCAATTCTCCACCCTCTTTTGACAATGTGATTTTGTATCTTCTCCACCAAGATATGGAGTCTATTTCTCTGCTAGGCTATTTCTCTGCAGCTGGGCTGCCCTGGTGACTTGCTTTGACCAAATGAATGCAGCAGAGATAAAGGTGGGCCAGTTTTGAGGCCTCAAGAAGCCTGGGGTGGGGGTGCCTGGATGGCTCAGGTCATGATCCCGGTGTCCTGGGATCGAGCCCTGCATCAGGCTCTCTGCACGGCGAGGAGCCTGCTTCCCCCTCTCTCTCTCTGCCTGCCTCTCTGCCTACTTGTGATCTCTGTCAAATAAATAAATAAATAAATAAATAAATAAATAAATAAATGCCTGGGGTGCCCTCATTCACATAGGCGGAACCCTGCAGCTTCTGTGAACAAGTTGGAGCTAGCCTGTTGGAGGACAAGAGACCATGTGGAACAGGGTCCGGGTGCCCGACTGAGACCATCCCACATTTGCAGATCACTAACCCCCAAACATGTAAGAGGGCCCAGCCAACATCACCATAGCCGAAGAACTGCTCAGCTGACCTGTAGATTCGTGGAAAATACGAAATACATGTTGCTTTGGGACACTGAAGTTGGGAATTTTTTTTTAAAGATTTTATTTATTTAAGAGAGAGATAGGGAGAGAGAGCATAAGCAGGGGGTGGGGGCAGAGGGAAAGGGAGAAGGGCTTCGCACTGAGCAGGGAGCCCGATGCAGTACTCGATCCCAAGACCCTGAGATCATGACCTTAGCTTGCCCCGGGAGTGTTTTGTTATGTAGCTGTGGCTCCTAAGTATAATCCTAAGGAGGCAGGCTACTGCTATGAGAGCTTCTGATCGACTGCCCCACTGGACAGGATAGACAGGGCATCTTCTTCACCTCCTCCCTTCCAGGGTCCATGGTACTGGCCCTGCGTCCACCCAGGTGTCACCCAAACTCGCCAAAACTCTCAAGTCATCACACTCGTGGTCCTCAGTGTGTAATCTTTGTCTCTGCAGTTTGGGTCCCTTCCCAAAGACAAGGACAACCCCATAGTAGGGGAGAATCTCTCTGGGCCCATCCCACCCCGTCTCCCTGCTGTGGGTCAAGTAATTTTGCTTGTCTTCAAAACAGGGAAGGTGGCATGGAACTCTTGGGTCCCAGGCAGTCTGTGGGAGGGGCAGGTACATACTCATGCTCCAGGGGTCTTCCAGAAAGACTTTCTAGCCTTCCCCCCAGAGCTTTCTCATCAACAGCCTCAGGACACCTGGATGCCAAGTGACCTGACAGAGGCCCCAGGTGGGGCCTAAACAGTTGTCATTCTGCCCCTGCCTCACCCTGATGTCCCTCAGACTCTAACAGAGTTCACAAATTGAACACTCCATCAAAAAAAAAAAAAAAAAAAAGGACGCTGCCATGATATGCTGCCATACAGATTTATACACAACTTTTCAAATACTTTGAAAGAGATTTTTTTTTCTTTTCTTTCTTCTTTTTTAGCAAACTGGTAAATGCAGTAAATTTAGCAAATTGGCCATTCATTCAGCCCATCGATTTTGGGTTTGGTTTTGTGGAACTGACCCAGAGTCCTGTGCCTGCCACTTTCAGTCATGCCCACAGGCCTAGCACTGCACTTGCATATGAGGCAAGGCCCTGGAAAGACATTTGAAGAGTCGTGTGTGTCATAGCTGGTGATGTCAGCTCAGGGACATCCTCTAGGCACACTCAGTATTTTCTCCATGGACAGACAGGTGTACAGACACTTGTATGTCAGGGAGCAGGAGTAGAGAGGCCAAATTCCCTGAGCTTGGCTCCCCCAGTCCCTCTGCTGTTGACTGGGTGGCATTGTGTTAGCCCCAGGGTCGGGCGGGGAAAATGGCGGGTGGAACCACGTTAGGCTTTGGTTTTCAGTGTGGAAATCACTGGCCTCCTTCTTCAGGTGCCCTGGCAGGGCTCCGACTTCCTCCACAGCAACAGTAGGATGTGTTGATGGGGTACTCGGTGACAGGCTAACACCTGCCTTTATAGTCAAGACCTCACTGACTCCTTACCCGAGCCTGGCATGGTAGATTCTAGTATCATACCCTTTCACAGGTGAGGAGACTGAGCCTTAGCAGAGCTGGGTGACACGCTCAAGAGCACGAAGCTAGCAGGTGGTGGAACTGGGATTCCAGCCCAGAAGGTGCTCTGCTTTGGGGCAATCTGAGGTCTTGGACATGAGCATGTCTTCTGGAGCTCACTGCAGGAAAGGTGCTCTCTATGGAGGAGGCAATTTGTTGCAGTGGAAAGAGGAGGATAGATATGGGCTCCTGGCTCTACCTCAGGTTCTTTCTGAGTCTCAGTTTCCCAATCTGTAAAAGAGGGACAATGCTTCCCTGGGGGTGGTTCTGAGGATTTAAATGAGATTATATAATAAGGACCTTTATGCTCTTTATGTTCGAAGTTGTTTGCAAGTTTCTGCAATTGAATTAAAAAATATATTTTTAATTAAAAATTAAATTAAAAATATATAATTATATATATATATAGAGAGAGAGAGAGAGAGAAATCCAGAGTCAACATGAAAATTATGCACCTAGATTATTCTAAAGTGTTGAGTGACTCACAAAACAGCTGCCCTTGTACTGCGCACAAGGAGTTAACCTGGCTGTGTTTCCTAGGAACTGTGTGTTTGTGTGTGTGCACATGTGCGTGCACGTGTGTGTGTGCATGTGCATGCGTGCACATTCTTAACTTCTTTTTACTGCCTGTAAGTCCATCCTGGGGAGGGGTTTGGGGTTGAGCTCACTCAGCAGGGAAGGACTCTACCTCTCTCTTCCCTAGAGTTTTGCCTTATTTATTTCATGGAAACACTCCTCCTCCTCCTCCTCCGCCTCCTCCACCACCACCACCACCACCACCACTGGCTGGGGCCTCAGCGGGGAGCAGAGCTGCAGTCTGTCAGTCAGTGACTTACTCTCACCTCTCCTGGGCGGGTGCTTCACACTTGGGTCCAGTGTGTGAGTACTGGTTATTTTTATCCCGCCCCAAATTCATGTGATGCCAGTCTGGAAGGAGGGGCTGTCAGCTTCTCCAGAGAAGTGGCCTGATGCTAAGCTATCCTGTCTCCCTCCCTCCTTCTCCTTCACACCCAAGCTCCCCTGGCACAGGACTCTCAGTGGTTGGCTGGGGGTGGGTTGGAGGCTCTGACTCTGGTCATGGGCTCCCTGGGCCATGGCCCCGGGGGGAGCCAGCAGGAATGGGACCTTCTCAGACCCCTGGGAGGGACTTAAGGCTGCAGAGAGTAGGGGACAGGAGCCATGGATTAGTGTCAGCTCTGTGGCTCAAGACTCTGTTGCTTTCCACTGTGTGTTCTGCCTGCCCCGGGCCGTGGGGCCCTTCTACTGAAGGCCAGTGGAAGTCTAGTGGTGCTAACTTCACGCTGGGGCCAGGCAACCACCATGCACCAGCGGGCACCCAGCCTAGGCCAGTGCTGGAAACTGGGGTCTGCAGCCCCCGTTGGGCTTGTCTCCTTTGGCATCCGCTGACCCCCTGCCGGGCCTTGTGGGAGAGGGCTGTCTTGTTCCTCTAGGCCTCAGCCTGGCATGGAGCCCAGCTCTGGACTTCCAGCCTGTACCCTGGGACTCTCTGAACCTGTGAATCCCATTCCCTTACTGATCACCTTTTCTCACGTGCCAAATCACGAGGTCAGCCTTGCCTTGGGTGGTAACTTCTGTGGACACCCCCTGACTCACCAGCCTCTCTTCTGTCTTCCATGGCCCCCTCTTGCCCATCTCAGGCCCCCACGCCTCCTGCTTCCCCTGCCTGAATACTGCCCTCCACATTCCTCCTTCTGACTCCTTGCCTTTCTTCAGGTCTTAAAAGTGGCCTCTCCTGATGTCACCCACCCAGGATAGGGGTTGTTCCTGGTACCATTTCAAATTGCATTCTGTTCTTTCTCTTGACAGAAGGCATTTGGTTCAAAATGATTACTTCTTTGACTTTTATTGGTGGGGAGGGTATGGTTCTCCGCATTAGACTGGAAGTTCCATGAGGTCAAGGTCACATCTGCTGTGGCCCCTCCGTGTCAGGCACAGCTGGGGGCTGACCCACATGTACCACCTGTCCCATGGCCTCCCCAGAAGCTCTTCTTAACCATCTGGACAGGGCGCGGTGCTTACCTGTCCGGGTCGTCAGGGCTGGGTTAGGAACTCGGGAACAGCACAGTCTGCGTTTCCAGGGCCTGCTGAGATGACTAGAATTTTTTCTCCCTGAGGGTGGACACAGAGGGCAGAGACCCTTTCTTAGAGGACACCATGGGGTTGGAATCTGTGAAGGAAGGACTTGAATATGCCTCCGCTCCCAAGGTGCAGGAGTCAGGAGTATTTATTCAAGGAAAATCAGGATGGGCCAGGCTATGGGAGGGCCGAGGGGGGAAGGGTAGGCCGGGGAGGGGTGATTTTTTTTTTTTTTCCAGAAAGAACAAAATCAGTGTGGGCAGTGACCATCTTCCTCACATTCCTGTCCAAAAAACAGCACCATTGCTCAAAGTGTCTATGCCCGTTAACTCAGCATTCTCTCTTTGGCCATCTAGCCTAAGAAAATAATCTTCAATACAAAACATGTTTGATATTACAGATATGCTTTTTACCACAATATGCTTTTTACCACATGTGTCAAACAGTGCGATGTTGTGAACCATCTAAATGTCTAAGCCTGAAATTCATCATAACACATTCACTGGATGGCACGTTGTACCTCCAAATATTACCTAAATAACACACATTGGAGCCTATGCCGGCCATGCTCCTAAATGGACTAGAGACTCTGTGGGGAAAGGTATTTATCTTCAACGGGCTGTCATTAAGGTAACAGTGGCAGCCTCTCACATGGCCCCAAATCAGAGGTCTGGTAGACTGCATTGCTTTGGACTATGCTGATGAGCAATTCTAATCACTGTTTTCCGTATTACATATGCAGCAACATTCATGGAAAAACTTTAGAAAACAAATACTTCTTATGATCCTACAGCTCAGAGACGATGGCTGCTGATATTCTGGTATAAATGCTTCCAGAATAATTTCAATCATAAGTATCTTTGGTGATTATAATAATACAGTGATAACAAAAGAGATACAGCATTCAACATATAGAGATATATCAATTTCGAGAGAAAATGCTTGCAATATTAAAAAGAAATAAAATGTTGAACATGGTATTCTTGAGTCATGAAGGTATGAGTGTTTTTTGCCCCATCTCTATACATGTCTGTATCGCCAACTCCAATAAATGTTAAAATAACCATAATTGCTGATAATAATAATGATAATCGTAGCAATAGGCACGGTCTGGTGGAGTAGGCAAGAGAAAAAGCTCAAAATAGCTACTTGAAACAAGACAGGCAGGAGAGCTAAAATATGCATATCCACAGAGGTGCAAGGAATATCTTCCCTACTTGCAAACACACAAAACATGTCCCCCCACCCCACCCCACGCGTCCGGTCTGCTGCGTCTGCTGCACGTGGTTGCTGTGCATGAGATCTGGCGATGTTTGGACTCGGACAGTCCACTCTTCACCCTTCCTGTCCTGAAAGCATGATATGCGTACAGCAGAGTGGTTCGAGCATTTCTAGCTAGGTAGGATTCAGGTGCAAGAATCAGTCTTGCGAGGAAGTTGTGTGCTTGCAGTAATCACATCACTTTCTACATACTTGTGTGTGTGTGTGTGTGTGTGTGTGTGTGTGTTTTAGGGGAGCTGGGGTTATGGATGTAGATCGGGGGGGGGTGCTGCCACTGTGGACAGAGGTGCCACAGATTTCGGAGGGTGAGCCTGTCTTTCCGGGCCCAGGCCTGCCTCCTGGGGGGCCTGCCCTCAGATGTTACCTGATTCCAACCTCCCCAGGCCCTGCCTTCTGCTCAGGAGCCGGCACCCCGGGAGAGGGCCCTACCTTCCGCGGAGAAGATGGAGAAGCAGAGGAGCAAGATGCAGAGCAGCCTGAAGACGACTAGAAGCCTCATGGCGGGGTGGCTGGAACCCTGCGTCCCGGGGAGAGAGCTGTGCTGCAGAGGTCCTCCTGGGGCTACCTCAGACTTTTATAGGGTGTTTCCCAATGGGCAGGGCACCACAGGCAGCCCTGGAATTCTCATAAAGGGTAGAGTCAGCCGCTCCCAAGAGGAAAAAACCAGCTTTTCAAGAAGGTGAGAGTATTTAGTGAACTGTAACACGCAGAGCTATAAATGCCCAGCCCTGGGAGCTCCCAGCACTGGCCTCAGTGGTCAGAGTGGGAAACTCCCACCAGGGAAGGGCCACTTCCCAGTGTTGAACGTTAACTTTTACTGTCAGCAATTATTCCATCAAACACAGATCTTCCTGATCATTCCTGAGATGGGGCTGGGAGGACCATAAAACCCTTCGCGAAGCCTCAGGGAAAAGTGTCAAGATATCCGTGAAATGTAGGGAGCAGAGAGCCTGGAATCAGATGACCCGGGTTTGAGTTCTTTTTTTTTTTTTTAATTAAGTTTTTAAATTTTTTAATAAACATATAATGTATTTTTATCCCCAGGGGTACAGGTCTGTGAATCACCAGGTTTACACACTTCACAGCACTCACCATAGCACATACCCTCCCCAATGTCCATAACCCCAACCCCCTATCCTGATCCACCTCCCCCCAGCTACCCTTAGTTTGTTTTGTGAGATTAAGAATCACTTATGGTTTGTCTCCCTCCTGATCCCATCTTGTTTCATTTATTCTTTTCATACCCCCAAACCCCCCACATTGCATCTCCACTTCCTCATATCAGGGAGATCATATGATAGTCGTCTTTCTCTGATTGATTTATTTCGCTAAGAATAATACCCTCTACTCTAGTTCCATCCACATCATCGCAAATGGCAAGATTTCATTTCTTTTGATGGCTGCATAGTATTCCATTGTGTATATATACCACATCTTCTTTATCCATTCATCTGTTGATGGACATCTAGGTTCTTTCCATAGTTTGGCTATTGTGGACATTGCTGCTATAAACATTCAGGTGCATATGCCCCTTCGGATCACTACATTTGTATCTTTAGGGTAAATATTGGGTTTGAGTTCTTGCTTTGCCATCTAACAGCACTGTGACCTTGAACTTGCCATGAAATGCGTGAGTCTGCTTCCCATAGGTGGATGGACACAAGCCTGAATGAGCACACGTGTGTAAGGGGCCATGTGTGACACGGTGACATTGACAGAGCCATGAAGGAGGTGGGGCTGCAGCTGGACATTGACAAATGTTTAGGATGAAATGAAAAGGCGCTTCAGGTATAGGGTCAGCCTGAGCAAATGTATGGGGGAAGGAAACATCTTACAAGGGCAGGTGTGAGGAAGAGTCCGCCATCACCACCTACTAACTGGACATATTCTGTGGGCTAGGCTGTGCACAGGGGTTACTTAAGGCTCTGCGCCTGGCCTCGGGGAGCCTCTGTTGGTGGAGACAGCCGTGCAGATACACAGAATTGTGTTTGCCTTTGTGGTATTGTGTCCATCTAACCTTTGTCCTAATGAGTGTCCCCTTCTAACCATCTATCTGGTTTCCAGCTTCCAAGGGCACATGGGAAGATGCCAGGATCCGATTCCATTGCTAGGAATCTTGCTGGCTCCTGGCAGCCAATGCAGACATTCCCTGCTGTCCGAGACTGGCCAGTGGGGAGCTTCACTGGCCCTCCTCTCTGGCTAGAGATTAGAGATACGATGTAAACCACATGCTCAGATAGCTCGGTGAGCAAACCGGTAGCTGGGGATGTGTTTTGAAAGTCATCTTACGCATTTGCAGAAACTGTAAAAGCAGTCCACACAAAGAAACTGGCTGGGCCACTGGGCTTAAGGACCATATATCTTATCATGTGAGTCACCTGTCCAGCCCCTGCCTGATTCCCTGTCCAGGCTGTGTTCTGAGCAGGCAGTGGCCATGGCAGAGGGCGTGGTTGGGAAGATGCCCCAGAACAGACCAGGGACAACTCCGGAGCTGGAGCCTAGGAGAGACTTCCAAGCAGCCAGTGTTGGAAAGAGGGCTGGGAGCAGTGTGGGACGGGTCCTGAGGCTGCACTTGCCAGCTAGCACCCTGTTCTTACTTATATTGAACATTACAGGCCCAAAAGCTCCACACAGTTTCCTAAAGACGTTGTTTCCCGACATTAGAATTGCATCCGTGGTCCACATCAAGGACTAGCATGACTATTTTATTTATTTTGATGTGAGGTCATTTAGGGGGCCCCACTGAGTCTGCACAGCCACACACCTTTGGGCTGCCATTTTCCCATTATTTGTTGTTGTAACAGGTACTTTTTGCTTTTGGCAGACTATCATCAGAGGAGAAAAGAGCAACTTCCTGCCGAAGGGGGCAGGGATTAGGCCAGACCTTAAAACGAACTCTAGTTGCTGAGCAGTGGTGCAGAAACTAGACTCTCAGGCTAGTAAAGGGGAGATGTGTCTGGACCTAGTGGACTTGGGTAATTTTCCCAGGACCCTCAGCCCCGCAGCTGTGGAGCCAGAAACAGATGTTAGGTTCTCAACACGGTTTTTTTTTCTCACCACAGATCACAGATCAGGGCCAGAACTGGCTATCTCCAGGGTTCTCCTGTTCCTTATCCATTCACACGTACAATTCACAGATTTGCAGGTGTTCCTGGGACCGATATGTTCAAACAGAATAGATTCAGATGTCAGAATTCCACCGTGCTTCGTAAATGCTTATGAAAGCTTACTAAAGCAAGCTAGGCCTGCATGAATTTAAATAACACAGGGTATAAAGTTTCGGGTCCACACAGTTCCCCCCAGTTCCCCCCACCCCCTTACCCAGAGACACTGTTCACAAATTCTCACCTGCTTTTTTAACATTTCAAAGATAGCTATCAACTTATTACTTTAAAAAAGGAAGAAACACCTTGGGCTCTTCAGAATATTTGAAATCTCATGTTGAGTTGAGGGAGGTGAAAATGAGAAGCATTTTAACAGGAACACCTACCTGTTAGTTTTTAAGCTTATGCCGTTTGGGTACAAAAATAATATTTGCTGCTTTGAATTATTTCTAAAGATGATTTTGAACACTTGGAAGCCTTCCTGAGAAAACTCAGAAACACACCTAACCCGAAGGGAAATTTACAAGGAAGGAAGTATTTTCAAGTCAAACTTGTGATTTCTATAGTCAATTAGGAAAATGCCTGAAGCGTCCCCACCCTTTACAGGTGGAGCATTTTTGGCGGAGTCCCCGCACTTTACTCTTCACCTGTGTGACGCTTTCTTCCAAAGATGTTTTATGAACCCTGCAGTTGATCAGAAAGGACTCTCCTTCCTTTATTTGCTAAGCAAACTGCAGACCAGTTTTTATAGTAGGAGGGGCCGGACACTGGAGTGATTCTTCAATTGTCTTATTTAACAACCCCCCCGCACCCCCTACCAAGCTCAAGGATACAGGTCTTGTATTTCCGGCTTGCAACAGGGGAACATGAGGTTTTCTTTCATCTCACAAAAAGACTTGTGGTAACTTCTTATCTGGAACCAGGTCTGCCTGACTCCAAAGCTGAGTTTTTTTTTTCCTAACATTGATTCCATGAGACCTCACAAGTAGCTGAAAATGTTCATCTTACATGCCACCCCCGAACTGTACAATAAACCAATAGCTTACTCCATGTTTTACAGTTGATCCGAACTTCCTCATAAGCCTCCAGCTCCCTGGGTCTTGCCTGCCTCCTTGCTCCTGGAATAAGATGGTAAATCCAGGACCTGTCCCTTCTACCCCTGCCGTCACTGGTTTCCTGGGTTCTCACAGATGCCATGCACCCTCCCACTGTCCCCTCCCCTGTGGCGTGGACTGTCTACCCGTAGCCATGGCTGTGGGCTACCCTGCCTCACCGCGGTGTGTGCCAGTAGGCCCGGGGCTCCTCCATGGAAATCATGCTGGAAGGTCACCTTTTCCACACCACCAAGGCACCTGGGGACACTAGCAGGCACTGTCTTTTTTTTTTTTTTTTATCCTGCGGCCACTTATGTTGTTAGTGGAATACTTCTGAAGCCACTGCCTGATAGGAATACTCCCTTGGCTGCTTTCCTGTCTCTGTCTGTCCCTATGTCTCTGCAGCTCCTGACCTTTTGCCCCCATCACCTCATCCTCACCCCGTGGTTTCAGCCCGTAGCGGGGGGACCAAGGGCCCCTGTCTGCAGTTTCTGTCTTCCTCCCTCCCCTACCCACTAGAGTCACAGGGTCCAGACTCTAACCAGAGCTCTGCCATGTTTCAGCTTGTGTGACCCTGGCCAAATGGCTCAGCCTCTGTTTTTCAGTAAGAGAGTAGCTGAAGCTCGAGAGAAACATCCTTCTGAGAGGGTAATGCTGAATCGTGCTATATGAAAACAACTGTTAGACTAGGTGGTCCACTTCCAGGAGAGGGGGACGTAGTTTCCTTCCCTTTGTCAACAGCATCCTATCTCCAAAACACACCTTCCACTTGTGTTCAAGGATGCATGATGCTTCTTTAATGCAGAACAATGGTTGTCTTTTGTTGCATTTCACAGCAGATTTTTAAAAAGCACACTGAAATTCAGGTCTAAAGGACTTAAGAGCAGGCCCATTTGTAAACGTGAAGCTGGACTAAGAGGGTAAAGGCCAGGAGAGCAATTGCCAGAGACTTCGGCAGTGGGGGCACGAGGAACGCCAAAGTCAGTCACTTTTGCCAGCACTTGCAGCTGGGAAGCTGCAGGTAGAGTTGGACGGGTCCTGTTTGCCAGCATCTGCTCTGTGCTTTGCAGGGTTGGCAGCAGGCTTCCCAGAAGAGAGGTGTCTCCTTCTCACCCCGACACCCAGCACCACCACGTCAGGGTGGATGAGCAAGGATGAGCAAGGTGCCGCCGGAGCACTGTGTCCTGGGGTAAACTTCAGTCCTGTTGTTGTAGACACAGCATGGGCAGAGCTAAGGGGACCTTGAAGGCTCTGGGTCTGGTTCGTCTGAGCAGAGATGTGCCAAAGGCCACAGAGTAAAGAGATGTTCTGCTTTCTGGGTCTTTCCACTAAGCTCCTAAAACCTGAAAAACTTCTTTAAAGTGTTCAAAATGTTCTTTCCATTAAAAAAATAATTGCTTAGGAGCAGCTGTAATACATTGACAAAGATACAGAACACCCCAGTTTCCTACCAAATGCCCATTTTTTTCTGCTGCTCAGAATTAACAGTGAAAATCTTGGCACAGTTTCCAACTTCTTTGTAAATGACTCCTCTATTGAAATGCAGTAGTGAGCGGATCTCCTTCTTTTCTGAGGCACCCAGTATGGTCAGGGAGACCATTTGTGAGCACACACAGTCACAAACACATTTGGTTTGCAAGCAGAGAAGGCTGCGGTCTCAGCAAAGCCACGCAGGATTCCTCCCGATGCTGCACAGAGGGGCTGCCCAAGCACTCCCCCTTCTTACAGAGGCGAGCAGCCCCCTCCAACCCTCAGCCCTGTGCTGGGGTGTGTGGACACCTACATTCCTGTGGGCACTCACAAAACTGCCCCCTTTCTCCGAACTCCCGGAGCAATTAGCCTGGATATGTTTTCGTAGTTTCTAGAAAATGACTTCGCAATTACCTTGGGTCATTATATGCTATTTCTCGTATTTTTTTATTTTATTTTATTTATTTATTTGACAGGGAGAGATCATAAGTAGATAGAGAGGCAGGCAGAGAGAGAGAGAGGGAAGCAGGCTCCCTGCTGAGCAGAGAGCCCGATGCGGGACTCGATCCCAGGACCCTGAGATCATGACCTGAGCCGAAGGCAGCGGCTTAACCCACTGAGCCACCCAGGCGCCCCGCTATTTCTCATATTTTAACTACATGGTACCTAATAGAGGGCTCAATAAGCATTTGTTGCTGTGATCGCTTAAGAACAGTGACTTGTCGGCTGCCTGGGTGGCTCAGTGGGTTAATCCTCTGCCTTTGGCTCAGGTCATGATCTCGGGGTCCTGGGATCAAGCCCAGGGGCTTGTTGGGCTGTCTGCTCAGCGGGGAGCCTGCTTCCCTCTCTCTCTGCCTGCTTGTGATCTCTGTCAAATGAAGAAATAAAATCTTAAAAAAAAAAAAAAAAGTGACTTGTATTTGGGCCCTAAGTTCCCCTATCTGCAGGTAAGGGCTTCTGCCTTCAGCATTCACTGCTCAAAGGCCAGCAGGGCTCGAAGCCTTTGCTCACTATCAATCCCTCCTGGCTGCCACACACTGCCTCTGTCCATCATACGCTGTTTTATAGACTTTCAAGCCAGGCTGTGATGTCGGGGAAGAAAGTTTCTCACTCATCCTTGTTTCTCCCCACAATTGGTGCTGAGTTAATTCCTTCAGAGTAGCAAACTGAACAAACCTGTCAAATCCCTTACTCTCTTTATGAACAGTCAGATCACATCAAACCACTAATGCTTTCCCTCTCAACTTCTACTGGTTCTCCTGTTTGGAATCATTCTCCATTGCTGGGAAATCAGTCCCTTTAACCTCCATGGCGCACATAACTGGGTGGGGCTAGGTTTGTACTGTCTCGCAGAGGATTCCCCTATGAATCATTAGTAAAAGTTCCTACAATAGGGAGCCTGGGTGGCTCAGTCCATTGGGCGTCTGCCTTTGGATCAGGCCATGATCCCAGGGACCTGGATTGAGTCCCACATACAGTTCCCTGCTCTGTGGGGAATCTGCGTTTCCCTCTGCCCCTCTTTCCACTCGGTTCTCTCAATCTCTCTCTCTCAAATAAATAAAATCTTATAAAAAAAAAGTTGCTACAATATGGAAAGATAATCCTTCAGATATCTGTTCTTACAGGACAATGAACTATTAGAAAGGAATAAGCCAACCACTGAAAAATATCGTATTTTTTAAATCCTAAAACTTTACTGATTTTAAGGTAATTTAGTTTTGCAAAAAAACAAACAAAAAACCACCTAGTTTTAGTATCTGAAGAATGGTAATCATGAAGTTAAACACACATTAAAATTAAACACCCATGAAATTGAACACACATTTCAGAAATGAAGTGTGAAAAATACAGCATCTTGGAATTGAGGTAACATGACTAATGAACAAATAAATTAAGAAATATAACACCCTTCCTGTGAAATCATCATATGAACCTTGTTTCACCAAGCTGTGATGCTATGTAAAACCACTCTGGGGCATATGTGTGAATAGTCCAGGTGGACAGGTGATCAGGCAACTTTTACAAAGTGCTCATGGAAAGCAGGTCTTATTTTCAAAAGTTGTTCCTCAAATTGTGTGCTCATCTGTGTGAATGTCAATGTGGTCTTGCTAGAAAGTATCAATTCTCTATTTTAGATCCAGGGAGGTTGCCATACCCCCACCCCCCCAACCTATGAGACTCAGCCCGGTATGAGCGAGGCAGAATGAAATGCTAAGGCAGACAGGAAGAGATTGTGCAACATCCGCCCTCATGTTAACTGGCCAGAAGAGCCCATATAATCCCTCCTCCCCCATCAGACCTCTAATTAATTTCACCTTTGCTTCTGGCACAATATGCTCCTTTTGCAGTTTTCAAGTGTCAGTACTGGGGGAATTTTCTCCAGCTTCCTGAACAGCTTCTTTACAAAAGGCCAAGTCTTCAAGGTCATAGCTTCATCTTTTCCTGAAAAATGGCTTCCATTCTGACTGCTAGCTAAATTGAGTACATTTAGGGAGCACTCCATCTTACTCATTACACGACCTTAAAAAACCCTTTGATTTGTAGCAAGAGGTGACCTCAGCAATTGAGAAAAGGAGTTTCTGGTACTATATATAAGTAGTAGGATCTGGGGAAGTGAAACATGATTACCACTTATTCTTAAGATACTAAGGTCAATCCCCCCTCCCCCACAAAGATTTTATTTTGAGAGAGAGAGTACAGAAGTGGGGTGAGGGGCAGAGGGAGAAGCAGGCTTTTCACTGAGCAGGGAGCCAGATTCGGGGCTCGATCCTGGAACTCTAGGATCATGACACTTAAGCCAAAGGCAGACACGTCACCAACTAAGCCACCCAGGTGCCCCTTTTGATAAACATTAAAATTCTACTGCTCTAGGTATTTTTAGCAAAGTCTCAATCTATTTAATTTGTACAGTGCTTTTGATCCTCAAATAGGATTTCAGCTCTGTGGTATCCGTCAAACTTTCCAAGCATAACTGGCTAAGACAGTCAACTCTACCACTTCTTCCCAGCCCTATGACCTTGTGCAAATACTGAACTTGAGGGCTTCAGCTTAGTCCTTGGCAAGATGGGATTAAGAACCTAGTTCAAAGTAATGTTATGATTTATACAAGACTTAGCACACATTATGCAAATAACTTTATCATTAGCAATTAACAGGGTATCTGGACCCTCCTACCATACTGGAAGGACAAAAATCTCAGGTGTCAGTTTCAAGAACTTGAACGTGGATATACACACCCTCTATGCAGATGAACAATTTTAAGGGAAATGTGCCTGCCTTTCCCTCCCACATTCTAACACTTTAAAGTGCACAGAACACATGTGTCGTGAGCAGACATCAGGCTTCAAGGGACTGGTATTTCTTGCCATCCTTCCCTGTTTTCTGATCCTTCCTCCATCACACTCTGGCCATGAGAAAACACCCTCACTGCCTTTAGTATATGTGCTGCCGAAGCGAGCACCCCTCACTGCCTTTATTATGTGCTGTAACTCTTGCTTAATTTTGGAAGACTTCCTCCTGGCATACTTTGGAAACTCACTGCTGTGCTCTTAGGACACTTGCCCTAATGGACCCTGGCTGTCTCCCCTGGGTTTCGGTGGCATGGTGCCTGCCACATTCATTTTCTGACTGCATGTTCACGAGAGCATTCTAGGCAAACCAAAAGGGCCTTTATTTTTTGTGTGATTATTTTTAAACACATATCTGTTATTCTCTAAAGCTTCAGGTGATGCTTCAGAAAATGAGAAGTAGGTTTTTTTTTGTTTTTTGTTTTTTTTTTTTTGCCTAAAGCCTATCAGTGTGTAGGTCTTCACTCTTCCCTGTGAGTGATGTGAAGAAAAACCCTCAGTGGCATGTTAACAGATTCTAAGAACCAGGGATTTTTTTCATTACCACTTTATATGTTATAATATTTTATTTTATAGTATTCACATTTTATATAATTTACTTTATATACCGAAGTCTTGTCTTAGCAAAGTCAGAAAAAGTGATGTAAAAATATACCAGTCCTTAAATTAACCACCTTGTTTTTCTAAATAAGCTTTTGCCTGTTACCTATTATTGAAATTCTATCATTCTGTTTTGTGTGATACCATCCAAACATAGGGATATAAATTGTGGGTTCTAAAATGACTGAAGACAAAAGGACCTTCAATATCACATTGACATTGTAGTGACTAGAGAAGGGAAAAAATAGAAGTATGGCACTTGGATTTTTCTTAGGACAACTCTCCCCACCGCCCAGCCCCCCCACAAACCAGCAATAGCAGGTAAAACTTACATAGTGCTAAATGTCCACACATTTCACCCTAATCCTATGATGCTGGTTCTGTTACTATCTTCCATTTTACAGATAAGAAAATGGGCAGAGAGAGGTGAAGTAATTTGCCCAAGGTCACCTAAGAAATAGGTGGAAAAGGTGGGGTTCAAATAAAGATAGTCTGGCGGTAGTACCATGGTCATAATCACACTATATTCTACGTACTAGGTCAGGAAGAGAAAACAAATGAAACAAATCCTCTATTCAAACAGAATGCATACGGTTCAGCTGGAAAAATTACAGACCAATCACCAACAGGCTGAAACCTTTATTATTTCAGAAAGAAGCATCCTATGTAATTTGAGGTGGTAAGAATTATTACTTCTGGCTGGATACTGTAATAAATATTTGTCAAAAATACCAGTCATTTCAATAATCATACATACTTAGTTCATTCAATAAGAACTTCCAAAAATAACTCTTCTGTATCAAAACACAAATGTCACAAGAGAGTCAAGTAATGGTATATGCAGGTGAAGGAAAAGTTTGCTGCGGGAAACTCTAACAAAGCATTTTGCCTATTACAGTTTTGACTGACATAGTTCATGAAGAAAGACTAGCTATGTCCTCTTTCTTTTTTTTTTTTAAGTGCTTAGTCTGAGAGGAACAGAAGAAACCAAGTCCTGGGAGCTGGGAGAAAAACTGCTTTCATAATCTTATGTGTGAGCCACAAACAGGCTTTTCTGATAAAAGCTTCAAAGCCTGAAGTGAGATGGGAAAGGCAAGCATGTGTTCTATTAAACATCTCAATAAATATGGACAAAAATTCAGCAATTAGGAACACAGTGTTTGTATATTTGAAAATGCAGGAGTTTTCATGCTTTGAATGCTTTATCCTGAGAAGAATTTAAAGGATATTTTGTTCTATAAGGTTCAAAAATAAAACTTACACATACATAACATGTATCAGGAATCCTCCAAACGATTAACATTCTGGACTGTCCTAGCAATGTCAAACAATGAGAAGCCAAACAAAATTATATGTATGTTGTAAAGACAGCACTGAGAAAGAAAGGAACATCAGGAGAACGAATCACCTGTATTTTTGTTTAATGCTCAATGCTGTTGAAAAGTTCAACAGATCAATGTAAAAACAGCTATGATTTGTTTTTAAATAGCCAAACCCCTCTCAGTAGCTCGGCACCAATTACACAAGTGCTACGTATTCAGAGGACGACTGCAGGTGACTCTTTGCTTCTCTCTGGTCCCTTTACCAAACCTCTACATCACCTCTGCGATGACTTGTAATATTTCTGCATTTCAAAAGATACGCAGCAAAACAGAGTTGTCTAGTTTTCAATCAAATTAATTTTAAAATAAAACAGTTAAATTCTCACAACACAAACTTTAGTTTTCACATTCATTGAAACATTTAAGAATTACTCAACCATGAGCACTAGAAATGTGTGTGCTTATTTGGAAGAGAAATGAATTTATTTTGCAGAAGAAAAACGAGACCAGAAGTATCACATCACCGGAACAACTGAAACATGTTGACAAGTCTTATCTTCTAAACTTCAGTGAAAGCTGCTTGTACGAACTATTTAATGAATACCTGTCCCTATTAAACAAGCAAGATATCTGATGTATAAAGAAGTCAGAAGCTGAGGCATGTCATTTCTTTCTGTTGCTTCCAGTTGCTAGAATACTGGCAACTCGCATAAATATATTTAATGTATCCATGTAGATTCCCAGCATCCTGGAAAAGCAAATTATGGCCAGTTACAGAGGATGTAATTCTATTAACAATGATAAAAACTATTTCTTAATCTAGACAAGCTATTTCTTAATACTGATTACTTGTCATAGGTATATGAAATGGAAATTAAAAAAGAAAAGATGTCAACTAAGGAAGCCATGGACAGAAGTCAAGGTTTTCTGGCAGATTAATCTTTGAAATGTTAAAAGGCAATTTAAAAAATCATTATTCTATCCTCTGACATGTTCTTATGAGTGTAGTATCTTGCAAAAAAAAAAAAAAAAAAAAAATCCCCTGGGTGATAGACAATGAAATAACCGAGCCAAAACCAAAGAAACACCTTCACAAAAATGTGTTAGACAGAAGTCTGGCATTTTTAAATATAATATATCTCCTCAAGGCAACCCCTCTTCCCACCGCCAACCAAAGAAAAGTGTTACAATCCGTGTTAAAGCAGCATTTTAAAAAAACCATTACACTGAATTTCAGTTTCAAGGAAAAAAAAATTACTTCAAAAAATGTGATAGACAACATGAAACTCAAGAAAGCTAAAACAACCTATTTTGGAGAAGAGTCCAAGAAAAGGGAAAAGCATTATTATGTAACAGTTGCACCATAAAGCTAATCCACAAAAACAGGTAAATACTGCCTTAACTGAATACCTAAATATTACTTAGTCGTGATCTAATCAAAAGTTCTGTGGATACTTAGCTACTAAGGAGAGATAAAAAACAGACCAAACAGCAACAGAAATTAAAATGATACAATTTGATAAACCCACTACTGTGGGTAGAATTCAAAAGATACACTGACATCCTAATCACTCCACCTGTAAAGGTGACCTTATTTGGAAACAGGATGTTGCAAATGTAATCAAGATGTCAGTTAAGGTGAGGTTAATACTGCAGTAGGGTGGGCCTCAATCCCAGATGACTGGAGACAGAAGCACAGGAAGAGTGCTGTGAAGACAGAGGCAGAGACTGGGGTAATGTGTCTCCAGGCCAAGGAATACCAAGGCCTGCTGGCCAAAACAAGCAGCTAGAAGAGAGACATGGAACAGAGTCTCTCAGAGACCTCAGAAGGTATCAATCCTGGTGACACCTTGATTTCAGACTTCTTGACTCCAGAACTGCCAGAGTGTCAATCTCCCTTGTTTAACCACTCAGTTTGTAGTCTGTTACAGTAACCCCAGGAAACTAAAATAGCCAGAAAACAAACGTACTATGTAACAAAGGAAAGACATTAAAGACTACTTACGAATTGATGGGATCATATTTTTGAATTCCATATGCTGGTATTATTTCTGCACGCTTGATTACTTTCTGTGTATCATAGAGAAGAAACATACTGAAAAGAACTAATCCACCATAAATTGCCACTGAGTACAAAGTGGCACCAGCCACAGTGGTAGGCGGAAGAAACATAGATCCTGGAAGGGGAAAAAAAAAACTAGCCTCATTTCTATAAGTAATCTATGATGAATGTTACTTAAGACAAAAACAAGCAAACTTCTTTTGATGTACTGCACAGATAAGAAAAGAACTGACTATATGCACTATATAATTTCATGCATTTTCAATTCCAAATCCATTATACTCATTCCTGCAGGTCACTTGCTCACATTACAGAAAGGCTCTTAATCAAGAGTAATTTTCATGTTCTTCAGACTAACTTTTCCATTTTAGATGTATTCGGTAAAACAAAAAATAATAGTTTACCATGATGCCAAATAAGAAAATACACTCTAATCAGTGTCTCCCTTTTAAACTTTTAAAAGTGACTCTTAATAAATTCCCTCCATTAGGATAACTGAGCACCCAACAATGATTTTAGGATATCAAGAGTCTCAAAACACAGCCACTTACCCAGTGAGGATACGAAGACGAGACCCAGGCCCACTCCCAGGGGTGCTCCCATGTTCAGAAACTTCTCACTGGGTGCGCACATGGCCACAGTGGAGAGGCCTCCCACAATGCCTGCTGTATACCACGCAGCTCTGATGAGAAGAGGCCCCCCTAATATCGTCAGTGGAGCCACCACTGCACCCATTATACCTGGAGAAACAGCAAGCAGTTTTTACTAAATGACAACCAAAAAGAAATGCCACTTCTAAGTGAGTATCGTACACCTCACTGTTAAACAACAGGACTACGAAGTCTCTCCCTTATTTAGGTCATACTACCCCTGAATCCTACAATCCAAACTTGCGGCTATCCAAATTCGAAATCACAACAATAACACTATTCTTCCCACCCCCTTAAGGATTTTATTTATTTGAGAGAGAGAGAAAAGAAAGAGAGAATGAGAGAGAGAGAGCACAAGAGGAGAGAGGTCAGTGGGAGAAACAGACACCCTATTGAGCAGGGAGACCGATATGGGACTCAATCCCAGGACTCCAGGATCAGGACCTGAGCTGAAGGCAGTCGCCCAACCAACTGAGGCACCCAGGTGCCCCAATAACACTATTCTTAAACTGTCTCATCTCAGAGTACAAACACTAATCTAGATTTTTAAGTAACTTTATCAAATTCTTCGTATGTCATTACCTGGACGTGAGCCTACAGGTATTCTATGCAACAACATTCATATGTACGAGAATTGAGATGAAAAGCCTTGATATGAATAACTGAAGGTCTTGGCTCCTGCCAAGAGGGAACAAGGTAAAGCGAGGAGAATGCTGTAGGATGCTAATCCTAAAATGCAGCAACTTCAAGGACAGGCACTGAGATGAGAATATCATCTCAGCTTCTGAATAGTAATTTTAGTTGTCAGATCTTTACAAACAAGTTCAGAAAAATTACAGCAAAAGGTATCAATAATTAGCAAACAGAACTCCTTAATTAAAAAAAATTAATTTTAGATAAGGCATTATTTCAGTGGTAAGTAGAGCAAGTTATCGTCCTCTTAAACATTAAATGCCCATAGTTTAACTCATGGAATAGGCACAGCTATTGCCATATATCTCAACACCAGTATCTCTTGTGAGAGTAACATTTCTAGATCAAGTAGGAAGATATAACTAATGATAATGAATGATTAAAAATATATTTTGCTGTAAGAAAGGCACTGGATAAAAATTCCTCTAGACATCTTTACATTTCTGTTAGGAATCCCAACAGTTTTACAACAGACAACAAAATTTTTAGCAAAAAAAAATACTTTTATTTATTTATTTATTTGACAGAGAGAGGGAGAGAGATCACAAGTAGGCAGAGAGGCAGGCAGAGGGGTGGGGGAAAGCAGGCTCCCTGCTGAGCAGAGCCTGATGTGGAGCTCGATCCCAGGACCCTGAGATCATGACCTGAGCTGAAGGCAGAGGCTTCACCCACTGAACCAACCAGGTGCCCCCCAAAATGTATTTTTTTGCATAAGCCAAGAAAACCTTTATTCTCCATCAGGCTCCCAACTTTACTTACCCCAGGTAACTTCCTGTCCTGAAATTTGGATTAAGCCACAGGAAGAGGATGAAAGAGTGTCCTTCTTCCTCCTTTCTCTGTACTGATGTGCCAATTAATTTCTCCAGCTTCTCTTGACCCCGTTAGCTACCAATGGCCAGGGGTAGGACACAGAGCTGGTACCATGGAGCAAGGATGAGTGAGGCCCTGTCCTCCTCATGGCCCTTTCATAGCATCCCCTCCCACCCCATGACACCTGGTCCTCCCCTGGCTCTCCAGGGTCTAGCTTGGTGGTCCTGTTTTCCATGGTCTGTCCCTCCAGTGGCCCTCTCCTGTGTAGGCTGACCCTGTCGAACAGTTTCCCAGTTGGCCTTGACAACGATGGTACAATCCTCTTTCTGTTCTTCATGGCTAGGTTCACTGGAGATTCTATCTCTGGAGCTTTTATCCCTGGGGGATCTGGCCCTTGGGTGGCTTAATCTTCCAAAGATCCTGGCCACCATGCTCTGCCAAGCTCTCATCCTAGACGCCACAGTCCTCTGAGAGGTCCAACTCTCGTGGCCTCACTTTTCGGCAATCAGACTCTATGTGTTCTGGCCCTCTGGGAGACCTGTCCTCACAGAATGTGGGCACCTGAGTCCTGGCCTTTTCACAACAGTAGCCCCTGAGTTAGAGGCCTTTGCGGGGGGGTGATCTGGTCCTCCAGGATTTTCTTGTCAGCTGCAGGAAGGTCCCTCCAAAGGTCTGTTCCACACCATCTGGCTCTTTGGTGAGCCTGTTCTCTAAGGCCTAGTTTTCTGATGGTGTAAGCAGCTGTAGTCCAGCCATCCTGCACCTTTAGCAAAACTTGTAAGGAGGCTGTCAGAGATTTTTCAATGATATTTTCTCATAAAAATCTTAAATGGTAATAGATGTTTGCTACTTAAGGACATATCAATTACAAAACAAGGATAGCTCAACATTATTGTGAATCAAACTGGCATTCATCCAAATGGTACAGCCAGTATGGAAAAGTATGGAGGTTCCTTAAAAAATTAAAACTATAACTACCATATCATTCAACAATCCCACTTCTGGGAATTTAACCAAAAGAACTGAAATCAGGACGTCACAGAGGTGACTGTGCCCCCATGTTCACTGCAGCACTGGTCACAATCTCCAAGATACAAAGATCAAATTGTCCTTTAATGGGTGAATGGATAAAGATGATGTGGTGTATATATAAAACGGAGTAATATTCAGCTATAAAAAAAAATAAACTCTTGCCATTTTTGACAACATGAATGGACCCTGAAGGCATTACACTAAGTGAAATATGAGAAAGAGGGGCGCCTGGGTGGCTCAGAGGGTTAAAGACTCTGCCTTCGGCTCAGGTCATGATCTCAGGGTCTGAGATCGAGCTGGGCTCTCTGCTTAGCAGCAAGCCTGCTCCCCTCCCTCTCTCTCTGCCTGCCTCTCTGCCTACTTCTGATCTCGCTGTCAAATAAATAAATAAATAATCTAAAAAAAATGAGAAAGACAAACATCACATGATCTCAATTGTATTAGGAAACCTAAAAGAAGTAAAATTCAGAGAAACAGAGAAGAGTGGTGGTTACCAGGGGTAGAGGTGTGGGGGAAATGAGGAGATACTGGTCAAAGGGTATAAATTTCCAATTATAAGATGAACAAATATGAAGCCCTAACATACATCATGGTGATTACAGCTAATCCTGCTTCATATACTTGAATGTTGCTAACAGAATACATTTTAAACGTTCTCACCATAAAAAAGTAATAGTAAATGTGGAATGGAGTGTTAGCTAAAGCTTTGGTGGTAATCATTTTGCAATATATAAATGTATTAAATCAACCAGTTACACATCTTAAAACTTATATGGTGCTATGTGTCAATTATATCCTAATAAAGCCGGGAGGAAAAACACAATTAGAATAGTTTTTCCAACGATCATTTCAGTAATTCCTACATAGTATCACTTAATCCTAAGACCGCAGCTGTGTTAACATGATGCTAAACATCTGGGTGAAAAATGAAAATGGAATGTACTGGGAAATTAATACTTGTCAAAAGCCAACTCTGATGTCCCTTTAATACTGTGAGGGACTGCCCTTGGGTCATCCAAACTCTCTGCAAGTCTCATCTCAATCATACCAGTGAAAGAAAGAATAGAGAGAGGGCTGGACTTGAAGAAGTGAGTGTGTCAGTTTTGACTGTGGCACCTGCCAGTGTGACCTCACATAGCCTCTATTTCCTCATCCATGAAATGGAAATGCGAATGCCTGTCTGCATGGCTTAAGATACAGATGAAATGTAAAGCAAAAACTGGGATTCATGCTGTACAGGGAAAGGTCACCATAGCAGGCCTAAGGTCATCTTTAAAAAGACTTGCTTGCAGGGCTGGTCCTTGGCTACTTAAGAACTTGGCACATGAAGCATTCTGTAACTGGCAGGGTTAGACTACTTGTGAAAACAACGTGAGTTATGCTGAAAGCCTGCTTTCCTTCTGAAAATCTGTATCTTGGTAGTTACTAGGAAGGTACTTCTATGATTTGCCCTTAATAAAAACCATCAGCCCTCAGGCATCAAGTCTCTAATGGGCTTCCATCTCACTGTACTTTTCACTTCCTTGATAAGTCCCCTCAAATAGAGCAGGGAGCACTGAAAGCCTGTGGATGAATTTCTCTAGACTCTACCTGTATGTTTTCCCCTTGCAGATGCTATCATGTGTCCTTTTATTGTAATAAACTTTAGCTCTGAGTACAAGTATATGCTTCTTCTGGAAAAGACCTAAATGAATGAATGGGTGGTCTTGAGGGCCCCCTCCAACACATAAAATACTTTGAGTCCAGTAATTTATAGCACATTAAAGGCGTTTTCTAAGCAACCTAGATAGCCCTTATTCTAAACTCAAACTACATAGCTATTTTAATTTAATTCAATAAGCCACTAAGTATTTAATACTTATCAGAGATAAAAACACTGAACCTGTTCTCTCAAGGAAAACAGTGTCCAAAATGGGAAATAGGTGCAGAACTCCATTCTCTGGGTAAGATACTAATGCCAAACTCAGATGGTGAGGATTTTGGTGTTTTAATGCAAGAATACATATACCTTAGAGAAAAAAGTTTTGTACGCTACTATGGTATGTAGTTGTTCTAAAGCAAAATAATCCTTAAATATTTACAGATAGCACTCAGGTATTACATTTCATAGAAGTATATTTATCTTGAGTAATTTTTTTTTTTTCTTAAAAGCAGGTTATTGGTACTAGAAGACAATGGACCACCTCCCTCAATCACAAGGATTTGATCTGGTAAAGCTCCCTGGAGAGTATCTACAGTTGAATAACCTCAGACCTAACAGAAGAGACTTGCCAAACTGAGGTTGTCAAGTCATGCTGTCTCATATTTACCAAAACAAAGACAGCACAGGAAGAATGTAAATGACACAGTTCACGCCAGAAATTTTTCATATTGGAAGCCAAATATCTAATTTCCATTTACTGACCCAGGTTAGAAACATTTCACAGTCTGTTTCCCTGGAAGTTTCAGGAAACTGCTTATAAAATTTGTCTTGTTTTATTTAAGTGAATAAATGAATAAAAAGCAGAAACAGATCCATAAAGACAGAGAGCAAACTGATGTGTGCCGAGGTGGCAGGGTATGCAAATGGGTGAAGGGGAGTGGGAGATACAAGCTTCCAGTTATGCAATGAAGTCACAGGAGCAAAAGGCACAGCGCAGGGAACACAATCAGTGATACTGCAGTAGTGCTGTGTGGTGACAGATGGAAGCTACTTGTGGGGAGTAGCAAAACTTATAGAGAAACTGAATCACTATGTTGTACACCTGCAGCCACTGTAACAGTGTCAGCTATACTCAAATTAAAAAAAAAAAAAAATGGAGGGGCGCCTGGGTGGCTCAGTGGGTTAAAGCCTCTGCCTTCGGCTCGGGTCGTGATCCCGGAGTCCTGGGATCGAGCCCCGCATCAGGCTCTCTGCTCTGCAGGGAGCCTGCTTCCTCCTCTCTCTCTGCCTGCCTCTCTGCCTAGTTGTGATTTCTGTCAAATAAATAAAAAATATTAAAAAAAAATGGAAAAAAACCCACAAAATATGTCTTGTTTTGTGGTACAGAACATGTATCTAAGTACTTTTGTTTCTGGGTCTAGCTGCCTCTCTGTTCAACCCACAGACAGACTATCCTGGGATACCTGAGAAGGAAAACACTTTATCTGAAGTATTTGTGTCTCCACAATCAAGGGAAGAATCACAACATACACCTACTAAAGGATATTAAAACTGTCCTACAATACCAAAGGTGTGTAGCCTTTGCCCTGTTCACAGTAACTCTGTGCTAAACCTATCTAAATAATGACTGAGTTAACCATATCAGACACAAACGTGCATTTCCAAAGATCTTTTTTACTGGGTTCTTTCTTCCAATGCTCCACTGCGAAATCCTCTACTCCTATTCTTTCATGTGTCTTACCTCCTCCTTTTCTTCTCCACCCTCATTTTAAAAATTTTCTAAAAATACATAAGAACAATTCTCAGGTAATGTGTACCAGGTTTGAAACCCTCCCAGAAGCAGACAAAATACATAAAGGAAATCTCTGCATATATACTAGACTGCCACAGGAGGCCAAATGTAATACTGGGGATGCCCATGGTCTAAGCAGCAGAATCATTAACTTTTCAGAGAAGATGTCTGACAATAAAC
Source organism: Meles meles (assembly GCF_922984935.1). Lineage (NCBI taxonomy): Eukaryota > Metazoa > Chordata > Mammalia > Carnivora > Mustelidae > Meles > Meles meles. The sequence goes on along the minus strand of NC_060078.1, from coordinate 42,683,183 downwards.
AACTACTAGTAAGTATAAAAGAACTATTAAGTGTTTTCTAAACACAAGGTTTTATTAAATTATACACAAGTCATTTACAATTGTGAAGAGCTACCAAAAAAAAAAAAAAGAAGTAATGAAGGTTGTTAAGTAAAAATTTAAAATTAGAACATACCAGAATGCAGTAACCAAGCAAGATGCTTTGGGCCTGGGCTCTGGTCATATGATATTGATTGCACCATCATTCCAGCTCCAATCATGGCTGCAAAGGTTGCACCAATCGTCTAAAAGACACATTATTACTGAGAAAAATCAATCTGTATACAACAACCAAGTAGAAACCTACAAGTTCCCAGTTCAGCTAGTCCCTCCAAAACACCCCACTTAAAGATTAAGGATAGTGAACGGATCCTAGCAGGAGGCAAGAGTGCCCCCTACTGTCACACGAAGTTTTGCAGACACCTTCAAGTGAGTTGAACTTTGACTGACACCATCTTTTTAAAATTTTATTTTTGCTAGACAGAGAGGTCTAACAAACCTCTTTAAGGATCCCAAAATAGAGGTGCCTGGGTGGTTCAGTTGGTTAAGCATCTGACTCTAGGTTTTGGCTCAGGTCATGATCTCAGCGTCATTGAGATGGAGCCCCATGTCTGGCTCTGAGCTCAGCATGGAGTCAGCTTTGGATTCTCTCTCTGCCCCAGCTACCCCAGTACTCCCAGCCACCGCCCACCCCCCCCCCACCTCCTCAGGCACACATGCTCCATCACACTTATTCTCTCAATAAATAAATCTTGAGAGTGCATGAGTAGTTCAGCTGGTTAAGCATCTGGCTTCAGCTCAGATCATGATTTCACATCCTGGGATTGAGTCCCACATCTCGTTCTCTGCTGAGCAGTGAGTCTGCTTGTCCCTTTGCCCCCCACCCCCAACACTCATTCTCTCTCAAATAAAATCTTTAAATAAATAAATCTTAAAAAATAAGAATTCCAAAATAATTTTTATTTTTGTATAGCACAGACAGCATTTTAAAAAATTAATCATGATACACCAATTAGAACATATACATAATAGTACATTGTCTTGAATTCCATCATATGCTAAATAAAAACCTAAAAAACTGAAGCACATGGAAAATAGAGGAGAGAGTTAAGATTCTACTTATCTATCCTCTTAGTTTTCTGGTTGACTTGGTCTTCCATCCCTTTTCTTTGCCTTAGATTGTCATATTAGTTTTAACACTTAAATATTCCTTGTGCATATAAAAAAGAAATGCACACAATAGAAAAAGATGATACTGAACCTTTAAGAAACATGAAGCAGGAACTGCACACCTGCAGCTGTTGGATAAAATGGCAGATATTCTGTAGCCCCATTATTCAAAGATCAATTTATTTCCTCTGTATTACCTGTCTGACCCACGGCATGAGAATGTTCAACCACTGATGTAAAGTACAGCTGTTTTTTCTCCCATTAATATAAATAAGCACACTGGGTTCTACTTAATCATTTTTTAATGAAAAAATAATTACTAAAAACAACTTCATACATTACTTCATACTTCATTGAAATGTAAGGCATTTTCAGGATATTTACCACAATTATATTTTTTTCTTTAAGGTCCTTCTATGACCCAACTGCATTTTTTGCTTTTTACCTTTCCATACTCTGCACACTCCAGCTACACTGAAATGGTGGAGATGCAAACACGCCCCCATCTCATTCCTCTTTAATTCTATTCATTTTGCCTAAGAAATCCTCTTTTCTATCTGGCTGACTTATCCAAGGGTTACCTTCTCTCATGGGAAGTTTTTCTGGGAGGGACACTGACTGCCACAAGCCTCTTCTCTGTTCCAAAATCACTTGGTACTAACTTTGACCTTATTTGTATGTCTGTCACCCTTCAAAAGCTTCATCTTCATCTCTGTAGCAGCTGCCTCGCTTTCCAAACTATTTTATTTAAGGAGCCCTAACAGCAGGTGAGAGTCATCTTCTGCCCACAGGAAGCTGAGAATATGGCACAAAACTTCTTTGAAGTCTTACTTCAGGGATCGAACTCTTCTGTATATTTTAATTTTTCTCTTGCAGCCATGGTGTTTTGTTAAAAAGCCCTGTTTTATATTATCTACCTGATAAAAACTTACATTCCTGGTGAGAATACATCGTGCTTATTCTGTGCCCTCATGAACTTCTGGGTTAGGAGATTCCTAACACCCATCTGAATTACACTGAGTGTCCAAATGGCCAAGCTATCCTAAATGGTTCTCCTTTGGAAAGTGCAGTGGAAATATTATGGTTTTGGAAGATGGACGGAAGTTAGTTACATCTGGTTAGCGATGGGAAATCTGTATGATACAAACTCTCCCATCCCCCATTCCCTTCTAGTCTCAAATTCATAGCCACATTCTTACAATTCTTCATTTCACAGATTTTACAAAACCGTGGTTGGTATACTCGCTTCTCGTGTCTTCCATCTGAGTTCTTAAAAAAATTTTTTTGCTGTTTCAATATTTGCCATGGCCTCTGACTACGTGGGTACTCTCCTCAGTGTGGCAATTGAACATTCTCTTCCTATTTGTGTCTTCTTCACACTCTAGACCTCAAATACTCCAACTTCATTCTTGACACTACTGTGAAGCCAGTTTTACCTCAAAGTCTTTTTTTTTTTTTTTTTTAAGGTTTTTATTTATTTGAGAGAGAGTGAGCAAGAAGCAGACTTCCCACTGAGCAGGGAGGCCAATGTGGAGCTAGATCCCAGGACCCTCAGATTATGTGTGAAGCCAGTTTTAATGACTACCCCTCCTCCTCTACTCAAGCTGTTCTGCATAAAAAATGCCGGCCTCCAACCGTTCTGATGCAGTAATGTCTCTTGCATAGAACATCACTACTAGTCTAAGACAAAAACAGTCTTTCAACTTGTTTTACATTTTCTAATTCCTATTGCACATCCTTTACCACTTACTCAAGCTCATTTCTTCAACCAGACAGTAGAAAAATAGCTATCACTTTTGAATTTTTTTTTAATCTAGCAAAATAACAAAAGCTCAAGAAACACAGAATCTAAAACCTTACACAGGGTCAAGAGAGCTCAGTGTGTTAGCAACAAATATTTTCCACTGATGATTTTGCATTTATTGCTGGCCTCCCATTAACTAAACTCTGTAAAACACAGGCTATTTGATCTCTACTCCCAGGTGAGCTGGATATTCCTTGTAAAGTTTGATTTTCAACCCCTTTGCCACTATTTAAATACAATACTCAACAAAGAATAATCTGTGATTTACCTCAGAATATAATTTCTATGTTATCTCAGTTGCCCTATTAATTCACACATCTGAACAACTGTTCAATATAGTAAGGGATTCCCTTCCATTTAATACCTCCCCCCTCAATATTTTTGGTCTAATCATTTGATATTTAGTGAAAAAGGAAAACAAATCTGACTTACCACCCAAGAGCCTCTCATCATGAAGTTCATGAGAACAGGAGTTCTGCTCACTGCCAGGGCGGACAAAGCTGTTAAACCAATACTTCCTGCTAAATACATATAGGTAGAATGAATTCTATCCTTCACATACTGAGGCCAAATTCTGTAAGAAACACAGCATGGTTAATTTACAGAAATGTGGATATAAATTTTGGTTAAATCACTCATAGTTGGGAAATACCAATTTATTTCGCTAGTCTTATTTATCATGGAAATGACAGATATATTGGAGTTATAAAATTAAATGATACAAAACATAGGTACTTGGCACATATACAAAGCAACACATTTTCTCCTTCCTTAAACACATATAACCTTAGCAAAAGACTTAAGTTTGAACAGATGCTAAGAGATTTTCTATGCAAGTGTATTTCTATAGTTAGAAGTTTATTCCAAAAGTGGCAAAAGAGAAGGATGAAAACAAAACTGGAGCCTTGAAGGTCAGAAATGTTTGGAAATGATTTACTTACACAGCCTTTTCAATAGCTCCAATCTCATTAGACATTCCTAAGCCATAGTAGCACAATGCTCCAAGACCAACAGCAGCCCCTCCAGCAATAAACCATCTTCCCATCTGATCAACTGGAGAACACAGGGGGAAATGCACATTAATAAAGTCATGTCTTGACTAAATTAAAAATGCTAATGGTAAGCCCTTTCTAATATTTGTATGGGGAAAATCTATATACCATAGTCCTTTATAACAGCCATAATTAGAACATACGGGGATATAAGTGGCTTCAAAATTAGGGGACCAGTAAACAAGGGCACTGCTGAAACATAGGTGTAATAATACAAAAAGGATCAGAATTGATTAGCCTCTAATTTCACTCTGAAGAAATTTAAGGAGGCAGTGTATCTGTAGACATGGGGATACTTCTCTAAAACATACTATTTCATTCGTAAGAATCTGGGCTATGTTCTCATGCTCTTAGAAAGAAAATGATGAGAAAGAAATGTTAATAGTCATACCAGTGTATAAAATGCCATTAACTGTCAAATAAATAAAATCTTAGAAAAAATAAAATAAGGTGCCATTAACAAAGATGATGCTTGATGTAGACAAAGAAAAAAAGGAACCAAGGATGTAATCAGTGTTTATGAAGCACAATCAAGGGAGAGGGTGCCCTGAAGAAGAGCAGGTGAAACAAATAACTGGCCAACTCTTATCTGGCTGCACCTCACTCCTTTTAGTTCGAATCTGTTCACTCAGAGTATTACTAAGCTATAGCTTTATGATTCATGTAATTTATTTTTTAGAGCAAACTTATTAATCAGGAAGAACTGTCCAGATGGATACGGATTACAGCTCTTTTCCATTACAATATATTAACACTTTGTAAGGTCGTTAGCCAGCAAGTGTTCTATGAATAGATTTGGGTAGATTAACAATCTAAACTTGCAAAGCTGAAATTCAAACAAACTTCATTAAGGTATTGTTTCCAGGGAGGCCATATATGAACAACCAATTATGAGGACTCTTACTGAAGAGCTAGGCTTTCATTAATATCCGTTTTAGTGATTTTTTCTCTTGACCTAAAACATAACATAACTATATGCTTGAATTAAGAGTTCATGCAACTTCAACTGAACTTCCTTAACAGATTGTACCTTTTATATTTTATATTAACTATTAATCCTTTTTTTTTTAAATGGTAAAAGTAAATTTTCTCTAGAAGAAATATGATTGGGAACCAATGAAACCAGTGTGAAGTATCAACCTTTTCTGGGTCATGAGTTCCTGAAGAATGACTGCCTTTCTTCCCAGAAAACAGTCACATATATAAGCTTGCACACATTTTTAAAAGGCTGTTCATGGACTCCTTAAAACATTTTCACATACTCTAGTTCAAAAACTGAAGATTACTGCCTACTTTTAAGTATTTTTTCCACTGATGGTTCCATTGCTGCCTCCTTAAGTTCTTGACCAGTTTTCCCGCGCCGGATCCCAACTCTTGTCTTGGTAGCATATTGCTGATATACATGAAAACAAAGACAATTGATACATAAAGCAAAACAGAATGTTATTAATAAAAGACAATTATATCTCATTACACTAGAAAACTCTATATAACTTGGTACTTTCTATGTATGTAGTTTCATTATAAAGATCTGTTAGCCAATCTAAAAAATTAAATGCAGACCCTACCTGGGGTCTATCTTTGAAGTGATTCACTTAAATTTTTAGTTTACAACTTAACTTCTTAAAGTTTCAAGAATAATTATTTCATAAACTACAGATTTATATTTCCAGAATCATATTTTAAACACTAGCTTTTAAAAACACGCATGCATTAAGTATTAGCTACCTTTTTTTTTCATCTGGGAAATGGGCTCAAGAAAGTTACCTTTCCTTAACATAAAGTCAAAGGGAGGGATGATTATTACTTTTTTTTTTAAGCTCTTTTTCAACAGCAGAACAGTTAATTCAAGAGGAAAACAGTTGTCTCTTTTAGCTTATATATATTTCCTTATCTACCTCACATTTCGAAATTTATACTTCTAATTTGCATTCTGGAGAAACCTATTAGAAAAGAAAAAAAAGGAAAGAAAAAGAAAATCTCTAACCTGATGGATTTTACCACTCTTTACTCAAGAGTTGAAATGACATTATTAATAAGCTACTGACGAAATGTTAATATTCCTGCGTTCTTAAGCTTTTGACTACAGGCTCCACGATCTCCTTGTTGTACCATGCAGCCCTCAATCTCACACAATCACTGTAAATTCTCTGAATGAAACTCTAAAAGCTGTAGGTAAAGAGAAAGTTATAGCAGCTCTTTCTGTCTTTCATATGTGATAAGGAGGAACACAATGACACAAAACTAATGGGGAGTAAGAGCTGATATGGGACATTATCAGGGCTAAGTGTTTCAGTAAATCACTAATGGTAGAACAGGGAGCTTCATACAGTTTAAAGAAAAAAAAAAAAAAAAAAAAAAAGGAAAGAGTCCCGGTGCACAAAGAGATGGACATACTATTAAGATATCAGATTATCTTTACCCGGTTGGGTGTTAAGAGCCATTGATTCTTCGTGATGGAATTCTTCGCAATAGGGGAGGCCTTGGTGAAAGCTGGTTGGAAGACCCTGGAAGGGAGTGTCCGGAGACACACAAATCTTGCGGCCAGCATGGTGGTGCACCAGGTTACCAAGCAGATCTGAAATGCTAGTTCGAGACACAAACAAAAAATAACCCATCAACCAACTAAGGGAATGGCACAGAAAAGATGCAGAGACACAGAAGGGCCGGCCAATCACGTTTTAGTAGAGAAATGGAGTAGGGACCTTTTAAAATTTAATGATGAATTGTCAGCTTATTCCTTGTTATTTCAAGAAATCCACCCCCACAGAACCCAATTTGGGATGATCACCAAAACAGAATTAAATCCCAGCTTGAACAATACGGTGTATGACTTGTCTGTGCAGATGTTAATATCTTAATACAACTGCAGTGTGTGTGATGGCTTTTATAAATGTGGTTTTAAGCATTCAATGGGAAAATTTAAAACAAGACTGTATAACTTTTGAGCAGAAGAAAAATGTCATCCAAGGAAGAGATTAATAACTCTTCAAGGTCATGCTGCACTGTAAGGTTTCACAACATCAACAGTAATCAAACATTCAAGTTTCTGCTAAACATGCCAAATATTACTTCCCTCAAAATGTGACAAAAATACTCAAGGTACTGAAACCACCTGGGATGCATCTTAAAATGTAGATGCTGGGTCTTAACTCTGGTCCTAATGATTTACTAGGAACGGGACCCACGAATGTTTTACCTAGCATTCCCCAAAGCTAAGAATCTTTGCTAAAAAAAACCTAACCCAGCGTACTTTCAGCTCTGCCACTGAATCTATACTGGGTGTACAACACTGAGAAAGTACCGAGACCTTCTACAACTTTCACGCCATTACATCATCTCAGTCTGTGACGGTTTACCTCCTACAGTAGTCAACACACTGACCCGGAACGAGGCCTCATTGAGTGGCCTGCATGTCGCTCAACAGAACTAAATGCAAATCTGCCCACAGTGGCCTCGTGAGTGTCTGCCCTCCGAGATTCAGGTGCGTTAGCTATAAAATGGATGAAGTATGACCGAGCCCAGACGCCTGGTCCCCCGAGAAAGTTCACCCAGTTCTCCGAACTCGGTTGAAAACTCGGCAGCAAGCCTCCAGTCTCCCAAAGTCAACGCATAGCCCTACAACACCCTCGCCTATAACACCCCACTCCCGCACCCCCTTCTCTGAAAGGGCGGCGGCTGTGCGGCTCAGCCGCTGGGTGATTCAGCACCTCTGCCCGAGGGAAAAGAGGACAGCAGGGACGAGCCCCTGCCCGCCAGCCCAGGCCCCGCCGCCGCCGCCGCCTCCTTTCACCAGGTCACCCGCAGAACGATCACCCTAACGAGCCGCCAAGCTGTGGCACCGCCAGGCTGTGACGCAGCCAGCAGCGACGCGGCCTTCTGGCCATCTCAGATGCACCCAACGGCCCCACGAAACCGGTCGTCAGGGCAGCGGATCTCCGGTACTAGCAGACCCGGAGCAGCCATACCTCGGTCCCCGGTCACCTCAACCGCACAATTCCCCTTCCGGACCGGCGAAACGCAAAAGCGTACACCTCTCTGGACCTCCGCCCGCTCCTTACTGCCTCTGCGCGCGCAGTTTCCTCTACTCACTGAGTGACGCAACATCCGGAGAATCGCCAAACACTAGGGTCACCCAATCATGAGCAGATCTCTGACGGAAGGGCTGTTACGGTAGGCAGGTGGGGTTCCGGGCTAGAGGGGCGGGGCCAGTAATGAATTGTCAGAAGCGTCATAGTCGGAGTCCATTTTGGGTGTGTGCAGCGAAGGCATTTCAACCATGTTAGGTATGGGTAGCGGAGCTAGTCTTCTTTTTTGTCCCAGCAGTTTCACTACTGGCAATTAACAAAAACGTAAAACTTGAAAAAGAATATTAAATGTGTGAGAACTAAAAATTTTTCCGTTGCTTCTTTATTTTCCTCATGTTGCTTTTTTCTCCTTCTCAAGAATGTTTTGCGAGATGGATAGTGTGCCAAACGTGGTAGTTTCAGAGTGGAGCCAGTCCGTTTCTTGGGTCTGACGCCTAAGGCAGGCTCATGAAATCTAGGAAAGGGTCTAAATCACACAAGGTCACCGACCGGATTTTAGCAGGGTTTCCCCCATTGCTCTGATCTTCCACGAAACATTTTCAGGCTTTGGTGTGTACTTGTATTACAAGCATGATACAACAGCCTCTGCTTCTTTCTTTGTCCTGAGGACTGTGAAGATGTTTTCATTACACATAATTTATAAAGTGAAAAGCCATGTCTCGGCTACACGACGTTTTGTTTTGTTTTTCTTTCACTATCTTTTTATCCATTACACAAATATTTGCTGAGTCTCACTTTGTACCAAACACTGAACTAGGGATGTATACAAATGAATAAAACTCAACCAATTCTGTTGTTTGGACAAAACAAAGTCCTTGCCCTTACTGTGTTGACTTTCTGGTGGAGACAAAAAATAGACAAAACGTTTGGTGGTGATAAGTTCTATGGAGAAAAATAAGCTGCATAAAGCCTTAGAGGGATGCTATTTTAGATAAGATGATTAACAACATGTAAAATTCATGAGCCTTATCTCCTCAGTTATTGTTAATTGTGATTTATGATAATCCTCTAACCATGTAAATCTTGACAAACATAAAGGTTTACATTTTATGTAGATAATAAAACAGTTTGGCAGCTCACAATTTTTATTTCTTTACTTTGAAAATGGCAGGAAAACACTGTAGAGAAGCTGTCACTTAAGATAGTGAACAGGTCAAGCAAGATCAATTTAATCTTTAGATCTTCACCCAATTTCATTAGCTAGCAAATGGATTCTTTGTTTAGCTACCTTAGTGGTTTTTTTTTTTTCTTCTCCCTACAGCTTCTGTTATCAGCAAAGAGAAGGGATTCACAACACAGTACCTGAATAAACAATATGCCTTTTTAAGTGATTTGTAGGAGTCTTTATTTTATTTTATTTATTTGAGAGAGAGAAAGGAAAGAGAGTCAGCACAAACAGGGGTAGGGGCAGAGGGAGAGGGAGAAGCAGGCTCCCTGCTGAACAGGGACCCTGACCTGCTCCTTTCCAGCATGCGGGATCATGACCTGAGCAGAAGGCAGATGCTTAACCAACTGAGCCACCCAGGCGATTTATAAGATTCTTTTTTTTTTTTTTAAAGATTTTATTTATTTATCTGACAGACAGAGATCACAAGTAGGCAGAGAGACAGAGAGAGGAGGAAGTAGGCTCCCCGCTGAGCAGAGAGCCCAATGTGGGGCTTGATCCCAGGACCCTGGGGTCATGACCTGAGCTGAAGGCAGAGGCTTTAACCCACTGAGACACCCAGGTGCCCCAATTTATAAGATTCTTATTAATTAAAGCTTATTCTCCTTATAAAGGAAAATACATTTCTGATTGCATTATTTTCTTTTCTCGAGTATGGGGTTTGTATTGTTTCCACAGATGTCAGATATTTTGAAAAAGGAGTGTTACCTGGTCACATCATTGGGAAGATATACTCAGTGTGGGGTGGGGAGAGATTTCATTGCCTGGAAACTAATTAGAAATTTATTGCAATTTTTCAAGCAAAAGGTGTTGAGGGCTGGAATTAAGAGAGTAGAGGGACAGAGAGGGGGTTTATGACAGAGATATATGACTAAGGAGGAATTTACAGGATTTAATGACTGATTGAATATAGCTGATAAGGATGAGGGAGGCACCCAGGGTAATCCATGTATTCTGAATTGAGTGAAATTGGGTGGATAATTATACCATTACTTTAGAGATCGGATAGAGAAAGAGATACAGATGTGGGAGAAGTAGGTAAGTAAAATTTGGTATTGAGAGAGGGAAATTGAAGGACTCCACGAAAATCTACGTTTTTGCTTCTTTTCCTGCTTCTATTCTTGCAAGGACCTGCACTCCCACCCCACTTTACATATGCCTCGTAATATCCTCCTCGTAAGGGACAAGGAGTTAATGATTTCTTTAGAATAGATAACATCTAAGGAAGGACAAGGTGACAATAGCTGGACAGAGCAATTACATGGATATTCCAGACCACAGTGCTAGACATCTAGAAGCCAAGGCCCCCTGACTCCAAGGAACAACACCTGGGCCCTCATTTTGTTCTAACCAGTTCCTGGATGCCTAAGGGGACATGTATACCAGACCACCCTCCTCAGTTAAAACCCCCAGACCCTGAACAAAGAAAGACAAGACTCATAGTCCTTTCCTTCCCAGACATTCCTTCCCAGTCTCTCAGACGTTCCCTCTCTATCTGCTTGCTCTGTATCTTTCATAAACTCTACTCTCACTTCCTGCTGGCTCGCAATTAATTTCCATCCTATGGGAAGCCAGGGACCCTCTTGGCTGGTCCTGCAGGACCCCCTCTAGATCCCTGGACCCTGCCTGCAAGCATCAATATGAAGTGTTAAACTCCAAGTTCTCAGCTTCTAAGGCCTTGGAACATAGGACAGAAACCAGAAAAAGACGTGAGTCATGAATCTTAATGCTGTATATCCACCACTATTTTTACTGAAGCCTGCTGACTGGTTCCTTATTCTCCACCTGCTGGCTAAATGAAAACTGCTGGGTTGTAGAGGAGAAAAATCAGATTCAAGGAATGAAGAAAAAAGAATTTCTTTTTTTTTTTTTTTTTTTTTTTTGGTTACAAAGATTTGAGAGGACTGTGGAGATGTTTTCCCCCTGCCCCACTAAACTTTTCGATCAGGAGACGTGGGGTAGGTGAAAGAAAGTTGGAAGGGGAGTTTGTGAAGGTTTTACCATTGCCCTCCCCAATGTGCTCACTGTGTCTCCATACAAAGGAAAGGTGCTTCTCCCTGAAAGTTTGGTAATGCTTGTGAACATGGAGGGGCTAACTGGTAGCTGCTTTTCATATGGTGTTTGTTATGTAGCAGAAAACAAAGCAGGTGGGAAGGAGTCAAGATCTTCCCCTCCTTGTTTTTTCTTGGATTTCAAATTTGCCATGTCAGATTCCTAGAATTCTTGAGACCTGGATAAACCCAAGAATGTAGCTGTGAGTGTGGCTAGCTTGTTTGCACCCTTTAAGACACTGTTCATTAGTGAGGCAGTCCCTTTCCAGAAATGTGGTCAGATGGGCACCAACAGATCATGGTGGGTGCTACACAACAGAGCCAGCATCTCTCTGTCTGAGTAAGAGATCCAACTGTGCCAACCTCAACTGAAGAAAAATGAAGCCATAGCTAAGAAGGAACTGCTCCCTCTGGGCTCTGCTGGAAGGATTACCTGGAAGCAGGTACATTGACCAGAAAATAGAGTGGAGGAATAGAAAGCAGGCCACACCTGTTTCTTCTTCTTGTTTAATGTAATGTTTCTCAGCCATAAGGGGCCCAGGAGAGGTGAAGTCTTTGAACTGGAACGTGACTGATAGTGAGATGTCCTAAATCTAACTAATAAATTGTCAGACTGTCCTGAGCCTACCAGAATGGAATAGATAAGCTATGTGCTTTAGGCTGACTGGTGGCTCGAAAGCAACACTGATTCCAGATTAGGGAAGAATGTAGTTCATTTTCATACTCATTTTACTGGCAGAGTAATTTCGCTCACATGTGAAATTTAAGAAACAAAACAAATGAGCAAAGAAAAAGTGAGAGAGAGAGAGAGAGAGAGAAACTAGGAAAAGACTTAACTATAGAGGAAAAACTAATGGTTACCAGAGGGGAGATCGGTGGGGGGACTGGTGAAATAGAAGGTGGAGATTGAGGAGTGCACTAGTAATGAGCACACGTGGTGTATGGAATTCTTGAATCACTACATCATACACTTGAAACTAATATAGCACTGTATGTTAGCTATACTGGGATTTAAAAAAGATACTATATTTGGAACTTCAGGCATACTTGACATCACCACCTGATTAAATTTATGATAATTAAGAGTCATTTCGAAGATGTAGAAGACTTTCACACCAGCTATTTTGGCAGGTTAAATGGAGATATGAAGAAATTACCACCCTTGGATCTTACAGATCTTTGGGAATGACATTATTCCTGCATTTCTTTGGGAATGCATATTGCTTTTTGTTTACTATTTTGGTGAGGAGTATTCCAGGGGCTTCCGCTTGACCCTTCCTTCCATAATTTGTGTGAGGAGGAAAGCAAGTGTAGATTCTTCCAGTTATAAGTAATCTCTTCACTGTATGGTTCAGTTCTCGGGAAATAACTGCAGGATATATCTATAGACCTGTTGGACTTACTGTAAGACAGACTCGCTAAGATTCTACATAGCACCTGACCTCCGTAAGTCCTCATGCTTAACAGTGGATCACAATAATGTTGTGATTCATCAGGGATTAGCGACACTTCAGAGGCGGTATCTAATAAGCTGCAGAATGGCTGGGTAATTTTGTTTCTCTTGTAAATGGTCGTAGATCTCTCCAAAGAAGACGTGGAAGGAGAGTCGTAGTCCATGCTTATGGCTGTATTTCAAGATGCTTCTTCAGAGGGACTTAGTCTCCCATTCAAACAAAGATTTCTGAGTCGGTTTACTGGTTTTGGTCCAGGAACTAGGCAAGAAGCACTGAATCTCCACTAAGGCAACTTCAATCTGTTGTCCACTTATCAGACCAAGACATTTTCTGTTTATATATTATGAAACAACACTTCATTAGGCTACTTATTTATTTCATTTCCAGGGACTGAATGGTCCATTTTATTAGTCACATTTGTCCACATGGCGCTACTCTGAGTACTACTCTGTCTTTGTTTTTTTTTTTTAATAGCAATTATTACCATTGTTACCTAATTGCTAAGGATAAAAATCTGGCCTCTAGTGCACTGGGATTTCATCATTCCCATTGAGATCAGGGAGCACAATTCCATGTTGACATCACAAAATTGTCATCTCTAACCTGCAGAGGACAGCCGCCGTGGGAGTTCTGAGGATGTTGGGTATCCTCTTACCAAAGCACTTTCTGTGAGTAGGGCTAAGTGGTGGTTCAGCAGTTGCACATAATGGATATACTCCAATGTTCTTCTTTCCCCTAGTCTTCAGATTCCTTTATAGCAGTGCTTCTCAAAGTGTAGTCCCAGGTCCCAGTGCTGGCAGCAGTGGCATACTCCCTGGGGTTGTTAGAAATGCAAATTCAAGGACACCCTCAACCTACTGGATCAGAATTTTTGGGTATGAGGTCCAGGAAACTATTTAAGCACATCTCCATGGGATATTGATGCATGTAAAAATGTAAGAAAATCACTGTTCTACAGCATGCCACAGAAATTTTGGCATCTCAAACTCATAGACTATAGGCTGTTGTTGTGTCTAAGCCTCAGTCTTAGTCCACCACTAAACTTTATAGTTTAGAAAACTATAAAGGCACTTTCATAAGCTTACATTAACACATTTAAATCCCCAATTCTGGGGGCGCCTGGTTGGCTCAGTCAGTGAGCATACAATTCTTGATCTCAGGGTTGTAAATTCAAGCCCCATATTGGGTGTAGAGATTACTTAATAAAAGCTTTTAAAAAATCCCAAATTCCAGCAAGTGCATCTATATTGAAACTCAAAACATATATTTAATTTTCCTTAATATAATACCCTTGGGGTCCACATCCGTATATGCTAACTGGACTCCTGATGATACTAGTTGGTGATATCTCATTACTCCTTTTGGTATATGATATGTCTCTCCAGGAGCAGAAGTTATACTGCTCTGTCAGGACTATGCTGAAATCTAACTTTTATTTTAGGTCCAGAGCCAATGAGGGGCAGCATGGGTGATGAGATCCTGCAACTCTAGTGAGTCAAGCGCTTCAGGAGTAGTTGTTGAATAGTACTGTTAAAAAAATTATTCTTATTAACATGTAATGTATTATTTGCTTACACATTTCACAGCACTCACCATAGCACATACTCTCCCCAATGTCCATAATCCCATCACCCTATCCCTACCCCCCACTCCCCAGCAAGCCTCAGTTTGTTTTGTGAGATTGAGTCTCTTATAGTTTATCTCCCTCCCAATCCCATCTTGTTTCATTTTTTCCTTCCCTGCCCCACATAATACCCCACCTTGTCTCTCTAATTCCTCATATCAGAGAGATATGATAATTGTCTTTCTCTGATTGACTTATTTCACTCAGCATAATACCTGCTAGTTCCATCCATGTCATTGCAAATGGCAAGATTTCATTTCTTTTGATGGCTGCATAGTATTCCATTGTATGTATATACCACATCTTTATCTCTTCATCTGTTGATGGACATTTAGGTTCTTTCCATAGTTTGGCTATTGTGGACATTGCTGCTATAAACATTCAGGTGCATGTGCCCCTTTGGATCACTACATTTTTATGGTAAGTACCCAGTAGTGCAATTGCTGAATTGTAGTGTAGCTCTATTTTCAACTTTTTGAGGAACCTCTATGCTGTTTTCCAGAGTGGCTGAACCAGCTTGCATTCCCATCAACAGTGTAGGAGGGTTTCCCTTTCTCCACATCCTCACCAATATCTGTCATTTCCTGCTTGTTAATTTTAGCCATTCTGACTGGTGTGAGGCAGTATCTCTTGGAGGTTTCGATTTGTATATCCCTGATGCTAAGTGATGTTGAGCACTTTTTCATGTGTCTGTTGGCCATCTGGATGTCTTCTTTGCAGAAATGTCTGTTCATGTCTCCTGCCCATTTCTTGATTGGATTATTTGTTCTTTGAGTGTTGAGTTTGATAAGTTCTTTATAGATTTTTGACACTAGCCCATTAACTGATATGTCATTTGTAGATATCTTCTCCCATTCTGTCAGTTGTCTTTTGGTTTTGTTGACTGTTTCCTTTGCTGTGCAAGAGCTTTTGATCTTGATGAAGTCCTAATGTTCATTTTTGCCCTTGCTTCCCTTGCCTTTGGTAATTTTTTAGGAAGAAGTTGTTATGGCTGAGGTTGAAGAGGTTGCTGCCTGTGTTCTCGAAGATTTTGATGGAATTCTGTCTCACATTGAGATCTTTCATCCATTTTCAGTCTATTTTTGTCTGTAGGGTAAGGAAATGGTCCAGTTTCATTTTTCTGCATGTGACTGTCCAATTTTCCCAATACCACTTGTTGAAGAGACTGCCTTTTTTCCAGTGGACATTCTTACCTGCTTTGTCAAAGATTAGTTGACCATAGAGTTGAGGGTCTATTTCTGGGCTCTCTATTCTGTTCCATTGATCTACGTGTCTGTTTTTGTGCCAGTACCATACTGTTTTGATGAGTATAGCTTTGTAATAGAGCTTGAAGTCTGGAATTGTGATGCCACCAACTTTGGCTTTCTTTTTCAACATTCTTCTGGCTATTCAGGGTCTTTTCTGGTTCCATATAAATTTTAGGATTATTTGTTCCATTTCTTTGAAAAAATGGATGGTATTTTGATAGGGATTGCATAAAATGTGTAGATTGCTTTAGGTAGCATAGACATTTTCACAGTATTTGTTCTTCCAATCCATGAGCATGGAACATTTTTTTATTTCTTTGTGTCTTCCTCCATTTCTTTCATGAGTACTTTATAGTTTTCTGAGTACAGATTCTTTGCCTCTTTGGTTAGGTTTATTCCTAGGCATCTTATGTTTTGGGTATAATTGTAAGTGGGATCAACTCCTTAATTTCTCTTTCTTTTGTCTTGCTGTTGGTGTATAGATATGCAACTGATTTCTGTACATTGATTTTGTATACCGACACTTTACTGAATTCCTCTATGAGTTCTAGCAGTTTTGAAGTGAAGTCTTATGGGTTTTCCACATAAAGTATCATATCATCTGCAAAGAGTGAGAGTTTGACTTCTTCTTTGCCTATTCCAATGCATTTTATTTCTTTCTGTTGTCTGATTGCTGAGGCTAGGACTTCTAGTACTAGGTTGATAGCAGTGGTGATAGTGGACATCCCTGCTGTGTTCCTGATGTTAGGGGAAAAGCTCTCCATTTTTCCCCATTGAGAATGATATTCACCCTGGGTTTTTCATAGATGGCTTTAATGATATTGAGGTATGTACTGTACCCTCTATCCCTACACTGTGAAGAGTTTTGATCAAGAAAGGATGCAGTACTTTGTCAAATGCTTTTTCAGCATCTATTGAGAGTATCATATGGTTTTTGTTCTTTCTTTTATTAATGTATTTTATCACATTGATTGATTTGCGGATGTTGAATCAACCTTGCAGTGCAGGAATAAATCCCACTTGGTCGTGGTAAATAATCCTTTTAATGTACTGTTGGATCCTATTGGCTAATATTTTCATGAGATTTTTTTTTAAAAAAAGATTTTATTTATTTATTTGACAGAGAGAGAGAGAGAGAGATCACAAGTAGGCAGAGAGGCAGGCAGAGAGACGGGGGAGGCAGGCTCCCTGTTGAGTAGAGAGCCCAATGTGGGGCTCAATCCCAGGACCCTGAGATCATGAGCTGAGCTGAAGGCAGAGGATTAACCCACTGAGCCTCCCAAGTGCCCTTTGGTGAGAATTTTTGCAACCGTGTTCATCAAGGATATTGGTCTGAAATTTTCTTTTTTGATGGGGTCTTTATCTGGTTTGGGGATCAAGGTAATGTTGGCCTCATAAAATGAGTTTGGAAGTTTTCCTTCCATTTCTCTTTTCTGGAACAGTTTCAGGAGAATAGGTATTAATTCTTCTTTAAAGGTTTGGTAGAATTCCCCTGGGAAGCTGTCTGGCCCTCGGCTCTTGTTTGTTGAGAGATTTTTGATGACTGCTTCAATCTCCTTACTGGTTATGGGTCTGTTCAGGTTTTCTATTTCTTCCTAGTTCAGTTTCTCTAGAAATGCATCCATTTCTTCCAGATTGTCAAATTTGCTGGTGTATTTTTGCCCATAATATGTTCTTATAATTGTTTGTATTTCTTTGGTGTTGGTTGTGATCTCTCCTCTTTCATTCATGATTTTACTAATTTGGGTCCTTTCTCTTTTCTTTTTGATAAGTCTGGCCAGGGGTTTATCAATTTATTAATTCTCTCAAAGAACCAGCTCCAAGTTTAGTTGATTTTTTTCTACTTTTTTTTTTTTTAGTTTCTATTTCATTGATTTCTGCTCTGATCTTTATTATTTTCTTTCCTCGCTGGGTTTAGGCTTTCTTTCCTGTTCTTTCTCCAGCCCCTTTAGGTGTAGGGTTAGGTTGTGTACTTGAGAACTTCCTTGTTTCTTTCTTTTTTTTTATTTTTTTTTTTTTTATTTTTTTTTTTTTAAAGATTTTTTATTTACTTATTTTGACAGAGAGAGATCACAAGTAGGCAGAGAGGCAGGCAGAGAAGCAGGCAGAGAGAGAGGGAAGCAGGCTTGCCGCTGAGCAGAGAGCCCGATGCGGGACTTGATCCCAGGACCCTGAGATCATGACCTGAGCCGAAGGCAGCGGCTTTAACCACTGAGCCACCCAGGCACTCCAGCTTTCTTGTTTCTTGAGAAAGGCCCTATACTTTCTTCTCAAGACTGCCTTTGCTGTGTCCCAAAGATTTTGAACAGTTGTGTTTTCATTTTCATTTTTTTCCATGATTTTTTTCAATTCTTCTTTAATGTCCTGGTTGACCCATTCATTCTTTAGCAGGATGTTCTTTAACCTCCATGTATTTGAGTTCTTTCCAAATTTCCTCTTGTGATTGAGTTCTAGCTTCAGAGCATTGTGGTCTGAAAATATGGAGGGAATGATCCCAATCTTTTGGTACTAGTTGAATCCTGATTTGTAACTCAGGTTGTGATCTATTCTGGAGAATGTTCCATGTGCACTAGAGAAGAATGTGTATTCTGTTGCTTTAGAATAGAATGTTCTGAATGTATCTGTGGTGTCCATCTGATCCAGTATGTCATTTAAAGCCTTTATTTCCTTGTTGATCTTTTGCTTAGATGATCTGTCCATTTCAGTGAGGGGGTTGTTAAAGTCCCGAAGTATTGTTGTATTATTATCAATGTGTTTCTTTGATTTTGTTATTAATGGCTTATATAATTGGCTGCTCCCATGTTAGGTGCATAGATATTTAAAATTGTTAGATATTCTTGTTGGACAGGCCCTTTAAACATGATATACTGTCCTTCCTCACCTTTAATTATAGTCTTTCACTTAAAATCTAATTTATCTGATATAAGGATTTCCACCCCAGCTTTCTTTTGATGTCCATTATCATGGTAAATTGTTTTCCACCCTCTCACTTTAAGTCTGGAGGTGTCTTTGGGTCTAAAATGAGTTTCTTGTAGACAGCATATTGATGGGTCTTGTTTTTTTAATCCATTATGATACCCTGTGTCTGTTGACTGGGGCATTTAGCCCACTTACACTCAGGGTAATTATTGAAAGATATGAATTTAGTGCCATTGTATTGCCTGTAAGGTGACTGTTACTGTATATTGCCTCTGTTCCTTTCTGATCTATTACTCTTAGGTTCTCTCTTTGCTTAGAGGACCCCTTTCCATATTTCCTGTAGGGCTGGATTGGTGTTCGCAAATTCTTTTAATTTTTGTTTGTCCCATAAGCTTTTTATCTCTCCTATTTTCAGTGACAGCCTAGCTGGATATAGTATTCTTGGCTACATATTTTTCTCGCTTAGTGCTCTGAATATATCATGCAAGTCTTTTCTGGCCTGCGAGGCTCTGCGGATAAGTCTGTTGCCAATCTAATATTTCTACCATTTATGTTACAGACCTCTTGTCCCGAGTTGCTTTCAGGATTTTCTCTTTGTCACTAAGACTTGTAAGTTTTACTATTAGATGACAGGGTGTGGACCTATTTTTATTGACTTTGAGGGGTGTTCTCTGTGTCTCCTGGATTTTGATGCTTGTTCCCTTTGCCATATTAGGGAAATTTTCTACTATAATTTGCCCCAATATACCTTCAACCCAATGCCCCCCCCCCATTCCTTCTTCTTCTGGGATCCCAATTATTCTAATATTGTTTTGTTTTATGGTATCACTTGTCTCTTGTATTCTTCCCTCATGGTCCAGTAGTTTTTTTTTTTTTTTTGTCTCTCTTGCTCAGCTTGTTTTTTTCTCCATCATTTAGTCCTCTGTATCACTAATTCTCTCTTCTGCCTCATTTATCCTAACAGTAAGAGCCTCCATTTTTTATCACACCTCATTAATAGCTTTTTTTGATATTAGTTCTTTTATTTCTCCAGAAAGGGATTCTCTAATATCTTTCATGCCCTTTTCAAGCCCAGATAGCACCTTGATAATCATCATTCTGAACTCTAGTTCTGACATATTACCAATTCCATATTGATTAGGTCCCTAGGCATCAGTGCTGCCCCTTGTTCTTTTTCTTTTTTTTTGTGGTGAGTTTTTCAGCCTTGTCATTTTATCCAGACAAGAATATACGAATGAGAGAATAAAATACTAAAAAGGCAACAAAGACCCCAGAAAAATATACACTAAATATATCAGAAGAGACCCAAAACCAGGGGGAGAAGAAAGGTAGGGGGAGGGGGAATATATATATATATATATGTATATATATATGACTGGTGAGAGCAGAGCCACCCACTTGATTTTAAGTGTATTCTGGTCTTTTGGAAGAAACTACCTACCAAAATTTTAAAGAAAGAGAAACATATATATATACACACACACAGAAATAAGGGTAAATAAGGTGAAGGGATGGAATATGACTGTAAAGGTGAACATTTTAAAAGATTCTAAAAAAGGAATGATAAGTTGTTTGGAGAAAGAAAGAAAAAAGAATGTAATCAGGCTGGAGACTCGAACAAAGCCATGTGCTAGATTTAGGGCATATTCTGATCTTTTAGAATAAATTGTATCCCAAAATTAAAAAAAAAAACAACAAACCTATATGTGTACAAAGAATAAGGTTAAATACAATGAAGGGATAAAATATGACTATGACAATGAAAATTTAAAAAGATTTTTTTAAAAAAGTATTTATAAGATAAAATAGTTTAAAGACATTAAAATAAAAAGAGGAAAAGTTAAAATAGAATAAGAAAAAAATAAAATTTAAAAAATTTACCTTTGAAAGACTAAAGGATCATAGGGGAAAAAACCATAAATTCTATGTGTTGCTTTCCCCTAACTCTGTTGCTCTTTCCCGCAATTCTCATTGATCAGTGAACCCAGTCTTGGCTGGATGTTCTTGCTGATCTTCTGTGGGAGGGGCCAGTTGCAGGGATTCTCAAATGTCTTTGCCCGAGGTAGAATTGCATGGCCCTTGCCAGGGCCAGGCTAAGTAATCTGCTCGGTTTTGCTCTCTGGAGATTTCCGAGAGCTTTGGAGGACAGGAATGAAAATGGCAGCCTCCAAATCCCTTGCCCAGAGGAGCTAAGAGCTTGGACCCCACTCCTCCATGTGCCCTCAGAGAAAAGCAATCAACCCCTCCCATCTCCCTGGTCTCCAGCCACACTCCATGCTCACCTAGCCTGTGACTGAGCATTTCTATCTCTGGCACACGGCCTCATTTGGAGTCTCCAAGCCCAGCCCATTCCTGCTGCATGGTCCCATGCCACTCCTCCCGGAAGAGTTAAGAGGGGGGTCTCTCTGGATCTGCCACTTGTGGGGTCCCTACCTGTACAGCAGTGGCCCAACTGTGCCTTGGATCATGGTTTAAGGTAATCCCAAGCTGAGAGCTCACTACTTGGCTCTGTCTCTGAAGCCGGCTTCCCTGCTCCAATACCTGAGAACTCTGCCACACTCAGGCACGCCTGGTCTTTCTGTGGCCCGGCAGGTCCTGAGACCACACTGTCCCCATGAGGGCTCCACTCCCTGCTCAGCCACTGGAGTAACGTCCCTCAGTGCAACAGACTTCTAAAAGTTCTGATTTTGTGCTCCATTGCTCCACCGCTTGCCAGGAGCTGGCCCCTCCCCTCATCTATCTTCCTATCACTTCAGATTCACTTCTCCCATGTCCTACCTTCCAGAAAGTGTCGATTTTCTGTTTCTAGAATTGCTGCTTTTCTTCTCTTTTGTCTCCTGTTGAATTTGTAGGTGTTTGGAACGGTTTGATAACTATCTAGCTAAACTCCTGGGACCTAATAACATTCCAGTCTCCTATTCCTCCACCATCTTGCCCCCCCCTTTTTTTCAAATGGTGCAAAGTTTGCTTTCCTTAGATGAGAGCCAGGTGTGTGTGTGTGTGTGTGTGTGTGTGTGTGTGTGTGTGTGTGTGTATGTGTGTGGCTACTGTTGCCAGTAAAATAGACTAAGGGGTATGCCAGTAAAAAAATTAAAGGCTAACTAGAGGTTCAAAATTCTCAGGCTTGTTATTATCTGCCCCAATGTTGCCACATCATTCTCTCTACACCAATGTCTTTACCTTAGTGTGAGGGACTTGGAAGATTTTCCCAGGTAACTCATGCTGCAATTTCATAATCCTTCCAATCAGGCCCTGAGTTTGATCCTCAACTATATTTGTTCTGTGGTCATAGGAGAGAAGAGATTCCTTTCATAGTCGTATTTTGGTTTTACACCCATACTTGAGTTTAGATTTCAAAGTTTCAGTGTCCTTTTCTCTGCGTAAGATGGTCAGAAATAGCCAGCTGGCCCCATGATCTTTATCATGACCTCACTTACCTTAACAAACAAGTGCCACATTTTTTTCTTAGCAACTAAATGCCATCACTATCTCTCAACTCCTGTCCCTGGACTCATACATGATCCCTTGCTACTATGAGTAATGATTTCAGTGACTGTGAGGCCACCTTATGTCTGGAAAAAAGGTTATGTGTGTTTTCATCAAATATGTGAGCCATTTCAGAATTATGTTTTGAGAGTCTGTCTCCTGGGTACTACTTACTGTATTAGAATCCAGTAGGAAACAGATGGCACATTAAAGAGACAATTGAAGAGAGTCTAATGAAGTCACTTTCTGCAAATGCATATACTGGGATAACACACACAGGGGGATAGTAAAGCACCATGGAATTAGCAGTAGTGGGAAGCTGTTATCACCCTGGGCCTGGAAGGATAAGGGAGAGGAGATGGTCATAGTGGACCATGGCAAAAATTGCAGGTATAATAATACACTGTATGTTAATAAAAAAATAAAATAAAATGGACTATTTGGGGGAAAAAAGAATTGCAGGTATAGGAGAAGGATCATCAAACAGGAGTTGTGACTACCATTAAACCCATTGCATGGCAGGGTGGGAGCCAGGGGGATAAACACTCCAATTTCCCACCCTCTGATCAGTGGCTGGTGCCTCCCAATGATGGAGGCTCTAAGCCAGAAGGACCTGGGACAATACAATCCTCGGAAGTTAGTTTTTCAGGGCCCACGGTGGTGCTGAGAAATGTGAAGAATGGGTCTTGACCTTCTCATTCATTATAGGCCGACTTTTGTCTCCCCCGAATCATAGTTTGAAGCTCCAACCCCTGAATGGGACTGTATTTGGAGATGGAATCTTTTAGGAGGTAAGTTAAGTGAGGTTATAAGTGTGTGGCATTAATCTGATAGGACTGATGTCCTCATAAGAAGAGGAGCATAGGGGCACCTGGTGGCTCAGTGGGTTAAGCCTCTGCCTTCAGCTCAGGTCATGATCTCAGGGTCTTGGGATCAAGCCCCACATCGGGCTCTCTGCTCGGCAGGGAGCCTTCTTCCTCCTCTCTCTCTGCCTGCCTCTCTGCCTGATTGTGATCTCTCTCTGTCTCTGTCAAATAAGTAAATAAAATCTTAAAAAAAAAAAAAAAGGAGAGGCATATACACTCTAACTCTCATCTGAGAGTGCAGTGGGAAGGCAGCTCTGAGCCAGGAAGAGAGGTCTCACCTGACACCAACCCTGCTGGTCCCTTGTCCTGGACTTCTAGCTTCCAGAACTCTGGGAATGTAAATTGCTATTGTTCACACTACCCAGTCTGTGGTAGTTTATGATGACAGCCCAAACAGACTAACACATCACCTACAAGACAAAAATTGTAACATGTGTCTCATAGGGTTCCCATTAGGATTAAGTGAGGTAACACGTGTAAAGTTTCTGAGCTGAGTGGATGCACAATAATTATTATTTTCATTATTGGTATTAAGAGTTAAATACTGAGAGTCTCACGTTATGATTTTTAGATACCACTCTGTATTTTTTCTTTATTTTTTTTTTTAGCTTCAATTATCCTTTTTGAGGGGAACCAAATAGGTCTTCATACATTATATATAAAATGTGGTTTACAATACCTTTTTACATTCTATTTATAATCTGCTTTTTAAAATGTCTTAGTCCCCTCCCCCTACCACTGTAGCACATTGGATTAGTGTCTCATTTTAGCAGTTTCTAATGTCTTCTTTACTAGTTGATAACAGATGGTTCTGAGCTCATTACTCTATAAATATAAATTATATGTATATATTTTTTCTGAGTGAATTACTTTGTATTAGTCCCTGATGAAGCTCACCTGCCACGTTTCAAAATGTTCTTGTCAAACAGCAGAGCCAACATTATTTTCATTTTTATCTTCTGTGTTTTACATTTTGCCTTGCTTGTCTTTTTAGTACATAAATGCTTAAGGGCAGAAAGCACTCATTTTATGTCATTTTATATGTCAGTTTCAAGCATCAAACACACTGATAGTTTTGAAAAAAGTAATGAAAATCCTTTCAGGTAAAAAAAAATCACATTTTAGGCTTTATTTAGATTTACTGAAACAGTG
This sequence comes from Meles meles, assembly GCF_922984935.1. Lineage (NCBI taxonomy): Eukaryota > Metazoa > Chordata > Mammalia > Carnivora > Mustelidae > Meles > Meles meles. Next base: position 42,659,087 of record NC_060078.1, on the reverse strand, counting down.
GTGTGCTTGTAATAAAACACTGCCATCCAAATATTTCAGTGCTGGATTCCATGATCAGAAACCCACAAGTGTGGTATCCACACCGGTCTTTTAAAAAAGGATAATGGCGGAAAAATGGTTTGTTAGTTATTACAATTATACTGTTTTATCAATAATACAGAAAGTAGGTCAAAGAGTAGTTTAATAATAGCCACAGTTCATTGAATTCACTATGAGCAGACATTACTAGTTGCTGGCTCTTTTGTACTTATCATGTTGTGTTCTCTTATAAGATGGTCTCAGAGGTTTGACCCTGCCTTTACCTTGTTATCCCACCCCTAGCAGCATTAAATCACTTGACTGGATTTAACCAGGGGTCGGGGCTTTTCCAGGTGAGTGTGTAGGAGGTAAAAATAGCCAATGAAATGTTTTCAAGGGAGGGATTATAATGATGGGCCATAGGTTTGGTCAGGGTAGATGTGAGAAAGATGAAAGAAACTAAGAAACTGGTATGGTTAATGGTTTGGGTGTTTCTGAATTTGAATACTTGCTAGAGCTGGTGATTTCAATGAAATGGGGTTGTGGTAAAAATGTCTGGATATTCTGAAATTCAGATTTTGGAGGAAGTGTGGTTGTGGGTAACATCAAGGTCATGAATATGAGCATGGAAGAGGTGACAGAGGTAAGGCAAAAGTTGATTAAAGTGACAGAGAGCTGAGAGGTCAAAGTGTTGGATGAATCTTCCAATGGATGCGGATGCCCCAAGAATGGTGCTAGGACAAGAGGTGGAAGGGGTGGTGGTGTGGTAGGAACGGCAATGGCTCCCTAAAATGCTCCTGTTCTATTCTCTGGAACTGTGAACACACTACCATACATGGCAAAAGGGACTTTGCATATATGAGGAAGTTAAAGATCTTCAGATGTGGAGTTTATCCTGGATTAGAGGGGGAGGGCCAATTTAATCACAAATGTTCTTACAAGTGTGAGGCAATAGAGTCAGAGTCCAAGAAGGAGATGTGATGATGTAGGCAGGGGTTGCAGGGATGTGGGGTGATGGGCAAGGATTGTGGGAAGCTTCTAGAAGCTAGAAAAAGGCATGGAAATAGATTTTCCTCTCCAGAAAGTAGTGCCTCTAGAAGGAACCTAGCCCTGATGAAATTATTTTAGGTTCCAGAACTGTAAGGTAAGACAATAAGACACTTCTGGTGTTTTAAGCCAATGAGTTTGTGGTCATTTGTCATTTAGCAATAGGAAGCTAAAACAGCAGGTATTAGAGTCCTCAGTGAATTAGGCAGAGTGATGGTAGTGGCTAGGACATAGGACAGTTAATGAGAACTAACGAGTTAAATTTCTGATGCAGACACTTAAATATTGCTGGGCTTTCAGAAGGAGGAAGGAATTTTATAGGCGATGCAGCATGAATTCCAGGGTCATGATGGAAGGTTTGGGTACAGTAGGAAATAGGATCAGATTTAGGAGCACCCTTATCATTGTAGCGATAGATTGATGGAGAACCTGGGGAGTTTGCGGTTCTGATGGCACCTGGATAAACAAGGAAGAGAAGCGACAGTCTTTAGCGCCTCTTACCTCCAGATACTTTCATTTATTCATTCAACACCTATGAGGTGGCTCTAACATGGTCATGTGTGGTTGGATGGACTATGGGCAAGTGAGTATACCCTCCTGGGGAATCCTGGGGGCTGTCCTCTCAAATGCCAGGGATTTGAATTGCTCCAAAAACTTTCTTTCTTTGTCCTGAGGTAAAGTAGTATGATAGGTTTGGAAGGTTGAAGGGAGAATGAAAACAAAAAGATGTGGATGGGAGTGTCTTCGAATAAGAAGCTTGCGAATTCCACTTTCTCTGGTGGCTCGATGGGCAGGAGAAAAGACAAGCCACGTAGAATGGAAGAAGAACCAGACAGGCATCAGACTTCTTATCCACAACACGGGATGTTGGGAGCCCGTGGAGAGTGCCTTCAGAACTCTGAAGGAATAGGACTGAGGACTTAGAATTTCATATCAAGGAAGAAAACAAATCAAGTGTGAGTCAAGGCAGGAGTTTGCTGTGGGAGGGATTTCTTGCTTTTCTTATGCTTTGAATTGTAGGGGACTGGCTCTGTAGGCTGGATTTCTCAGGCTTTTTTATTGGTTTCTGATTGGGTTCAAGCAGTGAGAGTGCAGACAGAATGCAGAAACTGGGATAGAATTCCTCCTGCCCCTATGCCTGTAGTGGAATCTGACCTTTGCTGTGTCTTCTCTGTGGCTCTGGTTACTCTTGGGATCTGCTAATACCAGCTCTTGCTTTGTCCCTCCAGTTTAAGGATGATTGTGAATGTCTACTGTCTGTAATATGTGGGTTGCGTTTTCCCTTGTTTGGTTTCTCAGTTTTTCCAGTATGTGGCCAATTTTCTCCATTGAATTCCTTCTGTTTAAATGCTTATAGTGGTTTCACGTTTCCTATTGGGAACCTGAGTGATATATAATAAGACATTTTTGGAGTTCATGGAGTCAGAAAGCTTATGAACAGCATAATCCTGATATAGACAGGTATAGACCCAGAAGGGGTTCCTGCAGGACAAGCCAAGAGGGTTCTTGACTTTGCACAGGAGAGAAATCAAATATGAATAAGAAGGAAGTGAGAACAGAGTTTACTGATGGGACAGAGAGAGTGCAGATACAGACAGAACATCCAGGAGAGGAAAGAAGAGAGAGTCTTGTCTTTGCTTGGGGTCTTAGGTTTTTGTTAAGGATTGTCTGATGTATGTGTTTTCTCAGGCATCTAGGAACTGGTCAGTTCCATTTTTCAGATTTTATTTGTTTATTTGAGAGAGAGAGAGAGAGAGACAGAGACAGAGAGAGAGATAACGAGAGCATGAGCAGGGAGGAGAGGGAGAAGCAGGCTCCCTGCTAAGCAGAGAGCCTGACACTGGCCTCAATCGCAGGACACTGAGATCGTGACCTGAGCTGAAGGCAGATGGTTAACCAACTGAAATACCCAGGCATCCCTAACTAATTTATTTCTTAAAGTAAGGGGGCCTTAGCATCAAGATGTCTAGCACTGGTGGTCTGGAATACACAGAAGATGGCTTCCCCTGGTCACCTTTGCCTGGTCATTTCCTAGATATTATCTATTGTGCTGGATAAGAGCTATGCCACAGGCCTGGAGACAAATATTTCAGCTTGAAACAGAAGTATGGAAGGCTCCAAAAAAGGCAGTTTAAAACTCATTCACTCAAACAAAATCACAATAAGATCACAGGCTGCTGTGTTCCAAATTTGAAGAAAAATATGATATTCAATGATTTTAAACACAATTAATGGAATATAAGAGAACCCATTTCACCTTGATGCAAAGATCATTCTCCTCTCCATGGCCCAAGTGTTGTGACATTAGGCTTGTAAAAAAGAAAATATAATCCTAGCATTATACTTGGCCTTGCAGTAAAAAATTATTTAGACTCATGTTAATGTAAATGCTGTTTATTGGTTTTTTAGCTCTTGAAGTCAACCTAAATACAAAGAATAAAAGACTTGATTGTGGTTGCAGCAGAGAATATAAATGTTAACAGCTTTGTACTGTAAAAGGAAAAGTGCAGTTGCAGAAGGTCAAGGGATGCCAGTTGAAGGGATGAATAAGGCATTAATAAGGCATTACTATTCTCATTTTGCGAAGGAAAGAATGAACTATCTCAAGCTGATAGAATAAGCAGAGGACTACTGTATTATTTAAAATGATGAAGGTAACTAATAGTAGATGTAAAAGCAATACTGTAATTTTCAAACATTAAGTGAAAAGGAATAGCATACCAAATTCCATAGATTTTGCCTCCTATGTCAAATCTAGAAAAAGGCTGCCTGAGGGGCTGAGAGCTAGGGAGCAGGGATGGTGAGGTAGGCTGTTTCTTTCCAGCCTAAGCCCTTTTATTTTATTTTTTTAATGAACAAAATTTTTTAAAAAAAGATTTTATTTATTTATTTATTTGAGAGAGAGATTATGAGCAGGGAGGAGGGGCAGAGGAAGAGGAAGCAGCAGACTGCCCAGGGAGCAGGGAGACTGACTTGGGGCTGGATCCCAGGACCCTGGGAATATGACCTAGCCGAAGGCAGAGGCTTAACCAACTGAGCCCCCCAGGTGTCCCTCTTTTATTTTTTAATTTGTTATCATGAGGTTTTACAGCACATTGGAATGAAACAGAATAACATGTGAATAGTCTTTGTCTCTGGGAAGTAAAACTATATTCCCCGCTCCCTCTTCTTTTTGCTCCATCTTTTGAGTTCTCTGTAATGACCATTTACTTCCTTTTTCATGAAAGCACTTATATCCTTAAAACGAAACAAAACAAAACACAGGAACTTTTCCATTTTTCTTCATCTCGGGGAGAATTGAGTCCAAACTCCTTCTAAGCAAGATTAATAGTAATTAGAACTCCTTAGTGGTAATGATGGGGCGGTGATGAACATGGTTCCAACCTTCTCAGCTGTGCGATCTCTATCAGGTTAGGCAGCCTCATTGTATTTCAGTTTCTTACCTGTAAAACCAAGATATTAAATATGGTACTGACCTCGTCATAATATGGTACTGACCGGTCCATGACCGTTCCGAGGATGTCGTGAGTTCATCTATAGGAAGCTTGTGAACTGGTACGTTGCACAGGGCAGACACCATGAAAGACTTTGCTATTCAGGCTCCTGGGTAGCCTTCCAAATGCGTCTCTCTCTGCTTTTTTTCTGACACAAAGTGTATCTTCTCACTTTTCCCTTCTGTCCCGCTTAAACTTTTCTTCAAAGTCCAGCTCACATACACTTCCCAGGCAGCTTTCTCTGATCATGCGGCTGGAAGTACTTCCTCTAGGTACTCAGTTTGTATCTGAGCCGTAAGAGTCTTACGATACTTAATACTTTCTATGCTGTATTCCATTGTTTATATACATATGTGTGTATTATTCCAATTGGTTGAAAACACCTTGAGGACAACATGAGTATTTTATTTTCAAGTACTTGGCAGAAAGCAGAGGTCCCCAAAATATTTTTAAATAAGTCAGAAAAGGACAAGCAGTGTGGTATACTAATTATAATAAAAGGCTCAGTACTCTCTCCCTCTCAGGAGAATTGTTACCCTTTTCTCACTTGTGTTTTAAAACACTGTGTGTTTTAATAGGCTGGGATAAGGCTTAGAAGCAGCCTTGATAATACACCACGTTTTACATTTCCAATAAATCTTTAGTAGCTCAGTGCCGAGGCTCATTAGAGAAGTGCTCTTTGTTTACCGAACAAAGACCACAGTTTTTCACTAAAATGCTGACTCATTCCTTTGTGACGTTTGATCCAGTTCAATTGTTGCAGAAACAGCCTAGGGGCTGTCGGGACAGTTCTTCATTGTTGTTCCTATAGGTGGCGCTAGCTGCGTGTGTTAAAGCCACACATTGGGCTACAAATTAACCTTGCTTAGACATTGAATATCCATTTGCTTTTCATCCTTTCTCTCAGGCATTTTGCTACTTTGTATTTATTTGCTCCTGGAGAATTTCCCTTAGCAATGTTCTGGAGATACTCCTCATTAAAACCAGGTCCAGTACCCTGGGATCATTGGTAACATCTTTGGATAATTTAGGTTTTAAAGAAAATATCAATAATTAAAAAAAAACACAACAACTTAACGTTATTTATAGATATTGAATCTATCGTGCTGTAGCATTAATTTAAACAATTCAATTACTAATCATACCTGGTTAAATGCAGAATGGTAATTATTAATATTAATGAAAGTAGCCCTAGCATTTCATATTTTATAATATTTCATGCCTCACTATATTTTTTATTATACCTCTAAGTAGAAATGCTGACATTTTCCCTTTCAGTGTTCTTTTTGTATTATGAATGTGAGCATTGGATATTATTATGCTTAAGGCAATATTTTATGTTTGAAAAATAATCTACAGCAAGTATTTAAAGGTGAGCATCTCATGCTTTGGCTCAGGAGTCCAAGGCTTCAAGAAATCCAGCAGTGAGCTTAATAAGATTGAGTAAATCCGAGTCAGTGTTCTCTGCTTTTTTAAAAATGCATTTCCTGGGTTCTTGACACAGACACACCCACACAGGCTCAAACATACACTGTCTCTATGTAAGAAGTTGAGAGGGGGGTAAAATAGAGAAATCACAATGGATTCTTGGGGAGAAGTATAGCTATGACATGGCACTGAGTGTAAGAGAAAGCAGAGATGTCTTCATGAGTATGTGACTTGTGCGGTCACTTAAGGATTGGATACTTCTAAGTATCCAGTGCTTGGTTTAAGGTTCTGCTTTTGCTTTAGTAAAAAATGTTCAAAAGTTATTAAGAATTTCCTTTTGCATTGGACCTGGCAAATCATGGATGCTGTCCTCTCTCTAAAAGCCATTGCGGGGCTAGAATACAGAAATTTGTAATAGATGCCATACCCTATGTGACTATCTTGAAGGCTTTGCGATTTCATGAAATGGAGGCTCAGTAAGACATTCCTTGACAATGGTCCCAGCACAGGGTCATTGTCAATGGACCACGGAGGACACTTCTTTGTAGAGCCTCAGCAGATGCCACACAAAAACTCTGCTGCCAGCGTTCACTCACCCAGATTTCAAAACACACACTCAGCATCCTCATGTTGAGAACTTTTTGGTTAAGGATTTTTGGCACGTCTCCAGACATTCTTGTATCACCTCGCATTGCATTCATTTCCCCGATGGATGTATCAAAGATTTTTTTTTTTTTCCTGGTAGGTGGAGCACGTTTCCTTGCCATTCCTGCTAAGACAAAAAAAGATAGAACTAAGTCATTTATATATTTAGCTGAGTGAAATGGCAACAAATCTACAATTCATTAGCAAATAGGGTGGTTTTGAAACTTGGGGCTGAAGCTCATAACTACATTGCTGGCGCCCTTTCACAGGGAGAGAGCTGTTCACATGGCTGTGCTCATCAGCAGAAAATAAATGAGTCTGTGTTTAATACAATTTCTCCTTGGAGTGAAGTTTTAAAAGTTTGATCTGGGGTATAAACCAGAGCATGCCATGGTTTTGGTTCCTGCACTGCATTCTAGATACCTCTCTTGGGCACGGGTTATAGGGTTTGGGGGCTTACCTAGTAGAGCTAAGTATATTTACATAATCATATTTATTTAAAAAGGGAAACTTCTTTGTTCCAACCTTTATAATAAATATCTAAACAGGCACATATGGAGACAGCACCCATATCACCATGGACTTGGGAGCACAGTTGCTGAGAACATGATCTAATATTTAGCATGTTGGGGTTCCTGAGCCTTGTTCTTAAGTGAAACCAGAATAATATTTAGATCCAAATCCTTCTTATGTAGAAGCATTGATGTTCATTATTAATTCATACATTTATCTCTATTTACTATTTTATTTTTAGTCCTTGCTTTAGAAATGAATAGACATTTGTAGCTTGAGGTTTACACTGAACAAAGACTCTAATGTTGAGGCCACGACAGTTGGAGCTAAAGGGATCCTAACATTCTGCAGTTTGACCTTTCCAGGAAAAAGAAGGAATTTGTTCAAAGCTATCAGTTTGTTAGTATCCAGTTGAAATATGTAACATCCTTTGAGGCTAATTTCAAGGAAAGAAGTCATTATATATTTCAGAATTGTCAAGTTCCGTATAGCAGATGGGAGCCAAACACTTTGCACATTTGCCACAAAATCTGAATTATTAAGATAGTGGGAATGTAACATTTGCTTCCTATTGCCTAGTTGTGGGTACTCATGAGCCTGTGCCTCTGAGTGGTAGGGGTGGGCTTTTTGTTCAGAAGTCCTAATGACACTGTTTGTGAGGAATCAGACTTCTGAATAAATTTAACATAAAGCAATTCTTTATCTTACCATTTCTGCAAGAAATCATGGTACTCAATTATATATATATTTTTAGACGTTGAGGTTAGTAAAGGCAACTTGGAACAACCATTTGTTTCACCGAATTTCAGATGTAAGTTAACAAATATCTCTAAAATAAAACTAGGGTTAATATTTTCTTCCTTATTTAGAATTCCCTTAATGTAAAGCATAATGCTGTTCTTACAGTAAAGCAATTCATTTGTAATTTTTACAGTCTCATTTAAAAGATGATTAAAATAATAAAGGAAGGTCGTGTATAAATATTCGGAAGGTAATTGTCAAATAAAATCAGTATTTCTATAGAAATACATGCTAAAATCTAAATCTTCTGTTCAACAAAGGCACTTTGTGTGGTACCCAGATCCCTGTTTGATCTCCTTTGTTTCCTCTTTAGTGCTCTGTAACAATATCCTAGATACAGGAGGAACATTTTATCATTTGGTTTAATCTTTTTCCTAGCGAGGATGCTACGTAGAGCTGGAGCTTCCAATCGCTGACCAACTTTACCTGAAAGACCTAAGAAAGTAAATGCTTGACAATTAAAACTAAGTGACCATAATCCCAGTGGTCAGAGATAAGCACTGTTAATACAATGGTTCTATAAGTCTAGAACCTTTTCTATAAATGTAGATTAGTCACAGTTGGTCTATCCATCTACCTCTTTCATTGATTTATCTTTATGTTCCGCTAATATATATGTTCCCATAATCTCATTTTTCTACTTTTAGGACAGTTGCTGTTCTCATGTACTGTACTGACCTCTCTCTCCATCAAAGAAGGGATTTGTTGATGGGTGGAGTGGGGGAGTCCCCAAATCTCCCCCTCACACCGTCTCCATTATCTTTGGTGTTTTTGCCCATGAACGTAAGCCTGTTTGGGAACTGTCAGCCCTTTGCGTCCAGATATACAAATCTACGTCAGGGCTTTGGGAGTCAGAAAAGTAGCTCTTACTTCAAAAGGTTGGAATCCTCATACATGGGACTCTCAAGGAAAAGGTTGTTTATTTGATTGTGAGCAAATTCTGGAAGAGTCCATCATGAGCTTTGTGTGTATTTGCTGTGATTCTTTCCAGCCAGGCAGTGTGGCGCCTGGTCCTGCCTGTGAATTGCAGAGTGCTCTGTGGTGCTCTCCAGCACCCTACGAAGACAAGCTTTTGACAGGATTATGGTCTTTTCTGTCCTGCTATGATTGCTTGCCTACTTCTGTGGCTTTAGTTGCTCTTTTCCTCACTTGAGTAAGAAATTTCCCCTTCTGCAACATCGACTTGCTAGTCTTAAAAAAATTCAAAATAGAGGTTGGCGGTTACTCTTTACCTCCTCAACAAAGGAGAGATTGGAAACCCAGAATTAATTAATTTCTTTCTTTCTTTCTCTCAAGATTTATTTATTTAGGGGTGCCTGGGTAGCTCAGTCAGTTAAATGACTGACTGACTCTTGGTTTCGGCTCAGGTCATCATCTCAGGGTCATGTGATTGAGCCAGAGGTGGGCTCTGTGCTCAACAGGGAGTCTGCTTATACTCTCTCTGTCCCTCTCCCTCTGTCCCTCCTGGCTGCTCTCTCTCTCTCTCTCAAATAAATAAAGATTAAATAAGTGGTACACTTTATTATTAATAAAAGTTAGTTCATTTATTAGAGAGAGAGGGAGAACACGCGCACATGGGTGGGGGGATGGGCAGAGGGAGAGAATCTCAAGCAGACTCCCTGCTAAGTGTGGAGCCTGCCTGTGATCAATCACAAGACCCTGCGATTATGACCTGAGTCAAAACCAAGAAAGTCAGCTGCTTAATGGACTGAGCTACCCAGGTGCCCCAAAGGTGTTTTTATTTATTTATTTTTTCCTTCCTTCATTTATTTGTATTATTAATTTTTAAAAATATGCTCCATGCCCAGTGTGGAGCCCAATGTGGGATTTGAACTCATGACCCTGAGATCATGACTTGTGCTGAAATCAAGAATTGAATGCATAACCCATTGAGGCACCCAGGTGCCCTTTGAAACCCAGAATTTCATTTAGTGTCTTCATTTCTTTTATTTAAGAGCACTTCAGTTTCCTCAAGCTCATATGCCTGTACTCTTTGCTGTTTCTACTAAGGAGTCAACTTTGATAGATTTCTAGAAAGGATTTCAGGACCCTAAATTGGATAGGACCCCAAAAGTTAATACACACTTATATACAGAAGCTAGCCAATCTTGATCAACCTCAAATGAGCAGGGATAACACTTGTCTATAAAGGAAGAGCTATTTCAACTGTTTGCCAAAGCCTAGATCTACGAGTCATTTTATTTGCCATCTTTACAGACACTGTGCTATTAAAGTCATTCACCTACTGGGAATATTTTCCAAAAAATTTATTTCCCCCTGGGAAATTATGAAAAATTTAGAATGGCACATTATAACTACTGAATATTAATGCAACCTTTCCTAACTACTAATAAAAGAATGAAATCCCTGTTTGTGAATATATTAAAAAGTTAGGCCAGGCTGTTTTATATGCACCAGTAATTTTTTCCCGGTGACATTCATTTTCACTTTAGGATTTAGACAGGATTGTAATGGGACTGATAAAAGCAGAACTATGCACTTTGTAAATGTGCACAAGTGTGCCCATTTCTGGCTTCTGAGAATTGATTGCAGTGTTTGCATTTGAAATGAATGAGTTCAAAGTTCTTAGTTCCATACATGACATACACCATTATAGGGTATTAGTCCCCACCAAAGGGTTCAATTAAGCTGATGGAAAAATTAAGTTGACTATCTTGACTTAGCTGTGACATGTCATATGTCATAACTTGGGTGTCCCAGTGAGCAGACTGGAATTATATTGATTCAATAAAGACAGTGGTTTAGGAATCAGGGAACCCAAAATTAAACCCTATGTCCATTAATGACAAAATTAGACATTTATCTGTGGGCCTTGTGTGTGTCGAGTGAGTACATGAGTGTGTGTGTGTAGGCTTATAAAAAGTGGTACAAGGTAACAAGTGTAGTATAGTTGAAGCCTTGAGTGTATTATGAGCAGTAATGGGAGACAGACATGACAAGTAGGTCAGACCATGAGGGACGTTAAATGTCATGCTAAAGAAATGGAGTTTATTTTATAAGTACTTGCAAAACAATCTGGTTTTTTTTTTTTGTTTTGTTTTTTTTTTTTTTTTTACTTTATAATTAGGAAGAATTTTAGACTTACATAAGAGTTGCAAAAATAGTATAAAGTCCAAATGTTATTCACCAAGCTTCCTTTAATGTCAACAGTTTACACATTTATCACAACTAAGAAATTTACATTGGTATAATACAAATGATTATAGACTTTGTTCAGGTGTTTATCACCTTTCCCACGACATTTAAAAAAAAAAATCTCTTCCAAGATCCCATCCAAGATACTACATTGCATACATTTTGTTGTCATATCTCTAGTATTTTCTAATCTGTGACAGTTTTTCAGCCTTTCTTTGTCTTCCCTGACCTTATGTGTTTCAAAATCACAGGTCAGCTATTTTGTAGAATGTCTCTCGATTTTGGTTTTTCTGAAATTTCCTCACGATTAGATTGAAGTGATGGTTTCGTTGGCAAGAATACTACAGAAGTTATTTGCCCTTCTCAGTGCATGATTTCAGGTGGTATTTGATGTTGATGTTCTTATTATTGGTGATGCTAACCTCTTTCACATGGCTAAGGTTATGCACCTGGGAGTTATTATTTTCTCTTTTTGATTATTAAATATTTCAGAGGAATGCTCTTTGTCACCATACAAATGTCTAACTTCTTAATTGTTTGCCCATTAATTTCAGCATTTACCCATGGACCTTGCCTGGATCTATTACAACTGTGGTGTTCAAATTGTGATTTTCTATTCCCATCGTTTCTTCTACATATAGTAATTGGAATTCATCTGTAAGGAAGAGTTGCTGAATTATTTTGAGTAATGACAAGATTACCACGCTTTTAATATATGGATGAGAGAACGAAAGTAGCAAGACTGGAGGCAGAGAGACTAGTTAGGGGACTTGAAATAATTTAGGAGAGATGACAAGGCACCGAACTTAAGCAAGGACAATGCAGGTAAGCAATTAATATGAGGCATATCTAAGAGGTCGAATCAAGAGAACATGGTGAATTTTTAGATGTGAACCAGCAAGGAAGGCATCAAGCATTGTGTCAGGTTTCTGTCTTGGAGATGAGGAATATTGTAGGAATAAATGTTTTTGGAAGAAGAGAGCCGAGACAAAATCAGCAATGGACATGAAGAGTTGAGATGCTCCCCCAGGGAACATCCATGGACAATTGTTTTAGAAGTTAGTCATTTGAAAGGTTGGAGCTTAGAAGAGAGGGCTGTAATAGAAGCACAGATCTTGAAGTCCTCAGTAGGTAGGTGCATGTTGCAATCATGAAAATGCATGAAGTTTGTCCAGGAAAAGTATGTGACACAGAGAAGTCATAACAAGCTAAAGAACACCAACATCAAGGCAGGAAGAAGAAAAGGAACTCATACCAAAAGAATGAAAATATGCGCCTGGAACAGTAGGAGGAAAACCAACAAGGTGGAGAATGCAGGTAGAGGAAGGTCTCATGGAGCAGGGAATGTTCACTGGCATGCAAGTTACAGAAGAGTCAAGACAAAGGCTGAAACAGTATGGCGACTAGGAGTTAATGTGTAACCTTAATCAGAATCATTTCAGCATAGTGGTGAGGGCAGACCCTACAGATTCCTGTGGGAAGTGAAGAAGGAGGGACTCTGTATAGATCACCCTTTCACTGGGTTTGAAGGAGCCTGGAAAGAGTTAGGATGGTAACAGGGGAGGGGGCACCAATTTAGATTATTATTAGACATGCTCCCCTTTTCACACTCATGGACTATGGTTTCAAGTATAAGATTTTTTTTTTTTTTTTTTGTACATTAGCACGAGCAAACCCCCTTATTTCTCCAGGTGATTTATATTAAAACACACACACACACACACACACACACACACACACACACATGCAATGTTATCTGGTGGTATACAAGATAATTCATCATTCCATTGTCAAAGAATGTGCTTTACATGGCTGGCACGGAATCACCTAAAAACATTTCATTATTATATCTCAGTTCAGCTCGTTTGAATTGAGTATTTGGCCAAGGTCTCAGTGTGCTCAGTGGACAGGTCAATTTGCCTTGCTTGGCCAGGTTCCTAAGTGCCCCCAATCCCCAGCCTTACAAATGCTTCATCGTCAGCTGAATGGAGAGCAAGGTGAAAGGAGATAGAATAGTTCAGCTCAAATTTATCCCCACAAGGGAAAAACAATTCAAAACACATGCCCTGCTCACAGAGGAGCAGGAGCATTATCTTTGTGTAACATTAATTCAACATAGAGGTCAAATTTTCCTCAGTAGACTAAATTACTTTCTATATTCTATCTGGAAAGAAAAATATTTGCTTCTAGAACATCCTTTGAACATTTGAAATTAAGCTTGGAATGAGCCATTTGAACTAAAAGTACAAGATATTCAGGAAGCTGAGCTTGGCCTTGTAACTATTTATTTACATTTTATAAAGAACTCCTTTTTTTAAATAGAAAGATTCACTTTTTTAAAAAAGATTTTATTTATATATTTGAGCAGAGAGAGAGAGAGCACAGGTGGGAAGGAAAGGAAGAAGCATTGCAGGGAGCTGGATGTGGGAGTCCATCCCAGGATCCTGGGGTTATAACCTGAACTGAAGGCAGACACTTAATGGACTGAGCCACTCAGCCACCCCATTTTATAAAGAACTTCTTTTCATTTAAAAAATGATGTAATAATACTCTAGAATGTTAAAAAACAGAAAAGAGAACCATTACTAATCTCATTAACACAGTTACTATCCTTTTTGAGTATTTCCTTATTTCTTTCTACATGCATCCATATTTTTTATATAATTGCAATCACACAGAATATATAGTTTTATCCCTGGATTTTTCACTTAACTCATAAGCATTACTCTGAGTTGTTATGTACTCTTTCTCATTATTCTTTTTAATGACTGCATAATATTCCGTGAAGTGCTTGTGCTGTAAGTTGATTAAGTATTCCTCTACTGTTGGACTTTTAGTTCTAATTTATCACTTTAAAAAATAAGGCTGTATTAAAAAATGTTGTGTGCCACGGTTTTATCTTTATATTTTATGTTATATTCTTAGGATATATTTTCAAAAGTGAGATTACTAAGCCAGAGGGATGAATATTTAAGCTCTCCATATTTACTTTTGTACTGTTTTTTGAAAGCGCTTACAGATTATGATGCCACCAACTGAGGTTTGCCGTGTGGGTGGGAGATCCACAGGCCAGAGCAGGGTCAGGTAGGATAGGTCTCCTCATGGGAAACAAAGTGGAAAGACAACACAAATTCTGTTTAGGAATTTGCTGGTAGTAAACGTTAGTGAAGCTGAAATTCTTCTATAAAGCTCGGACTAGAGGTGGAATTCTAAATAAGAGAAACAAAAGGAAATAGGAAGTAACAAAAAGGGTCAAAAGTCTGATAGATAACTTGAAGGATCAAAAAAACAGTGGGGTGGGAAAAGCCAAAAGGGGCATAAAGTACAAGACAATTTGAGACCTGAGGTTTGAAGTCTGTGTTGATTATAGGCTATATTTGTGCAGAAGTAATGCATTTCGAGTGCTTCAGACATGTACAATGACACTGAGTTTGGCAATAAGGAAAACTTATTTAGTTTTCACTGTCTGTCGGAGACTGCCTCCAGTTTTTCATGGGTTCCCTCATTCAGTCTTCATTACAACAGGTAAATCTTCATTAACAGGTGCTATCATTCCTCCCATTTTCAGGCAAGGATGCCAAAACTTGGAGAGGAGCCAAGGAGGGGCTTTTCTAGGATGACACATGACAGCCATGTCAGGGGATCAGATGCCTGTGCTTTGCACCTCCATGCTCTCTAGTCCACTGGCTTCTAAACTTGTGAACATAGTGTGAGTACAAATACACCTCATTCTTCATTTAATTTATATTTCTAGTTTCTTTTTTTTAAAAGATTTTATTTATTTATTTGACAGAGAGACAGCGAGAGAGGGAACACAAGCTGGAGGAGTAGGAGAGGCAGGCTTCCCGCTGAGAAGGGAGCCCAATGCAAGACTCGAACCCAGGACCCCCGGATCGTGACCTGAGCTGAAGGCAGGCGCTTAATGACTGAGCCACCCAGGCGCCCTATATTTCTAGTTTCTAATCATGTTTAGTATCTGAATCAGATGCTTAATATAAGAACAGGAAGTTGAACAACAGGATCATTTACACATTTAAAAAATGTGTCCATAGTCAAGGAGATGAACATATTCCAAATGAGTACTGAGTCAGCACAAAACTAACTGAAGCCATTCCGTTTTTAAATTCAAGAATGTTTGCCTAACACTAAAGCTCTTTAGATGTGGCTACTATTTATTGTAAATATTCCCTCTTTAGAAATAAAAGTGATGGCTTATTATTCTGTGCGCTGGCCACATTGTGCATGGAATCAGATTGCTTCAAACTTAACTGTTATAGGTAAGAACAAAATTACCTGCGGAGTTGAATGAACTAGGGATCAAATCAGGCCCCTCTACAAGAGGGCTATGGATGTCTTGGGTTAAAAACATCATACTTAAGCACCTGAATTTTTATGTTCTTAATCTTATTTCCTAACAAAAGTTCCGAGGAAGGTGCTTCAGTGACATAGATAGTCTTGGGGTTGGAAATGCCGAAGAATTTGTTTTCTTTCTATCCCAAACTTTCCTTTATGATAGACTTCCTTTCCCACTGTGTTTAGATTTACATTGGAAGGACTTCCGGTTCACCTTCTACATGAGAAGAGCTTGGAAGCTGTCACTCCTATCTTTACAAACAAGAGCCTAACAAAGTGACAGCCAATGACTTTTCTTGGACTTATTATGGAAAGGAGGATGCAGGGAAGACTACCACCCTGAATCCTGGAGAGACAGGCTCATCCAGAAAGACACAGTTAAGACCCATCTACCTGGACAGGGAGTTTCTGGAAATGCAAACTGGAAAGAACAGTTCAGTGGTATTTGGTAAATTGCTGGAGGTTGAGTGTGGACTAGCAATTGCAGCCTCGGGGGGGGGGGGGGTCCTTCATAATTTCATGAGTTCTTTTTTAAAAGTTTGTTCATTTGTTTATTTACTTATTTTAGTAATCTCTACATCCAATGTGGGGCTTGAACTCATGACCCTGAGATCAAGAATTGCAAGCTTTTCTGACAGAGTCAGCTGTGCTTCCCCTTTACCAAGTTCTTGTGGTGGATATCTGAGGAAGATCCTCTGTAGCTCTGGCAGGGGAAATGTAGCCATTGTGAAACATGCCCATAGTCTTGTTCAACATGCCTTCTCTCTAGAGGTAAAGATTTTGTCAGGGCCTTCCCACACCTGGAGCAAACATATTCCTTCCACTCCATTCTCCTCTAGCCTTTCTGTCTTACATAAGAGGGTAAAACACAGTCAGCAGAGGTCGGGCATCAAGGAAGTAGACTAGAAATGCTACAGCCAGAGAAGAAAAGGGGAGAAAGCTATGCTTCAGAGAAACACTTGTGAAGTTCAGAGCCCTGGGTCCTAGGCCTGCTAAAGTGCAGAGATTTGATCATAAGACTATAGGACATTTTCCTCCCCCATACTTTGCCAAGACTCCAATGAAATAACAAAGATTACAGCTGAGAGACCAGGAAGATACAGACTTTCTCTGAGGAGGAAGAATACTTCGGGAAGTCTATAGTCAAGAGGGGCGACCACACTAAGGATGTGAGAGGAATTTGAAGCCTCTGGCCCCTACAGCTAAACAAACATTAAACATAACCTGACTCCTACCCCGTGACCATAAATCTTCACATTAAGGACCTATTTACCTCAGTTCCTATGACCTGATATAGCACATCTAGCTTTCAACATAAAATTACAAGCATACTGAAAGGCAAAACAAAAACTAAATACACATATTGAAGAGAAAATGCCATCCTTGGATCCAGGCTTAAATATGACACAAATTTTGGAATTATCAGACATGGAACTTAAAATAGCTATGACTACTATGCTAAGGGCTCTCAATAAAAAGTGGACAACATGCAAGAACAGAGGACTAATATTAGCAGAGAGAATGAATCAAAAGGAGATGCTAGAAAACAAAAAGCACCATCACAGAGAGGAGGAATGATTTTGGTAGGCTCATCAGTAGACTCGAAACAGACAAAGGAAGAATCACTGGGCTTAAACACAGGTCAGTAGAAACTTCCCAAACTGAAATGCACAGAGAAAAAAGTATGAAAACAAACAAACAAAAAAAACCCCAAGACAGAACTGAACATTGAAGAACTAAGGAACAATTTCAAAATGTCTAACACATGCATTATCGGACTATCAGGAGAAGAAAGGGAGTGGGACAGAAGAAATTCCCAATGCAATAACAGCTGGTAACATTCCATTTACTGTTCTGGAATAAATGACAGACTCCAAACCACAGATCCAGGAACAGAGAACATCTTGTGGGTTAAAGGAGCCCCTACTCTTGACTCCAAACAAAACAAATCTCCCCTAAACAAAAAAGCAACTCTCATCTAGGCATATCATATTTATACTGCAGGCAAAAAAAAAAAAGACAAAGAGAAAATCTTGAAAGGAGCTACTGGGTGGGCAGCGGTTGTGGGAAATCACATATCTACAGAAAAACAAGGATAAGATTTATGCTGGATTCCTAATCAGAAACCATGTAAGTAAGAAGAGAATGGAATGATATATATTTTTAAAAAGATTTATTTACTTATTTTGGAGAGAGAGGGATCAAGCATAAGTGGGAGGGGCAGAGGGAGAGACAGACAATCTCAAGCAGACTCTGCACTGAGTGAGGAGCCCAACATGGGGCTTGATCTCATGACCCTGAGATCATAAGCTGAGTTGAAACCATGAGCCAGTTGCTCAATTGACTTGCCACCCAGGTGCCCCTGAAATATTTAAGGTGTTAATCAAAACATCCTCCAACCTAGAATTCTAAATCCAGTAAAATGTGAACTTCATAAGTGAAGATGTAAAGACTTTCAGAATAGCAAAAATTGAAGAAATTTATCACCACCAGGCCTGTCCTGTGAGAAAAGTTAAAAGAAGTTCTTTAGGCAGAAGAAAAATGGTATGTCAGAGACTTGGATCTACATAAAGAAGGGAAGAGCATTGGCAAAGGAATGAAGATAAAGTCATTTATTTTCTTACTCTTTTCTTTTAAAGATTTATTATTTATTTGAGAGAAAGAGTGTGCATGTATGTGAGTGGGGCATGGGGCAGAGGGAAGGAACCTCAGCATACTCCCCACTGAGCGCCGTGCCTGACCTGGGGCTTGATCCCTCAACCTGAGATCATGACCTGAGGGGAAATCAAGAGATGGGACACTTAACTGACTGAGCCACTCAGGTGTCCCTTGTTTTCTTATTCTTACTTGATCTAAAAGATAACTTTTTGAGGCAACAATAATAACAATTGGGTGATAATTAGCATATGGATAATTGAAAATAAGGACAACAATGTCACAAGGGACAGAGGAGCGGAACCAGGAATGCTTTGCAATCAGGAGTTACACTACATACACATGAAGAGGTGTGGTGTCATTTCAGAGTAGATTTAGATTAGGTGAATATGTATATGGTATGCTCTAGGGCGAGCACTAGCATTTTTTTAAAAGAGGTATAAAAAAAGAAATATAATTGATACACTGATAAGATAAAATTGAATCACATGAAATGCCAATTCGAACCTGAGAAGGAAGGAAAAGGGGACAAAAAAAGAAACAAAGAACACATGCAACAATGGATACCAGTTACAAACATGGTGGAAATTAATCCAAATATACCATCTGTCACTTTAAATTTAGATGGTCTCCGTATACCAACCAAAAGGCAGAAATCGTCAGAGTGCAGAGTGTATTAAAAAACAAAAGACCTAACAGTATGTTGTCTACAAGTAATCCACATACACGCACACAAAATCTTTAAACACAAAGACTCAGCTTAAAGATAAAAAGATGGAGATTAATATTGAAAGGCTCTTGTGAACCTGTGTGTCAGAGGAGCATGTGTTAGGGGTCTGGATTCTATTTAAAAGTCTTGTTGGGGTGGGCAGGCATCCAGGAGTAATTTATCCTCACTCACATGGATGACTAGAAGGCATCCGTCCCTTCAGCAGGAGGCTTTCTGGGCTTGGGGTTGCTAGAGTAGAGGCTCTCAAGCTGAGGCCCCTGAGCCAGCAGCATCGGCATCACCTGGAAATCTGTTACAGGTGCAGATTCTTGAGCTCCAACCCAGACCTACTAAGACAGAGCTGTGGGAGTAGGGCCCAGTAATCTGCATTTAACAAGGCCCCCAGGTATTTCTGATCGGCACTCAAGTTTGAGAACCTCTGTTGCTGTGCATGTTCATACGAGTTTGGTCATGGACCGTGATCTGGGCATTATCGAGAACAGGTACTCATTCTTCAGACATAGGCTTTCTTGTACTACTGACTCTATAGGGATACATTTATTTTTCTAGCCATACTGTAACCTCTCGGAAGGACACGGTGTGTCATATTTATCTGTAAATACACGGTACCTCGCTTTGCAAGGGTTGGTCCAAGATCAGAAGCACGAGCCGTGCTGTATCACCCCGTGTCACATGAAGACTGTAGCATCGTGAGCCCCATCCCAGTTCTACTGAATCTGCATTTTAACATGATCCCCAGGGAATGTTACGGGACTATCTGATGAATAATTGGGTAGAAAAAGTGCTTATTAAGGAAAGCATGCATTAAAAATTGAGTAAAGAAAAGAAAAACAGCCATTTTTGTTTGTCTGTTTTTTTAATCAAGTGTGTGTGTGGGGGGTCCTAGACAGAGATTCAGGACTATCTGGTTATATCTGGAAGAAATATCCTGGACTGAAAGCTACGTGAAGGGAGAGGGGAGAAGGAAGCACTAAGTCTTGAACCATCCAGAGCCACAGGAACGTGGTTGAGAGGATTTAGAAGTGTTTGTCACTTTGGTTCTTGTCCAAGTCCTTACTCCCTAGGCTTCACAGAAGATGGGAGTCCCTTGGAGAACAGGTGTGTTATCCATAAAATCTGACAAGGCTGTTTCTCTAAGACATTAAGGCATAAGCCCCATAGCGTTGATACTCCCACAGTACCAGAGATATTCCCACAACAGAGTGAAAGAGAAAGTGTGGGGACCACTGTGCAGCATTGGTGTCTAAGGGGTTCCAGGAGTTCAGCTGTGATGGGAAAGGGGACATCTGGTGGGAGGCAGAGGGACAGTAGCAGCACTCATATGGGGGGGACATGTCCATAAACATACCTGAGATATCCCTGGAA
The DNA here is from genome assembly GCF_922984935.1 of Meles meles. Taxonomy (NCBI): domain Eukaryota; kingdom Metazoa; phylum Chordata; class Mammalia; order Carnivora; family Mustelidae; genus Meles; species Meles meles. The sequence goes on along the minus strand of NC_060078.1, from coordinate 42,638,882 downwards.
ACTCTAAGAAACACTTAAAGTGCCCTGCAAGGGTATGACCCAAGAAAAATGAGTTATTTCTGCAGGTGTCCCCCCGTTAGCTCCCACAGGCTGTGCAGGGATGGTTAAAGTCCCACTAATTTTTGAGAACAGTTTTCTGTTCGCTCTCATTCTGGTTGTTCCTTCAACTAGCCTTTTGGTTAGCTTGCAGAAACATCTAGAACTCATATAAGAAAAAGCCCAGGAAGCAATATTATGTGGGATGAGTTTTCTTTGTCCTGTGATTTGATCTGTTTCTCTGCTTGATTTTCTTTATTTTGAGAAATATGATTCATTAATATCTCCTTGAAATGGATAATGTGGGCCAGCATATTTGTGAATTTCTTTGTACCATCTGGGCTTTATCCTCTTTGAATAATAGAGTTTGAAATTGGTTGAACTGCAAACTACCCACGTTTCTCAGCTTTTATCTTGTACTTTACGAGTTTCCCCCTAAGAACACTGTATTTGCTTTCCAGGACTTCGGCTGTGTGCTTTATTTCCTCTATGGAAAGACCCAGGTAAAGTTTAAATTACAGTTAATTGATAGAGGCCAAGAAGGTAGATAGAAAAATTTAATTAGTTTCCCTGCAAAGTAATGTGTATTAATCTGACTTTCCACACTAGAGACTAACATATTTTAACTTAAGGGGCACACGAAGTGTTCTGTTTAAATATACAGGGTCTGAGTCATTCTCCCAGCTTATTTTCTGTCTAGACAGAGGAGAGAATCAAATCCCTTTTAAATTATAAAATTGTTCTGTGATTAGATATCACGGCTGTCTCCTGAGCCCTCACGGAACATCATAAATAGTTAACACTTGTTAGAACTTCATTGTTTAGGAGGTACGAAGCAGGTACTGTTGGGGTCTGGGGCTGCTTGCCCTCAGCCTCTCTCCTCGTTCAGCTGCAGGGTGATGGGAGCGCTCAGGCAGTCACCTCCCAGCTTGAGCACTCATGAGTGTCAGCTTTCTGCCCTAGTACTTCTCCAAAGTGTAGGGAGCTTGCTCAGCACAGGTGCTCAGGCCTGGAATGGGGGAGGGAGTTGGTGTCCCCCAGTGACCAACAACCACTGGGGGTAACAGTTGGTGGATAGATGCCCCAACCCAACATGGGGTGCGGAGCTCCTAGGTGCAAACTAAGTGGGGTGGGGGAAGCTGGGCTTCCTTCTTGAACTTTGGAGGAAGAGTGATTGTTGTTATACTTCAAAATAAAAACACTTTTAGATCAATTTGAAAAAGAAATGAGAACTTTTCTGTTCATGGGGGCTTCTTTGAATTTCACGGCCTGGGTGGGCCAGACTTCACCCTGTTTATTCATTTCCACCTTTATGCTATGGAAGTTCTAGAAGCCAGAATTTGTAGTAAGCAATTTGGCACCTCCTCTTGTGCGGGGAAATGCCGAATCTTGTGCCCCACTGCTCTTGAGAGAGCTTAAAAAACCCTACCATGAAACCTGCATGAGGTGTGTGCGGGCATGGGGCAGGGGTTTCTGGTTGTGGCAAACCACTTAAAAGACAACGTTGTAGGAGGTCACGGAGAGGACACAAGCCCGGGTTTGCCTGCGAGCTGGGTGGGGCAATCAGGGGCTCCTGACTCCCTCCCTTGTTTGGAACACGAGTCCTTTTACCTTCCCCAGCTGGAACCTGCTTCAGGTGCAGGGACTCATTGAGACCACCAGGATGGTACACGGGGCTGACGCTGCAACGCCCCTGTATAAACTGGGGGACGGCCGCTGGCGGGTATGGAGCTACTCCTCTCGCTGCTGCCGGGGACCGGCCTGTAAGTAAATTCCATTGCGGTTAAATCCTCCAATCTACCAATCCGGCGTGGCCTGTTTTTGCCTTGCGTCTCTCCTTGCTGTGTACCGGGGCAGTTTCAGGTTTCATTCGGGGAGCCCCCAGGACTGTGGACTGGCAAATGGTGAACTAGCCTGTAGACCAAAGAAACCAGCCTCAGAAGAGCGGCATCCCCTGGAGGGGGCAAGGTGGGGCGGATCCTGGGTTGGTTATATGTCTTTGTGCGGGGGAGGGGTAGCCTGTACCCCACTCTGGTGCTTGCGGACAGTCACGTGAACGTTGGGGTGCCCCGGAACCACCAGCCAGCTTAAGATGCACATTTGAGGCCCCGGGGAAAGTGCAAAGCAGAGAAGGGAAGCAGGTAGTGCCTGGAGGGCTAGCGTCTCCTGTGGGCAGGTTAGCCCCGATGCCCAACTCCGGACTGAAGTCTGAGTTAGAAAGTTGTAAGAAGAGATAAGGTTAAAGAAGGCGTCCGTGGGGCACCTGGGTGACTCGGTGGGTTGAGGCCTCTGCCTTCCGCTGGGGGTAGTGATCCTGGGGTCCTGGGATTGAGGCCCCTGTCCGGCTCTCTGCTTGGCGGGGAGCATGCTTCCTCCTCTCTCTCTGCCTGCCTCTCTGCCTATCAAATAAAATAGATAAAATCTTAAAAAAAAAAAAAAAGGCGTCCAGGATGTTGCTGGCGTCTTGGCTGGCAGTCTAGGTGGGAGAGCGGGATAAGCTGGGAAAGCTTAGTGGGCGGGTCTGCAAAACTAGGATGACTCCGGTTGTGCAGGTTATGATCTGGAGCACTTGTAACAAAACTTTCTGGGGTTTCTCTTTGATATGTTCAGAACCAGTTTCAGATTTCACCAAGGAACTCCCGGAGTTACAAACCAATAGGTGCAGAGATGAGGTTGAACAGAAGGGATTCTAAAGCCCTTCAGGTCTAAACATCTTGCCTTACAGTTGCCTTTTGAATTTGGTACTTCTAATGTTTGCTGTTTACACCTTTGCAACTGGGAAAGGGAAGGTGGAGAAAAGCAGGCAGACACAGTAATCAAACTCATTTGTAATCACTTCAAAATTATTTTAAAATTATGATCATTTTAGGGAAAAGTGGCAGTTTCCTCTTCTGATTTGCTTGGGAGTGGCTAATATCGAATCTCTCATTTATGTGAGGTAATGGCTGTCTGGAACCGTGTTGAGAAGAATTGTGAGGCCATGAGCAGGTGTAACAAGGTAATTAGTAGGACACTGACTATCAAAACCAGTCATCTATTTAAGAGAAAACAGCTGTTTTTCTATAACCTATTTGACGTCATTGGTCCAATGTCATGTTAGCAAGTTGCACTTATCAGGTGAGACCACCTGAAAGTCTTTGGAGTTTTAAATTTACTAGGTTTTAATATTCAAGTTCTTGGTTGTAAACAATAGGAACTTAAGCAGAAAACAAATGCATTGTAGGGCATTGGGTAGTTCACTGAATCTTCACGAAGACTGGAGAACCCAGCTCAGAAAATGGGCAGGAACCAAGATTAGCCAAGGATGGTGACAGGTAGGTGACTCTAGTATCATGAGGTGCTCACCACTACCTCTGACATGACCACTGCTCTAGGACATTGCCTGCAACACTCTTGGATTTCTAAGAAGCTTAACTTTTTATGAAAAACTTCAAGCATACGTCCTAAGAATATCATGAAGCTTCATGAATCCATTCCTAGATTCTTTATTACAATTCTGCCAACCTTAATCTATCCTCTTAAGCATTTTTTTTTCTTGCTGGAGTATTTTGAAGCAATCCTAGACATCCCAATAAGTCACTTATAAATATTTCTTTATTTTAAGCTAATCAGAGGAGTTTAAAAAAATTTCCCCACAGCAGTCTTCTAATTTGAAATACTGTCTTATAAATCTTAATAGGATTCTCCTTATTAGTAAATCCTATTACTCCAAGATTCATCCTCACATGAGTATGTTCTTGGAGCCAGGTAAGTGGGAGAGGGAATGGCCATTCTTTTGGCATCCATGATGAAAGACCGGGCCATCCCTCCACCTCCCCCCAAACTGTCTTGGGATTATTTCCTAATAAGAAGGGTGCACACATTCTGGGCAGACAAAATGGTAGATAAAGCCTAGTAGAGATTGGAACGTGTTCACACGACCATCAGGTGAGTAGCCACTTGTCAAAACTGCAACTTACATTTCCCAGTTGCCTTTGACTTACAGCCTAGCATTGTTCTGTAACTCTATAAAAATACTTCGATCATCATTAAGCTTTGATTTAAAGCGATATGGTTTCCACCTGGATGGAAGGCTATTTTCTTCTTGGGAGGTTTATTAGCAATAACATATGTAAATCTATGCACACTTTCCTTTGATACGTTCTCTTGGGAAAAATTACACCAAGAAATTATTAATGTACACGAAAACAACAGTTAAGATTCCCAGAGGATAATCGAAGCATTGAATATTTTTACATATTTTAAGGCATCCACTAATATTACTGGAGGGTGGCAGGGTTGAAGAGAGGTTATTAAAGTAATTTTCTGTGTTGATATATACCTAAAAAGACTTGGTCAATGAATGGGTTTATACCAGAAGAATTAAGGTGTTTCCAGCATGTAAGATGGAAATAACAGTAGGCTCTTGGCTTGATCTGATAGTATCCTTAATGCAAATTTATAATCTTGTATGAGAAGTGAACTGCTGAGGTGCATGCATGGCTCAGTTGGTTAAGCGACTGCCTTTGGCTCAGGTCATGATCCCAGGGTCCGGGGATGGAGTCCCACATCTGACTTTCCCTCCTCTGCAGGAGGTCTGCTTCTCCTTCTCCCTCTGCCTGCCACTCCCCCTGCTTGTGCTCGCTCTTTCTCTGTCAAAGAAATAAATCTGTAAAAAACTGCTAATTTTTCTCATTTTGAATCAAATATTCACTTTTATTTGCACCTCTTGTCTCTTTCATGGTTTTTTTTCCTCGCCAGAGATCATGACTGGTAACTACAACCTAATTTCTAACAGCCATCAATGGGGACCAGAATTAGAGAATAAATGCAAATATATGTTCATTGATATTGATCTAATCACCATGGAGATGGAGGGCATAGCTAGATACTCCCATCCCCCGAGGAGATCAGGGGAGACGAGTAACAAACAGAAGATCAAAGTATCCGTAAGGAGCTAAAGCAAAAACTTAGTGTTTAGAGAGGGTCAAGAATTTTGCCTGAAGAGATCTAGGAAGGCTTTCTGGAGTATGTGGCATTTTGAAGTTTTTTTTTTTTTTTTTTTTTGAAGAGGGGAGGAAGCAGGCTCCCCGCTAAGCAGAGACCCCCCCCCCCCCCGCCCCATGCGGGGCTCGATCCCAGGACCCTGAGACCATGACCTGAGCTGAAGGCAGAGGCTTAACCTGCTGAGCCACCCAGGTTCCCCTGAGCTGGAGTTTTAATAATTTATGGACATTTTATGTGGAGGAAGAACATTCAAGAAAGTACCGGCAGGTACTAGAAATTGCCCAATTTGAATGAGAGAGAAAGTGTGTGTGTGTGTGTGTGTGTGTGTGTGTATATATATATATATATATATATATATATAGATAGATAGATAGATAGGTGTTGTCCCCCTGGTCTGATTCTGACTAAAAGCCAGACCTTTTAGAGTTTGTTTGCAAATGCTATAAGCAAAAAATGTTTCCAAGTTAGTAATAAAAACTATAAAGAGAAAAAGTCCCTGTCACACAAGATCTTCCTAGTGGAGGGGCACAGGGGCAGAGCTCCACCGGCTGCAGCTCCACGGAGTGGGCAGACACTGGGCCCACAGCCTGGCGGGGAGTTGGCCTGGGGACCAGTACTTCCAGGCTATCTGAGCTGGCCTCAGCCATGTTTCTTACCTGTATTCCTCTCTGGTGGTGACTTTGGGGCCTGCTGTTTGCCAGCAGAAGGCTTTAAACCATACAGAGTCCCAGGGCTTTGCAGCTGAATCTTGCCTGTGGTTTTGTGTGAAAATCTGCTAAAGCAGGCTCAAGCACTCCATGTATGTGTACCTTTCCAAGCTGTGTGAGGGAGCTGGCCATTTCCCCAGGTGTGGATATTGGCTCCAGTGCTTAGAAATCCGATTTCGGGCAAGTTCATTCTTTTTGCCCCATCTGTAAAATGGTGGTAGTGGCCTTGTTTTCCTGTGGGGTGATGCTGTGTGAAATAAGTATGAAGTACTTAAAATAGTGATACTGAGTGTCAGCGCTCACTAGGACACCAGGGGGTGTGGAGGGAGCCGTGCATGGTGAAGGGATGCTGGGCTCCTTTGTGCACAGCCTTGAGTGAGGCCAGGAGTGGACAGCAAGAGCCCTGCGTGCTGGAACCCCTGGGCTTGGCCTGGATGAGGGTCCTCCTTTCTGAGTTTGAGATTATTTGGATTATTTGAAGGGGATAACCGCTCCCTTCACTCCCATTCTAGCTGCTACAGGGGAGCTGGGTCCCTCTTCTATGTTTCCTAAAGGCCAGCCTGGAAGAGGTCTTTGGTATGACCCCAACATGACTATATCTGCATTAGCCTGTCCTATAACGAAATGCCATGCAACTGAATCCATGGAGTGGGCAGCCCCTACAGAGAACAGGTGGGCCATGCGAAGGTGACCCCTATGGACGGACTCCTCCCTGCACCAGGAAACTTCCATTCTAGGGCAGTTCACGCAGTAGCAACAAGGGATTACGGGATATGGGATATGAATGCATGTAAAGGGAGATATACTTGTCAAGCTTAAAAGACCATAGACGACAGTTAAAGGAGTAAGAAGTGAAAATTCAGGCAACTGTAAATCTTTGAGCCATTTCATATACCTCGAAGGCATTGCCTTCGTCAATACAAAGCCTTACATTGCTGTGTTGAACGGGTTTCACAGAGCAGAAAACATAAAAGTTAGATTACCTCCGAGGAAATCAGTGCCTGGAACCCAAGCGCTGCCAGTCACACTGCCGATTACCCAAGGACTGCCAGGCTCACGGGGCCAGACCAAGCTTGACCGGATGAATTAACCTCCTCGGTGCTCCTGGCTGAGTCTGCGTGTCCCCAGGGGAAGCCGGCCCCCCTGGGATTTCCTTGCTCATGCTTCCACTGAACAAAGTTGTGGCACCGTGAGCCTTTAGTGCTCATATATTCAAGGGCCGATTTCTTCTCCCAGGGCAAGAGAAAAGCCCCTATCCTTTCAGTCCTGGGAGTGTACAACATTTTTCCTTGATTGTTCCTAGCTTCTCCTCCTCTTCCCTGGGGACTCCTCACAATGGAGCTGCCCCTCTGAACTGCTCATGGATAGTGGACTCAAAACCGTGGAAAGAGTGTCAGTTTCTGGGAGCGCCTCAGTGGCTCAGTTGGTTGAGCGGCTGCCTTCAGCTCAGGTCATGATCCCAGGTCCTAGGATTGAACCCCGCAATGGACCCCCTGCTTCATGAGGAGCCTGCTTCTCCCTCCCCTTCTGCCAGCCACTCTGTCTACTTGTACTCTCTCTCTCTGTCAAATAAGTAAATAAATCTTTAAAAAAAATCAATTTCTGAAGATGCCTTAGAGAGCACATTGTCTAGTAGTTGCTATTTTTTCTCCCCAGAGAATAACCAAATTTAGAAAAATTTAGTGCTACTGCTTACTTTCTATTCTTGCTAAGGTATTACCCCACAATGTCTGTCCAACAGGCTCCAGTCTGATCTAGCCCACTTCTAAAAGAAAAATTGAGTTCCAGAGATGGGGAGCAGTTTACCTGCAGGTCCCCAGCTCAACCTGTAAGTGGCAGAGGTGAGACAGGGGAAGGAACCTCAGGTTCTGGTTTTCTATCTTTATATCATTTCCACATGTGCTCAGGTTCTCTAAGCTGTTTGCATATTGTAATTGCCTTAATCTCTTCCCTTTACCTGTTTAGAGAGCACCAAATATTACAGGTCTCCTTCTGTACAAGCTGACTGCACTTGGGGGACATGGAGATCCTACAAGGGAAATGGAAGCCTCTAGCAGCTCTATTCTTGATATTTCCAAATGTCTCCAGTGATGAGCATTTTTTTGAAGAGAAAAGCCTAAAATAGGGTAGAGTATCTACCTGATGGAAGTATCTTTCTTCCTGATGGTAACATCAGGAAAATGCCAACAGCTCACAGGATTCAGGAAAATGCCAACAGCTCACAGGATCCATCTTAGCCTTTCTGACATTTCCCAGAGAACCTGCAAGTCGTTCACTGTGATTTGGAAATAATGAAGGACGTTACACGTCTTGCAGTAATACGTTTTCCCAAATGTGTTACATTTATCAATGGTATAGAAGATGCCTTTAAGTAGCCTAAAGATCAAACCTTTTATTTTAATAGGTATAAGTAGGTATTTAACGTATGCAATAAAATGAGCACGACAAACCTATATAACAATTTATTGCTTAGAATGGAGCTAGATATAAAAGCAAGGGGACTTAAAGAGAAATGTTAAATAGTATAAATAGCAAGGTTTCTTCTGGGCCTCCTATATTTCCCCTGCCAGGCAGGGCCTTGTCCACATGGCTCATTCAGCCTATGGGCTGCCGGTGACCTCACTCAGTATGGCCCGTGATGCTAATGGTCTGTGTGATGCTAATGGTCTGTGCTGCCCAGCGGCCCCTCCTATGTGTGCAGCAGCTTCTCCTCCCACTGTGCCTATCCGTCTCCCCACTTCCCTCCCATGAGTATTCACATACAGAATCAATACACCTTCTTGGCTTTTCTTGAAGGATCCTTGGAGGTTCTGGATCTTTCCTAAGCCAACTCGATCTGCTGGACCTCAGATTGTTGGTCCCTCTTCTCAGTTGTGCTTTCTCTGCCATCTCGTCCACCTTCTTCATACCAGGTACCCCTGTGGGGATTGTTGCTCTGCTCTTCTAGTTCCACAAGGCCAGTCTCCGGTATTCGATGGGAGGTGGATGCATAGAGTCTTCTTCTCTCATTGCCTTGTTTTCCTTGCCATTCCCTCTCTCCCATACTTTTTAACTTGTTTTAGATCTTTGTGTCCTGGCTCCCTTGGTGACCTCATCCAGTCTCATGGGTGGGGGGGTCAGATGAACAGGACTGAGTGGTACCTATTTTCATGAACTTTATACCCCATTTGGGTTTAGAAATTAAAAAGGCAAGGGGCACCTGAGTGGCTCAGTTGGTTAAGTGTCCACCTCCTGATTATCAGCTCAGATCATTGACTCAGGGTTGTGAGATGGGGTCCTGTGTCTGGTTCCGTGCTAGGCAGGAAGTCTGCTTGATGATTCTCCCTCTCCTTCCCCCTTTCTACTCTCCCTCCTCTGCAAAATAAGACATTAACATAATACAAACTATGAGTTTTTTAAAAGGGAGAGAGGCTGAGATAGAAATAATGCTAAAATGAACACTGTTTACTCAAGGTTTTGCTTATTCAGAGGAGCATGGATTCTTAAGTGTAGAATTATTAGGGAAAAGCTCTTTGTTTTCAAAATTCTGGAAACCTCTCCAGGTGTTCTAGGAGAAGCTGGTAATTCAGGAGGCTTGGGGGCATGTTTTGAGCTAGGAATTAAAGGAAATAGTCATTAAAATAGTCTGGGTCCAATTAGGAGACAAAGCACACTGTAACTTGAACAGGGCAAGTTTAATTAACTGTGCCTAGGTATTACCTACTAAGGGGTTAGAACTATAAAGAACACTGGCAGATAAAGGGAATGGTCTCTGTGTCTAGGACTGTGACAGAGCACCAGGGAAGGAACCACACTTGAAGGAGTTTTTCTTCCTTCCTGCCCCCATTAGGGCAAAAATCTGGATCTAATCAGGAAGGGCATGGCTGATGCCAACAGGGTGGTGAAGTAGGTGGAGATGTACCTGTGGCACTCCCTGGGCCCCTACCCTCTAGGGTGCCAGGGGAGGTGGCCCCCTGGGGGACATGGCTTGCTGCAAAACTCCCTGGGGAGCAACTTGTGAACCAGGTGGAGCAGTGCTTTCCTCCTCCAGAGTCTCTCCAGAACCTTCTATTGGGGAAGTTAAATGTCATGCCAGTTGGTGGGGGGTGGGGGTGCTCTTGCATCCCAGGAAGCCAGTGGAGGGTAGATTTGGAACGGAGAGGCAAATCAATCACCTTCCCTTCTGTTATGGTTGAGGGTCACTTCTGGGGTGTTCATTTACCAGCACTTTTGGCTTTGCCCTGTAAAGGCCAGTCCTACTCCTGTGGCTGGAGAAAGTCCCCCAGCTCCTCTGTCTGTGATGAGCCACTGTCTGTACTGCATGGTGGGAGCCCTGTAGATGTGAGTGCAGAATCCAAGTATCTGCAGCAGCAACTTACTGCATACCATCTGTATTGACCCCTGTGTCCACATTAGAAGGTAGACTTTGTGAGGACAGGAGTTTTGTCTGGTATATAGCATACACGTCTGCATGTAGTGTAGGCTTGGTTCACTTTTGGTCAATTAACAGATTTCCCATGGCCTCAAAGCATATGATGAAAAGCATCCATAGCCTTGGTGTTCCTGGGCTTATTAACTCTGGGCTCCAGAGATCTCCTTCCCTGATGTTGAGCTGGTGAGCATAGAGCCCTCCAGAGCAGCCCACATTGTCTCTTTTACAGTGACCGTGCATGACAGCTTTGAAAGGGCAAGAGTGAACAGTATCTAATACTTGTGGACAAACACAGGGCTTGAGATCACTCATTTTTCAGTTGCGGGTCATAGCCGCTGCCCTGGCCCAGGCTCTATGGGCGTATTTCCCCGCAGATGGCTATGACTGTGTAGACAAGGGAAGCAAACTCACGGCAGAGGGACTGCAGCTCTTCTTCTCTCCTTAATCCTCTGCTGTTCTTGTCCGGGAATTGTTAGCCATTAACCATTTACAGCACCATCAGTGAATTCAGTTCGTACTTTGGTTTCAGCGTAAGAACATTTTCAGCTCTGGTGTTTTATTTACTACTGTTTTGAGAGAGGTTTTGTACTTCAGGATAACTTATTTTAGGATGAAAGCCTGTTTAGTTTCCTCTAACATCAGATCTTTGGGCCAAATATTTACCTTACATGATATTTTTATGGATCCAGATTTTTTAAAGTGGAATAAAGGGAACAGAACCTGAATCAGGGTGTGGACTTTGGAATCTGACTAGAGGTCCCGTTAACTCAAGTGAAGACAAGTACAAATTCCAAACTAGTTGGATGATGAATTTTTTGCTGTTCCCTAAATTTATCCTAGAGCTGACAGGTCTTTTAAAATGACGGAGGGCACTAATGCATGATTCAAAACTAATCTTAGGAGCCAACACAAAGTCGAGAAGCTTTATCAATGCTGGGTAGATCAATAGGGCTTAAAATGAAATATCCTAAATCAAGAGTGAGTAGATGTTAATCCAAATCCTGCTTCCGTGTTGGGAAGGTTCTGTGTGAGCTGGGAGATGGAGTTAAGATGTCACCAGCAGAGAAAGACCTTTATCTTCTCTCTCTCTCTCTTTTTTTAAATTGATGGCTTTTACACTCAGGAATCATGTCTGCCAAGGAACATCTCTCACAGAGGGTTTTCCCTTCACCTTCAGATTTAAATACGCAAGCACTTGGGGAAGCAGGGCCATGGTGCTCCTGGTCCTGCCCCAATCCATCAGTGTGGTTTTTGGGAAGGGATTTGGTGATGTGGCTGAGAGCCACCTGTTGTTCATTTGTAGTACAGGAATGACAGTACCTACTCCCAAGTTTGTTGAAAAGATTAAATGAGGTCCTGGTCAAGTGTATAGCACTTAGCACATAGGAAACAGTAAAACCTGTAGGATTATTTTCATTGAATATGACGTGGTTTGAGGTGACAAGTTCTCCGAAGTTGTGCCTTTCATTTTGGACTTAATGCTTCAGTCCAGAAGTCACAGGGTTTCCTAGATGATTTTGAAGAGCTTTGAATGCCATGGATTCTAACAAGCATTCTAGATTGGGGCTAACAGTGGCCTTGCTTGAAGAAGGCTTCAGGTAACAGGACTGATTCCATTTTTAAGGAATCAGGAATACACGCTTCTGAAAAACCTGTTCTTGAGCATTTATTAAGAGCAAATTTGCCACCAATTCTGTTAAGTTCTAGTACTGATAAAGCTTAAATTCAGCTTTATTGGGGGAAAAGGAAAAGGAAAAATAGTGGTAGAAAAGTTTGCTTCTCCCTTACTGAAGGGCCCTAGTAGGTCTGGCAACTTGGATCACCAGCCTTTGTTGTTGAACTGTCTTTGTTGCTCTGTCACCCTTAGGATTCTGTCCCTGTGGTTCAAGATGGCTGCTTAGGGTCCAGTCTCCACACCTACATCCCATTAGGCAGAAATGAGGAAAGAACTAACAGGGGCAGACCTCCTCCTTTAAAGGAGTCGTGGGGCATGTGGGTGGCCCATTCAGGTGTCTGATTCTTGATTTCAGCATGGGTCATGATCTTGGGGTTGTGGGATTGAGCCCCGCATTGGGCTCTGTGCTCAGGGTGGAGTCTGCTGGTCCCTCTCCCTCTGCTCTCCTAAAATCTTTAGAAGAGTCTTTACAAGGGTCATAGCTGATACTTCCACTTAGATTCTGCTGTCCAGGGCTTTATCATGTGGCCATGTACCTAGCAGCAGTGGGGGCCACATTTCATGAGCTCTGTTAACTAGTGGACTTTTCCCTGGGAAGAAAGGAGAATGGATACTGGGGGACAGTTAGTAGTCCATCCTTCACCCCTTTCCTTTGTTCTATAGCAGATCTGGTTAGCCACGTTGGACCAGTGTACCCAAGGTGTGCTTTTCCCTTCTTTGATAGAGCGACAATGAGGAAGGATAGGGCTCCTTCTTTCAAAACAACACTTGGTGGTATTTTACAGATGAGCAACTTCAGAGATGCTCTGTACCTTTTCCAAGACTATACGATATGTGGTAGGAACAGGATTTGAGCCCAGGTCAGTCTGACAGTAAAGCCTTGTTCTTCCTATTCCACCAGTAAGCTGCTGTCAGGAGCGCATGGGAAGGCTCACCGGTCATGTCTGTGAGGCCACCCAAATGTACACATGTGTGCATCAGGCCAGTTGCTCTGGAAATAATCATGGTTCATTCATCTAGAAAATCCTCTGCCAGTAGAGTGGCAGGTCAGGTGGATGTTGGTCAAAGATCCAGACTCCAGGGCTGAGGGTTTTGCTCCAGAAGCTTCTCCTGTGATGCTGAAGGTCAAAAGAGGGAGGGATTTACCAAGTGTGTGTTGAACAACTTTCATCTTGAAAGAGGCACAGTGGCTCATCTTCTAGAGTCTTGTTACCCCTTTGTCCCTTTTCTCTCCACCCCCAGATACATATGTTACAAAACTTTTATCCCCTTGTTTTTTAAAATTTGAATCCCTTTAACCTCTAGTGTATTACTAGTTTCAGAGGTTGAGTTCAGTGATTTGTCAGTGGTATACAACACCCAGTGCTCATTACATCACATGCCCTCCTTAATGCCCATCAATTACCCACCTTGCCACCCACCTCCCCTCCAGCAACGTTCTTTCCTGTGACTAAGTCTCTTATGGTTTGTCTCCCTGTGATTTTGTCTTATTTTTTTCTCCCTTCCCCTAGGATTTTGTTCTGTTTCTTAAATCCCACATATGAGTGGGATCATAATTGTCTTTCTGACTTATTTCGTTTAGCATAATAACTTCTAGTTCCATCCATATTAGTGCAAAAGGCAAGATCTCTTTTTTGATGGCTGAGTAGTATTCCTGTGTGTGTGTGTGTGTGTGTGTGTGTGTGTGTGTATACACACACCACATCTTTATCCATTCCTCTTGTCAATGAACATCTGGGCTCTTTCCATAGTTCAGCTATTGTGGACATTGCTGTTGCAAAACTCTTGTCCCTTTAATTTGCACTACAAAGTGGGGGAAGATCATAACTTCGTTGGACTTCACACCACGTAAAACCCAGCATGTTCTCCATTAAGATGAAACCAAAAAGTCAAAACAAAACCCAAAGCACTCATGTTGTAATAGCGGTAAAAGGTCAGGCTTACATAAATAAACACATGCTTATGATTGGTCCTTGATGGGGGCAGTACCCAGGGCACTGGAATGTGCTCTGCAGCAAGAAAGCAAAAGATCCTGATAAAGGGTTCCTGGGATTTGGGGGAAACCTTTGTTTACTCGACAAACTGTGCAGTACTACCTAATTAATTCCTATATTACAAATGTCCTCAGGCTGCTGGGTACCAGAAGAATCGCATAATTAAGGGGTTAGTATGCTGTCTCAGAAGGAATACGGGCGTTGGAATCAGAGCTGGCTTGTTTTGTAGCTGGTTCTATTTTCTAAATGTGTGACCCTAGGTTGGTCTTTAAACATCAGTTTCTTCAGCTACAAAATAGGGCTAACTGCACCTGATTTGAGGATATCTGAGAAGCCCTACATTTATCTCCTGAGACATAAGTGCCTTATGATCTAAGATGCCACAATATTATCACCTAGAATGGAGGTCAGTGTGCACATTGATTCTTTAGCTGGGGACTCTCACTAGCCCCAGTAAGCATTTTCTATCTGTTCTCTATTATTGTGCAACTAAACACCCCAAAACATCCCTAAAACGGAATTCTAGAACCTAGGCAGGGCTCAGGAGGCCCAGCTCCTTTGCTGTTCCAGCTGGTGGGGCTGGGGTCACTCACGTGCCTCCATGCACCAGGACATGGGCTGGATCAGAGAATGAAAGGCTTCACTCGCCTACCTGGCTGCTCTATTGTGATGACTGGAACACCTGGGGGCTGGCTAGGCATCTTTCTCCTCCTGTGTGATGTCTCCAACAGGGTAGCTAACCTTCTCTGGTGGCAGAGAGCTCCAGGACTGCCAAAGACCGTATCAGGCTCTCTAGAGCCTAGGCCTGGAGCTGGAGTGGGTGTCATGTACGCTACATTCTACTAGGGCAGAGAGGGTCTTTGGCCCAGAATCCAGGGAAAAGGACATGGACTCCATGTCTTGATAGGAGAAGGCAGAATTTGTGGCCATCATGTATCCTTGGCAATCGTGATGTAAAAATACCTCTTCCTCAGCTCTGCCTTGACCACCAGCAGGGAAATGTTGGCAAATCCTAAATGAGGAAGATCTAACTGGTGTCACCTGCTAGAACAAAGTGGCACTATTAACAGGCCCAGAAATACAGAAATATGTCTGGGGCTTGAGGAGGGAAGGAGGGGAGTAAATGGTCTCTCTGGAGCCCCATTCCCCCCAAAGTGGCATGTTCCCCCAAACCTTCATGTAATATGCTACCGTAATGGTGGTTAAGGCTGTGATAAAGTTAGGAAGCCATTTAAAAGCAGCACCTTGAGATGTATAGATCGTGTACTCCGAGAGTAGAGCTCTTCTATATTTTCCTCCCTTATGAACAGCGATGCAGATTGTCTTCCCCCAACCCTAGACACACAGACTTCCTTGATACTCATTAGAACCTACCGTGCCTCTCACAGGACCAGAGCATCCCAGTGGCATTCTGTGGTAGATGCTGCTGCCGTGAGTTCTTGTTTGTGAATGAGTGTGGGCATGCCTGTGAGTGTGCACAAGTGTGTCAGTGTGTGCGTAGGGCTGTGAAGACAAATGGGTCTGGGACTGTGGGGTGTGCATATGGGTGCGAGTGTACGTGCACGTGAGTATGTGTGGGGGTGTGGAGACAGCATGCGAGTGGGAGCAAATTCAACTCTGGGCAAAGGCAGGAGGTCACATGGAATCCTGATTCACACTGATGTGATTAGGACCTGCCAGCCTCTTGGAGTATTGCCTGACTCCAAAGCCTGTGGCTCCTTCTGCTCCTTGCTGGTGGTGACACATCTGAGTCTTTTTAAGTGATGGAAAATAAGTGTTCTCTGCCAGTGCAGGCGAGTCTGCAGCCAGATACCGAAGGTGCAGGGATCAGGATGCTGAGGAGATGAGCCGGGGGGTGGGGGGACGGCTGTGTGAGGTAAGCTGGTCACTGGTTCTGGAGCCCAGCCTGCCCCCACCTTCATCCTGACAGTGGGTGTTCTTGAGGGCAGTGCACTGTGATTAGCCATTTTCCTTCTGCTGCTTTTGAGGGTGGTCTCTACCAGCCCCTGCAGACCCTTCTCCTCTTCATCCCAGGCTCAGGCATACCTAATACATCCTCCCATTTTATTTTAAAGCACTGAACCCCCATGGATCTAGGAACTGGAAGGAGCAAAGGGACAAGCTTCTTTACATACCAGTCCCCCCCCTGCACCCCCCCTTTAGAACCTTTCAATAGCAGAATGAGATTTTCTTAAGCCTGGGAAAAATTTCCGTCCTCTTGTTTTCACTTTTAAATTCTGTGTATTTCTCTATGGGTTTAAGTTCGGGATGATTGATGGGTTTGCAACAAAGGAAATAACAACTCAGTAAAAATAATAAAGAACAAACAAATGGTGCGTTTCCCCCTGTACAATATCTCTTTGAAGTTTCCATAGAGCAGAGTGCCCCAAGCCTGACGCCCAAGCACCAGCCAGGCCACCGCTGCCTAGAGAAGACCAGGGTGCTTCACCAAGGGTTTCCATCCCACTGGGCTTTGAGATGGACAGGTTAATAGCCTGAGTAAGATTTGACTTGCAGAGAAGCCAGCATCAATAATTGAAGACGCCTGTCCCTCTGAGTGCCCAGTAGCACGAGAAGATTCAGATCTGCTTCAGTCTTGCATGGAATGATTCTTACACTACTGATGGTCCCTGGAGACCCACACTGGATAGAAGATGCTGTTCAACAGTGCTAAATATGGGGGAAAAAAATCTAGCGAATGGGACAAGGTTTCATTCACCGTCTACTTTAAGACCTTTCTCAATGCCCACATTATCCGTAAAACCGGAATTGTGATCGTTTTTGTGGTCTCTTAGAAATCAGTAGTTTTAATAATTGTGTGAAACCTGAAGTTGCTTTTTAATAGGTATCCCCTGATATTCCAAGGATTCCAGCTCTAGTTACTTAGGGTTGAGCTAATCAGATATTCCTGTTTTCCAGAAAAGATTCACAAAGCCTGGGGAAGGGACATGTCTCGCCCAGTGTTACCTGACCAAGAATTGCAAAGGAGGTCTCGCCATTCCAGTTCAGTCAGGAGCCAGAAACCAAGCAGTAATTTGAACATGAAAGTTCCATATAAAGAGTTATTAACTATTTACAGGAACTTTATGAAGGGGGATAGGAAAGAATTCTAAAATATATCCTAGGGCTCTGTGATTACTCAAGGAGGGACTAACTGGGAAGGGGGGCCTTCCTCCTCCCTGAAATTCAGACCACCTTGGAGAGGGTGTGATAATGGCCCACCACAGGGAAGAGAAGTTCACAGCATTGCTGGGGCCAGAGCTGCTCTGTAGTTGATTCGAGCTATGGACGAGCACTGGCAAGCTGGAAATACTCCTGTTGAGTTGCCGGCTGTCCTAGACCAGAAACTTCCTGCTGGGGTGCTGATGCTCCCTGTGGAGGGGTGCTGCTGAACTTGCCACTAGGAATCCGTGTTTGAGTCGGGGCACCCATGGAGCTCCCCGGGATTCCATCTGCCCAAGTGCCACTTCAGGCTGCCAGGGGAGAGCGTCGTTTGTTGTCTTGCACACCAGCTCAGCACTGCAAGAGCAAATATGGAACAAACCTACTGGAGCCAGGCGGAAAGAACCTGTCCTCTCGCCAATGTTCCTTCAGCACCCCCTACGGATACAGGTTAATATTGTGCAGGAGGCAGGGGAGGAATACTCCAGTATCCCAGTGGGGCAGTGAAGGGTGGACTTGAACAGAGTGACTGTAAATGCGAGGCAGCACAGAGGACATTAGGACTTAGTTCTTTTACCTTCTAGAGAGCTCGTCCTTTTTCTACAAAACATGGTATGCCCTTAATGATTTTTTAAAAAATATTTATTAGAGTGTGTGTGCAAGAGTAGGGGACGGGAAGGACTGAGGGGGAGGGAGAGAATCCCCAGGCAGACTCCCTGCTGAGTGCAGAGCCCCACACGGGCGTCAATCCCAGAACCCTGAGATCCGAACCAGAGCCAAAACCAAGAGCCAGATGCCTGCCTGACTGAGCCACACAGATGTCCCTGTTGGTCTCTTCACCTGCACACCAAGAGATCCTATGATTGAACTTAGATACTGATGAACAAAGTGTAGGCTCTAAAACTTAGAATAAGTTTTAGTACATCCTCAGATCTGAATACTTAGGGCGGTGACTAAAACCGAGCCCAATATACATGAGGCCACCGTACCACTAGAGAAATAACAATTAAGATAGTTAAACTTGTGACTTTTGATCATTTGATACATGGCTAGGGCCATCAAGGAACTAAGTTTCTAATCTAAACTTCTAATTTCTTTAAATTTAAAATGTAATAATATTCAGTATTAAAACACGGTTGAGCACAACCTGGAGGCTTACATGGGAGGTTTAGGGGCTAGGCCAGTAGGGGGCGCACCTCACCTCCAAACCATTGGCTGGTACTCAGTCACTGGGTCACAGGGAAACTGTGTCTCTGGGCAAAGTGAAACATTTGCTGGACGGCTAGCCACAGCCTGTCTCAGGAGATTTAAATAGGACTGAACCCGTCCAGGGTACCAGCATAGGTCCCCGTGTGGGTTTAATCAGCTGCTCTTTTTATTTTGGGCATCCTGGTTAACTCAGTTGGGGAAATAATCTAAGCTGATTTGATCTGAGTGAACTTTAGGACTTTTCAAGAGAAGACTAGGACACAGACGGCTGGGGTCATGACATGAGGGGTAGAGTGGTTCTCCCCATAGGGAAGGAGCCTGTGTTACGGGGAAACATTGTCAGGATCCCGAGTGTGGGTCCAGTTCTGTGGAAGCAAAGCCAAGAACTAAGTCTTAGTGATATCATTTGAGGTGGATATCCAGACCTGTTTGCAGCTACTTCGTGTCTAGTTATGTGACCCAATATATTCCCTTTTAACCTCCTCTGGTTTGGGTTGAGAGCTCTGTTGCTTTAAAAAGAATTCTCATATGGTTATGCTACTGTAATTGTGGTCTATGTTGACACAAGGCTATTCAAGCTATCTCATGAACAGGGAGGTAAATTAAAGATGTGCTTGGAGTGAAAGTGGAACCCAGTAAGGAGCAACTCTAGTTATCTGTTGTTCTCTCCCCTCTTTATGTTCCCATGGTCTCACTCATTCTATCTCTGATACACTGTGGACATCTGCAGGAGTCATAACTTTGATTTGCAATCAGCCATTATACTGAGGTACTCTAATGTCCACTGTGCACAGGACTGGTCCATCGGATGACTCTTGTCCTGGTATCCTTTCTGGTTTAGCCTTTGTCCTGAATTTTTCATTCTTCTTCTTCTTTTTTTTTTTTTTTGAGTCAGACTTTATTTATTTTTTCAGCTTAACAGTATTCATTGTTTTTGCACAACACCCAGTGCTCCATGCAAAACGTGCCCTCCCTATTACCCACCACCTGTTCCCCCAACCTCCCACCCCTGACCCTTCAAAACCCTCAGGTTGTTTTTCAGAGTCCATAGTTTCTTATGGTTCGCCTCCCCCTCCAATTTTTTTTTTTTTTATAAACATATAATGTATTTTTATCCCCAGGGGTACAGGTCTGTGAATCGCCAGGTTTACACACTTCACAGCACTCACAATAGCACATACCCTCCCCAATGTCCATAACCCCCTCCCCCTCTCCCAACCACACCTCCCCCCATCAACCCCCAGTTTGTTTTGTGAGATTAAGAGTCATTTATGGTTTGTCTCCCTCCCAATCCCATCTTGTTTCATTTATTCTTCTCCTATCCCCCTAACCCCCCATGTTGCTTCTCCATGTCCTCATATCAGGGAGATCATATGATAGTTGTCTTTCTCCGATTGACTTATTTCACTAAGCATGATACCCTCTAGTTCCATCCACGTCGTCGCAAATGGCAAGATTTCATTTCTTTTGATGGCTGCATAGTATTCCATTGTGTATATATACTACATCTTCTTTATCCATTCATCTGTTGATGGACATCTAGCTTCTTTCCATAGTTTGGCTACTGTAGACATTGCTGCTATAAACATTCGGGTACACGTGCCCCTTCGGATCACTATGTTTGTATCTTTAGGGTAAATACCCAGTAGTGCAATTGCTGGGTCAGAGGGTAGTTCTATTTTCAACATTTTGAGGAACCTCCATGCTGTTTTCCAGAGTGGTTGCACCAGCTTGCATTCCCACCAACAGTGGAGGAGGGTTCCCCTTTCTCCGCATCCTCGCCAGCATCTGTCATTTCCTGACTTGTTAATTTTAGCCATTCTGACTGGTGTGAGGTGATATCTCATTGTGGTTTTGATTTGTATTTCCCTGATGCCGAGTGACGTGGAACACTTTTTCATGTGTCTGTTGGCCATCTGGATGTCTTCTTTGCAGAAATGTCTGTTCATGTCCTCTGCCCATTTCTTGATTGGATTGTTTGTTCTTTGGGTGTTGAGTTTGCTAAGTTCCTTATAGATTTTGGATACTAGCCCTTTATCTGATATGTCGTTTGCAAATATCTTCTCCCATTCTGTCAGTTGTCTTTTGGTTTTGTTAACTGTTTCCTTTGCTGTGCAAAAGCTTTTGATGTGATGAAATCCCAAGAGTTCATTTTTGCCCTTGCTTCCCTTGTCTTTGCTGTTGTTCCTAGGAAGATGTTGCTGCGGCTGAGGTCGAAGAGGTTGCTGCCTGCGTTCTCCTCAAGGATTTTGATGGATTCCTTTCTCACATTGAGGTCCTTCATCCATTTGGAGTCTATTTTCGTGTGTGGTGTAAGGAAGTGGTCCAATTTCATTTTTCTGCATGTGGCTGTCCAATTTTGCCAGCACCATTTATTGAAGAGGCTGTCTTTTTTCCATTGGACATTCTTTCCTGCTTTGTCAAAGATTAGTTGACCATAGAGTTGAGGGTCTATTTCTGGGATCTCTATTCTGTTCTATTGATCTATGTGTCTGTTTTTGTTTCAGTACCATGCTGTCTTGATGACAGCTTTGTAATAGAGCTTGAAGTCCGGAATTGTGATGCCACCAACTTTGGCTTTCTTTTTCAATATTCCTTTGGCTATTCGAGGTCTTTTCTGGTTCCATATAAATTTTAGGATTACTTGTTCCATTTCTTTGAAAAAAATGGATGGTATTTTGATAGGGATTGCATTAAATGTGTAGATTGCTTTAGGTAGCATAGACATTTTCACAATATTTATTCTTCCAATCCAGGAGCATGGAACATTTTTCCATTTCTTTGTGTCTTCCTCAATTTCTTTCATGAGTACTTTATAATTTTCTGCGTATAGATACTTAGTCTCTTTGGTTAGGTTTATTCCTGGGTATCTTATAGTTTTGGGTGCAATTGTAAATGGGATTGACTCCTTAATTTCTCTTTCTTCTGTCTTGTTGTTGGTGTAGAGAAATGCAACTAATTTCCGTGCATTGATTTTATATCCTGACACTTTACTGAATTCCTGTACAAGTTCTAGCAGTTTTGGAGTGGAGTCTTTTGGGTTTTCCACATATAGTATCATATCATCTGTGAAGAGTGATAGTTTGACTTCTTCTTTACCAGTTTGGATGCCTTTAATTTCTTTTTGTTGTCTGATTGCTGAGACTAGGACTTCTAGTACTATGTTGAATAGCAGTGGTGATAATGGACATCCCTGCCGTGTTCCTGACCTTAGCGGAAAAGCTTTCAGTTTTTCTCCATTGAGAATGATATTTGCGGTGGGTTTTTCATAGATGGCTTTGATAATATTGAGGTACGTGCCCTCTATCCCTACACTTTGAAGAGTTTTGATCAGGAAGGGATGCTGTACTTTGTCAAATGCTTTTTCAGCATCTGTTGAGAGTATCATATGGTTCTTGTTCTTTCTTTTATTAATGTGTTGTATCACATTGATTGATTTGCGGATGTTGAACCAACCCTGGAATAAAACCCACTTGATTGTGGTGAATAATCCTTTTAATGTACTGTTGAATCCTATTGGCTAGTATTTTGGCGAGAATTTTTGCATCTGTGTTCATCAAGGATATTGGTCTGTAGTTCTCTTTTTTGGTGGGATCCTTGTCTGGTTTTGGGATCAAGGTGATGCTGGCCTCATAAAATGAGTTTGGAAGTTTTCCTTCCATTTCTATTTTTTGGAACAGTTTCAGGAGAATAGGAATTAGTTCTTCTTTAAATGTTTGGTAGAATTCCAAAAAGCCGTCTGGCCCTGGGCTTTTGTTTGTTTGGAGATTTTTGATGACTGTTTCAATCTCCTTACTGGTTATGGGCCTGCTCAGGTTTTCTATTTCTTCCTGGTTCAGTTGTGGTAGTTTATATGTCTCTAGGAATGCATCCATTTCTTCCAGATTGTCAAATGTGTTGGCGTAGAGTTGCTCATAGTATGTTCTTATAATTATCTGTATTTCTTTGGTGTTAGTTGTGATCTCTCCTCTTTCATTCATGATTTTATTTATTTGGGTCCTTTCTCTTTTCTTTTTGATGAGTCTGGCCAGGGGTTTATCAATCTTATTGATAATCTTATTGAGAATCTTATTGATTCTTTCAAAGAACCAGCTCCTAGTTTCATTGATTTTTTTTTTTCTATTGTTTTTTTGGTTTCTATTTCATTGATTTCTGCTCTGATCTTTATGATTTCTCTTCTCCTGCTGGGTTTAGGGTTTCTTTCTTGTTCTTTCTCCAGCTCCTTTATGTGTAGGGTTAGGTTGTGTACTTGAGACCTTTCTTGTTTCTTGAGAAAGACTTGTACCGCTATATATTTTCCTCTCAGGACTGCCTTTGCTGTGTCCCACAAATTTTGAACTGTTGTGTTTTCATTATCATTTGTTTCCATGAATTTTTTCAATTCTTCTTTAATTTCCTGGTTGACCCATTCATTCTTTAGAAGGATGCTGTTTACTCTCCATGTATTTGGGTTCTTTCCAGCTTTCCTCTTGTGATTGAGTTCTAGCTTCAGAGCATTGTGGTCTGAAAATATGCAGGGAATGATTCTAATCTTTTGATACCGGTTGAGACCTGATTTGTTACCCGGGATGTGATCTATTCTGGAGAAGGTTCCATGTGTACTAGAGAAGAATGTGTAATCTTTTGCTTTGGGATGAAATGTTCTGAATAGATCTGTGATGTCCATCTGGTCCAGTGTGTCATTTAAGGCCTTTATTTCCTTGTTGATCTTTTGCTTGGATGATCTGTCCATTTCAGTGAGGGGAGTGTTAAAGTCCCCTACTATTATTGTATTATTATTGATGTTTCTTTGATTTTGTTATTAATTGGTTGATATAGTTGGCTGCTCCCACGTTAGGGCCATAGATATTTAAAATTGTTAGATCTTCTTGTTGGACAGACCCTTTGAGTAGGATATAGTGTCCTTCCTCATCTCTTATTATAGTCTTTGGCTTAAAATCTAATTGATCTGATATAAGGATTGCCACCCCAGCTTTCTTCTGATGCCCATTAGCATGGTAAATTGTTTTCCACCCCCTCACTTTAAATCTGGAGGTGTCTTCGCATCTAAAATGAGTTTCTTGTAGGCAACATACTGATGGGTTTTGTTTTTTATCCATTCTGATACCCTGTGTCTTTTGATTGGGGCATTTAGCCCATTAACATTCAGGGTAACTATTGAGAGATATGAATTTAGTGCCATTATATTGCCTGTAAGGTGACTGTTACTGTATATTGTCTCTGTACCTTTCTGATCTAGTACTTTTAGGCTCTCTCTTTCCTTAGAGGACCCCTTTCAATATTTCCTGTAGAGCTGGTTTGGTGTTTGCAAATTCTTTCAGTTGTTGTTTGTCCTGGAAGCTTTTTATCTCTCCTTCTATTTTCAATGATAGCCTAGCTGGATAGAGTATTCTTGGCTGCATGTTTTTCTCATTTAGTGCTCTGAATATATCATGCCAGCTCTTTCTGGCCTGCCAGGTCTCTGTGGATAAGTCTGCTGCCAATCTAATATTTTTACCATTGTATGTTATAGACTTCTTTTCCCAGGCTGCTTTCAGGATTTTCTCTTTGTCACTAAGACTTGTAAATTTTACTATTAGGTGACAGGGTGTGGACCTATTCTTGTTGACTTTGAGGGGGGTTCTCTGCATCTCCTGGATTTTGATGCTTGTTCCCTTTGCCATATTAGGGAAATTCTCTCCAATAATTCTCTCCAATAGACCTTCTGCTCCCCTCTCTGTTTCTTCTTCTTCTGGAATCCCAATTATTCTAATGTTGTTTCATCTTATGGTGTCACTTATCTCTCGAATTCTCCCCTCATGGTCCAATAGCTGTTTGTCCCTCTTTTGCTCGGCTTCTTTATTCTCTGTCATTTGGTCTTCTATATCACTAATTCTTTCTTCTGCCTCATTGATCCTAGCAGTGAGAGCCTCCATTTTTGATTGCACCTCATTAATAGCTTTTTTGATTTCTACTTGGTTAGATTTTAGTTCTTTAATTTCTCCAGAAAGGGCTTTTATATCTCCAGAGAGGGTTTCTCTAATATTTTCCATGCCTTTTTCGAGCCCAGCTAGAACGTTCAGAATCGTCATTCTGAACTCTTGATCTGACATATTACCAATGTCTGTGTTGATTAGGTCCCTAGCCTTCGGTACTGTCTCTTGTTCTTTTGTTTGTGGTGATTTTTTCTGCCTTGTCATTTTGTCCAGCTAAGAGGATATGAAGGATCAAATAAAATACTCAAAGGGTGGCAAAGACCCCAGAAAAATGCGCTGTAACCAAATCAGAAGAGACCCCAAATTGTGGGAGGGAGAAAGGGGATAAAAAGAGGTTCAGAAAAAAAAAGAAAAAAATTTTAAAAATAAAACAAATAAAGAAAAAATATAAAAAAGAAAGAAAAAATATATATTTAGATAAACTAGTCAAAAAACGTTAAAAAAGAAAAGGGTAAAAGTTTTTAAAAATTTAGCAGAAGAAAAAAGAAAAAAAAAAGAATTGAAAAAAGAAAAAAAAAATTGAATTAGCCGCAAGACTAAAGAATCATGGGGAGAAAGCCATGAGTTCCGTGCTTTGCTTTCTCCTCCTCTGGAATTGCGCTGCCGTCTTAGGAATTGAACCTGCTTTCCTTGATAGATGAACTTCGTCCTGGCTGGATATTTTGTCAATCTTCTGGGGGAGGGGCCTGTTGTAGTGACTCTCAAGTGTCTTTGCCCGAGGCGGGATTGCACCACCCTTACCGGCGGCGGGACTAAGTAATCGGCTCGGGTTCGCTTTTGGGAGCTTCTGTTCCCTGAACGCTTTCCGTAGAGTTCCGGAGGACGGGAATGAAAATGGCGGCCTCCTAGTCTCCGGCCCGGAGGAGCCGAGAGCCCTGGGCCCCACTCCTCAGTGCGCCCCCAGAGGACAGCACCCAATCACTCCCGTATCCCTAGCCTCTAGCCGCGCTCCGAGCTCACCCAGCCCGCGACCAGTTCAAGGTAACCCCGAGCTGAGAGTTCAGTCCTCGGCTCTGTCTCTGTAGCCGGCTTCTCCGTTCTAATACCTGCGAGCTCTGTGACACTCTGACACCCCCGATTCTTCTGTGACTCTGCGGGACCTGGGGCCACGCTGACTCCACGTGGGCTTCACCCCGGTTTAGCCTCTGGAACAATGTCCCTCAGTGGAACAGACTTTTAAAAGTCCTGATTTTGTGCTCTGTTCCTCCGCCGCTTGCCGGGAACCGGCCCCTCCCCCCGCGGTCTATCTTCCCGTCGTTTTAGATTCACTTCTCCGCCAGTCCTACCTTTCAGAAAGTGGTTGATTTTCTGTTTCTAGAATTGCTGTTCTTCTTCTCTTCGATCTCCCGTTGGATTTGTAGGTGTTTGCAATGTTTAGATAAGCTATCAAGCTGATCTCCTGCTACCTGATGTAGTCTCAGCCTGCTACTTCTCCGCCATCTTGACTCCTCCCCTGAATTTTTCATTCTTAATGGACTGTTAATAACCTTAAAATTAGGCCAGAGCAGGTTTGGTAGGACTTCATGTTGTATTTTTAGCTCCTACCATGGTTTTTTTTCTAGTAGAATGTGAGATGCCAGTGCAGTGATGATAGTAGTATTTTAATCCATGGCTAAATATGAAAGATAACAATAATACTGCTTTTCTTGACCCTCTTAGATAGCGAATATCTCCCATTTCAAAAATAGCATGTATTTAAAATAAAAATAAGAGATGCACTTTAGCTAGGAACAGCCGGAGCTAACCCGCTGTCCTGGCTGGCTATGGGAGAGACGTTCAGCACTGCCTCTGATGGCCACTTGATCGCCAGCTTGCTTGTACTGTGGCCTGAGCCTGTGAAATGCAAAATGATTACAAGTTCATTAAGAAACTTAAGAAATCTTGTGGGTGAGGTATGTGAATTGCACAGGATAAAGGCTGAGCAGTCCTGGCATAAAGCCGATAAAGGGACGTTCTGAGTGTTCTTACTATGATGGTTCTTACTTGTTGTGTAGTGTGTATCTATAACTATTTTTGGTAACACTTTCATAATTGGCAGTAGTTATAACATTTTAAATAACTTTTAGTCTATTCTTACCCTCTCAAAAGGGTCTACCAAAAGTTCGGATGATATTGTAACTCCTTCTTAACACCTGTCTGTTTCAGCTCTTTTTAACCGCCTTATTCTGTTTTCCTTTTAGCTAAGATTTCTCAGATGACCTTACTGGTCTAGCTTGTGGCAATGCCAGGTCATTTGTCATTGGTTAACCAATGAATTTGGTGCTCTTGAACCAGTGCTCACATATGGTCCAATCCTCTGTGTTGGAATTGTGTTGGATGAGGGTGTTACATAACAGAAAATGCGTCTGTCCACAGAGAAACCAGTTCTCACTCTAAAGTGGATATGGGCATGAACATTTGAATTCCTTTGTAAAAGCCCTAAAAAGTAATTAAGTTTCACTGAAACACTGATTACTAACATCCTTTAATAGAATTTAAACCTTGAGGCCAAGTCTTGTTTACAGTTTTATACCTAGCTCTGTGAAAGTGCTGATCCATGTGAATATTCAGTAAATGTATATTACATGGATAGTAAGTTGATTTCAGGTGCTGGACACAAGAAAATATTATCAACTCCTGAGCTTAGAAGGAACACTTTTCATCATGGGGTTAAAAGGAACACTTTTCATCACGATTCAGTCATGAGGTCCATTGAACAGGGCCTCAAGGGAGTGTGGTAGCAGGCTGAGAACATGATGGAACCAGGGTAGCTGTCGTCCAGAGCTTGTTTCTTTTCTCAGGTCCCAGAAATCTGAAAACACAGCAAAAGTCTGGTAAGAGCCCTCTATAACCTAATGATAAAACCTAAACTCTTCCTCTGGAAAAATGGAAAAAGAGCAGATTTTGGGTGATCTTGCCCATGCCCTTATCTGTAGCGCACTGTCTCCCACCCTTTCTGCAGACCAACAAAACCCAGTACACTCAGCATTTTCTTTGTCCCCAGTAAGCCAGCATTTTCTATGTTCCTGTGTCCTTTCCTCTGCCTGGAGCCCTTTTCTTTTCCCGCTGGGTGAGCTCATCTTTAGTCCTTGATATTTGCATCTTGTATTGGCTTACTGTTGCTGCTCACTAAGTTACTACAAACTTAGTAGCTGAAAAAAGCACATGCTTATTATTTCAGAGTTTTTGTCAGACGGTAGGATTGGCATGGCTAAGCTGAGTCCTCCAATCCTGGATCTCCAAGGTTTTAGTCAAAGTTGGCTGTACTGAATTCCTTTCCAGAACTCAAGGTTCTCTTGAAGTCACTAGCACAGTTCATGGTTGTAGCATGGAAGTTTCTGTCTTGCTGGCTATCAGCCAGGCCACTCTCTGATCCTTGAAGCCCCTGCAGTTTCCTGCTATGTGGCCCCCTCACAATGTGGCATCTTACATGTTCAAGGCCAGCTGGAAGTGCTCTCACTCAGGGCTGCTAAGAGGGAGTCTTCGGTAACCTAACACAACCAAGGGAGTGGCTATCCCACCACTGTCACCATATTCAATAGCACAGTAGCAGGGCAATTTTGATACATACTTAAGGGGTAAGGGTTACACTTGGGTGTGCGTCATTGGGAATTATCCTAGAGTGTGTGTGGCTATCAATGGTGCATCTCCTTCCATATGCAAAATACATTCATTTCATCCCAGAGTTTCTAAAATTCTCCTCCCATTACATCTACTTTCTAAATTGTTCCCTATTTCTCTTCTTCAGCAAAGTTGGATTTTCCTGGATTTCTCCCTCTGCCTTATTTTATTCATGTTGCTGTTACAGGATCACCTGCAAAGGCCTAGATCTACTTGAATGACCCGTGAGGCCAATTTAGGTATTCCATCATTTCCCCTCTAAACACAATCCTATACTGAAATACGCTGATGGTTCACAGAGGAGCGCATTGTGAGGAAAGGCTTATTACACCCCGAACAGCAAAACCTTCTTTTTTCATTTCCTGGGTTCTTTCCAAATATCTTAACCCTGGAAACTGCCATGCTTCCTCCACGCCCCACCCCCCCAAGCCTCAAGCCCTGCCAGTTCTTCTCTCCTTCCCTCCATTTCCAGCCCTCTATTGGCTACCAATAGAGGTTCCAATCTCTTGTTCCCTTCTAGATCTTTTAATCACTTATGTTTCAATTTAGCCTATGCTTCTTTTATAGCTCGCATTCCTACTTTTAACCCCAGCTCAACAAAATCTAAGATCCTTCTCTGTATCCACTATCCCAAGAAATCAGGGATTATGAGTAACTGCTTAATAATTTTCCTATCATAATGGTATTCATCATATCTACCTTCCTTGCTGGCATGTAGTCATTCATTTGTTCTTCGTGGGGTGAATTAATAAGCAGCGAGGTAACTTACCTGGATAATTCAAGGTATTAAAAAAAAAAACACTTCACTTTGGTTTTACATGCATTAGCTTAGCCTGAACTGACAAGCTGCCGCAGTTGGTGGGCGATCTAATTTTGTATTCCCTCAAGCGCTCCGATACTTTCTGCCTCCTCCTCATTCCGTAGTTGTCTTCTGGGGACACGTCCTTTCCCTCCCAAAGCTCACTGTGGCTGTCAGCTTTGAGGGGTGCCAGCTGAAGATCCTATTCCCTTAAAGCACTTAAGGCAGGGCATGTGAAAATATGAGAAAGGTCACCGTGGTCGAAAGTAATGAAGCTCACACATATCCCGGTTCTTTCTCTGGGCACATGGTAGGATGGTGCTGCTCTATCCCATTCCAGGTCAGGTGTGGCTCTGTGAATTGCTGTGGCAGACAAGATGTGGCAGACAAGATGTGGACAGGAGTGATGTGTGCTACTTCCTATAGAAGCTGGAGCAGCCAGGAGGTGACCCACCCTACTCCCTCCCTCCTCTTGTGGTTGTGAGTGTAAGGGCTGACAGGGCCCTGGGGTCACCAGAATGATCCTAGCTCCTTCTGCCCCTGGCCTGCATTAGATTTGCGGCGTGAGTGAGACGTAAATGTTTGTCGTGCAAACTCTTGAGTTTGCGGGTTGTGACAGCCACTTATCTGGACTGAATACCAACTTCACCAGGGTAAATACATTTCAACTCCTCCTCAAAGTGGTTTGCTAGGACCACGTTCTCAAATCATCTGAGGCATGTGCAGAACATGTCAGACAGGTACTGTGGCTGAGCGGAGAGCCTCCATGGACAAGAAAGAAATGTGCCTTTGGCTCTCTTATCGTCTCTCTTTCGGATGATCTTGTCCTGGGATGCAGTGACCCTAAAAGAGCTAGTGGATCCTGGACAAAGAGATCTGGACACTGAGAAGAGTTAGGAGTTGATCCGCTTAAATGTCAAATTTCTGTCCACATCCAATGTCCCTTCCAGTACAGCCTCAACTCTGCTTCTCTCACTGCTCTTACCCTTTCTCTGTAAGTCACAAAAAATTGTGTTTGGAGGTGCTTCATCAAATGATGTATACTTTCCAGTAAAGAAAAGTACTTGTCAATGTTTCTAATACACCTGTTTGTGTTTGAGCACCTGGTGTGGAAGTCTGTGATCCACTGTGTCCATCGAGGCTAACATTTGAATGAGGCTGACCCAATGTTGAAATTGATGGATGGCATGATGGGGAGATATGTCCCTGAGGCCTCCTTATTACTACCTTATAGTATCCAAAGGGCCAGTGGAAGGACTGCAATTATCTTGTTTGGCAATCCAATTGTCTGTCTTTGGAAAATGATAGGATAAAGAGTGGAAGCCACAAATAACACCTTTCTCACTGCCCGGGTATAACAGAGCTGTTTTCCATCCCTGCTGCTTTTACGTTTGCTCTGCACGAAGGATTAAACCTTAGAGGAGGTTTGTAGTAGAAGGGGGAAACCATATTAAAGTACGTGCATAGCAAAGAAAAAAATAAAAAAATAAAGGTACTTGCAGACATCTGCGAGCAACAGTACAATTGTTCCCCTTCAAAGGAATGTCCTAAGCAGACTATTTATTCAAATGTGGTTGTTGTGTTGCAGACTTTTGGACTTTTAGAACTCTTCATTTTTGGGGGAAGTTTTTCAAATATTCTTAACATGCATCTTTTAAGAAAAATGAATTATATGTAAAGTACAATGTCAAGTATATGTCAAGTACAGTGCTAGAACTTGAGAAATGGTGAATTAGTTGGTCCTGGTTTCCCCCAAGATTTTTACCAGCTATTGGAAGACCCTAGACGGTAAACCAAATGCTTTCATTATGGGCTCGATAAATGCAGTGGTAGAGACACAACATGCTGTGGGAAAACAGGGGAACACCGAACCTAGACCGATGCTCTAGGAAATCTTTCCTTTACCATGTAAGTGGCTCCTCAAGTGAACTTTGGAGAGAGTGAATAAAAGGAAGGAGGAGCTGTGTAAAATTCTGGAGGTAAGAGGTAACTATTGTCTCTGGAAAAAGACCACAGATACTTCAGGTAATAGAATTATCAGTCATAGATTCTGAAACAATTATGCTTCCCGGTTTAAAGAAAAAATGGTAAACTTAAATATTAACAAATTTATAAAAATGACAGATTTGCAGACAAACTACATAGAACATCCAAACTGAGAAGTTTAATAACATGAAAAATTCAGTGGAGTGGTTTGGCCAGGTTAGACTCATCAGACAATTAGAGAAGTACCATATCTATATATCAGAAGTTATCCAGAATGTAACAAAAAGGGGGGGGGGGAGATGGAAAACCTAGGTGGGGGGAAAAATGCCCAGAGGATGGAGATGGAGGTTAGAATTTCAGGAGCAGAGAATGGGCATAGAGGCAAGATTTGAACTCCTGACTGCTAGTTATCATGTGTTTCCTTTTTAAAATTTTAAATTCAATTAGCCAACATAGTACATTAATAGTTTCAGATGTACAGTTCAGTAATACACCAGTTGCATCTAATCAAAGGTAAAGGATCTTATGAAGGACACTTATGAAGGAAATTGAGGAAGACATACACACACACACAAAAACCATTTCATGCTCAAGGATTGTAAGAACAAATATTGTTATCCTACACTTTCAATGAACTCCAGAAAAATAGAAAGTTTAGTAGTTCCTCGGTCCCATTCATTGGGGGTACATTTCAAGACCCCCAGGGGATGCCTGAAACGGTAGATAGCATGGCCCTTGTATCTATTCTACATACACACCTATGATAAAATCCATAAATTAGGCACACTAAGAGATTAACAATAATAAAGCCATTATAACAATATAATCATGTGACTGGTGTCTCTCAAAATACCTTGTCCTAGTATATTCTTCCTTGTGACAAAGTGAGATGATAAGATGCCTACAGGATGAGATGAAGTCAGGTGAATGATTTAGGCATTGTGCTGTAGCACTAGGCTATGACTGACCTCCTGACTGCATGTCAGGAGTGGGGTTCTCTGCTTCTGGGCCTTTGCTGACCTGGGTCACTGAAGCCCTAGAAAGCAAAACTGTGACTACAGTATAGCTGAATACATCAGAGTGAAATGTAAAAACCAAATCTTAAGCAACCAGAGCAAAAAGTCAAAGTGCCCTTCAAAGGGGCGGCTGATAAACTGGCAATTGTCTTTCCAACAGCAAGGATGAAAGTCAGAAGATATGTGGAATATGCCAAAAGAGAACAATTGCTACACTATCTATGATGGCAAAAATCTGTTTTGCAAATGGAAACACCATAGGCTGTTTTCAAATAAACAAGCAGTGAGGTTTTTAATCAGCAGGTATTATAGGACGTACTTCAAGTAGAAGGTAGCTGATCTCAGGAATACGGAACAGAAGGAATTGAATGCAAAGAAAGTGGAAAATATAGGGGTAAATAAGTGTCAGGATATGAAATAGTAATTATGCGTAATGGTGTTAAAAGTGAAGATATCTGTTCTAAGGCTTTTATGCTACCTGGAAACAATGTAAATGTTTTGATCAACTTCAGATTTTGAGCGTTTGTGTGCATGTTATAACTTCTAGAATAATCCCTGTTCTGCACTGAGTGTTTGTGTCTGGGTGTTAGGGCTTCAACACTTCAAAGCGATTGTGTTTGAGGATGGGCTTTTAGGAAGTCATTAGAGTTAGATAAGGTCTTGAAGGCGGGGCCTTCATGATGGGATCAGGGGTTTTTAGAAAGAGGAGCCTGTCTCCGCTTGCACTGACACCCACCCAGGAAGCGCCATGTGAGGACCTAAGGGGCAGGCAGTCATCAGCAACCCAAGGAGAGTGTTCACCAGTCACCAACCCTATTAACACCTTGACTTTGAATTTCCCTTTTTCCCAAACAGAGAAATTTGCTAAGGCACCCAGTCTATGGTATTTTTAAAATGGCAGCTGAGTAGATGGATAGTCTCTAAAGAAATAAAGTAAAATCTCTCATAAGACGTACAAAGAGAGGAAATAAAAATATTGTCAATCCTAACACGAGAAAGAAGGAAGCAGAAAATAAATGAAACAAACATTATGCAAGATAGGATGGTATATTTCAATTTCACAGTTTTAGTTACATTAAATGTAAATGCACTGAATGTTTAAGTTGAATATTCAAGTTAAATGCAAAGATTATCAGACTGGACCTTAAAATTCCATCTAATAGCATAGGTTTATGACCGATCTAACTAAAATATAAGGGTTCAGAAACCTTGAAAGTAAAACAAACAAACAAGCAAAAAAATATATATATATTAACCAAAAGAAAGTTGGTATAACTAAAGTATTAGAAAAAATGGACTTCCATGCTAAATGTGTTACTAGTGGTAATAAAAATCACTTCAAAATGGTATAAGGTTTAGTTCACCAAGATGACATGAAAATTTAAATTTGTTATGGTTCTAAGTCTCAAAACCTATAAAGCAAAACTTGATTGCTGAGAACAGAAAAATGTACAATCATTATGGGATATTTAAATATGAATGTCTTAGGGGAAATTACCATAAATTTGAGAGAGTTGGTACCTTTGGGGGAGGGAAGTTTTCATTAGGAAGGGGTTTGTGAAGGGCTTCTTAGAGTTCTGTAGTGTTCTAGATCTTTGTTTAGGGGGTGATCACATAGCCCCAGACTTTACAATAATTAATTGGACTGAGTGCATCGCTTTCACTTTTTTGCTTGTATATCAAACGTTACTATAAAAGTAGTAAACAAATGAAAAAACAAAGATAAGCAACCCAGATAAGAATTGAGAACCTGTGACTGGTGAGATAGGAGGAAAACCTAAGGAAGTCATGTCTTGGAAGGCAGCTTCAAAAAATACGTCAAAGAGGAAGAACAAGTGTTACATGCTGTGAAGTCAATACAGAGACTGAATATCAATGTCTGAATTCAATTGTGTGGGTGCTATTGGAGACTTAGGCCTGAATTGCTTTGAGAAAGCAGTAGGGACAAAACCTGATCAGAGTGGGTTGAAAAGAGCTAGGAGAAAGATCAGAGGTAGCCACTGTATTTGTTTGCCAGGACTGCCATCATGAAATACTATGTAACCTGGTGACTTGAACAACAGGAATGTATTGTTTCATAGTTGTGATCTAGAAGTCTAGATCAAGGTGTCAGCAAGCCTGGTTTTTGTGAAGGCTGCGAAGGAGAATCCATTTCTTACCCCTCTCCTAGCTTCTGGTGGTTTGCTAGCAATTTTTGACATGCTTTGACTTCTACTGCATCACTCCAGTCTCTCTGCCTTCATCACATGCATTCTCCCCATGGATGTGCTTCCATGTTCAAATTTCTCCTTTTTATAAGGATGGCAGTTGTGTGGATTAGGGCCTGCCCTTTTCCAGTATGACCTCCTCTTAACTAATTACATTTGCAAAGACCCCATTTGCAAAATAAGGAACATTCTGAAATAGGGTTAAGACCTCAATATATGAGTTATTGGGGTGGGTGTTGGGAGGGGTGGCCAGAACTCAATCCATAACAGGAAGTATAGAATAGGCTTAAGTGGAACAAAGAAATTGTTTTAGAAGGATATGTAGAGGCAAAATACTTGTGTGTATATATATTTAAAAGATGGGATAATAAGAGCATATTGGTGTTTTTGACCTGGTAAAAAAGGGAAGAATTGGTGATTCAGGAAAGAGAAGGAAAATTGCTTGTGAGATGTCCTTTTATGGGCGAGAGGGTATAAGATCTGTGGCCTAAGCAGAAGCACGGGTCTTGAGAGGTGAGCGAGAGCACCATATCCATAGTAATGGCAAGGAAGGCAGCTAGAAGGACAGATAGGTGGATGTACACATCCCACCATGGCAGTGGGATAGTATGGAAGGTCTCTCTTTGTCAGGGACTGAAGTAAGACCATCAGCTGAGAGGAGGTGGTGGATGGTTTCCAAAGAAGAGGGTGTGAAATGGTCTAGGATAAGGAGACAAATGCCGTGGGATTGCTGGGGCACACTAAGGGCTCGTTTTAGGTTAGCGACTATGAATTTCACATATGATTACTTAGTATGCTGTGCGCTGGTTTCCAGCCATGGGTGACCGTGTGGGTGTGGGTACAGAGTAAGCAGAGATTGGGACTTAACTGGAGATTGCTTTTGTCAGTTGAATACCTCAGAGCGAGTGGGGCAAAGGAGTTGACTCTGCAAGTGAGTGATTATAGGATGCACCATTGAATCCAAGCTGGGTAAGAGTGGAAGTAAAAACAAAACAGTGTTAGGGATGGTGACCAGGGAGTCCAGTCAAAGGATTGGTGGTATTCAATGATTCTGGGAGTTCTGGAATTCTGGGATCTGCTTCCTCATCCCATTCCTACTACCCAGCCTCATTTTCTACCATTTTCCTTATCAGCCTCTTTGAGACATATCAGTCAACTCAAGGTTCCTCAAACACCACAGATAAACTATCATCTTGGATCTTTTGCATTTCCTGCTACCTCTTTGAAGAACAATTAGAAAATCTGCAAGGCTCTGTCCTACAACACACCGATCTTGGCTCAAACACCTTTGTGGCTATCTTTAAAAAATAAAAAACAAACTCCAAACTCTTCCAATGTTCCCTTGTTCCCCTTCCTGACTTACTTTATCATTAATTTTTTTCATTGAATTAAAATGGGCATACACTTGGTTTTTTTTTTTTTTTTCTTGGTAACATTTATCACAAATACTGTGTATTTCCTTTATGGTTTATGCTCTTATCAATCCCATGTGAGTTCCACAAATGTAGAGATTCTTGCTCATTTTGATCCATTTTGTGGGGGCAACATCTTGAACAGTGCCTGGGACATAGTAATTGTTGAGTGAAGAATGAAATACAGGGGATGATGAACAGGGTAAGTCTTGAAACTGCACTTGGAGAGGAAGAACAGTTACGAATGGGGCATGGCATTGTCTTAGGGTATGACAGGTAAAGAACAAAGTCATTGGAGAAAAGGAGATTGAGGAAACTGGGAAGACTACCCCCAAGAATTTAAAAGTCACTACATTTGGTAGATTGCTAGTGTGACAAAGAGGAGACAAAATCTGGGAGTGATGAGGTCTATTGACAATGATTGTGACAGGAAGGAATGATATGTTTTCTCATAGTATAGATTTTAAGACTGGAGGTAGGTTTTTTTGTTTAACAGAAAGGGAAATAGGTTGAGAAACTTGCAACTAAGAGGATAACCTACCTCATTGCTATGCTTAATGGTTGAGAAAATACTCAGCATTTGAGCAGGTTGCAGAGAAATCCATGTTCTTGAGGAAAACCAACTTCTAGTAAAACAGAAGAATAAAGGAAACTCTTAGTAAAAAGATCGTGAGGATAATTTGTAAAAATGAAAGGTTCAAGGAGTGGGGTACAATTAAGAATAAACAGTCTTGTGAAGGGGAGATAAGTCTGTCTGTGGCTTCTCATAATAACCAGAGAAATGGCGAAAGGGATCAGTCTTGCTGGAGTCAGGGCATGCTGTTTGGTGAAGCTTTGAGTTCTGAAAGGTTGTGGGGGAAGAAGGGGGTGGGATCTGGTCAGGACTGTTAATGTGCTGGGATTTTGTCTTCCCTCTTGCCGGTAATGGCAGTGGGGAAGTTGGAGTGGTCCTACAGGAGCATGTAGGACCAGAATATGTTTCCCTCTTGTATTCATTTTCTAGGGTTGCCATAATAAAATACTTCCAAGGGGTGGCTTAAAGAAGGAAAAGGCATTTCCTCACCGGTCTGTCAGCTAAAAGTACAAGGCGTCGGCAGGGTTGGTTTCTTTGGAGGCCTCTCTTCTGGTCTTGCAGATGTGGTCTTCCCTTGCTCTGTTCAGGTCTGTCATCCTAATCTCCTCTCTCAAGGATGCCACCATACTGGATTAGGGTCCACCCATGTGACCTCATTTTATCCTAGTTACACCCATTAAAAGTCCTGTCTCCCAATACAGTTCCATTCTGTGCTACTGGGGCTTAGGGCTTCAGTACTTTATGGGGAGTGAATTTTGGGGAAACACCATTCAGCCCCAAATAGCTTTTCATTCTGGAATATGTACACAGCATTCTAAGGGAACTATTTTGAGGTCATTACTATTTTTCCTTACTGCAGATGAAGAAATGGAGCTCTAGAAATGTTTGTAGCCTGTTCAAAGCCACACTGCCAGGGCAGACTCTGGAACTCTCTAGAGCATCAGACCATTCTGCCCTACCAAGACTCAGAGTAGTTGCTGAAGTATAGTGGAGTTAATAAAGAATTCAAAAGCAAGTGATTTTGATTTGAAATCCTTTCTATTACCAAAAAAATCTTCAGTGGAGGGGGTGTTTACCAAGGGAAGATTTAGGACTTGAACATTTGATTATTGATACTTTTTCATTTTTTTTTTTTTTTTAAATCCTTCCTGACAGGAGTATTCTTATTTTTACAGAAGGGGATACCTGGGTTGAGAGAAATTGAAGCTGCTGAATATCTCAGAGATGGCAATAGGTAGGGGCTGTGGTTTAAAATCTGTCCAGTGG
Source organism: Meles meles (assembly GCF_922984935.1). Classification (NCBI taxonomy): domain Eukaryota; kingdom Metazoa; phylum Chordata; class Mammalia; order Carnivora; family Mustelidae; genus Meles; species Meles meles. The sequence goes on along the minus strand of NC_060078.1, from coordinate 42,601,867 downwards.
GCCAACCAACATTACCTGTATATATTGTTTGCTCCAGAGTGGCTGTGTTCAGACCGCAGGTAGCACAGAGGCCCTGGGAATATCAAGATGATTCAAGATGATGATTGGATAATTCATTTCCAAAATAGAAATTCTGAGCAGACGTGGTAATAAATGCACAGCTTGCCAACATGATGACTTTGAAGGCAATGGCCCTCATTTGGATCTTTTTAACATTTTATCTGCTAAGAGAAAAACATTTTTGTGGCTTCAGTTCATATAGTTCTATTTATGTCACCCCAAACAGATCGCTGTGTTTTGAAAGGTCAGTCCTTTCAAAAGCCTTCCATTACCACTGAGCAATTAGTTCAATGCTTTCTATGTGCAAAAATAAAATGTTACTTATTTTAAAGACTATTTTCGTTACGAGGTGTTTTCCATTTTGTTACTGCTAAAGTAATTCTCAATTTTATTAGACTCAGAAAACTCTTCTCATTCTCTCCCCCCAAGCCAGCAAATCCTCCAATTTCAAGCTCTCAGAGGCTGGTAGGCCTTGGGAAGTCTTGCCATACTGGTGAATCACAAGGACAGATTTATTTGCTTTGAGTTGTGATTTTTTTTTTTTTTTTTCTTTTTGGACCTCCAAGGGGGAAAACGGAAGTGAGTTGTTCGGTATTTATTATAGTCCTGACTCTAAATGTGGTTTCTGACTTCAATGTTCTTGTCTTTATTTGATTGTACCTTTTCCCCTCAGCTGTCCTCCCGAGGGGAGGGGGGCCTCTTGGGCCCTTGAAGATATCTGTCCATCAAAGCAGAAGTCAGCTCCGGAGGCTGAGCCCGAGCCCAGGCCTGCCCAGGATATTTCTATATCTGGGCCCTACTAATGGTGATTCTCTCATTCCACTCTAAGCAGCTGGGTCAATGCAGCAGGTGCCTTGGACAGCAGAAATACTACTTACCCTTAGCTCCACTGAGCTTGGGTCTGGGGAGCTCTAATCTTTGAGGCTGTGTATCACACTAGATAAGACTGAGTTTCATTGATGATGCCAGAGGCTGCAGGCACAGCACAGGGACTGGGTGCATCAGATGGCCATTCAGCTCTTCCCCCAAATTCCTAGCGGAACATTTTATCTGTTGACTTTTTTTTTTTTTTAAAGATTTTATTTATTTTACAGAGAGAGATCACAAGTAGGCAGAGAGGCAAGCAGAGAGAGAGAGAGAGAGAGAGAGAGGAGGAAGCAGGCTCCCTGCTGAGCAGAGAGCTGGATGTGGGACTTGATCCCAGGACCCTGGGATCATGACCCGAGCTGAAGGCAGAGGCTTAACCCACTGAGCCACCCAGGTGCCCCTATCTGTTGCCTTTTAAGAACTGAGGTAGACATCATGTACAATACAGTGCATCTATTTAGAGTATACATTTGATTTTTGACAGATGTGTATACCTATGAAATGACCATTACAATAAATATACAGAACATTGCCTCTCAAAGTTTTCCTATACTGCTTTGTAGTAAGTCACCCTCCCTCTAACTCTAGCCCCAGACAACTACTGATCTGTTTGTTGTTGTTCTATGTTAGGTGGCATTTTCTAGAAATTCATATAAATGAAATCTACCAGTAGGTATTCTTTTTGGCTGACCTTGTTTCCCCACTCAGAATGATTTTTAGATTTGAGTCTATTATTATATGTATATTTTTTATCCTTTCTGTTTCTTGTTTCTTTGTTTTCCCTTTCCTCCTATTTCTGGATTATCTAAATGTTTTTTAGAATTCTGAATTTATCTATTGGCTTTTAGGATCTTTGCATTTTTTTAGTGACATCTTTAAGGATGAGACTATTGATCTGGGCTAGTCATCAATTTATTGCCTCTCCGTTCCAAATCCACCCCCTCCTTCCCTCCGTCCCACCCTCTGTATGGTACTGGAGCCAGAATGGGTACATCCTTCTCCTTTGCCCGCTGGTGCAATGCTAAATTTTGTCGATAGAGGGCACTAGAGGGCTAAAAGTGTATGGCCATGGAGAGGGCTGCTTTTCTGGGTTTTTGGGTCCTTTTCCCTCCTATACTTAACTGCCAGCATGTCAGTACATGGAAGTTCCAGGGGCTGCGCCCTCTCCAGAGAGTTTCCGCCACCCAGGGATCCTGCTGACTAGCTCGGGCCCACCAGCATCCCATCAGGCCACGTTATGTACATCAACTCCAGCCTCCACGTATTTCTTGTGGGTTTCTGGGCCACCCAGCCCGCTGTTCAGAGACCAGCTCTGTCTCAGGCTGGCAGGGTTCTTTGCTTCTGGGAGGCTGTGTGTTCCTGCGGTGGCCACCATCTGCCCTGCAAGGAATTAATCTCACCCTTGTGGGGGAGATTGGTCTCTTCCAAGTTCCTTGTTTTTTGCCTTGTATAGTTACGGCTCTCAGCTCCAGAGCTAGTAGCTCGGTTCAATCTTGGCTTTTTCTTAGCATCCATGCCGACCTCTTTAAGTAGGTAATTTTTAACAAATTAACTTTTTCCATTAAATCTGCTCTGTTTGAATAACTGGCATTGTTTCTGTCTCTAGTCTGGATCCTGACTGATATAATATCCTTCCTTAGAATTAGTATTGTAGGATTTACTATGAACTCATGTAGAAACCCTTCAACCATAGGCATGTATTTACCAGCGTCCCTCCTTTATAACTCTTATGTGTATTGCTTCTACCTACTTTATAAACCCAGTAAACTGGTGTCCTACCTATTTAAGAGAAATCATGAGGAAAATGAACTTTTCACATTTACCTAGATATTTATTATCTAGATTTTCTTTATTTTTCTGCAAAGATCTGAATTGCCCCCAGCATTTTCTTACACCTGAGTAACTTTAACATTTTTTACAGTGTAGGTTAGGTGTTCGTTTGTCTGATGACCTAAGTTCAATGTTATCTGTATGTGTCTTCAAGTTGCTTTCATTGTTGAGGGGTATTTTTGTTGGATACAGAACTCTAGGTCGACATGGTCATCGGTCCTCCAAGGTTTTGATGAGAAATTTGCAGTCATTTTCATTTGAAGATCTGATCTCTATACATGTGATATGTTGGTTTTCTCCATGGTTTTTATTTTAAATCTTTGCATTTTAGCGGTTTTGCTACAATGTGCCTGTGCTATCTGGAATTGGCTGAACAAGCTTCAAAGCAAGCCTGGGCCCCGGTCCTCTCTCCATGTGGAGGTGGGACAAAAAATGGCAGGGATGCCAGTTGGAGGTAATGTCAGCCATTGTTCCTTTCTTTTTCTCTCCCATTCCTTCTCGTCCTTTCTGTGGGTATGTTCTGCTTGAAACTTGGCCATATATCACTAGGCTTTTAATTTTTTTTCTCAATCTTTTATTAATCTTCTTCAAATTTTAGATTTTACCTTTTTTCTCCCTTTCTCCCATTCCCCTCTGTCCTCCCTTTGTATTCATTCTAGTATTAAGCCTATCCATGGATTCTTAATTTTCAGTTTCTTCACTTTTTAAAGTGTTGGGGCAACTGAGGGCCTCAGGTGGTTAAGTGTCTGCCTTCACCTCAGGTCAGGATCCCAGGATCCTGGGATTGAGCTCCGTGTTATGGGCTCCCTATTCAGGAGAGAGTCTGCTTTTCCCTCTGCCCCTCCCCTACTGCTCATGCTCTCTCTTCTCTCTCTTAAATATTTTTTTAAAGTTTTCACTTATTTTTTTCTATTCTAAGATTTCTTTGTGTATTTTCCTTTATGAGCCTAGTTATAATAGCTGGACTGCAGCCTAAGTCTCCATTAATTACCCTCCACCTGCCTCTTTAGGAGCTGAAATGTTTGTAGCCTGCCCTGCCATTTGTGATTCAAGAGTCTTCCAGCGACTGGGGCAGAGTTTACACAAAGCACTGGGTTCCCCTGCTTTTATTCTCTTCTTTCTGAAGTGCCTCTTGCTCTCTTCCCAGTGGCAGCCCTGGGTTCTTTTTCCCTCTGCACAGAAGGATGACAGGTTTCTTTCAGAAGCAACTCCATGCCATGCCGTGACCACAGCAGCGAAGATGAGGAATGCCTGGTGCCAATTGCTTCTTCTAATTTCGGCTCCTCTGCAAATTCATTGTATTCATTCCATGGAGGATTCAGGCGGTGTGTTCGTTTTGTGCCCAGAATTTATATTAGCTGTTTTCAAGACGGTTGGCCAGGATAGTACCTCACCTGACAAATAGAACTCTCTTACCCTTGGTTTCCATTATCTGGGTAGTGGGTGTGAATCTCCATTCTTAAACTAGGTATAGAAGAAGTAGAATTTTATAAGGTAACTTTATTTCTGTGTGGCACCCACAACCTCAGACCTTTTAGGGCTTTGTGTTCTTTCTTCCTGCTTTGTTTCCCAGTTCCAGGGTCCTATGGCCTGGCACGGTTATTGGTCAGATGGGTCACTATGCTGCTATCTTGTTTTTTTGCATTCAGATATGGCCTTATCATATCTCTTTGCTCCCTGCTGCTCCTAGCCACACATGTGAGGCTACTTCTGTTCCCAGATGCTTGGACAAACATGTGGCCATTTCCTTTCTAGGGTCCTCCAGTTCCCTGGTGGTACTATTGGAGAGGAGCTATGGCCTCCTCAACTCCCAGAACTCCCAGACACTTTTCTCCCCCTAGTTTTCCTTTCCTCAGAGCACAAGGGCAATCTTGGTCTAGTTTAGGACAAGTTTTTCCTGCATTTCTTCAAGACCTTTTCCTATGATGTCTTGAGGTTTCTCTCAGAGTTTAGACTTTTGGAACATCAGAACCAGAGAGACAAATAAGCTGGGGCACCTGGGTGGCTCAGATGATTAAGCATCTGCCTTAGGCTCAGGTCATTATCCCAGGGCCCTGGGATCAGAGCCCTGTATCTGGCTCCCTGCCTACTTTGTGGGGAGCCTGCTTCTCCCTCTCCTACTGTTCCCACTGCTGTGCTCTCTGTTAAATAAATAAACAAAGCTACTTTTGTTTCCACCCTGGCCATTGTTTCCCCTGAGGCTATGAGTCCAGAGCTCACCATGGGATTGCATGAAGGGCAATAGGGAGGCCAGGGAAGGAGAAGACCTAGGAGGAAGAAATCGCATAGCTTGATATATTCAAATGGCATTCAGAGAGGGAAAATGTCTTCTCTGATTTCCCAGCTTGTATTTCAATGCCTGGCACATGATTTCTCAGTAAATGTTTATTAAATCAATGAGCTAATTTGCGATATAATATTGGGCAACTGTGGAATTCTAACCTTTGTTCTTCTGAACTATAAAATGGGGATAAATGATACTGATGTCAGTGTTGTTGTAGGATTAAATGAGATTATTTACTCTGTGAAGTCTTTTCTAATTGTAATGCCTTATTACTGTTATTATAGATGTTCATTGAGCTGAAGAGTGCTTGGCATCTTTATCCAAACTCTGGGTGATTCCAGTCAGACTCAGTCAACTGGAAACATGCTTTTATCTTTCTCTCAGAAAAGCTGTATAACTTCAATATATTTTTTTCCTCAAATTATTTATCCTCCTGATGACAGTTTTTATGTCCGTTTGCTTGATGATTTCTAGATGATGAGAATCGATTTTGAATTAGATTCTACCCAGCATGGAGCAACTGGTATAGTCCTGGGAAAATGACAGTAATATTGTATCTCCTCTTAGAGGCATGCTTTGGCTATTTACATATTTTAGTTAGAATTTAAACTGAGTTCTAATCACATCACGTGTTAAGATACACTTTGAACGTCCCTTGTAAGTATTCATAGAAAATGCTTTCCAGATCGCCTGATAAAGTCAAGATTGAGTGATCTAGCTTTGGCTGAAACCTCAGTCAATGGGCCCGGTGTTTAATAAGAACTTAAAATTATTGATGTTATCTGTGTACCCAAGTGAAAAGTACATCACCAATTTCCAAAGAAACTTAGCAATAGGAGGGCCTGGCTAGCACTCAATGACCTGGTGGCTTCCGTGAGACGTGGCAGGTTGCGCATCTGCCTGTTTTCAAAGTCCCAAGGCTAGATGGGCAGTGACATGGCAGGGACCTGCACCCAAGACAAATATGAGGATTCAACTATGGGAGCAAGGCTAAGGTCAAGATTTGGGAGGTGGAGTGATATGCATGTGAATCCTATGTTGTAAGGTCTGTAGAAAGGGAGACACCGTATGAAGGCTACTGGTCAGCTCTATGGTGACCACAGTGAACAATATGATAGTGTGTATTTGAGAGCTGCATAGATCTTAAATGGTAACACTAAGGTGAGGGAGAGTTAAATAACTTTACTGTGATCATTTTGCAATATATGCACTTACTAAATCATCACACTGTACACTTTAAACTTACATATGGTATATGTCAGTATCTCAAAGCTGAGGGAAAAACAAGCCCCAGATCTCCAACATCTCTCCATGTGGAGGTGGGGCCAAAGATTGGTAGGAGGCGATGACCACGTCTGAAGGTTGCTCTGCAGACCTTACGGATCTGAATCCAGAGGACAAGGGTGTTTGGGACCAGAAAGTCCAGTGTCTGAAGGAACTGAGATGCCAAGGCAGGAACCTTGTCCTTGGGCAAGAGGTTTTCCAATTATTTAATCAATAAATGTTTGATTCTGTCTACAAGGCTCTGTGTTAAATGCTCAGATAAAAGAGAAAGTTTTTATTTCACTAACCCCTTCCAAGGTATTTTTCCTTATGTTGTATCATATGTGTTATATACCTATTCAGCTACGTGACTCAGCATACATAGTCTGTATGATACATCACCTCTCTCCTGCATACACACATGTGCACCTACGTTTTTTGAGGAGGACTCTTCTATATATTGTAGTGTAGATTCTGGAGCCAGAGTGAATTTTACAGAGTTGATCTTAGCTCCACTAAGGGTTGAGTAGCTGTGTTTTCTTGGGGGAAGTGAGCCTTTCTGCCCTCTGGTCACTTTATCCGTACAAATGAAATAATGCTTGTTTTTAGGGTTGGTGCGAAGATGAAATGAGTCCTTAGGAATTCTAAGAAGTTCTTTGAACAGTGCTTGGTTTGTACTCAGTAACTGCTGTTTATTTGCTGTTATTTCATGGGGCTGGGGAAGTTGGAAGCCAGGTCCATGCAGGGCCAATATGGGTGATTATGGATGGTTCTGAGCCATGATGAGTTCAGTTGGTGATGCAGGAAGCTGAATGGATGAAGTGAGCAGGATTGCTGGCTATAGATGTTGGAGCCTCCTGGCTCTGAGAGCCTACTGAAAGGGAGTCAAAGGTTGCAGTTCAGTAGATAAGGGCTTCAGAATCATGGGCAGAAAGACTGGCACTTGGAGGATTGGGTGTGGGTTCTGTTGTGTGTAGCAAGACCACATCTGCATTGTGGAATTTAGCCTAGGAAAATAGGCATTTGAGATACTAAGATTGGGGGCATATACAGCAATGTAAACTTTGTATGAGCCCATAAGAAGGGACATCTTACATTCCTCCTGCCTCTGGGCAAGGCCTGGCCTGGCTGAGTGAAGATTTGGCCTTAGATCTGATTTGTGATCATAACCATGACAGTAACAATACTACTGTGATTCACCCTTGTGTTTATTGACTGTGTCCAAGGAACCAGGAACTGTATTAAGGGCTTCATTCATAAAAACCTAAAGGGAACTTCATTTTTACTTTTCAAACAAGGGCACTAAGCCCTGAGAAGTTAAGTGTCTTGTGAAGATTGCAGCCTAACAAGTGGAAGGGGCAGGTTTGAACCTAGACAGTCAGACCCCCTGTTCTTAACCGGTTAGCATACTCTCTCCTAAAACTTGGAACAAAGCTGTTGGACAGCCAGAGAGAAAGAGGTCAAATATGGTGGAGTGGTACCACCTGTGTATTCAAAACAGATGGTGTTCAGGGATTCAACAACTTGTACTTGGCGCAGAGAGGTCAGGAGGAGGAGGAGAAGGAGAATCCTATGAATGGAGTGGGTAGTTCAGCCCATTACTCCTTATAGTGAATGTGTGCTCCAGACCTAGAGAAAGAATCAGATAGAAAATGGAAATCAGTTGTTCCTTTGGTAGGGCTCTGTTTCTGATTGTGTCTCATGGGGGAAGCCTCTCTCTGTATCGTGATGCTATGTTTAAATATAGTCCTTGAATGTGGCCCTTCTATGCAAGCCATGTGCTTTACCTTCAGACTCAATGGAAGACACAGCTATCTCTTCCAAAGCTGGAGGATACACTGTCCAGGTTGGAATTGCTGAGAAACGGCTGGTAGGTCTCCAACATGGTGTCTTTCTAGAGAATTAACAAGAATGATTTTGATTATAAATGATCTTTCCTTTCCTGCGGACCCACAACTTGGGTGAGTGTTTCTGCCATTTTTCTTATGCCAGTGAGGGGCAGGAATGAGCTGTGGGGAGAGTCTTATTTAAGTAAATCAAACTTAAAAGTAAGAGCATGCGTTGTGATCCAATGTGCTTTCTGTTTCCTGTGTGTTTGAAAGTGGAGAGGGCTAGATTGCTGTCAGATTAGGTCCTGCAATCCTTTGGATTGCGGATTTCCTGGTTGTATTTTGCTAAGCCTATCCCAGTGCCTACTTAACTTCCATGTATTTTTATGCGTGGATTTTTCTCACACGCAAAGGAAATAGAAGGTGGAAAATGCACGCAGAAATGCCGGTGAAACTCTCCTAGCCCCGTTCAGTGATTAGATAGGGAGGTACATGAAATTTCCCTTTCAATCAAGTTTTCCATTAACAAAGAGATTGACTTGGTTCCCAGTTTAAGTTCTCAGAAACTGCAGCAAGCCCCTATGTTACCGGAACCAGTAATGAGCTGGTTGCATGCCAGTGGTGAGGCTTCACTCAGTTTTCCTCTAAATATCTCTGCAGAGGCCGGGTGACATTAAAGCAGCACCAGACAGTAATTGGGTGCCAGCTATTGCCCTGAAGCTTTTGATGTTTTTTGGGTTGGAACCAGTGCCATAACAATGCCCATCATGTGAGGGAGCAGTTTCCCCTAAAAAGAAAAACAAGCTCATGGCCCTGTGATTTTTGCTGCGATTGTTTTGGGGCAAGATTCCAATAGGGATTGCTGAACACGTGGTCTTGACTGCTTGCCAAGTGCCTGGGCTGTCCCTGGGTGTTTGTCCAACTGATTGCCGCCGTCATCAGTTATCATTGTGTGCCTGTGGGGATGTGTGTGTTTGGGGTAGGGTAGTGGGCTCTGCTTTCATTTTAAAGTTTTCAACAGAAATGGAGAATAAAACCCTAATTTTCATCTGGTTCAGTGGAGAGAATTTGGGAAGTTCACTAATGTATATGAAATACTAATAGACAAAATAGAACACAAAGGGTTTGCTGAGGGTGGACGGCAGAAACTATTTCGTGGCTCCCAGTGAACCCTGCCTCTCAGTATTCAAGCTTTCCTGTTTCTGGGCGTGGCCAATTTCACTTGCTTTGACTAATGGAGCATTAACAAGTGTGATGTGGTCAGATCCTGGGGCTTTGTCCTCTTGGGATAGTCACTCCTAGGATTCAGCTGTCACATAAAGCAGCCCAGGTGGAAGGACCACATGGAGAGACATCCCAGTCTTCTAGCTAGATGTGCTGGAGAAGCCATCTTGGAAGTCCCAACCCTTGTCATCATTTGTGACCTCATGAGAGACCTGAGGTGAGGATAGCAAGAGAACCATCCAGCTGAGCCCCAGTCAACCCACAGATTACATAAATGGAAAAAAGGCTTTTGCTTTAATTTAGTAAGTTTTGGGGCAGGGGACTTTTTATGAAAGTCATTGAAATAAATGATGGGTTTCTGATCCCCTCAGAGTTAGAGGACTTACAGGACTCCCAGGCTCAGTCCCATACTGAATTGCTGCCTTAGATTATACTCCAGTCTTAAAAGTGGGTGCAGTTTCACAGACCTCTTCCCTGTCTTCTCTCTCTTGTCCCATGTCCATTTCCATGGTGTGTCTGCCATATTAGTGACCTCTTTTTTTCTAGCTAGTACAACATATCATAGCCCTAATTTGCACACTTAGCATCTTTCCATTAATTTTGGTTTCTAGGCTGAGGGACCTTCCACATCTACTGTCAATTGACTGGGCTGTGGGGACTGACCATCAAGGATTTCTTTCTTCCAGAGAAGTATTCTGAGACCATGCTTCCCATATTGTCCTTTCTCAGTCTTGTGCCCAGACAGGGTCAGTGCTAGTGTAGTAGGAATGCATCAGACAGGTTCCCTGGTCCTTGGAAGATAGCGAGTGGGTGCAGTATACAAAAGCCTGGTTGTGTGCCTTGAATAGGGTTGGAGTACAGGTTGCATGGGAGACTGTTATAAGTGGTACTAGATCTTAGTGAAGCAAGTCTGGGTTGCCCTGTTGTCAAAGCTGGTAGGAGCAAGGTAGAGATCAGACAACGAGAGCTGGGGTCTATTTTGTGGCTCCCAATAAACCCTGCCTCTCAGTATTCAAGCTTTCCTGTTCCTGGGCATGGTCAATTTCACTTGCTTTGGCTAATGGAGCATTAACAAATGTGATGCGTTTGGACCCTGTTCTTAGGTGAGACAGAGCCATTCTTATGAACTGTAGCTTTTTGCAGCTGGGTCATCTAAAAAGACAAGGACTTCTAATGGACTGTTCTGAATTCTTGGCATCTAAATATTCACACGTGTACAAAAGTTTACATCTCCTATTTTAAATGTCTAGGATGGCATATCTTTATCTTTATATCCAAGAAATAAAATTCAGTCCAGAGAGAATTTGGACAGATGTCTTGGAAAAGATAAAGGTCAGAGATCTTGTTGCCTTAAAAACTTAATTTTATGTGGCCATCCAAACTTCCTGACCATTGTAGCCTCTTCTACAAATGGTGGCTGCCAACCAGTGCTTTGCCTGCTGGGAAAAGTTTAAGCATGAGTGGACAGCACCATTTAATATGTGTTTTTGATTTAGACCTGGTTGGAAGACCACAGACCCTTTGGGAACAGAGGTGCCTATTAGCTGTATATACATTCCCTTCACTGCCTACTGTGGGGGTTCAAACCAGAGAGGATGGTGCATTTGGTGGCTGAGGTTCTTGTGACCCACCTTCCTGATTTCCTATTTTTACCACTCTCCTGTCCCCCAGTCTTGTCTCATTGGGCTGGTTGGGTCCGAGGAGATCTGTTACCCTGACTAAAGTCCCTTAAACTGTGACAATCATAACAATCTTCTAGAAATGGGCAGGCTGCTAATCTTTTCTGTGCCTCCCTGAGTACTAAGAATATGCTTAGGACCAGACTTTCTTGCTCTGGAGTCTGGAAACAGGCTCACACAGCAAATTGACAGGGGCAAAATACCCAGGATCAACACTAATGCTGTAGGAGACTTTCCCTCTGTGACTTAGCACCAACTCAAATAACTCCGCTTAATGTTATATGCATCCTTTATTTTAGTGGGGGGGGGGCAAAGAGGACGGGGAGAGAACATCTTTAAGCAGACCCCCTGCTGAGCACAGTGCAATGCAGTGCTAGACCTCATGACCCTGAGGTCATAGCCTGAACCAAAATCAAGACTCAGATGTCTCACCGACAGTGCCACACAGGTGCCCCATTATTTGCATCCTGTGTAGCAAAGTCTCGTATTTTGGGGTAGAAAAATCAAAGGCTCCATTTCCTTGCTACTAAAATAAAGATTACAGACCCAAAACATCTCAGTTTGTCAAGGGGAGGGACAACAGGGAACTATGGGGTGGGGGATGGAAAGTAGGATTATGGGTAATAGGCAAAACGCAACCGCAGTGCCAGGGAAAGTCAGGGAGAGGATGCTAGTGGCTTTAGAAAGACCAGGGGAGAAAGCAAAAGTGCAGGCAGGCTGGGAAGAGGAAGCTTCCTCAGGTGCTGAGGGAGCCTTATTATGAGCTGTGTCTTTTTGACACAGACTAGTATTGATTTATACGGGGGGATTTGAGTTTCCTCTTTATGTATTCCTGGAATGCTAATTAACCGATTACCCATTATGTGGTCTATAATTGGTCTCTATTCTTAGATGCAGCCTTAAAGGAGGTGGCCTCAGTGGATTGTGACAGGGGAAAATGTTCACCTGGCCGGCTGGAAGGAGGCTAACACCTGGACAGGCCACTGGGTGGCGCCTTCCTCACTTCCATTTTAGGGCTGAAGGGGGCAATTCATTGCCTACTAGTCACTAGGGACTGTTAGGTTTGCTTTCAGATCTTCGTCCTCGCAGAAACCCTGTGAGTTTGCAAGTTAGATTCAGAGGAGTTGTCCAGCCACTAAGGGGCTGAACAGGTCTTGCACTCATGTCAGTCTGACACATGCCAAGACTTTTTCCACTGCTCTGCTCTTTCTCTGAAGCAGACAGAACCATGTACTTTAAAGAATGCTTACCGTAACCTCCCCCAAAACCAACAAAATGTCATAAAATACTGAAAAAATATGAAGATGATGATGGTGTTCCCTATTATTCTACCATCGAAAATTAACTCCCATTAGTGCAATTAATTTTGGTTGTTTTAAGTTGTCTTTGGTGTTAATATGCAGAAGTTTCCTTTCCCACCTCATATATTTTTTATTTTTTTATTTACATAGAATATATTATTTGCCCCAGGGGTACAGGTCTGTGAATCATTAGGCTTACACACTTAACAGCACTCACCATAGCACTTACCCTTCCCAGTGCCCATAACTCAGCCACCCTATCCTTACCTAACTATCCCACAGAAACCCTTGGTTTATCTCATGAGATTAAGAGTCTCTTATGGTTTGTCTCCCTCCCGATCCCATCTTATTTCATTTTTTCGCTTCCTACCCCCGCCATGAACCCCCGCCCTGCCTCTCAAATTCCTATCAGAGAGATCATATGGTAATTATCTTTCTCTGATTGACTTATTTCACTTAGCCTAATACCCTCTAGTTCTATCCACCTTGCAAATGGCAAGATTTTGTTTCTTTTGATGGCTGCATAGTATCTCATTGTATATATACACACCACATCTTTTTTATCCATTCATCTGTTGGTGGACATCTCCGTTCCTTCCATAGTTTGGGTATTGTGGGCATTGCTGCTATAATCATTCGGGTGCACGTGCCCCTTCAGATCACTACATTTGTATCTTTAGGGTAAATACTCAGTCATGCGATTGCTGGGTCATAGGGTAGCTCAATTTTCAACTTTCTGAGGAACCTCCGTGCTGTTTTCCAGAGTGGCTGCACCAGCTTGCATTCCCACCAACAGTGTAGGAGGGTTCCCCTTTCTCCACATCCTTGCCAATATTCGTCATTGTCTGATTTGTTAATTTTAGTCATTTTGACTGGTGTGAGGTGGTATCTCATTGTGATTTTGATTTGTATTTCCCTGATACAGAGTGATGTTGAGCATTTTTTTCATGTCCTACCTCATATTTAAACTTATGTGTATTTTAAGACATGACAGCTAGAACCATTTTTTATTTTATTTAAAGATTTTTATTTTTACGAGAGAGAATGTACAAGCAGGAAGGAGGGTCATAGGGAGAGGAAGAAGCAGGCTTCCTGCTAATCAGGGAGGCTGATGTGGGATGTGATCCCAGGACTCTGGAATCATGCCCTGGGCTGAAGGGAGACATATAACTGACTGAGCCACCCAGGGGCCCAGAACCATACATTAAAAAAAAAATTATTAGCATGAGCAGGAGGGGCAGAGGATGAGAGAGACAATTTCAAGTAGACTCTGCATTGAACACGGAGCCCCACACAGCGCTCTATCTCATGACCCTGAGATCATGACCTGAGCCAAAACCAAGAGTCGCTTAGCACGACCCAGGTAACCCTATAACCATAAGTTCTTAGTACAATGGGGAAAATCATGAAACAAATACAATTACGAAATCAAAATTCTGAACTGACTGAACTTTTGAATCTGTGTATGTAACACCTTTGGCTCAAAACACAACTTCAACTTGTTTGCAGTTTCATACATTTTTACTTGAATAAAAGACTCTACTATTGCCTGAGAAGTAAAGAGCCACTGAAATTCTGTTGTAAGTTTTGGTTGACAGCACTTTTCACTGAGAGAAGTGGCTCATAATTGTTTCAGAGAATGTGTTGGGAGATTAGGATAGTACAGCGGCTGTGAGTCCAAATTACCTGACAAAACAGTACGATTTCTTGGGTTATTTTTTTTTTTTAACCTAAGAAAAATAAGGAAACAAGTTGTCTATATGAAGTATTATGTGGGCAGAGATGCTCATTTTGCATTGTCTCTAATAGTGATTAATTGGTAACAACCTTTATTCCAGATAGGAGATGGTTACATAAAATAATGCAACTGTCTGCTCGTTGGAACAGTAGGCAGCCATTATGCCAGCCAAAGATACTGCGTCAACAACTATAGAGTAACTGGGTGCTAATAATCATAGTGACTTTGATTTGCTTAGTGCTTCCTGTGTGCTGTATACCCTCCACATTACCTTATTCAATCCTTCCCAAACCTCGGTGTCCGACAGGAGAATTTTCCTTATCTTAAATCCAGACTAAGCTGTGTTCCTTGCCCAACACTTAAAAACTGGGAAGTGGAAGAATGTTCTCCTGTTTTTATATATAGGAAGAAAGCAGGGCAGTGGGGGAAAAGGTGTTACATGAAAATGTAGCACGGAGGGCCACCTTTGTTAGCTCTCTGGCTTGCTGGCTTTTCACCTGTCCCTGGAATCCCATGTTCCTGTTCCTCCTCCTCTTCTTACTTTGAATAAGAAAATCGTTCAGAAATCTGGAGCCCTTGTGCTAGAAAGTTAGTAACTTCAATTTCCTTAGGTAAGAGAATTTCCTGATGCGTTGCCCTAGACAAGGGGATGGAAGTTGGATGTAGAAACCCAGTGAAAAATGAGACTCTGTGGAAATGAGTAACCATGTCACCTTCCTAAGATTTATCTCACAGCATGTCCCAGAGGCATCTCTGCTCAAAAAAAAAAAAAAAAAAAGCTTTGGGAAATAGTCATAAAATAAAGCTTTTTATCTCCCTGCTTCCAGTCTACTTCTAGAGACCCATAAACATTCACGACAGTATCCATGGGGGTTTGCGCACTCTGGCTCTGTGCAGTGCTGCCCTGGGGAAATAGGGATCCAAGGTTGCAATTCAGTTGTTTTTCAAGGAATATTATCTCCTCTACTAGAGAGGCAACATGGGTGAATCTGCTGCATTGCCTCTTTCCTGATTAAATCAAAATCTCAGCAGAGCAAATCAATCTGCTTTTTTTCCTATTTAAGCCACCACTGATTCAGCTTCGATCTTACTACCTCTCACTTAGATGACTGCAACAACCTCCCAGTAGCTCTCCCTGCCCTGGTCTTCCTCCCTCCCTGCATTCGCCTCAGATGGCTGCCAAGGGAGCTTCCTAAAATGCAAATAGGATCCTGGCAACCCCTTGCTTAAATTCATTTAATGGTGCCCCATTTATTCAGTATACAAATGCCCCTTCAACGCGTGCGAGAAAACTTCATGATCCCTGCCTACGTTTTCAGTACTCTCACCACTCACTTGTCATGCTGCAAAGGCTTCAGCCAAGTTTGCCCCCAGTCCTGAACAAAGCAGACTCTCCTAAGTTTCAGAGTCTTTGCAAACGGGGTTCATTCAGTTTAGAATGTCCTTCGAGAATGACTCCAGTTTAACATCATTGCCTCTGAGAAATGTTCTTGCACCACTTAAGCCTGGGTAACCCTGAACATTCTCATGTGTCAGGCAACAGAATCCCCTCTAGGTAGGAATGAACTAATTGTGGAAGTTACAGTGCTTCTTGGATTGTTGCAGGGACTGGGAAAATAGGCTCCAGACTCCTTTTCCAGTAGGAGCAGCTCCTAGGATGGGCCTCATGGTCTGGTCCTGCTAAAGCAGCCATTTCTGCCGCTGGTGGCACACCATGCTACGTCTGCTGCCACTCGTTCCCACTGAATCAGTGTCCAGTACCCTTCCCTGTTTCCTTGTGGGGCTCACAAACCAGGATCTTCTATAGATGAGTCTGATGGGTGGAACCAAAGCCACATGCCTGCGTTATAGCAAGGCAGATTGGAAGAGTTTCATTGTTGATCCCATATTGAGAAGGCAGAATTCAAACTCATATAAAGACACTGAGAAGATACAGAGCAGCATGAATGACTGAATCCCATGGAGTCTCTTTTTAAAAGACACTTTTGGCATTTCATTATGATTAGCTTTCATGATGTGTGTGCTTCCCTTGCGAGATCATGGGCTCGGGTTAAGGAGATGTCTTATTCATTTCTGTATCCATAACCCTGTGGCACAGTGCCTAACATAGCAGTAATTCTTTGTTGACTACTGAAAGAAGAGAGCTATGGGAACTCCTTGCCTAAAATTTTTTTTGCATGGCCAGTTGTAGGAGGTGTTTTAATCTAATTTTGAAAATTGCATCCTGGTTCTCTGTGCTCTGAGAAGCAAGAGACCAAATCTTAAGTAACCGAGGCTGTAGGAAATAGGACTTTAAATACTGTTTCAAATTTGGTCTCTAGGTGCAGGACTGCAGATTGTTCCAGAGTGCTCCTGTTCCGTGCCACCTCATACATCATGATCAACGTGGGGCCTTCAGCAAACGATAGAGTCAGGAGAGGTTATCTTTACTGCCTTGTCTCCCCTCTCAGCTGTCCTTTCTTCTCATCTGTATCCTGCTTTATTGTCTGCAAAGGACTTTCACACCTTTATCCATTTAAAGCTTACAGACCTCCTGCGTGGTTTTATTACCTTCATGTAGTAGTTCAGGCCAGAGGTGGACAGACTATAGTCCCAGGGCCAAACCCACCTTCAGTGTGTGTTTGTCAGTAAAGTTTTATTTGGGGCACAGCCACACCATCTTAGTTCAGGCCACTACAACAGAGGACCATGGACTGGGTGGCTGGCAATGAACATTAATTTCTCACAGTCCTGGAGGCTGGGAAGTCTACAGTCAAGGCACTGGCTGATTCAGTCTCAGTGAATGCTCTCTTCCTGATTTGCAACTGGTCCCCTTCTTGTTTTATCCTCACATGGTGGGGGGAGAGTGTGTGCTGTACTATAAACCTTTTCCTCTTCTTATAGGGACACTAACCCCATTATACCCCATCTAAACCTCATCTACTATCTCCCAAAGTCTCTACTCTAAATACCATCACATTTGGAATTAGAATTTCAACGTGTAAATTTGGGGAAGATGAAAACATTCAGTTCAGAGCACAGACCCATTCATTTCTGCATTGGTTATAGCTGCTCGTGGGCTATAATGGCAGAGCTGTGTATTTGCTGTGACCTAAAAAGCCTAAAATACTTATCTGGTACCTTACAGAAAAGGTTGTTGAGGTCTGAGGATAGGGATTTGGTGAAATTATTCATGCAAGCTGGAATGTAAAAACAAGTCTTCTGATCGTAGGTTTCCTTACTGGAATATTTTTTTTAGGAGCCATCTAAAAATGTGTGCCATCATTTGAAAGTAGATTTCTAGAACTACAGTGTTCCTTTTGACTCCGTTGACTTCTGGCCAAGTCAATCAAAAGTGGGGTTTATGGTATGTAAGTATGTGTTTTAAAGCCTTGTTGGCTTTGAAAAAACAGATCCCAGAGCATTAGAGTGGGTCTTGAGATTTGTGCATTTACTGTGCACAAAATGTTCACAGGTAGTTTGCACAGTTCTGCAGATACAGATAATCAGGATTGATGCTTCTGGTATGAGAGATTGTGCAAGTATGTATGCGATATCATCACTCCAAATTTAGCAGCTTCAAACAATAGCCATTTTATGATATATCTTGATTTTTGCAGACCAGGAATTCGGGCAGGGTTTTTAGGCAACTCTTCTTTACCATGTGGTGTCTGCAGCGGTCAATTGGTGGTCCCCATTTGGTGGACTGACTGCCCTGGCTGGATGCACCTAGCTGGGGCCTTGCTGGGGATTTCTGGAAAGCTGGGCTTAGCTAGAGCTGTCAGCTACAGTACCTGCTCATGGTTTCTGCAGAACAGCAGCTTCGGAGTGGTCCAGACTCCTTATGCAGCTTCTTAAAACCTCCATAGAGCACAAAGAATGTTCTCAGGGAACAGAAAGCAGTAGCTACTGATTTTCTTTCCTTCTTAAAATCTTTTTATTGGGGTATATTTGATGGGCAATATTAAGTTACCTGTTGGTGTACAACATGATGGTTTGATACCTGTGTAGATTGCAGAATGATTGGGGCGCCTGGGTGGCTCGAGGGTTAAGCCTCTGCCTTTGGCTCAGGTTATGATCTCGGGTCCTGGGATCGAGCCCTGCATTGGGCTTGCTGCTCAGTGGGGAGCCTGCTTCCCCCTCTTCTTTCTGCCTGCCTCTCTGCCTACTTGTGATCTCTTTCTCTCTCCAAATAAATAAATAAAATCGTAAAAAAAAAAAGATTGCAAAATGATCACCATAATAACTAGTTAATACCTGTCACCATACGTAGTTACAGATTTTTTTTTTTGTGATGAGAACTTGTAAGATTTACTTAGAGCAACTTTCAAATATGCAATACAGTATCCTTAATTATAGTCACCATGCTGTACACTACATCCCTATGACTTGAGTATAACTGGGAGTTTGTATCTTTTGACTTCCTTGACCCATGTTGCCCATTCTCTACTCTTTTGCCTCTGCCAGCCATCAACCTGTTTTCTGTATCTATGAGCTTGTTTTTAAGAGTCCACATAAAAGTGAAATCAAATGGTAGGTGCCTTTCTCTGACTGAATTTTGCACTTAGTGTTATACCCTCTAGATCCATCTGTGTTGTTGCAAATGGCAAGATTTCATTCTTTAAGGCTGAGTATTCCATAGTATATGTACACCACATCTTCTTTATCCATTCACCTATTGATGGACATTTAAGTTCCTTCCCTTTCTTGGTTATTGTAAATAATGTTGCAATAAACGTAGGTGTACACATCTTTTCAAATTAGTGCTTTTGTATTCTTTGGGAAAATACCTAATAGAGGGATTACTGGATCATATGATAATTCTATTTTTAATTTTTGAGGAACATCCATACTGTTTTCTACAGTGGCTGCATCAGTTTGCATTCCCACCAAAAGTGCACGAGGGTTCCTTTTTCTCTACATCCTCACCAACACTTGTTGTTGCTTGCATTTTTGATTTTAGCCATTCTGACAGGTGTGGGTGGTCTCTCATTGTGGTTTTGATTTGCGTTTCTCTGATGGGTGATGTCCAGCATCTTTGCATGTATCCGTTCGCCATCTGTATGCCACATTTGGAGAGATGTCTGTTCATGTCTTTTGCCCATTTTTAAATTGGATTTTTTTTTTGTGTGTGTGTGTTGCACTATATAAGATCCTTATATATTTTGGGTATTAACTCCTTATCAGATCCATCATTTGCAATTTTGTTTTTTTAATGGTTTCCTTTGCTGTGCAAAAGCTTTTTTGTGTACTCCCAATAGTTTAATTTCGCTTTTGTTTCTCTTGCCAAAGGAGACATATCTAGAAAAGTATTTCTATGGCAGATGTCAGAGAAATTGCTGCACATGTTTTCTTCTAGGAATTTTATGCTTTCATGGCTCACATTTAGGTTCTTAATCCATTTTGAGTTTATTTTTGTATATGGTATAAGAAAATGATCTACTTTCATTCTTTTGCATGCAGCTGGGCAATTTTCCCAGCAGCATTTCTTGAGGAAACTTCCCCCATTGTATATTCTTGCCTCCTTTGTTGTAAGTGAATTGACCACAACATGGATTTATTTCTGAATTCTCTATTCAGTTCTGTTGATCTATGTATCTATTTTTGTACCAGGACCATACTCTTTTTTTTTTCTTTTGATTTTATTTATTTGACAGACAGAGATCACAAGTAGGCAGAGAAGCAGGCAGAGAGAGAGGAGGAAGCAGGCTCCCTGCGGAGCAGAGAGCAGGATGCAGGGCTCCATCCCAGGACCCTGAGATCACCACCTGAGCCGAAGGCAGAGGCTTAATCCACTGAGCCACCCAGGCGCCCCATGGACCATACTCTCTTGATTACTATAGCTTTGTACTATATCTTGAAATCTAGGATCGTGATACCTCCAATTTTGTTCTTCTTTTTCAAGATTTGTCTTTATCTTTTGTGATGCCATGCTTATTTTAGAATTATTCTAGTTCTGTGAAAAATTCTTTGGTATTTTGATGTGGATTGCATTGAATCTATAGATTGCTTTGGGTAATATGGGCATTTTAACAATATTGGGTGCTTCTAATTCATGAGCATAGAAGGTCTTTATAGTTGTGTCATCTTCAATTTCTTTGATCAGTGTTTTATATTTATATTCAGAGTACCTGTCATTCACCTCCTTGATTAAATTGATTCCTACTTATTTTATTACTTTTGGTGCAATTGCAAATCAGACTGTTAATTTCTCCTGCTACTTCATTATTAGTGTATAAAAATGCAATAGATTTCTGTATGTTGAGTCTTCTATCTTGTGACCTTACTGAATTCTTTTATTGAAGTAGTTTCGTGGTGGCGTCTTTTGGGTTTTCTATATAGAGTATCACGTCATCTGCAGAGAGTGAAAGTTTGACTTCTTCCTTCCCACCTTGCATGCCATTTATTTCTCATCTGATTGCTGTGGCTAGGACTTCCAGTACTACATTGAATAAAAGTAAGGGTGGACACCCTTGTCTTATTCCTGACCTTAGGGGAAAAGCTGTTTTTCCTCATACGTATGCGAGCTGTGGGTTTTTCATATACAGCCTTTATTATGTCGAGGTATGTTCCATCTAAATCTACTTTGTTGAGGATGTTTATCATGAATGGTTGTTGTATTTCGCCAAATGTTCTTTCTGCATCTATTGAAGTGATCATATGGTTCTTCTCTTACTCTTGTTAACATGATATATCCTGTTGATTGATTTGTGAATGTTGAACCACCCTTGCATCCTTGAATAAATCCCACTCAATTGTGGAAATGACTTTTTTTTAATGTATTGTAGGATTTGGTTTGCTAATATATTGAGGATTTTTGTGTCTGTTTATCAGATATTTTCTTGTACTTTTCCTTTTTCAATGTCTCTACATAGTTTTGCTGTCAGGGTAATGCTGGTCTCATAGAATGAATTTGAAATCTTTCTTTCCTCTTCTATTTTTTGGAATGGTTTGAGAAGAATAGGTAGTGACTCCTCTTTAAATATCTAGTACAATTCACATGTGAAGCTCTCTGGTCCTTTTGTTTGTTGGGAATTTTTTGATTACTGATTCAATTTCATTGCTGATAATTGGTCTGTTCAAATTTTCTGTTTTTTTTTTTTCCTGTTTAGGTCTAGGAAGGTTGTGCTTCTAGGAATTTACCCATTTCTTCCAGGTTGTCCAATTTTGTTAGCATGTAATTTTTCATAATCTTATAATCCTTTGTATTTATCTAGTTTTATTTCCCCATTTTCATTTCAGATTGTGAGTCTTCTCTCTGGCTAAAGGTTTATCAAATTTTTTCTCTTTAGAAAATGAGCTCCTGGTTTCATTGGTCTATTGTATTGGGTTTTTTTAGTCTCCATTTCACTTATTTTTTTAAAAGCTTTTATTTATTTGACAGAGTTCACAAGTAGGCAGAGAGGCAGGCAGAGGGGGAGGGAGAAGCAGGCTCCCTGCTGAGCAGAGAGCCCTATGCGGGGCTGGGTCCCAGGACCCTGAGATCATGACCTGAGTTGAAGCAGAGACTTAACCCAATGAGCCATCCAGGCACCCCTCTATTTCACTTATTTTTGCCGTAATCTTTTTATTTCCTTCCTTCTACTGGCATTAGCCTTCTGCACCCCAAACCCCCTTGCCAGTTCCTCGAGGTATAAAGTTAGGTTGTTTGAGATTTCTCTTGCTTCCTGAAGTAGGTCTATATTGTTTTGATCTTCCTTCTTAGAACAGCTTTTGCTACATCCCAAAGATTTTGGACCATTGTGCTTTGGTTTTCCTTTGTCTCCATGTGACTTCTGATTTTCTCTTTGATTTCTTCGTTGACCCATTCGTCATAAAGTAGAATGTTGTTAACCTCCATGTATTTGTGTTCTCTCCAGATTTTTTTCTTGTTGTTGACTTCTAGTTTCATAGCATTATAATTAGAAAAGATGCAGGATTGATTTCAGTCTTTTTTTATTTTTTGAGAGAGAGCATGAGAGGGAGCATATGTGCAAATGGGAGGTAGGGGGCAGAAGGAGAGAGAGAATCTTAAGCAAGATCCACACTCAGCATAGAACCTGACGTGTGGCTTGACCTCATGACTCTGAGATCATGGTCTGAGCCAAAATCAAGAGTTGGACACTCACCTGACAGCCACACAAGTGCCCCATGATTTCAGTCTTTTTGAATTTGACTTGTTTTGTTGCCCAATATGTCATCTATTCTGGAGAATATTCCAGAATGGGAATGTATATTGTTTTAAGATGGAATGTTCTGAATATCTATTAAACCCATCTGGTTTAGTGTTTCATTCAAAGTCACTGTTTCCTTGTTGATTTTCTATTTGATCTATCCATTGATATAAGTGGGGTGTTACAATCCCCTACTATTATTTATTACTATTGACTACTTCCTTTGTGTTTGTTATTAACTATTTTATATATTTGGGTGCTCTGAATGTTGGTGCATAAATATTTATAATTGTTACATCTTACTTACTTGTTCCCTTTGATTATGGTGTCCTTCTTTGTCTCTTGTTACAGTTTTTGTTTTAGTCTGTTTTGTCTAAGTACTTCTACCCCAACATTCTTTTCACTTCCATTTGCATGATAAATGTTTTTCCATCCCTTTACTTTCAATCCACCTGTGTCTTTAGGTTAAAGTGTCTTGTAGGCAGCATACAGATGGGTCTTGTTTTTCTTATCCAGTCTTTTGGGGCATTTAGTGCATTTACACTCAAAGTAATTATTGATAGGTATTTATTTTTTGCCATTTTGTTGTTTGTTTTATGGTTGTTTTTGTAGTTCTGTTCTGTTCCTTCTTCCCTTGAGGTTTGATGGCTTGCTTTACTGACATACTTGGATTTATTTTCTGCATATCATCAGTTTTGGATTTGTGGTTATCATTAGGTTTACATATAACATTCCATGCATGTAACAGTCTATATTGATGGTTAAGTTTGAATGCATTCTAAAAGCACTACATTTTTACCCCACCCCCACCAGGTTTTATGTACATGATGTCATTCTTTACATCCTTTTGTGAATCCTATGGCTGATTTTTTTAAACATATAATTGATTTTAATATAATTTTTTAAACATATAATTGATTTTAATATTTAACATATAATTGATTTTAATAATATATAATTTTGTGCATTATCCTCCATACTGGTTTTATTAGTGATTAATCTACTTTTATTATGTTTGCGTTTATCTGTGAAATTGTTTCCTTTCCTAATTTTCTTCCCACTATGGCTTTTTCTTTCCATTCAAAGAATTCCCTTTGCTATTTTACGTAAGACTTGTTTAGTGGTGGTGTAGTGGTCTTGGGAAGAAGAGGAAACATTCAGGAAATAGAATGACAGTGAAGGAATTGTTTGCTAAAAAAAAAAATACAGACTCCAATCTGCTTTCAAGAAAAGAGTAAGATCTGAGCAAGCGAGTGAGGTTCTGATCTGCAGGGCATGAGGACGGAGCAAGCGAGACTGGGAATAAGTGACAAGACGTCTTGGGTCATTATTGTCCTTATCCTAGGGATGATGGATGCAGGATAAGAGGGTGAACAGGGCCTACTTTCTCACTTGGCCCCTGAGTCCCTCTCCCAGGAGGTAGAACCCAAGGTTAGGATAGAAGAGAGAGTGGAGAATAACGAAGTGTTGCCCTCTGGGAACTTAGCAAAACCTCCAGGGAGAGTATGGGGCAGACAAATCTTTCTCAGAATCAGATGGCAGAGCAAGTATAAATGTTCTTCCCTCTTTCTCAAAGTCATCCCAACTTATCATGAGGATGATGTTGTGAAAAGGACATCTTGGAAAACCCCAAACAATATTTCTTAGAAGATAAAGTAAATCCCATTTGTTGAGATGTTTCTGTGTGCTTGGAGATAAATCCCATTATTGTATTTTATCAGCAGATGCATGGGCAGTTTAACTGTGTAATAATGGCCCCAAAAGGGAGAGTTCCTAGTCTCTGTGAAGAATCCATTTTATGCAGGTTTTCTGGACAGTGTAAATCTGGTTCTGTGCAGAGAAGCACAAAGCAATTATGTAAATAGGGATGGCTTGAGGGAGAATGTTTGCAGAGCATAAGGGAGGGCTGGTGGTGGGACATGGTGGGGGGGGTGGGTTTCCTCCTTCAGGTAGACACTGTGAGTGCTACTGTGCAGAGGGACACAAAGCCGTTAGGGCCAACATGCTGCCGCTTGGAGTGTCCATTTATCATAACATAGTGGTCAGCATAGTAATCAGGAGAGCAGGCTCTGTGGCTGCGCTCCCTGCTTCCCATCCCATACCTACCACTTACAATCACGGGTCATGGCATTGGTAAAATAGGGCTGCTAATTTTATGTACCTTGCATGATTGTTGTGAAGATAAGATAATGCATGAATGGTGCTTAGAGCAGTTTCTGATACATAGCACATGTCTAAGCTACTAATATCATGATCTACATATTGTGTATTTTATATCCTGAAGAGATTTGGATGTACAGGGGCCCTTATAGTAAAGGGAGGGGCCCTTATTGTAAGGTCTCGCTCTGCTTCCTCTAATGAGACAGAATTAAGTCCTGGATTTCTTCATCACCAGGTCACAACCTTGCAGATACCAACATGCCTGTGGAGAAGATACAGAATTCCTAAATGGAGATCCTGGGTCATTAAAATAGCTCTGGGGTTGCCTAGATCTTCACTTTTTATCAAGATATGAAGGCTTGATGGTACCATAAGCAGTATCACTGGTGTGTAAAGTCCCAACTGGGATTCATATAACTAAATTACAGCTTTAACTTTGCTCTTGGCTCAATTATGAGCACAGTGGATGGAAAGAATGTGGCTGGTGTGAGAGGCACATGGAGCCTCTGGCTGGGATCAGGCACCTTATTTTGGTATGGTTACCATGTCCTATGCAGGTTCTGATGCTACCCTTCCAAAGACCACTATAATTATGTGTGTGCCTTTTTCGTCTTCTCTATACTAGAAGCTCCTCAAATATGAATGTTATTCAGCATCTATTCTGTCCTAGTTTTCTCTTTCATTCTCGTATTGTTTTTAGATCCCATAGTATCTGGCTCATGGTTGGTGATTCATAAATGCTCAATAGATGACTAGATAAAAGAATGGGTGATCTTTGTTACAATCAGGCACTTACTTAGTTTAGGGTCTTTAATCAAATTTCTTGGTCTTTCTGGGTCTTGCCCATAACAAGGGGTATCATTTAACTGAAATGTCCTACTTCACCAGCTTAAGGGCATAACATTGGTTATGGTACATGATTATTCCCAGATCTATATCTTGCTCTAGTATATATTTATATATTGAACTGTCTATTCAAGCATTTCTGGTTAGATGTGCAGTAGGCAACACAAGACTTGAGTTCGAACATGACCTTGTGTCTACCTGTTGCCAAACCCTCTCCCAGGCTTCTCCATCTGAGAAGGACACCACCACCTACTTACTTGCTCAAAACAAGAATGTAGGGATCACCATGGACTCTTCCATACCCCTCCTACCTGACATTCAAGCCACTGTAATTCATTTAAGTTCTTAGTCCTATTCCTTCGTACCCTCTCCATTGCCTCAATCCTGTCCCCTCATCTAGGTGCAGACTACTGCACTTGTCTCCTGAATAGTCTTGGTGCTTTCAATCTTTCACATAACCCCCTTTTTGGTCTCCTAGATACCAACCACCCTGTGCTCCTTCTAGAAAAATGTTGTGTGGGTTTTATGGAGTGACAAACTATTTAGGTGAAAGATGACAAGAAAGAAAAGACAGGGTGTGTGTGTTTGGGGAGCCCCGGGTGCTGGGAGGCAAGAAAATCGAAGAGAAGAAAGGCTCTATTCTAGGACAAATCCACAAGTGGGAGTAGGTGGTCCTTGGAAATGGGGCAACCACACAGGTAGGGGAAAGGAGGAGCCGCTGAAGAGAGCTCAGCCTGGGAAGTGTCCTCCGTGATGTACTTCAAATGGGCTGGGAAGGATGCTCTGCCAAAACACCCTGTTCATTCTTTAGCCTTCAGGCATTTCACTGAGCAATGAGCATTAACCATTTTCTGGATGGAGGCTTCACCATCTTATTCTTTTGATGGATGTCAAGGACGTGATAATTGGTTTGTAATAAAAACACTGAAGCTCAAGAGGGAATGCAGTCTAGGTCTTGACCTTTTGTCTCTAAAGGTGCTCATGCTCCTGGGTGTGTTTACCTGTTATTTTGCCAGCAAACTCTGGTGGACTTATTGACCCTAAACCTTGAACTTGGTGGGCAATCCATGCCTCTACCACAGGGGGACCCAACACAGGGCTGCCTAAGGATAGGTCTCTGGTGAACATTTGTAAAGCATCATGCATCACTGGACACTTGAACACCCATCAGGGATCTGCTTTGAGGCCTCAAGGAAGCACGGCATAGTCTTTACGTGCAGTCATGGTCAGTACGAGATGGTCAGTACTGAATTTCTACAGCTTCGCATCGTGCTGTGGTACACACGGTTTCCAAAAATCCTTCCAGTTGAAGCTAACTTGTCAGCCCTGATCCTCTTACACTAGAAGTGTCAAACGCAAGGAAGACCTAAATGGGATTCCCTGGCTGGAGATCTCAGCTTAATGTGGGTGAGACTCCCGTCCAACATGAACCTCCAGTAGATTTAATTGAGAACTGTGGTTTATTTTGCTCTCTGAGCTAAATTGGCAGCAGTACAAATAAAAAATGTGAAAAGCTGTAGCTGCAGGCTTAGGGGAACACCAGTCCAAAGCAAAGAGATTGTGTTTATAAAACCACAGGGTTGAGCTGTTTTCCCTTGTATGATCTTTGATTTCTTGTTCTTCCTTGGCTGGAGCACTGTGATCAGTGATCTTTGTAAGCCGTCTGTATGGAACTGGGAGGAGGGGAGAACACCCCTTCCTGCCCTCCTTTCTTGGTATTGTTTCAAGCTGTAGGTCAATCTATAGATTTTTCTAGAGCCATAAGAGAGGAAATCATTCCTCCTTTCTCCTTTGGGTGACCATTATATCCACACTCTCTTCCCCTCGGCCTCCTGTCAGAACCTGGGAGCTAGAAGTGTAATGCTGTCTCGTGTATGCTTCAGGAAATTGGACTAGGCTATGCTTCTTAGGGGAAAAGCTTAAACACTTGAGAATAATCTTAGACATCAGGTAAAAATAGCTCCCGGAATTTTATGCTTAGAGTTGTAACTCTGTGTGTCCAAGGACTATAGTTTTCTAGATTTTCTGGCAAATAGAATTGCTAGGATGCTTGAATCTCAGAATTGGTAGTGATTTGGAGGTCATCTCATCTGAGTTTGTAGAAAAAAAATACATCAATTTTAGAAAATTTTCACTCTTTTTCAAACTGGTATCACTTCTCAGTTTTTATACTTGACAAAACAAAAATCTACGCTAAGATCATTCCTCTTAGTTTGCTCTTTCTTTGCCAGAAAAGCTTAGCACCGTGATAGATACGGGTAGTGAGGGAATTCTCCCTCTCTCCAGGATGCATAAAATGCCAGGGAAATGTGCTGGATCTATCATGGCCCCATTGTGTTGTCTTTTTTATGCCCATCAGCTTTTCTGCAGCACTCTGCCCCAGAGGCCATTAGGGACTGCGGGAGTAGAAGCTGAACCATGACCACCGTCCACTCACAGAGAGGGGAGAATGCTTTGATATTCATGTGCTGTGGTCCTTCCTCCTGACAGAGCCCACTGACAGCCATTCCCAGCAGGACTCAGGGTGTTTGGATGCTGCATGCTTTTATGCTGTAAACAGGCAAGGGGCGTGAGCAAACTGCTTGCCCAGATCTAATCAAGCCTCCTCCTCAGATTCTAGACCCCGCTCTGACTGTGACCTCATTACCCCTTCATTTCGAGGCGCAACAGGCCAGCCTCCTAGGAAGCCAGGCTGAGACAGGCAGAGGGGAGGCTGTGGGATGTGGAGAGTTGATCAGGCCCTCACTCCTTCTCTCCCTCCTGGCTCTTGGCTCTTTTAGTCGTATGTTTGAAAAGGCAGTGCGGCAAGAAAATGCCGGAGCCAGACATCTTTAAAACATGCCCTTTGTAAATCATCACCATCTGTAGTCACAATGCAGGGAGGACATCAGAGGGAAGTGGCCGCTTGCTCTGAGAGACTGGTCCCAGGGGGCTGTAGGCAAAAGAGGAAAGAGGCTGTTGCATGTGTTGGCAAGGGCAGACAAATGGCTGTTGAATTCGTTGAGATGTGGGGCTGATCCCAGCAGCTGTTCAGGCCCTCAGAGGGCTGTTCAGAATGTGCTGGAACCTCCAGTCAAGCTGTTCTCCTGTTCCTGCTGCTGGCTTTTTATAACCTGCCTGCCTGCTTGCCTCACATTTCAATGGCATTTTAACAATTATGAAGACCTTTTATATGCATTACTGCATTTCATGCTCATGGAAACCCACGAGAAGTATGTATTACTGTTAACAACTGTTTTATAGGCCAAAAGGAGGAAGCCTCTGGATAAATGCCATGCCCAAAAGGAAGTGGTGGAAAGCCCCACTGCCTGCGATCTGGCCTTGTTGTCTTGTCACACTCACAGTTTCCAGTTGTCTGTCACCTTCCTGTAGCCTAGAACAGTGGTTCTCAAACTTGTGCATGCATCAAAACTGCCTGGAAGTCTTAACTGAGGCAAGGTCTTTTCACTACGTTAGCATACGTGTGTAAATTAATTTGTGGGGATGTTTGGGAACCTACAAAGACATGCATGCATGCACTTGTATTTTCTTTTAGTTGCCAAAAATAGTTAAAAAGCCTAGGCATTATTTATTTTGCAGCTTAGGAAAGGAAAAGAACACATTCCAAACCCTGTGAAAAGAAAGAATATCCTGTTTCTTTGGATGTGAGCTTGTGGAGAGCCAGGGGAGTCCAGCTTGAGATAATGAAATGGTAGGATATGTGGGCTGGAAGGGCAAGCGCCCCCTTCCTCCCCTGGGTGCTGTCTGAGCTCTAGGCCCGTGATACGCTTTGGGGAGGCAGAGATGAAACCCACGGTCTGGTCTATGCATATGGTGACGGAACTCACACACTGGCTGGGGAGGTAGATTCACAGGCAGATGAGATGAGATGATAATTTTACACTAAGAATTTCTGTCCCCCGTCATTCCTTTTCTCCTTTGGGCCTTTCTCCCATATAAGCAGCTCAGCTGGTCTGTGCTAACCCGCTTACGGAAGGGATGTGACAAGGGAAAGAAAGGAGTCCTTTTGTGGCTTCAGGCTTTAACATTTCATCCTTTATGGGGAACAGAAGGGACTCATGGTCTAGAAGAAAATACCGAGGAAACAAAACCTCTCCCTACCTCCCTGCCCCTGCCTCTCGGTCTCCTCCATCTTTTTTTTTTTTTTTTTCCGCTTTATTTGATTTCTTTTCAGTGTTCCAGAATTCATTGTTTATGCACCATACCCAGTGCTCCATGCAGTACGTGCCCTCCTTAATACCCACCACCAGGCTCACCGAACCCCCCACCCACCCTCCCCTCCAAAACCCTCAATTTGTTTCTCAAATTCCACAGTCTATCATGGTTCGTCTCCCCCTCCAGTTACCCCCAACTCACTTCTCTCCATCTCCCAGTGTCCTCCTTGTTTTGTTTTAAGAAAAGGAACACTTTGGCTTAGAGGAGAGAGACTGAATCGGAGGAGTAGTACACTGATGTTGCTGGTTCCTAGTTTTCCCGGGCTTTAGTTCTGGAGATAGGGCGGGGCTCTGAAGAAATGGTCTTGCCTCAGGGGCTGTAGCAGGGGGATGATTTCCTTAGGTGTGAAATGGGAGGGAAGTAGTAGGCAGAGGCTCTGAGACTGGGTCAACGCACATGGCCCCAAAATCTAGGACCAGGCAGGGTGATGGACTTCTCAACCCCACACGGATGATTTTGAGGACACGAGATCCTGCCCCTGTTGCTGCTCTGGCACAATGTGAGCCCCCTGGAAATTATGCCATCTGGAGCTGGAGTAGAGTACACACAAAGTAGTAGAGAAAGTTACATTCACTTAACCTCTGAGTCTGTGGATAGGGACTGAAGCCTAGCACACAGGTTAGTTACATAACGGAGCACGAGGGCCCTCCCCGGGTACAGCAGGAACCCAGGTGACAGGGACACAGCCCCAGGGGAGGTCACCTTTCTGGAGGAGATATGGCATGAGATAGGGGTTGATAAGTGTAGATTTAGTGAAATTTGCATTTTTAAAAAGGTGATCTTGCCAAATGCAGTTTTGCTAATCACAGCGTTTTCCAGGACCATAAGGCTGTGTTTAGTGAGAAACTGCTAGATTTATTTCCTATGCAATAGCATTCTCTAACACTTCTTTGCTTCTCTGGAGCCAAGATCAATCCCTTTTCCTCAAAAACTTAGTTGGCAGGCCCAGCCCACATTAACCCTTACCTGCCCCCTGGTGTTTGAAAGATTGTCCCTTCTCCACATTCTAACGCTTTAGATCACACATTATGCAGCCTCGTTCTTGGATTCATTCGAGCTATTTACATCTTTCTGCAGGGATCACAGCTCTGTGGAGGTTTCACTAAGGTGATGTTCCTCTAATGCTTAGTAAGAACTTAGAGCAGCTTCAACACACCCCAGTGTCACGCAGACATTACTATGACCTTGCACAGCACAGTATTCTCCCCATTTAACAGATGAGCATACTGAGGGGGCGTCAAGAAACCACAGAAGAGGATCATCAGAGCTGGGACAATGAAAAAAAAAAAAGGAAGACCAATGTGGTTCTAATCACAACAGAAGCAATTTGCCTGGTTTGACTTGGCTAAGTTTCTTAATTTAAATTTTATTTAAATTATTTTGATAAATAAGATTTGGACGTTAGCTTGAGAACCTCAGTGAAGGTTGGCTATCTTTTCTGTATGGGTTATTCTGAAGCTAATGATCTAGTAACTATTTGATGGTTGACTCTGTCCTTCTTAGTCATTTTGTACAGGGTCCCAGCAGATGGTATAGTGGGCAAGCAGGTTCAGGTGTGCTCCCTTATTCTTGCAGTGAATTTTCTCATGTTCCTATGGAAGCCTGGAGAAGCGTTTCCTCCCCAAGAGTCTCTTGCTGGTCTGTAGTCCCATCTGCATGGCACATACTACTCAAACAGGCCCTCCTCTGAGCAATCTCTGTGCCGCTGGGTTACATCACCTTCTGTTCACCCCACTGGTGAACGAACCACCCTGGGGTAATACGGATGGCCGAACGTGCGGCACTTAATACTGGACGGATGAGATTGAGAGCAGCGGGTTCCTATCTCACATACTCATAGCCCAGGCTAGGAAGGCACTGCACTGCCCAGGGCCACAGGCATGTTGAACTTGGGAACAGAATGAACAATGGTGGGCTGTGTGGAAGGCAGGCTTGGTAGTAGGAAGAGGTTGTAGTGGCCCCAGGTTCATGGTGGGAGGGGTGGCAGAGGCAGTGGTGGGTGTGGTTGGTTGGTTTGAAGAATTCCGTGAGCTGTCAGGGAAAGAAAACCTACCCGGATAAGCAGGAACTTTACCTGGCCCTTTTGATAACGAGTGTTGATTAGGGAACCTTCTCTGTGGGAGGGGAAGGGCAGTTGTGGAAAGCTCCTTGAGGACCTGCAGGTTTTGCTATATATGGAAGCAGCACTTAATAGTGAACCTCACTGATCGATGGTAACTATCTGCCAAGGGATGTGCTAGTGAAGGCTCTTACCTTATCAGCCCGGCTTTAGCATATCAAACCCAGGATCTTCGAGCTCAGCTCCAGGGTGTGGATATTCTGAACACAGAACGCTGCCTCTTCAGAATCTTGCCTGAG
Source organism: Meles meles (assembly GCF_922984935.1). Taxonomy (NCBI): domain Eukaryota; kingdom Metazoa; phylum Chordata; class Mammalia; order Carnivora; family Mustelidae; genus Meles; species Meles meles. The sequence continues at coordinate 42,570,081 of NC_060078.1, read as the reverse complement.
CCTTACTTTGGAATAGTTGTTTAGTTTCTTTCAAACTGAAAGAGGTTACTGGTACTTGGGAGGCAGATTATCAAGCCTCCCCAGGATTCATACTATATTCCTTAAAGTAGACCACCAGGGAACTCCGGATCTTCTTTGATCAGATTGTCCTGAGTACATAAGGCTCTTCCACTTCCATGGAGAAGGAATCTACAAGATTTGCTCTAAGAAAAAAAAAAAAAAAAGCAGGGGGATGGTTATTAAAAGCTTATAGATTGGGGGCGCCTGGGTGGCTCAGTGGATTAAGCCGCTGCCTTCGGCTCAGGTCATGATCTCAGGGTCTTGGGATCGAGCCCCACATCGGGCTCTCTGCTCCGCAGGGAGCCTGCTTCCTCCTCTCTCTCTGCCTGCCTCTCTGCCTACTTGTGATCTCTCTCTCTGTCAAATAAATAAATAAAATCTTTAAAAAAAAAAAAAAGCTTATAGATTGGTCTCAGAGAACACAGGGCAGGAAGGCGGCTGACCCTTGAGAATGAATGGAACCAGAAGCTGGCTGCCCACAGCCTTTCCAGACCTCACCTGCTGTTCTTTCTCCTGGCCCCTTTGCTAGAAACCATGATTAACCCACAGAAAAGCACCTGAGTTTTCATCTCTTTTCAGTAGATTAGGCTGGACTGAAATCTCATAATGCCAAATGGAAATCTCATGAAAACAGGTGTCTGATTTATTTATCTTGGGTCACTCATGGGCCAACAACACTGTAGAACCTAGGAGTCTGGATCACCTTCGATAAAATGGAGCCAGGAACCTTGACTGTCCATGTGAACTGAGAGGGTGAGGAGGGATAGTTCTTAAAGGAAGGATTAGGTTTTCACTGCTCTGTTCTTCCTGTAAAGTTGCTTTTATAGAACAGAGCTTTACTGTCATGATATCAGTGGTCTCCACTGCCATTTGTTGTATAGCTCTCTTCTGTGGTGGAAAAATTTCTACTGAGGCTATCGTTCATTGTATTACTCTACAATCCACAGAGTCCGATACTCATAGCTTTGACTTCTGTCTTGGAACTTGAATTAGGCAAGTTACTTAGCCTCTATCAACTTTGGCTTCTCATTAATATAACAGGGATAATACACCAGATTGTTGTAAGAATTAAATAACATACTGTTTGCAAAGTACTTGCACTTGGAGTAGGAGACACTCAATGAACAGTAGCTATTATTATTAATTTAATGCTAAATTATTGTTATTTCATGCAGCACACTCTCAGACCAACATTGACAAAGGCTGTTCAAATAAATTGATGCTTTCCTTTTCACTGTTGGCGACAAGATTACAAGCCGATAGACATTCTGACAGGCATGACCCTCCTCTCAGAAAAATGTAAAGTGTGTAATTATGTTTTCATGCTAACAAGGATTGAGAGGTAGTAATCTTGATTTTTTTTTTTTCTTTCCTTTTGTGTGTGGTGACGTACACTAACCTCTACCTAGCTTTCTTTGGTGGGAAGATCAGATAATGACCCTTCAGACTGTGAGTTTGATGTTAAGCTGGGGGTGAATGGAAGGTTGTCATTGCTGTCAAGTAAGTGCCGCTGAAAGAGGAGAGCCATTTGGAGTCTGTGTGTGCTTTCTGTTGTTCAAGTAGGACTTAAGGTGGATCTAGAGCAAGAATAAACAGAAAACATTATGTTGGAATTTGAGATTCAACAGTGTTGAAAGAGAAAAGGAAATAAAAACGATTTTCTTATAATTTACTAAGATGTGGGTCTTAGTTCCTAGCATTTTTTTTAACCATTCCCTTTTAGGGATCCCCATGGAATATGGATTTTTCCTTATTTTTTAATCCATCACGTGCAAGCCTTTAACCTGCTTGCTGGGAAGCCTTCCATTTTTACTGAACAGTAGCCTTCCCTCACCAGAACTTTAAAATTTCCTATTTTTCCTCAGCTCTCAAATATTTGGCTATTGCCTTCTAACTTGAATGAAGTCTTATATACTTTGAAGGTAAGCTGTTTCAAATCCTCCTTCTCTCTTTGGAAATAGGCAGAATCTAAATGAATGAATACAATAATGTTAAAAGGTTAAACTGAAGCAGATGTAACAGAATCAACTCTGTGTGCATATATAGACCTATATAATCTCCAAGTTACTATGATATTAAGACTGTAACCACACTTTACTCTCTGTGTTCTTCATTTTGCAATGACACACAGTAAAGAGGCAGGCTAATAAATTAGCCCTTTTAGGAATGTCCGTGACACCTTGGGAAGCTAAAATGCATGCTGAGAACATAGTGCAGTAATGTGGCACTATGTTTCAGAATTTGAGAAACGAGAGAGGATCATAGGTGAAGGGAGGGAAAAATGAAACAAGATGAAACCAGAGAGGGAGACAAATCATAAGAGGCTCTTAATCTCAGGAAACAAACTGAGGGTTACTGGAGGGGATTTGGGGGAGTGGGATGGGGTGGCTTGGTTAGGGATATTGGGGAGGCATGTGCTATGGTGAGAAAGAAAAAAAAATAAGTGAAAATAAAAAAAAATAGAGAAGTTAAAACAAAACATAAAACCCTACCCCTGGAAAAAGAAGGTGATCTCGTGTCTCTGTCTTGCTCAGTCATCCCAGACTCCTGTGGTCCTTTTGTTCTAACCACACCACAACCTCTGCTGCTGGGATATTTGGGTGTAATACCCACTTGGATGAAACTCTTGATGGGACATGCACGTTCTTAGTTTCTAGTCCCTGCTCTTATGATTTCCTTTCCTGAAATCCCATTTCAACCTTCTACACTTGGGGGAAAAATCCTTCCCAGCGCAAGAATATTGATAACCTTTTTCCTCAGCCCTGGTTTTTGTTGGGTAAACATTTTGATTAGTAGCCTGGGGTGGGAGGAGATTCTCTATAGGCTTTCTTGCATCACACTATATGATTCCCTGAAGTGTGTTCTCAAGAAGCTCTTTGCAGACCTTGGACTCTGGTTTTTGCAGAGGTGGATATGGAGGCTGAGGATGGGAGCCCTGGTGACTCGGAATGTTGATGAGATAGGAGGGGGGCAGTGGGGGTGAAGTGAGGCATCTGAGAGCTGAGGACTAACCCCATAGAGGAAAAGCAAGCTCTCCTAGGAATCTAAAACTGTGTTTGCTCTTCATTGCATGATTTATCATTTTCTCAATCTCCCTAGCAGATTTATTTTAGCCACCTGTGCTAATCACCAGTGAAGGTGGAGGGGGGTCTGGGATAAAGCCCTTATAGGCTCAAGACTGTAAGGACTCAAGGATAACTGAGGTTCCCTATGGGAGACTCACTACCTCTGGATGACATAAGGAGTCAAGCCTGTCTTCTCATGCTGTCTCCTTCAGGCAGTCCCCCATGATAGCCCCAGATAGAGCTGATGTCCTCCTCTGGATGTTGATGGTACTTTATTCATTGGACAGAGCCCTAAATCTGCGACCTGGGATTGTTAACTGGTGTGTCTGGCTTACTAAGTTATGAATTACTGGAAGGCAGGGTGCTGACCTTTCTTGCTCCTGTATCCCCAGTATTGGGTAGTGCTAGGCCTACACTAGGTGCCCAGGATGTGACAGAAATAGATTGCCAGATCCAGTTCTATGTACAGCATCTTCAGGTATGTTGGCTGCTGGTGCTAACATAGTTCTAACCTCGAGCATTAAAGGGAACTGTTCTAGGCAGCTTTCAGGTTTTCCTTGCTGAGCCCTCCCATGCAAGAATGCTATTGGCTAAGGCTTTCCATAGTTTGACATTTTGCTTATGGGTTAATAAGAAAACTCACTTTTCTCTCTACCAGCTGGAAAACTGCATTTTTCTTGATTGTTGACCTTGCAAGCCCCATCTGGGAACTTGGCATCCAATTAGGCCTGAGAATGTGCAGACCAAGGAGTGGGGTTATAACCAGGTCAGCCTTCCTCTTGAAATAGTTGTGAAAGAGAACTCCCAAGCAAAATAAGCATGAAGGAGGTTTCAGGACACAATAGGAATAAACTAAGGAGAGAAAGGAAACTTTAACTGTCCTTAGAGGACAAAGAAGGGTGATATTGGGTGTTTGTTCAGTAGAATGGTACCTGTCACTTTAAAAAAAAAATATATTTTTGTTAACCTCTAATGTATTATTTGTCCCAGGGCTGCAGGTCTGTGAATCATCAGGCTTACACATTTCACAGCACTCACCATAGCACACACCCTCCTTAATGTCCATTGGTACTTGTCACTTGATTGAAATATGAGAAGTTTGTGTGTGTGTGTGTGGGCGGGGGTGGGTAGAGAGCACAATCGATTGACCATGGATTGAGCCTTTCTGCTGTCCTCCTCAGTAAAATGCACATAAGTTTTCCCCTTCTGGGGTGAGTTTTCAGAGGGTACTATAGTTGGTTGATGCTCAAGCATGACCGGGAGCTCCCTCCATGGCTGATTCAAGGGTCCCCTGATCCCATAATTTCTCTACAACTCTCAAGTGCATGAAATTACTATGGGAAGGTGAAAGTGTAGTGCCATGGTTAGACTCCTGGGCTGGAGCAGCCAGAGCTTGGTCACAGGATATCTGGATAAACAGTTGCCTTTGAGTTAAAAAGCAAAGTTCTTCTCAATTAACTGATCATATTAGGCATTTATGTTAAATAGATACATTTTTGGAATTTGACGTCACAAATTTTAATAATCTATCGTCCAGGTTTGCATCTCAATCCTGTGACTTCGGGTCAATTATTCAGGTTCTGGGAACCTATTTCCGTACCTGCTGCCCTGAGCTAAGGTGTATAGCCTAGAAAATCCTTATTAGAGTGGTGGTGGTGGTGGGATGGGCGGCAGTTGTGTCTGAGACCATTGTTTGCTCCCCATTATCTTTGTCATTGTAGATGCCTGGCGTAGAGCACGGTGACAATGTGTCATGCAGAAACTACACATGCCAGACTCCCTTGCAGTTAGGTGTGAGTGTGTTGGGATTTCTGGCCACAATGTGAGCTGAAGTTTGTGCATGGAAAATTTAGAAAGGCTCTTTAAGGGAGGAACAACCTATTTGTCCTTTCTTGCTTCCTCCTCTCTGGTGCCTGACATTCAGAGGTGATGCAAATGCTCCAGCAGCCATCTGGACCCTAAGGGGACTTTGAGAATAGAAGCCATGATCTGGGGGGTGATGGGGTAGAAAAATCGAGAAAGCAGTTTCCTGAATCCCTGCTAGAGCTCTTTATCAGAACTTTGGGGTGAGAGAATCGTGTGTCTAAGACACAGTATTTAATTTTTGAGTTTTATGTGCAGTCAGACTTTATTCCAATTGATAGAGATGATGAAGATCATGCTTTTTTTTTTTTTTTTTTTTTTTCAAATGACCTGTATTGATTTGGGGATTTCCCAAAGATTGCCCTCTTGGTCAGCTGATTTCCAGCTGGGCCAGTTTGCTGGAGCAAGGTCCAGAGGGATTTGGGTCTATGCTGGGATAAAGCAAAAGTGTGGCTCCAAAAGGGTAGTCCAGGGAAAAAAATACCACCAACTCCATATTACCTGCTGTGTGTTACCTTCGACAAGTACGAAAGCAGCCCTGACGTCAGGCTTTTCCCTAATTCCTGCTGCATCTCTCGAGATAATTATTACATAATACAGCTGAGAGTAATTACCCAAATCGTGTTTCTTTGTTCTGATTTTGCTGAGGTGCGTGTAGAGAGCACCTCTTCCTTGGTCATCAAAAAGGAGGTGGAAATATTATTTTCTTCCCTAGGTTTGCATGGTTTGGCAAGTAAAAGGCTCGCAGTTTTACTGGGAATTCTTACCCACTTTCCACTCTGCTCTCGAATATTCCTGTTTGTGGCGACTGACAGGCCTGGGCCTGCCAGGCTCTGAGGGAGGTGGGAAGAGAGAGGGTGGACACCACACTTCAACCTTCATTCCAGTGCAGCCTGGCTTGTCTCTGCCCATAGCAGAGCTGATGGCTCCTCTTCTCCCTTGGGATGTTCTGCTAAACACAATTACATGCTGCATTTGACAACAGAGCTGGTAATTTATGTGCTGCTGGAATGGAGAAAGAGGAAGGTAATCGAGATGAATATCAATGTGCTCTGAAAAGATACCACATTTTCTTATCCCTTTCAGGAATCAGGCTCTGGTTATGGAAAGGAAGCTGTTCATTGGTCCTTTGGTAGATTGACTTGAAACCAGCTTGACTGAGAATGATGTGTAGGGGGAGAATGCAGTATCCCTGCCAAAGATGCTCTGATGTTGGTGGTGGGGGGTGTGTTGGGAAGGCGTGGGGGCAGAAGTCCGTATCAGACTGTCAGCTTGCAATATTTGATGAAATCCTGGACTTACTACTGACAAGACCTTGAACATTATTACACTTTTCTGAATCTTGGTTTTGTCCTCCTGAAGTGAAAGATGAAATCTTACTGCTTACATCACCTTGGATGGAACGGGAGGGTATTATGCTGAGTGAAATAAGTCCATTCAAGAAAGACAATTATCATATGCTTTCACTCATATTGAATATAAGAGACCATGCAGAGGGCCGTAGGGGAAAGGAGGGAAAGCTGAATGGGAAGAAATCAGAGGGGGACAAACCACGAGGGACTCTTAACTACAGGAAACGAACTGAACACTGCAGAGGGGAGGTGTGTGGGGAGGTGGGTAACTGGGTGACAAGCATTAAGGAGGGCACATGATGTGATGACACTCGGCGTTACATGCAACTGACGAGTTACTGAACTCTACGTCTGAAACTAACGATGTACTATATGTTGGCTAATTGAATTTAAATAAAAGAAACGATGAAGAGGGAGGAAAAAGACTGTCATTGGCTGGTTCTGAGGGATAAAAGAGCTAAAGTATATAGGGCACTGGCCTGGGACAGTTGTTGGCCTGGAACAAAGTAGATGGTCAAATTCCATTCTTCACCTACAGTCAAAGGGCCACACTTCATTCCTACAAAAGTTTGTGAAAATAACTTTGCAAAGTCTTACCAGTGACAGAGTGATGGCCTTTCATGACATTAAAGAAGGGTTGCTGCACCACTTTGAGTCAGCATGAACTTGGTTTTGAGGAGCAGGTGTAAATATGTCTGTGTATAAATTTAAATGTCTTCCATTTTCTGTTTCTCAAACAGTAATTATAAAAAATTTAAATGTCTTCCATTTTCTGTTTCTCAAACAGTAATTAAAAAAATAACCATTTCCATGTTATCCCTTTATTTTTTAGTAATCGCTACACCCAAGGTGTGCGGCTCAAACTCACAACCCCAAGATCCAGAGTCACATGCTCCACCAACTGAGCCAGCCAGGCACCCCTGTTGTCCCTTTCTTTTTATATATATATATTTTATTTATTTGACAGAAAGAAATCACAACTAGGCAGAGAGGCAGGCAGAGAGAGAGGAGGAAGCAGGCTCCCTGCGGAGCAGAGAGCCCAGTGGGGGCTTGATCCCAGGACCCTGGGATCATGACCTGAGCCGAAGGCAGAGGCTTTAACCCACTGAGCCACCCAGGCGCCCCCCGGTTGTCCCTTTAAATGCAGCCTCTTTCCCTTCCTGAGTGTCCTAATCTGAGAACCAGGCCACTTCCCCGTAATACAAGAGCTGAGCCTACCCTCTTTGTGTTACCTTCATTGTAGCCTACAAAATGCTCCAGATCCGTCGAAGACTTGCTCTTCAACTGGAAGAGAGAGGGTTTTAAACTTATTATTTTTTTTAAGATGGAAGAAATGATACCACAAGGCCTCAGGCGGAGCTGGCCCCCATTCCTGTTGGGTCCCATGAATGGTCCATGGGTGGCACATAAACAGCAGCCCAGCGAAAAATTCCTCTCTTTGGAGAAAGTCCTCAAGAATAGACGCGTTTCTTACTTTCCACTCTTTCCTGCCTCGCTTCCCAGGCCCTGGAGCCCTTCACTCCTTTGTGCTGTCGGGTGTGGGTTTCCACTTTCTCCTTTCTCTTTAGTTTTCTTTGGCTCTCTGGCTAATCTCTCCCTGCTGCCTGAAATCTAGAAATTTTAAGCTCTGCCCTGGTGAATCCACAGCTCTCCTCCAGCTCCTAAGAGAGGTGAGGAATTTGGGTAGATTGAGCTCCACTGAAGACCCAGAAGACCCTTATTCCACCAAGTGATGAAGATCTCTCCCCTGGCTCCGGGACCAACTATAGGAGGCAGAGGGTGAGAGGTAACAGGAATTTGGCTTGCTTTCTGTTATGAGAAACTGGCCACTTAGCACATCTACCTTTAAGCTGGGGAAAAAGCCAGTGCTCATTTGCTCCATCTCATGGCTGCTTTGTCTGAGTTAGCACATAGCAGGTACTTAGTCTTTGCGGCAAAAAGTGGAATTGAAAACCTCTACTGCAGTCAAGTTCAATGGCTCCAGTCTATACTGTGTTGTTGGAACTGGAGCCTCCCCAAACCTATCCATGGTTCCTGGGCTAAAACCAAGGCACCTGGACCCAGTGGCACTGGAGGCTGCCCAGAATCCCTGAAACTGGTTCTGGCTCATCTAGTGTGGCTCTTACCCTCCTGTCACTGTTGGTTACATTATAGGCCCTGAAGTCATGGAGTTGCCTGGCCAACCCCTCTGAATACGCTGGACCTCCTGTTGCAGACCCACCGAGGAAAGTTCTTCACTATTCCACTTGATGGTGGTTCTTTCCTCCTGAGGTCGTGCTTTCCCCCTCTCGTTTCTGGAACTCCTCATCTCCTTTCTTTCACTTCTTCAGGCTCATGTGATTGTTGTTCAAGATTGTTGTTCAAGAGGCCCTGTCAGACTTCCTCCACATGAGAGAACCCAAGAAGCTTTGTAGTATGAGTCTCCAATGATGCCTCCACCCCTTCCATCATCCTCCCTTTGTAGAGGGTCTAGATTTTTTTCTTGGAGTTGGTGGTGAGGGCTGGGTGATGAGGTCTATCCCAAATGTCATAAAATCTTTAGAGAGGTAAAGGGCTTTTCTAAAGACAGAGGTTATAGAATTGCAATGCACGTCTTTAATGTTTATGTTGTGTCTAGTCAATTGTGACCTAATCAACTCATTAATCAATCTGTTGAATAACTACAATTTTTTTGAGCTTCTGATGTGAGCTCAGCCATGTATTAAGGGCCCCGACAAACACAGAAAAAGGAGAGGGTGTAGTTCTTGTTTTGAGGCACTTTTATTCCGGTTGAGTAAAAGATGAATAATCATGTCCTGAAGAAATTCCCACCAGGGATTTGTTCATTGATTGCTGCATTTGTGTGTGTGTGTGTGTGTGTGTGTGTGTGTGTGTGTGTGAAGTGGGGGGTGGCGGGGGTGGGCATGTGCAGGAACACCTGCCATGGAGCCATAGTGTGGTCACAGAGAGCCAGCCTGGGACTGGGGATTGGAGGAATTAGGTTTGAATCCCTTTCCCTTCTTACTAGTTTGGGCTCTTCGAATTCGAAGTCACGAGCAGGAAACATTTGTTGGACTCTGTGCACATCGCCAAACTGCAAAGTGGTGTGGAATTGTGGGAGAAAGGCGAGGTGTGACGCCCACCCTTGAGCTGCAGTCTCAACAGAAGCAACGAGACAAAACAGCAGATGACAACATCCTCCTTATGTGTTGGCCCCAGAAACGATGAAGGGGGAGTCTGTGACTACGAACATATGCCCCGCCAGATTGATACAGGGAAAAGATTTATGGTTCTTTAGTGTGGAATTTGAATTAAAGGCTATCCCATTTATGGAGCTCCTACTGTATTTCAGGAAGCAAGCAAGTGATGACGGCACGTGAACACCTATTCCACATTAGCTTTTTTTTCTTTTTTCCCCTCCACGTTGGCCTCTTAAAATCTGGCATCTGGATAATCTCCATGATCAGGTGTGATTTATTCTTTCCATCCAGAGGAAGAACTTGAGGTTGAAAAAGAAAGTAAATGGCTCAAGGTCAAACTAAGCTGGGCGAAGCTCAGATTCTAACTTTGCATAGTCTATGTCCATTTTCTCCATGTGCAGATTTGGCATCTGAGACCTGGCTGGATAACTGAAGGTGATCCTGTGCTGAGCTGGGACCCACACCTGCATCTGTCAGATTCTAAAGCCTGAGGCTGTTCCTGTCCATAAGCTTGAGGGGTTAGCAGAATCTTAGATTTCTTGAAAGAAATCATTGCTGTGTGTTAAGGGCATAGCAATGTACACTGAGGGAATCTCCTATTATACATAAGAGCCCTAAAATAATCTAGTGTTCCTTAAATGTGCGTGTGGGTCACTAGGGGATCCTGTAAGTCTGGGATGGGGGGCCGAGATGCTGTGTTCCCGCTATGCTACTGGCCCATAAACCACACCTTGTGTGGCGAGAGTCTGAACCAGGATTGATATTTTGGCCAGATAATTCCTCACTGTGGGGGTTGTCTTGTGTATTATAGGACATTTAGCAGCATCCTAGCCTCTTCCCACTGGATGTCCATAGCACCATCCCCAGTGTGGTACCAAAAATATCTCCTGATAATGCCCAGTGCCCTGAGCGGGTAAAATTGCTCCCATGTAAGAACTGCAGGTCAAAACCAATGGTTCCCACACTTGTCTGCACATTGGAATCAGTTGAGGAGCTTCAAAAACTCATAGTGCCTGTGTTCCACTCAGCAGATTGTAGTTTACTTGACCTGGAATGTGGCCCAGGCTTTGAAATGTTTAAATGCTTCCCAGGTGATGCCCATGTGCAATCTCTAGTCTAAACTCAGACTCTGGTCCAATCAGCTTCTTCTCCTTAAGCTTTCAGGAAGCTGCCAGGCCCAATACTCCCAGCTGCCCGTGGCTGACCAGACACCTGGTTCTGGGAAAGGAAGTGTAGTTTCCAGGCTTCATTCATCACACACTGGCCAGCTCTGATTTGGCTTGAATTCTCCAGTAAGAAAGAAATTTATGCAGGGCTGGAATATATTCAGCCCCATCCATCATGTTGTCTGGGCTGCTTTGCATAAGGAAGCCAGAGAGGCAAATCTTGGAGATCTTGCAGGGTGGGTTCCAGAAGACTACAATAAGGTGAATATTGCACCAAAGCAAGTCAAAAAATTTTTTTGTGTTCCCAGTACATGTAAAGATTATGTTTATAGTGTACTGTGGTCTATCAAGTAATAGCAGTATGTCTAAAAAGCCAATGTACATACCTTGATTTTAAAAAGTTCATTGCTTAAAAAAAAGAAAACAACTAGCCATCATCAGAACTTTTAGCAAGTTATGATCTTGCTGCTGGGGGTCTTGCCTCCATGTTGATAGCAGCCAACTTATCAGGGTAGTGGCTGCTGAAGGCTGGGGCAGCTGTGGCAATTTCTTATAATAAGGCAATGGTGAAGTTTGCTGCATCAATTGACTTTTCCTTTTGCAAACAATTTCTCTGTTGCATGCAGTGCTGTTTGACAGCATTTTATCCAGATAGTGCTTCTCTCAAAACTGGGGCCAATCTTCCCTAACCCTGCTGCTGCTTTATCAGCTAAGTTTATGGAATATTCTAGGTCCTTTGTTCTCATTTCAACAATCTTCACCAGGAGTGGATTCCATTTCAAGAAACTGCTTGCTTTGCTCCTCCATGAGAAGGAACGCTTCAGCTATTCAAGTCTGATCATCAGGTTGCACTTCAGATTCATCTTCAGGCTCTACTTGTAATTCTAGTCCTCTTGCTGTTTCCACCATATCTGCAGGTACTTCCTTCACTGTGTCTTGAATCTCTCAAAGCCCTTCATGAGGGTTTTCATCAACTTTTTCCAACCTCCTATTACTACAGATAATTTGACATCTTCCCATGAATCATGAATGTGTGTGTGTGTGTGTGTCCATGCTCAACATGGGGCTTGAACTCAACAACCTTGTGATCAAGAGTTGTGTACTCTACCTGAGCAAACCAGTTGTCCCAGAATCACAAATGTTTTTAACGGCATCTAGAATGGTGAATCCTTTCCAGAGGATTTTCAGTTTATTTTGCCCATGTCCATCAGAGAAATTTCACTTACATGTGGAATTTAAGAAAACAACCAAAGGGGGGAAAAGACCAAGAAAGAGACTCTTAACTACAGAGAACAAACAGATGGCAACCAGAAAGGAGGTGGGTCGGGGGATGGGGGAAATGTTTGATGGGGATTTAAGAGGATGCTCATCATGAGCACAGAGTAATATGTAAAATTGTTGAGTCACTGTATTGGCATCTGAAATTAATAACTATGTTAAATTTAAAAACTCAGTGATTTTAAATCACTAAAGTCGCTAGAATTTAAAAACATAGTGATTCTTCTAATGGATTTTTTTTTTTAATCTGTGGCAGCTATAGCCTTACAAATCTGTTTCCTAAATAACAAGACTCGAAAGTAAAAATTGCTCCTTGATCTGTGGGCTGCAGAATGGATGTTGTGTTAGCAGGCACCAAAACCTTCATCTCGTTGTATATCTCTGTAAGCCTCTTGGGTGATGAGGTGCACTGTCAGTGAGCAGTGATGTTTTGAAAGAAATCTTTTTTTTTTTTTCTTTCTTGAGCAGTGGGTCTCCATAATAGGCCTAAAATATTCAGTAAAGCCTGTTGTAAACACATGTGTTTTTACCTAGGCTTTGTTCTTCTACTTATAGAGCCTAGGAAGAGTAGATCTAACGTAATTCATTAGAGCCTTAGGATTTTAGGGATGGCAAATGAGCATTGGCTTCAACTTCTAGTCTCCAGTCAGGTTAGTGTATACCAAGAGTCAGCCTGTCCTTTGAAGCCAGGCATTGACTTCTCTTTGGCTCTGAAAATCCTAGATGGCATCTTCTAATAGAAGGCTATTTCATCTATACTGAAAATCTGTTGAGGGTATAGCCACATTTGTGAATTAGCTTAGCTAGGTCCTCTGGAGAACATGCTGCAGCTTCTCCAACCACACCTGCTGCTTCACCTTGCACTTCTATGGTATGCAGATGGCCTCTTTCCCGACCCTTCTTTTTTTTTTTTAAAGATTTTTTTATTTATTTGACAGAGAGAGAGATCACAAGTAGACAGAGAGGCAGGCAGAGAGAAAGGAGGGGGGGGAAGCAGGCTCCCTGCTGAGCAGAGAGCCCGACGCGGGGCTCGATCCCAGGACCCTGAGATCATGACCTGAGCCGAAGGCAGCGGCCCAACCCACTGAGCCACCCAGGCACCCCAACCAGCCTCTGCTGGCTTCCAGCTTTCTTCTGCAGCTTCCTCACTTCTCCCAGCCCTCACAGAATTGAGTTAGCTCCTTGCTTTGGCTTTGGGGAATGTTGTGGCTGGTTGGATCTTCTCTCTGGACCACTCAAACTTTCTCCCCATCAGCAATAAGGCTGTTTTGCTTTCTCATCGTTTCTGTGTTCACTGGAGTGGCACTTTTAATTTCCTTCACAAACTTTCCCTTCACAACTCGAGTAACTGGTACAGCCTAGCTTTTGGTCTATCTCTGCTTTCAACAAATCTTGGCTTTAGACTTGCCTTCCTCACTAAGCTTAATCATTTCTGACTTTCACTTTAAAGTGAGAGATGTGTGACTCTTCCTTTTGCTTGGACACTTCCGGGCCATTGTAGGGTTACTAACTGACCTAATTTTGATACTGTTGTCTCTCCTCAGGGAGGCCTGAGGGGGGAGAGATGGGGGAGCATCTGGCTACTGGAGCAGTCAGAACAGAGCATTGATCAAGTTTGTGGTATAACATGGACATGGTTCATGGCTCCCCCCAACAATTAACAATTGTAACATCAAAGATCACAGATCACTGCAACAAATAATGAAAAAGTTTGAAACCGTGTGGGAATTGCCAAAATGTCACACAGACATGAAGTGAGCAGATGCCAGAGGAGAAAGGGTGCTTGTCAGATGTAGGGTAGTCACAAAACTCCAGTTTGTGTTAAAAACAAAAAGCCCAGCAATCTCTGCAAAGTGCAATACGGTGAAGTAGGTATACGTGTGTGCGTTTTAATCTCCATGAGTCCCATTTTGAGCTGGTGGTCTCCCATCGGTGCTGTAATAGGCCTCTGCCGTGGCTTGGCTCCTTAACCTACCCCCGCCCCCAACCTTCCATGGAACCATCCTTTGTTACCCTTGAACCCGGAGGCTAGGATCTTAATCTAATATTTGTCTGAAGTTTGGGCTGAGCAGGTGCTTGGAGGCAGAGAATCTTTGCTGGGTATTAGATCTCCCCCTTGCAAGGAACACCTCCTTAGTTGTCATCCCTGCTGATCCTTCAGGTGTGTAGTAAAACTCCTCATTCCAGGGTTACTCTTCTCTAAAGCCTGTCTAAGATTTTGCTGTCTGCTGTGACATGCTTTGAGTGTGGACAAAAATTTCCACTTGAGGCCTTGGATAGGAATTGCTCATTAAGGACTTGTCAGATGAGCCTCTGCTTCCATGGAAATTAACAGAGGTAGGATAAACTCAGGGCTATTATTCCTACTCCTTATTCCCTGACACTTGCTTTAGCGTTTTCTTTTTTTATCCTTCTGGTAGTACAGGAGAGAAGACTGAATTGTAATGGGTGGAACCATGGATGAGAGAAATGGACTCAGTAAACATGCATGAAGCACTTTCTTGGGAGGCAGCCCGGTGTCAATGGGCCTTTTAGGACCAGCTGCCTGGGTTAGCTTTCCAGATCAACTTTGCTATCAGAGTTACTAACAAGTTACCTAAAAGCCCTGAGCCTCAATTTCCTTATTTGTAAATTGGAAGGTTAATGACACCTATAGACTTATTATGACGATTACATGAAATCTGTTTACTGAGCACTACTATGTGTCAGAAATATGTATTATCTCAGTTAACCGCCCTAACAAATCCCACAAGGCTGATCTTCTCCCTCTCATTTTGTAGCTGGAGGGAATGAAGTCTCAGAGAGGCCAAGTAATTCACCTGATCCCACACAGGAAGGAGCATGCTAGGCTGTGTGACCCTAGGGCATGTGATTTTAGGAACTTATACTCTACTGCTTATTACAAAACTGCTGGGCATAGTTCGTGATCCAAAATGTTACTGTTCCCTTCTCCTGCTCTCTGTAACACATTTTTCTGAGTCTACAATCCACTGATAAAATGGATAAAGCTAAAAGAGGCAGGTTTTCTAGAAGGAGAATTCATGGATCTTTTGGACATTAGAATCAAACAGCTTAGGGAATCAGGACAGGCTGAAGTGAGGGGCAGAATCTATGAGGGTGAACTAGGAATCTATGTCCTGCTCTTAAGTACTTGAGAACCATTGCAGACATGCAGAAAGGAGCAAATCACTTATATGTAAAAGAAGGGGGAGATGAATGGAGAACTAAATGTGAATTAACTGTGTGCCTCTGTTATGGTAATTGAAAACAGAAGGGCCCAGCAATTCAGGAGTTGCCCATGACTTGGCCATCTCTCTACTGTCCTCAGTTCTAGAAGGCCATGAGAGCCCCATCCAGCTGGCAGACAACTCACTACCCAGTTTCTCAATCAAGCGCTTGTGTGTTCACTGACACTTTTTTGGGAAAATCCAAAGTAATAGACTCAAAGATCTCCTCTGACTTGGGTTTTGAAGTTCTGTTCCTCTGGCTGATCCAGGAGATCAGAGGAGAGAATACACAGAGAATTACAGAGGCAGCAGCATGGCTGATAGCCGACCACCAACCCAGCACCTCACCGAATGTTGGTGACATGCCTTACTTGATTGCAAGCTCACACAAGCTCGCCGGGTGGGTCCTTGTCTTCTCTTTTATAGATGAGGACACCTCACCGAATGTTGGTGACATGCCTTACTTGATTGCAAGCTCACACAAGCTCGCGGGGTGGGTCCTTGTCTTCTCTTTTATAGATGAGGACAAAAGGCTTAGGGGGATGATCTGATTTACCCAAGGCCCTATGCTTAGTAAAAGGAATTGGAATCTAAGAGAAAGCACATTGAGAAAGAGATGTTTCTGGAGGAACTGGTGAACTGAGGGCCATCTTGCATGGTCCACAGATTGGGTCCTGGGCCCCTGGGTAGCAGAAGGCCAGCTCTCCTGGAAGTGTGGAGTGCCCACTGTGGCCCAAGCCCTGGTAACCACTTTACAAAGTATTTCTGAACAGGTCTCCATGCATCTGGGCACATACCCTTGCTGTCTGAGATAGATTTTCTATCCCAAAGTGTGACAGCTTCCCTTAAGTGTTCCTGTCACTGGCTCAGTGATAAAAAGGGTGATTTCCATAGTTTTCCCAGCATGTAGAGGATGAGATAGTGTCACATGTAATGAAGCTCAGAAAGACCATAATATCCTAAGCTTCTGCCTCATCGTTCTTTCAGTTCATCTAAGCAAGTTCAGACCTGCTCCCGTTTTGCATTGATCAGAACACAATGTGGAGGTGAAAATTAGGTTGCTGAGTTTAGCACGTTGCCCTGAATCTTGCCAATAGAGCTTAAGGGACCCCACGAATCACAGCATGCTGGGTCCTCTCCCCATGTAGTCACAAACTCTAAGCGACTTTTTCCTAATCAAACTGTAAAAATGGTCTTTTTTTTCCCCCTAGCCCTGAGGCCTTTGTGTAATTTTTGCATCTCAAGCTGGAGGCAGGAGGAGCATTCACATGTGCCTGTCAGGTCCCCCCTATTCTGGGGTCTCTGGGGTGCACTCTGCTGCTTCCTGTCTGGAAAGATCCCCAGGTTTGGTCACCAACTGACTTTCTGACTTTGTGCAAAATTACCCTAGAAAGGGTGGGTTAACATCCTTGGGTCTTTGTTTTGCCATTGGAAAGATCAGGAAATTCATTCCTTCAGAGAATGTTCTTCACTTCCCATGCCCTGGGGGCTTTGGGGCCAAACCCCCGAGATAGGCTGGTAAGCAAGTAACCACGGCCCTTGCCCTTTCAGAGCGGGAATCTGTGGGACCAAAGGGTCTGGACTGGGCCACACCTAGTGCTTGCCAGGCCTTGAGGTGCATGAACTCCTTTGTACCTTTCTGCCCCGCAAGGTAAGCATTATAACCTCCATGGGAGAGCAGAGGGGATGAGGCACCGAGGTGGTAGGTTACTTTCCCAGCCTCACATAGCAAACACTATAGAACTGGAGCTCCAAATTAGGTTCTGCTTCCAAAGCTCAGTGGTTCGCCAGCCCCTGATCAATGAGCTTAAGGGGAAGGAAGCTAATGTTTGCTGAATGCCTCTTAAGTCACAGTCAACCCCTTGAAAAGAGGAATTGCCACCTCCATTGTGTGGAGGAAGGACCTCAGATGGAGAAATTCTCAGGGACTTGCTCAGTCTCCAGCAGGGAGGCAGGAGGAGAGCGGGCCCTCAGGCCTGCTGTGACTCTCCAGAGCTCACAGCCCGACCTCTGCTCTCCTGGTTCTGGCTCCCTCCGTCTGCAGAAGAGCTCTGTAAGCTGCCTGCTTCTGTTACCTTCCTTTGTCTCTGCCATCCATCCCAGAAACCTCATCTCTTCCGGTTCGGTTAACTGCCTCTCTTTCCAACCAGCACAATACTAGGTACTCAGTAAACACCGGTTAAATACTTACGATCATGGTCCAGAAAGCAGGACCTACCCCCCATGTCAAATGTTCTATTTTTCATCTTGCAAGGGGAAAGCATAAACAACAGCTGACACTAGCTCCCCATTGAGCCGGCAGGACAAAAACGAGTCCCAAACTTCTTTCAGGACTTTGGATAGAGTCCCTAGCTGAGTGAATCCAGAACTTGTATTCATGAGGGCTCTTTTATGGGAGGAGCACGGCTGCCAACAATGGGTTCTGGTCTGGATTAAGAAAGACATCCGGTGGATTTGTATTAATACACAACGTAGCGGGCCCATGTGGCCTTCTAGGGACCTGGAAGAGGTTGTTTTTGTTTTCTATTTATTTATTATTATTATTTTTTTAGCTGCTCACCACTCACACTGACCCTGTGGATGCCTGGATGGCTGGGGCAGCATCTAGGACTTGACTCACACCAAGCATGAATTCTGTAGGACCTCACTTCCACAGGGGCTCAGCCATGGGCTATGGGGCTGAGCTATGGCTATTCAAAGTAGCGAAAGAAAGAGCCCAGCTATTGGGGTGGGGGGTGTCTGGAAATGGAGGTTGAGCAGGCAAGGTTGTCCATCTAAGGAGTAATCGTTTGCAGGTTATTTCTCTAAAGAGTAGCCATCATCCTCTTACCCTCTGCCATCCTATCCTGCTGTGTAAACTCCCAAGTTTAAGAGGAAAATAATGCTAAAAGTACAAGAACAGGCTGTATCTTAACAGCAGCGGGCCGTGCTCTTAACCATACAGACCCTGGAATCTCGGCTTCCCAGAACAAGGGTTTTCTGAGCTTCATAGCTGTTAGCAGAGAGGCTAAGCATTTGTTTCACATAATTGTGCAGTCTGGATTCTTACTGCCTGACAGCCCATTAAAGGAAGCTGCACCTGCATTTATTAAAAGAGACAGAAGGAAAATTCCAGGTCTCAGTGCCTTAACAGCCAGGTGGAGAGGTTGAACTCCTAGCTAAAGAAGCTGAAAACAGGCTAACAAGGAGAACAGGCTCAGTGGCTAGTTAGTGGAGGGCCAAGTGCATGCTGAAGGATTTACCTGAGCCCTGAATCCTCAAGGAGATGCGGAAGCAGTAGCAATTCTACCTTACATTCCTTTGGCTATTTTAATCCTCACAGCTATATAATAAGGCAGGCATGGCAAGCACCATTTTCCAGTTTACAAACTGAGGCCCAAAGCCTAGAATAACTTCCTAGCAAGGCCTACACACAAACCCCAGTCTCTGATTCCAGGTTCAACGTTTACATCCTCATGATACCTTCATCAGGTGTCTCCTCTGTGCCAGATGGTGACTTGAGTACATGACTTGAGTGCGGAGAGGATGAGACCCCATCTCTGACCTGCAGGGGTTTCTGTCTAAAGAAAAATAGTCTAGAAAGTCAGTGTTGTGAACATATGGATCAGCGAGAAGGGTGTGCCTGGCTGGGTGTGCAGGCTCATGGCAGGGGAACCTGGGCCTTGAAAGATGCTCGGATGTCTACCGTGTGGTCAAGCTCAGCTATGGGGAGGGCACTTTTGGCCTTTAGACATAACCCAAAGTCAAGTTTACAGAGGCATGAGACTGGATCCTGGAGTACAGGGCAGGCATTTGGGATAAGAAGAGAATAATAAGAGTTAACACTTAGTGCTTATTATTTCCCAGCTGCTCTAGCTGTTTTTCCTATAGTGTTGCATCAGATGCTCACAGCTGGTCTATCAGATGGGGACATCTTCCTGATGGTGAAGATAGAGGCACAGAGAGATGAGGCCCCTTGCTGGTTAAATCACTCTGCTTGTAAGAGAGCCTAGATCTGCACCTGGGAGGTCAGGCTTCTAAGTTCGTGGAGGGGCAGCATCCAAGGAGCTGAGGAGGGCTGCAGCTTCCCTCCTGTCCTTACTCACTCTTCAGTCGTTGACTGTTTTCCTGTCTTCTGCACCAAGGGTTGTGATAGGGAGGAACAAAGAAACTCGATCAAAATCCGGGAGAGAAGAAAAGACTTCTAAAAGCAATGATGATGTGAGAAAATGTCTGATTAGCAGAGTGGGGCTGGAAGAGGTGCCTTTTCCCTGCGCCCCTGCTCACTCTCATCACTGGTATTTCTCCCAGTTCATCCCCAAGCTCTGTTGGCAAACACCTTTCCTTACACAAGGGTTTCTTCTGCATCTCTCTCGTGTCTGATCCTCTATCATACCAGGAATATTTGTTAACGAGTGCAAGACTCTCCGGGCACCTCTCATTCCTGAGACGTTCTTTTCATGCTGGAAGGAAATCTTTCTACCTAAGATTGTTGTCCTGACCCAGGTTGCCCTAAGTGGGGTCTCCTCCTCCTGTCAGTCTGTTAGGTATTCAGACGGATCTAATCTATCTGGCTTTTCTCTAAGCTACTAAAGTTCCCT
Source organism: Meles meles (assembly GCF_922984935.1). NCBI lineage: Eukaryota > Metazoa > Chordata > Mammalia > Carnivora > Mustelidae > Meles > Meles meles. The sequence goes on along the minus strand of NC_060078.1, from coordinate 42,550,311 downwards.
CAAACAGCATTGATTTGAAACAAACATCTCCAGAGTCATGCTCACTTCTTTCTCTTCTTTGGACATTACATTTATTTTCTTCTGCAGGCTTCTCTGCCTCTACCCAGCCACTAAGTGATAGATTTCTACAAGAATGAGGTCTGCTGTCTCTTTCAATCCTCTGTCATGCTCTCCTTTCTGCCTAGGAGATTTTATTTTCAATGACCGTCTCTAAATATGTGTCCTCCAATTTTATATTTCAGTCTGAGCCTTTCCTCTTAGCTCCAGACTTGTACATCCAACTGTATTCCTTAAAGCACTTTTTCTTTCTGGAAAATTTCAAACACGTAAAAAATTAGAATAATGCACCACCCCTACTTACTCTCCAGTTTCAACAACCAACTTCCTGCCATGCTGTTTCATCTACTTCTGTTGCCTCCTCCTCCTCTTCCTCTTGGCTGGTATATTTTAAGCAAATCTGAGACCTATCATTTCATCTCAGCCGTAAATATGTCCAAATCCAACAGCCTTCTTAATATTTCCATTTTGCTTTCTCAATAGTATGTCAAGCTCAACTCTTCTGAAAACAAATTCAAGATCTTCTACCTTAGAATCAGTCTTCTAATATTCTCCAGTTCAATAAATATCATCACCATCCATCCTTAGTCATTTTTTTAAAAGATTTTATTTATTTATTTGACAGAGATCATAAGTAGGCAGAGAGACAGTCAGAGAGAGTGAGAGGGAAGCAGGCTCCCTGCCGAGCAGAGAGCCCGATGTGGGACTCGATCCCAGGACCCTGAGATCATGACCTGAGCCAAAGGCAGCAACTTAAACCACTGAGCCACCCAGGCACCCTTCATCCTTAGTCATTCTTGATAAATGCCTTCCCTTCCCTCTCCCTGTATATCTGTATATCATGTAACTCCCTTAACCTACACATTTTTTTTCCCCCTCAGGTTATCTGCTGCTTTTTTTTTTTTATTTTCAGCATAACAGTATTCATTATTTTTGCACCACACCCAGTGCTCCATGCAATACGTGTCCTCCCTATTACCCACCACCTGGTTCCCCAACCTCCCACCCCCGCCCCTTCAAAACTCTCAGGTTGTTTTTCAGAGTCCAATAGTCTCTCATGAACACATATGTTTTGAACTCTCCTTCTCTGTCATTGCCCTACACCAAGCCATTGTTTCTCATCCCGACTGTTACAATAGTCTTCTAACCACCTCTCTGTTCCTCTGCCTTGGTCCTTCTCCAGGCTTTGCCTCCACATTACAGCCAAATAACGTTTTCCTTGTTCCTTCAGCAGATATGTATGAAGTGCTTATAGTGGCCTAAGTGTTTTGTTACTAGATATGTATCCAGTATTGGTCAGTGGGACAGATCAATTTCCTGATGGTGTGTATTATTGGAAACAATATAATTTGAAGTGTTATGAAGAAAATAAAGCTGGGGCTAGTGACTGAGGTGCCCCATTATATAGAGCAGTCAGTAAGGAACTCTTCGATGAACTAACACTTGAGCAAAAACTAAATGATATGGGGGCATGATTCACACATAAGTCCTGGGGTGGAACATTCCAGCCAGAACATACAGTAAGTGTAAGGGTCCTGATAAATCTCTTCTATCAACTTAGTTTTCATCTTTTTCAAAAGAAATACCCGTTGTATAAGGTATAAAATGAAAAGTATGTTTTCCCATTACCAGTTTCTTATACCTCCTTCCAAAGATGTTCCAACATAATCAAGCACATGAATTTATATATAGCTTTATTTTTTTAGAAGTACGAATGCACCCCCTTCTAAAAGAATTTCCTGTTGGGTAATGCCTGCATTCCTGACAGGGATTTTGAAGTCCTTCTCCCCCACCCTTGCTCACTATGATGTAGGCACATGGGTTGCCTTCAAGTTCTTGGGACATTCTCCCCGCCAACACAGAAACTTTGTATACATTGTTCCTTCTGCTTGGAATGTCCCTTCTCTCATCCCTGCTTTGTCTTAACCTAGTCCAGAAGTAGAGTCTTTGATGTGTTCTTAATAAGTAGTACTTCCTTGCTAAAGCCGCAACACTTCTGCCCTCCTTTTCTCATCCACCCCAATCCTAGTTAAATTTACTCTGCTTCTGTCACCATGGCTGCCTTTGGATTCTTCAGAGAAGCACCAGCAACCTTGTATTAGGTATTTCCTTTGCCTGAGGTGCTCTTCCTCATGATCTTCTCATGGCTGGCATCGCTTAGGCCTCAGCTGAACTGTCTCAGAGAGGCCTTCCATGGCTGCCTAACGTGATCAACCAATTTATCTTCTGTCTCTCTGTTTTAGTTCTCTGCTGATATTTTTCTTAAAACATTTTTTATTGGGGTGCCTGGGTGGCTCACTGGGGTAATCCTTTGCCTTTGGTACAGATCATGATCTCAGGGTCCTGGGATCGAGCCCCGAATCGGGCTCCCTGCTCAGCAGGGGGCCTGTTTCCCCTTCTCTCTCTGCCTGCCTCTCTGCCTACTTGGGATCTTTCTCTCTGTGTCAAATACATAAAATCTTTAAAAAAGAAAGTCTCTTAAAAAAGTTTTTTTATTAAAATACAATTGACAAGTTTTAGGTGCACATTATAGTGATCTAAATTTTATACATTATGAAGTGATCCTTATAAGTCTAGTTACTGTGCAAAGTTATTACACTATGGTGAATATATTCCATGTGCTGTACATTACATCCCCATGACTTAGGTATTTTATAATTGTAAGATTGTACGTCAGTCTCTTTTTCCTCTTTGCCTGTGTCCCAAACTCTTCTCCCCACTCTGATAACTGGTAGTTTGTTTCCTATATCTGTTAGTATTTTTTTTTGTCTGTTTGTTATATTCCATATGTAAGTGAAATCATATGGTATTTGTCTCTATCTGACTTATTTCACTTAGCATGATACCATCTTGGTCCCTCCATATTGTTGAAAATGCCAACATTTCATTCTTGTTTATGGCTGAATGATATTCCTGTGTGTGTGTGTGTGTGTGTGTGTGTGTGTGTGTGTGTGTGTGTGTGTGCGCGCGCGCGCGCATGCGGGCTTTATTCATCTATTGGTAAGCTCTTATGTTGCTTCCATAACTTGCCTATTGTAAATAGTGTTGCAGTGAACATAGGGAGCCTATATCTCTTCAAATTGGTGTTTTTGTCTTTTTGGATAAATACCCGGAAGTGGAATTGCTGGATCAAATGGTAGTTATCATTTCTTGAAGAACCTCCATGTTGTTTTCTATAGTGGCTGCACCAAATCACATTCCCACTAACCGTGTGCCAGGGCTCCCTTTTCTCCACATCCTCACCAACACTTGTTTTTTTTCTTTTTGATAATCACTAATTTGACAGGTGTGAGGTGATATCTCATTGTGGTCTTGATTTGCATTTCCCTGATGATGAGTGATGTATCTGCCATCTGTATGTCTTCTTTGGAAAAATGTTTATTCAAGTCCTCTGCCCATTTTTTAATTGGATTTTTAAAAAAGATTTTATTTATTCGAGAACAAGTGAGGGAGAGGAACGGAGGGAGAGGGAGAAACAGACTCCCTGCTGAGCAGGAGGACTGCCCTAGGGCTCAATCCAGGGACTCTGGGATCATGACCTAAGCCAAAGGCAGACACTCAACCAACTGAGCCACCCACGTGGCTGGCCTATTTTTTTTTTTCTTTTTTTTAAAGATCTTATTTATTTGAGAGAGTAGGAGAGCATGAACAGGGGGAGGAGCAGAGAGAGAGAAACAGACTCCCCCCTGAGCAGGGAGCTAAATATAGGGGATGGGGGGGGGCTTGATCCCAGGACCCTCAGATCATGACAGCCCAAGGCAGACACTTAACCAACTAAGCCATCCAGGCACCTGGGTTGGTTGCTTTTTTTTTTTTTTTAATAAGTTGTATGAATTCTTCATTTGGGTTATTAGCCCCTTACAGTATGTATGATTTGCAAATATCTTCCATTCAGTAGAATGTCTTTTGTTTTGTTGATGATTTCCTTTACCATGCAAAAGCTTTTAAGCTAGATGTAATGCCATTTTGTTTATTTTAGCTTTTGTTGTCCTTGCCTGAGGAGACTAGTCCAAAAGTCTCTTGCTAAGCCCAATGTCTTGATATTCTTCTTGATTAACTGATTTGATTGATCTCTCCCACGCCACCCCAAATATAAGCTCCAAGAGAGAAGGAAATGGTCTGTCTTCTTCATTCTGTATTCTTAGTGCCTGGAGCACAGGGTCGGTGCCTAATGTCTGTTAAATGAATAAAGGCATTATATATTTGCAAGCAGGGAAGTACAGGATGAAAGTGGTACTTAAGGAGGACGACAGATCAATAAAATTCAGGGGAATCAAAGACCGCTTAGATGTAGAAACGATAGAGAAAGGAATTAGAAGGAGAGCACATTTATGGTGTTTCTGCCTCTTATATTCCCTCTGCCAACTAAATGAGACTCTGGGGTGGGGCACATCTATGTGTTTTACGAGCTCCCAAGCAGCTTCTGGTACCCAGCAGGACTGAGAATGATTATGCTAGATGACCTATAACTGTGTTGCACGCTGAAATCGAATGCCAGCCACATACATGATTTTGAATTTTTTTTAAGCAGGCTCCTCACCCAGTGTAGAGCCCAACATGGGAATTGAAATCACAGCCCTGAGCTCAAGACCTGAGCTGAGATCAAGAGTTGGACACTTAACCGACTGAGCCACCCAGGCGCCCTTTGAATTTTCTGATAGTGACAATAAAGTAAAAAGTAACCTGTGTGGGGCACCTGGATGGCTCAGTGGGTTAAAGCCACTGCCTTCGGCTGAGGTCATGATCCTAGGGTCCTGGGATGGAGCCCTGCATCCGCTCTCTGCTCAGCGGGGAGCCTGCTTCCCCCTCTCTCTGTCTCTGCCTGCCTCTCCGCCTACTTGTGATCTCTGTCTGTCAAATAAATAAAATCTTAAAAAAAAAAAGTAACCTGTGAAATTTTTAGAATATATTTTATTTAACCTAATACAACTATTTCACATGTTATACATATAAAAATTATGAGTGGTCTTGTACCTTTTTTCACTAATAGGTCTTCAAAATTAGTGTGTAGCTGACACTTACAGCATATTGCAATTTGGACTAGTCCCATTTTAAGGGCTCGGCAACCATATAGGGTTGAGGAGTCTGTATTAGTCAATATAGAACCACAGGTCCCTTCTGGTTCTATCACGCAACAGCTGATCCTGAGCACAGCAAGGAGATCTCTGTGATTCTGAAATGTAAAGCAGCCCAGCATGTATGGGAATCACATTTCTTTCTTGTTCTTATTCAAATCCATATTCTTCCCAAGTCTTACTCTTGGCTCTGGATTCATTCCTGTTAGCAGTCTATCAGTACCTGAAAATTCCCAGCCTGGATCGGCACTATCTTGCTTAGAACCTGTCAGGAGGTTTCTTTCCTTTTCTTTCTTCTTCTTCTTCTTCTTTTTTTTTTTTTCATGACTAGGACTCAGGATCTAATTTTTAGCCAGTGGATGTCACTGTTTACTCAAAGAGTGTCCTTGGAGGAGACAATCCAATCCAGGGACAAATGCACATAGCAGTCAGTGTCTCCTCTTCTCCTGTATTTGTGTTTCCCTTCTAATTTGGAGGAGTGACTAAATTTTAGGACGGGAACTGTAGGTGGTCAGTGCTGCCCCACCAATATCCTCCAGAGGTGTTCACTGGCCCTGGAGATTCCAAGGCCCATTTAATAGAAGTCATTATCTGAAAAGACAAGGCAATCAGCAACCAAGTTAATTGTAGTAAAAAACTCCCTGATGGTCCTTTTTTTTTTTTTCTTTTTAATTTGTTTCTTAAAAAAAACAATCAACTGTTTCTTTAGAGCAAAGGTCATGATCAGCCTGTAGCCAAGTCTGGCCCACAGCTGTGTGACATACATTGTGTTTGGAAAACAATTGCGCTAACACTTATATTGGAGAGGATTTCACACAAACATGTGGATTTCTGACTTCTCCTGAAATGCTGGGAAGACTCTGGCCACTTTAGATTCACACCCTGGAAAGCTGCAGCTTTTACACAATCAGTTGCTCTTTAAGATTGTCATGCCCCCTTCATTGTCCACAGGCCCCACCATTCCTGACCACTCCCCAACTCAGGGCACTTGACTCACTTGAGCGGTCAGCCTAACCTCTGTGGGCATTTGTGTTTCTTGGAATAAAAGCCATATATATAACTACATTGACTACTTTTTCAGGCATCTGATGGATGGGATGATTTGGGGAAAAGTTATGTGGTTTGCTCTGGAAAATATTTTTCTGGTTTTAGGTTTAGGACTGAAGAATCCTTGGGTCAGGGTAGGACCAGGTTAGGACCTGCTGCTTGGAGATACCCTCTTCAAAATGACAGATATCAGGGGTGCCTGGGTGGCTCAGTGGCTTAAGCCTCTGCCTTTGGCTTAGGTTATGATCTAAGGGTCCTGGGATCAAGCCCCGCATCGGGCTCTCTGCTCAGCAGGGAGCCTGCTTCCCCCTCTCTCTGCCTGCCTCTCTGCCTACTTGTGATCTCTCTCTCTCTGTGTGTCAAATAAATCTTTAAAAAAAAAACAAAACAAAACAGAGGTGCCGGGGTGGCTTAGTGGGTTAAGCCTCTGCCTTTGGCTCAGGTCATGATCTCAGGGTTCTGGGATCAAGCCCCGCATCGGGCTCTCTGCTCAGCAGGGAGCCTGCTTCCCCCTCTCTCTGCCTGCCTCTCTGCCTACTTGTGATCTCTCTGTCAAAGAAATAGAAAAAAAATCTTATAAAAAACAAACAAAATGACAGATATCCCAGGTGGCCACGAGCTCTTTTCTGTAGCTCAGGATGTGGGAGATGGAAAAAAAAAGCGGGGGGGGAGGGTTGGGTAGGATCTTTGATGCCGAGGTTGGAGGGTATAAGGATTGACCCCATTGGCTTCCTCTAACCTTTACTCCAGTGAGTGGTGAGTTGGGGTGACTCTTCTGCCTTTATCTAAGACAGTGGGTCTCCAGCTTGAGAGCATCAGAATCACCTGGAGGATTTGTCAGTCAGGAACAGGGTCCAGCTCCCAAAACTTCTGGTTCAATAGGTGTAGGGTAGGACTTGGAAATTCACATTCCTAATAAGCTCTCACATGATACTGAGGCTGCTGAACCCGGGAGGACACTTAGGAAGCACTGGTGCATCTTGTCAAGGCCTAAGTGATATTTTTTCATTCTTTTTTTTTTTTTTGGCAAAACTGTGTGTGTGTGTGTATGCGTACATGCACAGGAGAGAGACATGATATATTGATTTACTTTCTAGAATACATGTATGGTATAAGAGCGAGTACATTACCAAAGGCAGAGAAGAATGAACTCACCCACAAACAACACCGGGGAAAAGGTTCTGGCTTTTCCCTTATTGGTGCATTCGATCCGCTTCTCAAGGAAAAAGACGAAATGCCATCAGGTGGCCTCCGTGTCTAACTGGGGCTGCTTATCTGCAAGTGCATGAAATGACTTTATTCTTAGAGGAGGAACAACCGCTTCCTCAACCACAGGCCCCACTTCTGCTAGCTCTGACCACGCTATCCTGAGGCCGGGACACGAGCTTTGGAGCAGTGTCTGCTGACACCTGCTGATTGTTCATGGTGTGCGAGGAGCTGTGCTCTAGGCTTACCTGGATGATCTCATTCAATTCTCCAACCATTCCAAGAGATGCGTATCCTATACATTCGTATTTCATAGTTGACATTACCGCAGAGTTCTTAAGGATCTTCTCAAAAGCCACACAGTTAATGGGTGACAGCCAAGGTGTCAGCCAGGCTCCCTCAGGTCCTCAGCCGGAGCTCTGAACCACTGTGGCACAAGCCAGAGTGGGGTTTGAAGTGTAGGCAGGCCACTTAGAAGCTGTGGGCAAGGGTAACCTATTTTGGTCCTTTGTGTATTCAGCATCTTCTGCAAAATGGGAACAACACCACTTCCCAGACCGATGAAAGAACCCAGTCAGGTGAACTGTGTATGCAACCGGATGCACCCTTGTCTCAGGAAGTGTTCATACACTTCTCCATCCCGCCCCACCCTGTGTCTCAGGAGTTCCCCAGTGATTTGCCCTACACTTCAAAGCATTCACTCACGTGGCATTTCTTGTGCAGTGTGAATTGCCAGGCAGGGTCCTTGCTATGGGTTGGCAGGAAGGAGCTACAGAAAGATAATCTAAGCTTCCGGGTCTTCATTTCTTCATGCAAGTCTTGCAGACCTCTCAAACTCCCCTTCCGTCCCAACCAAGCAAAGAGCTCTGTTCTGGTCGACGGGGCTACCCACGATCATTGTGTTCTTTGGAGCCAGCAGCCTGCCTGTCCCTCTACGTTCATCTCTTTCAAATACCAAACTCCTGATTGCAGCAGGCTCCAGATCCTGGGAGTTTGACCTGGGAATTCCTGGACTCCTCCTGACTCTTGTCTACCTGGGCCACCATTCACTTCTCACCTAGATCCTCTCTGCTTCTTAAGTAGGAGGTCCATGTCAGCCTGCCTTGCTCTGTCCTGCAGTTCTGGGTGGCAGCTGGAATCAGAGCCCCTGGCTGCCTGTTCCAGACTCTATGGCAGCTCCTCCCTGCTCTCTGCCTGCAACCTGTGCATACCCTTGGGATGCCCAGCCTGCCACCTTTTCGGACCTCCTGGCATCACTCTTTCCTCTTTCTCCAGCAATCTCAGCCCCTTAGAACCTATGTGCTCAGTCTACGACTGGTACCTCTGTGGATTTGCACAGGATGCTCTCGCTGCTGGGAACCACCCACCAGCCCCCCCGCCCCCTGCACTTGGCTCTTTTTCTCACGCTTTCTCACCCCACTCTGGAACCTGGTTTTTCAGACTTCCCTGCTCCCTGGATTGGGATAGCTCCTTTTCTGGACTCTTGCAGTCTCTGCTCAGTATCCTCGGTGTACTACAAGGCCTTTATCTGCAGCTGTCTCTTTCCCTTGAATCAGAAGCTCCAGATGGGTCTTTATTTCTGCACTCGAGTCGAGAGCAACCAGCCATGGCCTGGGTCCCTAGGAGCTGGGTGTGTGGAAGTGGGCCGGGGAGCTGAGTGGAGGTCTTCCTAGAACATGGGGAGGACAATGCCCCAGAGCTTTCCCCTTTGCAGCTCTGTATGAATGGCCCCGAGGGTGGCCTTTGGAGCCACAGGGCTCAGAGGCGTCAACAGCTACAGAAGTCAGCAACTTTATTTCAAGACCTTTCTCTCTGACATTTCTCCTCTCAAATGCCACTTCTACTAAGCCACATGGAGACACATGTCCAGGAGGACCTGACCTATTCAGGGGCCTGGTTATCAATCAGAGGGATGCCGAACTGATCCTGATTCCTAGTGGGGTGGGGAGGGGGAGAAGAAGGGGGGCTTTGGACAGCAGCAAACATCAGTTAGGTAGGTCTAGGACTGTGTTGCCTCACCTTGCCCTGCCTGCTTGCTAGCATTTCCATTCCCCAGGCACTCTCTGTACACAGGCCATAAATTAAACCAGGACCATTGTTTCATGAGCTCCTTCCTCCTGCTCCTCCCCAGCAGGCATCTGAACTGTCCCATTGTGGCTGCACGAGGACCCTGGGGACAACACTATGAAGGGTCAGAGGCAGCCGGGGCTCTGGATTCTTCCACTCTATCGTGGGCTCCAGAGTCTCCGACAAAGAGCTCTGAGGGCTTTGTCATTTTCAGAGACCTGAGAAATGTTGGTGTGTAGTTGTCTGACAGAGCGTTTTGTCTCCACAACCTAGTAAAAATGGCCCCAGGACACCTTGTAGGGCGGGTCATGGGAATGAACTCTTTCTTGAAAGGGTGATTTCTTTTTCCTGGAAAAAGCTTGCTCCCTGCTGGCTTGTATCCTGTTAACAGGACCACGGATGACCCCTATCACAGTGAATTGGCTTCCAACTACCCTTCCCCATTCTTCTCTTAACCTGATTGTTCATCAGCCTGCAAGATGGTGGAGTGGGGTGGTAGAGGACAGGCTGTATGCTCTATCCTTTAACAGTGGGGAAACTGAGGCCAGAGGGATCCGGTGTTACTCATGAGGTCATCATTTATATTTACCAAGTGCCTTACAGAGTGCAAGAGCAGTTGCATGTAAATGCTTGTGTGTGATTCCTGTAAGAGTGCAAGGTAAACGAAGGAAGTGTGAGACAGTGGCAACAGTTTTGTGCTTGTGTATATGCTAGGCACTATTTTGTATGATAATTAGATATGATCTCGTCAGGCAATAACCCTATGGTAGGTGGGCTCATGCCCCACTTGTCCAGGATTTAGCTTATTTCATTTATTGGGGAATGCTGTTATCGGTGTGACACAAGGGGCTGATGTTAGAGCTGGGGCAAGAACTCAGGCTATCAGTTCTTCAGTGTAAAACTCTACTACTCCAAGTCGTGTTCATGCCTCTTCCTAGAAGCCTCTGGTGCTTGCTTAGTCTTTGAACGGGACCACGGTCCTCTGTTACTTTAGCCCTTACCCGCCATTGAGCTGGAGAGGCGGGTTGATTGTGCCAGTGCCAGGAAGGTTCTGTGTCCACTCTCGCATGTGACAAGAACTTGCAAATACAGACATGAAATGTCTTCCCTGAGCAAGTCCTTCTGCTCTGGGAAGTACTTCAGGCTTTGTCTAGACTTCTGGTTCAGATTTATTCTTGGGAATTAACAATTTGTTAAATACTGAAGCCGATTTATGTTACACTTGGAACTTCATCGTTAATTCAAGTTTCAGAATTTCCCGCTGAGACCTGTAACATTACCCTGAACCTGTAAATGAGGCTTTGGAGATACAGAGCAGTTCAACTAGTTGCTCCAGGTCATACAGCAAGTTTAATCTGTAAGCTGCGTAACAGGGATTTGAATCTCAGCCTGGTGGACCCTGAGGCCCCCCAAAGTATCTACTGTAGCATACCATGAAGGAACCACAAAGCCTGAAGGCAGATTAGGGCTACAGCATACAGCACCTTTGAACATATTAAGAAACTGCCTTGGCTGGGCACGAGAAGTAGAAAAAGGAACCGATTCTGGGCACAACCCTGAAACACATGTCTTAGAGGGCCAAGTCTGGTGGGAAGGCAAAGGCATCCTTCTTTGCTCCAGCCCCAGGACACTGTGTTACCCCAGAAGTGCCGACTGTGTTTCAATCCCATTGTCTACCCTGGGTGGTGTGCCTATGCACTGCACGATTTGTTTCCAGAAGTTATTTCCTTCTGGAGCCTCAGCCTGTGGTGGTCAGAGATGGGTCTTGCTTGTCTTCACCAACTGATGTGCAAGGTGATGTTATGGTAAGTCTCTGTTCCCTTATGTAGCTATAAAGCTTAGGTGGAAGTATCCCTGAAATGACCATTCTTGTGTCTCCATAGGAAGCTCCTACTCACCCTTTCTCATCCCCGCTTGTGGATCTTGTCCACGGAGCTTTCCCTGATCTCTTCGATACCTTAAATCCCTCGTTCCCCTTCTGGACACATCTTACATGTCTGGAACACCTACTTACTCATTTGCTAATTGTTCATTCAATTGTTTCTGCAAGTTATAAGGGAGTGCCTCCTACGTACAAGATCTGGTTCCAGGCGTGGGCACTGTCACCGGTGAGGACTTTGGTTTCCCTTTCCTCTTGCTGTTTTTGGTTCCTGACTGTCTTGAGCAGAATCTCTGCACCAATCCAAAGACAGCTCAGGCTCACCCTGACCCAGCACTCACCCTCTCACCGTGCAGGTAACTTCTGCACATGGCTGAAGATGACTAGAGGAGCTATGCAAGGACTGTGACCCCCTCACTGGTCAAATTCCTGCATGGGAAGTGGCAGAGGTCGTGAGGTGAAGACAGGGATGGTGGGCTAGTGAGCCATGATGGACTCAGCTAGCAAGACCACGGCGGGGAGTTTGACCTTAGGCTCCCAGCATGGGTGGGAAGCGAGGAGTGTAGCGGCTTTCCGGGCTGATTTCCCTGTCCCCCTCCCCATATGTTTGTGCTCTCCTTGGCTGGGGAGGTTTTATTGCAACTGTTGCTTTAGCTCTGCGTGTGTACGTCAGTGCAAGACAGGGAAGGGGGGGGAACCCCACAAAAACCAACACCTGGTGAAGGAGGCAAGGTCAGCAATAAGGGCATTGCAGAAGCAACCCACAGCCTTGACCTACAAGGAACATTAAACCATCTTGACAGCAACTATTTTGTGTAGCAAAATACAAGGAGACACTGGAGAGAAGGGAGCTCCAGGAGAGGCCTAGGGCAGGATAGGTGGAGAATTCCTGCATACCATCGGGAGTTTTATTAGTAATTACCTTATTACCTTGTAAGGGAGAGTAGAGGACAGAGGCAGCAGAGAAAAGCCATTTGGGAAGGTGCGTGAAAGCAGCGGTATGATGCATTAGTAACTGCCTGGGATGAAATCTCATTTCGTTGTGCAGACAAATCTCCACGGAACCGAGCCCCTCGCAGTCCCAGCTTCGCTCTGGTTCCGAGCGACACACACCTGGTTTCAGTTCCAGCTCCGCACTTGCTGGAGGGAGGGGGAATCCTCAACTTAATGTCCTTAGAGCTGCAGTTCCTATGTCTGAAAAATGGGCATTTTCATGGGGGGTTAAGAGACCATGTGTAAAAAACATCCTGAGCAGTGCTTGGCAGGGAATAGCCATGACTAAGTAAAATGTAACTATTGTAAATCAGGGGGATTATAGTGGTGGTGGTATTAATGTCACACCAGCAGCTGGAAAAAAAATACCCATAGATTCAGTTGCAAAAAACAGTAGAGACCGGTTTCTTGCACGTGTAACCAACCGTCTACTTCAGGGTTGAAGGCCAGAGGGTGGGTTTCTTCTGTATGTTGGTTCAGGGACCCAGTCTCTTTCCATCTTGTTCATTAGGATCCTCTAAGACTTCCAGGTTCACAGCCAGTAATGTGGAAAGAGAGTAGAGAAAGTGCTCCCACTTCCTGAGAGCCCTGGCTGAGGTATAATCTATGGCATTCCTGCTTACATCACATTGGTGACAACTGGTCATATGGTCCCCCCGCCCCACCAGGTGACCAGGAGGGAGGTTCAACAGTGACCAACTGGGAGCTCCCTTCCAGGGCTAACTGTGCACACTATTGAAGAAGGTACACCCACCTTTGGTGAGCAGTTCGCTTTTTCTGCTCTAGTGGGATAGGATCGGTGACAGATTGGGCGGACATAGACGCCTGAGGACAGAGCTCATCGCAGCCAGGTCAGTGACTCACAATGCGCAGGACTCACTAATGGATTATGTGGAGGTTTGCTACTCCAAGCGCCCCCTGTCACCCAGCGGTGCTGGTGTCACTCAGGAGGTTGCCGGACATGCCGAATCTCAGGCCCCACCCCAGGCCTCTGGAGTCTGGATCTGTACTGACAGCCACCCCACAGATTCCAATATAGGAGGGCTGTGGCTGGGCTTGGGAATCAGCATGCTTCCTAACAAGCTCTCAGGTGATGCGGGCATCGCTGGTCCCACAACTACAGGTAGAGGACACCAACTTCCGAAGCTCTACATCTTCCTGAATGAAGTGAGATTTTTTTCCAGTGGCTGTGTGAGGTGGGAGCCTCTTGCTTTTCCCTTCCTTGTGCTGGTGGTCCTCTATGCTGCATGGGTAGCATTTCTGTAAGAAGAGGGTTTGGTAGGATTCCAAACTCTTGTTTTGTCTGAGGAGAGAGGAAATCCAGAGACCACCCACAGAAGGCATGGCTGAATGGAGAGACACCTTTTTCAGATATGTAGATAGAATCCATCTCTGGTGGGTATGAGCCCCTGTCCTGCTGAGCCTCCCTCACAGTCGTCTGTAGCAAGGAGTGTTCATGAAGCCTGTGCTAGAGTCACACAGGTAATCAGCCTCTTTCTGCTCTCCTTTCCCCTGTGACAGTTCATTCTTTTGGAAAAATTCATTAACCTATTGTAACACTTATCACCCGTGACAACTCTGAGTAAAAGCAGGCTGGCGTTTCTCGCTTCTCACAGACCATTCTCTCAGCTCCCCAAGCCTCACACATATTTCAGAAGAACAAAAAATAGCCTTGATTCAAGATCAGTGCACTGAGCTGAGGCTCTGGATGCCTGGAAGTGATGGTGGCATCAAGCTGATGGCCAAGACATCTCAGAGATTCTAGAATGCAAGGGAGGGTAGTAGGGTTGTAATGTACAGTCACCTACCATGTGCTGTGTGCTATACTTTGATCTTCTAAATGACACAAAGAGGGAAGGGAACTGATACTTACTAAATGCTAGGTGCTCTGCTTGTGCTACGTACTGTCTCTCAGGTTTGCCATTTAATTCCTTTGCAGCCCTGAACATGAGACATTATTACAAGTGAAGAAGGGGACGTGAGTGTTGGGGGAGGATTAAATAAACTGTGGAGCCAGGATTGAAATCCAACTCCTACCCTGAACCTCAGGCTCTTCCCATCTCATTATGAGGTCACCATCAAGGACAGTTAAGTAGCAGACTTGTAGAGGAGTGGGTAGCTTTCCTGTGGTTCTTAGATTCTGAAGATTGCCCAGCTCAAGGGTCAAGGAGCAGTCTAGTCCAGGAACTAAGAGCAGGAACTTTGAGTCAGGTCCACCTGTGTTTAATTCCTGCTTCAGCTGCGAGTTATAATCAGATCAGCCTCTCTGAGCCTTGATTTCCTCAATTGTAAAATTGGGATAAAAAATAGTATTGCCTTCATAGGAATCATGAGACTGTAGTATAAAAGTCTTAGTGTCATGCCAGTTACACAAAGTAAGTGTTGAGTAAATGCTGATTATCATTAATAACCTTAGTGTTTGTAGACTCAAGTGCCTTTTGGCTGAAAGGGACAGACAGACCACCCTCAACTCCGATTACATGAAGAGGACAGGTCTTGCAAGGCTGTGAAGGGCAGCCTGACTGGAAAGTTGGATATGGAGATTCTTTTTTTCCATCTTTCCTGGGCCCACATGTCCTCCTCACATTAACTCCTCTTGTTGGATCTGGGCCATCCTTCTCTTGACAGAGTCCTTTTACTTTTTTTGCTCTGTCCCACTGAGGCTGCTGATGCCTCAGTATGCATACTGTTTTATCCTAAGCATGAGCCACTGATGACTTACAGATTCCCAAGGCTTACCAGAGAATTAACGAGAGAGCATCTTGTTAGTTGAAGGCCAGCAAGCAAATGGGTCTCTTCAGTCTGGGGTCTGTTGGCTATGTGGATGGCGTTTCCTCCCGGCTCCAGGGGCCAGCTCTTGATGAAGCCTTGTGGATGAGACAAGCAGGCAGTTGTATGTAGAATAGGGATCTGGGCTCTTGCTTTCGATGTGTTTTTGGAATATCCTCTTTACTCCTTGTTCTTCAACCCATTCTTCAATTGGGCATAAGGAATTGATTGGCTTTAGGAATTGATGAGAATTTCAGGAACTGATGAGAATTTTAAAGTTAAGAATCTGAGGCGATGAAAACCATTTCCCCAGAAATGGTGAATTAGTAAAAACAAGCAAGTGTCGTCTCGTGTGCTTGGGCCTGTTATGAGAAGGGCTGTTCTCTTCATCCTCTTCAGGGTTTTAGACTCTATACATTATATGGCAGAGCTTAATAGGGGTTTCGCTGTTTGTCTCTTGTGCTTTTAGACAGGATTGCTGTTATATCTCATTAAAGATTTTCTTAGAGGAAATGACTTTCTTACCTCTTTGTTGTTTTCAAGGCCTGAACATCATTGGTGAGTTCTGGAGCTAGGATTTTGTCTTTATTTCCAGACCTAATTTCCTAGAAATTATGGGGAAACTAATGTAGCCCATTGAAGAACTTCCCAAATAAATACCTCAAACTCTGAGGCATTACTTATCCATGACAGGGGCATTAGGAGCCTGGAATGAAAGCTTAAGCAAATGACTTGGGGCTTAGAAGAAGAACCAAATGGACCCAGAATCTTTTCTTCCACCTAGGGTGAGGTGGAGCTTGAAACAGATGGACTCATTGTAGAGTGTTCAGAGTTTGTCACTAGCAATCACTTATTCATACATTCAATAAAAAAAACTTAATGAACACCAATGATGGTGCCAGTATGGTAGAGAGAGTAATGCTCATAAAAAATGTTTTTGGTTTCCTACTTTTCCCAGACCCTTTGCAGTTAGTTGGCCTTGGAGACTCCTATTGGCCAAGGGTATGCAGGTAGACAGGTCACTCTGGGGCCAAAACATTGACTTGGTGGTACGTGATACTTCTGCACATGAGGAGACCCAGTGATTGAGGAAACTACGTGTTCCAGGTCATGGAGCTACAACAGAATAGTGGAGCTCCTATAACCCTGGGGTTCCTGAGTGATTATGTGCAGCAGAGCCCCTTACCAATCCATGACAGGCATATAGCACGAGTAATATGAAATAGAAATTTATTGTGTTACACCATTGTCATTTGAAGTTTGGAGATTTGGTTCTGTGGCTTCACCTGGTCTGTTTGGCTTAATTCTGCCAGGCCCTGTGTTACATGATGGGATTCAACTGTGAATAAAACTACTCCTACTTCCTGTGGAATTGTATCTTAGTCAGGGAAATGCAGATTATTCAAATCATCATGCAAGTAGACAATGAAAACTTTGGAAGTGTGACAGAGTGTCAGGTGTGCACGGCAAAGTGTTCAGAGTGCTCATTACAGAGCACGGGCTCAGTCAGCTTTGGCATGAGCTTATGTCTTCATCATAAAACTAGGAGTGAAAAAGTCCCCTTTGTGTTGCTATAAAGAGATAACCACACAAAGTGAACTCACCTGAGTCTTTGAGACACTATGCTAGGGCTCAGAAAGATCAGACTCATGAAAGGACTTCCCTTTTCTGATCTAATAACTGCAGTAATCATCATAATTATAGCAATAACTAATATGTCAGGCTAGGTGAACAATCCAGACAAATCTCTGTTCTCTTGGAGCTTCCTAACTGGTGGGTAGGTTTTCCCAGAGGACACCATGGCTTGGAGAATTCAAGGGACTTGAAATTAGGAGGTTGGAGTTGGGGAGTGGTGGTGGAGAAGGAGGCCAAATGCCTGAAATACAGACATGGCTGCTGGGGGCCAGCCTTCTAGCCATCATAGTCTCTAGGGAAGGGCAACTGTTAGGCACATACTTCAAGAGAGGTTTACTGTTTTTCACTCTCTTGTA
Source organism: Meles meles (assembly GCF_922984935.1). Lineage (NCBI taxonomy): Eukaryota > Metazoa > Chordata > Mammalia > Carnivora > Mustelidae > Meles > Meles meles. The sequence goes on along the minus strand of NC_060078.1, from coordinate 42,533,227 downwards.
AAGTATGGTTCTAAGCATTTGCTCAGTTACTCTGTGTAGCTTCCAAACCCCTTACTGATGTGTGTATACTTAGTTCATTGAGCAAGGGCCTGGCTGATGAGGTATGCAGTCTTTCTTGGGCCCCCAGATGGTCAAGTGGACACTGAGCAGTGATAACACTTGCAGGATGACAAGGGTGTATGTTGTTCCCAGGAGGCTCTTGAAGAGGACAACTTGGACAACTTAGCACGGTGCATAGCACTCTGGGTGTCTTTTACATGCTTAATGAAAGAACACATTCTTCTTTAATCTGATACATCCTAGTGATTTGCCTTAATAGGATGCTGTTTCAGTTTATTTTGTGTGTCCGCTTGGCTGGGCCATAGTGCTCCGATATGTGCTTGAACAGTATTCTGAGTGTTTCTCTGATAGTGTTTCTGGATGAGATGAACATTTAAATTGAATAAAGCCAATTTCTCTCTATGATGTGGGTTGATCTCATCCAATCAATTGAAGGCCTGAATAGAACAAAAGATTGACTTTCTCTGGGCAAGAGGGAATTCTGCAGTCAACAGCTTTCAGACTTAGTTGTAACATAGATTCTCCCTTGGGTCTCCAGCCTGGTGATCTACCCTACAGATTTTGAACTTGCCAGCCTCTAGAATCGCAGGAGCCAATCACTTAAATCTCTTTATATATATATATATATATATATATATATATATATATATATATATATATATGCACGTCTCTTCTATTGGTTCTGTTTCTCTGGAGAACCATGACTGATAAAGATACTCATTTAACCTCCCAAATCTCCACATTTATTTGTGTTCCAGGGATTGATTGTTGGGGAAGCGAAGTGAAAGAAGCCATATTATGTGCCTTCAAGTTCTTTATTCATCATTTAGAACCTATTTACTGGGTATCACCTATGTTTTCAGACATTGTTCTATTCATTTGAGATAGAGCAGTAACAAAACAGCCCTAAATTCATCCCTTCCTGAGAGCTGATGTTCTAGTAGAGGAAAATAGGCAATAAAGTGTACAAGTAAAATAAAAAAGTAAAATACATTAGATGATAAGTAATATAGGCATATCTGAGGTTGCCTGGGTACTAATTTTAAAAGGGTAGTCTGAGGGGGCATTTCTGATAGGATATTTGAACAAAGACTCCAAAGGATACATTAAAGTATGTCATGGGTTGTCTGGGAGAAGGCCCCGTTCTGCATGAAAAGGTTCCCCTTTTGAAGCCTGCCTGGCTTATTCCAGCAAGAGGAGGGAAGCTTGCGTGGCTAAGGGAGAGTGAACCTAGCATGAGAGCAGGTCCAAGAGATTATGGATCATGTTATGTAGAAGCTTTTAGGCCATTGTAAGAATTCTGTTGTTGTTTTCTGATTGAAATAGGAGGCCATCTAGGCACTTTAAGCAGAGACATGACATTTAAAGAGACATGTTTTTAAAGTCTCATGCTGGCTGATATGGAGAAGAATAAAGTATAGAGGTCATAGGCAGAAATGGGAATTCCACTTAGGCTCTTGCAATAACCCCAGTGGGAACTGAGGTTGGCTTGGCCCATGGTGGCAACAATGGTGGTGGTGACAAGTGGTTGAGTTCTGGATGTAGTGTGAAGCCATTGCTGAGAGGGCTTGATGATAGATTAGATGTGGCATGTAGGATGGGGGAGTCAAGGATGGGTCCAAGGTTTTGGTTGAACCAAATTCAAATGATGGAGTTGTCATGTTACTGAGAGTCATGAAAGAAGGTTGAGGTTGGTTGGTAGAATAGCAGAGAATAGACCAGGGCTGGTCAGCTGATAGTTCCAAAACCTAGGTGTTAATTCTTTTTTTTTTTTTTTTAAGATTTTATTTATTTATTTGACAGAGATCACAAGTAGGGAGAGAGGAGGAAGCAGGATCCCCGCTGAGCAGAGAGCCCGACCTGGGGCTGATCCCAGGACCCTGAGATCATGACCTGAGCTGAAGGCAGAGGCTTAACCCACTGAGCCACCCAGGTGCCCTTCAGGTGTTAATTCTTGATTAACAATTCTGGTTTTTCTTCAAAGAGAATAGCCAACCGTGTGGCTAATCTTCAATCGTAAACCAGGATTTCCTATTGCTTTCTATATGCCTTAGCGTACCTTTAAGTTATCGCAGCAGTTCAGATCTTTAGAATTCTGCTACTGTAAGATATTTATAGCCCTCCGGTCTCTTAAATTATGTTTAGTTAGGGGTTTGGGTCAGCATAATCATTAAAGGTTTGGGCTTTTGAGTTGGTTGCATTGAGATTGCAGCCATGTTTACAATTCACCAACTTTGTGACTGTGGGAAGTTTCTCATCCTCCCTAGATCCCTTTGCCGCAGTTACACAAGGATAATAATAGGCCTGTGGTAAGTGACAGTGTAATGTGCTTAGTGTTGTGACGGTATGTATTAATGCCTAGACTATCACCTGGCATGCATGAGTTCTCAACAACTGTTGGCTGCTATTAATTCTATTATGAGCATCATTCAGTATGGCTCTGGGGAGTTTGTACATCTGTTGAAAAATTGTTCATTGGTTGGTTTCACATCTGTGGTTTAGAATAGAAGAGGATGTCCCTTGACCCCAAACCTGTTCCCAGCCACTGAAGTCAATGAGTACAGTGGTCTCTGTGAAACTTCATTCAGACTGAAGGAAGACCTTTACTATGCTTCCTTCCTGGTATATTCACTCTTTTCTGAAAATAAAACATGAGGTTTTCTCCCCTTTGGGGTTTCATTTGCCAATTTTCATGTCATTTATACCTATTTGTTCCTATGGTCATGTATTTGCCTGGTCCTTTTTCTTCTGAGTATTCTGTTACTTTTCATAGTAAAAAGCCCATAAGAATAGCAAACATACACTGAATGTTTGCTATGAATCAGCCCCTGGGTTAAATATGTTTTAGGCTTTATCTCATTTAATTATCACCATAGCACTGATAATCATCCTTGTTTTGCTAGTGCAGAAACTAAAGCTCATCGATATTAAGTATTTGGCTGTTCTGGTACTTGGTCAACCTTGAAAATTCCTGCATTTAGCCCCTTCCCATGCTCCCTCTTAACAGTATCAAAGCCGTTTCAATTTATTACCCCCCCACCCCCCCAAGTCCCTGTCTTCTCTTTTCTTGTCCTCTTTATCGTCCTGCTCTTTTTTTTTTCCCCCACTCAGTCTTACATTTTTTGTCTCAGTGGGAAGTCCACAATGACACATGGTCAAAGAGGGCAGAGCCCCCACTGTAAAGAGCATTCGGTACTTCTCTTCCCTTCCCTCCTGATGATCATCTGAACTCCTGAGACTAGGTGCCATGTTCTCTCTCCTTCCACTTCAGTGAGGTTTCATTAACGTTCCTAGAAATGTTTCTGTTGCCCAAGGAGGTGGAAGCAATAACATCAAGGGAAGCTTATTAGAGAAAGGTAATGAGCCAAAAACCAGGGAGAGATTTGGAGTTAGAATTATGGTTTTCCAAGACTGACCAATCACATAGGCCTAAGTTTGACCCAACTATTTTCTAGTTGGGTCAAAGAAGTCAACTTCGGTCAAACTTGGGCAAGTTTCTTCATCTGAATGTGAGAAAGGCAAAGACATCTGCTTTGAAGTATTGAGATAATTATCTACAGAGGCTGGTGCAGGGTCTGGCACTTGGTAACTCCACAAATACTATTCCTTCTATACCCTGTAAATGCTGGAGGAACACTTTCTCCAGACAGCAAGCTCCACTTCTCAGTGTGATAAGAACTCATGGTATTAACTCAAAGGTGAGTTTGAGCATAGTACCATCATGGCTGGTGATATGAACTTGGTCAAACAACTTGGCTTATTGTTTCTTCATCTATTTTATGTCTAGAATAAAATATTCCACACTTTACTTGGATGAGGCATTTTCATAAAGCTTAAAATGAATTATTTCTCCCAGGTTTTAGTAAGAAATGTACACAAAACATTTCCTGATCCTGCCCTTCCTTTCTCTACCCATCTCAGATTTCCGTGTGTGTCCATGTGTGTGCCAGGAGGCAGAGGTGGTTTGAGAGTGGGAAGAGGACTGTAGGTTATTGCTTTGGGGGTAAGGCTCAGGAATAGTGAGATCTCTACATAAAGTTGAAACTGAAAAATTAGTGACTTATTTTTAAATTATGTCAACATAGCTTTTAATCCAAATAGTATCCTCAAAGATGTTGCAAAAAAGTTAGTATAATAAAATGTTTTGTGTCCACCCATTCACCTCATAGGTTGTATGAGGATATGAAGGTAAAACATGGACAATCTACAGGGCAAAGCTTTATAAATGAAGTTGCTGTTTAAGTGCTAAATGTTATTGTAAATTAGTGTGCCTCTGCTTGAAAAATATCCCATTTGAGACCAAGTACTATGCAGCAGTAGTCAACTCTCTAGCTGACCAATAAATTGATTCCATGCAGGAGGGTGGCAGGAGAGAGAAGAAATGAATAATCGGTGTGATATGGTGTAGGTTGGGGACAAGTCCTGTGAGGAATGGAGCCCTGGGCTGGGTCTCCATGGTGGTAATACACACGGATTTGCAGAGACAGGGGTGTGAAGAGCTCTCAGGGCTGGAAGTGGGAACTGAGAGGCTGGGGACAGAACCTGGGCATCCAATCCTTGCACTTCGCTGCTGTTGACCAAAGTGCCTCTTGCTTTTTGTGAGAATATGAACATTATGTTCTATTAGTTCAGCTACGTGGGGAGAGCTCTCACCCTGCAATTGATCCGCATGCTGTCAGTAGGCGACTGAGATGTTGGAAGCAGCTAGGCAGCCAGCCCCTCTTTCTCGACTCACCTCTGCTAAAGTCAAGAGCCTATGGAGACCTCCCCCCATAAATCATCAGCCTGACCACACCCAGATGGAGAGAGGGGAGTGTTTTCTATTTGCATTATTTCTCAGCCACTCGCTATCATGTTTTGTAAGCACTCTTAGATTTCAGAGAGCAAATCATTAATATCCAATTTGGAAAAGTCAGTGGTATGTAACTGTGGCGTTGGCAAACTCAATGGCAAATGGAAGGATGTGAGCAGGATATTAATTATCCCATGCTGTAGATAGAGTGTGAGCAGGTGTGTATGGGTTCCAGCTAGCTGTCGGCCATGGCTGCACTGCAATTCATTTCCATGGGGACACCTCTTCCAGTTCCCTGCCCAGCAGCCGTCAAGCCCCAGCAATAATACTGTGAATTCAGAAAAAACAATCTATATTGATAATGTTATATGAGGGGATAGCATCTTAGAGCGCCATGTCCCTTCCCCTCAGGCAGGTTTTGTTAGAATAGCCATCGTGGACACTTTCCAAACACACACTTGGAGAAATGAGACTAAGTATCACCTTTGGGAATGACAGCAAATGAGTCTGGGATGTGGGTCTCCCCACCTTGCATGGAAGTTATGAATATACCCTCATGCTAGGCATTATTCTATATACAAAATGAATGAAATTATGAAAATTTTAAAAAGTGGCCCTAAGATAATTGGTATCCTCTTGGTTCCAATTCCTTCTGGTCCTTTTGACATCTTGGGTCCTCTAATTTGGACATCATGATTCTCAATCTGTCTCCCTTCTGCTTGGTTCTGGTAGTTTCCACTCTCAACTCAAACAACTGCCATTGCTGTTAAAGATGCCTTGCATGTGGCCTTGTTTTGATGTTACTGTGCTGAAAGCCCTCTTCAGTAGGCATGAGGGCAGTCAGGGTCACAGAGGGAAATTTCATAGACTCTGCTATTCTGCCGTGGGAGGACTTGGGCTCAGGAAGTGGGAATCTTGAAGATCCTTTTAGGACTGGTGCTGAGGCTATAGGTCCATGCCGGAAGGGCTTGTTCTCTGGCTGTGCGTGTTGAGGCAGACCACCTTCTGTACAAGAGATAAGTTGGCTTTGAGGCCCAAATGCCTGAGCAGAAGTTCCCATTTTTAAGGGGGTTTGCTCTCTTTTTGGCCATCTCTTCTGTGGAGCTACAAAGGAAGACTCACATTCAGGGAATAGTTGGACTGTGTATAGGGCCACTGCCTTGCATCATTCCATGGTGGCACTCTGGATTGACAAAATGAAAGGCTTTGCTGGATAAATTAGGGTGTACACTCCCAGAACAGGATCCCAGCATTACATGAAACAACATACACACACGTGTGCACACATACTCCCACATCTTGCTTCTAATTATTAGCTTTAAACACTGATATTTTCGGACTTAACCTGGCATAGGATGAGAACTTAACATGTTTTTATTTCCTTTCTCTCTACATCTTCTAATTCATCCTTTCCTTTTCCATCCATTTCCCAGAATTTTTTTCCCTAGAGTTTGGTACTTTAGATTGAGATTGGTAACAGGTCAATTTCATTGTAATGATCATAGTCAACTACATGCCAGACACTGGTCGAAGCATTTTATAATTAATCCTCACAAGGGGATTTACTTATTTTTTTTAAAAGATTTTTTTTTTTTTTAATTTGACAGAAATCACAAGCAGGCAGAGAGAGAGGAGGAAGCAGGCTCCCCGCTGAGCAGAAAGCCTGATATGGGGCTTAATCTCAGGACCCTGAGATCATGACCTGAGCTGAAGGCAGAGGCTTTAACCCATCGAGCCACCCAGGCGTCCCAAGGGGATTTATTTTTAACACTCAGATTAAGTTTTATAACCATACTAACACTTGGACAACTGGTTTTGCTACTCTTGTTCTCTGAGATGACTTCCTCACTTCTGATTTTCTGGTTTTGACTCCTCTTTTGGTGATGTGGATAATGTGCTTATTTTGGGGACGATACACATGGTGAGCCTACTTGGACCAGCTGAGATTGCGTCTTTGTCCTTGTACATGTGCAAGGGCTTGCAAGGGTCAGAATTCTCAGGTCACAGTCTTTATTCTGAAAAATCATGTAGAATTAATTGATGGATTTAAGATTTTAGGGAAGATGTTTATCACCTAATCTGATTTTTGTTCCTTTGTAGTAGTGTGCTTTATTTTGTTGAGTGCTTAGAACTTTTTTCTTTAGCTTTGAAATAAAAATGGTACCCGTTGTGGTTGTCATTTGATTTGACCTTTCACTCGGGATCCCTTTGGTTTTCTGAACAAGTTGGCACAGAGCAGGCAGCCAGTTGGGGTTTCCCCACGTGAATATACAGCAGGGAAAGAAGGGAGATGATGAAGACTCTGCAAGGGAGCAATTATAACAATGAACAATGGAGTCTAAATTGGACTCAGCAAAAAGTAAAGACTGAGGGGGAGTAATGGGTAATGCAATAATGAGGGAGTCAGTGCACTGGAGGTCTCGATGAGGATAAATAATTGTCTTATCGGGGGTGCTAAAGTAAACTAACTGGAAGAGAGAAGGACCTGTAAGAATGAAATACCTGAAAATGGGATTTTGCGGTGGTTCTGTTTTGTTTAAAGAATGCCTGTGGGATTGTGTGTGTGTGTGTGTGTGTGTAGGGGGCTGCTGGGATGAAGAAGGGGATGGTATGAAGGTCAAGTTGCTGATCAGCAAGCTAGATGTGGGGTAGGCTATCTACAGGGATCTTAGATTGTGTCTTTCCACCTCTGGCATCCTCTTGGCCAATCTAGGGTGAGTACAAGGTATGACTAGGTAGCCAGTAGATTCTATATTCAGGAGGCATAGATGGCAGCAGGGCCTGGCCTTGCAGCAGGATGTGGGAGGGACTGTTTGGAAGAAAGGTGGTGGGGGGCAAGGAGGATTCCTATTTCCATCTCACCAAGAGAGGTAAATTGAAAATGTACCAGCAGCAGCTTGGGAAGACTTCATGGCAGGCCTCAGGGATAATCGGGTTAGAGAAGGAAGGGGTGGGGAAGGAAGAGTTCAGAGAGCAACGGGGGATTTTTTTGGCCAAAGGCCAAAGTTATGTGTTTCCCAAGAGTACAGAGGAAAGGTAGTGTGGATCAGAGTGGAAGAGGATGCCCACATTAATACTAGGGCGATGAACTGGTTGGATCTGGATGACCAACAAGGAGATTTTGGGTAGTTCCTCAGATAAATAAGTTGTGGCTGGTTTCATGGGCATGTCCCCTGTGCAGTCACATAGCAGCCCATGCTTAGAAGGGCTCCATGCTTGGTTGAAACTTCTGCCACTGCTATCTTAAACCTTTTTAAATGCCTTTTGAATGAGGAACCCTGCATTTTCATTTTGCTTTGGGACCAACAAATTATGTAGTTGGTCCTGGGATGGGGTTTAGGTATGACCATCTCTTAGAGGACAGTGAAGCCCCCACACTGTATTTGGGGCCTTGGGTGTGCTGGGCTGACTGGTTAGGATTTACCAGATCTTTGTTCCCTTTCCAGCAGCGCTGGTGTAATCTGTTTTATCAGTCAACTGTCTCAAGACCCAGCTTCATCTCCTTTCCATACATCTCCAACTTGGGATGTTTGAGGGGTCCTGCTTGGGGTCTCTTATGCTTACTTTGTGAGTAATTGGTGAGAAGGAATGGGCCATAACCTTTCTTCAACCCAGACCATTCTAGAGGAAGCTTAATAGAAGTTCCTAAAAGTTTCTAAAATGAGAATGTCCTTATCTCTGTTTCCACAACTAATTACAAGTTTTCCTCTACTTTTATGGACTTTGGTGTTTTCATGAGAACTGGGGCGGGGGGAGGGTTTGCCAAGGAAAAAGAAACATAGTTATATGTGTTCAAATTGCCATTACAAGGGAAGGTTTTACTTTCTGTTTCTTGATAAGTTATCCCTTAACTCTTTTTTTTATTTACCTGACAGAGAGAGAGATCACAAGTAGGCAGAGAGGCAGGCAGAATGAGAGGGGGAAGCAGACTCCCTGCCAAGCAGAGAGCCCAATGCGGGGCTTGATCCCAGGACCCTGAGATCATGACCTGAGCCGAAAGCAGAGGCTTAACCCACTGAGCCACCCAGGTGCCCCATCCCTTAACTCTTTTTAAAGGATCTTTAGGCCTAGCTGATGGCTCTGCAATTTAATTTTGGTAAATTGCCAGTACTCATTGTTGCTCAACTATTAATGCAGGAAAAGAGAACTAGTCACTACACGAAAATCAATTCAGGGTTGACCTAGCAGCAACTGATGTACTATCAATGGGTTACTTCCTTCTGAAAAGAAATTACTTTTTCTTTTTCCCCTCTCTGTCTAACCTGTTGCCTTTATCGACTATAGATACTTAGAAATACCAACACCATCAATTTACCGCTGTATTTCACATTAAGTGTGTGAGAAAAAGTCTCAACATAGCAGAGATTAGTTATTGTGCTTTCAAAACGAGATCTAAATATTTGCGAGATCTACAAGGGGAATGACGTTATTTATCCTGTTCATTCTTCACCTTTTATCTCACTTAAGGAGGATGAAAATAAAATTCTTCTTGACTTTTAACATGCAATGTGGCCTGCATAGCTCATAACAGATATGTATGAGAGGACGAGGAGGTGAGGGGGCTTTGAATGTTATTGGCTCAGCCAAATTCCAGGGCTTTCTGTTCACTTTCAGCAAACTACAGATTTCTAATAAGGCTGCTAAAAAGTATTAAACAAATGAGCCTATCATTGGAAGGGAGTGGGAGAGGGTCATTGGAATTTATTATACACTTACTGTGTGTCCATTGTCTGCTCCCTACTTTTGTTACTTCAGATGAAATGACAATGCTGTGTGGCTTATTTACCATTTCTCATGTAGGAAACTGACACAAATTAAGAATGGTAGTCTTGCATTGAAGTCCTTGACTTTGATCTTACACTCCAAGCATGCTTGGAAATAAAGCATGCATGTGCTTTTTCTCATCCCTTTGTGTCATACTCTGGATTATGATACATGGAAATGGAAAGATCTAGTGCCAAAACGAAAATGGATATTGAAGCAAGGTTTAACTAAAGGTCCTCTGGCCATTTGGGGTGAGGGGATGCTTGGGCTGATGTCTGTTGTGGGGCGAAGACTTGGCCTTTGGAAGGACTCATTCTTCCCTGCTGGCCTCCCACATTTCTCTCTAGTCCAATTCCCATGAAAATAAAAGGTATTGAGATATTTAACACTTAGCAGATTAGCACTTTAACCATGGGCATTAAAATTGTCATTCTCCAGCAAAAGAATAAATCCCAACTTCTATCTTAACGTTTTAGTTTTGTCTTTGTGGATAAATATCGTGTGCTTTGACTTCCTTAAAAGTTTGTTTCCTGTCCCTTGCAGACTCTATGCTACTTTACCCTCTTCTATCCAGCTCTGCCTGATCAGAAGTTTTGGAGCCATATTTATATTATTATCTTCCAGTGGCCTAACTTTGACCCAGATGCACAACAGCAGTGTGTCTGCGCATGTCAGAGATGGTAGTCTCATGCCAGTGGCCTTCTATCCACCTGGGCTTGGAGTTGGCTGAGAGTCTGGGGTTTGAGGGGCAAATGTGATTTTCTAGTAAAATACTGGGCTTCAGCGCATACAGGGAAGTTGTCAGTTTGTTGGAAGTTCCATGTGCTGTCCAAAGAGAGGTTATATCTGCACAACATCCATTTCCTCCCCAAACTTGGACTCTTGTTTTTTTTTTAAAGATTTTATTTATTTGATATATAGAGATAGATCACAAGTAGATATAGAGGCAAGCAAAGAGAGAGGGGGAAGCAGGCTCCCTGCTGAGCAGAGAGCTCGATGTGGGGCTCGATCCCAGGATCCTGAGATCATGACCTGAGCTGAAGGCAGAGGTTTAACCCACTGAGCCAACCAGGCGCCCTTGGACTCTTTTTTTTAATTAAAAAACAAATTTTTTTATTATGTTGGTCACCACACAGTACATCATTAGTTTTTGATGCAGTGTTCCATGACTCATGACTCATTGTTTGCTTATAACAGTGCTCCATGCAATACGTGCCCTCCTCAATACCCATCACTGGGCTAACCCAACCCCCCCACCTCCCTCCCCTCTAAAACCCTCAGTTTGTTTCCCAGAGTCCACAGTCTTTCATGGTTTGTTTCTCCCTCTGATTTCCCATCTCCCTTCATTTTTCCCTTTGGACTCTAGTATTATGGGATATCCACCCATATAAAGGATAGAATTTGTGCTTTCTATATGGTCTTTCTAAGCAACACATGAATGGACTCTTGTTCTTTCTTCTTTCCCTAAGTATCAGTTATATAGAATATATGCTGGCAGCTAGAAATTCAGAGACTGGGAAGATCCACTGTGACCTTAGATAAGAGGCATGTAAAATACTGATTAGAACACAAGAAAAATTATTATGTATGATTAGTAAAGGGAATCAGAGAAAGTCTTATAGAAGATGTTATCTTTGAGCAAATATGGAGAATGGGTATGAATTTTCCATGCTGAGAAGGCAGGAGAAATGTCACTTCGGGCAGAAGAGGGTATGAAAGTGTATGACTCGGTTGGGAAAGAGTCATTGGGTTCACATAGCATGAGGACATGGAAGTAACAGCAGGAAGTGAAGCTGAAAAAATGGGTGGTGGGTTTGAAGACCATAAACATTTAATGAAACAATGGTAAAGAGTCTGATTTTTATCCTATAGGTAATGGGAGCCATTAGACGTTTTAAATAAGAGGAGTGCCATGGGTAGGTTTTTATTTTAGGATAAAAACTAATGATGTGTGGAGGGTGGTTGAGCTGAATGGGGAGGAGGACTGGCTAGAGAGCAGGAGACCCCAGCTGAGGATATTTCACTAGCCTAGCTGATACCTTAGGGGTCTGTGATGAGAATGTGAAAGCATACATTCAGGTAACACTGTGGAGACTGAACAGGTAGAACTTGGTTCCTAAATAGGTGCTGGGATTACAGGAAGAAGAAAGTGCTGGGAACAGCCCCCAGTTTCTAATTTGGACAACTGAGGCTTGGTGGTGACCTCTACTAAGGTGAAGAACACTGGAAAAAGAGTGGATTTGTCAGGGGGATGAAGGAGGATAGGAACATTTTATGTTGGAGGCACTGCCTTCTCCAGCACTGATAACATTAGATGAAGAATGAACTTATCCCAAGGCGATGCCAGTAGAGATCTCCCTTCTTTCACACTAACCTTCCAGGGCCATGAGGACACTACCACACAGACAGTTGTCATCCTTGAATTCTCTGTGCTAACAGATGCAAGCAAAGCTAATTGACGTCCAAGATCTGTGAGTGGCAGCAAGAAGGTATTTGCTACTCAGGCTGAATAAAAGCCAGAGCTTTCTCTAATGTAACTGTGGTATCAGGCCAAAACTTACTGTTAATAAATTTCAGCATTGTCCCCAAGTCATAATTATTCAGTATTCATCAATGTTACCTACAGCAGCTTCAAAGTCCAAGCTGAATGCCCAGAGCCATTATGTGGACTCTCCCCTGATGATGATTTGCATTCCTTGGTGGCTGGCATTGCCATTGGTGATTAGAACACTGACAATGTTCTGGCCAAAATGTTCTCTTAGGGAGTCACTCTGCACCTGTCTGGTGAATAAATGTGGTGAGCAAGGCAGACAGATATGGGCTGGCTGGCCAAATGCAGAACAGCTAGAATAGAAACTCTAAAACTTTGTGGAACCAGAACATGACATGAGTGAGAAAAATGTTTTCTGCTAAATACAAACTTCTGTTTTATGCAAGTCCTCTCAATGGAAACTATTCTTACTGGCTAACCCTTATAAGAATGCTTATAATGCGTGCAGAGAGCCAAATCCTGGTGTTGGCGAAATGCCCTAATGGTGTCTTCAACCTTTCGTTGAGGGTCACGGAATGTAAGAAAGTAATCGAAGATAGCTACACTGTGCCCCCATCAGAAATCGTTAAGTTTTTGGAGGGTTGTCCTTTGCTTGGTATGTTCTACTGTGTCCCACTGACAAAAATTAGGAGAAGTGGAAAGGAAGAGGCGTGAATGATAGAGCAGGCCAGACCAGGCACCCTGCTCTGGAAAGGAACCCTACCAGCTGGGATCTGTGGCATCCCTTTCCTCTGCCCGTATCTGCATCAGTGCATCAAGGCTTTGTGTCGTCCAGCCCAGGGCCAGCACAGCCCATCAGATTTTATCTGTATTATCTGTGTAAGGAGAAAATTACTAAGCACAAATGCAATTGAAGGCAGGAGCAATTAATGTAGAACACGCACAGCTAAATAAGCTGTTTAAATGTATGGCTACAAATTCCCTGGTCTGCCCATTCGGAGAGGGGCCAGCAATAGAGCCCCCATCAAACGTTCCAGAACTGGCTGCCAGGAAGATATGAGTGCAGAACCCTAGGGGGGATGTCAGGAAATGTTTACTACCCTTATGAAGAGTTTTTGAGGCTTTGGGGTGGAAGGTCTCCCTGGCTGATCTGGTCAGACAGGCAGAATGCTGGGACTCAGCATGAAGCGTTCATTTCTCTCCAATCCTCCAGGTAGAGCTCTGTTTGGCAAGAGAAGCATAGAACTTAGTAAACTGAATGTGAGCATTAGCTGGGCTTGGAATCTTGGCTTTTGGTTGCCTGAGGGGTCTCTGAACAGACCAGTCAACCATCTTCTGGGGCATCAGGGAAAAGTAGAATGAAGCAGCCTTGGAAATGTATCATTCCCTTTTCCCAGAGATCAAGTTTAAGATGTTAAAACATTTTGGACTTAAAGGTTTGTAGGGATAGGCAACTTGGAATAAATGTTGGAAGGAGCCTCGGAAATAGGTTTGGCTAGATTAGTTGTGAGACCATGATTACAACTGCTGACTTGGAAATTTTCCTAGATAACATGGTGATGAAGTAAATAGTCTTATAGTTTCCTTCTGCAGGAACTTTTTTTTTTTCCCCAGGAAAGTCCTTGAATTTTATTTTCCCCCCTATTTTCAAATGATCCAGTTCTTTATATCATGCCTTCTCAGATTAATTGAAATCAAAGAACCTTTATATATATTATATATAAATATATAATACATAAATATATATTTTATTTATATATTATTATATTTATAAATATATATATATAAATTATTGAAAGTAGAGGAAGTTTATTGATTCATTGTGAAGATGATCTCTGTTTCCTAGCACAGTCCTGGATTTAACTGGGGAGAAAAATGAACTGTTACAGGATTACTATGAAATTGTCATTAAAAAAAAAAAAAGGATTCTGATTTGGAAATATCATCTCATATTGTGCCTGTATAAAAGAGAAATTCGTTAAGAAACTTACAAAGAAAAACCCTCCAACACTTGCTGTTCTTTGGGAATCCTTCGTAGAGATTGTATAGAGGTAAAATGCACTGAAATGGAAGTCAGAAGGCTTTATCATTATCATAACCCTGGGCAAATCACTTAACCTTCCTGGCTTCCATTTCCTCATCCATGTAATGAGAAGTTTGGAGGGGGTGATCTCTCAGGGCTGGCTTCTAACCTCTGCCCATCCTTTTGCAACTGGAACCACTGAAGACTTCCATCCTTGCTACTCAGGTGTACAAGGTGTGTCCCCAGGTGCTTATGAGAAACACAGTATCTTGGCGTCTATCCCAGGCCTACAGGATCAGAATCTGCACATGGCTAAGCACTCCCAGGTGATTTTTTTTTTTAAGATTTTATTTATTTATTTGAAAGACAGATCACAAGTAGGCAGAGAGGCAGGCAGAGAGAGAGAGAGAGAGGGGGAAGCAGGCTCCCCACTGAGCAGAGAGCCCGATGTGGGGCTTGATCCCAGGACCATGGGATCATGACCCAAGCCAAAGGCAGAGGTTTTAACCCACCGAGCCACCCAGGCACCGCTCCCCCCTGCTCCCCCTCCCATGTGATTTGTACATACATGAACATCAGAGAAACATTGATCTACAACCACAGACTCTTCTTTTTGTGTTCTGGGGTCTTTGGGCTCTGTTGAGCTCCCTATCTCTTGCTGTGCCACTTTGCTGGCTGGGGCACATCCCTCTCCTCTGTACTTCCCTTTCCTCCTCCTGCCGTTTTAAGGTCCTTCTTTAAACACCCCGAGCTCCTGGAACAAGATACCACTGACTGGCTCTTGTAAGCCATTCTGCTCAAGTCAGTTGTATATGTAAGTCATGTGTTGGGTTACTGATACTTTGTTGGCACAAAGCCTTTCAGTATTGCTGCAGATAACTAATTATCTGATTGGCTCTTAGATAGTTATTAGACTGATTAATTTTGGTGTCCAGAGTAGACAAAACAGGGCTTCTATCTAAATTCTGCCTTACCAGCTCTCTAGCTGTCAGGAAATGTCCCCTGTTATAAACACATTGAAAAAGTACATATTTACTTTCCTTCACTGTGGACTTTCTGTGGCCCAAATACATCAGTCACTTTAATAATGCACAATATCTTCATCCAGAGTTGACTAAGGCACATATATTTTGCCATGTCTGGGTTGTTCCACGAGTTTAAGATTAATTACCGTGTGAATTCCAGCTCTGAGAGTGATTCCAGTGTTCTAGTTTCAAGGACAGATATTACCAGACAATTATGCTGTGATTATATGGTAGTTGATTTTCAGTTTTCAAGGTCAGGATTAATAGAATAATTATAGTGCAAACACAACATTGGCATTTTTAACTTTTTTTTTTTTTTTTTCCTACTGAAAGAGAAAATCATTCTCTCCTGGGCTTGCTGAGGCAGCCGTCTTTGTGCAGAGGCTCCATCCTGCTATCAGTCATTGCTGGAAAGGGGAGAGGTGGCTGCTGGACCAGAGCAGGCTAGACTACCCATTGTCAAAAATGGGAGAGCTATTAGCCTAGGGTCAGCACTCCTTTGCTGGAGGAGTTCAGATTAATAGCCTGAAGAATTTGTATAGGAAAAGAAGAGGAGGGGGCTTGGGACCAAGTGGGGCAGGATCCATAAGGCAGCACATCTTTTGGATGAGAAATTTTACCTCGTTTGTAATTAAGCCTGGGGTAGTCAGGCCTTCCAAGAAGCAGCACTAAGATTTGTGAGGCTGCTTACTCGGCTTATATTAAGGGTCCACAGACCATGCCCTATGGGCCACATCTTGGCAGCTGCCCATTTTTTAATAGTAAATTTTGTTTTATTGGACCATAACCATCTTCATTCATTACATATAGGCTATAGCTATTTTAATGCTATAAGGACAAAAGTGAGTAATTTCACCTGAGACCTTTATAGCCTGCAAAGCCCAAGATATTTAGTATCTGGTCCTTTACAGAAAAAGTTTACTGTCTCCTGCCTTTCCTAACTTCTAAATATCATGGGAGAGGGAAATGTTGATTGGTTTCAGGTAAAATTAACATTTAGGATGAAACTTTTCCCTGCTATAATACGAACTTTGTTTCTGAATAATTGTCAAAACTAAAGACCCCTCGAGATTAAGTTAGATCGGCTGGCTGTCTTGGGTGGAAAACCTTGGGATCCATCCTTCTAACAAATGAGCTGCTTCAGTCACATACCAAAGCACCTTAGAACTTCATCCTTTGTTAATAATGCAGCTGTGGTTGCATTTTCCCTGCACCCAATTTCTGCTTCCAGAAACCCCCATGAACTTTGGTTATCTTGCTTCAATTTGGCACAAGTACGACTCCTACTCTTTTGACTTCCAGGCACTGTATACACAGCGTACAGTTATGGTGGTGGGCATGGGGAGGGTACAAGAGCATCCATCCTGGCAAAGTATATTGTTTTACGTGTTCCTGAAATTCAATATGGTCACTTGGCTCTCGAGCCCCTGTTGATATGCAGATCTAATTGCAAGCATTTTGTATTAAAATTGCAGGCCGTTCTTCACTAGAACTACAAGAAACATTTAATATTTTAAGCAGGGAAAGAACATCAAGATATCACTAAAAGGAACTACAGAACATTTTTCTTTTTTAATTTAGGAGATGAAATATACAGTGAGTCTTTGAAGTTCTTTTTTTTTTTTTTAAGATTATTTATTTATTTATTTGACAGGGAGAGAGATCACAAGTAGAGAGGCAGGCAGAGAGAGAGGAGGAAGCAGGCTCCCTGCTAAGCAGAGAGTCCAATGTGGCACTTGATCCCAGGACCCTGAGATCATGACCTGAGCCGAAGGCAGAGGCTTAACCACTGACACACCCCCCCAGGCGCCCTAAAGTTCTGTAAAAATTTCAGATGTTATCTTTTCATGGTTTTATTAATTAAAGGTCAGTTAGGGTTTCTCTATATAGGATTATATCATCTGCTAATAGATCTTTTTACTTCTTTCTTTCTGATTTGGATTCCTTTTATTTATTTTTCTTGCCTAATTGCTCTGGCTAGGACTTCCAGTATTATGTTGAATAGAAGTGGCAAGAGTGGGCATTCTTGCCTTATATCCAATCTTTCCAGTCTTATATTGGATCTTGTATCTAAAGCTTTCAGTTTGTTCCCATTGAGTATGATGTTAGCTATAGGGTTGTCTATATAGCCTTTTTAAAAAAAAAATTAACATATAATGTATTATTTGTTTCAGGGGTACAGGTCTGTGATTTATCAGTCTTACACAATTCACAGCACTCAACATAGCACATACCCTTTCCAGTGTCCATTACCCAGTCACCCCATTCCTCCCACACCCCCTCCCATCCAGCAACCTTTAGTTTGTTTCCTGAGATTGAGTCTCTTATGGTTTGTCTCCCTTTCTGGTTTCATCGTTTCATTTTTCCCTCCCTTTCCCTATGATCCTCTCTTGTTTCTCAAATTCCTCATATCAGAGAGATCGTAATTGTCTTTCTGTGACTGACTTATTTCACTTAGCATAATACCCTCCAATTCCATCCATGTTGTTGTAAATGGCAAGGTTTTGTCTCTTTGGCTGCATAGTATTCCATTATCTTCTTTATCCATTCACCTGGTGATGGGCATCTATGCTCTTCCCATAGTTTGGCTATTGTAGACATTGCTGCTATAAACATTCTGGTGCACGTGCCCCTACATAGCCTTATTTTTAATGTTGAGGTGTATTACTTCTCTACCTAGTTCATTGAGTGTTATCATGGTAGGGTTTGTAGTTTGTCAAGTGCCCCCCCCCCCCCGCCCCAGCCCATATTGGAGAACCTCATGTGTTTTCTAGCTTTCATTCTCTTAGTGTGGTGTATCACACTGATTGTTTTGCGTATAGCGTGCAAAGCCTAAAATATTTGTAAATTCAGTAAAATTGCAGGATACAAAATCAACAGACGGACATCAGTTGTTTCTATACACTCGTAGTGAACCTCCCCAAAAGGATATCAAGAGAACAATCCCTTTTACAGTATCATCAGAAAGATTAAAATAGGAATGAACTTAACCAAAAAGGTAGAAGACTTCTATATTGAAAACTACAAAATAATACTGAGAACTATAAGAAATAACAAAATTAAAGGTGACACAAATAAACAGAGCACATTATGTTTTCATGGATCGGAACACTTAATATTGTGAATTGTCTTTAATGCCTTGTTTCCTGAGGCCCCAGGTGGGCTCTGCCCCTGGAGGCAAAGGCTAGGCATCAGCATTCTTCCCTTGTTGTCATGGCAGCTCTGAAGCCAGGTTCAACTTGACCTGCTACAGAGGTGACTGCTCAGAGCCGGGAGTGGTACAACTTACAAGTGAGAAAGTTATTGACTCCAGGGGGTAGCTTTAGCCAGTAAGAACATTCCACAGAAGATGGTAGGAGTCAGCCAATAAATTAGTCCCCCTTCTCCCTGAAGGATGTTCTAAGACTCAGGGCATCTATAGGTTCTCCAAAGATGCCAAGTGACCAGCCATCAGGTGGGTTTTCTTATTTTTCACACTTAGTGACAAGTTCATAAATTTTTATTATATCCTCTTTTACCTTTATGGAAGTGTAAGATTTCTTACACAATAAGGAAGAATTGTGAAGAAAATTTAACTCTAGTTAGTAATATGGGATACAAATTTTAAATAATGGTGAGGAAGTTCAGGGTGAGAAATGAGGTAAAGTAGAAACAATGAGCCTACCAAAGGCAGAGCCAGGCTTACCTCTGGATTTTTGTCGTTGTTGTTGTTGCTGTTATTTATTTTTATTTTTTTTAGTTTGAGAAGTAGAATTCCCTGATTGAACAGTTTCATATAACACCCAGTGCTCATTACATCTTGTGCTCTCCTTAATGTCTATCACCCAGTTACCCCATCCCCCCACTCCACTCCCCTCCAGCAACTCTCAGTTTGTTTGCTAGACTTCAGCATATAGCTCTGGGTCATCTTAATCCAGGCCTGCAGCGTCTCCATTACAGCACAGTACAGCCCTGCTCCTACCTGTATTCTCTCTAACATGTGTACCACAATGTACTTATCCTGTAAAGCAGGAACAGCAAACCTTCTGCAAAGGGCCAGATAATAAATACTTTTGGCTGTTACAACTATTCAACTCTGCCACTGGAGCACAAAAGCAGCCAGAGACCATTCATAAACATGGCTAAGCTCAGGACCCACTGTATTGCATATAGGGCCCAGCATGCAGTGAAAACTTGGGGCTCCTTGTTTAAAAATGAAGAATTTCAAGAAGTCAGCAGTAACCCATTAAACCAAATATGGGGCCCTTCTAAGTGTGGGGCCCTCAGTGACTGCACAGGCTGCATGCTCGTGAGGCCAGCCTTGGCTGTATTCCAGAAACTCTTTACTGAAAGAGGTGAAGGGCTGAACTTGCGCCTTGGGCCAGTTTGTTGACTTCAGCTATAAAGGATGGCATGACAGCAAGCATCTTTGCTCGATCCAAGAGGGTACTAAGTGGGTGCATGATGTTGACCCACCTTCTCAGCCATCCTTGTGGAAACATTTAGGCTGAAAGTCCATATACTGGTACTTGATCTGGGATTGTCCCCTGGAGAAGGGTTGCCCTGGACCTAGAAGCTTACAGGCCAGTAGCAGTGGGCTCTGCCCTAAGCCATCTCCTGCGGCTCCTTCTTTGTTCTCTCTGTCAAGACAAAAGAAGACTTTTTATTTCTATCCTTTTTTCCTCCAGGTAACTTTGCGTTCACTCTCTGGAAGTGTCCTTGACTTCCCAAACACCTTCAAAGACCACCTCTGAAATAAACACATGGCGATCCTTTTAGAAGCCTGTCAGCCTTTGATTAGCTCTTGTTGACTTTCTAAGAACATGTCTTGTCACTTCTCTTGAGTTTTCAGGGAGGCCTTTGTAGTGTCTGAAATATTTTTTTTTGGTAGGTGTTTTGCTTCCTCAAATCAGAACTAGTATCCTGGTGAGGCCCTGGCCTGGGCCTGCTGGTTCCCATTGCAGCCTGCTTTGTTCTCTCATGCTGAATTAATGACTCAAGAGCCTCTGCCCTTTCAGGTACTGACCTTTCTCCACGTGGCAACAGAATAAGACCCCCCCCCCCCCCAAACCTCCATGGTGCCATTAGAAGGAATGCCACTTAGAGAAAGGATTTGGTCTGTGTAATTAGAATGGACACCTGATTCTTCTTCGTGTTCCTTCTCTTTGGGATTTGCTTTTACATTGGAAGCAAGAAATGGATTCATATGCTTTGAGAGTGTGGAATAAAAATGGGTTCTGCAAGAAGCTCCAAAATTCTTTATAACATAATACATGGTAAGTAAAGAGCTCCTCTCTGGGCTGGAGTCCAGCCTGTGCCTGCCTGGGTGAACAACTCTGAGCTTGCTTTTTCCTGCTTTGATTCTCCTAAAAACTATACAGGATAAATGTGACTATTACAGCTACCACTTCTGCTGTGAGAGACTGCGTCTGGCCGGGGGGACCCGTGAGGTGGCATGCAGGCCCCAGGCCTATGTGGCTAGAAAGACGGGTGAGAAACTGAGGCTGTATCTTCTCCACTAAGAGGTGCCTCCCACGCAGTTTTGGCTGTTGTCCCGGCAGTGCTACTTGTGTCATGTTTGTGAGGTGTTAAGGTGGCTGCTGGGCTTTCCTTAGGAGTTGAAGAGGAGTGTCTGCTGCATTTCTTGTCCTGTGTCCTTTAATACACCCAAGTCAGTTTAGCATTAGGTGAATGCCTGTTGGGTCTCCCGAGTCTGTCTGTCCACCTGAACTCATAGCCCCCAGTGTGCTCGTAGACTTCGTCCATCTGTAGATGGTGGACAATGGTTCAGAGTTTGGGATTTGAGCCTGACGACTGGGTTCCTATCCTGACTCTGTTACTAACTTGCTGTATCCCACTGGGGAGATTAATCTCCCTGGGCCCCAGTTTCCTCCTTTGTAAATTGGGGGTGGTGGTGATAACAATAGTAATAATAACAGTAATAATAATAGTAGTACTTACCTCCTAGATTGTGAGGATCAAACGGGTTGGAGCATGGTGGATCATGGAGTGATAACCGGCACAGTTTGGGGCAGTTAGGGATGCTCAGTTGAGTCTTAGTTACTATGGTTTTTATTGAGAATAACCTCTCAAGACAATTTTCACATCAAGAATACGTCCATCACCATCATACATAAATGAAAATTTGTCTCATTCATTTGTTCTTAATAGAGAAGGACCCAATAATTCTAGAATATATTTTGGTGCTGATTTCTGCATCATAATTTTTCCAGAACCCAGTAAATCATTATAATTTTCAATATTTATTCTTTTAAATTTCTTAGACATTGGGAGGGAGACAAACCATAAATGACTCTTAATCTCACAAAACAAACTGGGGGTTGCTGGGGGGAGGTGGGATTGGGAGAGGGGGTGCGGGCTATGGACATTGGGGAGGGGAGGCGAACCATAAGAGACTATGGACTCTGAAAAACAACCTGAGGGTTTTGAAGGGTCAGGGGTGGGAGGTTGGGGGAACAGGTGGTGGGTGATGGGGAGGGCACGTTTTGCATGGAGCACTGGGTGTTGTGCAAAAAGAATGAATACTGTTACGCTGAAAAAAAAATAAATAAATAAAAAGGGAAAAAAAAATAAATAAAATCTTAAAAAAAAAAAAAATTTCTTAGACATTTTCTTTAATTATATCTTTAAATATTGATTCTATTCCAACTAACCTATATGGTAACTGAATTAGTCAAGAATTCAAGTATTCCTCTTAATATTTGTAATACTATTTTCTTTTTTCTCTCATAATTTGAGTTGAATTCTAGCCCAATCTGGTTTTTTGTAGCCCTAACTCTATTTATTACTTCTAATTTTATTCTTTTGGTTTTATGGTTAGGATACCTTTCTCAGGTCTTAGTTACCTAATGAGACATAATTACATATAACTTTTTTCTTTCTTCAAATTTTGATTTTTGGTGGGAAATCCCTTTCAGTTATTGGGCTTCCTTCATTATTTTTCCTGTCTTTTTTGATCATTGTTGTTTCTAAATAAAACTCTGGTCAATGCTTCCATTTCCGTTTACTTGCTTTGAGGTTATTTTGCACATGATTGGAGAAAGAATGATGGAGCATTGGAGGAAGTACCATTGTCTCTTCGCCATGACCAGATTGGGCTTCCCTCGTCTATGCATGATTCCACCTATCAAATATTAAAGATATTTTAGGGAGATTCGTGGCAGAGAGTGCTGCTCCTGGATTTGGGGCTGGGAAAGACACCATCTGGAGGTGGTCCTACATGTGCTTAAACTTCTACTCTACCTCTTCTGAGAAGCAGACTGACTTCTTGTCAAGCTGGTGAGTGGGGGAAAATCCACTTTCATCCCATCCTAGCCATGTAGGCTCCGGCACAGGGAACCAGAAGTAGACCATCAGGCTGGATTGGGGACATCTTCTTCATGTGCGGGATTGTAACCTGGTTATCAGGTTATGGGCAGGAGTAACGTCAGTGGCCATGAACCTGTTTTGCCTCCCTGTTGAGGCAGAAACACTGTAGCATGCCTGCCTGGGTCTGCCTGGAAATCCAGGGAATAGAGCCAATATCTGAGCAAACACTTAGCAAGAGCACAAAGAAATAGCTCTGGATGCCAGGGGGAATGTGCAGAGCCATGACAAGGCACATTTGCAAGTCAATCTGTAAGCAACTGGGTTAGAAATGTTACTACATTTGTATCCCCTAGACACACTATGGAAGAGGTAAATTTCTTCTGGCTGCTGCTTGGTAGGCCTGGTGTTGCTGCAGTGGACAGCTTCTTGCTCTCTGAGGCTTTTAAATTTCGATAAGACTGGGCTAAGGGCAAAGAGACAGGACTCACTCAGGATTACTCACGGGGTTGAGACAGATTTCATTTGCCTGCATTTGTAGGCCCACATCACGAGGGTAGCATGCCAGAGTGGGCTGTGCTCTGTATTTTTGCCTTCCTATCTGCAAAGCCAATGGAAAGAATAGCTGTTTTACGTCTCTAGGTCACTGCAGGGAGACCTGTTCATTTGATGGGGGGATAGCAGGATGAATAAGCAGGGTCTCCACTCCTGTCTTCCAGGAGGAGTGGGATCATCCATGTCTTCTGTCTTTGTATCATGGGAAACCGGAGATCTGACATGAAGGAAGGACAGCACAACTGTATTGTCTGAGTGTTTGGTCAGGCACAGAGTTGGCTACTCAGATAGTGCCAAGTCAGGGGAGAAGACAGCACATGGGGGTAAGTGGGTGGCCACATGAATGGCCTAGGGAGCTTGGTGGACAGCAGGGCCTAGCTCATCTTTGAGAAAGAGGGCTAAGGGGACTCAAGGTTGGGAAAGGATGTGCACACCCTTCAGGGTGCCACTAGAGGAGCAGAGAGGAGATGGGACTAATGCTACCAGCTCCTGATGCAGAGGGACACCTAGAGGCAGATGGGCTTGGGAGATACAGATAAGCAGTAGCGAGGTTGGGGATCAGCCTTTCTAAACTAAGTCCTCAGGATACATTCACCTGAACCCTTCTTGTCTCTTCTCACTATGCGCTGATCGTTGCCAAGAATGTCATCAAGGCCATCATCATGACAACGTGTCATAACACCTTATTTCCTTTAATAGATGTGTTTCTGCATATGTGGCAAATAGGTTTTGAGGTGTAGAGTTAGGATTTTAGTCATGAGTTTTTTTCTTCTCTGTAGAGATAGCTCTGTTTCAGGGGCAGTCTGACAACAACAAAACAACAATGATCGGATCCGTAATAAAAGTGAACACACAGTTGACCCTTGATCAACATGGAATTGAACTGCACAACTCCACTTACACATGGATTTTTTTTTCAATAAATACAATATTGTTGCTGTATTTCCTCCTATGATTGTCTTTAGCTTACTTTAAGAATTCAGTATATAATAATAGAACATATAAAACATGTGTTAATCAACTGTTACTGGTAAGGCTTCCAGGCAACAGTAGGCTACTAGTAGGATTTGGGGAAGTCAGAAGTTCTACAAGGATTTTCAGCTACATGGG
Source organism: Meles meles (assembly GCF_922984935.1). Classification (NCBI taxonomy): domain Eukaryota; kingdom Metazoa; phylum Chordata; class Mammalia; order Carnivora; family Mustelidae; genus Meles; species Meles meles. The sequence continues at coordinate 42,509,102 of NC_060078.1, read as the reverse complement.
TTCCAGCACCCTTAACCCCTATGTTATCTGGCATAAAGCTCTCTGTTTACACCCCCTGATCTCAGGCAGTGAATAGCAAACACTGGTGTGGGTGTGGGGACCCAGGTTGGACAGTGAAGAGGCCTGCCTGACAACTGATGTTCTCAGACAAGCCTACCATTCCTCTCAGAGCTTCAGGCTGTGCGACACACTCCTCCAGTGGATGCTGAGGGAGGAACTCCCAGTAGCCCCCATCATTCACCGCCTTTATCACGTTTCTCCTTCTCTGTCAGGAGAAGCCAGAAAGATGATGTGGCCTGCCACATGGAAGTTCTGGGTTTTTTGTTTTTTTTTTAACATACTTCATCTCCCTTAGAATATTCCAAGTTGAGTGAAACAGCACCATGTGTCTCCTCAATTTTGATACTATACCTATTGATTTATTGTTTATATACCCGGGTCTTGTGACAACAACTATGGTAAAATCCAATGCTGACAGTGGTTGACATCCCAGTGACAGTTCCTACTGCATCATTGGATGTAGACCCCCCAAGTTGATAGTCCTTAGCATTTGCCAGATAGAAATAGAATTGTTTTGTCATTAGCATCTTTTTTTTTTTGGAAACCCCACTAATGAGTTAAGGAAGTAAAGCTAGTCACAGTTGCTATGACTTCGAAAGTTTAAACTCCTCCTTGTCACCTTATTTTGTTTTGCTTTTCTCAATCTTTCTCATGCTCCCCTTTAATTCCTTTTATTTCCTCTTTGTTTTATCTTCTTGCCTTTGGGATTTTGTCCTTCAGAATATTTACCCCCAACCCCAGCATGCTTTTTTTTTCGTCCCTCTTCCCTTTAATAGCCCCACATTTTATTTTGAGATTGCCTGGCATTTTTGTTCTGGGTAGTAATTTCTTTCTTTCTTTCTTTTTAAGATTTTATCTATTCATTTGACAGCGATCACAAGTAGGAGGAGAGGCAGGCAGAGAGAGAGGAGGAAGCAGGCTCCCTGTTGCACAGAGAGCCCGGTGCAGGGCTCAATCCCAGGACCCAGGGATTATGACCTGAGCCGAAGGCAGAGGCTTTAACCCACTGAGCCACCCAGGTACCCCTGGATAGTAATTTCTTAAAAAAAAAATTAGAATCAGTGATTGGTTATACTTAACTACAAGTTTTAGTGATTTCCTTGTTTTCCTTTATTTCTTGTATCTCATGCAGTCTTATTTGTTTTTGTGTTTGTAGGTATTCAATTCTTTCAAAGGTGTTCAATGAGATAAATCTGTGAATACTTGTATGTCCATATACATATTTTGTTTCCCTCTTGAATACTAGTTCGGCTGGTTGTAGGATTTTAGGTTCAAAATACTCTTCCTCAGAATTTTGAGGGATGTGTTTTTTGGTGTCAGGTGTTTCCATCGAAGTCTAATGTCGTTCTTAGTTTTGTTCTACTCTGATGACATTTAAAACAACCTGCAGAAGTTTTTGAGGATTTTATATTTACCTTGGTGTCCTGAACCATCACCATTGTGATCTAGGTGTGCGTCTTGGTGAGAATCTGTGGTCTGAATATAATGTTTAGTCAATCCTGAGCAATTTTTATTTGATTACTTCATGCCCTTTATTCTTTCTGCATTGTCCTTCTGGAACTTTTACTGACACTAGAACTTCTAGGTATGTTCTCCATGTTTTAATTTTCCCTGCCTCCTTACTTTCCATTTCTTTCTAGTAGTATTGCTACCTGACAAATCCCTAAGAAATTTGGTGACTTGAAGTAGCAACGTTTGTTAGGTTTCATGATTCTGGAGTTGATGAAGTGGTTTTCCTCCTCTGTGTAGTGTTGGCTGGGGTCACCCACGTGGCTGCCTTCAGCTGGGAACTTGGCAAGCATATCTACGTTCTTTCCCTGAAGCCTCTTCCAGAGCTTTTCATGTCGCTCTTTTCTCCAACAAGGTTGCCAGGATTTCCTTACAGCATGGCGCTGGGTTTCAGGAGGGCGTTCTAAGGCGGGAGGCCCCTACTTGCCTCAACCCCGATTGGCCAACCTCTCATTGACCAATACAAGTCATATGGCCAAGCCTGAGTCAAGTGTGGGAAGGTATTTTATGAGGACATAAACACTGAGAAGTAGGATGTTTTGGAGGCCAACAATGTCAGTCAAAGTTGGGGTGCTGATAGCTCATCTTCAAAGTGTGAGATTTTTGTCTCTTCTGAGATTTAATGCCTACCTAAGACACTGCCCAGCTTTTCCTAGGGGGCCACACTCCCTGGTCTATTCTTTGGGGACCACCTCTGTCACGTACTAACTGGCTCTGGTGAAGAATAGGTAGCACCCACCTTCTTAGCTGCCCTGATTAAGCATCCGAATTAACTATCTCCCTAACTTTGTGGCTCCTCATTCTTTTTCCTCTCAGACCCAAAGTGTCCTGGTCTTGACCTGCATTGTTTTAGGCAGCTGCCTCCTCCTTCTAATTAGCTGTACCTTTCTGAATCTTCTCCCTTCCTTTTCTTTCCCACTGGAGATGTGATAAGGTCCTTTGAGAATATAAATTGGGTTTTCTGCCTGAAATAGATTTACCTTTCTCTCCCCCCACCAAAAGAGATGTTTTAGTAAGACTTTATGATTTAAAAATCACCTTTTAATTACATTTAGCAAATATTTGTTGAATGGCTTAATTAATGTGCAAGACTTTATTGGTTGGGCTTAATGAAATCTGCTATTGGAAGCATTAGTGTTGGAGGTACTCTGAGAAGTAACCTAGACTAGTGATTTTTTTTAAAAAATATTTATTTGTTTATTTGACAGATCACAAGCAGGCAGGGAGAGAGAGGGAAGCAGGCTCCTCACTGAGCAGAGAGCCCAATGTGGTGCTCAATCCCAGGAACCTGAGATCACGACCCAAGCCGAAGGCAGAGGCTTAACCCTCTGAGCCACCCAGGTGCCCCTAGACTAGTGATTCTTAAACTTTGCTTAAAAGTCCATCAGTGGTTTCTTATAGTACTTTTGATAAAACCCAACTTTCTTAGTACTTCAGGAGTGAACTTTTATGGTCTATGCAGTGCTTAACTATATCATTTCATGTCCTACCTTCAATTCTTTCTTCTATATTGGAACCAGTCTTAATTCAGTTCTTCGAGAGTCAGTTTCTGTCGTTCTCCCTCTCTGTCCCTTTCATTCTCTCTCCACACCCCACCCACCGACCCCACCACCCCCCTTGGGCCTCTGGAAAAACAAGACTTTCTACCAGGAATAGTCTTTTCTCTTCAGTAGCCGGTCACTCTTTCTCTTTCCTTCCTCCCTTCCTAAAGGCAGACTGCTACATGCGGTGCCTCATCTGGATGTGTCTGGAGACTTGGAAGTTTGATTACCCCACATTCTCCTACAAATGGACCTTGAGCGTGTGTTTGGAGGTTCTAGCGGGGCGCCTAGCTACTCATATACCCTTGCCTGAGGAACAGCCCTCCTCTACTGGGGAGGTCATCCTCTTCGCATGTGTACAGCTTCAGGAGTGGTGAGAGGGAGGAAGGGGAAACCACCTAGCCAGCTGGATCAGCTGCGTCAGCCTTGGTACTCAATCAGGTGACAGATGTCGCAGCCAGAGCACCCTCACATCCATGAGCCAGTCATTCTAACACATCCTTTAGATCAGTTTCCCTGGAATATCAACCATGACTTCCTCATAATGCCAAACTTGGGTTAAAATCTACAATGTGCTTAAAATTCTCCTGTCTGAGAATGCTTCATTCTTCAGTGTAATTGCACATGAGTTGATCCACCCAAATGACTGAATTCCGGGAGGGCAGGCTATCCTGCCTAGTACTGTGCCTGGTGCATACATAGTAGCCACACAGAAACCATTTTCAGAGTGATTGCATTAATAAGCTTGCCAAGACTAGAAAATTTAGAGAAGATTTTCCTCACTAGCCTATATTTAAATATCAGGAGAAACCTTTCAATGCTTTCATGTACTAGAGTTTGAGGGGAAAAAAGTTCCAATTAAAAACAGGGTTTTGCCACTGAAAGAGTTTGAAAATCCTGCCCTGGGAAAAAGCTTTCATTTTAATAGATGCATGAAGAGTGACTTACATATTTTTGTGAATGGCAGAGCCAGAAGTACTGGTCGTCATCCCCGCTCTCTATGGTGGGTTGGTGGCGTTGCTTTGCCATTTGGCTTACCCTGACATGCAGCCCTAAATAGTCTGTCCCTAGCCTTTAAAGGGGTACCTGGTGGCTTCCACTGGGATGAAGACTGTCCCTGCAAAACTTCTCTCATGAATGCTATTTTCTAGGATCACCAGGACTTGATCACCAAACCCTAAAGGGGCTTGAGCAGAAAAGACTCAGCAAATCTATTAATATCACAGGAGTACTTTGAAGAGGTTCCAGTCTGTCTGGAGCAGATCACAAAGCCTTTCATGGTATCAGATGTCTGATCTGTAGGTCACCGTGGCCAAGAAAGGTAGGCAGGGTGGTGTTTGTTGTCTTGGTTTATGTCTAGGGAAATCGAGACTAGAGGGTGACATAAGCTGGACCCAGACAGTGATGGGTAGAGCCAGGAAAGAACAGGGACCCACTGCTGTGCCTCCTGAGGATCACAAAACTCAACAAATACCTGATGTGTTTCCATTGACCAGAGGGAAAACTGCAACACAAATCAACACTGAATAATAAGTGATCATTTCTAGAGAGGGTGTTAAATAAATCTTGCCCATCTTTGATGTTTGGCAGGGCCAAATGTGCTGTGGTGTACCACCCAGTCCTGCCCTCTGGGATGGAGGCCCTCTGACCACTAGCTGCTAGGAGAGCTGGCTTCTGTGACTCATGGAGGCATTCTTCTCTGGAAAATCCTTGACTGAGGGGCTTATCTTTGCCCAAGTTTGTGCCCCAGTTTTTGAGGGCAGCCTGTATCCTGCCAGTATGCACGAGTACAGAGACATGACCCTTTGCTGTGCTCTGGGAAGGGCCAGTGAAGCTTCAGGGCCCTGGGAGATCAGGTGAGATCTGATGCAATCGTGTGGAAGGTCAGCTTCTACCTTTGGCCTGTCGGTCCCTTTCCCTTTTCTCAGGAGTCGCTTTTGCCTGTGCTCCCCAATAAAACTCCTTGGTGTAAATCTCCATTTCTGAGTCTATATTCCGGCAATCCAACCTACACAGAGATGTCAATCAGCTGGGGCATCATCCACTCCCATGAGGGAGTGAAGTGGGTTCTTCCCCATCAAGTTGAAAGGGAGGGGGAGCTTTGGAGAACCCCAAAGCTCTTTGGAAAAAGTGTTCTTTGGATTTTGGAGAATGTGGAGACAGACCTAACCCACACCCAAGAAGGCTGTTAGCTGGGACACTTGCTGGGGTTAACTCTGACCCCTGTGCAGAGAGCTAGGTGTGGGAGTAAGCAGCAGGTGTGGGCCCCTTGGAAAAGGGATAAACTTCAGGCACCTTGAAAGGCTCTTCACCCAAGAGACTGGCCTACAGGGGTGAGATGACCCCTCTCAGATGGACTGCTGGATGCCACAGGTTCAGGGCATTGTCTTATTGGTTAGCTAGAAGAGGCGAAATCCAAGCCAAAACTTGGAGGCAGGATGTTTCTACCCTAGGGATCTTTGAAGAAACCCCAAGAATGCCCCCGTAGGACAAGAGAGTTAGTATTTGAATGTGTTCTATGACTAAGGCCATTATAAAACCCAGAGAGGATTGGATACAGCACCAAGCCTATCGGACACTTCGGCATTCTTCTCCCATGGCTCTTCTCCTTTCCCTAACATCAGGGCAGCTGGGTAGGGTACAGTGCACAGGGAGGAATAACAGAGCCTGGGGCAATGCTTAAGAAGAAGGTAAAAGACATTTAATTTCCCTCCCTTTCCCATGGTAGGTTCTCTCTTCTGTTCCTGTTGTGGCGGTTTGGGGAGAGAAGTTTTAAGTAGGATGAGAGGTGGAAGTTATGGTATTTCAGGTTGACAGGATTTTTTTTTTCCTTTTGCTTCTGAATGTGAGACCTCTATTAGGACCCGAGAATGACTGAGAAAGCTCTGCAGCCTGCCTGGGATTTCACTCAGGGGCAGACTCCTTGGTTTTGGCTGAGCAGGTTAGGAGGAGACCTGATGAGAAGGCTCCCTACAGAGTCTAGCTAATTCAATAAACAGGTTACACTCTGCTTCTTCTTTTGTTAATTTCCGGCTGGGACCATGCTGAGGGCATGTGGCAAGGAGGCAGTGTGACAAATTCTTTGATGTGGAAGGTTTTCTTAGCATAGTATTTTTTTTTTTAAAGATTTTATTTATTTATTTGACAGACAGAGATCACAAGTAGGCAGAGAGGCAGGCAGAGAGAGAAAGGAGGAAGCAGGCTCCCTGCTGAGCAGAGAGCCTGATGTGGGGCTCGATCCCAGGACCCTGGGATCATGACCTGAGCTGAAGGCAGAGGCTTTAACCCACTGACCCACCCAGGCGCCCCAGCATAGTATTTTTTCAAGTGTGTTCTGGAGTCTGTCTGATGTTAATGAGTATGACTGGAAACTCAAGACAAGAAAATGAAAAATGTATCATTTGTTTTACAGCACAATGGATTTCGAAGGCAATGCAGCCCTTACACACAGGAGTTTTTCTAATACACTCTGGTTTTTAATAACCTGGCATGTAGCCCTAAACGTGTTGACTTTATCCATGGAAAGAAATACAATGATCATGGCTACTTTACTGAGGCCTTGTGTCAGGCCTCACATTACATGTCTTAACTCCTTTAACCCTCCAAGCCTATGATTTTGGCTCTGTTGTTAGTCTCATTTTATAGATAGGGAAACTGAAGCAGCTATGTATTTCTTACGGTTCACCTGGCTGTAGTGGTAAAGCTGGCATTCTGGCCTCCATAATCAAGAGTTCTTGCTCTTAGCTACTGGGTCAAAATGATGAGGAAGAGAATGTTCTCATCACCCAGTTTCCCTACCCTATCCATAGGGCCCTGATGAGCATGGGCAGCAATCCCTGTACCCAGGGATGGAACGTTACTCCAAACTTTGCTGTGAAAGAGAGGAGAAGGCAAGGGGGCTCAACGCTCAGAGGCGAAGATGCTTTCTCTTCTTTGCTCCCACTTTATTGGTCCTTTAGGATAATCACAAATCCTTATCACTGTTTTTGAAGCTGGGGTTGTGTGACTAGAGTCTTACTGAAACTAGGAGAATCTGTTTACCAGAAAGTACTATATGCTAATCTGGGGGTGCTAAACATAGCCTCAGGGACAATGCATTTGTGTCTTTGATCACAGGGCCTCTGTTTTTGCTAAAAAAGCCTCGGGCGTTGCAAAGGCAGAGTGGTCCCATAGGCCTCCGCATTGCAAAGGCCTAGGCCCTTCTCGGAAACCTTCCTTCACATGACCCCAGCCGCCTCTGTGTTCCATTTTCCCGAGCCAGGTATTATGGCTAATTTCATGCTCTACATTAGCCCCAACAGGGCCCTTTGTCCACGGGTGAATTTCACTGTTGCTATGAGATTCCTTTCTCTCCGGCTTCCATGGCTTCCTCAGCTTCCTCCTTGGCCGCTTAAGGGTCTTCAGGTATAAGAAAGGGCATCTCTGTTGGCTCACTCAAGGTGTCTTCACACAGCGGCTGTCCTGCCAGCCCAGCCGTGGTGCCAGAGAACTGGCTTGGGAAGAAGCGCAGGCTGGCCCTTCCCAGTAAGGGGCACTGCTTCTCCTGCCCACATCACCCCCAACTTCTCGCAAGAAATGCCTGAGGAGGTGCCTCTGCTGGGGGGCTGTTGTGGAGTCAGCTCTGTCACTGTTTTGCTGCTGCTGTAAGTGAACGTGACTGGAGAAGTCGACTTTCCTTGACGTCTCTGCTGCCTGTGGTTCATGGCCCTCTTCCCCTGCTCCTCTAGGAAGCGACCCCAATTCCTGTAGCACTGCCAGCAACTCAGCATTCTGGGTGGAAGCTTGCTGGTGTCTGTACGGTACCTCCAATGGTGATGTCAGCTGGAGTCTTACTAGTCCTGCTCCTCGGTGAAGAACACACCATATGTGGACACTGATATTAGACCCGTGATGACCAACCACAGTAAATCTGGGCTGGTAGGTCCATTCCAGGAGGCCCATGACATATGTGGGGATTTTAGTGGCCACCTTGGTCTTAGCATATCCTAGTATACCGCCTGGTGATAGCCGCCTCCTGGGGGTTGGGCCTCACCTTCCCCTGATGTGATCAGTTCAGCTGGGAGGTCAGCATAAACAAGGGGCACCCAGATGTTCATGACCACTCTCTGGACTGTGTCCCTGACTGGAGAAGACTGTCTCGCCTTGAAATTGTATATTGAAGCATGACCTCCCAGTGTGACTGTATTTGGAGATGAGGACTTCACAGAAGTAATCAGGATTGAATGAGGTCAGAAGGGGCGAGCTCTGATCTACCAGAGAAGAAGTGTCAGAGCTGGCTCGCTCTCCATGCAGGCACCAAAGAAAGGCCACGAGAACACACAGCAAGAAGGCAACCCTGTGCAAGCCAGGAAGGGAGCTTTCACCAGACCCAGGCCCTGATCTCAGCCTTCAAGTGTCCAGAGCCATAAAATAGATGTCTCTTGCCTGAGTGCCCAGTCTATGGTGTTTTGTTAGGGTAGCCTGAGTGGCCCCAGGAACTTAGTGTTTTCTATGTGTGGGCTCTATGGTAAGATCTTTGCTCATGGCCTTATTTGTTTCTATCCCTCTGGTCCTGGGTAATCCACTGATGCTAGGGGCCAGGCTTCCTCCCATCCAAGTACTAACCAGGCCCGACCCTGCTTAGCTTCCGAGATCAGACGAGATCTCCCAGGGTATGGTTCAGGGTATGGGGCCAGGCTTCCTGCTGCATACTCACCTTTGTGTTTCTTTTGAAGGTGGGCCACTGGACCTTCTGCTGAGCTAGCCCTTACTTCCAACCCTAAACCCAAAGGAAGAAGCAAATATTCACAGCATCATTGACCTCCCAGGCAGGCCTGAATTCCTGCCCCATGCATCTACTGTGCATCAACTCTTGTGCGGGCATTATTGTGCTGGTGGTGGTGGTGGTTGGCCCTGGTGAGGCAGCCATGAATGAAAGAGAAAATCCTTACTTTTCATAGAATTGACATTCAATGAAGAAAGATAGGTAGGACACATGTGTGCTTAACAAATAAAGAGGATAATTTGGAGAGTGATGAGCGCTAAGAAAGGACATTAATATTTAGTGATGGAATAGTGAGGGAGGTCTTCAGGTGGGTCAGGGAAGGTTTCTCTGAAGGGGTGACATCTGGATTATCTTCTGAATGTAAAGTAGTAGTCAGGTGAGCTAGAATCTGGAAAAACAAAATGGTTCAGGAGGAGGAAAGAACAAGTGCAGATCATCTAAGGTGGAAATGAGCTTGGGAAGTTTGAGGAGGACCTCAACCATGGTGTCTACAGGGACCCTCCTTCTAAGCTGCGTACATGTTCGACCCAGGATTACAGACTCCATCTCCCAACTCCTGCTGCTCCCTGCAATTCTATGGCGATGGTTAGGGCTGACAGAATCTCTTCTGCCCCACCCCAAACCCAGGCTCTAAGGAGGCTGGGAATCCAGGTGCTAGGATGAGAATCCTGAGGCAGTCATAAGCATTGGGGTTCGAAAATACATTCTCAGCAGATACTGCATCCCTCCCAGGACTCTGTCTCAACCGTACCTTCTCAAAAGAGATAACCAGATACAGATAATTTTAAAAGGACAGCCAACCTATTGTTGAGATGTTCTCATCACTGGGAAGTTCATCAAAGAATTGGGCTATCCCTTCTTCCCTTTGACATTGATTTGGAACACCAGCGGCAAAGTAAGTAGAGACCATGCCCTGGAGGGATTTCCATGGATGCCTGAGTTTTCCAATGCATCAGTGAGTAGACTCAGACCCTGTTTCCTGGTCTTAGTCTGCCCTGTGCACTGGAGACTATGTTCAGAGGGCTCACTTGGGGTGGGGTGGGGGGCTCGAGACCAAGGAGGACCCTTGCATATCTCTATCAGGCCAGACTTCCTCCTCCTTGGCTCTCAGCTTCCTCACTCCAGTTCTGTGTCTCCAGTGGGACTGCACTATAGTCTTGAGGCCAGGCAAGAACTGAGCATCCCTGTATTCCTTTGGTTTCTTATATGACCCAAATACCATTAAGGAGTTTGAGATACCTGGGTTTGAATACCATCTCTATAAGTAACTGTGTAAACCTTGACCATCACTGAACTTCTCCAGATTTGTGTGTATTTCTCTGTAAACTGGGTTACTGTGAGGATTCCAAGAAATTGAGTTACCTGATGTACGCAAGACACTGGGTGCCAGGCCCAGCACACAGATCTACTCTCTAGGACTATGCTCTGCTTGACCTTTAATGGACAGGCTACTGCCAAAGCACCTGGCCCATCCTGAGAATGTCTCCAGTTTCCCACTAAAAAACCATCAACCTGAGGAGATGAATCATCTACATCCTGTTGACTTGATGATGTGCCGTCCAGGGCCAACCTGGCTGTTTCTTTCATGTAATACCAGACTCTCTTCTCTCTTTCTTTTCAGACTGGTGTTCGATGTTTGCTGCCTGGGGAGAATAGAGTTGTAAAAACCAATGACTTGGGGCACCTGGGTGGCTCAGTGGGTTAAAGCCTCTGCTATCGGCTCAGGTCATGATCCCGGGGTCCTAGGATCGAGCCCCGCATCTGGCTCTCTGCTCAGCGGGGAGCCTGCTTCCCTTCCTCTCTCTGGCTGCCTCTCTGCTTACCTGTGATCTCTGTCTGTCAAATAAATGAATAAAATCTTTAAAAAAAACCCCAAAAAACCAGTGACTTTTCTGCCAGCCTGGGCTTGTGACTTAGGGGTCAAGAACCTATAGATCCTATTTTTGTATATAAGACCAGGTGGGGCTGGAAGTTAATGGGACGAGAATCCAGTCGTCTCTCTTTCAGAACTTCCCCCTCCCCACACACTGTGCTATCACTCATACCTGGGGCCACCTGAATATTGGGTGGATGTGGGGGGAGCTGGCTTTTCCCTGCTGTCTGAGATCAGAACAAGCCTGTCACCTATGGTGACATTCAGGGCTGGCAATTACCCAACACAATGCCCATCCACACTCAAATTTAATATAGAAATCAGGTGTGTTGTGAAAGGGCCTGAATTTTCTCACCCGTCTAAGGTTCCGTGCACAAAAGCACTGTCCATCATGTATTTTTCTGTATACAGCACTCAGCCCAGCTGTGCAATAATCCCAGACAGCACAACAATGGGCTCAATCAAGACTCAGAACTTCTCCTCCCAGCCCCTCAGACCTGCTCTGGCATCCCTCTTTCTGGGAGAAAGAATGAGTCCATTGTTGAGGTTTTCTCTGATGCTTACCGTTGGCTGATGGGAGGTATCCGCTAATGCTTGTGACCCGTGAGGTGATGCTCCGTGTTGTTTTGTTTTGCAGCCCAGTTTTTTTGGCAGGGAGGTCAATAGGCTCTCACATTCTCCACTTCTGTTCTCCCTTCTGGCTACTGATGCAGGAAAGCAGTTGTTTGGAAAATTTAGAAATTTCTGCTTAAATTGCCAACTTGTGAGACTTTGAGGTCCATTAAGTCTTTTCTCCAATGCCCAGCGTTGGCTCCACAGGTATGAACTGGGAATCTGAACTTAAGTACCCCACTTAGACAAATGGCCCATGGAGGAGGGCTTGCTTTGCAGTCAGATACAAGTAAATTAAGGAAGCACTGAGCTGATAGACATCTTTGATCTTCCTCGTTGGTGTTTGGGGGAATCACAGAGGAAGTGCTTAAAAGAGGTTTCACTGTGGATCTGGGTGGGCGACGTTTGGTCTATTGTCAAAATGCTGCACTTCCTGCAAGAGTTATCACAACTTTGGTAGTTTATCTGCAAGGTAGCTGGGCGCACTGTGGAACTGGAGGAAGAAGATACTGGGGTTTGGAGGACAAACAGAGCTTCAGGGAAATTCCGCAGAGTAGGATGACCAGTTGCTCACTGTACGGACATTCAGTGTGGCTTGGGGACTCTGATCTAACTGTAGAAGCATCCAAGTCAGGTGGTGCACCTGGTGCATATAGAAGGCCAGCCAGGAGTTAAAGTGAGGCAGAGTCCAGCTCAGGGAGGTAAAGGGGGTGCCGATATCCTAGTGAAGTGTTGTGGTCCAAGAAATGAGGGCTGTTGATCTAAGATGGTGTGCTGGACAAGAGATCCAGTAGACTGAGCCCTCAGGGGTAAGAGTAGCCCTGGGACACCGGACTCACAGAACCAAGCCCTCCCACCCCCCTCCCGCCCATAGTGCCTGTGAATTCTAGCTTCTGGAGGAGCCGATGCCTTGGGCAACATTTGCCTAAAAGGCTCTGTGAGACCTGATGCTAGGCAGGTTCTGGTGAAAGCAAGAGCTGTCTCTTTCATCTAGAAGGAAAAATATAAAAGACCAGTTGTGTTTTCCTTGAGAATAATCTCATGCTGTTATGAGTGAACGTAATACTAGCATTTTGTATGCGTTGCTGGCCCCTGGAACTGGGTTTGCAGCGCAGACTAATAGTCTTTAGAAGGTCATGTTGTTTCTTACCACTGACGTTCCTATTCACAATTCAGCCACATTCTCTAGTCCTGCTTAATTCTACTTCCTGTGCCAGCTCTGTATTAAACCTATCTCTTCCTCTCTCCCATTTTGCCTTTTCTATCTCTCTGTTCTATTTCTGCGTAAGAAACACCTTCAAAATTTAGTGACTTAACATGACAATTTTTGATTTGCTATTGGATTTCATCTGTCTGGAATTTAGAGAGGACATAGGCGGCCGGATTTGTCTCTGCTCTGTTATGTCTGGAGTCCCAGCTGGAAAGACTTATTGGGTTTGGGGGTGATTTGAATGGCTGGGGTTGGATTTATCTGGAACCTTCTTTACTCATATGTCTGCTGCCTGGGCTGGAATAGAAAGAAGGCTAGACTCCACTTGCGCTCATCTGGAGAAACCCACATGAGGCCCATCTAGCATGGCAGCTTAGGACTGACTCCGGGAGCAGGTGTTTGAACATGGCCATGATGACCTAGCCTTGGAAGTCACACAGCATCCTTTCTGCCATACTCTATTGGTCAAAGTGGCAACAAGCTTGCCAACTTCAAGGGAAATGAAAGGGTATTTTAGAATTTGAGCCCATGGTTTCAAACCACTATGCCCTCTGGACTTTGTATTTGCTCAGTTGTTGCTGCCTCTAACACTTGACCTGCTTTCTGTCTTCTCCATTCAGAAGGCTGGCTCCCTATTCAGGCCACACATACACTCTCATACTCTCATTTGTCTGAACCTATGTGTTCCTTTTTATTTCTTTTCTTTCTTTCTTTTTTTTTTTTTTTATTTTTTTTTTACAGTTTATTCTTGCTGCATGGTTGCAGAGATGCAGAGATGGGGTTATTCTTGATCTGTCCCTCAGGAAAACCTGTCAATTGGCTGAATTGGTAGCAGTGACACCAGAAAGATCATTCACAAGGAGACGTTATTCATGGTGTTTCTATGACACTTCTGGTTTCTTCCATTCTCCCAGTAGTTTTATCAAAGGTCACCCTTTTATAGGAGATAGAGACTACAGAATAAATCATTAAGTCTTAAGTATCTCAAGTTTCCCTGCTTCCCAGTAGCTGTTCTCCATGCAAATCTACACAACTGAGATTTCTCTCATATATGGCAACATATATATAGATACATATATATGTGTGTGCGTATATGTATATATGCATACACACACATACATGATTATTGAAAATGTGTTGGTCTAGTCTCCTAGACTATATTTAAAATCTCTAGGGGTGGGAGAGCATATGTGTTAGGCTTGGACCCATCCCATCAATCCAAGTGCCAGCAAAGCAATTTGCTTAAAGCTTAATAGAATTGATTGGAAAGGTCCTGCTCAAGTTTATTTTGGGGTGATTCAGATTTTTGCTTGTTTAATTGCCTTAACAAAGTAAGTATACAACCCAGGTGCAAATGAATGATAACTGAGGGAATCCCTAAGTCTGTGTTCAAAAGGACATTCACATATCAGAGCTATGTGGCCTTATAATTTGTGGCAATATTTTGGAACAGCATCTTTGTCTTCTCTGCTGTTGGGGGGCAAGTAAAACATACTGGACGTGGGGTCAGAAGATGAGGATTGAATCCCAACTCTGCTGCGAAATAGCACTATGACCTTGATAAATCACATCCTCATTCTAAAACCTAGTCGTTTTAGCTATAAATGGAAGTAATCGCGCATGTTATTTAGAATGAGGATTAAATAGTACCAGTTTTTTTTTTTTTTATGATGAGGATTAAATGAAAGAATTTTTGGGAAAGTGTTTGTAAAATGTACTTATAACGGTGATTGTTCATTAATAGGCTAGGTCAGGGTTCTTAAGTCAAAGAACCAGACTGGTGATTTAAATGACTGAGAAAGCTGGGCCTGAAAACAGGACGATTGGTCCAAGTGCTGTGTCTGAAGAGGGATACTTCTCTCAATCTTCAGCTGATTGTGGCCCAGTTCAGGCCTGGGTGGCCACATTTAATCTTCTCAGAGAATCCAGAGCTGCAAAAATTTTTGTGCACGCTTCTGATTTTTAATTGTTTGTGGTTAACTTTAGACACACATTAAAAAAATAGCCTGGAATAAACAAAATACCTCTGCAACTTGTCTTTGTCTGACACACTGCCGATTTAATATTTGGTTCAGAAGGAAAGCTGAAGACATAAAGATGGCACAACCATGTCTCTCTGTTCCACTCTTCTCAGAATAACTATAAGCCTTAGAAATGAGAGGCAACCAAAACAGAAGTCTGAACTGAGGAAGATGGGATTGTTAGGGACACTGAGACAGAAGGAACAGCATAGAGGACATCTTAGCATTCTCCACCCATTGGCAGGAAGGGACACAGGCCAGGTGTCCCCTACCACCAACCTAACTACAGAAAGTGTGACTTAGGTAGGTTCATTCCTCTCCTGAACTGGATGGAAGGTCCTGCTTGTAAGAACAGTGGAACTAATAGGATTCCAATGGAATCTTTCTTGAACAACCAAGGGAAGGACTTTCCTTCCCTATATTAGACCTGAAACTTCTTTTCCTCACCTTGGGACATCAGGTGAGCAGGCAGCATCTATAAGTTGGGGTCAGGGGAAGTCCTGCCACAGCAAATGGTCTAGCCCAGAAAGTACTTTCCATCCCTGATGGATCTGAGATTTCCCTTCCTAACCTAGAGTGATGGGGTGGCCAGGAGATTTTGGCAGTAGATTGCTGCAAAAACAAACAGCTGATCCGAGAAGCCTCGGTGTCCTGCAGCCCAGAGAATCATTTCCCCCAAAAGAGAATTGAAGCAGATAGTGGCTCAGGTACAGGGCATCCTGACAGAAAAAGGATTTGGTCTAAGAAGTGCTCTTTGTTCCCCCACCTGGGGGCATCATGTAGTCCATTTGGGGAAGTTCCTTCTCCCTCAGGCAGCATTAGCAGGGAACAATGGAAATCTCAGCAGCATCAGATAAATATAGTTTTGTAAGATGCTACCGCTGGGGAAATGGAGTAAAGACGGAATATATTAATATTATTTCTTATCAGCACAAACAAATCTATAATTATCAAATTGAAAAAAAAACAAAAAAACAAAAACCCTTGATGCTGGGTTGCAAGATGTCAAGCTGATCTCATACATTTTTCCCACATTTCCATGAGAACATTCAGGCCTAGAATCAAACTTAGGTCTAGAAACTGAGAAAAAGCCATCAAATTAGAATGTTATCAGTTGCCTTTGAGGTGAGCCCCAACCGTTCGTTGTGATAGGGCTCAGGTTTTACAGGGAGTTAAATATTTTTTCCTGTGCTGCTGAAGATTGGAAAGGTTTTTTTTCTCTTTTGATTTCTCACAAGTCAATTCGGTTATTCCTCCTTCAGAGCTCATGAGATGGGACTCTATTTCCGAAAAGCAAATTGTGCATTATCTGTCATTTCGAGATATCTTAGTTTGGACAAATTTTAAGAGTGAGTCCCCTTTCTGTTTGAATTCTAGGAACAACTCAGTGGGGGAGAAGGAGTCACAAAGAAACTATTTCCTACCAAATTCTCATTAAAAAGGCTTTTCTATCATCTGTACCTATTGAACACAGTAGCAGGATTTCAGTTTGGAGACCTCTGTAGCTCGGTAGAGGCAAGAATTGAAAGCAATTCATGATTCATCTAAGCGAATGGATTGAGGCAGACCCAATCATTTGTGGTACCTACATGCTTTATTTCACCTACACATTATAGCAAATGCTACTCTATTAGTTCTCATACTTAAAAAAAAAAAAGTGCACATGTCGTTCCATCTCTTGTCACAACTTCTCTGATAAAATAAACCTTTCTGAGGGTGTGAGCTATAATGGGAGGAATGCAAGAGTGTAGATAGTAACAGAAAACACCAACTTGTCTTTACATCATTTTATTTGTTAGACTGACCCTATTTGGATCCATTAAAAGCTTCAGGAAATTTTCAGTCCTGAACACCTACTATGTGTTTAAGTATTGTGCTGGTTTTTAAGGGGCATAGAGACCAAACCCCAGATTCTCAGGTGAAGTGATTTACAGACTGCAAAATGTTCTCAGCAGCAGCATCTCATCTGGTGCTCACAAAAAAAGCCTGTCGGGTAGGAATTATTACCTGCTGTCATTTTGTGGGAGAGGAAGAGGAATCTTGGTTAGGTTAAAAGCGTGCCCCACATTAAGGCTGTTGTCAAGCATAGAGCTTGATCTGTGCTTCAGATTTCAACCCGAAGCTAAGACTAGGTCGGATCTCTCCTATTACAGACTCCCGTGGAAGTGTGGCTTTCACTCATAGCAATTGTGGGGTATACAATTACATATTTATTTACTTGCTTAATTTCTATATCCCTGATATGGTAGATTGGAGTCCCTATCTGATTTGATTCATTTATCCCATAGTTCGAAGCAGTGCTTGCATTATGGCTATACTTAAAAAAAAAAAAAAAATCCTGTTGTGGTATATTGATTGTACTTTACGCTCTCTTGCCCCCCTTTTCTGCTAGTTGTTTTCTCCCCTTTTGTCCTACATTTTTCTATATTTTATAAGTTTTGAGATTTTTTTTTTCCCCAACTGGCCAGAAGTTATTTTTATGACTTATTTTTTATTTAAAACTTAGTTTCTTTACCAATCTCAAGATTGAAACAGTATTTGATTTTTCCATATTGTGACATGTTTTAATAAGTGTTTACATTCTTTCTCTTTCCCAAGAGTATTCTTATTTTAAGATAGCCTTAGCCTTTAGATCCATGTTATGATACCATATATAACATTCTTATACCATCTTTAGTGCAAGAATGCAATCCTGGGGAAGCAGCATTGAGAAAGAACTGGAATGAGGCAGGGAAGGAGGGAGAGCAAATGTAAGGGAATGTGTGGCTGAGCTGCTCTTGGTTCATGTCAAGTGGACTGCTTTTTCTTAGAAGACCTTTTCCCAGTAGCTAGAAGAAAATCTTGCATTTCTAAACAATCCATTCAGAAGAAAGGGGGAGAAGGGTATCTTTTGACTCTTGTATCCTATTAGTCAAAGCTTAAGTCAGCATCAATGCTATCCTTTTTGGGCTGTGCATTTGTGGGTGCTGACTGGGTCCCAAAGCGTCTTGTTCCTCAGTTGGCAACAGGGCAACCTGTTTGCCCTGTTGCCAACTGAGATAGAAAGCAGGTGTGTGTGGTGATGTGCATACACATATAAGCAAAAGGCACTTGGTGTTGGCAATACGAAGAATCCGAAGCTTTCATCATAGCAGACCCCTCAAATGCACAGTGATGGCTGCACCAACACTCTGGCCCGTGGCCATTAGAAAAGTACAGTGCTTGCTACAGAAAGCTAGATAAAAGTTATATGTACTAGAGGCGCTTGGGTGGCTCAGTTTGTTAAGTGTGTGCCTTTGGCTTGGGTCATGATCTCAGGGTCCTGAGATTGAGCCCCACATTGGGCTCATCAGTGAGTATACTTCTCTCTCTCACTCCTCCCTAGTGCTCTCCCTCTCTAATAAGTTAATAAAATCATAAACACACACACACACACACACACACACACACACACACACACACACACACTAGTTCTAGCAAAATTTGGGGTGCTACATAAAATAAGTCTAGGAAACACATTTAACATTTTTATTTCATATCTTTTAAAGGCTCCATTTCCAGTGTACATGATATTTCATAATCATGTCAATATTTAGAAACAAATTCAAATTTGATCAGCGTCAGTCTTCTCCATCATTTCTTTTATGTTGCATCTTTTAAACATAATTGAATTTTTATGCAGTTTTGGAGGTTACAGGATTTGGGGTACTTCTTTTTCAGGAAAACTATATGGGGTGCTATGTTTTCTAAGTCCTAGAAAGAGTAAGATTTTTCAGCTGGCTTTACACATAAATAACATGGTGACTGGGTATAGAATTTTGAACAACCATGGGTGTGCTATCAAAATTCTAGTGTACAGGGGCGCCTGGGTGGCTCAGTGGGTTAAGCCGCTGCCTTCGGCTCAGGTCATGGTCCCAGGGTCCTGGGATCGAGCCCCGCATCGGGCTCTCTGCTCCACAGGGAGCCTGCTTCCTCCTCTCTCTCTGCCTGCCTCTCTGCCTAGTTGTGATTTCTCTCTGTCAAATAAATAAAATGTTAAAAAAAAAAAAATTCTAGTGTACAGTTTCCAGCCATGTCAATGGTATTTGACAATACCCACTGAAAATAACTATAAACCTAGACAAAATATATGAAGCACTGGGCAACAGGCAGTTTAGGGTGCTGGTCTTTGAGAAAAATGGAACAAGGTGAGCCCCTGACTGCTCTGACTTTTCGTCTGGAGCCACTTACCTGATGTAAAGAAGAGCAGGTGGTCCCAAATGGAGGCACAGTCTCTCTGAGCTGAGAATTCAAAGATGAAGTCCAAGATGCTGAGGCTATTGTAATTTTCAGAGTGAGACAGCGGAGGAGAGACAATTGTATGGAAATGGGGAGGGGGAGCACCTCTGTCATCTACATGAGGATACAGCATGGGCCTGTGGCCAAAGGCTGAGTTGCACGTGTCCAGAAATGGCCCTTATAAGGCCTCATACAAATTTCCCCCTGTAGGTCAAGAACTGAATGGTGATATCAGAGCACAGGACAGGAGATAGTGAAGTTCCAGAGCAGAGCGAGGAAATGCCTCTAGGTACATTAGAGTGGAAAACCCAGAAATATTAGGTCTTAGGAGTGAGGACAACATATCCTAGGGTTAAGGATAAAATCTTGATGGTTAAGAGCCCTTAGTTAATAAAGCATAAGATCGTGACTAACTTGAAGGTAAAACTGAAGAGAATCTCACAAATATGGACAACATCAAACAAGCTAATGAATGCTCCAGTTCCATAAGGAAGGGAGAGAATGGGTCAAAATGGTACTTGAAGAAATAAAGGCTGGAAAGTTGCAAAATCTGGTGAAATACTCAATTTACAGATTCAACAAGTTTAGGCATGGTACAGTGAATACCAGACTCAGGTCTAAACATGAATTCTGAGGGAATACAAGAGTCCATAGGCCTTGTAAACATAATTCTCTTTGGTTCATCCTTTTACCTCCTACTCCAGCTGAATTGGGTCCTTGACATTTATTCCTATACAGTTGAATACAGGCTTTGCAGCATTTTTTTTTTTCCTTTCCTTCATGCCTCATCCTGAGCAAAAATTCTCTTCCAGCTTATATCACTCTTGTCTCACGATACCTCCTCCATCTTCACCCTTTCCACCGCCCTCCTCTTCCCTCACTTTAGATCTAGTCCAAGGTAAGCAATTATATGAAGAGTTTCTGGGAAAGTGTTCTTTGCAGCAGTAATTGTAAGTGATACAACGTTAAACCCTCAATGAAGGTGGGTTTTCTATGAATATCATACCAAAAAGCCAGTGATACCTTATCCCCTTTTTGAAGGCCTATAATGCACACTTGAATATTGAAAGTTTTGAGAAGTCTTGAAAAGAAACCTGTCATTTTTTCAGTGAGTGTTTTCCAAACTTGTTTCACTTTTTAAAAAAGGATTCCACTATTAACTTCCATAAGGCCTAGAGTGTGAATGTGATGGAAATTGTTTTGGAAGATGCTGAACTGGAAGGCGTCTCTCTTCCTGAATTGCAGTTTATCCTTTCTGTCTCTCTCTTTCCATCTCTCTTCCTCTCTCACTCTTTCTCCTCTCTCTGAGCAACTTTATATTATTTGCCTAATATATTTGTGATTAAGACTCATCATGAAGCCTGGGGTATTGCATTCCTATTTTTCCCAAAACTGGTAAAAGTCATATCCCAACCACAAAATAGTCCTGACAAACTGATTTTGAATGAACTCTGATACCCTCCCCCAAATTTTGATGGGAGAAGTAGAAAATTAAGGAAAAAAATTCCATGTTGGAATCTAGAAATTTTGCTAGTGATGAAGAAACATTTAGTTGCAATATAATTTCTCAGTTTAGCATTTTTCCCTTCAAAGTACATATTGCTGAGGGAAGTGGTGTGGAGCTCAACATGGACAACTCTGATTTCTTCCTTAATGTCACCGATGTTTTTGCATGCAAAGTGGAGGGAAGGAGGGCAGGCAGGAGGGTTTTAGTATCTGCTTAGCTTGTTTAGGTCTTAGTGACTGAACAGCCTTTTGTCAGATAAGATTTTCATCCCTGGATGCAGATGTTCAAAGGGCTTGGTTGTAACTAGTGTTTATTTAATATGAACATCAGGCCGTGATTCCTTTACCTGTCCAGGAGCATCTGTATTATCCTGCCTTTCAAAATGGATTTAGCTCACCAATATTTTATCACCTGCTTGCCTCTTGGGCCAAAGTGAGAAAAAGACAAAATACTTTAGTGTATGTGTGAATTTGTTCCCTCTAATAAGAATGGGGACAGAGTCCAGCCACCCCAGCCCCTTTTATCACTTGATTCACAGCTCTTCTGCCAGCTGTTAAAGGCACCTTTACAAGTACAACAGGAAGGTTGTTATCCTTGGGTTTTATTCACTTCATGAATAAAAATGTCTCTGATTACTCTGCAAGGTGGAAAGTGGGCTTGAACTTGTAAGAGTGAGATGAAGTTTAGCTACCATCTGTGTCATTTGCTAGAGTGGTTCATTTCATCTTGGGCTTTATGTCCCCAGTACAGCCCTTATTGCTCAGACATGGGACTCTGTACGAGGACATCCCGTTCCTCCAATTATGCCAAAGTGGCTGGTTTCTGCCTGGGATCTGGCTGCTTCAACATCCACCTCTTATTACAGCACCAATTACAGAGACTCAAAGCAGTGTCTGTTTGGGCCAGTTATTCTGGGAATGGCTTTTCCGGGTTGATGCTCTCGGTGTCTGAACACAGCTAAATAAACAGCCTTGTTTCATTTGGGAGCTCTCAACCAAAGAGTTTTCCTCCTTTACTCTCTAGTCCTTTCTTACTCATTTACTGTGCACCGACTCCTTTTTATTCAGGATTGCCTGTTCTTGTTGTTGTTTAGCTTTTCCCCTACAAGTTGTTGTCACTTGGGGTTGCCTTAAATTCACCTTGTGAGGATCTGTTTACAACCAAACATGCCTCCTCCCTCTTTCCTGGGTCTACATAGTCTTGCATGTCCATCAGGTCTCAGCTAAAATTAGTTTCTTCCTCAACAAAGCCTCCCTGCATAAGCCTAGGTTTTAATTTCTCACTGGTTCCATCTCCCCAGATTCCAGGACTCTGCAGCTGTAGGAGTCAGCTGACTCTCCTCTTCCCACCATACCTCAAATACATACTTGAAGACCCTGCCATTGTTATGACACTAGAAATGTTTTATCAAATCAGTATCCTTTTAAAGGCAGAGTTAAACTTGCAAGAAAGAATGGATAACTGGTGTATGCTGGAAATGAAAAGGTTTCTGGGAAACAGACTGGTAAGGGTGAGAGCAAATCTGGGAAACAGACTGGTAAGGGTGATTGCTTTGGATAGTATAGACATTTTAACAATGTTTGTTCTTCAAATCCCTGAGCATGGAATGTTTTTTCATTTCTTTGTATCTTCTTCATTTTCTTTCATAAGTGTTCTGTAGTTTACAGAGTACAGATCTTTTACCTCTTTAGCTAGGTTTATTCCTGGTATCTTACTGTTTGTTTGTTTTTTTTTTTTTTTTTCATTTTTGACAGGCTTTATTTTTTTTTTCCATTTTATTTATTTTTTCAGCGTAACAGTATTCATTCTTTTTGCACAACACCCAGTGCTCCATGCAAAACGTGCCCTCCCCATTACCCACCACCTGTTCCCCCAACATCCCACCCCTGATCCTTCAAAACCCTCAGGTTGTTTTTCAGAGTCCATAGTCTCTTATGGTTCTCCTCCCCTCCCCAATGTCCATAGCCCGCTCCCCCTCTCCCAATCCCACCTCCCCCCAGCAGTTTGTTTTGTGAGATTAAGAGTCATTTATGGTTTGTCTCCCTCCCAATCCCATCTTGTTTCATTTATTCTTCTCCTATCCCCCTAACCCCCCATGTTGCTTCTCCATGTCCTCATATCAGGGAGATCATATGATAGTTGTCTTTCTCCGATTGACTTATTTCACTAAGCATGATACGCTCTAGTTCCATCCACGTCGTCGCAAATGGCAAGATTTCATTTCTTTTGATGGCTGCATAGTATTCCATTGTGTATATATACCACATCTTCTTTATCCATTCATCTGTTGATGGACATCTAGGTTCTTTCCATAGTCTGGCTATTGTAGACATTGCTGCTATAAACATTCGGGTACACGTGCCCCTTCGGATCACTATGTTTGTATCTTTAGGGTAAATATCCAGTAGTGCAATTGCTGGGTCATAGGGTAGTTCTATTTTCAACATTTTGAGGAACCTCCATGCTGTTTTCCAGAGTGGTTGGACCAGCTTGCATTCCCACCAACAGTGGAGGAGGGTTCCCCTTTCTCCACATCCTCTCCAGCATCTGTCATTTCCTGACTTGTTAATTTTAGCCATTCTGACTGGTGTGAGGTGATATCTCATTGTGGTTTTGATTTGTATTTCCCTGATGCCGAGTGACGTGGAGCACTTTTTCATGTGTCTGTTGGCCATCTGGATGTCTTCTTTGAAGAAATGTCTGTTCATGTCCTCTGCCCATTTCTTGATTGGATTGTTTGTTCTTTGGGTGTTGAGTTTGCTAAGTTCCTTATAGATTTTGGATACTAGCCCTTTATCTGATATGTCGTTTGCAAATATCTTCTCCCATTCTGTCAGCTGTCTTTTGGTTTTGTTAACTGTTTCCTTTGCTGTGCAAAAGCTTTTGATCTTGATGAAATCCCAATAGTTCATTTTCGCCCTTGCTTCCCTTGCCTTTGCCGTTGTTCCTAGGAAGATGTTGCTGCGGCTGAGGTCGAAGAGGTTGCTGCCTGCGTTCTCCTCAAGGATTTTGATGGATTCCTTTCTCACATTGAGGTCCTTCATCCATTTGGAGTCTATTTTCGTGTGTGGTGTAAGGAAGTGGTCCAATTTCATTTTTCTGCATGTGGAAAACCCAAAAGACTCCACTCCAAAACTGCTAGAACTTGTACAGGAATTCAGTAAAGTGTCAGGATATAAAATCAATGCACAGAAATCAGTTGCATTTCTGTACACCAACAACAAGACTGAAGAAAGAGAAATTAAGGAGTCAATCCCATTCACAATTGTACCCAAAACTATAAGATACCTAGGAATAAACCTAACCAAAGAGACTAAGAATCTATACACAGAAAATTATAAAGTACTCATGAAAGAAATTGAGGAAGACACAAAAAAATGGAAAAATGTTCCATGCTCCTGGATTGGAAGAATAAATATTGTGAAAATGTCTATGCTACCTAAAGCAATCTACACATTTAATGCAATCCCTATCAAAATACCATCCATTTTTTTCAAAGAAATGGAACAAATAATCCTAAAATTTATATGGAACCAGAAAAGACCTCGAATAGCCAAAGGAATATTGAAGAACAAAGCCAAAGTTGGTGGCATCACAATTCCGGACTTCAAGCTCTATTACAAAGCTGTCATCATCAAGACAGCATGGTACTGGCACAAAAACAGACACATAGATCAGTGGAACAGAATAGAGAGCCCAGAAATCGACCCTCAACTCTATGGCCAACTAATCTTCGACAAAGCAGGAAAGAATGTCCAATGGAAAAAAGACAGCCTCTTCAATAAATGGTGCTGGGAAAATTGGACAGCCATATCTTACTGTTTTTGATGCAATTGCAAATCCTTTGATGGTAGGAGATGGCCTATCCTAGCAAACCAGGGCTGTGAGTTTTTTGTTGTTGTTCGGTTTCTTTATTTTTTCTTTAAATTTTAGTTAACATACAGGACAATATTGATTTCAGTAGAAATCAGTGATTCATCACTTGTATACCATACCCAGTGCTCGTCACAACAAGTCTCCCCTTTAATGGCCATCATGCATTTAACCCACCTCCCTCCAGCAGTCCTCAGTTTGTTCTCTATGGTTAAGAGTCTCTTATGGTTTGTTTCCCTCTTTTCCTTTCTCCTGTTTCTCATATGGTCATCTGTTTTGTTTCTTAAATTCCACACATGAGTGAAATCATGAGACTTGTCTTTCTCTGATTGGCTTATTTCGCTTAGCATAATACATCTAGTTCCACCTACATTGTTGCAAATGGCAAGATTTCATTCTTCTTGATGGCTGAGTGATACTTCATTGTGTATATACACCATATCTTCTTTATCCTTTCATCAGTCAATGGACATTTGGGCTTTCTCCATAATTTGACTATTGATAATGCTGCTATAAATATCAGGGTGCATGTACTCCTTTGAATCTTCATTTTAATATCCTTTGGGTAAATACCTAGTACTGCAATTGCTGGGTCATAGGGTAGCTCTATTTTTAGTTTCTTGAGGAACCTCCATACTGTTCCTTAGAGTGGCTGCACCAGTTTGCATTCCCACCAACAAGGCAAGAGGGTTCCCCTTTCTCCACATCTTTGCCAATACCTAGTGTTTCTTGTGTGGTTAAGTTTAGCCATTCTGACAGATGTGAGGTGGTATCTCATCATGGTTTTGATTTGTATTTCCCTGATGATGAGTGATGTTGAGCATCTTTTCATGTGTCTGTTAGCCATCTGGATGTCTTTGGAAACGTGTCTATTCATATCCTCTGCCTATTTCTTAAATGAGCCATTTGTTTTTCTGGGTGTTGAGTTGGATAAACTCTTTCTTGGATAAAATCTTTTAGATTTGGGATACTAACTTTTTATCAGATATGTCCTTTTCAAATATCTTTTCCCATTCTGTAAGCTGCCTTTTAGTTTTGTTGATTGTTTCCTTCACTGTGCAGAGCTTTTTTATTTTGATGAAGTCCTGATAGTTCATTTTTGCTTTTGTTTCCCTCGCCTTCAGGGATGTGTTTGGTAAGAAGTTGCTATGGCCAATGTCAAACAGGTTGATGCCTGTATTCTCCTCTAGGATTTCAGTGGGTTCCTGTCTCACATTTAGGCCTTTCACCCATTTTGAATTTATTTTTGTGTATGTTGTTAAAAAGTGGTCCAGTTTCATTCTCTTGCATGTCACTTTTTAGTTTTCCCAACATCATTTTTTGAAGAGACTATCTTTTTCCACTGGACATTCTTTCCTATTTTGTCAAAGATTAGTTGACCATGTAGTTGTGGGTCCATTTCTGGGCTTTCTGTTCTGGTCCATTGATCTGTGTCTGTTTTTGTGCCAGTACCATACTGTCTTGATGATCACAGCTTTGTAGTATAGCTTGCAATCTGGAATCATGATGCCTCCAGTTTTGTTTTTCTATCTCAGAACTCTTTTGGCTATTTGGAGTCTTTTGTGGTTCTATACAAATTTTAGGATTATTTATTATATCTCTGTGTAAAATGCTGATGGTATTTTGATAGGGGTTGCTTCAAATGTGTAGATTGCTTTGGGTAGTATAGACATTTTAACGATGTTTGTTCTTCAAATCCGTGAACATGGAATGCTTTTTCATTTCTTTGTATCTTCTTCATTTTCTTTCATAAGTGTTCTGTAGTTTAGAGTACAGATCTTTTACCTCTTTAGTTAGGTTTATTCCTAGGTATCTTACTGTTTTTGATGCAATTGCAAGTGGGATTGATTTCTTGATTTCTTTTTCTGCCGCTTATTGGTATGTAGAAATGCAGCAGATTTCTGTACATTGATTTTATATCCTTCAACTTTGCTGAAGTTCTATGAGATTGAGCAATTTCTTGGTGGGAACCTTTGGGTTTTCTACATGCAGGATCCTGTCATCTGCAAATAGTGCAAGTTTGACTTCTTCCTTGGTGATTTGGATGCATTTTATTTCTTTTTGTTGCCTGATTGCTGAGGCTAGGCCTTCCAGTACTATGTTAAATAGAAGTGGTGGGAGTGGACATCTCTCTCTTGTTCCTGAATGTAGGAGAAAGGCTCCAAGTTTTTCCCCATTGAGGATGATATTAGCTGTGCGTCTTTCATATATGGCCTTTATGATGTTGAGGTATGGTCCATCTATCCCTACTTTGTTAAGGGTTTTTATCAAGAAAGGATGCTGTATTTTGTCAGATGGTTTTTCTGCATCTATTGACAGGATCATATGGTTCATATCCTTTCTTTTATTAATGTGGTATATCACATTGATTTGTGAATATTGAACTACCCCTATCATCCAGGAATAAATCCCACTTGTTTGTGGTGGGTTAATTCCTTTAATGTACTGTTGAATTAAATTTGCTTTTATTTTATTGAGAATTTTTTCATCCATGTTCATCAGGGATATTGGTGTATAATTCTCCTTTTTAGCCAAGTCTTTGTCTGGTTTTTAAATCAAGGTAATGCAGGCTTTCTAAATTGAGTTTGGAAGTTTCCTTCCATTTTTATTTTTTGGAACAGATTGAGAAGAACAAGTATTAACTCTTCTTTAAATGTCTGGTAGAATTCCCTTGGGAAGCCATCTGGCCCAGGACTTCTGTTTGTGGGGAGATTTTAGATTATTGATTCAATTTCTTTGTTGGTTATGGGTCTGTTCAAATTTTCTATTTCTTTCTCTTACAGTTTTGGAAGTTTATGAGTTTCTAATATTTTATCCATTTCTTCCAGATTGCCCAATTTGTTGGCATATAACTTTTCATAGTGACTGTTGTGGTCTCCCCTCTTTCATTTATACTTTTATCTATTTGGTTTCTCTCTCTTTTTCTACTGATAAGTCTGGCTAGGGCTTTATCAACTTTATTAATTCTTTTGAATAAAGAACTTTTAGTTTTGTTGGTCTTCTCTACTGTCTTTGTTTTTTGTTTTGTTTTGTTTCTATATCATTCATTTCTGCTCTAATCTTTATTTCCCATCCTCTGCTGGCTTTAGGCTTTATCTGCTGTTCCTTTTCTAGTTTCTTTAGGTATAAGGTTAGGTTGTGTATTTGAGACTTTTCTTGCTTCTTGAAGGAGGCCTGGATTGCTATATACTTCTCTCCTAGGACTGCTTTTGCTGCTTTCCAAAGGTTTTGGACTGTCATGTTTTCATTTTCATTTGCTTTTGTGTAATTTTTTATTTAATTTCCTGGTTGGCCTGTTCATTCTTTAGTTCTTTAGTTCTTTAACCTGTATGTACTTGAGGTCTTTCCAAACTTTTCTTGTGGCTGACTTCAAGTTTCATAGCATTGTGGTCTGAAAATATGCATGGTATGATCTCAGTCTTTTTGTACTTTTGAGCACTGATTTGTCAGCCAGTATATGATCTATTCTGGAGAATGTTTCATGTGCACTTGAAAATAATGTGCTTTCTGCTGCTTTAGGATCATATATTCTGAATATAGCTATTAAGCCCATCCGGTCCAGTGTATCATCCACAGCCCTTGTTTCATTCTTGACTTTCTGTTTAGACAATCTGTTCATTGCTGTAAGTGAGGTGTTAAAGTCCCCTACTATTACTGTTTTATTATAAATGAGTTTATTATTAATTGATTTATATATATGGGTGATCCCAAGTTGGGGACATAAATATTTACAATTGTTAGATCTTTTTCATAGATATACCCAGTAATTATGATGTAATGCCCTTCTTCATCTCTTGTTACAGTCTTTGTTTTAAAATCTAGTTTGTCTGATATAAGTAAGGCTACCCTGGCTTTCTTTTGATGTCCATTAGCATGATAGATAATTCTCCACCTCCTCACTTTCAATCTGCAGGTGTCTTTAGGTCTACAATAAATCTCTTGTAGGCAGCATGTAGACATATCTTGTTCTTTTATCCATTTTGATACCCTATGTCTTTGAATTGGAGCATTTAGACCATTTACATTCAGAGTGATTGTTATTATTTTTTTAAAGATTTTATTCATTTATTTGACAGAGAGAGTATACAGCTGGGGAGAGGAGCAGAGGGAAAGGGCAGAAAACCCAATGTAGGGCTTCATCCCAAGACCCTGGGATCATGACCTGAGCTGAAGGTAGACACTTAAATCCACTGAGCCACCCAGGCACCCCAGAGTGATTATTGAAAGATATGAATTTAGTGCCATTGTGTTACCTGTAGTATTGGTGTTTCTGGTGATGTTCTCTAGTCCTTTCTAGTCTTTTTGCTTCTGGTCTTTCTCCACTCAAAGAGTCACCCTTATAATATCCTGTGGGGCTGGTTTAATAGTCATGAACTCTTTTCATTTTTTTTTTCTTTTTTTGGCCTGGGAAGCACTTTATTTCTACTATTCTGAATCACAGCCTTGCTGGATAAAATATTGTTGGCTACATATTTTTCCCATTTAGCATGTTGAATATATTCTGCCACTCTTCTCTGGCTTGTCAAATTTCTGTGCAAAGATTTGCTGAGAACCTGATCTGTCTTCTCTTGTAGGTAAGGACTTTTTTCCCTTGCTGCTTTCAGGATTCTTTTCTTGTCCGTGTATTTTGTGAATTTGACGGTGATATGTCTTAGTGATGGTGATTGTAGGCTTTTGTTGAATTTAATGGGAGTTCACTGTGCTTCTTGGATTTTGATGTCTGTGTCCTTCCCCAGATTAGGGAAGTTTTCAGCTATATTTTGTTTGAATAAACCTTCTGCCCCTTTTTCTCTCTCTTCATGTTCTAGGACTCATGATATGAATGTTATTACAGTTTAAATAAGTTGCTGAGTTCCCTAAGTCTACCCTTATAGTTCTTACCTTTTCCTCTTCTTTTCAGCTTCATTATTTTCCATAATTTTATCTTTTGTATTACAGATTTATTCCTCTTCTTTATCCATCCTCCTCATTTTTATTGCATCCATTTGGGTTTGCATCTCAGTTACAGCATTTTTAATTTTGGCCTTGGACAAATAACCCATGTTTTCAGTGGTGTCCTGTTACAAGGAGAGCAGATTCTTATTGAACTTATGCAAATAATTAGTTGCTTGGAAGGAAAGAATACTCACTGAGAGTTCCTGAATTCTGGAGGATTTAGGTAGGGAGAAAAGATAAATTTCAATTTGTCCACAAAGAAATTTTTTTTTTCATATTTCTGTAAGTCCTAGACATCTTAACAGGAAAAAGTTTCTTTAAATCTGGAAAAGCAAACATTAGAGAACCAGCAAAGTTTCAAATAAGAGTCATAAAAACTATAATCATCTTCCTTAATTCATTCAGTCTCATGTTACTAATTCTTGTTCGAGTGCAGTTTTTTCCCATTAGTTGGGGAAATTCTTAGTTTAGTGTTATGATCTTAAAGATATCAGGAACCTGTGCTTGTCAAATTAATTTTCATGCATCTCTTTGAAGCTGAAACACCTTTACAAGGGCCCTGGGGTGAAGCAGCAACTGTAAATGACAAAAGACTAAAAAAGGGCCATGGTTAAAAATGAGATTAGAGTTCATTATAATGCAGTTGACAAGGAAATTCAGTTATTTTTGTGACATATATTTTAATAATTAGAATTACATCTGATTATATAACATATTAAAACTTTAGGAATTTTATAAAATTTCCAGAACAGTTATAGCATTTATCCATACAATATTACCTATGAAGACTTATTATTTGTTTGACAGTGCTTCCCATGTAACTTAAAATACCAAATAAGGGGCACCTGGGTGGCTCAGTTGTTAGGCATCTGCCTTCAGCTCAGGTCATGATCTCAGGGTCCTGGGATTGAGCCCTGCATCGCATCCCTTCGGCCCTCTGCTCAGCAGGGAGCCTGCTTCCCCCCCTCTCTCTGCCTGCCTCTCTGCCTACTTGTGTCCTCTGTCTGTCAAATAAATAAATAATTAAATCTTTAAAAAGAAATAAACTTAAGTAGTCAAAAAGACTTCATGTAGAATTTGAGTTTTTCAGAAGTTTGTTAAAAACCTCAGATGGTTCTAAAGCACATACCTAAATAGGGTTACAGATTATTTTAAAACTTAATGTTATCCATTTAACCAAGGTGGCAATAAGTTATTCCATAGAAGGTCAGATTGTTTTTGGCAAAATTTAGCTTCTTTAATATTGAGATGTTTTAACTTTCTTTTCTTTCTTTTTTTTTTTTTAAGATTTTATTTATTTGACAGAGACAGCGAGAGTGGAAACAGAAGCAGGGAGAGTGGGAGAAGGAAAAGCAGGCTTCCTGCCAAGCAGGGAACCCGATGTGGGGCCAGATGTTTTCACTTTCTTAAGTAATTAAAGATGTGGTAAAGACAAAACATTGAAACTTTATCTTCCTGGTCATAAAAAAAAGTTTATTTAGGGGCGCCTGGGTGGCTCAGTGGGTTAAAGCCTCTGCCTTCAGCTCAGGTCATGGTCCCAGGGTCCTGGGATCGAGCCCCGCATCGGGCTCTCTGCTTGGCAGGGAGCCTGCTTCCTCCTCTCTCTCTGCGTGCCTCTCTGCCTAGTTGTGATTTCTCTCTGTCAAAGAAATAAAAAATTTAAAAAAAAAAAGTTTATTTATAATTTATCAAGAGTAGACCAACAATCCAAGAAAATTTTGTCTTTTTAACAAGGGAAAAACCAAATTCCAAACTTAAACTTTGGTGTACTTTAAAAACTCATTCATTCCAGTCTTAGTCCTAACCATGCATAATTTTTTTTTCCCCAAAGATTCCCCTTCACAAACTTTCTACAACTTTTTTTCATCCAGATTTTGTTTTAGGTTTTTCCTCTCTGAGCAACCAGTCTCCCTTCAGAACAAAAGTACTTTCTTTTCCCTCAACAAAAATGTGTTCTTATTCCTTACACTTTTGCTACACATCTCTTGCTTTCCTTATCTGCAGAACTGTTTTCCTTATCATCTCTAGCAGTCTTAATTATATATTTTATTTATTTGTTTATGTATTTATTGAATGAGAGAAAGAGTAAGCAAGTGCTGGGGAGGGACAAAGGGAGAGGGAGAATTTTAAGGAGGTTTTATGCCCAGCTTGGATCCTGACATGGGTCTTGATCTCACATCCCTGAGAGCATGACCTGAGCTGAAATCAAGAAGGCTTAAATGATTGAACCACCCAGGCGCCCAGTCTTAATTATATTGAGGAGAATTTTAACCCTTAGAAACCTTAGTTTCCAAGGAAAACTAAGTAGTAACCAATTGTGAACTCTTCACCAGAATTCCTTAGATTGGCAAGTTTGTAAATACATTTTATAATTTCTAGGAATGTGTTTTTTCATAATACAACTTTCAACAAAACATGTTTATTAACAGACCCAACTATCTGTAGTTTTTCTGTAATAAAAGTTTTGTTTCTCTTATGTTTAGTGATTAATATTTCAGTATTTTAATGTATTTGGAAAAGACCTAGATATCCAATGAATTTAACTGAATTTACCTTTTAACTTAGCAAAGTTTCAGGTTACTAATGCTTTTGAAAGCTATTTAAAAGTTTACCTATAAAACTTTCTATTAACCTACTTGCTCTTAATAATTACCCATGAAGACTTCATGAGACAGATGAAATGAACCATCATTTTCAGTTGTCTTTTTGCTGATAAATTGCAACAGAGGTAACATGAGCTTATTTGACCTTTAATAAACCTTGGTAGCATAAAAGCTTTATGTTTGATGCAGATAACTCTAAAGACATGTTTACTTTAATTAAGCTAACCTTGAATTAGCTTTAATTCTAAATATGTTACACCTGTGTCCACTAAACAGTCAATCAGTTTGCTCCTCACTGTCCATTTTACCTGGGGCTTCTGAATGGCTTAAATCCGGGGGAGCCCCTGGGGCCCTTCATGCTGATATGAAAGGCGCTTCTGTGTCAACCTCATGAGCAGGTGGTCCAACAGCTTGGGATGCTTTTTGTTCCTTGATAGAGTAAAAGGAGCAGAAGCAAATAGTGCCCGGAGTAGTACAGGAACGGGCTGTGTGAGCTATACGCATAGTGGTGCTGGAACAGGGGGGTGGTGGAGGTGGTGGCAGCAGGGATGCTGCTGGCAAAGACAGAGGCATGTTCCAAATTTGGATTAACATTCCTGTATCTCCATCTTCCGTCTCCCCTTTGTGCAGAGTAGGCTTTTTCTGTGGTTCCTTTTCAGCCCCCTGCATCCTTTATTCAAAATATGTGCTAATGTACTTCCTTTGGGGACAGGAGGGGCATTCCCCATCTTCTAGGCAAAAACTCAAAGCAGAACACAGATGAAACAGAACTGTGATGGAACGGAGTTTGCTCTACCTCCTCTGCTAGCATTCATTCCTCCCCGGACGTTGGAGTTTCCAAATGGCTTCTTAGTTTCTGATTTTCTCCCATAAGTCAGAGCTTCACCACCTGAACCAGCTTCCTAGACAAGTGAAGAGAACCAAACGCCCTATTTGGAGGAAAGCTAAGAGTCACTAATATTTGTGAAGTGAACATTCAAAGCCTTTTACAAAGCAAATCTAACATGGCTGGTTCTGTCCAAAGATACCATGAGCTGCGGCAACAAACAAATCAAACGCAAATGAACTGGTCCACAAATTGGGTAGAAGTCTCACAACTATTTGCCTCCCAAAGGGGACCCCTGACAAAGGCAAATAAAGTGGCTTCTCTTGAAGGAAAAGCCCAAGCAAAGGGAAAGAGAGTTCCTGGTTCTAATGCTGGAAAGACTTAGCCTACTGTTGACTTGTAGAGGTTTGTCCATTCCTTGCCCCAACAGCCAGGTGCAGGGGCAGCTAGTCCCACTCCAGGAGGTCAAAGGGGAAGTCCCCCCAATAAATTGTCCTGGCCACTGCTAGGACTGAAAAATCTCTGGGGCAGGTTTGGCTGGCTACCTGGTTGGCAATTGCTCCTGGCTGACTTGCCAGATTACCAAGTCCAAGCTCATCTGTTACCACACAGTAGACCAGTAAATTAAGAGGCAAGAGGTTGGGGCAAGGAAAGTGATTTCATTTGGAAAGCCAGCAAACTGAGGAGATGATGGAATATTGTCCTCAAGGACCATCTCTCTGAACATGAGATTTTGATATTTTTCTTTTTTTTAATGTTAGGAAGAGGGGGGAAAGAGGAGGGGGTTGAAGTCAAAAGGTAATGATGTCTATAGGCATCAAGGAAGGTCATGTAACTTCATCCTCAGTTGGTCTTTGCTTATTAGAATCTGGTCATTTTGTTCCTGTAAATCTCAAACATAGCATAGTCATTTTTGCATGTACGTATCTATTTGGGTGAGGCAGATTTTGGTTAAAAAGTAATTTTTTCAAATCTTAGCTAACCATGCTTACATGTGGGGCTAAGCAGAAGTTCTAAGCTATAGATCTCAAGGGCAAGGGAAATAGTAGCAAAATGAAGGTAGACATTCTAAGTTTCTACCTGTTATACCAACAGTTTTTAGCCCAGTGAAACTCTGGTGTGAATACGCAAGTCACCTTCATTTAAACACTGTTCACGATAGCCCAAAAGGACCACTACTCAGGAAGGGAATGGATGCAAACACTGTGGTTTGTGTACCAATGGAACACTACCCCATAGTGGTTTGAATTAATCACTTAGGTCTACATGCATCAACATAGAGAATTTGGCTAAAGATTTTTTTTTATCAAAGATTTATTTATTTCTTTATTTGACAGAGATCACAAGCAGGCAAAGAGGCAGGCAGAGAGAGAAGAAGGGAAGCAGGCTCCCTGCCAAGCAGAGAGGCCGATGCAGAGCTCCATCCCAGGACCCTGGGATCATGACCAGAGCCAAAGGCAGAGGCTTTAAGCCACCCAGGCACCCCTTGGCTAAAGATTTTAAATTGTATCTTTTGAAGAATAGAGGGTTGAGAGGACTTTAAATAGGAAACATATATACCTAAAACTTGTTTCTGGAGAGGAGTCTTTTTTTTTCTTTTCTTTCTTTCTTTCTTTTTCTTTTTTCTTTTCTTTCTTTCTTTCTTTTTTTTTTTTTTTTTTTTTTGTAGGTGTTTGGTAGAAAGAAGTATTCCAAGTTTTGGAATGTTAATAGGACAGGAAAACCTACTGGAAACCTAACTGTAATCGAATGAATAATCGTGTATGAAATCAGATCACACCTGAGAAGCTAGGGTGGGGCTCATCTACTGTCCATCTTTGTTTTGGAAATGCAAGTGGGAGATAGGAGCAGGAACTACTAACTCAAGTAACTGTTGAGAAACATTCTGTAAACTGCAAAGTATCCTACACCTGTTGGGCAGGTGTGGGTCTGATTATGCAAATAATCAGCCAGAATGTCCTTTCCAGAGAGAGCAGAACTTTGGCAAGACCCCCGCAGCTCTGGCGCAGGAGACCCTGTAGCAAAGCACCTTAGCTGAGCAGGTTAGACTCAATTATGCAATGTTGGCAGCTGTCTCTGGAGCCTAGCAAACAAGTTGTGTGTGTGTGTGTTTTGCCAAATGCATTATTAATTGCCTGGGTAAAAGAACAAGGCCAATCTGAGTCTCCAATTCCGCTGGGGAGCCTTGGGGCTTTGCATGAGAAGTGAGTGACACAGGCTTCCGTTTTAGGAGCTTGGAGGTGCCTCGCTGCTTACCATTTCTAACCGAAGGGAAATACCCCAAATCAGATTCATGCAGTTCTGGGAAAGCCCAAGGGTTGTTAATGATTCTGTCCTTTGCATGGAAAAGGAAAATAAAAATCTAAAGAAACAGCACTGATTCTGAAGTGAAAGGACAAAGGGAAAAGAATCAGGCTAATTTTTTTTTTTTCCCTGTGGTTCCAAAGCGAGTGCATTTTGTGAGACATTTAAAAGGCCAGTTGCCAGCTTACCTGCATTTATCACTCCATTGGGGAACTGGGGAGTTTTCGTTTTTGATTCACTGCCTTTTCCAGAAGCAGCCTATAAACATCTTAGTCCTAGTTACCTTGGAAATAGTGAGGTTCCTGTGGCTGGAAATGACACAGTGTTCTTCCAAGTGACTGTCAAGATTAGAGAGTCACTGATTGCGTCTTGGTGGAACAGTGGGCAGGGTACCCGTGAGGAGGGTAGGGCTGTGCAGGGTAGGGGTCTTGTAGCTTCTTGCTGAAAGTCTGGTAAGGTCTAGGCAGGTGGGTCTGGCTGGAGGAATAAATGCCCCAAACCAGAGCACTTTGTTTTAGGGCATGAGTCTTCCTGTGAAAGAACCTACTCATTGCCTTTTTGCAGTTCTTTCTTCTCTCCTCCTAAGCATTAGAGCTCTGCATGCCATTCTCTCCGCATGCCAGTCTCAGGACTTGTCACAGAGACAAGTGACCATCAGGGCCCCTAGTAGGATGTTGAATTCCCTAACCTCTTCTTTCCCGGAAAAAGTAACAGATACCATCTTTGGGATCCAAGTAAAGGCATCTTTAGTTTCCTGGCCTGGGCAGAATCGTGGGCAACATTTGGAGTGTCCAGTTGTTAGTTCTCATGTTACCCAAGGGTGCTCTAAGTGACGTTTGCTAAGTACTTTTACCTGAAGGTTTGCCTACTTTAAGAGTGAAGAGCTTAGCCTTACTTCCTCTGGCCAGTTCTTAATTGCTAGGAAATCAAAACACAAGTACATACTAATTCTGAGACATTTCATGTTAGATTTTGTAAGTCTGGTCAAAGCCTGGGTGGGAGGCCCCTGTGAGCCGGTGTCTAAATAGCCCAGATTCGCTGGTGTGACTCCTCTGCTCCAACAACCTTCCTGAGCAGCAGCCACACTGGCCCTGAGGCGGGCGTTTGGGTACTGAGGCCTTTGTAGCTGGCGGTGGATGTTTCTGAAACATGGGGTTCCCCATATAAGACTGGAAGATGAGGTCGTAGGTGAGCAGGCCTGGTCCAGTTTGGCCAACCAAGTGGGGAGATTTTTGCCAAAGATAAACTCTGAATTGTTTTCCCAGCAGTGAATCTGTGGAACACCTTCTCCCCCCAGTCCCTTCTTGTAACCAGTGCCTAGTACTGCTGCTTCCATTGGCCTCAGAATCTCAACCTTCCCTGACACTGGCAGCATATGGGGGCATTGTAGTAGGGTTAGGCTAGGAAGAGCTTCAAATTTAAGACACATGTTCTTAGGGGATTTTCAGTTTGTTTGGAGAGAGAGGGCAAAGGAAGGGATCCAGTGAAGGATGAAATGCCTGGTAATTTTGGAGCATTTACAATGTTCCAAGCGCCAGGGTAGGCATGTTGTTACATTGTCTCACTGGCCTCTCAGGAGCCCTGGTTCTGTTAGAGTAGCCATTCTGTAAAGTGGGAAACCAAGAGTGTGAAAGGGTGAGTAATATGCCCTGAATTACCCAGTTTGGAGGAAGGGCACAGCCAGCCTTTGAGGTCCTGTTTGGGCCATGTCTCACACTAACCTTTGAATAATCTGACGAGAGCCAGATGACCCAGGTCTTAGCAAGTGGGGTGGGAGGCTGTGTCCTGGCTGGGTCCACAGCAGGCTACATACAGGGAGTTGTAGCCTGGGTGGAGGTGGGTCTTTTCTGGAGAGGCTGCCTGGGAGAAGGGAAGATGGATGTTGGGACGTGAGTTTGAAGAGCCTGACAAGGATGTGGAGGGCTGTCCTTGGCAGTCAGCAGCATTTACACCTTCCCTTCTGAACGTCCTTAGTTTAGAAAACTGCAGGGCAGGGCCTCATCCCCCAAGGTGGCAGGAGAGGCAGGAAGATGGCGAGTTGGAAGAGAGTGGAGGGAGAGGAGGG
This sequence comes from Meles meles, assembly GCF_922984935.1. Lineage (NCBI taxonomy): Eukaryota > Metazoa > Chordata > Mammalia > Carnivora > Mustelidae > Meles > Meles meles. The sequence continues at coordinate 42,472,142 of NC_060078.1, read as the reverse complement.
GACAGGGTGATGGGGACTGGAGTATGTGCCTAGAAGAGAGGAGGGAAGCGGGAGGGATAGAAACGAAAGAGAAATGAAAGGGAAAGGAAATAACAGGAACCACAACAAACAGAAAACAAGGAAATAAAAAGAACCTGCTCAGGCTTCAGTGATGACTGAGTACATCCCCCTTGCTGGCCGGAGCTGTCCTTCTTTGCCCGTGAACTTGAAGGCCTGGCTTCTGTAACTCTGTGTGTAACCATGATCCTCATGACCAAAGGGATGAATGCTATTTCCTGCAGGAGCTAAACTCCCTCAAGGGAAATGTTAAGTGAGGTCCTGAGAGTCTGTTCTGGAACGGCTGTGTCTGAGAAGCTTCTCCCTGTAGGCTCAGCCAGCCCACCCTCATGCCCAGGCCAGGGCTCACCCAGCCAGGAGCATAGCACATTTAGTCTGGCTTTCCAGGACATGATGGTGCTTGCCTTTGTCTGAATCCCCAGCACCTGTGGGCTGCTGCACTTGGACCTTGCTGAGCTTGCTAGGTGTCTGGCTTGAGTGCCGATCCAGTTTGCTCGATGGACACACTGCATGACGCCTGCCAGCCTGGCTTCCTGGCTGTGTTCCTGACAGAAATTGTTCCTAGGAGCCAGGATTGAACTACTGGGAGACACCTGTGGTTGTCCACCCCTTTCCTATCAATATTGCCTTTCATGCCAGCTCTGATGTCCAGGGACACTGACACCTGCTGAAGTAGAGTCCTGAGCCACCCCCTTCCCTCTGGGCTGGCATTAGAGTGGGGATACTACCTTTCCCATCTGACTAGCCTGACAGCTGAAGGAAAACAAAAACAGAAAGAAAAACTCCTTCTTCTCTTCCTCTTCAGGGGAAATGGAAACAGCTGGAAGAGCAGGTGGAGGTTACCTTGGGGGTAGGGATGTATTGGGCTCTAACTGTAATAAAACATTCTATAAAAAATTAGGGGAATGAGTGAAACATGAGGGAAGTGCCGTGATTGCGTTGTGGTTCAGAACTCTGACAGCAAGCACAGTAGATGTCTGGGAAGAGGGAATAGAGGTGATAAATGCCGGGGGCCTGGAGAAAAGGCCCTGGCTCTGTCCATGTGGCAGTGGGTAGTGAGTGGGGCTTGAGACAAATGATGGAGGTGAGCCCCCCACAAGGCAGGTGTAAGCTTTAAACTTTGCTCCCTCAGCCCTGTGTTTATGAGCTGGGGCAGAGGTTCTCACTGCCATGCCAGCGAGTGTCCAGCAGTTTCTCGGGTGCTGAAAAAAATGGGGTTCTCTGCGTGGAGTAAAGTGCACGGTGTGTTTTCTTGTTGCATAACCAAGTACCCCCAAGTAGGGTGAAACACAGAACAGATAATATTTCATAGTTTGTAGGGGTCAGGAGCTGAGGGATTCTGGCTTAGAGTCTCTGATAAGGTTGAAGCTAAACTCCATGCTGGGCCTGCAGTCCCCTCAAAGCTCGGGGTATATGTACTTCCAAGAACTCTCAGGTGCTTGTTGGAAGGAGGCCTCAGTTCCTCACTGTGTGTTGGCTGGATACCCCAGTTCCTTGCCACATGGGCCTCTTTATTGACTGTCCGAGGCTTCTAGTGATATGGCAGCTGGTTGCCCCCAGAGCGAGTATCATGTGTAATGTGTATGAGAGAGACAGAGGAACTGTGCCAAGAGCTGCAGTCTTTTACAACATACTCTGGGGAGTTGTACACCAGCATGTCTGCTGGATTCTGTGGTACATTGTGTATGTTTGTGTGGAACTGCACACACGTATGAATACTAGGAGGCAGGAATCATAGGAGGCCATTTTGCAAGTCCTGACCATGCAGAGGCACTAATCACGCATCATGCGAGCTCCAATCAACATGTTCCATAGGAGGCCATTTTGGAGGCTGGCTGCACCCAGGGCTAGAGAGAAGCTTAAGGACATAGATTACCATCCCTCTCTCCCACTGGGTGGCAGGCAGTGGGCTAAATACTGATGAGATGAAGTCCACTCTTCATAAGGGAGGCTGGGTGTAGGTGGCAGGGTCTTTTTGAAAAAATTTTTTTTAATTTAATTTTATTTTTTCGGTGTTCCAAGATTCATTGTTTATGCACCACACCCATGCTCCATTGTTTATATTCAGTGCAAGCACACCAGGAAATGGAAGCTAGATGGACCCCTTGTGTCCCTGCTCTTAAAGGTTTACTGACCATTTTCTACTACGGAGGGATAAGGAAGGCATGGGAAAATGAGGAGTTAGTAGTACGCCCAAGGAGCTGACATCAAAGATACCAACTGCATGAGGAAAGTCAGGGGAAGCAGTTGGAGAAAAGAAATGAGTGAGTTTGAGTCACCTGGGTGGCTCCGTTGGTTAAGTATCCAGCTCTTGATCTCAGCTCAGTTCTTGATCTCAGGGTCATGAGTTCAAGCCCCCATGTTGGGCTCCACGCTGGGCATGGAGCCTGCTTAAAAATAAAATAAAACAAAACCTTAAACTGTTAGAAAGAAATCAGTAAGTTCAATTGGCACATCTGAACAAGACACTGAAGATTGCCTGGGGCAGTGGAGGTTTAGAGACACTGGTTATATAATGAACTTGATTAACATTGCTCAGTGCTCCAACTGTAGGACTCAGCAGGTGCTTCTACTATACTCAGCCACCCTGAAAAGAGTTCTCACTCTGTGCCAAGTCTTATATCAGGTGCAGAGGATATGGACTAAAATCAGTGCCTGCCATGAGGGACTCTTATCCCAGGGAGGGAGGCTTGCTTGTACACAAGTAGAGGATGCATGCTGGAGCAGGTATTGTGATAGACATGTAAATAATGTCCTCTTGGAACTTGTGGGTGGGGGAGAGAATTACTTGGGGAATGAGGGAAGGTTTAGAGAGGCTCTGCCCCCTGAAAAGCGTATAGGGGGAGACCAGCTTAGTTTTCACTGCCGTCATTAAACTAGGCTTCTCTGGGACCTATCAGTGGCGCCACAACCAAAGCCAACCCTGTGTGCTTTTGCTTTTCCAGCAGAGCATGGAGGATGAAAACCACAGCCCGAAGAACCCCTTCAGGGATCCCCATAACATAATTGAGTGACTCAGGCTGGAGACCTCCCCCTTCCTTTGACTTTAGAGCAGTTCCTTCATCATTGGCTCAGAATCACTGGGCCTTGGTGAATTATGAGTTCCTTCCATTTTCCCTTGACTGTTCTCTTCTTGAACTGCTTCATCTAATCCTACCAAGAAGTTTTTTTTTTTTTTTCCTTCCTTTAAGGCATTTGTATGTTAATGAAAACAATCTCTAAATGAGGATAGTTTTTTTTTTTTTCTCTGTTTTGTTTTAACAGATGATTATTTTTCTTGTCTGGGCTTGAACAGAGAAAAGCATCAGCAAGGCTCTTGTTGAAAAATTCATCTTTCTGCTGGTGGCAAGAGCCACATTGCAAGCAGTAACAAGCCCAGCTGTGCCTCCTGTGTGGATCACAGTAGAGGCAGCAACCCTCCTTTTCCCAACTCGCATTTTCTTTTCCTGCCCTTTGGGCAGCCCTTCAAGAGGCCATGTGATTTATAGGTGTTGATGTGGACTTTTAACATCCCATGGGAACAAACGCTCCTTCCCCTTCAAGCATAGTGAAGGACATTTCTCGCAGGTGTCATCAGAAGACAGTGTCCTAGTGCCTGATCTGGACTCTGCTCGTCCTTGGGGATGCTGTTGGCTCTTTGGCCCCTGACATGGTCATTTCTGCCTTGGATTCTTACTCCAGGCAACCTTTTACCATTTTTTCCCTCTTCAACAGCTACATAGAGACCTATTAGGTTGCTGTCCAACTCTCTCTGCCTAGGATAAATCACTCCAGACTTGAAGTTGTCCTTCTCTCCTTCCTTGACCACCTCCAGGTGATCTCTAGTGGAAATTGTTCTTCTCGTTAAGGTCTGACTCTTGCGACAGCTCCTTTTTGAAGTCTACCAGGTCATCAGCAAATAGGTTAATGTTTTCCTAAATGTGTCTGTGCGTTTCTTGATGAATACACTTATCACACTGTATTATCATTCTCTTTCAGTATATCTTTTAATGAAACCAGATCCACAGTCTTGGAACCCATTTAGAGAACCCATTTGCTTCACCCAGAGCCCCTGACCAAGCACCTGACAGTTTGTGTTTATTAATTATATTTGGATGCATCAATGAGCTCTGAACAATTCTGAACATAAACCTTTTTTTGTTGTTATTGGTTTTGTTTTGTTTTTGTTTTTATTCCATTCTCCTGGCCTTGGCTTGAGGCCCCACATGGATGGTGTAATCTTGACACCATTAACTTTCTGTCCTGGCAACAGAGTTTCCATTTGTGAAGTACCTATGACTTTAGTGCTAAGCCACATGAGAAATGGTGCCTACAGAGGTCTGAGCCTGACTGTGGATCCCCAGGCCACCACTGAGAAGAGAAAGGTTTAAGCTATTGTCTGTATTAGTGATAGGTTAGTGGATATTTGATTTTATGGCTCCTTTAATGATACTGAACTTGTGGTATCAGAGGGGTCATTTGCAAAGCACAGCAGATCAATGAACAGGAGATCTACTTAGCTGTAGACATTTTAGTTGATGTCTGTGCACACAGAAAAAAAGAGCTATGTGTGTTTGTCCCCAGGTTATGAGGCAAGAATCCAATCAGCTAATTCAGTGTTGACATTTCCCCCCTTGGGTGTCTCCTGGGCCTAGAGACAACATCCTTCTCAGTAAGACAGGCACTAGGGACACTCAGAGTGCTAGCACTTAGAAGGAAATGTGATTTGTTTTCTCCAGTTCAGTGGCTTTGAGGTTTAGAGCACTCAAAAGACACACAAAATAATTCCTAGATGTTGGGAGTCAAAGAGTTTAACTGAGAAGTTAGGGAATTTAGCCTGAGCAGGATTAGCCAGAGTTCCCATGAAGGACTCAGTCCCATGGGCCATTTGTTGAAAGGCAAGTAAATAATGTTCTTTGTCTCAGAGACTGGAGTCCATATTCTGATTGTCTCACATACTGGCTGTGAGACCTTTGGCAAAGGGACCTCACTTCTCTGAGCCTTGATTTCACTGTCTGCCAAAGATGGATATAAATGTCTACTGCAGGAAGTTATTTTGAAGTTTTATTGAAATACTGTATAAACTTAGCTCCTGATACATAGTAGGCTCAATAAAAGATGATGAGAAGATCTGGACTCCAGCTCTTCCCAAGCTTGGAATCAGTTTCAGCTGCTAGATCAAATTCCCAATTCGTAATTGCCATTTCAATGCTTTCACAGTTTTCAAATTTGGAGGAACATTTATGGAATAATATTCAATTGACATCCATATGTGTATGGCCATGATATCACCCAATCTTCCCCACCCTTATGAGAGAGTTTTTAATGTTCATCTTACATGGGGGACAGCTGCAGTTCAGAGAAGTCAAGGTTATATACAGTATGGATGGGGCAGGAGTAAGTCTCAGATTCTTTGAGCTCAGATCTCCTCCTCAGGAAGTTTATTGCTCTTTGTTCATAAGGAAAGAGTTCATCCTGATTCATACTATAATATAAATAACTGTTCTCTGCTAAAGGTGTTATCCTTCCTATTAAAATGATAGGTTCCAGGGAGACAAAGTTATGAACAAATGTGCCCTTTGGAAAACTTACCCCACTGGAACACTTACTAGTAAGTGCCCAGACACTTACATGAGCTATGATGCTATAAGACATATTCACTTCTGATTGACAGCCAGGTAGGGGTGGTGGTGGTCACAGCTATTTGGAGAGGGTAGTGGGTCATACAGTCTTGAAGACACTATGGGCCAATTTGTTGGACCTAGTTGTTGTGACTCCTAACAGAGCCATGGTGGAGAGGCATGAGGGATGGGCATCCAGCATCCTGGCTATGGGGCTAGGATGACTTCTGTCATGATCAATCCCTGGGTGTCTATGCTCAGTGTGGCCCACATCTATCTGGGGGATTGGGCCACCCTGCTTGCAAAGTCTGCTGGGCAGATTCAGGGAACTGTAGCCAACACATCTACACAGATTTTTTTGCATGTGTGTAGACTATGGCTTTTCATGCTATGTACAAATACACAAAATACTGCATATTGCAGATCTGGCTTCTTTGGTCTCCTGTGGAAGGGGTATTTCACTACTTTTGGCATTGTCCGTGGATTTCTCCATTACCTTCTATGGCCTCTTCTTTTCAGATCTCCTTGGCATCTTCATTGTACAGCTCCTTTGTGACCTTAAATTTTGCAGGTTGTCTCTACTCTGACCTTGTTGTGATTGCTCCTTCTCCCGTGTGGCTGCTTTCCCCCTTCATCATCAGAGATCCCTGTGGGGAGTCCACCTGCTTCAGGTGCTAAAGCCACTTAAGTCCTGACTTTGGAATCAGGGGCTGCTCTCTCTCTGCACCAATCTATCTCCTGGTGGTTTGAGCTCATTTGTTATTTCTTGCAAACTAGATGGTCGCAGCATGGCCTCACTATATTTTCCACCCCCTGCTTAATAAGATGTTTCACAAAGAAATACAAAAAAGTAGTGATGCATTTTAGTTATTTAAAAAATATGTTCAGCTGATCTATAATTCTTGTCCAGATGGAATTTCAGCCTCCATTTCTCTTTCTGACTCTTGCTGATGTCCGGGCTCTGTTCCTTACTAGTAAGCTGGCTTTGCCTATGAAAAATTACTTTCCATACATGCTGAGGGCCAACTTTGTAGAAATGTGAGCACAGCATTAAGCAGTAGAAAGGACAAATCTCAAGTAAATTGGGAAAAGAGCGTTGCGTTTTCATTTCAGGCCAATGGCTTATTAGCTGTGTGATCTTCATCAACTTAATCAGCTTTCTTGAACCTTCAGTTATTAAGCAGTGATAGCAACTTGTTTGTTGGAGGACTCATTGTGATGGTGATTGAAATAGGCTTGGCTCTTTGTAAATGCTTGATAAGAGTCTCATCTTTTTCCTACCCCATATGATAACAGTTACATATGTTTAGAAAGAAATGTCAAACAGTGGATGATGCCATGGATTAATGAATTGTTTATAAAGCTCCTGCAGAACAATGAACAAGGTCTCTACCTAGACAGACCTTGAGCATTCAGATCTGCAGTCACAGAAAGTTAGATAGCAGCATTCGAGTCACACGTGCCTGCTCTTTGGACGAGAATTCTACCAGCTGTTTTGGGGGGTGATGAAGAGATCTTATAGTGGTATACAGAAAGCACCCACCATTGTATCTGCCCATAAGGGATGCCCAGTGAAAATTCTTTTTATTCAGAGCTGGCAGACAATGGGGCCAACTAGGCATGCAGGCATAAGCTAATTTCGAAGCCATTGGGCTGCACTTTGCCTGTGGGCACTTATTATCTGACTCTCTGGGCTACCGTACGCTGTACAGCTGTGGTGTGAGGCTGGCTCCAGCAGATGTCTCTCTGATACAGGCATCCTCAGTCCAATACACAGACCCTCAGAACTGCCCGGTGGCTTCACGGAGCGGAAGTGCAGAATGTGGCATTCAGACACACTGTCTAGCTAGAGGATGTTGGTGGAGGCTGACCTAACCACTGTCTTGGGCCTGAGGATGACAGGCACTGGAGTTGGCATTGTATTAAAGGACAATGAATAAGAAAGAAAAAGGAAACGGGTATTTTTTTTTTTCCCCAGGAAGAAGAGGAAATTCTTATCTCAGGAAGGGAGTGGCTCAGAAACATTTTTAGATAAAGGAAAAGGACATGCTTAATCTGGGTGAAGGTCTGGGAAGCTGGAGGGATGTTCAAATACTGAGCTTGAATATGAACACTCTCCAATTCCTGTTGTAGCCTTCATTGTTAATAGTCTTAGTCTTTTTATGTCACTGGAAATCCATGATATGTTTCAGTGCCTTTTCTTGGCTCCTTTAAAAAGGGATGCGTATAACCATGCTTGAGCACTGTCTTTCCTTAAGAAGGTAAATCCTTCAGGTGGCTTTAGAATTTAGAGAGGCTGCGGCAGTTGCAAGGTTAACTTGAATCTTAAGTAACTCTCCATGCGGAGTCTTCCATGGTGGTACCCACACAAATGTGTCGCTTGGGGTTTTCTATGCCTACATATCCCAAGCTTTCTTGGCTACTCCAAATTGTGGGAGTTGCAATGAGGGCATTCAAAGATCTAGAGAACCATGAGTTGCTTCTGAGGTGTATGGGACCAGAACTGCAATCATGGAGGTGAATGTGGGGGAATTCTAGCTGCAGAGCTAAGGAGAAACCTGTTGTGCATCATCTCCAGCATGTCTTGGTTGTGGATCTGTGCACACAGCTTCAAATCAACTTATCTGACCCACTATCACAACCAACCAATTGACAACTCGGGGTGAGCCTGTGTCCTAGACTCAGAGCTCTGCAAGGGGCTAGGGAACACAAGGGTGGGTCAGGGAGGGTTCTTTCCCAGGCGTAAGGAGCTTATCTTTACTTTAGTGTCTCAAAATGACTAGTAAATGGGTTAGAAAGTGGTTAAAAACCCACTGGAGAGATACATGCTCAGGCTAAATGAGCCCCAAGCGTCATCTGTGCACTTGGGGGTTTCTGGGCTGACTTGGAAAAGTCGGAAGAGACATAAAGCAGGGTAGTGGTAGTTAGGCTTTGAAGTATGTTTGGATTTGTATGTGTGGAAAACGAGCGTGAGAGTCTTTACAAATTATATGGAGGCGACATGAGTAAGTGGGATGTGGGTGGCATACTGCTAGAGCAGCCCAGTGGGAACTGCTGGGTATGGACTGCAGAGGAGTGAAGTTTACATTGACATTCAAAGCCTTATTTTATTTGTTAATAGATTAAAAAAAATATCCAGTAGTTACTTTTGTAGGTAGCATGGTACCACTATGGAAATTCATGTTTTAGGAATGTGCCCCTGTCTCCACCACGTCCTAGAAAAAGTCCCATTGATCTTGTGGCCCAAACCCAAACTGGACATTCCTGGTTTATTCTTCTCTCACAACATCTGACCCCTACAGACGACTGACCTTCGATTTTAAATGGCTCGCAAGGGGCTGGAACTGGACAAAGGGTGGCTGTGTGGTTTGAAATAGGAGAGACCAAAGCAGGGAGGTTGGCAGGAAGTCTCTGTTTTCCAGAGTGACTGCACCGGCTTGCATTCCCACCAACAGTGTAGGAGAGTTCTGAAGGGGAGCCAATTTAGAGGGAAAGCTGGAGAGTATTATTTGAACATCATGAAGTTGGAATCATGGTATAACACCCATGTGGATATCTAAGAGGCATTTGAAAAGGTGGTTGGAAATGTGTCTCTAGGGAATGGAGCCCTGTATCTGGGGACCAGTAAGAGGTGAGCTGCAAGCCTGAGACATGGTGACAGCAGAGAATAGAAACAAGACAGAGCACAGGCTAAGGGTTTGGTCTTAGAGTAAGGGCGGTGAAATAAGAACTTTCGTATGACCCAGATAATCGGATGAGAACTCCCCTTTACCTCCATGTCTGAGGCCCTATTTCCTGCTATTCCTTCACTGGTGTGCTGAACCTTTCACTTCAGAGATATAAAGGCTCCCATCTTTGCACAGAAGATACTTTTCAGTTTCCAGTTTCCCCAGAAAGTCCCAATAGGCTCCAAATAGAGATCATCTGGTCCAGGAGCCCCTATATGGAAAGTAAACCGAGGCCTAGGGAGTACAGAGGAGTGACAAGCCAAATCTGTGCACTGAGTGAGGGCAAGTAAGCCCGTAGCCAGCGCTGGGACTTCAGACTCCGTGCCTGTGCTTGTGCCCTTTGCAAAACTATGGCTCATTGTCTAAGACCTCAAGCCCTGGCATCAGGCAGGCCTGAGTTCACATATGGACACTACTCCTTCCTGGGTCTGACACCCGGGGGCAGGTTAGCTGACCCCTCTAAGCCTCGGTTCCCTCACCTGTAAAGTGAGAATAATGAGATTACTAACCATGTTAGGCCCTTGTGTGGATTGTGTGAGGGGACACAGTTAAGATGGCAAGCATATTTCTATCAGGAAAGTCCTTAACAAATTCATTAATGCATTAACTCAAGCCATAATTATTGGTTACACCTATTGGGCTCTTGGGGTCAGGAATGAAATCCATACTGTTCCTGCCTGGTGCATCTTACAACCTTGAGGTAAGAGACATGAAGCAAGTGGTATCAGAGTGATAATTATCAACTGTGATAAGGGCTATCTGGGAAAAGTGCAGGGCACCCTTAAATACCAGAGTGGCCTGGACTCATATAGGGCTTAGGGTGAGCTGAAAGCTGAAGAATTACCAGGAGGCCCCGTATAGAGAGAAGGACAGGAGAGGAACTTTCTGGCCAGGGGTAAGTAGCCTGTATAAAGGTCATGAGCTGGGGGAGAGGACCAGTGTGGCTATAGCTTGGGGGCATGTGGTAACTCTGGGGTGAAGTCCCTAGTCATTAAGGGCTCCCTCCTCCTGCAGGGTCACCCCAGTCTAGATCAATCCTTGTCAGGACAGGGAGATCCATTCCTACCAGTGGAAGGGAAATGAATCAAGTTACTGTGTATACTACTTGATATTTTGAGTATCTTGGGGAAGATTGGGGTACCCTTAAGACCCCAAATGCTCTAATTTCCAGTTTGGCCAATTTTGGACACCTGCTTAGCCTCCTTTTCCTGCTAAGTTAGAGCCCTGCCCCAATTTCAGGCTACATCCGCAGCTCTACCACCTGCAGGACGAGACCCATCCACATACCCTCAGCTCTACCTTAGGCCTTACTCACAGTCATTCCCCAGAAGGCCGAGGTCCTCTGGGAATAAGTTAGACCCAAGGAGGGCAGGAGGAGCAATGACAGGAATGGATCTGAAGCATCAGCTTAAATTGAGACGGGTATTGCTCTGAGACAGCTGAAATCTTCTTACCTGGAGAGAGACCACCTGTGTTCAGAAAAGGAGCCTAGGTAATACCAACCTGCATTGCTTATTGATCCTAATTCATTTGTGGGTTGCTGATAGGAACACAGAGTGGAAGGAAACAGTAGAACAACCCCAGGTGGTATAGCCAGAAGGAATGAAGAGGTCAGCTTGGGTTACGCTTTTTAGAATTAAGACGGAGAAAGGCACGGGGCTGCTTGACCGCCCCTGCCCCTGGTCGTCACACTTGGCCTAAGAAGCCCCTGCAGTCCTGCTTCAGCAGCCACCAGCTTTAACTCCTCTAAGAACAAGATCCGTTGGTGGGAAAACCTGCTTCATCACCCGCTTAGACGTGCTGACTGGCAGGCCCACATGCCCCCTGGAAGATCCATTTCAGCTTGGGCTCCGTCCCTCACAGCTGCTCTGCTTCTGCGTGGCTAAGCCTCTGACGTCCCCATGTGCCTTGTAGTTCAACTTGTCCAGCTGGTGCCCTGTTTCAGTCTCTTTCTGAACCTCCCAGACCCCCAGGGAAGACTTGACAAGGGAGCATAGTGCTACAGACAATGCCGTCCTGGCCGGGTCTGGGGCCTGGGCACCTGAAACCCTTGCAGAGGTGACTCCAATTACTATTTCTCATTTGCAGAGAGATCAAGATCATCCATAGGCACCAAAGCATCTCACAGCATTTTTAGGTTTGGCAGAGACATTAAAGTCTTCACATTAAAATCCACAGCCAGTGGATGACAGGCCTCCTGGGTGATTCTCCAGATCATTTAGCTGAATACGAAACATGAAGGATAAGGGCATTTCTGCTATTCATGGCATTACGTAATATTAATTTTGAAGTTAAAAATTATTTTGTCTTGATGCATAGGTTCCTGAGGCTGTGGAACGGAATCAGACGCAAAGGTGGGGGATGCTCCTCAGTGCAGGAGGAAGGGATAGACATTGGCTGGTGTATAATAGGAGCCCAGCTCCAAATTAGGCCTGTTGCATTGATTTGTCAATGATTTTCGCAGCTCTGTGGGCTAGAGGATAATGTCCCAGCTTTAAAACCCATCACCTCACTTCCTCATTAAGTGGTAGAGCTGGAATCTGAAGCCACATCTGTTAAACCAAACTTATGGTGGTTCCACTACATCAGGTTGCCTCGTATTTATTTATTTATGCATGGAGGCAATAAAATCAGAAAATATATTTCGTGGGTGCTGTCTCCTGGAGTTAAAAAATAACACCCAAACGTAACACTTTTCAAGCCCTGAGTTCTTGTCATCATTTATAAGCATCCCTCAATGCCAGCCAGTTGCACCTGTCACCTTCCTGCCTTGAGGAGGGTGAAGATGAGAATTTCTGTGAAGGATTTACAGTCAGAGATCAAAGAGAGGCAGTCAGGGTAAAGTCCAAGCTCTAGTCCCCAAGTCCCATTTGTTTTCTCATAGGCCAATACATTCAGCAACCCCACTCGGTAGTCACCCTGCTTTGTCCTCAACAGCTTAGAGCTCGCATGTGACTCCTCATGTCCTGTATTTTGTGTATCTTTCTATAGTCTGGCTCTGTGATAGGTACTGGAGACTCAGGGAGGTGACATAAGTCATTACAGAGCCATGTGGTGTGTGACTTAGAGCTGGTCACATGGGGGAGGGAGTCACCAACTCTGTGTGGCCGAAGCCCCCTGAGATGGGTGAAGTTCGGTGAGATGACACCCATGTCCACTGGAGTGCTTAGAGGTGACACGCGGGACCTGATATTCCAGGACCTGTGAGTCAGGGAGCTGGTCTTTCATCCTTCAGCCATGAAGAGACTTTTTTTTTTTTAAGAGTTATTTATTTTAGGGAGAGCATGCATGCGAGAGTAGTGGGGGTGCAGATAGGGGCAGAGAGAGGCAGAGAGATAATCTCAAGTAGACTCCCCACTGAGCAGGGAGCCCAACGTGGGACTTAGTCTCATGACCCTGAGATCATGACCAGAGCCAAAATCAAGAATTGGATGCTTAAAGACTGAGCCACCCAGGCACCCCAATGATGAAGAGACATTTAAAGTGTGACCCTGTGTGCTCCTATATCCTCACATCTGATTCCCACCTGCTGGCTTAGCTACACTTCCATTCTCTGATCTGGGAGATTTGGCACTGATGTGAAGTGGGAGCACTCGAGCACTCGATCTAACCTGACCAGGGGTCTCCATTGTCTTCCTTTGTTCTGATGTTCCTGTTCTGATCTGCTTGGGTCTGGGATGGACTGTCCATTCTCAGGGACTAGAGGCAGACCCCTAACACCCAGGGCAGTGTCTGGTCTTATTATTGTTCTCCTAGAGCTGAGTATTATTCAGTCTGAAGTCTTGGGCTCTACCTGATATGGGGGGTACCCTGAAATGTATCTTGGAACCTCTCCTCTGCCACCCTTTCTGACCAGCTCTTTGCCTGAACCACAGGTGAGGGAGGAGGAGGGATATTCCCACTCTTCATGCTGGACTTGAATGCCTGTATGTGGGTCAGCTCCCCAGATCTCCCCCTGCCCCAGAGGTAGAGATAGCCTGAACCCACTAGTTTACTTTTTAGCTTCACCTAGATGCTATTGTGAAAGGCAGTCCTGGCCCTCACCCTTCTTTTAGGTCACTCAGCAGGCCTGTTCAAAACTCAGTCTGGTTTTCAGAAGTAATAATTCTTGGGGTGGCTTTTCTTTTCTTTCTTTCTTTTTTTTTTTTTTTAAAACACTGGATTTTTGGAGAAGACGTAGTTTTTTTTTTTTTTTTTTTTTAAGATTTTATTTATTTATTTGACAGACAAAGATCACAAGTAGGCAGAGAAGCAGGCAGAGAGAGAGAGGGGAAGCAGGCTCCCTGCCAAGCAGAGAGCCCGATGCGGGACTCGATCTCAGGACCCTGAGATCATGACCCGAGCCGAAGGCAGAGGCTTTAACCACTGAGCCACCCAGGCGCCCCTTGGGGTGGCTTTTCTGATTAATTTTTATTGTGGATATTTATATATTTATATTCATTGGGGAGATTCTGCCAGGAATTTTATTGAACTCTAATATCCCAGTGCCATTTGGAATATCTCGGCCATTTAGAATATGTCTTCAAAATTACCTTTTCATAAATGTTACAGGAATGGCACGACTTCTGAGAACTGAAATATCTGAGACCATTTATCTGTAGCATTCACATCTGAAAGAAAGTCTGTGTATAAATTTTAGGTTTCAATCCTTAAAATTCTATAGATATTTGTCTGTCTTTTGATATTCAGAGTTGTAGAAGTCTGATTTTGGTTACCCTGTGGAGATTCCGGTTCTTCTTAATTCATCATTTGTTAGAGACATACTCATTGAATCCCATCAGGTTGAGTTACATGCAAATAGCTCCTTTTTTTTTTTTTTTCTGTAGGCCAAAATATTTGAAAGCAGAAATTTCATATGATTCACCTTAATATATACAAAGCTCTATGCTAGCATGGACAACCCAAAAACATCAAAAGTCGCTGCCCTTCAGGTTCATGCAGCCTGGTGGGGAAGCAGAGGCATAAGCAGTTAATAGAGAGTGACAAAGCTCTAGTAAAGGTATGAACAAAACAGTGGAGAAGGGAAAGGTGGCAGAGTGGGGACACCAGAGGAGGCAGGCTTATATGCTTTTCTTAAATCTTGTCATGACGTTCTCTTTATGTCTGAACTGTGTGCTCGTCCATCTCTTTATTCTTGATCACTGGGGAGATGAAAGAAGGGCAAGAGCAGAAATAGCACCCAGACTGCTTCCAAAAGCAGAGTCCTTGCAGTCAGAAAGTTACCTTGTGTCCAGTTACACTGTCTTTGCATTTATTTTTTATTATTTTAATTTTTATGAAAACGTTTTTTGAGTGCAGTTAACACATAATGTTACGTTGGCTTCAAGTGTGCAATATGGTGATTCAATATCCCTATAGTTTATGTTAGGCTCACCACAAGTGTAGCTACCATCTGTCACCAAAAGTGCTATTAGAATATCCTTGAGTATATTCCCTATGTGGTGCCTTTTATTCTTCTGACTTATTCATTCCATAACTCATAACTCCGTACCTCTCACTCCTCTTCACTTATTTTTTAATTTCTCCAAAACGCTACCCTTTGGCAACCATCAGATCTCTGTATTTATAGTCTGATTCTGCTCATTTGTTCATTTGTTTTTTAGATTCCACATATGAATGAAATTATATGGTATTTGTCTTTCTCCATTTGACTTACCTCACTTAGCATAGTATCCAATAGATCCATCCATGTTGTCACAAATGGCAAGCTCTCATCTTTTTTATAACTATGTAATATTCCATTGTGTATATGAGTATGTGTGTGTATGTATGTATTTATCTATATATATACATATATCTTACATCTTTTTTATCCATTCATCTATTGATGGACAATTAAGTTGCTTTTTTTTTTTTAAAGATTTTATTTATTTATTTGACAGAGAGAGAAATCACAAGCAGGCAGAGAGAGAGGAGTAAGCAGGCTCCCTGCAGGGCAGAGAGCCCGATACGGGGCTCGATCCCAGGACTCTGAGATCATGACCCGAGCCGAAGGCAGTGGCTTAATCCACTGAGCCACCCAGGCGCCCCAATTAAGTTGCTTCTATATCTTGGCTATTATAGGTAAGGCTGTAATACACAAAGAGTTACAAACATATTTTGGACTACTATTTTCATTTTCAGAGGATAAATACCCAGTAGTGGAATTATTGGATCATATGATATCTCCATTTTCAGTTTTTTGATGAACCTCCATACTGTTTTTGACAGTGGCTGTACCAATTTATATTCCCACTAACAGCACATGAGAATTACTTTTTTCCACATCCTCACCAGAACTTGGTATGTCTTGTCTTTTTGATTTTAGTATTTTAGTCATTCTGACAGGTATAATGTGGTTTTGATTTGTATTTCCCTGATGATTAATGATGTTGAGTGTCTTTTCATATCTCTGTTGACCATTTTCTTTGGAAAAATGTCTGTTCATGTCTTTTGGCCATTTTTTAATCTCCTCAAGATCCTGATTTCAATTCCTTTGGATAAATATATAGACATGGGATTGTTGGATCATATAGTTATACTACTTCTAACTTTTTGAGAGGCCACCATATTGTTTTCCAGGCTGCTACACCATTTTGCATTACGAACAGTGTGCAAGGGTTCCAATTTCTCCACATCCTAGCCAACACCTGTTATCTTTTTTTTTCTTTTTAAATGAATATCCTAACAGATTTTAGGTGATATCTCATTGTGGTTTTTATCTGTATTTTTCTGGTGATTAGTGATATGGAGCATCTTTTCTTATACCTGTTGGTTATTTGTATGTTTTCTCTGAAGACATATCTGTTCAAGTCTTTTGCCCATGGTAGCTTGTGGTGGAAGAGAGGTCATAGTACCTATCACCAGGAAAACAGCCCAGAATATTTTTGGATGTTGTTTTCAGTTTTTTATATTTACATGACTTTCCTCTCTCGCAATTGGCTGACTTTTAAGACCTGTTTTCAGTCCTTTTCTGATTTTTCATGTTTTTCTGAGCTTCTTCATGGATGTTTTGATGGGATGTTGGAGATGGCTGATTCATAGGCTCCTTTTCTGATGACGTTTTAAATCCCAGCTGATGGACATTACGACAAAGCAAGCCCAAATTCAAGGCACCTCTTTCAACACTAACTATTGGGTGTTGAGCTACCTGTTTGAGGGCCACCCAGAGAGTTCAGTTAGTGCTTACGACCTTATTTCTACTTGCTTGTGGCTTTTTCTTTTTTCCCCACAAAATACACCTGAGTTCTCTTGATTCCAGCAAACCTGCATAGGAGATGTCCACGTTTTCTTTCTTTCTTTCTTTCTTTCTTTCTTTCTTTCTTTCTTTCTTTCTTTCTTTCTTTCAAACATGGATCTTCTCCAGCCCTTCCTGGCCTTAAGTCATCTTTCCCTTCTCTTGTTTCCATAAATACCTATTCTGTTATTTGAGGGAAAATACCTTAAGAATGAATATTTAGTTATTTGTGGGGTGTGTGACTTCTTTATCCAAATTGCCTTAGTAGAGTCTCTCAGCTTTTGGTATTGTTTCTCTTTAGGGTCTACAATTTTTGACAAGCAAGAATGTTATTGGCACGCAGCCTCCTCATTAGGTGATGCACAGTTATGTATTCACACCATCAAGGTGAGATCCTGGCAGGCCCTCTGCCTTTATTCTGGAGGAGCTGCCAGGACTAGGATGTGTGTAATTGCTTCAGGTACTCAGAGCCAAATCTGTCATCTGCATGACTTCCTGATGACTCGGTGATGTGTACCTGCCAACCAGTCAGTATCAGCAGGTGCCACCAGGCCGGGTGCCAGAGCCAGGGCCCTACAAACCTGTAAAAAGCAGCATCTCTCTGTAGGATGTGTTTGAAATGGTTTGGAGTACGAGATGGAGAAAAAGGAGAATTCTCGTTTAAAACATTGCTGGGAAGTTTCATGAAATAATAATTTTACTCCCATTACTTTAAATATCTTCTATATACTGATGACTCCTGGAGGTCTACCTTGAATCCAGACCCCTTTTTTGAAATCCAGACCTGTACATCTCTAACTCCCTCCTCCCAATTCCACTTAAATATGAAGAACGAATTTATAATGTTTCCATCCCACCCACAAATGTCTTCATACACTTCCTTCCCTATCTTCTTTATAGAAGCCCATCTCTCTTCTTGTTCCCTATAAATTCATTGTAGTCACCTTGACTCTTCTCTGTTTCACACTTGATCTGAAAAAAAAAAAAAAAAAAAAAAAAAAAAAAAGGGAAACATCATTGACTCCATCTTCAAAATACATTCCTAGTACAACTACTTCTCATCATTTCTACTTTAACTGTCATGGTCTGAGCATCTGCTGTCACTTGTCTGGACTATTAACAAGTTTCCTCCCTTTACCTTTGCCCTGCTTCAGGCTCTTTTCTCCCTAGCAACTAGATCAAGCCTTTAAAAATAAAAGTCATGGCATAAGCCCTTTGTTCAAAATCCTCCAAAATCTTCCAGCTGACTCATGACAAAACCCCAAGTGTCTGCAAGGCCCTATGTGATCTGGTCTCCTATTGGCTCCTTCTAGTCCCTCTACTCCAGCTATGCTGGGATTAGTGATTCCGCAAACACTTTAGGCATACTTACTTCTTAAGGTCTTTTTGCTGGCTCTTTTTTTTTTTTTTCCCCTGGAATGTTGTTTTGCCCAGTTATTCACATGGTTGATTTCTTTATCTCTTTAAAAGTTTTGTTCAATTCTTCATGAGGGTATTCCTGACCACCAAAAATTGTAACCTGCTGTTCATTACTGCTCTTCTTCCTCATCCATTTTTCTTGCTCTTTTAAAATATATCCAGAGTAATCTTCCTTCTAAAATATAATCTAATGCATTTATTTATCATATCATTTATTATCTGGGCCCCATCCCCTCCACTCAGTGACAACTGTACAAGGACTGGCATTTTTGTTTGTTTTTCTGATGTATCAATTATGTATCTGTACTAGGTGCATAGTAGGTGCTCAAGACATTTGTTGAAAGAATAAATATTCTACTGCATTCCAAGAATGCTTTTCCTCCGTGTCAACCTGCAATTAGATATATGAAGAGTGCATTATTGAGGAATTCTGAAATTTCTGATTTCATTAGTCTAAGAGCTTGATTACGCTGATCTCATCAGTCCTAGGTTTGTAAAAAGCCATCAGAATGAAGGAATGTAAATAAAATCCATAGTTAATTAAACTGTTCCCTCAGATGAACATTTTCTTCTTTTTTTTTTGGTAGTATGTTTTCTTTTTTTGTGATACTGAGTTTTTAAATTTTAATTCCAATATAGTTAACATACAGTGTTATATTAGTTTCAGGTGTACAATATAATGACTTATTAATTTTATACATGACTCAGTGCTCATCATGATAACTGTACTCTTAATCCCCATCACTTACTTAACCCATCCCCTACTACCTCCCCTCTGGTAACCATCAGTTTGTTCTCTATAGTGTAAGTTCCTCATCTCATCATAGATGAGTAATTTTATAGTCCTCGTCTAGAAAAGCTTTGGCCAAGGTCACACTGGGAATCAATGTAAGCGTTTAACTAGAAGCCAAATCTAAGTCTGGAAAAGCAAATCAGAAATCAAGTTATTGGTAATTTTGGATTAATGTGATATCAGACTACATGGGCCTGACATAGCTCCTGATTTCTCATTAAATACAAATGACAATTTACAACAAGGCAAATATCAGTCATTGCTCTCTAAAACATAAGAAAGGTGATGTGTTAACATTGGGTTATGAAAATGAATAAAGGATACCTTAAAAATAGAGTCAGGAAGCTCTCATGTACCTCCACTTGCAGCCATTCACAAATTCAGCAGGAAGAATCATATCTTTTATTTTCCAATACAAAGAAACTTACTTTACATATCCTATCAGGAAGAAGGAAGATTTTTCTCCTTGCTCATCAAAAACAACCTAGCCAATGAGAAACTGACACATGCTAGCCTATGAGAAATGGTTGCTACCCTGAACTCTGGTTCTCCTCTGAAGAGCTTTCATCCAAAATAGCCCCTCCTGTATGCCCCTTCCTTTTTCTTCATAAAATGAACACTCTTCTCCTTTGTTGTCTGGACTTGACCACGGTTCACCACAGTTTGCTTGTTTTGCATTGCAATTTCCTTTGCTATTCCTGAATAAACTCATTTTGCTGGTTAAATAGCTATTTTATTTTTTTAAGGTCAACAGGCTAGAACTTTTACTCGCTAAATCATGGGGAAGTATGAATTATGAAGACTGTATTTTTAGTATATGTTACATACTTCATCTTCTAAAGAAAAACAGGACAAACTACAAAGAATGAGTGAAATAAGTTGATTCACCTTTAGCTCTGGTGTTCAGGGGCATTACATATCAGAACAAGGGATGTTATTCCCTTGTTGCCTAGGAGATATTTTTAAAGCCACCATCTTCCCTTTATTTGGGTCTGTGAGGGATCAAAATTTTTAGGATCCAATAGAGCAGCAAGCAATGTCACATACTAATTTCATAGCAGGTGGTAAAAGAAGGATAAACAGGAACAGAAACATAAAATGTTGCAGGAGGTAGAACTGCTTTCGTGAGCTACAGTATCTGAACAATAACATGTGTTTGGATGGTAAACCTGATCTTTGGAGCAAAAGACCTTGGATCAATGGCTGGTTGGGCATTCTGGTGAACCAGGGACTTCTTGCTTCAACCTGTTCTTTAATTGGATATGAAAGTAAGATGCTTGGGGCGCCTGGGTGGCTCAGTGGGTTAGAGCCTCTGCCTTCAGCTCAGGTCATGATCCCAGGGTCCTGGGATCGAGCCCCACATCAGGCTCTCTGCCTGGCGGGGAGCCTGCTTCCTCCTCTCTCTCTGCCTGCCTCTCTGCCTACTTGTGATCTCTGTCTGTCAAATAAATAAATAAATTCTTTAAAAAAAAAAAGTAAGATGCTTCAAGAACCTAAATGGACAGTAAGAATGATCTAGAAACACTATGCTTACTATTTTAGCAAATGTCAGATCTACAGCGATATATCCCCACTTAAGGTTAATGGAAAAAGCAGTCATTATGGGAACATACATAGAGATCTGAAGATAATGATGGTCTAAGATTCTACTAGACTGGATCTCTCCCAGAAAATGACTAAGAAGCATATGTCATTTAAAAAACAGCACCGTGAGGTACTAAAGAGTGAACATCTGTAGACCAGGTGGCATGGAGTATACACTCAGAGCAGGGAAGTTGGATGAAATGTGTTCCTGTATTTATGGTTTTTAGCTTGGCCTCAACACCTTTAGTGAGCTACACCGGTAGTGTCATAAGGACGCTAGGGGGAAAATCTGCAGTATTTTGGCCTGGGGAATGAACAAAATTAAGCCAGGGATCCTGTGACCACTGAAAAGAGTGGGTGGATCCTGGAGGGAAAGATCCAATATAGGAGATCCCCAAATCTTCTCTAAGACTCAAAGTGACTCAGATAAAGATAAATGATCTGAACTGAGAGCGGAATACTACATAAGAAACAGACTTTGCCATTCAAGTTCACCCAAGATAATTTTTTTTTTTTAAAAGAATTTATTTATTGATTTGACAGAGAGAGATCACAAGTAGGCAGAGAGGCAGGTAGAGAGAGAGAGGAGGAAGTAGGCTCCCTGCGGGGCTCGATCGCAGAACCCTGAGACCATGACCTGAGCTGAAGGCAGAGGCTTAACCCACTGAGCCACCCAGGTGCCCCAGATAATTTCTTATTAAAACAGAACTAACACTCACTAGGGAAAAATGATGGAAACTAGATTCTCCACAACATAACTTTCATAAAATCCAGAGCACAATCCTGTTTAGAAATGCTGCATTATAATGTTAATCACAGGAAAATTGAAAGTAAATTGATAGAAAAAAGATATAACATGCCAACTGAGCATTAAAAGATTGGAATGGCTTATTTATATCAGACAAAATAGACTTTAACACTAAAATATTGCCAGAGATAAAGGGGAAATTTTAAAATTTACATTGGTCACCTCAGGGAGGCATGATAATCATAAACACGTATGCAGCTAATGGCAGAGCTTCGAAATACCTGAAGCAAAAATTCCATAATCATAATTAGAAGCTTTAAAATTCTTTTCTCAGCAATGGAATTGCTCTCTTCTCCTATTTAATATTATATTGAAAGTCCTAACCAGTGAAATAAGGGAAGAAAATAAAGTGAATAAAATTGAAGATGAAAAAGTAGCAGTCCTTATTTGCAGACTGCATACTTCTGTACATTAAAAACTGTGAAGTATTTTTAAGTAGGGTAGAGTGAATAAGTTTATCAAAGTTGAAGGCACAAAAATCAATTATATTTCTATATACTGGCAATGAATAATCCAAACAAAATAATCCATCCAAAATAATATACTTAGGAATAAATTAAAGATAACAAGGACATAGTCACTAAAACTTCAAAATATTACAAAATGCAGAGAAAATATAAAGGGAATATATTGTGTTTATGAATTAAAGCATCAAAGGCTATCAATTCACTCCAAACATATATGTTTGATTCCATTTTCATCAAAAACCATAAATGACTCTTAATCTCACAAAACAAACTGGGGGTTGCTGGGGGGAGGTGGGGTTGGGAGAGGGGGAGGGGTTATGGACATTAGGGAGGGTATATGCTATGGTGAGTGCTGTGAAGTGTGTAAACCTGGTGATTCACAGACCTGTACCCCTGGGGATAAAAATACATTATATGTTTATATAAAAAAAGAAAGGATGAATACCCAACTTTTGTAGCAACATGGATGGGACTGGAAGTGATTGTGCTGAGTGAAATAAGTCAAGAAGAGAGAGTCAAGTATCATATGGTTTCACTTATTTGTGGAGCATAACAAATGACATGGAGGACATTGGGAGATGGAGAGGAGAAGGAAGTTGAGGGAAATTGGAAGGGGAGGCGAACCATAAGAGACTATGGACTCTGAAAAACAACCTGAGGGTTTTGAAGGGGCGGGGGTGGGAGGTTGGGGGAGCCAGGTGGTGGGTAATAGGGAAGGCACGTATTGCATGGAGCACTGGGTGTTGTGCAAAAACAATGAATACTGTTATGCTGAAAAAATAAATAAATTTAAAAAAATCTAGCAGCTTTTGCAGAAAGCAAGAAGTTTATTTAAAAAATTTAGTCGAAAAACCAAAGAATACCAAAGCTAAAATAGCATAAATGATTTTGAAAAATACAAAATATATTGAAGGATTTAACACTACCGGTATAAATATTTACACTAAGGGTACAGTAATCACAACAGGGTGGTACTGTGGTAAAGGTAGACACATTGATCAATGGAACTGAATAGAGAGGTTAGAAGTAAACATATGACCGATTGACTTGCACCTAAGATGTTGAAGTAATTTAATGGGGAAAAGATACTCTTTTCAAGAAAGGTCATGGGAAAGCTGAATACTTGGATGGAAAAAACAGACTTTGACCCCGACATTACACTATGTAAAAAATCACTTGGTATCAATAAAAACCCCAAATATATGTCAAAACTGTAAAACTTCTAGAACAAACAATAGGAGACATTTTCTGTGACTTTGTGTAAGGTTAAGACAAAAAGCGTGAGGCATAAAAATGGTAACATTGATTTTATCAAAATTAAAGACTTTACCTCTTTGAAAGATATAATTAAGAAAATGAAAAAGCAAGTCATGAACTTAGAGAACATAGTTGCAAAACAAATTCTTGCTTTGTATCCAAAATATAAAAAGTACTCTTCCCCTCAATGATCAAAAGCCAAAAGCAACAAAACAAAAACAAAAGGGCAGGGTGGGGGGTTCCTAAGAGAAACTGTAGAAAAGATAGACCCATCCTAATAAGTACATGAAAAGGTGGCCAACTTCACTAGTGATAGGAGAAATACAAATGAGATGTCACTATAAATGCACTCAAATAGCTAAAATTAAAAAGCATGAACACCAAAAATTAGCAAGGATGTGAAGCAGTTGGAATTCTCACTGGTGATGGTAATGTGGTGGTGGTAATGTAAAATGGTGCAGCCACTTCAGAAAACAGGATGACAGCAAGGATTCTATAAAGCTAAGTATATACTTACTCTATCAACCAGAAACTCCTTTCTCAGGTATTCACTTAACAGAAATGAGAATGTATGTCTACACATTGTATGTGAAAGCTCACAGTCACATTATTTGTAATAGGACAAAACTGGAAACCCAACTGTTTATCAACTTGTGAATGGATGAAGAAAATGTGGAATTATAGACTACTACTCAACAATAAAAGACACACTATTAATACACAGAAAAAAAAAGGATAATTCCCAAAAACATTATATTGAGTGTTAGAAGTCAAACACATGAAAATATACTACTACATCATTCCATTGAAATGGAGGTCCAGGAAAGGCACAACTTAGAGGTGCAGAAATCAGTTCATAGTTTCCTGGAAACAAGGGATGGCAAACAGGATTGCCAATTAAAGAGCAAGACAAAACATTGTAGATAGTACAAATATTGTTTTTCTTGATTGTGGTGGAGGATAGCTGCTTGTATACAGTTACCAAAATTCATCATGTTCATGCTTACAATGGGTGAATTTCATTATTTATAAATGGTGCTTCGATAAAGCTGAAAAAAAAATCATAGGCTCTGTAAAAATATATCATAATATAATATAAAAAGAGTATGACCCTAGAGATTGAAAGGAAGAAAGTATCTCTAAATGTGATGAGTTTTCTTTTTCAACAAACAAAACAATGAAAACAACTCTTGGTGTCTTCAAAGAGTTTTAAGAGTTTGGTCTATAATAGAGATACCAGAAATCATAATGCAATGAAAGACTACTATTGAGGTGTATATGTAAAGGAAACTTGTTTAAATTAAAAAAAAAATAGTTCAAGAAACCGAAATTCTACACTGGATATAAATCAATATTGGGATTCTTAGAGTGCTGAATCGATAATATACAAAATAGACTCAGCAATGTGAATAATAAACTAAAAAGAAAAAAAAATCTTTCTGAGAATAGAGGAAAAGGCAAAGAGATAAAGAAAATGATAAGTACAGAAAGCAGGTATTGGAAATACAACCTAAGCTTTTAGTTGTTCCAAAGGAATAAACTTTAACTCTGTTAAGAGTAATAATTTCCAAAGGCAACAGAGAAGTTGTCCTTGAACTGGAAAAGTTTGACTCTATAATTCAAATGAACTTAATTGAGTAGTGGATAAAATTAATGAAAGAGGCCAAACACTAGTCAGGACTGTCAAGGTTTTTCATTGTAAGGAGAAAGAAGCAGCATAGAATGGCAAAATAAATCAGTTTTATAAAGTGAACTATAATCAGGCTTATTTTTCTCCCAAATGCTTGTCTTTTCAAATATTTCTTAAACACAAAAAGAATTCCATGCCAAGTCACGTTGTTCTTTGTGTCAGAAGGCAACTATAAGATATTCTCCTTTATCTTAGAGAATAACCAACTACTATCAAACTGTTATAATACAAACAAGTAATTTAATGGTGTAATCCATTTTTTTTTCAATTTTTACAAGAATGACAACATATAACATGAAAGAAAAACATAGAATATCTAATCTATGTATTAGGATTTTTAAAAAAGTGTTGTTACCTATTTGTATTATAAAAGCCTTAACTATTGCTTAACAAAGATGATTTTTATTCTAAATGTAATCGTTGTATAGTAATAACCTAGGTCCACAGCTGGTGATATTTATAGCCAGTAATTGAGGAAAACTGAATGTTCAGAATGGACACCTGCCATTTGATATATGGAAGCCTGTGGCCAAGTATCAGCCATTATATTATTCAGGAAAAAATTATTGACTGCTACAAATAGAGGGACAGAATGAATAGGAAAGATGTGTGCACAAAAATTCTTGCTGTGCTTGTGAGAATTTGGAAGTTGTAATTCATTCTTCATTATTAAATGGAAGTTTAATTACGTATTTATAGTATTCAGACTATTAATAATTAAAAGCATGATTTCTATCTCCCAAACACTATAGAATATAAAAATAGCATTCTATAACACCAAAGATGGAACATAAAGGAAGTGACAAACATTAGCATACAGCTTGAAACAAAATAACAAAAATAAAAATGTACATATCAGTGATTATAACAGTTATGAAGGGATTAATTCAGTCTCCTACTAATAACTCAGATTCTACAGTTTGGATGAAGTTATAATCAAGATTTGTTACTTTAGTATAATATTAAAATGTTAAAAGTACATATCAACAAATCAAATAACGCAAAGAATGGAAGGGAATATTACACGGCAACCTGGTTTTATATCAATTAAAGTTGAAATTTATAATAAAGTATAAGCAGCTTTTGATCTGTATGTATCATCGTAGCACAGCACAAATATAAAGATTATATAAAACATATTCCATCAAAATATACCAATTACAGTTCTCTATTGTCATGTAAATGAGGGAATGTAGATGATATCAATAGTAAATAACCATATTTCATCTTTGATGATCTAAGATGAAATACATTAGTCCGAGAACTATAGAAAAAAGTTCAACCTCTCCAATTAAAAAAAAATATGTTCAAGGCAGAAAGTACTTTCACCTCTGAAATTTGAAAGTAATTTAAAAATATATAATCTTCAGTTTTGACAGGGACAAGGTAAATTGGGCACTCATAGGTAACTGGTGAGAGTGTAAATTGATAGTAACACTTCTAGAAACAATTTTGATAGTATCTGTCTTCACAGTAATTTCCCTTCTAGAAATGTTTTCTAAGAATATTAGCAGAGATAAGCACAGTAACTTTGTTAGCATGCTTATTACTTAATGAACTATAATAAATGAAAAATGCAAGCAAAGGAAGTCTAACATTGGAAGAATGGTTTAACAACTATAAGATCTGTACTAGACTAAGTGTGTAAACATGTACCCCAAGTTCATTTCAGATATCATTGACAGGAAGCTCAGGGTAGCAATACCAGACTCCTGAGCCTGTCTGATGCCAAGATATGGTAGCCTTGATTGCAAATGTCTCGGACACTGGGTAAGATCAAGTGCATGATGAGAGGCATGAAATTTTGGTTGAGTGAGGCTGGGAAAAGCAAGGGAAGTTACCTGAATTCTGTTTAGAATTCTAGGCCTGACTGCTGGCAAAGTTGTGGAGCGCTGTGATTCTCACTGGATTCAAGACTAAATCTGTTAAAATAATGGTCTATTTTCATTTCTCGTTCTTTCTTCTTATGTGACTGAACTGGATGCCCATTGAATACCTACTACCCATTTCTCCTTACTCCCAGCCTCTGCCAAACACCATTCTCTTTTTGTTTCTATGAATATGGCTTTAGATACTTCCTATAAGTGGAATCATGCAATATTTTCCTTCTGTGGCTGACTCATTTTGCTTAGTATAATGTGCTCATGATTTATCCATGTTGTAGCATATGATAGGATCTTTATTTAAAAATTTTTTAAAAGTTAACATATAATGTATTATTAGCCCCAGGGGTGATAGGATCTTTTAAAGGCCAAATAATACTCCATTGTTTGTGTATACCACATTTTCTTTATCTACTGATGTGTTTATTCATTTATCTTTTGATGGGTATTTGGGTTGTTTCCACCTCTTGGCTATTGTGAATAATGGTCCACTGAACACAACAGTGCACATATCTCTTGAGATTCTGATTTCAATTCTTTTGGATGAATATTCAGAAGTGGGATTGCTATTTTTATGTTTAATTTTTATTTCATTTTTTTTTTTTAGGAAACTGCATACTGTTTTATGTAGTGGCTACATCATTTTACATTCTCACCATCCAAAATAATATACTTAGGAATATACTTCCTAAGTATATTAGATTCCAGTTTCTCCATATCCTCACTGACATTATTTTTCTGTTGTTTTTATTATTTATTTTTCTGTTATTTTTATTATTTATTTTTCTGTTATTTTTATTATTTATTTTTCTGTTATTTTTATTATTTATGTTTTGATAATGGCTATCCTAACAGATGTGAGGTAATAACTCATTGTGCTTTTGGTTTGTATTGATGTTGAGTATCTTTTCAAATACCTACTGGTCATTTGTTATGTCTCCTGTAAATATATTTTATGTAAAAATATCTACTGAAGTCCGTTGCACATCTTTTTAATCTGGTTGTCTGTTTTGCTATTGAGTTGTAGGAGTTCCTTATATATTTTAGATATGAAACCCTTATCAAATATAGAGTTTGCAAATATTTTCTTCTGTTCTGTAAATTGCATTTTTACTCTGCTGATTCTTTGACTTCCTCTGCTGTACAGGAAATGTTTGGTTTGATATAGTCCTACTTGTATATTTTTGCTTTTGTTGCTTATGCTTTTGGTATAATTTCTAAGAGATCATTGCCTAGACCAATGCTAAGAAGGTTTCTCCCTATGTTTTCCTCTAGAAGTTTTATAGTTTCAGGTCGTACATTCAAGTCTTAAATACTTTATTTTTGTTTATGGTGTAAGATAAGTGTACAATTTCTTTTTCTTGTTCTCTTTCTTTTTTTTCACATGCAGATAGTCAGTTTTCCCCAGCACCATTTGTTGACAGACTATTTTTTCCCCGTTGTATATCTTGGCACCTTTATTGAGGATAATTTGACTGTGTATGAGTAGGTTTCTTTCTGGGCTCTCTAATCTGTTTCATTAGTCTCTATGTTGTAATGCCAATAACATACTGTTTTGATTATTGTAACTTTGTAATATGTTTTGAAGCCAATTGGTGTGAGACTTCCAGCCTTATTCTTTCTCAAGATGATTTTAACTACTTGGGGTCTTTTGTGGTTCCATATGAATGTTCGGACTGTTTTTCCTATTTCTACAAAATATGCCATTGGGATTTCAACGTGAATAGCCTTGAATCTACAGACCACTTTGAGTAGTATGGATATCTTAAAAATATTCAGTCTTCCAATTCATGAACATCGGATGGCTTTCCATTTAATTGTTACTTCGTCAATGACTTTCAGCAATGTTTTGTATTTTTTTTTTTTTGTTTATTTTCAGCATAACAGTGTTCACTGTTTTTGCACCACACCCAGTGCTCCATGCAGTACGTGCCCTCCCTATTACCCACCACCTGGTTCCTCAACCTCCCACCCCCCCCCCCCCCGCCCCTTCAAAACCCTCTGGTTGTTTTTCAGAGTCCATAGTCTCTCATGGTATCCAAATTGGCAAGGAAGAAGTCAAACTCTCTCTCTTCGCAGATGACATGATTCTTTATATGGAAAACCCCAAAGACTCCACCCCCAAACTACTAGAACTCATACAGCAAATTCAGTAACGTGGCAGGATACAAAGTCAATGTACAGAAATCAGTGGCTTTCTTATACACTAACAATAAAAATACAGAAAGGGAAATTAGAGAATCGATTCCATTTACTATAGTACCAAGAACCATAAGATACCTGGGAATAAACCTAACCAAAGAGGTAAAGGAACTGTACTCGAGAAACTACAGAACACTCATGAAAGAAATTGAAGAAGACACAAAAAGTTGGAAGATGGTTCCATGCTCTTGGATTGGAAGAATAAACATTGTTAAAATGTCTATACTTCCTAGAGCAATCTATACTTTTAATGCCATTCCGATCAAAATTCCACCAGTATTTTTCAAAGAGCTGGAGCAAATAATCCTAAAATTTGTATGGAGTCAGAAGAGACCCTGAATTGCTAAGGAAATGTTGAAAAACAAAAACAAAACTGGTGGCATCACGTTACCTGATTTCAAGCTTTACTACAAAGCTGTGATCACCAAGACAGCATGGTACTGGCATAAAAACAGACACATAGACCAGTGGGACAGAGTGGAGAGCCCAGATATGGACCCTCAACTCTATGGTCAAATAATCTTCGACAAAACAGGAAAAAATATACAATGGAAAAAAGACAGTCTCTTCAATAAATGGTGCTGGGAAAACTGGACAGCGATATGTAGAAGAATGAAACTCGACCATTCTCTTACACCGTACACAAAGATAAACTCGAAATGGATAAAAAACCTCAACATGAGACAGGAATCCATCAGAATCCTAGAGGAGAACATAGGCAGTAACCTCTTCGATATCAGCCATAGCAACTTCTTTCAAGATATGTCTCCAAAGGCAAAGGAAACAAAAGTGAAAATGAACTTTTGGGACTTGATCAAGATCAAAATCTTCTGCACAGCAAAGAAACAGTCAACAAAACAAAAAGGCAACCCACGGAATGGGAGAAGATATTTGCAAATGACAGTACAGACAAAAGGTTGATATCCAGGATCTAGAAACAACTCCTCAAACTCAACACACACAAAACAGATAATCATATCAAAAAATGGGCAGAAGATATGAACATACACTTCTCCAACGAAGACATACAAATGGCTATCAGACACATGAAAAAATGTTCGTCATCACTAGCCATCAGGGAGATTCAAATTAAAACCACATTGAGATACCACCTGACACCAGTTAGAATGGCCAAAATTAGCAAGACAGGAAACAACGTGTGTTGGAGAGGTTGTGGAGAAAGGGGAACCCTCTTACACTGTTGGTGGGAATGCAAGTTAGTGCAGCCACTTTGGAGAACAGTGTGGAGATTCCTCAAGAAATTAAGAATAGAGCTTCCCTATGACCCTGCAATTGCACTGCTGGGTATTTACCCCAAAGATACAGATGTAGTGAAAAGAAGGGCCATCTGTATCCCAATGTTTATTGCAGCAATGGCCACGGTCGGTCGCCAAACTGTGGAAAGAACCAAGATGCCCTTCAACGGATGAATGGATAAGGAAGATGTGGTACATATACACAATGGAGTATTATGCCTCCATCAGAAAGGATGAACACCCAACTTTTGTAGCAACATGGACGGGACTGGAAGAGATTATGCTGAGGGAAATAAGTCAAGCAGAGAGAGTCAAGTATCATATGGTCTCAGTTATTTGTGGAGCATAACAAAGAACATGGAGGACATGGGGAGATGGAGAGGAGAGGGAGTTGAGGGAAAATGTTTTGTATTTTTTAGTCTAGGGTTTTTGGCCTCGTTGGTTAAGTTTACTCCTATTTTATTCTTTTTAAATGCTGCTGTGAATGGGATTGCTTTCTTATGTTCCTTTTTGTATTGTTTGTTTATTGTTAGCATGTAGAAACCACAGATGATTTTCCTATGTTGATTTTGTAACTGCACTTTGCCGAATTTCTCAGTTCCGATATTTCCTCCATGAAATCTTTAGGATTTCCTATATATGATTATGTCATCTGCTAAGAGGTCATTTTACATCTTCCTTTTCTATTTGGAAAATAGAAAACTCTGCCTAGGACTTCCAGTAGTGTATTGAATTACAATTTGTATTGCCTTGTTCTTGATCTTAGAAGAAGAGCATTCAAGTTTTCACCCTTGAGTGTAAAATTAGCTGTGGGACTTTTGTATGTGGCTTTCATTATGGTTGAGCTAATTTTCTGCTATACCTAGTTTGTTGATGTTTTTATCATGAAAAGGTGGTGAATGTTGACAAGTGTATTATCTGTATCGAAATAATCATATATTTTGATTCTTCATCCTGTTAGTGTGGTGTAGCACCTGGATTGATTTTTTTTAAAGATTTCATTTATTTATTTGACAGAGATCAAAAGTAGGTAGAGAGAGAGGAGGAAGCAGGCTCCCCGCTGAGCAGAGAGCCCGATATGGGCTCGATCCCAGGACCCCGGGAATATGACCTGAGCTGAAGGCAGAGGCTTTAACCCACTGAGCCACCCAGGTGCCCCTGGATTGATTTTTATATGTTGAACCATTTTTGCATCCTAGGGATAACTCCTACTTGGTCATGGTGAATGATCTTGTTGAATCTGGTTTGCTAATATTATCTATGCATCAAGATTATTGACCTGTAGTTTTCTGTCTTCAGTGTCTTTTTCTGTCTTTAGTATCAGGATAATGCTGGCCTCATCAAATGAATTTGAAAATGTTCTCTCCTCTTCAATATTGTCGAAAACTTTGAGAAGAATTGGTGTTAATTATTCTTTAAATGTTTGGTAGGATTTGCCAGTGAAGCTGTCTGGTCTGGGGCTTCTCCTGTTGGGAGGTTTTTGATTACTGTTTCTATCTCTGTACTCATTTTTGGTCTGTTCAGATTTTCTCTTTCTTCATGATTCAGTCTTTGTAGGTTGTAGGTATCTAGAAGTTTACCCATTTCTTCTAGATTGGCCAGTTGGTTGGCATATAATTGTTCGTAGTAGTTTCTTGCGATCCTATGTATTTCTGTGTTATCAGTTCTGTCTCTTCTTTCATTTTTTGTTTTATTTATTTGAATCTTCTCTGTTTTTCTTGGCTAATAGGTTTTTCAATTTTGTTGATATTTTCAAAAAATGAACTCTGTTCATTTTTTAATTATCTGTCTCATTTATTTCTGCTCTAATTTTTGTTTTTTCTTTCCTTCTGCTAACTTTAGGCTTTGTTCTTCTTTTTTTAGTTCCTTTAGGTGGAAATTGAAGTGGTAATTTGAGATCTTTCTTCTTTTTTAATCTGGATGTTTAGAGCTCTAAACCTCCCTCTTAGTACTGCTTTTGATGCATCCCATAAGTTTTGATATGTCTGTTGTATGGTGTTTTCACTTTTTTCATGATATTTTCTAATTCTTCTCCTGATTTCTTCATTGACCTATTGGTTGTTCCAGAGTGTGTAATTGAGTTTCACATATTTATGAATTTTCCAGTTTTCCTTCTGTGACTAATTTCTAGTTTCATTCCATGGTGATCAGAAAAAATAGTGTGATTTCAGTCTTCTTATCTTTATTAGGACCTATTTTGTTATCTAACATGTGACCTGTCCCAGAGACCATTATAGGTGAGCTTGAGAAGAATGAGTTCTGCTGTTTTGGGTAGAATGTTCTGTATATATTAGGTCCATTTGCTCCCCCCTGCCTTTTTTTTTTCTCCTAGTAAGAAGACCTTCAGGTGGGGAAATTATGGGACCAATTTGTAGAATATGGATGTAGATACAAGATACATAATATAAGAACTGTCAAAACAAGCTGCAGAGGACAGAATGCTTTTTGCTGTTGTATGTTAGTGAACTAGAATGGGGAGTTAGAAGTACTCAGGCTTGCAGCCTTCTCCTGTCCATAACCTGTTCTTGCTTCCTGCTCTTCAAGCCTTACATGGGGGCTCAGAGCCTTTATAATAAAACAGGTCTCTGTGCGCAGTTCAGAAGAAAACCCAAAGCCCCTTTCAGTTGGGCCATTTCATTCTTATATGCTGTCTTAGGGCTCGAGTATCAGACAGGCAGAAGAAGCTTCTTGAAAGAATCCCAAAACTGCAGTCACCTAATCTAGACAGATGAATCCTCCTAGGCAAGGCAGAAAAATAAGAAGTGTGTATAACACATGGAGATAATAGGATTTATTTCTCTATTCCACAGAGACAGTTGATGTTTTGGTCTGAAGCCTACTCTACTCTGGGAATATCATAACTTCACTTTTGCCTAGGGATTCATTAGGAGGATTTGCAGGAAGTTGGGGACCCTGGGTGGATTTTGCTGGAATCTCTGCAGAATATCAATAAAGATTCCCCTTCTGAAACCATATGCAAAACACTGGGGGGACCCCACAGGAGTTTCACCAAATTTCCATTTTTCAAAGCTGACAGTTCCCATGATTATTAGAGGATTTGCTTCTGAAAGCTAAACAGCTTCTTCCTCTGATGTTTCTTCACTAACCAAATGTACAGGCAGTAGAGTGAATTTCTCTGGAGTGCTTGGGGTGGCTCAGACATATATGATTCTGAACATTTGCACTCACTTTGTGTATTTGGTAATAGATGTATCATTAGTGCCTAACTTAAACTTTAATCTCTTCAAAGGCGAGACGCCAGATTTGAGTGGGCTTTGGGTTTCTTTGCTGGCTGACTCCATGACGGGGGCAAGAAGTATAGGAAATGATTTGCAGTGAGCAAGAACTTGGAGTCAGGGACATCCTGTCACAGTACACTTTAATGAGGAATCCAGAGGTCTCTTGGTTTACATCTGACCTATCACTTGGGAGAACAGATCACAATGGGAAGCCTCTGGATTTACACTGGCAGCTTTTCTACAAAGTCCCTGAAGGAGCTGTTACCAATGGAAAGTCAGCCCTGTGGGCCAACTTTTGTTCTGCAGTGACCTAAGGTAGCTAAGCCCAGACTCTTTGCTCCCACCATGAGGGTCCTTGTTGTCGCAAATGAGAAGCTGCCCTTTTCTGAGCCAGTCCCACAGACCACAGACACCAGCTTCTATCTCTGCTTCTCCTCCAGTACTTGGTGCCTTGGGTCCCCAGCTGTGCCTTCTCCAGGTTGGAACTTCTAGTTATGCCTCCACATGGCTCTTTTTACGCATGCTTATGACCACTGCTAAATCTCAGAGAGATTGAGTGATTCAAGGTAAATAAGTTGCTATGTGTTGAATCTTTGGCTCCCCATTCTACTGTCCCACTCTGGCATAGGATGAGATGAGATGGGGTGCTGCTATCAGGGTTCTCATTGGTAGTAAAATGTCCTTGATTACATCAGAACTGGGTCATCTCCAGAGACTATAACACTACCTTCTTAGGTTTTCCTAATGTGACAATTTTCTCTTAATATTAAAACCTATCTACTTAGCCTCTCAGAAGGCAGTGCTTGAATTACAAGTGTGAGGCCATCCTCACTCATAAGCCCAGATTCAGTTAGCTTGTGTTCTTGCTTCAGTGGCTTTTATACATTCTTGAACTTCATTGTGAATTCTTGGAGAATATGGGAAAATATTTTTATCATGAGACAATCTGATGGAATGGAATCCATTTAAATAAAATCAGCATCCAGCCTTTCCTTTGGCAGGAATAGTGGTGCTGTCTGGTGGGCAGGGTGACTGGAGTCCTCCCAAGCCCACATGTTCACAGTCTCTGGCCTTGTCATTTATTCATCAGGTTGCAAGGGAAATTTGTTTGGACTCTCCAATCCTGCAATTCTGTATTTTTCTATTTGAAATTCTGATGTGTTTTCAACATTACAATAGTTTTTTACAGGTCTGGCCTTTTGTAATTTGGCAAATTCTTTCATATAGGATACCTCAGGAATCATTATTATCTTTTTATAGGTGAATAACTGAATTCAGAGAGGTCAGATGGCTTCCTCAAGGTCACACTGCCAAGAAATGAGAGCTGATTTTTTTTTTTTCACATCTATTGCTCTATTATAGCATTCATTTATGGATTTGAATCTTCCCGACAAAGCCTAGCTAGACCCCAAAGCAGAAATTGCACAGAGATGGTATGATTGGAGAATCATTTAAAACTGATAGAATTTTTTATTTTTCTTATTTTTGACTTAAGACCTTTGTCCAGCTGAGATGCAGTTCTCTGGAAGTTGGAGAACTTTCCTGTCTCACATGTATTTTCTATTGGAATATATTTTCTTGGTTAATTATGAATTCATTTGTTCATTTGGAAAACTATTAAGCAAATACCATGTGCGTGGCCCTGTGCTAGAAGCTTGGGATAAAGAAGTGATCAAGACAGGCATGGTCCCTGGGTTTCGTAGAATGCATGGTTTGGTGGGGAGTCCAATATTAAACACAAGCTTCCACTGCAGTGAAGAGAAGTTCCTTGGAAACATGGGACAGCAGGAATTAAGTTATCTGGGGACACAGGAAATGCATCCCTTAGGAAGTGTTTTTGTTGAAAATCAGGTTAGAACAAACAGACAACAGTATGTGGGGAGGAGGCCCTTGGGGTCGGCTTTGGGAACTAGAAGAAGTTCAGTGTGGTTGAATAGTAGAGACAGATAGGGAAAGTATTACTCCCATTCACAATGTAGGGAAAATCTGGAAAAGATGAAGCTTGCATGAAGGCTGTAGCTTGGCCAGTGCATAGTCACCAGAGCATCCTGAAGGTCATTTGCTTCCTGGTTTAGGACAGTTGCACTGTTGCAGAGTTTTCCTAGGGATGGGGAGTATTTCCTATCCCTATGACAGCATTTTGTAGGATTGGATTGAACATTGTTACAGTTGAGTTGGCTAGCTGAAGAGTAGTGGAGCTCACTGGCATGCATGGCTGGGGCCCTTCCTTCCTTTTGAAAGGTCCCTATTGAGTTATAATCCTGCCTTTGACTTGAAAGAGTGTTGCTCCTTGAAAATATATTTCAGGAGGGAGACTATTTTGCTTTTTGGTGTAATTGTGATTTTTAAAAACACTACAATTTAAGCATTTTTCCCCTTCTTTAAATTTCTTAGGAGTTTACATAATGGGTAAAAAGCCCCCCAAAGCAACTGAAATCTTAACTTTTCTTAGAGTTCTTATCTCTCATTTCGTTATTCCAGGTTAGATCATGTGTGACCTTGGGCGTCTTATAGTTTGAGAGTTCATGGTTGAGAAATGTTCTTGGTAAAAGTGATTTGACCATGTGATTAGGTATCTACTGTCAGAGGGAAAGGAAATATGAAAAATACTATTTGGTTCAGAAACACACGTTCTGTTTTTGGTGGTTTTAGCAGAACTAGCCTGGTGCTGAGAATAGAGATGACCCATGTGCTGGTGATAGTTGAAGAGACAGAGTCAGTAATGATCTACTGGTATGGCATAGTGTCTCATACTGTGGCATAGAGTGCTTGTGTCTGACTAGTTATGGGGGAATAACTGGAAATGAAATAAAGCACACTGTTAGTCAAGAGAAGCATCTAGCTACTATTGCCCACTTCCTTCTTCCCTTAAATGCTGTCTCATATGTACTTTTATTGGAATATATTTTATTATTTCTATTGGAATATATTCTGAATGGGTCAGTTTCTGGGACATTGTACTAGGCCTCAATCCCAGTGGTGCAGCTTTCAGAGGAATGGAGACCTGTGTGGTTTTGAGATGGACTTCTGGACACTCTTTTCTCTATTTACTGGGAGGAGACAGCCTTTCAGTTACTGATTCTCTGAGAGAAAGCCCAGCCATCTGCATCTTTCTCTATATAGCCTCATTCTGAAGGACTTCCCCCACCCTCAAAAATAATTAATCAATATGTATAACTTTTGAGTTGAGAAAGGCCAAGGGCCAGTTGACTGACCCCTGCCACAAACACTCCGGGTCTTCACTGGGTCTCTTGCTTGTTGTTGGCCAATGTGTTTCCCCCATTGTAGCAGTGAATCATGTGACTCAGCTATGGACCTTGCAGTAAAAGTAGATGGAGCAAATCTTTCCAGGGCCTGTAGGGTTCTTTAGCTTAGGTAGAAGGTGACCTTTCCTTTTTGTGGCCCGTGTCAGATAGGCTCCTCTCTTATGCCTCGGGACCTAAGCTCCAACAAATATCAAATATTCTTTGTATTATTCTCTGATCATGACATTTTGTCACAGATCTTAAAGAAGAGTGGACTGAGAGCAAGATTTGGAAGTTCCTGGATCCCTGACCTTACCTGAAACATAATCGCTCACTCACTTCAATCTAGCTGTTTATAGATACCATGGCTTGATTTTTTTTTTTCTGTATGAATTTTCTACTAAATAACAGCTGACTTCTGCTAAATGGAACATGTAATGTACTAAGTAGATTAGGGCAGGATCCTAACAAGTATCATTATTACACACAAGCGTGAGTGCGCGCACGCACACACACACGCACAAATTCTTTTGAATCTGTACTTGGCTCTTTAATCTTGGACAATATATTTAAATCTTTACTAGAGTCACAGCCTTTCCAGCAATACACTTTCATTGTTGTGGTTATTTAGGTTGCAAAAGATTAGGGTGAACCCATGGGATCTGTAGAGTCTCTTGGGTGACTAGTACTAAAGGTACAATCTCACAGATTTCTGTTTATGAACAAAGAATCAAAGGGAAGAACCACAGAGCAGGGCCAGAAGGGAGAAAAGGTCCTTGTAGACTATTATGTGGTGATGTGTTTTCATTTCAGGTGAATAAGTTGGATAAAAAATTCAGAAAACTGTAAATCACCATAAAACGATAGTGGAAAAGTCAGATATTTTTGGGATTTCACAAAACATCTTATGGGTATCACTTCCTCAGTCCAAGGGCAGATAACCTAGTTTGTTGCAGTAGGGTTAGAGTAGGCTGGAAGGAATCAGAACTTGGAACCAGATCTGCTCCTTGGTGGGGAACCTCTGAAAAGTGACCTACCTTTGGAACATAGAAAGGTGGCCAGTCTAGGGGGTTGTCCAAAGGGAAAGAATAGTCAAAGAATAGGCAGTCCAGTGATCTAATGAGCTTATGGGGAATCCAGACAAATATGTAAGTGGTAACTTCAGGACTAACTGTATCTGAGTGTAAGCACATAGTTAAAAATAGTTTTTTTTTCTAGCTAGCAGTAATATTTGCTTTGTTTTGAAGATTTTATTTATATATTTGACAGAGAGCTTTGTTTTGAAGATGTTATTTATATATTTAACAGCAGCAGGCAGAGGACAGGGAGAAGCAGTCTCTCTGCTGAGTGGGGAGCCTGATGTGGGGCTCAATCCCAGGACTCTGGGATCATGACCTGAGCCGAAGGCAGACATTTAACCTACTGAGCCACCCAGGCACCCCAGTAGCAGTGTTTCTGCTGCTCACTTAGAATCAAGTGGGAAGACTCCATCATTCAGTAGGAGGGGAACGAGGGCAAGGCCAGAGCTTCAGGGACCAGGTAACCAAGAAAAGAGTCAAGACAAAGATGTCAAATGCAAGGGAAAAAAGTGGGGACACAATTATGAGGATGGGGTACAAGGTGGGGGCGGGCTTGATTATGAGAATAAGGTGGTGGAGTACAATTAGACCAAAGACATCAGATCAAAGTGTGATGAGACTGAATCTATTTAATTAATCCATCTATCCAGGGAATATTCACTGAATATTTTCAGTATTCCAGATACTGTTCTAGGCTTAAGGGACACAACAGTGATGAAGACACACGTGGTTTCTGCTACATGGTATACTTAGTAGGTTAGTACAGTACTAAATGATGGAAAAGATAAAAGGAAAACAGGAAAACATGTTCCATTACTTACTGATTTTTAAAAAATTTTATTTGGAAAAAACAAGGAAAAGACATGTAAAAGTAATCATAACACCAATACTTCAAAATTTCATAAAGTAAAAAAGTATAATTGTCCTCTACCCAATCCATCCTAACTAAAGCATAGTTCATTCCTTTTCAGAAGTTTTTTTTTTAAATATAGATTTATAAGCATATAGCCATACGCCTATGCATTTTGGTGAGTAGTTTTGTTTTATTACTTCAGAGTGTTGTGGACAACTTCCTAAGTCAGCACAGTAGATCTACCCCATTGCTTTAATAATTATTTTATTGCCCACAGTATAGGCATACCATAATATATTTAACTATTTCCTTTTAGATAAGCAGTTAGATTGCTTCTAGCTTTTATCAAAGGCAATTAAAGTTACATCTTAAATCTTTTCTTTTTAAAATTTTTTAAGTTTTTATTTTACTTCCCAGTTAATATACAGTGTGATATTAGTTTTTGATGTACAGTATATGATACAACAATTCCATACATCACTCAGTGCTTATCAGGATAAGCACTTAATTCCCATCACCTATTTAATGCATCCTCCTTCATACCATCCCTCTGGTAACCATCAGTTTGCTCGTTGTGGTTAAGAGTCTGTTTCTTAATTTGTCCCCACCCCCCTCCTTTTTTCCCCCTTTAATTCTTATGTTTTGTTTCTTAAATTTCACATACGAGTGAAATACAGTAATTTCTTTTTCTGACTGACTTTAATATATAATATTTCTAATAATCTTTAGCTCCATCCATGTTGTTGCAAATGGCAAGATTTCATTCTTTTTTATTTTCTGGCTGAGTAATTCCATTGTATGCATACACACACACACACACACACACACACACACACACACACACACACACGCATGCATACCACCTCTTTATCCATTCATCAGTCAGTGGACACTTGGACTGTTTTCATAATTTGGCCATATAGATAGTGTTGCTATAAACATTCAGGTGCATTTATCTCCCCCCCCCCTTTTTTTAAGTTTTTATTTATTTATTTGACAGAGATCACAAGTATGCAGACAGGCAGACAGAGAGAAAGGGTGTGGGATGCAGGCTCCCTGCTAAGCAGAAAGCCTGATACAGGGCTCAATCCCAGGACCCTGGGATCATGACTGGAGCCAAAGGCAGAGGCTTTAACCCACTGAGCCACCCAGGTTCCCCAACATTTATCCATTTTAATTAGTATTTTTGTGTTCTTTAGTTAAATACCTAGTAGTGCAATTGTTGGATTATAGGGTAGTTCAATTTTTAACTTAAAAAAAAAGACTGATTTATTTTGGAGAGTGTGCATGAACATGAGAGGTAGAGGGAGAGAGAGAATCTCAAGCATCTCCATGCTGAGCACTGAGTCTAATGCAGGGCTCAATCTCATGATGCTGAGATCATGACCTGAGCTGAAAACCAAGAGCTGAATACTTAAATGACTGCACCACCAAGCTCTTCTGTTTTTAACTTTTTGAGGAACTCCATATTTTCTTCTCAATATGTTTTCTCTCTGATATTATGCCTTTGTCTCAGATGTAAGGGAGCCTTATTTATCCTATGACTTCTTTGTCTAAGAACCAGGGAAATGCCTCTGAGGAAGACTGATGGGGCATGGGTATCTATCGAGTGACATTTCCTGGTTGAAGAGGAATATATTTCAGTCAAAAAATAGAAACTGGACTGGGAGAGAAAACAATGTGATATTTTTACATTATTAATAAAATTAAACTTTAAAAAAGCTTGCAGTAACTGAAAACACTTAGCTTTCCATTAAGTTGGGAGTTCATGAAAAATACCATTTTGTGGAATACTGAAACCAGTTTCTGCTGATTTTCTTTCCAAGTTCCTTTTAATGGAGGGCATCCTATAGCAAAAATTAGGCTTTAGGACTCTGGAAATTGATGCTTCTCTCAGTATGCCAGCTCTTCCATTCCCCAGCGGACCATCCTCTGTGGTACAACCACATGCTTGACAGATTTTTCATTTCAGATTCTGGATGTGTTTTCTGAAGGAAAAAAGTATTATGGTAAAAAATGTTAGCAAGAGTGATGCTCCAAGAATCTCTTTGAAAAGGCAAGATAAGCCAGCCTCATTATTTTCCTATTATAATCTCAGTGTTGACTTTAAAAAAAAAATGTTCACTGCCATTTGGATCATCTTGATATCCATCCCCCACCCCGCTATTGCATTTCATTATCCTCTTTGGTGACTTCCAACATTTGACAAGCAAGAGAGTCATCCATCACCTCCAAGTGTCATCAAGGGCATCAATAATTGTATCAAATGTTACCTGCTGGGGCCTGGTATGGTATACATTGTCATCATTTGTACTTTTGTTGTTGCATTTGCTGTGTTTTGATCTTTATATTTCAAACTTGAGGACAGATTCCATTGGGTCAGTCTAGAATCTTTCACTATATCTCGTGTAGAACTTTGATGAAGTAGAGATTTAGTAAATATGGGTCTTTTGTTCATGGTCTTGAAAGGACCTGGAAGCAAAGGTAAGAAATGGGGAGCCTTAGGCCTGGGCTCGACAGCAGTTATGCTACAAGCTACATCTGTGGGGCAGATGGGGATGGTGCTGTGTGGCTGGTTAGGAAGTCTGTTTGGACAGGAACTTCATGTTTGTGAAGGAGCTCAAATTTAGACTTTGACATCACCACTGTGATTACGCTTATAGTCACAGATACATAGAATACATGTATAGAATACAGAGTAGGCAATTTTTAGAGCTTGTATCCTTCTGAGTCCATCCCATCTACAATGAATACTGAATTAAATTTTAAATAAAATTATACTTGTCTTCTGGTCAGTGTAATTATATTGCATTCTGTTGTTGGACATTTGGCTTGCTTCCAGGTTTTTAGCTATTGAAAAAAAAAAAAAACTTCCATGGGCACGTGTGTACCAGCATTCATATGGACATATGCTTTCATTTGTTTTGGGTAAATACATAGGAGTGGAATGGATAGATATACGGTAAGTATATGTTTAATTTTTTAAGAAACTACTAAATAGTTATCCAAAATGGTTGTACTATTATACATTCCCAGCTTCTCCACATGCTAATCAATACTCAGTTCATTTTTGCCATCCTAATATGTATGTAGTGATATCTCATTGGTAAAAATGTACATTCTCTCTCTCTCTCTTTTTAAAAAGATTATTTATTTACTTATTTGAGAGAGAGAGAGAGATCACAAGTAGGTAGAGAGGCAGGCAGAGGGGGAGAGAGAAGCAGGTTCCCTGCTGAGCAGAAAGCCAAATGCGGGGCTTGATCCCAGGACCCTGAGATCATGACCTGAGCCGAAGGCAGAGGTTTAACCCACTGAGACCCAAGAATGTGCGTTCTCTTAATGATATTAACAATCAGTAATATGTACCATCTTTTCATATACTTATTTATCATACATACACCTTTTTTCTGCTGAAATGTTTATTCATATATTTTCCTCATTTTTTCCTCAAATTGATTTTTTTCATTTATTATTGTTTTGAAAGTGCTTCATTTATTTTAGATAGTAGTATTTTTACCAGATAAAGCCTTTGCAAATATTTTTTTCTCAGCCTCTGGCTTGCAAACCAACCTCATGTTTGATGATTCTGTAGGAAAACTAACAGGACGGGGCCTGCAATTATACTCAAGACTAAAACTTATAACAGCAATAGGAAAACGCAAAATCAGCAAAGGGAAAGTATGTAAAATGCAGTCCAAAGGAAATTAGGTGTAAGTTTCCAAGCTGTTGTGGAATCAAATGATGCACAATCTTTTAGCATCTAGTTGTGACAACCTGAGCTGTTGTCTGCTGGGGAGCTCATTAGACCCAATGCCTATGGTATGATTGGGGGCTTGTTTGTAGGCATCTTCTTCCTAGGATATATCAAAAATTCCAGACTCTCAGAAGGAAACTATGTGTTCAGCATCAGCCATATTGTTTGCAGGAACAATTTGGCCCCAGTTTGCTACTCTTACCGGTTGAGAATGGTGGGAATCCTCTTGAAGTCCAAGTTTCCAGACACTCAGAAAGGGTCAACCTTTCTGGCTGGCATCTCAGTCCTGCTACATTAACTCTTTTCTGTACATTTCCCCACCCGCCCCCCGGATCATCCTTTTGGTGTTGTGTCTAAGACATACTC
The DNA here is from genome assembly GCF_922984935.1 of Meles meles. NCBI lineage: Eukaryota > Metazoa > Chordata > Mammalia > Carnivora > Mustelidae > Meles > Meles meles. The sequence continues at coordinate 42,429,646 of NC_060078.1, read as the reverse complement.
TCCTAAGCCAAGGTCACAAAGATTTTCTCCCATGTTGCCTTCCAGAAACTTTCTAGTTTTACCTTGAACGTTTAGGTCTGTGACCCATTTTGAATTAGTTTTTGAATATGGTACTATTGAAGGGATTAAAGTTCACTTTTTGTTGAAAAAACTATCCATTCTCCACTGAATTGTCTTTGCACCTTTGTTGAAAATCAGTTTGTGTGTGTGTGTGTGTGTGTGTGTGTGTGTGTGTGTACACACAGCTATATCTCTATATATGGGTCTTTTCCTGGATTCTCTGTCTTGTTTCATTGATATAAGTGTCTATCTTTAGACCAATGCCATACAGTCTTTTTTGTGGTTTTATCGCAAGTCTTGAAATTAGGTAATATTATCTTTTTTTTTTTTTTGGTAATATTATCTTTCCAACTTTGTTCTTTTTCAAAATTGGTACCACTTTTCTAAATCCTTTGAATTTCCATATGAATTTTCGATTTAGTTTATCAATTTCTGCTTTAAAAACTTTATATTATTTTGATTAGAATTATTCTGAATTTATTAATAAGGGAGAATTAGCATTCTACCAATAATGAGTCTTCTGACCCATGAACATAATATATCTATCCATTTACTTAGTTCTTCTTTAATTCCCTTAGGAATGTTTTATTGTTTTTACTGTACATGTATTTCACATTATTTGTCACACAAAATTCTAAATATTTCAGATTTTTCATGCACTTGTAAATGTTATTTTTACCATTTGATTTTGATTTTTGATGACTTCTTTCAGATTTTGGGTGTCTAATAAATTATTTTGTCTTCAAATTAAAAGATGATTTTTGCTGGATAGAAAACTCTAAATTGACAGGTTTATTTTGTTTCTTTTAGTACTTTAAAGATGTTATGTTACTATCTTCTCATATGCGTTGTTTCAAAAAGGAAGTCTGTTGCCTTAAAAAAAAAAATGTTTTTCTGTCCATAACATGTCCCCCCCCCAACCTCCTTTATCATTTTAAAGATTTTTTAAAAAGATTTTATTTATTTATTTATTGGACAGACAGAGATCACATGTAGGCAGAGAGGCAGGCAGAGAGAGGAGGAAGCAGGCTCCCCACTAAGCAGAGAGCAGGATGTGGGGCTCGATCCCAGAATCCCGGGATCATGACCTGAGCCAAGGGCAGAGGCTTTAACCTGCTGAGCCACCCAGGTGCCCCTCCTTTATCATTTTAGCTTTATTACTGCTTTTGAGCAATTTAATTATGATAGGTCTTGGTGTATTTCTTCATTTTTCTTAAGATCGTGTTTCATTGAACTTCTTGGATTTTGAATTTATAGTTTTCATCAACTTGGACAGCTTTTGTCTATTATTTCTTGAAATAGATGTTCTGCCTTCTATCTTCATTGGGGATGTTAATTACACATCTATTAGTCTTCTGAAATCATTCCACAGCTTACTGATACTCTTTCATTATTTTAAAAAAATATCTATGTTTCATTTTGGTTAGTGTCTAGTGCTGTGTTTTCATGTTTACCAATATTTTTTCCTGTAATATCTACCCTATAAATCTCATTTAGTATACTTTTCATCTCAAACCTTACAGATTTTATCTTTTGATGGTTGATTTGTCCAGTCTCTACTTAACTTTTTAACCTTTAGAATACACTTACAATGACTTGGAATACACTTACAATGAACTTATTTTTATTTTTTTTAATGACCTTTCTTATTAATCCTTGTATCAATTTCAGTTCTTGGTCAGTTTTCAGTTGATTTATGTCTTCATTATGTGTTACATTTTTTGCGTGTTTCTTTAAATACCTGGTAATTTTTTATTTGATGCCAGTCTCGTAAATTTTGCCTGAGTGTTTTTTTTTTCTTGTATTCACATAGATATTCTTGAGTGTTTTTTTTATTTTTTTCTTCCCTGTGATATAGTTACTTGGAAATGGTTTAATCCTTTTAGGTCTTGCTTTCGGTATTTGTTAGGCAGTACCAGAGCAATTCTTGATCTTATCCGCCATTACTGATGTAAGAGCCTTTGTGTGCTATACCCAATGTCCCATGGTTCTTGAGGGGTTCCATTCTGGCTCGTTGGGAAAAATTCCTGTTCCTATCTTGTGAAGCTCAGCGCTGTTACTTCTACCATTTAAGGTCATTCACTTTCTTTCTTGAGTAGTTTCTTCACATGTGTGTGCTAATCAGTGACCCTCTGAAGACCTCCAGAGTTTTGTCACATCACAGCTCTCTCCTCTCCAGAACTACGTTTTGTAAAGTCTAGCTACCTTGCAGTCACTGGACTTTTAGTTCAGTCTCCTCAGTTTAGGAAGGAGTTGAGCTGCACTGTGGTCTGGAAGCTCTATCAAGGAAGTATGCCATGGTGATTTTAGGGCTATCTTGGTTATTTCTTGTTTATCAGAGATCAATGTTCTTCTTTCCTGATGTCTAATGTCTTGCCATTGTTTCATATTTTGTTGATATTTTTGTTGTTCTGGGTGTGAAGGTAAATACAATCCCAGAAATATGATCCCAGTTATTCCATCTTCACTGGAGACAGAAGTAACTGGTTTTAGGAATGTTTGGATCTTTCCAGTTCTGAGTTTGGCATAAAGCAATGTTAACAATTCATAAATATCCTATCCCTGAATTATTTGTCAGTAGTTCCTTTTGAAAACAAGAAATATATGTTTACTTATTCGTATTTACTGAGGGTAGGGGAAGGGTAAATGAGCACAGAGTAAATTTATTTAAGAGATGATTAGAGAAAATTTGGAGAATGTAGTCCATAGGTGTGTGTTTGTAGTAGGATACAAATAGATTATACAGAGTTAGAAATGCAGGGGTAAAAGGAGACAGTGCTTCTCAGAGCATCCTCTTCTTGATAATATGTTATCTTTCTGAAACTCATCTTAACATTCTCAAAGAGCTTGGGTGGTCTAATGCAATGTACTGGATGACAGCACTACATATTGATTACCTGTTTATGCTTGGAAAGGTATTAAGAACTCTGGAATTTCAATAAATTTTGACATCTGCAATTCTCTTAGTGTATTGTCTGGCCAGCTTTTAAAGCAGAGTGGGGGCAACATCATAGATAGAGAGTCCAGGCTTAGGTGGCTGGTACTACTGGATGTGATTCATGCCTCTGGTATTTATTATCTGCATGGCACAAGGCAATATGTTTAATCTCTTTAATCCATAATTTCCTCTTCTGTGTAATGAAGATAATCATACCTCAAGAATTTGTGGGTAGGGATTAAATGAGATACAATGGATTATAATGGGGCAAGACATTATACTGTATGTTTGTATTAGGATTGTTCAGAGAAAGAACCATCGTGTGTGTGTGTGTGTGTGTGTGTGTGTGTGTGTGTGTGTGTGTAGAGAGAGAATTATCTGCATTATGGAGGCTGACAATTTTAAAATCTGTAGAATGGGTCAGTATCCTAGGGACCCAGGTATGAGCTGAAGTTGCAACTGAAGTCCAAAGGCCATCAGCAAAATTCCTTCTTGCTCAGTCTTCATTCTATGAAGGCCGTCAACTGATTGTATAAAGCCAACCCACATTATGGAAGATAATTTTCCACAGACAGTCCACCAGTTTAAATGTAAATCTGATCTTAAAACACCCTCAAAGAAATATCCAGAATAATGTTTGGCCAAATATCTGGGTACCATGACCTACCTAAGTTTGACACCTAAAATTAAGCATCACAAATGTGAATGTTCATGAGCATTAGCTCCTTTAACCCTTTCATCAACCCACCAGGTAGATATTAATGTTTTCCCAGTGTCACAATGGGGCATTCGAAGCTCAGAGAGATGAAGTAATTTGTACAAACTGACATTTGAACTCAGGGTTTATTAGAATACAAAGCCCATTCTCTTAAAAACTCTTATTAAAATGTATCCCAGCATCGTGCCTGACTCCTAGTAGATGCTCAGTTAAGGTTATGCCCCATTCATTGCAGTGTGGAGTGTTTGGTTTCCATTGTTCTCTTTATGGCTAGGCTGTAAGTAACTGTATGACTAGGTGAGGTCTTTTTGGTCTTTTAATGCTTATTAGTATCTGGTACACACAGGTTCTCTGCAAATTGATGCCTGAATGCAGATGGAAATATTATTTTGAACTTTTTACTAATTGAATAGTCTTTTTGAAATACTAATCAAATATTTTTTTTCTGACTGATTACTTTGTATGAGTGTCAAGAACTGGAGAGAAAAAGCCAGGTCTGGCCTGGATTCTACCCTCAAAAATTTTGTTGTTTCATATGGAAAGTGTGGAATAAATTCATTAATTCATTCTTCATTCCACAAGTGGTATTTATTTCCTACACTGTGCCAGCTATTAGACCAGGAGCTGGGGACACAGTGTAGATCCTGTATTCATTTCCTTTTGCTTTTTTTTTTTTAAAATTTATTTATTTTTTCAGCGTAACAGTATTCATTGTTTTTGCACAACACCCAGTGCTCCATGCAAAACGTGCCCTCCCTATTACCCACCACCTGTTCCCCCAACCTTCCACCCCTGACCCTTCAAAACCCTCAGGTTGTTTTTCAGAGTCCGTAGTCTCTTATGGTTCGCCTCCCCTTCCAATTTTTTTTTTTTTTTATAAACATATAAGGTATTGCTGCAATAACAAATTACCACAAACTTAATTCTATTATTTTCTATATTTTTCAGTTCTGGAGCCAAAGTCCAAAATGAGCCTTGGAAGGGTAAAATCAAAACACTGGCAGGACTGGTTCCTTCTAGAACCTCTGGAAGAATCCCTCCTATCTCTTCTAGCTTCTAGGGGTCACCTGCATTCCTTGGTTCATGGTTCTACCTCACATGGCCTTTTGTCCTTCTGCTTCCATTGTAGAACTATCTTGACCGTTTTCCTGCTTTCTTCTTATAAGAACTCTTCTGGTTGTATCATATCCACTGAAATAATCCAGGATAATATCTTCATTTTAAAATTCTAAATTTGTTCACATGTGCATAATTCCCTTGGCCACGTAAGATAACCTTTTCCGAGGTTGCATGGATTAGCGTGTGGGCATCTTCAGGCGACCTTTATTTAGCCTACCATACAACTTCATACAGTAAATGGAGACAGTAAAAGAATTAGGGTGCAGTATAATGTGTTTAGGTAAGTGCTATAAAGGGAAGTAAATCATTTTAGAGACCTAGGGAATGATTGAGAGGGAGGAATTCTTTTAGGGAGAGATTTGTCAGGGAAGACCCATCTGGGGAGGTGACATTGGAGTATAGAGGCTATAGGACTGATGGGTCCCTCAACTATTGCCCCATGGCCGAGGTCTCCTCACGAGCAACAGCTTCCTACCTGGAGAGAAGCCTGTCACACTGTCCAGAAATCCTGTCATGGACTACAAGCTCTTGATGGGGTTCCTCCTTCTGATCAGTTATGCATCACCAAGACAGCCGTGTCCAGGGTCAAGCTCAATGCTAGTCCAAGAGACCGAGCAAATAAATGCTTAGGGTAAAGGAAAGGGGGAAAAGGGGGAATGGTCAGTTTAAATAAATTAACCCATAGCTTTGTAATTAGAAAGTCTAGAAAAAAAGCCATTTTAATCCAGTCTGTATATAAAGTTGATGTCATTTTGAAAAATAATTTTCTTTTGGCCTGCCTATGAGGCATTGGACCATACCGTTCATTCTCCCAGAGTCTTATGTGGCTCTGGCCTGGGCTCTGCTTGGAGCCAACAGACATTCCCCAAGGTCCATCCTGCCAGGGCAGGACCTATATCAGGAACTGTCCTCACTGCCCTCCCCTCTGCCCCCCCCCCTCTGCCCCCAGCATGTGTTCCTGCCTGAATCTTTACCTTTGTTATTTACTGGATGTTTTCCCTCTTCTTCCCACACTACAATTAACATCTTGAAAGGCAGAGATCCCTACAAGTAAAGCTTTGAACCGTCACCTGAAAATATACCCAGCTGTTTCCATACTAGGGTTTAAGAGCATTTAGCTAATTACCATCCTCAGGAAGAGAAAGCTTCCTAATGGAAGCAGCAAGATCTTTTCTGCCTTACGGTGGGAGCCAGTCGCCAACAGATAAATAGGAGTTATGTCACACCCCTCCCCATTTATGCCCTTGCAGGAGAGGGTGTTGTAAAGTGCTGCCTCCGCAGGCCCAATACTATGATGTGTATTTTGACAAAGATGCTTTTTCAGGGCCATGAAAGTAAAAGCACCATAAAATCGGAAGGAAGCAGAGTGTAAATTGAATGTGAATGAGTCCCAGCTCAGTTTTGCTATTGCACCTTGGCCGAAATGGCCTGACTTCTCTGTCCCCTCCTGCTGTTTCAGTGGCTGGACTTCCAGGAGACGGAGGAGAGGACAGTCAGCTGGGCTATGTTGGTTGGGAGGGCCTGGGAGAGGAGGGGAGGGAGGGAAACAATCCCTGTCCTAGTGATGTGTGTGTACGAGGTCCATGGAAATGTGTGTGTGCATGTTCATGGATGTGTGTGTGTGTGTGTGTCTGTCTGTCTCTTGGGGGTAAGGTGTTGATGCTTGACTGGAAGGCAGTTCATGGTTCCTGGCTCCTGTGTTCTTATAGGTGGTGTCCCACTCTTTTGATGAGGCATTGCTAGGAGCAGGTTTGCCCCCTCCTTAATCATAGTAATAACAATAAGTAGGCCGTTGAGCTCTCCCAAGGAATGCATGTAAGGTTCCTTGGCTCTAGCAAAGCTGTGCTGGTTGGTGGAGTCAATGACAGTGAGGTGGAGCAGTGAGTCTGGGTCAAGGCTCATTTTCAGGTTCAGAGAGAGAATGACAGGCCCAGAATTGTCCAGGTTGTTCAGTTCTGAGAGGCCATCCTCAAGCTTGCTCAAGGGTGAGCTCAGAATGCTGGAGCTGTGACTTCATCTCCCTGCTGCAGGGGTTTGCTGCATGGCTGCTGCCTGACTCCCATGCCAAAGGTTCAGCCACTAACTCTTCCTCGCCCTGGAGACCAAGGGGAGGATCCATTCCCAGATGCTGGCTCATACACTGTATCCTAAAAATGAGCACCCAATCCTTGTCAATGAACTGAAATCAAGACTTGAAGTACTGTTGACCTCATGAGTTCAGACATCTTAAAAGCCAACTCCAAATCTGCTTATTACCAGGATGATTGTGAGTGGGATTTTCCTTGAAGCTCTCTCTTGCCCACCGCCAAATCATCTTGCTGTTAAACAACCTTCTTAAGCACCTGCCTCACCACGATGCCTCTGCTCAGGAGCCCTTCACAATTCCCTGTCTCTGTCTGCGGGAAGCCGGCTCTCCTGCAGAGGAATCCTTGCTGGGCTGGCCCATTCAGCCTGTGTCCCTGCCTGCTGTCTCTATCCTCCCTAGCTCAGTCTCCCCCGGAGTTCTCACTGGTGCTGGGCTCTCTCCTTCCCTTTTGCTTTTTCTCCTGCTGTTCTGCTGATTTTGAAAGTTCTCTGTTTTTTCCTTCCCTTAAACAAATCCTGTTGATCCCTGGAGGGCAATTATGAATCCTGTCTCCTTTGGGAAGTCTTCCCAGGATGATCCCTGGCTGTATCAAGCACTCATTCTTAGGTCTGCTGTAACACAACTTAAACTTTAATTTATACTGACTTGGTAGTTTCACTAATTTCTTGTGTGCCCTATATTAGGTTTTTACTCTGCTTGTCTGGAAGTACCTAGAAGGCAGACATCAAATGGTCAATTAATTACTCAGTGGGACGGTTTGGAGCATGGAGACAACAGACATGGGCACAGGAAACCAAAGAGCCTTGTTCTGCCATTTCTTTCCTGTGAGAATTTGGGGGAAATTACTTATCATGTCTGTTGGATTCCCTACTGTAAACATAAACACCCTACTTAATGTAGATGCTGCCTTTTCTTAGCCCACATACTTCCCTCCAGGGCCCAATGCTCACAGCTCAGACCTAGGGATATTCCTTGACCCTACCTCTTTCTTTTTCAACTATGGTAATCATTAGGATTATGATAAATATTTAGCTCTTCCCTTCTGGGCATGATGTAGGAACATGCTTCTTATTAGGTGTGATTATGGGACTATTGCGTGGTCAATAAAATGTGTTACTTCCCAGAGAAAATGTTAATAACTAGAGCACGCATCAATTTCTCAAGGCAGTAGGAAAATACATTGCTCCAAATGGTATCCCCTGCCTCAGTTTGGATCCTCAAGTGAACATGCAACGATACAACCATAGACTCCATCCTGTCAAAGGAGGTTATGTGGTACAAGCAAGAAGTAAATCTTTGTTCTTTTGAGCCACTGAGATTTTTGTTTTTTTTTTTCTCACTAGCACAGTGTAGCTTAGTATGTTATGACATAGCATTTCTCTTAGTCTTTGTCCCTATTTCTCTTCCTCTTTTGTCTTTCTCTTTTTCCTGATATCCCTTACCATGAGGAGTAACCTGCACCTGGGCAGCAAACCCCCCATCATAAGCCGTGCTAAGAGCATGAGAAACTATCGGAGAATGAATGTCTAAATCAAAGTGTTAAATATGCAGAACATTTAAAATGTTAGAAGCAATAAAATAATCCTGTAGCAGATTTAAATTAATAAGATCTCCTGTAGAGCTTTGTGATTTTTTTTTAACATATTACCTCACTCATTAAATCAAAATCTGGCAGGGTAAGTTGTGAGACAAAGAGCAGATAAAGCTGGTTTTGTTTGTTTTATGTCTGCTATACTTTGCTGAGAGATGTGAGTAAAGACTTGCTCAGGATCTCTGAAATAGATGGCTGAGAGAGCCGTAGAAAGCAAACGTCCTCATAGAATTAGCTCGCCTTCGAACACTCTTACCCTTCACAGCCTCCGAACGTGGCTGCCTCTCCCCCCTGCCCCGGCTGTAGTAGGGATCTCTAAGAGAAATTGTGAGAAGGAGGAGTGAGGAACATGACTTTGCATCTAGGTTGAGAAGATCAATACTATATAATTTTGTTTTTCAGTCTTGGTTAATTTAGACTTTTCTTTAATTAACTAACTTGGCTAATGTCATGTTGTTGTCTAACAGTATGTCTATGAACATTTGTTTTTCTCACTGCGTGACAAGGCCCAGACGTGCTCAATTTAAGAGTGAGTATTGAATCCAAAGCCCAAGACAGGACTCATGAATAAGGCAAGAGCCAAGGAAAGAAATTCAGATGTTCCCAGTCACATTGCTTAGTTGGAGATGAAGGGAGGGAGCAGCTGGATGAATGACTCTAGAGCCACTTCTGTCCCTGAAAGGCCAGGCATAGAAAAGCAAGGCTGCAGGATGGTACAGCTGTTTCTAGAATAGGGTTCTGGGCAAGTATGGATTTTAGAAACATTTTTCCCTACAGGAAACAAAACCACACAATGTAAATGTTTCCAGTGAAATGGCTTATTTTGTGGCAGCAGTTGGATGATGGAAAATATCCATCCCCTTCTCAATTTGGATGCTGGATATGAAAATAAAAGTTAAGATGCAATTTTTTTTTTAAGTGAAAGATCCCTGGAGATAGTTAAGAGATAGCTGATGTATAGATGGGAGGGTTTAAATAGCCATGACTTACAAGAAATACAGCAATGTGACACATTGAAAGAGGCCCTTTTCTCTCCAACTCAGAATAAGTGAGGACACCAAATATACAGATTATTCAGTTTTACAGGAAAATCATAACGATGCATGAATACTGAGGAGTGTAACAAGGTTTGGAAGACTGGAAAATTCTTTAAAGCGGGTGCTTGCTGATAAAACTATTTAGGAAAACCTAAGGTGGTAAGACAAAGTGAATGATTCTTCACCTTTCAAAATGATAAAGCAGGGTCAGTTGACTTCATATTCACACATTTTCCAGGGTGGAGAAGTAGGAAAACTGGGGTTGAAAGCAGGAGACACTGGACAACCCCAGCTCTGTCACCTTTAGTTGTCTTACATTAGGCAGATAACTTCTCTGCGTCCCAGTCTCTAGATCAGTGAAACTACTTACAGAAAGTTGTTTTGGTCAACAAATAATATAATTCATTTGAAAATGCTACGTAATTTGTAAAGAACATCAGAAATAGGAGAAGTTAATATCAGTGTCATTACTGTGGCTCTTAACTTTCTACTTTTGATGTGTGTGAAATCAATACTAAAATAAACCAATCTAGAGCAAGTCTTTCCTTAGAGGAAGGAAGTAGGTGGTCTTTGTACATGGAGGAAGTAAATGAGTTATTCTGCTGCTCTCATTACGATGGCTAATTTTTTTTTAAAAGATTTATTTATTTGACAGATAGAGATCACAAGTAGGCAGAGAGGCAGGCAGAGAGAGAGAGAAGGAAGCAGGCTCCCAGCTAAGCAGAGAGCCTGATGCGGAGCTCGATCCCAGGACTCTGGGATCATGACCTGAGCTGAAGGCAGAGGCTTTAACCCACTGAGCCATCCAGGTGCCCCACGATGGCTAATTTTGTGTCAGTTTGACTGGGTGAAGGGATGACCAAATCGCTGGTAAAAACATATTTCCTGAGTGTGTCTGTGAGGATGTCTCCAGAGATTAGCCTTTGAATCAGTAGACTGAGTAAAAAAGGTTGTCCTCACAATGTGGGTGAGCATAATCCAATCTGTAGAGGGTCTGAATTGAAACAAAAAGGTGGGAAATGGGCAAAGTTTCTCTTCTTGCTTCAGATGAAACATTCATCTTCTCCTTCTCTTGGAGACTGGCACTCCTGGTTCTCAGGCTTTTGAACTCAGATGGATTACAACACTGACTTTCCTGATTCTTCAATTTGTACATGGTAGATTGTGGGACTTGTTGGCCTCCATGATTGTATGAGTCAATTCCTACAATAAATTTCTTATTGTGTAAATCTCTATCCTAATGGGTTTGTTTCTCTGGAAGACCCTGATTAATACATTTATGTGACAAATGACCATGGACAGCTCGAGAATATAGTTAGGCAGCCTCAAAGATCAACTAATCTCTGGGCAGTATTACAAAATGTATTGGAAACCCAGCAAAAACCCTTTCCCCATGGCTCTTCTCTATGTGCTACACTGGTTTCTGTATCTGAAGAAAGAAAGATTGCAGTGAGTTGTAGAAAGCTGAGAGAGAGAAAGAGAGAGATTGATTGAGAGAGAGTGCATAAGCTACAGGAACTAGAGGATGGAGGCACTTGAGTGAGAAATCAAACCATACAGAATAGAACTTTGGTCTAGGTTAAGGGAGCAGAGGAGCCCAATACCTGTGACTGAAGTCTACAAAAACAATGAGTACTGTGAATTTTGTTCTCCTAGCTCCATGAAAATATAGGGACAATTTTTTAAAAGAGTTTGAGAAAACTTTAAAGCAAATCCTTAAAATACATGTGCTCACAAAGAATGGTGAGCTTGCAGACTCAGAGACTTGTCCTGTCTTATCTATTAATTGACCTCCCTCCCGATTAATTCTTACTGATCAATCTACCCTTCATACTGTAGCCCCAGATACACCTTCAAAATGTACATCTGATCGCACCAATCCCATCTTCAAACTACACGTTTGTGCAAGCTTACTAAAATTTTATATGTTGCTTTCTCAAACTATTTACAAAGAGGTGATAGAAGAAGCTGAAACAAAGTTTTATCTCTACCTTATAAACATAAGATTGTACCAATATCTTGCTCTAACCATGAACATAGCCAATAGTTATCCTAAAATCTAACCTTCACTGTGGTCCTTGAGGTTTGAGAAAAGCCTTGAACTTTTCCTGCAAGGACCAATATTTTCTTTCTTTTTCTTCTTGTTAATGTAATGGACTTCAGAATCCATTCTGTGGTCATCCTGAGGGTATGGCTAATTGCTGTAGAGAAAGAGCCTGGGTGTCGGAGAATTCCAGCTGTTTCTGTCATTCTTACCCCTGTTTCTTTGTTACTTTCCACTTGGGAGGGAGGATTGTGTGGTTCAGCTTCTTAAGACAATTACAAGCCTGTCTAATTGTTACCCTAGAAACATCTGACATAGATCTCTTCAGGACATCATATGACTACAAGGCCACAGGTATATCAGACTGAGATGCATCCATGATTCTGTCTTTCATTGAAAATTAGATGCAGCCTCTTCTTAAACAAGTAAACAAGCTCATTAGAGACTTGAACAATGGGTATCAGATGATGTCATCCAAATGATAAACTGTAGGCCATGTTAAACACCTGGAATTTGCTGTGACACTTTAAGATTATTCGATCCCCTACTCCTTGTAAAAATGATTTGTCTGAGAGAAATTAAAGTCTAATTGAATAAGTCACACCTCCTGAGAGAAAATACTTTCTTAAAGCACAAAACTGTCTTCTCTCTTCACATTTCTGTTGTTCCAAAGACTGGACCCTTAGGTTCTTGGTGAGAGCTGGTGTGAGTTCTGCCATTTATTCCTTTCCCTGAACTTGTTCTTCCCTCAGCTCTCCTGCTTTACAAGGTCTGAGGAAGTTTTGTTACTTCACTATAGCCAAAAGTCTCTGCAAGCTATATTTGTGACAATGCTTTCTCCCTCTAGGTCCTCTTTTTATTCTTCTCTGTCAAGAGCTTTCTTCTTTCAAGTAAGTTAAGCCCACAAGTCAAGACTGCTGCACAGATTAAATTTTTCCCTCCTCTCTTGTACATAGGGCCAATACTTACATTTATTGGGTTGGAAGGTCTTTTTTCTCTTTCCCATAGGGTTTGTATACAAAGCAAAGCCTTCCTTTTTCTTTAAATTACATGTTTTCTTCATTGAGTTTCTGATATCTTCAGTTCCAAAGCCCAAGTGATAGTTAACCATTTAGTCTACATCTTAAAAACTCTAACTTTATTTCTGAGATTTTTTTTCAGCCCTACTCACAATGCATTTCCATTGACAATTTGTTCTTTCACTGTGATTGAGCCTGCATTTTGAGTCTCTGTGATCCACAGCCATCATTCAGTGTTTATACATTGTTCGCTCAATCAGTTTGAACATACATGGTGCAGAGGTCCACAGAGAGACCGTACTAAGCTGTAGAAATTTCTCGGTCAGCCTTGCCTCAGGTCTTTCCCTGAAACTAAATGAAGGATTCTAAGTATGTAAAGAAGAAAAAAGAATATAGGGCTGCAAATTCATTCAAACTTTCTTGTCAATTCTAGCATTAAAAATCCCTGAAAGCCAGTAAGTATCATGTAATTGGAATCTGTTATTTCGAGACAGAAAGGTGAAAGATACATTTCAGAGCAGTTGTTAGTGGTTTCAAGGGATTGGAAAAGTTTCTAACAGTCCTGGATACATTGTAGCCATGGAAAAGGTGTTGTAGGTGTTTGTGATTTTAATGTGGGACTGTCAGGAGTCTGAGGGTCACATGCAGATTTTTTTTTTTTTTAAAGATTTTATTTATTTATTTGACAGAGAGAAATCACAACAAGGCAGAGAGGCAGGCAGAGAGAGAGAGAGAGGGAAGCAGGCTCCCTGCTGAGCAGAGAGCCCGATGCGGGACTCGATCCCAGGACCCCGAGATCATGACCCGAGCCGAAGGCAGTGGCTTAACCCACTGAGCCACCCAGGCGCCCCCACATGCAGATTTTTAACTGGGCAGCTATGGAAAATGATCCTGGATCCCTTTGATGGACAGTCACCTATCCTTCTATGACTTCTCAAAATAGTGCCTTTCCCAGCTCTCCCCCGAGTGACCTTGGAAATATCTGGAGTACAATTGAACACAGAGACCCATGTGTCTATTTGCGGCACTCAACAGAGCATTGTTACTATAGGTGGTGTTAAATTGCTCAAATTTTCTAGAAGAATAATCACCTGGGCACTGCCACACATGGAACACTAGAATCCAGGCTTTAGCAAGAAGATTCTGCCTAGTAGTCTTTTTTTTTTTTTAAGGTTTTTATTTATTTATTTGACAGAGAGAGAGAGAGATCACAAGTAGAGAGGCATCTGCCTAGTAGTCTTGGGGGTTGGAAGTGTCAGCATATTAAAAGTCAAGAATCCAAAAAGTTGGTCATCTGTGCTGAAATGAACTAAATTTAATAATTATTTTGCCTGTTCTAGGTTGCACATGGGTTCAATTTAGCAATTATTTTATCGGCTCTAGGTTGCAGATGGGCTAGACATAAGGTATTCCTTTAGAAGGTTAGTAGAACAATGGTTCAGTGGAGGTGTATTAGTATTACCTCACAGAAGGAGGGAAACAGAAGAAAGAGATCCTTGAAAGTGAAATTTCCCTCTTAAGGGACGGGCCCTACTGATACATTGGAGATAGGAGTACTTTCCAAACAGGACAGGTTTGAGGCAGAACTAAGTAAGGATATTAGCCCCTAGAACTAATCAAGAAACCCAATAATTAAATCTGTCCTCTCAGAATAGACCAAGAGTCAAATCAATTGCACTAATAAAGTATTTGGCTTTAGGATTGCCTGGTGTTCTAACCCCAGGAAAACCGATGCCTTTCTAGCCTAGACAGAAGAGGGTCCAGGAAGTCAGTCAGTTCAAAGAAGTAGGTTCTATAATACTTGTCTTCTCAGGATGTGAACAGCTTAAATATTTATATATCTCGTAGAGGGGAAACCTGAAATGGTACCTGAAAGGACATGGTTAAGGCTGAGTTAAGGAAAATTAGGGGAGTGTGTTATAAAAGCAAAAGTGGAGAGTGTTTTGAGGAGGATACGATGTGTAGAGGGATTTTGAGAGATTGAAAATGTTTAAAAATGTCAGTAAGATCTGGCAACATGTACTTTTTTGGTGATTTTGATAGCAGCATTTCTGTTTAAATGATAAAGAAAAAACCCAGCATGACGTAGGAGGAGGTATCAAATGTGAGGTAAGTAACTAAAGGTAATATATATATAGAAAATAGAACAATTAGATGGGGCCATCAAAGGAATCAGAGAAATGGGACAGTGACTGAAAAATATAAGAGTTATTTTTAACTCTAAAATGAAAAGTCATAAGTCTGTATGCTGATTAAAAATACAGATGAGAAGAGAGATTGGTAATACAACAGAGAATGGGTAACCGAAGAAGCAAATTCTTGAAGACAGCAAAAAGAATCCACAGGATAGGTGGATAAATTGGTACTTAATGGGAATTCAGAAATTTCCTTATTTGTCACAAGAATTAAGAAGTTGACTTCAAGTAGGTTTATAAATGTGGTAAGGGAATTTAAGGACGTTTGTGTGCTTGGTTTATTTTTCCTAATGATGTATGAAGAGAATAATTAGTTGAAGTCTGGAGGGATGTGAGGGCAGTTAGGGGAGAGAAAAGAAGGTACCATGGAGTTACTCTGGACAACAGGAAAGCAAGCTTACTAGAGAAGCTTGCTTGGCTTCCTAAGCAGTGCTGAGAGCCAGTCTACGGTCCATGACCTTAAGGGTGGTTCAGTCATACTGGATAGAAGATTTCCTCCAGCAAGGACCAGAAAGTAAAGCTTTGGGATTAAGGAGGGAAACCAAATGTGGGGAGAAATGAGAGAATACCTTGAGAAGCAATGAAGTTTTGAATTGAGATTTCTTGACAGGAGGAAGAGAAGGCTGTGGGGTTCTGGAACACTAGGACTTCAGGAGAATGGCAAGTCCTCAGAGAAAAGTGTGGTGTACCTAGACATGCTCTCCCAGGGACTTTTGGCCCCAGCATGGCACAGTAGTAGTCTTCTCTGTAACTAGAAAGCATTGACCACATGAACTTGAGCAATGAGCATCTCAACACTAACCTATATGTACAGGTGACCAATAACTAAAAAAAAAAAAAACTTCCTATACTTCCTGTTGCTGTGTGATTACCCTAATATTTGTCATAACCCCATCTTGGGAACTTCCAAGGATTATTAAATTTGAATTTCTCATTTGCCTGGGAGATTGGATAGAGGCAGAATTAATTTGATATAATCCAAATAAATCTAATTTTTGAGCACTCTTCTTGGTGGATTTTGAGTCATACTTGGTACTTTATCAAAAGAAAGTTCAAGTGTAATGAGAAGTTATAACAAAGAACCTGCTTTCCACTGGGTGATCAAGGAAGGCTTCTCTGAGATAGTGACACTGAAGCTAAGAAGGGAATGATGCACGGGAGTTAATTGGCTAAAGTGGAGAAGGAAAGAGTGAAAATCTCGAAGGCAAGAAATAACTTGGTATCTCCTATGATCTTAACAATCAGTGTGGGTGGTACATAATGGACAAGTGGTAGAGTGTCATGATATGGAAGAGGAGGTGTGGACGGGAATCTGATTATGAAGAACTCTACAATGAGAAGCACAGACCATATCTAAAATGTTCTCTGGAAGATTCATGGAGAATGGCCTGATCAGAGGCTAGACATAAGGTATTCATTTAGAAGGTTAGTAGAACAATGGTTCAGCAGAGGAGTATTGGTTGGAGAAATGATGCAGCGATATAAAGAAGATTCAGTAGATTCAAGACCTTTCCCAGGGATGAAACTGACAGTACTGAATTGAGGAAGAATTTATCCAGTATGATTTCCAGGTTTCCAGTATGAGCTAATAGATCTACGGAAATCCACAAACTTACATAAGAAACATTTCAAGAGGAACAGACTCTGTGTGTGTGTGTGTGTGTGTGTGTGTGTGTGTGTGTGTGTGGCGGGTTGTGGGTGAGGAATAGTGTGCAGTTCTGGACATTCATGTTTGAGATGCCAGGGAGCCTGCCTCTCCCTCTCCCTCTGCCTGCCACTCTCCCTGTTTGTTCTCTCTCTCTCTCTCAAATAAATAAAATAAAAAGAATATTATTTTCAGTTAATTGGTAGGGGCAAAGACCTTATTGGTATATCTACTGAGGAGGGAATCGGAGGCAGGAAGTGGAAGCAGCTTAGAATTTATTACTATGAAATTTAATTTTTAGGGTAAGACAGGGTAGTAGCAAAAATGAGTATGCATTTGTTTGCCTTTTTTTAAAAAAAAGATTTTATTTATTTATTTGACAGAGATCACAAGTAGGCAGAGAGGCAGGCAGAGAGAGAGGTGGAAGCAGGCTCCCTGCTGAGCAGAGAGCCCAATGCAGGGCTCAATCCCAGGACCCTGAGGTCATGACCTGTGCTGAAGGCAGATGTTTCCTTTTTTTTTTTTTTTTTAAGATTTTATTTATTTGAGAGACAGTGAGAGAGAGCATGAGAAGGGGGAAGGTCAGAGGGAGAAAGAAGCAGACAGACTCCCCATGGAGCTCGGAGCCCGATGTGGGACTTGATCCAGACACTCCGGGATCATGACCTGAGCTAAAAGCAGTCACTTAACCAACTGAACTAACCAGGCACCCTTGTTTGCCTTTTAAAAAGAATCTTGAGTGAGCAGAATAATAGAGAAGAATAGAGTGGAGAGTCCCTTAAGAAAATGGAATTAGAAAAATTCAGGGCCATTTGGGGAATTTGGCTTTTGGACCCCTCTTCTTTTGTAACTCTGAGAAAGGTGAAGGAGATGGCAGATGTGGTTAGTTGGTTAGTTTGATGAGAAAAGGGGCTACTTACTTCTGACAACTTCTATTTTTCTTTATGAGGGACAAAAAAAAATTCACTGTCAGTGCAGAGTGGGTTGATGGGGTAGGGAGAGAAGAAAAAGAAATCAGAGGTTTGAAAAGCTTACACAGAGTATACCGTAGTTCTCTTAAATATGCTTCCATTGTTTGGCACTTAGGGTTTTCCCTAAGTTTTCTGATATTTAAAACAGTGAGATGTTGAATAGTGTGCAACAAATTAGTTCTATTTATGGCCATTTCTGTAATATAAATTCTCAGAATTAGAAAAAATAATGTTTTCCACTTTGTACTTCCCCATTCTTTCTTTCTTTATTTTTTTTTAAAGAATGAATTTACTTGTTAAAATTCAATTAGGAGAGAAAAATGTTACAATAACGGTCTGGCTGAAAATGCTACAAAGGTCTAGACACAAAGCCCAGGGTGTAAATGAGTGCATTTGGGTTTACAAAACTTCACGTTCCTAAAACTGAAGTATGGACACCATCAGTGGAATACAGAGATTATGTGTGGCTTTGTGTAGGATAGATTTCAGCACATAGATTTTGGGGGCCCAATGTTAGCTCATTCTGACAGAACCCAAAATGAAGGCAGCAGTCTGATCTAGTTAATCGTCCTTACTAGGATTTTGGATTGATGAAGTTTGGATGATTTCCTTGGCTCTATGGGGACTGTCTTCATGACTATCATTAAGAAAGCTATCAGTAAGAAAATTAGAAGACAGGATTCAGTGACTAATTCTACCAATAATTAGTATTTTCATTTTCCAGAGAAAATATATCTAAAAAATGTTCACATCTTTTCCAGGCTAAAGCATTCAGTCAGGCTTGATGATTTAATTCAATCTAATTGTTCATTCTTTAACAACAACAACAACAAAAACAAATTTTGCATTTTTTTCCCCTGCCAAATTGAACTCTGTCTTTTCCTTATTCATTTAGCAATACTTACTGAGCACTATCCACCTGCTGGGGGCTTGACTTGTCACACTGAAGACACCGATGGGTAAAATAATTTTCCCATTAAATTGGCCATATTTTGTGGATAAGAGAGGTATATAAGCAGACCATTTCACAACTATGTGGCAAGTACGGTGGCAGGAATATACACAAGGAATCATGAAACCCTTCAGAAGGAGGTCTAGGAGAGAGTGGGCCAGAAATCTTCCCCAAAGGCAGAGCTGTGTGGTAGGCGGGCTGAGCTTTATAGGTTGAGAAGGTTTGTCAGAGGGTTCCAGAATGTGGAACCACTTCCTGGGTTTAACCTAAGCATCAGCAGCCCTGCTTGGCCATGATGACACAATAAGAGTAACTTCTTTTAAATCTAGAATCATTTTGGGCATTTGCCTACTAATCTAACTGTAAAACCATCACCTTCAATGTGGCCTCTCAGTTATGGCCAAAGACTTTTTAGGGTATTTTCTTACGTTTTTCTCTAGGAGCTACTTCCCTTGGATTCTTGCATTTAATCATGCATCCTAGATTGTTGCCGCAGTTTCCAACTGGTCTCTCTAGACCACTCATGTCTCTCCCTGAATCACTCCTTATGGTATGGGACATCTCTCTGAAGTGGAAATTGGATCGCTCTTCATCCTCTTTTAAAACCACACTTGTGCCTTATTACTCACTGTAGTCCGGACCCTCAGCAAATTTCCTTTCAGTTCCTCTCTCTTGGTGTTAAGAGGAAATGTTACCTTCTGTTCACATATTTACTGCTTAAACTACTTAAAAAAAAATTACTCCTTTTCCTTGTATGACCCACATGCGATATAGTGCACTATAAAAACCACTTGGTTTTTTTCCCCCTCACTTTTCCTGGAAATTGGTCCATATTGTTAATACCTTTGGTTTTGTTTTCCACAGTTGCAGAGTAGTTCATAGCATTAACGTAGTTCATTCAACCAGACTTCTATTCACGGATATTTTAGTTTTGAATCTTATGCTTATATTCAGTGCATCAGTAAATAAATCTTGGGCATATTTGAGAAGATATGTATTCTGTGTGCTTAGGAGTGGATTGCATTGTAAAAGGGTGAATTCACATGTACTCTTGCTAGATATTCTCAAACTACTCCATTGTAGTTTATCTCCTTTTTCAATCCCAGTAGCGGGATAGGAAAGAGGCTCTTCCACCCTCAACCAAAACTGAGTCCGCCCTCAGGATTTTGGATTTTTTGCCAGTCTTACAGTTAAGAAATACTATTTCACATAGTTTTCAGTTATTTTTCCTATCAGAGAAACTGAGGAAATTTCAAGTCATTAAGAGCTGTTGGCTTACATCTTTGTTTTGGAAAATATCTAATCATGTATTCTAATCATTTTCTCCTATCATGGACTTTCCCATTTTGTTCATTTTTTTTTTCCGATTTTTAAGAGTTTTTACTGGGTTTAGCAGATTTTTTGTGTGCAGTATGGGTTGTAAATATGTTTATGCAGGATGGCATTTGCCTTTGCTTATGTGTTTATTTTTGCCATTTAAAATTTGTTTTTATGTGATCAAAGTAATCAATCTTTCATTTTATGGCTTTTTTAAAATTTTAATTCCAGTATAGTTAACATATGTTATATTAGTTGCTGGCCTATAATATAGTGATACAACAATTCTAATACTTAGTGTTCATTGTGATAAGTCTACTCTTAATCTCCTTCTCCAGTTTCATCCATCTCCCCACCCACCTCCCCTCTGATAACCATCCATTTGTTCTCAATAGTTAAAAGTCTTTTTTTTTGGGGGGGGGGAGGAAGTTCCCTCTCTCTCTCTCTGTTTAATTTTTATTTCTCTTTTTTAAAGATTTATTTATTTGAGAGAGAGAACACAAATAATGGGAGGGTCAGAAGGAGAGGGAGAAAGAATCCCAAGCAGACTCCTTGCTGAGTACCACAGCAGGCTTGATCTCTTGACCCTGAGATCATGACCTGATCTGAGTTCAGGAGTTGGGCATTCAACCCACTGGGCCATGAAGGCCCAATATTTCACATACGAGTGAAATCATGTGGTATTTATCTTTCCCTGACTGGTTTACTTTGCTTAGCTTTATATTTTGTAGCTCCATCGATATTATAATTGGCAGGATTTTATTCCTTTTTATGGCTGAATAATATTCCATTGCATATACATACCATATCTTCTTTATCTGTTGATGGACATTTGAACTGGTTCCATAATTTACCTATTGTAAATAATGCTGCAATAAGCCTAGGGGTACATACCTCTTTGAATTAGTGCTTTTGTATTGTTTGAATAAAAAATAATGCAATTACTGGATTGTAGGGTAGTTCTAATTTTCATTTTTTGAAGAACCTCCTTGCTTTCTCTTCCATAGTAGCGAACAAGTTTGCATTCACCAACAGTGCACGAGGGTGTGAAGTCTTCTGGTCCTGAACTCTTGTTTTTTCAGAGTTTTTTGATTACTGATTCAATTTTATTGCTGATAATTAGTCTGTTAAAATTTTCTATTCCTGCTTCAGTTTTGGGCAGTTATATTTCTAAGAATTTATCCATTTCCTCTAAGTTGCCCAGTTTATTGGCATATAATTCTTCATAATATTATCATTTGTATTTCTATGGTGTTGGGGGCTGCTTTTCTCTTTCATTTGTGATCTTGCTGGAGTTCTTTCTCTCTCTCTCTCCAGGTTTATGAGTCTTGCTACAGGTTTATCTTTTCAAAGAACCAGCTCCTGGTTTCATTGATCTGTTCTACTGTTTTTTTCATTTCTATATCATTTATTCTTGCTCTAATCTTTATTATTTCTTTTTCTGCTGGTTTTGTGTTTTGTTTGTTTTTTTCCCCCAGACCCTTTAGGTGTAAGGTTGTTTATTTGAGATTTTTCTTACTTCTTGAGGTAGGCTAGTATTGCTATAAACTTTCCTCTTAGAACTACTTTTGCTGCATCCTAAAGGCTTTGGACTGTTGTGTTTTCATTTTCATTTCACTCCATGTGTTTTTTTATTGTGTCTTTGATTTTTTGGTTGACCTGTATATTCTTTTTTTTTTTTCCCATTTTATTTATTTTTTCAGCGTAAGAGTATTCATTCTTTTTGCACAACACCCAGTGCTCCATGCAAAACGTGCCCTCCCCATTACCCACCACCTGTTCCCCCAACCTCCCACCCCTGACCCTTCAAAACCCTCAGGTTGTTTTTCAGAGTCCATAGTCTCTTATGGTTCGCCTCCGCTTCCAATTTTTTTTTTTTTTAATAAACATATAATGTATTTTTATCCCCAGGGGTACAGGTCTGTGAATCGCCAGGTTTACACACTTCACAGCACTCACCATAGCACTTACCCTCCCCAATGTCCATAGCCCCCTCCCCCTCTCCCAATCCCACCTCCCCCCAGCAACCCCCAGTTTGTTTTGTGAGATTAAGAGTCATTTATGGTTTGTCTCCATCCCAATCCCATCTTGTTTCATTTATTCTTCTCCTATCCCCCTACCCCCCCATGTTGCTTCACCATGTCCTCATATCAGGGAGATCATATGATAGTTGTCTTTCTCCGATTGACTTATTTCACTAAGCATGTCTGTGTTCATCAAGGATATTGGTCTGTAGTTCTCTTTTTTGGTGGGATCCTTGTCTGGTTTTGGGATCAAGGTGATGCTGGCCTCATAAAATGAGTTTGGAAGTTTTCCTTCCATTTCTATTTTTTGGAACAGTTTCAGGAGAATAGGAATTAGTTCTTCTTTAAATGTTTGGTAGAATTCCCCTGGGAAGCCGTCTGGCCCTGGGCTTTTGTTTGTTTGGAGATTTTTGATGACTGTTTCAATCTCCTTACTGGTTATGGGCCTGCTCAGGTTTTCTATTTCTTCCTGGTTCAGTTGTGGTAGTTTATATGTCTCTAGGAATGCATCCATTTCTTCCAGATTGTCAAATTTGTTGGCGTAGAGTTGCTCATAGTATGTTCTTATAATTGTCTGTATTTCTTTGGTGTTAGTTGTGATCTCTCCTCTTTCATTCATGATTTTATTGATTTGGGTCCTTTCTCTTTTCTTTTTGATGAGTCTGGCCAGGGGTTTATCAATCTTATTGATTCTTTCAAAGAACCAGCTCCTAGTTTCATTGATTTTTACTATTGTTTTTTTGGTTTCTATTTCATTGATTTCTGCTCTGATCTTTATGATTTCTCTTCTCCTGCTGGGTTTAGGGTTTCTTTCTTGTTCTTTCTCCAGCTCCTTTATGTGTAGGGTTAGGTTGTGTATTTGAGACCTTTCTTGTTTCTTGAGAAAGGCTTGTACTGCTATATATTTTCCTCTCAGGACTGCCTTTGCTGTGTCCCACAGATTTTGAACTGTTGTGTTTTCATTATCATTTGTTTCCATGAATTTTTTCAATTCTTCTTTAATTTCCTGGTTAACCCATTCATTCTTTAGAAGGATGCTGTTTAGTCTCCATGTATTTGGGTTCTTTCCAGCTTTCCTCTTGTGATTGAGTTCTAGCTTCAGAGCATTGTGGTCTGAAAATATGCAGGGAATAATCCTAATCTTTTGATACCGGTTGAGACCTGATTTGTGACCCAGGATGTGATCTATTCTGGAGAAGGTTCCATGTGCACTAGAGAAGAATGTGTATTCTGTTGCTTTGGGATGAAATGTTCTGAATATATCTGTGATGTCCATCTGGTCCAGTGTGTCATTTAAGGCCTTTATTTCCTTGTTGATCTTTGGCTTGGATGATCTGTCCATTTCAGTGAGGGGAGTGTTCAAGTCCCCTACTATTATTGTATTATTATTGATGTGTTTCTTTGATTTTGTTATTAATTGGTTGATATAGTTGGCTGCTCCCACGTTAGGGGCATAGATATTTAAAATGGTTAGATCTTCTGGTTGGACAGACCCTTTGAGTAGGATATAGTGTCCTTCCTCATCTCTTATTATAGTCTTTGGCTTGAAATCTAATTGATCTGATATAAGGATTGCCACCCCAGCTTTCTTCTGATGCCCATTAGCATGGTAAATTGTTTTCCACCCCCTCACTTTAAATCTGGAGGTGTCTTCACATCTAAAATGAGTTTCTTGTAGGCAACATATAGATGGGTTTTGTTTTTTTATCCATTCTGATACCCTGTGTCTTTTGATTGGGGCATTTAGCCCATTAACATTCAGGGTAACTATTGAGAGATATGAATTTAGTGCCATTATTAGCCTGTAAGGTGACTGTTACTGTATATTGTCTCTGTACCTTTCTGATCTACTACTTTTAGGCTCTCTCTTTGCTTAGAGGACCCCTTTCAATATTTCCTGTAGAGCTGGTTTGGTGTTTGCAAATTCTTTCAGTTTTTGTTTGTCCTGGAAGCTTTTTATTTCTCCTTCTATTTTCAATGATAGCCTAGCTGGATAGAGTATTCTTGGCTGCATGTTTTTCTCGTTGAGTGCTCTGAATATATCATGCCAGCTCTTTCTGGCCTGCCAGGTCTCTGTGGATAAGTCTGCCACCAATCTAATATTTTTACCATTGTATGTTACAGACTTCTTTTCTCGGGCTGCTTTCAGGATTTTCTCTTTGTCACTAAGACTTGTAAATTTTACTATTAGGTGACGGGGTGTGGACCTATTCTTGTTGACTTTGAGGGGGGTTCTCTGCATCTCCTGGATTTTGATGCTTGTTCCCTTTGCCATATTAGGGAAATTCTCTCCAATGATTCTCTCCAATAGACCTTCTGCTCCCCTCTCTGTTTCTTCTTCTTCTGGAATCCCAATTATTCTAATGTTGTTTCGTCTTATGGTGTCACTTATCTCTCGAATTCTCCCCTCATGGTCCAGTAGCTGTTTGTCCCTCTTTTGCTCGGCTTCCTTATTCTCTGTCATTTGGTCTTCTATATCACTAATTCTTTCTTCTGCCTCATTTATCCTAGCAGTGAGAGCCTCCATTTTTGATTGCACCTCATTAATAGCTTTTTTGATTTCAACTTGGTTAGATTTTAGTTCTTTAATTTCTCCAGAAAGGGCTTTAATATCTCCAGAGAGGGTTTCTCTAATATCTTCCATGCCTTTTTCGAGCCCGGCTAGGATGTTCAGAATCGTCATTCTGAACTCTTGATCTGACATATTACCAATGTCTGTGTTGATTAGGTCCCTAGCCTTCGGTACTGTCTCTTGTTCTTTTGTTTGTGGTGATTTTTTCCGCCTTGTCATTTTGTCCAGATAAGAGGATATGAAGGAGCAAATAAACTACTAAAAGGGTGGCAAAGACCCCAGAAAAATGCGCTGTAACCAAATCAGAAGAGACCCCTAATTGTGAGGGGGAGAAAGGGGATAAAAACAGGTTCTGAAAAAAAAAGAAAAAAAAAAAGGAAAAAAAAGAAAAAATTTAAAAAATAAAACAAATAAAAAAATATAAAAAAGAAAGAAAAAAAATATATATTTAGATGAACTAGTCAAAAAACGTTAAAAAAGAAAAGGGTAAAATTTTTAAAAATTTAGCAGAAGAAGAAAAAGAAAAAAGAAAAAAAATTGAAAAAAGAAAAAAAAAATCGAAGTAGCTGCAAGACTAAAGAATCATGGGGAGAAAGCCATGAGTTCCGTGCTTTGCTTTCTCCTCCTCTGGAATTGCTCTGCTGCCTTAGGAATTGAACCTGCTTTCTCCTTGATAGATGAACTTCGTCCTGGCTGGATATTTTGTTGATCTTCTGGGGGAGGGGCCTGTTGTAGTGACTCTTAAGTGTCTTTGCCCGAGGCGGGATTGCACCGCCCTTACCGGCGGCCGGACTAAGTAATCGGCTCGGGTTCGCTTTTGGGAGCTTCTGTTCCCTGAACGCTTTCCGTAGAGTTCCGGAGGATGGGAATGAAAATGGCGGCCTCCCAGTCTCTGGCCTGGAGGAGCCGAGAGCCTGGGGCCCCACTCCTCAGTGCGCCCCCAGAGGACAGCACCCAATCACTCCCGTATCCCCAGCCTCTAGCCACGCTCCGAGCTCACCCAGCCCGCGACCAGTTCAAGGTAACCCCGAGCTGAGAGTTCAGTCCTCGGCTCTGTCTCTGCAGCCGGCTTCTCCGTTCTAATACCTGTGAGCTCTCCGACACTCTGACACCCCCGATCCTTCTGTGACCCTGCGGGGCCTGGGGCCACGCTGACCCCGCATGGGCTTCACCCTGGTTTAGCCTCTGGAGCAATGTCCCTCAGTGGAACAGACTTTTAAAAGTCCTGATTTTGTGCTCCGTTGCTCCACCGCTTGCCGGGAGCTGGCCCCTCCCCCTGCGGTCTATCTTCCCGTCGTTTTAGATTCACTTCTCCGCCAGTCCTACCTTTCAGAAAGTGGTTGATTTTCTGTTTCTAGAGTTGCTGTTCTTCTTCTCTTCGCTCTCCCGTTGGATTTGTAGGTGTTTGCAATGTTTAGATAAGCTATCGAGCTGATCTCCTGCTACCTGATGTAGTCTCAGGCTGCTACTTCTCCACCATCTTGACTCCTCCCCCCTGACCTGTATATTCTTTAGTAGCATGTTATTTAACCTACATATCTTTGTGATGTTTCCAGATTTTTTTCTTGTTGATTTCTAGTTTTATAGCATTTGACCAGAAAAGATACATGATATGACTTTGATCTTTGTTAATTTGTTGAGCTTTGTTTTATAGCCCAATAGGTGAACTTTTTTGGAGGATTTACCATGAACACTTGAAAAGAAGGTGCGTTCTGCTCTTTTAGGATGGAATGCTGTGAACATTGCTGTTAAATCTATGTGGTCCAGTTTGACATTCAAAGCCATGGTTTCCCTGTTGATTTTCTGTTTGGATGATCTCTCCATTGATATAATTAGGGTTTTGAAGTCCCCTACAATTTTTGTATTGCTATCAATTAGTTCCTTTATGTTTGTTATTAACTGTTTTATGTATTTGGGTGCTCCCCTGTTGGATTTACAGTTGCTATATCCTCTTATTGGATAGTCCCCTTTATTATTAATCAGTGTCCTTTACCTCTTTCTGGAGTCTTTGTTTTAAAGTCTGTTTTGTCCTATGTAAGTCTTGCTATACTGACTTACTTTTGACGTCCTTTTGCATTATAAATATTTCTCTAACCCCTCACATTCAATCACTAGGTGTCATTAGGTCTGAAATGAGTCTCTTATAGGCAGCATATAGATGGGTCTTGTGGGGTTGTTGTTGTTTTTTAAATCTATTCTATTGCTCTTGTATTTTTTTAAAAAATTTACTTTTTAAAATTGGATTACAGGTTTTATTTTAATTTAAAAATTTTTTTTTAACTTAAGTTCAAGTTAATTAACATATAGTGTGATATTGGTACCAGGAGTAGAATTTAGTCATTCATCACTTAAATATAACACTCAGTGCTCATCAAAACTCTAGCTTTGTACACATCATTGCAAATGGCAAGTTTTTATTTTTTGATGGATGAGTAATATTTCATTGTGTGTGATAAATGGATAAAGAGGATGATACACACTACATCATTAATAATTTTCACTTTTGTTTCCCTTCCCTCCAGAGACATGTCAAGTAAGAAGTTGCTTTGGTTGAGGTCAAAGAGGTTGCTGCCTGATTTTTCCTCTAGGATTTTGATGGATCCCTGTCTCACATTTAGGTCTTTCATCCCCTTTGAACTTATTTTTGTGTATAGTGCAAGAAAGTGGTCCAATTTTATTCTTCTGCATGTGGTTGTCCAATTTTCCCAACCCCATTGGGATTGAAGAGACTGTCTTTTTTCCCCCCACTGAATATTTTCTCCTGCTTTGACAAGATTGACTATGTAGGTCCATTCTGAATTCTCTATTCTGTTGCATTGATCTTTTTTTGTTTGTTTTTCTGCCAGTAACATACTGTCTTAATGATTACAACTTTGTAATACAGCTTGAATTCTGTGACTGTGATGCTTCCTACTTTGCCTTTCTTTTTCAACATTACTTTGGCTATTTGAGGTCTTTTCTAGTTCTATACAAATTTTAGGATTGTTTATTCTAGTTCTGTGAAAAATGCTAGTGTTATTTTGATCAAGATTGCATTGAACATGTAGATTGCTTTGGGTAGTATGGACATTTTAACCATATTTTTTCTTTCAATTCATGAGTTTGGAATGTTTTTCAATTTCTTTGTGGCTTCTTCGATTTCTTTCATAAGTGTTCTGTGGTTTACAGTCTTTTATCTCTCTGGTTTTTATTCTTAGGTATTTTATGGTTTCTGGTGCAGTTTTATATGGGATCAATTCCTTGATATCTCTTTCTGCTACTTCATTATTGGTGTATAGAAATGCAACAGATTTCTGTATACTGATTTTGTATCTT
Source organism: Meles meles (assembly GCF_922984935.1). Classification (NCBI taxonomy): domain Eukaryota; kingdom Metazoa; phylum Chordata; class Mammalia; order Carnivora; family Mustelidae; genus Meles; species Meles meles. Next base: position 42,402,043 of record NC_060078.1, on the reverse strand, counting down.
GCAACTTTGCTGAATTCCTGTATGAATTCTAGCAAATTTGGGATGGAGTTTTTTGGGTTTTCTACATAAAGTATCATATCATCTGAAAAGAGTGAAAGTTTGACTTCCTCCTTACTGATTTGAATGCCTTTTATTTCTTTTTGTTGTCTGATTGTTGAGGCTAGGACTTCCACTATGTTGGAACAATAGTGGTGAATGTGGACATCCCTTTCGTGTTCCTACCCTTAGGAGAAAAGCTCTCAGTTTTTCCCCATGGAGGATGATATTAGTTGTGGATCTTAGTATATGGCCTTTATGATGTTGGAATATATTCCTTGTATCCTAGCTTTCTTGAGGGTTTTTATCAAGAAAGGATGCTGCCTTCGTCAAGTGCTTTTTCTGCATCTATTCAGGGGTTCATATATTTTTATCCTTTCTTTTATTAATGTGATGTATCATGTCATTGTTTTGTGGATATTGAATCACCCCCTAAAGCCCAGGAATAAATCCTGCTTTATCATAGTGAGTAATCTTTTTAATGTACTGTTGGTTTCAATTAGCTAGTATCTTGTTGAAAATTTTTACATCCATGTTCTTCAGGGATATTGGTCTGTAATTCTCTGTTTTAGCAGAGTGTTTGTCTGGTTTTGGAATCAAGGTAATGCTGGTCTTGTAGAACAAATTTGGAAGTTTTACTTCCATTTCTATTTTTTTGGACCAGCTTCGGAAGAATAAGTATTAATTCTCCTTTAAATGTTTGGTAGAATTCCTCTGGGAAGCCATCCCCATCACTCTGTGTCTCTTGATTGGAGCATTTAGTCCATTTACATTCAAAGTAATTATTGGTAGATCCGATCTGTATTTGTACTTATTGCCATTTTATTACTTGTTTTGTGGTGGTAGGTTTTGTAGTTTTTCCTCTGACCTTTTCTTTTTTTGTTCCCTTTCATGGTTTGTTGGCTTTCTTTAGGGGATTCTTTTCTGTTTATTCTTTGCAGATCTGTACTAGTTTTTGATTTGTGGTTACCATTAGGTTTATATATGACATCTTCTGCATATAGCAGTCTATGTTAAGTCGATGATCACTTAATATTGAATCCATTCTTTACTACCCATCCCCAAATGTTTTAGGTATATGGTGCTCTATTTCACATCCTTTTATTTTGTGAATCCCTTGACTGATTTTACAGGTACACTCAATTTTATTGCTTTTGTGTTTCCTCTGTTTATACTCTTACTTCTGGTCTTTTCTTCTATTCAGAGTCCCCTCTAAACATTTCTCATAGAGCTGGTTTTGTGGTCTTATATACCTTTAGTTTTTGTTTGTCTGAGAGACACTTTATCTCTCCTATTCTGAATGATATCCTTTCTATAGTATTCATGGCTGCAGATTTTTTTTCCCTTTAACACTTTGTTAACATTTGTTAACTTTTTAAAAACATCATGCCACCTTGTTCTAACCTATAAAGTTTCTGCTGAAAAATCTGGCCTTATAGGGTTTTCCCTCTATGTAACTATCTTCTTTTCTTTTGTTGCTTTTAAAATTCCATCTTTATCACTAGTTTTTTCCATTTTAATTACTGTGTATCTTGGTGTGGACCTCCTTGGGTTGATTGTTTTTAGGAGATGCCTGTGCCTCTTACATCTGGATATCTGTTTTCTTTCTCTTTCTTTCCCTTTCTTTCCCTAATCTGCCAGATTAGGGAAGTTTTCAGCTGTTATTTCTTCAAGTAAATGTTCTGCCCCCTTTTCTCTCTCTTCTTTTGGTATCCCTTTTACACTTGATGGAGTCAATGAGTTCCTTAAGTCTATTCTTATTTTGCATAACTTTTTTTTTTCTCTCCCCTTCTCAGTTTGATTACTTTCCATTACCCTGTCCTCCAGGTTCCTAATACATTCTGCTTCTTCTAGTTTATTTATTCCATCTAGTGTATTCTAATTTCATTTGTTGTGCTCTTCATCTCTGATTGGTTCTTTTTAAAATCTCTTTGTTAAGGGTCTCACTGATGTCCTCCACTCTTTTCTCAAGTCTAGTGAGTATCTTTACGAGCTTAAGGTCCTCTTACTCTGCCATCTTCCCAGGCTCTCTTACCTTACTAATTTTAGATTTTGAGTCACATTTTTAAAAAACTCCCCTACCTCTGGATTATACAGAAAAAATTTACTTGTTTTCTTTCTGTAACTTGTATGGTTTCATTTTCACATTTGGTTGTTATGAGTGTTGTTTGAGATATGGATCCAATTTATCTTTTTCTAAGTGTTGTCTAGTGGTCAAAGCAACATTTTATATTTGCTTATTTTTGAAAAAGAAACATAGGAAGGATGTAGTAGGATAGGGATAGGTAGGAATGCAGTGGAGAGGCTCTGGTTAGGAATGAGTGTATATTGGATATTTTTGAATTAATTTAATTTTAAACCATGTAAATGTCTTACATTTTCAAAATTAAATGAAAATGGAAAAAACCAAACCCTTAAATTGCCTATAAATACAAACAAATGGACCTAACTATATCAAATTGATAACCTAATTATATGAAGGAAGTAATTACTTTAAATAGCTTTTGAACAGAGCACTCTAACTGTACTTTTTTGGTGGGATGCACTCTAAAGACAAAACAAGGAGGTGTTCAAACACCAGTGAGTTGTGCCAAAATTACAAAAAAGCCAGCTTCATGCACTTCCCACTGGCTGTGTTTAGAACAATTGGAACATCTGTAAGAATTGTGACTGATTATAACACATTGAATGAAATTATCCATGTATTCAGTCACACAGAAACTAAGAAAGTGAAAAGGAATGAAAGAAAAAAGAAAGTGCTTACCAAAATCTACAAGCTAGTAAATTGGTGAAAACATGGTATAATTACGAAATTGTCATTTTGAAAACTCCAGTGTGATAATTTAATAATGTGCTATCAGGGAATATTAAACCCATTTCATGAAAGTACATAAAACAGGTTATTCACATGGTGGCAATGGATCACCCCCAGATTATTGCTAAAGTTACCAAAGTTGTCAGGAATAATGAAATGATACATAACAGAATAAAACCCTACATGCGTCTGTGAAATTGTTTGCAAAAGCAGCCCATTGCTTCTTTCCCCTGTCTACTTCCCTGTGCATGTGGCTTTGCAGCAAGTGCCATCAAGACGTGGAGTCTCTTCCCCACCCTTGAATCTATTGAATTCAATTTATGTCTTCCTTTGGACAATAGAACACAGAAGGGGAAAGGCTGTTCAGTTCTGAGCCTTGGTCTCAAGAGGCTTGTGTGTTTCTGCTCATTTGATTGGATTTCTACCAGGCCATGAGAAAACTTCAGGATTAACCTGCTGGAGGATGAGAGACCACAAGTAGGGAGTTGGTCCAGCTGTTACAAACAAAGCCTCCGACATACAATATGTCCTTGCCAAGATCAGCAAAGTCAGCACTAGTCAAGCTGTAACTGTTCACATGTGCACGAGTGAGCCTTGCAGAAAGACCTGAGGCCAGCACACCAGAATATCTGCCCAGATGACCTGCGCACTTCTTGCTCTTCAGTTACCAGATTTTTGAGGTGATTTGTTACAGAGCAAAATCTAACTGATTCAGAAATGGGCTTGGGAGAGTAGAAACATGGGCTTTGGGGCCAGGAAGCTACAAATAGCTGGGAAAATAATGAGCAATTAATAGACGCTAAAAACTGGATTCTGGAAAGTGAAGCTCTATGTTAGGTAGTTGTGAAATCATTGGCAAATGTTGCCTTTAGTAACTTGAAAGGCTAAAAAAATGTGCCTAATGAACTTGTCAGCCAGATTATTTTCGCTGCATGTAATAAGGAACTAGAGGGGAAACATAAGCTAAAATAAGAACTATTAATTGGCAAGTGGAATTTAGAGAGAATATGGAGGAACCAGGACTGGAAGGGATAGAAAATGAAACTGTTACCTCCAGTATTCTCAGCCAGTAACAGGTTCTTAAGGTAGAATAACAGCCTAAGGCTATCGAGCAAATCAGGAGGGTGCCTCTAGGGCCCTTTGTCAAGATGTCTGAAGGAATTAAGGAGGCATCTAGAAGAAACTTTTAGCTAGAAAAATGTTTTATAGGAATCTTAAGGGCCGTGTCCTGCAGGAATCTTACATGCCCAAAGTGCTGTGAGTTAAGAGAGACAGAGGCATGTTTTTAAAAACTAGTGGTAGGTGTGGATGTTCACCAAATGGAATAGAATATACTCAGACATATAGAAAGCTCACAACATTTTTAAGGGACTTGTAATGACAGAAACATCACTAGCTGAGTTCAGAGGGACTCAGGTTTTCACAATTGCCTGGGAAAGGTGCAGGCTGAAAAAGGCTATTCAGCTGCAGGCACAGGCTATTTCTTGCATGACCAGAAGGATATCTCAGAAGGTGACATCAAGAACCTGGAGGGAAAAGTGAATTGCATAGAGAATGGATTTATGAGCCATTCCTAGAATTCATAGAGCACGTTGGACGAGAGGTCAACCCCAGAGAACACAACTGAGCTGTAATTAAGAAACATTTCCTACTGTGCTGTTTGAGGATCTGGCAAATTTGTTGGGTGGGAATTTAAAATTGCTGTGGACCAGAGAATGCCATGCACTCTCATTTCCCCTCCTTAAATAAAACTGTCTATTGTGGCTTTTCCTATTCTCTGTCTCATTATTTGCTGAGTCTGTGGAGGCAAATAACCTGTACTTTAGCCGTGGATCATCAAAACCCAGACTTGAAGAGTGATGGCACGATTGCACGAGGCTTTTGCAGGTGTCTGGTGGGAATGAGTATCTTTTCCATGTGCGTAGGTTATTAATAATTTTGGCCAGAGGGGAGATTGGTAGGTTATTTACAAAAATGGCAACAACTGGGACACCTGGGTGGCTCAGTCTGTTAAGTATCTGCCTGCTGCTTAGGTCATGATCTCAGGGTCCTGGGATTGAGCCCCACATTGTAGGGAGACTTCTTCTACCTCTCCTCTGCACTTGTGCTCCTTCTTTCACTTGCTCTCTCTCAAGTAAATAAAATCTTCTAAGAAAAAATGGCAACAACTATTCTTCTTCTGTATTCAGGCCACAATGGTGTTCTCATCGAAATTTGAAGTTCCTGTCCCTTCCTTTTAAGTTGGGGCTACCCTTGTGACTTTCTTTTCCCAGTAGAACTCAGCACAGTGCAGTGGGCCAGTTCTGAGTCCAGGCTTCAGGAGGACTCATATGTTTTCACTCAGTCTTTGAAATCCCTGCCCACTTATGCCAACAAGCCCAAGTCGGCCTACTGGGTGATTAGAAATCATAAGATACACAACGAGCTCGGGTGTTTCAGCCAACACCCTAGAAAGTAAGGGGGCTCAGTTAACATCAGCAAAGCCAGCCCCACTCCCCCAAATGATATGCAGCTGATGGGAAATACCTGAGTGGATCCCACTGATGATAGCTGAGGAAGGCTGGACTCGAACCAGAACATCACAACTGACCTGCACATGCAGGAGGCAATCAGTTGTTGTTGATGAAGCCATTAAGTTTGGGGAGGCTTTTTAAAAATGTAGTGAAAATCAACAGATACAATGTTAAATGTCATGGAAGAGAAAGGTAAATAAAAATAGGTGTCCCAGATGGTATCACCGGTCAGCAGAATCAATGTGAGCAACTGCCTTCTTTGGATATTTTATTGTGTAGAGAAAAATCAACCCTGTTTCTTTCAGTTACTGTAATGTTTTGTTTCCTGCAGCTAAATTAATTCCAAATGGATACATCAACTTTTTGTCCCTAGTGCACTTCTCTTTCTACTCGCCTTGAGCAAACTCATCTAATTTGTCTCCTGCCTTTTTCAATTCACAGAACAAAACGCATTCTCAGAAAGTATTTATTAAATGAATTGATGAGTGAATGATTTGGCCTCTTAATACTGTCCATCCTGGTATGTTTGTCTTTATCAAATAACACTTTTGAGCTCCAGGTCAATATTTCCAATGGTCTCAGAGTCATTAAATCTTAAAAAAAAAAAAAATGCTGCTCTCAACCAGGATATCTCACTCAGTTACTGGTTTTCCACCTTTTCAAAGAAAGGAATTTGATGTATTAGGACATTTATATTGCAGTTTCAGCCTTTTTGTTTTCTTGAATAAAACTGCAAACAAATTTGTCACTGCTATGAACATCAGCTCTTGCAACTAGATGAAGCATTTGACGAAAACTCTGCATTTTGCTCTGTAACCAGTTGCTAGCTTCACTTCTTCAAATCCACAAACTTTTTGGATCTAATCCATCAAGTAGGAATATTGCATATTAATGTATGGGGATAGCAGGGGTAGCTCTCAAATTCTGAGTGCTTGAGGAATTAGAGGCATGTAAATACTTTGTCCTATTGCTACCTTCCTTTTTCTGTGATCCCACACATACTGCCACACATTAGGGTGGAAGAGTGCTTTATTATACAAAAAAGACTCCCAAATTAACCCTTAAACACAAAGAACTCTGTGACAACCAAATTCAACTTTACTATATCCTAGGGAGTTTTTAAACTGAGAAAGGCACTTCATCATCATGGTGGGAGGATGGACATGGCTTGAGGAATCTTGGGCAAGTCACTTAAACTTATCCCATCTCAGCTTTCTTATCATATAAGTGGGCTGATAATAATGTAGGCTCTTTACAGGGACATTTCAAGAATAAAACGGACAGGAAAGAGCTTTGGGACTTCTAAAAATGATAAAGTAGAAATTGTTTGTGTCTGTATCATCCCACAAGATAGATGTGCACTACCAAATGCTTTCTTACATCCCTTAAAAGTCTCTGCTGAAGCAATGCCAACAGGTAATTTCAGTAGCCATCTTTGTTCCTGGGAATCTTGTTTTCCTACAAATATTGACTATATGAAATTTGAGACACTTGCTAATATCCTTATCATTATTGTTATCATCTGTGTGTGTGTGTGCACACGCATGTGTGCATGCGTGCACGTGCATGCTCTTTTGGAAGGCTAGCTTTTCTTCAAAGAATATATATATATATTTGCAGGACTTTAAATTGCATTTGCATATTTCCATTTCTAACTGCCAATTCTAAATCAGAATGCTGATCACCCTGACGTGGTCTCCTGGACCTTCATATATATGTATATATAATTTTTTTATTAACAAATAAAATGTATTATTAGACCCAGGGGTACAGGTCTGTGAATCACCAGGTTTACACATTTCACAGAACTCACCATAGCCCCTACCTTCCCCAATGTTCATAACCCCACCACCCTCTCCCTATTCCCCTTCCCCCGGCGACCCTCAGTTTGTTTTGTGAGATTAAGAGTCTCTTACGGTTTGTCTCCCTTCCAATCCCATCTTGTTTCATTTATTCTTTTCCTACCCCCAAACCCTCCACGTTCCCTCTCAACTTCCTCATATCAGGGAGATCATATGATAATTGTCTTTCTCTGATTTACTTATTTTGCTCAGCATAATACCCTCTAGCTCCATCCACATTGCCGCAAATGGCAAGATTTAATTTCTTTTGATGGCTGCATAGTACTCCATTGTGTGTGTGTGTGTGTGTGTGTCGCACGCACGTGTATACACACACAGCATCTTCTTTATCCATTCATCTTTTGATGGACATCTAGGTTCTTTCCATAGTTTGGAAAGTCGTTGTGGACATAGTGGACATTGCTGCTATAAACATTCAGGTGCACATGCCCCTTCGGATCACTACATTTGTATCTATAGGATAAATACCCCGTAGTGCAATTGCTGGGTCATAGGGCAGCTCTATTTTCAACTTTTTTGAGGAACCTCCATGCTGTTTTCCAGAGCGATTGCACAAGCTTGCATTCCCACCAACAGTGGAGGAGGGTTCCCCTTTCTCCGCATCCTTGCCAGCATCTGTCATTCCCTCAATTGTTAATTTTAGCCATTCTGACTGGTGTGAGGTGGTATCTCATTGTGGTTTTGATTTGTATTTCCCTGATGCCAAGTGATGTTGAAGACTTTTTCATGTGCCTGTTGGACATCTGGATGCCTTCTTTGCAGAAATGTCTGTTCATGTCTTTTGCCCATTTCTTGATCGGATTATTTGTTCTTTGGGTGTTGAGCTTGCTAAGTTCCTTATAAATTTTGGATACTAGCCCTTTATCTGATATGTCGTTTGCAAATATCTTCTCCCATTCTGTCAGTTGTCTTTTGGTTTTGTTAACTGTTTCCTTTGCTGTGCAAAAGCTTTTGATCTTGATGAAATCCCAATAGTTCATTTTTGCCCTTGCTTCCCTTGCCTTTGGTGATGTTCCTAGGAAGAAGTTGCTGTGGCTAAGGCCGAAGAGGTTGCTGCCTGTGTTCTCCTCAAGGATTTTGATGGATTCCTTTCTCACATTGAGGTCCTTCATCCATTTTGAGTCTATTTTTGTGTGTGGTGTAAGGAAATGATCCAGTTTCATTTTCCTGCATTTGGCTTGGGTCTTCATATGTTTAAAATGCCTTGCTGAAAGGCACGTGCCTGATCTGTGGTGGTGGGAAAACGGATTTGTAGTCCTACCTGAATCTAACTAATTCTGTCACTTGGGGAGGAGATTCTGACCCTTAGATTGGAAGTGAACCTATAGTGATGTGAATGAAGGAATACTGAATTTTTGTGAACAGGAATCTCAACTTGACTAAATGGAAGTGGCAAGGAGATCCTGTGGGATGTGGAGATGAAATGGATCATGGATTCAAAGCAGAGACAAATATTGAGGTTATAAGTAAGATAACTGAAAGCACACCTCTCAGGATCCAGCTGGGATGGAGGAATAAAGAAGAGGTTGTACATGCGTGTTCAGGATGATGGGTTGTGAGAGCCCTTTATGCTTCAAGGAGGAAAGGGTAAAGCTAAGAATGAGCCTTTTGTTTCTGTCTTGTGAATTTAGCTCCCCAGAATGCAGTTGTAATTATCACAGCTGAAAAATGGTAGTCAGAAGACAATCTTAGATGCATCAGTATCTGTAGGCTGTTCTCCCAGATGTTGAGCATTTGCAGCACTGGGGACCTTGTAACAGTGGCAGGTGGAGTGGTACCATCTGGTGGCATGATGACAACAGGTCCAACGCTGAAGGGGAGAGAACAGACTCCCTCTGCCTTCACAGAAACCCAGTTTGGTACATTTCTGAACTTAGGTAAGAGGTGTTCTCCCCGAAAAGGATAAGGTAAGTTAGAGCCCACAATAACTTATACTTGTATTTGAAGAAAAATATTTTTTTGTTTTCACTGCTGAAGAAACGATTGAGAGACATTTTTCCCTTTCCTATTCTGTGATCTGAGCCTGGTGTGTTGCCTGAGGGAAGTCTTTGATTAATTCATTCAGTCACTCATTCAACAGTTTCTTGAGTAGGTACTTTGTGTCAGGGGCTGGGTGGATAGTGGTAAATAAGACAAAATAGTACCTGGAGCTCTCATAATTTAGTTCAGAGAAGACAGTCATTCAAACAATGAGATCATTTGAGGTGATGATGTATGTAATAAATGGTAATAGGATGAATGACATGGGAGAGTAAATTTTTAAGGAATTGGAGAATTTCTCTTCAAACCAGGACATGTAAACTGACTTCTGAGTGATGTATAGACATTACAGAAAAATAGGTGGTTAGTACCTCAAATTATTGGCATTTTAGTTTACCTTTGGGCATATATGGGATATCTAGAGGTAAAGAGTTTAGGAGCAATGTATTAGTTCAATGGCAATATCAAAAACAGATTCCATAGCACTGGTGTGGTACATAAACAATGAATTTTGGAACACTGAAAAAAATTAAATTAAAAAAACAGAGACTCCTTATTTCTGGTGGTTCATTTCTAACATGTTGGATTTTCTCATGATTTCAGAATGATTCCTGTACCTCTGGGTTACACATCTACATTCAAGTCAGAATAAAAAGAAAACGGAAGTGTCTGTCAGGGCTGACTATGTAATTGATAAAAGCAGTGAAAAAGGAAACTGTGGAACCCTTGTTCATGAAGTAGGAAAAAATAATGTTTAAAGGCATTAATATGAAAAATAAAGCTTTTTCTTTAAAAATATTTTATTATAAAAAATAATGGTGATATATGAGTAACAACATAAACTTACCAATTGCCAAAAACCCCCACCCATTTTGGTACCATAAATTTATATAAAACAATACCAATAAGTAGTGTGATATCTTAATTAATTATACTAATTTTCTGGCTTGTTTTTCTGCACTTTAACTTAGTAGGTCACCAGATTTTATACTAACAGCAAGTTCACTTTCAGTCCGTTGAACTGAAAGCAACAGCAGTCACTCTTGGCACATGCAAGACTACAAATAGTTTTTTAAAAATTTTAATTCCGGTATAGTTAGCCTACAGTGTTCTATTAGTTTCAGGTGTACAGTATAGCGATTCAACAGTTCTGTACGTTACTCAGTGCTCATCACAGTACGTGTCATCTTAATTCCCAGTAATTTTTGATAATTTTTTAATTGGGGGAACTATTTTCTGCTTGTGGCACTGTCACTGGAACTGTGAGAGTATTTCACAGACAGTGACAACATGGAAAAGATTTTTTGATGAGTTATTTTGAAATACAAATTTTAGTACATCTGAAGCGGATTCTCATGGAATACTGTTTGCTAAAATCAGTTTAGTGCAAGTCTGAATTTTAAATGTAAATTTGTACAGTGGCATTTTAATGTCTCTCCTGACATTTTCTGTGGTGTATGGAGATTGGACAAGAACTTGAAAGTGCCTTCCTGCTTTGTCTATAATTCAGAATGCCTGTTGATGCAGTCTATCACTGCATTTTCAATTAAAAAGAAAACATTGATTTCAAAATTGTCTTCCTCATTAATAATTGGTTCAACCGAAGCTTCTTTTGAAACAGCATTCTTTTCTGTGAAATGCCATGATCTTTAAATTTAATTTCTACTTGCTTTGCAATATTGTAATAATTTTCCAACCTGGAGACTCTAAATTCTTTGAAGAATCTAAATAACTCCCTGATATGTTTATAGCAATGCCCATGCAGACACTATTATTTTGTCATAACTTACTGACAAAGTTTACTGCCTGAGCAGTGGCGCTCCTTCCCTCTATGGAAGGTAGAGTTAATACTTGTGCTGAGGCTACCATGAAGGGCTTCAGGGACCAGTGACCTCCTACTGCATCTCAGCATGCAGTCTGTAAACCTGCAGATGCTGATGACATAGTTGCCACATCTGCTGCCACTCTGGGCCCAGGTCCCTAACCCCATGGCCTTGGGATCCCATGGTATCCCTACTGCCCTGGTGTGGATGAACCTAGGCTCTGAGAAACATCTTGATCTTACACAAACATTTTAAACATCACTGGATCCTCCAGGTCATAAAAATTTGACTGCTAGCCTGGACCATCTGGATACCCTGCCTTGCTCTAGGTCCCTCTCAAAGCTGGCAATCTCTATTCTCCAGGTAAATTCGTCAGAACAGCACATGGAAATGTGCATATGTCACTTCAAAAATTAAAGTGGGGGGGGGCGCCTGAGTGGCTCAGTGGGTTAAAGTCTCTGCCTTCGGCTCGGGTTGTGATCCCAGGGTCCTGGGATCGAGCCCCACGTCAGGCTCTCTGCTCAGCAGGGAGCCTGCTTCCTCCAATCTCTCTCTCTGCCCACTTGCGATTTCTGTCTGTCAAAAAAAAAAAAAAAAAAAAAAAAAAAAAAAACAACAAAAAACAAAAACAAAAAAAACTTAAAAAAAAATTAAAGTGCGGTTGCCATCATGCCATTTCTTTTGCAAGAGGTTGCAGTGCATGTAGCAATTTGTCTTTCAATTTGAAAACGTACTCTGATCCGTCCCAGGTCACTGGACACTACAGTTGCACTGAGGTGGCTGCTCTTGTCCTGGTATAGACTGTCATCCATGCTCAGGCATGTGTGACTCTTACCATGTGATCTGGGAAATCTGCCACTTCCTGCGTTCCCAGCCCTTTCCCACAATGTCATCATTACAGTAGACAAGAATGATGAAGTTTCTCTCATTGCCCCTTATAAATCAGATTTTTCTGCTTCTCCACCCTGATCTATGGCCTTTGAAGATGAGCTCTAAGCCTCCTTCGATGTCTGGATTCCAGCTGGGTTTAGCTACCAGAATGTACTGGCAGGATACTGAAGGTAGGGAGGAAAGAGATCAAGGTGGGGATTTCCCCTGGCTCTCTCCCACCAGACCTTCAGTTGGGCATGGTTGTATTACTCCACCAAAGGTCACAGCTTCCTCTGACTTCCCCATCACACCACTACAGGTCCTGGTAACCTGTCCTCCATCTGTGCCTTCACATCTGGGGAATGAATGATGATGACTTCCTGCTATTATTAACCATGGGTTACTCCAACATCTCTCCTTGCTGCCCTTCAATTCTGTTTAGACATTTGTAAATAGTGTTATCAGTAACACTATCAGCATCTTTTCCTGCCCATTTTGAATATGCCATCATTTTCTTGCCAGACCTTGAATTCTAGAACAAGTGAGGACCATTTATTGAATGGTCTTCCCTTGCAATCATAATAAGGAAAAATATCCACCAGAGCAGTCACTCAGGATTAGGATCAAGGAATTATATGGCTATGTTTTGGAAAATAGTTTGCATCTAAAACAGATAGCTATGATTATAATCACAATTTGATAATGTTTGTGTTGTCACCCTTTAAGATATATCTCTTTTCTCAACATCCTGGATCAGTATCTCCTGCATATCCCAAGTTTTCCATGGTGGAACATATTTGTGCAGTTCCTCAGGGGTATGAATTTGGATTTGATATTATATTATGGTGAGATTGCTTCCACTTGGTCCTCACTTTGTGTGTCAAGGAGTCAGTATGTAGTCTTTGGTAGCTGTTGAGGACAGCCATTACCATTAAGTATTCTGTGTACTTGGCATGTGTACAGCATTGTACTGGTTCTATGGTAGACAGTATATAGATAATTTTAGATAAGAATAATGGAGACTAATAGAACCAGGTCCATACTCTGAATGGTGGAATGTAGTGCTATTAAGGGCCCAAAGAATGAGTGTTACCCAGGAACCAGTGATTAATAAATTCCAAAGAGAGTAAATATTTCCCTTTCCTCATTGCATAGTTACCCTGGAAAGTGGCCACATGCTCCTTTATGAGAGTCTAAGAGTAAGATTCAGAGTGCTTGTTGCTAATGTTTTTGGAGACACTTACCCAGCCTCCCCTTTGTTCAATAAACCTTGAGGTCTTTGAATTGGCTTATATTAGGGTATTAGATGAGGGATTATGAATCTTTTGGTTGCCTTATGTTCATAGACTTTTATTTTGTTTCGTTTTCTCCCTAGTTACATGGGGGAACTTAGTGGGATGCCCGTCTATTTATTAATTATCCCCCATGAAGGTCATTTCACAGCAGGTCATTCTGATCCCTAATGCTGTGTTTTTGGCCCCTATATACTCCTGACTCTGGAAACCATTGCCTGGCACTAACCACTGATGACTGTGTTAGTCTCACTCTAATTAAGGGACCTATTTTAGTCACAGTAGCTCCCAGCAGCATCCCTGGCCCTGAGGGAAGAGCTTGGTTTAGGCAGAGGATTGGACATGTGAAATCCACTCCAATATTTGCATCTGGCTAAGTCTCTGGAGTCTTTCTTTAATAGTGCATTAAGAAATTGCTGGCATCTTTATTTAGTGTGGGCCTTTGTTGAACCCAGGTTTCAGTTAATCAACCAAGCAACCAGTTAGAACTACTCCTTGCTGTTTGTGCTAACACACTAAATTCAAAAATGCTTCAAAGCATGTAATAGATTTATTAAGTGGAATTTAAAGTTAGGCTCTTTTTTCATTTTTGCATTTCTGCCTGGCGTGTTCAGAATCCATTCTACACATATTTCCAGAATGTTTCAGATAGAGACAAACAAAGCCTTTCAGTTCTTTGGGAGGATAAGTTTTCTTTCGTAGGTCTGACATCGTTATTGGCCCTTGGGGAGTGCTGAATTCTAACTCTATATCTAGGTTTGCACACACTGAGGGATATTTGATGGAATGGTATGAGAAGACAGGGGCATATGAGAAGCAATGAAAATGACTCCATGAGTGAGGGTGTTTACAGGCTCTTTGAGAATGTCAGGGATAACTCATCAGATGTGGCATGTGGAGTTCAGTCAATGTTAGGTGTTTTAGTTTTCCTGGGTTGATCCTCATGCTGACTTTTAGCATTCCATGCTTTCTCAATTGAAGCATTAATTTCCATATGAAAGACCTGGTGGACTGGATTTAAGTGATATTGTAATTTACACCCCCCTCTTCAAAAACTTCAGTTTAATTTCTGCTATTTCAACTCTAACTGCCAATGTTACTTTTTGAAGTATACTCCCCAAAAGTCCTAAATTCTCAGTATTCTTGAGTTCAAGATTATAACTTTTCTCTTTTATAAACCTATCCACTGCTGCTAATAGTAAACATTCTGCCTCATAACACTTGGTATTTTTTTATGCCTCTCATACTGGCCTGTGGCTATGGCTATTCAGTCTCCCAAAATTTTACCTTCATTGGGCACTTTAATTCTGAGGATCACAGATTATAACATAATTAGCAGTTTCACCAATGTCTGCTATCAAATAACAGAGCCTGATCCCTTGTTCCTTTTTTAATTTTCATAGTGTTAAATCCAAAAGGTCAGACAATTTACTCAGAGTTTGGATTGGGAATTTTAAGCTCATAGAAAGTGCTGGCAATTAAGAAAGAAGAACTGGTTTAGTCTCACCGTGAGTGAGCCAGTTTTTCCAATACTAGAAAGGTGATAGAGATTTGTGTAATGTCTAAATATGGCACCTTTTTCCCATTCACATGCCACACCAGAGGGATAGCAGCATTTTTGAATGGGAGGATGCAGCTGACCTGACTATTGAACAGGACACTGGGAACCATGGCTTTCGAGCTTCACTGGATGGTTCTAACTTGGAATTGGTGGGAGGGTCAGAGGAGGAGTTGGGTGGGGAAAACCAGGCTCTCAGGAAACCATAGGCTTATGAAATGAGCTTCTCAGTAGTAATCACAGTGAATGTACAAGACTCGAGTCCCTGTTTCTATTTATATAGAATGAGGTTGTTGGTTCCCCCAATGTAAATAATGGTAATATCAAATTATGAATTTAAGGATCAGTAAAATTCTCTAGGTTTTCTTCATTATTATTTGCTGATAAATTTTGTTGCCTGTAGAAAGCAAGAAGGGACAGGGCACCTGGGTGGCTCAGTAGGTTAAGCCTCTGCTTTCAGCTCAGGTCATGATCTCTGGGTCCTGGGATCGAGCCTTGCATCTGGCTCTCTGCTCAGCAGGGAGCCTGCTTCCCTGCTCTCTCCCTGCCTCTCTGTCTAGTTGTGATCTCTCTCTGTCAAATAAATAAATCTTAAAACAAAACAACAAAAAAGAAAGCTACAAAGGGCATAGTTAAGGGAAAATATTTTGCTTGGGTTTATGTTGGAATGATTTCTTTGGTTGAACCTGTGAGTAGATATTAGACTATAGCATCTCTTGGTGTCAAAAATTATAAAACTTACTTAAAAGGAACTATTTTAAGGTTTTATAGTAGGGACCATGCTGTGCATTTTGTTATGTATCATCTTATTTAAAATTCAAATAACAAACACACCATTCTGGGGTTGAATGTAATACTATTATTTTTCAATTCTATAATTTATATATATTTTTAAAAATTTCTAGTTCTTTGCTGGGATTTTTTTCATTTGTGAGAATTCATAATTGGTTGTCACAGCATTTCTGTGACGGCTACTTTAAGATCCTTGTCAGTTCATCAATGGATTCATCTTGGTAGTGGCATCATTTAGTCAACTTCTTTGTTTTTTTGTTATTAACATATAATGTATTATTTACTCCAGGGGTACAGGTCTGTGAATTGTCAGGCTTAAACATTTCACAGCACTTACCATAGCATATGCTATGGTAATGTCCCTAATGTCTATACCCCAACCTGGAAATGGTCCAGTTTCATTCTTCCACATGTAGCTGTCCAATTTTGAAGAGAATGTCTTTTATCCACTAGACATTTTTTCCTTCTTTGTCAAAGATTAGTTGACCATAGAGTTGGAGTCTATTTCTGGGCTTTCTATTCTGTTTCATTGATCTATGTTTCTGTTTTTGTGCCAGTACCATACTGTCTTGATGATGACAGCTTTGTAATAGAGCTTTTAGTCTGGAAAAGGGCTTTCCTTTTCAACATTCCTCTGGCTAGTCAGGATCTTTTCTGGTTCCATATAAATTTTAGGATTATTTGTTCCATTTCTTTGAAAAAAATGGATGGTATTTTGATAGGGATTGCATTAAATGTATAGATTGCTTTAGGTAGCATAGACATTTTCACAATATTTGTTCTTCCAATCAATGACCATGGGGAGTTTTCCATTTCTTTGTGTCTTCCTCAATTTCTTTCATGAGTACTTTGTAATTTTCTGAGTACAGATTCTTTGCCTCTTTGGTTAGGTTTATTCCTAGGTATCTTATGGTTTAGGTGCAATTGTAGATGGAATCGACTCCTTAATTTCTCTTTCTTCTGTTTTGCTGTTGGTGTGTAGAAATGAAACTGATTGCTGTGTATTGATTTTATATCCTGACACTTTACTGAATTCCTGTATGAGCTCTAGTAGTTTTGGAGTGGAATCTTTTGGGTTTTCCAAATAAAGTATCATATCATCTGCAAAGAGTGAGAGTTTGCCTTCTTTGCCGATTCAGATGCCTTTTATTTCTTTTTGTTTTCTGATTGCTGAGGGTAGGACTTCTAGTACTATGTTGAATAGCAGTGATGGTAGTGGACAGCCATGTGTGTTCCTGACCTTAGGGGAAAAGCTCTCCATTTTTCTGCATTAAAAATGATATTCACTGTGGGTTTTTCATACATGGCTTTGATGATATTGAAGTATATAACCTCTATCCCTACACTTTGAAGAGTTTTGATCAAGAAAGGATGGTATACTTTGTCAAAGCCTTTTTGAGCATCTATTGAGAGTATCATATGGTTCCTCTACTTTCCGTTATTAAAGTATGTATTGTATCACACTGATTGATTTGCAGATGCTGAACCAAACTTGCAGTCCTGGAATAAATCCCACTTGGTTGCGGTGAATAATCCTTTTAATGTACTATTGGATCCTATTGACTAGTAATTTGGTGAGAATTTTTGCATCCCTGTTCATCAAGGATATTGGTCTGTAATTCTCCTTTTTGATGGGGTCTTCGTCTGGTTTTGGGATCAAAGTAATGCTGGCCTCATACAATGAGTTTGGAAGTTTTCCTTCCATTTCTATTTTTTGGAATAGTTTCTCGAGAATAGATATTAATTCTTCTTTAATTGTTTGGTAGAATTTCCCTGGGAAGCTGTCTGACCCAGGACCCTTGTTTTTTGGGAGATTTTTGATTACTGCTTCAATCTCCCTACTGGTTATTGGTGCTCAGGTTTTCTATTTCTTCCTGGTTCAGTTTTGGTAATTTATATGTCTCTACGAATACATCCATTTCTTCCAGATTTTCAGGTTTGCTTGCATATAGTTGCTCATAATATGTTCTTATAATTGTTTGTATTTCTTTGGTATTGGTCATGACCTCTCTTCTTTTATTCATGATTTTATTAATTTGGGTCCTTTCTCTTTTCTTTTGGATAAGTCTGGCCATGGATTTATCAATCTTATTCTTTCAGAGAACTAGTTCTTAGTTTCATTGATTTGTTCTACTGTTCTTTTGGTTTCTGTTTTGTTGATTTCTACTCTGATCTTTATAATTTTTCTTCTCCTGCTGGGTTTAGGCTTTCTTTGCTGTTCTTTCTCCAGCTCCTTTAGGTATAGGGTTAGGTTGTGTACTTGAGACCTTTCTTGTTTCTTGAGAAAGTCTTGTATCACTATATCCTTTCCTCTTAGGACCACCTTTGCTGTGTCCCAAAGATTTTGAACAGTTGTGTTTTCATTTTCATTTGTTTCTATATATTTTTTAATTCTTTAATTTCCTGGTTAACTCATTCATTCTTTAGTAGGATGCTCTTTAGCCTCCATGTATTTGAGTTCTTTCCAACTTTCCTCTTGTGATTGAGTTCTATTTTAGAGCATTGTGGTCTGAAATATGCGGGGAATGATCTCAGTCTTTTGGTACCAGTTGAGACCTGATTTGTGACCCAGGATGTGATCTATTCTGGAGAATGTTCCATGTGCACTAGAGAAGAATGTGTATTCTGTTGCTTTGAGATGGAATGTTCTGAATGTGTCTGTGATGCCTATCTGGTCCACTGTGTCATTTAAAGCCTTTATTTCCATGTTCATCCTTTGCTTAGATGATCTGTCCATTTCAGTGAAGGGGGTCCCTACTATTATTGTATTATTGTTGATGTGTTTCTTTGATTTTATTATTAATTGGTTCATATAATTGGCTCCTCCCATGTTAGGGGCATAAATATTTAAAATTGATAGATCTTGTTGGACAGACTCTTTGAGTATGATATAGTGTCCTTCCTTATCTCTTATTATAATCTTTGGCTTAGAATCTAAGTTATCTGATATAAGGATTGCCACCCCAGCTTTCTTTTGTTGTCCATTAGCATGGTAAATTGCTTTCCAGCCCCTTCACTTTAAATCTGGACGTGACTTTGGGTCCAAAATGAGTTTCATACACACATCATATTGATGGGTCTTGTTTTTTTATGCATTCTGATAACCTGTGTCTTTTCACATTTAGCACACTTTCATTCATAACTATTGAAAGATATGAATTTAGTGCCATTGTATTGCTTGTAAGGTGACTGTTATTGTATATTGACTCTGTTCCTTTCTGGTCTGTTACTTTTAGGCTCTCTCTTTGTTGAGAGGACCCCTTTCAATATTTCCTATAGGGCTGGTTTGGTGTTTGCAAATTCTTTTAGTTTTTGTTTGTCCAGGAAGCTTTTTATCTCTTCTTCTATTTTCAGTGACAGCCTAGCTATATAGTATTCTTGGCTGCATAATTTTCTTGTTTAGTGCTCTGAATGTATCAGGCCAGTCCTTTCTGGCCTCCCAGGTTTCTGTGGATAGGTTTGCTGCCACTCTAATATTTCTACCATTGTATGTTACAGACCTCTTGTCCCGAGCTGCTTTCAGGATTTTTTTTCTTTATCGCTGAGACTTGTAAATTTTACTATTAGATGATGGGGTGTGGACATATTTCTTTTCTTTTCTTTTTTTTTTTTTTTTTTTTTTTTTGAGGGGGCTTCTCTATGCTTCCTGGATTTTGATGCTTGTTCCCTTTGCCATATCAGGAAAATTCTTTGCTATAATTTACTCCAATATACCTTCTGCTTCTCTCTCTTTTTCTTCTTCTTCTGGGATCCCAGTTATTCTAATATTGCTTTGTCTTATGGTATCACTTATTTCTCGCATTCTCCTCTTATGATCCAGTAACTGCTTGTCTCGCTTTTGCTCAGCTTCTTTGTTTTCCATCATTTCATCTTCTATATCACTAATTCTCTCTTCTGCCTCATTTATCCTAGCAGTAAGATACTCCATTTTTTATTGTACCTCATTAATAGCTTTTTTAAAAATTTCATCTTGGTTATATTTTCTTTTATGTCTCCATGAAGGGATTCTGTAATATCTTCCACGCTTTTTTTGAGCCCAGCTAGCACATTGATAATTATCATTCTGAACTCTAGTTCTGACATATTACTAATATCTGTATCGATTAAGTACCTAGCCATTGGTACTGCCTCTTGTTCTTTTTTTATTTTGTGGTGAGTTTTTCTGCCTTGTCTTTTTATCCAAATAAGAACAGATGAATGAGAAAATAAAATACTAAGAGGGTGGCAAAGACCCCAGAAAAATATACACTAACCATATCAGAAGAGACTCAAAACTGGGGGGAGAAACGAGGGGGGGAAATTATATATACATATACATATATATATGTATATGTATATGTATATATAATTTATATATATTATACACACACGCACACACACACACACACACACCCACACACACACACACACGGTGAATAGAGCAGAGCCAACCACTTGATTTTGCATGTATTCTGGTCTCTTGGAAGAAACTACTTCCCAAAATTTTAAAGAAAGAAAAACTTATATATATGCAAAAATAAGGGCAAGCATGATGAAGGGATGGAATATGACTGCAAAGATGAAAATTTAAAAAAGATTCTTAAAAATGAATTGATAAGTTGGTTGGAAAAAGAAAAATAAAAAGAGAGAGAATGTGATCGGGCTAGAGACCAGAACAAAGCCATGTACTAGATTTAGAGTATATTTTGATCTATTCGAAGAAATTGTATCCCAAAATTAAAAAAAATAATTAACCTGTATGTATATAAAAAATGAGGTTAAATATAATAAAGGAATACAGGGCATCTGGGTGGCTCAGTGGGTTAAAGCTTCTGCCTTTGGCTCAGGTCATGATCTTGGTCCTGGGTTCGAACCCCACATCGGGCTCTCTGCTCAGCAGAGATCCTGCTTCCTCCTCTCTCTCTGCCTGCTTCTCTGCCTACTTGTGATCTCCGTCTGTCAAATAAATAAATAAAATCTTTAAAAAATATGTAATGAGGGCACCTGGGTGGCTCAGTGGGTTAAGCTGCCGCCTTCGGCTCAGGTCATGATCTCAGGGTCCTGGGATCAAGTCCTGTATTGGGCTCTCTGCTCAGCAGAGAGCCTGCTTCCCTCTCTCTCTCTCTGCCTGCCTCTCTGTCTACTTGTGATCTCTCTCTGTCAAGTAAATAAATAAAATCTAAATAAATATATATATATATATAATGAAGGGATAAACTATGACTATAACAATGAAAATTCAGAGTTTTTTAAAGATATTTATAAAATAGTTTAAAAATGTTAAGAAAAAGTTAAAAATACAATAAGGAAAAAGGAAAATTTTAAAAATTTACCTTTGAAAGATTAAAGTTTCATGGGAAAAAAGCCATGAATTCTATGTGCTGTTTTCTGCAAGCTCTGGAGTTCTTTAGTTCTCATTTATCGGTGAACTTGGTCTTGGCTGGATGCTCTTGTTGATTTGCTGGGGGAGGGGATTGTTGCAGTGATTTCAACTGTCTTTGTCCAGGGCGAAATTGCACCACCCTTGTCAAGGGCCAGGCTAAGTAATCTCAGTTTTGCTCTCGGTAGCTTTTGTTCCCTGAGCACTTACCATATAGCTTTGGAGGACAGGAATGAAAATGACAGCCTCCTAATCACCAGTCCATAGGAGCTGAGAGCGTGGGGCCCCCCTCCTCCGTGTGCCTTCAGAAAAAAGTAGTCAATCTCTTCTGTCTCCCTGCTCCTGGCGACACTTCGTGTTCATCCAACCTGTGACTGAGCATTTCAATGTCTGGTGCATGGCCCCATTTAGAATCTCCAAACCCAGCCAATTCCTGCAGCACAGTCCTGTGCTACTGCTCCTGGAGGAGGAAGGGGGGTTCTCCCTGGATCTGCCAGTTGTAGGCTCCATGCTCGAGAGCAGTGGCCCAACTATGACTTGGATCATTGTTTAAGTAACTTTGAGGTGAGAGCCCCTCCTCGGCTCTTTCTAACTGGCTTCCCTGATCTGATACCTGGTAGCTCGCCACACTCAGACACCCCTGGTCTTTTTGTGACCCCATGGGTCCTGAGACCATACTGACCACTTAGCCTCTCGAGTGATGTCCCTCAGTGGAGCAGACTTTTAAAAGTTCCAATTTTGTGCTCTTCTGCTCTCTCTCTTGCCAGGAGCCATCCCCTCTCTCTGTGGTCTGTATTTCTTTTGCTTTGGATTCACTTCTCCACAAGCCCTACCTTCCAGATTTTCTGTTCCTAGAATTGCTGCTCTTCTCTTCTATCTCACGTTGAGTTTCTAGGTGTTCAGAATGGTTTGATAACTTTCTAGCTGAACTCCTGGGACCTGATGGTATTTTAGTCTCCTACTCCTCCACCATCTTTCTTCTTTCTTGATTGACTTCTCATTCTAGTTGTGATTTCCCCCATTCTTTGTAAGCTGAGTGATTTTTGATTGTGCCGTGGATACTTTATTGTGTTAAGAGATTCTTGGTCCTATTTAAATCCTTTATTTCTGCATGCGGTCATTCCATTGAGTTTTAGCATGAGAGTCCTGGCCCATGCACTGTGGTTCCAATGGCAGTTTAACATGCAGAACTTGGAGCACTGTTTTGGTTTGTTTGGTTTCTCTGGAGCCCATGGGGCTCCCATTGGTCCTGTTTGTGCTGCCTGAGAGGTGAAAGGGTTTTTTCCAGGCCCATCTTCTGGGTGTTTCTTGTTGGATGGTGGGATAGATGGAATTCCTTTCCTGGCTCCCTCTCAAGCTCTTCCCCCCATACTCTCAGGTGTGTCTAGACAGGTGCAGAGTGACTTTAGAACGCATGGACCAAGACATTTCCTGTACCAGGCTACTCAATGTAGTTGGGTTTCTTTTGTCCTGTTCTGCCTGCCCCTCTTGGTATCTCTTTAAGGGAAAGTAGAGTCCTCAGGCTTAATGAAGAAGGTTGCTGTTCCTCCTGCTGCTTATTTTTGCTGGTGGTCTCAAATTACCCACCTTGTTGATAGTGTTGGGTTGACCAATTGTCTGAGGAGACTCCTGTCAGTCTGGGGGAAGGGGTGAGCCCACCTGGGCTGATTTCAATTGCTAGGTTGGAGGTCATGAACCATAGTACATGGGGTCCTACCTTCTGGTATGTGTGAGTTGTAAGGTGCCTGCTCATGGTGCCATTCATCTAATTGTGGGGTCCAACACCTTGCTTTCTTCTTAACCACTTTTCAGAGTTCTCCCTTAGTTCTCTTTTGAGCCATTCTGAAGCTTATAGTTTTGGTTAGTAGGGAGGAGTCAGGAAAAATGGGTCAATCTCAGATTGCATGGATCTAAATTCCTAGTTTTGAATTTGTTATAATAGAAAATTTACATAGTTGCCTAAGGTCACTCAGATCTTTAGGACAGTCAGGATTCAAACTCAGGTCTCTGTAAGCCCAAATTTTGTGCTTTTTTTTTTTTCTCTCTACCTAAATGGTAACTTTTAAAGAGATATTAATAAGAAACATCTCCTAATCAATAATAAAGATGACTTTCCACTCAGCTCCCATGTTTACCATATAGATTCATTTTATTTAAATGTTGTTTGTGAACTGATCTCTACCCTGAAGGATAGAGATTGAATTATAGATATGGACACACTTCCTATGCAGAGAAATGCTTGTTACCTGGACACCATTCACCAACACAGTCACCTTCTTGTTTTTCAAATGCTCCTTTTTCTTTGTCTCTTGAGATTATATTCTCCTGCTACACAATTAACACCTTTTAAATCAGACACCCCACAGATAAAACTAGCTTCTCAACATGGCACAGGGAGGGGAAGCTGCTGTATTTTCCACATGTAAGGTAAAAGAAAGTTGATCATCATCAAGGTGTTTGAGGTCCCCCTTGGCTACAGAGAGGATAACACTGGCTCTGTTTCAGAGCTGTTGATATAAATAGTCCAGTTACAAGGTTCTTTTTTTGGAGTGATTATATATGAAACAAAGAAACAAAAAAGATGTTCTGTTTAAAACCAAAGGACAGCTTTCCTCACCAACAGTCATTCTCAGTAGGTTCCTAGTGCCATGTATCAGGCCATGGAAGAAAGCAGTAAAATGGATCAGGATTAAGACAGCCTTCAAACAAAGTCCTTTGTTAAGGTTAAATTTATCCTGCCATAATGGTCCCTTCATACACACTACAGGATATATATCTGACTTCCTGACTAAAAACTGAAAAGAAATGGAATTTAAAACTGAAGCCTGGGAACAATAGCTAGGTCTACTGACAGAAGCAGGTCTGTATAATTTCCCTCTTTCTGTGAAAATGCCAATCTTCAGTAAAGGGTGGGTAGTGGTGGATTCTGTCATATATTCTGGGGTCCCCCACTGGCCAGAAGCACCTTCTCAAGGACCTTTGTTTCACTTGTTTCCACAGAAGGCAGGATAAAAATATCTGAGTTTAAGAACCTAAAGCACATGTGTAAGTGAGCCCTGACCTTGCCTGTGCCTGGAGCAGACACAATTAACATGTAACACGAGAAGGATTTTCTCTTTGTCATGGGAGTTAGGTGTTCCCTGCTCCCAGCCTGGTTCCTTTCTTTGTTTTTTTAAAGATAAATTTTAGGAAATGACAAAACCATACCTTGGCTCCCTTGGTTTGGAATCTCCCTTTCTTTGTTCTCTGTCTTTGAAAAGTCTTTTCATTCTTCAAGGATTGAGTACCCCTGTCTATTGTAAGCTCTAGGGTCCAGCACTGTGTTTTGCTCAGCTCTGCACAGTAATTCTATGACCATGGTGCACATATATGAGCTCCCTCTGGCTCATTCTTTTGATCTTCATACCAGCCTTGGTCTTCCTAGACTGAATCCCAGACCTGGGCTTCCTAGTAGATTCTCTTCATTTTCCACCATGGGCTAGGGTATAGTTTGTAAGTGCATATTTATGCAATTGTTTCATTTGTATGTTTCTCCCACAATCAGTTATTTTTGCCCATTTCATTCTCAGAACAAAGCTTATTGCCTACTATGTCATTTGCAGTAAAAACAAATATTTATCAGATATTGAACTAATAAGTCTGAAAATCAAACTGACTTAATCCACAGATCTCTAACAATAGTTGCTTACTGGACCAACTACATTATAGATACAGCTGAATAAATAACCAACTAGTAGTAATGGGAACTTGAGCCCCTCACTGCAATGGCCCTTGCCAGCCATAGCTCTAGTTATGGTGAAGGAAACAAAAGCCTAACTAACTAACTAAATGGTAGTGTGAATGTTTATTCTGATGACATTTTAGAAAGAAAGCTATGAGTTTATGGGCATCCTTCCCCTTTTGGGGATTCTCTATCATCAGAATATGTTTCACAGGACTTTTTTTTTTTTTTAAATAATGAAACGTTAAGTTATTCCAGTTCATTTCAGGTAGGACGTGAACATTTAACCCCAGTGTTATTTAAAATTAGGGGCAGTCTTACTATGCTGTCCCCTGTTGCAGTCACTTGTACATCTGTGTCCTTGCTTGAGTTTCCTCTTATCTTTTATAATTTTTATTTAAATTTAGTTGATTAACATACAGTGCAATATTGGTTTCAGGAGTAGAATTCAGTGATCCATCACTCAGTGTTCATCACAACCAGTGCCCTTTTTTATACCCATCACCCATCTAGCCCATCCCCCACCCATCTCCCTGCACCAACCCTCAGTTTGTTCTCTATCATTAAAAGTCTCATATGGTTTGTTTCTCTATCTCTTCCCCCCTCACCCACCCATATGTCCATCTGCTTTGTTTCTTAAATTCCACATATAAATGAAATCATATAGTATTTATCTTTCTTTGGCTAACTTATTTCACTTAACATAATACCTTCTAGTTCCATCCACTGTCTAGGCTTTTGACTGAAGTTGCTATGGGATTTCAGGGGCCATCTGGAAGTAGAAGAGAGAGACAACCACTCACTGTCAATGTATAGTGTAAAGAAAGTCAAAACCATTCGTGCCTGTGTATTATTCAGTCCAGTGATTCTTATTTTTTAAATTCAAGTCATTTTTTCTCCTAATAAAAGTTGAGTAACCTTGGCTTAACTTCAGATGATGTTCTGAGAGTTTTTTGCTGGGTACATCAATGTGTGAGCCCTGGGGCACCCGTTGAGTGGGAGAGATCCTGAGAGAACTCTTCCCCAGTTCTTCCAGTCAGTGCCTGACTCTCCTCATTGAGGTGGTTTTCAGATGTAGTTGCATCAGGATCTCCTCAGTTTTCTTCCTGTGAGGATGGTCTACTTTACTGGGAAGGAGGCTCATTTGTCTTAAAAAAAAAAAAAAAAAATTTTTTTTTTAACCTCAGTCTTTAGCCTGGTAATACTCATGCTGCAAGGAACAAAATTTCATAAAATTTCACAGAAGTTTATGGCTTTCAGTTGCATCTTTTTTTTAAAATAGCATTTAGGGATGCCTGGATGGCTCAAGGGTTAAGCCTCTGTCTTTGGCTTGGGTCATGATCTCAGGGTCCTGGGATCGAACCAACCATCAAGCTCTCTCTCTTAGGAGCCTCCTTACCACCTCTCTCTGCCTGCCTCTCTGCCTACTTGTGATCTCTCTCTGTCAAATAAGTAAATACAAACTTAAAAAAAAATCCTTAGAGCAATTTTAGATTCTTAGTAAAAAGGAGAAGAAAGATACAGAGATTTCCCATATTTCCCCTGCCTCCATTCATGCATATCATACATAGTATCAACCAGAATGGTACATTTGTTACAGGTGATGAACTGACATGGACACATAATTATACAACAAAGTCCATAGTTTACATTAAGGTTCACCCTTCGTGTTGTATATCCCTTGGGTTTGGATGAATGTATAATGGTGTGTATGTACCCTTGCATACAGTAGTTTCACTGCCCTAAAATCCTCTTTGCTCTATCTAGTCATCCTTTTCAACTCAACTAAGTCCTGTCAACCACTGATGTTTTCACTGTTTCTATAGTTTTGTCTTTTCCAGAATGCCACATAGTTGAAATAATGTAGTAGGTTAACGTTCAGATTGGCCTTTTTCATTTAGTAATATAGGTATACCTATTTCTGCTTTGGCCTTTTCTTATTCCTGGGATGATTTCAATAGAAAGAGAGTTGAGGGGTTGGAAGAAGACTTAGATAACCGATTACATTCTTTGACATCCTTAATTCATAGGAATCTCCAGGCTATTTCTAAAAGTTTAAAATGTTAGAATTTACTTATATTAGTTAATTATGAAATGATAAATTTAATGAGAAAATAGTTATTACTATCCTCATTTTACTAATATTTATCTCCTAAATAGTCCATGTGGACTGAAAGTAATATATTTGAAATGAATTTATAAACTCTAATTACTACTTAATAACAGGTCCTCAATAATTACTTCTTTTTTTTCAATAATTACTTCTTAATAAATGAATATACTCACTTTGCTGTGACTATAATTAATTGCTCACTTTCTTTATTGCAAAACAAAAAGATATAATAAAGGTGAACTCTGGAGAAGGTGAATCAAAGGACAGAGATTCATAGCCAACTGAAGAACCATAGGATTAAAAATCCCCATATTCTCTTTTTCATCACAAACCTCCATGATTACATCAGAGGCTGAAGCATTACCAGACTTTCCATAATTGTAAAGTGGTTGAAACTTGTCCTTAACCAATTTAATACTCCAATGAATTCTTTGCCTTTTTTTTTTCTTTTTGGTCTTCCTGGCAAAAAGATTAAATGTGTTTCATTTAGTTATTTTTTTGGTTGCAATCAACAGAGAGCAACTCTGCTTAGCTTAAGGAAAGTAAGAAATATTATAGGAAGCCTCCTGGCATGTCATGTTTAATCACAGCAGACCTGGATATTGAATCACAAAGGAGGAATCAGGAGAGCTCTAAGAACCTCAGCAGCAGAAGTTCATAAACCTTCTCTCCTGGCATTACCATAAGTGTGACTTACTGCACATGACATGGTGTCTGTGTCTCTGTCAGGTTTGGGCCTCCTTATGAGAGTCACTAGTTACCATCTTGTTCAGGGGGGAAGACCATGTGGCAGAGACACCATCACATGGGGTCTTCTTTTGTACTGGGGGTCCTTTTCAGAGCATGAAAATGATCCAGGCAGCTATTCTAAGGGGTACCACTTCTCCATGGAGGAAAGGGGGTCTGCTAACATTGATCACTTCTGGTCCTATGTTATATTTGGAAAGTCCTCTAGAATTTTTTTTAGCATATCACATTTGAAACCATGGGATATACTCCTTACACCAATGAAAATAATAGATGGCAATCAAATCACTGTAGCTTTCATAGGTACATGATAAGGAAGGGATTTTTTGACCAGGAGAAACAGTTGATAGAAGAGAAATGTGGTCAAGAGAACCAGTAAGTGGAATTAAATGGGTTTTTCTTTTGTGTCACATGAGAGGCCTTCTGGGATGCTTTTGTATCAGGTCTTAGGTAGAGACAAGTAAAAGATTATACTTCCGACTTGAGCCTTGGAAACAAGGCAGTCCTAGCACAAGCCATCTGAGTAGTAGTATCTCTGCTGATGGAAAGGATGGTGATAAGAATTTATGCTTTCTGACCACTTACTGACACACCATGCTAGGTCCTTTACTCATTCAGTCTTTGCAGTTGCCCGAAGAGGTAGTACTTGGGTTTCAGTTTCAACCCTGAAGTAGAGCTGAAAGGGAGTTTCTAGCCGTTCACTGTTCAACATGTGTATTCAACTCCCAGGAGAAGCAAACAGTGGAGTGTATTTCCAGATCTCATTACCTATTGTGGAAAAGATTTCAGCATCAGGATTTGTGAGTAAGGAGAATCCATTTCCTATTTGAAGTTCACTTTGAAATACTCAGTATTTATTCTATGAAGATATAAATAAATGTTAGGGGCCTTTTTCATCTTTATATCTGACAAGATTATTTATTTTGTATTTCAAGTAGTCCTAGGAATAAAAAAAAAATGAGGAAACTGACACCAGGAAATATTCCATAAAAATTGTAAGGTTTATATAGTATAAATATAGTTATATGTTTATGTGATAATAGCATGTTATCATATAGACATATGATAAAAATATAATACCTCTATGAGTTTGGCAGGGTAAGGACCATGCTCAGGATAACTCTGCTGGAAGAATGCTTGTTGGATATTGTCAAGTACCTTTTATGGTATTTTTACATTCCCCCTCCCCCGGGAGCCTATTGATGTATTGAAATCTATTAATTGATTTTGGAATGTTGAACCAACTGTGCATAACTAGTATAAACTTAACTTACTTATGGTGTAATTTTATTTATTAATAAATTTTAATTTATTAATTATTTATTTTTTAAAGATTTTATTTATTTATTTGTCAGAGTGAGCACATGCAGACAGAGTGGCAGACAGAGGCAGAGGGAGAAGCAGGCTCCCTGATGAGCAAGGAGCCTCATGTGGGACTTGATCCCAGGACGCTGGGATCATGACCCGAGCTGAAGGCAGCTGCTTAACCAACTGAGCCACCCAGGCATCCCTAATATTAATATTTAATTTAAAATTAATTTTATATACTGTTGATTTCCTAATATTTTGTGAATTTTTATATCTACATTTATGAGAGATATTGGTCTCTAGATTTACTTATAATGTAGTTCCTGTACATTTTTAAATATATACTTGAGTTTTTTATTTGTAATGAGTATAAACAGTGTAACATTTCAATTTTGCTTTCCAGTTGTTCATCGCTAGAGTATGGAAATGTTTGATTTTTATGTTTTAATATTATATCTTGTGACCTTATCAAAAATCACTTCTTAATTTTAGGAGCTTTTTCTATAAATTTATTGTGATTTCCTACATAAAAAATTATACTATCTGTAAGTAGGACAGTTTTGTGTATTTTTTTTTTCCTTTCTAATGAATATATCTTGCATTGCTTTTCTTGCTTTATTATAGTGGCAGATACTTCAGTTCCTATGTAAAATATGAATGGTGACAGTGAACATCTTTGCCTTATTCCCAGTCTTAGGTGGCAAGAATCCCATTTTTCAACATTAAGTATGATTTAGCTGTAGGTGTTTTATAGATGTTCATTCTCAAATAGAGGGATTTCTCTTCTATATCATGTCTTCTCTTTTTAAAAATTTAATTGCATTTTTTCATTGTTTCAAGATTTATTGTGTATGTGCCACACCCAGTGTTCCATGCAATATGTACCCTCCTTAATACCCACCACCAGGCTTACCCATCCCTCTATCCCCCTACCCTCTAAAACCCTCAGTTTGTTACTCAGAGTCCACAGTTTCTCATGGTTTGTCCCCCTCTCCGATTTCTTCCCCTTCACATTTCCTTTCCTTCTCCTAATGTCCTCCATGTTATTCCTTATGTTCCACAAGTAAGTGAAACCATATGATAATTGACTTTCCCTGCTTGACTCATTTCACTCAGCATAATCTCCTCCAGTCCCATCCATGTTGATACAAAAGTTGGGTATTCATCCTTTCCGATGGCTGAGTAATATTCCATTCTGTATATGGACCACATCTTTTTTATCCATTGGTCCGTTGAAGGGCATTTTGGCTCTTTCCACAGTTTGGCATTTGTGGCCATGCTGTTATGAACACTGAAGTACAGATGGCCCTTCTCTTCACTATATCTGTATCTTTGGGGTAAATGCCCAGTAGTGGAACTGCAGCATCATAGGGTAGCTCTATTTTTAATTTTTTGAGGAATCTCCACACTGTTTTCTAATGTGGCTGCACCAACTTGCATTCCCACCAACAGTGTGAGAGAGTTCCCCTTTCTCCACAATGTCTCGAACATTTGTTATTTCCTATCTTGTTAATCCTTGCCATTCTAAGTGGTATAATGTGGTATCTCAATGGTTTTGATTTGAATTTCCTTGATGCCTAATAATGATCAACATTTTTTTCATGTGTCTGTTAGCCATTTGTATGTCTTCTTTGGGGAAGTGTCTGTTCATGTCTTCTGCCCATTTTTTGACTTGATTATTTGTTTTTTTGGGTGTTGAGTTTGAGAAATTCTTTGTAGATCTTTGTAGATCAGTTCTTTGTCCATAGTGCCATTTGCAAATATCTTCTTCCATTCCGTGGTTTGCCTCTTTATTTTGTTGACTCTTTCCTTTACTGTACAGAAGCTTTTTATCTTGATGAAGTCTCAAAAGTTCATTTTCGCTTTTGTTTCCTTTGCCTTTGGAGGAATCTCCTTAATGTATTTTTACTTTCTTTGATGGGATAGGCCACATCAGTTCCTAGATATGTGGTAATATATCTGGTCAGACTTTGTGTCTGGGGTGAGTTCAAAGCTTTGCTTCTCTGTGTCCTGTTCACAGAAGACCAGGAGATCTGGATTTTTAACTTGTCCCAGTAATCCTGATAACCTCAGTGCATGCTTATTTTAATAGTCTTATGGCCCTATATTTTTTTTTGGCCTTAGTAGGTTCTGCTTTGCTTTCTTGGGGGGGGGCAGGATTATTCAAATGTGTAAAATTTGGGGCTTTTTAAAAAGTATTTTATCAATCATAATTTTGTCAATCATGTGTCATTTACTCCTCCTTACCATTATGTAGAGTAGATATTACAGTCTCTGTTATAGATGAGAAAACACATAAGGAGAATGTGATTTCAGTAGTGAAACACATTTTCTAAGGTCAAAGGAGTTGAGAGAAGGTATAGTGTGTCAGGCAAAAGGCAGTATTCAGAGGGTTGGAATCCATAAGAAATAGACATTTCTGAGAACTCTAGCATTGGTCATTTAAGTTTGTCAGAGAGAGGGCTAGAGGACTGAGAGTTTTAGTTTTTAATTAAGCCACTGGAGCACCTGGAATGAATGGGTCCATCAATCATATCCCCCTTAGTGTTTGTATTTTCCAGTTTTTTTTTTTTTAAACAAGATAATGTGGAAGAGCTTCTAGGTAAACAAAATGTCAATATGTTATTAGCTTAGAGAAAATAATTTCAATATATACAACTGATAAAAGTTGGTATCCAGAGCATATAAAGAACTCCTAGAAATCAATAGAAAAATTATAAAACAATTTTAAAAGTACTTAAGGGATATGAGTAGGCAATTCACATGAGAAATTAAAATAGCCAGAAAAGGAAAGATGTCTGTCTAATTTTTCAGTAATCAGTAGATACAAATTAAAACAATAGCATTTCACACTAATCAGATTAGTTGATTCACGCATATTAAAAAGCTTGATAATTCCAAGTGCTACTTATATTTGGGTGAAATGGAAAAATTCATATACTGTTATTGTAAAATGAGTAAGTATGACCATTCTAGGGAGGATTTTGAAAGTATCTAATATTACATATTTGTATTTCCTGTGACACAACACCAATCTCACCTTAAAGTAAGTATCTCAGAGAAATTTTGATATAAGAACAGAAAAAGATTGCTTACAAATGCAGTGGATTTTCCTATTATTTATAGTCATCCTTACTGGCTGATTTTACCTAGGAAAACAGTTATTCAAGTCCCTTTTCTTTTCCCGATTTGAAACCTTTGCTCTAGGCTTAAGTATCTGGTTAGGCTAGCCAGAAACTGAAGAATTTGAACAGAGATCATCACAGCAGGACTTTCACCTAGGCAAATTTTCTGTTAATTGCACTGAAGGACAAAATGGCAAATAACTTCAGAAAATATTTCAGAAATCATTCCCATTGTCTTTTGGTACTCTATCAATTTGGCAAATGCATGGTAGAATTTTTATCATATTAGCAACAGTCTTTATGATTGTGTTGAAAACTTGTACAAAGGCCCCATGGAAAATTGGAAATATTTTGTATTTTCATGTTATATTAATAAATACTAAAGGCACTTATGGAGACAAACTACACTAGAATAAGAGCTATGGGTTTATCATACTTTGCATCAGAGACACATTTTATTTTCATTTTTTAAACTTTTTATTCAATTAGCCAACATGTAGTACATCATTAGTTTTTGATATAGTGTTCAATGATTCATTAGTTGTGTAGCACCTAGTGCTCATCAGATCATGTGCCCTCCTTAATGTCCATCACCCAGTTATCCCATCCCCCCAATCCCCTCCCTTTTGCAACTCTGTTTCCCAGAGTGCAGAGTCTGTCATTGTTTGTCTTCCTCTCTGATTTCTTCCCATTCAGTTTACCCTCCCTTCCTCTGTGGTCCTCTGTGCTATTCCTTGTATTCCACATATGAGTGAAACCATATGATAATTGTCTTGCTCTGATAGACTTATTTCACTT
This sequence comes from Meles meles, assembly GCF_922984935.1. Lineage (NCBI taxonomy): Eukaryota > Metazoa > Chordata > Mammalia > Carnivora > Mustelidae > Meles > Meles meles. Next base: position 42,369,331 of record NC_060078.1, on the reverse strand, counting down.
AGCATAATACCCTCCAGTTCCACCCATGTTGATGCAAAAGGTGAGTATTCATCCTTTCTGAGGGCTGAGTAATATTCCTTTGTATATATGTACATCTTCTTTATCCATTCTTCTGTCGAAGGGCACCTAGGCTCCTTCCACAGTTTGGCTATTGTGGACATTACTGCTATGAATACTGGGGTGTATGTGCTCCTTCTTTTCACTACATTTGTATCTTTGGGGTAAATACCCAGTAGTGCAATTGCTGGATCATAGAGTAGCTCTATTTTTAAAGTCTTGAGGAACCTCCATACTGTTTTCCAGAGTGGCTGTACCAGCTTGCATACCCATCAGAGACACATTTAAAAATTCATCCTTTAGTGTTTCAGTGTTTGGAACTAGACATTTCTGGATATTTTAACCTTTTAGAAATTTAACCTTTTTTGAAATTCAGTTTCTTTGTAAATAAAATGGACCTAAATCATGACCACTTAGAATTTCCATGAGGAATATATGAAATTGTAAATGCAAGCTTTAGGTGTCATGATTGGTATGGAGTAAAAGTTCAGTAAATGTTAATTCTTTTTTCTAATTAGAGTAATTCCAACACATACACAGATATAGAGAATAATAAAACAGCCATTTAAAATGGTAATACCTTGTCAAATTTACCTCAAATTATTTTTTTTAGAAATAAACTATTATAGGCACAGAGCTCTCTGTGTGCCATCTCTGACTACTTTTCACCTGCCTTGCCTAGAAGTAACTCTTACTTGCTCATAATTCCTATGCATTTCTACATTTTAATTAGATATCTGTGTATGAATAGCAAGCACAAAATGTGTAAGTATGGTGTCTTAAAACTTTATATAAATGATAATATTCTATTTTTATGAATTGGGTTAACTTAAAAACCTAATTTGTTTCCCATGCAGATAACAAATTGTCTCAGAATAATAAATAGTCCATCCTTTCCCATTGATTTATCGTCCCAGTCATGTATCAAGTGTACGTATAGGTGCATGTTTGAGTTTGAATTCCCATCTATTCCATTGGTTTCACTGCATGTCCCTGTCAGTACTATATTGTCTTCATCAAAATAGCTTTATAATAAAATTGATGTTTTATAAGGCAATTCCTTCTACATTCCAATAAATTATAGTGGCTATTATTGAACTTTTTATTTTCCACATTAGAATATGATTAAGTTACATGCACACATTGCATATTTTTATTGAGATTATATTAAATTTATAGAATAATCTGGACAGAACTGACATTATGATAATTCTGTCATTCATGTACGTGGTATATCTTGATGCATATGTCAAAGAGAAACAAGGCCAGACACTTGTTATAGGCAGTAGTCCGATTTTAGGCAGTAACCGTTATAGAAGGGAAGAGAATAGGGAATGAAAATTCAGCTCAGTTTCAATCTGTGAAGAGGTGACTGGCCATGTTAGTGGGAGAATGAGGGAGGAGGAATGATCAGGGGTTCCAACAAAGTCAGGGAAGTAGAAAATCACAGAAAGCAGGTTGGCAGGTTGATCAGTGTAATTAGGTCATCTGGATTTGCTAACTGGTGCATATTGACATTAGGCTTCTACCTTTCCACAGAGACCAGGAGACAGGAACGCCATCTTTAGGTGTTGACTGGAGTTATCCTTAAATTCTTCTGGCCACAGGGTGCCTGGGTGGCTCAGTGGGTTAAAGCCTCTGCCTTCGGCTCAGGTCATGATCCAAGGGTTCTCTGACCGAGCCCCGCATCGGGCTCTCTGCTCAGTGGCCTTCGGCTCAGGTCATGATCCAAGGGTTCTCTGACCGAGCCCCGCATCGGGCTCTCTGCTCAGTGGGGAGCCTGCTTCCTCCTCTCTCTCTCTCTCTGCCTGCCTCTCTGCCTACTTGTGATCTCTGTCTGTCAAAAAAATAAATAAAATCTTAAAAAAAAAAATTCTTCTGGCCGCTTTGAGCTTTCCCAAGCAGCAAATTAAGTTGGCTGTGGTATCTGAGGGACAGAGCCTAGATGAGAAAAGAGCTCAGAGGAACCTGGGTTTGGTTGAGGAGTCTCTTGATTCAGTTCTCTTTATATTTGCTAATTTTTTGTGAATTTTTCTTTTAATCTCATGGTGAATTTGTAAGAGAGCTAAATAACCAATAACCTTAACAGAAAATCAGTCAATTTTGTTTAAAATTAATAAATCAAGGAAACATATGAGTATGTCATATAGAATACGTTTTCTGCTCTAGGCAGACTGAGAGGCTTCAGCCTCCATGAGATCACCTACATACAATAAAGGAAGTTACATTTTTGTATATCTGAATTTTGGATGTTTAAATATCTTCCCTCCAGGATGTGGTGGCCAACATGTTCTCTTTTACAAAAGACCTCAAAAAAGAAATAAAAGGGTCAAGAGGAGAAGAAAAATGATCTGTGAAATGAGCTGAGATGTAGGGGTCAAAAGGCAGATAAAAATGGGAGAAAAACAAAATCTTTTAGAGAGATGAAAGTCATGAACAGCAACACAAAATAGAATAACACTTAAAAAGCATTTATTATAGAAGTGATCATAGATACAGATGAGAGGAGATATGACACATATGTAATTGGCATCCTTGGAAAAGGCCAAAGACAATATAAAATGTAATGAAATATATAAACTTGAAGAAAATTTCTTCTGAAATAAAGAACACTGTTATCTGCCACACAAAAAAGCACATCAATCCCCAGAAGAATTTTATACAGAAAAATTAACACCAGTTTATAGCTTGAAATATAAATTGAGATAGTTAAAATGTAGTATGAATAGAATTATACGTTTATAAATTTAGTTTTTCATTTCCTTTTCCCTTCCCATCTTCTTTCTGTTTCTACATTTTTTTTAAAAGATTTTATTTATTTATTTGACAGACAGAGATTACAGGCAGGCAGAGAGGCAGCCAGAAAGAGAGGAAGGGAAGCAGGCTCCCTGCTGAGCAGGGAGCCCGATGCGGGGCTCAATCCCAAGACTCTGGGATCATAACCGGAGCCGAAGGCAGAGGCCACTGAGGCCACTGAGCCACCCAGGCGCCCCTGTTTCTACATTTATTATTTCTCCTTCTCTTATTTCCTTCCTTTCACCCTCCCTCCCTTTCTTTCTTCCTTTCTATTTATGCATGTATATGAGAGGTAAGGGCAATAATATATACCACATATTAGTGGTGATTTATGAATGTCAAGATAATTTTATCATTTTTAATATTAGGGTATTTTATTTTCCACAAAAAATATTTAAATATATAATAGCAGGTACAATTTGAAAATCTGGAAGGCTATAGAAAAGATATTATATACAGACACATCGGTGCATGAGGTTGATTTAATATTAGTTTCCAATATCACCTCTTAATGTATGTAGCATATTTCTGACTCTATATATTGCTTCTCAGAATTAAGGAAGTTCTACAGTTTGTAGAACTTCCTGCCTATCTGCTGCTTCTAGACCTGTCACTATCTTGAGCTAATTACAGTCTGATAAAGGATGATCATCTTTAAGCTACCCTTATTCACCCATTTGTCACAAACCCATGGACAACCTACTTGGCACTGAACCAGATCTCCGAGAAAATCCTCACTTATTTCTGATCTGTTCCTATTTATTTCAAGTTCATATATAGTTTTGAAACTTGGCTTCTGGCTATAGTACATTTATTCTCCATCTGGTCCACACAACTGTTATCTCCGCCTTTCTTTCAAGGGCTTTGAACTTTTTCCTCTTCACCTTTTTCTTGCTTCACCAAACAGGCCCTGCCCACATTGACCCCTCAAGAGCCCAGCTTCCTACCCTACCTAGCCCCCCAGGTGGGACTCTAGCATGCTGAACACGTCATCTGACAAGGAAGCTTCAATTAGAGGCCACAGAAGATAATGGTGAAGTGCCCAGTGTTTGGAGTAATCCAGGCTTGGTGCCTATCCAAGCCCTTAACTTTTGCCAGCATATGACCTAGGAGACTTATGTAAGTCTCTTAATTCTCAGTTTCCTGGCCCGTTTAATGGGTATCGTGTGCTTTCCTCTTAAGGCTGTTCTAAGGATAAAATGAGATAATTTACATAGAATGTTTACCATAATGTGAGCCATAGGGGAAATGTTCACTAAGAGCAGCTTTCGGTTATTATGAAATAGTGAAAGCAAAGATTGTTCTAGGAAACATAAAGCAGGGAAAATTCTGATGTGAAAATTGCTCTTTCCATGCTAATGACTATAAAATATATTTTGGCTTCTATGTCTGTGAGGACTGGTGCATGGAACTACCTGCTTGAGTACCTACCGATATCTTAAATTGCATTTTCCTGCTTTTGAAAGATATTTTAAATTGTTCCGTAGGCAATTCACATTCCTCAGAAATCTTTTATTCTGTTTCCACGAGACACTTCCTTTTCATCCCCAAAATGTGGATGAAGAAACTTTCCCATCACAGAGGAACACGAGTCAACTACAAATAGGAAGATGCTGTTTATGGTGCATATTTCTTTTGGGAGAATCATTGTCACATATCTGACTCAACACTTATTTCTAGAAGAACAAGTTGTTCAGGAAGGAAATCTATTTCCATATCTAAAATGAAAGTTTTATTTAAGAAGTGCAATTGGAATAAATCATGCAAGAGAAAGTGGTTAAAGTGCACAGCTGCCGGTTTCAAATTTAACACTATTTGTATATGAAAAAGTAGCTGGGAAAGTTTCACTTTTAGTTCTAGACCCACTGGGTAGCTTCAGGGCACGTGAAAGTATTCTCCATTTGATTCCTTGCTCTGTTTGGGAGGGCCTTTGTGCAGAAGCTCTGTGGCTTTCAAACAAGTAAGAAACAGCCATCAAGCAAAAACTCAAGTGCCTCTTGGGATGGAATTTTTGAGATTTGGCCCTGAGAGTATTCGAAGCATAGTGAGTGAGAGTGTTTGCTGTTGCTATGTTGAAGAGAAGCAAAATGTAAAGGGTTGGTCATCTGAGTGGATCTAGAACTACATGGAGATGAAAATGTCAGAACCAAGGCTGTGTGTTCGGGGCAACTCTTGGATACAGACCCACAGCCTAATGCCTTTTGGTGTAGGCAGTTCTATTACTTCACAGGGCATTTCTTCACTTTGGGGTTTTCTGTCTACATCTCACTTCCCTCAGCCTTTTCAAATTCTTTCCCCTTTTCCTATTTCCTCTTCTCTCTCTTCCCTTTTTCTTCCTTGTATATATCTTCCCAATTACAATTCTTCTCCAATGTTAGTGCGGTTGGCTTTTCTGCTTTTCCCCAATTATGTCTCCCCACTTTTTTCCTATCCTTTCATTATCTCTTCTTATACCAGTTTCTCTTCATTTCCTATTCTCTCTCTCTCTCTCTCACCAACTGACATATACCCAACTAAGACTGCCCGGTGTTTGCCACTCTTCAGGAAGCTCACCTTACTCTGCAGTCAGAAGTGATCTCTTGCTTCCCTGGATTTGCCTAACACTTGATTCAATCTCTGATTTGTCCCTGCCTCTCTCCTTCCAGCAAGCTGAGTGTCTTTCTGCTCTGCTCTGCTCTGTCACAGGGAAGTTTCTTGCATAAAAGGATGGTGCCTTCCTACCGCTGTGTCCTTCATAAATCTTAGCATAATGACTTACAACTGGTAGGATCATTTATTCAATAAATATTTCTGACTGTACATATAGAATGGCTAATATAGCAATTTAATGTGATCAGAAGTTACAAGTTTCTATCTTCTGTGAAAATTCTACAAATAGATCTCAATATTGTGCTGAAAGATTTATTTTAAGGGTGAATTTCCAAGGAAACATCATTTTAGAAGATACTTATTATTTAGATATTATGAGTTTAGAACCAGAGTTAACCACTGCATTTGTCATTAGGTATAGTGGGGTCTAAATGAATGTACTGGGTGGGGGTGGGGAGGAGGGAATGAGACAAGCGAGCCAGGAGGATCTTTGAGCTCTGGAGCACCTCATAAAGGTAGATAGGTAAAATGCAAAATGATAGTATTTGCAGAGAACTTGATGAAGTCACTTCGTTGTTTAATTTTAGCTTTCTGAGAGGAGATCAATATATATCTTATATCCACTTCCTCTTCTTTCAAGGTCAAGATACATTAAGAGATAATTATGAAAAGTGCTTTAGCTTTTACTCTGATAAGCAAAGGTATAAAGCTATCCTGGGTATGTGGGATTTTATGTGATGCCACCCATAGTAAAAGCCAAAGTATTCAGTATGACCTGAGAGCCCTTACATGATATTTGCCTTATATCCTTCTCATGTCTAAATGTTTCTGGTTTCAGATTTTCCATTCTTTCTCTCCCCTTCTTTACTCCAGCCATTGTTTCTTCAGTAGGCTGGGTGTAGATATACTTCTATTTGGGAGATTTTACCCTCTCTCAGGAATGCTCCATGTCACCATCCCTCCATTCTTCAAATCTTCTGTTAGAAGTCATGTTCTCGGAGAGGACTTCCCTCTTCACCATCCTTAAAAATCAAACCTGTTACTTTATATCACGTGTTATACTTTTTTACACTTACTGTGCGCACCACCACTCCCTGTCACTTTGCTGGGGGTCAGTTTCATGCCCTCATGCTTGGTTTTATGCTCTGCTATCACCACCTTAAAATTTTTAATACCTTTTGAACAAGGGGCCCTGTATCTGCAGATTATGTAGCCAGTTCTAAGTTTGCTTATTTTTAATATTGCCAGTCTTCCCTCCCTTTTTAAGGTGGAATAATATTATTTCATTGAATATATAGGCCACATTTTGTTTATGAATTATACATTTATGGACACTTGAATTGCCACTTCCTTTTGGCCACTGTGAATAATGCTTCTGTGAACATGGGTGTGCAAATATCTGTTCAAGAGCCTTCTCTCCATTCTCTTGGGTATATACCCAGAACTGTAATAACTGTATCACATAGATGCTTTTTTTATGTTTAATTTTTTGAAGAATCACCTAATTTTCCATAGCAACTGAACCATTTTAAATTCTCATCAGAAATGCGAAAGGGTTCCAATTTCTTTACATCCTTGCCAACTTTTAAAAATAATATCCATCATAATTGTGGGTTTAATACTCATTTTTCTAATGAATGATTTAGAAATTCATTCTATTCAGGTCTTCTGCTCATTTTTAAATTTAATTGTTTTGTTTTTTTTGTTGAGTTTTAGGAGTTCTTTATATATTCTGGATATTAATTCCTTCTCAGATACATGATTTGAAGGTATTTTCTCCTATTATGTGGGTTGACTTTTTACTCTGTTGATAAGAGTCTTTTCATGGGCAAAGGTTTCAAAGTTTGCTGTAGTCCGATTTATTTATTTTTTCCTTTGGTTGCTTGTGCCTTTGGTGTCATAATCCAAGAAGTCGTTATTATACCCAGTGTCATGAAACTTTTCCCTTATGTTTTTTTCTGGGCATTTCATAGTTACACACACACATGCACATATCCCCCACATCTTCTTTATCTACGCATCAGTTGATGGACATTTGGACTGTGTTCATAATTTGACTATTGTTGATAATGCTGCTATAAGCATTTACACATGCCCCTTTGATTTGTATTTCTGTATCATTGGGTAAATACCTAGTAATACAATTTCTGTATCAGAGTGTGGTTCTATTTTTAACTTTTTAAGGACTCTGCATACTGTTTTCCCAAATAGCTACCTGCACCATTGTGCATTCCCTCCAACAGTGGGAATGGGTTCCCATTTCCTCATATCCTCACCAACATCGGTTGTTTCTTGTCTTGTTAATTTTATCCATTCTGACAGGTGTGAGGTGATACCTCATTGTAATTTTGATTTGTATTTCCCTGATGATGAGTGATGTTGAGCAACTTTTTTTCATGGGTCTGTTGGCCTTCTGTAAGTCTTCTTTGGAGAAATGTCTGTTTATGTTTTCTGCCCATTTCTTAAGTGGATTATTTATTTTTTGGATATTGAGTGGATAAGTTTTTATAGATTTTGGATACTAATCCTTTATCAGATATGTCATTTACAAGTATCTTCTCCAATTCCATAGGCTGTCTTTTAGTTTTCTTGGTTGTCTTCTTTGCTGTGCAGAAACCTTTTATTTTCATGAAGACCCAACAGTTTCTCTCTGTTTTTGTCTCCCTTGGAGACAAAATCAGGAGACATATCTAGTAAAAAGTTGCTGATGTCAAAGAGGCTGATGTCTCTGTTCTCCTCCAGGATCTTAATGGTTTCCTGTCTCACATTTAGGTCTGGATAGCAACATGTAAAAGGATTAAATGACCACTTTCTTATACCATACACAAAAATACATTCAAATGGATTAAGACCTTTGATCCATTTTGAGTTAATTTTGTTATATGGTATAAGGTAAGGATACAACTTCATTCTTCTGCATGTGGATATCCGGTTTTCGTAGCACCATAAAAAGGACTGCCTTTTCCCATTAAAAGGTCTTGGCACTATACATGTGAGGATTTACTTCTGGGATTCCTGTTCTAGTCCCTTGGTCTCTCTGTTTGTTTTTATACTTGGATAACTTTGTAGTAAGTTTTGGCTATTTACGTTTCCTTGGGTTCCAGGATACATGTGACCTTGAAGTAAATTTAATTAATTTTTTAATTCCAATTTACTTTAGAGACTTTTATGGACAATAGCTAAACTGTGCCTTTCACTGGGTCAAGAAGATCCAAGGGGCACTGATAAATATCGGAGAAGCAGCTTCAAAAAGGCAGAAGTCCTGAAGCTGGGGAAGAGCACTGTTTTATCTGTTACTAACTGTAAACACTAAGAAATCCTGGGCAGGGGAATACTCCATACTCTCTCCTCATTCTTATCTTTCTGTAGATATGAGATGATTTTCTCTCCCAGTGATTTCTGATCTTTCTCCCTTTCCTAACTTTTGTAACAGAAGGAAGAAGTTATTTAGGTATGGAGGTTTATCTGGCTTTATCATAGGTTATGTTATGGTTTTAAGTTTTTCTTAACTATTTTATTATGTGGGTTGTTTTCTTAGAGTTGTATTTTTGTTTAGTTCCCCTTGACAACTAAAGAATGACAATTCAGGAATTCAAAATACACTGCAGGTTGCCACATATTGGGTGTCTTGGCCATAGCAGACTTTGTTAATCAGATAAATTGTTTCTCCCAACTGAGACCTGGTATTACTTGAAATAACCTCCTTAGAGTAATTCTAAGCACCAGCTCCCATTGAATTGAAACTGGCTACAGAGAGAAAACTTATTGCTCAGATATAAAGTTCATCCTTAAATAATCTTCTATCCTGAATATGTGTATGTAAATTATATCTGGAAATATGTAGAAGAACCTATTAATATAAATTCCTCCAGGGAGAGAAACAGAACAGAGATAGGAATAAGAGAGAGATGTTTCACTATATAGTGTTTCACATCTAATGATTGTTTTAGTTATCCAGAATTAAACGGAACAATATTTGAAAGCACTGAAGATTATTTACCTTTAATTCTGATATATTTCATTCCTTCCTTGTACCGCGTTGAAGAGTAGTAGTCAAAGTGGACATTTTGTTTTACATGATGTTGAAAATGTTCTCTAAAATTTTTTGCTCTATTTTTACATAGGATTATAATTTTTTAATCTATCATCTCTAATGTTATCCATTTGAATTTTCAAAATGCTTAATTATTGCTAGCTATAGACTGAGTGATAACCCAGGTAAAGTGCTAGCAGGCATTACCTCCAATTCTTGGGGGAAATATATTAATAGTCCTAGATTGTTCATTTAGTAACTTTTACATAATGAGGAGAAAAGATAATCCAGCATTGAAAAAAAAATTAACAGCTAAGAGAACAAGTCAATGGTCTCTTTAGATGAAATTTGATTGTTTCTATATCAAGCCCAATTCATTGCCTCTTCAAGGAGGACACCATCATCCTAGCTTCTTAGTAATGGCTTATCCATATCTGGTAAATGGATTTGTAAGGTCACATTCTTTCTGAAGACCTAGCTGGGAAGAAACAAGAAGCATGGATGAAGATTTTAGCCTCTACCATATTTTACCAAATAGCTTTTATAGCAGAGCATTGCATTAATGTATGAAATGCTTTTTCAATACTGAATAAAGTAGTGCTTTGTTTCTCATTGGCTATTATTATTTGTGAGTATCTTCCACAAGATTTCTAAAGAGGAGATATAAGAGTTTAGGTACTAATACTCACTCCAGATTCTTAACAGTTAAGCCCAATTGCATCAAGAAAGTAAATCATAGAAAATAATTTTTGTGGTGTTTTCATTAAGATAGTACATGTTAGTCAGAGAATTAAAGAATACTGAGGAATGCTCTTAGGAAGCAATTCTTAGAAAATATCATAATACTTCTTTTTGGGTTTCTGAGAGTTTGGAGATCACTAGAGATAAGAGAAATTCAGAGAAAGATTTGTAGAACCAGCTGACATGAAATACTGGTGTCTGTGAACCAAGAGAGAGTTCGTATTCTTCTAGTCAGCACAGGGTTATAAGGAGAAATGGAAAGAAAAATGTAATATATTATAATATATAATATGTATGATATATATATATGTGTGTGTGTGTGTGTGTGTTATAACTGATTTGTACTTTTTTCCAAAACCAGGCATCTGTATGTATATAACACACACACACACATACAATTTATATATATTGACATGTGTGTGTATATGTAATAAATACAAAAGGTAAAACAGACATTAGGAAAACTTGGGATACAACATTTTGTTGTAGTTCTTACATGACCCATCACTGGGTCCCAGAAAGGTATGGAAGACAGTATTACAATTTATCTCTTGATTATGACTTTCTGTCAATTGAGGGTTTAAGTTAAACTTTCATTTTAAAATAATTTTATATTCACATACAGCTATAGAATAATCTAGGCAGATCATTTATATCCTTAACCTAGTTTCCAACACAGATGACATCTTTTTTTTTTATTTTTTTTATTTTTTTTTTAAAGATTTTATTTATTTATTTGACAGAGAGAGAGATCACAAGTAGGCAGAGAGGCAGGCAGAGAGAGAGGGGAGGAGGCAGGCTCCCCACGGAGCAGAGAGCCTGATGCGGGGCTCGATCCCAGGACCCTGAGATCATGACCCGAGCCGAAGGCAGCGGCCTAATCCACTGAGCCACCCAGGCGCCCCCAGATGACATCTTACAAAACGGGAGTTGAATATCACAACCAGGATATTGCAATTGAAACAGTCAGTATTAAGAGCATTTCCATCATCACAGATACCCCTCATGTTTCCCTTTTATGGCCACCTACTTCCTCTCTCATTCCCACCCCATCCTCAACCCATGGCAACCACTGAACTGTTCCTCTTTCTATAGTTCTGTGATTTCAAGTTGGTGTATATATATATATGTATATGTGTATATATGTATGTATATACATATATATGTAGTTAGATAGATATAGATATATCCATCCAATTCATATATGTATATCTGATCACTGAATATGTGATCTTTTGGAATTGTCTTTTTTTTTCCACTCAGCAGTTTTCTGGTGATTTTTCCGGGTTATTACATGTTTCAGTAGTTCCTTTTTATTGCTGGGTAATCATTTCATGGATGGATTTACTAGAGTTTAACCAGTCACCTGTTGAAAGATATCTGGGGCATTTTAATCTTGGGGTATTAAAAATAAAGCTGCTATAGACTTTCAGGTGCAGATCTTTCTGTGACCACAAGCTTTCATTTCTGTAAGATAAATGTCCAGGAGGGCATTTGCTGGGCTGCAAGGTCTTTGTGGTTTAATTTTATAAGAAATTACCAAAACCGTTTTCCAGAGTTGCTGTACCACTCATTTTCTATTATAACCACATCCGTGCTGGCATTTGGTATTGTCTCTGTTTTTTATTTTAGTTATTCTGAGAGGTGTATGTAGTGATATCCCAATTTGGTTTTCATTTTCATTTCCTTAATGGTCAATTATGTTAAGTATCTTTTCATGTGCTTTTTTTTTTTATCTTTTTCAATGGAATGTCTCTTGATATCTTTTGCCCATGTTCTAATTGCATTATTTGGTTTTTTTTTTTTTGTTTGTTTTGTTCTTTTTTTTTTTCTTACTGTGGTGTTTTGAGAGTTCTTTATATACTTTAGACATAAGTCTTTTTTGTTGACTATATGTGTTGCAAATATTTTTCTCCACTCTTTAACTTTTCATTGTCCTGGTAAGATCTTTTATAATTTAAAAGTTTTTAATTTTGATGAAGTGCAATTTTAATCTTATGAGTCATGATTTTGGATCCAAGTAAAAGAATGGTATAGCCCTAGATCTCAGTTTCTCTTTTTTCCCTAAGAGTTTTATAATTTTAGATTTCAATATAAATCCATGATCCATTTTGAGTTAATTTTTGTAAGGTGTGAGATTTAAGGTGACATTTATTTTTTGTATATGCTTGTCCACTCAGTCTAGCACCATTGGTTGAAAAGCCTATCTTCTTTACATCAAACTTATGTGTACTTTTTTTTTAAAACCACCATCTGTGTGTAGGTGTATTTCTGGGTTCTGTATTCTTTTTTTATTGATCTGTGTGTCTGCACCTCTGAGAAAAACCACACAGTGTTGCTACTATTGTTGTAAAATAAGTCTTGAAATTGTGTAGATTGGCCCCCTTCATTTTATTATTATTTTCCAAAGTTGTTTTAGCTATTCTGGTTTCTGAGCCATTCCATAAAAGTTTTAGGATAATTTGTGTGTGTCTAGAAAAAAACACTTTGTTGATAATTTGATAGGATTGTACCAAACCTGTATATTAGTTTGAGGGAGAATTAACATCTTTAGTATGTGAAATCTTCCAACCCATTAATGTAGTATGTGTATCTATTTATTTAGACATTAGGTATATTTTTTATCAGTTTTTTGTGTTTTTTTAGCACACAAATCCTATAGATGTTTTGTTAGAAAAGTATTTTAGTATTTCATATTTTTAGAGATTGCAAATGACATTTTAACTTTTGAATTTCAGTGTCTACATGTTCAGTGTTGGTATTTCTCTATACTAATTGTGTTGTATGTGTACCTTATATCCTGTGACCTTAGTGAACTCACTTATTTTTAGGAGTTTTTTGTAGATTTCTATATAGACAATCATGTCATATACTAATAAAAACAGCTTTATTTCTTCCTTTCCAAGTTGCATGCTTTCATTTCTTTTTCTTATCTTACTGCACTGGCTATAAATTCAAGCACTAAGTTGAATAAGTTTGGTGAAAACAGGTATCCTTGCCTTTTTCTCAATATTAGGAGGCAAGCATTCAGTCTGTCAATATTAGGCATAATGTTAACTTCAGCTTTTTAAAAGATGGTTTTAAGAAACTTGGTTTTAAGAAAAATGGTTTTAAAGAAAGTTGAGAAAATTATATTCTTATTTTTCTGAAAGACTTTATCATGAAGTGGTGTTAAAGTTTGTCAGATGCTTCTTCTGCACTTCCTAATATTGTCATGATTTTTTTTCTTTAGCCTATCAGTGTGGTGGATTAAGTTGACTGGATTTTGAATATTGAACCAAAATTGCACCCTTGGAATGAACCCCATTTTGTCCCTCTGTATATTGCTGAATTCTATTTGCTAATACTTTGTTAAGGTTTTTTTTTTTTTTGTATCTGTATTCATGAGTTATGGGTCTGAGTTTCCCCTCTCTCTCTCTCTCTCTCTTTTGTACTGTCCTTGTCTGTTTCAATATCAGAGTAATACTACATAAAATAAATGGGGACGTTTTCTCTCCTTATGAAAGAGATTATATACAATTGGTGTTAACTATTCTTTAAACATTTGGTAGAGTTCTGCAATGAGACATCTGAACTTGGGGTTTTCTTTTTTGGGAAATTTCTAATAACAAATTTGATTTTCTAACTGTCAGAGAGCTATTAAAATGATCTGTTCGGTATGAGATGAGTTGTAGTAGCTTATGTTTTTCAAGGAGTTAGTCCATTTCTCTAAGCTGTCAAATTAACAGTGGTGAGAGTGGACATCTTGTTGTGTTCCTGATCTCAAAAGGAAGGCTGTCAGCTTTTCCCCATTGAGGATGATATTTAGTGTGGGTTTTTCATAGACAGATTTTATGAAGTTGAGGAATGTTCCCTCTATCCCTGTACTTTGAATCATTTTAATCAGGAATGGATATTGTATCTTGTCAAGTGCTTTTTCTGCATCAATTGAGAGGACCATGTTGTTCTTCCCTCTTCTCTCATTGATTCGTTCTATCACACTGATTGATTTGCAAATGTTGAACCACGCTTGCCTCTCATGGATGAATCCCACCTGGTCATGGTGGATAATCTTTTTTTTTTTTTTAATATTTTATTTATTTGACAGAGAGAAAGCACAACTAGGCAGAGAGGCAGGCAGAGAGAGAAGGGGAAGCAGGCTCCCCGCGGAGCAGAGAGCCTGATGCGGGGCTCAATCCCAGGACCCTGAGATCATGACCTGCACCGAAGGCAGAGGCTTTAACCCTCTGAGCCACCCAGGTGCCCCAAGGTGGATAATCTTTTTAATGTAGTGTTGGATCCTATTAGCTAGCATCTTGTTGAGAATCTTGGCATCCATATTCATCAGGGATATTGGTCTGAAATTCTCCTTTTTGGTGAAGTCTTTGCCTGGTTTGGGGATCAGGGTAATACTGGCTTCCTTCTGTTTCTATTTTTAAATTAACCTGTGTAGAGGTGGTATGGAGGTGCTTTGCTGCAGCCTTGCAAGAGCAGATATCTAGGCTCCCAACTCAGCCTTTGTTGCCAAGAGTAGGAGTAAGGCTACTGACTTTTCTGTGGTGTGTGGTAGCCAGAGGAGAGGAGTTATTGATTAAAAGGTTTTTTATCTTGTTATGCTGTTCCTTCCCTGGTCCTTTAGCTAGAGGGTAGGCTTTGTTGGGGCCTCTAGGTTGCCTGGCTCCAAGTCTAGGCTATGTGAAGCAACAAACAACAACAACAACTCCTTCCCCTCACCCCCAAAACCAAATGCCAAGCCAGACAAAAAAGCAAAACAAACCACAGAAAACCACCTTGCTGTTCTTAGGGTCCTGGGGTCCCTAGGCAGTCCGCATTCTTCCATCTTTTAGAGGATTTTGCATTGTTTTACATATAATATTCAGGCATTTTAGTTGTATTTAGTGAAAGGAATAGAGAAAAGTCTATCTATTCAAGCATCCCAACAGCAGAAGTCTGTGATATATTTTAAAAATATATACACTAGGGGTGCCTGAGTGACTCAGACGGTTAAGTGCCACCTCAGGTCATGACCTCCAGGTCCTGGGTTGGAACCTCATGGTGGGCTCCCAGCTCAGTGGGGACTCTGTTTCTCTCTCTCTCTTTGCCTCTTCCTCTGCTTGTACTTTCCTGCTCTCTCTCTCTCTCAAATGAATAAATAAAATCTTAAAACGACAACAACAGTAATAACAAAATAAAGTATATACACTAATATTAGAGAACAATATGTATGGTATGTGCCTTTTTTTTTTGTAGAGAAAAAAACAAATAAAATTCCCATATTACATATGGGAAATTAATATTAGTTATAGTGTATAAAGATATATACCATGTAAATGAAGCATAATTATCAAATTATTACAAAATTGCATTCTTGAAGTGCAGAGAGGATAAAGTTGATATACTTTTATTTTCTACTTTTAAATTTCTGTGTTAGTATTTTTTTCTTATAAGCTACTTTTCTTTATTCCTTCATTCTTTTCTTTTTTCCCAATTAATTAAATCTTAAACAATTTTATACCTAGGAAGACTTTATGCTTTAGTTGTAAAAATCTTAGTTTGTAGGCATGTTGTACTGATTGTCTTCCCCCTCTATAGAAAAACACTTTCAATCGGTTACACAGTCCTCCCTACAGACTTGCTCTCATAGATTGAAGGGCTTCGATTGTGTCTAGTCTTTCACACTCCTCAATCATAGCACCTATTTTCTCAGCAGCTTGAAAGATTTTTCAAATGATATCCTTAAAAATCAGAGCAATTTGGTATTTTTCTTAGAAGGTTTATCAATAGTGCATAACTGTATATCTACAGACAAAACACATAATTTATTCAAATGTTCTTTCCACTTGAAAATTAATATCATTCTTAAAGTTTCTTCTTGAACACTGTTGAGTAGTGAGATCATAACTGACAACTGGCTGGATCTGATCTTGACAGCCAGCTGTGATCTTAGCTCCCTGTGATATCCAGCTTCCTTCTGGATATTAGTTTAATTGTTAATTGGCTAGAAAATACTTTAGTTTCTCATATATCTAACATGACCTGGATTTGTTCGTTGGTCTCAGTGGCACTGTTTCCTAGGACTCAGACATTCCATAGACCCCTGGAACCCAATGATTTTGAAACAACTTTTGTTTTCAAACCTATTTCAATTCGTTTAGACCATCATTAGTGTGGAAATTACTGGATATGTATTTGCAAAAAAAAAAAAATTAAACTATTTTTAGAAACAGGAAAATTGAAAAGGAAATTGCTCAAGAGTTTGTAATGAGAGATCAGTGATTTTGTTGCAACAGACATTTAAAATTATCCAGGTAAGACCATAATCCCATTTTTAAGATGATGTATAAGGATACACAAGTGGAGCTGATAAGGGATCTATTGATCCATACTTGAAGACCAAGTCAGAATCTTAAATATTACCTCCAGTGTTCTCTAGAGTCCAGGGTACTTGTTCACTGATGTGAGCTTGAGGAGATGCCCATAAGACAATGCTGTTAGATCATCCTCTGAAGCCTTGTTTGGGTCCAAAGATCCACAGCAACCTTGCTAAGTGCCTAAGTGAATGTAAATGGAATAATACTCTTTGATCCTGTCTACAACACACACACACACAACACACACAGCCCATTTTGGAATCAACCCAGTCTAGTTTATTCTATCAGTGGAGAGGGTGGTTATTTTCCTCTGGAAGAAATTTACTAGCAGTTTGGGTAGCTTGCAGTTGGCTTTGCTAGTTGCTACTGTTTATTCTTCCTACAAGATCCTTTTTTTTAAAAAAAGATTT
The DNA here is from genome assembly GCF_922984935.1 of Meles meles. Classification (NCBI taxonomy): domain Eukaryota; kingdom Metazoa; phylum Chordata; class Mammalia; order Carnivora; family Mustelidae; genus Meles; species Meles meles. The sequence continues at coordinate 42,352,355 of NC_060078.1, read as the reverse complement.
TATTTATATATTTGGCAGACAGAGCAAGAGAGCACAAGCAGAGAGAGTAGTAGATGGAGGGGGAGGAGCCTGATGCAGGGCTCAATCCCAGGGTCTCAAGATCATGACCTGAGCCAAAGGCAGACGCTTAACCATCTGAGCCACCCAGGCACCCCTTCCTACAAGACCCTTAACAGATCAAGAGACCAGTTGCCTTCATTCATTTACTTTCTTGCTGTGGCAAAATGGTATCATTAAACAAACAAACAAAAAACTTATCTTTCTCCTTTCGGCATCTGTTTATTCTTCTGGGCTCTTCTTAGTTCCACAGTCTCTTCCATGAGCTTCTGTCTCTAACTGCATAGTTGTTCCTGGTAATTAAACCACTTGACCTTGATTGCTGATGGACGGGCATCCATACTTGCAGAGCTTCAGACACCAACCAGAAGACCCACAAGCTGTAGATCTGTTCCGCTTGTGCATCTGTGTCAGTATAGTTGGAATAGACAATGTTTCTGTGGTTATCTTCAGAAAATAAAGACATTTCCATTTTGAAAAAAAAAATAACTTGAAAAGGTAGAATCCTATCTTTTAAAGAATTATTTACCTCTTGACATGAGTTTGGAAATAACCCAGTTTCTTTTCTATACCTGTAAAATTAATATAATCTATTTTCTTTAAACTACTCTTATTTACCATATGATATACATGAATTTTTTTTCATATTACATCAGGCTTGAATCCCCAAGTTGATTTATTAGTGTCCATTTCTGGTAGATTATTTAAATTTTCATATACATAGCTGATCAATTCATTTCTCATTTTGTGGAAGTGTTATCAGCTTTAGGGATTGAGGTGTGCATCACCTTGTACAGTTATCTTGGCTAAACTTCCTCCTGATCCATGCCTTGGCAAAGATGATGATATGAGATCTTTAAAGAATTATTTGGAAAATCCCTCTCACAATGGTAATCTTCACTGCTGTGGATAATCTTTAACAATTTTCTCTGTTTCCTCTTTTACTCTCTTTAGGCTTTCTACTACTTCTTGTGTTAATTCTGTGTTAATTTTGGTGATGTGCTTTTATTGTAGTACTTGTTAGTCTATTTTATAGAAAAAGGTCTTTCAGTGACATTTTATCACAAAATTGTGATAGTAATTCATTATAATTTAATCACCCTATCTACCATGATACTTTTCTAATATTGATCTTATTTTAATAAACTCATTTTTCTATTTTTAAGACTTTTGAAGCAACCATATTTTGAATTTACTCATCAGTTTTACTTCTGTATTTTTTCTGCATTTCCATGTATTATTTCATTCCTTCATATTTTCTTGGGGTTGCTTTTTTCTCACCTTCTGAAATCTTTGCTAATTTGCATTTCAGAAAATGAGGTTTCAGTGAACATCCTCCATTCTGGGAAAAGTAATTTCATATCTTTGTTTTAAAAATGTTCCTTCCATCTGGGAAACTTGGATTTAATTAAGAGAAGATTGAATAAATACGATGCGGCCAGGCCAACGGGCTCTGTTCCTCCCTGCCTCAGAATGCAGGAGATTCTAGTTTATGCCCCGACTGGTCGTCATTATATGGTTACAGTGTGACCACACGTGGCAAGACTTTACTCTAAAAAGGTAGCATACCTGACCAGCCACCACTGTAGTACCTCTTGACAAGGAAACTGGAATGATAACCACAACAAAAAGGGCTCTTTAGCTCTCCCACCCTGACACCCTTGAATATCCCTTGTTGCAGTGTATCTTTGAGCTAATTACTAGTCATGAGTTTATGCCACAAGGTGGTCATTTTCACCAAGGTTCAAGCCCAGTCCCCCTGCAAGAATTTTTCAAACATGTTCTTCAATGAACAATGTTGAAGTATAATTTTCAGGAATGAAAATTCATGACTTTCAGGCAAATATAAAATGAGCATATGTCAGGGATTTTAACTCATTAATTAAAGAGGGAACCAGTAAATGTGACTGGTTCAAGAGCATTTAAGAAGCCAAAGTGTTAATAGGCAGTTGAACAAAGAAATGTTAAGACAGCATTGCTAAGTTGGATATAAACTGTTTAATGTCTAATAGACCATCGGTTTGTGAGGGTAATCTGGTTGACAAATTATCTGCATCACTACTGAACCAAAGTACATATGTTAACAAGTAACTTCATTAATGTTGTAACTTTTAAGTTGTCTTAAACAATGAGATGAACTAAGTATATTTTCCTAAACAATCCTTTGGTCTTTGCCCCTATGTGATATTGGAAGGATGTGAGACCCACATTTTTATTTTCAAGTTTTAGATAGTTTTTTCTGATAATGAAAAGCTTCCTAAACAGTGGTGAGGATGTCATGGTAAAGCCTTCGATGATTAAACCTTACCTGTTCTAGTGCTGAAAGATGATTGCTGGTAAGAGCATGTTTCCTTTGAAAGGCAAAAATCATTTCAACCCATTTGGTGATAAATATTCTTCTCCAATTTTTACCAAGTCATGTGGAAAATTATCTAGGCAACTGAGCAAGGAAGATCCTGAGCAGAAATAGATTAATCAGTTTTTACTGGAGCAAAGGGAGAGTTTTGACGCCACCATGGCCTGAGGACTTAGAGATATACTAAGGTGAGCCAGGCAAGGGTTATGTGTGTATAAGCCTTAGAATGGTTCTCAATGCCCATGCCAAGTATAACCTGGGGAAGAAGGTTGGCTAAAACACAGATTCTGTTCTCCATTCCCAACTGGGGCCTGGGGCCCCAGACCACCAGAATCAGCTTCTGCTTAGAAAGGCAAATTCTCAGGCCATACTTTATGTAGAAACTTTGGGGTATGCCCAGTATGTTTTCTAGCCCTCGGGATGATTCTGATGCAAGCTCAAGATTGAGAACTTCTCTACTAGAGTAAGCCATGAGACTGAGACCACTTCATAATGAGAACAAAGACCATGGAGAGGCGTGGTAATGCCAGGCAATGTTCTAAGCACGTTAAAGGTTCTGCATCAGTGAACTCATAACAGAACTATTGAGAAGGTGTTATCATCCTCTGCATTGCTAGGTGAGAAAAGTGGGTCAGGGAGAGGTGAAGTCATCAGTCCAGTAATACATACAGAGAAATGGTGGAGCCAGGATCTGCTCCTGGTTTTCTCTTCCCCCACCCCCTTCAGATTTGTTTCAGTACATTTAAATAGAATTATTTTTTTGCATCTGTCTTAATGTCACTCTTTCTAATACCATCTGTGCCATATTTCTTGGTGACTACACTATCCACATGCAGGACCTTTATAGTATATTCAGCATACGGTTCTTTAAGGTGATCTCACTGATATTTTCTCTTTCGGCTTTCATTAGTCACTCACTCCCATGGTGATTCTCTAGAATTTAGTATTACCAGTAAGCACATTCTCTTTGTAATCTCTGTACTAAGTGTCCGGTAACCTGACCACACCACCTTCTACTTTTCTAGCTCACTCCTATAGTGACTTCCAAAATTTGACCACAGAGGAGCCTGTAGTCTTGTTACCCTATTGACTTTTCACTGTTATTACCCCCATTGAGCCCTTAAGTCCGTCCTTACTGAGCTGAGAGCCCAGCCTCCATCATATTAATCACCTTTTCCCCTACATCTCAGCTTTCTGGTCTTTCTTTCCCTCCACTATATTCATCTCATTGAACCCAACCTTGGTTCAATCTAACCTATAACCCTCTCCTTAAGTACACACATGCCGCTGAAGCTGGTGTGGAGACTGACCATGACAACTGGACTTTTTGTTAATAGCATGACCTCTGACCTTGACCTCAGTGCTGTCCAGCAGCCACGCCTCATTTTCCTAGCCCAAGGCTCACCAAACTTATCTGCACACTGATACCAACTGTGCAGCTTCAGAAAACATTCCTGCCCATGCCCCACTCCCAACGGTTGTGATTTAATTGGTCGGGGGTGTGGTCTGGGTGGAATTTTTGAAAAGATACCTGTGATCTTATCCATTTACTCTCCCGCTGTCCTAGATGACTTTTTCGGTTTCTTTCTTCCAAGCTCAGACTCCTCCTTAATTATCCTCCCTCTCCGCTTGCTTCATTTTTCACTGAGAAAATAGAAACCAATAGAAGAGAATTTCTATATCCTGCAGTTGTGTCTGTACAAACGTATAGTTATCTGGGACTGTTTATTCTGCGTGCCTGGCTGGTATCACGGAGGCACTGCTCAGGCCTGTAAGGCCGGCCTGCCTCTTAGGCACTAGATTCCATCAGCTCTTCCCGACTCAAAAGCATCACTTCAGGAAAATACTGGTTATCTATTCCTTCTTGAAATTAAAGCAAAGATTTTTATTGTTCTTATTGACTATGCTTCTCCAATGTTACAAACAGCTTTGCAATAGTCAGTATTCAGGCAATATTTGTGAATGGACACAACTTTATCATTATTTGATGTACTGGTTATTTGTTGTTTGGCCCTAAATCCACCTGTGACTCCCCCTCCCCTTATCTAAGCACAAGGAGGCTGGCTTCTAAAAGCTGTTTTTCCTCGGTTTCCTGGCCCACTGGCTTCCTGCTGGGCTCAGTTTAAAGTTAGGGGACCTGAGAGCCAGTCTTTCTAGCTGAGGTCTGTAGTAGCTACATCTTTTTCTGGTCCCTTCCCCGACCAGGCATTCTTCTTCCTCCACTGCTTCCCTTCTCACTGGGATCTGGTAATGTGATTTTCTCCTTCTCTGCTTCAGTTTTGGGGGTGGCCATGCATCCTCACTGGGACTTGTCCCAAGGGTGTCAACATCCTTTTGGGTCCTTTATTGCTGCTCATGCCTCCAACACTAATGCCTTCATTAAGTTTGCTGTGTCTGACCATCTGGAGAGAAAGAAATCTCTATCAGGACCTCTGGTGCTTTAATCAGTTATGCTTTTATGTTAAATTATCACTGCCAACCTTGCATGAATCTTGAGGGATTTTGCTGAGTGAAAAGGGCCGACCCCCAAAGGTTACACACTATATGATTCCATTTATATAACAGTCTTAAAATGACAAAATTATAAAAATGGAGAACAGATTAGTGATTGCCAGGAGTTAGGGATGGTGGTGTGTACAAGGCAAGGGGCGTGACATGGAGCTGGGTGTGGCTATTAAACGGCAGCGAAAAGGATGCCAGTGTTCTGTATCTTGCCAATATCGATGTCAATATCCTACTAATGAGAGTGTACTAAAGTTTTGCAAGATGCTACCAGCTGGGGAAGGCTGGGTAAAAAATGCGTAAGATCTCTGCATTATTTCTGACAAATGTATGTGAATCCACAATCATCTTAGAAGTTTAATTAAAAGGCATGTATAGGAAAAGATTCATTTTTTAAAAAGTATTTTTGTTTATTTTTGAGGTGGGGGGAGAGTGAGGATGAGTAGGGGGGAGGGCCATAGAGAGAGAAGCAGGCTACCCAGTGATCAGGGAGTCTGGTGTGGGACTTGATCCCAGGACACTGGGATCATGACCTGAGATGAAGGCAGACACTTAACTGACTGAGCCAACCAGGCACCCAAGATTAGGTTTTTAAAATTTGTTTGCTTTACCTGCAATATACATGAAAAGATTTACTATTGAGATCGTGACACCATCCATGATGGAACAATCATTGTTTCCCTGTGATCAGGTCTCCTTACTGGCCCACCTCCGCACAAGCAATGTAGGAAGCTCCAAAGTGCTCACCCAGACCATCCTGAATCCTGGATAACAAAGGCATTGTTATCTTTTGGTTAACTTCGAAGTACCATCTACTGAACAAAGTATTTCACATATTAATAAATGTGATTTACTGGGGTGTCTGTGTGGCTCAGTCAGTTAAGCATCTGCCTTCGGCTCAGGTCATGATCCCAGGGTCCTGGGATAGAGCCCCTCAATGGGCTCCCTGCTCCGCGGGAAACTTGCTTCTCATTCTCCCTCTCCCCCTCCTTCTGTTTCCTCTCTCACTGTCTCTCTCTTTGTCAAATAAATCTTTAAAAATATATATATGTGATTGACTTAGCACTTGAAATGTTTCCTTAAGGTAAATCTAATTATTCCCATTGTTTTATTTTGGTGAATTACACACAACACAAAATTTACGGTTTTAAGCATTTTAAAGTGCGTGGTTCAGTGGGACTGAGTACACTCATGTTGATGTATAGCCATCAGCGCTGTCTACCTCCAGAACTTTTCATCTTCCCAAACTAAAAGTCCCCTTCCCTCCCAGTCCTTGGCAACCATCATTCTATGTCTATAAGAATCTGACTATCTAGTTACCTCATGAAGTGGAATCACACAGTGTAAGTCTTTTGAGGTCTGGCTTATTTCACTGAGCATAATGTTGTTGACCAAGAAAGAACTTAAAATTTAAGCAAATAGGCATTTCTTTGGGCAATTAGAATTGCAACATGGGAAACACAGATTCAGGTAGGAACCTGAATTGGGTTCTAAGGAAGACAAAGAGGGGAAGAGTTATAAAGGTGAGCAGAGAGAGTCAAGTATCATATGGTTTCACTTATTTGTGGAGCATAACAAATGACATGGAGGATATGGGGAGATGGAGAGGAGAAGGGAGTTGAGGGAAATTGGAAGGGGAGATGAACCATGAGAGACTATGGACTCTGAAAAACAATCTGAGGGTTTTGAAGGGGCGGGGGATGGGAGGTTGGGGAACCAGGTGGTGGGTAATGGGGAGGGCATGTATTGCATGGAGCACTGGGGTTTGTGCAAAAACAATAAATACTGTCACGCTGAAAAAATAAATTAATTTTTAAAAAAAAAGAGTTATAAAGGTGAAAGGCTCTGAGTGTAATTCTCATTCAGGTCCTCCATGCAAAACAGGGATTGAAACCAAGCTCACGACCATTGGTTGAAGTAGTATGCAAATACGGGATTGCAACTTGTTAAGATGCATTGACCTCTTTCTAAGCAAAGTGATGAATGTGGAAGATTCAGTTGTCATGATGAGGAAGGTAAGTCCAGGCCGAGAACTTGCAGCTGACTGAAAGGTTTAAACAAAACAGAACAAAACAAAACATGGTTTCCTAATGAAAACATGCATACATTTCTACTCCCTCATCGCCTCCTGACCTTATTTGAAAAACAGACTCTCTTAACCTGGGCTTGCTTACTCCATTTTGAAATATCCTTTTACAATGTCTTCAAGGTCCATCTACGTTGTGGCGTATATCAGAATCTCCGTCCTTTTTAAGGCCAAATAATAATTCACTGTGTGCGTGTGTGTGTAGATACACATCACATTTTGTTTACCCATCTGTTGGTGGACATTGTAGTTGCTTCCACATTTTAGCTATTGTGAATAATGTTGCTACGAACATGGGTGTAATGAATATCTGAGTCCTTCCGTTCAGTTCTTCTGTGTGTATCATCAGAGGTGGAATTATTGGATCACATGGTGATTCTGTGTTTAATTTTTTTTTTTTAAAGATTTTTTATTTATTTATTTGAGAGAGAGAGAGATCACAAGTAGGCAGAGAGGCAGGCAGAGAGAGAGAGAGGGAAGCAGGCTCCCTGCTGAGCAGAGAGCCCGATGTGGGACTCGATCCCAGGACCCTGAGATCATGACCTGAGCAAAGGCAGCGGCTTAACCCACTGAGCCACCCAGGCGCCCTGTGTTTAATTTTTTGATGAACAATCATACTGCTTTCCATAGTGACTGCTGCATTAGTCCTTCTCTTTTTTAAACGAGGAAGATAAGGCTCAGAGAGGTTAAATGACTTGCAAAGTTTTGTTTACTTGGAAGATCATAAAACCAGGACTCTCATTTCTGCTCTTTTGCTCCAAGGCCCCACTATAGCGTACTTAGAAGCTACCCTGGCAAATAGTCAAGGCAAAAGGCAAATTCTTTTGCGTTCAATTAGCTTTAAAAATAAAAACTAGTCACCCTACTTCTATGTGGACATCTACTTATATATACATTTCCACAGCTTCTTCACTTTGAGCCTCTCTTCCCAGGCAAAGACTGGGTGCTTTTCTTGAGGATACAAAGAAGCCCAGCTGTTTAAATATTTATATAACAGTATTGCAAAATGTATGCCTAGCCAGGAAGACTTTTTTGCATGTAGACATAATTAAACAGGCAGATGAGCCCATGAAATATTTAAGGCTCCTGTGTAAAGTCTTTAAGGAATCCTTTCTAAACCAATAAGATGTTAGGAGAAGCTCCATCCCCTGTGTAAGAAAGATCTGGAAGAATCTGAATGTTCATAGAAAGAGCTGCTGGGGCCACATTGGCATGAATTTGAATACACATGGAGACCCAGGGGAATAACCCCCAGAGAGTTGGCCTCTCCTTAGGCTAGCAAAGAAATCTCCAGCCTCTGCACCTCAGAGGCCTGGGCTCATTTAGATTGTAAACAGCACATTGCATGGGTTCTGGGGAATGAGTTGAATGAAGTCATACTTAAAATTCAGTTTAACAAGATCCCACAATTATGTCCTTTTTTGGTCAAACGCTTCTGGTGCCATCGGCTCTCTCCTGGATGGTAATGGGGTCATATTAAGATTAATCACATACTCACTTTTTGTTAAATGCTTTGCGATAGACTGGTTACTTGCATTCAATTTAAAAAAATAGATGATAAAAATTGCTTTAATAAAAACAGAGCCCAGGATGCAGTAAAAATAACAACAAAAGGGTCTGAATAATAATGATTACTGTTACTGAACTCTGAAAAACGTGCCTGGTACTACGGTAACTTCTTTTATGTAAGTTTCCATCTAGGTCCTCACCATGACATGGCAACCATTTTTATCCCAGTTTTTCCCTGAGAAGACTGAGGCTCAAAATCACATAGAAAGTACTTGAATTTTATCTGAGACCTGTAGTCCTGGAAAACAGCAACAATTAAGAAATCTCCCTGCTCTTTCTGTGTTCCGGGAAGTGGTTTACTGCAAAGTGGTTTACTGCGTTGTGACTTAGCAAAGACTCAGCTGTCCTTCCTGTTTATCTATGACAAGGCCGGACGTGGACTGCCCAGATGCCCATCCTTTATCCTATAAATGATTAGCTAGCTGAATTGTTTATACTCACTGGCCTGTATTGGCCTGATGTTGTGACTCAAACAAACTTAGTTAACGTCCCTGCCCTATCACACCCTTGAAGTTTGACCTGCCTTCAAACTGAGCCAGCATGCAGCCTCTCCTTAATGACCCCTCCCAGGAATGGATTCTCTTGGTAAAATGCTCTGATCATTTCTCAGATCATGCCACCTGCCACCTCCATCCACATATCTCACTTCTCCACACTCAGTGCTTCCTGTCCCACTTGACTCCTCCTTGTATAAGAAAAGCCCTTTCCTGCCTGAGGTGGGAGATATTTGCAGATCTCATGGTGGGAGACTTCTCCCTATTGAATGGTCCCTCCCCATTATTGCAGTAGTCCCTCCTGCAAAAATCCTTTGGAATAAAGTCTATGTTTACGTAAGCCCAAATTTTATTTCATGAAAGTGGCATAATTAAAAGTTTGTCTGAATCAAAGTATCGACATAACAGTGCATAGTAATTAAACCTCTGGAGAGCCTACATAAAGAACTTTCATCTCCCAAATCCAATTCTTCCAGAATCCTCTGTGAATATATCTATCACATTTGGGTTGCTTTCTCTCTCTTCCATTGCAATGTGAGCTCCTCAATGCCAGGCCCTTGGCTTTCAATCTACAGCAAGAGGAAATCATCTGCCAAAATATCTGTATTCTGAAAGAACATTTAGTAAATGTTAGAGACACATGACTATGAGAGTATATTTTATACTGTCTTGGCTCAGGGGACCCCTCCCCCCATCCAAGTATAGGTGTAAGGAGTGCCCTTTTCCCTTTATGTCCAGCTACGTGTCCAGAGCCCCACACCTTTCTCTTCAACATATTTAGGGATATCTTAGGGAAATACTCCACCTGGGGTTAATTGTCCTGGAAGGCATTTTTTGTTAAATGATGAGAATTTTTTAAAAATTTAACTTTTTGTTAAATGATGAGAATTTCTTTCTTTGGTTCTCAGGTCCATATTCCTATCATAAGACCTAGACCTCAAGTGGTTAGTGTTCAGTTGCTCTCACGATGTTAAGTCAGTGCTCAGAAGTACTCTTTGGATACTGGTTAATTAGACCACAACTAGTAGATAAAGTGGGATTTGGAATTATCCCAATATGGTGCTGCTGCTGCCAGCAACTCTAGGAGACCATTGTCACTGCCAGACCAGGAATCTGGCCAGTCTAAAGATATTCCTGTGATCCTGCACCTCCATGGCATTGGAAAATTGTCATGCCCAAAGAACCAGGTTTGGAGTTTCTTTCTCTCAAAGTCAGAATGCAGACTCCCCTGCCTGCCTCTGGCTGGAGAACTCCTCATCTGAAGGCTTCATCTCCATATTGGGTCCAGTGCTCAATGGTACAGCACCACTGACCAGAGAGACCAGAGAGTGGATCAGAGAAGCCTGGGGATGGACAGAAAGGCCATGAATGTAGAGGGTCATCATAGCTGAAGATGAGGACAAGTGTGTGTTCCTTGGCAGGGGGTGTAGCATAACACCCAACAACCTGGGAAGGCTTAGATTCACCTGAGCCTGGTCAGCAGGCAGATAGTCAAGGGGTCAGTGAGGCCCTTGAGGGCAGCAGGGGACAAGTGACCTTTTTGGTCTGCCTTGTGCCCTGGGCATGCACAAACCTCATCTTACCCCCAAAAGACCTTGGGGATGGGCGGGGGAGGGAGAATACATTTCAGAGAGGAGAGAAAGACCCAATAGGGAATTAGGAAATTTTAACTTAGTTTATCAAAAAGAAAATGTTCTGAACTGTGAAGGAACTGAAACAACCTTAATCACATCCCAAACCCCACTTTTTATTAGCTGTCGTGAGATCTTCAGCACAAGAAAATAATGTAGCTCATAGTGTAGTGTACACATCTGTGTGGCTTTCCAGAGATCTGATGTCACCATGACTGTCTCTGGTTAGTATCAGACATGAGAAAGCACTTAGCAGGGGCGTACGTCTTGAAGAAGTGAGCAGAGGTAGAGAGTCAGTGAAGCAAGGAAGAGAGGAAAGACCATTCCAGGTAGGTAGAAAGTAAGCATAGGGTCCCTGGGGAGGAGGGCACAGGGCACAGGTAAGGAGAGGGAAGAAGGCCAGTGTGTTTCAGAGGGAGAACAGGCAGTGCCGGGTGTGAGTTTGTGCCTCTGAGTGCGGAGAGGGGAGGCTGGAAGGGTGTGGTGATGTCAGAGCTCCTGGCAGAGAGTTATTGTGCCAGAGCTCAAGTTTACAGTTGTCCATGGTCAGACATTTGAATTTTCTTAAAAAGAACGAACAAGTAGATTTCGTGTACATTTAAATAGAGACAATTTCTAATTTTCCAGCTGATTTGATACTTCAGTTTGCTTTTCCTGAACATGTCTGTTGCTTTTTAATGTGACATTCATGCTGAACAGAGGAAACTCATGATGTGTCTGTCTTGAGAGTCTTTCCAAAGTTAGGATGTGAACCACAGTCACTGTACCTACTGCCCCTTAGGAGCTGAAATGGATCTTACAGGGGGCAAGGAGTGTGCAGAGTGTGGATCTATGAGGTCACTTTCCTTCTTTCCCCTTGTTGATCTGCAAGTGTGATAAATTGTGGCTAATTTTTTTTTTTTTCATTCGCTGTTGTATGTTGATCCTCACAAATTTCTGGATTCTGGACACTGGTGATTTCCTAATATCCTATCATCTCTTGTGTCTGCTACCAACTGCTTCTGATATGTTAATTTCTGGCCCACAAGCACTTCCTGGCAAGGTTTATCCGTGCCCTCAGGCCTCCGGCCTTGACCCTCCTTCCCCACCTTCCTTCACCAGCTTCCTGTGCATTTCAGGGAGTAGGAGCCACAAAGCTTCCCAAGCAGCATCTCAATATGACAAAGGGGATGAAAACTAATTATAGAATCGCTCATGGGGATTCACAGTGTCACACTAGGACCCTGGCTTCCTATCTAGAATTACATGCTGGATCCAGTAATGTTAAGGAAAAGTTAGTCAAGGGTCCACTCTCTCTGCCTTCCCTGCTTCCCCACACATGCATTTACATGCACACACGTATGCACATTTTGGACACGTTGGTAGAATGATTGGTTTGAAGAGGACTATAATGGTTAAAACCCTAGTCTCTAGGAATGGTCCTACCATTGCGGTCCTCATAGCCAGTGAGCTGCAGGGTCGTCTGTACATCTTCCCAATGTTGGCAATCAATCACACTGGATACTAAATGGGGAAAGAGAGATTCAGGGAGATCAGCTCCATAGGAGGGAGCTGAGCAATAGAAGGCAAAGGGCCGGCTTCCTGTCTGTATTGAGCGTGTCACAAATGGATGCCAGAAAGTCCAGCCACAGGGAGAGAGAAAGTCAATTGAAGGGCAAGTCTGAAGGCACTGCAGATGAAAACAGGGAGTCAAAGGTCACCATGAAACAGGCAGCTAAGCTGAGGTCTTGGAAGGACCTGGGTGAGCTATGAAGGACCAAAGCACCCCCCAGGAGGTCTTGGAGAACCAGGCATTTGCTTGGGGGGTTTTAGGACACAGTGATAGCTGCTCTGGAAGAGAAGAGGCATTGATGGATTTCGTAAAGACAAACAAGAGGGTTCGCAGATCGTTTTTGGTCTGAACCAAGTTTAACATTCTCCCTCCCCTTGCTTTTCTCTATGGGGAGTCTCGAAGCACAAAGCATTCCACTAACAATACACATTCAATTCTCAGCCTTGTGTGCTCAGTGGGACCTCCACAGCTTTCAGAATTGCAAGGAATGGAGAATACCCCCAAGCTTCATGGTCTGCACTGTAATTCCAGGATGAATGTCGAGAAGAACCGATAGCGTGCCGCAGCAGCTCCGCCTGGAAGGAGGGATTTTAACCAGTTGGAATGCAATGATACAATTCTCCATCCATTTTTCAAGTTCCCAGCCATTTTTCAACTTTTTCAAGTTCTGTTTCAGAGCAAGAAGAGCAATAATAAATAATGAGCCTAAACAGGTTTACCCAGAGATCTTAATAAATATAGTTGGCTGCTTCAACACCTACCAGTGCAGCTCTGGAGTTCGTTATGACAGACCGTTTGTTTTCGTGAAATATAAGATGTGCATTAGGGACTTGAGACCACTGTAGCCAGCAGGGAATAACTGTGGCTTAGTAGGCAGATTGATATGGATTCAAACCCCAACCCTACCACTGGGGAGTCGTGTGACTTTGGAAAAATCATTTATTTGTTCCTCTGAACATTAATTGGTAAAGCAGGCACAATAATGATACTCCTATCTTAGAAGGCTCTGCAAAGGACAGCCCATGCCTGGGTGAGGGACAAGTCCTACCTACAGAGAAAGCTCGCTCAAAGAATCTGTCCCCCTGAAGGTCTTTCCAGTCAGAAATGGGATTTGAGTGGGTAGACTCTAAGCATAAACTGGATGTCAGGGTTGGAATGTTCTCTTGGCCATGTGAGAATGGGTGCTGGGGGAAAATCTCGCGAGTTAGCTGGGGCTCTGCGTATGGCAGTGGGGCTGGAACCTGGAGGAAGGAACAAAAGAAGTACAGATGATTTGGGGGATAAGAGTTTGCATCTTAGGAGGTAGATGTGATCATTCAGGGCCCGTGAGCCTTGGGTAGGAGGAAGCAGAGATAGGGCCAAGGAAGTTTCGTATGACGAGCCAGAGTCTTGGGGTACTTTATTCTTATTGATCACTGTTCAAATTCAAGAAAGTCCTATGAAAATACCAGGCTATCTGCTCTATGCTAAGAGTTTCCTCGGTGAGACTGGACTGGGAGAAACCAGCTGCCACGGTGTCTGGGAGGGAGACTAAGGTAAGGGACAAAAGAAGAAATCAGGAAGAAGCCATAGAGCCATCTGCTCTGAGACCAAAGTGGGCTAAAACATACATAGGAGAAGCAAAGCCCTTCTACTTATTTCTACTTACTTCTACTCCTTCTCCTTGTGTGACTTGGCTACCAATGCAGTAGAGGTAAGGATTCTGCCGTCCTTCATAGGAAAGGGCTTTAGGAAGCCATGTGACCTGGATTGGGACAGAAAGACACAGAAAGAACTCTGCCTCCAAGGCAGTAGCTCCCTGCATAGTGGAATAGACGGGTGATTGCAGGAGGATGCTGGCTTACTTCCGTTGTCTAGGAAACTGGGTGCCTGAGCACCTTCCCTGCAACCCCAGCAGTGAAGACTTTCTTGCGCTCCAACTCCTGGCCCCCACACTAATTCAAGGGGGTTTGGACACACTTGCTACTCATGATCTTAACTGATGGTGAACTGAACTGAGTTCTGCGTCCCTCCTGGCCACTGACCATGTTTGTCTACTTGCTGTTCCTGCACTCAGCTTCCAGCATGATTCTCCAGGTCTTGATGCCAGGCTTCTCTGTGCATTTCAGATAACACTCAGCCCTGGGATTCTCTGTCAGCCCTTGCCTAGACCTTGGGAGAAGAAACTTAGCAGATGTGCTGTAGTCTGAAGGATGGATGAGGGAATGGCTCACCCGGAGCTCTCAGCATGAACACTGAAGTCAGATTACCTGCCCTGAGTCCCAGCTCTGATACTCGGGGTTGTGACCTAACTTTTCTAAGCTGCAGTTTGCTCATCAATAACATGTGGACTAGTAATATTTTCCTCTTATTGTGAAATGTGAGGAAAATATTAGCCCCCACGTCGTTGTGAAATACGAGGAAAATATTACCCCATGTTATTGTGCTAATAAAATAACATGTAGCACCATAAAATATTATCAGAACCATGCCAGGCACATGTTAAAGACCCAATAAATGCTAGCCTGTTATTAATATTACTTCACAATACTCTCTCTTTTCCTGCCTGAACTAAACCACAAAAATTAAGGCCTGACAGATGCCCTGTGGCCCAGGATCTATCTTTATCCTGCTGACCCACCATGTGTTCCCAGAAAAAGACCGTCTGAGGAACATCCATGTCTGTATCTATTTGAATCTCCCCAGACAAGAGCCTGAAGGTACTTACTCCACTATAAACTAGTCTGCTGAGGTCAGTGTAAATTGAGCCGCATCGATTCCCTGGTGATTCTGTAATTGCTGCCTATAAGATCGATCTTGATCACATAAGCACGGTTTGGGAAGGCAAGTCTGCACATAATGCATACACTTCCTCTGTTGCTGTCTGGGATGCCCGTGAAAGCTGCTTCTCCTTCCTCTGCCAAGGGAAGGTAGCCTTGAGTGTCTGCTCTTTGGGGGTGAGAATTACCGGCAGCTCTCCACGCGCGATACTAGAAAACAAGTCGGTGTTGTTCTTCCCCCTCATCTGCAGCGTAAGGTGCTGTCAGATGAAAACATTAACAAATTGCAAGAAGAAAAAAATCCAATAAACAAAAAAATTACAGTTTTCATCATCTTGAAAGACAATTATGAAACAAAACAAAATAACTGCCTTGATCTCATTTGGTTCTCGGGGGAAACTGCAAAACAGAGGGCAAGCAAGTTTCAGCTTTTTCGTGTGGGATAAAAGAGATCTTTGAGAGAAGGCAGACAAGAAAACCCACCTAAAGCCAAGCCATAGATTTGAAGGGGCAGACATTTTGAGGGAGCGGTGCTCATGCCAAAATGGAATTCCTACCCCTTTGCTCTTCAGTGTGACTACTTATATGTTAGGACTCGTTTACAGCAGATAGATGATCTTACATTTCACCACTCACCATAAATGGGTACATTTCATGAGAGGAGAGAGGGGTATCTTTTGAAACCCAGGGGCAAGTATTCAGTACTGGTGGGGAGACTTGATAGTTTCTCTCATGATATCATATTTTTCTCCTCTGCAGACCAGTTTTCTCTATTTCCAAGCCTAGATAATTAAAACAAGTGGCTTACATTTTTAATTTTACATGTTGAGTATCCAAAGAAGTGTAGCTTTTTATTCAACTCTAACCTTCAATACTTAAAATTCTGATTGGCTCACCTTGGGTCATGTGGCCCAGTCAGCTGTAGATGGGGCAAGACTGGGGGCGTGATCACATTGTGCAAAATGCATACTAGGAATTCTTTACTGTGATGCCACGATGTAGTTAAAGTGACGTCACTGAGCTAGGAAGGGGCTCCAACAGCCATCTGCTACAACCACACTAGAAAATGAAGACACTCAACTAATATCCTATCAACAGTTTGTTAAATCAAGTAATTTATAAAGTCAGAACTGATGACGTCGAGAAGAGGTTTACAAGTACTTTCAACTCTTTCTGTTGGTATTTGGTTCATTTTACTCTGGCATAAGAAAAATCAGCCTCAGGCAGACTTTCCAGATTTTAATGTTCAGGCCTCCAGGTCATCTGGAGAAATGACATAGATGTGGGAAGGCACCTCTACAGAGAAGTACAGTGTGGTGAGGCCAAAGTCTCTATAGCTACTCTTCCTATAACTCTTGGAGTCCTCTGGTGGGTGTCTGTCCTCCTCATCTGCATTTGCAGCTTTCCAGATGATCACTCTTCACCCTCTGTGAACTGGGGATGCGCAAACTCTTTACTTTCTTGCCCCGGGAAGTTGAAGTCTTACGATCTGACCCAAGTGCTTTCTCATCAGTCCCAGAAATAGGATCACTACTAAGCCGCTAGCCTTGCTCCCTTTCCTCAGGGCTTATCTTGGGCTTCCATTAACTTTCAGTGGGCAAAGATGCCTCCCAAATAAAAGGTACCCTTGCACCAGCTGAAACCCTCCTCACGTCTGACTGCCTTAGCAGGCAATATAGAGGGGAGGACAGCTTTTAGAGTTCCATGGCCCCTCACTCAATCCTTCCACCCTGTAATCCTGTGAAGATTTCCCTGAGGAAAAAAGCAAGGGCTGACCAACTTTCACAGAAAAGAAGGGCTTTGTTGTTCTGCACATGGTGGCTGACATTCAGCAGAGCAGGAACCAAGAGGAAAGGAAAGAGTGGGGGAGGGAGGTAGTTTAAAAAAATCTAAATCCAGATCTCCTGCTGTTTATCAGAATATAACTTGAACAAATAATTTAGAATTACATAAAATTTAATAGCAAAATTATCGTGAACCTTTTAAAATTTGGCTTGGAGCGCCTGGGCGGCACAGTCAGTTGAGCATCCAACTCTTGGTTTGGGCTCAGGTCATGATCTCAGGGTCCTGGGATCCAGCTCTGCATTGGGCTCACCATGGGGTGTGCTTGAGATTCTCTTCCACTCCCTCTGACCCTACTGCTCATGCACACTCACTCTCAAATAAATAAATAAATAAATCTATCTTTAAAAGTAAATAAATTTTGGTGATCATTATTTTTCCTTTAAAGAAACTAGAAAAAAATGTATATATACATACCCAGAAGAATGCACAAGGCACATGGGTAAAGCTAGATTAATTTTCTTTTTAAATTTAGTTTTGGATTTATCCTAAGAGTGAAAGATTAAAGTGATATAAAAATTAAGGTCAGCTAGATTAATTTTCATAAATTAAAGCTTCTGTGCCCCTCTCCATCATTTTCCCTCTATAAGTAATCACTATCTTGACTTCTAACACCGTTGGATAGTTTTGTGTGTTGCTGAAATTCATGCAGTAGGTACCCTCTTACGCCTGGTTTCTTTTGCTTGAATTATCCAGGACTTACCCATGTTCACATATTTGGTGTGCAAAGTTTATTTTCCATTCTGTATAAGACCGTACTATATGAATAAGACACAACATATTGCTGCATTCAAATGTTGATGGTTATTTGCATTGTTAGCATTATGAGATTATTATTAAAAAATGCTGCTACAAATGTTCTTGCAAATGTCTTTCCGTGAAGAAAATACATATGGAATATATTGAGGAGTAGAATTGCCGTGTCAGCATGTATACGTGAGATGAGCTTTAGTAGATAGTATCAGTATACTTCCATGGTTGTACCAACATACGTTGCCAGCAGAAATCTATGAAAGTTTCCATTGGTCCCCTGCTTCCACAACAAATGTTATTTTTAGTATTTTTTTAAATTGCCAATTGTGGTATATTATATTGCTTTTTAAAAATTTATGTGTTTGATGACTGAAAACTTTTCCAATATTTATTGAGCATTTGGATCTTAATTATGATATTCCAGTTCAAGTAGTTGGTTTACTCTTCCATTGAGGTCTTACTGTTTTGGCAAGCCCTCTGCACGTAAATATTTTTTCCTCTGTCTACATTCCAAATATCTTCTCTCATGCTATGATTTGGTTTCTGACTCTCTTAAGTGTGCTTATTGATGAATATAATGCTTAATTTTAATGTAGTGCAATTTAACAGGCTTATATTTATTTTTGCATCTTTTTAAAGAAATCTTGTATCAAGTTCATGAATATATTTTCTTTACTGTTTTACCTTTCACATTTGGATCTATAGTCCACCTGTAATTAATTTTTCCATATGATGTGAATTAGGGATAAAGATTTTTATATTGTTATCCAACGAATTCCTTATTGACAGAATATCCTTTCTCCTTTGCTGTGAAGTCATCATTACCATAAGTCAAGTGAACATCTCAATGTGGATCTCTTTCTGAGCTTCTACTGTTTTAGTTTTTTTCTCTGCGATACCAATACCATACTATCTGAAGTTTTATGGCTTTACAAAAATCCTGATAGCCAGAAGTATAGTTTCTCTAATTTTATTCTTCTTCCTTAATTTCCAGCTATATGGAGACTCCACAGTTTTTTTTTGTTATCAGTGTCTAGCTTAATCCCACCGTGTTTAGAAAATATACTACGAACATATTATGAATGATTTCAAATTTTTAAAATTTCCTTATGGTCATGCATTAGTCCATATTAGTAAATATTCATACTTGAATATTGCTTTTTGCTATGTGGTGTGCATATCAATTAGGTTAAGTTCAAAAGAATTTTCTGTATTCTTTTCCATAGGCTTTTTAATATTTTGTCTACTTATTAGATCAGTTTCTGAGGGGGATGTGTTTATGTCCTCCACAATAATCAGAGATTTGCTTATTGTTCCTTTTATTATAGTTAATTTGTGCTTTAAGGAATTGGAGTCTATATTGTTAGGCATCCACAGATTTGGAATTGAGAAATTATCTTTGTGGGTTTTACCCTTTTATCATAATGAAACTGACTTCTCTTTAATTCTAGTAATGGTTTTTGTTTTAATATCAAGTTTTATAAAATTCTATCTGATATTCTTTGGTTTTTGCATTTATACATTTTTAATCAGTTACTCCCATTTTTGTCCAACATTTGAAATTTATCTCCTTTGGGGCACCTAGGTGGCTCAGTTGGTTAAGTGTCTCCTTTCTGCTCAGGTCATGATCTTGGAGTCCTTGGATCAAGCCCTGTGTTTGGTTCCCTGCTCAACGGGGAATCTGCTTCTCCCTCTCCCTCTGCCTCCTCCCCCTGCTCATGTTCTCTCTGTATCTCTCTCTCAAATAAAATCTTTAAAAAAAAAATAAAATTTATCTCTTTCAAGATAAGTTTTTTTTTTAAAGATTTTATTTATTTATTTGACAGAGAGATCACAAGTAGGCAGACAGGCAGAGAGAGAGGAGGAAGCAGGCTCCCCACTGAGCAGATAGCCCAATGCGGGGCTCGATCTCAGAACCCCGGGATCATGACCTGAGCCGAAAGCAGAGGCTTTAACCCACTGAGCCACCCAGGTGCCCCCAAGATAAGTTTTTAATCATCTCACCATTTTTTTTGTTCAATTATTTAAATTAGTGATATGTTAGGTTTTAAATCTCATTTTTTATATGTGCTTTCAACTTGTCACAGCTAGTCTACGTTTCTTTTATTACTCTTTTCTGGTATTATTTTAGTGATCAAGGTTTTTTTTGTATGTTCTTTCCCTTTAGATACTCTTGTTAAATAGGTATTTACTGTCTTGTTAGTAGTTAGCTTAGATGGTACAATACTTTGATTTACTTGAACCTAATAAAAATTAGTTTCTTTTGACCACTTCCCAGATAATGGAAACTTGTTAAAACATTTTTTTTAAGATTTTATTTATTTGACAGATGGATCGCAAGTAGGCAGAGAGGCAAGCAGAGAGAGGGGGATGCAGGATCCCCGCCGAGCAGAGAGCCCGATGCGGGGCTCGATCCCAGGACCCTGGGATCATGACCTGAGTCAAAGGCAGAGGCTTTAACCCACTGAGTCACCCAGGGGCCCCTTGTTAAAACATTTTTATTTAATTTATAGCCCCCACCATTCTGTGTTACTGTTATCATATTTGTTTATTCTATCATTTAAGATCTCTAAAATATTGTTACTATAGTTTATAAGATTAATACTCATTTAGAGTTACTATCCTATGAAACCATCCATCATCCATCATTTCTTTCTGATTTTCATGGGTTCATCTGGGATTATTTTCCTTCTTCCATGAAAACTCTCCCTAGTATTTTTAAAATGGTAGTTTTCTAGAAATTAATCCCCTCTCTTTCTCTGTCTATAAATACTTCACTTTCTGTTTGAAGAGCTATCTAGCCCTTCATACATATCTTTCCATTGTCTTCTGGCTTCCATCACTTCTTTTAAGAAGTCACACATAGTCTTATTTTTTCTTTTGAATTTATTGTGACTTTTGAATTTTTAAATGCTTTCCATCCTGTTTTTTGGACCACTGCATTGAACTTTTGGCTCACTCTTTCTAGCCTCTAAACAGATGGACTACAGTTAGGGACTAAGCTAAACACGTGTGAGAAACATACAGCGCTCCTAGGAAATAATGGCAGTGTGCCTGACCCTAAGTATGTAGGATCTTAGAAACCTCGGGACATTTTTTTATTAATACAAGGTGGTATAGGCATCTTGGAATGTTTATATGTGCTCAAGAGAGTTCAAAAGTATTAGAAAATGCCACTGTAACGAAAAGATCCTTGACTATCAAAACACAGATCACCTCTTCAGGGGTATATATGGCTTGTCAACAAAAGACCTCCTAAGAGATGCCATGGTGCACCTCATGGAGTAAATATCTCTCCCGCCCTCCCCCAAGCTAAATTACCATATAGACACACTCCAGAGAAAGCAGGTAGTAAAGACCTCAAATTGAGACTAAGATTTTATCACTCCAGCATGTGTGTGTGTGTGTGTGTGTATACACAATATAAGGAGAACAACTTTTGGAAGAAAAATTTAGTAAGTATAGATTGTTGTCTACAATTCTGTGCCAAAAGAAAATTTTCCATATATAAGGATATAAACTATAAGTGTATATATGTAAATATGTATCCATATGTGTGTGTATGTATGTATGTATATATATATATGTATATATATATTTCCCTATATATATGTATATTTTACCCAAAAGTTATTCTTCCCACATTTTGAAGTTTCAGCAAAACTTATTAGAACTAGATGATTACAGAATGTTCCTTTTATTAAGAGAAAAGAATGTTTAAAACACAAAATCAAAATGATTGCCTGATTTATAAATGGTTTTTAGATGTATATTAAATAAGAGTAAAGAGCTAAGAGACTGTCAGAGGACAGTCTCAAGGAGACAGTCTCAAGGACTGTCCCAAGGATAAAGTGCACTCTCTCTCTCAAATTTTCATGTCATAGAGACATGACATGTCTAGCTGGACTCCAGCAAGGACTTTCTTGCTCTATTGTTGGCTGTCCAAATAGCCCTTAATAAGTCCTTATCCATCATAAACTTTGCCAGATGCTTTGGATATATAGATATAGATATATAGATAGAATATAGATATATAGATAAAATATGTACTTATATATTCACATTCACATTTGGATCTATAATCACTTTATACTATACTTAACCTGTTCAGTGAATATTTTCTCCTACTCCCTTTCCTGCCCTCTTCTGTATCTATGACTTTGAATCTGTACATTTTCCCTTCCAGTTCTATTGTCCATCCCTGCCCTTTTCTCAGGTCTGGGCCTCACCTGTATAGACTGCATCAGTGTCTTTAAATGGTTAACCCCAAGTGGACCAGAGATTAGCTGCCTCTTCCCTTGCAGCTTCAAACTGCAGATCAGGGAGCAAGATACATGTAGTGATTGTAAGCCACTAAGTTTTGGAGTGGTTTGCCACTCCCTATTGGATAACTGGAACAATCTGCTTGCTACTGTAATAACCTGCTCTCTGACTTCCTGCATGCTCATCTGTTAACTTGTAAGAAGGAAGGAGACAGATCCGCGTGCAGATCTTGAAGCACTGAGCCATATGAAACTCCGTACTCATAATCCTGGGGAATCCAGTCCTGCCCAGAGTCTGATGAGAAGACAAGACAGGAACAAAAGATTATGGCCAGGAAAGTCAGGACCAAGGAGATCCAGGCTTGAGGACCAGGACAAGGTGAACATTTGAGAGCCAGGATGATTTGTAGGTTTTGTTTTCAGTTTGTTCGGTAAAGTTGGATATGGCTGCTTATAGGAGTTGGGCAAGGCCAGGAGGCAAAGTGGGTGCGTGAAGAGTGACATGTTGGCCTTATTCTGTTTGTGCTGACCTCGAGGTATGGCCCCAGTTCTGAAGTATGGAGCAAATTCTTCAGCATAAGTTTCCTACATTGACCTACATTTGTGCTCCAACAGCTCTTTAAAAAACTGCCAATCTCCAAAATAAATGGTGGTGTTAACGGGGATTACAACCATTCAGGCTCTTCAATGAAACCACAAGTTGTGCCTTTAAAAAAAGCAATGTACTTTCTTTTCTGACAGCCTGTTGTTTAAAATCTTAATCACAGTTCTTGATGGTGGAAAGCAAATGGTGCATGTGACCTGTTGGCTAGTATTAACCTTGTATTTCATGTCATCATAATAACATACTGTCTCGGATGCTGTCGGCAAATGAAAGGCAGCCACAATGCTTATCAGCCACCGTAAATGAATCATGACTAAATCAACAGATTTGAATGTAATAGAAATTTTCTATAGAATTAAATTGTGGGAAAAGAGTTAATCTTCCCTTGACAATTGTGTACTGCCTGCAAGCATATGGCCCCTTTACTACCATATATGTTTTAGGAGGAATGACTGAAGTGTCACTTGACAAACTGGTGTTTTATGTGATAAATGACTCCAAAAATAAATAAAAATAGATAAAGAAGAACATCAGAAAGTTAATGATCCTTGTAATTTGACAGTAAGGCGCAATGTTGTCTTCTGACTTTGCTTGGAGAGCTTGGTCCCCAAAAAGAAATTTGGCTGTATTTAAAATAACGGGCAATGAGAAGCAAGTGTGACCTCTTTGCCACTCACATATAGCCAAGAGTGAGGGAAGAACATGAAGAAAAAGAGGGAGAGGAAGCAAAGAGAGATACAAGGACATGGGAAAGGAAAGTAAGGGCAACAGAGTGAACAACAGCAGGAGCCTGGCCTACTGAGAGCTACAGTGTGGTAGGATGGAAAATGGTATGAGTAATTTTTTTACTCAGGGAGTCAGGCACTTGAATCTGATCTTACTATTTACTAACGAAGTAAGCTTGGACAAGTCACTTCAACCCTGTGATCCTGATTTTTGTACCTGCAGAATAGGGTTAATGACACTTTGTGTGGTTGATGTGAGACAAGCAGACAGAGCAGTGCCTGACCTCAAGTGTGAGCTGAATCCTCATTGGCTCCCATCCTCTGTTTCCCAACGTGTGCTTTCTCTAGCCTTCTGACTTTTGAGAAGAAAAACAAACTAGTCAAGATGCCTAGTATTTTCAGCTAAGTTTCAGAAGTGAAGATATTATCTAGATCTCTGTAACAGCAGTTTCCCCTGTGGAGAGGCTTCCTTATGAAAAGACTCTGTGGATGTCTCTTGAAGAGAAGGTAGAACATCCTTCTGTCCAGTAGCAGCCAACCTAGTACAGCATCTGGCCATCAAATTGTATTGGCTTCTTTCTCAGACAGCTGAGGTATTTGCCTATTTGTATTTCATACTGGGCCAAGTCTGTGAAGCTTAAGAGAGAGTGTAGACAGATATTTTTGCTTATCTGTATTACACAGAGTTTCTCAGGGTCACAGTCCAATACTGAAATATTATTCACTAACAACTAATATTTTTAATAAGCTGATTCCTGGACTGGTTCTCTTTGACTACAAACTCTGGATATGAGCGTGATTGCTAATAGACTGTTCTATGGTGGAAATTCAGTTCTCTCTTCAAGAACGCAGGAGTTGGGGGCACCTGGATGGCTCATTTCCTCTCAGGTCATGATCTCAGGGTCAGGAGATTGAGTCTCGCATCAAGATCTGCACTAAGCAGGGAATTGTCTCCCTCTCCCCCCACCCCCCGAGAGAGAGAGTTTGCTCTCATTCTCTCAAACAAATAAAATCTATTTAAAAAAGAATGAAGGAGCTGTAGGATTTTAAATGTCATGGAGAATTCTTTTCATCATCAGCAGTCCACTTGGCCTGAAGTTAGTGAAGGCTTGTTGTACTCACGTGATCCTAAAAGGTCCTAATCTGGAGTCCCCAAGTCAGGTACAACATTCCCTAGCCCACATTCATGACTCCTTATTTAGCTCTCTCCCCAGCCAGGCTGTGAGTTTTGTGAGGGCCAAGTCTCTCATCTGTTCTCTCTGAAGGATGTTTGTGAGTTTATCAAGTAATGAAACCCCCTAAAGGAAATAACATTACAATGACATCTTGCTGAGTAGATGCTGGTCTTCTGATTCTTGCAAAGAGCTATTACCTGCATAGATTAGATTTGCCACGAGACAAGAGTGCTTTGTGTCAGAAAGAGAGGTGAATTGTCTTCAACTTTGGAAAGGAAAGGGAGCAGAGAAAAAGATCTCTTTTTGATGAGCATCTAGTATATGCCAGTTAGGCAGGAACTTCAAATAAGTTATTTCATTAAATCTCACAATAAAACTAGGGATATATGTTTGGAACTAGAGATTAGTCTAGAAATAGAGATAAAAATACAGGTAAAAATGAATTTGTGCCTTGAGTCTGCTGAAGGTGGTAGCTGTTTCTTTAGAATGGCCTGATATTACACAGAGCAAGTGTAGGCCTGATATGCACAGAACTTACATCCCACGGACGACTTCAGTCCTGGTCAGGAGAGCGTCTGTTTCACTTCTCTTAGTGATGAAAAACTGAGTCAGGTTGCTGAAGCTGCCTAGCCCTCAGGCCCTACTTACTCGGTCCTAAGCCCAGTTTCTTTTCATCCTTATGGCTTACCAGAGGAGGCGGGCTCAGATTGAAAAACAAAAACAAGACACAAAACCAATATGTACTTTGTCTCCATTGTGTGGATAGCCACCCAACTTTCTAAGAACTGGGAAAAAGAAAGCAATTCATGTTCCAGGAGCTGAGCGATACGGTACTATACATTAGGCATAAGTGCCACAGGCCACATCAGTCCTTTCCTCTGCTTCCCTAGACACATATTTTTCAAAGTCCAGCAACCCTGAAAACAAGTTGCACTGCGGAATATTGTATTGACTTAGAAAAAAAATCTCAGGCGCCGTACTGGGCAGCAGTAACAGGCAGCTTTTTTTTTTTTTTTAATATTTTTATTTATTTGACAGAGAGAGATCACAACCAGGCAGAGAGGCAGGCAGAGAGAGAGGAGGAAGCAGGCTCCCTGCTGAGCAGAGAGCCTGATGTAGGGCTTGATCCCAGGACCCTGAGATCATGACCTGAGCCAAAGGCAGAGGCTTTAACCCACTGAGCCACCCAGGCACCCCAACAAGCAGCTTTTAATGCTGTGTCTGCCTTCACACCAGTGCGACGCTCTGTACCAAGCACAACACGTTGCTGTCACTGTAAGGCGACTAAACAGGAAGAGGTGGCTGTGCAGTGAGGTGGTCCTGGGCTCCTCTAGTGGCTTCACCAGAGACTAACTCTGACCTCAGGGGAAGTTCTTATGTAAAAGGAGCTGATGTCAGCTCCTCCACAGACGAGCTGGGAAGATGAAATGACATAAATTATGCTGAATGGCTGAACAGTGTGCGGCTAGGGAATTTGTGTTTTGTCATTTTTCTTGTGTTTGTTTATCTGTTTGCCTTTCAAGTTGAGGATTTGACTGGATTGCTAAACCGGTTCTTTTTATTTAATTTTTTAAAAATTTAAAACGATTATTTATTTGAGAGAGAGGGAGAGAAAGACAGTGAGAGAGGGAACACAAGCAGGGGGAGTGGGAGAGGGAGAAGCAGGCTTCCCACTGAGCAGGGAGCCTGATGCAGGATGATCCCAGAACCCTGGGATCATGACCTGAGCTGAAGGCAGAGGCTTAACAACTGAGCCACCCAGGTTCCATGACAAACCAGTTCTGTTCATACTATGAACTTGTGTTATTAGAATGCCAAAGATAACAGAAAAATGTAAAAAAAAAAAAAAAATAGAAACCAAAAAAACAATAGAAAAAATCAATGAAACTAGGAGCTGGTTCTTTGAAAGAATCAATAAGATTGATAAACCCCTGGCCAGACTCATCAAAAAGAAAAGAGAAAGGACCCAAATAAATAAAATCATGAATGAAAGAGGAGAGATCACAACTAACACCAAAGAAATACAGACAATTATAAGAACATACTATGAGCAACTCTACGCCAACAAATTGGACAATCTGGAAGAAATGGATGCATTCCTAGAGACATATAACTACCACAACTGAACCAGGAAGAAATAGAAAACCTGAACAGGCCCATAACCAGTAAGGAGATTGAAACAGTCATCAAAAATCTCCAAACAAACAAAAGCCCAGGGCCACACGGCTTCCCAGGGGAATTCTACCAAACATTTAAAGAACTCATTCCTATTCTCCTGAAACTGTTCCAAAAAATAGAAATGGAAGGAAAACTTCCAAACTCATTTTATGAGGCCAGCATCACCTTGATCCCAAAACCAGACAAGGATCCCACCAAAAAAGAGAACTACAGACCAATATCCTTGATGAACACAGATGCAAAAATTCTCGCCAAAATACTAGCCAATAGGATTCAACAGTACATTAAAAGGATTATTCACCACGATCAAGTGGGATTTATTCCAGGGCTGCAGGGTTGGTTCAACATCCGCAAATCAATCAATGTGATAGAACACATTAATAAAAGAAAGAACAAGAACCATATGATACTCTCAATAGATGCTGAAAAAGCATTTGACAAAGTACAGCATCCGTTCCTGATCAAAACTCTTCAAAGTGTAGGGATAGAGGGCACATACCTCAATATTATCAAAGCCATCTATGAAAAACCCACCGCAAATATCATTCTCAATGGAGAAAAACTGAAAGCTTTTCCGTTAAGGTCAGGAACACAGCAGGGATGTCCATTATCACCACTGCTATTCAACATAGTACTAGAAGTCCTAGCCTCAGCAATCAGACAACAAAAAGAAATTAAAGGCATCCAAATTGGTAAAGAAGAAGTCAAACTATCACTCTTCGCAGATGATATGATACTATATGTGGAAAACCCAAAAGACTCCACTCCAAAACTGCTAGAACTTGTACAGGAATTCAGTAAAGTGTCAGGATATAAAATCAATGCACAGAAATCAGTTGCATTTCTGTACACCAACAACAAGACTGAAGAAAGAGAAATTAAGGAGTCAATCCCATTTACAATTGTACCCAAAACTATAAGATACCTAGGAATAAACCTAACCAAAGAGACTAAGAATCTATACACAGAAAATTATAAAGTACTCATGAAAGAAATTGAGGAAGACACCAAAAAATGGAAAAATGTTCCATGCTCCTGGATTGGAAGAATAAATATTGTGAAAATGTCTATGCTACCTAAAGCAATCTACACATTTAATGCAATCCCTATCAAAATACCATCCATTTTTTTCAAAGAAATGGAACAAATAATCCTCAAATTTATATGGAACCAGAAAAGACCTCGAATAGCCAAAGGAATATTGAAGAACAAAGCCAAAGTTGGTGGCATCACAATTCCGGACTTCAAGCTCTATTACAAAGCTGTCATCATCAAGACAGCATGGTACTGGCACAAAAACAGACACATAGATCAGTGGAACAGAATAGAGAGCCCAGAAATCGACCCTCAACTCTATGGTCAACTAATCTTCGACAAAGCAGGAAAGAATGTCCAATGGAAAAAAGACAGCCTCTTCAATAAATGGTTCTGGCAAAATTGGACAGCCACATGCAGAAAAATGAAATTGGACCACTTCCTTACACCACACACGAAAATAGACTCCAAATGGATGAAGGACCTCAATGTGAGAAAGGAATCCATCAAAATCCTTGAGGAGAATGCAGGCAGCAACCTCTTCGACCTCAGCCGTAGCAACATCTTCCTAGGAACAATGGCAAAGGCAAGGGAAGCAAGGGCAAAAATGAACTATTGGGATTTCATCAAGATCCAAAGCTTTTGCACAGCAAAGGAAACAGTTCACAAAACCAAAAGACAACTGACAGAATGGGAGAAGATATTTGCAAACGACATATCAGATAAAGGGCTAGTATCCAAAATCTATAAGGAACTTAGCAAACTCAACACCCAAAGAACAAACAATCCAATCAAGAAATGGGCAGAGGACATGAACAGACATTTCTGCAAAGAAGACATCCAGATGGCCAACAGACACATGAAAAAGTGCTCCACGTCACTCGGCATCAGGGAAATTCAAATCAAAACCACAATGAGGGGGCACCTGGGTGGCTCAGTGGGTTAGGCCGCTGCCTTCAGCTCAGGTCATGATCTCGGGGTCCTGGGGTCGAGTCCCGCATCGGGCTCTCTGCTCAGCAGGGAGCCTGCTTCCTTCTCTCTCTCTCTGCCTGCCTCTCTGCCTGCTTGTGATCTCTCTCTGTCAAATAAATAAATAAAATCTTTAAAAAAAAAAAAAAAAAAAAAAAAAAAAAAAAACCACAATGAGATATCACCTCACACCAGTCAGAATGGCTAAAATTAACAAGTCAGGAAACGACAGATGCTGGAGAGGATGCGGAGAAAGGGGAACCCTCCTCCACTGTTGGTGGGAATGCAAGCTGGTGCAACCACTCTGGAAAACAGCATGGAGGTTCCTCAAAATGTTGAAAATAGAACTACCCTATGACCCAGCAATTGCACTACTGGGTATTTACCCTAAAGATACAAACATAGTGATCCGAAGGGGCACGTGTACCCGAATGTTTATAGCAGCAATGTCTACAATAGCCAGACTATGGAAAGAACCTAGATGTCCATCAACAGATGAATGGATAAAGAAGATGTGGTATATATACACAATGGAATACTATGCAGCCATCAAAAGAAATGAAATCTTGCCATTTGCGATGATGTGGATGGAACTAGAGCGTATCATGCTTAGTGAAATAAGTCAGTCGGCGAAAGACAACTATCATATGATCTCCCTGATATGAGGACATGGAGAAGCAACATGGGGGGGTAGGGGGATAGGAGAAGAATAAATGAAACAAGATGGGATTGGGAGGGAGACAAACCATAAGTGACTCTTAATCTCACAAAACAAACTGGGGGTTGTTGGGGGGAGGTGGGATTGGGAGAGGGGGAGCGGGCTATGGACATTGGGGAGGGGAGGCGAACCATAAGAGACTATGGACTCTGAAAAACAACCTGAGGGTTTTGAAGGGTCAGGGGTGGGAGGTTGGGGCAACCTGAGGGTTTTGAAGGGTCAGGGGTGGGAGGTTGGGGCAACCTGAGGGTTTTGAAGGGTCAGGGGTGGGAGGTTGGGGGAACAGGTGGTGGGTAATGGGGAGGGCACGTTTTGCATGGAGCACTGGGTGTTGTGCAAAAAGAATGAATACTGTTACGCTGAAAAAATAAATAAAATGGAAAAAAAAAAAGAAAAAAGAGGAAGAATTATTACCCTGTAATGTATGGTACAGAATGGGAGAAAAGGGACGTGCCTGGATGTTGCTGCTTTCCATACATGGAATGATTCAGTAAGCAACTTTAATGAAAGGAAAATGTTTTCCTTTCCCTTTGTCTCCCCCTCTCTCTCTCTCTCTTTTTTTTTAACCTAGAGTCAAAAATCAGGGAGACTTTGTTTTCAAGGAAAGAAAGAAAGGATGTCAGGTGGAAATAAAGAAGAGATTGAAAAAAGAGATTTAAAAATACAGAGAAAATTGAATTTGCTTTTTAAATGTGTCCCAGATAATAGCTGCTCATTCAGAGGGCCTGGTGCTGTGGAGATCGTGGCGCGTAGGGAGGGCCTCATACCCATGGACCTCACATTACAGGCGTGATTTCAACCTTGCCCACCGAAGGCCAAGAATTTCATGCCCAAGTGTCCTCACCAGGCTCTCCCTTCCTGCTCTGTGGTAGTGAGGACATCTGATTGGAAGCACTGCCTCTGTCTCCCGCTGCTTTGTCACTACCTGAAGCCACAGGGTAGCGGTAGCCATAACAACACCTTTGGTATTGCTAACCTGGGGTTATAAACTCTCAGGTAGGAAATGGGAGACAGACATACTGAACCAAAAGAAATCTAAGGGGAGGGGGGACTTCAAACGTACCACCCCCCTCAACTCCAGACCTCAGTAGATTATAAATCAGCAGCAAGGAGGAAAGGGGAGGGAACAGTGTTTATTAAACATCTCTTGTGTGCCAGATCCTGTGCTAGGGGCTTACCTCATTTTTTCATGTAATACAGAAAATCATCCAGTGAGGCAGTGAGGAAGGTATAACTATTAACCTCCATTACTTAACACACAAACAGAAGTAACACGTTTTTAGGTAAGTTGCCCAGGGTACAAATTTGGTTTGGTGGTAAAAATGGAATTTATGCCATCTCCATCAGATTCTGTCTGTACCTTAATTCTGGTTTCCAGTTCATGAACATTTCTGCTGCAACATTTCATTTTCCCACCAGCCATTCCTCCAGCCAGCTGGAATCCCTGTCAGTGAACTCTTTGTCCCTGTGGGCTCCCCTCTTAGGACTAGTCTGGACTTCTCTAGTGTCACGGCCATAATAGTCCCCAGCACAAAAGGGAATATAAGAGCCCCTACTTGGTCCTGCGATGACTATCTAAGGACATCCATATCCACTGAACACAAAAAAAAAAATCATTCTTTATATGTGAGGAAAAGAAATGAAAACTCAAGAGCTTGATCCAAGTTGACAGCCAAAATGCTGGAATTAGACTTATTGTCAACTTTTGGCTTAATTTTGGTAAGGGTGCAAATAGCATGACTGGGAAGTGAGAAAGACCATAGGAAGCTCAAAAGGGGACATGTGTGCTGACTCCACCTTCACCTTTCCCTCTTTCTTATCGAAATAGTGGATTTCGGTATCTGGAGACCTCTAGAATAAACTGTTCTGTGCAGTGGGGCTACAGGACATTTTGATCTCTTTTGTGTCACTCTGAATTTCCTTAAGTTTTAATAATTATTATATATTGCTTTTCTAATCGTAGATAAATGTTCAAAGAAGAAAATATTTGATTTTTACTAAAAATATGGCATGCGTATACACACACACATATGAACGTGCATAGTGACATGTTCAGCAGACCAGACGTGTGATTAGTGTCAGTTTAAATAAGTGGCAGGAAGGGCTTGACCGGTATTTTAATGAGTTGGTACTGAGCTCCTTATTAACATTGGCCATGCTGATGTGATTTCAATGTGATTTAATTGCAGGACTTGGAGAGATGAAGGCTGACTGTGGAACTTGGCACATTCAAAATCTCCTTTCCCTGTGGGATGCTGAATCCATTACTGAATCCATCACTTCAGAAAGACTTGTTCCAGAGCAGAACAAAGCTCAGGACTAAAGGTACTTCTTGTTTGGGGAGTCATTGGGAACTTCACTTGGGAGAAGATTTGCACCATGTAGCTCTAGTAATGGGGGGAAAAAAACCAATCAACATGCATTGTCTCCATATACCATGTCTGTGCTGCTCTGTGCTCTAAAATCAAATGTCCAGATGGTAAGCAGTGTCTTTCTGTCGGTATGAAACAAGGGACTATCACATCAATGACGCTTGCTGTCTATGTCCCAGTCATTCTGCTTAAGGAAATGCCACTGGACAACAGACTGGCAAGATGAAAAAAATCCTTCATGAGAATCAATGAGGGAATGCAGTCAACTATTCTCAGTATTTGATCAGTTTTTAGTATTCTCAGTTTGGCTTAGTGTTAGTAATTTTTTCTAGCCTTGAAATTCTAACTTTTCAGTGTTTCACCTTTTCCCCATCCATTCTGTGTATCAGCCCATGTCATTTTTATCCTACCCTTTGATATTGGGAATAACTTTATTTACAAATTAAAGTCATAAGCATTGTCTTAAAGGTGACATGTCGAAGCCTGCATTGGCCTTCATTTACTCAGTGGCTCTGATCATGATCTGTCTAGTTTCTGGAGCCCTGATTCCTTCCTCAAGTCAGCACAGCCCCACTTTTTTTGTTTGTTTGTTATTTTTAAATTTAATTTCTATTCAGTGTAACAGAATTCATTGTTTATGCACCACACCCAGTGCTCCGTGCAATACATGCCCTCCATAATACCCATCACCTGGCTCCCCCAACCTCCCAACCCCCCCCCCCCCTTCAAAACCCTTAGTTTTTTTCAGAGTCCATAATCTCTCATGGTTCATCTCCCCTTCCAATTTCCCTCAAATCCCTTCTCTCCATCTCCCTATGTCCTCTGTATTATTTGTTATGCTCCACAAATAAGTGAAACCCTGTGATAATTGACTCTCTGCTTATTTCACTCAGCACAATCTCTTCCAGTCCCATGCATGTTGATACAAAAGTTGTGTATTCATCCTTTCTGATGGAGGCATAACACTCCATAGTGTATATATGGACCACATCTTCATTATCCATTCGTCCTTTGAAGGGCATCTTGGTTCTTTCCACAGTTTGGCGACTGTGGCCATTGCTGCTATGAACATTGTGGTACAGATGGCCCTTCTTTTCACTACATCTGTATCTTTGGGGTAAATACCCAGCAGTGGTATTTAGTATTTAGGGAAGGGTCATAGGGAAGCTCTATTTTTAATTTCTTGAGGAATCTCCACACTATTCTTCAAAGTGGCTGCACCAGCTTGCATTCCCACCAACACACGTTGTTTCCTGTCTTGCTAATTTTGGCCATTCTAACTGGTGTAAGGTGGTATCTCAATGTGGTTTTAATTTGAATCTCCCTGATGGCTAGTGACGTTGAACATTTTTTTCATGTGTCTGAAAGCCATTTGTATGTCTTCATTGGAGAAGTGTCTGTTCATATCTTCTGCCCATTTTTTGACATGATTATCTGTTTTGTGTGTGTTGAGTTTGAGAAGTTCTTTATAGATCCTGAATATCAGGCATTTTTCTATGCTGTCATTTGCAAATATCTTCTCCCATTCTGTGGGTTGCCTCTTTGTTTTGTTGACTGTTTCCTTTGCTGTGCAGAAGCTTTTGATCTTGATGAAGTCCTAAAAGTTCATTTTCACTTTTGTTTCTTTTGCCTTTGGAGACATATCTCAGCACTTTTGATAGGATGTTTGCAGATATCATTGGTCCCATAGGACTGCAGCCTCGAGATTGCAATGCCGAGCTCTCCTTTCTAAATCATTTACTCCTCTTTCTGCCCATTATTGTCTCCTTTTGCTACCTTTCCACACTGGATGTGAAGATGAACATGGCAGCTATAACCTAAAGTAAACACTTTTTAGTGAATGTCCTTGCACTTTAGAGTTTGGAATCAAAGAATATTAAGGAAGAGTTTGGAGGGAACTATTCAGGGCTCAGAACTCCACAGGTAGAGTTTAGACCCAGCGGTAAAATAGGAACAGCAGGGAACGATAGGTAGAGATTAGGAATCAGAGAAAAATCCAGTGGCTTGGGGAGTTCTCCCACAGTGGGGACTTTGTGGGCAGCACACAGAGAACAATTGGGATATACATCCATGGCAGGTTCCAACAATATTCTGCAATCCATTTAGCCTCCAGACAGAATGGAATATGAACAGACACGACAGGGGTGTAGGGATACATGTGCAAATAATTAATGTATTGCATCTCAACTTCTAATTAACCCTTTTAGCCAGCTCCGTGAAAATGGATTTGGGATCTTTGAATATTTTTGCTTTGCTAGTAAACACATGCTAAATTTTGGCAGTAGAGTGTGACAGAGAGTGATTGCTGCAGAAAGAAAGAAGTTTTGCTTCCTCATTCCAGGGTGCCCCTTCGGTGGACTCCTGTGAAATGTGTGGCTTCTCAAATCTGGCTTCTGTCTTTCACAGGACATCCCCACCTATGGGTGCAGTTTTCCCAGCATCTGAGCCCTGCAGTGTAGGGAACAGCTTTCTGAAAAGTTTTGGAGGGTAGAATTCCAGAAAGTTCTTTAGATATGTCATCATGGGATTTTTCTGCCTTTCAGTGAGCTGTGGCTCTGCATCCCCTGTGAAAGAGAAGATACTTTTATTCTCTACCCTCTCTCCTTTAAGACAAAAAACTCAGATCCTTGAGTTCAGTCTTGCTATATACTTCAAAATTTGAATGAATGGAAATATAGTAAAAGTTCATTCAAATTTTCTGTACGGGCTCAAGTCATGGCAATTATTTCTGAGGAAAAAAAAAACTATGGAAGTGTGTAAGAGAATAGAATCCTAGAACATCTGAGTGAGAAGGAGATCATTTATTCCAGTGACTTCATTTTGTAATGAGGAACTAGAATGAAGTGGCTTTTACTAGGATGAAATGAGGTCAAGGCCTCCAAACTCATCATGTGGTCTTTGGGGAAGTTACTTAAATTCTCCAGGTATTTCTAAAATGCAGCCAAGAGTCAGAACCATAGATCTAGATGGAAAAGGCAGACTGTTCACTGGTGTAGAAAAGGTGTATGTGCAAAGGAATTTTGTGTATCCTGTTTCTTACAGGTCCAGTCCACCCAGTTCTCACTTCTTCATATGAGCCACTCTCTCTAGGCTTCAGTGATCAGTAGCTATCCTTGAGGAAGAAGATTATAGTGATGGTAACAAAGAGTTATCTCTGTCACCCACCTTGTCATCAAAGTCACTAGGACTGAGCCCCCACCCCCCTCCTCATAATCTGTAGGCTCCTAAGGTGACTCCATTGGCTTCTGAGTAACCACGACACCTGTGCCTCACCTTCACTGTGATTAGCACCTTCTTTGCATTCATTGTACCAAGGCTCACAGTAGCCCTCTGATTATTTTGTTCATGTCACTGTCATGGTCACGGCCATGACAGTGGTTTCTGTTCTGGTCACACGGCTCAAGTACGTTGGTATTTTCCTAGCAGGTCTTGGTTCTCCTCTAGTAGTCTCCATACTGAACTAGGGAATATGTGCTTCTTTGGCTGGTGTTAAGTTCCTTTACTTGGAAATCGACTCCCAAGCTTCTAAAACACAACTTCTTCTTTGATTTCATACCCTATGCATCAGTGGTCCAGATTTTTTAACTTTAAACTTTAGTAAAATTTAAAAGGTGTTTTTGGGTGTGCCTGGGTGGCTCAGTTGGTTAAGTATCCAACTCCTGACTTCATCTCAGGTCATGATCTCAGGATCAAGAGATGGAGTCCTGTGTTGGGCTCTGCATTGGATGTGGAGCCTGCTTAGGATTCTTTCACTCTCTGTCTCTCTCTCAAAAAAAATAGAAGATACATTTAGACTGACATATTTTACTGGGCTAAGTCAAGATATAGAGAAAAAAACACTATTTAATATTACCATCTTTTAATAAAAGATATTTGATCTCCAGAATATAGAAAGGATGTGATATTTAAATGAAGGGCATTTCTTTAAATTTCATAAAATGTATTTTATAAAAAGTAACCACACAATACTTTTTTCTCATTTTTATACAAATCATTACAAATGGACTATGGTCCATGAGGTATGCATTTCTAGGAATGTTTAAGGCATTTGGTTGGAAGATTATTTATATAGAAATTTTATGTATACCTCTATGTGTCACTTCATAATTCATTTCCTTATGATTCCTAGCCAAAGTTCCTCAGTTTAGATGGGGACCTCCCACAAACAAGAGTATTCTGCAGGCTCCCCTCAGTGTTAAAGATGGTCAGACCTTCTCAAATTACTGGACATGTTTTAGTTTCATTCTTTGGTTATAAGGATCAGGTCACCTGCTTTATTTCCCAAAAGAGGATGTTGATTTTAAGTAAACAGGTGTACTGAAACTGGCATTGACCTGGAAATCATAAGTTCTCTTTTTTTCCTGGGACCTTACTCATGATCTTTGTACATAAAAAAATATGAGATCAAAGAAAATATTGAAGATGAGAATGAAAAAATGTGTTTACTTTAAATGTTTGCCACAAAGAAAGTCCAGTCTTCAGGAGAACTGGGTTCTCTGAATAAGAAGTACAGTGAGATTAAAGAGGAAAAGAAAGTTGCAAATAGTCTGATCATTGGTAGAAAAACACAAGTTGTCTCTTATAATAATTAAAATCTACAATATTGTATAATCTACAAATTGTGTAATCCAAGATTGTATAATCTACAAATTATAATCTACAACGAGGGTTGGTATATGTCTGTGGATATCAGTATTATGAAAGTTTGAGAGAAAGTTATTTTCATTAGGGGATCAGAAATATGCAGGAAGGGCTCAGGACAGTATTTACTTTTGGGAATAGACGTAAATAGAGTGTCAGATTTTGCAGTTTATCTCTCAGTTTATATCTTCATACATATGATATACAAGGTAACAATAAATAATAAGTATACTTAGTCATATGGAAATGGGGCAAAGTGTGAATCTTGCTTTGTCCTCTTTTGTATAGAATTCCCTCACCATGAACTACTTCATTATTACTATTTCAAATTCCTGGAAGAAGACTCTAACTGACCACATTCACTTTTTCATGTCAAGTCATGGATCACTGTCCAGCCTGTTATCTTACTGCCTTCGGACAGAGTGCTCATCTTTGGTTCATATAACTGTAAAGACTGGAGATGATGGGTCAGAAAGAGGATATATAATGGCTGAAGGCCTGGCAGATTCTTCTAGAAGGAAGTGTGGGCAGGCAAGTAGCATAAATACCTGGTTCTAGGGCAGCAGCCTTTATCCTTAGCAGCCATTAGCCTAAACTTATTCAGTCTTTAGCAGTCCACAAGATCCAGCACCCCTCAAGCAAATAGAAATGCCCAGGCATTTCCAAAGGCCCATGGAGGGAGGGGGAAGATTGGTGATTAAAATGAGGTCAGGAAAGTGTAGTTTGGATGTGCACAGGGGGAATGGATTAGATTTGCTTGACCTGTTACATCAGAAGAACTTATAACTGCCACTTTTTCCTTAAAGATATTCTGGGTAATATAGGCTAATCGAGGTAGTGGTTGGTAATCCTTGAAGCGAAGACAAGAAGAAACTAAGTGAATGAGAATTTTGAAGTCTATATAATTTGAGATGGATGTACCAATGATGTGATATCTGTTCACAAATGTGTCTATAGTTGAAAAATTTTTTATGCTTTTCTAAATAGGGTAATACTTACTTTAGAAGGCATCACAACAAAGACTCTGCCTTAAAGACACCTTTGGTAGTTGCTGAAACTAGTTGCCATAATGTCCCACTGATGAAATTTGTGTGAACCCTTTGTTTAAAATTTTAAACAGTGAGTTCAGAGGAAAAAGAACTGAAACTTTTGGAGTTTATAGAGGTACTGAAGAAAGAAAATCGTGGTAATGTTATTAATAGTGTAATGAAAGTCATAGGTCATAAGTGCTCACTATGATGGGAAAAATGTGGTGTGGTTACAAGAAAGAAAACAAATCATGACACTGACCGTGAAGGAAGCTGAGTTTCAGACCTTCCGTGTAACTAGGTAGCTGTGTGAACTTGCACAAGACAGTTATTCTCTCTGAGTTTCCATTTCACAGGCACTGGAAACAGAAACAAAATTTCATTCATGTTGAACACACTATGTGAAAAATATTGCCCATCTTTCTGAAAGGAGAGTAAAGGAAAAAGCATAGGAAATAGACAACAAATGGGAAAATCACTGAACAGTGTAACAGAGAATAAAAGAATGAGAGAGAAACAGAAGCAAAAGGGAAAGAGAAAAATAAGGAGAGCAAGACCTTATATGTGTGTGACTTTCCCCCAAAACAAGAATGTCAAAGCCAAGGCCACAAATCATGGTAGAGATCAGGCTCCTTCATGCATTATCTTTGTGACCACAGCCCAAACCCATCAATGCCCCAGAGGGCTCAGTACGCTCATGTATAAAATAAAAGTATTAGATGAGATGATTGAAAGCTACCCTCCTGATTCATGACTTAGCTTTATATAATTGTAAAAGGGAAAGATTTCATTTTATTTGTTTGAAGCTGCCAGATACCAGCTGTGCCCCTGCCTTCCTGAGATGCCAGGAAACCCAAAATGCTTTCATGACATGAATATGTATATGCTCATGGATATCCCTCAATACCTTGGGCGAGCTCATTCAGTAATAAAATATCAAAATGGCAACTTCTGTGATTACTCTGTTTGCTTAACAGAGGAATGCATTTGCCAGGAAGGCACTGCCTGGACCTGGACATTTGGTAAACTCTGCAGGCGGTATCCCAGCTCACTATGACCAATGCTAGACCCTTGCCTTAGCTGTATCTAGCTTAGATATTAAAGCAAGTTTAGCAGAATCGTGGCTGTGCCTCTAGGGCTTCCGGGACTTTTGTGCCATATGGAAGGTCTTCTTCATTGTTTCTCAGGCCTGGGGCCGGCAAGCAGTCTGTGCATCAGCCTCGGTGCTGAGACAGCAACTTGGCACTCACAGTCAGATCTGGCTTAGCCTCCAGCAAATATCATCTGCTCTGCTGTTTAGTTTTATGGGGTTACCACCTCCCTGCAACAGTGCTGTTTAAATATCTAATACACTCCTTATATAGCAACCTGGTAGAATGGAATGGGAGCACGTATTAGGGAAACTGACTGGGTTCGAATCTCAGTCGCTCTCTCATGAGCGGAGGGATCATGAATTAATCTCTAGATTTCTCTGAACCTCTCTCTTCATCTATAGCATGGGAATAATAATGATAAATGCTCCATTTGCCTCCTTCTGAATTCTCCCTCGCCACGTAATAACGCATCCACAGGTTGCAGGGAATGGGATGTGGACATCTCTGGGGAGTCATTCTTCTGCCTGACAGAAGAAGTAATTACTTTCTGATGATGTACAGTGGGCTAAGGGCACTGGGGACGGGGGAAAGTTTAAGAAGGCCATTCCTGCAGGTGAGACTGTCCTAAGACTTGTTTAGGGAAATGTGGGCAGTGTAATGAGGGAGCTTGCCCAGGGGTTAGAGAGGGGAGTGGCTAGAGAGGAAGCTAGAGCAACAAAATGAGGGCCAGAGCATTTTCGGGTGGCAGGAAGAAGCTATCAGCTGTTCATGGGGGCATCTATGAAACAAGCATGTTATGGGTATTGCAGGAAAACCATAAGAAGGTGGTTTTGAGAAAGACCAAGAGACGTGGATATGCAGGAAGGAAGTATTGAAAGAATTTCAAATTAAAAGACAATAAGTAATGGAAAGGGAGATAAGATAAAGAATTTAAAGAGCTTCTTGAAGAAACAGCCGAGGCTAGTGGCTAGATTCGTCTGGATAAAAATAACTGTAATTTCCAGTTTAGGTGCCTGAGCAAATTCTCATCCTGTTTTCCTAGTCCTCTCTCCACGAGCTCCCTCCACACTTGCTCAGGTAACTAGCTACCAGGCAGCATAACTGAGATTTCCAGGCCAAGCCATTGAAGCCGCGAATGAGGGATTGGTGAGCTGGGAGGCTGTGTGGGCAGGACCACACTGGTGGCTGCAGCAATCAGAGCTGTCCTCCACTCCCACCACGTCTCCTCTGTCAGACCTCCTGCCAAGAGTACCTATTTCTTGGGTTAAAGCTTTAAAGTAACACACTATCTTTTGACATGTCAGCATATGTGGCTAAATGCTCACTGCATTCTCCATTAGCTCTATGCTCTACGCCCCTGTCAAATAAAAGCTAACATTAATTTTTCAAGGGCAATAACTTAGAATGGAGTTTGCAGATGTAGCGCTGGCGATCCCTGTTTTAGCTTGGGCTGCCATCACAGTATACTGCAGACCAAGTGCTGAAGCAACAGAACTTTATTTCTTGTCATTCTGGAGGCTAGAAAGGCCAAGATCAAGGTACCAGCAAGGTAGGTTTCATTCTGAGGACTCTTCTCTTGGGTTGGTGGTAGCTTCCATTTTGTTGGGTGCTCCCGTGACCTCCTCTTGTGAATGCACAAGGGAAAAGGGAGTAAGCTGTCAGGTGTCTCTTCTCATAAGGGCACTAATCCCATCATGAGGACCCTACCTAATGATCTCACTCAACCATGATGACCTCCTAAAGTCCCTGTTTTCGAACACCATCCCACTGGGGGCTAGGGCTTTAACATATGACTTTATTGTGGGAGGAGGTTGAGACACAAACATACTAGCCTTGACAGTTACATTACTTTTTTCTTTAGCTCAGAGATTCAAGGAAGGGCCCTTCTTCTTACTCCTACTCCCTTCCCAGGTATATTCCCACAATTTATTGCTCTGTCATGGCCAGCAACTTGCCTGTGGAGAAGTATTCATAGATGACCTATTTATAAGGTTCTTTCATAGGACTCTGAAGCTTTGATCAGAACTCTCTGCCTACTCAGTTATCTTTGTGATCCACTGGTCCATAAGTCCTCTGGTAGAGTGATAACATTTCTGGTCTTAACAGCTTGTCTCTCTTTTTTTTTTAAAGATTTTTATTTATTTATTTGACAGAGAGAAATCACAAGAGAGGCAGGCAGAGAGAGAGGAAGGGAAGCAGGCTCTCTGCTGAGCAGAGAGCCCGATGCGGAACTCGATCCCAGGACCCCGAGATCATGACCTGAGCTGAAGGCAGCGGCTTAACCCACTGAGTCACCCAGGCGCCCTTAACAGCTTGTCTTAACAACCTCAGCCTCACACACCTCTGAGCTTCCTTGCAATAAGTTGCAGCTGAAATTTAAGTCCTTCAAGGATTTTCATGTTGCAATACCTGCTTGGATCTCTGGGCTAATGTCAAAAAGATAAATCGTTCTGGTTTTCAGAAATTACGTTGATGTCATGATGCCCATGGATAGAGAAGGGAAGGTTCCAGGAAAGGTACAGTTGAGGGGGTTTCTGTCATCATCATAACCCACTTTCCTTAGTAAGTGATGGTGGAGTTATCAGGGAAGATGAAGCAGTTGTAAATTTGCTCCCCTTCAGAGAGATTGATTTAAGACCTGTCCTCCTGATGTATTTGGGCATTTTATGGTCTCTCGCCCTCTGATGAGTCTTAAGTGTCAGACACACCTGGATTTGAGAAACCATATGTCTTCCTCCAGTACCCAGAATTCCTGCATCCAAATCATAGTCTTTTGTGAATCCCACATAATTTACAGTTAGACTACATCTTTTTTTACTCTGACTACCAAAGATGCTATTAAAACAACCCTTCCACGGGTAAGCTACCAGAGACTATTTTAGGATTGAAGAAGAATGCAGGATAATAGATGTAATTTACCTGTGGTGAGGGTCCTGTGCAGTGACTGACAAAGCAGTCAGTCCACGCCGGTCTTCTTTTCCTCTAGTGATGAGAACCCATTTTTTTATTCAGCCAGATCTTCTGTCAATTGCCATGTGAAAAATAAAG
Source organism: Meles meles (assembly GCF_922984935.1). Taxonomy (NCBI): domain Eukaryota; kingdom Metazoa; phylum Chordata; class Mammalia; order Carnivora; family Mustelidae; genus Meles; species Meles meles. Next base: position 42,310,905 of record NC_060078.1, on the reverse strand, counting down.
TTGAACAATTCCTTAGTAAAGCAGCCATTTCATTCCTTATTATTTTTTTGTTTTCCTGACCTTGACGGGTCCATTAGTATGGCTTCCCTTGTTGATCTCTTTTTACTCTGGGCTCTCTGGCCCAGTAAGACTAAATGCAATCTAGTAAGTACAATGTAAGACATTCTCCAACTTTACCCTCAAAGCCAGCCTCCGCTGTAGGTATTTTTGTCTATATCTGTCTATTGTGAAATTGGCTCAGAGAGGCCAACTAAGTTGTTAAGGTCACACAGTTCCTTCCATGTTGAAACCTCCTGGGTTCATTTTATAATTAAAATAGCTACCATTAAATATTGCTCTCTGATACTTACTATTTTAATAACCACCTTTTCAAGGTGGCCCAAATGACTCACATGACACCCAGGGAAATCAAATACTGCCTCGGTCCCGAGCCAACAGGAAGAAAGGTGACAGGTGGTACATGGATTTTATAAACTGTGGGCGGGCATAGATTAAAGTCATTGATCAACATCATAGAGTAAGTCTGCTGGTTGCCTTTGCAATGAGGGAAGAGAAATTTGCATTTCTTATTTTCAGGACAATAATTGTCCTGCTGTCAGGATATTGTCGCGTGCCTGTGTGCTGATTTATATGCTGAAGCAATAGGACTCTCCGGTGGGCTCTCTGCAAAGCAGAGGGGTGCCTGCCATGTATCCACCTTCAGAAGGGAGCTAATTCTACCAAGTTTGCTGTGATTTATGGCCCTGAGTCTGTGGTGTGTTTCTGACAAACCACGTCCTGAGAGCAACAAGGAGGGAGGAGCTGAAGAAGCGAGTGTGGAGGAAAAGTACATAGACACTGTTGTACTTGGAATATGTGATCTATATCCCTAATAAGGGCTGCCTGGAACAGAGCAATTAGGAAAAGGCCCCAGGCCATACCTGGCTGCCCAGTTGCAATACCAAGTAAAAAGACCCCAGTTCGGGCTCACTGAGAAGACAAGGCATTAACTGATCCCATAGTTGCCGTAGGTGTGCTCTGTGCAGTGATCTGTACCTCTGGGGAAAGTGGTCTGTTCTAGGTGTATTTGTCATATGCTACATACCATGTATATCCTTGACCAGCTTTGCCTTCAGCTTTGACTTCACTGATTAAAACAAAAACAGACAAAAGAAAGAGGTTGTTCATAACACACTGCAGCATGGAGACTGTTAGTATTTGAATACTTTGAATCTATTATTTGAATCCTGGCCCCTTGGCTTCCTTAGCAATACCACTCTGGGTGAATGCCTGCCATCTCTGTGTCTCCATTTATCTGTAAAGCACAGATGGTTGTAATGATTAGGAGAAAAGTAATAGAAAGAGCACATGCCACCTGCTTTCCTTTTAGGACTCACAGTTACATGTATTATTCTACTCCTTAAGTGCCAGGTACATATCTAATTTCTCTGTTGTTTCTCCCCAAACCCTCAGCCCAGCATAGGGATTGCCACGGAGTTGAAACCCAATGTATATGACACCTGACGCTGACAGCAGAAGGAACACTTGGCTACTCCCCTATTCAGGGGGAGAGCAAATCACCAACTTCCGTCATAGGAACTAGGACTAGTAGAAGACAAGAAAGATGTGATTATTTAATAAATGTTCTGTAGCATAATGTAGTCAAAGAAACATCACCCAAAACCCAGCTCCAGTAAACCATGATATTTGGAATAAACCCACATTACTTCTCTCCAAGTCCATGCTCTCACCTAAAATAATGATCCCTGTCTTATAGCTGTGTAGTCATGTAGAACGCAAATAATTATTAACTGCTAAAGAGTAGTAGTTATATCTCTTGTTCTTGTTAATATCATTATTGGGACCATTATTACTGGATACCAGGAAAGAAGCTAAGCATTTTTTTTTTTATGTTGTTCCTTGACTTCCACTGACAGCCATCAGCTCTCAACTATGAAGTAGGTTAGTTTTTATTGGAAAGATTTCCTAAATCTTCATGGCAGTCATTCATCTAACCATTTATAAGAATGATCAAGCCACTACCTTATCCCAGGCAGTGTTCTCAGATCTGGAATGCAATGGTGTATAATACTAATGATAATACCAACCTTCACTGAATGCTTAGTGTGTGCTAGGCTTCATGCTAAGTGCTTTACATGTTTTCACTCGTTTAATCTTAACAACAGCCCTAGGAGTTAAATGTTATATTCTTATCCCAACTTTACAAAAAACGGTGAAAAATTCCAGTAACCTGAGTAACTTTCCCAGGGTCAGGCAGCTAACCAGTGTTAGTGCTAGAATTAGCACCCAAGCAGTTGGGCTAATGGGTCTGTGCTCTTAACCACTACTCTTGTCTTCATGGAGCTACAGTTGGGGGCAGAAGATAGACAATAAGCAAATTAAGAAATGCATACATCATAAAATTTCGGGGGCATCAAATATCACTAGAAAATTACATTAGAGTCTATAGAGGGGCAGATGAATCTTGTAATCTTGATAATCAGTGAATTTACCTACAAGGAAGGGCTAGTTGCCAAAAAAATTTGAATAATGAAAATTCAAAACTATGTGTGGATCCAAGGGCACAGTTTCTCAGGCAGCATGAACAGGAAGTGGATCAGTATGTTTGAAGGGCAGAAAGAAGATCGCCATGCCAAGCATAGCGCAAACACAGTATTGAGATTTGGTCTTGTGACAAAAACCCAAATGAATCTCAGTGGCTTACAGAATTGCACATGAATTCCTTGCTCATATTACATATTGGTGGCTTCCCCTGTTTGAACGCTGCCCTTGTGGGAGAGTCAGAGAAGCAGGCACTACCAGACACATAACCTAACATCATGCTGCAAAGTACTATCACTTCTGCTCAGTGCCTCCTGGTCCAAGAATGCTCTGTGGCCAGGCTTAGCAGTGTTGGGGGCAGCGATGCTTCTTGGCAAGCCCCCTGGCATAGGCAGAGGTGAGGTCTGAGGGGTATAGTTGCTGTCCTGAGACTCGGCAGAGAGTTCCTCTATGGTTCAGGAAATCTGATCCCAGAGTAAGGCAAGTCTTCCTCAAGCATTGAAGAAGCCGGTTGCTTGAACCTAATCTGTTTCCTCAAGCATTGGAGAAGCCGGTTGCTTGAACCTAATCTGTGTTGATGCCTGTTTTGGGGAGCTCTCAAGCTGGATCCCCAAACCAAAAATAGCTTTGGTTTCAAGCAAAGGGTTTCAAGTGTGATCACACCCCTGGTTTTCTGTTCCAGGAAGAGGTGGTCCACGGATGGACAGGTTCTACTTCCCTGTGAGTGTTGGAAGAAGTGTGGTGTGAATGGGAGAGAATATGCTTTGAATCCATTACAAACTTGGGCATTTTAATTCTAGCCCAGGTGTTAAAGGCAAATGACTTAACGTTGCGGAGTCTCATGCTTCTTATCCACAAAATGGAAACCTCTTACCAACCTCCTAGGTGATTGTAGAGAGACAAACCAGGGCTCACAATACTAGGCACACAATGGCTGACTGCTAGGTTTTCCTTTCTGATGACAAAGTTTTCCTTTTTCTTAGGAAGGGAGATGATTTGCATCTATGATTTGATTTCACAAATGGTTAAGGAATTACAGAGACCAACAAGACAGAGGCGGTTGCGCTGTCCTCTGGTATCCAGGGACAGTATATATCATGTTAGTCTTGATCTCATGTGCCATTGGCTGTGATTCCTCCTTTTACACTACACAAAGAGAGTGGCTCTGACATTTTTCCACTGGCAGGGCATCCTGGGATTGGCACACCTTTCCTATAAATCAAAAATGACCAAAAAGAGATCCAGAGAAAGACAGAACTTTCCTTACAATAAAATGCTTGCGAGATTTTGAAATAGAAACCTCAGAGGTTACTGGTCCTGTTCATGTTAGATCCTCATCAGCCTGGCCACCTAATATCAACTTTCAATGTTCTTAACGTCCTAGAACCTGGCCAAGGGCTGCAGTAACCTCTGCAGATGGAGAAACATTGGCAGAAAGGGTATGATAAAGGACAAGATTGCCACCACAGTAAAGGAAACTGCTCTGCTATGGAGGAAAACAAAACATGATAAAAGGAAGAGGTTCAAATGGCTTTCTCCACCCCCACTCTCTCTGCCCAGGGCTTTAAGAGACATGAAAATGAAAGCTGGTGAAATTATCAAGTGAGGGGAACAGAGACTATTGATCTAGAAAAGAGAGAAGAAAAAACATCAGGCAATGAAGTCACATTAGCAAAAGCACTGGTATAAAACAAGAGAGCAGGGCAATTTTAGAAGTCCAGAGAAAGAAGGAAGATAATGAAAGATAATGAATGTCTTTTACTTCACAGGGAAGAGGAGAGAAAAAAGAGAGCAGGTAGAAAAGGATGGGGAAGGGCTGGGGGGAATATGGATGCTGATAGCCGAAAAACCTCCCTTTTCCGTGGTACCCTAGCTGGTTGGGGTGAGGGTTCCGGGTGCTGAGGAAATGTTCATGTTTAATGGTAAAACCAACACTGATCAAAACTCTGCTCTATCCCTAATTACCTATGTGACACAGGCTCAATTACGTGCCCATGTTACATTTTTGTTTCCATATTTAAGTACTGAATATTCTCTAATCTGTTTAACACATTTATTGGGAGCTCGCTTTGTGCCAGAAAATGTGTTAAGGGACCATAATAGTACATAACTCATAAGAGTAACAAGGATTAAAAGACATAGCATTCCTCTACGTGGACACAAAATAACAGCTGAGTCATCAGTGTTTCCTGTGTGCTGAGCAGTGTTGTGATTACCATATATGTATAAACTGCTTTTGTGGAAGGAAGAGGCTAAGTAATCAGTGCAAGATCATGTGGTTAATCAGTCAAGGAACTGGGAATTGTAAGAAGGCAATCTGGAGGGATGTCTGGGTGACTTGGTCGGTTAAGCACCCCACTCTTTGTTTCAACCCAGGTGATGATCTTGGGGTCTTGAGATCAAGCCCCATGTCAGGCTCCATGCTCTGTGTGGAGTCTGCTTGGGATTCTCCAACTTCCTCTCCTCCGCCCCTACCCCTGCTCACATGCCCACTTGTTCTCTTAAATAAATGAATGAATGAATGGATGAATAAATATATATATGTGTGTATATATTAATATACATATGTGTATCTATACATACATATGTATAGATATACATACATACCTATATATATATTTTTTTTTTCTTTAAGGGCAATCTGGCTGCCAAATCTGCCGTCCTAACCACTGTGCCATACTACGTATGACTCAACACAGAAGCAGGACTTTAGGCTCAGAATCATCAACAATATCTTAGCAAATCTTCGCTTTTGTATTTATTATTATCTGTGACTCTGTGATGTATAAAGTAGTCAATATGTACTAGATCTTAGTATCAGAAAGCCTATCCCAGAATTCAAAGTCAGACCACTGTTTCTCAATGGAGAGACAGAGAAGATGCATAACACCCAGCTTCCCTCTAAATATATAAAAATAATTGGGGGGGAAAAAACATGTATCTGAGCTTGAAAGCAAGAAAAGGAAATACTCAGTGCCACTTGCAAAGGGAACTCAAATCCATAACAATAATCACAAAAATCAAGTTTTACTGGTCACAGAAGTTAAGAGGCTGGGGGTTTGGATGCCTAATGAAGACAGCTCTGTGTACAGGTAGGAGCTGGAAACAATTTCCTTCTTAAAGGCAGAAGCCTGCATGTGACTACTGATGAGTGCAAGAGGACACAAAAATCTCACCACAGGGAACTCAGCAGGGAAATAAGCAATCTGCCCCGGGGCCATAACTAGAGAAGGTCCCTACAAATATGGTAACACGAACAATGTGCTATATATACTGAGAGGGGATGGGTCAGATTTCTGTGTTACTAGGAGGAGGAATTGACATAAAAATTATCCCTGAGTTTGCTAAACCTGTAGGGTCCCAACAGAGGCATATGTGGAATTTCTCCAAACCTGGTACTCAAAAAACAATAAGTAGCCCTCCTCCCCTTTTATGAGTACAAATGAAACATTCTCAAAATTGATTACACAAAAGCAATAAAAATAAAAATCAATAGCAAAAATCGCCGTACATTTAGAAACTGCAGAACGTACTTCCAGAGTATCAGCAGGTGAAATAAAGATAGAAATTATGGAGTATTTAAAATTGATTAACGTTGAAAGCACAATGTATCAAAACATGAGGAATAGATCTAAGATTATTCTTCGAGGAAAACTGGTATCTTAAAGAGCTAGAGTTCATGGCTCTGTCAGGCAACCCCATCTTTTGAAATCTATCTGGGTGCGGGCAGCAATCCCTCCAGCCCCGTGCCCTCTGTGTGCTGGTGGAGATAGCGCTGGGCCTTTACAAGCAAAGTGTGCTGCCTGCGCCCTCTGGAGTGTGGCCACCATGGCCCACAGAGCACTGGACCCCGAGGAGCCACACTTGAGGGGGGTGAGGGGCATGGATCCCTCGAGGTCAGGCACTGGTGGTCTGACTACTGTCATCCTGCAGGTGTCTCTTCTTTGAATCCATTGTCAACCTGACCCTTGCACTTTGGGCCCACGAGGGGTTGGCAACCCTAATTTAGATCTCTCATTTGCCTTTAAGACCATTCTTCCATTGCTCCTGGCTTCTCCTGAGATGGCTGACTATTCTCCAAACCATGTAGTCCTTGGGCTATACCCTTAGTGATCTCTCCAGACTGGCTTTTTCATTCTTTGCAGTACAGGCTGAGTATTTTCCAGATCTTCCATTCTGGTTCCTTTTCTCCTGACAGTTCCATCTTGAAGTGATTGTTTTTCTTCTCAAATTTTACAATAAGCAGTTAGAAGTAGCCAGACCACTGCCTCAATACTTTAAGATTTCCTCAGCCAAATACCCCACTTCATCAGTCACGAGTTCTAGCTTGCACGAAACACTACTACATGAACCCAATTTATTCGTGTTCTTTGCCACTTTATGACAAGGATTACCTTTCTGCCAATGTTCCATAGCACACCTCTCTATTTCCATCTGTGATCTCATCAGAATAGCTTTTATCTTCTGTATTCCTGTAGACATTTTATTCAGGATTACATAGGTATTCTCTAAGAAGCCTGAGGCTTTCTTTAAAGCTCGCCTCTTTTCTTTCGGAGCTTTTACCAGATGGTACCTCAAGGGGGTCCATTCATAGCAATGTAAGCTTTTTTTTGGCACGGGCTTTACAGTTCCTCTGGCCTCTACCCATCACCAGTGTGTGAAACACTGACGTGGCTGGAGACATTTTAAAACAGAGTTAGTCCACTGTAGATAAACAATCTTGGCCGACCTTATTTGAACTGGGCCAAAACCTTTGGAAGAGGCAAAACAGCAATTGTTTTGCAAGCAACTGCTCCTAAAAGTTAACAGACTAGTGGGCCTCTTGATGTTAAGACTGTGGCTTGTGGACTTTCTGCAAACAGGAGAGTTAAATAATGCACACCAAAAATATTTCGTTGGTTAACACCAACATGATCGTCCATCAGTGTGTAACAAGGAGTGTCACGGCCTGTTAGTACCAATTGACAATATTTTTCGTCCTTTTATCTGAGTAGGGCAATCGCCTCCATCCTTTTGCGTATAAAACCCCTTTGCTTTCAGCGTATAAGTGGGAACACTATTTGGGTATTTACCTGAATCTGTGCTCCCCAAATTGCAATCCTTTGATTCTTAATAGCACCCCAATCTTGGTACCAATTTCCGTCTGAGTCTGTTCCAGCTAATCTAACAAAGATACCATATACTGGGTGGGTTAAAAAGAGAAATTTGTTTGTCACAGTTTTGGAGGCTGGAAAGTCCAAAATCAAGGTGCCAGGAGATTTGCTGTTTGATGAGAGCCTGCTTCCTGGTTCACAGATGGCTGTTTTCTTTCTGAGACCTTACATGGTAGGAGGAGGCTTGGGGAATTCTCTGGATCTCTTTTATAAGGATGCTAATCCTATTCTGGAGGACTCCATCTTCATGACCTAATCAACTCCTAAAGGCCCCACCTCCTAACACCATCACACTGGAGGATAGGATTTTAATAGTGAATGCAGGGTGGGGGGTGGGAAGCCTTGAGTCTGCAGCACTATGATGTAGGAAATATTCTCTATTATGCTAACACCCTGAGATTTTGAAGTTTATCTCTTATGGCTCTCAGTACTTGAGAGCAACCGTCATTAGTTTAGTATGAGTAGGAAGCATTGGGGAAGCCCGTGGGGATGGAGGATGACTTTAAATTCATAGAATAATCAGAGATGACCTGAAAGAACAGAGGCCTTCAACCGGTAACATAGTTGGTATATTCAATAATCATTGAAGGATCTATCGAATGCCTTTATATTTCTGATTTTCTTTTTTGCTCCTTTGAAAATAAAAATACTGCAATGGACATAATGGGTATACATTTTTTACATAGTCGTTTTCTTTTTAAGGAAAAGATAAATCTGTAGATGTGAAATTCCAGAGTTTACGTATACACATTTAAAATTTTGATACATATTGACAAATGGGGCTATCCAAGAAGATGTAAAAATTTTACACACTCACCATTGCTGTTTTCCTATCTTATCATCACAGAGCAGTATTAGCCTTTTCATCTTTGCCCAAAATAATAAGCCATGATGATAAAAATAGTTGATTTTTATTGGGTAATGCTTTTATATGAGACACATCACTAAGTACTTTATAAATATTAACAAAGACGATCCTTCTATAAGCACTACATGTTATCAGTGCTAGTTCTACAGTATAGGTAAGAAAATTGAATTACAGAGAGGAGTGAATCAGTATGAATCCAAAGCTGGACCATTAACCACTTAGCTATAATCAATTTAGTAATTAAAATGATGTCTCATTTAAATTTGTTTCTTTGCTTATCAATGAGATTAAACTTTTCAAATATTTTAATTGGATGTTTGCACTTCTATAAATTACACTTTCAATTCTTTTCCAAGTATTATGTTGGGGAGATTGTGTATTTCATGCTATTTTTTAAAAAGTTTTTTGTTGTTGTTTTTTGTTTTTTGTTTTTTTTGTCTATTTGACAGAGCATGAGAGAGCACAGGAAGGGGGAAGGGCAGAGGGAGAGGGAGAAACAGACACCCCACTGAGCAGGGAGCCTAACCTGGGGCTCCATCCCAGGACACTGGGATCACAACCTGAGCCAAAGGCAAACGGTTAACTAACTAAGCCACCCAGGTGCCCCCATTTCATACTATTTTTAAGCTCTGTGCTGTTTATCCCAGTTGTCCATTTGCCTTTTTAGTTGGTTACAACATGCATTGTTGGAGAAAGATATTGTTTGATGTCATAAATTATCATCTTTAATCAGAAGTCATTTAATATTATTGACTAGATACATATCTTTGCACACAGAAACCAAAGGTAGTATTTTTAAAGTTCTGATAATTTGAACCAAAGATATAAATAAAATGAGAGAAAATAAAGCAGAATATTATTTCATTCTAAGACAATTCAAGAATCAGGTGAATAAATAAGTTATTTTAAGGTTTTTTTTTTTTCATTGAGATATGATATACACAAAGTACACAAAACTCATGCCCAGTTTGAGGAATTTTAACCTTATTAATACATATTTACCACCCAGATCAAGATGTACATTCTTTGTATATAGCAAAATAGACAAAAAAAAAATGTATAGTTCATATGTATACATCCATGTAACAACTATCCAAATCAAAACAAAATATTTCCATCAGCCTAGAAGTTGCTTCTTGTCCCTTCTCTGTCCATATCATTTTATAGGTAACCGACAATTGACTAACAGTTTTACTTGTTTTTGAACCTCATGTGAATAGCACCATACAGGATCTTCTCTTTTGGTCTGGCATCTTCACTCAGCATGAGGTTGAGTGGATCACTAGTTAATTCTGGTTTTTTTTTGTAATATCCCATTATATAAATGTACTTAATTAATTATCCATTTCTCTGTGCTGTACAGTTATTTACAGTTTTGCATTTTTATGATACAGATGCTGTGAACATTCTTGTAAGTATTAAGAGTTTAATGAAGAAGCCAAAACAAAATAAAAATATCAAAGATAAAATCATCCCATTAAACCAACAACAATTAACTATAAAGTTATAAAAGGGGTTCTAATCATAATAGAACTAAATTACCTAAAAGAACAAGGTCTGAACTTAGTAAGAATTGTATTATATCTTTGTAAAGGGAACTATAATATTTTATTGGGATAAATAAGGAAACTGAATTGATGCAGACAAATCATTTACCTGGATACTGTGGCTAAATATCATTAAAATGTTTAATATTCCCAATTTGCTTTATAAAATTAGCACAATTGCAACCCTAATCCAAATATAGTTTTGTATTAAATAATGCTATAATTCATCTGGAAAAATAGCAATGGGATACTGAAGGATATTGACCCTGGTGCCAATGTTACTGAATTTTAGATACATAATGCAATGAGAGAGAATTGAGAATTTAAAAAGAAACAAAAGCCAAAATACTCAATGTATATCTGATAAGGCAACCCTTTCTAAAATTAAGAAAGGACTAATTAAAAATGTTGCCTATACTTTCAGAAGTGAACAAAGTGAGGCCTTAGTTTTAGGGGAGACCTTAGGTCTCCTCCTGGTAACCAAATGGCATTGAGGAAGAACCACTGAGGGAAGGAGATGGTCAGAGGTTCTACAGCAAATTTGTATATTTTGACACCACTGTTCTGAAGTGCTAAGCCTAGAAAGCAAGTCAAATAGATCCATCAGCATCAGCAGAATCTTGCCTCTGCTGGATGTTTAATCAGGATAGATTAGGCTATCTACAGAAACAAAAACATCAACATCTCAGTGACTTATGATGGAACAGTTTCTCATTCACGCAGAGTGGGCTGCATGTCTGGGCAGCATCGTAGAGTTCATGTCCTCTAGTAGGGTTCACAATCCAGCATGCTTTGATCTTCGGGTGTCTCCATCTGACCACAGGTTTCTGCACCCACTGAAACAGAGAAAGGAAACATGGATAACAGTGCTTGAGCTAATACATGCTTTTGCTCAGAGTTGCTGGCAAGAGGTAGTCATGTGACCACTTAAGATTTTGAGTATGTAGCTAGAAGATAATTACATACCAATGCAAATTCCACTGCACTGGCCCACCTATGTAAAGAGGGGATGGACTAAATGTAAGCTTCCTTGTTTCCATGACTTTGCTCCCTCATGATTTTTTTCCGTAATGCCAGGGCTAAGATGGAGTTCAGCATCTCAGATGGGTGGGGTTTTGGTCCCTGTCTACTGCTCTACAAATAATCTTTCTAGGGATTTGTAGAATTCCACATGCATTCTCTGCTGGGGGAGAGAGAAAAGGTTTTCAAGGCCACTGAGAACCTTCTGATGGGCAGATTTCGGTGCTCCTGCATCAGGGGCATAAGCTCAGGTCCTATAAGCCCTGGATAAAGGACTTCCATGTGAACCCCTCAGAGCAGGCTCAGAAGAGATCAAAAAGGATCAGGTGCAGAGAGGGCTGGGCACATGGTCCCAAGAGGACTTGCCTGGAATCCCAATGTCATGAACTCATATAATGCTCAACATGAATTAAATGTATCACAAAAATATAGTCCAAAAGCAATAGTGATTTCCAGGGGATTCTCTCCAACTCAAACATAGGGTGTCTGTTCTGCTTTTGGGATATCTGCTATGCTTCCAACTGTTGCATAAGAAGCACCTCCCCTTTTCTGTCATCTAACAGGATACAGACACCTACATCTTTATTTACTGGAATTTTTAGATGTTTTCACTAATTTCAAAGAAAATTGTCTTATAAATATGAGAATATAAAAAATATTAGGTGCCCAATTAGATTAAAAACAGCATCACTAATTTAAATGTGCATATTAAATACACTTCAGCTGAAGTGTATATGAAAGTGCATATGAAAGTCAGCCTAACATAGAGGTGAGAGTGTTCTGTGCAGAGGAGGAGCTAAGCTTTAATCCCTGCTGTGTAGTGCAATGATTCCAATGAACTGTCAACCTCTGTTTTCTCACCTGTAAAACAGGCTGGTGAAGTCTGGAGATAGGGACTTGAGGTGAAATGATTTTATTTAAGATCCACTCCAGCTAATCCTTAAAAATATAAGCTTTGGACGTTGGTAGCTAGAGTGGATTTGAATTCAAGCTCACCTGTTACTCATCAGGAGGCTTTGAGAAAATTATTTGCCTTCTTTAAACCTCAGTTTCATTGTCAGTAAAATAGGGATAATAATACCTTCATAAGATTCTTATGAAGATAAATAAAATCATGCATGTCATGTAGTATCCTAGAGATTCTGGAATGCAGCAAGTTTTCAATAGATACTCTCTTCTCTTTAATAATGTTTGTTTTTTTCTGATGGGGGCTTATGCATGTTGCTGTTATTGTATTTATGTTGACATTTAATATTTTATGCCTACCCAATAAAGTTACTAAAATTCTTATGAAGTGCACCTTGGGTGTAAGTGTACAAACACATACACACACATGTGATTATTTCCTCTTTATCCCCTAGGTTTGCCAATTCATCCTTGTGCAATTTATTTAACTGATTGTTCTGATAACCTATTGCTATGTAACAAATTACTATAAAATTTAGTGGCTTAAAAGGGAGTCAGTAAACTGTCACCCATGGACCAAATCTAGCCCACAACCTATGGCCCATGAGCTAGGAATATTTTTTGCCATTCTTAAAATGTTGCAAAAAAAAAAAAAAAAGAGAGAGAGAGAAAGAGAGAGAAAGGAGGAAAGAAAAGAAAAAAGAGGTGGGGGGAAAGGGAAAAATAAATGACAACAAGGTTGAACCTAAAATAGCTGCTATTTGGCCCTTTATAGGAAAAGTTTGTTGACCCTTGGCTTAAAGCAATCCAAATTTACTTTGCTTGAGATTCTGCTGTTTGGACATTGTTTGGTGATGAAAGTGTATCTCTTCTTCACTGAATGTCACTGAATATCAGCTGGGAAGTCTTGACTGAGGCTAGAGGATCTGGTTCACTCACCTGATATTCTGACTTGCTCCTGATTGGGATCTCATTTGGGTCAGAGGGCCAAGGATTTGAGTTCGTCTCCATATGGTCTGGGCTTCCTCACAGCATGGTGTCTGGGTTCTAAGGGTAAGTGCATGAAGCCAAAGCCAGGCTTTGGAGCTGCACTAGCTTCAGCAATCACCTAGATTCAGTCTTCCATAAACTATTAGGCAGGCAGTCACAAAGGCCACTAACAGATGGTCTTGGTCCACTACCAGATGCTCAGTTGCAGACACACAGAGGCAGTAGTTACACAGGAACTCCCAGCTTTCCATCAACCTCCCTACAATTACCCCCTCATGATGTCACACTGGCATTTGGTCATGGGTGATTTCTTAGGTTCTCCCAAGCTCTGACTCACCTGGTTCCATCAGTGTTCCAGGAGGACTGATTCATGTGTTCTTTCTCTATTCTTCCAGTTCTCTTTTCTAAACTTTCATTTTCCCAGCTCCATCAAAATTGAGTAAGGTCTAATTCTTTTAACAGTTCCCTTATTTTGTAGTATCTACAGTGGCTTTGCTTTTCCAATTGATCTCTGGATGATCAGTTATTAGTATCAGAAATGGCTTGAGAGGGACAGAACCTTAAAGGTTGGGATCTGAATTGGTTCTCTTCTCTAAATTTAGAGGCGTTAATGACTCTGATGGCAGTAGTGTATATATTGGTACCCTAGCACATGTTGTAGCAAATAGTTACTTGTTACCTGTGGTTACCAGGAATTAAGTGCCAATAAGCTTTGGGTGATCAAATACTTAATGCTATAGAGCATTTCATGGAAATGGAACACTAGGACTAAAAGTTTGTTCAGATGAAGAATGTGGGGAAAGAAAATTTGGAGCTCAGGACTTTAAATTCTCACCTCAAATCCTGGGTACTAAACTAGAAAGAAGCTCTTTCTCTGTTAGCCATAATACTGATGTTTGTGAAAAACAAACCCAAAGTCTAAGCCTGTGGATGGCTAGACTACAGTGGAAATAAATTCACAACCTTGGAAGGTCTCTTTTGTTAAAGTTAGGGCACTGATTGTGAAGGGGTAGGACCTTGTAGATTGGAAAGATGATATCTGATAGATTCTTATTAAGCTAAAGACTGATATTTTGCTGAGCTTCCTTTGCCAATAGAATCAGTCTTCCCTCCCTTGTTTGAGAAGAACCTAAATGGCCTTTTCTGTAGTCGTTTTGTGGGAAATTTCTGATACTACCTCCAATACCACCCCTAGAAATGTTGTTCTTAGACTTAAAACTGAGCTTAATCCCCAATAAGTCTAGATATCAAGTACAAAATGTGATATTGCAAAGAGGTGAAATAAATGTAATTAGGTTGGGCTGAATTTATTAATACTGGTATCTGTAGGAGAGACTCTAAATGGATTATATTAGTGCAATCATCTGGCTCTAACAGTGTGCTTGCTTGGTTAACTGAAACATGAGCCTAAATTGGCCTACAATAACTGAAGGTGAGATGATGAAATTTCCTTGATCTTGTAGAGAAAAGTATCCAAAGGCTAAGGGAATTTGAAATGCTGGAGTGAATTTATTATGGAAGATATGTTCATCCACTCCATAACTATGTCCCGCAGAAGAATACAAAGGACATTTCATTTACCAAGCCTTCAAAAGTAAATTGGTGAGGGGCAACACTGTCATTCGTGAAGTGGTCTATAATGGTCATTCTTTTGGTCAGGTGTGGGAGCTGCTACTATTGAGTAGGGCTTCCTGAATTAAATGAGAATCATGGTAACTCAGAGTGGCGGGAACCAAATGGTTTCATTTATGCACCAGAAACTCTGCCTATAAAAATATTAAACCAACAAGTAGCAAAATGGTGAATGTGGAGTAACTGTGTATGCAATTACATTAAATGTAAAGAGACTAAAAAGGTAAATAAAAGAGTATTTGTTAGACTGGATGAAAACACAAGGTCTTCCAAACATGTATTTTCAACAGGAGACAAAGTTTAATTACAAGGACCAGAAAAGCTGAAATTAAATGAGGGAAAATTATACACCATTAAAAACTGTAAGTGTAGTAAAACTGGAGTGGGTAAATTAATGTTAAATAGCCTTCAAGAAAAGTGGTACTTCCAGAGTTAAAAAAAGACATTGCATAATGATAAAACAGTCAAGTTTCAAAATGCATGAAGTAAAACTAGCAAAACAGAATAAATAGTCAAGCTTACAATTATTGTTGGTGATATCGGTGTCCTCTTTCAATGACAAGGCAATGAACAACCTTTGAACTAATGGTCATTTTTTAAAACTATACAAAACAACTGTAGAATAGACACCCTTTTTAAGTGCATTCAGAGATTCCACAAGACCATATGATGATGATTCAATAGTTCTTAATTTTTGGAGTTTAAAATCTTATAGTTTCTTCTCTTATAATAGAATGAAATTAAAAATAAATATCCAATATAAAACCTAAGGCACACCATATAATTTGTAATGTACTCTTCTAAACACATGAGTCAAACAAGAAATCACAGGAAAATTTTACAAAGATTTGAACTAAAAATGAAACTACAACATAGCAAAATTTGGGGGGTGCAGCTACAACAGCACTAGAGGAGAATTTATAACTCAAAGTGCTTTTATTGGAAAAGAAGAAAGGTTTAAAATCACCTTTTCATTAAATCTGGAAAAAATAAGTTACCATAGGATACATAAAATGAATAATAAATATGAGAGCAGAAATAATAAAATGGATAACACATAAAACAGAGACAATTAGAAAAGTCTAGGTTGGTCTTTGGAAAAATTAATACAACTGATCTAACTCAAGACTAATCAGAGGATGCACACAGCCATATGCACACGTGCTCACACTGAGGGAGATATGCAGAGACAGAAAATTATCAGCCTGAGAAATGAAAAAGAGATTATCATTATAAATCTTACCAATATTAAAAAGATAACGGGAGAATTTTACAAACAATTGTGTGATATTGACAGTTTCGTTGAAATGGCCAAGTTCTGACAATAGAAACAAAAGCCTAAGATTCCAAGTTAATTTGGGATTATAGGTTTAATTTAGCAGTTGCACCTAATCAATGTATTCCCCACTGCAAAGCTTGCAGTTAATGGATAAACAAAGGACCCACAGACTTCACAGACCACACCTGAACAAAGCAAAGAATATGGGACAACAGGAGAAGGAGTGGTCAGGCAAGCATCAGGGTCTAAGATGCTTCAAGGCCCAGTTCTCTAGGGTCTTCCTTATTGGTACAAGAATGTACTTAACCAAAGGATTAAACCGACTAAAATTTATGCAGTGAAACTTGACTTCAGGCGAATTTTCTCAATATTCCAACAACGTCTTTCATGCATCTCTGACCATGGGGTCAAACAAGAGTCGCTGATTATGCCAAGTATATACCCCTAATAAACAAGCCAGCTCAAGGTGTTGCCAGGGAAGTTTTAGATATTAAACTTCATACAATAAATTGTTACTGATTCCACTGCCTTTATCTTGGTCAAGAGTCAGTGCTAAATTTCCAGGCATCCTTATCTATATGCATAATAGCTGTAAACTAGCTCTGTCCTTTACACCCCTATTAACATAATGAGGGGAAATAGCATATTATCTTATCTATGGAGGTAGCAAAAGCACTTGGAGACAAACTTTTTCAATTTTTTATTTTATTTTTTTTAGTGTTCCAAGATTCATTGTTTATGCACCACACCCAGTGCTCCATGCAATATGTGCCCTCCTTAATACCCACCACCAGGCTCACCCAACCCGCCCCCCCCCATCTTCCTCCCCTCCAAAATTCTCAGTTTGTTTCTCAGAGTCCATAGTCTCTCAAGCTTCATCTCCCTCTCCGATTTACCCCAATACAAATGTAGTGAAAAGAAGGGCCATACGTACCCCAATGTTCTTAGCAGCAATGGCCACAATCGCCAAACTGGAAAGAACCAAGATGCCCTTCAACAGATGAATGGATAAAGAAGATATGGTCCATATATACAATGGAATATTATGCCTCTCTCAGAAACAATGAATACCCAACTTTTGTATCAACATGGATGGGACTGGAGGAGATTATGCTTAGTGAAATAAGTCAAGCAGAGAAAGTCAATTATCATGTGGAGACAAACTTATCAAAAATATATAAAGAATCTTTAAAAATAAAACAAAAATTGCATTTGCCTTGAACACAAACTTCAACACAAACTTCAATAATCATATAAAGAAGTACTCAATATTATTAGTAATCAGATGCAAATTAATACCACCTTAAGATAATACTTAGTACTCACTAGAATGACTAAAATTTTAAAAGCTGACAACCCCAATATTAAATACCATGTAGAGAAAATTGAACACTCCTGCATTGCTAGGGAGTCAGTGAAGTATTCAATCATTTTAGAAAACTTGCTTGGCATTTTTAAAATAAATATAAGCCTACGCCTATTTTATGACCCACTAATTTCAGGCATTTATTCAAAAGAAAAGAAAAAATGTGTGTCCACAAATAGATTTGCATAATAATGTTTAAAGTAGATATATTCATACTGACCAAAAATTGGGAAGAGGGGATCCAAATGTCCATTAACAGGAGAGTACAAGAAGAATTTATAGTGTATTAATATATTAGAATACTTCCCAGTACTATGAGAGATTGAACTGTTGAAATCTGTTACAGCCTATATGAATCCCCAAAACATTAAGTCAAATGATACAAAGAGGTCTATACACACAACATACCCAATACTGTATGTTACAATTACATGAAATCAGAGACAAAACTATCTACAGGATATAAATCAGAAAAGTGGTTGTCTAGGTTACATTGGAGGCCCTTTCAAGGTGTTAGATTGTTTCATATCTTGATTGGAAAGAGAGGTTATGCATTTGTCAAAATTCATTGAATCATATACTTAAGGTCTGTGTATTTTTCACTGTCTGCAAATTTTATCTCAAGAAAGAAAAAACATCTTAAAAGACAATAAGATGCAGTATGTTAAAAGAGAGATGACAGACCTAAGTAGTATATACTATATGATTCGATTTATCTGAAGTTTGAACCAAGCAAAAGTTATGGGCTTAGAAATCAGAACAGTGGTTGTCTCTAGGGTTTGGAGAAATACAGGAAAATATTATGAGGAAGTTTTCTGATGTGTTAGAAAAAAAATGTTCTGTATCTCGACTGTGATGGTGGTTATATGGATAAGTACATCTGTCAATACTTATCAAAATGCACACTTAAGATCTATGGCTTTCAGGGATATTAATTTAACCACAATAAAAAGAAAGACATTTTAACATTAAATGGATATCGCAAAGGAGAAAGTCTTAAAATCATTGTTCTATGTATTGATCTCAGGAGGTCAAAGAATAGCAGATTAAATTCAAATAATGCACAAAGAAGAAAGTAAAACAGATAAGAACAAGAATTAATGATATAGAAAACAACCTACAGCAGAGACAGTGAAGAAAATCAATAGTTTCTTCTTTGAAGGAAAAAAAAATTAAATTGACAATCTCCTGCCAAAACTGATAAGAAATAATGAGAGAAGGTAAATCATGAGTATCAGGTATAAAAGAAGCATCAGTATAGACTCTTCAGGTATTAAAAAACTTATAACAGCATTATTAAAAAAAAACATTTTAATCCAAACAGAATAAACACATTCCTCAGAAATATTATTTATAAAAAGTGGCACAAGAAGAAAAAGATGCTTTAATGCTTTATATAAAATTATATAAAATTCTAAGAGACTCTAATCTGATAACAGTCCTACAAAGAAATTTCAATTTCCAATAGTTTTATTGGTGAATTTTCCAAGTAAGAAAGGCATAATACCCAAACATGTATAAGCTCTACCATTTAATGGAAAAAGATAACCCACTTATGAACTCATTTTATAAAGTCTAAATAACCTTGTATAAAAACATGAAAAGGATATTATAACAAAAATAACAGACCAGTCTCTCTCATGTAGAAATATCTAAAATCCTAAAAACAAAAGCAAATAATTAATGAAACATTATGAACAATTGCATACAGTAAGGCCACGTACGCTCAATGTGGCCAACTTAGGAATTTTCTAGGGATGCAAAATTGGGTTCACCTGTCAAAAATCAATCAGTAGGCTAATCGGATAGAGCCAAGATGGCGGAGAAGTAGCAGCCTGAGACTACATCAGGTAACAGGAGATCAGCTCGATAGCTTATCTAAACATAGCAAACACCTACAAATCCAAGGGGAGAGCGAAGAGAAGAAGAACAGCAACTCTAGAAACAGAAAATCAACCACTTTCTGAAAGGTAGGACTGGCGGAGAAGTGAATCTAAAACGATGGGAAGATAGACCGCGGGGGCCGGGGCCGGCTCCCGGCAAGCGGCGGAGGAACGGAGCACAAAATCAGGACTTTTAAAAGTCTGTTCCACTGAGGGACATTGCTCCAGGGGCTAAACCGGGGTGAAGCCCACGCGGGGCCAGCGTGGCCCCAGGCCCCGCAAGGTCACAGAAGGATCGGGGGTGTCAGAGTGTCGGAGAGCTCGCAGGTATTAGAACGGAGAAACCGGCTGCAAAGACAGAGCCGAGGACTGAACTCTCAGCTCGGGGTTACCTTGAACTGGTCGCGGGCTGGGTGAGCTCGGAGCGCGGCTAGAGGCTGGGGATACGGGAGTGATTGGGTGCTGTCCTCTGGGGGCGCACTGAGGAGTGGGGCCCCAGGCTCTCGGCTCCTCCGGGCCGGAGACTGGGAGGCCGCCATTTTCATTCCCGTCCTCCGGAACTCTACAGAAAGCGTTCAGAGAACAGAAGCTCCCAAAAGCGAACCCGAGCCGATTACTTAGTCCGGCTGCCAGTAAGGGCGGTGCAATCCCGCCTCGGGCAAAGACACTTGAGAGTCACTACAACAGGCCCCTCCCCCAGAAGATCAACAAAATATCCAGCCAGGACGAAGTTCATCTATCAAGGAGAAAGCAGATTCAATTCCTAAGACAGCAGAGCAATTCCAGAGGAGGAGAAAGCAAAGCACGGAACTCATGGCTTTCTCCCCATGATTCTTTAGTCTTGCGGCTACTTCAATTCTTTTTTCTTTTTTCAATTTTTTATTTTTTTTTTCTTTTTTCAATTTTTTTTTCTTTTTTCTTTTTTCTTCTTCTGCTAAATTTTTTTAAAAACTTTTACCCTTTTCTTTTTTAATGTTTTTTGACTAGTTCATCTAAATATATATATTTTTTCTTTCTTTTTTATATTTTTTTATTTGTTTTATTTTTTAAATTTTTTTCTTTTTTTTTTTTTTTCAGAACCTGTTTTTTATCCCCCCCCCCCCCCACAATTTGGGGTCTCTTCTGATTTGGTTACAGCGCATTTTTCCGGGGTCTTTGCCACCCTATTAGTAGTTTATTTGCTCCTTCATATCCTCTTATCTGGACAAAATGACAAGGCGGAAAAAATCACCACAAACAAAAGAACAAGAGACAGTACCGAAGGCTAGGGACCTAATCAACACAGACATTGGTACTATGTCAGATCAAGAGTTCAGAATGACGATTCTGAACATTCTAGCCGGGCTCGAAAAAGGCATGGAAGATATTAGAGAAACCCTCTCTGGAGATATTAAAGCCCTTTCTGGAGAAATTAAAGAACTAAAGTCTAACCAAGTTGAAATCAAAAAAGCTATTAATGAGGTGCAATCAAAAATGGAGGCTCTCACTGCTAGGATCAATGAGGCAGAAGAAAGAATTAGTGATATAGAAGACCAAATGACAGAGAATAAGGAAGCCGAGCAAAAGAGGGACAAACAGCTACTGGACCATGAGGGGAGAATTCGAGAGATAAGTGACACCATAAGACGAAACAACATTAGAATAATTGGGATTCCAGAAGAAGAAGAAACAGAGAGGGGAGCAGAGGGTCTACTGGAGAGAATCATTGGAGAGAATTTCCCTAATATGGCAAAGGGAACAAGCATTAAAATCCAGGAGATGCAGAGAACCCCCCTCAAAGTCAACAAGAATAGGTCCACACCCCGTCACCTAATAGTAAAATTTACAAGTCTTAGTGACAAAGAGAAAATCCTGAAAGCAGCCCGAGAAAAGAAGTCTGTAACATACAATGGTAAAAATATTAGATTGGCGGCAGACTTATCCACAGAGACCTGGCAGGCCAGAAAGAGCTGGCATGATATATTCAGAGCACTCAACGAGAAAAACATGCAGCCAAGAATACTCTATCCAGCTAGGCTATCATTGAAAATAGAAGGAGAGATCAAAAGCTTCCAGGACAAACAAAAACTGAAAGAATTTGCAAACACCAAACCAGCTCTCCAGGAAATATTGAAAGGGGTCCTCTAAGCAAAGAGAGAGCCTAAAAGTAGTAGATCAGAAAGGTACAGAGACAATATACAGTAACAGTCACCTTACAGGCTAATAATGGCACTAAATTCATATCTCTCAATAGTTACCCTGAATGTTAATGGGCTAAATGCCCCAATCAAAAGACACAGGGTATCAGAATGGATAAAAAAACAAAACCCATCAGTATGTTGCCTACAAGAAACTCATTTTAGACGCGAAGACACCTCCAGATTTAAAGTGAGGGGGTGGAAAACAATTTACCATGCTAATGGGCATCAGAAGAAAGCTGGGGTGGCAATCCTTATATCAGATCAATTAGATTTTAAGCCAAAGACTATAATAAGAGATGAGGAAGGACACTATATCCTACTCAAAGGGTCTGTCCAACAAGAAGATCTAACAATTTTAAATATCTATGCCCCTAACATGGGAGCAGCCAACTATATCAACCAATTAATAACAAAATCAAAGAAACACATCAATAATAATACAATAATAGTAGGGGACTTGAACACTCCCCTCACTGAAATGGACAGATCATCCAAGCAAAAGATCAACAAGGAAATAAAGGCCTTAAATGACACACTGGACCAGATGGACATCACAGATATATTCAGAACATTTCATCCCAAAGCAACAGAATACACATTCTTCTCTAGTGCACATGGAACCTTCTCCAGAATAGATCACATCCTGGGTCACAAATCAGGTCTCAACTGGTATCAAAAGATTAGGATTATTCCCTGCATATTTTCAGACCACAATGCTCTGAAGCTAGAACTCAATCACAAGACGAAAGCTGGAAAGAACCCAAATACATGGAGACTAAACAGCATCCTTCTAAAGAATGAATGGGTCAACCAGGAAATTAAAGAAGAATTGAAAAAATTCATGGAAACAAATGATAATGAAAACACAACAGTTCAAAATCTGTGGGACACAGCAAAGGCAGTCCTGAGAGGAAAATATATAGCAGTACAAGCCTTTCTCAAGAAACAAGAAAGGTCTCAAGTACACAACCTAACCCTACGCGTAAAGGAGCTGGAGAAAGAACAAGAAAGAAACCCTAAACCCAGCAGGAGAAGAGAAATCATAAAGATCAGAGCAGAAATCAATGAAATAGAAACCAAAAAAACAATAGAAAAAATCAATGAAACTAGGAGCTGGTTCTTTGAAAGAATCAATAGGATTGATAAACCCCTGGCCAGACTCATCAAAAAGAAAAGAGAAAGGACCCAAATCAATAAAATCATGAATGAAAGAGGAGAGATCACAACTAACACCAAAGAAATACAGACAATTATAAGAACATACTATGAGCAACTCTACGCCAACAAATTGGCTAATCTGGAAGAAATGGATGCATTCCTAGAGACATATAAACTACCACAACTGAACCAGGAAGAAATAGAAAACCTGAACAGGCCCATAACCAGTAAGGAGATTGAAACAGTCATCAAAAATCTCCAAACAAACAAAAGCCCAGGGCCAGACGGCTTCCCAGGGGAATTCTACCAAACATTTAAAGAAGAACTCATTCCTATTCTCCTGAAACTGTTCCAAAAAATAGAAATGGAAGGAAAACTTCCAAACTCATTCTATGAGGCCAGCATCACCTTGATCCCAAAACCAGACAAGGATCCCACCAAAAAAGAGAACTACAGACCAATATCCTTGATGAACACAGACGCAAAAATTCTCGCCAAAATACTAGCCAATAGGATTCAACAGTACATTAAAAGGATTATTCACCACGATCAAGTGGGATTTATTCCAGGGCTGCAGGGTTGGTTCAACATCCGCAAATCAATCAATGTGATAGAACACATTAATAAAAGAAAGAACAAGAACCATATGATACTCTCAATAGATGCTGAAAAAGCATTTGACAAAGTACAACATCCCTTCCTGATCAAAACTCTTCAAAGTGTAGGGATAGAGGGCACATACCTCAATATTATCAAAGCCATCTATGAAAAACCCACCGCAAATATCATTCTCAATGGAGAAAAACTGAAAGCTTTTCCATTAAGGTCAGGAACACGGCAGGGATGTCCATTATCACCACTGCTATTCAACATAGTATTAGAAGTCCTAGCCTCAGCAATCAGACAACAAAAAGAAATTAAAGGCATCCAAATTGGTAAAGAAGAAGTCAAACTATCACTCTTCGCAGATGATATGATACTATATGTGGAAAACCCAAAAGACTCCACTCCAAAACTGCTAGAACTTGTACAGGAATTCAGTAAAGTGTCAGGATATAAAATCAATGCACAGAAATCAGTTGCATTTCTGTACACCAACAACAAGACTGAAGAAAGAGAAATTAAGGAGTCAATCCCATTCACAATTGTACCCAAAACTATAAGATACCTAGGAATAAACCTAACCAAAGAGACTAAGAATCTATACACAGAAAATTATAAAGTACTCATGAAAGAAATTGAGGAAGACACAAAAAAATGGAAAAATGTTCCATGCTCCTAGATTGGAAGAATAAATATTGTGAAAATGTCTATGCTACCTAAAGCAATCTACACATTTAATGCAATCCCTATCAAAATACCATCCATTTTTTTCAAAGAAATGGAACAAATAATCCTCAAATTTATATGGAACCAGAAAAGACCTCGAATAGCCAAAGGAATATTGAAGAACAAAGCCAAAGTTGGTGGCATCACAATTCCGGACTTCAAGCTCTATTACAAAGCTGTCATCATCAAGACAGCATGGTACTGGCACAAAAACAGACACATAGACCAGTGGAACAGAATAGAGAGCCCAGAAATCGACCCTCAACTCTATGGTCAACTAATCTTCGACAAAGCAGGAAAGAATGTCCAATGGAAAAAAGACAGCCTCTTCAATAAATGGTGCTGGCAAAATTGGACAGCCACATGCAGAATAATGAAATTGGACCACTTCCTTACACCACACACGAAAATAGACTCCAAATGGATGAAGGACCTCAATGTGAGAAAGGAATCCATCAAAATCCTTGAGGAGAATGCAGGCAGCAACCTCTTCGACCTCAGCCATAGCAACATCTTCCTAGAAACAACGGCAAAGGCAAGGGAAGCAAGGGCGAAAATGAACTATTGGGATTTCATCAAGATCCAAAGCTTTTGCACAGCAAAGGAAACAGTTAACAAAACCAAAAGACAACTGACAGAATGGGAGAAGATATTTGCAAACGACATATCAGATAAAGGGCTAGTATCCAAAATCTATAAGGAACTTAGCAAACTCAACACCCAAAGAACAAACAATCCAATCAAGAAATGGGCAGAGGACATGAACAGACATTTCTGCAAAGAAGACATCCAGATGGCCAACAGACACATGAAAAAGTGCTCCACGTCACTCGGCATCAGGGAAATACAAATCAAAACCACAATGAGATATCACCTCACACCAGTCAGAATGGCTAAAATTAACAAGTCAGGAAATGACAGATGCTGGAGAGGATGTGGAGAAAGGGGAACCCTCCTCCACTGTTGGTGGGAATGCAAGCTGGTGCAACCACTCTGGAAAACAGCATGGAGGTTCCTCAAAATGTTGAAAATAGAACTACCCTCTGACCCAGCAATTGCACTACTGGGTATTTACCCTAAAGATACAAACATAGTGATCCGAAGGGGCACGTGTACCCGAATGTTTATAGCAGCAATGTCTACAATAGCCAGACTATGGAAACAACCTAGATGTCCATCAACAGATGAATGGATAAAGAAGATGTGGTATATATACACAATGGAATACTATGCAGCCATCAAAAGAAATGAAATCTTGCCATTTGCGATGATGTGGATGGAACTAGAGCGTATCATGCTTAGTGAAATAAGTCAATCGGAGAAAGACAACTATCATATGATCTCCCTGATATGAGGACATGGAGAAGCAACATGGGGGGGTAGGGGGATAGGAGAAGAATAAATGAAACAAGATGGGATTGGGAGGGAGACAAACCATAAATGACTCTTAATCTCACAAAACAAACTGGGGGTTGCTGGGGGGAGGTGGGATTGGGAGAGGGGGAGCGGGCTATGGACATTGGGGAGGGGAGGCGAACCATAAGAGACTATGGACTCTGAAAAACAACCTGAGGGTTTTGAAGGGTCAGGGGTGGGAGGTTGGGGGAACAGGTGGTGGGTGATGGGGAGGGCACGTTTTGCATGGAGCACTGGGTGTTGTGCAAAAAGAATGAATACTGTTACGCTGAAAAAATTAATAAAAAGGGAAAAAAAATCAATCAGTATATTTCACATTAACCAAACTTTGACAAATTAATCAAAAATAGAAAATCCAATTAAAAATAGGTAAAAATAAAGGCAAAAACTTGATCAGCTACTTCAAAAAGAAGATATCTAAGTGACATATATGTATGAAAAATGGCTGTACTTCATTTTTTATCCAGAAAGTGCAAATTAAGATGAGAAAAGTTGTAGTATACACACTGAGAATGTAAACTGAGAACAGTTTACAAAAGGACATCCTTTTTAAGAATGTGAAGTAGTGGGAGTTCTAATACCTTCACAGTAGGAGTGTAAATTGTACAACTACTTTGGAAATCTAATTCACAGTATCTACTGAAGCTAACTGTATGCTGCACATACCCCAGGAGTCCAAGATACTTCCACTCCTAAGTGTCTAACCAATATTCATAAATATATTCATTAAGAGACATGTACAGAAATATTCATCACAGCACTATTTAAATGGCCCCCAAATGAAAACAATTCAAACATTCATCATCAATGGAAAGGAGAAAAAAAAATGGTGGTATACGATGGAATATTATTCAACAATGAAAACAACTACTGGGGTGCTGGAGTGGCTCAGTCCGTTAGGCATCCAGCTCTTGATTTAAGCTCAGGTCATGTTCTTAGGGTTGAGACTGAGCTCTGTGTTGGCTTCTACACTCAGCTGGGAGTCTGCTCGAGATTCTCTCTCTTCCTCTGCTCCCCCCCATCCCAAATACCCACAACTATTACTATATGCAATAATGTGATTGAATCTCATGAATTTATATTTAGGAAAAGAAGCCAGACACAATGGAATGTTTTCTATATGCTTCCATCTTATTAATATATAAACAGCAAAAATTAATCTACGGTGACTAAAGATGAAAATAATGGCTCATACAGGGAGTTAAAAAAACAAACCAAATAAAAAGCAGAATCAGACCAATAAACACAGGGAACAAACTGATGATTACCAAAGGGAAGGAGAGTGAGAAGATCGGCAAAATGGGAGAAGGGGAGTGAGAGACGCAGGCTTCCAGTTAGAAATATTTAAGTCATGGGAATAAAAGTCACAGTGTAAGGAATACAGTCAATGATATTGTAATAGCACTCTATGGCAGAAGGTAGATACACTTGAGGTGAACAAAACATACAGAGAAGTTGAATTACTCTGTTTTACACATGAAACTAATATAACACTGTGTGTTAACTATACTCAAAAAATTTTACAAAACTCATAAACCAAAAACAGAAATAGTGGTCATTCTTGGGAATATTAGTAGTAAGGAAGGAGCAGAAGGAAGGACTTCAGGGGAGTTTGTATACCTTGATCTGGGTGGTGGCTACATGGTTATAAACATTTTGTTAAGAATTCTTCTAGTTATATGCAACTAATGAATCATTGACCATATATCAAAAACTAAAGATGTACTATACATTGACTAATTGAATTTAAATTTAAAAGGAAAACTTCATCGAGCTATATAAGTATAATATGTCCCATTTTCTATGTGTTTGGTATATTTCAATGAAAATGGTTTTACAAATAAAAACAATAATGTAAAAGTGACCATGAATTTTAAGTTCCCAGATTTCTGATGCATGCTAGAGGAAGAGTGTATTTGAACCCTAGAATCCATTGTTACAGGGTTTTTGTTTGTTTTTAAGATTTTATTGATTTATTTGATAGAGAAGGAGAGCACAAGCAAGGGGACTGGGAGAGGGAGAAACAGGTTCCCCCCTGAGCAGGGAGCCCAATATGGGCCTCGATCCCAGAACCCTGGGATCATGACCCGAGCCAAAGGCAGATGCTTAACTAAGCACCCAGGTGCTCCAATAGTTATGTTTTTAAGATAGTGTGGGTGTAATATGCAAAATCATCTCAGAAAACATGGTTCCTTCTTTTTAATATCCTTAGCAATGGCTTCTTTTAAATTTGAAATGGAAAAGAACCAAAGCATCTTCCAGTTTTCTTCTAGCTTATCAGGAAAGACAGACCTTTCAGTGAAAGGAAACAAAAGATCATTTTCTTCTTCAAATTTGTTTTTATTTGTTTTCTCTTTGGCATTCAATACAAAATACCATTTA
Source organism: Meles meles (assembly GCF_922984935.1). Classification (NCBI taxonomy): domain Eukaryota; kingdom Metazoa; phylum Chordata; class Mammalia; order Carnivora; family Mustelidae; genus Meles; species Meles meles. The sequence continues at coordinate 42,283,255 of NC_060078.1, read as the reverse complement.
CATGTCCAATTTGCCAAATAAGAATGATTATTATAGCAGTTTTATTATTTACATTATATATACATGTAAAATAAATTTATTTATTTATTTTTATTTATTCATTATAGATCCTGGTTGAGTACTGTAGGGAGATCCAATATGTTAAGAGAGAATGCTAGAGGATTCCTAAGAAAAAGGATTTCCTTTTTGTGGGTGTAGGTGTATGGACATGTGAGAGGACATCCCTGAACTGGCAAGACAGGAACTCATGCCTCAGGGTCCACTAAATTTCAACATGTGGAAAATGGCATGGTGAGTCCCTGGCTTGAGAGCCTAATAGGAATGGGGGTGAGTCCGAAAACTCAGGGTTCTGAAGTTGCTGCTGAAGCAAAGAATACAGTCAATTTGGGCTGAGGATAGAAAAAGTAATGGGATCAACTTGAGGAAGGCATGAATGTCATGTTAAATTACTTTGACTTTTTTTTTTTTTTTTTCTTTTTGGCAGTTGGGGTGGGGAAGTAGTCATAGAATACATTTGAGGACCAAACAGAGATATGAAAATACCTGAGTTTTAAATAATTTACTATTAGTACTGGTTAAAACAGCTGTGTTTAAAATGCTTGTGTTTATCTCATGAAAAAAAGGCCAGTCCAGTATTTTGGAATCTTAAATCACAGCAACTGACTACATGACTGAACAACTACTTATAAAGATATTAAACATTAAGAAATTTGGAAAGAATACAAATTAATATTTTAAAAGTGATTTTAACAGTTAATATTTATGATAAATCCTTCTTCTCTAAGATTCATAGTAAAGTATTTTCCCCTAAATTATTTCCACAAGTATATTTGTGTAGAATAATATTTACATTTATAATCTGAGTTTGTGTAATGGACTTGGGTTATAATGTTAAAATCAGTGGATGCCTATTGTCCAGGCAGAGTTTCCAAAGTTTTTGGAAGTCAATTTCTTGTTTTGACACCCTCCCTTCCCTACAATTTGTAGCTGTTTTCAAGAGGAGAAGGAGTTTTTCTACAATATTGTTTTATTTTTTTTTAGTAGACCATTTGTAAGTACATATCTATATGATATGGAAGCTACGTGCTGGTGATAAAATACAGAGTAAGCCATGAATCTTGATCTGTCTTTGGTCCATTATTAAAATCCTGGATCATATGGAAGTTCTATTTTTAAGTTTTTGAAAAACCTCTATAATGGTTGTACCAATTTACATACCCACCAACAGTGTACAAGGGTTCTCTTTTCTCTGTATCTTCACCAACCCTTCTTATATTTTTTTCTTTTTGGTAACAGCTATCTTTTTCTTTTTTAAAAAGATTTTATTTATTTATTTGATAGAGAGTGAGAGTGGGAACACAAGCAGGGGGAGTGGGAAAGGGAGAAGCAGGCTTCCTGCTGAGTAGGGAGCCAAATATGGACCCTGGGATCATGACCTGAGCTGAAGACAGACACTTAATGACTGAGCCACCAAGGTGCTCCAATAACAGCTATCTTAATAGACATGAGGTGATAGCTCATTCTGGTTTTGATTTGCATCTCCCTGATGGTTATGATATTGAGCACATTTTCACATGTCTGGCCATTTGTATGTCTTTTGTGGAAAAATGCCTGATTAGGTACTTTGATCTTTTTTCTATCAGGTAATTTGGAGTTTTTGCTATTGAGTTGAGTTTCTTACATATTTTGGTTATCAAACCCTTATCAGATATATGGCTTGCAAATATTTCCTCCCCTTCTGTCAATTGCCTTTGCATTTTGTTGATGGTTTTCTTTGCTGTGCAGAAACGTTTTAGTGTCATGCAGTGTCAAATTTATTTTTGCTTTAGATGTGTATGTACTTTAAAAAAAAAGTTTTATTTATTTGAGAGAGAGAGAGAGAGCACTCACATAGTGGGGAGGGTGGGGTAGAGGGAGAGGGAGTCAGAGTCCCAAGCAGACTCCATGATGAGCATGGAGCCTAACACAGGGGTTAAACTGATCCCAAGATTCTGAGATCATGACCTGAGCCGAAACCAAGACTCAAATACTTAACCAACTGTGCCACCCGGGTACCCCATAGATGCCAATGCTTTTTGTGTCATATCCAAAATTTCATTGCCAAAACCAATACCAAGGAATTTTCCCTCTAGGTTTTATTGTTAAAGTTTTATGGTTTTAGCTATTACTTTTAAGTCTAATTCATTTTGAGTTGAGTTGGCTTTTATTTATTTTGCAAGATAAGGGTCCAATTTTATTTTTCGAATGTGTATATCTAGTTTACCCAACACCATTTATTGAAGAGACTATTTTTTCCCATTGTGTTTTCTTGGAGTCCTTGTCGAAAATTAGTTGACCATATATGTTTGGACTTATTTCTGGTCTTTCTCTTCTATTCCACTGGTCAATGTGTCTATTTTTATACCAGTACCATACTGTATAATTACTATTGTCTTATAATATCATTTGAAATCAGAAAGCTTCCAGCTTTGTTCTTTCTCAAGATTGTTTGATTATTCAGGGCTTTTTCATGGTTCCATATGAATTTTAGGATTGTTTTCTATTTCTGTGAAATTAAATTAAATTAAAATTGGAATTTTAATAAAGAATGTGCTGGGGTACCTGCGTGGCTCAGTTGGTCAAGCATCTGCCTTCAGCTCAGGCATGATCTCAGCATCCTGGGATTAAGCCCCACATCAGGCTCTCTGCTGAGGAGTGAGTCTGCTTCTCCCTTTCTCTCTGTGATCTCTCTCATTTTCACTCTCTCTCAAATAAAATCTTTTTTTTTATTTTTTAAGAATGTGTTGAACCTACAGATTACTGTGGGTAGTAGGCATATTTTAACATTTAATTCTTCCAGTTCATGAACATGGGATATCTTTCCATCTCCTTGTATTTTCTTCCATTGTTTTCATTAATGTCTTAGAATTTTCAGTGTACAGATCTTTCATCTTCTTGCTTAAATTTATTCCTAAGTATTTTATTCTCTTCTTGATGCTGTTGTATTTTTTCCTTGATTTCTTTTTAGTAAAGTTGCAGGATACAAAATTCACATACAAAAACTATTAGTGTTTCTCTTCACCAACAACAGTCTATCTGAGAAAGATATCTTTTTCTTCCTATTCATGCTCAGATTTTTTCAAAAGATAGAGGTTCTCAGTTTATACTCACACATAACACTTTCAGTTCTCTTATGCCTGTACTGCATCGAAGTTATACTTTGAGGTCATCAGTGACCTGCATACCCTAATTCCAGTATATTTCGGTTTTCATTTTACTTAATCATTCTTGTAATTCCACAAATTGAATATGATCTGTTTCTTCATGGTTGTTTCTCTTGACTTGAATAACAACTCTCTTGGTCTTTCATGTATTGTCCTGGACTCTCCCCACGTACTTTAATCTGCTCAGTATCCCCTATCTGAGTTTTGAATGTTAGAGTTCTTCAGGTTCTAGTCTTAGACTGAGAACCTTAGGCTCTAGTCTCTTGTCAGTCTGCCTCCTTTCCCCTGGATTCAGGGCAGCAAGTGGTGACTTGGATGCTGTTACTCCCCAACTTTTATACTAGTTCAGACGTTTTCTTTGACCCACTGATTTTTATCCAGATACTTTCTTGATGCCTCCACTTAGAGATCTAACAAGAATCTCAAACTCATCATGTGCACATCTGAAATTATGTTTGGTTCCTCAACTTTGGTCAATCTCCTGCATCCCTTCTCAGTGAATGTCATCACTAAATCCACCTCCCTCTCATGCACAGTATCCAAAATTCTGAACAAGCTGACCTCCTAAATATCTTTTTGAATCACTGTGTAATTGAGTTCAGTGTTACTCACAGTGGCATCTAATGGCCTAAAGAGTATGTAAGATGCTGGGGCGCCTGGGTGGCTCAGTGGGTTGGGCCTCTGCCTTCAGCTCAGGTCATGATCTCAGCGTCCTGGGATCGAGCCCCGCATGGGGCTCTCTGCTCGGCGGGGAGCCTACTTACTCCTGTCTCTCTGCCTACTTGTGATCTCTCTCTCTGTGTCAAATAAATAAATAAAATCTTTAAAAAAAAAAAAAGAGTATGTAAGATGCTGGGCCCTGGGGCAGAAAATAAAATGCAGTCAAATCTGACTTTGAAATAAGGAAAAATAGATTTTTTTAACTTTAATTTTTAAAGTAGCCATTTCCTCACATCTGTTTGTTTGTTCATTTTGGCAATGAAGTAGCTCAATTCCCTGTTGCAATCCAGTTTTTTATATTGTTTGGCTGTGGGGATCAATTCTATCATGTTGTTCTTGGGTTGAATTTACTGACGTTTTAGATTCCCTCATCCTGAGAAATAAATGATATTTGACTCTCATGTAGAATTCTGGATCAGAAACATCAGGAACTCAAAGGTAGGTACAGAGAAATAGTTTCCAAGCAAACACAGCATATACTTCTTCTTAGAAGTGATGTTTCAATGATAGTTTGAGTCATCTGATAGTTTAGTAGCTTACAGAGTTCTAAGCTCTGTGTTTCTGAAAGCTCTCTCCAAAGAACTATGTTCTTTGATCTGAATGTTTATGCAGGAGAATCTTGCTTAATGATGTTTCCAGGGACATCACAAGTGCTGTTATATTCAGATCTTAAAATGGAAACCAATAAGTTTACTGGATATAGGTACCATGGGTATTTTTATTCCTATGTTAGGTAACGTTTGTGAGATGTGGTATTTGCATGCTATTTTGTATGTATATTTGTAGCAAGAACTAGAATTACATTTCAAGCTGCATAACCTTCCTTCCCACAGCTCCCACTTCTGTGTTTCCCTTCACAGTAAAATGTCTCCATGTAAAGCTATTAATGATTATAACAGAAATAGTTATAGTGGCTAATGTTTACTGAAAGCCTACTCTCCACAAGGTACTTTGCTAAGGGGTCCACATAGGTTTGTTTAATTTCCATAGAACATCAGTAAAATCGGTACTGCTAATAGCTGCATTCGCCAGATAAGAAAACTTAGACTTAGCAGGTGAAATAATGAAGTGAAATAATGTCCCCAGGTTTCCAAAGTTAACACATAAGCAGTACGGCCCTGATTTGAAATCAGGTACAGTACACTGACTTCTCAGTTTACAGTCTTCTCCCTTAGCTTACTTTACCTGCATAGGATTGTCCATTTGGAGGGACATGTCTTCCTCTCCCTCTCTTCCTCAGAGTCCTATCTGGTTCACATTCCTGCAAGTCCACTAAACCTGCTGTCCTGTGAATCCCATAGTGCCAAACGCAGTCTTCTTCCTCCGATTCCTCAACTTCTCAGCAATCTAAAACAGAATCTTCGACAAGCCGTGTTCTTGCTTGACTTTTGTGATGCAGCATCCCATGTTGGTCTTCTTCTGTCTTCTTTGTTTACATGTTACCTCCTTTACCCAAATTCTAGATGTTGGAGTTTTCCAGGGAATGGTTGTCTTCTTTTTGAAACTTCTCTTTTGCTCTAAATCACAAAGCTTCTGTAGCATCTGAATTCTGAGAAATTCCTTTACTTCTAGCCTTGACATCAGCTAGATTTTTCCATTCAAGTCCAGATGTGTATATTCGAGTGCCTGCCTGAAGTTTCCACCTGGAAATCTAAGAGGCAACTCAGTTCTTATATGCATAAGCAGGACTTTTGAATCCTGTTCTCCTCCCCTAAATTTGCATAGCCTGCAGACTTTTCCATCTCAATTATTGGCAACTATTCCCTTCATGTTGCTCAGGCCCAACTTAGAAATCTTGCTTAACTGCCATCTTTCATTTATACCTCACATTCCGAGTGTCAGGAAATCATATCGTATTTATATTCAGAGTAAATTCAGCATCTGACAGCATATTACTAGTTCCTCTGTTATTGTTCTAACCCAAGTCAACATAATCTGTAGCCTGAATTTCTGCCGTTGTCTTCAAACTGGCTTGGAGCTTCCAAAGCCGTACCACTACTGCCTCATCTCCTCTTAGCACAGCAGCTGGAGCCGTAAAAGCAAGTCCTATGAAATCATTCCCTTGCTCAAATTCTTCCAGTATTTCCCCGTCTTACTCAGAGTACATGACAAAGTCTTCACAATAGCCCTGAATGATTTACAGCCTTCAAACTCCCCTGCCTTGGCCTTCGGTTATTTCCCCCTTTGACTCTGTTTCCAGCTCCGTGAATATATTTTTCTGCTTATGTCAAGAATGCCCATGCCTTAGGGTGTTTGTGCTGGTGGATTCCTCCTCCTCGAACTCCCTTCCTCCAATGTCTTCATGGTTAGTTCCCTCTCTTCCTTCTAGTCTTTGCTCCAATCGTACCTTCTCAAAGAGGCCCACCGGTGACCATCCTAATTAAAAGGAGCCCTTGTATTCCCCACCCACGTCTGTTCAAATCTCCCCATGCTACCCTACTTTCCATGTACATCTCCGCTCCTAGCATACCAAATGATGTATTACTTTTGTTGTTTATTCTCTTACTCCATCTGTAGGAAAGTAAGTTCTGCAGGGGCACGGATTTATGTCTGTTTTGTTCACTTTGTATTCCAGATGCCCGGGACAGTATCTGGCATATGGTAGTGCCACATAGATGTGTATGTGTATATAAAGGACTGCGTGAACTCCAAAAGTAGAAGAAAAAAAAAGTCAGGGCCAAGAAAAAACATAGAAATACGTCAGTACTATAAGCTCAGAGTCATATTTAACAGTTCTAAAGCAATGACACTGAAGATCTTAAGTAGTCACACATGTGCATTTATCCTTTCTCAGGGATCATCAAGATACAGTCAAGGAAGCTTCAGAGATCTGGACTGAGTGGGAATACACATGGTGCCGGTGAAGAGTGGCCTAGAGGTGGGTGGATCCAGCATGTGACTGTGCAAGTAGGACTCACAAGTGAGTCAGCTGAGGGCAAACACACACTCACATGTGTGTACACGTGCACTCAATGCACACATTCCCATCCATACTCACAGCTCACATCAAGTCTGAAATAATAACCCTCTAGTGAGCAAGGAGTCCCTTGCAGGAAGAAGTGTGGCTTGGAAGCCACACTTGACTTGGTGACAAGCACAAACTTGTTCACTATTAGAAAAGAATTTGGACAAAGTTTTAACCTCCCCCAGCCTCTGTTTTCTTAACTTTATTATAAAAGGGCAATAATAGTGACACCAAAACCATTGAGTGCTTAAGAAGATTAAGTTATGTAATGTGTATGAAATAATATTTATATTTTATTATGAGGAACTTTCTCTAGTTTGAGAATATCAGGTCAGTTAAAGGTTGGCACATATCTTGTACTCCTTGGTAGTTTTCCCCATCTTCCTAGACACACCACGTCTCTGGAGCTGGAAGCTGTCCTTCTCGTGCTTCTCAACACAGTGCTCTTGAAGCCATTTTCCATCCATGGAGGTTGGTCTATGAGATAAGATATTTGCCTTCCTGAGGCTGGGAGAGTTCCCAAGTTTCTTTCAATTCTAAGGTCTTACAATTAAAAAAAAAATGTGTTTCAGGCAGGTTCACCATATTAAAACATCATGAAAAGCTGTTGCTGCTAAATGGGCAGAGAGAACTGGTGATAATTTTGTTCTGGAGGAATATATCTAGTTCACAATGTTTGAGCTTTGGCTTAATTTTGATTCTGTCATGAGGTATGTAATGATGAATTTCAAGTAGTAATTTATGTCCCCCCACCTTATGGTCAATTCATTTCATGTCCTATCAGATTAGACAAAAAAGAGTAAAGTAAAATGCAAGCTTCTCACATAAAAAGTAGCGATGTTGTTCCTTGGCTTTGAGGATAAAGCTACAGAAAGTAAAGCCTGGATTTCCTGGTGTCAGAGAACCGTGAGTTCTAACCCTCGCTCTCTGGTTATCATCTTGGTGATTTTATTTATGTTAGTTCACATCTCAGATCCTCATGGATTTGTTGTTCCTCCTCAAAATTGGTTTTAGCAATATAAATTTCACAAAAAATTATTGTGAGGATTATACGAAGTATTATATGTGAATGTACTCAGTGTGTCGCCCAGGACTAAGGAGCCCTGAGTGTTGTCCCTTCTTACCCTTGTTCATTTTTTCCACTTTCTGGTCCTTTCTATTTTCATGAACCTGTGCCTGTATGGTGTTTCTTATTCATGCCTTGGTGTGGAGTATTTGGTGCTTGGTTTCTGATTTTTTTCTTACATTTCTGGCCCCCACTGAATTTGGGGCTTGGGTAAGTTTCAGCTTTCCGGAAGCCCTGGATATTAGGCTCCTGTTCAGACTGATAGCAGGGCCCCCCCGCCCCACCCCTGCAGCAAACACCGCTAGAACAGTGCTTCTCTGGAACAAGTTCATCTTCTCTGCCTCCCTTCATCCCAGCTGCTAGTAGTGCCCCTAATAGTTTTATTGTCCAGTTTCTGTGAGTAAACTCACATCAAATTTGAATAAATTCAAATCAAAGTGTGCCCTTGTTTTAGGAATGGGGAGAAGATGAGTTCTTCATTTCCCACTCTGCTTTGTTTTCTGGGATCCATGGAAGCAGGCATTCATTTTATAAGGGTCTGGCTCCATTCCCTTCTATGCTTGGTAGAAGGGGAATGTGGGTGCTTAACAAGGGAGTAGCTGAATTTCTGTTCTGCCCTGAGTTAGACTTGATTTATACTCAACTATTATAGACTACAGAAATGGAAGGAGAAAATAAAGCTGACAAATCATGTAGGAACATGGAGGTGGCAATAAGTAGGATGTTTAGAGACCCAACAAGAAGGCCATATGGTTCAGAGGAAAGGTCTGAAGTTAGCCAAGAAAGCCAGAATTTAGGGGCCCAGTACTGCACATAAGAAAAGCTCCAGAGATAAAATCTCAAAGACCTGTTTTGTCATTTCTATTATTTTCACTAATTGAGTTGTGCTGTAAAAGTAGTAGAGCCTGGCTGGAGGGGTGGGTATAATTTAGACAGTAATGGCATTACTAACCTCACATGAGGCAAAGGATTATGCTTAATCATTAATTTATGCCTTCATTTACTCAATGAATAAAGGTAAGGCGCAGAATCTCAGCTCCAAGAGGTCAAGGACTCTGCTTTCTTTGCTTCTATATCTTCAGCCTCTTTGAGAGTGCTAGTACAGACTGAACACCTTATACATTTCCCCAGAGAATTGATATGTTGGGGTGTTTTCCTAAGTATAGAGAAGACTCTCTGTTTCGTACTTGTACCATTCTCCACGTTTGTCTACTCTGACATCAAACACATCCAGACAAAGTCATGCCCCATTCAGCATTGGCCACATCTTAGACCAAAGTCTTGATTGGGAGGACAGGCAGATCATCCCTGAGGAGGGCTTGATGCTCTGGTTTAGTACTTCTGTGTGACACTCTGGGAATAGTGAGAGGCCAGGGCCCCGTGGCCTCTGCTCAGCTGGTGGAAAAGGGCCTGCAGACGCTTTGTGCATCATCGGCAGTGTTGTCGAATGTTACAAATCAGAATGAAGGGTTGCAAAGAACAGCTTAGAAATTTACAGGGACTGCCTAGAAATGAGACAGACTTTCAGCCAATTTATCACTGTACTCACTGTGCTTGCTTCAAGGCAGAGGGAACCATAAATACAGGGGATGAGAATGAATCTGCAGTTTGAGCATTTTAATTCAGAGCAAGTAAATATGTGGCCCTCCTAGAGGCCATTGTCTCCCGACAATTTCTTTCATTGTCATTTGTCATCTCTCGGGCAGCTGGTGGAAACGTAGGGTGTGAAAGGCCCAGTGCGGGGTCTGTAAGGGCAGAACACCGAGAAGACTTGCTCATAAATTTCAGATTTAGAAATGCTAGCAAGGAAGGTCTTCAAGATCAGCCTGCCTACCCCTTGATTTCATTCCGGTAAAATTAGAACATCCGGGATATTTGGTTTTCTTCCACTCAGTGACTTAAATCTCTCCTTCCTTCTTTCTTCCACATTTTTATAGTGCTGTGCAGCAGGCTCACTTTGATATCTGATCAGAGTTGCTCTTGCTTTATGTTACAGAGGATTTTTGAAGGACGTCAGATAAGTTGCTCAACATCTCTCTGGGGGATAGAGGTTGGAAAATGCACACTTTTAAAGTTAGCATTAAAGTTATCTCTTTTTGCCTCCCCCCCCATTTCATTCAGCAAACATAAGTAATAACCATCATTTTCCAGGTAGTTTTTTGAAGACAGAGTTCTGTGATAAATCCGTTATGGTCTATGGGCTCCAAGTTTAGCTAGTGTAGCCTTCCAGGAAGGACATGTGCAATATCCAATAATACTACAACATAAAGGAGTCATAAATAGGAGTCCGTGGAAGGTCACAGGAGCAAATTTCTGGCTGCTAAAGCCCTGGGGAACTAGAAGATTCCCCAGAAAAGGCACATATTGATACAGCTGAATTGATAAGGATGTTTTGACTTTGGGACAATTTGATATGGCCAATTTGAAGCTTCCAAATGTAAAAATGCTTTAAAAATTTTGCCAATCACAACAGATGTCCCTACATCTTGTATTTCCTGACTCTATCCCTCATTATATCCTTAAATTCCTCCCTTCGTGTGGAGAGTGGCAAAGACGGGTTAGAGTTTGAGGACAGGCTGCAACCCAGGGAAAAGGTGAAGATTTTCATGTACTATTGTACATTGCATAATATGTGTAATACTATATATGTGTGTGTGTGTGTGTGTGTGTGTGTGTGTGTGTGTATTTAACAGCTTTTTGAGAAATAATTTACATATCATAAAGTTCAACCACGTATTCAATTCAGTGGTTTTTTTGCATATTTACAGAGATGTACAACTAAGACCGTGGTCTTTTCCCATAATTCTACCACCATAATTTTAGAACGTTTTCCTCATCTCAGAAAGAAATGTCATACCCATTAGCTGTCATGCCAACTAACCCTCTTTCTGTCTTTCACACACACACACACACACACACACACCCACAACCTGCCCTAAGCGACCATTAATCTCCTCTCTGTCGCTATGGATTTTCTTCTTCCAGACCCTTCCTCCAGATGTATCCAATGGTATCATGTAGCATGATCTTTTGTGATTGGCTTCTTTGGCTTAGCCTAATATTCTTGAGTTCATCCATGTCATCAAAGACATCATCAGTATTTTATTCATCTTCATTGGCAAATAATATTCCATGGCATGAATATGCCGTTTCTGTTTGTTTATCATGCAAATGATGTATCTTTGGGTCGCTTCTACTTTTTTTCCTTCTAAGAATATTGCTGAAAATGCATATACAAGTTTTTGTATGGTCATCTATTTTCATATCCCTTAGGTGTATACACAAAAGTGGAATTAGTATATCATATGGTAACTCTGTGTTTAACATTTAAAGAAATTATTTTTAATACTGAAAACATATTTGTTTTTCCTTTTAAAGTTTATTGAAATTTATTCAATGCACCCAGGTGAACATATTTTGTACTCACTGAATTGGGTATTACAAATGAGCGGGAGTCATGCTATTCACAGAATAAATAAATCATGATTCTACCCACAGAAAGCTCATGATTTAGAAGGGAGACAGACCATGACATTGCAAGGTGTGAGAAAGCAGGAGAGAGCAGGTGGAGGGAAGGTGGCCAGGGAGATCAAGAAAAACATCCTAAAGAGCTTAAGGATTGTCAACAGTCGGAAACTGGTGGAGAAGGGGACAGAAGGGGAAAAATGCTCTGTAAAGCAAGAGAGCATGATACACCATAGCATGAATTAGTTGAAAAGAAACAACATAGTCAAAGGAAACCAAACAACACAACCTAAATGGGGAACTAGTTTGGGAGGTGGTAGCAGGTAACCTTAGACTTTTACTCATGCTTCAAGAGAATGATTTTCCATCTCTTTTCTTTTATCACTGAAAGAAATAAAGGAAAACTGATAAATGCTTTGAAAAATAGAACTGGCTATGGAAAAGTTTATTCTTATGAGAACATTAATGGAAAAAGCAATACCTCATTTTCAATTCAAACTATCCTAAAACTTTAATTTTTATTTTAAAAGACTTAAGTGTTACTGTAGAAAATTGGGAAAATACTAAAGAGTATAGAATAAAAATCCATAGTAATCTTATAACCTAGAAAGAACCATTTCTAACATTTTAGAATCTACCTGTAGTCATTTCATATTTATAGCTGCTCACATAGTTGGAACTGTAATTGTAACTGTAGTTGTATTTATAAAATAGGGATTAAACCATAAAGATTATTTTAATTGCATTTTACAATTAGTACTATGTCATAAGCATTTTTGTGGTTTTCTGATTTCTAACATATTCTCCAGGAAAAAGATTTTTAAGATAATATGGAATTTCACTTTATCAAATCTTCTACATCTGGATATTTTATGACCTTCTTTTATCTCAATATAATCTACATTTGAAAATTTCAAATAATCTTCCATTATTTTGGTGTTAGAAAATGGCTTTTGGACATGGATAATTGGCCACTAAAGTGATTTACAGGTGAATCAACTGAACAGAGTATTAAAAGAGAAAGCTATTTCCAAAAAGATGGAAGTATTTTATATGCCTTTCTGGCTTTGTAGGAAAAAGACTTTCTTTACACATGTAAAACAGTCAAGACAGTTGCCAAGACAGATGATGGCTTTGATTACATTGAAGATCTAAACAATAAAATATTTTCAAAAAGTTAAAAACAAAGGAAAGCTAGGTGGATTATTGACCAAAAAAAATGAAGTGTTAATATTCTTAATGTCGGGGCGCCTTGGTGGCTTAGTGGATTAAGCCACTGCTTTCGGCTCAGGTCTTGATCTCAGGGTCCTGGGATCGAGCCCCGCATCGGGCTCTCTGCTCCGAAGGGAGCCTGCTTCCTCCTCTCTCTCTGCCTGCCTCTCTGCCTACTTGTGATCTCTCTCTCTGTCAAATAAATAAATAAAATCTTTTAAAAAAATATATTCTTAATGTCTATAGGACCAACACATGTATGATAAATAGTAGTAGGCATCACCTTAAGTAGTCATAAAATGGGCAAAGAATGTGACTGATTATTTCTCAAAGAAAGTCTTACACCTACTGAAGATTTTAAAAACAACTTGTTACTTGTTATTCAAAAAGCATATTAAACCAAAATTGGATATCATTCTCTTGCGTATCTAATTAGCAACCAGATTAAAAGCCAGTCATTTGCAATCTGAGAAGGTTTAGCTGAAATCTGCATTCCCACCTTTCTTAGTGGGAAGGAGTGGTTAAGACTTTCTCAAAAACATTTTGACAATACATAGTACATGTCTTTAAAATGTTCATGCTCATTAATACAATCTCAGGAAGTTTCAGAGATTTAAGACCAAGAATTTTCATGTCAGGTATTTTTATACCATATCATGTATTTTCATTATCACAAAATAATGACCATAAAGAATGTTAAGTAGTCCCCCCAAAAGAGTGTTAAATAAATCATGGCTCATACCATATATAATAAAATGTTGGTCTTCCACTAAAAGTGATACTTTAAAGAACATTACATAACGTGATCTAATTCATAATATATAATCTATGTGAAAAACCAGAATATAAAACTAATAGAATGATACCAATTATATAAATATAAAGTTTATAAGCATATCTATAGTATGCTTATATAATATATAAAATATGTATAACATAAAATATATATAAAAGAAATATATTTATGATGTTAATATTGCTTTCTTTTAGGAAGTAGGCTATAGTTAACTTAGATTTCTCTATTTCTCAAATCCTGTTTTTCATTCGGATAAAGTGAGAAGGGTATATGTCTTGAGATCTTTATGCAATGAGCTGCTTATAAGAAAGTGTCCAGAAGGATATTGAAAGTGTCTCCTTGAAAGTTTTTTCTTTTTAGAGTTTTGTAGGTCCTGACTTTGTCATGCATCCTCAGTACGAGGATTATTTTCTTGTCCTGTGTTGATTCCTTCCCAGTAGGATGTCCTGCTTAGTTCATGGCAGCCTTTCACTAAGGACTAGAACTTGTCTCACAGCCTTGGTTGGTTGCCTTCTGTCTTATATGGATAAGGCTTTGGGACTGGAGCAGAATCCACAAGTTATCTACTGTCTGAATTTCCTGCATCAGAGCTGGCTTTTGTAGTTTTATCTGGTTCCTCAATAATCTTCCCAAATTTCTTAAGATTTGGGGATTTTTGTTGGCTTCGTGTTGCCTCATTATATGTAATAGGTTGGCACACCTGCTTTTCAGAGGGTTTTCTTGGGTGATTTTTCTTACATCAAAGGAGAGCAAAGATGACAGAGAAGCTAATGATGGAAATGGGCATGGGGACAAGTGCACAGAGTTGTAATTTCAAAGAGGAAATATAATATTAAAGGCTCAAGGGAGAAGTGACAGAATCATGGGGAATGAAGAAACCTTGGAGTTCTGTTGAGTTGTGCCATCTCTGAAGGCTGACTTGAAGTAGTAGAATAATTACTTCTGCACAGATCTTCCCAAGGGCTCAATGAGGAACTTGCTCTTGAACATCTGGAAAATTATGTAGACCATAGCCAAAGCCTCAGTTATCTTCTTCAGAGATTATTCTTCTTAAAAGACAGATGGCAGCTAAAACCACTGATGCCTTCACCTGGAAGTTTAGGTCCCTGGGGTGATCCTTAAAGAAGAAAAAAGGGTTTTTTTCATGCCCCCCCCACACACAATGAATTGCAGATATTGAATTTTTCTTATCATTCAAAATAAAAAAAAAATTACCAAGTTTCTAGGCTCCAGGGTGTTAAAAGATAAAATATGGCACCTGCAGATGGGAAACTAAATGTTTTCCTGAAAGGTTAATACATGTTCTATTATAAGCACTCAGTTGCTGCAAACCAGAAATTTGCATTCCTTGTGTCTAGGACAGAACACAGGGCTGTTCAGCGACTACTGATTTTGACAACATAAGAACACAAAATGGTTAAATTTCGAAGCCAGAAGATTTCAAATTCAGTCATAAAACGAACAACCTGTGTGATCTGAGAGTGTATGTCACATATATTTCTGAACTTTAATGTTTATACATCTACAGGAAATACTTTGGGAGACATTGGCGGTGGTATGGAAGGCTCACTTAAATGTGAGGGAGAAAGAGAGATATCGACAACCCCAATGTGTCAGAGCACTAAAAATGTTTCATACGGGGTGTCATCTGGGATGGTAACTCTGGTAATAGATATGTCCAAGTAGAACAAGGCACTTTACAGATGGGATGCTATTCAATTTTCATTGTAAACCTGGAGGTAAATATTAGTTTCCCAAACTGAATCTGAATCCCTTCATGGCTGATTTCATCTGTATCTCTATCACCTGACTAATGCTTGGCCCTCAGTAAGTATTTGTTGAAAATCTCAGGGAAAACAAATGGCAGGCTGGAACTTTAGTCTGCAAAACTTGAAAGTCAGAATGCCTAGATTCTTCTGTTTGCCCTTAGGGAAGTAATTTCTCAAATATTCAGCCTCCTTTACCTGAAGACACAGATCACTGGATTCCTAATTAGCTGTGAATTGAAATCTGAGCCCCACCACCATTCTGATGAGCAGAGTGGGGATGGGAGACAAACAGAGGAGGAGTACCAAGCCTCCATACATTTAAAACCTCCCGGATGGTGGGGTCACAGCTGATGGAAACTCTAGGATGTGATTTCAGGAAAACAGAAGGACATATTTTACCTCTACACTTGTGCTGTCCAATACATACAGAATGTCTGCCCCGTAACTGATTATAGATTTCCCAGTAACCACATTAAGAAAAGTAAAACTAACAAAAGATAGGTAAAATTAATAATATATTTACTTAGTATATCCAAAATGTTATAAAAATATGCAGTCCATATAAAAATATGCACAAGATAGTTTACATTCTTTTTTCACATTGCCTTTAAAATTGAGTGCGTATTTTATACTGACGGCACATCTCACTTTGAACTAAAGAATTTTAAGTGCTCACACATAGGAAATGACTGTTGTATCAGACGGTGCAAGTCTAGATAGGCTGTATAGTTTGCTCTTAAGATCTGAAACCTGGGGTTCAAACTTGCTTGGAAACCCAATACAGTTGGGCTATGCTGAAGGTCTTTCTGGAAGACCTACATTTTTGCACCTCTTCATATGTACTATACGCTGAATTTGAACTTCAAAAAGCTTTTTATATACACTATCTCATTTAATCCGTGTGACACTAATATGTAGGTTTTATAGTATTCATCATACAAATGAGAAAGCTAAGATGTGTTAGTTTCCTGGAGCTGCTATAACAAGGCACAAAATGGATGTCTTTTTTTTTTTTTAAGATCTTATTAAAAAAAAAAGATTTACTTATTTATTTTAGAGCGAGCACAAGCGGGAGGGGCAGACGGAGAGGGAGAAAGAACATCAAACAGACTCTGTGCTGAGCAAGGAGGCAGATACAAGGCTCGATCTCATAACCCTGAGATCATGAGCTGAGGCAAAACCAAGGGTCTGACAATTCACTGATGATGCCACCCAGGCACCTCCAAACTGGGTGTCTTAAGTGACAGAAATTTGTCTCACAGTTCAAGAGGCCAGAGGTCTGAAGTCAAGGTATTTGCACTCTGAAGCCACCAGGGAAGGAGCTGTTCTGGCCTCTCTCCCATCTTGTGATGTAGCTACATAAGTCCATTTCTCACATGTGCTCTTGCTGAGTATGTCTGTGCCCAAATTCCTCCTTTTTAGGAGAATACTGGTCATGTTGCATTAGGGGCCCCCTCCTCTCGCATGACCTATCTTAACCAATTACATCTGAAATGACCCCATTGATAAATAAGGTTACAATTAGACATAGTGGGGGCTAGATCTTCTACATCTGAATTTTGGGGTGACACATGCGACCCATAGCATAGGCTTGAAGAGGTTGATCATCAATTAGAGTGCATTGCTACTGGTTTTGCATTACTAACTGTACATGGTATTTGCGTGTGTGTATATCTGTGTCTGGGTTTGTATATATATGTTTCTCCTCAGCTTCATGGGGGCTCATTAGTCACCGCAGTCCTCAGCACACAGTATATTTTCAATAAAAGTTTACTGAACCAAAAAAAAAAAAAAAAAAAAAAAGAGCAAAATTTCTGGCAAAGTAGGAACCATGTTTGTGGTGTTATTATTGTCACATTAAGGAGGTGTGCACCTTTTATAGCTTGTCCTTGCTTTGGCTGGAATCCTTGATTTTCAGAACTTTATAATACTTATTATAAATTCCATCTGGATGGAAACTTGGCTAAGCATCTTGGCCTTCAGCTTTTAATTGATGCTATGTTTAGTGGAATGTGAAGAATAGCAGTTCTAGTCTTTATGATGCTCTTTTATGCCTATATAATTTACAAATAGTTTGTTACCACCACAGGCTATTTCTGACTCAGTTACCAGTTTTTACAGAAATTAAATATAGATGTCCTAAGGATAAGCCTTCAAAGTAAGCACTGCGGGGTTGTGGGTGACAGTGTCCTGAGCAGTCAATTATCTTGTTTAAATGTGTATTTTTTCAGATACTCTTGAGAAGAGCCCTCAGCCTGCCACAGGTAGAGTTAAAAACAGTCTACATCCAGGGGCACTTGGGTGGCTCAGTCATTAAGCATCTACCTTTGGCTCAGGTCATAATGCCAGGGTCCTGGGATCGAGCCCTGCATTGGGGTCCCTGCTTGGCAGGAAGCCTGATTCTTCCTCTCCCGCTCCCCCTGCTTGTGTTCTCTCTCTTGCACTCTCTCTCTTTC
Source organism: Meles meles (assembly GCF_922984935.1). Taxonomy (NCBI): domain Eukaryota; kingdom Metazoa; phylum Chordata; class Mammalia; order Carnivora; family Mustelidae; genus Meles; species Meles meles. The sequence goes on along the minus strand of NC_060078.1, from coordinate 42,265,603 downwards.
TCTCTCTGTCAAATAAATAAATAAAGTCTTAAAAAAAAAAATAAAGATAGTCTACTTCTAGACACACAGGGCTGCTTTCTCATAAAGCAGCTCCAGGCCATCCTCAAGCACAACACCACCTGTTCACAAATACTCTCAAATCTCGATCCAGCTGGTTGGACTTTATTTCAAATTCTATGGTGTGGAACACAGATTATTGGCCTTCGAGATACTAATGTGTGTTTTGTGAGTTAGAGATATAATATAACTGAATTCATCCATTCATTGAACTAACATTTGCTGAGCACCTATTGTATATTCAGTGCTGGGAATGTACAGAAATGAGTGTGTAAGTCGCCCTTGAAGACTTCAAAATCTATAGATATCAACAATTCATACTATAATGAACAAAGGTCAATAAAGTTAGAATAGGGTTTGTTGAAGGCAGAGAGGATATTTTTATTGTGCGTATTGGAATGGGGTGTTTGGGGGACTCACTCTAGCCCTATATGAATTTCTTACAGAGCAAGCTAACTGATTGTGGGAAATACTGGCAAATTAGTAAAGATTAATGTTAAATAGAGAACACTGCAGAAAAATAGTAGGACTTCTTCAATCTAATAGTGTACATTGAGTGGGATTTCTTTAAACCACATCTGATGGCTTCCAGTAACTGAGCCACATCCTTCTAGGGTCAAAAGAGTCCCCCTCTGTCAACTCTAGATGTCCTTCTTCTTCTTCTCTCTCTTTCATAGTAACAATGATAATTAGTATGTGCATGCTACACACTGAATTTTGAAGCATTTTTGCATAATTTTCTCATGCAATCATCATCCCAAAATTGTGATTTAAGTTTTACCCTATTCATAATACAGACCAGGAAACTGAAGCTTAAGGAGATGATATGATCTGGGTATTTTGTGATTATATTGGTCATCACTCTTGCTTTTGAAAACAGTAGACAAAAACCTGCAACTGACCTAAACAGAATAGACAATTTATTGGTCAGTTATCTGAGAAGTCCAGGGGTAGATGTGGTGCCAGGGAAGATTGGAAATAGGGGCACTAGAATCGTCAGGACTTTCTCTACACTGAATCTCTCCCATTCTGTAAGTTGGCTTTGTTTTCTCAAGCAGGTTTCACCATGTCGTAGTTTACCCTTCCCTGGCGATGCTAAAGGCACCTTCCAATAGCTTTAATACTGCAGGGCATAAGCCTGCTCTCAACCACCTCAGATATGAAGTCCCACAGGTGGCCTCTGATTGGCTCATTTTGGGTCAAGTAACCATTGCTACAGCTGAAGTGTCACCACTCACCCAATCACATGTTTTGAAGCACTTAATAGAAGAAAGATGATGTTATTTTAGACAATCCTCCTCCTCACGATCATCTTCATCATCATCATCATGAAAGTCCACCATAGTAGTAGAGCTAGAACCGAAATCCATACTTCATGACTCCAAATCCAACATTATATATAAACATTGAAAGCACCATCATGATTTCTAAGTTGTATTGATAAGGGAGCAGGAGGCTGGCTGAGGACAAAGCAAAAGCTGGCACCTTGCACCCCTCTCCACCCACTCCCCTCAGTAGTGTGTGTAACATTCCTCAGGCAACCCTGACCACCATAAACAAGAAACAAATAGTTCTCCTTGGTTTACAAATGTCCTAGAGATCTACAAAGAAGTTACCTTGTGCTATTGATAATTTCCAGAGGCAAATAACTCAGTTCCTCAAGCCCTGAGGTCGCCCTCCCCTCCAGACACAAAACTGAAGGAGACTGAGGTAGAAGGAAATGTAAATATAGTTCAATCTGTTCTGAACCTAAATCTAACAAAGACTCTTGATAGCAGAAATGTGACATTCCACCAGGAATCTCCCAACTATCTTGATGTTAATAGCTTGCCAAAAGACAACATTGACCTCAGGCACCTTGTAGGCCCTCTTTAGCATATGAAAACTCCATTGAAACCTCCCTTCCCCTCACCTTCCCCCAAGAGCAGGGTACATAACCTGCCATCCCTCACAACCCAGGGCAGCAGCTCTTTCTGCCCACAGGTCCTGTCCCCATGCTTTAATAAACCACAATTTTGCACCAAAGATGTCTCAAGAATTCTTTCTTGGTCATCGGCTCGGGATCTCAGCCCACCGAACCTCACCTAGGTTCTAGAACTTCATCAGTATTATCTAAAGGACTTTTTGTCATTTTCACCAGGATGTTTTACAGGCATCTCAAAACCTTAAACTAATGTCAAAACTGACTTGCCCTGTGCTGCTAACCCTCCAGCCCCGTGCCGACCTGGTCTTCCTCCAATTTTCTGTCTCAGTGATAATTGGCCCAGGGCCACACTGTAACTTCTGTGGGCCTGGGCACTTTTGCTTTCTCCATATAAATATTAAAGATTACATTTTACTGCATTGGTAAGGATGGATGTATTACTATTATATATTTAAACATTTTCTTTGAACTAAAAGTTCAAAACAGAATAGACGATTTATTGGTCAATTATCAGTTATGCTTTTATGATTTAAAAAGAGTTAAACACTTTTGTGGGCCTCTACAAATATTGTGGGCGCAGGACACTGGACCCACTGAGCCTAATGGATAAGTTGGGACTAAAGTGGGCTAAATCATTTTGAAGAGTACAAGTCAGAAACTTGGGGTTTATTCTTAACATTTTTCTCTCCAGCAGTACATCTCAATGACTGTATTCCATCAAATTCAACAGTTAATTTTTTCCCTAAAGAGCAAATCACCTGCATTATTACTCCCCCTCCCCTCCCCTCCCCCTCCCTCTCTTCTCCTCCCCCTCCCCTCCTCCTCCTCCTTCCTCTCCCCCTCCCCTCTCCCAATCTTGACTGGTCTCCTTGTATCCCTTGTTACTTTTCTCCTATCTCTGATCATTAGTGCAACTAGAACGATCTCATAAAAACAAATCTTGGTCTTGCAACATTTCACGAGCTTCATTTTCTTCTTGCCTTAGTGAAAAGATAATCTTGGCCTAGCCTGTGCATCCCCACAGGGGTTAACTCCTGCCTGAGTCACCAAATGTGTAACATAGGACTCTTGTGGGTTCTTTCACCATAGTCACACTGGGCTTTCTCAGTGGCTTGAATGCAGATTTATCCTTGCATTTTGAGGCCCTGAAGCAGATTCCTTCTTCTAGAATGTCCTGCCCTGTCATTAATTACTCACCATTGTTTACATCTTGCCTTAAGTGTCACTTTGTCAGGGAATCTTATCCTGGACCCTCCTTACACAGCATGCATGGGTCAAGTAATATGCTTTCTTGGCAAACTATATTTACCTTGTAGTAAAATATCCCTACCTGGAATTCAGGATCTAATTGTGTTAATGATAATTTAGTGTCCATTTCAGCCACCAAGAGGTAAGCTCCATGTCTAATTTGCTTATTATTGTTCCCCCTCCACTCTACCCTGTGCCATTCCACGATAAGTACTCACTATCTGTTAAATGAATGAAGGAATAATGTATATTGATATATCCTTAAGCATGTTACATTTTTATTCATAACAAAGCTTTTTGAGGCCAATGCCCCGCACTCTAGTAGGCTCTGAAGACACAAGGCATTAATAATTATCAACTTTCTGAATTTTTTTGGAATTCTGGAATTCTTCCACTTAGTTGATTTGGATAGTACCCTGATGCTGATTCAGAACTGATCAGATTAGGGGGTGGTTTAAGAGAATGAGGTTCTAGAAAATAGAAATTGAATCCCCCAAATAAACACAAGTATTGATGGATAATTAAATGGTCAAACCAGCATGGAAAGTCTACAACTCTGATGTTCTTAATCACAGATATCACAGTTGTGTCCTCTCTGATCATGTAAATCAGAAAATGTCTATGCATCTTTTGAAAATTAGATACAGTTTCAGGAGTGCAGACTAGTCCAGAAACTGAATGCTAAACGAATTACTGGGAAATTGTTTAATACTGGTCTCTTATGTAGCAGTTATCCTACTCTCCATTCCATATACTGATTTCTGGCATAAAAAGTTGAAATAACTTCAATTTACTAGTTCTGTAATAGAAACTTTGTCAAGTGATGTGATTTACCCAAAGTTATAAGAATTCTGAATAACGCTACTCCAGAGACTGCCTAGGAAATTTGGTGATCTTCCTGTTTTATCATTCTCCTTTGCTCTTCCATTATCATTTGGAACTCATACTCATTCGCACATGTACTAAGCACACTGTGGTTTGTACAAAGCAACTCAGTTGTCCTATATTATGTGATACACACTAGCATACCTCCTTCTCACTGCCAATTCCTCTGTGCCCAGAAGTCTAAATAATAATAATAATAATAATAATACCACCACCACCACCAACAACAGCCTGAAGAAAACAGAAGCAGGAAACTAAATAAATGAAAAGCAGCCCCACCTGAATATCAGGGCAGACCTATCACGCACCAGAAGGTGGAGAGCTAAAAGTAATCAGTAAGCATCTTTAAAACTACCACAACAACGTAAGGTATTATAACGAAGACTTTTTTCTTTGGAGTTAGATAAAATTAGAAATGTAACTACTACTTATTTTGTCGGTGACCTTGGGCAAATTAATTTACCATGTTAGAGTCTTGGGTATTTTCCTAATTAATTTGAGATAATAAAGCCAACCAGCAGAGCTGTGTGTGAGCATCCCTTTCTCTCTATGCAAAAGCTAATTTGAAGGGAGATTAGAATCTGGCAGCATTGCTTCTTCCCTCATCCTCTCCTTTGTCCCCTTCCAAGAGGAGAGCCTTTTCTGAAAGGATCGCTTAGCTTGGGAGATATTTACTGGGCCAGGGAGGACTCAGTGGTCATTGAACTGTCCCAGTACATGCTTCTGCACATTTTCCTCTGCACAGTGTCAGAATCATGTAGTGAGCTGGAGGGCGCTGTAATCCTGCGATGTCGACACATTCAGAGAGCTCAGAGTATGTTCTCAGGCTCAGAAGCCAATTCCAGATTCACTAAAGTGGCCTGCACTGCGGCCTTTGTCAGTAGCCCAGCTTTTCATAATGGGGTCCTTTTCTCTCATTTCCCCATCAGTGAAATAAGAATTCATGACAGTGCCTATCTTGAAGGTTGTTGTGGGATAAATTGAGCTACGCCAGGTTAGGAGATTAGAAGAATGGGTTCATGTTCCATAAACACACACAGACTGAAAGTGATGAAGGTCTAGAACCTGGGTGAGGTTCGGTGGGCTGAGGTCCGGAGCCGATGGCCAAGAAAGAATTCTTGAGACATCTTTGGTGCAAAATGGTGGTTTATAAAGCACGGGGACATACCCGTGGGCAGAAAGAGCTGCTGCCCTGGGTTGTGAGGGATGGCAGGCTATGTACCCTGCTGTTGGGGGAAGGTGAGGGGAAGGGAGATTTCATATGCTAAAGAGGGCCTAGAAGGTGCCCAGAATATCCCAGAGGTCGTCGGGATACCCTGAGGTCTTCTGGCTTGATCATTGTTGTCTCCTGGCAAGCTATTAACATCAAGATAGTTGAGAGATTCCCTGTGGGATATCACAATCCTGCTATCAAGAGTCTTTGTTAAAGAGATTTAGGTTCAGAACAGATTGAACTATATTTACATTTCCTTCTAGCTCAGTCTCCTTCAGTTTTGTGTCTGGAGGGGAGGGCGACCTCAGGGTTTGAGGAACTGAGTTATTTGCCTCTGGAAATTATCAATAGCACAAGGTAACTTCTTTGTTTGTAGATCTCTAGGACATTTGTAAACCAAGGGGAACTATTTATTTCTTGTTTATGGTGGTCAGGGGTGCCTGAGGAATGTTACACACACTACTGAGGGGAGTGGGTGGAGAGGGGTGCAAGGTGCCAGCTTTTGCTTTGTCCTCAGCCAGCCTCCTGCTCCCTCATCAAAAGGACTACCTTGTGAAACAGGATTATTATCCACCCCACTTTGAAGATGAGAACACCAGAGCCGAGAGGTGATGCTGCAGGTAGAAGATACTAGAACCAGTCCTGGAACCGAGGCCAGCTGTCTGTAATTTGCATTAGCAAATGTTTTGCAATTCTTAGTGGGGAGAGTATAAAAAAACAAAAAACACTCCTTTAAAAAAAAAATTTTATTTATTTACATGAGAGCCAGAGAGAGCTCTAGCAAGAGAAAACATGAGCAGAGGGCAGAGGGAGAAGCAGACTCACTGAGCAGGGAGCCCAACGTGGGGCTCCATCCCAGGACTCTGGGATCATGACCTGAGCCAAGGCAGACATTTAACCGACTGAGCCACACAGGTGCCCCTGAAAAAACACTGCTTAAACATTCCTTCTCTGATTCCCTTTGCACTTTGTAAAAGAGAGGGGTGAAGGAAGGGCACCTTCACTTCGAGTGACATAATACGCAATCTGCACATTTCATGTCTGCATTTGGGTTAAGTCAGTTGTCAAATGGTAATGAAGACTTCAGGGGGAGCTTGGGATCAGGACAAGAGTCTGAGGTAATGGTGATCTCTGATCCAGATAATCCCTGGTTGTTTTTCCCAAACTTCAGTTATGTCACTAAAACCAGAGGTTTGTTCTTACCTGAAAGCAAGGACGAGGAGGAATTGAGTTTGGGAGCTTAAGAATTATGAAAGGAGTCACTAAGTCACTGTGGCGAGAAATCAGATATCGCCCGGAGTCCTGCAGAAGAGCCATACCATTATTCGTGGCGCAGATTCCAGTAAAAGGTAAAGGACAGAAAGATGGAGAGGGGAGTAAAGAGAGGGAGGGAGGGAAAGATTATGCAAAACGAGTAGTAAAATGTCCATGTGAAAACCTGTTTCCATTTCACCAAAATACATCAGCTCAAAGACACCCAGAAAGAGAATCTAAACCCCAGGTCTTAGTGTTTTGTGCTCTTACAATTTGCCATGAACTCAGAAATTCACAAGGCACACTGCAGCAGGCTCGCTTCAGATCTTTTTCCCCCCACACCCTCATCCCTGAGACGCACCCACTTTCCCGGCTCCTGGCTGATACTGTGATTAGCCCAGCCAAAGCAGAACTGTGCTCAGTAGTTTTCCAAGAGCCAAGTCCTGCACAACTTGGTTAATCCTGCTCTACAATTTAGAAGTATAATATGGGCCATACTGGGAGAGAATTTTCAATTTCAGCAGCCGTACTTGATTCACGGAGGTCACATGCTTCTTTGCCTGAGTGAGCCAGCCAGAATACTCACCTTGTAGATAAGCGGATCTTCTTCAGTCTGTCGTCCTAAGGGACAAATTCCAGTGTGTCCAAATATGGTGATGATAGTGGAAAAGAGACGTGGATGTGGCCTGCACCATGGTACTGTCTTCAGACCTATAGGAGCTAAGCTCTGACAGGCTTCTGTTTAAAGGCACTATAAGGAAATTGATGCACATAATGTTAACCAGGCTCTGCTCATCCTGCCAGATGGAAAGGTAATTCAAATTGAGCTCCAAGTTCCACCCTACAGATTTTACAGCAGGCTTCTGGTGTAAGTCATTACCCTTTCCTTCCCTGTTTGTTCTTGCCTGGTACATTGATGTGGCAGCCGATAGCACGTGAGAAGCACACAATAACATTGCTGAAATCAATGGTTAAATAAATAATGAACGTAATTTTTTGTGTGTGTGGTGGGGTGGAGCGTCCTATATTTGTTGTCAGGGGATCTGAAGAATTGTGTGGGGCTTGGGGCAAGGACGGAGTCTAAGAGACCAGGAATGGTGATTTCTGATCTGAATTATTAAAAGATATCTGTAATTCTGAATTTGGCAAGATTCAAAGTAGCAGTGGTAAAACAAAACAAACAAGACCCTGACTGAGGATACCTACAAGGGAGAATTCAGGAGCAGGACAGGTGTAATGATTAGATTGTCCTAAGTAAATCAGATGAAATAAGGTTTAGGATAGTATAATGAAACTCTAAAATCACATAAAGTTATAACCATTTTTAATATCAGCTAGAATTAGGACTATTGCTAGAGATAGGGTCATCTCACCTTTGACTTCCATAAGAATTAAGATAAGCTCTGAGAATTCTGTGAAACATTATGCCTATAATGACATAAATTCAAAAGAATCATTGTTATTACCTTAGAATAGTAACACTCTGGTTCCTCATTTCCTTTGGCATCTGTTGTAAGATAACAAAGCACCCAGGGGTGCCCGGGTGGCTCAGTGGGTTAAGCATCTGCCTTTGCCTCAGGTCACGGTCCCATGGACCTGGGATTGAGCCCTGTGTCAGGCTCCCTGCTCAGTGAGGAGTCTGCTTCTCCCTCTGCATCTCCCCCTTGGCCTGTGTGTGTTCGCTCTCTCTCTCTCAAATAAATAAGTAAATCTTAAAAAAAAAAAAAAATTTCCCAGAACTTTAGGATATTTTGACTTGTTGATAATCCTATCTGTGTAATGACATTGGCCAATCCATCTGCCACTTCTGTTCACCTCTTTTCCAGTTGAATAATGGACAACTCAAGAATAAATCTTCAATAGTCTATAAAATTGACAGTTCTCTGATGAAAATATCTTCAAACTGTGACAAGAAACATGGAAAATCATGCATATTCTCTGTGTTGGTTTGTCAGCTCCTCGTTTCTTTAATATCACCAGGCCTAGGCAGATTTTGTGAATCAGGGTAAAATTTCAGTCAACGAGAAGGGTTAGGAAGTGGCATAATTTGGAATAATCAGGATATACTAAAGTTATACCCATTGCATTGCCAAGGATTGCTACTTTTTAAGACTTTGGGTGACTCACAGTGTGTAATTTTCTTATGTTTATTTTTTAAAAATAATTTTCTACTAACTAGACAGGGTGAGGAAGAGAAGTCTGTTCTCATCTGGGAGCCAGGAGTTTGAAGTCCTTGTTGGGAAACAAATGAAGTTTTCCATCCTGGAATATGGTTGTGGTGGGAATTCAGGAAGGCTTTAGACAGGAAAACGCATGGGGGCTGAAAGCCTACAGTGGTGTGAGCTTGTTCATACACTGAAGGCAGCAGGAGCAGAGAAGTCGCTGAGAGGACGCTGGGATCTAGGAGGATCCCCAGGGGAAATGAGAGACAAAGAAGGATAAAGAGTTCACCCTGAACAAAAAGAGAGACCCCTCATTTTATGAGGCTTCTGGACAAAAGGAGGGATTGTTGACAGCACAAATATGGGGAGAAGGCAGGAAAGGGAGGGCATTCAGCCTGATGGACCAAATGAAAAGTGAGAGGAAATGAGGGCAGAGTAAGAATCCTGAGAGATGCGATTCTGTTGTGACTTTATTGTCTGATGCTGCTTATTTTTTCAGTGGCTTGGTGATATAGGACCAAAATGATTATTTTAAAGTCTCTGTTATGTAATGCATTCTTCTCTAGGTCTTAAGATGTTCCAGACGCTCTTCAAAGCAATTTATAAAAGTATGCCATTTGATTCTTATAATAATCCTAGGATGAGAGTACTCTGATTGAACCCACTTTATAGACAATGAAGCTGAGACACAAAGGGGTGAGGTAACTGAGTCAAAGTCACACAGTGGGTACACATAAGCCAGGATTCCAACTCAAGGTGTTACGGGGTCCCACAGTGGCTGTTCTTACCCATGATGCAGTGTCTCGATGAAGTGAAAATGCCCCGAAATATTATCTGTGGTTTTACCAAGGCAAGGTTCAAGGTTCAGGCCTTTATCTGAACCTCATTCTAAAATATCTTCATGCTAGTTTATAGGCAGATCAGCTCTTCTTTAGATTGAGCTGCAGGGAGCAAAAAGAAACACGGTCTCTTCCAGAAAATCCCAGAGTTGTTACTCAAAACACTTACCAGTGTACGCTCTGAGTGGATGATGTCTTAATCTACTACTTTATTTTTCCAAAGTGGCATCATTGCATCAAAATGCAAGTGGCATCAATTAGTTGATGCTACTTGTACGCCCTACCCTCTTTCGTGCCCCATATATTTAGATCTTAAAAGGCCGTCCATCTAAGGAGTGCACTGAGACCTGCAAACCTTGAAGAGCTGGAAGCCCGCAAAGATCAATTTCTTTTGTTAAGAGAAACAGAATTGCTAACTGGCCAGCTTCCCCTCTTCCAGGAAATGAAATCCCAGAAACTGGAGAAGCTTCTGGTTGTGATTGTTTCTTGGACAGGTATTAAAGGGCTTCTGTACCATTTGTCCAAGTCGGTTCCTGATCCCGGCTGGTTTACAGCCAGGTGGAGTCTGGAATGCTGGGCTTCGCCAGCCTGAGGGCTGAGTATCCCACTGCCCGCAGCAGTCCCGTTTGCAATCTTTGGGATCCTTTGAAAGGGTGAACGAGACTGACTGGCATTTAGGGAAATAATTTCCTCCAGCCTAATCGCGCCTATTAATTAAAACTGCTCAAACTGTCACTTTGGGCAGTTGCAGAAAGGTCTTGGTTGCCAGGGAGAATGAAATGCCGCCGTGGAATTGACTGATATGTTCAAGCATATTTGACAGGGACAATCTTCTGAAGAAGTCAAGTTAAAAAAAATATATGGTTTTATGTTTTTTAATTAGCATGAGCCACATTACTTCTAACCCTTTCCCTCTTTTCTGCCATAGCAACCTGTGTGAATATTCTGAGAATTGAACAAGTTATACGAAATGACACATGTATTTTGGAATTGTCATAATATTTCTGCTGAAGCCACCCAATGGCTATCAGGCACGCATGTAAAGTACGGACTGGGAATCAGATCCTCCTGGGTTCAAATTTTGGTGCAGACCCTTCCTAAATATATGGTAGAATGACTTAAACTTTTTGCAATTTTATACCTGAAGGGCTAAAGTTTGGGGGCATAATATTACATATCTCAAGAGTTCTAGGACTAAATGAGATTGTATATACAATAAGCTTGTTCTTTAGCAGATATGTGATAACTGGTACTCTCCTTTATCTTTCCCTATCTTTCATACTAAGTTATATTTTGGAAAAAACAAAAAGCACTTAAAGTCAGGACTTAAAAATTAGGATCTTTTTTTTTTTTAGGTTTTATTTATTTATTTGACAGTGAGAGAGCACAAGTGGTGGGCAGGGGGGAGTAGAGGTGGGCAGGCAGGCAGAGGGAGAGGGAGAGGAAGAAGCAGGATCCCTGCTGAGCAGGAAGCCCGATGTGGGACTCTACCCAAGGACCCTGAGACATGACCTGGGCCACCCAGGTGCCTGGAAATATTTTTTGTTGAAAAAAAAAAAAAAAAAAATAGCAGCTACATAGGAGTTGTTCATGTGGTATGATATATCCATATGATAGAATATTTTGCAACCATTTAGAAAAACATTTTAATGAATAATTAATGCCATAAACATACTTATGTGAGAATATTGTGAAAAATTTAGGATCCTAAGTTGTGTGTAAGATATTATTATGTTTTTTATTTTTGAAGGAACATGAAGAAAAGCATATAATGTGTTAATACTTCTTAATTCCTGTTAGTGGGTTTGTAGGACATTTTTACTTTCTTATGTCTTTTATATTTTAATACAAAATATATACTTTTAAAAAGAGGTTAATATAAAAATGACTCAAAAGCTAGGGATGCAACTAAATGCCAATGCACTGTTCTTCTTACATGTCTTGGAAAATGACTCTGGAGGCAATTTTGAGAAAGAGTTGGTCTAAAGTTATTCAGACAATGCCGGTGCTACTTAAACAAGGTAGCTACTTTGAAAGAGTCAGAGACATTAGACACAGGAGTTCTTACAGTTTTCATATAAAAATTTATATTTTATTCTTTTGAATTTATCTTTATTTTTCTTGTTTTTTATCTATCTAAAAACACTCTCGGCAGTGCCTCAAGAGGGGAGTATCCTGGTGGAAACCATACACAGCCTTATTGGAAACTTCCTAGAGCTCTGTACTGGGTGGGCTAATTTATTTACTTTTCTGTCTTATCCTTCCAATCCTTCATGGGAGTCTACTGTTATTCCAGTTTTTAAAGATGAGGAAACTCCGGTTTGATAATGTTCTGCAATTTACCTTAAGTTGGCAGCGAGGATAAGGAAGAGTGGGAATGGAAAGATCCGGGTAGGGGCGCCTGGGTGGCTCAGTGGGTTAAGCCGCTGCCTTCGGCTCAGGTCATGATCTCAGGGTCCTGGGATCGAGCCCCGCATCGGGCTCTCTGCTCCACAGGGAGCCTGCTTCCTCCTCTCTCTCTGCCTGCCTCTCTGCCTGCTTGTGATTTCTCTCTGTCAAATAAATAAATAAAATCTTTAAAAAAAAAAAAAAAGATCCGGGTAACTTTAAAACGGTCCAAATAGTTACCACACAATTGACACTAGGAGCCTCAGCTGTGTCGGTCAATGCACTAACCACTGACCACATGTAGCTATTTAAATTTTAAATCCATTTACAATTAATAAATTAGAAACAAGTCCTGCTACCCACATTTTCACGTGCTTGTGCGGCCACACGTGGCAAGTGGCTGAGGTATCAGACTGTGCAGATACGGAACCCTTGCATCCTCCCAGACATTCCCATGGGACAACACTGCCGGTCTAGTCGTTCAGAAGAGATGACTGAGGATTGCCTGGGGTGGCTGGAGGATACCTTACAATGGAGAAAGTAAGAGCGAACCAGGGTAAGGGGTGCCTCTCCGCCCCTTTCAGATTCTTTCTCTGGTCCTCGTTTCTCACCAAGTTCCCCGAATTCCGATTATCTCCTCCCTGCTTTCCGAGACCACCATCCTGAGTTCTGCACTCGGGGCTCACACTCTGGCCCAGTGATATCAGTCTCCTGTCCCAGAGAACACAGGTTATTACTCAGGGCCAGCCACAGAGTGCCATGGAGTGAGGATCATCTCCAAATTTAATGAAAACAGGGTGATGGCCATAACTGTCTCCATTTACATTTCTTCATTCATAACTGTCTCTAAGCATTGATTCTTGCCCCTGACTTTCTGTTAGGAGCACTTGCAGTATGCAAAAGGAGTGACCCCTCAAAGGCTTCTTTGCACACAGGTAAGGGCTACACACTCCCTTTGTTCTCAGATCACTGTTCTTCCCAGACCTTTTTGCTGTTGCACGAGACTATGCCTCCCTCCCCATGGGGCTTCCAGGGAGGGCTGACTGAAAAGTTAGCAGAAGGGGAAAAGCCGGGGTGCTTCTCTCCCTCTCTTCCTGCCTCCTGAGGTGTTTCTGGTAGCAGCTGTGTGGTTCTAGCTCTTGCCAGGAAGAACCCCTGTGGTTCCTGAATTTACCAGCTGGCCCTACTCCCAGGGCTCCTGTAAGGCCACCTCCTCCATGTGCTCCTTCAGCCTAGAGTGTGCAGAGCCTCCCTGTTATTGAAGTTCTAGGGGTTCTCTCTTGTCCTATTTGTTTTCAGCCCTTCATCCCCAGTAAAATCAATTCCTTATGTCACATTCTGTTCATTTTGAAATATTTAGAGTAATTTTTGTTGTCTTGACTGGAGACCAAAATACTTCTTAGTCTGTCCCCTGCTAACATTCCTAGAATCCCAGGTCACCTTTTCCCATCAGTTTCTGAGCTCTGGTCACAGGATGCTTTGTTCTTGAATGTGCACTTTCCCTCTCATTTAGATCATTCTTACTCATTATCAGAAGCTTAACTTTTCCTCCAGAGCATCCATCCCGACTCTTCCATGCTATCCTTGGGACTTAGTTGTTTCTCCCATAAAAGCTACCCTACCACTTACCAATAAAATGTAGTAAAACATAAATAGCTAAAACACAGCTATTGAGTTGTCTTCCTTCCCAGTAAGAAAGCAAGCTCTGTGAGAATATGGGCCATGGCTTTCCTCTTTACCACCATCTCTATAGCTTCTGATAAAATGCCTGATAGATGGAGAGGAGTCAAAATATTTTGAAGTGAAAAAATACATGTGTATATCAAGTGAATTTCAATGGAAGCCAATCCATGTTAATGGCTGATTTTGTGCCACACATACAGAACTCAACTTTTAAGGCCCTAAAATCATTCTTTATCCATATGGTGTACTTGCAAGCATTTTATGATGTCCTACAAAGAGTACATTTATCTCTAGGTGCTCTGGCACCCACAGATGCCTTACAGCCACTGCTGTCATCTTCCTTCCTCAGCCCTTGTCTTGGGCCTTGTTTCACTGAACCTTGCTTCGGGATCCATTACTAATGAGCCTCACATTAATGGACTGATGGATAAATGATAACATATGTTCAAAGAACAAGGTCTTTTTAAAGAGCATGTGTGATTCAAAAGTAGATGAGAAAAGAGGGATTTTCAGGTCTCCATAAAATAGTATTGTTGAGGATATATTTGCATTTAGACAAAATATGTTTGAAACTCAATAATTAAGTGAACTTGGGTGTAGTAAACTTAACCCATTATTCTTTCATATGTAAGATGGGAAATATAATCCTTATAGGGTCTTTGTGAAGATTAAATTATAATTGTAATGACTTGTAGGTTGTATAGTTATGTCGAAGTCTAAAATGCCTACAAATATTAGTTATGACTAAAAGAGGGTCATTTAGAAAAGAGTCTCATTTAAGGGCTCTGGAGAAGAGACACAAAGGTGATGCCCAATAGCCATCTCATTGATCAGTTGCCCAAGGGAAGAATGATATGGGCAACCACTCCTGAATCTTCAGACCATACTAACCAAGAGTACTGTCGCTTAGGTGACAAATGTCTGAGTAACCTTTTAGCATCTTCCATATATAAACGAAGTATTGGGCTTGCTCTGTGTGATTTTAAGAGGCAGTTTTGGGTTGCCTCTGGGAAGTTTAGTAGAGATGTGTTTTAGCTGATCTATTTGTCATACGTTGACCTTGTGTGGGTGTAAGTAAGCTCTGGATTTTAAGGGACATGAATAGAAGCTGGTGAACATGTGATAAGGATACTGTCCATCTACTTTGAGCCTGGCTAGAGTTGGAGCCCCGAGGATTTCTTCCATCCGTTGGTTTATGTCAATCTGTATCTTACCCCAGTAGCCACATACTCTGCTCTGACATATAGATGGTATAGGATCCCTGTGTGTTGTCTCAGGAGATCAGTACTAGCTTGTCTGGAACAGAAGGAATAAAGTCACTGAGGATAACGCATCTTAGGTATACCAGAGCATGCTCTAAATAATTTATATATATTTATTTAGTTAAACTTTATGCTTAAGCATAAAGGTATAGTTTTGGATCAAAAATAAAAAGATTTTAGATGGATCTAGCAAGTATTCAGTGAAATAAGTCAGAGAGACAAATACCATATAATTTCCCTTATATGTGGAATTTAAGAAAACAAAAGAGTAGGAGCACCTGAGTGGCTCAGTTAGTTAAGCATCTGACTGCAGTTCAGGTCATGATCTCAGGGTCCTGGGACCAAGGTGGGCTCTCCTCTCAGTGGAGAGTCTGCTTATCCTTCTGCTCCCCTACCTTCCCAACCCCACCCCTCCGCACTTGTGTGCTTTCTCTCTCAAATAAATAAATAACATCTTAAAAAAAAAAAAAAGCCAAGGGGGGAAAAGAGAGGCAAACCAAGAAACAGACTCTTAACTATAGGGGAGGTGGATGGGGGATGGGTGAAATAGGAGAGGTGGGTATTAAGAAATGTACTTGTGATGAGCCCTGGGTGTTGTATGGAAGGGATGAATCACTAAACTGTACACCTGAAACTAATATTACATTGTATGTTAACTGGCTGGAATTTAAATAAAAACTTGGGGAAAGAAAAAAATATTTATTCTCTGAAAATTTGCACGTGTAAGAGCTATTTCATGCCACGTGGATATTGCCTTTTTCTTAAAGTGGTGATATGAAACTGGGAGTAAGAAATATCCCTTTATGAAAAGATGTTGCACCCTTTTTTTCAGCTATGGTAATATTCCATATTTGATATCTGACTCACTGCCTAGGGTCATACCCCTGAGTCTTAAGTTTAGGATGCTCGGTCTCAGTCCTCTTTCTCAGAGAATAGTTTTTTTTCCTCCTTTCCGAGGATTAATTCCTTCTTTTGAGGCAGGACTATTTTGTGTATAAAATGTTCCAGAGAATAAAAATTCATCCTTTATGAAAATGGAGACTGAGAAAGAGTACAGAGAGCAGAGGGGACATGTACGCAGCCCCCCTCCACCACCATGTGTCAACAGAGCTTGAAATCTCCACGTAACTGATTTACGAGGCATGTGGTTAAAAGAGACCACATGAGGAGTTCCATTAGTGCTGTCTGTAAAAATGGTCACTATTCTGCTGCTAGGTGGCATCTTCCTCTCACAGCCTAGACCTGGAAGATGGTCCCAGGCTTTTCTAAGAATAAAATTGGCCACACAGGTAGGTGGCAACAGAAATAGTCTTAATGGCCCATTAAGTGTCCAATTACTTGAGGTTATTTATCAGAGCTCAGCTGTATGACTGTTAACAGCGCAGATTTCAGATTTCACACTTTCTGGGTTGAAGTGTCATGTAGAATTCATATTGTCTTATAGCAAATGCAAAAATCACAGCGGATTCACATAGAGTGATTTGCCTGCTAAGCCTTTTCGTGGCAGATTTCAGATTTGTTCTCCCCTCAAACTTGTTCTCTGACAAGGGAGGCTCCTCGGAAGGGAAACTGCAGTGATGGCATCATCATCATCATCACCAATCACTTTTATTATTGTATTTATTACTATTGGTGGTTAACCCAGAAATCAGCGCTGTGAAGAGGTCGTTCTAAATGACAATCAGCTCAGGTGGCTTGTGGAAGTCCCAGGAACCTGAAAGGAGTTAAGTTTGAAGCCCCTCTCTCACAGGCTAGGTCTTAGCGATTGGCAACTTAACCATAAGATACACCTGGGAACTTAAGGTTGTCTCTGGAGGTAGAGCACACTTGGCAGCATGGATAGACAGAGGCCTGCATTCATATTCCAGCTCAGCAATAAAATGTGTGCCTTTTCTACAAATCCTGATCGCCTCCTTTTGCAGGCAGGTGACTGTTATATAGAGGCCTTTTTTTTTTTTAAGATTTTATTTATTTATTTGACAGACAGAGATCACAAGTAGGCAGAGAAGCAGGCAGAGAGAGAGGAGGAAGCAGGCTCCCTGCTGAGCAGAAGCCAGATGTGGGACTGGATCCCAGGACTCTGGGATCAGGACCTGAGCTGAAGGCAGAGGCTTTAATCCACTGAGCCACCCACGCGCCCCATATAGAGGCCTTTTAAAAAAAATTTTATTTTTTTTATTTTTTATTTTAGAGAGAGAGTGCTGGGGGTAGGGCCAGAGGAAGGAGAGTAAAATGGAAAGAGACTCAGTAAACTGCGTAGCCTGATGCGGGCTCAATCCCAGGACCCTGAGATCAGGGCCTGAGCCGAAACCAAGAGTCAGACTCTACTCACTGGCCCCCCTCACCAAGTCACCCCTGGAGATCTTCTAGTTGGATTTAAGCTACTTTGTTTCTTGCTTTACCCTTAAACTTTCTCTGTCAAGTGTGGATAATGATGGTGTGGTCCGGAGATTTGAATGAGGCAGAGCCTGCAAAAATGTCCATCACTTGCTATATTTCATCGTAGGTGCTTAATAAGTGTTAGCTCTCGGTGTTATGAAACTGAAAGAGTAGGAATAAGTGATCTTGAACCTTCTTTGACCTGATTTATGTTCTCATTGCAAGTACTTTGTGTGTGTGCACATACCGCGTAGGAAAGAATTAACTTGCGTTCAGATAAATTGAGGCATAATATTCTCTTGGTATTTAGAACGGAGGCATCTAAATATGATGACGGCACACAGGAGGCATAACTGATTCTTGCCCGTTAATTTTCCTAAGATTTCTAGTTTGTGCGAGCTGCAGTGGGTCGCCTTTGACAGCTGGTGTAGCCTGATGTCTGGGAGGGGCGCTCTGGTTCAGTGCGGCTGAGTTCATACTCTGTTGTTCACTGTTTCCATGACCCTGGGCAAGTAGTCTGGCCCCTTTGAGCCCCTGCTTTCTTATTGGAGATAATACTTGCCTTATTGGAATGGCAGGCAAATAAATTAGGTAACTGCGAACTGAATGCTGAGTCGTTGCTGCCATGCTTGGCATGTTGCAAATGTACAATAATATTCTTGGGCTAAGTCAATATTATTAGGAAGTGGGCGATGGAAAATAACATATAAGAAACATCCTTAAGCCCAACAGGCTGAAGAGTCAGAGCGTGGGAAGGTGATAAGACAGACTCCAGAAAATGAAGCTTGGCCATCACTGCAATTTTCTAGTTACTTCTTTGTCCCACTAAATTGCCTTTCCCAGCAACTACAATGACAAAACTATTGGATCTTTAGTTTTATAACAGATTTTGCGTTGTTTTGTTTTTCCAATAAGGCAAGTGCTATAGGGCTGAATGTTTGTGTCCTCCTTGCTGCCCCAGATTCATACGATGAAGCCTAAACCCCAGGGAGATGGTACTTAGATGGTACTTAGGTGGGGCCTTGAGGAGAGGATCAGGTCCCAAGAGTGAGCTCTCATAAGTGGGATTAGTGATCTTACAGAGGAGACCCAGAGAACTCCCTTGTTCGCTCCACCATGTGAGGACAGAGTGAGAAGGTGGGTGTCTGTAAAGGAGACATAAAATCTGCTAGTACCTTGGTTTTGGACTTCCCAGTCTCCAGAACTGTGAGAAGTGCATTTGTGTTGCTTATAAACCACTGAGTCTAAGGTATCCTGTTCTAAGAACGCAAATGAAGATGAAGACAGAGGTCATTAGAGGGATTTTTTTTTCTTTTTAATTTGAGAAAAAAAAAATTGTATTTTAAAAATTTGGCCCTTCTAAAATTTCCAAACAAGCAAATTTGAGATTCCTTTGGATCCAAATATTACTTGGGATAATTTCCTGGAGTCAGAATATGGGGAAGTTACAAAGAGACAAGGGCTCTGCCAGTGTCTAAATTGAATCCCGAACCAAAATACCTGGTGCCCCACAGGTAATTCGAGCTTTTACCATGAAATCCCGGAGTGCAGTGAAGACAAATTTCTATTTCATCATTCACAACAGGTCTTCTGAGCCATGAACACGTGTGAAACGATGGCAGAAGTACAAATACAGCCCCATGAGTTTCCGTGTCTCCCACAGAAGCCTGCAAGTTAAGATGCCTAATCCCAATCATCCAAGAAATCACAGACCTGGTGCTAGGGCTGCTTCGGGTGAGGGGGGAACGGGGAAGATGTGGAAAGCTGCTCTTCATCCTTTGAGCAAGACCCTGTGAGCTGCGCAGTATTCCATAGCATAATGTGATGTTTTGATCATAGAAGCACATGAGACACCAGAGCTGATTCTTGTTGTACGACCTTGGGAATCCATTTGTCTTTCCTGAATCCCTTTTCACATCAATATTACACACACCTTTGTTATTAGGCGAATTTAAGTAAATTGAAAGCTATAACAGGGCAGGTAGATGACATTTAATTTTAAGCCTCACAGTTAGTAGAGAGGGATTTATGGAAAAGAGTGAATGGCCGTGGGTATTTGTTGGTATTTACTGGTTGCTGTGAATGGCCTGTGAATGGGGGTCCCTACCCCTTGGTGTGGTCTGAGCTCACCATGAAGTCACCTGGCAGGACAGGCATATGGGACAAGAAAGCCAGGTCTGGTCTGGCTTCCCAAGGTACACTGGAACTTGGGGTATGAGGTTGAGTGAGGAGCTCCCAGGAACAGTGGCCCCTGACTCAGGCCCATGGAAGCTGGTCCGACACACACTTCCTATGCACCTGCCCTGTGCTCTTGTTGTTGTTAGTGCCATAGGGAATGGCCAGCAGAGGACCGATTATCTCTGTTCTCAAGTTGCAGACATATATTAGGGTAATGGAAGGAACACGCCTGAAAGAGACAAAAATCAAGCAGGAGTGCAACCAAGTATGAGTAGACAGGGGAAAGAAAATGACATGGTGATCAAATGTTACATTGGAGGAAATTCCTAGGGTTATTTGTGCTGATTTTTTCACAGTACAGAGCAGATGTGAACCTAGAGGAAGGGATGTGTTCAAGAGGAATTTTCAATTCCTGCAAAGTAATTCAGTGAGACATTAGCATCGTGCATATCAGGCACGTGGAGCTGCATTAGAATGTACATACTTTACACTGTTAAGTCTTCAAAAAGCTGTTTTACATGTCACAGATTTTTAAGAGCAAGGTCAGTGGTACTAGAATGACTGTGAGCAGGGTTCCTAAAACCAAACTCTACCATGAGCTGGTACATCATCTACACTCTGCAGAGACTCTTAGGGAGCAAGAATGGGAAAAAGAGGAAGAATGAAGCTGAGTTGTAGCTGCTGTTCCTGAAGGTGAGGCACAGGTTAAAAAAAAAAAGAAAAAAAAAATCAAATCCTCTGTAGTTAGAGGACAGGCTGTTCAGAAACATAAAGTGCCAAGGGCCTGTTGTGAACCTTTTGGATAAAATTTATTTCTCTTTCACAGTTGAAGTAGGATGTGAACAGACCTACTTTTTAACTTAGATTGCATGTTTTCAGATTCCTTTTGATTGGGGCTACTAATAAATACAATCTGCTGGTTAAAATAGCCTCCATCCCAAGCTACCCTTAAGAACAACAACTGTTCACATTTCTGGGGAAAAATTGCAAGCTGCAAAGAAATAAGTAGATTTGGTGTTCTCTGCTATTGCAGCCCCAAGGTGAGGAATCGGCAGAAAGATTGAAGTCCTAATCTCGGGGCGGCCCCACTTATGTAGTCTTAGGCTCGGTTTCCCAGTATAGAAAATAGAGATGATAATTCATTCTTTAATTTGGAATATAACATACTTCTGTATCTGGTATGTGAGAGAGAAATATTTCAAATTAATGTTGGCTAGAATATTCAGACTGACTTTAAGTTGGAGGTTTGAACTTGAGAACTGAAGATAGTTTAAACATAGCTAAAAAGAAGGTATGGAGAGGATAGTTTGAATGGAAGATCACAGGCAACAATATACAACTTGGGGTAATGGTGTTGTATTTCGTGACGTGTATGCTACCTTGAGAGCATATTTAACCGATTTTAATTATTTTAGTCTTTTGAAGATTAGACAAATTGTAACTTCTGTTTCTGGTGGCACAGTAAAGTATACACCTTGCCAGACCCTCCCAATAAGAGTTAAAAATGCTGGATAAACAAGTTGAGTAGACAAGGAAATAACAAGTCCTAGAAGGCAAAAACTATGTCAAAATGGGAATCCATGCCAATAAGCAAGTTTTACATATAAATTCTCTGCTGAATCCTAGTGATCTTTATTTTTTTTTAAGATTTTTTTTATTATTTTATTTATTTATTTGACAGACAGAGATCACAAGTAGACAGAGGCAGGCAGAGAGAGAGGAGGAAGCAGGCTCCCTGCTGAGCAGAAAGCCCCATGTGGGGCTTGATCCCAGGACCCTGGGATCCTGACCTGAGCGGAACGCAGAGGCTTTAACCCATTGAGCCACCCAGGCACCCTGAATCCTAGTGATCTTGAACTTGGGTTTTGTGACCTTATAGTCTGGAGTAAGGACTTAAAGTAACAAACAGAGAAATGAAAACCTACTCTCAGTCTCAAATGAGAGTTGAATAGGAAGGTCCACATAAGGTTGTCAGAGTGGACTTGAAATAAGTCAGATGCCCTTGTACCCTCAAGGACTTCAGGAATAGTATACTTAAATACAAGTATTTTTACTGTGTTTAAATAAATCAAAGAAGGAATTTATATCTAGGTTTTTCATGCTGGATTTAGCAGAAAGTAATTTTTCTTTGGACTAGGTAGACATAAGCCAATACTTGTATGGATTTCCAGCCCACATTTACATTGCCTGAGAGGTGATTAAAACCGGAAGCTAAGAATTTAGGATAAAGTGGTTCTGAGCTGGTATTGTCCCCAAGAGTCTGGAAGAGGCAAATGAAAAGACTCTCATCCAACTCCTCAAGAATCCCTATAAGCTAAGTTTGAAGGATACATGAGCTCATAATTAGAAGCCAAATTAAAAAAAAAAAACACAAAACAGGATAAGTAAAAATGAGAAAAACCAAGAGTACAATCATACATTCAAAGGTTTAGGAACAGGTGTATCAGATACAAATATATATATATTATATATATTATATATTATATATATATTATATATATTATATATTATATATATATTATATAATATATATATATAAGATTTTATTTGTTCATTTGACAGAGATCACAAGTAGGCAGAGAGGCAGGCAGAGAGAGAGTAGGAAGTAAGCTCCCTGCTGAGCGGAGAGCCCAGGACCCTGGGATCATGACCTGAGCCAGAGGCAGAGGCTTTAACCCACTGAGCCATCCAGGTACCCCAGGTACAAATATTCTTACTATTTTAAATAACTTAAAGAGGGAGTAAAGATTATAAGAACAAAAGAATATGAGAAGGAAAAATGAAGTTGAAAAATAACAGGAAATGAACAATTAAATATTGAAAAGAATATGAAATAGATTAAGCAAAACAACAAACAGAATTATGGAGTTGGAAAAGGTTATAAAGAAATTATTTAAAAGGCAGCACAGAAAGACAAAAAGAAATTTGGACTAGAACATTATACTGAAATTTAAGGAACAGCTGAAATTTCTAATAATGTTAAATAAGTGTCAAATTATGAAATATTAAATTTTAAATATATATAAAAATTATGCAATCTCTAAAATTCCTTGTTCCTGAAAATAATTCACTCGTTCAACATTTATTAACTTCCAATCAATGTATTAGGTTTTGGTGGTACAATAATGGGTGAAAAACCTCACAAGATTGTATACTTATGTGGGAAAAAATGACTATATAATAGTAAATAGTTTTGTCTGATAGCACACTTTGAATTGACAGAAAATGTGTTTTACTTCATACGATCTTGAGTTGATTTTATTGAGTTTTTTTTGGGTATATTTGACACAGTGTTACATTGGTTTTAGGGATACAGCACAGTGATTCAACAACTCTATAAATTATGTTACACTCAACCTCATGTGTAGCTTCCATCTGTCACCATACAATGCTGTTACAGTACCATTGACTATACTCCCTATGCTGTTTATCTCTATGAGTTATTCATTACATAGCTAGAAACCTGTATCTCCCACTCCATTTCTCCCATTTTGCCCATCTCCCAATCCCTTCCCTTTGGTAACCATCGGTTCTCTGTATTTATAGGTCTGATTCTGGTTTTATCTCTTTACTCATGTGTTTCATCTTTCAGAGTTCTCATATAAGTGAAATCATATGGTATTTATCTTTCTTAGTCTGACTTGTTTCACTTAGCAGAATACCCTCCAGGTCAGTTCATATCATAGATGGCAAGCTTCCTTTTTTGTGGCTGTATAATATTCCATTGTATGTATTTATACCATTTCTTTATTACTTCATTTATTTATAGACACTTGGGTTGCTTCCATAGCTTAGCTATTGTAAATAGTATTGCAACAAAAGGGGTGGATATGTATGATATATTACCTATTTTGGATTAATATTTTCATTTTCTTTGTGTAACTTTCTAGTTTTGGAATTATTAGATCATATGGTATTTCTATGTTTAATTTTTTAAGGAAACTCCATATTGTGTCCCACAGTGGTTGTATCAGTTTGCATTCTCAACAGCATGTGAAGGTTCCTTTGTCTCTCTATCCTCAGCAACACTTAAACTGACAGAAAATATTTTTAAAAAATTTAGTCTATGACAGCCTTTGTTATGTTAAAATGAAAAAGAAAATTTGGCCCTAGTAGACCAGATATTGTGAAACTTCCCTGAAGGACAGAAGGCAGATAAGATTTTCCGGGTGTAAAAAATAGCCCATACCAGCCTGGGTAAAGAATGAGATCAAAACCCGGAAGGGTAGACAAGGTTTTCCAAGCTAAAAAAATAGAGGGGTCACATGGAACTCCTCAGAGCTTGGTGGTTGTGGTGCCATACATGATTGTCCACACTACCCGATCTCTTCCTTGTAATGCTTTTCATGCAAAAGCCCTGGGTCTCAGAAGCATCTATACCATAGTGACAGACAGTGCGGGTATGGGACCTGAAAGAGTGGTTTCCTGGAAGGCTGAAAATTGCAGATGGTACGGTCCTCATTACTCACTGAAAACTAGATATTTCTGAACATTGCTGAATACTGCCTTCTGCTGCTTTCCCACGGTTACTAAAGGAGATAGCCATACTAAGAGCATTCACTCACATGCCTACGGGGCATCTAAAAAATAGAGATGAGAGCCCACACAAAAGACCAGAAACCGTGAGGAAAACTGATAAAATTAAACAGAGACAAGCAGATTTAGTACAGTAATGAAAAGGAGAGTTTCAAAAAGTACAGAAATTTAGGAAATAATATGGTATTGTAAATATGTCTGTCCTGTCATTAAATGTAATAAAACAGTGACTTGATAAAGGAAACCTATAATTATAAACATTACAAAAATCAATAGTTATAATAAATAGCAAAGCCACCCCAATAGCAAGAGAAAAATCATTAAAACAGGAAGATGGATTGAGAAATTCTTTAAGAATAAAGAACAAAAAAAGAAAGAAAGATCTGGAAACTTTAAATAAGAAATAGAGAAACAGGATGTTTCCATACTTATCTATTGGGAGTTCCAGAAACAATGACTAGAGGACATACAAGAAGGAAATAATTAAAGAATTGGCAGAATAGTTCATTGACTGAGATAAATACAAATCTGAGTTGACAGGCTTCACTGAGTAATAAGCAGGCTGAAGAAATATATAATCTCACCTTGGGAAATTTTTGAAAAATTTCAGAATGAGCCTGCAGAGACTCCTATGCAAAATGTACAATAAAAGGAAAAAGAATAAAAAATAACCTCAAAGCAAATAAACAAGCAGATTGACACGGGTATCCACAGAACATTTCCCAGGAAGGCCAACTGTCTGGAAGGCAGCATGCCTTTGTAAGACTGGGTGCAGCACAGCAGAAATTGGAGAGGGCTGTACCCACTGTACCCATATTCACAGCCTTGGCTTGAATGTGAGGTCTAGCACATGCGCACAAGAGATAGAAGAAAGCCCAAGGTGGGGTGGGAGAACAACTTGGGGCATATTTTTAGACTTCCCAAACTGTGAATATTTTATGGAAAACGTATTGTTCCATAAAACTTATGGACTCGAGGGTTTTCAGCAAGACATTTGACCAATCTTTGGCTCACCACTAAGACTTGGCTGACCCAGGTGGGAGCCCTAGGAAGCCATGGCTAAAAATAAAAATGAGAAAAATATGAATGACCTGAGAGCTCAGTCTGTGTACGGTGTGAGGAGACAGACTATAGAATCAGACCAGGAAAATCACAGAAAAAAAAAATCCCATAAAGAACATTATATAAATAGCCAAGGGGGTCGAAATCTAGAATTGCTATATGATCTGAAGATGCACATTTCCACAAAATGATTTAGGGGACGTAAAAAGTAACAGGAGAATGCAACAGGTGTGACTCGTTCACAGGAAAAACACAGTCAATAAAAACTGCCTGTGAGGGAGATTAGATGTTGTGCCTAGCAGCTGCACGGTTTTGTTTGTTTAGTTTTTTTCTTTTTTTAGTATAGTTGACATAGCAGATGCGTGTTTTTAAAAAGCCATTATAAATACGTTCTAAGAAGTAAAGGAAACAGTGGTTAAAGAATTAAAGTATAATAATGACCTGTAACAGAGAAAATATTCATAAAAATATGTTATTTTTAAAAAGAACCCAATAACTTTAAAATGGAATTATATGTACCATAACTTACATTTTAAAAAAATTCATTGAAGGGGCTTATCTTCTCTCATGAGATGGCAGAAGAAACAAATAGGTTTTTATTTCAAAGATACATCAGTAAAAAATTATGCACCCTGAACAGTAAGTAAAGAAGCCTGTGGGACACTATCAAATATTAGTCTGGCAAGCCCATCCCACTCATATGTAAATTATACCTCAATAAAGCTGTTTTAAAAACCCTTAGAAACTGGACAACATACATAAATCCAAAGTTAACTAAAAGATAAAAAAAGAATAAAGAAGGATATTTCTAAGGCTGACCAAAAGATGGAAAATAAAAGAGATATTTATAATGACAATATATAATCTATGAAGACTATATTATGCCATAATATCATAGTGATAAAATACATATTGCAAATTTGTTAGAAATGTAAAAAGTAAAGTAATAAAATGATGATTAGAGTGGATTTTTAGAAACACATTTCCCTTAAAAACCAACACATTGATAGGTTATACAGACAAAAATAAGACAAAATAGAAAGGGCTGAATAACATAGTTGTCAAGATTTATATAATAGGTAAAATAGTACTTTATAGCAAAAACATAGAGAATAAAGTTATTTTTCTAAAGACACCAGAAATAATTCACTCAAATTAATCATATTTTAGGTCCCCAAGGAAGTCTCAAACTCTAATATGTATCTATTGCATATATGTTATGAAATATGTAGCTGTATTGACTGGATAAAGTAAAAAAAAATTAAGAATTATAAAACTGAAGTACTCGAACCTTGTTTTTGGTTATTAAATTACCAGCCATGGGGTATCCATGCACAACGGATCAAAGTAATTATAACAAATATCTATAAAGATGGAGGAGTTTAAAGTAATGAGAAGGTCATGGAAAAATAAGCATAAAGAGTATATTGTTTTGACAGCAAAGATAATCAATGTTTCCACAGACATAGTGTTTACCTGGACATACCAAGTAGGCATGACTATCGACCTAACCAAAACTAGAGTGAACTGGGAAAACTGTGGAACTCACAGAATGGGCATAAGCAGAGGTGGAAAAAATCAATGAAAAACAGCTCAGCTTCCATATTACGTTTGGAGAAGTAAAATATAATTAAGACTAAAAATTTGAGATTATCGAAACATAAATGTGTCCTTTAGATTCATGAAGTCAAATAGTAGAAGATCTAGTTCACAGATTTTTTTTTTTTTTTAAGATTTTGTTTACTTATTTGCCAGAGAGAGCATAAGTGAGGGGAGGGGCAGAGTGAGAGAGAGAAGCAGGCCCCCTGCTTAGTGCAGAGCCTGGACACTTGGCCTATCCTAGGACCTGAGATCATGATCTAAGCCGAAGTCCTATGCTTAAACAACTGAACCACCCAGGTGCCCTTTGGCTCACAGATTTAAACTAGTTGCTTAGGAGAAGAGGGACATAAGGTGAGGTGTTTTTTGTTTGTTTGTTTGTTTTTTAATTTAAATTAAATTTAGTTAACATATAATGTGTTAATAGTTTCAGAGGTAGAATTTAGTGATTTATCAGTTGCATGTAAGGTGAGTTTTTATAACAAGGCTTGTAAAACTAGTTGGCACTTTGAACTATGGAACATAAAACTACAGAGATATATAAGAACAACAAGAATAAAGAAAAATTAGTCTTATAAATGCTTTAGAATTAAATGGTGATGAGAATCCCACCTAAGGTTATTGGCAAAATTACACAGAGATATGCAGGCATATAAACACAAACATGCATGCACACACACACAGATATACGTATACGCATACATACATTTGAATATACGCGAATATGCACAGACTGATAAATACAGACCTACAGAAATACATACATGTTCGTATATATATATATGACATACACACATACAAATGATTATACATATGCACACACAAGCACATGTACAAACATGCGTGCATGTGTACATTATTTACATGTACATGCACACCCACAGGGACACACATCTGTGTATGTGTATGTGCTTATCTACACACTTAAATTTATTCCCACATATATAAACCTATACTCATATAAAATCCTGAATTTATAAAAATAAGTGCACTTAAAATGTGTTAATATATAGAGAAAAATTACTGCATAGAAATTGTAAAAAATATTAGCCATAGTTACCAATGAGTTGTGAGATTGGGATGTGAGATTGGGATGTATTAAACTACTTCTTAATATTTTCTAAATTTTTATTTAAAAACATTTTGAGTAGAAATTAAGTAGCAAATATCATTTATTTCTGTAACAGAATGATTTGGTCAACTTCACCATTTCTGTGCTGGCCATTAACTTCTAATTTTTTACAAATATCATTACACAAAACTACCTTCTTTGCCTTTTTCTGTAGTCTCTTTGGACATCTTCCCTTTCTAAAAGGCAATATATTTCCCTTTTAAATTCTTCTTGTTAATCTATTATGAATAGTTAAAGAGGTTTTTTTTTAAAATTTAAATTAATTAACATACAATGTATTTGTGTCAGAGGTCAGTGATTCATCAATCTTCTACAACTCTGGTGCTCATTATATCCTGTGCCCTCCTTAAGGCCCATCACCCAGTTACCCCATCCCCCAACTCATTGCCCCTCTAGCAACCCTCAGTTTGTTTCCTTTGATTAAGAGTTTCTTTAGGGGGCGCCTGAGTGGCTCAGTGGTTTAAGCCTCTGCCTTCGGCTCAGGTCATGATCTCAGGGTCCTGGGATCAAGCCCCGCATTGGGCTCTCTGCTCAGTGGGGAGCCTGTTTCTCCCTCTCTCTCTGCCTGCCTCTCTGCCTACTTGTGACCTCTCTCTCTGTCAAATAAATAAATAAAATATGTATAAAAAAAAAAGAGTTTCTTTAGGTTTGTCTCCAGCTCTGGTTTCCTCTTGTTTTATTTTTCCTCTCTTCCCCTATGATCCTCTGTTTTGTTTCTTAAATTCCACATATTGGTGCAATCACATGATAATTAGCTAAAGCATTTTTTTTAATTGAAGGATTAGCTACAGATGGTTTAAGTTCTGATGTTTGCCATTTTCAGACTTTATGTTAAAAATATTTTTTATGACATTTAATTAATGTAATTTGATTAGAAGATTGGGTTTTACTTGCTCCAAATCTTTATCAATGATCTTTGGAGGCATGTGAGAGAAGAAATCCTTACAAAGGAGGTCAGAATGAGCAGGGGAAGTTTTGAGTGTCTACACACTGTCCCAGTATGCGGTAGGCTCCATGCTACTTTAGATCACCAAATTTAAATGATAGAGACCTGGTTGCCTGGTGTGGAAAGAAATGGAGTGTAGTTTATATATGTATGTTTAACTCTGACACTGCTCTGCAAACTCCGGGGAATTACTTAACTTTAGAAAGATGCTTCCTGTGTTCATTTACAGAACCCACGTGAATTTTGAGAGAAAAACAATTTTAAAAATGTGTCTTCTTAGTTAAATGAAACTTGAATTCTGTAAACTGTGCCCCCCCCCCCCCGCCCCAGATGATAAGGCCTTGGGTGAGCTGGTGTTTGTGGGGAAAAGAGCTGGTGTGAGTAATTCCCTCTTTGCAGTGGACCTCAGTGACCTATCAGAGAGGCTGGCATACAGATCCACCACACGTGATGTATTAACTCATCAAAGTGAGGCAGCAGCGTGATGTGGCTGCCGGCCTCATCCCTTAAAATGTCTAAATGGCTTTGACAGTATATTCATATCTTGGCAGTAAGGTTAGAATCAGATTTAAAAGTGTGTGCCACTTGCCACTTCCTATCAATCTATTGACAACTACCGAGGGGTGTCTGGGTTCTATTTATTTATTTTTTTTGTAGGGGGTGGGGGTCACTCAATGCAGAGAGGGGGTTCTAAAAGCTTTCCAGGCTTAGCAGAAAAGAGCATGCTGATTCATTAGCTTTATTTCTCATGGGTACAGAAAACCGGGGCTCTATTACACAAGCATTCATCCTCAACAGCATTGTGACCTTGGGCAAGGTAATTGACCTTCTCAAGCTCCAGTTTCCTCATTTCTAAAAACCCTACCTGACAAGGCTCCTAGAAAGATTAAAGGCAATAGGGCTTGTAAAACCGTACTGTCTGATCATTATTCATTCAATAAGCAGACTTTTTTCTTTTGCTGGATTAATCTATTGTTAAGCAATTTTCTGTATAAAATATTGTAGATTCAGTCATCATATATCTGTTTATTTCCAAAGCTAGCTTAGGATAATAGAAAAAAGTCACATTTTTTCCCTAATGTTCAGAAATTTTCCTTGGGATAAAATACAATGCCAGTAGGCCTGGGGACAAATGAATACTCTTTTAGGCTAGTACATCTGGATTGACATTTTTAGACCTATAATGTAAGCTAGAGTACAGTATATAACAGACAGTTAATAGCAGAAATTTCAACAGTGCTAAATAATTTCTAACACAGCACCAAATACACAATTTTGGACCTTTAAATGGGACCCAAGTTCCAAATACTGAGCTTTGTCTGTAGAGCCATTGGATACAACATCTCAGCCATTCAAATGATCAATCAGAATAAAACATTCAGTTTTCTTGAATGGGTATCTGTGTGATTTTCACAGAATTTTACCCATTGGGAGGGCAAGAAAAAAAAAATGTCTAAAAGTTGTGAAAGGAGATTTAAAGAACATGGATTTTGAATTTCTTCTCTTTCATTTTCTGGCCAATAGATAATGAGAAAAGCATTGAATGTCCCTGGGCTTCAGCGTCTCCTCTCTGGAGTGGAGCTGAAATAACTCTCTTTTAAGGTCACTGTGGAATTATAGTAATGTATGTAAAGCATTTGGCACAATGCCTGGCACACATTTGCTGTTAACAGAATGGAGCAAGACACTGTATGGATCTTAGGTGGCAGAGCATTTAGTGATTTTTTTTCCTTTTTATTTTTTCTAAATTTGAGTTTCATATTAGATATTATCATTCTTTGGAACAACCTTTTCATGCTGAAATTTCATTACATATGTAAATCTGAGGGGTTTTTTTTCTACCTCCCTATACAATTAGTGCTTTGCCAAGTCACTAATTACTGAATTAACAAAAGCAGCTGGTTTAAATCAAATCATTGATGGAAGTTAAGGTGAGGAATAGCAATGTCAGAGCAGCATTGATTTGAACAACAGAGAGGCATGCCATGTTTAACCTTCAAGCTCAAATCACACCGTTAGGAAATCTACCATTGATGATAATTGGGAGGAGGAGAAAAATCAAATCATCCATTTGCTGAGTGGAAAAAAGAAAAATAGATCAGCATTATTGGGCATCGGCCCTCTTCAAATGAATTGTGTAACACAATTTAGAGTCTATGATGCCAAAAGCTCAAGGTCTTTAAGAGGTGAATGGTTACTTTCAAACAATCAAACTGGGCAGGTACCCAACAATCATTGAGCCTTTCCTGCTAGTGCAGTGGGAAGGACCCTCGGAGCCTGACCCCTAGAATCAAGGTAGGATCCCCTCATTACACTGAGTGCCCCCCCTCCAAAAAACACCACAGAGACCCCCTAGTAGTCACCAATGGATTGATAAGAAAGGACACATTTTTAAATCTGGTTCTAACCTGATTCTTAAAAGTCCAAAGATACGGTTTTATTTTTAATGCTTTTCCTTGAGGATCTCTGTTCTTCTCAATTACTCTTAGGATTTGAAAAAGTCTTTCCCTTCCAAATGCCCATAAGACCAGATATTAATGACAATCACACTGTGTTTAGCAGGGTGTTGGGTATGTACCAAAAGCATAGTAACAGGGCAAAGGGTTGTTCTGTATGGCATTGCCCCAAGACTACAGTGATACACACAGAAATGGGTGGTTGCCAGGTGAACTCAGGGCTCAGTGCCAGCTGACCGACTGTGGAGACTAATTGATTAGAGATAAGCTCCTGAATGTCTACTGTGATAGGAACTCCTGAATAGTTGTAACACAATGCTTGAATTTGGGGTAATAAGTGTGTAATCATTAATTGTATGTGTCAACATGACTGAAGCATAGGGTGCCCGATGTTTGGTCAAGCATTATTCTGAGTTTGTTTTTGAAAGTGCTTCTGAATGCAATAAACCTTTGAATCAGCAGACAGAATAAAGTGATTTTG
Source organism: Meles meles (assembly GCF_922984935.1). NCBI lineage: Eukaryota > Metazoa > Chordata > Mammalia > Carnivora > Mustelidae > Meles > Meles meles. The sequence goes on along the minus strand of NC_060078.1, from coordinate 42,233,919 downwards.
CTTACAAATTAGGGTGAGCTTCATCTAGTCAGTTGAAGTCCTGAATAGATCAAGAAGAGTGAGGAGATACTTCTGTCTGAGTCGTTGGAGTTGGATCACTGGTGTTTTCTTGCTTTTAGACTCAAACATTGGTCCTTCCCAAGTCTTCAGCCTGCTGGCTTTCAGACTGGAACTTGTACCACTTGTTCTCCTAGTTCTCAGGCTTAGGATTCTAGAGCTACAGTGTCAGCTTTCTTGGGCCTCCAGTTTATGGACTGCAGATCTTGGGACGTTTAGCATCCACAATTGCATGAAACGATACCTTATGGTAAATGTCATGTATGAGATATGTATAGCTCATTTTTACCATGCTATCCTTCCTTCACTCAATGATGGGTTACACATAAGCTATTTCATAATCTTTACAACCATGATGTGAGAGGTTGTCACTTAAAGATTGGCAAACTGGAAATTGAAGGGATGAATCGACTTTCTAAAACCAGATATCCACTATGAGTCAAGGTTCAGATCCTTGTCTAGTGATTGTATTTTGTTGCCCTCAACACTAACTGATAATCCAAAAATAGCCTTCTGATCTCTTTTATCAATGCCACTCACTGATACAGATGGCTTCCCAATGCCGTCTGAGTTATGAACAGATAATGAAAGGGGAAAATTTAGTTATTGGTTAGCCTTCCCTTACAGGCTTTGGCTACTATTTTTATGCTTCTTTATCTTTGGTCAATGTATAAGCCAAGTGGAGATAAGGGAAATGAAGACAGTGGAGAAATTCCAGATCATCTGATGAGTAGGTTATCAAGTGCAAGTCCCTTTTGCACATCTTATAGAACTTACCTGAATCTCTTTGAGGTTGGAAAACAGATTTTTGTTGTTTTTTGTTTGTTTGTTTTTTTGCTTGTTTATAAGGTCCACTTACTCAGGCAAATGTCAGACTAGAACTACAATTTTGCATACTCAAAAGAGTGGGAGGCAATTTGGGATTTATTTGTATGTGCATGTATTCAAATTGTGTACTGATGCAAACAAACACAGTTACAAGGGTGGTGCTGTTCTGGTAAACATTTGATGCCTTCAGGACGACTAGAGCCAGTCCATGCTGTGGGCACAAGATGAAAAGAACAAATTACTCCTAAATTCAATGCTCTGGGAACATAGCTGACCATTGCTAGAAAAGTCTCTTAATTGCTCTATTACAATTATGTGCAGATTGCTGTGAAATGATTAAATTGACTTGAGAAAGCATCAGTGAGAAAAGAACATTTAAATGGGACCTTGAAACATGAGAATAATTCTTCCAGGTGAAGAATAAAGTGACCATTTTAGAGAGAAAAATGTGAACAATAGATACCTAGAGATGGGTCTGGGTCAGTCGGCGAAGTACAACTTAGAAAGCCCAAGACGTTGAATTCTTTATGAAGGCAAAAGGTTTTCCTCCGAAGTAATACTTTTCCACCATCCCACCCCAGACCTGGCACATTCAGATCTTGTTTTTGGACAGTTCAAGCAATAGAGTAGAGGAAAGATTATATCCTGGGGAGAATGGAGAGAAGTGATTAGACAGACTTTTGAGAATTTCAATGCACTGTATTTTGCACTGTACCTTCCTAACATAACCTTAGTCTGCGTTGCAACAGTGCTAGAAAAATTACAGCAGCAAATTTTGAAGGCTATAACAAATCCTTGTGATATATAAAACTTGAGACAGCTATGCATTTTAATTATATATATAAACCTAACATCAAAACTTGCTGGTCTTTTACTGCAATTCCAGTATTTGAACTCACAGGGACGTTTACTGTTAACATAACCATTTAGACTTGGTACTGGGTTACTGGTGGAGTTTCAGGGTTGCAGGAGTTCCAGAGTTTCAGTTTGTGAAATATTTCTGTAGCACGCCCGACAAGTGTGTGTGTGCTAAATGAAATACAGTGAGGGTTCCTCTTTGCTTCTCCAGGAAGCCCATTTATTCGTGGAAGAGCTCTGTTAGACACCACTTCCTCATACTGAAAAATTTAAACTTTTAACAAGATCTTCCAACATAAGGTTTCTAGTTCTAAATCTTGGAGACAAACAGTTCAGAGGAATTGCAAACTTTCACATGATAGCCTTTGGGCTACTTTTGTCTTTGGTGCTTTTCTGTGTTGTCTTCAGCCTCACCCACGTTCATGGCCCTATATCCTACACTCATGACAACTATCCAGTCCACATCTCTAGCCTGAGATTTTTTCTGATCTCCAAACTGCTATATCGAATTATCCCCTGAATACCCCCACTTAAAGGTTATTCATATATATCCCAAATATCTAAAACTGGGCGGCTCTTCCCCTGTCCCAAAGTACTCTTTCATCTTTCTGCCCTATTTCAGTGGCAGTTGCCTAATATATACCCAATCCCCTGGTCACTTGATCTACAAATCTGTTGTATATCATTAATGGATGCTCTTTCAACTTTAATGTACATAAAAATCATCTGAGTGGGGATTCTTTCCAGAATGCTAATTCTGATTCCATTGCTTTGGGGTTAGACAGTCTGCATTTTTAACAACTTTCCACATGGCACCACACAACTCATCCTTAGAGCATACTTTGCATTGTAAGGCTTTAAATTTTTCCTTGTTTTCTGGTTGTGCATAGATCTTAGTGGCTTGGTAGAGAAAATATAGGCTGTGGAATTAGTTCTAAGTTTAAATCATGGATCTGATCAATAATACTAATGTGTCTATGGAAAAACCATTTAACCTCTGTGCTGCAGTCACCTGCTCTTAAAATGGGGATGGCCTATCTCAAGGGATCTTAAATGATACATAGTAAGTAAAATGCACACTCAGCATGGGTGTACCATAGAGACTCAAAAATGTTAATTTCCTGCCCTTGGTCAAGCCTGGAGCCTACTGAAAGTAAATTGGTGGTCAGTAGGTGGTAAAATGTCCTTGAGGGGAAGAGGCTTAGTCTCTATCTGGCTGAGCTGAGGTTGAGGTCTCAGTGACCTGATTAGAAGGTAGACTCAGAGCAGGTGATGCTCTGTGGTCCAGCTCACAAGTTGAGCCACCCAGGAGAGAAAAGTTTTCCCTCCTATAAGGAGCAGATTTACCCAGCCCTTGGAGCAGCTCTGTGAGTGCTCAGGACTCTGTGCATGTTACATATATGGATTGCTATGATCACTGTCCAGATTAGGAAGGAAACTCTGAGGTCCCATTTGGTGATCATGACTCCCTTGGAGACTAGTGGTATGACTATGAGGAACACAGATCAGGGGGGAAGAAATTGAAGCTGATTGAAGGACTCAGTAGGATGGAAATTCAAGCTTCGTAAGCAATGTAAATTAATGTTTGCAACTGTGGACTTGAGAGTCTATTGGAAGATATGAATAACTGGACAAATAACTAATTTCAAGATAGAATAGAGCTAAGAAGACGTAGTACATAGCAACTACACATAACCCAGTCTTGGGGGATAAGAGAAAGTTTTCAAAAAAGCCGGACAATATACCACGTACTGGCATTTCATTTAAAATATGTACGTATAGGGGTGCTGCGTGGCTCATTTGGTTGCGTGTCTGATTCTTGATTTCAGCTCAGGTCATGATCTCAGGGTCTTAAGATAGAGCCATGTGTTAGACCCTCCGTGCTCAGCTTAGAGTCTGCTTAAGATTCCTTCTCCTTCTGCATTCCACTTATGTATTTTTCTCTGTCTAAAATAAAATTTTAAAAATGTCCATGTCAGTATATAGAGACTATCACTATATCTGTTGTGATGTATTCCATGATAAAAACATAGCCTGATGGTGGGTATTAAGGAGGGCACGTATTGCATGGAGCACCAGGTGTGTTGCATAAGCAATGAATTCTGGAACACTGAAAATAAAATAAAATGAAAAAGAAAAGAATAAAACATGACTCTAAAAAAATACCATAGTTTATTCAATATTGTTCCACCAGAGGATTTTTTATAAAACTTTTATAAAAAGATTTCAAAATTTTCCTGTTATAAACAATGCTATTTTGAACAGTTTTTGCATTTCTCTGTGGATCTGTGCAGGTGTTTCTCCAGGGTAGATGCTAGATTTGAAAGGGGCAATGATTCAATGGAGAGCTGACTTTTCAACACAAACGGTAGAAGCCAAATTCATAGAAATGATCATCCTTAAATCCTGAAGGGAAAAAATAACAAAACATTTCCCAAGGCATAGTTTGCTAAGTTAATAAACCAAATTATTAGCCAATAACTACTTATTTTATTTTTTAAAGATTTTATTTATTCATTTGACAGAGAGAGGTCACCAGTAGGCAGAGAGGCAGGCAGAGAGATGGAGAAGGGGGAAGCAGGCTCCCTGCTGAACAGAGAGCCCAGTGCCGGACTTGATCCCAGGACCCTGAGATCATGACCTGAGCCAAAGGCAGAGGCTTAACTGACTGAGCCACCCAGGTGACCAATAACTACTTATTTTAAAAATTATATCACTTTCATGTTTTTAGTGCTCCTCTTGCACTCGGAAAGATGACTTGTTCAAAGGACAAACTAGAACACATGCCCCTTTCTGGGTAAGCATATGTTTAGTTTTTCCAGAAACTGCCAAACTTTCTTCCAATGTAACTGTACCATTTTGAATTCTGATCATCAATGAATGAGATTTTCTGTTGCTCCAGATCATTTCCCACATTTAGTGTTGTTGATGTTTCAGATTTTATCAATTTTAGCAATTCTAGTAGGTGTGTGGTGATCTCATTGTTTTAATTTTCATTTTCCTAATTACATATGATGTTGAATATCTTTTCTTAAGCTTACTTGCCATTAGTACATATTCTTTGGTGAGGTGTCTGTTTGGATCTTTTGTCCATTTGTTGTTATTGGGTTGCTTATTGTTGCATTTTAAGAATTCTTTGTAGGGGCACCTGGGTGGCTCAGTGGGTTAAGCTGCTGCCTTCGGCTCAGGTCATGATCCCAGAGTCCTGGGATGGAGACCCGCGTCGGGCTCTCTGCTCAGCAGGGAGTCTGCTTTCCCTCCTCTCTCTGCCTGCCTCTCTGCCTACTTGTGATCTCTTTCTGTCAAAAAAAAAAAAAAAAAAAAATTCTTTGTATCTTTTGTGTTATCAGCCCTTTATCAAAATATGTATTTTGCAAAGGTAGTTTCTCTGTCTGGGACTTTTATCTCTTTTTTTTTTTTTTTTTAAAGATTTTATTTATTTATTTGACAGAGAGAGAAGTCACAAGTAGGCAGAGAGGCAGGCAGAGAGAGAGGAGGAAGCAGGCTCCCTGCAGAGCAGAGAGCCCGATTCAGGGCTCGATCCCAGGACCCTGAGATCATGACCCGAGCCGAAGGCAGCGGCTTAATCCACTGAGCCACCCAGGCACCCCTGGGACTTTTATCTCTTAACATGTCTTTTGCAGATCAGAAGTTTTAAATTTTGATGAAGTCCAGTTTATCAGTATTTTCTATCATGGATCATGATTTCCATTTTTGACAATTTATTTCTACTAATATTTATTTTCTACTAAAAATCAAGCACTCAAGACAGGACAATGGTACTGGCTTTGTCTTAAATAAAATAAGGATTTTAATTCACAAAGGATGAAAATACAAAAACATCCATCTCACAGTACATATAATTATAATAAACTGATTGGCTGTAGACCTTAAATCAAGAAACACAAAACAATTTTAATCTTCAATACATTGATATTTACTGGGAGAAAGAACATTATGGATTTGGGTCTAGTTGTTTTCCCAGCAGTCAAACAGAAAAATGTGGCGTATCTTTCTCCATTCCTTTACTTTTAATCTGTGTCTTTATATTTAAAACAGGTTTCTTGCACACAACATATATTTAGATAATGGTATTTTGTTTCTTCCCCGACTCTTATAGTCCTTTAATATAGGTATTTAGACCATTGACACTTTAAAGGACTATTGATTTATTGGGGTTGATATCTACCATAGTTTTACTGTTTATTATTCCTTGTTCTTTGTTTCTTTTTTTATTTTTGGTCTTTTTCTGCCTTCTCTGGTTTTGAGCATTTTGTATGATTCCATTGGTTTCTCTTGTCTTACTGTGTTTATGCTTGTGTGCATAAAGCCTAATAAATATAAAGGGGTGATAATTAGGTGACAAAATACATATTTTTTTAGTGGTTACTCTTGAGTTTGCAAATATACATTTACAACTAATACAAGTCCACTTTCAAGTAACACCACATTATTTCATAGGTAGTGTAAGCAGGTTTTAAAAGGGGCACCTGGGTGGCTCAGTGGGTTAAAGCCTCTGCCTTCAGCTCAGGTCACCATCTCAGGGTCCTGAGTGAGCCCTGCATCGGGCTCTATGCTCAGCAGGGAGCCTGCTTTGTCCTCTCTCTCCACCTGCCTCTCTGCCTACTTGTGATCTTTGTCTGTCAAATAAATGAATAAAATCTTAAAAAAAAATAAGAATACACCTGGGGCACCTGGGTGGCTCAGTGGGTTAAATCCTCCTTCGTTGGCTCAGGTCATGATTCCAGGGTCCTGGGATCAAGCCCTGAATCAGGCTCTCTGCTCAGCGGGGAGCCTGCTTCCCCCCTCTCTCTCTGCCTGCCTCTCTGCCTACTTGTGATCTCTGTCTGTCAAATAAATAAATATAATCTTAAAAAAAAAAAAGAATACACCCAACTCCTCACTCCCATCCCTGACAACATCATCATTGTTAATTTCAGCTATCTGAAGGATAGTCTCTTAACACATTGTTGCTATTAGTAACAACTGTTATCTGTTAGGTCAATTGAGAAAAGAAAAATAAAAGGTTTTATTTTATCTTCATGTATTCTTTCTCTAAAGTTGTTCCTTTCTTTATGTAGATCTGAATTTCTGATCTCTGTCATTTTCCTTCTTAAGAATTTCTTTTAACATGTCTTTCTTTTTTGTTTTTTTTTTAAAAAGATTTTATTTATTTATTTGACAGAGAGAGATCACAAGTAGGCAGAGAGGCAGGCAGAGAGAGAGGAAGAAGCAGGCTCCCTGCCAAGCAGAGAGCCTGATGTGGGACTTGATCCCAGGACCCTGAGATCATGACCTGAGCTGAAGGCAGAGGCTTAACCCACTGAGCCAACCAGGTGCCCCTCTTTTAACATTTCTTATAAAGCAAACCCACTGGCAACAAATTCCTTCAATTTTTATTTGCTTGTTGAAGTCCTTATTTCCCCCTCACTTTTGAATGATATTTGCTGATTAAAGAATTCCACGTTGCAATTCCATCTTGGTGATTCTGTAAAAACTTTAAATATTTTGTTCTATTTTCTTCTAACTTGTATGATATCTGCAGAGAAGTCTGATGTAATTCTTCTTCCTTTATAGGTAAGGTATTTTTCTCTGATTTCCTTAGATACTTTTCTTTGTGTTGATTTTCTGCAACTTGAATATGATATGCATAAATATCGGGGTTTTTGTTTTTTTGGTTTGGTTTTAGCATTTGTCTTGTTTTCTGTTCTCTAAGCTTCCTGCCGCTGTGATTTGGTGTCTATCATTAATTGGGAAAGTTCTATTACTGTTGCTTCATTTTTTTTTTTTTCTATTCCTTACTCTCTTCTCCTTATGGTATTAACATTATGCTGTTTTTTATACCTTTTATAATTGTCCCATAGTTCTTTGACATTCTGTTCTTTCATCTTTTTCTTTTTCTTTTTGTATTTCACTTATGGAAGTTTCTATTGACATTTCTTCAAGCTTACTAATTCTTTCCTTACTGATTCTTTCACTTCTACTGGTGAGTCAGTCAAAGGCATTCTTCATTTCTGTTACAGTGTCTTTAGTTTCTAGCATGTTCTTTCTTTTCTTTCTTTCTTTTTTTTTTTTTTAAAGAGAGAGAATGTGAGCAGGGTTGGGGGAGGAGCAGAGGGAGAAGAAGAGAGAAAATCCCAAGCAAGCTTCATACCTAGAGCAGAGCCCAATATGGGGCTTGATCTCATGACACTGAGACCATGACATGAGTGGAAATCAAGAGTTGGGTGCTTAATCAACTGAGCCACCTAGGTGCTCCTCTAGCATTGTCTTTTGATTCTTTCTTGGGACTTTTATTTCTCTGTTTGTGTTATCCATCAATTCTTGCATGCCACTCACTTTTTTCCATTAGGTTTGTTAGCTTATTAATCACAATGGTTTTAAATTTCTAATCTGTCAATCCCAACATCTCTGCTGTATCTGAGTGTGGTTCTGATGTTTGTTACTTTCAATTTTTTTTTTTTTTTAGTATGATTTGTAAATTTTTTGGAAAACCTGACATGATGTACTGGGTAAAAGGAACTCAAGTAAATAGTATTTTAGTTTAAGGTTTTAAGTATATCTGGCTTTGGGCTAGGCTATGTTTACTACCCATTGTAGATGTAGGTGCCATAGGTTAAAATTTCCTCTGATGTCCTTGTTTTTGTCTTACCTATTGGCTTTCAGTTTCCCTGAGGACTCGTTAAATAAAGTCTGAGTCAGGCAGTTCTTTTGGTTGGGTTCTCTTACTATTATACAGAAGTCCTAATGCTGTGATAGTAAGGTGTGGGTATAGGGAAAGCTTCTAACATACTATGATTATGAATGAGTCTTTTAGAGAGCCTGTGCCCTGTCCTGTGGCGTTTACAAGGACTTCTTAGTTTTGTTTTGCTTTGCTACTCTTAGGTAAGACAGGAAAGCTAAAGGGACCTGGAGTTAGGTATTTTCCTTCCCTTTGTGGAAGTCCAATGTCAGCTGGAGTTGGGTGTTTCCCTTCCCCCAGATCATTTAGGCTCTGATAAAACCTTAGTCAGTTATGCGCTCATAAAATAGATTCTCTTGAGGGCAGGCTTGTTAAGAGCATGTAGAATTCAGCATCCTACCTGCTTTGCACACCTTCCCTCTGCTGCTCCTCTCCTACCACATTGGAGGATATGGTCCTCATCATTTGCCTTCCAGACCCTTGCTCCTAAAGGGCAGTCTGTGGAGGCATTGGCATCCCCTGGGAAATTGTTAGACACATAGAATCTCGAGTCTGGGTCAGAAAAGCATAGACTCTCTTATAAACCCCAGAGAAGTCATCTTATGTTTTACTGTCCAGAATCACATCACACAGCCTCCTCTGGCACAAAGGTGCCCTGTTGGAAAGTCTAGTTTGGTCTTCCAGGAAATGATAAGAGATGATCCAGAAGAGAGATTGAGAGTGGACATTAAGTGAACCAAATTTATGGACTCTGCCACAGTTACTATTTCCTCCTTTTGAAAATGAAGAAATTGAATTCAGAGAATCAGTGGCTCTCTTGAGGTTCCCCATGAGGCATTTTGGGATCAGAAATTGAATTCAGTCTCGCCATCCTACAGCATCTTAGTTGCCTCTGATTTTCTTAGGTGTTGAGAGTGAAAACCTCTTATGAAGAAGTTGGGCAAAGAAAAATAAATTTAAAAAAAACCCTTACAAAATTATTTGTTCTTTTTCACTGTTGCTTCTGATTCAAAGCCTAGTGAGAAACTTACTTTAAAAGAACTTTATTTTTTTCTTACCCCCTTTCTTCCTGTTCCTGCCACTCACTAGCTTGACATGAATTGGAATAGGGAAGGTCAGATTGGAAAGCTGTTGGCAACTATACTGAGCTAGGGAAATGCTGACTGGCATCAAATGAAGACAGGACTGATGAACTCGTCAGATGCCCTTGTATTAAAGAGAGCAAGGAATGGATTTTCTGTAATGCTATTAAAGCATGAAAATCAGCTGCTCAGGGGAATAAATGGTGAGTTGCTGTCTTTCCCAAAACAGATGACTCTTTGGAAGCTCGTAACTTTATTGTATGTTGTGGTGGGGTGAGGAGGGGTGTGTGCGTGCGTGCATGCATGTGTATGTGTATACGTATTTTCGTTGTGGAGCAGGTTACAGGTCACTTGTTCCACAAATACGAAGAAGTATGTTTGTTATCAGAAAGGAAAAACCTTGCTTCTAAAAATGCCTGTCACACATGTTCTTCTGTGAGGCAGGAATTTCCAATATATTCTACTTAACTTTGGCTCATTTTCCTCTGAGGAAGTCCACTGAATCACTTAGCCAAGAGAGGAAGAGAGTGAAGGTGACTTAATAGTGACCTCAAATTCTCGACAGCTTGTCAAGTAGAGAACAGTGCCCAGCTGCTGCCATTATGTCAGGCAGACCCGATTTCTTTCCCCCGCAAGAAACAAGGGGAAATTGCCCATATTTAAAAGACTTCCTTCATAGAGAGAGAGGCTAATATGTTTTACAGTGCTTCAGTTCCTAAAGATACTGATGGTCTTTATGTTGGCATTTCCCATAATGCTGTATTGGATACTAGTCCCATGAGACCTTTTATGAAATAAGATGATGTGGGTAAAAGATGCCACATTACATATTGTATCCTTCTTTTTTTTATCAAGAATATCAATATGCAAGATGCTCTGTGAAATCTTGCCATAGAGAGAATCCATTTAGTTTTGTTTAGCTTAATAATTCCCAGACTTACTGGGTTTATGTCCCATTTTTATGTTAACACTCATTTAATGTGGGAAACAAGCTCTTCTAGACACCCTCTCTATCTGTGCTCAGTGGGTGGAGGAAACCTGTTTGTAACTCCAGCTCTGAACCTGTAGGAAAGTAGGAGGGAAGGGAAATAGCTTAGCCTCTGTTTTACCCTTAGCATTGTTGGATCAAAAACTATTAGTTTGGGTGGCTCAGTCAATTAAGGGTCTGACTCTTGATTTCGACTCAGGTCATGATCTCAGGGTCCTGAGATCGAGCCCCATGTCAGGCTCCATGCTCAGCATGGAATCTGCTTGTCCCTTTCCCTGTGTTCTACCCCCACTCACTCTCTCTCAAGTATATAAAGAAATAAAATCTTAAAAAGAGACTAATATGTTTTTAATCTTGAACAACTTCTAATTTTTTTTAGCTTAGAGACTGATTCACATTTAAATGTAGATGGTAGAGATTGAGGAATGAATTAGAGTTATTGATTTGCAATTGTTAAATTGCAAAAGAAAATTAAATTGCAGTTCAATTTTAGTTATCAAAATCCCCGCCCCCCTTCCAAGGCATGCTTCCCTCAGTAGTAGAGACTTAATGTGTCAGGAGACTGAATGTTGCTGTATGAAAGAAAATGAAAGCACAGGTGCAGGGAAGCATGAGGGACATCCCACTGAGGCAACCTTCACCCAGGCCATGTGAATCAGCAGCATACAAAACAGCACCATTTTAGTGATTGGGATAAAACTGCTCTCATGCACTCTTGTTTATTTTGTTCTTCAAGGTATAAAAAAGTAGAGGGAATAATGGAAATCACGTTTAGTTCCTCCCTTCTAGAATTAATGTTAACATTTTGCCATTTTCGTTTGAAATCTAAATCTGCATACTTACCTGAAATTATATATAACATGTATCTTAATAAAACATCATAGGTAAAGCTAAAGTTTTAACTCTTGCCCGCACGCCTTTGCTTCTCTCCCTCATTAGACAGACCCACCAACCTGAAGTTGGCTTCACGTATTTCCTATGAATGCTTGAGACTTGAATACTCTATTAATCAGAGTTCTATTTCTCTCTTCCTCTCCCTCCCACCCTCCCTTTCCCCTCTCCTACCCTGCCCTTCTCCCCCTCCTTCTCCCTCTCCCTCTCTTTATATAGATCTATACATCTGGCTGAATATCATAGTCTAGCCAAGTTGACACATAAAATTAATCAGCACATATGCTGTACAATTTTATGCTGTATTTGGGAAGAGTTAATATATAAATTGTTTTCTGTAGTTCTATTTTTAAATGTCCCAGAAATTATTATTTTTTATGCAACCTCCATTTTTTTGCTTAACATTAGGTTTTAAATGCCTTTCTATACTGCTATATAAAAATCAAGTCCATTCATTTAATTTCTTTCATTTTTTAATGCTATGTGGTATTTCAACATACAACTAGTCCACAATTTATTTTATTTATGGACATTTAATTGCTGTTTTTTTTTTGTTGTTGTTGTTGTTACCCTGTTATAACAAACTTCCTTGACATGTCTGCTATTCATGCACAAAAATTTCTCAAAAGTGTATACCAGTTGTAGGATTAAGTGTTACCATGAAGACACAGCCAAGTTTTGCTTTGTTTTTTTTTTCTGTTTTTTTGTTGTTTTTTTTAAGATTTTGTTTATGGGAGATAGTGAAGGGAGGAGCAGAGGGAGAGGAAAAGCAGACTCTACACTGAGCGCAGAGCCTGATGCCGGGCTCAGTCCTGGACCCTGAGATCATGACCTGAGCCAAAACCAAGAGTCAGATGGTTGACTGACTGAGGCACCCGGGCGCCCTGACGCAGTCAAGTTTTTAACTTGTCTATATACCAAATGTATATTTGGTAATATAAACATACATACACATTGTATATTTCCACTAGTAGAAAGGGAGACTGGCTTCTTGTTTAAAATCCTAGCCAACTTTAGTAGACATGGTAGATATTTTTTACTCTGGTTCTTCCCATCATGAATGAAATTTTTCTTTTGAGTTTTTGGTGATTCAGTTTTCTCCTTTGTGAACTGCTTTTGATTTCATATGTCCAGCTTCTTCAAAGGATATGAAAAAAAAAATCTATAGGAAGTTTGTTTTGTTACATTGAAATTTAAGAGCTCTTTTTTTTTTTTTTTTTAATTTAGGAGCTCTTTGTGGCTTCGTTTTAACTGTTATGTATGTGGTAAATACCTTCTCCAAATATATTTCCTATCATTTTTGTTTGTTTGTTTATGGTGCCTTTGTTAAATAGAAGTTTTTGTTTGATCAACAGTTTTCTTCAGGGCTGTGTACGTGTGTATGTCTTTTTTTCCTTTTTTTTTTTTTTTAATTAACATGTAATCTGTTATTTGCCCCAGGGGTACAGGTCTGTGAATCATCAGGCTTACACATTTCACAGCACTCACCATAGCACATACCTTCCCCAATGTCATAACCCAGCCACCCTACCCCTACACTCCACCTCTCAGCAAACCTCAGTTTGTTTCATGAGATTAAGAGTCGCTTACGGTTTGTCTCCCTCCAGATCCCACCTTGTTTCATTTTTCCCTCTCTATTCCCTATGACCCTCTGCCCTGCCTCTCAAATTCCTCATATCAGAGAGATCATATGATCATTATCTTTCTCTGATTGATTTGTTTAACTTAGCATAATACCCTCTACTTCCATCCACATTGTTGCAAATGGCAAGGTTTCAGGTTTCTTTGATGGCTGCATAGTATTCAATTGAATGTGTGTGTGTGTGTGTGTGTGTGTGTGTGTGTGTACACACCACATCTTCTTTATCCATTCATCTGTTAATGGACATGTAGGATCTTTCCATAGTATGGCTATTGTGGACATTGCTGCTATAAACATTCAGGTTCATATGCCCCCTCAGATCACTACATTTGTATCTGGGTAAATATCTAGTAGTGCGGTTGCTGGGTCATAGGGTAGCTCTATTTTCAACTTTTTGAGGAACCTCCATACTGATTTCCAGAGTGGCTACACCGGCTTGCATTCCCACAAACAGTGTAGGAGGGCTCCCCTTTCTCCACATCCTCGCCAACCTCTGTCCTTTCCTGACTTGTTCATTTTAGCCATTCTGACTGGTATAAGGTGGTATTTCACTGTGGTTTTGATTTGTATTTCCTTGAAGCTGAGTGATGTTGAGCACTTTTTCATGTGTCTGTTGGCCATTTGGATGTCTTCTTTGCAGAAATGTCTGTTCATGTCCTCTGCCCATTTCTTGATTGGATTATTTGTTCTTTGGGTGTTGAGTTTGAGAAGTTCTTTATAGATTTTTGGATACTAGCCCTTTATCTGATATGTCATTTGCAAATATCTTCTCCCATTCTGTCAGCTGTCTTTTGGTTTTGTTGACTGTTTCCTTTGCTGTGCAAAAGCTTTTGATCTTGATGGAGTCCCAATAGTTCATTTTTGTTCTTGCTTTCCTTGCCTTTGGCAATGTTCCTAGGAAGAAGTTGCTGTGGCTGAGGTCTAAGAATTTGCGGCCCGTGTACTCCTCAAGGATTTTGATTGATTCCTGCCTCACATTGAGGTCTTTCATCTATTTTGTGTTTATTTTTGTGTGTGGTGTAAGGAAATGGTCCAGTTTAATTCTTCTGCATGTAGCTGTCCAATTTTGCCAACACCATTTGTTGAAGAGAATATCTTTTTTCCACTGGGCATTTTTTACTGCTTTGTCAAAGATTAGTTGACCATAGAGTTAAGGATCTATTTCTGGGTTCTCTATTCTGTTTCATTGATCTATGTGTCTGTTTTTATGCCAGTACCATACTATCTTGATGATGACAGCTTTGTAATAGAGTTTGAAGTCTGTAATTGTGATGCCACCAACTTTGGCTTTCTTTTTCAACATTCCTCTGGCTATTTAGGGTCTTTTCTGGTTCCATATAAATTTTAGGATTATTTGTTCCATTTATTTGAAAAAAATGGATGGTATTTTGATAGGGATTGTGTTAAATGTGTAGATTGCTTTAGGTAGCATAGACATTTTCACAATATTTGTTCTTCCAATCCATGAGCATGGAATATTTTTCCATTTCTTTGTGTCTTCCTCCATTTCTTTCATGAGTACTTAATAGTTTTCTGAGTACAGATTCTTTGCCTCTTTGGTTAGGTTTATTCCTAGGTATCTTATGGTTTTGGGTGCAAGTGTAAATGGAATCGACTCCTTAATTTCTCTTTCTTCTGTCTTGCTGTTGGTGAATAGAAATGCAACTGATTTCTGTGTATTGATTTTATATCCTGACACTACTGAATTCCTGTATGAGCTCTAGCAGTTTTGGAGTGGAATGTTTTGGGTTTTCCATATAAATTATTATATCATCTGCAAAGAGTGAGTTTTACTTCCTCTTTGCCAATATGGATGCCTTTAATTTCTTTTTGTTTTCTGATTGCTGAGTTAGGACTTCTAGTACTATGTTGAATAGCAGTGGAGATAGTGGACAGCCATGCATGTTCCTGACCCTAGGGAAAAAGCTCTCCATTTTCCCCCATTGAGAATGATATTTGTGGTGGGTTTTTCATAGACGGCTTTGATGATATTGAGGTATGTATCCTCCATGCCTACACTTTGAAGAGTTTTGATCAAGAAAGGATGCTGTACTTTGTCAAATGCTTTTTCAGCATCTATTGAGAGTATCCTATGGTTCTTGTGCTTTCTTTTATTAATGTATTATATCACATTGATTTATTTGCAGATGTTGAACCTTGCAGCCCAGGGAAAAATCCCACTTGGTTGTGGTGAATATTCATTTTAATGTACTGTTGGATCCCATTGGCTAGTAATTTGGTGAGAATTTTTGCACCTGTGTTCATCAAGGATATTAGTCTGTAATTCTCCTTTTGGTGGGGTGTTTGTCTGTTTTTGGGATCGAGGTAATGCTGGCCTCATAAAATGAGTTTGGAAAGTTTTCCTTCCATTTCTATTTTGTTTTTAATATTTTATTTATTTGACAGAGAGAAATCACAACTAGGCAGAGGGGCAGGCAGAGAGAGAGGAGGAAGCAGGCTCCCTGCGGAGCAGAGAACTCGATGCAGGGCTCGATCCCAGGACCCTGGGATCATGACCTGAACTGAAGACAGAGGCTTTAACCCACTGAGCCACCCAGGCGCCCCTCCAT
This sequence comes from Meles meles, assembly GCF_922984935.1. Lineage (NCBI taxonomy): Eukaryota > Metazoa > Chordata > Mammalia > Carnivora > Mustelidae > Meles > Meles meles. The sequence goes on along the minus strand of NC_060078.1, from coordinate 42,218,321 downwards.
TTCTATTTTTTGAAACAGTTTCAGGAGAATAGGTATTAATTCTTCATTAAACGTTTGGTAAAATTCCCCTGGGAAGCCGTGTGGTCCTGGGCTCTTGTTTTATGGGAGATTTTTTGATAACTGCTTCTATCTCCTTAGTGGTTATAGGTGTATTAAGGTTTTCTATTTCTTTCTGGTTCAGTTTTGGTAGTTCATATGTCTCTAAGAATGCATCTGTTTCTCCCAGATTGTCAAATTTGCTGGTGTATAGTTGCTCACAAAATATTCTTCTGATTGTGACCCCTCCCCTTTCATTCATTATTTTATTCATTTGGGTCCTTTCTCTTTTCTTTTTGATAAGTCTGGGCAAGGGTTTATCAATCTTATTAATTCTTTCAAAGAACCAGCTCCTAATTTTGTTGCTTTGTTCTACTGTTCTTTTGGTTTCTATTTCATTGATTTCTGCTCTGATCTTTATAATTTCTCTTCTCCTGTTGGGTTTAGGCTCTCTTTGCTGTTCTTTCTCCAGCTTGTTTGGGTGTAGGATTAGGTTGTGTACTTGAGACCCTTTTTGTTTCTTGAGAAAGGCTTGTATCACTATATACTTTCCTCTCAAGACTGTCTTTTCTGCGTCCCAATGATTTTGAACAGTTGTGTTTTCATTTTCATTTGTTCCTACTAATTTTTTAAATCTTCTTTAATTTCCTGGTTGACCCATTCATTCCTTAGTAGGATGCTCTTTAGCCTCCATGTATTTGAGTTCTTTCCAAATTTCCTCTTGTGACTGAGTTCTAGTTTCAGAGCATTCTGGTCTGAATGATGCAGGGAATAATCCTAGTCTTTTGGTACCAGTTAAGACCTGATTTTTGACCAGGATATGATCTATTCTAGGACGTGTCCCATGTGTATGAGACAAGAATGTGTATTATGTTGTTTTGGGATAGAATGTTCTGAATGTGTCTTTGATGTCCATCTTGTCCAGTGTGTCATTTAAAGGCTTTATTTCCATGTTGATCCTTTGCTTGGATGATCTGTCCATTTCAGTGAGGGGGGATGTTAAAGTCCCCTACTATTATTGTATTATTGTCGATGTGTTTCTTTGATTTTGTTATTAATTGGTTTATATAATTGGCTCTTCCCATGTTAGAGGCATAGATATTTAAAATTGTTAGATATTCTTGTTGGACAGAGCCTTTAAGTATGAAAGTGTCCTTCCTCATCTCTTATTATATTCTTGGTTTAAAATCCAATTTATCTAATATAAGGATTGCTACCCCAGCTTTCTTTTGATGTCCATTAGCATGGTAAATTGTTTTCCACCCCTCACTTTAAATCTGGAGGGGACTGTGGGTCTAAAATGAATTTCTTACACACAGCACATTGATAGGTCTTTTTTTTTTTTAATCCATTATGATACCCTGTGTCTTTTGATAGGGGCATTTAGCACATTTACATTCAGGGTAACTATTGAAAGATATTAATTTAGTACCATTGTATGCCCGTAAGATGACTTGTTACTGTATATTGTCTCTGTTCCTTTCTGGTCTGTTACTTTTAGGCTCTCTCTTTGTTTAGAGGATCCCTTTCAATATTTCCTGTAGGGCTGGTTTTGTGTTTGTGAATTCTTTTAGCTTTTGTTTGTCCTGGAAGCTTTTTATCCGTCTTTCTATTTTCAGTGACAACCTAGCTGAATATAGTATTCTTAGCTGCATCTTTTTCTCGTTTAGGGCTCTAAATATATCAGGCCAGTTCTTTCTGGACGGCCAGGTTTCTGTGGATAGATCTGCTGCCACTCTAATATTTCTACCATTGTATATTACAGACCTCTTGTCCTGAGCTGCTTTCAGGATTTTCTCTTTGTCACTGAGACTTGTAAGTTTTACTATTAGATGATGGCATGTGGACCTATTTTTATTGATTTTGAGGGGGTTTCTCAGTGCCTCCTGGATTTTGATGCTTGTTCCCTTTGCCAAATTAAGGAAATTCTCTGCCATAATTTGCTCCAATATCCTCTTCATTTCTTCTTCCAAATCCCAATTATTATAATACTGTTTCCTCTTATGATGTCAGTTATCTCTTGAATTCTCCGTTCATGGTCCAGTTGTTGTTCGTCTCTCTTTTGCTTAGTTTCTTTGTTCTCCATCATTTGGTCTTCTATATCACTAATTCTCTCTTCTGCCTCATTTATCCTAGCAGTAAGAGCCTCCATTTTTTATTGTACTTCATTAATAGCTTTTTTTTTTATTTCAACTTGGTTAGATTTTAGCTCTTTTATTTCTCCAGAAAGGGATTTTATTTCTCCAGAAAGGGATTCTCTTATATCTTCCATGCTTTTTTGGAGCCCAGCTAGTACCTTGATAATTTCAATTCTGAACTCTAGTTTGGGCATATTACTAATGTCTGTATTGATTAGGTCCCTAGCCATCAGAACTGCCTCTTGTTTTTTTTGTGTTTTTTTTTTTTTCTTTTTCTTTCTTTTTTTCCTTTTTTTTTTTTTTTTTTTTGGAGTGTGTGTGTGTTTTTCTTTTTTTAACCTTGTCATTTTATCCAGATTAGAATAGATGAATGATATAACAAGACACTGAAAGGGTAGCAATGGCCCCAGAAAAATATACACTAACCAAATCAGAAGAGACCCAAAACCGGGGAGAGAAGAAGGAGGGAAAAAAAGAAAAAAAATTATATGCATATTAGACTGGTAAATAGAACAGAGTCACCCACTTGATTTTTTGTGTCTTTTGGTCTGTTAGAAGAAACTACCTCCTAAAATATTAAAGGAAGAAAAATACACACACACACACACTCTCTAAGGGTAAATATGATAAAGTAATGTAATATGACTATAAAGTTGAAAATTAAAAAAGATTCTAAAGAAGGAATTAATAAGAAGTTGGTTAAAAAAAGAAAAGAAAAGAAAGAGGAAAGAATGTGATCAGGCTGGAGACTAGAACAAAGCCATGCACTAGATTTAGGGTATATTTTGATCTATTAGAAGAAATTGCATCCCAAAATTTAAAACAAATAAACAAAAAAACCTATATGTATACAAAAAATAAGGTTAAATACAATGGAGGGAGAAAATATGACTACAATAATGAAAATTAGGAAAGATTTTTAAAAAGATACTATAGTTAAAAATATTAAAATAGGAAAGACAAAAAATTAAAAAAGAATAAGAAAAAAATAAAATTAAAAAAATTTAACTTCTGAAGGCGAAAGGTTCATGGGGAAAAAGCCATGAATTCTGTGTTGCTTTCCCCTAGCTCTGGAGTTCAGAAGTTCTCATTGATAGTGAACTTGGTCTTGGCTGGATATTTTTGCTGATCTGCTTGGGGAGAGGACCTGGTGCAGTGATTCTCAAATGTCTTTGCCTGAGGCAGAATTGCACCACCCTTGCCAGAGGCCAGGCTAAATAATCTGCTTGGTTTTGGTCTTGGGAGCTTGTGTCCCATAAATGCTTTCCATACAGCTTTGGAGGCCGGGAATGAAAATGGTGGCCTCCCAATCTGCAGCCCCATAGGAGCCAGGGAGCTCAGGACCCCACTCCTTGATGTGCTCTCAGAGAATAGCTGTCAATCCCTCCTGTATTCGTCATCTCTGGTCACACTCTGAGTTCATCTGGCCTGTGACTGGGCATTTCTATCTCTGGTGCATGGCTCCATTGGTGTCTCCAAACCCAGTTGATTCCTGCAGTGCACTCCTGCACTGCTCCTCCTGGAGGAGGAAGGTGAGTCTCCTAGGGTCTCCTGCTCTTTAGGACCCTCCCCAAAGAGCAGTGGCCCAACTGTGCTGTGGATCACAGTTTAACCCTGACTGAGAGCCCCCTCCTCAACTCCATCTCTGCAGTCAGTTTCCCTGCTCCAATACCTGGGAGCTCTGCCACCCTCAGACACCCCTGGTCTTCTTGTGACCTCTTTTCTGAGACCACACTCTCCCCGGTAGGGCTCCACACCCTGCTTAGTCTCTGGAGCAATGTCCCTCAGGGGAGCAGACTTCTAAAAGTTCCAATTTTGTGCTCCACTGCTATATCATTTGCCAGGAGCTGGCCCCTGCTCCCTCGGTCTATCTTCCTGAATGTTGCCTCATATTCACTGCTCCACACGTCCTACCTTCTGGAAAGTGGTGAGTTTTCTGTTCCTAGAATTGCTGCTTTGCTCTTCTCTCTCCTGTTGAGTTTGTAACTGTAAAGAATGGTTTGATACCTGTCTAGCTGAACTCCTGGACCTGATGATATTTAGGTCTCCTACTCCTCTACCATCTTACTCCTCCCTCTATGTCTTTCTTTCTTGTTGGATATAAAAATGTTCCTCATTTAAGAGTTTCAAAAAGTATTTTTATTTTTGGTTGTCATGAAAAATCAGGTTTTTGCATTGTGTTTTGGAGTTAATGTTTTAGAATTTACTTGTAAAATGTATTTTAAAGGAGAAATGCCTTTAATATACTCTGCTAATTTTGTAAGAACCCACAGTATTTTTTATACTGGTTGAGATGTTCTTATTAACATAAGTGAGTATATAATCATCCAACTTATCATCAAAAAATGCATAAGAGTAGGCTTCCATGGAAAGTAATTTATAATTCTAGGGGGACACACACATTTTTCTATAACAAACATCTTGACACAAGTTTATTATAGAAAATATTCATAATTGCAAAGTCAGAAGTCAATAGTCCTTGGCATTTTGAAAACAAATTTTATGATATTAGGAAAGTACTTTGTCTCTTTTAATAGATAGGTTTAGGGGTGCCTGGGTGGCACAGTCAGTTAAGTGTCTTCCTTCAGCTCAGCTCATGATCTCATGGTCCTGGGATCAAGCCCCATTTTGGGCTCTCAGCTCAATGGGGAGCCTGCTTCTCCCTCTCCTCCCCGCTTGTGCTCTCTCTGGCTATCTGTCTTTCTCTTAAATAAATAATTTTTTTTTTAAAGGAAATAGGCTTAGGCAGAAACTAAATTTTATTACAACAATTTGTATTTTATGGTAACTGGTATGTAAATAATCCCTGATCTTATCTACACAAAGGCTTATGGTTAATCCAAGGGTTTACATTCTCAACAGTACTATAGCCTTTCAAAGCTCCTCGTACTGAAACTTGTGCTCTCTGCTCAACTAAGTTTTAATACTGAATTTAAAATATCGAAGTTTCTATTTTTCATGCAATTACTTCATTTGAGAGTTATTTTTAACCTATGTTATAAAGGTTAAAAGGTATTTTAACCTATGATAATAAAAGAGGGTTTTAATATACTGTTTTGTCATTGCCATCATCATCATCATTTGTGGTGTGAATGCATAATACTAGTTGTCTCACCCACACTTTTTCAGTATCCCATTTACCCTAAGATTTAAGGTTCCATTTATATCTGAAAATTATTCTGACATTTGTTAAAAACAGCAAGACAGATTTTATTGAATAAAATAAACTATTTTTGTAGGGGAGAGAGACTGAACTCAACTCAGAATACAACAGGAAGTAGTAGAAATTTATTGACAGGGGACAGAGAGTAGGAAAGAGTGGAATATTTCTAAGAGCAGCTTGGTCAGAGGTGCCTGGCTGGCTCAGTCCATGGAGAATGTGAATTTTGATCTCCAGGTCATGAGTTTGAGTCACATGTTGGGCATAGAGACTTTTTCTTCTTCTTGAAAAACAAAAACAAAAACAAAAAAAACAACTTGGTTGGGTATTAAGGAAAGAAGAATTTGGTTAGATATTAATGGTGGAGGAACAGAAGTTTGATTCACTATCAAATCAAGGTGAGGGGATGCTTCATAAAGTGGCTTAGCAAGATTCTTTGCTCAAACTTCTCAGCAGTTCAATGATGAGGCATAATGACGAGGGCTCAAAGCAACCTGGGTAAATTCTGGTCAGAGTTTTTGTCATTATGAACCAAATTCTCATATATTGTGTGCCTGTTTGGAGGCTGTTTTACTGCATTGGTCTATGCTGTGGACTGAGTTGTGTTCCCCCCAACAAAGTCATATATTGAAGTCCTAACTCCCTGTTAAGACTGTAAGCAGATTGGGGAAAAAAGAAAAGTATGATCATAAAGGTGGGCCCTAATCCAAAAGAACTGGTGTCCTCAGAAGAAGAGGAAGAGATACCAGAACTCTTGTTCTCCTCCATCCCCCTTCCATGTGTGTGACAGAGCAAAGGCCATGTAAAGGTAAATAAGTAGGCAGTTATCTCCAAGCCAGGAAGAAAGCTCTCACCAAGAATTGGTTGGCACCCTGATCTGGGACTCCTAACTCCCAAACTGTGAGAAAAGCAAATCTGTTGTGTAAGCCATCCAATCTATGGTATTTTTTTATGGTAGCTCTAACAGATTAATACAATCTGTTTTTTATTTGTTTGTTTGGTGTGTTAACACCCAACTGTCTTAATTACCATGCTAATAATTGCAAAGGAAGATTCCATTTTATTCCCTTTTTATCTATTTTTTCTCCTTATTGGTACACATTGATTTTAGAATAAGCTTGTCTAACTACAAACGGTGTCATTGACATTTCATTGGAAGCCTACTGGTGTTAGAGATAGCTTTGTGAAGAATTGAAATTTTAGGATATTGATTTTTTCTATCTATGCTAGCCTATTTATTCAGATTTTCTTACCTGTTGTGACACTTTATAAGACATATACATTTATTCATTGATATCTTAGAGTTTGTTGCAGCTGTAAGTGGTATATTTTTCTATGGTACATTTTCTAGTTGGTATTTGATGACATTATTGATATGATGTCCCTTTTCCTTAAATACTTCAGTGTCTTTCCTATAAAGCAAGGTCATTCTCTTTCATAATCACACTGCATTTGAACATTTACAAGGTTCACCTTGGTGGATATTATTATAGTTTACTATTGATCTTACTCAAATCTCACCAACTGTCCTAATAATACACTTTATAGACAAAGGTAGGGGAAGATTAAAACTTTTTTTTTTTTTTTTCTGTTCCTAGAGCCGCTCCAGAAGCCACATTGCTTTAGTTGCCATTCCCTTTAGATTCATTTAATCTAGAACAGGTTCTTAGTTTTTCCTTGATTTTCATGAGGTTGGCATTTTTAGAAGTTCAAGCCATTTATTTTGTGGAACATCTTTCATTTTCATTTTGTTATTCTGTCATGACGTGGTTAAAATTACACATTTCTGGCAGGAACATCATAGTGGTAATGTTGAAACTATACTTTTCAGTATGTCATACCAGTGAGAATATGCTGTCAACTTGTCCCATTACTGATCATAACTTAGATACCTGATTAGTGTGTATATCTGCCAGATTTCCCACTGGAAGATTACTATCTTTTTTCCAACTGTAATTACTAAACTTTGAAAACTATGTAAATATTCTAATTCTAATCACACTTTCATCCACAAATTTTAAAATTTATTCATGATTCATGCCTCACTAAATTAATTATATTATTATGATGAAATGATGATTTCCTAATTTCATCATTTCTTCTACATTTATTAGTTGACATTCTAGTGAAAGCAATAGATCTCCCTTCTATTTAACTTATTTCTGATTTTCTGTGTTTATTTGTTTGTATCACGACAGACTCCTAAAGTCTTAGGTTATTTGATGAGTAAGAATCCGTAACTGTTACTCTGATACTGAAATTCTCCCTGATTTGGCCAGTGTGAGCCCTTTTATTCTGGATCCCACTGTTCTTTGAACATTTCCTCACTTTCTGGGACAGGTTATTTTCCATTCATCTGCAAATTTCCAGCCCAGTCTGAAGTCAGGTTTTTTTCTAAGGATTGCAGAGTCCTTATATGGGGGAATGGCATTTATCAACTAAAAACTGGGTGCCAGCTATACTCATTACTATTAGGATGTCCTTATTGCTAAACCCTCGTTAGTGGACAGAAATGGTAAATACACAAACCCATACACAAACACACCTTTCTATTTCCATACATAGGAGTCATCTATATTAAATTTCTAAATTTTTATTTCCATTTCTAATATGACAGAATAGGATTAATTTTAGCTTTCCACTTTCCCTGATTTGTAACCCCTTCCTTTTCCTCTCATTCTGGCACCTCGATGGCTTGAATATTAGCCTTTTTAATATTTTTCTATAGGTCCCTGAATCTGTTAGTTTTTTCCTTATCCTTTTCCTCTGTTTAGACTGAGTAATTTCTATTACTCTATCTTCAAGTTCCCTGACTCCTCCTCTTCTTCTTCTTCTTCTTGTATCTCCATTTTGTTATCGAGCCACCATGCAGAATTTTAAAATTTGTTATATATTATGCTTCTCATATTTGGCTCTTTTTGTACAGTGGAAAAGTTTTCTCTCCATTAAATTCAAAAGTGGTCACCCTTACATAAAACCTAGATAGATCTTAGATAAGAAATGGTTACGGTAGGTTTTTTACAGTTTTTGATAATTCCAACAATCGTGTCATTTCAGAGTTTGCACCTGCTGAGTGGTAGATTTTCTTGTTCTTTCTGTGGTAATTTTGGATTATGTCTGGGACAGTATGAATATGCTGTGAGATCCTAGGTCCTTTAAAAATCTTCCAGAGAATATTGATTTTGGTTTCTTGTCAGCAGGTTGTCAATCTGGAAAAATCAGTGTCTCAAGCCCTCCCACCAGAATTGGTAGAAACAAGTAGGATTACTTAGGTAAACTGCTGTCCCATGATTTGTTAGCTGATGGGAACCAGGGTGGTCCCACTCATAAATGATTCTCTTTAAGAGCTGAGCTATTCTCTCCTTGTGCTGACTGGTTGATCCAGTGAGAGAAAGTCTGACTGGAACAGCTTGAGTTAGGGCCCCACATCTAGGCATGTGTCTCAGAAGTTGGGAACCCATGGCCCATGGTGTTCTCATCAGTGGATGCTGGGATGGACACTATAAGAAGAGCTAGCTACCTCCGTGCATATGTTCACCAAGCCTTTTCTGCACCAGCTTGCTGATGCTTTGTTTTCCTCCTCGAATTGCTTTGCTTCCCCTTCTACCTCCCTCCCCACCCTCACGTCTTGCATTCCCATTGCCTGCATTAACATTATCTTTCCTGACTGGATTTTCTGAAGTGTATTATAAATTCTTATAATAGTTATGAACAAATGTTAGCCTTCTTTGCCATCATTTTTGTCAATTTCATCTGTGTAACAATATTTACCCATAAAACGATGACTGAAATGATGCTTTGTATACATCCAATGGTTTTCAAATAAACTTTTTTAAGGCAAAATTTACATAAAATAAAGGCACCTAATTGAAGTATAGTTTTATAGGTTTTGACAAATGTATACACTGAAGTTCCCACCAACCTAATTAAGATAAAACCATTTCTATTATCTTAAAATGAGGATCAGTGACATCCCAGGTGCCTTCAAAATGGAAGGGACTGAGGATCTCATTAGCCCCTGCTGCTTGACCCCCCTTCCCACCTTATTAGCTCGTGCCCTGCAGCCGCCATCCTGGCACCTCCCACCTCCCCTTTCAGACACTGCCTCTTCTGCTCCACCCTTGTAAGCGTCCAGACCCCCGGTGAGTTGAGTTGCTTGCGTGCCCCGTCTTTGAGGTGTCCACCCTTCTGTGTCCCCTGCGGGAAAGGCCCATCTGGTGTTAGACAGGACTGCCAAAGACACCTTGCGGGGCCAGTCACCAAGGAGCCCGAAGACCCGGGGGTGCCAGCCCTGTCCCACTTGGAATCAGCGATCTTGGCCTTGCCCCACACGGTGCAAGGCCCGTCCAGTGCCAAACACCTGCTAGAGCCGGAAGTTGGAAGCTCTGGCGAGTTCAGTGGGGGTTGGGCCGCTGGCTTTGCCCTGGTCCTTTGGCGCATTTTCTTCGTGCTCTTTCCGGGTCACGTGTCCAGGATGAGTCACAAGCGTGCGGCAGATGAATGCGTGCTTGGCTTCAGGAGGCGGCAGCTAGGAGGCCTTGGCGTGCTTGTACTGCGTCCAAAGACCGAGTAACACACAAACTGACTTTCAGGGGCCGTTCCCGCAGCCAGCGGCGCCTCCGCCCGGATGTCGGCCACTCATTCACCCCCTCGCGGTATATCGCTGTGTGGCTGGAGTTACCTGCTGCCCCTGAGCCTCTCCTCGGCCGTGTCCACAAGCCCTTGTACCAAGATGGCTGTCTTTACCCCTCTGACTCCGCCTCTGAGAGGCGACGTGCCCTCCGATGACCCGGAGCCCCTCTCTGGGGGTCCTTCACTGGGAGGGCTCTTCTAAGCCGCTGGTGCTGTCAGTTGGCAACGATGAGATGTTTTGGCCACTTGGGAATGGTAGAGTCCTCTAGCGAGAGCACAGATGGATTCTCTCTCTCTGCGTTGTGAGCGGCCTGACTTCTCTGTGAGGTCGTTGACCACCCCCATTCCTTCACTATAGGTGACTGAGCCAGGGCTCTAGGAAAATGCTAGAAAGACACGGCGAAAGAGGAAGACAACCAGAGAAGTAGGACGGCTATCACTCCTCTTCACTCAACCCCACAGCAGTGAGAATGTACCATCTACATCTAGGCTCCTGGAGCAATCCGGAGTCTTCACTGCCTTTCAGGGAGCCTCCTGCCTCTGAAGGGAATCCTTAGTTCAAGCTCCCAGAGATAACTGGGTAAGAAATCCCAGGTGTCTCTTAGCCCTTGCCATTACTAGATCCTTACAGCCTGGCCAGAGATGTCATGTGTGTTTGCAGGAGTGATCCAGGTGCAAGGCGGCTCTCTACTCACCCACATCCTGCTCCCTGCTGTGTGAACAGAAAGTGCTGGATAAAGGCCAGTAAAGAAGACACAGGGAGAGAAGTTTTCAGAGACACTGTCCAATGTGAATTCCCCACCAACAAAATGGAAAATGCCAGTGTCACTGATGCCTGCCAGTGCTACTTCATAAGGTCAAGGTGAATTAGCTTCCTTTCCCTCCTTGCCTCCATTCGACCCTAGGTGGAATCCTAGGGTTGAAAAGAAAGCTGAGCTCCAATGGAACCACAAGGTCTTAGAGAAGCCAACTAAGGCCCCTTCACACTGCAGTGCTCCTCAGTCTGCCTGTTCTTTCTCCCAATCCTATGCAGGAGTCTGCCAAATCCCAGCCCTTACCTCTTCCTTTCCAGAAGCTGGCCACAACCATAATCCTAGTCATTGACTTGACTGACCAGCCTGCCAGGTCCACAGCCCTTTTTGCCTCCCTGTACCTTCCTCCACACCAGATATTGATTGTGAAATGAGATGTACAACTCCTTACACCTCTTCTTTTTGCTCTTGCTGTAGAATCTCTTTCTCTTATCAGGTTCAAGACCCTGTTTGGGGATTTTACTTAGAAATGAGCATGGAGGTCCTTTGCATTCCACTCCCTCAGTCAAAGCTACAGCATCCTCTACTTCTGGACCCTCTCACCTCCCAGCACCTCTCCCCTCTCCTCCAGGCCTTCCCTCTGCTAAATGGAGTCACCTACACCTGTCTGCATGGATTCTCCTCCCTTGTTCTTCAGAACCCTCCTCCGATCTACCACCAGTCCCTGTCTTCCCCGTCAAGCCCAACTCTTTCCCAGCCACTTCAGCTGCTGTAGCCTGCACTTCTGACTTAACCAGGCTGCCTGCTTTGGACTTGTGTGTAGTCAAACTGACCACCCCTTCCCCATACCAGGCTTTCATCTTCAGATCTCCCCCAGACTCGGAGGGGAGCTCCCTCCTGCTTGTCTAGGTACCTGGCAGTGGGAAGCAGATATGCCCAGGCAGCCTGACTTTATGGTCAGTGGCCTTGCCCCAACTTGCAACCTCCCTTTTGGCCCAGGAATCACTCCTCTTCCTCCCCTTGGGGGCAGTTGAAGAACAGCAGTTGGGAGCCGCTCTCCTCGGCGCCCTGGGACATAGTGGCATCTCCATCACTGCTTCCACAGCCACCTCAGCTCCAGCTGCCAGCGCCCTGTCCACTTGGGTTCCAAGCCAGCCTTTGACTCTGATGAAATTGATATGGATGCCACACCCCCTTCCCTTGCTGCCTTTTCTCCATCTTCCTGAGCTCCAGCAAGAGCTTCTTTCCATTCTCCATGGCAGTCTGTTGTTCTGAGAACATTCTGCCCAGCAGCAGCACTGCTTCACCTCTGGTCTTCACCAGTTGGCTGCACTGTCAGTCAGTGATCGAAGTGCAAACTTTCACCTTTCCTTTGACCCAGGAGGCCACATGTCTGTCTCCTGGTGGGCTACGGCCTGAAGCCACCAACAGGGACAGCTCTTTCCCCTTTGGGATCTTTTCAGCCCCAGCACAAGCTCCAGACTTCACCTCTCATGCAGCCCAGCCACCCACTGGCAGCCCAACCCTATGGGTTTCTGTCAGTTTGACCTCCCTCTGTTTGATTGCTGGCATCCCTGTCAGTGCTCAGCTGGCCTTTTGTGAACACCCCAGGAGTTGGGGAAGGCTTCACCTGAGCACCAGACTCCTGTCCTGGTTGCAGGTGAAAAGGCCAGCTATATGAAAAACAAACAGGTCTTGGGACATAGTTTCCTTCCTGCCCACGGTCAGAGCGCTTGAAGCCACCTTCTCATCTCTCCATGACCAGCCACAGCACACCTGCTGCTACTGGAGGAGACAGCACCACTGAGAAGAAACCTGTTCCAGGAGACAGTTTTTCCCTCTGGTCAGATCACTAGAGGCCCTTCAGGTCTGAGCACATCCCTAAGCAGAGGGGCCAACACCATATTAGTGCTCAGAGGTACTTCTCTTCCTGCCTTTTATCGGAACATGTGGGGACTCTGTCCACTGCGCACGTGCTGCCGCAGAGGGCCTGGCACCATACCCCACATCTATGCGTAGTGCCACTCTCGCTCCTGTCTCTAGGCAGAGCACCTGGGGCCCGCCTGATCAGAGCCCAGGGGACAGCATCATGCTTGTGCTTGGAGCTACGTCGGGTCCTGCCTCCAGTCCGTGTACCTATGGCCCACCTCTCCAGAGTACTCACGGCGCAATGGGAACTGACAGCTTCATACCAAGGATTGGAGGCCCCCTGTATTTCTGCCTCCCTCGGAGCCCCTGGACCCATGGGTCCAGAGAACAGCTGAGGCAGTAGGAGGGGCTGGTATCCTGTGTCTGGAGCTACTACCATCCCCACAAGTATTTGGGAGACATGGGGAGCTTATGGTCAGAGCACATCTGTTTCAGTCAGAGGGGACAATACCCTACGCTTTCAGAGGGACACTTCCTGTCTTACTTTCTGTGAAAACACCAGGGATCCACCCATTCAGGGTACCCCATTTGACTCTGGGGGAGCCAGCACTACTGAGAAAATACCTGTGCTTGGAAGGACTTTTTCTCACCACCTTTGGTGAGAGCAAAAGCATTATAGATGTGAGCACAGCAAACAGCTGTCTTGCTTCCAGGCCCCCCTCATCACCTGTCTAGGGCTTCACTGGAGATCATTGTTAGGCCTCCAAGCCGTTCATTTTCCTCTGGGCAAGATCTAGGATCTCAGCAACTAAGCAAGAACGGTTTCCTGCAGGACTGTCACCGCAGTACCCTGTGAGTGGACCTTGATCTGCTGGTGGGAGGCTCAATACCTTTTGGCCGTGTCAAACAAACTTAACCTCTCTTTGTCTTCCTAATCCAACACTTCAGGGTGTGTGTGTGTGTGTGTGTGTGTGTGTGTGTGTGTGTGTACATGTGTTGGAGGGAAGGGATCCTATGAGGCCAGCCAGGTCAATACACTGGACTTGGGAAATTCCATTGGGTAGAGTAGGAAAGTGTTGTGTGTATCATCAACCAAGCAATCGTTGGCTTTGACTGTTGGCCTGGCAGATCCAAGCTCTGGGCGAGAGGTGGAGGACACCCATGGCTCCCTATAGCTGCCTCTTTCCCATTTGCCTTAGTGGGCTCTTACCTATCCCTAATTATGAGCACATAAAGCATTGTTCTTATTAATTTGTCCTCTGTTCACATGTCTTTTGTTCTTTGACCCAACTGCAGAAAGAATGGACTTGTCTGAATGGTGATGTGTTGAGCCAGACTGAACTGTGCAAAGTTCCCCAGGCCTGGTGACTAGGATGTGGAAGTCCCCACACTTTACACATGCTGACTTCAGCAGTCTGTTTTCAAGTATAGGGATGATAATGCAGGAGAAGTCCAGAGGAGTCCTGAGGAGTGATTAAAGAGGTGGTCACCCTTGCCTCTCTCCACCCTGTCATTGTCTCTGTCTCACCATTCTGAGCCCACTCTAGGCTACACCATTCCTGATGTGGGTTAGGAAACCATAATTCACAATGTTAGTCTTTGCAAAAATGTTTAAATACTGTTTTTGGTGCCTTTTTATTTAATTAAACTTAGATCAATGCCCACACATTCCCACCTTAGCCAGAGAGGATGGGCTTGACATCCAGGCTCTTGGACCTGGAGGGACAAAAGAAGAAGAGGCTCATATATCTGCTCTGTAAGGATAGAAAAATTTATGTTTTGGATGTTATGTGTTACTTAGAAGTTGTTATCATTTTTCTCAAAATGTCAGAAAATACCTGGATAAGGCCTAGCTGGGGGGGGGGGGGGGTAAGGGTGGGAAGTGTCTGACTCTTGTCTAAACCACTAAAATATCAAATTGCAAGAGTTACAATTTCACCCAGTTATAGCTGACCCTAGAGTTACACTCCATCTCCACTGGACCTAACTGCTGAAAGTGCAATCTTTTCTAAGCGATTTCATGACTCATGAGAATCATCTGAAGATGGGGGGTTGAGCGGGGAGATAAGCACAAGCACTTCTCTCTATTCCTTCCAAATTATTTTATTAAACATTTCTTCAGTGAAGATTCTACCCCTGACCCTGAGCTAGGTTCTAGTGATGTCAAGTTGAAGCATATCTCTTACCCCTGAAGAATTTACAATATAGTAGAAGACAGATGAATAACCCAAAATTGCAACCACAGGCACACACGATAGGTTTATGGGAGCAGGTGAGAAGGTCATAAAACTAAGCCTGAGAAGATAAAACTTAAACTGTGCCTTAAAGAAGAGGAAGCAGCTGGGTGGACAAGGACTATTTCTAGGTCAAGGAAAAAGTGTGTGGCAAGTCAGAGAATGAAGAGCAATTGTGAGTGGCACACCAGGCAGGTGGTCAGGTGTGGCTGGAGAGAGAAATCCATGCTGAAGAATACAACTGCAGGGAAGACAGGGGCAGAGGATAAACAAGGCTATATTCCAAGACAGGGGAGGTATCCATTATCCCAAAGTGTGGAGTATCATGAAAGGATTGTAAGCCAAACTGCAATAAGATTATATATAGGTCGTAGGATGTTCCCTACAGGGACGGGCATGGGGAGGGGGGGTTAGCATCAAATGGGTACCAGACAGGGGTTAGCATCAAATGGCTACCAGAATAGAGGAAAGGAAGCTGGTGGGAAACTTTGCAGTGATTCAAACAAAGTCCATACAAGGAGTTTCTGGCCTAGAGGAGCGGGCAGTGGGACTGGTGAGGACATAAAATGTGTGGAAGACAATTGTATGACTATAATAATACCAGGCCCACTCTGTCATCTGGTTTGGATAAACGGACATGAATACTTTTAGTGACAATGAAATCAGTTTTGTTGGTAATAATAGGAAATGCTTATGGAAGATACAGTAATATTCAGAAGGTACTTCATTTGGTCTTCAATTTCCTGTATTTATTTAGCCTCTGGGTTGGCATAAGGATTCTTCTAAGTAGTAGCATCAATTAGAAAAAGTCCCTGCCTTTGGGGAGCCTACATTCTAGCCTGAGGGGGAGAAAATAAACAATAAACATAATCAGTCAGTAAATTATCTGGTAGGTTATCAGCAGCTAGTGCTATGAAGAGTGGGTTCTTCATGCCATGGGGCCTGGACTCTGGCAGAAGTGCCTACTCAGCCTGCTCAGAGATGAGACCCTGTTGGTTCCCACTGGTTTTTCTAATCCTGTAAGAGGGCTGCCTGCTGTGTTTAAGGGTCATCAGTGAGCTGTTTGGTGTTGAGGGCAGATAGGCAGATTGGGGGGGGAAGCAGGGAGGCCAGACTCACCCCCATTGCCTTTCGCTGATTTCTCCCAGTAGAATATAATGGTGAGGTTGGGAGTTCCAAAACTTTGTGTGGAATCACATTATGAATGAGTGGCTAGAAACCCAGGGACCCAGGGCGTGGTGTATCAAGATGCAGAAAGAACTCTCACTGATCTATTTATCCAATCACCCTGGGTGATCAAAACTTTAAAGCTATATTGGGTAAAAATCAGGTTACTCTGCTGAGTTCCTCTAGGTCTAATTGTGCATGGGACTGTGTATGGCTCTCACAAACTCTATGCCTTGGTCGGTCTACTGTCTCATGACTTCTGTACTGGGAAGATGAGAGAACATATATTTAAAAATTCTGGACTACCTTAAAATGGCTCTTAAAGAGAGGATTTGGATTAATTCCAGAAATATCCTGCACAAAACTCAGAGATAGCACATAAACTCTCCCAATCTCACCTTCCTTGCCTGCAAAATCTAAGAATGTTCCCTGCCTTCCAAAGCAGGTAGATCATACACAAGTGATTTAGGAAATGTAAAAAGCAGAAGGTAATCTATTGGAGAGCTTGAGTTTGAATTCTACCTCCAGCATTCAACAGATCCTGGTAGAATACTTAATCTCTTTGTAAAATGGAATTAATAGCAATGCCAAATTTATGTAGTAGTCGTGAGAATTAATTATTATACATCAGGCACTAAAACTGCTGCCTGGCACATAAAAGGTGAGATACAGGCCGTTGCCATTTCATTATAAAATGTGAATAATTCATAGAAATTACTAACATATACTTTATTAACCTATAATCCTTTCAAAATTGAGGTGATGGTGCCGAGAGTCAGAGATCATAGTAAAGATTTAATTGGTCAGCTGAGAATGTTTGTTGGGAAAATAAATAGTTGATCTTTATCACTTTCTTTTCTATAATTACCAACTCCATTTGGCTCTTCAGGGAACAGATTGATTAATATCATTAAGAGGCAGCAGAGAGCTGAATATGACACTTTGAAATGCTTCTCATGTGGAGAACTCCGCCTCCAGTTAGATTTGTACATGAAGTGTGAAGACAGCCTGTCCCCCAGTATGCCTAGAATGGAACCCAGTATGGTATCCTGAGGTATCCAGAGTAGAGCACCTCCAGTATGGAAGGAAGCTGGAGCAGTGGGAGTGGATTTATCGCTTCTTATCTAGAAGATGCTTGTTAACAGCTACATGCTTTTCACTGAAAGGTCAAGTGAGGACAGACAGATTTGACAGGAAAGAGTGATTCCACATTAAAAGCCTAGGGAGGGAATGTCTGTCACTTCTCTTAATAGTTGCCAGCAGCTGTCTGGTGCTGCAGTGATGTGTCCCTGACTGTTTCTGAGTTGAGCTACAGACTGGGCTCAAGAGGGACCCTTCTAGGTCAGAGAATGGACAAGGTTAAAGTGAGAGAACAACTTTTGCTTCAATTCAAGAAATGGACATGAGCTAGTCCCAGTCCATCTACCTCAGGGATCACTGACACAGTGAAGAAAGAATGGAAAAATGGGGCCACCATGGCAGTGATGGGACATGGGACAGAGTCCTTGGTGGGTAGCTAGCTTTCTGTTCCCTCTTCTAGGAATTCTCTCCACTGTTCCTTTAGAACAGTGGGCTCGTGCTTTCTCTAAGAAGTGTCTCTGATGAATTACATTGTTAAGTGTAGTTTGTTGGGATAGAGGAATGATATAGTAGCTAGTCTGCAAAGACAGCCTTCCAGTGGACCACACCATCCAGTATCCATGTTCTGTGTAGTCCTTCCCACTTTGTTGATTTGGGGCAGGGAAATGAAGCTTTCAGTCAGAAGCCCAGTAGTCAGGAAATTGAGGCATAATTGAAGACAAAGGTGATACAAGTGTGGGACTGAAATCACAGTGGTCAGAGGAAGCCAGAACAATGCGCAAGTCTAGGCCTGTCAGTTTAGGTGTATTACACGAATGTGAGTTTCTGCATCACAGTGGCACTTTTGTGATTTTCCAGAATCAGAATTACCTGGGAACTTACTAGAAATGCCAAATTTGGAGCTATACTCTAAGCTTATTGAATCACATACTCCAGAGGTAGAGCCAGAGCTTAACAAGGCTTTAAGTGACTCTGATGCTCATTAAAATTTGAGAACTAGTGGCTTAGAAACTTAGTACTCGGTGTGTGTGTTGGGGGGGGGGTGTGCCTGGGTGGCTCAGACGGTTAAGCATCTCCCTTGGGCTCAGGTCTTGATCTCAGGGTTCTGGGATCATGGCTTGCATCGGGCTCTCTGCCTCTCTGCCTACTTGTGATCTCTCTCTCTGTCAAATAAATAAGTAAAATCCTTAAAAAAAAAAAAAGAAATTTAGTACTTGGGTGCCTAGTTGCCTCAGTTTGTTAAGCATCTACCTCTGGCTCCAGGTCATGATCCTGGGATCCTGGGATCCAGCCCTGCATAGTCAGTTTCCCTGCTCAGTGGGGAGCCTGCTTCTCCCTCTTCCTTTGCAACTCCCCCTGCTTGTGCTCTCTCTCTCTGTCAAATCAATAAATAAAATATTTTTAAAAAAAGTTTGGTACTCAAAGTGTGATCTGTGGAGTTTGTTAAAAATGCAGACTCAGTCTGAATCAGAATCTGCTTGTTAACAATATCCTTAGATGAATCCTGTGTACCTAATATTTGAGAAGCATTGGCTTAGAATGTTCATGCCAGACTGCAGGTAGTACCTGCAAGCACAAAGTATTTGCAGAGTCAACAGTATGGAGAGCCTGGATGTGTTCCCACCTGAAGAAGTCCTGGACCTGAACAGAGCTGAGCCCTGGATGAGTTGGTTCTTGAGCTTCCAGCCTCAAAACGTGACGTAGAAAGACTTAAAAACCCTACTCATTGCTAGAATATAAACCAGACTTAGGCTTGGGACACTGGGGTGACCTATCAACTCCTGAGCTACAATGTATTTCCAATCAGAGAGGATAAAGCTCCTTTTTGTTGAACTGGACTTTACCCTTGAGGTTACAAGTGAGGCTTCTTAGCAGAGCTTCTCAACATTTTTAGGAGTTGGCTGAAAGGCTAGCAAGTCAGGGCAATGACTCTTTTCGCATCTTGTGATCTTTTATCAGTGATGGCAGCCCCTGGTGTTGTGAAAGAAGGGAAAAGGAAGCTCTCATTTGCAGAGCTCTGTTATGTGTGAGGAACTATGTTCTTTCCTTATATGCCTCTTAACTGTATTTGTATAACCATTATACAGTTAACTGATTTAATTTAAAAAGGGTTTAAGAGCTTGTCCTTGTTCCCACCCTTAGGAGCCATTTTCTAGTCTCTCTTGTCTTCTGGTGTGACTTGCAGGTGTTTTTGTCATTCGATAAGCCAGGAGGACTATAGCAGCTCTCTGCCTACAAGGTAGATGAGGATGAGATTTTTGTATGAAGATGCTTTGTTATTCTCTCAAGGAATATCTAAAAAAAGTGATCCATAATCTTCTCAAGATGTTTCCTATTGGTATATTCTGACAACTACATAGACTTTTAAAAGGTAACATAAGTCTTTTTTTTGGAAAATAGCACAAGATTAGGAAGAAAGCAGTGAGTTTGGAGTTTGCATTCAGGCTTCATGCCATGTCCCAATTCTCAATTGAAATTGAGAACTTGTTTGAAAACATGTTACGTGAAAGGAATAAGTCACAGAAGAGCACTTACTATATGATTCTATTCATATAATGTCTAGAACAGGGAAATCTATGGATATATTGAATATATTAGTAACTTTCTCAGGTCTGGGACTGGAATTGGGGGGTTAATAGCTATTTTCTTTTTGAGGTGATGAAAATGTTCTAAAATTGAGTGTGGTGATATGATGATTGCATATATTTGTGAGTACACTGAAAACCTTCTGATTATATAATTTAAAAGGGAAAATTATTTGGCATTTGAATTATATCTCAATAAATCTGTTTAAAATAGGAAGAAGGGACGAGGACCGAGGATCATCCAGGGCAGAGTCCTGAGGAACACCAGTATTTAATGGTCATATAATCTAGCTTCAAAACATCAAGATAAAATCATAAAAGAAAACTTAAGATGAAGTATTTGTAGTATAGGTCCAGGAACAGCTATTGAAACAATGTGTGAAGTGATGGGATTTGGCAGAAGGGGTACATGGTCCTCTCACACCTCCCAGGAGGTTATCACATCCAACTGACAATCTGCATCTAGGGAGGGCAGATGGTTCTGGTATTGGGAATATGTGGGAAAAGGAGGTAAATTCCTAAAAGAACAAATTTGCTTTTCCCTAATTTTAAGACTGGTTCTGTCCATGAGAACCACAGTGATATGACAGTTGTTAATTCGAAAGGATCCAGGGGCAGAATCTAACCCTCAACTTCCCCACCTCATCATGGGAGTAGCTTAGCTGCGGAAACCATTAGGAGGAGGGAGGAGGGGTTGGCATGTCATGCATATTATTTTCTGGGAAGGCCTTTTACCTGTTTCTTCTATGGGTGACAGACAATAAAGAAAAGCTACCTATAAAATTTGACATTTTTTAAAGTTAAAAGAGTCGTTAAAGTTCATTTTGTTTAATAATTTTCAAAACTTTTATTTGCACTGTAGCCTATTTTCAAATAAAATATTACCAGAAACTCATAAGACCAATAAACATTTTAGATATCTGGGAAAAGAAATGCAAACAGGAGGCAGGAAGAAGCTGCTTCTGGGTCAGCAGTGCCTAGAGCAGTGATGGTTGGTGCTCTCCCATGGGCATCTTGGAGGCGAACACACTTATAGCTTTTAAAATATGAACAAAAATGGCAGAGACATGGCAAAGTTAACCACATTTAAAACAAAATTCTTCTCTTTTTAGAGCAGTTCTCAATCCTGACTGCACATCACCATAGATTGAGCAATGCTTTTGTTGTTTGTTTAAATTACAGATGATAGGACTTTTGTTTCTGTAGGTCAATAAGCTTTGTCAAAATGTTATAAAAGTACAGCTGTTTACCCAGGGAGAAAAATGCACACATATTTAGAAGCACAATATTTTGCCTATCTTTTAAGTGTATCTTTTCCCCCCAGGTATGTATTTAGAAAGCCATGGGCTTCACTTTAAGTTCCTTTAATCTGGAGTAGGGGGCATCATTTTTCAAGATTTTTTCCTCATAATGCAACCTAAAGTATGATTCAGATTATAAAAGCTCAATTGAAAAAAAAAAAAAAGTTTTAGTGGGCTATGTTACTAGAGATAATGACCTCAACAGTAGGCATCCGCTACTTGGCTAGAGATCCCTCTTAATTTAGCAACAGATACGCTAGTGTAAACTTTGGAGTACAGTCTCTAGTTATTAGCTGATGGAAGCGAAGGTCATATTGAAGCCAGGCTGGACCTAGTACCATAGAAACAGAAGAATCATCCTACCCTGATCTCGGCAGAAGCTCCCAACAGTGACCTCCAGGAGTGTACATCCCCAACCCAGCCAATGATGCTGCATAGAATTGCAGAAAGAATATGGGTTTCTGAGTCAGTCATCCCAACATCCAAGACCTAGACTTGCCACTTACTCACTCTTCAACCTTGAACAACTTGCCTCAGTTTCTTGTTTTGGGAGACAGAGAAACAATGCCTCTCTCTTTTTTTTTTTAATGGAACTTTCGTAAAGATTAGAAGAAATGATGGTACCTGCCATTTGAGAGATTATATGAACAAATAGAAAATGTGACTGGGCATGACATGACAGGTAGGCAAAATACAGGGCAATTGAACTCTGACTCATAAGTTCTTCAGCAGGCAGTCCAGGAAGTCAAGACATGGCCTTTGTAGCAATCTGGTCAGAAGGGCCAATGCTTGCTCAGTGATCCCCCATTTCATCCCTCTGCTTCTGACACAGAACCAACCAGAGAAGGCCAAATAAGCTTCCCAATCCAATCACATAGGCTATATCTACCTCTAGTTAGCCATCTCCAGTTTCCACACCAACAGTTTTCAATCAGGGCATACATGAAACCTTCCCTTTCTCCCATACTAAAGCTTTCCCACTCCTCTGCCTACCTTTGAATCTTTACTGGACGCAAGAGATGTTGATAATTCCTTTGCTTTAACAAGCTCTGAATAAATAGCCTGTCCTTCTTCTCACTTGGGGGGGGGGGTGTCATTGTTTATTTCCATAAGTAAGTGATAAATATTAGTTTTTTCTCCCATGTCTCCATTTCTCCTCTACCTGTGGGTACTGAAATGTCCCTATTGACTTCCTTCTTACCTCTAGGAATCAGTCACAAATCCATCTTCTGAAGGTTGAATGAAGTCTCTTATTCCATTTTAAAGAAACATCTCTAATATAGTTCTCATTTTCCAGATGAGATGTTTCCCAGGACAGGACAGTTTGCTAAAGAATCCCTCGCAAACCTTGGCATTCAGGGTTGGAAGTCTTGAAGAGACAGGGATTGAGTTTGAGAAGGGAGATTCTTGCCTAACAGAGACCAATTTACACGTGTGTTTTCATAAACTAAGGTCTACTTTTAACCATTATTCTTAAAACAAAAAACAACAACCAAAAAACTTGTCTCTGACCAGCATAGAAAGAGGCTTCCAGATGGAGAAGCTGAATTTACTTTGGCCTTCAAAAATATAAAAAATGACCTTCCATAAAGCAGCCATAAAAAAAGTCTAAGACTGTTGTGAATCTTCTGTTCAGGGGTCTTTCTTCCCTTCAAAACTGCAAAAATAACAACTTGGGGGAAAAGCTGTCAGGCAGAACTGAGCTTCATGCCTTCAATCTGCTCAATGTGGCCTGGGTGTTATTTACAGAGGGATTTTGTGGATATTACAAACACTGGCAAGATTTTTTTAGAGTCTGTTGGGCAAAGGAGATGTACAGGCATCATCCCTTCCAGAGCTGAACAGGGGCTCAGAAGGGTTGACTATTCACAGGGGCCCAAATTATCTTGAAGACAGCTTGCTGTTGTCCCACGGTTAAGTTAATAAGATGTGCACCATATGCTGGTTTAGGCATGCTAATACCCTGACCCCTTGAGGATTGTAATAGGATGATGACAATGACCACTCAGAATGGAGAAGGCTCCCAAAGCCAGGGCTGTTTGTCTGCATTCCTCTGTCTTTGAGGGAGAAGCTCTATGGTTACCTAAGCTGCCTGACATCAAAGCTCCTAGTAATTTGGGAAGCAAATGATTCATTTGTCCTGTTAAGCAGCACCAAGGTTTTGTCAATCAATTTTGTGCCTATTAGAATGCAAATTAGATGATGAGAACCCCTCATTTCAGGATATGCAGTAAACTCTGAAGGCGAGTTTCTATCTGGGTAACATTAGAATCAAGACTCTTGAAGTAAGGGAAACAGGATACCGAATGAACAAAGCTGCTTTTGGAACAGCTGACCATGGAGATTCTGCCTTCTGTGGTAAGGTCAGCCTGCCTTAAAACACTGGCTCTCCAAGGAACACATTGGCCCCTCTGATGGATGAGAAAATCAGATACAAGTAGAATTTAACTTAATACAGAACTCTAGTTTTTCTTATCCACTTCTATGTCATTGGCTGTTTCTAAGATGAGTACCTTTCCTACCATTTTTACTGTTTTGTTCAGAATGATCACAACAGGGGAAGCAGACTAGAGTGCTTTTATGGACTGAATGTTTGTGTCCCCTCTCCATCTACCCCCTTCCATCAAATCAGATATTGAAGCGCTATCCCTTGATGTGATGGTATTTGGAGGTGGGACTTGTGGAAGTTAAGTAGACTTAAATGAGATCAGGAGAGTGGGGCTTCCATGATGGGATTAGTGTCCCTATGGAAGGAAAAGAGACCAGAGCTCTCTTTCGAGCTCTTTGCCACATAAGAATGGAGAGATAGCAGCCCTCTGCAAGCCAGAAAAAAGGATCTCACCAGAATTGAACCTGCTGGCACCATGGTCTTGAACTTCCATTTTCTGGTACTATGAGAAATAAACGTCTGTTGTTTAAGTCACCCAGTATGTGGTATTTGGTTATAGCAGCCTGAGTTGAATCTACAGTCATTCCTAAAGCTCCTTATTCTAACTTATTCATTGTATTATTCATTACTTCAGTCGTTCATTCAAGATCATATGCATTTACTGCATGTTCATTTTATGCCAGTCATTGTGCCAGATGGGTGCTTAGGAGGATAGAAATAACTAAAATTTCTGCTAGTAGAGGAAGACATATTGCCTCGAACAACTACTTCATGCACTGAAGGTTCCAACAGAGTAGTATGAGGTTTTCAGCAGAATCACAAAAGTGGTAGTGTTATATTGTCTACAATTTACTAGTCTGTAGACAAGGTAACACATGTTTATGTAAGTCAGTTTGACTTATATGCTAGGATAATTGGTTAATACCCAAAGGTTTCTAATAAGAAATTCAGGTCCCAGGTATGGTGAGTTACCCTTATGCACAGAGGTTGGCACTCTAGAGTTGTGTGTTTCAAATATTGGTATCAGAATACATTCATGGGGGTTGCCAATTATATTATACATTAGAAAAAATACTTCATGAGTGAAAACTTATGGTGTTTAATGTATATACTTGGCTGTTTGTGTGCAATAATTTGTGTGCTTACATCCACTCTGATGTAATTCAACTCCACACTAGCACTAGAATTCTGTTTGATGTTTTCCAATTGACAGAATATCCTGTCACTGGTCATTATAAGAATAATAGTTGATCATGCTATCAACATATTTGTCGCATTTGCCTTGGGACAAGGCAAGGCTTGATGTCAAGCCTCTGCTTGACAGATAAGACCTCAACAAGTTTAAAGAATTGGTAATATGATTCTATTCCTGCTTAGCTAGGAAATGTCCCTCAGGTGACATATTTTGTCTAAAACTTGATTTCATTGTCTACCACTCAGTTGGGGTTGTGGGGTAAACAGACATGTAATTTAGTTTTTTAAGATTTTATTTATTTAAGAGAGAGAGAGCACGAGAGGGCAGGGTGTCAGAGGGAGAAGCGGACTCCCCACTGAGCAGGGAGCCTGATATGGGATTCGATCCTGGGACGACCTGAGCCGAAGCAAGTTGCTTAATGTACTGAGCCACCTGGGCACCCTCAGACATATAATTTCTATTCACCTCTAATTTTAGGGATGATGCCAACATTTACTAAAGAGCCTGACTCTAAATAGCCAAGCTGACTTTGATCAGCTCTCAAGCCATCTGCACAGGTTGTGAAGCCTTTCTAGTTGTGCTCAAATTTTTATAGATTTGAAAAGAAATCATTTCTGCAATCCTGCTAACCAGTGCTGTGCAGAGAACCCCTGCTTGAAAACAAAGTGCATGTCATTGGAATTCCATCCCTCTCACTACTTCACTTTTGACCCCAGGAAGGGTTTGAATGTCTCTGAGGCTATTTGCCCATCATCTCCAAGGCTTTTCCACATCTGTAAAACAAACAAACAAACAAACAAACAAAAACAAAAAAAACCCACATTTTGCTTGATCTACCAAGTTCCTCTGTAATTCTTTGATGGCATGTATTAAAATAAAACAGGGTTAAATAAAAACGTTTTTAAAGGAAAAGAGAAGAAAGACAATGCTGTGGACAAGTAAAGTGATTAATCAAGGGCCAAAGATGAGTCTTTTCTCAGACATTCCTATTTTTGGTGAGTAGTCATTCATTGAGCACCAGCTATCGTACACAATTATTTAAATACAATCTAGTCTAGAAGACAAATAAGCAACGAGGCTGTGTATCATGGCAACCCAGTCTCCTTTAAACTTCATTTTCCTTGTCCAAAATACAGGCTGTATATCCACACTTGTAGGATTATTTTGAGGAGTAAGGATAATGTTTATAAAGTGAATAATAGAGTTTCTGGTAAATAATAGACACTTAAGTAATGATAGTTATTGTCATTAATGACACAATGCTAAGTGCTGTGGTGGAACTGTATCAGGGCAGCAGTGGTCTGGAAGGGGTAGAGAGAGTGTGCGTTCTTTGAGAGAGAGAGTGCGAAGGACGGTTTCACTAAAGTGCTGAGATACAAGAGGGTTTTTTCCCCTCAAAAAAGGTCAGCCTCAGTTTCAAGAGAGGTTGTGAGTTGAAAGAACCAGAATTTGAAAAATGTCTAAAGAATTCAACTAGGTTGTCTAAAGTGAGGGATGTAAGTAGAAGCCAATGTGTCTATAAAATAGATGAGGACCAGATCAAGAAGTGGGAAGGGAAAGAAAGCTGGTCATTTTTGGGTTCCCCCATTTACTATGCAGTAACCTAGGCATAGAGTAGATTATGTAATTTCCAGAACAACCCTATGAGTACGATATTGTTTTCCCCATTTTACAGATGAGAAGGCTAGCTTTGCAGGTTATGTCAAAAACTCTACATATTATTCTCTAGGTGGTAGGGAGACTGTGAGAGCCTTTAAGCAAGGGGGGTAGGTGTAAATTATATTGTCGCCATGAAAGCTGGCTTCCCTGGAGATCCTCAGAGAAATGAGGCTACAGAGCTACCTTGCAGGCCTTTTCAAATAACGTGTCGGGAGACACATGGCTGAAAGCAGGAGCATCTGTCAGCAGAAAGGCTAGGCTTGGCTGACTCCAGCTGGGGGAGGCTCTCTTGGGGAGACCTGTCATCCAGGGGCTGCTGGCTTGTTCCATATCCTTTCCTTGTTCTGCTCACTTGCTTTCCCCTGCCAGACATCAGTCCCACAGGGTGACTGCAGCAAGCCCATTATTGTGGGGAGAAAAGTTAGTCTGAGCTAAATCACTGCCATGGAACAGAAATGACCTTGACTCAGAGCAGCTGTTTCTAAAACATAGACTCAGAGCATTTACAATAGTTTTTATTTTAAGTAATCTCTACACCCAACGAGGGGCTCGAATTCACAACCCCATGTTCTTCAGACTAACCCAGCCAGGCACCCCCTCACATAGTTTTTAAGCACAAACTAAAGTAAAGAGCATGGGGCAAAAAGACTTGCAGACCCCCTATGTGTCAATGGAAGTGGGAACAAAACCCAGAGTTTCAGAGTAGAGACTGAAGTTACCCACAGGAGGTACTGAAGTACCAAAGGGAAGAGTATCTGGGTTCTGAAAGTGTGGTAGCTGGAAGTTCTTCCTAGGTGACTGACTAGCCAATAACAGGGAGAAATAGTCTTAGAACTGCCTTTCTGTGCCTGCCCCCAGCTGTTTGTCCATGGCCAGAAGCTGTGGCTGCTCTAGTAGATAAATGAATTGGTTCCATTTGAAGAGTGTGGAGCAGTGAAAGGAGATGACAATGAATCAGAAAAAGCCTTAGAATTGGTTCAACACTAAAGAGTTCACCTAGTCTTCTCCTTTTCTTTACATTTGGGGAAACCGAGGTTCAAAAAAGGGAATTGATTTGCTCCAGGTCAGGTAAGGGAGTTGATTTACTCACTGTGACCCCAAAAGTTATAGGATTAAGAAGAGTCAATAAGTCTTAAATCTAGCCTGATTTTTGTACTTACAATCACCCTTGCTTCTCTCTGAAGATATAACAATGGAAGATTAATAAAGAAATGTCAAAGTCCATGGTTCTCAGAAAGAAGCAGCTACACTCCAGGCTACTATTAGAAGAGGGTAGGGCCAGGAGTCAGGGGAAAATAGGAGGGAAGGATGGAAAGATGCCAGCTTTCAGAGGATCCAGATCTTGGCAGGGTGTTAGCCAGCTGCTCTTCAGCTCTGCTGCTTTTCCTGCAGCTGGACTTGGGTATTCTACCATAATATACACATGACTACATAATATACCATTGGCTTCTACTGAGGAGCCTGCAAATTCTCTTTGATGTCTTCATATCTAAAATCCATAACTTTGATAAATGAGACTGTCACAGTGTGAGACTGTATGACAGGGTGAATCCTGTTTGTTTTTTCAAAGCATACAAGAAGATTGCTAATGGAAAAAATTTCATTCCCTTTATTTTTGTAAATCATCTCTTTCTGCTGTTGCTTGTGTGCCCTGGAAACTATAAGATGATTTCTGATTTATACCCAACACATATATAGTGTTCTCATAAGTTGGCAACTTTAGTATTCGATGTCAACAAATACCCTGGATACATACAGCATGTTTGAGGACCAGGGGCTTGTTCAGAATTTAAGATGAAACTCCATCCAACTGATTTTATAATTAAGAGATTCAGAATATGAAAGTTAAAGGCCTCCCATGTTCAAGTGAATGTACCAAGTTGGAAATAGGGATAAAATTTTTGCTATAACTTGTTATCTTTCACTCTGTTGATCAGTGAGGACAAGATGGAGGAAGCAAGATCCTTGCCTTCTAGGTGGAAGGGCACTGACATTACTGAGCACATGTTGTAGGTTAGACACTCTTTTTTTTTTTTTTTTTAAAGATTTATTTATTTATTTATTTGACAGAGAGAAATCACAAGAGAGGCAGGCAGAGAGAGAGAGGAGAAAGCAGGCTCTCCGCTGAGCAGAGAGCCCGATGTGGGACTCGATCCCAGGACCCTGAGATCATGACCTGAGCTGTAGGCAGCGGCTTAACCCACTGAGCCACCCACGCGCCCAAGACACTCTTCTTATACATATACATTACTTTCTTAACTTAATTGTAAGGTTGACATTTAAAGCAAACCTATGAAGTACATTTCACATTATAAAAATGAGGATACCTGAAATTCTCAGAGACTAATACATGTGAGCAAAGTCACACTGTTTGGTCAGAGTCAGAATTAAACCCAAGTCTGTTTGATCCTAAATTGATAGTGTTTCCATCACATCATTTTGGAGATGTGCATGACATCTGTTAGGGCCCAAGCAAGAATGAGTAGATGCCGGGCCTAGACACTGGACACATCTGTCACTTATTGGCAGATCCACCTGACACAATATGTTAATAGCTCTGCCTACAAATTCCCTTTGATACATTCATATCTGAAATCTATAACTTTGATGAATGAGGTATCCCCATGTGAGACTATATAATAGGGCCAAAAGGCCTGATCTTTCTCACCCATGATTAAAATGGGCAGCTAAGAATAATAGGCTCAAATGTTTAACTCCAGAGTTCATTCTACCCAGACTTGGAAGTCCCATAGGACATCATGTTGTTTTCTGATATGAAGAGCCCTTCAGTGAGCTCTGGCAGTATTTTCTCTGGTCACCCCTGATGTGGAAAGTTGTTCATATTCAAAGTAACTGAGATGATATGTCCTGGATCCAATTTGTTTAATACGATAATATACAATGTCAACTACTGTAATTCTAGAGCCTGAATATCAGTCTTTTGGCCAAACTAGGCCAATTTCTGTTGAATGTATCTTGAGGATACCACAAAGGATGCATGTACAATTGACATCTCCCTCCAAATGTTTCTCCTCTAATCAGCTTGATTTTTTTCCTGACTGAATTTTTTCACGGCACTCTCCTTGGTTTCTTCCTGCCCCAGAGTCAATGATTTTCCACAAGTCGCTCTCCCTACTGCTTGCCTTGGACTCTACTATTTATAGGGTAAAAACTTGGCTGGAACTACAGCTGGGAATTGGTGGTGACCCAGCATCCTTTTCAAATGAAATGATCAGAGATAAGAATGGGTACTCCCTCTTTTAAACATATGTATTTATCATAGTAAACCTTAGGTTAATAGTATTCAGAAACAGAACATAGTATCAATGCAATCTACTTGAGGAGGGAAAAGAGGGGAGTGATTCTTCCATATTTCTGCTTATCTTTTCTTTAAGATTTTATTTATTTATCAGAGAGGGGGAAAGAGAGAGAGAGAGCATGCACAAGCAGGGGGAACTGCAGGTAGGGGGAGAAGCAGCCTCCCCACTGAGCAAGGAACACAATTTGGGACTCGATCCCAGGACTCTGAGATCATGACCTGAGCCAAAGGCAGACACTTAAATGACTGAGCCACCCAGGTGATCCACTAATGACTTTTTAGGGAATTTTCCTTCTCAAGATCTCAGTTTGTCATCACAAAATGAGGATAATGGACAAAACAAGAAATAGAAACCAGTTGTGTGTTCTATGCCTAATGCAGGCATTAGTAAGTCATGTTTCCTCCTGAATGCCTGTATACAATCATTCATGGCTCAGCACTCAGGTAATGATTCCTTCTCAATGAGATATTACATAGAACATAAAGTCCATGTCTCATCTCTAAATAGCATCTGAATAGATCTCATATGCAGTTCTAATATTTTATGATGCTTTTTCTTAGTACCTCAATTGGCCCAGAGGAAGCTTTAAAAGATATGCTTGTCTGACCAGATTGTTGTATTTTATAGTAGTTTTCATTTCTTCCTTAAGTGCTCCTTTAAGTCTGTTCAGTCACTTTTTCCTCACGACAAAACTGGAAGACAACTTTTGTTTTCCTGTGTATCAGCTAGCTATTGCTGCATAACAAGCTAATCTAGAATTAAGTGACTTAAAGCAAATATTTATTATTGCTCACTAGTGTATTAGTCAGCTACATGGTTCTGGCCTCAGCAAGAATCAGGTATCCATGGTAGGCTAAGCGTTGATTAAGGGCAGTCTAGTGTAGGAAAGTCATTATTTGTAAGGTTGAGAAAACTAGGCTCTTTTTCAAATGATCTTTTCCTGTCCAAAAGGCTAACCTGGGTAGCAACACAGTTCTGAGAAAAAGTCGCAAGCAATGCCTCTTGAAGCATAGGCTCAGGAGTGGCACAGTGTTACTTCCACATCATTTTACTGGCCAAAGCAAGTAACAAGGCCAACTCAGATTCAAGGATTGGGAAAAAGACATTAAGTGTTCTGCCAAAAAATTATGTACTCCCTGGTAATCCTCTTCCAAACAAGTGGTAAAACTTTTCCATCAACCCAGGAAGTTTTCCTGTTTCCCTTTTTGTTGATTATCTTTCCTACCACTCTCCATTCTTTTAGGAAGCCATATTCTGATTCTTAGCACTGCAAATCATATTAGTATATTTTTAGATAAAAAGAATCATAGATTAATTTCTGCCTCTTGTCTCTAGCAATGCTTTTCTGAGCGATCCATACTGTTACATATGTACTTTAAAAAAAAGTTTATTAGTTTTAAAAATTTTTTTTCTTTGGAGTCTAGCTTTTGTTGACTTTTTTGTTCTTTGTGTATGTCTCAGTGCCAATCACAGTTTGTGTAAGTAGTAGTTATTCTATATACAAATGGAATGATAATGTTTATTGTATAACACGTAACATATATTTTAAAGCATAAAAATGATAATTTCTGGTAATTCTACTAACCGTATCACCACAGTGCTTTTGATGTGTTTCTGACCTACTTAATAATCTCTATATATCATTTGCTTATAAAAACACAACCAGGATCATGCATTTATAGCATTATGTACATTCTTCAAATTTACTTGATAGTATGCTGTATTTTCTAGATCATTAAATACTCTTTCAGCCTTCTTCAGATTTGTTTTCTTTTCCTAAACTTACATTATTTGTTTTTCTTTCTTGACATTCTCTCTTTTCCAATAATATATTCATTTACGTATATTCATTTTTCTCTGTGTACATCTTTGATCCCCAATATTCTGTAGGTTTCTCATTATTAAATGTCTGCAATATCAGTATTAATTTCATTTTTGCCCCCCAAACTTATTTATCAAAGCATATATTTATTGTATTTTATGTTTTTAGTTTTGTTGTATTTTATGCTTGTTACTTTGAGGCAGAAGTTTACATTTTGTTTATGTTTTGAAATTTGTTGATTATGTGTAAAAATGGATTATAGACACTTAAAAGAATGTGTGCAATCTGTATCTATGCCTCAAACCTATTTATGCCTCTTCAATTTGACTTACTAATTGAGGAACTATAGTAAAGTGATTAAGGGCTAAAACTCTGGAGATAGGTTGCTTATGTTTAACATTTGACTCAACCAGTCCCAACTGAGTAACATTAGTCTAACTACTGAATCTTGCTTGCATTAATTCCCTCATCTGTAAATAAGAATATACTGGTATCTTCCTAGAGGGTTGTCATGAACAGTAAATGAACTAATAACTGTAATAATACATATAATAAATATAGCGGGTGCTTGACACATAGTAAACACTATAGGTGTAAGTTTTCATTGTCTTATTTTATTAAAGTCCTCTATTTCTATTAATTATTTTCTTTTCTCTGTATTGATTGAGATATGCTCAACTCCTTCACCATGGCTATAATTTTATCAACTCTGTCTTGTATTTCTTCATCTTTGCTTTAAATATTTTAATATAAATTATTTGAAAGATAACGATTCATAATTGCCACTTATATGTATTCATTCATTCCTTTGTTATTCATATAAAGCATACTCATTTTCCCATTTGATGCTTCTGCCTTGATGTCTATAATACTGATATTGCCCAGATAGCTTTCTTTTCATTTGTAATTGCCTGATATATAACTGTTCATCTTTTAAGTTTAGTTTTTCTATTTCATTCCATTCTGTTGTGTATCTTGTGAATATCATAGAATTGTTTAGGTTCTTTTACCAATACAAGAGAAATTTAATCTTTTTACAATGATTGTGGTAACTGGTATTTTTCATTTTACTTTTGCCCTCCATATACTTTCTAATTTTAGGCTTTATTGTTCCCCTTACCTAGGCTAATCTATACCAAACAAGTTCTTTATGCTTTTCATTTTCTTCAGTGACTTGAGTCATGTACATACTAATTATACTAAGTATGATTACCCTTAAAAAGCAAACTTGTTTTAAATTTCATTTCCTTATCACTCTAAGAAAGAACAGTATCTATTTATGAGAGTATATAATATACATTATCACACAGTAGGAGAGCATGCTGTTTCCTTCTCCCCCTTGGGCCCAATTTTTAATAAGATGGGATTTTAAACCTTATTTATTATTAATAATAAATAATTATTGCATATTTCAATCAACTATATTCACTGTACTAATAGTTTCATATTATGGCTATTGATTTCTCCCATTTTACGATTCTCCATCATTTCCTTTATACTATAACTCCCCAATTTCTGAATATTTTAAGTTAGTAGTCACTTGCAAAACATCTGGGAATAATGTTTTCAAGCACCATTCATGGGTGTGATAGATTCCTGATTATGAGATTCTGGAGGATTTTTTAATCTTACATTTGAATGATACAGCTCAAAAGATCATCTGCTCTAACCTACATTTTTTTTTAGGAAGTGATTATTTAATATCCTTTAGATTTATTACTATTCTCATCACCTCTAAGAATGGAAATTTCATGATCTTTGAAATATTATATAATTTATTTCTAATTTAATTTATCTTCAAGCTGTCAGGGGCTTTTATTTGTGTTAATTAAATAGATTCCTATTTATTTTTTGGAATACTTTTGGTCTCTACTTTTGGTCTTGCCCCTTCTAATTTGCCTCACTACTACTCTCACTCGGTTTTTGGAAAATGTAATATGATTATGTTATTCTCCTGCCTTGATAAGTTTTTTTTAGTTGTTTGTCATTTCCTTTAGGATAAATGACAGTGTCAGAGTTTCTGTGATTTTAAGTACACTATGAGATCGAAGAACAACTGGGGAAAACCGTAAAAATAAATTGTAATAGGTTTGATTATTTATGTTTTCCCTTCTTTTTTTAAATTTAGCTCTTCTAAACTAGATGTCATTAAACTAAAGAACACTGATTCTGTAATAACCAAGTTGTTCCCCATATATGCAATAGTGGGCATGTGATTTGTGGAAAAAAACATGGGTTATGGAGCCATGCAGACCAGGTTTCAGACACCAACTGGGCTATTATTATCTGCTGAACACTATAAAACAGTGTTTGTCCATTCTTAGCGTACACTGAGAATATAAACAAGAGAGTGAGCTCTGGACTAAGATGCAGCTGGAGGCAAATAGAAATGGAAGATTTGCCAGCAAGGTACTTGAATACCAGATTTTCAAATAGGTAGACATTAAAGCATCTTAAATAGACCGCAAGGGGTGGTCATATTTGCCCATTAGAGGATTTTCACAGATAACTGCATGGGGATAGCTTTGGGTGGAGCAAGACCAGCTGGAAAGCTACTGCCATTTTGAGAGTAGGGTATGATGAGGGACTGAACTAAGGAACGACAGAGGGATAAAAAGTGTGGACTTAATTGACACTTATGTGATAAAGTTGAGAGAAATAGGATGGACTTTTTTCTTTTGATAACTTCTGTTTTAGTAATATGTATATAGTGAACAGCATGCAAATGGTGAGTGTAAGCTTATTTCACAAAGTGATCACAGTCTCCTGTAAATAACACTGAGACCAAGAAATAGAAGATTCCAGATCCCTAGCAGCATTTTTATGACTACTACTGGTCACTATCCATCAATTCAACTTCTTGACTGTTTCTGTGCTTATATGAAGTTAATCACACAATGTTTGTACTCTTTTGTGTCTGACCTCTTTGACTCAAAATTATGTTTGACAAATTCAAGCATTTTGTTATGCATTGTTATAGAGAGTGCACTTATAGTTTCTCCTACTGTATAAATATCCCACAATACCCATTTTACTGTTGATACACGTATTGGGCAATTTTCATTTTGGAGCTCTTATAAAAAACGCTGGTATGAATATTCTTCTATATGTGTTTTGGTATAAGTATGTGTGCAGTTTTATAAGATACATAGCAATAAATAGAACTGTTGGGTCATAGAGTTTGTGTATGCTGTCGTATGTGCAATGAATATTGCTCAAATGTTTTCAGTATATACTTCCACCCTGTGGAATTGGTCACTACATGGTCCCCAGAACTTGGTGTG
Organism: Meles meles; assembly: GCF_922984935.1. Taxonomy (NCBI): domain Eukaryota; kingdom Metazoa; phylum Chordata; class Mammalia; order Carnivora; family Mustelidae; genus Meles; species Meles meles. The sequence continues at coordinate 42,183,698 of NC_060078.1, read as the reverse complement.
CTCAATCTTTTTCATTCTAGCCATTCTGAGCAGTGTACTGATATCTTATTGTGCTTTCAACTTGCATTTACTGGTAACTAATGAAGCTGAACCACTTTTTATAAGTTTATTCACCAGTTGAATATCATCTTTACTGAAAGGCTTACTTAATGGTCTAGCCCTTTTTTCTACTGCGTGTTGCTTTTTTCTTTTTTTTTTTTTTTTTAATTTCTTTCTGTTTTTTCTGTATAGGATCCTTTGGTCGGTTACAACATTGCAGATATTCTCTCCCATTTTGTGGGCTGCTTCTCCACTCTTTGCTGGTATGTTGTGATAAGCAGAATTTTAATGTAGACCAGTTAATCAATTATTACCTCTAAGGTTATTGCTTTTTGTGCTTCATTTATATTATCTTTCCCTATCCCCAAGGTTATGAAGCTCTTGTCTTATATTTTCTTCCAAAAATTATTGTTTCAACTTTTACATTTAGATGTGTAGTCTACCTTGAATTGATTTGTGTGGATAGGGCCATAGATTTTTAATATGCATAACCACCCACCCAGCATGATATATTGGAAAGGCCATGCTTTCCCACTGCTCTGCAATGACATCTTTGTCACAAATCAGGAGACTGTATGTATGTAGATATATTTCTGAACCATCTATTATTTTCCATTGAATGATTTGCTAATACTATATTATCTTAATTGCTAGGACCTTATATTTTAATTACTTAAGTACTCTTGTAATTTTTATAAACTTGTTCTTCTCCAAGATATTTTTTTCTGAATATTTTTTGGCTTTTGTATTCCAATTTTAATTTGGATATCAGCTTGTCAAAATTCTCCCCCAACAATATGTACTATCTACAGGATTTAGGGGACCCAGTACTGTAAATAATACTGTACAGTTGCCCCCAAATTCATCCGTAGATTCAATGCAATTCCATACATAATACAGCAATACTACTATTGGGGGTAGGGCAATTACATTGAATCTCTGATTCAACTTGGGAAAAATTATACAGCATTATTTACATCTGAGGTCTTCTAAATCATAGACAAGTTATATTTTTCCACTTCTTTATTTAAAAATTCTCAATACCGACTTGTAATTTTCTCTGTAGAGAGCTAAAGAGAAAGTAAAAGCAGATTTTATTTGTTTATTTGAGAGAGCAAGACAGCATGAATGGGGAGAAGGGTAGAGGGACAAACCAACTCCACTGAGCATAGAGCCCAACCTAGGGTTTGATCCCAGGACCCTGAAATCATGACCCCAGCTGAAGCAGACACTCAACTGACTGAGCCACCCAGGTGCCCCATTAAATCACATTTAAAGTAAACTTTCAGGTGAATGACGGGGTCCACCACGCTGTCATAATAGGTCTGTGTGTGTGTGTGTGTGTGTGTGTGTGTGTGTGTGTATGTGTGTATAGGAGTGAGAGAAAACACTGAAATCATTTTCACATGCCTTTAAGACATACAGTTCAGGATATTTTGGGAGAATTTTGAGATATCAGAGAGTCTAGAACTCAAGGAGAGGTTTATTCATATATTCATTCAGCATATATTTAGTGAATACCTGTTATATTTCAGTAACTTTAGTAGGCACTGGAAATAAAATGGTGTATAAAACAGTTACAAAAAACAAAAGCCCTTCCTCTCAAGTTAGTCATATACTAATCAAAGAATCACAGAAATTAACACAAATTTCCAGAAGATAATTGAGAGAATTGACATAATAATGGAAGTCAAGGAAGGTTTCCCTGAAGAAGTATTCAAAGTCTTGTGGTAGGAGGAAAACTGGATGTGATATTGCAGAATAAAGATGTTAAGATACTAGACCAACAAGGAGCAAGCTAAGAGACCTGATCCTCCAGGGTTCTGGACATATGCTAATGTGCTCCTCTTAAGAGGAGTGCAAGAAACTGAAAGTTGTATGCCATAAGGCTACCATATTAGATGATACAAATTATAGACTATTTCTAATATTGCAAAGTGTTCTAGCAGATAGTTCTGGCATAGAGGTTTCATTTATCAGTCAAGTGTATAACAGTAGAAATTGAGATCTGGTTATTGATGTGCTTGCTAGGAGAAAGTAGAGTTAGAAGATGGCCTTATTTTGAGGAACTCTAATATTTAATGGGTATGAGGAATAGAATGAGCCTAACAATGGGCAGAGAAGGAATATCTTCTCAGTAGGAAGAAACTCAGTAGAGTGATGTCCAAAGGATTACTAAAAAGAATGGTTTGTAGTACAAAATTTTCCCGACAAGTCAAGTGAGATGAAGATGGAAAATGCCTGCTGGATTTGGCAATAAGTGGCATTATCAGGAGCTGGGTTTGTTTTTAATTTTTAAAATTTTTTTTAAGATTTTTATTTATCTATTTGACAGAGAGCGAGCGAGTGAGAGAGAGATCACAAGTAGGCAGAGAGAGAGGGGAGCTGGCTCCCTGCCGAGCAGAGAGCCTGATGTGGGACTCAATTCCAGGACCTTGAGATCATGACCTGAGTTGAAGGCAGAGGCTTAACCCACTGAGCCACCCAGCTCCCCTATCGGGAGCTGTTTAATGGGAGTGAAATCCGGAATACAAATGAATATATTGTGTGTAGATGACTAGTCAAGAAGTTAGGATGTAAAGCAGAGGAGAGAAATAGCAGGGACTAGAGTGAATTGTAGAATCTTGATATTTTTATGGTATTTTTTTAAAAGAGAGAAACATGAACATATTTAAAAACCAGTTGGAAGTATGTATTAAAAGAGAGAAGATAAATTTACCAAAAAAGAACACAATACTCTAAGTTTCGAAAGACTTAAAAACCATGGATTTTGTAATTGGTAACTAGCTGTCCAGTGAAGTCTCTATATCTCAGATGAAGAAAGTGGGCATGTAGGTTAAACAGGATCAATTTATGGCATCTGTGACAGGGGAAGCACAAGTATAGGTGTGTAGAGAAGATGACAGGGCTCAAGAAAGGACAGTTCCAGAGAGGGACAGCTGAAAAAGTGAGGCCATTCTAGATCTGGGAAGACTAGGAGATAACAGGAGACTTGAGGTGATGGAAGGCTCAACAGAATTATGAGCACATGCTTCCAAGTGAAGGAAAAGAGAATGAGTGGGATGGGAGGTTAAGGACAAATGTGAAATAGAGTTTGAAATTTGAAAGTGGGGCACCTGCACTGTGACACAATTAGCGAATTTCTAAAATGATTGTTGGGGAGGGGAGGCGAACCATAAGAGACTATGGACTCTGAAAAACAACCTGAGGGTTTTGAAGGGTCAGGGGTGGGAGGTTGGGGGAACAGGTGGTGGGTGATGGGGAGGGCACGTTTTGCATGGAGCACTGGGTGTTGTGCAAAAAGAATGAATACTGTTACGCTGAAAAAATTAATAAAAAGGGAAAAAAAAATAAAATGATTGTAGGGGCTGAGGTAGAAGTAAAATCTATTAATGGGATTCTAAAGTCTCCAGTGTTTGTTGGAAAGGGAGGATAGAACCTTAAAAATGGTAAAAACCTAAGTGAAACTTTATTCCAAGTGAAGGGTGGTGTAGTCATGAGTTAGTTATCAGCCCTATGGAAACTTGTTTTTTTCATTTGTAAGAAAGCAGTCATATTTTTCCCCAAAGGTCATTGATGTTAATATATTGATGTAAGTATACGGCTTTTATATTGTGTCAGATGTATAATACATGCTCAAGAAAAAAAAGTCATGTTCGTTCCATCAACCATTTGTTGAGAAATGCCAAGTTGCTAATATTAGAATGTATCAAGTTTAATCAACAGTAGGGATCCTAATGATAAAATCTGCTGTAGTTGATCGAAGAAAATTGCCATGATCATGTGTGGTTCTGGGACAACCGAGGCACAATCTGGGGTGTAGATTATTCTTTCTGACCTCATAGAGAAAGCATTATTGGTGAGTGACATCACAGCATGTAGATGGGTCTACGGACATTTCTTCATTTTCTCGGGCAAGCAGATGCTTGAGCATTTGCACACTGCCATGACTGGAAGAAAACTAGTGATATATTGCTACAGAAACTCCAATTGCCAGGCAGGGTCACCAGAGTTCATGCCTCACAGGGATCCAGAAAGAGAAAGCATGTGCTTCAGCATCTGGAAAGATGTATTGCTAATGTGAGCTCATGTCTCAAGGAAATCGATCAAGTTCAAAATATGCAGAAAGTGTTTTATAAAGCCAACTGAACTTGGTCAGGGGAGACAAATCAGCAGGAAGACAGTCTTGAAAAAGTTGTGCCTGGCACAAGTCAGCCCTCTGATACAGTAGAAAGTTTGCTAATATAAAGAATGGAGGAAGGGTACGCATAGGAAGACAGAAAATTTGAGAATTAAAGATTTTACTGCAAGTCAGAAATATGGCTCTACAGATTTTATTGGGTCATAAGCAAGATTTGTTTGCATTTTTCTAATACAGAAGGCAGTCTCATAAAGAATTCCTCTATGGATTCACATACCTTAAAGTCACATCTTCTATCTCTATAAGTCTGCATAAAGTTTGGCATGCTTAATTGTCCACAGAACACATTTATGACAAGTGGGATAATTGGGTATTTGTTGGCTCCTGCCACAAATTTATTACTTTAAATCATGAGATTGGCTGGGCATCTATTTCCCCAAATCAGAAATATTTCTAACCATGGTGATTCTAAAGGAACACTTAGGCCAAATTTCGTCTCATAAAACTAATTCCAGAGATATTTTCAAAAGTTTATTTACTGCAATATTAGTATCTGTTGTTGTAAGAGGTACTCAACCTAGTAGATTGTTGAATATAGAAGGAAGGAAGGCTAAAAAATTAAAAAAAAAAAAGGAACTTTCTACTACAGCTATTTCTCTTAAGTTTTATTGGGATATTTCTGAAACTTCGCCAGGGTAGAGGAAGAAAAATAAAAAACTAGGACAATCCTATCACATATCCTAGGAAAATCTGGTGAATTTGCTACTTTTTACACAAATTTTTGGAAAAGGCAACTTCATTTATTAATATGGCCATCCAAATAAAAACACTAGTAAGTCTAATAGAAAACCAAGGTAGCAGAGATTTATGGGGAGATAGAGGAAAGAAGGAAAAAAAAGGTTGATAAGAGTTTACAGTATAATAATTTTGGAGGAGTTATGAGTTGAAGAGGGAAAAAGGAGCTCAAGTAGAAAAGATCAGAGAACGAAGAATCTATCACTTGGTTAACATTCTGTTCTTTACATGCGTTATATCAGTATTTCCTAATCTAGACTCTAAAACGGCTTTCTGTTTGGCTGGTGAGACAGGAAATGGAGAGGAAGAACACGACACAGTTACTATTATAGAGAAAGGAAATGGGAAATCAGGTGGGCTGTGGGGGTAACTATATACCTGTCAGGGCTGTGGCCAGTAGTTATAAAATATGTAAGTGATACAAATACTTCCACCATGTTCAGTTTCTTACTGAAAGCTGCACTTTTGTTTGTTCAAGATACCACATTTTACTAAAGGTGTTTTGTTGAAATGAGCAAAACAAAGTTAAAAAATTGTCCCAAGTTATAAAAAGTTGTCAGAATTCCCATAGAATAATAGCATTGCTAATTAAGCAGTGATAAGGCATTTCATCACTGACCAATGAACCACTGTTTTGCACATTTATACTGAATATTTTTGTTAACGTTTTGAGGAAGGTTTAATTTTATATTAAGGTTTATAATTTTAATTATTACTGAAATAACTCTGTTTAGTGCATGGAAGAAGAAGAAAATGCAAAGTCATTGGTGATAAATATATACATACATACATTATATACATACATACATATATATATGTATATATATATATATATATATATTTCTTTTTTCTTTTCCTTTTAGAAGAGTTTTTTTCAATCATGTTTTCCCTGAGATCCTTTCCAAGTTTCAAACTAGCATTCCACAAGCCCTGTTTATCATTTCTTTGGTCAGTGTTCTGTTTAATTCATAGTTTGGTGTTCTGATGTTGGCTTCCAGGAAGCATGCATGGAGTGACTCTAGGTTCAGTTGTTCACTCAAATGCTACCTCCTCTTCCCAGTCAGATCTATAGGTGGAGGTTATACAAATAAGCATCTCACGCCATTCTGGTTTGCCATGTCAGTGATATTGTTTTTGTGTGTGTGTATGTGTTGGAATTAAGTCCAATTGAACCACTTTCCTCTGACAGTTCAATTCTAGGGATAAGCCAAAGAAGAAATTGTTGTTTATCATCTTTTTTATCACGTAGGATGTGAAAGTCTAAATAACCCAGAATTAATTGCTCCTAAAGTTTGTTCTCTCAAACTTCCCTAGGTGTCTGTGTCTGTATTCACCACATTGCAGCACACTACCTTACATACCTCTCTTGCTACTGTGCTAGAAAGTCCTGGGAGTTATGGAGCCAGATAGATGTAAGAACATCTTGCATAAGAATAAAAGGACGTAGATTGTTCTTGTTCTGAGTGGCTTAGATGATAGCACTTACGTAGTGTGTTTTTCCTCTGGTCAGTATAATCTCTGTGTCATTGAATTTATGTTGATGTGGGGAATCATGTGTGTCTATTTCTTTAGAAGCTGTCCATATTGCTGTCTTTCTAAGGGAAAAGCATACACTATATGGTTCAAAAGGTTCTTCTTAATCAATTCTCAGTAACTGTCTTATTAACAATGATGATGCCAAATGTTTATGGAGAACCTGATGAGAGCCAAGGGCTATCCTAGATTCTGGGCATACATGACTAAAATAAAACAGAGCTGATACTTACCTTTGTAGAACACAGAATTCAATTCATATAAATGAACTCCAGATTTGGACATACCATCCTGTGTCCTTGGTTTTACAGTGTGGTTGTTCATCTTTGTTTTATATTTTAGCATGCCTTCACAGGAATTTTAATGAGAGATTTAGAAGACACTTATTGGCATGGTTAGCCCATTGCCATTTTTATCTCCAACTTCTATTAAATCCTGTCGTAAGCATTCTATTCCATTTTCCCCCCATAATGCAAGTTTCAAAAACAAAAAGATAGAGTTTTTTGGGCTCTTCCTCTTCTTTCTGTTCCTAAGCACAATTTTATGCCTTAGGATTTGAAAATTTCTATTGCCACTTAGACTAAGAAAATAACAATGCAAACATATAGAAGTGATAAAATTTTACAATTTTTTATAGTTTCAAACACAACTTTATAGTTCTATACTCCCTTTTTGAGATAAAATTGAAACTGCTCTGAACTCTTGCTCTTAGATTTTATTTCTGAGCATGGAAGTTACTTAGTGTTTGTCAATACCTGATCTCTACCATGTTGTAAGGTATATTTGGGTCTCAAAAATTTCATTTACACAATCCGTATTATTCATCTGGGCTGCTATAACAAAATACCATGGATTTGGTAACTTAAACAATAGGAATTTATTTCCCACAATTCTGGAAGCTGGATGCTCTAAGGTTAAACTGCTAGCTAATTCACTTCCCTGGTAAGGGCCCTATTTCTGGCTTGCAGGGTAAGCAGACTTCTTGTGTCCTCACAGGAAGAAGGGAGAGAGGGGCAGAGAAAGAGAAAGGGAGGGGGCCAGAGACGTCATCTAGTATCTTTCCCTCTTCTTCTAAGGACACCAGTCCCATCATGGGGGTCCCACCCTCATGACCTCATCTCAACCTAATTATCTCCCGATGTCCCATGACCAAAATACCATTACATTGGGAATGAGGGTTTCAACATATGAATTTGGAGAGGAAACAATTGAGTTGATAAAACAAGTTATACTTATCTTTGAGACCATTTGTGCAGACAATAAAACATCTGATTGTTTAAGCTCTGATTTTTTTACCTGAATATGCATAAAGATTTTTTTTAAAGGTGACATTTTTTTAAAGATTTTATTTATTTATTTGTCAGAAAGAGACAGGGAGAGAGGGAACACATAACAGGGGGAGTGGGAGAGGAAGAAGCAGGCTTCCTGCTGAGCCGGGAGCCTGATGCAGAGCCCAATTCCTGGACCTGGGATCATGACCTGAGCCTAAGGCAGACACTTAATGACTGAGCCACCCAGGTGCCCCTGCACAAAGTTTTAATATGTCAAAATTGGTACATACAGCTTGAAAACTTTTATTTGTTGTTGAGAAGCTTAAGGCATTAGAACTTGTAAAAAAAAAAATCTTCCTTTGTAAATTTTATGTCAGCATACCTTGTCATTAGATTCATTAAAAAAAAACAAAAACAAAATGTTTTTCCTTTGTGATGCCTATTTCTGTATCACAGAATCATTTTCTTTATATCCCTGCTGATTAGAAAGTGTTTGGAGATGAGCAAGACGGAACTTGATAAAACATCTGGAATAGAAAATTCTCACAGTAGGGACTGCTAACTTGATTGCCTCATCACCATAGCAACATTCATTGGTCAGTATAGCCAGGTAATGAGATAGCTTAGTTCAATGAGGATTTAAAATACTCTTCTCCTATTGCATATGAAATTTACAAAAGCATTTGTCTAAAAATAGATCATGCTGTTCTGTAACTCATAAGATAATTTGTGTTCAGTAGAGGGCACTTACAAAGGTAAGTGAGCAAATCCATCTCTAGATTCCTCCATTTATTTTGTCCTTGAACAAAACATAATGCTGAAATGTGTCTTTAGAAAAACAACATGTTCATATAAATTCAAGAATATGCTGTGTTGATTACGTGTGATTTGGACATTTACACAAAGCCCTTTTGGTCTTTAGTTAGTGTGAGAATAAAACGGGTTCAGAAGAGACATGCCTCATTTGGGATGGGGGTTATTAGTTTCAAAGTGAAGAAGCATACATTAGTGAGTCAAGGTGAGGCTCAAGTGGAGATCAATGTCCATGAGAACTGAGGTTATGCTTGTAGATCTGTTCCTACTCTTATTTTTCATGTATTTCAAACTTGAGGCTTTCTTCCAGCCTGCATTCTTGCTCTCCTCTCATAGCCGAGCACAGTTAACCTCCCACTTAAGTGAAAAATAGAGGCCATCTGGCATGCACTCCTACCTCTCCACCTACAAACATCTGCATCTATGTTACTTCCTTATGGTTCATTTCCATATCCACCTTTCATCTTCTCTCCTGGATTTAGTTCTCACCAACTCTCTGGCTCTTCTTCTTAGTGAAGATGCATATTTTGGTTTCTCACATATCAAAATCGCAGAAAGAACATAGTATTAAATATGCCCTTGCCTTCTGATTTTTATTTTTGCTCTGACCTTCAGAACCAAATCTTTTAAAAGAGCTGTTTATTTTTTCACTTCCCTTTGATTCTTTTGCCCACAGAAATCTGCCTACTGACCTATCATTGTGCCGAAATTGCATTTATTGAAATCAACAACAAATTTAATGAAGTACATGTTGTGCACCAAATATTAGACAGCGGTTTGGTGACACGATATTAAGTAAAAGGTGTCCTTGATGACTGACTTATTTCACTTAACATAATACCCTCTAGTTCCATCCATGTCTTTGCAAATGAGAAGACTTTTTTTGAGGGCTGCATCATGTTTCATTGTGTATATATACCACCTCTTCTCTATCTATTCATCTGTCAATGGACATGTAGGCTCTTTCCATAGTTTGGCTATTATGGACATGAGCACAATTTCTTTAAAAGATATCTTTCCTGCATGGAATTTCTTTCATACCTGAATCAAAAATCAGTTGGAGATAATTGTATGGGTCTATTTCTGGATTCTCAGTTCTGTTGCATTTATCTATGTTTCTGTCATTCTGCCAGTGTCACACTGTCTTATATATATATAGCTTTTGCTCTATAATAAATCTAAGAATCAGGTACACTGGTTCCTCTAACTTCATTCTTTTTAATTTTTTTAAATTTTAGTTTTATTATTCAGATATAATTGACATATAACATTGTGTAAGTTCAAGGCATACAATATGTTGATTTGATACATTTAAATATTATAATATGATTACCCATTAGCTAACACTACCATAACACATGATCATAATTTCTTTTTTGTAGTAAGAATATTTAAGATCTAGTCTCTCAGCAACTTTGAAGTGTATAAAACAGTAGTATTGGACTATAGTCACTGTGCATTAGTTCTCCAGAACTTATTCATCTTCCACGTGCAACATCTTCCCAGCTCCTCCCCCTGCCCAGGCTTTGGTAACCACCATTCTACTCTTTTGAGGAGTTGGGCTTTTTCAATCCCACATATTAGGGATATCATATAGTAGCTATGTTTCTTTGTTTTTCTCACTCAACACAATGCCTTCCAGGTCCATCCATGTTGTCACAGATGACAGGATTTCCTTTTTTCTCATGCGAGAATAAGATTCTATTGGAGGCATATATATATATTCATGATTCCAATGTATGTATCAATCACATCTTCTTTATCCATTCATCTGCCGATGGACATTTAGGTTATTTTTATACCTTGGCTATTATAAATAATGCCGTAATAAACATGGGTGTGCAGATATCTTTTCAGTATTTTGTTTTCATTTTCTTTGGATATGTCCCTGGAAGTAGGATTCCTGGATAATGCAGTAGTTCTATATTTAATTTCCTGGGGAAACCTCCACACTGTTTTCCATAGTAGCCTTCCATTAAGAACAGAGGGGTACTATGCATCATTACTGATGAATGGGAAGAATAGATCATGTTCCCCATTTGTCCTCAGTCAACACCCAAGCAGGGATCTTTATTAAAGCTGGGTGGGGGTGGGAATATTGATTCCTACTGGTCCTCCACTGATACCTCCCTGGCTACAGGTAACTTGTTACTGGTACCATTGTGATCTCCTCCTTTTTATTTTTTAATTTATTTTTTATTTTTATTAACATATTATGTATTATTTGCCCCAGAGGTACAGGTCTGTGAATCATCAGGCTTACACATTTCATAGCACTCACCATAGCAGATACCCTCCCCAATGTCCATAACCCAGCCACCCTATCCCTACCTCCCCAACCCCCAGCAACCCTCAGTTTGTTTTGTGAGATTAAGAGTCTCTTATGGTTTGTCTCCCTCTCGATCCTATCTTGTTTCATTTTTTCCTTCCCTATCCCCCACAATGCCCCGCCCTGTCTCTCAAATTCTTCATATCAGGGAGATCATATGATAATTGCCTTTCTCTGGTGGACTTATTTCACTCAGCATAATACCCTCTACTTCCATCCATGCTGTTGCAAATGGCAAGATTTAATTTCTTTTGATGGCTGCATAGTATTCCATTGTATGTATGTATGTGTGTATATATATCACTTCTTCTTTATCCATTCATCTGTTGATGAACATCTAGGTTCTTTCCATAGTTTGGCTATTGTGGACATTGCTGCTATAAATTTTTGGCACATGCCCCTTTGGATCACTACATTTTTATCTTTAGGGTAAATACCCAGTAGTAAAATTGCTGGGTTGTAGGGTACCTCTACTTTCAACTTTTTGAGGAACCTCCATGCTGCTTTCTAGAGTGGCTGTACCAGCTTGCATTCCTACCAACAGTGTAGGAGGGTTCCCCTTTCTCCACATCCTCTCCAACATCTGTCCTTTCCTGACTTGTTAATTTTAGCCATTCTGACTGGTATGAGGTGGTATCTCACTGTGGTTTTGATTTTTATTTCCCTGATGACAAGTGATGTTGAGCACTTTTTCATGTGTCTGTTGGCCATTTGGATGTCTTCTTTGCAGAAATGTTTGTTCATGTCTTCTGCCTATTTCTTGACTGGATTATTTGTTCTTTGGGTGTTGAGTTTGAGAAGTTCTTTATAGATTTTGGATACTAGCTCTTTATCTGATATGTCATTTGTGAATATCCTCTCCCATTCTGTCAGTTGTCTTTTGATTTTGTTGACTGTTTCCTTTGCTGTGCAAAAGCTTTGATCTTGATGAAGTCCCAGTAGTTCATTTTTGTCATGGCCTCCTTCTGAAATAAATCATAGAGGTGATGTGGCAGGTGGCTTTGTCTTATAGCTGAGTGGTGGCAGAAGTCCTTGCTCCCCATTTGGCCTCCTCTGACACCACCTCAAGAGAGAAATTAGGGGTCCCTCATGACTGTTGTGTAATGGTAAAAGTCCAGGCTCCTCATGTGGTCTTCACTGACATATCATTGGGAATTGGTGGCTTATTAGCACCCATCAGAGGTAAAAGTACTCTCTTCTCATTTTTGTCTGATACTACTCTGGTGGGGACCAGGGTAAGTAGGCCTCATTATAGTTGCCAAAGAGTAGCAGTCTAGGCTCCTCATTTAGCCTTTCAGGAATAAATGGGGGAGAGACCAGATTTAGTTCTCTGCTGTTTGGCTAGAATAGAGCAGTTACTGCCTCAAGGTTTTCTATCTTGTGCTATATTTGTTTGGGCCCTTTGGACATAGAGAATAGGCTTTTGTTGTTCTTTTGTTTTGGTCTGAACCTGTAAGTGTATTCTGGTTCCTGGCTTCTTCAGCCTCTTCAGGCCCCAAGTTTGAGATACATAAGGCAAAAAGAAAACCCAGAAAACTCACCACCATTTTGTTCTTCAGGTTCTGAGGCCTCTAGCCAGTCTTCCATCTCTCCATCTTTTGCATCTTCTTTATCTTTGTTTTAGTTGTATTTAGTGGAAGGAATAAGGAAAATATGTCTACACTATCCTCCCAGAAATGCAAACTTTCCATTTGTTTTTAATTAATAACAATGCAAAATATTCTTATTTAGTATTTTACCCTCCCATTCTTCTATTTATAGAGTCTTATTGTCCCAGACGTCACATGGTTTGTCCATAAATGCCACAGACTGGATTTGATAACAGACATTGGTCCCTGGTTATTCCTCAAAAAGTCCATTAATTTCAAGCAAGTACAGGTGATTTTGGAGTCCTTTCTGTATGAGTCCCAGCTCGGATGGTTGTGCTCCTGAAGCTAAACTAGGCTGAAATGGATTTCATGTCGGGAAAGTCGCATAGGTATTTGATCTAAATTTGGTATTTCCAATAGAAACCCACAACAAGCAGCAAAAACTGCAAGGATAGAGCTGTGTTCCAAGGGAAGGACCATTTATTTTCTCTCTCCAAATGTTCCCTTCCATGTACAATTCACAGTAGCTGCTAAATAGTTGGTACCTAAACAACCTTGTATTGCATTAAATGTGATTGCCTTGTTAGCCAGGTTGTTAGGTATTATTTTGTAACCCAAAACCCTGTTTTATAGTAAAGTCTTCTAATTTGAATAAATGGGCTCCTTATTTTGGTTTCACTACAGCTCTTGGTTTTGTTTTTTGTTTTTAGTGGATGTTTTGTTTAAACTTGCCATCCTTAGTGAATATCTTAATATAATTTTTAGGTAGATTTTATGCATCTATGCATTTTATGAATTGACACAAATTAAAAAATATGTGACAACCTGCCACTCAAACATAAATAGGAGTCCCAGTATATTTAAAGCTGTTATTTAAAGCCATCTGTATGAAACATTAAAAATAGTTTAATGACACCCACACTGCACCACAAGTGAGCATTGAATTAATCGGCTGTTAGCAACATGCAAATCTGCTGGTGAGAATGGTTCCTCAGCCCAACTCTGTTTTAACAAGAGTTTCTGGTTTGTCTGTCTCATTCCCAAAGAAAAGGTCATTACTTTAGAACTCAAGGTGACCTTTTCTAAAATGCACAAGGCTGGTTTTCTTTTTTTTTTTTTTTTTTTTTTAAAGATTTTATTTATTTATTTGACAGAGAGAGATACAAGTAGGCAGAGAGGCAGGCAGAGAGAGTGAGAGGGAAGCAGGCTCCCTGCCGAGCAGAGAGCCCGACGCGGGACTCGATCCCAGGACCCCGAGATCACGACCCGAGCCGAAGGCAGCGGCTCAAACTACTGAGCCACCCAGGCGCCCCAAGGCTGGTTTTCTTAAGAATGGGTCACTACCCTGAATATATCTGAAATATCATAATTGTGATGTTCATTAGATTATTTTTTCTGAATGTGTCCAATATGTACTACTTACATAAACTGTAGTAAAAAAATTAACATACTTCTTAAAGAAAAATATGTAATTTCCTACCATCATAAAAAGTTAACTGATAGTTTTCATTTTTAGATTTTTTATACACATCTCTTATTTTATGAGTCTGGTGTTAGGATAAAAATAATTTAAAGTATAATATTTCTTTTTTTTAATTATCTTTCTGGTTTTTAACTTTTAAATTTTAATTCCGGTGTTGTTAACATAAAGTGTTACATTAGTTTCAGGTGTACAATATAGTGATTCAACAATTCTATAGATTACTCAGTCCTTATCATAAGTATCCTCTTAATCCCCATCACTATTTCACCCATTCTCCCACCTACCTCCCCTTGGCAAACCGCCAATTTGTTCTCTCTAGTTAAATGTCTGTTTTGGGGTTTATCTCCTTTTTTCTTTGTTTTGTGTCTTAAATTCCATATATAAATGAACTTATATGGTATTTGTCTTTATTTGACTGACTTATTCTGCTTAGCATTGTATTCTTTACCTCCAACTATGTTGTTGCAAATGGCAAGATTTCATTCTTTCTAGGGCTGAATAATATATATACCACATTTTCTTTATCCATTCATCTATCAATGGGCACTTAGATTGCTTCCATAATTTGGCTATTGTAAATAATGCTACAGTAAACATAGGGGTGCATAAATACTTTTGAATTAGTGTTTTGTTGTTGTTGTTGTTGGTTTTTTGTGGGGGGAGAGGGTAAATACCAAGTAGTGGAATTACTGGATCATATGGTAGTTCTATTTTTGAGGAACCTCCATACTGCTTTCCAGAAGTTTACATTCCCATCAACAGTGCACAAGCTTTTCTTCTATATTCTTGTCAACACTTGTTGTTTCTTAATGTTTTCAATTTTAGCCATTCTGACAGGTGTGAGGTGATACCTTATTGTGGTTTTGATTTGTATTTTCCTGATAACCCGTGACATTGAGCATCTTTTCATGTATTCCTGGAGTGCAAGGGTGACTCAATATTTGCAAATCTAATAAGCGTGATACATCATATCATCAAGAGAAAGGATAAAATCATATGATAATTTCAATAGATGCATAAAAAACATTTGACAAAGTACAACATTTGTTCATGACAAAAACCCTCAACAAAGTAGGTTTAGAAGGAATATACTGCAACATAACAAAGGCCATATATGAAAAACCCACAGCTAACATTATCCTCAATGGGGAAAAACTGAGAGCTTTTTGCCCAATGTTGGAATAAGACTTTTATTCAGCATAATGCCAGAAGTCCTAGCAACAGCCATCTGATAGCAAAAAGAAATAAAACACATTCAAATTAGTAAGAAAGAAGTAAAACTTCCACTATTTGCTGATGCCATGATAATATATATAGAAAACCTGAAAAACAGCAAAAAAAAAAAAACCTGGTAGAATTGATAAATGAGTTTAGTAAGGTTGCAGGATACAAGAGTACAGAAATCCATTTTATTTTTATATAGGAATAATGAAGTAACAGAAAAGGAAATTAAGAAAACAATCCCATTTATAATTGTAACAAAAATAATAAAATACCTAGGCATAAACTTAACCAGATTAAGTTTATAGGTGAAAGACCTGTACCCTGAAAACTATGAAACATTGACGAAAGAAATTGAAAATGACAAAAATGGATTGGAGAAACAAATATTGCTAAATATATCTATACTATCACTAAGTATATCTATATTCTCCGAAGTAATCTGTATGTTTAATGCAATCCCTATCAAAATATCAACAAGCATTTTTCACATAACTGGAACAAACAGTTCTAAAATTTGTATGGAACCACAGAAGACCCCAAATACCCAAAGTAATCTTGAAAAAGAAAAAGTTGGAATTATCACAGTCCCTACAAAGCTATAGTAATCAAAAGAATATGGTACTGACACAAAAACAGACATAAATCAATTGACAAAATAGCCCAGAAATAAACCCACAATTATATGGTCAATTAAATATATTTTTTACTAATATCACATGGAATTCATTATATACATAATCTTCATATATGTTTGATTATGAAAAATGTCATGAATGTCAGAAAAATCAGTGATAATGTAACCACAAATGCATTGAGATAGTATTGACCTATAAGATTTTTTATAATATTGCTTCAGATAAATATTAAATAACCTTTAGAAGTAAAATAGAAATTACACCTTATTCAGCCCTAGTTGGGGGAAATAAAATATTTATGGAAAGTACATAAAACATAAATAAAACTTGGAACACCTGGGTGGCTCAGTGGGTTAACCTTCTGCCTTCAGCTCAGGTCATGGTCTGGGGGCCTGGGATTGAGCCCCGTGTGGGGCTCTCTGCACAGTGGGGAGCCTGCTTCCTCACTCCCCTGCCTGCCTCTCTGCCTACTTCTAATATCTCTCTGTCAAATAAATAAATAAAATCTTTAAAAAAATAAGTAAAACTTAACAAATTATTGTAAGGTAAACATTTTTATAATAGAGTCTTCTGAATGAAGTATGATTTATCATAACATTTCTTTTTGTGTCATGCTTTTTGTGACCTACAAAATCTTTGGCCTACTCCAAAGTTGCAAAAATTTCCCTCCTATGTGTACTTTTACAAGTTTTAGAGATTTATCTTTTACATTTTACCTGTGAAATATTTAGGGATTAATTTCTTGTGTAAATCATAAGATAAAAGTCACATTTTTTCCCTTAAGTATATCCAGCTGCTGCTGCAGAATTTATTGAAAAGTCCGTCTCTTACCCCAAATTACTTTGGCACCTTTTTCAAATATCAAACAACTATGTATGTGAGTTTATTCCTGGACTCTTTTCTGTAATATTAGTGTGTTATTGTTATGCCAATACCATATTGTCTTAACTATTTATTGTGACTTATGCAAATTTTGATATATTATGCTATTATTTTCATTTGGTTCAAATGTGTTATTTCTTAATTGAACAGTGATTATATAGCTATTTTTTTTTTTTAATTTCTGATTATTTCAGGTTTTTCCAGGTTTCTCTTTGTAATTTACTTCTCATTTATTTCTGTGGTCAGAAACATCCTCTTTATAGTTTCAAGTTTTTGAAATTAATTAAAATGAATGAGTACTCTTTCGAGGTTAATAGACAGTCTAATCTGTTGATTGCTTCACATGCATTTGGAAAATATCTGTATCCCCACCTTGTTGGACAGACCTTGAAAATATCAGTTAGATACTACAGAGTTTTCTATATACCTATTGATTTTCTGACTACTTCTCTAAGTTACTGAGAGATGACTATTGGAATCTCTAGCTATAATTGTGGGTTTGTCCATTCATCCTATCAGTTCTATCATAATTTTCCCACATGCATGTTAATGCTCTATTTTTGAGCTTTAAGATGGGCATTTAGGAATTTTATGTCTTCATTCATTCATTGGTCATTATGAAATAACACTCTTTACCTTGGTGATAATTTTTGTTCTGTAGGATACTTTATCTGATATCTTATATTAACTCCAATTTTCTTATGATTAGGATTTGGACCATATTAGTTTTTTCTATCGATTTACTCTTAACCTAGCTGAGCCTTTATTTTTAGAGCCAATTGCATATACACAGTATATAATTGAGTTCTGTTTTTTAACCAGTCTGGAAATATCTGCCATTTAATTGGAAGGTTTTTATCATTGATATTGAACATAAGACTCAATATACTTGAGTTGAAAGGTACTATCTTACCTCTTATTTTTGGGGTTGTTTTTGTCGTTGTTGTGGGATCATTTTGCTTTGTTTTGTTTTTGATGTATTTTCAACTGATTTTTTTCCCTCATGCTTTCTTTTAATTAACTATTTCAGGGTTCCATATTTCACTACTGTTGACTTATTATATGTCTCAGTGTGTGTGTAGTGTTTAGAACATGTACCTTTTTAATTTAGCACAGTTATTCTCAAAAGCATTATAGTTCTTCATGTCTAATGTAAGAACCTTATGACAGTATACTTCCTTATGCTGCCATTCCATTACTTATGTTTATTGTTGTTCCTTATAACATGTTTTAATTCCATGCAGTAGATTGTAATCCATACATACCATAAATTACCTTCTAAAGAACTTCCAACATCTGATGTATTTACCCACTTATTCACCATTTCCATTTCTCTATTTGGAGGGCATACATCCAAGTTTCCTTCTCATCAGAAAGCTTTCTCTCATCTAAAAAAGCCCTCTATGTTACCTTTTTTGAAGGAAATTTTCCTGAGATATAAGTGATTTTTTTTGCCAACATGGTATTCCATTAAGTTATGGCTTTCATAATTCTGACACAAAATCCACTTATGTTCTACCTTTTTTTCTCTGTGCATATTACGCCTTTCTTAAGATCCTCTCTCTATATTTAATGTTCAACAATGTATGCTGTATGATGCACCTTGATGTGTGCTCTGTGTGTGTAACTATTCTGGTCGGAATTTATGAAACTTCTTAGACCTGTTGCTTTAGGCTTTCTATCCATTTTGGAAACTTTTCAGGCACTTTTTCTGCAAGTATTTTTTCTGTGACCCTAATTCTTCTTCTAATAGTGTTCCAGCATTAGACTGTTTATTTTGTCTCTATAGACTCCTGAGGTCCTGTTTAATTATTTTTCAGTCCTTTTTTCCCCCCGTCTTCATTTTAAATAATTTATGTTGCTATGTTTTTAGGTATACTTGTCTTTTCTTCTGAGGTATCTAATCTGGTGTTATTTTCATCTAGTAAAATTTGCATTTCAAAAACTGCACCTAATAGCTAGGTGTTCTATTTAGTTCTTCTCTTGTGGACTCCATTTATAAATTATATTCATGCTTTCCTTTCAATCCTTGTACATACTGAACATGTTTATGATCACATTTCTAATGTTCTTGTCTGAAAATCCCATTCTTTGCTATTTCTGGACCCTATTTCTATTTTTTTCCCCTCATTTCAGGCTAAATTTCTTTGCTCCTTTTATAGCTAGCAATGTTTGATTAGATGCCAGGCATTGTAAATTTTACATTTATTAGTGCTACAGTTTTTGGCATTCCTTTGAAAGAGTGTCAGTATTGTTCTGGAAGGCAAAGTAGTTATTTGAAATCTGTTTGATCCTTTTGAGGCTTATTCTATATTTTGGAAGGGCATTTGGCTAGGTACAGAATCCCCTTGAAAATTATTTTATTAGTCTAAAGATTCATGTATTTGTCTTCTGTTATAAATCAACTGTTTGCCTCATTTCGCCTGTTTAAAATTAAAATTATTTTGTTGGGTGATTTTAAACTATTTTCATGATGTGCATGATGTAGCTTCTTTTCATGTATTCCATTGTAGGTTAAAAGTACTTCTTCAGGGGTGCCTGGGTGGCTCAGTGGGTTAAAGCTTCTGCCTTCGGCTCAGGTCATGATCCCAGGGTCCTGGGATCGAGCCCCACATAGGGCTCTCCGCTCAGCAGGGAGCCTGCTTCCTCCTCTCTCTCTCTGCCTGTGTCTCTGCCTACTTGTGATCTCTATCTGTCAAATAAATAAATAAAATCTTTAAAAAAAAAAAAGTACTTCTTCAATTTGTGGTTTAATATCTCTTAACAGACTTAGAAAATTCTCTTTCAGTATCTTTGCCAATTTTTTTCTACTCTTCTTTGTTACTCCAATTAATATATTAGACCTTTATAAAAGGCATATAAATCTTTTTTTCCTTTGATTTTATGCTATGTGCTGCACTATGAATATTTACTTTCAATCTATCTTCTAGTTCCTTTTTTGACTCCCTAAGTGAGGAGTTTCAGGATTATAGGCTATTGAGTATTTAACTTTTTATGAAACTGTCAAATCAATTACTGTATTGGTTGTGATAGTTTCATTAACCATGCATGAAAATCTGACTGGCTCGATATCCTCGCTAACACTTGATATTATCTCTTTATTTATTAAAGTCATTCTGGGAAGTATTATTCCTTTGTGCTTTTAATTTGTGTTACCTTAATAACTAATATTTTTCATATAATTAAGGGCCATTGTGATGTGTGTTAGTAAAGTGTTTTTATTGGATTATCTTTTTATCGCTGAACTGAAAGAGTTTTTCACATATTATGGAAATCAATTCTATGTAGAATTATGTATTTTACTATTTTCTCCATGTGTGTAATTTGCTTTTTTACTTCCTTAAAACTATTTTTGTTCAGAAGAAAATTTTAAATGTCATGATATCTAATTTTTTAAAGGTTAGTATCTTTCTTAAGGAATTATTGACAAAAGTCACAGAAATATTCAATTATGTTTTTCTTCATGATGCTTAAAATGGTGGGTATTATGGAGGGCACGTATTGCATGGAGCCATGGGTGTGGTGCATAAACAATGAATTTTGGAAAACTGAAAAAAATTTTTTTAAGTTTAGTTTTCACATCTTGGTTTCTGGTTCATGGTATGATGTGAATTAATGTTGTCTATTATATGAGTTAGGGTACAAATCTCATTCTCTTCCATATAGATATCTAATTGTTTTAACACCACCCCCTCTTGAATTAAACAGAGACCTTGGTAAGAAAGTGAACATCTATGTTTATGTTTGTTTCCAGACTCTCTTTTCTGTTCCATTGGTATATTTGTCTATCTTAATGTCAATATCACATTTAATTACTGTAGTTTTATCCTAGTTTTTGAAATTGCGTAATGTAAAATTTTAACTTTTTTTCTTTATTTCATGATTTTATAGGTCCTTTGTACTTTTAAAGGAATTTTGTTTTTATTTTTTATTTTTAATTATTATTATTTTTTAAAGATTTTATTTGACAGAGATCACAAGTAGGCAGAGAGGCAGGCAGAGAGAGGGGGGAAGGAGGCTCCCTGCTGAGCAGAGAGCCCGATGTGGGGCTCGATCTCAGGACCCTGAGATCACCACCTGACCCAAAGTAGAGGCTTAACCCACTGAGCCACCCAGGTGCCCCTTAAAGGAATTTTAGAGCAAACTTGTCAGTTTCTAAAATTATCCCAGCTGAATTTTTATTAACACTGCATTGACTTGCTAAATGAAGCAGGGGAATATGGACACCTTAAAATTTTTGAATTTCTCAATCTATGAGCTCTCCACTTATTTTATGTCTTTTAAAATTTTACACAGCAATGTCTTGTAAAGACATGTTGTAAACACATTGTGTAGGTCTGATTTAATTTCTCAAAGCTGTATTTTGTAGCTAATATGCACATCCTTTGCTAAATATTTTTCTGAATACCTGCTGCATTTTGTGCTACTATACATTTTTTTAAACTTTATTTTGTGATTGTTTATTGCCTATATAGATATAAAATTGATTTTTGTATATTGAGCTTATATCCTGCAATCTTGCTAAGTTCATATATTAGTTCTGTTTAATTCTTTGTGGATTCTTTGGAATTTCTGTATTTATAAACTTCTTACTATCCTTTTTAATGTCTCTAGATCTACAGTGATAGTCACATCTTCATTCTTGACATTAATAATTGTTGTCTTAACTTTTTTTCTTGATTTGTCTTTTCAGGAATTTTAAAAATTTTAAAACATTTTCAAAGAACTGATGTTTGTCTTTTTAAAATAATCTCTATTGTTTCTTTTCTTTCTGTCTCACTGGAATCTGCTCATTCATTTTGCTCTCATTTTTCAATCTTCCTTTTTTTCCTCATATTGGGATTCTTTTTTGCTTAATAGATAACCTAATTAGTGTACATTTAATGGTGTGGCAAGCAATCCAAACATTGATTCTTGATACAATGCAATTTTAGATTTTTGCTCATGTAAATATAAAGATCTTCATGATGGCATTATTATTTTGGGAGACCCCAAACATCAAGTTGTAAGTTGAAGCTCTTCCAGTTGATGACTCAGGGGTCCAGAATCCTTCCAATTTATGCAATTGCATTTTCAAAACACATCCTTGGGAGTCACCAAAGAAGGGAAATAAAAATTGCAGGAGCCATTCCAGACACTTAACAACCTTGGTATGAATAATTTGTTTAAATTTCACATTGCTTGTGAATGGTCAACTTCTTCCCATATAGATGAAAAGGGACTGAAAATATATAGACTCTGACTTGAGAAGTGCTTTTCATTCACAGCTCTTCTTTTTAGAGGAGAGTGTATTTTTGTTGGTTAGCTAATTTTCTTTGCTATACCACTTTTAAAAATCCCCTGTAATTCGGGGTCTCTTCTGACTCCATACAAATTTTAGGATTATTTGCTCCAGCTCTTTGAAAAATATCGGTGGAATTTTGATTGGAATGGCATTAAAAGTATAGATTGCTCTAGGCAGTATAGACATTTTAACAATGTTTATTCTTCCAATCCAAGAGCATGGAACAGTCTTCCATCTTTTTGTGTCTTCTTCAGTTTCTTTCATGAGTGTTCTGTAGTTCCTCGAGTACAGGTCCTTTACTTCTTTGGTTAGGTTTATGCCCAGGTATCTTATGGTTCTTGGTGCTACAGTAAATGGAATCGATTCTCTAATTTCCCTTTCTGTATTTTTATTGTTAGTGTATAAGAAAGCCACTGATTTCTGTACATTGACTTTGTATCCTGCCACGTTACTGAATTGCTGTATGAGTTCTAGTAGTTTGGGGGTGGAGTCTTTGGGGTTTTCCATATAAAGAATCATGTCATCTGCGAAGAGAGAGAGTTTGACTTCTTCCTTGCCAATTTGGATACCTTTTATTTCTCTTTGTTGTCTGATTGCCGTTGCTAGAACTTCTAATACTATGTTGAACAAGAGTGGTGAGAGTGGGCATCCTTGTCGTGTTCCTGATCTCAACGGGAAGGCTGCAAGCTTTTTCCCATTGAGGATGATATTTGCTGTGGGTCTTTCATAGATAGATTTTATGAAGCTGAGGAATGTTCCCTCTATCCCTATACTTTGAAGCGTTTTCATCAGGAACGGATGCTGGATTTTGTCAAATGCTTTTTCTGCATCAATTGAGAGGACCATGTGGTTCTTCTCTCTTCTCTTATTGATGTGTTCTATCACACTGATTGATTTGCGAATGATCCTAAAATTTGTATGGAGTCAGAAGAGACCCCGAATTGCTAAGGAAATGTTGAAAAGCAAAAACAAAACTGGCGGCATCACGTTACCCGATTTCAAGCTTTACTACAAAGCTGTGATCACCAAGACAGCATGGTACTGGCATAAAAACAGACACATAGACCAGTGGAACAGAGTGGAGAGCCCAGATATGGACCCTCAACTCTATGGTCAAATAATCTTCGACAAAACAGGAAAAAATATTCAATGGAAAAAAGACAGTCTCTTCAATAAATGGTGCTGGGAAAACTGGACAGCGATATGTAGAAGAATGAAACTCGACCATTCTCTTACACCGTTCACAAAGATAAACTCGAAATGGATAAAAGACCTCAACGTGAGACAGGAATCTATCAGAATCCTAGAGGAGAACATAGGCAGTAACCTCTTCGATATCAGCCACAGCAACTTCTTTCAAGATAAGTCTCCAAAGGCCAAGGAAACAAAAGCAAAAATGAACTTTTGGGACTTCCTCAAGATCAAAAGCTTCTGCACAGCAAAGGAAACAGTCAACAAAACAAAGAGGCAACCCACGGAAT
The DNA here is from genome assembly GCF_922984935.1 of Meles meles. Taxonomy (NCBI): domain Eukaryota; kingdom Metazoa; phylum Chordata; class Mammalia; order Carnivora; family Mustelidae; genus Meles; species Meles meles. Next base: position 42,160,199 of record NC_060078.1, on the reverse strand, counting down.
GGGAGAAGATATTTGTAAATGACAGTACAGACAAAAGGTTGATATCCAGGATCTACAAAGAACTTCTCAAACTCAACACACACAAAACAGATAATCATATCAAAAAATGGGCAGAAGATATGAATAGACACTTCTCCAACGAAGGCATACAAATGGCTATCAGACACATGAAAAAATGTTCATCATCACTAGCCATCAGGGAGATTCAAATTAAAACAACATTGAGATACCACCTAACACCAGTTAGAATGGCCAAAATTAGCAAGACAGGAAACAACGTGTGCTGAAGAGGATGTGGAGAAAGGGGAACCCTCTTACACTGTTGGTGGGAATGCAAGTTAGTGCAGCCACTTTGGAGAACAGTGTGGAGATTCCTGAAGAAATGAAAAATAGAGCTTCCCTATGACCCTGCAATTGCACTGCTGGGTATTTACCCCAAAGATACAGATGTAGTGAAAAGAAGGGCCATTTGTACCCCAATGTTTATTGCAGCAATGGCTACGGTCGCCAAACTGTGGAAAGAACCAAGATGCCCTTCAACGGATGAATGGATAAGGAAGATGTGGTCCATATACACAATGGAGTATTATGCCTCCATCAGAAAGGACGAATACCCAACTTTTGTAGCAACATGGACAGGACTGGAAGAAATTATGCTGAGCGAAATAAGTCAAGCAGAGAGAGTCAAGTATCATATGGTCTCACTTATTTGTGGAGCATAACAAATAACATGGAGGACATGGGGAGATGGAGAGGAGAGGGAGTTGAGGGAAACTGGAAGGGGAGATGAACCATGAGAGACTATGGACTCTGAAAAACAACCAGAGGGTTATGAAGGGGCGGCGGGAGGGGGTGGGGTGGGGTGGGAGGTTGAGGAACCAGGTGGTGGGTAATAGGGAGGGCACGTACTGCATGGAGCACTGGGTGTGATGCCAAAACAATGAACACTGTTATGCTGTAAATAAGCAAATAAAAATAAATAAATTAATTTAAAAAAAATCCCCTGTAATGTGGATCTCTGGGTGAAAACATTTTTTATATTTTTACTTTTGTTTTTGAAGAACAGTTTTACTGATGATAGAATTCTAGTCTGGAAAATAATTTTTCTCAATATATTGACTACAGTTCTCTACCTTTTGGTACTAGATTAGTCTACTAGGATTGCCATGACAATGTACCATACACTATGTAGCTTATACAACTGAAATTTATTCTCTCACAGTTCTGAAGGCTAGAAGTCCAAAGTCAAGATACCACCAGGGTTGGTTTCTGGTGAGACCTCTTTTCTTGGGTTATGGACTATTGTCTTCTTGCTGCATCCTCAGATGGCCTTCTATGAATGCTCAGAGGTTGGGGAGCAGTTCTTTGGTGTCTCTTTCTTTTCTTATAATAGGTCACTAGACCTATTATATGAAGGCCCATTTCTTACAACCTCTTTTAACCTTATTTATCTCTTTAACAGCCCCATCTCCAAATATAGTTACACTAGGGTTAAGGCTTCAACATATAAATTTGGGGGAAACAATTAAATCCATACCATCACCTTTTTTTGCTTTTCAAGGTCAATTGTAAGCCTTAACACTTATTTTGAAGGAAAATTATTAATCTTTTTCTCTGCTTGCTTTGTAGATCTTCTTTTTTATCTTTGGTTTTATAAAGTTTTTTAATGGAGTTTTACTGTGCTGTGTCTAGGTGTGGACTTTTTAAAAATTATCTGGATTTGGGTTTATTGTGGTTTTTGAATCTGTATATTCCTCTTATTCATAAGATGTGGAAAATTTTTATCCATAATCATTTTAAATATTACCTATTCTCCTTTGCCTCTCCTTCTGAAATTCCAATTAAATATTTGCTATTTGCTAGTCTTCCCCCCCTCCCCATGAAGGTATCTTTTGTGTTTCTTATATTCTTTATTCTCTTTTTGTCTTCCTGGCTTCATTCCAGATGAGTTCATACTCTGGAGTACTTTTGAAATTTCTGTCCTTAAAATATCTTTTTTAATTCTAAGCTCAAACTTAATGAGATATATCTGGAGATAATTCATTCTCAGGAGCTGGGAAACTTTTTCTTAAGGGGCCAGGTAGTAAATGTTTGAGGCTTTGCTAGTCAAGGAGCAAGATCAAGGGTATTGTGTAGATTATCACATAAACATTTAATTTGTAAGCCATTTAATATGCAAATACCATTCTTGGCTCATGTGCCATACAAAAACAAATTGTTGGCTACATTTAACCACAGGCCATCATTTGCTAACTCCTTATTTATCTCATCTGTTGAATTCTTATATTGTTTATTATTTAGTTCTAAAATTTCTGTTTAGTTTTTTTTTTTTTTTTTAAGATACATTACTATTTCCTGTTGCCTCCTGATAGGATTTACTCCAATTTCCTTGAACAAGAGAAGTCTAGTATTTTTAAAGTCTACCTCATAATTCTGATAAACTAACTATTTTAACTGTCTTCTATTTAGGTTTTTTTCCTGCTCAGAATGACTTGTCTTCACATGTGCCCAGAGAAACTTTAGTTTTGGGGGACATTGCTTTTGAAAAATTACTTTTAGAAATAATTTGATCTTCATGATGATGATTACCTCTTCCTCCAAAGAATGTAAAGGGCTTGGATGTTTATTATACTAGCAATTTGGATTTACTTTTTTAATTTTAAGAACTTATAGTTAACATGATATAAATAGCACATAGCTCAAACGTTTATCCAGAATTCATCCAGTTCACCCTCCTTTCTCAAGTGCAGTTCATTGAGGGAGGTGTTAACCAGTGCTCCTAACCGAGTCAGGACCTGGATTCTGACTTGCTTCACTGGCTTCATGCATCACCAGAACTGCAACTCAGCCCCTTCACCAATTCTTCCTCATTGGGAAGTGCTCCCAGAGCAAGAGTGGCTCTGAGTGGGGTTCTGTCTGTTCCCACCATCTGCGGTACTTTTATCATCTCAGATCTTTGTCTGTCATCCTTGTTTTCTTGGTAGCTGTGTGATGCTTTATAAACTTTTTTTTTTTGGCCAAGTTCCTCTAGACATGTTTTTATATCAGCCTCAGATTTGGTCTGAATTAATAATTTCTTATAATCAGCAGTAAAATAGCAGTGCAAGTACAGATGTTCTTTTAACCTTTCCCAATCATTCTCTTGCTTCCTATGTCATAGGCAAATTGTATGTGTCCTCCCCATCCATATCTTGATGCTTTTTAATCATCCATTTAGAACATATGCATAGCGCTTAAATGTGCTTTTTTATTTACATAAATGTTAAAAAACTCTACCTATAATTTTGTAATATCCTTTTCTTACATGTCTTATGTTTTTCTGACAGGTTGATATGTGCATTTTTAGTTCACTCATTTGAAAATATGTATAATATTTCACCCTGTGACTAAATGATAAATTTTAATATCTATTCCCCTGTTAATAAATAGTTTGTTTCTTTTTTTTCTTGTTGGTTTTCTTACATAATGAAGTTTGCAATAGAAATCTTTTATCGATTTTCTTCTGCACATGTATTTGCATTTCTCTAGAAGTTGTTTGGCCCAGAGAACTCATTTTATTTTCCTCCTTAGTACAAAGCTGTGTCACACTTTATAGTCTCCCCTTACCTGGAGTCATGCCACTGTGATTGTCTATTTCTATAAGACCAATGGCACTTTCCATAGTTGACAACGTCCTTCATCAGAGCTAACCTGACTAATTCAAGCATCTCTTATTCCTGATTAAAATACCCTTTCTTTTTTTTTTTTTAAGATTTTTTATTTATTTATTTGACAGAGAGAGATCACAAGTAGGCAGAGAGGCAGGCAGAGAGAGAGAGAGGGAAGCAGGCTCCCTGCTGAGCAGAGAGCCCGATGCGGGACTCGATCCCAGGACCCTGAGATCATGACCTGAGCCGAAGGCAGCGGCTTAACCCACTGAGCCACCCAGGCACCCTAAAATACCCTTTCTTATTCTCTTCCCACTATTCACTATTTCTGAATGATTGCTTCTAACCTAATGGCTTCAATTTACAACTCTGTCAGTGACTGTAGAGACTATACCACATTTTCATTCCTTATTCTTTTTCGCTTTTGTTTTTTAATCTTCAGTATCACCTTTTTAATCTTCAATATCACCTTTTCCCAAATCTAATTCATCTGATATTCCGGATGATTGTTTAGGACTTTCCTATCTTCATGGGAGTAACCATGAGCTATTCATTTTTGTAAATTCAGAAACTCGGTATTGAATATAAGCTTCACCTAGTACATATAGATGATCACAAAGACTTAGTGCCTCTAAGTACCAAATGGCCTTTAAATCTTCTTTTACTTCTTCATCGTTACTCCCACCACCTCAAGATTTTGTTGTTGTTGTTCAACTTACATACAACAATAGAATCATGGTGGTCTTCATCTTGAAACAATGTAGTCTTAATGATGAACTTCAGATAGATGGATATGACTTGAAATCAAAACTATCCTTTATCAGCTGAATGGTCTGGTGCAAATGACTTAATCCTGACAAGATTTAGTTCTTTTACCTACAAAATAAGAATAACTATATACTTTATTTAAATGTTGCTAGAAGGTTTAATGGGATTATTGAATGAAGAATTTAAAATAATTACAGGAATGTAATAAAAGTTAATGATTAATGACCAAGATGTCCTTAACGACTCTCTTAGCTTGACAGATTTTAAACAGACTTCTTTCTGCCCCTAGGTCCCAGGCCTCCCTTTGCTTAGAGCATTTATTTTTAAAAAACTTGCAAAATGTAAATTCTTTCTTTGCCCTTTTGAAATATATTTAAATCTTCTCCTAGCCTCTTGCCAGTTTTACAACCCAGGAAATGTGTTTTGCAAGGACCTGGAAGCCATCTTTTTGAAACGAGAACATGAAGGAGATAGCACCTCTATTTTGCAGTCTCTGTGGGAGGGAGGGGTAGGAGCCTTACTTTGATGAACACACCAATTAGCGAACACAGATGGTCTAATCACAGAAAAAATTAGACTCAGGAATAATACAATGCACTTGATGCATTCCATCGATCAGCCTCCACCCTAACATGTACCAGGACTTTTTCACTAACTCACCCCTGTGCTTAAAAAGCCTCCCACCTTTTATTTCACTGTAGTTTAGCTTCGTCTCTCTCCCCTTATTGCAATGGGCTTGAATAAAGTCCTCTTTGCCTGTTGCATTTTGTCCAGTGCAGTTTTTACTTTGAAACTCACCTCAATTATTCATTGCAAACAGCTAGAATTGTTTCTCTCCAATTCATACTCTCTGGGTTACCATTTGCTAAAGACTGTCTTAGAACTAGAAATCTGATATTATTTCATTTTGTGCTACAAAATGCTTAATGAATATTCAGCATCTTCAGGGTAATATTTGAATCCTTTAGCATGTAAGCAAGATACTTGAACATGATCTACACACACACACACACACCTTTTAAGACTGAAGACTACTTTTTAGTATGAGCTTGCATTTCTTTTTTACATGCAACCCGATTTCTACGAGTTACATATAGGTGCCAGAATATACTGTTGAGCTTCTAGATTTGAGTCCATACATTTGTGACAGGAATCACAATGAGTATCATTGGGTTATGCAGAATTAATTATATGAGGTGGAGCAAGAGACAAAGCTAAAACAAAGAAAGAGCCAGGATAGAAATGAAATTGTTAGACTACACATCTAGGAAGAGGTTTCTTCCATCACCTAGGCCATGGCTCACATCTGCAGCCTTGTAATCGAACACTTCTCCCTCCTTTGCCATTGCCATGAAATCTTAGCATTCATAGGGTTAGTGTGCTCTAGCCAGTTTCAAGTGAGATTAATTTTTGGAGGGATAATCTATGATTTTTTTTTTATATCATGACATGTTTAGATATCACTTCTGGAGGAAAAGGATAAGATTATCTGTCTCAATATTTGGGATACTTAAGAAAACTGAACATAGATTCAAAATTCAATGTAGAGGTTAAGAAAAAAAAAATAGTTAAACCCTGCAGATGAAACGATGAAATTTTCTCTCATTCCTGGGATCTTATTTATTATAGTTTTCTTTTCCAAAGCACAATAGAAGACAGAAATACTATCTTTGAATATATATTATAGTGAAAACATATGAAAAGAAAAAGTAATATTTTATATTATATGCATACATATTTTATATTATATGCATACATATTTTAAGAATAGATGTAATAAATCCTTTGGCTGCATCAGGGATGTGTCTCTGTTAAACTGCTGTGTGAAGTCAAGATGAAAAGACACTGGAATCCTTGAACAAGAAACTTGGAAAAGTAGTGAAGACTAATCATTAGGGACCTCAGGTAGGAAGGAGCCATTGTTCCAGATATAGAGCTTGTATTTATTTCCTAAGGTTTCTGTAACAAAATCCTACAAACCATGTGGCTTAAAGTAATAGACATTTATTCTCTAATAGACATTTATTCATAGACCTGCAGGTTAGAAATCTGAAATCAGGGTGTCAGCAAGGTTGGTTCATTCTGAGAGTTCTGAGGGAGAATTTATTCCATGCCTCTCTCCTAGCTTCTGATGGTGGCCAACCGTCCCTGGTGTTTCTTGGTTGTAGCTGCATCACTCCAATCTCTGCGTCCATCCTCACATGGTACTCTCCACGTTTCACATAACCACCTTCCATCTGCACATTATTTCTCTTCTTATAAGGATACTAACCATATTGGATTAAGGATACAACCATATTCATATGCCAGTATGAACTCATCTTAACTGATTACATCTAAGATGATCTTATTTCAAAGTAAGGATCATGTTATGAAGTTTTAGAGGTGAGAATCCCAACATATCTTTTTTGAGGAAGACATAATCCAACTCATAACAAATCTCCTTCCCAAACAGCTTATGGAGTTTAAAGAGGGAACTCTAGTATGTAAGGAAGGCTTCTCTTTCATTGTTAAGATCCCCAAAATTCTGCTGAAAGAAACCCACTTATCAAGCCAATCATAAAGCAGTGGCATTTCTCTGCTGATCTTGAATGGGATTAGTCATCAGAGTTGGTAGTCTTGAGAAAGTGTCATTGGTGGGGTTAATGTTCTCTTTAGAAATGAGAGTTGGGGACAGTTTTCCACAGGAACAACTTGTATGGAAGAAAGATAGCAAATATGTAGAGCAAAAGGGGATGTGAAGGGATAATAGAAAAAAGGGTCATGTCATTTTTATTTTATTGTTTTTAATGAATTTATTCATTAAATAAATAAATTTATTATTTTTAAATAATATTAAAATAATTATTTATTTTATTTTAAAATTATTATTATTAAAAACAATAAATAAAAACATTTATTGTTTTCAGTGAAGACTCTATCCTTTTAATGAAGATCCTATTCATGTTAATGCTTTTTAAATTTTTGTTCTAGGTCATCTTTTTTCCTTCTATTCTCTATCTCCAATAAGTGGCTTTTTAATCTTATCTTCTTGTCTTGTCATTTTTGCCTCCTATTTCCCTAAAGTTATCCTGAGAGCCAAGAACGAATATTGGCACAACACATATTTAATAGATTTGTAAATTTCATATGCCAAATGTTGCTTTTGTTTTGGTCAATCATTTTGAAAGATATAAAATAAACCTAGATATCTTTCCACTGCTACATGGGTGAGTTGCCTTTGTCTGTGCAATTCACTGGAGTGATGGCCAACTCTCCTTTATAAATCTAGAGGTCAATTAGCTCATTAATGCACTCCTTTCTTCTGCATATAAGCAGATTTGTGTTTTCATAATATGCAGCTCTGTTGGACTGAGGAGAGATTTCTCTTACCTTTTATATTTAGTTCTCTGACTTTCTGAATTCATTTTAAACATATGAAAAACTAAAACTCCTAGTTCACAGCATCTGAGGCTCATTCTGTCCATACTATTTTGCCACGTTTTAATGATGGGGAGACTATGTTTTCAGGAATTAGGTGTGCCACAACCAGTTCCCACTGCTCTGGTTTGTTTTTGGATTTCAAGGCCACTACATGGACATGTATGGAGAGGTTCTCAAGGATACTTCAGGAGAACAGCACTCAGCCCACTTCACAAAGGAACAGTCTTGCAATAAATATAGTTACAGCCACCGTGTTTTCTGTTCAATGGGATCTTGCATGTCTGAGCATAGGGAGAACACTGAAGAAAAGATGAAATGTCTTCTCATGTTCTTTCAAACCAGGCCATGTTCTTTCCTATGGCTCTGCACATGGAGTTCCCAAGTGTAATCCATAGTCTTTCAGTTACTGAAAATGCCACTCAGTTTCTAGCAAGATGTGGATAACTTTGCATATTTTTCTGTTGTCAACATTATATTAAAAGTAGGGAAGGCAGGGCGCCTGGGTGGCTCAGTGGATTAAGCCGCTGCTTTTGGCTCAGGCCATGACCTCAGGGTCCTGGGATCCAGCCCCGCATCGGGCTCTCTGCTCAGCAGGGAGCCTGCTTCCCCCTACCCCCCTCTTCTGACTCTCTGCCTACTTGTGATCTCTCTCTCTCTGTCAAATAAATAAATAAAATCTTAAAAAAATAAAAAATATATATAAAAGTAGGGAAGGCTGCATCAGAAATTACTAGCAAACTGCATTTTTTAATCATTTTTTTTTCCATGAGTAAAGATGCTTCAATTTTCTGGGAATATAACGCAGATAAATTGTGTGTGTATGTGTGTGTACACATAGGGAGAGAGAGAGAGAGAATAAATTAAGCACTTTGTAGGAAAATAAGATTTCTCAAGGGAAAGAGTGGTCTTAAGATATTTCAACTGAGTGTGCTATAAATTATTTTTAGAATCATAGAATTAAAAAGAAACTTAAATGTAGAAAAAAATAAGATTTCCAGGGAACAAAAAGAGAGACTATAAAGTCATGAGGAAGAAGGATTTCAATAGAATAAGCTGCTTCATTAGAGGAGGCAGCTTTTGGCAACACTTTCAAAGTATTTTGACAAATGTAAGGTGAATTCACACAGGTATCATTAGGCCGACAGAAAAAAATAGCTTCAGAATAAAAAAATAAAACAACTGTGATTTACCCTTCATAAATATACCAAAAGTAATTCAGTATTTTCAAATAAAAATTAGATCATCAAGTCACTGGACTAAGAGAAAATAGTCATTTTTATTTATATAACATGGTCAACACCATGTCCCTCATAGCCTTGTCGAACAATTTTTTTAAAAAAGATTTTATTTATTTGTTTGAGAGAGAAAAAGGAAATGAGCGGGGAGAGGAACAAAGAGAGAGGGGGAAGCAGGCTCCCCACCGAGCAGAGAGCCCATGTTGGGCTTGATCCCAGGACAGTGGGACCATGACCTTAGCCAAAGATAGATGCTTAACCAACTGAGCCACGCAGATGGCCCTTTGTTGGATAATTTTGAGCAAATTTGTCCCAGTGGCATCAGAGTAGTCAAGATCCAAACTGAAAGAGCACAACATTTGACATTTGGGGTTCTCCTCTATTGTACTTTGCCATTGTAAAATGGTAGACAATTGATCTTAGTGTGAAAGACACTTTCGGGTGTTTTCATATTGCTATCTATATTTCACTATGTAGAAATTTATAGGAAGTGTAACAAAGAGAACAGTAGGAAATGAATAACTTCATATGAAGCATAATTATTATATTAACAAAAAAGGGAGATTTTATAACTACTGGAAATTTTGGCATCTGTCCCTGAATCAAATCTCTCTAGACTTACTTATAAGACTGCTTTGAGATAAAAAAGACAAAGAACTCAGTATATTTTGATTACCTACCTGAAAATTAGAGGCAAACTTTTATGATATATTCATTCTGTTTTTTCACTACTTCTCAGATCCTTTTAATATATTTTGTTCCTCTGTGTTTAGAATGTATTATTCACTTATATGTACATTCATTTTTACAAGAAAATTATCACTTTAAGTGATAGTGTCAACAACCTCACACTAACCACACACTTTTCCAATCTTTTTCAAGTTCTAAGAATTATTTTTTAAAAAACTTGTAATCATTTAGGCCTTTAGAGCTTAAAAAGGTCATTCAACCATATCATCAAAAAAAAAGAAAAAAGAGCATAGCCATGTAAAGCAAATATTATCGGTCCTCTGTTACACATAAGGTAAATGATATGATCAAGAAGACACAGCCCCTAATTGACAGCAACTAGATGTTAACATTCCTTTTCTAAATTCTAAAATCACACTTTTCAAATGGAATTCCTTTTTTTCTTTCTTTTATTCTACTTATTATCACCTAGGATTTTTGACTAACGTTGTAACCATTTGGTAAGGTGATAAAATAGAAAACCTAGAACTTTCCGAAACAATGCCATTATCTTAAGCAGAGAGACAGATCTAGCCTTGATCTTGCAGGAGGGATGCTAGATAGGAGGAACACCTGGGTGGCTCAGTTAGTTAAGGATCTGCCTTTAGGCTCAGGTCATGATCCTGGGTTCCTGGGATTGAGCTCCACATAGGTTCCCTGATCAGCTGGGAGCCTTCTTCTCTCTCTGCCTCTTCCTCTCCCACCTCTACTCATGTGTGCACTCTCTCTCTCTGTCTTTGAAATAAATAAATAATATCTTAGGGGGAAAAAAAAAAGCTAGACAGGTGCAACACCTTGTTCTTTGGATTGGAATGGAAATACACATCACCAAAACAAAGTCATGAGAAAGGATTCCAACACAGCAAAGATGAGGGAAAAACAGATCACTCTGCCACATCATAAAAATAAAGGCAAGTACCATCAGGTGCTAGCCAAAGTTCATAGGCTGCTAATTTGAATCAAACAGATGCTTTGGCCACATCTGTTGCCCTTGTGATACCAGCCTCTCCCCAACCCCCACCACTACCTTTTTGTCTTACACCAACAGAGCAATTAAAAAATGACCACTTGAGGGGCGCCTGGGTGGCTCAGTGGGTTAAAGCCTCTGTGTTTCGCTCAGGTCATGATCCCAGGGTCCTGGGATCGAGCCCCGCATTGGGCTCTCTGCTTGGCAGGGAGCCTGCTTCCTCCTCTCTCTCTCTCTGCCTACCTCTCTCCCTACTTGTGATCTCTATCTGTCAAATAAATAAATAAAATCTTTAAAAAAAAAAAAAAAAAAAAAAAAAAAAAAATGACCACTTGAAAACAAGAATGAGGCAACTGTTGTCAGCGTCTGATTTCTCTGTTTCCTCTAACACATGCATTCAGCATGACCGTGATGGCGGGGGGTGAGAAAAGTAAACATGGGAAGTGGTCCAATTTTAAGAAATCTCAAAAATGGTTCTAATGGTGGTGGGACCAAAGTGGCGCTGCAAGACGGCCTCCTGGGCCAGCAACAGCAGTGGAGGAAGGTGAGGATAAAATGCCTTTGACCCTGTCTACCAGGTCAGGGGTAAAACTGTGTCAGCCAAACTTCCCAGAGCCTCATCCCCCATCCATCAAATGGAGATCCTACTGTTCCTTCACAGACACCTCACAGGAAACTATGAACATTCAGTGAGATAGAACATTCTTTTGCTTATCCAAATAATAATAATAATAATACCACCATTATTTCTACTTTTTATTTATTTATTTCTACGATTTATTTATTTATTTATTTTTTTCCTTTTCTAGGCTTTGTGCTGAATCTTAACAGTAAAATAATTAAGAAGACCAGGGGCCTATTCTGTGTAATACCAATCCGATCAGCAATATGATGTTTGATGGTAGATATATATCCTTAGTGAAATTACAGTCAAAATGAAGGGAATAATAAACATGCAATTAGGATTAATGATTAAGTCTGGGGATAAGAGTACTCTCTCCATGAGATATCTTTGGGAGGTTTACGATGCTGGTAATCTTCTGTCCTGTAAGCTAGTCCTGAGCACCCAAGGTCACTTTGTCATCCTATGTACCGTCTAGACTTACATAGAATTTATGTAGATATAAGAATTATTTCATATTTTAAAAATCCCCCTTAAAAAAGACATGGGCCTTTTCATCAAAGAGTGCATAATATATTTGGAAATACAGGCATGGAACCCAAGAATGACAAATATAAACTAAATGCTTTGTGTCGGCATTGGTAAAGGGGAGGTGCAGTGACTGGGCCAAAAGGAAGGTTTCACTATGGTTCTGACATTTCACTATGATTTGGGTTTTCAGAAGGAAGGGAAGAGAAAGCATGCCACAGAAAACAAAATAAGAAAGCAAGGGAGATGCTGGAAGAGCATTTCGTATGCTTGGGACAGCTAGTGCCTAGCAGGAGGAACACTTGGAGAAACTAAAGAATAAAGAGGAAAACGGATGACTTCAAGAAACATACTCAATACGGTACTTAATACAAGATTTGGGGGCAAGCGACAATGTTTCTAGGATTCTGTTTTCTCATCTGTAAAATCAAAGAGCAAACAAGGTGATGGGGAGATCACAGGATACACCCCACCTTTAAACTGACCTTGTTCAGACCCTGTCCTCAGGGCTCACTGGGAGAAAGAAATCCTTAAACAAGTTCCTTCCACTTTTTTTTTTTTCCTTTTTTTTTCTTTTTCCCCCCACCAACCAGAGCTGGATGCTAAGATCATCTCCTGCCAAATAACAAAAAAAGGAGGAACGTGAAGAATATGTGCCCTCAGTATTCTCTGAGCTGCCACAACAGTTTACTTTAACAGTTTCTTTGGGCAACAACAGTTGACTCTCAGAGTTACTGCTGCATAATTCTCAGGAAGATCACACATAGTTTAATTTTTCAGTAGCTTTGGCATTAATATTTTATTATAATTATCAGAGAGGTAGGTTAGCATGGCACTACCCTTACCGGTAATTAATGACCCGCTGGGCACTGAAGGGATGAGCCATCTGGCGAGGCAAAGGGGGCACAGATGAGGGAAGAGGTGAGGAGTTTATGTTCATGGAGTGCCATTTTCCTATGCAAACACAGGCCGACAGAGCAGGAAAGCTTTGAAGGAACGGAGGAACAGAATAACAGAATTGTGAGTGTGCTGTGCAGAAAATTGGGATAGTTGGGATAATTTGGTTGTAAGGAAGGTGAGATAAGACAAGAGTAGAGGATGAGTAAAATGCATGACTGTATACAGAGCTTAATAATAATAGTAGGGACAGCTCACTTTGTTCATACTATGTATCAGGCACTAGGATAAATACTTTTCATATCTTAAGCCATTTTACTCTTGTAACCATCCTTTGAGTTAAGCACTAATATAACACAATTGTAAAGATTGTGAAGTGTGACTTACCAAGATTAAGCAATTTACTCAAGGTCACACAGCTGGTAAATAGGAATAAAAATGTTTGAACCCAAGTGGTTCTTTAAAAAACTTGTCTTTGTTTTTTTAAGATTTCATTTATTTATTATAGCATGAGAGAGAGAGAGCACATGAGTCAGGGACAGAGGCAGAGAGAGGGGGAGAAGCAGACTTCCTGTTAAGCAGGGAGCCCAACACAGGGGTTGATCCCATGACCCCAAGATCATGACCTGAGATGAAGGTAGATGCTTAACCAACTGACCCACCCAGGTGCCCCATCCTTTTCTTTTTTTTTTTTTTTTAAAGATTTTGGTGTTTGTTTTTTTTTTAAAGTAATCTCGAAACCCAACATGGGGCTCAAACTTACAACGCCAATATCAAGTCATATGCTCTACCACCTCATCCAGCCAGGCACTCCAAAAAACTTATCATTCTTCTATGTGACCCTATTTTGTTGATTTGTTCTCTCTTAATTAACTCACTGGTGTCACAATCTAAGTCTGATCAGTTGGAGTAGCAGCTGACCACTGAGGTGATGAGATCAGAAGTAAGACTCGTTCCCCTGTGTGTGTCACTTGTTCATTTCCTATCTCTTGCAACTAGTCAGATGGGGAAATATGAAATATGTCAGATAGCCAACATTTAAATTAATTCCAAGCCTAATCTGTATGCTAGGCCAAATATCCCCCTAGCATTCTATTGCTTACTTCAAATTTGTGCCAAGGCCCCTGTCCAAACTTGCTCACTGGAGAACTATATGATGAGTTTCATGTGAAAGCATTCTTTTAATTTTTTTTTTGTTTGTTTTTATTCTTAGCAACTTCAGGATCTATGAAAAAATGTGCAAGGCAATTCACTTAGCTTCAAGCAGTGAATGTATGTATGTGTGTATTCATACATACAGGAGTGGTAGAAAATTCACATTTCTTTTCTGAATCATTTTCTCAGTCCCATAGAAAAGGGAACTTGGCACATACAATTAAACTATCTTTGGTAACATGTTTTATTAAATTTTTACAAAAAAATCATAAGATGAGTCAGAATTAAAACAAAAATGCCACAAAGTCAGTAATTCACAGAGTGGATATTTCATTATTAATCAAAGTATAGCTTGATCAAGGGACGCCTGGGTGGCTCAGTTGGTTAAGCGGCTGCCTTCGGCTCAGGTCATGATCCTAGCGTCCTGGGATCGAGTCCCATATTGGGCTCCTTGCTCGGCGGGGAGCCTGCTTCTCCCTCTGCCTCTGCCTACCTCTCTGCCTACTTGTGATCTTTCTCTCTCTGTCTCTCTCTCTCTGACAAATAAATAAAATCTTAAAAAAATATATAGCTTGATCAAAATTATTCATATTATAGATTGAGAGTAACATAGAAACCAAATTTTGCCACACCCGAAGGACAACAAGGGGATTATATCTAGGCACTGGTGCTGAAAAAGGACCCTAAGGACATAAAGCTTGATGCACAAGGAAGGATGGCGATTATCAGGTCACAATTCATGAAAGGAATCATTAGTAAGGTGCTAAAGATAAAAGTTTTTTTTTTTTTTGGCAACAGATGGGAAGATTATATTAACAGGAAACTCAGGGAAAATGCTATATGGAAATCCAAGAAATTATTATCAAGTAATGTGAGTAGATACTAGAGACTGAAGCACTAAACTATTGTTTCTTAATGTGGAGTTGGAGTACATAAACTGATCCAGCCAAATGAAATTACTATTGTATTGGAATGGTTTACAAAAATTTTATTCAAGAACAAAAAAAAGGGTGAAGTCTATTTATTTAAAATAACCTAGTTCAGGCTGGAGACCAGTATATTAGCCATGAGAAGGTAGATTAAACTGTAGTAATAAAATCTCCCAAACCTCATTAGAAATACTTATTTCCTGTTTATGATACATTTCAGTTATCACCTGGAGTGACGTGGCCTAGTCCTTTGTCTTCTCCCAGGAAAGAATCCAGTCAAGAGACAAAAAGCATGCGCAAGCAG
Organism: Meles meles; assembly: GCF_922984935.1. Taxonomy (NCBI): domain Eukaryota; kingdom Metazoa; phylum Chordata; class Mammalia; order Carnivora; family Mustelidae; genus Meles; species Meles meles. The sequence continues at coordinate 42,144,995 of NC_060078.1, read as the reverse complement.
AGTTTATTAAATATACTCACAAGAGGGATAAGCAGGCAGTTTGAGAGATAGACTCAAGTGCCCTGAATGTAAGTGGTCTTAGGGTTTTTCTTAACTGGGGGTTGGAATATTCACTATGGGGGTAGGAAGCAACATTTCCTATCTTTTCTTCTGAATTTGGTCAGGGGTTTCCTGTCTTGGCATTTACCATCTTGGGCCAGTCTGGTTTGATCCAGCTTCTTGTGGAGCACTGCCAGAATAAACCTCTGATCATCCTACAGCTGGTCGAGAAGGAAGGTTCCTTCCTTGTTGTGGTGCACCTGAGTGAAGTTCTTATGTCTTACTTATTACCCAGGATCCCCTAAAAAAGCCCCCAGGTATGCGCCAAACCACAATGCTAATGTGCATCCTATACCTTCTGTACTGGAATTCCTTTTGGCCATCAGGCAGGATATGCCTAATTGCAGGTCTCATATGTCTCCCACCAAACATCTCCTTCCTGCTGCACCCCCACCCCTCCTGGGGGACCCAAGCTTTAAACAACTATCTAATCGCCTGTCACATTCCCATCGAAAGTTGGCTGAGAACCATATATGTATTATCATTATTGTTCTCTTTTTGGGACTCAGGCTAACAGAGTAACCACCTTCTGGAATATTTTTAGTCATAAGAAGGAAAGAAAAAAAATACATGACATAAGCATTGGCTCTTAAAACCTTTGCCAAGAAGTAGAATATATCATTTCTTCTCAAATTTCATTAGTCAAAGCATCATCCAGCAAGCCTAAGTTCAACAGGGTGGGGGACATATGATTATCATACAGAAAGTAGAACTGGAAAGATCTGAAAAATGATTTGTGTGCTCTGCAACTGCTTATAATGTAACTTGATTCTGAACCAATAGAATGTAGGAGCTAGTCAAGTAGGAACTCTTTATCTATTTTCCAATTGTGATAGGCGTCAGCCTAGAAAATGGGAAAGGTGATCTTTTTTTAAGACCTTATTTTTAAGTAATCTCTGCACCCAATGTGGGGCTTGAACTCACAGCCCCAAGACCAAGAGTTTCAAGTTCTATCAACTGAGCCAGTCAGGTGTCCCAGGAAAGGTGAACTTTTAAGTCAAGTATCCTAGACAGATTTGTGTGTCATTATGTGTTGGTAGGTGCCTATGTCTTGATATGTGTATGGTAGGTATATTTATGTATATGGGAATGGGATAAAAAAGGGATATAAAGGATTAGATAGATCTAGTGGATGAGACAAAAACAAAAAAAATGGTGCTAAATTATGTAATGAAGGAAGAAAAATTACAGCTTATCTGTGGCTTAGATACTGTCTTCCTGGGAAAAAGAAAAGGAGAAGAAAATTCACACAACATTGAGGGTGTTCTACTTGATAAGGGTGTTATACCAAACCTTTTATTTAATTCCTCCAATAACATTCTAGGATCAAAATATATAGATTCATATTAACACCCTCATTTTGAAAAGGAAGAAACTTGAATATTGCAGAAGTCTCCAAATTTACAAGCTCAGGATTTTAACCTCACTGCAAGTTATTTTTCCAACCCCTTACCCTGATGACTTCCCATTTCAACCACCTATGCATCTCATAGACATTTCCCCCACACTGTGGGATGAGTAGAAAGCAATATAGCAGTGACTGATCCCCGATCCAGTGGGAAACTCAGTCCGGGAAAAACTGAAAACTAAAATTCCTTAAACCATTCCATTAACCAGACTTCAAATTTTAGATGTGCTTTCTAGGATCAGATTGTAACACGTGCTTTTGTTTAGCTTTTACCTTTGCTGCAGAGTGACCATCCAGGCTTAGTGGATGAACAGGTGCCTGTTCAAGTAACAGTTTTACAAAGATACTGTTTCTCCTTCAAGAGTGGTATTGTGGAAGATTTTTCTTCCTTTGGAATAGATGTTCAAAGATGCCTATTATTTGACCTCTACCAGGTAGGCTGCCTTGCAGCTGGCCCTCCTGTATAAATACGTCCAGACAACTGAGATCAGCTTTAATGGAAGCACAGGGATGAGAGGTACAGCAGGTTACCCATCCTCATGCGTTTGGTATTCCGGAGGAGTAGCTCAAGTCCCGGGCCTTGTTAGAGAAAGAGGGAAGATGCACAAAGACCTTGGATGTGAATCATGGCTTCTCCTTCAGCTTATTAAAGACATGTCTATTCCTGTTTGGCCTCTGATGCTGTTTTGGCTACCTGTCAGGGAGATTTTTTGAGCAGTGAATGAACAGTCAGATATTTTGCAGTTTATTGCTGTGCACGGGCATAGGCCTTTTGTCAGAGAGCTAACCAACAGCCACTTTGAACAGTGCTCTCTCTCTCTCTTGAAAGATTGAGCAGAATTATTGATATGGACAATTCTCATTGTGGAAGAAAAATATATTTTGGGTTTTGATAGACTTTACATGAAATGCCACAATAGTGGCATTTTAGAGTTTCTAATATGCAAAAAACTTTTAAAGAGCTCTGTAAGGTTCAGAATTACTGACACATACTCTTGTCAAATAAAATAGACATTCTAACATTTAATAGAGTCATTCAGATTTCACTAACATTGGCATGTCATTCATGAAACTCAATAATTTCTTAATTGGATACTTTACACACCATCATTTTGTTTAAATGAAAACAATAATTGGAAATACACAAACTGTTTCATTCTTAGATTCATAGTTAAAACTTTTTATATCACAGGTCCTTTATAAAAAGATTTCAAATAAGAAGTCTACTGACAGATGATAAATTTACTAATAAAAAAATAAAATTAACCCAGGCCACTCAATTTGAAAAATCAGAAAACCACTTCTTCTATTTCTTGTGAATGTCAATTTCCATTGTGTTGTTTTGCATAGTTATTTCTGCTTGGAAAAACAATTCTTTGGAATTAGTAATTCTACTGGTGCAATCCCCCAAGCACATAAACAGTTTAAATTTTTTGTGAATAGGCGAAGAGAGAAGGAGCATGTATTGTTTTGAGTGGTCGTGGAGCTGAGTGAGAAGTAAATAACTGAGTAGTGAAGATCAAGCTACAAACCAACTGTGTCTAGTTTCTAGAATTGGCAAAGAAAGGACACATATCGGGTGCCTTAGTGGCTCAGTGGGTTAAAGCCTCTGCCTTCAGCTCAGGTCATGACCTCAGGGTCCTGAGATAGAGCCCCAGCATCAGGCTTTCTGCTCAGCAGGGAGTCTACTTCCCTTCCTCTCTCTCAGCCTGCCTCTGCCTACTTGTGATCTCTGTCAAATAAATAAAAATCTTAAAAAAAAAGAAAGGACACATAGGCCTTGAATTATTAATTTTACTTAATTTATCTAGTAGCTGAAATAAATCATAAGAAATTATCTTTATTTTATGTATCTATTTTTGCAATTTTTACATTTTCTTGGTGAGTCTTCATTGCTTTTAAGTATATTTTAAAATACTGTGTTATACAACATTTTTGTAAAGAGTAATACATATGTATATATGTAAACTTTGAAAATTCTAAGCCTGAGATGAAGTACTAAAATTTTATGTGTAATTAAATTTTGGGTATTTGGATATTTTATATGTTCATTTTTTTTCTACATTATTTTGTATTTTTGGAAGTTTCTTTATTTCTCTTCCAATTTTCTTGAAATATAATTTCTTTAGAATAAAATTCACTAACTTTGTATAGTTTGATAAATTTTGATAATTCTATAGTCTTATGTACCCACCACCTCCATAAATTAGACAGAAATGTTTCTATTACCCAAATGTTTGCTCATGTTCCTTTGTAGTTGGCTTGCTTACCTTAACCCTGCCCCAGACAAGCACTAATTTGCTGTCTGTTTTGTTACTAAATTTCATAAAAATGGTAGTTTTGCCAAAGGGTTTGAAATTGTGTCTGAACCTTCTCTGGATCAGCCATCTGTTTGCTGGAAAAACAAAAAACAGAGGAACACACTGAATTGCATCAAGACTGTGCAAGTAGTAAAATCCAGACTGTGGGACTCTCTAGGTCACAAGTTCTGGGCCCTTCACAGATATAAACAAACACACTTTATTAAATGGGCCCCAGATTCATAGTCATTTGTTAGACTTCTTTCTCTTAGCATAATGTTTTTGAGATTCATCCATGTTGTCACATGTATTAACAGCTTGTCTGTTTTTATTGCTGAGTAGCTTCCATAGCACGGATGGTCTACAGTATGTTTATTCACTCACCAGTTGATGGAGATTTGATGGTTTCCATTTTCTGACTTTTATGAAATTGTTAGTGTGGTCATTTATGTTCAAGTATTTGTGTGAATATCTGCTTTCATTTCCCTTGAGAAAATAATTAGTAGTGTTTCTAGGTCTGATGGTAATCTATGTCGGATTTTATATGATACTGTGAAATTGTGTTCCAAAATTACTACACAATTTTATATTCTCATAGCAATTTATGAGTGTTATGGCTGCTCTATATCCTCATCAACACTTGGTATTGTCAGTCTTTTTAACTTCAGCCATTCTAGTGAGTGAGTAATTGTATCTTATTGTCTTAATTTTTATTTTTCTGATGACTGAGGATATTGCATCTATTTTCATGGGCTTCTTTACTATTTGTGTGTCTTTAATAAAGCATACACCCCCACTTTTTAACCCACTTTTAAAACTTGATTATCTCCTTTTTCTTAAATTGTAGTTTTTTTTAATAATCTTAATGCAAGCCTTGTATCATATATATATAAATTTTACCCTCAATCTATAGCTTGATTTTTCATTTTCATAACTATCTTTCAAAGTGAAAAAGTTTTCAATTTTGGTGAAGTTTATTTTTGTCATTTCTTAAGACTTTATGGCCCCTGCTTTTTATATCCTGCTTAAAAATCTTTTCCAAATCCAGTATCTAGAAATCATCTCTTTTCTTCTAAAAGCTTAGGCAATTAATTACATTTAAGTCTATTATCCATTCAAAGTTAATTTTCTATTTGGAATGAAGTAGGGGTCAATGTTTACTCTTTCTATATGGGTTGCTATTTGCTCCAACATTATTTGTGGAATAGACCATCTTCCCTTCATTAAATTATCTTAATGCCTTGCTAGGAAATCAAGTGATCATTTAAGTAGAAAGTCTATTCTTAATTGTTCATTATACTTCACCATTCTATATGTTTATTCTTATAATAGCACTATATTCTCTTGACAATTGAAGTTTATAGGAAGTCTTAAAATAAGAAAGTGTAAGTCCTTCAAGCGGTTTTTATTTTATGAAATTGTTTGGTTAAGGGTGCCCGGTGGCTCAGTTGGTTAAGTGGCTGGTTTTGGCTTAGATCATGATCTCAGAGGCCTGGGATCAAACCCTGCATCTGGCTCCTTGCTTAGTGGAGAGTTTGCTTCTCCTGCTCCCTCTGCCCCTCCCCCCACCTGTGCACTGTCCCTGTCTCTCAAATAAGTAAATAAAATCTTTAAAAAAATTTTAAAAAGAAATTGTTTGGTTATTCTAGGTCTTTGCCTTACTGTATGTATTTTAGCATGAATTTGTCAGTTTCTTCAAAATACTGGCTAAGATGTTGTTTGGGATGGCATCAATCAGTAGTTCAATCTGAGGTGAACTGCCATCTTAATCACACCCAGTCTTCCAATTCATGACCATTTTATATCTTCCATTTATGTGGGCCCTCTCTGATATTCCTTATCAGCGTTTTCTGCATTTCAGGGTATAAATCTTATACATTTAAAAAAAAAATCCCTAAGTACTTTGTGATGCTCTTGTAAATACACTCTGTTAAAACTTCATTCCACAATATTAGGTGGGTACTTACTATATGCTGTGGACTGCTCCAAGCCCTAAAGGTGGTTCTCCAAAGGCAGTCAGAAAATCTTAAAACTAGTTTCATATGTGTGACCGTTTGTGAAAATCTTCAAAATAAATCTACTTCAAACAAAGTTATGCACACACACAAACACGGTGAGCTCCCAGGTGAACCAGGTGGCAAGATGTCTTGGAGAAGATGACTCTACCTTTGTCATTTGTATTTGGAATCTCTTCTCTATTTGGGAAGGATTAGAGACTTATAAAATGAGTTGTTACTTAATTAAATTAAATGTGACCTAAAAAATGTCATTTTTGATTTAATAGTACATAAAAATAGAGTTGAACTCTTGATATTGATCTTGTATCCTGAGGCCCTACTAACTTCACTGATTGGTTCTAATAGCTTCTTGGTGGATTCCTTTGGACTGTCTGTGTACATAACCATGTAATTAAGTAAAGACAGTTTTATTCTTCACTTTATGTATGCTTTTTATTTAGTTTTTCTGCTTTATTGTACAGTCTAGGATCTCTCGTACAAAGTTAAATAGAAGCAGTGAGAATGAACATTAAGATTTTATGCAGAAAGCATTATTTCACCATTGAGTATGATCTTAGTTGCAGATTTTTCATAGATGTCCTTAATTTGATTGAGGAAATTTCCTGTTTAACTGTGAACTTTTAGCATAAATGAGTGTTGGATTTTATTAGGTGCTTTTCCTAGATCTATTTAAAAGACTATTTGGTTTCCTTTTTTATCTTTTTCATATTCTGAATTACCTCATTGGTTTTCAGATGTTTCAAATAAATCACTTTATTTCCAGAAATAGTAACAGTTAGGTATGATACATCACTTTTATTTTGTTGGATTCTACTTGTAAAGTTTATTGAGTGTTTTTGTTTGTATGTTCATGCAGGATATTGAGCTTTAGCTTGCTTTCTTGTGATGTCTTTCACTTCTGTTTCAGGGCAATACTGGTGCCATTGGACAGGTTGAAATGTCTTTCCTTCTCCTCATTTTAATGACAGTGTTTGTATGGAATTTGTATTATTTCATTGTTACCTAAATTATTGAATTAAATCGGTGAAGCCATCTGGGCCTGTATTTTTCCTTCTGGAAAGAGTTTCATTGTGAATTACATTTCTTTAATTAGGTTCAGACCATTAGAATTTTCTATTTCTCCTTGCATCAATTTTGATAATTTTTATATTTCAAGAAATATGTCCATTTCATCGAGGTTGTCAAATGTATGGACATGATATAATCCATAATATTTTTGTTATTTTAATATTTCTAGCATCTGTAGTGTTAAAACACTTTCATGCATGATATTGACAGTTTGTATCTTCTCTCTTTTCTCTTTAAGAAGAAATAAAAATAATAGCATTTTGCATTTATTCATATATTTACCATTTTCAATACTCTTCATTCCTTTTTTGATGATTCATGTTTCTATTAGGTATCATTTCCCTTCAGTCTAAAGAAATTCCTTGAGCATATCATGGCAATGTTCAATATCATTAGCATATTCTTGCAATGAATTCTGTTTGTTTTCTTTAAACTGAAAATTTCCTCATATCAATTCCCTTCCTTAAGGATATTTACACTGGATATAGAACACTGAATTCATCTTTTTTGGGAACACTTAAGATTTTATTTGTTTGAACGAAAGAGAGAAGGAGAGAGAGAACAAGCAGGGAAGAAGGAGAAGCAGGCTCCTCTCTGAGCAGGGGGCCCAATGTGGGGTTCCATCCCAGGACCCTGGGATTACAACGTGAGCTGAAGGTAGATGCTTAACCAACTGAGCTACCCAGGCACCCCTTCAAACATTTTTTTACTCTTCCTGTAAGTTTTTGTCCTTTTACATTATGGAAGAAACCTCAAGAATATCTTTCACGTCACTTATTCAAATTTCCATAGTGCTGTTTACATGATTTACCAACCACAATATAGATTTTACTTCTCCTAAACCACTTTAAATTTCCTTTTCTTTTTTTTCCATTATTCATTTTTCTTCCATTTTCATTTATTTTTAAAAACCTCAACTTTTTTTCATATGGTGTTTTAAAATGTTAAGGATATCAAACCATTTTCTGAAATGTGTTTTGAGTTACTACTCATAGAAAATTTGTAGTGATTTTTTCAGTGTTTAGATTTTATTTATTTATTTATTTTAGAGAGCATAAACCAGGGGAAGAAGAGGGATAAGTAGACTCTATGCTCAGTGCACAGCCTGACAGGGGACTCGATCCCAAAACCCTGAGATCATGACCTGAGCTGAAATTAAGAGTCGGACACTTAATCGACTGAACCACACAGGTGCTGCTGGAGTGGTATTATTTGAATCTTGGGGATAAGCTGACTATATTTTATAATGCATTTTTATTTGTTTCATTCTGTTTTATGTACATACTACTATGTATGTGATATATGCATTTGTGTATGTGTATATATGTATGAATGTACATATATATGCATATATAATGGGATGAATATCACTCACACTTAAAATCTATCAAGATTACATCAAGAGATATGATGTGTTGGGGCGCCTGGGTGGCTCAATGGGTTAAAGCCTCTGCTTTCGGCTCGGGTCATGATCCCAGGGTCCTGGGATGGAGCCCCGCATCTGGCTCTCTGCTCAGCGGGGAGCCTGCTTCCCTTCCTCTCACTCTGGCTGCCTCTCTGCCTACCTGTGGTCTCTGTCTGTCAAATAAATAAATAAAATCTTTAAAGGAAAAAAAAAAGAGATATGATGTGATGTGGTGTATGATTTGAACAAAATAGTGGGCAAAATCTTTTCTCATATATGCATCTGAGAAGTAGGTTGATGAGCTAGTTCCTGGCAGAATTCCCAGTTCCTAAAAACTATCCTATGTTTCATCTTTGTTTGACAGATATAGGATATTTTTCTTCTTCGATGAGTGATTTTCTAAATTACTGACTAGATAAATTGCATGAAAACTCCAACTCTCAAAATAAATTATTCCTTAGTCTGTATCTAATGCTTCATCATTTCATGGGTTGCGGGGTCAATATGTTTAATGATACATGTTTTCCTGTCTCCAGATTGTAAAACTTAGAAATCCCCTTACCTGGGCGCCTGGGTGGCTCAGTGGGTGAAGCCGCTGCCTTCGGCTCGGGTCATGATCTCGGGGTCCTGGGATCGAGTCCCGCATAGGGCTCTCTGCTCAGCGGGGAGCCTGCTTCCCTCTCTCTCTCTCTGCCTGCCTCTCTATCTACTTGTGATCTCTCTCTGTCAAATAAATAAATAAATCTTTAAAAAAAAAAAAAAAAAAAAAAGAAATCCCCTTACCTTTTCCACTTGTGTCTTAGAGAATTCATTTGTAGAGAATTAAAAATTTCCTTAAAAGCCCTCAGAGAGAGGCGCCTGGGTGGCTCAGTGGGTTAAGCCTCTGCCTTCAGCTCGGGTTATGAGCTCAGGGTCCTAGGATCGAGCCCCACATCAGGCTCTCTTCTCAGCAGGGAGCCTGCTTCCCCCTCTCTCTCTGCCTGCCTCTCTGCCTACTTGTGATCTCTCTCTGTCAAATAAATAAATAAAATCTTAAAAAAAAAAAATCAGAGACCCTGGAGAACAGAACTGTCGCAAGACTGACAAGGGAAATAAAATCTTGTGATTCTCTGGATCCTCTGCTTAAGTTGGGCTACTGGCTATATCCTTCGCAGCCATAGTGGTGAAGGTTTTAACATCTTTGTAGTTAGGAAAACAGATGTATGGGTACATTTAATGTCGATGACACATGATACTAACCACATACCAAGTATCCAGATCTATAATATGTGAGTTCTAATAGGGAATAAAAAGATTTTATTCCAATAGGATTCAACAGTACATTAAAAGGATTATTCACCACGATCAAGTGGGATTTATTCCAGGGCTGCAGGGTTGGTTCAACATCCGCAAATCAATCAATGTGATAGAACACATTAATAAAAGAAAGAACAAGAACCATATGATACTCTCAATAGATGCTGAAAAAGCATTTGACAAAGTACAGCATCCCTTCCTGATCAAAACTCTTCAAAGTGTGGGGATAGAGGGCACATACCTCAATATTATCAAAGCAATCTATGAAAAACCCACCGCAAATATCATTCTCAATGGAGAAAAACTGAAAGCTTTTCCGTTAAGTTCAGGAACACGGCAGGGATGTCCATTATCACCACTGCTATTCAACATAGTACTAGAAGTCCTAGCCTCAGCAATCAGACAACAAAAAGAAATTAAAGGCATCCAAATTGGTAAAGAAGAAGTCAAACTATCACTCTTCGCAGATGATATGATACTATATGTGGAAAACCCAAAAGACTCCACTCCAAAACTGCTAGAACTTGTACAGGAATTCAGTAAAGTGTCAGGATATAAAATCAATGCACAGAAATCAGTTGCATTTCTGTACACCAACAACAAGACTGAAGAAAGAGAAATTAAGGAGTCAATCCCATTCACAATTTTACCCAAAACTATAAGATACCTAGGAATAAACCTAACCAAAGAGACTAAGAATCTATACACAGAAAATTATAAAGTACTCATGAAAGAAATTGAGGAAGACACCAAAAAATGGAAAAATGTTCCATGCTCCTGGATTGGAAGAATAAATATTGTGAAAATGTCTATGCTACCTAAAGCAATCTACACATTTAATGCAATCCCTATCAAAATACCATCCATTTTTTTCAAAGAAATGGAACAAATCATCCTCAAATTTATATGGAACCAGAAAAGACCTCGAATAGCCAAAGGAATATTGAAGAACAAAGCCAAAGTTGGTGGCATCACAATTCCGGACTTCAAGCTCTATTACAAAGCTGTCATCATCAAGACAGCATGGTACTGGCACAAAAACAGACACATAGATCAGTGGAACAGAATAGAGAGCCCAGAAATCGACCCTCAACTCTATGGTCAACTAATCTTCGACAAAGCAGGAAAGAATGTCCAATGGAAAAAAGACAGCCTCTTCAATAAATGGTGCTGGGAAAATTGGACAGCCACATGCAGAAAAATGAAATTGGACCACTTCCTTACACCACACACGAAAATAGACTCCAAATGGATGAAGGACCTCAATGTGAGAAAGGAATCCATCAAAATCCTTGAGGAGAATGCAGGCAGCAACCTCTTCGACCTCAGCCGTAGCAACATCTTCCTAGGAACAACGGCAAAGGCAAGGGAAGCAAGGGCAAAAATATTCCAACCAAAAAAAAAAAAAAATTGAAAATACCATGATATACTCTGTAATTAGACTATTACTAAGACTTATACTATCTCTAGTAGTCAATTAATTTTCTGTTCTAACAGAAATACTATCATGTATTTGTGACTTACAGCAAAATACTAAACAAAAGAGAATATCCATGTAATATCTTTCATACACTCCTTTAAAAATGCTGAAACTATAAAACCGAAAGTTTTTTTTTTTTTTTCTGTAATAAGATTACACATGAACAAATTTGGTCTTCTTTTTGAAAGTGTTTATTTTCTTTTTGAGAAATTCTTAGAGTAGTTTTGATTAAGAAAATGAACAAGAGAAGAGAAATCTGAAGGAGGGTATAATAACATTTTAGGATACTTTTGGGATTAAATTCAGTATTTTTACAACTATATAATCTGTCCTGTGTCCTTAGAGGAAGATGGGAACAGAGAAAGTCCACAGTAGCTTTCCAGGCAACCATTTTCTCATATAATCCACAGCATTGATTCCACATATCCATTAAAATGAAAAATAGCTATTTTGGCTAAACTACCATGAATTCAATAGAAATCAGCAATTTCTCATCATTTGCCACTCATAATAATTTATTGTTAACTCTTTTTAAAAAAATAACATTGGCCGATATTTTTAATTTTATTCTTATTTTTTATTTGACACACAGAGATCACAAGTAGCCAGAGAAGCAGGCAGAGAGAGAGGAGGAAGCAGGCTCCCTGTTGAGCAGGGAGCCCAATGCTGGGCTTAATCCCAGGACTCTGGGATCATGACCCAAGCCGAAGGCAGAGGCTTTAACCCCTGAGCCACCCAGGTGGCCCCATTGGCCAATATTTTAAAAAATCTACAATTTCAGACATTTTCTGCCAGTCAATTTCTGAAGGCATATTAACAGTCAAATGTTTCATTTCCACTGTCTGAAGTGAAAACAGAGACCAAGGATTATGCATACTTATTTTTTGGAAATCTTGCCTTAAGTTAGCAAACATCACTTCAGTTGACTGTATTGGCCTATAGTAATCGCAAGAACATACCCGGGAAGTTGGGAAATGCAGTTCTTATCTAGAGAACTGCCTTCCAGCAATAACACAATGTGAAAGACTTGCATAATTTTTTTTAATTACATAATTTTACTATTTTCTTTGGTAACAATTTTGTGTATACCTTTATGTAGTACATACTACTATTCTGAGTACTAGGGAATGTAACCACTCCCTTGTATGAATTATTTCACACAGTTAATGTCAATTTGTCTTTAAACAGCTTGTACAGATATATATTATAATAATATATAATATATAATATAGTTAACCAACTTAAAAGTATTTACAATTAAATTCTTTTTTAGTATATTCATTGAGATGTGAATCATCACAAAAATATCTTATAAAATTTGGTTACCCCATTTTGGAAACTCTGTGCCCGTTATCAGTTACTGCTAGTTCTTCCTCCTCCCCCAGCCCTAGGCAACTACTAATCTACTTTCTGTATCTTTAGATTTTCCTGCTCTGGCAGGAAATTTCACATTAATGAAATCTTACAATATGAGATATTTTGTTACTGGCTTTTTTCATTAAACCTGACCTTTTCAGGGTATATCCTTATTGTAACATACTACTACTCTATTTTTATTGTCAGGAAATATTCTGTTATGTGAATTTACTAAATTTTCTTCATGCAGTCATCAGTTGATGGACATTTGATTTGTTGCCACTTTTGGGCTACTGTGAATTAGGCTTCTATGAACATTTCTGTTCAAGTTTTTGTGTGACTGTATGTTTCTATTTTGCTTAGGTATGTATCTAGGAGTGGAAAGCCTGGGTCATATGGTAACTCTATGTTTAATAATTTGAGGAACTGCCAAATTCATTTTACGTTCCTATCAACAATATATGAGACTTCTGACCTCTCCACATCTCTGCCAACACATGCTATTCTCAAAGCTTTTAATTATAGTTATTTTGGTGTTTGTGAAATAGTATTTTATTGTAGTTTTGATTTGCATTTATCTAATGACTAATGATGTTGCACAACTTCTCATGTTCTAATTAATGATTTGTATGTAATCTTTAGAGATTCCTATTCAGAACTTATGCCCATTAAAAAATGTAGTTGTTTATGCCTTTATTACTGAGTTGTTAGAATTCTCTGTGAGTTCTGGGTACATGACTCCTATTAGATATACCTTGTAAATATTTTCTTCCACTTCATGGGTTGTCTTTCATATCCTTCATGGTATACTTTGAAGCACAAAAGTTTTTAAATTTAATAAATCCAATGTATTTCTTTTTCATTTTGTCACTTATACTTCTGATGTTCTAAGAAAAAAGGAAAGAAAACTGTTGTCTCCTCAAAGTCCCAAGATTTCACTGCTAGAATTTTTTTCTACAGTTTTTAAAATTTTACTCTTAAACTTGTTTATGATCTATTTTATGGTTTTATTGGTAGGGTAATGATGTGAGGAAAGAGCACAAATTAACTCTTTTGCATGTGGATCTAGAGTTGTTCAGTGCCATTGGGTGGGGTGCAGGGAATGCTTTCCTGATTGAATTGTCTCGACGCTCTTGTTGAAATACAATTTACCAGAAATGGATGAATTTATTTCCGAACTCTCAATTCTTTTCAGTTGAGTGATATGTCTACCATTAGGCCAATACCACACTGTCATGATTACTGTAGTTTTGTGGCAAATTTGATATTAAGAAGTGAGTCCTTTAACTTGATTCTTTCAAGAATGTTGTGTTTTGTTTCAAATCATCCCTAGGAATTTCTCTTGTTATTTTTGACCCATTTGCGATTTATAGGGATATAGTTCAATTTCTACGTATGTGTGAATTTTCCAAATTTCCTTGTTATTGTTTACTCATTTAACTGTGGTCAGAATGAGTTCAATCCTTTTAAATTTATTGAGCTTCATTTACATCTTCTATATCTTTGTTAAAATCTTTTTTCTCACTGTTCTATCCATTATTAAATGTGTGGTAATAAAGTCTCCAACTGTTATTGTTGACATTGCTATTTCTGCTTTAAAAATTTTGACAGTCTTTTCTCATGTACATTAGGGCCCCAGTAGGCATGTATCTGCTTATAATTTTATGTTTTCTTGATAGATTGATACTTTTATATTACAAAATCTTCTTCTTTATCTCTAGGTATTTTTTTATGTGTGTGTGTTAAAATATATTTTTTTCTGTTATTTGTACAGCTGCTCCAGCTCTTTTAAAGTTGGTGTTTGTATGGTATATCTCCTATCCTTTTATTTTCAACCCACATGTATCTTTCAAACTGAGGTGTTTCTCCTTTAGAAGAATTTAGTTGAATATTTTAAAAAATCTAGTTTGATAGTATCTTTCTTTTGACTGGATTGTTTAACTCATTACATTTACTGTTATTATTGATATTGTTGAGTAGATTTCTCTTCATTGTTACTTTCACATCTCATGTCTCTCCTTTACTACCTTCTCTTACACTAAATGAAGCTTTTCTAGTGTAATATTTAATAATTTTGCTTGAATAATTTTAATCTTTAAAAAGGTTTTTACAGTTTTTCTAGAGATTATAATATTAATATTAATCTATCAGAACCTATTTCAGATTTATACTAATTAATTCCACTGGAATATAGAAATTTTACTTGTATTTGTCTATTCCTTTCTTTCATTTATTGTCTTTGTTATTGTTACAACTATTATACCTATCTATGTTACAAATCTAACAGTGTGATTCTAATAATTATTATTTTTGTGGTTTTTGTAATGAAAGGGAGAGAAGAAAACAGAAATCGTATATGCTTGTAGAGTTTATTAACCTCATTATTTGCCATTTCTGGTTCATTTCTTCCTCTGGATTTAGGTTACTATCTCATGTTTTTTCTTTACTGCTGGACAGCTTTTTCCCAGTTGCCTTCTCTGCTGTTAATTTTAAACAGGTGCACTTCTGTATGTTTTAGTCCCAACTGTATAGTTAATACACATTATTTTATGCTGTTGCCTTTTTAATTAGTTAAGAAAAGAAAGAAGAGATATGTTATTGTCTATAAAGTTACCTTACTGGTACTCTATATTTTCATACAGATTCAAATTACTGTCTGCTGTCCTTGCTCTCAGCCTGAAAAACTGCCTTTAGTATTTTTTGCAAAGTATTTCTACTTGTAACAAATTCTCTCAGTTTTTTACTTATCTGGAAATGTCCTTATTATATCTTTACTCTGGAAAGAGTTTTATTGAATATAA
Source organism: Meles meles (assembly GCF_922984935.1). NCBI lineage: Eukaryota > Metazoa > Chordata > Mammalia > Carnivora > Mustelidae > Meles > Meles meles. The sequence goes on along the minus strand of NC_060078.1, from coordinate 42,129,764 downwards.
GATTCTTGGTTGATAGGGTTTTTTTTCAACCTTTGAATATTTTATCTCACTGCCTTCTGGCCTAGATTGTTTCTGATGTGGTGTAAGCTGTTAGTCTCATTCAGGTTCTCTTGTACATGATGAATCATTTTTCCTTGTTGTATTCAAAGGGTTTTCTTTTTCTTTAAGTATTTGGACTATGACATGCCTGACTGTAGATCTCTATGCATTTATGCTACGTGGAACTCACTAAGGTTCTTGAATATGTGGACAAATAGTTTATTTTTTTCCTGCTCATTGGTCTCATCTTCTTCTGGTGTCTCCATTATACATATTTTTTTAATTTGATTTATTTATCAGACAAACATCACAAGTAGAGAAGCAGGCAGAGAGAGAGGGAGGAAGCAGCCTCCTCGCTGAGCAGAGAGTCCGACTTGGGGCTCGATTCCAGGACCCTGAGACCATGACCCGAGCTGAAGGCAGAGGCCCCAACACACTGAGCCACCCAGGTGCCCCATACATATCTTTATAGGCTTTATGTCTTATAAAGTTCTCAGATCTATTCATTTATCTTCATTCTTTTTTTCTGATTGCATAACTTCTATTGATCTGTCTTTAGATGTTCTGATTATTTCTGCCAGCTCAAACCTTCTGTTGAGTCCCTTAGTGAATTTTTCATTTTCAATTATGTACTTTTCAACCACAGTATTTCCATTTGGTTATGTTTCATAATTTCTATATACTTATTAGTATTACCTATTTGATGAACTATGTATCATGCTTTTCTTTAAGTCTTTGAAAGAGGCTCCTTTAGTTCTTTTAAATATTTGTAATATCTACTTTGAACTCATTGTCTGCTAAGTCCAATATTTGGGCTTCTCAGAGGCTAGCTTTATTTCCTGATATTTCTCCTGTGTATGGGTCACATGTTAATGTTTCTTTGGATGCAATATCTTTTTTTGTTAAAAACTATACATTTTTGATAATACATTTTAATAACTATAGATACTGATTCTCCTTTGTGATTTGTTGTTGGTTTTGTTTGCTTTTATATTTTTTTTTTAGTAACAAGTTCATTGAAGTTTGTTTATCCTGCATTGTCTAGCCTTTAATGTCACTCTTCAGAGGGCATATTCCTACAGTGAGTGCTCAGTCTCCTGGAGTGCCTGAGTTGCTCTATCTCTATTGCTATTACACCCAGATGTTAGCCTCCACTCTGTATTGTTTTCAGCAATGATCTTGAGTGTAAATTGTCCCTTAACATGATCTGATTAAAGTAGATTCCTTTTTCAGGGTTAGAATATTATCAATGTTAAGATTCAATATTGAGAAAATGACTGAGAAGGTCATTTTCAAAACAAGGTAAAATTTAAGGGTGCTCTTTGCATCTAGTGCATAGAGGCTATGGATTCTGTTGAGCATCCTACAATGTACAGGATCGCTCCACAGAACAAAGAATTATTCCTCCTAAAAACCAACAGTACAGAGATTGAGAAAACCTCTTATAAAGTTTTATAGTTTTAGGGTTTGTATTTATGTCTATGATCCATTTTGAACTATATTTGTATATGATTGGTATGTGATGAGGTTTATTAATTGATTGATTTTTTGTTTGTTTATGAATGTCAAGTTGTTTTAGCACCATTTGTTGAAAGACAATTCTTCCCCCACTGTATTGATATTGCTACCTTGACAAAAGTTAATCCACCATATTTGTGTGATTTTATTTGGGAATTTTCTTCTGTCTTATCACTTCATCTCCAATACAACAAAATCTTGATTTACCGTTGGCTTGTACTTTCTTGAAATCAGGCAGTGTTAGTCTGCTCCTCTACACAGAAAACATAACAGGAATATAAAGAAGTACTAGGAGAAGTGCTTAAGGATATTTTTCAGCTGTTGGGATGACATTGTGTTCTTTAGTGTTAGCAGAGAGTACAAATCAGCTCAATAGGCAGGAGGTGGCCTTGAGGATTGGGCCAAAGATTCAGGTTGAAATGACTGCACATTTATTTATCCAGCTTAATTCTCTGTTCATGTGCTTTAGGCAACCTTGCTGGAGAGGCTTACACTAAGATTAGAGGTTAAGAGAAGTTTTGAATATTAAAGGAACTAGATCACTTTTTTATATACTTTGAATTTCTATGAGAAGCAAGAATGATCATAATGATATTAATATTTTGCATTGTTTGTGGTAGTGACATTTCATTTATAGAGTTCTTTCGAGTGTATTATCACACCCTTTTGCAACAAAAATATTGACAAGATAGAAATTATTTTCCCTGTATTCGGATAATGAAGTTAATAGTAATCATTATTTATTTAGTAATTTACTAATTTTTAATTTACTAATCATTTAGTAAAGATATATGTAGAAATTGACACGTTTACTATTTCAGAGTTTCCATGGGTTGATAAATAAAGCACTCGCCACTTTAGTAAGAAATGAGTTATAAGCAACATTTAGTATTATCAAAATGAACACTTGCCTAAGAGTCAACTAAAAGAGGACCCTGTTAAGGGATCCAAACACTATGTTGATATAAACAACAAGGAGATGAAAGTGGCTGGCATTGTATATGGGAACATAATTAGAGTTAATGAGATGAAATTAGGTGAGAATTATGGAGGAGGTCAAATTTAACTGAACTCTTGAGTTAAAAGCAATTAAGCAATAGAGCCAACTTTTCTGTTGAGTTTTGGGAAAACATGTCTTATATGTGAGAATATTTAGTTTATCGGACTAATTTCCAAGAACTGCTTAGAGATGATCCCAGAAAAAATGTTGTTTCTCAAGAAGTATAGCCAGCAGCAGAACAATGCATATGCACATAGTCTCACTTAAGCAAATTTTAAAAATTGTTTTCAATACCTACTATGTGCTGGAGATTGTCTAGTTTGAAAGATGATGATATTTTGTTTTTCCATTCAATTTAGTCCCTTTAAATTTGTTAATGATAGTAAAATTTTATATTATGTATAATTTATATACAAAATTAACATTTCCTTCTCTGTGTATTTTTGTAAAATGCCATGGTGATATATTAAAATATTTTCTTAAAATAATCTGAGTCATTAAAAAGATAGCAATAGAAATGATATGAACTTTACAAGCTGTTTTTTCAGTGTTACTCTAACAATTGAAATTAATTTTTGAATTTCAAAGTCATTTTGAGTTCAGCATTGACCCAGTTTAATGTAACTTTTAAATCATGAAGAATCAAATTTGGTCAATTATGAAAAGAATTCTCCAAGAGTAATTTTAGAAAAAACACAACATATTTCTGTTTCATTGAAACACTAAATCATATTTTCATAAATAGTCTGCAGAACAAAACATCAACCAAAGGCAACATGATGTAGTAGAAGGATTTCACACAGGAATGGGTAGGGTCCGCCAGTAGCTTTTCCAGGGTATATTTGTCTCTCATGCATAGTGTAAGGTCTTGGAATAAAAATAAAGGTGGAAAAACCCTCTGTAGTAAAAATATTGTGTTATGGATAAATGTGTATAATTTCTTTTTCTTTATTTTACCATTTTCCATTTATAATCTTTTTTTGGTAAAGATTTTATTTATTTGTCAGAGAGAGTACACACAAGCAGGCAGAGAGGCAGGCAGAGAGAGAGGAGGAAGCAGGCTCCCTGCCGAGCAAGGAGCCCGAGACTCGATCCCAGGACCCCAGGATCATGACCTGAACCGAAGGCAGTGGCTTAACCAACTGAGCCACCCTGGCGTCCCTCCATTTATAATCTCTTATTAACAAGGGGAAACAGTACGGAGAATGTTGATTAAATGAATAATCTTTCCCCTTAGGGATAGAATTCAGAATCTCTCTAAATGTAAGGTCAGTAGCTCTCTGTCCATATGTGAGTTATCATACACCTCTCTGCACAGTAATTGTTCCAGATTAGAATGCATGGCTGAACTATGCCCCAACAGGGCTGGCTATGGGGATGTTACAGGTTTGACAGATAGAGAGATGAGGGCAGACTTAAAGGAATGCTACCATTTATAAATCTGACAAGGATTTGTGTTAAAGTGGGGGAGGGGATAAACAATAGTTGAAGAACCTGGAAAATTAATAGCCAAGAAAGTGGTATTCTTGCTGGGAGTGTAATCTGGTCCAAGGGTGTGCTAGACAGTGAGCAGCACTGGGAACTTGGAGATCTGCGATCAAATTAAGTCTGAATGGTCAGGTGTCAATTTTCTGTTGATCCTTGTTAGATCTGATCATTTTACATGAGTCCCAAGAATATAGGCTATACTGCTACTATCTGCACAGTCCGGGAAAGAGACAGAGTACTGTGAGTACTGTGAGTGAGACACCACATTACCCACCCCATCTCTGATCCGTGGCTTCCTATCATCAAACTAATGTCAGTAATAACAGCTGGACCTCCCCCACAGGGCAAGGACCTGCTAGAATGGGGCAAGGATCTGCATTTTTTTATGGCAGATTCATTGGATGAGAGGAGCAGTTAATAGCTGAAAGGACAATCTGAGTTATATTTTCCCACGGATCATAAGACCCCCTTCACTTGTCACCTTTTACATGGATCAGTATCGAAGTCTCCAGGCTTAAAAAAGAAAACCCTCTTGTGGAGGAGAAAGACAATTGATGCAAGTGCATACAAATGCAAAATTCTGTGAGGCCTATGGAACATACAAACCTGGAAAATGACATGAGGCATATTGATATTCTCCCCCACACACAAATAAAGTGGGGGGGGAGAATATCAATATTTTGTTTGTCCACAAAGTTTCTCTTTGTGACATAGTTCTCAACAGAATATGTCTGAGCATAAATCGTCGTAGACAGGGAAATTTATGTGTCCCCGTCCTAACCCATGTTAGAAATTATTTAACATCATATTCTATATGATAGGCCTTTTTTGTTTTGTTTTGTTTTGCCTATTCACAGCCCTTTGCTTTAACAATAGCCTCTTTCTCCTTGAGAAGTGGGAGCAATCTGATGGAGGAAGCAAATGCCATTCTCTTCGTCCATGGAATTGCTGGACCACCAAACCATCGCTTCCTCATTTTCTGTCTGTCTAGATTAGGGACTGTAGGAGTTCATCCTACTTGAGTCAATGGGGACTCCTTTGTGGAGGTTTGGAGATCTGTTGGAAAGCTCACCATCGTTCTGTGTTAACAAAAGCCAAATCAGAGAACAGCCACCATTACCAGAACAACAAAGAGAAAGCCCCTCTGGTTGCTTCTGACAAGTGCTTGGGGGTTTGCCTCAGATTGCTGGACTGTGTCTCTGTGGCTTCTCCAGAGTCAGACTGCCCCATGTTCTGATTCAGGGTTAGTAGCAGAGAGGTAGACTCCTTTGTCAAATGCAGGTACCATAAAGTTTCCTCACACCAACCACCCACATCTTATAGGTGAAAATTTCCATTGTGGTTGCTGAGGTATATGGGGAAAAAATGGTTACTCTAATACAAAGAGTTTGGTTCAGAAATAGCGAAGTGCCTGGGGGATAGGGCCCGTATGTGTCTGGAGACAACAAGGGGAGCTGGCAGGGCTGATCAACTGAGTCAGGAAATTGTGGTTATTTACTGCTTTCGGAGAGGCGTGTGGGTCATCCTCTCTGCAGACTAGCTGGAACATAGAGATGGCTCAAGATTAGAAATAGAAAATTAGACTCCAGCAAAATAGGTCACTTGGACTCTAAAACAGAAAGACACAGGAATCAGCTTCAGCAGGGAGGAGGAAGCTGTTAAAAGGAAAGCATTAATTACCCAATCTGAAGAACCCAAAACTGAATTTATTCCAACTTCTAGCTGCAGGAATTGAGAAACTTAGTGGGGGAGGGGGCGGGGAAGGCAGACACCCTTAAAATAAAATGAAGCAGAGTTATTTGGAGTGAGGGAAGGTGAAATTTAGTCACTGTATAATTTTAAAGGTTTGGTTATACTCTAATTTAAAAAAAAGCTGATTGGTTAAATTCGACAGACATTTCAAGGAGATATGTGGATGGTGGCAATTCTGTTTTTGATTTTAAATCTTCTAGTAGAGAGGTGGATCACAACCTACAAAAGAGAGAAAAATTTTCAGTTTTCTCCCAGTGTGGGTCATGCAATTTTTTTTATTGTGTTAGTCACCATAAAATAATTTTTTTATTCCAAAAGCTAATTAAATATCAACAGCTGGAAAAATTGATGATAGTTACAGGCTTACACACCTTCAGGGTAACCTGGACCAATTCTTGATTGTAAAACTATGTGAAGAAGATGAATTTTATCTTAAATAAACTTTGAATTGAATCTCGCCTATAAAAACTAGCTAAGATCTTTTATTCTAGTGTTTGAGAGCATGGGTAAAGTGAAAAAGACTCTTGTAGGATTTTGATGGGTCCAGTGGGCTTTCATGTGAGAAATTGTGGATTATTGGAAATGTATAGGTGTATTTTGTTGATTTGCTTGTTTGGGGTCATTACAATGACTGATTTACTTTTGGCATTTAGTGGGAAATCTCTAGATTTGCATGCATCCTGTGTGTTTGGGATCGCCTTATACAATTAATTTTCCTGCTTCAAATGCCCATAATTGCCTCCACTGAGAAATACTGGAAACTTTAAAAAAACTCAGAGACCAAAGAAGTACCTCATTTGATCAGATCATAATAGAAGATTATGGCCCAAAGACCAAGACAAGAAATTATTGGGCCCAGAAAGTAAAACATCTTCTATATCTAGGGACACAGGTTTAAGGAAAAGAAAGGAACATCTAATGTACATCCACTAGACATATATTGAATGAGTTTTCCACCTTGAACAGTTCCATCTGTTCAACAACTATATGAGAAAAGAAAGATAGTCCTCTTCTACAGTCAAGAAAACTGAAATCAGAAGAGTCTCTTCCTCAAGGACACAGAGATAATAAATCTCTTTTTTCTATTTGATATTTATTAAACTTAGCTTCTCTAGCTATAGTTTGACATTATACAAAGCATCTTCATGATGTAATAGAGTTAAAAAGATTTTTACAAGTTGAAATGTGGTACCCTTGTTTCCAAATATTTTAATTGCAATACATTTATTTAAAAATACACATTAAAAGCATGTTTGACAGCAAACTTTCTATAACTCAATATCACAAAATACTATACAGATATGGAAAAATCTAGTTCATATATAATACTTTGCTCCCCATTAATAGCTTTACTATGTGAAATGCACATAGTAGCTTAGAAATTCTAGCTTCTGAGTCCCAAATCACCTCTGAAATTTTAGTGTATTGCAACAAATTAAAATTACAATATATAATTGAAGTTCTGGTTGAAAATATCAGATGCGTAAATATTTTGGATAAAAGAAATATAAAGCAAAGATTTGAATCATGTAGAAAACAGAGACATCTTATCATACCTAAGGTGATGAAAGGATAAGAACTAGGGGCAGAGTTCTAGGAACACCCCCAACCATTTTCAACCAGAGCAGCCCCACTTAACAAATTACATTTCTTGGTGAGTTGCATTGAAAGTAGAAATGGAGCCCAGAGCTAAGAACTTATCATTGGACTATATTGTCTTGAGAACTACCTTTGAATTAGAGCTGTATTTCCAGTGGAAGTCTTATAAAAACATTTGAACACTTTATATTCCCACCAGGTGAGCTTGTTACCATGAAATTATTCTTTGTGATTCTATTTTCATGATAAACTGAAGTCTTTTTATTCTCCTTGTTAGTTTGTTCAAGTTGGTCTACACTGAATACTAAGAGAATGGTGTAGTTTTTATGCCAATCCTATAAACATAGTTACTGAAGAATTAGAAATGATTAGCCTCACAGCCATCTGAAAATGTACTGTTAAATAGTAAGAACTAATTTTGAGAGCTGGAAACTCTTGTGAACAGCCCATTACTGTAATTGGCTTTTGTGCAACAAATGGAATATGTTCCTCAGGGCTTTGTAGGGGAATGAAATAAATTGAATATAAACTAGATTACCATCCCTTAAAGTACTTTTAAGTACTTTGTGTAGTCTACTACTTCAAAGATATTTGCCAACATTATGGCCTTGCCCACATGTCTCATTCATTTGTTGCTTTTCTTATTAGAAGCTAGTAAACAGATCACTGAAGAACATCAGAGAGCACTAATTTAAGTATCCACATTATTAGATTCAATTTCATGCTAAATATAACATTATATTCGCTTCTTTATCAGGATGAATGAAAGCCATTAATTTGTGTTAATATCACCTTCAGAATGACTCTCCAATCTTGCAGTTTTAATGCTTTCTTATCTCTCCTTGCTGTTTACACCTTTAATATGTTTCCATGTGTATTATCCCTTACATGTGAAAATTTGATACATGTATAATCTGATGATAGCATAGTGACATTATTAACCATCAGACATGCAAATAACTTGATGACCATACATTTTCACCTATCACCTGTTTAGAAATGCAGGAACAATATTGTATTGTTTTGGTTGGTCATAATATCCTAGAAGAAAGTCAAACACTGTATAAGATTAAGGTAGACAGTGCTCGAGCTCCTTTTCAGTTTTAAAAAGTAATTTTTTAAAATTCTAAACATGATTATCTTTAGAATAAGGAAAATATTACCTTTTACTCAATCTCACATCTTACTCTGAGTTCTCAGAATGTTCAATTTGAGATTCAATTCATCACAGAACTTGTATCCGTGTGTTTAAGATCTAATACAGTCTGAATGAAGTTAATATTTTTATAATAATTACTACTGGAAAATTTTTAAACTTCAAGACCAACTTTAGTCTATCACACATACTTTATAGCACAAGTTATTAACAACAACCCAAAACTATACCAAGAAGAAAGTGGGGAATGAGACATAAAGTATAAACTCTTGGAGGTGGTAGAATAAAGTACATCACTCAAGCGATTTTCAGTTATTTATATTATTCCCAATTGAGTGAGTTCCTTGTTATAACAGCAACTGTGTTTTCTGACTTGGAAATTGACAGCTGTGATCAGAGAAGTTTCCCTGAGCACTTATCACCTTCTTTCCTCAACACTGACATACAACATAGGTATCCTTCCTGCTATGTACACCTTTGCATTTCCGCCACTGAAGCAGAAAATATACATGGGATTATGCAGGACACTTTCTACTGCAACTTTGTCTTTTCCTGTAATGAAAAATCTCTTCTCATATCATTATAGGTAGATCTTTTTCATCCTTTGATATTTCAGTATAACAACCCAGTAGAATGAGATTATTCCTTAGTTTACAGAGACATTCATTTTTGATAAGTATTTGAGTGGTTTCCAGCTTTCCACAATTTAAAAAAACAAACCCACTCTAGATATCCTAGTAAATATATCTTCATGTACCTGTCAAAACTGACATTCCAGGATGTGTGTTTAGAAGTGTATCTTAAGAGGTTTTTTTTTTTAATTTTATTTATTTATTTTCAGCATAACAGTACTCATTGTTTTTGCACCACACCCAGTGCTCCATGCAATATGTGCCCTCTCTATTACCCTCCACCTGGTTCCCCAACCTCCCACCCCCCGCCCCTTCAAAACCCTAAGGTTGTTTTTCAGAGTCCATAGTCTCTCATGGTTCATCTCCCCTTCCAATTTCCCTCACCTCCCTTCTCCTCTCCATCTCCCCATGTCCTCCATGTTCTTTGTTATGCTCCACAAATAAGTGAAACCATATGATACTTGACCTCTCTGCTTGACTTATTTCGCTCAGCATAATCTCTTCCAGTCCCGTCCATGTTGCTACAAAAGTTGGGTATTCATCCTTTCTGATGGAGGCATAATACTCCATCGTGTATATGGACCACATCTTCCTTATCCATTCATCTGTTGAAGGGCATCTTGGTTCTTTCCACAGTTTGGCGACCGTGACCATTGCTGCAATAAACATTGGGGTACAGATGGCTCTTCTTTTCACTACATCTGTATCTTTGGGGTAAATACCCAGCAGTGCAATTGCAGGGACATAGGGAAGCTCTATTTTTAATTTCTTGAGGAATCTCCACACTGTTCTCCAGAGTGGCTGCACCAACTTGCATTCCCACCAACAGTGTAAGAGGGTTCCCCTTTCTCCACATCCTCTCCAACACACGTTGTTTCCTGTCTTGCTAATTTTGGCCATTCTAACTGGTGTAAGGTGGTATCTCAATGTGGTTTCAATTTGAATCTCCCTGATGGCTAGTGATGATGAACATTTTTTCATGTGTCTGATAGCCATTTGTATGTTTTCATTGGAGAAGTGTCTGTTCATATCTTCTGCCCATTTTTTGATATGATTATCTGTTTTGTGTGTGTTGAGTTTGAGGAGTTCTTTATAGATCCTGGATATTATTAGCCTTTTGTCTGTACTGCCACTTGCAAATATCTTCTCCCAATCCGTGGGTTGCCTTTTTGTTTTGTTGACTGTTTCCTTTGCTGTGCTGAAGCTTTTGATCTTGATGAAGTCCCAAAAGTTCATTTTTGCTTTTGTTTCCTTGGCCTTTGGAGACATATCTTGAAAGAAGTTGCTGTGGCTGATATCGAAGAGGTTACTGCCTATGTTCTCCTCTAGGATTCTGATGGATTCCTGTCTCATGTTGAGGTCTTTTATCCATTTCGAGTTTATCTTTGTGTACAGTGTAAGAGAGTGGTCGAGTTTCATTTTTCTACATATAGCTGTCCAGTTTTCCCAGCACCATTTATTGAAGAGACTGTCTTTTTTCCATTGAATATTTTTTCCTGTTTTGTCGAAGATTATTTGACCATAGAGTTGAGGGTCCATATCTGGGCTCTCCACTCTGTTCCACTGGTCTATGTGTCTGTTTTTATGCCAGTACCATGCTGTCTTGGTGATCACAGCTTTGTAGTAAAGCTTGAAATCGGGTAACGTGATGCCGCCAGTTTTGTTTTTGTTTTTCAACATTTCCTTAGCAATTCGGGGTCTCTTCTGATTCCATACAAATTTTAGGATTATTTGCTCCAGCTCTTTGAAAAATACCGGTGGAATTTTGATTGGAATGGAATTAAAAGTATAGATTGCTCTAGGCAGTATAGACATTTTAACAATGTTTATTCTTCCGATCCAAGAGCATGGAATGGTCTTCCATCTTTTTGTGTCTTCTTCAATTTCTTTCATGAGTGTTCTGTAGTTCCTCGAGTACAGATCCTTTACCTCTTTGGTTAGGTTTATTCCCAGGTATCTTATGGTTCTTGGTGCTATAGTAAATGGAATCGATTCTCTAATTTCCCTTTCTGTATTTTTATTGTTAGTGTATAAGAAAGCCACTGATTTCTGTTCATTGACTTTGTATCCTGCCACATTACTGAATTGCTGTATGAGTTCTAGTAGTTTGGGGGTGGAGTCTTTGGGGTTTTCCATATAAAGAATCATGTCATCTGTGAAGAGAGAGAGTTTGACTTCTTCCTTGCCAATTTGGATACCTTTTATTTCTCTTTGTTGTCTGATTGCCGTTGCTAGGAATTCTAATACTATGTTGGACAAGGGTGGTGAGAGTGGGCATCCTTGTTGTGTTCCTGATCTCAACGGGAAGGCTGCAGGCTTTTTCCCATTGAGGATGACATTTGCTGTGGGTCTTTCATAGATAGATTTTATGAAGTTCAGGAATATTCCCTCTATCCCTATACTTTGAAGCGTTTTAATCAGGAACGGATGCTGGATTTTGTCAAATGCTTTTTCTGCATCAATTGAGAGGACCATGTGGTTCTTCTCTCTTCTCTTATTGATTTGTTCTGTCACGTTGATTGATTTGTGAATGTTGAACCATCCTTGCAACCCAGGGATGAATCCCACCTGGTCATGGTGGATAATCTTTTTAATGTTCTGCTGGATCCTGTTTGCTAGGATCTTGTTGAGAATCTTAGCATCCATATTCATCAGTGATATTGGTCTGAAATTCTCCTTTTTGGTAGGGTCTTTGCCTGGTTTGGGGATCAGGGTAATGCTGGCTTCATAAAAAGAGTCTGGAAGTTTTCCTTCTGCTTCAATTTTTTGGAACAGCTTCAGGAGAATTGGTGCTATTTCTTCTTTGTAAGTTTGGTAGAATTCCTCAGGGAATCTGTCAGGTCCTGGGCTCTTGTTTTTTGGGAGGTTTTTGATCACTGCTTCAATCTCGTTACTAGATATCAGTATCTAGTACAGAATAGTACTGAATAGATATCTATTCAGGTTGTCAATTTCTTCCTGGTTCAATTTTGGGAGTTTATAGTTTTCCAGGAATACATCCATTTCATCTAGGTTGCTTAGCTTATTGGCATATAACTGTTGATAATAATTTCTGATGATTGTTTCTACTTCCTTGGTGTTAGTTGTGATCTCTCCCTTTTCATTCATAATTTTATTAATTTGGGCTTTCTCTCTTTTCTTTTGGATTAGTGTGGCCAATGGTTTATTGATCTTATTGATTCTTTCAAAAAACCAGCTTCTAGTTTCATTGATATGTTCCACTGTATCTCTGGTGTCTACCTCATTGATCTCTGCTCTAATCTTGATTATTTCCCTTCTTGTGTGTGGAGTTGGTTTGATTTGTTGTTGATTCTCCAGTTCTTTAAGGTGTAGAGAGAGCTTGTGTATTCTGGATTTTTCCATTTTTTTTTTTGAGGGAGGCTTAGATGGCTCTGTATTTCCCCCTTAGAACCGCTTTTGCTGTATCCCATAGGTTTTGGACCGAAGTGTCTTCATTCTCATTGGTTTCCATGAATTGTTTAAGTTCTTCTTTGATCTCCTGGTTGATCCAAGCATTCTTAAGCAAGGTGGTCTTTAGCTTCCAGGTGTTTGTGTTCCTTTCGAACTTTTCCTTGTGATTGAGCTCCAGTTTCAAAGCATTGTGATCTGAGAATATGCAGGGAATGTCAGTCTTTTGGTACCACTTGAGTCCTGCTTTGTGACCGAGTATGTGGTCTATTCTGGAGAAGGTTCCATGTGCACTTGAGAAGAATGAGTATTCTGTTGTTTTAGGGTGGAATGTTCTGTATTATGTCTATGAGGTCCATCTGGTCCAATGTTTCATTCAATGCTCTTATTTCTTTATTAATTTTCTGCTTTGATGATCTGTCTATTACTGAGAGAGGCGTATTAAGATCTCCTACTATCAATGTATTCATATCAATATGACTCTTTATCTTGATTAATAGTTTTCTTATGTAATTGGCTGCTCCCATATTGGGGGCGTAGATATTTACAATTGTTAGATCATCATGGTGGATAGTCCCTTTAAGAATTATGTAGTGTCCTTCTGTATCTCTGACTATAGTCTTTAGTTTAAAATCTAATTTATCTGATATGAGAATCGCTACCCCGGCCTTCTTCTGAGGCCCATTGGCATGAAAGATGCTTCTCCATCCCTTCACTTTCAGTCTGGGTGTATCCTTAGGTTCAAAATGGGTCTCTTGTAGACAACATATGGATGGGTCCTGTCGTTTTATCCAATCTGCAATCCTGTGTCATTTTATGGGCACGTTTAGGCCATTCACATTGAGAGTGATTATTGATAGATAGGTTTTGATTGACATCTTTCTGTATGTGTATCTTTGAAATCTTTCTGTAGATTGTCTCTATATTTCTGTTTAATGATATTCTTAGGATTTTTTCTCTTTTATAGGACCCCCCCTTAATATTTCCTGCAGTGTCGGCTTGGTGGTTGCATAGTCTTTTAAGCCTTGCCGGTCTTGGAAACTCTTTATCTCTCCATCCATTTTGAATGTCAGTCTTGCTGGATAAAGTATTCTTGGCTGCATGTTCTTCTCATTTAGTACTCTGAATATATTTTGCCAGCCCTTCCTGGCTTGCCAGGTCTCTGTGGACAGGTCTGACGTTATTCTAATGGGCTTTCCTCTGTATGTAAGGAGCTTCTTTGTCCTAGCTGCATTTAAGAGGGACTGTCTAGAAGCATAATTCTTCATTCAACTATCAGATGTCGTGAGGACTTTCGAGAATCTAAAATCTTTGGGGGAAACCGCTCTGCCTCTAGTACATGAACGTTGTTTCCATTCATGAGATTGGGAAAATTTTCATAGACAACTTGTTCTACTATATCTTCTAGACTTCTTTCTTTTTCCTCCCCTTCAGTGATTCCAATAAATCTGACATTGGAACGTTTAATGGCATCATTTATTTCCCTGATTCTGTTTTTGTGGCTTCTGAGCTGTTTGTTCCAGGCTTCCTCCTGATCCTTTTTCTCTGTTTGTCCTCCAGATCACTAATTCTATCTTCTGTCTCAGTTACCCTAGCTTTTAGAGAATTTAGATTAGATTGGAATTCATTGAGAGCATTTTGAACATCATCCCTGGTGGCTTTCAGTTCTGCCCTAACATTGTGAACATCAGCCTTGGTGGCTTTCAGTTCTGCCCTAATCAATTCTGTTTGGTCATCCATGGCTTTCTCCAACCTAGCTATTGCCTGGATAATTGTTAGCCTGAATTCCTTTTCCGACATATTGTCTATGTCGATAGCCATTAGCTCTGTTGCAGAAGGTCCATTCTCTGTATTTTTCTTCTGTTGGGCATTCCTCCTCCTAGTCATTTTGGTAAGAGATGACTGAACGGATGCAGCTGGATGTACCGATTGTGGTGCAGTCAAGGTGCACCCTGGAATGCTTCTGTGCAATCAGGATTCCCCATCCAAATGAGAGAAAAAAGAAAAGAAAAAGAAATAGAGAAGAAAGAGACAAAAAAAAAAAAAAGAAAAGAAAAAAAGAAAAAAGAAAGAGAGAGAGAGATAGGGAAAAAAGGGAAGATAAAAGAGAATGCTCAGCCCAAATGGGCCCCAAGGTAAGATTTATGAAGTATAGAAACAAAAACAGACAAACAAAAAGACTGATAAAAGTATATGACAAGAGAAAAAAATATATATATATAAAAGCAAAAAAAAAGGAAGCACCTCATCAGAAAGAACCCCAAGTATAATATTTATATACTATCAGGACAAACACAAATACACAGAAACACTGGTGGAAGGAAAAGATGGGAGAGTGGTTATAAATTCTCAGTGTGGGCGGGGAAGGTTATTTTGATTCTTCCTGGATGTATCTTGATGTTTTTGTTAAGGGACTCAACTTTCCTAAGATAAAGGGGGATTAAAAATTGGTTTATATATAGGGGTAGCATTGATTGGGAAAAGGGGATTATCTTGAAGTTTAACTCTATATGTATATTAGAAAATAAAAATTAAAAAAGAATAAACTAGACTAAACTTAGTTAAAATTAAAGAAAAATTAAAAAAATAGAAAAGCAAAAGAGAAACATGGGTGTATGTAACAAAAAGTTCAGGTTAGAAGGTTATTAAGGAATTTGATGTACTGGACATCTCACTGTGATGGGAAATAGGTTAAAAATTATCTATATGTATGTATATTGAAAAAAAAGAACTAGAATATTGGTAAAGAGTTAAAAATAAAAATTGTATTTAGGAAGTAGTGGTGGTTGTTCTCTTGTCATTTTTTTTTTTTCCTTCTTTCCTGGTTGGTTTTCTGGGGGAGGGGTCTGCCACGTGGGTTTTCAGACAATGATGTTCCCTGAGTTAGGTCCTCCCACCCCCCTCAAGGGGGTGGGCTCTGAGGAAACCGTTTTTTTCAGGCTTTTATTCTCTGGAGGTTTTTATGTTCTTTCATCTGTTTTCTCTCGTCTTGACAGCTTTTGATGGGTTTTGGAGGTTTAGAGGAGAGCAAACTGCACCCAGACCTCCCTCTCAGAGAGAAGCCTCAGAATGCTCTGCAGAGCTGCTGGCAGAGTAGGTTCTGAGTCAAGGTCCCTGGGAATGCAGGAGCTCCTCCTTGTACCCAATACCATGGCAGCAGCGGCTGTCTGGGCAGCTCCAGACCGCCAGAGAGGTTCCAAGCAGCAATCACACACTGAGATTTTCCCACTGGCCCAGGCTGAGAATGCCTGGTTTTTCAGGATGCCAGAGCTACAGGCTATTACCTGTGTGCACCTCTCCCAGGGGAGGGTGTGGGATGCGCACGTTTCGGGAATGCCATCTGGCCAGGCTCCCAGCCCCTCTCAGGAGCCATACCCCATGCGTTCTCAGGCACGCTGGTGGCTCAGGGACCAAGACCTGCTTTCTCTGCCGCACTCTCTCTGGCTCAGCACCAGGGGAGGCCGTCCTGGGTCTGGGGACTTAAGCCCCTGTCCCTAACCACCTCGATTCCCACAATATCCCCCCGTGATCCTTTGCTCTTTTTTTTTTTTTTTTTTTTGAGTGCTTTCAACCAGACTCCAAGCTAATACTGGTCCCCAGACATAGGGCACTCTCGTATTGGGGTATTACTTTCCAATTGGTCACCTCTGGTGGTTCCCTCCCCCTTTTTGTTTATCTTCTGATATCAGTCCGATGTTCCCACTCAGCTTTACCTGCCACTGGCGTCTTCTGCTCCTGTAGAGATCCAGATGTGTATAATTCTGATCTCAGGTTGATTTCATGGGTGATCAGAGTTCTTTGGTAGGTAATCAGCTCACTTTAGGGTACAGGTTGAAACAGCACCTCCTCCTACTTCCCCGCCATCTTGACTCTCCGTATCTTAAGAGTTTTACCAGATTGCGGTGTGTGGACTAGTGGCACTGACATCATATTTGAGTTTCTGGAAATAAAATGTTCCATGTCCCAGTCCAGACCTGTTGCCTCAGATTCTGCATTTTAGCAAGTAATTCAGTGATTCATATTAAAATTTAAATAAGCACTTATCCTCAAGAAACATATGTCCATCTTAAATACTGATAACGGTTCCTCACATCAGTAGCAATACTTTTAACTTTTGTCACGCTATTTTGACTTTGTATTTACTTGATTGCTAGTAGATTGAACATCTTTTGTTATGTTTATAAACAATTTGTTTTATTCCATGAGTTAAATATTTATAATCCCTCCCTTCTTTCCCCTATTATTTATGTGTGTTTTTCATTATGACATACAAATTCTGGATTGCCAATTACATGTTGCACATATTTTCTCTAAGCTGGTTACTTACTTTTATAATTCTGTTGAAATAGATTTTATTCTGGAAATTTTTGAAATGTTAGCACAATTAATTTATCAGTCTTTATTGGTTTCTGGGTTTCCTCAATTCATATGTTCCTTTTACCCCAATCATAGTAAGCTCAATTTTTTACATAGATACTTTTAATATTTTTGAAAGTTAGCTTTTAGTTTGTAAATTATCTGATTTTATATTTTCCAAATGTTTATCCATCTCCAAACACTTACTGAAAAATCAGTCCATTCCTGCATTGAAAAACCTTCTGGGGCATCTGGGTAGCTCAGCTGTTAAATGTCTGCCTTTGGCTCAGGTCATGATCCCAAGATCCCGGGATGGAGCCCCACATTGGGCTCCCTGCTCTGTGGGAGGCCTGCTTCTCCCCCTCCCACTCTCCCCTTGTGTTTCTTCTCTCCCTGTTTCTCTGTCAATTAAATAAATGAATAAAATCTTAAAAAAAAAAAAAAGAAAAACCTTCTGTGTCGTATACTGAACCCATATTAGAAAGGGTCTATTTTCGAACTATCCATTTGGTTCCATTAATGTTTTCCTATTTCTGTATTTATTTCCATTGTTGTGAGGTAAATTTTCATATATGGAAAAATCTTTCTCATTGGATATGTTTAAATTTTTTTATTGACCAAATTAAGCAATATTTTATTTCAGACATATTTTACAATTACATTATCT
The DNA here is from genome assembly GCF_922984935.1 of Meles meles. Classification (NCBI taxonomy): domain Eukaryota; kingdom Metazoa; phylum Chordata; class Mammalia; order Carnivora; family Mustelidae; genus Meles; species Meles meles. Next base: position 42,112,149 of record NC_060078.1, on the reverse strand, counting down.
AGTTTTACAATATGGTTCTTTAGGGAAATCAGAATTGCAATTAATATAACAATAACTTTGGCAAGGATGGGTTATACTGTTTTTCTATACATAAGTACAATAACATTGTTTTCTTAATTATAAAATACTGTATCAAACATATTTTTGGAAATATACATATCCATTTTATGTACCATAAATACAAAAGGATAAATATTTAAGTATAAACAAATAAAATTACCATACCCTCTTATATAAATATAAACTTTGTTAAAATCTGCTTTATATTTTTGGAGTCTCATTTTTTTAGGATATTTATATATTTATTTATAAATTCAGGCAGGATCCATTTTAGAATAAGAAGAAAATGCAGATAAATGAAACATATAATCTCATGTAACATAACCCCCTTGAGACCTCCATTTTAACACTGAAATGTGTGTAGCATTTTAGACTGATTTTTGTATGTAGATATATTTTTTTTAAAGGAGTAATAATAATAACAGTAAGACCTAGCATTTATTATTATAAGGTATAGTACAAATGCTAAGTGCTTAGCAAAGTTTTCTCAATTTAGGTTCACATCAACTCTTTTTTTTTTAAAGATTTTATTTATTTATTTGACAGAGAGAACAAGAGATCTCAAGCAGGCAGAGAGAGAGGGGGAAGCAGGCTCCCTGCTGAGCAGAGAGCCCAATGTGGGGCTCGATCCCAGGACCCTGAGATCATGACCCGAGCTGAAGGCAGAGGCTTAACACTCTGAGCCACCCAGGTGCCCCAGGTTCACATCAACTCTTAATGGAAAATACTAATCTTATTATGCTTATGGATATATACATTTATCATATATATATATCCATCCATATCTTCTATAAATCCATAAGAAAAGGATAATTATTCTTGTGAACAAAGGACATGGTTATGCAATTGCTAGAAGAAGAAATACAAATTGATAAGAAAAATATGAAAATACATTCTACTTCAACTAATGGCAAATAAAAACCACATAGAGGTTTAAGTACCCTTCATGTTCTTTTTCAAAAGAGGCAAAGTTTGTTTATTTTATATTTTTATATAAGTATTATTTTAAAATGAAAAGAGCACAGATCACAAGTTTACGGCCTTTAATTTTCACAAAGTGGAGACGCACATAAACATCTAAGAAACTATACTACATACAACTCCATACCCATCTTGCAATCAGTACTCTTAAGTTCTTTGTCCATTTTTCTATTATCTTCTTTCTCTTATTGGCATGCGGACTTTTTATTTTATTTTCTTAAAGATTGTATTTATCAGAGAAAGAGAGCATGAGCAGGGCAGAAGCAGAGGGAGAGGGACAAACACACTACAATGACAGCAGAGCCCTACAGATCTCAAGACCCCCGAGATCATGACCCGAGTGGAAGTAAAGAGTCTGTGACTTAACGGACTGAACCACATAGGTGCCTTTGTATCACGGCTTTTAAATAAATCAGGGATACAAACACTTTGTACTTTAAATGTCTCTGCCTGCTCTGTGGCTCACTTTTTCATTCTTATCATGTGTTTGATGAACACAAGCTCTTACATTTCATAGAGTACAATTTATAATTTTGTCTTCATGGTTTGTATTTTGTGTCCTGAAAAAGAAATGTATACCTACATAAAAATAATTTCCATATTTTCTTCTAAAAGCATTATTGTATTACCTTTCACACTTTGTTCTGCAATTCCATTGCAAATGACTTATGTTTATGGTGCGAGATTGGGATAAAAAGTACTTTCTCAATGGGTGGCCAGTTGGCAAAGCACCGGTTACTGAAAAACAAACTTTCCTCATTTTATTTCAGTGTCAGGTAATTATATGTGTGTGTTTCCAGACTATTCTTTTCCATTGGTCTGTCTATTCTCCAGTTCCATACTGTCTTCATTACTAGCTTTATAAACATCTTGATAGTAGTAGTGTAATGTAAATTCTCCACATTTTCTCCTTCAATTGAAGATATTATTTAAGCTCCTCTGAGACCTTGCATTTTTCATGTGAATTTTGGAATTGTCAATTTTGACTTTAAAAAGTATGCTGGGAATTTAATTATAAGTAAAGTTGAGAAGAATGAATACTTGAAGATATTCATTTTCCAGTGATAAATAGTGCATTCCTACATTTATTCATGGCCTGTTGAACTTTTCTCAATTACGTTTTATGTTTTAGTGCTGATATCTGGCATAACTTTGTTAGATTTAATCTTAGACTCTTTCTGAGGATGCTTTAGAAAAGTGTAAGCTTTTATATTTCAGGTTTTAAATTTTCTGCCAAATAGATTCACTTTATTTTATTTTATGTCGATATTATATTCAGGGATCTTGTTACATTCATGTATTAATTTTATTAAGTTTTCTGTAGATTTTTTTGATTTAATATGATAAAATCATGTTATCTTCTGATCATGATAGTTTTATTCTTCCTTTTATTTCCTTTTATTTTCCAGTGCATCCTATTTATTTCTCTAGCTTCTTCTATGCTACTAAGCTACTATGTTTCTCTAGTATAGTGTTAAATAAACATAGCTGAAACTCTTGCCTAATTCCTAGCATCAGGAAAATCTAATATTGGCAGTTTTTTAAAGCTTTTTTCCAAGCTACATGATTCCCTGTAGGTAAGAATGTGGATGACACATATAGATGGAAATGGAAACTGGTTTAGAAAGCAATTTTGCCATACATCTCAAGATTTAAAAGTGTAGTTTCAGACTTTATGTGCATAGGTAGGCACTGCATTAATATTGATGATAAAAATCAATGGCAGTGGTTAATTAAATCTGCTCGTGTTAAGAATATTATACAATTATTAAAATAAATAAAGTGGATCCAGAACTCCTACATGGAATTACTTTAATATATTGTTATCTTTATTTTTGAAAGTCTACAATTTGGGAAATATTTCTGAAAAAAATGAATAACAAATATTCTCCTGAATTTCTTCTTTCTCTCTGACTCTATCTTTCCATCTCTTTGTCTCTCTGTCTCTCTCTCACACTCCCGCACACACACACACACCCTTCTTTTTGTTGGTCATAGCCTCCAAGTTTCAGTGACAATCCCCATTAGTATGGGTATAACAGTGGCAAACGTTCTTCTGCCACTGATTTTGAGGTACCCAAGATTTGACTGAGCAGCTCCACACGTAAACTCAGTTACTACCACTCTCTGGGATGCCTGGGAGAGACTACATCTGCGAACGCGTGTGTGTGTCTCTTACATGCAGATCAGTCTACATTGATTGGTACATTGACTGGAATTTTTATGTAATACTTTTCCAGTTTTAGTTGGTCAATGATATACCCATATTTCTAAATCCGACCCTTAGACTTGGAAATTCAGCATCATCATCTTTATAGTCTTCTCACTAAATTTCAGTATCCTCACAGTTGGTCATTTTGTAATTTGTTTGTTTTTATTTTTCTTCCTCTTATCACTTGGAAACAGCTGATTCTTAATGTAATCACTCTACATAACAAGTCCCTGTAGTGAATTCTTATTTTCAGTTATTTTTTTCCAACTCCAGAATTTCTCTTTTCCTCTTCTTTTTTTCCTCCTCCTCCTGCTCCTCCTCCTCCTCTTCTATTTCTATCACTTCATTGTTTTCTCTATGGTGAGACATCATTCTAACACTTTTCATTAGTTCTTTAGACATCATTTTCTTCAGCTCTTTGAACATATTAAAATAGCTTTTTATTGTCCATTTATCATCCATAGACTTGCAAGGCAGAAACTCAAGCCAACGGTTGTTAAGACCATTTAAAATAGACTGCAGGGGTGTCACTGGGATATGGGAAAGTTCAGAAGATATGATCATTGCCTCAGAATATGTAAATGCTAGAAAAAAATAAATCCGATTTCTCTCAGTATCTTGAAAAGGTAGAACCAGAAAGATTGTCTAGAAGGTATCAGTAATAGGGTAAAGAGAAGGTAAAGTTTTATTATTTTTTTAATTATTATTTTAAGTAGGCTCAACACCCACTGTGGGGTTTAAACTCATGACCCTGAGATTAAGAGTCTCAACCAACTAATAAGCCTGGCACCCTGAGAAGGCAAAGTCTTAAAACAAGTATTCTTTTTTTTTTTTTAAGATTTTATTTATTTCTTTGACAGACAGACAGACATCACAAGTAGGCAGAGAGGCAGGCAGAAAGAGGAGAAAGCAGGCTTCCTGCCGAGCAGAGAGCCCGATGTGGGGCTCGATCCCAGGACCCTGGGATCATGACCTGAGCCGAAGGCAGAGGCTTTAACCCACTGAGCCACCCAGGCGCCCCAAAACAAATATTCTTAATGTGGGTTTAGACATAATTCTGGAGTATTTCTAGAATCTGATCATTGTGTATAATTGGAAAGATGTGATTTATATGAGAGAGACTTTATAGCATTTAAAACACTTCAAAATATTTAATAGCCATTGTTTAAAAAAAAAAGTATACCTCAGTGTTAAAAATTCATGAAAGCACAGTCCAAAGAACAAGTGACTCTTGATCTCAGGGTTGTGAGTTTGAGCCCCACGTTGGGTGTAGAGAGTGCTTAAAAATAAAATCTTTAGATAAATAAACTTTTAAAAAATCATGAGAGAAATTTTTTTTTTTTTTAAAGATTTTATTTATTTATTTGACAGACTGAGATTACAAGCAGGCAAAGAGGCAGGCAGAGAGAGAGAGAAAGGGAGAAGCAGGCTCCTTGCTGAGCAGAGAGCCCGATATGGGGCTCGATCCCAGGACCCTGGGATCATGACCCGAGCTGAAGGCAGAGGCTTTAACCCACTGAGCCACCCAGGCGCCCCTCATGAGAGAAATTTTAATTTAAAAGAACCCGGGGCGCCTGGGTGGCTCAGTGGGTTAAGCCACTACCTTTGGCTCAGGTCATGATCTCAGGGTCCTGGGATAGAGTTCCACGTCAGGCTCTCTGCTCTGCAGGGAGCCTGCTTCCTCCTCTCTCTCTCTTCCTGCCTCTCTGCCTACTTGTGATCTCTGTCTGTCAAGTAAATAAATAAAAATCTTTAAAAAAAAAAAAAACAAAAAACCATAACTTGAAAAAATTCTAACAGTGCTCAAGCTTTTTTTTTTTTTTAATTTTTTAAATTTTCCCCCTCTTTAAATACTTCACTGTCACTGTCATCTAATTATTTAAACCATCTGGATCCCCTTTTTAGTTAATAAACAATTCCATTTTTTGTTCCCAAGCAATCGTTTTTATTAAATACTAAGTGCCAGAATAACAGAGTTTGCAGCAGTTTGCAAATAAAATTCTCCTCTGCCATTTATTTTTAAAATTCCAGGAAAAACCTTATATAAGATTTAAAAACATGTTATTAAAAAATAGGTAATGATAAGTAACAGCTCCCATTTTTACTGCTTTTCTCATATCTATCTTACCTCCAATGTTAAGAGGAGAGATCATAAAAACAGTTAGAGTGAAGATTTTTGACTCAGGGGAGAGTGGGTTGCTCATAATTTCATGTCATATAATGATACCAAAGGAGGTATTTATACTTGATAAGCATTTATAAACAAAGCCAGTATTTTGCTACAAGATATTTAGAAAAAGATAATCCCTTGGAAATTGTAACAAAAATGTACATTCTCAAATTTCAATTATTGTGAGAAATAGACTATGAGAGGGCACAACAGACCACTTCAAGGACAAAGTTGACAGAAGGTCTGAAATAATGTAGAGATCTAAGAGGAAAACTGTTTCAAACTGGACATGATTCCTTCAGGAATGGATCTTGGCTTGAATTGGAGTTTGGGCTGTGGGTGATGCTCCTAGGGAGTCCACCTTCCCTCCCGGTCTCCCAGGGAACATTGAGGGTGACAAGCTGGGGTTGCTGTGAGCCTAGTTCTTACAGCTGCTGAGCAGACAGGCAGGCATTGAGTCTCCAGAACAGCCAGGAGGTTGGTCAGATGGCAGGATTGCCTCTGTGCAGGTGGGGACCCAGGAAACTGTATCCTTTTGTAGACCACACTGTGCTTTCTTCTGCTTTATGCAAGTGATTCCTTACCTTTCCTTTTCTTATTACCATGAAGAAAATGGCATTATATGTGGACCATTGTATTTTTTTTCAATGAAATCATCAGTCTGTTTTGATAACCACACAATCTGAAATTAGGATACAGTACGATACCAATCAATATCCTAATCAATTTGGAAACCTGAAAAGAAATATCTCAATTCCATTTGAAGCAAAAATATAAATCAGAGATATGGCTTCTAGTGTGAAATGACATTTAGCTAGCTGACCATAGATGTACATTTTATTCTAATATTTATGAAACACCAGAGAAAAATAAAAATAAAACAGTCCCCAGGAGTAAGACCTAACTGTTTGCCTAAAGCTGGCCAGAGTATTGACTCTGCAAGTTGTGAAACTGAGCTGAGGATTGCAGTTGTTGTGTCAAACTAGTTTGTGAGGCAAAAAATGCTAGATTGAAAAATGTAACAAAATCATTTGTTTTCCCTTCTCTGCCCTCATAAGGTATTTTATGCCCAGAAAGTTAGGGTGATGTGGAAAACAGAGGCAGAAGAAAAACATTAAAATTCCTTACCTACAAGCCCTTGAAACAGACAGAGTGGCTCTCCCCTGGGGACTCAACTGCCCTCACCTAAGGACAATCCTAGCCTGACCAACCCCCTACCCCTACAGGTCCAACCAGGATCCCGTAAGTCTGCTTTAACAATTCCTTCAGGAAGCTTTATCTCTAAACCTCTAGGATAGTGTCGAGAATCATTCCCAAGCATATGGCCCACTGATATACATCTAAAGGGTCTCACGAGAAGATTTTTATTACTGGTAATAAATAACCTTTCTCCCAACAATAGCAAGCCCCTCAAGGTCCTGGAGACCTTGCTTTCAAAATTCCTTAGAGATTTACATCATCCATAATCCATAATCCCCTTTGTCCTCACCCACCCCCAAGTCCACCCCTACTCTGCCTTTAAAAACTCTGACTGTAATCTGGTTCGGGGTCCAAGTCCCTACTCTGCTGTGTCGGGTATGCTTGGGCCCAAGCTTAAGCTTGTTAAATAAACCCTCATGTGATTGCATTGGTGTTGACTTCTTGGTGGTCTCTCGGACGTGAAAACTCGAGTACAACAAGGGCTTATACCACCTAGAAAATGGTACAGTTCTTTCTCTACTTGCATGAGTGACCCAGCCTTAAAGGCTATCAAAACCTCACCACTTACTCTCACCTCTGAATGAATAGGGTTTGGGCGTCTTGTTTGTTTGTTTGTTTGTTTTTAAGCTATATTTATTTATTTGAGAAAGAGCACACATGAGTGTGAGCTGGGGGAGGGGCAGTGGGACAGGGCACAAAATCCTCAAGCAGACTCCATGCTGAGTGCAGAGCCTGGTGAGAGGCTCAAATCCAGGACCTTAGGATCATGACCTAAGCTGAAATCAAGATTCAGATGCTTGACTGGCTGAGCCACCCAGACACTGCTCTGACTGAACAGTTTTTATATGAAAAACTGAATATACAGTAGTGATATCAATTAAAGTATGGTATATGAGGGAAAGGAAATTTGGTAGAAGAGGACGGGAGAAAGGCAAAGACGATGAGATTTTTTGGGAATGTATTGATTTTAAGGTGTTTATATGGATTTCAAAGATGATACACAGTAAGATTTGTACACCTGTTTCTTGATTACAGGAAGGAGGCATGAAACCCACATTTTCTGTAACATTGTATTTCTACTCACATCAATCCATTATATTCTTGTTTCTATCCATCACTCTACTGAGATCCATTTTGTAAAGATTATCAATTAGTTCCTATTGGTTAAATTCAATGAGTGCTTCTCAATTTTTATCTTACTGCCTCTTATGCATTTGAAAATGTTGAGGTATCCCTCCTTTATGAAATACAAGGTACTTTTGGCTTTAACTTTAACTTTCTTATTCTATATTAAGGCTTACTCTGTGCGTATAATGCATATATGTACATATCTGTATATATGTACATATGTGTATATGTATATATTTCCTTTCCAATCTTAATAGTAGCTATCCTTCCTGATAATGAAATTCAAAATTTTCTAAAATTATCCCCATATTGTCTTTTCCTCTCTAGATGGTTTTCCCAGCCCAATTTTGTCCATCCTCATGTCCTTATCTATGTTTTATAATTTGGTACTGTTCCAATCTTTATCTCCACATGTCCTTTAATTTAATAGATATTTTCCCAGTGCCAGGAGCATTTTTCCTTAATATTCTTATTCTTTCAATTGCAAAAGCTCTTTGGTTTATCCTGTTTTAGGACTTGATGTGACTTTGGTTAAATATAGATAGAGTCCCTGTTTTAATCTTTCAGTTCCCAAATCATGAGATATCAGAAAAGTTTCCTGCTACTATTCCTTTTCTAGCAATGGGGCAGGTGAGACAAACTTCCTCTACAAACACATTGAAAACTTTGCAAATGAATACATAGTCGGATGAAATACATAGCTAAATTCCCAACAGAATGAAAAACTCCAGGGGTAAAAAGCCAAGACGACAGAAAACCAGAGCAAGTATAGGAACAGGCAACACATCTGGCAGTGTGGGGCTGGGGAGATTGTTGCCAACCTCACTAACAAAGGAGCTGGGATTCTAACCATCTCACATGGTCAGGAGAGACCTTTAATAAAGAGAAGAGCTGGAATCAAGCTTATCTAGGCATTACTAGCCAATTATGAAAAATGTAGATTGTGGTGGATATCATAATTGCTTGGGGTTTAGGGTAAACAGGGTAGAGAGGAAGGGGAGCCTGTGGTATTCACAATGCACCATGTCTACTTTTCCACTCTGGATCAGAACACCTTGCGTTTCTTCTCTGTGCTGTAGTCAGAGCTAACATTTAAGTACTCACTGTGTCAGGTACTGTTCTAAGAACTACAAGTGCACCAGACCATTGACATTTGCCTTAATGATCTGAGGAAGGCACATTTTTACTTCCACCTTATACATGATGAGTCAGAGGGGCACAAAATGAAGCCATTTGGCCAAAGCCGCCTATGTAAGAAGATATAAATCTAGCATTCAAATCAGGGCAGTATGAGTCCCGGATTTTTTTTTTTTTTTTTTGTCATTATGAGAAATTTTACTTAGAAAAGTTGAAGGCATCCTACAATGAACATCCATATACCCATACAGAGTTGTTTTATATAATTCTGCTGAGTGATTGGAAAATAAGTTTCAGTCATAATGACATTTCACCTCTGAATATGAGAGTTTGCTCCTGCATGTACTGATGATGCCATAATCATATCGAAGAAACTTAAGGCTGTATCACATAACCAATATTCTGTCCATATCCAAAATTTCCCAGTTGCTTTTAAAAATATGTTTTTATAGCTTTTTTTTTCTTTTCAAGATTCAATGAAGGTTTGCATATTATGTTGGATCCTATGTCTCCTTAGACTTTTTTTAAATAGAAAAATTTCCCGTCTTTTTTTCTTTTCTCACAGTATTGACTTTTAGAAGCAGTAATGCCAGTTGTTTTATTGAGTTTCCCACATTCCGGATTTGTCTCATTTTCTCGTGGTGTTGTGTAAATGGGCCTTCTGTAAAGCCTGGGTTTTATCTATGTCACTTTTTGTCTCCTTTAAGCTCTGGGAATCAAGTCATTTACCAAGGAAACATTTGTTTTAAAAATGGTGTTGCTTCTTTATCCTTAAACGGAACGGATAACACCTTAAAATGTAAGATTGTCTTTGGTAACTGTCACAATGACTGGCACCAGGGCCTGATTTTACTGAGTATGTTAGGAATGCATTGGCCTCTCCTTCTCCAGTGACCATCCTGGCAGCAGAGTTCTGATATGCATATTTAAAATAACATCAGAGTACCTACTGTTACACATGGTTACATGTGTGAACATGGTTCAACCTGTAAGAATCTCTTTCTATATGGGTGTGTGTGTTGTGTGTGTGTGTGTATGTGTGCATGCATGTGCGTACACGTGCACACACTAATCAGCTCTTCACAAAATTCATGTTATAGATATTATTATCCATCTTAGAAATAAAAATAGTTATATAGGTATTCAAAGCCATTATCTAAAAGAGATTTGCCTAATTCTAAATCCTATAGTATTTCCATAATCCACAATAGGAAAGAGGTTTCAGCTCCTATGCCAATGTTGATTAACTATTAGTGACTGAATAGAATACAGTCTTGAGGAGGATTCTGAGGCCACACTTCATCCTGGGGAGAAAAGAGTGTCATGGAAATTCCTCAGTGTCTGTTGTGAGCCCAGGGAGGATAAGGGCTAATACATTTGAAAAATATTTGACACCTGACCCACAATAAGCAAGCAAATTCTAGTGGGCCCCTATCTGGTGACAATATTTTTTCTTTCTTCAAAGCCAGTCACGGTCCTCCAAGCTTTTATCATGCAAAGCATCCGTGTGTTGGGGTACTGACTCTTCCAGGGCACATACACATTCGGGGGTGCTGGTGGTTGGGGGAAAGCAGTGCAGCTCATAATAGCTCCTTAACGTAGACAAGAGATGGCTTTTTACACCTGACTAGAAATAAGTGTATGTAAATAGGCCCATAACATGTCCTCTAACAGATTTTTACAGAAGAGAGCAGTTAATATAAAGCCACTCCATGGGTCATTTAGATGAAATCCACAATCTTGTAAGTGAGAAGTGCTGATTAGATGCTTTCTGTTGAATTCTTCTTAGAAAGCTTCAGATCCATGGAAAGTGTGGAAAGCAAAGCAACTTTGTAGGTTGCCTTTCCAGGCTTCATTTACCCCACTGTACTGAAGGCATTATGACAGGGTAGAGTCATTGCCTTGGAAACAAGTGGTAATTAGGAATGGAGGCAGATGATTTGATTGCATTATTAAGTCTGAGGTAATTAGAGACATAATTTTATTCCCTGTAATATGACTATTAAGTTAGAAGTCACCAATAGAGCCAAGGGTGGAAGGATGTAGTTAATGCTGAAAATTTACTCTCCGTCCTCTTTCAAACTCTGCTGCTCTCTGCCATTTCCCAATCCAAAGCATTATTTCAGCCCTGAAAATATCATGAAAGCTTATACTCATGTATCACTTTACATTTTTTAAAATAGTGTTCCACCAATTACCTAACCTGAACTCAGTAGTCTAACCCAGTGAGTCAGTGAAGCGTATCCCTTACTGATACCACATTTCAAGTGGTACTTAGTGAAGTTAAATAATTGGGCCATTATTACTGAATTTGAGGAAATAGAACAGGGTTCTCTTCTGTATTTTCTTCCATGTTATGATGAGTATAGACATCAGTGTGAAAAATAACACATTATAAAGAAATGTTGGGTAACCCAATGGCATGTATTAATATACAATCCAAAGGCTTTTGTCCTTTTCACTTGTTTCGTACATCCACACTCATCCCCACAACCACAAAATAGAACGTGCTCTTTCACTGTGGTGGGTGCTAGGAACCCAGGCATATTTTATCCATTAATGCCCCATCATCTACTAAACCCATTGGTGTATGGGCACCCTTCCATTGCCAAAATGACTTTGAAAACAAATAAATGTACTCTTGATATTTTAAGGTTTTTTGTCTCCAGTTAAAGGAGAAATTTTTAAACTATATGTAGAATCACTTGAGGAACTTGTAAAGACAACAGATTCCTAGAATCTGCCCCCAGAGAATGAGACTATGTTGGTCTTCATTTGGGACTCAGAAATATACATATTTTACAAGTACCATGGAAAGATTTAATTCAAGTGATTTTCAGAACTGAGAAACACTGCAATTAGAGGGATAACAGAAATAGCATAATGGGAAAGTTACAAATGCCCTTAATCTTTCAAAGTTTTGTAGCTAATATCCTCCATCTATGTTCCTATCTCTTTTATAAGTTTCTTCCTTCCAACCATATTTCTAAGAGACCTCTCTAACCTCTGCAATCTGATACCACCTTAGGAAAGATCATAAGGATGTGGCTAGGGGCCACCATATTCGACAGAGCATCTCTAAAATCTCAGGACATGCTTGTCCATATGCTACAGGACTTTTATCCTTTACTGGATAACCCTCTCTGAGATGTTATAGCTCAAATGGGTACTTCAGCACAAGTCAGAAGTTCATTTCTTTCTTCTATTACTGACTGACATTGGAGCTTTAGTTCAGTATCTCCGTCTGTAATATGATATTAGAAACTTTATTTGCCAGAGATTTTCAGAGGATCATTTGAGATAAGACGTTTTCTTTTTTAAATAGGCTTCATTTTTAAAGCAGTTTTAGGTTTAAAGAAAAATTGAGCAGGCAATACAGAGTTTCCATATAGTCTTGCCCAGTCACCACCCTTCCCCAGTTTTCTTTATTAATAACTGCATCTCCATTGGTGTGGTTACATTGGTTAAAACTAATGAAACAATAATAATACATTTTTACTACCTGAAATGCATACTTTACATTAAAATTTCATTTTTTTGTGTTGCATATTTCTTTTCGTTTTGACAAATACATAATGTGACACATTCACTAGTACAGTATCTTACCTAAGTTTCACTGCCCTAAAAATCCTCTGTGCTCTACCTTGTCATCCCTCTTCCCTACCTAACCCTAGCAACCACTGATCTTTTTATTGTCTCTATAGTTTTGCCTTTTCCAGAATGTCTTATAGTTATAATTATATAACATGCAACCTTTTTAGGCTAACTTCTTTCTTTTAGCAACAGACATTGAAGATTCTCTATGTCTTTTCATGGTTAGATAGCTCATTTATTTTTATTGCTGAAAAATATTCTATTGTCCGGGTGTACCACAGTTTATGATTTCAGCTAGTGAAGGACATTTTTGTTACTTCCAGTTCTTGACAGTTATGAAGAAAAGTACTATAAATATGCATGTACAGGTTTTTGCGTACACATAAGTTTTCAACGCATATGGGCAAAAATATCTCAGAGCATGTTTGCTAGATCATATAATAAGCACATGTTTAGCTTTTTAAAGATTGCCAAAATGTTGCATTCCCGTTAGCACTGAATTGCAGTTTCTGTTGCTCCATACCCTTACCAACATTTGGTATTGTCAGCGTTTTTAAGTTAACCCCCTAACAGGTATATAATAGTATCATGTTGTTTTAATTTGCAGTTCCATAAAGACATAGTATATGTTCATTTTTTTATCAGTATCTCTTCTTGGGTGAGGTATCTAGATCTTTTACCTATTTTTAATTGGGTTATTTATATTCTTATTTGTTGAGTTTGGAAAAGTTTTTTTTTTTTTAATCAGATATGTATTTTGCAAATATTTTCTCCCACTCTTTGGCTTCTCTTTTGTGTCTCTTAGGTGTGCCTTCCATAGAGCAGAATTTTTAAAATTTTAATGAGATCCAACTTATCAATTTTTTCTTTTATGGATCATGCTTTTGGTGTTGTATTTCAAAACTCATTGCTAAACACAAAGTTGCCTAGATATGCTCCTATGTTATTCATTGCTAAACACAAAGTTGCCTAGATATGCTCCTATGTTATGTGTATTAGGTCTGATTCATTTGGAGTTAATTTTTGTAAATGCTGTAAGGTCTGTTTTTGCATGTGGATATCTAGTTGTTTTAGTACCATGTGTTGAAAATATTTTCCTTTCCTCAATTGAATTGCCTTTGCTCCTTCGTCAAAGATCAGTTGACCATATTTCTATGGGTCTATTTCTAGGCTCTATATTCTGTTGCATTGATCTAGTTGCCTGTTCTTTCACCCATATCACACTGTCTTGATTACTGTAGCTTTACAGGAAGTCTTGAAACCGAACAATGAATGTCAGTCCTCTGACTTGGTTCTTCTTCAGTATTGTATTGGCCGTTCTCGGTCTTTTGACTTTCCATATAAAATTTAGAATTAGTTTGTCAATATCCACAAAATAATTTCGTGGATTTTGATTAGGATTTTCTCACACTTTAGACCAAGTTGGAAAGAAATGATGTTTTAACAGTATTGAGTCTTTCTGTCCCTGAACATGGAAGATCTCTCCATTTATTTAGATCTTCTCTGATTTATTCATTTAGAGTATTGTTGTTTTCTTCATATAGATCTTGTACATATTTTGTTAGACTTATACCCAAGTTTTTAATTTTTGGTAGTAATGTAAATGATACTAGGTTCCTAATTTAAAATTCCAGTTGTTCATTGCTGATACATAGAAAAGCAATTGTCTTCTGTATATTAATACACATCCCAAAAATTACTACAACTACTGTATTACTATAATCATCTATTAATTTCAGAAGTATTTTTCTTTACGTCATCTGTGAAAAAGAAGATTTTATTTCTTACTTAAATCTGTATGCTCTTAATTTCCTTTTCTTATAGTACTAGTTAGAACTTTCAGTATGATATCAAGTAGCACTGGTGAGAGACTACATCCCTGCCCGTTCCTGATCTTAAGGTTATGGCAATTACTTTCTCACAACTATATATATTACCTGTAGGTGTTTTGTGGATGTTATCCTTTTGAGGAACTCTCCTTCTATTCCTAGTTTGCTGAGAGTTTTTATCAGGAGTGAGCTTTGGAATTTGTCGAATGCTTTTTCTGCATTTATATAAGCATGTTTTCCTTTTTTTATTTAGTTTGTTGGTATGATGGATTGCATAAATTGATTTCCAAATGTTAGTTAAGGCATATTTTTTTTAAATTAATTTATTTATTTTTATTTGCTTATTTACAGCATAACAGTGTTCATTGTTTTGGCATCACACCCAGTGCTCCATGCAGTACGTGCCCTCCCTATTACCCACCACCTGGTTCCTCAACCTCCCACCCTACCCCACCCCCTCCCGCCGCCCCTTCATAACCCTCTGGTTGTTTTTCGGAGTCCATAGTCTCTCATGGTTCATCTCCCCTTCCAGTTTCCCTCAACTCCCTCTCCTCTCCATCTCCCCATGTCCTCCATGTTCTTTGTTATGCTCCACAAATAACTGAGACCATATGATACTTGACTCTCTCTGCTTGACTTATTTCGCTCAGCATAATTTCTTCCAGTCCTGTCCATGTTGCTACAAAAGTTGGGTATTCGTCCTTTCTGATGGAGGCATAATACTCCATTGTGTATATGGACCACATCTTCCTTATCCATTCATCCGTTGAAGGGCATCTTGGTTCTTTCCACAGTTTGGTGACTGTAGCCATTGCTGCAATAAACATTGGGGTACAAATGGCCCTTCTTTTCACTACATCTGTATCTTTGGGGTAAATACCCAGAAGTGCAATTGCAGGGTCATAGGGAAGCTCTATTTTTAATTTCTTCAGGAATCTCCACACTGTTCTCCAAAGTGGCTGCACTAACTTGCATTCCCACCAACAGTGTAAGAGGGTTCCCCTTTCTCCACATCCTCTCCAGCACATGTTGTTTCCTGTCTTGCTAATTTTGGCCATTCTAACTGGTGTTAGGTGGTATCTCAATGTTGTTTTAATTTGAATCTCCCTGATGGCTAGTGATGATGAACATTTTTTCATGTGTCTGATAGCCATTTGTATGTGTTAAGGCATATTTTAAAGGTAGTTTCACACATCATGTAACATCTGAAGACCAGGCATTGTTTTGTGCATTCCCTTGACCAAAAGAGTTATTGGATACAAGGATTAATGGGAAGGTTAGGAGGGAGAGAAAGCCAAAGGAAAGTAAGCTGTTGCTCTTGTTGATTTCTACTTCAAGGATGTTTTTTGCAGAACAAAGACAAGCTTGTCTTAAATACACCAGCATAGTATCTTTAGTTATATAATGTCCTTTGAGAAAGAGAAGAAGTCTTCATGTTGTCTTATTCAGTTTATTAGACTTTTATCCTCCTCTTCTTCAGAATCAGAATTTCAAGACTGGTTACAGAATTTTAGATTTTTAGATTTTATAAACCAGTAAAACTTAAGGCCTCCAATTTTCAAACAAAAAAATTGCCAATTGAGGTTTTTACCTTGAAGGTTTTAGGACAAATTATGAAGGGCGACTAAGGATGCTAGGAGAAGAAACCACAGCTTTTGATCTGTCTACTACTTTAGAAAGGAGGGTCCCCAATGCTTAAGTAGATCACCTTTATACTGTATACTCCAAAGTAGTGGTGGTTATGCAGGTCACATTCAAAATTAAAGGAGATCTTCCCTAAGAAAAGACAATTTGGTTATGTATTGTATCTGTGATCTCACAAACTTGCTTTACATTGTGCTTCGAACTATGAGATATAAATGGGTAGGAAGTTAAGATTGCCATCCTCATAGAATTGGTAGCCTGTTTGAGGAGACAGAATTAAATGAGAACTATCCAGGCAGGAGGCAAACTTTCTACCTTTGATGGCCAACCCAAGTATTACAGAAAATAAACATTTTAAGGAGTCAGGAGTGTGAAACCAGAGTAGGATGAAGAAGACAAGGAAAACTGAGAAATGGGGATTTGATTTGGGCTTGATGGAAGCATAGATTTTTGGGTGGAAAATGTGGCCCCAAACGCAGGAAGAAAAAACAACAACAACATAAAGATGGATTGTGACTGCCCTATGCTTCTTTTAAAGCATCTCTCCTCCCATCTAGTAGTTTTATTCCTTCATAGCTCACAAATCTGACTGTGTCACTCTCTTCTCTTTTTCTTTTCTTTTTTCTTTTTCTTCTTCTTTTTTTAAAGATTGTTTTCACTTACCAAGCTTCTGATTGCTGCTTCTCATTTTTTCCTGCATATTACCACCTAGCTCACCAGCTTCCTCTTAGCCCTAACCTTTATCCTCATTCTGGGTGATTTCAACTTACATTTGCACAGTCTTTCTGGAAACCTGAAACTTTGTTGCAAATGGTCAACAATATCCTCTTCCTGCCCATCTCAGCCACCAATTCCATGATCACAATTTCTAAGCTATAATCTCATCCCACAAACTCCTGCCTTCCAGCTTCCGTGCTGCAGTGTCCTTATGAAATTCCTCTTTAACTTCATAGCAACCCCTCCCTTCATGGCTCTACTTTCCACAGGATGGCTCTTGGGTTCACTCACACAGTTTGTATCCCATGGCTCATCCTCACAATCATAGTCTTACAAGTCCTTGGCTAGCTTCCATCTTCCTTGTGCTTGCATTAGAGCAGTTTAACTTGGCTGAAGAGAAACACAAAACAAAAGGGAATCTCAATCATCCAAAATTTATAATTATGATGGCCTTAGTACACTTATAAAAATGTTGGGAAACATCAAACCAAACCCTACTTAGGACTTAAGACAAGTTTGCCCCTTATACTCTCTTATAGTGTATAGATGTCCATAGACCCTGGGTCTTAATATCTGAAGCTACAAATCCAACTAAAAAACTGCTAAATGAAATATGATCTCTCCTTCTGTCTTTGCAAATACACTTTCATAATGACCTGGAAGGCCAGATTTCAACTGGACTCCTCAGAACTCTGTGGGAGCTAGCAAATGGAGAAATAGTCACTGGCTTGCCCCCTTTCTCTTCTCAGTACCAGTTCTCTCTCGTGTTAGCAAGGGTCTTGAGTATGTAGACAATGTAGCGAGCATGTCCATTAACCTTGCTCATAGCAATAGCCCCTCAGACCTTCCTAGGGCTTCAAGGTACGTGTGGTCATAGCCTGATCTCATCACAGGTAGACAGACAGGACACTGAAGTAGTCTTAGGCCATTTGGACAGGGGGTTCTGGGTAGCTGGGCTAGTTTAGAGAGTCAATGTCGGCTTTGGGTTGCACATCCCTTTAAAACCATGGCTAAGGAATGTGGTTGCCCAGGAAGGAGCCAAAGTGGGGGACTCCTAAAATATGAGGTACAGGGTCAAAGCCCTTTCTGCCAGGTTATAAGTGCAGTATTGGCTCAGGAAAGCTCAAGGAAAAACCTCATCATGTAGGCGCCATGACTGAGTTAGAGGGAAAGCCCCATCATTAAAAGATTACCGATTGTTAATACCATCTATTATAGTAACACAGCACGAAGCCTGATACTGAAACCCAGTTTTCATTCAGAGAAGAGAGAAGATTTTAAAATTTTAAGATGCCCAGGAGCTTCTGCAGAAGATAGGGACACAAAATGCCGTGTTTGGGGACCTCAGTTATACAGTATGAACAAAAGATAAGAGGGCCATTTATTATCAGGTCTCTTCAGCCTCTTCTACTCCATAGTGCCTTGTAGCTTTGGTAAGTGAGGGCTCCAGTCTATGCAGGGAAGCACTCAGAGGGAGAGATGGTGGCAGGGGGCCCGCTTGAGCTGCAGACAAAAGCTGGTTCCCAGAGGGGAGTGACGGCAACTCCATCAAGACAAACTGTGTCAGAGCGCTTGGGAAACATTCCCAGGGGCCTTCTGGACTATTTCGGGGCAGCTCTAGTTCCTTGCAGGGATTTGGACACCCCAGACAGCAAGTTACGTGAGAGACCAGAAGCCAGGATACTTCTTTTTTTTTTTTTTTTTTTTTTTTTTTTTTTTTTTTTTTATTTTTTTATTTTTTTTTTCCCCTTTTTATTTATTTATTTTTTTTTTCAGCGTAACAGTATTCATTCTTTTTGCACAACACCCAGTGCTCCATGCAAAACGTGCCCTCCCCATCACCCACCACCTGTTCCCCCAACCTCCCACCCCTGACCCTTCAAAACCCTCAGGTTGTTTTTCAGAGTCCATAGTCTCTTATGGTTCGCCTCCCCTCCCCAATGTCCATAGCCCGCACCCCCTCTCCCAATCCCACCTCCCCCCAGCAACCCCCAGTTTGTTTTGTGAGATTAAGAGTCATTTATGGTTTGTCTCCCTCCCAATCCCATCTTGTTTCATTTATTCTTCTCCTATCCCCCTACCCCCCCATGTTGCTTCTCCATGTCCTCATATCAGGGAGATCATATGATAGTTGTCTTTCTCCGATTGACTTATTTCACTAAGCATGATACGACTGAAGAAAGAGAAATTAAGGAGTCAATCCCATTCACAATTGTACCCAAAACTATAAGATACCTAGGAATAAACCTAACCAAAGAGACTAAGAATCTATACACAGAAAATTATAAAGTACTCATGAAAGAAATTGAGGAAGACACAAAAAAATGGAAAAATGTTCCATGCTCCTGGATTGGAAGAATAAATATTGTGAAAATGTCTATGCTACCTAAAGCAATCTACACATTTAATGCAATCCCTATCAAAATACCATCCATTTTTTTCAAAGAAATGGAACAAATAATCCTAAAATTTATATGGAACCAGAAAAGACCTCGAATAGCCAAAGGAATATTGAAGAACAAAGCCAAAGTTGGTGGCATCACAATTCCGGACTTCAAGCTCTATTACAAAGCTGTCATCATCAAGACAGCATGGTACTGGCACAAAAACAGACACATAGACCAGTGGAACAGAATAGAGAGCCCAGAAATCGACCCTCAACTCTATGGTCAACTAATCTTCGACAAAGCAGGAAAGAATGTCCAATGGAAAAAAGACAGCCTCTTCAATAAATGGTGCTGGGAAAATTGGACAGCCACATGCAGAAAAATGAAATTGGACTACTTCCTTACACCACACACGAAAATAGACTCCAAATGGATGAAGGACCTCAATGTGAGAAAGGAATCCATCAAAATCCTTGAGGAGAACGCAGGCAGCAACCTCTTCGACCTCAGCCGCAGCAACATCTTCCTAGGAACAACGCCAGGATACTTCTTAACTAGTCTTTAGGTTGTAGTGGAGAGGCTCCACAGTCTAACAATTCGACACCAGAGGTTTTCGTTTTGTTTTGGTCTGTTTCGACACCAGAAGTTTTTTTTTTTTGTTTTGTTTTTTTTTTAAGATTTTATTTATTTGACAGACAGAGACCACAAGTAGGCAGAGAGGCGGGCAGAGAGAGGAGGAAGCAGGCTCCCTGCTGAGCAGAGAGCCCAATGCAAGACTCGATCCCAGGACTCTGGGATCATGACCTGAGCCAAAGGCAGAGGCTTTAACCCACTGAGCCACCCAGGTGCCCCGGCACCAGAAGTTCTTAAGGATACCCATGTTTGTAAAAGGGCATAGTGAAGAAGTGAAGTCAGTTGGCTGGAGGAATTGCTGCTTAGAGTAACAATACCAGCCAAGTTTGCTCAGGAAAGAGGAGACTTGAACTAGCATTTTGTGATGTGTATTGTGTGCTAGGCATTTTACATATGAAGCTTAATTATCTAAAGAATCCACTGAGATAAGTATTATTCCAATAATACCCGAGGCTCAAACAGGTCAAGAAGTCGCCCAAAGATACACAGTAGACAGAGATATAGTCTCTGAGCAATGCTAGTTTCCTCAGCTCTGCTGCTTTCTGTAATTACAGAAGTCCCTTTCCTAAGAGACTCTCCTGGCATCTTGGCAGTGAAGGTTATTTCATAAAGAAATTCTTGCATCCAGTGTAAATAGCAGCACTCTTTTGACCTTGGCTGTCTCATCTGTTTCATAGTTCCAGATATTAAATTACATTTCATTATGTATACGTCTGAGATTGTATTAGTTCTGGGGGGATATTAGAAGCTGCCATAGAAAGGGCCTCGTGTATTAAATTGGCATGTCAGTCTCTAAGAGAATATCATTTTCATGTGGGTCTTTAATAAATAATATTTGAGGGTAAAATGGAATCCAAAGTATACTTTGAGATATAGATGGATAGATAGATATCAGAATACTACGTACATCCCCTTTAGCTATTCTCTCCCCTTCTCTCTGTTGACCAGCTACAATGCTGTACTAGCCTGTCTCTGAATCTCCTATCTAGGCTCTGTCTCTGCTGCTTTTTGAAGCTTCATAGAAGAAAACTCAAAGCTGGCTTTCTTGGCCACTGCTGCAGGACAAAAATCTGGGTGGAAGGATAGTCACCATTTCTGTTGCTTCAAAGAAATCTCATGCTTTAGTGCTATGCATGTAACAAAACGGGCAGCTAATTGAATTGTGGAGTTCGATGCCAGTTTTATGAAGCTATGTAAATCCAGTGCTGGTTTGCTATGGGTGCCACAAATACACTGACCCCATTACGCCCATGGGTGAGGAGAGACATGGCTATTACACACAGCAACTTGGTCACGAAATCCCTTATTTATGATCACATTCAGGAAGCCATGAACCTTTCCCACTTACTATCGTATTTTAATTCGCTGCCATACTTGTGAGCACACATATAAATCAGTGTGTGCATCTTTAAAAGATAAATCTCACACCAAATCCAGGGCGAACAAGTGCATCCTGTTTTATGGAATCTATGTGACCTGACTGCAGAAAGCATTTTTGATTAATCAGAACTAAGATTTTAATAAAGAAACAGCAGGTGGGCTAACCACAAAATTAAAACTCCCAACCGTCTCAGAGTAATAAAGTCATAAATATAAAAGTGCTCAAAATATCTCATTTGCATCTTTGAATAACGTCCCTGTTTAACAAGGACAGGGCACGGGCTTGACCAGCAGAGGGCGGTTTCTTGTATGTTGACATTTCCTAGTTCAGTCTTGCTGCAGTATCTTTGTGAATCTTTCACTGAGTAATAGAGCAGGGCCTGGGTGGTAATTAATTGCCATCTGCAGTGTGTTTTTACTAGTGATTTTTACACCCAATTGCTCAATTGCAATATCAAATCAACTGCATTTCAATACAGGCTGGAGAACAAAAAATGTGCCTTTGGTTTCCTAATCAAGTTTGGTCCATTTAAGGATTCTTTTTTGCAGAACCGAAGTCAATTTATCTGTATGACTGTGGTATAGCCTCCCTGTTAGTAGTTAAAATTTTATGGCTTTTTGAACAAGGCAGATGAAGGTTTTGAAATCGGCTCTGCTGCGTAATGGCTGCGTAGCCTTATAGTAGCTTAGTTAATTACCCTAGTTACTTAAACTGGGCCTTTTTTTTTAATAAAAAAAACATAAATCATGACAGTATAGTCCAAGATTATGCTAAAGGTTTAATATTTTAAGAATTTATGAAATAAGTACTTGAAGATTTTTGCTTACCTGTGTAAATTACACATACACCCAGAGCATAGCCCCCCAAAAATCTGCCTCAGGAATGTTTGAGGACCATAGCCATGTACTGCACTCACTACATCTAGGCAAACAGTCTAGTCATTTGCCCGTCTTTTCTTTTTTTTTTTTTTAATTTTTTAAGATTTTATTTATTTATTTGACAGACAAGAGATCGCAAGAAGTCAGAGGCAGGCAGAGAGAGAGGAAGGGAAGCAGGCTCCCCGTTGAGCAGAGAGCCTGATGCGGGGCTCAATCCCAGGACCCTGGGATCATGACCTGAGCCGAAGGCAGAAGCTTTAACCCACTGAGCCACCCAGGTGCCCCTGCCCATATGTTCTTTTGGTGATTGTACACATGGCAAAGGGATGATAACAAATACACTTTATAGTTCATAGTATGCTTTTACGTGCATTATTTTATTCATTCTCCATGCCACCTCTTTAGTTGGGCAGGACAGATACTAGGATCTTCCCTCTACAGTGAGGAAATCAGGCCTCAGAAAGTTAAGCTATTTGCCCAACATCACATGGTGATGATAGATACAGAGCTTGAACTTTGTTCACTCTGATACCTAGTCCAGGGCATTTTCAACACACACCCTGGTACCTCTGAAGAGGAGACATGACGCTCATCTCTCAGTGTCTGTCTCTACATGCATAACTAAGAGAATTAGGTCAAGTTACCTCCCAGTTCCCTTCTAGCTCTGACATACCAAGAGGTCCTAGGACAATTTCCATGAAAGGGATGGTTCTAACATCAGCAGAGATTTACCTCACTACTCGTACTATTCTTAGAAAATGAGGTTTTTCAAGACTTAGAAATATCAAAGAAACTTCTCGGAAGGAAGAGAGGTAAAGAAATATATGGTGAGGCCTTATTGGACCCTGAGTCAGTTAATCATTCGACTTAAACAACAACAACAAAAAGCCAACTGTTTCATTCTTCTCTTTCAAGATCTTTTAAATTTTTTAATTATTTATTTTTTAAAAAAAATTTTTAATTTTTTGTTAACATATAATGTATTATTAGTCTCAGGGGTACAGGTCTGTGAATCACCAGGTTTACACACTTCACAGCACTCACCATACAACATACCTTCTTTCAAGATTTTTTTGTTTTGTTTTGTTTTGTTTTTAATTAAATTTTTAAATTTTTTTATAAACATATAATGTATTTTTATCCCCAGGGGTACAGGTCTGTGAATCGCCAGGTTTACACACTTCACAGCACTCACCATACAACATACCTTCTGTCAAGATGTTTTTTAAAAATTTATTCATGTGAGACAGAAAGAGAGAGGCAGAGGCAGAGGGAACCTGATACCGGACTCGGTCCGAGGACCCTGGGATCATGACCTGAGCCGAAGGCAGAGGCTTAACCAACTGAGCCATCCAGATGCTCCTCATTCTTCTCCTTAATACCCATTAAACATCACCTCTATCATTATTTTAAATACCACCCCCTACGGCAGTATACCATAATGTAATCCTATCAAGTTTCTTTCTAGATCAATAGATTATAATACGTCAAATAAACCAGCTCTCCCTCACTGCATCCAAACACCACCCTTAGAACCAAACTAAATAACCAAATAACATTACAGACATTTTAGTAGTAGTAATAATAATAATAAATGTGTATAATACATTCTCTATTATGCCAGGACTGTCCTTTGTGCTTTAAAGGCATAATTTCATATGATTTTTGTTTTTTGATCTCAGAAAGTGGCTACTTTTTTTTAATTAAAGATTTTATTTATTTGACAGACAGAGATCACAAATAGGCAGAGCGGCAGGCAGAGAGAGAGGGGGAAGCAGGCTCCCTGCTGAGCAGAGAGCCTGATGCAGGACTTGATCCTAGGACCCTGAGATCATGACCTGAGCAGAAGGCAGAGGCTTAACCCAGTTTTTTGTTTGTTTGTTTGTTTGTTTGTTTCTGTTCGTTAAATTGCTTTATTGTTAAGTTGCTTTATTGTTCCGGTGAAGATAAGGCCCTGGACATGAGGAAATCAGAGTTAGGTTAGAAACTGGGAGATCAAGGGAGAAGGCACCAGGCTACCATCTTTACTAACTCTCCTTCTCTGCGGATGAGGAAATGGGCGTGAGGTGGGAGGCAGCCAGGCCATGGGCCTCGGTGGCTCTCAGAGCTTGGAGAAGGTGACGTTCTTCAGTTCCTGCTTCTCCATTGTAGCCTGGACAGACTTAACGATGTCCTGCGTTTGCAGCATGCTCATATTCCAGGTGGCCGCATAATTGAGGCCCTCGGCCACCGAGTGATGGCGGGAGTAGACCAGGTTGATCTTGGTGCTCTGTACTGCCACGGGGCTCTTGGTGGAAATCCTGCCAGCGTGAAGGCCGCATCAAGCATCTGCACCTCATCTGGGAACAACCGGCTGACCAGTCCACTGCCCAGCGCCTCATCAGCCATCATCTTGCGGCAAGTGAAGGCCAGCTCGTTGACCAGGCTGCAAGAGGGCAGGGCGAGTCAGGGGACCGCAGTCATCCTGGATCCAGGAGATGCGCGGCAGTCCCCTCCCTGGCTCCTCCACCCACCTCTGGTTTCCGATGACAAAAGAGCCGAAGGCAGAGGCTTAACCCAGTGAGCCACCCAGGTGCCCCGTAATGGCTACTTTTAATATCCATGTTATACAGCTGAGTAGTTTGTTAAAGGCCTCACCTCCATCTCTTCTGTCCGCCCCCCTTTTATTGGTGGTGGTCTAGGCTACCATCGCTAATTTCCTGGTTATTGCAATAGTCTTTTTACTGGTTTTTTCCTGCCGTCATGTACCAACATATCAGTCTACAGTGCATCTGAACTAATCTTTTAAAACATACATTTAATTATGTCATTTTCATGTTTAAATGTTTTGTGAGAATTCCATTGTACATATAATACCAGAAAGGCATATCTGGCCTCAACTGCTTTGTAATGTCAGCTCATGCCTCTTTCTTCTGTTAGGAGGCTTCAACCACATTGAAATTCTCTCTGTTACTTGGCTGGGCCAACAAGTTTCCCACTCCAGAGTCTTTTCCCATGGGGTTTCCTGGCTGGAATGCTTTTCTTTCTATCCTTGTACCTGTTCATACAATGCATACCTGAATCAATGTCATTTCTACACAGAGGCTTTCTTGAGTTATTTAGTCTCAAATAGACACACTTAATCCTTTTGCTGAATACTCTGCATTTTCATTACACTTCATACAATTAGTAGTTATATCCTTATGAGCATGTTTGTTATTATGGGTTTCTTTTAAGAAGGAAAGGTCCATGCCTCTATTTTTCTACTTTATATCCAAAATTTCAGTTTCTTGAAGAGAATAGAAATAAATTAAGTAACAAAGTCAAAGATTCAACTTCGTCATCTTTTCTAAATATCCTATTTCTTTCTCCCCAATTTCTTCCTCCAAAAAATGCAAGACATTTAAACAACCTATTTTTTAGAGGGAAACAAAAATTATAGAACAACATGAAGCCATAATTTAAACAAAACAAAATAAGGAGCAAAAAATAAGAGTTGCACAAGAATAATAAAAGAATAAGTAGGAATTACGGGGATGACTCTCATTCCTGTTATATAATATTTTTGCCCTCATTTTGATTTTTCAAATAATACTTATTCACCTGATGTTAGCATTCCAGATATTCTGGATCTAACTAATCAGGAAATTATAGAAAAATTACTGCGGTAAGGGAACTAGCATCCACCCAAGAACTAAAAATGTACTCAGGGATGAAATTGAGAAACCACTGGGCCCATCATTTAATTGGGAGGCCATATGATGTCTATCATAAAATCATAATTATGTGAATGAGGTGAATGGTGACTAGTTTACCAGTCCCAGAATAATAAACTAGGAGGAAGTCTTCCCAACCCACTGCTTTAAAACTTGAAAGAATTATACATTACACTGAAGGGAAATAAAGTAACAGGTTTTAAAATAGAGATACATTTTAAAGAATTGATATAAATTCATGGATATTAATATTATGGTATTATGGGGGAATGTGGTCATTGGATATCTGTCACTTAATATCTTAAGTAGATGCCTTAGATCAGAGACATACTTCTCTTTAAACTATATTCATGTCATAGATTAAACATGTATTTGATGCAATGTGTTCATCTACAACTTACCAGTGCATAGTATTTTAGTCCACATTTGGTGCCAAATACTTTTTGTCATTTTACTAGAATTCATTTAAGTAGGGCAGATCTACCATTTTTTAAGATGACTGCAGGAATAAGTCATCCTCTGAGGGGTATTGCTTCCAGTTAATTCTACCCCTTAGTGTATCAGAGCTTTCATCCTAAGAAGATGGCTCCCTATTCACCCCAGTGACCACCCACTAGACTATTCTTCCAAGGGTTTTGTTCTTATCTTATGTTGTTCATTTGTTTGATTATCAGTAAATATTTACTGAATACATGCTGCAAGCAGGCTAAGTGCTTGAGTAATTGGGGGGGAAGCATGACTACATGATTCCTCATATTGCACACAAGAGAAAGAAAAATTAATGAGCCATCACTACATAACATGTGAAGTGCTATAAGAGAGATACATGCAAAAAACATAGGATGATTGAAGACAGAAAGTTTCAGAGAAAAGGATATTTGAGTTTAATATTAAGTATTCATAGGGCAAGATTTGGAAGGTGGAAAGAAAACATTTATAGAAGAGAAGAAATGTGCCCGAACATAATATGCTTAAGAAATGGAATTCATGGGGTCCCTGGGTAGCTCAGTCCATTGGGTATCGAGCTTTTGATTTTGGCTCAGATCATGATCTCAGGGTTGAGGAATTGAGCCCTGCATCAGTCTCCACGATCAGCAGGGAGTCTTCTTGAGATTTTCTCTCTCCCTCTGCCCCTCCACCCCCCCAGCTCACACACACTCTCTCTCTCTCAAATAAATAAAACTTTTGAAAAAATGGAATTCACTTATAGGGGAAATGCCTAAAGGGAGAGGTAAGCATCAGCTTAAGTAGTCATACTTAGAAGATGAAGAAACTCTATTCTGAAAGAATAAAGACTGAAGCCATAACAAGAAAAGCCTTTCTTTGATTTTGAGAGAGAGATGGAGGATAGACATAGACTTCTAACTTGTTCAGCTAGATGGTTATGGTGCCATGCTTTGAGATGGGAAGCATGGAAGGAGGATCTGCTGAGAGTATGTGCATGTGCTTAAGAGGAAGAAGGTTTACCTTTGGACATGTTAGTTTTAAATACCTAGAGACCCTTTAGGCAGAGATGTACAATGGGCAGCTTGATACATGGTCATAGAGATGAAGACAAGTTTTGGCCAGAGATAATGGCCCAAATATCATACAGATGGTAGTGAATACCATGGCACTGGGGTGGGGAGGTGCTGGAGATGAGGAAGAACATTTTGAGTGGGAAGACTAAGTGATGTTATTTAATCAGAAGTTATAAAATAATGTAATTTTCATAGAGGAAAGTAATTGAATTCTGCTACAATGACGTCAACTTGGCAAATGGGAAAATGTGAGCACATAACGAGCCTTCATTCAGTGAACGAACATTTATCATTTGCCAGGCACCAAGAAAGACACAGGGTATATTTATACAAAAGCTATAAAATTAACTTTCTAAGCAAAATTAATTCTCACAGAACTATAAATAGTGTTGCTTTCTCATTACTGGTTGCTAAAATTTAGGAGAAATAAGCTTCCAGTTGTGATTTAACAACACGAAGGGATATGTAAACAGATAGTATTACCTCCTTGGAAATGCTGATCTGCTGTGGACATTTTTGGCTTCTAATGATGGGTGGGGCAAAACGGAAGCATGAGAACACAGTAAGACAGACGACTCAAAGACAGGACTCCTGCCATGTATCCAGCTGGTTTGAAATATGCATTAATATCTGTTTCAGCAGCTTGTGGTGTGAAAGTAATTGAGCCAGAAGCAGAGCAGTAGGCAACCAATGATCTACAAGTAGTCACTATATAGCATTCCCACTAAGTGCAGGTGCCTGCTATTTGGGAATTCCCTTCCTTGGGACCATGGATGGACGTGACTGCAGAAAGTGGGCTACTTCCTTCTCTGTCCACATTTTCTTGATAGATAGAAATATATTAGCAAAATAAATAGAGGTAAATGGCTAAACAGACACATAAATGTATACTCAGTGTTTAGGAGTCAAGGAGAAAGGAGGATTGGAAAAGACTACTGCCCTCTGTCCCCCTGCTCCCTATCTTCTACCCATCTTGGAAGCCATGTGGATTTTAATACCTAGAGCTCTTCATACCTAAGCATATTCAAAGCTATTGGATTTTTCTTTGACTATACTAAAAAGTAATTTGAGGAGAGATAAGCTTGGGCAAGCCAGAAGCATTTGATGAATGTAAAAGGAAGGATTTCAGAATTATCTGGCCCAAGAATCATTAAAAACAATTGTCTGTTCATCAGAATAGACCAGGAAGAGCCCCTTACCTACTGAAAGCTGGAATATAGTATGGAAATAGAAGATAAGGGATATAACGAAAGACTTTGAATTTCAATTACTTGAAAAATAATTAAAATTGATTTCTTATATATTTTATTGTGCTGAGACTTTAGTCATATTTCTGGGTCTCCTCTTAACCCTTTTATGAATTAAGGTGTGTCAGTGACAGAGTCCTACGCTTATTCCCTCAGTAAATATCAAAACCCTTTCATGTCTTTTAATTCTTATTAACTCCGTTGACCTTAAACTATAAAAGACTAACTGACCATTGAGGGATTGAAATTTTTAAGTGCAGGCAAAATGAGAAAATGACAATATGGCTTTATACACACTTGGCTTAGCACTTGAGAGTAAATAGGCAAATAGTTCTACTGTCTGTTTCAGTGGCAGAAAAACAAATAAATTTGGCATTATTGTCTACCAGATTTCATTAACTATAAACTCTGGGAATTAGGAGACCCATGTTCTCACTCAGGCCTTTTCTATAACTATTTTCGTGGTCCCAATAAGCTACACCATTTTGGGGTCTCATTTTTTTCATCTCTGAGATGAGAAATTAACTCATTTTCTCAACACATTCTGTGAGTCTGTGAAATCGTGTGGGATTCAAGAGGACCTACGCGAACCTGGACAGGAAAGAGTGGTGTCACACTAGGCTTTGGCAGATCCATAACCAGTTACCACAAAGGAGGATGAGATCTGCAGGGTCCAACAGCTCTTCTGCACCTGGATGCAAGGAGGTTCGAGTTGTAGTTTGAATCTCAGAAGTCAGGAGCTGTGACTTCTTTTCCTGATTCGAGGAAGCGCATGCTCTTTTGCCAGCCACTGTTATCTGTGCCTTGAAACCCACAGGAGCAAAGACTTTAGTCAGATCCACATGGGTACCACTGGGCATTATGTGATTAAGTCTCTACATAACACCGCAGCCGAAATCAAATCAGAAAGCCTGGACTGCAGTTGTCAGGGCATCCACTGCCTATCCCTGTGCTGAGTAAATATTTCGCTTCCTGTGACACCAACTTGCCAAGATGCTCCTAATTCTTTTCTAGCATGAGGACTCCCAACCAGGAACCATGTCCTGAGAGACTATGGCAAGCTCCGTTACACACCGTTTCACACACCTGTTTTTGTCTCTGTAAATCTGCAATTACTTTTCCTCCAGGCTCAGACTGATTAGAGCATTCTTCTTTCCTCTCCAGTTGTTACACAGGCCGTTTTAATGTGAATCAGCTCAAATGCCAGACCAGGTCAAATCTTTAGCTTTTGCCTCCCCAGTGAACCTAGTTTAAGTTTAAAAAGGAGCCTTTAAGCCTGCTGCATAATGCTATCTCCTTGCCTCTGAGCAAGAAACCCGGAGAGTTAGTAATGATCACAGCGGAGAATTCATTAAGCTGTCCTAATTGAGGGCTGGGGTGAGACGGAAGTGAGGGCCCCAAATTTGACCTGCTTTGGCCTGGAGACTGGAGTGGGAAGCCAACTAACACTGTAGGAAGCATCTAAGAACTAGAGGCTTAAACATTTTATTTTATCCTCACGGCATCTCTCTAAGATAAGAATTATAATCAGCATTTCACAGATGGCTCAGAGAGGTTAAGTAATTTGCCCAGGGTCACATATCTATGTGTAGAAGAGCCATGAATAGAATGCAGATCTGTCTAGCATCCACTGATCTTTTTTTCCTGTTTCCTAGCCTGCTGGGGAGAAAAACCCAGGCTTAGGGAAGTATAAGGCACACGACGAATAATTTGGGGCGGTAGTTTCCTAGCTGACTGAAGCCTGATGTCATAGAACGGGAGGCAGGAGGGGCGCCTGGGTGGCTCAGTGGTTTAAAGCCTCTGTCTTCGGCTCAGGTCATGATCTCAGGGTCCTGGGATCAAGCCCCTCATAGGGCTCTCTGCTCAGCGGGAGCCTGCTTCCCCCTCTCTCTCTGCCTGCCTCTCTGCCTACTTGTGATCTCAGTCAAATAAATAAATAAAATCTTTAAAGAAAAAAGAAAAAGAATGGGAGGCAGGAGCATGGAGAAGGAGCAGAGGGTGAGTCTGAATGAGTTACAAGTAGGGAGGGCAGACTGGGAGAGAAAGCAGCCAGTGATCAGGCTCTGCAGAGAATTAGCTGAGGCCTGAGAGTCTTCATAGAGAAGGCTCAGCTTACATTTCTCTTATTAGCAATGAAGACCCTCCAAAGCTAGCCACACTGGTGTTCCAACTGTATTGCTAAGTCTCACATGCCCTGTGTCATAGCCAAGTAGCATGAGAATGTGTGCATCTTCCCTGACCTTCACACGCTACAGGGCCTTTCCCAGGGTCTGGACATCTGTGTCGTCTTACCTGCCCTGCTCCTTCATCAAGGCCCAGACCAGCTGTCCGTAGCTTTCTGAGTCCCCAGGGTGAGAAATGAATCTCTTCCTACTGAGTTCCCTCAGCACATTTATCAAGTCCTAACCGCACGGCAGTTTCTGTGCAAGGCTGATATGCCCTAAGAGATTTTCAAGTCTTTAAAGGTTGAGGCAGGAGACATGGCAGAAGCAGCACATATTTGAAGTGGGAATATGTCCCCCTTCCCCTTCTCAGTGTCCGTCACAGACACAACGCTTAGAAAATATGGGTAAACATATCCATATTATGCTTGCTGTTTCTTTCTTTCCCTTGGTAAAAAACCCCTGGTCATCTACTGTGTACGGTTTTATTTACTAAGCACCAACTATGTGGATGGGCCAAGTCATGGAAGGCTTTCCCTGTCATGTTGAGACACTGGGTGCTCCTCTTATTTCAGAGAATTACGAACAGGTATGGCACAGGGAAGCGACAGATCAGACCTGTTTTTTAGAGACATTCTTCTTGAGGCAAGAGAATGGAAGGAGGTGAGCCTGGCAGCAGGGAGAACAGAAGGATGCTGACAACATTGCAGGCATGAGGGGATAATGGCTTAAATCAGTCTTCATAATAGAGAAGAAAAGAATAATTGAACCGTGGGCGTGTGTTCACAGACCTTTCCAGCCCAGATTTCACTACCTGATCATTTACAGCGGATACTTAGCATCCGGCCATTCCTTCATTTCCGCTGCATGGGGTTTGACTTTTTTTCTTTGTAGATTTGCCAACATCCTCACCAAAACTTGTTTTATTTTATTTTAATTTTAACTATACAAGTTAAATGTAGATTGCTCTATATTCTTTCTAAGCTCTTGTAAGTGGAAGTGAAAGCTCACTGTGATTTTGATTTACAGTTTTCTAAGGATTATTGAGGTGTAGTCTCATTTCTTATGACTGTTGTCCATTTTTATATCTTCTCTGGATAAATGCTTATTTACACATTGTATGCTCAATGACATGAGTATATATGAAATATTTTTTCATGCATTTTATGTTTTAAATCATGTGGGAAATTAAAAAATTATACTTACAAGCAATAGAGTGTTATGGGTTTTTATATTTGTCCATGTATTTACCTTCACTGGATATTTTTATTTCTTCATATAGCTTCAAGTCTAGTGTGCTTTCAGTTCACTCTGAAGGATCCCCTTTAGGATTTCTTGTAGGGCAATTAGTAGTAATGAACTCCCTTAGCTTTTTTAAAATTTATTTTTGTCTAGGTATGTTTTAATTTCTCCTTAATTTTTGGAGGACAGATTTGCCAGATATAAAATTATTTCTTGATTTTTTTTTCTTTTTTTAGCACTTAAACTATTTCCTCATACTGCCTTCCATGGCTTCTGATGAGGAGATTGGCTGTTAATTTTACTAAGAATCTCTTATTCTTGATAAGTTGCTCCTTTTTTTTTTTCCCCTTGGTGCTTTTAAGATTCTCTTGTTGTCTTTGGTTTTAGCTAGTTCGATTATAATGTGTCTTGATATGACTGTCTTTGAGATTATCATATTTGGCATTCATTGAGTTTCTTGGATTTGTAGATCTTTATATTTCATCACATTTAAGTTGTTTCTGATCATTATTTTAAATACCCTAATACTGCATGTGTTGTTCCACTTCCTGGTATCACACAAGTCCCTTAGGCTCTGGTTTTTTTTTGTTTGTTTGTTTGTTTTTTTTCTTTCTATTCCTTAGACATAATAATTTCAATTGTCCTGTCCTCAAATTCACTGAATTTTTCTTCTGCCTGCTCCCATCAGTTGCTGAACTCCTTTACTGAATTGTTTTTGATTTTTAAAAAATTTTATTTTATTTTAGTGGTGTTTCTATGGGGGAATGAGATCTGGAGGCTGCTCACCCTTGGCTGTTATTATTCCCAATGCTTTTTTCTGAAGTAAGATTTTATTGAGATGAAACATGCATTCAGAAAAGTGCACAAAAGTTAAGATTAGAGCTTGGTGATTTTTCACAAAATGGTACACCTATTTAATAAGGAATCAAAAGTAGAGAATACTGCTTGCTTTCCAAAGTCTCCCCTCTACCCACTCTCACCAACTCTCAAGTGTGACAACCCTCTATCTTCCAACAATGTAGATTGCTCTATACTGTTTCTAAGCTCTTATAAGTGAAATCATATTGTATGTGTTCTTTCATTTTCCATATTTTACTCAACATTATGTTCCAGGGATTCACCCATGAAATTCTGTGTAGTTGTATAAGATTTCATTAATTTTAATTTCTGGGTTTTTTTTTTATAGCTTTTCCCTTTCTCTTGTTAAAGGGCATTTGAGCGAGTGTGTGCATTTGTTAACTATTTTCAGGATTTCTGTTATGTGCATTTTTGTACATATCTTTTCCTGGTTATATGTGCCTATCCTTAGAAGTGAAATATCTAGGTTATAGGACAGCTTTAGTTTTTCAAACTGGTAATGCTAAGTGACAAGCCCACCAAAAATGGATGGAAGCTGTAATTATAGCACACCTTTGTTAACATTTCCTAGAGCCTGTGATTTGTTCCTTCTGACCTTTCTAATGTGTGAATTGTGGCTTTCTAGCATTTTATACTACTATCAGTGAAGTATGAGAGTTCTGATTCTCCCATATCCCTTGCTATCCTTTTTAATATTAAGTATTGTGGTAGATGTATAGTGAATATCATTGTGATTTGAAGTTGTATTTCCATAATGAATAACATTTAAAATGTTTTGTTGTGATTATTGATTACTCATATACCTTTTTGAGCTCTCTTTAAATATTTTCTCCATTACCCAATTGAGTTTTTCATATATAAAATATTCAGTTGTATGAGTTATTTGTAAATTCTAGATACCAATCTTTTGTCAGATACATTTTGTGAATTTCTTTTCTAGTCTCTGATTCATGTGTTCATTTTCTTAAGGGTCTTTGCATAACCAGAAGTTTTATTTTTTAGTGAACTATAGTTTATCACTTTAATTTTTTTCTGTGTTGACCTAAGAAATATTGGCATGCCTCCAAGTCATGAATGTAGGCTTCTATTTTGTTTTCTAAAATTTCATGAATTTAACTCCTACATTTAGATCTCGGTATACATCTTAAATTAATTTTTATGCATATTGTGAGGTAAAGATCAAAGTTTATGTTTTTCATTTGTATCCAAATGTTCTGACACCATTTGTAGAAAAGATTTTCTCATTAGATTGCTTTGGCATCTTTGTTGAAAATTACTTGAGTGCATAAGTCTATTTTAGGGCTCAGTATAATGCTCAATTGTTCTATGTCTATTCTTATGTAACTATCATACCCTTCTGATTAGTGTAGATATGTACTAAAGCTTGAAGTAAGGTAGTATAAATCTGCTAAATTTGTTCTTTTTTAAAATTACGATTTGATGTTATTTTAAGATCCTTATTTTTTAGAATTAGCTAACCAAATGCTACATTAAAAACCTTCTATGAATATGGTCTGAAATTGCATAAAGCCTATAGATCAATTTTGGAATTATTAATATCTTAACAACATTGAACTCTAAACAGTATATCTTTTTTATTTAGTTCTTTAATATTTCTTAGTGGTATTTTATCATGTTCAGTGTACTGTAACTGTGTTTTCACATTTCTTGTGTTAAATACATCTCTTAGTTTGGATGACTGATGACATATCCAAAGAACAAAATTTTTGTTAATTTTCCATTTCTTTATTACCAGTACATAAGCACAGATGTATATTTTTGTACATGAATTTTTGGGTATGGTGATATTAAATTCACTATTCAAGTAATTGTTTTGTAAATTTCTTTAGATTTCTCTACATAAACAATATTACCTGCCAGTAAGGAGAATTTTATATATCTCCATTTTTATGCCTTTATATCAGTCATGTCACCTATATCTTTTCTGGTACTTTATCTAGTTGTTTTATCAATTAAAAGAAAGGAGTGTTAAAATCTTCAAAAATCACTATAGAATTATCCATTTCTTTTAATTACTCAATTTTTGATTCCTGTGCTTTTAAGGATATAATTTTTTGTCTTCTTTTTTAAAAGTTTAAAAAAATATTTCATTTATTTATTGATTCAAGAGGGAGAGAATGAGAGAGAGAGAGAACATGAGAGTGGGAAGGTCAAAGGGAGAAGCAGATTCCCCACTGAGCGGGGAGCCTGATACAGGACTTGATCCTGGGAC
Organism: Meles meles; assembly: GCF_922984935.1. NCBI lineage: Eukaryota > Metazoa > Chordata > Mammalia > Carnivora > Mustelidae > Meles > Meles meles. The sequence goes on along the minus strand of NC_060078.1, from coordinate 42,077,241 downwards.
TCTGACCATGACCTGAGCCAAAGGCAGTCACTTAACCAACTGAACCACCCAGGTGCCTCAATTTTTTGTCTTCTTGAATTGATTTTTCTATGATTATGAAATACCCCTCCATTTTTTTCAAACATTTTGGTTTAAAGTATGTTTTATCTCACAGTAAGATAGGAGTTCTGGCCTTGTGTTTGCACTTTACATGAGGTCTCTTTTCCTTGTTTACATCCAATCAAACATATTTAAGAAATGTTGGTTGTATCCAAGATTTAAGTGAGTCATGCCTTTTTCTGACCAATTTGAACAAATCTCTGTATTTTTTGTCTTTTTAGTCTAGTAACATTTAAAATAATTACAGATATGATTGGGTTTAATTTTACCATTTTATTCTTTGATTTCTCTTTGTTGCCACACATTTTTCTCTCCCCATTCATTTGAATTATTTAAATATTTTTTAGAGTTCCATTTTAAATTTTTTGTTGGCATTTTAAATATGCCTTTTTTTGCATTATTTTCCTGATAAGTGACATCAGTGTTAATATAATAAACTTTTAGTTTATTTAGACCTGCTATGGAACCATTTCAAATAAACTGGAGAAACCTTGCAATAATGCATAGCCATTAGTATATCTCCCCAATTAGGGGAGAAATTTGGATATCCAAGTTCATGAAACTCATAGGTCATCAAACAAGCTATGATCGAGTTGAGAAGAACTGACCTCGTGACAATATTAACTCTATCCATGAACAAGGAATATGTCTCCACTTGTTAATTGTTCTTTGATATTGTTCATCAGTTTTGCAGTTTTCCTCATAAAGATCTTGCATATATTTGGTTAGATTTATGTCAAAGAATTTCATTTTTTGAATGCTAATTTAAAATGAATTATGTTTTTGGTTTTAAACCCCCACTTGTTCAAGGAAATAGACTTTTCTAAGTTAACTTTTGTATATTAATTTGTATATTAACACTTCAAGTATTTCACTTCATTCTCTTCTTGCTAGTATGGTTTCTGAGAAGTCAGATATAATTCTTTTTTCCTCTATAGGCAAAGTACTGTATTTTCATCTTATGGCTTATTTCAGGATTTTTCTTTGTCTTTGACTTTCTGTGGTTTGTAAATTGTATACCTAGGTATAATTTTATCGATATTTATCCTGCTTGGTGTTCTGTGAACTCCTTGTATCTATAATTTAGTGTGTGACATTAATTTGGGGGAAAATTTCAATCATTATTGTTTCAAATATTTCTTCTTTTCCTTTCTTTCTTTTCCTTCTGGCATTCCCATTACTGTGTTACATCTTTTGTAGTCTGCAGTCTCACAGTCCTTATATAGTCAGCTTTTTCTTTTTTTCAGTCTTTCTTCTCTTTGCTTTTTGGTTTTCAAACCTAAAAGTATATATCCTCTAGCTCCTCTAGCTCAGAGATTCTTTCCTGAGCCATATCTGGTCTTGTAATAAATCCATTAAAGTACATTCTTCATTTCTGTTTATCTCTAGCATTTCTTCTTGGATGCTTTTTTAGTATCCAAGATACTAAGAGAAGATACTACTTACATTGCCCATGTGTTCATGCATGCTGTCTATTTTAGCTATTAGAGCCTTTAGTATATTAATCATGGTTGCTTTAAGTTCCAAGTCTGGTAATTGTACTCTCCCCTTTTTGTCTGGTCCTGATGTTTGCTTTGTCTCATCAAATCATGGTTTTTTTGGTTGTTGTTGTTTTTGGTTTTGTCTTTTATATGCCTTATAATTGTTTCTTGATACCTGGACATGATGTATTAGGTGAAAAGGATTATTGTAAATAAACCCTTAGTACTGTGGTGGTGAGGTGTGGGCAAAAGGGAAGTAATTTAAGTCCTATGATTAAGTCTGAATATTTCCGTGAGCCTATATTTCTGGGCTGTTAACATAACAAGTGTTTCTTAGTTTTTTTCTCCCCACCTTAGGTGAGACAAGATGGCTAGAGTGGGCTGGAGTTTGGTATTTCCCTTTTCAGTTCATTTAGACTCTGATGATACTCCAGCCAGTAATGCTCTTGTTCACTAGTTTTCTCTCAGGACAGACCTATTTTTGAAGAACAGAATGCTCTGCTATATTTCAAAATCATTCCTGTTCCTCTCCCCTTCTGGGAGCTGGGAGGGGGAGATTTTTTTTCTCTGATATTTATTGTGGGAATCTAGCTTCTAGATGTAATTTTCACAATATTATAGAAATCCCAGTATGAATGGACAACCCTGGAGTTTTTAACTCTCAGAGTTGTCCACATTGAGCCTGCAGCTATTTGTCAATTATAATTCAGGGTTTTCTCCTTTGGCACCACTGGTTCCCACATCAGCTTCTGCTAATGAGTCTATGTTCAGGTAGGTCTTAACTCCCTGTACTCACCTATCCCTCCAGTTATGGTGGTAGCAGTTTTCCCCATATTCTTGCCTCTTCCAAGGAACCTAGAAGAGTAGTGGATATTTGTTTAGATTTTTACTTATTACGTTGGAGTGTTGTCTTCCAAACTCCTGCCATGAAGAATTGGAAAAATATTTTTAAAATGGAGAACAGATGAAAGGTTGCCAAGGTTTAGAGACAATGGAGAGACACGTATGTGTAGATACAAAGGGGTGATGCAACAGATCCTTGTTGTCATAGAACTGCTCACTATATTGATTGTCATTATAGGTATATGTCTACACATGCGATAAAATTGTGTAGAATAAATACACAAACAATAGTTTGTTTTTGAGCTAGAGATCCCTATGAGCCAAATTAATAGTTGACAATATGTGACTTTTAAGTATTATCTTTTCACTCTAGGAGTTTAAAATTCTGTGGTTCAATGTCTACTACAGAGAGTGAAAAATAATTATTTTAAAGATTTTTATTTTATTTATTTGACAGATAGAGATCACAAATAGGCAGAAAGGCAAGCAGAGAAAGAGGAAGGGAAGCGGGCTCCCTCCCGAGCAGAAAGCCCCATGTGGGGCTCGATCCCAGCACCCTGGGATCATGAACTGAGCTGAAGGCAGCAGCGTTAACCCACTGAGCCACCCAGGTTGCTCCAGAGAGTGAAAAGTAATTTGACATGCAACTATGACAAGGGTCAAAAGTTGAACTGTATACATCTAAGATTATGATTTAAGTATCACTAATGTCACTAAATAGTTTAGGAATATGCAATTTTTTAATTTATGAAACTATGTCATCTGCAACCAGCTTACTTTCAGAATGGCTGTGATATATTCATGCTATTTTAAAGTATATAAATATAATATGCTGACATTGTCAGAAATGTTATTTTTTATGCCCTCCTTTAATTCTATTTTATACAAATCATCTTAATTATTTTAAATAAAATCTTATATAACAAGAAGAATAAATATAATTTAAATAAGGAAAACATTTATCTGGCATTAAAAGAAGGCGGCAAATGAGATCCATAATGAGAACAAACAATTAATTCTAAGGGACTCAGAACTGTCCCAAATGTTAGAATTTGAAGGCAAAGGCATTAAGATGATTTTTTATGACTATATATCATATGCTCAAAGAATTAAATAATGACATAAGAAATAAAACAAAACTGAAATAGAACTTACAGAAATGAGAACTGCAATGTCTTAGATGAGAAATACACTGGGTACATAAAAAGCAGAAGGAAGAGCAATGAGGAAAAACATCTACAGTGAAACACAAGAAAAAGTTTGAAATGAATTCTCAATTGAGAGAATCACAGAAGTCCTAAGATCTGTGATAGGAATCCTTGAAGGAGACCAGGGAATAGGTGGACAGAAAACAATTTTTGAACTAATGGCCAAAATAATTCCAAACATGTTAGTTTTATTATATTTACAATCAGTAATTAAAAACATATTCCATTCTGTTTGGCAAACATTTCCACATTTTAAAAGTATTAGTTTGTAGTTAAATATATTAATGCTCTCTACCTATCTTTCGCCATTATTTTTTCTTTATTTTCTTTGTTAGCTAAAATACATCGTCCAGTGACTTCTTTAGAAAGGGTTAAAAGTAATATTTCCAGAGTTTTTGTACATTCTGAAAATGTTATCTGTTTCCTTTAAGACTGAATGACTGTGCATATGATACTTGAGTTAGGCTTCTCCTTCACCTTCTCCTTTCTTCTTCTTCTTCTTCTTCTTTTTGGAGAATTTTGTCCTTAGCTTTGAATATGGCTGTGGAGAAGCCTGAGGTCAACATATATATATATATATATATTTTTTTTTTGCATTTAAGTGACCTGATCTTTATCTGTCTGTCCAAAGCTAGATGTAGTAGGACATTTATTTTTATTGACATTCTGTGTCACTTTTCCATAAGACACAGAATAAATTATTGTCTCTATAGTAAGACCTTGTTTCTGGAAACTTTTCTTGAATAATATCTTTAGTATATGTGCTGCCAAAGTGAGCACTTGAATAATATCTTTAAAGATAGTTTCTATTCTAACATTTTTCTTTAGTTATCCAACTTATACAATTTTTTTTTAAATGTTTATTCGACAGAGAGAGATCACAAGTAGGCAGAGAGGCAGGCAGAGAGAGAGGAAAGCAGGCTGCTCGCTGAGCAGAGAGCCCGATGTGGGGCTCGATCCCAGGACTCTGGGATCATGACCTGAGTGGAAGACAGAGGCTTTAACCCACTGAGCCACCCAGGCGCCCCCCAACTTATACAATTTTTATATCTCCCTAGCCTTTTATTTTCTCATAATCTTTTTCAGAACACTTATTTGTAACCATTTCATTTTGTTGGCCTCTTTAATCCTTTATGATATCTAGGGAGTATTTAGCAATGTGTAGTCTCCTATTATCACTGACAATTTTGCCTTTATTTCTGAGATTTGTATTTTCTTCTCCCTTCCTTTCTTAGCTCTTCTATTCACATTTGATCATATTCTAATCTTACAACTTTATTTAAATTCACATGCCTTTGCCTATATCATCATTTTTATCAATTGTTTCATGACATTTTTAAATTCATAGTAAAATACTTGCTTAAGACTTTCTATGTTATGATGATGATGATGATGATGAAGATGATTTATGGAGAGTGTGCTTCCCTGTCCTTTAGTTTACTCATGTTTGTTTTTTATATCATCTTTGTTTTGACAGCTCTTACTTTTTGATTAAGTATTTCTGAAGTAAGAAATTTGTTTTCTGAAACCATTATTTTCAGAAGAGTTCATTGGAGGAGAAGCCAGTCCTGTGTGTCATTGCTCCTTTTGAGTGAACATAATACATGTGGCTACTTTTGGCTTATAGAACCCACTAGCAAATGGAGACAGACAGGAAGTTGAGAACTGGTCATATACTCTTTTCCGTTTATCCATTTCTTTTGATACCCTTTCCACAGATGTCAAGAATTTTGGAAGATACTGTTGAGTTGCTATTTCACATTAACCTTCTTACTTTTGCATGATTTTCCATTAGACAATGAAGGAAAGGCTATCTTTCACATGTCCAAATCAGAAGTTCTCAAAGGTAATGTACAAATCTGGAGGGGGGGAAATCCTGTATTCCTGCAAATGCATCTAGACCACAGGTTTTGCAATGGAAAAGCCAATTGTGATACCGTCATATTCTGGATTTTCTGAGTATCCTGCCTAAGCTAAGAGAAGGCAGGGGATAAATAGTCCTTTAGTCTATGGGTAAAAGGAAATGTGATACGAGGTAAACACATTTGTCTATACTTTAAAATAATTTCTCCACGTGGTCTACGATTGCTTCTCCACAAGGAGATGAGCAAGAGAGCTGTAGAAAGCAATCTGTCCAGGTCTGATTGAAGGCAGAAAGAACATCATGTTGGGCGTTGCCATTTAAATATTCACTGACATCACAAGAACAACAACAAAAAAAAAGTCAGAGAATTAAAATTTGTAGTAAAGGCTCCAGAGAAATGAGGCATTTTTCTTTTTATCTTATGTTGATCTATATTCTCGAGTTTTCTTTTGGCTGAAATGCAAGGCCACTTCTGTGACTACAGAGATCCATTTATCAGAACAAATGGATAGCTGATATATCATACTGAGCAATCAAAATGGAAGGCTTTGCTTGAACACGCATGTAGGTGGGTGGAGGCTGACCCTTTGGAATAGTCCTCAAGAGGAACTATGATAGACTCTAAAGAATGTGATGATTGATAAGATATGGATGGGGATGGAAAATTTAAGAATGATGCCTAGATGTCTTGTTTGGACATCTGAGTGGATAGTTATACCTTTCAGTGAAATCAAAAATACAGAAGCACCAGCAGGTCTGAGAGTACAAAATAATGAGTACAGCTTTGGACAAGCTAAGTTTCAGACGTCTGAGGGATATCAAGGTGATGTCCAGTAGGCAGTTGGATATATAGTCTAGTGCTCAGGAGGGAGGTGTGGGCTGGAAAAGAGATTTGGAAGTCATCAACATCATGTCAAGGGCTTGTCAAGTGGAAACTCAAGTGAAAGCCCCAAGATTCATTTTATATCCAACAGACCAAATAAAATACCAGGAAATTCTTTGTGCAAGCAGTGCATTTCTCTCTTAGGAAGAGCATTCCTATAGTAGAAGACTTTAATGTTTTAAAACTCACTGCAGTCCTCCTGTGAAGTGCAGCTTTTGAAAAGTGATAATATTATCTCTGTCCCTGTGCCATAAAATCTATATTTAACCCGGAAGAGTCATAATGGAGGTAATACATAGTATACAATATTTTAACTTAATGAAACCAGCTTAGGGATTTCATCCTGGCCTCTAATTATTGACATAACCTTTAAAGAAAGAAAGTTGTGAGAAAAAGTGGGAAGTAGAAGACTGTTTAAATGTGTGTGTGTGTGTGTGTTTATTGTGGTAAATACAAATAACATACAATCTACCATTTTAACTATTTTGAAGTATGCATTTCATGGAATTAATTATATTCATAATGTGCAAGCAACCCCTCTATGGAAAGTAACTACTAAATGGGTACAAGGTTGTGTTAGTTTCCATGGCAGTATCACAATGGACACAGTCTTTCCATTTGGCATGAAAAAAATTTTCTGAAACTAGGTAATGGTACATGTGTCTTGGGCAAAGATTTGTCTGAAAAAGAGCAAGGTAAAGTGGAAATGAAGAGGCTTAAGATCTAATCCTACTCCTCCAAGTTTGAGATCTGCCTCTTGTCTATAAGACATCTCTCAAGGCTTAAATTCACTCTCTATAAAATGAGATAATAGTATTGAAACTATAGGACTGTTGTGATGATTAAATCAAACTCTGTGTGTGGGTGTGTGACTTATCACAAAATGGACATTTAATATATGTCCATTTATCTCAACTACTAGTCTCTGCACCTGAAGCCTAAAGTAAAATTGATATATGTTGGACATTATCTATCCTGCAGTTGCTCCCAGGCAGTGCCTTCTCCTTAGGATTTGGGCATGGTACCAGGGAAGTGAAAATAGTTGAATAACAATAAGCAGTCAAATGAATGGCAAAGCCTTACTGTGCTTTAATAGCATAAGTGCAAGTTCATTGGTAACACAGAATATCATATAAGGAGATATTGAAATGTAGCCAAGAGATTTAGGAGGATCTAAAGGACATTCACAGAATTCAGGGAGAAGTTGCCAAAGAGGTATGTGATTTAATTAGTGAGAGATAATGAGGCTATAGTTGAAAAGTCAGCAGCAGGATTCAGGACCATATTGAGGAATTAGGAGAAAGATGAAAGACAGGGAGTGTGGGAGGCAGAAAAGAGTGGGAGGAGATTTTTATTTCATCAGATTTAGTCATGCTCCATGTGTTCTTTTTCTAGGGAAAGATGCAAAGTCATGTTTATCCAAAAGATAGTGACACAAGACAGAGGGATTGGCAAAAGAGTGCCCTGATCTCAGTTTTCAGGAGAGAAAGCTATAGGAAGGAGGAGTCCTGGAAGCTGATGGGTTATGACTGTATTTCAAAGAGATTAAAGAGAAAGGAATACCACCTACTGACCACAACAGGTCCTAATAACTCTGTCAGTGCTTAGAACTAAAAGACTAGATTTTAAATGGTCAGAGCTGAAATTCTGACAATTCCCTGCCTCATTGGTCATTCACTCATTTTTTCACTTGTTCATGCATTTATCTGTTAGTCAACAAATAGAAGCTGAGCTTATGCAAACTCCTAGGTATGGCAAAAATATTTGTTAGGTGTTGGGTAATAGGAAAAATAGGAATGGGGAAAGACAAAGCTTTAGTGTGAGAGGAAGGGCCTGACACAAATGTAGGCGATTCAAGAATCTGAATCTATTTTCAGACGTCCCTGAATGCGAAGTCAGTAGACTTCTTGTGCTTACCCAAGTGTACTGTTTTTACAAAGGTAGAACTCACTTTAAAATAAGGATCTAGGGGCGCCTGGGTGGCTCAGTGGGTTAAAGCCTCTGCCTTCAGCTCAGGTCATGGTCCCAGGGTCCTGGGATTGAGCCCCGCATCGGGCTCTCTGCTTGGCAGGGAGCCTGCTTCCTCCTCTCTCTCTGCCTGCCTCTCTGCCTAGTTGTGATCTCTCTCTGTCAAAGAAATAAAAAAAAAAAAAAAAAAAAAAAATTTAAAATAAGGATCTATTACAAAGCTCGGTTATAAATTCTGTGAAACTTAAATCATATTTCCTCAAAAACACAGTGCTATGCATGGTAAATAGTTCCAATGTTTTCTCCATAAATACCTCATTAATCCCCAATGTGGCAGGGAATAAAACTACCAGTGGTACCACAGGTAGGCAATGAATCTTCCCGGGATGTCCCAAGGGCTATGGTTTAGAAATACTGCCTTAATTGGATTGCAGTGAAGGTGAATTTAACTGTGAAAATTCAACTAAACAACATGCAGGGAAAAGTTAGAATGGGACAGGCATAAAGAGAAACATTTTCCATCACAAATGTTAGTCCCATCTGACATTTCACTCCAAGAGATTATGTACAAGTTGAACATGAGGTGGTGGCATGACCCTGTGGTGGCCTTCAGTGGGTCTCACTCCCAACTAGCTATCTTTCGTAAGGTAATTATGCTAAAATCTCTGCTAAAAGTGGTTCCTGAGTTATAGGTACACAGAAGGCTTTTAGAGTTGGGAGTGTGGGGAGACTTTTCTAGTTGGAAGACCGCTGTTCCATCTGGGAGCTGCATTTGTCTTTAAGATTTAACTCGTGGAAATTATTGATTTCTTCTCCAGTGATAAAGAGTTTTCCAATGAGAATATCTCTCTGTTTCTCCCTGACAACTCCCGCTTACTTGCGCGATGACCTTAATTTCTGGACTCGCAACTCTGGTTTCTCAGTACAATCATGACCTGTGGCAACTTTCTCAGAGGTTCTGCCTGTTAATTCCCTCTCAGCAATAGCCGCCAGGGGGCAGTATTGTCCAATTCTTTCCTCAGTTCTTCCTACTACCATAATGCCCCAATTGGTTTTCAGTACTGCGAGTTTGATATGAGCGCTGCATCCATATCGTGAATTTAATAGACGTCTGAGGACTGGATGAACCTTGTAACTTCTAATTAAGTAACATCCTTTCCATGAGTAAATGCAGTGTTTCTCAGGAATCAACTCTTCTACCTTGGCGGCAGGATCTACATGTAAAGGCCTCTAGGTCAAAAGCAGACTCTAACTTAGTAACTGAATCCTTTTTGCCGAGAGTCTAGGGATTACAAGCAAAATTATGGAATCAAGTCCATCCTTGTTCTGCTCAACACATGGCAGGCCAAGAAGTCAAGAACCAGAATGTTGAGTAGAAAAGTGACTTATTTGTAAAGCCAGCCAATCGAGGACATGGTAGTCTGCTGTCCCAAAGGACCATCTCCCCTCAGCATGAAATATGAGTTTCTTTCATGTTAGCAAAAGGGGGAAGCAGAAGTGGACTGGAGTCAAAAGGTGACTGACGTTTGTAGACAGTGAGGAAGGTCATGTAACTTTTTTGTCCTTGGTCAGTTAATCTTTAACTAGAGAAATCTTGTCATATCATTCCTGCAAATCTTAAAATTGCATAGTCATTTCTCTGCATACTTCCTTATCTCCTTAGGGAGGTCAGTTTCTGGTAAGAAAGTAGTTTTTGCATATCTCAGCTGTAAAGCAAAATTCCTTCAATGATTCACATGCCTGCCTGTGGGGCTGAGCAGAAGTTTCTAAGCTGTAGGTCACCACAGCAAGGGAAATAGAAGAAATGTGGAGTCAGCCATGCTCAGTTTCTCCCTGTTACAATTACAGCCACTGAAAGTGATGATGGGAGAAAGGTCTTCGTGTTGGGCAAAGTATGGTAGGAAAGGCTTTGATCTCTATCAGAAGAGAAATAGTACCCACCGCGAGGCCTGGCACATGGTATATGGTCAGTAGGTACTGCATTACAGGGCCATTGGCCAGAGCAAAATAAACCTTGAGGTTGAACAGGCCCACATATTTCTTGATGTGAATTACTATATTTATTTGAATCTAAGTTACCTTCTATGGAGTACCATCGTTTTATGGACTTTCATGAAGGAAGAAAAAGTGTTGTCAACTTTTGGCGCATGCTTTCTCTTGTAGAAATTTTATTTCAGATGTATTTAGATATAGAGTTTTAATATGGATCAGGGTGATCTTTCTATAACTTTCTGAATACACGATATCTCTGTTTCATTGCTTGGCCACAGCAGATTATTTCTGAGGACATTTTAAATGGCAACAAAATTCAGCACATCTAGTCCTAACAATGCAAATGATACATAAGTAAAGCTAGGACGCTATGAACAACTACAGCAGAGCTTACGCATATCAAGCAATGGTAGGTGGCATGATACAGCTACAATAGGAGTAGTTCTGGCCTGATGCTTGCCTAGTGCATACTGAGACCCTCCATCTACTCCAAGGGGTATCAGACTTCAGGAATTTGTACTATGTGAAAAAAAACGGCATCTTAGAAATTTTGAAATGGCAAAGATAAAATAGACCAAGCTTTCTGTTTTTATTGTCAGGAACTTAATAAACATAAGGATAGCTTTGCTCCAATCAAATGATGTGCAGATATTTGGAGAAGAATTAATTTTGAGGAAATTGATTTTAACATGTTAAAATTTGTCACCATGACAGGAAAATCATTACTTCAAGGGATTTGCTGTCTGTACCTGGTAATAGATACCAAGCTTACTATTAGAGAAAGAGTACAGTGATGTGGTGAAATCTTGAGCACCTAGAGGACAGGCTACCCTCAAATAGTATTGATGGCTAACACCTGTGTAGATAGAGCTCATCCTGTGGGCCAGGCTTTGTCAGGCATTATTGCTACTAAGTATCAGAGCAATTTTAGGAGTTAAGAATCATTGTTAGCACATTTTGTTGATGAGGAACAGAGGTGCAGAAATGCTAAATAATCCACCTGATATTCCATAGCTAGTAAATGGAGGAGCAGAATTCAAAATGCAAAGTTTAACTATTTTTCACTCTGCAATGCTGTTCCCTGGCAAGTTAGCTTGGGCCAGTAACCTTTCTCTTTATGTGCCAGGTGTTCATAAATTAGGCATTTGTAAGTTGGGAAGTCACTGTGCAACTTTGGCTTTCTATCAGAAACAATCATGATTCTGTACTGGCTTCACTATGGGACCAGTCAATGCAGGTGTACTTGGTATCAGAAGGTTTGAGAGTGAGTGGTTGAGGGGCGCCTGGGTGGCTCAGTGGGGTTAAAGCCTCTGCCTTCAGCTCAGGTCATGATCTCAGGGTCCTGGGATCGAGCCCCACTTCGGCCTCTCTGCTCGGCGGGAAGCCTGCTTCCCCCCCTCTCTCTGCGTTCTTGTTATCTCTGTCTGTCAAATGGATAAATGGAATCTTAAAAAAAAAAAAAATAGAAGAGAGAGTGAGTGGTTGCAAAGCACATGTTTTGTTTTGTTTTGATATATACTCATCCTAGTTTTTAGCTTGTGGGCTTTGACAGGTATTTTTCAATTACAGTATTAATAGAAGTAGTTGTTAAAATTTTAATTAAATAAAAGTACCCATAGAGTTTCCTTTTCCTATTGCCCACTGCTCCAAAGGAAAATCATGGTTAACACTTTGGTGTGTATCTTCTATGAAGACTTTTACATTCATATAATGCATAAATTTTAAGTTTTATAAAAATTACATCAAACTGTTCATATTGTTATGAAACTTGCCTTTTTACTCACAAATATATTATGAAAACACAAACTCAATTTGCTGTATTTCAGTTAGAGGGAAATCATTGATTCATGTACTCCAAGGAAGGATTGCGTGATTAAACCACAAGATCACAGTGGTGGAGTTGGGCCCTAGTATCTCCTAGAAGCAGGAATTAGAACAATCTTCTCTAATTTCAGATTCTCTGAGATTGTCAGAGAATTTCATTGTCTCCCTCATTTAGAAGGAAATTCTCTCTACAGGATGGGAAATATGGCTACCAATTCTCAAATAGGGCATTAGGGAGAAACTTAAGGAAGGTATCCGTTAAACTTCAAAAAAAAAAAATCTGTGGCATGATTCTGATGGATTAGGAATCTATCTCTGGACCAACCAACTATATGTAAGACTATGCTATTTTGACAATTACATCTATTCAGGTACCCAAGCCAAGAATGTTTACAGGACAGGATCATTTTGTTTTAATGTGCTAATTTTCACCTTGAACCACATAGTTGGCGGCAAGAACTGGTTGTAGTTTCAGAAAGTATTGATGCTCTTTCTAGATTTCTTTTAAAAAAAAATCACAAGGGAAAATATCATCTGAACAAAATTCTAGGAATCCACTAAGCAAAGTATAAGTGTATCATAGTTAATCTGTCAACTTTTTGTAGATGGACATTCATCTTAGTTCATATTATTCATCATTACAAATATTTTTCAGCATTATGTGTAATGCTGCTATGATTATTCTTACACACATATCTTTGTGTCCTAGAAGCATTTCTATAGAATTGTATAAATGTAATTACAAGTTAAAAGCACAGGCATGTTTTAATTTGATAGACACTATAAAATCCCAAGTGAAAAACGTTTGTACCAATTTATACTGCCACCGATGGTGAATGATTACACCCTCTCAAATCCCCTAAAAACAATTGGATACAATTATCTAGAAGGAAATTAAGTGCTTTCAGAAGTGGATTATAAATTCATCACCTCAAGATTATCATTGAAATTTCTAGCTCTGTTTCCACATTATATGAAAATTATGTGGCTTTGAGAGTGACTTGGCAGAGTGTGATATTAAACTTCGGAAAATTCATGGGCCTTTTTCACCAAGAGAGAAAAAACAATATAATCTCAAGGGGAGGCAGAAAGATGGCTTGGCTTCTTTTGGAGAAAACAGAAGACTGTAAGAAAGGATCCTTTGAAATCTGACTTTAACTATTGAGGATCAGTTCAACCTTTATTTGAGCCTCTATCTGGTCTCTTCCTCAGATGAGCAGTGATTGACAGTCTTCTACATTAGCAATCATGGCATACATTGAGGGCAGAAAAAAGTAGAAGTAAAAGATATATCAAAGAGAGCCTCAAGCACATTGATGATATATTTGTATGTTCAGTTCCTTAGATGCCTCAATTATGTCCTTGGCATAATTAAATAACATAAGTTTTTCTCAAGATATTTGTACAGTTCACCTGGAGATCTTGTTGTAATGCATATTTCAGTTCAGTAACTTAGGGTTGGGACCACCAGTCTACCTTGCTAACTAACAAGCTTTCAGATGATGTTGAGGATGCTGGTCTTTGGATCACACTGCAGCAAGGAACTGGCCTACAGTTTTCAAAAAGGAAATGCCTGTGCATGACTGTATTAATTTTACAGATGAGGATATCAATGCACAGACAACTTTTTTTCCTAAAGGCTACACAGGTCTTAATTCTCGAAGCCATGATTCAACAGCTTGGTTGTGTAATCCAGTAATCCAGTAATCCAGATTTTTCTTAGCCATGGCTGAACACCCAAGTAAAATTTTAGAGTCTGGGAGTTTGGAATGAAGGAGGCAGTTTAAGAAAAATCTCAGATAATTTACTCTCAAAGAGCTGATGACCTAATTGGAGAAACCAAAACATTATATATAATGTAATATATTCTGTAATACATGGATATAGGAGAGATAGTTGTGATTTGTAGGGATTTTATTTTTTGATAACAGTTATAATTTGGGGTTGCCTGGGTTGTACAGTCAGTAATAGGCATCCAACTCTTGGTTTTGGCTCAGGTCATGGTCTTAGGGTTGTGAGATGGAGTCAGACATTTTGGGGTTCATAGGTCTGTCTGTCTTCCCTATGTCATAAAATAATCCTTATAAGATAATGCAGCATAGCAATTATCTGTGTTTTGTATTTCTTCATTATAATAATTATCCTGTATGTTTCTTCCTCAACTCTGAAACCTGCCCCAATAATAATAGCAATAAGTAGATTATTTATGTATTCAATTCAGAATGAATTAAATGGCATCAGAATGGGTGATTTACAAGCCTAACTTTCTCCTTCTTTTTCATCAATTTAAAATTAATGCATTATATTGTTGTTCAAGTTTGAAGTTGTCCAAGAACATTCACACACTCAGACTTATTCTATAAGTAGCTCTTATTCAGTCCCCCATAGTCAAAGAAAATTAATACACTTTATTTTCTGAAATTTATTTTTATTTCCTATTCATTTATTTCATTACCAACCATGTTTTAAAACTTTTTATGGACCTGGTCTTCAGTTTGAAGTGGAAATGTAAAAATACATATAAAATGGCCTTTCTTCCAAGGAGCTCACAAGTTGATTGAAGAAACAAAATGGAAACAAGTTTATAGGATGTAATGATGCCTCTGTGGAGACATGGACAAGGCTTGGTGGGGCCATACAAGTATGGCTGTTCCCTGGGGTTTGAAGGGAGCCTGCCAGTACCTTATCTTAAAAACATGTGATTATCAATAGCCAAGACATTGAAACAACCCAGGTGTCCATTGACAGATGAATGGATAAAGAAAATGTAGTACACACGTGTACACACACACACACAGTGTACTATTACTCAGTCATAAAAAAGATGAGATCTTGTCATTTGCGACAATAGGGATCGATCTGGATGATATTATGCTAAGTGACATATGTCAGCCAAAGAAAGACAAATACCATGTGATTTCACTTATATGTGGAATCTAAAAAGCAAAGCAAACAAATTAACAAATAAACAAAAAGCAGAAGCAGACCCACAAATGTGAAGAGACTGTGATTGCTAGAGAGGGAGAAAGTAGAGGGATGGGCAATATGGTGAAGGGGGGTTGGAGGTAACAGGCTTCCAGTCATGGAATAAATAAGTCACAGGGATTAAAAAGTACAGTGTAGGGAATATAGTCAGTTGTATTATAATAGCATTGTATGGTGACAGATGGTAGCTATAGTTATGGTGAGCATAGCATAACATATACACTTTTTAGATCACTATGTGGTACACCTCAAACTAATATAATGTCTGTCAGCTGTACTTCAATAAAAACAAATGAAAATGTATGTGATCATGGAATGTTCTTCCTGAAAATGTGATCATGAAAAACCTTTTAATGCCCTTAAGACAAATTTGCTCATCTAGCCTCCTGAGATCTGGCCATCTCATTTCTCTCCACCCACTTTGCTCTCTGTGCTCTATCCATATCAATCCTTATTCAATCCACTCACAATTCATTGCTTTTGCACTGTATATTTCTATTGCCTCAAAAACTTCATCTATGCCTTACATCCTTCACTTAATTTGTCTAGTTCAGTATCTATCTAAAATCTATAGTAAGCCACTTTCTCAAGGAACCCATCTTCATAGTTGGGGGACTAAGGGCATTTTCACAGTCTTTAATCCACCTAAATAAGGCCATTCATCTTCTACAGCAGACACACTTTGCATTCAAATATACAAACAGGCCAAAGGTAAAAGGCTGAGAAGAATATTTTGTGCAAACAGCAACTGTAAGAGAGATGTAACGACTATACATATACTGGGTGAAATAGGCTTTAAAATAAAACATGCAACTTGACATAAAAAAAGAACATTTTATGAAAATAGAACTACCCTATGACCCAGCAATTGCACTACTGGGTATTTACCCTAAAGATACAAACATAGTGATCCGAAGGGGCACGTGTACCCGAATGTTTATAGCAGCAATGTCTACAATAGCCAGACTATGGAAAGAACCTAGATGTCCATCAACAGATGAATGGATAAAGAAGATGTGGTATATATACACAATGGAATACTATGCAGCCATCAAAAGAAATGAAATCTTGCCATTTGCGACGACGTGGATGGAACTAGAGCGTATCATGCTTAGTGAAATAAGTCAATCGGAGAAAGACAACTATCATATGATCTCCCTGATATGAGGACGTGGAGAAGCAACATGGGGGGGTAGGGGGATAGGAGAAGAATAAATGAAACAAGATGGGATTGGGAGGGAGACAAACCATAAATGACTCTTAATCTCACCAAACAAACTGGGGGTTGCTGGGGGGAAGTGGGATTGGGAGAGGGGGAGCGGGCTATGGACATTGGGGAGGGGAGGCGAACCATAAGAGACTATGGACTCTGAAAAACAACCTGAGGGTTTTGAAGGGTCAGGGGTGGGAGGTTGGGGCAACCTGAGGGTTTTGAAGGGTCAGGGGTGGGAGGTTGGGGGAACAGGTGGTGGGTAATGGGGAGGGCACGTTTTGCATGGAGCACTGGGTGTTGTGCAAAAAGAATGAATACTGTTACGCTGAAAAAATAAATAAAATGAAAAAAAAAGAACATTTTATAATGATGACAGGGTCAATCCATTAGGAAGATATGATGATAATCATATATTCACCTCATAACATATTATCAAAATACATGAACAAAAACTGACAGGGATGAAAGGAGAAATAGATCACTTAACAATAGTTAGAGACTTCAGTACACCCTGTTGATAATTGATAGAACAATTACATAGATGATCAACAAGGATATAGAAGACTGGAATAGCATTATAAACTAACTAGTCCTCAGAGACACCTAAAGAAAACCCTCCCCTACACCAGAATATGTATTTTTCTCAAGTACACATGAGACAGTCTACAGGATAGACTATATTATTAGGCCATAAATCTCAATAAATTTGAGATGACAAAATAAGAACTATCTTCTCTATAAAATGAAATTAGAAATTAATAGCAGGAAAATATTTAGGAAGTGCACAAATACATGTATTAAACTACATACTTCTATATAATCAATGAGTCAAGGGTGAAATCAAAAGACAAATCAAAAATAGATTGAGATTAGAGAAAATGAATAGACAGCATACTAAAATGTATGAGATACAGCTAAATTAGTGCTTATAGGGAAATGTATAGTTGTAAATGTCTGCATTAGGAAAGAAGGTATCAAATCAATAATTCTGGGAAAAGAAGAACAAACTAAATAAAGCAGAAGGAAGAAAATAATAACATCAGAGTGGAAATAATAAAAATCGAGACTACAAAAACAGCAAAGAATATCAACAAAACAAAAAACTAGTTCTTTGAGAAGAGCAACAAAGTTGACAAACCTTTATTTAGACTAAGAAAAAAGAACAAACATTCTAATAACTGGAATAAAAAATGAAAGATAGAACACTACCACTAAATGTACAAAAATAAAAAGTATTATACACCAAAACTATGAACATTGTATGCCAATAAATTAGATCCATTAGGGAAATGGACAAATTCCAGAAGGACACAAATCACCATAACTGACTTAAGAAGCAAAAGACATTTAAATAAATCTATAACAACTGAAGAGATTAATTTAGCAATCAAAAGCTGTTAAAAAGCCATTCTTATAATTTATATAGAATTGTAAGAGACCTAGCATAGTCAAAAGAATCTTGAAAAATAAGTAGAACAACAACTAGAAGCCCTGGGGCCATGTGAAAGCTTTCAGTAGGCACTGCAACATGGTGTTGGAGAATGTGAAGGAGATGTGGACCTACGTCCCCAAGAGTGCCAAGGCAAGGCGTCCAAGCCAGTCAACAAGGACAGCTACATCTCCAAGATGTTCCTGAATGGGAACTCAATCATTGTTGTCTTCCAGGACTGCTCATCATTATCAGAATTGCCTCCCTCATACTGCAAAGACTTGCCCTTTGTAATGGGAATAATAAAGATCTGTTTTCTCTTACAAAAAATAAAAAAGAAGAAGAAGAAACAAATATTATTCAGTCATAAAAGCAATAAAGCACTAATACATGCTGCAGTGTGAATGAACCTTGAAAACATTATGTTAAGCAAAAAAAGCCAGACACAAATGACCACATATGATATGATTTCACTCATATGATATGACCAGATCAGGTTAAATGAACAGAAAGAGAAAGTAAATTTGTGGTAGCTTAGGCCTGGTGGGTGTATGTGACGTGGGATTTGAGAGGGATGTGATAGTACAAAGGGTATGAGGTTAATTTTTAAGATGACAAATTGTTCTAAAACCAATGTGGTGATGGTTGTAAATATACTAAAAATCATTGAATTATATACTTTAAATATAGGAAGTGTATGGTATATGAATTATATGCCATTAAAACTGTAAAAAAGAAAAAGTGACAAACCACTATTATTCATCTTCAGCCTTGAAGGTTCACTTCTCACTATGACCCAAACAGGGGCCATTGTTTTGTTCTCTAAACCCCTGTTTAGTCTATGGATGGGCCTCAGAATTTATTTGCTATCAAGGTTTGAAGACTTTCTAGTTCAAGAAGCTGATTTCTTATGACCTGGGAGATACAGACCAAGGTTAGCTCTTTCCTCCTTCAAATATGTCTCATTGGCATGGTGAGATTTTTGTCTGTTTTATTTTTTATTTTTTTTCTCTACCTTATTATTTTTCTCATTTTTCTTTTATTTTTGTTCTTTTTCCGATTTTTCTTTATTTCTTTTATATTCCTTTTATCATTAATTTTTTGGCATTTCTGGCATTTTTAAAAAAGATTTTATTTATTTATTTGACAGACAGAGATTAAGAGTAGGCAGAGAGGAAGGCAGAGAGAGAGGCAGAAACTGGATCCCTGCTGAGCAGAGAGCCCAATGTGGGGCTCAATCCCAGGACTCTGGGATCATGACCTGAGCCGAAAGCAGAGGCTTTAACCCACTGAGCCACCCAGGTGCCCCAAGGCATTTCTGGCATTTTGTTTTGACTTTATTATAAATATTAGTTTGTCAAGTACTTAGAAATGATTTTCTTATCAAATGGTTTAGTCCAAACTTAATCACCAGCTTTCCCAATTTTAAGTCTACCTTGGAACACCTTGAGTGCAAGGCCAACAGTAAGTCCAAGAACTGCAGGGCCTTTCAGCTATCTTTGCTAAGGAGGAGATGCATAGTTGATTGGTTAGTCAACTATGACTAACCAGTTGACTGACCAGTTGGCAACTTCCAGTTCTTCATGACAATCTCCAAAGACACCTTGGCCAAGATGAAGTTTTCCTGGCCCGTTCTGACTGGGAATGAGGGAGGCATAATAATCAGCTTCCAGAAAATACCCATGAAGTCAGAATCCTTAAAGGCTTTGAATCATCCCAACATAGTTAAAATATTTGAGGTGATCAAGACTAAAAAAACACTGCTTCATGAAGTATACTAGTGGAAGAGAGGTTTGATTACCTAGTGATTCATGGCATATGAAAGGAAAGAAGTCCTTGAGCAAATTATATTAGAAAGTGTTTGCTGTGTAGTACTGCAACCAGAAGTGAATTGTTTGTTGAGACTTAACGGCAGAACACCTGCTTTTGGGTGTTGACATGAATATCAAGTGTGTAGACTGACTTCAGCAACAAATTCACCTCTGGCAACAAGCTGGATACCCCCTGTAACAGTTCCTCTTTTGCTGCTGCAGAACTATGCCAAAGTAAATCTTATGATGGACTATAATTGGAGGTGTGGAACCTGAGGGTTATCTGATATACAGTGGTCATCTGATCCCTGCCTTCTGATGCACAGAATATCAAGAAGCTGTGAGAGCAGGTACTGAGTAGAATATGCCATATTCCCTTCTACTTGTCCATAAAGTACGAAAGACTGCTCCAGAAATTTCTTTTTCTCAATCCCACCAGGACAAGATCTATGGATGAACATAGGTCATAAAGATGAACTAAAGCCTATCTGGAGCTATATATCACCTGACTATAATGACCCCTAGAGGACTGAGTTGATGGTATTAATGGGTTATTTAAAGGATGAGATCAAAGATTCACTGATGGACCAGAAATATGAGGTGATGATCACTTACCTACTCCTTGTACACAAGATATCTGGGCCAGAGGGCTACATCATCACTCAAAAGCCTAGTCTTTAGCATTCCTTCCTCATCCCACATGATACAGTACAGCCTTTCTGCCAGCCACACCCAGTAGGGTTTCAGTGATCATGCCAGTCCTGCTATTCCCATCTCTCTGATTCTGAGAATACTCAGGGTAGCCTGAGAAACTGCAGATTGGACTGGTGTATTTCCCCTAGGAACCCTTCCTTTCCCCTGACTCTTCCCTGTTTTGTTTCTGTTTTTTTTGTTTTTCTGTTTTTGTGGGGTTGGGGAGATGGTTCTGTTGAAATCATGTTTCTTCTCTCTCCTTATGTCCTGCTTTTAGCTCCTAATGTCTATTAGGATTTCTTTGAGCTGACTAGAATAAACCATTCTTTCTAATAGACTACACATTACATAGTAAATGTATTTACATCATGCCGTCTGGTGTAAAAGGGACGAAGCATATAGATGTAAAAATCTCTGTGTCAGATGGTTTAAATGGTAATCACTTAAAATCAGGGGTGGCATGAGAAGACAGGAAAGCACTTAGTTGTTTCTGCAAAGAAAAATAATTTTTTCTCTGGAATAAATATAAGCCAATAAAGCTCAACCAAATGACCTCATGAGCATAAATGTTCTCCAGGCAAACACTATGAAGTGTTAAGATGAGCATATCTAACCTGTTGCAATAAAGCTGTTCAGTGGTAAGATCCCCTGGATTTCATACCTCTAGGATAGATTAAATATTTTATCTTCAAAGGAACAATAATCAGATAGGGAGAGCAAAGGAATTGACTTTATTTGATATTTGGTTTACTTTTCCTGGCATTTCGATGAGTCACCTTTTGGTGTTGATCTTCATTTCAGCTGCTGTTGTAGCACCAAAATCCTGAGTGATGAGGAAAAAAAGAATGGTTTCATTTAGGAGAAGTAAATATTCCAGTAGCTGTGAACTCAGGATTTAAAAATAATTCTAACTTGCTGAAGGCAAACATACCTAGCATAGAGTGAAGTGAGAGCAAATGGTAGAAAGACCTGTGTAGGTCCAGGCCCTGAGTATATATGTAGTATGTGGCTGGTCTGTGGCTTGCCTCTTGTTGTCTGCTTCATTCTTCCCCACCCCCAACTTTCTCCAGGCCTCATTCACCCACAGCCTTTCCAACTCTGCGTCTATAGACCAAGTGATTCCTTCATTCCTTCCATTCCTCTAGGAAAAATTTCCTTAGTGGCAACTAAGTACTATGATCATCTATGAAGATACAATATCTAAAATAATTTATACTAGACAGATGCATTAGCAAATATACTGTACTAAAAACTTCAGAGTTGCTAAAAGTTTAGCTCTTGAAACAGAGAATGACAACTATTTGTGGGTAAAATAAACAATGGATGAGCAGAAATATGAGCTGCAAATATATATGGAGCCACATTTTAGAAAGACAGAGCTGGCATAAATTTACAGTCTAGAAGATTCTCTGAGAACCTCTGAGACTCCTTCTACTGAAAGTACCTGGAGCTACACCATGTCTAGACTCTCCCTCTAGTTCCAAGTTTTTAGATTCTTTCTGCAGTGTTTCTGTCCTTAAGTTTTTTTGTTTGTTTGTTTGTTTGTTTTATAAAAGTCAAGTCTTTCATGTAGGTATTCATAATAAACTTTCCTTCTCTTAGAACCAGTTGGAGATTCTTTGTTTCCTATAATAAAAGTTGCCAAAATAAAACATTTCTTAGAATAGCAATTACCAAGAAGTTAACCTGAGCAAATCTCCAGTTCAGTCCAGTAATTCTAGTAAGAGCAACAATTTCTCTTGTGCATAAAATTAGACACAATTCATTTCCCCCAGCCAGGACTGGTCAGTGAGGAAAAATCAAATCACTCTCACGTAGGACATGCATTAATCTCTATAGGTTAGCAAGATGGTGTTTCTCGTACAGAAAAGGGACATTTACTCATGATCTGAAAGAAAGAAGCCATGTCAAGAGAAATTTGTCCTTCCTTTTCATAGGCAGAATCGGCAATCTTTGCTGTTTTTCTGTAGAGAGAAGAAAGGATCTAATATAGAGAATCCAATTTTAAATTTGGGAGGTTTGTTTAGCTTTTTCCCAAGACCCTGCCCAGAAAATCTCTTTATTGACAATTCCTCTATCTTTTGTTTTTATAAACTTCTTTAAAGAATGTGGTATCTACCATGAATATTTTGTCTTGACCCATCATTGCAAGATATTTGACCTTGAGCTAGTTATTTAACCTTGCTGCTGCTCCATTTAACTGGGGTACATAGAAGCCCTATTATTCTTTCTATTTGATTTTATTCCATAATTAAATCCAATCAAATTATACAAACACACACACACACACACATATACACATACCTATATATGTACGTACATATATATGTATATATCTTATGCTTATGTCAGTAATTATATATTTATACAATTTTCAATGTTAAATAAATGCAAGGTATTTCTAAACTTCTCTGTAGTATCCTGGAACTTTTTCAATATTTTTTAGCAGTGGAATTTTTTGGTTAAATAAAATATTGCATATTAAATAAATAAAAGAGCTGGTGGTCTAGTTAAAATAGCTATATGGTGATGAAAGTATATGATGTTCCAAGAAATTGACTCTTCAAAAATTATAACTAAATGTGGGCTTTCCTGGAAAAGAGTATGAAATCAGACTTCTGCATAACTTGAGACATTCATCTCCACAGGTATTTATAGAGTGCCTGATCTCCATTATCAGGAACATGTCAGAAGATATCAGTTTAGTTGAGAGGGAGATTTAAAAAAAATAGATGTGATACTATATAGTATTGCTAATTGATTTTTGAATAAGTGCTATTGGGGCACAAAGCTCTTATCAATTATCCCTGCCTAATGATAGTAAGGGAAACTTTATTTGCCTAGTGATGGTTGAGGAGAATAGAAGTAAAGTTATATTTAACCTCAACCTTTAAGATTTATAGGATATTTTCTGTAACATAAGTAAGCAGAGACTGCTCCACACAAGGGGAAACACAGGTAGGTAAAGCTACAGTGGTATGAGTGAGTGCCTTCAAAAACAGCAGATAGTCCAAGATTGAAGCATAGTGTATGAGGGAGAGGAAGACAGTGGTGGAGAAAAGCAAAAAGATAGTGCTGAGACCAAGTTGTGGAGATTTTTGACTTTCATGGAAGCACTGTTTTTGGCAATAAATATTTCATAAAGGAAAACAAAAAGGCCAAATCATTATTTTGGAAAAATCTCTGCGGCAAAAAGAGTTTGCTGGTCATCTCCTTTTGCTCCTGAAGATGCAGAAACCATTCTGTCATCCTACTCTCTATTCTCCGGGAACACGACCTGCATAGATTGCGTGAAGGTACTTCTTTGACCTCTAGCTTCCAGTAAGGATCCATCAATGGGAGGTACTAGTAGGGGACCTGAGGAGTGGAAGAGAGGTGAATGGGCTATTCTTTGCCTTCCAGCTTTCTCCCTGATGGGTCACCACTGGTGAATTCCATCCCTTTTTCAAAGGCCACAGCTCCCACAATGTGGCTTTCTTTAGGTTCAGGTGATCAGTTCCTACTTTTCTTTCTCTAACATTTATTTATTTATGTTTTATTTACGTTAGCATGGACACAAAACGTTTTAATTTTATTCACTGGGGTTATAACCTGCTCCTGTCACATATTTTCAAGTAAAATTTTCAGTCTTGGCTGTAGAAAGTCCTTCAAGTTGGTTCTAATGTCCTCTTGACATTAGAACCATCAAGTTGGTTCTAATGTCCAGCATTCCTTTGGGGCTCAACACAATATTCTAGGCTCCTCTTGCACATTTAGTGCCCCAGCTCTAGAATCAGTCATTCTCCCTGGAGCTCTAGTTCCTCTTAGTGGCTCTAGGTGGGTTCATTGTGGTTGTGGTGCTACTCCTGGGCCTTCTCAGCAAACAGACCAAGGGAGGGTCTACCAATTTACTTTGGTAACTGCATATCTAATCTAACCCTAAAGGATTCATTCTAGTCTTCTCCTTTTCCCATATGTTTAATTCCCTTCTTGAAGTATCAGAAACCTAGTTGTCATTATTCTTAGTATATATTTATCTGTTTGTCCAATCCCAGAATATATGCAGTCAAATGCTCTACCACTGAGCTATTCCCCCCAATCCCAGAATATATGGAAATTAGTGTCAGAATTACTAACTCATATTACTGAGAAAAGGAAACTCCCTCAGGTCTAGGGAATGATTGTAGGTCCCTGTTATCACTAGCCCTGGGATATTGTACCATTTCTTACTGGTTTCCTTAAATTCTGAGACAGCTTTGCTAAATCTTTTTATTAAACACTCTTTAAGTCATTAATTGACTCTACCATCTGCTCTCTACTGGGGCCATAACTAATAGCATGTGCTAGAGAGTGCTTGCTTATAAGGGGATTAGAATATATAGTAAGAGTCAGTCTGCCCTAGCTTTTGTCTGTCTGTAGGCAATAAGAATTTTGTGTCAGCAGCAATGGATTGATCCAGTTCTTAAATTAAACAGGAGCAAAACTGGGGCACCTGGGTGGCTCAGTCCATTGAGTGTCTGCCTTAGGCTCAGGTCGTGATCCCAGGGTCCTGGGATTGAGCCCTACAGTAAGATCCCTGTTCAATGGGGAGTCTGCTTCTCCTTCTCCCTCTGCCCCCACATTTGTGTGTGTGCTCTCTCTCTCTCAAATAAATAAAATCTTATAAAAAACAAACAAACAAAAAACAGGAACAAAACTGTAGTAAACTAGGCAAGAAGAGCATAATAAGATGTATGTAGACAGAGATCTAGGAAAAGGCATCTACTATTTATACATTCCAATCAAATAAATACATAATGTGTTATACCAGCTGGTTATTCCCACTCTGATTAATAACATTCTGTTATTTTGGCTTCCCCACTTGTATCTAATTGGGATCTACCTGGCAATTCCTCCACATCTACTTCTTCATTGGCAAGACTCATGAAGGAACACAGAACATTTCTTCAAAAATCTATGTCATAATGTGGCATAAAGAAATGTTGGGCCAGGAGTGCCTGGATGGTAGAGGCAGTTGAGTATCTGACTCTTGATTTGGCTCAGGTCAGGCTCTTAGACTTTTGAAATCAAGCCCCAGGAGAGGCTCCAAGCTCAGTGGGAAGTCTGCTTGAGATTCTCTCTCTCTCCCTCTCCTTTTGTCCCTCCTCCCTCCCCATTCTTTCTCACATACATTGTCTCTCTCTAACATAAATCTTTTTTTTCTTTTTATTAAAAGAAATGTTGGGCTGGAAAACCTAAAATTTTCTAATTACTTGAATGTGTACATTTACTTCTGGACAGAAGAGAATCAGAGCTGAGATCCTAAGACTGAGAAAAAAAAATAGCAAGTTTAATAACTGCAGTTTTTATTGACTATGTGACAGGACTTTTCTTATATTACATTTTGCAATAAATAAAAATAATATATTAATCATGGTACTGAGAGACATGGAGCTCCTGAGCACTATAGCTAAGAATTTAAAGAAGTACAAATGTTCTTAAGGGAAATACAATTATTTACATTGCTTTTGTGTAAAATTGCTTATACTATTTGGTTCAGAAACAAACTCTTCTCATTCATTTTAAGAAATGATGAGACTTGACATACAAGGATTGTATTAAATCATTTTTATTACATCATTACTTTTAATAATTAAATCTTGAAAACTTGTGAAAATGTTCAACATTGATAGATCTACTAAATGTACTTTGAAGATTTTATACTTATACATTGGTTCAATAAATAATGGTGAACAATTATAACATATTAAAGGATAAAACAAGACATAAAATGGGAAATTCATCTATTAACTCAAATTAAAAATATTAAGAATTATAGACACAATTCATTAGAGTTTGAAAAGTAATATTATTAATGAATATAAATATTCATTATGCTAATGTTCCAAATAATTGTTTTGGAAAAAAAGGTGAGAGGAGGAGTCAAGATGGCAGAGCAGTAGCAGGTTGAGACTACATCAGGTAGCAGGAGATCAGCTAGAGCTTATCTAAACATTGCAAACACCTACAAATCCAACAGGAGATCGAAGAGAAGAAGAACAGCAATTCTAGAAACAGAAAATCAACCACTTTCTGAAAACTAGGACTAGCGGAGAAGTGAATCCAAAGTGATGGGAAGATAGAACGCGGGGGAGAGGGGCCAGCTCCCAGCAGGCGGCGGAGCAACGGAGCACTAAATCAGGACTTTTAAAAGTCTCTTCCACTGAGGGACATTGCTCCAGAGACTAAACCGGGGTGAAGCCCATGTGGGGTCAGCGTGGCCCCAGGTTCCGCAGGGTCACAGAAGGATCGGGGGTGTCGGAGTGTTGCAGAGCTTGCAGGTATTAGAACGGGGAAGCCGGCTACAGAGACAGAGCCGGGGAGTGAGCTCTCAGCTCAGGGTTACCTTGAACCGGTCGCAGGCTGGGCAAGCTCGGAGCGCGGCTGGAGGCCAGGGATACGGGAGTGATTGGGCACTGCTCTCTGGGGGCGCACTGAGGAGTGGGGCCCCAGGCTCTCAGCTCCTCCGGGTCAGAGACTGGGAGGCTGCTGTTTTCATTCCCGGAACTCTACAGAAAGCATTCAGGGAACAAAAGCTCCCGAAAGCAATCCCGAGTGGATTACATAGCCGCCACCTGGTAAGGGCAGTACAATTCTGTCTCGGGCAAAACACTTGAGAATCACTACAACAGGCCCCTTCTCCAGAAGACCAACAAGAAATCGAGCCAGGACCAAGTTCACCTACCAAGGAAAGCAGGTTTAATACCAAGGATAGTAGCGGAATTCCAGAGGAGAAAGCAAAGCACAGAACTCATGGCTTTCTCCCCATGATTCTGTAGTCTTGTGGTTAATTTAATTTTTTTTCAATTTTTTTTCTTCTTCTGCTAATTTTTTTAACTTTTACCCTTCTCTTTTTAACGTTTTTTAACTAGTTTATCTAATATATATATATATATATTTTTTTTAATATTATCTTTGTTTTCCTTTTTTAAATTTTTTTCTTTTTTTTTTTTCTAAACCTCTTTTTATCCCCTTTCTCCCCCCCACAATTTGGGGCCTCTTCTGATTTGGTTAAAGCACATTTTTCTGGGGTCTTTGCCACCCTTTTAGTATTTTACTTGCTCCTTCATATACTCTTATCTGGACAATATGACAAGGCAGAAAAATTCACCACAAAAAAAAGAACAAGAGGCAGTACTGAAGGCTAGGGACCTAATCAATACAGACATTGGTAATATGTCAGATCTAGAGTTCAGAATGACAATTCTCAAGGTTCTAGCCGGGCTTGAAAAAGGCATGGAAGATAATAGAGAAACCCTCTCTGGAGATATAAAGGCCCTTTCTGGAGAAATAAAAAAACTAAAATCTAAACAAGTTGAAATCAAAAAAGCTATTAATGAGGTGCAATCAAAAATGGAGGCTCTCACTGCTAGGATAAATGAGGCAGAAGAAAGAATTAGTGATATAGAAGACCAAATGACAGAGAATAAAGAAGCTGAGCAAAAGAGGGACAAACAGCTACTGGACCACGAGGGGAGAATTTGAGAGATAAGTGACACCATAAGATGAAACAACATTAGAATAATTGGGATTCCAGAAGAAGAAGAAACAGAGAGGGGAGCAGAAGGTCTATTGGAGAGAATTATTGAAGAGAATTTCCCTAATATGGCAAAGGGAACAAGTATCAAAATCCAGGAGATGCAGAGAACCCCCCTCAAAGTCAACAAGAATAGGTCCACACCCCATCACCTAATAGTAAAATTTACAAGTCTTAGTGACAAAGAGAAAATCCTGAAAGCAGCTGGGAAAAGAAGTCTGTAACATAAAATGGTAAAAATATTAGACTGGCAGCAGACTTATCCACAGAGACCTGGCAGGCCAGAAAGAGCTGGCATGATATATTCAGAGCACTCAATGAGAAAAACATGCAGCCACGAATACTCTATCCAGTTAGGCTATCATTGAAAATAGAAGGAGAGATTAATAGCTTTCAGGACAAACAAAAACTGAAAGAATTTGCAAACACCAAACCAGCTCTACAGGAAATATTGAAAGTGGTCCTCTAAGCAAAGAGAGAGCCTAAAAGTAGTAGATCAGAAAGGAACAGAGACAATATACAGTAACAGTCACCTTACAGGCAATACAATGGCACTAAGTTCATATCTCTCAATAGTTACCCTTAAAGTTAATGGGCTAACTGCCACAATCAAAAGACACAGGGTATCAGAATGGCTTAAAAAAAAAACAAAACCCATCTATATGTTGCCTACAAGAAACTCATTTTAGACCCGAAGACACCTCCAGATTTAAAGTGAGGGGGTGGAAAATAATTTGCCACGCTAATGGGCATCAGAAGAAAGCTGGGGTGGCAATCCTTATATCAGATCAATTAGATTTTAAGCCAAAGACTATAATACAGATGAGGAAGGACACTATATCATATGCAAAGGGTCTGTCCAACAAGAAGATCTAACAATTTTAAATATCTATGCCCCTAACATGGGAGCAGCCAACTGTATAAACCAATTAATAATAAAATCAAAGAAACCCATCAATAACAATACAATAATAGTAGGGGACTTTAACACTCCCCTCACTGAAATGGACAGATCATCCAAGCAAAAGATCAACAAGGAAATAAAGGCCTTAAATGACACACTGGACCAGATGGACATCACAGATATATTCAGAACATTTCATCCCAAAGCAACAGAATACACATTCTTCTCTAGTGCACATGGAACATTCTCCAGAATAGATCACATCCTGGGTCATAAATCAGGTCTCAACCGGTATCAAAAGATTGGGATCTTCCCTGCATATTTTCAGACCACAATGCTCTGAAGCTAGAACTCAATCACAAGAGGAAGTTTGGAAAGAACTCAAATACATGGAGGTTGAAGAATATCCTACTAAAGAATGAATGGGTCAACCAGGAAATTAAAGAAGAATTGAGAAAATTCATGGAAACAAATGATAATGAAAACACAAAGGTTCAAAATCTGTGGGACACAGCAAAGCCAGTCCTGAGAGGAAAATATATAGTGGTACAAGCCTTTCTCAAGAATAAAGAAAGATCTCAAGTACACAACCTAACCTTACACCTAAAGGAGCTGGAGAAAGAACAAGAAAGAAACCCTAAACCCAGCAGGAGAAGAGAAATCATAAAGATCAGAGCAGAAATCAATGAAATAGAAACCAAAAAATAAAAAACAATAGAAAAAATCAATGAAACTAGGAGCTGGTTCTTTGAAAGAATTAATAAGATTGATAAACCCCTGGCCAGACTCATCAAAAAGAAAAGAGAAAGGACCCAAATAAATAAAATCATGAATGAAAGAGGAGAGATCACAACTAACACCAAAGAAAAACACACAATTATAAGAACAGACTATGAGCAACTCTACGCCAACACATTTGACAATCTGGAAGAAATGGATGCATTCCTAGAGACATATAAACTACCACAACTGAACCAGGAAGAAATAGAAAACCTGAACAGACCCATAACCAGTAAGGAGATTGAAACAGTCATCAAAAATCTCCAAACAAACAAAAGCCCAGGGCCAGACGGCTTCCCAGGGGAATTCTACCAAACATTTAAAGAAGAACTAATTCCTATTCTCCTGAAACTGTTCCAAAAAATAGAAATGGAAGGAAAACTTCCAAACTCATTTTATGAGGTCAGTATCACCTTGATCCCAAAACCAGACAAGAATCCCATCAATAAAGAGAACTACAGACCAATATCCTTGATGAACACAGATGCAAAAATTCTCACCAAAATACTAGCCAATAGGATTCAACAGTACATAAAAAGGATTATTCACCATGACCAAGTGGGTTTTATTCCAGGGCTGCAGGGTTGGTTCAACATCTGCAAATCAATCAGTGTGAAGAACCATATGATACTCTCAATAGATGCTGAAAAAGATTTGACAAAGTGCAGCATCCCTTCCTGATCAAAACCCTTCAAAGTGTAGGGATAGAGGGCACATACCTCAATATTATCAAAACCGTCTATGAAAAACCTACCACAAGTATCATTCTCAATGGAGAAAAACTGAAAGTTTTTCCGTTAAGGTCAGGAACACGGCAGGGATGTCCATTATCACCACTGCTATTCAACATAGTACTAGAAGTCTTAGCCTCAGCAATCAGACAACAAAAGGAAATTAAAGGCATCCAAATCAGCAAAGAAGTCAAATTATCACTCTTCATAGATGATATGATACTATACATGGAAAACCCAAAGACTCCACACCAAAACTGCTAGAACTTGTACAGGAATTCAAGAAAGTGTCAGGATATAAAATCAATGCACAGAAATCAGTTGCATTTCTCTACACCAACAACAAGACAGAAGAAAGAGAAATTAAGGAGTCAATCCCATTTACAATTGCACCCAATACTATAAGATACCTAGGAATAAACCTAACCAAAGAGACTAAGAATCTATACGCAGAAAATTATAAAGTACTCATGAAAGAAATTGAGGAAGACACAAAGAAATGGAAAAATGTTCCATGCTTCTGGATTGGAAGAATAAATATTGTGAAAATGTCTATGCTACCTAAAGCAATCTACACATTTAATGCAATCCCTATCAAAAATACCATCCATTTTTTTCAAAGAAATGGAACAAATAATCCTAAAATTTATATGGAACCTGAAAAGACCTTGAATAGCCAAAGGAATATTGAAAAAGAAAGCCAAAGTTGGTGGATCATTATTCCAGACTTCAAGCTCTATTACAAAGCTGTCGTCATCAAGACAGCATGGTACTGGCACAAAAACAGACACATAGATCAATGGAACAGAATAGAGAGCCCAGAAATAGACCCTCAACTCTATGGTCAACTAATCTTTGACAAAGCAGGAAAGAATGTCCAATGGAAGAAAGACAGCCTCTTCAACAAATAGTTTTGGGGAAATTGGACAGCCACATGCAGAAAAATGAAATTGGACCATTTCCTTACACCACACATGAAAATAGACTCAAAATGAATGAAGGACCTCTGTGTGAGAAAGGAATCCATCAAAATCCTTGAGGAGAACACAGGGAGCAACCTCTTCGACCTTAGCCACTGCAACATCTTTCTAGGAACATCGCCAAAAGCAAGGAAAGCAAGAACAAAAATGAACTATTGGGACTTTATCAAGATCAAAAGCTTTTGCACAGCAAGGAAACAGTTAACAAAACCAAAAGACACCTGACAGAATGGGAGAAGATATTTGCAAACGACATATCAGATAAAGGGCTAGTGTCCAAAATCTATAAGGAACTTAGCAAACTCAACACCCAAAGAACAAATAATCCAATCAAGAAATGGACAGAAGACATGAACAGACATTTCTGCAAAGAAGACATCCAGATGGCCAACAGACACATGAAAAAGTGTTCCACATCACTCGGCATCAGGGAAATACAAATGAAAACTACAATGAGATATCACCTCATACCAATCAAAATGGCTAAAATTAACAAGTCAGGAAATGAGAGAGGCTGGCGAGGATGCAGAGAAAGGGGAACCCTCCTCCACTGTTGGTGGGAATGCAAGCTGGTGCAACCACTCTGGAAAACAGCATGGAGGTTCCTCAAAATGTTGAAAATAGAACTACCCTATCACCCAGCCATTGCACTACTGGGTATTTACCCTGAAGGTACAAACATGGTGATCCGAAGGAGCACGTGCACCTGAATATTGATAGCAGCAATGTCTACAATAGCCAAACTATGGAAAGAACCTAGCTGTCCATCAACAGATGAATGGATAAAGAAGATGTGATATATATACACAATGGAATACTATGCAGCCATCAAAAAAATGAAATCTTGCTATTTGCGTTGACATGGATTGAATTAGAGGGTATCATGCTTAGTGAAATAAGTCAATCGGAGAAAGACAACTATCATATGATCTCCCTGATATGAGGACATGGAGATGCAACATGGGGGGTTAGGGGGGTAGGAGAAGAATAAATGAAACGAGATGGGATCGGGGGGGAGACAAACCATAAGTGACTCTTAATCTCACAAAACAAACTGAGCGTTGTTGGGGGGAGGTGGGGTTGGGAGAGGGGGAGGGGGGTTATGGACATTGGGGAGGGTATGTGCTATGGTGAGTGCTATGAAGTGTGTAAACCTGGCGAATCAAAGACCTGTGCCCCTGGGGATAAAAATACATTATATGTTTATAAAAAATAAAAAATAAATTAAAAATGTAAAATAAATCATGATTAGAAAGTTTAAAAAAAGGCAATGAATTGCAAAAAATAAAAGTTGTCTTAATTTTTCTATTAAAAAATATACCAACAGATAACCAAGTAGAAGTTGATGGGAAATTTTTATTTATAGAATCATTCTAAGTAATACAAGAAGAATAGTAAAACTGGATTATTGCTACTTTTGTCACACTAAATGAATTAATGAATGTAAGCCATATTTTTCATTAGCTACTTGCGTCACAAAAATAGAGATAACTAAATATTATATATGCCTTGATTGGGGAGTATAATACATAATGCTGTCTATGAATATGAAATGTAGTTCCCCTCTCAAAAGATCAAAACAGGTCAGACCTCTAGACTTATTAATTTAGAGGAAACACAGATGAAGAGGAACTTAGTGAGTAACTTCTCCATAATAAAATTTAAAAAAAAATTTGCAAGAGAATGAAAAATTTGGAGAGGAGCACCTGTGGATAAAGAGAGATGTGAAAACGCTATTAACCAAGTGGTAAATGCTATTTTTGTTATGAGATTCTGATTCAGACTATTATAGAAATTAGGACATGAGTCAATAGGAAAAATTAACTGGATATTTGATGAAATAAGGGGTTTATTTTATTTTTAGCTGAACAATGGTCTGGAGAATATGTTAAAAGATTTGGGGTATCTGAGTGACTCCATCAGTTAAGCATCTGATTCTTGATTTCAGCTCAGGTCTTGATCTTAGGATCCTGAGTTGGAGCCTTGCATCCCTGCTCAGTGGAGAGTTTGCTTGTCTCCTTCTCCCTTTTCTTCTCCCCGTGCTCACATTCTCTCTTTCTCCTTCTATCTGTTAAACAAATATATCTTTTTCTAAAAAAAAAAAAAAAAAAAGAAAGAAGAAGAAGAAAAGTGTTCTTATCTTTTACTAAAATAAGTAGCTCAACTATGGTATCAGGAATTTCCTTGAAATTCATTGCATAAAAATATAAGTATAAAAGAGACAAAACTGGCCAGATTGAATTGTTATAGAATTGGGTGATGTGTGCATGGATGTTTCTTAGACTAGAAAATCTAATTTTGTAGATAACTAGAATTTTATATAATAAGATATAAAAATAAGTAAACAAATATATAAAAAGAATATAACATGGGACACAAATTTAATAGAGGCAGTAAAAGAAAGAAAACCACCTTATGTTTTTCTCAAAGTGGAGAAAAATTTTTCCTGTTATATACATGTTTTAAAAAATATCTTCTTTTGGAGAATTTCCAGCAGCTCTGGAATTTCCAGCAGCTAAAATTTCAGTTGTATATGCTCTCCTGACATTCCTCTATCAGAAGTCAAGGCAAACCAAGAAACTCAGAAAAATTATCATTATATCTTTCATGACCAGTTTCAAATACCAAGAAGTCAGTTGCCTTGTATCAGATTTTCTATCTGGGTAGTGCTGATACACAGAGAGGCCATCAATATTACAACATTAAAATTTTAACCAACCAATTTATTGAATTTTCATATAGTTTTTCTTTTGTAAGAAGTTTTCACTTGATTTTCTTGAATTTCTAAGATAAGTATCAATAGCATCTACAGTAATGAAAACTTTCTTTTATCATTTCTAGTATTTATATTTTTCATTTTTTATGTTTATCTGCTTGAAATGGTGATTTATGTGAAATATTGATGAAGACAATAGCTATTTTTGTTTGTTCTTCCTAACTGGTTTTTAGTATGAAAGACTACATAATTTATTATTTTCAATAATATTTAATATTATAAGAATAATATTAATTTTAATAATACCTTTAGGACATACACATTTTTTTCTAGAAGTTTACTTCAAAATAACAATAACTTCCATGAAATTACTTTTTTCCCAAAAGTATTATAAATTGGTTTAAGCATGTTATACATATAAATCATAAAAATCATCATCATCATCATTAAAGCAAAGACCCAAGTACCACTCAATTAAGAAATAGAATATAGGGGCACCTAGGTGACTCAGTGGGTTAAGTCTCTGCCTTTGGCTCAGGTCATGGTCTCAGGGTCCTGGGATCAAGCCCCACATCGGGCTCTCCACTCAGCAGGGACCCTGCTTCCCCCTCTCTCTCTTTGCCTATGTATGATCTCTGTCTCTCAAATAAATAAATAAAATCTTAAAAAAAAAAAAGAAATAGAATATATTCTTGAAAACCCACTCAAACCCCTTTTCATCACCTATATGGTACATTTTCTGTTTTGTTTTGTTTTCTGATTATAGATTTTTTATGCTTATTAAAAGTAATTTTTAGGGTGCCTGGGTGGCTCAGTGGTTTAGGCCGCTGCCTTCGGCTCAGGTCATGATCTCAGGGTCCTGGGATCAAGTCCCGCATCGGGCTCTCTGCTTGGCAGGGAGCCTGCTTCCCTCTCACTCTCTCTGCCTGCCTCTCTGCCTACTTGTGATCTCTCTCTGTCAAATAAATAAATAAAATTTTTTTAAAAAAAGTAATTTTTAAAATACTGAAAACTATAAAGAATAACATGAACAACCTGCAGTTTACCACTCAGCAATGAGCACCTCTAAAGTTGTATACAATTCCAATGTTTAGTATGTGTACATATGTTTATATGTTCACAAAGTAAAATCATACTCTTTTAACTTGGGATTTTAAAAAAGTTTATGAATGTTTTGTTATTATAAATGTCATAATTAATGTTCAATCTCTGTATTTCTGATTATTTCCTTATGAAAGGTTTATGATGATGACAATAGTGCATTAATGGCTATAAACTTTTCTTTTTTAGTTACTAAGTACTCCTAAATAGCTTTTCAGAAAGGTGGAACTAACTCACATTTACGAATAATATATTTTGCCATTCATCGTATGCTAATTTTTTATACATAACAGCACACAGGCATATATAAAGTGTTTAATCATTTGAAACATTCACACAGATTCCTTGGGCTATAGACAAATCACTCTATTTTTCTTTCTTTTCTTTTGAGTTAGCTGTCATCTGTGTTTTTATTCAACACTTTTAAATTCTCAGTTAATAAATGTTATCATTTTCTTCTTAAAGATCAGGCACTGCAAATCAAACTGAAAATCCGAGTCTGTATGTGGAATGGTGCACTCTTGATGCTATGTTGGTGGTGATGTTGGGTTTTTTTTTTTTAGGTCAGATGTTAGAAAGTCAAGTGAAACTTTACAGGGACATTAAGCCAGATATACTGTATATCACCAGTGTCTGTACTCTACATCATACTTGTCTATGTTACAGTTCCATCCCACCATTTTTTTTCTTAAGTCTGACATGTTGAGAACCACAGAACAAAGTTAAAATAACAGGTATTTATTAAACGTCTGGCTGGGCTACCTAATGGGGTTTAGAGTCTCCTGCATTTCTGGTTTCAGTTGCCAGTTCCCAAGCTAGTGATACCGCTGATGAAGGGTGGCTTTGGCAGGGAAGAAGGGAGAAGGGCAGTGTGATTTGGGGAAGTATAAAGGGTTTCATGGAGAGGATTTTTAGAGTTGAAAGAGGAATGGCCAGAAGAGGTCAAGAAAAATCAGCCCAACTAGGAATGCAGAACAAACTTTGAAAGAGTTGAAAGTATAAGCTTTGGCAGTAGAGTTTGGGTTGGGATATAGCAAATTATTGAGAGGTTCTTCTGACCTCACATTTTTAATATTTTATTGTACTGATTTTTTTTTTTCCTGACCTGCCTTCTAAACACTTTAGTTAAGAAATGCAAAATACATTGAATGCTTGACAAGGAAAAAAGATTTAGAAAAACTTTATTAAAACTTCTTAGCTCAGCCCATATCTGAGATCATGCACTAAGGGATCTTACTTCTGCCATGAACGTATTCTGCCATGGCCCATTAGACCTCAGCAAGATATGCCGTCCTGTCTCAATCAGTCTTCACATTTACCTGAGCTCAAGTCTCCAGTCTTTGGCTGAGGTTGGGTGCAATTTTTTATGCCTTTTCCATGGCTGTACTGTATAACCATTATATGTTTTCTACTATTTCTGTTTTCATCCACATAATCAACATGAAATTCACCCTTTTAATCATTCTCAACAGTTGTTCGGTTTACTTAACATGAATGATTGATTTTTTTACACTCTTGGACACACATGAGGAGTCAATGCATAAGAAGTATTATGAGCAAAGCACTTTGTAGCTTCTGTGTTACCCTGGCAACTGACTCCTGGTTGCTGACTCCCTGTGTGCGTGTACAGTCGTATTCCTCTTTGGTCTGTGCAGTAGTGAGTCCACCACCCCACAATTTGTGGACCTCATCTACTTCCTGTGCAAGGACCCCAGGACTACACTTTGTGGTCAAGATTAGCCTGACATTTTTCTCAATGCTTCTGTCTCTTCCCAGCTCCCTGACCTATATAATATCATGTAGGAACTTAGATTTCATAGAACAAAAGGCAGGAAGGGGTTTTACCTCAGTCGCTTTTGGTTTTTTGTTTTTGTTTTTGTTTTTGTTTTTTGTACTGCCTCACAAGCCAGCTGTGAGTATTTCTTGGGTTTGGAGATAAAAGGGAAAATGTGAAGAATCCTGAGAAGCACTAGTAAGATTTTGAGTAGGTGAATCATAAAAATTAGTAATCAAATCCCTTCCCTTTCTTGACATAATTTATTTTTTTTAAAGATTTTTCTTTCTTTGTTTGAGAGAGAGAGAGGATGAGAGGGAAAAGATCAGAGTGAGAGGCAAACTCCCTGCTAAACAGGGAGCCCAATGCAGGGACTGGATCCTAGGACTCCAGGATCACGACATGAGCTGAATACAGCTTCTTAACCAAATGAGCTACCCAGGATCCCAACATATAATTTCATACCATTTGTATGTAACTTTCTCTCAGTTTGGTTAATTTTCCATAAGGATTTTGAAAAGGCCTCCACAACAAGACCCAGAGATAACTAGGGCTTTTCTTAGATGACTTGACTTTAGAAACAATATACCCAATATATGCAGAATATCTTTTATTTTTAAAGACATGTTAATGACACATTGGGATTTTCTATTCAACACATAGCAGTTGAACAGAAGTAGAATTAGATGTGGTTTCATGTATCTGAGTATGTTTTGTAAAACCTCTTCCCTGGGAAATTTCAACTGAGCTGCTGACATCCTGGCAACATTTTTCAACCCACAGAGTTGCAATTTTAGAAGTGTATGTCCTAAACCTATCAATTAATCTTTGTAAAATTCTATTTTGTTTTTAATTTACTTAATAAGTATCCACAATACAGTACTTTTGGAGGCAAGTACAAAGCAGTAGGTAGAAACAATTGAGCTTGAGTTTTCTAGTCTTTGTAGAGGATCATTTTGGATTCTTTTAGAGAATCAAAGAGGGAAACAATATTTGGAGCTAGTGAGATGTAATGGACGGTGCCAGGAGTCCTAGGTTCACATTTGCACCTACATTTTATGTACTTGATCTGAGATAAAATACATGTTGGTACTATTTAAAACATTAAATTTCTGTATAAATAAAAATTCCTTGTATTAGTCCTAAATCCTAAGATATTTAGAAACCAGTTCCAGCCTCCATATAATCAGGCATAAGGGTAGAATGTAGATTTTACACCTAATATCATAGGAAGTTTGGTGTTTAATCTGTATCTACCTATGTTTAATCTCTAATCAAGTATATAAAATAGGGAATTCATTATCTACATTTTTTAAATGAACAAAATTGTAGAGACTTAAAACTTAAAGGAGCACACATAACCAATATTATGAGTGTAACTGAAAACAATATTGAGTTCCCTTCAGAAGGAACCTGACCTAAGTGGAATATCATTCCTCCTCCCCCATCTCCTCTAGACCAACTAGTAACATCATAGCAAAAAACTTTCATTGGTTGTTTGTTATAGGCTGAGACCTATGAAAATGCTTTCATGCATTATATCATTTTTTAAGCCTATATGTGTCACAAGTATC
Source organism: Meles meles (assembly GCF_922984935.1). Lineage (NCBI taxonomy): Eukaryota > Metazoa > Chordata > Mammalia > Carnivora > Mustelidae > Meles > Meles meles. The sequence goes on along the minus strand of NC_060078.1, from coordinate 42,038,833 downwards.
AAAATGTTTTTGCCTGAAATGGGGCTATTGGATCAATACGATGGGGTAGACCCAGGATTGTCCATTTTCCCCACTGTGATCGGGGAAGTGGGAGAGAACCTCTTGAACAAATAATATCAGGAAGCGATGCCTAATTTAAAAGGGTAAGACAGAAAGGAAAGCATTCCTTGAATACAGCAGAGACAGAGAACTTTGCATTGAACAGCTTAATTCCTCTATATACTAATAGAAATGCATAATATCAGGAAAGAAACTGCTTCTAGAATTCCATGTATTAATTCATCTATTCAGATATTTATTAAAGCTTCTGTACCTTACACCTTCTTTAGGTGCTCTTGTGCATCCTCAGGATACAGAAGTGAATAAAGAAAAATATTACTTATATGGAAGACATATTTTAATACAAGATTGGAATTAACTGATAATAATATTAGAATTATTAAATTTGCAATATATAACATGACTAAATTTTCTCAGAAAAGATAGAAAACCTGGCAGGGTAATGGCCATGCACTTTAATTTCACATGATTTAACAGAATTGCATCATCAGTATGACTGGTTGTAAAATATTCTACAATTTCTGAGACTTCATGTGATGAAGCTAAAATAAAAATACATTTTGTGTGGCTTCAAGCACATGTTAATTGATTTTTTAAATTCCTTTTGGTTCCTCCCACTGTTGTAAAATCGGACTTATATATTACTAAAACCTCAAAATCTGATCCACCCAGGTTGAACAAATCACTACCAAGGGGAAAGGAAACCTGTATTACTTTCACAGAAAACAAATGTTAAGATTATAAATAGCTGTATTCTTTACTTTGGATATTATATTAGAATCTTTATTACCACATTGAGATACCACCTGGCAGAAGACATGAACGGACACTTCTCCAAAGAAGACATAAAAATGGCTAACAGACACATGAAAAAATGTTCATCATCACTAGCCATCAGGGAGATTCAAATCAAAACCACATTGAGATACCACCTTATACCAGGTAGAATGGCCAAAATTAACAAGGCAGAAAACAACAAGTGTTGGAGAGGATGTGGAGAAAGGGGAACCCTCTTACACTGTTGGTGGGAATGCAAGTTGGTGCAGCCACTTTGGAAAACAGTGTGGAGATTCCTAAAAAAATTAAAAATAGAGCTACCCTTTGGCCCTACAATTGCACTACTGGGTATTTACCCTAATGATACAGATGTAGTGAAAAGAAGGGTCATATGCAGCCACTTTGGAAAACAGAGTGAGATTCCTCAAAAAATTAAAAATAGAGGTACCCTTTGGCCCTGCAATTGCACTACTGGATATTTACCCTAATGATACAGATGTAGTGAAAAGAAGGGTCATATGCACCCCAATGTTCATAGCAGCAATGGCCACAATAGCCAAACTGTGGAAAGACCCAAAATGATCTTCAGCAGACCAAATTGGTGTATTTTTTAAAAGAAAAAAGCACTTTCATATTAACAAGTAGCATGTGTATGAATTTTAGATTTTATAGGAGGAAATAGATAATGCACTTAGACTAATAGTATTGATTAATAAAATTTTAACATATTTTAATTCCAGTATGTTAAGATAAAGTGTTAAATTAGTTTCAGGTGCACAATATAGTGATTCAGCAATTCTTTACACTAAGTGCTCATCATGGTAAGTGTACTCTTTAATTCCCATCACCTATTTCATCCAACATAGAAATTTAATAATTTTACATAACATTATTCTTTAAAAACATAATTTAGCAATTTGAAAGGACATTTTAATAATATTAAAGTCACCCAGGAATTAATTTGTAAATTTTAAACCACAGTAAATTATAGATAATTGCATATGCCATGTATCCTCTACATGGGATAGTGGACTTTTTATCCCTCTATCTTGAAATGTTTTAATTAAATAGATAGAATGCTGCAGATAAATCTAAAGCCTTTTTTTTTATTCTCTGTAGTTCCACCCCCTTCCTTTTTTCCTTGAAAGCAAACATTATGGTGTACTTGTTTTACATAATTTTGGTCCATGTTTTAAAGCCATTACTGTATATTTTTTATACATAAAGCCATGCCTACGTATGTGTTTTAATTCATGTAATTTTTATAACTTCACTTTTTCATTTATCTTAACTTTTGAGATGAAGTTAAATTAATACAACACTGTATTTCAATTATTTAAATTGTTAGGTTTATTCACTTAATGATATAGCATTTTTATCTATTCCTCCATTGATATTTTTGCCAGTTAGGTTTGTAATATGTTTTGCAAGATATACCTCATCAATTTGAGGAATTACACTTCTTTTTTCTTTCAAGCCTTTTTTATTCATTTGTTTGACAGAGAGAGCAGGAGCAGGAGGAGGGGCAGAGGGAGAAAGCAGAGAGTCTGATGGGCTACATCCCAGGACCCCAAGGCCATGACCTGAGTAGAAGGCAGATGCTTACTGACTGAGGCACCCAGGAATTACACTTCTATTACTATTTTTTTGAGACTATTTCAATCATAAGTGTCCTTAAATTTATGTATAGACACACACACATACATATACACACACGTCAAATCTTGGGCTTTTTCAATTATGTTAATTTATTATTGTAACAAAGAAAACCAGCAGTTAGCACAAATACAAATACCACTGATGGTTATTTTCAGTGTCATATAGCAAAAAATATTAATAATATCTTTATGTAGCAAATTTCCCCAAATAGATTTTAATTAAAAAATAAACAGTGTTATTGAGATATAATTTATATACCATAAAGTCCACTCATTTAAATTGGTTTTTAATGCTTTCTAATATATTTACAGAGTAGTATCACCATCACTATAATAATTTTAGATAATTTTTATCACACCAAAGTAATCTTGTATCCATAAAGTGTAACAAACACTTTAATTTGTTTAAGTTGAACAAGTTCTTCCTCACCCATCCACACAATTCCCACCCAGCCCTAAACAACCATCAGTATACTTTCTGTTTCTATAGGTATGCCTATTCTGGACATTTCATGTAAATAATATCAGATAACACACAATTGTGACTGGCTCTTTCACCTAGCATATTTTGTTTTTCTGAGATTCTTGAATCAGCATTTCATTCTCTATTATTACCAAATAAATTCCATTACATGACATGCCACATGTTGTGTATTCGTTCATCCACTCATGGACATGTGGGTTATTTCCACCTTTTGTCCCTTGTGATTAAGTTTGTTATGTACATCAGAGCATTTGTGTATAGATTTTTATGTAGACGTATATCTTTATTCGTCTTGAGTAGAGATTTAGTGGAATTGGGGGGTCATGTGGTAATTCTATTTTAACATTTTGAGGAATGGTCAAACTGTTTTCCCAAAGGCTGTACCATTTTACGTTCCTACCAGCAATGTATGAGGGTCCCAATTTCTACCCATCCTTATCAAAACATGTTATTTTCTTTTTTATTATAGCCCTCCTACTGTTTGTAAAGTGGGAATCTCTTTTTGTCTTTCTCTAATGACTGATGGTTTGAGCATATATTTTTTAAAGATTTTATTTATTTATTCAACAGAGAAAGAGAGATCACAAGTAGGCAGAGAGTCAGGCAGAGGGAGAGCAGGAAGCAGGCTCCCTGCTGAGCAGAGAGCCCTATGCGGGGCTTGATCTCAGGACACTGAGATCATAACCTGAACCGAAGGCAGAGGCTTTAACCCAGTGAGCCACCCAAGTGCCCCTATTGAGCACCTCTCATAAGCTACTTTGTCATTTTTAATGACAAATTGTCATTAAATTTGGAAAAATTTTCTTTGGAAAAATGTCTATTCAAATCCTTTGATTATTTTTAATTGGATGGTTTATCTTTTTATTATTGACTTTTAAAAAATAAATGTAATCTGGATACAATTACCTTATTAGATATATAATTTGCAAATAATTATCCCATTCTATGGATTGTCTTTTTACTTTCTTAATGGTATTCTTTAACGCACAAACATTTTTAATTTTGATTAAGTCCAACTTACCATTCTTACAAATTTTGCTATTGGTGTTATAATGAAGATACTCTTATCTAATGAAAAAAATCATGACTTACTCCTACATTTTCTTGTAAAAGTTTTATAGCTTTCCTGTTACATTTAAGTTAATGGTTAAAGTTTGAGTTAATTTTCGTGTATGGTGTGAGACAAGGGACCAAACTCTTTTTATGTGGACATTTGTCTCATAAAATAATTTTTTCTCTAGCGTAACATTCTATTCTCCTTCTGTGGTTGTCATAATTTATTTTTCTTAAATCTTAATAAGGTAAATTACATAAATTTTTCTGGAATTGTGTCATCCTTCTAATTCTGTTACAAATTCAACTTGGTCATAATACTTTAATATATTACTGAATTTTATTTATTAATATTTTACTTATATTTTTCAACTTTGTTAATAAGTAAAAATCATTCTGTTATAATGAAAATATCCATTTGTATTATAGTCTTTAGCCTCTTCTGACCTCAGCTTATACCAGCTTATGAAACAAGGGGGACAATTTCCTTATTTTCCTACTCTTGAAGCATTTTTACTTATTGAGATTCAATAGAATATTATTTAAAGGTATTGAAATCCATCTCTGTATGTGTATGTGTGCATCCATACACATGCACATTAGGTTATAGAAGAATGAGAAAGGGCTTTTGAAAACAAAATAAGTATTAAAATAATTTTTACTTTATTTATTAATTTAATTCAATTTTTGCTATTTATGTTCCCATAAAAACTATTCTATTCAATCTACTTTCAAACTTATTAAAATACTTTTATGTTTCAGAATCTATGCAATGGTCAGTCTATACAGTTTTGGATTCCATTTTCATTTACAGTATTTTTTGTATACCAATTCTGCTTCTTTAGTCTTGCTACATGTTTGTATATTTTCTTTTATAATCTTTTCACAAATCAGATTTTTGTTTTATGTGTCACTTCTGTTTTTTATTTTATTTTATTTTATTTTGTTTATTTTTTTTTTTTAGAGAGGAAAAGGGGCTGGTTAGGGGTGGAGGGAGAGAAAAAACCTTAAGCAGACTCCATGCCCAGCACAGAGCCCAACAGGTGGCTTGATCTTATGATCCTGGTATCATGACCTGAGACAAAATCATGAGTTGGAGGCTTAGCCAACTGAGCCCCCCAGGTGGCCCTATCTTTTAAGATTTTATTTATTTATTTGAGATAGAGCAAGAGCAATTGAGAGAGAGAGAGCATGCAAGAAAGGGAGAGAGGTGAAGAGCGAAGAAGAAAGAGAGAGAGCATGCAAGAGCGGGAGAAGGAGAAGAAGGCTCTCCACTGAGCAGGGCTCCATCCCAGGACCTGGGTATCATGACCTGAGCTGAAGGCAGATGCTTAACCCATTGAGCCACCCAAGTGCCCCATATTTCCTTTTTTTCTTATTATTAGTGAAATTAATGCTGAAATTTTTATGTGTTGCTGTAACTGCTAGTCATAAGTATTTAGCACATATTACCTTCATTACTGTTTAGAAAGGAATATTTTGTAACTTCTATTACACTTTCTTCCTAAACAATGGAATCATAAAGACATCCTTTTTTTTAGTTCCCTATGATATAGGGATTAGATTATCATTTAATTGAATATTTCTAATCTGTGATAAAAATAATATAGGATAATTGTTCTTTGAAATTGGTTGAGATTTTACTGGTAGCCTGATATGTGGTCATTTTTTTTTAATATTACACTTTGTCTTTCAAATATGTATTCTTTATTTTAATATTTTTGATTGTATAATTTTATTTAATTTTGCTTTGCAAATTTATGCTCATGGTTCCTGTAGCTTTTAAATTTATAAGCCTATGAGCCATTCTGGCTTCAGCTTTTAATTTTTGCCCTAATTTTTAGATTCTTCTTCATGTATAACAACTATGTATTTCCATCTTTTCATTCTTAATGCTACTTTGTATACCAAAATAATTTATTCTATTTATACAGAAGTATTACATGTTTGGAGACAGAAATATGAACAACCAGCTCATTTTATTTTCAAATTTACCAAGAGTCCATGAGAGTAATATTTAGAGTTTTCAAAATAAAGCCAATTTTTAAAATTGTCCTGTCCAAATACTTAGGACAAAAATTGCTTATAACTTCATAGAACAAAGATTTTATTGCTTTTATAGACATAATAGATTACAGAAAAATAAATACTTTCCAATTCATTTTAGGGAAGTAGTTTACCACTTTAAAAGATGGCAAAGATAACACAAAATAGGAATGTATAAAACATTTCTCATTATTTTAGAGATCAAGTTTCTATATAAAAATAAGCTAAAGATTTCTATCAAAACACTGTAACGAAGTAGTGTTTATCCACTAAATAAGACATTTACAGATGGTTGAACTTGGAAATCTGTTAATATCTAATGATATTTTAATAGGTCTAGAAGAAAACAAATGTGGTTATATACTTTTATAGTGAAAAGATATTTAACAAAACACAAAGTAAAATATCTATTTCTGCTAATAATACTAAGATTAGAGTGATACTTCTTTTAGATGATAAATGTCACCCTGAAACCATAATAATAATAAAAACAAGAATTATAAATAATATTATAATCATCACTTTAGTGCTTGAAACGTTTCCATTATATCATGTCCATAACATGTCATATATAAACCACTCTTCAAGAGATTTCTGGAAATTGTAATCATTCCAATTTACAAAGTAGGAGAAAATGAAAGCATATAATTGGAAAAGGCTGGGAAATTCATCATTATCTGCAGATTATATGATGCCATCGTGGAAACCTAAGAGCATAAAATGACAAAAATTATTAACCATGATAAAAAATTTCAGTAAGATGTCAATTTATATGTGAAGAATACAAAGGACCTTTCTATTTGTACCAGTAATCAGTGATAAAATACAAGAAAATAAGGAAGAATAAATTTTAAAAGAAAATCGTGACTCTATGAAGAAATCAAACAAATGACTGACTCATAAAAGATGTACATTTAGAAACCACAATGTAAAATATAAATTCTCATCAAACTTATCTACAAAAACTATATCAGGATTCTTTTTTAGGAACAAACAATTCTAAAGTTCATTTTGAACAATAAATGCTCTAGAATAATCATATTTCAAAATAGTAATCTAATGAAGTATGAGAGGTTCTCATGGATTTTTAAGCCCCATTGGAATTTTCTGGTCCTGCACATTTTCAGCACATTGATTACACACACACACACACACACACACACACACTCTTTGACCTTTAAACTGGACTTCAAGGGCCAAATTCACACTTAGCTGTAACAGTGGTCTAACTGAAGCTATGGTCCAGTATGCAGAGGCTTCTCTCCATGAACTTGACCCAATCAACCTCTTGGACAGCAGGATTTGTGCAGTTATTAAGATAATTTATTTGCTTTCTTGCATTATTTAAAAAAACTTATGAGCAAAAAGGTATGTCTCAAAACCATTGTTAAGGTGATGATTAAAATCACTGGATGTAGAGAATATACCCAATCTTCAATCGTGTGAGACCTGGACATCCTATACTGATCTCATTTAGCTTGATGTAGCAGTTTTCATAAAGATCCAAATCCAAGAACGAATTGCTGGAGGGGGCCTTTGCCTATTGTGAGCTTGGAAGTTAGAGTAAAGCTGAGTTTGGTACCTCTCTCCCTTCTGATGCCTTTCCCCTTGCTTATCTTCTGCATGACAATATAAGCTCATTGAGAATCGGGACCTTGTTCCTAGAACAATGAGAACAAAAGAACAATACCAGACTGACAGAATGTGCTTATGGAATACATGCAGGGATAGGGGAACAGGAGAACCTGTCTCTCCTGTATCTCACATGGCACCGAAGCATACCAGGATCTGGTGATGGTGTGAAGACGGGGGAGGAAGAAGGAGGCTAATGAGTGGGTGAGAAGAAGGTGTTTTGAATTCCTCATCTGTGGAAGGGGAAATTTCAACCCTCTCAGTCTTGTCTCCCTTTTCCTAAATAAAGGACAGGAAAGTAGCACCCACAGGAAAACCTGCAAATTGGTCAAAAGTCTGCTCACTGACATAGAGCCTCACAGCCTCAAAACAATCATCAGAAGCAATCCTAGAGCCTTCCTAACAAAGCACAAAATCCAGTATCCCTTCCTGCTAGCACTGGTTGTGGCCACACAAATGGGGGAGGGGGGGAACGATACCCCACCCATGGAACATGGCTCGGTGCCCAGCGGCCTCTACTCTGGTGATTCCTGCTGACAGAGATTCTATCTGTGTGTATTTGTGAGTTCACCTGAGAATTCTGCTATAATTGGAAAGGGCCAAGAACAGAAAGCCAGCACTTTACCTAGCTGAAGGAGTGAGGTTTCGAAAGATTAGATTTTTTCTGCTTTTATGAACCCATTGTTCCTCCTGACTCCTCTAGCCTGGGAAAGCACCTGCTATGCTTCCCTAGAGCTGGTGTTTTCTTCTTCTTCTTTTCTTTTCTTTTCTTTCTTTCTTCTTCTTTTTTTTTTTTTTTCTTTTTCTGCTTTACAAGTGGAAATACAATTCTCTTTAGGCTTGAGAGTCTATGTTTGCAGGGAAATTTCCATCTTGTTTTCCCCTTCTCAGTTTCCATTTTAAAATGTCTCAGCAAGTTTTTCGCTAAGCAAGCTGTGTATAAATGAACATGTGGGAACATTCACTACATATTAGAGTCCAGGGTACTGAGAAGTACACAGAGGAAATCCCCTAGGGTGAAGGCAAGAGCCGGCTAAGGCAGGCTCTGAAGAATAAGACTGGCAAGTGTGTCACTATCACACTGGGACTGGCCCCCACTGAGCCCCATTCAAAAACTGAGTGTACATTCAAATTGATAGAAGGACTTTCCTACCAGGAAGAGATTTCAAACTGGAGGGCTGCAGTTTCTGCCTGGGTTTACCTTGTTCTGCTGAAGCAGGTAACTCTAGCAGCACTTTCTACTGTCTCAGCACCCTTGTTAACAAATTGAGCGGAAGGTTTTTGGTAATACCTTCTTTTAAAATGTTAGTCTAATAAGCTAACGAGAAGGAATCAATTTATAGAATATCAGAGTGGAAGAAAAACTTTTTAAATTTTATGTTTATACCACATAGTATAACACTTTGCAAGTAATTTAGGTAATTTCAAAAAGGAAGGATAATTATTGCTACTCTATCACCTAGTCCAACTTCTCTTACATCATGGTGAGTTTTATTGGATGGTTATCCTCTATTGATTTCTTGATCATAAAAGTAAATATAATTTATATACTTTAATTGTTGAGTTTTAACATTGTGTGTTTTAGATAACAGTTCTTAATCAGATGTGTCTTTTGAAATTATTTTCTCCCAGTCTGTGCCTTGTCCTTTCATTCTGTCGATATTGTCTTAACACAGAGCAGAAATTTTTAATTTTAATGGCATTCAGGTTCTCCATTATTTCTGTCATGAATTATGTCTTTGATGTTGTGTGTAAAAAAGCATCACCATACCCAAGATTATCTAGATTTTTTTTCCCATGCTATCTTTGAGGAATTTTATACTTTTACTTCAGAATCTGTTGATTAACACAAAGTAACTTGAAGGTATTTTGAATGGGATTGCATCGAGTCTGTAAATCAATTTGGCAAGAACTGACACCTTGACAATATTGTTTTCTTATACATGAACATGGAGTATCTCTCTATTTAATTCTTTTACTTTGTTTACCAGAATTTGGTAGTTTATCTCACATAGATCTTACACAAATTTTCTTAGATTTTTATGTAAGTATTTAAGTTTTTTGGAGGCCAATTTAAATGGTAATGCCTTTTCTTCTTTTTTAGACTGTTGATGTGATGAATTAATATAAGTTGATTTTTGAATATTGAACTATTCTTGTAAGCCGAGATTAAATCTTACTTGGTTATGGATTACAATTCTTTTTATACTTTTTGGATCTGAGTTGCTATTGTTGATGATTTTTGCATCTATGATCATGAGAGTTCTTGGTCTGTAGTCCTTTTTTCTCATAATGTCTTTGGTTTTATTATGAGGGTTGTATTGGCCTCTGTTTCTATCCTCTGAGAGACACTGCAGAAAATTGGTAAAGTTTCTTCCTTAAATGTTTGGTAGAAATCACCAGTGAACCCATCTGGACTTGGTGCTTTTTGTTTTGGAAGATTATTAATTATCATTTCCAATCTGTAACAGATTTAAGACTTAATCAGATTATCTATTTCTTTTTGTATGAGTTTTGGCAATTATATCTTTTAAGGAAATGGTCCAAATAGATTATCAAATTTGTTGGCTTATAGTTATTCATACTATTTTTTGTTATCTTTTTAATTTCCATGGGAAATTTAGTGATAGGCCTTTTGTCACTTATGATATTAGTAATTTGTGTCCTTTTTTTTCTGTAGTTTTCTTGGCTGGAGAGCTTATCAATCTTAGTCTTTTCAAAGAATCAGTGTTAAGTTTCACTGATTTCCTCTACTAATCTCCTATTTTCAGTTTCACTGATTTCTAATTTTTATTACTTCTTTTCTTCTGCTTACTTTGGATTTAAGTTTCTCTTCTTCTAGTTTATGAAGGCAGAAATTTAGATGATTGATTTGAGAAATTTCTTCTTTTCTAACATATACATTCAATGCTATAAATTTCCCTCTAAACACTGCTTTTGTTGGATTCCACAAATTTGGATAAGCTGTGTTTTCATTTTCATTTAGTTCAAAATATTTTACATTTCCCTTGAGGTTTCTTCTTTGATCCATATGTTACTTAGAAGTATGTTGTTTAATCTCCATGCATTTTGAGATTTTTCAGTTATCTTTCTGTTATTGATTAATAGTTTCTTTTTCTTGGGATCTAAGAGCAGACACTGTATGATTTCTATACTTCTAAATTTGTTAGGGAGTGTGTTTTTGGCCCAGGATATGGTCTATATTGCTGAATGTTCCCTGTGAGCTTGAGTAAAATGTGTACTCTGCTGTTGTTGGATTAATTAGTCTATAGATGTTCATTATATCCAGCTGATTGATGGTATTGTTGAGTTCAAATATGTCCTTACTGATTTTCTGTCTCATGATTCCATTCATTTCTTACAGACGAGTGTTAAAGTCACTAACACTGAGAATGGATTCATCCATTTCTCCTCATAGTTCTGTCAATTTGGGGGCTTACAGTTTGATGATCTGTTGTTAGATTCATACACATTAAGAATTATGTCTTCCGGGGCGCCTGGGTGGCTCAGTGGTTTAAGCTGCTGCCTTCAGCTCGGGTCATGATCTCAGGGTCCTGGGATCGAGTCCCGCATCGGGCTCTCTGCTTGGCAGGGAGCCTGCTTCCTCCTCTCTCTCTCTCTCTGCCTGCCTCTCTCCCTACTTGTGATCTCTGTCTCTGTCAAATAAATAAATAAAATCTTTAAAAAAAAAAAAAAGAATTATGTCTTCCTGGAGAGTTGGCCCTTTTATCATTGCATAGTGTCCTACTATATACCTAGAATTTTTCCTTGGTATGATTCTTGCTCTGTCTGAAATCAATATAGCTACTACTGATTTGTCTTCATTGGTGTTAGCATGGTATGTTTTTCTTCCAATTTACTTTTAATCTATGTTTCTTTATATTTAAAGTAAGCTTTATATAAGTAACATGTAGTTCTGTCTTGTTTTTTGAACTACCCTGACAATGTCTGTCTTTTAATTGGTGCATTATAACAATTGGCATTCAAAATGATTATTAATCTAGTTGGATTAATATTTATTATTGTTTTCTGTTATTTGCCCTTCTTCTTTGTTTTTGTTTTTGTTTTCTACTTTTTTTCCACGTTTGTAGTTTTAGTTGGACATATCATATAATTTGATTTCTCTCTTTTCCTAGCATAACAATAGTATTTTTCTTTTTACTTTTTTTTAGTAGTTGCCCTAGAGTTTACAATATACATTTATATCTAATCAAGTCCTCTTTCAATTACCACTATACCACTGTATGAGTAATGTTGATACCTTATAATAATAAAATAATCCTAATTTCTTCTTTCCATCTCTTGTGTTATTGCTGTCATTTATTTCATTTATACATAAGTATATATGTGTGTATACATATAAATATATGTGATATAGTCATGAATATACATAGTCTAATATACCACTGGTATTATTTTGAAAAAAACTATTATTGATTAGATCATTAATAAGAAGAAAAAACTTTTTTTGTTTTACTTTCACTTACTTCCTCTTTAGTATTCTCCCACTCTATGGAGATCTGAATTTCTGACCTATATTATTTCCCTCTTTCTGAAGAACTTCTTTTAACATTTCTTTCAAAGCAGGTCTATTGGCAATAAATTCACTCACTTTTTGTTTATCTGAGAAAGCCTTTCTTTCTCTTTCACTTTTGAAGGATAATTTTGCAGAGTATAGAATTCTAGGTTGATGGGTATTTTTCTCCCAACACTTTAATATTTCACTTCACTCTCTTTTTGACTGCATGATTTCTGAGGAGAAATCAGATATGTTTTTTATCTTCCTTTATAGGTAAGTTGCTTTTTTCCCATTGGTTTCCTTTAGGATATTTTTTCTTTGTCTTTGATTTTCTATAGTATAGAAATTATATGCCTTAATGTAGCTTTTTTTTTTTTTCTTTTGATCATTTTTCTCATTCAGTGTTCTCTGAGTTTTCTGAATCTATGGTTGGCTGGCTACATTAATTTTGATGAAATTTTCAGCTATTACTGTTTCGAATATTTCTTTTCTTTCTTTTTTTTCTGGTATTTTCTTTATGTGTATGTTACACCTTTTTTTTTTTTTAAAGATTTTATTTATTTATTTGACAGACAGAGATCTCAAGTAGGCAGAGAGGCAGGCAGAGAGAGAGTGAGAGGAAGGGAAGCAGGCTCCCTACTGAGCAGAGAGCCCGATGTGGGGCTTGATCCCAGCACCCTGGGATCATGACCTGAGCCGAAGGCAGAGGCTTTAACCCACTGTGCCACCCAGGCGCCCCATGTTACACCTTTTGTAGTTGTACTATTGTCCTTGGATTTTCTTTTAGTCTTTATTCTCAATTCTTTTCAGTTTTAGAGGATTCTATTAATATATTTCTGGATTGGAGATTCTTTCCTCAACTTCATTTGGTCTGCTAATAAGACCATCAAAATAATTCCTCAGTTTTATTACAGCGTCTTTTATTTCTAGCATTTTTGTTTTAGTTCTTTCTTGGGATTTCCATCTCTCTATTTACATTGTACTTCTTTCTTACATGTTGCCTACTTTATCTATTAGAGACCTGAGTATATTTAATCATGGTTATTTAAAATATCTTGTCTGATAATTCCATAATCCCTGCCATGTCTCATTCTGGTTATTGCTTTGTCTCTGTAAATTATTTTTTGCATTTTGGTATGCCTTGTAATTTTTTTCTTGATAGCCAGACATCTTGTATCAGTCAAAAGGAACTGTTGTAAGTAGGTCTTTATTAATGCAATGGGAAAATGTGGGAAGAAGGAAGTATTCTATAGTCTTCTGATTAGGTGTCAGTATTTTAGTGAGACTATGCCTTTTGACTGTGAACTTCAAAAGTGTTTCCCAGTCTTCTTCTCCTCCCTTAGTTGGAAAAGATTGGGTAGGATGGGTTAGAATTGGGTATTTCCCTTTCCTGGGTCAGTTAGACTCTGATAATATCTCAGCATTTCAGGGTCTGGTTAACTAGTTTCCCCTGAAGGCAGGCATTGTAAAGAAAAACAGAGTGATCTAGGATATTTTTAAATGGCTCCTTTCCCTTCTCACTGCCAGAAGCTGGAAGGATTTTTTTTCTGATTTTTGCTGTGTAGATCTGGTTGAGTTCCTGGAGGTAAATCTCACAATATTGTGGGGATTCTCCCATGACAATTTCCTCCTAGAGTTTTAAACTCTCAGGACTGTCCATACTGAGCCTCCAGCAATTTTTCAATTACAGTTCAGGTTGTCCTACCCTGGCAGTATTTTCTGCAGTGGTTTCTGCTCCTGAGTCTCTGCTGAGATAAACCATGCCTTCCTGTCTTTCTGATGTTGGGGACAGTAGCTTGACCTACGTCTTCCCCTCTTATGGATTTTTACACTTTTTTTACACAAGTTTTACACTTGTTGTTAGAATGGAGGAGCAACTTCTAAGCTCCTTACATGTGGAACTATAAACCAGGATTCCTTTATATAACTTTATACCTTTTGTAAAACTCATTTTCTTTAATAAATATTTACCTATATTTCTTAAATTTAGTCTTTATATCCACCATTTTATTGGAGTTTGATACCAAAAAAGAATAGCACAGATTTAGTTTATTCCTCTTGTTTTACAAGTGAAAAAACTGGGAAACTATGAAAGAGCAGTGACTTATGCAAGACCGAAGCACATTGAGGATTCTTCCCATCCAGGTAGTTTTCTCTGAGACAAAAAGAAGGGGAGGGAATAAGTGTAGGAGGGTTTATTTGTGGCTTTAGCAAGCTTCCCCTGCCTCACAGTGTGCCTAAACAAGGTATGTGAAGGCAAAACAGTGACCACATGTTGCAAATCCTAAAAGCTCTGAAAGAAATTCAGTTGATGGATATATTAATTTTTAAAAATACTCAATAAAATGACTATTCCATGGGTCAGATCAAAGGTGACTTTTGAATTTAAACCCCATCGAGCAGAATAATATTATCTTTCACTTGCATTCCTTTATCATTTTGTTCAACTGCATTCTATCACATTTATTCTAATTTGCTGTTCAAATGCTGCCTTTCAGCTAGGCTGAGATTAAATTAAACAGAGCACCATTTATTATTAGTTTGTCTAGTCCTAATATTTAACTCTGGAACATAATAGGGGATCAATGTATATTTGGTGAATTGAATTGCTACATATCATTATAATGATAGCTTTAAGCACATAGATTTTTCTCAAATTTTGCAAAAGCATAAGTTGGTTGAGTTCATTCCAAAACAGCCATTTAATAAATGCTTATTCAATACTAACATCTTTTCAGGCACCATGATAAGAGAGGATAAAATGGTGGACCAAAGCTTATCTTCTTGGGCTCTCATTTTTAATGGGGGAATATAGAAAAAAATCAATAATATGATAAAACTGTAATAGAGAGGTATATATATGTAGGACAGGTACCTCCTACACAGAGGAATTTCCCTAGTTAGCTTTTAAGAAAATGATAAAATTTGAGGTAGGCCTTGGCAGATGAATAAAAATTTAACCATGTGCATATGGTAAGGAAAGGTCTTCTCTACAAAAAAAAGTGTATTTTTAAGGGGACAGATGTTAGTGTAAGTGGCAAGGGAAAAGAACAAAGATAGTGTGGCTGAAATAAAAGTGAGTCTGGGATGTGAGGGTTAATAGTTATAGTTAAGCAGATGAACTCTTAGCGTGGAGTATGGTAACAGGAAATGGACATAAGCTTTCAGGTGTTTGGTAGGAGTGTTGATTTTTCAAACCCCTAAAATTAGCTATGAATTTTCCTTCTGAAGGCTTTTCCTTGTATTAATCTACTACCATTTCAATATATTACATTTTCGTCTACTCAGTCAGTCCCAGTGGGAACAAATCCAGTTGTATTAGTTTTTCCCTTCTTGTCACCCACTAAGCCAAATACCTTGAAAACATTCACTTGTCTCCATCTCCATTGTCACTGCCCATGGCCAGGTACCATATCTCTCATCTGGATCTAGGTTGTTATCATCATAACTTGTCTCCCTAATTTTGTTCTCATCCTTTAACACAACAGTAATCTCTTATAAATGTCAGTGAAAGTGTTTTTCTCTCGCACTCCAACTCTTTAATAATCTTTTTATGTAGAATAAAACTCAAGCTCCTTATTTCAGCCCGCAAGCCTCACATGTGGCTCATGCTTTCATCACCAACACAATTTCATGACTCCATGTTCTGAGTCCGTCATGCTGCAGTCACACTGACCCACTTTCAGGTTTCCCATAAGAGTTCATCTCTGCTTTTCCATATTCTGCATGGAGCCAACCCCTTCTCACCCTTCATGTCTCAACTCTCACACTCTTGGAGTCTTCTTCATTCCTTTCATTTATGTTAAGACTTCTTTATCCTCTTACTTACAAAATAAAATAAAGATACAGAAAATTGCTATAAAATAGAAATGCAGCTAATTAATTATTATGAAGTGAACATCTTTATTAAGACTTGACCAACGATGACACCCATAGCAACTGTCTGTCTCATGTCACAAACAGCAAAACGGCCCAGAGGAGGATAGTCAGAAAAACTCTCAACACACATAGGCTTGCCAGGAACCATATCAACAATGGCAGTGTCACCAGATTTCAAGAACTTGGAACCATCTTCCAGCTTTTTTCCAGAACGACGATCTATCTTCTCCTTCAGCTCAACAAACTTGCAAGCCATGTGAGCTGTGTGACAATCCAGCACAGGTGCATATCCAGCACTAATTTGGCCTGGATGGTTGAGGATAATCAGTGGACAAGAAGGCAGCTGGAGCTGCAAGGTCACCAAGTCTGCCCAGAAAGCTCAGAAGGCTAAATGAATATTATCCCCAATACCTGCCACCCCAGTCTTAATCAGTGGTGGAAGAACGGTCTCAGAACTGCTTGTGTCAATTGGCCATTTAAGTTTAATAGTAAAAGACTGGTTAATGATAAGAATGCATCCTAAAACCTTCAGAAGGAAAGGAGAATGTTTTGTGGACCATTTTTTTTGTATGTGTGTGTGGCAGTTTTAAGTTATTAGTTTTTAAAACCAGTACTTTTTAATGGAAACAACTTGACCAAAAATCTGTCACAGAATTTTGAGACCCATTAAAACAAAAAGTTTCATGAGAAAAAAAAAAAAAGAAATATTGCCAGACACAACCGAAGTCTCTCAAAATGCCTATTCCCAGCAAAATCTCTTCCATTCCCCTGAAACAAATATTTTCCTAAATTTTAGTAATCACTTCCTTGCATGACTTTAGTTTTATCACAGAAGTGTACTTTCCTAAACCCTAAGCTTCAGCTTTGTCCATTTGTATTTGTTTTGCTTATATCTTTCCAGTGGATTTTGATTTATGGTTTCTATTTCTGTCCTTTTTTCCTTATGTTTTATTTTAATTGATTTTAATTGAAGTATAATTTACATAAAATAAAAGACATAGATTTTAAGTGTATAAGTCAATAAGTTGCTCAAGTTGACCTTGTAACTACCAGGTCATTATCAGAGCAAGTTTCCTTTCCTCTGTCAATCCTACCTCCCAAAGAAAGCCATTGTTCTGATCTTGAGCACTATAGCTTTTCTTGTTTTTGAATGTTTTGAATGTAATAGATCATTATTGGATGTGTACTCTTTTGGTTCTAGGCTCTTTCACTCAACATACTGTCGTTTCATGTATTCCTCATTTGTTTTCTTCTACTGCTGAACTTGTTGTATGAATATACTATATTATTTTTTAATCCATTCCCTTGTTCATGGACATCTAGATTGATTCCAAATTCAAGAAAATAACAATATGTGGACATTCTTATACCACTCTCTCTGTGAGTATGTTTTCATTTCTTTTGGGAAAATTCCTAAAAATGATACTGATGGATTTTATCGTGAGCATTTGTTTAACATTATAAGAAACACATCGTTTTTCAAAAACATTTAGACCATTTTGCATTCCAACCAATAATATAAGAGCATATCAGTTCCTTCACATCTTTTTCAACAATTGGAATTGTCCGTTATAGCCATTCTGGTGAGTGTGTGGTGGATCACATTATGGTTTATTTTACTTCCCTTGATGACTCCTTTGGTTGAACATCTTATCATGCACCTTTTAGAGAACCTTATTTGTTAAGTGTCTGTTCAAGGTTTCTTCCATTTTCATTGGATACTAGGTATTTTTGTCTTTTTTGTAGGAATGTTTTGTACACATGTGTATGCACGCATACATACATATACTTAAACCTCACACACACAAATAAGTATGCATGCGCACACACACATATATATATGAATGGGTATGATGCTGGGTGTGTGTCAGATGTATGTATTGAGAATATTTTCTCCAAATCTGTGGTTTGCCTAATTTTTCTTAAAAGTATCTTTGAAGATAATATTTAATTTTGATAATGTTTAATTCATTGACTTTTCGTGGATATTTAGTCATTTTTCTCCATTCAAAAAAACATTACCTACTCCATGGTCACAGACATATTCACCAATGTTTTTGACTAAAATTTTCATTGTTTTAGCTTTTAAATGTTTATTTTGGTCATAAATCTCAAATTACTTACTGTGTATGTAATGATGTACAGTCTTTCATAAAGATATCCAGTAATTTCAGTATCATTCTTTAAAAAAATAACTATCCTTTCTTCATGGAACTATTTTAGGAACTTTGTCAAAAATCAATTGGTTTTATTTATGTGATTTTATATCTCTAATTGATCTACTATTCTATATTTTAATCCTTATTCCAACACAAGTCTGTCTTTAGTTTCTTCTTTTACAAAATTATTTTTAATTATTCTAAGTTCTGAATTTCCATATAAGCTTTAAAGTTATCTTGTGAATTTATTAAAAACTTGCTGATGTTTTAATTGGGACTGTCTTGAATTATTTATTAATTTATTAAGTTTCATTTATTAAAATAATCTCTACACCCACTGTGGGGCTCGAATTCACAACCCTGAGATCAAGAGTCCTACATGTTCTTCTGACTGAGCCAGTCAGGTGCCCCTCTCTTGAATTTTTAAATCACTTTTCTTAACCTTTTTTTTTTTTTTAATTGTTACCTCCAAACCCAAGGAGAAAAAAAAAACTACTTAAAATCTCTCAAATAAGATAAATTATATAATAAAGACTATGTTTCTATCAGGTAGGGTTTAGCTGTGGAAGGTAACAAATCACTGTATGTGTAAGGGGTTTTTTTGCCCCCTAGGAAACCATTTTTGCCCTTTTGGGGATGATACTTCTGTTGAGAACACATGCTTTAGATCAGTGTGAGGAGAACCTTAAAAATATTCAGTCTTCCACTGCATGAACTTGATATCTTTCTCCATTTATTTAGGCCTTCTTTAATTTCTCTGACAATGTGTTCTGGCTTTCAGTATACAGATATTTTACCTTTTTTGTTAAATTCATTTCTCAATAAGAATTTTAGTTTTCTTATACTTTACAAAAGTGGTATTTTTAATTATTTTTTCTATACAGTTAATCTTAAAATATTGACATTGTAACTTTTGGAATTTCAATGATAACTCTGGCAATTCCTTTTTTGATGTGTTCCTTAGCATTTTAAATCAAAACCATATGTCTAGGAATAGAGGCAACAGGCTTTCCAGTCTTTATGCAACATCCTTTATAAAAATTTACATAAGGAACCACTTCATAAAGTTAAAAGTAATAGGCAAATATTTTGTTGTTTTGCATTTTTAGTTGCCTCTCCATATCAACCAGCATTGACTCTGCGGTCAAGAGCATGCCCATCTTCCCACACAAGGAACAAGATGTCTGACAGGATGGATGGACTGGTTTCCTAGATTGCCAAAGGTAGGATCACAAAAGTTTTCCTTTATTACAGTGTGGCTGAGAAAAGGGGAGATTTCCCAGCTGGCCTCCAAAAGAGAACACAACAGAAAGATTTGGCCAATGACTACAAGTTTGTATAAACAATCTCTCTTTCAAGTCTGCCTCAGAGAGGGTCCCTGGAGTATAACTTTATCATTGAGGCTCTAACCAAAGTTTCTCTGAGGGCTGACTGACTTTGATATCCCTGGAGGCATGTGAAAATGGTGGCTCTGGCTCACTAAGGTCAGGAGACATGAAAATATGCAATTACTGTGGAGTCACATTCTATTTTCTCATCATCTTGTGTTTGTATATGGCTCTGTTAGCTTCAATATTGTGCAAACTTGATAATTAGTTCCTTGGAGATTTCCAGTACTGACTTGAATTAAATTGAGGAGAAAGTTTTCATCAAACATATCAGATTTGGATATAGAGGAATGAATGTGTAAGACAGTGTGAATAAAGGAAAAGAGAAGTAAGTGCACAAGAGACTGGAAATAGAGTGAGGTGGTGAAAGAGAGTACAAAAAGGAGTGAGGTCGTGAAGGAGTACAAACAGGGAAGAAAGAGCTGAAAGGACATTCCAAGACATATCCTGAAAAATCTGTCACATATCATATATTTATAGGTATTTTTCACTTTTCATTAGGTATTTCATTTAGGTATTTTCCCTTTCCTAAACTTACAGCAAATATAATACATGCTGTTTTAGCAAACTTGTAAATTGCAGCATTTGTCTTTTTAATTATGAAGATAAAAATTACCTGAGATCCCTGCTATACCATAATTAGTATAATGTACTGCTTTTCACTGTTTCTTTGGCATCTCTTTTACCTACCTATCTATCTATTTATTGATCTATAGATCAACCTATTTCCTGTCTCCCTGCTCACATGCATGTGCACATTCTCTAAATAAATAAATAAATAAATTTTTTAAAATAATGCATTGAAAATGAGTTTGAGACTAAATTTTTGCACATATCAAGCATAGCCCCATTCAAGACATAGAGCATTTTCATCTAGAAAATTCCCTTACGGCTTCTGCATGCAATCATCCCTAACTCTTGCTTCAGGCAGTTACTGATTTCTTTTTTTTTTAAAGATTAAATTTATTGATTTTTTTCAGCGTAACAGTATTCATTGTTTTTGCACAACACCCAGTGCTCCATGCAATACGTGCCCTCCCTATTACCCACCACCTGGTTCCCCCAACCTCCCACTCCCGCCCCTTCAAAACCTTCAGGTTGTTTTTCAGAGTCCATAGTCTCTTATGGTTCGCATCCCCTTCCAATTTTTTTTTTTAATATAAACATATAATGTATTTTTATTCCCAGGGGTACAGGTCTGTGAATCGCCAGGTTTACACACTTCACAGCACTCACGATAGCACATACCCTCCCCAATGTCCATAACCCCCTCCCCCTCTCCCAACCCCACCTCCCCGCAGCAACCCCCAGTTTGTTTTGTGAGATTAAGAGTCATTTATGGTTTGTCTCCCTCCCAATCCCATCTTGTTTCATTTATTCTTCTCCTATCCCCCTAACCCCCCATGTTGCATCTCCATGTCCTCATATCAGGGAGATCATATGATAGTTGTCTTTTAACAAGTCAGGAAATGACAGATGCTGGCGAGGATGCGGAGAAAGGGGAACCCTCCTCCACTGTTGGTGGGAATGCAAGCTGGTGCAACCACTCTGGAAAACAGCATGGAGGTTCCTCAAAATGTTGAAAATAGAACTACCCTATGACCCAGCAATTGCACTACTGGGTATTTACCCTAAAGATACAAACATAGTGATCCAAAGGGGCATGTGTACCCGAATGTTTATATCAGCAATGTCTACAATAGCCAAACTATGGAAAGAATCTAGATGTCCATCAACAGATGAATGGATAAAGAAGATGTGGTATATATACACAATGGAATACTATGCAGCCATCAAAAGAAATGAAATCTTGCCATTTGCGACGACGTGGATGGAACTAGAGGGTATCATGCTTAGTTACTGATTTCTAAAGCTGTTACACGTTAGTTTTGTACATCAAGTATACATTCGTGTTATATGTTAGTTTTGTAGGTTCTCCTATTTCATATAAATTAAACCATATATTAATACTGTTCTTGTTTCTTTAGTTATGGTTCTGTTTTTGAGGTTTATTCATGTTTCCTCCTGTGTATGTTCATTCTTTTTACTGTAAAGTAATAATAGTTAATTACATGGATATACCACCATTTCATTATCCATTCTTCTGATGATGTTTCAACTTAGGACTATTATGGATAAAATATTATATTTTTCTTCATTAAATATGATTTTTCATTATTAAATATGATATTATCTATAGGTAATTTGTAGATATCTTTACTAATTTGAGAACTATGCTTTCTATTTCTAGTTTGCTCAAAGTTTTTTTTTTTTCTTTCTTCTTCTTCTTTTTTTTTTTTTTTTTACCATGAATTAGTGTTGGATTTTTCCAATTTTTTTGTCTCTATTGAGATGATTGAGATGTGATGAAGATCATGCACTTTTTCTCTTTTGCATATTAATGTCGCAAATCATATTCGATTTCCAAATGTTGAACCAACCTTGCATTACAGGGATATCTGTACTTGACCATTTTGAATTATTCTTTGTATGTAAGCCTGGATTTCATTTGCTAGTTCTTGTTCTGGAGTTTTGAATTGATGATCATAACTAATTCTGTCTACAATTTAAAATTTCCAGAAATTCTTTGTTAGCTTTTGGCATTAGTGTTGTACTGCCTTCATAAAATGGTTAGGAAAGTATTCTCCCTTCTATTAGGAAAGTATTCTCCCTTCTATTTTCTGAAAATGCTTGAGTAAAACTGATGTTATAATTTCTTAAGTGTGTAGTAGAATTAAACAGTAAACCATCTGGGTCTGCACTTTTCTTTGAGATTTATTTACTGTGGTTTCTTTAATAGATATAGAGCTTTTCTGATTTTCTATTGCTTTTGTTTTATTTTTGGTAAATTGCCTTTTTAAAGGAATTTGTTTCATTTTATAAAATTTTTAAATTTTTATATAATATTATTATCATCTTAATAACATTTATAGGACCTCTAGTAATATTCCTTTTTTTATTTTATCTTATCTTTCTATCTATCTGTTTGAGAGAGCACAAGTTGAGGGGGGACAGTGCAAAGGGAGAGGGAGAGAGATAATCTTTTTTTTTTTTTTTTTTTACGTAGAAAAGCAATTTATTCCATTATAAGCACTTACACAGTTAGTCATGGAGAGTAACAGGCCTGCTGGTGAAACAGGTCACCCAAAATAGAGATGGTACCAAACTAGTGGTCAAGGACTAACTCCTAAAAAAAAAAAAAAAAAAAAAAAGCAACTCTTACCCAGGATTAATTTAATTTTAAAAACAAATACAAGCTATTAATTCACTCTTCTCAACTCAACTGGACAGTCTACCTGTGGTATGACTGTCAGGTAAAAACATACATCTTTACAACTTGGTGGTCCCAAGTTTTTAAAAAAAACCATTTCACAGAAAGGAAAGAAATAGGAAAACAGCTCAAGAAATACACTAACAAGCAAAAATATATGGGGAAAGAAGAACACATAGTTTTGACTTAACTGAAGAAACTGAGAGGAGACTGGTCTACATAGGGAAATGTGCATCCTGGAAAGTCAGGTGTGAAAACTTTAGACTAGGAATTTATATGACTTGAATCTCCCCCATTTCCTGAATAAAAATGACATCTTGTGGTATTTATACTTCATGGCTCAGACACCTACCTCACTTGGCTCTATCCTTCCTCACTTTAGCCTTTACTTAAAAGGAGTCTGTAAAACTTGGGGATATAGCCTAAGAAGAAAAATAACCACACCCAATATTCCCCTTTCTGTGGCTACTTTAGACCTTTGTTACTAGAAAATTCCTGAAGAAAATTTAAATATAAGTCTGTGGCTTTACTGAATCAAGTCCCCCAGTTAATATTTAGAAAACACCCTCTGTTTGGGCTAGTAACATCGTTGATGGTACCTATCATAGAGGGATAGCCAAACAAAGTCTGTGTCTCAAAACCAGTGTTAAATCAATCTCAGGGTTGAGAGGGGAAAAAAAGGGGAGTCTAAAATCACAAGAAGTGCAGACATATCTAGGACCCTTGTCCTTCTGGATCCACGCTTCCTTCAGGATCTTCATCATTGTAAATGTTCTCTGCCATTTGCCACACTTGCATGATATTGTCTTCTGATACAGAACAAATCACCCAAGGTTCATTGGGATTCCAGGAGAAATCAGATATCTTGGCAGTGTGACCGCCGTGAATAAACAACAATTCTGGTGGCCCATCTTCTGCATCTTCCGGGGATTGTTCCTCTCCAATTTTACTTAAATCCCAAACATTCAGTCTGCGATCAGTACCACTGGAAGCCAAAATGGTCTCATTGTGAGGCGACCACTGAACCTGGAATATTTCATCCTTATGTGATTCAAAGGAATGCAACTTCAGTTTCAGATTTCTCAGATCCCACAAGGCAACAGTCTTGTCAGCTGATCCTGTGGCCAGAATGAACTCACTGTAAGGATTGAAAGATAGGCAGTTTACTTCAGCAGTGTGAGCATCAACTGAGTGGCTTGGTTTGGAAGTATTGTTTGAACGAGTATCCCAGATCATAAGTTTCTGATCATCAGCAACTGACCCAAACAGAGACTCATGGAGCAGATGCCAGGAAACATCTTCTACTACTGCTGTATGCCCTGTAAAGATGGTCTTCGCATCCACAACTTTTCCTTCCTTTGGAACAGCACTGATGTCCCAGAGGCAGATGGTGTGGTCGTCTGAAGCGCTAAGTAAATGCCCACTGAGATTTGGGTTCCAAGAAAGTCCATAGCCTTCTTTCTGATGTCCACGGAGACGCAAGTCTGGGTTGCACTCTCCAGAAGGGTCTGGTTTGGGAGGATGTTTTGTATAGTCAAAAACAAGAACATCACTGGATGGAGTCTTTGTCGCAATGATGCAAGGGTTCTGGGGCATATAACGTGCCCGGTTTACTTCTCCTTCATGGTTGATCTTGATCTCTATTTCAATTTTTCCACTAACTGAGCCAAAACCTCCAAATTCTCCTTTCTCACTGTCTTAGTGTGAAGCATCAAACTGAGCATCATCGTTAGGGAGCTGCACACTGGCTATCACAAGATGGTTTTGTTCATCAGACGTGTGTGTTCCCAGGACAAGTCGATGAATGCTGAAGTCTTTCCCTTCTGGTCTGGTTACATCTGGAAGCCACTGCACAGTTAGGCTCGGCCACTCCAGGGTATGGGTCATCACCAAATCGTAAAGAAAAGGGGTGTTCTTTTTCCATATTTTGTACTCTTCGTTGATCACACGTTCTTCTACTGCGTCATCAAAGGCTGCTTCCTTGTCGGCCATGGCGGGCAGGCAAGCCGGGGGGATCCCAGGGTTGAGCGTTGTGGGAGGGGCGGGGAGGCTACCGGGAGAGAGAGAATCTTAAGCAGGCTCCAGGCTCAGCACAGAGCCCAGTTTGGGGCTCCATCTCATGACCCTGAGATCATGACCTGTACCAAAATCCGGAGTCGGATGCTTAACCAACTGAGCCGCCCAGGTATTTTGTATTTTTTCTCTTTTATATTCTCAGTTAGTTCTCCTAGATTTTGATCAATATTATTAATCTTTTAAAAAAGTTATAGACTCTCTTGGTATTTTTTTCTTCTGCTTGTCTGTTTTTTATTTCATCAATTTATACTCAGTGTTATTAATTCTTCCCTTTTTAAATCTTGGTTATAATTTGTTTATTTTTCCTCTTAGTCTTTTAATGGAGAAACCTAAATTATTGATTTTAAATCTAAAAATTTAATATTTAAAAATAGGATTTGCTTTTGTTACATCAAATTAGTTTTGAGATGCCATCTTTTCATTACCATTTAAAGATTTTTCTAAACATCATTGTAGTTTATTTTATCATTGTAATTTATTCTATGAGAAATTTTTATATCAGTATTAGTAGATTTCTCCAATGTTTTGTAATTTTATATATGTTTATTATTAGTGGTTTCTAATGAAATTTTATTAGGGTTAGAAAACATAGTCTGCTAGTAAGTATATACAGATTTAGGATTGTTGCATATTTTAGGTTATTGGTACTCTTTATCACCGTGAAGTTTTTCTTTAGCTCCTGTATTTCTCTTTGCTTTGAAGTCTGATTGTCTGAGATTTATACACCATACCAGCTCTTTTAGGCACACTGTTTACATAGAATACCTTTTTTATTCTCCAACTTTCAAACTCTTTATCTTTAATTTTGAAGTTGGATCTTGTAGACAGCAAATACTGGGTCTTGCTTTTTCATTACTGTGGTTTTATTAACATTTACATGTAAATGTTACATCTAGTCAACATTTACAATAACATTTACATGTAATTATGGTTGAGTTTTTGTCTACCATCTTTCTTTGTGTTTCTCCTTTGCCCTTTTTGTGTTTGTTTCTCTTTTGCTCCTTTCCTGACTATTTTTTAGGTGAATTGAATACTGGTAATATTCTGTTTTCATTTCTTTATTGAGTTCTTAATCATAAAAATTTTTATGGTTTCTTAATAGCTTCCCTAGAGCTAAAAATATCCATTCTTAACTTAATAACGTGTATTTGGAATCAATAGTGTGCCAATTAATGCCTGACTCTTCACTCTTCTTACATCAACTTTTTCCATTACTTACTTTATACTTGACAAGTCTTGCTTCCTAAATATAATAATTTTACTGTATTATATTTGCATTTGTTCACTCATTCATGTTATTGTTGTCATATCTCTTACTTCTATATACATTATAATCCGCACCTTAAAGTGTTATTATTTTTGTATTACAAAGTAATTGGATCTTTAAGAAAATTAAGACAAGAAAAGTATTTTATATTTATACTCTGATTTACCATTTTTTATTGTCTTTGTTACCTCTTATGTGTCAAAGTTTCTGTCTGGTATCATTCAACTAAGAACTGGCAAATATCCTTTAGCATTTCTTATAACCTAGGTTTGCTGGTGTTTATCTAAAAATACCTGTTCTCAAAAAAACAGTTTTATTTCATCTTCCCTTTTTGAAGGATATTGTCAGTAGAGAATTCTTTTTCTCTGTTATTTTAGCATTTGAAAATTATTCCAATGTATTTTGGCTTCCATTATTTGTGATGAGAAGTTAGCATTTATTCTTATCACTGATTTTTGTATATAATGTACTGTTTCCCACTGAATCCTGTCAAGATTTCCTCTTTGTATTTGGTTGTAACCTGTGACTCTGAGGTGGCTTTGTGTAGGGTTTTGTGTGTTTATCTTTCTTTTTTCTTTTTCTTTCTTTTTCTTTTTTAATTCTAGAAGTCTTATTATAGACATGTTAGACCATTTGATGTTGTGCTTCAGTTCCCTGAGAAACTCTGTTTATTGATTTTTTTCAATTATTTTGTTCTCTGTTTTTCAGATTGGATCATTCTGTCCTTGAATTTGATTTACTGTTTCTCCATCCATATCAGATTAGCTCTTAAAGCCATTCAGAGAACTTTTCATTTTCTTTTTATAATTTTTAGTTCTCTAATTTCTATAATTGGTTCTATAAATTATATATATTTTAACTTTTAAACTTTTAAACTTTTTTGTTTATATGCATAGTTTTCTTTTTTGTGGAGTCTCTATTCATTCATTACATTTTGAATATATTCTTAGAGCACCTGGGTGGCACAGTCAGGTGGGTGACTGACTTTTGATTTTGGCTCGTGTTATGAACTTAGAGTCATGGAATTGAGTCTCACATCTAGCTCCTCACTCAGTGTAGAGTCTTGTTTTAACTGTTTAAATATTATTTATTTTTTATTGTATTTTATTCATTTTTTCATCATGACTAGTGTACTGTTTAATCCGTATCCCTTATTCCCCATTCTCCTATCTAGTTCCTTTATGGTAATCATCAGTTTGTTCTCTATGGTTAAGAATTTGTTTTTTGGTTTGTCTTTCTCTCTCTCTCTTTTTTTTCCCTTTGCTTGCTTGTTTTGTTTCTTAAATTTAACATATGAGTGAGATCATACGGTATTTGTTTTGCTCTGACTGAATTATTTTACTCAGCATTATACTTTCTATCTCTATCCAGTTGTTGCAAATGGCAAGATTTCATTCTTTTTTATGGCTGAATAATAGTCCATTGTGTGTATATACCATATCTTCTTTATCTGTTCATCTATTATCTGTTCATCTATCTATCAACTATTAATTCATCTATCTATTCATCTGTTCATCATCTGTTCATCTTCTTTATCTATTCATCTATCTGGGCTGCTTCCTAGTTTGGCTATTATAAATAATGCTGTAAACATAGGTGTGTGTGTACTCCTTTGAATTAGTTCTTCTGTATTTTGGTGGTAAATACCCAATAGTGTGATTCTTGGATCTTAGGGTACTTTTCTTTTTAACTTTTTGAGGAACTGTCATATTATTTGCAACAATGACTGCACCAATTTGCCTTCCCACCAACAGTGGAAGAGGATTCCTTTTTCTCATTATCCTTGCCAACACTTGTTTCTTTTGTTGTTGATTTTAGCCATTCTGACAGATGTGAGGTGCTCTCATTGTAGTTTTGATTTGCGTTTCCCTGATGATGAGTGATATTGAGCATCTTTCACATGTCTGTTGGCCATCCAGGTGTCTTCTTTGGAGAAATGTCTGTTCATGCCTTTTGCCCATTTTTTAACTGGATTATTTGGGTTTGGGGTATTCAGTTGTATCAGTTCCTTATGTATTTTAGATATTAGCCCTTCATTGGGTATGTCATTTTGAAAATATCTTCTCCCATTCAATAAGTCCCTTTAGTTTTGTTCATTGTTTCCTTCTCTGTGCAATTTTTTTTTATTTTGATGTAATCCCCAAATTTTATTTTTGCTTTATTTCCTTTGCCTCAGGAG
This sequence comes from Meles meles, assembly GCF_922984935.1. Taxonomy (NCBI): domain Eukaryota; kingdom Metazoa; phylum Chordata; class Mammalia; order Carnivora; family Mustelidae; genus Meles; species Meles meles. Next base: position 42,010,385 of record NC_060078.1, on the reverse strand, counting down.
ACATATCTAGAAAGATGTTGCTATAGCCAATGTCAAAGAGATTACAGTGTGTGCTCTCTTCAAGGATTTTTATAATTTTTGTTCTCACATATAGGTTCTTAATACATTTCCAGTATGTTTTTGTGTATGGTGTCAGAAAGTGATCCTGTTATACCCAAGTTTTCGTGTCTGAGAGACCACCAAGGAGCCAAGCACCAATGCAATCACACGAGGGTTTATTTGACAAGCTTAAGCTTGGGCCCAAGTATACTCCACGCAGCGGAGTGGGGACTTGGACCCCGAACCAGATTATAGTCAGAGTTTTTAAAGGCAGAGTAGGGGTGGACTCAGTGGTGGGTGAGGACAAAGGGGGTTATGGATGATGTAAGTCTCTAAGGAATTTTGGGAGCGAGGTCTCCAGGACTTTGAGGGGCTAGCTGTTGTCTGAGGAAAAGGTTATTCATTACCAATAATAAAAAATCTTCTTGTGAGACCCTTTAGATGTATATCAGTGGGTCCTATGCTTGGGAATGATCGCTGACACTATCTTGGAGGCTTAGAGATAAAGTTTCACATTTCTCCTATCAAGTGTCCTTGTTAGTGAGATTTAGGTTAGGAGAAATTTAACTTTATTTAGGACTTGAGGAACTGAGTTATTTGCCTCTGGAAATTGTGCTATTGTTAAGATAGCTTCTTTGTTGTAAATCTCTAGGACATTGGTAAACTGAGGGAGACTCCTGTCTTGCAGGATTGTGATCTCTGCAAGTTAACTATTTGCTTTTCCCCCAGGGCAGCCAGGGGTGGCTGAGGAATGTCACACATACTACTGAGGGGAGGGGAGCGGGTGGAGAGGGCGTGCAAGGTGCCAGCCTCCGCTTTGCCAAGATGGCTGTACTTATGTCAGGGCTAGACTCGAGGTGGGTACAGCCTTGTTTTTCTTGGCCTCCACAATCCATTTTCATTCTTTTTCATGTGGCTGTTCATTTTCTCAACACCATTTGTTATAAAGACTGGTTTTTTTCCTATTGTTTATTCATTCTTCCTTTGTCAAAGATTAATTGACCATGTAATTGTAGGTTTATTTCTGGGTTTTCTGTACTTTTGATCTATGTGTCTGTTTTTATGCCTGTATCATGCTATTTTAATTACTAACACTTTGTAAGATACTTAAAATATGACTTGTGATACCTCCAGTTTTGTTTTTCTTTTTCAGAATTGCTTTGGCTCTTAATGGTCTTTTGTGGTTCCATACAAATTTTAAGGTTGTTCATTCTAGTTCTGTGAAAAATGTTGTTGGTATTTTGATAGGGATTGCATTAAATCTGTAGATTGCTTTGGGCAGTATAGACATTTTAATAATATTTGTTCTTCTAATCCATGAAAATGTCATGTCTTTCCATTTCTTTGCATTGTTTTGAATTCATCAGGGTTTATAGTTTTCAGGGTATGGTCTTTCACCTCTTTGGTTAGGTTTGTTACTAGCTATCTTATTTTTTTTGTGCAATTATAAATAGTATTGTTTTCTTAGTTTCACCTTCTGTTGCTTCATTTTTAATATATATATAGGAATGCAACAGACTTCTGTATATTGATTTTATATTCTGTGACTTTACAAAATTCACTTATCAGTCCTAGTATTTTTTTGTGTGTGTAGAGTCTTTTGGTTTTCTTATACATAGTATCATGCCATCTGCAAATAGTGAAAGTTCTACTTCTTCCTTACCAATTTGGATGCCTTTTATTTCTTTATGTTTTCTAATTGTTGTGGCTAGGACTTCCAGTACTATGTTGAATAAAAGTGATGAGAGTAGACATCCTTGTCTTGTTCCTGACTTCATGACAAAAGCTTTCAGTTTTTCATCATTGAGTATGATATTGGTTATGAGTTTTTCATATAAGGACTTTATTAGGTTGAGATATGTTCCCTCCAGACCTACTTTGCAGAGAGTTTATATTGTGAATTGATGTTGTACTTTGTCAAATGCTTTTTCATCATCTATTAAAGTGATCATATGGTTTTTATCCATTCTCTTACTGATGTGACATATCATGTTGAGTTTTTGCAAATATTAAGATACTTTCACATCCTAGGAATGAATCCCATTTTATCATGATATATTATTTAAAAAAAATACATTGTTGGAGTAAGTTTGCTAATATTTTGTTGAGGTGTTTTGTTTCTATATTCATGAGAGATATTGGTCTGTACTTCTCTTCTTTGTGGTGTCTTTATCTGGCTTTGGTATCAGGGTGATACTGGTCTCATAGAATGAATTTGGAAGTTTTCCTTTCTCTTCAATTTTTTGGATTAGTTTGAGAAGAATGGGTATGAACTATTTTTTTTTTTAAATATCTGGTAGAATTTCCCTGTGAAGACATCTGGTCTTAGATTTTTTTTTTTAAAGATTTTATTTATTTATTTGACAGAGAGAGATCACAAGTAGGCAGAGAGAGAGAGAGAGAGAGGAGGAGGAGGAAGGAAGCAGGCTCCCTGCCAAGCAGAGAGCCCGATGCGGGGCTCGATCCCAGGACCTGGGATCATGACCTGGGCCGAAGGCAGAGGCTTTAACCCACTGAGCTACCCAGGCGCCTCAGATTTTGTTTTTTAGGAACTTTTTGATTACTGATTCTACTTCATTGCTGGGGATTGGTCTATTAAAATTTTTCTGTTTCTTCCTGCTTTAGTTTTGGTAGGTTATATGTTTCTAGAAATTTACCCATTTCTTCTAAGTTGTCCAATATGTTGGCATATAGGTTTTTAAGATGTTCTCTTACAGCTGTTTATATTTCGATGCTATTGTTTACTGTTTCTTTATTTATCTAGAAACTCTCTTTTTTTAAATGAGTCCTACTAGAGGTTTATCAATTTTATTGATCTTTCCAAAGAACCAGCTCCTCATTTCATTGATCTGTTCTATTTTTTTTCCTATATCATTTATTTCTGCTCTAGTCTTTATTTCCTTCCTTTTGCTGGGTTATGGGTTCTGTTTCTTCTTTTTCTAGCTCCTTTAAGTGAAAGGTTATGTTGTTTATTTGAGATTTTTCTTGCTTCCTGAGGTAGGCTTTGGTTGCTATAAGCTTTCCTCTTAGAAACACTTTTGCTGCATTTCAAAGATTTTGAACTGTTGTATTTTCATTTTTATTTGTCTCCATGAATTTTTTTGATTTCCTCCTTGATATCCTGGTTGATCCATTCACTATTTAGTAGCATGTTATTTAACGTCCAGGTGTTTGTGCCTTTCCAGATTTTTTTCTTGTGACTGATTTTTAGTTTCATAGCATTGTGGTCAGAAAAGATGCATAGTGTGACTTTGATCTTTTTAAATTTGTTAAGACTTATTTTGTGGCCTAATATGTGATCTCTTCTGGAAAATGTTCTGTGTGCACTTAAAAAGAATGTGTATTCTGCGGTTTTAGGACAGAATGTTCTGAAGATGTCCGTTAAATTCATTGTGTCCAGTGTGTCATTGAAAGCTGCTGTTTCTTTGTTGGTTTTCTATTTGGATGATCTGTCCATCTATGTAAGTAGGGTATTAAAGCCCCCTACTATTATTGTATTACTCTCAACTATTCATTGAATGCTTGTTTTTAATGGTTTTATGTATTTAGGTCCTCCCATGTTGGGTTCATAAATATTTACAATTGTTATATCCTCTATTATGATTATGTAGAGTCCTTCTTTGTCTCTTATTATAATCTTTGTTTGAAAGTTTATTGCCTGACATAAGTATTGCTACCCTGGCTTTTTTTTTTTTTTTTGGCTTCCATTTGCATGATAAATGTTTCTCCATCCCCTCACTTTCAATCTGCTGGTGTCTTTCTGACATGAGTCTCTATAAGAGATGGGCTTCTTAAACATTTTTGTTTGCTAATCTTAAGTCATTTAAATTTGGTTTCCATTGTATATATTCTTCATTGACTAAACTTTTCTAGACTTTCTTCTCCCTGTCATATCACATATATCATGTAGGAGACATTGATCCCAATTCATTATAGAGACTAAGGATTATGTTATCTTACTTTGAAGGTTTGTGGTTTTCCTAATGGTATTCCATTTACTAGCTGATCAACTTAACTTGTATAAGGTGGGTTTTGCTCTTTGTTAAAAGAGATCTAAAGGGGTGTCTGGGTGGCTCAGTTGTTAAGCGACTGTCTTCGCCTCAGATCATGATCCCAGGGTCCTGGGATTGAACTCCTCGTGGGGCTCCCTGCTTTTTGGGAAGCCTGCTTCTCCCTCTTCCACTCCCCCGGTGTGTGTTCTCTCTCTGTCTCTCTCTGTCAAAAAAATAAATAAAAATCTTAAAAAAAAAAAACAACAAAAACCCAGATCTATAGAAAGCCAAACTTATCTTCTGAGTTTATCTAACTTGAAAAATTCAACTTCTAAACTGTATTTCTCCAATTACTCCTGTCAGGGCCTGCTTGGGCTTTATTTTGTCTACAGTAGACTTGATTTTGGATCTGGTTCTTACTTTAAGGTATGACTTTTCTGGTGTCTCAGATGGATGCCTATATGGTAATGAGGTCTCTGCTCTAGCTAGGCTGCACCTCTAAGGAGTCACAAGGAATCACTCAGTCTCCCAGTGACCCATCCTTAATAATCCTATTCCCTGTTTCAACCCTGATCTCTGTCTCTTCTGCTCACCGAATTAGGGAGGAAAATGTCCTCAGGTTGAGAGCCCTCATGGGGCTCAGTTCATGAGTCTGCCTTTGTTTAGGATTGAATTTCTGCACTGCCTTTTGTCCAATGTCTGCAAGTGGTTGTGCCATCTTTTTTTTTTTGGTCTGGGTTTACTTGTTTGTCATGTTTTAGCATGGTACTAGTTATCCCAGTCTGAAGAAGAAAATCATAATATTTTATTTTGAATATGAAAGTTACTATACTTCTATTAATCAGGGTTTTCCAGGGAAACAAAATGAATAGCAGAGAGGGGACATTTTGGGGAGAATTGGTTCATGTGATTGTGGGGGCTTGTAAAACCTAAATCTGTAGGACAATTCTGAAGGCTAGAAACTTGGGTAAGAGTTAACATTATAGTCTTAAAACAGTAACCTGAAGGGCAGGACAGGCAGGCTGAAAACTCAGGGAAAGTATTTATATTGCAGTCTTGAGGCCAAATTTTTACTTTGGGAAAGCAGTTTTTTAAGGCTTTCAATTGAATGGATGTGGCCCACCCACATTGTGGAAAGTAATCTAATTTATTCAAATCCTACTCATATAAATATTAATCACATCTAAAAAATACTTTCAGGAGCACCTAAATGGGTCATCTTGTTAAGCATCTGACTTAATTTCGACTCAGGTGATGATCTCAAGGTTGTGAGATGGAGCCCCACACTGGGCTCTGTGCTGGCTTCTGTGCTGGGCATGGAGCCTGCTTAAGAACCTCTCTACTCCTACTTCTCAAACTCAACACACACAAAACAGATAATCATATCAAAAAATGGGCAGAAGATATGAACAGACACTTCTCCAATGAAGACATACAAATGGCTATCAGACACATGAAAAAATGTTCGTCATCACTAGCCATCAGGGAGATTCAAATTAAAACCACATTGAGATACCACCTGACACCAGTTAGAATGGCCAAAATTAGCAAGACAGGAAACAACGTGTGTTGGAGAGGATGTGGAGAAAAGGGAACCCTCTTACACTGTTGGTGGGAATGCAAGTTAGTGCAGCCACTTTGGAGAACAGTGTGGAGATTCCTGAAGAAATTAAGAATAGAGCTTCCCTATGACCCTACAATTGCACTTCTGGGTATTTACCCCAAAGATACAGATGTAGTGAAAAGAAGGGCCATCTGTACCCCAATGTTTATTGCAGCAATGGCTACGGTCGCCAAACTGTGGAAAGAACCAAGATGCCCTTCAACGGATGAATGCATAAGGAAGATGTGGTCCATATACACAATGGAGTATTATGCCTCCATCAGAAAGGATGAATACCCAACTTTTGTAGCAACATGGACGGGACTGGAAGAAATTATGCTGAGCAAAATAAGTCAAGCAGAGAGAGTCAAGTATCATATGGTCTCACTTATTTGGGGAGCATAACAAATAACATTGAGGACACGGGGAGATGGAGAGGAGAGGGAGTTGAGGGAAACTGGAAGGGGAAATGAACCATGAGAGACTATGGACTCTGAAAAACAACCAGAGGGTTTTGAAGGGGCAGGGGGGTGGGAGGTTGAGGAACCAGGTGGTGGGTAATAGGGAGGGCACGTACTGCATGGAGCACTGGGTGTGATGCCAAAACAATGAACACTGTTATGCTGTAAATAAACAAATAAAAAAAATAAAATTAAAAAAAAATTGAAAATAGAGTTTCCCTATGACCCTGCACTTGCCCTACTGAGTATTTACCCCAAAGATACAGATGTAGTGAAAAGAAGGGCCACCTGTACCCCAATGTTCATAGCAGTAATGGCCACGGTCGCCAAACTGTGGAAAGAACGAAGATGCCCTTCAATGGATGAATGGATAAGGAAGATGTGGTCCATATACACAATGGAGTATTATGCCTCCATCAGAAAGGATGAATACCCAACTTTTGTTTCAACATGGATGGGACTGGAAGAGATTATGCTGAGTGAAATAAGTCAAGCAGAGAGAGCCAAGTATCATATGGTTTCACTTATTTGTGGAGCATAACAAAGAACGTGGAGGACATGGGGAGATGGAGAGGAGAAGGGAGTTGAGGGAAATTGGAGGGGGAGATGAACGGTGAGAGACTATGGACTCTGAAAAAGAACCTGAGGGTTTTGAAGGGGCGGGAGGTGGGAGGTTGGGGAAGCCAGGTGGTGGGTATTATGGAGGGCACATATTGCATGGAGCACTGGGTGTGGTGCATAAACAATGAATTCTGTTATGCTGAAAAGAAATAAAAATAAATAAATAAATAAAAATTATTAAAAAAAAAAAAGAACCTCTCTACTCCTGAAACTAGTATTATGCTATATGTTAACTAACTAGAATTTAAATAAAAACTTGAAACAAACAAAAAAGAATTTCTCCCTCCCAAATAAATAAATAAAAAATGAAGATAAAGATTAAAAAATACCTTCATAGTAACATCTAGACTGGAGGGTAACCAAACAACTGAGCACTATAGCCTAGACAAGCTGACACACAAATTAACTGTCACAATACCCATGATTCTTATTTAGCCTCAATATGTGATCCTCTGTTGCCTAAAAGTTACTAATACTTTTATATACACACACACACACACACACACACACACACACATATATATATATACACACCCAGAATTTTATTTCCTTTTCACTATTTCATAAAGAATTGTTCATATGTCTTCATCTAAACATTGATTATTTCCTTGAATTGAATACAATAATCATAAGTATTAGGTTGAATAATTGAAAGATATTAATATGTCTTACCATTTGGTCCTCTGAGGAATTTAACATTTTTTTTTAAGATTTTTAAAAATTTATTTATTTGACAGAGATCACAAGTAGGCAGAGAGGCAGGCAGAGAAAGAGGAGGAAGCAGTCTCCCCACTGAGCAGAGAGCCCGATGTAGGGCTCAATCCCAGGACCCTGGGATCATGACCTGAGCCAAAGGCAGAGGCTTAATCCACTGAGCCACCCAGGAGCCCCAGAGTTTAACATGTTATATTATCACTATAAATATATGAGAGTGTCAATATTTTCTTATGATGGAAAATTCTCAATATTTTTTCAAACATTTTTATTTGGTGGGGGAAGTTATAAATTGTTAATGTTTGCATTTGCTGAAATATAATTACAAATTAGTTTAAGAAAGCTTAACAGTATTCTATTCCAATTTCTAGTTATTGTTTTGCATATTTACATTGAACTTGCCAGTCTTCTTGTAGGTTTGCAGTGGGTAGTTTTCTAGTTTAGATGAATACTCTTTGTCATCTGCCATTTGCAATTTCCTGTTTTATTAGTTGCTACTTATTTTTCTTTTTAACTAGAATAACCAGAAAGCTTTAAAAGAGCAACCTAATTTCTAGTATGGTGAAGTTAGAATTTCTCAGATCTCTGACTTACAAAGAATTTCTCTTCTTTCTGTTTTTTATGCAGTATTGCACAGGCAATATTCCATGTGGAGGAAAATATTTTGATTAATCGTGTTTTTATTTTAAAAAAAGATTCCTAGTACTAGCTGCCATTTTTGCCCCAGTTTTTATATTACTTAACAGAATTGTTTAAAGCCTTTCCTTCAAGTTTTCCCTGGTTCCACAATAGGTGACATTACTTGTAAAAGAATGCTTATGTCACAACCTTAGAAGGAGTCTCTGAATTTTTCCCAGAGTACCTCACTGGACACATCCTCTATATTTTAATATGTAGTTTTCTTAGAGTCGTTTTTTTGAAAATAATAATTGCAGTTTGGATTCTTAACTCAGGAGAAAAAAAGAAGGGCTGAGAGTTTTGATTCTGCTTTTATTCCTTTTGTCTTTTACTTCTAATTCAATGTCACTATCCTTAGAATGGTCTCTACAGTTTCGCCTTTGTGTATTTAATGGAATCTGAACAATAGGAAAGAATTTGTGTAGCAGCAAGAAAAATGTTGGAGAGAGAGCAGGATTTGCCTGTGAAAATGCTTCTTTCTCTTATTTGTTTTTGTTTCAAAATCTTAAACCTGCTTTGGAAATTATGTTGAATAACCAGGTGTGATTCAGAACAGAATGTCTGTAAGGAGGCTGGAAGGGACAGGAGAGAGATTCCTCTGGATGAAAGAGATAATTGGAGCCTGGGAGAAAGGGGAAAGAGAGGTCCCTGGATTCTTTAAGCAAGGGGAAGTATATCCTGCTGTTTTTTCTGATGCTGAAAAAGATAAAAAGACCTAAAGAAAAGGATAGCTGTGAGTTTTTTGGCTTTGACTAAATAGCCTCTTGCCTCAAGCTGAGAACCTTTGGCTTATAAAAAATTAGAACTAGGGAAATTTTATATCTCATGGTTGCTCAGCCTACTGATGCTTCAGGACAAGAGAAGTCTTCTCAATTTAGCGAGGACAGGTAGGCTCCCAAAATATCATACATTGAGAGCCGGAAGCCCAGTGGGAGTCTGAGGTTGACTGTGTCATTTCACCATGCAGGCTCGGGCCAGAGATCATAGCTAGTTAATTCACTGAAACTGGGTTAATATTTTTTGAAAATCCAAAGCTATGCACTGAAATTTATAACCACTATTTTCTTATAATTTAATAAACCTGTTCTTTCATATTCTTGTGAATTTTGTTAAGCCTTGATATATTGAAGATTTGGAATAATGAATTAAATTCTACCACTTTAATGGTATTTTTGTTCATCTCTCTTTTCAGCAGTTTTGTTTTTTATCTTGTTTTGTCCTTTGCTATTATCTTACTTGTCAAATTAAAGACTGGCTACAATGTCTTCACTGTAGATTTTACACTTTACCACATTTATATTACTATACCCCAAATATAAAATAACTCATCTTTTTTTAATGCCTTAAATCTTCTTTGTTCTTTCCTGTCCTATGTGTTTTTGGTTATCTGATATGCCTGCCCAATTGTTTTTCTAAGATAATCATCTTGTTTAAGCGTATCATACAAACAACACAAAATGCATGTTTTCCATGCAAAGATTATCTTCATCTTAGAAAATTTACTCATTTTGATTGATCATATTAACAGACCCATTTAGTTTTTAGTCTTAAAAAAAATTATCCTCTATGTCAGAAGTCTGCAGTCTATAACCCATGGGCCAAATGTGGCCTGGCACCTGTTTCTGTATGAGCTAGATGTTTTTACATTTCTTAATAGTCAGAAAAAGAAAAATATGTGAGAATGTAGCACACAAGACTTAAAATATCTACCATCTGGTACTTCACAAAAAAGTTTGCTGACCCCTGCTCTGTTTTATTTCAAAACACACTTTTAAAAACAGATGCTGTCCCAGCCTATTCATGCTCTCTCTGTGCTTATCCAACATTGGGATATGTGGTTCTTTGACTTACGGGGGCGGGGGGGGGGGGTTCCATTCTTCATGACCAGTGTGTGGGGCAAGCTCTATGTGCCAAGGCATGAGTGCCCCCTGGCAGCAACTCAGTGAATAAACATTGCTTCTCTGGTAAGAGAACTCTAAGGACACATTCTACACCAGAGTCCCCAAGGTGATCACTCTCCATTGACCACAGCAGTGACATGCTTGATACGACATACTTTATGGCCTCCTTTTGTTCCTTATCTCACTTCCCAGCTCTCTCTCAGTGTTTCCTGGTATTACCTCTCAAATAAACTATTTCCACTCAATTCCTGTGTCATTGCCTAAAGTAGTCTTTAGACTGCTATCTTCTATTTTTATTGCTTCCTTGAATTTTACCCAGGTCCTTAATTTCATACATAATGCATTCCTGAAAACATGTCCAAGTTAAATATGTTTAATTTGAGAAGATAGATTTACATTCTTGAAGTTCTCAGCCAAATACATCATTGAAAATTCCTCCTGACATTAGCCTTTAGTCATTAATTCAAAAGCATATTTTAAATATTACATAACTAATTTTTAAATGTTAAACTTATTTTTCTTCACAATTTCTCACATTGACAATGTTTATCAAATCATTAATTGAGGCTGAAAACTCATCTCTTTTTAAACACAATAGTTCCACTTTTTTCTTGACTTTTATTATAAATATTTGTGTTACCTATGACTTGGTAACTTTATTTCTTTCTCTTTCTGCTTTCTAAATCAAAATAATCAGGTCCAAATGAAAATAGTTCCTCCAATAACTGAAAAGATACTATTCTTCAGATAAAGACAACAGTGCCGCCGCTAAAATGCTTGTTTGTCAAGCAGACAGTTTCACCTTGAAATATTTTAATGTTTTTATCATCAGATGAAAAATGAAAACCATAATTGCCTTGAGAATGGTATTTCAGAGCAAATAGTGCATTAATTTTCTAAAGAATACTATATATAAAAGTTAAGCATTTTTTTTAAATCAAGAAACCCCCCACTGTCACTCCCCAACTAAGCTTTTTCTCTTTCCTCCATGTGCCCTTACAGTTTTGTGCTGCAGTAGCTTTTTTTAATTTGGCAATTTTTCTTGGTCTGTTTGTTCTTGGAGAAGGAGATATTTATTTACCTAGTGTTCTTTAGGACAGTAGTTCTCAATCACAACTATACAGAGGAGCCCAGCATGCTTTAAAGACAGTATAGAGGCCAGGGTCTCCCCTCTAGAAGTTCTGATTCAATGGGACTGGGATGAGGCCTTGGCTTTGGGGATTTTGAAAACTTCCCAGGTGATTTTTAATGTGCAACTAAAGCTAAACTACGGGTAGAATCATCTAGGAGTTAAGGTGGATTCTCTTGGACTTTGATCTCTTCTTGTTGGAATCTTCCACATGATGAGAAAGAAGACAAAAGGATGTAGTAAAATGCCTAGTGTCATCTCAGTAGGGGGCTCTGGTTCTTCTCTAAAGGGTTTCTTTATTTGGAAGCAGGAGGTTGCACGTTTCCAGCTCTTCGCCAGTATGGCCACATGCTCGGCCATGGTCACATTGCCTTCCAGGAGGACACGTTGTACCACCAGCTCTTTGTTGGCACCGCCGCCCTAAGCCCAAGGAAACCAGAGGCCTTCTGTTGTCACTGCTGTAGCGTAGGAATTGACCCCAAGTCTAGACAAAGCACAGATAGCTGTTTTTGAAGTTCCTCCCCCTCTCAAGTCCACCATCAGTGCCCCCGCCCCTCCTCCTTCCTATCAGGTATCTCTCCCAGACTGCAAAGTATGGTTTTACCAGACTCCTCTCTACTTCATTCTTTGATCATCTGAGGGAGAGGCGAGTGAAACTTTCCCTTCTGGAAAAGCTGAAGGCAAGCATTAGACTGGATGGGTGCTAGCTTCCTCTCTTGTGTCTTCTTGTGTACAGCAAGCATGGTGTTGTTATTAACCTCAGGTGTTGATTCAGGGCTGCTTTCACAAAGCTACCCGAGGCTGTCAGTGTGGCATTAGGATAAGTTGCAGAACATTCTTCACTTTAATGAGCTTGCACTTTTTAGTCAACATTGTTTGAGTTTGTGGTCCATGGCTGCTAAGATTTCCTTGTCGCTGATGCTATGAAGGCTCCTCTCCTTCACTCCCACCTTTCAGTAGCTATCTAGGGGTCAGGAAATAAGTGTGCTTACACGAAGTCCAAGAAAAATGTGGCTAGTGATTTTTGATGGAGTGGTTTGGGTGGTCAGAGTATTCTAGCGGCATGTGGTACATTGCCACTGAAGCCAGAAGTCATGGATTCATCTCAAGAAGATGGGCTCTTATAAGACTACAGGAGCTTCCAATGGTGGCAGCAGAGCCAGATTACATACATGTACAGTGTCACAGATGGAACTTCCACTCCCATCCCCCACCATCACGTGGTCCTAATTATTTCATGCAGCGGACACTGCCCTTCTTACCTTCATTGGGTATCTTACTAAGCAAGTTAGGCCCATGATTATAGTTCACCTGATAAGTACAGTTCGTTGGTGCATGGACTGTCTAAATAGGACTGGTCAGAAACTGCCCCGGACATGTAAGGCAGAGCCTCAATCCCAGTCTTTTTGGTGATGAAACTTGGTAAGATGAGACACAGAAGTGACCAGTGGCCTTCCTGCCTGCTCTGTGGATGGGTCCGGTTGATGACTAATGCCATCAAGCCAAGAGAAGGGATGAGACTCAGGAAATATCCTGACCATGTTCAGGTTTCTGAGGCCCAGCCACCCAGTTATATCCAGAATTCCATCTCTTAGATAGCAAGTCAATTCTCTTTTGCCGATAATGGTTTAAGTTGGGTTTATGTCACTTCCTAACCAGAGTCTGAAGTAATAACAGCGTTCAAGTCATAATCAGAAGATCTGAGTTTGAGACATGCCTCTCAGCTGGGGGATTTATATATAGGCATTCTTGCAGAATGATAATGATAATACCAACACATTAAAGAAAAGACGAAAGAATTCTTACCTTGATGTGTGGTATTAGTTAGAGAATATAGTAGCATTCAGAAATTGCTTACCTCCCCTCCCTTTTTTCTCCTCACTCCTTTCCACTCAGCAGATAAAAAGGCAGCAAAAGGAGATCCCAGACACACCAACCAAGGTACATGTTCATACCTGTGGTGCTCCATGAAAGGGTCTGCCATGTATGTCCTAGTTTGAGATCCAGAATAGTCTCACTTAACAAGCCCTACACTGTCAAAGAACAGAAAAGCAAGTCTTTTACGTCATTTTTCCTTGTCTGAAAATCCATACATTTCCCCCTTCTTGAACAACTGCATACCTCTTCTTAATGTCTGTGACAATGTGCAGGTCTACAAGTGGTTAACATACTTCTCATGACTTCGCCATTCAGAACTAAGAAGTGAACTCTGGCAAAGTCTTAAAACAGACAATGCAACAGTCAACAGAAAAATAAGAAAACATTTCATGTTATTCAATTTCAACAATCTCTGTAAACATCTTGGGGAAGCCAAAGCCTTCTATTGATCAGTTTAGTATGTCACTCTATTCCAGAGGAAAATGGTAATAAAATGAATGCCATTAAGTGTTTAGAGACCACATCACAATATGTTACATATGACAAGTCCCTCTACACTCAGAATGTTCCACCTTTATAAATAAAAATCCTCCTGTCTTCCTAAAATCATTCCTTGCTATAAAATTATATCTGGGTAATTTTATGTTTCAAATTCTTATCTTGTACTCATTTGTGCAGTTTCCTCCCGCTCCCACTTTGGTGAGGGTGATATATTTATATCCTCTCTTGGAGTTCAGAGGCAGCAGAGAGAACTAGATAAACACACCAGGGGCCTGACAAGGCCACAGAATACCTCACTCTGTTCCCGTATGCTGCCGCCTCTTACAGAAATGTGCTTGTCCTTGGAAAGTCTCTGTTTATTTCCTACTTTTAGATGCCTCTGTGTCTTTGTGCAACTCTAATACCAAAGATCCATCAGATGAAAAACAGAAACCAAGCCAGTGAAACAGACAGGGCTCGATGTTGCAGAAACCCTGTGTGCTTGTCAGTTAATGTGAAGCATTATTTCCTTGCATACGAATATAAACACCTGGTATATAAAGTGTGCTTCTCGCCCATGGATCTTTACGTGATAGAGTGTGGGCCCTGTCATCGGTAGATAGGTTTGGTCAAGTCCAATTTTTGTTGACTAATTATTTCTATCCAGTGAAGAGTAATTTATCCCTGTCAGCACTGGGTGTCCTTTTATAAAATAGAAGTGATAATAATGCATAATCAACCAACAGTTGGTTCAAGATATAAATGAGATAATGCGTCAAAATAAAATCCAAAGCACTTTTGCAAAGACCATAACTCAGAGTCAAGTCAACCCAAAAAAACTTCCCAGTGGATTATGGATATTGTCCTCTGGAAAAACAGTCCTAATAAGACAAAGTCGAAGTGCTCCTCTTCGGAGGGAGGGGAAAGTTAAACCATGTAATTAGCCACCCATTTTTCCCCCCAATACTCAGTCTCACTTTCTCCACTGAAATACAGATGACCTAAGAATACCTCTGAATTGCTAATGGAAGGAAGGCATTGCGGTGGCTACGGTAAAAACACCGGCTCCTTTCTCTGCAGTTTGAGGCTGTGACAGAAATGTTACTCCTAATGGTCCCAGAATCGAGAAGCAATGCCCCGCGGAGCAGTCAGATGGAATTCTTACTTGGCATGGAGTTAATGAAGGGAGCTCTTGAGACGCTTAAGTAAACATCTTAGAACTGACCGCGTGCTGGCTTGACAGTCTGCAGCTTGGGACATTAGAAAGCTGCCGTGATGCTTCTAAGATCCACCACTAAGCATGCGATCTATCTGTGCTGCCCCCTGCAGTGGACCTCCACACAGGGCCTGATCCTTCCACAGGATTTCCAAAGCCTTTTCCATCTGGCTTCATTTTCTCTCTTCGCGTACCACCGTTCCCACACCCTAGGCTGGCCTCTCCAAATTTCTTTGCAAGTCATAAGACTCTGTGGTGTGTGTATAGAGAGGCTGGATTGATTTGGGGGGGCAGGTGGGGGGAATTTGGGTTTGCTTGTGTTTTTGTGGTTTTTTGGTGCGGTTTTGTGTGTGTGTGTGTGAGAGTTTTTTTGGTGGGGGTTTGTGTGGGTTTTTGTTGTTGTTTTTTTGTCACATTGGCCTTATTTTCAGCAGCTTTAACATTGCCTTTTCCAGTAGACAGCACAAATAAGTGCTGATGAAGCAGCCTGTAAGAACTGTATATATTCTGTTTCAGTGTGAAAAGAGCAATCTTCGGAGACAGCAGAGACTAGCTGGGGCACTTTTTTGCTTTTCTTCTGTTCTGTGGCTGTCAGGAAGGTCATTTGGGCAGCTCTCCCTTTCAGTGGAAAGTAACTCTCTCTTACGGGCCACCAGGCAGTTGTCACGGAATTCATGATACTTTCTATGTCATAATTTTAATTATCCTCACACTGCCAAAGCTGGAGATTTGGATGTTTCACTGTTTCATACCAAAGCCGCACCATCATTTATAAAATACCTAAGACTGTGAGAGTGGTAGGCTAGGATTCAGAAAAAGCATACATTTTGGGTTAGAATATTAAAGCATGTCCAAAGACATTAATTCACTCAGGGGAAGTCTACTTTCTAGTGATGAGAAAAGGGCAAAAAATACTATACATTGAATTGGCATTTCACAAAATAAATCAACGTATCCCATTAGGAATAGAAAAAACTCAGTAGATTGAAAATGGTTATAGAAAAAGACTTACTGCTCAGACTGTGGTCATCATCCATTTTTAATAGATGATGGCCTGGGGCAGAGCTCAGCCTCCAGCTGGAGTGCTGGGTTAAGGAACATTTGGCTCAGAAAGCTGCCAGCGTCCTGGGAAGTTCGGTTCTTAATGCAAAATATGTGAACATTTCCTAATTTTATGTAATACAGCAAGACTGCCTCAGCAGCTTCCACATCACATCCTTTGATTTGTTTCAAATTCTTTCTCATTAGGAGAGAATTTGACTCATCTCTCGACTAAAACTGTAATATATACAAACATATCTGATAGGACTTTTCACCAACGAATATGTCAAAATTGTAGTAAACTCTCCATTTAAATGCTCCATTGCCTTTTGTTTGATTATCAAGAAATCCAGTCTTGTCCTATACCCTGCTCCCTAGTGTCTCCCTCTAGAGGAAATGTGTGATGGTACAGCAGATGTTTACCTTTGTAGGGTTCCCAGATGTTCTCAGGTCTACCATGGATGGGGAATCTCTCCATTACTCTGGTGCCTGGGGCTCTGCTCACCTTTGGCTCTGCTGGAGGCTGGGACTCTGGGGTTTTGGGCTGCTGGCTGTGCCCTTGAACCTGGTGATGTATACTGGCATACCAGTTGGTGTATTAGTTGGCTATTGGTTTTCCATCTTTTCAGATATTGTTTTAATGAGCAACATTTAGGAGGAGTTTCTTATCAGAGAGCTGTTGAGCACTCAGAGTGCCCAGGCATTAAGGAGAAGGGATGATAACGGTGGGACTCAGTGGGGATCCAGGCTGGGCAGAGAATGGTCAGAAAAGTTTCATACTGGGGCGCCTGGGTGGCTCAGTGGGTTAAAGCCTCTGCTTCGACTCAGGTCATGATCCCAGGATCCTGGGATCGAGCCCCACGTTGGGCTCTCTGCTCAGCAGGGAGCCTGCTTCCCCCTCTCTCTCTGCCTGCCTCTCTGCCTACTTGTGATCTCTGTCTGTCAAATAAATAAATAAAATCTTTAAAAAGAAAAGAAAAGTTTTATACTAATCTGAGATCTCTGTAAATTGGGAGATTAGAAGCAGAAGAGGTAGTATCAAATGTCTTGGCTTTAATTCTAACTAACCAGCTCCATAACCTTGGGTAAATTATTTAATCTCTTTTTTCTTCAAATGTAAAATGTGAATAATAAAAGTTCCTGCCTGATGACCTAACCGAAAGACTTAGCCTTGTTATTGGTACAAAGTAAGCACCCTTGGAGAATATCTTGACATACAGCCTTCTGATGTCAAATAGAGTAATAATGGCATGCCTCCATTTTTTTTAATTCAGTTATAATTGACATATAACATTTTATTAGTTTCAGGTATACACAATAGTGATTTGATATTTGTATATGCAGCAAAATGATCACCACAATAAATCTAATTAACATTTATCACCATACATAGTTGCAAAAAAAAATTGTGTGTGTGTGATGACAAGTATACCTCTATTGTAACCATTATTAATCCAACGACAATCTAGATTTGATCAACATTACTCTTTTATAAAAATGGGTTAAACACTGTCTCTTTTATTAATTTCATTCATGAACTCTGTCCTCAATTGTCACGGTAGGAAAGGGTTTATTCTCTTTCACATATTGGCTTTTAAAATAAAGGCAACTATCCTTTCTGCATAAACTTTCATCTTTCGAGGGTAAATAGATCCACTATCGCGAAATAGCAAGTCCTAAAGCTGTTTTTCCTCTTCCTCCTCCATCTATACTCTAGTTTATCAGTAACTCATTAAAGAGGATCACCCAGAATATTCCAAATAAATTACACAATCCAATTGAACTTCTACTTCCAGTAATGTACTCTAAGAGCATATGGGTCTTTTCAGTATTCCTGGCATCCTGAGGATGCAAAGTGAGATTGAAGTTACCTAAACCCCTAAAGTATTCTTGTATATCTTGCATTTGGGCAATTGATTTTTTGAAGTTATATACTGGATTTATACCTATTTCGGCTAAATTGCATTTATTATATTCAGCTCCACTGTTTTCCACCTGCTGAGAAATGTTGGGTCCCTGATTCAATCATTCAGTATTATGTGGTTTTCCCATCTTTGTGTCATCGTCAGAAGTTACAAGCATACCACGTATCTTTATTATGTTGTTTATTAAAAAGTCTTCAACTTCCAATTGTATCTGATGAATTTAGCAAGATTATTTGTCTCTGCTCCTTTATGAAAATCTATTAAAATGATATTTAAGGGAAAGAAACTTTAACTGCTTGCAGAGACGGCTGCCAATAAGCAACAACCTTATTCCTGTGTAGAATCTTAAGCTCTGGAACTGGAGGCACCAGATGCTCTGAGAACATTTTACAAAATGTGGAGACATTTTTTGTGGTCACAACATTCGGGAGGCAGGGGTGCTATTGGTCTTTCAGTAGAGTCTAGGGATGCCCACTGCAACAAAGAATTTATCCACCCCAAAATTCAGGGTAGCACTGATATGGAGGAATCCTGCATTAATCTAATCAAGTCTCATAGGCCAGCCCAATGTCAAGGGGTTAGGAAAGACCCGCCAAGAGGCTAGAACAATGATATAGACACATAGTATGGTCACAGGGGAGTGAAGAATTAGAAACATAATTTGATCATCAATGTATAATAAATCAAAAATTCCTTTCAAAGAACATGGACAAATCTTTCATGGGAAATGGATATGGCCTTTTTTTTCTAGAAAGGAAACTAGTGATATTTTATTACATTTCCTTGATTCTAAGACACATAACTTCTTTTTTACATTCTAACCTCTTTGAAGTACTAATGTGTTTTATGATCAATGTAATGAGAAAGTTTTGTATTTAATTATATTGTAGTATATTGTATTATATCTAAGTGGCATTTTTTTATTCCTCTGGAACATGAAATCATGATGTCTCTTACTCTTGATGGTATATAGGTTTAAGGACATACGTTAAATGCATCTTATGTACTCACCCTATGATAGCAGTAAATTCTGAAGAGCTCTTGGAAGTATAGATAACTATACTTTGCAAATATGAGTAAGCCCCCTCCTCACATCTTTACAAATAAACAAGAATCTACCTCCTAGACCCTTGAGCTATGTTTGATAACAGTGGGGACATGTTAGCACAGTGGTTTTATATATATTGGCTTCAGCATCTGTAGAAATGAAGTAATGAATGAAAACACATAGGATGGTACTAATTATTGTCAATCCTATATGCCCATTACTGTGATAATTGCTGAATATCCAGTGTTTTGGTGGGCGGATAACTATAGGGAGCAACATTTTTTGTTTGTTGTTGGTTTTGGTTTTTAGATACATTTTATTAGGTACAGGTAGCAGAGGTCTTTTTCAGTTCATTAATACCTTGCCAAAAATTAAACCTATAACTTCATAAAATTAGAACAACAATTCTTAGATGGAATTCTCTGACTTAGAAGTCAGAGTATCTCTTTTGGTTTCTTACCTGCAAAATGAGGATACTAGTTTCAGTATTGCGTACTCATACGTTTTATGGAATGCAAAGTGGCTCACAGTGCCAGACGGGGAACATATATGGTAAAGTGCTGCCAAGATAAATCTCACATGGCATTAAGACAACCCACAGCTATTACCTAAACTCAGTCTCTGATATTTTTGTTTTCTTAAAGGCCTTAGGTTTAATGCACATTTTCTTTAATGTATATAAACACAGCAGGATAATCAGTGTAGCTCTTTTGGGGTTCAGAAATACATTCATAAAGTAATGTTAAAGTCAGCAGCATTTATAAAGAGAGGTTAAAACAAATCTTGTGAAATATTTAAAGAAGATAAATGACTAACACTTTAGCTGGATTCAGTATTTATTCCTCTAGAGCAAAACTCACATAAACCTTCCCATTAAAATTTCCTCTGAGCACCTTTTATATTAGTTAATAAGAAAAAAAATTTCCTTATATTCTAAATTGTCATGAATATAAATACATATTATTGTAAATAGATAGCCCGTGGAAATTGACTGCATTTATAAAGAGGGGAAATCACGTAACAATAATGTCTTATTACCATGGCTATGTAGAGAAGAAAATCCTGTGTTACTATGGTAAAAGAACAAGAATGTGTTTATCACGTAAGATAAGAGAAGTCATAGGTGGGAGGCATGGGGAGCTTCCTGTCTGCTCCCTTGACTAATGTTCCAACCCTATCTTCTGCTGCGCCTGTGCAAGCAGATCAAATTTGTTTCTAACACATTTCTGCTTCTGAGTTAACATTTTAAAATTGACTGTGACTGGGATCATCTGACTTTCCAAACAGATTTGGGGGTGTGTAGGTGCATACCAATGAGGATTTACAATTCATTCCAATAAAACTCAGGACCATGGCAGTTCAAGTCCAGGGCCATAACAGAATGTACCCGCCTTCTCTTAATTTTATTCCCATTATTGGCCAGTATTTCGTGTTTTTCTACTGAGTTACTGTTAGGTGCAACACACAGTCCTGGCATTGTGGAAATTCATAGAAAGAAGTGACTGGCAGTATGTTGATAATTATAATAGCATAGCCTCATGTTCTTGAGACTAAGATTTTGGATGGGTTTATCTTTGTGTGTAGAGCACCGATTTAAGAATGAAGCTCCTAATGATTGAATGATATACCCAGGTATATTTGTTCTTTGGGGCTTTTCTACAAATTTCAGAACATATGGTAAATATCATGGCAGCCTAATTTTACTACATAATCCTAACCAAGATTTCAGGTTAGATCTAGAGATGGTGGCATTGAATGGGGGAGAAACAGCCATAGATTAATAGATCAGAACTGGGTTTTAGGGGCATCTGGGTGGCTCAGTTAGTTAGGCGTCTCCTTTCAGCTCAGGTCATGGTTCCGGAGTCCCAAGATCAAGCCCCACATCAGGTTCCCTGCTCAGTGGGGAACCTGTTTCTCCCTCTCCCTCTGCCACTTCCCCTGCTCAGACTGTGTGTGTGTGTGTGTGTGTGTGTGTGTGTGTGTGTGTGTGTGTGTGAGAGAGATAAATAAATAAAATCTTTAGGAAAAAAAAAAACCCTGGGTTTTAGTCTTGACTTTGTATGACTCTGGACTTCCATTCAACTTTGGATTTCCAAGGCTAGGTTGATGCAAGGACTCTCTGTTCTGGCTGTATATCACAATCAACATATAAGCCGATAAAATATGCTAATACCTGCCTGAACCAAGTTCTTTGGTGAGAATCTTTGTAGGAGAGGTCAAAATATCCATATTTTTTAAACATCCCCCAGGGTGTTCTAATAGAAGCCAGGATTAATACCACTTATCTGACCAATTCGCAAATCTTTCCATGCTATTCAGTATAGGTGGTCTTTCTTCCACTTGTATTTCTTTCCACCTGTATTTTTATTTTACCCTTCACTTAATTTTCTTTTTTCCTTCTTGTTTGACTTACTTACCAACCCAAATCCTAGAATTTTAAGCTCATTTTCGTGATGTGTGGCAGTATCAACCTGCATATGCAAGTAAAATCAGGTAAAATATTAAAATAAATATTTTCCTCATATAAAAGCTGAGTGCTAAAGTCTCTTTAGTTTCCAGAAGTGAATTCAGTCCCATGAAAAAAACATGATTATCGGGCAAAAGGGCTGGGATAGACATAGCTCTCATTTGACCATTTTCTGAGTCTTCTTTTAGAAAAAATCCTTTGGGGAAAAAGAAAATTATTTGGTAGAACAATTATTTCCTGTTGAAAAATGTCTACAGTTCTTTTATTTCACTTTTTAAAAATTAATTACTTTGTTATGCTGTTCTGTTTACAAACTGTGCCTGTGAAGACCACAGGCCCCACATACAAGGGATTTCTCAAATTTTCTTACAAAAAAAAAAAAAAAATCCTGGGGCATATAGCACTTTATATTCTGATGGCAAGAGTCTGAGTTGACAGTCTGTATTAATGCAGTTTTCAGCATCCATTTCAGGAGATTAGCAAATTGTAGGGAAACTGTGATTGGTGGATAAAACATTGCTATCCAAAGTGCTCAAATTGACACCTGGTGGATAAATTTTTTTTCTATGTCATTGCTTAGAAAATTCTTGTAGATAAAATAATAAAGAACTCTTTGTTATTTATTTTTGTTTGACTTTACCAAATTTACTGCAACCAGTCATCAAATAATTCATTTATCTTTTTGAAACTTAAAATGAATAAATTAATCAACTGATTACAAATTCTTTAATTCCATGCATCACATTTCTCATTCTTTGCAGTTTCCTTTTAACCAGAATTGGGAATTAGACTCATGGGACTTTGCTGTCAGTACCAGCTAAGTGTGAAGTAGAGACAGACTTACATTATTTCTTTGCCTCTGGGGAGCTTCCAGGAAGGACAAAGTTACTTTCATTAAATATCTGAATTACTTGGAAGGAGAATGTAATTCTGTCTGGTCATCCCCTTGAGAAATTTACATTTTTACCACCTCAGTCTCCCTCCAGTGGTTCTTTGAGGAGTCAGGGAAAATCCAATATGTCAATCCTTTCTCCTAGTTATACAATCAGAGCACCAGATAATTACCACATTCACTCCTTCATTCATTCAACAAATATTTATGATGTGTCAGGCACAGTCACAGGTCCTAAGAATGAGAAACTAACAGAATAAAGACTTTGCTTCTGAAATTCAACTGATAAAGATCAAGTGGTACAAAGTACTATGGAAGAAAATAAGGAAAATATTTGGTGCTTGTAGTACCTAGAGTTGCAGAGACAGAGAGTGGGGGGAGAGAGAAAGTGCTATTTCATATATATATACATACATATGTATTAGCCAGAACATTTCTCTCTGGTACACAACATTTGAGCTGTACTTGAAAGAAACAAAGAAATCCATCAGGCTGATATCTGGGGAAAAGTTTTCAAGGCAGTGGTAACATAGTGTGCAAAGGCCCTGAGGTAGCTTTGTCCTTGATGGATTGCAGGGAACAGGAAAAAGCTGATATGGCTGGAACAGAATGATGAAGAACTAGGGTTGCAGGAGAGAAGGTCAGATAGTCAACAAGGGACAGATCACTGTGTCCAAGGAGGCCATGGTAAGGGATTTGCTGTTTATTCTGAAAGTCTTTACAGGTTATTGAACTACCTTATTCTCAACTTCAAAGGATCTGTCCCACTTCTGTGATGAGAATAAGATTTGTAGGCTGCAGATGATTTTCTTAAGTGTTTTGATCCTCAGTTTCTCCAAAGAAATAATTCTCCAATTATGAAATATAATTACACATTGGTATAATTATATTTAATTATATTTAATGCACTAGTGTATCTTCAGGGCTTAAATTAAATTATAATCATAAGTGTACTAAACTCTATCTTTACCTCTTAATCTTCACAGCAACACTATGATAGAAGTGATATTATCCCAATCATATGTTCTGAAACACGGAGAGATTACAGAATTTGTCCAAGGTCACACACAGCTAGATCTGGGATTTGAAGTCAGGTGTGTGTGATATCACAACCCAAGTCCCCAGGTATCTTATTAACAACCACAAAAACAATCATGATCTTAATAATACAAATAGCTAACATTGTGCAGTATGCCAACCCTTTTGTTTAATTCCTCACATGCTTTATTTCTGTTGACTCTTGCAACGTCCTACCAGATCCGTGTATTATCTTCCTTTTACAAATGAGAAAGTGGAGGCTCAGAAATGTTAAGTAACTCATCCATTCAACTTAAGCAGTCTACTAGCACACCCAAAAGCCTGCCCTAAAACTTGGGTCAACACTGCACAAAACTGTCCACCTGACTAATACCAAGAGGCCTCTCTACCCTAAGGGATTCAGTGTGCATTCCCATCTGCTGATGTGGGGAAGGGGAAGCCAAGGTGGGGAGTGGGGGCTGAATGTGAGATTCTTCTAAGAACCCCCAAAGCTCTGAAGAATAGCAGGTACCTTCCCACCTAAGATAACTAGAGTAGTAAGCAGAAACTGGCCAGTTTAGCTTTCCAGCACATTTCTCTGAGGTTAATATTATAAGATGTTAGTCTGTTTCGTCCTCTAAAAACACGATTTATTGCATTTTTTTCTTTGCTTTTATTTTCAAGAAATGATGAAGTATTTATCAGGAGGTATGCTTTTGCAATTCATAAGTACTCTCCTTTCACCAGCAAATCCGATTGCTTTATGTTGAGAGGAAGAAAGAGTACAAATAAAAATCTGGCTCTTGTTGGACTTTTTTCCCCCTCAGAGAAATGAAAGCCAAAAAGGGGGGGGGGGGGAAGAAAAAAGAAAAAAGAACAATGTCACTATGTCAAAGGTAGAATCTGACTGCATTTAGAGGATAATAAGGAAGAAAAATGTGATTTATTATCAAATAACAGTGATGGATTAGTTTCTTTTCGTTTCAATCTCCGTTGTTATGAAGTCCCAACATTCAACTGAATGTATTTTCAGGGATCTTATAGTATTCTTCTTGCTATGATTTGGTCAAAATCTCAAAGGAATTAATTCAGTCCTTTATAAAACTTCTGTTTACAAAGACAGGGATGAAGGCAGTCCTTGACAAAGCAGTGGACAGAACTTCTTCCAACTACCGTTGCTCATTTCAGAAGGGGATTCCATTTACTCTGATGGGGAAATGGAGCCACAGGATATTTCTGTGCCTTCTGCAGCACCATGGAAATGGCTATAAAAGAGAATAAAAAAAATCCCGAATAGTGGTAGAGGTATGATGTCTTGATTCCTAGAGTACTACATGTGCAAACAATTGTTGAACATCCTTGATGTACCTGACACAGGACTAAGCATTAATACTTGCTACTTTGGGGGCACCTGGGTGGCTCAGTGGGTTAAGCCTCTGCCTTCAGCTCAGGTCATGATCTCAGAGTCCTGGGATAGAGCCCCGCATTGGGCTCTCTGCTTATAAGAGAGCCTGCTTCCCCCTCTCTCTCTGTTACTTGTGATCTCTCTCCCTCTGTCAAATAAATAAATAAAATCTTTAAAAAAAAAATACTTGCTAATTTGATCCTCAAACCAGCGCCAGAGCAAGAAAGCTCTTGGCATTCCCATTTCAGAGATGAGGAAACAGGCTCAGAGAACTGAAGATGTTTGAAACACATATGTAGGAGTGCCTGGGTGGCTCAGTTGGTGAAGCGTCTAACTTCGCCTCATGTCATGATCCTGGGGTCCTGGGATCAAGCCCCACATCATGCTCCCTGCTAATGGGTAGTCTGCTTTTCCCTCTCCCTCTGCTCCTGCCCCGGCTCATGCTCTCTCTAATAAGAAATTAAATCTTAAAAAAAATGTACATATCTAGTACATGGGGAACTGATGGGTTATACACTCACATCTCCATGATTCCTACTGATGGCTACTATTTTACTATGTTACCTCTTAGCCTCATAACCCTCCACTAATGCCTCTGTAAACTGAGACTATATAGAAGGATTGATGTTAAATAACATGTGTAAAGTATCTAGTATAGCACCTGGCATATTTTAGGAAGATTTTTCTTGTTGTTCTTTACTGAGAAAACTTGTTTCTGTTTTACACAATTACCTGACCAAAGCACTGAGGAGCAAACCATCAAAGTTCCCAATGCTCTCTTACATTGAAAAGTAGAGTTTAAATATATATGTTTTTTAAACTTAAAGGTTCTATTTGGTGCACATATCAGTCAGAGTTGCACAAGAAAGATGTGTAATAATGGCAGAATTCTATAGGCAGAATTTCTTCTTCCTCAGGGCACTCCACTTTTCTCCTTAAAGTCTTTCAACTGATTGGATGAGGTCCACCTCACTGATCGAAGAGAATCTTCATTAAAGCTAACTGATTGTACATTTTAACCAAGTCTACAAAATAATCTCACAGCAGCACCTAGATTAGTGTTTGGTTAAATAATTGGGTACTATTATCTTAGCCATATTGACACACAAGACTACCCATTACAGTACTCATTAGTTATACTGTGTGACAGCAGGAAACTTGCCCAATTCATTTTATCGTATTTGATAATCAAAGATCCAGCCTGTTAGTCTTCTATAGGTTATCTTCAGGGGGCTGGGGGAGCCAAAGGAGGAAGAGGCACTACTTTTCCTGTGTCTGTACATTTTCCCTAAAAAGTAACTATCGTAGTATTTGTTTTTGCTTACTGAATTATTTGCAAAATGCCCTGAATTCAATATTTTCTTGAAGGCAAACACTTGTTAAATTATTCATAGTGCTACTTTCTAAGAATAATTAGATTACCTGCTGCCTACATAAGCTAGGAGACTATAGTGCCAAAATTTGAGAATTTATTATGTTTTTTGTGCATTTTTCCTTGACTAAACTAGCCTGTATTGGGGAATAGAAATAGGATCAACTCTGAAAGCAATTTACGGAGCATGCCTTATGTTGATGGTGATTGAGATTTTAGAAAAGGTGATCAGAAAAAGCCATACTGACAAGTTGACATTTGAATAAACATCAGAAAGAAAAGAAAAGTCGTGTATACATCTGGGCAGAAGGCATTCCTGGAACAGTTTCTCTGCTAGGAGCGTGCCTGGCATGTTCTTGTAAAAACAAAGAATTGGTATAACTAGAGGGGAATTAATGAGAGGAGAGTGGTGAAAAATGAGGTCAGAGAGATAAAAAGAAATCAGATTCATATGGATTTGTGGGTCTTGTCAGTGTTAATTAGATTATTTTTCAATCATTCTCTCTTTCTTACTTCCATGGGAGGATATGCTTCCTTGACCTAATTTTGTCATCTTGGCAATGTAACTCGAATTTTATCCAAGTAAATTTGCTATTTAAATCTCCTTCAAAAAAGCCTGCTTTGAGCATCATAATTGGACCTAGAGCTTCCAATGTTGTCCTTTGATATATCACCTTGTTCACCCAGATGCTGTACTCCTAGAGAGTTGTTCTTAGGTAATAACTGAGCATAACATTGCATAGACACAAGTATCATTTTTGCGGAATGCAAGCCTACCAATCCTTGCACGGGAACTGTGGCTCATTGGTCTAGCTGGAACTTTCTTAAAACTGCATTGGGATCTGAGAGTCACCCTACCTGTTTCTTCTGTCTTCCCCCTCTCTTTATAGAGTTGTCAGGCATGCACTGCAATTCTGCACTGCAAGTTCTTCCTGCCTACTACTATGCACTCTCTCTTGTCTTTCACCAGACTTCCCTCACGGAATCTCTTGCATGTTGAATCTGCTTCTTAGGGGATCTGAAGAGACATACTTGACTTGGCTTCAAATTGTTATATTGTACTTCTTGCATGTTGATTTTAGCTTGTATATGGCACATGTTGACCAAAGATGAGGTGTATATGAGGTGTATATGGACCCTGTCTGTAGCTTGAACAAAGTGCAACCCAGTCTACAGTAACATCATCAAACCACCATCAACCATTCCACAGACATGAGCATAGATAAAATATTGTCATTTTAGGCCATTGAGATTTAGCACAGTTTGTTATAGAGCATTATTGTGACAAGCACACTAGTTGATTGATAGGTAGTAGGATTTTGGCCTTTTCTGTAAGTTAGATGTAAAGCCATTGGAGAATTTGAAACACAAGATAACGCGATCTGACTGATCCTGTTTTAGCAGGTTCACTCCTATTACCGTGTTGATAATAGCCAGAAAGGGATTAATGGTGAGAACAGAGAGAAAACTATTTGTTTAAGAAATAGTTCAATCAAGAGATAATGTTGGTTTTGATCAAGATGGAAAGAAGTGATAGAAATCAAGATATTTTTCAAAGACAAAAAAAGACAGGATTTATTGATGGGATGATGTGTAGTGTGCAATAAAGAGGAGAACATTAGGTCACTAAGGGTTTGACCTGAGCAATTGAGATGATGGAGTAGTCTTAACTGAGAAAAGATGCAATCTGAAATCAGGCTTTACAGATCCTTGAACTTTTCAGCTGCAATCATCTATAGGTCTATTACACTTTAGCCACCTCCCATGGTTATTTCCTGGGCCTGTCATCACCAATAAATATTGGTGAATCTAGATTTTAGGTATGCTCCATTCTGGTAACTATCTCTTACTTTTCAAATTTAATGCATCAAGTTTACAGAGTACCCCGTTTCAAAAATGCTTCAATGTTATCAGGAGTTATAAGTTTTATGCTATCGACCTCAGGAGCTTTTTTTTTCTTTTCTTTTTCTAACATAAGATACCATACTTTTTACTATAAAGACTCCCAATATAAATGTTCACCACCTAGTAAAATCTCAATCCTTATCTGCAACTGTTCACATCTAAGGCCACCTTGTCTCTCATGCTCCAGCCCATCCTTGCTCCTCAATTACCTGGTCTATCTTCCAGATTACCAGCTTCTTCCCTGCTGATAAATAATTTCCAATAGTAGGAAAATATGCTTATCTAGGTCCAGTATGAAATATCTGCTCCTTTCTCTGCCCACCCAGGATGTCCCACGGGTGAGGCCTAAAGGGCAAACTACCCACTTGAAGAAGACTGGATGCCATCCTGACAACAACCTAGATCTCCTGAGTCCTGGGTGTCAGAATTCTCTCAACTTTTCACAGACAGCAACCCAACTGCAGTCTAGAGTCCACTGATCTCTGCAGTCCAGGCAACAACCTACTCCAACCTCTAGACCATTACGTTTCTTACATTAGTTTGTTACAACACTGTGCTTGATTATGGACATGGACTTAGAACTGTAATACTACTTCCTGATGGCATAGCTTACCGGAGCTTCAGCTTTCATATCAGTATAATGGGAATGATAAAATGATAATGGAACCTAATCCAAAGGACTGTTGTGAATATTAATTGTCTTCATGTGCAGAACAGACTCTTATTTTTGGAATGTCTATAAAGGATTTACTGTGTTTAGATTTCACTAGGACATATGACCAATAGCTAACATGATTATGTAAAAATATACATTCAGCTTAACTTAAGGAAACATATTGAAATAGACAGATCAAGGTAAGTTAAAGACCACAAATGAAATATGGATGTATGTAATAAAGATCAATATTACAAAATAAAAATCATGTTCTCAAGAAATATTTCATTGTCATGTAATCATACCTAAATTAATCGATGGATCCAAATAACAATTGTGCTTCTGTTACTTGTAATACAAAAATATGTAAAATCATGGCTAGTGGATGAGACTTGTAGCACATATTAAAAAAATTTTGACCAATAGAATAAAATAATAAGACCCATGGAATTAAAGATTTGTTTGTCTTGGGGCTTCATGACCATGTTTAATTTATTAAGATATGAAAGGATTATTTAACATTAGAAATGAATTAATATAATTCATCTTAATAATAGATTAATGGAATTTAAAATAAATGAAAAGTAGGTAGCTGCCTCAACATGCATAGAAAAGGCATTTGATAAAAATCAAATTTCTACCTTAAATAGGAATAGGACAGAACTCCCTTGGCATTATAATGACCATGAAAAGCTATAATAATGTCATGCTTGATTTTGAGACTATACAACTATTCCACTTGGAAAATAATTTAGCGATCATCCTAAAATTTAAAATTTACATACCTTAAAGCTTATGCATAATAACAATCATTGTTTCTTAATATTTTTCAAAAGATAAATGCAATGTGGTAGGTTCATATGATAGAGTATAATGCATCTCATAGAAAACAAATCTCAAAACAAAATTCTAGGGGAGGCAAGGGATTTAATCAACTAAGTTTCAGTGCAATGCCAATGTTTCCAGGTTATTTTTGATCATCAGAAGATGGCTACTTAAGATGATATAAAATAAAGAATCTAAGGTTCTCTTATTTTATTTGGAACTGTGATAAATTTATGGTGTCATAAATCTAAAGACAGAAAAAATGTGTGTATTACAAACTGGGAAGTGCTTGCAGTTTTTGACACATTATGTTCTAGAATATATGTTAGCACACTTTTCTGTAAAGGGGCAGATATATCTCAGTCTTTATAACTCACCAATGGTCTTGGTCTCTATCACCTTCACAGAAGTTATGTCCTACAGTGATAGTAATTCCAAACAACTACTGTCCCTTGGTGTTTTATATGTATGATATGCATTTGATTTTGGAAATTAAAGTCTGAAAAGTATAAGTAAGCTTTTAAAATGCTAACCACTACAGTTACTTCACCCCTTTGGAAGTTTTTTCTCTACAACCTTTGTTCTTCCAAAACACTTTTATCTGCCCAAATTTAACAGCATTGAAAACTTCCTTATTTGCATCATTATAATCTGTTTTTATGTCTCTTTTGCAATATTTTAATCATAAAAGAGAAAAACCAAGGTTTGGTGGTGAGATAAACTTTGTTTTTTATCCTCCCATGAAGAACTTATGAAAGGAATCTGGGATTTATGTTTTCTAAAGCTGTTTAATATTTGTGAATATACCTATTTACTTAAAGCACTGCTTGTGCAATAAAAATATAGAAAAGGCTTGGGGATCAATGGGAAAAGAGAGATACACTTAATACATAACAAAGATTTCAGAAGATTTATATTTGGATTTTCATTTTGCTCTAATGCATGCTCATGGATTTGATATTGTTAAGGTATACTATATGTGACAGTTGAGGAAACTGAGGTCTCTAACCTCTCAGTGATCCTTTTCTCCTCAGCTCAGTGTTAATAAAATGTTCTAAATCTAACTGGAGCTGAAAAAATGGAGAAGAAACCTAAGAGTTTTAGTGCAGTGTGATCCAAAAGACTAAACTCAATTTAAGACTGTAGAAAACAGGGGAGTCATAGAAGACAATACTTTCCATTATATAAATTCCATATGACATCAATCAGTAAATATGTACCGTATTTCTACTATGTTTTAGTACAAGGTTAGTCTCCATGGTAGATGGTAAAATATGTAAACACTATCTCTGTGCTCAAGTACATGCATGATCAAGTACATACACGATCAATTACATACATGATCAATTACATACATGATCTTATGAGAAAAGACCAATAAACACAGACAGTTAATAATCCACAGCATGATAAATTGATTGACTATGAAGTAAATTCTATATGCTCAGTTAGGATATTTTATCAATTTCACACTGAGACTAAACCTTCCACATCATCTGCCCTTTGTTATATCAACACATATAAAATTTGAGCAGAGCAAGGTAAGCTACATGATCAACATTCAGGTAAATAATAGAAATAATTCCCTTTGAAAAGAGTAGAAAATGATATTGCTATTCAGCCATGTATCGAAGAGATATTTAAGAGTTGCTGAATTGCAGTTTTTG
Organism: Meles meles; assembly: GCF_922984935.1. Taxonomy (NCBI): domain Eukaryota; kingdom Metazoa; phylum Chordata; class Mammalia; order Carnivora; family Mustelidae; genus Meles; species Meles meles. The sequence goes on along the minus strand of NC_060078.1, from coordinate 41,979,454 downwards.
TTTTTGTTTTTCTTACACGACCCAATTCTCTGATTCTCCAAAACCGATTTGGGTGTTCAACATTTCAATTCCATGCTAATTGTAACTACCTGGACTTAGCCCAGCCCCCATGGGTTAAGGACTCAATCCCACAAGATTGCCCCTAGTTTGAACATCAGCTTCAAAAGGGGTGTCCAAGCTACCCACATTTCTGTCTTGCCAACTACAAATACAGGTGTTCCCAGAACTGCAGCCTCAGGTTTGATAATTTGTTAGTACAATTCACAGAACTTAAGGAAGACCTTTATTTAATATTACTATTTATTATAAAGGATACAACTCAGTTTTTTGTTTGTTGGTTGGTTTTTGTTTTTTTTTTTTTTTCTTTTTAAAGGATAAAATAGCAAGATGGAAAAGATGCATTGCAGTATGGGTTGGAGGGGAAGGGATATGAAGCTCCCATGCCCTCTTTGGGCACATTACCCTCCTGGCACCTTGATATGCTCACCAGCCCAGAAGTTCTCTGAACCTCATCCCATAGGTGTTTGTATGCAGGTTTCATTACATAGGGATGTTTGATGAAATTACTAATGTTGATGATTGAACTCAACTTCCAGTCCTTATCCCTTCTCTGGAGGCCAGGGACAGGGCTAAAAATTCCAACCCTCCAATCACGTGGTTGGTTCCTCTGGAAACAGTCCCCATCTTGAACTACACAGGGTCTACCAATAGTCACTTCATAAGCGAAAACTCAGGTATGGTTGGAAGGACCTGACTATGATAACAAGTTATTCCTTTTACTCAAGAAATTCCAAAGTTTTTAGGAGCCAGGAATCAGAGGAAAAGACCAAATATTTTTCATTTTACTACATGACCAAATAAAGCCTTTTTAGACCAATTTATGGTCAAGATTATCAAATTGTTAAAGAAATAGTTAAAGCCTGAGAGATATCACTATTGATAGCTAATAAAAAGAAACTCCAGGCTCTTAATGGAGTGGGTAGATGCATTCAGATTTCAGTTTGAGGATAAGGGCAAGTGCTCCCACTCTTCTGTAAGAATCAGCATGTGTCCAGGCTAATATATGTATATTTTTTCTGTGAATTATAAAAGTGATACTTTCTTTGTTATTAAATTTCTGTCTCTGGAATGGAAAGGTAAAAAATAGAACTGATGAATCAAGAAGGTTTATATGCTGCAATCTGCGTATTTTCCTGGATAAATCTCTGTACTTTTCTCTCTGTTTCTATACTAAATTGAGCCCAGATAATTTCACATCTTAGTAGACTCTTAAGTCTACCAAATTATCATCAAAAAAATTTTCCCCACTAGTGACAAGTGTCTAATTGATTAAATCTTATTTCCTCCAGAATAATGTTTGAGGTTTATAGGAAGCTGGTTTAAAAAATAAATGATAAAGAAATCTTAAGGTTACCAATTTTTTTTATAGTTTTCTCATTATCTTTTTATGTTTTCATCATGTGAGTTTCACACTTTAAAACAGATGGGGCTGTATAATGACCTTAATAAAATTCTTATAGAGGTTCCTCAATCCTAGATTTAATTAAAAATACCTATCATTTTTAATATAAAATATATTGATATTTAATCTTATACTTTATTCAAAATAAAGTATATTTTATGTAAAAATTTTATAAGCCTTTTTTAAAAGTCTTCTTATCAGATGTGTGGTGCTTGGGACTTTGAGGGAGGTTTAGTTTCTAGGAAGGATAAGATTCTCCTGTATTGTGAGAGAATGAAACCTTGTGACAAGTCTAGATACATAGCCAGGTGAAGAGGATGACCAAATCCAGGAAAGGGACTGACTTCCAGCAGTACTGGGAGCCATGGTTCAGAGGTTGAGCTTCTGGACGCTGAATACAGAGTAGTTTGGGCTAAGATGGAGTCCACTGGAAAGTAATGGTAGAAAAGGATTTTGATCCTAGAATCAAACACGTTCAATGAGATTTTTAATTACAATATGATCTATCCTATGAATTTTATGAGCATCCTTCAAAGGCAAGAACACAGGAAAACCAAACCCACTGAAAATCTAAAAGAACCAGTGATGTACAGAGCATTTCATAAATGAATCTATCTCATAGAATTTTTCTCTTGTATTGAAACATCACTATACAATGTGAATGTGATGTACTTCTCACTTAAATTGGATGTCTTCTTAAAAGTTATTTTAGATATTTACTGAGAGCAAAAAAAAAAAAGCCATTTCCTAGCACAGCAACTTTGTTCATCTATTCATTCACCAAACATGAACGTGACACCTACACTATGCCAAACACTATTCTAGACGCTAGAGATGCTGCAGTGGCTAAAAGAAGACAAAAGCAAAAAAAAAAAAAACAAACAGAAAAACAAACTGTCCCTAGGAAACTTAAATTCTAATAGTGGGGGACAGCAAATAAACAGAAGGAATATGTAATATATTTAGTATATTAGCTGGCAGTAATTCTGGATCACTGTGCTAGCAGTTTCTACTGTCCACTCGTGGGAATGTTGCGTTGCAGGCAGATGTGGTCCAATTAAACTTTATGAAAATTCAGTCACTGTGAGGTTAAAAAAAAGAAGAAGAAGAAGAAAGACGCCTAATCATACCACAGCCTCACACACTATTTATTTAAGCCAACCATCATATTCAGTAACTAGAATCATCAGGGTCATTATAAACCATACAGATTAATTTAAAAAGTGATTTTTACAAAGTCAGTACCTAATCATTAAATAAGCTTAAAACTATGACAGAAATGCATATAAAGAAGGAAGAATTTGACAAGAGCACATATTACTGTGGGTATAAAATGGACAAAATAAGAGATTGTGAAGAATTCAACTTCCCTCATACATGAATTTTCCTTGGGACAGAATGGTAGGTTAGTTTCACAATTTGTGCCAACCCTGACTGCTTAGCCCCAGGTTCCTGAAGCACTGTGTGATTTTTTTTTTCCAGGCCTAATTTTAAGCGATACAAAGGTTTTATCTGGCAGGCCTTGGGGGCAAGCCTTCGTCTGACACCGGGCTTGTGCACACCAAAGCAATGCCATCCTCGAAGAGAGGTGTATTCAAGGACCCAGACCCTTCTGCCTCGTCAGGCTCTTCCTGTAGCTGCATCCCTGCCACAGGCACTTTCGTGCCTAGGTCTCTTCATCTGAGACCTTGGGCAGGGGCTCTCTTCTGGTGCCTCCCCTGAGATCTCCTTATGGGAGGTAATGAGGGAGAATCTCAAAGACCCTTTTCCTCACCCTGACTCCCTACCCAGCACTTCTCCACTCCTAGTCCAATACTTTTCCCCCCAAACCCCAGCCTCTGTTCCAAAAAACTACAGGAATTTGTATTTGGGGCTTTCTTAACCATTAGTCAACATTCCCTTAATCCTCAACTAGGGATCTCGTCCATGGAGGAAACTAAAAGGGGAGAGGTTGGTGCTTTCTCTAGGTTTAGCTGGTAATTTATAGTATGGCAGTAAGTAATTAAAAGCTTCACCGTTACTTTCATGTTGGCTCGTTGGTGCTTTAGTATGGGCCTGCAACACCAAGAAAGTTCTTTACCTTGACTGGGTTCTTGACTTTGGGAAGCCATGTCTTAGTTTAGCACTCAGGAGTATCTCGTCAGTAACTGCTACCTGCTTGAGCCAAATCCTGGGTGTCGAGCACCATCATGTTAGACCATTCAGGTGTCTCAAGAGGGTGGCATGGATATAAACACAGGGAAAAAAAGAAAAGAGAAAGAGAAAGGTAAACCAGAAAACAGTTTTTTTTTTTTTTTAAGATTTTAGTTTTTTATTTATTTGACAGAGATCAAAAGTAGGCAGAGAGGCAGGAAGAGAGACGGGGGGAAGCAGGCCCCCTGCTAAGCAGAGAGCCCAATGTGGGGCTCAATCCCAGAACCCTGATATCATGACCGGAGCCAAAGGCAGAGGCTTAACCCACTGAGCCACCCAGGTGCCCCAGAAAGCAGATTCTTAAGTATAGAGACCAAACTGGTCTTGCCGGCACAAAATAGGAGGATGCCTTCCCATCTTCCGTCAAATACAGCGTCTGCCATTCCACATTCTGGATTGATCCATGGGAGGTTTTTCACTCCTGTGCAGAGTTTTCTCAATCTGCTTCCACATGCCCAAAGTTCAGATGAACTAAATTCAAATGAATTCAGTTTCCAGGGAAATTCAGGATCCCAGCGCTATAGACTGAGAGTATCCTCCAAAAGTTCGTATGTTGAAACTCTAATTTCCAATGCAATGGTGTTTGGAGATAGGGCCTTTGAGAAGTAATTAGTTCATGACAGGGGGAGCTGTCACGATGGGAAGAGTATCCTCATATAGACAGTAGAGCATTTCATCTCCTCTTTCTGCTGGTCATGTGAGAATACAGCAAGAAGGTGGCTGTCTGCAAACCAGGAAGAGAGACATCATAAGAGCCCAACCCTTTGCATTCTGATCTCAGACTTCCCAGCCTCTAGAGCTATGAGAAATACATTTCTGTTGTTTCAGTGACCTAGTCTACAGTGTTCTTTTATGGCAGTCCAAACTGACAAGGACACCCATTTAAATGTGAATTTCAGATTAAGAACTAAAAGCAAAATTCACTATTAGATGTTTACCTGAATTTCCAATTTAATTGTATTTATTATTTGCCAAGTCTGACAATCCAAACTATAAAATAACCCCCTTTCTGTAGCACTTAGTCACACCTCTCCCAAAATACTTCTGGGATCTGGAAACTAAGCAAATGCAAATCTCAGTTCTATAGAGCAGGTCATTGTTGTTGCCAGGGCTCGTGTCATTTTGGACTTACTTTAGGATACTAGCTTTCTAGACAATGTCCTGCTCCCTAACACATCTTGAAATGTGACTATTGACCTTTCATATGTGATAGGTTAGGGCTACAGTGTCAATTCTGAATATAAACAGCTTTCAACCCAGCTTTATTTACTTGACAATTTTGCCTGGGGTCAAAATGATTCTAAGAATTGCTGATGATATCATAATGCTTTCAGTATAGGCTCTTTGCAATTCCTGAGGAATAATCAAGAGGGAATCAGGAAATGTCCTCCACTTACTCCACAGAACCAAGGAGTAAGATGAAGTAAATATGACACAGATCGTCCCCTTAAAAAGTAAAATTTCCTGCAAAAAAATGGAATATTTCTATGTAAGGTAATAAAATCCCTAAACTTTTGATTTTATCTAAATGCCTACAAAGAGGTATAAACTTGGCATCTGGAATTCTTGGCTTTTGTTTTACCCAAAACTTTTTCCACCCCTGCCTATGCCCTCTGGGTGCTGAAGTTGAAGGATTTTGTGACATTCATTTCCTACCTCCCAAACCTTGTCTCCAGAATAAACTTTCTATTTGATGCAAAGACATTGGGAGCTTGAGTGGTACTGGCAGATTTATGATTTGTGCAATGGAGGGAATGTCCATTTTGCCCAGATAGGACAGCAGCTGCCCTGGATACCAAATAGCCCTGACACCATCTGGTTGGCTGACCCACTAATCTGACAGCCAGTTTTTGTGAACGCCAGAATTGTTTCCCATTGGAGATTTCTTGAAACATCTCTTACATCAATTAAAGACTAAAGAACAGATGGTGATTTCTTGAGACAGTGAAGGATTTAACTGATTCATTACTCATGTAAGGAACAGTAAAAACAGTCAATTCAGCATCATATGCCTTGGCTTACTTTTCTTTTAGATTGTCAATTTCTAGTACGTTAGGAGATGTCAGGTTTTAGGAATGGAAATATGCTTCTCTCCTTCAGATGATAGAGACTGATAAGGACCACCTAGGATGTCAGCAAACACGGGGATCTCTTTCAATAAAGTCAAGGTCAGGCCTTATATTAATGGAAATGGTGTTCATCACCTTGGAGGTACTAAAGCAATGAAACTAATGACTGCAATAGAATTTGATAATGGTGGATGTCAAACATAGCACTGTGCTGGGCACACAGAAGGAACTCGGCAAACAGTAGCTGCCATTGTACTACTAACTACAGAAATTCATTCTTTTTTTATGGCAGAGTAATATTACATTGTATGTGTATATACCATGTCTTCTTTATCCGTTCATCTATCCATGGATACTTAAGCTGCTTCCTTATTTTGGCTATTTTAACTAATGTTACAATAAACATAGAGGTGAATATATCTTAAATTAGTGTTCTTGAATTCTTTGAGTAAATGCTCACTAGTGGAATTCTTGGATCAAATGGTAATCCAATTTTAATTATTTGAGGAACCTCTATACTGTTTTCCACAGTGGCCACCCCAGTTTGCATTTCCAGCAACAGTGTAAGGGATTTTCTTTCTCTCTATATCCTCGCCAACACCTTTTGTTTCTTGTGTTGTTGATTTTAGCCATTCTTTCAGGTGTGAAATGATATCTCATTGCAGTTTTGATTTTCATTTCCCTGATGATGAGTGATGTTGAGCACCTTTTCATGTATCTGTTGACCTTCCGGATGTCTTCTTTGGTTAAATGTCTTTTTATATCTTTTGCCCATTTTTAATTGGATTATTTGTGTATGTGTGTATGCATGTTGAGTTGTATCTGTTCTTTATATATTTTGGATACTAGTCTTACATTGGATATGTCATTTGCAAATATCTTCTCTCATTCTCTGCGTTGTATTTCAGATTTGTTGATTGTTTCCTTTGCTGTGCAGAAGTTTTTATTTTGATGTGGTCCCAATCATTTATTTTTGCTTTTGTTTCCATTGACTCCAGAGACATATCTAGTTAGAAGTTGCTATGTCCAATGGCAAAAAAGTCACCATCTGTGTTCTCTTCTAGGATTTTATGGTTTCAGGGCTCATATTTAGGAGTTTAATCCATTTTTAACTTACTTTTGTGTATGGTATGAGAAAGTGGTCCAGTTTTAGTCCTTTGCTTATGGTTGCCTAGTTTTCTCAACACCATTTATGGAAGAGACTGACTCTTTCCCATTGAATATTCTTTCCTGCTTTATCAGAATTAATGGGACATACAGTTATGGGTTCATTTCTGGGTTTTCTGTCCTGGACTATTGAACTATATGTCTATTTTTCTGACAATACCATATTTTTTTTATTACTACAGCTTTGTAATATAACTTGGAGGTCTAAAATTGTAAAGCCTCCAGCTTTGCTTTTCTTAATCAAGGTTGCTTTGGTTATTTGGGATCTTTGTGTTCCCATATAAATTTTAGGATTGTTTGTTCTAACTCTGTGAAAAATACTGTTGGTATTTTGATAAGGATTGCATTAAATGTGTGGATTGCTTTGGATATTATAGACATATTAACAATATTTCTTCTTCCAGTCCATGAAATGTATTTCCATTTCTTTGTGTCAACATGAGTTTCTTTTATCAGTGTTTTATTATTTTTAGAGTAAAGGTCTTTCTTCTTTGGTTAAGTTCATTCCTAGGTATCTTATTAAAAAAATTTTTTTTTTGGTATAATTGTAAATGGGATTAATTTCTCTTTCTACTGCTTCATTATTGGTGTATAGAAATGCAGCAGATCTGGGGCACTTGGTGGCTCAATCAAGTTAAGTGTTTGCCTTTGGCTCAGGTCATGATCCTGGAGTCGTGGGATTAAGCCCTGTGTCAGGCTTCTTGTTCAGCAGGGAGTCTACTCCTCCCTTTCCCTCCACCTCTCCCCCAGCTCATGTGCTCTTTCTTTCTCACTTTCTCTCTCAAATAAATAAATAAAATCTTTCTTTTTAAAGAAATGCAACAGATTTATGCATTGATTTTTGTATTCTGCAACTTCACTGAATTCATCTATCAGTTCCAGTATTTTTTTGATTGAGTCTTTCAGGTTTTCTATACATAGTATCATGTTATATGCAGATAGTGAAAGTTTTATTTCTTCCTTAAAAATTTGGATGCCTTTTATTTATTTTTGTTCTCTGATGGTTGTAGCTAGGACTTCTAGTACTATGCTGAGTAAGTGGGAAGAGTGCATGGCTTTGTCTTGTTCCTGACCTTAGGGGAAAGGCTCAGTTTTTTTCCCATTGAATTTGATATTCAAGGTGCCTAGGGGGCTCAGTTGGTTAAGTGACTGCCTTCAGATTAGATCAAGATTCTGGAGTCCCGGGATCGACCCACATTGGGCTCTCTGTTCAGCAGGAAGTCTGCTTCTCCCTCTGACCCTCCCCTCTCTCATGCTCTCTCTCAAATAAATAAATAAGATCTTTAAAAAAATATTATGTTCACTGTGGGTTTTTCATTATGGTCTTTATTATGTTGTTGTATATTCCCTCTAAACACTTTGTTGACTTTTTTTTTCATCATGAATAGATGTTGTACTTTGTCACATCTTTTTTCTGCATCTGTTAAAATGATAATAAGGGTTCTATCCTTCTCCTTATTGATATTATGGATCACATTAATGGATTTGCAAACATTGAACCACCCTTGCATCCCAGGAATGAATCCCACTTGTTTGTGATTAATGATTTTTTAAAATAGTGTTTGATTTGGTTTGCCAGTATTTTCTTGAGGATTTTTGGATCTATTATCATCAGAGACATTGGCCTGTAGTCTTCTTGGGTTTTTTGTAGTGTTTTAATCTGGTTTTGATATCAGGGTAATCCTGGCCTTGTAGAATGAATTTGGAAGCTTTCCTTTCTCTTCTCTATTGAAATAGCTTGAGAAGAATAGGTATTAAACTCTTCTTTAAATGTTAAGTAAAATTCACCGTTGAAGTTGTCTCATTTTGGATTTTTGTTTGTTATAGCCCCTTCTGATTTTTGTATTTGCCAGGTTCAAGTTCAGCAGATACTCTATGGAAATATGTTGTCACATTTCACATTGAGATGCTGGCAATGCAGCTTCTTCTGATGGTAGGAAGTAGGCTGGGGGAATTGCAGAAGAGCAAACTCTGAATGACTGCTGGGATGCATGGATGAAACTCAGGTGGAGCCTGAGCCAGGCCTGCTGGGATCAGCACCTGGACCAGACATGATGCCCCCCCCCCCCCCCATTGACATTGTGGTGAAACCCAGCCTAAGAATCACCACATGAATGAAATCATGGTCTTGGTTATGAATAGCTTTCTATACCTGCTCCAAGTGCCTGATCCCACTTTAATTCTGATCATTCATGCACAGCCCATGCTGATATGAAGCTTTACCTCCTGCCTCTGCATCTTTCCTCTTTAAAGGTATAGGAACAACCTTCTTTGCTGGAAAGAGCCCAAAGAAATGTTGTATACACAAATCTTATGATTACTACTGACACCATCAAACTCTAAGTAGTATAATTTTAGGGTTCAAAAGTTTGTATAGCATTCCCAAATGTCAGTGGTAGATATTAAGATTTATTTAGTTAGTTAGTTAGTTGATTGGGGAGAGGGGGCTGGGGACAGAGGGAGAGGAAGAGAGTCAGAATCTTAAACATTTTCCAAACCCAGTGCAGAGGCCAATGCGGGGCTGGATCCCAATGCGGGGCTGGATCTGAGATCATGACCTGAGCTGAAATCAAGAGTTGGGCACTTACTGACCCTGCCACCCAGCTCCCCAATAGTTTGTTATTTAAAGAGAGACAAACTGCTGGGACTTCAGCTTCATTTACATGCAAACTCCTGTTAGAATATGGCTTATACACATTTCATGCCAGGTTTGTTTATGAGTAGAATACAAATTCATAGGAAAATTTGTGACACTGTAACTTTTAATTTCCTTACTAAAACATATATTTCTTGAAGAATGAGACTTTCTTTTTTATCTTGGATTTTTATCATTGGTGCTATGAAAAAGACTAAAACATATTAGGTGCTTGACATGTATTTGTTTAATGACTATACATTGATCATTTGATTAATGTTACAGCTCTTCTAGGTGTTCATAACAACCCCGGAATATTACTCCTACACAACATCATCTGCTTAGTTACAAGATATTCTGATCATTCTTTCCTGGGTCATCCACCTTCATATGAGCATAAAGATTTGAAGTTACTTATTCTGCCTGAAATTTCAGGCCTTCCTACTCACATCTCCTCTCCAAACACAAAATTGCAACATATCCTCATAAATCTAAGACCAGTATGACTCGTCTAAACAAAGTAGGAGGAAAGGATACATTTTAAATGTAGACTATCATAAAAGAAAATTATAGTAAAAGTTACAGATGAATATAAGTATTACTCATTTGCAAAGTTGAATAACATAGATCTGTGGCAATCATTTAAAAACAAATAAACAATAAAAAGAGAAATATAAATGCCCTAAGGAGGAATGAGTAAGTAGCCATAAAATACATGAAGAAACACTACATCCCAGTTCCTTTCTATAGAACACTAACATCCAAAATGGGACAAAGATAGCATAAAATAAGAAAGCCCAAGAGCAGTGTCCTTTAATATCAAGACACTAAATCTTAAAAAATAAAATATCAAATATTATCTAGTACTATATTGGAAGAATAATGGCAAATATTGTTTATTCAGAGAATGCACACAGGGTTTGACATTGGTTATTCTATTATTGTAATATAATTCATCATAGTTAAGAGTTAAAGAACCTGGTGACTCAGTCAATTAAGCAACCGACTCTTGATTTCAGCTCATGTCATGATCTCAGGGTCCAGATATCAAGCCCCACATCCACTCCCTATTCAGCAGGGAGAATTGCTTGAAATTCTCTCCTTCTGCCCTTCCTGCCACCCTGCTCACTCTTGCGTGCTTGCTCTCGCTCTCTCGCTCTCTCTATCCAAGATAAATTAATCTTTTAGGGTTAAAGAAACTAAAGCTACTTATATAAACCTGGTATCCAGAAAGAAATAAGCATTACAATAAAAAATAGGGCCTGTGTGGCTCAGTCCGTTAAGCATCTACCCTGGGCTCAGGTCATGACCTGGGGTGGGTGCTAGGTTAGATTTCCTCATCGGGCTCCCTGCTCAGCAAAGAGTCTGCTTCTTCCTCTCCCTCTGCTGCTCCCCCTGCTTATGTGTGCTCTCCCACTCTCTCCCTCTATGCCAAATAAATAAATAAAATCTTAAAGAATAAACGAGTAACAAATTAAGTGCACCTGAAGATACTAAAAGACTTGACTACATACCAATTTAAAACATCCATATGTTATCCTGGGATAATGCTGATATCAATTTGCTCGTACATTTTTAAATAATTTTCTGTGCAATATACATCTACTCACATGTGTACATGTATCTATAGCGGTATATGCTCAATTATTTTGTAATCATTTAGCTTTTACTATGTAACAAACCACTCCAAAACTTAGTTGTTTAAAATAATATGCATTGGTTATTGCTCAGGAATCAATGGGTCCATGGTCAGTAGGGTAGGTATCACTGCTGAACTTGGTGGGACTTTCTCGCATGCTTGGAGATTGCCTGATGAGTCTGATCCACACTCTCTTCCTTTTGCTTGCACTCACCTTGTTACATAGAAAGGTCCACACAAGGAGGGGAATAATTGCAGCCATTAAAAAAATAAACAATGTATCTCAACACCCAAGAAAGAATCTACATCATATCCATGTATTCTGATAAAGTTTTGATGAAATTCAATGTCCATATGAAGAGAAAAAAATACTTATTGGGCCAGGAAGAGAAATACTTCCTCAGGTTGGTAACAGATACATAATTCATGCCAATAGTCAATAAGATCCTTGATGATCAAAGAGTTCATGAATCCCTACTAGACTCAAGACAGGAATACCCTCTATCAGTATGAGGGGAGAGCTAAGCAGGCTAATAAACTGCCGGGGCACCCCTCCTCTTGCCTCTCCTATCCACATTCCAAGAGCTAATGGAACATAATTTAAACAGATAATCTCCAGTGCTGTTTTTTTTTTTTTTTAAAGATTTTATTTATTTATTTGACAGAGAGAGAGAGAGAGAGATCACAAGTAGGCAGAGAGGCAGGCAGAGAGAGAGGGGGAAGCAGGCTCCCTGCTGAGCAGGGAGCCCAATGTGGGGCTCGATCCCAGGACCCTGAGATCATGACCTGAGCCGAAGGCAGAGGCTTAACCCACTGAGCCACCCAGGCGCCCCTCCAGTGCTGTTCTGATTAAAGAGTGCAAAGGAGATATCCTAAGGGGGTAGTTTTTAGTAGTGTGCCAACAAACAGAGGTGGCTTCTGGGAGTTGGTTCCTTTAGCAGAATGGGAACTTGATAATAATGGTGCCAGTTGTGTCGCACTGTCAGCAGTTGCTTCAAATAGAAAACTGGTTGTGTTAATCCTAATGATGGTTTGATTCTTCATTCAGTGTATTATATCAAAGGAAAGTTTGGAATTTCATCCCGTTAAATATGAAACATCTGATCTTATTATTTATGGCATTTTGCAAATGAAGGTTATAAAGTCCTCCTTTGAAGATGACTGTGTTATGTGCTTGATGCTATAAACACAAATTTTGGTGGAGCAGAGTATTATGGTACAGAGAAATCTGATACCTAATTAAGAAACCTTTAGAGCAAAACCATTTTTGGAATTAGCTTTGGTACAGATATAATTCAGAATTTAACCAAGCAATTTTCAAACTTGTACCAACCCAAAAAGAAGTTATAATTGTAGGAATTTACATATATTTTATGTATACACATTTAGAATAACTGTAAAATTTTCATGATGATACAAATGATAAATATACAAATATACATTAGCATAGCAGTACATGATTTCTGTCTTTGCTGCTGATTATCACCAGGCTATTAAAATCAGTTGAACCTTTAAAAATCAACTTTGTAAATCAATTTAAATCTCTTTAAATGCCATTAAACTATTTTCTGTACATGGGCCCTCCATACTGTGCTTGCAGTTTATTTAAAATCTGTGAGAATGTTTACTCAAAAACTGTAATAAATCATATGCTCATCCTATTCAGAATGCCAGTAGGTGCAAAACAAAAGACCCAAGCCTAGATAAATTGCAATGAAATTTAAATGCCCACAATTATGTATTCAAAAAAACTAATGCTCTAAATATGGGGGGACAACAAACATGTCCTTTATGCATACAATACCACATAAATTTTGTCATATAAAGACTAAAATTAAAAACATTATTAGATAATTGGCTCCAATAAAGAGATAGTAGTGATCACTACTAAAAAGATTTGGGAATTATTGATGATCAAACAGTAAATTAACTGTCTATAAAAAATACCAAGGAAAGATCTAAAGAAGGAAAAGTTACCCTATATCATGGAGTCTAATATTACAATATTTTCAGATATCACAGTTACATTTGTTTTTCACATAGCTGACATTTAAATGACTCTCAACCATTTTTAGTCAGGAAACAGCCATGATGTAGATGCCACTGCTGCGTTATGCTCAACTGGAATGTAGCTAGTCAGGCCATTATCGTTATCGGTTTAGCTAAGTGTAGTGTTAATGTTACGTAAGTAGAGTTAAATTGTTGTTTGAAATGTCACCTACAGGATGCCTGGGTGGCTCAGTTGGTTAGCGTCTGCTTTCAGCTCTGGTCATGATCCTAGGGTCTTGGGATTGAGACCCAAATTAGGCTCCTTGCTAAGTGGGAAGCCTGCTTCTCTCTCTGCCTGCTGCTTCCCCTGCTTGGGCTCTCTGTCTCACTCTCTCTCTCTCTTTGACAAATAAATAAATAAACTCTTTATTAAAAAAAAAAAAAAGATATCTTCTTGAACAACTAATATGATTTTAGACCAAAGTGAAAAGTTGTTGTACTCAGAAAGGTATGGAAATACAGCATTAAGTAATACATTGGATGATATTAAATCAAATACTTGTCATTGGAAGACTGGCAGTGGTCTCATACTCCTGTGTTTCAAAGTAGCAAGCAAGAGCTATACAGGACATAAGAAAGGAAGTTACTAGCAGAAGGAACTATTTTATTTTTCTAATTATTATATAGGACTTTTTTTTTTTACAACATTTTATTATTTTGTGTTACTGAGATGCATGCATAGGTATTGACTATTATAAGATAAGAATGCCACTAAAGTGTGAGAAATTGTCAAATCGCTCAAAATGTTGAAAGAAATTTCAAATCTGAGAGGTATATTGAATGATTATTCAAGGCACTATTGTAGATTAATTGGCAGCACTTTTAAGAAAAAATTTTGGAAGGAGATAAAACTGGTGTGTCTTTTAATTTTTATCATTTTTTCAGATTTGATGTGAAGTGTATCCATAACAAACAAGGCCAAACACTAGGCAACAACAACAAAAGATAGGGAGGTGATGCTGCTGACCCCAACATGTTGGGGAGCAGGTGTAGTAATAATTGTCTTCTACAGAGGACTGCATAGCTATTGATAATTTTAATGTATGAAATGTATCTACATAAGAAAAATTAAAATTTGGAGTTATTTCAATTTTATTAAATTCTAAATATTTTCAAATGTCACATTCTTTTCCCTCCATGATCCCTGAACTGTTCAGAACTGAGAATTGTTTTGTATAAATGTGTGACTTTGAATTGGCCAGAATCCTGACTACAAAGAGATCACTCTGAAGGGGTGATTGGTGACAATATTTAGAATTTCTGTTTTGAAGGCAGTGGCCATAGAATTTATTGATTGGATTTAAATTCTGAGGTAAAAGATTAAAGATAAATCTATAGTTATGTTTTCCTAAGCAAATAAAAGAATGGGGTTGCCAGTATGAGATGCTGAGTGATGCTGGGTGATAAGAGAAAGTTTTTTTTTTTTTAATTTTATTTTTTTTTCAGTGTTCCAAAATTCATTGTTTATGCACCACACCCACTGCTCCATACAATACGTGCCCTCCTTTTGAAAGAAGGTCAGAATTTCAGTTTTATAGTTACTTAATTTGAGATGTCTGTGAGACATCTGAATAAGTTTGTTGTAGGTTTTAGATATAGGGAACTCAAGTTCACAGGCGCACTGTGAAATGGTGACATAAACTTTGGAACCATCACCATAAAAATCGTATTTAAAGCCATGATAATAGATGAAATCACACCTCAGAAAGAATATATAGGGAGAAAAATTTATAGATAGATAGGTGTGTGTGTGTGTGTGTGTGTGTGTGTGTGTGTGTGTGTGTGTATACATACAATGTGTATATATAGGTATATGAGGGACACCTAGGTGGTTCAGCCAGTTGAGCGTCCAACTCTTTGTTTCACCTGAGGTCATGATCTCAGGGTCATGATATCCAGCCCTGCACTGGAGTAAGCATTTAACCAGGAGTCTGCTTGAGATTCTTTCCCTCTCCTTCTGCCCCTTGCCCTGCTCACCCACACACTCTCTTGCTTTCAGTCTTTCTCAAGCAAAATAAATAAAATCTTCCTTATATATGAGAAAAAAAATAGCATGCATGTGTGTTGATGAGAAATAAAAAGTGGGGAAGACATAAATGGTGGTACAGTAGAAAGGAGAAAATCTGCAAGGAAGAGTAGTTAACGTGCAAGTAGAGGGGTTGACCTTTGGGAACCTTGTGTAAGGACCATTGATAGTAACAGTAATGAGAGCTGAGGGTATGAGCACAGATCCCTGTGAGTGAGGAGTAGAGGTGTAAACTTGTGGAAGTTCTTATGTCTGTTCTTTTCTTGAAATAGAAAGCTATGTGTCTGCTGAGTAAAGATGAGGGACACATGAGCAAATTACTTTGTTCCCACAACATGTACTTACAAAAGAAGTTATTCTTTCTAAGTATATCCACAATATCCTCTAGGTATCTATGGCAGCAAATTTGCTGATTGCATCTTATCATTTCTATATTACTTCTTTCTTTTGTCTCATTCACTGTTCTTTACACCTGTAAAATGAAGTTAGTAATCCATATCTTAGAATATTGTTGTGACATAAGGAGTCAATTTATTTTAAAATTTATAAAAATAATCTAGAACTTGTGTTTCATGATACAAACAAAATTTTTTCTTTCTTCTTTTTCCTTTCCTTTTTTTCCATTTAAATCAAGAAACTTCCTCCTTAGTGAAATTTATCTTGTCTTATAAAATCTCCAGTCTGAGCTCTAGTGATCAAATGAGGATTCATCCTAGTTCTTAATTAGTGATGCACACCAGGCCAGCTATAATTAAGTGCATACTCCCCATCACTTGTAGGTTAAATACATGGTTCATGGCATCAGACAGTAGGAAAAGCTTTATGAATGGTGCTTTCAAGTGTAGTCTGTTTTACCATATAAATTTATTGCTGGGAAGAAATTGCTTTTGGCAATGTAATTATAGGTTAGAAAGAAATGAGGGGCAAATGGTTCAACATATAGCATATGCCATGACTGACACAATCAGGGCTTGACAGTTTGGCAGAAATCTATACCGGAATGGTTGGTGTACCATGACCTCTGATGCCAGTTTTATCTCTATTATAAATTATTTCATTCGTAGTGATTGGATGATTGATTTTGTACCCATGAACAATGACCTTGCTCTTGAAATAAGGGACCTTAGGTGAGGAAGATGAATCTTCAATTCTTAAAAAAAAAAAAAAAAAAAAAAAAGAATTCTTGAAAACTCTTGAATATTGTTGTTAGGGCCCTGTCCCTATACCTGAAACTTAGAAATTCAGCGAACTTCCATCCTCCAGTTCAAATTCATTTGAGAAGTAAGAATTGGAGAGAAGAAATATGTGTGGTAATAGATACTTTCTTCCATTCATATATGTAATGGGGGCATGCTGATGAAAGAAGATAAAAAGGACCCCTTTCCTGAGAGAGGTTGTGGTTAAGAATCTCTACAGTGTCGGGGCACCTGGGTGGCTCAGTGGATTAAGCCGCTGCCTTCAGCTCAGGTCATGATATCAGGGTCCTGGGATCGAGCCCCGCATCGGGCTCTCTGCTCAGCAGGGAGCCTGCTTCCTCCTCTCTCTCTGCCTGCCTCTCTGCCTACTTGTGATCTCTCTCTCTGTCAATTAAATAAATAAAATCTTAAAAAAAAAAAAAAAGAATCTCTACAGTGTCTTGGTGACAATTATAAAAGGAGGAACTGTTTAAGACAGTGGCAGCCCTGATCCAGTGAAACAGAAGAGTAATTGAACCAAAGCTTTATTTTGCAATCTCACGTCACGGAAGGACTTCTGGACTTTCTAATAAGGGTCTGTTTTTCTGGATGCTGGGCAAGTAATCAACATATAACACACCTTTACTCATACCTCAAAGTGACTCACACTCTATTAAAAATATCATACTTTTTTTTTCTCTAATGTGAAGTTTGATATTCTACCTATTCAAAGCATACATAGATGGTGATACACATAGGTCTTTTTTTTTTAAGAATTTATTTTATTTATTTATTTGACAGAGATCACAAGTAAGCAGAGAAGCAGGCAGAGAGAGACAAGGAAGCAGGCTCCCTGATCAGCAGAGAACTTGATGTGGCGCTTGATCCCAGGACTCTGGGATCATGACCTGAGCCAAAGGCAGAGGCTTTAACCCACTGAGCCACCCAGGTGCCTCACACATAGGTCTTAAAATAAAGGGGCAGTCATGATGCAAATCTGCCTCAGGCATTGACACCAGGTAATAGCTTTCAATCACTATACATTATAATTACTTACATCTAAGTAAGTACTTAGTAACTGTTACTTACTAAGTAAGTAACACTAAGACTAGATTCCAAACAAGAAAAAAGACTGGAGATAAGATTCATGTAGCTGGTGTATCAACTCAGTAGAACTGTGAGAACAATTTCAAATGTTGGTGGTCAAACTACCAGCTCTTGAAGAACATTCTTCCTCTGTCTGTCCTATCTTTGTGGCACCACATCTGAATTCCCAGGACCATTATTTTAATTAACACATTTTTTTCCCTGACTCCTAGACTAAGTCTAGAATAAAGGATTATAAAAAAAAAACATCTTTGGAGACTTCCAATTCCACCTTTGATATGTAAGAATCTCAGAAGTAATTATTCTCATTCTTAAAAGAAAAAGCTGGGCAAACTGAAAACCAATAACTTTTTCTTAGACCCATCAGAAAACGACCATTGCAGGGCAAAAAGCTACCCTGAAATCTGAAGAGACAATTTTATCCAGAGGGACACAGCTGAGATCTACTTTTTTTTTTTTTTTTAATATAGATCAGAAGCCACTAGAGCCATAAACCAGCAGGATTGCTTACATGTCACTTTTAATGAATTGTTGGATGCTGAGTGTGAACTGATGAGAAAGTGAGAAGCTCTTGAAGACTGCTCTCCTAGGAGAGGCTTATGGGCTTTACTTCCAAGATCCGCACCCTTCTCTCACAAAGATTCAAAGAAGATCCCTTCTTGGATCTGACGGGGAGAGAACAATCATTGTGAAATAAGCTATAGTATTCTTCATAATAAAGACCTACTCAGAATGGAAAAACACTTCACAGAAAACTTAGCTCACTGGAGCAAAGAAAAATTACCTGACTCTAGCCCCTTATAACCTTCCCAGGCATCTAAGAGTGAAGGGGTAAAGATACTTTCAAAGATCACAGCCCAGGGTGCCAGCTAACCAAAAGATGGAGTTTAAATCATAAAGTTATAGATTATCTCCTCCCCACACAAATAACCATCACAAGTCTCCAGCATAATAACAGTGGATTATAGCCAACTTGCTGCAAGGTGCAAACTTTATTTTAAAAAGCTTTCTTTGGGGATCCCAAAGATATCAGGGAAGACAAAAACAAAGACCCTAGGAAAATTTGAATTCTCTAGATCCTCCAAATACAGGAAATGCTAACCATAGAATACCTCATAAACAGATTAGTTGGAGAGTTCAACTCCCCTCTTTCAGTAATTGATAGTTCAAGCACCAGAAAATCACTGAAGGATATATCTATATATCTTTATATATACACTCTTCTGCATTCATTTTTCAGGTTCACATAAAACCAAATTAGACCACATTCTATATTAAAAAACACACTTCAACAAATTTTTTAAAAATTTTATTAGAATAAAATATATACAATATAGACTCACAGGCCACAAGAAGACTAAACTAGAAATCAATAACATAAATTTAATTATGAAATTCCCAGATGAAACAGTACATTTCCAAATAACACAATGAGGAAAGGAAGAAATCTCAAGAGAAATTTAAAAATCTTTTGAGTCAAATATAAATGACAATGCAAGTTATCAAAATGTGTAGGATGTAGAAAACCGGTGTTTAACAATTAAATGCATATATTAGGGGTGCCTGGATGGCTCAGTCCTTAAGTGTCTGCCTTTGGCTCTGGATATGATCCCAGGGTCCTGGGATCCAGCCCCACATTGGGTTCCCTTCTGGGCAGGATGCCTGTTTCTCCTTCTCCCACTCCCCCTGCCTGTGTTCCCTCTCTGTCTCTCTCTGTCAAATAAATGAATAAAATCTTTAAAAAATAAATGAAAAATATATATATTAGCGAGAAAGAGAAAGATCTAAAATCAATATCTTAAACTTCCATTTTGGGAAATAGAAAAAGGAGACAGTTAAAAAATAAACAGATGAAAAAGAAATAATAAATATTAGAAGAGAAATCAGTCACATTGAAAACAAGAAAAGAATAGAGAAACACAATGATACCAAAAACTGATCCTTTGAAAATAGCAATAAAGTTGATAAATTTTAGTTAGGCTAACCAGGGAAAAAAGAGATAACATAATTACCAATATGATTTCTATCAAACTTTTAAGGGAAAGGAAAGGCAATTTTTCTAAAATTTCCAGAAAATAAAAGCAAAGACAGTACTTTCTATGTACATTTTAATGATGAGGTCAACATTATAATAATACCACCTGGCCAGTATGGCCCACTGGAGCAGATAACAATATTATAAGAAAAGAAAATATAAACCATTATTTCTAACAAACATTCATACAAAGATCTTCAAAAAATATTATCAAATAGAATCAATATTTTTAAATAATTATATGCCATGACGAAGTGAAACATTTCTGGCATGCAAGGCTGGTTCAACATCTTAAAAAAACAAGTTGATATAACCCACCATATCAAATAGCTAAAATCATGTGATTTAACAAAATACCAAACCAAACCAAACAAAACAAAAACCCAAAACAGATCACATCCATTCATAATGAAAATTTCAGTAAGGTAGGAATAGAAAGGATCTTCCTCAACTTGATAATGAACATATAAAAGACAACTATAGCTAACATACACTTAAGGTGAGAAATTGGGTGCTTTCTTCCCAAGATCAGGAACAAACAAACAAAATGACCTCCTTTATTACTCTTTCAACATTGTTTGGGATGTTGTAGTTACTGAAAGAATACAAGAGAAGTAAAGGTTATATAGGCAGGGAAGAAAGTAATACGAATGGCTTTGTTTACAGAAGGCATGATTGTCTATATAGAAAATTCCAAAGACTTAACAACAATAACAAAATACTTGGAACTGTTAATTGACTATAGCAAAGTCACAAGATACACTGCTAACATACAAAAATCTATCGCTTTCCCACATCTACAATAAAAAGCTGGAATTGGAAATGACTAAAACAAATCAATGCCATTTAAAAGAGCACAAATACAATGCAATATACAGCTATAAATTTCACAAAATGAGTATAGAGTCTATGTTCAGAAAACTATAAAACACTGACAGAAACGTCAGAATGACAATGGAGAGGTGCTCTTTTTTCATGGGTGGGAAGACTCAGTATTGTTAACATTTCAATTCTTCCCAGTTTCATCTAAAGAACAGTCTTAATCAATATCCCTTTAAGCTACTTTTTACCAAACTGATTGGCAAACTGATTCTGAAGTTTATTTGGGAGGATAAAAGACCTAGAATTGTCAACGCAACACTAAAGAGAATAATAAAGTTGGAGAAATCACACTACCTGTTTTCAAGACTTACAGAGAAGGGAGAAGTCTTACAGGGCAAAGCTTGCTTCTCCCTCTCCCACTCCCCCTGCTTGTGTTCCCTCTCTGTCTCTCTCTGTCAAATAAATGAATAATGAGATGATGTGGTATTGGCAAAAGGATGGACACATAGATGAATAAAACTATATAAAGAGCCCAGAAATTGACCCACACAGATATAGCCAACTGATCTTTGACAAAGGACTAAAAGCAATTCAGTGGAGAAAGGATAGTTGTTTTTTTGTTTTTTTTTTTAATTTTTTTTTTCTTTTTTACAGATTGAGAGAGAGAGAGAGAGAGAGAGATTACAAGTAGGCAGAGCAGCAGCCAGAGAGGGGAGGAAGCAGGCTCCCTGCTAAGCAGAGAGCCCGTTATGGGGCTCGATCCCAGGACCCTGAGATCATGACCCGAGCTGAAGGCAGAGGCTTAACCCACTGAGCCACCCAGGTGCCCCCCCCCTTTTTTTTTTTTAACACAACTATTTCTGGAATAGTTGGATGTCCACATGAAAAATCAAACAAAACATTAACCTTGTAACAAAAGCTTCATCTTCCACAAAGTCAACTCAAATGGATTTTAGGCCTAAATGCAAAACACAAAATACAAAAAATTCAAGCAGAAAACACAAGATAAAATCTAGGTGATTCTTAACTTGGCAATGAGATTTTATTCAACATCACAAACATGACACATGATTTTTTTTTTTAAAAATTGTAAACTGGACTTCATTAAAATTCAGTACTTCTACTCAGAGAATGATCACATTAAGAGAAAGAAACAATGAACTATAGGTAGGGAGAAAATATTTGCAAAATATATATCTGATTATGCCCAAAATATGCAAAGTCCTCTTAAAACACAGCAGTAAGAAAACAAACCACCCTATTAAAAAAAAAAAAAAAAAAGGCAAAAGACATGAATAGACACGTCAAAAAAGAAGATACATAGATGGCAAATAACCAAATGTAAATATTCTCAGTGCAATTTGTCATTAGGGAATCACAAATTCAGACAACAATGAGATAGGACTACATATTTTATTACAATGGTTACGTCAAAAAAAATCAAACAATACCGATAGCTGACAAGGATGAAGAGCAACAGCAATGCTCACTCATCATTGGTGGAATTGCAAAATGATACAGCAACTTTGAAAGACAATTTGTCAGTCTCTTACACAGCAAGTCAATCCTGCTGTCTGATTCACTTAGGTATTTACACAACTGATTTGAAAAACTGTGTACACATGAAGACCTGTATATGAATATTTATAACAGCTTTATTTATAGTTGCCCAAAACTGGAAAACCAACATGCCATTGAATTGAGGAACACAAAAACGAGTTGCTATACATCCATATAATAGCGTGTTATTCAGATATGAAAAGAAATGAGTTATCAAGGCACGATAAATATAGATCAACTTTTAATATATATTGCTAAGTGAAATAACCCAGTCTGAAACAGTTACATGGTATATGTTTCAAAGCATTTGAAATTTTGGAAAACACAAAACTACAGTAAAATAGTATAGTAAAAATATCACTGGTTGTCAGATGTTTGGAAGTAGGAATGATAGTTAAATAAATGAAGCATAGATTTTTTAGGGCCATAAAACTATTCTGTATGATGCTATAATTGTGGATAACTGATCTCATGCATTTATACAAAACTATAGGACTATATAGTACAAGGAGCAGACCTTAATGTACACAAACATGAAAGGATCATTTAGGAATCAGGATGAATTAGGCAAAATAATCTGTTACACATTTATGAAACAACCCTACTTAAAGAGGAATGTTTTAGGGTAGAGGGGATTGCTGACCTAAGTAACCTTGGAAATGATGGAGTCTATAAAACTAAAGGCAAAAGTAGCTGTACCGTAGCTGATAGAGTTGTTTCCCACAGGGAGAGGGATTAGCAATTTTGTTTTGCTATACATGTACACTGGAACTGAACAACTAAACAAGTGGATGAATGAGTTGGAAACCAGGCTTCTCACTGTTAGAATAGGAGTTTAGAGGTAAGCAAAGGGAGGAGGCTAGACTGATGCAGTTGTTAATGGATTACAGTTACAAACATCAGTATGAACTATGTCTAGCTAAATATGATTACAGTTATATATAAAAATGTCATAGATATGAGTAGATATACAACTTAGCATTCATGCATAGATTTTGCTCTGTTATTGAGAGGGTCTAGTAATAACAACCATACCTAAGCCCAGATCTGGTTTCTAATATCATTGCCCAAACAATGCCCAAACATTGTATATATGACTGATTCCAGCATGGGTGCAGGAATTATACAGAATAAGCCTGGAATATTTTAGAGTGCTAGAAAGTAAGAAAGTGTTCAAAAAGAAAAGAAAAATAATCCACAATAATAAGGATTTTTCAAAAGGAGAGAGGGACCAAATTAAAGAGTTCCCTTTGGAAAAGGTAGGACAAGTTGAGCAACAAAATATAAAAGTAGAATGAGATATAAACCAAAGTATAAACTATATATCCATTAGTCCATATAAGTAAGTGATTAGATAAATAAATACATGGGAAAAAAAAAGAGACCAATTTCACATGCAACAGAATCCCAAATAATTTATGTTAAATATTGCACCTGCTCAGAGATGGAGCATGACTCCTCATTCCTTCAGTGTGGGTTATGCATGATATCTTCCAAAGAGTACAATATGAAAAGGGAAGAAATGGTAACTTTATAACAGAGAAATCTGACAAACAGTATCTCAAGTTATGTGATCAAGGTTAACATCAATATCCATGAGTCAAATTGACAGTATGTATTCTCAATGTGACATGATACAAATGCTATGTTTCCTTTGCAGTCCTACTCTCAGTAAACCATAACCCCCATTTAATCACAAGAAAATCACCAGACAAAATTCAATAGGGGGACATTCTACAAAGTACCTGATCAATGTTTCTCAGATTTTTCAAGGTTACTAAAAATAAGGAAAATCTGAGAAACTATCTCAAGTATAGAGTTGCCTAAGAAGACATGAGAAGTAAAATTAATGTGACATGTAGGGAAGAATAGGAAAAAGGACATTAGAGAAAAATTAAGGAAATCTGAATAAAGTAGGGATTTGACCATTAATGTATCAATATTTGTTTGTTAATTATAACAAATTTATTTTATAACTAGAAGATGCTAATAATAGAACCTCAGTATAGGGCATATGAAATCTCTCTGTACTGTCTTCTCAATTTTTTTTTTTTTGTAAATCTAAAGCTCTTTGAAAGAATACTCTATAAAAAATGACTTGTAACCAATTTCCACACTAACATAAAATGTTGTGTCAAAATATTTCAATATCAAAAGAATTTGTTGTAATTTCTGACACTGGCGCTAAAAAGTATATACAAAATATATGGAGAAATTAAGTTTTCCACATTCTAATAAATATTTCTAGAATTCAAGGTATTTTTGAAAATCAAAATAGGTAGAGGGAAGCTTTTAAAAAAAGTTTGGAATCCTGTGCATTTTTCTTAAAGAGAGAAATAACAATTACCAAGAGTAGTTTATTAAAATAGCAGGTGTGTATATATATACACATATATACATATATATATGTATTTTATATATACATGGATGGATGGATAGGCAGATGAAAAATAATTTAACCTCTAATTTCCTATTTTATAATAAGTCCAAGTTTAATATTTATCCGTCTTACTTCAGAGATTTGGAATTACTAGGCTCAGGGCTAGAAAGTTCCAGAAATGGGCTTTTCAGAAAGCCCAATATGAGTACAAAGCTATTTCATTGTTGTTGTTGCATTTCCTTTCCTTTCGAGGAGTATTAGAGAAATCTACCTAGATCCTGCCATGAAGAAGCTGTTTAACCTTGATCAATGTAGTTTTATGGCTGTTAGTCAATAAAAATGTTTTGATCCTGCTACTGCATAGGCTTGCTTTGAGGATGAAATGTATATCACATATACATATACATATACATATATATCATATATACTATATATACATAATGTATAGTCATATATAGCATATGTATGATGAGGAGCAAGAGAAGAATCTCTTGAAATCCCTCTAATTATTACCTTTTTAAGAAGATTTTATTTATTTATTTGAGAAAGAGTGAGAGAGGGCGAGGGAGAAGAGGACTTCAACTTGCCCCACCCTCTCCACCCTGGAGCAAGGGGCCTGATGCAGGTCTTAATTCCAGAATCCTAAAATCAGGACCTGAGTCAAAATCAGATGCTTAACCAACTGAGCCACCTAGGCACCCCTCTAATTTCTATCTTTCTTGAAATTTTAATCTAGGTAGAATGGTCTAGAAGCTGTAAGCTAAGGCATTCTTTCAAACTATTATTAAAATCATGGCACAACTAGAAGATGGTATAGAACTAATATTCCAGGTATATTAGCATAAATACACAAGTCTCCATTATCCTGACGACCTAGAGCCTCCGTGGTCCAGGTCAAGCCCAAGTAGAACTAAACAGTATCTGCGCACACCTGAAAATCAGTCGTAGGTTTCCAGCATGTTGAGGCAGACAGGGTAGTATGCTGCACTCTGAATACTTTGAATTTCTCCACCCCCAGGCCTTCAGTCAGCTCATCCTCTACCGATGGTGCCCCCAGCACTCATGGAGTGGGTGTCACTTTGGTATCCAGAACCCAACTCCAATTTTCACTTTTCCATGTTTCTTCCTGAATATTTAGCCATTCATGCTTTCTTGTTTTTATAAATTTCCATAGTATTTGCAAATATCTCACTAATTAGCTCTCGTATCTTGACTACATTTTTAATTTTCTTTCTTTACCCTGGGATCATGACCTGAGCTGAAGGCAGAGTTTCTAACCCACTGAGCCAGCCAGGTGCCCTAATTTTTTTTTTCTTGATACATGTTTTTGTTTTTCTGCAACAAAAGAAAATTCTTAGAGGAGAAGAAAGTTTGTACTTATACATCTCTGTGTTCTTCATAGGACCTTAGCCTATAGCAGACCCAAAATTTTTTTGAGAATGTTATTTTTTTTAAAGATTTTATTTATTTATTTGACAGACAGAGATCACAAGTAGACAGAAAGGCAGGCAGAGAGAAGGGGAAGCAGGCTCCCTGCTAGCAGAGAGCCCGATGTGGGGCTCGATCCCAGGATCCTGGGATCATGACCTGAAGCGAAGACAGAGGCTTTAACCCACTGAGCCACACAGGCACCCCAAGAATGTTACTTTAAATGTAACCTCATTACCTTAAACTTATAGCTGTGTGTGAAGAATATCTCAGTGGATCCGGGCATCATGACTTGTGAATGGAAGTAACTGGCCTATGGATTGCATATGTGGTTGCCAACCCTGTCCTCAGTCCTTGCTCCAAAAAATGTCACAAGGTGCTTTTTTTAAAATTTCTGTGTGCTGAAAACTTCAGCGTACCTGAGTGATCAGAACTTTTTCCAGTATGACTTTCATCAGAATATGTGATTCTGATTTTCTGGATGAGAGGTGAATCATGTGCTATGTCACAAAGTTCTCTTAATATATAAGATCAGGTATGACAGAGAAGAAGATATTTTACCTATTGCCTAGAGTGCCCCAATTCTGACAAATGAAGGATATGGCAAGTTGCAGATTAAAGTTATGACAAAAGGGAAATAGCAGTATGTGATATGCTTGCAACATATGTTCATGCATTTTTCCAAATTTAAAAAAAAAGGAAAAAATAGGACAAAACCATAGCATTTAGGAATTGGAATATGGAAATCAGCCTTCATTAGAATGACAATCTGAGACTTTTTTTGTTGAAGTACAAACAAAAAAAATCATATTAGCATTTGCAGCCTGAAATGTTATTAAAACTAAACCAGATGTTACATTCATATTCAAAGTTGTGAAGTCTTCTTAGCAGTGACAGTGCATTAGCAAACAAAGTAAAATAAACAATATGATAATGTTGGAATGTTGGGCTTGTTGCCAAAAGAGGTAAAACATCATCTCAAAGAAAATTACCCAGAATAAGGAAACCAGAGATGACTCCTACTGATATTTAACCGAGGAAACCTAGATAGATCAAAATACAGATGTGGCTCCAAGAAGAATGTTGCCTAAATTCATAAAGACAATCCATGTTAGGTTTTAGTCATTTGTTTTCTCTTATAGATGATCAGAAATAAAGTCTCTAAATGAATCCTTAAGAACAATTACAATTAATGAATGCATTTTATGAATTCAAAACATTGAATTACTTAATATATGGCACTTTGTTTTTGGCTATATAAACTACCTGAATACACCTGGGGCTAAGCAGCCTAGTGAGAAAGATTAGGACTTTGGCATCTAATCTCATTCCAAATCATGATATACAATATAATTGTAAAAGAAAATCAAATCTCAGTGTTCTCATCCTTAAAATGGAAATAATACTTATCTTTTTAAAAAAAAAAGATTTTATTTATTTATAACAGAGAGAGAGAAATCACAAGTGGGCAGAGAGGCAGGCAGAGAGAGAGAGGGGGAAGCAGGCTCCCTGTTGAGCAGAGTCCCATGCGGGGCTCGATCTCAGGACCCCAAGGCCATGACCTGAGCCAAAGGCAGAGGCTTAACCCACTGAGCCACCCAGGTGCCCCTAATAATTATCTTTTAAGGTAGGATGAGGGTATCTGAAAATGTTCTAATGTATGAAATGTGTCAAACCAGGGGCCTGGCACCCAACAGACAGACACTAAATATTACCTGTTCTTTTATTGTTTTGATTACAAGATCATAGCCAGAGAATGAAGAGTAAAAGAACCAATTTAGCAGACAAAGATGTAAACACACCAAACACTTCCAGAGGTCACCAACTTTCCTGAGTGCCCCAGGTATCCCACTGGGAATGCCCTCAAGGGGACCAAAGCTGGGTTATGTTGATTGTGAAGGGATGCCCCACTTTTTGTGTGTTGCATTTGGAAGTACTTGCTAGCATTGTGCTGCATACAATATTGAATGCTTAGCAAAAACGGTGCTTTCATATCGTCATTAAAATCCCCTTATGCATATAGGGTTGGTGCATGAATCTGAGGGAGATTAATGAGAAGCAAAGCTGATTGTCCTGTATTGTCACGCTATATTCGGAATTCCCCTGTCCCCTCCACAGCTTAGTTATGGTGTCAGGTTCATCATGTCTCGCTCTCTCTACTGCTGGGTAAAGTTGTTTCTCAGGAAACTCCTTGATCTTTTATTGAAATGGACACTTCTCTGGCATTCCCCTCCCTCATTTCAACTGATGAGAAAGGGACTTATTTAAAATTTCTATTTCGATCATCTACACCAAGAATATGACAGTCATAAGCCTTTATGTAATTAACAACATAATATATAGCAACACTGAAAGCCTACACTGCTAAAGGTACAAAAAAAGATCCTAATTGTGCTAATAGCTAATACTTATGGAGTATTTACTAAAGGTCAGGCTCTGTTCTAAGTACTGTATTTGTATTAATTTATTTTGTCCTCCCAACAATCCCATGAAGTAGGGGTCTGTCTTATTCTTATTTTCAGCATAAGGCACAGAGATGATGATGTAATTGATGACTGCAGGATTTGACACAGCCAGTCTGACTCCAGAACTGGTTTTCTTAGCCACTACATTATGCTAGGGTCGTAGCATAACCCTTCAACCCACCACAGTAAAATCAGCAGAGCTCACCAAAGATCTCTTCTGTTCTCTTACCTTCCTTACACCTCTTAGAGTTAGGTGAAGCTGTGTGACTAATAAGGGGCAGAGGGCAGAGGTGTTGGATATCACTTCCAGACTGAAGGATGAAAGAGCTGCCCCTCATTCTCCAGCAATGTCTTCTCCATTCCACCAACTGAGAAGGCCACGTGTTCCAGATCAAGTGGCCATAAGAAGAAGGGACATCTCAGTCAGGGGTTTGAGTGGCTGTGTGGAACTGAGACACACTCCTCCCAATACATAACATATATTAGATATGTGGTATGAATAAGCAATAAAACAGGAAGAAATTTTTATTCAGTGTAGCCTTGCTTATGCTAAGACACTCCTTGCTCTTGAAGCAGGAGACCAAGGTTTTTGTCTCAGAGTCAAAGAATGAACTTAGCGGACAAAACAGAGTGAGTAAAGTGATAGGAATTTATTAAGCAAGGATACAGGGAAAAAACTCTCAGGGGTGAGAGGGTTCCTGACAGGGCTTTTAGGGTTGGTCTTTTATAGAAATCTAACCAGGGAGCTTAAATCTTTCTGACTTTTCTACTACAACACCATTGATTAAGGACTTGTGATAACATCTCTAATGGCTTACTTCTTTTAAGGGTCTGGCTACTTTCTGTTGACCACAGGAGACGGTCTATCTATCTATATATCTATCTGTCTATCTATCTCTCCCTACCTAGCCCTGCCTGTCCTTTTCTCAATCTCAGAAGTGAAAAGCTGTTTGAATAAAACAGCACAAGCTTTATTATCTGTCTACCTATCAGTCAACTTTGTATGTGTAGAACAGAACATACATTATAAATATCTATGAAATATCATCTGACTATAATGAAAAAAATAACACAACTTCACAAGCCCCGAAAGAAAAAGCTAGTCAGAAATTTAAAACCAAAGCCAACAAATTTAATCTCAAGTACATTACCTATTCTGTTGAAGAGAAAGTGGAAATAAGTTGGATATAGTACTTCAGCCTAGCATATGAATAGACTATTCTGGATCTGACTTCCAGGTCCCTAATATGTCTTCATATATTTTCTATCTACAATGTGAAAATTTCCTTGACTTTCTATACAGCTTATCATTTGGATCTAAACTCACTTTCAGGGGCTCCTGGGTAGCTCAGTTGGTTAAGTGTCTGGTTTTGTCTCAGGTCATGATCTCTGGGTACTAGGATCGAGTCCCCTGTCCATCTCCCTGCTCAGAGGAGAGTCTGCTTCTCCCTTTCTTCTCTTTGCCCCTGCTCCCCACCTCCCACTTGTGCTTTCTCTCTCTCAAATAAATAAAATTTTTAAAAAATAAGTAAATAAATAAACTTGCTTTCAATCTACTATTATGTACTAACATTGATTTGAAAAATTTGGTATTTTTTTTAATTCTGCAAACTATTTTTTTCTTTTATTATTACTTTTTGAAAACAGGATATTACTGTATTTTGTGAGTTTAATACCCTCTGTAATTTCTCTGTGGACACTTATCAGAATTATTTTATATCCCATTTGATCTTCACAGAATTTCTTCTGCTGTGTCCTCCAGAGGCCTCCAGAGTCAGGTGTTTGTTCATTTTGTTTTTTCTTGTTCATTTATGCTTTTCTTAAATGTTTATTGTTCCTCAATGTATTTCTTCACTAATCAATTTTTTTTCTTTTCTTTTTCTTTTTTTTTTTTGGTCTTTCAATGTTACTTCCTCCTGTTTTTGAAACAATTGTGAATTGATTCTTTTTCCAATAACTTTTTTGCTGTTCCAATATGATTTGGGGAGAGAACAAATCTAAACATTTATGCTTAGTTACTATCTTGATGTCGAATTCTGCTTTTGGCTCCTTTGGGTTGAAACTGATCCTGTTTTATATCCTAAGGTTGTCCTGATCAACCGATTGATGATTCCAGCCCACAGATTCAGACCTCACACCTGAATCCTCAGTCTTCACCTCTAACAGGTTAATTGCTGGATTCTAATGAAAAGAGAGCACCTACCTGTTTAATGTAATGATGACCCCATTACCACCACCAAATGTACCAGGATGCGCTTTGCTTTGACATCATCACCTACACATTTTTTTGTAATCGAAATATCAGCTAATAGTAGTTTTTTGTTTTTGTTTTTTTAGTTTTTATTTGAATTCCAGTTAGTTAACATATAGTGTAATATTAGTTTCAGGTACACAATATAGTGGTTCAGCACTTCCATACAACACCTTATCCCATCACCCGTCCCCCTACCTACCTCCCCTCTAGTAACCATCAGTTTGTTCTCTAGAGTTAAAAGTCTGTTTCTTGGTGTGCCTCTCTCTTTCTCTCAATCTTTTTTTTCCCTTTGTGTATTTGTTTTGTTTCTTAAATTCCACATAGGAATGAAATGATATGGCATTTGTCTCTTTCTGACTGACTTATTTCACTTAACATCATACTCTCTAGCTCCATCCGTGTCATTGCAAATCATTGCCTACACATTTGCCTATAGAACTGAATAAATGCCTGTACAATTAAGCTACTGCAGCAAATCACTTTTAAATTTGAATTATTATTTTACTATCTTTCTTCATTGTGTACAGTTCACCGAGAAAAATGACACCCTGACTGTGCCCTTTTTCTTATTTTATAAATATTCATTTCTTCCTGGTGATTTGAAAAATGTTGAAATGAAAGTTCCAGATTTTCCTGGGGAAAAAAAAATGACAATTTTCAATTACTGTGCTGCTTATCACGAAAGCAGTTTCATTTGCCTCATGGCTTCATTGACTGGTGTCAGGATAATGCCAAGAAGAATGTTTTGCTAGCTTCATGCCACCCACAGAGCTAGACAAAATATTACTTTTCATGTACTTTACAAAAATAGTAGCTATTAATTGTGCCACTCAACCATAAACTGATCAAACTAGAGAAAACAAGAAATGTGGCATTTACAATTTAGAAAGCCACTTCCCTCAGATTTTTAGCCATTAATTCAGTTTAAATCTTGGACTTAAGAATACTTATGAAATTCTTTTAAGTCTCCTGATTTACTGAATGTTTATTTTTTTGCATGTCAGTGAAGTAAAGTTCTAAAGAGGCTTGAGGCTACTGACTGAGGTTTGTTGCAACATTATAACTGAATGTTGTGTTTTTGTACCCACGTTTAATGTATTAAAAGTTAAATTAAGGAATTGGATTCAAATTTTAACAATGATTGGACATAGTCATAGACAATTTTCTTCAACAAGCATTGACTGGTGCTTTTGCCATATCATGCACTGTTCTAGGCACTATGAAATACCAAATGGTAATTTCAGAATTATGTGTATTTGTTTTAAAGCAAGACCAGAGGGGTACCTGTGTGGCTCAGTCAGTTAAGCATCTGCCTTCAGCTGGGGTCATGATCTCAGGGTCCTGGGACTGAGTCCCACATTGGGCTGCCCACTCAGTAGGGAGTCTGCTTCTTCCTCACCCTCTGCCCCTCCCCCCAACTTATGTGCGATCTCTCCCTCTCTCTCTCTCTCTCAAATAAATCAATAACATCTAAAAAAAAAAAAAAAAAAAAAGCAAGACCAGAATTTAAGGTACAAGAGGTATAATGGTAAAATTTTTTGGAAAAGTAGACTGGTACTAGATTGTGAGAAACCTTCAATGTAAAGTCCAGGAATGTAAATACAGAAGGAGAAATGTAGAGAACACTCAGGAGAGTGGCATGATAGTCCATGCTTTAAAAATGTCATTTGGGGGCACCTGCGTGGCTCAGCTGGTTAAGCGTCTGCCTTCAGGTGCGGTCATGATCCCAGAGTCCCAGGATCGAGTCCCACTTCAGGCTCCCTAATCAGTGGGGAGTCTGGTTCTCCCTCTACTCCCCACCCACCTCTTGTGCTCTCTCTCGCAGACTCAAATAATTTTTTTTGTGAAGAACTCACACACACACACACACACACACACACACACACACACACACACAGTCATTTTGGTCACCATTTGAACAATGCCCAGGTATGGGATGAGACCGGATGGAAGGGGAGCGGTACAGTGGGTATATCATGTAAATAGTGAACTTATGCCTGGTGAGCAATAGCAAACACAGAAGCAAAACAGTTTTTGCAACTGATTATTACTCTGAAAAAGACACAGATGAACAAGCTACTATTTGGAATCACAATGGTTCGTATAGTGTGCCTCCTGGGAAGTTATTTACATTGTAACTGTTACCATTAGACTTGTTGACACTCACCCTTCAATACTAAGAGCCCATTTTCCATGTAACAGAATGGAAAGGTAGATAAATATGGTGGTTATCAGAATAAGAGACCCTAAAAATACTTATAGTTGTGGTAGTTAAAAACACAGTAAATTAAATTAAAACTAAATTAAATTAAAATTCTGGCTATGCCACTGTAATCATTCAAGGCAAGTTACTTAATCTTTCTAGCTTGTTTCTTTACTTTTTGAAAGCAAGATTTGCTATATGAACATCATAGAATTGTTTTCAAATTTAAATGAAATATGTGAAACACATAAGGGGAGATTCTGGCAAACAATAGTGGCTCAAAATTTTAGTCATTATTATGTAGACAAATGAATTTGAAAGTCATTTTATTAATACCCTATTTTCAATTCATCTCCTATACAGAACTATAATATAAAAAACAGGTAAAAATTAAACTTAATTTCTATTTATAAGTTCAGATGTATGATTTTTTTCTTATTCGTGAATAAATTATTGCAGATGAATCTTAATCCATAGGGACTCTAATATACTAATATTTGGTATATCCCACTTGATTGCATGAAGTTTGAATTAAAGTATTTAAAAATAAAAAATATTGATGAATAAATTAGGTCAAAATATAATGAAATATTTGCAGAATCCTGGAAGTATTCCTGAGGAACTTTGATCTTGTCTGGAAGACCATTATGAAAACACACACACACACACACACACACACACACACACACATGCACAAACACAAATGCTGTAAAACCTTCATGACCCTCATTTTGCAAATGGGAAACGCCTTGAGAAAGCATAAATAAATGACTTGCGTAGACTGACAGGTTACTGGCAAAACCAAGACTTGTTCTGTTTTGTTCTTGGAAACATGCAGATAGAGCAGGTAGCAGAGTACTCTTCTGATAATGAAGCAGCAGCAACTGCGTGTATCTTCAGCTTTGCTCTCCAGACTCCTCAGTTGCTATTGTCCCCATTTCATCTTAGACAAGCTATGGAGGAGATCGTGATCATTGTGAACAAAAGCCACAGAAACAGAAGCTCCCAAAAGTAGGACTTTGGTCTGTTTTGTTCGCTACTGAATCTCTAATGCCTAAAACAAAGTCTGGCTCCTTACCAGGTTCTTGTATTTGTAGAATGCAATGTCCATTTTATAGACCATGAATAGGAGGGTCTAGGAGGTAGATATGATTTCAATTAAAATAATGATAATAAGGAAAATGACATTAATAAAAATGATAATAATAATAAATATCTGTCTAGCGATATTCTAAGTACTATATATATATACACACGCACGTAGTCTATATGTATAAAGATTGTATGTATATACTATACATATAGTCTTTATGTCTACATATATACATATATATAGTCTACACTATACATAGAGTCTGTATATGTATAAACTCATTTAATCATCTCAGCAGACCTACAGGGTAGTTGTTTTTATCTGCATTTTGCAAATGAAAACTTTAAAGATGTAAAGTTTGAATCATTTTTCAGAGTTGCACAGCAGCTGAGTGGCAGGGCCAGTATGAGAACAAAAGAGTTTGGCTTTAGAATTTGCTCTCAAAACCACTAGAAAATGATTCCAAGATAAAGTCTGAAGTTTTATTTTCCTTCTGCAGGTTTCCTGTTGAGTCAGAATGAGACTATACATGACATTGTATTGCAAGTTTTCTCCAAATAGTACAGTCAGAGGAAGAAGGCTGTCTTCTTCCAAAGTAAGGGCCAGTCTCTAAGGAGGGCTTGACATGTACATCAGGACTAATACCAGATCTGTGCCAGAGATGACGTGAAGTGGGTGATATCTGGCTGTGGTGGTTTTAAGCAAATTACCAATTATTTGGTGCTTCTCCCTTCATGAGTTGAAGCCTTACTGTGCTCAGCTTGGTGAATGACTCGTAACAGAATACCGTACACTGGTGGTATGTTACTGAAAAGATTAATTTATATTTTTGTGGCTCCTGTTTTATGCTCTCTCTTTAACAAGAGAGCATAATGCTCTCAGGGAAGCAAGCTGCCATGTTGTGAGCACCCTGGTGGAATGACCTAAAAGGCAAGGAACTTAGATATTCAGCCAACAGATGGTAAAGAACCGAGGCCTGCCTGCAACCACATGAGTGGGCTTGGTGGCAGGTCCTCCAGCTCCACATGACCACAGGCTGGGCCAGGAACTTGATCATGACACCTGAGGAACCCTGAGCCAGAACTATCCATCTAAGTTGACTCTGACCCACAGAAACAGTGAGATAATCAATATTGTATTAAGATGCTAAGATTTGGAGTAATTTTTACGTATCTATAGATAATATACTGACCTAAGTTATCCAGGAAAGGACAGGTGTAATAGGAGTTGAAAGAAGGCAATGTTTTTTGTAAGGTAGATTCTTTCCACCTTCTTGATCAGTTTAGTCTTATCACAAAGTATGAAATTGACTTCCTAGAAGAGGTCCTTATCAGTCTGCAATTACATAAAGACCCCCTAGGAGGATCTTTATCAGTGCTCCATACAGAGTTTGATATGGGTACAGAAGAAGCATTTTCTACTCCATTTACTCTATTTATTGAAAACTCAGAAGCCCAAACCATACTCATCTTAGTAATTATCTTTCCATTGTGCCATTAATAAAGGGAAAAAGTACTTGCTGGTCTGGGAGAAGACTAATTTAGAGGGGGAAAAGAAATAAACAAATTAGAGTTAGTAATTCTATTGTGATAAAATGTCTTAATGGTAAAATTACATTGTAAAGCTCGGTCATATAATATCTGAGAGAGGCCTTTTAGTGTACACTGCACATTAAAATGCATTTGTATGTGCATTTTAATTTGATGAATGGTGACACCTTCCCATTCAAAATGTCAAGTGGTAGTTGACAAAGAGTTCAAGAGGAACTGAAACAAAGCAAAAGGAAATAGTGTATAAAAAATTTTCATGCCCCCATCAGAACACCCTGAGGCCATATTCAGAAACTTTTACTAAGGTGCCCAAATAAGGGTCTCCCCCATCAACAAACCATAAGCATTATGCCCTCTGTGTATGCAGCCATAGAGAGAATTTTTTTAAATCTTAAAAATACTGTATTCCATGGGGCGCCTGGGTGGCTCAGTGGTTAAAGCCTCTGCCTTCAGCTCAGGTCATGATCTCAGGGTCCTGGGATCGAGCCCCACATCGGGCTCTCGCTCAGCAGGAAGCCTGCTTCCTCCTCTCTCTCTGCCTGCCTCTCTGCTTACTTGTGATCTCTGTCAAATAAATAAATAAAAATCTTAAAAAAAAATACTGTATTCCAATGTGTACTAGCAAATTTAGGTCCTTGATGATAGCAGAAAGAAGAGAAAGTATTTATTTTTCTATGATTCCATTTGCATGAAATGACAGTGGCTTGGATGACAGTGATAGTTATAAAGTCTGTGAAAAGTGGAAAATCGCTGATACCAGGATATTTTTGAAAGTAGTTGACAGACTCGTGATCAGATGTGGAGTGTGAGACAAATAGGACCAAGGATGAACCAAAAATTTCACTTGAGGAATGACAATCACTAGTGCTATTAACTGTAACTGAGAACACTAGCTTATGAACAGCTTAGGTGATGGTGATGGGCAGTGAGTCGGGAGCTCTATTAAAATTTCATTTTTTATTTACACCTGAATGTAGATGTCAAGTATGCAGTTGGATTTACAAATCCATAATCAAAGGAGACATTGTCACTGAAAATATAAACTTGAGTATCATTAAATTGTACATAGTTGTGGTAGCCAACCTCCAAAACAGCCCCAAATAATCCCTGCCCCCTGGTATTCATGGCCTTATTTGGTCCCCACATTCATTTTTACCAAGGGTGATCCAAGTGATTAATAGAATATACAAAAGATGGTACGTCATTTCTGAGATGAGGTTGTTGTATTAGAGTTCTTGAGAGAAACAGGAGAGGACAGAGAAATTCATTTAAGGAACTGGTTCATGCAGTTATAGAAACTGGCAAGTCCAAAATCTGAAGAGTGAGCCAGCAGGCTGGAGACCCAGGCTAATGTTCAGTTGCAAAGGCTGTCTGCTGGAATAATTCATTCTTGCTTAGGACAGGTCACTCTTCGTTAGAGTCAGCCCTTCAACTGATTTGTTGAGGCCCACCCACAATGTACCTAGCAATCTGATTTACTGAAAACATACTTATTTAAACGCTAATCTCATCCAAAAATACCCTCACCAAAAAAATGAAAAAAAAATTTAGACTAATGGTTGACCAAATATCAGGACCCTGTAGCCCAGCCAAGTTGACTCTTGAAGTTAACCATCACAATTATAAAAGACACGAGGCTTCTTCTTTGCTATCTCTTAATTCACTTTCTTCTGGGGAAGCCAGCTGCCATGTTATGAGGCAAGTTGACAGCCCTGGGGAAGAGCATACGTGGTAAGGAACAGAGCCTTTTGCCACATAAGTGCTGTCTTCAAGCCCATCCTTCAGCCCCTGAATACTCAGATGGGTCAGTTGTAGTCCAGAACTTGACTGCAACGTCCTGAGAAAGCATGACTAAAACCTCCCAGATAAGTGGCTCCTGAATTTCTACTCCTCAGAAAATGTGTGATTTAACAAATGTTGTTTTCAAACGATAACATTCTGGGATAATTTGTATGTAGCAATTAATAACTAATACAGCTTTGGTTGCCAGAAGTGTTTAAGTATTAATTAATGCTTCAAAAGTACAGCGGCTTTGGGATAAGTCAGTGAGCAGAAGTGAGGAAAACTGATGTGAGTGTTCATAAAAGTCTGAAGAGCCTTGAGGAAATTTTGTAGAAACATCATCATTGACCTTGAGGAGGCTTTGATTGATAAAAGTGAGGAAAATCTCAGAAACTGGAGCAAAGGAGATCCTTCTATGTGTAGTGACAGAATGTTTAGCAACACCATTCTCTGTACTAATGAAGAAAGTAGAAGATGTGCTTAATGAATTTTGTGATGTAGCTAAGACTTCCAGCGGGAGTGTTAGAGGGACCACTTGTTTTCATCCTGCTTCTTAAAGTAAACTGTGAAATGAGAGAGAAAAAGTAATGGGAGGACTGTTAAACATGGAGGAGCTGGGATTTAATGGTGTTGAACATCTCAGGTTCTCCGGTGGGAAAATGATGTTAAAATTAAGAAATGGCTTCTAAATAATCCACTTCAGGGCACTACTAGGAAAACATGGGCTAATGATAAAACCTACCATGTGACAGTAACATCTTTTGTTAAGACCTCAGAAAATCAAAAGTGGTGCATCAGTGGGGCATCTGGCTGGCTTAATAGGTAGAAGATGTGACTCTTGATCTCAGGGTTGTGAGTTCAAGCCCCGTGTTGAGCATAGAGCTCACATTGGGGGAGGGGGGTAGCACATTAACATTTCATTCTGTCAGACAATGTGTCCTCTAAAGAGTGTAAGGTTGTAGCTCCTACATACTTTTAAACCTCTAAGTGCAAATCAAACTTCTAGGAAGCTGAAGGGCATTGATCCTTAGATGGCTCAGGATAAACCCAATGTAGAGAAGAGCTTACTTCAAAAATGTGTGTAGGTGTATCTTTTGTCTAACACATGACAAGGATGATTTCTCTGTTTAGTTTCACAGGTCTTCAGATTTAGAGAGAAATGGTCCTTGAGGAGATGTACTTAAGGAATTCCATTCAAAGAGCCTGGTCTAATCCCTGCCTCCTAGTGTTCACAACCTTGTTTACACCTATCACACATTGCCTTGAGATTAATCTTTGTGAACAATAGAAAATGGCAAATCTTGATATGTCTCTTCTAAGCCTATGTCCCATGACCTTGTGGCTTGGTTCTCTCAGGATTCTTGCTTGGGGGAAATGCAGGCGTCATGTTCTGAGGGTACTCAGGCAGCACTTGGAGTGGTTCTTATCAAGAGGAACTGAGGCCTGTTTCCAAGAACTGCAAGAGAAAACCATCTTGGAAGTAAATCTGCCATGTTAATCAAGACTCCAGATAAGCTCTGGCATAGCTGACAGCAAGAAGGCTGTGTGATGAGAGACTTTGAATCAAACCGTCCCCCAAAGCCACTGACGCATTCTTCACTCTCAGAAACCGTGTGTCATAATAAATATTTGCTGTTTTAACTTGCTAAATTTGGGGTAATTTGTTACCCCAGTAGTAGATATCTACTAAAATGCTATTTAAAGACATTGCTCTGTGGAGCGCTCCTAGAAAGTAAAGGTGGGTAGAGAAGTCATGTTGTTAGGGATGTGATGCCTGAAGCCTACTGGTGTTTATCAGGAACAGGGAGGAGAAGATACAGCTACACAACTTTGGCAAATTACTGGCATTTATTTTCCCAATCCATCAAATGGAGATAGAACAGCTTACAATGATGTGGGTGAAGATTAATGAATAATATTTGTAATGTGTTTAATATAGTGTGAAGCATTATAGAGTCTCAATTAATATTTTCCTTCTTCTTTGTACCCTACTTACCATAGTTTTAGGTTTTCATTCTCATTAACAGAACAGGATATCAGATGTTCAGAAGAGCATTGTGAAGTGTGTAAAAGTTTCGGAATTAAATTCAAGTTAGGCTGACTGTGCTTTTTTAAAGATCTCTTTTTCCTTTAACTTGGTGCATTCCAAAGCCTGTTTTCCAAGGACAGTAAAAGATACCTATCAAAATATGTGTCTATTAGAATTATATGTGAGAAATATTGCTAAGGAAGGGGCATGTTAAGGACTTAGCTACAGAATGGGTTTTTTTTAAAGATTTTATTTATTTATTTGACAGACAGAGATCACAAGTAAGCAGAGGCAGGCAAAGAGAGAGGGGAGGCAGGCTCCCTGCTGAGCAGAGAGCCCGATGTGAGGCTCAATCCCAGGATCCTGAGATCATGACCTGAACCAAAGGCAGAGGCTTTAACCCACTGAGCCACCCAGGCGCCCCAGAATGATTTACTTTTCGGATTATTCATGTTCATTATTATTCTTTCTGACTGTTGAGAAATTTCTATTCAATAGTATATTTTTTCAAAGTATAACATCCTGGGAATTTTTAAGCAATGAGAAGTTAAAAGGTATCTATTCAAAGAAGATGAGTAGAAAATGTATTTTCCTCAGAAATTATTTAATGTTACATTTAGAAATACTCTACAGCTGAAATCCAAGATTGACCATCAGGCATCTGACAATTTTCATCCTTATCTGCCAGTCAAATGCTTCAAAAAGACTTAATGATATCACATTTCATAATGTACTGGCAAAATTAGGTTCCTGTTGATGGGAGGAGAATGCAGGGAAATTATTCTTGTTTGACTCCCTTAGCATTTCGGAATGAGGTTTCTATAAAACTGTTTCTTATATTGTTGTGAAATAAACATTATGGCCACATCACACATTCCATTTTAGACAAAGACACTTACATTTTGAAAAAAGTGGGCTCAAGAAATGTTTAAATCTTTTTTATACAAGCTGTCATTGAAAGAGAAATGTAACCTTGTCAGAGTAACATTCTGCATCTTAAACAGAGAGTGTGGCTACCACTTGAGCATGGCACCTTTGCACCGCTAACACGGATGTTGGAATTCCTTTTTATTACCTTTTGTGCCTGTTGCTTTTTTAATCTGTTCTCTTCTACTTTCTACTGCTACTCTAAGCATCATTCACTTTTTGCTTCCTAAAATATAAATTTCATTGAGAAGAAAAAAATGCGTAATGAGAAAAAAATAGGTATCTTTTTCAGTGTTTCTGCTTGACCCAGGTTTAGTTCCTGAAAACAGATTTTGAGATAAAGATTAATATTCAAGAAGTTTATTAGAGATTTTCTGGGAACATGCATGAAGGGGGAGAGAAATGCGATTAGGCAGAATGGTAGGTTAAACTGTGGAGCAGGGCAGCAGAGGCATTCTGGAGCTGGATTTGTTCTTCCTATTTGTCCCAATAATCCTTCATTGACTAGTCATTGGAGGCAGGCTGCCCTCAAAAAGGAGCGTGGAAGCCTGTAAGCCACAGGAATAATGGAATCTGTTGGTACTGCTTCAAGAGATTCAAGAGATTCAGCTGCTAAATATCCGAGAATTTTGCAAGTTGGTTATTGAACTGTTGATACCTTGAAATTGGCCATCATAGGAATATTTATTTCAGGGCTTTGCTTTTGGACTACCAGTTTACCAACACAAGACTGGTGTATCCTTGGGCAAGGTGGTTTTCTTCAGAAAGTAATGTCCAGAGAGGTACTCGGCTATGAGCCATTAGCAAGCAACAATCCCAGAAGCCAGGAAAATGAGTGTCCCAGTCATGAAAGGGGAGATGTGACCAGTGCAGTATGACATACAGTACACTTAACACCATTCATCACCCAGAGTCATGTGCTTTGTGTAGTAGGTTCATGCCATGTAAGAAATCTCTCTTTAGAATTCCAGGTGGTCTCTTTCCCTTGAGTAACTTAGAAAATAAAGGGTAGTTAGTAGACCTTGAAGCCACAAATTATACGCATCGTCTTTCTTCCTCTCTCTTTTACAATCCTTTATAAATTCCCCTTATGCATCGCTTGCACCTCTGTCGGTCTAGGAAGCATAACTGATGGGGGGAGACTTATCGCCATAACTGGGAACTCCAGGCATGGCTGCTGTAGTTCCATTTATCATCAAAATTAGGTAATGGAGTACTAAATAATTCCCAAGTGGATCACATAGGTCCTATCCCTGCCCCCAGGGATAAAAAGATGTACCCCTACTGATGGATAAATAAATTTATCATGTACTGATAGTTATGGTAAATTACACCTGGCAGAATGTTGACTCCTTTCTTTGCCTTTGTTTCCTTGGCACAAAGGATCAGGAGAGAGTAGGTGAAAGTTTGAAAATAGATTTGAATGGGACTCTACCTATGTCCTTTGGTAGAAGCGTTACTCCTTTGGGAACTAAGAGCTCTAGATTCTCAAAGTCTAAAGTAATAGATAATAGAAATACAAATTCCTAGGGCACTTTGGTGGCTCGGACTTGGTGGGTTAGGAATCTGACTCCTGATTTTGACTCAGGTCATAATCTCAGGGTTGTGAGATCAAGGCCCATGTTGGGCCTCATGCTGAGTGTGGAGCCTGCTTAACATTCTCTATCTACCTCTGCCCCTCCACGGCCCCTAAAAAGAAAGACAAATTTCCTACATGGGTTATTGCAAGTTATAGTAATTAAAGCTACTCCTATTTCTATCCTTTTAGTTCATTCATTCTACTTACTGAAGACGTCATCTACTCACATCTCTAAGTTGGTACTGCAGCTGGGTCAGGACATCAGCCTTGAGATAGTTTCATATGTGATATGACATCCATAGACATGTGTCCATTGACATCTCCTTTGGTGTGAAGTTGATCACTGGGCCTGTTGTGTTATTATGCAGGATTCTGTGTTGGTGCCTCAGATATTCTGAATATCTTTGGATAGTGTGTTAGCTGAGGCTCTATGGGCAGGAAAGAAAAATCCATACCCAAAATATATGCTGATTTTGTCAGAATGAATGGATGTCTTCAAGGTAGCAGGGATCCAATGTAGTAAACTTGCCAGCAGCAAGTCTTCTTGGCAGATAGTAAATTATTACAGTCTTGTATGGGTTTGTGTTGTGGCAGGTTCAACATTTAGTAGTAGTAGTAGTAGCTGTATCAGGCTTAGCTGAAACACATACTTTTGGGACCATGTGTATTCCATACCTCTGATATAATGGCTAATCTACTTGTAAACTCATGGTATTAGGAATGAGGTGGTAGATGACACACCCTGACTTATGCCCTGACTGCTTGGTGATTCAGTATTATTCTATTGAGTTTGTTTTCTTATGGGCATCAATATACAATGCAAAGTCTTCAAATGTTATCTTGTAGCTTTCTTCTAAGCCCACAGAAATCCAGTCAGTCATTTGTCATTGCCCATTAGTCTATTTGCATTCTTATCCTGGACTGCTTCTCTTTCCACACTAAGTGGGTAACCAGATATCTGAATCTTGGCCTTTTTCTATTTCTACTTCTATCAGCTGGTCAAAAAGAGTTTCCTCATGTGTTTTCAGGTAGATGTTGAGAAAGAATCACAGGTGCAATATTAACAAATGATGTGGAAGGCTGGCCTATCTGCTCATACAGTTATGCCACCTTATTCATATTATATCTGGAGATGCCTCTTCAGTTTACCATAAATTGCTGTTGAGCTCATTCAGCCTAGGACTTCATGCATTTGACGGGATGCCGCTATGGCCATGCAGTTAAATGATGCCCATGGTCAACGTTTTATGTACCAGACCACTAGCAGACCAGCAGCTATTTGTCAAATGGTGTATAGTTCTCCACTGCAGAATAAGAACTTGCTGCAGATCTTCAGGGATCTCATTATGATTTTTCTATTGGGGAATTTAATAAATGTCATATGGCACCTTTATTAATTGCACCTTTTACATTCATGGCACATTTTACTACTACAAAATAGTATAGAAATGTACCTGTAATAACTAATTCTCTAATTATAACTCACCTCATATGCGTAATCATATCACTATCTTTCATAACCGTTCAGCGAAACGAACATTGCATAGCAAAATTAACATTGGTACAGCACTATTGCTCAACTACAGACTTTATTCAGATTTCATCAGATCTTCAAAGAATGTCTTTTTTCTTTGTTGTTCCAGAACCCAATCCAACATACCACATTGCATTTAGGTGTCAGATCACTTTATGTGAATTAAAACCACAAGTTGATGAACACGTGCCTTATAAAATGGCTAAAATTGAAAACAAAAATCTGACAATACCAAGTTTTGACAAGAGTGTAGAGCAACTGGATTCTTGAACTTCCCTGGTAAAAATGCAGAATGACACAACTTTGCAAGACAGTTTGGCAATTTCTTATGAAGATAAGCACATTACCCAGCAATCGAACTCTAAGAAATATGAAAATAGATGACCATACAAAACCTTTCCTGGAATGCTCATAATAGCCCCATATTGGAAACAACTCAAATGTCCAGTAAATGGTAAATGGACAAACAAATGGTGCTACTTTTGTTATATTGATAACAAAATACTGCTCAGTAATAAAAACAGTCTAATGACACATACGTAAACATGAGTGAATCTCAAAATTCTGACACAAAGAGTACATATTTTACAGTTCCTTTAGACAACATTCTGGGAAAGACCAAACTATTGGAACAGAAATTATAACAGTAGATACTATAAACCAGAGGTTCGTGAAGGGGACTGAATGCAAAAGGGAGGAGGGAATTTGGGGGAGTAAGAAAAATATTCTATTTTTACTGTGTTGATGGTATTTACATGACTATATATTTGTCAAATTTGTTAAAATGAAGCTGAATATTATAGTCATATAAGCTCTCTAAATCTCAGTTATTTTCTCTGGAAATGGGGTTGACAAACATCATCTAAAGATAAGCAAAAATCTGCTGTTTATCTAACAAAGATAAGTTTATCTAACAAAGATACCATAAAACATATGCAGTGTGTCTAGGGTGGTGTTGGCTCAGAGCAAATGCTTAATAAGTAGAATTCAAATTTTTATAATCATTAATACTATAATCTTAAAATTTTACCTGCAAACCAGAAGGATGTGCCCATTCAATTTTCAGATGTTCATCCGGTGGGTCTGAACACTTCTGTTTGTTAATAAGTGTTAGTGGATGTTTTGTATTCATAAGCTAACACTCATTTACATCACCTAGATCTACTAAAAGGAATATAAAAGCTTTGTCTAGTGAGAACAAACATTTGAATATTGAAACTATGGAAGATGAAGCGTTCATACTATAAATATTTTATTCATAATTTATTGAAATCAATGTAAAAGAACATGAAGGAGTTATTTGTCATACCAAGAAATTAAGAGAACACAAAATAAAAATGTGAATTGTTAAAATAGTTTGAGGAACTGCTGAATCACAAGAAAATATATTTTCTGTATTTCTCTCAGTTCATCACATATTCAGACTATGAGCCCACAAAATGGTTATCAAAAAGAGGCCACCATATCATCATCATTAGAAATTAAATAAAAGTTGTAAAGGGTTGGGGCTCTTGGGTGGCTCAGTGGGTTAAAGCCTCTGCCTTTGGCTCAGGTCATGATCTCAGGGTCCTGGGATTGAGCCCCACATTGGGCTCTCTGCTCCAGCTTCCTCCTCTCTCTCTGCCTGCCTCTCTGTCTAGTTGTGATTTCTCTCTGTCAAAAAAAAAA
This sequence comes from Meles meles, assembly GCF_922984935.1. Lineage (NCBI taxonomy): Eukaryota > Metazoa > Chordata > Mammalia > Carnivora > Mustelidae > Meles > Meles meles. The sequence goes on along the minus strand of NC_060078.1, from coordinate 41,934,623 downwards.
AAAAAAAGTTGTAAAGGGTCATTCCATTTCTTTCTTTTATGGTGTTTCCTTTAGCAAAATATAAATTGTGAATCTTTAATTTTGTGTTCTCATCTGCAATGATTCTTTGAAAATTACTAGGCTTACATGGCACATACAGGAGGAAATCTCCCAATTAAAATCTATATTATATAATGATCGATATAAACAAACCAACTAACCATATGCCTCCCTAACCTGCCCCCATTAAACTTCACTTATATTTCAAGGAAAATTTTTATTTCATCATTGGGTGTGTTTTATAGCCCAAGACTTCAAACATTTTCCCAACAGTAGACATCTAATAGAAGGATAACATTAGCCAATGGCTAATTTATACTTCTAACTTACCAAGAACTAAGTAGAGGATATTCTCAAAGAATCTTGTTATAATTTTATTTTATTGTATTTTATTTTATTTAAATTCAATTAAATAACATATAGTATATTATTAGTTTCGGAGGTAAAGTTTAGTGATTTTTCAGTTGCATGTAACAGTGCTCAATACGTCAAGTGCCTTCCTTAATGTTCATCACCCAATTGCACATATATCCCTACCTCTCTCCCCTCCAGCAACCTTCAGTTTGTTTCCTATAGTTAATAGTCTCTTATGGTTTGTCTCCCTCTCTGATTTGGTCTTATCTTTCCCTCACTTCCCCTATGATCCACTGTTTTTGTTTCTTGAATTCCACATGTGAGTGAAATCATATAATTTTCTTTCTCTGGTTAATTTATTTTGCTTACCATAACACCCTCTAGTTCCATCTATGTCATTGCAAATGGTCAGATTTCATTTTTTGATGGGTGAGTAATATTCTGTTGTGAGAGTGTGTGTGTGTGTGTGTGTGTGTGTGTGTGTACCACATCTTCTTTATCCATTCATCTGTTGATGGGCATCCGAGCTCTTTCCATAGTTTGGCTATTATGGACATTGCTGCTATAAACATCAGGGGGCAGCTGTCCCTTCAGATCACTACATTTATATGCTTTGAGTAAATACCTAGTAGTACAATTGCTGGGTCATAGGATAGCTCTTTTTTTAACATTTTTAACATGTTAACATTTTAACATAAAGGAAACTTCATATTGTTTTCCAGAGTGACTCTTTCAGCTTGTATTCCCACCAGCAGTGAAAGATGGTTCCCCTTTACTTGCATCCTTGCCAACATTTTTTGTTTCCTGCCTTGTTAATTTTAGCCTTTCTGACTAGGGTAAGGTGGTATGTCTTTGTGGTTTTGACATGTATTTCCCTGATTCCCAGTGATGTTGAGCATTTTTTCATGTTCAATGGCCATTTGGATGTCTTCTTTGGAGAAATGTCTGTTCATGTCTTCTGCCCATTTTTGATTGGATTATTTGTTTTTGGAGTTTTGAGTTTGATAAGTTCTTTATAGCTCTTGATACTATTGCTTTATCTGATAAGATATTTGCAAATATCTTCTCCCATTCTGTGGGTGTTTTTTATGTTGTCAACAGTTTCCTTTGCTGTTCAAAAGCTTCTGATTTTGATGAAGTCCCAATAGTTCATTTTTGCTTTTGTTTCCCTTGTTTTTAGAGTCATGTCTAGCAAGAAGTTGCTGTCGCCAAGGTCTAAGAGGTTGTTGCCTGTGTTCCCCACTAGAATTTTGATGGATTTTGTCTCACATTGAGATCTTTCATCCATTTTGAGTCTATTTGTGTGAGGAGGTGGGGGTAAAGAAATGGTCCAGTTTCATTCTTCTGCACATGGCTGTCTAATTTTCCCAAAACCATTTTTGAAGAGACTCTCTTTTTTTCCATTGGACATTCTTTCCCGCTTTGTTGAAGACTAGTTGAGCATAGAGTTGAGGGTCTATTTGTGGGCTCTCTATTCTGTTCCATTGATCTATGTGTCTGTTTTTGTGCCAGTACCATACTGTCTTGATGATTACAGCTTTATTGTATAGCCTGGAGTCTGGAATTGTGATGCCACCAGCTTTGGTTTTCTTTTTCAACTTTCCTCTGGCTATTTGGGGTCTTTTCTGACTCTAAAAAAATTTTAGGATTATTTTTTCTAGGTCTGTAAAAAATGTTGATGGTATTTTGACAGGGGTTGCATTGAATGTGTAGATTGCTCTGGGTAGCATAAACATTTTAACAATTCTTGTTTTTTCAATCCATGAGCATGGAATATTTTCCCATTTCTTTGAGTCTTCCTCAACTTCTTTCATAAGTGTACTATAGGTTTCAGAGTACAGATCCTTTACCTCTTTGGTTAGGTTTGTTATGAAGTATCTTATGGTTTGTGCAATAGTAAATGGGATCAATTCCTTAACTTCTTTTTCTTCTGTCTCATTGTTACTGTATAGAAATGCAAATGATTTCAGTGTGTTGATTTTATATTCTGTCACTTTGCTAAGATCCTGTGTAAAAATCTAGCAGTATTGGGGTGGAGTCTTTTGGGTTTTTTACACAGAGTATCATGTCATCTGTGAAGAGTGAGAGTTTGACTTCTTCAACGATTTGAATGCTTTTTATTTCTTTTTGTTGCTGAAGCTAGGACTTCTAGTACTATGTTGAAAAACAGTGGTGCTTCATTGTCCTATTCTTGATCTTAGGAGAAAAGGTCCAAGTTTTTCCCTGTTGAGAATGATATTTGCTGTGGGATTTTTGTATATGACTTTTATGATATTGAAGTATGTTCCCTCTATCCCTATACTATGGAGAGTTTAATCAAGAAAGGATGCTGTATTTTGTCAAATGCTTTTTCTAAGTCAATTTAGAGGATCATACTGTTCTTGTCCTTTCTTTTATTAATGTGGTATATCACATTGATTGATTTGCAGTTGTTAAACCAACATTGCAGCTCAGTAATAAATCCCACTTGGTCGTGGTGAATAATCCTTTTAATGTATTGTTGGTTCTTATCAGCTAGTATCTTGACGAGAATTTTGGCATCCATGTTGATCAGGGATACTGGTGGAATCTATTTGCTGGGTCTTTGTCTGATTTTGTTTGATTCTTCTTTAATTTCCTGGTTGACCCATTCATTCATTCTCATTTCAAGTTTTAAAACATTGTGGTCTGAGAATATGCAGGGAATAATCCAAATCTTTTGGTATTGGTTGAGACCTGATTTGTGACCCAGCATGTGATCTATTCTGGACAATGTTCCATGTGCCCTAGAGAAGAACGTGTATTCTGTTGCTTAAGGATGAAATGTTCTGGATATATCTCTGAAGTCCATCTCATCCAGTGTGTCATTCAAGGCACTTATTTTCTTATTGATCTCCTGGTTAGATGATGGGCCCCTTGCTGCAAGTACAGTGTTAAAAGTCCCCTACTATTATTGTTTTATTATCATTCATTTCTTTAATTTTGTTATTAATTGGTTTATTTTATTGACTGCTCCAAGTTAGGGGCATAAATATTTACAACTGTTGGATCATCTTGTATCGGCCCTTTAATTATGATATAGTGTCCTTACTCATCTTTTATTATAGCCTTTAAAATAATTTGTCTGATAGAAGGATTGCTACCCCAACTTTCTTTTGATGTCCATTAGCATGATAGTTCTCCACACTGTCACTTTCAATCTGGAGGTGTTTTGGGATCTAAAATGAGTCTCTTATAGACAGTGTATCAATGGGTCTTTTTTTGTGTGTTTTTTATTTTTTAATCCAGTCTGATACCTATGTCTTCTTTTTTTTAACATTTTATTTATGTATTTTACAGAGAGAGGCACAGCAAGAGAGGGAACACAAACAAGGGGAGTGGGAGAGGAAGCGGGTGCCCCACAGAGCAGGGAGCCCACTGTAGGGCCTTGGGATCATGACCTGAGCCAAAGGTAGATGCTTAACAACTCAGCCAGCCAGGCACCCCACCCTATGTCTTTTGATTGGAATGTTTAGCCCATTTATATTCAGAGTAATTACTGAAATACATGAATTTGGTGTCATTGTATTACCTGTAAAATCACTGTTCCTGTATATTGTCTCTGTTCCTTTCCAGTCTTTGTTAATTTTTGGTTCTCTCTTCACTGAAAGGATCCCCTTTCATGTTTCTTGAGGGGCTGGTTTAGTGATTACAATTCTTTTAGTTTCTGTTTGTCCTGGAAACTCTTTATATCTTCTTTTATTTTAAATGACAGCTTTGCTGGGTTAAGTATTCTTGGCTGCATATTTTTTTTTCATTTAGCACCTTGAATATTTCATGTTAATCCTTTCTGGCCTACCAGGTCTCTTTGGACAGGTCTGCTGCCAGCCTTATCTTTTTACTCTTGTAGTTTAAGGACCTCTTCCTCTGAGCTGGATTTTCTCTTTATCTCTGAAGTCTACAAGCTTCACTATTATGTGTGTAGGTGTTGACCTATTTTTACTAATTTTGAGGGGGTTCTCTGTGCCTCCTGTTCTTGAATGCCTGGTTCCTTCCCCATATTAGGGAAGTTCTCAGTTATAACTTGCTCCAGTATACCTTCTGCCCCCCTCTCTCTTTTCTTTTCCTCTAGGCCCTCCAATCACTCTAATATTGTTTTACTTTATGGTATCGCTGATGTCTCAAATCCTCCCCTCATGATGCAGTAGTTGTTTCTCTCTCTTTTTCTCACCTTCCTTATTTTCTATCATTTTGCCGTCTTTATCACTGACTCTCTCTTCTGTCTCACTTTTCATAGTAATTATAGTGTCCATTTTTTATTGCATTTCAGAAATAACCTTTCTGATTTTGAACTGATCAGATTTTAGTTCTTTTATTTCTCAAGTAAGGGATTCTCTAGTGTCTTCTGTGTGTTTTTTGTTTTGTTTTGAGCCCAGCTAGTATCTTTATAATCACTGTTTTGAATTCTAGTTCTGACATCTTACTTATATCCATATTTATTAGATTCCTGCCTATAAGTTCTGCCTCTTGTTCTCTTTTTTGGGGGGAGTTCTTCCCTCTTGTCATTATGTCCATAAAATAGGTGAAAAGGAGGGAAAATACAAAAATAGCAAAATGACACCAGAAAAAAATATACATTATTTTCAGAAGAGGAAAGAAACCAAAAAGAAAAGAAAAGGCAAAAAATGGGAATAAAACCAGACAAGTTGGACAAAACAGAACAATAGACTGAATCCTGGGTGCATTTTGGTCTGTTTTTTAGAAGAAACTAGATCCCAAAATAAGCAAGAAAGAAAACCTTACACAGATACAAAAATGTAGTTGAATACAATGAAAGGAAGCCAAAAATGAAAAATATATGTATAAAACATAAATGTGAAAATGAAAATGTAAAAATACTTTAAAAGTAATTGGTATGATAAAAAATAGTTGAAAAGGACAATAAAATATGAAACTGAAGGACTAAAGAGTAAGAACTATACCAGAAAAATATACACTACATACTAATCACAAGAGAACAGAAACTTAACAAAAGAAAAGGAATATAATATGAGAATAAAATGGGAATAAAATCAGACAAGAAATTGAAGAGAACAGAAGAATAAACTAGATTCTTGGTACATTTTGATCTGTTTGTTAGTAGAAACTAGATTCCAAAGAGGTAAGAAAGAAAAACTTATATACATACAAAATAAAGTTTAATACAATGAAAGGACACCAAAAATGAAAAAACAAAATAAAACAAAACAAAACTATATCTATATCTATATATAATTTTTGTCTTTTTAAAATTTTTATTTTTTCACTTATATAACATATATTTCTATATATATTATATGTTACTGTAATTGAAAAAATGAAAATTTTAAAAAAGACTTAAAAATTATAAATAATATAAGAAAATAGCTGAAAAGTATGATAAAATATAAAATTAAAGAACTAAAGAATAGTAAGGAAAAAACATGAATACTACATACTATCTTCCCCTAGTGCTGGAATTTTCCAATTCTGTGTGATTGGTAAACTTGGCATTAGCTGAATGTTCCCTCTAGTCTTCTGGGGGAGGGGTCTGTTGCTCTGATTATCAGTTGTCTTTGCCTGGGAGGAGTTGCACTACCCTTGTCAGGGGGCCACACTCAGTGTAAACAGCTCAGGATTGCTCTATGTGGCTTTTGTTCCCTGAAGGCTTTCAGCACTGCTTTGGATGATGGAAATGAAAAGAGCTGCACCTCAATCTCCAGCCCTGGGAACTGAAATTTCGTACCACCAACAGCCCCCACCCCCAGTCCCCCCTCCCCCACATTCCTCACTGTGACTTAAGGAAAACTAGTCAATTACTTCTGTCTCCCTGGTTTGTGTTTGAGCTAGATGTGCAACCAGCCTGTGACCAAGCATTTTGATATGAGGCACATGACCCCAGTTTGAGTTTCCAAACTTTATGGACTCTTGCAGGGTACACACATGCCATTCCTCCTGAGGGATGGAAGGGGGTGTCCCATTGTTCTGCTGCTTGCTGGGCCCCTGCTTGAGAGCTGTCACCCAACCCTGCAGTTCCTGGTTTATGACAACACCAAGCAGAAAGCCCGTGTCTGGGCTCACTGTTTGCAGCCAACTTCCCTGCTCTTATGCTTGGGAACTCTGCCAGTCAGGTACCCCCATTCTTTTTGTGACCTCAGGAATTCTGAACCACACTGTCCTGTCTCACCTCCTGAGCACCTTTCAAGTAAACTCCTAAAAGTTCTGATTTTTGCATTCTGCTGCTTATAACACTTTCTAGTAGCTGGCTTAGAGAATCTTCCTCCCCCCAGGGTTTATCTTCTGAATATCACTTCAGATTCATGTCTCTGCACATCCTACATTGCAGAAAGTGGTCACTTTTCTATTTGTAGAATTGTATCAAATCTTTTCTCAGATGCCTGGTTGATTTTGTATTTTCAGAATGATTTGATAAATATATCGCTGATTTCCAGGGACCAGACAAAACTAGGATCTCCTACTCTTCTGCCATCATGGAGGTCTCCCCTTGGTATGGTTTTTAATCTAGAAAGACAAAGGACCAAAAGAAAGGACGGGTGGAAAGAAAAGGACTTGAGATCCCTCTTGCCACTGTTGGTGGGTGACACTGGCATGTCCTTACTTTGGGGAAGCCCAGAGTTCATGTGACATCCTCAGTGGCAGGAAGCATTCCTTGAATTGGGATTCTCTCTCTTGTGCCAGTAGCAGACAAGGAGAGACACTAGGTTTCTGGCCAAACAAAAAAGACACGTAGAGAGATCATCCCAGCTCAAAGAGATTTTTTCAATATGAGTATCCTAGCTAGGTTGCCCATATAGCCAACTAATTACACTGTTTCTGAACCCCAGAACTCCCACATAAGTTTTCATTAAGAGCTTAAGTTCTGATTAAAAGTTACTGGCAGAACAGAACTAATAGAAGTAGTACTGAGGAAAAAAAAATGATAAAGGAAATGAATCCACTCAATTTATGGACAAGCATGTAGGTGACCTGGATGGATATCCTCTCATTCAGAGTGATCATATAAGTAAAAACTGGGATTAGATCCATGCAAAAGTCTACATCAAGACAAGGAAGGAGAAATATATAACTAGCAAGATTCAAAAGAATATATATGTGTATACACATCTCTGTTCCCATATCTGTACCTATGCTTACCTGCATATTTTCATGAATAGGTATATATAGATCTATAAATCTATCTCTACATATCTATAAAAGTTGGTTGCCTTATACAGATTTTGTATGCTGATGAGATTTCTCAAAGTAAACTTTGAAAAAGGTTATGTAACCTATTTTAAGACTATTAAAAAATACAGAGACAAATGCTTATCAGCATCAGACAAGATGCTTCTAGGTGACATTCCAGTGGGGTTTGTTCTTACAGAAGGCAAGCAGCCAGCTCATGTGAAGGAAGTATGTCAGGCATATGTGTGTGTGTGTGTGTGTGTGTGTGTGTGTGTCTACACACCATTTTTACTTATTGCCCGTTCAAGTCAGTAACTTGTGACTGTCTACAAACGATAAAAGTAGATCTTAACACTGTTTTTTTTCTTGACTTATTCCATGTTGTTGTTGAGACATATTTTAGGACAAGAAATGACTTCACCACAGGGCCTCTTGCATTTAAGATTTTCCTTGCAGAGATGGAAGAAAATACTGCCTCTGTCAACTGGCTTTAGTATATGTTTTTTTATTTTCTGTTAGAAAAAGAGTAAAGAAATGTCAAATAGCCAAATATGTTAGCCCCTATCCACTGCTGTGTCACCACAAACGGATTTTCTCAAAGCAAAATATAAAAATGGCCAATGCTTTTGAAGTAGGATTGGCAAACTTGTTATGTAAAGGGTCAGACAATAAATATTTTAGGCTTTGTGAGTTACACAGCTTGTGTCACAACGACTAACTGCCATGTAGGACAAAACCACCATAAGCAATGTGTAAATGAATAAGCACTGCTATGTGACGGAAACAAGCAGCAATCCAGTTTTGTCCCTTGGGTGGTAGTTTGCTGACCCCGACTTAGCAAGTATATGGACTTTATGGTACTAACGTTAAAAAAAAAAAAAAGGTAAAATGAAAAGACATGATTTTGTGGGGAAATGAAGCTTTTTATACTGGAGTAGAGAGAGGGAAATTTAGATGACTAAAGGAAAGAGTACTATAATCCAATAAAGGGAATACAATTTTTTTTCTTTAGAATCACTTTAGAATTGGCACTTCAGGGAAATCAGCCATGTCTCAGCTGCAAGGTTCCAGCACTCGACACCTTTGTCTCAATTTGGGAAATCTCTGAAGAGTCATCCCGGTTCCAGAACTCCTGATGGAATCAGATGGTGCCCCCACAGAGATTGAACTGCAGGTCAGTTTTTCCTTGGTCCAATCCTTTCATTTCTTTTAGGAATCATTCCCAAGTATCCACAAATCGCTGTCTCAAATTCCATTTCCAGGGATCTGTACCTAAGATGATCATCACCCAGCTTTATAATTAACATTATTTCTTATTTGTTTTATATCTATTTGTTAGTTTTTAAAGATTTTATTCATCCATTTGAGAGAAAGAGAGAGTGAGAGCGCATGGCATGGGCACCAGTAGTGGGAGGGGCAGAGACTCGCTGCTGAGCAGGGAGACTGACAGGAGCCTTGATTCCAGGACCCAGGGATTGAGACCTGAGCCAAGACAGACACTTAACCAACTGAGCCACCCAGGCACCTCTATTTCTCATTTCTTTTAGATATGACTTTTGTTTTCATTGAGGAATTGAACATCTTAGCCACAATTCGAAACTCTCCCCTCTCATTATCTCTATGGAAATCCTCAGTCTTTAGTTCAGTGTTTATAATTCCTATGAAAATTTTTGTATTTTAATGTATATTTAGGAATCCATAAGCATTTATATAGTAACTTTTACAGGTATTTATGCATCTGCTTTCATTTAAAATTTATCAGCTGTCAATATTTGACATATTTGTTTTAGATCATATGATCTAATATTGACAGCTGATAAATTTTAAATGAAAGCAGATGCATACCTGGTGTATTATTTTCTGTATACTTCTTTATATTAAATTCGGAGGAGTAAACATTTGTATAAAGTAAATTAATTTAATGCAAAGAAAAATAATAATGGCAATCGACTGTGTCCATCCTCTATTTCTTTCTAGTCAATAGAGTCCACTTTGTGTTACCCGAAAGCCTTTCTCTGTGTGACCCAGATTGACCCAGCTAGCTCCATCTGCAGCTGCACGTTGGCCTGCTTGCTCCCCTGCTCTTGCCCCTCGCTGGCCTTATATCCCACAGAAAGCTAGCCCTGAAAAACGGTCACTAGCAGAAGTACGTTCTGGTCAAATAACTTGCCAACTATGTAAGCCATAGGCTCCTTCTGGATGTGCATTCTCCATATTAAAGGTGGCAAGAAATTCTACAGTAAATAAACCTATTTAACTTTTATTTAACTGGTATTTCCCAATTTTCTTTTTTTTTCATGAAATTTTCGACCTCAGATCTCCTAATAAATTACCCACAGAACCAATGTACTGTGAACACACATTGCAATCACCACTCTAGTTATATTTTGTCTGCTCATTGTCCATCCTCAAATAGTCCATAAATTATTGTGTTCCATGTTTTGTCCTTTCTGGTACATGTGTTGAGGATGGGTGTTTTGTTTTGTATTGTATTGTTTTGTTTTATCCACCCAATACAGTGCTTTTTGTCCTTCCAAAACAATTTAATATGTCACCTCCACTGTGTGGCCTAGTAAGACAATCAGTCCCTTGTCCACTAGAAAAGATCCTTAATTAATTAGAATCTCAGCTCCTTGAAAGCTGGGTCACTATTAGCCCTGTTCACTCAATGACACCAGTACCTAGCACAGAGATGGAATTCAGTAAATGCATGTTGAGTTCCTAGTGGGCAAATGGGTGGATAAATATGTGTTCTCATGGAATTAATGCACAATGATCATATTATATTGCAAGCATTTCTTTAAACATCCCTCAAACTAGACTGCCCATTCCTCAATGGTAGGGACTGTGCCTGATTTATGTGCATCTGCACTGCTTAACACCATGTCTGTCATGTAACAGAAGCTCAAGAGAAGCAATTTGAGGTTCTGGAAAAAGAAGAGAGAAAATATAGGTGGAATCCAAAAAATTTATATGAAGGTCAAGCCCGAAATATTCTCCCTAAAATGTAAGGGGAGGAAGACATGAAAAGAATCTGCTTAGAACAGCTAGCAAAGAAGGAAGGGAGGGAGGGAGGGAGCAGCTAGCCTATTTCAAAGTAAATGTGTATAAATTATCTTTAATTCTTCCATGCGATTTTCTTCCTCTCCCATTGCTCTTTGCGTGGAGAGAGTGACTCTTAAAGATGACTAATCAGAGGCCCAAGGGTCAAATCTCAGAAGCCACTTGTGAAAAATACTGAGTTTGTGTAACTTATAGGAAGCTTCCAGGTTTGTAACATTTTGGTCTAGCATGAAGATTGCATTCTCTTAGAGGCATTGTATATTCAGGGGATGGATGTCTTCTTCCAGAGAGGAGGAAGTCTTACAGTCCAGCAGTCGGTAGGAGCAAATGTGTTTAGAAATTTTATAATTAGCTAATCTGTGGTTTTCCAGGTTATTATTATTCTTGTTTACTTGCTTTAGTTTACTTCTTGTTAACTTCCACTTCGTCATACTTCATAATTCTTTCTTCTTACCCAGCTAATTCATCCGTCACTTCTACTGCTGAAACCCAATGCTATATGGCAGAAAAACTCCCTCGTACTTTCAATCTCCTCATAGAATTCTTTCTCTGACTCCATGCCTTTAAAAAAGATCTTCTGTGAAGATGTCATCCCTCTATTACCCTCTCTCAAATAGATCGCATGCATACTGCACATCTGCAATAATTTGGAGTAGAGAAGTGAGTTTGGCACCTTCATCCATGGTGTTGTTTTTCTGGACCACCTGTTTCTTCGTACTATGTAATACTCTCGACTGCTTGAGGTTCATGTCAGCCTGCTGAAGCAGTGTCTCTCTCTCTGTACAGAGGCCAGCTATTCACTCCAGTCTACTTCTCCTAGCGTTTTCTTCCTTCTTCCCTGCCCATCCCCCGAGACTGAAGTAGGAGCTCTTCCAGTGTTCTTTCATAGAGTCCTGTAATTTTCCAAGAATGAATCAGCATGTGGTTCTGAATCCCCTTGTGTGTATTCCTTAGCAGAATATAACTCCCTGAGAGTCATCACTGCCCCCCCTTTTTTAAATTATTGCACCTATGTATTTGGCAAAGTGCCTGCCCCCAGTTTTACTCCAGTAAATATTTCTTGAATAACTAAAATATTATAGCATACAGGGCATAAGATCTGGATCTCCGTTTCAAACGTCATTAATGTTGTTGACATTATCCACCAGTAATACTCACGTCTCCATAAAGCTTTCTAATTAACACTGGTTGCTGTTTGTCCGGTTTGGGCTCATTTATTTGTGTCAGACAGCTCATCATACTATATGACTCTTCATTTTTCCACTAATTTCCTGGATCCTGGTTCAAGATCTATGTTCTGTCAAGGGTGAGCTATCAGTCTTTAGAAGGTGAGTTAAGGGAGAATATTTAGTAACAATTCTTTCTGCTTAAAGAGGACATAGAACCAAGTAAGCTAGACACTTTCTATTGTCCCTGACCACTTTGAAGAGACCTTCAAAACTGCTACCTATTAATCCTACCAACCTGGTATGTTATCACATTCCAAATCCAACACTTGAGCACCTAGCCTATCAATGTACAGGTCACTTCACCCTAAACTCATAGAACATATTTGTGTTCTAATTTGGTGCTGGATGAATAACCAACAAAAATGGCCCCATAAAAACAAATTTGGTTCATAAAGATTGGTAGGTATCTTCCTCAATCTCAGTGCTCCTTTGAGATCTTCCCAAATCAACATAACTTCTGGAATTATCCATGTTAGTTTCTATAAACTTTAAACTCTTACTCTAACTCCCAGTTTTCCCCGGATCTGTTCCTCACATCTACTTATTCAGTGTTGGGGTCCACCCTTGTTCAATACTTATAAAGTCACCAGTCCCTAGCAAAGCTGATTATTGCTAAAGTCATCCCTCTAAATAATTTGTTCCCTCCAGTGACCCATAGATTTCAAACCATGTCTGCCTTACTTGAAACTTCTCTTGATTCTGATGGACATGAATTAAACTGAATTTCAATTAAAATCTTAGAGTTCACCATTAACTCTTACTTATAATTTTGTCCTAAGCCTAACCTATTTAAATAAATATACAAGGAGCCTAATTTATAATCTACAGCAGTATTCCCAGATGAGATATATGCATCATCACCACTTGTACCCTCTAAAGATAGGGCTGTAAGTATTTCATTCTCTTGACCTATCCCTGATCACGCCAGGTCTACCCAATCATTTGTCCTGGAGAGAACTAAGGAGAAAAATAATGTTTTCATTCCTTTCCAAATGAAGAGTTTTAATACCCATATTTCGTTGTAACTTGACCAATGTATCTTCGAAGCTAGACACTGACCATTCACCGTTGTCCTCATCTACTCTGCAGGATGGACTGATGGTTTCTATTTTGTGATCCAAGGAGAAGAACCCCTTGTTATTTTGTTGCAATACCTGCTTTTATTTTTCAACTCAGGCAGACAGAATCTGGAATCTCTTAATTTAGCTCCTTCATCATCCTCTTAACAGGGTATCTATGAATGGTACTCTCAGTTGTCATCAATTTACTGAAATATTTTATTTACAGTGCCATCTGTATATAGCTTTTTTATGCTCTCTGCATAGTATTTGGCAAAGAATAATATTATGGTATGATTCTTTCTGTATATATCACATAAGAAAACAGAATATATACTGATAACCCATTCTAGCTAATAAAATTGTTCTTTTATACTTCCTGAGCTACAGATCATGATCTTAATTCCTTCCTGAATTACTTGGCTCTTGCTTTTTACATGCAGATGGACCCTCCCTGGGACTCAGTGGACTTAGTCACATATTCATATTCTGTTCTACCCCCTGAAATATCAAGTGTCGCTCTATAAAATTCCTCCCTGAACCACTTGTTCTTTGATTCCCAGAATATCAATACAGTAATGTTTCAAAGCTGGCTGGGATATAAATATGCACCACTTATATTCTTAAAGAGCTCTACTTATAACATAAATGCTTTAAATCATTATCAAGGGAAATGAGCTGCTATTCAATGCTTAAAACTTGACTATGTAGTACATTTAAGCATTCTATATAGCTCATATGATGACCAAAGCATCTTTGCTAGTTTGAAGATGTGGGTGTTTTGTAAAACCTAGGTGATAAAAATGTACCTCGACAAGTCATAAAAGGAACAAACCAAAAAAGAAAAATTGTAATAGGAGAGCCTCGTACATATTTGGAGTATGATACATTTCATATATTGCATCCCAACAGAGGGGGTAAGGTCAGTGTTTTTTATATGAAGCCACATTAATTTGAACTCAGATACAGTTTTGAATTCTGCCTCTCCACCTAATAAATTATGTGACCTTGGAAAAGTACTTAAACTTCTTCAAACTATAAAATAAGGAGTGGTTAGTCTATAAAAAGTGTAACAGAGTTGGTGTGACTGTCAAATAAAATGTTCTGTGAAAAAACTTAGCAGAGTAGTTAGCACATGTCAGGTGATCAATCATCATTAGCTTTCTATAGTACATTAACTGCAAGAAGAAAACCCTTTAATATATTTCTTAGAAGACATGCTTATTAGTGAGAGAATCATTAAAAATGATAAAATAAGTATGTGAGAAACATAAGCAGAGATAAATACATTGATGAAAATGATGCCTACACATAAAGCACATTTTTTCTTAAGTCAGCATAAAGAGGAATGATTTTTTTTTTCCATTATTTCTACACAATACTCATTTACTCAAAACTATGGAATAGTAGAAACGGCAAAACCCACAGAACCAGGAAGCTTAAACAAATCCTAGACCTCTGAGTCTCAACTTCCTCATCTGTAAAATACCTAATTCACTGCTGTCTTGAATGGGAATTAAAGACGTCAAATGATAGGTGACAGTTCAGTGCAAACCACAGAGTACTATACAGCACATGGCATCATTCCGACATCAGCAGCATTGAATACGTGCTGCCTAAGAGTTTTTCTGGGCTTGTTTCTGGCAAGCATTTTAGGAAAAAAACGCTACCAGATAAAGGCTCTGTAATTTCAACATACTTTGTGCATTGGAATACCTGATTAATGGAAAATTAAATAAAACTGTAATCACTGGTGTTTATTAACCTACCGAAATACCAGACGCAAAGAGCTGGCACTTCAGAGGAAGGGAAGTTACTCATGGCTGGAGTGTGTGGATGTGTCCTCAGACCATTAGATGTTGAAACATGAACTGCTGCTTATGGGGGTTACAATGAAAATGTCTTTTCATCTGAGATGTTTTCTTGAGTAATTCATGTTTTGCAACCTCCATTTTGTGTCTAACCCATACTTCATCCAAAATGATTATGGTTTTGTTTATACACCTTTAATTTTTCAACTTAGTGCTTAAACACTTTTTCTTTTCCTAAATTAAAAAAAAAAGTCATTTGGGAGATCCATATGTTAAAAATCTCATGATATTTCTTCCCTATTAAAGTCAATTGATAGGGGCGCCTGGGTGGCTCAGTGGGTTAAAGCCTCTGCCTGCAGCTCAGTTCATGATCCCGGGGTCCTGGGATAGAGCCCTGCATTGGGCTCTCTGAGAAGCAGGGAGTCTGCTTCCCTTCTCTCTCTCTCTGCCTGCCTCTCTGCCTACTTGTGATCTCTGTCTGTCAAATAACTAAATAAAATATTTTTAAAAAAATAAAGTCAATTGATGTAATAGCAGAAGAACCATCAAGGAATGGGATAAATGTGGCCAAATTTGGCTCTTGTCTAGACTCTAAAGGACTGATTAATATATACAAGTTGTGCATGTTTTTCATTGCTTCATAAGAGACCTGCAAATATTTTTCTAATGCCATAGGGCCTTGTAAGATTTTTCAGTCTCTTTGAATTCCTGCATAAAAATGGACAGCAACTATACAGTGAAACCAAACACACATGGGCAACATTTATAACAAAGGTAGGTTCTTCCTTATGAACTGCAAAATATGCCAGTAACCACAAGACAAGCATTGCACCACCACTGTTTATATGAGAAGAAAATGAAGGGAGCAAGAAGGGTGGCTTCTTTTGGATCTTAGAGCAGAAGTGACCTTGAGGAGTCAACAGATTCTCTGTAAACCATAATGGGCCAGCTTGAGAACAGCAGCTGCCACAGGCAAGAAAAGGGGTTGGCACCCCACGGACTGGGTGAGTGCTGGGGGCCCAGGGTAGGAAGTAATAAAGAAGTACAACAGCCCCGCCCCCAAGGACTCTCAAAATAGACTCTGCAGGAATCTGTTTTAGGGGAGTCCCTCACTGAGCAGAAACCTCTGGGAGTTGAATTAAATTAAGCAGTTTAGGACAAGAGAGAGGAGACACGAGAAGATCTGCATAAAAGTGGGAAAGGAAAGCATAGCCAGGAAATCCCGGGAAACAAGGCACAGAAGCGGGAGCTCTGTGAAGTTATTAAAGCTTTCCTGAACAATTTTCTTCCTTCTAAAAGATCAGAAAATTTTCACAGAAAAATCCAGAAAAGCTTCAAATCACCATACACCAAATGGAAGTTTACATCTCTTTCTCATAAAATGATAAAGATAATAACAGAAAACACACTCATATTTGGAGTAATGAAAAAGTGTCAAGCTTAAAATCTCAATAAAAGCTATTGTAAGAAAAGAATGAGAATCAGAGCTGACTAAGTTCCTCACAGGCTATGGGAGCATATTACATAGATAAACCCACGAGACAAACTAAAATTGTCACTATTTCAAAATGAGCCAAAAGGCATTAGGAAAATACAGGACCTGAAGGGGAAAATATGAATAAGAATCAGCAAAACTCACAAATAGGGTACTGAACTCAGGAAAGGATAAATAATAATATAAGCAATTAAGATGACTCTGGAAAAAAACAGAACAAAAGAAAGGAAAAACAAGATAATGTCTTAAGAAATGGAAGATAAAAAGGATTTTTTTAATTAAAAAGAAATGAGGCAATAAAAAAGTAATTGAGATAGTGATAAATAACAATGATGAGTTAAAAAGATTGCCCTAGAAATGATAGGCATCTCCGAAAACAAAACCAAAGCAAGAGAACAAGAACCCTTGCTTGAAATGTAAAAGGAAGGAGGGAAGGGATAGGGGGGAAGAGGAAGGGAAGGTAGGAGGGCTGGAGGGGAAGGGAGGAAAGAAAGAAGGAAGGGAGAAAAAACAGATTTGAAATTACATTATTGACAAACTATCACTTCACATATATGTGAAGACCTCTACCTAGAAATAGCCAATATGAAGATATATTCTGATAAAATTGCTGGATTAAAAATCAAAATAATAAGCTGGGACACCTGGGTGGCTCAGTCATTAAGCTTCTGCCTTCAGCTCAGGTTATAATCCTGGGGTCCTGCGATTGAGCCCCATATCGGGCTCCCTGCTCAGCAGAGAGCCTGTTTCTTCCTCTCCCACTGCCCCTGCTTGTATTCCCTCTCTTGCTCTGTCTCTCGCTATCAAATACATAAATAAAATCTTTTAAAAAATAAAAATAATAAGCCTTGTTTAGAGCAGTTTTAGGTTCATAGCAAAAGTGTGCAGGAGGTACAAAGAACTGACCCATCTTCACCCAGTTACAACCTCCCCCACTATCAGCATCTCATGCCACAGTGGCACTAATGAACCTGCACTGACACGTCATTAACCCCTGGAGTCCACGGTTTACATTAGGGCTCACTCCTAATGTACATTCTAATGGGTTTTTGCAAGTGTTAAATGACATAGATCCATCATTATAATATCATACAGAATAGTATCACTGCCCTAAACGTCTTCTGTGCTGTTTATCCCGCCTTTGCCCCATCTCCTGACAATCACTGGTATTTTTACTATCTTCATAGTTTTGCCTTTTCCAGAATGTCATATAGTTGGAATCATACCGTACAACTGGCTTTTCATATTGCTGTCTTTCACTTAGTAATATTGCATTTAAGTTCCCTCTATATCTTTATTTTCATGACTTGATAGTTCTTTCTTTTAAGTACTGTATAATATTCCATCATCTGGATGTACCACAGTTTATTTATCTACCCACTCACTTCTAAAGGACAACTTTTTGCTTCTAAGCTTTGACAGTTATGAATAAAGCTTGCATAAGCATTCATGGCAGGTTGTTTGTGGATATGTTTTCAGTTCTTTGGTAAATACCAAGGAGCACAATTGCTAAATCACCAAGTAAGACAATAATTTGGTTTTGTAAGACCCTGCTAAGTTGTTTTCCAAAGTGGCTATACCATTTGGCATTCTCACCATCAGTGAATGGGACTTCTTCTTGCTCCACCTCCTTGCCAGCATTTGCTGTTGTCAGTGTTCCAGATTTTGACCATGCTAATGTTACTGAAACCCAAGTTTGACTGCTTGCCACTTGAAAGCCAACTCAAGAGACAAGTGTTGGAACATAAAATTTGCTTTATTCAGGAGGCTGGCAACCTGGGGAGATGGCAGACTGATGTCCAAAGACCATTTCCAAGATTCTAAGTTAAGGGGTGGAGTTTTCAAAAGGAAATTCAGGGTAGGAGATTACATACAAATTGATGAAAAGGACAGAGAAATTTATGCCTATTTATGAAGAAAGATGGAACATGTGCACTGAGCATACATATATGTAGCATACATTGTGTTTTTACTTTAGAGTGGAGACTTAACATCAGAAACAGGCAAAAGTGAGCTCCTGATCTCAGGATTTTATCTTAGGACAAGAAGAAGGGGCTCTGGGCATGGTCTGAGAGCCAGTGTAAATATAAGGGGGTCTTGTACTCCTTATTTTGTGTCAGAAATTCAGGGCTTTGCTTATTCATAGACTGGAATGTGTCAGTTGACCTTGAGTCCAGGCTTCTGCAGAAACAGTTAATGCATTTTCTTGGGGGGTCTGAAAAGACACAGTAATTATGCTATTATTTTCCTTCTAAGCACTGCTTTCAAAGCATCCTGCAAATTTTGATCATTTGCATTTGCATTTGCATCTAGTTCAAAATATTTTTAAATTTCTCTTGAGATTTTTTCTTTGACCCATGTGTTATTTAGAAGTATGTTGTTTGGTCTGCATGTATTTTGTGGTTTCCCAGTTATCTTTCTGTTATTTATTTCTGTTTAGAATTCCATTGTGATCCAAGAGTAGATTCTGTATGATTTATATTATTTTCAATTTATTGATGTGAGTTTTTTATAGCTTAGAATATTTTCTATGTAGGCAAATTCCTATGTGAATTGAGAAGAATGTATATTCTGCTATTGCTGGATGAGTAGTCTAGAAAGCTGTAAACTTTCCATCCAATATCAGGAGCAAGGCAAGGATAACTACTCTTCCCACTTTCATTCAACACAATATAGAATTCTACCCAGAGCAATAAGCTAAGAAAAAGAAATAAAAGGCATCCAAATAGGAAAGGAAGAAGCAAAATTGTCACTGTTTACATATGACATGATATTCTATACATAAAATCCTAAAGACTCCATCAGAAAAACTACTAGAACTAATAAACAAATTCAGTAAAGTTGTCGAGTACAAAATCAATAAACAAAATGTGTTGCATTTCTAAACATTAATAATGATCTATCAGAGTGAGAAATTAAGTAAAGAGTCCCATTTGCAATTGCATCAAATTCAATAAAACACGTAAGAATAAATTTAACCAAGGATGTAAAAGACCTATATGTATGTTAAAAACTATAAGATACTAATGAAAGAAATTGAAGAAGAAACAGATAAATGGAAAAGATATCCCATGCACATGGACAGGAAGAATCAATTTTGTTAAACTGTCCATACTACCCAAAGCAATCTATAGATTCAGTGTAATCCCCATCAAAATTCCAATGATATTTTCACAGAAATAGGACAATCCTAAAAGTTTTGTGGAACCATTAAAGACCCCAAATAGCCAAAAAATTCTTGAGATAGAACAACGAAGCTATAGGCATCATGCATCCTGTTTCAAACTATATTACAACTATAATAATTAAAATAATATGGTGCTGGCATAAAAACAGACACATAGGTAATGGAACAGAATAGAGAGCCCAGAAATAACTCATGAATATATGGTCAAATAATTTATGACAAAGAAGTCATGAATAGACAAAAGGGAAGAGACAGTCTCTTCAATAAATAGTGCTGGGATAATTTGGACAGCCACATGCAAAGGAATGAAACTTTAAAGGTTCAAATGTAAGAACTGAAACCCTAAAACTCGTAGAAGAAGTTTGGTGATGATTTTTTGAAATTTGACCCCAAAAGCAAAAGAAGTAAAAGTAAAAATAAGTAAGGGGGACTAAACCAAACTTAAAAGCTCCTGTACAGCAAAAGAAACCGTCAACAAAATGAAAAAGCAACCTACTAAAGGGGAAACAATATTTGCTAATTATACATCTAAGAAGGGGTAATATCCAAAATATGTAAAGAACTCATAAAAATCAATAACAAAAAATCATTAAAAATGGGCAGAACATCCAAATAGACATGTTTTGAAATAAGACATATAGATAGCCAGTAGATACATGAAAAGATGTTCTGCATTATTAATCATCAAATAAATGCAAATCAAATAAATGCAGTGAGATATTACCTTGCTCCTGTTAGAATGGTTGTTATCAAAAAGGTTGAAATAACAAGGGTTGCAAGGATGTGGAGAAAGAGAATCCTTGTGTATTGTTGCTGGGATTATATAGCCACTATGGAAAACAAATTACAGAGGTTCTTCAAAAAATTAAAAATAGAAATATCACATGATCTAGCAATTCTACTTTGGGTATTTATCTGACAAAAGAGAAAACAGCAACTTGAAAAAATATGCACACCTCCATGTTCATTACAGCATTATTTACAGTAGCCAAGATATGGAAACAATCTAAGGCTCCATCAGTGAATGAATGGATAAAGACATTGTGAGATACACACACACACACACACACACACACACACACACACACACAGAGGAATATTATTCAGCCATAAAAAATGAAATGTTGCCATTTGTAACTACATGGATATATCTGGAGGGCATTATGCTTAGTGAAATAAATCAGAAAAACAAATACCATACAATCTTCCATATATGTGGAATCTAACTCAATCAATCAATCAATCCAAGCTCACTGATGCAGTTAACCAATTGGTTGTTGCCAGAGGTGTGGTGCGAGGAGGTGGGAGAAAAGGGCAAACTGTTTTGGTGTTTGTTTTGCTTGTTTAGTTTAAATAAATTGAACAATAAAGGGGAAAATTGGTCAGTTAGAGGACAATAGCAAATATGCTGAGGAAGGCAGAGCCGAAAGCTGAAAATGACTTAGGGATTTCACCTGGTTGAGTCCCCAAATGAGCCAACTCTGCGACTGCTCTATCTTCAAAGTTATTATTACTTGACATAAAAAGTATTCCAAACTACATAAAATAGTATTTATTGCAGAAAAAATAGAATTTGTGTTACACCACACAAAAAAAGATCTGTCTTCCTTATGTAGAAAATTCAGAAAACATTTTTGCCATGAGACTTTCTTCAAGATTCTGCTAGAAAATGAACTTCAAACTACTGAAGTGACTTGAGAGACATCTGCACAAAAACTGATGTTGAACAGGGGCACCTGGGCGGCGCAGTCGGTTAAATAGCCAACTCTTGGTTTTGGCTCAAGTTGTGATCTCAGGATCGTGATCTCAGGGTCATGAGATCCAGCCCCACATCGGACTGCTTGCTTAGCATGGAGTCTGCTTCAGAATCTCTCTCTCCTTCTACCTCTCCCTTCTTGTGCTCTCTCTCTCACACACACACATGAATAAATATTTAAAAAATAAAAAATTGATGGTGAACATTAGCTATAGTTTTTTGTGCAACTAAATAAGGAGTCATGAGTAACCTGGAGGACACATGCTCCTGAACATGAGTATCGAAAATCATCCCTCTCAGCCTCATTCCCCACATCCTCCTTCCTTACACATCACCGGTGTCTTCCTATGGGCAGACCTAGTTTTGCAGCCTTCCCATGAAAGCCACTTGCCCTGGCTCTCCATCCTTCAAGATAAAGAAGAGAAGGAGGAGAAGAGGAAGAGGAGGAGAAGAAGAAAGAGGAAGAAGAAAGAAGGAAGACGAAGAAAAAGAAGAGGAGGAGGAAGAAGAGATAGAAGAAGAAGGAGGAGGAAGAGGAGAAGGAGAAGAAACTAAAAAAAGAAACAAAACTACAACTGGCTGTAATTGCAATTAAATTGCCTCACTCAGGTCCTTTCATTCAAGGTCTTCTCAGAAGTGAATACCAGATTAGATTAATTGAGCCTCATGTCTCCTGGATCACATAATTAAACAATCCATAGACAACTTTCTATGACATATCTATAGTTTAAAAATAAAAACCACATACACTGTCATTTTGGCATTCACCTAGGTTTGTCAGGTAGTATCAGAACGCAAATACACATTCATTATTTTATAGACACTGTTTTCTGCGCTCCACTTTTTATTATTAAGGAAGAGTAAGTGAAAGTCCATAATTCAGGGGTTGAAGTACAGCAACAGTGCTAACTGGCCAATTTAGAAATAAAACAGGACATATGTGAATCTAGTTAATGTAAGAGGTAATAAAACATGTCTCCTTCGTATAATGAAAAAAGCTCATTTTAGAATACAAGTAAAGTAATATTTTATTTCCTCCTTTATATTTCTAATGTTCATGTAGTTCCCTAATCAAGGCTCAAAAAAGGTTAACTGCCTCCTTAATAGTGTAATTTTGCCCCCCCCCCCGCCATAAATCTCAAGGCCTTTCCTTAATGGGACAGATTAATGGTTTGCATTTTAAAGAAATTAGGTTCTGATCTTTTTCATTTGGTAAGCAGCCTTGGGCTGAAGTCTGAGAAATTCAGAGGAAGAGACAAAATATGGAAAATTGGAACTTCGCTAGCTATTGTCCTGTTAGCTACCTCCTAAGCATGCTCAAAAGGAGAAGGGAAAAGTTTTCAGAATTCCTTTCTCGGTGGTCCTCATTGGATAAGCCTCCAGAATGCCATGGTCCCTATCACTGAAATGAGCCTAGTCGTGGACACACTCTGCATGATGTCCTCTGCTGCTTCTGACTAGCTTTGCTGCAGCAACATCTCAGTGAGTGAGCTGCCTAACCAACAACAAACACAGAGTAGAAAGAGGTAAACAGGCAGTTAAAGAAAGAAGCATTGAATATAAATGGATTTGGAATGATACCCTGCTTTTGGTGACCACAAATTTCTTTGTGCTTTCATTTATTCACACATTCCTTTAATGAACATTCATGAATGTCAGTGATAAACCAAGGACTCTCTTGGTGCTAGGATTGCAACAGAGGATAAGCTGGTATTTATTACAAGGAACAGTAGGATGCATGGGGCAAGGATCAAATGAAGTGAAGAAAACCAAAGAGAGAAGCAAAAAGTACAAATATGCTACGGGTTCTGAGGGAGATATTTTAATATACTCTTTCAGCTTAATGAAGTCATTGTTGAAGTCAGTCTGCTGGGACCTGGAAGTAGTTCACAGAGAAGGTAATGTCAAAGCTAAACTGGAACTAATGAGGTAATTTTGGAATTAAATTTCTCTGGACATAGAAAAAAAAGCCTCAAATCACAGTAAACAGAAATGTATTTCTCTTCTCTTCTAAAATAATGAAGGTAACTATAATAGAAAACACACCAATATTTGGCTTGCTATGAGCCGAACACTATTCCAGCTCTAATGCATATTACCTTATTTCATACTCAAGTCAACCCTTTGAGACTGGTGATATTATTAGCCCATTTTAAAGATAAGGAAATTGGGATACAGAGAAATTAAGTAATTTACCAAATGTTGCACAGATCTAGGATTTAAACCCTGGCTATCTGTTTCCAGAGTCAGATTCTGGCCCTCGCTTTTTCTGTGCAAGATGTGATTTTGAGGGAGTGAAAGAGAAAAAGGCAAGACATTTTTATAAGGCTCCTAAGTTAGACTGCAACATGTGGGCATACTCAGAAGTGTGTGATTGAGGCTATCTCTTAAAGAAACAAGAGGCCGCATTTTCTAAATGTGAGAAGAACAGTAAGGGGGGTATCGTGGCTTATGTGTATCCTACTGGATCCTTGTAGAAGAGTCTCAAAGGGAAAACAAGATGCTTCATATCATGAACACAGTGACCATATCATAAAACATGTATTCTGCCTCTTATGTCTCTTAGATTGGCAATAAAGAGATTCCTAGTCTTATAAAATTGCAAGATTTGGCAGAAATTTTAGCAGTTTCAACTAAATTTAACAAGTAAATCAAAGGAAGGAAGGAAAAAAAGAAGGAAAGAACAAAAGGAAATCTCCTTCCAAATCTCTAAGTTTAAAAACCAACTGGTGTATTTGTGGAGTAACCTCTGAATATCTTAGAATAAATCTTCCCCATCGACAGGTAATTCCAGGTGGGGCAGGCTAGGGCAGTTGGTGTTCAACTGGTAGGAAAAATTTCTGAGTACTAGTCATGTCCATGATGGAGAAAGGCTCTAAAACAAGCAATAAAAATGGGCAAAAAGTCTGTCTTCTCAAATGAGTCTTAAATATGGGAGTCATACAATATCCACAGAGGGAGAGGGAGGTGGGCTCCGCTACTTGTTCCCCTTCACCCGTCCCCAACTAACTAAATTTCCTGTTTAGTATTGACTGTATTAGTCTCATGCAAGTACACATGAGAACTTGTCCCTTTTTCATTAAGCAGGGTTTAACAGTTCTTAACAAGAATTACTTCTGATGGGACGGCTCGATATTTATGTGCTCTATATAATGGGCAAAATGCCATTTAAATAACTCAAAATGAGTACTTGAATACCTAGAGGTGTTTTGCAGAAGTGAAAATTCATTGTGGTGGTTTGTACATTTTATATGTTCCTCTGCAAACCCCACATAAACCAAGATATAAGTTTTCTTCAATGGAAGGCATGGCTACCTTTCACTGAGGAGGCAGCAGCAGGTAGAGACACAGGCGGATATTGTGGACTCATCCATGCTGTGAAAGTGTAAATGCACTGCTGCTGTATGCAGATTTCTTTCAGGCCAGACCTTTTGAGATTGCAAAGACTGCATAGCTGCTATTTTCTTGACCTTATTCTTGTGAAACCTCATGAGAAATGGGATAGAGTCATTAGTGTACAGCAATTTAAAACACTGAGATAAAGATGTGAAGAATGGCAATTTCCACCAGTGGTCTGGAAAAGGATCTACTGGATTACCTCGTTCAACTCATTTTGTAAGTGAGAACACTGAGGCCCAAAGAGAGAAAGTGACTTACAGATTGCGGGTTTACACAGAAGATAACCAGTTCCTCTAACTGTTAATTGATGGGGCAGATGTATATTTATTAATGCAAAACTACTTTCCACAAAGATATGAAGTGGTATGTTCATATAATTCTGGAAAGATCTATATATCTATATCTATACCTATATCTATATCTGTATCTATATCAGAATATATATATCTATATACATATATATATGATATATATATATATATATCAGAATCTTTTTCTGAGTACTTTTTTCTTCTGAATGTAGTTTTCAGGTAAATATTTTATAATTTATTGTTCAATTTTGTTTGTTATTTTCTGATTGTTAATAACAAATACACATTGTGTAATAGAGGAAGACAAACATATCTGGATATTGGTTTTCTTTATCACCTATAAAATTAGCCAACATTATAATCAGGTTAGACTGGCCAACCCAATGAGGCCTTAGTATGAAACTTTGGAAAAGCAATTTACATGACTGATGACTAATAAGGCTTTGCTTGCAACTGGGATGTTCCACCAAAAGGTGAAAAGACACTAGGGCTTTACTACTCAAAGTGTGGTCCATGGAATAGCAGCATGATTATTTCCCCAGACCTTGATGGAAATGCAGAATTTCTTTTTTTTTTTAAGATTTTATTTATTTATTCGACAGACAGAGATCACAAGTAGGCAGAGAGGCAGGTGGGGGGGGGGGTGGAAGCAGGCTCCCCACTGAGCAGAGAGCCCAATGTGGGGCTCTATCCCAAGATCATGACCTGAGCCAAAGGCAGAGGCTCAACCCACTGAGCCACCCAGGTGCCCCAAAAAGGCAGAATTTCTAGATTCAGCCCTACCAAAACAGAATCTGCATTTTTAACAACGGAGTCTCAACATATTTCATACACATATTACAGTTGGAGAATAACTATTATGCCAAAGCATAAATCCTAGTTGCATTAAATTACTGAGTTTGAAAAGACATAAGGAAGAAAGGCTTGGAAAAAAGAGGGCACAGATTATAGAACTGGAGAAATAGAAATTATCATAGGAGACTTGCGGTGTGCTTTTAACCTAGCCTCGATGATATTTATTTGTTTGACAGTTACCTTATTTGTAAATGTGTTTAAGAGTCCCTATATTGGGGGTGCCTGGATGGATCAGTTGGTTAAGCATCTGTCTTCAGCTCAGGTCATGATCCCAGGGTCCTGGAATCCAGCCCTGCTCAGTGGGGAGCCTGATTCTCCCTCTCCCCGCTGCTCATGCTCTCTCTGTCTCTCTTAAATAAATAAATAAAATCTTGAAAAAAAAAGGGGGTCCCTATATCTTATGACTATTTTGAGTATTAAGTACAGTAATATGTGTTACACATGCAACAATGTACATGACATGTAAGAGATAAGGTCTCATTAATGCCGTTTTCTTTCCTCTTACCTTGAAAGTTTAAGAGCATGTTTGGTGGCTTTATAGTCCTGCAGCAAAGAGAGGATATTAAAAATACAACTAAAGGGACATAGTATGTTGCTTCGGGCTACAACCCTTATTTTCAGAATTTATTAAGTGTGTCTAGCAGTCAGTCTAATACAATGTCTTGTAGAACTCAGATTTGGCAAGAAGGGCTTGGATACTTTCCCTTCCTAAAAAGGGAGGTAATGATGGGTTTTAATTGTAACACAATTAGAGCTTTGATATCAAATTAATTTTCAGTGATAGTGTTGGTCTTGGCAGAGAGTGCAGAATTTATGAGATTAAAGCCCCGTGAGTATATGCACATACTCATATAGCTTTTTATGCAAATTGAAATCCCTACTTCATTTTCCAGTTCTAGAATCAAAGATTAAGGATAATAAAGCTTTTTAACTTAGCTAAATTAGTTAAATGCATTTTATTACATCAAGCCATACTTTATTATAGGCCATAGTCAGCGAATTCTCTCCATTTTAAATAATTATTCACAAGATAATAATTTCATGAAATTTGTTTGTACAGAAAATATGGAGACATGGTTCTACATAAAAATTACGGAGTTTTAATGAAATTTTGAGCCTGTATCTTACCTGTAACCATCGATGTACTTATTAAGTCCATATGCTCAAACTAGTGTGAGTTCTGAAACAAAATCTTTTTGTTAGTTAAAAAAAAATTATATTTTGCCAATAAAAGCAAGTAGCTTTGAATTTTGATTCACCCTATAGACATTGTACCAATTTTTACCCCCACTAATAATATAACAAGGTTTCTCTTTTCCCATACACTGACCCACACTGTGTTATTGGGTTTTTACTGGTATTATAATTAAAAAATCAGTATTTTTAATTACTAAAATTTAACTTTTCACTTAAAAAAGATAGACACACATTTGTTGCAAAAATTTACTAAATATCTGATATACACATCACCAATATCCCTCTGATATTAACATCTTACATAAACACAGTACAATTACAAATATCAGGAAATTGATATGGATGCAAAACTATACCCTATAAACCCTTTCAAAATATCACTAAATATTCTACTGATATCTTTATAAAGAGCTAGTTTAAATTTGGGATCCATACTTTGTGCATAGTTGCTGTGATATCTTAGTTTCCTTGAATCTGGAAATTTCTACATCTTTCCCCCCCTTCTTTTATTACCTTAACATTTTTTAAAGAGGACTAGCCAGATTTTTTGTATAATGTCTCTAATTTTGGCTTGCCTGTCTCTTTACCACTAAATTCTATGGTAAGAATACAGCAGAAGTAACATTGTGTCTTTCATTGTACCACAAGGCACATGATGTGGGCTTTGTTCCACTACTTATGTCAAATTTGCTCACTTCCTTCAGATGGTACCTGGTAGGTTTTCCTCTATGTTGGAATTCCCCCTTCCCAATTACTGAGTGTTTTCTGTGGGATGCTTTGAGACTATCTACGTATTTTAAATTCATGCATTCACTCACTAATTTTAAAATGTGCTGAAGATAAAGGGTGATTGCCACCATTCATTCTGCACTGGGTACTGGAATTCTACTCTATGGACGCGTTTTCTTTCCCCTCCTCTTTAGTCAGTGCTTATTGATTGATTCTCTTATTCATATCAGTCTGGACTCAAGGAATATTATATTATTCTATGGTTAGGAATTCATTCTTCTCACTATTTCTTTTCACATTTCAGAGTTTCTTTCTCTAGTCTCTGTGGCCTTTTAATATGACCCCATGGTTTTTGAGTCAGTCTTTGCTTTTCTTATATTATTAGTGAGAGTAAGCCACCTAAATTTTGCTCATTGAAACTTGCTAAACTTTTGTCCATTATTCCATTTAGTTGTCATTTTTCTTATTGATTGATAGAAATTCTTTTCTTACTAAAGCAGTTAATTCTTTGTAATATGATTTGTGAAATATAGTTGGTCATTTATGTTTTTATTTTTTTATGTTTTTGCATTCATAACTTATTGTTAATGTAGTAAAATTGACCAAATTTTAAGACTTCTGGGTTTTGTTGTCATAATTGGACAGGACTTTCCCACTCCTTTATTATAAAACATTTTTTCCTGTACAGTATATTTTTACTTTAAGTATACTTACAGATTTCCTTATCTTTGCATCTTTTCCATTCAAAGTTTCTTGTAGTATGTTAGTTATATATAAATATTTTCTCCTCCAAAGGCTTATTTGAGGGAAAAAAAAAAACACATTTACTATTTAACTCATGATTTTTAAATGTTTTTTAAAAATTCTATATTTCTCTAATAGTAATATTTAGTATGTATTTGATTTTATTTCTTCCATTACTTTCTGTTACTTTGTATCACACTCCTGTATTTTGTCTAGTTTTATAATGCATTTTAATACAGTAATCAGGTAACCTCTTGTCACTTAACTTTTTCATATCTTATTTAGTTTGTATTTTTAAGTTAAATATCAGTTACTATTCTTGAGATCACATTAAGTTAGGAAGAATTAACAATTGTACAAGTATGAGTCTTCTTATTCCAGATCACAGTAATTACTTTCTATCTGTTCAAGTCTCTTTTTGAGACTTTCAAGAATATTTTATTCTCCATATCCAGAGAGTATATTTTTGTCAAGTTTATTAAGTGATATTTTTATCACTGTTTAAATTATTTGGTTTACTTATATTATTTATTATAAATTTATTATATATAATATATCATAATATAATTATAACAAATAATTATATATGTAATTATAATAATATAAGTTTATTATAAATGTTTTATAAATTATTTGAATTTAAATCTGATGGCATATTTTCCATTATATGCTTTTGGTTTTGTTTGTAAAAAAGAAAATTTTTTATTTCTAACTATGGATTTCATACTGGAAATCAGTCTGAATTTCTTCACTGTAACTTCTTTCACCAGTTGAATCACAGATTTTTCAATAGTACCTTCACATCAGTGGCAAACTGGTAAAAGTATGATTTTCTTTCTCATTTTCGTATATCTAATTTCTTTCACTTGTCTATCTATAATGGCTACTGCTTTCAAAATGCTATCATAATTATGGTAATAGTGGCCATCCTTGTCTTAGAATTCTAATGAGAATGATTCCAGTAGTTCCATGATAAAAATAAAAGGAGTTTGAGATGGCTATATTTCATCATGTTTAAAGAACATCCACGTATCCTTATTTTTGTAATCAAAAAAGGATGCTAAATTTTATCAAAGGCCTTTCAACATCTATGAAATGATCTATGCCTTTCTCTCATTATCCATCATGATGGCAAAATTAATAGGTTTCTAAATACTAAAACATTATTGCTATAATGGAATAAGTTTCACTTGGTGATGCCATAGTATTATTGTTTTAATATGTGGCTAAGTTGTGTTTGATAATATTTACTTAGCATTTTCATTAATAATCTAAATAATGTTTGGTTTGGTCTGTTTATATATTTTTTGCTAGCTTTTGATGTCGTTGTAAGACTAGCTTCCTAAAAGAGACTTACTTGGTTTCTTCTTTATATTAATGAAAAAAATTTAATAGCTTTGTGATTTTCTGATCTATAAAAGTTTTGGTAAAATTTCCCTGAAAACATCTGGATTTGCTAATTCTAGATAAAGGGATAATATTTTCACAACTTTATCTTTTCTTAGTGAGTGGTTTATAGGTATTCTGTTTATGCTGGAGTCAGTTGATCTAGTGAAAATTCCTAAAAATTTGTTCTACTTTTTCTTGGAATTTCAATTGCTTTTGCAGAGTTGAACAATATAGTTTCTTGTCAATGTCTTAATTTCCTCCAAATATGATGATTTACTCCTCATCATTTGTATTTTTATATTTTCTACTAACCAATTAGGTTTGCTCAAAGCTTCAGTGTTCGATTTACTTATTCTGCCATTTTTTTCTTCTAATTGATTGTATTTTGCTTTTATATTTATTGACTCCATCCTTCTGCTTCCCCTTGGTTGTTCATTGTTTTCATTTTTCCTAACTTCAATTAAAACTTTATGCCTTAAAAAAAAAAAAAAAAACCTTTATGCCCTTACCTCATATTTTCTGATATGAATGGCTTTCACAGTTGGTGTTTTTAGGCATTCTACAATTTGGCTTTATAATTTTTTCTTAAATTATTTCAGAAAAATTTTCACAAGCTCCTGGTTTTAAGGACCTTTTGATACTTTGTTTTGTTGTTATATTCTGGTTGCAGTTCAGTATAATCAAAAAATACTTATTGTTTCTACTTTGAAATCCGTGGAGGCTTTATTTGCATCTTATTATTCACAAACATGAATATTCTATACACATTTTGGAAAAAGGCATAAGTCACTGTTTTCAAAGAACAAAGTCTCAATGTTTATGCTATTTGAAGGTTTTAAATGAAATTTAGACTCATTTCATTAAATTCCAAAATACACTTTGTGATTTTTTTTTTTAGAAAGATCAGAAGGCAAATAATTTCAAGACCAGTTGGCAGAGAATTTATTTTTCACAAAGTTAAATTTAGGAACATTACTTTTCTGTCTTATTCAAAATTTGTTTCACATTTCTTAGTGAAAGCTTTTTCTGTTTGGCTTAGATGTTTTCATAAAGTCTATCTCTTTGCTTTGAAATATTAGCTATCATACTATGTATCACTAAATTTCATAAAAGTTTTAAATGAAAAAGTTAAATGAGATAGAGAGGGCACGTACTGCATGGAGCACTGGGTGTGGTGCAAAAACAATGAATACTGTTATGCTGAAAATAAAAAAAAAAGTTAAATGAGAAACTATAATCATAGCATAGATGTTTAACCTCTTGTACTTTTCATACGTACACGACACATACATGCATGTGTATAAATATTTTATTTATTATGCAGACTTTCTTTCTATGAAACAATAAATTTGTTAAATTGATCCCTACTTGATTGCCATTTAGGCTGTGTAACATTTTGCTATTATGAGCAGTTTAGCCAAGTAGAAGTGGTTGTGTGTGCAAATATATATATAAGCATGTGTGCGTAAACACACTCAGACACATATACAGAAAGTGCCAGTTTAATTCCAAGACCTCATTTCTATCGGGGCAGGGGGGAAGCTTCTTCTCAGAATCCACATTTAAAATTGATAGCATTAAGAACATGGGCACTTAGTACCACATTGCCCCCAAGATGCATTGTATTTTGAAGTAATATACAAAGCGGATCTGTTTATAACTAGTCCCGTTACTTTTCCAGCCCTCATGTAATCTCTTGAAATGAGTATATGTGAGGAAATGGGAGTTTACAGCAGTGACTCAGATCCTACCCCTATACGGCAGTACCTATGGTACACATGACTTTTACATTTTAAAGTAGCTATTTTTATAAAACTAGAGCAAAACACTTGCTTCAAGAGTGTTTCCTTACAGTATCTCCAGCAATAACAAAGCCTGCAAAAACATCTGCTTCCGATCAGCTACATCAAAATGTTCTATTTTGTCAACATAAATAGTCGCCCTTGTTGGTGTTAGCATTTATTATGGGTTGTCTTTCCTCTGGGAGGTTCTGTGCTTTGCTTTTTTCCTGCTAGCATCACGTATTCCTATCATAATTGAAAAATGCCCTGCGAAATTGCACGACTGTAAAGACAGAGTCTAGAGATACACTGGTGAGCTGTGACCTCTGCATCCCCCACCACCCACCCGTACTCTGAAGGATGATCAACTTAAGTAAATTGGAGGCAAATCTGGTTCTATTCACTTAAATATCTCTTTGGAATAGAGCTGCCTGTTTGGAGGATTGTAAAGACTTCAGGTTGACTAAGTTGGCACACAGGCTCATATTTGTTACCCCAGTTCCCAACCTCTGCAGACATTTGAAATACAATCATTATAGTTTGGTCTCATCTATGATTCCAAAGCTCATTGCCTCTATCACAGAAGCTCGCAGCCACTTCTCACACTGGACAGGTGGCCATAGCTCAGGCCTGAGGAGAGAGTCCCAGGTCTGCTGCTCTTAATGATTCCTCACTCAGGCTCCACAGAGAGCTCCCTGGAGGAAGAGTTTGAGAAATGGTTGTGAGCAGCACGTGAAATTTCACTGAGGGAGGTAATATGAAAGCTCAGGCATTTGGGGGGATTATTCAGTGAGAATCAGAAGTTGTCATTGATACTTTGCAGAATTTATTATTTACATCCTAGACAGTGACTCCCCAATTTATATCCAGCATTCTGGATTTGTCTTGTGGACACGCATGTTACATCAGACACAAGTGTCAAATAATCTGAGCAAACAGTGAAGGAGAGTGATGGGTTGGTTCTGAGTTGTACCTATAACAAGTAAAAGGAAAGACTCCTTTTGCCTTAGGATATCAAAATGTCAGGCTATAGCACCTGTGACTGTTGCTGTTCTTCATGGAAACCCACACACACAAAAGGGAAACACACAGGGAATCGCAAAGAAGGGAAGACTTAGCCCTTTTATAGGGTGGGTATTTGGAGTCACCCCAACTTCAGACACCAGCATGGGCCTCTGTGGTCTTCTAGGGAGGATCATGTATAGAGGGTCCCTCCCTCATTAGCTGGGTAGAGTCCAGCTTTACAGGCTTATCTTTCATCTGGACTCTATTTCCTGTCTTCTTCCATTTGACACAAGAAGTTCCAAAGAGCACCTTCCTGAGCATGGCAGCTTTAAGCTTTTTCTGGGGGCGTGGGCGGGGTGGGGGGGGGGGGGAGTATGCATATGCTGGTCCTCTATGCAAAATGTCTTTTCCCACCTTGTTCTTTTTGAAATACCCACTCACCTTTTTTTTTTTTTAATAATGGTGATATTTATTGTAAATACACAGTGAGCTAAAGTCTTCATTTAACCTGAACAACTTTTTGAAGTATTTTTTTTTTATCGAAGTATAGTTGACATACAACATTATATTAGTTTTAGGTGCACTACAGTGATTTGACAATTATACACATTATGAAATGCTCACCATGGTGATTGTCATTATCAACTGCCACCATATAAAGTTATTACAACATTATTGAAATACACAGCATATATTTCCTATGCTGTACTTTTCATTCTTGTGACTTTTTTATTTTATAACTGGAAGTTTACACCTCTTTATCCCCTTCACCTATTTTGCCCATCCTCCCCACCGCCCCTCCCCTCTGGCAATTACCAGTTTGTTCTCTGAAATACCCACTCATCTTGAACATACAAAATGACAACTCTGGTTGCTTAGACATAGAACCTGAGAAGGGGATTGGTTGCTCATCATTTACTAAAGGGTGGCTTTGAGGTAAAATCTATAAGGGAGTGAGAAAAGTGGTGGTTCAATGAAGGGGAAAGATTTGAGCAAGGATATGGTCTCAGGTAATCCAGAATGTCCTGTTAGACTGGGAATCTGGATCTCTGTCTTCACCTGAGGCAAAGGGTTTGGTGTTCTTTTATTCTCAGAATGGTCAGCCCTTGGCGGTGGAATGGCTCCTGGGTAAAGAAGGGCCTATAGGCTGAGGGAAGTGCCAGAGAGAAAAGGGACAGTGATGAGGTCTTTCTTTTTCTTTTTTTTTTAAGATTTAATTTATTTATTTGACAGACAGAGATCACAAGTAGGCAGAGAGGCAGGCAGAGAGAGAAGGAAGCAGGCTCCCCGCTGAGCAGAGAGCCCGATGCGGGGCTTGATCCCAGGACCGTGAGATCATGACCTTAGCTGAAGGCAGAGGCTTTTACTCACTGAGCCACCCAGGCGCCCTCGGACAGTGGTGAGTTCTTAGCAACAAATATTGATAGAAGCTGTCAGACGGTTCACCAGCCTGCTCAACAGGCTCTAGGTAGGATATTAACAGTGTGCTTCCTGTGTGTGCTCACTCTGATCTATCATGTGTGGTACTGTGACAAGCAGATACAAGGAAAAAGTTAGTACAAAAAAAAAAAAAAGGCAGAAATCAGTGTCAGAACTAGGTTTGTTTTCTTTCTGTTGTTTTCATGAAGATTTTCAAATTGCAGCTATCATGGCTGTTAATTATTTCGTCACAGATCAGCATTTTGTATTTGCATTTCACAAAAATACATATTTTCTCAATTAATATCCTCCAGATAAATGGAATTCTGCCTTTTAAAGTGCTTGAGACACATGGCACTTTGTTTTCCAACTAAAAATAAATAATCCATTTACAGCGTTTTCCAAGGAATCAATTGTTGTATTTTCAGCAGATATCTCTAAGCAGTTCCTAGTAAAATTCTACCAAGATTGAATAGGACAAAAATCATTCCAATTTCACTAGATGGTATTCCTTTTAAAAGACAGACCTAAGGCACTAAAGTAAGAGGAGATGAATCATCTTCCTCAAATATCTATTGGTTGATGAAAACAAAATTCATATGGATTTCCCGGGAACCTGTCCTGGGGTTTGATAATCACATTAACTGTTGAGAGAGCTAGAGAAATGGTTCAATATCTACACATTCAGTATTTCCCCCCACATCTTCAAGAAAATCTTTACTAGCTCAGCGAATACTCTCTCTGGGTAATAAAAGAACAATATCCTAAAGCAAAGAAGGATCTTAACTCTGTCCCCGTCCCCATAGGACAAAACTTTTATGCTTAGCGCAAACACAACAGGCTGGCACTGATAAAAAGGAGCAATTTTAGAATCAGGAAGTAGGATTCTTAAAGAGTTATCCATTAAAATTATTGATCTCCAAAGATAATCTCCAAATAGAACTCTTCCTTTTAGTATCTTTTTCATCAATCTCTTCATTAATTGATACTAGATCCAGTGGTTTCTTCATTAGATGTCGATGCAACCTTCAGTTGGCAGGAAACTCCAACCGCCACTTGCAGGGGAAAGGAAGAAGGGCAGCTTCTACTGAGTTCTGCTTCTACTGAGTTTCTGCCTTTTATGTATAAAACAGCTTTACAATATACTTTAACCACGATTCTGAGCTCCCTCTGCGTTCCACTAAACTAATGCAAATTAACTTTTTAATCACTATTGGGACTGGAAATCCTCCCAAGACAAAAATATACCCAGGGGTCTCATAGCGCATCCACACTGTGGAGAATTCCCTCTTTGTTTGTGGTTACTCATCCTCATTGCAAACTCTTGAGGTAAACTTTGTTCCACTCTGTGCCACTTCACCACTGCTGCTGGCACCCCTTTTGAACTATATTTGTGTCATAGGCATCTTTGGGGATGCTAGGTCCTCTGGGTTCTTGGATCCCCCTCTCTCTGGCCATTATATATTCATTGCCTCTGAAATCTTGCTATCTTACCAAAGAGCTGCCACCAAAGAGTTTTTGAGCCTTCCCCTGCAGTGTGATACCTTCAGCCGCCCTCACCTCATCTTACTGCAGGAAAGAACCACTTGCTCCCTGTTTCTCTCAAAATGCCTGTCTTCATGATAAATATCAATCTCTTCAATGACCATAGGTTTTGCATAGGTAGGAGTGTATATTGACTTCAAAGTGTTTTTCCTCTTCTACCTTGAAGAAAAGAGCAAGATAAGAATAATTTAATATTAGAGTCACCTGGGTGGCCCAGTTGGTTAAACATCCTACTCTTGATTTTGGCTCAGGTCATGATCTCAGGGTCATGAGATCAAGACCCTTTTCTGGCTCTGTGCTCAAAGGGGAATCTGCTTGAGATTCTCTCTCCCACTCCCTCTGTTTCTCTTCCCCCACCCAGGAGTATGTATGCTCTCTCTTCTCTCTCTTTCTCAAATAAATAAGTGAACCTTAAAAAAAAAAATACATAATAAAAATCTGCTTTAAAACATATAAATTTAGGGAATGAGTTGTGAATAGGGTACGATAGATTGGAAAGGGAAAGTACAGATAGACAAAAATTGGTCCCTCATATATCCTCTTATCTTGATGAAAAATAAAATACAATAAGCAACTTTTAAAAATTATCAGTTATCCAATTAGGGGCAGAAAAAGCATAATACTAATTAGGTTTTATATCCTTCTGACCATTTGTTTTCCTTTGCTGGTGGAACATATAGCAGTGCAAAATGCAATGCAGAATGGAGAGCAATTTGGCAAATATCTGTCTGAATTATAAATGTTCATGCTTTTACCTGGCACTTCTACTCTAGTAAATTCATTTTGCATTTCAGGTTAATACTAAGGGAAGTATCTGTGGAGTCTGCTTTTAGGCAACCAACTTGTACAATGGGAACCTGAAGAAGGTAGAAGGATCGACAGTGACCCCTATCCCTCTGGCTGAATACAAATAGGCTCATTAGGCAATCAACCTCAAAATATCCATTAACCCTAGCTGACCAATGGGTTAATTACACCCTGACACAGGTACCAAAAAAGGAAATTTCCATGCATTCCCATACTTCTCACTTCCCCCCTTAACCACAGCCCCCACCACTGCTTCCTCACAGTCTCTCTTTTGCTGTCCTGCCCACTGCTCCCTTGTGGTGTATTCAGTACACTTCTATCTCCTTAGTTCTACCTTGGGGGAAGTCTGTCACCTCTAATCCAGCCAGCCTCCACCTGATGAAGGTGCCCACAACTTGGTGGCCTCCCCTCCCCCACAGTATCTACAAGGGTATGCAGTGCCACATTTTTTGGAAATAATATCAACAGTCAGTTCAATAAATATGGTACATCCATATAATATAGTACTTTGTATCCATAGAAGAGGATACAAATGCCATACCAATATGGCACCCTCTCAAGATATTAAAGCAACATTTTTTAAAAGTTTGGACTTTACCCAGAAAAAAAAAAAAAAAAAAAAGTTTGGACTTTAAATCTGGATATTGAACAAGGGAAACTTAACCTCTCTGTTTATCATTTTTCTAATTTGAAAAATGAAGACGGTGATCTTGTTCCCCTCATAGGGTTGTTGTGAGGATTGTATGAATAATCCTTGAAGAGGACTTAGAATAGGAGTTGACATGGAGGTTAGCACTATATACATTCCTGAGACAAATTAGTTGGTGGGGGTGGCCAAAACAACGGGAATGTATGCTTCTATTTATGCAAAAATGGGAAATACAAGTACACATTTTTACTTTTGTTTCCATGTAGTACATAGTGAAGGTTATACAGGGAACCATTAACCCTGGTGTTCATGCGGGGAGAATTGGATTGGAGTAAAGAGGAAAAGAAACTTATCGATGTATGTCCTTGTATGCATTGAAAATCAAGAATAATGTTAATTCATTATCTATTCAAAATTAAATAGATAAAAATAAATACAAAGTCCTTCCCTGCAGCAAATTTAGAAAAAGTTCACTATTTATGCTTCTAATTCTTTTGCCACTGTATGAGGGAGCGGTTATTGCCAGCCAATGGAGATGAAAGTCCCAGATGTCTGTTTGGTCTCCTTTGAGCCCACACTGCTGTTGTTAGGGTGCCTCATTAGAGCTTCACAGTGGCAGAAATCAAAGCTCCCCCATGTCCTTTGTTGTGGGGGTGGAGCTAGGGGAAACAGTTTTATAGGGTTTGATAGGGAAGATTAGTTGTAGTCTAAAAAGGGCTAGGCTGCCCCTTTCTTGTTCTTTTACTAGAGAAAACAGGCTTTCCCTGAGGTGGTGGTGATGCCATGTTGGCATTTCCAGCTTGTCTTTTTCAGCTCCAACTCTGGGCTGAGGCCAAAAGAAAATGCAGGAAATTCACCAGGATGTCACTTTTCACATCCAGAGGTTTCTAGCCAGTCTGCCTTCTCTTGATCTTTTGGGGTCTTCTTATGTCTGTTTTAAAGAATGTCCAAGGTTTTTATTGTGTTTATCATGAGGAATATAGGAAAGTATGCCTATACCATCTTGAAAACAAAAGTATCATTTATTTTTAAAATATCTTCATTGATCAATTTCTTATTATGGTAAATCTTGATAATTTATATTTGTGGTACTATTCTGATTTGGCTAATTTTCCAATATATTCACACAACAGATCATTCTGAATAGGAAAACCATTAACATAGTTTTGACATGACATTAACATGACAATGTATATTCAGCCATGTTACTCAACTGTGATACTTTCAGTAGTATTTCCTTAATTTTCTCAGATATCCTGGGAATATTTTTTTTTTTTTCTGTTGATAGAGGCTATTACATTTTCTTCTGGCTAACCCAGTGATGTGGGAAACAAAGGCAAGAAAAAATTAAATTTCCTTTCTACTTATAAACATTGACAAGTCCTTAAAATAGACAGAATGACCCTCTGGGAGCTCAGTTTCCTCAATGTTGACACTTCCTCAGGAGCAAAAGGCAATCTTGCTTAACATTGTCCCAAGCCCCCAGGATCCTGTGAGTCTACTTTAAACATATGGATATTCCTTTGGAAACTTTCTTTGTCTCTACCCCACAAAATACATGTTGGCAGTCTTCTTCTAAGCATATGGCTCACCAATATGTATCTGAAGGGTCTCACTGATGGGTGAAACAAAGACAGAAGAAAAATTGTTAAATTTCCTTACTACCTACAGCCCATTGGTAAGTCCTCAAAACAGGCAGAGTGACATTACTCCAGGAACTCAGCTGTCTCAATGTTAATACTTTGCTAAGGGCAAAGGGCAATCTTAGCCCAACCTCCCAGATCCTGTAAGTCTTTAATATATAAAAATACCTTTGGAAACTTCCTTTGTCTCTACCCCCCAAGATACATGTTGGCAATAATCTCCCAAGAAATGACCCACTGATATATATCTGATGGGTTTCATGCCTCAAGTTTTATAAGACAGTGATAAATGACCTTTTCCCAACAATAGCTAGTCCCCTCAAGGTCCTGGAAACCTTGCTTCCAAAATTCCTTAGAGACTTATGCTATTCCTAACTATCCCCCTCCAACTTGAAAATATATAATGGGCCACTCCTCATGACCCCAGTGCAGCTCTTTCTGCCCACAGCCCCTGTGATTTAAGAAAACCATGTTTTTGCACCCAAGACATCTAAAGAATTCTTTCTTGGCTGTCAGCTCCAAACCCCAACATTTCCACATCAGTCAGGTTTTTGAAATTTGTTTTATTTCATTGCACTGGAAACTGTAGAAGAATGTTAAATTATTTTAATAATGTCAAACTCTTCCCCCTAATTTGATCAAACATTGTGTCACTTCATTGCTCCTTCATTCCCCAGCCCACAGCAATCAGCAGTCAAATCCTGTGATTAAGAAACCTATCATCCTAATATTTCCACATTCAATGGGACTTTTCTTTCTTTCTTTCTTTTGGTCCTAAACTTACTGTTTCTACGTGCTTCAGTACACATTCACGATCAGTCTTTTTTTTTTTTTTTTTTTAAGATTTTATTTATTTATTTGACAGACAGAGATCACAAGTAGGCAAAGAGGCAGGCAGAGAGAGAAGAGGGGAAGCAGTCTCCCCGCTGAGCAGAGAGCCTGATGTGGGACTCGATCCCAGGACCTGAGATCATGACCTGAGCCAAAGGCAGAGGCTTAACCCACTGAGCCACCCAGGCACCCCAATCAGTCTTTTTTTCCTTGATGCTCTATGCCTTTTTATCCAGGAAGACTCTCTAGCAACTCTTCTATAGCCTACTGAGTTAATTCCTCTTCCATTCTGCAACCTTCATGCATTGGTTTTTATCAGGGTTCTGTTTGTACCCCTGCCAGTCTCCTCTATCCACGTGCTTTTCCTTACTTTGTGAATGTCTTTGTTGAAGAACATGGTTAAACCATCATTAGATGCTAAAATATGTATATGGAAGTCATTGACTTCTTTGTACACAGGAAATAAAAAAAATTGACCATCATCACAGAAAAATCGAAAATATACAGAAATTAGCATAATAAGAAATAGATAATTCCCAAGGCACTTTTCACCACAGATCCCTTGCCTCAGTTCTGACACATGTGCCAGCTATATAATTTCCATCCAGCTGTCCCAGATGTGTTCATATCCAAAACATCCAAAATTGACCTCTCATCTCATGCCCACAAGCATTTACCTCCTCTTCTATTCTTTCTTTTAAGTGGTGGCTGCCAAGTGTTTTTAGTCAATTCCATTAATGTAACTCCATGCTCCTTTCCTGAGCAAATGAAGACAGTACCACCAGAGGGCTTTGCTCTGGTCATGTTCCTCTGTCTGTGCTGCCTAACGCCATCTCCTAGCCCCGAAGAGTAGGTTGGAGAAACGTAGGCAGTCTTCTCACATTAGAAGACTACTGATAATATCTTCTATAGCTTGTACTTCTCTTCCACCTGAACTAATACATGAGAATAGATTTGATCAGACAGACTTATACTGTTCATTCTTCTAAGAAAAAAGAGGACACTCTAAGCCTCTCTCCTGGCACGTGGAGAAAGTGTCAGGTCTCAGGTGGACACCAACTTGGGAGCATCCACAAAAACATGTATTGCAGATGTGGTTTCAGGATTCAGGGTTGTTCTGAGGACTGTAGTCAAGGCTTCATCAATAGAGCTAGGACCACATGGTTGGACCGTAGCCCAGAAACCCTTCCCTTCTATTCTTTCCTGCCTTAGCCTTCACACAGGTTGCAGTGCACTCCATGGTATAAATAAACAAGGGCAGGTGGAGAAAGGTGCTAGAGGTTCGCTTGGGGGGTGAGTGGAGTGATAGGGTTAATGTTTATTCTGCAAGGCCTAACCAGCTGGAACTCTGAGCACAGAGTGTAATCAGTAAGAGCATAGACTCTGGAACCCAGACTCTGAAAACCACACTGCTTGTGCTTGACTCACCTCTCTGCTTTGTGATTTTTGGTGGGTTACCTAAACTCTATGTTTCGGTTTTCTCATCCGTAAAATGTAGGTTATTATAGGACCTCTGTAGCAGAGTTGTTTCAGGGATTAAACGAGTTACTCTGTGCAAAGAATTTACAATAGTGGTCAGACATGGCCGGCTGTAAAAGCTTTGGCTCTTAATTCTGTGGCATTGGGACTCCTTGTTGCCTGATTGATGGGCCAAAGAGAATAGTAAACTGTCTTGGAAAATCAACCTCCTTGTATTTTTTCTTCTCACTATAATTTGTGATTTCAAGAAACTTGAGACCATTTTGGACTGTCTCCTTTCCATCTCTCTCCACTAAGGCTCCTCGTATTTCAAAGCACATATCCTACTGATGTTATTTCCTCAATCAGTCTTTCTTTTCTATGCCTTTTGCTACTATTCTATTTAGGACTTCATTGTTGGTCATCTGAATTACTATTGTACTTTTTCTAATCCATCCCCTTAAAATCCACTTAAAATCCCATCATCCACTGAGCTGCAATTCTGATCAAATGGTTTCCCTTTAAAAACCTTTCACTGGCTCCCCATCAGCAATATAGTGAAGTCCAGGCTCCGTCCAAGGCACCCGAGGCTCTTCCCATCTCTTCTCTCCTGTCTCCCCACTGTCTCACACTCTGTGCTCCAACAACACTGAGCTGCTTGTTGTTCCTTGCAAAAACCCCTCTGTCTCTTGCCTCTGTAGTTTTCTTAGGTGTCCATGGCAGTGATGAAATGGATTGAGTGTGTGTGTGTTTGTGTGTGTTTATAGGCAGGGACAGAAATGTAGATCTGAAGGTGCCTTCCTGAATTTTTAAAAAATATTTTTGTGTTTCGGGGTATCTGGGTGGCTCAGTGGGTTAAGCCTCTGCTTTCAGCTCAGGTCATGATCTCAGGGTCCTGGGATCGAGTCCCACATTGGGCTCTCTGCTCAGTGCGGAGCCTGCTTCCCCCTCTCTCTCTGCCTACCTCTCTACTTGTGATCTCTCTGTCAAATAAATAAATAAAATCTTTAAAAAATAAAAGAAATATTATTATTATTATTATTATTATTATTATTTTTAGGAAAGGGAGAGAAGGCAGGGGGGAGAGATAGGGACGAAGGGTTGAGGGAGAGAAAGAATCTTTTTTTTTTTAATTATTTATTTATTCGACAGACAGAGACCAGGAGTAGGAGTTGGGAATGCCACTGGCTAGATCCATAAAAGTGTCTGACATATGAGGAAGAGGACATCAGATGTATAATGTATAATGTGTGTGTGTGTGTATAAAATGTATAATGTATAAATATAAATGTATAAATAGTGGGTTGACCCCATGCTTCTTGAGTTAAAATCACCACTTTACCACTTACAGGTCTTCAACGTTATAGAAATAATTCAAACTTACTGTGCCTCATTTTCCCTATCTATGAAATAAAGAATAATAATATTCACCTCCTAAGTATGTACTCAATAGATGTTAGCTATAATTACTATTTATTAGTAATAATTAAGTTATTAAATTATTATATATTATATAGATATATATTATACTAAATTATAAATTATTAAATTAATTATTAAATTGTTTAAGTGATCAAGGAATTTGTATCCTTTTGGTTCTCTTTTAGGATCCCAGGACTGCCTCTTATCTCCAATGGCTATCCTTATGTATTGATGTTCTTACCTGGGGTGATATTGCCCCTGAGGAGGTATCTAACAATGTATATTTATTGTCACAATTGTTGATAGGTGGGGAGTCCTATGGGCATCTAGTACCAGATAGAGGCCAGAGATACTACTAAATACCCTACAATGCATAGGATAGATTCCACAACAGAAAATTATCTAGTCCAAATGTTAATACTGTCAAGACTAAGAAGCTCTTTTATGTTGGTAACCAAAACTCAAATAGCTAAAAAATAAACATTTTTTAACCACCTATATCAATCATCATTTTTTGTCTACAAAATGGAGTTAATGATTCCTTCCTTATAACATTGTTGAAAAGACTAAAAATCCAACATGTGTGCTACATGCCAAACAGAATGAGTTAACAGTTCACATCACTGTGGCTCAGTTTCTTTAACCATAAAATAATGGCATAATCATGCTTCAAAGTAATGTCACTGGAGGATAAAACAAAATATGCTTAAAGTTCCCAGAACACAGTAGGCAATATTAAGTATCGGTAGCTTTCTTTCTTCTCTTCTCATTAATCTT
Source organism: Meles meles (assembly GCF_922984935.1). NCBI lineage: Eukaryota > Metazoa > Chordata > Mammalia > Carnivora > Mustelidae > Meles > Meles meles. Next base: position 41,891,509 of record NC_060078.1, on the reverse strand, counting down.
CAAAAGACAGAATTTTGATCTTTTTTGTGATTAGGTAATTAAGGAGCTACTGAGGAAAAAAAAATTGACAATGCAACTTAAATAAAAACTGGATCCCTAGAGCTGAGAAGTTCTTTCACTCTTCCAGTTGTGACAAGAGAGCACTCATGAATTGTATTAGATCAATTAGGCTGCAGTAAAAATTTGTACATCCAGTCCAGAGTCAGAAGCATGTATTACAAGAAGGGGAAAAAAAATCAGTACTTATTCTATTTCTCATTTGATTTTTACAAGGTCATTACTTCTTTAATGGCATTTATGAAAATTTGTAACATGGAAGTTCCACATGCTTACTGGTCAACTCACTGTAAACACCATTGTGCATATTTACTACATAAAACCCATATTATTTATGTAATGAGTCTTAGTAATAAAACAGCAACCAGTGATTCATTTCTCTGTGTTATTTCATGCAGTACACTTTTGAGATCTGAAATATGGAAAGCATCTTCTTTCAAAAGGAAATATTAAAGAGAAGACAGGCACTATCGGTGTGCAGGTTGAAACCAAATGAGACCTGAGGCTAATAAAAGCTCTGAAGCTTGACCTTGCAGACATCCTCACACCTTGCCTAGTTGCAACTCAGACAAGGCCTAATGGCCACCATAAACCATGCTCAAATCCCGTTAACACTTAAAGATTTCAAAATTGCCACCCAATAAAATGGAAGAAAACCTGTGCATCCACATGTAGGAAATAAAGATAAAAACTGAGTGAAAAACGTGTTGGTTAGCATGGAGAGGGGGAGGGAATGGAGGGCCCAAGACAAGGCACCAGATATAAACAGTAAAATGGAAGAGAAAAGCTCACTCTGACCATTCTAATTGCCATGGAATTGAGCCAATAGGGTTAATGAAACCAGCCAGAGCTTTCAGTGTTTTAACTTTTGTGATTTGTACTATGTTTTGTCTGCTTTTTATCTTCTGTAATGATTACTAAAGCAGATATGCAGTTAAATGAGAAATCTAGGGCACCAGGGTGGCTCAGTGGGTTAAGCCTCTGCCTTGGGCTCAGGTCATGATCCCAGGGTCCTTAGGATCGGGCCCCGCATCGGACTTTCTGCTCAGCAGGGAGCCTGCATTCCCCTCTATATCTACCTGCCTCTTCTACTTGTGATCTCTCTCTGTTAAATAAATAAATAAAATCTTTTAAAAAATGAGAAATCTACAAAGCACAATAGAGTACATGAGTCATATTAGTTGACAAAATAAATACTAATGATTTTTTTTCCTTCCTTTTCTGTTTATCTCTAGTTTTAGAGAACTTACAGATACCACCAACCATCATCTCCTATACATTTTTAGATACATTTTTCTTTTGGATTCTGCTTTATATTGAGCTAAAACACATTTCTTGTTTTTTGTTTTTGTTTTTGTTTTATTCATTGGTCCTAATTTTAACTCTGGAGTTCACTTGACAGACCTTGAGGAGTTTGAAGGAAAAAAATCCATATTCTCAGTACATCAGTTTATCTCTTGGCTAAACATTTCTAGTCCTTGTGATATATCGAGTTTCCTCACTATTCCAACTGTATTCTGTTCAACTTTTTCCAGGTGGCTGTGATTTTCTTAAGAGAGCCATACTCTGAAGCAAAAGAAATATTTTAAGGATGGCCTGAAGCAGCACTCCTTAACTCTTAGTGTTCTAAGCACTGGAAGGTCTTGTAAGGATGTAAATTCTGATTTACTAAGTAGGGTGAGACCCTAGACTCTTCATTTCTAGTAAGCTGACCTGAGATGCTAAAGCTGCTAGTTAACCAACAACCATTTCAGTAGTGATGGTCTAAGAATACAGAGTAGAATATATACTTTCCTCATTCCGAGTACTATTCATCTGTCAATGCAATATAAGACACAAATTTGTTATGCATGTGGAAAAGCCATATCATCTTTCCTGTAATCTGTCAAGAGCAGTTTTTCATTTATTCATTCGTTTTGTTTTAGCCATATTGTATGTTCTTAAGAGCGTGAACGTTACCATTCAGGTAAATAGAGCTTACTATCTTCCATTACCCTGGGCAGCCTTTGAACCAACCTGCTCACACTGCCATTGGTTTCAGTTAGCCTTTAAATTTTAAAGCAAAATTCACTACCTTCCTGCACTCATCTGTTATCTCCAAGCAACACCATAGACCCAAGTGCTCAAGACCAAAAATTTGGAAGGTACGTAATATTTCCCTCCACATCATATCCTTAGTCAACGAATTTATTGCCAAGACCTGATGATGATCCTTCCTAACTACCTTGTAGTATTATACATGCTGCAGAAGTTAAGTTAAATGTGCTTCCTCCAATGAACCTCCCTCTTCTTCCTTATGACCCACATCCATAGCCATGTCAATACCCAGCCAGTTGGCTCCTTGTTCTCAGTCCTCTCAAAATACCCATGCTTCAGCTCTCTTAATCTTAGCATATTTATGATTATTGATATATATCAATATATATATTTTTATATTTTCATTTTCCACTCTCACTGCCAAGACCAGCAGAGTCTAGAACAGAAAAAATGTCTAATAAGAATCTATTGAATGTTCAATAAATATTGAAAACCTGTGCTTTGTTTATTATTGTCTGTCTGTGTCTAGGTGAATTGCATTGACATTCATTTGGAATGAAGCCTAACCTTAGTTGCTTATCACAACAATTATTTTGCAGTTATAATGCTTTTATGTAAATGGAGATCATTAAAAATGACTTTTTCTAATAATATATGAAATCTTTTAAAATGGTGCTTTAACCTGAATAGTGTTAGTAGATAGAATTCACATATAAAATCTTTCACTTGCTTCTAACTACAAAAATAAAGCATTAATCACATCCCAACATATTTTAGATTTTAAATGATTATACTGACACCTAGTTTTTATTGATACATACAGGATGGATGACCTATATCATTTTCTAGAAACACTTTATTTTTGCTCACATCAAAAAAAATAGATAATAAATAAATTTAAAAAATTTTTTAAATGTGCTGGCATGAAGACTGTGAGCCAGGAGTTACAATCCACTATCCCTGTCAACCCAAGACTTGGGGGTTTCTTAGAATGGGAACTTTCAATGCTAAAACAAGGACAGTCTTGGGTAAACTGGAATAGTTGGGCACAATAGTCAGTATTGGCTAGATCTGGGATCTAGCATCCTCTTCTAATGCCCACCTAACTCCAAAGTATGTAATAGCCAGGACTGTTAAGGAAAGTCACAAATGCTGGAGTAGCTGCTTTCTTGACACAAAGAAGAAATTTGATTTGAGAGGTATTCTTGGCCAATCTGGACCTTTCAAAAGATTGACCCCTTCTTACTTTTTGTTGGGCTTACTGCCATCAAAGTAGTGGAAAGTCACCCTTTTTTTTTTTTTTTTAAGCTGAAGACTTATTTTCCTCTATTTATGAAGAACCAGAGTCTATCCTTTTCTGTAATATCAGCCATGGCAGCCATCTGATGGTAATAATTTAACCATCTGCAACTGCAATCATTTAGTAAACTGTTTGCAAAAAATAAACCATAAAATGAAATGCAAATTGGATGAATTCAGAGGCACATATTTCTCTAATTAATATTGCTTCCTTAGGGAATTATAGGTTCCTTTTGGCAACATTCATTTTACTAAAATCTTCTCTGAAAATGCCCTTTAAAGAGTGGAACATTAAATTTTTAGAAGGAAATAACATGGTTTTTTCAGAAATGTCTCCACCTTAAGTCTGTAGTTTCAAAACAGTTTTCTTTTAAGAAAAGAAGTTTAGGTACAGGGTCTGTTCTCAAAAGGGAGAGAAGAAATATGGAATGACTTCCTAATGTCTAACGGATGAAATTCAAAGTGTTTAGTCTGGTTTTCAAAGGCCTTTTGAGGTGGTGTGGAAATAACCATTCCAAAGTCTTTTCACCATCTCCCTGGAAACTTTCTCCCTCTCTGCCTGGTGGGTCACTACTATGAGTATACACTAACAGCATTGTGTTTTGTACATAGTAGGAATACAACAAATATGGATTGGATGGAGAAATAAGTGGAGTTGAGTTTTTACTCACAAATTGTTCCTTATACAGAGTATATATACTTTTTCTGTTTATATGTGCTTATCTTTTTGACTAGAACTTCTCTGATGTCTTTTAGTTTGGACATGCTATCATTTAACAAATTATTATTTAAAGTGCTCATACATATGGTGTAGGGTATGTGCTTTTTAATTCGTTTTAATCATGCTCCTAGTCCCTCATTTAGACCTTAAAACTCTTGTGGTAATTGCCCAGTGAATGCTGCTGAGTATATGCATATCTTGTTTTATTGCATTTTCCTTTAATGGGGTTTGCAGATATTGTGTCTTTTACAAATTGAGGGTTTATCAAGCAAGTCTATTGGTGCCATTTTTCCAACACCCACTCACTTTATGTCTCTCTGTCACACTTTGGTAATTCTCACAATATTTCAAGTTTTTTCAATAGTATTTTATTTGTTATGGTGATGAGTGATCTGTGATCTTTGATGATATTATCATTGCTTTGGAGTCCCACAAATTATACCCGTGTAAGACAGCAAACTCAGTCAATGAATGTGTGTGTTCTGACTGCTCCACTCACCAGCTGTTACCCCTTCTGTCTTCCTCTCCTCAGTCCTCCCTATTTCCTGAGACACAAAAATATTGAAATTAGGCCAATTCATAACCCTACAATGGCCTCTATGGGTTTGAGTGAAAAGGAAAATTACACGTCTTTCACTTTACATCAAAAGCTAGAAATGATTCTTAGTGAGGAAAGCATCTCAAAAGCTAGGCTTCTTGTGCCAAACCATTAGCCAAATCATGAAGGTAAAGGAAAAGTTTATGAAGTAAATTAAAATTACTACTTCAGCGAACACATGAATGATAAGAAAGCAAAACAGTGTTATTGCAAAGATGGGGAAAGTTTTAATGGTCTCAATAGATGAAACCAGTCGTGACATTCCCTTAAACCAAAACCTAATCCAGAGCAAAGCCCTAATTCTTCAAGTCTATGAATGCTGAGAGAGCTAAGGAAGCTGAGAAGGAAAGTTTGAAGTTAGCAGAGGTTGGTTCAGAAAGTTTAAGGAAAGAAGCATCTTCATAACGTAAAAGTACAAGGAGAAGCAGCAAGTACTAACATTAGAGCTGCAGCAAGTTATCCAGAAGATCTAAGATAATTAATAAAGGTGGCTATTCTAAAAATTGGCTGTACTAAAAACTATGCCATTCTAAAAATCCCAGGGCCCTTAAGAATTATGTTAAAGACTTAAAATAATGGTAACTCTGCATGTGCTCTATAAGTGGAAAGCAAAGATTAGATGACAGCACATCTGTTTAAAACACAGTTTACTGAGTATTTTGAGCCTGATATTGAAAGCTACTGTGAAAAAAAGAAGATTCCTTTCAAAATTTTACTGCTCACTGACAGTGCACCTGGTCACCAAAGAGCTGTTTCATGACTGCTAACATAACATCCATTTTGTGGCCTATGGACAAAGGAGTAATTTTAACGTTCCAGACTTATTAAAGAAATAATTTGTTCTTTTTTTTTAAGATTTATTTATTTATTTATTTAAATTTTAATTTATTTTTTAAAATTTCTTTTCAGTGTTCCAGATTTCATTGTTTATGCACCATACACAGTGCTCCATGCAATACATGCCCTCCTTAATACCCACCACCAGGCTCACCCAACCTCCCACCCCTCTTCCCCTCCAAATCCCTCAGTTTGTTTCTCAGAGTTGACAGTCTCTCATGGTTTGTCGTCCCTTCCAATTTCCCCCAACTCCCTTCTCCTCTCCATCTCTTCATGTTCTCTGTGTTATTCCTTATGATCCACAAATAAGTGAAACCATATAATTAACTCTCTCTGCTTGACTTATTTCACTCAGTATAATCTCTTCCAGTCCCGTCCATGTTGATATAAAAGTTGGGTATTCATCATTTCTGATAGAGGCATAATACTTCATAGTATATATGGACCACATCTTCTTTATCATTCATCCATTGAAGGGCATCTTGGTTCTTTCCACAGTTTGGCGACTGCAGCCATTGCTGCTATGAACATTGGGGTATAGATGGCCCTTCTTTTCACTACATCTCTATCTTTGGGGTAAATACCCAGTAGTGCAATTGCAGGGTCATAGGGAAGTTCTATTGTTTAATTTCTTAAGGAATCTCCACACTGTTTTCCAAAGTAGCTACAACAACTTGCATTCCCACCAACAGTGTAAGAGGGTTTCCCTTTCTCCACATTCTTTCCAACACCTGTTGTTTACTGTCTTGTTAATTTTGGCCATTCTAACTGGTGTAAGGTGGTATCTCAATGTGGCTTTGATTTGAATCTCCCTGATGGCTAGTGATGATGAACATTTTTTCATGTGTCTGTTAGCCATTTTTATGTCTTCTTTGGAGAAGTGTCTGTTCATGTCTTTTGCCCATTTTTTGACATGATTATCTGTTTTGTGTGTGTTGAGTTTGAGGAGTTCTTTATAGATCTTGGATATCAGCCCTTTGTACTGTCATTTGCGAATATCTTCTCTAATTCCGTGGTTTGCGTCTTTGTTTTGTTGACTGTTTCCTTTGCTGTGCAGAAGCTTTTGATCTTAATGAAGTCCCAACGTTCATTTTTACTTTTGTTTCCTTTGTCTTTGGAGATATATCTTGGAAGAAGTTGCTATGGCTGATGTCAAAGAGGTTACTGCCTATGTTCTCCTCTAGGATTCTGATGGATTCCTGCCTCATATTGAGGTCTTTTATCCATTTCAAGTTTATCTTCATGTATGGTATAAAAAGAAATATATTTGTAAAGCTATAGCTGCCATACATTGTGATTCCTCTGATGGACCTGGGCAAAATAAGTTGAAAATTTTCTGGAATGGATTCACCATTCCATTAAGAATGTTCTTAATGTCATTAAGAACATTCATGATTTATAAGAAGATGTCAAATACCAACATCAAAAGGCGTTTCTAAGAATTTTATTTCAACCCTCTGAGTGACTTTGAGAGAGTCAGGGCTTCATGGAGGAAGTAACTACAAATGTGGTGGAAATAGCAAGAGAACTAGAATTAGAAGTGGAGCTTGAGACTGTGACTGAATTGCTGCAGCTTCATGATAAATGCCTAGTAGATGAAGAGTTGCATCTTATGGATGAGCAAAAAAGTGGTTTCCTGAGATAAAATCTACTCCAGGTAAAGATGTTCTGAAGATGGTTGAAATGAGAAGAAGGGATTTAAAAATAGGCCATAAACTTGGATAAAATATCATTAAGCTTTGAGAAGATTGACTCCAATTTTGAAAGAAGTTCTACTGTAGATAAAATGCTGTCAAACAGGATCTCAAGCTACAGAGAAATTTCTATGAAAGGAAGAGTCAATCAAAGTGCCAAGTTCACTGTTGTCTTATTTTAAGAAATTGTCACACCCCTTCCAACCTCAGAAACTACCAACCTGATCAGTCAGCAGCCAGCAACATCAAGGCAAGACCCTCCTCCACCAAAAAGATTATGACTCCTTGAAAGCTCAAATGATGGTTAGCTCTTTTCAGGAATAAAATACTTTTTTTTAAGGTATGCACAATATTTTCTAGACATAATACTGCTGCACACTTAATAGACTACAGTACAGGGTAACAGAACTTTTATATACACTGGGAAACAAAAAATATTATTTGACTTGTTTTATTGTGATATTCACTTTATTGCAGTGGTCTCTGAGAAACCAAACTTGCAATATATTTTTAGTAAAGACTGTGTTTAGAAGTTTTTTCTCAGGATTTTCCCATATTATCATTGCCAATATAAAAGATTGTCTCTGATTCTCCCCCTCCCATGTTCTACTCTGTTATTCCTTTCCTTTTTCCTAGCTTCAAAATATTCCAAACCAGGTCTTCTCTTGCCCAAAGGACTATAGGGTGAAAAATTTCCCACCTCTACTCTTTCTTTTCCCTGTTCTATTCCCTAACTCAGGTTCCTATTTAAATATCTAATTGCTACCAAAAAATGTAGAAGAATTTGTTTAAATTATAAAGTGCTCACCAAGGTTAATGACACACCTGGAAGTATTTTCATTTTTAAAAGTCCATTATTAACCCAAATACATGTCTATACAGTAAATATTCAAGTACCAGGAATTGATAGTTTTCAAACAGCTTGATGGTGTGGATGAGTAAATGAATGTACGTGTGTGCGTGTGTATGCATGATCTCTTCGGGACAGCTATTTCTCTTCTTTCATTAGCAGAATCTGAAACATGAATAAAGATTAAGAGGTGAAAAGAGGGCATGGACAAATAATGACTAGTGATAGAAAAATATCTTAATTGAACCTTCAATTAAGTGGATTGTTAGTGGTGAGAAGGAAGTTTTGCTACATCTTGCTTTTATTCAAAAGGGAGAAATTTAAGGGAAGAAAACAATCACAGGAAAATCCTTTTTTAATTCTTGGGAGGACTCTACTGAGGTCAGAATATATTCACTTAATTACCTACATTTTCTATTTCTCAAGTTCTGACAATCAAAGTAGATGTCCTAAATGATGATCCTGAACCCCAACATGGGCTAAAATGATGAGACAATGAAATAATGTGGGTGAAAGCATTTTGTGAATTATAGTACACTGTACAAATATCAGGAAGACCTTTTAACACATACCTATCTCTAAAAATTAGCATTTCTTTGTAAAATTATGACTCCCTCTTTATGGAATTATTTAATGTGCCTAGACGGACATGTTTTAATAATGGTATAGAAAAAGTTCCTTGAAGGGTCAGAGGTCTGCCTAAATCACTTCCATTATTCCTTCCATCTCTGATATTTCATAATATATTATAAAATGAGTGGGAGAAATACTATTTCAACAAATAGACTCTTGATCATGAAACAAATGTAATTGCTTTCTATTAGCACCCTACCTGCTTTCCACCAAGAGATTTAGTCTTGAAACTTCCAGGTGATGTGATCTATGCCAATGAATCTTCATCAACTTGGGATTCAGTTCTATGCTTTATAAATCAGTTTCAGTTCTATGCTTCTTTGTACTTGATATTTCCTTTTCACTGGTCATTGATCTCTTGTAGGCATCAATTGGCCACTTCTGCCAGCCATAACAGTAAGCACTAGGCTTGGAGGATTAGCTTTCAGGGTTGGCTCTCTAGAGAAAGTAGTTCCCTGAGTGTTGGTAGGATGCCCAGTGCTAGCCCATAGCTCATGTACCCATAGATCTTTGTTACTGGTGGAGATGGATGGGTAATGGTGGGCTCTTCAAAGACAGACTTATTTCCTGTTTAGTTCCCTCTACTTTATGGATCATCTGGGAGATTGATATGGAACCTCATTATAGCTCAAGACAAGCATCCCATCATAACATTTCTCTAAAGAACCTCACTTTGGGACACCTGGTGGCTCAGTTGTTTAGCGTCTCTCTTTGGCTCAGGTCATGATCCCAGGGTCCTGGGATGGAGCCTGCTCAGCGGGGAGCCTGCTTCTCCCTCTCGCACTCCCCCTGCTTCTGTTCCCTCTCTCACTGTCTCTCTCTTCTGTCAAATAAGTAAATAAATAAATAATCTTTAAAGAACCTCACTTTGTTTGGTACCCAGAGCTATATTCAAAACAGTACTCCAACTAGTATGGTGCAGCTACTGACAACAGAGCAGATAGATGCTGGCCAGAGCAGTGGAATGGAGTCTGTGCCCATTATAACACTTTATTTCATGGCTCACGGGAAGTCCTCTCCAAATGGTGCTAAGAGAGAGGCTGGAGAGTGGCAGGCACTCAGGGCCTAGGGCAGCTGCTATTTTTCTATCAATCAGAAGGATCTCCAATTTAAAAACCAGTTGAGACATACTAGGCACACCAGCTAGGTATGAGTCCTGCCAATACCCTAATCATCTCTGGAAAGACAATAGATCCATATTCTCCCCTGCCATTCCTAACTGCAACCCTTGGGAACCTTTGGTATCCCTTTCCGTAAAAGATGGGGGCTGTGGTCTGGGAACTCACTCTTAAAGATGTAAACGTAGGGGAATTACAGTATAGGCTAGCTTCCAAATCCCAACTTCTCCATTTACTAGCTGTGCAACCTTAAGGAATTTACTTAACTGTATCTCCAGTCCCTTATTTTTGAAATTAAAATAAAAATTCCACACATATGATGTTATGAGGATTAAATTGGTTGATATGTAAAAAGTAATTAGAATGGTGCCTAGCACAGTAAATACTATATAAGTATAAGCTGCCATTACTTAGTCATTCTTGCCCAAAGATATGAGGAGTATCTGTGAAATTACTAATCTCATACCTTATCTGAGCTAGTACTGTAGACCCCTCATACACTTGTATACCTCTAAACCTTTATGGTTTCCTCTTGTATTTCTTTTGTGACTGTTGTTGGCACTGAGTCCAGTGAGGACAAAAAGGTCAAGGCTCTATACCGCTTTTATTTTCATATGCCTTCTTTTAATTTTTCCTTTTTAAAATTTATGTTGATATTTTTCAGAAGTTTGACTAGTCTTTTTCTCTATTCTGGAACAAGGGATAGGAAAAGGTCTATTTCATTGTGCCTATGTGACAGTCTAAATGACCTCATTCCCAGAGCAAGGCTAATTCAGTCTCACAGTATTGAGAGTGCAATGGCAATGAGAGCTATTGCACTGAGTGGTGCTCTGAATTTATGAGAAGAAAGCCTCCATCATGTAGCTTTGGAGGGATGAGTGTCAACAGTTGTACAGTTTGGTATGCAAAATAAGGTATCCGTTTATACTCATATTAATGGAGATTTTGGCTCCACAGTTCTCTGCTCCATGCTAAAGCAATGTTCTCAATTGGTCAGGTATTTGGGTTTATGATCTCTTCCCATCTTCTTCCACCACAGATGCTACAGAATCTTCATTCTCTCAGATTTTTAAATAACTGGCAAAGTCCTGGAGTGAAGAAAGAGGTAAGAGATGCATACACTGGAATTGTAAGCAGTCAGAAGGAACTAATTGACCTAGAGCAGTAATGATACCTAAGGGGGAATTACCTATGTGAATACCTACCCAGGTCATGTATGAGTTAGAGGAAGAGAAATTACTGAGAACTCATCTGCTTTTGGTTTCTCTAATCCTAAATGTTATTACTTTAAATATGAGTTATTGACTTCTATCAATTAAACACTGAGGTGGGAACCACAGAAAACATCAAGTGAATCTGATTTTCTCAGTAGGTCTGGCAGAGATATTAGGAGTGTGTTCATCTTAAGAACATAGCATATGGATATTCTTTGTAACTTTTTTTCAGTTGTTATGTGTATTTCTTCTACTATATAAAAAATATAGTACATTTTCAATCTACTATTGGGCCAGATGTTTATTTTGATTATCATAATAGACATGATATGACCACGTTTCTTTGTTCTTCTTCTATCCAGCTCTGATTGGACCAATACCTATAAACCCTCCCCTCCCTGCTATTCTGTGAGAAATAACATGGTACAATCTGTCAGAAGTTGAGGGCTGCATTTCCTGAGCATCTAAATACTGATTCCTTCTTTCTGGATGTGCTACAAGAGTCATCCTTTTAATAGAAAAGCAAAATTAGCATGTGAGTGATTAAAATATAGGAATAAAAACATTAAGTTTTTACCAAAAGGACTAATTCTCATTAGTTTCTCTCTCTACATATAATATATATGAAAATATAATATATACAAATAGATAATATGTGTGAATAGATAATATATACAAATATACACATATATATGAACATATGGTTATTTTTATATATATGAGTACATATTCATTCTAGATCATATATATTATACATATATAATTTTTCTAACCTACAATGACTCTTATTGTAGCTCTAAACCTCAGACGCCTCATCTGTGGAATGTAGTACTTGGGCCCATTTATTACTCGTCATCTTCTAGCTCTCTAAGTTCTGTGGCTCTATCCATCATGGTAAAGTGTTAATTTTTTCAGCAACCAAAAAATGAAGTTCAGTCTGGCTCAGTACATTGTGAGAAAGTTGTAGATGCTTTACTTCCGTTCCCACTCTACATGTTATATGTAAATATTTCATGAAAGCCACAAATTGCTGGATAGGCAGTTCATCCTGATAATTCATTAGTAGTATTTGCTCAATGTGGTAAAACTCAGTGTTTTATACTGTTCAAAAAACAAGGACTGTTTTGTAAGTTATTTTGAATATGGGAATATTATAACATTTTTGTTCAACAAGTCTGTAGGAAGATGCAAGTGCTCATTGTTTGGGGCTCAGTACAGTTCTGGCTGGCTGTTCCCTTTATATAGCAGTGTATTAACTTAGCATATTAATATACAGTTCATAGATTTTACCTCTCTCTTTCCACCCTATTTATCCTCTTGAATGTCTACTCCAGATTATAATTATGTCCCTAAATCTCAGGATCATAATGCACACCAATTGCCTTACTATAAATCAAATCTACAAAAGCCAGTTTTGTTTAAGGAGGGCTTTTGCAGGTCGGAAAAGACCTTCCTGAGAGTACTTAGACTGCACAATATGGAACGATTGGTAATGGTTGGTCTCAAAGGATTTCTGAATTTTTTCTCCCATTACTTACTTGGTTGACATAACATCTTGTAATAATCATCTCGATGAATGAGGGAGGAAAAGAGGGAAAGAAGAAAAGGAAGGAGAGAGTTGGAGAAAAAGAAGGAGAGGGAGGAAGAGGAGGAGAGAAGAAAAGGAAGAGGAGGAGGAGGAGGACAAGAACAAGAAGTCTTATTATTTTCTCAAGAATTCCTTGTAAACATGTAGACTAGAAGATTGCATAACTGGAACTCTTGAGGGATTCCAGAATCCTTTCGCTGAGTTTTGCACTCCAGGAACCAACCATTTCAGAGAGAACAGAACAAGACTAGATGGATGAAGAAGCTGCAGTTCAATCGAGTATGTGGTCAGCATGCACATTAACAGATCTTTCCTTAATGGAGCTTTCATTTATTCATCCCATAAAACATATTATGGGACAAAGTAGCTATTCTCCTTGTCGATTTTTAAGATTTCCAGTTGTATATCTGGGAAACATGTAGCTCTTAAACTAGCAAGCAGATCAGTGCTAGATGATTTTCTTACTCAGTGAGTTCATGTTTCATGGTATTTTTTTTTCTTTGTCTATCTAAAATGGCTGGAGAGCTAAAAATATTAATAAAATATATTTCTTTATTTAACAGATATTTACTGAACACATCCTATTTACTTGGCACTGGCAGGGAATAAAGTTATCCCTAACTTGAAAGTCACAGTGTCAATGGATATGATGGTAAATTTTATGTCAACTTGCTTGTGACATGGGGTGCCCAGATACTTGGTTAAACATCATTCTGAGTCGGTCAGTGAGGGTGTTTCTGCATGAGATTAACATTTAAATATCCATTGAGTAAAGCAATCCCTTCTCCAATGTGGGTAGGTCTCATCCAGTCAGCTGGAGGCCTGAGTAGAACAAAAGGCTGAGTAAGAAAGAATTCTCTCTTTTCATTTGGCTATCTTTAAACTGAGACACTGGTCTTTTCTTGCACTCAGACTGGTACATACACCAATGTTGCTCCTAATTCTCAGGCCATCAGTCTTGGACAAGAACTCCAGCTTGTAGACCACATGTGGGTCTTCTCAGCTTCCATAATTAGGTGAACCAGTTTCTTATAATGTCTGTCTGTCTATCATCTACCTATCCTATTTGTTCTGTTCCTCTAGAGAACCCTAATACAGTAGAGATGTACAGATATACATAATCCTAACCCTATATCAATTATTATTTGTGAGTCATGTGATAAACAGAGTGCCTCGGGAGCCCATAAATGGAAATTAATGCTTATTTGAGGGGTCCACAGGGAAGGATTCATAGAGAAGGTGACTTCAGTGGCTCTTTTTTTTTTTTTCTAAGCAGAGGCAGGATATTATTTTCCAGATATAAATATATGAGTCATCCATTTTACCCATTTCTTCAAGGAATGGTGTGAAATTCAGAATGGTGAGATTTTACACTGTACACAGGGAAATAGCAGAAAGATGCACGGGACATTTGCAGAGTGAAAGGACCATATTGTAGTCCACAAGGAATGTAAGGCTTGCTCGAATCTAGTCAACCCAGACTGATGTTTTTGGAAGCTGAGCATCATTGCTTCCTTGCCCAATGTACCTGTAATGAATAATTTTGTTACAAGTTCCTAAGAATTCTATCTTCTATAAAATCTTCTATAAAATATTCCCTACGTGTCCCTACTCAAACTCCTATCATTTTTTTTTTTTTTTTACCTGGATAACTATAAACATCAGTCTCTGCCAACACCTTGATTTCAGCCTTGAGATACCCTAATGAAAGGACCTAGTTTAGCACTTCTGGACTTCTGACCAACAGAAACTGAAAAAATAAAATTGTATAGTTTTAGCCGCTGGGTTTGTTACAACAGTGCTAGAGAATTAATCCCCCTCTGTCTAGTTTTATGTAAGAAACTTTGTGTTATTAAATAATGTAATATAACAAAAGCCTGGCCTAACGGTAACAGTATTTTAGATTAGTATAATGGGAGTAGAGAAACAGAAAATTGTCTGGATTTAAACATTGGGAAGTAGGAGCTTCCAAGCTGGTGGGAGATCATAGACTCTAAGAGAGGAAAAGTAACATGTCCATAATTAGTCTTTGGTGTCAGGCTTAAGCAACTGGTAAATGCTATTTTCAGCCAAGGAAAGGGGTACTCTCTAGGCACCACAAGCTGAGTGGGAAAGATTTTCTGCCATACAACTTATGGACTAACTAACTGACTGTGTATATCTAACTATCTATCTATCATCTATCTATCTATCTATCATTTATTTAGATATATAGAGCTATACACACATAAATATAAAATTTCTTGAAAGAAATACTGGGCTTGTGAGAAGAAAAATATATCCATTTAAATTTTCAGATGTTTCTTTCTTGAAGAAACTCAATGCTCTTTATTTTAAGCTACAAAAATGTTCCAATGCCTTTTTTATATTTCAACCTCTGAAAATCACAGATTTGCCCTTGTTTCTCCACAAAAATTAACAAACTCTTTAAATTCATTTACTCAATCCATAAGTACATATCTTCAGGCTAATTACTAGGAGAGATCAAATGTATTTTTTAAATATTCAGGGGGGCATATCTATCTAGAGAAATTCTTATCTGTGAGAAATATAATGGGAATCAAACCCCTGGAACCACATATCAACCATGGTCTAATTTTCCAGTTTTCTGAGTTGAGCGGTTTAATGCCCATCAAAACATGAGACTATTTCACTTGGCTTATCATGGTTTGTTTTGACTTAAATAATAATATAATATAACATTAATGACAACATATTATTATAATATATATTATATAACTAATATATAATTTTGTTATATAAAATTCACATATATAATATAAATGATATACTCTATTAATTATATCATTATACTATTATCTTTATTACATAATATTAATTATATGTGAACCATGTTATATATATATGAGATATATACATACGTATGTATATATATCTATGTTATATTCAGTGTTTCATTGGTCTCAGCAATTCTTTTCTTTTGCTGGTCTTTCCATAGAGTAGAGACCCTTGGAAACAAGAGTCTGTAAGGTTAAGGGAATGTTTACCAGTATTAGCTTTCATTAGAATCATGTATTGATTTCATGGTTATGTGATTTCAGGAAGTGATCTCTCTGTACTTCAGTGTATTCATGCATATGAATAGTAACTATGGGGATGGGGATAAACTAATAACTAATTCAGTGTATTCTTGCATAGTTCTAAATGAGCTAATGCATGCAAACTCTTAGCATAGGGTTTATCACCTAGAAAGCATTCGGAAACATTCTTGTAGCTATCCCAGAGATGATCTGATTGAACCCATTTAATTGACAGATGAAGACATTAAAATACAGATGGTGAAATCTTTATGCATAATCACATGCACTAAATCTAGGTTGTCTGAATCCTAACTGAGAATACTGAGATACCGGGCTGCTGATCCCTGCTTTGTTTGTGCTTGAAAGTAGTATGACTCAGCATCGCCTGGAGTTGAAACCCAGATTACTAGGCTCAGCCCTCAGAGTTTCTGATTCAGTAAGGGTTCTAGCAAGTTCTCAGATGCAGCTGTTGCTGCTGACTCAGTCATCACATTGTGAGAATTAGTGACGATGAGGCAAAGAGACCCATTGACAGTGTATTTCAGAGTGTGCTGACATCAAGGATTTAAGGGGTGAGATAGATCAGAACTTAATGACCTATGGGAGGTGGGAGAGACAGATGAATGTTGAGACAGCTGTTTTGGACAGCTAGGAAAATGTTATTAATTTAGATTAGGAAAACGGTAGGAGTAATGGTTTGTTTGGGAGGTGATTGTGGGCTTAATTTAAGATGGGCCAAATGAGGTGAGGTGCCCATAGACTGAAGATGAGGAAGAAGCACTAAGTAATCAGTTAAAAGTTTTAATCTGTAATTTTGACAAAAGCAGTGAGCTAAAGCCTATAGTTGTATATGCATGTGATCGTTGAAAGAGTGGAGGTGAAGGAAACTGTGAACACATGAAAAAGCATCTCTATGTATACAGAGTCAGAACATCACTGTTGAATAGGAGCACAGAGTAGATACATGAGAGACTAAGAGATGTTTGTCAGACACAGAATTAAGCAAGAACAGTAGGGTAAATGGCCAGACACGAATTTCATGAAGATCTTGGTCCCCATCAGCAGAAACTGCACTTCGAATACAGGGGGGAAAATTAGATCTATATGACTTCAGGATTTCAAAATATTCATGGGATGGAAGCCAGACAGTAGGTGATATGTCCTACCCACAATTTAGTTACAGCAGTTTAATTAAAAAGGAAATTAGATTATGACAAACTCTGGCTTCACTCCAAAACTCCAGTCGTATACTCATTTGCCTACTGAATATCTCTCCTTAGATGTCTCACATTTAAAGACTTCTTGAGTCTTTCGAGTCGGTATTACCTAAATATTGAAAATGCCCACAGATAAACTGATTATCTGATCTCATTCTCAAGCTGACAATGGCATGGAACATCCAAACCAGAAATCTGAAAACACATGTAGACTTTTTTCTATCACTATCAAACTCCAGTTCCTAATGATTATCATAATGATTTTGCCTTTCTAACAATTACCACCTGTCTGATGCTACTAGCTTAGTCAGAATTAAGTATGGTTAGTGTTTCTGCATTTGTCACTTACCCTGGTACTCTGCCTCTCCCTCCAGTCCCTTCTAATCTGTCCATCACACAACTGACAAGGTGATCATTCTAGAAGGAGAATCTGCTCAGGCCACTGACCTTAGGTAAATTCAAAATGGTTTCACCTATCCTACGAGGTCTTCCTTTCCTCCCCAGCTTTAGTTTATGTTATAATTCCTTTCACAATGTGAACAACTTATGGATGAAAATAGTCCCAATAACTACAATAAGAGCTGATGTTTAGTTTCCACTGTGTCATAGCTCTGATAAATACTCTACATGCATTACAATATTTCATCCTTAGCATGTCTCACATTACTACCTTCCCCCCCCCCCCCCGGGCCAGCAACCAAATTAAAATCTGAGACACTATTCCTAAAGCCCAGGCCCAAGTTAAATAGGGCCATCCAGAATAGATATCCGGGTCTTAGAAATGTATTGGGCTGGCATTCGTGCCTATCATCTCATATTCTGGGGTCAGGATAAAGTAAATATACCTAAAAATAGTATACCAGTTGGATGAGAACTGAAAGAGGATTTGCATTTTCAATTCTGTGAATAAGTTTCAACAACAACTTTTGGTATTATGCAATTTTATTGTAGATTAAGAAATAAACAGGGCGGGGTGCCTGGGTGGCTCAGTGGGGTAAGGCCTCTGCCTTCAGCTCAGGTCATGATCCCAGGGTCCTGGGATCGTGCCCCACATTGGGCTCTCTGCTCAGCAGGGAGCCTGCTTCCCCCTCTCTCTGCCTGCCTCTCTGCCTACTTGTGATCTCTGTCTCTGTCAAATAAATAAATGAATCTAAAAAAATAATAATAATAAAAAAATTTAAAAAAATAAACAGGGCATTTAGATGACGGCACTATATATAGATTAAGTAAGGTTCAGATGGAACCATGTTTAAGTCTTTATAATTTACTTTTTATGGCTTTCAATATTTTTCTTATTGAGATAAAATCTAATTGTGAACTACATATATCTTATGAGTATAGTATAAGTTTTGGCCCATGTAATCCATATCTTAATCTCAATTGCTATTACAGTGCTTTGTCCTAAATTTTGAAGTCAGGTAGTATAAGTTTTTCTGTTTTTCTTCTTCCAAGCTATTTTGTCTAATTTAGGTGATTTGTCTTTCCATATGAATTTTAGAATCAGCTTCAAAATCTCTACAAAAAAAAAAAATCCTGCTGGGATTTTGATTGGTATTTCAATTAATTTAAAGACCAATTTAAGGGACTGGACATCCAATCCATAAATATGGAGTACCTTCTTATTCAGTTAGGTTGTCTTTACTTTAAATCAGAAATGTTTTATCGTTTTTAATGTAGAGTTCTTAAAAGTATTTTATTAAATTTATTCCTAAGTGCTAAATGCTTCTGAATATTATAGATTTAAGTTCCTTATTATAAATTGTTTATTCCTAATATATAGAAATATAATTGATTTTATATATAATTGGTTTTGTATATTGAGACTGTGTCTTGTAATATTATTAAATACTATGATTTAATTTTAGTAAACGCCGCCCTCCATCTTTTGGATTCCTTGGGATTTTCTACATACACTTTCATATAATCTACAAATAAAAACAAAGTTACTTCTTCCTTCCCAACTGTAATTCCTTTAGTTTACTTTTCCTGCCTTATTGACCTAGCTGGAACTTATGGCACAATGCTGCATAAAAGTGATACCAGTAGACATTTGTTTTCTTGTATTGACCTCACAAGGAAAGCCTGCTCTATTTTTGCCTTAAGTAAAGTGTTAGCTATAGGCTTTACATGCTGTGTTTCAGACTGAAGGCATTTCCATTCAGGAAACTGAGATATTTTATTCTGAAAGCCTGTTGAATTTTGTCAAATGCTTTTTCTGCATCTTGTTAGATGATCATATGATTTTTTTTAACCTGTTAACGTGGATAACTACCCTAAATAACTTTCCAACATTAATTATATTCCTGGCATAAACCTTACTTTATTATATATTTTGTATCTTTTTTATGTATTGTGTAATTAGTTTTTTAATATTTTAAGTTTATTCTTCATCTATAGTAATGAGGGTGTTATATCTATAATCTTTGTTTTTGGTCTCATAGTTTCACTGGCCTTATGGAGCTGGAAAGCATGCCTCCTCCTCTACTTTTTGAAATCATTGTGTAAGGTGAGCATTATTTCCTGCAATACAATTCACCACCAAAACTGTCTGTCTCTGGAGGCTTTATGTATTGGAATTTATTTTAATTAGACATTTAATTTCTTTAACAGATATAGAGCCTCCCCGTTTCCTATTTCTAGGTGTGTTAATTTTGATAAGTTGTTTTAAAAAAAAGTCTATGCATTTCTTGTAACTTTTTGAATTTATTAACATGAAACTGTTCATGATATTTAATTATTAGCTTTTTTATTCCGGAGGAACAGTAGAATCTTTTATTTCTAACATTGGTATTTTATTATTATTTTTTTAAATCTCTTCATCTGTCTTGCTTAGAGGCTTAACAGTTTTGAACTCTTGTCAAAGAACAAACTTTGCGGGGGTTGGGGGTGAGGGGCGGGGCACCTGGGTAATTCAGTTGGTTAAGCTAAGCATCCGACTCTTGGTTTCAGTTTTTTCTGTTAAATTGAACTTCTGATCCTTCTAGGGACTGGTTTCTGTTGTCTACTTTTTGTTGTTATTTTGATTGTCTATGACTTTTTCTGCATCTTTTTATGTATTTCTAGCTCTATTTATATACATATACAACGATATGTTTCACTTATTTTTTTAATTTTTTTAAAGTTTATTTATTTATTTATTTATTTATTTGACACAGCGAGAGAGGCAGGTAGAGAGAGAAAGGGAAGCAGGCTCCCTGCTGAGCCGAGAGCCCGATATGGGACTCGATCCCAGGACCCTGAGATCATGACCTGAGCTGAAGGCAGAGGCTTAACCCTCTGAGCGACCCAGGCACCCCACCAATGATATGTTTTATACTAAATATAGAAATATGTTGTAGAATTACATTGTTTCCTTTAAAGACTATTATTTTATATTCTGGCAGAGTTGTATCCCTGCCTGATGCTTTCAGTTGTCAAAGGCTGTTTTTGTTATTTGTCAGCATTGCTGAGGTCTCTTTTGGTTTTGTTCTTTGTCTTAAAGAATGGCCCAAACTCTACGACATGTCTCATCTTTCCAAAGATTATGGCCCATGTGGTATTGCAACGGAATGCCCCAGGCCACTGAAGTCTCTCTGTTCTGGCTGGAGCACTGAGTTTTCAGCCTCGTAGAAGCTCCTTTCTTCTGGGCTTCCCAGAGTATCGCTCTGTTCATGCACAGCTCAGCAACTTTCTGCTCTCCTAAATCCTGCTTATTCCACACAGATTCTGACTGCTTCAGCATCACAGAAACCTAATCTATCCTCCCTCCATTTAACCAAAGAGTCCCTCAACTTGGGCTTCTCCACCTTGCACAAAGTAAGGGAAATACCTCTAATTAGAGAACAGGGAAAATTCCTGAGTTTCCTTTGAGAATTACAGATACACGCTTCCTGCTTTGCCAATAGATGGAAATAGTTGCTTTATATGTTTCGTCTGGTTTTCCAGTGTGTATGCTAGAAGGGCAAGTTCAGTGCCAGTTACTGAGCACAGCTAGAAGTTGAAGTCTCCCTCAAGCAGACACAGTCGACTTCAAGTACATGATTTTCCATTATATGTTCCAAAAACTGTCATCTAAGCCTGCCTAGTACTTTAGGCTCTGAAGACTCAGAGAAGTCTGTTTCCTTGCCTCGTCCAGCTTCTAGAGACCATCTGCATTTGTTGGCTTTGGCCCCTTCTTCCATCTCAAAACCAACAGCATAACATCTTCAAATCTGTATCACGCCACTCTGACACACTGTTCCTGCTTTCACATCTCTTTCTTTCTCTGACCCTTTGGCCTCCCTCTGATAAGGGCTTTTAGGATTACACTGGGCTCAGCTGGATAACCAAGTTTATATTCTCACCTCAAGATCCTTGATAGCCTTTGCAAAGCCCTTTTTGCCATGTAAGGGTAACATGTTCACAGGATTTGACACCATTATGACAGGTAGAGATAAAAGGAGGACCCTAACCAGGCATGTAAAGAGTCATATTCCTAAGAGTGATTTGGTCTCTTTTGGTGAATATGAAGAAATTAAACAGATTCCTCTTCACTTATTTGAATCTGTGAACAAATGTTTCTTTTCTGTTTCCTTCCTTCCATTTTTATTGAAAGAGAGAGAGAAGGTCAGAGGGAAAGGGAGAGAAAGAATCTTTAAGTAGACCCCATGCCTAGAATGAAGCCTGATGTGGGGCTTGATCTTACGACCCTGAGATCATCACCTGAGCTGAAATTGAGAGTTGGACGCTTAACCGACAAAGCCATGCAGGCATCCCCCCCACCTTTTTTTTTTTTTTTTTTTTGGAGTTTTCTGTTTCTTTCTCATTCCTTTTCAGATAGTCTTAATCAGAGACTATAAACCTAGAGATAATTAACAGAAAAGAAAAGAAAAGTCTTGGGTACCTGGGTGGCACAGTTGTTAAGTGTTTGCCTTCACCTCTGGTTATGATCCAAGGGTCCTGAGATGGAGCCCTGTGTCAGGCTCCTTGCTCAGTTGGAGGCCTGCTTCTCCCTCTCCCACTCCCCCTGCTTGTGTTATCTCTCTCGCTGTCTCTCTCTCTGTCAAAAAAATAAAAATAAAACAAATTTTAAAAATAAAGAAAAGAAAGGAAAAATCTTCATATGTAATTTCCCAGGTTCTGGGCAAATATACATTGGCAATACAAACCCAAACTATCCAGATATTGAATGAGAGATACTGATGATTTCTAGATATTCAGACTTATAATGGCTCCACTGAGCAGCAAAAGGATATTGGCATGTTTACTCTTCCTTCCTGAGTTTCTGGAAGCCTGTTGGAGTCTGTTGCCTTCCTCCTGATCATTTCTTATAGAACCTAGCTGTCCGTCAAGTTGATATGTTATAACCTTACCAGAATTTGGACTATATGCATGAATGCTAATGATGCAAAGGCATATGAAAACAAATGAATGCATCTAGTTACAACTATACAAAAATTTATATGGCTATAGAAATGGAATAGAAATTAAATAAGCATAAGGAAAATATACTAGGCAGCAGATATTTCTGATTTTATTTATTCATTTAACTTTTAACTCGAGAATTCTTATTGGACTCCTAACATGTGCCCTAAGTTATGATGGGTACTAAGGAATCAGATTTTAAAAAAATACAAGTTGTACCTTAAGGAAGTTGGCAAATCAGCAGTTCAGACAAACAACAACAGTTACAAATATATAACAGTTGTTACGAAGGCTTTTACATAAGTTGTAATTGTAAATCAGAGATACACTTTTAATAAAGACTGGTGTGTCAGATATAGAGCTTCCAAATAAAATTAAGTCTTAAAGAAAGTACAGGAGTTCTTCCTGTAAGGTTAGGGAATGATTTTTGAAACAAAAAACAGTTAAGTACAGAGGTATGGAGTCAAACCGATGTAGAGATAAATGGGGAAATGTTTCTCGTTGAGGATGATTGAAAGAGTCCGTGTGGTGAGGATTGGTAAAATGACACCCTCAGGCAAGTAAAAAGCATATAGGATATGTTAAGAATTTGGGTTTTGAATTGTTTTCTTTAACATTAACTACCCACTTTATTTATTTATTTGTTTATTTAGAGATTTTATTTATTTATTTGACACAGAGAGACACAGCGAGAGAGGGAACACAAGCAGGGGGAGTGGGAGAGGGAGAATCAGGCTTCCTGCCAAGCAGGGAGCCCGGTTACTGGGTTCCATCCCAGGATCCTGGGATCATGACCTGAGCCAAAGCCAGATGCTTAATGTCTGAGCCACTCAGGCGCCCCAACTACCCACTTTTATAATACATAAAAATAATACAGGAAAATGGTTGCTGAATTTTGGAACCATGGCATGTGTCTCCTTCTGGCTCTCTGCAGTTCCTTAAATGGGACACAAGCTCATTTGCACATTCCTTTACTCCTCACAGTACCTTCTGCATTGACTTGGAGCTACAGTTGGATCTTGATCCATAAAGATTTTCATTTCTTTCCATTGGACTGATACTGAGGAAGAACAAATTCTCCGAGCGGAGGAACACCATTTTGATAATGTATTCATATTTAATTTTAAGTTCCATTTAGAAGTTATGTGTGGAATTTTCTACATATATTATTGGATCGAAAACAACCACTCCTAGTATCCATGTAAACAGGTGGTATTAATCAACATTCACTTATTCTTGGAAATGCCACTTTCCATTGGCAATCTCATCTCCCCACGTGGAAACTAATTATAAACCATTAGCAAATGAAAACTTTTTTGAATGTGATAGCATGAATTAGTAATTGAAGGCTTTCCTTGAAAAGTGGAAAGAAGTCAGCCTTTAGATTGACTTTTTTTAGAGTCAGCGATCTAGTTTGTTTCCCAGCTTTGTTACTTTGATATATGTCCTTGAGCAGATCATTTCAGTTCACTGAACTCCAGTTTCTTTATCTCTGAAACAAGGATAATAATGTATGCCTTGTTTAGGTATTGTGTGGCATGGAAATAATTTATAGATTGCACATAGCACTAATTATTCAGTAACTGGCAGCTGTTATCATTATGGTCATTTTCCACATTGAAGAATTTAGTCTTTTTCCCTTAAAAAGTATTAATCTCTAACCCCCTCTATAAAGCATTCCCATAAACTTGAAGGGTGGGCAGTCACTGAAATAATTACATGCATACACTTTCCTTCTGCCAGCTATTCCTAGAGATTAAACATATTTGCATATGCAAATTAAAACACTGTGTACTCATTACTTTAAATATGTTTCTCATTAGGTAAATGAAATGCTTATTGAAGATGATATAAGGCTAAAAGCAGAATATTGTCAAAACAAGCTACAGGATGATTTTTTAAAATTTATTTTTTAAGTATGACAACACCACTTTCACTTTTAAGCATAGTAGATAGATATCATAATTAAATCAATATTACTTATATTACCTGATTAAAAGTAATAATATATATATTTATTTTATTCAATATTTTTGCCAGTATTTATACTATTCTATAACCAAATTCCATTAATAATTATGGTTCTTTTAACTGCATTATAGATATGATTTAAGTTTTCTGTAAATCCCATTCTAATTACTCAGGAATAAATCAGATATTTTCTCTTTTATGCTTGACCACAGAGTAAAATAGAAAGAAAGACAAGGTCAGAAAATGCCTTTTTTGAAAACTGAAGTCAATAAAATTCTACTTAAAAAAACACAAAAATTAATGGGGGAGGAGGGGTGGTATGCCTGGGTGGCTTAGTCAGTTAAGCATCTGCCTTTGGCTCAGATTACGATCTTAGGGTCCTGGAATTAAACCCTGAGTGGGGCTTTCTGCTTAGCAGGGAATCTGCTTCTCCCTCACTCTCTGTCCTTCCCCCCTGCTCATGTGCATGTGCATTCTCAAATAAATAAAAAAAATAAGGAATAAATAAATAGTACAACAAAGTATCCATCTGCAAAGCATCTCAACCAGAAAGTCTTGAAATTTTCCCAATGTTATCAAAATAATTGGAATAGCTAGTTTTCATTGTCTCTCTCAACACCTTGGTCAACATCTCCCTTACTGATTCTGTCTCAACATATACATACCTTCATTTACCTTCCCTATTACTGAAATAAACAAGCAAAATTATCTTCTGGTTTCCTCTCCTCCCAGGTGACTGCCTGAACTCTTTTCTGATGATCTTTTATATATTTTCATGTATAAATTCTGGCTCTGTGTTCATGTTCTCTGTCATCTCAGCTTTCTTGGAGGAATCTGCATTAACTACTTCCCAGTTTCCCATGTCTCAACCAGCGAGCCCTCAACTCACCTGGGTCCCTCTGCCTTCTCCCTTTTCTGTAGCTTTTCCCATCTCCAGTCTAAACCATTCTGCACTTAATGACCTATGCTGGTTGAAGAATACAATTGTAAAGAAGAGCCAATTGTTCCTTATTAATTTAATTTATGCATTTAATATACCAAGGTCCATACAACTTACTTTTAATTGTTGGTTATGAGGTTGACTGCCTGTTGCGGGGTCTTTCTTTAGAGACCTGAATACCCCCATGCAATGGCCATGTTATCCTGTTAATAAGGGAGGGTCATCTTCTTGGAGTATAGTTTTATAATGGTGGTTCCTTGGGCTTTGCCATTCCAGTATGAGATTATCTGTCAGAGCCATATCTGAAATCAATAAAGATTTCATGTAAGAACACACATTAAATAGGAAATAAAGATGAGTCTCTAGATAAACATTAGAGAAAGAGCCAGGAAGAGTCTGTGTCCTCTCAAGCAGGATGCCATCTGAATTCACACCGCCAATCCGTGCCCCTCACTGCACTGCTTTGTTGGCTGCATTCATATTTATCCTCTACCATGTTGGATCTTTAAAAAGTCTATTCAGATTGCTTAATTATGTAATATCTGAATCTCGTGAGTCTTTCCCCTTGGATTTCTCTCCCCTGGGAAGAGAATGTCTGGCTTCTTTTACCTTTTTGTTTTCTTTATTTTTGTTGTTGTTACAATTTCTTTTTCTACTTTTCTCTCACCTGATTCCACACCATCACTTTCCTCTGGATTTTTAAACTCTGATTTATTTTAGTCAGTTCAGGCATTAAAAGGTGTAGTATAAATGCACTATCATGTCAAAAGCTTTTATTGTTGGGGCGACTGGGTGGCTCAGTGGGTTAAGCCTCTGCTTTTGGCTCAGGTCATGATCCCAGGGTCCTGGGATGGAGCCCCTCATTGGGCT
Source organism: Meles meles (assembly GCF_922984935.1). Taxonomy (NCBI): domain Eukaryota; kingdom Metazoa; phylum Chordata; class Mammalia; order Carnivora; family Mustelidae; genus Meles; species Meles meles. Next base: position 41,865,442 of record NC_060078.1, on the reverse strand, counting down.
CTCCGCTCAGCAGGGAGCCTGCTTCCCCCTCTTTCTCTGCCTGTTGCTCTGCCTACTTGTGATCTCTGTCTGTCAAATAAATAAATAAAATTTTTAAAAAAAGTTTTTATTGTTCTTTTTGCATGCTCTGAAGCAAAGGTAACCCAAAATTGGAATTGTGTAGTGTCTGGAAAAATATGGCATATCACAAAGGATGCTATAGCACACACGTGTTATTATTTCAAGGGCTCTGTAAGCCCTCTATTGTGGTTTTTGGTTTTTAACCCCAAATAACTCAAGTATTGATCCAAAATATTTTGGATCTGTGTAGCACTTTAAAGTAGCTCCTAAGGAGTTGTTCTGCTCTTACTGAATTCTCATGGTGACAATATAAAAAAGGAAAAAAAAAAATTGGAAGCATCTCCTAAAATATTTTAAATGGAGCAAAGTTGTACCCTTCCAGCCCCATACAGGTAATATGAGTTCTGAGCATTCCATCTAGAGGGAATGTGTGAAATCTGTGAATGCCTGATTAATTGTACAGTCAACTCGCTCAGTTCCAGAGTCCCACAAAAGATCACTCTCCTTGAAGGGAGTTGGGAAGATTTCTTGGGACAGATGTCCTGGAAGTACAAATGCACAGACTGTTCTTCTATTATGATAATTATTCGTTGTCACCATACATAAAAGTCTAGGTCCTTTGCCATCTCTAATTCTGGAAATATATTTATTGAAAAAAAGCTCATCCTAACTTTGTCTTATGCTTTTCAGAGATATTGGCTGATTTCTTATCCTGACATAAGCCTCTTTGCTTGTAAACATCACATTCTATGTTCTCCAGCATTTTGGTGTAAATGCAAACAAGGTATTATCTAACATCCACCAGAACAGAAGGACTTCATGTGGCACTGCTGAGCTCCATAGTGTTTCAAGAAGAACATTTTGGTTTGCTAAAACTTCTACCAGGTGTTTTTTAAATGATGGCATTTTTTTGCGGAGGTTAGAATCACAGTGATCCAGATTTTCCCTTAGGCGTACTTATATCTCCCTCCTCTGTGAGATTAGAACTGATGCATAAACTCTGACTAAGCCTGGGTAAGGATTATCCAGTGGACAGGGGCTCCAAAGAAAAGGAACACAGAGAAAAAGATTTATTTGGATGATGTGGATACCAGCCAGAGCCCTAGAAAGAAGAAGCTTGTAGCCCTTTATGTAAATGTTCCCTTTAACATCGATTCTAAATGTTTTTGGATGATCTTTATCATGTATTCCTTCTTTCATTTATTCAGTCATAACTTATTAAATGCTAACTCTGAACCAAAGACAGAAGGATGGGATCACTTTCTATAAAAAGCTTACAGTCAAGGCATCAAACAGCCACTTTATCAAACACATAGAGTAGACTGTTGAGTCAGCCAATTACTGTAAGAAAACAAAACAAAACAAAAAAAAGAAAACAAATGGCACAGTCAAATTAGGGTAATTTGAAGAGGGCTAATTTACAGAGGGACCATTTATAGAGGTACAGTCCGGGGTGAAACAACACTGATGGTTCAGCCTGCTGCCACCAAGATAGTTCTTATCACCCAAAAAGATGAGAAGAGTAAATGACAAACAGAAACAGAAGGTAAAAATTCCACAGAAGAGGCAACATTTAGAAAAGGCTTTGGCAAAGTAAAACAAAAGAGTCCAAAACAACTTTGAAGGAAAGCCAGGGAATAAAAAAGAGGCCATTCTTCCTCTCATCTCCTGGAGGGACTCCCATTGGCTGAAGCAGACCAGAAGAGAGAATAAGAAAGCCGGTCCAAGTGTCTGTGCAAGTCCTTCACCTAGGAAGTATGCTGAGGGAAGAAAAGTGAGGAGTAGGTATGCAGAGCAATCGAAGACATCCTTTATAGTTTACCCTTGTACTGCTTGACATCCTGTCTTTCCCCTCATCTGGAGACAAGTTTTTAATTAACAACAACAACAAAAAATCTGTTCCAGGGAGGGAAAGTATGGTCACCCCAAATCATACCACATTGGCATATGGGTATTTTTGAGCCCAAGGCAAATTCAACCCAATAGACTCAGGAAGGGTTTTTGGTGGTGGTTGCTTTGTTTTGTTTCTGGTTTTTCTTGTTTTGTTGTTGTTGTTGCTTTTTTTGTTTGTTTGTTTGTTTTTCTTTTTTTTTTTTTAAGATTTTATTTATTTACTTGACAGAGAGAGATCAGAAGCAGACAGAGAGGCAGGCAGAGAGAGAGAGAGGGAAGCAGGCTCACTGCCGAGCAGAGAGCCCGATGCGGGACTCGATCCCAGGACCCTGAGATCATGACCTGAGCCGAAGGCAGTGGCCTAACCCACTGAGCCACCCAGGCGCCCCTGTTTGTTTTTCTTTTTTAACCTCTTCTTTAACTGCCTGAAGGAATTTAGATCAGGGCCAAAGCTAGAGATGCTTTTTCTATCACAAACTTATCTGCAGGGCATGGCAAACATTTGTTCACCAAACATTGTTTCTTTCCATCTTCCTGTGAATTTTCTTCCTCCCCTCTGAAACTACAGATCCCTCCCCTCTTCTCCTTAGATAAGGATGGCAGATAAGCCCCAATGGCCTGACTATCTTTAAGCCTCTCAGGTCTTGGTGGCTCCTATACTTATGAAATTAAATTTTCCTCTTGTTAAATTGTATTATGTCAAATTAACTATTAGATCAGCCAAAGAATCTAGAAGAGAAAAAGAGAAAAGTTTTCTTCCCCCTACATCATCCTCTACATTATGAGTTGAATCAGTTTGGTTCTACTAATCCCTGGAACTTAAATCATCTACTACTGGCTTCTTGGCAAAGAGCCATGGGGATGGAAGTGGGAGAAAACTGGAATAGAAACATCAAGTAACATAAAGTGCATCTGCTGTATTTAGTGCACAATTCTGTAAAACATATATTTTATTGAGATCACATATAGTATCGTATACCAGAAACATCTGTGTCTGTTGCTGCTAAAATATTAAGAGGTCCACCACACACTTCGGTCTCTTTCTTTATGGTGTACAGAGCAGGGTTTGGTAACTTATCTTTCACTTTGAAAGGAATATTCCGTCATGCTCCAGACTACTACGTCCTTAGAAATGTTACCGATATGACAGCACCCTTAACTTTCTCTGGGTCTACCGAGTCTATCGGTAATATATTGCCTAGCAGTGCTACATACCAAATAACCACAAACTATCAGGGCATAACCGTTCTTGCTCAATTGAAGGATCAACTGGGGCGGCTCGACTTTGGCCTGTGTCAGCTTGAGGGTGTCAGTATTGAAGTGCAGCCTCTGCTACACAGCTGTCTCATCCTTTCCCTGGTATTTAAGGTGCCAGTGGGAGCATGTTCTGGTGATGGGAGATGAGCAAGATGCCAAGGAGAAGCACACAAGGCTTCTTAAACTGTAGGTCAGAACAGGCATTCTGTCATTTCTGCTTCTGTGTCAAGGTAAGGGATGTGGCTGAGTCAAAGGTCAATAGGTAGCAAAGAATATTCCACTTTTACAGAAGAAACAAAAAAGTCACTGGCGAAAGTCTTACAAAACAGGAGGGGTAAAAACTGGGGACAACAATGTAATCTACAACAAGGATCCAAATGGTATATATAATGTCATCAGTAACGTCGGCCAGCATTAAATTCTGTTGGATAGCCAGAGGATTAAAGTCATGGCACGCTATCTTGACATAGAAGTTAGAATGTTGAAATAGCTCTGGGACGTGACAGAAATCATACACTGCTGTCTCTGCCATTAAAACTAACATTACTGGAAAATTTCTTAAAGTAAGATCTTGTAACTTTTATGGTGGATAGGTGATTTCTTCCTGTATTGTTTAATCTAGTCCATGTTAACCGTTCTTAAAAGGAGAAGCAAAAGGATGATACTGGTGAGCTTGTAAGGCAACTTCCCAGGTACAGATTTTAGAAGGCTCTTTTGCAAGAGAGAGCTGCTTTCTTTAAATGAGGAAAGGGTTGCTTCTGCCAACAAGGGTTTTACAGAAAATTTTGTAGACTCAAGTGCCAGCTTTATCTATGTCTGCCGAAATATCTCCATCTCTTTTTCAGGATCTCATATTTTTCCTTGACTTAGTTTAAAAGACTTGGTGAGATTGAACTGGTGCAACTTGCATCATTCTTGTCTTACTGTCTGCATCTCCTGTCCCCAAACCCTGGACTTGATCATTTCTGTCATGTGACTGTAGAAGATAAGGGACTTTGTCAAAGGTACCATGGAGCACTAAAGTTTTCATATGTATTTTTAGTTATTCATATGCTTTATTTCTCTTTGCTCTTATAGATGCTCCCTAGCATTATTAGAAAACTTATGATTCCACAAGTTTATAATTGCTATTCTTGCCATAGGAACTAATGATCACATTTAATGATCCTCCAATACCTTGCCTTCTACCAGCTTTGCTTCTAACATCACTACCCCGATATTGTGATTAATCATGTGGTAATTATATGCACTAGATAATTAATATCCCATTTCCTCCTGTAAAAAGTAGATTCACTTTGTACCCTCAAATATATGATTAATTAAAATTCAAAATCTCATTTTAGAGATCCATTTCCTGAAGCCTCTTATGATACCCATTACTATATCAGTCAAGGTCTCAACAGAAAACAGATGGCATATTCAAATTAGGATCATTTTTTCAAAAGTTTATTTACAAGAGGCTGTGGTAGATTTAAAAGGGTTATCAGTTCTTTGAAACTCCACTGAGAGTTTCCACTCATTTCCACTCTCTTTGAACTTAGACTAGCCTGTGACAACTTTGATCAAGAGAGTATGGCAAAAATGATGCTATTTGAGTTCTGGCCCTGGTCTTCAAGAGGATAAGCAGGTTCCATCTTACTTTAACCGAACCCCAAACCACTGTTTAAGAAGTAATGCTAGCCTGCAGAAAAGACCACATAGATGCTCTGAGACACATTGAAAGAAAGAGGGGCTCAGTCAGCCCACCTTTCCAACCATCCCAGTCAAAGTGTTGGAAATGTCAGCAAAACCTTAGACATCCCAGATAAGTGTAAGGACCTATTTAGAAATTGTCCCTGCTCCCCTTCCCCCAGGGGATTTACTTGGAGACAATTCCCGGAAACCAGCTCCAGGTAACAAAGCCCAGATACAAGGGTGGGTCAGGCCAGGTGGAGACATCCGATCAGTGGGGGTTTGCATACTGTCTCCCTGGTTACCAAGGAGTAGGGACCCCCGCCCTCTGGGAGCCTTTTTTGGAACCAATCCTAATCAAGGTGTAATAGGCTGGTTCTAATGTCTACTAGGGTAAATTGTAATTCAATTGCTCACCTAGCAGCACTGTGGAGTTTCCTGTGTGTGTTACAATTTCATTGGTCACCTGTGCATGGCCAGGCCCGACCGCATGGCCTTTGCCCTTAAAAGCCAGTCTGTGAAACAGAGAAGGGTCGACCTCTCTTGTAAGAGGTACGGCCCCAAACGTTCGGTTAGATGCTTGATGCTTGGCCCGAAATAAAGCTTTGCTTGACCTTCGCCTTGTATCAGTCTCCTCCTTTAATCACGGACCCATTATTTGGGCATAACAATAAGAACAGCTACCAGGCTAATATTCAGTTGAAGTCACATGGGGCGGAAGAATTGCCCAGCTAAGCCCTACCCAAATTCTGGATGCACAAAATTGTGTAGGATAACATAATAGTTGTTTGAATCCGCTAATTTTGTGGGTGGTTTGTTATCCAGCAACCAGAGAAGAGGAACAGATTTGGTCCCAAGAAATGGTTCCCTGACCTGACAAAAAACAAGATCAGGTTTGAAATTGGCTTAGAACAAATTGCAGAATGGAAGCTGGGAGTAGTTCAAGAGATTCTGTGCAAGTTGGAAGGGCTTCATGGAGCCTGTTAATGAAGGCTTAGAGGACACAGGAAAATGTTATCAAAGGCTGGAGGAAAAAAGACTATTTTTATGTTGTGACTGTAGGTAACACACGTTGCCCACAGGAGCATGGAAAATATGCAAGATATTTCACATACTTGTGGAGGTTGAACGTGATAACTTGTGTTTTCTGGCTACCTATGAGAAGAGGGGAATTTAAGAAAAAAGAGAAAATCTTAGTTTTTAATTTTTAAGCAGGATTTAGAAGGCATATAAAAGGCAGGAATGGTCTTTCTAGCTTGCAAAAGGCTCTTGAAGTAAGGACTGGCCTCAAGGCAAAGTTCAAATCTAGGGCATTAAAGTAGGAACTCAGGGTAAAGATAAAATCAAGGTGTAGCTCCAAGGCCCTTCTTAAGACCCTAAGAAGATTTCGCTTTTAAGAGCATTAAAGTTATGCCGTCTAGGTGGTTTCAGTTATAAATGAGGGCTTGTAAGAATACTGAGCGGTGTTCCAGCTATGGGTTGAATTGTGGTCCCCTCAAATGTGGACGTCCTGACATGCAGTACTTCAGGACTGTGCCTTTATTTGGAGATACTCTCTTTACTAAGTTAAAATGAGGTCACTAGGGTGGGCCCTAATCTATTATGACTGGAGTCCTTATAAAACATAATTTAGGGGGCACCTGGGTGACTCAGTGGGTTGGGGCCTCTGCCTTGGGCTCGGGTCGTGATTCCAGGGTCCTGGGATCGAGCCCCGCATCGGGCTCTCTGCTTGGCGGGGAGCCTGCTTCCTCCTCTCTGTCTCTCTGCCTGCCTCTCTGCCTACTTGTAATCTCCGTCTGTCAAGTAAATAAAAAAAAAAAAAAAAAAACATAATTTGGAGAAAGACACACCAGACATGTGAATGTCAAGGCAGCAATTCCAGTGATGCCTATATAAATCATAAACACCAAAGATTGCCTGCATACCACTGGAAGTGCGGGGAGAGGCAGGGAACAGACTTTACCTTATCTCAGAAGGAAGCAACGCTGCCTTGATCTTGGACTTCCAGCCTCGGGAATTGTGGGCAATAAGTGTTGTTCAAGTTTCCTGGTCTGTGGTACTTTGTTAAGACAGCTGGAGCAAATTAATACAGTCCCACACCAACCTCACAGGGAGCCCAGGGATAGTAAAGGTTATCTGTTAAGAGATTTGTGAGTACGGTTGTGTCTGATGAAGTGAATTACAACTGGACAAGAATGGAAGCCAAAACATTTTTTAAATGATTTAGATTGAAAGGGACAGGGACAGAACAAAATGAAAAGAGAGACCCTTTCTCTATTAGGGGCAGGTAATAAGCTGAGAAACCTTCTCAGCTGCAAACACCATTTCTTATGGGAAAGGATGGATGATTCACAGGATGGAGACAAAAGCTAGAGGGAATCAACCCCAGGTAGTAGGACTGGACCTTAAATAAGAGTTGACCAAATGTGCTCTGCTGGGTTTTTTAAAATTTTTATGGATCAGTAACTGGTATGTGCCTTCCATTTCCTCTCTTTTAGAATAGAAGTGTTGATTATGATTATCTTTTTTTGGGGGGGTGGGTCACCCCTTTATAATAAGTTTTGACATGTGAGTAGAAAATATCCATTTTCCTACTAGGAGGGACCACACTCAAAGAACTACACTCAAGGAGCTTCCTTTACCTGGGCCTAAATGAGATGATGATGAGATCCTATTCTTTAAGCCAATGCCAGAATGGAATGAGACTTTAGGGCTCTTAGTGTTATAGAATTTCCTACTCATTTAGTGCCCACGGTTCTTGGTCACGCCAAGAGGTAGATCAGACAAAGAGGAGTGGGCAGCAGAGCAAAGTTTATTGAGTGATAGTGGAGTTATAGTATAAAGCTCCAAGAGGGAGGGGACCCGAGAGGGTTGCCACCAGAGTTCCTAAGTCTAGGGGTTTCTATGCGCTTATTCGCAGGCTGTTTTAATCTGATTAACCCTCCCTGTGCTTGTCATCCAATCAGGGTTTTTTGTTTGTTTTGTATTTTATTTTATTTTATTTTATTTCTTTTTTGGTGTTCAGTGGAGATCTCCTTCCAAGGTGGGTAGAAAACCCTCTTAAGGGAGGTTTCTTCCTAGGGCAGCATCCCTTATCCCTGCCTGCCTTTCTTCCAACTATTTTTCATCATTAGAAGAACATTCTGCAGGTTGTAGGAATATGAGTAAGTTGTGGCCAGAATGTGGACTGAGGTAGGTTTGAACTGGCCACACATCCTTTGAGATAACTGCTGTTGCGAGGTGAGGTCTTTTCTCCTCCCCCGAACCTGTGAACCCTGTGACTGCTTTGACTGAAAAAGCTCGATAGAAATTGCACGTTGCCAACTGGTAAGTGAAGGAGATATATAAGCCTTTCCTTCTATAGGCACCATACATAATTTCCCTCCCTTAGGTGTGAGGAGAACTGTGAAGATGATGGGCTATCACGCCTGTGATTCTGTTACATACTGAGGGGAAGGGATTTTGCGATGCAATTAATACACCACATTAAGTTGATTTTGAGTCAATCAAAAGGACACTATCCTGGGTGAGTCAGAGCTAATCAGGTAAATCTGAAAAGGGAAAGGTCTTTTATGAAGAAAGAGATTCAAAACATCCGAGAACTTCTCTTGCCGGTTCTTGAAGTACAGCGAGTTGCATTGTCAGTGGGCATATGACATGAAACCCATGGCACTCATGAGCCCAAGTGATAGTCAACAGGAAAACAAGAACCTTAGTGCTATACCCATAAAGAAGTGAATTCTTCCAAAAACCTTAATAACTTCAAAGAGGATCCTGAGCTTCAAATGAGATCCCAACCCAGAAAATATCTTGATTTCAGCCTTGTGAGACCCTAAGCAGACACCCTGCCATGCTGTGCCTGGACTGACCTACAGATCTCTGAAATAATAAGTTTGTGTTTTTTCAGCATAAATTTATAGTAATTGATTACACAGCAATAAAAAACAAATACAGAGTTTAACATCAAAATAGGTTGCTGCTATAACAGATAACCTAAAATAAGTTAGCAACTTGGCAACCAGGCAATGGGTAGAGACTGGAAGAATATTGAAGTCAATGAGAGAAATTCTCCAGTGCCTTGAACAGACATTTAATAGCTATATGGACATTAATGATGTTACCTGTAAGGATGCAGAGCGCAATGAGAAAAATACTGGAAATTGAAGAAAAGAGTCCTTTGTTGTATAGCATCCAAAATATCCCAGAATTGTCCCTACAGTTATGTTGACAGAAGTCCTAAGTGATAAATGGAAATATATAACTGGTGAGATTTCTAAGAAATGGTGGAAGATTCTGCCTGGTTTCTTGCTGCTTATAGTAAAATGTGAGAGCCAAAAATTGAAGAAAACTTGTTAAGCAAAAAAGAAACAGGGCTTAACGATTTTGAAAACTCAGCCTCTCTAGATAAAAAAAAAAATGCTAAAAATAAAATGCTGAAAGTAAAATAGTATTACCAGAAGTATGGCATAATAGTATGGCTGAATGTTCTGTGTTCTTTCATGTGATGGTCAATCAGGTGTGGCCCCAAGAGGAGACAAGAAGCTCAGGAAAACAAAAGTTTTATTATATTTGTGGGTTCTTAGAAAGGGGGTCACCACATGCCACACAGGGTCACAGGGGAAGCACCAGGTTTGAGTCAGGTGACAGAATAGAGGAGCAACGGGAAAGTTTAGGCCAGAGCCTTCATTGGAATTTCTGCAGGAAAGGTAGGCAGGACAGAATCAACATCTTAGGAGTGGCTTTTTGAATAAGTCCAGCAGACTATGGGCTCTATGGGGTGGTCCCCAGTTGACTGGTACCTGGCCCTGGGATGATATAGCAGAGAAATATTGTCTGCTGGGGTGTGGGAGCCAGATAGAGGAGGCACAGCTCTGGCTTGGTTAGATTACATATAAAAGGCATGCTCCTTTGCTCTAAGAATTGGCAAGCCCTGGGAAGGGAAGGCTCTCCTGGACCAGAAAGGTTTTTAAGATGTCAAAACATCATAATATATAGAAAGTGAAAAATATAAACAGTACACTGAATATGTGACTTTACAACCTTCTGCTAAATCTCAGAAAGATAAAAAAGATTGGTGAGTATAGCTGTAGACTAATGGAGTGAAACCCAGTAAAATCCATTGAAGACTCCAATGTTCTTGAGAAAAAAAAAAATTTTTTTATCAGAATACAGACAGACAGAACTTGAAAGAAAGCTTACATAGACACCCAAAATTTTATTGGCAGTAAGCAGGCTGATAAAACTACTCCATTCCCAAATACTTGCTACTTTTCATGGAAAAGGAAGGAGGACTCAGAATGGAAACAATAACCAAGAGGGCAGAGCCTAGGAGCCCAGAGGATTATTCTGAATCTTTGAAACTGAGTCCAAAAATATCTCACCATTTGCCCAGCTGTATTACAGAACTTCCAGGAACCAGGTGTTCCTTAGTACCTTGTTTTTTTTCCCCCTTTCAACTGGAATAACCGTCACTTATCAAACATTTGTCTCACCATTGTATGATGGGAGTGTTAGGGCTACAGAATTGTCTCTTTAGTTTCACGCATCCACATATGGGGAGAAACTTTGCTCTAAAAGCTGAATTTAATGGATTATTTATTATTAGTTTCATAGTTATCTAATTTAGATTATTTGGATGATGAATTCTTAGACTCCAAGTTAATTCTATAATGAGACTTTTGAGAGCCTTTGGATGGAAGGTGAATGTATTTCTCACTTCAAAGGGATATGAATCCTTGGGAGGACTGTCTTAAGCAAACTTCTAATGCAGTCCCTAAGATTCCTGCCCTTTGGTGTACATGTGCCTTATAATCTCATCCCTTTGAGTGTGATCGGGATGAACATGAATGAACATGAATATAAAGGTAGATTTGTCATGTAGCAGTAGAAAACTAATGAAGCCAGATACTCACCTCATTTTTAAGAGTGTTAGTAGCTTTTTCCTTGTTCCATTCAAGCTGTATAAGAGAGAATCCCTTCAATCCATGTATAATCCACCATGTAAAAAATCTGACTGCCCTGCTGGAAACAGAAGGTGGAAATGCTCTGAGACCACATGGAAAGGGGAAGCACCCATCCTATCCTAGCCTTCCAGCTGGCATTATCAATGCTCCAGGGATATTAGCGAAGCCCTTTTAGATACCCAGACTAGTCCATATTCAGCTGAACGCCACCAAATGAAGCCAGTCAATGTTACATGATACAAAAAAATTGGCTGACCAAAACTTTCCAGAATTCCTAACTCAAAACATTATGAGGAAAAGTAAAATGTTTGTTGATAAAGCCGCTAAACTTGAAGAAGTTTGTTATGTAGAATGGATATCCCGAAGAGGAGCTATTTATAAAAATAACAATGTGGGGACGCCGAGGTGGCTCAGTCAATTGAGCATCTGACTCTTGATTTCAGTTCAGGTCAAGATCTCAGGGTCCTATGATCAAGCCCAAGTCAGGTGCCATGCTGACTTGGAGCCTACTGAGCATGGACCCTGCATGAGGTGATTTCTCTTCCTCTTTCTTTGTCGTCCCCCCCCCATCTCTCTATAAAAAAAAAATAAATAAATAAAGGAAGAAAGAAATAAGAATGTGGCATGATCATAAGACATAAAGCCATAACCCAAAGCTAGTAACAGCTGCCTTATAAAAGTACTCTGCTAAAAGGATAGGGGAGGAAGATTTAGTATAGACCTGTAATGAGTGGATGTTTATAGGAGACCACCTTGAAGAAAGTACTGGTTTGGGACTGAAGATTATGGTTAGTCCAAGAAGGAATCCATGGGGATGAAACCCCTGATCTTATTCTCTTTTCTTCCTCTGATCTCCTGCCCTGGCTTCCAATTAGTTAAATCTCCAGAAAGTACAGATTATGACTGTTCCTTGTAATTTATACAAGTCAGCCTTCTGGGGCCAAAATAAGTAGTAGACATGGTGGAGGGAGCCTAGGGAAGATCTCTAGCCCACCTGTAATCCCTACTGTGATAGAGGCACACAAGATGTGTAGACACTAAAGACCAACGAATGCCTCTCAGGGACTGGAAATTCAGTGAGATTTCTTGCTTGAAAGATTGGTAAGAGTTCTATAAGTGAAGAGTTAAAGAAGAGACAATTCATAAAAAGAGAACAGCAGGAAAACCCTTGGAGAAAAAAATAAAAATACCATATTTTATTACAGTTCTGGGTAATTAGAACAGAGCAATTAGCAATAGCATTTACCACAACACACCATTACTATTTTTGTTTATTGCTAAACCACTTATTGATGAAATAGGTTGAGTGTCAGTTTTTCAACAATCTACCACATCCCATCTGTCATGTAATTGATATTTTCGAAGCTGGAGCTTCAAAAATGGAATCCCTTGGGGACACTCTCTTGCTCTTGCTCTGGTACTCACACATTTATTTTCTCCTCCTCCCTTTTATAAACGGTTTGTTGACAAATCAACATTTATAAAAAAAGGAAAGAAAAACAGCAGGATTCAATGGGACAGAAAGTTGATACTGTGATCAGAGACCCAGCTAGGAGTTGGGGAACAATTTATTATTCTGGACCTTTCCAGCAGAGCTGTTCTTGTTCTGAGGTTTTTGTTGGGTCTCTTTCACAGCATTCATGAGATCCACTTATTGAGCAGGATGGCAGGTCCATTGTCACAACTGCTGAGCCCATGAAGCAAAACAGATATTACATCTGTAAAATGAATGCAGCAATCACAATTTAATTAGATCCCCTTTCAAAAGATAAAAGTTAGAGGAAAAAAATTGTTTTTTCTGCACCAGGGTACGGATGCAGCAGGGATGCGACAAGAGATGCCTAGCTTGTTAGCCAAAGGTGTGAAGAAGTGTATCTGTGTTTGCAAATACCTCACTTTACATGCAGCTTCCATTAAAAGCCATAAAGGTTTTACATTCTGCCAGATTTAGTAAACACTTCTGTCTAGTGTCTGTGGTCAGATGCAAAAAGGCAATGGATTGCTTATCTGCTTAGGGGCTATTTTCTGTCATCTTTTCTCAGCTGTTATGGGTCTCCATTGGCAAGAAGCCAAATATTCAGCATACATTTATTTGTAGGACAAAACAGTTACAAAAGGCCTGGCCTGGTAACACAATGACTTTGATTGCTCCCGTTAGGCGGCAAAGTGGGGTTGTTCTGGGTTTGGTCTTTTTGTTTGGTTCGGTTCAGTTTTTTTGCTGAGTGACTTTAGCTGAGAGCACTGAAAGGATTCTTTTGTAGTGCCCTGAGGAAAGTTTTTAAATTTATTCTTTATGCATTTCCTCGTATTTAAGCATTTCTTATCTACCCAGACATTTAGAATATCTTTATGCTCACAGCATTTATCATTAGAAAGAAAATCATGCTTTTATCCCTCCCATCACTACAAGGCAAGAGCAGTGTCTTATATTAACATTCTGGTAAACAAATTCAACCAGAGAGTACATAGAATACCTAGAAAATGTAGCATATGTAATGTACGAAGCCAACTTATCTTCACATCCCGCCCCGCACATCCTCCGTCACCTTTCTCCAGAGATGGCCATCATTATCAGTTTGGTGTGAGTAGAGCAGATCTGGATAGCCCTGAAAGCTTGCTTCCTTCCTCCTTATGGTGTTAATTTAGCCCATCAGATCTTAGCAACCCCAAGAGAAGTAGATATTAATATCAACTAATGAGCTCCCAAAGTTTCCTCTTTCGAAAAAGACTGTTGCTCCACTGGGAAACTTTCATTGGGTTCTATTATTTGACTAGACATTCCATGCAAGGCCTTCCAACTTTCCTATAAATTTGTGCTGTAATCGGGTATAGTTGTCTCACCTGAATTCCTTCTCCTGAGGCATCAGTGCCAGAACTAACCAAACTTTCTGTGGGGTATTCTGCCTATCGTTTTCCCCCAATCAACTTCACATTTATGTTTCATGGTACTGAATATGTGTTTGCATAAAGTGTGTATTGTTTTCAAACATTTCCATACCATTTGTATCTATTTATCTATCTAAATCTGTATTTATATCCAGCCATAAAAATGTAAAAAAGAAAATCATGTTATTATGGTTTTATTGTTTTGTTACATGGACGATATAAGTTATATTCCCACTAACTATGTATTGGGGCATCCTACTATATTCACATTAATCTTCATTGTGATATCTCATATTTTTTCCAGCCTGATGAGAAAAAAACACCTACATCAATTTTTGCATTTTCCTGGGTGCTAATGAAGTTGACCTTATAGTTTACTAGACCTCTTATTTTTTTTCTGTGAAATTTTCTTTCATTCCCACTGGTTATTTCTTAATAAGATTTATTAACATTGGAAATAATGTGGCTAACGAATTTCCCAAAGTCTTTTATTTGCTAGAGCATTTTCCCTCATAGATTTGAACTGTGAGTGTTGTCATATAATGCATTCTTTGGTGTCAGCAAATAGAGTTCTCTACTCCTTATTCAGTATACTCATATATTTATCCATTCCTGTGCTAGTGCAAGAATGTTAAAAATCACTCCAGCTCTTAACATTTTCACATCATAGTGCTTGTCTGACCTTATTGCTTATCTTGATTTCATGGCATCAGTAGAATTTCATACATGGTATATGTATAACCATCCAAATTTCTTGACTATTTTGTTGAGATTCTTATTGAGATTGAAATAATATTATTCACAAGAGTAGCATAGTTTTTTCTCTGCTGTTCTATTTAATTTAATCTAAATGTTTGTAGCTATAATTTTTTTTTTCTTTTCCGTTTACGACTTGGTCATTGCTGATATATACTATAGATATATATATATTCCCAATACAGTATAGGTATCTCGTGATAATAATTTTTAAGTTTCTATAAAAGTAATCATTTTCACTTCAAATAATATAATTTTTCTTATCCTTTGATGTTTATTATTTTTTATTTTTCTCTTTTTCTTTTATATTTGCATGGATATCTCATACTAAAATAGTGGTAGTTATAGTCATCCCTGCTTTTTTTTCATTTTGATATACAGTATCAAGTTATAAAACTTGAATAAAATAATTTTTAGGAATTAATTTTTTAAACCTTTGGTAAAAAGTAAAGTCAAAGTGTTCCTGTGTTCTATATCCAGTCAATACTTTGTACTCTCCAGTTCACTAATCATTTTCAACTGATGAATTTAAAGTTTTATTACATATTTCAATTGGTCATAGACGTTATATAAATTTCCTAAAAGGAAACATGGGGAAAAAAGTCTAAATGACTGTATTTGTCAGTGAAAGTTTAGATAAAACATCAACAGCACAACACATAAAACAAACAAAAAAAAACTAGTAATTTGGAGTTTATGAAAATTAAAAACTTTATGAAAAAACATAGTTAGGAAGATGAAAAAAGCTTCATCTTGGGACAAATTATATACAAAACATGTATCTGTTTAAGGTCTTGGGACAAATTATATACACAATGGGACAAATTATATATAAAACATGTATCTGTTTAAGGTCTTGTATCTAAAATATATAAAGAATTCTTAAGTCTCAACAATAGGAAAACAGTGATTGCATTTAAAAATACACAGAAGATTTGAATATACACTTCCTTAAAGAAGATATATATACCTGTACAAACCTAATAAAATGACTAAAATCCAAAAACCTGACAACTTCAATTGCTGGCAAGGATTAGCAGCAGTAGAGCTCTCATTCAATGCTGGTGGGAAAGAAAAATGGTACAGACATTTTGGAAGACAGTAAACAGTTTCTTACAAAGCTAAACATTGCCTTGCTACATGATTTGACAATTTTATTCCCGGGAATTTACTCAACTGATTGAAAACATGCAGATACTTGACTGCAAATGTTTATGGCAGCTTTATTCACAATCACCAAAAAACCAGACATATCCAGTATGACCTTCTACAGGTTAATAACAAGCAAACTGAGGTATATCCACATAACATGAATATTTTTCATCTTGCTTGTAGGCTACTAAGCTAGACTGCCATGTTTTCATGGATGCTGACAGAGGATCTAAGATTCTTGTTTCAAAAACAGAGAACTTCATTGGTCATGTCATAGCGTCATCATGAGCTTCATATTCATCTTGGTTCCTCTTGATCTTGGGCGTTATCCCAGCAACATAGAGCTACTCAGATGGATGCTATGCATGTAATGAGTTTATATCACAAAGACTCTTAAGCTCAAGAAATTCAATCTTGTATAATGAGATGTAAAATAAATGACCCAAATTTTACCCTAGCTGGAGACTATGTTTTAATATGGTGGATAGCAAACGAGTCTACTGGTAGATACTGTATGTCTATCTGATCTCCATATTGGCATGGTTGAGAAGGTGTTCAGATAAAAGCTGTCTGTGTCTCTACTCATAAGATTGCAGAAACATGAATGACCCATGGAGAATTGACTCAAAGAAAATAATAAATAAGCTTTAAAAATATGTAACCTCTTCAATTACTTGGGCTTACAGTTACAGCCTGTCTAATATTAATCCATTCCTTCATTCCTGGGTTAGCTTTAACTTTCTTACTTCTCATTTCTAAGAAAACTCGCACAATGCAATTTTTTATTTCCTGTATATGATATACACATTTACAATAACAATTTTATTCTTTTATTAATTCATTTAACTCATTATTTTAACTCCATTTTCTCAGATACCAGTTTTGATTGCTAAGTTTGTCAACTTTCTTTCATTGTATAATTTTTAAAAATACTTTGTGACTTTTTTTGTTGTGTGTTTATCTTTTATTTGATATTCCCTATTTCCTTATATAATATTTTCACATCATATATTTTTTCCAACCCTGACCACAGTAATCTTAAAGAATCAGTATGTGGCTTATACTGATTAACTTCTACTGTCTTACTTATTTGCAGTGAAAAATCCCCATTCTATTTGTGTGTCATTGTCTGCCTTTATAGTCTGATGCTCGCAAGCTATTTTTTTGTCCTAATGCAACAATTTCCACTGTTTCCTGCTTGCTATGAATTGAGGAGGAAAAGAAATTCACACTTCTAGTTTCTTTGCATTAATATTTTAAACCACAGTTTTAGATATTTCTACTCCTAAATATTCTTGTCATATATATTTTCATGTATGTACACACACATACACACACCTATGTATTTACCACAGACTGGGTAGCTTAAAAAAAAAAAAACAGGATCTCTTTTCTCGCAGACCTGGAGGCTGGATTTCCAAGACCAGAGTGCCAGAGTAGTCAGGTTCAGGTGAAGGCCCCTTTCTGAGTTGCGGACCGACTTCACATTGTAGAAGATCTGGGGAGCTCCGTGGGGTCTCCTTTATAAGAGCATTAATCCTATCCATGAGGGCTTCACCCTCATGACATAAAACTTCCCAATGGCCCCACTTCTTGATACCATCATATTGGGCATTAGGATTTCAACAATAAATTTTGAGGAAACATAAATATTCAAACCATAGCAGAAAAAAAAAAACAAAATCAGAAATATGATTAATGAATAAAACACTCTCAACTCTGACTAAAAAAGGTACATCTTTTAAAGAAATATACATTTCCTTAGAGTGAAAAAATATTGTTAAATTTGTAATTATAGACTCAATGGTTATTTTGCAGCAGATTAAACATAGGGAGAGAGAAATTAAAAATCGAGAAAACTGGCTCAATTATCCGGAATGCAATAAGAAAACTTATGAATCTGAAATAGAAATTTGGATATATAAATGGGTGAATGAAATGAATGAAATGAAAAATTCACACTTTAATAAGAATTTGATTTTCAAAAAGAGAAAATAGAAAGAAGATATATATATAATTATTAGAAAATGACATGAATGAAAATTTTCTTTCTTCTTCTTTCAAGATTTGATATATTTATTTGACAGAGAGAGAAAAAGAGTAAAGCAGGGGAGCAGCAGGCAGAGGGAGAGGGAGAAGCAGGCTCACTGAGCAGGAAGCCCGATGCAGTACTTGATCCCAGGAGTCTGGGATCATGACCTGAGCTGAAGACAGATGCTTAACCGACTGAGCCACCCAGGCACCTTGAAATTTTCTTTATTGAAAGTTGCCAATGAGTACTAGGCAAAATAAATGAAAATAAATGCATAAAAGTGAATAAGTAAGTGGGTATACTATGATAAAACTGTAGAACTCTGAAGAAAAGGTTGTTAAAGCAATTATAGGGAAATGAATTTTGTATAAACTGAGCTTCTCAATAGCCTCATTAGAAACCAATAAATGAAAATAATAGCTTGAAACTACTAAGAGAAGCAGTTATTTTTTACAGTTTTGGGATTCTTTGTGTGTGTGTGTGTCTATTCATTAAAGCAGATATTTGATTACAAGTAACAAAAGCACACATGCTCCATCTTAAGCAAACAGTGACCATTTATTGCAAGGGTGTTAGGGTGTTTCATGAAAACTCAAGAGCCAGCATGTACAGCAGGCCTCCAAAGGAAACAGAACCAAAAATGAAGAGGGAACTGTAGCAGCTTGTTTTCATTCTTTCATCTTTCTTTTGCTCACTGGCTCTCTCTGCTCTACGTGCCCATGGATGATCTCAAATGCTCTGTGAGTACTGATTTGGGTTTTAACAAATAAATTTTAGCAAGTAGATGAATTCACAAATATGGAATTCATAAATAATGAGGGTCAGTTGTATAATTCAGTCTCAGTATTTCATGTCCCATGTTGCCTTGTATATTCTCTTGAATAATGTCAAAGAAAACTGTAAGTCCTCAGTCAAGATCTATGACAGTTTTTCTCCCTTAGCTATACTCTAAATGTCGATCATTATATTGACCTCGTTAGTGTTGGATGAACCAATATTCTGTATTGTAAATTTCTTTCTGGCAAAAAGAAGAGAATCAGCTATGTATCATTCTTATATCCTCACTGTGAAGTTCAGTTTAAATCTGTTTGGTTTAATATTAATCACCTTAGTTATGTATATGTTAAAGAAGACATGACTTAATATGAAATTGAACCATTTATCTAAAAGAGTATAACAACTTAATTCCATGTTACATTTATTCAGCATATTTTCAGTTGCGGTGACTTTTCCTATAGCTGTTTTTACTGACTACAGTCTCCAAACTTTGATGCAGCACTTTAAAGTTTAATTTCATCTTAATTATGATGAGCAAATTGTCCTTTAATGATTTTCAAGCCCCAAAATTTGTATTAAAAAAATCTCATTGACCATTGGAAAGTAATGTGCTCTCATTAATTCTTTTTTTTTTTTTTTTTAAGATTTTACTTATTTATTTGACAGAGAGAGATCACAAGTAGGCAGAGAGGCAAGCAGAGAGAGTGAGAGGGAAGCAGGCTCCCTGCCGAGCAGAGAGCCCGATGCGGGACTCGATCCCAGGACCCCGAGATCATGACCCGAGCCGAAGGCAGTGGCCTAAACCACTGAGCCACCCAGGCACCCATTCTTAATTGTGCCTTTGCAAAAAGAGTAATGGCACACAGAAGATTTCTGCCTTTACAAAAATATGTATGTCACCATTAAAGAATAAATACAGGGGTGCCAGGGTGACTCAGTTGGTTGAGTGTCTACCTTTGGCTCAGTCATGATCCAGAATCCTAAGATTGAACTCCCAACTGAGCAGGGAGCCTGCTTCCCCCTCTGTCCTTTGCCTATCCACACATTCCCCACACTTATTCTCTCTTGAGCACACTCTCTGTCAAATAAATAAATAAAACCTTTTTAAAAAAGAATAAATACAAAAAGTATCCATTCACTATTCTCAGGTTTTCCCTAATTTAATTTGCTTACACTTGTATTTTTAAAAATAATATTATAGTAAGTTTACAAAAGAAAGGAAAAAGTTACCCATGAAGACATAATTGGGGGCACATGACTAGCTCAGTTGGAAGAGCAGGCAACTCTGGATCTTGGGATCATGAGTTCCAGCCGCACGTTGGGCAAGAAAAGTAAGAAAGTTATAGTTAACCCAGGAATGAAGGAATGGATTACTTACATAAGAACAAAATAAAGCAAAAAATGAAGACATAGTTACACTTAACATTTAAGAACATCACAAAAATATATATAATATCAAAAGGGAATATAAATGAATATAAAAAATAATATGTTTTTTTCCAAAATCATTAGTTGCATATTTTATGTTAAAATTAGGAATAGTCAACCCGGGGAAGTGTCCATTAAAATTGCTAATAAAATAAATTATCAAAATCTGTAGAAATTAATATTAATCAAAACTTGCCTAATCGACTAGATGAAAAGGAAACAAAGTTATATCTAAACACATAATGAATTCATTATTTATTGGTTATATGGGAATATAACCAATAATTTCATTATTCACTGATTACATGGTTATATACCTAAAAAAAAAAAAAACAAAGAGATTGTTTAAGAACATTAATGTATTAAAAGGAGTTAGTGTCTGGTTAGAAGATAATCATGTGGAATCATGATTGTGTAATACATGTGCCAGGAATAACCAGCTTCCAAATAAATGAAAGAAATTATAATAGCTCTGCTACCAACTAAAAGTATTTTGAGATACCATACTGAGAAATAAGTCTTACTGAGAAGAAAAATCCACACACATTCATTAAGATAGTAAGTCAGGGTCATGAAAATGGGAAAGCAGAAGTATAGTGGTGAGGTCAGACAGAGGGTCATATTTCTTTGGTGAATAATGTCAGATGTATTTATTTGCTTATTTTTAGAGAAAGAGATCACAGGTAAAGAGAGGGACAGGGGGAGGGAGAGAATATCAAGCAGACTCCCTACTGATAGGAGCCTGGCATGGGACTGGGTCCCAGGCCCCTGAGATCATAACCTGAGCCAAATAAAGAGTCAGACACTTAACCCACTGAGCCACCTGGGCACCTGTTTCTTACACGCCATCTTACAGCTTCTCCTAAGAGATCTGTGAGCAAACACATCAGAGAACAAAATCAGAGAACACCTTAAGCCTCTTCTTCCCACATTCCCTTCCTTCACTCATCTTTCTCCTATCAAAGCTCTGATGACCACACCTTTTCTACACCTTCCTTTTTTTCTCCCTAACACCACTGTGCTCCATACATTTCCAGTATCTGGAGACGTACTCTCACGCCTGATCTGATAGTATCTCTAGATATAATGGGCAATCCCTCCCTTCTGTTTCCCCAATTTCAATCCCTAAGTCGGCTAAGTAATTATATTTCTTTTCATCATGTACACTCTCCTCTTTTTTTTAAATAAAAATCATAATCATATTTCAAAGTCAATATATAATCATCTGTCACATAATATTTTAATGGCATAGGGACCCTCTGTTGTATGAATGTTTACTATTACATCTAACCCAAGTTTCAGTTGTTGAAAAATTTGGTTTTTTCACTACTACAAACAACTGTAAAACAAACAGCCTTGCTGTTAATTATGCTAAAGTTTGACCATATGCTTAATTACTTCCTTAGGATAAATTTCTAGTAATTGAATTTTTGGTTCATTGTTTATGCATATTGTTAAGTCTTTTGATACACACTATCAAATTACCCTGCAGATAGCTTGTACACATTTAAATTCACTCCAACAGAGGCTGATAGTTTAAAAAAAAAAAGTATCTCATTGTTATTTTAATTTGCATTTCACAGTAAGGTATGAAATTGTTTAATAACTTTACTTTTGCCAAAAAATGTAGCCAATTATCTTCATAGCATTTGTTGATTAAACCAGTTGAAATTGAAACTATTAACAACATAGTATGATATACACAAATACACATGCACCCCAAACACATGTATTTCCTCTGCACTGAATAAACACACATGTACAATAAACGCATGTATGGAGCACAGTGATTTACTTTACTTTCACATCACTGGCTGATCACTTAACAAATCAAATAGACAGATGCCTAACTCCCAAATAATAGTATCAGCCACATAAAGCAGTGTTTTCCGTCTGTTTTCTAGCCCATGAGTAGTTTTTATAATGATTGTGGGAGTTCAAGATCAACATTTTCCCAACCACTGTAGAACAGAACAAGATACATCTGTGAGTGTATGTTTCCTTAGTAGTATATAAAATGTGTTTCTTGCTGCGAGCTGTGATCAGAAAAGTCTGAAAGCCACTGATACAATCTGTAGCATTAAATGCGCTAATTGATGTAGTGAGCTTTTTATAACTCCTGGCATAAGAAAAGCACTCAGTGCCTATTTTTTAAAATATTATGATCATTACACACAGGCATTTGTTTAAGACTTTTTGAATAAAAATATGCATTCTGATATATGCATGACAAACCTCTTTTTAGAGCTTCAGCACTGATGACTTCTACACATAGGTGGTCCCTCTTGAACTTAAGGCTTCACTACATGCTCTTTGAAAAAATCTAGTTTCTGTTAATTGAGTCCTGCTTGATATAAGGGTTGTGAGGATAGGCTTATGCAGATTATAACATCCAACTACTCATAGGCAGGAACTGAAGCTGGAAAGTCTCCTGTGTCTTCCAGATGGGACATAACTATTCACAACAGCCAAACTAGCAGAATTCTCCTCACTTAAGTCCAAGGCTTTTACCTTGTTTGTGGGAAGAAACAGAGATCAAAGAACAGGTGTCTCAGTAATTTCAGGATGCTTGAGTAGATGTAAATCATAAATATTCATATTTTTAAGATAATTATATATATTTCTCAACTCATTTTTCTAGTTAACACTATTCTTTAAAAATACATATTCTTAATCAGTTTAGGAGTTAGAACTGTGAGCATTTTGCCCTTGGAAAGGATGTGTCTTCCTATTGATATTCTTAATCTATATTTAAATGAGACCATTCATTTTTTCAATGATTTGATGCTAATAATCCTTCTTTGCCTAACAACAGTCTTAAAATACATTAATTCTTCATTCTTAACTTGAGCATCCACTATGTGATAAATGGATTACAAAAGTTATCCTCATTAATTAAAGGCCCAAGGCATAACCAAAGCAGGAAGAGTGGTGATGGGCACATTGAGAACCACTGGAAAAATGACTCCCTCTTCTAGTCCAAACCATGTTCTTAACCAGAATGGTGTTGATCCTCAAGAGGTATCAGAATATAACTTAGAAACCCCTGCAGTGATCAGATCACTTTTTACAGCTCTATTGGTAATTCTGACGTTTTATTCTCCCACAATCATGCTCCAGTTATAATCTGTTATTCCAAGCTTCTCAAATATTTCTTTTTCCTATGCTGCCTTTGGACCCTAACCTCTGCGTTTCCCCTATGCTAAGTCTATGTCTCTGCATATGTGAGACATGTACCATAATTGGTATGAGAAACCATTTTAGACTGATGCTGTGGGTTTTGGCTATCACTGTATCATAGTATGAGAAGGGTCCTATATCTTCCAATTAGATTGCATCATTGAGAAAGTCTCACTTTTATACTAAGTGAATTTATTTGTTTCCTTAACATGAAGATTGCTAATATCCCCTTTTAAGTAGGAGGGAAAGTCTTAGGCTCAGAATTTTCTGCAGGAGGCAGTACTTAGGTAAGATTTAATTACATGTTTTATATCAATGTATTTGTTTTCAGAGATATTTTTTGTCTATAATACATGATCTTGATTTTCTTCTTGTGAAGTTCATATAAACTTGTCCTTTAAAGCAATTTTAATTTAAATTATAAAAATAAGTTGATAAAATAACTATCCATTAGATAACATTAATGGATATATATTAATATTGCAAAAGCCATGAGCTTGGTAGGTATACAAGTAAAGTTTTAGAAATCCTGACAGAATATTCTTCCCCACACTCTTTCTGTATCTTCAGTTCTCATCTGAAATATCACTTTTGTCAGAAAGACATCACTGACTCTAAAATCTGATTCCATTACCTCTTTTTGGCCAGAAGTTCTCTCTCTCTTTCTCTCTCATCTATCAAATGATTTATTCCTTTATTCCTTAAAGTTGCTGATTTACTTACCTTTATCCCTTGTATCAAATTCTGTGAAGGTAGATGCCTTTCAAAATGTCACATGATAAGTATTTGTTGACTCATTAAATATGGAGCTTAGATGAGCAAGCACTTAGGCTGTTAAAAGTGTGATGTTGCCATGATTGGTTTTCTAAAACATGAACTCTTTTGCTTTTTTCCCCCCAAGGCTTAGTTCTTCCTTTTAGGAAAAAAAAACTACTTACAATTAATCTTGAGAAAGAGAGATTGTAACTCTAGACCCACTAAACAGTAGTATAAAAGAAGGAGGTCAATTCCAGGCTTGACTCACTAGCTAGAAGGGGATTGACAATATTCCATCAGCCTGAGTTCACAAACTCAATGTTTGGTTGAGCTGCGTCACCAAGAACCCTGTCATACTAAACATGTGGTTGGAACTGGGACAGAAAAACAACCCCCCTGTTGATAATTAGTCTCAGAGTTTGCAATTGTTGTTGGTATCTTGCTGACATTCCAGGCATGTTAGACATCCATGAAAAGAAGCTGATCTAGGGTGGGTATGACTGTGAACAGAAACTTATAAACCAGGGCTATGAATAGAAATAAATGGCAGAGATTTAAGAAATCCCTAATTTGTATGGGAGTATGATGGATGCTGAGGGAGTCAGTTAGCCTGGGTAATTGCATTCAGAGAATATCTGTTATTGGAGAGATGACAACTTATCAGTTAGTCAGTAATTGAGAATTTGATTAGCCAATCAATAATTTACTACCTTAACTGTCCATAAAATATTTCATTGCAAGATCTTAAATGAATTTTGAAATTACTGGCACTAATTAAATTTCTTTCTTAGGCAGTGCCTATGAAATCATAATATTCCTTTATTACACAAACTAAGAGCTATTTAAAGAGAAAGACCACTGCATAGAGGAAAAACAAATATGATACATTTCATGTGCTAATATATATAATATTGCAACATATAAATCAAATTATTATTATATTTTGCAACATAATGTATCTCTTAATGAACAAACAGATTATCCCCATGATTTTTTTTTTAATTCTTAGGCTATTTTAAGTTAAAAAAGGTAAGGTGTTTTAAGAAGCCTAATTTGTCACCTCTGGGAACCACTTCATTGATGAATATGCTGAATTTGCAACTGATAAGAATTTGTGGACACTTCATCTAATAACAAATATTAAATTACTTATTTCAAAACTAAAACTAAAAATAGAGCAAACTTGGAAATGATGTATGATCCCATATCATTTTAGAGATAGGAAGAAAGTTGTATTCTCTCATTCACTCAACAAATACTTTATTGGGGCACCTGGGTGGCTCAGTTGAATAAGTGACTGACTCATGGTTTTAGCTCAGGTCATGATCTCAGAGTCTTGAGATCCAGCCCCATTTTGGGCACTCTGCTCAGCAGGGAGTCTGCTTGAGATTCTCTTTCCCTCTCCCTCCACCCTTCC
The DNA here is from genome assembly GCF_922984935.1 of Meles meles. Taxonomy (NCBI): domain Eukaryota; kingdom Metazoa; phylum Chordata; class Mammalia; order Carnivora; family Mustelidae; genus Meles; species Meles meles. Next base: position 41,840,214 of record NC_060078.1, on the reverse strand, counting down.
CCCTGCTTGTGCATGTTTTCTCACTCTCTCAAATAAATAAATCTTAAAAAACAAACAAATATTGATAAATACATATAACATGTACTGTATTATGTGTTCTCTGCTTCCTTGGAAATTGCGTTTTTTATTTTTATTTTTTGTTGGCAGAATTTAATTTTTCTATACTTATTTTGGAACATATGGGGTCTCAGGAATTACTGTGATAGAGACTGGTAACTGTCTCTCTTCTCAGCATACACTTCTACATGAATTCTCCATTCTCACTTGTAGTTAGATGTGACCTAGGCACTGAGATGTAGACAGTGGAGTATGAGTAGCAGTGATTATGCCTGGCCCATGAAAACTTCATATTCTTTCCCTTCTACCAACTGGATATAGATTAATAAATCCTGGGAGATGAAGGATACTAGATCCTTAATCATTGAAAACTGGATATCTCATCAACAAGAAGAACCCAACTCTTGTTATATGGGGGAAAAAAAAAAAAAAAAACAAAAAACAAAAACCAAAAAACAAAAAACCCTGACCTCAACTTATGCTTTCTATCACTTTGGGCAGTTGTGTAGTTTCTCTCCATTTAATTTGCCTCATCAGAATATGAGGCTAATAATTATAGCCACCATGTAATGGTTACTGAGAAGAAGAAAGGGGTTTATACATGTACAGGGATTAAAGCAGGCCCTGATAACTAAAGAGGGTTGGCTATTTTTATTACTATTTCTCAAAAGATCCTTAAGAATCTAAGAATAAAGCTAAAGTGGACTCATGAGGATACACAATGAGAAGTAAAATCTCCGACAATCTCAGGCAGTTGACTAGAGGAGGTGTGACAAATAAAAGAGTTATAGGATCAAGAGCATGCTTTCTGGTGAGAAGGTTGACAATATACCATCCTCCTCACAATATGTTGTAAAATTCTCAATTCACCATGGATTTTTATATTTCAAAAATTGTCTTACATGGTTATACCTTTCTGTAGGGAACAAATTCCCCACAATACCTGGAGAGTCACACGTTGCTGTGAAGGAGGTAATACAAATAGCAGCTGAGAAAAAAAGAAGAACAAGGGAAGGAGTTCAAGGGGAAGAAGGAAAATTGTCTCAGCAGTGGCAAAGCCATGAAGAGAAAACTTGAAGTCCTGATTCCTTCAGGGAAGGGGCAGAATTGAGGTGTCATGGGAATCCAGAAGGTTCAGCAACAACCCATGCTATTTCTTCCCTTACCTTATCAGCGTAAGTGAACTGGAGATATATTTTTCAGGGGGACCAACATATATGAACATTATACTCATGTCCATTAGTCAGAGAGTTGTGCATTCATGATGTGTCTATGACATTACCCACTATTGCCATGGTAGGTATAAGTATATAAGTATAAGAAAGGGGAACATTTAACATCCATTTTGAGATGAATGCTAGACTGCCTTATAATAGTTACATAGATTTATTTAACATGTATTCCCTCAAGATGGTAATCTTAGGTCCACAAAATGGAAATGTTCTTATTGTGCTCTCACTTACCAATTTTTATATAAGGAAGCAAAGCAGTTTAAGAAATTTTCTATTAACACTTCGACAGCATTTATCTTAGTGATCCTGGTTCTGAGAAGTCCAAGAAATTTTTATATTTCTCCTTTTCATTTGACTGAAATCATTCTAAGTATTTCTAAGGAATATCCTCCTGGCTTTTTAGATCTTGCTATGACAAGTTTTCCTTGTTAGAACTGGGAACTTTTGCAATTCATATTAGAGAAGAATTAGAAGAACAGGAGGTAAATGGGGAGTGGTAAGAAGTGCTGGGCTAGAAGGGAGTCACGTTGGATTCAGTGTTTAGCTCTGGCACTAACACAAGTGGTTAGAAGGTTATTGCCCCTCACGTTGACTTTGAAGTTCTCATTTTCAAAGTGGATGAGAGAGGCTAGTTGTATTACTTATTACCCAACAGCGTTCAATGTCTTTCTGAAGTACTGCTCCTCCTTCATCTGATGGGGATCTTAATTACATGAGGTGAACATGTGACCTGAATGGAACAAATCAGAATCAGCTCTGAGATTTTGCCTAAACAATCAGAAAGGAAGTCCTCCTTCTCTGAGATGGAGTTACTCTGGCAATTAAATAAGCTAAGAGGTACTTCTGGTGATCTGTATCTGAAAATGAGTTCACCACAGATGAAAGCAGAGCCAACGATGAATAAAGTGAAATTATGCCTTCATGAAAATACTTGACCTCCCAAAGCCAGCTGTCCTTGGGTTTAACTCATTGACAGACCATCTGGTTACATCAGTGATTCTCAGCATGGTCCCCAGAGCTGCAGCAGCAGCAGCAGCACCTGGGAGCTTGTTAGAAATGCAAACCCTCAGGCCCTAACCAAAAATCTAGTAATTCAGACTCTCTGAGACTGGGGCCCAACAGTCTGTGTTCAAACAAGCCTTCCAGGGGATTCGATGCATGCTAAAGTTTGAACACCCAGGGTTATGTGAATTGCTGTACTTCAGGTGCTTTTTAAAGCACATATATGCCCAATATCTATATGTAATCCATCCATCTATCTAAACAGAGAGTCTATTCCTGATTTAGCGTGCTATGCATACATTCACCAGTTCATTTGACAAAATTGACTAAGCTCTTGGCACCTACAGTTTGTCTCCAGAGGATGAGAATGAGAAATGAGAAGTTTTCTCATTACAAAGAACTTGCAGAATGTAAGATAACTGGGACTAATAAATACTTGAGCTGTCACTCTTCTACACCCATGACAGTCACTCTTAAATGAATGACTCTCATGGTTCTTCCCAATAAAGTACTTTGGTCAGGCAATACCAAGCTAACAGAATTGGCTCATGATGATACATGAGCCATCTCTGGGAATGAGAGGAAAACAAACAATTTTATTATTAATTTTTAATATAATGTATAAATAGTATTTTGATATAGAGTGGTTTGGGTCACAGATATATATAAAGGATCTTCTCAGGGTGAGTCAATAAATTGTTGATTAATCTTCTTGGAACAAGATGCTTTATATTATATTACCATTATACATATATATATATATATATATATATATATATATATATCTTCATAGCATTGAGATGTTCTTTATTTAGAATTGTATTTCATTTACTCAAGGAACTTTTAGATATGTGATAGAATAAAATACCAATATTACAGATGTGGGTATTGATGCCAAAGAGAATGCTTCTTGCATCTATATCCTCTGCAAATTCACTGCACTCCAGGTTACTGATGGTACATAATATGATACAAATTCTAATATAAATGCACTTACAAGTACCAGAATGAGGGCACAGAAGTCAGGTCTTGTGGATCAGGTTAAGAAGATAGTCATTATCAAGGAAGTGGAGAACGGGGCTGGGACACAATGAATATAACATGACCCAATTTGTATTTGGATAAGACCATTCTGGCTAAGCAGATTGAAAGACAATAGAACAGTTAAGGACAATAGAATAGTTAAGTGCTTCCAGCTGCTAACTGAAAAAATAAATATATAAATGAGTGAATAACTAAATGAAAAGAGTGTGCTCTGCTTTTTGTTAGACATTTTTTGGCAAGAGGAGTAGGCAGTTTGAGCTTTTTTTTTAAACTTGTAGCATCTACATTCTCTCCCCATTACAGGGTCAGAGTGGTATCGGAAGGTACTTTTGATTCAGTGGTCCTTGAAAGACCAGGATAAAGCTTAGGGGTGCTAAAGATGCAAGGAACACCCATCAGAATTGTCAAAGAGGACTCTTAGTTTCCTTCATAATTTTCTAATCCAGCTTCTCAGAACTAAAACATAGTCAAGAAAAGGAAATTAAAAAAAAAAAAAATCCTATCCTATCCAGGAAGAAAGCTGTGTTTTGAGTGTTAGGTACCCATGGGAGATTAGAAGGCAATATGACATAATGGTAAAAGAGTTAAAGAAGATGGCCACAGGAGTTAAACAGAGGGAAATTACAAAGTGAATTTGGTTTGTATTTCCTCTGGAAATATTAGGATATAACACTGATGCCATAATCTAATCTCAGATTGCCAGCCAATCTTTCAGCATTCTGTTTGACTCTATGAGCTTTCTGCCCCAGGATTATCAATCTCTTCTTTGGTGTAGGGATTCTGCTTCAGGAAATTGGAGAAAACAGACAAAAGTGGAGAGAAAACATGGAGATAAAGAAAACCTGCAAAGCGTCATCCAGTTTTGTTTCATACCTTGGATTTACCAAGTTTCTTAAATATGATGCCAAAAGCACAAACAACAAAAAATAGATAAGTTGGATTTCATAAAGATGAAAAAATGTATTCATTAAAGGACTCTCTAAAGAAAGCAAAAAGATAACCCACAGTATGGGAGAAAGTATGTGTATATCACAGATCTGATAAGGCTTCAGTATTAAGAATATTAAAGAACTCCAACAACTCAACAGTAAAAGACAAACCAATAGAAAAAAATGGGCTTATAACTTCAATAGCTATTTCTCCAAAGAATATATAAAATGACCAACAATTACATGAAAAGATGGTAACATCATTAGTCACTTGAGAAATGCAAATCAAACCACAGTGTGATGCCGCTTCAAATTCCCTAGGATGCCTATATTAATAATTTTAAAAATATTTAACAAGTGTTGGATAGCATGTAGAGTAATTGGAAGCCTTATAAATTGCTGGTGGGAATGTAAAATGGTAGATCTACTGTAGAAAACAGTTTGGCAGTTCCTCAAAAAGATAAATATAGAATTACCATATGACATAGCAAATTCACTTTTGGGTATTTACCCTCAAAAACTGGAAACAGGTGTTCAAGCCAAAAGTTTATATTAACGTTCATAGCAGGACTATTACCTAAGGAAAGATGGAAGAAACCCAACTGTCTGTCATTTGATGAATGGATAATCAAAATATGGTATATCCATACACTGAAATTGTAACCATAAAAAGGAATGAAGTAATCATAGATGCCACAATGTGAAAGAATCTTTAAATCATTATGCTAAGCAAAAGAAAGCAGCTACAAAAGGCCACATCTTACATGATTCTACGTATATGAAATATCCAGAATAGATAAATCCATAGAGACAGAAATCAGGTTAGTGGTTTCCAAGGGCTGCAGTGAGTGACTGCTTAATGGGTGTGGGGTTTGCTTTGGGGGTTATCAAAATGTTCTGAAACTAGAGAAAGTTGATGTTTGCATTCACATCGTGAATTACTAAATGTCACTGAAGTGTACACTTTAAATGGTAAATTTTGTCATCTGTATTTTATCACACATACACATACATACACACACAAACTATGAAAAAGAAAGTCATCTGGTTTTTAAGACTAAAACTGTGAAGGATTGGAGATCCCCCCCCCCCAACCCCCCTGGCACACTAACAAGTCAGACTTCCAGAGGTTTATGTATATTCACACACACAGAAGATCTCTACAGAAGGGAACAGATATTTTTATTTACAGAGTAAAAATAAAACAATTGCATGACTCCTCAAATTCCCATGACATGATGCAATGAGAGCGAAATGTCACATGAACATGTGGCAGGATTTTCACCACAGGAGAGAGATTTCAAAATTTAAAAACTCAGAGTGTATACAGAGCTGTTGGCGTACCTGCCCTTCTATTCTCGTCTCTGGAGATATAGACAGAAACCTTATCTTCTACTCTGGAATACAAACAAATTCTCTCTGGGAGAGCAGAGAATGGTCTGTACCCTAGAATGTAAGCAATGGTCTCGGAAGATTTAAAAAAAATATATTAATAAAAAGGCATCTATAGACTCTATTACCCTTAGAATGGAAGCAAAATAGCTCTGGAGATAAAAAAAAAAAAAACAAAAAACAAGTGTCCTGAGGCTATCCCCCTCGGAATGTGAGCAGATGACATTCTTTGTCTTTCTATCCCATCAATTTCCATAATCCAGAAGTCTGGACCCTTTTGGAACACAAGGAAGAGCTAGTTAGGACTGTCTTTCAACTCTGGTCAAAAAAAAGCTGTCTGATCTAAAGTTCCATTTCAGTTTCTCACTATGCATCCCTCTTTCCTCTTTGACTACTTCCAAGAAACTCATTACCTTCTGGAGCCACTTACTGTATCTTTGAAACAAATTCATCTTTTAGACAGATAATGTGCTGGGTTTTGAATATACTTAGGTCATTGAGAGAAAAGTATTTGTTATACATGCAATATAGATATATAATAGTATCATCTATAATAAGATTTAATAACTTCTAATATTTAATATGTAGACAAGTAGTATTCAGCAGCTTATAATATGACATTATAGTAATTCCTCGTACTATACAAACTTTTACACTACCTTCCAGTTTCATTTTACAATCAGTCAATTATTTGATAAACTGTAATGGGTATTTTTCTTCATATTTTTGTTTCCATGCTATAAAGAGTAATACACAGTCTATACAATTTTGCTCTGAAATCTGGCCAAATACAATTGGTTCTGAAAAGTCTGGCCCAAAATGTACATTTCCACAAATTTCTATATTAATCGGTCTGGAATTAAATGGTGATGCATCACATAGCTGAACCCATTTGTTCTATCCCAGGCTTAAACTTCTTCAACATGGGGAGGAGAGAGATCTCTTTTCATGATGCAGAACAACACAGTACCATTGAGGTAGGCCCAATTGGTGACCCAGACTCTCTTCTTCTTCAAGTAAGTCAGTAACCTTATTAAGGTAATAGAAGAGGGACAGAGATTATCTGGGATGAGGGGAAGCTTGCACATGACAAGAGAGCAAACCAATTAGAATGATTTAGTCTAGATTAAAAGAGGTGAGAAGGGCCTTGATTGAAGTATGCAGAATCATGATGTGTATAATAAGAATGGCTCACACTCTCTGCTCGATGGCCTATAATCACAGAGTAACAGAGTCTCAGTGATCTGTGATCACAAAGTACTTATAGTTCACTTATCAGCTCTTCTCATAACATTAACCTTTTCCCTACCTTATTGGCATGAGATATGATAGTAAATGTTCCAGTTATCTTCAAAATAAGAATGGACAGGTTTAGTGGGACAAGGAGTTGGACTGTTTTTAGGGAGAGAAGATAACTTTTATAATATGAATACATATTTTATGCCCGGTGTCCCAGATCAGAGACTACGCAGTCATTTGAAGATGGAAATATGTTCCTTCTGTAAGTAAGGTACAACTGTTCTTAAGATATTGGGGGATGAACTTGTTTATGATTTCAGCTATGTGGGGCAAAAGCTGTACACATAAATCCCACCTCCTTCTTATGCAGTCACATGCCAAAATTCCAGAGGAAGGATTCAAAGTAGGACTTGTAACCTTGAACAGCTAACTAATTGACATTGACCAATCATTTATACTCTGATTATTCACCTGCAAAATGGGATAATTACACCTGACTTGCAGATGCATTATGCAAATGGAATAAGAAAAGTGCCTAAGATAATAAATCAGTATTTTTTTCCACTGTGTTGAAATGTATTGCTTTTCTTATGGCACTCTTTATCATCCTATATTATCTTGGCTTTAAAGAAATGCCTTGAAGGAAATTTTCCTGACCTCCTCACTCAGGATTATCCACCATATTAGGCGCTACTATTACACCATATGTTTTCCTTATGGACCAGATCAAAAGACATGACTATATAATTTTGTGATTACTTATGTTTTGATCTCTCCTTTACTAGACTAAAAGGTCCATGAGGGACCAAGACTACATCTGCTGGATTACCTATTGCATTTATAGCATCTTTCAAATTTCTTTTATATTTACATGCCAAGTAAATATTTATTGCGTGAATGAGAAAGTTTATTAATTATAAGTAAATGGCCTTTTAGAAGAGAAAACACAAAGACATTCAGCTGAGCTGCTAGGAAATTGAACATTTTTAATAATCATGGGAGGAAGAGGACAAAGTTTAAGGCATAAGTCAAGTCTTTTTTTTTTTTAAAGACTTTTATTTATTTATTTGACAGACAGAGATTACAAGTAGGCTGAGAGGCAGGCAGAGAGGCAGCAGAGAGAGAGGAGGAAGTAGGCTCCCTGCTGAGCAGAGAGCCTGATGCGGGGCTCGATCCCAGGACCCTGGGATCATGACCCGAGCCAAAGACAGAGGCTTCAACCCACTGAGCCACCCAGGCACCCCAAGTCATAAGTCAAGTCTTAGGGAAAAAGGTCGTCCTCATGTATAGTGTTCTTTTTATTCAACCTAAAGGCATTGAAAAAAATGTTGACCCCCAAATTGGTTATTTTATAAGTAGTTACTCCGCTAGAAAAGGTGGTATGGAGACCTTCCATATCAGTCAATGCAATTAATTAACTTACTGTCTGTATGTGTGAGACTGTCTGAGGAAGAGGAAGTTTAAATTTACAATTTATTTACTGCCTTTACCAGGGGAAATTCCCAGGAGAAGGAAAAGAAAGGCAGGTGACACAGTCTAATATCTGCAACAGCCCAATGACTGGACTGTGAGCAAGACTAAAGATATTTGTTAGGAAAGAGGGTCTTATCTATTGAATAAGGAAGTCTCTTTTTAAAGACTTCTTGTAATGGAAGAACAGGAAGGAAGAGGAGGAAGAGGAAGAAGAAGAAGCCAGGGTATAAAATGGGGATGATTCATAGACAAAGTGCTTTCTACTTTTGTAACTAATTAAGAGACCTTATATTTTCTGGACCAGTGAGTGTGTGTCCAGTGAAGAAATTTTTAAAAAGAGCACAAGAGAGAGAACAGTGATGAACACTTTGATTTCCTGTAACTTGGTATAGTTCTTCTGAGCTTCTTGACTGTACTGTTGAGATTACTAAAAAGGTTGTGTATGGAGTAACATTCCTCACTCATAGGAGTCTTATTTGATATCACGTGCTTTCTGTTACCTCACTACCTATGACCCGCTTCTACCAAACCACATTCCAGTCAGAGATGTCCATGTGCAATATTGACTCTGGCCCAGGAGGCACTACAAAACCCTCTCTGGGCAAGAATTCCAAAAACATCTTGCTTTTCTGACAAAATGATGCATACTAAGAAAGTGTATTTGACTCTTGCATTTTCCTCTCCCAGGAATGTAGATATGATTCCTGTAGAAGCTGATGCTGTTTTGTGATCACAAGGACAACAGATTTAATAAAATCCAAGAGTTTAAAATAAGTACTAATCTTGATATATAGAAGGTGTTAGAATAATGTCATCAGCCAGAAAACTATGGAATTATTATTAAAGATAAGCAAACCTCTATTTAAGCTACTGTAGCCATTTTTGGTTACTTACAGTGAATAGAGGAGTATTTCAAAATTATAGAGTACTATTAAAATGATAGAATCATCCCAGTTAATGTTTTGGAAGATCAAATAAATTTTAAAGTGCTATAGAGAAAAATCTCAATAAATCCACATGATTATACAGAAGCCCTTAAAATAGTTCAGAAGTCTGTAATAAAAGACATACCCACAAAGGAAATAGTAGTTTTCCTTTAACTATGTATTAAACATACATCATACTTAGTTAATACATACATAACTATGTATTTCAAACATTTTTATCCACAGAATAAGCTACTTAATCTATGCAATCTGTCTACATAGAATTTATACTATATATTGCCTATTGTATATATATATACATATATAATTTTTTATTTTATTTATTTATTTATTTTTTAGTTTCTGTGAGCTTTCTCAACAAGCTCAAGAAATGAAAAATCTCTTAGATGGAGCTTTTATTAACTCTTGATTTTCACATTAATCACACTTGACAGGACAAGGCCATGTTTTTCGTTTAAAATTTACCTTTTGTTCCACAACTACTTGAAAATTCCAGATTGTATCAGATAACTATTCCCGCCCCCCCCCCCCACTCTTGTCACCCCACTTCATTTCATTATGTGGGTTTGGAATCAGAAAAATTAAATCTGATTCAAAGTTGATTTGATACATACTCTTTTAACCCTTGTTCCATAGTTTATTTATGTCTAAAATGATGGGAAAGACTCCGACCTCACTGCTATTTTAAAGATTAAAAGAGAACGTCCATTCACAGTATATTTTTTTCCCTTTTGTACTGGTAGAAATAAATGCAAAGTTGGTAGCTGAACTCATGAATTTTGAATTGTGATTAGTACTTAAGTTTTCCATTGTTCAGTCAAATGGGAATAGGGGAAAGGTCAAAGAATCAGAGAAGCGTCGGCTGAACTCCATTAATTTGTAACTGAATCAAAAGAGAAACATAAATGACATTCCCAAATGACTTCATCATTATCTTCTTAGAGTATAAAAGTCACATTGTCTTTTGTAGTAGGCAACATTTATATGGAAATGAGGGTGGCTCAAGAAGGGAGTATAATATGGCTTTCTGCCTGGATGCATTGACTCTAAGATCTCTGTGTAGGGAGCCCTGTGCTCATGGTCATTGAAACTTCAGGTAAGACCATAGTTATGTAATCACAGAAGAAGTGGTCTCTGGGGCTCTTACCTGGGGATCCAGATCAGACATAGGATTTATTCATACATGCTCAAAACTGCACTCTTCTCACATAAGGAAGTAGAATACAAAGAGGAAAGTATAAAGAATAGGATCTCATTTTTTTTTTTTTTTTAAAGAACTCAAAATGTTCTGGCTTTTGGAATACCTAGATTTATGGAAGGTTCAGATGAGAAGAGATATTAGAAGTCATAAATTCAAAAGTCTTCATTTTACAAATGAAAAGTAGAGTCCAATGAGAAGAAGTAATAACATAAATCACATAGAAAATAGTTAATGGTTAGCAGGAGAACCTGGGTATTTTAACATCTGGCTCTGTACTGGTTTTATTTTCTTTCTTACCATTATGTTAGAATAGTTTCCCTTTCTAGGTAAATGTTAAGCCATGGATAAACGCTGTAGGCAAGAAAACACATATATGTTTCTGGAGCAAATAAATAATATTGTAAATAATATTACCTCTGTGAGATGGCTTTGTAAGAAGGGTAGAGAATAGAGGACTTGAATTTTCTTCATATTATAAATGGAATATGTGGTCTTTGAGTGGCAAGCCACTAGAAATGTTTAATATCATTGAGCTGATGACCTACTGCCACTCTCATTTTATGTGTTCCCTTGGCTTACATTTAGGTTTGATGTTCTAAGCCTATCCCACCTTATTTGCAGGGACATCCTCAGTCTGCCTGATTGATCATGGTGTTAACCCTGGTTCAATCTTTGTCAATCTTCACTCAGCATTCCTGAATCTCTGGGTGATTTCAATGATAAATCTTCAGAACCACTTAGAAACTGGTAGCCCCACTTGAATTAATATGAGCCTACTCTAAGTGAAACATAGTCACAAAAATACATAATGATTACAACTCTTCTGGATTAAACTCAAATATATCAACATACATTAGACATTATAATTTGGTCCATGTTGGACCCACAACTGGGATCTCCACTTGAACATTTGTTACCAATCCCTAACCTAATTCTCTTTTTTCCTTAAGAATGCCACTGAAGTTTTACCATGATCCACACACACGCTAGGGTGACAAGTAGTGATGATATTGTATGGTATTAGGCACTCTCATAATAGCTTTATAATTCTTCCAAATCCAATTTGTTCTGGGGGGGGTAGATAATTCCAACTACACTAATTGTTTTCATCAACTTTCTGTTGTAGGCACAGCATTCCATCACATTCCATTTATACTTATTAAGGACTTTTGATGGTATCATGAGCTGTACAGCAATGATTATTTCCTAATATCTAGTATTTTCTTAGTAAGGGTTCTCCATTATAATAGGGTTTTGTTTTTTTAAAAAGATTTTATTTTTTTACTTGACAGCACAAGCAGGGGGAGGGGCAGGCAGAGGGAGAGGGAAAAGCAGGCTCCCCACTGAACAGAGAGCCCGATGTGGGGCTCTACCCCAGGACCCTGAACCATGACCTGAGCTAAAGGCAGACACTTAAACAACTGAGCCCCCCAGGCACCCCAGGGTTTTGATTTAAAGGCAGTGATATGCCTAACTAAAAGTTTACATTTCCTAGCCCCCACTATAGGCAGGCATATGCGTGCACGTAAATTCTGGCCACTGAGAGGTAAGAGGATATGAGATGGTTCTGACTTGAAAGAGGCTTCTTAAGTGGGAAGAGAAACTGGGATGGAGAGTTACTATTCTCGGAGGATAATGAACATGCATGATACATAAATGCATGCATACATATCGACTTCCAGAAAGCAAACACAGAGGAATCAAGGAATGATTAACAAGAGTATCTTAAGAGACTAGAGCATGAGGCCACACTTTGGGTTAGCCCAGGCAGTGTCTACATAGCCTCCCTTGTGATTAGTGGATGACAGGGCTGTGATTAGTGGATGATTGGTGACTAAAATGTTTCAAATTTCTCTTTTCCTGAGGTCATTGTCTAATATGATCTAGGCACCATCCCCTATCACTGTATATTGAGTGTGTTGGGCAGGGATAAGTTGTATCTTAGCTTATAGGTCACTGGGCCACTTGAAATGATGAAGACATCACAGATGTTGAAGAGATAAAATTTTGAAGTTGCTGTGTATGAAGAAAAAATTTCCCCAAAGGCTCTGATTATGGCAGATTTTGCTTTAGTTTACAATACACGTTATTTCCTGTTACATAATTACCAAAACTATCTTACCATCACTGGGTCTACCCAACATCAGGCAATTTTTCATATATAGAAAAAAGCCACTTTTAAAAAAAAAATTATTTTTTTTCAGTGATCCAAAATTCATTGTTTTTGCACCACACCAGTGCTCTATGCAATACGTGCCTTCCTTAATACCCACCACTGGGCTCAGCCAAACCTCACCCCCTCCCCTCCAAAACCCTCAGTTTGTTTCTTAGAGTCCACAGTCTCTCATGGTTTGCCTCCCCCTCCAATTTCCCCCAAATCACTTTTCCTCTCCATCTCCCAATGTCCTCGGTGTTATTCCTTATGCTCCACAAGTAAGTGAAACTATATGATAACTGACTCTCTCTGCTTGACTTATTTCACTCAGCATAATCTCTTCCAGTCATGTTCATGTTGCTACAAAAGTTGGGTATTCATCCTTTCTCATGGAGGCATAATATTCCATAGTGCATATGGACCACATCATCTTTATCCATTCGTCCATTGAAGGACATCTTGGTTCTTTCCACAGTTTGGCAACTGTGGCCATTGCTGCTATGATCATTGGGGTACAGATGGCCCTTCTTTTCACTACATCTGTATCTTTGGGGTAAATACCCAGTAGTGCAATTGCAGGGTCATAGGGAAGCTCTATTTTTAATTTCTTAAGATATCCCACACTGTTCTCCAAAGTGGCTGCACCAACTTGCATTCCCACCAACAGTGTAAGAGGGTTCCCCTTTCTCCACATCCTCTCCAGCACTTGTTGTTTACTGTCTTGTAGATTTTGGCCATTCTAACTGGTGTATGGTAGTATCTCAATGTGGCTTTGATTTGAATCTTCCTGATGGCTAGTGATGATGAACATTTTTTCATGTGTCTGTTAGCCATTTGTATGTCGTCTTTGGAGAAGTGTCTGTTCATGTTTAAAAAAAAAAAAACTTTTAACTTTCTTTTCTGTTACTCACAATTTCAATTATTTTCTTTGTCTGTATCCAGCATTCCTTTAATCTAGAGTAAGTTCTTATCTTCAACCATCTTTATAGGTATATGAAATTAACTACTTAAAGATCATAATTCCTTGTGCAGTTTTTTTCTCTTTTAAGTTTTAACATCCAGATACACACCTGTCCCTACTTTGGTAAGTATTGCAACAAGTATACTAATTAACATATTAAGTTATTATTCTATTAGTAAAAATATGGATTGTTCCTGAAATAGAGGATGAAACAAAATAAGTCAGTCAGAGAAAGACAAATACCATATGATTTCACTCATAGGTGGAATTTAAGAAACAAAACAAACAAGCAAAGGAAAAAAGAGAGAGAGAGAGAGAAAAACCAAGGAATAAGTAAATTTGGATAAGTGGTTTTCTCTATAGTACTAGGAATGCAAACTTTCATTTCATCTTATAAAGAGCAAAGAACATATTATCAAGTAACTGGTGTAAAACAATCCTAAGTGTTCATGTGATTTTTTTTTTCTAGTTTTCTTTAGACCCAGATAAAACCTTCACCATATACAGAAGATGGCATCTGTGGTTGACTGCATGCCATGTGCTAAATGTTCTTATTATATTAACACATCTTTATGAGTTAGTGGTTATTTTCTTCTCTATATAGATTATTATATCAAAACCAAGATATCAAATCACTTCTAAATTTTTACACATCCTATAGTGTTGAAACCGGAATGAGAAAGCTGTTTTTTCTAATTTAACATTAGAATTAGTTATTTTCACTACGTCAGATTTATTATATAGGAGAGAGATTATGACGTATTGCTAGGAAGAAGAGTGGATGGGCATTTTTTGGAGGGACTGAGACCAAGAACTAGATCCGCTTCCTGAGGTGAGGTGGGAAGCAGGAGAGGAGCCACAGCTGCTGTGAGGAAAGTGATTTGATGAGATGAGTCAAAAATGTGGAAGATGTTATTGGAGGAGATTTAGTGTGGCAGGCAAAGTTCTCGGATGACCACCATGTTAACCACCCTCTTGTATTACAGCCTGGCTAATCCCCTCCCCTTGAGGTTCTAAGAAGAACCTGTTGTTTTCTTCTAACCATAGAATATGACAGAGATGATGGGATGCCACTGTCTTGGCTAGGTTACATTCTATAGCTAAGGTGAAGGGATTTCATTCGCATGATTAAGCTGAGTTACGTAAGACTCTGTCTTGAGAGATAAGAGCAAAAGATATTCCTTCTTTCCTTAAAGAAGCCTGTTGCTATTCTCTGAAATGCTTATGGAGGGGGCCATGTAGGAGGGAACTGTAGGTTGCTTCTAAGTCCTGAGGGCCTTAGTACGATAGCCACAAAAAAAAAATGAATTCTGCCTACAACCTCCATGAGCTTGGAAGCAGATATTTTATGCAGTCAAGCCTCCAGTGGAGAACACAGCCCAACCTACGTCTTGATTGCAGCTTTGTGAAATCTTGAACAGAGTATCTAACTAAGGCATGCCCAGACTCCAGCCCCAACAGCACTGTGAGATAATAAATATGGATTGTTTGAAGCCGCTGAATTTGTGGTGACTTATTACAAAGCAACAGAAAGCTAATACATCTAGCAGGTGGCACCGGGAGGCCCAGTTCACTGTTTCTGGGTAACATGACAGGAAGATAGTACCAGAAAGGACCTCTTTTCTGGAAGGGCTAGGGTCCTAGCTTCTAAATAAATGACTCTAAATAAGTGACTCAAGAACAATGTTGGGTAAAGTTATCTGCACAAGGGCACAGTACAAGACTACAGATGAATAGTAAAGCAGGCCCAAATGGGCACATTTGTTCATGCATTCAGAAATATCTACTAACAACATAAGTAACTGATAAGGAATAAATGAACTAGAAGAGAGATCTGAAGAAATGACCCAGAATGAGGCAGGCAAAGGGAAGAAGATGGAAAATATTGAAGACAGGTGAAAGCATACGTCTCCCTCTAGATCTATGAATCATTAACTCTGGGGTAGGGCGTGGCAATTGGCTTTCCCTACAACTGATTCTGATGTACACTACAGTTTACAAAACATCCATAAATATGAAGAGAGGTAAAAGAAATACATTCTGACTTTAAAAAGTGATAGATTATGAAAACAGTGGTCTTAATTTTATTATTCTCTTATCTTTGGCAACAATATAAAAAAGAAAAAAATAATATATGCTCAATAAGTATAACATAGAAAATATCAGCATACTTAAAACTTTGTTAGGAATTATGGACTAGGGCACCTGGCTGGCTCAGTAAGGTAAGCATCTGCCTTTGGCTCACGTGATGCGGCCAGGGTCCTAGGATGGAGTTTGCCTTTCCCTTTCCCTCTGCCTCTCTGCTCACTCATTCTCTCTCTCTTTCAAATAAATAAGTAACATTTTTTTTAAAAAGTTATGGACTAAATGTTCATATCCCTTCAAAATTCACATATTGAAACCCTAATGTGATGTTATTTGGATATGGGTCTTTGAAAGGTGACTAGGTCATGGTAATAGAAGTGAAAGAGAGCTAGGCCCTTTCCCCAGTATGTGAGCATACAGCAGAAAGATGGCATACAGGACAAAAGATGTAAACCCTCACCAAGAACCTGACTGAGCCGGCTTCCAGCCTCTAGATTTGGGAGAAATAAAGATTTGTTGTTAAGTCGGGCAGGTTGTTAAGTCTATTGTAGTGGTCCAAATTGACTAAGGCACAAGTAAAGAGAACTGGTTTGTAAGTGAATCTGAAAAAAAAAACAAAAAAACAAAAAAAACAAACCAATAAAGGATATGGGGAAGTATTGAATTTTTACTTTGTTTTAATGTCACATGGCCATAAAGTCATTAGATAATATATATAAAGCAACCATTTTTCTTTTTATCTGAGTAGCACAATGGGCATTTCATTTTATAACAAATCTTTCTGTTTTAAAATATCACTGTTCTCTTGGGACCTGAATTTTTTATTCTGGGAATTTTTATTTGACACTAGTTAAATTGTATATTCTTTGCTGTGTGCCAGAATGACAATGGATTGGAAACTTCCCAAACTGTAGGCATAATTAATGAATCCAAGTGATACAATATGTAAAGTCAAAAGAGCGGATACTTCCTCCACACATACCTGTCCAACAAAATGTCAGATTCACTTTGTTTCAGTGGTTGCTTAATATCAAAGATTACAAGTACACGACCTCTCAAATAACTCTTAAGTGCTGATTTTTGCTTTTTAAAATGTTGAATACTTCTTGCATTTTGAAGGCTTTCAGTTTTGAAGATACATTCTAAAATCTTGAAATTAGGAATCAAATCCTGGCAATAAAGTTAATCAGGTAGAAAGTAAAACCTGGAAAAACTTTGCAACATGAAGTTCATAAAACTACTTTTATAGAACTTATATAAGTACTTTTTGAGCATCTAGATGGCTCAGTTGGTTAAGAATCTGATTTCAGCTCAGATCATGATCTTGGAGTCCTGAGATCAAAGCCCAGGTCCCCACATGGAGGGGAGTCTGCTTGTCTTTCAGCCCCTCCCCCTACTCATACTCTCTCTCAAATAAATAAAATCTTGAAATAAAGAATTTATATAAATATTTTTATTTTTAAAAATTAGAAGTCCTGCCTTTAAAATTCTTTCTATAGCACTGAGTATTTTAAATATTAGAAACTAGTGCTCTGCCTAGACTTGCTTCATCTGGAAAACAAATATTTTACAGTTTCCTGAGTATAGACTCCTTTTGAGGAAATACAGCTCTATGATAACGTTGCTTATATGGGGTTATGGACTGAATTGTATTCCTCTCCCAAATTCCTGTGTTGGAGGCTTAACCCCCAAGTGACTCTATTTGGAGATAGGGCTTGTAAGGAGGTGATAATAATTAAGTGAGATCATAGGGTGGGGCCCTAATTTGATAGGGTTGGTGTCCTTTTAAGAAGCGGAAGAAACACCAGAGTTCCCTCTTTCTGAAAGCACCAAGAGATTGTGAAAGAACACAGTGAGAAGGCCTTATCTGCAAGCTGAGAAGAGAGGTCTCACCAGAAACAAACCTTGCTTACACCCAGATCTTGACCCTGCAACCTCAGAACTGTGAGAGGAAAGAAAAATCTGTTGTTTAAGCCACTCAGTCTGGGTTATGGCAGCCCAAGCCAACTAATGCACGTGGGCATGCATTGATGTATCCAGAACAATGCTTGGGACAAAGAAGGTGCTGAAAAGGTATTTGTTGAATAAAAGAATAAAAGCAGAGAGTTTTCAATACTCAATACAACCATAGATGTCTCGACTTCACATCTTGCGGATGTATTTATCCTCATATCCATATCCTCATATCCACAGTAGCCAATCCATAAACATCTAAGGAATGCCACTTTAGTTTCTTTGTAAATTGTGCGTGTGTGTTTTATTTTAAGTGTGTAACTTTACTTAATACTTAATGCTTACATAATTATAAAGAGTAAATTCTTACAGCATGAAATGTATTTGTATTGCATTTAAAATATAAGTAAGATAAAATAAGAGTAAAAGAATTACCCTTGACCCACATTGGGTTCTGACAACAGAGCCTCACTGCAATATTCTTTCAGTACTAGAGCAGGTAGACAACGGACCCCTGAGTCCAAAGCCCTGTTTTGCCTACAGGAACATAGGACCTAGAAAAAAATGATTTAATATCTTTTTAATATTCTGGTTTCCATACCAAAGCAGTTTAATCAGTGACGTCCTCTCAGAGCCCATTAGGGCTCTTAGTTGAAAGGAAGCTAGAGGTGGTGGCTCAATGGGTTAAGCCTCTGCCTTCAGCGCAGGTCACAATCCAAGGGTCCTGGGATCCAGCCCCACATTGGTCTCTCTGCTCAGCAGGGAGCCTGCTTCCCCTTCCCCTTCTACTTTCTTCTCTGCCTACTTGTGACCTGTCTCTCTCTCTGTCTGTGTCAAATAAATAAATACAATCTTAAAAAAAAAAAAAAAAAAGGAAGCTATGTGCTATGTAGGACCCCATGGATAGTAGTTGAACAGTAAATGTATCTAATGTATCTGCCACATAATCCATCTTCAGCTCCAAGTTTTGGGCGGCTGCTTATCGGAACTATTCTGGGATCAAATACTCATGAGTCATGGTTTGCTCAAGAAAACATCTCAAGGATTTAATACAAGAAATTAGGTACTTAAAGTATACTTGTATGGGATGATATAAAGTTCAATAAAAAACAACAATAATCTCAGGGAAGCAAGAAGTTTACAGATTTTTCTTTGTGAGCTTATGTTTTGACTTAATATCTCTTTTAAAACCTCCAGCTGACTTTATGAATTTACCTGGATAAATTATTTTTCTCTTTCACCTTGCAGTGTAATTCCTATGATGTCGCTTCTCCCCTTCCCTGGTAGTGCTACCTGGCAGTTTTCTGCAAAAACATTGGTATGTCATTTTCCCCTTAAGTAAATTCCAAGTTGTCCTCAGTCTCTCCTGGCTATTTCATTGCCTCTTTCCTCTAAAATTTCCCCTTCTCACTGTATACCTTTACTTATCTCCCCTTAGGATTTCCAGATGTTGTTACAGTATATATCATTCTCACCTTGTGGTCACTTAACATGCTCGTATCATTGTTACTGTCTGAATAAAGTCACAATTATCAAAATATATGAGAAAAAAAGTCAGGTTACAGTCAATGGACATTTGGGACAGAGCTGTGTTTATGAGACTATGTACTCTGGAACGTGTGGTCCCAGCAGCTGTGGTGTGATTCCCACATTAGGCTGTGCATGTTTCTCAGGCTTCTAAGTGCTTCTGCCCTGACTGCATTTCCCTTTCCATTTGATGCTTACAATCTTCCTGCACAGTGGGAAGCACAACTATTACTTTGGTCAATTTACAAGTGAGAAAACAATATATTACTTCATTGCGATGGAAAAATTGCGAATCACTCTCAGATGTGTTGACTCCAAATTAAGTAAGTTCCATATAGACATATTTCTGTTAGCTATAATACCACATATTAAATATATATGTACATATATATGTGGAAATATATATGTCTATGTACATATTCTAACTTGAAGGAATGGACAGTGCAAGAGACACTGAAGATGTAATACAAAGACTGCCATTTACAATGACACAAAATCTCACTAATGGTCTCCTAGGAAGTTAGAACTTAAAATGTTTTGATTCAGTTTTACAATTCAAGAAGTATCCAAACAGAATATGAGTTTCCTTTGTTAAAACAACTCTCAGACAACCCAAATCATTAAATCCTTTAACTATAATCCACAATAGACAAGATTCTAAAATCAAGATATTAAATGATTTGTTAAGACTATAAAAAATTTGGGGTGCCTGGGTGGCTCAGTTGGTTAAATATCTGCGGTCAGCTGGAGTCATGGTGATGCTGGATTGAGCCCAGTATTGGGCTCCCTGCTGAGCCCAATGCCTCTCCCCTTGCTTGTGTTCCTTCCCTTTCTCTCTTTCTGTCAAATAAATAAAACCTTTAAAAAAATTGATGGAGAAAGCTAGACTAGAACCTGCCTTTAAAATATAGATCTTTGATAATTTCACTATAATGTATTTCCTTGACCAGGGGAAAAGTTACTCTTTTCAACAATCAATAAACCCCTAATGATGTGCAAAACAAACTCAATGAGCCATTGGTAGTGGTAGTGGTACCATTAACTGAAGTGGAAAAAAATCTGGAAGAGAAACAGGCATGGGGTAAAAATTTCAGCTTTTTTGTGAACATATAGGAATATATAAGAAAACTGAGGTTCTTGTGTATTCCTATTAATACACTCATCTATACAACTGTTTCTTTTAATATGTTGAAGAGCTATCTTCCTGAATGAAGATATACAAACCTACTTTCTTTATTTGCATATTATTCCATTATAAGAATGTGCCACACTAAATTTAAATAGTTTCCTATTTATGGAAAATTAGGTTTTATTCAGGTTTTTGTTACTATAAATAATACTGCAGTGAAAAATCCATGTTCCAATAACTCAGCATACTTTTGTAAATATATCTAGCACATTACTATTGGCAGCTTTATTTACATACCATAAAATTCCCTGTGTAATGTGCACAATTGAGTAAGTTTTGACAGATATACTTTGTCATGTAACTGCTGCCACAGTCTTGGTATAGCTCATTTCTATCATCCCAAAAGTTCCCTTGTGTACTTCACAGTCTTTCCCTTATCATTTCCTCTGGTCCCTGGCAACCACAGATCTGATTCCCATCACTACAATTTTACCATTTCTCTAATTTCATAGGAATGGGGTCATAGAGTATATATTCTTTGATGTCTTTACTTAGAATTCTGCTTCTGAGACTGAACTGCTTTTCCTGTATTACAGTAGCTTCTGTATATGTATGTATGTATTCTATTTTATATAAATACATAGTAATACAGTCTATTATGTATAACATAGCCTATTTTTCTATGGGTCCTCAGAACTTTTGGTCAATCAAAACCTGAGCAGAGGTTGTGCTCAAATACCTTGAGTCTGTAAGATTTCCAATCTATGCTGATTGATCTGTGGTGTTTGCTAGAAAGTAAATGAAAATGTGAAAGAGTGCTCCAGCTTTTACTTTCCACCAGTCTGTCTCACTTTTTGTCTACATAGGCATGTGGATTTTGTCAGCAAGGATGTGTTGGTGCCCTGGGCCCTGTCTGATCTCTGTTGCACATGTGTACTGCCGTAGGTCAGCCTGTGGTGTCTACCGGAGCTGGCAAGCCACTATGGCCATCTCAGCCCCCAAAGCTCCCTGTTAAATCCCCAGCTCCTCCTTTATTATATTACTTTCCTCCAATTAAGCCTGCAAGCCTTTGGCTCCCCTTGCCCACCTGCCTGTTTGCCACTTGCTTTGTTACATTGTTATTGTTTAGTTAGTTAGTTATTGTTTCTTTAAAGAGAGACAGAAATGAACATAGAACTTTCCAAGTAAGTTTTCTTTATGAACAGTGGCATGTTAAAATTTCCTTCATATAGGTTTAATGTATTTTTAGTAAGTGAATTCCCAATCATTTTATGTTTTTGGTTACCACATAAAGGAAACCACTTTTTTCCCCCTCATAAATGTCATACTGTATATTAATTGATCAAGAAAATTCCAAATATAAAAGGGTAACATTTCAACAATAGAAAGATTATTGCTTTCACAACCAAATCCTATTACTTCTTGCTCATAAAATACTTTAATTATAAGTCAAAATCAAACAGAAGTTCAGAATAAGGGTAATATAAACTCTAGTCAATGTCATAAATATTTTATTAGGCATTTAATTTACTATTTATGTTTTTATAACATTGACATCAGAGATATGGGGATCAGGACTTGCCTTGAAAAGGGAATGGTTTTCTTTAGCATATACTGGAGTCTGTCAATGCAGACTAACCACGAAACTATACCTGAAAATTGAATCTTTGCATTTTACAGATGAGAATTTTAAATACTGACAAACAAGGATATAGGATCACAAAGATACCATTTTAGTTATATAGTAATTTAAAGACTACAAATTCTCCTGTCTTTCAAAGCACACTTTTATTAGTAGTCATAGAATATAAGAAATAAGATTAAGAGACAAAAGAAGAAATTTCTGAATTTCCTGGGAGCCAAAGCCAAAATGCAACCACAAACAATTATGTATCAGTCACACATGCATGCATGTCTGCACACACTTATTTTCTGTTTCATACCAGGAATGTTCTCCGCTTGCTTCTCTCCTCTTGCATGTGTATTTCAGTGACTGGTATGATAGTCTGAGAAGTAGAAATTCCCGGAATTTATTGCCAGTGCTTTCTAGTTTGCATTCCATCATTGAGAGTTAACTGCCATGAGATTTGGAAGTAGGACGTGGCAGAATCCACATACCTGTAATGTCACTGTCAGGCATGGACTTGGACATGTGCACACGTGTCCACTTTGCAGTAATTTCCTCAAATTTTTAAGGCAATCACCTGCCTCAGGACTGCAGGCTCTGGTATCTTTGAAGAATCACACAAGTTCTTGCTGCCCTGAAACCGAGAACTGGGCAGTGATTGTGCTCATCATTACTGGGGCGCAGCTACTCCCAGGCCCACGGCTCAGTTTATTTTTATTTCTACTTAGATTGAAAACTGGGCGCTCACACAGATACTTCGATTTCCTATTCTACTCAATAGAATTGACTCTAGTTTCTCTGTTTTTGTGTTTGTACCTCGTCTCCCAAACAGTGAGGAATGTGTCTCCCAAACAGTGAGGAATGTGTCTCCCAGTATCCTGAAATCTTTACTTGTTTAATCAATCCCCCCTGTACATAATGAGTCGGCTGTTAGCAGCCGAGTGTCTTCTCTCACACATCCCTCAGGCTCTGACACCGTGCCCTGAGTTACTCCCTCACCACCTCACATAGATTTGCCCTTCTGCCTGCTCCTGGGGCTCCACCCACCTGCTCTGGGGTCCCTTCTCTGTCCCCTCTATGGAGGGTCCTCAGCACCTCGCTCGCACTCTACCTCCCCTCCTAGGGCCACACCTGGACAGCCGGCCAAGCGGGAGGACACAAGATTCCCTCAAGAACTGCTTTGGGGATTAGTACTCTTTGCTTTCTGGCCCTTTTCTCTCCTCCCCATAAAGAGGACCTTCTCAAACTTCGGTGGAACAAATTCTCCTTTTCTAACGTCTGCATTTTCCCATGGCTGACATCCCTTCTGATGGAAGGCTGTATTTGTGTCTTTATCATGTTCTACCCTGTCATTCTTCTCAGACTTGTTAAAAGTGGAATGTCTTAGTTGTCTGCCGTAGAAAGCCAATGGATAAAATAAAATACCAGGGGCAGGGGGAACTGCTGTTAATATTTAAAGATATAGTTTGCCACCCATTTTTAAGATCACTTAGTCTTTTCACCAACTCTATAATATAGAAATTATTATTTGATAAAGGAGTAAGCTGGCAGCACTCCCAAGGTCTTACAGTGTATCTGTGGTAGAGTTTTGAATGACAGGTCGGCCTGATAACAAAGGGCTTGCCCCTTGCATTACACTCTGCCCCCCCCCCCCCATCTGGGTTTCTTCAGCCTGCATAAGAGGGTCCAAATTAATTCCTCAGCATCCACTTCTTAAATCAACTCAATATTGATTTGTTCTCTATCTACATAATGGGGCGAAGGTCATATAAAATGTATTCTTGTAAGCCATCCGATGGAAGGATTTCTGCAAAAGAGAATGTTATGTAAATCCTCGTTAAGATTACTAATGTCCAGAATTTATACTCTGTGAAGGGTAAAATTATTCATGGAGATGAGTGGTTATCAACCCAGAACCAGAGACGATTTCTGAAACATTTAAGACATACATGCTTTTCCTGGGACATATCTGTCAGATTGGACATTTAAATTATGGCAATTAATGACACTTGCACTATTTAAGAATGGAGCTATAAAACAACTTTAACTTCCCACCCCCCCTGTAACGTGAGTTCAGTGTCCCCACTGAGCCTTCTGAATGCCCTCCAGCAGATATTTTTAAAATCTATTTAGATATCATTTTTTAAAGTAATCTTCTATCTAAATGTTCTCTCTTCATGATTTAGCAAAAAATCTTATAAATGTGGTCTCAGTTAAGTACATCGGACTTATTATCCATCTCTCCTTCTAGAGTTCGAGTTCCAAAATACAGAGTTTTGCTTTATTTAGAGCAGTTATGACTACAGATTTATACAATCTTATTTCTGGTAAAAGATAAATGTCACCTGAATTTAAGAGTTGATATTGACAAGTAGCAGTTACAATTCGCTGTTACTACAAACACAAATTATTTTTTATATATAAAACTAAAGTGTCTTTTAGGATTCTGAAATGTCCAGAGCTATGTATGAACACTATAGTTTACGCACACAGACATTGTGTTCAAGTAGATTCAAGACTGTATACTGAGTCAGCCTGCAAATGATCAGCGTGATTAGGTCACAGCAAACACGGGCAAAGGCTCAGAGTTCTCTAGAAGTCTTGGTTTATTTTACATCTCTGCACATCTGTGTGTGCTGCTTCCTGAGTCTGAAATGTTATCCTTCCCTTTGCATGAAAAAGGAATTCCTAAATGTCCTTCAAAACTCAGATGCAAAGTCATAAATTCTTCATCCCTTAGCTAATCTCTGCAGTTAAACCTCACCTTTGACTCTCACCACACACCTCTCCTAGCGCTCAGAATGTTGTGCTTATCTGTCACTTGTCTATCTCATTAGAGGATGGTAGAATTTAAGATGTATATTCAAATGCATTCTCTTATGATTTTTTTCATTTATTCACTTGTTTAATATGTATCTATTGAGCATGTATTTTGATTCAGAAACAAGAGAACAAGTTTATCCCATGATGAGGTTTGAGACACAGACAAGGAGTCTAGTCTGAAAGAGTCTTACATGCCCTGTCAAGGTATGTATGGGGTGCTTTTCCTTATCTGTGGTACAATAGAAGCCATTATAAAAGAACAGAGCTAGAAAACCATTGCTAGTGTCCTTGAACCATGTGAGTTCACATTTTAAGGGTGGACATGCCTTTTGAGCCTCCTGCATTGGAGACAAACTATATCCAATGTCATCATCATCACCATCTTGGTAGCAATATGAAAGGGGAATACTTGTGCAAGAGAAATATTTAGCTACCCCAGGACAAGGATTTTTAAAAATACATAAGACAGGGGGCATGTGGTTCAGTTGGTTAAGCCTCTGCCTTTGACTCAGGTCATGCTCTCAGCATCTTGGTATGAAGCCCCAAGTAAGTATCCCTGCTCAATAGGGAATCTGCTTCTCCCTCTCCACCTGCTCATACTCTCTCTCTCTCTCATGCTTGTTTTCACACACTCTCTCTCAAATAAATAAATACAATCTTTAAAAAAAAATTAAAAGAAATAAAAACCTCTGTCCTAAGATTTTTAATTTTTTTTTAAATTTTGAAATACTTATATCTTTGCAAAACAATTGAAGATGCTATAGAGAGCTCTCATATATTCTTCACTTAGTTTCCTCTAATGTTAATATCTTCCATCTTAGCATCTGGTACATTTATCAAAACTAAGAAATCATGTGCATGGTACTATTAACTAAGTTTTTCTACGAATAACCATTTTGGTTCCAAAATACAATCCAGGACACTTTGTGTATTACTTTTCTAGGGCTGCCATAACAAAGTACAACAGACTGAGTGGCTTAAATAGCAGATATTTTATTTTCTTACAGTTGTGGAAGCAAGAAGTCCAAGATCAAGATGTAAACAGGGTTGATTTCTTCTGAGGCCTCTCTCCTTGACTTGTAGATGGCCATCTCCCTGTGTCCTCACCTGGTCTTCCCTCTCTGTGTGTCTGTGTCCTAATCTCCTCATTTCATAAAGACACCAGTCATATGGGATTAAGACCCATCCCAATGACCTCATTTAATCTTTTTTTAAAAATTCCAGTTAGTTAACATACAGTGTAATATTAGTTCCAGGTCTACAATATAGTGATTCACCACTTCCATAGAGTACCCTGTGCTCATCTAGACAGAGGCCCCCCTTGGTCCCCATCACCTGGTCCACCCATCTCCCTTCTCCCTTCTGGTAACCATCTATTTGTTCACTACAGTCAAGAGTCTGTTTCTTGGTTTGCTTCTCTCTCTCTTCTTTCCTTCTTGGCTCATTTGTTTTTTTTACGTTCCACATATAAGTAAAATCATATGGTATGTGTCTTTCTTTGACTGGCTTATTTTCTCCCTCTTTTGTCATATATTTTTTAAATTTTATTGATATATAAGTATTATTTGCTTCAGGGGTACAGGTCTGTGAATTCTCAGTCTTACACAATGCACAGCACTCACCATAGCACATACCCTCCCCAATGTCCATCACCCGGCTACCCTATCCCTCCCATCCCACCTCCCAGCAACCCTCAGTTTTTTGTTTTTTGGTTTTCTTTTCTTCCAGAGATTAAGAGTCTCTTATGGTTTGTCTCCCTCCCTGGTCCCATCTTCTTTCATTTTTTTCCCCTCCCTTCCCCCAAGGCCCCCCACCCTGCCTCTCAAATTCCTCATATTAGAGACTTCATATGATAATTGTCTTTCTGAGATTGACTTATTTCACTTACCTTAATATTCTCTAGTTCCATCCACGTCATTGCAAATGGAAAGATTTCGGGGTTTTTTGATGGCTGCATAGTTTTCCATTGTATATATATACCACTTCTTCTTTATCCCTTCATTGATGGACATCTAGCTTCTTTCCATAGTTTGGCTACTGTGGACATTGCTGCTATAAACATTCAGGGGCATGTGCCCCTTCAGATCACTACATTTGTATCTTTAGGATAAATACCCAGTAGTGTGATTTCTGGGTCCTAGGGTAGCTCTATTTTCAATGTTTTGAGGAATTTCCATACTGTTTTCCAGAGTGGTTGCACCAGCTTGCATTCCTACCAACTGTGTAGGAGGGTTCTCCTTTTTCCACGTTTGCCAGTACCTGTCGTTTCCTGACTTGTTAATTTTAGCCATTCTGACTGGTGTGAGGTGGTATCTCACTGTGGTTTTGATTTGTATTTCCCTGATGCCGAGTGACGTGGAGCACTCTTTCATTTGTCTGTTGTGACTGGCTTATTTTGCTTAGCATAATACTCTCTATCTCTATCTGTGTTGTTGAAAATGGCAAGATTTCATTTTTTTTTAATTGCTGAGTAATAGTCCACTGTGTGTGTGTGTGTGTGTGTGTGTACCACCTCTTCATCCATTTGTCAATCGATGGACATGGGTTGTTTCTATAATTTGGCTATTATAGATAATGCTGCTATAAACATTAGAGTGTTTGTATCTTTTTGATTTAGTATTTTTGTATTCTTTGCGTAAATTGCTGGATTGTAGGGTAGTTCTATTTTTAACTTTTTGAGGAAACCTCATACAGTTTTCCATAGTGGCTGCCCCAGTTTGCATTCCCATCAACTGTGCAAGAGGGTTCCCTTTTTCTACATCCTTCCCAATACCTGTCATTTCTTAAGTTGTTGATTTTAGCCATCCTGACAGCTGTGAGGTGATATCTCATTGTAGCTTTGATTTGCATTTCCCTAATGAAAAGTGATCTTGAGCATCTTTTCATTTGTCTCTTAGCCATCTGTATGTCTTTGGAAGAATGTCTATTCATGTCTTCTGCCTATTTTTAATTGTATTATTTGGTTCTTGGGTGTTGAGTTTTATAAGTTCTTTATATATTTTGGGTACTAACCCTTTACTGGATATGTTGTTTGCAACTATCTTCTCCCATTCCACAGATTTCCTTTTAATTTTGTTGCTTGTTTCCTTCATTATGCTGAAGGCTTTCATTATGATGAAGTCCCAGTAGTTTATTTTTGTTTGTTTTCCTTGCCTCAGGAAACCTATCTAGAAAGAAGTTGCTATAGCCAGTGTCAAGAAAGTTACCACCTGTGTTCTTTTCTAGGATTTTTATGATTTCATATCTCACATTTAGGTCTTTAATCAATTTTGAACTCATTTTTCTGTATGGTGTCAGAAAGTGGTCCAGTTTCATTCTTTTGCATGTTGCTGTTCAGTTTTCCTGACACCATTTATTGAAAAGATGGCCTTTTTCTCATCAGATATTCTTTCCTGCTTTGTTGAAGATTAATTGACCATGTCATTGTGGGTTCATTTCTGGGTTTTCTGTCCTGTTCTATTAATCTATGTGTCTATTTTTGTGTCCACGCCATACTGTTTTGATTACTACAGCTTTGAAATCTAGGATTGTGAATCCTCTTACTTTGCTTTCCGTTTTCAGAATTGGTTTGGTTATTGGGGATTTTTTGTGGTCCCATACAAATTTTAGGGTTTTTCTAGCTCTGTGAAAAATGCTTTTGGTGTTTTGATAGGGATTGCTTTAAACATGTAGATTGCTTTGGGTAGTATAGACATTTTAACAATATTTATTCTTCTAAATCATGAGTGTGGAATATCTTTCCATTTCTTTGTGTCATCACGAATTTCTTTCATCAGCTTTCAGACTACATATCTTGCACATCTTTGGCTAAGTTTATTCCTAGATATCTTACCATTTTTGGTGCAGTTGTAAATAGGAAGGATTCCTTAATTTCTCTTTCTGCTGCTTCATTATTGGTGTTTGAAAATGCCACAGATTTTTGTACATTGATATTTTTATCCTGTGACTTTACTAAATTGGATTAGCAGTTCTAGCAGTTTCTTGGTGGGGTTTCTCAGGTTTTATATATATATATAGTATCATGTCATCTGCAAGTAGTACAAGTTTTAATTCTTTGTTCCCGATATGGATGCCTTTTCTTTCTTCCTATTGTCCTATTGCTTTGGCTAGGACTTATAGTACTATGCTAAACAAAAATGATGAGGGACCCCTGGGTGGCACAATCTGTTAAGCATCAGGCTGAGGTTGTGATCTCAAGATCATGAGATCAAGCCTGCACTGGGCTCTGCACTCAGTGTGGAGTCTGTTTAAGATTCTCTTTCCCTCTCCCTTGGCCCCTCCCTCCTGCTCACACTCTCCCTCTCAAATAAATAAATAAAATCTTTTTTTTAAATGGTGCGAGTGGACATCTCTGTTTAGTTCCTGACTGTAGAGGAAAAGCTCTCAGTATTTCCCCATTTAGGATATTAGCTATTGGTCTTATATATGATCTTTACTATGTTGAGGCGTGTTCCCTCTAAATCTACTTTGTTGAGGGTTTTTATCACGAATGAATGTTCTACTTTGTCAAATGCTTTTTCTGCACCTATTGAAAGGATCATATGGTATTTATCCTATTTTTTATTAATGTGATGTATCATGTTGACTGTTTTGCTAATACTGAACCACCCTTACAAACCAGGAATCAATCCCACTTGATCTAATGTTCTCTTACAATTGTTGGTATTTCTGTGGTGTTCCCGTGTGCTCCTCTCTCAAACACGCTTCTCTGCAATCACATCTCCCTCCCCTCCACAGCACCTGGGATCTGTTTCTCCCCCAAACACTTCTCTGCACTTCCTATCTTCTTCATGGTGGTCTCTTCTCTCTCTTTAGTTGTGGTGTTTGTTTTGCCCATCTTCAGGTTGATTTCTGGGGTACTGAGGATGATAGTTATGTAATTGTATCTCTGGGATGAGGTGAGCTGAGGGTCTTCCTATTCTGCTGCCATCGTCCTGTCTCTGACTTCATTTAAATTCGATTACCTCTTTAAAGACCTATCATCTGAAATGGTCACATTCTGAAGTGCTGGGGATTAGGAATTCAACATAGGAATTTTGTGGGGATGTATTTCAACCCATAACACTAGGTTTTATTTCATCAACATATCTCTTTAATCTCAACTCATCCATGACAGTTTGTCTCCCCTCCCCCACCCGCTGCACCTACCAGTTTATTGGTTTTGGGAAAGAATACGATAGAGTGAAGTACCTTTCTCATCACATTCTTGCGGTGGGGGCACATGACTGAGGACATAGACCCTGATTGTTAAGGCAATATCTGTCAGATGTCTCACTCTAAAATGAGTATTTCCCCCTTTCTATAATCGATTCATTAGAAATGTGTCACTAAGTCTAACACCTGCACTAGAGAAGATAATTAAGTTCTACCTCCTAGAGGGAAGAGTGTCAAATAATGTGTAAAAAGATAAAGCCACCGAAGTAATTAATAAATATCATGGGAGAAGAACCTTGAAGTTCTTCTTCAAGAACTGCAAATATTGTTTCTCTTAACATTTCACCTTTATTCATAAATTTTGATACTAAGTGGTGACAATCTCTTGAAAAGAAAAAAGGAACCCAATCTGTTCTAAGGATGCAAGTCCCTGGAGATCTGTTGTCAGCAGCCATACTGACGCTTATGCAATTTAAGGGGATCTCTTTAAGAAAGAGAATACAAAATTGTTAAGTACCTAATTTGGTATTAAATGAAATTCATTTTCAATGGAAAAAAGGCTTGCAAACATTTACTGGATTTTCAGATATCCACATTTCTTTCTTTTTGGGATTTCTTTAAACAATATTTCAGAAATACATTTGTAGAAATGCAACCTAACTTCTTTTTTCCCAAATACTATACTGCTCTTAAGAACTGGCTGTCCTGGGGCGCCCGGGTGGCTCAGTGGATTAAGCCGCTGCCTTTGGCTCAGGTCATGATCTCAGGGTCCTGGGATCGAGCCCCACATTGGGCTCTCTGCTCCGCAGGGAGCCTGCTTCCTCCTCTCTCTCTCTGCCTGCCTCTCTGCCTACTTGTGATCTCTCTCTCTCTGTCAAATAAATAAATAAAATCTTAAAAAAAAAAAGAAAAAAGAAAAAACTGGCTGTCCTTACTAGAGCCCTTGCATGTAAGGGGTCTTGAAACTTAAGGTTTAGGCCCCTCTGCCAGTGGTGCTTTATGGGATAGAGATCTTTAAATGACAAAAGCAAAGCAAACCTAGAAACAAGATGCAATTCTAAGTCAGATTTGTGCAAGGACATAATTTAAGTCATCAAAGCTACATATACATGAAGTAAAAGTGAAGTTCTGAATGAGGGGAGGTCAGAAATGGGGTAAATACCAGGAATCTTAATGCCTGGGAAGGAGGCAATGGGGTAACTGAATCTGGATTAAAATATAAAAAAATGGGTCATGAGAGCATGCCACAGAGGCAAGGAAAAGGAAACAAAGACACATATACCTGGTGTGTCCTTGAATTTCAAAGCGTACTTCTGTGTTTGGCTCTGAACCTGGCATCTTAAAACATTCCAGTGACCTCATGGCTTGGCATCAGTCAGAAGATGAAGTAATGCAGGAGATGATTCACATGATTTTTTTTTTCCTTCTCTGATCTAATATGATTTTAGCATGACTCACAAATAAGAAGAGATTACCCCTTGCCATAAGGGAGATGCTATAGTGTCCATTCTAGAAATGTAGTAAAGTTCCAAAATGTCCTTCATGCTCTTTTCACTTACTATTGTTGGATACCTGCAGAAGAGTAGACAAGTACACAGATCTTGTTCTGTAAACTGAGAAAAATCTCAGTTTCCTGAGAAAATCTACATCTTCATTAAGTGAGGAAATTACATTCTCCTTCCGGGAATATATTTTTCAACTGGACCCAAGAAATATCCTCTATAATCAATACATTGATTCCAAAATGTGGTGGGAAGGAAAATGCTTCTTAACATAAACATTGACTACTAAGCTTTGGTCTTTTAGGAGAGTGGAATAATTCATATTGAAGTCAGGTGAGTTTATTGTTTTGGGAAAAATATATTATTTAGGTATAGAAAGTAAAGATTCTAGGGGAGGGATAAATTTCTCTGCATAATGAAGAAATAAAAATTTTGAGTTTTGAAGGGACAGGCTTGGAGAAAGAGAAGTTTTTGTAAAAGAGGATAAAAAAAGAAGTATGGGAAGAATTGACAGAGCAAAGAGACAGAAAAAGGGGAAACAGGGAAAGTGAGACAGTAGGAGACTGACAGTATGTGAGGGGAATGGAAGCCAAGAAGAGTTTTAGTCACTTGCGGACATTCTCATAGCAGCAGAAGTTGAATATGTTCTTAGAATAGAGATATCTGAGACTAATCCAAATTTCCATCCTGCTCTTTGTTGTAATAATTGTTCATTGTTACCACCGAACTGTAAGTAGAGGTGACCCATACACAATCACTTTGTGTTACAAATATGCTGGGGGAATGTAACTTGGGTGAAGCCTTGCCCAGAAATACAGGATCATCAAATGTCAGGAAGAGACTAATAATGGAAAAGCTCACTAGAGTGACCAACTGTCCTAATTTTCATAGGACTGAGGGATTTCTTAGGACATGGGGCTTCAGTTCTAATACTAGGACAGTCATGGGCAATTTTGACAGTTGATTACCCTAATAGTATATCCTTTTAAGCAAAATTTATTTACTTGCCTTAAGAGAATAACAGAGATATCTATTCTTGTATATGGATAGAGAAGAAGAAAGCCATATATTGAGAGAGATAAAGGGAAAAGATTAGAGAGAATTATAGAGAGAGAGGGCAAGGGTCCTACATATGTAAAGATCACAGATGTCTGTATGTTTATATGTATGTATCTTTTTCTTTTAAGATTTTATTTATTTGACAGACAGAGATCACAAGTAAGCAGAGAGGCAGACAGAGAGAGAGAGGAGGAAGCAGGCTCCCCACAGAACACAGACCCCAATGTGGGGCTCAATCCTAGGACCCTGGGAACATGACCTGAGCTGAAGGCAGAGGCTTTAACCCACTGAGGCACCCAGGTGCCCCTATATGTATGTATCTTTCTATGGATATATTTATACAGGTATTTCTCTATGTGTATGTAGATATTTTTAGAAAAGGAAAGAGAAGAGAGAATGATCTTAGTTTCAGTCCTCACTTTGTGTTTAAACTTTATGTTTAATCTTTGGTAAATCATAAATTATATCTGAGCCTTGGTTTCCTTTCTATATAGGTTCTTTGTAAGATTGTAGTAAATACTTAATATAATATTTATATATTAGGTATTAAGTATATAACACACAGAACACAAAATTTTTTATAATATGTACTTTTATTATCTATCTATATCTATATCTATATATATACATGTGTATGTATATATATTTAATATACCAAATCCACCCCATATCATTTGCTGCCAAGGTCAAACAGAAGTCTATCCATTCCAGTTCTTCAGTGCTTTCCTTCTCTTGTTTGGATTATACATGAAATCTGCTGTGTATCGAATCTATGAAATCATGAGAAAGGCCTAGGCTTTAGTTCCCTGAAGTTACAATTTCTTCTTGTTACATGATTTCATGGAGAATGTCATACCAGAACTTCGGGTGTTCTCAGAACACTGTGCACCAAGGACCTCTTTGCTGACCTTATGTGAAGTACTGGACAGCCAGGTTAAGAGTTGAAACCTCATAGATAGCCAAGCAGCTTTCACAGGAGCCAAGATCCTGGCTCCTGTGGGGTGTTCTGTGGCAGAAAAGTACACTGCTTGCCCCTTGTGGCACCCACAACATCCTGTCCTTCCTGTTCAGAGAACCTTTTACCACCTTGGCTGCCCCCCTCGCCCCCCTCCAACAGCAAAGCTTTCAACACTGCCTACTCACTGCTGGCATTTGTCCTAATCCCTTCAGGAGCCAGGATTCTGAAAATCCTACTCAAGTGAAAAAGGAAGCCCAGAACTCAAAGGCAAAATATCTGATGGTCTCTTGACAGGGCAATTTTGTATGCTATAGACACATATCTCGCTGATGAGTTTATAGCAGCTCCCCCAAGAGTGACAAAATTAATAATTTGTGAATAATTTATCCTCTACTTTTAGTACTGTTATAAAGTAGATATTCAACATAATTTTAGTAGCTTTTTCTTTCCAACCCCTACACATAAAATATATCCAGAACTATTTTTGCTTCCTCTGAGAACTGACTAATGAGGAGATACTTAGGAAAGAAAAAATGTTCCCTACATATCCATTAGTGAGAACAAATTTTTAGTCACCTTAATGGTACTGATGATATGTAATAATTAATGCAGCCACTTATAGTGATTCTTTAAAAGACTTTTCAATTCCATTTGAATTTACCACATATTCTAACATGGTGTATAAACAATTTCCTGTTTGAGAATCCATCTCCATGTAAATATTCAAAGGAAAATATTCACTTTCTAACACCCTATAATTCCCAGGTAGCTGAGATGTTGTCATAATTGAGAACTACAAAAGGAATTCTAGAAACAGAAGATCTAGAAAATTAAAATATCAATTCTAACTTTTCCGAGATTCTTGAGTATGTTCATTTTAGTTTCCTGGTACACGCCAGTTTATTTTGTTAATTTTCTGTCTATGAGTTATTTTTCAAGAACACCCTCACAGAAATATAAAAGGCAGTAGACTGGGAATATGGAGAGACAAATTCTTACTAAAATCAGAGCTTAGAAATTAGAAGGATATTTCTTCAAGATAATAAGCATAGACCCAGGGTGCCTGAGTGGCTCAGTGGGTTAAGCCTCTGCCTTCAGCTCGGGTCATGATCTCGGGGTCCTGGGATCGAGTCCCGCATCAGGCTCTCTGCTCAGCGGGGAGCCTGCTTCCCTCTCTCTCTCTGCCTGTCTCTCTGTCTACTTGTGATCTCTCTCTGTCAAATAAATAAATAAAATCTTAAAAAAAAAATAAGCATAGACCCACAGTAAGAAGCAAAATTGAGGGTTATCTGTTCATTTTCTTTTCTGAAGAAGCTGTTTCTCTCATCACCACTGCATTCTTTATAGCAAACATTTTGTACAATATAATCTTATGGTGAACATCTAACTTCCAGTTACTCCCTTTTCCAAGAATTTGGAAAACTCAATTTCAAGAGAGGGCAGCGTACCCATGGAGCAGATGGACAATCTCAGGAATGGAGGCAAACCATTTTTTTTTGCTGTTATACTCTTCAGGGCAGATACAATTTTTGGCAGAGAGTAAAGGGAGGGGCAACATTCAAAGATGGGTTGGTAGCACTAGTGGTTTTCCTGCCCCTTGTTCCAGGCTTTCTTCTAGCCAGTTACATTAATGCCCTTGGGTTTATGAGACATCTCTGCATGATTATAAGAAATTCTTATTTGTTCAACAGTGTTTGAGTCAGAATCTGTTAAGCTAAAAGCAAAAAAGTCCTGCCTGATACATATAACTCTTTTGCAGTGAAATGAGAACTAGCACCTCTATAACTGTTTATCAAGTAACCTTCACCTCTTTTCAACTTTAGTGACACACGTCTTTCATCTAGGCATTAGCATCAACACCTTAAGTTACGAAGCTTTGACCTCCAATGTCTTACCCTCAGACCACACCCTCCTACCTGTCCAAATGTTTTGCACCCATTTCTACAGCTTTTGATTTCTTAGAAAATTTCAGACTCTTGAAAAGTCTTAGACATCGGAATCAGACAGATCTGGGATTTAATCTCTGGTGTAAGTGAAATGATTTTGGAAATAAAATTGTTCAATTTTTAAGGTTACATTGATTCAGCTGGACAAGGGGAATAATACCAATAATCTCTGGGCTTGGAAAGCATATTCAGTGAGATGATGCTTTATTCAGCAAAGCACCTGGCATGTTGTAGACACTCTATAGATATCATCTATGCAATTCTCGTGTTGTTATTACTCTCCCCATTTTTATTCAGTCTTCCTGGTTTTTCTTCCTTTTTTTGTTTTGTTCACACAACTCATATTTTCAACATCAACTCTTGTAGTCTAGTCCTTCTGTCTTGATTAGGAGGGGAAACTCAAACACAGGATGTATTTTCCAACTACCTTGTTTCCCTTCTACTGCTCTCCCATGAAGCTTCAGATTGACGGTCACTCCATGTTTGTGGTCTACAAACTCAGCTTGGTTTCTAGAATTGCCTTTAATCATTTTTGTTGATCAGTATCTCCCACCATTCCTCTCAATTTCTAAGTGAAACATTTCCTTCATTCCTTTGGGCCTCTGCCCAAGCAAGCTACCTTACTTTCCACAAATTGATGCACTTAGTTAGATTCACTATGAATGTGATTTAAGACCATGTCACATTCTAACATCTTCATTCACAACCCTTCTCTCTCTTTTTTATCAATCATGGAGGATGATGTGTCTGTTCTCCCACTATCCAATAAGCCCATCCTTTTACCTCCTCTGGGACTTTGCTTTGCATTAGACTTCCCTTTTATTTCCTTCTTCTTCAACCTTCTCTCTTCCTACAGGCTCTTCTCTCTATACTAGCAAATATCCTTAGGTAATTCTTATCCACATATACAAGCTAAATTGTTAACATACTTTTGGCTTCGGTAACACAATACCAAAATAAAAGTGACTTAAAGTTATTTCATAGAGTAGGAAGCATGAGGATAAGTGTCTCACCCTAACTATAGAGAAGAAAGTTCTAAGGCATCTGATTTGCTGAAACTATGAATGCTTCTTAAACAGCCCTGATGTAGGCAATATTTGGTGGTGGTGGGTGCATTGCTCATGTTTTGAAAATCTACATGCAATTCCTGACTGGTGCACAAATGTAAATGAGAGATTACTGTGACACAGTATTTTCTGACAGCAGTATGTCTAACTACTGAGCCAGTGGATATTCTAAATTTAGCTGAGATAATCTCAGGTTCAAAAGAGCATTCTTGTTGGGAACCTGTCTATACTGTTGGAGAAGAACAAACAAAATTAAGAATATGCAAATGCAAACATCAATTGATTATGATCACTTCAGGCCAATAATTGTCCACGACCAATCTCTCACCAATGAACATAAGAACTCAAAATTGACTGAAATGAAATTTTCACCTTTCACTTTACTAGTGGAAAGGTGGCTCATACCAAAAATTAAATTTGGTTTATAAGGCAGAAATACTTATAAGACAAATTTTTATGAATATCTGAGGTTTGAATTAAAAAATCTCCCTACTATTTCTTAAAATGGAAATCTAATAACCCTCCCTTTTGAAATATTTTAAAGCTTTCTCATTCCTGTGGAACACAGCTCAGATTCCTGACATGGCCAACATAGATAGTATAGCTAAGGGTGTAGCATGTAAGCTCTGAGTTTAAATGGTGGCCTCCCTATTAACATGTGCGTCCTTTAACCTATCTAAACCAGATATCCGTTAGCACCTCTAAATTTCAGTTTCTTGTAAGATGGGGATGAAGGGTTCTAATCTCACAGCTTTATGAAAAGATTAAATAAAATAATCCAATTAAAACATGGGGGTAGACAAATAGTCATTAATGTTATTCACCAAACACTTTCAGTTCTCCTGAGAACGTGACTGGAATATCCTTCCTCAGTACCCTATCATTATGTGCGGCCATGTGACCTGATGAGGCCAATACAAGTAGTTGAGGCCATATGTATTAACTTTCTGACAAAGTTTTAGGAACTAGGGTGCAATTTGTCATACCCTCTTGTCCACTGCTATGATGACTGGCAATGCCCCAAATGGCTGCTGCTCTGTCATCAAGGGTCTCAGAGGGAGACAAGAACAAATGAAGCCCCCAGTTGATCTAGAGCATGAGTGAGAAATACTTCAGTGCTGTTCTGCGCCGTTGATATTTTGGTGACTTTATTACTAGTGCTCAACCAACATGTGCAACTAGAGCAAAATGGCTAAAAAATATTTTAGATATTGTTGCTGTTATAGTTATCATCATCATCCCTGCCAATGTCATCATCACCGTCAATATCATCACCATCATCATCATCATCTCCATCATCCTCATCTACATCCTCTTCTACATCCTCCTCTTCACGATGCCCTCTTTCTGTTGTTTTCTTCTTTGTAAACTCTTACCTTTTGTCTCCCTTGCCTCTTCTCCCTGCCTCAGCCATGGAAGTCTCTGTCTATTTTCTTGATTGATGCTTTACATTTAAGGTTTTAATATTGGATATGTTATTTTTTCTTCCTGCTTGGATACCTCTTCTTACCATCTTTAGCTAACAAGAAGAGATCCTTACGTTAAATTTCATTTTATCGTAATAGCATTCAATAACACTTTGGAATTATTGGTCTAAGCTCTTTTACAATAAAGCACTGTTGAGTTTTCCTAACAGATTTTTTCTCTCGGGTTTTATTTTCTTGTAAAGTGACACTCTTATCTATCATTCCTAAAATGAGAAGCCCAAGAGTTATCCACATTTCCTCTTTCCATCACTTCATATTAACAAAGAATAGTGTCTTATTAATTCTATCTGAAAAACATATCTTTAGTGTATCAGCTTCTCTCATATACTCCATGTTTAGTGTCAGTCTAACAACCATCACTACTCCTCAGAACACAAAATAGTCTTTTTATTGATCTACACCTTTTCAACTCTTGGCTTCTACCATCCTATTATTTATGTACTAGCCAGAGTAATTGGGGGAAAACGACAACAGCAACATCACATAACTTTGTCATGGTATTTGCTTCTTTAGGCCCTCTGTGTCTTTTTCATGCCTCGAACAAAAATCCAAACCCCTTAGCATAACTGTAGATCTCTACCGTGATCTAACACCTGCCTGTTCTTCAGGTTCACTCATTTATTTTTCTGCAGCCTTACTGGCCTCCTTTCTCTTCCCTG
This sequence comes from Meles meles, assembly GCF_922984935.1. Lineage (NCBI taxonomy): Eukaryota > Metazoa > Chordata > Mammalia > Carnivora > Mustelidae > Meles > Meles meles. The sequence continues at coordinate 41,801,606 of NC_060078.1, read as the reverse complement.
ACCGTCTGAAGTGCATTTCTATTTAAGAGCTTTTGTGTATGAAAATTTCTCTACCTGGAATGATACTCCCTCTACTCTTCATATGTTTGAAACATACATGGGCTTAAATGTGTTTTTGCTAGGGGGACTTTTCATTAACAATCTTCATGAGTGGGTGCCATGTCACCTCTGCTGTGTCATTGTGACCTGTTCATATCCTTCATGACACTTATCACCACACACACGCCCACACACACACACACACACACACACACACATCCACATTTGTTTCTCTATTAATTTTGCTGTCTTAGAAACTTACTGTAAGCAGTGAAGGTTGGGACCATTTCTATTTTATTAACCAATATCTTACCAAGTTGTTGAATGAATAAATGTTGGTCACAGTTTCAAAGATCATCATATAATTCTTGCAAAGCATAATTGTTAGAACAATAAGGGAGGAATTCTTAAACTCTGCCCCTCAATAATACCTTTATTACCCATATAACAACATGTCAGCTATCATACATAGATTATCATCACTTTCGAGTTATCCTGGCTGAGAAGCCACCCATGCATTCTAGCTCCAGAGAGTATGGGACTGAAAACACAATTTGAACTGTAAGTTAAAACCAATGAAATCAAGTCTAAAAATTGATCTTCAGCACGTGAAACAGCAAAAATGCATAATATGCTTCAATTTTCTGATATTTAAAATTTGAAAACAATATCTTAAGATATATATATTGGGACAGACATGGGTAGTGCAATTCTACTATCACATGTGTTATGATGATTTTGGAGAATGAAAAGTTATTGTTGAATCCCCCTAAGGTCATAAGTGATTAACATCCAGATTTGGGGAGTTGGAAGGGACCTCAAAGATTATTTGAGGTAAAACATGAGAAATTCCCCCTGTAAACATAACCTACTAAATGAATCATTTTCTTCTCTGTCATTGTGTAATTGTTTTCCTGTGCCCCAGTCCCACCAACCACCGTCTCTCATCAGTGTTACTCCATCCACCTCTCATCAGGTTCTCTGTCACCCACTGTCACCACCCAGAAGCCACATTCTCTTTTTTTCTTTTTTCAGAAGCCATTTTCTACACTGACGCTAGAGTCATCTCTTGAAGAAAATGTGAGTAGATTCCTCTTCTCTCCTTAAACAATGATGATGCCTCATTGCACTTAAATTTAAATCAAAACTTTATACCATGTCTTATGAGACCCTATATGACCTGGCTGTGTCAGCCTATCCTATATAACCATCTCCTTCAACCCATCCTGGTTAACTTTTGCAGACATCCTGGCCTCCTGGTTCCTGTTCCAGTGTGCCAGCCTTTCTCCCACCTCAGGGCCTCACACTTGCCATTTCTTCCATCTGGGTTGTCCTTATACCAGGTCTTGTGTGACTCTTTTTCATTATTCAGTCCTATTTTGTCACATGTGGAACTCCTCAGAGGTGACTTTTCCAATTACCCTACCTAAAATAGCTCCTTTCTCTCCATTCTCACCCAGCTACTCCCCACTTCCTTGGGTTTTTCAATAGCAAGCTGAAATTATATTATTTAATTGCTTATTCATTTATTGGCTGCCTCCCTCAATAACCTCCAGCCCAAGGAAAGTAAGGAGCTCATCTGTTTTATTTGCCACTGCTATCTACTGTTCTTAGAACTTGATCTCACACGGAGTAAGCATGCAATAGATGCCTATGGAAGGGAGGGAGACAAAGGAGGAAGAATACACGTGAACATGTTTAAATGTAGGGGACCTATGAGGAAGATTATGTTACCTATTGTGTCTACCCAGTCTCTGAACAGGAAAAACTTGGTCACTACAGTCTTTAAGGGAGAAGTGAGCAGGCTCATGACGAGGCCAGTGCTCTTTCTCACTGCACAGAAAGCACCATGGTTAGCAGCACAAAATTTTTTCTCCCCTGTCACATGGGCTCTGCTACTTGATGACTGATCCTCCCTTGCCGTCTCTGGAGTCAGACTTCACGTTGTCAAAGGGCATAAATACACATTTTAGCTTTGCTTCAGGGAGTAGTAATAATTAATGTCATTTTATTGACGATGAATAGAATTCTGTGAACCAGGTCAGTATCACATAAGATTTTAAAGAATTTTTTTTGAACCACCCCAAATCCATTCTCAGCCACTAGATTGTCAAAAGTGTATACAGCTCTTCCGTTTGCCAGGGGCCAACAGTTTTCATGGATGGGTTGATGCTGGGGGCTATCTGTTAAGTATTAAATAACGGACAAAATATGCATCAGCTTCCCAAGTTGGAAAGTGAAAGAGAAGAAAGTTGCCATTTGCCCCTGGGTATAAAGGAAATGAGAAAGAAATTGTTACAGCAACTTGGTGCTGTTGAGCAAATATGTCTAATCTCTGGAAAATAGGAAGCCTCAGAGGAGAATATAATATTGTCCTGCTTCTTGTTGCCTCCTCTATAACAAATACTCAATTGCAGTGCAGAGGAGCGGAACAGAAGCCCCAGTTAATCAAACCAAAGAGGCATGCCAAAAACTAAAAGGCAAATCCCTTCAAAGAAAACACCATAAAACAATGTACTAATTAGGATTTGTAAGGATGGGAACAAAGCCATTACTTTTAATGGGTTATTGAAATGGGCTCCCCAGATTGGACTGCTGAAAATTATATTTAACAAATTTTCTTAATATAAAAGTAAAACATGTCCATCATAAAAAAATAGAACATGCTGAAAATTCTATAAAATTCTCAACATCTTATTACACATAAATAACCATTGTTAATACTTTCATATTTCCTTCTAACAGCTTATATTGAGAACGTTTTCTAAAGCAATCAATATTCTCTTAAAACATGGTATTTAACAATTTAATACTAGTCCATCTTATTGCCATATTGTAATTTAATTTTTTTCTCTGTAGTTGTGTTTTTGGCTATCTTTAAATTGCTGTTATTAGGTTTGTTTTATTATTATGTATATATACATATAAGAAAAAGATGGGAAGGAACATGTGATATATAAATGTATTATTTATGCTATACAGTTGTAATTCAGTTTTATCCTATCTCTTAAATTCAATGTAATATTGAGAACAAAATCTAAGAATATTTTAACTTCAGAGGACTTAATAGAATTTTATTATTATATAAAATATCATGAATTGTTTAATCATTTGACTTTTTTCCTTTATAAATAAAGCCATAATAGACATTCTTATACATGAATTCTTGTGATTTTCTATATGAAATATTCCAGCCACAAATAACTATTATGTATTATTTTTAAGATCTCTTAAGACAGTAAATTTTAATGATCTATTTTATGAACATTAATCCAATTTCATTATATATTTTTATAAATATCAAACTAAAAATTTATTCCTGTAAATATAATCCAATTTTGAGTTTTCTCTTTGTTTCTTTTTCTAAAAATTTCTTCCAACTGTATTTCTTCTGGGTATCATTTATGGTTTTATCTAGTACATTTAACTCTTTAGTTCATCAATATTTTATCATAGTATGTGGTATAAGGTAGAAACCGATGTTTATGTTTTTTAGGTTAGTCAATTTTCTAGAACCTTTTCTTACATAAGGTCAGAACTTATTTCATACCTTTCTTAAATAAGGTATGAGCTTAAACTATAATTTATTTTTTAAGTTATAATTTAAAATGTCTTGAATTTCTATTATGTTGTTTCTGGGCTTTTGCTTATGTTTATCTTCTTTCAATACCTGCATCAACTCAGTAAGGTTTAATAATTTTAACATTATAACATCTTTGATTATATACTAAACTCTCCCTCATTTTTTCCATAGTTTTATTTTTCAGACTGGTTTTGACAGTTCTTATCCATGTATTCTCTGAAATATTCTTAGTGCATCTTTCATTTGGATGCATTATATTTATGAATGAAACCACAGACCCTTGACAAGTTTAAAATATGGAATTTTACCACTAAGAGGAAAATGATATTCTTATTTATTTAAATCTTCATTAATTTTATTTCATTTGCCTCTCCTTAGGTTTATTTCAAGGTAATGCATGATAATACTGCAAATTAGATCATATTTAGCATGTTTTCTAGCCATTTATTCTGTTCATAGGCTTACTGCTGAAATTATTTACAGTACCATTCTGTTGACTCATGAATTCTCTTTGGATCATTATGATTTAGTTTTATCTATTTTCTCATTCTTTTCTTATCCCTAGATAGTGTCCATTTTGTTAACTTAGTTAATAGTATTAATAGTGAAAGACTGGCCTTGTCCTTTACTCAAAGGGAGATGAATCTAATGTTTAATTGCTATGGTCTAACAGTGATGATTGACTTTATGTTGTTAAGGAAGTAAATTTTTTTCCTCTGTTTAACTAAATGTTTATTCCAGATTGGAAATTGAATCATATCTGATTTTTGCTATTTCTGGAGATAAATCATGTTACTAAATACACTAATATTAAAATACCTTTAAATTGCTGGGATAAAACTTATATTGCCATGGTGATTTCTTTTTTATTAATACTAGTATAATTTATTTGCATATATTTCACTTAGATGTTTTCATACATAATTATAAGTGACTTTGGACAATATGATTTTTCCCAAAGATAGTTTTGCCAAATAATAGTGAATAGTACAAATGTTTATTGATTAACAAAAGGTTTTGTGATCCAAATATTTATGAGAAATAGAGCTAGATATCTAAAGGGAGAGATTGGCTGAACTCCCTCTTCTTTCCTCACCTTTCCCATTTGCTGTTTATGGTATCTGACCCAACGGTTAAAACCAGGTGGTGAGGAAATAAGAAAAAGAAGAAAAAGATCAAGCATAGTTTCCACCCTGTGAATGAGGCAGATGAAAAGTTTTCTTTCATGGGACACTTTTTTGGGTGTTGCTGGAGATCCTCCACTTGAAGAGCTGATGGCTCCTCCTGGCTATGACCTCTCCTTGGCCCTGTACGACCTCCACAGACCGTGTTGGGTCACATTGCTACATTCTTGCTATAGACCATCACAAGTTGGAGGAAGCATGCATTTTTACTTTGAGACAAACAAATCAATTGTCTCTCCTCATGTCTCTGTGTCTCCTCAATCTAGCAATTGGCAGGAAGCTTCAGCCAGAATTTTGTTCTTCTAGTTACTAAGGCTAGAACTTCCAGGGGCCATATACCATGAGATCATAGGAGGCTCTCTGAATGCCCTCTCACTTGACTTGATGTGAAAGGAATCCATCCTTTCTCCATTTTGAAAATTAGAACAGCACAGAATTCTGACAATTCTCTCAGAAGGAACTATCTCTCCTTCAAAGCATACATTTTTCTGGGTGAAGTGTGTGATGGCTAACATAGCAGAAATGGCTTTAACGTTTAGAGGCCTATCCTTCTGAGGTGATCTAAAGATTACTGAAGGAAGTAGAGGCATAAGGCACCTACTGCACTTGTCTCTCAGTCAAGAGAGACAATCCTGTCTGTGGACAGACAATCTGTGGAGAGAGAGAATCCCATTTTAGCATCTTGTGTTTGTGTATAAATCATATACTAATTACATAATATGTAATTAACACATGTTTTATATGTCTGTATGTACTTATATGTGATATAGATAGATAGATATCAGTATATAGATATGAATAACTTACATATAAATCTGTCTGGACCTGGAAACTCATTATAAGTTAAGTAGAATTCCTGGAAGGAAAAAAAATCACCTATTTATTTTCCCATGAATATTTCTATAACTCAAATTTTCTGTTTTTAAGTCATTTGGTACATTTTATTTTCCATGAAAAATCCTGATTTCTGTAGCAATGAACAGAGTTATGCTGGTCAACAATAATTTAAAAAAATATTTTCCATATTTGTGATTTATATGTTTTCTGTATTTATTTTTATTTCTCATTTAAAAATTATTCTTTTCCTAATTTTGCATATTTATTTTTCAAAGTGTTATTATTTCTACTCTTTTTCTTATTCCAAATATCTAATTTTCTGCCTTTACATCATTTCTCTTACTTTAAAAAATGGATTATATTATCTCTAACTTTCTCAGTCGAATCCTCAATTCAACACTTCTCTCTTCTTTTAATGTTAAATTTATTTAAGACTCTCAGGGCTCCACTGACTATAGATTTAGCTGGTTTAAATATTTTTTATGTCTTCCTTTTCATTTTCTAAGTTTTCTTTAACTGAATTTTTAATTTCCTCTTTAGAACCGTAGGATTATTTTTGCCTTTTTAACATTTAAAAAATGTTTTATTATTATTTTTAACTTCTGAAACAATATATCTTAGGAAGAGGAAGAAATTAAACACCTATGTTTCTAACTCCAATCCTATTGGAGCATAAATTAACATTTATCCAATTCTCCTGTTTACTAGTTCTGTCAGATTTTAGTTCTGCTTTCATTATTTCTTCTTCTGTAGAAAAAAATTTCCTTCACTTTGCTTCTTTATATAATGTTTGCTTCTTTAGTGAGTCTTACCCATTACCCTTAGTCTTTTACTTCATTTCTAAAGTATCGTTTTCTTGATATAATAGTTGATAATTTCTAAGGGGCAGCAGTTATACTAACATTTCAGTGATGTGACAACTTGCAGTGAGTAAACAAGGAAGTAGAGTCATGAACAAAGCACCAACTCTTGCTTTGTTGAAGCAGATAACCTGAGGACCACCGTTGTGTACTCATTCCTCACTTAATGGAAACTGGAGGTAGCCAAGGCCATAGGTTTGGTCCCTCTGGTCTTCTTCCTGCCACTTTTACCTGTCATATTTGGGAGGGGGAGTAGTAGTTTTGGTAACTATCTGATAGCTATATTTCATATGTGAGAATTTCAAATGACCCACAAAATTGGATGTATAGAGTCCCACTCATTAGATCTGTGCTCTGCCCTTATTTTTAGCACTTGTTATATTCGTTTGCTGGATTTAGTGAACTGAAGTAAGGATCTTCTTCACTTTGCCTTGGAGATTCTACCCTATCGTGGACATTTGAACTATAAGAAATTCCTCAAGATAACGAACACGACTGGAAAATAAAGGTAAGCCTGCATGAATTCTGGCTTGAAATCCAGCCCCTTACAATTTGTTATCTGAGAAATCTCAGGCAAGTTTCTTATCTTCTCTATGCCTCAGTCTCCTCCTTATCTTTAAAATGGGAGTGATGTGCATACCTGCTTCATAGGGTTATGAAGACTAAGTAAGTTAACATATGTAAAACATTGAGGGCTGGGCATATTCTCAGTTCTTTAAGATGGTTTGCTTTTATGGTAATGTCACTCCTCCCAGGTTCCAAAGCTGATGGCAATTGTTAAACCATCATCTTATTTTTTAACACTAGAGGGTTTTTTTTGTTTGTTTTTTAAAGATTTTATTTATTTATTTGAGAGAGAGAGAGTGAGAGAGAAGAAGAGAGCTACAGGGGAGAAGGTCAGAGGGAGAAACAGACTCCCTATGGAGCTGGGAGCCCGATTCAGTTCTGGGACTCTGGAATCATGACCTGAGCTGAAGGCAGTTGCTTAACTAGCTGCACCACCCAGGGGCCAACACTCAGTTTTTTTAATGCGGATTGGGAGAGGACAATGTAGTAAGCTATACAGAGGTTTCTCTAGGGCTTACGTCTTTTTACCCACCTATTTACATTAGCAAATATGGTGATTTTGGTGATCAGTATCCCTCAGGGGAGCTTCTCCAAAAGACAGTTAATACTGTGAGGGAACCTACTATCTTTGTCTACCTATACTTAGAAATGTTTATGCCAAAAAAAATTAATGCATAGGTGTACCTAAAATATTTAAACATTGACACAAGTCAAATGTAAATATTTAAATGTAAATATGTATATATGTAAATGTAAATATGTACAAGGTAAATATTTAAAAATCATTTGAATAACATATGTGATAAATGTTTAAAGAGCTCTTCGAAAATATGAATGTGCTTAATCCATATAATGACTTATGTTGTCATTAAAAATATGTGTACTACTTTACTAATTGAGGAAATTATCAGAGAGCATATGTAAATTTAATAAAGCAGTATAAAAGATTTTAAATACAAAATGACTCCAATTTTGTAAATGATATATGGTGTTTATATATTTATTCAATTAAAAACATTGGAAGGAAATATACTCAAATACTAATAGTTGTTATCTCCCAGTGGTGATTTTTATTTTTCTTCTTACATATTTAATGTGTAAGCATGTAACATTTATCTAATTACAAGTTAAAATTAAGCTTCATTAAAATGATACATTTCTGATGAGACCTACACCATTGTAACTACCATGTGTTATATTGCTATGCAAAGTAACGAAAAAAAATTCAAGTAATGTTAAAATTGTATATATTACCCACTTCTAGAAATTAACTGAGTAAGGTCTAAAATAAATTTCCAAATTGGTCATATGGAGACAGTAAAAAGACCAGCGGTTGCTGAGGGTTGAGGAAGAGGGAGAATGAGTAGATGGGCACAGAGTATTTTTAGAGCAGTGAAAATGCTCTGTATGATACCATAATGATGAATAAACATCATTATACATTTGTTGAAACTTATCACATGTATAACAACAAGAGTGAACTGTAGTGTAGTAGCTATGGATTTTCGGTGACTATGCTGTGTCCAGGTAAGTTCTTCAATTGAAAGAAATGTACCACTCTGGTGGGGGATGTTGATAATGAGGAGGCTATTATGTGTGGGGGTGGGGCAGGTGGAGAGTATATGGGAAATTTCTGTACTTTCCCCTCAATTTTGCTATGAACCTAAAGCTTCTTTGAAAAAAAAAAAAAGTCTTAATACATAAAATAAATAATAAAGTAACTTTAAAAAATTACTCATTGACCCAACCATATAAACTTCTTCAGTGTATAACTGGGAAATTACTGAAGGAGTTATTCATATCCATTGAAGTTAACAAGTTTCTTTACTAACCTTATGAAATTTTTTGTTAGAGACCTTTCTGCCCTACCAAAAATACACACATACTAACCTATACACCAGCACAGCTTACACTTCTGAGTGTTTATAGACCCTATGAAACTTGTTCGTGGACCTGCAGTTTTCCTTCCAAAAGAAAGAAAAAGTAATATGTATTCTATGATACTAATTGTGGAGTTACTTATGGTAGTGAATAAAATGAAGCAATTTGAATTTCAATTAATAATAAAATGTCTAAATAAGTCATAACATAGGAACAAACTGGAATTTATGTACCCTTTAAATTAAATGTTTACAAAGACAATGTATTACCATGGGACAGTATGATATATTATTTTTTAAATTATAATGCAACACAGTAGGAAAATAACAGTAAAATATGCACATATGTGGAAAATGAGAAGAAAATTTACAAAAAACACTGTTGAGTATGGTCTTAGCATTGTTGAATTCATGCTGATCATTTTCTTATTTTTCACACTTTCAGTGACATTAATTTTAAAGATGAAAAAAAGCAAAACAGAAAGAAAATCCATTAAATCTATCTGTTGTGCAAATGTTCATGGCATCAGGTATCTGTCTCTACTTTCTAATTGGAGAAAGGCCCTCAGGGTAATGCTTCATTCATTTTTTTCAGCTGGAATGAATGGAGTTTGCAAGACAAGCTACCTTATTACTGAAGGTCAAGCTACTATGGTATACTTTTCAGTTGTTTAGATTTTTGATCCAAGGAACACTGCAACTTCTTTTTTTTTTTTTAACTTACTTGTGTTTTTACTGATGAAATTATACAATGACTGGATTTTGCTTCAAAAATAATACTGCAAGGAAAAAAAAACTGGAAGATGACACATAGAAACAAAGCTGGTCATATAGTGATTGAACCTGGCTTGTTTTGGGGGTAAGGGGGCTTTGTGTTAATTACTAACTTACTGCCATTGACTCATCTCAGATGCTAGGAGTACCTGGATCTCTAAGTTCCCTAAGGCATTCCTAGGGAGCTTGTCCTTTCCTGTACTGCAGTTCCATATATCTATGTCACACATTTTAATTTTCAGAATGTGTTGACATCTGTCTCCATATTTAATTCAGTAGCTTCATCTATGTTCAGCTTAAAATATGGAGCATTTGGTGAAAACTGTCAATAAGAAAATAAGAATGCATTAGTAGATAATGATTTTGTTCTACAGATCTGTATAATTTTTCCCATTTTAAACAGAGATTTTCATAAATTCTGTGTCAAGTTGGAAGAAGTTCCAGAAGTGGAGACTTTATTATATTTAAATGTTTGAGCTCAGTAGGCATAATTAATGTCCAATGGAAATTCTGAAGTATGAACTACTATTATGGAAAGAGTTTGGTCTACAGAGAATTATTTTTAAAAAGCCCCGTCTTATTTTGTAAATCATTTACCTAATAATTCTTTACATTATTTTAGCCTTAGATTTTATTTTTAGTTATTAGTATTTTATGTGAAGCCTTCAAAAATGTTGCTATTGGCTTATTTTTTTATTCATGTTTAAAAGATGACCACTTTATTTATTGTTTTGTTCTTTTACATAAATTGATTTTTATCTTTATTTCTTACAAAATAGGAAATGTTGTAAAAAAATAAGAAAGTTGAATAGTCTGTTAATAATATTTGGAAAATTAAAGAGCCCTAGGCTATATCTGTATATGAGAAAATACTGGCTAAAATCATGAACCTTATTATCACTTACATTGGAAACAATACAAGTTTAATCCTCCACTACCAGAACTCAAAAGAACAAAGCTATTTTTCTCTACAAAATCACATTAGTCTCTCATTTTTGTTGAATATTCCCTTTAATAAACAAGATTAAAGCAACATTCAGTAAGAATCCAACCTAAGGGATCTGAGTGTCCAGGTTCATCAAAGACTACTGAGAAGATGCACCAGAAAAATAGGCAAGAATTTCCTCCACAGATGAAAAGTTACATGACAAATCAGTATTATTATTAAATTGATTAGTAATATTATCATTTTTAATAAGAAGTGTGATATATTTCCCTGAAATGCAGTGCCACATAATGTAACCAAACTTTAGTGGGATGCCAAGGGACAAACAATATTATTTCCCATAGCCTTCATATCTATTCCACAGAGTAAAGAACAGCATTTTGAAATACTTTCTTGGAAGAGGAAACATATCACTCCTTAGGTTAAAATTACTATCACAGGCACAAGAGATTGTTTCTGTTTTAAAACAAAAATTTTGGGGGGCACCTGGGTGGCTCAGTGGGTTAAGCCTCTGCCTTCGGCTAAGGTCATGATCTCAGGGTCCTGGGATCAAGCCCCGCATGAGGCTCTCTGCCCAGCAGGGAGCCTGCTTCCCCCCTCTCTCTCTGCCTGCCTCTCTACCTACTTGTGATCTCTGTCTGTCAAATAAATAAAATCTTAAAAAAAAATTTTTTTAAATGACGAGATATTCTGCTGACCATTTTGTATATATTCTTCTCTGTGTGACTTCCTTTATTTAAAATAGGGACAAATGAGTTAATAACATGTATGAATTATGAAGAACTAGGGAATTCATTTTTCACCTAGATTTAATGTCTACAATTGCATACTTGAAAAATAAGAGGGCCTCAAGGTATGTCCCTCAAATTATCTTTAAGATAGTGGCCACTGGTAAATGTGTGGAGATTTTAAGGTGAGTAGTATATTTTTCCATTTATTCCAGTTTGAACGAATGTGTCTATTCTCCAGACTTTTTTTTTTTTTTTTTTTGGATAGACAGGATTCAAAAGAAGGCTGTATAGAACAAACCTTAGAAGAGAATCACTGCATTTTCTGCTGTCTGCATTTCATATGAAACATATCTGAATCCGAGGTCATCCACATCATGATACTTTGGACACATTTGGGTGAGCTATAAGAGAAAATTCTAAGAAAAAGGAGGACAACATTGAATCTTAACATGCTGTGTGTGTGTGTGTGTGTGTGTGTGTGTGTGTGTGTGTGTGTGATTGTTTAAGACCTTCAACTTTCGGAAACGACAGTATCGAATATCAATGTAAAGTGGAACAAGACTGTGAATGGTTCATCAGACCTCTAAATACAACAAAAAGTTTTAAAAAATGCATTTTTTCTATTTTGATTTTGTAAACAACTAGTGGAATCCTTATAGCTTTAAAAACACACCACAACGTAATGAGATTTACTGTTTTGATTCACCTATTTTAACATTCTGCATTGTTATGTTGAAGACTAAAGACTTCAGACTTTGGGATCTTGATGAAGAAAAATTATATGGAAGAATTAGTGCTACCCTGGATGCTACTGGAAGAGTAAATTGATATGACTTGCCAGAATCAGCAATTAAAACCAAAATTAAGTAAGTGAAATCTGCATTTTTTTGTCAATTGTGCCCCCCACCAGGACAGGATTATTTCCAACTAAAATGTTAAAGTGTCCCCAGAGACTTTATTCATTATTAGTTGGATGGTTTGTGTTAAGGAGTTTGATGTGCAAATAATTGAGACTATCAAGAAATATCCTATGTATCCAGTGAGAGTATGTCATTGCTTCCGTGAGAGAAGAACATCTTCAAGGTATCATGCCTTCTCAGAAGAACTCCCTACTCTGGCTTTGATAAAGATTCGCAAAGGATACACCTAAAAAAAAATCCACAGCAAATTTTAATCCAAAAATCTGGGGCAAATTTTGATGCTCAATCTTTGAAGTTAGGTATTTTTTTTGCTAACCTTTATTGTTTATTACCTAGGTAAATTTACTTTAAAAATGACAAAAGTGATCCTATTTCTCTATGGAAATGGGATAGTGTAAGTGTAATATATAGATATATATATATATAGGTTGATATACAGGTTCCAGTAATTGTTGAGTTTTACAAGACATAGCTACTAACTTTCCAAGGGGTCGTGAGATGATTGGATGACAAACGACCAGGTAAAGTCTGAGTTAGAATGATCAGATAACAGGCTATTTATTAGTCAATTTGGAAGGAAATAGAAGATGAACTTGATCATCCTCCTTATTTGACAGATGGGGTCATGAAGCTACTAATATGTATAAGAAGGTCACGAGCTTTCACAAAGATGACTCTCAACATGAATTGTTTGCTATTACACAATTAATTATTTCAGAGGCAACAATACCCATGCAATCAATGTTTATGACAGAAAGTTTCCAAAATACTAGAAGCCTGTTCTCTATTTTATCAGGGTGGTGTCTGGTCACCTCTACTATCATATGTACATCTTCACTGGGGCATCAAATATTAACATGTAATATCCTCCCCTCCCCACTCTGCCTTGACCTCTATTCCTCACTAGAGCCCATGTGCACTTGAAGCCAAAGGTACCTATATAGGCACCTTTGGGAAAACTTGTATCTATATTTGCAAAAAATATATTTGAGACCATCATACGCTATAGGGACAGCAATCATATACACCCATAGTTTAACCTTTACTTCTAAGAGATAATCTAGCAGAGATTTTATTCCAGGGTCTTGTAAATTCTCCAACCCAAGGATATTTCTGCTTACCTAAGAAAAAGAAAGAACTGAAAAAAAAAAAAAATCCTCGTGTTATCTAAACATTGTCAGTTTGGCTGGTCTGTAAATGATTTGATTTCACTGACATTCACTTTAATTTTGTCAAATTAAGCAAAAATAAACCTAACAAAACAAACCCCTAAATTTAATATACCTACACATCGTGTGTGTGTGTGTGTGTGTGTGTGTGTGTGTGTGTGTTTAGATATGTATATATGTGTATGTGTGTGTGGAGTCACAGTAGGAAACAGATAATTATAAGAAAACAAAATTGATCTTAAGGAATGAATTTCTTCCTTTACCCTCACTATTTCTTTAAAAGGGAAAGAAAAAATACAGGACGAGATAAAGCTTATTTAAAGGCATCATTTCCCACAACATTCTATTCTCAATTTTAGATGCATCCTGCCCAGAAAAACTGTGCTGATCTTTCCTGGATGAAGACTGAATTTCTGAAGACTAAGGTACAAACACATTAGAGATATGCTGTCATCAAATACACTGTACTGAATCTATACAATCGAATAATAATAATAAAAAAGTATTCTTTATATATAAAATGTTTCCCAGATACCAAAAGATCAAATAAAAATCCCACCCCTCTTGCTGTGTTCCTAAGTATAGTATATACTCGTTTGGGAAATGGTTCACAGCACTTGTCTCAGGGCAATTATTTTCTGGCTTACAGGGCTGGGATCAAAGGAACCAGCGTCTCCCCTCACTTAGGGAGCCATGGTTTCCTATAGCACCATAGAGCAGATGGGTGTGCATGACTGCCACATACATCAAGAGTATTCTGGTGGAGACCTGGTTATTGACAGCCTTCACCATGGTTGCCAGAGGCCTCACTTACATTGTAGCTGTCATTCAACCTGGAAGCCAATGGGCATTCTCTCAAAGTCAGCTTGGCCCTACTTTTCTCTTTTTGGTAGGTCTGATATCTTCTTATTATCAAAAGAGATTAATTGTGAAGTCTTAAAATCAGCACTTTTCCTCCTCCAGATGTCTTTGCTATTGCTACTTAGAAATGATGTGAAACATTGGAGATTTGATAAATTTAGAAATATTTAGCTCCTAGCAAGGTAGATATTGGATTAGAGTATAAAACATAGAGCATTTAATAAGGTACATGGGAAAACCAGAAAGAAAATTTAGATGCCAATTCTCCAACATCATTTCTATTTTGCAGTAGCATAAAATTTGTCATATATTTTGAACAACAGTGTTCCATGGCCACTTAGAATAATATATGCCTTGTATATAAAAAAACTAATTAGAAAATGATTCAGAGTAAAAAACTCATGAGTGACATTCATTCTTCAGTAAATAACTAATATGCAACTTACTTAGTTACAAATCTCCAAATATCTATTCCCATAATAAAGACAAGGAAAATGAAACAAAATCAAAGGTGTCTTGTAGAAATAAGCACCTCTCTGTTAGGCACATGAGCTGGAAGGACAAGGTACCAGTGGCTCCAGGGTTTGCCATGTTAGATCAATTTTGAAAGTCTTGACACTAGGAGCGCTTGTCAGCTGGTGCCCAAACATGTGCCTTTTGACCTTGGGCCCTTTTCAGAGGAGAGCTTCATATTCCAAAAGGAGAAAAATGACCACTGAAATAACCATTAATATTTTTTTCTTTATGGAAGATTTTGTCTTGATTATCAATTAGGAAGTGCATACTGTATCTCTAAACTTTACATCAGATTGCCAGTGGGTGTGTCTGATAGTAAGGCTCTTCATGACGCACCAGAGTGTTTATAATCACATAATATATCGTTCTACCTTAAGAAAAAAACAAAGTGGGGATTGGATTAGGACTAGTTTGATTGATAACATTTAATCTTTTCAGTGTGAATTATGTATTAAAGTAATTGCTATGAGTCACCTAATTATCACCTCCTAATTAGGTGAAATCTGTATGAATCCTTTAGGCATGCCACAGGTAAATTTTTGATGAAAAACCCAAGAAACAAGGTCGACTTCAACAGATCTGTGAGGCCTTCCAGGTAATGTTGGATAATACTGATAAATTTCAACACAGTAACATATTGGATATGCAACTCACGGGGGTCATAGATCTTTGTCCCAAAGATACAATATTTTTAAATGGGAGCCTAGATGGTTTAGATATTAAAAGTTTGTGATAATCTTTCAAGAGTCTAACAACATTACCTCTATATTCAAAATAATGTAAGCATAATAGGACAATTAATGAATACCAAAAGCCTTTTGTTAAATAGAAAATGCGTTTCTACCAAAGTGTTTTCAACATCTGAGACCTTAAGTTCCACTAAACAGTGCTGGTAAGAACACAGTGTTTGCCTTCCCCTGCGTGACATTATGTCTACTAAAGAATGTTCCCAAAGAGCAATTTGTAATGTATTTTTAACAGAAAAAACTTAACCTCAGTAAGAATTGTATATTAAATATTTGATTCAGAAATAGTTACATTTTCTTCCATTGTAATGTGAATCTTCCACAAGGAAATTTTAACCAAAGTCTTCCCAGACTGCAGTAAAAGAAATCTTTTATATACTTTCAAATACTGTGCCTTTTATTTAAAACAGTGTAAACATAACAACTCAACACCACCAATAATTGGAAAAAGACTAGTTATGTGAACACTAATTTCCTTGAATGCCCCATGAAAATAAGGGTAAATAAAACAGACAAATCTTCAGGAGAAGTTTCAGTTCACCTTAGCAGTGGTAAAAATATTGCTTTATTCCAAATGAACATACAACACAATTTACTGTTCTTTTGGGGGCTTCCTGTGAACTGAAAAGTCTGGGCTTTGTGATTTCAACAATTTATTCTTTCCATATTAACCACAGAAGCCAATGTCTTGGTCCACAAATAGTAGACTTGCTACAAAATAAATAGTAATGAGGATGACGAGAAAGCAAAGGGTAACTGTCAATTTGATAATTGGCTTGTGTAAATCATTTAAGTATGCATAATTCAAAATAAACACACATCCTCAACTCGCCTTGTGGTACTGATATCATTAATGAGCCAATAGTTGTTCCTCTCAAAAGTATTCACACCAGAAAATGATCTTGACATTGTCAAGAGTTTTATAGGACCCCGCCATGCAAGTGACCTTGATTTAAGAATTTACTAACTGAACTTGATACTTAATGGATAAATTTAAAGTGAACAGATCTGAGAGGGAAATTTTTTTTTCTGAATAATAAATTCCCTGATGTTTCAGAACAAATTTTAGCAAGCTTAATATGCACACACATGCACACACATACACACAATGAACACATGTGCATACAGCATACCTGTGCTCGAGTGAGCAAACCCATACCCTCACACGGTTGTGCGCACGTGCGCACACACACACACATACATATACACACAGGCACACACACACACACTGAGAAATGCTCCTTTGGAGCCCCTACACAATCTCAAAGAAAAACACTTCTAATTGCATGATTTTAGTAACACGACATTGTGATTTTTCTCATCTCTTTTTCTATAATAATTTCCTTCACACCTCCCTCTGAGATTCTGTGCCTTCAAATTTCAGAGGGAGCAGCACGTAAGAGTAGCTAAGATTGCCCAGATTACGTCTTCTATCTCCCGCCTTCCCTCTTCCAGAGTCTTTGTGCCATTCTTCAAAAATGAAATAGAAAACACTACATTGGTTGACATGACATAACCTGTGAGGAGGCTGTCGAGTGAAGAGAAATTTAGGGTTTGGGACCTGCAAGCCAAATGCAAGGGCCACCTGCTCATTGGCACGTCTGCCCTCAGGGTACAGCTTGTCTCTTTGAAACCGGGTAACTGCCAGTGCTTTTTTATGAGGACACTGGTGCGGTGGGCCCAAGGGTCTGAATCACCCACATCTACTAAGAGCCAAAGAGGCCGGTATTGGGACTAACTGAAATTGTATTCAGAATTCTACCCAAAGCTTTAGTTGTAAGCTTTATCCCTCCTGAAACGTTTCTTTCCCTTTAAAAAAATATTTTATTAAAAAACAGTATGATATGAGGGCGATAGACTATTTGGTTTCTTCTAAGTAGATGCTCTTAAATTAATGCATATAAATAATTTGTATTTAATTTCCTCTCTTTTCCTGTTGAGCAAAGCATAGAACACACTGATTCCTCCATCTCCAGTCACTTGGTCAACGCAGAGTCTCTTTGTATTTCATTTCTTAAGATAAACTGTGCCTCTCGTTCTGATTTGGCCGTGGGACTCAGGGGGAGAAAGGCTGTGTTTTCACTTGCACTGTCCTCGGTTTCTACACTGGCCAGTTCATAGTCCTCTGACCGCCTGGCGTCACTCAGAATTCGGATCTGCTCCTGGACAGTTTCTAGCAGTATTTTCACTTCTTGTTGTTCTGCTATAAGACAATCGCTGACTGGAATACTCACATTGACAATGTCAGCAGAGTAGGAGTTTTTATACCATTTGATGCTTTTGACTTCAGAAATCCCTGGCATTTGCATGCAGGTTTCCTCTAGACCCACTGAAGGGATGATGGGCACAGAACTGGCCCGCGTGGATGAGTATCCCATCAGGTCCTTTTGATCCAAGCTATTAAAATAGGAATTTGTCTCTCTTGAAGGCAGTTGCATATTTATGGATGCATTTTGTTGGGTTTTTAAACCACTGGAGGAATACCTGAAAGAGAAACCCGGTGTTACATATCCTGCTTTCCGCCGTGCTTCCTTAGAGCAATATTCAGTCAACAAAGCACTTCCACATGCACCATCTCACTGAATTCTCACAGCAACCCCATGAGACGGATAATATGCTCCCAGTTAAACAGAGAAGTCAACTGAAGCTCAGAGAGGTGAAGTGACTTGCCCAAGGTCACACAGAAAATAAGTGACAGACTGAGACTCAAACCCAGATCTTCTTACTTGAAGTCCAGGGATCTTTCAACACACCACAGCTGTATAGGCAGGTGGGGTATAGTCTTCCTGACCTCTATCCTAGAATACAAAGTAAATGGGGATTGAGCAGGTAAGTGTGGCCTTTCCATAGTGACAAACAGGAAACCCATAATGGCATTACTCCACTCCATCCATGTGACCACCCTCTCAGCCCGGGTTTAGTCTGTAGACTCGCGGCCACACTAGCTGGGGGCGATCAGGAAGCCCGACATGGAAGTATCAAGGTACTATCGTCCTGCGTGTTTCTGCTTCACATTGAGTTTAGGGGAACCAAGTCCAATTATCACTGGCTCTCAACTCTGTAGAAACTGCCTCACCTCCAGACAGCTGAGCCTACAAATGGGAATGGAGGCATACAAATGCTTTCTGGGGATGAATGTGAAGTGAGGTCCACTGGGCCTCTACCAATATAGCAACTTTCCTCACATGGTTTCTGGAGCCAAGTAAGGTAATTCACTGGTGTATGGCAGTAGCTTGTCAAGAATGCCAACATGCCATCCCAAGTCATTTGAATATGCCAGGAACTGGCTAGCCCTCTTATTGCTTGTTCAGAGCTGGTGAATTTTCCAGTGTCAGAGAGTGGGACAGGTATGTTGTGGATTCACAGAAATGTGGCTTGGGGTCCTGAAGAGTAATCTCTATTCTCTGTTATTTGTCCTTAATTTAAATGTGAAATGAAACGTTAAAATTTAAGCATACTCTAAATATAGCCACCCTCCATATAATAGGTCTTATTCCCCTTGTCTTGCATTACGATGTAAATAACAATCATGTTTATAAGTGGAAAGAATAATTGCAGGGAAGTGTCTTGCATACTAAATAGAAGTCTTTATTGCAAGGATGCAACCAGAGCAATTTAGGGGTCTGTCTTTCCACCACACAGGGAGAAAAGACAAGGATCCAGTGTAGGCATCTCTGTGCTCCATCCTCTCTTCCTGTGCCTAGTACAGAGTTGGCAATCAATAAATCCTGATCAAGGGGATGCATGAATACAGGAACGAATCTTCAAGGTAAGTGCTCCCTTTATATCCCAGTTAATGCCCATTTCAAACATAATAACAGCTGACATTTGCAAAATGTTTTTTAAAAGCATGCTCATGTCTTAATTACCTCATTTAATTTTTTAAAAACCTGTGGCTTATTTATTATTATTACCATGCAGTGGATAAATAAGCTAGATTAAGGGGCACTCAAGTGGCTTCCCTCAAATTATACTTTTGGTAAGCAGCAAAGGAACAAGTTAATCCCAAATTGTCTGGCTGTACTTCTTCTTATTAAAGCCAGAAATGAGTGGGCATCCCAAGGTGCAACAGAATACCTTTTTAGGGATGTATAATCTTTTTTTTACAATTATAGCTAATTGTATGGTCATGTAAAGGGAAATTCTCTGGGGGATCATACGCCTTTCACTTAAGTATTCTATGGTTGAAAATCTGACCCTACAGTTTCTGATCACTGACTTAATTTCAACAAGAAAAAAGGGGGCAGATGCCATCCTGCTAGCATCACTAATATGCATGAAGATAGAGGACGTCTGCTTATCACATTCAACAGTGGCACCGAGCCAAGAAATATAATTGGGATAAAATTGTATTCCACATAGATATCTTCTGGGTGTATCAGTGGGTAGAGTCTAACAAGTTGAAATGTGATGGTGACAGGTGCAAATTCTTAAAGCAGCATCTAAACATTCCTTGTAAAACTGCTGGGTAAAGGCATAAATATCTCAGGGGACTTAGTAAATTGTAGCCTCCTGACTACATGGGCATGACAATGTAGTAATCAAAGGTAATTCAAACCAAACTTGGGGCAGTCTTCTTAATGATGGACTTGGGTGAGAAAGAGGAATGCCACTTAGCTTATGAGTCACCTTGCAAGTCAGATATGGGACATGTGGCTGGCAGTAACTGAAATCTAGAATGTTACCATCACATGGAGAGGACTCCAAACAATTAGAACTCTCTGAAAATGTGATTTTTGTTTTATATCAGACATGATTTTAAGTCCCAATGCCATTACAAGTTCTGCAATCTTGGACAAATGGCAGCATCACGTCCATTTTTTCATTAATTAAAACAGGTGGGAATACTGATCTAGGGGGATTCCTCTGGGAACCGACTGGGGTCATGCCTCTCCATTGTTCAACCAGAGTCCTCTCTTCCTTCTCAGGGTTGCTACGAGGGTCCCAGCCAGCACTGGTATTTGAATAGAAGCTATATACTACTCTCCAGAAGTTAAAGTGAGAGCTAAATTTCTAATGCGGTTCTAGATTAGAAGACACTTCAGAGTTGTGTGTCCCTTAAGAGCCACTAACTCTTTCACAAGCTTGATCCATATGCTGTCATTCCTCGACTACAAAATACCAGTTTGAACTGCCCTTCCCCTGATCCCTCGCCAAAGAAATCGCAAGTGCATCTCATTCGTCACTAGAGGAGTCAAAGCATCCTTCTAAAGACGAGAAATTCCAAGTTAGTCGCTTGGTTTGGTTCCCAGGGATTCAGGGGTCCAGCCAAGGAGTTTGTGTCTCTGCAGGGGCCTCCAAGCCTCCGTTCCTGGTGTTTGTGGCATTGAAATCAACTGACTAAATTGAAGAGAGCCATTTTCCCCTCCGAAGCCATACACTTAGCTATTTCCCTTATATATCATCATCCATGAATGTGATTTTTTAAAAATATTTTTATTTATTTATTTGACAGAGATCACAGGTAGGCAGAGAGGCAGGCAGAGAGAGTTGGAGAAGCAGACTCCCTGCTGAGCAGAGAGCCCAATGCGGGGCTGGATCCCAGGCCCTGGGATCATGACCTGAGCCGAAGGCAGAGGCTTTAACCCACTGAGCCACCCAGGCGCCCCCATGAACATGATTTTCTTCACATTTCTTTCCTGGTTTAGTGGTTCATTTAGTCAGAAAGGCCAGTATTCAATCTCAGTCCTTTTACATGGCATATGCCACCTCAAGTTAGCCATTTCAACTCCGCCATCCTTAGTGTATTCATTTTTTAAATTCCTAAAGGATCACTTATGTCTGTATAGTTGCTAGGTAAGTGAGTAGGTATTCAGTATGGTTTGGTTCCCTTCTGCTTTGAAGGTGGCCGTCTAGTTCTGTGATTCCATTTCTTTCTGACTAGCATATGAATACATTAGTTTGATTTGCCTGACAAAACCCAGTTTGGAGCTCTGTGAGCCATTGCCATGGTTGTCCCAGGTCCCTCAGTCAGGGGGAAAAGCTCCTGAAGAATCTCCTCTCCATCTCATTCCTTCATCAAGACCTCCCTAAGATATATGCCGGGTTCAAGCTGGGCTAATGTAAGTGCCAAGGAGAGAAGTCACATACACCAGGAACCTAACTAGCAGACGGCGCCCACACCCCAGATAAACAAGCAGCAGATGGCTGATAGCTCTTGTAAATTCATTCACTCCCCCTCCGGGCTAGGGCCAGATTTGAAGAGGGCCTTTAGCTGTGAAATTCTATTACCAATCCCATTTCCAGTCCGGAGAGACGGTCAGTCCCCCAGGAGTGGAAAATAGCTGTTTTCAAGAACTGAGAATGAGATTGCTCCTTGAGATTCATTGTGCTGAGCACACAGTGACTTAGAGTCACCATTTATCAACATCGGGTGCATATCACACACAGGAAAATGCACGTGGCCAGCCAGCTGGAGAGAATATTCCAAACCCAATGATGACTGAACCAAAACAAAACTACCACTATGCAGACAATAAGTGTAAGTCTCCCAGGAGATAAATGACAAAACAGTGCCTGAACATTCATGGAAATCTCTGAGCCTCTGAAGATTTGTTTACGTAGGGTTTAAGCCTATATGCCTGGCAAGGGCTCCGAGCATCCTTATACCTGGGACATATGGGATGATAGCCATATCAGCGCCTGTGAAAAGAAGGCATGGGCTGGTTCTCTAACCATCCACAAAATCTCTGAACTTGATTTCCCTCACTCGTTCTCACCCATATATGTGTTCCCAAATAACAGACATTATTAGTGATTTAAGAATCACTATCTGTGCTTAGTGATTTAAGAAGAAAAGTCATGATGAAACAAGATTAATTATAATTAGGGGCTAAGTGGAAGCCCCTTTTCTAGATCTAAGGCAAAGAGAAATGCAAACTGCTTCTTGACTTGCATTATACATTTTGGACAACTTGGCTCTTATGTTGAATTTGCAAACTGTCACCCCAGGTCTATACCGAAGGTATTTTACAGTTCATTTGGAATTGCTTCAAAATTACAAATGTCTTTCTGAAGAAATCTGTTGCTGGGTTTTGTCAGGGCGTGGCTGTATGTATGTCTTGCCAGAAACAAAAGGAAAAGGTAAGGCTCTGTGATGGATGTCTCCTACCTGCTTTAGCCCTCAGTTGATACAGACAGTCTGGAAAGATCATCCAGGCCAAAGCAGAATAAAAGCCTGGCCTGCCTTACCCTAAGTGATTAAAAACCAGATTCAACAAGAACCTGGCTTGACTGAGGGAACCGATTCTTGAAATTTCTGGAATAAACCCTGATTGCATTGCTCTTGAAATTAATAGCTCTCTAACAGTTCCTGTGACAATAAGTGCCAGACTACATCTCTGCTTACTATGCGTCAGGTGCAAGCCCGTTTACACATGTAATTTTTAAAAATCTGCCCAAAAGCCCTGAGGAAGCTGGTATTATTTTGCCCAATCTGTACATGAGAAAACCTAAGGTCAGAAGTTAAAATTTTTTTCAAAGATGCGATTTAAACTCCAGTCAATTTAAGGAAGGGCTACCATGTTTGGGCGATTTATGACAATTAGGTGAACAGGGGCTAAAATTCATCCTACTCTACTCACCATGCCGTGAGCCCTGTGAGGGTTTGCATCCACTCGGAGGAAAGGGCACCTTTTGCAGCCCTGGTGTGCAAAGTCCATCTTTCCACACCTACACCACAAATGAACCTAGAAATCTGAGTTCAGGAAATTGTACTTTGACGATATGCTGTCTTACATTGACTGAGACAGTTTTAGGAACACTCTGGACAGAAGTAGACACTATATATAAATATATTACAGGTTACTGTTGAGGGTAGTGCCCACAATATTGATTAGAGAATTGAGTGATTGTTTTTCAAACTTAAGAATGAAGGAACACGTTAGTCCTCCTAAGAAATCTCTCTTTTTCTTTTAAATCGAAGATGCATCCCCAGTTGTTTTAGCAACTATATAATATACTGCCTAGATAACTATACACTGAACTCGCTCCCTAGTTTTATTTTTCTGTCTCACATTTCTCTAATATCTGTTTTCATTGTACCTATTCTTTTTAGTTTATCTTTTGTGGAACAAAGATCGAAGTAAGCATAAATAGACTATTAATGAAAAAATCAATGAAGAAAACCCTAAGGAACATAATAACTCAACTTAAAAGTTTGTGCATTCATGACACCCTCCCTAAATTCCATTGCTTTTAAGACTTACCCTTGACAAGGTATCGTATCCTGGTCTGGGATCCTTGATTCCTCCAGTTGCTGATATGCTGGTCCCACGATGCCGCCCAGCCTACTTCTGGGTGAGGGGGGTGTTCTCCTGAAGGCATTCCTATGGAGCATACCACTCCTTTGCCCTGGGCTGCAGCAAGAGGAGAGATTCCTGCTGGGATGAAAGAAAACCAACAGATTGATCCTAGCAAGAACCTTATATATGGCCGCTCAAACTTCTCAAATGCTGCCTTTCACTCCAGACACTCACAGTTCTAGATTAGGCTAGCCAACCGTGACTGCTAGGAGGAGACCAAAAGTTGTTGAATCCATTCACCCTTGCAGAAACTGAGACAAAGAGAACTCCTCACGTTTCTGGCTTTCTAGTTTGCAGCACAGTGGACCAAAACAATTTCAGCTTTCCAGCCAAAGATAAGAGGGGGGCTTAAGGAATTCTCAACCTCCTGATTCTCAGCCACCCTCATTATCCAGGATATAGTGGCTATCTAATAAAAATAAAAATGGCTTTGTTACTAGATACTGACAAAAACTAAACACAGGAACTCTGAAGGGATTCATGGGGAAAAGTTCACTGTGTTAGTGGTAGAAAAAATAAGCCCCATTTGAGTTGACATTCTCTCCCTAACATATGTGCTAAATTCCCAGTTCACTACCTCAAATTTTCATCATCTTGAAAAACAAAATTGTTTTTCTTTTGAATTTGCTTTTAATAAACATCTGATTATATGTTTTCCTTGACTCATACATTCCAATACCCAAATAACCTTATGTGTTTAGACGCCATCGCTGGCAAAAGACATACGTGGTATGTATCTTGGGTGAGATTGAGATTCCTACATAGATTATGCTAACCAAAAGAGCTGGGCTCTTTATAAAAACCAGTTGCTGATTTGACTTGTTACCCATTCCATGTCCATTTCCATCTCCACCTCACTGAATGTACCCTACAGCCATGAGAACTGGTAAGAACTCTGTTCCTATGTAGACATTCCATGCGATGCCAGTTTATGTGGTCAAACTTGTTCTGCGGTGTTCAGATAACAAGTGAAGTTAGACTCTTTGCCATATTTTCATTTTACCCTGAAAATACCCATAAAGCCATATAGAGAAGGATGGAAACCACTTTCAAAATTTCAGTAAACTTCACCAAGTTCTAAAAGGACCAGTCTCCCAAAGTAATTTAACCCATGTCACTATATTATTTGGACTTCTGGAACTTTCCCTACTGGCAACACCACTGTTATTTCTACTTAGCAGTTACAAAAAAACAAAACCAAACAAAAACAAAACCTCAAATATTATTTAAGATCAGAGTTTGAGAACCTGACATTTGAGTAGACACTTTCCTGGTTTTGGCAAAGTGAATGATCAGATTTTACCTTCTTCAAACAGTGGGTCATACCTTGCAGCATAGTATACCTTCATTCTTTATCATAATATTTCTTGTATGTTGACAATATGGGGTCTAGGTAGGTCACCAAGTCCACAAGTTTAAAGAGTTCTAAGAGCTGTTTTTTCCCATCCCTTCTAGCTTCTACCTGTATCATCCAGGAGCTATTATGGAGTCCATGGGGTACTCAGGTGTTGGTGCTAGAAGTAGCTGCATCTGGGGATGCATGTCAGGTCTGTACATTACTTGCAGCATGATACTGGGGTAAGTATTTCTATCAGAGCCCTGAACTCTAATTTGGGTCACTGGGGAGATTTTACTATTTACAAAGATATCTTCATTGTTTGAGAGGGGGGAAAAAAGCCAACATGGGGTACTACTGTATGTCCAGGTAAGTAACAAGGGGAAACTGTTACTGTCCTTGCAACTGAAGGAACAAGGGGTGGGGGAGATTATCAGAATGGAGAGAGAAGGGGAGTTGTAAGGAAAGGACCACCTGGTAGGCACTATGGCCCCAGGAAGTGGGACGAGGGATATAGCTGAGGCAAGCAGAGAGGAGGGCACAGAAAGTCCAGGACTTCGGTCTCCTCCCATCCTTCCATCTCCTGCCTGTGCTTTGAATTGACAGCAGACAAGAGAGCCTGCTGCTCTTTCAGTGTACATGGCAAGGCAGAGAAAAGTAAAAACTTAGTATGGGGAGGAGGGGTGCCAAAGGAAGGTATTCGCGCCATGCTTCAGTATCTTCATAGGACTACTTCAGGACTAAAAGAGAGAGAGTATGCATGGAGCCTGGCCGGGAGTAGGGGCTCAGTGCAATGAGTTCCCCTGACTCCTCCTCCACACCTGACAACTTGAAGGCTCATGGTAATCACTGAAAACCCTGGTCTTATTTTATTCTAAAAGCCTCCCATATGTGCTGTCCCTAAGAGAGTTATATTGCTAAAATATAGTAAGTATGACATAACACAATAGATTTTTTCTTTAAAAAGCAAGAGGATTGTTTTCCCTTTGAACTAAACATGAGAAATAATGGCTTTGAATTAATAGCTTTGTTGTAATGAGTTACCCAAATAAGTCATGTTTGCAGTGCACAAAAAGGAAATTAATTATTCATAGCTAGCCAAACTGTCACAACAACAGAGTCTTCCAGTATGAACTAGTGACCCATCTGCAAAAACAGTTCTACACCTACTGATCAATCAGCTATTCAAGCCTTCTAACCCCATGGCATTCGGGAAGTTATGGAGCAGTTTGCAGGATATATAAATCAGTAACCAGGTTATCAATCATGAAAACGCTTAAGTCTACTGCATGTTTTACAAAACAAAAGCCATGATATATTAAACTATAATTTCCAAAGTTCTAAAAGCACTTTATAAATCAACTCTTGCCTATCTATCAGGACACAATGTATGCCAACAAATACTGCAGTGTCATTGAACCAAACAAAAGGGAAGATCTCTGAAAAATGTTCTTATTTAATTTGTGAGTGGTTCTTAGGAACATAGGAGAAGCCAAGTTTAAGAGGGGGGTATCTCAATGGACAAGGAATAGGGTAAGGTATTTGCAGCTCAAATACATTAGAAACTGTAATTCTTTTTTATTTTGACTTTAAAACATTGATGGTATAATATAATCCTAGAGTAATATTATATATAATTATTTTACTCGACTGGATGGGACACCACTTCAACATGTATTATAATCAGCAGGAGAAAATGCTGTTTTGGAGAAAATATCCATCTTATAAAAGGCTGGTAATTTTGGACTTATTTCCCTAATTAAAGAACTTCCATTAGATCCAGTGAACTCAAATGCTCTTTTAACAGGGAAATATCTATAAATGTCTCAAATGATATAACCCAAAACTGGCAGTTAATAACTAAAGCAGTAATCCAACAGCTAAGTATATTTCAATTACAACTTGAAAATATTTAAATCATTAAAAAAAAAAAAGAACTTAGCAAACCTTTGGTATCTCAGTCTCTATTCACATAGAATGAGGAAAAAAAAATACCCAACCCATAATGAGGATTAGTATACAGAGAGACTGAAAACCTCCCAGTAAACGTGGTCAGCATTAAGAAAATCCTTTTTTAGGGGACTCATTGAGAGTCAAGGAAGGTTTTCAAAACATTGCCTAGGTATGTGAAAACCAAGGGTCAATGATATTTCTGTCGTTGTTGGGGACAACTGGCTGTTTTTTTTTAAGTATAGATGATACGCAATGTTATATTCATTTCAGAGATACAATATAATGATTCTACAATGCTCACCACATAAGTGACAACTATTATTTTGTACCTTCTCCTTTTTTGAAATTTTAATCCTTTCATATACATATATTTATTTATATTTATATTTACATATTTAATTTTACAATATGGTACTTCTCACTAAGAAAAGGAGGCTTAAATCACTGCACAACTTCCACAAAGACTGAGGATATTACATTCAGATGCACATAAACAGCAGTAGTCCCAAACTTTGGCACTTGGTTTAGAAAAAAGACTGCATTTTCGGAGTTTCAGATTTTTGTATATGAAATGCAGCATGTGACTAGAAGATGCTAAAAAACCTGCTTGGCCTCAGAATGTTGGAACATTTATAAGATAACCTTAATTTTTGGCTCTCACCCCCAAAGAACCAATTTCTATGGTCAGCTTACAAAAGAGTGCCACCCTATTCATAACAGATCTTATAAATCCAAGGAGAAGACCTGCAAAGCTTCCTCCCCCTGAAAAGTTTTCTTTGTGTAAGAACCATGTTGGAAGACCTGGAGCATGTCAGATCAGCTGCCTAGGGAAGAATTAGTCATTAAATTTGCAGACGGTGATAAGAGAGGCTAGGAAAAATCATGTTTTTAATGGTTTTTCAGAATGCAATTGTTTCATTCACTGGTCTGTGTCTGCAGCTTTGATGGGTGTTGTTAATAGTTCCTCAGGCTTCTTACAGGGGCATGGCTGCCTGATGTTAGCTTTGGTTTACTTACTGTGAGCTGCTTGAGCATCCACTCCTTGGAGAAATACATGGGAAGCAAAAACAATAATTTCTCCTGAATCAAGTTGCCATTCATTGGCATGTGTTGCCCAACATTAGACATAGTATGAACGTGCCCATCCCCACCATGTGTAGCTACCTGTACCTGTGGTGTTTGACAGACTGGCTTCCTCTGTCAGGAGAAGGGACCTCTGGGAATGACTGAGGGCTGGCAAAGCTTGACTCCATCATTTTCTCCAATGCAGTCACAGGATGCCTCTCCGCCTTTGAATACTGTGGAAAACCACATGCACAGAGTTGAGCTGGAGAATGAGTTATGAGAGGAGGGCCTATAATATTGTAGCTAGATATCAGAAGTTACTGAACTTGCCAGTATTTTGTCCAATGGTCACCTGATCAGGAGAATGATAGAGACATCATTGGCATCCCATTTCTCACACAGTGAGTATGGTCTCCATCCTCCCCCTACACTCTCTGCTTAGATAAGGTCCATCCACAAGGGTTCTTCACTTTAGAATTCTGAGAATGTCTTCTCATTTCAATCTACACCCATGGCACACTGTGCCTGACAGGCAAAAACACAAGTATTTTTTATTCGATATACATTTTATACACAAAAAAATTAATTAGTAGTTGGATTACAAATAGTAGGGGTTCAATAAATAGTGACTGAATGAACCTCAGAACATTCTCAGAATTATAAGGATATTGATTCAGAGTATCTGCTCTCAGGTCTCCATCATTACCTCCTTCAGCCTTTGCCAAGTAATTACTGGACTTAATAAGAGAAATTTGTGGGCATTTCACTCTTTATACCTACTAAGTCTTGGTTTCATCTTTGACTGTGGTATCTTATAAGGCTCAGGAGCCTTCGGGAAAGGTCTATAGAGATGACATGTTAAGAAAAACTTTGCCCCAAGGGAAATATCGCATGGCATCTCAACCAGGCAACACACTGTCCACTTTAATCTTCCTGGGACACACAGCTCTTGAACAGGCAGCAAGTGCCAGCAGGTTTCTCTTCCAGAAACTCCAGATTAAAAACTACCCTGAGAAATGATAATTTTAGAATGCTAACCAAGCCAGAGAAAATTTTGAAATATTGATATTCATACTAACATATGAACACGAATTTTACAGAACAATGAAGACAAAAATGCAATATACATATGAAAAGGTATACAACTGCATTCATTGTAAAAGGATAAAAATCAGAATAGAGAAAATTAAGTTTCAAGAAGCTCTAGTAAAGTTACAGATACAAGAAAATTAGAGTTAGTACTAATATGTTGGGGTATAAATTGCCAATATGTTCCAAAATGTTAAATATACACACTCTTTGATCCAGAATGTTACTTCTAGGACTTACCATCATCAATATGATTGTAAAAATTCAAAATAATGTCATCAATAGAATGTACCAGTGATACAATTTTTAATAACAAAATAGAAAATAAAGATAAAACAAAAACAACTGGACACAATAGAAATATCCACAAATAAAAACTACACAAACATTGAAAAGAAGTATGAATATTGCATAAAATAAGGAAAATGGAGTAAACAGATAGATATACATATATTGCAAGTGTGTATATGCATATATACATATATTTAGCTTTATGTATACATATACACACACATATATATAGTTTTTGTATGTACATGTACCTACACATTTCTGTGTGTGCACTTGTGTGTTTCCCATGCAAACCCACAGAATGCAGTTAAAAAAAAACAACTATTAACTGGATGTTATCTTTGGGGAAAAGTGTATCAATGGTTAAAGGCTATTGAGATTAGGCAAAAATGTCAAGGTTATGTAATTACCCTTACGGTCGCAATCTCATCTTCTTAAGTACTTCCAAAATAAACCACATGGGGAAGTCATAACCATGTCTTTAAACACAATCTCAATTCTACAAAATGGACTCAAAGAAGCAGGTGAGACTTTTTGCAAAATGGAGTAAATTGACACAGAAAAAGAAAAAGAAGATGAGATGATTTGGAAAAAGTGGCTATTTTTAATAATCCAAAACTACAAAGATCCAAAAAATGATGTAAATACCTTCATGTGTGCTTTTTATTGACTAATTAAAGTTAATTATTACAACCCATCCATGGGAAAAGTGCATTGAATAGACATGTAACTGGAATATAATCAACATTCTAACTTTCTATCTGAACTTCAGATTCTATTAAAAGACCAACTAGGCATTCGTTTGTTTTTTAATCTAATAAATTGTTTTAGAAGACAAACTTGGATGCCTGGAATGCTCAGCTACAGAAACAAGTGAGATGATCTGGAGACATCTGTGGCAAATGGGAGGAGGTAAGCATCTGCTCCTACAGCGAGGTCTATAAGGACAACATCAGCTAGGTTTTTCTGGACCATCTATAATTTCTAGAGAAATCACTGAATCATTAAAAGTCAATAAGCCATTTTTTTAAAAATCAATGTATGTCAAACAGCCTAATTATGTGTTGGGGCCATTAGTTCAGAATCTGTGTTTTTTTTGGGGGGGGCAGGATACCAATCAGTTTTTATTTTTATTTTAATTCTAGTGTAGTTAATTATATTAGTTTCAGATGTGCAGTATAATGATCCAACTGTTCCATGCATCAAGATATTGTGCTCTTAATCTGCATCATCTGTTTCACATATTCCCTTACATACCTCCCCTTTAGTAACCATCTGTTTGTTCTCTATAGTTAAGAGTCTTGTTTCGTTTATCTTTTTTTTCCTTTGTTCATTTGTTTTGTTTCTTAAATGTCACATTTGAGTGAAATTATATGGTATTTGTCTTCCTGTGACTTATTTCATTTAGCATTATGCTCTCTAGCTCCATCCATGTTGTTGAAAATGGCAAGAGTTAATTCTGTCTTATGACTGAATAATAATCCTGTATATGTAGGTATCTATATCTATATTTATCTCCAAATCTATCTATCTATCTCCCATATCTTCTTTATCCACTCATCTATCAATGGATGCTTAAGCTGCTTCCATAATTTGGTTATTGTAAATAATGCTGCAGTCACCATATGAGGTGCATATAGACTTTGCTTCAAATGAGAGTCTTGATCCTGAAAGCTAAAAGATTTTGTTCAAAATCCTGGATAAAAATTTTGAGTAAAATCAACCTCTGTTTTTTTTTCTGGTTATTCATAGTGTCTATAATAGATACTATGTTCTAAATCTTTTCTTTCAAATGTTTTCATTGTTGTTGTACAGTTGCTTTCAATTCTACTGTTTTGGTCAATTAACACAAATTTATTTTCAAATTGTCTTATTTTGGATTTTGCCTCTCTCTCACAGACTTTATAAGAATCATTTTCATTTCGGGGAGCCTGGGTGGCTCAGTGGTTTAAGCCTCTGCCTTCGGCTCAGGTCATGATCTCAGGGTCCTGGGATCGAGCCCCGCATCGGGCTCTCTGCTCAGTGGGGAGCCTGTTTCTCCCTCTCTCTCTGCCTACTTGTGACCTCTCTCTCTCTGTCAAATAAATAAATAAAATATTTAATAAAAAAAATCATTTTCATTTCAGTGGCAGCATTTAACATGAGATTCAGGTTTAAGTTGTGTATTCCTATCCAGGATTGACTGAGAAAAAACAGACAAACAAAAGACACTAGTAGATTTTAAAGCCTTTGGCATCTATAGTCACAACAAATATTAAATTAAACCCATTGCTAACCAGATTAACATAAAATATACACTAAACATCTGTTTACCTTAGGATTACACAATGTATCATGTCTACCTTTTAAAAAATTTATAAGGCATTCTAGAATATACACACACACACACAAATATATTTGTATATATACAAATACAAATATATACAAATATATATATATTTGAAGACATAAAGTAAGCACCAAACCTGACTCAGATACCACAGAAAAGTTGGGGTGATAGACAAAGAATTTAAAATAAACATGAACCTTTAGTTCCTTTATTTCTCCAGAAAGGGATTTTATTTCTCCAGAAAGTTTAAATCAAAAAAGCTATTAATGAGGTGCAATAAAAAATGGAGGCTCTTACTGCAAGGATAAATGAACCAGAAGAGAGAATTCGTGATAAAGAACAGCCAATGCTGGAGAATAAAGAAGCTGAGAAAAAGAGAGATAAATAACTACTGGACAATGAGGGGAGAATCTGAGAGATAAGTGATAACATAAGAATTGGGATCCCAGAAGAAGAAGAAAGAGAGGGGTACAAGGTATACTGGATCAAATTATAGTAGAGAACTTCCCTAATTTGGTGAAGTGAGCAAGGATCAAAATTCAGGAGGCACAGACAACCCCCCTCAAAATAAAAAAAAATAAAGAAAAGAAAATGAAGTCAACACCCCATCATCTAATAGAAAAACTTATAAGTCTCAGTGACAAAGAGAAAATCCTGAAAGCAGCTCAGGACAAGAGGTCTGTAACATAGAATGGTAGAAATATTAGATTGGCAGCAGATCTATCCACAGAGACCTGACAGGCCAGAGAGGAGTGGCGTGATATATTCAGAGCACTAAACAAGAAAAATATGCAGCCAAGAACACTATATCCAGCTAAATTGTTCCTGAAAATAGAAGGAGACATAAAAAGCTTCCAGGACAAACAAAAACTAAAAGAATTTGCAAACACCAGAACAGTCCTGATGGACATATTGAAAGGGGTCCTGTAAGCAAAGAGAGAGCCTAAAAGTAACAGACCAGAAAGGAACAGAGACAATATACAGTAATAGTTACCTTACAGTCAATACAATGGCATGGAATTCATATCTTTCAGTATGGGCTAAATGCCCTAATCAAAGGACATAGGGTATCAGAATGGATAAAAAAAACAAGACCTATCAATATGCTACCTACAAGAAACTCATTTTAGATCCAAAGATACCTCCAGATTAAAAGGGGGTGTAAATAACTTACCATGCTAATGGACATCAGAAGAAAGCTGGGGTGGCAAACCGTGCATCAAATAAGTTGGATTTTAAGCCAAAGACTATAATAAGTGATGAGGAAGGACACTATATCATATTTAAAGGGTCTGTCCAACAGTAAGATCTAACAATTTTAAATATCTATGCCCCTAATGGGAGCAGCCAATTATATAAACCAATTAATAACAAAAGGAAACACATCGACAATAATACAGTAATAGTAGGGGACTTTAACACCACCCTCTCTGAAATAGACAGATCATCTAAGCAAAAGATCAACAAGGAAATAAAGGCTTTCAATGGCACACTGGACCAAATGGACATATCAGATATATTCAGAACATTCCATCCCAAAACAACAGAATACACATTCTTCTCTAGTGCACATGGAACATTCTCCAGAATAGATCACATCCTGGGTCACGAATCAGTTCTCAACCAGTACCAGAAGACTGGGATCATTCCCTGCATACTTTCAGACCACAATGCTCTGAAGCTAGAACTCAACCACAAGAGAAAAGTTGGAAAGAACTCAAATACAGGGAGGCTAAAAGCATCTTACTAAAGAATGAATGGGTCACTGGAAAATTAAAGAAGATTTTAAAAATTCCTGGAAACAAATAAAAATGAAAACACAACTGTTCAAAATCTTTGGGACACAGCAAAGGCGGTCCTGAGAGTAAAGTATATAGTGATACAAGCCTTTCTCAAGAAACAAGAAAGGTCTCAAATATACAAACTAACCCTCCACCTAAAGGAGCTGGAGAAAGAAGAGCAAATACAACTTAAACCCAGCAGGAGAAGAGAAATAATAAAGACCAGAGCAGAAGTCAATGAAATAGAAACCAAAAGAACAGTAGAACAGATCAAAGAAACTAGGAGCTGCTTCTTTGAAAGAATTAATAAGATTGATAAGCCCCTGGCCAGACTTATCCAAAAGAAAAGAGAAAGGACCCAACTTAATAAAACCACGAATGAAAGAGGAGCAGTCACAACCAACACCAAAGAAATACAATTAGAAGAACTTATTGTGAGCAAATATACACCAGCAAATTAGACAATCTGGAAGAAATGGATGCATTCCTAGAGAATAGTTTACCTAGAGGTAAACTACAAAAACTGAACCAGAAAGAAATAGAAAACCTGAACACACCCATAACCACTATGGAGATTGAAGCAGTCACCAAAAATCGCCCAACAAAGAAGTGCCCAGGCCCAGAAGGCTTCCCAAGAGAATTCTACCAAACATTTAAAGAAGAATTAATACCTATTCTCCTGAAACAATTCCAAATATGGGAATGAAAGGAAAACTTCCAAACTCATTTTATGAGGCCAGCATTAAACTGCAGACTAATATCCTTGATGAACATGGATGCAAAAATTCTCACCAAAATACTAGCTAATAGGATCCAACAGTACATTAAAGGGATTTTTCACCAGGACCAAGTGGGATTTATTCCTGGGCCGCAAGTTTGGTTCAACATCCGCAAGTCAATCAATGTGATACAGTACATTAATAAAAGAACAAGAACCATATGCTAATTTCAATAGATGCTGGAAAAGCATTTGACAACATACAGCACCCTTTCTTGATCAAAACTCTTCACAGTGAGTAGGGATAGGGGATACCTACCTCAATATCATCAAGGCCATCTATGAAAATCCTACAACAAATATCATTCTCAATTGGGGAAAAACAGAGAGCTTTTCCCCTAAGGTCCAAAACACAGCAGGGCTGTCCACTATCACCACTGTTATTCAACCTAGTACTAGAAGTCCTAGCAATCCACAGTCAGACCACAAAAAGAAATAAAAGGCATCTGAATCAGTGAAGAAGTCACTCTTCATTCTTTGCAGGTGATATGATACTTTATGTGGGAAACCCAAAAGACTCCACTCCAAAACTGTGAGAACTCATACCAGAATTCAGTAAAATGTCAGGATATAAAATCAATGCACAGAAATCAGTTGCATTTCTATACACCAACAGCAAGACAGAAGAAAGAGAAATTAAGGAGTTGATCCCATTTATAATTGCACCCCAGACCATAAGATACCTACGAATAAATCCAACCAAAGAGGCAAAGAATCTGTACTCAGAAAACTACAGAGTATACATGAAAGAAATTAGGAAAACTTTACCAAGAAATGGAAAAACGTTCCATGCTCATGGATTGGAAGAATAAATATTGTGAAAATGTCTATGTTACCTACAGCAATCTATACATTTAATGCAATCCTTATCAAAATACCATCAATTTTCTTTAAAGAAATGGAACAAATAATCCTAAAATTTATATGGAACCAGAAAAGACCCCAAATAGCCAGAGGAATGTTGAAAAAGAAAACCAAAGTTGGCAACATCAAAATTCCAGACTTCAAGCTCCATTACAAATCTGTCATCATCAAGACAGTATGGTACTGGCACAAAAACAGACAAACAGATCAATGGAACAGAATAGAGAGCCCAGCTCTGTGGTCAGCTAATTTTTGACAAAGCAGGAAAGGTCGTCCAATGGAAAAAAGTCTCTTCAACAAATGGTGCTGGGAAAATTGAGCAGGCACATGCAGAAAAATTAAACGACCATTTCCTTACACCACACACAAAAATAGACTCAAAATGGATGAAAGACATCAATGTGAGACTGGAATCCATCAAAATCCTTGAGAAGAACAGAGGCAGCAACCTTTTTGACCTCAGCCGCAGCAACTTCTTCCTAGAAAGATCACCATAGGCAAGTGAAGCAAGGGCAAAAATGAACTATTGGGACTTCATCAAGATCAAAAACTTTTGCACAGCAAAGGAAACAGTCAACAAAACCAAAAGACAGCCATCAGAATGGGAGAAGATATTTGCAAATGAAATATCAGATAAAGGGCTAGTATCCAAAATCTATAAAGAACTTATCAAACTCAACAGCCAAAAAACAAATAATCCAATCAAGACATGGGCAGAGTACATGAACAGACATTTCTGCAAAGAAGACATCCAAATGGCCAACAGACACAGGAAAAAGTGCTCCACATCACTCGGCATCAGGGAAATACAAATCAAAGACCACTGTGAGATATCACCTCACATCAGTCAGAATAGCTAACACTAACCAGCCAGGAAATGACAGTGTTGTGAGGATGCAGAAAAGGGGGAATTCTCCTATACTTCTGGTGGGAATGCTGGCTGGTTTAGCCACTCTGGAAAAAAGTATGGAGATTCCTCAAAAAGTTGAAAATAGAGCTACCCTATGACCCAGCAATTGCACACTGGGTATTTACCCTAAAGATAAAAATGGAGTGATCTGAAGGGGCACGTGTACCGGAATGTTTATAGTACCAATGTCCACAATAGCCAAACTATGGAAAGAGCCTAGATATCCATCAACAGATGAATGGATAAAAAAGATGTGAGATATATATATGTATACACACACACACACACCTACACACAATGGAATACTATGCAGCCATCAAAAAACCAAAATCTTGCCATTTGCAATGACATGGATGGAACTAGAGGGTATTATACTAAGTGAAATAAGTCAATCAGACAAAGATAATTATCATAAAATCTCACTGATATGAGGAATTTGAGAAACAGGAAGAGGATCATATGGGAAGGGAAGGAAAAATGAAACAAGACGGAACCAGAGAGGGAGACAAACCATAAGAGACTCTTCACTGCAGGAAACATAATGAGGTTTGCGGGAGGGGGAGGGGTGGGAGAGGATAGGGTGGCTAGGTGTTGGACATCAGAGAGGGTATGTGCTATGGTGAGAAAATTAAATACAAAATTGCATTAGGTAATCAAAGCAATGATTAGAGATCAGTTAATAACATTAAATCCTTATATTTGAAAAGAAGAAATACCTAAAATCAATCTTGTAAATTTCCACCTTAGGAAACTAGATAAAGAAGAGTAATTTAAACCTGAAATAAGCAAAAAAGAAATAATAAACTTTAGAGAATTAATAAAATTGAAAACAGGAAAAGAATAAAGAAAATCAACAAAAGCAAAGATGATGATTTGAAATAATAACATTGATAAATCTCTGGTCAGGCTAATCCAGAATTTTTAAAAAAAGAAGAGATTATCGATAACAGAAGTGAAAGAGGCCATCGCTACTACTCCCATGGACAGAAAATGATTAATAAAGGAACACTGAATAACTGTATGCCTTCAAATTTGATATATTAGTTGAAATGGACCAGTTTCTTGAAAGAAACATGTCATCAAAGTTCATGCAAGAGGAACTAGGTAAACATAATCACCCTATATCTATTTTTTTTAAGATTTTATTTATTTATTTGACAGACAGAGATCACAAGTAGGCAGAGAGGCAGGCAGAGAGAGAGGGAGAAGCAGGCTCCCCGCTGAGCAGACAGCCCGATGCGGGGCTCGATCCCAGGACCCTGGGATCATGACCTGAGCTGAAGGCAGAGGCTTTAACCCACTGAGCCACCCAGGTGCCCCATCACCCTATATCCATTAAAGAAACCTACCTATTGATAAAATAAGTATCATTTTGGAGATGTGGAGATTGTCAGAAGGAATACAAATTCTGCTAAAAGAAACTGGCTCTAATATAAATATATGAAAGAACACTAGTGGGAGATGCGGATCAAAGCCATGCTGTCCTAAGTAACTTTGGAAATGAGTGGAATCTGTGGACTAAAGGCAAAAGTACTGCACATAAACACTATTTGGCTGATAGATATATCTTTGATCTGTCTGCTGAGAGGGCCTAGAAGCAACGATGTACTCAACAAAAACCTCCAAAAAGCCTATCCTGAACTGACAAAGTATGTCAAAATGACACGGGGACCAACTGAAAGAGCTACCAATGGCCATAGCTGAAAGAGGTTGCTATAAAATAAGAAATATGTATTTATTGAATTGTAACTTGAAGTATAAAATAAATATCCATGAATTCATACTCTTAAATGATGGAATTAATAAATAAATGAGGAACAAGAGATAAACTCTTTGCAGTGGCATTCCAAATAACTTAGTAGATACTCTGCCTTTACAAAGGGGCAGCATAACTCCCCACTACTTAAGTGCTGGCTATACAGAGGCACTTCCTTCCAAAAGAACTCTATAGAAAGGAAGGGAAGAGTAAGGTCACAGTGGAGACACCTAGCAATTACTAACTCAGGTGACAAAGTAATCATCAATAGTGCTAAATCATATTGATACAATTCTCTTCGTTCTCTTTCTCCCCAAACCCCACTACTCCAGCCTAATCATAAGAAAAACATCAGACTAATTCCAGCAGAGGAACATCCTACATGATACTTGATGACTACTCCTAAAAACTGTCAGAGCTACTAAAACAAGGGAAATCTGAAAATCTGTCACAGCCAAGAGGACATACGACAACCAAATGTAATGTGGTATCCTGGAGGGAATCCTGGAAAAGAAACAATTAGGTAGAAACTGAGGACACCTGAATCAACTCTGGATTTGAGTTAGTAACAAGACGTCACTCTGGGTTCATTAATTTTAACAAATGTACCATGTTAATATACGATGATATTGGGAAAAACTGAGTGCATATGGGAATTCATTGTATTAGTTTTGTAATTTTTCTGTAAATCTAAAACTGCCATAAAAAATAAAGTCTACTTTAAAAAAAATTAAAAAGAAAAAGCAAAAAGATACAAATCCAAAAAAAGAAGCAGAAGAAGCAGGAGGAGGAGCAGAGGAATTTAGAACTAACAATAGAATTCAGTCTCTTATTTTCAGCTGTAGGCCTCAAGGTGTAGAATCCATTCAGCAAACAGTCCACAACAAAGCTCCTTAAAGGTAGCTTAACTGACCATGATTATAGCCTTTGTACATGTTTATGCTCTATGCTGAAAGCCTTTTTAAAATATTTTATTTATTTATTTGACAGAGAGAGAGATTACAAGTAGGCAGAGAGAAAGAGGGGGAAGCAGGCTCCCTGCTGAGCAGAGAGCCCGATGTGGGGCTCGATCCCAGGACACGGAGATCATGACCTGAGCCGAAGGCAGAAGCTTAACCCACTGAGCCATCCAGGTGCCCCTCTTTTTCTTTTTTTTTTTTTTTTTAAAGATCACAAGTAGGCAGAGAGGCAGAGAGAGAGAGAGAGAGAGAGAGAGAGGAGGAGGAAGCAGGCTCCCTGCTGAGCAGAGAGCCCAATGTGGGGCTCAATCCCAGGACCCTGGAATCATGACCCGAGCCGAAGGCAGAGGCTTTAACCCACTGAGCCACCCAGGTGCCCCTGCTGAAAGCATTTCTTATGGTTCCTTCTAGAATGTATATACTTCCATCCCTGGAGGAGTGACAGTCTGCATAATTTTATCGATGAGATAATATCTCCAGGAAAGCTGCCCGTCTGGCCCTTTCCATGAACATTTCTGTACACTACTACAAAGTATGGTAGTTGATTCCATGCTCTTTGCTTGTACTCATACAAATCTTGACTTTTTGTGTATGGACGTGTTTTGTTAAAACCTCATTTAGTATAATGTACAAAATGTCACATTAATACTTACTAATTTAACACCCACAGAGGCCCTGGTCAGTACCGTTATCTCTTGGGGAAGCTCTCATCGCAACTGGCTTTCCTGAAAGCCCGCCTTGTGGGGGGGCTCCTGGGTGCTGAAGACCTCCACTGTTGTTTGCACCATCACCTGCCTTGCTCCTAACACATTGTTGATGGTGCACCGAAAGCAAAAGACCTGTCAAATGAAGCAGGCTCATGTTGGAAGTAGGGCACTGACGCTGTTTCCAGGTCTGCCCGACGCACGCAGCAGGAGTCAGAAGGTTAAATGAAAGCATGTCTGTGCTGGAAAGCAATGATGGCAGAGCTGATAATCACCTGGTCTGGAACCCCAGGCAATAAAGGCAGGAAGGAGGATATTTTTAAAGGGTTTTAAATGTCTGTCTCTCTGCATTGCTCCCAGCTCCTCTGTGTCTGTGTCAAAATGTTCTTTACTGGATGTCTGACTTAGGAGCCCAGAGTGTGGTGAAAATGAGTGGTTATGGCATATTTTAAAGCATGATTTCTGACCCAAGTAATTAAAAACAATTTGACCACTGCTGCTGTTAGGAAATTCTGTACCACATTCCACACAGGAAGAGCTATGCCTTGTGCAGTCAAACATTAGCCCATTTCCATGGAAGCAAGATAACCCATGCTATGCATGGGCTATAGCGAGCTCTTCTCACTCCCAACCCCTATAACCCACGTTCTCACCTCAACCATATGCCCCTTTCAGCCAGGGCGACTGAGCACATGCCATCATTCCCTCTTCTGAGAGAACTCTTTGCTCTTCTTATATTGTCACGTCAGCTTCCAGGCCTGCCTTCTATAAGCTCTAACAGAACTGTTCACTATTGACCGGAGGCTTTGGCAGATTCATCTGTGGGGCCATTGATTAATCTCTCTCACCTACAGTCATCAGTAAGCTCCTTGAAAGTAAGGACACTGTCATTTTGGTTCATCAATATATCCCTGGTCCTTATTACTGTGTCTGGTCCTTACCAAATATTTAGTATCTATTTGAATAGATGAATCTATGAATCTATAGTGAATCAGTAAGTTAGAACTTGATATATATAAAACAAGAGGCCAAGTTTTAAACTAGAACTATTCAAAGTTAACACTGATTCATGCTATAAAGAAATTACCTCTTCTGTCCAACCCCCTTACAACTATCTGGCGAACTTCAACCCATTCCCAAGACTCAGTTTGTCTGTTACCTACTTTGGGCAGGATCCGTAATCCCCCAGACCATCCTAGATGTCCTTTTCCATTCCCAGATAGCTCTGTGACTTCATGTATCTACATTAGAGAACAAGTGCTGTATACGCTTCCATACTTGTTTCCACCGTGAGCCTGTGAGTGCCCCAAGGTCAGGCTCCATCTCTTCTGTTTGTTCTTTGTCAGATCTTACAGTGCCCAGCATAGAGAAGTGTTCCGTAAGTATTACGGAATAAATGGATGCCTCTCTCTACCAGTTATCAAGGTTGCGTTAGGCATTAAATTCTTCGGACTCTCCTAATGCATGCAAATATTACCTTCCAGTTCTTCCTTATTGAACGTTAACTCCCATAAACCTATCTTTCCTGAGAGGGTTCTTGAAAAAAGGGTGGGAAGGGATGTATAATTTTATTCCCTGACTTCTCACTGAGGTGTAATTTCTTTCGATTTTAAGAGAAAAGGGATCATCTCTGTTTTAACACCTTCTCTTTCTGATCCCTGAATCAGGCTGAGAAGTGTCATTCAGTCTAGAGGTTATAATGCTCGCTCCAGCTCTCTCTCTCACCTGGGACACAGTAAATGTGGTCAGTTCATCTCTCTGAGTCACAAACGAGTCATCTGTAAATGACGGCAAAGCACTAGATGCTTCCACAGCAATGCAAGGGCCAGTTCTGCTGCCTCCCAGTCAAGTATATCCAGGGTATCATGTTGCTTCACTGGACTAAGTGTTTCACATCTTGTTAAATGACGGTAAAGTGAAACCCGTCCCCATGAATGTTTAATGGACTTAAGGGAATGCCAGACGCAGACAATTCATTTGTTAAACACTGCAATTTGCAAAGAATTTCAAGTAGCTAACCTGGGCTTCAAGATAAAATAAAGACAGATTTGCCTGATACGGTGTGGAGCAGAAAATTTTCCCTCCCAAGGATTAGGATGTAAGTGGATAACTCATCACCCTCTGTGTAGTAGAAATAATGATAGAACTCCTAGGCTGGGCATTCAGAGTTTCCTAGTGGACACACTATGCAACTTGAGCTTGGACTCTGGATTTCCTCACTACTCTGGACATTTGGGAAGGATAATTTTCTGTTGCAGGGGAGGGCTAGCCTGTACATTGTGGAATATGTACCAGCACTTCTGTCCTCCTCTGCTCATGGATGCCTCTCCAGTTAAAACATCTGAAGTCTCTCCAGACTTTGCCAAAAGTTCTCTGGGGCAACAGTGCCCCCTGTTGAAGCACTGCGATATAAAGATGTGAGTTTGGCTTTCTGCTACTCATAAGCAGTCGGTCAGAGAGAAACTTTCCCAAGCTTTGAGTCCCATTTCCCTCTTCTGCACATAGTGGGTGTAAAATAAGTCGTCGTTGTTAGGACAAAATGAGGCAATGTGTTTATATCATTTAGCATGATTCCGTGTATGTACTCAGCCTATGGTGTGTGCTATTACAATGATCACGACTTCATTCGTTATTGTTAGCCTTTAACATGGATGTTGAAGAAAAAAAATGTAGACCTACGAAGAAAATCTGCTTTACTGAATTTTCTTCAATACATTTGCTCCGATATTCACGGAGAAAATTTGAACACACATCAGAGACCAGGGCTACCAGGCTTCCAGCAGCACAGATGTTCTCTATACTCATCCTTGCATATCTTCAGCATAGTATGGAAGGAGAGCAAACGCTTTTAAAAGTTTCTGTTCCTGAAGTAACTGGGTGGCTCAGTGGGTTAAAGCCTCTGTCTTTGGCTCCGGTCATGGTCTCAGGGTCCGGGATGGAGCCCTGCATTGGGCTCTCTGCTCAGTGGGGAGCCTGCTTCCCCCTCCCCCTCTGCCTGCCTCTCTGTCTACTTTTGCTCTCTCTGTCAAATAAACAAAAAAATCTAAAAAAAAAAAAAAGTTTCTATTCCTTTCCAATGTATTTCTGATATATATTCTCCCTTACTATTTTCTCCCATAATATACAACACTAAAAACTACAGTCCAATTGTTATTCGGTTCTTATAACAAAAATAGAAGCAAAAGTATCAGCAGGGATAAAGTTCACCAGATGGAATACTTGACTCAAAATAATATGGACTGAGATTGTACCACACAGTCAAATAGTTAAATGTAAATAATTTTAAGAAATATTATGTTCTCCTATTAAATTAGTAAAAGAAATGTTGATAAAGGTATAACAAAGCTGGTAGTCACCCACGCTGCTTTCTAGCACTGAAATTGATATGTGCCTCTGGGAATGCAACTTATTTATTCCAGTCCAGTCTGGTAAAAGGGACTGCTCAGGCCAGTCCCCTGGGCCCAAGCAGGCAAAGTGTAGGATGCTATGACCAGCATGCCTGTGTCTCCTCAGTGCACCTCACTCCCCTTCGTCAGGGTTCTTACAAGCCTTCCTTTCCTATCTATTCTCTGCCTGAACTCCCAGTCCAGCCTAAAACTGATGATTCCTTGAAATGTATTGTCCTAGCTGCCCACACCCCAACTCAGAGGGGGAAAAAAAATGTCCTATATATATATTCTCTTTACCCAAGATGGGAGAAATATAAAAAGCCACTTCCCCACATCTTATCTTGGGCCCCGTGGGAATGGTCCAGTTGAGGCCACTCTCCACATCCCTGGCTAACACACAAAAAAG
Source organism: Meles meles (assembly GCF_922984935.1). NCBI lineage: Eukaryota > Metazoa > Chordata > Mammalia > Carnivora > Mustelidae > Meles > Meles meles. The sequence goes on along the minus strand of NC_060078.1, from coordinate 41,758,080 downwards.
TCGATATGGGTGGGCCAGAGAGTGGAGGGGAGGGGAAGAAAAATAAAAGAAAACCCACTGTGCCCCAAATCTTTCAAGTGTTGGAACCCTTAAATTTTGTAATTTCTTGCTATTCTAATTCTAATCATCCCAATCAAATGAGGGGTGGAGAAACATGTGAGTGAGGAGTTCATTTTTGTATTCCTTTAATAGTAAACAATAGGAAAGAACAGGAATGTCCACAAGGAGGGAAGAATGAGGACATTGTGAAGTGGCCATTTGTGGACAAGTACACTATCTCCCAAATGAGTTCATGGAGAGCATAAAGCAGAGACAGAAAATGCTATTGATCATCTCTTTGGTGAAAATGAAGGATACAAAATTTTATGTGTGTTTTAGCTGGAACCCTGTAAAATATATAGGAACTGGTGGAGACTCTTTCCCAACCAAACTCTAGATAGGCTCCTTTGAGCCCTCTTTTCTACTGGGCCTTAACTTTGGCCTCTAAGAACTGTAGAATCCCAGCACAAATGATTTAATTCACTCATATCCACACTAAAATACTTGAGTAAACTTTAATATAGTCTCTCTCTCTGTTTTTTCATAGCCTCTAATAGCCTTCACCCCTAGAATGACCCTAACCTTCCTTAAAATGGCTGCTTGAAAACCTAAATCAAAACCAAAACCAAAAACTCTAAAGCCTCCAAAAGCATGTACTGTTTGTTCTAGCCAACACCTGAAGAATAGCCTCCACCTGCCTTTCTGGGAGCATTTACTTGGAAAAAGGCTTACAACTAACTCTAAGCTGCCCTTTGTCATTTTGAGATGTATATGTGTTTCCCCAGCTCAGGAGTTTCTTTCTCAAGGACCTGAAAGCCAAATCTTTGAAATGTAATTAGGAAGGACAGGACCTCTGTCTCCCCATCTCTGTGGAAGTACAGAATCCTAAACTCCATTAGTTGCCAGCTAACACACAGCTGGCAAATACACTGATTTTTCACTTCCCTGACTGTCAAGACCCTGCTGACTCCTCTCCCTATGCCCTCATTCTCCCTTTAAAACACCCAGTCAGATATATCAGATAAAGGGCTAGTATCCAAAATCTATAAGGAACTTAGCAAACTCAACACCCAAAGAACAAACAATCCAATCAAGAAATGGGCAGAGGACATGAACAGACATTTCTGCAAAGAAGACATCCAGATGGCCAACAGACACATGAAAAAGTGCTCCACGTCACTCGGCATCAGGGAAATACAAATCAAAACCACAATGAGATATCACCTCACACCAGTCAGAATGGCTAAAATTAACAAGTCAGGAAATGACAGATGCTGGAGAGGATGTGGAGAAAGGGGAACCCTCCTCCACTGTTGGTGGGAATGCAAGCTGGTCCAACCACTCTGGAAAACAGCATGGAGGTTCCTCAAAATGTTGAAAATAGAACTACCCTATGACCCAGCAATTGCACTACTGGGTATTTACCCTAAAGATACAAACATAGTGATCCGAAGGGGCACGTGTACCCGAATGTTTATAGCAGCAATGTCTACAATAGCCAGACTATGGAAAGAACCTAGATGTCCATCAACAGATGAATGGATCAAGAAGAAGTGGTATATATACACAATGGAATACTATGCAGCCATCAAAAGAAATGAAATCTTGCCATTTGCGACGACGTGGATGGAACTAGAGCGTATCATGCTTAGTGAAATAAGTCAATCGGAGAAAGACAACTATCATATGATCTCCCTGATATGAGGACATGGAGAAGCAACATGGGGGGTTAGGGGGATAGGAGAAGAATAAATGAAACAAGATGGGATTGGGAGGGAGACAAACCATAAATGACTCTTAATCTCACAAAACAAACTGGGGGTTGCTGGGGGGAGGTGGGATTGGGAGAGGGGGAGCGGGCTATGGACATTGGGGAGGGGAGGCGAACCATAAGAGACTATGGACTCTGAAAAACAACCTGAGGGTTTTGAAGGGTCAGGGGTGGGAGGTTGGGGGAACAGGTGGTGGGTGATGGGGAGGGCACGTTTTGCATGGAGCACTGGGTGTTGTGCAAAAAGAATGAATACTGTTACGCTGAAAAAAAAAAAATAAATAAAAAGGGAAAAAATAAATAAATAAATAAAACACCCAGTCCCCTCTGTGCAAACTGAAGTGGAGTTCAGCTCATGCTGGAGCTTCTTCCAATAATACATTACTGATTAAAATCTGTGCTTACTGTTTTAACTAGTGCTTGCCTTTGTTTATCTTCAGCAGGTCCAGTTACTAAGGAATTGAAACCCTCCATCACTGCATTTGTGTGGCGAGGTGGCGAGATAATACCCAGAAATCATTAGCAAAAGCATCCCTTCTCTTACAGGAAAGAATAGTCCCCACATAGCTATGATTACAAGTTTAACAAAACTTTGCTGGGAAGCAATTCTGATTTATGAATTCACACTAAACATCTAAGTACATCTGTTATGCATAGAAAATGGTGACTTTCTGGGTAATGATTTTTTAGAATCACAAATGATGTACAAATCCCCAGTGATTTATGCATTTGGAGGGGCATGAATATGTCCTGGGTGATTGCCTATTATACTCAAATACTAGGTTTATACCAGGGCCTTTGTTCCTTCCTTTTGTGTCTCAGAATCTGGAAGGGCAATCTTATATGGGGGCAAAGAATTTGCTAACCTGAGAGGAATATTCCCGTATGTCTTAGATGATATTTGCTTGTCTTTAATTAAGTGTTTTGCAATCTATCGCAGAAATGATTAAAACAACTGTAGAAAGAATGTAGGATTCAAAGAGCTCGTATTTCAAGTTCTGCTACCTATTTAAGGTTTGGTATTAGGACATACTGACTCTGAGAATCCCACTCTCCCTTCCCACCTGTCTTACCTTTGACGTCTCTCACATCCCTTAAATTGGAGTTGCTTGAATATAGTACACATTCTCAGGACTCCATGGCTTCATTTTTTCTGTTTCTCCTAGTCTCTTTTCCTTTGCTCTTTGACTAGCTGATGAACCTTTCACCCATCCGCCTCCTTTTGGTTTCCTCTCCAGTCTACTGCAGTGTCAACCATCTCAGCCCACGAACCCCTCTGGTTCTGGTTGTCTTTATCTCTTACTACAGTTAAGTTCCCATAAGGTAGAGAACATTGGATCCCTGGTGCCCAGCACCATTTTCTGACACAGAGTAAGAATGTAGTAAGTCATTATGGAACAAACAACCACAGCTCTTTTTGCTTCTAGAGATTAATTTATATTGCACAGTGTAATCAAAAGCTGAGATTTAGTTTTTCTGTTTCAACTTGCACATGTGCACGTGCACACACCCAGAACGGCAAGACGATTTAAGGAAAAATCTATAAAGTACTGAAAAAAAAAAAAAAAACTACAAGTCTGATCCCAAGCTCCCTATCTCTTCTGAACTGGAAGCACTGAGGTGGGCTAGTGGAAGAGATATACAGACAGGTAACTTACACTTTGCAGCTGGACATGATTTTTCGCCAAGTTTTCTGACTTTGCCATTGTGCTGGATGCTTTGAGGCTGTAGTTTTTACCACTTTGTGGTTCTTTCAGCTGCTCTTGAATTTGTTTAGCTTGTTTCCTGCAGGTTTAAATAAACATATAAATACTTACATCACTTTATTCTATTCATATTTTGGGGGTTCATTCATTCCCAGCATCTATATTTGTCATTTGTGAAACCTGGAAAACTCAGTTTACAAGAACATCCTTCCCTCACTTTCAACCTGCCAGCCCCATCAGATAACTTCTAATCTGGAGAGAAGCTGGTTTTATCCATCAACATCCTGGGATTCACAGCCAGTGGTGTGCCAAAGGAAGACAGAAGCATACACAATGCATTGTCCTGGCCCCCAAGGATGCAAGAGGTCCCTAACCCTTAGTGCTCAGTGGTAAAGAATTAGAAATGCTCTCAAGTAACCAGTGGAAAAATTTGAAGTTTGGACCCAACAGCCACATATAACACAGATAACATAGTAACAAAGTTACATCTCTAGTTGTTTCATTTACATTTCCAAACATATATAGCTTGATCACATAGCCTGCATATATACTGTAAGTATATACCCTCTTCTACAATTTAGAAATAGCTCATTTATTATTATCATTAAATCTGAATGTGAAGATTTTTATTTCTACTTTGTAAATAACAGTTAAAAAAATAGTTAACTCAAAAAAAAAATAGTTAACTCTTGGAAGAACATCTTAAAATGATGCCAAGCATCACTTTAAGTGTTTTCCATGTATCAACTCAGTTATTATTTGTCATAATTCTGTGTGATGGAGCATTAACCTATACTCATTTAATATATGAGGAAACAGGGGCACAGAGAAGCTAAATAATTTTTCCAGAGTCACATTGCTAGTAAGTGGTGGAGGTGAATTACTCTCAACCACCACTTCGTACTGTCAAACCACTTGCCTATATTCCTACAGCATCTCAGTGGGAACACTGAGACTATTCTCAAGTTTCAGATTCTCACCAAAGTGCTCTTGCCTGCATATGTGGGTAACTGCTGCTAACCACAAGGATGCAACAAATTACTCCCTTATTAACTGCTCTCTTCCAAGGGCTTTACATTAATTATCTATCAGCAGAAGACTCAGTACCCAGAAACACATATGCACACACACACTGCAGAATCATCCAGCCCACCCCAAACTTTCAACTCTTCCCCAAATCCCTATCAAGGATAGAGCCTTTGGTGGAGTATGCACATGGTATCCTGCAGAGAGCTTTTCCTGAGAATGGGCTTGGGTCTCCATCCCAGCTCTGCCACCCACCATTTTTGCTTTGATTTACTAAATCAAAATGACGGTTTTCCTAAACTTCCTTGAGCCTCAGTTTCCTCATCTGTGCATGGTGTTGTAAAAGCTAACTTCCATGGATACTGTGGAAATGAAATGTGAGGACATCTGCAAAGTGTTGATCTGCTCCCCTTCTCATCATTTAGTAAGCTTAGTTGTATGGGCAGATCCTATAGAGAAATTAGAACATTGGCTCAAAGATAAAGGAAAAGATTGTATTAATTGCATCTCTTACAAGCAAGTGACAGTGTTTGGTACTGGATTTGGAAGCTCTGAGAACCATTAACTCTTTTGAATTTACAACAGCTGTGATGTAGCTCTGTTTGTTTAAAAATTACTTTTACATTTTCAATTGTTTGGGGAGTTTTTATCTCCAGTACTTTTAGTTGCTTTAATCCAGTTGTAATAATCTATTTCCTAAGAGATAGTCTGTAGCCTATTGTTAAAAATAAATCTCTCATATCAGAATTATATGAAGCACATTATAGCCACAAAATTCCATCAGGGATTCACTGATGAAGGAAACAGGAGATCAGGAGGTTCTACTCGAAAGGGTTTGGCACAGAGTAAGGACCCAGTTACTCTCTGAAGGATTAAGTAGTAGAAACATTAACTATCTTTCCAGTAATTCTGTAATTCAGTGTCTGGGAAATGCCAGCTTCTAAAGGAATTTTCCTCATAAAAATGTGTGATTGCAGTTTCCTTTTATATTTTATATATGCAGTCCTTTTATATTTTGCTTTCCTTACTGGCTTCTCACTCAAGTCCTGACTCAGTAATATTCCAGAATAAGCAGGCTTTCCTTTCTAAACCAGCCGCCTTCTCTACGCATACCTACCCTGTCCCAAACACACATACTTTTGCCCTTTCTTCCTTCATCCAGCAAATGGGAACCAGGACATGAGAGGTATCTGATTAAAATACCATTACCTCTCTCACAAGAGTCAATGCTCTGGGAAAGACAAGATAAGGACTTTCCACACTGGAACCCTACTAGCCTAACAATGTCAACATTAACATTTTGTAGTTCATTGAGTTTTAAGTTTCTCTGGTCCAGTTTATCAGAATAGAAATGATATATAAATTGTGGAATATCAGGCATTACAAGTCCACTGGTAGGCACTGTTGGTAACGTTGTGGGATGGGTTCCTGGGGAAGCAGGCACTTAGAAGGAGACAGAATGAAGGATTTTTATTAGGGAAGGCCCTTTGGATCAACAGCTGTGGAATCAAAGGAAGGGAAGCAGGACAGGGCTAAGGGAAAGAATTGGAATGTAATGCAGTCTCAGTGATGCAGATCCCAGTCCTTTGGGATGCTCTGAAACCAGCATGGCCTTGCATCCTAAATTGGGGCAAAGATCCAAGTCTTTGGAGCCTCACATTGACCTGTTGTTGGAAGTGGGCTATCTCAGGTCAGAGGAAGGCAAGTTTTATCATATTTGTTTTAGCAACTGGAGTACTAAGATCTTCATTGATCAAGAGAATCAAGGCTGCACATCAGAGCAACTACTGCCTATCTTTAACGGGCTTTCCTTGGGCTAAAATCTTTGACTTCAGAGGATGATAACCTATGGTTAGGGCTGGTTTTTACTGGGAGCACCACTTTTCCTTTTTCCTTCTGTTTTTCCCAGTCATGATCATTATTCATCCTAGCTTCTGTCTCCTGGAACATCTCTCCTATCTCAATTCCATTTTTTACAGTTGAATCATGTCTTGCACTTCCCAAGTCTACTAAGGACTTTAACAGGCAGCCTTACACTTCTTACCCATATGATTTGAAAGCAAAAGGAAACCTACAAAAATTTACAGTTGCCATGTGAGCCCCATCAGCCAGATTTGAATAGCTCAACTAATATTTCCAATAACAACTTATGGGAATATATGGGCTTATTGGAAGTGATGAGAAGATAATTTCTTTCATTGTGTCCTTTCAAGTTGTGGAGGTTCAATGAACTTAGAAAATCCTCTAAATCCAAGAAGGTGTTGATCGCTTCTATCTCATCATGTTATTTCCCTTCAAACTTTCATTTGCTAACAATTTACTGTATATTCCATGTAGCAAGGCCATGCCTTAGCAAGGGTCACAAGACGATGGGCAAAGGACCAGAGTGGCAGGACCTGAGGAATTATGGGGACTAAAATATAAATGATTCAGGGGAATGTGAGCTTTTGTGTAACTCTTGACTTTATCTGGCTAGGAACTATGTATCCCAGTATACAGAATGCTGGTTCAGGTGAATTTACTTAAAAACCAATGATGGAGATTTCCTAGAATCCTATAAGACTTGGCACTTCCAAGATGAAGTCAAACAAATGATACACGTTATTACAACATTATGGTATGTGTGAAAGTAAGGGAAGTTCGAGGTAGAGTTTGTCTATGCCATTATCCCTGAGATATGGGGATGGGGATTAGAATTCTGGGAATGAGTGGAAAGACACATGTGCCAGGGTGCTATAAAAGTTTACATTGCTTTCAGCTATATAGATTAGGTGTTTGTGTGAGGTATAGCACTCCTCTCAGGCAAAGAAAAATAAAGGAAGAGCTTGCCTGGAAATTGTGCTAGAAGGAAATACACTCTAGGTCTCTAATGAGAAATATAACTCCACCTGGAAAAGGCTTCAATTTTTTATTATTACTTTGTTATTCTCACTTTTTAAAGTTATTTAATTTTTTAATAAAAATATGTCCCAGCTGGGCAGGCAAAAAGACAACATCCCGATTAGTGTTCCTCCCTTGGCTCAGTTCTTGGAGTCCCCCATAATGAATGATGTTGCACAGTGTTTCCATTAAACCCCGACACCTCACTGAGCCCCAGGAGGAGGTGTTCATCTCAGAGCCCACATCCTGCCTAGAGAGGGAAAGATTGACAACTATGAAGATGGCAGTCCTTGAATTATCCAGCTGCTTTCCGTTTGTGTGATTGTCATAATCAGTCTTTCCTTTACATGTGGTACAACTACAAATTATACTCTAAAAATAAGTGATTAACCACCACTCGATGGTAATTTGCTTATTGTTAAATACACAATTTCTCTCCTGTACACAGCACTTGCGGGGAGACCCTTCTAACGCCCTGTGGCGTATGATTACACCCTCATGTCCTGGTGCATGCTCTGCACTCTGCCGTTACACAGCCTCTACGTTCCAGTGTGGAAACCCACAGGTGTTTCATTATTTACTCTCTGGAACACTATGCTGTGCTCTCTACACTGTTATCCCGTTAATCCCTAACAAATTCTGTAAGGTAAATATTATTTTCGGCCATATTTTACCAAAAAGGAAACTGAGGCTGAGGGACTGGATGAAATTTGCCTATTAATACATAACAAGCAAGAGGCAGCCTGGAGATTTGAATACAGGTATGAGTGAGGCAGGTACAATCCTGACCCGATGCCACATAAGCTCCCTAAGAGGACACACCAAGCGTTATGGGTGGCACCAGTGCACAGTATTCCTGATTCACCCTACACAGTTTCACCTTCCAGCATCTAGCCAAAGGACTGTGGGAGCCGATGTGGTAGGGTAGTTTCGAGCACGCAATTTCAACCAGGGTTGTGGAAATTCAAAGACCCTATCTGTGTGGCTTTGACAAATTAATATTTTAAAATTAAATTCTGTTATTATTTGAAAAATGCAACTAAGGAACAATTCAAATTGTTGTGAGGATTGGGGGATAATGCAAAGCCCAGTGTCCCTGACAAAGAGTTAAGTTCTCCAAAATGAATACTAATAACTGTCACAGCCAAGAGTTGCCTAGGAGACATGACAATTAAATATGATGTAGTATCCTAGATGGGGCCTGGAACAAAGCATATGGGGTAAAAACTAAGGATATCTGGAAGTATGAACTTCAGTTAGTAATACAGTATGAATATTAGTCATTGCGACAAATGCAACATACTAACATATGACATTAGTGTTAGGGGAAACTGTGTCTGGGCTATGCAGGATCTATCTGTACCATTTTCACAGTAACTCTGAATATCTAAACCTATTCTGAAATAGTTCATTAAAAAGTAGTTACTAATTATGGACCCATGCCCAAGTTTCCACTCTTTTTTAAAATAATAATTGCTGTTCTTTTTAAAGATCAACATATACAACACGCAGACAGGTGTCATAGACTATATCTGGAAACGGATCCATTTTTAGAAGAGCAAATGGGTAGACAAATATAGGTCCAATGAAAAGCAATTACACATTGGCTTGCATTTCAGACAAGCTGTAAGAATAGAATCTGTGCCAACTTCTTAAGGCTTGCATGACTTAAAAAAATTTCCATAAATAAAATACCTTTTTGGAGTAAATATATTTGTATGTATATATAGGTATGTATATAATTTATTATACATTATTAGTCAAAATTAGTACCCTTATAAGCAGAAGTTTTGGTTTCTTTTTTAAAATTTATGTATTTATTTACTTAAGTAATTTCTATACCCAACATTGGGCTTAAACTCACAACCCTAAGATCAAGAGCCACATACTCTTGACTGAGCAACCAGGTACCCCAGAAGTTTCTATTCCTTAGCAGGGGAAGTATATTTGACATGTGCTTATCGACTGATAAACCAAAGTAGATCTTGCAGTATTCCTATTTCATATTAGGCTGAAATCTTTATGGATATCAGGTAAAGATACTATGAAAGGAAAAGTATTTTTTCCCCCAGAAAACCTAGATATTTGTTGATAATGCTTAGATCTACAGCAATGACTTCTCTGTTCAGAAGTGTTAACCCCTAGTGACAGGCAGACATAGGCTTTACTTGTGGCAGGTAATCAAAAATTGCAAAGAACATAGAATATTCATGATCACAGAGTGGAATGATCACTATGTATACCAAAGAGAAACCACACGCACACACATACACACACGTATGCACATACTGCATATACTCCCCACAGTCTTTAAGAGATTCAAAATCATTCGTAGATGTTTGATGGACCCATTTGCACAAGATCCCTCTGCCTGAACACAGACGGTGAAATTAAAGAAAGACAAAGTGCTTTCTCTGAGAAGTAACCTTTTAACACTTGAGAGATGGTCTTACTTGCTTTTGAAGTAGAATGCTGCACAGAACATGCCCACGATGACAATTCCAAAGATGATACATGAAATTGACAGCACCTGCCTTTGATAAACTTCTTCACTCTCTGTGAATTTGAAAAACAGAATTAGAATGGATGTTAGCAGGGCACAATTTCCAACCTTTTACTTCTGAGTTGGTAGGAGCTTTTCAAAGAAAACTTTTTTGTTCCTGTCATGAATAGGAAAAAAGGAGGAAGTTATTATGATTCAATTTCTTTGCAATCATCTACTGGCTAGCTGGTTGTTATTTTTTGTACATGCACAGTTAAAATACACTTATACACATATATCACAATTATGAATCTTATTATCAAAAGACATTCCATAAATTTAGCACATACAGGGACATACGTTTTTGAAATTATGGTGGGGCCCAAAATAATCTTCTAGAGAAACAAATATGTGTCCACCAGAATTTTCCTGTGCCAGTGATGTCTTCCAGTTTATTTTATGTGATACTGATGCCACTATATTTCCTGATTTGGTCCTCAGCTGTCTGTCTCCCATTCATCCATTCCCTACTATGATTTATATTACTAATGAAAGAGAACTTCAATATGTATGTGAATATTTATTCACCCAATTCTTGACTTCCTCAGTATCAGTGATCTGGCACAGTGATCTCAACCTCTATTACTAAGGTCATATCTTATAACTTATTTTTTTTAAAATATTTTATTTATTTGACAGAGAGAAATCACAACTAGGCAGAGAGGCAGGCAGAGAGAGAGGAGGAAGCAGGCTCCCTGCGGAGCAGAGAGCCCGATGCGGGTCTCGATCCCAGGACCCCAGGATCATGACCTGAGCCAAAGTCAGAGGCCTCAACCCACTAAGTGACCCAGGCGCCCCTCTTATAACTTCTTATCACAAAAAAAATAAGAATTCAAAAATAAGCATGTTACTCTTATAGCCATTACCATTTATACTCCCAGCTCATTTCTGAAATATGTCTACTGAAACAGTTCTCCCAGCTCATCAAGACCTTTTTATCTATAGATCTCAGAACTTTCTATCTGTTAATTATCCTCCTCTTGTCTTCATTTTCTTTCTTTACACAGCAGGGAGACTATGATCCATGATTAGTCATTCACTCTCTTGCAAATACCATCAACTACTGATCTCTTTCTCCTCCCTTTTTACCCATTTGGCAGAATAACTGCATACAAATCCAAGAAGCTGCCTTTTTCATACCTCAACCTTGAGCAGCTCAGAATTGGGAGAGAAGATTATACAATCAGGAAGATGGGATCGATAAAAGTTGACAATGGCATTACTTAACTAGACATCTAACAGTGACTAAAGACCTCATCAGTCTGCTTCTCCATTTTTCTAATGGTTACCCATACCTCCTCCAAACTACTCAAACATCTGACTTACTCTCCCTCACTTTCAGATCTCCCATATATGTTATAAAGAAAAGGAAGTATGAATAGTAAAAATCGTCTCTACTTATAACACAAAATATACAAAATCAACTACATCTATTCATTTTGTTTCTCTCTTAACATAGTGCAGTATTTCTCAAACTATATGGTGCATAGGAGTCACCTTGAGAACGGAAGGAGACTGCCACCTACATTCTCCTAGAGTTACTGATTTAGCAGGTATGAAGTGGGGATAGGACAGCTACTTTTTTTTTAAGTTCCAAGGTTTCCAAGGTAATTTTGTTGCTGTTGGTCTGTGAAACAAGACCAGTTGAGAACAACTGAATAGACTAAAAATCTTCAGAACGTGCATCAACCATGTAAAAATAGGGGAAGTTTTTTGTTGTCATTTATGCCAACATGGTATAATATCCATTTTGGACCTTCTAAGTAAAAATATTTATTTAAAAGAAAGTTTCAGATACCTTGCATGCACACTAAAATTAGAGAATGATTCAATTGGGGAAAGTGTTATATTTTTGTCAAAGACTAATTACTTTGGATGCCATTGTCTTCTATCATCTCGGGGTCTTCTCATCACTTAACATTGAAGGGAAGGAAACACATTACAATTCATTCTATGATACCAGCATTACCATTATACCAAAACCAGAAAAAGACATAAAATGAAATGACATGTTGACATATATCCCTGAATTGACATGCAAAAAATCTTAACAAAATTTTAGAAAATCAAATCCAATAAGATGTTAAAAGTAATACATCATGACCAAGTGGGGTTGATACAAGGAATACAAGGTTGGTTTGATTTTTTAAATTAATCTATGTAATTCACAATTTTAACAGTCAAGAAAAAAATATTTAATTATCAGATTAGAGGGAAAAATCACTAACAAAATCTAAGATTCATTCCTCATTAAGACTCTCAACAACTAAGAATAAAAGGGAACCTTCTCATCCTGATAAAGAGTATCTATAATAATCTCTACCTAGGTGTGAAAGACAGGATGTTTTTCCCCTAAGATCAGGGATACAGTAAAAAAATCTACTTTTACCACTTCTTTTTTTTTTAAGATTTTATTTATTTATTTGTCAGAAAGAGAGAGGGAGAGAGAGTGAGCGAGCACAGGCAGGCAGAGGGAGAAGCAGGCTCCCTGCTGAGCAAGGAGCCAGATGTGGGACTCGATCCCAGGATGCTGGGATCATGACCTGAGCCGAAGGCAGCTGCTTAACCAACTCAGCTACCCATGCGTCCCTACTTTTACCACTTCTATTCCACACTGTAATGTAGGTTTGGTCAGTGGAATAAGTAAAAAATAGAAATTAAAGTCATTCAGTTGAGGAAAGTTGATGGAAAATCATCTTTGTTCTCAGACTATATGATCATCTGTGCAAAAAAGCTGATGAAATCTATAAAGAGCTAGTGTAACTAACAAGTAAGCTTAGCAAGTTTTCAGGATACAAAGTTGCAGGATAGACAATACAAAAATCAAAAATGCATGTCTATTTAGTAGCCACAAATAATCAGAAATTGAGATGAAGGTATCACAGAACCATCAAAATACAGTTTGAAGAGGTACATTTGACAAAAGATACACTTGGCCTCTACATTGAAATCTACCATACATTACTGAGATAATTTAAAGAGGACCTAAATCAATGGAGAGATATATCACACTTAGAAATTAAAAGACTCGGTATTATTAAGATGTCACCTCTCTTCAATTTGATGGATAGATTGAGTGCAATTCTATTTAAAATCTCAGGAGGCATTTTGCTATTGTTGTAGAAATCAACAAGATGATTCTAAATGTAATATGAAATATAAAAGATCTACAGTAGCAAAATAACTTTTTCATAACCAAGAGAACAAAACTGTAGTAGTTAAAATACTTTATTCCGAGACTTAATATAAAACTATAGTAATCAAGGGAAGATGGTATTGGCCTATTTATAGACAGATAAATCAATGGAATAAACAAAAGAGTCCAGAAATATATGCAAACATATGTGGTCAGTTCATTTTTGATACAGATGTCAAGGTATTTAATGGGGAAAGGATATTTTCAAAAAGCACAGTGTCACAATAGTATAGCCATATCCACTAAAATGAACCTTAACCTTAACTTCATACCTTATTCAAATATAGGTTCATGAGGAATAATAGACCTTAATATAGTATCTTATGGTATGAAACTATTAGGAAATGTAGAAGAAAATCTTAGTAATATGGGTATGACAAAGATTACTTAACTATAACACAAAAGATAGAAGCTATAAATTTTTTTAGATCAATAAAATGAACTTTTTCCAAATTAACAATATTTAATCTTCAAGACTGTCATGAAAATGAAAAACAAAACAAAACAAAACAGGGCACATTCTTGGGGAAAAACCCGCAAGATATGTAATCAACAATAGACCTGTGTCTTCAATACATAAGCGTCTCTTATTCAACAATAGGAAAGACAAGCAACCCCGTTTAAAAATGGGCAAAATATCTGAATGAACACTTTTGCGAAGATATATAGATGGTAAACACATAAAAAGATGCTCAACATTGTAGAGTTGAAAGTTAAACTATAATGAGGCAACATGGCATCACTACTAGAACCACTAATATTAAAGGCTGACCATACCAAGGGTGTGAACAATTTGGATTCTCGTGTACTTCTGATAGAAATGAAAAATGGTACAACCACTTAAAAAACAGTTTCATAGAAAGTTAAGCATATACCTACCTTATGACACAGCCATTCTATTCCTAAGTATTTGCCCAAGACTAATGAAAGCATATATTCATTATGTACATAAATATTCGTATCAGCTTTACTTGCAATAGCAAAAAACAAAACAAACAAACAAAATCTTGGAACAACCCAAAAGCCAATTAGCAGATAAATGAATAAACAAATTGTGGTATAGCCATACAATGGAATCTCACTTAGCAATGAAAAAGAAAGAACTAGTCCCCTGGGGCTAATAATACACTATATGTTTATAAAAAAATAAAAAGAAATTATATAAAAAAAGAAAGAACTAGTGATAAAAGCAATTTTACACATGAATCTCAGACTAACTAGGTTGAGTTCAGTAAGTCAGACAAGAAAAAGGTATCTGTTATGTTATTCCAGTTATATAAAATCCTGGAAAATGGAGGGGTGCCTAAGTGGCTCAGTCAGTTAAATGTCTGCCTTTGGCTCAGATCATGATCCCAGGGTCCTCAGATGAAGCCCCCTGCTGTCAAATGGAGCGAGCCTGTTTATCCCTTTCCTTCCCACTCATGCTATCTCTCACTTTCTCTGTTACTATCTCTTTCTCTCTCTCTCTCAAATAAATAAATAAAATCTTTAAAAAAAAATCCTGGAAAATGGAAACTAATCCATAGTAGTAGAAAGCGTGAGTAGGTATCTGGGGTCAGGAGTAGGAAGGAGTGGAGGAAAGAGACCACAAAGTGGCATGAAGAGACGTTGGAGAGTCATAAATATGCTTATTGTCTCAAATGTGATGATGTTCTCATGATAAATGCTTATGTCAAAATGTATCAAATGATAAATTTCAAATAAGTGCTTTATTTTATGTAGCAAATATAGTAGCAAGTATAATAACAAAATATTAATTCTGGGGGACAAAAGAATACAGGGAATATAGAAGTATAGACATAATATAAAAAATACATGCTCGATACAACATTGTCGCCCATACTAACCAGTGTCTTTTTCTTCTACCATGTCTAACATTCAACTGTTTAGAGTCTCAACACATACTCTTTTCTTTCTCTCTTGAATCTTATTCTTGTATTTCTCCCTTAAATGCCTACTCACCTCTTTGGTCTCAAATTAAGCGTCATTATCTCAAAAAAATCTTGCACTGCATTGTAAACTTCATGGTACAAGGGACTGTGTTTTTGTTGATCTATTTGTTTGATTCACTACTATTTCCCAATCACCTAGTGCAATGCTTCTTACATAGTTGACACTGTCAGACTTATTGCCTAGGGAATAAGTAGATATTTCTGCCTTTGGAGGGATTTTCTGCTTTAAGCCATGTATGATACATCAAGTCTCACCTGGGGATATTCTTCTGGTTTATTACTTCTCTTTTATTCGCACTGTGTCTTCCCTGGCTTCCCGCAAAGCCTCCTTTCCTGAGCAACCACCTGCAAATAACCTTACCCATTCCTGAGATCTAGACCTGGCTCCTCTCAGTGGCATTTACCATCCAAACCTGGCCTCCTCACTGTGACTCTACTCACAAAGTCCTTTTCAGAGGGCAAAGTGTCATAAGGAAAAATGGTGAAGCCATGGGTTTTCAGGCCTCCAAAGATACTGTAGCATGATCTGCAGACAGGTAGATACTCCTATGGCTCTTTTTCTTTTCCATAGCATCTAATTGCCAGCCCCTGGCTTCTTTGTTGATTTTCAGGTTGCCTGGTCAAGCTCCGGGAAGACACTGTGTGTGTTGGATTTGAGTATTATTCTCAACACTCTTCCGTCCCTGCACTGGTACACTGCCTGGTTTTACATTTACAGTGCTGATGCCAATTCGTAACCAGAAAAACTAGACTGAAGGTTGGCTCATGGACACAGAATTCCCCATACCATGACTTTCTGGGTCATGACCCAGAAAGCTTCCAGAGCCAGCTGAAATGAGTCCATGACTTGTGATGTTCCTCTAACAGCAAAGTCAATTGCAGTAATTCATCTTTAATTAGGCAAATAGATATCAGATGCAACAGATCTGGATGAAAACCTTTATTTGCAGAGCCTGATTTCTGGGACTTATTTTCTTTTTTCCTTCTTTCTTTCTTTTTTTTTTTTTTTTTTTTTCCTTTCCTGAGACTATGCACTGTATTCTCTTTAAATATGACGGTATATTTTGTAGTCCTTTTTCCTGCAGAAGTATACTAGGAAACAGTGATTTAGAAGAACTATCCCCTGTTCACTCCCACTTAGGCTCTATTTCCATTGTATTCAGACAGAAGTATCAGAAAACAGAATTTAAGCCTAATTTCTGTATAAATGGAGAGGGGCAATCATGTGGCTCTGGCAATCCTTGGTTGATTATTTTTAATATGGCAAAATTCAAATTAAAGGAATAAAAAATGTATTACTGAGACCTTGTTTGGGCATATTGCCATCTTAAAGGCTGTCATCTTTTCCAACCGCACATTTATAAGCTCATTAAATTTTCCAGTTGAACTTGGAACCAAATATGTAGTTGTACCAACTATAGAGAATTTCATTTCACTTAATTGTTGTGAGTTGATGACTATAATGGAATAAGTGTGACTTATCTACTTCTATCATTGCATATGATAACCTACCTCACCCTGCCTCTGCCAATAAAAAGAATTATGAAAATGATGGATAATAATACCCGCTAAAACAAAAAAGAAAAAGACTATCTGCTAAACTGAATGATTTCCTCATAAAATCTATGTACTGTTTTTGTTCTTATTTGAAGCTAGTCAAATATAGCCTGGGGAAATGCACAAAATCAATTCTGAGTTTAAATCAAGAGTGAAATTAAAACTCTAAAGACTGTGAGTGAATTTATAGACCCAGGTGTAGTTACAGTGATATCACTATCAATGCCTTTGAGTGATAGAGCGTTACTCGAGAGCTAGCATGGGTGAGTTACAAGAAACAAAGAGTTGGGAGTCTGGCAATTTTGGATTTGACTTTAATTTTAGCCACTTTCAATATGAGTAACCACAAATCTATTACTTTGCCTTTATAAACTTTAATTTCCTATCTGAATAAAGGCAATGTTATGAAATACTGAGTGTAATAAATGTTATAAGAAGGAGGTTAGATAATGCTACAAAAGCATATGGTACAGAAAACTGACCTAGTCATAGAAGCCAGAGATCAGATATCTCAGATATAATATTAGAAGCCAATCAGGTAAGAGTAATGGGGGTGGGGAGGGTGGTCCAGGCTAAGGAAAGAGCTTGTGCATAGGCCCTGGAACAGGAGATAAAATGGCATGCTCAGGAATCTAGAAGTTACCTACTCCCACCGGGCCTTTGTACAAGTCATTCTCTTTAGCAGCTGGGCAGAACAACACAGAGGCAACGCAGAAGCTGTGTACATGTAACATGTAACTGTGTAATATGTCGCCACAACAGCAGGAAGGTGCTGAAGGATCTGAAAGGAGAGGAATGTGATGCGATAACATTTACACTCCTTTTATATGCAATATGCAGGGAAGATTAAAAGGAATAAAATAAGTGCAGAGTCCTGTTAGGAGGACATTAAATCAACTCAGGTAAAATATGATGGATGGTTGTACAAGAGTAGTAACAACCGTGGTGGAGAGAGGAGTAAACAGAAGTAAAAAGCACTCAGATTGAAAATACTCAGGTACTAGACAATGATGTTCTGAACTAAGATAGTGTATTTTGGAGGAGGTTCAGACTTGGAAGATAACAAACTCAGCTTTGGACTTGGTGAGTCTTGAAAGCCTGTAAAATATCTAAGATCTGGGGCACCTGGGTGGCTCAGTGGGTTAAAGCCTCTACCTTCAGCTCAGGTCATGATCCCGGGGTCCTAGGATCGAGCCCCACATCGGGCTCTCTGCTCTGCGGGGAGCCTGCTTCCTCCTCTCTCTCTGCCTGCTTCTCTGCCTAGTTATGATTTCTCTTTGTTAAATAAATAAAATATTTTTAAAAAATTTAGATCTGCATATTTAAGCATGCAGATCTAGGCTAAGAGGAGGTGACAGGGTTCTGGATATAAAGTTATGGATTATGCATATAACTGCGACCAAGTGTTCTGATAAGATGGTCCAAGAAAATACAGAGTAATACGAAAAGAGTGTCTGACTTAGAGCTTTGAGGGACTCTAAAATTTTATGGGAGGTTAGAGAAGGATCCCATAAAGGAGATGGAAAAGGACAGCCAACCAGGCAAAGCAAATAAGGAAAAAGAATATCCTCCAAATAACCAAAGTAACTAACCATGATAGTGGCATGGAAGAAAATATAAAGGGTTTTTCTAAATTTCAGGCTATTGAATGCTTCTGAGGGGCCAATTTAGATAATGTCCTTTAATTTAGGGACATAGAGGTCACTGAGCAACTGCAAAAGTCCCTAGTCTTTGGTGGAATCATGAAGATAGTCTCATGTATTATGTAACTTTCACATACTGAAAGACAAATGCCCCTTCACCAAACCTGCCCTGTCTGCTACCACTTCAGCCCGGATGCAGAAGCTGGAATTCCAGCCTAATTCCAGAAAGCAGTGAATGCCTACTTTGTTAACTTGAGGCTATCACTAACTTCATTATAGAGACATTGTGAGGATTAAGGGAATTAAGACGTACAGGGTGTTGCCATACCTAACTCTGAGTGCTCACTCAATATTAGGCTGAACTATATAAAATTGCTATGGGTGGCGGCAATAACTGGCAGTTTAACTTGGTTCTGTCTAATACATGGCAACTGTTATTATTATTCTATGGGATGTCAACATTGCTGCACTCCATTTTTTTTTAATATTTTATTTATCTGACAGAGAGAAATCACAACTAGGCAGAGAGGCAGGCAGAGAGAGAGGAGGAAGCAGGTTCCCCGCAGAGAAGAGAGCCCGATGTGGGGCTCGATCCCAGGACCCCAGGATCATGACCTGAGCCGAAGGCAGAGGCTTTAACCCACTGAGCCACCCAGGTGCCCCAACTGCACTCCATTTTTAAAAATCCAGATTACAAATCCATTTTTGAGGGCAGAACCAATCTTCAGTTAAATAAGAATGGATAAAGTGTGTTTCCATTGTTCTCCAGCTCCCAACTCTGTTCCTTTTCCTTTTCTCTGATGCATAGAACTCACTGTTCTCTTTTTATAGGATCATATTTCAGGCTATAAAGGTGAAACTAGAGAAAGTAACATTATGGTGAAGCTGCAGAAACTGACGCTGGCCCAGTGGAAAAAATCTTTCTGGCAAGCAGCCTGCCCAAGACTCTAGAAAGATTAGTGGGAGCCCATCTCACTTACGGAACAGTATCATTCGCTGGTGCATGTTCCTGGGGGTAAACACCAGTTACAGCTGTCTTTATTCTCTTTTACCCATTGTCTTTACAAATAAAATAGGAAAAACATTACATACCTCCCATATTGGTTTAGGGGTTCAATAGGAGAGCACAGATAAAGTGTCTAGGAGATAGAGGACATACAATTGATGCACAAAATGCTAGTGTCCCCCCTCCCCACTCTCCCCTTCCCCTGGCTTTTTTTCTAAAGCCAGTGCTCACCTTAAAAATAGGCTTTTAAAATACTCTGCTTCTCTTATGGAAAGCTAGCCTCATCTATAGGCAGTCAGTGACTTGCTGTCTCTGGTCCCCACTGCCTATGCTCTGGGACCTGTACTAAAGGAATTTACTTTTATGTCATTTCTTTACTCGTGGTGCCTTATACTTTTACTCTTGGTAACTGAATTTTTCAACTGGTGTTGCTGAATTTCCTATGTTTTAGAGGATGTAATGTAAGCGATCCTCCTTGGGGCATGGCTGTCTTTCACGGTCTCCCTCACATATACCCTTTGAGAAGAAAAGTGTGCTCTTTGTTCCCAGAGACAAAGAATCCTTGGAAAACGTGTAGGGTACAGCACTGTCTGCTAAACCAGACAGCTCAGAGTTGAGGTCCCAGTGTGTGCAAAACTGCTTGCTACAATACTTTCTGAAATTGTTAATAGTCTTTAGCATTCTAGAAGTCCCTTCACAAAAACTTATTGAGTTCTACTACATAGGGGGGAAAAAAAAGGATACCAGAAGAAAATCACAGCTGCAGCTTTCTTATACCATTTCCCTTTGGAGGACTCTATATGAAGGATAGAGGAGTGGATGACCTTGATGAACTGTCTCTGTATATGGTGGGAATGGAAAATGTTCTAAAAGGTGGCTTCATGTCCCCTTCAGGTAGGGGGCTCTAGGATTCCTCTGCCTCTTAGGAATTTTTTCTTTTCTTTTGTATCACCAGTTTAAATTAAGTCTGTAAGACACCAAACTTAAGCATGATTTCCCTAAATGTGGCTTAAACATGGACACAGACACACACAGACACACAAATACCTATAAGTCATATACAAGAGCAAAAGATTTTCCCACCTCATATTCAGCATATGCAAATCAGACGCTATGTGGTACGGCTACGAAGTGTCAAATGCAAGCATGATTTGCTCTGACAGTCCATTCTAAAATGTATGTAACAATACCCTTAGCGCTCCTCTTATCTAACTATTCATTCTCAGAGGTCCCGTGGTTAATAGCCTATGTAGAGGAGGAAAAGTCAACCCCATGCAACAACATTCACTAATGATCCCCACCATTTATGAGCGTAGTCCTTGCCTAATTCTAGTATTTATTCCTATTTATCAAGTCAACTTCATAATCTGGGTAGGTCAGTCTCTTGAGTGTAGACCTAGGATATTTTTGGTCCCTATTTTAACCGGATTAAGTTTAAATGGATTTATTCCAGTATTAATTATTCTTGAAACAAGAGGGTTCCCTGAATTTTGTTCTTAAAAATCAACAAATGCTGAGGAAAGATTAAAATATTAGGGGCTTATAAGAAATGGCAAATGAACCTTAATCGAGAAAGGAAGAATATTTAAATTTTGGAAACTGGGATTTGCACTTTTTAAACTTGAAGACAAAAATAAACAAAGATTTAAAAGGCTGATAACTACACTACTAAAGAAAAAAAAGAATGATTTCATTAAGGTAAAAGGGGTCCTGAAGGAGAATGAAATGGATACTCATGGGGAGATCAATGAAATCAAACACACACTGGAAGGCAGGGGCACCAAGAGAGTATATATTATAAGAATATCAGGAAGAACATACAAACTCCCAGAGCCTTGCTGCAAGGAAACCCAAGGATGCTCTTTGGGGGCTTCCAGGCCACCCACCTGCATGCAGGGGAGTGAAATGATCAGGAGGTACTAAAATGCTCACTATCTGCAACACTGTGTTATTTCTACTTGGAAGCCCCCTTCCTTCTCTATTTGAAAAGCTCCGTCCCCATTAAGGGTTGAATTGTGTCCTCCAAAAGATGTTGAAGTACTAACCAGCATACCTGTGAGTATGATCTTTGGATATAGGGCTTTGCAGATGATCAAATTAGGATGAAGTCATTAGGATGTTCCCCAACCCAATTTTACTGTGTCCTTATCAAAAGAAGAGGTTTGGGCACAGAGACAGATAGACACAGACACAGACACAGACACACACACACACACACACACAGACACACACACACACACACACACGCACACAGGGGTAATGCCACTTGAAGAGGAAAGCAGACTGGGGCATTGCCTTCCCAAGTCACAGAAGGCCAAAGACAGACAGAAAACTGCTAGAAGCTAAGAGAGAAGCAAGGCACACATTCTCTCACATTCTTCCCAAGGTCTTCAGAAGGAACCAACCCTGCAAACTTGCTTTATACTTCTAGCCTGCAGAACTGTGAGACCATATCATTTCTGTTATTAAACTGCTAGTTTGGGCTACTTTGCTGTGGGCAGCCCTAACAAACTAATGTAGCCATTGATCCATAGAAACTCAGAATACATACTATTAGGTCTGAAAATTATTTTCAAGAATTCCCTCTTATATCTCCTTTGTATCTTCTCCATAACTGACTGTCTTGTACCAAAGAAAAGTACTGTTTCTTTAAAGCCTAGACTGTGAGCCGCTCAAGGGCAGGAACACCATCTCCATTCTTGGATCCCTGTCCCCGGCTCATGCTTACGCTGCACAGAGGTGAGCCCTCTACAGGCCTTTGTTAAAGTCAATAGCTTCTGGGCTGGATGCCTCATAGCATTTTATGAGCTGGGCTCTTTGCCTGGTGGGGTAATAAAACAGAGGCTATGTTTTCTTGGAGGGAGGTCCTTTTACCCGAAAGATTTATTCTGTGGCTCTCTACATCCACTGTGGAAGGGCACCTTTTAAAATACTTTGAAGAATTTAAATAATTACTTTATAACAAAATGTTGATATTCAAAATTATATTTTATCTTATTTCCATGGAAAATGCTTTTAGATGTGCATTATCCATAAAATTTGATATTTAAGGGAAAATAACAGTTTAAATTCATAAATACATTCATTCTCAACCTGTAATTTCCTTTTCTTACCCCGTGCTCTCCACCAAATAAACCTTCCCTGTAATAATCCCTTATCTCTCTCTCTCCTTTCCCAAGCAGTCCGCTCTGGCTGACTATAGATAAGTGAATGCTATAAAACACATTTTGAAAAAAATGAAAGGCCCTGGGTCTTCTCATTGATATCTCTAACATGCAGTGGCTTTCCAAGTGCTATTTCTCCCACAAATAAATTATAAGCAAAAAGCAAATTGCATCAAAATAAATCTATTGGTGAGTTTTCTGTGCTAAAGTAAAACCAGTCTTTGGCTTCTGACTTCCCTGTTAAAAGGTCTGTGAACTCCATTTTTCCTGAACTTGTAATAACTGTCCCCTAATCCTTACCTTTAACCCCAGTTTTTATCACTTAGGATTCACTGTTCATTGGCAAAGTCACATTCTACCAGCAAGACATGTGACTCGAAATGATAAAACATTATTTCCTTAGCAATGGGGAGAATCTGACCCTGTGGTTTATAGGAATCTTTGAGTTTTTGACCTGTTTTGGTAGTGTGGGAAGTCTAATCCTCCGCAGCCATTTGGAACTTGCCACTCACATGAACATCCAGGCCCAATTTGATACCCAAACCCTCCCCAGGTTGGTCTAACAGATCTCCACCTTCCCCAGTCAGGTAAGATGTAAGTTAAAGGAAAGTAACTCCTTTGCCCTAGATTTAAGGAGTATCCCACCATGATCTATAAGCATCATCTACAAAGTCAGCTGTTTGCACAGCTACTCAGGCTGATTGTTTTGTAGCATTGGCACAACTCATGCCCATGTTGAAACCATCCCATTGGGGCTGTCCTGACTGTCCTGAGGCAGGCTGGGTATCAGAGAGCATAGGTTTCTGGACTTCAGGCAGTGGTCCTCTTCTCTGGCCATACAGTAGAAATACATGGGAATCCTTTCATGCACACCTACAACTGAGCTCCACCTCAGAGTAGGAAATCTGAATTTCTAGCACTTAGACTCTAGATTGGTATCTGTTCAAATCCACATAAGGCAGCCAAGACACAGGAAAAGGAGCACACACACACATACACACACAAAGGCAAAATTGATGTTTGTTATTTTATTTCATCCAACATATGTAAAATAGTATCATTTCAACATGGAATCCTTATAAAAATATGGATATTTATATATGTATATATATGTATACACACACACATAATTACATATATGTATACATATACATATATATTTTGGTACCCAGTCTTTGCAATCTGGTGTGTATTTGATCCTTGCAGCTCCTCTCATTTTAGGTGAGCCACATTTCAGGTGCTCAACAGACTCACGCAGCTAGTGGTTACATCAGACAGCGTAGGTCAAGAGGTAGACAACAGGGATCTGTTCCCCAGCTCCTTCCCTAATTATTTATGTGAATTTGGGTAATTTTATTGAACCTATTTGTGACTCAGTTTTTAAAGTGAAAAAGGGGCAATGATGATAATACCTCCCTCACTGGAGTACTGGAAGATTAAAGGAAATACTTTGTATAATGTATTTACTGAACACAGTGTCTGCCTCACTGAAGGTACTTACAGAATTGATGTGGTTTCTATTATTACTATTATTGATGTTGTTGCTATGATTTTAGTGTATTATGATAGAGATTACCGATGAAATCCACAGAGAAAGCTGGGTTTGAGAGATAGCATTTAAGCCATTTGAAAACAAGTGATTTCTCCAAGTCCTCATGTGGAAAAATAAACAGGATAATTAAAATAGTCATTGTAGTCAAGCTCATTGGCTACAGAAACAGAGATATATTGAAGTTCCTTGAATTAAAATAATGATGATAAATGTGCTTGATCTTTTATCAAATTTGTGTGATAACATTCAGTTTAATTCATTTTATTTTACTTTTTTATTTTTAATTTTTTTAAAGAGAGAGTGTGTGTGAGTGGGGGCAGGGGGAAAAGGGCAGAGGGAGAGAGATTCCTTTAAAAAAGTAGAGATTTTATTTACTTATTTATTTGAAAGAGAGAGAAAGAGAGAACGCATGAGCAGGGAGGAGAACGGCAGAGGCAGAGGAGAGGTAGATTCCTTGCTGAGCAGGGAGCCCAGTATAGGACATGACCCCTGGACCCTGGGTTCATGACCTGCACCAAAGGCAGACGCTTAACTGACTGAGCTGCCCCGATGCCTGAGAGAGTCTTAAGCAGGCTTCACACCCAGTGCAGAGCACCATGTCGGGCTGGATCTCACCACCCTAAGATCATGACCTGAGCCAAACCAAAAGCTGGATGCTTAACCCACTGAGTCATCCAGATGCCATTGATCTAATTAATTTTAAATTGGGCTTCTGAAAATTTTATTGAAAGGGTAGATATATACAAACTAGGGCTGGAAATAAAAAAGTATGGCTGAGCCTTCCCTTTCCACACTTTGCTACTCCCGCCCCTCCACTGCCTGCTTTGGTAACCTACCATCATCAACTGGCTTCCTCTATTTGCTTGCAGTTTTTAGCACCCTAGAAATCTAGCTTGTTCATCCTCTTGGGTTGGCCACAGCTCTTACTCCATCTAAGAATATCCTTTTACTTTCTGACCCTGTTGCTAAGTGACCTCATCTTTTATTTTTGCAAAATTCAAATGTTAGTCTTTTAAAATAAAATTCATATCAAAGTGTAACACATATATAGAAATGCATAGTTGGGGTGCCTGTGTGTCTCAGTCAGTTAAGTGTTGGACTGGTGGTTTTAGTTCAGGTCATGATCTCAGGGTCATGAGCTCGAGCCCCTTGCCAGGCTGTGTGCTCAGTGTGGAGTCTGCTTGAGATTCTCTCTCTCCCTCTGCCCCTCTCCCCCACTCACACTCTCTGTCTTTAAAATAAATAAATTTTTTAAAAATGCATAATTCATAAATTTACAGCATGAGGAAGTTTTACAAATGAGCACGCCTAGATAAACACCCAGATCAAGAAAGGGAACATGACAAGTACTGGAGAAGAAACCCATACATGCTTTCCTAATCACCAACTGCCTTGTCTATAATGTAACCACTAACCTGATTTCTAACACTGAAGTTCAGCTGCACTTGTTTCTGGACTTTATATGAGTGGAGTCATATTATGTGTTCTTTTTATATCTACCTTTTTTCAGTTATTATGTTAGTGAGATTTAATCATGCCCTTGCATGCAGGGATGGCTCTATTATTATTTGTTAACCTGCTTTTGAAAATTTTCAATAGGGGCTCCTAAGTGGTTCAGTAGGTTGGGCATCTCACTTTTGGTTTCAGCTCAGAACATGATCTCAGGATTGTGAGATGGAACCCCACGGCGGGGTCAGCACAGTCTGCTTGAGATTCTCTCTCCCCCTCTGCCCTTTGCCCAGCTCATGCTCTCAGTTTAAAAACAAAAACACTTAAAATAAAGTAAAAATCATGGGCATTCTTTTTCATGTTCATGCCCACAGGTCTATCTCATCCTTTTTAGTGGCTGTGGGGTGTTCTATATTATGGTGAAGTCCTATGGACATTTATGCTTTTTCCAATTTTGTCTAATTACAATCAATGCTGTAATGAACAGCCTTGTGTACTCCTAGTGACTGTGCTTGAAAGAGCCTATAGATCAACTATATGGTGTATAGAGAGGATCGTGAGGAAGGAAAGGAAAGTCAGAGGAAAGGAATGAAAGAATATGCCTGTGGATTAACTGGGGTGTCTAGCAGATGCTATTCTTCCCCATTCTAATATTTGGGGTTCCTCAGTCTCACACAATAAGCCTCACCTACCAAAACAGTGCCAGTTTTCTCAAGGAATGGAGAGGTCTAACTAACAAACATATTGCTTTATTCAATGACAGCAGATACCCTCGGATGTCCTTAATTCACACATATGAATGGGAAATCCTGACTCACCAAGGCCTATCAAAAAAAGAAACAAACAAACAAACAAACAAACAAAAAACCATAATGATAAGTTCCCAGAGTGGAAGATGAAGTATTAACATTACTAAGTCTTTAAGATAGACATTACAAGTACTTAAAACACAAACACACACACACACACACACACACACACACACACAAAAACAACACTGACTGGTTTTATAGACCCACTGTGATTTCCAGCATTTAATATTGGAAACCACAGTGCACTAAAAAGTTCTTAAGCTCTAATATAAGAAAGACTTGGGTCAGGTGAGCTTTTCATCATTTCAAAATGTGATCTTTTCATCTCATTTCTTTTATCTAAACCAAAGGTAGAAGGGGTAATTATTAATACATGATAACCTTACACTGCAGTTAGTAAATTCTTTTCTTCCCAGACAAGAGAAACAAGTTACCATCTAGCAATGAAGGAAATTTGTTTCTGACTTGTTAGTGATACCAACGGGGATTTAGTGACAAGTGTACTTAAGAGGTGTGAGCTACAGGATCCAAGGAAAGGACAGGGTAGGAACTAAGAGATAAGAACAATGATGGTTTAACTGAGGCAGAAGCCTCAGAGGATACTTGCCACTTTAAGAATTAGTACAAGCAAAGAAACTCTGAAAGGTATATCCAGAAGCAAAATCAACCACACATGACCCATACAGGAAGTGATTCAAGCATCTGATTATAGCTGAATTAAATGGAATTTTAAGGTCTCTAGAGAATCCACCAGTCTCTGTGATGTCTGTGCATATAATCTTCAATAAAAGTATGTGGAGCTTTTAAACTTATTCTATGTCCTATAGCCATACCATAGGGGAAGTTCTTGTCTTATAACAGTGCTTGTCTGTCTCTCCCACATGCCCATTCATGTTCAGCATCAGTCGCTGTAATGACCATGTCTTTTGTATTCTATTTCTGACGCTTTGACATCTGAACCTTGCTGATGCTGACAGAGCTTCCTCCTAGTGTTAGTCATTTTTGGAGATAGTAAGCAACTCTCTCATGAACATGATTTTCAAATACAAATTAGCCAATCCAGAGTTCACACCTCCAACCACTACCTTTATTGACCTCTCACACTTTGGATCACTATCCACCCACCTTCATCACCCCAGGGCCAGGGACCAGCAAATAGGGACATTCCCTCTACCCAGAGCCTACTAAAATTATTCAAACTAGCCAATTCTAGGTCTGCTTATACTATTTTACCCATTGCTTCCTGTGAAGACCACCATAAATGCTCTTCCCCACAGTTTCTCTTTCTCTTTTGCCTCCTGACCAATGTTGGTATTCCCCCTTGGGGCCTCCCATAGCAAGGTGTACACCCACTTCTTGGGAACTGTAACAAACTATCTTTCTAATGAGTTGTTTCATAATCTGGTGGCCTTACAATATCTCACATTTTCTATTAATACACTATTTTAGACAGTGGCTATTCAGATCAATGTTCTAAAAGGATCCTGTATTATGCTAAGATATTATAAACATTTTAAAAATATTGAAACTTTGCTTTTCTAAATTAAAAAAAAAGTGCTGCTTAGATGCATCTAATAGAGTGACCACTACCCATTTAAATAACTCAGAAAAACATCATCTCTAAACAGGATTAAAATTTAAGATTGAAAGAAAGTTACCATCTATGTTTATTGGATTTTCTCCTGTATCCCACATCAGACACTGCTCTAGATTTATACTTTGGCTATAACGATAAGCAAGGTAGAATTCCACAAATCCTTTAATCTAGCAGGTGAGATGGACATATAAAAATAAACATGAAACTGTGGTGTTTCAGAGTTATGGGAAGAGTGACATCAGCAAGATGAGTAGTCCACACTACCCAAAGAAATCTACAGATTTGATGTAATCTCTATCAAAAATCCAATGGCATTTTTTTACACAAATAGAGAAAGAATCCTATTTTCATTGTTGTTGCCAGAGACATTTATGAGATAAAGTTATACAGAAGATAGACAACATAGGTATTTCAACTCAAGCTATTGTCACGGCACAAAGAAGTATCTGAAATCATTTCCAGGAGGCTATCAATACTAAGCGTTCATTTCATATTCTCCTAAACATATATAATTGCTTACATCATTAGGGTGGAATTGAATAATACATATACTCCTTTCCAGGAAAGCTAGTCCTTCTGGAACAGAACATGAGTGTGGGAACTTAATCTGGAGAAAGGGGTGGAAATAGTGCAAAACTGACTCCAGGACTATTCTCCATGGATGGCAGGGGGAATATGAAACATGATTTGTAGGGCCAAAGTCGGGATTACAAAGCAAGCAGGCTGTCCTAACTCAATTCCAAACAGCAGCTATAGAGAAGGAAAACAAGATAGTGGCCACAGAATGGGAACAGTGGCCGGGTAGGTGAAGGAACAGAGGGCAGGAGGTGAAACCTGGAATGCAGCCACAGGAGATTTTGGGATAGCCCCGTGGTCCTGCCCGTGGGCAGAGTGGGAGCTAAGACTGTAAACAGATGGGGCAAATGTCCAGCTATAGACCCTGCAAGCAGGATAAAACACAATCATTTTTATCTCCACTTTAGAGATAAGGAATCTGAGGTTCAAATGCAATAAATTAAAAGTAACAGTCATGTATGCTCTCTCTATTCCTGATTTCCTCTTTCCCTACTCTCCAGGAAGCTGAAGGGGAAACCATGCATCCTCTCTTCAACACCCAAAAGCCCACTGAACAGGACTCCTGTGAGAACCAAAACTAAGCAAAAGTAGAAATGTAAACCAAGAATGTCTTTCATTGAAAGAAAAAAACAAAAAACCAAAAACCTAACATGTAGTCTTGGCCCACAAGAAGCACAAAATCAAATAGAAGAGGCAATGTATGTTTAAAAGTGCACTAAAAGAAGTCTCAAAAGAGAAATGGAAACTAGCTATGGAAAGTGAGGACACAGAAAGCTTCTATTTAATGTTTAATGACCCTGTGGCAGGCATTCTGAGGAACACATAATTAGCTTCTTTCTGCCCAAGCTCAAAGTTCTGGAGAACGCAAGGGACTTTCCTGAGGTTACGAAGCTAGGAGGTGAAAGGTAGAACCATGAAACCAACCCAATTTTGTCTGGCACCAAAGTTCAAGCATGTCTTGCTTCCTTATCTGTTCCATTCACGTTTATTTCCCCCAAAAGTCAGGCATAGTAAGTACCTCAAAAATAAGTCTGTTTTATAAAATAAAGGATGGATGGATGAATACATAAAGGCAAGTCAGTAAGATTCCTAGCCCCACCCATGGAAGAGATGTGGGATAGGAAAGGGAAACAGAAGATCAGGCACAGCTTCAAAATTTTTAGTCTGAATGAGAATGGGATGAGATTGCCATTCCAGGAGGAGAAAAACAAACCAGTGTGGGGAGGGGATGTGAGGGTGGTGGGTGCTCATCGGTCATGGTCTGGGCTTGTATGAACCAATGTCTTTTCTTTGATCTTTGCCTTGTACACACTGCTCCAGGTCTGCTTCCAGTTCTCCATCCTCCTCAACTCCAGGTAACTAGAAAATGTTATTCCTTCTGCCTGGAATGTCCTCTTTGCATCTCTCATGTCACCCATCCAACTAGTACATCATTTAGATCTCAGGTTTTGACAAGGAGGAAGCTTTCCCTTACCTCCTACCCCCGACAAATTTCGTGGGTGAGGCAATGGAGGAATCTCCCCGGGTCCATTATCACATTGCATTGCAATCCCGCTGGTAGTTACCTGTCTTAACTTTAATCTGCAAGTTCTGTCCACTTTGCTGATTGTTTCATTTTTTTAAAAAAGATCTTATTTATTTATTTGACAGACAGATCACAAGTAGGCAGAGAGGTAGGTAGAGAGAGAGGAGGAAGCAGGTTCTCCACTGAGCAGAGAGCCCGAATGCGGAACTCGATCCCAGGACCCTGAGATCATGACCCGAGCTGAAGGCAGAGGTTTTAACCCACTGAGCCACCCAGGTGCCCCTGATTGTTTCGTTTTTATTTTGCTCCTGTTTTGTTCTGTGTTGTTCCAAAAAATCTGGAAAAATAACATAATGCGAACGTACCCAGTTTCGACTCTGAACTGGCACATACAACAGACGGTCAGGACTTCTGAGAAATCAGGACTGTGTATTCTTAAACCTACAGGCAACATTCTCAATCAAGTTCCTTAGAAGGACTCAGCAAAGGCAGATCACCCACTCCATTACTAGGTGTGGTCAGATCCAAACACACTCACAGTGTCTTTACAGTAGGATTACCCTGGAGTTCTTAGTGTTCCTGAACTTTACTCTTGGATGGATGACTGTTTAAAATGTTCTGTTAATTAAATATCCCTTCTTAAACTTTGTTAACACTGGTAAGCACAGTAGGTGTGTCATGACCTAGCCTAGTCCATGTAACCACCATTAACCTGGAATATGGCAAGGAAATCGTTATACATGAGGAAACAAAAGAAAATGAGACACAGAATCTAACAATAATGCTGAAGGAATAGAAGGACTCTCTTCTTTCTTCTTTCTCTCAATGTCCCTGCCACTCACACAGTTGACTACCTTCAGAAAATGTTCACACCGTGATATTTCAGGATGAAACCAGCAATTAGGAAAAATCTCAGACTACTGGGAAGCTCATGCTCCCGAGGAAGAGATGTGCAGCAATTACGTATCTCCTGTTGCTATCTATGGATTGAGCCAGCTCAGAGAGGAGGTCCACACCTGCTGAAATACATCAAAATCTTCTCCTCATCTTATGCCCAGCAAAGATCCATTTCTGTTAGAATCAAACACTGCACTCATCACTTACAACAGCAAGTGTACAGTCACCAAAGAAGAAAGGCAAACTTGTAAAGAAGAATAATTTTTGGAAGACTTAGAGTAAGTAGATCGCAGCTGGAATAAAATTCATAGTAAACAACCCCAGAGGCACTGTTCACAGACCTCCCATCTGGGAAGAAAAATCTCATACCTCGGGATTGTTTTAAGGTTTTTTTCCTGGAAGGTAAAAGGGTACTAGCATCCCCCCAGTATCTAGAAATGACAGCCAGGTTTTAGATAGAGTGGCTTAAGAAACTCCCTTTTTGGAGAGGACAGAGTTAAGAGAGTTGTCAATAGCAGAATGTACTATATTTCCTATATTCCCACACCCTACTCCTGCCATTATCATTTGAGCATCTTACAGGGTTGGGAGGAGAGAATATTATAATTCTGATTTTCAGCAAAATGTCTGTGCCTAAGCAGATATGCATGCTTGTGTGACAGAAGTGCCATTCTCATCATTTCTAGGAGAAAACACTCCATTTTATAATGCTGAAAATTTCCCCCAAATTCATGCATTTGTTGATGATTCTGA
This sequence comes from Meles meles, assembly GCF_922984935.1. Lineage (NCBI taxonomy): Eukaryota > Metazoa > Chordata > Mammalia > Carnivora > Mustelidae > Meles > Meles meles. The sequence goes on along the minus strand of NC_060078.1, from coordinate 41,726,437 downwards.
GGCATCAATTCTCTTTTAGGCAACGTATGTTTTGTCTCCACTTAAGAGACCCTGTGAAGCTTCGCAACAGAGGAACCCCCATGCAATTCCATGAAATAAGTCATTCTCAGGACTCCTGAGCTCTGTGATACGGCTGACAAGGAAATGTAGAAGTGTGAAACGAGCAGGGGTATGAGGGGGCTGTGGTGCTGCAGGGATGCACTGGGAAAAATCAGGGGTCAGCAAAATATAGCCCACAGACCAAATACACCTGGCCAGTCTGTTTTTGTAAAAATAGATTACGGGAACAAAGCCATGTCCATCTGTTGATGTATTGTCTGTGGCTCCTTTTGTACTAAAATGGCAGAGTTGCATGGCTATAGCATAGAATGCTAAGCCCAAATATTTACTCTTTGACCTTTTATAGGAAAAATGTGCCGATCCCTGGAGAAGCAAAAAGAAATTCAGTGAATAAAAATTACTTTGTCATGAGAGGTACAATAAAATTTTAAATGTTTTAAATGAGTATTTGTAAGATTGCTTTAAAATTTCTCAAACAAGCCCCATAAATTTTCACAAGAATAATTTTAGTTCATTTACTGTGCTGGGTAAACATGGAGGCTGCCAGCCCACAGAAGCCAACATCTTTAGCGTCTGCTAACCGACAAGGCCAATATGGCTTCTGTGACTAAAGCTCAGGGACTCAGTGTCTAAGGCAAGAACCCTGAGGTCCAGGGAAGGCATGTGAACAGTGGCAGCTGGAGATCTCATGAGCTATTCAGGCGCTGAGGCATTGGGACAACTAAGGTCTTTTCCAGAAAACTTAGAAACCAGAAGGAGATTATAAGTCAGTTGGAAGTAGGGGCAAAATAGAAAAGACAAAGAACGTAAGAGCAAAAGAGACAAAGGACAGTTGAGTCACGTTAAATGGAGGTCCAGTTCAAAGGGAGAGCTACCTAGAATTCTTCACAAGTTATGAGAGAAGTATTTTCTGACGGCTAGAGCCACACCTTAATGTTATCCCAGACTCTGTGAAAGAAAACTCTCAAGGCAAAATCCTTGTGAATTTTCATTTCTTATTTCTCGCTTATTGCACTAATCGATGCCCCTGCAATTTAAAAAAATTTTATTTGTAAGTAGGCTCCATACCCAGCACAGAGCCTAACTCAGGGCCTGAACTCCCACCCTGAGATCAAGACCTGAGCTGAGATTAAGAATCTGCCACTTACCTGACTGAGCCACCCAGGCGCCCCTCCCTGGGGTTTTCTTTATTTTCATTTGTTTTTCTGTCTCTCTGTTTGTTTTAATCAAAAGAACTTGACACACAGAGATTGAAATGGGAACAACTTTGTATCAGGAAATAATTACTGGACTCACAAACTGTATTCAAGGCAAAATGGCTCACCCTAAAATATATAAAGGAAAGCAGAGAACGATTTCGGGGGTGCGATACTTCATGGCCACATAAGCACCTATCACTTTTTAACAAGCTTTTGTTTCTTTGTTTACCAGAATGTTCCATTAAGTGTTTAGAGCCTATAGACCTCAGCTACAAAGCTAGCTGGTGCAATTTGGTTGCATTATAGTACATTAGAGTGAATACTATACTTGAAATATAAATGGATGAACGGCTTTTAGCTAGAAGTTTTTTAAAATTTCTGCCTGAATGCTTGAATCCCTTGAAATGCTCTAGCAGCATGCTCTTGCATGTCCTGCCACCCTCAATATTTTTGCTGGCCTGGAGTGACTCCAAAAGGGGGCACATAGCCGCCCTCTCCCTGAGAAAGCCTAAGGCGATAGAACATATTCCCATTTCAAGCTGCTGGTTCTGTACCCATGGAGCTGCACATAGGTGCATTCTTACTGCTTTGACCAAGCAAGGTATGATTTCATTTTCCTAATGAGTCACAGACTGTGAATAACTGTACCCCCCTTCCCCAGCCATCAGCTGGGGCTGAACCCTATTTAGACTGGCAAGAAATAACAACTTTTGGCTCAGGAATCTTCTCATTTCTCCGTTATTGGAACGCAGGAGGTTAGGAGGTGGCTTCAAAGCTTGCTTGTGCATTGTCCCTGTTTTATGTCTAGCTGTGCCTCTGTGAAAAGGCTCCCTGACAACAATAGCAATGACCACTGTAACACGCATGTTTATTGAGCACTTACAATACGAAGCCCTTTATAGGTACAAATTATTTTAGCCCTCTTCACAGTTCTGGGAACATTATTAACCCTATTGGCAGCTGAAGGAATTGAAGCATAGAGAAACTAAATTATGCATTCAGGTTCAAATAAAAAATAAGTGAGCACAGTCTGGCTCTAGAGCCCATGCTTTTAAGCTCCTCATGCTACTGTCTAGAGGGAGAAGGAACATCCTTGCTCTGTACCACTGTAATTAGTAAATAAGTTTTTAATCAAACCAAAATAATAATGTAACAGTAGTGTTGGATGGTAAAAGGGGTCATACTCTGGAGTCAGGCAGACCGGAATAAATACAAATTTATTGAATAAATACAAATAAATACAAATCGTATCTTGGATTAGGCAAGGTAATACTAAAGAAATCCTTTGTCTTCTCCTAGCCCCAAGCCCTCATCTGTAAAATAGGGATTCTAAGGACTTCGATGCATGATTTCTGTGAACAAAATAAAATAAAGGATGCAAAGTCCCCCAAAATAGTGTCTGATACACAATGGGCAATCACTCAAAAAGTAATGCCTTTCTTCTTCATTTCTGCTCTGATCGAGCTCTTTTAACTGTATGCTTATAGAAGACCTTTTCTGTTATCTCACACCAAACAAAACAATCTCATTCTATACAGCTAAGAATTCCCTCTTGAAAACCTGAGGTGCTCATGACCACAGGAGTAGCTTGGACCCATCAAGATGGAGATTATTTTCAGGAAGCATAATCCTATCTTTCACACTGTCTTGAGTTAAAGTGAAGAAGCTTAAAATATTTAAAATCTTAATTATGCTATGGTAAGGCAGCTTTGAATACTAGTGACCTGGAAGAAGGAAGGAATATTCTATGAAATGTCAACCTAGAATTTTTAATAACCATTTTTTTAAGTCTGAGATATTTTATTTCAGTACATAGAAGACTTCAAAAACTGAATATGAGTCTAGTGAACATAGAATACCATAACATGTAGGGGCGCCTGGGTGGCTCAGTGGGTTAAGCCTCTGCCTTCAGCTCAGGTCATGATCTCAGGGTCCTGGGATCAAGCTCCGCCTTGGACTCTCTGCTTGGCGGGGAGCCTGCTTCCCCCTCTCTCTCTGCCTGCCTCTCTGCCTACTTGTGATCTCTGTCTCCGTCAAATGAATTAAAAAAAAAAAAAAAAAGAATACCATTACATGTGCCTGATCTTCTCTGTCTTTTTGTCTTTTGCTTAGAGTGAACTTGTTGGATCCCAAGGTCCCCCTCACCTACCCACTGCCTCCACACAAAGTGATGGTCAATTCTGACCTAGGGTTGGGAGCCAATGCCAACTAAACTTAGAGGGCACAAGGGAGCATTTAGGGAACACTCAAGTTATTAATTCATTAAATATTGAGCCAGAATGTTAATAGTCCAGCACTGGTGTTGGACCATGCCACTGAGATGTTAATGACAAAGTCCAATTGTTCCTCTCCAGTTTGGTTAATAGGGTCCCTGCCTGATATTTATTCATCACTTTCTAATGTCCAGCCAAAAGAAACAGATTTTTCCAATGATTTTTCCTCACCATCCATCTCTCCATACCATTAATAAGCATGCACGTGCATGTGAGCACACGTGTGTATACACACACACACACACACACACACACAGAGGTGTGGGTGAGGGAGGGAATGGAGAGAGAGAGAGAGAGATCCTAATCCTCAATCCATTTTTGCTTTTTAAGGCCTGTTAAAAACCACCTAAACTAAAGAAAAAAAAATTTTAAAGGCTTTTTTGGGACGCTGACTATCTGATCTTCTGGATCAAAGAATCTTTACTTTCTTCCCCATTCTTATATATATTCATTTACATGTTTCTCATTCATTCATTCATTCATGCATTCATTTATTAAAAAATTATTTCTGAGCACCTACTATGTGCCAAGCATTGTATTAGGCATAAGTGGTAAATGTAACATGATTAGAGTTCTTGCTTTCACAGATCTTGCCAAGCTAGTAGGAGACAGAGACAAAATATTTGGTGTAATGTGAAGACCTGCAATAAGTATATAATTCAGACTTTGGAGATAGAGTTTGGAAGGCTGGGAAAACTTTCTATAAGAAGTAATAATCATCAGATGATTCTGAAAGGACAGTGGAGATTAGGTGGAGGATGAAGGATGAAAGGGGCAGGTGGTAAATGGAGAAGGGAGCAGTGGGGTGTTCTAGATGTAGGAAACATCCTGGGCAAAGCCCACAGTGAGAAGGAGAACATGCAATATTTAAAGAATTGAAAGTCATTCAGCACAGCAGGCATACAAAGAGCATGGCTAGAGTCTGAAGGAAGTGAAAAGACCATATTTGTATTTTAGAATAATTTTGTTCTGTGAAGAATGGATTGGAAAGGGGCTGGAGACAAATCTAGTAACCTGCAACTGTTGCTAAGTGACATTTTTCTGTATAGACAAGTGGTTTCAAGATAAATCAGAATGGAAACTCTGATAGAGGCTTAAGAACAACTGAATCACCTGGATTTGCAAGTTGGATGGAAGAGAGAGGGAGGAGTCACAGGTAAATTGTGGATTTGGATTGTGATTTGAGCAGTTACTTGGATGGTGGTGCCATTCACTAAGGATGGGTGGGAATGGGGACAAGAGGGGAAGGGAAACTGAGTTGAGTTTGTTCATGGTGAGTTTGAGGTGAGTTTGAGGACACACCCATATACATGCCCTATACTTGGCACTCTTTTACTATGGTGACATTCCAGGAACTCCTGTCCTTCAACATTCCCCCAAGACACCAAATACACACGTGGGTCATTTGTTTATGATTATGTCCTCCAGACAATCTGCACGACTACATAACCTCTGTCACCTGGATCTAAATCTCCAGGACCTGGTCATCAAGCCTAGGGTAGATTTCATACTTCCAGGAGGAACTTAACACACAGGACCTATATTCATTTTACACAGAAACACTTTTTCAAAACCAATCTGATGCTAGAACCTGCTCCTGAGATACAGGCAGAGTCACAGAGATAGCCTTAGTATAAGACATACTGAAAGAGCCCAGAGAATTGAAATAGCTGATCAATTTGGATGGTTTAAAGGCTATGATATTTTGAAGTTACTCTATATTCTCAGGCTATTTGGGAAAATATCATGTAAAAATTACATAGTAAAATCCCTATGAGGCTGCCTGAGGATGAATAGTAAAATAGTTTAGCATGACAATTTCAAAACTGAAAGTATAGTTTTAGTCAATGCATAGTAGGAACTTGGTTAATATACAGAAAGTTTAATGAATGATAAGTCAATGGGTCCACAACAGTGAAAATGTTTTATATTTGTACTGAAATCCATAGTTTAAAAATACTTCCATGCCCATGAAATTACTTAAAATCTTTGAATCATAGAACTCCAAAAGTACTTGCCACTTTTCAGATCATTTGGGAAAATGTTAGGAAATACCATATAAATGGGCAATCAACTTACCGACATTCAAAATAACTTTTGCCTCAACTAAACCATTCTCTAAAACTAAATGATCTCTTCTACTGAGAACCAAAGAATGCAGAGTAAATATCTTCCCATCTGAACTGGTGGAGTATTACTGGTAAATTTTTTTTACTTATTTTTAATAAAATTCAGGAGAAGAAGGAAACACATTGAATTCTTGACCAAACAAAAAAGCTGATGAAATAATGATTCAGGTTTTTTTTTATCCTAATTACAATTTTTAAATAAATATTTTATTTTAGTATAGGATTATATGAAGATAGTACAGAGTTCATGTATTCTCCACACCCAGGTTTACCTATTATCTTATATTAATATAGCATTTGTCAATAATTAATGAGCTGATATTGATATCATCTTATTAATCTCTCAGATTTCCTCTTTTTTTTTTTTTTTTTTTTTTTTGACTAATTCTCTTCTTCTCTACCGAGATCTCATCCAGGAGGACATGTGACATTCTGTAGTTATGTTTCCTCAAGTTCTCTATGGGGATGACAGTTTTTTCAGGTTTTCCCATTTTTGATGACTGACAGTTTTGAGGATGATTTGTCAGGTATTTTGTAGAATGCCCTTTGGTTGGGATTTATCTGATGGTTTTGTTATGATTACAGGGGAAATTTATTTCTGGGAGGAAACCACAGCACTAAAGATACCATTATAATCATGTCACATCAAATGACTTACCACTGTTAATACTAAACTTGATCACCTGACCTGAAGTAGTTCATCAGGTTTCTCAACTTTAAAGTTACTCTCTTTTTTCTTCTTTTATACAGTTATCTTCAGAAGAAAGTTATGTGAAGCTAATATTTAAGTAGTAGGAAGTTTTTTCCCCACCTCTTTAAAGACTATATAAATAATTTGGAAATTTTCTGCCAGGGATAGTTGCCTATTCTCTACATTTATTTATTTAGTTATTTTTTAGACCATTATAGAAGCATAGATCTTTATTTTATACATTGAATTATAGTCCAGGACAACTTTATTTTGTCTATATAATTGTTCCAGCCTTGGCAACTGGGAACTCTTTCTAATGGTTTCTGGAATGCTTTGATATACCCATATTGTTGTGAGTCCTCCCCCCGTCAATCTTTCCTTACTTCCTGATACTACAAGATGCTTCAGGCCCATCTGGTGTGTTTTCTCTCTCATATCTAGAATCGGTCTTTTCCCCAAGGAGCCATTTCCAATAAATATTGGAGAAGAGTATCAGAAACCATGATCTGGCTTCTGGGTATGCTTACAGTTACTGGGGCATCATGGCTTCTAGGCTTTTTCAAATGATGTAGTAAAGATATGTGTAGTAAAGTAGATCTTCTTCAGTTTTCTGGAAGTAAAGCCCAGGACAGCATGGAAGACCTCCCTAAGACTACAATTCCCCCAAGAGTTTCCTCATTCTCACGCTAATCTACACAGCCTCCAGCAACTGGTCAAACTTACCATGGAAGCTACCCTCCCAGCTTAAGGCCCTGGTGGCTTCTGTTCTAAACAGCACATCTCAACTGTGAGTCTCTGGATTTACCAATCTCCCCAGCCTTTAGTGTGATAACCCTGTACACTCCTTTGGCTAGTAAATTCCAGAAAAGTCACTAAGTTGCAGTTTGCCTAGTTTTTACTTGTTAGAACAACTTCCAAGTTCTTTACATATTGAATCTGAAATGAGAAACTTCCCTATTTCCATTTTCAAAGATATTTTATACTCTCTATTCAGATCCATCTTTGGCTTTAGTACTTATCTGCACTTTTTTTTTTTTCATTCCAATATCTCAAGGCAGCAATTGCAGAAATTTGTGTTTGCATTCTGCCAACTTTAGAATTTCCCAGAAGTTAATTTCATTTCTAACTGAGCAAACATCAAGAGATTCTCAACTAGCCGAGGTGTAGTCATATGTGCTAGAATGGGTATTAATACAAATTATGATATTCTGCACTTTATTTCAAAGTCATTCAGTACTAGCTATGCATCAGCATCGAATATACTGACTGTGCCTTTTCTTTCCTACATGTGCATATAATGAGGATTTCATAATGGCTTGTGCCTCTAGACATGTTTTCCTAAAGACAGCCTGAAAACCATATTTTAAAAGTTAGGAGAGGGTGTCTTAGAAGTTTTGTTTGTATACAGTGACAACTCATTGACTGTGCCTGGAAGGAGTGGTCTCCATCATCACTCCCGTGTTTCCCATATGCTCTTCATTCTCTACATAAAATCATTGTTTTATTTTACTCTCACGTCACTCAGTTAAAAAATTAAGAAGAACATTAATGGACAGCTTGCAGACTGGATGAGAATTAGCCTTAAGAAGAAACTGATTTGTTGTCCTGGAGCCAGTCTCTGAGGGAGACCGGTCTCAGGAGTCATTGCAATCCAGCACACTGGTGCGTATAACCTGGGCCTGTAGGACTGTGGTGGTTTATTAGCTAACTTCCCATCCTAAGTGTTGATGTTGCATTAAGTAAACAAAGATACATTTCTTATTGTTCCCTCTTGAAAGGCACAGACAAACACACACATATACTACATGAGGTTTTTCTGGGGCCCAGTTAGAAAAAGCTTATTGTAACCTAGTGAGAGGCTGAATGGTTCCTGCCTTTATGAATGCAATGACTTCAGAGACTGAGAACAGTCAGGGCTGCTAAATAAAATGCAGAATGTCCAGTTAAATTTGAATTACAAATAAACAGTGAACATTTTTTAGTGTAAGTTTGCCAAATCTAATTGCCCCCTCATTCCCTTAAATCAATTCCAGCTAGGAGTCTAGGGTTTTCCTCTCGAAGAATTCACTTTCCTTGCCATATCAAGATATCAAGTCACTACATCTGTATCTTTGGGGTAAATACCTAGTAGTAGTGGCAATGTCCACAACAGCCAAACTGTGGATGAAGCCAAGATGACCTTTAGCAGATGAATGGATAAAGAAGATGTGGTCCATATACACAATGGAAAATTACTCAGCCATCAGAAATGATGAATACCCACCATTTGCATCAACATGAATGGAGCCATTTGCATCGACATGCTAAGTGAAGTAAGCCAAGCAGAGAAAGACAATTATCATATGGTTTCATTCATATGTGGAACATAAGCAGTAGCATGGAAGACCATAGGGGACGGAAGGGAAATCCAAAGGGGGAGAAGTCAGAGAGGCAGGGGGACCCTGAGAAACAATCTGGGTGTTTCAGAGGGGAGGAGGGAGGGGAGATGGAGTAACAGGGTGATGGGTACTGAGGAGGGCAAGTGCTGTGATGAGCACTGGGTGTTATACTTAAGTAATGAATCACTGACCACTACATCAAAAACTAATTACGTGCTATACAGTGGCTAAATGAACATTAAAAAAGAGAGAGAGAGATCAAGTCATGGAGAGTACCTATGTGGCTCAGTTGGTTAAGCATCTGCCTTCGGCTCAGGTCATGATCCCAGGTTCCTGGGATAAAGCCCTGTGTCTGGCTCTCTACTCAGCAGGAAGCCTACTTCTCCCTCTCCTCCCCACCTCTGCACTCTCTCTCACTGTATCTCTCTCATATAAATAAAATCATTAAAGAGAGAGAGAGAGGGAGAGAGAGAGAGAGGGAAAGAGAGATCAAGTCACAATAATCCCGTCATGGAAAAGAATCTCAAGAGTTGAGAAGCGATCACTGATGCATCACAGGACTTTCCCTGAGGGCCATGAAGGCACAGGGAAGGCTTCTGTCACAGTGAAAATGAGTCTCAGGTCCCTCTCTAACAGCAGGTCGCAATGTTCACATTCATTAATCAATTTGCCACGTGACTTAGCGGAGTATGTTCATACTGCTATTGGCTGGCTTTGGATAACATTTTAAAGGTGTGGAAAAATAAACGTCCTCTTGCTGAGAACTGACTATGTGCCAAATACTGTACTAAGTGCTTAAATGGTAGTACTCCCATTAATTGCCACAACAATACAATAGATTCGTCTCACGAGCCCCTTTTCCAACTGTGAAAGCAAGCTTCGGAGCAGTGAAGAAAAGTCACGTAATTACACAACTTCATAGCTGAAATGTTCGAGTTCACTTCTTTCCCAGAGATCTGTTGGGTATAATCATTTACACAGAGATTGAGGCCTGGGCCATCAGACAGAACACTCCTCCCCCACCATGGATGGGGAGCACCAAGGCAGGGGGGAAGGCCCCTCGAAGACAGGGTCCTCAGCTCAGAAAGAAAAAGGTAATATGCAAATCTCCATGCCCCAGGTCTCACCAGCAATGGAGCTGGGATCTCAGCATCATTCATGATGTGAAAGATCTTTAGAGTATCTGGAATATTCTTTAAAAGGAAGCTAACATATTTCCCCAGAAACCCTCACATGTCAGGAGCTGTCATAAACGGCATTGATTTGATATTTTATTTAACCTTCAAAATAACCTCGCGGTTTGTGAATTTGTTGCACACTTTACCAGAAAACAAGGCTCAGAAAGATGAAAATCCTCACTGACAGTCTTCTGGTGAGGAGGGTTTTGAACTGAGTTTCACACTCACGGCTGTCTGAACACAAAGCCCCTGCTCTTTCCATTGCTTCTGGGAATGTCTGCCATGTATAACATATGGAAATGAAAAGTTAAATATTTATGAAACCTCCTTTTGAGTGTGTACTCTTGGCAAGTTAAGTAGCTCAGCTATTTATTTTTACCTCTGTCACTGGTGATTAGAATATATTTCAGGGGGGGAAATGTCAACTTTCAGTTTCTTTGCTGTTACTCTTTTTTTAAACTTAGGGAGAAAAATATGTATATATTCTTTAATTTCAACCCAAGACAGAGGTGTTAAGCTGCTCGATGTCAAGGCTATGACTCTAAGCCCAGTTTATAGCCTAGCCCAGAGTCGGAAGCAGGGGATTCAATCTGTTTTTTAAATTCAATCAGAGACAAAACCAATGTCTGAATGTTGCTTTGAGAGTTTTAGGGCTCAGCTCCAAGACTTCCAGGCAGCAGGGGCTTCAGCAATAAGTTATTTAGGAAGTCAATCTGGGATATCTAAGATGTTATGAAACATACCAGAATGGCGTTTCATGACCCTAAGCACCAGGAAAGATGGGGTTCCAGTGCTATTACAGGAATTGGAGGCAGGGGCAAGGAACAGGTACCAGAAAGGTAGCATGATTATGATAGATGCAGTTAGATGTACCACTTGGAGATTAACTGGGCAGTCAGCCATCCAGCCCTGATACACAGCAGGCTCTGTACAGGGGTGGGAAAGTACTCTTCTTCATGAGAGCCTGGCGCACGTGGCATTCCTCCTTGAAACTGTCACTTCTATTTAATTTGCGTACCTTCCTTGTGAAGCAGTCTTCATAGTCACCGGTACCTGTTTTGGTCAAGATGTCATACTCTCATGGGAGTTGCTAAGACCTTGGCCCGAGTTAGGAAATGATGGCTCTGTCAGTTGGTTCAGCCACCTGAGTCCTATATTATGAAATCAGGAGCTGCACTGTAATTATTTCAGTTCTCCTTCAGTGGGCTAATATTAGGCCCACATTTAATTTTCTCCCACCTTATCACATTCCTTACTGACAAAGTCCTTTAAAGCTCAATTAATTCAGCAATATGATTACAATCCCTGAGGAACACAGAAGCATCATTGCTGTGTAGAAATGGAGATTTCCTCAGTATGCTCTACTGTTAGAATGGATCTTTGAACAGGAGAAATTCCAACTGTGATTTAAGAGGGAGAATTTACAGTTGCATTGCTAGTTTTTATGGTTTAATAGTCATTTTTTAAAAAGTCACTATTAACATCCTTATGCTGTTCAAGCACGTTTATTAAATATGTATCTGTTCACTCATACCTCTGAGTGGAGGAGCATTTTTCCTGACTACAAAGGTGGGTGATTTGACGTATAAGGTCTATAGGAACATTGCCACAGTGCTGCACAGATGCTCTAATTTTTGCTTTATTCTTAAAAAAAAAATGAGAATAACAACAAACTATAACAGATCTATTTAGGTATTAGGGATGTTCTTTTATCTATTGTAAAGACTTATGAAATGGATTCAAGATTATATATTCCTTTGCTTCTCTATATCTATTTTTAAAAAGAAAAGGGGCGACTATAATCTAGAACTAGAAATAGCTTTATTCAAGGGATCTCTAAAATTTTTATGACTATCTTTTTACTAAAAATGTCTATTTCACAACAATAAGATAAATGTTTGTTAATCACAGATAGAAGATGACAGAAATTGAAATATGAGAAAAATTAGAAATGTATTTATATGTTCCTCATATTTATGATAAAAAATTATTATTCTTCCATTTTAGGTTCAGTGAATATCATGTAAGTTGTAGAAGCAGCCTAAAATGGACTTCACACATGAACTGTTTAAAAACATTCAGATCTTCATATATTTACATATGCATTAATCACATTAGCCAAAATCCCAACATGAAATTTTGTATCTATTTTTTAAAATTTAAAGTGCAAAGAAGGGGCTCCTGGGTGGCTCAGTGTGTTAAGCCTCTGCCTTTGGCTCCGGTCATGATCCCAGGGTCCTGGAATCGAGCCCTGCATCGGGCTCTCTGCTCAGCAGGGAGTCTGCTTCCTCCTCTCTCTCTGCCTGCCTCTCTGCCTACTTGAGATCTCTGTCTGTCAAATGGATGAATAAAATCTTTTAAAAAAATAAATAAATAAAGTGCAAAGAAATTCATTCAGTTACATTATCACCATAGGAATTAGAAGTTTCATCACAGTAATTAAATCTTAAGAGAATATACAAATGCAACATCATTTTGTGTTAGGAATATAGTTTACTAAAAAAGACATGAAGTTTGCTTTTTAAATTTAATTGTATTTATTTAAAACCTGAAATTCTGTGAATGGCGTTTCACTTCCTCATTGTCAAATACATTTCTCCTACTTTTTATCAATTAATATTTGATATCAGGGACATGTCCATAGAAATTCAGCTTCCTCTTTGATATGTAAAAGACTTGAAAGTCATTGCTTTCATCCTCAAACAGAAAAAAAAAAAATGAACAAAATGAAAATGAACAGCTTTTCTTAAAGCCATCAGAGAACTGAGGTCATGAGGCTGTCTTAAAAATAGGAGAGATGGGTGAGTGCAGAGAATCACAGCTTACTGGGATCAAAAACCACATGCTGTGGCCAGAAACTATAAGAACACTTAAGCAGTAATTGATTAATAGTTGAAGACTGAAGACTGAGTGTAGACTAGCCCCAGAGATTGAAAACTCCCGGGGACACAGCCTTAGAGGGTTCCCCAACAACTTTGTAGAGATTTCCCTCCAGAGGCTCCTCCAGGTTCTGATGATGAAGACTGGAGAAAAATCCTGTCATGGGTCTGAAGGGGAAAGTTACCATTTAAAACATTCCCATAATGTTCTGTTATCCTTAACACAGGTCATCCTCAGAGGAAACTATTGTACCAGGGCCTAACCACCGTGAGAAATACCCAACTCCAGTTCCCTCTAGCCTTTAACATGGGGAAAGGTAACATTCAATATACACTCCTCTAGCCTTCCTTTCTCACAAAAGCAGGGGAGGCAAGGAAAAGGTTGAAATGGACTTGTGAAGACTTTGGTCCAGAGGCACAGGCCCACTAAAAGCCCAGGATCTGATAATAGAATTATAGAGTACCCCCCCACATACACTTTATCATTCATGAACAGGGCTGTTGTACAGTAAGAGAGAAATACCACCAAAAGTACTACATACGCCAGAACTTATTTAGGAAGAAGTCTCTAGGGAAGCCCCAAGTCAAGGGGAGACAAAAATGAAGGAACCAGAAGAAATTTTCAGCCTCTGACATCTGCAATTGCAACAAACTTTAAACACAGCCTAGCTCCTACCCAGAACAACATAAAAACTCACACTGAAGTCCTATTTTACCTCAGCTCCTACTAGTTAATACATCAGGTACAGCTTTCAACAACAACAACAAAAATTACAGATCATGCTAAAAAGGAAAAAAACCTCAACAACCTGAAGGGACAAAGGAGGCATCAGTACCAGATATACATTTGCCAGAAATATTGAAATATCAGGAATTTAAAATAACTGATTATTTGCTATTTGATATTATGCTAAGGAATATAATAAAAAAAATAGACAATAGGCAAAAAAAAAAGAATTGGTAATAGGCAGAAAGATGGAAACTCTGAAAAACAATCAAAAGGAAATACTGCAGGAGGGCCTGGGTGGCTCAGTTGGTTAAGCAACTGCCTTTGGCTCAGGTCACGATCCTAGGGTCCTGGGATCCAGTCCCGCATCTGGCTCCCTGCTCAGCAAGGCATCTGTTTCTCCCTCTCTCTCTGCCCTTCCCCCTGCTCATATTCTCTCTCTCTCTCTCTCTCTCTCTCTATCTATCTCTCAAATAAACAAAATCCTTTAAAAAATACAAACTTGAAGTACAGATGAAAAACACCTTAAACTTATCCAGTTCCTGGAAAAAATCAGTAAGCTGGAAGACTGTCAATAGGAACTTCACAAACCGAAAGGCAGAGAGAGAAAGAATTTTTAAAAATACACTATCCAATAACTGAGGAATAATTTTTAAAAGGTGTAATGCATGTAATGGGAATACAGGAAGGAAGGACAGGAGGAAGGAAGGTAGGGAGGGAGGGAAAAAGGGAGGGAGGGAAGGAAGGAAGGAAAGGAGGGAGGGAGGAAGGGGAGGGAAGGCTACCCCTCTAGAAGTCATAATGACTGAGAATTTTCCAAAACTAGTGATGGACACAAAAAACAGATCTACAGTAGATATATCATTTTTCCATCACACAAAATCAAAGACAAAGAAAAACTCTTGAAAGAAGCCTGAAGAAAGGACAGGAAACACCTTATCTATAGAGAAATGAGGATAAGAATCCTATGTCTTCAAAACCTTCTCTTCAGAAACCAGAAAAGCAAGAGGTAAGTGGAGTAAACATTTAAATGTGGAAGAAAAACCAAACCAAACCAAACCACCACCAACCAAGAATTCTTTCTCAGACAAGCATGAAGGTAATTTATTGTCAGTGGAAATACCTTGCAGGAAATGTTAAAAGTTCTTCAGAGACTCAACACCACAAAAAACAAATAAGTCAAAAAATGGGCAGAAGACATGAACAGACACTTCTCCAAAGAAGACATACAAATGGCTACCAGATCCATGAAAAAAATGTTCATCATTGTTAACCATCAGGGAAATTCAAAACAAAACCACATTGAGATATCACGTTATACCAGTCAGAGTGACAAAAATTGACAAGGCAAGAAACAACAAATGTTGGTAAGGTTGTGGAGAAAGGTGAACCCTCTTACACTGTTGGTGGGAATGCAAGTTGGTACAGCCTCTTTGGAAACCAGTGCAGAGGTTCCTCAAAAAATTAAAAATAGAGATACTCTATGACCTGGCAATTGCACTAATGGATATTTACCCCAAAGATACAGATATAGTGAAAAGTAGGGCCATATGCAACCCAGTGTTCACAGAAGCAATGTCCACAAAGCCAAACTGTGGAAAGAGTCGAGATGCCCTTCAACAGATGAATGGATAAAGAAGATGTAGTTCATATATATAAGAAGGAATATTACTCAGCCATCAGAAAGGATGAATAACCAACTTTTGCATCAATGTGGATAGGACTGGAGGAGATTATGCTAAGTGAAATAAGTCAAGTGGAGAAAGTCAATTATCATATGGCTTCACTTATTTGTGGAACATAAGGAATAGCATGGAGGACATTAGGAGAAGAAAGGGAAAAATGAAGGAGGGAAAATCAGAGGGGGAGAGGAATAATGACAGACTATGGCCTGAGAAACAAACCGACAGTTTTAGAAGGAAGGATGTTAAGGGGATGGGTGACCCTGGTAATGGGTATTAAGGAGGGCATGAACTGCATGGAGCACTGGGTGTTATACGCAAACAATGAATCATGGAACACTACATCAAAAACTAATGATGTGCAGCATGGTGACTAACATAGCATTAAAAAAATAAATAAATAAAATATTAAGAAAAAGTTCTTCAGAGAAAAAGAATAGAGGTCAGAAAATTGGATATACACAAGGAAAAGAAGAGGCTCTAGAGAAAGAACAAATGAAGATAAAATGCATTTTGTCTTTTTTCTTAATCGAACTAATGGAAATCTGTTCAGAAAAGGAATAGCAACAATGTACAAAGTGATTATAGCTTATGGATGAATGAAAGGAATGACAGCAATATTATAAAAGATGGGAAGGAGTAATTGGGAACACTCTAACTTAACTGTACTACTCACGAAGCAGTAAAGCGCTATGTGAAAGTGGACTTAGATTAGTTGTAAAAGTATATTACACTCCAGAGCAACTACAAACAAAATTAACAAGGAAGTATAATCAATGTGCTGAGAGAGAGAGAAGACAAAATTCTATGCTATCACATAAAATACTTAATTAGAACCAGAGAAGGAGGGTGGGGAAGAAGTTAAAGTAGAAAGGGGGAAAAAAAAAAAAAGACAAGTCAGTGAATAGAAACAGAAAATAGTTAGAAATAGAAAAATATTCATCCCAAAATGTCAAAAAATCTCTTTAAATATGGAGTAAATACATCTATTAAAGAAACTGTGAGCATACATATCAAAAAACAAGATGCAAGTATAGTTTATTTTAAAATCCACTTAAGATAAAGACACAGCTTAAAAGTAAAGTGATGAAGTATATGAGATATACCATGTTAACACTAATCCAAAGAAATCTGTTATACAAGATAAGGATACCCAGTCTCACCAGTTTTATTCAACATTGTACTGGAAGTCCTAGCCACAGCAGGTAGGCCAAAGAAACAAAAAACAAACCAAAAAACCTCACACCCAAAAACAAAACAAACAAAAAGCATCCAAATTCAAACTAAAGAAGTAAAACTGTCTCTTTGCGCAGATAATATATGATATATAGAAAACCCCCCCAAACCCTAGTAAAAACCGTTGGAATTATGAAACAAATTCTAAAGTTTCAGGTTAAAAAATCAATATACACCAAGCAGTTGTTTCTATAAACTAACAATGAACTATCAGAAAGAAGAATGAAAAAAAAAAAACAAAACGCACTTACTATTGCATCAAAAAAGAATGAAATACCTAAGAATAAATTTAACCGAGGTAAAAATTCTATACCCTGGAAACTACAAGACACTGACGAAAGAAGCTAAAGAAGACACAAATAAATGGAAGGGTATCCCATGCTTACAGACTGGAAGAATTAATTTTAAAGTCTCTATGCCAAGCAATATACAGATTCAATGCAATGCTTATCAAAATTTCAGGGGCATTTTTCACAGAAACAGAAAAAAAAATCTAAAATTTGTATGGAACCAAGGAGGACCCCAAATCCCAAAGCAATCTTGAGAAAGAACAAAACTGAAGGTATCACACTTCTGATTTCAAGCCCTATTACAAAGCTATAGTAATCAAAACAGCTTGGTACTAACATAACAGACACATAGATAAATGGAACAGAATGGAAAACCCAGAAATAAACTCATACATATACAGTGAATTAATTTATGACAAAGGAACAAAGAAGATAGAATGGGGGG
The DNA here is from genome assembly GCF_922984935.1 of Meles meles. NCBI lineage: Eukaryota > Metazoa > Chordata > Mammalia > Carnivora > Mustelidae > Meles > Meles meles. The sequence goes on along the minus strand of NC_060078.1, from coordinate 41,709,270 downwards.
GAAACAATCTCTTCGATGAAGGAGTTGGGAAAACTGGACAGCCACAGGCAGGAGATGAAACTGGACTATCTTATTTTTTTTTAAAGATTTTTTTTATTTATTTGACAGAGAGAGATCACAAGTAGGCAGAGAGGCAGGCAGAGTGAGAGGGAAGCAGGCTCCCCGCTGAGCAGAAAGCCTGATGCAGGACTCATTCCCAGGACCCTGAGATCATGACCTGAGCCGAAGGCAGAGGCTTTAACCCACTGAGCCACCCAGGCGCCTGAAACTGGACTATCTTACACCCTACACAAAATATAACTCCAAAATGGATTAATGACTTAAATGTAAGACTTGAAACCATAAAGACCCTGGAAGAAAACATAACTTGTAAACTCTGAGTCCTGGCAATAAATTTTGAGATTTGACACCAAAAGCAGAGAAAATAAAAGCAAAAATAAACAAGTGGGACGGTTTCAAACTAAAATATTTCTGCACAGTAAGGCGTACCATCGGCAAAATGAAAAGGCAACCTATGAAGAAAATATCTGCAAATCATGTATCTGATAAGGAGTCAATACCCAAAATATATAAACAATTAATATAATTCAATAACAACAACAAAAAATCCTATTAAAAGATGGCAGAGGAACTGAACAGGCATTTTCCCAAAGAAGATATATAAATGGTGAACAGATCCATAAAAAGATGTTCAATGTCACTGATCATCAGGAGCATGCTGATGAAAACCACACTGAGCTACTACCTCACGCCTGTGAGGATGACTTTTATAGGAGATAACAAACATTGGGAAGGATGTAGAGAAAAGGCAACCATTCTGCATGGTTGGAAATGTAATCGCTATGGGAAATAGCATGGGGTTCGTCAAAAACTTAAAAACAGAACTACCATGTGATCCAGCAAGTCCACTTTTGGGTAAATATCTGAAGGAGTCAAAATCAGTATTTTGAAGAAACATCTGCACCTCCATGTTCACTTCAGCACTATCTCCAATAGCCAAGACATAAAAAAACCCTAAGTGTCCATTACTGGACGGGTAGACAGACAAACGTGTCACACACACACACACACACATACACACATTACTCTATATATCATTCAGGCATGAGAAAGAAGGAAAGCTCTTTGTGACAACATGGGTGGAACTTGAGGGCATTTTGCTAAGTGATAAGTCAGAGAGACTAAAACAAATACTCTATGATCTCACTTATATGTGCAATCTTAAATAAGGTTTTTTTAAAAAGCCAAACTCATAGACACAAAGAATATACTGGTGGTTGCCAGAGGCAGTGAGTGGGTGGGTGGCAGTGGAATGAGTGAAGGTGGGCAAAAGGTACAAACTTCCAGTTATAAATAAATGGCCACAGCATGGTGACTAGAGTTTATAACACTGTATTGCATATTTGCAAGTTGCTCAGAGAGTAGATCTGAAAAGTTCTCATCACAAGAAAAACAAATTATGACTATGTGGTGATGGATGTTAACTAAACTTATAGCAGAAATTATTTCATAACATATACATGTAGTAAATCATTATGTTGTATACTTCAAAGTAATATAATGTTATATGTCAATTATGTCACAATGAAGTGGGAAAAAAAACCCTGATTGTGGGGCCTCGCCTCCAGAGTTTCTGATGCAAGAAGTCTGGGCTGGGGCACGAGAATTTGGATTTCCAGCAAGTTTCCTGGTGATGCTGATATTGTTAGTTTGGGACCACACTTTGAGAGCCTCTGAGCAAAGTTTGCAGCTGTTCTGGGCAAATGGGTGCTTCTAATTTTAGAAACAAAAGGAAATTCTGGGAAAAGAATCCCAGTTTGGATAAGTGGATAACATAAAGAATAAAATTTATTGTGTTGGATCTCACTCCCTGCCTGGTTATGGTCTAGCTATATCTCTCTACCACAGGCCACAGCTCCGGATGCCTCTTTCCTATAGCACGACACTATTTCTGGGTTCTGCAAACTCTTCACTCTCCTCGTTCCTTCAGACCTAGAATCCTGTGTGATAGGAAGCACATGGAGAGGAGGAGCAAAATGTTCAAGGAATAGGAGACCTAAATTTCATCTGATTCCAGGAATTCAGATATATATATATCTATAGATATATATATCTCAAACCATTCTGAACAATTACAAACTCAACAGGAGATCTAAGAGATGAATAGCAGCAATTCTAGGAACATAAAAGCGACCACTTACAGGAAGGCAGGAAGTGCAGAGAAGTGAATCCCAGGTAATATACTGGAAAATAGACCATGGTGGGAGGGGCGGGCTCCTGACAAATGAGAGAGCAGTAGAGCACAAAATCAGAACTTTTAGAAGCCTGCTCCACTGAGGGACGTCATTCCAGAGACTAAGCAGGGGTGAAACCCTCACAGGGACAGTGTGGTCTCAGGACCTGTGGGGTCACAGAAAGACGGGTAGTGTCTGAGTGTGGCAGAGATCCCACATTGGAGCGGGGAAGCCAGCTGCAGAGACGGAGCGGAGGAGGGGCTCTCAGCTCAGGATTACCTTAAACTGTAATTTGAGGCAAAGTGAGACCACTACTCTTTGAGCAGGGACCCCCCCAAGCAGCAGATCCAGGGAGACTCACCTTCTTTCCCTGGGGGGGTGTGACACAGGACCCTGCGGTAGCAATCTGCTAGGTTTGGAGACTCCAAATCGGGCCGTGTGCCAGAGATAGAAACACTTGGTCACAGGCCAAGTGAGCACAGAGTGCAGCCGGAGACCAGGGAGATGGGAAGAATTGACTGCTTTTCTCTGAGGGTGCATTGAGAAGTGGGGCCCTGAGCTCTTGCCTCTTCTGGGCCAGAGATTGGGAGGCTGCCATCTTATTCTCATCCCCTAAAGCTCTATGGAAAGCGTTCAAGGAACAAAAGCTCCTGAGCGAACCCAGCAGATTACTTAGCCTAGCCTCAGGCAAGGGTGGTGTAATTCCACCTCAGGCAAAGACACTTAAGAATTACTGCAAAAGGCTGTTACCCAGAAGATCAGCAAAAACATCCAGCTAAGACCAAGTTTACTGATTAATGAGAACTGTAAAACACCAGTGCCACTGGTGGCTTTTTTCTCATGATTGCAAAGTGAAGTCTTGCAAAGTTGAGTTTTTAAAAAAATTTATTATTTCTTTTTCCATTTTTCTTTTTTTTTATTTTTCCTCTTTCTTATTTTAACCTATTTTAACTATTTTATCAATACCTTTTTAAAAATCTTTAAATTTCCATTTTCTTAGTCGTATCTATCTCTTCATTGTATTTAACCTTTTTTTTTTTTTAATACATATACGCTTTTCTTTCTTTAAAATTTTGGGACAGATTTCCTAGTAAAACAGACCAAATATACCCTAAATCTAGTGTATGGCTTTATTCTAGTCTCCAGCCTGATCACATTCTCTCCTTTGTTTTTGTTTTGTTTTGTTTTTTACCTTTTTTAAACCAACTTCTTACTTTAACAATTCCTTTTTGAAAATCATTTTTAATTTTCAACTTTACAACCATATTCCATCCCTTCATCATGTTTACCCATATATTTTTTTCCTTTCTTTCTTTAAAATATTAGGAAGCAGTTTATTCTAAGAGACCAAAATATACCCAAAATCAAGCGTGTGGCTCTGTTCTACTCACAGAGCCTATGCACATATATATGTTCTATATAATATATAATATAATATAAATATAAATATATATATGTATATATATATTTTTTCATCTTTCTTCTCCCCCAGTTTCAGGTCTCTTTTCATTTGGTTAGTGTATATTTTTCTGGGGTTGTTGTTACTCTTTTAGCATTTTGTTCTCTCATCCATCTATAGGCTGTCATTGAAAATAGAAGGAGTGATAAAAAGCTTCAAGGACAAACAAAAACTAAAAGAATTTGCAAACACCAAACCAGCCCTACAGGAAATATTGAAAGGGTTCCTTTAAGAAAGGAACAGAGAAAATATACAGTAACAGTCACCTTACAGGCAATATGATGGCACTAAATTCATAGCTTTCAACAGTTACCCTGAATGTAAATGGGCTAAATGCTCCAATCAAATGACACAGGATATCAGAATAGATTTAAAAAAATAAGGTCCATCGATATGCTATCTATAAGAAACTCATTTTAGACCCAAAGACACCTCCAGATTAAAAGTGAGGGGGGTGGAAAAAATTTACTGTGCTAATAGACATCAAAAGAAAGCTGGGGTGGCAATCTTTATATCAGACAAATTAGATTTTAAGCCAAAGACTATAATAAGTGATGAGGAAGGACACTATATCATACTTAAAGGGTCTGTCCAACAAGAAGATCTAACAATTTTAAATATCTATGCCCCTAACATGGGAGCAACCAACTATATAAACCAACTATTAACAAAATCAAAGAAACACATCTACAATAATACAGTAATAGTAGGCGACTTTAACACCCCCCACCCTCACTGAAATTGACAGATCATCTAAGCAAAAGATCAACAAGGAAATAAAGGCTCTCAATGGCACACTGGACCAAATGGACATATCAGATATATTCGGAACATTCTGTCCCAAAACAACAGAATACACATTCTTCTCTAGTGCACATGGAACATTCTCCAGAATAGATCACATCCTGGGTCATGAATCAGGTCTCAACCAGTACAAAAGACTGGGATCATTCCCTGCATACTTTCAGACCACAATGCTCTGAAGCTAGAACTGAACCACAAGAGGAAAGTTGGAAAGCACTCAAATACATGGAGGCTAAAGAGCATCCTACTAAAGAATGAATGGGTCGGGGCACCTGGGTGGTGCTCAGTGGGTTAAAGCCTCTGCCTTCAGCTCGGGTCATGATCCCAGGGTCCTGGGATCGAGCCCCACATCAGGCTCTCTGCTCAGCGGGGAGCCTGCTTCCCTCTCTCTCTCTGCCTGCCTCTCTGCCTACTTGTGATCTCTGTCAAATAAATAAATAAAATCTTAAAAAAAAAAAAGAATGAATGGGTCAACCAGGAGATTAAGGAATTTTAAAAATTCCTGGAAACAAATAAAAATGAAAACACAACTGTTCAAAATCTTTGGGACATAGTAAAGGCAGTCCTGAGAGTAAAGTATATAGTGATACAATCCTTTCTCAAGAAACAAGAGAGGTCTCAGTACACAAACTAACCCTAACCAAAAGGACCTGGAGAAAGAAGAGCAAATAAAACCTAAACCCAGCAGGAGAAGAGAAATAATAAAGACCAGAGTAGAAATCAATGAAATAGAAACCAAAAGAACAGAAGAACAGATCAACAAAACTAGGAGCTAGTTCTTTGAAAGAATTAATGAGACCGATAAACCCCTGGCCAGACTTATCCAAAAGAAAAGAGAAAGGACCCAACTTAATAAAATAATGAATGAAAGAGGAGCAGTCACAACCAACACCATAAAATACAAATACTTAGAAGAACATATGATGAGCAACTATACACCAGCAAATTTGAAAATCTGGAAGAAATGGATGCATTCCTAGAGACATATAAACTACCAAAATAGAACCAGGAAGAAATAGAAAACCTGAACACACCCATAACCACTAAGGAGATTAAAGCAATCATCAAAAATCTCCCAAGAAACAAGAGCCCAGGACCAGATGGCTTCCCAGGGGAATTCTATCATACATTTAAAGAAGAATTAATACCTATTCTCCTGAAACTGTTCCAAAAGATAGAAATGGAAAGAAAACTTCCAAACTCATTTTATGAGGCCAGCATTACCTTGATTTAAAAACCAGACAAAGACCCCACCAAAAAGGGGAATTATAGAACAGTAATGCTGATGAACATGGATGAAAAATTCTCACCAAAATACTAGCCAGTAGGATCCAACAGTACATTAAAAGGATTATCCACCAGGACCACATGGGATTTATTCCTGGGCTGCAAGTTTGTTCAACATCTGCAAATCAATCTATTTGATAAAATACATTAATAAAGGAACAAGAACCATAGGATACTATCAATAGATGCTGGAAAAGCATTTGACAAAGTACAGCATCCTTTCTTGATCAAAACTCTTCAAAGTGTAGGGACAGAGGTTACATACTTCAATATCATCAAAGCCATCTATGAAAAACCCACAGCGAATTAGCTATTCCCCTAAGGCCAGCATCATAGCAGGGCTATTCACTATCAGCACTGCTATTCAACATAGTACTAGAAGTCATAGCCTCAGCAATAAGACAACAAAGAAATAAAAGGCATTTGAATCAGCAAAGAAGAAGTCAAAGTCTCACAGATGATATGATACTTTATATGGAAAACCTTAAAGACTCCACTCCAAAACTGCTGGAACTCAAATAGGAATTCAGTAATGTGTCAGGATATAAAATCAATGCACAGAAATCAGCTGCATTTCTATACACCAACAATAAGACAGAAGAAAGAGAAATTAAGGAGTTGATCCCATTTATACTTGCAGCCAATACCATAAGATACCTAGGAATAAATCTAACCAGAGACAAAGAATCTGTACTCAGAAACTATAGAGCACTTATGAAAGAAATCAAGGAAGAATTTACAAATAAATAGAAAAATATTCCATGCTCATGGATTGGAAGAACAAATATTGTGAAAATGTCTATGCTACCTAAAGCAATCTACACATTTAATACAATCCCTATCAAAATACTATCAACTTTCTTCAAAGAAATGGAACAAATAATCCTAAAATTTATATGGAACCAGAAAAGATCCCAAATAGCCCAAAGAATGTTGAAAAAGAAAACCAAAGTTGGTGGCATCACAATTCCAGACTTTAAGCTCTATTCCAAAGCTGTCATCCTCAAGACAGTATGGTACTGGCACAAAATCAGATACATGGATCAATGGAACAGAATAGAGAGCCCAGAAATGGACCCTCAGCTATGTGGTCAACTAATCTCCAACAAAGCAGGAAAGATTGTCCAATGGAAAAAAAGACAGTCTCTTTAACAAATGGTGTTGGGAAAATTGGACAGCCTCTTATAGAAGAATGAAACTGGACCATTTCCTTACACCACATACAAAAATAGACTCAAATGGATGGAAGACCTTAATGTGAGACAGGAATCCATCCCAATCCTTGAGGAGAACACAGGCACCAAACTCTTTGACCTCAGCCACAGCAACTTCTTCCTAGAAACATCCCCAAAGGCAAGGGAAGCCAGGGTAAAAGTGAAGTATTGGGACTTCATCAAGATCAAAAGCTTTTTCACAGCAAAGGAAACAGTCAACAAAACCAAAAGACAACTGAAAGAATGGGAGAAGATATTCACAAGTGGCATACCAAATAAAGGGCTGGTATCCAAAATCTATAATGAACTTATCAAACTCAACAACCAAAGAGCAAATAATCCAATCAAGAATGGGCAGAAGACATGAACAGACATTTCTGCAAAGAAGGCATCCAGATGGCCAACAGACACATGAAAAAGAGCTCAACATCACTCACCATCAGGGAAATACAAAACAAAACCACAGTGAGATACCACCTCATCCCAGTCTGAATGGCTAAAATTAACCACTCAGGAAACAAGAGGTGTTGGCAAGAATGCGGAGAAAAGGGAGCCCTCCTACACTGTTGGTGGGAATGCAAGCTGGTGCAGCCACTCCTGAAAACAGTATGGTGGTTCCTCAATAAGTTGAAAATAGAGCTACCCTATGACCCGGCAATTATACTACTGGGTATTTACCCTAAAGATATAAATGTAGTGATCCAAAGCAGCACATGCACCTGAATGTTTATAGCAGCAATGTCCAAAATAGCCAGACTATGGAAAGAGTCTAGATGTCCATCAACAGAAGAATGGATAAAGAAGATGTGGTATATAGTTATAATGGAATACTATGCAGTCAGAAAAAAACAAAACAAAACGAAATCTTGCCATTTGCAATGACATCGATGGAACTAGAGAGTATTATGCTAAGTGAAATAAGCAATCAGAGAAAGACAATTATCATAAGATCTCATGGATATGAGGAATTTGAGAAATAAAACAGAGGATCATAGGGGAAGGGAGGGGAAAATGAAATAAGATGAATCAGAGAGGGAGACAAACCATAGGCGATTCTTCATCTCAGGAAACAAACTGAAGGTTGTTGAAGGGCAGGGGGGGTGGGAGGAATATGGTGGCTGGGTGATGGACATTGGGGACTATATATGGTATGGTGAGTGCTATTAATTGTGTGTGTGTTGTTGTTGTTGTTGTTGTTTCATTTGCTGTGGTTCACACGGGTCAAAGTTATAAATTAAAGAAACGAAAACATTTTCTTATGACAAGTATTTCTTTGAGCCCCTAACATTTTTCTTTGCATAGGCAAGTCTATGGAATGATCTCATGCTTCATGGACAGCCCTTTTGAGGTCTTTGGGAATACAGTGGATCCAGGCAATAGTCACAAATTTGTTTAGAACCATAGGATAATTTCTTACTACACTGTATCCATCTTGTATAACACTTTACATCCCTCTATTTCAGCCTCTACTGTGATTGTTGCTATACCAATGAGGTCAGCCCAGGCTTCAAACAGCTTCATATGGGTGCAGCCTGACATTGCTTCCCTTTGTGCCGCTTACATCTTCTTCCTGCCTTGGGTCTTCTCTGACTCCTTACACACTCAACACAAAGTTTCTAACTTTGAATTTAGTGTAACTAAGAACTTAATGTTAGTGAGACCATTCTTGACAATAAGGAACTGAGTTAATCAGAATAAATGTTCTCCCTTTTCAATTCGTAGGTGGACAGTTCTGCCTTCTCAACCATATGGCTTCTCAAAATGTCCTATGGAATTGTTTGTTGTCTACACAGGTGTCCAACTACCTAACAATTCTTAGTATAAACTTTCAATTCTTAGCATAGATTTTGCTCCTTGTTTACTCCCATCTTTCACTCCTAAAAATAAAAAAAAAATAATAATTTTAGACCAACAGATTTAAGTGCAAGAAAAATATATCAGGAATAAAGAAAGGGCACTGCATATTGATAAAGAGGTCAATTCTCTACAAAGACAATAACTTTTAATATATATGTACCTATTAAAACAACATGAAGATACATCAGACAAAAACTGACAGAACGGCAAGGAGAAATAAATAAATCAACTATTGTACTTGGAGACTTGAGGACCCCTTTATCAGAAATGGACAGATCTAGCAGGCAGAAAGTCAGTAGACTAGATGAACAACACATGAACCAACTGGATCTAACTAAAATTTATTGAAGTCTTCATCCAAGAACAGCAGAATATACATTCTTCTCAAGTTCACATAAAATAATCACCAAAATAGGCTATATTCTGAGTCATAAAACATATCCTAATACATTTAAAATAAGGAAAATCATACAAAATGTGCTCTCAGACCAAAATGGAATTAAAATATAAATCAATAAAAGAAAGATGGAAAATCCCAACATATTTAGAGATTAAACAACACTTTTAAATAACACATGGGTCAAAGAAGAGGAATCAAGAGAAATTCTAAAAAAATTTTGAACTAAAGGAAAATGAAAATGCAACCAATCAAAATTTGTGAGGTGCAGAAAAAAAAGTTTTTAGAGGAAAATTTATAGCATTAAACTGCATATATTGGAAAAGACAATCTTAAAGATCAATAACTTAAGCTTCCAACCTAGAAAACTGCAAAAGAAGAACAAATTAAATCCAACATAAGCAGCAGAAAAGAAGTAACAAAAATCAGAGAAGAAATCAATAAAATTGAAAATAAGAAATCAGTACCTAAAATCAATGAAATCAAAAGCTGGTGCTTTGAAAAGGTCAATAGAATTGACAAGCCTCTACTGGGTTAGCTAAGAAAAAAAGAGAGAACACACAAATTACTAATAAAAAAAATGAAAGGGGCCATTACTATAGATCCCCTGGATATTAAAAAGATAATGAAGGGATATTATAAACAATTCTTTGCCCACAAATTTGACAATTCATAAGAAATTGATCAAATCTTTGAAAGATACAATCTACAAAAACTCTCACAAGGAGAAAATCTGAGTAAGTTACATCTGTTGAAGATATTGAATCAATATTAAGCAGCTTTTCAAAAGAGAATCCCTGAGACCTAATGTTTGGTAATAAGTTTTTAGATGTAACACGGAAAGCAAGTCCATAAGAAAAACATAAAAAATTTTGACCTTATTAAAATTAAAAATATCTGCTCTGTGAAAGACATTGTAAAGAGAATGAGATTTGCAAAACATCTAACAAAGGAGTTGTATCCAAAATACACACACACACACAAAAGCCCAAAACTCAACAGTAAGAAAACATCCCCATTTTAAAAATGAACAACAACAACAACAACAAAAAACCCTGAAGAGACATCTTATCAAAAAAAGACTTTTATTTAAGCAAAAAGCATATGATAAGGTGCCCAAAATCACGTGTCATTAGGGAGCTGCATATTAAGACAACAATGAGCTACCACTACACTCCCATTAGAATGGCTAAAATCCAAAAGTTTGGCAAGGATGTACAGCAACAGGAGCTCTCATTCACTTTTAGGAATACAAAATTGTACAGCCACTTTAGAAGTAAGTTTGGCCTGTGGAAAGAACCAAGATGCCCTTCAACGGATGAATGGATAAGGAAGATGTGGTCCATATACACAATGGAGTATTATGCCTCCATCAGAAAGGACGAATACCCAACTTTTGTAGCAACATGGACGGGACTGGAAGAAATTATGCTGAGCGAAATAAGTCAAGCAGAGAGAGTCAAGTATCATATGGTCTCACTTATTTGTGGAGCATAACAAATAACATGGAGGACATGGGGAGATGGAGCGGAGAGGGAGTTGAGGGAAACTGGAAGGGGAGATGAACCATGAGAGACTATGGACTCTGAAAAACAACCAGAGGGTTATGAAGGGGCGGCAGGGGGGTGGGGGGGGGGTGGGAGGTTGAGGAACCAGGTGGTGGGTAATAGGGAGGGCACGTACTGCATGGAGCGCTGGGTGTGATGCCAAAACAATGAACACTGTTATGCTGTAAATAAACAAATAAAAATAAAAATAAAAATAAAAAAAAAAGAAGTAAGTTTGGCAGCTTACAAAGCTAAATATAACTTAACTGTATCATGCAGAAATTTTGCTCCCAGGTAGTACCCAAATTTGTTGAAAACTTATATCCATACAAAAGTCTGCATGTGGGGCGCCTGGATGGTTCAGTGGGTTAAAGCTTCTGCTTTCGGCTCAGGTCATGATCCCAGGGTCCTGGGATCGAGCCCCACATCCGGCTCTCTGCTCAGTAGGGAGCCTGCTTCCCTCCTCTCTCTCTCTGCCTGCCTCTCTGTCTACTTGTGAGCTCTCTCTGTCAAATAAATAAATAAAATCTTAAAAAAAAAAAGTCTTCATGTGAATGTTTATAGCAACTTATGTAATATAATATAATTTGTGGATATTATATATTATAATATGTGGATATATTATATTATATTACATTATAATACGTGGATAGTGGATATGCATTCTGCATTTGGCATAACCCAGAGAATCACACTGCAAAGACTCAAACCTAATGATTTTATGGCTTCTACTTATAATAAGGTATTGATACTGGCTCATCAGTTGTAACAAATGTACCACACCAATGCTAGATGTTTTAAGAGGAGAAACTATGTGTGTATATGTGTGTGTGTGTGTGTGTGTGTGTGTGTACGTGTGTGTAGGGAGGATTATATGGCAACTCTGTGCTTTCTGTTCAGCTTTACTGTTAACCTAAACCTACTCTAAAAACCAAAGACTATTAATAAAAGGGCCCATCTCCTAAGCATTAGAGCTCTTTAAAGATTCATAACTCTAAATTGGTCAGGAATAAAGAAATCTTAATTGTCTGTGATCTCTTGCACCACAGCAATAACGCATATATCTAGGTTGACCTGTCTTATCCATACTAAATGGAAAATTCAGTGGGCAAACCCAGCATCCTACCAAAAGAATGACAATCACTGCTGTAACAGGATTTAATTCTGCTGCCACTAAGAGCAGTTTTAAAGTCAGCCCATCTGTCCTGGAAGCACTGAAACTCTTGTTGGGTTTCTTTCTCTTTTTCCAGGATGGAATGGGAAGGAAATGTCACCGTTGTTGCCAACACTTGAGTGATCATGGCATCACAAAAAACCTCTCCAGTAAACCTACCACTGCAACTGTCTTCAGAATGCCTGTGTGAAATGGTAGCAGAGGCCGTTTCATCCAAGTCAAGGATCCATTTCTAGGCATGACAGGTTGTCTCTAACAGGCAACAGCTGAGACCGAATGAAATGGAGATCCATTTGCCTGGCAGTGTGCACTCCCTAGGTATCTAGTGTGGCCTTAATAGAGAAGCTAAAATTTCATAATATTCTGGCCATCCATTCCAAAGTGAAGTTAAGTTTTGCGAGGCGGACGATGGGCCTGTTTCTGAGATTCGACCACGTGTGGGGCTTGGGGATTCCACCCCTCAAGGTATGCCATACCACACTGCCTCCATTGGCTTCCTCCTTCTCTTGGCTGCCACAGTCCCTGTCCTGAAAAGAATCTAAATATTCTGGGAGTCCAGCCAAACACAGACCTCTTATGACCCTGGGAACAGAGAGTGTCTCAGCTGTAGCGGACCTCCTCTGCCTGACAGGAGATGTGGAAATAGTTCAGCAGGACTGAAAGTTCATCACCTCTCTCCACAGCACCCTCATCTGGCTTTTTCTTCTTCTCCGGAAAGTGAGGCAGGCTCAAAGTTTCGCAGGTGAACAGCAAGGCGCCAGTGTGTGTTTTCTTCTTTGGAGTGCATTGATTACCATTTTATTTCAGGGTCGAGCAGTAATTACCACTAATGAACAACATGATAATCTGCAGCATAAATCACCAGTTCCTCGGCTTTACCATTGAACACAATGAATTAGAACTTGGCAAGTCTCGGTCTATCTTCCCTTCAGGTCAAGCGTGCTGCAAGATGCAGGGGACTGGGGGCACGTCTACTCAGAGGAAACATGCGAGTCTCCTTGATAAGAATCATGGGCATGAAGACGGCACCCTTGTGGACTTAAAAGGCTGATGTCTTGGTCATCACTGAGACTTGGTCCTGCATCGTTTGACAACTCGTTCCTATTGAGTGTGTGAATAGCTTACCTACCTCAGGACAAGTGGAGACAACCTCCCCACTGCAGCTTCTGCCTCTGACCTTGCACAAAAATGGGTTAGCTTTCTCGTGAGATCTAGACATTTGAAAGTTTCTTGTGCGATGCTTTAGCAGGAGTGAGGAAAGAAGGAGGATAGGTACCTCTGTGACTGAGAAGCTACTCCAAAGCAGATGCCATGCAGACATTTTATCTACAGTCTTCCTGAAGGGAGTTCCTTTTATGAGTCCATTAAGGATGAGAAATCTAGCTCAGGGAAGGGTTATGGCTTGCCGAAGGTACATGTCTAATAAATGTCAGAAGTCAGGCTAAGATTTAAAGGTGCATGTAAAACATTGTCCACATAGTTTTATCAACACATGTTTAATGGTTTTATAGGTTTACATATTTTATCCGCACATTAGACTCTGAGCCCTCTAAGGCAAGGGCTACTGTTCCTGCTTACTTTGTATTTATATACATGAAGTGTATACAGTTAGTGCTTATACAATATTTGTGCAATTAAATGGGAAACCTTCTGCATTGAAAAAAATGAATAGTTGATAAATCACACACATACTATATATTGTATATTGTACAATGTACATCACATAAATTTCTAGTCAAAAGCAACTTCAAAGATTCCAGAGGCCCATTATATTAAAACACAGGCTTTGGTTTAAGCAGTGGAGACATAATTTAAGTAATTCATGATAAATGAATATCTTTTATTCCATTAATGCTCCTTAAAAGCCCTCAGACAGACTACATCAACATTATATATCTCGATTAATACAAGATTTATCAAGATGTGAACTGACTTCAGAAGGAAGAAAACTATAATAGAATCCATGATCTCAAAGTGTTAAAAAGTGGGATTTAATTAAATGTTCTAGAAAATTGAGAAATTGGAATGTAGCTCCAACTCCACAAAATATGAATTTTACATAAGGAGACTTTTCCAAAATCTGTCTCTTTAATGTAATATAAATATAGACAGGTATTACTTCAAACCCTCGAAGAAATCATGTTGAGAATTCTTAGCAGACTGGAACACAAAGCAGACAAAGAATTCCTGTGGTGCTGGAGGCATAAGGGGTGGATGACACCCACAGAGAAGATTCCTTGTTGTTCTTCAGTAATGGGATCAAGAACGTTTTCTTAGTTCTTGAAAAGATGGATAATAATGGAATTGTTAACCCAGATTATTTTGTATTGATTGCAGTTTACAACTTTCTATGGAGGGTATTCACTTATATTATTTTCTCCTGTATTGTGATGGAGAGGTAATAAAGTCATTCTTTTTTTTCCTGCCTTTTTTTTTTTTAATGTGTATAATCACCATCGTATCTTTCAAAAATTCTATGAAAGAACAAAGCCCAAGAACCCATAGTTTTTTATTTTGGTAGGCTTCTTTCTTATTTCCTCTGATGACAAGGTGGTTTTAAGGGCTTCAACCTTTCTAGAAGAGGCTTGGACTTTATTCGATTAATGCTTTGCCTATGTATAAAAATGTGAGAAAGCCTATTAAAAGAACGTTAATCATGCTAAGTGACAAAACCATGTTTCCTACTGAGTATGTTTCACTTTAAATTCTATAATTTCTTGTGGTTTCAAAATTCTGGTTGCTAATACAGAAACAAACAAAATCTGTGATATATTTATTCTATGGTATATGCTACATTTATATCAAGATGTTTGGCTTTGTTAAATTCATTGAATTTTTAGATAAAGAGGATTGAGTAAAACCCACATGTAAATCTCATTCTTCAAAACCAATTGAAATTAGTATTTTAATAAAAATCAGAAGTTTACTAGGAGCAACTGAACAAGAAATAGGGACTGTGCAAAGAATAAGTCTTTTGTCAAAAGATTTTTAAATATTGCTGTTGAGACAAGAAATACAGAATATAGCACGATGTGTGACATTTCAAACCCCAAGCTGTCCCCTCAAAGTCACTACTAATGATAGAAAAGAATAAAAAAAAAAGAATAAAATAAAAAAAAATGTTTGTACTAGTTGCTCTATTCAAGTGTCCAAGAGAACATCTGAGAAAATGATTTTAAGAATAGAAAACTTACTATAGAGGAGCTCAAAACAGGTGGAAATTACCAGAACAACATACTGAGTATAAGAAAGAAGGTGAAGCCCACAGGAGCAGGACAGGCACATGGTTGGTGTTATACACCATTGTTAATTTTAATAAGATTCTGGTAAAAATAGTCTAGCCTTGACTCCCAACAACTCCTCCGTAAAAGGCCACACAGTTAAGCTATCCCCTACTCAATTCCATTGCCTCCAGGAATGGAATACAGGAATGCAGATACAAGAAAATTAGCCTCTAAATGCAGCTCATGGAAAAGGCAGAGATATTACTGCTGTCTTGGATGGGGTCAGGAGAGAATTTCTTTAATGACTCTAGACAATAGAAGTTTCAGACAGAGGTGCTCTTTTTTTTTTTTAAGATTTTATTTATTTATATCACAGAGACAGAGATCACAAGTAGGCAGAGAGGCAGGCAGAGGGAGAGGGGGAATCAGGCTCCCTGCTGAGCAGAGCCTGATGTGGGGCTCCATCCCAGGACCCTGAGATCATGACCTGACCTGAAGGCAGAGGCTTAACCCACTGAGCCACTCAGGCGCCTGAGGAGCTCTTTAGATATGTAAATTAAAATCAATAACTTGACAACTGTTATGCATGAATATTTGTGATCCCCTTAAATTAATGTGGTGAAATCCAAACCCCAAATGTGATGGTATTAGTAAGTGGGGCCTTCACAAAGTGATTAGATAGATCATAAGGGGCATAACCTTTATGAGTGGGATTAGTGTCCTTATAAAAAAGACCCCAGAAAACTCCCTTGTGCCTTTCCCATGTAAGAATATAGACAGAAGATGACCATCTATGAACAAGGAAGTGAGCTGTCACCAGACCCCAAATCTGTTGGTGTCCTGATCTTGGGCTTCCTAGCTGACATAACTATAAGAAATAAATGTTTGTCATCTAAATCACCCAGAGTATGTTGTATTTTTTACAGCAGCCCAAATAGCCTAAGACAACAACTACTCAAATTCAATGGAGAAAACATAGTAAAGTAAAGGAGAATAGTGTCAGAGGAATGAGGGAAATCAAAATTCAGAAAGTAAAGTGAGAGCAAATTATGAAAGAAAATGTAATCAAAAGAAGAGAATGGGGGCACCTGGGTGGCTCAATGGGTTAAGCCTCTGCCTTCGGCTTAGGTCATGATCTCAGGATCCTAGGATCAAGTCCCACATCAGGATTTCTGCTTGGCAGGGAGCCTGCTTCTCCTTCTCTCTCTGCTTGCCTCTCTGCCTACTTGTGATTTCTCTCTTTCTGTCAAATAAATAAACAAAATTAAAAAAAAAAAGAAGAAGAAGAAGAGAAGGGGTATCTGGGGGGCTCAGTTGGTTGAGATTCCAACTTAATTTTGGCTCAGATCATGCTCTCAGGGTTGTGAGATAGAGCTCCACACGGGGTCCAAATTGGCCGTGGTGCCTGCTCAAGATTCTGTCCCTCTCCCATTCTCCCTTTTCCCTCAGCAACCCCCTCTAGAAGAAGAAGAAGAAGAAGAGAAGCAAACTTTCCCCAAGATATCCAAGATATTTGTACTATAGGAGAACGCAATAGGAATAATATTTCAATAAAAACAAAACAATTGAAACAATGAAAAGATAAAACATACAACAATAGGTATAATTTAAAAAGGAGATTTTGGTACCAAAGGACTTATTTTTTTAATGATTTTCTTTATTTATTTGAGAGAGTGAGAGAACATGAGAGGGGGGAGGGTCAGAAGAAGAAGCAGACTTCTTGCTGAGCAGGAAGCCAGATGCAGGGCTTAATCCCAGGAATCCTGGGTCATAACCTGAGCTGAAGGCAGATGTTTAAACTACTGAGCCACCCAGGTGCCTAAGGCTTATTTTAGAAGCCAAATTTTTGAACAAATTTATTCATTATGTTGCAACGAAGAAAAAGCTTTCAATAACCATTGTCAGGGTAAAGGAGAAAGGCAGACTTTAAGGAATTAAAGAGATTGGATAAGAAAAGGATTAAAGGAAAGAGAATGGATTAAGGTAATAGATGAACAGGTGACAAGATCAAGGTCAATGTGATCAGTGTTATGAATGCAATGAACATAAACACGCAGTATAGAACATTTCTAGATTTTGCAGATCAAAAAACATTTTAGTTTAAAAATGGGAGGGTATTTCCAAATTTAATACACACCTATATCCAAATTTTCTTTTAAAAATGTTACTCACTGGGGCGCCTGGGTGGCTCAGTGGGTTAAAGCCTCTGCCTTCAGCTCAGGTCATGATCCAGGGTCCTGGGATCAAGCCCCACAGCAGGCTCTCTGCTCAGCAGGGAGCCTGCTTCCTCCTCTCTCTCCCTGCCTGCCTCTCTGACTAGTTGCAATCTCTGTCTATCAAATAAATAAATTAATTTAAAAAAATGTTACTCACTAATGAATTCAAGACAGTTAAAGTACGGATTCAGGCTTGAAACACAATGCAATTTCTGTATTCTGGAGAATTACAAAAAACACATGCTTATTAAGCATACTATAAATTTAGATCATCCTTCCACATAATAGGAAAATTTTTCTCAAAAAAAAATTTGAACTGTTCAAGTTCTCATATTTTTGCTTTTGTTTCTTTTAGAATTAGGCTATGCCCAAGCAGTTCCTTCCATTCCTAGAATTATGTATCAGAAATACTTTGGGGCCCTCAGGAGAAAAGTAGGTAAGATATTCTCATTAATAGTATCATCATAACTGACTCTGAGATTATTTTATCATCTACTTTTCTGATCTCCTAGCATTTTCATTCATTTATTTTATTCTCTAACATAGAGCTTCTCAACCATTGTTATAGGCCAATCAAAAGGTACTGATCACCTAAGGAACAGGAAAGTCCTATGTGAGATTTGAGAGATGCTTAAATCTCCCATACCTATCACCTCCAGCCTTGAGGTGAGCAAAATTATCAGAGATTCCTTGGAAAGAGGCCTAATCAGATAGGGCTTATCATGCCTGTGGGCTCTGTGAGAGCCCACGAGATAAGCAGCATGTGGCTTCTGAGCTTATGGAAGCAGATGTTCCACCAACCCATCATAGCAAAGGGCTTCAGGAGCTAATAATGTAGGTTAAAAGAAGCACTGAGTGCTACACTGTGAGACTGGGAGATAGGGGTGAGGAGGGAGTAGGAATTCAGGGAAGCAGCGTGTGATGGCCTATACTGGCTTCACATACAGGGGACGTGTCTGCTTGTGGCTGATACTCATGTTTAGTGGCATTCAAACTAACTGTAATTGTCTAACAACCCAATGATTCTACAAAATAGAGTCTCATCATTAATTAAGAATAGTTCACATAGAAAAGTTTTACTGAGTTACAGACCCATTTCTATGTTCAAGGAAATTTCAACACCGTATTTGTCAGTGACAAAAAGGAAAGGACTTTTAGTTTCCCAACACTAGTTGCCAGCTATCGTAAATTTTTGAATGGTTGTCAAAGGAGTTTAAATTTGTACTACTTTTCTGTCTCTGGTGGCATTCAAAACTCTGAAGAGATTAACATTAGGGAGTATTTACAAGGAATTATGGCTAGTCATGCCCATCATAAAGTCCAATATAAAATATTTTTCATGGTGGCAAGGCCAAGGTTTTCATTACACATTTTAAAAATCATGGATGTAAAAGTTTTATATCAACTAAAGAATTAATATCCTAATACTTTGTTTCACTATGTTATAATTATATACGATAAAGATGGTATAAAGAATATTGTTACAAAATCCCACTCATATTCCTCTAATAATATTCAGTGTGTCCCTTCATACTTTACAAAAACTGTTTTCTATGTTTCCTTGATGAAAAAATGATTAAAGAACACTGTCTCAACATACCTTCCTACTTCCAGAGTATCAGTTGGATGCTTTTCACATGAATCTCTCATGAAATCTGCTCCCTTTCTCATGAACCCTGCTCCCTTTCTTTCACATTTAAAAGTTACTCATCCTCTGTGTCCTAGTTTAGGGAAGGCAGCCACCTTCTGCGTTGAATGATTAACGAGCATCCATGACACAGGAAAGAGGAGCTGTGATGACCACGCTACCATCTGTTCGATCATGGCTGGAATTCCAGAAATTCTGCTTTGCATGTGGAAAAGAAAGTTGTTAAAACACAAGCAGACAATGTAAAATGACAAACTTGAGTGGAATATGGGTGGCAAGATATGTGCAGAAACGAAAGCTACCAAATATGTGACTGTAGATCCCAGTCTATTTGTCTGAAACCATGTCTATCTACCTATCAATCAATCAATCAATCTATCTACCAAACAATAATGTATAGGGGCACCTGGGTGGCTCAAATGGTTAAGCCTCTGACTCTTGATTTTGGCTTAGGTCATGATCTCAGAGCTATGAGATTGAGCCCCACATCAGTTCTGTGCTGGCCATGGAGCCTGCTTGAGATTCTTTCTCTGCCTCTGCCCTTGCCCACCTGCTGCTTGGCACATACTCTCTCTCTCTGTCTTTCTCTCTCTCTCTCTCAAAAAAAAAAAAGTATAATAAAGTATAACTCATCTTTTTTTTTCCCATTTTATTTATTTTTTCAGCTTAACAGTATTCATTGTTTTTGCACAACACCCAGTGCTCCATGCAAAATATGCCCTCCCCATTACCCACCACCTGTTCCCCCAACCTCCCACCCCTGACCCTTCAAAACCCTCAGGTTGTTTTCCAGAGTTCATAGTCTCTTATGGTTCGCCTCCTCTTCCAAATTTTTTTTTTTTTAATAAACATATAATGTATTTTTATCCCCAGGGGTACAGGTCTGTGAATCGCCAGGTTTACACACTTCACAGCACTCACGATAGCACATACCCTCCCCAATGTCCATAGCCCCCTCCCCCAAGTATAACTCATCTTTTGTAAATAATTAACGATATACATGAATTTTAAAATATATACGCTAACAGAATAATGTTACTAGAATTGGCCTCATCTATGTCTTTCAGTTGGTTATATCTGTCTTGGTCAATACCAATCCATCTATGTATTCAGCTATACTAACAAATGTTGGGACCTCAAATGAAAAGAAAAAGCTGATACAAAGTCGTCCACTCTAAATCAGATCAGGTGTTATCTTTAGGACAGTGTATCTAAATTAGAAATAAATACTATTTTTAAAATATAGTGGTTACTAAACTGACCATGAACTCCAAAGTCCTCCAAACTGGACGGACTGACATTAGGTATCTGAATAACTTAAATATGGGTATGTGTATCAAAGCCAATTGCCTTCAGATTATACATGATTTTCACATATAATTTTAGTCATCTGCTGTCTTATTTGACCTTATCTCACTGTGTTCAATTCACTGTTGGAGCTTAAGAAATTTTCACCTGTTCTGTAGGTATCATTCTGCTGCTGTATAACTATCGGCCACAGGGAATCATTAAAGGTCCCATTATTCTTCTTGAGGAGCATTCCAAGTGCCTGGCAGGAGTAGAGGTGAAAGGTTCATCATATGGAGAGCAGTGTCGGCATTTCTGAAAATGAGGAGGCCTCTGGGCATTTGTGTAGGAAGGATTCCAGGATCTTTAGTGAATTGTCTTTTCAGTTTCCATCTTTCTGGCCTCCCATCATCCCACATCCTAGCCATATTTTCCACTGCTCAGACATTTAAGAACACTGGATCAAGGGCCAGTAAAAGCACACAAATACACACATCACAAAAACTAGTTTCGCATTTCCTTATCCTTTCCCAGCTCTAGCATCAGCTGTATTTAAAAAAAAAAGAAAAGAAAAAAAAGATGAAATGAGGCCCAGTTCTGAGAGCCTGAACTGATCCCAAAGGGTATGGTTGCTGGCAGTGACAGCATGATAGTGAACTCATCACACACACACACACTCAAAGCCTTTAGAGCTAGAGTATGCGAAGGACAAAAAAATGCAAATTTTATGTAATTATAAATATTTAAAACTTGTTTGAAAGATAAAAGATAAAGCCATATAAAGGTACAATATTTTGTGAAGTGCCCAAAAGTTAAGTGGTCTTTATATAAGAGAGAACAAAAAACCCTCACATAATCTTATCCTAAAGGCATAACCTTTAGGATATGACTAGATTTTCTGCTGTTATCATCTGAGCAACCCTGGGCAAGTTGTATAGTGTATCAGGTCTTATTTCTTCATTTGTAATGTGGAAGATAATTATAGTAATCCTATAAGATTATTGTGATTAGAAAATGAGATAATAATGCATATAAAAGACTTCAACAGATTATCTGATCTTGTGTTGGTACTTTTTATTATAGTCTCACTAATAATTGTTATTTGTATTTGGCTGGGGATTAGATTTTATTTCTTCCATATCTATATAACATCAGTTAAAGGAAGTCCACATTTATTTTCAAAGAGATTATAGCATGCATTCTAAAATTAATAATCTTTAAGATGTTTATAATGTGTATAGTAATGACATACTAAATGGGATAACATTTGAGAAAATTATTTGCCAAATATAAAGCATGTATGCATTTAGTAAAAATAGTATTGCTATTTTGATCATTAGAAGTTATACTATAGATATAATCAAGTTGTTCTTCATACGCAATGCTATAAGCTTTAGTTTACCCTCCTCTAACCTCAGTAATCTCTTCCACCCTATATTATTAGAGCAATGACCTATCTGTTAGGATCTGAGGGTATGTCTGATTTGTTCAGATCCTCTGATAATTTTTTTGAAGATATTTTGAAATGTACAGAAGTTCGTCTACTTAAAAAGACAGTTCCCCAGATATTTTCATCTACACCTTTAAATAGTAATCATTGTCAACGATGGAGGGTATCATTTAGAATAAAAGTACCATGCTGGCTTCTGAACTAGTACACACAGCTATTAAGAGTGACAATTTCATTTTTGAATACTGTTGAATGCCCTTTCTGAATGTATGCTGACATAGCTATTGATCGTAAGAAAAGCAGAAGTGGGAAAAAGGCAAAGCAGAGAAAAGAAATTCATCCACATTTCTTTTTTTTTTTTTTAATTTTTTTTTTAAGATTTTATTTATTTATTTGACAGACAGAGATCACAAGCAGGCAGAGAGGCAGGCAGAGAGAGAGGAGGAAGCAGGCTGTCCGCAGAGCAGAGAGCCCGACGCGGGGCTCAATCCCAGAACCCTGGGATCATGACCTGAGCCGAAGGCAGAGGCTTTAACCCACGGAGCCACCCAGGCGCCCCTCATCCACATTTCTACAATCAAACCACTATTTATATGTTGATATATTTTCTTCTAAGTCTCTCTTCCCGGTCATACATTTTGTTTTTGTTTTTATGGTTGTGCTCCTATTGTAAGTACAGTTATTATCACTAGTATTTTGCCTAAATTATAAGAACCATTAACCATCCTCCTTTGGACTCTATACTTTTTAAACCGGTAGCAGAAAGAGGCCTAGTAGGTGTTATGAGAATCCCGATCCATCCAGCGTGAGCATTCAGAATTTCTAGCCAGAAATGAAAGGGGATCTTTAAGTGTCCCTTATGAGAGAATTGCTCTCCTAATGGTTTTGATGGTTAGAACCTACAATCTTGAAGAGATAGTATAAGTAAATTTATATATGTCCCTCATTTCACTCATGAAGTAAAGTCCAAAAGACTTAGATCACCTAACTGCATCCAAGTGGTGAGATCCAGAGTAAAACTCCAGGCCTACGACTCCCTCAGGTTCCATTCCATTCAGGACCACCTCTAACATCTGGGAATTCTAAGACAAGAACGTCCATGGAGGCCCCAGGCCAGGAGCTTGCCCCTTTTCTCTGCTCATCTTGCTTATGTATGACAACAGCAGCTGTAAATGTGTTTGAGCATCTTGAAACCATCAAGATAGGGAATTCTGGGCTTCTTGAAAGCTGGAGGGTGGTCCTGCAAGAAGAACATGAGCTCTCTTAGGTGCACCCTCTTAGCTCCATGATTGAGCTGGACTGAGAGAAGGATTTGACAGTTGGTCCCAGTAGTACTATAAGACATGCATAAGTGAGAAAGGGAAAAAGAGGAACTAAGTAAAGAGGAGTTGACAAGTAGTTTACCACTGCAGACACCCAGGGAAGAGACTGTGGAACGCATCACAGGATTGTCCCATGGAGGGCAAGAAGCTGGGGTACTGACCACCAATTATCATTTCTCATTGGTTGAGGATCGCTCTTGGGGCTTTAACTGTCTGGCCCTTCTGGGTTCACCTTTAGAAGGCTAGAGGAGTCTGCTATACAAGATTAGAAGCCTTTAAATTGTTGTGCCCAGGGAGGAGGCTCTGGTTGCTGGGCTATAAAACATCTACTGGATCTTCCTTTTCATAGTAAGTGTTGAGGGAATGTTCTCCTCAATCTATCATTACAATATCAATAATATACTTTAAATCACTGTATCACTTAAAATTAGAGAACGAATTATTTCTATCATTAACTTAAACATTGAGACAACTTAGTTACTTAAAAGCACCACTCATTCAAGAAATAAAGAGATCAGAACCAAGGAAGCCTCAGGTTTGTTTCTGCAACTTGCCAGTTATAGCCCAGATGGATCTTTTGTGTAGTGCTGTGAATTCAGTCATGGAGCAATATATTTTATCTGTCATCTGGACATTTAACCATCTTATGTCATTTAGCATTTAAGCTGACTTGTATCAAAAATTATTCAGTTCTCTCAAGCATCAGATTATGGTTTAAGAACATCTATTTGTTTCTTGAAAGCTTTTTAACTCAAGTCTAATTGAAAATTCTAAAGCAAATATTCAGAACTTCCACATGCCACTTCTATAAGCACTGACACATTCATGTAAGTATACATTTACTCACATTTTAAAGACTCTATTTTGCTGCATTTTAATCAAGTCCTTTTTCAAAGATGTAAACAGCGCATTGTGATGGTAAAAGCTGCCCAAGCTGGTGATCTTTGCATTTGCCCTTCACTAAAGGAAATTTCATCTCGCCTGAGCAGATGGAGGGAAATGGACCAAACTAGAGTCTGTGAAGGACCAGGATGATTTCAGCTGATGACTGACACCTGCTAATCATGAGTGTGGGACTTGGTGCCAAGAAGAATAAAGACTCCAGGTTTCTTTAAAATGAAATTCCATTTGCCACTCAGAGGCAAGGACTCCAACTCAGCTCCCAGCAGGAACGGTTTCTCAAACTTAATGAATTTCATTCCTGCTACAGTCCTTTGGGGGAAGAAAGAGACAACCTTCCATACTGATTACTACCCATATAGTTTGTTGTAAAAACATGACATTAAATATAGTTTGAGGTTTTTAGCAGACTTACCAGCCACATTTAGAGGTACTAACTTTTTTTGATTTGTTGAAAAGCAGCTGTTTTCTGCTGTTTTTTTTAAGTATATGAAAGTTCACATGTATTTCTATGTAGGAAATCAAAACATCATTCCTCTCATTAAAATCTACTTTTAGATATCCTACAACTGTAAACAGACATTTTGTGGAAAATAAGATGCGCACTGGCAAATCCATCCACAACCCAGTCTCATCTTTTGTCAGTCAGAGGAAAGTGTCTACAGATCCCTGACCCCACCAGCCTAGAGCCTCGCCCCACCCACTATGTGATCTGAAACATGTGCTTCATACTAAGGTGGTTTTCTTGTCTGTAAAGTAGGGATGGTAGGACCTCACTAGGAGGTGGTTATGAGCATTAAGCTGTGAGAGCTAAGCAAGCTACCTGGTCAAGCAACCGGTATGTTGAAAAGGTCCAGCAAGGGGTGCCTGAGGGTCAGTGGGGGGGGGGGGGGGGTTGCTCAGTGGGTTAAGCATCTGATTTCAGCTAAGGTCATCATCTCATTTCAGCTCAGTTCATGACCTCTGGGTCCTGGGATGGAGCTTGTGTCAGGCTTATCCTTCTCCCTCTGCCCCTCCCTCAGCTTATGCTCTCTCTCAAATAAATAAAGGAAATCTAAGAAAGAAAGAAAGAAAGAAAGAAAGAAAGAAAGAAAGAAAGAAAGAAAAGGTCCAGCAAACGTCAGCCTCATTCCTTTCTTACCTTCTCTCATGTAAACTATACTTGCAAAGTTCTAAAGTGCTTCCTATCCAAATAGTTTGCATGGCATAAACCTGGTTCAAACTCAGTCTCTTTAGAATCTTCTACTAATACCCAAGCTTGGAAAAATAATAGCCCTGGAGCACAGGAGTACTTCCATGTGTCAGACACTGTGCTGAGCACTTAGCCAGCATTATCACATTTAATCCTCCCAACATCCCCATGGTACAGTAGAATAATTATCTGTGCTTTTCAGATAAGGAAATGAAGTTTATCCAGCCTGTAAATAACAGAGCTGAAGTGCAAACCTTGGCTGTCAGTCACCTTGTTGTCTAAAAATTCATAGTTGTAGCTTTATGGCATTCATTTGAGAAATAAAATTTTACAATGCTGAACTGCCTTCCATATTTGTCACAAATTGTCTTAAACTATTATTAAAATCTCTTATTTCGCTTTTTAGGCTGATGCCATCTTTGCAATGAAGCTTCCCAGGAACAAAGAAAGTCAATAGCTGCCTTCCTTCCTTCCTTCATTGTACAAAGACATATTTGATGCCCACGGGATGTAAGAGAATAGTGCCCAGAGCTGGGAGTCCAGAAACAAATGACATAGCTCCCTGTCCTCAAATTGTTCCATATGGGAACAACATCCATATGTTAGAAACAATCCCATATGGAAATGCAATGATAGAAATAGGTTAGAATACTGATGGAGCCTGAGAAAACGTTGTGGCAATCCAAGGGAAGGGCTCCTCAGGAATCTTACCCAAGGGACGTAATAAATGAATGGAGCCTTGAACAAAAATACAAAAGATATGAAAAGTGGCAGAGAAGCTAGAGGGTTTCAAGTGGAATGTAAAGGAGAAAAATCCCAAAGGGGAAAATGGCATATTAATCTGAGAGCCCAAATCAGCTTATTGCTGAGCACAAAGAAAACTGGAGATGTTGACACAAAAGGGCTTATGTGGACATTTAACGGCTTGGGTTTTAACCTTTCTTCTCCCATTGAATCTAAAAGGAATTGTGTAATTTAGACATTTTCCTTCTGTTTTCAGGTTATTCAAATGTTTTGTTGTGAAATGCATTATATCTGTGAAGATATACAAAGGATAAGCATACAGTTAATGAAATACATAAAATTAACAACTGCATATGACCAGTTTAAGAAACCACACCACTAGTCTCTTACTGGATATTGTCTGCTTCCCTCTGATCAATACCCCTTTTTTCTTCCTCCAAAGAGATAATCACTTCCTTGAAATTTGTGTAAATCAAAGCCACATATGTTTCACCAGACAATTATCAACAGAAAATAACCTATACTTGTTCATTTTTCCCTGTTTGTAAACTATACACACATATATATACATTATATGTATAAATAAATAAATAAACAACATTTTTTCTTTTTAAGTTTTTATTTTAGGGGCATTGGGGTCTCAGTTGTTAACGTCTGCCTTCGGCTCAGGTCATGACCCCAGGGTCCTGGGATCAAGCCCCGCATCAGGCTCCCAGCTCAGCAAAGAAGTGTGCTTCTCCCTCTCCCACTCCCCCTGTTAGTGTTCCCTCTCTCGCGTGTCTCTCCCTGTCAAACAAATAAAGAAAGTCTCTAAAAAAAGAAGTTCTTAACTCTAGTTAGTTAACATACAGTATTATATTAATTTCAGGTATACAGTCTAGTGATTCAACAATTCCATACATCATTCGGTGCTCATCACAAGTACAATCCTTAATCTCCATCACAGATTTAACCCATCCCCCACCCAACTCCCCTCTGGTAACCATCAGTTTGTTCTCTAAAGTTAAGAGTCTGTTTCTTAATTTCTCTCTTTCTCTCCTCCTTTATCCCTCGGCTCATTTGTTTTGTTTCTTAAATTTCACATATGAGTGAAATCATAAGATCTGTCTTTCTCCGACTGATTTCACTTAGCATCATACTCTCTAGCTCCATCCATGTTGTTGCAAATGGTAAGATTTCATTCTTTTCTATGACTGAATAATATTCCATTGTATATCATCTTCTTTACCTGTTCATCAATCAATATGTATATGAGCTTATTTCATATCTGGCTATAAATAATGCTGCTATAAACATAGCAGTGCATTGTAGCCCTTTGAATTAGTTTTTTTATTCTTTGCATACATACCCAGTACTGAGATTGCTGGACTGTAGGACAGATCTATTTTTAACTTTCTGAGGAAACTCCATACTGCTTTCTGCAGTGGCTGCACCACTGCAGTCCCACCAGCAGTGTGAAATGGTTCCTTTTTCTCCACATCCATGCCAACACTTGGTTTTTGTATTTTTGATTTTAGGTATTTTGACAGGTGTGAGGGGATATCTCAATGTAGTTTCAATTTGCATTTCCCTGTTGATGAGTGATGTTAAGCAAATTTTCATGTGTCTGTTGGCCATCTGGATGTCATCTTTGGAGAAATGTCTGTTCATGTCTTTTGCCCAGTTTTTAAATTGGCTGATTTGTCTTTTAGGTGTTGAACTGTATAAGTTCTTTATGTATTGTGGATACTAACCATTTATCAGATAATGTGATTTGTAAATAAATACCTTCTTTCATTCTGTAGGTTGCCTTTTAGTTTTTGTTGATTGTCTTCTTCACTGAAGAAGACAAAATGCAAAGCAGAAGCTTTGTATTTTGATGTAGTCCCAGTAGTTTATTTTTGCTTTTGTTTCCCTTGTATTGGGAAATATACCTAGAAAAATAATGCTATAGTTAAATAAATAAAATCTTAGTATTTAGATTTTTCCATGAGCTATTTACTTTAATACTATTTTTCTGTAAAGTTTATCCATGCTGACTCATGTTTTTGTAATTCCTTATTTTGGTTACTACATGATACTCTATTGAATAGTTGTTTACACCAAAACTTATTTATCCTTTTTATTAATTATGGTCATTTGGATTCTTTTTATGTTTTGATTGCAATGGAAAATACCATGAACTTTCACATACATCTCCTAAAGCACACAAGCAAAATTTTTTATGGTATACGAGTAGTAATGGCACTTTACTGCCAATGGTGAGTGAGATTTCCTGCTGTCTAGTCAACATCAGACTATATCCAAATTTCTATTCTATTCTAATCTAGTCTAGTCAAGTCTAGTTAGTCTAGTCACGTTGAGTCTATCTGAGCCTAGTTAAGTCTATTCTACCTTGCTTATTGGCTGATGGTGAAATATATCCTTCTGACTTGTATACACATTTCTTAAACAAGACAT
This sequence comes from Meles meles, assembly GCF_922984935.1. Taxonomy (NCBI): domain Eukaryota; kingdom Metazoa; phylum Chordata; class Mammalia; order Carnivora; family Mustelidae; genus Meles; species Meles meles. The sequence goes on along the minus strand of NC_060078.1, from coordinate 41,680,875 downwards.
GATGTTGAGCATCTTTTCATATATATATATGTATATATTTACAAGCTATTTGTACTTTCTCTTTATGCCAATGATCATTTTTCTATTGGAAAATTTTCTATTGGATTTTCTGCCATTTTTATATTAATCCCTAGAATACAAATTTGAAATTTGTTAATTGTAGTGAAAATGTCTCATCTTAATTTGTGACTTTTGTTTTTGCTCATTTATGTTGTGTCTTGACATAAACAAGGTCTTCATTTTTATGCAATAATTTTTATTAAGTTATCAATGGACAGGATTTTTACCCCATTTAATAAATTAATTTTTTACACCAGGATCATTAATTATTTTGTTTCTATGTTGCTTTTTTATTTTTATTTTTTTAAGATTTTATTTATTTATTTGACAGACAGAGATCACAAGTAGGCAGAGAGGCAGGTGGGAGCAGAGGCTGGGTGGGAAACAGGATCCCAGCTGAGCAGAAAGCCAGATGCGGGACTCGATCCCAGAATCCTGAGATCATGACCTGAGGCCAAAGGCAGAGGCTTAATCCACTGAGCCACCCAGGTGCCCCTCTATGTTGCTTTTTAAAAAAATACATAAATTAGTTTCTCCTATTCAACTATTTAATACAAGTATGAACTTACTTGGGGATATAGAAAAAGAGAGGTATCTAATTTAAATATTTTTCCATACAATATCCAATTATCCTATTATTATTTATTTTATAGTCCTTCCTTTGCCAACTGATCTGTAGTTGCCTCTTTCTCCAGATTCCATATATGCTAGAGTCAGTGCTTATGGTCTTCCTTTCTTTCACTGATCTATTTGTCTGTCCATTCACGGATATGCCGCTGTCTTAACTTCTACAACTAACTCTGGTAACTGCAGGGGTAAATGCCCTAACTTGTTCTTCACATATGCTATGACTACTTTTGCCCTCTCGTCCTTCTTTCCTCAAAACGTAACAACAACACCAAATCTGCATCTTTTTATATCTTTTGTTAGATTTATTTGTAATTTATGGTATTTGCTTATAGAACAAATGTCTTTTAAATCATATAAAAATGTAACTGATTTTTTTTTATTTTTAAAATTTTTCAATTTTTTATTAACATATAGTGTATTATTAGCCCCAGGGGTACAGGTCTGTGAATCACCAGGTTTACACACTTCACAGCACTCACCATAGCACATACCCTCCCAATATTCATAACCCAACCACCCTCTCCCTAGTAACTGATTTTTTATATTAATGTTTTTTATCCAACAACTTTGCTAAATTCCTTATTAACTTTATCATATGCAGATTCTTTTGGATAATAGCATCACTGTCAAGTAATAATAACAAGTTTCTGAGCTTCCTTGTTATTCTTTTTCTTATCTTACTATACTGGTAATACATTTCTAATACAATATTGAACAAGAATGAAGGTCATGGGCACCTTGTTTTGTTTCTGATGCCAAAGGGACATTTTGCAAGTGGTCCCATCAGATACAATATATGTTGAGGATTTTTATATGCCCTTTATTAAAAAGAAAGTTCCTGTCCACTCTTAGTTTGAAAAGTGTTTTTTATCATGATAGGCTTATTGATTGGTTTTGCTACTTTCAAAATCATTGTTTTTTTTCCTAACTCTGTTCCTTTAATATGGTGAATTATATTAGTACATTTACTACTAATAAAGCAAACTTACATTCCAGAAGTAAATAAAAATAGTCAAGTCCTAGGACCTTTTGTATACTTGGCTGGTTTTAGTTTGTGGTTTCCTTACTTACACTGCTTTTGTTAGGTTTTAGCTTTAAGGTTACATTAGCCACGTAGAATAAATTTTGGAGTATTTTCCCTGCCCCTTTCCCCATCCACTCTATAAATAAATAAATACTTTTTAAAAAAATGTGCTCAAACTCTCATTAGGGAAAGACAAATGTAACACATTATCATAAAAATTAAATGGCAAACTGTTAAAACTAGGGACACTTTGGATGTGGGACAGAATATAGATTGCCAGAAATTCTTACAAAATTCTGGTTGGAGCACAAGTTAGTTCAACCTCTTCAGGAAAATAGACGACAAATAACAAGACTGCTACAACAAAAAAAGTTCGTTATCTATTAAATATGAAGATGAGCACATCTTATGTCCCAACAGTATTAAACAGAAATGAATACACATTTATACAAAGATGGCTACTGAAATGTTCAAGGCAGAATTATTTATAATATTCTATAACGAGCAAAAACCAAGGGCCAAAAAACAGTAGAATGGATAAATTATATATTCATGCCATGAATATATATTCACGTATGTATATATAATATACAATGATTTAGACTAAACTAAGCTATAGTGTTTGGTGGTAAAATGCTAAATTGTAAGCTAGAAAATGGAAACCAAAATAGAATATTGATTGCTTTTGTTTTTGTGTGGATGAAAGTGCTGTGATTTAGAAGGGGCAAGTGATTGGCTTTTATATAGCCAGTAGGGTTCTTTTCCTTGAGCTGTCTGGTTACATGAATTTGTATATTTTATAATAAAATGTTGAAGCTTCACATTTATATTTTATTCACTTCCTCTATATTTTCACAAAAATAACATATTTTCCTACCCATAAAGGAAGTGAAATTTAGGAAAAGAAAACAACAAGAACAACAGCCTAGAAGGGAGATCCGGTGTATTGCCTATATTTTCTAATAAGATTTCCATAGCAACCCCAGTTGCATTCGAATAGAGTCTATTAAATTCACTGAGAGTATTGGCTTTCTGGTTAGCTGTCACCGGTCTCAAAATAGAAGTTCTTCAGACTGACAGTGATGTCACAAGCTATCTTTGTCAAAACAGAAGATGTATAGACCAGCAACAACTCTTCCTAGGCTGAATTATTTGAAGATGTTGAGGGAAGAGTGTTGCTCATCAACAGGACCCTAGAGAAAAGCTCCCATTGAGATTCCTTCAAAGACTTGTTAAGCCATCTCAAAGCACCCAGCAGCATCGCTGCTGTTTTACTGTTAACTTCACCTTCTAGCTCCCAAAAGCAATGAATGAGAACTGCTTTTGCAACCTCCTCAAACTCTCCATCCTCTTGTTTTCTATTTGTTTGCTTCTGCCAGAAACATAACAATCTTAAGTTGGCTTATAGGACTTTAGCTCATGTTGAAGATTCTATAAATTAGGATTAGTCCCTTAAATCTAGACCATTCTAATTCTGGAACTCCCACGTGCTCTATGCAAATGATTTGCTGCTGGGTGACATTGACTATGTACTTTAGTATGCCATCTGCCAAAACAAACTCTACACATGAATACCTGGAAAGCAACTCAAAATTCTGTCAACAAATGAACTCCTAGTATTCAATCTTCTCTCCTCACACTTGCCTCTCTCAAGGTCTTCTCCATTACTGGAAGTAGCAACTCTTCTTCCAGGTACTGAGTCTAAAGCTCTGGAATCGTTACTGATAGCTTGCTTTCAAATACAAAGTCTGATTTATCACGAAATCCAGCATACTCTCACCCTTCAATATAAATCCAGAATCTGACTCAAATTCACCTACTCCACTGCTGAAATCTTTGTGCAGGTCACCATCACATCACCTGTGGATCCTTGCAATAGCCTCCTACTTGGTTGTTCTGCTTTCCTCCTTGACAGCTATCTTTTCTCAAAAAATCTTCCATAAGACAGATTTGGTTGTTTGAGTGCTCAAAACGTTCTTTGAGGTTCTTATTTCATTCATTACCAAATTCTTTTATTTATTTATTTTTTTGGTAAATTTTTTTAAAAGATTTTATTTATCTATTTGAGAGAGAGAGAGAGAGCACAAGCAGGGGGAGCAACAGAGGGAGGAGAAGCAGACTCCCCACTGAGCAGGGAGCCCAATGTGGGACTCGATCCCAGGACCCTGGGATCATGACTTGAGCCAAAGGCAGATGCTTAACTGATTGAGCCAACCAGGCACTGTATAACCAAATTCTTTGTAACCTACAAGGACTACTTGATCTGGGTCCCTATAATTTCTCCAACCACGTATCCTATGACTGTTCCACTTGCTTATTCTGTTCCAGCCACAAACCTTTTATTCTTGAATTTGAGCTTTCCTCTGCCTGAAAAATTCCTCCCCAGAAATCCACCTACCTTGCTCCTTTGCTCAATCTTTCATGCTACTTTCTCAGTGAGGCTTTCTCTGGGACCCTACTTAGATGATCAGCATCTGGTTCTGACACTCTCACCCACTTCCCCACTTTTTTTTCTCCTTAGGACTCATCAGGGTCCTATATATTTTATGTATTTGTCTTGCTTACATTCTGTCCCCATTACTAGAATATTAGCTCCACAAGGGCAGGAATCTTGGTCTGTTAATGATTCTGCATTCCCAGTGCCTACACAATGGATTGACATATAGTAAACACTTGTACATTTTTGTCAAATAAATAAATGAATCAATATTTCCCCAAATGTACTTACACTCCAAGAGTTAATAGTTAATTGTTCTTTGTAAAAGGATTTTTGTGAACAAGATGTGGGGACCTTGCAAATTTCATTTCACCTTGAAGTTTCACAAAGCACATTGTCACATTAATGGATATAAGAACATATATAATTTAAAAGCAAATGTTTAATTTTCTTTAACATGACATTTCCTCAAAATACTTGATCATGGAATTCTGTTATGTACCTATGCAACATTTATTTATTTTTTTTTATTATAATAAGTGTGTGTATGTGCATAAAAGACCTCCTAATATCTCTAGAGAACATACCTTAGGAAATATTATGTTAGAATATAAAATTGAATTTGTCTCCAAGTTCAATTTCATTGAACCAGCCTATGCCTTTTCACAATTCCCAGTCACCTGGCTTCATTTTGTCAAGGAGAATAACACACAAAAAAGAACTCTTATAAACAGTCTTTCGTTGCTGTATAATGATGCCATGATGTGTTTGTATTCTTTAACAAATTGTCCATTAAATTATCCTTGCAAATTAAATTGTAACTTCACTAAACACGTATTATTCAAAATACCTCACTAATGCAAATAGCTCTTATGAATAACGGGAGTTTCAGCCAGGTGAACTGGGGTAAATTTGTGTCTCTACCCCCAAACTGTTTGGATATAAGTTATTACTTTGATTAAATCTGCATTTGTTCCACAAGAAAGAAAATTGTTTATTGATTCCCCACCTGCTCGGTTTTTCACATAGTCCAGCATCATCCTTTGTGAAAGAGTGGCAATATTTACATCACAGAAGATTAACTGAGATAGAGTTTGTGCTGTCTCTGGCACAGTGCCTAGCACCTTGCAGTTACTGGGAAAATCCTAGTCTCTTTACCTTTCTTTGTCTGTTTCAATTCAGTAAATTTGGCTTCACAAAATGAGCTATAAATACAAACTACACAAAATACATCCAGATGAATATACCTGTGATTTATATATGTCATGCTTTCATGCACATTTTTCTAATTACCTTAGAGCAAATTATAAAACAAAGCCTTTGGTTGAAACGCATTTACGAACGCTGAGTCTAACAATCTGCTCTATACAGCAGGGATGGGAAAACTTAATTCAGAGCCAAGTTCTCTCTAATTTGTGTAAACTCTTTCAACCATACTTTTAGTTTAGTTTAGTTTGGTTTTTCAATAGGAAGGAATTTTAAATATCATCTTTGCAATGGTAGAATAATACTTCAAGCACGACAGAAGACGATGCTAGGATATTGAGAAAGCACTGAAGTTTACTTATGAAAATCCAGCCTTCCAACAACATTTAATAAGAACCTGCTACATCCTCGCCTCTGGGCTGAGCACACGGACCAGATGAATGCAGCAGAGTGGTATGAGCTTGCAGACTCTCCAGGAAAGCAAGAACACAGTATCAGCATCTGTGAGCAGGAACAACAGACTCTTGCTATATCATATCTTCAGCCAGAATAAAACAGTGCATGGGACATTTTCCAAGTCGTTTCTGAAAAGTAGCAACAGTTTCTGTGCTAAAGCTTTTCTGTTAATTAGAATGGTTTTGGAGAGCTGTTATCAATCTCAAGGTTAATCATACAGAATCTTCACTGAAGAAGGAAGGCAACTGCATAGCTATCTAGTTGTAAATAACACTGAATTAAAAGAATGGAAAATCTGAATTGGCGGCCATGGGAAGGTAAAAGCACTAAGGATGAAGTTTGAAGAATGCTCCTCGTAGCATGTAGCCTATAAATGCTTGATGTTGATTCCCTGCTTTGCTTTTATCCGCTTGAGGAAACATACTCAAGTCTTAACATCACTGGGCTTCAGTTCATGATAAATATAGGAATCTGGACTCCAGACTCAGAAGTCTCAAAGATCCATTGACCCATGATACACTTTGATGTTATAAATATTCATGGAAATATTATGAATGCATTGATGGCACCAACAATAATAAACCTCAAAGTCCCCTTAGTGTGTTGGTCTGATTATTATTTCAATTTGGTAGAACAGTTGGAAAAAAAAGAGTACAAAGTACTTAAAATGGTTTTTATTTCATGGAAAAAGCCTCAAAACATATTGACCCAATTTGAACTTTAAAAAAAAAAAATATTCAGACTTGCAAAAATATATCCCCCTTCCTGTAAAAGAGCTTTCAAATTCATATCTATGAAAGGTGTTGCTGGTGAGTTGAGATGCAAGAAAAGAAAAGGCATTTTTTTAAAAAGATAAATGGGTAAGGGAAATTGAGGGCATATGAAAAGAAGATAGATGATAGGAGGAAAAAAAAATCCACTCTTCTATGAAACAATGTTGAAACCAAAGAAATGAAATCATCTTTATTTCATGAAAAAATACCTTTGATAGAAAAATACAGAGGATAGAAAAGCTTTTATGGCATTTTCAATAATTGATGTTCATATATATGAGTTAGCATCAGTGTATGACAGAATCTCAAACTGAACCCGATCTTAACCACTTTCAAAGTTTAAGAGAGGGATCCATTTCCAAGTGACATCTCATAAATTTTCCTGAAAAGATGTTCTATAATTCCTTATTCCTTCAGAGTCTGAATGTTACAGTGATCGTCTTGCAATTGGCTTCCAACACACATTTCATATTTAAATTTTTTGACAAATTACACAATTCACATCTAGTGTTAATCACTTCAGTCTCATTTTTACATAAGTGGAAGTTTTACCCACTGAAGTAGCTTTATACACTGGCAGAAATTGCAATGTGGTCATAATATATTTAATGAATAACAGTATTCATGTCCAACTGCTGTTTCGATAATGGCAGCTTGACAGCAATGTCAGCCTCCTAGGAAATTGAGTATAATATGGCAATCTCTCCCTGCACCATGCTATCACTGTAGCCCAAGAGAGATACATCGCAACCCCCGGAAAAAACTCCAGTTTTTCCAAGCATAGTTCTTTTAATGCTCATGCTTCAGCTACTAGGAAATCATCTTTTGCATCCTTTGTCATAATTCTATTGACAAGTCAGTGATTCCTCAGTAGTGAAATATATACATGGTCACCCAGGAAGAGAAAAAAAACTTTAGAAAAATTATGAGTAAAAGATTATTCTTGGACAGAAGCTTCATTTTACCAAACTGAAGACTTTTTCCCATCATAACATAAGCCAAAGAAAGGAGATTTTGAAATCTGCCCCTGTAGTTCTGAGATTGCAATCCCATTTTTACAACTAACAATAAATAGGAAAAAATGTCCGCATCTGTCTCAGGACACCCTCACCTGTTAGTGTGCATACTTAAAAACCAGAAAGACTGAAAACGTTTACATTATTACAAGACACAACACACAAAAATTGGTACGTATTTTCTAATTGTGAGACTGAAAAATGTGTTAAAACAAAGGTGACAAATGCTAGAAATAAACGTAAAGTCTTACATTTTGGAAGGATATCCTTGTAAATCTGTTATATAAGCAGAGACCAGTAAAAGGCAGCCTTAGACTAGTTCCCTAAAAGTGGCCCAAAAGAGTTTTATTTGACTAGAGACTATATTAAACAACTACAACTTTATGACACAAATATCCTTTTTTTTTTATTTTAAGGGAAATTTTTAAAGGTAAATAAATAAAACTAGACATAAATGCATTGTGTTTCTGTCTCTTATTCAAATATAAAGTCAAACCAAAGTACAAAGTAAGTACAAACAAAATTTCAATAACAATAACACTCGACAATATAAAAAAAGACAGGATTGCACACTATAATCTCTACCACATAAGATGTGCCAATTTGGGAAAGATGCTGGGGAAAAATAAAACTACAAAAAAAAGTGCCTCCTGAATGGAAATAAAATAAGCAAATTACATTACAAACTGAATTGTCAAAATTACAGGGTGCAAAGAAGAAGAGTAGATAAATTGAAATATTTTAGAGCATTTACTGGACTACTCCAAGTGTAAGACATGCATTACGTCATATAAATTTCAAAATACCTTGAGAAATAGGCTTAGCTTATCTTCTGAAGAGATACTGACAAACCATAGTTTTTCCAGAAAAAGTACAGAGGAAATGGGGCGCCTGGGTGGCTCAGTGGGTTAAGCCGCTGCCTTCGGCTCAGGTCATGATCTCGGGGTCCTGGGATCGAGTCCCGCATCGGGCTCTCTGCTCAGCAGGGAGCCTGCTTCCCTCTCTCTCTCTCTCTACCTGCCTCTCTATCTACTTGTGATCTCTCTCTGTCAAATAAATAAATAAAATCTTAAAAAAAAATAACATCATAAAAAGTAAGATGTTGATAGGAGAGGCCATGATAATTGTCTTGAGGTATGAGATAGACTATCAGGTGAAGAAGTACATCAGAAGGCAGATACAGGTTGACCAGAGAAACTGTTTCCAGTGATTCCAAGAGTTGTTGGAATATGTACTATTATTATCCCTGTCTTGCACACAAGAAAATTTCAGCCAAAGGAAATTAATGTACCCAAACATTGCAGCACTAGTAATTAAAAGAAGATTCAATCCCAGGAATCTACAACTTTATGGAACCGTGCCACACAGGAAGGCAGGCTTTCATTCAACATAGTGAACTGACCAGATAAAAGGGACAGGTTCAACGAGGGGATATCTGAGGCCTCCTCCAAATTTATGATTAATATTAATATATCACCTGTTCATAGAATAAGAGTTTGGGCAGTTGTTGGGGAAAACTACCTATAAATATATAAAGTTTGGTATTAGAAAAAATTTCCTTTTTTTCATACAGATTTACCAATCTATTTTAGAGAGAGAGAGAGAGAGAGAACATGTGCATAGGGTGGGCAGAGGGACATGGAGGGAGAATCTTCAGCAGACCCTCTGTTGAGCAAGGAGCTAGACGAGGGGCTCGATTCCAGGACCCTGAGATCATGACCTGAACTTGAAATCAAATCAGTCAATCAACTGAACCACCCTGGAAATTATATAATTTCCAAGAGTTTTGCTTTTTGAGTAACAACAAAAAAAAGCATGTCTTTTTATGTAACACATTTCAAGTAAATCAACCTGTCATCCAGATAGGTTTCTTCCCCACTTTTCTTTTACTGAAGTGTAATTGATACACAATGTTACATTAGTTTCAGATGTACAACATAGGGACTCCTTTTGCTATGCTCACCAAAAGTATATCTACCTCCGTCATCAGACAACACTATTACAATACCATTGATTATATTCCCTATGTTGTACCTTTTATCCCCGTAAATTATCCATTCCATATTTGAAAGCCTGTATCTACCATTCCCCTTCATACATTTTGCCCATCCCCTTCCATCCACCCCTGTGGCAACCATGAGTTTGTTCTACTTATGGGTCTATTTCTGCATTTTGTTTGTTGTTCTATTTTTTAGATTCCACAAAGAAATGAGATCATATGGTATTTGTTTTTCTCTGACTTATTTCACTTGGCACTGTATTTTCTAGATCCAGCCATGTTGTCACAGCTAGATCTCATGTTTTTTATGGCGAAGCAATATTCCATCATATATATATATATATATATATATATATATATATATGTCACAACTTCTTTATCCATTCATTTATTGATGGACACTTAAGCTGCTTCCATGTCTTAGTTATTGTAAATACTGCGGCAATAAACATAAGAGTGCATACATCTTTTCAAATTAGTGCTTTCATTTAGGTAAACACCCAGTAGTGGAACTGTTGGATAATATGGTATTTCTATTTTTAATTATTTGAGGAACTTCCATACTGTTTTCCTCAGTGGCTGCACCAATTTACATCCTCATCAACAGTGCACAAGTGGTACTGTTAACCCACCTGCTTTTTTTGTCTTTTTGATTCTAGCCATTCTGATAGGTGTAACATGATATCTCACTGTATTTTTTTTAAAGATTTTATTTATTTATTTGGCAGTGAGAGAGAGAGAGAGAGAGAGAATGCACAAGCAGGGGAAGCAGTAGGCAGAGCAGGCAGACAGAGAAGCAGGCTCCCTGCTGAGCAAGGAGCCAGATGTGGTCTATCCCAGGTCTATCCCAGGACTCTGGGATCATGACCTGAACCAAAGGCAGACGCTTAACCAAGAGCCACTCAGGTGTCTCCTCACTGTGATTTTGATTTGTATTTCCCTGATGACCAGTGATGCCATCCAATTATATTTTTAAGATTTTATATGTTTATTTTAGATATAGAGGAGCAGTGGGGAGGAGAAGAGGGAGACAGACAAAGCAGACTCTGTGCTGAGCACAGAGCAGGACATGGGGCTCCATCCCATGACCCTGAGATCACGATCTGAGTCAATATCAAGAGTTGGATGCTCAACTGACTGAGTCACCCAGGCGTCCCCCACCAACTAGTTTTTAAACTGTCTTCTACATCCTTCAGCATCATAAAGTTACTTAAGTAAATATGAATTTAGGGAAAGGACATGCCTATTTCTTCCAAATACCTCATCTTGTTTTATTCTAACCACATTCCTGTGAGATATATATCAATACTCCATTTTACAGGTGAATAATCCAGTCTTACTGACCCACACTAGTCCATCCACATGGAGCTAGTCTTTGAAAGCTAATCTTATCCTTGGTTTGTTGGATATTAGAGCTTGAGTTTTACCCAGGGTCTTACTTTGTTGATATTAAGTGTTACCCCCCTCGAAGGGCAGTACTGAAAAGACAACATGCAATGATTTATGACACAGGCCTTTGCAACACACGAAATTTCTGCATTTACCAGCCAAAGGTTCTGAGAGTTCAGACTTTGAGCTGACGCTGTAATGGGGTGCTACTGGCCTTTGTGGATCTCGCAGTATTTGAGGGAGAGAGACACATAAACCAAAGAGACATGTCTCCTTAAGTTTTAAGAGAAGAGCTCAGTACCTGATATATCGGGAATGAAAATATACTTGTGAGAACATGTTAGACATGGGGGGTGGGCCTTAATTCTGTGGCAGAAAGAAATCCCATGAAGAGAAAACAGAAAGATTACGGTGTGTTCAAAGGAGCAAATGTGAGTTTGAATGGTTGTGGATGGCATACACAGAAGAGATGAGGTTCGAGATTTAGTGAGAGCCAAGATGGGCCTGAAATGCTCTGGTATTTGGAACCATTGCAAGATTCAAAAACTCCCCCGCAGGAATTGGACAAAAGGATCAGGGAGTGAGGAGAGTTTTCCTCGGACAACAGAGCTTCCATGATACCGCATACCCAAACACCTATTCTATCTATGCGGAAGACTGTTCGTCTTCCTGGACTATGAAAGGCAGAAGGTTTGCTTACATGTGGGGCTTAGGAGACATGAGGGTCCACATCTGGGGCAGCTGTTGCCCCTCTCAACTGTATCTCCTCAGCAAATGTCTGCAGAAGGCAAGAGAGGAACTACAGAAGGGAAGTCTTGGAGTGCTAAAGAGGGCTACCTAAGCACCGAGCTGGTGCACCCTCTATTCTTGAAACGCACAGATCAGTTCACACTGGGGCAAATGCAGTGCAATACATAAGGCATGAAAAAAGGAGGAACATAATCTGAGTGCCTAATAGATGCCAATAAATGCACACATCGTGTGTTACATCATCAATTTTTGTATTACTGAATCTTAAGAGCCAGAAATTAGTCTACACCCACGAATAGATACATAGATGGGTATGTAGGTAGGTAGATGGCACGTGGATGGAAGATGAAGTCAACATTTGATGCGTATCTCCCTGGCTGCAGAATATATACCCGCTTTCCATCACCCCGCTGACTCTCTGAGCATCTCTTTTCCTTACAGCCATAGAAAAGTGGAATCACTGAACCACTACTCTGATTCCACAGTGCAATTCCAGAGAATAGACACCTTGACTTTTTCTGGCAGGAACAAAAAACCCTGTGTTCTCATAAAAACATGTTTGTGAATGAAGGGAGCAGCCTGAACACAGCAGGGAAATGAACGGGTGGCGAAGTAATAACACTGTTATTACTTCATTAATATTACCTTCAGCTGCATCTTTCAGTAAGTTAAATGCTACTCTCTTCCTCAAAAGCTAAGTTAGTATGCTACCACTTGTTTTCTGAAGGATCCATATTTGTGATGTTAAGTGATTCCACTCACAACAAGAGCTTGGCTTTAAAATACCTCATCAAGTGCTCTAACGGCAGGATTTACAAGGTCCAGAACCTTGTGAGCGTACAGGTAGCATTTGCCATGGTAAACATCCAGAGCTGCTGAAAGATAATCCAGAAACAGCTTAGTATTATTATTTTTGCCTAATTCTCATTGTGTAACAAGCTGAGTTACCCTGGGACACACACAGCGGTCTGGCTCCCGACTCTCCTGCTCATCCCCTCATTAATTCTGCTTACCTCATTGTCTTCCTCATATCAACATTCATTTGGTGTTCGTGGGGTGTCAAGTGTGAGACAGAATTGGGTCAGAAGGGAGGTCACACCTCTCTGTGCTCATGGCCCCAAACCCAGGGTTAACACATAAAATACTGAAGACAGAGTGAATCTGAATTTTATGTAAGCAACAGTTTTTATATAGATGCGACAGGTGCATTTCATCCAACTTATCTACACTAAATCATTACTTGTTGAGTATCTGAAAGTCAAATGTAAGTGTAGGGTCCTGCATTTTTATCTGCTCAGTCTGGCAACCCTGCACACAGTGCTGTTTTATGGCTGAGGCCCTTGTTGAGTGCATCAGTAGGCTCCAAGCCCAGGACAGGGGCAGTAAAGAGAGACTATCATCACATTTGCAGAGAACATGCCATCTTCTCTGGTGGCATGTTCTGGTGGGGCAGGACGATGGGAGGAGCTCAAGCTCTGGAGAGATCTGATCTGAATTATAAATTCATCTTTATAACGTATCAGTTGAGCATGCTGCTTTTACTTCAGTCCATCTTGTTTCTTCATGTGTGCAATGAGAAAAAATTTTACCTCGTTAGTCCTTTTTAGAATAACGTTCTTTGCCCCATATCCTCTGTCTTTGTCTGTCATAATGGCAGCCTCAGTGATGCCCTAGTCTGAATACAGAGAGTTTCCATGAATATGTACCAAGTAGAACTTCAAATCTAAAAATACAGGATCAGTTTTTCCTGCACCAAAAATTCAGTCGTTCAGATGGTGGAGATTTTCTTTTACCACATATTTGAGATTTCTAATAACTTTGAAAGATAAAATGAGATAACCCATGTGAAATTACCTACCATGCCCATAAGTCACATTAATAGTTCATGTTAATTCCCTTCCTTCCATTTCACATAAGTGTTAGTAAGCTTTATCAGTATCATTCAACGAAATCAAGTGAATGAACCCTCAGAAGAGTGAGTGCAACATTCAAGCGGATAGCTTTACTAGACAAGCCAAGTTTACTTGACCTTCTTCATTGTGTCTGATCCTGTTGGAAATATTAATGGAGGGAATGCAGCCAGCCTGCATAACTAGGTTGAAGATCTAAAGACATCTCTTTAGAACCAAAATCTAAAAAGAGAAGTTTTCATAGACATTACTCTAGAGAGAGCTAATTCTGAAAACTAAGCTAACATTCCATGGAATGCCATGGAAAAGGGTTCCTATTCTCTAAGATAACTCCAGAGTCCCTACTTTCTAAGGCATAAAAATTAGCACATTGTAAAGAAGAGAACATTGATGTTCAATTTCCTTTTTCCAGAGGAATCAGAGTGATATAGACAACCTAAAGGCAAACCTCAGAGAGCATATGGGTCAGAAATCCTCATCAGTCAAGCTGCTCCCAGGAGGAGCAGGAGTTAGAAAGAGCTCATTCTGATTAGCACTTAATAAGCACCAGGATTTGTGCTAAGCACTTTATATGCTTCATGGGTTGAGATCTGCACAACAACCCAATGAAACTGGTAATGCCATCATCGCTCTTACACAGACTGGTAACTCCAGAATTAGAGATGATAAATCCCTTATCCCAAGTCATACATGCACTAAATGGTGGAGCCAGAATTAAACCAAGTCTTTCTGTCCCTTTAGGTCAAAGTTTCTCACCACGTGGGCAGAGACCTCCTACATCAGAATCATGCTAAATGCTAGGAATCTGATCCATCCCATAACTACCTAATCTTAGCCTTGTCTGAGGCTAAGAACAGGAATGGACATTTGCAACAAGTACCTAGTGCCTAGGATGAAAGCTAAAGCCGAGAGCACTTGAATTACGCTATTCTGCCCACCTGAGAATCTTCCATTATTCTCAGTATCTCAAACTGCCACTACGACACTAACAGAAAACATGGACTTAGAGTGAGAACAATAATTCATGAACTATTTTGTAAGTACTTACCTGGTCAGTCAGTGTCCTCTATGATTATTGGCCCACTTTGAGGGCTGTGCACAATACCTGAGTGGGCTGAAAGCTACACTTCTGAGAAGTCCTCAGCTGCCACTCACTGTTTCAACAGGGGCAATCTCCAGAAAGAATATTGGTGACCGACTGAGAGTTATCTAGAACTAAACCATAGGGCCTTGGGTTTCACTGATATTTTGCTTGTAGATTTTTTTCAATCATTTAATTAAATTAAGAGTTAAGGAAACCATACACCATTTATATTCAATTTAAAATTAATTCAATAAATATTCAGTGGGTTCTTGTAATAATGCTAAGCACTGGACTAGAGTTGCAACAATGAGTAAGTTCTCACAGAGCTTATTTTCCAGTAGGGAGACTCATAATAAAAAGTAGACAAATAAACAAGATAGTAATAAAGGTTATGGAAGAAATAGAAGCTAATATGAATGAGAAGGGAAATACATATAATAGGATGGCAAAGGAAAGTCTCTTAGGAAGTCTATTTGAACTGAGAGCTTTTTGATGAGGAAGAAGCATGTGCAGATAAATAGTATAGCTAGTACTGGAGGAACAACCTGTGCAAAGGCCCTGAGGTAGACAGAGGGACAAGGAGAAGGCTGATGGCAGAAGCGGTGAGTTGGAATGAGAGTGGTAGGAAGTGAAGTCTGAGAGCTAGGCAGTACCAGATCACGGAGGACTTGGCACTGTAACATATGGTACCTGTATTTAATTCTAAATCCATGAGATAGTTTTACACTGGGGAACGACATGATCTGAATTTCATTTTAAATAAAAACTTGTATGTAATTTAAATTAAATTTATAATGCAAATTGCCTATGCTAATAACCAATATTTCCTCCCCCAAGTCATCTCATCCTGGTCCTATTTCTTCCTCTGCCCACAGAAATTCTACCCTCTGCTCAAAGATCCAGAGTTCACTGTGTCCCTGGTTCTGCTAATTGATCCTCATCCCCACAGCCTCCCGAGGTGTTCTGCCCTCACCTCTTTCCCTGTGCTGACAGACTAAATGGAAATTTGTCTTTATAATGCCCACAGTGTTATTCAAAGAGTAAGCATTTGGTGAATATTTGGAGTAAACTTTGAGCTTGGCCCATTAGCTGGGGTTTCACACAAGATGCCTCCAGGCAAGTTCTGCAGATTGCTACTGCCACCTTAAGCTAATCTGATCATTCCCTGCTGGAAACCTCTGAAGGCTTTCTTTCACGACAAGATAAAATCATACATCTTTCCAAGGGCGGATGCAGTCATCATAATTTGCTCTAACCTAATAAACCAGCCACCTTACCGACCACACTCCCTTTCAGGTGTATTGTGTATTTCCAGTAGGTAGAGACTCCTCACCATTTTGAAAACCCCTGTCCTCATTCACCTCTTAATTACCTGTGTTCTTCCTTGTCCTCTTTCCTCACATTTCCTGCTGCCATCCCCCAAATGGGGGACTGTGCTTTATTCTTCCACATAAAGATGCCTGCAACTGTTCTAAGGAGATGTGGGTGCTCCTTCCTCTGTGCTCTTTCTCCCAGAATTTATGAGAGTATTTTTCTGAAATCCTAGTTCTATGAAATAGGCTTCTCTGGAAAAACATTCACAAAATATTGCCTACTCTAGACTTCTCTTCAAGACTTATGGATGGGTAGAATTATACTGAAGGCTTTGTAAAACCATGCATCGGAAGTATAGAACATAGTACTTCCCACATGGATGTGAACTCACACCCTATGTATGTGTGTGAGTAGGGCACACATGTTAGCATCCTGCAACTGTTTAGGAATCCAGGGCTTGACATTTGTAAAACAAAAAAGACCAAAAACCCCTAATTAAAGTCCTTTTTTGGCACTAAATGGCAATAATTGGTTTACAAGTCTGTTCCCCACACTGAAGTGTGAGCTTCTTGAGAATCTGTCTTATCTGTCTGGTTGTGACTCTGGCATGGCAAGGGTGAGCTCCCAAAGGGGCTCCACACATTCTGACTGAACAGTTGATTGAGGAGAACCAGTATTACCTTCACTTTGCTGCATCTTTAAATATTCTATCCATCATTTTTCTTTTTCTTTTTTTTTTTAATCTCTTCAATGCAAAACTTCATCTGAATTCTGAAGCATTTGTCATGGAGAACTGAATATTACAGGGCATTTGTTTTTGTTTGTTTGTTTGTTTTGTCTTGTTTTTAAGATTTTATTTATTTATTAGAGAGAGAGAGAGAAAAAGCACGAAGTGCCAGAGAAGAAGAGGGAGGGGTGAAGCAGATTCCTGGCTGATGAGGCAGTATATCCTCGGATCATGACCTGAGCCCAAGGCCAAGGCTTAACGCCCTGAACCACCCAGGCACCCTCCCTTTTGTTTCCTAACCTCATTGGGAATTACTTTGCAGTGACAATCTGAACACCTTTGTTGCTGTTTTTTTCTAGCACACTTCCTAAGATCTTTGGAACCTCCTATGAACTTAAGCACATTTTAGATTAATTGGCATCTATATGCAATCTACTTTATACTGGTTAAGATCTCCCATTCTGTTGAGTCTAATTTGACAATTCAAAATTCCGGTCCTTTCTGTTACATCTTAATTCTCTCAATCCAAGAAAATAGCAGTTACTGCTTATAAAAGTTCAAAAAAATTTTAAGTGTTTAAGCTATGGTTTTATTTATCCCATTAACAAAAAATATTGCCTTAGAAGCAACTGGAAGATCCAGTCATGGCTGATCTTGATCCTATGCATAGCACTTCATTAGCTCCAAATTTCCTATCACTAAATTGCTATAATCTATTCTTCATCATATTATAGAAGAAGTTCACGGAAATCTATCCAGCTTTTGCTGTAGTCTACATGAAACTCCTAACTTAGTCATTCAGCAGCTTTATGAAAAATTATATTAACCTGACAAAAATGTAGTCGTCCTATGCCAGCTTTCAGTGAAAAGCACTGTATTTCTAAATTGTTTACAACAAATACTTTTCTCAGTGTCTGTAAATAAAATTTAATTAGCCAATTCTAGAATCTGATCTACAGAAGTATTTACAGAAATGTCCACTTTCTCTTTTGTAGAAATCATATTACTATCTCTGCATATTTTCCAGTATATCTCTTAGTTATAGCTGTGGAGGCCAAGAAAAACAAGGCTGTACCCACCTCGAGTCTAACCCTGACATAAGTACAGCCATCTTGGCAAAGCATAAGCTGGCCCCTTGCACCCCCTCTCAACTCACTCCCCTCCCCTAGGTAGTATGTGTGACATTCCTCAGCCACCCCTGGCTGCCCTGGGGGAAAAGCAAATAGTTAATTTGCAGAGATCACAATCCTGCAAGACAGGAGTCTCCCTCAGTTTACCAATGTCCTAGAGATTTGCAACAAAGAAGCTATCTTAACAATAGCACAATTTCCAGAGGCAAATAACTCAGTTCCTCAAGCCCTAAATAAAGTTAAATTTCTCCTAACCTAAATCTCACTAACAAGGACTTGATAGGAGAAATGTGAAACTTTATCTCTAAACCTCCAAGATAGTGTCAGCGATCATTCCCAAGCATATGACCCACTGATAAACATCTAAAGGGTCTTACAAGAAGATTTTTATTATTGGTAATGAATAACCCTTTCCCCAGACAACAGCTAGCCCCTTAAGGTCCTGGAGACCTTGCTTCCAATATTCCTTAGAGACTTCCATCATCCATAACCCCCTTTGTCTTCACCCACCGCTGAGTCCACCCCTACTCTGCCTTTAAAAACTCTGACTGTGGGGCGCCTGGGTGGCTCAGTGGATTAAGCCACTGCCTTCGGCTCAGGTCATGATCTCAGGGTCCTCGGATCGAGCCCCGCATTGGGCTCTCTGCTCTGCAGGGAGCCTGCTTCCTCCTCTCTCTCTGCCTGCCTCTCTGCCTACTTGTGATCTCTCTCTCTGTCAAATAAATAAATAAAATCTTTAAAAAAAAAAAAAAAAAAAAAACTCTGACTGTAATCTGGTTCCGGGTCCAAGTCCCTACTCCGCTGTGTCCGGTATACTCGGGCCCAAGCTTAAACTTGTCAAATAAACCCTCGTGTGATTGCGTTGGTGCTTGGCTCCTTGGTGGTCTCTCAGACGAGAAAACCCAGGCATAATAATAGCCATTCCTCAGAGAAGACCACTGCAAGTTTTTATTCTGACCTGAACATTCTGTCAGATTTTAATTTATTTCACTTACAGTCATGACTGCTTCTCTTTTACTTCTAACCACTGGCGGTACAAATACAAGCTAATGACTAGTGTCAGATTAATCATTATATATATTATATTATCAAAATGTTATAATACCAAAATATTATCCTAGCATACGCAGTGAGGCAAACTTAAGATCAAAGCAAATTGAGGTATCTCTTCATTCAAAAAGAAAGAGAGAAAGAGGAAAAAAAAAAGGAAGAGAGAAAGAAAGAAAAAGGAAGCAAAAAAAAAAGAGAAAAAATAAAAATACTTGAAGGGGTTAATGACTAGGAGCTGAACTATTTATCAATTGTACTAAGACCTATGTTTAAAAAAAAAATAAAAATCATCCTGTAAAGAGAGGGAGTGACCCTATTGTTAAAGAGAAAAATATCTTAAGAAATAAGATTGTATAAATGTTTCTTAAGCAGAATCTTGGGGGAAGTCATTGGAGAGATGACTCTACTCACTATTCCATTTGGCAAATGTCTCCTATCAGAAAAGCTGGATGTGTAATGCCTTTATACCCCAGTGGCATTCAACAGTTTGACCACTGAGTGACTAATGTCACTCAACACAGTCTCTAATTACCAAGAAACCTTCAAATACAACAAATTTCTGTAGCTTTCCTACAGGAGAGTATGACAACCAGCCAAGATGAACATTTTTGTGCACCTGGCAGTTATAATTTTGAAAGTAAAGCTAATGATGGGCATCTGGTTCAATTTTCATTTTCTCATAGCTTGGATAATGTGGGTTATCACCCAAATTCTTATAACCTCATGGTACTTGGAAAAACATTACCTTCAACCCTTAGGATTAACTTCATAGCCACTTGAAACATTGCCAGGGTGATCACGAAGCCCTTATGGGGGATATGCCCAACAGTAAGGTACTGGCAGAATTCAAGAGCTCTAAAAGAAGGTGGATTTAGGTTCAAACCCTGTATTTGTCATTTCCTTGCTTTTATATGAGATATTTCAGCTAAAGAGACCTCAGTTTTGTCATTTACAACATAAGGATATATAGACTTCCTATCTCATTCATTGTTTTTTACTTTTTAAAGTGAAATGAGATGATCTAAATTTTGAGGCCCATGTCAAGTATTAAATAATGTTAACTTATTACTCTGCCACATCTAATTTCTCATGTAGTTTAATATTGCAAAGGGCATATAAAAAAGTAAACAAACATTCTTGATTGCACCCCCTCTGCAAACAAATATACAGGCACATTAATCCATAAGTTACCATTCTGTTTGATTAAAAAAAATGATATACTCAAATGAATGAAAACAGTTTTGTTCTGCATAAGTCGGAAATTTCAGCACAGAGAAAGAGAATCGTCACTTCTTCATCTCTGATGCCAATTCACAACTTTGGGCTTATACATGAATTCATTTGACTGACATACCAGCCTTTTAGATTTAAAGAAGTACACACCAAATCACTCATAATAAGCATTATAATTTTAAGGAAAATATCCCCACTTCATATCATCCAGACAGAATTAGAAACTAGACACTTCTCAGAAGATTATCTTCAGTTTTTACTGAAATATACCAAAGCAATTATTTTACATGACAGAATGAAGAGATGCTTAATATATTGTGAAGTTTGAAATAATGAACTTATCAATTCTAAAACTATACACATATTTTAGACCACGGAGTTTGAATATAACACATTTCTAAGACTTTCCTTACAGCAAGCTCAGAATCTCATTCTTTTTGCCTTTTTTTTAACTTGAAAATACAGAGATTATTCCAGAATGACTTTTTCAGATTTTAGTTAAGAATCTCCTTTTCCCAAGTTCTATAAACCTTTTGATTAAAAAAATTATGCTAGGGTTTACTCAATCAAAATCTGCATAATATATCATGCTGTCCTTAAAACAATGTCAAATCACAAACAAGACATTCAACTGACAGAGTTCCTTTTATTTTTCCATATGAGAGTGAAAAAAAATTGCATGAAAGATCTCTCACACAATCTTCAGCTCTCCCTGTGGTTGGCTAATATGTTTGCAAGTGGCATTGCACCTGCTTTTATACAAACATCTTTGATGCCTACAGCATCCAATGCATCAGGGCATTGTCAAAGAAATAGCTGCATAACAAAGAGCTCAAATGGATATAATGAGACACACTTCCTGATTGAGCACCTGACACTATAGTGAGATAGTTCTCAGATGAGAAATCCCTCTTCATGATCAATGCGCCTTCCAAACTTTGACCAGTCTGACATGCCCTTTGGCCATCTGTCTCCTCTGGACCTTTGGGAAGATTTCTCAATGAGTGTGCTTACGGGGAAGTGTCTACTCCATCTCCTGATCTTTTCACCCTGTGTGGAAAACTGTGAACATCTGACCTTAAAAACCTCCATTTTCCCTCATGCATGCATGATGAGTAGATTAAGTCATTAATTCAAGAAATATTTTTTTGAATGCCGACTTAGTATAAACTCTGACTTTACACTTTTTTTACAAACACAATTTTGTGTTTTCACATATCTTCAAATTCCTGACCTATTTATATCAGTTAACTTTATTTTTGTAAACTGATACTGTATTCCAGGGCAGTATTTGTTGTTGGTATGTCCATTGTACTGGTCCCAGAAACATCATTAAGAAAAATTCATGAATAGAATTAAGCAAAAGTCCTTTTGAATGCTGATAGTTTTACGGACATTAGGTTTAGCATGGCTTACATGATAATTATTCCTTAAAATTAATAAATCAACTCAGAAAAGCTTTTTGGTTAAGTGTTTTTACTGAACTTGATATGCTTTCTTTGGTCCTAAAGTAGTGACTCTAGGGATCTTATGGACCCAGATAGGGAGACTAAAATAGCAAGTTCCACTCTAATGTGGAAATAATACAGAGCTGGGACAGATTTGGACTATGGCATCACTCAACACAGTTTATCCACTTTGGCTGGTACTCAGTTTACATGTCTCCTACCCCAGGAAGCTGTCTCTGAATTTCCCAAAACACCTTTAGATGCTTTTTTAAAATTTTGGTTTTTTTCCTTCATTGTACCTTTGGTTTTTTTCCTTCACTGTACCTTCATTGTACCTTCATTGTACCTTGCCTACATCTTGATAGCATTTGTTAATTACCTCAGTTATGTGTAGCTTTCTTTTAGTTTCAGAGCCTTTGGGCATTAAAGGATGTGGCTTATATATCTACATCTTTAGTATCTTATACATCTGGCATACAGTAAGTGTGAGAAGTGTACATTGATTAAATAATAGCTGGACTCTTATTGAGTCATATGATTTTGCATTCCTGCTTTAAATAGGAATTTATTAAACTGTATAAAGTGTTCAGCTTTTGTGTCTGATCAATAACATAGATTTGGCCATTGAGAATACAAAGACATGGGGGAAAGAGCTGTGTGCTTCATATCATCACTTGGTGATGTGAGTTCCAACTGAAGGAAAGATGAAATTAACATTGCCCAAAGTAAAAATGATCAAAGTTGAGAAGAAAGCTATTCTAGAGTTTATTAAAACAGAACTGACACTGATCATTTTAGGTACTCCAACATACCGTTGTGACTAAGTTTATAGAGACTATGCCTACATTTCTGCTTCCCAGCTGTATTTATGCTACAGAGGTCATATTATTGGGATGTAAGGTAGTAAACTTCGGTGAAATTCCTTCACTGAAGGAATTTTACTCATATGGACTCTAAAATCACAAGTTAATATTTTGTTATATAAAATTATATGTTCCCAAAGCAACAAACAGAATTTTACATATTCAGTTAGAATATGGATGGGGTGAACACTAACAGGAACTAGAAAGGCCAGTGGAAACAGTTCATTCACTAACCTATTCACCATTCCAAACAAGACTTTATTAGTTGTCATTATCTATACACATGCTACATATTCCTTTCTGACTTCTTGCCCAACCCCTTCTGTACAAGGCAATCTCTACTGCCAGAGTCAAATATTCATACATTGAGAACTCATTCATATAAGGCTTTATAGCTACAATTTGACACCAAGTTTTTTAAGACTCACTATAACCTTAGTCTTGAGATTCATATAGATGAACTACACAATTATCTATTATTTTTCACCTACCAGTAACTGAAGTCTTGTAAATGTTTTAACACAGATTTTTTAAACACATACTTTGGTTCCATAGCAAATTGTCACCATAAGGTAACTATGTTACTGGAGGTCCTTAGGAAAAAGCCCAATAGGATGGTGATGGGTCCATTTTTTTTTAACAGTTATAATCAACATCAATACAGTAATTTTTTGCTTACCTAACCATGGCCATACCACTTGTGAAGTCTGAAGCTAGCCCAGACCCACCTACCAGCTTTTTGGTGTTCCCTATATATGCAGTCATTCTATTATATAACTTTTTGAATCTCTTTTCTCAAAGCCTGCAATCACCACAATCCAGTGGGGACAAATTTCTGTATCCACTAGACCCAGTACCCACTACCCACAAAGTGACTGTTGATGCCCAGACTTCCACGTTGCTAATCCCCACCATCACTGGTAAATGAGGATAGTACAAGCCACATATCCTTCTCACGATTTATACTCTTCTAAATGACCCTGCCCATAATTTTCTGTAATTCCTGGCCCATATGACTATAGTCTCCTCTACATGCCAACAACATGCTCAAGTGCTGTCATTGATTACATTCAGGTAGCTAGCCTTTTGTCACTTCCTTCCGCATCTACCTTTCATTCCATGATGCTTCATTAGAATGTTATCCTTAATTTCATTGCCCTTATGATTCTTCATCTCATCTATTCTACCAAAACTCCAAGCCTGCAGGAGTTGAGCTGTCTGCTTTTTCTGTGATATAATACCCAAATAATAGAACCCTAATGAAAAATACCACACAACAGGGAAGATCAATTCCAGTATAAATATGAATCACTGAGCTCTAATCAACCCTAAAAACTTCCAGCAGTACACTACGAACTTGACATCTTCTCTCAATATATCACAGGTACCCAGAACTCAACATTTCCAAACCTAATCTAGTAAGACGTTTCCCATAAATCTGTTCTTCTTCCCGTGTTCTTTTTCAGTAAATGGGCCCAACTTTACTTTAAATAGGCAAACTATGAACCTTGCATCATCTTTGATAATTTCCCATTTCTAATCTTCAAAATTAATTCTCCTCAAATACTTATGTTGACACCATGCTCTAAATATCTCTCATTTTTCCCATATCTTCCACAATCACTCTAGTTTAAGCTAGTAGCATCTTGCCTAAAAGGTCTTAGGAAACTCTCAACTGTATACCTACTGTATACAGTAAGCTTACTAGACTGTGTCATTGGACCAGGTTTTTTTGCCCATTTTTACACCTTTTTATCTCTAATACTTTGCATTTTTTCTTATAGTAAGCACTTGATAATTATTTGCTGAATGAATGGGTGAAGAGATAAATGATACAATTAAATTTATAAACATTATCACAATAACCACATTTACATATCAAGTATTAATATCTCTGTTCTATAAGAGAAAAATCTGAAGTTTGACAAAATGGTCAAAAAAAAGGAGATCCCTCCTTTTTAGCACCATGATGTATATCAAACCAATGGAATGTTTTTATTTTTTTTAAATTTTTTATTTTACTTAAAAAATCAACTCAGAAAAGTATGTTCAATTCTTAACGTAATTATCTATGAACATAACAATAATAATAGTTCCTGAATATAATAATAATTCTGTGGAAGACATCTAATGCTTTTAAAAATATACCATTCACAGCAACTACTTTCACAAGAAATAATTTAATTTTGTAAAGGGAAATGTTTATAAGGTTCATACTCCAAACTGATTGATACTAAAATGTATACAAAGCAGTCATCATGCAAAAGGATAAGTTAGAGCAGAAAATAATAAAGCTAACATTTTTAAGCCATCACTATTATTTTCATTTATTGAGTGTTTGCTTTCTTGTAGACATTGTGCTAAGCAATTTACATGTGCACTAAAATAAGAACTATTTTACAGATAAGAAAATTGAGAAACAGAGCAAACAAAGCTAGAAGCCAAATCCAACCTTTGTATGATTCCAGAGCTGCACTTAACATTCAATTGGCTTCCCAATAAGTAGTTAAGTCTTTCATTTTGAGCCATTACTTAGTGAAAAAATCAACAAAAACACTTTTTACTACTAACAGCATCTGATAATGAGACATTTCGATTATAATCAGATGGGGAAGGAGAACACTATACACATTATGAAACTAAGCTTTTTCTAGATATTTAAGGAGCAAATTGTTTAGTCTTACCCATGAATTCAATCCCCAAGTGGTCTGCTACACCAAAGTCAGCATGTGAGGAAGAGAAACAGAAAAAGAGATAAGATTAGAAAAAAATCCCACATGGAATTCAATACTTCTAAGACTGACCTTTCAACCCAAAGAATATGTCTTTATTTTAGAAACCATTTTTTGAGACAGATAATTTACAGATTCCCCACAATTAGGGGTGCTCTGAACACTGACTCATATTCCCTAATGGCCTGGAGCTATAGATGAAATAATATTGCATCAATTTCTAAGTAAGCTAAGTAAAAATTCGGCAAAAAGGAAAAGAACAACAACAACAACAAAAAAAAATAGGAAAGAAAAAGAAAAAAAAAAGTTCCCACAAGGAATATCCAGTACCAAAGTTATTTTCAGAACTCACAATGTTTTATATATTTATATTTATATATTTATATATTTGTATTTATATATATTATATTTATATATATTTACTTGTTCAATATAAATTAATCTGCACCTCTATGTTAATCATATGCCAGTAAAGAACTTCTGCATGAAACCTCAACCAGGCCCTCTTCACCTTCACAAAAATGAAATGATACTGGATTTTTTCCCTCTTTATTTGTTAGATGATAAACCTATGGTTCAGTGATAAACCTATGGTTCACCGTCTCCTATGAGGCAGATCCAGGGCACAAATCCAGTCTGTCTGACCCATCAGTCATAGGACGGTTAAACTTGGCAGTGTTTCCTATCAAAAATGCATGACAGATATTTCCACATCTGTTTCCCGTGCATGTGGATAGCTGACCATTTTGACCCACTAATGCTAATGTCTGTCTGTGGTCACAGTGATAAACTGGACCTAGCTATACTCAGGCATTCAACCACAGAGGTTTATTTAAATGTTGCTTTCTTAGGGCACCTGAGTGACTCACTTGGTTAAACGGCTGCCTTTGGCTCAGGTCAGGATCCCAGGATCCTGGGATTGAGCCTAACATCAGGCTCCTTGCTCAGCAGGGAGTTTGCTTCTCCCTCTCCCTCTCTTCTTCCTTTCTCTCTCTCTAGTGCTCATTCTTGCTCTCTCTCAAGTAAATAAATAAAATCTTTAAAAAATGGTGCTTTCTTTATATCATTCGGTTATTCACTCCCTCACTTTTAACCTCACTGTATTATTTAATGATGGTTTTTAATGTAGTAATATATTTCTTAAATGAGAATACATGAAAAACAAGTATAGCTACAATTGTATTTGTTTCTAAGACTAATTACTGGGCTTCCTTTTTTGAGTTTTCTATTTAGCAAAGAAGCTTTTCTTTTTAGAAAATATGCATTTAGTTATCTTGACTATTTTAATATCTTTCCTATTTGTAAATAATTCATTTTTTAATTTTATAGTGGCAAAGTATATACAACATGAAATTTGTCATTTTAACCATTTTGAATACACAATTTAGTGGCATTAATTACATTCACAATCCTGTACAACCATCACCACTGTATTTCCAAAACTTTTCCATCACTTCAAAGATAAACTGTACCCACAAAGCAATAATTTCTCATTTCCTTCTCCCCCAACTCCCGGTAACCTCCAATCTACTTTCTATATTTATAAACTTGCCCACAAGTAGTTCGTTTATAAGGTAAATAATCGAGACATGTCTTTTATAGAAAAAAAGATGGTAACATTTTTTTTAAGTTGATGCATTAGTTTCTCTCCACAGTATTTTTTGATTACTCACTATATACTAAGACAGATACCAAGCACACTTTCATGAAAAGACAGAATTTTTGCTCTCTAGTGATTCAGAAATCAGAGGGACCCCATAGACACAAAGAGCTGTTAATTCTTTGTAGTGCTATCATGGAAGACCAGAATGCATACATTAGCAGGAGAGGCCAATGACCCATAAGCTTGCTCTTGGAAGAAACAATATGCCATGTGAAAGAACAGGATTGTAGAGAAGTTGCAAGACCATGTTTGGCTCTTGTGCGAATCAGCAGTTTCCTGATGGTATGCACTTGGGGCCCTGGAGGGAAAGCAGAGCTACGTGCAGTATTTACACACAGGGATTTCAGTGAGATTACCCATCATGAAACTAAAGGGAAGAAAAAATAAGATTAGGAGTAAAAAACAAAACAAAACAAAAAAACTTTTGCAAACAATCGGAACAGACGTGCAGGAAAAAAGTCAGAAGATAGTATATAGAAATATGGGAACACACCATGATGTCCATGGTACGACTGGGCAGTTAGAAAGCCATTAGCCCCTCAGCCTGGTTGAACAAGAATTCTCTAGGGGAGCTGAGGTGACTCAGAAGTGGCTGTTTGTGGTTTGTTTTGCCAACAAATAGAACCAACCATCACTCTTCATTCTTTCCCACAGCCTTGCCTGCTTCACTTCCAGATGTGATGGGGGATCTGGAGAATCAGACTTTGTGAGCCTGGAGACTACACCAAAAAGTGAGTGGCATGCTTGGTAAATTGGAGAGCAATCTGAAGTTCTTATGCCACAATTAATTCAGGACCAGTAGAAGAGACAAACCAGAATTTGAAATTTATCTAAACACTGAAACATAAGGAGAATACTTTTTTTTTTTTAAGAATTTATTTATTTATTTATTTGACACAGAGAGAGAGAGAGAGAGAACACAAGCAGGAGGAGCAGCAGGCAGAGGGAGAGGGAGAGGGAGAAGCAGGCTCCCTGCTAAGCAGGGAGTCTAATGCAGGACTCGGTCTCAGGACCCTGAGATCACAACCTGCGCCGAAGGCAGATGCTTAACCGACTGAGCCACCCAGGCACCAGAAAGGCAAGCAGAATTCTTTTTTTTTTTTTTTTTTTAATTTATTTGACAGACAGAGATTTCAAGTAGACAGAGAGGCAGGCAGAGAGAGAGAGAGGAGGAAGCAGGCTCCCTGCTGAGCAGAGAACCCGATGCGGGGCTCGATCCCAGGACGCTGGGATCATGACCTGAGCCGAAGGCAGAGGCTTTAACCCACTGAGCCACCCAGGCACCCCGGCAAGCAGAATTCTTAAGGAAAGGATATCGGTCTTCTCATAGCATAACAGAAAATTACATCTAATTCTTAGAGTTGTAATTCTCAGAAATACTACCAAGCAAGGTGGCATTTATATTCTTGAATTTTTTAAAGAAAATATTTTTAATCTTTATAATGAAATTCATGAAAACTGACACAACTGAAACATGTAAATAAAAAGATTGTTTAAAATCTCTCTCATGTATGTAGCACACACAACAGACACATACTTCTATCATTTTAGTAAAGTGCTAAAAACCATGATCATTACTACAGGTCTAAAGTAACCAATGGGCTTTGTTTTACACAAAAGGATCAATGAAAATCCATGAAGAACGTGACAGAAGAGCAATTAATTTTGTCTACTGAGTCATATACAGAACATAAAGCATAATATTTCTCATAACCTTTCACCAGTTCTTTGTGTTTTTGCTTGTTTTGTTTTGTTTTAAGAAAGGAGAAAGGGGGGAGGTGTTGAGGGAGGGCAGGAGGGAGACGGAGAGAGCAGGGGCGTGGAGCCTGACATGGGGCTTGATCTCAGGACCCTGAGATCATGACCTGAGCTGAAATCGAGCGTGGGATGCTTAACTGACTGAGCCACCCAGGTGCCCTTCACTGGCTATTTCTTAAAGCAAACAGCTTTCCTGGGGATATTCAGGCCTGCATAAAATCATCAAGAGGGATATGATGAGAATTAATTAATTAATTTTTCATTTATTCATCAGTCAACAAAGTACATGCCAAGAATTACACAGTAGTGGAGTGGAATAGGAGGCACATCGCTCAAGCAAAACCAGTTTGATTTCCCCCATGGTATGGAGTAGAATGTGCAATTCCTATCTTTTTCACAGCCTCACTTTTTTCTGTGCTTCCCTCCCTTCGCCTGTGTCACCCATCCCTCTAGCTCCCTCCCCTCTGGCAAACACCAAGTTTGTTTTCTGTATTTATGAGCCTGTTTCTGTTTGTTCAATTGTTTCATTTTGTTTAAATTCCGCATATAAGTGAAATCATACAGTATTTGTCTTTCTTTGTCTTATTTCACCGAGCATAATGCCCTCTAGGTCCATCCGTGTTGTTGCAAATGACAAGATCTCATTCATTTTTTTATGGCTGAGTGATATTAACTTTTATGGCTGAGTTTGATTAACTCTTATATGTAAAAAAATTGTGGTTCTTCTGGGATATTCACCCCCTTTGACAATATCATAGTGGCTAACATTTACTGAGCATTTACTATTGCCAGGAACTGCTTTAAATATCACCTTGCAGAGCCTGACCGACTGTCAGTATCCTCGCGTTACACATGAGGAACAGAGGCCTGTTCCTCTGAGACGGGCTCGAACTCCCCTCCACTGCGTTGTTGTAAGTGGAGGAGATGGAATTCAAACTTAGCAGCTTGACTCTCTGCCACCACTTACATATTATATATCCAGGGTTTGCATTTACTCTCCCTGTGCAGAAAAAGCGATTTTTTACAAAGCTAGCAGGTAATAAAATGTTCAGGGAGGAGTTATTGAATCCACTTAAAAGAACAAATTATTTTCGTGTATCCTCAGGCACTGGAGAAACAAGGCTTATTTACTCGCTTACCCTCTTTGATTGATCAAGTGCCAAATACAAGCTAGGTAGTCCAAGGAACCAAACCAGCAACTCATTAATATTTCTTCACTGGTTACTAGGGAGATCTCTTCATGATGAGGCTGGTCTAACTGAAGTGATTTGCTTGAACATACAGCAAGGTTATATAAAAAGTTGAGTCTGAATATGTGCCAAACATTGAACCAAACAATCTCATAATTGGTAATAGATTTATCAAATGACAGCAGCCCTGCTGCAGACCCGGTATATCCTTTCTTTTTAAAGATTTATTTATTTGAGAGATAGAGAGAGAGAGAGCATGTGTGTTGGGGGAGGGCAGGAGGAGAGGGAGAGAGAATCCCTACCAGCCTCCCCGCTGAGCACAGAACCCAGCGCAGGGCTCTGCCTCATGACCCTGAGATCATGACCTGAGCCAAAATCAAGAGTGGGACACTCAGCTGCCTGAGGCACACACGCGCCCCCTAGACCTGAAATACTGAGATTTGAGGGTAAGGCCAGTAACAAGAGGGACAAACTTTATATTTGTAAAAGTCAAAAACTCCTGGAAATTCAAGGCCCACGTTTCCCAAGTGTCCCTGGTTCCTTGTGTGTGAGCAATTCTTTTTTTTTTTTTTTTTTTTGTATGTGGATGGACGGATGGAGGTTACCAACAATGTCCTCAGGGTGGACAGGGTGAGAAAGAGAAAACAATTCTTAACTTGCTTCCAATCCCAGGGCGAGATGAGACAAGATGCTACCCAGATTGTGATAAGTGATAAGACACTCACTGCAGTGCAGCCCTGGGACAGTTGCACACGAATGTAGGTTTCAGTGTCACGTCTGTGTTACAAGTGCACTGAACAAGGCAATTCTATCACAGCACAATCCCATCTGTGATGCTTTAAAACCCTGTCCCATGGGATGTGGAAAACAGGCCACATGAAAATACTGTTCTGGGTTTTAAAAAGTTAGAATACTGGCTTAAAGTGCAACAGGTTTCTGTACTGCAGGAATGTCTAACGGCCTTCACATGTGTGCTGAGACTCTCCTGGCGGTGGATCAGGGGGCAGTATTTCCCACCTGGATGTAAACAACCACTGGGTCATGAAGCCCTCTGTGGAATTAATGACTATGGCACCTACCCTGGGAAATAGATGCCACGTGAGTGTCCAGGAGAACAGCCACTCAACTATAAACCATGTCAGCTGCAAATTTTTTTTTTTTTTTTTTTGATAGCAGAACTGAAACCTGTCACTGCATAGAGTCCGCCCCCAGATCCTTGTCAAATGACTTTTCACTGGTGACACGTTAGGAAGAGGTAGTCCATCTCAGCTGAGAAGACTAAATTGGATTTGTAAAGATGGTAAGCTGGTCTTGAATATCTGCTGACCCCTAACACCTGGCTTATCATTTTCTAGTAGTTTCTACAATTGCTGTAAAAAGACGTAATTGCTTCATGCTTCAACAGTGAATGTATTCTGCTTGCTTCTAGGTAAGATGATGGATATGGTTAAGAAATGCCGTATGTCGAGACATCGGTATGCATGCTCCAGTTATAATGGCAAGATAGACAAAGTAGGAAAGGCTGGGATAGACTTGAAGGTTTCTGGTTAGGACAACTGGGGGGCTGAGGGTAGACCAGATGGTGGTTGCTGAGGGGGCCTTCAGCCTGGAAGCAACACTTGGGATCTACAGAATATAGATATATTTCAGAAAGAGTCAGGGGCCAAAGGATAGGGGATTAGGGTTCACCGCAGGCTACCAGAGCATATAACTGTGACATTAGAGAGAAGTGACACGTGGCAGTCACTAAGAGAATGCATAACTGGAGGGAGAGTAGCAGCCTGACCTGAATCTTTCAGGCCTGAGTTCCTACAGTGGGGAGGGAGGAAAGCAGGCAAGAATGTGAGCACAAGGCTGGTGGGTGAGGCAGGACAGTCCCTCTCTAGGTACTGTTGTCCTAAAAGGAGAGGGATATTCTTATAGTATCCTTTTTTCCAGCTACTTAATGCAACTGAGGAGGTGAATTGCAGGTCAGATTCCAAACTATGCTCCCTTTGCTAAATAAAGTATGCTACCTTGTTAAATATATGTTTTTATCAGCACTATATATTTGATTTTAAAATTTACACATGTTCATAAATAGAGTTTAGAAAGCAAACACCATATGAATAAGAAATTGACGCCTCTCTTACTACCTCCTTAAAGTACATCCTGTTAATTTTTGGTGCTTTTTCTAGTCTTTCCTCTGTGCATGCAAAATAAAGTTAAGGCCAATTTTACACAAAATCACCAGATGTTCTGTGCCTGGATCAGAGGACATCCTGTGGCCATTTTAGCTCCATAATCCCAATGCTCCTCTCCCCTCCATCGCATCAGAATTGACAACTTTTTCTACTGTTGAGAGTAAACCCTGACATTTTTACTGTGGCCAGCCTCACACCAGACAGGTCATCAATCATGGAGAAGCAAAACCACTTTTTCAGAAAAGTACACAGCCCTGTTCTTTCCATGGGCCTGTTATAAACATGGACTCTTCATTTTTCTTCTCGAAAGCTCTATTGCTGATTCCTGTTAAACAGAGACACCTTTATTTCAGAGCCTGTACTCATCCTCTAAATAGCAATACCCCTTTGTAGCAAAGACAGCCAGGGAGACGGGGCCGCAGGTTGATGCCGTGCGAACTCAAGATGAGCATTCTGCTTCGTAGGGTGAAATACTGAAACAGGATTACAGCAGGGGGTCATGAGGGACCATCTGCCTCGGCTGCTCCCCAGAGACGAATCTTGCCTTAGTAGCCTGTGGAATTTTCTAGAGATAACACTTGGAGGTTTAGACTTAAATATGATTCCTGTTCACAATTACTAATGGGAGAACTGAATGAGAATTCGAATTGCATAGAATTCTTCATTCAAAAAAGGAACTGCTTTTTTTGATTATATAATTAATGACAGTAAATTTGCACAGCTCAATGCACTATGGGCTCCAGTTCCTGGACTCACAGTAATTCCTCCAGCATCTTCTCGTAGTTTATTGACTTTCTCAACTCCTCTTATCTTCTCACTGTGTACCTCGACACACATTATTTCACATAATTTAAAAATGAGCCTGTTTTAGTGCTACTGAGCCCCATTGAACAGCTGAAGAAAAATAAACTTCTGTGAAAACCTAAAGGTCATGTTTATAGGTTCCTAGATTCTTAGGATGGAAGAGTATCTAGAATCCCAGGGTGAAGGGTGGTTGCTTCTTTTCCTCGCTGAGTTATCACGGCAGCCTCTCAAAGTCTGACATCTTGTAGATGCTCAATAAATATTTATTGACTGAAATGCTATGTGGGTCAGCCCCTTTGCCCACTGCTTATGTTATTCATATACCTTCAGAACACACCCAGCCTGTTTTCTGTCACTTTGGTTTTTGAGGATTCCAAGGAACATGGCATCTCTGGTGGCAATTTTTTCAATACCGAAAAAACAATACCTACAAATGTTTCTAGAAAATTTTCCCAAATCAAAGGATATTTAGTTAATGCTTGCATGGGTCTATAGAGCTGAACTCCAAAAATGTGCAGGGCATTATCTGAAAAGCTCCAGCACACGTGCATCTTTGTCACACGATTTCTGTATGTAACTTAGGACTCACTTGAATCATTTACCAGGAAAAATGGGTGGTAGCTGAGAAAGTGCAATTTACAACAAGCTGAGGTAAATGTTTCGGGCTAAGGCCAAAAAGAGCACGTATGTTGGAAGCTTATTCTATAATGGAGTGAACTATAAAGTAAAACAATAATGGTATCTCTCAGGTTGTATTTGCCTCCTGAGTGTTCCAGATTTTCTGGGCATTTCCAACACACACAGACACGGACACACACACACACACACACACACACACACACACACATTCTATATTTGGAGTTACAGCTCAGTGAATCATGATTCAATTGCAGGGAAGGGAAAAAAAAAAACAGGTAAAGTTTTTTCCCTCTATTTTACCATCTCAGTCGATGGAGGTCTTCACACAGGTGGCTACTCATTTAAGAAGTTCTTATTTTATTGTCTCTTAAAAAAAAAAGAAGAAGCAATTTGATAGCCACTAGACTTACAGAGAAAAGCCTCCAGGAGAGGCTTTGCAAGAAAAGCCACGGGGAGGCTTTTCTCCATAGCCACGCGTGACGATCGTGTTCTGCACTCCTATGCTCACCCCCTGCCTCTTTTCCATACACAAACTGAGCTCCACCTAGGGAACGAATGAAAGTATTTGAACACAACATGCTGCAGATGTTTGGAAGAGCTGCTTTCTCTTGCTCATTTTTTTTAGACTCAGCTCAGACAGTATCTCTAGTGGTGTCCTTTCCAGGAACGCTTTGCTCTTTCAATCCCATTTTGTGGTCATTTGTCCGGCAATCTCACCTTCTGGACCCTGTTCCCTCTCTAGCAAGTACTAACTGCTCAAAGCACTTTTGTTGACTAAATCCAGAAATGAATGGATAATGAGTATCTGAGTAAACCAATCTGTTTGTTTGTTGAAATGCATTTATTCATGGTGCCTAATGTTTGCTTTTGTGCTTCTAAATTGATACATAAAATCAGGCAACGGGGAAGAAAATGCGGCAACCCTATGCTTTCTATTGTTAATTATGTGTCATTGCTTCATTCTGACAAAATAACACATTGCAATATTGGGGGAACATCTTAATTTAATATTTAATTCTGTAAGTTTTTGGTTGTTGTTGTTTTGTTTTTTTTTTTTTTTAATAAAAAGCAATGGTGTGGGAATAGTTTTGTAGCTTACCATCCTTATGCTGGGTATTTCTGTTACCAAATTTAAAAGCCACATCAATTTATGCTTATAAACCCCTGAACACCTGGGAATACTTGATAATGAGCACAACAGATGACACACTTGGGCTCACTAATGGATTAATTTATTACTTTTGCAGACTTAAAATGTAGCAATAGGATGAAACTTTTTTCCCTAAATGCATAATCAGCTGAGAGTGTTATTTGTCTCATTTAAATGCAAAGAACAATTCTTCTTTTGCTACCTGCTTCCCAAATCCATTAAGTAGTTAATAACATGAGGACTAATGTAAGCTGCCTTTATTTAATAGAAATAAAGAAATAGAAATTAAACTGGCAGAATCTTCTCGCAATAATGGCTTCCCCCAGAGTAGCTGGATTATTCTTAGTAGAGTAGAAAAATCAAGGGAAGAGGCTTTATTAAAATAATGGAAGAAACTATTATCTAATTTTGCCTATAATTAGCTGGGACCTCAGTCGAATCCACATATTTTGAAGTTCTCCCCCTTGTCGTCCCACTCCCTTCTTCCAGACTGGATAACCATATACATATCCTAGATATTTAACAGAAATAATCATTCTGCTCGGTGTCCTGTAATTAGTGAGATTACTTTCTCAAAATGGTGTGCGGATGTCAGAAGCTGAGTATGGATGAATCTAGAAAATTCTAATTTTACATCACTTAGACATTAATAAGGCAAATGAACAGAATCTACAACATCATTCCTTTAAACGGCCATCTACAAATGACATACTTGAGAGTCTATATAACACCCTCCTGGCACATCCTGATAACATCCTTCCTAGAGATAGTATTTTAGAGTGGAGGAAACTAAGATTTAGAGATGTGGATGAATCCGCTCAAGATGGGAAGCATCTCATTTCATTAACTCATGCTGCTGTCACCCAGAGAAAACTTTCCACCTTGCCTTGCAGGCCATGTACATCAAACATCAGTGATCCAACCCCAGCCGGCTTCTCCCCGCCCACCTTCACACTCTCTATCCAGTTCCACTGCCTCACCTCGCATGTGCCCTCTGGCGAATTCTGGAAAGCATGTCTTTCCCCATATAATGTCTCTAATAGAGAAAGTCTTTCACAAGATTTCTTAAATGTATGTGCTCTTAAGTGTCATCATACTTTAATTATTGGAGTTCTTTGTTTACTTGCCCAGCTTCCCCCAAATGATGGTATATGACTTAATAAAAAGATGATGCTTAATTTCTTTTTATATTATAGATTCTGGGATCTCCCTGGCACAGAGAGAACATTTGATTAAATAAAGAAAAACTATACAACTGCATGGATTTTTGAAGTTTTACTCAGTGTGATCTCTGTGACTGGTAGTTCTTTTTTTTTATTTGTGTTTTTTAAGATTTTATTTATTTATTTTTATTTATTTGACAGAAAGAGAAAGAGATCATAAGTAGGCAGAGAGGCAGGCAGAGAGAGGTGGGGGGGGGGAAGCAGACTCCCTGCTGAGCAGAGAGCCTGATGCGGGGCTTCATCCAGGACCCTGAGATCAGGGCCAGAGCCCAAGGCAGAGGCTTAACGCACTGAGTCACTCAGGTGCCCCCTGGTAGTTCTTTCTATCCTGTACCCCATCCTGTATCGTTTTAGGGAGAAAAGGTCTTGGCAATAAAAAAGAAAAAAGAAAGTTTTTGCATTGCAAATTCTTGGGTCTGGAAGGAACTGAAATATAAAATGTTAGATTTGATAGTACAGACAGAGTCAGACTTCACTCACAGATTAGTATGTTAAAGATTTTCTAGGAAGGGGAGAGATGAAGGAAAGCCCAAAGGCCTGGGAGGTGACCTTCAGAAAGAAACACGTACACTGCTTCAGCAAACCATGCACTTCTAATATCCACTGTTGCATTTAGAGGAAGTGAAACAGGTTCCCCAAACGGGACTGCCTTGAGCTTCCTAAGTACAGGCCCCCAGAGGCACCAAGACCGAAGAGAAGCCCATGCCTACTGCTCTCCCAAAGTCAGCTTCACACTGAAGGATGGAATGCCTACAGGTTCCAGACTGATGGAATGCCTACAGGTTCCGGACAGATGGCCTTAGATATGCCAGGAAGGAAGAGTTATGCAGACCAATTTATTCCCTACACCCTGATGGGCACAGTCACTGAAAGCTTAACATCAATGAGCTATGAAGTTTGGGAAGACTACAGGATGCAGCAATGACCTCTCCAGACTGAAAACATGACAGTAATTAGGACAACTCAACAGGTGCCAACATGGACAGGCAAGGGCATAGAGGATTCTCCCAAGTCACAGTCTCTGCCCTCCTCCAACCACACCAATGCCTGGGCCCTGTGTAAGCCACGCCTCTTTCCAGAGCTCTGACACCCACCTCAAGGGATAGGAGTCAGTCACTGTGAGTCTACTTTTCTCTAATTCCATGGAGCTTAAAATAGAAAATGAGGAAAGCGAAATTAATATAGCTTAAATTTTGTGAAGGCTTAATCTAAGCAGAGATTCTTTAGCACACTTAACATGCCTTAATTCATTTAAAACCTACAGCAATTTTATGAAAACCTACAGCTGTTTTATCCCCACATCAGAGGTGAAACTGAGGCATGTAGACGTTAATAAGATTCCTTAACTGGTGACCAGCAATGCTGGTATTCAAACCCAGTTTTCAAGTATTCACTATTCAAACCCACTAGAAAAATGGCCTTTTATATACACTGGCTCCATGTTTTGTAGACAGAAATTTGTTACTGTTATAAGTTTAAGAAGCTGATTGATTAACTTGTTATATTACAAAATTAGATGCAATTACACTGAACTCAATATCACCATGTTGTCCATAAATTTTATTCCACTTAAAAAATTTTCTTTTTTTTTTTTTTTTTTTAGATTTTATTTGTTTATTTCACAGACAGAGATCACAAGTAGGCAGAGAGGCAGGCAGAGAGAGGAGGAAACAGGCTCCCTGCTGAGCAGAGAGCCCGATGCGGGGCTCGATCCCAGGACTCTGGGATCATGACCTGAGCCGAAGGCAGAGGCTCAACCCACTGAACCACCCAGGCGCCCCCAAAAATTTTCTTTTTTTAAATTGGCATTTCTTGCCCTGGAAAAAAATTGGAATATAAAACACACCAATTTGTATGGTAACTAAACAAAATATTTAAGCAGCTAGGTGCAAAGGAATTTTTAGCAAATGTAGTGGGATTTCCAGCTGTTAGGCACTTATTATTGAAATGTTCTTCTATGAGCATTTGATATTATTAAACCAAACAATTTTACTTAGTGTCAAATCAGCCTGAATTTTGTTTTAAGTAATTTTCCTTTTCTTTATGTTAATAGATGGAGGGTAAATCCTAGATAAAAGGTTGAAAGTCATAGGAGATTTAAATAATGACATTTTCCCCCTTGTTCAAACTGAGCCCTCTCTAGAGGAAATGAAATTCATTTGCTCATTGCAGGGACTAAAGTGTGACAACAGCTCACTAGGGTCCACAAATGTCACTCAAAGATCCATGGGTAAGAGGAATGAATTGTGTGATGGCTGTTGACCTCATCACTCTGGAAGGTTACATAACTACAACAAGCCAAATTCTCCACTACACCAACTTCATCTTTTCCTTCCAGCACTAACATTCAGTGGCCTTCTTCTTAAACTCTTCAGTGGACACTTTTTTTTTTAAGATTTTTTTTTTATTATTTATTTTTATTGGACAGAGAGAGAGAGAGAGATCACAAATAGGCAGAGAGGCAGGCAGAGAGAGAGGAGGAAGCAGGCTCCCTGCTTAGCAGAGAGCCAGATGTGGGGCTCCATCCCAGGACCCTGAGATCATGACCTGGGCCGAAGGCAGAGGCTTAACCCAGTGAGCCACCCAGGCGCCCCTTCAGTGGAGACTTTTTGAAGCATCCTCCATAGACGGGCATAGATGATCCTCCTCCCTGATTTCTCCCATGTTCCTTTTTGACTATCGTTCTCCCTCTCCTTTACCTCCTTGCAGTTCTTCTAACCCAGAAGCATTCTTCTTCCTTAGGGCCATGCATTCATGCTTCTTTTGTCTTAACACTCTTCCTCCAGATATCAACACGATTCAATCTCTCACTGCCTTTCAATTCTAATGGCATTTTAGCAGACATCGTATTATATACTTCTTATCTCCCTCATTTACTTTTCTTTACTCCTTGGAATTTATTAACATAGGAAGTATTATCATATGTCTTTGGTAATTTTCTATTTCCCTCCCTGCTCCAGACTAGAATGTGAAGTTCCATGAGGAGGGGCTTCCCCTGCAGGTTAGTTTTCTCGGGCTACCATAACAAAGTATCAGAAACCGGGTGACTTAAACAACAGGAAGTCACTGTTTTTATGAAATGAGAGAATGAAGGAGAATCTGTTCCATGCTTTCCTGTTAACTTCTTGTGGCTGGCTGGCAATCTCTGGGCTTCCTTGATGTGTCACCCTCATTGCTGCCTTTGTCTTTACATGGTATTCTCTCTGTGTGCGTGTTTGTGTCCAAATCTCCTTTTTTATAAAGACGTTTTTGTCATATTGGGTTAGTGCCCACCTGAAGGACCTTATTTTAACTTCATTACCTCTGTAAAGACAAACTTCAAATAAGGTCATATCTTGAGGTACTGGGGTTGGGACTTCAATGTATGACTCTTGGGGACACAACTCAACCAACTGCAACCCTATATATACAATTTTTATAATTATTTATTGTCTTATCTTAATATGGTATGTGCAAATATACGTACACACACTCATCATCATCATCATCTTGACATCTTGACAATTCCTGCTGCTTGGTCTCACTTTTTTCAAGGAGGCACCCTACCTTTGAATTTTTAGCAGTTCTTTATGAATTAACATTAAACAGCCTTCCTCTTCTCATTTGACTTGATATTGAAGAATAATCACTGTTTAGGAATCCTTCAAAATGAACTTTATTTGTTCCATACAAATGCATTTTTATAGATCTTTGGAAGGCAACAGCATCATCTTACTGTCATTCCCCAAATTTCAGAATGTGGATATTAAATATCTTCGTTGCACTG
Source organism: Meles meles (assembly GCF_922984935.1). Lineage (NCBI taxonomy): Eukaryota > Metazoa > Chordata > Mammalia > Carnivora > Mustelidae > Meles > Meles meles. The sequence goes on along the minus strand of NC_060078.1, from coordinate 41,641,268 downwards.
AGGGCTGTATTATCTTCTCTTTCAGGGATGCTCCAAGGCTCTTTCCTTCTGAATCTTCTGACAAATTTATCTGCTGTGTGTGTGTTTTTTTCTTCTGTTGTAACCATAATCCATTGGTTAGATTAAGTCTCATTAACATTCTGCTCAATCCAGGGTGCTTGTTCAGACATCGGTGAGTTCCACCACATAACTAAAAAGGTGATTTTCAATTCTCTAAATTGTTCTGAATCCATAATCCCACCCAGGAAACAAGATAAAAATGGTAGGAGAAGATTCATTTCTCTGGGGGTAATGATGAAGGACAGAACGACTAGCGTGTTTCCCAATTGTGAACTACTGAACATCTCTTCTAGCATCAGCCAAAGTACATGCTAAAATGCAAATTCTATGAGCTGTATTTTTAACAAACTCCTGCTTCAAGTTTACTAAAGTCTCAGTGTGTATACGTATGTGTGCATGTGTTCATGGTAGCTTCAAAGTTTGGGTGCATTAATATTCCTTCTCAGGACTTTTTGTGGTTGGCTTTCATAGAAACATTGAAGATGACTAGGACATCTACTGTGCTGTCTTTCTCATTTCAAGCACTTCTTTTCTCCATTTGCTAAAATATTTACACTCTTCCACATCAGTTTTTCTATCTTGCATATTGCAAAGACCTGAGGCCAATGATACATTTCCTTATTCTTTCATTGCTTTGATCTTTTCCCGGTTGATCCATTTTCCCCATTTTCTCTCTTTTATCACATATTTGTTAAAATTTTTAACGTCGATGCTCTTTATTATTATTATTATTATTATTTTTTGCCTGCTCAGGAAGGTTTTAATTCTCCTGTGTGCCTTACATGTGTAAGCACATATTGACATTTTATTCCAGCACCACAACTTATTTTGTAAATCAGGAACTCCCCATTTTCAATCAAACTGTATCTGTGAAAAGGGAAATCTTTGGCTTCATCTGGAAGACATTTATTGAGTAGGAAAATCCCAGTGGACTACTGTCTATTTGTGGCAGCAAGAGCAATGATGCAGCTCCAACATCTTAATTTTATTTTCAGATATCAAAGAAGAAGATAGTTAATAAGTATAGATCATCCATGAAGCCAGGTTCTGTATTAAGCACTACCACTGGTGTGTAGAAAACTCAAAACAAGCATGTAACATTTACAATTTTTTTTAAAATTTCCAACTTGATAAATGTTATTTAACACTGCCTTATTAACAATAGCTTTGTTTTGCAAAATATATATCACTTGGCTTTTTAGTTATTGTATCATAAATATAGTTCCTTATTGTAAATGGGGATTGAACTGGTCTTTTGGATCACAGGAGACAAAACTCTTTGCATAATTATGTTAGAGGTTGTTGAATGTATTTATAGACAGAATTACATCTTGAATTTGTTTCTCTATTTTCTAAATGAGAACCTTGAATCTCAGTGAGCATAACTGCCTAAGATCATTCACTGATAAGTAATAGTGTGAACTGAAACTCAAGTTTGTCATTCCAGACATAAATAACACATGTATCAGAAGCATTAAATTACCTTAATGATGGCAAGGTCAGAACTCAAACCTAGTCTTTGGTCCCCAGAGACAACGCTTTTCCCAACACAGGTCTCTAACACTAAGGAACTCTTTATTTGGATGAATACACTGTGTAGCAGTGCTGTGTCAATAGGGGCTAAACACAGAGTCCATCAGTGTGTATAATGGGCTTTAATTAGAAAGAGACACTTAAGGAAATGTTTTTGAAGCAAACAAATGAAGCACATAAAAAGAGTCACTTAGCAGAACATATTAGCCAGCTAGCTTCTTTTATAATTTCTGCCATGGTCTGTGATTTATTTTACTTCAGTAATATGCAAAAAATGCACCTAACCTCTTAGTGATTTATGGTATTGATGGTTTGTGTGTGTGTGTGTGTGTGTATATATATATATATATATATATATATATATATATATATATATCTACAGATCTCTTCAACTCTGACAAAAAATATATTGGAGGATTTCATTATAACATATAACTGTATTGGTATATTGGTATCAAACTATTTTTAATCTAATATATTTTACTTTACATCTTTTGTTGCTATGTAGATTAGTTTGTATTGGCTAATGACTAGTTATCATCTTGATAAATTGTGCTTTTATCATTACTTAATGTCCCTCTTTATCCTGATTCATCCCATTAACCTTACTTAGCAACTCGCCTCTCATTAGTACTATGAATCTTCCTTAGCTTTATGCTTTCTTTTTTCTAAACAATGTATTTGACTAGTAGCTCTTCCCTAACCCTTTATTTTCAACCTTCAATTATCACTAAAGTGTGTTTCGTGGAAACAGCATATAGTTGCACTTGGCTTTCTCTCCTAGTCTCTCTCTTTCAATGGAATAATTCAATTGCTATTTATTTATTTATTTACTTATATTTCTTTATTTATTCATTTTTATGCTTTTATCTATTTATTTGACAAAGAGAGAGCACAAGCAGGGGGAGTGGGAGAGGGAGAAACAGGCTCCCTGCTGAGTGGAGAGTCCAATGCAGGGCTCGATTCCAGGACCCTGAGATCATGACCTGAGCCCAAGGAAGATGCTTAACCAACTGAGCCACCCAGTGCCCCATTCGTATCTATTTTAATAACTAATATGTTAAAGCTTAACCTTTTGGAATTTCTTATATTATTTATTTTATATTAATATTTTATTTTTCATTAGTACTTCAACAATATGTTTCAGAGCCTAATTTTCTAGATTCTTGGGATATAGCAGTGAACAAAGCAGAAAAATAATCCCTATGAAGCAAAGACAGGGCTTTGTGTTCCTCAAAATCATCTCATTTTTCTCTTGCTCATATAGGAAGACTACATTTCCCAGCCACCCTTGCAGCTAGCTAAGCAGAGCCATGCTGCTTATTTATGGCCAATATAAAAAGAAGGGATATATTCTACTTCCTCCTCTATTTTAAACAATTCTCTGGCAGCACTAGATGAGTTCTGAGTTCCTAAATGGGTTCCTCATCTCCTCTGTGATGGTGTTGAGGCCAGCACTCTTCCCCACCTCTGCTAAAAACTCAATATTTGGCCATATTGAGAGAAATAAACCATTTTCTGTGTCAAGCAGCAGAAATTTTGATTTACTTTGTCCTAAGTGATAGTTTTATGTGTCAGTGTAGCTAGGCTATATAGTACCCAGTTATTTAATTAAACACTACTCTAGGTGTTGCTGTGAAGGTGTGCTATAGATGAGGTAAATATCTATTCTCCGATGACTTTAATTAGAGGAGATTATACTCAATAAACAGATGAGTTTTATCTTATAATTATTTAAAGGCCTTAAGACCAAAAACCAAGATTTCCCAGAGAAGAAAAAATTCTTCTTCAATATGACAGCTTGAAGAACTCCTGTAGGAATTTGCAATTTGCTACCTGCCCTACAGATTTCAGACCTACCAGCTCCAACTGTCATGGGAACCAGTTCCCTAAAATAAATAAATAAATACATAAATAAAGTTTATGTATGCTTGTAATTATATTAATTATATAGAAACAGAAGAAATAGACAAACAGAACCCACAGAAGATTACACATATTAGAGAATTATCATATTATTTTATATAGTAATATAGAATACATAGAATCTCTTATTATGTCAAAATACTTAAGTGATCTTCAACCCTCACTTTTTAAAGCTTTTAATGTTTAAGTAGTCTCTACACCCAACCTGGGGGTCAAAACTATAACCCTGAGATCAAAAGTTGCATGTTTTATAGACTGAGCCCACCAGGTGCCCTTTCGGCCCTCAGATGAGAAGGATGGGAGGGGCCAAGGGAGATGGAGATGAAGAATCTTAAGCAGGCTCCATGCCCAGTGTGGAGCCCAAGCAGGGCTCGATCTCATGACCCTGAGATCATGACCTGAGCTGAAATCAAGAGTCAGATGCATTTAATGGGCTGAGCCACCCAGGCACCCCTCAACCCTCACTTTTTAAGTTGACTAGAGATAAGCATCTAACAGAGGAGGCTCAGGCCTTGTGTGGAACACACACAGACACACACACACACACACACACACACAATTGGTTCTGCTTCTTCTATAGAACCCTGACTATTAGAGATTTGGGTACAGGAATGGGTTGTAAGAATGAGTTTGGACTTCTAGAGGCTAGAAGTCCAAAATCTAGGTGTCAACAGGGCCTTGGTCCCTACAAAGTTTCTGGGAAAGCATCCTCCCTTGCCTCTTCCAGTTTCTGGTTGTTGCTATGAATCCTTGGTGTTCCTTGGCTAGTGGCTGCATAACTCCAACCTTTCTCTGTATTATCCTATGGACTTTTTTCCTGTGTCTCCTTTGTGTCTTCAAATCTCTTTTTTCTTAGAAGAACATGGATCTAGGGTCCACCCTAATTCTGAGTGACTTTATCTTACCTTGATTGCATCTGAAAAGATCCTATCTTTAAATCAGGTTACATTTACAGATACCAGGGCTTCCACAAGTCTTTTTGGGAAAGACAATTCAGCCCAGAGTAATGTAACCATTAGCATACCCTGATTAATACAGAAATAGCTACCCCGCAGAAGTGATAAACACTCCAGTCAGGCTTGTTCCTGTAATACTTGCGTGATCTTAAAACCTCACTATTTTAAGCTCGCTGGAGGTAAAGGACCCAGCAGAGGACACTTGTGCCTTGTGCGGGACAGAGAAGCCTTAGTGACACAGAGAAAAATGAATTCTTATTCTGTTAATCCAGTGAGATTTACAGCAGTTAGAATATCCTCTCTAGTAACTCTGGCTTTATGCCTTTCACATTTGGAAAGGGCAAGATTAAGGTGAACAAAAGAAATAAGTAAATTATATTCCATGCTTTATGAAACCTAAAACACTATTGGTTACAAATGCTGACAGAACTGAAGCTCCCAATTAAATGATCTGTTACTGATTAAGCAATATTTAAATTTTGTTTATTTTTTAAAGATCTTATTTATTTATTTGAGAGAGAAACAGAGCACAAGTAGGGGGAACCGCAGAGGCAGAGGGACAAGCAGACTCCCTGCTGAGCAGGGAGCCCGACATGGTGCTCAATCCCAGGACCCCAGGATCATGACCTGAGCTCATTGCAGGACCCTGAAATCATAACCTGAGCCAAAGGCAGATGCTTAACTGACTGAGCCACCCAGGTGCCCCAGCAATATTCACATTTTAGAGATGTTCAAATCTCTATTTAAAAATATGTGTATGTGTAAATGTATTAGAGCAGATGAACTGAGCGTGTGTTGCAGTGTGGTAAGTGCTCCAAGAAAGAAGTAGGGAAAGAGGGAGCAGGATGGTCGAGGTACGGTGGGGAGGGGGTTCTAATCTTAACAGCCCATCAAGGTTGCTCAGTATCATGGGGACATCATGGGGACAACCTAGGGAAGCCTGGGATATAGCTCCATGGGCATCTGAGGGAAAACTGTCCCTGTAGTGTGTTGACCAGTTTCCTGTAGTTACTTTCTGACTCTTTGTAGAAAGATTTGCTAACCCCATTGTGTACAAGTCCTGTACACTCTAGTTAGTAAACTTGTTTCAAATGAGTATGAGTTAATTATTGTGAGATTATGTGTATATTCGAATCAAACAAACAATATATTGTGGATAACAAAAGCTAAGCTTTTCATCAATGGAGAAAGAAGTTACGAATAAGGAAATGGGGAAGGCTAGAATAAATCCTGTGACCTAGGATAGGAATTATCCTATCCTGAGAAATCAGCAGGAACTCAGCATTTTTAATATATGAATATAGGTAGGTATAAATAAGCATAGAGTCGTGTTTAAGGGTGCTCACTACATTAAAAATATTTATTACTGGGTTGCAGGATTGGGGATATTAATACTTTTGTCTTTTTACATATACATGTATGCATTTCCACATACATATACATGGCTTTTTACATATATATGATTAAGTTTCATTTTATAAAAACAATAAGGGCAGTTAAAATTTTACAACTGTGATTTAAAATAGGAAGATGACTTATAAGATACTTTTGAAAAAGAAAAGCAAGAAATCATAGTATTCAATAATATCTATATTTTTATAAACACATTAGGAAAAAAAGACTGAAAGGAGAAATGCTTATTTATGACTTATCTCTTGGTGGTGGAATCACAGATAATCTTCTTACATTTCTCTTTATTTTCCAAATTTTATACAATGAATACATATTGCGATTACAAGCAGAAAATGCTTTTAAAAAAATCTTCAATCTGCTTTTACATTGTGATCTAATTGCAGTAGAAGTTAGACATGTGACATCAGGCTTCTAAGCTATAATAAGATACCAGTTTATTAAAAAGTTTATTTTCCTGACCCTGTAAGTATTTGTTACTAGCTGAATATTAAAACATTTACGTATTCCTGTTCTATGACAAAAGGTAATCTCAGAGATCATATTATAGATTTAAGTACAACTCAAATCTCAAAGACAGTATTTGTTAATAGAAATCCTAATGTAACTTTTCCTTTGGATAAGCTCAGTTATGAGAACATTAAGAATATAAAAGGGAATGCTATTATTTTTGTTAAAACAGAGATGAAATGCATCTGGTGTTAAAATGTTAATGAAATAAATATACATAATGAAATAATAAATGAAATAAATATACATGCTTTAATCACTTAAGTACTTTTTCTTTTTTTTTTTTTTTTAAAGTACTTTAGTAGTTTAGGGCACCTGGGTGGCTCAGTGGGTTAAAGCCTCTGCCTTCAGCTCAGATCATGATCTCAGGGTTCTGGGATCGAGTCCTGCATCGGGCTCTCTGCTTGGCAGGGAGCCTGCTTCCTTCTCTCTCTCTGCTTGCCTCTCTGCCAACTTGTGATCTCTCTCTGTCAAATAAATAAATTAAATCTTTTTTTAAAAAAAGTATTTTAGTAGTTTAATCACTTTAGTACTTTTTCTTTTTTAAGGTTTTGTACAGAAAGCAAAGCAATGATCATGTATGTAATAAGATGTGATATAGTTTACATCTCAACACAGTTTCCCACTTGGCATCAATTTTTTGAGTTTGCATTGAGCAAGAATCTGTCACTATGAAATAAGCCAAAGCTCCTTTACTCTCATTTCAATATAAAGAGATGGGCATCCCTTGTCTCACACTAGATGTTTTAAAATGCTTTCTTTGAGGGCACCTGGGTGGCTCAGTCAGTCAAGCGGCTGCCTTTGGCTCAGATCATGATCCCAGAGTCCTGGGATCATGCTCTGCCTTGGGGTCCCTGCTCGGCGGGGAGCCTGCTTCTCTCTCTCCCTCTGCCTGCTGCTCTGCCTTCTTGTGCTCTCCATACCTCTATCAAATAAATACATAAAATCTTTAAAAAATTTTAAAAAAATGCTTTCTTTGAATTTCATCATGAATGCTGCAAAATCTCTTCTTTTTGTCTTTGCAGAACTTCCCTGAGGAAACACACAGTTACCAAGTATATAACGTAATATATTTAGACATTCCTATATATATGAAATCTAGCCAGGCTCTGTCATCCTCTGGTTTTGTGAAGAGTAAAATGAAGGAGGGAAACTCCCAGATCTCCATGGCTCTGCAGTGCTGGGTGAAATATTTCATCATTCAGAGCCAAGCCATTAACCCCAGTGTTCTGATTCCGGGTCAGCACTCTTCTTCTTCTTCTTTTAATCTCCTCATTCTGTTTCTTTTGATAATATCCAAATGCTTAATATTCCTCTGTGCTCAATTCAAAGCCTACATGTTTAATCTGGAAGTTTAAAAAAATGAACTGGAACACACCGAAGACGAATATGGAGCATGTCAACTTGGAATCTGCTGGTTCTGTTCAGAGATAATCCAGGTCTATAAAATTTCCTGTGTCCAGCTGCCTGGGAGTGCAACCATTATATAAGCAGGGGGCACATCAAACACAGAAGACTAGGGGGACACCTGGGTGGCTCAGTCGGTTAAGCCACTGCCTTTAGCTCAGGTAATGATCGCAGGGTCCTGGGATCGAGTCCCACACTGGGCTTCTTGTCCGGCAGGGAGCCTGCTTCTCTCTCCGCCTCTGCCTGCCACTCTGCCTGCTTGGGTGCACTTTCTCTCTCTCTGACAAATAAATAAATAAATAAAATCTTTAAAAAAGAAACAAAAACAGAGAGGACTGGAAAGTGTCTTCTGAACATCTTTGTACAATTGTACATGAAGACCATATTTTACTCTGATATGAGTGTGTGAAATATTATTTCTAAATGTGATGCCCAGGAAACCAGATGAAAACAACACCAATGGTGAACAAATCCAAGTTTCATAACAAAATGGCTTCCTAAGAAAAGGTGACAGTTTCTTTCTCCTGCTGAAAATTCTTTTTTTTTAAAGATTTATTTATTTATTTATTTGACAGAGAGAGCACAAGCAGGCAGAGTAGGAGGCAGAGAGAGAGAGAGAGAGAGAGAGAGTGAGAGGGAAGTAGGCTCCTCACTGAGCAGAGAGCCCAATGCCGGACTCGATCCCAGGACCCTGAGATCATGACCTGAGCTGAAGGCAGTCACCCAACCTACTGAGCCACCCAGGCACCCCAATCCTTCTTTTTTTTTTTTTTTAAGGTTTATTTTTTTAATTTGAGAAAGAGATAGAGCACAAGCAGGGGGAGGGGCAGAAGGAGAGGGAGAGACTCTCAAGCAGATGCCCCGCCGAGCACGGAGCCCAACTCGGGGCTCCATCTCACGACCCCAGAATCATGACCTGAGCTGAAATCAGGAGCTGGACGCTCAGCCAGCTGAGCCACCTAGGCACCCCTGCACATCTTCCTTAAGAACATAAGACATATATATCTTTTAAAAAATAATTAACACCTTGAAACAAAGGAGGATGACACAGAAGATTCAAGTCATAATTCCAAACTACCAGAGGAGAACTTCAAAGCATGGCCGTGGCTCCAAGTGTGTTTTCAAGGTAAACAGCCTGACAAAGGTGGGCACCCTCCCCCCCCAAAAAAAACCAAGTCAATATCAAGGATACTAAGTAGGGGCAGCTACAAGGAATTGTGCTCAGCATCTCCTAACCCCCCTGCTGGGACTGGTATTAAGCAACAAGTGAGTTTCTTTTCAGGTAGAATGAGCATGGGCACCTGATCAGAGGAGGGTGGTGTCGTCTTGGGCAGTTGATGACATTCAGGAGAATACCTAGAAGGCTAGGCTACTCATGATGTTTCTTTTGCTCTCTTAACTTTTACTTTTTTATTAAGTTCAGCGCCCTGTTTTATGCTTGTGGTTTTCCTCAAATGCCAAAAGATTTTTAGCTGTCTTTATTTGCAATTCACTGTTAGTCTTCCTGTGACACTCACAGAGAGTGGTGACCTGGGGGAGCAGCAATTATTTTGCTGGGAGTACCCCTTGGGACTCAAGTGGGAAAAAGAAAAAGGCCAAAGGTGAGAAGAGACTCAATATAAGTTTCACCAGTAAGCAGCTTAGTAATTTAAAGTTCTTTCTGTTGCAAGCCTAAAGTGTTCCAGGAGTAAGGATAGATGAAGACATCACTGGGCTCAGTTTTCAGAAATGGGCAGAGCTGAGACCAGCAAAGGAAGCACAGTCTGAGAGTCAAGGACCCTCCTTCAGGACAGTATAGCTTTCACTCTCTGTAAGAGCAAATATACAACACTGTAATAATAATTGATGATATGGGCATGGGATACCCAGGGCGACAGAACCAATTTGTACTTGCTGATCTATGTTTTCTTTAAGAAAAGGTGCAGTATATCACACAAAGGGACAGACAAAGTAATTGGCCTTATTATTTTTCACAACCTGGCTTCCCCTCCATTCTCCAGTGTGAAGCATATTGAAAGACAGGAATATTAAATCAGCTATAATTTTTTCTCTTGTCAGTCCTCAATCTTCCAAAAAATACACTCAAATTTCAGCTATTTATGCCTTTCAAATAACTTAATTTGAAGAAACAGGGAACAGCTAAGAGATTTAAAAAAAAAATGGGATATCCTGAAAAATCTTAAAATGGGTGTGCCAGGGCCCATAATGTTGTAAGAACCATCAAGGCGTCATGGATGGGTTTGGCAAGGTTAACTGCAGTGGTGTACTAGTAGGCTGGAAGGCCTCTGACTTGGAACTAGACTTGCCTGCTATGGTGGTCTTGGTGTGGGAGGATCATCTGCAGCTGCTCTTGATGGGAAGCTGTCCAGATGGATAAGCAGAACATGGGTTCCAGCAAGTGGAGTCTGATTAGGAAGTTGGTGGGAGGCCAGGCAAGCAGTTGGCCTCAGAGAAGTCCAAACAGGTGGGAAGATGGGATACAGCTAGCACCAGGAGTAGAGATCCGGGCAGGGAGGCAATGTTAGTAGCATCCATCAGTGGACAGCAGTACCTTGCTTAATCAGCATTAAGACTCCTTAACTTTCTAGGGTTGATGGGAGCAAAATAGCACCTTTGGTATAAACTGACTGTGCAGAATGCTATCTAGACCTGTTCAAGTTCCACATTAAAAAGAGAGAGTGAGAGGGGCGCCTGGGTGGCTCAGTGGGTTAAGCTGCTGCCTTCAGCTCAGGTCATGATCTCAGGGTCCTGGGATCGAGTCCCACATCGGGCTCTCTGCTCAGCAGCGAGCCTGTTTCCCTCTCTCTCTCTCTCTGCCTGCCTCTCTGTCTACTTGTGATCTCTCTCTGTCAAATAAATAAATAAAATCTTAAAAAAAAAAAGAGAGAGTGAGAATAGCTGAGAATTAATAAATAATTTGAATGAAGACTGCAGTAAATCTATAAATTATTAGGTGCTAGATACATTTTCATTTTCTTTATTCTGCTTTGTTTCCTGACTTTCTTGTACCTCGATGTTATCATACAAGGTTAAAGGCCAAGCACAATTTTAGAAAAGAAAAGCACCTCCTTTCATATAAAATGGAATCCCTGAGGTCCAAACAGTCCGGCTACCAGAGTTATAATGAAACACGTTCATAGCCCGTGGAGAGAGCCTTGATAAAGAAGCTAGGGAAAGAGGGAAAAATGTCTGTCTGGATTTGGGGCTGAGCATGGCCTAGTACTGAATTTATGAGAAGGTTATAAGGTTCTAAGCCCTTTGTAATGTGGACTTTGATGTGATCTCTTTGTACCTACAGGCAAATGAGACCTGTGATGTTCAACCCTGCCTCCCACCACACACACACACACACACACACACACGCACACACACAAATTACTCACATACATTTTAATTTCTGTCTTGTCTTAACAGTATGTTTTTAGCACTTTCTCACATCATTAAATATACTTTTCAAATGCATAATTTTATCATGGTAGAATAGTTCATCATATGGCCGCACAGTTATTTATATTACAAAAAAACCTCTCATGGCACATTTTTCGCAAGAGTTGATATAAGTAAGTATGTGATGCTATTACCCCTTGCATATAAATCAATGACTACATTTCCATTTCCCAGCATGGGGGTTACTTTCCATTTCCCAGCATGGATATAAATTCCTTTAATATTGTTATATACATGAATATTGTTATATACTGCCCATTTGCTTTTCAAATAGCTTATGCCAGTTGGTATTCCTAGCACTGACCTAGAGGAAAATAAATTTTCAATAGGGTTTAAGGGACACAGGGTCCTTGGGCTGCTCAGCAGTGAGGTGGAAGCATATTTAGGCTGAAATAATTTCAGTTATGAGTTTGAGACCTTGGCTCCAGATTTCAGCTGAGGCATTGCTAAGGAAGTCTCCTTAGCCGAAGCCTGACTAGCTTTCCCTAGATTAGGCCAAAAGAGGGTCAGAGCATCTGTATCTTGAGCAGGGGCAATTTTTAAAAGAATTTACTTTAGGGTTTTTTTGTTTTGTTTTGTCTTGTTTTGTTTCCATCCCCAATGGTAGTAATCCAAATTTATATATTGGTAACGGAATGTTCCTCATGGATCTCTCCAGCACCTGTTCCTATTAACACACTGCAAATGGAGAAAATAGGGACTACCAGACAACATCCAGGAGGCAAGCCTTTCCAGACATCAGATGGGAAATAAAACAAATTGGATACATACATGTTTGTATAGTTCCCCTATTAAAGAAGATCATGGCACTAGTAATCTCATGCTGAGGGGTATGGGGTGCACACGGCCCATGAGGTTTTTGAGCAACAATGCTGGCTCCAGTCCTGGTACACACATGCCCATCTGTATAACCTTGATCAAATCACTTCTCTCAGACACACAGACTTCTCTCATTCTAATAGTGACAATTTCTTTCTTTCTGTTTTTTAGAGGCAGGGAGTGGCAGAGGAAAAGGGAGAGAGAGTCTTAAGCAGGTTCGGTGCTCAGCATGGAGCCAGACATGGGGCTGGATCTCATAACCCTAAAGTCATGACCCAAGCTGAAATCAAAAGCCAGATGCTTAAGTGACTGAGTCACCCAGGTGCTCCTAATAGTGATAATTTCTTTTTTTAATTTTTAAAAAATTTTAATAACATATAATATAGTATTTGCCCCAGGGGTGCAGGTCTGTCAATCATCAGTCTTACACAACTCACAGCACTCACCATAGCACATACCCTCCCCAATGTCCATCACTCAGCAACCCCATCCCCCATGCCCCTCCACTGTAACATAATAGTGACAATTTCTTAACAGAATGTAAGATACGCGACAAAAAGAACCCTGCATTCTTTAAGATCCTATATACATAAAGATGGTTTCCATTATTACTTCTAATTAAATCATTATCTGAACAGTAATCTGTTGAGTCAGTTCACTTCAAATGGGGGTGGATTCTTTTTGGTTATGTTTTTTCTTATAGTCTATGGGTCAGCAAGCTTGAGTTCAGATCTGCCTTCTATCAGTTAAACAACCTTCTTGCTCACCTAAAATGTTGTTGAATCCCCTGGCTCAGAGCCACTTGGGAGGACCTGGAAATGTCAGTTAAGACATAATCCTTGGATCTAGTGTCTTCACGGCCTCGTGATCTTGGTAAGGGTCATTTATCTCAGTAACAAGGTTAACTAAGCACACAGCTTAGAGCAAGGTTAGCAACCTCCAAATCTCCCAGGCAAGAGGTAGCGATGTAAATGTAAGTCTCAGGCTAGACATAAGAATAAAGAAAGCAGTAGGTCCTCTGGCTAACCTAAAGGCATTCAAATTCTATTTATTTACAAAACTCTTCCAGTCAGAGTATGTCAGCATTTGCAATTCCTGACTGAGATCTGAATACAAATGTGGGTTTCTTCCTTTACAGTCTTGTACTTTTCCTGTCCTCTAATTTGAACTATATCATAGCTTTAGGGACCCAGCCCTCCCATGACAGTTTGCCCAAATAGGTCCCTTCAACTCTGTTTACATGGTAGGAATTGATTTAATTTCTACAACAACCCGAACAAGTAGGCACAAACACATTTTGAACCAGAATGTATCTTCAAATGAGGTCATGCAATTAGAACAGATTCTCATATACATTATACACATTACCTTTTTTAAGACTCATAACCACCTATAGATGGATAATATTATGTTGGTAGGAGACAAAACTACATAAGTAAAAAGCCTAAATATCTAACATGGACCCAAGCAAGGATTTTAACTCAAAACATCTAGCTCCAAATTTTGTACTCTTTCTAAACTGTCATGTTGTCAGTGATCTAGGCATCTTGAAGTCTAGGTCACAAATATGTTTAGATTTATTCCGTGATTGCCACTGAAACTAAATATTCAGCTACTGTCTGAAGGGGAAAAATACTTTGTTAATTATTTTGGTTAAAGCTTAATATCCTAGACCTAGTGGTTTTCTACATTGTTTTGGACAGCTCTAGTACCATTAGATGTTAGTGGAAATTACAAGAGAAATGGGTCTGTAGACGGAGAAGTTTAAGAAATCTGAGTGTTGATAAAAAGTTAAGCAGTTTCTTACTATAGGATTAATCTGAGTTTCTAATATTTTAATGTGATTTATGACTCTCCAAAGAATGGAGGTTCTAGTTTCTGACTCATCTACCACTCAAAAACAAGTAATAAAATTGGGACAATACCATGTTAACATTAGTGCTGCCTTTACTTCGATCAAAGCTCACCATGAGGTAATATGGAACTTGGCTCTCTGATATGAAATGTAAGCACATTTGTGGGTTTCTAGATGAGAGGCTTGGTTTTATGTACCTTTATGTACCTTTTATGAACTACCTTCACTTGTGCACCCACAGGTGAATCTCTCATTGGTTGGGCATAGTGATAACCCATTACTAGTAACTTAGGCACAACCTTTTAGACAAAGCAACCAAAAAGCAACTTTTGACTAGCTTTGAAACTGGGATAATTTATTAACTTGTAAGACATCTAGTCTTCCAAAGTTATTAATACACACACACACCCACACACATACACACACACATCCTAAGGAATCTAAATATATTAATCTCTAGGTTATTCCCTAGACTGCAAAATATTATCCAAACCAATTCCTCTTGTCCATTTACCATGCCTGTCTTCCAGCATCTGTTTCTCTACTTTTCAGACCATGACTCAAATACCTAATGGTTCCCTAGTCCTTACCACATCGACACTGAGCCCTTTCACTTGGCTTTAAAGCTCACCTTAATTTGACTCCACTTTAGCTCCTCAGCTTTAACATCTATGATGTCTCAAAATATCTCATCAGTCAGACTGATCTCATTGTTAGGTATCTTTAAGGTTTTGATTATATTCTTCCCCAAACTGGGATCCAGTGTTTTCCTCTCTCCGATCATACATATGCCAAAAGAAACTCATTTCTTAGAGAACACCATCTCTGACAAATTCACAACTAGTTTGGCAGATAAGAAAATGGTGATTTAAGTAAGTTCAACGATTTGTTCAAGGTCAGAGACCTGACATATGGTGAAGGAAGGGTGCAGAGTTCCAAAATCCTGCTCTATCCCTCTGGACTGAGCTTCTATTAGGTCCACCTTTTAAAAAGTCACTAGAGTTGTAGTGAGTGAAAACTATATAAGACTATTGCCACACAGGCCATCAAAGAACTGGATATCAAAGGCAAGGAAAAGAATGGGAGTCTGAAATCCTATTATCAAGGAAACCAGGAACACAGGCTTAAAACCCCAAACTGCGCAGCACACATCCTCAAACTTAAAAAAAAAAAAAAAAAAAAAAAAGCCTTATAAAATTTACTTTAAAAATCTCATTTTCTCTGTAGAACTATACCTGAGGGCAAATTTTCATCTACAGGGGGAACTGTTTATCAAATGTATTCCTTGTCATGTTTTGCAAAGTGTTAATGCCTTTCATTTCCCATCAAATTCTCAGCACAGCAGCTGCAAAACTATAATCTGAAGAGACAGAGAAGGACCTGAGTTATCCTGGCATCTGATTTAATTTTATTCCTTTGCCAGTTAAATTTTGCATCTGATTTTCCCTTAGATAACTGCTCACAATCTTATTTTGCAGCCTCCTACAAGTTTTCATGATTTGTTAAATTCACGTTTCAGTCAAGTGAAAAATCTTCCCTGTGATTTAAAAAAATGGAGTGTTGGCAAAATTCAAACAAATGTCTGTGACCCATATTAGAATATTCACATTGGTATAACTGCATGCGTTCTAATGAGGTCCTGAAAGCTAGGTGAGAAAAATCCATGTAGTTGCTCTATAGACAGGAAAAGAGAATCCCTAGGAAGGCAGCTGAACTACAGCTCCTCTATCTGCTGTGGGATCTAGGACATGTGAGATAATCTGTGGCTTGTTATCCCATCCTTAAAATGGATTTAATTTGGATCTGACATCTAAGAAGCTTCCTGTTGCATTCGCTTCTCATCTGTGATTAGGCAAGAGGAGGAGTAAACTATGTCAGAAAACACCAATGAGTATGTATCTCTCACATCTTTCGGGATTTCTGGACAGGTGATGAACTTTGTACATTCCCGGTAGGATTTTTTTTCATAATCAGATACATTTCATAAAAACTCCCTTCTTAAATTTCATATCTGCACTGGCCAAGGTTCTGGCTAGACTGATCCCTCTCATGGCCAAACCAGTCATCCTGGCCAACTGTAGTTGGCTTAAGAACAGCTTATGTAGGAGATAGCCAGCCTTCTCTTTATCAAGGGAATACAGAATCCCAGGGAACACTCCTTTAAGGGGGGAATGGCAAGGAGGTGCTCTTCATTTGTGCAAGAGAATCTAAAACACCCTTTAAAAAACTCATGCAAAGAATTTCAAAAAGCTCAAAGAAAACACGTGAAAATATTAATAGTGGTTGTCACTGCATGGTGACACTACTGGGAATATATTGAGCTTATAATGACATATTTAAATTCAATGAAACAAAGGGGCTCCCATAAAATGACTTTTAATATGAAAATATGAACTACTTTATTTTTGATTTATCTTGTTAAAATTGACTCTGGGAAATAGTTCGCTATTTGAACTTATTATATCTTGGCTTCAAGTGAATTAACTATTGTTTTGGTTTCAGGGCAAGGTCAAATTGATTTATGAAAGCTATTTTGAAATTTTGCTTTTAAATCTCTCAGAGCATTAAAAATAGCAGAATTATCACAGTTATAGAAAATTAGTTACTAATAAAAATTTAAATCCACATTTTGTTTCTCTTAAGTTGGGCAGTGGGTATATGGATGTGCATTTTAACAGTGGGAATATGGATGTTCTTTATGCCCTTCCTATGTCAAAATTAAAAAATATTTTGGAGAAGTACGTTGAAAATAAAATAAAATCGACACTCTGCTTCAAAACAAGGGTTTCCTTTCATTTCTGCAATCACTGAAATACCTTACCAGTTTTACCCTTGGGGTATTCCTCCAAATGGAGCTGAAGGATGAGCTTGGCCCATGCTGCCCAATTACTCCTGGGATACTCTGTCTTCCCAGGAGTTGCTCTGGGCCAGGTCCTCACTTAGTATGAGACGACCTTGCCTCTGACCCCCAAGGCTTTACTGTCTGCAACTGAGTGAAAGGAGAGTCATACTCATCTTTGTGGTGCTTTCTAATGCCTAGATGTTGACACAACTTGGTGGAAAGGCCTGCATGCCCTTTATCATGCCTGTCCCCATTCACAATTGTCATAACAGAAACTTACACACATTTTAAATCAACACCATGAAGCTACATTGAAAAATACTCAAGCAGCTTGTTGCAAGAACTGGGAGTGGTCAGGGTCAGATCTTAAGTGAAGTCTTGTTGCTAATTCCTCCATAACCTAGGGCCAATCACTCCAACTTTGAGACTCAGTTTCCTTTTATGTTAAGTGAGAGCAGAGACTAGCTGATGGTAGTATCCTTCATATCAAACTGTCTTTGATTATGAGTTCCTAAGACTTGGCAGAACTTAGTATTTAAAAATTAAATTTGAATATATAAATGCAAAAATATTCAATTCCAATAAACTGCTGAACAAATCCTGCCCTCTCTTATCCTTTTCCCTTTAGATTTTCTGAGCAGAAAGCTTATTCTATGATTCAGTACAATAAGCTAAAATATCTCCAAAGTGGCAATCAAGCAGCAAACATCTAGACCACATAATATATGCTAAAATTACTAATTGGATTTCCTTTTTAAATAAGTAAGCAGAAATCCACTCCATATTGCACATTAACATATAATACATAGGAAGTAAGCTTTTTTACAGCCTGGATCAAATATGATTGTATTTATTTCACATGTAATAGGCCCATCTTTATAACATTTAATTATATGTTACATGATAACAATTGCTACAAAATACCTACTATATTTCTTCTGCTATATTACATAAATAAAGAGATACGTAACTTGATCCAATGACATGTTTTGAATATTAACTTGCCTGCACTTTGGTTTCTGTAATTGAAAATTTCTTCTTTGGAGTAATGTAGTCTTTGGAGCAAAGTAAGTACTACAGACTGAATGTTTGTATCCCCCTAAAATTCATATGTTAATCCTAATGCCTAATGCAATGCTATTAAAAGATGTGGCCTGAAGAGGTGCTTAGTCCATGAGGGCAGAACCCTCACAGATGGGATTCCTGCCCTTATAAAAGACACATGGGAGAATCCCCTTGCTCCTAGTGCCATGAGAGAACACAGAGAAAAGAAGGCTGTCTTTGAGCTAGGAAGCTGGCTCTCATCAGACACCAATCTGCTGATGCCTTGACCTTGGACTTCCCAGCTTCCAGAACTGTAAGAAATAAATCTTTGTTTATAAGCCACCTGTCTATGGTATTTCTGTTAGAGCACCCTGAATGGACTCAGGCAAGGGGGATGAAGAAGTCTTCCCTTGCCAGTCCCATTAGGAGCTTCTATGGGCCTGTCTCCCCCTTTGGAAGGATGTCTCTCCTTCCTAGGACTCCTGCCTGGGACAGCGATGTTCATAGGTTCCATAATTTCCCCAACCATCATACTTTATTTTCATGTTTGTGAGTCAACTACCTGATTCCTGGGAAACAAACTCGGGTTTGTAGAGGATTTACTGGGAAGTATACTTGGGAACAATACCTGAAAGATATGGGACAAGCAGAACTGCACCGAGGCATGAAATGGGTCACAGATCTATATTTCAGTAAGAACTAGAAGTATAAAACTCTTAGTAAAAGCATAGGAGTGAATCTGGTGGAAGGAAATCTTGAATTAGGTGATGGTTTCTCTGATAAGACACCAAAAATGTAAGTGATACATGAAAAAGATCAAAATGAGTATGTGTTCCAAAACATAAGACAAGCCAGAGAATGGGAGGAAGGATTTCTAAATCATATACATGATAAGGGACTTGTCTGCAAAGTACATACAGAACTCTTACAATTCAACAATAAAGACTCCAATTTGAAAATGTATGAAAGATTTGAACAGACATTTCTCCAGAAAGGATACACAAGTAGAGATACACAATAAGCACAGGGAAAGAATGCTCAGTATCATTAGTTATTAGGGAAATAAAATCAAAGCCCCAGTGAGACACTACTTCATACCCACTAGGATAGCTGGAATCAGAAAGACAGATAATAGCCAGTGTTGATGAGGGTCTGGCCAACTCTTATTCATTGCTGGGGAGAATGTAAATGATGCAGCTCCTTTGGAAAAGAATTTAATAGTACCTCAAGATGTTAAACACAGAGCTACCGCATAACCCAGAAATTTGACTTCAGAGTATGTGGAAGGAGAAAACTGAAAACAAATATATACACAAAACTTATACACAAACATTCAAAGCAGTCATACCATTCACCATAGCTCAAAGCAGAAAACAATCCAAATATCCATCAGTTGATGAAAAGATAAACAAAATGTGATATATCCATGCAAGGAATATTATTTGGTAATGAAAAATAAAATGGTATTACATACTGCAATGTGGATGAACCTTGAAAACATTATGCCATGTGAAAGAAGCCAGACACACAAGGCCATGCATTGCACCATTCCATAGATGGTAAATACCCAGGACAGGCAAATCTATAGAGACAGAGAGTAGATGAGTGGTTGCCAGGGATTGGGGAGGGGATGAATAGGAAGCAATTGCTAATGGGAATGAGTTTTGTTGTTTGTTTGTGTTTCTTTTTAAACTGGGTGATGAAAATGTTCTGAAAGTAGATAGTGGTGACGGTTGCATGACTTTATGAATCCACTAAAAAAAATACTAAATTTTACACTTCAAGGGAGTGTATTTTGGGATATGTGAATTATAGGTCAATAATAAAAAAAGAACTGAACAGATGGAAAGATTGAACCATAACGCAGTTGTAACCAAGAGTTCAGTCAAGCTCTGGGATCCCTCTGCAGATAGAATTGTTCAGAGACAAGGCAAGAGGCCCGGACCCCTGCATCCATCAGCTGCAGGGTAAGCGGTGATCCCTCTGGTGGTGCCCTCAGACAAAGGCAATTCTTGGAGAGATATTCAGCTGCCAGCCATCAGCGGATCAGCCTCCCAGTAGTTGGGAGAACAGATACTTTAGGCTTAACATGGGGAACATGATGGTGCCCATACTATCCATTTCTCATCAGTCTCCCTCATTGCTCTGTCAGTGATGCAAGCCCAAGAACCAATCTAGTGTGTTCACAACATTCTGGTGTTTAGCACTTGGTTAAATATGCTAAATGAGTGAATGATACCTCTTTGGATTGTCTCCATGTCAGGAAACAAACCATATCCTTGTCTTGAAAACCCACCCCTGAAATATTCTGAGAGTTTCTCTGAACCTCACAAATCTCTGCCTTACTTTCAGAACTGCCAGACTGCAAGGATGCTCACTTCTTCATGTCAGTGCCTTTACCTCCACAAATCTACCTCTCCTTCCGGTACCAGAGGAACTCTCTTTGTTCTTATCGCCCAGTCCACAGTTGGTATTATCCTAAGGAAGGTTTTACTATTCATGGCTCTCAGAGGATGGAAATAACAAGAGTGACAGTTTATTATGTAAATCCAAGTGTCAGAAGAGTGAGTACAAACAAATATTCAGAGGATCTCTCCGGCAAAGGGGGGAGAAGTGAAAGGGGAACTAACATTCACAAGGCTCACACTATGTGCCAAGTGTACTAGGCCCTTAAGTTGCCCAGCCAGCCTGACAGTCCCATCACCCAGCTGAAAACATTGAGCATCAGGGAGATTAAGTGGCTCATTCAACTTTCATGGCTGTCATGAAGCCTAGGGATATAGAACAAAAGAAAGAGGGCTTAGGAACCACTGAGGCTAGGCTGGGGTTTGCAGGGAAAACTATTCTAAGAATCTGTGATCAAATTCCAATTATCCTGGGTCCCTGTGATCCATGATCCTAATCAAGGTATCCAGACCTCAGGTCAGGTTAATGAGGGGAGAGCTGGAGATGACTTGCACAAACCCAGGCCAGGCATGGTAGAAAGGCCACACTGGCCTAGTCACCACACCCCAGGCTGGACTCCATGTTAAATATATGCCCATATAAGATAAGTACACGCCTCTCATCTCCAGGGCTGAATAGCCCACAGTCTACCCCAGCCTCCCACAGTGCACTTCCCAATCTCACCTATAATCAGCCTGTAAATCAGTTCTGTAGGGCATGGTCTGACCTTATGGATCCTCTGAGAAATCCAGGTGGGCACAGGGCAGAGCAATATGGTGTCAGAAAATAGTTGCACATTTGTGGCAGATCTGGGACGTTGACCCGCTGGCTTCACGCCTCCATCCCTGGTATGCTGCTGCTCAAGTTGCTGCTCAGGGCTGAGCCTCAATGGTTACTCATCAGGTCCAGCTTTCCCTGTTCCGGAGCTCACTCTACTTTGGACAAGCTGGCTTTCCAGAGCTGTGCCCTGGGTCCATTTGGATTTAGACTTCTGGACTAAGGCTGGATATATAGGGGCTTGGGGTCCTGAATCATGGTCCCTTGTCATTCTGGGTATGTCCGGGCATCTTTCCATTGTAAGTCCAGATTGTCCTAGTCTCAGTGAGGGAGAGATGTTTGTACCAGTTTCTACCAGTTCTGTTACTTCATATGGGACCCTGAAACCCTTTATATTTGGTCCTACAGATCTGATTCATGTGTGCAGGGAAACCAAAGCAAGAAGTATGTTTCTGGAATCTCAGATCTGCCTCTCACAAGCCTATGTGGTAAGAGGGAAAGAAAGCACCATTCATTCTTTCCTCCAAGATTCAGAAAAGCAACTGTTTGGAACAAAAAGGGAAGCAGCAGGAGCTAGTATATGGTGTCCACCTTTGTATGTATTTTGTCATATTTTAGCCTCGCAATACCCATGACTGTAAGCTGTTAATGTCTTCATTTTTGAATGGGAAAAATAGGGAGGTGAGATGACTTTCCCAGTTCTCTGCAGATATTAAATGTGGTACTGCCATTCTCAGACTCTCAGACTCTCTGATTTGCATTCTGTGAACTCAGCTGGGCTACATTTCTAAACAAGCCTACATATGAGCATCGCCTGTTATGCTTACTAAGTACACAGGTTTTCCGGATTATTCCAAAAAATGGATTAGCAAGTCCTGGAGGGAGCCCAGGAATCTGTGACCTTTTTTTCCAGTTAAGTATGGGGAACATTTCACTTAAGCAGACCATGCCACTGTCCCTTACCCTCTCAGTGACAAGGCTTCGTAATTCAGAAATTGTTTCTAAATCTTGGAAGCAGAGGCAAGATGAGGTTGGAAACACTGTGCAGGACAAATGGGAGACATAAGAACTCAGGTCCCTTCAGAGAATGTCTCTAGCATGGAGTTAAGAGGAAACGAGGTCTTATACTTAAGGAAGGGTGAGGTCACTGGAAAGGGGGTGGGAGAGACATGGTAGAGCAGATGGAGAGCAAGACAGGATGAAGAGGTCAGCTAGTCCGTGTCTCCTTTGTTCAGGTAAGCTCTGGGCCCATTGAGACTGTGATGGTGCTTGACATAAAATGAGGTTATGATACAAAGAATGGAAATGGAATAAAAAATAAATGCCTTCTCTTGAATAAAACAGTCGAACTGGGGCCATTTTAAGATTTTCTCATTCTTTGAAGATATTAAAAAATTGCTTCTATTCTTACCATGCACTGAAAAACTGTTTTCCATATCGCGGTTGCCAAGAACTGGAACAAAACAATAGCACAAACCTAAAGCGAGGCGAGGAAAGACTCCTCTTACTTTATCATCTTGATCTATTCTCCAATGAAAAACCAAAGAAAGAGAAGAAAAGGAAGGTCATCTTTTATTTAGGAGGAAGAAATAGATGCTGATAGGTGATGTTCTGAACTACTTAACAAAATGAACTCAAATCCGGCATCACTGGCATGAAGAAATAGCTTGTTTCTTACAATAAGGAGACAGCAGGCGACAGATAGTAAAGGATACATAACCGAGAGCCTACCGTCTCTCCTGGATGTTATTAATACAATCCACATGTTTTAAAGAACTTGGATTTAGGTGAAGATGCAATTGCATTTGATTAGGGAAAAATTCAAGGGCCATAGTTACACTTGAACTTATGTGTTTATCTGCTAGATAAGTTCTGAAGACAATCCTTCCAGGTCTTAGGCTGTAGGAAGCCGTTGACATAAATCTAAGACACATCTAAGTGATAAAATGTGCAGGGAAACCATCATGAGGCATTTACACTCTAATTTAAGGTCAAAGCCCCATAAAGAGAAGGAAAAGGAAAGTTTGTTAAGAATCTAATAAATGCCGGAGGAGTCAAGATGGCGGAGAAGTAGCAGCCTGAGACTACATCAGGTAGCAGGAGATCAGCTCGATAGCTTATCTAAACATTGCAAACACCTACAAATCCAACGGGAGAGCGAAGAGAAGAAGAACAGCAACTCTAGAAACAGAAAATCAACCACTTTCTGAAAGGTAGGACTGGCGGAGAAGTGAATCTAAACCGACGGGAAGATAGACCGCGGGGGGAGGGGCCGGCTCCCGGCAAGCGGCGGAGGAACGGAGCACAAAATCAGGATTTTTAAAAGTCTGTTCCACTGAGGGACATTGCTCCAGGGGCTAAACCGGGGTGAAGCCCACGCGGGGCCAGCGTGGCTCCAGGCCCCGCAGGGTCACAGAAGGATCGGGGGTGTCGGAGTGTCGGAGAGCTCGCAGCTATTAGAACGGAGAAGCCGGCTGCCAAGACAGAGCCGAGGACTGAACTCTCAGCTCGGGGTTACCTTGAACTGGTCGCGGGCTGGGTGAGCTCCGAGCGCGGCTAGAGGCTGGGGATACGGGAGTGATTGGGTGCTGTCCTCTGGGGGCGCACTGAGGAGTGGGGCCCCAGGCTCTCGGCTCCTCCGGGCCGGAGACTGGGAGGCCGCCATTTTCATTCCCGTCCTCCGGAACTCTACGGAAAGCGTTCAGGGAACAGAAGCTCCCAAAAGCGAACCCGAGCCGATTACTTAGTCCAGCCGCCGGTAAGGGCGGTGCAATCCCGCCTCGGGCAAAGACACTTGAGAGTCACTACAACAGGCCCCTCCCCCAGAAGATCAACAAAATATCCAGCCAGGACGAAGTTCATCTATCAAGGAGAAAGCAGATTCAATTCCTAAGACAGCAGAGCAATTCCAGAGGAGGAGAAAGCAAAGCACGGAACTCATGGCTTTCTCCCCATGATTCTTTAGTCTTGCGGCTACTTCAATTTTTTTTTCTTTTTTCAATTTTTTATTTTTTTTTTCTTTTTTCAATTTTTTTTTCTTTTTTCTTTTTTCTTCTTCTGCTAAATTTTTTTAAAAACTTTTACCCTTTTCTTTTTTAACGTTTTTTGACTAGTTCATCTAAATATATATATTTTTTCATTCTTTTTTATATTTTTTTATTTGTTTTATTTTTTAAATTTTTTTCTTTTTCTTTTTTTTTTCTTTTTTTTTCAGAACCTGTTTTTTATCCCCTCCCCCCCCCACAATTTGGGGTCTCTTCTGATTTGGTTACAGCGCATTTTTCTGGGGTCTTTGCCACCCTATTAGTAGTTTATTTGCTCCTTCATATCCTCTTATCTGGACAAAATGACAAGGCGGAAAAAATCACCACAAACAAAAGAACAAGAGACAGTACCGAAGGCTAGGGACCTAATCAACACAGACATTGGTACTATGTCAGATCAAGAGTTCAGAATGACGATTCTGAACATTCTAGCCGGGCTCGAAAAAGGCATGGAAGATATTAGAGAAACCCTCTCTGGAGATATTAAAGCCCTTTCTGGAGAAATTAAAGAACTAAAGTCTAACCAAGTTGAAATCAAAAAAGCTATTAATGAGGTGCAATCAAAAATGGAGGCTCTCACTGCTAGGATCAATGAGGCAGAAGAAAGAATTAGTGATATAGAAGACCAAATGACAGAGAATAAAGAAGCCGAGCAAAAGAGGGACAAACAGCTACTGGACCATGAGGGGAGAATTCGAGAGATAAGTGACACCATAAGACGAAACAACATTAGAATAATTGGGATTCCAGAAGAAGAAGAAACAGAGAGGGGAGCAGAGGGTCTATTGGAGAGAATCATTGGAGAGAATTTCCCTAATATGGCAAAGGGAACAAGCATTAAAATCCAGGAGATGCAGAGAACCCCCCTCAAAGTCAACAAGAATAGGTCCACACCCCGTCACCTAATAGTAAAATTTACAAGTCTTAGTGACAAAGAGAAAATCCTGAAAGCAGCCCGAGAAAAGAAATCAGTAACATACAATGGTAAAAATATTAGATTGGCGGCAGACTTATCCACAGAGACCTGGCAGGCCAGAAAGAGCTGGCATGATATATTCAGAGCTCTCAACGAGAAAAACATGCAGCCAAGAATACTCTATCCAGCTAGGCTATCATTGAAAATAGAAGGAGAGATCAAAAGCTTCCAGGACAAACAAAAACTGAAAGAATTTGCAAACACCAAACCAGCTCTCCAGGAAATATTGAAAGGGGTCCTCTAAGCAAAGAGAGAGCCTAAAAGTAGTAGATCAGAAAGGTACAGAGACAATATACAGTAACAGTCACCTTACAGGCTACTAATGGCACTAAATTCATATCTCTCAATAGTTACCCTGAATGTTAATGGGCTAAATGCCCCAATCAAAAGACACAGGGTATCAGAATGGATAAAAAAACAAAACCCATCAGTATGTTGCCTACAAGAAACTCATTTTAGACGCGAAGACACCTCCAGATTTAAAGTGAGGGGGTGGAAAACAATTTACCATGCTAATGGGCATCAGAAGAAAGCTGGGGTGGCAATCCTTATATCAGATCAATTAGATTTTAAGCCAAAGACTATAATAAGAGATGAGGAAGGACACTATATCCTACTCAAAGGGTCTGTCCAACAAGAAGATCTAACCATTTTAAATATCTATGCCCCTAACGTGGGAGCAGCCAACTATATCAACCAATTAATAACAAAATCAAAGAAACACATCAATAATAATACAATAATAGTAGGGGACTTTAACACGCCCCTCACTGAAATGGACAGATCATCCAAGCAAAAGATCAACAAGGAAATAAAGGCCTTAAATGACACACTGGACCAGATGGACATCACAGATATATTCAGAACATTTCATCCCAAAGCAACAGAATACACATTCTTCTCTAGTGCACATGGAACCTTCTCCAGAATAGATCACATCCTGGGTCACAAATCAGGTCTCAACCGGTATCAAAAGATTAGGATTATTCCCTGCATATTTTCAGACCACAATGCTCTGAAGCTAGAACTCAATCACAAGAGGAAAGCTGGAAAGAACCCAAATACATGGAGACTAAACAGCATCCTTCTAAAGAATGAATGGGTCAACCAGGAAATTAAAGAAGAATTGAAAAAATTCATGGAAACAAATGATAATGAAAACACAACAGTTCAAAATCTGTGGGACACAGCAAAGGCAGTCCTGAGAGGAAAATATA